>NC_090450.1:737085891-746428391 GCF_031143425.1 Pleurodeles waltl | reverse complement strand
GAAGTGCACCTCCAGTCTTGTGGATGATCCTGAAGCGGGACTTAAGTATGCCAAATGACTGATCAATAACTGAGCGTGTTGCTTTGTATGCCCTGTTGTACTGTCTCTCACTTGGTGTCCTGGGAGTCAGGTAAAGTATGAGGATCCATGGGCGTAAGCCATATGCACTTTCACCTTTGGAACATGAGTAGGGAAAACAATGGGTCAGTTGACACATACACTCCTGGCCAGTGCATGGAATGATTTGGCCAATGCGTGCAATGATTTAGGAGGTGAACTTACCAAGCAGAAATCCATCTCCAAATTCCCCCTGTGCCAGTCGGTTGATTATTCCACTGTGGCGGAACATGAATGAATCATGTGGGCTACCTGGGTACCGGGCCAAAAGGTCAGTGATGACACAGGAGGCGTCACGCACTTCCTGCACATTCATTGAGTGTGTGCTCTTCCTTTTTCTGTCAATATACTCCAATGCTGAAGGGGGGCATATGGCAGTATGTGTTCCATCCACACGGTCAATGACATTTGGGAACTGTGCCATCCTATAGAAACTGAGTTTTGTCTGCTGCAATGTTTGGGGGGTATTTGGAAAATAGATGTATTGGTACAGCCTACTGACCATTACATCCAGGAACTTGTGGAGGAACATTGATAATGCGCTTTGTGACCCCCCGCTGCCACTGCTATTACTGAGTGATTGCTCCCTGATGCAAGGAGATGTGGGCAACACAATACCTGCACATGGGGCAGTATGGGGTTGCTCTGCAGTGTAGGGGCTTGTAGCTGGGGCTGTATGTCAGCTATCAGGTCAAGTACGACCAGGCTAGACAGTCTGTACTTATTATCTCGTCCTCTGTCAGATTAAAGAGGGTGACCCTCACTTTAAATATCCTCTCCTGTCTCCTCCTTCCCCTGTCCCTCAGAGTCCGGATCCTCATCCGCCTTGCTAGGATGTATAATGCCGCCGTTGGGAAAGAGCCAGATGCATTTTAATGCTCTTTTTATTGTTTGCACATGGTTACCACCTGGGTCAGGTCTTTTTGGTTCATTGGCAAATTGTGATTTCTTTATACTTGCAGTTGTGATTCGCAAATGGGAAATCGGTAATAGCTATTTTAGCGATTTCTTAAATGCGAATCCTACAGCGTAGGAATCGCATTTTGCGCCTGGGTTTTAGGCATTCGTACATAACGAATGAGAATTTTGCATTTCTTAACAGCCTGAAATAGCGATTTGGTCCGTTAAGAAATGCAAAATTGTTTCGTACATCTGGGCCTATGTCTCGTAGGTCCCACTGTCAATGAGATACCAGGCTCTTTCTCGAGAGCCCACCGGTGAGTTTACTCTTGGGATACCATGCTCTTTCTAAATGCTTACATTTCCATCATGTCTCGCCATTGCTTCTTTCAGTGTCACAATTTTTTTTCCAATTAATGGGACCGAAATCCTGAAGCTCTGGTGAGCGTTCAGCTTCCCATCTGCAGGCCTGGCAGGTGCTTAGCGAACATATAAAAAATGAGGTATTAAACATGGATTCAAATCAGAGGCATCAGGCTGCGATTAGTAATTTCAACCTGGGCTATGAAAATCATTGCACCGTACCCACGGTGCACACTTCACGGAGCTGCACTGGGGTGGCAGATGACAGAGTCGCTGTTTGTCCCAAAGTCTTCCCATTAACATAACAGTGTGTGACTGCCTGAATCTTTGCAAAAAGAGATAATGCCTGGTATTGTCAATTACATTAACACTTTACGGCTTTATAGCAATTACGTTGCATTTTATGGTGTCATAACATATTCCATTTTATGGCCTTATATCTCTGTTAATACAGAGGCATCTATGCACAGAATATTAAGGAGAGGATCCTGCCACAGGCGGTAAGCAATGAGCTTTCTGCAGTGCAATTACCGGGGAGAGCTGGAGCAGAGGGAGGCTTTACCGCAGAGTGTGTTCCGCTTCACTTCATTTTAACAGTCTCCTGCTCCCCCCACCGTAAAAAGTCTGCCAGATCTTAACACGAACAACAAGGTAAAGAAAATAGAAAGCGCAGGACCAGTTTTTCATCCGTGGGGGGCTGCTTCCTGGCATAGCTGGTCAAGTCAAACTATGTACCACGCTGTACACAGGCAATCAGCACGTAAATGCACTTAGTAACCGTTGCCCAAGATCAATTCATTTTACTATGGGAATGAATGTGTCACATGTCCCTAGACATGGAGTAAAATACTTGCCCTTTAAAGCACTTTGTGGCAGGGCTGGACTGGGAAGCAGCGATCAGCTCTGAAATAGGTTCTAATACAAGCCCCATTCTGAGTGGCGCCTCCCACCACAATATTTGAAGAAAGTAAGTCAAATGTCATATTTTCCCTTTTTACACTTCAGTAACACACTGAATGTTTTGCTATCCCCTCATCTAAAGATCCCCGCTATTCTCCACATCAGACAGAAGGGTCAGTGTCAAAGGTCACCCAACACTAGATTCCAACTTTAGCATCTTGAAGACTGAAATACTGGCCCAAATTTAAATAGGGCCTAGCGCCACTTTAAAGCAATTTTTTTACGCTAATGTGCTGTAAGGTTGGCAAAAATGCAGCGCTAAATTTTCAAAGTGGTGCAATGCACGCATTGCGTCACTTTGTAAACTCTTCAGCCACTGATGCCTGCACAAGGCATAATGTATGCAAGGGAAATGTTCCTCCATTAGGAGGCCCCAAAAATTGCGCAGTGGAATCTCTAAGATTACACTGCACCATTCTTCTCATAATTTTTAACGCCTGCTCAGTGGAGGCGTTAAATTGAGGCACGGTATTGTTTATAATGGGCCTCTTTGTACTTTGCAGGATTAGCGCCAACGTTTTTGGTGTTAGTCCTTCAAAGTACCACAAATGCATCGGAAATTATGACACTCTTGATCCTAACATGTGCCATAGTACGCTGGGTCATTAATATGACGCAGATATGGTAGAGTTGGGGGGGCGCAATGGGGTGCAAGAAAAGTGACGCTTCATGTAATGAAGCACCACTTTTCTTAAATCTGGGCCACTGTGTCTTACACCCAAGACCCAAAACTACACTTGGTAAATCAAACAATTATGAACCCACCAGCCAACCCCTTCTGAAACATCTCCTGGGTGGTACAAGAAAACATATGGCGGATCTGGCCTTTTTCGACTACGACCAAATCCTCATTGCCAGGCATTGCAGATAGAGACTCCTAGATTAAAGAGGCTCAAGGTGGTGTCTCAGCCCACCATGTATCTCGAAGCAACCCTACCCCAGTAGCACCAGTTTCACAACAGCACCCCAATACCATACCAGAATATGAGAAATACTCAGCATTGTGAGAAAGCAAGAACAAAGTTTTGGTTGGGACTAAGTTTTCCACAACACACTCACTTATCGTAACTCATTCATGTGACTTCCTTAAAGCTTACTTGGCCATCCTTATCAATGAAGTTTTGCAAAATATGGTATGAGACAATATCCAGTGCTGCTGAGCTTAAACACTTTCCCCTAATATTAAAGCTGATCAGCAGGTGGGTTGCGCTCTGCTAGGAGGGGCTGCATAAGATGATTTATGATACCCTTACTGGTCACTGATGATTTGGAGATCCGCTTTGTATTAGATGTACACTACTGGCAAGGGCTAATAATCACCTACAAATCAACCTATCAAGTTAATTGGCAGTAGAGATAGCATAATATAAAGGGCATCTTTGTTGAGTTGACTTTCACCCAGATGGACATCTAGGTACTAGTGAGACTTAACATAAGTATATTTTTTAAACATTACATGGGTGGCAGACTTGTGGACCTGCTTGGATTTGAAAGTGGCAGAAGTATGCACCATGTCCAAGTGGGGACCACAATCCTAGTCAGGGTAAGTCAGATGCACAAACTAAAGTAACCTGTTGTAAGGAAATGCCTCCTTGGCATGGTTACCCCCTGACTTTTTGCCTTTGCTGATGCTATGTTTTGAATTGAAAGTGTGCTGAGGCCTGCTAACCAGGCCCCAGCACCAGTGTTCTTTCCCTAACCTGTACTTTTGATTCCACAATTGGCACACCCTGGCATCCAGATAAGTCCCTTGTAACTGGTACCTCTGGTACCAAGGGCCCTGATGCCAGGGAAGGTCTCTAAGGGCTGCAGCATGTAGTATGCCATCCTAGAGACCCCTCACCCAGCACAGACACACTGCTTACCAGCTTGTGTGTGCTAGTGAGAACAAAATGAGTAAGTCGACATGGCACTCCCCTCAGGGTGCCATGCCAGCCTCTCACTGCCTATGCAGTATAGGTAAGACACCCCTCTAGCAGGCCTTACAGCCCTAAGGCAGGGTGCACTATACCATAGGTGAGGGTACCAGTGCATGAGCACTGTGCCCCTACAGTGTCTAAGCAAAACCTTAGACATTGTAAGTGCAGGGTAGCCATAAGAGTATATGGTCTGGGAGTCTGTTTTACACGAACTCCACAGCACCATAATGGCTACACTGAAAACTGGGAAGTTTGGTATCAAACTTCTCAGCACAATAAATGCACACTGATGCCAGTGTACATTTTATTGTAAAATACACCACAGAGGGCACCTTAGAGGTGCCCCCTGAAACTTAACCGACTATCTGTGTAGGCTGACTGGTTCTAGCAGCCTGCCACACTAGAGACATGTTGCTGGGCCCATGGGGAGAGTGCCTTTGTCACTCTGAGGCCAGTAACAAAGCCTGCACTGGGTGGAGATGCTAACACCTCCCCCAGGCAGGAGCTGTAACACCTGGCGGTGAGCCTCACCCCTTTGTCACAGCACCGCAGGACACTCCAGCTAGTGGAGTTGCCCGCCCCCTCCGGCCCTGGCCCCCACTTTTGGCGGCAAGGCCGGAGAAAATAATGAGAATAACAAGGAGGAGTCACTGGCCAGTCAGGACAGCCCCTAAGGTGTCCTGAGCTGAGGTGACTCTAACTTTTAGAAATCCTCCATCTTGCAGATGGAGGATTCCCCAATAGGATTAGGGATGTGACCCCCTCCCCTTGGGAGGAGGCACAAAGAGGGTGTACCCACCCTCAGGGCTAGTAGCCATTGGCTACTAACCCCCCAGACCTAAACACGCCCTTAAATTTAGTATTTAAGGGCTCTCCCTGAACCTAGAAACTAGATTCCTGCAACAACAAGAAGAAGGACTGCCTAGCTGAAAACCCCTGCAGAGGAAGACCAGAAGACAACTACTGCCTTGGCTCCAGAAACTCACCGGCCTGTCCCCTGCCTTCCAAAGAACTCTGCTCCAGCGACGCCTTCCAAAGGGACCAGCGACCTCTGAATCCTCTGAGGACTGCCCTGCTTCGACGACGACAAGAAACTCCCGAGGACAGCGGACCTGCTCCAAAAAGACTGCAACTTTATCCAAAGGAGCAGCTTTAAAGAACCTTGCAATCTCCCCGCAAGAAGCGTGAGACTTGCAACACTGCACCCGGCGACCCCGACTCGGCTGGTGGAGAACCAACACTTCAGGGAGGTCCCCCGGACTACTCTATGACTGTTGTGAGTACCAAAACCTGTCCCCCCTGAGCCCCCACAGCGCCGCCTGCAGAGGGAATCCCGAGGCTTCCCCTGACCGCGACTCTCTGAAACCTAAGTCCCGACGCCTGGAAAAGACCCTGCACCCGCAGCCCCCAGGACCTGAAGGACCGGACTTTCACTGCAGAAGTGACCCCCAGGAGTCCCTCTCCCTTGCCCAAGTGGAGGTTTCCCCGAGGAAGCCCCCCCTTGCCTGCCTGCAGCGCTGAAGAGATCCCTTGATCTCTCATTGACTTCCATTGCGAACCCGACGCTTGTTCTAACACTGCACCCGGCCGCCCCCGCGCCGCTGAGGGTGAAATTTCTGTGTGGGCTTGTGTCCCCCCCGGTGCCCTACAAAACCCCCCTGGTCTGCCCTCCAAAGACGCGGGTACTTACCTGCTGGCAGACTGGAACCGGGGCACCCCCTTCTCTCCATTGAAGCCTATGCGTTTTGGGCACCACTTTGAACTCTGCACCTGACCGGCCCTGAGCTGCTGGTGTGGTAACTTTGGGGTTGCTCTGAACCCCCAACGGTGGGCTACCTTGGACCAAGAACTGAACCCTGTAAGTGTCGTACTTACCTGGTAAAACTAACAAAAACTTACCTCCCCCAGGAACTGTGAAAATTGCACTGTGTCCACTTTTAAAATAGCTATTTGTGAATAACTTGAAAAGTATACATGCAATTGAAATGATTCAAAGTTCCTAATGTACTTACCTGCAATACCTTTCAAACAAGATATTACATGTTAAATTTGAACCTGTGGTTCTTAAAATAAACTAAGAAAAGATATTTTTCTATACAAAACCTATTGGCTGGATTTGTCTCTGAGTGTGTGTACCTCATTTATTGTCTATGTGTATGTACAACAAATGCTTAACACTACTCCTTGGATAAGCCTACTGCTCGACCACACTACCACAAAATAGAGCATTAGTATTATCTCTTTTTACCACTATTTTACCTCTAAGGGGAACCCTTGGACTCTGTGCATGCTATTCCTTACTTTGAAATAGCACATACAGAGCCAACTTCCTACACCTGTGCTCACCCTCTGGGAGCTTGGCACAGAGCAGTCAGGCTTAAGTTAAGAAGCAACATATAAAGTATTTTTGCAACACTTAAATTACAGTAACACAGTGAAAACATCACTCCACAACAGTTTAGAAATATAGAAAATATGTATCTGAGTAAAACAAGACCTAAACGACAAAAATCAAATTAGTAGAAGTCAAGATATGAGTCTTTAAATATTAAATGTGAAATCAGTGCTTAGAAGTCACTAGGGGTCAAAAGGTTATTTGAGACCACAAGAGAACGGTGGAAATCCAAAGTTCAGGCCAACCCTGATGGAGGGCAGGACGGTACAGAACCCACACAGGGTCAGCTGAAGAAATACCTCGGATGGAGCTTTAGTCAATGTCGAGAGACCACTGCGTCAGCGATGAGCCACACAAAGGGGGTCCCATGTGGCTATCGAACGTTGCTGAAGTCAATGCAATGCGTTGTCATCGGGCCCCGCCGAGCTTTGTCAAGCCACACAGGCTGTGGATCCGATGTCATCGAGTAGCCTTTGCATCAGCGTCGAAGGGCAATGCAGCAGAAGTTCTCACACACTTGAGGCAATGCAAGGGTTTTTGCAGGAATCAGCTGCAGAACCCACTTCTAAGGTCCAGGACTGGAGGGATTGCACCTCAGGTAAGGGTAGGACTCACAGATGGCAGAGTTCAGCAGCACCTGGAGAGGTGCAGACAGTCTTTGATGTCCATGATCCATCAGGAGAACAGGGGGCAATAAGCCCATGGAGAACTTGGTTTCAAGGATGTAGAGAACAGGTCCAGTCCTTCTCACTTCGGGCAAGAAGCAGCAGGCTTCAGGCCAACACAGCAAAGCAAGTCCCAAAGTGGCAGTCCCTCCTACAGCACAATAAACAGCAAGCAGAAGGCCAACACAGCAATGCAGTTAGCAAAGTGGCAGTCCCTCCTGGCAGCACAGCACTCTTTCTTCTTGGCAGAATGTGCTTGGTTCCAGTGTATTTTGATTTAGTGAGGTTTGGAGTCCAGTCCTTAAACCCAAATGTGCTTTTGAACTGGGCAGACTTCTAAGAGGCCTCTGAACATCACAAGGCTCCTGCCCTTTCTTCCTTGGCTCCAGACACTCTAGAGGGGGTTATGCAGCCCTTTGTGTGATAAGAGGCTCAACCCTATTCAGGTGTAAGTGTTAACTCCTCCCTCCCATTTAGCCCAGGAAGACCCATCAGTCTGGTGATGGGGCATCAGTATGCAAATGTCACACTCCAGCTCCCTTTGTGTGTGACTCTAGATGGAATGTACACAGCCCAGCTGTCATCAACCCCAAACATGTATTCAGAGACTGGCAGAGGCACAGAATGGTTAAAGTAAGACAATGTCAACTTTCTGAAAGTGGCATTTTCAGACTTACAATTTAAAATCTGACTTCATCATAAGTTGTGATTTTAAATTGTGAGTCCAGAGACACCAAACTCAACATTTCTATTTTGTAGCCCTTGGACATTGCAATTAAAAGATGTTTTAAGGCGATCCCAATGTTAACTTACAGGAGGGATAGGCTTTGCAGTAGTGAAAAATTAATTTTAGAGTTTTTCGCTACCTGAACATGTTTAATTTAAAAGTCCAACATTTTAAATACACTGTGCCCTGCCCTTGGGGCTAGCTCAGGCCTACTTGAGAGGTGACTTACATGTAATGAAAAGGAAGGTTTGGGCCTGGTAAATGGGTACACTTGCCAGGCCGAGATGGCAGTTTGAAACTTCACCCACAGACTCTTCAGTGGCATGCCTGATATATTTACAGGGCTACTGTAGTGGGTGGCACAATCAGTGCTCCAGGCCCACTAGTAGCATTTACTTTACAGGCCCTGGGCACACTTACTGCACTTTACTAGGGACTTACAAGTAAATTAAATATGCCAATTGTGGACAAGCCAATATTACCAAGTTTAGAGTACAGGTCACCTGCACTTTAGCGCTGGTCAGCAGTGATAAAATGCACATAATCCTAAAGCCAGAAAAAATGAAGTCTGATAAACAGGAGGTCAGAAGGCAAAATGTCAGGGGAAACCACACCAAGGATGTCAGGTCTAACATATAACAACAAAATGATATTATTACTGGATGGCTTGAGGCACAGAAGGGTTTCAAAATATAGGACACATCCTCTTGTCTTAGAATTCCATTGACCTGCTTGTTACCTGAATTGGCCATTGTCTCTACACTCAGATCTACATGAGAAAGGAACAAGAGACTGGCTGGTAAAATCACCTTGGTAATGGGCTGCTATGCTGCCCAGCCCGATTACGTGCTCCCCACCAACCCCCTTTCAGAGCACAGAAGGAGCATGTAGCATTCCCCCTTGCCAAGCAAAGTCTTTCTTGTCCTTCCATCTCCCAATCATCCCACTCCGCTTCATTCCACTCCCAAAGCACCCCGGCTCACATTTAGCAGCTGTGCAAAGAAGGTGGTAAATGTGAACTTTAATCTTCAAGGAAGAGGGAATGCTGTGAAATTCAGCCTCTGAAAAAATAGGTAGGCACAATTATATGTTAAAATTGGTTTGGGGGTGCTTCCACTAGGATGTTATAACACCAGGAGCAAACAACTTGGCCCAACGTTGTATAAGGGGGAAATTTGATATGAGTAGGTAGCGGGGTTGGTGAGGCAGTGAGCTGTAGATGGACAAGGTTATATTCATTCCTGGAGTACACACACAAGCATCCTGTATGATAGGAGGTTGATTTGAGTTTGCAATTACAATGCAGAGGGACATGCAACATGGAGGAGGAGCCTTGTGTTTATTTCAGCCACTAACACTTTACTGTGTAGTGTATATATGTATGTATAAGTTAATTTCAGTTTTCTAAAATAAAAGTCTACTTCCTTCACCCTTTGTCCCGCCCCCTCCCGCTGATTAATTTCCAAACCTTTCTGACTTCTATGAACTCCCAAACATCCTTATCAAAATTCCCCCTCCATGTTTGTCAATTCACCCAAATAACAGGTGCACATGTATGTCCCCTACTCCCAAGAACAACTTATTACTTACCCTTTTCGAATCCAGTCCCTTCATCACTACTCAAAACACCACTAAACCCACGAAAACTCAAGAGCACAAACTTAACACAATAAATCCACAAAGGAAAATAGCACATATTACTAATCTACTAACTATTCAATGCAAATCTTTGGTTCTGGCATAGCGTGTTACTCGCTACAAAGTGCTTCAATGCCTCCTCATGGGTAGTAAGTGCTATAAACATAAAATATACAACTAATAATGCTCCCCTATAAGTACTTCTGATGAGTCATCAATAGAGTCTGGGCAACAAGGTAGAGTGCTTCCCTCTTGCAGCAGTTAGTGTTTTGCTATAGAAATTCTATTGAAAAATGTTTGTGTGGGGAAAGAAAATCAGAAAGCTACACTTTTAACAAAATTAAAAACTGGAAAATGCAGTTTTCAAAGGAAAAACTAAAACAAAGGGCCTGATTTAGATATTTGCGGATGATTTACTCCGTTGTAACAATGACGGATATCCAGTCCACCAAAATTTAAATCCTATTGGAGATGATGACTAAAATAATGGTAATTGCATTACTGTGAGTCCTATTCCCTTGCTAGCAGCCATGACATGTGAGGTCTCCCGCCTCCCCAGACACCAATCCTATGTCTAACCAACAGATAAAAGATCCTCCCCCCCACCGCACCTCCTGTTACTAACAAGCTCCAACCAGCACACTCATCAGTTGTCTCACAGGGAGAATGGGAGGGACTATGGATGCAAGCGAGGGACTAGGACTCAGAGTAATGCTTTTAGCGGTAAGTAATTTAGAAATTACCTCCTCACCCATTACCTTGCATGCAGCCATGACATGTGAGAAGTAGCAAGCAATAAAATCAGAAAACTGAAAAATCCTGCATAACACACACATTTATTAAGATAAACTGCAACAGAGCTGCTCCTATTTCGTTATAGAAGAAAACACCCAATGACACAACACATCAGTGATGCGTTGGACTTCAGCATGCCTGTAATGTTTAGCAAATGTGCTGGAATCAGCACAGGTTGCAGCTGTGCAAATTTCCCCAATGGATGCGCCCTGCAACTCAGCCATAGTAGAAGCGATACTCCAGTTACACCTACCCTGAACTGAGAAGGAAGGAACCTGACCCTGAATCGCATAAGCCTTAGAGACCAACAACCTGATCCATCTGCTCAAAGTAGCTGTGGTCGGCTTATCCCCATTCCTAGAGGAGCCAAACGTCACAAACGATGACTGAACTTTACGAAAGGACTGAACCGTCTGCAAATCGGCCAAAATCGCCCATCTGACATTGAGGCAATGCAGCCTCTTCTCCTCCAGAGACACAGGGAAGGAAAATATTCTAGAAGAACCACTTCCCGCTGCAAATGAAAGGAAGAGTTAACCTTAAGGGTAAAGGCCGGCACCGGAACCAACACCACCTTGTCAGGAAACATCCTACAACAAGAAATCTTAGACGACAAAGCCCCCAACTCCCAAGCCTTCTGGCCAACGAAATAACCACCAAAAAGAGGGTTTTAAGCATGAGGAACTGCAAATCAGTCTCCTCCCATGGCTCAAATGGAGCAGACATCAAGACTTCCAACACAAAGGACAAGTCCCAAGAGGGTACAAACCTTCGAAACTGCATGGAAGCATTGGACAGTGCCTTCAAAAAACACTCTACTAAACCGTCCTCATCTAATCAGTTCTTCCATGGACCCCGGAAAGCTTAAATTGCCATCCATTAAGCTCTTAAGGTGGCCACTGTTAGACCCAATTTGGAACCATCCTGCAAGAATTCCATCACCATCAGCAAACTCACGTTAGTAGGATCAAGGCCGTGGTCCCTATATCATCTGGAACAAAAGCCTCAATGCCTGCATAAGACCATTGAGTGGACTACTTCCTACATGCCTGCAAGGCAGCCACCAGAGAATCAGAAACACCCTGACCTTTCAATCCCTTCCTTTCAACCTCCAAACTGTCAAACGGAGTCTCCAAAGACCCTCCGGCCTCAAAATGGGGAAATCCAGAGGGGATGGCATCATCGGGAGAAGCCACTCCAGAGCTCACTGCATTTCTAACAATAGGGGAAACCAATTGGCATGCAGCCATCGAGGAGGCCGCAGAATCATCTCTGCTGTCAACTTCCACACTCTCACTAGAAAGGGCCTGATGAGATGAAATGGGGGAAAGGCATAAAGTAGGCCCTCTGGCCACCAACACTTTAGAGCGTTGATCGCCCACCCTGATCCTACCTCTCCTTGGCACAGAATCTCACCAGATTCACGTTGCTCCCTGCCGCAAAAGGATCCACCCCGGAAGACCCCATGGATCAGTCAAGTGTGAAAACACCCTCATAGCTAGAGAAAATTCCCTCGAGGAAGGGATGTCCCTGCTTAGTAATTCAGCCATCTTATTG
The DNA here is from genome assembly GCF_031143425.1 of Pleurodeles waltl. Classification (NCBI taxonomy): domain Eukaryota; kingdom Metazoa; phylum Chordata; class Amphibia; order Caudata; family Salamandridae; genus Pleurodeles; species Pleurodeles waltl. The sequence continues at coordinate 746,416,355 of NC_090450.1, read as the reverse complement.
GCTGACCCCTGAATGTGAATGGCTCTCAGAAAGGGCAGACTCCTGAATCCATGAAAATTTTTTGTGGGAGATCTTGCCCAGACTGCTGGAATGACTCCCCCCATCTGTTCACATAGACCGTTGCGGTGACATTGTCCGTTCTTATCAGCGCCGCCCTCCCCTGTAACTGGGAACTGAACACAAGAAGAACCCCTCTTATGTCCTTCAGTTAGCTTCAATTTGAGGAATGTGTTGCCTTTGTGCGAATCAAACAGACATGCGCCTGCAGCTTGTCCTCCCAAGCGCCCCAGCCTGACAAACTAGCATTTGTAGTGAGAAGAACAGGCTCAGGAGGGTCCAGTGGAACCCCCCATACCAGGTTTGTGGAATCCAACCACCATGCTAGCACCCCTTCACCCTTTGAGACAGAGAAATTAAACTCACCAATTTCTAAGCCACTGGATCCCAATTGCCCAGGCTCCAAGTGACCAATTTGTGAAGATAAAACCGAGCCCATGGAACCAGAAAGATCACAGAAGCCAAGTCTCTCTCTACCTTGAAGCTAGATTTCACCTTCGGGCAATCTTATGCCAAAATGCTTCCGATATGACCCCTCCGCCTGGTCACCCCACCTCCTCACAAAGAAACTCGACCCTGCAGAGTCCCCCAATGAATACCGAGTCTTGAGGTGGATTTAAGTAAGTCTTTTCCCAATTGATGTGGAACCCATGAGAACACAGAGCTGCCAGTACCCTCTCTGTGTGGTACAATGACACCTCTGCAGAGGGAGCCTGCACCAACCAGCAGGGGTGACTCCTCCATAAGGGAGGAGGAGTGTCGCCCCCCCCCCCCCCACGCCAGCAGCATCAGCTGCAAACCTTTTCCACAAAAACAATAATACACTTTGTTATCGTTTTTGGGGGAAAGGGGCGGGGCCATGGGGGTGACGAGCAATGAGGGTGAGTCTGAAACTGTGCCCCAATGAATATTAAGTCTTGAGATGGATTTAAGTAAGACTTTTCCCATTTGATGAGGATCCCATTGGAACACAGAACCGCCAGTACCCTCTCTGTGTGGTACAACGACACCTCTGCTGAGAAAGCCTGCACCAACCAGCAGGGGTGACTCCTCCATAAGGGAGGAGGAGCGTTGACCCCCCCCCCAATGCCAGCAGCGTCAGCTGCAAACCTTTTCCACAAAAACGATAATAAACTTTGTTTATTATCGTGTTTCGGGAAAAGGGCGGGCCATGAGGGAGAAGAGCAGTGAGGGGGAGTGCTCAGCACTCCCCCTCAGAATGCATGTATGTTTGGATGACCATCTCGGACCGGCCAAACACACAAGCACACAGGGCTCTCTCCAGCCGAGCAACACAGTTGCTGGGCTGGAGAGAGCCTGTACAGGCTCCCAGTCTGCCTGCCAATCCTGCTCTGAGCAACGTCAGGATTGGCGCAGGGCATGCTGAGAGTCTGTGACTGCAGAAAGAAGAGAGGAGAGGAGCAGCACGGTCATAAAGACGGCGGCGGCATAGGTAAGTGTTTTTTTATGTTTAAAGTTAATCCCCGCCTCACTCCCCCTTTGGTCCCCCCACTCTCCCCTGCACGCCACCCGCCCCGTCAGTGTAGCGCGAGCCATAACTGCCAACCAGTCATCTAAATATGGGTGCACAAAGATGCCCTCAGACTGTAGAAGAGCCGCCAACAGGGCCAGAACTTTGGTGAACACCCTTGGGGAAGATTTGAGCCTAAAAAGAAGGACCCGTAACTGATAATCAGCATCCTATAGGACACACCGCAGGAACTTTTAATGAGTGGTTTTGACAGGAACATGGCGATACGCATCTTCCAGGTCAATGGATGCCAACCAATTTCTTGTCCTTATCAGAGGAATGATCAGCTGCAGTGTCACCATCTGAAATTGAGAGTCCGAATCCAAGAATTGACCCACTTCAAATACGGTACAGACCTGTAACCTCCTGACACCTTCTGGACCAGAAAAAGCAGTGAGTAAGTATCCATGCCTCTTTCCCCCGGAGGAACCTGGATGATTGCCTTTTTCTGAAGAAGCAGGTCTACCCCTGGAGAAGAGCCAGATGATTTGGACCTTGAGGGGGCAGATGAGTCACTGTGAGCCCCGGTGATGGGGAAGGCCTCTCGAATTCCACTGCATAGCCCTCACTGACCGCACTGACAAAACCACTTGTGTGTGACGTCTCAATGCAGAGCCTCTGTAAACTGAAATGGTCTCCATCCAACCGGGAATCCACTGTAATTGTCAGGAGTGTTTCAGCTCAGGCTCCTTCTTTTTGAAATCCTTCTTTTGTAAAAAACGCTGTGGCTGATACTTCTGTTTGTGGGTAAAGTACCCCTTGAATTCTCTGTGCGGAGAAGATCTGGATTTCTTATCCCAAAACTGTTTATAGTCCGCCCTGCCCTTATACGGCAGAGTATGCTTCCTGTCCTTAAATCATAGAATCCAGCTGCTCGCCAAAATATATTCCCCTGAAATGGAATCTTAATCATAGAAGACTTTTTTACTGCATCAGTCTTGCAGTCACTCATCCAGAGGTTCCATCTGGCTGCCACCAAAGACCCAGAAGACATAGCTGTAGCCTTGACTATGTCAGATGATATATCAGCCAACAGGCAGGATTACTGTTCCATGCCAGACAACAGCTCAGAACACTGATAACTCTCTTGGATTTCCACAGCCAAATGATCAAAGTAATTAATCACATACTGTGCAGTATCTAACGCTTACAGGCTAGCCTTCCAGGCCAGATTCCAGTGACAAATGCCTTCTTTAACCCTCCATCAATCTTTTTATCTGAAGAGTCAGTTGGAGTTCAGTCTTCAGGGTTAATGGAGGTCTTGCCAATCAGCATAGCCAAGATAGAGTAAACTTTAACATTAGGAGGAAGGATCTCATCATTCTCCAACATATAAACTTTCTGCAAGAATCATAGAACTGAAACCTTATCCACCTCCTGCCATGGCATAGGGTTTAGAGTATTGTAGAAATAAGGCCTCCTCCTCCTCATTCTCCATGCAAAGAGGAGGAAACCCCAGGTTCTGGAGTACCCAAGACAAAGCGTCCCACATCTCTTCTCTCCACAGATATTTGTCAGATGACGTAGAGGGCTGCTCTGAGTCCGAAGATGAGGAATCTTGAGACGCCTGAGCACAAGAGGACTTCCCGGGCAGCACGGCATGGCAAAGATGCCCAAAAAAGCCACTCAACGGCTTACTTGCAGTCCCCAGCTTCAAACAGGAACCCAGAGACACATATCCATCGAAGTGCGCATTTCATTCTGATTCCAACAAACTTCTGAAACTTGATGGTCGGCGAGGCCCCGCCCTCACTGACAAGGATTGATGTAAGGAGACACAGAAAAAACAGGAGGTGTGGTGGGGAAGAGGATATTTAATGTGCTGGTTAGACATGAAATTGGTGTCTAGGGAGACGGGAGGCCTCACACGTCATGGATGCAAGCAAGGGAACAGACAAAGAGGTAATGAAATTTAGATTTCAACAGTCGGGATATCTGTCATTGTTGTGACGGAGTAACCCTTTTGGCAATATCTAAATCAGGTCCAAAGTGTTTCCCCAAAAAATATTTTCATCTGCACCAGTTTACTGTGGTAAATATTAGATGACTGGTAAATATTATATTTTACTAGGCACAAATCCCTAATTTTGAGAGATTGACAGTGAAGACAATTGCAACTTCATGAACTGTGAAGGGTTTTGTATAAACCTTTCCATCCCACAAGACACTACCTTACAGCGCTGTACGGTCTAATACACACTAACATGTCATCAATATTAATACAGTCTTTGGAGCATTCATAAAAATAAATTAGGTTTGCCTCACATATCATGGATGCAAGCAAGGGAATAGACAAAGAGGTAACATTGTTGTGACGGAGTACCCCATCCAGCAATATCTAAACCAGGGCCAAAGTGTTTCCCCAAAAAATATTTTCTTCTGCACCAGTTTACTGTGGTAAATATTAGATGAGTATATTTTACTAGGCACAAATCCCTAATTTTGAGAAATTGGCAGTGAAGACAACTGCAACTTCATGAAATGCGAAGGGTTTTGTATAAACCTTTCGCTGTACGGTATAATACACAAGAGCACATCTGTTTTTAGAAAGTCACATTGCTTTGTCTAACAATACATACAACTCTGTTGATTGTTTTGCACACTAGAGGTGTTTTAATCACAACATATCAGACTGCTTTGGGAAGAAGTAAATGTTTGCAAATGTTTAGAACAGCAAAATTAGACATCATATTTACTCTAATGAATTATCGTTAAATTCTGCAGGAGATGCTCTATTTGGTATAGATGCATCCAACTTTAAAAATTAATTCAAGTGAAATTTGGTAGCATTGTCTTCAGTAGACCTGCATAATTGCCGATCACTACAGTAGGGAGATGAATGTGCTTTTGTAAACTGCAAAAGGAAACACAGGCAATCACCTTTTATGATCTGACTTATGATGAAAACACCTTGTTGAATCTATATGTACAATTGAAGGCTTTTATCTAATGGGTAGATCTATACATTATCCCAAATTTATAAATGTTGAGTAATCTGAGAGAAGTTCTAAAGGCACAACAAACATAAACCAATGCTAAGTGGGTATTCTTCATAAAAGCTAAGACAAAGGTATGGGATGTTGATCCTATCGGTTGTTAAAAAACATCTCAAATGGGTAATAGAAAGCGTTTCATTTTCTATAAATACACAATCTGTAGTACCATTTATTCATGTTCGTACATTGTTTAAAAGAAGACCTTTAATAATCTTTAAGGTGCAGGAAACCAAAACGCCCTCTAGAGGTGAGGACCTAAAGGGTTTTGCAAGATAAAGTTTATAAAAACATATTGATGCATGTATATTTAAACTATTCACAACTAAATTGAAAGTGTGCAAGTCTGATTTATAAATCATCTTTGAAACTGGCACTAGGTTTGATTTAAAATAATCAATAACATGGCTTAAGATGGAATCTAAGTCTACTAGATATAAAGGACTGGAAATTACACTTTCTAGTTTAGATAACCTTACAAAAGATTGTCACCAAATAATAGTGTTTTACATTTGGAGGAATCCATGATAACACATTAAGGGGGTGATTCTAACCCTGGCGGTCGGTGATAAAGCGGCGGCCAACCCGCCAACAGGCTGGCGGTCCAAAAAATGGAATTCTGACCCTGGCGGGAACCGCCAACACAGCCCGCCACATTAACACTCCGCCCGCCACGGCGGTACAGACAAACAGCGCGGCGGTCACCGCCAACAGACAGGCGGCAGACAATGTACCGCCCACAGTATCATAACTCACCAATCCGCCACCTTTTCCGGGGCGGGAGCCCGGCCGATAAAAACACGGCGGAAACAGACTACGAACGGGAAAACGCTCACCTCTACGCACTCCATGAGGAAGGAGGACAGCATGGAACCCGAATTAAACATCCTACCTGCTCTCGTCTACCTGCTCATCTACCACGAGTACGAACGCCGGCGCAGACGACAACGGTGAGTACTGCACCTACGACACACGGGAGGGGGGAGGAGGAAAGCTTACGGCACACACATATGCGACCCCCACCCCCCCAAACTATGTACACACCAATGCAGAGCAACAAGTCACAGTGACACCACCCAAACCCCCCTGAAAAATGCAAAGACATAATTAAATTGTGAATTAAAATTTATGTACAAAATAGGCTCTGAAAAGTATTGGTCAACTAGCCAAAAAATCAATATCAAAATAATTCTATATACAGTGCAATGGATAACTGAGGCAATTAGTCCTGCACATCAAAAGAAAATCGAAGTGTCCGTGGGCCAAAGTGTAACAACACAAGGGCAAAGCCCACACAGGAGACCTGAGTCCTTTGGAGAGAACACTGCAGGGGCATCTGATGAAAAAACTACAGGCACCTCAGGGGGAAGGGAAGGGGGGGGCACCACAGCCACATGAGTCCACAACGCCAGATCCACGAAGGGGCCACCATGCCTACTGTGCCATCCTGGGGAGTGCAAAGCCACAGTCTCTCAAGTCTCTACAGTAGGTGGGTTGCCCACTGTTCCATCCTGGGGAGTGCAAAGCCACAGTCTCTCAAGTCTCTCTAGTGGTTGGTTTGCCCACTGTACCATCCTGGGGAGTGCAAAGCCACAGTCTCTCAAGTCTCTACAGTTGGTGGGTTGCCCACTGTGCCATCCTGGGGAGTGCAAAGCCACAGTCTCTCGTGTCTATACAGTAGGTGGGTTGCCCACTGTTCCATCCTGGGGAGTGCAAAGCCACAGTCCATCAGGTGGATTACAGTCTCCACTGGTCAAGGAGGAGGCATGGTGGGCACAGTGAACCGTTAACAGTGCATGCAGGAAGGGCCCAGCGGAGCGGTGCTTGAGACGGCGGTGCCCAGCGGAGCGGTGCTTGACAGGAAGGGCCCAGCGGAGCGGTGCCTGAGACAGCGGGGCCCAGCGGAGCGGTGCTTGACAGGAAGGGCCCAGCGGAGCGGTGCCTGAGACGGCGGGGCCCAGCGGAGCGGTGCTTGACAGGAAGGGCCCAGCGGAGAGGTGCTTGACAGGAAGGGCCCAGCGGAGTGGTGCTTGACAGGAAGGGCCCAGCGGAGCGGTGCTTGACAGGAAGGGCCCAGCGGAGCGGTGCTTGAGACGGCGGTGCCCAGCGGAGCGGTGCTTGAGACGGCGGGGCCCAGCGGAGTGGTGCTTGACAGGAAGGGCCCAGCGGAGCGGTGCCTGAGACGGCGGGGCCCAGCGGAGCGGTGCTTGACAGGAAGGGCCCAGCGGAGCGGTGCTTGACAGGAAGGGCCCAGCGGAGCGGTGCTTGACAGGAAGGGCCCAGAGGAGCGGTGCTTGAGACGGCGGTGCCCAGCGGAGCGGTGCTTGAGACGGCGGGGCCCAGCGAAGCGGTGCTTGACAGGAAGGGCCCAGAGGAGCGGTGCCTGAGACGGCGGGGCCCAGCGGAGCGGTGCTTGACAGGAAGGGCCCAGCGGAGCGGTGCTTGACAGGAAGGGCCATGCGGAGCGGTGCTTGACAGGAAGGGCCCAGCGGAGCGGTGCTTGACAGGAAGGGCCCAGCGGAGCGGTGCTTGAGACTGCGGGGCCCAGCGGAGCGGTGCTTGACAGGAAGGGCCCTGTTCAGCGGTGCTCTTCTGCACGGCGGGGCCCTGTTCAGCGGTGCTCTTCTGCACGGCGGGGCCCTGTTCAGCGGTGCTCTTCTGCACGGCGGGGCCCTCTTCAGCGGTGCTCTTCTGCACAGCGGGGCCCTGTTCAGCGGTGCTCTTCTGCACGGCGGGGCCCTGTTCAGCGGTGCTCTTCTGCACGGCGGGGCCCTGTTCAGCGGTGCTCTTCTGCACGGCGGGGCCCTGTTCAGTGGTGCTCTTCTGCACGGCGGGGCCCTGTTCAGCGGTGCTCTTCTGCACGGCGGGGCTCTCTTCAGCAGTGCTCTTCTGCACGGCGGGGCCCTGTTCAGCGGTGCTCTTCTGCACGGCGGGGCCCTCTTCAGCGGTGCTCTTCTGCACGGCGGGGCCCTCTTCAGCGGTGCTCTTCTGCGCGGCGGGGCCCTCTTCAGCGGTGCTCTTCTGGACGGCGGGACCCTGTTCAGCGGTGCTCTTCTGCACGGCGGGGCCCTCTTCAGCGGTGCTTGTCCAGTAAGTCAAGGGAGCCAGACCTGGCCTGGACTCCCTGCTCAGTCGCCCTCCGACCGTGCTGTTGCTGGACCCTTCGGTGACGGAGTCCTGGGCCCTTTGGTGTCCTCCCTAACACCCGGGATGGGGCTTGTGGGCCCCTCCTGCTCCGCGCTCCTGCTGGCTGACTTCTCCGCCCTGCTGCCCTTTCGCTCCTTAGATGGGGCTCTCGGGCCCTTGCCTCCCCTAGATGTTGTGGCTGGTGAAGTGGGCGAACTTTGCTCCTTGGGGGCAGCCGTGTCAGTCCTCTCACGGCGGCCCTTTAGTTTCCTGGTCCTCTTGCCTGGGGGGGGGGCTGGCTGTCCCCTTGCTGCTGATTGAAGTGTCACTGCTGGCAAAGGGTGGACTCCAGAACCCATGCACCACAGTGACACTCGAAGCTGGGCTGGTGGTGGCTGAGGTGCTCTTGGGACTCTTTGCAGATGGAGGGGGTGGGTCAGGGGAGGGAAAGAGGTTAAGATTAGCGAGGAAAAGTTTTTTAGGACCAAGGTAAAGGGTAGGAGAAGTGGTGATGGGAGTGGAGGAAGAGGATGTGGTTGTAGGAGAGTCAGGTGTGCTGTCTTTGGGTGCAGGTGCTTGTGCTGGAGGCTGTCGTGAGGTGGATGGCTGTTGGGTGGGTGTCTGCCTGCGTTTGTGTGTCTTGGAAGAGGGGGTGACAGACACAGTGGGAGAGGACACAGGGGACGTGTAAATGGTAGTGGGGGTGGTGACTGCACGTGTGCGGACTGTACTGGAGGGTGTGCTGGTGATGGAAGCACTGGCTGATGGTGGTGTGCATGCAGGTGTGAGTGTAGACGTCACAGGGAGGGAGGAGGGAGACGAGGAGGAGGGGGACACAGAGGTGGTAGTGACTGTTGGAATGTCTGCATCTGGGTGTTGCTTGCGTGAATGCTTGTGGGTTCTGTGGTGCTTGTGTCTGGATGAGCTGCCCTTGGGTGTTGAGGTGTGTGCAGGCTGGTCTGATGGTGTGGATGGGATAGGCTGAGGAACAGGAGACAGAGACAGGGTGGAGGCAGTCAGAAGAGGGAGGCTGGAAACAGGGACAATGGCTGCCGTCAGTGCTGAGGCCAGAGCATTGAACGATCGTTGATGGGCAGTCTGACCCGAATGAATGCCCTCCAGGTAGGCATTGCTCCGATGCACCTCCCTTTCTACCCCCTGGATGGCATTCAAAAGGGTAGTCTGCCCAACAATGATGGTCTGAAGGAGGTCAATGACCTCCTCACTGAGGGCAGCAGGGGTGACAGGGGCAGGGGCTGAGGTGCCTGGGGCGAAGGAGACGCCCGCCTTCCTGGGCGAGCGGGCACGGAGCGTAGGCTGAGGGGCTGCTGGGAGGGCGGGGCTGGTGCGCTGGGTGGCGGCTGTACCTGTAGAGGCGGGGGGCCCGGATGTTGCCGCCACTGCTAGGGAGCTCCCATCCGAGGACGTGTCGGTGTCGCTGGTGTCACCACCGGTCCCCGTTGTGGTGCTCCCCTCACCCTCCGGATCACTGGTGCCCTCGGTGTCTGTTCCTGGGCCCACCGGGGCCTTGTGACTTGCAGCTCCCTCGTGCTCCGATGCCAATTCTCCTCCGCCTGATGATGCTAATGCACACATGCACAAGAAGATGAAGAAGAAGGGTGGGGGGAGAAAAACGAAGACCAGGTTGAGTGCATGCAATGTCAACACCGTTGGCGGAGAGGACAGACACAGGAGCCTCATGCACTAAGCCACGCATTCGGGGTACACTACTCAGTACTTCTGACTAGGACAACAGGTCTAGAGACGACAAACGCGCACATGTGTGATGCTGGACCATCGATAGCTGTACTTGTCACCCTACAGAGGTGGGGGCCGGGAGCACAGGGCCATGCCTAAAGGAGAGGACTACACTACAGAAAGCACCCTGGCCTAATGTCACCCACAACCCTCCTCCCCCACCCAGACGCCTCCACTGCGCAGAGAGATAGCAGAATGTGCTCATACTCACCCCCTTGTGTCTGCTGTGATGTCCTCAAGCGCCCATCCAAATCAGGGTAGGCCACCGCCAGGATCTGGGACATCAGGGGGGTCAGGGTACGACTGGCACCCCTCCTAGGTTGGGAGGCCATCCCCAGCAGTGACTCGGCGGTCTTCCTGGTCCTGCGGCGGATGTCCTCCCACCTCTTGCAGCAGTGGGTGCCCCGTCTGACGTGGACCCCCAGGGCCCGGACTTCCTTGGCGATGGCACGCCAAATGTCCACTTTCTGATGGGCGCTGACCTATTTGACATGTACACGGTGGGAAGGAAAAATTCATCAATTTTCTGCATGTTAGATGTGATTGGACCCCCCTCCCCAACCTTGCCATATGGCACATGCTCTCATCTGTCGTGCGTTGCACTCCTCATTCGCCCCCCACCCCACCAACTTACATCCACCCACTCCACACAGGCATAGCCCATTCAATGTGCACCCAGTGTACTTACCTGTTGGTCTGGAGGACCGTAGAGTAACGCATACTGGGGGAGGACCCTATCCACAAGTTTCTCCAACTCCTCAGACGTGAAGGCAGGGGCCCTTTCCCCAGTCGCAGCAGCCATTGTCACTTCCAGACCGAGGTCACAGCAGCACTTGCAGTATAGGTCCTCTCCTGTGGATGATCAGGTCTCGAGTGATTAAGCAGATAGAAAATGGCGGTCACGCCTGCGGCGGTGCGTACCGTGGCGGTGCGTACCGCGACCGCCGGCGCACCTCGTCATTGGCTCCTGAAACCCATAGGCTTCAATGTTAGCCAATGCGGCTTCGTATAGCGGTCTTCGACCGCCTACCGCCACGGTGTGCCACGCCAGCGCATTGACCTCACATCCCATTGTCCCACTTCACAGGTCAGGCAGCCGCCATTTCAAGGGCCCACATGGCATAATTTGTACTGCGTCACACAGGCCTAGGCCTTGCATTGCCACACATACACGCCTTTCAATACATAGATAATCGTGTGCTCGGCATGCTGTGGTGAACGTACCTGTGATTTGCTTGACTCTGTGCTCCATGTTGTCCTTCCTAGGCACCGTCCGCTGGGACTTGCGAGGAGAAGGATGAATCCTCGCGTGTACCGACCGCTGGTGGACCTGTCGACAATGGAAGAACGCCATATCATACTACGATACCGACTTGACCGAGCCACTATACATGAACTGTCTGCCCAGCTGGAGCCAGCCCTGATGTCCCCCATCCGCCAACCCACAGGAATTCCCCCTCTAGTGCAGGTTCTGTCAGTCCTCCATTTTTTGGCAAGTGGCTCATTCCAGACAACAGTGGCCATGTCATCTGGAATGTCTCAGCCTATGTTTTCAAAAATTTTGTCTAGAGTGTTGTCTGCCCTGACGAAACACATGCGGAGCTACATTGTATTCCCTGAGGAGGTTGATTTGGCCACTGTGAAGGGTGATTTTTATGCCATTGGACATATCCCCAACATAATTGGTGCCATTGATGGGACCCATGTGGCTTTAGTACCCCCAAAAGACGATGAGCAGGTGTACAGAAACAGGAAAAGTTACCATTCTATGAACGTCCAGGTGGTCTGTTTGGCTGACCAGTACATCTCCCATGTGAATGCCAAGTTCCCTGGGTCAGTGCATGACGCGTATGTGATGCGTAATAGCAGCATCCCTTATGTGATGGAACAGCTACAGAGACAACGTGTGTGGCTAATTGGTGACTCTGGTTACCCCAACCTGCCTTGGCTATTGACCCCAGTGAGGAATCCCCGGACCAGGGCAGAGGAACGGTACAATGAGGCCCATGGGCGAACTAGGAGGATCATAGAAAGAACCTTTGGCCTCCTGACGGCCAGGTTTAGGTGCCTGCATATGACAGGGGGATCCCTGATGTACTCACCAAAGAAGGTGTGCCAGATCATCGTGGCCTGCTGTATGCTTCACAATCTGGCATTGCGACGTCAGGTGCCTTTCCTGCAGGAGGATGGTCCAGATGGTGGTGTTGAAGCAGCTGTGGAGCCTGCGGAGAGTGAAGAGGAGGAAGACGAAGAGGACGACACAGACAACAGGGACAGAGTTATCCAACAGTATTTTCAGTAGCACACAGATAAGAATCACCCACACCATTTAACATTTACTGAAAGCCCCCTGCATCTTTACTTTGTGTATTTCCCCCCAGTTCTTTTAAACTGATGTTTGATTTTCCCTTCCCTTTTCAGTGCTGTATGACCCACTGCGTGACTTCTGCTTGGTTAGCCCATGGACTAATGCTTATTGACATCGGTATGTTGTCATCACAAAAATAACAGAACATTATTGATCAGTAATGTGTTATTCATTTGTAAATAATACAGGCTGACTCCTGAATGATTTCAGTGCAATGAGTGATTTATTTTTAGTGCTAGATATTGGTACATGATATTAAAACGGTGATGGGTGAGGGTGGAGTTATGTCCATGGCAGAGCCCAGTTCTCAGTTTCACAGGTGCATTTTCCATATGCCTGTGGAAGGATGGAGCAGGGGCAGTTCAAGGTTGGACAGGGTGACACTGTGGGACAGTGGGATGACATCAGGGGGTATCTTATGCTGGCGGGGGTATTGGCATCCTACTCTGTCTTCCTGTGAGATCTCAGGTTCCTCTTGCGGGGTGGTTGTTCTTCAGCAGTAGGTGGGGTTCTGGTGGGCCGTCGTTCTGTGGGGGCCTCCTGACCACTAGCGCCGGCGGAGGTGGTAGGCTGTTCCTGGCTAGTGACAGGGGCCATTTGTGGTGCCACATGGTCCCGCAATGTGGTTTCTAACCGGTTGAGGGCCTGGACTATGGTCCCCATAGCGGTAGCGATGTTCCTGAGTTCATTGCTGAACCCCATGTACCGTTCCTCCTGCTGTGCCTGGATCTCGGTGAACCTGGCCAGTACCGTCACCATCGTCTCCTGGGAGTGATGGTATGCTCCCATGATGGTGGTGAGGGCCTCTTGGAGAGTGGGTTCCCTGGGCCTGTCCTCCCCCCCCCCTGTCGCACAGCAGCCCTCCCAGTTGCCCTGTTTCCCCGGGCCTCTGTCCCCTGGACGGTGTGCTACTACCACTGCCCCAGGTCCCTGTTGTTGTTGGGGTGTTGGGTCAGCCTGGGTGCCCTGTAGTGGCGGACACACCGCTGATTGACGCGTCCGCGAGACAGAGGCATGGGCCCGCTGGGTGGGAGCTGTGCTGGTGTTCCCAGAGGGGGCTGGGTCTGCTGTGGCCTGTGTCTGTGTGTTGGGAACAGACTGTCCAGAGGTCCCCGATGGTCCGGGCTGGTCATCAGGTTCTAGGTCGACAGAGCTGCTGTCCTCGCTGGGGGCCTGTTCTGGGGGTGGGATGGACAAATCTGGACCCTCCGTGGCGGTGTGTTGGCGTTCGGGCCCTGCAGTGGTAAAGGAGTATGGTTATTGTGTCTGTGTGTGCCATGGCGTGCATTTTGAGTGCTCTTGTCCCCCAGTGCTGGCATTCCCTTGTGGGAGGTGTTGTGAGGGTGGTGGGGGGGGAGGTGTATGTGTATGTGCAATGGTCATGCTTTGGTGGTGGCTGTCTATGGTTTGTGTTGGCATTCAGGGGTTGGTGTTGTTTAGGGTGGGTTGTGCTGGTGAGACATTGGCAGGGAGGTTGTGTGCTGGGGGGTTGAGATTGGGGGTGAGGGGGGGGGGTTGGCATGCTGGTGGTTGGGGGGGGGGTGAAGTAGTTGAGATTCGACTTACCAGAGTCCATTCCTCCGTGTACTCCAGCGAGGTCATCAGGATGCAGGATGTTTACTACCTCTTGCTCCCATGCTGTGAATTGGGGCGGAGTGGGTGGGGGTCCGCCGCCAGTCTTCTGCACAGCGATGTTGTGTCGCGACACCATCGAGCGCACCTTCCCCCGTAGGTCGTTCAATCGCTTTCTGATATCTTCCCGATTTCTGGGATGCTGTCCCACAGCGTTGACCCTGTCTACGATCCTTTGCCATAGCTCAGCCTTCCTTGCTATAGTGGTGTGCTGCACCTGTGTTCCGAAGAGCTGGGGCTCAACCCTTATAATTTCCTCCACCATGACCCTGAGTTCTTGGTCCGAGAACCTGGGGTGTCTTTGGGGTGCCATGGGATGGTGTGGATGAGGTGTGGGGTGGTGTTTGTGGTGATGTGCGTGGTGATATGTGGTGATGTGTGCGTAAATGTGGTGTGGGTGATGAAGTTGGGTTCCTGTGTGTGTTGGGGTTTTCGATTGCTGTGCTCGCTCTCTCTATCTCTATCTCTATCGCCTTCTCTCCAATTTCCAACTAGTGGGGGTTTGTGGGTGATGTGGGTGTGTGTTTTATAGTTGAATGGATGTGTGGGAGTGTTGTTTGTATGTGTGTCAGGTGTGTGTATTTCAAATTGTCCAATGTGGCTGTGTTTTGGAGCTGTGTGTGTATTTTGAGTGCGGCGGTGTGTACCGCCAATGGAATACCGCGGTTGAAAGACCGCCGCGTGGATTCGTGGGTCAGAATGGCATGGGCGTGTTTGTGTTGGCGTGACGGTGGAGGTTTGGTCATCTCCAGTTTTGCGCGGCCCGCTGATGAGGCGGCCTTCCTTGGATGTCGGGTTTTTGGCGGTTTCACAGTTGGTGGTCAGAATGACCGTGGCGGTTTACCGCGGCCGCGGCGGTAGAATGGCGGACTTCTGACCGGCGGTAAGGGCCTTTTACCGCCGAGGTCAGAATGACCCCCTAAGTTGCCACATTATTCATAGTGCCAATGGCTTTAGACCATATGGTAAGGTAAATGGAAGAAGGAATAGGGCTGTCTTCTTTGGTGCCCCTTGTTAGGGTTAATACCTCCAATAAAATGTCCTCAATATTAATACAGTCTTTGGAGCATTCATAAAAATAAATTAGGTTTGCACATAATGAACCTCACATGTTATTGTTTTAGACTTCATGCTGATACTTTCATACAGCTTTATCAAAAACATTTGGCATCCATACTCACTAATAAATAATAACCAAGTCTATTTCTGTGGACTGCAATTAAGTCTACTACTTGGCTAACATTGTTTGTTCCAATTAGACTTTGTGTATTAATTCTTTGTTTAGAAAACCTAGCCTGAATTTCCAAATTTGCACAGGTAATATTGCATCTAAGTTAATTAGGACATTGACCTATCACAACAACACTCTGAATGGTTATTTTGTAATTTGGGAAGGAGAATAGTTTGCAAAGACATAAAAGACTTGAAGATTACCATTATCATCTTAAAAATGTAAAACCTTAGTCTCGGTAGATGTGACTTCCACATTTCTTTTTTAAAATGAGGGGACAACTCATTTAATCAAGAAGTTGCCTTTTGTATATTGATTTAATTTGACTCATTTTTTGCACTGGTTAGCTAGTATTTCAAGTAACCAGATTTGCCTTTATTTTTCATTTCACTTTCGACTTCTTATCATTTATGGCTCAAAAGGTTTCTAAATAACTAAAGTGTGCTTGCTCTTGAAAAATTCTTATGCAAGGATATCCCTCACAAAAGACTTAGGCCGTTCCAAGATGGCAAGGGAATATTTACTTTCAGAAAGTTACTAATTTCTTCCCTCTTTTTTTCCACACAATTTATTCCCTTGCAATACAAAATATTCCAGTTTCCAATGTCATGAATTTGCTGATTTCTGTGTGTGGATAAAAGGATAAAAATCACATTAAAACCCTAACTTCATATTTTGTTACATAAACTTTAAAACAACATCAAGTACATGTACATTGTATAACAGACAAATTCACCATTTTGTGGAGTAAATGAGGCGCAGGCTTGATGTTATCCTTTATGTAACATTCATTCAATGTTTGTACATTTTAGGGAACTGCTTACAAAGAAAATCTTAATTAGGTCTAATAATTTGAATCTGTGATGTAGTTTGACTGTGATGAAGCCTGGGGCCCTATCTATAATTCTGGGGTCTGATGAATCTTTTCTTCTCAGTTCCAAGGGGTAGAGAGTAACAGTTATCAAATCATTTAAACAATTTCTGTGCAACCCAAATGTCACACAATAATGTTCGGAGTCGAATCCCCGATTCATAGGGCTTTATTACAGATTAAAATTCAACACTACATAAATGAGTCTCAAAATTGACAATATTGAACTTAGTCAGCATATACAAGACAAAGGCTACACAATACAGAAAATCAGAAAAAGCAGGCGGTTCTTGGTCACCAGAACAAAATTATCCTGCCTAACTATTTAAGCTAAACCCTAAGCTATTTTAAATCTATTTAAACTAGTTGAGAAAGGTCAGCAAACAGAAACTCTATAGAATATACTGTTTAGAGAGGTGCATGTGACATGAAGCCACATAAAATCAAAGTGTAAGGTCTGTATCCCTTAAGGATCCATTCAGCTCTAAGGGTAGAAGAGGATTTGATCTCTCATTAACTAAACCTTCTTTAAACCACAATTTCCCAAGAAGATGACATCACAGGCAAAGCTTCTTGATTGAACCCCTCATTATTTTTAATTAGAAGTTACAACTTTCAGAGGCCTTGCACATCTTGATACTCTTTGGTCTTGTGATGTTTACTTGATGGCTCTGAGTGGTTAGTAGCAACTAACTTTGTGATGTGCATCAGTGACATGAATGCACAAAGTAATGGCAGATTCGCAAAAGATTTTTCCAATCTGAGCTAATGCAGATCGGAAAATGTGATGACATTTACAATAATTTACTGCCCCCCCAGCCCAGACCCCCCCAGACAACACTACTCCACAAACACACTCCTCTCCCTCAGCCCAGGACCATGCCCCGCATGCACCCAAACCAACCCCACACACACACACACAAGGACCCTTCACCTGTTATGCCTGCTGTTTTTCCTGCTCCACCTCTCACACCTCTGACACCCACATGCCCCACACCACCCCCGGCACCCCCCACACCAAACACTACAACCTCAACACAACAGACTCACGCACAACCCCCACACACCCCAACAGGCCCCACCACAAAAAAAACCACAACCCCAACACACTCCACAACAACACCTCCACAACCCACAACAACACCACAAGCACCCACACCAACACCATCGCACAACACAACAACAACACCCTCACAACCATCTTAACTGCCTAATCCTCAACACCCGATCCCTACACAGGCACGCCATAGAACTCTGGGACCTCATCACATCACACTCACCTGACATTGTCTTCCTCACAGAAACCTGGACAAACCACTCACCTGAGCCCGACAGAGCCACAGCCACCCCTGACGGATACAAACCCCAACGCAAAGACTGCCTAAACAAAGCAGGAGGTGGCATCGCCATCCTGCACAAAGACACCATTAAGGTCACCACCAACACACACAACACCCTCGACAGCGCAGAACACATGCACTTCCTAATCCACATAAACAATAATACCACCCTCAGAGGTACACTATATACAGACCCCCGGGCCATGCCCCCCTTTCTGCGACACCATTGCTGATACCATCAGCCCTCACGCACTCATCTCCACAGACTACATCCTCCTTGGTGATTTTAACTTTCACCTGGAGAACCCCCAAGACTGCAACTCCTCTTCCCTCCTAGACAACCTCACCAACCTCGGACTCAAACAACCGGTCACAGCTCCCACCCACTCAGCAGGACACACACTATACGCAATCTTCACTTCGAGCCAACACATAACCTACACCCACACCACCAAACTCCACTGGACTGACCACCACTGCGTCCATTTCTCCTTCACCAAACCCCCCCACATACCACCAACAACACACCACGCCCTACCGCTTGTGGGACAAGATCCCCACAGAACACCTGAACTCCCAACTGGCACAGAACCCCCCCACGCCCACACCAACGACCCCAACACTGCTGCCCTCAACCTCACAAATTGGATCACCACCTGCGCAGACACACTCGCCCCCCTCAGAAAAAACATCACCACCCGCAGCATCAAGAACGCCCCATGGTTCACCACTGAACTACAAGACTCCAAACACAAATGCTGCAAAGCTGAGAAAGCCTGGCAACAGGAACACTCAACCACCAACTTCTCCACCCTCAAAACCACCATCCGCATTCACCACCAACTCATACGCACCACCAAAAGAGCATACTACAAGGAACGCATTGATGGCAACTTCCACAACAGCAAAGAACTCTTTACCATCATCAAGGAGCTCTCCAAACCCAAAGCCAGCAAAATAGACCCCACGCACACACAATTCCTCTGCGACTCCCTCTCAAACCACTTCCACCGCAAAATCCTAGACATACACAATAGTTTCACACCACACACACCCACCGCACACACCCCCGACCCATCCAACACAGGCCTCCTTCACCCCCCCAACCTACTTACCACCTGGGCCCCAACCACTGACGAAGAAACTGAAACAACTATGAACTGCATCCACTCTGGATCCCCCTCTGATCCCTGCCCCCACCGCATCTACAGCAAAGCCAGCCCAACCATCGCCCCCAAGCTTCGCGACATAATCAACACCTCATTCGACACTGCCACCTTCCCAGACCCCTGGAAGCACGCAGAAATCACTGCACTCCTAAAAAAGCCCAAAGCTGACCCGGGTGACCTCTCCAACTACCGCCCCATCTCTCTCCTCCCTTTCCCAGCCAAGGTCGCTGAAAAACTAGTTAACACACGCCTATCCCACTTCCTGGAGGAAAACAACACACTAGACCCCTCCCAGTCCGGTTTCCGCAAGAACACCGCACCGAAACCGCCCTCATCGCATGCACTGACGACATCAGAACCAGAGTCGACAAGGGTAAGACCATCGCACTCATCCTCCTAGACCACTCCGCAGCCTTTGACACAGTCTGCCATTACACACTCCGCACACGCATCCACAACGCAGGGATTCGACACAAAGCCCTAGACTGGCTCACCTCCTACCTCACCGATAGAACCCAAAAAGTCCACCTCCCTCCTTTCCAATCCACTGCCACCAAAATCATCTGTGGTGTCCCCCAGGGATCCTCCCTCAGCCGAACCCTCTTCAACATTTACATGACCCCGCTCGCCAACATCCTCCGACCACATGGAATCACCATCCTCTCCTAAGCAGACAACACCCAACTCATCATCTCCCTCACCCGCAACCCTACTACCACCAAAACCAACCTCCACGCTGTACTCCTCGACACCGCCACCTGGATGACAGCCAACCACCTCAAGCTCAACTCCAACAAAACCGAAATAATCATTTTTGGACCCAACAAAACCATATGAGACAACCCCTGGTAGCCCACCGCCCTAGGACCCGCTCCTACCCCCGCAAACCACGCACGCAACCTCAGCATCATCCTGGACCCCTCCCTCTCCGTGACCCAGCAAATCAACGCCGTCACCTCCTCCTGTTTCAACACACTCCGCACGCTGAAATAAACCTTCAAATGGATTCCCATAGAGACCAGAAAGACCGCCACCCACGCACTCACCATCAGCAGGCTAGACTATGGTAATGCCCTCTACGCCGGCATCACACTCAAACACAAACCCCAGAGAATCCAGACCACAGCTGCATGCCTCATCCTGGATCTCCCTCGCCATTGACACACCTCACCACACCTCAGATCCCTTCACTGGCTCCCCATCGACAAGAGGATCACCTTC
Organism: Pleurodeles waltl; assembly: GCF_031143425.1. Lineage (NCBI taxonomy): Eukaryota > Metazoa > Chordata > Amphibia > Caudata > Salamandridae > Pleurodeles > Pleurodeles waltl. The sequence continues at coordinate 746,397,058 of NC_090450.1, read as the reverse complement.
AAAATCCTCATCCAAGCACACAAATCCCTCCACAACGATGGCCCAGCCTACCTCAACCAAAGAGTGAACTTCCACACTCCCATCCGCCACCTCCAAACTGCCGACTTCGCACTCGCCACAGTCCCCCGCATCAAACGCACCACCACAGGAGGTAGATCCTTCTCCTACATCGCCCCCAAGGCCTGGAACTCCCTCCCCACCGACCTCCGCAAGACCCAGGACCTCCTGCTCTTCAGAAAAAAACTGAAGACATGGCTGTTCGAACAGTGACCCTCCTTCCCTCCCCCTCTCCGGCCAGCGCCTTGAGACCCTAACGGGTGAGTAGCACGCTCTATAAATTTTTTGATTGATTGATTGATTGAATAATGATTACTGTTTGTGCAAAACGTGATGTGTGTGTGAAGTCTGTATTGCTTATGGGTACCTGGCCCCATACAAAATGTCCCTTCAAGAGTGAGAAACTAGATTTACTTGTTTCCCTGCCTGCACACCATTATGTATGCCTCATCATTATTTTATACACGTTAATACTGAAGTGCTATGTCATCTTTTTAAAAACCTGCAGACCACTACAATTCTATTATGCCTGCCAAGTTACATAAGTGTCTAATGCTTTGCAGTCATTTTATTTGCTGTCATGCAGTTGCACGTTTTTTGCACTGTATGGTAAGCGTAGCCCTGATCTCAGGGTTGGCACCACAAAGTGAGACTTTTTGGAAATATTAGAGTCAGTGCTTGTATGAGCTTTCAGTATCAGTTCTTCAATGTCCTCTCGCAATCTTTCTCGTGAAAAGATCCTGATGCCTACTCATTAGTAAGTATCAGTTATTTGCAGTTTTGATCCCATTTTCACTTCCTTTCACTTGTATTAATAAAATACTGCATAAAAATTATCATGGAAATATATGAATTTTATTATTATACGCTCCAATTCCTTGAGGGCAGAAGCTCTGGTCCATTAAAAAGGCAATTGCCTCACTTTATTACATTAAATGCATGTAAGACTTTATAAGCTATCCTGAGAGCTTTGCTTTTCTTTTACAAGAACTTGGTAGGAGTATGGCTTTCCCCAGATTCCATTTAACTGGGAGACAGTAATGAGAGCTTCTTACCACTACTACATGGTTGAAATTTTAGAGGCAGCAATCTATTTTCACTGCAGTATTTTGAATAAATTGAAGCCAATGGAATCCAGCCTTCAGCTGGCTAACGATTATGGCATTTCCATACTCCAGCCAAGAAAGCATTCATGCCTTGAACATCTCTACCTTCATTTGAGGTAAAGTGCAAACTTTGCTAGAGGAGACAAATACACTATTAGCATGCAGACCAGACCTCTTAAATGTGTTCTTCGAAAGAAAGGCCACAGTCAGAAATGTGGAATAGATGTGAGCATGGGTCCACTCTGGGTGGGCGAAAACCTCAACCTTAATAAACGGTGACTCCTTTACTGATGATCAAGATCCCTGTCTTCTCTGCATTCATTTTCAATATATTGGTGGCCACCTAATCATAAATGGAAGTGAGGCACTCTTCCAGACAACAGATGGAATAGGATGTTAGTAGCTGCACTGGACGGCACATTGAAGCCAAATAAGTTAACACGTTTGCCTAATGTTTCCACATACAATTTACAAAGAATAGGCTAAATGACTGACAGCTGTCAAACCACACAGGCCAAGGACTGCACATCCAAGCAAAAGATGGCAAAAGACCATCTGATTGCAATCTGTCAAGAAGGACCTTGACCACTGGAAGGCAAGCTGCTAAGAGATGGCCGACCTGACCATAATGAGCAATCAATTTCAAGCAATGGTCGGATTTAATAGTAGATGTCAACTATGGAACCTGTAGCATCAGGTAGCACTAGCACAAACCTCACCCAGATTAGTCAGTAGTATGGACTCCATATTCCACAATAGGAAAATGCGGGCTGCAATCCATCTGGCAATTAATGGTTTTCATTACACCTTAAGCCAATTGACTTGTTGTTTTTCCATGATCTTAGGAATTGTGGTGAGAATGCAATAGGTCTATGTGAGAAATTGGGTTACTGGTTCACTGAGGTGTGGGCCCTGGTCAAGCAGCAGCCACAATCCTTGCCAGGGTAAGACACACAAAAAACTCAAATTAAACTGTGCTAAATCCACTGGAAGAGTGACACATAGCAGTCAGGGTTAACTTAGAGGCAATGTATAAAGTATTTGTGCAACACTTCAAACAATAATGAAGTGCAAACACCAAACAAAAAAGATACCTCACCAAATTAATAAATAGAGCGTAATTTAATAAATAAAACAAAAACAAAATGACAGAAATTCACTAAGTAGAACCAGAGATATGATTTTTTAAATATTTCACTGAAAATAGCACATCAATGTAGGATGCACCAACTGTGGTTATCTGGTCGCGCCGGGACAGGACAAAGTCACAAGTTCAGGCTAACCGCAATGGAGAATGGGATGGTTACATGGACCCACTTAGGTCAGCTGAACACAGAACTCTAAATACTGGTGTGTGGTCTGCGCGTCGTTGCTTTCCTAAACTTGCCATCGACTGGCATCGGTTCTGAGAGCTGTGTCGCGACGTCTTGCAGGGCATTCCATTGCTTTGCATCAGTTCCAGGGAGCTCTGCGGTGAGGCTTTACAGTGCTTTGCATTGCTTTGCATCGGTTCTGATGAACTGACAGCTGTGGTGCAAGGCTTTGTGGGGCTTTGCGCCACTTGGTTTAAATGCCGATGAGGCTCGCAGCTGCTTGAGGGAGAAAGAACCTCATAGATTCCATCTCCTCCCTCTTCTCTGTTGGGTCCCTGTTTGGTACTCTTTCTCTGAATCCGAAGAGACACTGCCTCTTGAGGAAGAGTGAGGTGTTGGTGGGTTTCACCACATAATCCTCCTTAGAGAAAGGGCATACTGTCTCATGAGAGAATATTTTTGAATCCTTCTGTAACTTCGAGATCTTTCGTTGTATGAGGAACTCCCTGAACTCTGATATAGTTCTGTTTGCTTCCTCAAGTTTCTTTTTAAATACAGAAGCACTGATGCCTGTCTTTAAGTTTCTCTTGTTGATCTTAATTTGTATTACTCAGGCATCTGAGAGTTTCTTGGCCATTTAAATTATTAGGACCAACCAGTCTCAAGCTCAGTTCCAGGCAATGAGTGCCCATACTCTTCTGAGATCTGCCATAATGGCTTCATGGAGCAACGTCGTCACCTGGGTCCTTTGGATTTCCATTAACGTCTCCCAGTCGCCTAGTTGGGAAATCATCTGTGTCAGGATAATGTCTCCCAGGAGCGAGGGTGCAGCTTTCAAGGATGACACCTCCTCATCGTCAAATTATCAGCACTCCATTGTACCTAAGTGGACGGACTACAGCTAGAAATAAGGGGTAAGACTGATATGTTTATTCAATAAATCCTCTCTCAGCAGAGGTTGCTGTACTATTAACTCTAATCACGTAAATGTAGAGGGGGAGTTAAGCCAATGCACATACTCCCTAGACTATAGAACCACCAACACGTGCGGTAGCTGTGCAATTAGTTTTCCTCAATACCTATATATCCTATATTTCCCTTTTCGGGTTGCAGATATCCTGGTTTGGAAGTGGGTAGAGGAAGAAAAGACCAATCTTATGGAAGAGAAAACCTCACCCATGTTATGAGGCATGCTTCATCATAAGCAACCTCTTCTTTCTCTAGTAGGATGATACCACCAGCACAGACTAAACTTCCAAACATGACCACTGAAGGTAGTTCTTATATAAAGCACTTCCTGGACAGGAAGGGATCAGGATTCATTAAAAGTACCTAGAGGTAACCAGGTTTTCACCTTTAATAATGGTAGCCTCTGGTGCATCTAAAAATGGCTTTGAGGTAGAGCGAGAGCCCAATGGCTCGAACCATCATCCTTCTGCCAACATGTTTCTGTCCAATTCCATTGCCTATAAAGGTCAAGGGCATTCTTCAGGACTGAGGATACCTACAAGTGTGACACTGACAACCAAAAATATACTGTTCCAAGATAGAAAAAGGAACACAGGGAAGTCATATTGTTTGAAGCAAGAACCCTCACACATCCAATGGATGTCATGCTTCATCATCGGGCCTGCTCCTCGTAGGACCAGCGCTTCAATGTCTGACGGGCACCCCACAAGTGGGGCTCTGATCAGGAGGCCAGCCAATTAGCCCTTGGAGTTACTCTGAGGTTCTGGATTCAGAGATGCAGGTTCAGTCCTTCTCACCGAGGCAAGAGGGCAGCAGGCAGCAGGTCAGCACAGCATGGCAGTAGCTCATTCAGAATAGCAGTTCAGCAGAGTTGCAGTCCTTTCAGCAGCACAGCAGTCGTCCTTTGTAGCAGAGTATCCATAGGTCCAGAAGTGTACTGGAGTGGTGGTGTCTGAAGTTTGGTGTTTATACACACTTGTGCCTTGGAAGTGGGGAGAAGCTTCTGGAGGAAGGACTTTGAAGTGCACAGATGCCCTGCCATAATGGGCCTGACTCCAGACTAACCACAGGGTGTATGAAGCCCTTTTGTGTGGAGACAAGACACAGCCTCTTCAAGTGTAAGTAGGGTTTTGCCCAGCCCCCTCACTCATCCTGTCGGTGATGGTCCATCCACTCACATCTAAGTTTTCTATTATGTGCAACTTTCTAGGAGGAATATAGAAAGCCTAATTGTCAGCTGTACCCATCATGTGACCCAGAGACAGGTTGCAGTCACCAAATGGCTAAGGCAAGAAAATGGCAACTTTCTAAAAGTGTCATTTTCAGAACTGCAATTTAAAATCTAACTTCACAATTAGTTGGGATTTTAAATTGTGATTTCAGAGACACCAAGAAGGAAGGTATGACCTGTTCCCATTTGGAAATTACACTTACAAAATGTAATAAGGTCATTCCAATGTTATCCTATAGGGGAGGTAGTCCTTGCTGTACTGAAAAGCAAATTTAAGAGTTTTCACTACCAGCACATGTAAAACATAAAGGTTTAGTTCTATCTTTTAAATACATTACACCCTGCCCTCTGAACTGTCCAGGACCTACCCTGGGAGTGGCTTGTATGTTGCAACAAGGAAGGTTTCGGCCTGTGAAAAGGTTTACTTTACAAGGTCAAAATGCCAGTTAAACTACACATACACAAACTGCAATGGCAGGCCTAAGTCATGTTTTAAAGTGCTACTTAAGTGGGTGGCACAATCAGTGTTGCAGGCCAACCAATAGCACTTAATGTACGGGCCCTGGGCACATGTGGTGCCACTTTACTAGGGACTTACAAGTAAATTAAATATTCCAATTGGGTATAAGCCAGTGTTACCATGCTTTAGAGCACAAACACTTTAGCACTGGTTTGCAGTGGTAAAGTGTGTAGAGTCCTAAGGCAGGCAAAAGCAAAGTCAGCAGAAAACAGGATGCCTAAAGGCACAAACTTAGGGAAAACCATGCCAGGATGGCAGGCCTAACAGTCTAAAATTCTCAATGTGCTCAGATCAATTCTGGCCATGTTAGTAGGGGATTAATCATGCCAATCTTAATATCATGGGGGACCTGACCTTTTGATAGGGACAGATTTATACTACAGAAAGCAAGGGATACCAATGGAGACAATGTTTGCAGAGTGAACACCCGACATTGCTCTTTGGGTGATCCCGATAATGATTCTATGATGCAGACATGACCTTTTTTTTGGAGTTGTAGCCAAAAAAGAACTGATGGGACATGGTAATCTATGTGCCCGGGGTGTTCTCTCAGGCACAGCCTCACAGAAATGTTACTCTTTAAGAAGATCATGGATGTTCATCACCTTATTGGCAAAAAAGTTGTCTAGATTGTTATGGAGAGATGGTGATATTATGAGGACGGAGGTACCAATGACTGGGATTTTAAAGGAATTAATGATAGAGAATTAGAAGCACTAGACGAGGGTGAAATCTGCAAAGAGATGTTAGCAGCCATGGCCAAATGTAAGCTGTGATTATAACTGATAAGTTGTATTTTATAAGACAAACTTACCTCACTTGAAAAACTGACTTTATCTTTTATTTTCTAATTCAAAGACCTTCTACCTCAGGTTGAACAGAGAAGCAATGGGTGTTATGGCTCTCTTCACAGGAGGTGGTTGGGCCACTGGTTTGAGAAGTAAAGTAGTTAATTATCCAATTCCAATGCAAATAAAAGAGCCTCTCAATGAAGGCAGACAACCCCTACTCTTCTACCTTTCAGGCAGCAAGATTTAGCTCAGTCAAGGGCCCTTCTGGGTTAAATCACCTCCACTCCCTGATAAGTAATGAGGTGACAACCAGCTACTTAGACCTACACTGACCTAATGTCTGCGTTAAAATAATGAAAATTAAGATTTATTTAATCTTCAGCACATAATTTTAAATGACCTAAAATGAAAGTGCAGCCAGAAAGTAGCAATGTGAGGCAGCATGAAGCTAAAAATATGTCTTAAAACCCTTGGCCTGTGTGAAAGGGGAAACAGATCAAAATAATACTCAAGGTGCATGTGCCACCTGGTTCGAGACTGTGGGAGTTTTTTTCTAAATACAAATTATTGTTTAATAAGAATGAATCTAGTTTTAAATGATGACTTATTATTATAGCACTTCAAGTGATTTGATTAGACATTTTGAAGTGTGTTTATTAATGCAGTTTATTTTTGCCCCATATTTACAGATAAACCATTTTCATTACCATGGATAATGTTTTGGTGTTCTGTTAATCCTGCTCCTGCTTGCTACCCACTCCCAATCAATGTTCCACTATGTGTGTTCTTTCCCCACAATCTTTGCAGAGCATAGGACACTGTAACATAACTAGATGTTTTCCTTAGAGTGCATAAATTGTGAAGTGTATTGTGAATGAAACTTTCTCCGTGTATTGAATGTTGCAATCTTAGTGACATTTACGTAGTAGCATCCTATGTTGGCTTGCTAGAATAGAATGGTGGAAGGGTTTTTGTTTGAATAAATGTTTTGTATTCATTATGCATCTCCGGGCAGCAGTAGTCAGAAGCTGTTGGAGCCTTTCTTAAAAATTGCATAGTGAATTCATCTGACCATTCGGGAAACTTCTGCAGATGGAAAGGAACTTAGCACCCAAAGTAGGTTCCACAAGAGTAGTGTACTTTAGAGACACATACCTTGTAAATGGCTGATCATGGTCAAATTGTCCCAATGACAGGAAGAAACACAGGATGTGTGCCACCCATCTGTTCCCAATAGCATTAGTGATGAGTAGTGATTTAGGGTCAGGAGTTTGTTCTACTAAATATTGCCATCAACATTATCATGGCATACTAATACCAAAGACTGAATATTGAGGGAAAAAAAATTGGAAAAGGTAAGTGCATGTAGTGAAGTGTACCTTGAAGATATGTGTATCACATAGATTCAATTATGTCGGCTAAGGTATAGAAAATCTTACTTACCTGTTGATATTTCATATTCAAAATTCTGTCCCATCAGTATTGTCTATTTGTTATTCAGGGGACATGTTGGGTCAGGTACCTAACAATCCTTTAAACCATTGTGTGTCCTTATTAATTTATTTATCCATCAATGATAGAGTAGAGTATCTAGGCACAACATAATACTGAACACCACAAAATAATAGGTGTAACAGTTAATCAAATAGTCAGGTCTCAAGGGGCTTTCAGAACCTCAGGAGATTTTCCTCCTTAGTTAGAAAGCACTTTGTCTGAAACCATCCATTATACATGAATGGTTCAAATGACCAGCACTAGGCCCCACCCTGTGGCACACACACTGAAGATCCTGTAGAACTAGGTTAAAAGGGCAAGCATTTGCACACCTTTGAGGGGCGAACAATACAAGTTCCTCAATCGTCAGATGAGACAAGTGTCAAGGCAAGCTCTCCAACAAATGCCATGCATTAATAGGAGTAGTACCTTCTCACCCCTCAGGCAAAGTAGATGTCGCCAGGTTTGGTCATGATCAGCTGACTGCAGAATGACATGGCTCTAGTTAAGACTACATTCCCTGAATCTTCTTACATGGCTTGCTTCACCTTGCTCTTGCCCTCCTGGTCATAGCAGCATCTGTCATTCACAGATATTCCACATCCTCATCTTTCTGGGAAGGAAGCAGCAGAAGGACGTCTCCTCAAACAAGCCCTGCTTCATGAGTTGGATCAGGTCTAGGGCTAGGACATGGAGAAGCCCAGAGGGCAGAGTTTCTTCTTAAGTTCATTCCAATACAAGGAAATGGATCTTTGAGACAAATTTTAACCAATTCAGGGCAGCACTTGAAAAGACACTACTAGGCCAAGATTCCTATAATGAATATATCATCATAGTCAATCCAGTGTTGATCACATCTTCCTGAATGGAGAAGAGAGTGCAACTTCAACTGGACAACAAAGATGTGGAACTGAGTACCACAGTCAGGAGAGTCACTTTTGTATCTAGAAAGCTCTAGGCCCAATAGATAAGTGAAGGCTATCAATGACCACAGTAGTGTGTAGGAAAACAGTGCAGAAACCCTAAACCCTGGGAAGGCCATTATTGGTTAGAGGTATGGGCCAATTATTTGTCCTTAAGAAAAACATGGACCTCACAAAAAGAACTACATTACAAACACTCCACAAATGACTGGTGTTAAGTGACATGGTACATTTATGGGGGAGCTAGCATATTTTCCACAGATGTCTATAGAGCCTCTCTCAGAGGAATAGGTAAAAGAGATCACTGCCATGTAGCTTGTGATACCCCTATCACCATCTGTCAGACTACCTTTTGCTTGGTAATTTAATTGGTCTGTATTCACCTCCATAGTGGGTGATGGTATAGCTTGCTTGTACCCCCATTCAGCATAACCTAATGTTTACTGGAGGATCAAAACAATATGCAGAGTTCGTCAAGTGAGCACCCAGATGTCAAAAATGATGAACAGGCAGTACTTTTTTTGTAGTACAAAGACTTGTGTCTATAGATACTCCAATTTTATTAACAATGTACAGTGACTTTTTTAAGTCCTATTTTCCTGCCACCACCTATCATTAGCCTATTAGTTCAATGTCAATGAATCGTTTACTGTGCATGAGTACTTAAAAATAACATTTAAGATAACATAACCTACTTGCTTTATTGAGTGCGATGGAAAATAGAGACCCAACCTCTTACATTCATAGTTGATGATTTTTTTCCAAAATGTAAAACATTAAATTGACACAGAGAAAAGGCGGATACCATCCAGTCTTCACAGTCCAAGACCAAGTGTTAAGCAAGGGTCATAATTTTGAATTCCTGAGGAACGAGTTCAATGTTCTAAGGGCAAGTATTGGTCCCAGGACTCTATCTAGCTGTTAAGGGAGTTTTACATTTATATGTCCTGAAGTACTGGGAATTTCCTATCATGTACCTTATGCATTGCATACTTCCTTGCACCTATTGCCCTGCCTCCACATTGCTCTCCTCCAACTCTTTCATCATTGCTTCTGCTGCGAACCTACACCTTACTGGACTGGGCTTTGTCCTGAGTCAGGAGTGAGATATGGGTGCAGCGTACTATCCCAAGCACCCTTTTGTTCTCCACCAGCGATTTCTAACTCCAACACATCCTATTGTTCCCAAAATGTATATGAAATGTCTGGACAATGACAGGACATTCCGAAATGTATCACAGGTTCCTCAGGCCATTCACTGCCTTTTCCCTCTGTCTCTGATTTTTTGGTGTCCTGTACCTTCACAGGCAAGAATTCTGAGAAACCTAAGTTCATAACTTGTTCTTCAGAAACACTGGAAAGTTTTATGGGTTTCCCTGTGGCGCCATCTTTGTTCATGAAATTAAGTGTTTCTTCAGGAGTATAATCATCCAATCCAGTTGCCCCTGCTTGCCTTAATGTTGCTAGATCTGTTATTGGCTCCTCTAGGGTCAAAGAAACATTTGAGTAGCTGCCTACTTTCTCAACGTGTTCCAGTGATCTTATGCTGGTTTCTGTACCCTTTGATAGCTTTCCCAGCAGTTCTTCACCTTCATCTTCTTCTTTATTAGCCTGTTCTGAGTCTCCAACGAAATGTGATTCTTGGATTTTTGTCTCTAGTGTGCTGGGTTTCCCACCATCTTTGGGTATCTTGGTGTCTGCTTGATACTTAGGGCCAGATGTAGCAAGGGTTTTTACCCATTCTGTGTCTATGGGAAAAAGTGTTCGTACATATGGCCCTAATTTCTGTCGCGAGGTTTCTCTTCCTCTTTTCCTTCATGTTCTCCTTTAGCCCTCATGAAGAGTCTAGCTCCTTTGTATTCTTGATCTTCACTTTAATGGGAGCCTTGGTCTCCACACGAAACAGCCCGTGCTTATGAAGTGGAGCATTCACTCTGAGGACACCATCAGTGCTCATGAAAGCAGTGATTGTTGCTTTAGTCACCTGCGAAGGAAGCCTGACAAGAAGACACAAGTGAAATATGTTGTTAACTACAGGACTTTATGTAGTCGCTTTACATTTGAAACTCAGCATATCAGTAGAACTTTGAAACTTTACTCGAGTGATTATCATTTTATAGTGCTTACTGTTATAAACAAGCACTTTAGGAGAGTTGTAAATAACTGATATTAGGCAAGTTAAAGAATCAGTGTACATCCAAGGGCTGTTACTTGTATATAATTAAGAAAGAGGAGTGACTATTCCATTCCTGAGGACAGATGTGCAACCACTGCCCCCATTGCTATCCCTATGAACAAAAATACATTGCAATAGTAATATAATCTGGTGCTATAAGATCTTAAATAATGCACATCGTAAATTGGATCTGATGCAGGGCCTGTCTGTGGTGCTGGGATGGTTGTGGGCCAAAGACGTTTGTCTCTAAGGACATATTTGTTCACTAAGGACCTCTGTCTTTAGACATTTCCATAGCGAAAGTATGATGGGCTCTGTACAGAAAAGATGATGTGTTTCCTCCACTACGACAGAAGTGCATTCTGGGTAAAGTGAAATATGTTTTGGTTGGATGTCCACATCTGAGCGCTCATGTACATATGTACTTATATATGCAATGGTACAAAAGAACACAAACCTAGCTAGCTAGCTGGGAGGGCCTCGCACGTCAGCACCTGATGGATAAGACAATGCTCTTTCAAGGGGAACTGTGATTAGACTAGGGCCAGTGCAGCATTCTTAGCATCTACTTGATGAATTGAAAGGTTCATGCAGGGTCAGCTGAAGATAAAGAGATACTAATGGTCATCATTTGGCACCATGTGAAAACAAATAAAACAGAAAAATACCTGTTAAAACCTAAGAGGGGAGCACAAAGTAATCCTCTGGGTAGCAGACACATCCTGAATCCTGTCTGTCTATGGCTGATGCCAAAGGATCCAAGTTATATCCATGTTCGTTGTAAATAAAGACAGCCATATGCTAGGCTTCTTCTCACCACACTCTCATCCATGTGGAGGGTGAGGCAGAGCAAATTTGTACAGGCTAAGCAGGACCCATGTCTTGGCATTAACAGTCATTGGCAGAATGGGATAAGGTACCACCGAAGGTGTAGAGAGCAATTTAGTATGACTATATAAGATATTTTTTAAAAGGTTTGACTTCTTAGTACATGACTGATTATTTTCCCTTTATACGGATATCATTGAAATTTATTTGTGCTCTAATAATCTCATGGCCGCAAAACTATTAGAAATTAAAAGCATGGACATATTGGGCCCGATTCAGAAAGGTACTTACATGTAGTAAGCTTACAGAGTATCTGCACCCGTGGCGTAGTCTTTGCATCCGGGGCTAAGTTTCTGCACTCATTGTGGAATCTCGCACTGAGAGCAGCAGTGCAGAGATTCCACTCCGAATGTGGAGATTCCGCAATGATTGTGGATACTCCGCCATGACTGCAGAAACACTGCAATCATAACTTTATTACACGTAAGAACCTTTATGAATTGGGCCCATTATGTAATCTCCACATCCACATTCAGCATTGTTACGCTTAGTATATAAGATAGCGTCTGGGGGAAAAAATTTGTGCAATGAAGCAGCACATTGTTATGGGTGCCCTGCAAAATAAGGTGAGGGTTGCTAAAAGTTTACATAGGCTGGCTGCCTCAAAGACATAGAAATGTCTTCACTACAGCATCCCCCTTGGGGTGTGGATCCTCTTCACCACTGGGGCCTATGTTATGGCTGTGCTTCTCTGTTCTGCTCTGAGCAGCGTCAGGATTGGCCGTAGGACAGGCTGGGAGCTTGTGCCTGCATCCGACTGCAGAAGAGACGGAGGAGCTGCGCAGCATGCGTTCGGGTATGTTTTTTTTATTTTTTATTGTATTAATATCCCCCGCCACACTACCTGCTGCCCCCCCATGCACTGCCCCGCCCCATGTAAGACCCGCAAGCCGAGACTGAAAGAAACTGTTGCTCTGCCATAATCGCCTAGGCCAACAACTGCTAGATGTGAAAGGCCCTTTATCTCTTTTCAGTTTTCTGAATCTGCCAGTCCTGGAAGTGAAACTTCACGTTTCCTAATACTGTCACCTGAGCCACCCACTGCTCCAGGTGAAAGGCTCTGTGTCCCTCACACAGTTTCTAGAGTATGCCAGTCGTGGAGGTAAAACCCCCTCTAGTCTGCCACAGTGTCCTGTGCCACCCACTGCTGGAAGAGAAAGGCTCTGTACCCATTAAACAGATTAATGACTCTAGCAGTCCTGAAAGTGAAAGACTCAGGATCTCAGCCACAGTCTCCTAAGTCACATACTGGTGGAGGTTACGTTCTCCATATCCCTCCCATAGCTTCCGGGGTCTGCCAACTGTGGAGGTGAAATATCCTATATTCCTGCCACCAGGGGCGCCCACTCCTGGAGGTGAAATGCCCTATACTCATTAAACAGTTTCCAGATTCTGCCAGTCATGAAGGTGAAAGTTACTATGGGGGTAATTCAGAGTTTGGCAGAGAGAGTACTCCACTGCACTGGTGATGGAGTACCCTCTCTGACAAACTAAAGGTCTGCCTTCCTGATTGGGCAAATATTAAGTATGTCATTGATGGATTCTACTCCGTCTCCGTTGCTGACATAATCCTCCAACAGTCCGACGCATCAACAGTCGAATGGCCAGTTTTTACTATCCATTACTGGAGTGAAAAACTTGTCACTAAGGGATAGTAAAAAAAAATGAATGACCCCCAACCCATAGGAGAAACCCATCTGTTGTGGAGGTAACTGCTTTTTGTGTTTTCAAAATCCAGTTTTTTTATTTTGTTTGTGAAAAAACTAAAACAAGTTAAAAGTATGAGTTGTGGCTGTCAAGTTTGACAGAGCTGTCTTTCAAACCTTGAACTCATTGACAGGAACAGCCAGGTTGGTAGTTCTTGTCAATAAGTAGAGGTGTCCTCTTGACCGGCAGAAAGCTCGAAGTTTAGAGGACAGGTATCCCGAACCCTAAATCAGGCCCTATATTTCGTCAGAGTGTACTCACCCACTGCTAGAGGTGGGAGGCTCTGTATTCGTTCCTCTCTTCCCAGAGTCTGACTGGCCTGAGATGAAAGCCCCTATATTCTTGCCACATTCTCCCGGTCCACCCACTGCTAGAGGTGAAAGACTTTACATCACTTACCGAGTTTTCCGATTCTACCTGTCAGGCGGGTGAAATCCCAGATCTCTGTCACAGAGCTACTGCAGGTAAAAGGCTCGTCATCCATTACACAGTTTCCAGAGTCTGCAAATCCTGTCGGTGTAATAATCTGTATTCCTGCCATAGTCCGCCGGGCCACCCACTGTTTTAAGTGAAAGGCTGTGTAGCCTCTACACAGTTTCCGGGGAATGTTAATATTGAATCTGAAAGACCTTTTATTCCTGTCAGGCTTTTTGGCTGCCCTCTGCTGGAGGTGAAAGGTTGTGAATCCTTTACACTGTTCCTGAGTCTGTCAGTCAATGGAGGTGAAAGACAATGAATTCCTGCCACAGGCTCCGAGCCAGATGAAGGTGAAAAGCACTCTGTCTTTTACATAGTTTCCAGACTCCTCCAGTTCTGCAGCTTAAAGACTCTGGCCCATATTAAAGGAAAGTTGGCATCAGATTAGTGTCATTTATTTTGATGATACAGCGGCGCTAATTTAACTCCATATTTATATTTTGACGCTAGACCCGTCTAGAATCAAAATATTGGAGTTAGCGCCATTTTCAGGAATCGCCAACCCACCTTGCATCTCATTACGACAATGAGACGCAAGATAGGTGTTCCCTTCATAAAAATTACGTTAGCCCCTCAGCGCCATATTTAACTCCTGATGCTGAAACAACGTGCACCTAGGAGGTGGACCTAAATAATGACACTAAGCCCGATTAGCGTCATTATTTAACGCCTGGTCAGACCAGGGGTTAATATGCTGGGAGGCCCATTTCCATGGAGAAACACCATGGAATGGGCACATGATGCCCACCCCAACCTCCAGTACCACCACCACCCACACCACATGGACACTACAGGAGGAGGGAGCCCATCCCAGGTAAGTTGGGTATGTTAGGGGTGTCCTGGGGACACTGGTTCACATTGGTGGGCATTGGGGTTGTGGTTATGACTCCCGTCTATACTTAGACAGGAATACTTTTTTGGCTGCATGAGCGTCAGAAAATGACGCTAGGCTGACTAGTGACAGATATTTTGCCACTAATCAGCCTAACATCATTTTTGACCCACTAGTGCCATTTCCCCTAATGCCATCCAGTACCGACTAGCGTCTTTTTTCTGAGACGCTAACCATTCTTTCGCGCCGTGTGTCATTTCTAAAATATGGCACACGGATTTCATTAGGGAAAGCTGGCATTAAAAGATATGGGCCTCAGTATCTCTGCCACAGTCTCCTTGGCCATTCACTGCTGGAGGATACAGACTCATTTACCTTATTCAGTTTCCTGAGTCTGCCAGTCCGGGAGGTGAAAGTCCCTATATTCCTGCCATAGTCACCTGAGGTGCCCACTGCTGGAGGTGGAATATTACATTTCACTTGCACAGCTTGCTGGGTCTGCCAGTCCTTTGGGTGAATACCTTATATCTTGCCAAAATCTCTAGGCCGGCCACTGCTGGAGGTGAAAAGCTTTATGTCCCTTACATAGTTTCAAGAGTATGCCAGTCGTGGAGGTGAAAGACCATATATCCTGACACAGTTACCTGTGCCACCCACTGCTGGAGATTAAAGGCTCTGTATCCCTTATACAGTTTCATGAGTCTGCCAGTCATGTAGGTGAACAACACTATATTTCTGTCACAGACTCCTGCGCCACCAAGTCCTGGAGATGAAAAGCTCTGTATCCTCCTGTGCTCTAAGCCACTCGGTCTAATAGTTTATAAGTTTGGTATTTTGAGAGATGCAAGATTGCTTTTCTTTCAGCCAAGGGCTACATGTACCGTCGCCTGAAATGTCTTGAACTGGAAACATATCCCAAGACACCCTTCTCTTTGTGTGTCCCTGAAAATGAGTAGAACATATAAATTTGTCAACTGATAATTCTATCAACTGTCTCCAGCACAATGTGCCCTTTGGACAATATAAGATAGCACACTGCAGCTAACACTCAGTAAGATGCTGTCGTGCAGAAAAGGGTAGAGGTTAATTACAAAATTTACCTTTGAGCTAGGGCTGTCAAGTGGCGTGGCTGTATAATTTTCTAATAAAGAGATGAACTTTGCATTTGACTTTACATGTACCAGCTGCATAATAATTGATGTGTATTGCAGGAAGAGCTGTGACACTAGTATCTCGATTTAGAGAAGTTGTAAAGGTGAGTTGGAGGGGACTGCAATAAGAATCCTTTTTACTGCAGAGTAATTTCCGCACGACAATAGCCAACAATAAAGGAGATGTTCCACCTAATATGTTTGGGACATGGAATAGCCTACAACAAAAATACAAGAATCATGCAGTCATTTTATTTTTTTACAATGTAACATCTGCCACTTTTGTCTGCCACTTGTTTTCCTATAATGCAATAAAAAAGAAGGGCCAGACGTACAAATGCAACTGCAAAACCTACGATTCACAAATCATGGGGTATATCACCCTAAAATGACGTTTAGGTATGTATTAAACCCATATTGTGAGTCGAAAGAGCCTTTCCTGCTCACAAAATGGATTTAGTGACCCATACTGAATACCTATTAGGAAGATGTGTGAATAAGGTTTTTTCTTCCTAATTTCAAATAGGTACGGGCTTTATTAATTGTTGGGAATTGCTGTTGCAAATCATTGATCAATTATCGACAGATATGTTACAAATAAGTTACTTTGGGCAACATGTACAACATTTTGCACAGCGAATCGGGCAGTTTGTGATGTGCAAAATGCACTTTGGCATGTACAAACCCATTTTTGCGATTCAGTAAACTATTTACTGAATGGCAAAAAGGGATTGCCAGTCGCAATTAGGAAGGGGTGTTCCCTTCCTAATTGTGAGTTGCAGTCCCATGTATGATTGTTTTGTGACCGCGGATGCGGTTGCAAAACAATTGCAGTTAGCACCAGTGTCACAATGGTACTAACCCATTCGCGTACGGGAAGGGACCCATTTCCCTTTGTGAATGGCAGTAAAAACGTTTTGTCAGAGTAGGTAGTGGTCCTGTCTGCTCTGAAAAAATGAAACGAAAATGTTTCATTTTTTTAGGGTCGAGCCTGCGTCGCATGCGCTGGCGCATGCGTTTTGCTTGTGAGATGCTTTAGTAGTTAGAAAAGGGCTCAGAGCCCTATCCATGTCACGTCAGTGTCTTTCATTTGTTCGTGGGCTTGCCTGTTAAAATCTGCTTGTTTTCATTAGTGGAAGGCATGCATACGTCATGCCTTTTCCGGTGGTTAGCCCTCCTCGAGCGCAGCTACCAAGTACTGAAAACATGCGAGGCTCGCTGTTTTCCGTCCGGTTTGTGGACTACTTTTTATCTTTTTTCGCAGCGAGATCTCACTAGGCAGAAGTCGAGCATTTTCCATGACATCGACCCTTTTACATAGTTAATTGCACTTTTGCCGGTTATGTAGATAATTGCACTTTTGCCAATAGGTTTCACTACAAGTGATCTGCAGTAGCGCGCTCGTGCTCTTTTTTTCCATTTAATGTGGCAAGAAAAGTCCGGTTGAGAGTTCCCAACTGCTAATAGATCTAACTCAGAGAAATGCGAGACCTGTTGCATTGCAAATGCTTGTTGTTTTTTAAATGCATCTCGTTTTCCTTTAAGTAAAATGGGCTGCATTTTTAAAAAAAAACTTCTTTATTTAAAAGCAGTCACAGACATGGTGGTCTGCTGTCTCCAGCAGGCCACCCTCCCTGTGAGGGCGGCCATTCCCAAGGGGGTCGCAAATTGCGACCTACCTCATGAATATTCATGAGGTGGGCATTTGCGACTCCCTTGCGAATTGCAAATAGTGTAATTGACACTGTGCAACATAAGGTTTTGCGACTCGCAAATTGTAAGTCGCAAAACCAAACGTTCATACATGTAGCCCTTTGTTCCTTTATATGGAGACACTGGCATGAATGCTCCACATAAAGAACAAAGTAGTGTGTCTGAGATCTGGCGAATAAAATATTATTTTCCATTATTACATTATTTTAAAAAGGCTAAATTTGACAGACACATACTGTTTTCTCTTCCTATTATTTCCCTAACTCTTTTGGTGACAGACTGTAGGATATAGTGTGCACAGAGTCCAGGGGATCCCCAGAGGCTTAACAGAGGCTAAAGTAGATAATACTAATGCGTTCTTTTGTGGTAGTGTGGTGGACCAGTTAGGCTTATCAGAGGGTAGTGCAAAGCATTTGTTGTACACACACAGGCAATAAATGAAGCACACACTCAATGACTAACTCCAGGTCAATGGTTTTTATATTACAAATATATATATTTTGTTACTTTATTCCTAGAACCACAAGATTCAGTTTGCAGGTAAGTACATTTGCAAGTACGTATCCAACATATGTATCAATACCACTTTGTTTCAAATTGTCATGTTAAATGGTTTTCAAGAAAATAGCAAATATCTCTTCTAAAAGTTGACTGCAATTATCAGAAACAGTTCTGGGAGAAGAAAAGGTAGTACACTTTTGAGATAAGTACAAGACTTACAGTTCCAGCCTCCAGGGGGTAGGATGTCCACAGGTTGGGGTTCAAGTTAACCCCAAATACCCACCACCAGCAACACGGAACCGATCGGGTGCAGAGGTCAAAACTGATGCAGTTTTTCAAATGGAGTCCTATGGTGGCTGGGGGCACTCGGAATCAGGCCTGATTGCAGCTATGTATCTGCGTTTTCGGAGGGCAGACCTGACGGGTTTAGGTGAGCACCTGGGGAGCCACAGATCGGCCCCTAACACACACCCTCAGTGGCACAGGGGCAGCCAGGTGCAGGGTGTAAACTTAACGACTTAAATGCTTTTCAATAGTGGGACCCCGGGGGTCACAAAGATGCTGTAGGCTAGGTCAAGGGGGTCAGTTACAGAAAACCACAGGCTGGACAAGGAGGAGGGCTGCCTGCTGGACCTCGCTGGACCAGTGGTCGGATTCCCCAAGGCCAGGGGACTGCAGGTGTAGGGGTACATTTAGGTATCAGGAATCTTCGTGTGGGTCTCTCGCTGTCAGGTAGGTCCTCTGGATTTAGGCTGCAAGCATCGTCATGTTAGACAGAACGGGTCAACCCAGGGTGGACACTAGGTCAGAATTGCCTGGAGACCAGCTCTAGTTGGTTGGGCCACCTCAACAGGGGCAGGACTCGGGGATCCGGGCAGTTCTGGAGTCCTTTGCTGGAGTTTCTTTCTGGGCAGGGCCACTGTCCACAGGAGATCTTGGTCCTCTGTGGTGCAGGCAGTCCTCTTGAGGCTTTTAAGAGGTTGCTGGTCCTGCAGGATGTGTTGCCTTTTTGTAGCAGGGCTTCCGAAGCTGGAGACAGGCCTGTAGGGCTGGGGCTAAGTCAGCTGGTGTCTTCAGTCTTCTCATCTGCGGGTCAGCTTAGCAGTCCCTCTTCTTTCATCTTGTCGTCTTCTTGAGGTCACCAGGAATGTGATGAGCTAGGTTCAGGGGAGCCCTTAAATCCTGGATTTAGAGGCTTTACAGGGATCAGAGGGCAGTAGCCAATGACTACTGTCCCTGAGGGTGACTACACCTGTTCCATTGTCCACTCCCTCTGGGGAGGTGGACACAGACCTAACCCTATTGGTCCCTGTCCTCCAAACCAAGATAGAGGATTTTGCAAGGAGGGGGTCACTTCAGAGTGGAGCACCTTAGGGGTGGTCCTAGCTGAAGTGTTCTCTCCTTCTTGTTTTTCCTAACTTTCCCACAGGGCTTGCCGCCAAAAGTGGGGCTTTGTCCAGGGGAGGAGGGGGTAGGCATCTCCACTAGCTGGAGTGCCCTGGGGCCCTGTAACAAGAGGCCTGAGCCTTTGAGGTTCACCGCCAGGTGTTACGGTTCCTGGAAAGGGTGAGGTGTGAAGCCATTATGAAGCTGTGGAGTTTGTAATGACAAACTCCCAGCCCATATAATCAGTATAGCCATAATGCACTTACAATGTCTAAGAATGGACTTAGACACTGTAGGGGCATATTGCTCATGCACCTATGCCCTCGCCTGTGGTATAGTGCACCCTGCCTTAGGGCTGTAAGGCCTGCTAGAGGGATGACTTACCTATGCCACAGGCAGTGGTTTGTAGGCATGGCACCCTGAAAGGGGTGCTATGTGGACTTTGTCTTTTTCCCCCCACCAGCGCGCAAAATATGCAATGGTAGTGTGCATGTGCTTGGTGAGGGGTCCCCCAGAGTAGCATAATAAATGTTCCAGCCCTAGGGGACCTTCCCTAAACACTGGGCCCTTGGTACCATGGGTACCTTTTACAAGGGACTTAACTGTGTGCCAGGGTGTGCCAATTGTGGAAGCAATGGTGCATTTTTCTGGAAAAACACTGGTGCTGGGGCCTGGTTAGCAGGATCTCTGCACACTCTCAGTCAAGTCAGCATCAACAGCAGGCAAAAAGTGGTGGGGGTAACAATGCCAAAAAGGGCAATTTCCTACACAGATTTATACCCTTCCACAGGGATGAAATGGAACTGAAGCAAGTTCCCAGCGTCCCTATGAGACAAGCAGGCTAAAGGAAACAAAGTCTTGCCCAAAGGAATGGAGGGACGAACATATCACTAGGACTCGGCCAGGTGTACCAGATTGACCTTGTTTTCTACAAAACATAAATGCGAAAAATTTTAGATCAATTATATAACAAATAAACTATGGTATATGGCTGTTGTGAGTGAGGCTTACCCTTATGTCTCCTCTCCTTTTCTTTAAGGAATTGAGCCTGGAATACTGATTGGCAAGAACTGGAACTATAACTAAAACTAACTTAGACATTAATAACTAAAGAATAAATATTAACCAATGTCATAATATGTATTTATGATTCCTATAAACATACCCAGATATGGTTCATGTAATTGAATATAAAAACGGTCAAAGGAACTATCAGTCTTTTCCCTTTTTCCTGTATAGTTCAGTACATATAGCCTCTAATAATCTCTTAGAAGCTTTCATAATCCATATTTGTTTACAGACCTCTAATACTTCTTAAAAGCACAGTTGCTCAACATTCCACCACTGATTACTTCAACTTTCAGGTTTCCCCTAGGATTTTAAATTCGCCCAGACAATTCTCCTGAAGGAGTCCAAACAGATAAGTGCATTATAATATCCATATATAAATTGTGTGAATATTACCAGAGTCAACAAACTAACTTGTTAGCAGAATTCAGGAAAAAACATGAAGGAAATCCAAAACGGAACACAAAGCAGAGACAAAAATAACCCGACGCTGAGCCAAGCATTCAGAAACGCAAGAGAAAGAAAATCTTTGTCAGGGAGACAAGGCCAAAACGAAGAATTGACGACAATCAGTAAAAATGCGGGGCGTAGCCCTAAAAGCTATGCTTGTCATCTTAAAGGCACCACGCTCCACCTTAAAGGTGCCATGGTACCTGACATTTGGTTATTAGTCTTTATAAAATCTTTGTGTGCACGCAAAAATGTAGTATGAAGGATATATATTCAGCAAATTACCAATGCAGATTAAAATCAAATTGTAAACAGTTTCTTCGCTCCAGAAAATCTTCAGAACTTACTTAAAGACAAGTGGTGGCTGGCCATCTTAGAAGTGCATTTTCTATACTTCCAAGATGTCCATCAATTTGCTTGTACATACAACATGGTGACCATCTTAAAAGTATGAAAAATAATGTTGAGCCATTTTAGAATATTCAGTTTTTTATCCTTGTACAGTGCTGCATGTTGTATAATGCTACTTTAGGTCACTCAACTTGCCAACCATCTTGAACTTCCAAGATGCCCGCCACGTAGTCGTATGTTATGTTGCTTAAAGAGATGCCCTTCTCAGAAGTATGAATAATACACTTCCAAGATGGCTGGTCGCCGCCACTGGTTTTGCCAATGCTGGTTTAATTTTCAAAGTATTCAGCATTGGCAAACCCAATAGTGTCAGGAGAAGGGCGGCAGGAGAGGAGACAGAGAGTGCGATACAGAATTGCAGCAGTGGTTGGTGTTGGGGAGGGGTGTGGACTGGAAGAGAGGGAAAGTGGAAGGAAAGGGAAGGAGAGTTAGAGAAAGAGCACTTTTTCATTGAAGATCGAAGGTGGAGGGGGAAGGGAGGGAGCAAGGGAGAGAGAGAGAGAGAAAAAGAGAAAGAGAGAGAAAGTGGTAAATCACAAAGGATGCTGAAACAAAATAATGCAATAATTCTCTGACTTCAGTAGTAGAAGGAAACAATCAGCCAATTCAAAATCAGGAGCAGCAAAGTGAAACAAAGAAAACATCCAGTTAGGAGACAACATAAAGCCCACTCTAAGAAACATAGAAATACTAATTACAATGCTGTCTGTAACTGACAACTTAGGATGTGTGCAGCTAGACCACAAAGAAATGTGGGGATCTAAGGAAAGACATAGAGCATAAGCAGATTTTGATTTTGCCTATGTCAACATTCTTCTGGAACAAAATCTAACCTCCCAGAGTAAATGTTTAAACAAATGCAAAATAGACTAACTTCCCAATGCCTGGAATCCTTGCATTGTCTATTGTTTACTTTGGTTGTGTCGATTTTGATCTATCAAGTACAAAACTTCCCCATTGTGAGCTTCTAGTCTTTTAGGATTACCACTGAGAGCATAGAAAGTACAATTCAAACAATAACCATGGCCCCTGCAGACAGTTCAGCGAGTTGAGCGCTTTCAAGTGACGTTTTTGGGGTTATATAAAGGTTGCAGTTTTGGACCTCAGTGAGTCAGTCTTTTGTCCTTGAAAGCTTAATAAAATACCAATTTCGATTAGACAATACCTACGAATAAAAATGCTATATGTAAAACGTTTGGGTGAAAGTGCTGTAACTAAAATTGTTATTTTTCAAATAATTCACCTGCAAGTTGATGTAGAGTCACCAATTTGTTGTCAGTGTGACATCAGAAATCATATGACTAATGGAGCACATATATAATGCCGGCATCCCTCTCTTTCCATTAGAGTTCATATTAGAGGTGGGACCCTGACCAAAGATTTGTTTATCCTGGAGAGCGTCATCTGTACAACAGGAATGTAATAATAATAATAAAATGACCATGGAAACTTTGCATCTGAGCGCTAGCTTTAACACAACCTAGTTGTACATGTACCAGCCAATGATAGAAGAATAACAGAGTGGATGAAATATCATTACATGTGAATGCCAAGTAAAGCAAGCATAGTTCCTCCTTTTATTATCCCACTAACCTACTTCCTGCCAGTAAGAGGTAGAGTGTATCAAGCCCCAAACCCATATAATGACTTAGAAAAGATGGACGGTCACGCAGTACAGCTCAACTTTATCTGGTATTCTGTGCTAGTATAGAGACCACCCATTCCTCAACTGAGTCCTCTCAGTCCATATACGGAGACTGCTCTTTCCTCAGCTAACACTATTATGAAGACAGAATACACAGACTGTCCTTTCCTCAGCCACGAGCCCTCTCACCCCACATGCAGAGGTGAGACTGCTTTTGCTAATGCTGAGTCTCTTTGTGCCGGTACATAGACTGCCCTTTCCTCAGATGAGAGTTGCCTTACCCCAGATACAAAAGCTGTCCTCTCTTCAGCTGAGAATCTTATGAAAGCAGATACAGTGACTGACATTTCCTCACACAAGAACCTTTTTGGCCCTGGTACAGACACTGCCTTTTCCTCAACTGAGAGCCTTCTTGGCCCTGGTATAGACACTGCCTTTTCCTCAACTGAGAGCCTTCTTGGCCCTCGTACAGACACTGCCTTTTCGTCAACTGAGAGCCTTCTGGGCCCTGGTACAGAGACTGCCATTTTGTAATGCTGAGAGTTTTCTTGGCCCAGATACATAGACTAGCCTCTCATCAGTTGAGAGTCTTCTGAACCTAGATATAGAGACTGCCATTTCCTCAGCTGAGAGTCACCCGACCCCAGATACAGAGACTACTAGGCCCAAGTGCATAGACTGCCCTTTCCCCAGCTGAGAGTCTTATGAACACCAACACAAAGACTGCCCTTTCCTCAAGTTAGAGCCGTCTGGGCCCTGGTACGGAGACTGTCTTTTCCTCAGCTGGGGGTCTACTGGGCCCAGGTACACAGACTGCCCTTCCTTCAGCTGAGAGCAGCCAACACGCTAGCCTGAGCATCATATAGGATCTGTAGCCAGTAACGCTAGCTCGTTAGCTCAATGTTCCTACATCAAACATCTATCTACAGGGAGTGCAGAATTATTAGGCAAGTTGTATTTTTGAGGATTAATTTTATTATTGAACAACAACCATGTTCTCAATGAACCCAAAAAACTCATTAATATCAAAGCTGAATATTTTTGGAAGTAGTTTTTAGTTTGTTTTTAGTTTTAGCTATGTTAGGGGGATATCTGTGTGTGCAGGTGACTATTACTGTGCATAATTATTAGGCAACTTAACAAAAAAATATATATACCCATTTCAATTATTTATTATTACCAGTGAAACCAATATAACATCTCAACATTCACAAATATACATTTCTGACATTCAAAAACAAAACAAAAACAAATCAGTGACCAATATAGCCACCTTTCTTTGCAAGGACACTCAAAAGCCTGCCATCCATGGATTCTGTCAGTGTTTTGATCTGTTCACCATCAACATTGCGTGCAGCAGCAACCACAGCCTCCCAGACACTGTTCAGAGAGGTGTACTGTTTTCCCTCCTTGTAAATCTCACATTTGATGATGGACCACAGGTTCTCAATGGGGTTCAGATCAGGTGAACAAGGAGGCCATGTCATTAGATTTCCTTCTTTTATACCCTTTCTTGCCAGCCACGCTGTGGAGTACTTGGACGTGTGTGATGGAGCATTGTCCTGCATGAGAATCATGTTTTTCTTGAAGGATGCAGACTTCTTCCTGTACCACTGCTTGAAGAAGGTGTCTTCCAGGAACTGGCAGTAGGACTGGGAGTTGAGATTGACTCCATCCTCAACCCGAAAAGGCCCCACAAGCTCATCTTTGATGATACCAGCCCAAACCAGTACTCCACCTCCACCTTGCTGTCGTCTGAGTCGGACTGGAGCTCTCTGCCCTTTACCAATCCAGCCACGGGCCCATCCATCTGGCCCATCAAGACTCACTCTCATTTCATCAGTCCATAAAACCTTAGAAAAATCAGTCTTGAGATATTTCTTGGCCCAGTCTTGACGTTTCAGCTTGTGTGTCTTGTTCAGTGGTGGTCGTCTTTCAGCCTTTCTTACCTTGACCATGTCTCTGAGTATTGCACACCTTGTGCTTTTGGGCACTCCAGTGATGTTGCAGCTCTGAAATATGGCCAAACTGGTGGCAAGTGGCATCGTGGCAGCTGCACGCTTGACTTTTCTCAGTTCATGGGCAGTTATTTTGCGCCTTGGTTTTTCCACACGCTTCTTGCGACCCTGTTGACTATTTTGAATGAAACGCTTGATTGTTCGATGATCACGCTTCAGAAGCTTTGCAATTTTAAGAGTGCTGCATCCCTCTGCAAGATATCTCACTATTTTTGACTTTTCTGAGCCTGTCAAGTCCTTCTTTTGACCCATTTTGCCAAAGGAAAGGAAGTTGCCTAATAATTATGCACACCTGATATAGGGTGTTGATGTCATTAGACCACACCCCTTCTCATTACAGAGATGCACATCACCTAATATGCTTAATTGGTAGTAGGCTTTCGAGCCTATACAGCTTGGAGTAAGACAACATGCATAAAGAGGATGATGTGGTCAAAATACTCATTTGCCTAATAATTCTGCACTCCCTGTATAACGTTAAAGTCACGGATTAGAATTCCAGTTAGCAATGCACGGCCTCTCCTCCTGTTGTGGCCGATAAGATGCGCGCACCAGCTTCTGGAGTAAACTGCACTGGTCGGTGTAAGCGATGTGACAGCTGTTAATTTAATGGATGTGGGTAATTTGACACGATTATACACTGCTTTTAATTTGCATTTGTGCTTCTGTTAAATTACTTTGGACCGGGTGTTACTCAAGTTCAGTGAAGTGAAGTATCTTATAAGTTAAGGGAATGCAGTGCAAAATGAGTGAATTGAGTTTCAGTGAGAACTGAGCTAATTAAACACATCTCCACTTCAGTAGGGGACAACAACACAGAGAAGTTTCTACAAATCTACAAAGAAGGAACATTAACTTAGATCACACATTCTATAAAGGCCAGCTAGCATTGTGCAGGTGGGCCCTGAGATGCAACAAATCTCAGTCGGTACATTTCAGGTGTGAGTAGTTCATGCAGTCATGTTTTCATGTATTTCTTATAATGGTATTTGTTGCCACGCCTCTATTCTATAGAGCGAAACTAGAAGTATCTGAATAAACTGAAAAAAACTGGAAAATGGGCTTGGTTAAACTGCAGACAACCGTCATGGAACAACCTGAGATCTCCAAGATGTTGCATGTTTGTACTGGTGGACGTGAAAGTGTGTTTATTTAGATGCTGGGGACCAGAGCTCAATATACGCCTGGGTGTTCAAACGTGGCGTCTGCTTTGTGGATAGCTGAGCAGCAGTCTGCCATAGGAGAAGAAAACAGCTCAATGAGAGAGAGAATTAGATGTTTACATCACAGATGTTTAACAAAGGCCCAGAAGGACTCGAGCCAACCCAGATATTTAGGGTACCCACACGCGATAAATATGCACAGATTTTTTTTAATTAGAATTATATACATAGTGACCGATTGTCCTCAAACTACATTGGATACCCTGATAACAATGATGGATCTACAAGACACTGACAGAAGAAACTGTGGAAAAGTGGGCTCATGCATTCCAACCCCTACTCCCCACTGTAACTGGAGAACCCTCCTACGAGGCAATATAAATGTGGAACAGATATAGAGCGACACCCCTGAAATCTTGTTAGACGTCCTTGGCTCTGAGTGACATGTCCTGTGGGAAATAGTGTCGTGCATCCAGCACGATATTCCAGCACTCCTCATCCAGCTTAATTCCAACAGGTGGAGCTGAAAAGAGAGCGAAGGACCCTGCCTGTGCCCAAGTATGAGGTCTCAGGCCCTAGCTAGCTTAACAAAGATATTTTTCCTTGGTTCTTTACAGAGACGATGTGCAAAGAAGCCTGGTAGATGAATGTTTTGTCAGTCCCATGGCCACAGATAGCCTCGTACACCTTTGCCCGATTCCCCTCGGCTCAAGACTGTTTCAGAGGATTCGGTGGGAGAAAGTGATCCTCATATCACCTTTTAAGTCCAGGAGGCCATGGTTCCCTTGGTTGATTTAGCAACGCATCCCCATCTCACTCTCCCCCTCCCGATCTGGTGTGATGTCTGATTGCAATCCAGAGACTTGTGATCCGTTCAAGATTTCTAGATTTTTTTGAGGGACTTTTTTTTAAACGCTAGGGGGCATATTTAAGAGCCCCCAGAGCCTCCTTACACCACATTAACGTCATTTTTTTTACACTAATGTGGCACAACAAGGCCAAAATCCCCGCGGCATATTTACAAAGTTGCGCAATGTGTGCCTTATGGTGGGCCTCAATGAGCTTTGCAGGATTACCGTCAAAATTTTGGATGCTAATCCAGCAAAACTCCGGACTAGCATAAAAAATTCTGAGGCTAGTCTAATAACTACTGCCATGTTCCACCATATTTTAAATACAGCGCACACATGGTGGCGTAAGGGGGACACTAAGGGGCGCAAGAAAAGTGGTGCTGCAAATATTAAGAACCATATTTATCCTTTTTTGCGCCACATTTACATCACTTTTTGACGCGAAATCGCTGCAAACTTACAAATTACAATTATATTTTGTACGTTTGCGCCACTTTTGCATCAAAAAGTGATGCAAATGCGGCGCAAAAAAAGTATAAATATGGGCCTAAATATGTCCCTTAGTCCCATCTACTCTGAAATTGCAATGATCTGCAATTAGGTCCTGTAGAGTTTCTAAGTGTAAACTTTTGTTTATTATTATTTTGGCTATGAAACTCCTAAAAACATTTAGGTTAAAAAAAACAAATGTTTCTAATCCCATCCCTTCATGGAATCTTTCCTTATTAGAAGGATTTCAAAGGCAGCATTTAGAGCATTTAGACCAAGGTCTAATGTTCTGGGTATCATCTAAGGTGGCATTTTTGGTGGCAATAAACTCTGTAAGGAGGGTAAGAGAGCTAACCTTCCTATTGAATTTTTTACCTTATTTGAAGATCTTTCCTGCCGGAATGTTCCTTAAACCGGACTCAAAATTCAAGCCAAATGTCCAATCTTGTTTCCATTCCTTCCAGGAAATTATTTTCCAGTCTTTAGACAATGTTCCTTCTCTTGTTGTAAAGAGCGCCTTGTTGATTTATTTAGAGAGGTCAAAGAGTTTTAGAAAATCTCAGTCCCTCTTTGTCTCATATGAAGCAGCAAACAAGGGTAAGAAGGCAGCTTTGACTACAATTGGCAGATGGATGAGACAGGCAATAATCCAATCCTAACTATCGGTCTAGGGTTGCCCAAGAACGTCTTTGACAGATCAACCCACACCATGGCTACTTCATGGGCAGAGGTGGAGGGGGCGTGGTACTTCAGGAAATATGAAGGGCAGCCACAAGGGCCAATCCAAACACCTTTCTGTGTCACTACAGATTGGATTTGTTTTCAAATCATGCTGATAATTTACGAGCATCTTTGCTAAAGTCAGCAGTGAAGTAATTCGTCTAAGAAAATATAGTTTTGATCAGCATATAATGATGTTTGCCTCTTTTCTGGCCTTGGTACATCCAGGAGTGTGAGTACTATGACGAGGATGACAGACGTAGGGTAAATACTTACTGGTAATCTTCACAACCCTTAGGATAGTCCTCCTTGACACAGTAGGTTCCCGGCCTCCATCCCCGTTCCTGCACACAATTGTATGAGCTTGGTTGCCAACAGGAAGTGAGAACGGAGGAGGGACTCTTTATGCGCCATTGGTCTAATGTTTAACCTAGAAGAAAGCTTGTGTAGTGGCCCCAGTAGGTAACTGGATCATTTCTATTTAACAGAAATGGTTTATTCTGGATTTGACAAAGCCATGCATAGTTTACATTTTCACATTAACCTAAACACAGTATAGTCTATAAAAGCATTCAAGTCAATCAGCACTGCCAATTTTTTTAATCAGCCTTAAAGTACAGTATCAAGCTGTTTAAGAAATGGATGGTTCCAGTTGCAGCAATTTGCAAGGCACAGTCGTTAAGGTCCAGTGGAGTTCTGAATGTAATCTTTAAAAACATTACACAATTTGAAGTACCTCTTACCCCCTTTCAACTACTGATTGACAACATCCTCTCTTTTATTCCCTCCCTTGAATATAGTATTTATCCTCAACACCTTTCTCTTTCTCTTCCTTTTTCTTTTTTAATTTTTAATTCTTTGAATGGAATTAATAATAGTTTGGTGCACACTATTCTTTTATTTTTAAATTAGGGTTTTATGGTATTTATATTTTATATTTCTTTCTGATTGTATTCATATATATTTTGAGTTCATTTTTCGGTATTTAGCCACGTGTGCTGGTGAAAAAACGAAGCTGCGAATAGTAAATTCCACATGCATTAAACCAACAAACATACATTCGTAATTGGACACATGAGTGGTTTTACCACTATAACTAGCCATACATTAACACACACGTATTCGGTACTCAGATATGTATACATCTGCAGTTGCTTAAGCTTCATTGGGACGCCTTGTCCTGGTTTTAATTCGGATATCGTCAGTTTCTACGGTTATTAGCCTGACTGTCATGATCGACAGCGCTGAGACTAAATCAGAAGAAGATTAATTTACTGATGTTTTGATGTTTTTAAATATGGACATGGAAGTTATTGGTTTTGCGTTTGTATTTATCTGTAAGAATTAGTTAAAGTGAAAACTCGGAAGCCATTATTTTAACAAATGACAACGTGGTGTTATGAATGACATGTGTTTAATCTTTTAGAACATATAAAGAGACACTTTTTGTGTCATGGGCTTTATGCCAGTCTTAATTGCTTCTCCTCGTCCTCCTACAAAACTAGAAAATAAAGAATATGGCAACTGTTACAAAATGTATGCAAAGGGGGCTTTTTAAACCAGTTCTAAATAAAAAAAGAACATAAACATCTAACAGTACACAATGCATCAATTTCCACAACTAAATACAATTAAAGACGACTACACATTCAGTTGTTCCCATCTTCACTGCCAAAAGGGTAAAGGTAGAGCCTAGCCTTTAACCGTCCACGTTACCAAGAATGTGGTACACAGCATGGCATGTAAGTAAAGTGGTGTATAGAGAAGAATACCTCCAGCACAAACAATTCATAAGACAGTGAATGGAGTGGGTGAAAGTGTCCACTGGTCAGCCAGCAAATGGAGTAGGGTATAGGATTCAGCCGGGAGGACCATGAATAGGGTAGACGATCCAGCCAATGGGCCAGTAATCGGACCAGGGAAAAATATCTGAGGGGAGCCTTTCAAAGGACCTAGTTTACAATCTAGAGTATTTTTTGTAATAAAATGAGGATTTTCATTTGCTATTCTAATAATGAAAGCCTGCATTTTATGGTAAAATAGCAGGGTAAACTTTTGCTTATTTAAAACCTATTGACAGTTGCCAAAGGTGCATGAGTCACATGTTTGCAATAAAATGTTTTAAATGTAGCGACCCTAGACCAGCCAATATAATGTCTACCAGTCTTACACCTGCCTGAAAAGGCTCTAGAACAGTGGTCTCCAAACATTTTAATGCTGCCCCCCCCCAGTTGAAAAATAAAAATCATCGGGCCCTCCTCAGAATTTTTCACAATTGTTTTATAAAGATGGCAATGTTTAAATATGTCAAGATCAATTTAAACATTGCAATTAAGTACTGTTGCCTTTTTAAAAATAAAATAACATGCTTCTGCTTAAAACAAAGGCCTGTTATCAGTATAATGCTTCTTTAGGCCAGAACCTGAGGCCCCCCCTGGGATCACCTGAGGCCCCCCAGGGGGGCCCGCAGCCCAGTTTGAGGACCTCTGCTCTAGAAGATATTGGCAGATGGGTTACTCTGTCACAACGGTGACAGATATCCCAACTGATGAAATTTAAATCCCATTATTTCCTATGGGATTTATATTTCGGCAGACGGGTTATCCGTAACCGCTGTGACAGAGTAACTCCTCCTCCAATATCTAAATAAGGCCCTCAGTCTATATGGATGAATCTGGTGTAACATTGATTGTGAACTCCCTGCTATTGCCAAAACCTTTCTCCCTGTGTGCCAAACCACCTGGAGAAGATAAAGGACATGGTTTTTTTAAACCACAACATCATCTGTGAAGAGTACAATGAATGTTCAGAAAAGTACAATTACTCAACACAGGTTAAACTATTTTTGTCCTTCTAGTGATTTAAAAGAATACCACCTGAACCTCACTGAGAGCTCCAAATATATAGAAAAATTCAATATCCTTTTCTCAATATTGAAAATCCTGAAACAAAACCAATAGAAATTCAAAATGCAACTATGCATGGCAAAGATCACGTGCTGTGAGCGGTGTGGACCCTCAGAGTGGCTCTGGGCTTGCTGGTGGAAAGCCAGGACCTTGCCCAGAAGTCGCAGTGTATGGCCAAAGTTCATGCACAACTGGTTCATTGTCAGAGAGGTTGGTTTAGGACAGGGCTTTGAAAATGGCCTGCACCCAGAACGTTATGTGCACTGCAGAAGGCCATGCATAGCTGATCCAGAGGCACAGTAGTTGGCATAGTGTCTGCAGCCAGAGCCTGCCAGGAATGGCCAAACACATGCACATCCATTACAAAGTGAAGCAGTAGTTGGGCACATTGGAAGCTAGATGAGCATCCTGAGGCCAGCCCCTAATGCACACTTTTAAAGGGCACAGCAAGATTGCAAACAAAGGAGATCAGGTTCATGGCTGTGGACAGCAGGGGTTAGATGCATGGGGAGTTGGGTTTAAGGCCTGGTTGAAGGCTTGCAAATCCAGAGTTTGATGCAGTGGAAGTTGATCGCAGGGCCACGCACCGCAAAGCATGGTCAGAAGCAGCGTAAGCATGGACTGGATGCAACAAAGAGGTATGAAGTAACTCATAAAAAAACAAAAATTCACAGAAAAAACTTTGCTAATGGTAGGTTTGGTTTCTTCTGCAATATTAACATGTTAAAAATAAAACACTGAGGGGGTCATTCCGACCCTGGCGGTCATGGACCGCCAGGGCCGGGGTTGGAGGACGCACCGCCAACAGGCTGGCGGTGCATCAATGGCAATTCTGACCGCGGAGGTAAAGCCGCGGTCAGAAAAGGGAAACCAGCGGTTTCCTGCCGTTTTTCCCCTGCCCCTGTGAATCCTCCACGGCGGCGCTGCAAGCAGCGCCGCCATGGGGATTCCGACCCCCTTCCCGCCAGCCTGGTTCTGGCGGTTTTCACCGCCAGAACCAGGCTGGCGGGAACGGGTGTCGTGAGGCCCCTGGGGGCCCCTGCAGTGCCCATGCCAATGGCATGGGCACTGCAGGGGTCCCCTAACAGGGCCCCACATTGATTTTCAGTGTCTGCCTAGCAGACGCTGAAAATCACGACGGGTGCAACTGCACCCGTCGCACACCAGCAACTCCGCCGGCTCCATTCGGAGCCGGCTTCCTCGTTGCTGGTGCTTTCCCGCTGGGCGGGCGGGCGGCCTTTTGGCGGTCGCCCGCCAGCCCAGCGGGAAAGTCAGAATGACCGCCGCGGTCTTTTGACCGCGGTACGGTCTTCTGGCGGTTCCCGCCGGCGGGGGTCAGAATGACCCCCTGAATGTCCCTTAAAAACACAATTCAGGAGAAGATATGGTTAGTAAACAAAACCAACCCCACTAACCCCCGAAACTGATCAGCGGTTGTTTTGCTCATAACTGACCCTGCCATGCAAACCAGAAGTCACAATCCAAAAGCAAAACTTAAGACTTCACTAAATTGATACTTTACAGCACAACCTTTTTCAATTAAGAACACATTGCCAAACGAAGAAATAATAGTGCATCCATAGTAAGGTCATTCAGACGATCAAAGTTAAGGTGATGTGCAATGTGACTAGCGATGTCATCAATGTAATATGTGATATCATCTGTCACATAATGGGTGAACATGATAGGATATAGGATCTTGTCTACTGAGTCTTCAATACCAAAGCCTTTCAGTCGGTGTCTGTGCTCGTGCATATGCATTCATGTTGGACATGTGGGTCCCACTTTTTTAGCAGTTGGTTAATTTTATGAGATTTTTCCTTACAAGAGTCAATCTTTTTCTTTCATTGATTTTCCATCAATAACACAGGGAAGGAAGGCTTCTTTAAGTCAAAAAGTTACTTCCAAGAAATGTTTTAAAATTTCTCGAACTGTTATGGCCATGTCTTGCAAGAAAGAACCTCACAGTTTGTCCTGTGCCAGTATTGGTATCACTGTTAATGGTACAGAGCAGCTCTTTCTACAAGTCCAGGTTTCTGGCCTCAGTAATGAACAGTACTTGTTTTATTCTTACAGTACTTGTGAATGGATCTTCCCAAAGGAATCAACTAGATTGTGCTTCTGTGAAACAGTCCCCTTTTCTCCATAGCTGACCTATTATACTCACATACCATCATTGGCTAAAAGTCTGGCTTGAGAGATTGTGCTGCTCTGCTTTAAGCTTAGAGGAAATAATGCCAAATAATGCAGCACTCTTAGGCCCAGATTTAGGAGGGCCTAGCGCCATTCTAACAACACATTAGCTTCATTTTTGTGACATGTTGTGACGTTAGATGGCCAAAAATGCAGCGCCATATTTACAAAGTGGTGCAATGCATGTATTGCGCCACTTTGTAACCCTTTGCCATACATTATGCCTGTGCCAAGCATAATGTATGCACAGGGGGTATTACCCCATTAGGGGGACCGAAAAAATGATGCAAAGAAATCTGGGAGATTTCTTTGCACCCTTTTTTTTTTTTACTTTTAATGCCTGCTCTGAGCACGCGTTAAAAGGAGGATCCCATTGGTTACTATGACCTCTGGCTGCTTTGCAGGATAAGCGTCAAAATTTTTTACGCTAATCCTGTAAAGTGCCGAACTAGCGTCAAAAATTGGGACGCTAGTTCCCTAACTACCACAATAGTGCACTGTATATTAAGTACGGCGCACACATGGTGGCATTGGGGGGCATTAAGGGGAGCAAGAAGGTGCAGCGCCACTTTTCATAAATATGCCCCTTAGTCTGAGTAATTAATTTATTAAGCACTTCCCAGATATCAAATAAAAGCACACAAATATATGAACATAAGCTTTTAACTCAAATGCAATGAAGTACGTGCACTTGCCAAAATACTCACTGCAGTTAAACAATGACAGGCAAAAAATGTGCAATACATCAGCAGTGAATATATGCAGTGAGTATATATATATATATATATATATAGTCAAGCTACATAGTTAAGAGTTAAAATGCATCACCATAGGGGTTAAATCCAACATCGTTGCCAGCACCAAACCTAGGAACCCTGAACGTCTGAGGCAGGAGAACGTCCTGAGTGGGATTTTCCTGAGCAGTGCATCCATTCTCAGACAAGCTCCTGCCTCAGTGCCAGGTTTCCCCCTCTTATATACCTTAAACTAACTCAAAAGGAAGATTCTAGTAATCCCCCTCCCTTTGGCTATTAAATTCAAGCGCTGGCTGTACTCGGTCTGTGTTGAAGACATGCAAAGGAACGGGCCCTGCCCCAATGCACATTCCAGAGACAGAGCTGTACTTTTCCTTAACGAAAACATTCCCAGCCTGAGACTCTCTTATCATGTAGATGCCTTCCACATCCCCCATATTAAGTTCCAGCACGGTGTGACCCTGCTCTGGTGAGAAGAGCGAAAACACATTCAGTGTGGAAACCAAGCTATGTGTGTAATAACCCTGCGCTGCCGATGTGATGGCACATAAAGCTAGGTATAAAATGGAGTCAACGGTCAAATGGAGTCGGTAGTCAAATACGCATAGCATTACACAGCACCCTTTGACCAGTGATTCTCATCGCATACTGGCCTAAAAGTAACCTTTTTTGTCTAAACATAGTAATTATGTTAGGTATGCATTGTATACAGCAATATAGCATTATTATAATACAAATTACTACAAGTATTCCACATAAAATAGAACGAAATTGACCTAAATCAGGAAGCCAGCTAAATAACCAATCCCACCACCATTTGCCTGTGTCTTGCTTCACTCCTTTTACCAATTCATGCAAGGCTTCAATGTGAGACTGGATAGATTTAGAATGATCTGACAGGTTAAAACAACACATTCCTTCAAATTCTGAGCAACCATGGTCATGCTTCAACAGTAAGTAGTCAATAGCTGCCCTGTTTTGCAATGCAGCTTTTCTAGTGCCTCGAATATCTAATAATAACTCTGCTAAAACAATAGATGTATGATTAATGTTTTTGACCATCAAACATGCTAGTTTGTTAATAACTCTAGTATCATAAACAGCTAATCCTGGAACTTCTATTATAGAATGAGTTAGGCTTACATATTCTGACTTAGATCATAACTGAAGTTCAGAGTCACAGTCTTCGCTTAATTGAACTGTTTCCCTTGTGTTTCGAGTATGTAATACGGAGTGAAATGGAAACATCATAAGTCCTAAGCGCGTAAAAGCATTCGGTCCTCCAGTTATATTGGCAGGAATGTATGTATAAATGATGTTTCCACAAGAAAATAAGCATCCAACTGGTAATTTGACATGCTTGATGTGACTAGCAGCAGACATAATATTTTCACAAGACATGCTATTGTTAACGTTTTTACATATTTTATCACTTCTTTGCTGACATAGTACTTGTTGTTCCCACAGGATTTCTTGGGGAGACCCCGTCGCTGCTTCAAGGTGCATTTGAGCACACCTCTAATTTTGTAAGTGGTGCATGTTTAGTTGTAGCAGGCATCACCGGCAGTAATATTGTAAGTGATCATGTGTGTTAGATTTTCCCATTTTTCATCCGTTGTCTCTTGGCAAAACCTGCAATATTTATACAGGGTAAAGTAAGACAATGCATGACTTTCTTCCACCGTTCTGTCCTTGGTGGCATTAAATATTTGCAGTAAAATGCTGGCAGGAGTCGGTATGGCAGCTATGCAAGTAGAAATTACATCAACGGTGCCTTTCATATTCGTCATGCAAAAATCAGTTTGGTTAAGCACAGTTTGGGCTAAATAAAGCCAAACATTATGAGGTTGGTGCAGTAGAGATGTCAATCTGCGCTGTTGGTCGATTACTTTGGAGCTGGGGGCTTTTGGTCCTTCCCAATCCCACACAGATGCGCCCGAAAACAGACCACCGAGTACAATCACCACAAAGACACCTCGTACTATGATCTGTAAAAGAGACAAGTATGATCATTCTTGAAAATAACATTTATCAGCTGATATGTACTCCCACTTTTCATGTCCTGGTTCCATGACTAACAAAACATTATCTTTGCCCTGTGCTATGATTTCTGCTAGTTCAGGAGGATGATGTGGGGATTCTACCCACATCTTCACATTGGGATTTTTGTCAGTTGAGCCAAAGCTTCCCTCCCTATGTACTGTAGGAAGGACTGGGGCAGACCCCTTTTTAACCATCCCTCCTTATACTGGAATGAATACAGTTTGAGCAATTGTGTCTCCAGTTTGTATTATCAAATCAGCATCTCCACTGGTCAGTAAAAATAATTTTAATTTCTCCCTGGTAGACTGGATTGATCACTCTCCCCAAGACCTGAATACCCTTGAGAGCCAACTCAGATGGAGGGAAATCAATCTGAAATGCTACGGGGGAATTTGTATCCCAAAACCTGTTTCAAATAAAACAATGTCTCTCTGTTCCAGTCTGTATAGACTCAAATCATGCACATTAAAACCTGCAGATTCTGGTGTTGCTCGGTACAGGTGCTCGGTGCTGGTGTTTCCCAATACATAATGGTGTTGATTGATATGTGCGGTTGTATCTGTAAAGCTGGAGTCAACATTCGCATTAAAGGAGTCTCTGCATTTCTCAAAGGTCTATAATTTAAAATTTGAAGGGCCTCATTTAAATGATCTCTCCAGTTTCTCAAAGTCCATTACCTAACTTTTTTAACTGGGATTTTTTAGCAATCCGTTCATTCTCTGAATCAATCCTGCAGCTTGTGGGTACTATGAAATATGATAAATCCACTCTATATTGTATTGTGAGCAATATTCCTGCACTAATTTACCTTCACAATGTGACCCATTTTCACTCTGGACTTGTAGTGGGACTCTATAATACAACATTAAGAAGTCCAGCATTTTTAGAGTGTTAAATTGAGTAGCACGTTTGCATGGGAATGCAATCGGATATCCAGAATAAGTATCCACCATCGTGCAGGTGAATTGACACCCATGACTATTTGGTCGTGGTAAGGTGTAATCAATTGCCATATCTGCCCTGGCAGCTACTCTCCCTAACTGACCTCTGACAGTCTGGGGAATAGATCATTGTAGCTTGTGTTGACAAATAGGACATTGAATTTTAACTGTTTTGATCACATCTAGTGGAATGTGCATCCCTCTAATCTCTGCCCACCTGTTAGTGGCCTTCTCTCCCAGGTGTCTGCATTTTTGGTGAGCCCACTTAGCCATCCCCACCAAGGAAGAATCCTGTGTTGGAAACTTCTGCCTCTGAGATTTTGGCTTTTTCGTCTGCAAAGGATTGAACCATCGTTCTAGTGAATCGGTGGGACAGTGGGCATCTACATGATATATAGTAACAGTACTTTTCTCAAGCATTTCGCAAAATTCCTGCCACAATTCTTTGCACCACACTTTGCCAGTTATGTGCATGCCATGTGGGAAGCCAGGTAGCTAGCCCATTGGCAGTGGACCAAGAATCATATAAATGTGACATTTTCCGGGTAGTTCTTGCTTCAAAGCTTAGTATACGGCCTACAATTCTGCATATTGACTACTCTTCCCTTCTACCGTAGAAGGAAGCATCTTTTTAGTTTCAGGATTATATGACACTGCCTTTCAATGTCTCTTGGCCCCCACATTCTTGGCTGAACCATCTGTGAACTATACATGAACTATACATGCTTCCTATCCTTAGGGAACAAGGATTCAAATGGCTCACCCCACCTCCTGGGTGACTCTTTTACCTCTGGCACCTCCTGCACCATCTCATCATCCTGCATGGGTGGCTGTGCCACCTGTTCATGCAGGGCCTCTGTTCCTGCTGTTCCCACTCGGGCTCTGTCCTGTACGTACCATTTCCATTTAATGACACTTGCTTCCTGTGCATGTCCTATTCGGTGAGTTTTGGGTGAACTCATCACCCACTGCATTATCGGGATCTCGGCTCTCAGAATCACATTCTGACCTATGGTCATTTGCTCATTATCCATTTTTAGCCCAGTATCACACTAGTAACTGTTTCTCATAGGAATTACATCTCTCTGATAACATTTCGGTCCAGAAACCCTCATTCTTCCCTGTGTTTGCCACATACTCCAATTTGCACATTGCCCCTGAACAGTTACATATAATTCAATGTCTCCTTCCTGTACTGGCCATAAGCCTAACACATGTTGAATCGCCTCCTTTGCCAATTCAGACGCACACCCGATAGGCAAACGTAACATTTTATATTGTCTTCCACAGAGTGAAAAAGAAAATTGCTCCTGGCTCTCAGGGGGCCAATGGTATGGAGAAGAAAGCATTAGCAATATCAGTGGTTGCATACCAGGTCCCTTTATGTTTTGTATCTTTTCAATCAAAGGGATGGTGTTGGGGACTGTGGCAGTCAAAGGGGGTGTATATTTATTAAATTCTCAATATTCAATCGTCATTCTGTAGCTACCATCCGGTTTGAGTACAGGCCACAGAGGATTGCTCCACTCAGTGCTGACTGGGGCAACACCTGCCTCTACCAAATCCTATATGGTCTTACTTATGGTCTTACTTATCTCCTCATGCCCTCCTAGTATTCGGTACTGTTTCAAATGAACCACCTTGGTGGCTGGGGGCACCTTTAGTTGGGGGTTATCTTCAGATGACCCACCCTCACTGCAGCCACTGAAATGTATCTCTTTGATCAAACTTGATAACACCCATCCTCAAAGTATAAAGTAATTCCCTTCAGAATGTCAATTTCCAATGTACTCTAAGAGGGGCACAATCAAAACAGTGTATTCTCTTTTTGGCATTCTTCCTATTTTTATTTGAACATTAGTCTGCATTGCGGGGGTTGCTTTCCACCCAACCCTGTGATGGTATAGTGCTGACCTGTGAACTTTTTGGGATTTCCATATATTAAAGAGGTCTCCGCTCCGGTGTCCACCAAGGCCCGAACCTTTTGAAAATGTTTATTCTTCCAGTGAATTTCTAAATCAACATGGGATCTACTATCTTTGCGACCCCATCCTGTTGACTTTTACCCAAATCCAGAAACAAAGATGCTAACCTTTGCTACGTGTTGCAAGGAAAACAACGCTAATGCTGCAAACGTGGCAGCACGATTAGCGGCTCATTTTTTGATGCTAATAGTGTTAGTACCATATTTTCAGCATTAGCATTAAAAAAGCCCGCGAGCAGCAAAAAGAGCCAGGAAGCCAAGATGGAGAATGCAGGCCGGGAGAAACCCCAGAGAGATCCAAATCAGCCTACTACAAGCCAAGATGGACCAGAAAAATCCCAGGAGAAGGAGAAAAGGTAGTGGAAGTGTTGCTTTAGTGAGGAAGAGAATGACATCTTGGTCAGAGAGGTGAGGGAGCACAAACACCAGCTATTTGTCACCTCCAAATTGCCAAAAGGTAGAAAGAAGGCCATATGGCAGGCAACAGTAGATAAAGTCAATAGTGTGGCAGAAGTGAAAAGGACTGTCACCAATTGTATGAAGCGCTGGCATGATTGCAAGTGCAAAACTAAAGAGAAACTGGCCAGGAACCAAAAGGCAGCACTGTAGACTCGAGGTGGAAGTCCAGCACCCCAGGAGGACCTGGATGACCTGGAGGAGATGGTGGGAGTGGTCATCCCGCAGGAGCTGGTCACCTGAATTACAGGACAGGACAGTGCAGACTTCCAAGCACTACCACAAATGCACGGTAAGTTGCAGTGGTGGACAATCTGGAAATTAGCAAATGGCAGAAGGGGGAGGCACATACGACACACTGAGTGCATGCAAAAGGGTTGCATCGGGACACATAGTGCCAGAATCAAAAGGCCCTATCACCATCGGATTGTCACTTTTAGTGACACTCTGGTGGGGCTATGAACTTCCCCCATATTTACAAGGTGGTGTTAAGCCACTCTTTGTGGCTTAACACCACTTTGTAAATATGGCCCCTTCACATGCAGAACTTTGCCTGGAAGCGGTGTGCAGTCGGTGTTGCTGTGGGCGTACCACAACAACACCCATTGCATTTTGATGTGACCCCAGATTTATGACTGTTATGCCCAGGGATGGCGTTAGCATTGCGCAATGAGGAGAAGTGCTTTCCTCGTGTTTTTCCTCTTTCTATGTGTGCTGCATCTTGCAGCACACATAGAAAGTGCAAATGACCATGGAAGATTGTTTTTGTGCAGGAAGGTGTCTCTTTCTACACAAGAAAATCTCCCCCCAGCACAGCCATTCTTGCACCATGGCGCAAGGTTGTCTGCGTTGGCACTCAGCAGCAAAAATAGTGTTGGTACAGGGGCCAACACAGGAGTGCATCGTATACACTTTAAAATGGTGCATCTCTGCATATTGAAAATGAAGGAGTGTAGTGCTGCCAAATGTTGCACAGTATTGCGCTCAATCATTTTCCCTGAAACCTAGGCCATAATGGCCAAACACTTCAGATGCACCCACACCTTCCCCCTATATGCACAGACCATTTCTCAACCATCCCAGCAATGGCTTCACTGTTGCCACTGATCCACCTGCCCACACTCAGTGGGCAACATGTAGTATGCTTGTTGCACAAGGTGCCCCAACTTGTACTGCCACACACCTCCATGCACTATTTGGGAATGGGCATAAAAGTGAACATTTACAACATATGGGGCATGTCTGGGATCATCATTTGTGCTGCTGTACAAGTAGCTTACATTTCACCACGTAGCAAGGTTGCCTGTGTTATGGGAATGGTTGGTGTTGTGCACAAAAGGATACTCTCTTGCGTAGCAACAGCTACAAGTGGTATCAATGTCGCACTAGGGGCCCAATTTTACAAGCCCATAATGCAACTTTAGCATCATACAAATTGCGCCAATGTGGATCCAAGTTGCCCATTCTCCTTGTGCTACATCAACAAAGTCAAACAATGCACGCATTGATCCATTTTGTACATCCTTTCACCATTATATGCCTGTGGCACATATGATGTATGCAAGGAAATAATCCTT
Source organism: Pleurodeles waltl (assembly GCF_031143425.1). Taxonomy (NCBI): domain Eukaryota; kingdom Metazoa; phylum Chordata; class Amphibia; order Caudata; family Salamandridae; genus Pleurodeles; species Pleurodeles waltl. The sequence goes on along the minus strand of NC_090450.1, from coordinate 746,356,153 downwards.
GCCCACGAAGTGAAGAACTAATGGGGCTGACAATCCATAAAGGTTGCACTGTGTTATCTAATAAACTCACGTGTGAGGTCCGCCAATGGCAGATGACACAGTGACGCAAGCATTGTAAGCCATGGACCTCCCTGTGCTTTGCTGCACTATTGCCATCATGTATGGTGCCAATGCAGTAAAGCACCAATATAGTGACAAAACTCATAAGACTACTGTGGGAATGTCCACCATGATGGCCAGTAATGTCAATAATGTGCTTCCATGGTGTCGTTGGCTGGGGGAAGGGGCCTACAAGGAAATGGTGGTGTGGGATCAATGCACCAAATACATTGAAAGTTTGCCCTATTTGTGATGCACGATGCAACACACAATAAACAACTACAATCTGTAGAATTAGAAACTTGTCAAACACCCATTTGTCACTCCCACACCACCCTGAGTTCTTGGACTACACTTAACCAAATCCAAATGTGCTGACCTTTTCAAATGCATGAGAAGATGGGTGGGTCAAACATGTGGTGCATGGGAAGATCAGAAATATACACATGGAATGCCTATTTCATGCAGTGTCAGTTGTAAGAGAGGCACTTGGTAACTACGTCAGGATAAGATATGCAACGTGCCTCACCTTGGCATGGTAATTATGACCTATCACTATCCACCACTGGAGTAGAGCACTATGATGTCTGTGTCTGGATAAACTGGCACATAATTACCCATTTATAAAGAAACACACAGTGCAACTGCTCTGCTGTGCAGCATCAATTCAAATGTGCAGGGATATGTACTTGTCACAGATAGTCAAAGCATCCTTCTTATAACCTTGGTAATGCCAAAATATATGACAGACTTCACCAACATTGCCACACAACCTGCATGGTGTAGGGGTGTCCCTCTTGCTGGTCCTAATGCACATCTGCAGAAAGGTACACATCCTGCTAAATCTACTAACAGGAATGCTGTCTGACACTTACAATGTTTGGCGATTATTCCAACACACATTGGAAGTACTACAATGTCTGTCCTTAGTACCATAACTACAATGCCACCCCTGATGTGGTGTACTAACATGATGCATCCACACATCAACAAGCCTCAAAATGTATCATGTCCGCCTCCCACCACATATGTGTTGACAGATTGATGGAAGTGGGTGGGCTTTCCACATGCATTTTCCTAGCCACTTAGGCCCTGATTTAACACAAAGTCGCGAAGCAAGGTGCTGCGCCAAAACTAGCAGCACTGTGCTGTACCAATTTTGAAATGCAGGGATGTGCCTTATTTACAGGAATATGGCTCACCCCGTGTTTCCCCCTGTGCAAGCACTGAATTAAGCTGCATGCGCCAAGGCAGGCATTCTTGCACCATAGTGCAAGAGTGTCTGCGTTGAGGAGATAGATTGTTTCTGTGCAGGAAGGGACACCTTCCTGTACATAAACAAACCTCCATGGCATTTTGCTTCTTCTATGTGGGCTGCATTCTGCAGCCCACATAGAAAAAGCAAAAAACGAGGAGGAATAAAAGCATTCCTCCTCATTTTGCCATTCTAGTAGTAATTGCTGCTGCCACAAATTAAGGATTTCTTGTAACTCTGGGGTAGCATGAAAAGCTATGGAGGTTGTGGTGGAATGGCCTCTGCAACATCCATTGCACGCCCCCCTCTGGTGCAGAAAATTGCATCGGAAGGGCCCATATTTACAAGGAGACGTAACACCACAAAAAGTGACATTGCATTTCCTTGTAAATATGGACCAGTGGCAATAGGGCCTTGTAAATCTGGCCCCTAAAGTCATGTGTGTTGCATCCTGCACAACACAACATAACAATGAACCATCTTGTGTGTATGTGTGCAAACAGGAAGATCTACCTTCCACCAAAACAACACCCGGTCCAGCAATGCGGCCATCCTTGCAGCTATGCAACAAGGAAACCTGAGATGCACGGACGAGTGTTGTCCTGCAGGAAAGGTGAAAATCCTGTTTGCTCACATACACACAATGTGGTTGAGTCTCAGAATGGGTGGTGCAGGATGCTGGACACATCACTCAAAGTGGCTAGGAGAATTCATGTGGACAGCTCACTCCCTACCATCATTCCAACAACACACATAGGGTGGCAGATGAGTCAGTTACTAACTCAAATATTTGTAAGAATTAAATCCAAGTATTTCTGTACATCTCAACTTGTGGTGTGAGCACATATCTGGAACAACGGCCATGGCTTGCTAATTTAACACAGTCAAGTCAATGAAAGGGGTACAAATGTCGAAGACCATGATTAAACAATCAAGGTGGGTCTAACACACTGGGAACTGTGGACTGACATTGTGCAAATGGTGCCTACACACTAATGATGTTCAGATGGTACAGTGTGCCATTAGAGGTCCACAAATGTGTGCCTTTATGTGGGGGTTAGTACCATGTCGCTGAGCGACCAGTAGGAAGTAAATGATGAGCCATGTCAACAGCCACAGCAGTCAAAGATTGATCTTTCACTATCCCATTGAGGAGGAGGATGCCTTACCTCCTGCGGACTTGCCTGCCCTGTATTTTACAGATGATATGGATGACCAGCAGCTGACCATCAATGCTGACACTCTCCAGGATGTCCTGGGTTCCTTCCAGACACCACCTTCAGTCGCAGGGAGGACACACAGTGTTGCGGGGTCTCCACATGAACCACCCAAATATCAACACACAGCACCAACCAGGCCAGCCACGGCCCTGGACTCTGAGGACCCAGACATTACCTTTCAGAGGACAGAGATAGGAGTCCAGCGGGAGCTGGCACAGCAGATGCGTGTGGGGATGGTGACCATGGCGTGCAGCCTCGAGGGAGTTCAGAGGTGCCTAGGTCCAAATAAGGACAACTCTGCTGCCATCAGAGGCACCCGCTACGTGGACTCCAGCAGTCCCTGGCCGAGATAGCTGCTGTCATGAGACAGAGGCTTGTCCAACTGCCCTCCCAAAGTGCCAGCAGCATAATTGACAACAGGCAGGGGGCTATAAAAAATGCCATGGAGTCCATACAGTGGGATGTGGCCTTCCTCAGGGAAAACATGGCTGCCTATCACCGTGATGTAGCAGCGGTGTTGCAAAATCAGCAGTTCCTCCTTGCTGCAGTGAAGCCTTATCCGTTCCCACATAATGCAGCTGCCTGGATCTTTGATTCCACATCTCTATCCCCTGATGTGTGTGTGTGCCCCCCCTCAACTTCACCAACTGCACCACCCATGGCACAGGAGGCACCGCACACATCAGAGGATAAAGATGTGGAAGGAACAACATTCACCAGAAAAAACACCCGGTAGCTCGAGTCTGTGCCACATGGACAGTATCACTTTAGTTCTGTGCTTAAGATCATGCCAGTGTTGTGAACAGCTACCACTGCTGATTTATCATGTATGGACTGTTATTGTCTCAAATCCTACCTATTGTCAATTTGGGCACATCCTCACGAATGCACACCTCTCCTATTAATGTCTCATGACATGTCCCTCACCCTTGGACTCTGACTGAACATTCAATGGCTTGGGATCTCTCATGGGGTCAGTGACCATTACATTGGTTATCATTGGAAACAAAACTTGCACATGTACATTAATCACCATAATCACATGTATCCTGCTTTTCGTTCAGTATTCCATCAACTCCCATAAATGTATCCATTGTGTGAAGCTAAGTCAATGAGTACATAACCAAATGACATGTGTGGCTTACTGTCATACACAAAGGCACACACTAGGACTCAAACATGATGAAGGTGACTGATGTATTGTGGACTACCTCCAACTTTGTGAAACTTCAAAGCACGTATTAAATAGAAATTCATGCAGGTAGACATATGGCATGTGTGGTTCAGAACACAAGTGTCTGGAAATTTCCCTGATGACTGTACCTGTACAACAAATATGTGAGAAACAGAAGAGGCATATGTAACACTGTGATGGGCAGCTGTTAGTGTACCACTATCCATTACCCAAATAAGGTGGAGTTTAATGTGCTAAACTTTTCAGTAATGATTGTTACAGACCTTAGGACAACTGATGTTGCATTATTACTTGTCAAAGAATTTGTATCCATGCACAATCCGAGTGTCAGAAACTGCGCTGAAAACTGTCTTGAGTAGCTGATGTCATACTGCTGCCAATGAGATAGCTCCTTGGTCACAGGGGATACACATAGTCATATATGTAAATCAATGCTGAATGCAAACCCTAAGGCATTTCTCTAACATGGCCAGTGCAGACATGAGAACACCCAGACAGTCAAACATCATAGACACCTTATTGTCTAAAGCTAACGGATTTATTTTTACTTAAAAACACAACCTATTAAAAACCTAAATTAAACACTAACCTACACTAAGCTAACCTATACTAACTTTTCTTAACTTATCCCAACAGCTATCTATCCTAATCTAAACTTATTTTATGCATGTAACGCCGCACAATAAACAATGTCCCCCCAGCCCTCTTAAGAGACAACAGAAAAGTAGGACAACATGAACTAAAGCTACACATAGGCTAACTAAACCTATTTCGTGAACAAATATATATTTTATTGTATTTTTTTTTTACATAGAGCCAGATACATAACACCCCACCCAAACCCCCCCAAAACAAAAAAATACCAAACCCCGCCCCCTAGCTTTACTGACTATGTCCTACAACTAACCTAATCTATGCTACCTAACCTATAACTACCCACCTAAAACCCACTAAAACTATTTACAATATACAATGGGGGAAGGAACTGGGAAGCTTTCCATATTCACATTCATACCTTTTTTAGATTTTTCTTTATGTAATTCAAAAGTTTGTAATTATGGGCATTGTCTTGCTTCAGTTTTGCCAACCTGGCCCTTACAGCAGCCATATCTCTTCTCTTGTCAGCCTCAAAGATGGAGACTGTGGCAGCTAGTGTTGGATGTTGCTGGGCTGCTGTCAAAGTTTGTGCTGTGGATGTGGAGGGGGAGGGTCTTGCGGGACACCCCTGACCCGTGACGTAGAGCCTGATGATTTTTTGCTGCTGGTTGTTGCCTGTTTAGGTGGTCTCCATGCTCAGGTATGTGATACCCTTAACAAATCTTTAGCTGGGATAAAATCCCTTGCTCACTGTGCCACTGGATTCAAGCTAGCCTGGCTAATGAAAGGTGATACCCTGAAACCGGTCCCAGGATGCTTGTTTCCGATCCAGGGAGGACCTGGCTTGGCAGTTCGGGCTAGACTGTTCCCATGATAACAGGGTCAAGACTGATTTGCATATGGCTGTGTCCAACCTGGGGTGGCATGGTGAGCAAAAGAACGATGGATTAAACCCAGATCTGTGACTGGTGATGAGTGTTTGCATTGTTCAGCACTCCGTCCATCATCCTTTTGTGTTGCTAAAGTTGCCCTAAGTGTGAAGGGTATGCCCAGACGTGGGTCCCTTGCTCACTGTGCCACTGGATTCAAGCTAGCCTGGCTGATGAAGGGTGATACCCCGAAACCGGTCCCAGGATGGTTGTTTCCAGTCCAGGGAGGACCTGGCTTGGCAGTTCGGGCTGGACTGTTCCCATGAGGAACAGTGTCAAGACTGATTTGCATATGGCTGGGTCCAACCTGGGGTGGCATGGTGAGCAAAAGAACAATGGATTAAACCCAGATCTGTGACTGGTGGTGAGTGTTTGCATTGTTCAGTACTCCGTCCATCATTCTTTTGTGTTGCTAAAATCTTGTAGCCATTACAACGTGAATGCACGTATGTGCACACTCTGGTGTGTTGTAAGGGGCAGACTTAATGATGCAAAGCAACACATGTAACATATAGTTCCCCATGCATGCAAAATGTTGGAGATGATGTGCTGACATGTGTCATTGTAGGTATATATGTGACATGTTTGTGTGTGAAAAATGTGTCATGCATGATAAGTGATGCATGATCCATTGGTGTGTTTAAGAATTAAGCACATACCAATTCTGGATTGCAGCAGTGTTCTATGTAGGCCGTTGTCTCAAAGCTGCGTACTCATATCAGTGTAAAATATGTTTCACCATGTGGGGACGATTGTATAGGTCATAATCATTTGTAAGTTATCATGTGACACATACACATTTTATCATGCAATTGTACTCATTTGTCCATTCGCAAATAGACAGCACCAAGCCTGCAATACCTAGCAGAGACATGTGTGAAAAAATGTAGGTTTTATGTGTTAACAACATACATTTTGAGTGTTCAGTGACTCAAACTTTGTTGTTATTGCCAGATTGATGAAATTGAGTGTAATCTGTATGGCAGGGCTGCTCTCATGCAATGATGGCACCCTAGTCATCAGTGCTTCTGTGGCACTTTGAATAGCCATACAGGCTCATTGTTGCATGTATTAACACAGGTTGACTGTGGTCACCTCAGCTCAGTTCACTGTGCACAATCAGCAGGCCCCTGACTGTGTCAAGGGTCAATGTATCCTCCTCTGGAGATTGGAGAGGGGGGGCGTTTGGGGGTGATCTGCCATCCTAATAATAGATCATCAGCACTGTGATGCACAGTACCCTACAGACATCGTAGGATGTTTGGTTAGGTCATTGATAGGTTGTGGAACTGGGTCATGTCTGTAGACCCAGGGTACATATACTGTCCTCCCTGGGCTTCCCTTCTTTGTGGATGACCACTATGGAAGCTGGCGCTGGTCTAATCAGAGTACTCTGCCATTCTGGCTTTCCTCATACAACTGCTTCAGATGTGAGGCAAGCTTAGTGACTGCCAACTTATAGAGTTCTATTGGTACCCCGTTTGGCCCTGATGCTTTGCCTGACTTCATTACCCTGATGGCTCATACAATTTCCTCCTGGAAAATGTAATCTTATAAGGCTTCCCTATCCCCTGTAGAGAGGGTTGGGAGGGGTATATCACCCAAGAGCTTACCTGCTTTGCTTTTTTGTGGCGAAACACTTTTCATAATAGATTTTCCGACAGTAGTGGGCAAACATTTGGGCTATGGATTCTCAACTACTAGCAAGTTCCCCTGACTCCTTCTGGATCCCAGGAACCAAGCTCTCTGCTGCCTCCTACCGTCCGGCCAGGCCAATAATTTTCCTGTCTGGTTCTCCATTTTATTGATGTGGTGCTGTGTTCCCTTATGGTGCATTTAGCAGCTTCCTGGGCCACGTCTCGGTATTTTTTTTGCTTAAGAGTTAGGATGTGGACTCCCTTTGACCCCTCTTCATTTGGTAAGCTGGCCTCAAGGGACAATAGCTCACATTCAAGAGCCTTGAATTTGGCCCTTTTTAGTTTTTTTTCTCTTGCGCCTTCTCTACTTTTTGGCACTTTGGTACCAAGGGCTCAATATAATGCAGGTAGTGTTTGGCCTCACACCCCGACCATACACCAGCCACAGGGGAGAATGGTCAGAAATACCCCTGGCTAAGTTAGTAATCTCCCTGACTTTTAACAGTTGGAGAGTCGGCATGAGAAAGTGATCATTTCAGGAAAAACTATCATGCACCCCCAAGTAAATGGATAAAATGCTGAGTTGCTGGGTTAAGGGTACACCATACATCTGCCAGTCCCTGGGCAGTGAGGAAGTCTGCAAATGGTCACCTAACTGAGTCCAGGGGCCTGGGGGGATGCTGGTGAATGCTAGCACTCAGCTTTGCGTTAATGATCAATACCCCAGCTGGAAGACTGTGTAGCAGAGCAGTAAGGGCTGGTAGTACCGAGTTGTGAAGTCATATTGGGATATATACTGAAAGTATGTTTAAGATGCCCCCCTCCTAGGTCCCACAGAGCACCACCTAGCAAGCCAGCTGATCGGGCCATATTAGCCAAATGACCAAGGGTGGTGTTCTCCTCACCAAGATTACTACTCCTCTAGAGTAGGGTGTATGGCCACATGAGCTGCCTTTTTATATCCCCAATGGTCCAGGACGTGCTAACTATTATCTAGGAGGTGTCTCTCGTAGGGGAACTATATCAGGGGAGGTTGGTTTGATGTACTGGAGCACCACTCCCCGTTTGACTTTGTCGTCCAGGCCTTTGACGTTCCAGGATAGTATACTTAGGGTTGACTTAATAACTTTGGACATCCCACTGTATGGTTAATGGACCACATCCAGTGCAAATGCTGGGCGGGGTTCAGACTGTGAGAATGAATGTCCAATGTGCCTCAGCTATGTTAACTGGCCATATGTATCTTTCCCGAACATAAACAACAACAGTAATCCAATAACCCCTCTTCAATCATGAATCCCCGCTCCCTACTACACTGCGCTGCGAAATCCAAACTGCCCATCTCCCAACTGCACATAGCGCCTGTTGCCCCAAATAAACACACTGCTAACTAGGAAGCATCACTACAGCCTTTTTGGCCCACACCCAGCCCCTTACTGGAATGTCTTTACCAAGTTGGTTTCTAATATCCTCAGTTTCAATCTTGCCCCTGTTGTAGTTTGGACTCTTGCTCTGAGCAAGACTGCTGGTTTAAAGATGACAGTACTTTTGTTTGTAGGCGACTACGCCTTTCCTACAACAAGTTGCAACTGTTGTCCCAACCTTACCGGCTCACTAGCAGCACCTCACCAGAAACACAATAGTAAAAGGTGATTTAGGGCAGCCGTTATGCATGGACTCAAGAATAAAACATCTCAGGGAGTGTCGTGGTTAAACGGAGATTACCCATTTCTCACAGATATATCATGTCTCATACAAACACAGGAAATGACAAAGATGCAGTAGAGTTTAAATAGTTTTTATTTAACATAACTGCAATTTGCGATAAGTTGCTTGGGCTGCAATGATTAGGATAATGAATAATGCAAGAAACAGAATTGTGAAGACGAGAGTCATTATTACAAAGACCCCCACCATCTTGCAATACGTAGAAAAGACATAAGAGATGCAATATGACCTAATACCCTAATGCCCTATACCCTAATGTGAAAGGCCTAACCTCCTACCTAAAGGAGAGTTGGGTTTGTTAAACCTAATCTGCCAATGCCATGTCCATGAGAGGAGCCCTCAACCCTCGTTACCTTGGAATGAGGTCTCTATCTCAGACTCCGCAGGGACACGAAGACTGGGTCAGCGTCAAGACAACTGCAGCATCGATATCAGCGATGGTGGCGATGCCCTCTGGTCGGAATCCCTCTGATTATCTGTCTAAACTGTGATGTATTTATACAGATCCACAAGGACCCCTGACATAGGTGTGTTCCTAAACAATAGATAACAGACATGCTTGGGACGGCAATTAATATAAACAATCCCTCGAAGGTATAGAGAGGGAAAACCCCTAAGTGTGAACACCTACTGTTTGTTTGTCTTTGGTGCTTGATCTTGGCGCCTTGGCGAGGTGACACTGATAATGTTACCCATAACAAGTGGCCTAACTATAAACAAGGCAGCCATCTTAGAAGAAATAAATAATTAAATGGGCTAAGACAGAGCAAGCTAAGTAGGTTAAAAGTCACTAGATGACGGGGGCACAAGTCTACAAGCCAGCGGCTAAGGTAACTCATGCTATCCCATTAAAATGAACTAGGATTCACTATACCCTCCCCATTGCCGTAACAGGTATGATGAAGGTACAGGAAACCGAATGCTAAAACTAGCTCTGAACTAAAAGCTGAAAGCACAAACAAGCTAAAAAATCTTTAGAATATGTTAAAAACATATTAAAACAAATCTGCCAAAACACATACAGAGATGTTAATGTCAACCACGACAAGCACAGCGTGCAAAAGCAAATGTCAATCTAAATGCATAATTTGGAATCGGGAATGGCAAGTCAATTCATCAAATTATTTGCTGTACGCATGATCTTGAAGAATGTCATCAAAGTCACCAAACAAGGACCTCAAAAATGAGTCATCATCCTCTGATGTTAACTCGAGTACTGGGTGGACAAACGCATCCACAGAGCAGTAGTGAGCTGTATTTCCTGGTGTATCGTTATCCGTTGCAGTGTCCTCATCCAAGGTAGATCTCAAAACGGAAGGCTCATAGGTGGCCTTGAGGAGCAACCTCAGCCTCAAGGGGCATGACAGTGTATGAACCCTCATCGGGGACATCAGCAGTTCGTGGTCCACAGGAGATGGCGGTGCAACAGCAAGACAGACCATAGGCAGATATTCAAAGAGACACCATATGCAGTGGAAGACCGGTTGTACGCACCAGAGAAGGGGCCGAAATGACAACGACCAGTCATGCTCCAGTTCCACCAGCAAAGGTGCACCGAAGATCCGAACCATGCGCTCACGGCACAGTGGAGTTGGTGGGAGCGGCTCCATTGCTCTGCGTTGCTGGAAAGAAACAACCACTGGGAATCAGAAGAAATAGCAGTAGTAGTCTGCCAATCAAAGCCAAAATAATCGGAAAGCCACCAAACACACTTGAAAAGAGAGAATGGATGGCTGATGGGATGACTCCGAAGACAGTCTGGAAGATGGACACGAAACCAGACCCGACAGCCTTAAAGAAATGAACAATCCCAGTGGTGCTCGAAGCATTGATTCTGGATACCAGTTCTCCACAGTGGTTGGGGAAGTTGGGATTTAGAAGGGATTGTACCCCGGCTGATGATCTCACAATCTGGAGAGCATACGTCTCCTTTGCCGATGTCAAGGCGACCTGTTTTTGAAACAATAGCGCCTTTAGCCTACTAAGCTTGTCATAGTTCACATTAAGAGTATCTATGTGGGGCCACATGTCAGATACTTTTATCTCTCATGTGGGGGGAAACAAAACATGTCCACAATACGTGATGACCTTCGAGACTGAGATTGAATAGGCAATGCCTGGTCGCATGCCGCAACAACTTTGATCGTTCAGTACCACATAACTTCCATTGGAAAGTACATGAAATACCAGACGAATCAAGGGGACGGGAGTACCCTTCAGAAAACAGGCCAAATTTGCGAAACCCCGCATTGCAAAGACCGTGAAGAGACACCTGCTTGCATATCATAGAATGATGAACAGCAGTCTCACATTCGCTTCAGCTAAGAAAGACCTCCTTTTCGCCGTTCAGACATCTATAGTTAAAGGGCAACTCCCACTCTTCCTTAATATAGCTATCTCCTAGATGCTCGTACCTTCTCACTCCAAGATGTTTCAGGCAGCTCGAGAAAAGAAAGGTCGAGATCAGTAAATTAATGATGCCATGTAAGAGCCAAATAGTTGAAGGACTCTCTGCTACCGTGAAGGGCAACTTATCTAACTTCTCTACTTGAAGCAGGGTGAAACTAGCCTCCCTTTTAGCCATTGTCGTTTGTTCCTTGGAAAAATTAAAAGCAGTGAAGAATTCACTCCACTTAATATACTTCCATGGAATGTGGTCACTTTTCAGTGTCTGTAATGTCCAACCTAGCTGCATGATGGAACGTAGCTGTGTTTGCCCATGATATAACCGGAACAAGTCTGTCTGAGTGATATCAATAGCAAACAACACTATATTCGATAGTGAATAAATCCTGTTGGACAGTGTAGTCATGCCGTTGTCGACAACAGCTAATGTTTTCTCTAAATTTTCTTTATCCAATTGCCTTAAACGCGCGGCTGCCTCAACCTGGGAAAGTTTCCAAATTTCATTGTACTTAGCATATAAAAACCTTTTCGAGCGCTGTTTCCTAGGACCCTGCAGAAAATCCTTCAAGTCTATATTTTCAGAAAGAGTGTTCAGGTGTTTCTTAACTGCGGCTAACATGTTTGTTTGTACCCATTCCTGGCACAGCTTACCCACACTGTATGTTGTAACTATACCTGTATGTTGACCCGATATAAAGCGAGGGTCTGGCCTGTTAATTGAAAAACCCCGTGAAGAGTTAAAAAAACGTGCTTGACACTCATTAGTGTCAGTGGGCCATATTAACCACCCGCTGGTACTGGAAAGTGAAGAAATATAGGTACCAGCCTTAACCATTGCATCTAGCCTTTCCTCTGTGATATTAAGGAAGTGTTGCCAATCTTTAAACCTCGCCGGAGTAGGGATACTGGGCGTGTTCAGATCCTTAAATTTCGCCAACCCCAGACATGACGTCTGCTGAATAGTGTCATTTAAGAAAATCATTTGCACAGGAATCAGGCATGCTCGAAATAAAGCCTCCCTACCCTGTATTTGCCAATCTTGTGTTCCCCATACACTTTTCAAGTCAATAGTGCTCTTCCAGTATTCATAACCCTCAATCGCGAGCCGGGAAACAAAGGGATCTGAATAAATCAGTTTTGTATCAGTTAGCAAAAAATTTCTAATTTGTGCTGGAGGTATTTTAAAATAATACGACTCTGCCTTTCTTGTATCATGCCCAGAAAAGCATGTAAATTTATCGCTATAATACTTTGGACTCCCCACCAGTGGTGTAGAACAGCGTTCCCACTGTGTGTAGTTTAATACTGGCCTGTATCTAGTGGCACAGTGTAGGTAGTAATGTCCCCAATTGTTATAGCAGAACAGTTCCCCATAATTCATTGTATAATCATATACATCATCACTTTCAAAAGCGGAATAGTCCTTCATTTCAGTTGGCATGGAATCAACTGTTTGGACATCCCAATCATCAGAGACAACATCAAGTGTAATTACATCAGTCATTGAAATTTTGAACTCGTATGGTATTTGAATAATTTCTGTAGGCCCGTATATATCGAATGGAACTTTGTCCCACACAATCCCATCAGTAATCGGTATTGCTGTAATATTTACAGGGGACAAATCTCTTCGGACCTTATGTGAAGAATGATGTGGTGTTAAAACTTAATCAACAGGATCCACTGAGGAGCGATCAGGAATATAGTGACCATTTATAAGCAAAAAGAAAACAGTCACAAAACCAATCCATAAAAATAATGCAAAAAATGTCAAACAGAACCACAAGTAGTTCCATGGGTATTTCAAATAGTACTTTTTAAGCCATCAATACAGCTTACTACTTTTTGAAACATTGTCAATCACAGTAGTGGATGAATCAGAAGAAAAATCATCAATGTCAATGAAGTAGTCAGAGGTAGTCTGCAAACACAGGAGCCGGTGTACCCTGGTCCACTTCACGTTGAGGCTTTTGGTAGACAACGTCATCAGTCGGTGATGTGTTTGTGTAAAATACAGCTAAATCTTGAAGCGGGGTAGTCACTGAGGATGTGACTGGAACCAACAAGAGTTCATTTTCTGCCCTCCCCATGGTCGAGGAGGTGTCTGGAACAGCAGTTGACATTGTTGCATAGTCTGTAGTAGTGATGTTCATCCTACTATGTAGATGGATGTCCTGCTGGGTAGTGAGAGGGGATCGGGAACCACCCAACGGACCTCCTGGTCTACTGTGAAGGATCGGCCACATGGTGTAGTTTGATGTCATCAATGGAGATGAATCTGTTCGTCTTAGAACCAGACAGTGGTGGTAAGATGACAGTCCTGGTCCCTTGTATTCCCAAGACTGGTACAGGTGCTCTGTATGACGGACCGAACTCCTTTTTCACAGCGATCTTCTCACAAACCAGATCCCCAACTTTAGGAATCCAGCCAGTTGAAGTTTTCGCCAAATCCCTTATTCCTAAGGTGGCAGCATTTGCAGATGATTTATCATCACAACATTGTTGTAAAACAGTGAGACGTTCTTTTATGTCAAATGGTGTTTCTGCTGCCACCATACCAGGGGCATCAAGATCAGGGACATACATAGGTATCCCAAAGAGAACCTCATATGGAGAGCGTCCCCCCAAGGACCGTCTTGGCAGATTATTCAGTGCTCTCTGGACCCCATATAGGTGGTGTAACCAACTGCGGCCTGCACCTAATACTCGAGCTGTTAAGGACTGCTTTAGATCACGATTCCGCCTCTCCACGACCGAATTGCCCTCGGAATGGTATGGTGAGGAGTAATGGAGTTCAACACCCATCGTCCCCATGGTGTCCCTGAATGCCTTGGAGGCAAATGCAGGGCCCTGGTCCGAATGGAATGCTGCAACCGCATATGTACCGATAAAGATCAGTAAATCTTTTATAACAGCCGACCGCTGTGGCCATACCCACAGGAATCTAGAACAAGAATCTACAGCAACTAAAATATATTTGTATGCACCATTAGGCTGTAAGGGACCACAATGGTCTAGGTACACACACTGTAGTGGCCTAATGGACACTAAGAGGGATGTCTGCGGTGGGCGTTTGATATTAGAGCCCTTGATCTGCTGGCAAATGTCACAGCAAAGGACATACTGCTTTGTCCGTCTGCATAGACCAGGCCACCAGAATGCGTTGCTGTGGGAGTGTTATCGTGGCCTGTATACCAGCATGTGCAGAAGCGACACCCTAATGCGCTGCTTTAATTAGATCTAATCTCTGGTCTTCATTGGGGATCACTCGATCTCCAACCCCAGGAATCGTTGTGTAAGCAACATTCTGTGCACTGATATGGTAAGTATAGTTTGTAGGGTATCCTTTTGGAAGGTGCTTGCCTGCAGCCGAAGCTTTAATGGCAATCAATATTTCATTATCCATTCTCGTTTGTGAACGAGTCACTGCAGCCATAGAAGCCGTAGCTACTGCTGTTTTGGCCGCTTCATTAGCCAATGTATTACCGGTAACGTGTACTCCTATACGTTGGTGTCCCAATGTATGGACTACATGGACACACAGTAGCTTATCCTTAAGATCAGCCACCCTCCCCCACAATGTCTTGTGTTTAATGGTGTTCCCTTTAGAATCTCTAAACCCGTTCAGTTTCCAATGATTGAGATACTCATTGTATGACTGGACGCAGTAATATGAGTCACAGACTATCAAAGTCTGGCTTCCTGGCTCAGTATGTTCGAGCGCTAGAATAAGAGCTTTAAGCTCAGCCAACTGGGCTGTGCAGTCCCCTAAGGTCTGCGTGTAGGTATTGTGAGGGTGGAAAACTCCAACTTCCATCACTCCGCTCACGGCTGCGCAAGCTGCCGAGTATTAATGTTTAGTACCTACAGCCATGGTCATCCGCCGGTTCTCCGTTCCGCCCGCCAGGGCGGAGATGACCACCGGGCTGGAGACCTGGGTCTCCAGCCCGGCGGCCGTCACTATACTGCCGGTGGTATTTGGACCCGTCTGACCGCCATGGATTTCATGCGGTGTGAAACTGCCATGAAATCCATGGCGGTAAGCACTATCAGTGCAGGGAAGGAACTCCCCCAACCCCGACCCCCACCTCGACTCCCTCCCCTACACCCCCCACCACCCCTGCCACCCCCCAAAGGTGGCAGGACCCCCCTCCATACCCCGACCGCCAACATCACATCACTCACTCACACACGACACGCACGCAGGCACCACCAACACACATACACGCACACACACCGACATACATGCCAACATCCACACACACAGTCAGACACGCACACCCACATTCAAACATACACGCACACATCCATACAGACATATCCACAAACATACACGCACTCATTCCCAAACACACAACACCCCTGCAAGCATACACGCATTCACACACCCCCTCTACATACACACACGCACACCCCCATGCACGCACACAACACCCAACACCCCCCCACCCCCCTCCCCTAACAGACGATCGACTTACCTGGTCCGTCTATCCTCCGGGAGGGGACGGGATCCATGGGGGCTGCTCCGCCGACACCACACCGTCAACAGAACACCGCCACGCTGAATCACAGGACGTGATTCGGTGGGCGGTGTTCTGTTGGCGTGGCGGTAGAGGTGGAGCAACCTCCACTTCCCCGCCACCCGCCAGTATGGCTGTTGGTGGCTCTCCGTCCGAAAAAGGACGGAGAGCTGCCTACAGTCATAATACGCCGAGTGGAAAACCGCCACCACTGGCGGTCTTCAGCACGGCGGTCATAATGACCCGCTATATCTCCTTTCGGAGTTCACCGGGTGTGGAGAATCAGCTCTCTTATTTCTTCTTTCTTTGAAATCCTTTTGTTTGTCCCAGCACTTCTTAGAGCCCTCTTGTGCCTGCTTTGTACCCTCCTTGTGGGCGGTACCTTGTAACTCCAATTTCTTAGGTTTGGCTCCCAAGATCTCTCGTCCTATACTAGTATAGGTATCGGAAATTATTTTCGGTAGCTGTCTCTCTTGTTCCTGGTTTGGAGTTTCCCGGAGACGATGGCGAATTGTCAGTGCTACCGCTTCCCCTTTAATATTACTGAGTATTATTGAGGATACGGCGTCAAAGTTACGCATTAATTTCATCCCGAAATCCTGGGCTGGTGCAGCCCCATGCTCATTTTGTATTTGTTTTAACACTTCTGGTAAATTGGCAAGTGTTGGGGTACTATGTGTGGTAGTATATATGGCAGCGAAGACTGTACCCCATGTGGCACAGTCATCCACCTAGGGAACCATCCCAAAAGGCAAGCACATAGTGAGCAACCTATGTTTTTCCTGTGGTCTCGTATGGGGAAACACAGCTCCCAGCTGATTCGTTTTCTGGGCAATCCAGAACGGTATTTTTTCCCGTTCCATGGGCACTTTACCCATAATAGTATGCACTGTTTGTGGATTAATCCCAGTAGCCAATTGATAACCACCAGCTACTGGCGGTGCTGTACGCGCTGGTGTTGTGTTCAATGTTCGCATTACGAACTGGACTAATCGTCTATATAATGGCATGTTCTGTATGCCTGGGTGAGGTGTGTATGTGGCAAACATAGGCCATGTAGGCCCATCATTACTTAAGGGACCTAACCTCACTCTTTGGAGTAAATGTGGTGGGGCGCCTTCGAACCAGTTCTGATGCTCCTGGTATGTGAGCGATATTTCATGATACTGGTATGCTTGGTACCGTAAAGGTACGTTTGCAACTTCATATGTGTGGAATGTGTGCGTTCTTTGGTCAACCTCAGGAAAGGTGACCCAACAGTAAAATGTTTCTGTTTGGTATGCTTCAGTAGCTTCTATTATAAGAGTAACATCCCCACCCTCTTCTGTAAGGCCATACATTAATAAATGTTGTGTTAGTGCTTGTCTAGCATTTTCAGGAATCTCTATGGCGTTAGCCATATTTGTTTAGAAAAACGGAACACCAAAAAATGGGCAGTAAACTCCTTTTATGAGTTCGAGCTTGAACAACCTACAGCTTAATTAGGTATTACCCTTTCAGCTGAGGAGGATTCTCCCAAAGACCACAGACGTCTCCGTATAATGCTACTTAGGGTACCTGTTGTCTGTGAGACAGTGATAGTCGGGGTATCCGTAAATTAGTGCCTAAACACCATCGTTGGTGGCGCCATGTCGTAGTTTGGTCTCTTGCTCTGAGCAAGACTGCTGGTTTAAGGATGACAGTACTTTTGTTTGTAGGCGACTACGCCCTTCCTACAACAAGTTGCAACTGTTGTCCCAACCTTACCGGCTCACTAGCAGCACCTCACCAGAAACACTATAGTAAAAGGTGATTTAGGGCAGCTGTTACGCATGGACTTGAGAATAAGACATCTCAGGGAGTGTCGTGGTTAAACGGAGATTACCCCTTTCTCACAGATATATCATGTCTCATACAAACACAGGCAATGACAAAGATGCAGTAGAGTTTAAATAGTTTTTATTTAACATAACTGCAATTTGCGATAAGTTGCATGGGCTGCAATGATTAGGATAATGAATAATGCAAGAAACAGAATTGTGAAGACGAGAGTCATTATTATAAAGACCCCCACCATCTTGCAATACGTAGAAAAGACATACGAGATGTAATATGCCCTAATACCCTAATGCCCTATACCCTAATGTGAAAGGCTAACCTCCTACCTAAAGGAGAGCTGGGTTTGTTAAACCTAATCTGCCAATGCCATGTCCATGAGAGGAGCCCCCAACACTTGTTACCTTGGAATGAGGTCTCTATTTCAGACTCCGCTGGGACACGAAGACTGGGTCAGCGTCAAGATGACTGAAGCATCGATATCAGCGATGGTGGCGATGGCCTCTGGTCGGAATCCCTCTGATTATCTGTCTAAAGTGTGATGTATTTATACAGATCTACAAGGATCTCTGACGTAGGTGTGTTCCTAAACAATAGATAACAGACATGCTTGGGACGGCAATTAATATAAACAATCCCTCGAAGGTATAGAGAGGGAAAACCCCTAAGGGTAAACACCTACTGTTTGTTTGTCTTTGGTGCTTGATCTTGACGCCTTGGCGTGGTGACACTGATAATGTTACCCATAACAAGTGGCCTAACTATAAACAGGGCAGCCATCTTAGAAGAAATAAATAATTAAATGGGCTAAGACAGAGCAAGCTAAGTAGGTTAAAAGTCACTAGGTGACGGGGGCACAAGTCTGCAAGCCAGAGGCTAAGCTAACTTCTTTTATCCCATTAAAACGAACTAGGATTCACTACACCCCCAATCACCGATTTAGGACCATTCAGGGCTGCACCAATCCCACCCAAAAGGCGCTCCAGGTGCATTGCCAGTGCCACATTTACAATGCCATGAGCTCCTCTTTTCTCCCCATGCGTCCCAAGATCTGCAGGGATCAGGAAGATGCTCCTGGCTAGGGGATTTTTTTTGCCCCGCATCTCCACTTGACCCTCCTGCCACCTGACATCCATCCAGCCAATCCCGAACAGCTTCTGGGCTTGATAAAAAGTGAGTTTTGCAAGCTGTGACTAATTAAAGCTGGGCCAGATAAATAATTGAATACTTGTGGTCCCGTTCCTTCAGAGCCTTCTTCACATAGAGGAAACTGTGGCGCAGCCTCTGGACCCAAAGACTGAAATTGGGGAAAAAGGTAATCCAAGCATTACCTATATGCAATGGAGGGGCACTGCAAGCTGCTTTGAGAATCACGTCCGGTATCATAAGTTGATGAGTCTTGCCATGATTGGACAAGGGTGTGCTCCAGGCTTTGATGGCGCACCTGGGATGCGGTGGGCTCGATCCACCTAATCGATTTTGGAAAGTCCACATGTTTGCAGCTATTTCAAGATGAGATCCTCCACGAACAGGTCCATGGCTGGACCCTTGGTACTTAAAGATACCACTAGTATCCATACATTATTTCAGCAGGACTTCTCTAAGTCTTCTAACTTCTCTCTCAGCTGTTCTACTGTAGCTTCACATCATTTGTTAAACATGGCCACATACTCACATTTGTATTCCACAACCTATGTCACATTCACAATGAGTGTATTTTGGTACTGTGATTACTCATGTCAGCTATGAGTAGAGGGAATGACACAATCTACCTTTCTGTGTCATTCTTCACACATACAATTTGTCAAGGGTCTGTGACTTGTGTTTACATTGCTTGACTTACATGCACATTCCTAAATGATTGGGTGTGATACACCTAGACATTTATGTGTAATGGTCCCTGTATGTTACTCTCTTACTAAAACATGGGAGTGGCACTGAGAAGTATGTTCTCAGTACTCACATGTGATACTGTCATTCAGACTTTGCTAGGTTACCTAGCAGACATAAGCATGCCATTGTGGGTAATTGCTAGTCTTTTCCTACCTAGCCCTTACATCTGTACAGCAGTCTTCACATATATTTCCAGTATTGCTACAGGCATATGTCAAGACAAAACACTTGTGTGATATGTGTGTGACAATATGAAATGTATTTGCTACAGACTATGCCTACATACCACCCACACATTCATGTGGTAGTGAATTCTTTTTAAAGGTTTTTTTCTTCCTGACTATGGGGCAGATTCAAGAAAAGTGGCACTGGAACCAGTGCACAGCCACTTTTCTTTCTGGCCTTTGCACCCCCCCTACCGCCACCATCTGTGCACCATATTTTAAAGACTGCGCACCATGGCACAGGGTAGGGGGCAATAGTCAAAGTGCTGTTGAGGGTTAGAGCTAATATTTTGGCCCTAACCCTGAACAGTACCTAGGGCCCCATTGATACCAATGGTGTGCCCCTTTTAAACAGCTGCTCTGAGCTGGTGTTACAAGTAGCAGCAAAATATGACACAGCTGATTTTCTTAGATTCCACTGCATCATTTTGGCACCCCCCTTACCAGCTGTACACCCCCCTTTCATACGTAATGCCTGTCACATGCATATTGTAGCACAAGGTGTTACAAAGTGGCGCAATGCTTGCATTGCGTCACTATGAGTTTCTGGTGCTTAGATTTTGGCATCGTTGGGCCACATTAACGTAAGATGTATGACGCTTATGTTGCACAAGGATGCACTAGGCCCTCCTAAATCTGGGCCTATGTTCCAAAGTTATTTACAACTGTTATGGTGTAGTCATGCTCTCTGAGATATGGGCAACGTAGAAATGGTATGTGATGGTGTAAATGAGTACGCTATGAACATTCTGAGTTTACGTGATTTATTGAATTACTTACATGGTGATTCTTGGAGTACAGTTCTATGTGAAAAAGTTTTGCACAATTAGTTCTCTTCATGCGTAGTGCAGCAGCAGAACTTTGTTGTTCCCCCTCCTCAAGTTGTACACCACTGTTGTCATCCTCCTCATTGGGGACATCTACTTGTTCATCCCAGGGACATTTGTGCGTGGACAAATGTTATGCAAAATGGCACATACAAGGATCATTTTTCAGACAATAACTGTCCTCCTCCTGTAAGATGTAGGCACCTGAACCTTTATTTAAGGAGGCCAAATGTCCCCTCCACCACATTTCTGGTCCTTATGTGGCCTTCATTTTACGCCCGCTCTGCATCTGTTGTAGGATTTCCAAAAGGTGTCAAGACCCATGGCTGGATGCCGTAACCTTGGTCCGTTGCAAAGGAATGTAAGAACATGAGTCAATCATGCATATTAGTTATCTGCTAGGTGCCATGGCACATATTTGTTTTGAGGGGAGTGGTGAATCAGACTTGCATCTGGCATTGTGTGTGTTCCTGTTTGGATGGATGGTTACATTGTTGTGTGGTGGTGCACTTTCCTAACATAGGTTGTGCCTCAGGTACCTGGTGATTGTAATTGAAATTCTTGTCTGACAGTTCACCCATGACAAATATGTGTGGTGTTGTCTATATTTGAGCCTGGGGCCCAAATTTAAGAGGACCTAGCACCTCCTCGCACCACATTAGCCTCATTTTTGTAGATACCATTGTGGGCCAACACGGCAAAAAACACAGCACTGTGTTTACAAAGTGGCACTACCCATGCAGTGCATCACTTAGTGACCCTTTGCGCCATATTATGCCTGTGCAAGGCATCAGGTATGCAAGCGGTGTGATCCCTTGTTAGGGCAAATGCAAAAATGGTGCAGTGGAATATGGGAGGTTCCAATGCATCATTTTTGTCTGGTACTTTTGACCCCATACAGCACGGGCATAAGTAGTGGGCAGTGTAGTGATTTCAATGCCCCCCTATGTATTGTGCAAGATTTGCACAACAAATTTGGCAATAATACTACACAGTCCATCTATGGCATCCATTATGTTGACATTATTGCACCTACTCTGTGGCATGGTGTGATATATTTTGAATATGGCACACACATGTTGGGGTCAGGGGCGCGCTAAGGGGCGCAAGTAAAGTGGCACTGCTTTAGATGCTGCCCAACGTTTCTGACGTGGCCCTTTAGACCTGCAGAAGAGTGATGTTGTGGAAATGTGTACCTATTTTGTGTGTTGTGTGCCATGTAACAGGTGTAAGGCCCTGTGTGTTTTGCATGTGAATCCCACCGCTTTGCCCTTGAAATACCTCCCTTGCACAAAGTGTTGCTGTTGGCAATTGCTGGCTGGCATACGTATGTGCATGAGGTTCATATGCCCAGTGTGTCACAGTTATATGGGATGTACTGTGATGTATGAAAGATTATTTAGACAGCTGTGGGACAAGACAGGGCATGCTGTGCTAAGTTCCATGTATCCTCATTCATATGCATTTCTGGCCTCTCCCTGAACATTGTCAGTAGTTTATCTGCAACAGTCCACTGTTGGTACCCTTGTATCATGGTATGGAAATGTGGGATTTACAGGTATGTTTGTTGGTGTGTTGTGAGGTGTCCATTCCTGCACATGATCTTTCACTGCTAATGATGTTGTATTTCAATGTGTGCTGCCCTATGCACCACACAAGGGAAAGTTGAACACAATGAGTATATCTGTTATGTTTTGCTGATATGTAGATGGTGATGGGACCACTCGGGTGCAATTGATATTGGTGCTGCCTGAGGTCTCTACAGCATGGTAAATGTGGGGCAGTCCCACGGTTGTTTGACGGCTGAATGGCCGATGCAATTCACAAAGCAGAGCGATTCCTTGGTAAGTGTTATGTGTGAAGGGTCTGTGTTTTGTTGTCAACCTGTGGGCACATGTAGTTGTTTGAGGGCTGCTTTTGTACTGAAAGGGGACATTGCTCCAGCTGTCCGTCCTGTGATGTGTCAGTCAGGTGGTGCCAGGGACTTGTAGATATGGGCGTATGTCAGGGTGATGTGCATTGAAGGCAGTGTAGTGTGGCATGCGGCATATGTGTTGTGGTCTATACATCTATGTTTCCCTGTCCATGTGTATTTAGTGTGGTGTTTGTATTGTATTGCTTGTACTACAGGTTTTGTGTGTTGTCTGTGTTATGATCTGCATGTCATCTTACCTACAAGTAGGCCATTGCCATATTGTCCATCCTGGAATCGTTTATAGTAGAGTACTTCAAGATGTAAGCATCATGGACGCTGCCAAGATATTTTGCAAGGATGTTTGAGATAATTCCACAGTGGTCCATGATGGCCTGCACATTGATGGAGTGGGTATGTTTGCAGCTCCTGAAGAGGTGTTCGGTTGCTGCAGGAGGGACAAGTTGGACATGGGTGCAGTCCATTGCACCCAGCACATGCGGGAAGCCAACAATTTGATAGAAACCTTGCTTGGTCTCCTGCTGCAGTTCCTGGATGTTGAGGAAACGGATGTGGTGGGGTGTGAGTCTGATGATGGCGTCCAGTACCTTCGGAAGGAAGGCAGAGAGGGATGACTGGGAGATCCCACCCACTTGTGCTGCAGTCGTCTGGAATGAACCTGATTTTAGCAGGTGGAGGACAGCCAGGAGTTTGGTCATTGGTTTTAATGCTATGTGACACTGCACTCTTGCTGTGATCTCTGGCGCAATGTGGTGGAGCAGGCGTACAATGGACCCTTGCCTCAGATGGTAAAGTCTGATCACCTCTTCTTCCCTGAGGGCCAGGATGGCTGCACGCTGGTGAACAATCCTCTCCCGCCTTCTATGCTGCTTTGTGGCTACTGTGGTAGTGTTTGCAGTTGCTGCGGTGGTGCTAATGCCACTTGGCGCCGTTGCTGTCATCTTCTGTGGGTGCCGAGCTGTACCAATGACAGGTCCATGTCGAGTTACTAGCCAATGTTCCTTCTAAATGTTTCCCTTATGTAGTAGTGGATGGGCCTCATTTCCACGCCTGGGCTGAACAGGCATTAAAATTTTCATGGTAATCAGACTTAGCGTAATTTTGTACACCCGGTCCTTTGCGTGTGTTGTTTTTCCATCAGATTCTCAATATGGCGCTAGCGGCCTACCGTAATTATTTACGAGGGAACACCTACCTTGGATATCATTGTCGCTAAACAACGCAAGGTGAGGTGGCGCTCCCAAACAATTACACTGACTCAAAAAAAGTTTGATGCTAGACTCCTCTAGCGACAAAATATAAATATGGCATTGAGTTAGTGCTGCTTTGCATTTTAAAAAAATGGTGCAAAGACAGGACTAACTTTTCTTAAATCTGGGCCTTGGTATTTATCCCATCTATCTGTTCTTTGTTGACACCATCCTTCAGCAATGCCATAAACATATCTCTCCTAGATACTCTGTAATTATCTGTGCAACCTAGAGACTCTCTCAGTTTTCATCTTGTCTCCCAGTTCTCAAAGCCCACGGACAGCCTCCAGCACACCCTTTAAAGGATTATCTGTCTGATTGATTAATAGGGTCATTATCACATGTTTGTAGGCTGGAGGAGCGAAGCAAATTATTTTGTTTCGCACTAATACAGATAGCGGTCTGTCCAGCAGATGGTGAGCATCACCCAGAAAAATTGCAATTTTCATTCCCTCTTTCTTAATTCTCTGCAATCAATCTCTTAATGTGTATCAGGGCTTATCATTTTATGGCCAGTCTTACTCTGTAGGATACTTATGATAACACCATATGACTGCTAACTGCAGTAGGGTGATCTGTTGGTTACCCTGATAGCCCCTAAACTGTTCCTGTACAGTGGGATCAGTGCTAAGTATACAAAACTTTGGGGCATCTCCTACACCTAGCATCACTCCAGATGCTCCTGTGTCAAATAATCACACCATCCATGTAAGCACGGTTTCCTCAGATCTCTGCCTAAATCTGTCTATGATGTCATTTATTTCCTGTTGAGTATAATCCTCTAGAGAGCCCATGGCTGCTCCCCCCTGGGGGTATTGCGGTCCATGTTGTAGCTTTCATCTATGTATGAGCTGCGCATGAATCATTTTCTGTTTGTCTGCCTCACCTTTTACACTACTCTTTTGACAAGACTTTTCACCAGAATCAGAAAAGTCAGTGGAATCCCAAATATTAGCATCCCAAACATCCTGATTCCAGTCTAGCCCTGCTTTAATAATGGCTAAATGAACTTTCTTTTTATTAACTCTTCCCCTGCGCTTTCTGTACTTATACTGAGCCACACACACTGCAGCCTTCTCCTCAACGGTCTGGTAAGCATTAACTTTATCTTGCAGTAATTTGTTTTGACATGACAATGTTGTCAAAGCATTTTTGGCTTCAACTAGCTGCCTCTCTAATTGCTTATTTTCTTGTTCTAACTGAACACATTTCTCATGCATTTTCCTATAAGCAGATTAAAGGATCCACCCCCACCTGCCTAAGAGAGATAATTCTTCTCCCTTCTCTATGGGCCCATTTTGCAAATAATTTAATACCTTCCTTGAATCAGCATACATAAGACACGCATCCCAATTCTCACTCAATCCAGCACTGCAAGCCCACTCATTCGCAAGCATGTCATAAGGTGCTTTCTCCCAACCCGGAATTTCATTTGGCATCTGGGAAACTGCCTTTTACTTTTTGCCAAACATTTTCACTTTTTAATCTTTTATTTCTGAATCCTGTAAGTGACGCCAAGTTGTGTTACTCTGCTTTAAACTAAGAGGAAGCAATGCCAACGATTGCAGCACTCTTAGTCTGAATAATGAATTTATCAAGGCACTTCCCAGATATCAAACAAAAACACACAAATATATGAACATAAGCATTTAACTCAAATGCAGTAAAAAAAACATGTGCTTATGCAAAAATACACACAGCAGTTGAACAATGACAGGCAAGAAATGTGCAATAAAATCAGCAGTGAATTTATAGATAGTCACGATAGATAGTTAAGAATTAAAATGCATCACCAGAGGGGTTAAATCCATCATCCTTGGCAGCACTAACCTGAGGAACTCTGAACGTCTGAGGTAGGAGAACATCCCCGAATTAGCTTTTCTTGAGAAGTGTGCCCACTCTCAGACGAGCTCCATCCTCGGTGCCAAGTTTCCATGTCTCCACGTCTTATATACCTTAAACTAACTCAAGAGGGAGATTCTAGTAACCCCCCTTCCCTTTGGTTATGAAATTCAAGCGCCAGCTGTAATCAGTCTGTGTCAAAAACACGCAAAGGAACGGGCCCTGTCCCAATGCACATTCCAGAGACAGAGCCGTACTTTGCCTTGATGAAAACATTCCCAGTCTGAGACCCTCTTATCATGTCTAACTTCCACATCCCACATATTATGTTCCAGCAAGGTGTTACCCTGCTCTGGTGAGAAGAGCGAAAACACATGTGTGGAAAACAAGTTCTGTGTGGAAAAACCCTGCACTGCTGCTGTGACAGCACCTGAAGCTATGCACAAAATGGGGTCAATGGTCAAGATGCAGTCGGTGGTCAAATACACATAGCGTTACAGAGATGGAGCTGTCTCTCCTACATCTTTCTTTTGGGGATCACTGTTGACTCATGAAAAGTATAAACTGAGCTTCAACCACATAGAGCCAAAAGGATGTCCACTTTACTTGGGTCATTGAGGGTGGAATTGAGAAAAATCAACCCCAGATGTATGGGTGAATCCACAACGCCCATGGCTACTATTTTGCCATCTACAATAGATTTTAAGAGAGACTTCTCCGGTTTAATTTTGAAGATAATCTGATTTTGGTGTAATTTAATGTTTTGACTTTTTCAATTACATTTTTATCCAGTTGACAGTTGCTGCTTGTGGCTGTTTGTGAAATCACCCTACACTATCACTTTAGATTTCCTTGAGTTTGATTTTAAAGTAATTTGACTGGCAGAATCCTCCTAGAAGAATTTTAAGGGTGCGCAGCCAGCCGAAGATGGCGCTGGATGCAAGCTCTTGAAGCTCTGCGGCAGTGACCCCGAGGTAGTGACAATCCCGGTGCTCAGGGAGCAGAAATAGGAGCCTGACAGGCCTACAACTCCTGGACCGGACCAGTGCTTTTGGAGGTGCGGGAGCAACCTGGAGGCACCCCAGGCAGAGGCAAACTTTTTGGTTGCGGCAGTCCAGGAGTGGCCCTTAAAATGGCACCAGCCTGCTGAACACTGCTTGAGCGGGGCCCCTGCCAGGGGCGGCTCCTTCGCAACTGTGAAGGAACATCGCCCCCTGGCTAAGCTAGGACCTGAAAGATAGCCTCAGCCAGCAGCATATTCATGGAGGGGCGGGGCTGGGCCACGGGAGGTGAGAGGGGGAGGAAAGAGTGCACCTAAGTGCACATGTGTGTTTGGCCACCCATCTTAGGCCGGCCAAGTACACATGCGTACTTAGGTTTCTCCAGCCCAGCTGTGCTGAACAGCAGGGTTGGAGAAACTGCACAGACCCCATGGTTCTGTCTGAGTGGCAGTCCAACCTTCTCAGACCAATACTGACACAGGTTTCATGCTAGCTTTAGCATGTAAGCAGCGTTAGGATTGCTGGGGAGCCTGTGCTGGTGTCCCAGTGAATGCTGGGACACCAAAAGAGAATTGAGATGGCAGGAGGCAGCAGCGGCAGTGACGACGATGGTTGGAGGTATTTTTTTTTTTTTTTTTTTTATTCCTCCCCAACCCTTCCTCACCCCTGCCCGCCTATCCTCTTGAGACTGAATTAGATTTGTCGTAGTTTGGACTCTTGCTCTGAGCAAGATTGCTGGTTTAAGGATAACAGTACTTTTGTTTGTAGGCGACTGAGTCTTTCCTACAACAAGTCGCAACTGTTGTCCCAACCTTACCGGCTCACTAGCAGTACCTCACCAGAAACACAATAGTAAAAGGTGATTTATGGCAGTCGCTTATGCATGGACTCAAAGTAAGATATCTCAGGGTATGTTGTGGTTACACGGAGATTACCCTTTTCTCACAGATATATTATGTCTCATACAAACACAGGCAATGACACAGATGCAGTAAAGTTTATAATAGCTTTTTATTTAACATAACTGCAATTTGCGATAAGTTGCATGGACTGCAATGATTAGGATAATGAATAAAGCAAGTAACAGTATTGTGAAGAAGAGAGTCATTGTTATGAAGACCCCCACCATTTTGCAATATATGAAAGAAATATATATATGTACATATAAGATGGAATATGCCCTAATACCCTAATGAGAATAGGCCTAACCTCCTACCTAAAGGAGAGCTGGGTTTGCTAAACCTAATCTGCCAAAGCTGTGTCCATGAGAGGAGCCCCCAACCCTCGTTACCTTGGAATGAGGTCTCTATCTCAGACTCCGTAGGGACACCATGACTGGGTCAGCGTCAAGACGACTGCAGCATCGGTATCAGCGATGGCGGCGATGCCCTCTGGTCGGAATCCCTCTGATTATCTGTCTAAAGTGTGATGTATTTATACAGATCTACAAGGTCCCCTGACGTAGGTGTATTCCAAAACAATAGATAACAGGCATGCTTGGGACGGCAATTAATATCAACAATCCCTCGAAAGTATAGAGAGGGAAAATCCCTAAGTGTGAACACCTACTGTTTGTTTGTCTTTGGTGCTTGATCTTGACGCCTTGGCACGGTGACACTGATAATGTAACTCATAACAAGTGGCCTAACTATAAACAAGGCAGCCATCTTAGAAAAAATAAATAATTAAATGGGCTAAGACAGAGCAAGCTAAGTAGGTTAAAAGTCACTAGGTGACGGGGGCACGAGTCTACAAGCCAGCGGCTAAGCTAACTCATGCTATCCCATTAAAACGAACTAGGATTCTCTACACCCTCCCCATTGCAGTTACAGGTATGAAGAAGGTACAGGAACCCAAAAAGCTAACAAAATTGCTCCTGAACTAAAAGCTAAATGCTAAAACAAGGCAAAAAAAGGATTCGCATGTGTTAATACAAATCTGTCTAAAAATACGTACAGAGATGTTACTATCAACTATGACAAGTACAGCGTGCAACAGCAAATGTCTATTTAATTGCATAATATGGAATCGGGAATGGCAATTCAATTCATCAAATTATTTGTTATACGCATGATCTTGAAGAATGTCATCGAAGTAACCAGTCAAGGACCTCAAAAATGAGTCAACATCGTCCGAAGATAAGTCTAGTGCTGGGCGGACAAACGGACCCACAGAGCAGAAGTGAGCTGTATTTCCTGGTGCATCGATACTTGCTGCAGTGTCCTCATCCATGGTAGATCTCATAACGGAAGGCTCATAGGTGGCCTCGCGGAGCAACCTCAGTCTCAAGGAGCATGACCGTGTATGAACCCTCATTGGGGACATCAGCAGTTCGTGGTCCACAGGAGATGTCGGTGCAACAGCAAGACAGACCATGGGCAGATGTTCAAAGAGACACCATATGCAGTGGAAGACTGGTTGTACACACCAGAGAAGTGGCCGGAATGACAACGACCAGTCAAGCTCCAGTTCCACCAGCAAAGGTGCACCGAAGATCCGAACCATGCGCTCACGGCACAGTGGAGTTGGCGCGAGCGGCTCCATTGCTCTGTGTTGCTAGAAAGAAACAACCACCGCGAATCAGAAGAAATAGCAGTAGTAGTCCGCCAATTAAAGCCAAAATAATTGGAAAGCCACCAAACACACTTGAAAAGAGAGAATGGATGGCTGATGGGATGACTCCGAAGACAGTCTGGAAGATGGACACGAAACCAGACCTGACAGCCTTAAAGAAATGCTCAATCCCAGTGGTGCTTGAAGCATTAAATATTCTGGATACCAGCTCTCCAAACTGTTTGGGGAAATCGGTATTTAAAAGGGATTGTATCTCGGCTGATGATCTCGCAATCTGGAGAGCATACGTCTCTTTCGCAGATGTCAAGGCGACCTGTTTCTGAAACAATAGCGCCTTTAGTCTACTCAACTTGTCATAGTTCACATTAATAGTATCTATGTGAGGCCACATGTCAGATACTTTTATCTCTCGTGTGGGGGGAAACAAAACATGTCCACAACACGTAACGACCTTCGTGACCGAGATTGCGTAGGCAATTCCAGGTCGCAAGCCGCAACAGCTTTGATCGTTCAGTACCACATAACTGCCATTGGAAAGTACATGAAATACTGGACGAATCAAGGGGACGGGAGTACCCTTCAGAAAACAGGCCAAATTCGCGACCCCCGCATTGCAAAGACCGTAAAGAGACACCTGTTTGCATATCATAGAATGACGAACAGCAGTCTCACATTCACTTCCGCTAAGAAAGACCTCCTGTTCACCGTTCAGACATCTATAGTCAAAGGGCAACTCCCACTCTTCCTTAATAAAGCTATCTCATAGCTGCTCATATCGTCCCACTGCAAGATGTTTCAGGCTGCTCGAGAAACGAAACGTTGAAATCGGTAAATTAATAATGCCGTGCAAGAGCCAGATAGTTGAAGGACTCTCTGCTACTGTGAAGGGCAACTTATCTAACTTTTCTACTTGAAGCAGGGTGAAACGACTTCCCTTTTAGCCATTGTCTCTTGTTCCCTGGAAAAATTTAAAGCAGTGAATAGTTCACTCCCATTAATGTACCTCCATGGAATGTGGCCACTTTTCAGTGTCTGTAATGTCCAACCCAGCTGCATGATGGAACGTAGCTGTGTTTGCCCATGATATAACCGGGACAAGTCTGTCTGAGTGATATCAATAGCAGACGACACTATATTTGATAGTGAATAAATCCTGTTATACAGCGTGTTCATTTCATTGTCGACAACAGCTAATGTTTTTTCCAAATTCTCTTTATCTAGTTGCCTTAAACGTGCAGTAGCCTCTATCTGGGAAAGTTTCCAAATTTCATTGTACATAGCATATAAAAAACGTTTCGAGCGCTGTTTTCTAGGACCTAACAGGAAATCCTGTAAGTCTATACTGTCAGAAAGAGTGTTCAGGTGTTTTTTAACCGCTGTCAACGTGTTTGTCTGCACCCATTGCTGGCACAGCTTACCCACACTGTATGTTGTAATTATACCTGTATGTTGACCTGATAGAAAGCGAGGGTCAGGCCTGTTAATTGAAAAACTCACTGAAGAGTTCAAGAAACACTTTTGACACTTATCAGTGTCAGAGGGCCATACCATCCACCCGCCGGGATGGGAAAGTGAAGAATTATAGGTACCAGCCTTAACCATTGCATCTAGCCTGTCTTCTGAGACATTAAGAAAGTGTTGCCAATCACTAAATTTTGTCGGAGTAGGGATACTGGGCGTGTTCAGATCTTTAATTTTTGGTAACCCCAGACAGGATGTCTGCTCAATAGTGTCATTTAAGAAAATCATTTGCACAGGAATCAGGCATGCCCGAAACAAAGCCTCCTTACCCTGTATCTGCCAATCTTGTGTTCCCCACACACTTTTCAAATCAATACTGTTTTTCCAATATTCGTAACCCTCAATCGAGAACCGGGAAACAAAGGGATCTGAATAAATCAGTTTTGTATCTGTTAGCAAAAGTTTTCTAATTTGTGCCGAAGGTATTTTAAAATAATACGACTCTGCTTTTCTTGTATCATGCCCGGAAAAGTATGTAAATTTATTGCTGTAATACTTTGGACTCCCCTCCTGTGGTGTCGAACAGTGTTCCCAGTGTGTGTAGTACAAGAGAGGCCTATATCTAGTGGCACGGTGTAGGTAGTGATGTCCCCAATTGTTATAGCAGAACATTTCTCCATAATTCATTGTATAATCATATACATCATCACTTCCAAAAGTGGAATAGTCCTTCATTTCAGCTAGCATGGAATCAACTGTTTGGACATCCCAATCATCAGAGACAACATTAGGTGTAATAACATCAGACATTGAAATTTTTAACACGTATGGTATCTGAATAATCTCTGTAGGTCCGTATATATCGAATGGAACTTTGTCCCACACAATCCCATCAGTAATCGGTATAGCTGTAATATTTACAGGGGACAAATCTCGTCGGACCTTATGTGAAGAATGATGTGGTGTTAAAATGTCATCAACAGGCTCCACAGAGGAGCGATCAGGAATATAGTGACCATTAATCAGCAAAAAGAAAACAGTCACAAAACCAATCCATAAAAATAATGCAATAAATGTCAAACAGAACCATAGATAGTTCCATGGGTAGATCAAATAGTTCTTTTTAAGCCATCGATACAGCTTACTACTTTTTGTAAGTTTGTCAGACACAGTTGAGGATGAATCCGAAGAAAAATCATCAATGTCAATGAAATAGCCAGAGGAAGTCTCTACAAACACAGGACCCGCTGAATTTAGATCCACCGCTCGTGGAGGTTCTTGATAGACAACATCATTAGTCGTGGAAGTGTTTGTGTAAAATACAGCCAAATCTTGAAGCGGGGTGGTCACCGAAGATGTGACTGGAACCAACAAAAGTTCATTTTCCGCCCTCCCCATGATCGAGGAAGCGTCTGGAACAGCAGTTGAAATTGTTGCATAGTCAGTAGCAGTGACGTTCATCCTACTATGTAGATGGATGTCCTGTTGGGTAGTGAGAGGGGATCGGGAACCACCCAAGGGACCTCCTGGTCTACTGTGAAGAATCGGCCACATGGTGTAATTTGATGTCATCAATGGAGATGAATCTATTCGATTTAGAACCGAACAATGGTGGTAGGATGACAGTCCTGGTGCCTTTTATTCCCAAGACCGGTACAGGTGCTCTGTATGATGGACCGAACTCCTTTTTCACAGCGATCTTCTCACAAACCAGATCCCCAACGTTAGGAATCCAGCCAGTCAAAGTTTTCGCCAATTCCCTTATTCCTAAGGTGGCAGCACTTGCAGATGATTTATCATGACGAAATTGTTGAAGCTCCTGTAAAACAGTGAGACATTCTTTTATGTCAAATGGTGTTTCTGCTGCCACCATACCAGGGGCATCAAGATCGGGGACATACATAGGTATCCCAAAGAGAACCTCATATGGAGACTTTCCCCCCAAGGACAGTCTTGGCAGATTATTCAGTGCTCTCTGGACCCCATAGAGGTGATGTAACCAACTGCGGCCTGAACCTAATACTCGAGCTGTTAAGGACTGCTTTAGATCACGGTTCCGCCTCTCCACGACCGAATTTCCCTCGGAATGGTATGGTGAGGAGTAATGGAGTTCAACACCCATCGTCCCCATGGTGTCCCTGAATGCTTTAGAGGCAAATGCAGGGCCCTGGTCCGAATGGAATGCTGCAACCGCATATGTACCGATAAAGATCAGCAAATCTTTTATAACAGTCCGGGCGTCAGCCGACCGCTGTGGCCATACCCACAGGAATCTAGAACAGGAATCCACAGCCACTAGAATGTATTTGTATGCACCATCAGGCTGTAAGGGACCACAATGGTCTAGGTACACACACTGAAGTGGCTTGTCTGACACTAAGAGGGATGTCTGCGGAGGGTGTTTGATATTAGAGCCCTTAATCTGCTGGCAAATGTCACAGCAAAGGACATACTGCTTAGTTCGTCTGCATAGACCAGGCCGCCAGTATCGTTGCTGTAGAATTGTTATTGTGGCCTGTATACCAGCATGTGCAGAAGCAACACCCTCATGAGCGGCTGTAATCAGCTCTAATCTTGGTCTTCATTGGGGATCACTCGATCCCCAACCCCAGGAATTGTTGTATAAGCAACATTCTGTGCACTGATATGGTAAGTATAGTTTGCAGGGTATCCTTTCGGAAGGCTCTTGCCTGCAGCCGAAGCTTTAACAGCAATCAATATTTCATTATCCAACCTCGTCTGAGAACGAATCACTGTAGCCACAGAAGCCGTAGCTACTGATGCTTTGTCCGCTTCATCAGCCAATGTATTGCCGGCAACGTGTATTCCTACACGTTGGTGTCCTAATGTATGAACTACATGGACACATGGTAGCTTATCCTTAAGATCAGCCACCCTTCCCCACAACATTTTGGGGGTCATTCTGACCCTGGCGGTCGGCGGTGAAGCGGCGGTAAGACCGCCAACAGGCTGACGGTCTTTTTTCATGTATTCTGACCATGGCGGTTACCGCCATGGTCAGCCGCCGCTTCACCGTTCCGACCGCCACGGCGGTAACGACCGCCGGGCTGGAGACCAACCCGCCTGACCCCGGCTTACCGCCATGGATTTCATGCGGTTGGGGACCGCCATGCAATCCATGGCGGTAAGCACTATCAGTGCCAGGGAATCCCTTCCCTGGCACTGATAGGGGTCTCCCCCACCCCCAACCCCCACCCTGACTCCCTCCCCTACCCCCCCCACCACCCTGCCACCCCCAAAAGGTTGCAGGACCCCCGTCCCCCACCCCGATCCCCAACATATACGCACACATACACACATACAGGCACGCATTCATGCACATACACACACCCCCCCGCATTCATGCACGCATTCATGCACATACACACACCCCCTGCATTCATGCACGCATTCACACGCCCCCTCAATATACACACACGCACACCCCCATGCACGCACACAACTCACAACACCCCCACACCCCCTTCGCTAGCGGTCGATCACCTTACCTGTTCCTGGTGATCCTCCGGGAGGGAACGGGCAGCTCTGCCGACACCGACACGCCAACAGAACACCGCCACAGCGAATCACGTCGTGATTCGCTGGGCGGTGTTCTGTTGGCGTGGCGGTGGAGGTGGAGCTACCTCCACTTCCCCGCCTGCCGCCAGTATGGCTGTTGGCGGCTCTTCGTCCGGAAACGGGCGGAGCGCTGCCAACAGTCAGAATGGCCCATGCGGAAGACCGCCAGCACTGGCGGTCTTCCGTACGGCGGTCCCTCGGCGGTCTATTGAAAAGACCGCCGAGGTCAGAATGACCCCCTTTGTGTTTAATGGTGTTCCCTTTAGAATCCCTAAACCCGTTCAATCTCCAATGATTGAGATATTCATTGTATGACTGGACGCAATAATATGAATCACAGACTATCAAAGTCTGGCTTCCTGCCTCAGTATGTTTGAGCGGTAGAAGAAAAGCCTTAAGCTCAGCCAACTGGGCTGTGCAGTCCCCTAAGGTCTGCGTGTAGGTATTGTGAGGGTGGAAAACTCCATCTTCCATCACCCCGCACACGGCTGCGCAAGCTGCCGAGTATTGATGTCTAGTACCTACAGCCGGTTGTGCTGATCCGTCAGTATAAATGATAGTATTGTAACTGTCTAGTGGCAAGATATGCAGAGGAGCGGGGTACTCCTGTTCATACTGGAGAAATTCTTGTGTCTGAAGCCTTGGATCGAATACATAATCGACATCAGTGGCGGTCAGAGACGTTGCCCATTGAATCCAGCATGGATGTAATGCCTTAGCGTTTGGAACGCTCGCTTTAGTGACAGCCTCTAAGGCCGGCACCGGGGAGACAACAATAATACGTTTCCCCTGGGCAAGTGGCCTCTCTTTTATGACGGCCATTTGAACTGCTGTCAGAATCTTTTCTGTAGGTGCAAAACGTTTTTCAGCATTTGAATATAGATGTGATTTATATGCTATCGGCACTGTGTCATCCTCATTGAAGGTGACATAAGTAAATCCAAGGGCACCAGCAATTATTCTGATGACCAAATTTGTTTTATTGTCAAGTGTGTGTGTAAGTGTTTAGCTTCTAGCATGTCCCGTTGCATATCTCTAAGGATGTGTGTGTGTTCAATCGTCCATCGCCTGCTAGAAAAATTGGGCTGAATTATGTCATAAAGCAGCTTGATGCGTTCTGCATAATCTGGAATGTATGTTCTGCCAAAATTGAAGAAACCCAGTAATGACTGTAATTTCTTAAGTGTGTTCGGAGGCTGTAGTTGAGCACACTTTTCTAGGAAGTGCGGGGCCAGGCTCTTCCCCTCGTGCGATAGCTCATATCCCAGGTACAATACACTAAGAAAGGCTATCTTGCTTTTCTTAAAATTACATTTATAACCGAGGTCTGCAAATTCCAAAATTATCCGATCGACCATCGCAAGATGAATGTCGAGGGCGTCGTCAGTGAGATAGATATAATCCACATAGGACAATGCATCTGAATCAAGCTCGTGCAAAATTGATGTTACACGGGCTGAAAACAGGCCTGGGCTATTTTTATAGCCTTGAGGTAAACAACAAAAGCGTTTCTGGGAGCCAAATGAAAATGCACTTAGGTCCCTACTTTCATGCGCTAAATTCTGGCAGAAAAATCCATTAGATATATCCAATGTAGTTTTATATTTTTTACGCACTATATTGTTTATCAGTGCTGTGTGAATTTTGTATAGCATAAGTGAGTGTATGACTATTTAAGTGTCTATAATCAACCACTATTCTATATGAATGATCAGGCTTCGCAACGGGGAATAATGGGTTATTCATCGCAGATGAACAGGGCTCAATTACCCCCTGGTACTCAAGTTGTGATAGTATCTCCTTCACCGGAGCTTTTGCTTCATGTTTAACAGGGTATTGTGGCTGAGGTTTGGGGTGTAGACCTAACGGGAATAACATGACAAGGAGACTCCTTGTCCCAACCGACATGATTGCGATATAGCGCAGGTGCCTGCGCTAAAGCCCATTCAGCAGCATAGGCTTCTTTCGCTGCTTCTGGAACAAGATCGGAGAAAGAAGGCAAAATGACGTCTTCCCCATGCGGGAGCTTGCAGACGTGTTCAGGTGGCCAGTCTCTCTCGGCCAATAGGATATCACTAGTAAGTTCATCCCAAAAGATTACACTAATAGTGCGTTTCACGTCTCCCTCTATCTGAATTGTCAAATCATTAACCCTATCGGGGGGAAGAACGCAACCATCCGCTGTCTCAACCGCGATGTAATCGCTAGTTGCTGTCGCATCCAGATGATCTTTCAGACTCTGGCGACATATCGTGACCTCTGCCGTGCTGTCCAAGAGAGTCACGGCCCACTTTTTGTTCCTCAACAGTGTTCTCAATACTACTGGCATTTTTAACTGTCAGTGCTGCCACCTTCTTCTTTTTAAACTGTGGCTTTTGCTGAGGAGTCTTTTCTTCTTTTTTTATGGTAGACTGTGGTGAGTCTTTCTTCTCTTTCATGTATTCCGGACGTCGATCTTGACGGCCCCCTCTCTCTCTACGTTTATCCGGTGCACCTGAAAGGAACGAGAGGGACGTGAATCAGTGTATCTGTCTGGAGGTCTAATGTGCTCCCTATTTCTGAGATTATACCTACTTTCGGAGTACTCCGGATGTGGAAAATCAGCTCTCTTATTCCTTCTTTCTTTGAAATCTTTTTGTTTGTCCCAGCGCTTCTTAGAGCCCTCTTGTGCCTGCTTCGTACCCTCCTTATGGGCAGTACTTTGTAACTCCAATTTTTTAGGTTTGGATCCCAAACTATCCCGTCCTATACTAGTATAGGGATCGGAAATTATTTTCGGTAGCTGTCTCTCTTGTTCCATATTTGGAGTTTCCCGGAGACGCTGGCGTATTTCCAGTGCCACTGCTTCCCCTTTAATATTACTCAGTATTATCGAGGAGACGGCATCAAAGTTACGCATCAATTTCATCCCCAGATCCAGGGCCGGTGCAGCCCCATGTTCATTTTGTATTTGTTTTAACACTTCCGGTAAATTGGCAAGTGTTGGGGTACCTTGTGTGGTAGTATACACGGCAGCGAAGACCGTACCCCATGTGGCACAGTCATCCACTGAGGGAACCTTCCCAAACGGCAAGCACATAGTGAGCAATCTATGTTTTTCCTGTGGTCCCGTATGGGGAAACACAGCTTCCAGCTGATTAGTTTTCTGGGCTATCCAGAACGGTATCTTTTCCCGCTCCGTGGGTACTTTACCCATAATAGTATGCACTGTTTGTGGATTAATCCCTGTAGCCAACTGATAACCCCCAGCTACTGGCGGTGCAGGGCGCGCTGGTGTTGTGTTCAATGTTCGCATTACGAACTGAACCAATCTTCTATATAATGCCACTAATTCATTATACAAAACTCTTAAATCTGCTATCGGCATATTCTGTATGCCTGGCTGAGGTGTATATGTGGCAAACATAGGCGATCTAGGTCCCTCATTACTTAAAGGACCTAGCCTCACTCTCCGTAGTACATGTGGTAGGGCGCCTTCAAACCAGTTCTGATGCTCTTGATATGTGAGCAATATTTCATGATACTGGTATGCTTCATAGCTTAAAGGTACGTTCGCAATTTCATATGTGTGAAATGTGTGCGTTCTTTGGTCAGCCTCAGGAAAGGTGACCCAACAGTAAAACGTTTCTGTTTGGTATGCTTCAGTTGCTTCTATTATCAGAGTAACATCCCTGCCCTCTTCTGTAAGGCCATGCGCTAATAAATGTTGTGTAAGTGCATGTCTAGCATTCACAGGAATGTCTATGGCATTAGCCATAGTTGTTTAGAGAAATGGAACACCAAATAGGAGAACTTTTTTCCTTTTTATGAGTTCGAGCTCGAACAACCTACAGCGTAATTAGGTGTTACCTGTTCAGCTGAGGAGGATTCTCCCAAAGACCTCGGACGTCTCCGTATAATGGTACTTAGGGTACCTGTTGTCTGTGAGACAGTGATAGTCAGGGTATCCGTAAATTAGTCCCTAAACACCATCGTTGGTGGCGCCATGTCGTAGTTTGTACTCTTGCTCTGAGCAAGATTGCTGGTTTAAGGATAACAGTACTTTTGTTTGTAGGCGACTGAGTCTTTCCTACAACAAGTCGCAACTGTTGTCCCAACCTTACCGGTTCACTAGCAGTACCTCACCAGAAACACAATAGTAAAAGGTGATTTATGGCAGTCGCTTACGCATGGACTCAAAGTAAGATATCTCAGGGTATGTCTTGGTTAAACGGAGATTACCCTTTTCTCACAGATATATTATGTCTCATACAAACACAGGCAATGACACAGATGCAGTAAAGTTTATAATAGCTTTTTATTTAACATAACTGCAATTTGCGATAAGTTGCATGGACTGCAATGATTAGGATAATGAATATAGCAAGTAACAGTATTGTGAAGAAGAGAGTCATTGTTATGAAGACCCCACCATTTTGCAATATATGAAAGAAATATATATATGTATATATATAAGATGGAATATGCCCTAATACCCTAATGAGAATAGGCCTAACCTCCTACCTAAAGGAGAGCTGGGTTTGCTAAACCTAATCTGCCAAAGCCGTGTCCATGAGAGGAGCCCCCAACCCTCGTTACCTTGGAATGAGGTCTCTATCTCAGACTCCGTAGGGACACGAAGACTGGGTCAGCGTCAAGACGACTGCAGCATCGGTATCAGCGATGGTGGCGATGCCCTCTGGTCGGAATCCCTCTGATTATCTGTCTAAAGTGTGATGTATTTATACAGATCTACAAGGTACCCTGACGTAGGTGTATTCCAAAACAATAGATAACAGGCATGCTTGGGACGGCAATTAATATCAACAATCCCTCGAAAGTATAGAGAGGGAAAATCCCTAAGTGTGAACACCTACTGTTTGTTTGTCTTTGGTGCTTGATCTTGACGCCTTGGCACAGTGACACTGATAATGTAACTCATAACAACTGGCCTAACTATAAACAAGGCAGCCATCTTAGAAGAAATAAATAAGTAAATGGGCTAAGACAGAGCAAGCTAAGTAGGTTAAAAGTCACTAGGTGACGGGGGCACAAGTCTACAAGCCAGCGGCTAAGGTAACTCATGCTATCCCATTAAAACAAACTAGGATTCACTACAGATTTTTATCCAGTTGACAGTTGCTGCTTGTGGATGTTTGTGAAATCACCCAACACTATCACTTTAGATTTCCTTGAGTTTGATTTTAAAGTAAGTTGACTGGCAGAATCCTGCTAGAAGAATTTTAAGGGTGCGCAGCCAGCCGAAGGTGGCGCTGGATGCAAGGTCTTGAAGCTCTGCGGCAGTAACGCCCAAGGTAGTGACAATCCCGGTGCCCAGGGAGCAGAAATAGGAGCCTGACATGGCCTACAACTCCTGGACCGGACCAGTGCTTTAGGAGGTGCCGGAGCAACCTGGGGGCACCCCAGGCAGAGGCAAACTTTTTGGTTGCGGCAGTCCAGGAGTGGCCCTTAAAAAGGCACCAGCCTGCTGAACACTGCTTGAGCGGGGCACCCGCCAGAGGCGGCTCCTTCGCAACTGTGAAGGAACATCGCCCCCTGGCTAAGCTAGGACCTGAAAGATAGCCTCAGCCAGCAGCATATTCATGGAGGGGCGGGGCTGGGCCACAGGAGGTGAGAGGGGGAGGAAAGAGTGCACCTAAGTGCACATGTGTGTTTGGTCACCCATCTTAGGCCGGCCAAGTACACATGCGTACTTAGGTTTCTCCAGCCCAGCTGTGCTGAACAGCAGGGTTGGAGAATCTGTACAGACCCTATGGTTCTGTCTGAGTGGCAGTCCAACCTTCTCAGACCAATACTGACACTGGTTTCATGCTAGCCTTAGCATTTAAGCAGCACCAGGATTGCTGGGGAGCCTGTGCTGGTGTCCCAGTGAATGCTGGGACACCAAAAGAGGATTGAGATGGCAGGAGGCAGCGGCGGTAGTGACCATGGTTGGAGGAATGTTTTTTTAAATTATTTTTTATTCCTCCCCAACCCTTCCTCACCCCAGCCCGCCCATCCTCTTGAGACTTGTGGCCGCCGCTGCTAGCCCCTACCCGGGTTTGACGAAATGGCCTAAGGAGGAAATGAGACATTCCAGCACCATAATAAACTAAGCAGGTGATTGTCTCATTATGCAACCTCCTGTCGGCCGCAGCAGTCAATCATTTCACTGCAGGCCTATGGCCCAGCAGGCACGGCAGAGACCCTGTTCTTGAGCGCTTCTACTGAGGGCCCTGGGGTGCAGAGCAGCATTGCGGCCAGCGAGTGGAGGGGTCTTGACACCGTGGTCCCACTTGGACAGAGGTGAAGTGGGATGCCGTGCACTGGGACTCCTGACGCACATGTTGCACACATGATCCCTGGGGCATAGATGAACCCAGGAGTGCACACAATGGTCTAAGGTGTGGCTTTACAGAGGTAGTGATGCAGTGGTGGATGACACTGTGACCCAGGAGTTAGGCCAGAGAGTGGAAGCAACGGGTCTCTGATGCCAAGGAGGATTGAGGTGAGCAGGGGGTGCTCATGCGCACTCAGGGGAAGAGCCTCTCCCATGGAGGCCAGCCATAGTGGTGGCCTGGGGGCACCCCTCTGGGGGATTGAGAAGTCAGCCCTCTCAGAGGGGTGATGGGGTCAGGTGGTGCCTATCTGGGTCTCTTGGGGAGGGGTAATGAACCCCGGGGTCTGCTGGACCCCGGGCTCCAGGTTGAAGAAGTCACCGCCCAAGAGGGGTCTGCCTAAGCGGAAGGCTGCATAATTGTGCGCACCAAACCGGCATGGCCAAGTCACCACCTGGGATGAGGCAGGGCCAAGTGGCTTTACGGGGCACTGATCAGCCCCGGTCGGGCAGAGGCCTGGAGGTACATACAGTGGCAATTGGGGAAACTAAGGTTGTGTAGGAAAGTAAAATTGATGTGGTGGCCCTTGACCTGGGACTTTTTTTTGGGCGGACCACAGAAAGAGTGGGAGAGACGGAGATGGCTGTGGCACATCCACAACCTGCGGTCACAGAACATGTGATCCCTGAGACAGACAGTGATGCGTCTGCATGAGAGAGTAGATGATGTGTAGGGCCACTCCTGACACAATAGCATTCCGGTGGTGGGCACCTCGGAATTGAACGAGGAACCCAGTGTGGACCTCTACATAGAAGACTGGCTTCTAAAAGTGGTCATGGAAGATACAGCCTCCAAGTTCTTCACAGTTGAAAGGGCCCATAGAGTGCCCAGAGGTCCACCCAAACTGGGGAGCCCCAAGATCAACGGAAGTTAGATTCCTTAATTTTGCGGGCAGAGATAACATCCTACAACCTGCATGGTCCTTGGCAGGTAGATTGGAGGATGGGTAAACATTTTCCCAGACTATGCTCAAGTAGTGCAGCATCAGAGAAACCGTAAACTTGTATAGCGCCCTACTCACCCGTTAGGGTCTCAAGGTGCTGTACACATACCGCTGGGGAACCCCTCCTGGCTTTTCCCTGTGAGGCACCCACTCCTGGACAGCCCCAGGGTGAAGCCAGGCATCCAAGCGCTGTGAGGGCCGTTGTGGAGATTAAGCAAGCTATTGCCCAGAGTTACAGAGTGGGACCCATTAATTAGATTAGGCACCAAGGCGAGAATTATCTGGTCCGAGGGAATTGAGCCCAAGAGACGCCGAGGTGGGAATTGAACCCTGGTCCCGGGCCAGTTCTCTGCATCAGGGTCTGCCACTCTAACCATTGTGCCACACTTCTGCCACTTCTGAGAAATGTTTGCAG
Organism: Pleurodeles waltl; assembly: GCF_031143425.1. Classification (NCBI taxonomy): domain Eukaryota; kingdom Metazoa; phylum Chordata; class Amphibia; order Caudata; family Salamandridae; genus Pleurodeles; species Pleurodeles waltl. The sequence goes on along the minus strand of NC_090450.1, from coordinate 746,314,433 downwards.
CTGTGAAACAGAATCTAAAGTATGCACTCCTTTCCCCAGCCAAATTGAGAGTGGTGGAACAGGATAACTCTTATTATTTCACTACAGCAACTGAGTAACGGAAATGGCTAGAGGGCAAAGGCTACACCTTGCTGAACAAATGGGAGCCTCCCGGGCAAGAACCCTTGCATAAAACCAGGCGCATGCCGCACCATTGGTCACAAGCAGCCAAGGTGGTGGAATTACAATGGGACTCTTATCCCCCATGAACAGCTGGTAGGCAGAACAGGTGCAATATTCAAACGGCTTGGGGGAGGACTCTAAGGATTCCCAGGAAAATGGAGAAGACGGGGCTTTGCCAGTGGTGACTTCAATGATGGCAGACATGCTGGGTTGATATCGTTGGCGCCCAGTCAGTACCAGGGGCTTGATTTGTCCAGCCACCTGGAAAAGAGGGACAAATTAAGTAGTAGCCGGGGGCCATTCCCCCCCTCCCCAAAGGTGACCACATCTCTCCTTTTGGGACTAGTTTCTACTTCAGTTATAGTTATAGTTATAATGTTGGGGCAACAGGCCTCTCGAGCAGTGTGGAGGTGTTTAGTTTTGAGCCCACAGAACAAGGTGATTGGGAGGGGGGAGTCCAAGCAGGCAAGGTTCTTTTAGGGCATATGGGCTGCAGCGTGGGTTCCAGCAGAGTGTGGTTGGACCTAGATGTGATCGATCAGAGGGCTCATGGGGAGAACAATACAAGCAGGTCCGGGCTGAGGCCTGACCCTGAAAGTCCTCTCCTGGAACATCAGTGGCCTGGGGTATAAACTTAAGAGAGGGGTGGTATTGAAATACCTGCTTCAACAATACTCAGATATAGTCCAGTTGCAAGAGACCCATTTACTAGGTAATAACTATCATTTTCTGGGCCCTGGCTGATATGTATTGTTGGTGCTTGCTGGATTTTCTAAGGGCTCCCGAGGGGTGGGAATCCTGGGCCATAGATCCTTCCCGCTGGAGGTTACCAAGACGTGGATCAGTGAGAATGGCTGCCAGGGAGCTATGCATGGACGCTGTTATGGTGAAGACCTGGTTCTGGGCTTGTGGTACTTTCCTCCAGGCATACAGTCTGAGGGCTTGGAACAATTGGGGTCCTAGGTAACAGCCTCCCCAGGTGCACTGACAGTCATTGTGGGCGATCTAAATTTAATTTTGCATGGGTACCTTGACAGTGTGATGAGGGCGGGGGAGAGGCCAAGGGCAGACAAGCGACTGGCCAACTTTATGGAAGACATGGGATTGGTGGACTTGTAGCAGGAGACTCACCTGGGACAACATCAATATTCTTATGCGGCCAACTCCAAGGGTACCATGACCAGAATGGATTACCATCTGGTTCCTAGGCATCAGGTGGGTAGGTTCACTCACACTGATTTCCTTTACCGAGGGCTGTCAGACCATTTACCCTTGACTTCAGGGGTCCAAATGGGCATTCTGGGGATGAAAAGAACATGTAGGCTTGAACCCTGGGAACTGACGGACAGAGACACTAAGCAACTGATAGTCTCTGACACAACCCAGTATTTTGAGGCGAATGAGGGATCTGTTCACTCTGGGTCGACTTATGGGAGGCATACAATACCATTATTAGGGGCTGATCATAGCACGAGGGGCAGGGAAAAGATGGGAGAAGGATGGGGAGTGTAGGAAGCTTGATGGGAAGTTATCACAGAGGGAGAGTGAATATGTTGCCTCTCCCTCTAGAGAACTGGCATGTAGAATAGAGGTGGTGCAGCAAGACAACACATCCTTGGTGTGTCAGGTGGCTAGGGCCCAGTTCTGAGTCACACAGGGCAAGTTGTATGAAGAGGGCAATAAGGCTGGTAAGCACCTGGCCTGGGTACTCTCAGACAGATTCAGGCGATCTAGGGGCACCAGACAGGGCTGCCTGTTGTCTCCTTTATTGGTTGCGGTGGTCTTGGCCTGGATCCATAAAGATGCACAGATACGTGGCCTCCGGTGGGAACCGACGTGGGAAAATTTAATCTCACTATAAGTCGAGGACATCCTTCTGTATTTGGCAGATCCTCTGCATTCCTTACCAAGAATCCTGTGTATTTTAGACCTCTTTGGAACTTATGCAGGGATCCAAATCAAGTGGCATAAATCATGGCGTTCCCCACTGAGGAGAGCAACCTGGTCCAGAACTAGGATTACCCCTTTCGGTGATCGACTCAAAGATTTTGCTACCTGGGTATTTTCGTGACCCAAGACTGAGACATGTTATTTAAGGAAATCCGGCTTAAGATTCTTGAGGCTTACCGTCGAGATGTGGAAAGGTGGAGAAAACTCCCACTATTTTTGATGGGGCGGGCAGCGCTTTATTAAATTATCTATCTACCCAAATTATCACATATACTTCAGAATACCCCTTCCCGATCTCAGATCCATTCTTCCAGACAGTGGACGGGACCATGTGGATGCTGCTATGGAATGGTGGTATGTCCGGGATTGGCCTGACACTTCTGACCCGCCACCAGTCGGATAGGGGTATTGCCCTTCTGTATCTTGGGCTGTATTACTGGGTTATACAGCTGTTAGTAGTCAACGACTAGGCTCTTTCAGACTAGCAGGAGCTGTCCTTGAGGGCATACCAAGCCGCCATGGCCCCAGAATTTTCGTATGACACCTAAATGGGGGGGTGAGGGGCGCAAGGGTTGCCACCCGGCTTACCCCACAGGGATGGTAGTTAAGATATGGAAAAGGGTGACATGGATACTGGGATGGCAGGGGAAATTGACACTGGAGACGCACCGTTGGACTCTGATCTTTTGAGTGGATTATAAGAGGTGGAGGTTCATAGAAAATGGGACATCTTGGTGGGTGACATATGGAGGGAGTGGTCATCTCATTTGCTGAGCTACAGGTGGAGTATGAGCTGACCTGTAGTCAGGTCTTGCGGTATCAGTAAATGTCTTACATCCTGGGGAAGATTGAGGCTCTCTAGGGCGACATAGAGATGGAAACTCTAGTAGAGTACAGAGTGCCGGGTGCCCCCCTGACGAGCCATGCAATGTCCCAAATCTACTCTACCCTGCTGTATAATAGTCTCCCACCGCTGAACCTACTCAGGGAGAAATGGGAAGGGGATTTGGGTAGACTTGAGGACGATGACTGTGGTCAGGTGTGAAGTTGCTATTAGGGCAGGCTTCCGCCTTATCAGTTAATGATATTTCATAGAGCCTATTACACACAGACCGACTGTTCCAAATGGAGAGCACCACAGATGAGTACTGTTTGCACCCTGATCCACACACTGTGGGAACGTCGAGAGGTCAGGGCCTACTGGGAGCAGATAGGCAACAGGCTGCCTGAGGTGTTGGGTTATGGGGTGCAGCTCACACCCTTCTGACCTCCCTGGGTACCTTGGCGAAGAGTTCTTGGCCCCGATATGCCCTGATACGCCCTGCTGTTTGGGTACCTTGCCTTGATGGTGGCGCACAAAGATCTCCTTAAACTCTGGGGGGGGCGAGGACATTGCCAGCTATGTGGGAGTGGGAAGAAGGAACGGGCTGGTATATGGGAGCGGAATGGCTGGTGTACAGAGCAAGGGAATGCCCGAGTAAATTTGACAAAGTCTGTGGACCCTGAATGAGAGCAAGAGAAAAGTCAGAATATAGTTCCTGAGGGAGAATGAGAGCACTTAGAGAGGGTCTCTTCAGGCCATGGATGGAGCCCAAAGACTCAAGAGACACTAGCAAGATCCCCGAGTATACCAGTTGAACTGTGGCCTGGTCTGGCAATGTTGGGATGTGTGGTAATCGGATGTCTATCTGTAGCACACATGCCTTCTGTTTTAGGTAGGGAGGTCTGTTTGTTGCTGTAAAAATGCAATAAAAAAAGATTGAAAAAATGAAGTATTTTGAGGACATTCTCGGTCTTTACAAGAAGGGTGGACAAATCTGCAAAAAGCGAAATATAGGTGCCGTTTGTTGCAATAATCAGAATAACAGATTAAACAATAGGTTAAGTGAGTAGAAAGATCACATAAACAATAAAAAGCATGATGTTGGCAGGTAGCATAGGGTTACACCTACTGACATTGTGAGTTTTCTGAAAAAGTGACCTCGGGCACCAAATCTGACTTGCATGGTAGTATCAGAATGAAGTCTTTGTTGATGGCTTTCAGGAGATGTTTGATTGCTATTTATTTTGGTCAATAATTTGTTGGATCGAAGTTGGAACTTGGGAATAAAAAAAGCAGAGTATGTGCCTTTCTCTTTGCCCAGTGTACTTGTAGATATCTTGGATATGAAAGAATGAAAAATAAAGCCTTGAACTGTAGTTTTTTGCCCCACTCTGCACACACCTCGGAGGAAAAGAAAAGGTTCTTCTTCCAGCTAGTTCTGTGGGTATGTCAAAAACATTATAGTGAAAGAGTTTCCCTTCACAGCATCGTTCAGACTGGTGACTGACACTGTTGAGGCACTGCTGAGCCACGATTCTGGGAAGGTAAGTTCTTGCTTGCATACTTGAAGAGAGCTTAAGGTGATGGCTCGCACCAAGCCTAAGAGTTCTTGAAGCAATCTTTTGAAACTAGGTTTGTGTCAGGTGTCTTTTCATTTTTCAGAGACTCTAATATTAGTTTGATCTTATTTAAGTAGATACTTTTCATATTGTTTCACCTTTTTCCTCACTAGCTAGTCTTAATGTAGTTGGTCAGTCAATTACAGAAGGAGTTGTACCTTTCGGTCCTCCACAAAGAAGTTATTTTCATCAAGGGACACATACTTTGACAGGAAAACGAGAAGCTATTCTGGTACATGATTGGTGAACCTGTGATCACCTTTCACCAAAATGTTTTATAATGTAGCATTTTTGCCTTGAATGCCCATCCAGTGTAGGCGTCCAATGAGGTTGGAGTGAGATACTGTTTCAAATGCCACCGACAGGTCCAGTAGGATCAGGGCAGCTGTCTCTCCTCTGTTGAGGATCGTGTGGATGTCATCTGTGGCTAGATGAGTGCAGTTTCCGTGCTATGGTTGGGCCTGAATCCAGGCTGCGAGGTTGCCGGTTAGGCATTTGTTGATTGCTTTCTCTAGGAAGTTAGCCAGGTACGGTAGGAGGGAGATTGGTTGGTTGTTGGTGAGCTTGGCAGGGTCCAGGAATAATTTCATCAGCAAGATGGTGACAGCATTGACAATAGTAAGTTTCCAGACTTCTGGAAAGGCAACAACATTGATGGACTCGTTCAGGATGGAAGTGTGGACTGCTGATGGGGAGAGAGGTGTGTTGAGGGCAAGACTCCAATGTAGCCCTAGAGTGGATGGTCTTCTTGGTTGTGTCGGGCTCATCTATGGTGAAGTGGCTCCACTTAGTCAGGGTCTATTGTTCTGTTGAGACTAGAAGACTGACTGATAGGCAGATGGGATCCTACTGAGGGTCAAAGTTGTTGTATATGGCTGCAGTCTTACTGCAAAAGTAGTTTGATAGGTCACTGCAGCAGCCGTGGCTGGAGTTAATTTGTGGCTGATGGTAAGGGTTGTGGTGAATTCACTGATGATAGAGAAGACTTTTTGCTGTTGTTGTTTCTTGCTTCAATGTGGTCTGTGAGAGCTGTTTTCTTGCCATTACAGAAGTGCCAGTGGTGTCATCTCAGGTCAGATTTGAAAATGTCTTTGTTTGCAGTGGTTCCAACTCGACTTGTTTCAGTTGTTTGAGTTCTTCCGTGTACCAGCTAGTCTGTGTTTGTGATCTTGTTTTTTTTCTGTGCCTGAGGGGGGCCAAGGTGTTGGCGAAGCTTATGATCCATTCTTTGAAGTTGATGATGTCTTCTGTTAAGTTGCTGGTTTGTTTGTGTGCCAAGAGGAGTGCACTGAGAAGGCAAAGTCCAGTCCTTTTGTGGGGTGCTTTTTCAGCAGCGGTGGGCCGGTGCCGGGCAGTTGGCATTCTATGATTGGGGATGGTGATGCTGAAGCAGGTAATGGTGTGGTCAGTCCAGATTATCGATGTTGGTTAGTTGATTGTGATGTTGCTGACGCTGGTGAAGCTTGGGTCCAGGAAGGTATCCAGCTGAGTTCCAATGATATGCTTGGTGAGGCTGAGGTTCTAGAGAATTTTGAGAAGGGCGGTTGAGTTCTAGTCGATGAGGATCTCTAAATTAAACCTCAAGACTCCCAGGAGGTTGAAGCTGCTGGAGATGAGGGGTGCGACTAAGTGAAGTCTGTGATGTCACTGGTGAAATTGGTGTGGGGTCCTTGGGGTCTGGATACAACAGTACCTTGTATGATGAAGCTGTGACTTGTAGCTGAAAGCTGAGCTGTTCCATGTAGCTGGTTGAGGTGTCTGTGGGGGTGAAGCAGTTGAAGGTGTCCTTGAATACAATGGCAACTCCACCTTTGAGTTTGTGTTAGCGGTCTTGTCTAATTATCTTGTATCCACTGGTTGCAGTCCAAGTGCAGACAGGCACGGACAGGCTTGCTTTTGGCACATCAACAGTGCACCTGCTGCACATAACTGCCATTAAGTAGGTCCCTAGGAATGCAGAGGAGGCAGTGGGCAGGGATGGAAGGGTCACAGGTGTGGGGGAACAGGAAAGGGTGAGTGGCATGAAGAGGAAAGGGTGAGTGGCACAAAGAGCAAAAGGAACTCAGGGAGAAGGAAACAGAAACAGCAGGTAAAAGCAGTACAGAGGCAGCAAGGCAGAAAAAGTCAGAAATTACAAATGAATGCAGACATGGCAGAAAATTGAAAATGAGAAACAGTGGTAAGTGACAAGTCAGTAAAAGGCAAAATAAAAACATGGTGGCATAAATAGATAAATGGACAAGGCAGAGAAATGCAACAGAGAAAAGCAGTGGCACGATAGACAGGGCAGAGAAAAGCAAAAGAGGAAACCAGTGGTACAGTAGACAAGGCAGAGCAAGGCAAAAGAGAAAAACAGTGACAAGACAAAACAGAAAAGTGCAGAAAGGAAAAACAGTGGCAGCAAAAGACACAACACAAATGACAGGATCTGGCCCCTGCTTCTTAGTGCTATTTCTACTTAAAACTTTAAACATTTATATTTTGTGTACCCCTTATCAGATGTTTGTAATTTTGGTGTCATTTTATTTATTAAATTGTACTCTATTTTTGCAATTCAATTTGGGGTTTTCACTGTGCTGCATTTTGGGTTTATGACTGTTTTGGTACTGCATAAATACTTTATACACTGCCCTAAGGTAAGCCTATCTACTCTTTGCCATAGCTACCAGAGAGTTGAGGTCACATTAATTTAGTGACTGTAAGGGTTCACCCTGATAAGGATTGTGATTATTCATTGAGGTGGGTAGTCACCCACCCAAATAATAATCCAGTTTCTTACATCCTGACATTTGCCACAATCATTAAATTACATGATGTTGGTGAGGGTCCATTGCACAAGCACGGAAGTGTCTCCCATCTCTGTGTTATAAACAGCCAGGGCTCACTACCTACGACATTCCCTGTCCTGGGAGACAATAGACTGTGCCTGTTGTGTAGAACTGTCAATCACAGCACCTCATTTAAACCTGAGTGTGCCAGGAATTATTTACTGCCATGCCTTGCGTCATTATAAGGCAAATGCAGAATGAGATTTTAATCACACTGACACAATACATGTGCAAGTAACATTTGTGAGGTTGTCAATGTTTTTTCAAAGGTCAGTAGATGTCTACGGTTGTGTTTAAGTAACCAAGAAAAGTGTCATTATTTCAAAAGCTTCTCTACTGTTGCTAATGCTGATTGCAGCCTGAGTGAGAACATCTGGACAAAATGGGCCCAATTCCAGAACTGCATTTTGTTGTAAGGTGAGTAGTAATATACACATACTACAAAATGCAAGTCACAAACCTGCAGGCGGAGACCTCTGCATTTGCCTCTACTATCATCATAAAAATACTTTATTCAGCTCTATAGAGCCATAATAAAAACAATATAATTACATAAAAAATATAAAGAAAAAGATTATAGAAAAAGATTACAGATTCTTCCCAAATATAAAATACTGGACACCAGTTCTATGTTAAAAGGATTAAAAGAAAGAACAATTAATACAGGTTCTCAATATTCACTACAAATTTGCAGGACGCTTATTAAAACATTTAACACAGTATGACAGATATCTAAACTTCCCAAGCACTGTAAGTATGCAAATGTCAGCTCATGGGACCTAACCTCAGAAGTTCTCATTGCTGGACGCAAAAACTGTCTCCTCTGCGAAGTATAAAAGGCAGATAATGGAGTAAAGTGCATAATGATTTGTGCTGTGGTGACATCACAAGGCCTAGGTGAAAGTAATGGCAACTATGTACCCTGGATAAGGAAAACCATCAGAAAGTGAAGAAATCTGAGATAAAATCTAGTTAGTACACATTTATGACGTTCTTTTAAAATTACTTGCAGATACAGTGCAGGGGATAGACTCACCTTAAGATTTAGCTGAAGATGTCCATCAGCTCTAGCACTCATGTTCGCCAACGGCAAAGACTAGTTGAGTTTAAAAATAAGCTCTTTCACTTTTTGTGATGAGCAGCTGGCAGAATAAGTCAGACTGGAGATGAGGTCTGGGAGGCCAAGTTCATTAAAGCTCTACTTTATATATTGAAGCCAATGAATGTCTAGTGAGTTGTCTAAAGCCAGACAATCTGCCAAAATTGTTCTACTAAAATATACCTCCAATTTTCTCCATGCTCTAAGCCAGAGTGGAAGGGCTGTAATTTGATGTGATCTCCTATAAATCCAAGCCCTACTTCTGCATGACAAAAATTAGTAGAAGTAGCTTGTGGAACTGCCAGCAGTCTTCTTAATCATTTGTTTTTGATTTTTTGTAAACAGTTACTATTGGCATAACACCAGCACCAAAGGTAGCAATAGATAGACATTTACTCTTAAACCGGTTTGTGTCATAGTCTTTTAGCAAATCGTAAAACAGCTTCAATAGACCATTGAAACTGTGAGAGTCTAATATTCAATAGAAATTTCCAATTAAAAGCAATAGCAGCTGGTATACCCAGATAGGTAAAATGTGGGACTTTAACAATTTATGCTCCACCAAGCATAAATGTCCATGTTCTAGGTGCCTTGGGTCCACGTTTCATTACAAAAGACTTTGTGAGATTCGTCCTTATCACCAAATTACCCATAAACCTGTTAAAAGCATCTAAAAGTGATTGCAGGCCATCAGCTGTCCTTGCTATTAGCACTGTGTTGTTAGCGTACAGTAGTACGCGTACTAAGCTGTAACTAATCTTTGGGATATCCTTTCCTTTGCTACACAGGTAGTACTCAAGACCATTTATGTACAGTAAAAACAGGAACGGGACAAGTACACATCCTTGTCTAACCCCTCCTACTAAACACATTTCTTCTGATGGACACATCCTTTTTTGGACTTCATGCATTTTTGTGCAATAAGACACATATTCAGACTTTGCTCAGTAGTTCCTAACCCTGGGCGTAATACAAACAAAACATCCAAAGGCCAGAGTCTCAGCTGCCCAAACTTCTAGTTTGGCCAAAATTACCATGCCTGAGATTTTGACCGTACTATCTAATAGCGAGATTGGGCGGGAACAATGGGGTGAGTTCTTATCCACCTTTTTAAATGTTGGCACAATAATAGCCCCCAGTCAGGTCTGGACCAGGGGACCTACAGTTGTTGACCTTATCACATTTGTAATCAGCAGACCTCAAAATTGGGATAATGATTTGTAGAGTTCAGAGGGGATTTTGTCTGGGCCTGGAGCTTTATTTGCAGGGCTACTTTCTATAGCTAGTATAATGTCTGACACCTCAATCAATTTGCTGAGGACAATAGCAGCCTCCTGGCCACAATGAGCTTCTGCTTTCAAAACCATATGGGAAATTAACTCACCAGGCCCATACATCCGCAGGTATAACGGAGTCAACCTTTGCACTATCATAGCCTCAGATGTAGGGGGAGTTAACAACCTTTCAAAAGACACAAGACTCCTTCAACCTGCTTGCAGCTTTTAACATCTTTCCAGGCTGTCTCCCGTATTTCAGTTTTCCTAGCTGCAATGGCTTCTTTGTATGCTCTTGCAGTTTTAACTAGACCTAGATGGTCTTGGATTTGCTTATTGAGAGCTAATTTAAGGGTTTTGCGAGCTTGTATGCAGGCATGATCAGACCAGTTCAGACTATTGCTGATCTTCAGGGCATTTTTAGTTTTGCTGCCATATACATGTTCAGGGTAGAGTATGCCTGATTAATATCTGCAGGACTGGCGTCGTCTTGTAAAACAGTGGTAATGTCAGCCTGATTATTCACTAGCAGATCCTTCATAAAATGACCATTATCAATTTCTGACCATTTGATATTAAGACCCTTATTCTTTCCATAGTCAAGCCTACATTGTGGAATGTTGGGAGCGTTGCTGTCAAGATCTAATTTTAATTCCAAGGTTAGAGGGTTATGGTTACTTAGACAACTTGTCTGTACTTTGTGTTTATTCAAAACTGGGGTCAGTTCCTTTGAAATTAGTAGATGGTCAATTGTATTTTTTTTTAAATCTGTTTATTGATTTTGTGAAGTTCTTTACAATGCGTTAATCATAACATCAAATTATTGTGTTGAGTCATCTTACATCTAGGACATCTCTTCTGTCTACTTGATACATTAATAGATCTCTCGATTAACATGAAAAAATAATAGAAAAGAAGAGAAAAGAAAAAAGATTAACAATGAAACGCCATTTGGAAGAATAATTGTATGTTGGTGGGCCCAACACGTATCCAAGAGTGTGGGGAGGAAGTGTCAAGAAGGAAGGGGCCGGGAAGGAGGGGGGGAGGGATGTGGGGGAGGAGGGGGGAGGGAGAGAGACAGGGGAGGAGGGAACGGGCTGCACTTCGCGAGGAGACTCCAGAAAGAAAAGGGAGGTGGATTGTAGACATATATGCTAATAAAATAGTATTAGTTCAGGGTGGTCGGTGTCATCTTTTTGTTCCAGCTGTTCTATGAGGGAATCCCATATGTACGCCCCCTTGATTTCCATCCCACTGTGGTGCATTGTGCGTATTACCTGTGCCTCTGCCCTGGGCCAATGCAACATCTCTGATGTCCATCGGTGTATATCTGGTGTGCTGGGTGATTTCCATTGTATCGCTATTAAGCGTTTGAGTAAAACAAACGCAAAGTCGGTGCATCAATGTTTCTTTCTGTCCTTTCCTCGACGTGGGCACACCCCCAATAGGCAGGATTCCGGAGTTGGGAGTAAGAGTAATCCTGACCAGGTAGCCGTCTGCGCCGTTACATCCTGCCATAAGCGGAGTACCAGTGGGCAACTCCATGTCATATGTAGAAAGTCAGCTTCCGGGACCCGCATCTCGGGCAGTCTGGGGTTGATTGTGGGAACATGCGCTTTATCCTAGCTGGAGTAAGGTATTTCTGGTGTAGGTAATTGAATTGAGTGTATCGGAAACGAGCATTTTGCAATACTTCTCGTGTAGTTGTGAGCGCTGTGTTCCAAGTTTGCGTGGATAAGGGTGAGAGCAAGGCCGTCTCCCACCTGATTTTAGACTGTGTTTGTGCCTCCTCTGGGTAATCCTGTAATATCTTATATAACCAGGATATATCCGATTGCGTGCCCGTGCCCAGCAATAATTCATGGAGCACTGTTGATGTGTGTGGCTCACTATTGCCGTTCCCCCATGTGTTGCGCACTACCTGTTGCAGTGCCCCATGTGTGAGAAATTCGCCCCTGCCTACATCAAAAGTGTTTGCCAGTGTCTCATATGGTAGGAAGTATCCCTCCCCAAATATTTCTCCATTGGTTTGCACACACTTAGCAACCCAGGCAGATAATTTAAACTGCCCTTTTCTTTTGTTTGTTCCAGGGGTAGCGAGCAATGGGATCTTGGGTAAGTACGGTGTTGTCTGTCCTTTCATCATCACGTATCGGCGCCACACCCATTCCGCCACTCCCATCAGAATATTACTGTGGGGCGGTGGATTTTTTCAGCAGATGAGCCACCTAAATACGTCTGAGTGTCCCAGCAAGGTGTGCACCATTTGTCCCTCCAAGCCGTTTGGATTGCGCATCCAGTCCATGATCCGGTGTATTTGTGCGACTGCGTAGTAAACTTCAAACTGCGGCACACCCATCCCCCCCTTTTCCAGTGGCATATAGGTCTTGGCTAGAGCCACTCGGCGGTGGCCCCCACTCCATATCAAGTTCGTCAACAGGCTGGATAAAGGCGCAAAGTAATTCTTGGGGAGCTTTAGTGGCAAAGCCGAAAAATAATATAAGATCTGAGGTATAATGATCATTTTAGCTATTGCTACTCTCCCCAAGGGTGAGAGTGGAAGTGAACACTATAAGGGCATCGAGCCTCTTACAGATCTGATCGTCCGGTCTAAGTTCCCCTCTCTGAGGTCCAGTTCATCGTGGTATATTTGCACCCCTAAATATTTGAAGGTGGTGTGTCAGCACTGTAAATTGTGCGCGGAAGAATTTCTCTCTGGGGGTTCGGAATCTGTTGCATCGGGAACAGACATGATTTCGACCAATTTACTCGTAGGCCTGATATGTCCCCAAATGTATCTAATAATTGTAGTAGGTCCGGTAGGGATTCAGATCGGTTGCGTAAGTATATTAGTGCGTCATCCGCATATAGGGAGATGATTTTGTGTTCACTCCCATCAAGAATACCCCAGTGCAGAGCCTCAGATCGCAACCGAGCCACGAGTGGCTCAATTGCCAATGCAAACAGGAGTGGTGATAGGGGGCAACCTTGTCTGGTGCCTCTGCCGATCGCGAACCCCTCTGATATGATCCCACCTGTCTTCACTCTTACTTTCGGGTCTGCATACAGCATTGCTACCCATCGTATAAATGTGTTTCCGAAACCCATGTATTTTAGGGCTTCCATCAAGTATGGCCAGCCCAGTGTGTCGAATGCTTTTTCTACATCTAGTGAAACCGCCGTTCGAGAGTGTTCTAATTCCGGGGTCTCAGCTATTAATCTTAAGAGGCACCTGATCTTAGTGTAGGTGCTGCGGCCGTGTATGAAACCAGATTGATCTGGGTGAATTAATATCGGTATCAGTGGGAGGAGACGATTTGCTAACACCTTTCCAAATAATTTGCAGTCAGAGTTCAGCAGAGATAGGGGTCGATAGGACCGGACATCTAGAGGGTCACGGCCTTTTTTGTGGAGGACCACAATGATCGCTTCCCGTTGTGATTCTGGGAGGCGACCCTTTTCATATGCCTCTTGCAGCATTTCTATTTATGGTTTTACTGTCTGTGTTGAGAAAATTTGATAATACTCTGCCAGGAGACCGTCCCCACCCGGGGCTTTATTGTGGGCCATTTGTTTCAGGGCTTGCTGGATCTCGTCCATTGTTATTGGTTTCTCCAAATCTAATAATTGTGTTTCCGTCAAGCAAGTTAGTTGGGATTTCTGGAGAAATTCCCTCATCTGTTCCCCAGGCGGAGGGGGGCCCGCCTTGTACAGAGTGGCATAGTATAGTCTAGAGGCCTCATTGATCTCCTGTTGTGTATTGACTATGCTTCCAGCATCTGAACGAATGGCATTTATGGTGGAGTGTTGTTTTTCGCCTTTCACCAGCCAGGACAATAATCTGCTGGAGCGGTCCCCCTCAGCATGCATTCGCGCTGCATAGTGTCGGTAGTCGAATTTCCTCAAGCACGCATCAGTCTCGGTCCATTGTGCTTTTAGTTCAGTCACCTCTCTCATCTCTCCCCCACCCCACTCCACCCCCTCTCCGCCTCCCGCAACCTCCTTCTTCTCAACCCCGCGTAGCTCCGCAGTCAGTGTGCGTCGAATTCTGCCAGACGCCGAAATACATAATCCCCGTATTACCACCTTGTGGCCGTCCCACTCAACTGCTCTCGATGATGCCGACTTTGTGTTTATCTTGAAGTATGAGTCTATTCCCTCTGCTAACTCGGCTCGGAAGGGGGGATCCCGTAACAGGGAGGGCTGCAAGCGCCAGGTAGGGACACGTGCCACCATCCTGCCCCATCGCATTACAGTAACTAGTGGGCAGTGGTCTGATATAGTTTTAGCCAGGTATGATGCCTTGTCCATGAGTTGGGTAAGTTCGCTGGAGCATAATAATAAATCTATCCGGGTGTGAAGTTGGTGCACCGGGGAGAAGGAATAGTCCCTGTCTGTGGATGTAAGCCCCTCCAAACATCACGTAGTCTCCTCTCTATCAGCCAAGTTCGCAGAGCTTGGGAGAGTCTTCTACTATGGGCGCCCTCAAGCGGAGGGTGGGATCTATCTATGACTACGTCTGGGTCGCTGTTGAATCCCCCCCCAAATGCTGGGCATTGACGGGTCCCATGATAGAGCTGCATAGGTGGACAGTAAGAAATCTCCCTGTTTAGTATTGGGTGCATATATTCCTGTTATTGTCAGTTGTTTCCCATCTAATTCTCCCATCAAGTGAACATATCTGCCATCCTTGTCTATTAGTGTTTGCTTGATTGTATAGGGGACCCCAGGGGCTATCCATACCAACACCCCTCTTGCGTATGCTGATGTCTTAGTGCCATATATTGTTCCCGACCACTTCTTGTCGACACTGCCCAGTTCGTCATCTGTGAGGTGTGCCTCTTGGAGTGTTGCTATGTGTATTGCATGGAGCTTAAGGTAATTGTAAATTCTTCTGCATTTGGAGGTGTTAGCCATTCCTCTCACATTCCAAGTTAAAATATTGAATATAGCCATGGCATTAGGTTTACCTTGCGCCGTGGTATCCCCCCGTCAGTCAACCCCCCCCAGCCCGAGGCCCCCCCTACAGCCACCCTCCCCCCTAGCATGAACTATAAGGTGCATATAGAGAAAGGTGTAAGAGTGTAACAAAACTTACAATAACCAAAACAGCAATAAACTGTGTAGCACAACCAGTGCCATCAAATACGTTTCTCCATTCAAGGTCCATTCGGTATCCCATATGGGCGCGGAGGCGTGGTTGGTGAAAATCTGGGTTGACAAATGTTCGTGGCCCACATGTATAAGCATGTTTCCCTGATAGACTCGGCTGCCCGGACTCCTGGCCACGCTCGGCCCCCTAGAGTGAGAACTAATCCGGTTTCCCTTTCCGGGTCCTGGACTGGCACCCTCCTTGCCAGGGGGGTGTAGCATACCCGGATCATTGTTCTTAGATTTCCATATCAGCGCTAGTTTGTCAGAGCTGTTTATGTCTCATGATGTTCATCTATGTCTCTGAGGGCTCAAAGTTCCAGTGTTTCCAAGTCTACATGTTTTGTTTCATATGTCATCAGCCGTGCGTGGTGTCAGGGCGGGACCGGATATAAGTGGCGATGAGGGGGGCTTAGATGGCCTCGTGAAGAATTCAAATCTGTGTCCCCATTTTCGTTTCTGGACAGTGCTTGCGTTGTCGCAAACCTATTTGCCTCTTTTAGGGCTTGTGTCTGTGGGTCTGCAGCCTGTAGCTTTGATGGGCGTGTTTTGAACCCGGTGTTTATTTTTTTCTTCCGTTGAGGACGTTGTTCCAGCCATTCCCTATTTCCATTGGGCTCTTCCACTGGGTCCACTAGGCTCTTGGCGTGCAGCCATGTCCATGCATCCTCCGCTAACGGGAAGAAGAGGGTTCTGTCTCCATCTATCACTCTTATTCGGGCCGGGAATAAGAGGGAATATGTGATGTCTTGTCTCGGAGAACCTGTTTCACTTTAGTGAAGGTGGCACGCCTGCGCTGAACTTCCACTGTGTAGTCTGGATATGCTGTTACCTCTGTGTTCTCCAAGTGGATAGGTCATTGAGTCCGGAAGCCTTGTAACACTTGATCTCTGTCTCGGTAGTTTAGGAATCTTGCAATCAGCGGTCGGGGCGGAGCACCTGGCTGGGGCGGTCCGCCTGGGATCCGGTGGCTCGCTCCACTACCACCATCAGTGATACGTTCTGGGTTAACACTGTGTCCTTTATCCATCGCTCCAGGAAAAGTTTAGCATTGGGAAGCTCTGCTCGTTCCTTACATTGTTCCTGCGTGATCGGCCTTCGGCATCATCAGCTCTGCATTGTAGTAGCGTCATTTCAGTTTCCATTCATCTGATTTGAGCTGTCATTTCAGATATTACAGATTGGGTCATTTCAAGCATCGATTCAGTGATAGTGACTCTGTCTGCCAGTTTTCGGTGATCCGCGCGGAGGAGATTAACATCCAGTACCACCAAGTCTATTTTCCCTTCCAATGAGTCCTTAGTGTCCAGTATCGCCTGCAGCACCTTATCGAATTGCGCTAAGAGTGAGTGGCCAGGGTTTGGGACATCTTGTGTAGAGCGCCGGCTTGAAATCCTGGTTCCCCCTCGGAGGGAGGGGTCCCAGACTCTGCGTTAGTTTGTGCCCTCAGTGGCTTTGGTTTAACCATATTTGCCCGCGGTGTATCCGTGTTATCCGCTGAGTAGAGCGTCAGCTGCCTGGGTCCTGTCGTATGTCGTGGTCCGCTCAGGCTGCACGTCGAGGCGTAGGGCCCCCTCAGGCGCTCTTGTTACTATTCGTTCCTGCAGTGTCTGTCCTCCTCTCCTTTCTCGCCCCGCTGGGGGTCCTCATGTACTAGTCACTGGTGCTGTTGCCCCCCTGAGAAGATTAGGGGCGATTTTTCCTGCATTACTAGACGGCAATGTTCGGGGGGATTGTTATGCTTGTCGTGTTTTAGAGTTATAAGCTCGTAGTCCAATCTGCAGTTTATTCAGCATCCCTTCACCTCACTGTGCCACCCAGGGTCAACCGCCCGTTCAATAGCTGGTGTTGTTGGGTCCCCAGCTCCTTTTCGCTGGTGTTTAATTAAGGATTAAGGTGCAGGGATGGGGCAGGGGTGAAGCCTGGGTCTCTTCTGGTGGGGCCGTGTTCAGGGAGTTATAAATTGAGGAAGAAGGGGGGGGAGAGGAGAAATCTCAGGCCCCCCCTTTGCCATCAAAGAAAAAGTCCCATTTGACTTACTTGTGGATGTCCTTGTTTGTCTTGTTTCTCCGCGATTGGTCTTAATTATTTTGCTGGTTTTGGCCGGTGTCAGCCTCAATTTTATTTGTTGTTTGCCGTCGCTCCATGCGATTTATTACACCGGGGGGGGGCACCAGCTTGGTGTTCCTTTAATGAGGCCGTCCGGCCGCTCCGCAACTTCTCTGTGTGGTCGGGCGATCCGACCGCCTTCACTTTTACAGGCCTCGTAGTGCAAACGTGCGAGGACCACCTCCTGTCCCCACGAGTCCTTCAGGGGCCCGGACCTGCCCCCGCTGCTGCCCAGCCACGCTCCTCCCTCTCTGGGTGCACAATGTCCAGGGGCCCAGCTCTCCTCCCCTCGACGGACTCCGCGGTCTCCAACGAGGGGGAAAGCCGCTCCACTCCCGTCCGACGCACGAGCCCGGCGAGGGCTCAACACTCCTTTCACCGGTCTCACTGCGCATCGGGAGCGCCACCGCCGCTGAGGTGACCGTCCAGGCGGTCTCAGATATGGAGATGTGTTCGGATCAGTGGTGGGCCACGAGCAGAGCTCAAACTAAGCGTCCGCTCCAGCTGCCATCTTAACCACACCCCAGATGGTCAATTGTCGAGTATGAATCTGACCCTATTAATGTTGAGCATTGGCATGTGTCAGAACTATTAAGATCTTGTACAAATATGAAATTTATGGGGGCAACTACTCTATTCAACTTCTCCCCATAGGGGTATGCCTGAAATGTGGGACAGGCTGATCAGCTTAGTCCCAATACCACAAGACATCACAATTTTAGGATCATGTGCATTTATTAAAATCCTCCACCCAGATTATTAAAAGTTCCCTGCTATAATCATTCTGAACCTTAGACAAATGCTCCTCTAGGTCATCCACACTCCTGGTCACAGTTATATCAAAGATATTGTGGTAAAAATGATCAACAACAAATCAAAAGATTCTGCAATTTCAATAAAAGCATATGATAGCGTTGTGTACTGATAACTTCCCAAACAATCATACCAAAAAGATTAACGGAAATTAAAGTTATCAAACTCCCTTTTGCACTACCTGACTTGTATAGTATAGCTGGAATGTGAAAAGTTAAATATCCAGTTATATGGAAGGGGTCTTGCGACCCATGTCTCTTGACAGCAGATGATTTTGCACTACTTCACTGTTTATCCCCAATCTGGGTTGTTTCATTTAGCCCCTCTCATTCCATGAGGTTACGTCCCAGGTCTTTATCTGGGTGGTATGAAAGCTGAATTAAATACTAATAAATTTGCAATGATTAATAGCTGAGAATTAACATGAATTATGCTAGGTGGTAGCCATAACATGTACGGCGTTGATAAAGATAATACTAACTGTTTAGACATAATATTCATATGCTTAACAAAATGTATTAATAGACCATATTAACGTATTAATGAAATGTTTTGCTTAAAATTACTAGGCATAGAGTAATGTGGAAATAATGGGTCTAGTAAATGTGTTTCTGTCCCAACAGAAGACATACTTGTTCTTTATTCCATTTTCACACAGCGCTGACCAAGATGTGTAATGTTATACTAGTTGATGGCTCAAACTTTCTTGTGAGCTGTAATGCTATGTCCTAACCGTAGATACATTTGTATCTTTTGTGCATGAGAAATTGATGTTCCCAGGCTGTGACAAGAACTGACTAGAATTATGTTTGCAACAAAATGTTACCTGACTACAACTGGTGATGGGAAGGAGAGAAGAGGAGCCAATCATCAATGTGTGAAAGACTGTCAGACTATATCACAGATTTAAGAATTAATGTTTATTGGTTCTACTGCAAACACCCTATGTATGGACCAATGAGAGATCGAGAAATTACTTTGTGAATTTGACTTATCCCGACTGCACATACGAGGAGGAGCAAGCAGAGTTCCAGATGTCCTTCCTTCCTAACCTCTAGCCGCATCGTGTAATTACTGTTATGGATTGCTATTGCTATTGATGCTGTTTACAATAGTTTGATGCCCTTGCTAAATTGGTCCAGTTAACTTAGAGCCCAATCGTGGCTGAACCAATCCCCTTCACTTTCCCTTGCCAATGAAGACTTGACGAGTTTCCCACTGACAAAGAAATCTATGCTTGCTGAGCCATACAGGAGAGGGATAACAATTGAAAATGTCTTTGTTGTAGTTTTTTGTCTTTCTTTTAAGTACCAACTGCTATTTTTGTAGAGCCATAGTAAGATGTTTTCCAAATTATGTTTTGTCTATTCTCCTATTTGCATTAAGTCCAAACATGTCATTTGAATTAGAGGGTTAGTTATCCAGTCACTGTCACGATAAGCGTTATCAACAGGGGATTGCCTTTATTCGTCTGTAGACAAATGTATGCCATTTCCCTTACTCAGTTACTGCTATTGTTCATTTGTACTGTAATCCTTGAATGTTTAATGATAAATGCGTTGCCTAAATTGAGATTCTTTGGTCGTTTTGGTCAGCCTGTGTTATTTGTGTATGCGTATCATTTAGCATTGAGATTGGTTTACGTCATATTAGCATTGTTAATCTAGGGAAATAAACTTTCTAACTTTACTTAAAGGTGTGGTTGTTCATGGCCACATGGGCCATGGTGTGTTAGAAAATTACTGACTCTTAAATGTTGATGATGATTTATTGAACTTGTTGTCCTATTTGCAGGTTAAGGTTGTGAGTAAACTTTTTATCCATGGTAGATCACTCTAAGAGTAGTCAAAAGGTCCACAGAACCTCTAACGCCTCCCTTTATCAATCAAATATAAAAGGCCAAATAAGGCCAGATGCGCTCACAGTGGCATTTCTGTTGATCATAGAAGTCTCAGCAACAGAAGAAGAATTGAATTCTTTATCGACCTCTGTGATCCTAGGAGGTTGCAGTTGTCAGTCCAGTTGGTCTATAGATGACAAGGCCTCCCATCTGTTAGAAAATAGTACACTGCCTTGCTGAGAGTGGGGTGCTAGTCTGTCTCTTGCAGGGAGACTCTGTAGTGCCCTGCTGTTGGTGCAGTGTAGGTGATTTAGTCTTGGGCCATAATAAATTCCAGGGGTTGTGCTCTAATATCCTCCTGATGGGTGACTGATTGAAAAAGGCAGTGCAACATAGCTAGCACCAAATCTGGTCTCATAAAATGCATTATAATGCAATCACCAGGTGAAATTGTATTTATAGGGCCAACCCATGAAACACTTCTGATAGTAACAATCTCTTCTGACAAATCACAGGACCAGCCTGAATGCTTCCTGAACCAATGTGTCACTTTGTTCACATTTAACATATTTGCTTCTGAACATGAGGGAATCTATCTTTGGCACATTCTCAAGGATGATTATGTAGGATGTGTACTCTGGAGGGATATGGGGAGCAAATTGTGAGCCTTAGTTACACTCTTATCGTCTTTAATTAAGGCAGTATAGTTGTTTTGCACACCCACTTTTTGCCAGCCACTCTTCTCAGAGCCCACAGCCTTCCTCAGGAGAAGTGATTTTCATGTTACCAGATTATCACTGTTGGAGGCTCTTGAGACCTCACAACTTCCCCACTTAAGCTTCTGGGGTGAAATGACTTTAAAGAGTATGTAATTTGTGCCTGGGCCCTATGTTCGCCTATGTCTCCTAAGTTTTGTTCGTGTCCCCATCTTTCAGTCGCTCTGCATTCAGCTTTTCCTTGAGATAAGTGGATATTATCTAACTTACCATCTCGAGTATTTAGCTTTTTTGGGACCAAAGAGCAAAAGTTGCTTATTTCTCTGAATTGAGTGCCCAGGTTATCTAATTCATACAAACAGTTAGTGGTGAAGTCTTTAAAATCATTTTCTCCAACATCTACCTTCTTCACTGGCTTCCTCCTCACTGGCTTTTAACTAGTTCCCTGCTTAGTGATAAACATAGTCATTGAGGGGATAGTACTAGCGCTACCATCATCAGCCATTTCTCTCCTAATTTTCTTGTGGGTGGGGGGCTTTCTGACCGAACCATAGCTTCTAGCACTGTCAGTGTTGATGGATCCTGCACGGTTGGTTCCATCATGTTATCCCTCTTGCGCCATACCATTCACACAATAAGTGTGTTCCCACCATTCAAGCACCATACCATTAACACAGTAGGTGTGTTTAGTTACCGAGTTCAGTGATGTCATGTTTTCACTTGCCATATGGTTTGTGTGATATTTAGACAGGTCATGCTTCTGCCATTCTTTATACTGTTTATGTTTGTTTGATATTTAGAGAGGTCATGCTTTGGCTATTGTTCATATTGTTTATGTTTGGACTAATGTAGTGGTAGTTACAAGGTTTGCCCAAGACTGATATCTGCCACAACAGCATAAGAGACACTGTAAGGTACAAACATAATAATGCGTGCTTTGCGCATAACAAGAACAACATCTCATGACTGTTATTGGGGATTCACATGGGTGCAAATCCTGTCTTCTCAAGAGATTGTGTGGTGTTACCCAATTCTTTGGACATCCTGGAAATCACTAGGTAATGACCTCAACAGTATACAAAGTGCACACGTTCTAGGGGTTCAAGAGGTATGATGTAATTAATTCCTGTTTGTATGTTGTAGGTTAAAGCTCAGATGATAGCTGCATAACTAAGTAGTGATGATAGCCGCATAACTGCATATTGAGCATCATACTAAATATCCCTAAACCTCCCTATAGCTGCTTTGCAGGTAGATATTCTCATAGTTACCTCAAAGAGACAAGAAGCGTGGTTAGGTAAACATAGATTTCAAAGAGAGATACTAATTTGTGCCTTTCGTTGAAGGTTAATTGCTGCCGCCCCAAGAACAACACACAGCATCTGCCAGGACCGACCTACTTCTCGGATTATGATCTCTCTACTTGCAATAAAGTACAACCTCAGGTAGGGAAGTTGGAGTACAGGAGTTGGGCCAATATTGTGGATCTTATCAGGTAAGTGCCTATGTCGCTTGCTCTGACAGACCCTAAGCAACACGCAGGTTTGACTGAGCAGGTTTGATTAAAGCCCCCGCATAGGATGGAGCAGGTTCCATTGCAATTAGATTATCGGACACGAATTTGGGAAGATAGCTCACCTGGGACACACTGAGTAGATCACCCAACCTCTAATCGTCTGTTCCTATAGTTCCCTGCACTCCTTAAGGTAAGATCCATAATT
The DNA here is from genome assembly GCF_031143425.1 of Pleurodeles waltl. NCBI lineage: Eukaryota > Metazoa > Chordata > Amphibia > Caudata > Salamandridae > Pleurodeles > Pleurodeles waltl. The sequence continues at coordinate 746,292,328 of NC_090450.1, read as the reverse complement.
GCTTCAACATAACCAATTTCCATCTCAATTACACCTTTAACCGATGACAATTAACTGTTGATGGGCTTAGAGGCCCCATTCTTAGCAAACGCAGTAAGATGACTGCCCTTTTGTTTACCTATTTTGAGCCTCTTAAACCAGATCAAGAAAATTTAGAGCATTGAAATCACGTTGAATGTCTTTAACTCCCACAATGTACCCATCTTCTTACCAGTACCTATATCTAGGTGTCAAAATCCCAAGCCAAGAGACCCCGGGCCCAGCCTATTCCGGGCTCTGACAGGCACAGACGGTCCCATGCCCATCTCACGCTGCAGGACCGGTCTGGCACTTTTATGCGCGGGTCAGCGGTTGTGGCCAAGCGAGAGCTGGGGATGTAGTACCACCCCAGTTCTGGCTTGTAATTGAGGAAAGTGAATACGGCCAGGACACTCGCAAAAGCACACCCTTTCCTATCTTTAATGTGTAATGAACTTCGCCATGTTGGTGAAGATCTCCACACAGGTAGGTATATAAATTAGAATCAAATGTGGGAGTTGCACGAGGAGTAGTAGGAAAGTGAGGAATAATTGCTGCTAAATGGGAGGTTTTTAGGTAAATTCATGGAGGGTTTTGAGAGGGACATGCTAATGTAAAACATACACACGCAAACAAGTAAGACAACTGCAATTCACAAAATACACTTCTAATGTTAATTTAGCCCTAAAGTTGTCAAAACAGGATCAAATATACTCTAGCCCAGGCTTGGAATAAGTCAAGTACCACACATAGCCAGCCACTGGTGCTGCAGCACACTCTCATATAAAACAATAGAGACAAGGAATTAAAATGACAACCTATCAGACCCTGTTCGGGGCCCATAGGGCAAGCAGAGGCTACTTAGCCACAGCCATGGAGGGTGAGGTAATCGTTCCTCTACTGTCTTGTGGTCCATCCAATAATGGCTCGCAAAACTGGGACAAGTACAACGCCTTCAGCACTTGACTCTCAATGGGACTGAGAGCAAGCAGTCACAAAGTAATCAGGTTGGATAATAGGGTGGTACAACAGGCTCAGAGTTCATCCAACACCAAGCAGTGCAATAATTGTGAATGTTCAAACCAGTGCTTCTCTTCAGTATGGAAAAGTACTTTATTACGCTATGAAACTAAATACTATCTAAATAAGTACTATCTACTAAATACTATTAGATATCTAAGATATGGGTGCACGGCTAACACAGGTAGGAAGACTGGCTCCCTATTACTTTACTCCCCACCCTTTCTTTCCTATTCTCATATTTCTCATATTCTGTGGTGTAGTGGGCATACAAATCAGTAAGGTGCAGTGTTTACCACTCTTTAGCTATTAGTTTCTTTGCATGTGTTCACATTCAGGCCCTCATATTGAGCTTGTCAGGCGGAGGATGCCGCCCGCCAAACTCTTTCTGATGGAAAACCACCACTCCGGTTTTCCATCCACTGGCCCTATTTTGAGTTTCCCACTGGGTCGGCAGGCAGAAACAGAGTTTCTACCCGCTGACCCAGCAGGAAACTCACAACAACGCTGATGCCGGCTCATAATTGAGCCAGTGGAAATGACTCAGTTTGGGCAGTGAAAAGCACAACAGGGCTGTCCATGGGGGCCCCTGCACTGCCCATGGCAAGTGCATGGGGCCCCCAGCACCCAGTCTCTGACAGCCTTTGTATGGCAGTGGAGCCGCCATGCATCAGCTGGCAGAGAGGGGAGTCATAATCCCCAGGGCAGCAATGCCCTTGCGGATTAAGACTGCCGGCACCGCCAGGCCATTGGTCTTTTAACATATGGCGGTGCCGGCGGTTCTACCGTGGCACTTTCGCTTTCAGCACTTAAATGTCTAAGTTCCCGCCCTCCAGTGATAGGAATATTAGCAATATACCTACACTGTCTGTGAAAGTAACCTCTCCTCCGTCTTGTGCAGAGAAAGAGCCCAGGACTTCAAAAATGGAACCCACAGGCCTGTACCACTGTAGTTCACGCATACTGTAACTCATTTAGCACACACCAAATGCATCCATCCATGCACTTGTGATCTTATCACTAAGATTCTGATTCCATGGTTAGCAGCAGAAATTTACAAAGGTTGATTTGTAATCTCCCACTCTTGTGTTGCAGATAAAAAGACCTGGTCATGCTAAGATCACTACAAAACATAGTACGCTACCACCACCATGCTAAAATGCATGAACCCGTGACAAGGACATTAGTACTCTGTCACTATCAAGGGATTGCTTGGTGCACCCCTGCAGGTCCAGGACACATGCAGTGCCAGACTCTTGTCAAAGGCAGGACTAGACTTTTGTACACCTGCTAGATTAGTGTGAGGCTGAAGACAAACATCTAAAAAGCAGGATACCAAATACTCACAGTTGGGCAAGCAGGGCATGGGACACAACTGTACACCATGTGGGGGACATTCCCAATATAACATCTACCAAAGGACTTAAAGTTAAATAACTTCCCTTTGCTTAGGAGTACTATACATGCAAGTCAATATACACATTTATATTTACTTTTGTGAATCAGGCCCAATAGCCTGTGGTGACTCTTCAAGAGCAGAAGTTTGAAAGACGTTAACATGTATATCTTGCCCTACATTTACAAAGCATTTACAAGTTCTCCACTATTTGCTCATAGGCAGGCGCAGTTCTTTCAAGGTTTTCTGTTTCCCTCATCGAGGCTTTTACAGCGTTGTAACACCCTTCATCCAACTGAAGCTTCATCCATACACGCTAAGATGACCCACTGTTTAGGACTAGCCTCCCTTATGACTGTGCAGTCGCTTGAGGAAAGCATGCAGCAATATTATTTTTTCTCAGTCAAGGCAGCCAAGCTCTGTCACTCAGTTCTGGCAAAGATCAGCACCATTCAGGATCACCTGGTTGTGACTGTTTCTAATCAGATGTCTCTCTCACTGGGAGAGAAATGTCATAATCTCAACACTGTCCATCCTCTCACACTCTGTCCAAGCACCCAGTACACAGACACGGCTAGAAGACATAACCTGATACTGCATGGCAGAAGCTGTACTAGACTGTGCCCTGGCACAGCACATTTGGAGTAAAAATGTAAATGTAAATTAGCACTTGTATAGCGCACTACTCACCCGTTAGGGTCTCAAGGCGCTGTACTCATACCGCTATGGAACCCCTCCTGGCTTTTTCCCTATGAGGTGCCAACTCCTGAGGGTGAAGCCAGGCATCCAAGCGCTGTTGGGGCCGTTGTGGAGATTAAGCAAGCTATTGCCCAGAGTTGCAGAGTGGGACCCATGAATTAGATTAGGCACCGAGGCGAGAATTATCTGGTCAAGGGGAATTGAGCCCAAGACCTGCCGAAGCGGGACTTGAACCCTGGTCTTGAGCCAGATCTCTGCTTCAGGGTCTGCCGCTCTAACCATTGAGCCACACTTCTCCACTACCCATCAACACCTCACGCACGTACCAAACTATTCCCATAAAGGCTGCTCTGCAGACCTGGGCAGTCCCACAACAAGAATATAAGCTACATAAAGATGGTAAGTATACACAGAACGGCACAGTGTGATGTACTTCTCTGTGCTTAAGAATAGCTACACGATCTATATGAAATGACTTAAGCATCAATCAGGATCTCTCACAACACCAAAACTGTTCGCACATAGGCCTCATTATAAACCCACAGTCTACCGACAAAGCATAACAATCTGAGCAGACCCTTACTCATCCATCCACAGCGCTCCGGGGCCTTCTGAGGGGTATGATGGGGCGCTCTACAAAAGCTACAATAAAATACATAGATAAGTGATTGAAAATGGGGCTGGACCAGGTGGAAGTCCCATACAATCAGCGTGGTGGTGTTGCTGGTTCAAGCCTAACTGTTTAAAAGCGTGGTTTCAGCATCCTAAGGCTGAACAGTTGCAACCACAATGAGCCCATACTGTACTGAATGCCTGAAAATCCAGTAGCAGAAGAAGCAGGTGTCACATCAATTATTTCGTCTATAAAGTAGCACTTAAAACATTTTTGCCAGCGGACCCCCTCCTTCGGTACCATTTAGCTCTGGGACTGTAAGAGTACTTGGTTTAATGCCATGTGGTGAGAGGCAGTTTTCTTCACATGCTGCCAGCTTGACAGCCTCTGCTGTTGTAATGGTTCTGTTCAACATCTGGCCTGATGTAAAATTCATGATCACCTCCCCATTGGCGGTTGCTAGTAACATTGTCCTTTTCATCATTCTCACAGAAGCCAGGTCATCAGAAAACACTTCTCAAAGCCTTAGTCAAGAGTGACACCGAAGCAAATGGGCGACTTGTGCCTTGTTTTGCAATATTCTTATGCATTATTCATGGAGAAAGAATCCTTTAAGGATTCTAAAAACTCTTAGTTACTTGCACCTAAAAAGCTTTGGCCTAAGTTCATTAAAATAATAGAAGGTTTGGAATTAAATCAGATTACCCTTGTCCTTTGAGCCCCCTTCTTATGGTTCACATCAGAGAGTATATGTCCTGAATTCTGCCCCAAATTACGTCATAGGAAGCGGCATTACTATGCAGCAGTTTGCCTTGTCATCAGTTGTGCATCAGTTGTTGGGGGCGGGGTGAAAGAGATGGCCCACATATCTCTCCTTTAATGGGCATTAGATTTGGTGCCTCCAACATTCTGCTACTAGGAGTGGAGCACCACAGGAATATCACAGGAGTTTTTAGTGCGGCTGGACCATCCCTTCAGGTACTGCTAGTAGATCAGTTGAAGGTTGCATGTGTAAAACAAGCATTGGCAAAGTTAATTGTTCTTGCGTTTGGGACCTTTTGGTTTGCCAGTGGTTTTTAGCAATGTTGCACATCATCCAAATTGCTCTGCAGCATGGCTAAAGATTTTTTATTCTAAGTCTTTGACGTGTCCGCTTATCTTCTTCTTTGTAGTTACTGATCCAAGTTGGAACTGCAACTAAAAAGAAGAAAAAAAAAATCACCAAAAGAGCTTTTTTAAAGGGGGTTCTGAAGCGAGGTGGGGCAGAAGCAACTTTGAATGTGGGTGGAAGCAACACAGGGGCTCGGGTAGGGAAGGAAGCAACACAGGGTCACTGCTGTTGGGAAGCAACATGTATGGTGCAGGTGGAGAAAAAGCAGATGACAGAGAGAGACAGCACTTAATTTCAGCCGGTGGTTTCCGATGCGCGGCACCGGCACTTATGACAGTCTTGCACATGGGGTGCTGTCTGCCTAATTTGAGAATAAGCACAACAACAGCTGTGTAATAATTCAATACACATTTACAGTGACTAATACCTGCCTCCCACGCATTGCTTACAGCTTTGGGGGCTTGAAATAGTCTGAATTGTCACGCTTGTTGGAGTGTGATGGCTAGCTGTTGTGTTGGTTCTGTCACTGGCAGTGCTGACAGAGACAATGGATGGGGCAAGCTGCAGTGTCTTCCTGATGTGGGCCCTGGCACTTATGTTTTTTTTTTTACAAATTAACCACAGGTAAGAGAGCAACAGTGTGTGCTGGTAGGCATCAAATGTCCGACAGAACAACGTGGATGAAATTGGGAGAAGTATAAGTGAGAAAGCAAAAGGGGCAAGTACAAAAGGGCGAGTGTAAAATTGAGAGGGAAGGGAGGAGCGCATGCATGACAGAGAGCAGCACAGAGTGCATGAGAAGACAAACAGGAAGGAGACAGCTGAAAAACACATGCATTCCCATGGAGTTTTTAACTCAAAAGAAAAAAATGTAAAACAAGCAGTGGAAGCATAGAAGACAGCCAATCAAAAGAGACTGTAAGGAGTCTATGCTCCATTGGAAACATAAAGAAATGTCATTATTCTTTGTTTAGTCTGTCATGTTGTATTTTAGGTTTAGTTTGTCACTTTGGTAACTGCTCGACCTTTCGAAATGTGGTTACCCAATGTGACTGACTGAATAAATGCAGTGACTTGCTAACAAATGTTACACCTAAACAACTGTTTGGAGAGCGTAAAACGTACTCACGCTTAGAGAAAATGCCTAGACCCATTAGAAAATAGTGAAACTCATTCAGGGAGGTGTGTATCCACACCATTCCACCCCCAGCATAAACACTCTACCGCCTCATGGTCAGAGCAGCATGAACCACCCTCAGACAATAGCATGAAGTTATGCTTCAGTGTTTCTTTTATCCACAAAGAATCCTGTCTATTAAAGGTCAATTTTCCTCAGTGATTGATATCTCACCACATAGATTTATTTAAAAACATGTCTGCTGCAGTAAACAAAAGATTGATTTCAATCTTAAATACATGTATGACATAAATGAATGAAGCTGACATAAACGATGATTGTTATTGTTATGATTATTATGATTCTTATGAAGATGATGATGACGATTATTATTATTATTTAAGAAAGAAGCAGCCTCTCATGAATTGCAATGAAAGTATTCCATAGGACCTGGAATGATACAGTAAAGAGATATTTGCTTGCGGAGAGTGAGCATTAGGTCTTTGGATCCAATGTGTTTATATTTTTTTAGAAGAGGGGTGATGAAAGCAATGGCAAATAGTGGCACTTCCAGGACTAACCTAAAAATGAAATCTCACAAGAGGTGGCTGAAATCTTAGAATGGAGGTTGCTGCAAGCAAATAAATGAAATCAGTGGTGCTAGAACAATTTTTAGGGGGTGGCACCTTCAATAATACATCACTGAAGTCATAGATATCATTAAAAATCCATGCTACACACAGAACAGGTATAGCAAATGAACCATGCCATTCACTAGGAGAGTGGTAAAAGTGTGGTATGTAGCCAGTGGTACATTTTGGAACACACTGCCGCAAATATATTACTAAAGCATGGTATAGTTGCACAGGCGTTTACTGATAGCGTGCTTTCAATTGAAATGGCCACTAAACTGCACAGAGTTTTAGGGCCCCATATACAAGGCCCTAGCGGCACACTGTGCCACCACAGCATAATGTTTTTATGTGCCCCTGACGCACTGTGCCGGCCCATATTTACAAGGGGAAGCAAAGCCACCCTGCATGTCTTTTCATGGCCTTGTAAATATGGCCCCCTATCATGCGTGAAAGGGACGTTCCATGGGTGTTGCAGTGGGTGTTCCACGCAACACCAATGGAACCTGACAGAATCTGGTGCACTCCCAGATTTACAAGGCTGGGAATGCATCAGATTCCTGCACCACCTCAGGGGTGGCGTTAAAGTGGCACAATAGGGAGGAATAACATTATTTCTCCCTGTTTTTCCCTCTTTCTATGTGTGCTGGAAAACACCATTAACCCCTTCCCCGCCACGGACGTAATGGTTACGTCCATGGCAGCGCCCGTGTGGCGCCATGGACGTAACCATTACGTCCTGAATGCTGCCCTCGGGAGAAGCGCTAGCGCTCCTCCCGAGGGCCGCCCCCCCACCCCCCTAGGTCAGGGCTGACAGGGGAATCCCTTCCCCTTCAACCCCCGACCCCCCCCACCCCCCCTGTGACGTCAGCGCGCGAGCGCACGCTGACAATCACATAACCTCCCCCATCGCGCTGGAAGCAGAGCTTCCAGCGCGATCGAAAGAGAAATGCTCAGCATTTCTCTTTCGATCACGTGGGGGAGGCCCGGAGGGGCTTCAAAGGGAAGGAAATGTATTTCCTTCCCTTTGAAGTCTCTCCGAGGGTTTCAAAAGCCGGATTGCTTGCAATCCGGCTTTTGAAACCCCACTAGACACCAGGGATTTTTTTTTTTTCTATGAAATTGACAGAAGGGAGCGACCCCTTGGGCAAGGGTCGCTCCCAGGGGGTCATTTTTTTTAAGGCCTTTTCTGCCCCCCCTGGGGGCAGATCGGCCTATTATTAGGCCGATCTGCCCCCAGTGGGGGCAGAAACCTCTAGACACCAGGGATACTTTTTTTTGGTTTGTTTTTTTATTTGTTTTCTTTTGTTTTTTAGGTGTGGGATGCGACCCCTTAGGCAAGGGTCGCTCCCATAGGGGGAAATTATATTTAGGCCATTTCTGCCCCCTTTGGGGGCAGATTGGCTTATTTTTATGAGGCCAATCTGCCCCCAAGGGGGGCAGAAACTACTAGACACCAGGGAGTTTTTTTTGTTTGTTTGTTTTTCACGTAAGGGGAGCGACCCCTTAGGCAAGGGTCGTTCCCTTGGGGGGCAAATTTATTTTAGGCCATTTCTGCCCCCCATGGGGGCAGAAACCACTAGGCACCAGGGATTTTTGTTGTTGTTGTGTTTTACAGATGGGGAGCGTCCCCTTAGGCAAGGGTCGCTCCCCTGGAGGGGCAAATTGTATTTAGGCCATTTCTGCCCGCTTTGGGGGCAGATCGGCCGATTTTAGGTCAATCTGCCCCCAAGGGGGGCAGTAACCACTAGGCACCAGGGATCTTTTTTTTGCGCCGTCACGCAAGGGGAGCGACCTTGTAGGCAAGGGTCGCTCCCCGGGGGGGTGAGGGGGGCAAATTTATTTTAGGCCATTTCTGCCCCCCCTGGGGGCAGATCGGCCTATTAGTATTAGGCCGATCTGCCCACAGGGGAGGCAGAAACCTCTAGGCGCCTGGGCAAATAGTTTTTTTGTGTTTTTTTTTTGTTTGTTTGTTTTTTTAGAGATGGGGAGCGACGCATTAGGCAAGGGTCGCTCCCCTGGGGGGCAAATTGTATTTAGACCATTTCTGGCCCCCTTGGGGGCAGATTGGCCGATTGTAGGTCAATCTGCCCCCAAGGGGGGCAGAAACCACTAGGCACCAGGGATCTTTTTTTTGCGCCGTCACGCAAGGGGAGCGACCTTGTAGGCAAGGGTCGCTCCCCGGGGGGGGGGTGAGGGGGGCAAATTTATTTTAGGCCATTTCTGCCCCCCCTGGGGGCAGATCGGCCTATTGGTATTAGGCCGATCTGCCCACAGGGGGGGCAGAAACCTCTAGGCGCCTGGGCAAATAGTTTTTTTGTGTTTTTTTTTTGTTTGTTTATTTTTTTAGAGATGGGGAGCGACGCATTAGGCAAGGGCCGCTCCCCTGGGGGGCAAATTGTATTTAGACCATTTCTGCCCCCTTTGGGGGCAGATTGGCCGATTGTAGGTCAATCTGCCCCCAATGGGGGCAGAAACCACTAGGCACCAGGGATCTTTTTTTTGCGCCGTCACGCAAGGGGAGCGACCTTGCAGGCAAGGGTCGCTCCCCGGGGGGGGTGGGGGGGCAAAATTATTTTAGGCCATTTCTGCCCCCCTGGGGGCAGACCGGCCTATTGGTATTAGGCCGATCTGCCCCCGGGGGGGCAGAAACCTTTAGGCGCCAGGGCAATTTTTTTTTTGTGTGGGTTTTTTTTTTGTTTGTTTGTTTTTTTAGAGATGGGGAGCGACGCATTAGGCAAGGGTCGCTACCCTGGGGGGCAAATTGTATTTAGACCATTTCTGCTCCCCTTGGGGGCAGATTGGCCGATTGTAGGTCAATCTGCCCCCAAGGGGGGCAGAAACCACTAGGCACCAGGGATCTTTTTTTTGCGCCGTCACGCAAGGGGAGCGACCTTGCAGGCAAGGGTCGCTCCCCGGGGGGGTTGGGGGGGCAAATTTATTTTAGGCCATTTCTGCCCCCCCTGGGGGCAGATCGGCCTATTGGTATTAGGCCGATCTGCCCCCGGGGGGGCAGAAACCTCTAGGCACCAGGGCAAATTGTTTTTTTTGTGGTTTTTTTTTGTTTGTTTGTTTGTTTTTGTAGAGATGGGGAGCGACCCATTAGGCAAGGGTCGCTCCCCTGGGGGGCAAATTGTATTTAGACCATTTCTGCCCCCCTTGGGGGCAGATTGGCCGATTGTAGGTCAATCTGCCCCAAGGGGGGCAGAAACCACTAGGCACCGGGGATTTTTTTTTTGGCACCAATGTCACGCAAGGGGGGGTGACCCCATAGGCAAGGGTCGCTCCCGGGGGGGCAGGGGGGTTGGGGGGTGGGGGACAAATTTATTTTAGGCCATTTCTGCCCCCCCTGGGCCCGGCTGAGCTAGAGGCCAAAATCCACAGGTAGGCACTGTTTTCTATGAAAAAATGTGATGTGTCCACGTTGTGTTTTGGGCCATTTCCTGTCGCGGGCGCTAGGCCTACCCACACCAGTGAGGTATCATCTTTATCGGGAGACTTGGGGGAACGCTAGGTGGAAGGAAATTTGTGGCTCCTCTCAGATTCCAGAACTTTCTGTCACTGAAATGTGAGGAAAACATGTTTTTTTAGCCAAATTTTGAGGTTTGCAAAGGATTCTGGGTAACAGAACCTGGTCAGAGCCCCACAATTCACCCCATCTTGGATTCCCCTGGGTTTCTAGTTTTCATAAATGCGCTGGTTTGCTAGGTTTCCCCAGGTGCCAGCTGAGCTAGAGGCCAAAATCCACAGGTAGGCCCTGTTTTCTATGAAAAAATGTGATGTGTCCAGGTTGTGTTTTGGGCCATTTCCTGTCGCGGGCGCTAGGCCTACCCACACAAGTGAGGTATCATTTTTATCGGGAGACTTGGGGGAACGCTGGGTGGAAGGAAATTTGTGGCTCCTCTTAGATTCCAGAACTTTCTGTCACCGAAATGTGAGGAACATGTGTTTTTTTAGCCAAATTTTGAGGTTTGCAAAGGATTCTGGGTAACAGAACCTGGTCCGAGCCCCGCAAGTCACCCCTCCTTGGATTCCCCTAGGTCTCTAGTTTTCAGAAATGCACAGGTTTGGTTGGTTTCCCTAGGTGCCGGCTGAGCTAGAGGCCAAACTCTACAGGTAGGCACTTCGCAAAAAACACCTCTGTTTTTTTAAAAAATTTAGGATGTGTCCACGTTGCGCTTTGGGGTGTTTCCTGTCGCCGGCGCTAGGCCTACCCACGCAAGTGAGGTATCATTTTTATCGGGAGACTTGGGGGAACGCTGGGTGGAAGGAAATTTGTAGCTCCTCTCAGATTCCAGAACTTTCTGCCACAGAAATGTGAGGAACATGTGTTTTTTTAGCCAAATTTTGAGGTTTGCAAAGGATTCTGGGTAACAGAACCTGGTCCGAGCCCCGCAAGTCACCCCTCCTTGGATTCCCCTAGGTCTCTAGTTTTCAGAAATGCACAGGTTTGGTAGGTTTCCCTAGGTGCCGGCTGAGCTAGAGGCCAAAATCTACAGGTAGGCACTTCGCAAAAAACACCTCTGTTTTTTTCCAAAATTTAGGATGTGTCCACGTTGCGCTTTGGGGTGTTTCCTGTCGCCGGCGCTAGGCCTACCCACGCAAGTGAGGTATCATTTTTATCGGGAGACTTGGGGGAACGCTGGGTGGAAGGAAATTTGTAGCTCCTCTCAGATTCCAGAACTTTCTGCCACAGAAATGTGAGGAAAATGTGTTTTTTTAGCCAAATTTTGAGGTTTGCAAAGGATTCTGGGTAACAGAACCTGGTCCGAGCCCCGCAAGTCACCCCTCCTTGGATTCCCCTAGGTCTTTAGTTTTCAGAAATGCACAGGTTTGGTAGGTTTCCCTAGGTGCCGGCTGAGCTAGAGGCCAAAATCTACAGGTAGGCACTTCGCAAAAAACACCTCTGTTTTTTTCCAAAATTTAGGATGTGTCCACGTTGCGCTTTGGGGTGTTTCCTGTCGCCGGCACTAGGCCTACCCACACAAGTGAGGTATCATTTTTATCGGGAGACTTGGGGCAACGCTGGGTGGAAGGAAATTTGTGGCTCCTCTCAGATTCCAGATCTTTCTGCCACAGAAATGTGAGGAACATGTGTTTTTTTTAGCCAAATTTTGAGGTTTGCAAAGGATTCTGGGTAACAGAACCTGGTCCGAGCCCCGCAAGTCACCCCTCCTTGGATTCCCCTAGGTCTCTAGTTTTCAGAAATGCACAGGTTTGGTAGGTTTCCCTAGGTGCCGGCTGAGCTAGAGGCCAAAATCTACAGGTAGGCACTTCGCAAAAAACACCTCTGTTGTCTTCCAAAAATTTGGATGTGTCCACGTTGCGCTTTGGGGCGTTTCCTGTCGCGGGCGCTAGGCCTACCCACACAAGTGAGGTATCATTTTTATCGGGAGACTTGGGGGAACATAGATTAGCAAAACAAGTGTTATTGCCCCTTGTCTTTCTCTACATTTTTTCCTTCCAAATATAGGAGAGTGTGTAAAAAAGACATCTATTTGAGAAAAGCCCTGTAATTCACATGCTAGTATGGTCACCCCGGAATTCAGAGATGTGCAAATAACCACTGCTCCTCAACACCTTATCTTGTGCCCTTTTTGGAAATACAAAGGTTTTCTTGATAGCAATTTTTTACTCTTTATATTTCAGCAAATGAATTGCTGTATACCCGTTATAGAATGAAAACGCATGTCAGGGTGCAGCTCATTTATTGGCTCTGGGTTCCTCGGGTTCTTGATGAACCTACAAGCCCTATATATCCCCGCAACCAGAGGAGTCCAGCAGACGTAACGGTATATTGCTTTCGATAATCTGACATTGCAGGGAAAAGTTACAGAGTAAAACGTAGAGAAACATTTATGTTTTTTTCACCTAAATTTCAATATTTTTCTTTTTCAGTTGTTATTTTCTGTAGGAAACCCTTGTAGGATCTACACAAATGACCCCTTGCTGAATTCAGAATTTTGTCTAGGTTTCAGAAATGTTTAGGTTTCTGGGATCCAGCATTGGTTTCATGCCCATTTCTGTCACTGACTGGAAGGAGGCTGAAAGCACAAAAAATTGCAAGAATGGGGTATGTCCCAGAAAAATGCCAAAATTGTGTTGAAAAATTGGGTTTTCTGATTCAAGTCTGCCTGTTCCTGAAAGCTGGGAAGCTGCTGAGTTTAGCACCACAAACCCTTTGTTGATGCCATTTTCAGGGGAAAAACCACAAGCCTTCTTCTGCAGCCACTTTTTCCAATTTTTTTGAAAAAAACAAAATTTTCCCTCTATTTTGGCCAATTTCTTGGCCTCTTTCAGGGGAACCCACAAAGTCTGGGTACCTCCAGAATCCCTAGGATGTTGGAAAAAAAGGACGCAAATTTGGCTTGGTTAGCTTATGTGGACAAAAAGTTATGCAGGCCTAAGCGCGAACTGCCCCAAATAGGCAAAAAAAGGCCTGGCACAGGAGGGGGAAAAGGCCTGGCAGCGAAGTGGTTAATGATTGTTTAGGTGCAGGAAGGAATACCTCCCTGCACATAAACAATCATCCCTACAATGCAGGCACCCTTGCACCATGTCACAAGGGTGCCTGCATTGGAGCTATGCAGCAGGTTCTGCGCCAGCACTGAGGAAAGTTCAGGGATGCATCCTTTTTCTGTAAATACGATGCATCCTTGTGGCACAGAAAGCTGGCTTGCAGCGCCATGCTGTGTCATTTCTTCATAAATGAGGCCCTTAAGTTTATTGAAAACATTAAGCACAAATAATAATGTGTGGAATCGGGTTTCGGTGAATATTTAAAATTTGTGCATCATCAATAAAGGGCCTTAATCTGGTTATATCTTATTAAAATATTTGTTTTCATCACACTTACGAAAAACAAAATAATTTCATTTGTGCTTTCCTCACAACAGAAATATTTTGAAATATTTGTACAGTTCAATATTTGTTGTGTTAAAAAGAAATAAACATTCTACAGCCTTTCACACTAGAACTAGATTGCCACAAAGTTCACATTACAGAATCTCCTCACTGCAGTGGAGAAAGAAAAATAAACACCAATCTCTATGTTACAAAAAGCGTTGGCAGCAATTTTTCAGAAGATAGAGCCTGACATTTTATCTTTGTGACAAGATAAAAGGTAAAGGAATCTTTATTGCTCATTCACCTTCTGAGTACCAGCATGGGTATTTGGGGGGTGCTGCAGCACCACCCAAACCCTTATTTCCAAGGCCTATGAAGGAAATCAAAATGGAAGCCTTTGCAAGCATTCTGTGTGTCACATTCAATGCAAATAATCTATCTGTAACATAAAAATTTGCAACACTGCCTCTCTCAGTATTATCGGTTCACTGATTTAAAGATGCAACAACTGAAGTCAAACTAATTTAAATTAATGTAATGCAATCATGAAACAGAACAGTTTACAACCTGTGATCCATGTTACTTGCTATGTGCAGTGAGTTTGTACAGTGTGTAGTAGAAGGACTCTATGTGTGATGTGATTTTGAGTTCTGGGACCAGTAGGGACAATTTTGGGTAAACCATGATTTAGCAAGGTACAAGATGGGCAGTGCAACAACTTCCCAAGATTCTGTCTTCTGTAGGGTGGAGATCCAAACACTGTAGTGATGGAGGATGGAGACAGTACATCTTTAAAATTCAATGAGGACCTTTACAGCAAAAGGCTTTTGACTAATACTTCCTGATCACTGCCATATGGTACATGGTAGGGTAACGGGCGGGACTGCAATTTCTGATGTTCACGGTGAAGACGTTTCTAAGTAAGGCCTGCTCTTTTGTCTGGTCCTAGTTACTGTTTCAGGAAGGATTATGATAGCCAGGTGAAAAGATGTCACTCTTCATTTTGCCCTTGCTTAGGATACTCCTGCTTAGAGCCAGCCTCACTGTTATCTGCTGTGAGATCCATCACTGTGCACAAAGGATGTGCCTGAGGATCAGCCTGAAAATAACATTTGAAAGAGTACTACCCAAAATTGATTCTGAAACCTGTGTGGCATTAGATCTACATCTCCTGACTGAAAACTGTATATAAAAGTAGAGTACAAACTACCCCAATTTGGTCCAGATCCAAATTTTTGCTGACAAAGTAAAGAAAGGCTTTGCAGAGTATTCAAGCATACACAGAGCTGTCGTGTGGTCAGGGCAATTGTCTGCATGACAGCCAGTCTCCCAAAGGAAGGGGAACATCACCTCAAATCTACACATCTTGCTGGAGAAGCTGAAATCTGTCTACTTGTTCGGAGAGAGAAAGAGATTGCCTGTCCATGCAGGAGCAACAACTTCCAGGAGAAGAAGCTAGCTGTGTTCCCAGTGTATGGAATATCTAGAAGCCAGAGTTGACCATGTCAGGAATAGTATGCCAGTCTCTCCATAGTAGAATGTGTACATGAAGCAAGTCTGAGAATTTACCAGGTACTGTATGGCATTCCTGTATTGTCTAAAGACGTGGATATGCTGCTGCTGGGCAACCCCAAATTAATCCAGTGGTTAAGCTGCCATCTCCACTGAAGCAGAAGCCTGCAATTTTCTTTTTGGAAATAAAAAAAAAAGTAATTTTGACATGCAGCTCTGTTATGTTTGACTGAGCTGTCCAGCAAGGTTACAATGCATTGGCAGGATGACGGTTTCTTTCAATGCTTGAAATGTCCCTCAGGCCAACACACATTTCAAAATTTGGCGGGCAGCACCTCTGACAGGGCAAAGGAGTAATTTACTCTGTCTCTCTATTGGAAGACTGGCTGGCTTCCAAAATATAAATCGGAGCTTAATCCCTCTGTACATATAACTGCACCAAAAATCAAAACTAACTGGCCAGTTTCAAGCAGAGGTCCAAAGAGATAGTGCCCCAAGTGTGGAAGAGCGCCTTCCTGTTTAGAGCCAAACCAGCAGGCCAGACAGAACCTAGGAAAAGCCATTGGGGACAGGGCAAAGTCTGTTACATGTCAGGCTGATGTGACTGATTGCCATGAAGGTACTGAGACCTAAGAAAAATCTCATATCCAGCCACATCCTGCACAGGAGCCCTTATTTGGATGGGATATGGAGGTGCAATCAACTCATTTTTCAGGATAGTTTGTGCCTCTTGAAGATGTTTGCATTCCCTATGTAACACTCGGAGAAAATTGGGAGGGCAAATACCACAAACTATAACTCTGAACTTAGCACAGATAAAGCACCTGCTAATTGACCTACTACTTGGAGTTGCTAATATGAGGACTCACATTTTGCACACAGGTTTATTACTTGTAATTAGGACTGAATTTCCTACAGCACCAAATCATGCATATGATTCTCAGAAAGCTGTGTACCACTCCCAAAAGGCTCCTTTCAGGTCTGGGTAGGCCAGAACCACTGTGCATCCAGACCTAAAAGCAGTCGTCTTTTAATCAGCGCTTTCTTCCTATCCCACATATCTCTCTACCCTGAAGTCTGTCAGAGCACTGGTGGCTTTCAGAGACAGCTACCATGTGACATCCATGGCTGGACAGTCCTTTAATTCCATCAGGCCTTTCTCTTGTGGGCTGAAGCCCCTGTGGGCTCTTTTTGAAAGCCCATGGCTGCTCCAGGTGCTTCTGTCATTCTGCCCAGCTCCCTAGTTTAAGTGCAGCAGGCCCAGGGAGGCTTCAAGAGAGAGAAAAGAGGAGGGGAGGTGGACAGGGGCGTAGCTTGGTCAATGATGTTAGGGGGTGTAAACCTGAGATTTCCCAACAAGAAATGAGGCATACCCAACTGACTAAGACAGGGTGGGCTGAGGCCACAGGATGGTGGAAATGGACAGGATTAGGGGTATAAGTTTTCAATTATGCGGAAAAGAAAGGCAGTCAGAACAGGGCCTCAGTTAAAGTCTGCACAATGCTATCCACTCTAGTCCAGTAATGCCTCAGTAATGTAGCGCAGACTGGCCTAGGAAAGCAGGCTAGCATACGTTCATCAGATGAAGCTCAGGGTGAGCCGTGAGAGCAGGCCTTTTAATTGTCCAGGGGCAGCAGCAGGCTACCCTTAGAAGAAGAGAGGAGTCAGGGAGGGCAGGCTAAGTGAAAGCTGCAAAAGAGAAGAAAGTGCTGCAGAATACCTAGTAGCGTCTAAGGACATAAGACACCTAAAACGTCTCGAAAGCTTGTGACTACCTGGATCATAAAACTATTGCACACATCGATGAACTACATAACAGGAACCAGTCATTCCTTTCTCTCTCTCTATCTCTCCCTCTTATTCTCTCTTTTAATAGAAAATATAGAAATTGTATTGTAAATGTAAATGTATGATGATCATTGATATGGATTCAGGCGCTGAAGTACATTGCAAAATGTTTTGCTCTAAAGGGGTGTACAGTTGTCTATTCCTCTGCTTCAAGTGTTTGATAGGCGTAGAGCAACCTTTCATAATTTAGTGGCTTTGATGCTATTTTAAGTGTTTTTGAATATGGTGGGTTTAATCTAAGTTTTTCACAATGGGTATGTATATTGATGGTAGGATATAATTTATCGGTATAATTTAAAAGGATGTACCATCAAGGCAGCAAAAACTTAAACAACTGTATGGATTCGACCTGTATTGTGCAAATGATGGTGAAAGGAATTGCATCTAATGGGTACTTGTGTTTTAGGGTTATGTGTAAGTGGGGCTTGAGCTGGATTCACTACTGAACTAATAAACACAGAACCATCTGGATGGCTTGGAGGTGACTGATGTCTCAGTTACAAAATAGAAAGGGTACCAGTCTGAGGCAGGAAGAGGAAGAGAGACCCTAGGTCCAAGTCAACACCTCCACCAAGTGGAACAGATGATGAGGGGCCTTCAGGCAGACACAAAAGTAAGGAAGCAAGCTTACACAAGGATATCTTTAACAAAAGCATTAGGCCTCAAAGTTATCTTGATTACCACACAAATGTTAGTTCTAACATATGTAATGCTCAGATACAGGCACGTTAAATATCTAAGCTATTGAAAGAGTATTTTAACTGTGACCATTGGTCTGGCAGGTTTTTTCATGTCAAATGAAAAAGAAGAATCACAAAAATCATCACAATCCAGTATTCTTCCCTTTGAAATAGAAACACAAAGCAGCACATACAAGATAAAAACATGTCAAAAAGTATTCTAGAGTTCTCTAAATATTTTAATGTGAAGAGAGGCAAAATTGCTATGTTATATAAAAAGAATGCGCACAATTTTACACAAACTGCAAAATAAATTACAACTCCTGGTCCTCCAATATCCTCCAGGTACACAGAAGTGCACAGTATTTTTCTCTGAGAGAGGTGACAACTCTTTCTGCTGAACTTCAAAGAAGATAGAGACACCAAGTGGATGCTCTCCATCATGGTTAAGATATATAGTCAGATGCACCCCATGACACCCACAGATAGGTTCACAACAGTGGATGTGAATAATGATTCTGATATATGAGACAGTACAAGCTGCCCCCCGCATAGAAAAAGTACAGCGCACCATCAGCAATGCAAGCTTCGCTCACACAACAGGCACAACCGAGCATTAGCAGTCCAGGTTTGTCTCTCTCACAGAACAAATACACCATGCGCATCAGTGCCAAGTTCCCCATCTTCACAGAAGCACATCCCAGCATACCTCACACAATAGGTTCATCTGCATATCTCACATCTCATGATTTTCCTCTTCCGCCTATCTTACCACTCTTTTTTTCTGTACATATTTCTGTCCATCTCCTCAAATCAGCATCGTATCACACACAGAACCCACCAACTCAGCTCTAAGCGCTGCTGTTTCTTTTTCTTTGGTTGTCAATATTATGACAGGTGTGTACCTCTTTCACACACTTTCCCATAAAACCACAATTACAATTGGCATATATGTCACCATTGCTCTGTGTGCTCTGCAGACAGGCCAAGGACTGCATAAGAATAAAGTCAGAACACCTTTATGATCCAATGACAGGCACTGTGAAAAATCCACACTACCTTCCAACTCGTCTCCAGAGCTCTCACCTTTACTCTGTCACAAACACCCACATCCAAACCCCCCCCCAGATGCCTAGAAATGCCTCAGTTCACATAAAAGAGTCATATGTTGCATCATAAATCTACAGAAAAACAAAATATGGAAATATACTGTTAGGGATTGCAAGATTAAGTTAAAATGAATTGTCAACGAGGGGTGCATTGCTGTTATAGGTTACTTCAATGCTCTGTACAGTAATTATTAGGAAAGCAAGCATTGTTTTTGTCTATAAAGGACATGAATTTAGGACCCAATGGGGATCCATTTCATAGGCAGTTTTTAATTACTGCTGCATTTAGGATCTAGGAGGGTCTGACCCTTTTAATGCCATTCAGGTGGTACACTGATGTGGAGTGAGAGAATTGCTGAGGCCCAATCAGATTTGTGCCCTCGGCCATGCCTGCACATCGCACACACAACTTTGTAGATCACTTTGCCATCCCAGACTAGGTCTTAGAGAGATCAGGGTGTTGAGAGCCATGTGCCTGATTCTGACTTATCTCAAGGTCCTTTTGCACCTTTGGTCTGCCACCACGTTCTAACTTCATCGGCCAAGAATTTATGACAAAGATGTTACCTTTGATAAAAAATAAAAAAAAACAGGCAAGAGAAAGAGATAACGATTTTGTGACCGAATCGCAAATTGTAAGACCAGAAAATGTGGAAGCAATCCTGGCTTACCCACTTGAACAAACTGTGTTATTCTAGGCAAATATTTTTTTCACTGAAACTCCTTTTTCCTCGTTATCATATACGACAGTATTTTAAAATGTGTATATTCAGGAAGTTCACAGTAGAAAAACCTCCAGTGTTTTTCTCAACAGGCCATAATGGTCTCTATCTATAATATAACTGCAGGCCTGTAGAAAAACCTGTAGTGATTTGCTCAACAGACCATAATGGTCTCTATCTATAATAAAACTACAGTCCGTATATAGGCTACACAAGACAATTGCCTTGCCTTTGAGTTCCGTGGTGGCATTGTTGTTAGGGTGGGAGGAAGCAGGAATATTTCTAAGCTCATGTTTCAAAACTGTTTATTTTCATAAATGCCTCAGAATGTAGTGAAGTACTATGTGAAACTCTTCCACATGTTAAAGAAATATACATATTTGTAAAGTGTCTCTATTATTTTCGGAAGTGGATTTTACTGCACTGAGAAATTATTAGGGAGGCGAGTATCCCATCCCATACACACTCCCGGAGCTGCATCCCTGGAGGCGGAAGGTATAGAGAAAGGGAGGAAGAAGATAGAGAATGGATGCATGGCAAAGAGAGAGAGAGAGAGAGAGAGATTGTACGAGGGGAGGAAGGGAGCAGGGCTGGTTTGAGCATTTTTGTCAGGGCTCCTTTTGGTTCCCAAGACCGGCCCTGGTGACTTGCATATTTTCTTATTAGCAAGACCACCTGATTTTGCTTCATCTATGAAAAAATATATATTTCACATAATTTTAGAATGCCGAATGCAATGTCAAGTTGGATAGCAGGGAAGCAACATTTGAAGGACACTGTGAGTAATTTGTAGTGACAAACAATGAGCTGGCTCTTTTCGTGGCCTTGTGAGGAATGGTGCTAATTAACACATTCCTAAGGATGTAACCTCCCTGCTCTGCATGCCAATTAATCCAATAATATGGCACTGCAGTTGTCCCCTACGTGCTCTCTACAGCATTTGACGCTGCACTTCCTGAGACTACCACACGGCGGAGGAATCTGTCACAGAAGGGCAAGAAAAAACACGAAATGTGCTTTGTAGAATGCTTACTTTATCAGGTTGGCAGTTGTTTCAGTGACGTAGCTTTACTTCCCAACCAGCTGGAAGGGGACATGTTTCTCACTTGCACCAGGGCCCATGGTACCATTGCTACGTCACTGCCTTTTTCATAACACTGAAACTGAACATTCAGCAGAAGAGCTCCACCTCCATCTGGATCTCAAGAAAACATCTGCAGTCCTATCAGTGGCGTAACAAAGACCCCTGCAGCTCCTGTGGTGTGGGAGGGGCCGAGCTCCAGGGGGCCCCCTCAGCAGAGTACACTGTGCACGGGTGGCAGGCCCGTGACTGAGTTGAGAGGTGAGGGATCCCCTCCAGGTACTTTGCAGGGGGGACACCTCAAGTTTAATTATGCCACTGAGTGTTATGAAAGGATCGCTGAAAAGCCGAATCACAAAGATTTTTATGCCTAGATATTTCTGACTAGTGATTCGCAAAGATAGGTTTGAATCATGAGGCAGCGTAAAGGGGTCTTAAGGTGTACACCACATCCTCACTGGATGAACTTGTTGAGTACATCCAGTGAGAGCACCTGGAAACACACCGCTGGTGTAATAGTGCCCTTCTGAGCCATTTCCGCCTGGATTGAAGACTCTATAAAATTAAAGAAATGTGGTTTGAAATCGTACCCATACATCCTCTCCACCTTCAGGTTAGCCAAAATATGTATGCACGCAACTCTTATTATGCCAGGGTCTGGTGGCTTACTGGACTGATGTGACCACTGTACGGGCCTGTGCATGACGTCATGGTCACAGATTAAAATTCCAGCAGGTCCACTCAGACTTTTATCCTTCTGAGTTCGATAAAATGAGTACCATTGAGTTGGTGAACGTGTGGTGTACAAATGTTATGTTATGTCAAATGCACATATTATAGGGGTCACTCCAAACTAATGGCACCAGCAGCTTGCCAGGGCCCTTAACGGGCCATGAGCCAATACGGTATTGTTCACATATTACAGTGAAAATAGCATTCCAGATATAATTTTTACTGATCAAACAAGGAGACACCCACATTTAACAGAGATCAGCTTAGCGCGATATGCACCCTGTCTTGTTAACTGACATTGACACTGAAGTCGTAGGAGGATAGAGTCACCAGTAGAAACCCATTGAGCTTCACATCCAATGTGTCTCCAGGGCAATACAGAAGATGCACTATCTGCCAGGTTGGGACCTGCAATACCAACCTGGTTTCCGAAACTTGCAAGCCAGATAACACATTTGTAGCTCAGCATCCTAAGTGAAACACCGATGTACCTGTAACCTATTTGTGCATATGTCCAAACCAGCACCTCTTATGATACCAAGCCATTATCAATCATGATACAAGAGAGGAGAAGTTGATCCTTCGCCGTGTCTACTGCTTTTGTTACATGCATGTTTTGGAAATCCGTGAACACCAGAAGGAATCCTGGTGCAAAGCAATATTGAGCCACACAATCAAAGGTTGGGAATCTTACTTTGAGAGATAGCGGGACTTAACAAAAAATCCTGGATTCGGTTTACACATATGTAATCCAAAAAACGATCATGAAACACGTCACAAACATCAAGCCAGGTACATTGAAAAATCGACAGCTGGAGCAGAGGCTGTAGGGCTTGGGGACCTTCAAATGAAACATAATTGAGGAATGCTGGATCCTGGTTAGGACACAGTGAGAGATTCTTATATGAAATAAATCAGAACCCTGTTAATAATACAGTTAGTGATTTTAAACTTGGGCTGTTATATCAGGAGCTGGTGAAAAGACAAACATGGTCCCTCCTATGAACACATAAATGTAGGTATGCTGCTGCGTTTTGCTGTCTCTGAAGATAACAAATAAAACATTTTAAAAGACTCTAATAAACTCCATTCTTATAGTTAACCTGTGATAAAGCATGAGGGTTCTCTCTTAGGAAATGCCAGACAAGGTATAGTTTTCCATGGGGACCATAAGTCGAGGAACCACATCTTTACTACTGATATTATTTGAAATAAAAAGTTAATAAAACATACACTGGGCTCTTCACAATGAGTACAGTTGCAAAGCAATGCCCAAGTTCTAAAGCAATGGCTGAGAACTGAACGCCATAGATCTAGAAACCATAGATTGGAAAGTTGTCCACCATAAAACTTTTTGAATTGACATCCTGTTGATTTTTACTCATATGGTATTGCTCTGCAAGTGTGTATCACTTCTTAGTTAAGCTCAAATTTTCCACTAACTGGATACTACCACTATAATTAAAGATGGAAAATCTGATGACCAGAGCAATGTAATAACAAGCTGTAGAGATGCATGAAAAGTTATGGTGACAATGACGAGCCCTGCATGACTCCACAGTGAGATAAGACAGAGAAAGATCTAAAAAGTCAAATGGCCATTGGCGATAAGTGGTCAGACAAAAATGGTTGACAACACTCTAGGGGATTGCATATGAACACTGGCATATGAGCCAATCCAGGCTCTCAATCAGGATTGAAGGTTGAAAGAGATCTAGTAGTACCAAGACAGTGTTAATTATTGGTCGATTACTCAATGCAGTCTTTCAGTATGGAAATGTGACTCAATTTGTGTCTTGGTTGGGTCGATCTGTTAAACTCAACGTGGATGGTTTTGCAGCTCTATCGCATATTTCAACAATTTAGGCAGATGCTGTAACTGGGATCATGCATCTTGGAGAATCAATATTGTTGGGAGAAAACTATATGTACATTTTTCATATGTATGTAATACATGACAAACTCCAATTCTCACATACACCGTCTCAAACCCACTCAGCTGCTGACCACTTCTCTTTGCACCAGCTGACAGCCAGGTCCTAACAGTGCCATCCTTCACAAATCTATTCCAGGTCTAAACTGCTCACACACTGACCTCTCTGACACCTCCAAATGCTGTGTACACAAACCACTCCAGGAGCCCAGCCCTTCCTGTCTCTAATGGACAATCCACATGCAAGGTCATAGCTTCCTTTAGCGAGGTACACTGTACACCTGTTTCTTATGTTTTGCTTGTACAACATTTTCTATATGTTATATTTGGAACTGTGCCATGTGCTTATTTTGCTTCACCTGCAAATTCTATATGTTTACCCATGTTTGGCACAGAGCCTCTTTTGTTTCCTGACGGTGATGCTTTTTGTACAAGTATAAAAAGGCTCCACTCTGGCAGCTCAAGGAGAAGGAGTCTGAGAGCATTGTTGTGTCCACTGCCTTCTCCCTTGCTGGCCAGCAAGCCTTGATACCTGCAAGTATATATTTGTCTGTTCCCACGCAGCTGCTGTGTCTGGTGTTTTCCTATCATCCCTCTCTGGGGAGGGTTGCAAATATGTTGCCCAACAAGTTTTCTTTGATTAAGAACACTTTTTTTAGGTTTATTTACAGAATTCCTTATGTGAGCAAAGCTCAACCAACTATTCCTGACCTAGCTTGACAAAGGCAGTACCCATGTGCTGATTTGCCGTGCCCCTACAGTTCAAAGTTGAACAATTAATCTGGTTCCTTAATCGTGCCGTGTCTTTGGTACTGAAAAAAGGTCCTCCACTGTTTAAATGTACCCTCATATTGATCTCTTTCTAGTCTGAAAAACTTTCATTCCAGGAGCTGACCATTGCTGCCCTGGGCTAACATGGTGAATAACTGTCATACCTATACCCCACCACAGAGAACACACACTCTGTAAATGTAGCAAGTGGTATCAGATATCTACATACAACTGTAAGTGCAGGTTACTGAGTATAGGACACTATAGCCCACATCATGACATTGGCGGTGAGTGATAAAGTGGCGGAAATACCGCCAACAGGCCTGCAGTAATTACCACCAAATTATGACCATGGTGGGGAAAGCTCCCAGAGACAGCCAATGTACCACACCATCTGCCAGGGCGTTAACACCACACATGCCGGCGGCCGCCATCAACAGCCAAGCGGGAGACAAAGTACCGCCCACCACATCATGACACAGTACACCGCCATGATTTCCGGGGCGGAACAAACACGATCAAAAGCCTGGCGGAAACAGAACACAGAAGATGAAAGACTCACCTACAGAGACACAGAGAAGACCAACACTGCCATGGAACCGGAACTGCAAGTCTTCCCGATGCTCTTCTACGCCATTCTCCACCTGAAACACCAACGACGACGACGGTGAGTACAGCCGCCTAGCACACAAGGAAGGGAGGGAGGAAAAGGAGAGTGACACACACACGCATGACACCCACCATTCACACACACACCATACACGCAACCAGCTGCAGTCGAAAAACAATAGTACACAACACACCGCATAATAATGCAAGGACAGCAAGAAGGCAGTAATGAGAATGTATTGAATGGGGAGAGCCACCAAATGAACCAATTGGATACAAAAGAGATATGTACAAATGCCCACAAAGGGCCAATGCCCAGTCCAAAGTACAAAGGGCCCACATGGCCACAGGGCACAGTCCAAGATCCAATTTGTCTCCTGACATCATCTGCTTAGAACACTGCAGGGGCATCATTTTGCAAGTGGGCAGGCACCTCAGTGGAATGGGGGGTAGGGGTTACCTCAGCTGAAGTAGGGAATTTGCCACCTGGTTCTGAAGGCGGCTCCATGCCCATTTCTCTGTGCTGGGGAGTGCAAGGTCACAGTCTCTCAGGTGGGTGACTCCCCCATTGCTTCTGGAGGGGACCCCATGCCCATTTCTCTGTGCTGGGGAGTGCAAGGCCACAGTCTCTCAGGTGGGTGACTTACCCAGTGCTTCTGGAGGCGGCTCCTTGTACAGCAGTCCCAGGGGGGTGGCCTACATGCCCTCTCCTGGAGGTGAGGGCTGCACTGTCTCATCTGGAGGTGAGGGCTGCACTGTCTCAGCAGGTGAAGGTGACTCCTGGGCAGCCTCTGCTTGAGGTGAGGGCTACACTGTCTCATCTGAAGGTGAGGGCTGCACTGTCTCAGCAGGTGAAGGTGCCTCCTGGGCAGCCTCTGCTGGAGGTGAGGGCTGCACTGTCTCATCTGGAGGTGAGGGGTGCACTATCTCAGCAGTTGAAGGTGCCTCCTGGGCAGCCTCTGCTGAAGGTGAGGGCTTAACCGTCTCAGCAGGTGAAGGTACAGCCTCTTCAGGAGGAGTGGGCTGCACTGCCTCAGCTGGAGGTGAGGGCTCCGTGACCACTGGTGGTGGTGTCACCCTGCCAGACTCTGCTGGAGTCGAGGGCTTCTTCCCCTTCATGGCAGGAGGTGCGGCCTCCTTCCCCTTCATGGCGTGAGTTGAGGGCTTCTTCCCCTTCATGCCAGGAGATGCGGCCTCCTTCCCCTTCATGGCAGGAGTCAAGGGCTTCTTCCGCTGCATGGCAGGAGGTGCGGCCTCCTTCCCCTTCATGGCAGGAGCCAAGGGTTTCTTCCCCTTCATGGCACGAGTTGAGGTCTTCTTCCCCTTCATGGCAGGGGGTGTGGATTCCTTACCCTTCCTGGCTTGTGGAGTGGGATCCATCACAGTCTTGCCTCCACGACTAGGAGGTGCCTCCACTGTCTGCGTGGGCTGTTTGGCTGAGATGCTGGGCTGGGTCGTTGGGACCCTGCTCTTACAGGCAGGATGGGGAAGGGGGAGGGAAGAGGTCAAGTTGGGGAAAGAAAAGCTTCTTAGGGACGGTGGGGTGGGAAGAGGGAGGAGGGATGGGAGTGGAGGTTAAGAGAGTGGTGTGTGTCTGCTGGACTTCAGTGCAGGTGCATGGGCAGTCTGCGTTGTGAGGTGGGTGGCTGTTGGGTGTCTGAGTGCTTGCATTTGTGTCCTTTAGGAGGGGGGCAGACAGGGTTGGAGAGGACACAGGGGACACATGCATGGATGTTGTGGAGGTGTCTGCTAGTGAGGTGTGTATGCTGCTTGGTGTGGTGATGCTGGTGGTGGATGTTGATGCAGTGCATGCAGGTGTGAGTGTGGACGTGACTATGAGGGAGGTGGTGGAGGAGGGGGAGGAGGGGGAGATAGTGGAGGCAGTGGATGTGGTTGTGTGTGCTACTATCTGGTGTTTGTGTGAATGCTTGTGGGCTGAAGTGTGGTGCCTGCGGTTGACTATGCTACTCTTTTGTGATGTCTTGTGTGCATGCTCGTCTGTATGTGTGCATGGGTTGGGGTTGAGGAGACTGGGACTGGGAAGTGGTAGTTGTAGGGGGGGCGGTAGGAACAGGGACAATGGCTGCCATCAGAGAGGAGGCCAGAGCCTGAATCGACCTCTGTTAGGCCGCCATTCCACAGTGGATGCCCTCGGGGAATGCATTGCATTGCTGCATCTGGGAAGCCAGGCCCTGGCTGGCATTCACAATGGTTGACTGCCCTAAAGAGATGGATCTCAGGAGGTCAATAGCCTCCTCACTCAGGGCAGCAGGGCTCACTGTGGCAGGGCCTGAGGTGCCTGTGGCGAAGGAGATGCCCACCCTCCTGGGTGAGTGGGCACGGGCAACTCGCTGAGGGGCTACTGGGAAGGCGGTGCTGGTACGGGGGTGGCTGCTGTACTTGCAGCTGGGGTTGTCACAGAGGTTTCCGCCACCACCAGTGAGCTTCCATCGGAGGTATCTGAGTCAGTGTTGTCACCTCCTGTCTCTGCCGTGGTGCTCACCCTCCGTCCCCCTGGTTCCATCTACATCGGTGAACTCTGCCTCCTCAGTCCTGTAGGATGCAGCTCCATCTGTCGCCAGTGCCCCTGATCCACTACCAGATGATGCTAATGCACACATGGACAGGATGACAGAAGAAAAAAGGGGGAGAGAGAGAAAAGAAGTCCTAGGTCAATTACTGCACCAACACCACAGATAGCATACACAGTATCGTCACACACAGGGATCAGGATTTAGCACTATGCATTGCACTGACAAACAATTGGCTATATGCCACAGCAAGATGAGGGCCAACCACCGCCAACTGCACCCCTCCTGGGACCCACTAAGCCCTGTCTGACAAGGAATGGATCCTAGCTAGGTTACCTTTTTTTCCTTTTCAACCAATACCCTGGAGCTGGATCAAGCTGCAATGTCTGGCCTGGCATTAAGGGGTACCCACTAACTGGCATCCACCACACGGATCCCATGCCACCTACAAATTATTGTTGTAACAGCCTCTGTACTCACCCCATTGTTTCTGCTGTGATGCCCTCAAGTGTCCATCCAGCTCTGAGTAGGCCACCGCCAGTATGCGGGCCTTCAGGGGGGGTCAGGTTCTGACGGGCACCCCTTCCTCGTTGGGAGGCCATCCCCAGCTGGGCGTCCGTGGTCTTCTGTGCCCAGCGTCTCAGGTCCTCCCACCGTTTTCGACAGTCGGTCCTCTGCCTGCCATAGACTCCCAGGGTCCGCACGTCCTTGGTGTGGCACGTCGTAATCCCTTCATTTGATGGGCGCTGACCTGCAGAGGCAATACAGACAGGAGGACACCATTACACATTCAATCCAGCCTTTCACACATATGGCCCACCAATACCGTTTCCATCACCATTGGCACACATATCGCCTGGCGCACACCATGTACATCACCACATGACATCCCCCCAAAAGACCTGATGCTTGCACACACATCTCCATGCATCCTTCCCACATGCATCGTGCCTAAGGTGTACTCACCTGTTGGTCTAGAGGACTACACAGCAGTCTGTACTGGGGTAGGACCCCATCCACCAATCACTTCAACTCCTCTGCAGTGAAGGCAGGAGCCCTTTACCTGTTCACACGGGCTATGGTAGGTTCCAGACACTGGTCACAGCAGCACACGCAGTGGAGGTGTTCTCCTGTTGAAGGTCAGGAAACAAGTGAGGAATCAGATAGGAAATGGTGGTCACATTTGTGGCGGTAAACACCTTCATGGATGGCGCAGATCCCCATTGGCCACTGTACTCTATACAGCCCCATATTATCAAATGACGAATTGCACGGCGGTGCAAGACCGCGTTCTGCCACGACACCCAAAGTCGGCGCAGTTACCTCACTTCCACCTGTCGCTACATACAGGACAGGCGGTCGCCATTTCATGGTGGTGGACAACAATCAGATTAACCTTTACTGCATCACTGCCTAGATTTGCACATATCTTGCCATTCCCACTGTCCCAGCACATAAATGCACTATG
Source organism: Pleurodeles waltl (assembly GCF_031143425.1). Taxonomy (NCBI): domain Eukaryota; kingdom Metazoa; phylum Chordata; class Amphibia; order Caudata; family Salamandridae; genus Pleurodeles; species Pleurodeles waltl. Next base: position 746,263,880 of record NC_090450.1, on the reverse strand, counting down.
TACACTGAGGTGGCGGTTCCATTTTTCAAATTGTGACAGCCTACTCACTTGTGTCCATAAGATACTTACCGCTGCGAATGAATGGGAGGAGAAGATGAACCCCGTGTACAAAACCCTTGTGGAATTGGATACACTTGAGGACAGGCATATTATACTGACTTATAGACTGGACAGGGCCACAATCACAAAGCTGTGTGTCCAATTTGAGCCTGACCTAATATCAGCTATCTTTTATCCCACTGGGATCCCCCTTCTTGTGCAAGTGCTATCAGTGCTCCATTTCCTGGCAACTGGTTCTTTGCAAGTGACAGTGGGCTTGGCAGCTGGAATGTCACAGCCAATGTTTTCAATCGTGCTGGCAAGGGTTTTGTCTGCCCTAGTGAAACACATATGCAGCTACATTGCTTTCCCCCAGGTGGAAGATTTGGCTACTGTGAAGGCAGGATTCTATGCAATGGGGCATATCCCCAATACTATTGGGGCGATTGACGGTACACATGTTGCGTTTGTCCCCTCCGCCAGAATGAACTGGTGTTCAGGAATCATAAGTTTCCACTCATTGAATGTGCAAATGGTGTACCTGGCGGACCAGTATATCTCCCACGTCACTGAAAAGTATCCTGGGTCGGTGCATGATGCTTTCGTCCCGAGGAATAGCAGCATCCCACATGTGATGGCCCACACAGGGTATGGCTAATAGGTGAGCCAGAGCCCCCACCCACTGTATGTCAGTGTATGCCTTCAGGTGTTATCCCCATGGGTTTGTGTAAGGCTAAATAATGTCCCTCAATACTTGCAGGTGACTCTGGCTACCCAAACCTATCATGGCTCCTGACCCCTGTGAGGAATACCAGGACAGGGGCTGAGGACCGTTATAATGAGGCACATGGGCGAACCAGAAGAATAATCGAGCTGACCTTCGGTCTCCTGAAGGCCAGGTTCAGGTGCCTCCATCTGACAGGTGGGTCCCTGAGCTACTCACCCGGAAAGGTGTGCCAGATAGTAGTGGCATGCTGCATGTTGCACAACCTACCCCTCAGACGACATGTGCCTTTTCTGCAGGAGGAGGGGACTGGAGATGACCCTTTGGCAGCAGTGGACCCTGAGGACAGTGAGGATGAGGAGGCAAAGGATGAGAATGAGGTCAAGAGATCACCAGTTATACGTCAATACTTCCAATGACACACAGGTGAGACAGTGGAACTGAACATTACTCTCACTATTGATTTATCTCTGTGGCTGTAGCATGATGGCATCTCAACTTACTGTCACCTATGGCTTCTCATTTTCCAGATGTTGGTGATATGACCAACAATGTCCTGATGTGATCACTACAGACAGTTACAGGTCATTAGTTGTATGCTATCACAGTGTTCAGATCATTTGCACTAGATATGACTGTTCCCACAACTGCACATTTTCAAAACATAAAACATTGTCACTCAAATTGTGTTCAATGGTGTTTATTGTAGTGCAAATAAGTGACTGAAAAGTGCAATGGAATGGGGTGATAGTGGAGGAAAGTCCAGGGTATTGTTCCGATATGTTTGTAGCACAGGTCCAGGGTCCAGGGGGCCATAGGAAGGGGAGCAAAGGCAGTTAAAAGTGGAAAAGGTGACAGGGTGGCATACAAGGGGGACAATCAGTAGAGTCTCATTTCCTGGCAGTGGTCTTGGCAAGTGTCTCTGGCTTCTGTCTGGTTTGCAGGGAACATTTGTGGGGTGGTTCACCTTCTTCAGGATGAAATGGTGCTGGTGGCCTGTGGGTCCTGGGGCGGGGCCTCCTGTCCACTAGCTGCAGCGGATGTGGTGGGCTGGTCAGTAGACTGGCTATTGGTAGGGGCCCGCTGCTGTGCAGTTCATTCCATCATGATGTTGGCCATGTCTGCCAGTACCCCTGCTATGGAGATCATTGTGGTGTTGAAGGCCTGCAAGTCCTCCCTGATCTCCTGATGGTGTTCCTCCTGCAGCCGCTTGTTCTCCTGCATGTTGTTCAGGATCTGGCCCATCGTGTCCTGGGATTGTTGGTAGGCCCCCAGGACATTAGTGAGTGCCTCCTGGAGAGTCAGTTCCCTGGGCCTGTCCTCCCCCTGGTGCACGGCTGTCCTCCCAGTGTCCCTGTTGCCCTGTGCCTCTGTCCCCTGAACGATGTGCCACTGCCACTGATCCCAGGTCCCTGATTGTCTTGGGGGTGAGGTGTGGACTGGGGTCTCTGTACAGGTGGGCACACTGCTGATTGAGGTGTCCTGGGGACAGAGGTATGGGGATGATGGGTGGGTGCTGTGGTGTTGGATACTGATGGAGAAGGCTCTGTGGTGGACTGTGTGTGGGCTGGGATGACCGACTGACCAGTGGTCCCTGATGGACCAGGTTGTTGATCCAGATCCTGAAGTCCAGAGTTACTGTCATCACTGGGGGCATCTTCTGTTGGGGGACTGGATAGCCGTGGCACCTCCTCTCCGCTGAGATTGGCAGGGGCACCTGTGGGGATATAAGTGATGTATTATGCTTCGTGCCTGTGACATATTGTACATCCCTATGTTCCCCTCTATCGTTGCTGTTGCCCTGCCACCTTTGAATGTGTATGGTGTTGTATTGTGGGATTGTTAGTACCCCTATGCTGTGCATGCTTTGGTGATGGGTGTCCATGCAGGGCTGGGAGGGCTGTCCATGCATAGGTATGGAATTCAGGGCTTGGCATTGGGGTTAGCCACCTGGGTTGGTACAGTGTGTGGGATGAAGTGGAGTGATGGGAGTGAGGGTGAGGGTGTGAGATGGCAAGCAGGTATGGGGGTGATAAGTGGTAAATGTTGACTTACCAGTGTCCAGTCCTCCGACTTCTCCAGTGAGTCCCTCAAGATGCAGTAATATCAAGACTTGCTCCTCACATGCTATGAGCTGTGGGCGTAGAGGTGGGATCCACCACCAGTCCTCTGTATGGCGAGCTGGTGCCTTGCTGCCACGGAACGTACATTCCCCCGTAGGTCATTCCACCTCTTCCTGATGTTGTCCCTTGTTCTTGGATGCTGTCCCACAGCGTTTACCCTGTCCACGATTCTCCGCCATAGCTCCATCTTCCTTGCAATGGGTATCTGCTGTACCTGTGCTCCAAATAGCTGTGGCTCTACCCTGACTATTTCCTCCACCATGACCCGCAACTCCTCATCTGTGAAACAGGGGTGCCCTTGTGGGGCCATGGGTGTTGTGTGGTCTGTGTAAGTGTGTGGGTGTTGGGTAGTGTGATTGGGTGAGTGGGTGTGCATAGTGGAGTGTGTGTGGGATGTATGGGTGTGTGTGTAGTTGTCACAGTGGTCTTGATGTCTGTCTGGTGGCAATGACTTGTATTCGTATAGGGTTGTGGGTAATGTCGGTGTGTGTTTTATAGTGGTGTGAGTGAGTGGGTGGGGAGTGTGTATGGGTGTAAGGTGTGTGTTGTTTGAATTGGTCAATGTTGTGTAGCTTAGTATTTGGGTGTCCATTCTGAGCGTGGCATTGTGTACCGCCAAAGGGTTACCGCCGTTGAATGTCTGCTGTGGTGATTTGTGGGTCATGATGTGGTGGGCGTAATGGTATGGGGTTTGGTACCAACAGTTTACCACTGACCTTTGGGCTGGCAGATTTGTGTATGTGGCTGTATTCTATCAGTTTGGTGTGTGTATGTCATAATATGGCGAACGGATATCCGCCACCGCAGCGGTATATTGACGGCCGTCAGCGTGGCGGTAAGCAGGATTTACCGCCAATGTCTGATGAAGGCCTTTGTCCCATGTTTTCTTGCAGCTTTCGATTTATGCTTATCAATTACAGTGCTAATTCTTCTTCTCTATAAAATACGAAGTGAAAACATCAAGTTTCTCAAAGGACTGAGCCAGAAATGTAGCACGCAACATCAGTCAATCAATAGAAAACCTAGAAAGCGATTAACCTTTGAAACACTTCAAAATAATCCTACTGTTAACAAATTACAAGTGACTATCTAAAATGAGAAGCTTCAATGAAACAGAATATTTTTTGCAATAGATTTTAATAGTTTCAACTGATTATTGCAGTAAGATATTCTATTGAGAAAGTCATCTGTGCCCAATGCACCCAGCAGCACAGTGTGTCGTATTTCTTTTGGAATTTAAGTAGAGGGCGTTTAAGGTTAAAATAAAATCACACTAAGAGAAGTAAAGTAAAAAGCCTGTAGATCTAAAGTCCTGTTTAATATTTACTGGACAGACAAGTGCTCGTGAGTTGTTGCTGCCTAAATTATTGCATATCATAACTACAGTAGTTATTAGCAAGCAACGAAGAGGGGACAACCCTGGCTACCACAATAATGAATGCTAGGAATTTTAGATCATTCGCGCAAAAACAGGGATGGACAGTGAAATGCATAATGCACTCTCCAGTTTCAAGAAATCATCAGCCAAAATGTAAGAATCAAAGTTAGTTTAAACACGAACATGTGCAGAAAGAGTGCCAGGGCTCCGGAATGATATGGAATAAAAGTTAAAGGGTCAGAAAAAGTTGACTACTTGAAGAGCAATAGCATGGTTGGGATAGAACAGATGATGCATCAAAACCTCACACATATTTACACCTCGTTTTTATGCCCCTGAGTGCAAGCATCAAACAACACAAGGGTACAAAGAAGTGACTGATCCAGACCCAACAGGCAAAGAAGCCCTGGAGCATAATCTTAGACTACAGTGAATACAAGGAAGAATTTTAATATCACAGGTAGAATAGAGGACGAAGTAGACAGAACTAACTTGTGATGCAAAACACGCGCCCAAGGAATGAAGGTTTGTGCACCAAAGGATACTTCAGGCCCAGCAAATGTGAGGGCCTAGAAAAATATTAAAGGTTCCGGCTGGTATCTAGGGTACCATGGCACCTCAACATGAATCTTTGCATATGTAGTTGGGCCCTCCACACCACGGGATAAGATCATTAAGGTCATGTTTGGACACAATAACGTTAACCTCCTAGGCGCTACACTACACAGAATGTTCTGCACTCCTAGTATTCACACTTGTGAAGTAGGAGAATTGATATTTGAATCACTTTTCACAGTGTTGAGTTAAATGACAATCAATGCAAACCACACACCAAAAATAACTTTTAACCACCAGCCCTGCAAAGAATGTGGGTTTCCCAACATGGCGATCTACTGAAGAAACACGTCACTCTCATTATATATGCAATCTGGTAGATCAAAATGGAGCTTCATAGTTCTCAAAGTTATACCTAGTGGAAAATAAAAATGTCCAGTTGCTTGCCTTCCATGCCACGAGCTAGATTCCCTACACTCATAATCTTGAAAAATCTAAAGTACAAACTATGGGAAAAGCTAAGCAACAAAGTCAAGGAGTAACAATAGCACCCTAAGGGGTCTGGGGTATATAAGCAGCCGGTGGTTGAGGGGAACACTTGCTTGGGATCCTGTATAAGGCAAATACTGAGTGCACAAAGCAACAACATGAAGCATCACTTTCCAAGGGATTAGAGAGAGATTTTTCATGCCTCGAGTTGGCGCTGCTCAGCACTGAAAATTCTGGATGACAGAACAATATCTATTTCTTTCTGCAGGTCAGAAAAGGACCAATGTAGCTGCATCCTGGTGCCTCCAAACTATCTCTTGAAACATCTATTGTTTCCAGAATTATAAAAGGAGGACAAACAGCCATCCACATCAAAGTGATAGCACAGCTCTGGGGCCCTGTGCATTGACAGCATGCCTTGCCTCGATAGATAGCCACCGACTTCAAACCTCAGTAACAATAGGTATGCAGAACTATATGGCCTAAGCACAAAACTCAATGGCATTATGTTGGGCCGCCTAGCTTGGTTCATTTTTATTTAAAGATGTGCAATGCCCTGAGGCTATCTACTAAGGTTGGTTTAATAAAGTCCTCTCACACCTGTGCACATGCACTCAGGCCACACTGTTGTCCCCCAGCAAATAATGAAATCCCCTTGTAATTTGGGATGGGACAGAGAGCTAACCTGTTTATCAAAGGAAGCCTGATGATTGCAGTGCTGTTCCGATGACCTCCTCATGGGCCCACCTCCATATTCAGCAACCCATTATTTATAAAACAAAAACACATTATGCTGGAAAATCTGTGCTACCTACGGTATTCCCATTATGCAGTGATAGGTATTCTCATTCTGTAGTGTTACATGGTGTGTTTGTATCCCATCTTCTTCCATTAGCTTTCAATCTAAAATACAATGTTACCCTGTAGTAGCCTTACCAATAGTGTTGTCCAGAATCCTTGATCTATCAACCAGCCTTGATTACACTAAATTTATTACCTGAAATATTTTCAGGCAGTCTGTCAATTGAGGTAAATGCCCTATGCATTTAGCAAGAGACATGTTATCACTTTTGCCCCGAACGCACAAGAATATTGTGTCACTTTGAGGTAATGGTAAGATCAGGTGCAATACAGAAAATTGGCAAAATTGACACTGTTTTAAATGAGAAATTTCCATGTGTGATTGCTTATAAAATCTTGACTCAACCCCTACCCCGCAATCTCCTCTTCCTATTGACAGAGCCCACGGAGAGATATGAAACTGGCCTGCAATTAGCCTGTTTATGTCCCTTTCATTTTGTCTTACCCCCTTTACCAACTTGTACCTTGTCAGACACCAGCCTTGTATACTAGATGAGGTTGACTTCTCAAGCAGCAGTTTGACAAACCATGCAATACCCAGTACTGTATTTGTTGGTCCTCCGACACTATGTCAAACAGTGTAGTATTTGGATGTCAGAGTTGATGGGAATCCATGTCATAGTTTCTTTGTCACTTGGTGGATGAGGCCACGTCATGGAAATGGTTTATGTTATATAGACACTCTGGGGGTCATTACGACCCCAGCAGTTGGCAATGATGTGGCGGTAAGTACCGCCAACAGGCTGGCGGTACCTACAGCCATATTGTGACATTGGTGAGTTGGCTGAAGCCAACCCGCCAATGTACCACCCCGACCGCCAATGCGGTAACAGCCGCCAGGCTGGAGATATCCATCTCCAGCCTGGCGGCCGTCATTGTTCCGCCTGTGGGATTTTGACTCTGCCTTCCACCATGGTTTTCGTGGCGTTCACAATGCCACGAAAACCATGGCGGTAGGCCATATCAGTGACAGGGAATTTCCCCCCCCTTCCTCTCCAGTTACCCCTCTACCCCCCACCTCTCCAAACCCCCTACCCCCAGATACACGGCCCCTTCACACACACCGCACACACAAGCATACACACACCCATTCCCACATGCTGACACGCATGCATACATCCATTCACACACACATCCGCACACACTACCAAACATACATGCAGTCACTTTTCTTTGCATTAACAGGAACTGCAGTTTCTTGTGAAGTATCCTAAAACAGAGGACGTTTTTACCCTGGTTCTAAATACACATGCTTCTCAGGAAGCTGTCATAATATTAAAATTAGAAACATCTTCTTAATGTAAAATTGTTGCTTCTTCCATGCTTAGTTGTTCAGCTTCTTCTCTATTTTCCTTTTTATTTTTGTTGCATGTTGGTGCATGCACTTGGAATAACCCATAAAAGACAATTTACCAGTCGTATAAGATTGCCGAGGCCAGTCCTACTGCTCTTACCAATCCTTCCCTATCGATTCAACAATGAAAAGAACGCAGCATGGAGCAATTGCAAGGTACAGTCTATCGAATTCTTGCTTTTCGAAGTGACGACTCAAATGCGTGTATCCGCTAGACTACAACTGCTCCATACTGCGGGAATCCTTTCATTTTGAAGTTATCTTGTTACTTGGGAGTCTGAAAAGGTTAAGGTTGCATTTGTTTGTGTTCGACTTTGACTGGAAGGAGGGATAGAGTTCCACTATTGGAGAAGACGGAAATAATAACAGATTGTATGATGTAAGATATAATAATTATGATGTCGATGATTGTATTAGAGTACTCCAGACTCTTTGTAATCTACTACTATTTTCTGATTCACATTGGGAGCAGACTTTTTGATAACTACTATCTATACAGTACCTACAAACAGTGCTTAATTTGTAAATTAAGAGGTGCCGGTGCTCGAAGCCCTTCTCTTAAACACGAGGCTGCTGTAATTAAGGCCCATATTTATACTTTTTGACGCTAAACTGCGCTAACGCAGTTTAGCGTCAAAAAGTTTTGCGCCGGCTAACGCCATTCTGAAGCGCCATGCGGGCGCCGTATTTATTGAATGGCGTTAGCCGGCGCAAGCAGACCGGCGCTGCCTGGTGTGCGCGAGAAAAACCACGTACACCAGGCAGCGCCGGCGTAGGGGGAAAATGGCGCATGGGCGTCTTAAAATGGGGCAAGTCAGGTTACGTCGAAAAAATCGTCGTAACCCGACTTGCGCCATTTTTTAACGACGCCCATCCCCCATCAACATGACTCCTATCATTGTAAAGATAGGAGTCATGCCCCCTTGCCCAATGGCCATGCCCAGGGGACTTCTGTCCCCTGGGCATGGTCATTGGGCATAGTGGCATGTAGGGGGGCACAAATCAGGCCCCCCTATGCCAAAAAAAATTATTAAAAAAAAAAAAAAAATACTTACCTGAACTTACCTGAATGTCCCTGGGGTGGGTCCCTCCAGCCTTGGGTGTCCTCCTGGGGTGGGCAAGGGTGGCAGGGGGGGTCCCTGGGGGCAGGGGAGGGCACTCTGGGCTCATTTTGAGCCCACTTGTCCCTTAACGCCATGCCTGACCCAGGCGTTAAAAAGCGGCGCAAATGCGCCGTTTTTAGCCACGCCCACTCCCGGGCGTCTCTTTTGCCCGGGAGTATAAATACCACGTAAAGGCCTGGGAGTCATTTTTTAGACGAGAACGCCTCCCTTGCATATCATTAACGCAAGGAAGGGGTTCACGCTAAAAAATGACGCACATTCCGGGAACTTTGGCGCTATACGCCTCTAACGCCATAGTATAAATATGGCGTTAGTTGGCGTTAGTTTAGCGTCGAATTTGCGTCGAAAAAAACGACGCAAATTCGGCGCAAACGGAGTATAAATACGGCCCTAAATCTGCCAGCACTGAATACTGAGGCAGCGTAATCCTGAAGCCATCTCGGGCCTCTTCAATCCATTTATGGCCACCCCTGCCCCTTCAGCTCATCCTGCAACTTTCTACTTTCTCTCTTTGTGACGCTTTTTCGATTTTTCCTTCCTCCGTCTTTCCCATATGTGTCTTTTGCTCGCAGCAAATGCTTGAGCCATAAGAATAAGCCCCGGCCCCCACAAATAAGTGCCGGTGCTCAGCACCGGAAACAGCAAGCACAAATTTAGCACTGCCTACAAATCGGTAGAATCCCTGGAGATGCGGCCTGCTAACCGCGAAACACGCGTTGGCTGATACAATGTTGATTTATGGTAGCTGTAGACTATATATAATGTTGACTTTTGAAAGAATGATCTCTCAACAACAAAGAATCAGCTAATATATCATACCTAATGCTTGATTATTTAATGTAGAAGTGAATTTAAGTAGCTCCCTACGAAAAGTGTTGTTTACTTAAAACTATCGACCTGGTTTGTCTAAGGGCAAGTAGGTAGCAGCTATCGAAGGGCCATCAGCATCTTTTTGCCCAAATTTATTGAACTTATTGGTTAAAGCCTTCTTCCTGCCTTCGCCCCACTTGACCTATCCTTGTTCTAGGTTAATTAAACTATTTGTTGAATAATGATTGAGAAGTTCTGTATAAATTGTCATTAAAAGTTGGTTAAACCAATAAACCTCTGACCTTCTTTTATGGTTCTCGGAGAAGGCCACTTTAATACTGATTTTAATTTAGCATAATTCATACCTACTCCCTGTTCAGAGATCTCAAAGCTAAGGAAGGAGATTATAGAAACTTCGAAGAGACACTTCTCTCTTTTGGCATTTAGGGATTGCTTGTTTAACCTTAATATAACTTCCCAACCCACAATGATGTAATTTTAAAGACGATACGTGGATTAGAAGGCCAATGACATATAACACCCTGTACCCATTCAAAATGTTAAAATGTTTCTAAATATGCAACTGATGAAATGCTGGAAGGCAGCAGGGCCATTCAGACACTGAAACTCATTATCACATATTTAAAATGCCTGTTCCCATAGCGTGGGAAATTGGGTTACTCGTTCAGTGGGGTGAACCCCTACTCAAGCAATTCTTGTCAGGGTGCAACACACGCAATACCCAAATTAACCTCTGCTTGACCCTCTCGTAACCTGGCACAGAAGCAGGCTTAACTTTGAGGCAATGTGTACAGTATTTATACAGCACACACAGTAATAAAGTAAAAACAACACAAGAAAAATGTCCACACCAATTTAGGAAAATAGAGTGAAACCTAATAAATTATTTGACATCCAAATGACAACAATCCAGCCAGTAGAACCAGAGATATGCAATTTAAAATATTTCAGTGAAAATACTGCTTAAAAGCATAAAGCGCCAACTGTTGTTACATGGGCACACCGGACCTGGACAAAGTCACAAGTTCAGGCCTGTCACGAAGCTAACGAGCCAATGGAGTCACTCTGGTGGTTCTAGGATTCAAAATGCAGATCTAGTCCTTCTCACACATGGAAGCAGGGCAGCAAAGCAGCGGGTCATTAGAGCTGCAGTCCTTCTTGCTGCACAGCAGCACAACAGTCCTTCTTCTGAGTCTTCCACAGGTCCAGATGTGTAACAAAGAGTTGGGTCAGAGGGTCTACTATTTATATCTGATGGCCACTTTGAAGTGGAATAAACTTCTAAAGTCTTCCACAAACAGACATGTGGAATTTCCTGCCTGGCTGCCCAGTCTCCAGCTTGTCTGGGGGCACAAAATACTAATGTGAAACACTTTGTGAATGTGCTGAGGCAGAGTCTTTGTGATGTGTTTGTGTGGTAGGTGACAGCTTTGTCCCCCTATGAAGTCAGAGGCAGTCTATCCTGCCAGCACTCTTCCCCTTTTGTCTCCCTGCTTGGAAATAATACACAAAGATTGACTGCTGGCTACACCTAGCCATGTGACCCTGGATACAGACTACGGGCATCAAATGGCTGGGACTAGAAAAGACCAACTTTCTAAAAGTGGCATTTTCACTTTTTGTGACTTAAAATCCAATTTTACCATTAAAGAGAGTTTTAAATTACAATTCTTTGGAGACAAAACTCAACATTCCTACCTCCTTGCAAAAGAAAGCTATAACTTATTAAATGTAATAATATACCCAATGTTTTCCTATTACAGAGGCTTAGCAGTAGTGAAAAATAATGTAAGAGTTTTTCTCTGGCAGGACATGCAAAAGTTAAAAGTACATATCCTACGTTTCAAATACAATGTGCCCTGCCCTATAGGTTGTTTAGGTCCTACTTTAAGGGGGACTTATATACATCAAAAAGGAAGATTTAGGCCTGCGGAAAGGTTTGTTTTACCAGGTCAAAATGGCAGGTTAAAACGGCACACACAGACTTTGAAGGCAGGCCTGAGACATGTTTAAAAGGCTATTTAGGTGGGTGGCAAATGAGTGCTGCAGGCCCACTAGTAGCTTTTAATTTATAGGTCCAGGGTATCTGTACTACCACTTTACTAGGGACTTACAAGTAAATTAAATGTATCAACTGGGTGTAAGCCAGTTTTACCATGTTTTAGGGATAGCACTTTAGTACTAGTTAGCAGCAAAAAGCCAACAAAATGGATTACGAAAACAGAAGGGTGAAGGAAAAAAGGTTGGGGATAGCCATGCAAAAAGAGCCAAGTCCAACAAATACTGGCCCTCATTACAACATTGGCGGTAAATGCCGCTTACCGCCGTGCAGAAGACCGCCAACACACCGCCGTGGAATTCCGCTACAGCTATCACGACCCACAGCTCGGAATCCGCCAAAATCCAGACACCCACACAAGTCCGCCACACCAAAGGTCAGTGATAAAATGGAGATAACTAACCTCCACCGTCACGCCAACAAGAATACGCCCACACTATCACAACCCACGAATCCACGCGCGGTCTTTCAACTGCGGTATTCCATTGGCGGTACACACCGCCGCACTCAAAATACACACACATATACAAAACACAACCACATTGGACAATTCCAAATACACACACCTGATACACATACACACACCACTCCCACACACTCAATACAATATAAAACACCCGCCCACATTACCCACAAACCCTTATGACCTAAAATATTGACGAAGGCCAGAGAGGCAGCACAGCAAAGACAACACCACCATACAGAGGCACACAACACCATCACACATACACATCCACGCACAAAACACTACATACCCCTAAACATCACCCCACACATCACAACACACACCACCTCACACATCACCCACACCACCCCATGGCACCGCAAAGACACCCTAGATTTTCTGAGGAGGAGCTCAGGGTCATGGTGGAGGAAATCACAGCTATTCGGATCACAGGTGCAGCACACCACCATATCTAGGAAGATGGAGCTATGGCACAGAATCGTGGACAGGGTCAACGCAGCGGGACAGCACCCAAGAACACGGGATGACTTCAGGAAGAGGTGGAATGACCTACGGGGGAAGGTGCGTTCCGTGGTCTCAAGACACCACATCGCGGTTCAGAGGACTGGCGGCAGACCCCCACCTACTACCCCACAACTAACAACATGGGAGGAACAGGTCTTGGCTATACTGCATCCTGAGGGCCTCACAGGAGTAGATGGAGGAATGGACTCAGGTAAGTCAAAGATTTCACTACTTCATCCCCCACCCTACCTGCATGCTATCACATACCCCCACCCTCACTCTCCCCCCATCACTCCAACTCCTCACACATGTACCACTATCACAAACCACAGATCACAACACCAGGCCCTGCATGCAACAACAAAGCATGGACACCCATCACCAATGCATGTCCACTGCACATACCCACACAGACCCCTAAACAATTAGCACACAGGGTCCTACACAGGAATGCAAGCACTGGGGTACAGGGTCACCCACCCATTGAACACCATGGCACACACAGATACTAAAACTGTGCCTTTACACCCGTGCAGGACCCCTACCCAACGTCACCAAACAGGAGGTTCCAGAAATGTCCACTCCACCCACAGAAGAGGCCCAGAGTGATGACAGCAGCTCTGTCCAACTGGATCTAGATGACCAGCCTGGCCCATCTGGGACATCGGGACAGTCGGTTCCCCTCACACTGGCACAAGCCACAACAGAGCATCCCCCCTCTGGAAACACCAGCACAGCACCCACCCAGCGGGCCCATACCTCTGTCCCCAGGACACATCAAGCAGCAGTGTGTCCACCACTACAGGGAACCCAGGCTAACCCACCAACCCAAGAACAGCAGGGACCTGGGGGCAGTGGTAGTGGGCACACGGTTCAGGGGACAGAGGCCCAGGAACACAGGGGAACTGGGAGGGCTGCTGTGCGACAGGGGGAGGACAGGCGTAGGGAACCCACTCTCCACGAGGCCCTCTCCATCATCATGGAAGCCTACCACCATTCCCAGGAGAAGATGGCAACGGTACTGGCCAAGTTTCAGGAGACCCAGCTGCTGCAGGAGGAACAGTATTTGGGGTTCAGGGAGGAACTCAAATCTATCAATACCACCCTGGGCACCATTGTAGGGGTGCTGAAGGAACTCGTGAACACCAGGAGGGACACTGTGGCACAACAAGGGGCCCCTGACACTAGCCTGCATGATGAACTGCCCACCACCTCTGCCGGCGCTAGTGAACAGGAGGCACCACCACGGGACCACAACACCAGCACCCCACCCCCTGCAGATGGAGAACCACCCTGCAAGCGGTCCCTGAGATCCAGGACAAAGACAGAGAACAATGCCAAGACCCTCGCCAAGAAATGAGACCACCCTGATTGTCATCCTTCTGTCCCACTTTGTTACCCTGTCCATCCTTAAACTGCCATAGCTCCACTTTCTATGCCCCTTTGGACACTGCACCTGTGAAACAAATAGACTGGACTCTGCCATGGACATTCCTCCACCATCACCCCAGACCATTTTACAACCCCCTCCACTATTTTGCACTTAAATAAACACCCTTAAATCACAAAACTATCTGGAGTCAGTCTGTGTTTTCACAAAAGTGTATTTGCAATAACTGATGAAATATACAATATCCATTGTATTGTCAACATACCTATGTCACACAGCTCTAGTCCATGAGGAAACATAGCAGAGGTCACACAGTGGGACCTACATCTGTGAAATCAAAAGGGAAAGTGGCAAATCAGGGTCCATACACTGGGTGTAAGTGACAGACAGATGAGAGGTAGAACAAGTGTATCAGATGTAGCAGGCAGTGATGTCTTCTTACCTGTGTCTCACTGGAAGTATTGATGGATAACATTGTTTCTGTTGTCGATGTCCTCTTCTTCTGCTTCCTCTTCTTCACTGTCCACAGGCTCCACAGCTGCCACAAGACCTCCTTCTGGACCATCCTCCTGCAGAAAAGGCACCTGTCGTCGCAGAGCCAAGTTGTGCAGCATACAGCAGGCCACGATGATCTGGCACACCTTCTTTGGTGAGTAGAATAGGGAACCACCCGTCGTATGGAGGCACCTGAACCTGGCCTTCAAGAGGCCCAAGGTCCTCTCTATAACCCTCCTAGTTTTCCCATGTGCCTCATTGTAGCGTTCCTCTGCCCTTGTCCTGGGATTCCTCACTGGGGTCAGTAGCCATGACAGGATAGGGTAACTAGTCACCTGAAAATGTCGAGGGACAACTGTTAGACACACACTAACCCTTAGGGACAACCCCAGACCCAGACAACTATTCACACTGTATAGGGTCCATGTCCTCACCTAATAGCCACACACGGTGCCTCTGGAGTTGCCCCATCACATAAGGGATGCTGCTATTCCTCAAAATGTAAGCGTCATGCACTGAGCCAGGAAATTTGGCATTCACGTGGGAGATGTACTGGTCGGCCAAACACATTATCTGCACATTCATCGAATGGTAACTCTTCCTGTTTCTGTACACCTGTTCACTTCTGCAGGGGGGGACCAAAGCCACATTTGTCCCGTCAATGGCACCTATGATGTTGGGGATATGAAAGAAAGGGAAGTCGCCGCCAACCTGCACGGCGGACAAGACCGCCACCAGCACCGCTGCCAAGGACACCGCCGCCACCAGCACCGCTTCACAGGACACCGCCGCCACCAGCACCGCTGCCAAGGACACCACCGCCACTAGCACGCTCACTGGGCCACCCACCAGCCCCGCAGGCCAATGAGCGCTGCAAGCACTGCCGCTACTGAGGCCGCCACAAGCACCGCCAGCAGCCACGCCACATCCAGTGCCAGTGGCACCACCACAGACATGGCTGCCACCCCCAGTGGTCAGTCGTACGAAGCTGGTCGTCATTTTCAGGGGCCTGGACAGCTTCCATTTAGGCCCACCGTGAGTGGAGATTCCCATCCACTACCTCAGTCCTTGGCAGGATGAAGCAATCTGGGCACAAAGCCGCCTCCAGAACCAGTGAAGAGATACATCCACTACCTCAGTCCTTGACAGGATGAAGCAATCAAGGCACAAAGCCCCCTCCAGAACCAGTGGAGACTGTTGTTCACTTGTGAGACTGTGGCTTTGCACTCCCCAGGATACATCAATGGGCATGGAGCCCCCTCGTGGATTTGGCGTTGTGCACTCATCCGGCTGAGGTGCCCCCCCTTCCCTTCCCCGTGAGGTGCCTGTTTATTTCAATCTGATGCCCCTGCAGTGTTCTCTCCGTTTTGATCGGGTATCATGTGTGGGCCTCGCCCATGCATTTTGGGCCCAGTGGTCCACGACTATGTATGTGCAGTACATGGACTTGAATTCTTGGTGTATATATTTGTTAATAGTGTATATATATTTTTGAGTACTGGATTTTTCATTATTACAATGGTTACAATCATTTCCTTTTGTCCTTGCATTCTTCCAGGGGGGGTTGGGGGCGTATATGTAATGTATCAAGATGTATTTGTGTGTGTGTTGTAGTGGGTGAGGGTGGGGATGGGGGTGTTGCGTGTTGCGTGTTGCGTGTGTGTGTCACTCTCTTTTCCCTCCCCCTCACCGTGGTGTTCGTCGCCGGCGTTCGTGCTCCTGATAGAGGAGCAGGAAGACTATCGCAGGGAGGATTTGGAGTTCTGGTTCCCTGGCGTCCTGGTTCCTCGTGGGGTGTGTAGAGTTGAGCGTTTTTCCTTCCAAGTCCTGTTTCCGCTGTGTTTTTGTTCACGGTGAATCCGCCTCGGAAAGGGTGGCGGATTGGCCTCTCATGATACAGTGGTCGGTACATTGTCTTCCGCCTGTCTGTTGGCGGTGACCGCCATGCTGTATGTTTGTACCGCCGTGGCGGTCGGAGTGTTAAAGTGGCTGTCTATGTTGGCGGTTTCCGCCACGGTCATAATTCCATTTTTTTTACCGACGCCCTGTTGGCGGTCTTACTGACGCTTTACCACTGACCGCCAGGGCCACTATCTTCCGTTTACCACTATCATGTTTCCATACAAAGTTTTATTCTCCTAGAAAATCCAATTCGTGAATATTTTCGCATATTTTACTTGAACCAGAAGTGTGGAAATGAGGGTAGGAGTATATTACATTTATCTTTGCCACAAAGAAGACTAGCATCCTGCTGGAGAGGTGGAGTGTTGAATGAAGCCTTTGTCTATGATTTCCTGAAGATAATGTTGTTAAACTTCATTCCCTTTCACCATCAACAGATAGATTTTCCGACGTGGAATGAGCTCTTGAGGCTATAGGTCAATTTGTCAGTCATAGTCTTGATGTGGTGGAAGAGTGTCAGCTTTTTTCATGCGAAACATGTCTATAAGTTCTGCACTCTGGAGGAAAAACCACCTCATCATTCTCCACTTGCGAGGGTGGTCACTGAGGAATCAGGCTGCAGAACCTAGCATGCCAGTGACTACGGGCCTGATTTAGATTTCAGTGGATGGTTTACTCCATCACAACGGTGACGGATATCCTGTCCGCCGAAATATAAATCCCATAGGAAATGATGGGATTTATATTTCGGCTGTCGGGATATCTGTCACCATTGCGACAGAGTAACCCGTCTGCCAAAATCTAAATCAGGCCCTAAGTCTTATCAGAGGCTGTATTCAGAAATCAATGGGTATAAAAATAAGATGCGCTAAAGGTGACCGCGTGCATTTTCCAGTCCAATTAGAGATTAAGGGGGTCATTCCGACTCCCGCCGGCCGCGGTAACCGCAGGGCCGGCGGGAGCCGCCGAATGTCCGCACCGCGGTCAAATGACCGCGGTGCACATTCTGAGTTTCCCGCTGGGCTGGCGGGCGACCGCCAGAAGGCCGCCCACCCGCCCAGCGGGAAACCCCCTTCCACGAGGATGCCGGCTCCGAATGGAGCCGGCGGAGTGGAAAGGGTGCAACGGGTGCAGTTGCACCCGTCGCGATTTTCAGTGTCTGCTATGCAGACACTGAAAATCTCAATGGGGCCCTGTTAGGGGGCCCCTGCAGTGCCCATGCCAGTGGCATGGGCACTGCAGGGGCCCCCAGGGGCCCCACGACACCCGTTCCCGCCATCCTGTTCCTGGCGGTTTTTACCGCCAGGACCAGGATGGCGGGAAGGGGGTCGGAATCCCCATGGCGGCGCTGCCTGCAGCGCCGCCATGGAGGATTCCTCAGGCCAGGGGAAAACCGGCGGGAAACCGCCGGTTTCCCTTTTCTGACCGCGGCTTTACCGCCGCGGTTAGAATTGGCCTGGATGCACCGCCAGCCTGTTGGCGGTGCATCCGCGGTCCCCGGCCCTGGCGGTCGATGACCGCCAGGGTCGGAATGACCCCCTATGTTTTCTAAGCCATGTAGTACAGAGAATGATGGAACATGGGGCATTGTTTAGGTTAAAGTGAATCTCTTCAACATGTCCTGGCAACTCAACCATAAGTAATGGAAGGGTCTCAAACATACTGATCCCAAAGTGGTAGCAGTACTGCCTATTACTTGTATTTCTTCCTGAACAGTTTTTGCTTGATAGAAATCTGACATGCAGCTTGAAACTGATTATCTCTAAAGCGCTTGGCTGCTCCAGAATTTACCAAGTCAAGAACCAACACGGGTCTTCAAGAAATAGCAATCATAACTTGCAAGAAATAATGTGCTCTATTAGTAACAGACTCTTAAGCAGTGCTTAATTTGAGCCAGTGGATTCCGGTGCGGGCACCAGCACTTATTTTTGAGGGCCGGCACTTAATTTTCTGCATAAGTCAAATCAATCAAATCAAATCAAATCATGGTTTATAAAGTGCTCCTCTAAGCTTCAGTGGAACAGCCAAGTTTTAAGGTCCTTCCTGAATTGGGGCAGCGATGGTGACTGCCTGAGGTGCAGGGTGTTCCAGCTCTGTCAGTCACTTACTGCGAGCAAAAGACAAACATGATAAGGCGGAGGAAAAGAAAAACAAAAAAGCCTCAGAAAGGGAGAAAGCAGAAAGCTGCAAGAGTTAGCTGAAGTGGCAGGGAATGGCTGTAAATGGATGAAAGAGGCACAAAATGGCTTTAGGATTACTCTGCCTCAGTATTCTGTACTCGCACATTTAAATGCAGCCTCTGCCTGTTTCAAAGGAAAGATTTGGGCACAGGCACCATTTTATTTAAAAATTAAGCAGTTATTTTCCTATAACTGAGGACAGGTTCACACCCAAGCCCTCATTACTGCTTCGGCGGTCTTTTTCAAAGACCGCTGAAGCCGCTGCAGCCAGCACACCGCCAGTGCTGGCAGTATGCTGGCCGCCCTAGTAGGTGCTTTCCGCTGTGCCAATGGGCAAAAACAGCGTTTCTGCCCTGCTGGCCCAGCGGAAGACTCACTACAACATTGACACAGGCTCGTAATCGAGCCTGCTGCAATGTTGTGGTGCATCGGGTGCGACAGCACCTGTTGCGCATTTCACTGCTGGGCAGTGAAAAGCGCAATGGGGCTGTCCATGGGGGCCACAGCACTACCCCCGAATCCCCCTTTCCGCCATCCTTTGGTGTTGGGACCGCCATGCAAAGGCTGGCGGAAAGGGGACTCGTAATCCCCAGGGCAGTGCTGCTTGAGACCGCCAGGCTGTCGACAGGCGGCAACCTGGTAGTGCTCGCCCGTTGGACCATGGCCCATCTGCCACGGTCATAATAGGGCAGTCGGACCGCCCTGTCTGTGGCGGTCCGACCGCCATCGCGAGTGTGGTGGTCTTGAGACCTCCATACTTGTAATGAGGGCCCTAATGTCCAGTCTTCCCACATGAGATGCACAATCCTGTCTCCCTAAGGCATTTACTTTCTTCGGTTGACAAGTGTTTTGTGATACCCCAATTTGCATAGGTTCTTATGCCTTAAGCATAGCATAACTGTGATCTGGGACTTTATTAGGCTAAGGTAGAGGACTTAGAGGTGGTGTTTGGGCAACATATTGATTAGAAAATATTGAGAGACAGAAATCTCAGAAATTAAATGCTGAGGCACACAAATATTGTGATGCATAAGAATATTGTTTTTTGAGGTACGTAATGAATTCTTGATTGTTAATTAACTATGTAATTGATTACTTATGTAATGTATGTAATATTTATTCTACTTATGTTGTAGTTGCAGGCTGCTATGTTTGTAGGGATGTATGGTAGGAAGTTAATTAAGTAACAATAAAAATGTATTATTAATTATTAAATCATTATTTAATTAGTTGTGGGATGCTAGGTTTGTAGGGTATTTTGGGTGAGAGTTGAAATAAGTAATAATTAACTATTAATTAATGTTTGTAAATTAATCATTTAATTGAATTTTAAATATGTAAATTGCAGCATTCTGATTTATTTAAATTTTATTTTAGCCGGCTGCAGGATGCTGGTTTGCAGGGTGTCTAGGGTGGGAAGATAATAAAGTAATAATTAACAATTAATTATTAAATATTAATTCATGATTTCATTAATTTTAAATATTTTAATATTTTAAATATATACGGAATGGAATAGTTATTTTTTAAACAGTTATTTTTTAGGTGTGGGCTGCTAGGTTGTAGGGCTATATGGTGGTACGTTAATTATCTAGTAAGTGACTGACAATTATTGAATCATTGATAATTATTTTTTATCGAATAGTAAGTATGTTAATTGATTAATTGTTTTTAGTTTTTTAATACATATATATTTGTTATGTTAGTTAACAAGAGTTTCATATTTATTCTACATTTATGGGATTATTCATATATGTAATGTGCTTGAAGTGAAATATTTTCCCTACTCTTGCTTAGACTGCAATAGGAATAGTAAAACTAACCTCTTCGCAGTTCAACAATTTTCCTACTGTTGCTCTGTTTGGAGTACAATAATACCTTTCATACCTCTGAAATTCAAAACATTCCCTACTGTTGCGCTGACTGGAGTGGGAATAATAAATTTCACCCCTTTAAAATCCAGCGCTTTCCTTATTGTTGCACAGACTGGAGTGGGAATAGTACATTTTACCCCTCAAAAGCCCAACACTTTCCCTAATGATACACCCCCTGGCAGAAATGTGTTACAAAGGAGAGGCCCTTCTCCCCGAGCCTCTTAAACCCCTGGGAACTCCACCACCATGGGCTGCTAAACTTAAGTAAATGTAGAAGGGGGCCATGCTGCCCTTCCTACCTGAGCCATTATTGGGCCCACGGACCACCATCGCTAGGAGCCAGCTCAGATGCTATGTCTTGGGGAACCTACATCCCCCACTCCGAAATAGCGGTTCCCCTGCCCGCACAGAATCTCTGTTGCTCGCTTGGCGGGAGCATTTTCAAATCTCCTGCAAAGTTGGAGTAAATACCAAACCCGCTCCCAGTGGGCTAGAGATTTGAAAATGCTGGCAGGGACACAGATCAAAAGATTGCTCCCACCCAGAGGGAACAGCATCAGTAGCTGCTCCCTGGGGGTGAAAGCAATGCTGGCTCCCACTGTATACCGGGAGCAGGGTGGGGCCAAAGGAGCTTTGGAGATCACCCCGCTCCAACCAGCGACAGCATGATGGGTGGCCTGGGTGGGCACCCATTTTTCACAGTACAGGGCCCCGGGGGATAGGGTTCCTGAAGCTGAGATCAGCCAGGGCTCCACCTAAAAATAATACAGGACCTGTGGGTTGGGGTCCCCGGGGACAAACTCGTCCAAGGGAGGGGCACCATGTGCCCCCCTAACAATCATGAAGGCCCTTGGGGGATGGGTCCCTAGGAGCCAAAATCGGCATGGGGAGGGGACCACACACAGGGGGCCACCCACTCCACCTCCCCTATCTTCAAAAGAGTAGCCCTGGGATAACGGGTCCTCAGGGTCTAACAAGGCTTGGTGTGGTCTCCCTCCCCTTTATTTAAATAAGTGGCCCCGGGAGATGGGGTCCCCAGGGCCGGTAATGGCTCAGGGAGGAGGGCAAGGGTCGCTCCCCTGGGGGGAAAATTTATTTTAGGCCATTTCTGCCCCCTGGGGCCGGCTGAGCTAGAGGCCAAAATCCACAGGTAGGCACTTTGCAAAAAACACCTCTGTTTTCTGTGAAAAAATGTGATGTGTCCACGTTGTGTTTTGGGCCATTTCCTTTTGTGAGCGCTAAGCCTACCCACACAAGTGAGGTACCATTTTTATCGGGAGACTTGGGGGAACGCTGGGTGGAAGGAAATGTGTGGCTCCTCTCAGATTCCAGAACTTTCTGTCACCGAAATGAGAGGAAAAAGTGTTTTTTTGGCCAATTTTTGATGTTTGCAAAGGATTCTGGGTAACAGAACCTGATCATAGCCCCACAAGTCACCCCATCTTGGATTCCCCTGGGTTTCTAGTTTTAAAAAATGCGCTGGTTTGCTAGGTTTCCCCAGGTGCCGGCTGAGCTAGAGGCCAAAATCCACAGGTAGGCACTGTTTTCTATGAAAAAATGTGATGTGTCCACGTTGTGTTTTGGGGCATTTCCTTTCGTGGGCGCTAGGCCTACCCACACAAGTGAGGTATAATTTTTATCGGGAGACTTGGGGGAACGCTGGGTGGAAGGAAATTTGTTGCTCCTCTCAGATTCCAGAACTTTCTGTCACCGAAATGTGAGGAAAACGTGTTTTTTTCTACACATTTTGAGGTTTGCAAAGGATTCTGGGTAACAGAACCTGGGCAGAGCCCCACAAGTCACCCCATCTTGGATTCCCCTAGGTCTATAGTTTACAAAAATGCACAGGTTTGGTAGGTTTCCCTAGGTACCGGCTGAGCTAGAGGCCAAAATCTACAGGTAGGCACTTTGCAAAAAACACCTCTGTTTTCTTTCAAAAAATGTGATGTATCCACGTTGTGTTTTGGGGCATTTCCTGTTGCGGGCGCTAAGCCTACCCACACAAGTGAGGTATCATTTTTATCGGGAGACTTGGGGGAACATAGAATAGCAAAACAAGTGTTATTGCCCCTTGTCTTTCCCTACATTTTTTCCTTCCAAATATAAGAGAGTGTGTAAAAAAGACGTCTATTTCAGAAATGCCCTGTAATTCACATGCTAGTATGGTCACCCTGGAATTCAGAGATGTGCAAATAACCACTGCTCCTCAACACCTTATCTTGTGCCCATTTTGGAAATACAAAGGTTTTCTTAATAGCTATTTTTCACTCTTTATATTTCAGCAAATGAATTGCTGTATACCCGGTATAGAATGAAAACGCACTGCAGGGTGCAGCTCATTTATTGGCTCTGGGTACCTAGGGTTCTTGATGAACCTACAAGCCCTATATATCCCCGCAACCAGAGGAGTCCAGCAGACGTAACGGTATATCGTTTTCAAAAATCTGACATTGCAGGAAAAAGTTACAGAGTAAAACGTAGAGAAAAATTGCCGTTTTTTTTCACCTCAATTTCAATATTTTTCTTTTTCAGTTGTTATTTTCTGTAGGAAACCCTTGTAGGATCTACACAAATGACCCCTTTCTGAATTCAGAATTTTGTCTACTTTTCAGAAATGTTTAGGTTTCTGGGATCCAGCATTGGTTTCACACCCATTTCTGTCACTGACTGGAAGGAGGCTGAAAGCACAAAAAATCGTAAAAATGGGGTATGTCCCAGTAAAATGCCAAATTTGTGTTGAAAAATTGGGTTTTCTGATTCAAGTCTGCCTGTTCCTGAAAGCTGGGAAGCTGGTGATTTTAGCACCGCAAACCCTTTGTTGATGCCATTTTCAGGGGAAAAACCACAAGCCTTCTTCTGAAGCCACTTTTTCCCATTTTGTTTTTAAAAAAACGACATTTTCACTTTATTTTGGCTAATTTCTTGGCCTCCTTCAGGGGAACCCACAAAATCTGGGTACCTCTAGAATCCCTAGGATGTTGGAAACTGACGCAAATTTGGCTTGGCTAGCTTATGTGGACAAACAGTTATGAGGGCCTAAGCGCGAACTGCCCCAAATAGCCCAAAAAAGGCCTGGCACAGGAGGGGGAAAAGGCCTGGCAGCGAAGGGGTTAGGGGATGGCACCACTCTGCCTTGATGGTATGAATCCTGGGTAGATTTAACCACTGTAAAACCAGTAGCAGCTGGTGGGGAGTAAATCCATTTCTTGGTTTGGAGCAAATGAGTGCCTGAATTCAGCGAACCAGAACTACTTGTGTAACGTCCAATGAGTTTCTTTCTCCGTCTGAGAAGACTTTGATTTGAAACTGGGCAAAAGGGGGCATTTTGCTGCACAATATTCACAGATGTTTTGTGAAAATGCCCTGTCCTGAAGGGCCACTTTTATGCTGTGCAAGCAGGCCCTACCTTCAGAAGGGGTCACAAAACTCACCCCACCCGAATAAACATTCACAAAGGTTTTTGTAAAACAGTGGACTTTTTTTAATATAATGTCCCCTAAATGTTGGTTAGAACCTTATGAATTACAGGCAGTACAGAACATGTTGTCATGCAGGGTCCAATGTCTTACCTATTTTCAAAATACATATATAATCTTTCTTCATTTCTTTTTCCAATTCTTCATGTTGATCCGCACGAAAATGTAATGGCTGAGACTCTAAATAGCAAGGTCCACAAATCACAAGTTACACAAATTTCAATGGCAGGATGTGGACAGCACAGCTACACAGATGTTACAGGTTCACACTGCTATGCTATTGCTCAGTTACAAATTGATCACATGAGAGAGCTATTATGTTTGTCTACCAAACATCATCTTCTCGTTTTCATCATGCACTCAAATACACTATTTGAGATTCTGTCTTTCATGTCCATTCATAATCACATAGCAGGCCTATTATATGGTAAGCAATATTCTCACTATCTTTATGCAAGGGATAGCCAGCATTGGGTCAAAAATGGAGTCAGTAATTTAATGATGGGTTACGTTTAAGCCAGGAACAGACTGAAAGGTGTTTGAATGGCTGCAGTTTGGCAGGGATCAGCCACTATTACGAAATAGATAATAAGAAGGTTGCCAGAAAGTCCACCTCAACCCCCCCCCCCCCCCCCCAAATTTCACTGCTGGGCTGTTATGTGAGGGTTATTGACTCTGCCCCAAATAATGCACAAAGATGCCCCTGAATGGAGGCAGGGAGCTGCTGAAATTTGGAGCAGGTCCTGTGGCAGTGGTGGTGGCCCTCTGGCAATCATTGTCAACGGCACAAAGACCAGGCATTCTTTTATGCGCAGACGTGCAAAAATTAGGCCCTCATTATGAACACGGCGGTCCAAACCGCGCCGCCGGTGGTAAAAACTGCCAAAAGAGGAGCGGTCCGGACCGCCAAATAATAAACCAGTCGAAACACAGGCATCCAGAAAACCACCCACCGCCAGTAGAGGAGTGCTGACAACGATGGCAGAGTCCACCCACAGGCCTACGGGAAGGCCCAACCCGCCCTTCAAATAATTAACCACTAGGCCGCCGCCAGTTCCGGGGCCGGAACCACCGCCTGGCAAGTCCAAGCAGAAATGAACAAAATGTAATGAAACACTCACCGGAGGCCCACACAACGCGCCAAAGCAGACATGGATAGAGAGCTGCAGATCATGCCAGCCCTGCTTCTTGCCATATACCTCCATGACCGAGACAGCCGACAAAGACGACGGTAAGTCCTGCAACCTATGAAACAAGGGAGGAAAGGGCATGGTTGCATACCCACCCATTCCACCCACCCTGTAACGCCCCCCCAACCCTTCACAGCAGCATGACCCATACACCCCACAGCAAGATGTACTTACCGGACACAAGGCAAATCCAACCTAACCATAATACATACAAATGCCCCACACCCACAAACAATGAAACGAAAGACCAGGTTTCAGGAGTGTGCCGGAAAAACAAATGCGACACATAAATATTTATTCCAGCTCACAGAGCTAACTATTTACAACAAGGCCAATTGCCAGTCCGTATTGCAAGAAGTCCCATGGGCCACAAAGGCCCCAACCTGACTCCCAAAAGTGCATGGTACTCCACCTAATGGGGCGAAAATGGGGCATCCAGGCACCTCATGGGACGGGGACAGGGGGCGGTGGGGGTGGGGATTTGCGACGGGGGTGGGGCTTGGACTTGCGCTTGGAAGGTGGAGGGGGCGTGGGTTTGGCTTTGGAAGGTGGGGGGGGTGTTTCGAGCGGGTGGAGCCAGATGGACTTGGCTCTGCACAGGGCTTCTTCTTCTCTGAGGAAGGGGCACAGGAATGTGAAGGGTGGACAGGGTCGGGCTGTGAAGTGGAAGGAGTGGAAAGGGCAAGGAGGCGTGCACGCTAAGGTGCAAGACGGGGTGGGCCAGTGGATTGGAAGAGGTCAGCACGGGAGAGGAAACGTTTTTTCAGAGCAATTGGGTTGGGCCTGGATGAGGGCGTGGGAGTGGAGGCAGAGGGTGTGGACGTAAGTGGTGTAGGGGTGCGTGTCGTGGGTGCAGGTGACTGGACAGTATGCTGAGGTGTGGTGGATGTGTTATGGGTAGGTGTCTTGGTGCGTTTGTGTGTTGTTGGAGGGGGGGTGGACACAGTGGGAGAAGACAGGCTGCCAGTGTGGATGTATGTTGTGTGGGTGTCTGCAAGTCTTGTGAGTGTGCTGCATGTGTCAACTACAGTACTTGTGGTGAGCGCAGGTGTGGTGTCTGGGGTGCATGTCTGGATTGCTGCTATTGTGGTGACTGCAGTATGAGGAGCAGCAACAGTGACTGAAGGTGCAGTGCATTAGTGTGTGCATGTGGAGGGGCAGACAGGGATTCGGAAGAGGTGGGCACACTAGGGGAATGGATGTTGCTGTGTGTGCATGTGTATGTTGGCTGTGTGAATGCTTGTGGCGGGAGGTGTGGTGCTTGTGTCTAGAAGTGTGTTTCCTGTGTGTTGAGGTGCTTGACTGCGTGTCAGATTGTGTGCTTTGGGTGGGTGAAGGGAGTGGGGTGCTGGAAGGGGTAGAGGAGGTTGGAGGGGGGACGGAATGACCAGGGAAACTGGCTGCCGTCCAAGAGGAGGCCAGAGCCTGAAAAGATCTCTGTAGGCCAGACACAGCACCGTGAATGCCATCCAGATAGGCATTTTTCTGCTGCTTCTCTGATGCTAGCCCCTGGATGGCATTGACAATGGTTGTCTGCCCTACAGAGATGGTTCTCAGGAGGTGAATAGCCTTCTCTGTGAGGGCAGCAGGGCTGACTGGGGCAGGGGAGGAGGTGCCTGGGGCGAATGAGACGCCCACCATTCTGGGTGAGCAGGCACGGGCAACTCAATGGGAAGCAAAAGGGAGGGCGGTGATGGAATGGGGATGCAGAAGATGTCACTGTAGTGGTGTGGCCACTAGGGTCTGCCACCGCCGGGTAGCCCCCATCGGAGGAGGTATCAGAGTTACTACCTCCAGTGGTAGTTGCCTCCCCCGTGGTTCTCCCCTCGCCCTCCAACCCACTGGTCCCCTTGGCGTCGGAAGACTCTGCCTCCGAGGATCCGTGGGCCGCTGCATTCCCACTTGCCGGTGGCCCAGCTCCCTCGCCAGATGCTGCTGATGTACAAAAACAACACAAGAGAACAGGCATGGGGAGACAAAACAGGAGAGACACTTGTAAATAGCTGAAAAGAGTGACCATAGTGGCCAGACCTACACCCTCCCAAAAGAAACCCCCAACAGGCAGCCCCATTCACTATGCCCATGGCCAGGCCCCTGACTACTGACCAGAACCCGGCTCTACACCCATCCCCTGAACTACCTAAGGACCCGACGTGTAGCAGACCTGACCAAGACACCCCTACACCCTACGGGGGCCATCATGTAGATGGACAACAGTCAGAGTCCCTGCAAGTAAGCAGCATGAACCCTAATGCATACACAGACATCCATCAAGGGTTAAGATTGTGACATGAGTACTCACCCCCTTGTGACTGCTGTGCAGCCTTCAAGCGCCCATCCAGGTCTGGGTAAGCCACCACCAGGATGCGTAGCATGAGGGGGGGGTCAGTGCCCGACAGGCACCCCTTCCACGTTGGGAGGACTTCGCCAGCTGGGCCTCACAGATTTTTCGAGCCCAGCGCTGCAGGTCCTCCAACCTCTTCCTGCAGTTGGTGCTCTGCCGGTTGTAGATTCCCAGAGTCTGCACCTCTTTGGCGATGGCATTCCAAAGTGCCCTCTTCTGGTGGGTCCTGACCTAAAAGGGTGACACAGAAATGGAACACAGAGGTCAGGTACTTGCAAAATAGGTACAGCTGGCTATACGTCCACTATGGGACGGACAGTACTGTCAGACTTACAGGACATACACACGCAGCATGCCATGAACCATGGCTCATGTAGGCTCAGAGGTGCACACATATGTCCTTACAACACCATCCATTACACCCAACAGTGCCCCCCAAACCCTGAGTCACCTGTACCTCTGGCTGTCCGTAGGGTTTGGCGTACAGGGGCAGGACCCCGTCCACTAGCCTTTCCTGTTCCTCCTGGGTGAAGGCCGGGGCCCTTCCCCCTGCAACACAAGCCACTTCCATGACTAGAGGCAGGACACAGCAGTACACACAGTACCTGTTCGCACAAGGTCAGGGAGCCAAGTGAAGTTTGGATGACGAATTCGCGTACGTACCACGGAAGCCGTCATCGTCACCGCCGGCAGCGATCATGATACGCCAGTATTCCCCATTGGCATCCATGTTAACCAATGACAGTCCGAACGGCGGTAAACACTGCCTTACGCTGTTACGTCAACCGCTAGCAGTATGAGGTCACTTCCACACAACAGTTCTGGATTACAGGGGGCAGACATTTTGGCATTAACTACGCATCTATAAAAAAGAAATTTGCACAATGCAGGCCCTATTTTTCGCATAAAGCACCTATGCATGTGAACATTTAAAAAAACCACACATGACAAACACTGTTCTCTCATTAAGGTGTAGAAGAAGATCTGTCAAGCACATCCAACTTATGAGTCCCTACAATCAAGTATGCAGTGCACTATTAATGACTATTTGTGCCTATGTATGTGTGTTCCTCACACGTGTTTGAAATCCCTCCTAGGTACCGACCCTTGTGGCGATGAAGGGCACCATTGTGGAGCGTCACATCATAATCAATTACAGACTCACCGTGCAACTATTCTTGAACTTTGTACATTACTGGATCCTGCACTAACTCCGGGAAATCGTAATGAGCATACCATCCCTACTGAAGTGCAGGTGCTCTCCGCACTCCATTTGCTGGCCACGGGCTCATTTTAAGTGACAGTGGGCATGGGTGCTGGATTTTCACAGCCAATGTTCAGCATGGTACTGACAAGATTTCTAAATGCATTTGTACGACACCTGCAGTCCTATGTGAGGCTTCCCCAAAGTACTGACCTGCCTGCCATCAAGTCGGACTTCTATGTGTTTGCAAACATTCCCCATGTGATCGGTGCCATAGATGGCACCCACATACCGATCATGCCCCGAAGAGTCAGTGAACAGGTTTACAGAAACAGAAAGAACTTTCATTCCATGAACATCCAATTGGTATGTACTGCAGACCAGTACATCTCACATGTGAATGCCATGTTCCCAGGTTCAGTCCATGATTCATTTGTGCTGAGGAACAGTAGTGTGCCACAGAAGATGGAACAACTACAAGAGGACAGAGGGTGGATCATAGGTAAGTGTTTCTGTCACTAACTGCCACCTAGCAGACAGCCAGGCTGTCTGACTCATAGCCTTGACACTGACTACTCTGTATTGCATCTTTTTCTAGGTGATTCTGGCTATCCCAACTTGCGTTGGCTCCTGACACCAGTGGGGAATCCTGGAACAGATGCAGAGAGGAATTACAATGAGGCCCATGGACGTACTAGGAGGGTGATAGAGCGCACAATAAGTCTCATGAAGGCTAGATTTCGTTGTCTACATATCTCTGGTGGTTCCCTGGCCTATTGGCCTGAAAAGATGTGTAGAATAGTGGTGGCCTGCTGCATGCTGCACAACATGGCAGTGAGAAATTCTATCCCCCTCTTGGAGGTGGAGGGGGCTGTATGTCCTGACCAGCTTCCTCGGAGAGGGGAGGAGAGTGATGGTGATGATGGGGAAGGGGAAGATGTCAATTCCAGGACCCAACTTATACAACTCTACTTCCAGTAACTATGTGGGACTAGGGGCTGACATTGGGGTTTATGACACATACAGTCAGTGTGGTTTGTCATCTAGGGAGGGTTTGAATCTTCTACTTGCAACTGGGTCCAGGTCTGCATGGTAGCAAATACAATTTAGCACATTTATTTGGGGGCCACATTTAGGCACTCAGGAGTCCTTTCATGCCACGCATTGCCAATTAAGTGGTTATCATCCAGTTGAAGCCATACTTCAGTTTGTTCACATATTATGACAGGGGGCAGTGTTACAGGTGTGATATGTGTTTTATTGGTGGCAGGGAGTGAATAGTGCAATTTACAGTGATGACAGTTGGTCATGGGTGGTTGTCCTCAGTGCCAACATGGTGGCAGCCTTGTTGGTAGTATTGATGGGTCCATCAATGCTTACACTAGTTCATATTGCTTCTTAGCACTGTGAGGTGGTTGATTGTGGGGGATGCTTGCTGTGCAGATTGTTGCAGAGTTACTTTTTGAAGGGGGCATTGTTTTTTGCAGGGGTTCCTGTCCCATATCTTGGCCTGAGGGCCCGTTTGGGCGCCTGCTGTTGACCTTGAGGGGATGACATGGTTGGCTCTTGTGTTTCCTCTGAGGGTAGTTCCTGGGATGTTGCTGCTGATGGTGTCATTGTCCGGTCTGTGTGGCCTGTGCTGTAGTAGAGGCCTCCTGTCCTGTGTGGGTCTCAGACTGGGTTTGTACCAGCTGCAGCAGTGCTCCTGCTATGCTGGCCATTGTGGTGTTGTGCTGTTTCCACTGCTCCATGGCCTCTTGGTGATGTTCCTGTTGCGTTCCAGGGTGGATACTATCTGTGCCAACCTGTCATGGGTATGCTGGTAAGCTGCCAATACCTCTGATATCACGTCCTGGGCCACTGCATCCATCCTGTGGCCTCCCCCCTGGCCCACTGAGGCCCTAGCACTTGCCCTAGCCCCCTGTGCCTATGTCTCCTGCACAGATCTGGCGGTACCACTTGTACTGGGTCCCTTGTCTTCTTGCCTGTTGGTAGGGGGAGACTGTTGCCTCTGTACCTGTGTTCCACCAGTCTGTCGCCTGCATACACTGGTGAGGGGATGCTTGGCCTGGCCTGATGTTCTTGCCTGGGTGGTAGGGGTGTCAGTGGTATCCTGGGTGGGGCTGTTGCATGGTGACAGTCCAGGACTGTGTGAGTGCCTGCCTGCTCATCAGTGTCCAGGGATCCTTCCCCAGTGTCCTGTGAGGTGCCTCTGTCTCCATGGGGGGCACTAGCACTCCTTGTCCCGTCCGTGAGGGTGGCATGGATGGTTGTGCCTGTTGGGGGAAATGGACAGATCTGTTACAAATGCATGAATGGATGGGGGGGACAGGGCTGGGCTGTTTTGTGCTGGTGTACATTTTTGGGACCATCCAGGGCGCCTTTGTGAGGTTTTCAGTGCATTTTGCTTAGGGTGTGGAGTTGCATTGTGGGTGGTGTAGTGACATTGTGGATCATTGCAGGGGTAGGTGGCTGTGCACAGGGGGAGGGATGTGGGCCTGTTAGTGGGTTTGTGGTCATGCGGGGGGGTGGATTCAGTGGTTGTGGCCGGGGTGGGGTATTGGTCCAGGTGGGTGTGGGTAGGGTGGGGTGGTGCATGCATACAAGGTATGATGTATATGGGGTAAATGTAGATGACTTACCCAAATCCATTCCTCCAGTGAGTCCAGTGAGTCCCTCAGGGTGCAAGATGGCCAGTACCTTTTCCTCCCAGTCGGTGTATTCGGGTGGTGTTGGTGGGGGTCCTCCACCAGTCTTCTGGACTGCAATGTGGTGCCTGGATGCCATGGTCCTGACCTTCCCCTGCAGGTCGTTCCATCTCTTGCGGATGTCGTCCCTGGTGCGTGGATGGTGTCCCACTGCATTGACCCTGTTGACAATGGTCTGCCATAGCTCCTTCTTCCTTGCAAGGGGTGTGTGCTGCACCTGATCCCCGAATATTTGTGGCTCGACCTTCAGGATCTCGTCCACCATGGTCCTTAGCTCCCTTTCTGTGAAGCGTGGATGTTTGGTGGGTGACATTGTGAGTGTGGTGAATGGTGTCGGGCTGGAAATGCAGTGAGGGTGCTCCTCTGTGGGTCGGTGTGCGTCTCGTGTATAGTGGCGCTCGGTGTCTGCTTCTGCTGCTCTCCGTCTTCTTTGGCCTAGTTTGGTTGCAAAGGATTGGGGGGGTGTCTGTGAGTGTTTTATGGGGTTATGGATGTGTGTCAAGTGTGTGGGTTTCAAGCTTATCCAATGTGTGCACTTTTTGCTGTTTAGTCCACTTGCCGCCCGTGGCACCGCCAATGGTCGTTCGGCTTCTACTGACCGCCAAGGTGATTTGTGCATCATTATTTGGAGGGCGGGATGTGGGTGTGCTAGGCGGTGGCGGGGTGGAAGGTCCAGCATTTCTGCCGACAAGGTCCAGGCGGTGACTGGTGGTCTGGTGATATTTGGCGGTGTAGGGATTTTAGTTAATTATATGGCGGGTTTGTATTCACCGCCAACGGCGGTCTTCTGTTCACCGCCACCACAGCGGTCGGCGGAGTTTACCGCCGTGTTCATAATGACCGCCTTAGTTTCTGGCAGCTGCGGGCGAGCCCAGGTCACCTTATAAAGTGGGGGCAAACGTCAAGTGGCCTCTTACTGCTGGCCTGAAGCCACCTTCTGCCTGCTGGTCCTCTGTTCCTTTGCTGCTCCCTCTGCAGAAGCTGCCGGACAACACTAATGGGTGATTATTTTGTTAGGGTTAGCCAGCAAGTCCCAAGGGATGCCCATAGTAGGTTACTAATTGCCCCTAAATATGTTCGGGAAAATGCTCACAATATGCCATTAGTTAGCCATTTTTCTCAAGCTCCCAAGATGTCCCAAAGCATTTCAAGAATATGGGGGTCATTATGACTTCGGCGGACAGGAACTTCCAATGGGTAGGTTGTTGCGAGTGTGGCCGCCTCCCCACCTGCCCTATTATGAGTTTCCAACTTGGTCAGCGGGCGGAAACAGAGTTTCCACCCGCTGGCCCAGCGGGAAACGGCCTACTACATTGTCTCCGGCTTGTAATAGAGCCGGCGGCATTGCTGTAGTGCAGTGGTTCACAAACGTTTTCGTCCCGAGACTCCCTTGACCTATTGGCCATTGGCCACGGTTCCCCATTGTGTCACTTTTTTTTTTTTACAATGGGGGGTGGTGTAAGCCAGGCCTCGGGAGCACTTCCATTTTTCTCCCTGAAAACAATTGGGATGAAGCCGATAAAGGGCTTCTGCTGCTGCAGGCCAGTGCACAACATTTTTGTCACACTCTTTCTGCCTGCCATAGAGCTTTTTCCTGGATCCTGCAGCCCCACACTTGGATCTCCCACACATGACAATAGGCCCGCTGGTCCAAACCATTCAAGACTCTGAGAGCTGTGGCTTCCATAACTCCCCACATGGCTTTCACACATGGGTTACTCAGGGCCACAAATGCACATTACAAAACCCTAACAAGTTTGATTTATTTGTACTTTGATTCTTTATTTTTCTTACTACCGTACGGCTCTGTTCTAAATGTAACATCTTTAGAATGGAGCCTTATGTTAGTATGAAAGAGAAAGCATTGCAGTGCAAAGTGCTTAATTTGAGCGGGTAGGTTCTGCAGTGCTTAATTTGAGCCGGTGGTTTCCAATGTGGGGCACTGGCACTTATTTTTGAGGGCCGGTATTTAGTTTTCTGCATCAGACATCTTGTATGAGCAAAAGACACATATGGGAAACGTGGAGGAAGAGAAAAACTAAAAAGAGTCACAAAGGGAAAACGTATAAAGCTGCATGAGTGAGCTGAAGGAGTAGGGAGTGGCTGTAAATGGTTTAAAGAGGTCTGAGATTGCTCTCACATTTAAATGCAGCATTCGCTTGTTTCAACAGAGAGATCTGAGCACCTCACATTTTTATTTACAAATTAAGCACTGGGTTTCCGATGGGGGACACCAGCACTTATTTTTAAGGACTGGCACTTGGTTTTCTGCATTAGGCATTTACTATGAGCAAAAGACACATATAGGAAAGACGAAGGAAGAGAAGGACGGAAAAGCTCCACATTGGGGATAAGCAGCAAGAGTGAGCTGAAGGGGAAGGGAGTGGTTGTATATGGATTAAAGTTGCTCGAGATGGCTTTAGGATTGTCACTGCCTTCGTGTTCTGTGCATGCATATTTAATTGCAGCAGCCGAGTGTTTCAGGGGACAGCTTTCAGCACAGGTATGTTTTTATTTACAAATCAAGCAGTGAGTGGAAACAAATCAAACACATCAGTCTTTCTCTTCCATACTACCCTGCAGCTTTGTTAGCTGTATTGTAATATGAAAGAGAGACTTGCAATGGAAACAAATCCAACCTGAGTGATTTTCCAACTTACAATATAGCTGTGCAAAACCCTAGCAAGTTTGATTTATTTGCACTGTGATTCTTCCTTTTTCATACTACTGTATGGCTCCATTCTAAACGCAACTTACATTTAGAATGGAGCCCACGGTAGTATGAAATAGAAAGAATTACATTTATACCGGCACTCCCAATTTAGAAGGGAGACTCATGTAAAAATTAAAAATTAAATAACTTGGAGACAAACACAGATTCTGCTATTGCTACTCTAAATGGTAGGCTGTGGTCTCAGAATGATTAACATTTTGACATTTGGACCTGTGCCCTGCACATAGTTTTTTTCCACAAAAGCCCTAATGTATTGAGCTATCTTACTGTACCTCAGCACATACATGCCAACATTTTAGAAGAGGAAAGTGGGATATTTAAAAACAATAATAGGAGAATGTGTTTCCCCCTTTGACTTCTGTTGAAACAGAGGCACTGTCAGGCGGAATGCAGCCAAAATAAGACCATTTTTGCGTAAAAGATCAGGAGTTTCTCGCTTGAATCGGGTGCGTTGACATGTATGCCAGCCCAAAGATTATACGATTGCTTTCTATTTTAATTTTCTTTGGCTGCATACTCTCCAATTGGCATTTGTGAAATTACCAACATCTCTGCAAGAGTTAACCTCCAATGCAGAAAGAGCATATAATCCGCACAGCAGAGACACAAATCTACGGCCTGGAATGAATAAATTAGGACAGGTCAATTTAAATATAAGAAAATCTAGAACCAAAAAATATGCACTCTCATCGAAACTCTTGTCCCGCAAAGTGCATACATTATAAAGTGCTGGGAAGGCATAGCGATTTAAACCGTGACATAATTATAACAGGCCTGCCTTCATTTAAAGTTTTCGTTTCTCAGCATTAGAAGCAAACATACAGTGTGCATAAAAACGCATCAGAACCACTGTCACTAATTGTTAAATTTCTACTATGCCCCCAGGTCACAGATGTGATTAGATTGGAATGTATGAAGAGGAGGCGGGGAGAGTGTGTTGAGCCCTTCAGGGGGCTCACAAGGCATAAACATGCGGGCGCAGCAACTCTCTTTAGCAAGTTCTCAAACAAGGCTGTTATGACAGGAGAACAACAGAAGTGAATAAGCCTGGGCAACATACCACTTTGCGGTTACAAAGACCACTGACAACCCCAATCAGGCAGCAGCCCTCCACTGCACCAAATACCCGGTTTGTTCCCTGTCCTGCATACCCCTAAAATCAGTCTCATGTTTTAAAAGTCACACTCTCACTCCCAATCAATGACACACAAACTTCTTTCTGTGTAGGCTGGAAGTATTGGCAGCAGTTTATTAAGCATTGATGTACAGCATGTGCCCCCCATGTGTTTATTTGGGGCCATAAATCACCCATGAGAGGCATATCATAAATCACTTTTGACAGTTGATGACGTAGGATAATTTGTACAAGCCATAATTCACTTTCATACATCATAATATGTCATTGCCTGTCAGTCATAAGTCTTCATACCATAAATCATTCTGATGGTTTGTGAGGAAATGGAGTCTTTGCGCTGGCATTACCACTTTGTTTGGGGGAGTACTCATTTTAACCCTCACAGGCTTAACTTGTTACCTTTGACAGTTCGATGTGGCCTGCCCTCTGGTGTACCTGGGCAGCGAGTGCCTTGTTTGGTGTAGCCCCTCCTCCGGTTTGGCCTACCCTTCATCCTTGACCTCATCTCCTTTTTACCACTACATCACCTGTGGGCTCACGTCCGAGGGTGGCTTCCCCCAAACAGTTCGGTCCTTTCACCTGCAGCCTGCTAGTCTCATGGCTGCCCATTGGTTGGCCCAAAACACCTCTGTACCCTGTTTGGAGAGATGTACCCATTGCTGTGAAAGTATTGTGGCCATGCCTAATGCACTCCGACCCATTTGCAATGCAGTTTTATTTTACTGCCACATACAATTTCTTCCGTGACTTATCCAGGGTCCCAGTACACCAAGCACCCCTCAATTTCTGACTTGGTATGACCTCTGAACACGTCAGTGTGGTGCTGCCAAGCAAACTCAGTGCCTCCTTTAAATCGCTCCTGATGCGAACCAGCAGCTTCTTCCTGACCAGCTGTGCCAGGTCATTTCCCCCAAGTTTATGATCAACAGATCTGGTTTGTGTGCCCCATCTGTATGCAGCTCGGTAAGGGTGGCCCCCAGGCTGTTCCCATCACACATAGGCAGCCCAAACCAATCAATGTCTGTCTGGTATGGGTGTTCGCCCTTCGTTTCCCTGCCTTGTCTTCACCAGGCCTGGGTTCTGCAGATGAAGGAATGGCCAACTACCCATACCTTCTTGCACTCAGTACCTGCTTGAGGTAAGTGCTGAAATGTCAGACTTGTGAACCGCATCCTTGCTCCCTGTCATGTGTGTTGTTCTGAGAAGAAGGTGGGCCTGGTGGCAGGAGTGGGGGAAATTGACTGCCTTGCTTCTATTCAGGTAGGGGGTGTCGTACCCTCATGTAGCTTCTGTATGCATTGGAGCCCCATCTGCCCACTGCCTTTATACCTTTAATCATGAACCAAAATTGGCAGCTGAAGTTGCCGCCCCTATGCAGAATGAGTGTGTGCTGAAGCGGCTGCTCATAAGTGTGACCTGCTCAGAGCCTTCTTCAGTACCACCTTGAACTGAAATGTGTTCAGGCATCCCGCATTGCTATGCTTGAACACACTTCCATTGGCCTCAGTGCCCAGAACCTCCTGAGACAGCACACTTGGAATAGGTTAGGGTCAGAGACACAGCAGTTTCATTTTGACCCCTCCCCCTTCTACAGCTGGTCTGTTATGGACTTCAGCAGCACTTCCACTTTCCCTGGACGTAGCTGTATGTCCTAACCCTGCAGGCTAGCCTCCCCCTCTTCTTGTCTTGATGAGGCCACTAGTTTGCTCACTCTGAAAGCCCCAAAGAATGCCATGGTGAAAGCCTCTTTAAACAATGTAGCCTCAAACTTATCCATGTAGATCGAATCCAGCATTCCCACTAGCTGTGCCAGCATGAATAATTCAATCTGCAGCCTTGCATCCTGTGCTGGCCTCTCCAGCCTACTTCATCCTTTCATGGCTTCCCTCAAGTAGTGTGAGCTGGTGGGGACTTTTCGGATTGCAAGCTTTGTGAAGTGTGCAATTGCTAATAGGTGCATCTGTGTCCATGATTTTGATTTCTTCTGATCAAATGGCCATTTTAGGAACTGCCTAGTCACACCGACTGCTGCCGCGTGATTGTTAAAGGCTGCCATTCCTATCGCCCTCTTCATAGTTTCCACATAAGCTGCATAGCATTTCGCTTTTTTTTAGGCTAGCATGTGCTCTTTTAAGTGTGACAGGTCACATATGCCAGGTTTCACAGGCTGTCTGTGAATGGGGTCATCCTCTGCTCTGCCACCAGTGCACGCTTCTTAAATTTGTCTATGTGTAAGTAAGAGAGTGCATCTTCTTGAGCGTTATTCACCACCAGAACATGCCTCGCCTTTATGTCTAGGTTGCTCACCAGCTGCATTCTTTCTAGCGTCAGCACCTGCGGACACCAGGCTGTCCCTCTTTTAATGGCGTGTACCTCTGATTAGTTATCTGACCAAAGGGTCAGCTTCACCTCCCTTAGCTGTTCCGCCATATGGTTTATGCCACCACTATGGGAAACAGCTCCAGGAGTGTAATATTCTTAGTGAGGCCTGCCCTGGCACATTCTTGGAGCCATCACTTTGTGCACCATATATTCTAGAGGATAGCCCTAAAACCTAGGCACCAGGTGCGTATTTGTACAGTACGATTTTCCTGTCTGACACCCAACATTCCTGCCAGATGAGGACTCTGTTTAAATCATCCAGGAAGGTCAGCCACACCCTGAAGTCCTATTTCACCCATGCCCTCCCTGCCTACCCTTAGCCTTGAGTGATGTTGTTTTCAACCCCCTTGTCAACTGTGTGAGTCTTCTCACAAACACCTTCCCTGCTGGATAATATGGAAGGTGAAGTTCAACTTGTCAGTGAGCTCCTGTAGCTCCCCAATTGTGCCCTTCTTCTTCCCCATCAGCGCCTTGATGTTTTTCTCTTGTCCTGCACTTTATCCTCTGGCCTGCGGGATGTGTTTCCTGTTGAATCTAGCTTGATGCCCAAAAATACCAACTTTGTCATCGGGCCTATGGTCTTGTCTGCTGCCAGAAGGACATCTAGCTTAGTGGAAAATACTGAAAGCCACCCAGTAAATCATCACACTCTGATCCCTGGGACCATGCCACAAACAGGAAAACATCCAGATGGTATAATTTTCTGCCCCTTTGTCTAGGTAGGTGCTGAACTGCTCACAATAAGGCCTTGATATGGAGCACCTCATAGGTTAAGCTTTGCTAAAATAGGTTTCCCCTTCAAATTGGAACCCCAGGAGGTGATAGCTGTCTCTGTGTACCAGAGGCAATCTCAATGATAACTCACTGTCTACATTTGCCATCAGGGCCCTCCGCCTCATTGTGCGCACTATCTCTATGGCGTCCTCAATGGAGGCGTATCCCATTGTGCAGCCCTATGGAACGATGAACACCGTTCAGGGAATGAGAGACGGTGGATTAGCCAGAACTGGCCTGGTACTTTGTTTAGGAACTACTCTGCCTGGTGAAATGACCAATCCTGGGGGACATATGTTCTGTAGCGGGGCCTTCTGCTCTCCAGTCTTCTTTCCTTTCTGATTTTCTGCCTTACCACGTCCAGCTGCTCGAGTGCTGAGAAAAGGTTCTTTGACTCTTTGGGATGGATGGAACCTTCAAATGGTGTCTTAAATTCATGCTTGAAGCCTTCGCTTAGCAGCCTCGCATCCCCCTTGTTATCATATCTGTTGACTAGTTGCCTGAGCCTGGGGGCATTAATGGAGACTTAGTCAACTTGAAATCCTCCTAACTCTCTAGCACCCTCTGTCTGACTGTCTGGGCTACTTCTTTTTCACTTTCTCTCTTTTGTGGCTGGTTCTCCTGCCCTTCTTGCAGTCTGTTGCCGGGTGCCTCCCTGCCTCCCACCAATGGAACACATGTGCATGAACTTGCATGCTGACTCATCCTTGTCACATTTATAACATACTGATGATGCCCTTTCCTTGACAATGCTCCCTTTGAGCATGTGTGGTGTGTCTGCCTTTAGTAAGGCTTGTGTCTCTCCAGTTGCCCTTTGGAATAGCTCCAACGAAAGGGATACTCGCTCTTCATGGACCGGCTTCTGGCTTCCCTAGCATTCATCACTTTTTTTTTTTTCATAAATCTGTTTATTAGCATTTTGTCTCATCATAACATCAAAAAGTCAACAGCATTTGGATAACAACCATTGTGCAATTACAATTCGCTTGTGTACCCACGTTCGAAAAAAGGTAGGCGTCAGAGCAAGATGTAACCAAGCCTCCAACCAACAGAGTAAGCCATGGTTAGCCCAAGCACACACAGCCCATTATTAACAGTTATGTAACTCATTGATAGAGCATGCATACGCTAGACGCCGGAAGCTTATAAGTCCTTAAAGGGATGACAAGCAGTTTCATGGTTCTACAAATCAGTCCGAAAGATCAGCTCATCCCCACCTACATTTGAACATGGTTATTTCTTGATGGTAAGCATATAATGTAAACAGATTACAAATAGCAGTACAAACAATAACAACTGCTGGATACTATTTATACAGACAGCAGATTGCATATTCGGCATGGGAACCACTCTGCATCATCCCAACATACCAGTGGAGGTTGGGTCCTCATACTGGCCCCGGATCAATATCGCCTTCAGCTCACAAACTCAGCATCGGATCTGTCCCTCGGGCATACACCCACCCCATCACATGCACGCATCCACCTCACCAACTAGACTGATACCTCCACAGCAGGACCCCCACTCATATTCTGCAGGCATAGTAACATCTCTTCCCAGCTATCCGACAACGGATATTTACGCAGTCCTAGCGCTTCTTCTCTTTTCAACGCCACTCGCTCTGCTCCTGCCCACACCTCAAAGGAATACTTCCAGGCCTGTTCAACCGATGGGTCTGACGACTTCCACCTACGAGTTACCAGATGCTTAGCTGTGATCAGGCCCAGGTCCGTAAATCACACCGCGGCTCTATGCCGCCCCCCTCTAGGAAAGAGTCCCAGCACACACGCCTCCCAGGTGAACGGAACCAGCCGCGAGGTGCACTCCGACAGGCGGCCAACCACTGCCTTCCAGAAGCAGCCCAAGGATGGGCAGGACCATAGCATATGTATCAAGTCTGCATTTATGTAAGAGCAGCGGGGACAAGCTGCATCCTGACGAGCAAAATATCTGTTCACTCAGGCTGGAGTGAGTTAGGCCCTGTGAATGATGTAGAATTGGATTAAACGAAATCTAGAGTTGCGGGGTATGTTAAGGTGGCCACAAAGAGCTAACTTCTACCGCGCATCTGTAATCGAGCTGCCCGCATCCCCTTCTCAACCCGCCCGCAGCGCAGTGCAGCGCATCGCATTTGAGAACTGTATGTACCCGCAGCGCGTCAGTAAACCAACTGATCAAGCGCCGCCCCATCACCTGTAGGTACTGTATCAGCAAGTGTGTGGGGGGATCCACTGACACATCACCCCACCTGGACTTCAAAGCCCTCAACAACGAGTTATATAGCAAAAACTGCCCTGACGGAAGCCCCGCTTCCTGAAGACTAGAAAACGAGAGCAGCTTGCCATCCTTGTTGAGATCACCTAGCATATACAACTCTGCCTCATGCCACGCGCGCAACTCCGAGCCCAACGTGATCCTAGGGCCATGCGGAGTGCCCAACAAGGCCAAGGCTGGAGCGAATGGGACCACCCGCCCAGTGAGACGGAGGGACCTACGATAACAGCTATACGCCACCTTGAGGAATAATTGTTCCGACATTGGCACGCATGCGAGTGGATGAAATAAGTGTGAAACCTGCTGTAGAGACCAAGAACCCTGCTCAGACGCCGTATCCGCAAGGTGGAGGCCCGCCAGCCACCTGGACACCCATTGGAGCTGAGAGGCCAGGTAGTAGTGCTCTAGATTAGGAACCGCCAGGCCACCTCTCTCCAACGGCAAGTACAGTTTTTTCAGCGCAACTCTACAACGGCCCCCATTCCAAATAAATTCCCTCAACTCTGATTCCAGACTCCTAAAAAAGCTGGGGGTAATGTAATTTGGAAGGTTAGAGAAGTAATATAATAGACGCGGTAAGACTACCATTTTTAGGAGCGCTATCCTACCTGCCACCGACAGGGACTGCCAAAAATTCATCTGGGATTTGATCGAGGACACCGCTCTCGTAAGGTTACCGTCAACTAGGTCTCTCTCCCGCTTATAAATACGGACACCCAAATACCAGAACGTGTGCGGCTGCCATGGGACAGGACTCCCAGCAAGGCAAAGCTCTGGGTTCGGGAGCATAGAGTCAAAAGGAAAGAGGCATGATTTGGACCAATTGACCCCGAGGCCAGACAACAAAGCAAATCGCTGCAACAGCGTCCCAACCTCCGGAGGGATCCGTGAAACATCCCTAAAATACAGTAGAAGGTCATCAGTATACAAGGATGCCACGTGCAGGCCATCCCCCAGGGTAATACCCCACTCAGCCCCCCGTCATGCAGGGCCGCTGCCAGTGGCTCCATGGAGAGAGAAAACAGCAACGGGGAAAGGGGGCAGCCCTGCCTCGTACCTCTGCAGACACGGACCGGTTCAGATACTATGCCCCCCATCTTAACCCGAACCTGCAGACATCCCGCCCGTAGCCAATCTCCTCTCGCATATTGCATGACGCGAAACAGCCGCCTGATATTGTGCGACGTATCCCTTGCCGGCACAAACCCGTTCTGCTGAGGGTATACCAGATCCTGTATTATCGGCGCAAGAAGCATTGCTAGTGCTTTGGCAAGAATTTTATAGTCAGCATTCAGCATCGCCAGTGGCCGGTACGAGCCCAACTCCACCGGGTCCTTCCCAGGCTTGGGAAGGGACACCAACAGCGCCTCTCTCTGAGATGTCGTCAAACAGCCCCTCCGAACTGCCTCCTCATACACTCGGAGCAACCGAGGTGCCAGAGTGGGAGTAAAAATTTTGTAAAAGTCGGCCGGTAGACCATCTGGGCCTGGCGTTTTACTTGATGCTAGCTCACGAATACTGGACTTTATCTCCTCAAGGTCAAGCGGCTCCTCCAGCGCCCCCACCTGCTCCTCCTGCAGACACAGGAGTTCCACTCCAGCAAGAAATTCGCTACAAGACCACTCAGCTGGAAGCACTCTTGAGGCATAGAGCGCCTTGTAATGCAGCGTAAACTCAGAATGTATTTCCCCAGGCATATGTAACATTCCCCCAGCCTGCGAGTGAACCTCCATAACCGGGCCATTCTCACAATCACGTCGAACCAGCCAGGCCAGTAGCCTGCCCGTCTTGTCGGCCGAGGCATGCGTTCTCGCCGAGTGCGCAGCAAAATTCAGACAGCGCAGCCGTTCAAGTAACGACAGACGCTTGGCACAGGCCTCAAACAACAGTGACTCCGCTGCAGAGGCACCAGTCGCCTCCCTCTCTGGTCGCAACATGTTCGCTCTATCCAAGCCAGGTGGATGTCTGATGTACGCAGCTGGCACAGAGATATCAGGCCAAGGGACCACTGCGATCGGTACAACAGTCCCACAGGGAAATGAACACTCAGGGTCCACCCCCAGCTTCACACCACAAGTTACCGCATAGACCAGGTTCCACAGCACTAGGCACGAAAGGGGGACCACTCCCCGACGCTATCTTCGCAGCCAATGACCGATCCACCACCAGGGCTCCTCCAACGCCGATCCGTTAGGCACTGCACCAGTCCTTGAATCAGGCTAGACCCACTTGCCTGCACGTCCAAACCAGCACCACGCAGCAGCACGAGCAGCCCAGCCACCAGCCTCTGCAGAGCTGGCCTTCTTCTGCCAACTTCCAGGTCTCCAGGCCCCAATGCCAGCCTCCAAGGGCCCCAAGCAATCTTCCAGGGCGAAGCCAGTCCTTCAGTACAGGCCGCTTGAGCGGCGGGACCGGCCTACCCCCCTCAGCGACTAAGCGCCAGCCACGGCAGGCCAGCACACCCGACCACGCGCCCACCGCAGTCACAGTGTTTTTCGGTGCCCCCGATGGGGCACCAATGCTTTGGCGATCCCTCCCCTTGCCAGCTCCTGCGGCTGGGTCCCGCCACGGCACGCCTGCACCGCGGCCCAGCCGAATGCCCCAGGCCGCAGATCCTCACGGACCCGGTCCAGCTCTTCTGCCTGCCAGGCAGCCCACGTGCACACCGCACTCCCAGCCTTGTCTTCGCCCCCAATGGGGCACCAATACTTTGGGGAATCTCTCCCCGGGTCCGCTCCTGCGGCCGGTCCCGCCGCTGCACGCCCCGCGCCTCATGGCGCGCCCGCACCACAACCCGGCCGAGCACCACAGGCCGCAGACCCGCGTGGACCCAGCC
The DNA here is from genome assembly GCF_031143425.1 of Pleurodeles waltl. Lineage (NCBI taxonomy): Eukaryota > Metazoa > Chordata > Amphibia > Caudata > Salamandridae > Pleurodeles > Pleurodeles waltl. The sequence goes on along the minus strand of NC_090450.1, from coordinate 746,220,475 downwards.
CAAATCCTCTGTGCGCCACTCCAATGAGTCGGCACGCCGCAACAATTTGGCCTGGGGTTCCGCTGATACCGGCTCCGTCACCAGCCAGGCGCCACCGGTCTTTGGACCCCCCAGATGGCGCTGGATGAGCCGGGCGAGACGCAGAGCTTCTTCAGCTCGTGTCCGCCATTACCAACGGCTTGGCCATGCCCACCAAGCAATCATCACTTTATGAAAGATAATCAGACATGTCCTCCTCATCCCATTCCAAATCCAGATGTGCTTGAAATTTTAGCCTAAACCCTTTGTCCTACTGAAGCCATGCGTCACCTGCAAACTGCCTTTATGCCTCAAGTATCTTTGACTTGTATAACCATAGGTCTTTCGCGCAAGAAGGGAACTTCTCCACTACATTACATGCCATAATCCTGAATACGTCTAGGCAGTTGCTGAAGTTCCTCTCCTTTTTTACCCTAGCCCTTTTTTTCCTGTCCTCGTTCTTCTTGTCACACGCTGTAGGAGGCTGGACTGGCTTGTAGTGAGTACCATGGGGTACTTGCACCTTGCACCAGGCCCAGTTATCCCTTATTAGTGTATAGGGTGTCTAGCAGCTTAGGCTGATAGATAATGGTAGCTTAGCAGAGCAGCTTAGGCTGAACTTGGAGACGTGTGTAGCTACTACAGTACCACTTAGTGTCATATGCACAATATCATAAGAAAACACAATACACAGTTATACTAAAAATAAAGGTACTTTATTTTTATGACAATATGCCAAAGTATCTCAGAGTGTACCCTCAGTGAGAGGATAGGAAATATACACAGGATATATATACACAATAGCAAAAATATGCAGTATAGTCTTAGAAAACAGTGCAAACAATGTATAGTTACAATAGGATGCAATGGGGACACATAGGGATAGGGGCAACACAAACCATATACTCCAAAAGTGGAATGCGAACCACGAATGGACCCCAAACCTATGTGACCTTGTAGAGGGTCGCTGGGACTATTAGAAAATAGTGAGAGTTAGAAACATAACCCTCCCCAAGACCCTGAAAAGTGAGTGCAAAGTGCACTAAAGTTCCCCTAAGGAAAAAGAAGTCGTGTTAGAGGAATAATGCAGGAAAGACACAAACCAACAATGCAACAACGATGGATTTCCAATCTAGGGTACCTGTGGAACAAGGGGACCAAGTCCAAAAGTCACAAGCAAGTCGGAGATGGGCATATGCCCAGGAAATGCCAGCTGTGGGTGCAAAGAAGCTTCTACTGGACAGAAGAAGCTGAGGTTCCTGCAGGAACGAAAAGGGCTAGAGACTTCCCCTTTGGTGGACGGATCCCTCTCACCGTGGAGAGTCGTGCAGAAGTGTTTTCCCGCCGAAAGAACGCCAACAAGCCTTGCTAGCTGCAAATCGTGCGTTAGCGTTTTTGGACCCTGCTGTGGCCCAGAAAGGACCAGGATGTCGCAAATTGCGTCAGAAAAGAGAGGGGACGTCGAGCAAGACAAGGAGCCCTCTCAGCAGCAGGTAGCACCCGGAGAAGTGCCAGAAACAGGCACTACAAGGATGCGTGAAACGGTGCTCACCCGAAGTCGCACAAAGAAGTCCCACGTCGCCGGAGAACAACTTAGGAGGTCGTGCAATGCAGGTTAGAGTGATGTGGACCCAGGCTGGACTGTGCACAAAGGATTTCCGCCGGAAGTGCACAGAGGCCGGAGTAGCTGCAAAAGTCGCGGTTCCCAGCAATGCAGTCTAGCGAGGTGAGGCAAGGACTTACCTCCACCAAACTTGGACTGAAGAATCACTGGACTGTGGGGGTCACTTGGACAGAGTTGCTGGATTCGAGGGACCTCGCTCGTTGTGCTGAAAGGAGACCCAAGGGACTGGTAATGCAGCTTTTTGGTGCCTGCGGTTGCAGGGGGAAGATTCCGTCGACCCACGGGAGATTTCTTCGGAGCTTCTAGTGCAGAGAGGAAGCAGACTACCCCCACAGCATGCACCACCAGGAAAACAGTTGAGAATGCGTCAGGATCAGCGTTACAGAGTTGCAGTAGTCGTCTTTGCTACTATGTTGCAGTTTTGCAGGCTTCCAGCGCGGTCAGCAGTCGATTCCTTGGCAGAAGGTGAAGAGAGAGATGCAGAGGAACTCGGATGAGCTCTTGCATTCGTTATCTAAAGTTTCCCCAGAGACAGAGACCCTAAATAGCCAGAAAAGAGAGTTTGGCTACCTAGGAGAGAGGATAGGCTAGCAACACCTGAAGGAGCCTATCAGAAGGAGTCTCTGACGTCACCTGGTGGCACTGGCCACTCAGAGCAGTCCAGTGTGCCAGCAGCACCTCTGTTTCCAAGATGGCAGAGGTCTGGAGCACACTGGAGGAGCTCTGGACACCTCCCAGGGGAGGTGCAGGTCAGGGGAGTGGTCACTCCCCTTTCCTTTGTCCAGTTTCACGCCAGAGCAGGGCTAAGGGGTCCCCTGAACCGGTGTAGACTGGCTTATGCAGAATTGGGCACATCTGTGCCCAAGAAAGCATTTCCAGAGGCTGGGGGAGGCTACTCCTCCCCTGCCTTCACACCATTTTCCAAAGGGAGAGGGTGTAACACCCTCTCTCAGAGGAAGTCCTTTGTTCTGCCATCCTGGGCCAGGCCTGGCTGGACCCCAGGAGGGCAGCTGCCTGTCTGAGGGGTTGGCAGCAGCAGCAGCTGCAGTGAAACCCCAGGAAGGGCAGTTTGGCAGTACCAGGGTCTGTGCTACAGACCACTGGGATCATGGGATTGTGCCAACTATGCCAGGATGGCATAGAGGGGGCAATTCCATGATCATAGACATGTTACATCGCCATATTCGGATTTACCATTGTGAAGCTACATATAGGTAGTGACCTATATGTAGTGCACGCGTGTAATGGTGTCCCCGCACTCACAAAGTCCGGGGAATTGGCCCTGAACAATTTGGGGGCACCTTGGCTAGTGCCAGGGTGCCCTCACACTAAGTAACTTTGCACCTAACCTTTACCAGGTAAAGGTTAGACATATAGGTGACTTATAAGTTACTTAAGTGCAGTGTAAAATGGCTGTGAAATAACGTGGACGTTATTTCACTCAGGCTGCAGTGGCAGGCCTGTGTAAGAATTGTCAGAGCTCCCTATGGGTGGCAAAAGAAATGCTGCAGCCCATAGGGATCTCCTGGAACCCCAATACCCTGGGTACCTCAGTACCATATACTAGGGAATTATAAGGGTGTTCCAGTAAGCCAATGTAAATTGGTAAAATTGGTCACTAGCCTGTTAGTGACAATTTGGAAAGAAATGAGAGAGCATAACCACTGAGGTTCTGATTAGCAGAGCCTCAGTGAGACAGTTAGTCACTACACAGGTAACACATTCAGGCACACTTATGAGCACTGGGGCCCTGGGTTACCAGGGTCCCAGTGACACATACAACTAAAACAACATATATACAGTGAAAAATGGGGGTAACATGCCAGGCAAGATGGTACTTTCCTACACACGCTGCTAGGTCCAAGCCTTCCACTTGTATCTCCAATATTAAAAATGTCAATAAAGTCTTTGCAACAGAGGCACTCTTAAACTGCCAAGGTATTAGGCCTGCTAAGCCAGAGACCCTGGTAACCATGTGAGGCTGAATTAACATGCCTATTTTATATGCCTCTAGTGCCCACCCCACCATAGCTGGGTTGCTGGGCCTCTGACCTTTGTCACTGAGTGCTGTGCCCTATACTTGTGTGGATAACGTTATTGCATTGGACACTGCTGATCCTTCGGTCCCCTTTGACACAGGTGCATCTCCCTCAGCTTGTACCCCGGAGGAGGAGTTGATGCGCTGCTGCCTTGGACCCTGAGGGTGGACCAGTTCCCCCAGACCTGCAGCCCCATTCCCTCCTATCACATCTACTCCCCCTTTGTTAGCAAACAGCAAAGGCACAAATGACTTTAAACATTCCTGCACAATCACGCTGATTTGCTCAGTATTTGTAGCCTTGTTACGCTTGCTTGGTGCTGGTATCCCGGTCGCTGCCTCCAGCTCCCTTATGTTCTTCTCCCCTTTCTTTCTGCTTCTGCTGGCATTGTGCTGGTGCTTCCTGGGTTCCTGCCTCTTGTCGGACACTTCCATGAGCCCTTCATTGTCTTCCTTGTCTGTGAGCATGTTGGGAGCAGGCCGTCCCCTGCCCCTATGGGCATTCCCTGACTGCTCTTTGTCTGTCCTTCCTTTTAGGTGGGGCGTGTTGACTTTGTGGGTTGTCTCTGACTGTCCTTCTTCACAACTGAGTTGCGTCGCCCTTGTGGTCTGTTTCCAGATGCCCCTTCTAGTTCTTGTGGGCTTGAGTGTGCGATTTGCCTCAAGTGGGGAGTAGTGCAGTCTATCTGTAATTGGTGTCAAGTTCTGTTATAATTTGCTGTGTGGCGTCAGGATTCTTGCCAGGAGTTTAGCTGCCCGAGTTCTCTTTAATCCCTGATTTCCCGCCCGTCTGTGCTGAGCCACGCATTGGCTGCCTGGGTTTGCACCTTTTCTCTGCCTCTGATGCCCTTTGCACTCACCACCTTCCCCCTTTGCCTAGGGGTGGCACATCCTGTCTCCTTCTTTTTGCGCCCACCAAATTGTATTGGTGATGGTTTATCAATGACTGGCATATTTGATTTACTAGTAAGTCCCTAGTAAAGTGCACTAGAGGTGCACAGGGCCTGTAAATCAAATGCTACTAGTGGGCCTGCTGCACTGATTGTGCCACCCACAGGAGTAGCCCTGTAAACACGTCTCAGACCTGCCACTACAGTGTTTGTGTGTGCAGTTTTGCACTGCCAATTCGACCTGGCAAGTGTACCCACTTGCCAGGCCCAAAACTTCTCTTTTACTACATGTAAGTCACCCCTAAATTAGGCCCGAGGTAGCCCCATGGGCAGGGTGCAGTGTATTCAAAAGGTAGGACATGTACTGGCGTGTTTTACATGTCCTGAAAGTGAAATACTGCCAAATATGGTTTTCACTATTGAAAGGCCTATCTCTCCCAAAGGATAACATGGGGACTGTCTTTAAATATCTTTTAAGTGCAGTTTCCCATTGGAAGTAGATAGAAATGTGGAATATGAGGTCCCTTACTTCACAATTTAAAAATAATTTTTTGGTAGAGTTGGTTTTTAGATCGCCTGTTTGAAAATGCCACTTTTAGAAACTGGACATTGTTTTGCTTAACCATTCTCTGCCTGCCTGTGGAATCCACGTCTGGGTCAGACTGACAGTTGGGCTGTTTGTGAATTGCCATTAGACAGTGATACAAAGGGAGCTGAGGTGTGTCCTGCAGATCCTGATGAGCCTTCTGGGCTCGGGAAGAGCTGACACCGGCACATGCACCTGAAAGGGCTGTGTGTGCCCTCACACAATGCAATCTCCACCCCCCTGATGTGTGTCTGGGGCCAGACTTGGGCAAGGCAGGATCATGTGAACGACAGACACTTGTCTTTGAATTTTGCCTATTTCAAAGGCAGAACTGAGTATAAGTAGTAGACACAAAACCCCAGACTTTTAGAACACTTCTGGATCAACAGGAAGCTCTGCCAAGGAGATGAGCTGAAGAGCTGGTGGAGTAGCACTGCCCCTTTGCTGTGTGAGCTTTGCTGGGTTGCTCCCCAGTTGCTGCTTCTACCTTAAAGAGGACAAAGACTGGACTTTGATGTGCATCCTGCTTGTGAAGCTTCTCTGAGGCCTTGAAGTAGAGCTTGCCTCCTGTTGGAAATCTCAGGGATGTCAAATATTTCAGATTCATCTGCCTACTGCACTGGCAACTGTGTTTTGTGATGCAACAGAAGAAAAACCACCACAATGCCATCAATGACGCCACTGCCTGCACTGTGACCTGATGACGCTGCACGGAGCCATGTCTCGCTTCGCACCGCAACCCTGGTCTCACTGATGCCGCCACCTTGCGCCGTCACAGAGCTGCTGCTTGCACCGTGACCTGTGGGATCCGCACTCTGCATCGCCTTGCTCACACTGTAGCCTTGGTATCTACGCCAACAATGCTCTACACAGACGCCGCTGCCTGCACCGTGGCCTGATGACTTCGCTAGTGAGGTGCACGAAGCACCGTCCTGTTCCGCACCACAATCCCAATCCACCAACTCCAGCATCGTCAACAGACGCCCCTGTCTGCACCATGAACTGTGGGTGCCACACGGACCCTGCCCCGCATCGTACCACCACCTTGGGCCTACCCACGACAGCGCTTCAGCAACAATGGTGCTGTTGCCTGCACTGTGACCTAGAGACCCCTCACGTCACACCGCCTAGCTTCACACTGCAGCCCTGGTCTCACCAACGCCGCAGGACGCCATCACCAAACCACTGTCTGCACCGTGACATGTGGGCACTGCACGTTGCATTGTCCCGCTTCGCACCGCAGCCCCGATGCCATCAATGCCAGCTCTCATGATTTTGTCATCAACCCCCAGTTCAATCTGCAACACTTGTGACTTCAATGGCCTGACAACCCCTGCACTGACCCCCCTGCACTGACAGCCACCAACGCCTGCCAATGCCAGCGATGCTGCACTCTGGGTCTCATCGCGAGGATCCCTGCACCCTATGTTTCCAAGGTACTGTTTGCAAGTCTTCCCCACACCATAGCTGGCCCGCGACCTCGCGGTTGGCCTGAACTGTTGGATTTGTTATTTACGATGCATTGATAGCTCCAGACGGAGCTATCGACTTCAAGGAACTGTATTTTTAAGTTAATTCTTGCAAAATGCATATTTTTATTACTGTATGTTGGATTTTTCTCGTTTTGGTCTTGTTTTACACAGATAAATATTGCCTATTTTTCTAAAACTGGTGTGGTGTCCTTTTATAGTGTTTTCACTGTATTACTGCATGTTATTTGCAAATGCTTTACGCATTACTTCTGAGATAAGCCTCACTGCTCGTGCCAAGCTACCAAGGAGGTGAGCAGGGGTTATCTGAGTTGGGTTTCGCCCTTATCCTGACTAGAGTGAGGGTCCCCACCTTGACAGGGTGAAAACTGACTGCCAACTAGACACCCCATTTTTAACAGTTCTGGTAAGTATACTGTTTATATTTTGGGTATGTTATCACCCTTCTCTATAACAGTCATAGGAAAAAGGGATAGAAGTAGGCCCACATAGGATAGAACAATCCACCGGACTATCAGAGTAGTAAAACCACAAAGTTACTCCTTTTGTATGGATATGTAGGAGCATCTATTTGAGATAGTCCGTAACCGAGGTTTAAGGAAAAGAAAGAAGAAGAAGAAAAAAACCCACATCTAAGGAAACAAAAGAAAGTTACCTATATTTTAATCTCTTGCTTCTTACAGGTAATTAGGGCAAAGCATATATGATAGCAACATAGGTTCCCCATTGTGAGCATTCAGGAAGTATGCAGGCAGTGACACATGTAATAGTAACCTTCCCCCAGGTTTCACTTTCGCTAGCCTCAAACTAGTCATGAAAACATTCCCTTTACTTCACAGGCTCACCCTCCACGCAATGACCACTCACCATGCTGCCCTAGTTTGAATGATTTGTGGCTAGCTAACAGACCTCTTCTGGCAGTGTCCAGCAGTCCTCCACCCAGGCTTCAAGCATGTCTTGAGCATTGTCAAGATTCTCGTCTTCCACTCTATCCTGGCAACTCCTGCTCCCCTTGCTGTGTTTTGGGTGGACTCCTTCCACAGCATGCAGGGGACTTCCCTCTGCGATTGGCTTCTTCCCAACGAGGCTTTCCTCTGTGGCTGACTCCTTCACTGTGTGTGATTCCCTTGGCGTATGGCTCCTTGGTGTTTGGCATTCTCCCGATGTCCTGTTTGGGAAACTGCAACACCGAGGTCCTCTGCCTTACGGATGTTTTTGTTGAACTCGTCCCGCCCCTGTTCCCTTTCAAACACATACATTCCAAGAACAACTTATGATTCTGAAATCAGAATCAAACTCTACACATCTTTCCCCTTTATAAATATAAATACATTCCAACAACAAAACAAACAAACAGAAACAAATAAAAATGATAAGACAGACTCCTCGGGGACTTAAACTTCCACCTCGAGAACACCAACGACAACAACACCACCTCCCTGTTCGGCAACCTCTCAAACCTCGGCCTCAAACAGCTCGTCATGACACGGACCCACCACACAGGACACACACTCGACCCTAATTTTTCCACCAGCAAACACGTTTCCTTCAGCCACACCACCGAACTCCACTGGACAGATCACCGCTGCAAACCACAACACGCCATCACCCACAACGGATTCTCCACCGCAGATGGAACAAGGTGACTGAAGACCAACTAATCACTACCCTCTCCTGGAACCCAACCATCTACACCACCGACACTGACACAGCTACCCGCAACTTCAGGCAATGGATCGACACTTGTGCCAACACTCTCGCCCCAATCAAAAATCCCTCCAACAGACGCACCGACAGAAAGGCCTTCTGGTTTACCACCGACCTCCACGAATCTAAGCAGACATGCTGAAGACTTGAAAAGAAGTGGTGTCAAGATCAGACACTGGACAACCACACAGCCTTCAAAAACACCATCCGCAGACACCACCAACTAATCCGAACCGCCAAGAGAACCGCCTTCAAAGAACGCATCAACAACAACGCACACAGCCACAAGGAACTCTTCAACATCGTGAAGGAACTCTCCAACCCCAGCTCCAACGCCAATCACATCCCGCCTTCACAAGACCTCTGCGACTCCCTAGCCTCCTACTTCCACCGCAAGATCGCAGACATCCGCGACAGCTTAAGCACTCAGCCCCCCCCCCCGGCAACCACCAACACCACAGACTCACCAACGACCAACCTCCTGCTCTCATGGACCCCCGCCAACGAAAACAACACCATCAAAATCATGAACACCATCCACTCTGGCTCACCATCCGACCCCTGCCCTCACCACATCCTCAACAAAGCAAGCTCCGTCATCCAACCCCAGTTCCAGAAGATCATCAACAGCTCCTTTAAGTCCGCCAACTTCCCGGAGAGCTGGAAACACGTCGAGATCAACGCCCTCCTCAAAAAAAACAAGGCAGACCCAAAGGACCTCAAGAACTTCCGGCATATCTCCCTGCTCCCCTTCCCGGCAAAAGTCATCGAGAAGGATGTCAAAAGACAACTGACCCGCTTCCTTGAGGAGAACAGCATTCTGGACCTTTCCCAATCCGTATTCCGCAGCAACCACAGCAGTGAAACTACCCTCATCACAGCAACTGACGACATCAGAACCATACTGGACAACAGCGAAACCGCAGCCCTCATCCTCCTGGATCTCTCAGCTGCGTTCGACACCATCTGCCACCACACCCTACGCACACGCCTCAGCAATGCAGGAATCCGCGACAGAGCCCTGGACTGGGTCACCTCCTTTCTCACCGGCAGAACTCAGACAGTCCGCCTCCCTCCATTCCACTGTGAAGCCACCAAAATCATCTGAGGAGTACCCCAGGGTTCGTCCCTCAGCCCGGCCCTCTTCAACATCTACATGGCTCCGCTCGCTAACATCGCCTGATCTCACAACCTCAACATCATCTCATACTCCGCTGACACCCAGCTGATCCTCTCCCTCACCAAGGACTCCGCCAAGACCAACTTCCAGGAAGGAATGAAGGCCATCGCCGAATGGATGAAGAACAGCTGCCTCAAACTCAACTCTGACAAGACTGAGGTCCTCATCTTCAGCTCCACCCCTCCCCATGGGACGACTCCTGGTGGCCTGCCACTCTTGGATCTGCCCCGACCACCACCAACCACACATGCAACCTAGGATTCATCCTTTCATCCTGGACACCTCACTATCCATGACCCAGCAAGTCAACACCATCTCCTCCTCCTGCTTCAACACCCTCTGCATGCTCCCAAAGATCTACAAATGGATCCCCACGGAAACCAGATGAACACTCACCCAAGCCCTCGTAAGCAGCAAACTGGACTAAGGTAATGCCCTCTACGCAGGAACCACAGGCAAACTCCAGAAAAGGCTGCAACGCATCCAGAACGCCTCTGCACGCCTCATCCTGAACATCCCTGCCACTGCCACATCACAGGCCACCTGAGAGACCTACACCGGCTCCCCGTCAACAAGAGAATCACCTTCAAACTCCTCATTTATGCTCACAAAGCACTGCACAACACCAGACCAGAATACCTCAACAGTAGGCTCTCCTTCTACACCCCGACCTGACAGCTCCGCTCTGCCGGCCATGCCTTCGCACCCGTTCCACTCATCCGCAGAACTACAACCGGTGGCAGATCATTCTCACCGCCAAGACGTAGAACACTCTTCCGACCCACCTGTGTCAGACCAAGGACATCCTTACCTTCAGGAGACTCCTCAAGACCTGACTCTTCACGCAGTAGCAGCACCCACTCCCCAAGACCTGGCTATTCAAGCAGTAGCAGCACCCCCCCCCCCACTTGAGACCCTCATGGGTGAGTAGTGCGCTTTACAAATTCCTTGATTGATTGAACTACTATTAATTGGACATTACATAATTCTGAAACTTTGTGGGAGGCCTCCTCACACATGATGGCCTCAAAGCATAGTTCTCACTAACATCAGTGACAACACCACCACTATCCTTCACAAAGAGATTGTTTCTGCCACAGTGTGGTGATTTCCTCTACCACTTGTTATCCTTCAAACAGAACCACACGATCTTTGACTTTCACAATGTTCTTTCATTGGGAAAATCTGGGTCGACCTTTGACTCCACACTTATTACACGATCAATCAATCAATATTTGCAAAGTGTGGCTACTCACCTGTGAGGGTCTCAAGGCGCTGGGGGGAGGGGCCTCATCTAAAAAATCCATGTATTGAGGTTCACCTAAAGATGGTGAGCGACAGGCTTTGTCTGAGGTGCAGGGGGAGGTTGTTCCAGCTCTTTGCTGCAGTGTAGGTGAAAGATCATCCTCCAGTGGTGGTTTTGCGGACGTGAGGGACGGTGGCCAGGGCCGTCTGGACAGAGTGGAGGGATCTGAGGGGGGTGTGGAAGGAGACGTGGTGGTCCTGCGTTGTGTATGGCCTTGTACGTGTGGGTGAGAAGCTTGAGGGTGATTCACTACTTGACTGGTAGCCAGTGGAGGGTCCTCAGGTGTTGGGAGATATGTTCTCAGCAAGGGAGGTCCAGAATGAGTCTGGCGGCGGCATTCTGGATGAGTTGAAGTTTTCTTGATGTTCCTAGTTGAGGTGCGGCATAGAGGGTGTTGCCGTAGTCGAGCTAGTGACTATGGCGTGGATGCCTGTCCTGTGACAGTCTGCTAGGATCCACTTGATGATCTTCTGAAGTTTACGGAGTGTGTGCCAGCAGGAAGAGGCAACAGAGTTTACCTGGTGGGTCATGGATAGGGAGGAGTCGAGGATGATTCCTACGTTGCGGGCATGCTCAGTGGATGCAGGGGGGCGCTCACCAATGTGGGCCACCAGGAGTCGTCCCAAGATGAGGTGGCATTTCCGAAGATGAGTTTGAGACAGCTTTCTCTCATCTTGGTGGCGACGGCTTCCATTCCTGAGTGGAAGTTCCTTTTGGCTGTGTCTGGGTCTTCGGGGAGGGCAATGATGAGTTGTCATCGGCATATGACACGATATTCATACCGTGGCTTCTGACGATGGCAGCAAGAGGGGCCATTTATACATTGAACAGTGTGGGACTTAGTGAGGATCCTTGGGGGACTTCGCAGTTGACTCCTGTGGTTTTGGAATTGTAGGGCGGGAGTCTGACACTCTGCGTCCTCCTGGAGAGGAAGGAATGGATCCATTCTGAGGCTCTTCCGCGGATTCCTATGTTGTGGAGTCTGGTGCGCAGAGTGCTGTGGGAGACCGTGTCGAATGTTGCTGAGAGGTAGAGAAGTATGTGTGCTGAGGTGTGGCTGCGGTCTAGGAGTAATCAGATGTCGTCTGTGGCTGCCAGGAGGGCTTTCTCCATGCTGTGGTTGCTGCGGAAGCTGGACTGGGAGCTGTTCAGGGAGTTGTTGGGCTCGATGAAATTCTGTAGTTGTGCGTTGATTGCTTTCTCCAGTACTTTGGCGGGATAGGGTAGCAGCAAGATGGGCTGCAAATTCTTTAGTTCTGATGGGTCGGTCGAAGGTTTCTTCAGGAGAGGGCGCATTTCGGCATGTTTCCAGTCCTCAGGGAAGGTGCCTGTGTTGATGGAGCAGTTGATTGTGTTACAGAGCTTGGACGATGGTTGCGCTGGCTCTGTTGTATATGTGGTGTGGGCAGGGGTTTGATGGACGAAGTATGAACTTTTTCCAGTCTTACAATGCTATATAGTGTATTTCTTTTGTGATGTCTCATATCTAAGCTTTACAGCCTCTCAGTGTTATTGCCTTCTCTTCTCATTCTTTGAGGGGGCAGCGAGTACATACTCAGTTATTGAATGTGAAGCCCTAGCCTGTTGGTGGGGGTGGTCAACCATTTCAGGAACTATCTATGATGTGTAGAATTTACTATTAGGGTAGACCATAAATCTTTGGTAAGCATGTTTACTACAAAGGGTGCTGGTAATGTGACACCTCACATAGCCAAATGGCATTTCAGACTGTGAGAGTTTCAATACTATGTGGAGTATATTCCAGGACAAGAAATATTTTTGCAGATTGTTTATCCTGTTTGCCCTTAAATGAGGTTGAAAGAGTTGAGGATATGCATGCCAATGATTTTAGTATGGTCGGTACAATATCTAACATCACTAATTAATGTATTAGAGGTTGAGTGGAGGACTGCATTGGAGGCGGATAAAGACCTGCTGGATGTCAAGAGTCTCATAGGCAAGGACCGGCCCAAGGACAAATCCTTCATGCACACGGATGTCTGCAAGCACGCTTTTTCTGAATTGAATATGGTGAATGGCCTACCTCTGAAAAGTGACACTCTTTTTGTACTCAGTGGTATTTGTGAAAAAATAGTTCAACTGGCACATAATGGCCATGTAGGGATGTGAACTATGGAAAGGAGAATCAGGGATAGTTATTGGTGGCCTGGTTTAGTCAGGGAAGAAGAGCAATTTGTGAGAGGATGTATGGCATGTGCCATTAGTGACAAATCCCAGGTCACTGTACCTATTCCTTAGGAAGCGGTGTCTGAATAGTTATTGGGAATCCAATAGAGCATGGGTCCAACTGGGTATTGACATAATTGGACCACTTAATCTGGTGAAAGAGAGCTGTAGGTTTGGCATAGTACTGATTGAGTACTTTTCACTTTGTCCTAAACTAGAATGTGTGAGATCGTCTGAGTCTTCTGAAGTTATTGGATTTCTCCAATCTGTATTTACAAGAGAATGTGTGCCTGATAAAGTTGTTATGGACAATGGTGTTCAAATCACATCTTCTGAGTTTGAACGATTTCTGTCTCATCGGGGTGTGATGTACACCAAAACATCTTTATACCACCCTCACAGTAATGACCTAGTTGAGAGGTGTAATAGAGTAATGAAAGATAATATTCAGTTGTTGATTGCCAATGGTTTGGATTGGGGAGAGGAAACAGAGGATTTATTATGGGCAATTTGTACCACTCCCAATGCCATCACAGGAGTATCCCCTTTCACTCTTCCTAAAGGCAGTGAACCTATGACTAAGTAGCTGGTTCATGGATGGGGGGGTTACCATGAAAGAGGGGAACTTAGAGGCTTTAAAGCTGAGACATGAGACATCACAAAGGAAATACACTAGCATTGTAAGACCAGAAAGAGTTCATACTCCAACCAGTAAACCGGGAGATTGTGTCATAGCTCGTCTTCTGATTTTGGAGTCACTGGTCGATCCAGATTTTCCCAACCAAAGAAAGCTGTCATAGTCAAAGATCATATTGTTTTACTGGAGGATAGCAAGTGGTGGACCAAGGAGAGGATATCACAACAGTGTAGTGTCGCATAGGCTCTCATTATCCTAATGAGACTACTGGATTTTTTGGGCGGCAAGATCGTACACAGTGTGAGGGACTAAGTCTGACCCACGGCGGAAGGACCACTGTCACCACAAATCCGGGTTATGCTCCAGCTAACTAGCAGTGCCTTATCTCTCCCGAAGGGAAGGGACAATTGGGCAGTCGAGCGCATGACATCCTATTACTTCCCAGGGAAGTCGTGGTCACTCAGGTCACAACCCGGTCCTCTCATACACAGTGCGGTCTCATATAAAAATGACAAAGGCAGCTTAAGTTTTAAAGATTGGTTTAATAAAACGACTGAATTTTATATAGTAAGGCATGAGCTGCAATAACCAGAACGAAACAACACAGTAGGATTAATATAGAAACAAGGAGAGTGAAGCACAAGAATAAAGCTATCATAGTGCAACTATATTAAGTTCTCTCTAAGTTATATTATGAGCACAGCATGGGAAGCTCTAAGCCTGCCTTTCAGGTTCCCCCGGGAGGACATCAACCCTCATACCTGAGCAAAGGCCTGTAAACTGCATCATCATCTGCAACGGGGCAGTCAGCATCTAGTTGTAGGTTCCTGGTCGGAATCTCCCTCTGCCTGTACTAGGACTAGAAAGTGATTTTTTAACTGGCACGCAGACGTTCTAAGAAGAGGTCCCTACGTAAGGATGTGTATTGTCTACGAACACCAGAGACTAAACTTCTACCACGTGTACCGGCAATGTACCAGACTGTAGCCTTGGCTAAAGTACAGGGTGAGAAAGAATGCAGTGTTGGTGAACACAGAGCTGAACTAGGCTAAACAGTGTGATAGAAAGAATAAAACAAGACCGTAAAACTTGTCATTGTAAAATAACAGTGCGAGGCAAAATAAAACGTGTCTAGGGTAAAGTGCATAGAGGCCTAATATGTAAACCTAACGTGCATAACGCTACACTAAAAATGACACTAAAAATGGCCACACGACACCCTTCCCTTGTCTGTAGAAAGTGGTTTAAGCAAAAGGTAAAAAATGCCCTTATGCTAAAATATAAGTAAAACTCTATCCAATTTCAACAAGTTAAGAGGACACATAAGCATAGAATTTCACAATTTGAAAAAGCAGCATGCGGCCAAATGCCGAATTCAAGGGATAATGTCAATTTAGAATAAGTCCAATTTAAGCTGTGGTCACGGAAAGCAGGAGATTCTCCACTTCGGCAGATGACAAAACTGGAAAATCCACACCGGAGACTAGCAGAGAGCAGGTGTGTTCCAAAGCCTCAGTAGCCACCAAGGCGGCATCCCGTGCAGTGCCTATAAACGAGCGAACATCAACTTCCTCCAGGAAGGGTGTCTCGTATTCAGCTTCTCTAAGCAAACGCAGCGTGCATGTCTGGTAATAAGCCCTCATCGGGAACATCAACAGATCAGCATCAACCACTGGGGGGCGTTGCCGTGAGAGACAGACGTCCAGTGCATGTTCAAAAGAGCACCAACGGCACCGAAACACGGGCTGCACACAATCCAAAACCGGTCTGAATGACAGAGGCCAGTCACACCCCAAATGTTCCAGGAGTGTTGCTCCAAAGTACTGTATCATGCGTTCACGACACAGCTGCGCTGATGGGAGAGCCCACATTCGTCCTCAAAGCGGCGGGACAGCCATTGCGTAAAAACAACAGCAACAGTAAAATGCCGGCCAATATAGCCAAAGTTATCAGAAATCCTCCAAAAATGCTTCCGAAAATTGAATGAATAGCCGAAGGTATTAAACCGAATATGGAAGGAAAGGTATGAACGAAACCAACACCAACGGCTTTGAAAAAATATGCTATTCCAGCCGTGCTGGGTGCATTAAATATACGTCCCACGAGTTCACCAAAGTGGTTCGGAAAGTTGGTATTTAACAGGGACTGTATTTCCGCCGATGACCTTGCCACTTGAAGTGCGTAGGTCTCGCGTGCAGATGTAAGGGCCACATGCTTCTGAAACAACAAAGCTTTCAGTCTGCTTAACTTGTCAAAATTCACCTTGGAAGTAGCAATGTGAGGCCAAATATCTGCTACCTCCCTAATTCTAGTG
Organism: Pleurodeles waltl; assembly: GCF_031143425.1. Classification (NCBI taxonomy): domain Eukaryota; kingdom Metazoa; phylum Chordata; class Amphibia; order Caudata; family Salamandridae; genus Pleurodeles; species Pleurodeles waltl. The sequence continues at coordinate 746,204,498 of NC_090450.1, read as the reverse complement.
GGGGGAAACAACACGTTCCCGCAGCAAGTAACGACCTTAGTGACCAAAACAACGTAAACTATTCCGGCCCGCATACCACAACAGTCTTCACTATTGAGGAGGACGCAGCTGCCGTTTGAAAGCACCTGGAACGTGAGTTTAATCAAGGGGACTGGAACTCCCTTCAGATAGCAAGCCAAATTTGCAACCGAGGCATTACACGCCCCATGCAAGGACAGCTGCTTACAAATCATTGAATGGCTGACTGAAGTCTCACATTCACTGCCGCTAAGAAAGACCTCTTTCATGCCATTGAGGCATTTGTACAAGAAGGGAAGCTCCCACACCTCATGGATGTAACTATCTCCTAGCTTCTGATATCTGCCTATGGGAACATGTTTCAAGCAGGAAGTGAATTGTAATGTAGAGATAGGCAGATTAATAACCACGTGAATCAACCACTCAGCAGAGGGAATCTCGGCCACGGTAAAAGCAATCTTTCTAACTTTTCAATGTGAAGCATGACATAAGTCGCCTCCTTCTTAGCCATTAGTTGTTGTTGTCGCGTCAAATTAAAGGAAAAAAAAAATTATTTGGCACTGATGTGCTGCCACGGAACGCGACCCGCCTTTAATGTCTGAAGCGTCCAACCCAACTGCATAATGGACCTGGTCTGACTCTGTCCATGATATAAAGAAGACATATCAGATTGTATAATGCCTATAGCAGAAGAAACAATGTTGTTAATTGTATAAATCCGGTCGGACAAGGTGTGCAACCCATTATCCACAACAGCTAATGCCTTTTTCAGATTATCCTCATCTATCTGCCATAACCGGGCTGCAGCTTCTTGTTGTGAAAGTTTCCAAATTTCATTGTAGACTTCATACAAGAAACGCTTCCTACTTGGCACCTTTGGGCCTGACAAAAAATCTTGTAAGTCAGTGTTATTAGACAGGAGAGTGAGATGTGTCTTAACTGCATCTAGCAAGGATGATTTCAGCCATTGCTGGCATAATTTTCCCACACTATATGTCGTAACTATTTCAGCATGGTCTGGTGATAGATAGCAAGGGTCTGACCTACTCGTTCGGAAACCCCCCGAGGAAGTGACAAAACGTTGATGACACCCGTTGGTATCTATTGGCCATAATAACCACCCGCCTGGACGTGTCAGTGAAGTGTTAAATGTACCATTTCGGACCCATTCACCAAGTTGCATTGGTGTACCTTTGCCAGTTACTAAATTTTTCAGGGACAGGTATACTGGGCATGTTTAAATCTCTGATCGTAGCTAAACCCAAGCAGCTGGTCTGCTGTACAGTTTCAAAAATCATTTGGACAGGAATGAGACATGCTCTAAACAGTGCTTTTCTCTACCCTTAGTTTTCCAATCCTTTGTTCCCCAAACACTTTTCAAATCGACATTTTCTGACCAATATTCATATCCTTCAATTGACAACCGGGAAACAAAGGAATCTGAATATATAAATTTTGTGTCGGTCAATAACATCTGCTTATCTTTAGTCGGAGTTAATTTAAAGTAATACAACTTAGCATTCTTTTGATGGTGCCATGAAAAATATGTAAATTTATCAAAGTAAGTTTTGGAACTCCCATGCGGGGGAGTTTGGCAATGTTCCCATTGCGTATAGTCAAATATCGTCTTGGAAATACTCGCTCTATGTATGAAATGGTGCCCATAATAATTATAGCAAAACATGTCACCATAATTGTCTCTAAACTGGTAAACATCTTCATTTTCATAGACAGTGTAATATTGCAATTCTGTCATCATTGAGCCAACTGTTTTCACATCCCAATCATCAGATACAATGCCTGGTATCGCTATATCATTCATAGACAATTTTAGTACATACGGTATTTGAATTATCTCAGTGGGACCGTATATATCAAACATTACTTTATCCCACACAATCCCATCAGGAATTGGTACTGCAGAAATGTTCAGAAAGGACAAGTCTCTTTAAACCTTATGTGAGGAAAAATGTGGTTACAACACCTCCTCCACCTGTTCAACCGCTGATCTTTCAGGAAGAGTCGAAGAGGCAAACGAGTCTGATAGACCATCGTTGTTGTCGGAACAATAACCAGAGGCATTTCGTGCAAAAGGCATTGCTGCAGTCAATGGAGGAGTTGGTGTTTCTCGCGTCGGTATCGTGTAGACAGCACCATCCGTCACGTTCGTACTCATGGTGACTCGATCAAATGTTTCTAAATTGGTCGTAGTTAATGGAACTAATGCGAGATCATCATCCACCCTCCCCAAGCTCGGAGAGGCAACAGTGTTGGTATAAACAACTTGAAGAGGAACGTCTTCTCCAGTAGTGAGAGGGATTGGGGAACTACTGGAAGTTCCTCTTGGTCAATGGAAACAAAGCGATTTTCTTTGGCACCTGGCAACGGTGGCAGAATCACAGTTCCCGTACCGTGTATCCCCAACACAGGGACTGGTGCACGATAAGAAGGGCCAAATTATTTTTTTACTGCAACCTTTTCACGCACAAGATACCCAACCCTGGGAATCCAGCTGGTAGGTGTTACTGGCACATCCTTAATTCCTGTGGAGGCAGCACTTTCAGAAGAGTTATCATCACAAGAACTGCTGCAATTCCTGTAAAAAGTGACACGATCATTTATGTCAAAAGGTGTCTGGGCCGTCTCCACACCAGGACCATCAAGATCCGGAACAAACATTTGTGTTCTGAACAGGCACTCATATGAAGTACAACCCCCCAGGGACCTTCTGGGCAGGTTATTTTGTGCTCTCTGAACTCCATACAGGTGGGCTAGCCAACTATGACCCATACCTAAGACTCTGGCTGTTAAGGATTGCTTTAAATCGAGGTTTAATCGCTCCACGACAGAATTTCCCTCTGGATGAAATGGAGACGAGTACTGGAGCTGGACCCCCAACAAAGCCATGGTGTCCCTGAATGCCCTTGAGGCGAAAGCAGGGCCCTGCTCCGAATGGAATGCTGCAACTGCATATATACCGACAAAGACTCGCAAATCTTTAATAACAGTCGAGCGTCAGCCGAGCGTTGTGGCCACACCCACACAAATCTGGAGCAAGAATCAACAGCGACTAGGATATATTTGTATGCACTATCCGGTGTTAATGGACCACAATGATCCAAGTACACACATTGTAATGGTTTGTTTGAGATTAAGAGGGGTGTCTGTGGCGGGCGCTTAGCTATTGAAACTTTAATTTGTTGACAGATGTCACAACAAAGGACATACTGCTTGGCCTCTTTATAGAGACCAGGCCACCAGTAGCGGGCCTGTAATAGTGAAATTGTAGCTGCCACACCTGCATGTGCAGATGCCACCCCCTCATGCGCTCCTTTAATCAATCGTGGACTTACTTTTTTATTGGGGATGTCACGTATGCCGAAGCCAGGAATTTTAACTTCAGCGTTCAGCATACTTCCCATAAAATATTGATATTTATTCGGAAATCCTTTCGGCTAAGGCTTGCCATCAACCGTAGCTCTTATGGCAGCCAAAATCTCTGTGTCTGGTTTGGTACTCGAACAAGTCACTGCAGCTACAGTGGCAACTGCCACTGCCGACTATGCGGCTTCATCAGCCAAAGTATTACCAGCAACGTGCATTCCAACGCGCTGGTGTCCAAGTGTATGCACAACATGGACTTTGGGTAGCGTCTCTTTCAGGTCTGCTATCTTCCCCCACAGTAGTCTGTGTTTAATGGTGTTGCCTTTTGAATCTCTGAACCCATTCAAGCGCCAGTAATATAAGTATTCGTTAAAAGACTGAATAATACGAATCACAAACAATCAGTGTGTACTGCGTCGGATCCGTATGTTCCAGTGCCATTAGTAGAGCTTTTAGCTCAGCCAACTGTGCAGTACAATCCCCTAAGGTCTGGGTATAAGTATGTTGGGGGCAGAATTTCTCCCCCTCCATATAGCCACTCACTACTGCACACGCAGCAGAATATTGATGTTTTGTTCCCATCGCTGGTTGTGCAGAGCAATCGGTGTACATGACTACCTGATATTGGGCAATAGGCAATGTGTCAGCGGGAACTGGATATTCAACTTCATATTGTAGAAATTCCTGAGTTTGTAACTTTGGGTCAAAAATGTAGTCTACATCAGTGGCTGTCAATGAAGTGGCCCATTGTATCCATCTTGGGTGGAGTGCTTTTGCGTTTGGGACGCCAGCTTTTGTAACAGCCTCAAGGGCCGGAACAGGAGAAACGACAATAATGCGTTTTCAGTGGGCCAGAGGTCTTTCTTTAAGAACAGCCATCTGTACAGCAGTGAGAATTTTCTCTGTGGGTGCAAATCGTTGCTCGGCAGCTGAATACAAGTGTGACTTGTATGCTATGGGGACTGTCTCACCTTCATTAAATGTGACATAAGTAAACCCAATGGCCCCAGCTATCACCCTGATGACCAAATGTGTCCTATTGTTCCGTGTGTGTAGATGCTTCGCTGCTAGCATATCTGCTTGTAACTCCCAAAGAGTATGTGTATGTTCAATTGTCCAGAATGTGCTCGAAAAATCAGGACGTATTAATTCATATAAAGGTTTTATGCGTGTAGCATAATCAGGAATGTATGTTCTGCCAAAATTTAGAAAGCACAACAATGATTGGAGTTTCTTAATCGTATTTGGTGGTTGCAATTGTGCACATTTTTCTAAAAATTGTGGCGCTAGGCTCTTACCTTCACTCGACAGCTCATATCCCAGGAATATGACGCTGAGGAAGGCAATTTTCGATTTTTTAAAGTTAAATTTGTAGCTGATTTCGGCAAATCCTACAACAATGCGGGCTACCCGTCTTAAATGTTGTAGCAACTCGTCATCCGTGAGATATATATCATCCACATATGACAACGCTTCAGGGTCGAGCTTGTGCAAAATATCAGTCACACGAGCTGTAAACAGTCATGGGCTGTTCTTATACCCCTGAGGCAAACAACTGAATTTTTTCTGGGAGCCTAGTGCGCTAAAGCTGGTTAAATCCCTGCTTTCAGGGGCTATATTCTGGCAGAAGAATCCATTCAAGATATCCAAGGTTGTTTTATATTTCTTCCGCACAATGTTGCTCATTAGTGCAGTGCTATGTGAATTTTGTATAGCATATGTGCGTGTATGTCCATTCAGATGTCTGTAGTCTAAGACTATTCGATACGAATGGTCTGGTTTAGCTACAGGGAATAAGGGATTATTCATCGGTGAGACACAGGGTTCAATTACCCCCTGGTATTCTAATTGTGTAAGTATTTCTCTCACTGGTGCCCTTGCTTCATGTTTTATGGGATACTGCGGTTGTGGTTGAGGCTCACCTTTAATAGAAATTATATGATATGGAGAATCCCTATCCCACCCCACGTGATTTCGATATAACGCTGGTGCCTGTGCGAGAGCCCATTTCATAGAATAGTACTCAGCAAGTTCCTCTCGAACAAGGGGCGAGAAGGAAGGTCTAATAACTCCCTCCCCAGCTGGGCAGGTGCGGACAAAATCTGGCGGCCAATCCTGCTCAGCTAGCAAAATGTCATATACCTTAACTACACGATCCCAAAAGATTGCGTGTATTTTGCGTTCAATGTCCCCTTCCAACTGTAAAGTTACTGTGTACACCCTATCGGGTTCGGAGACACGCATGTCTGCTGTTTCTACTTGGATGAAGTCATCAGTTGCTTTCACCTCCAGATGCTCTAGAAGATTCCGGCGAACTATTGTGACTTCTGCCGCGCTGTCTAGCAGAGCTAGAACCCATGTCTTGTCCTTCAACAGAACCCTCTTCCTGAGTGGCATGTCTAACTGAGACTGCTGCCGCCTTTTTCTTTTTAAACTGTTGTTTTTGTTGTACTGGTTTCTCTTCCTTCTTGACAGAAACCTCAGAAGAGCGTTGTGAGTCCTGCCTCGGCTTCACGTACTCGGTCTCTGCTCTGACCGCCCACCTCTCTCATTTCTCTTTTCCGATGAGTCCTGAAAGGAATGAGATTGGCGTCTATCAGTATATTGATATCTATCAGGTGTCTTAATATTATCCCTATTTCTGAGATTATATCTATTCTGCAGGTCTCCGTACGCGGAGATTCTCCCCTCTCCTTTTTAGGTGTTTGTTGTTTTTTCTCCCAGCGCTTCTTAGTACCCTCAGGCTGCTGTTTTGTACTATCTTTAGTAATTTTCCCCTGAATCTGAGGTTTTTGTGGTCTAGCACCTAGGCCATCTTGACCAATACTGGAATATGTTTCTGCTATTATTTTAGGCAGTTCCCGCTCCTGATCTTGTTGCGGAATGTCACGAAGACGCATGCGCACTGCAAGCGCAACTGCTTCCCCTTTAAGATTGCTTAGGATCATTGAAGAAACCGTGGCAAAATTGCTGATCAGTTGCATTCCCAAATCTAAGGCCGGGCAGCCCCGTATTCATCTTGAATCTGTTTAAGCATGTCCAGTAGGTTAGCCACTGCAGGTGTACCGTGTGCCGTGGTATAGAGCGCGGCAAACACCGTGCCCCATGTATTACAAAGTTCCACTGTGGGAACCATCCCAAAGGGTAAACACATGATTAATATCCTAAGTTTTCCCTGAGGTCCCGTATGGGGAAATACCGCCTTCAGCGTATTAATTTTCTGTGCCAGCCAAAACGGAGTCTCCTCTCGTTTTGCGGGGACCTTACCCATAATGGAATGTACAGTCACCAGATTAATACCTGGTGTTACTGCATGCGGTTGCGCTGGAGCAGCACGCGCTGGGTTTGTATTTAGTGTCTGCATCACAAATTGTACTAAGCGTCTATATATTGCCGTTAAGTCAGTATATAAGTGTCGAACCTCAACCACCACCATATTCGCAGCCGCAGGATGCAGTGTATAGGTGGCCAATAAAGGCCAGGTCGGACCGTCATTGCTCAAGGGACCTAACCTTACTGGTAATATTGTATGGGGTAGGGCGCCATCAAGTCAATTATTATGGTCTTGATAAGATAGAGGTATCTCTAAATATGCGTACGCCCTGTATTGTCCAGGCGCGTTCGCTACTGTATATGTATGGAATGCATGTATGTTCCCATCAACTGCTGGAAATGTGACCCAAGAGTAGAAAAGTTCTGTTCTATAGGCTGCGTGGGCATCCACCACAAACGTGACTGGACCACCCTGGGCCGTAAGGCAGTGAGCTAGCAAATGTGCTGTGAGCGGCTGTCTCATATTAAGAGCAATTTGTATAACCTGGGGATTCGCCATCAGCAAAGCACCATGAACTCAGAGAAGGCACACCAAAAGGGGATTTGTTTATTTTCTTTCTAAGGTTCAAGCTTGAACAACCACCCGCTGAAAATAGGGTTACCTATGCAACGGCGGCGGAAGACCTCAGTACCACGGACGTCTCCGTATACGGAACTGAGGGATCATTATATTATATGAGACCGAGATATACCGGGGGACCCGAAAATTAGAGCCTGACCAAACATTGGCGGCACCATGTCGCGTTGGCTCTCATTATCCTAATGAGACTACTGGATTTTTTTGGGCGGCATGATCGTTCACAGTGTGAGGGACTAAGTCTGACCCACGGTGAAGGACCCCTGTCACCCCAAATCCGAGTTATGCTCCGGCTAACTAGCAGTGCCTTATCTCTCCCGAAGGGAAGGGACAACTGGGCAGCCGAGCGCATGACATCTTATTACTTCCCAGGGAGGTCGTGGTCACTCAGGACACAACCGGTTCTCTCATACACAGTGAGGTCTCATATAAAAATGACAAAGGCAGTTTAAGTTTTAAAGATTGGTTTAATAAAACGACTGAATTTTATATAGAAAGGCATGAGCTGCAATAACCAGAACGAAACAACACAGTAGGATTAAAATAGTAACGAGGAGAGTGAAGCACAAGAATAAAGCTATCATAGTGCAACTACATTACGTTCTCTCTAAGTTATATTATGAGCACAGCATGGGAAGCTCTAAGCCTGCCTTTCAGGTTCCCCTGGAAGGACATCAACCCTCATACCTGAGCAAAGGCCTGTAAGCTGCATCAGCATCTGCAATGGGCAGTCAGCATCTAGTTATAGGTTCCTGGTCGGAATCTCCCTCTGCCTGCACTAGGACTAGAAAGTGATTTTATAACTGACACGCAGACGTTCTAAGGAGAGGTCCCTACGTAAGGATGTGTATCGTCTATGAACACCAGAACCTAAACTTCTACCACGTGTACCGGCAATGTACCAGACTGTAGCCTTGACTGAAGCACAGGGTGAGAAAAAATGCAGTGTTGGTGAACACAGAGCTGAACTAGGCTAAACAGTGTGATAGAAAGAAAAAAACAAGACCGTAAAACTGGTTATTGTAAAATAACAGTGCGAGGCGAAATAAAACGTGTCTAGGGTAAAGTGCACAGAGGCCTAATATGTAAACCTAACGTGCATAACGCTAAATGGCACTAAAAATGGCCACACTACAGTAGCAGGAACAATTTCTTTGTGAAGGATGGTGGTGGTATTGTCACTGACGTTAAAGGCAAATATGCTTTAAAGCCATCATGTGTGAGGAGGCCTCCCACAAAGTTTCAGGACTATGTAATGTCCAATTAATACTAGTTGATTTTATCATTTTTGTTTGATTTTATTTGCTTTACTTTGTTGTTTGAATGTATTTAAATTCATAAAGGGAAAATGTGTTGAGTTTGATTCATATCAAAATCAGAATTATAGGATGTTCTTAGAATGTATATGTTTGTAAGGGAACATTTAGACCAGCAGTTGAGATTGTATCCTTTGCATGGACGGTCGTGTTTCTGCATCTTCTGTGTGAAGATAATAAAACAGCATCCATGCAACTGTGGTGTTGGACTATCCTTTTAGTGTGCAAATGGCTGAGGCCGAGTTAAGGCTGACCCAGTGTTACCGCCCCTATATCAGTGCATAACATCAGTCCTTAGAAACAGTGAAACAGCAGGGAACATACTGCCAAATCCCAGAGGCCTGCCACATGCTCAACCACAGCCCAGCCAGATGAATGGCACCTACCCTAAAGGACCAGAACTAGAAAAGTAGAAACAAGAGGGATTGAAAGTTGCCACTTAGTTATCATACTGACGTGGCCCAGAAATGTATGTCAAGGCCAGTGAAGCATACAGGCAAAAATCTGCTAGTGTCAGTATTTATTCTGGTTTTGAATATAAACCTAAGACAACCAATACAAGAAGACAGTTTGACAAGTTTTGTTCAACTGTCTAAGCAGCAGCCAGCAAGCAAGAGCACATGTTCAATCAACCACATAAATAGTGCAGATCCTACTGATCCTCACACTTGCTGGAATTGAGTCACAGCAAAGGTGCAAAACCACCAACAGAAGCAGCATGGAAGCAGTGAAGTTGCTTGGGCATGCCTCGCAGAAGCGGATGAAGCAGTGTAAGGAAGAGACAGAGAGTAGAGTAAAAAGCTGTTCAAAGATGTGGTCCTTGCAGATGTTCTCAGTAGAGGAAGGTGTAGCCAGAAATGAAAATGAATGTGACCTACATGCAATGAGAAGACATTGGCCAAATGTATGATGCCTTTTTGTGATGCAAAAAGAGAAAATCACAGTTTTTGACTGCAAAAAGCCCAGGAACGATGTACCATCCCTATTTTGCGAGTTGGTACGCAGTTCTCGACTCACAAAATAGGCGTCCCTTCCTAATTGTGAATTGCAGTGGTATGTATGATTGTTTTGTGATCGTGAATGCTGTTGCAAAACAATCCTAGTTAACAACAATTTCAAATTGGTGTTAACCTATTTGCAAACAGTAAGGGGTCCCCACGGGACCCCTTCCTCTTTGTGAATGCATGTCAAAATACTTTTTCAGAGCAGACAGTGGTCCTATGGACCGCTGCCTACTCTGAAAAAATGAAAAGAAAACTTTTCATGTTTCTTTTTTAAATGCATCCTGTATTTCTTTTAATGAAAACGGGATGTATTTTTTTTTTTTAACTGCTTTATTGAAAATCAGTCACAGACATGGTGGTCTGCTGAGCCCAGCAGGCCACCATCCCTGTGAGTGTGGCCATTCCCACTGAGGTTGCAAATTTCTGCTACATCAAGTGTTGCATTGTCACACGTGCAAAAAGTTCTGCAAAGTGATAAATGTTGGCCACCCTTAGCTGAGGTCTCTACTAAAGTTGACCTAGCCGTTCCTTTAAACATATGGCTGATATTTAAATGTTCTTGTCAAGTACAAAAATTAAGAAAATCACATGAAACCGGTATTTTTTATCCTGATCAGTTCTTACATTTAACAGTAAATGTAGGACAAACGTGTTGGAAAAATGTGTTCTTTATCTTCCCCCTTGACTGATAATTATACAAACACAAAAACATACCTGCCAATAGAAGCGATTCAGGTGGGAGAATTTACGATTTTTTTTTAAACCAAAAATGGCCTTATATGGCTGCCTCCCACCTGAAATTGCCTCTGCTTCGATAGAAGTCAAGGGATAAACATATCTAGCCATTATTTAAAGAAATATATATATCTCCCACTTTCCTTTCCTAAAATACTGGCATGTATGCAAGAAAGTCCATTTTTAAAATGAATAAGGGCAATTTTCCATAAAGTTCTATTTACATATCATGCAGAATCTTAAAAATGTGACAAAGCGGCCAAAGCTCACAAACCTAGTCTCCAAAATAAAACTTTGACCTATTTGGTTTGTCAATTTCACCAATCCATGCATTCACTGCTGCCTCAATGCACTCACTCATTACCCGTCCTAACATGGCCGCCAAATTTACGTTCTACGACTGGTCTGCCGTTAACATTCTTGCTGCGTTCTGCAACATGTGGGCGTGGTTCAAAACCAAGGTGGGGGAGTCCATAATTCAAATTAAGGTAAAACAGGCAGACACTTTGTTTCCTTCTAGTTCCGATCCATCTGAAGTCATTTTTAATACCTATATGGTTATTCGTGTCTATAAATTACTACTGTAGTGTACTACATTGATATCTGTTCTGAACAATTTTCCTTTGCATTCGCCCACCTCCGCGTCTGCTTATTGAACACGCCTAGGCGTCCTTGTAACTATGGGCGACTACGTGTTTAGAATCAGTATATATGCCTTTGTAGAGCTCACCACCGCATTATTTGCCTTTACCTGTGAAGTGAGCGGGAGAGAAGCATTCGTGTAGGCTCTGTCCCCGAGCTTCTCTAAGTAGCCTTTCGGGCAGCATTAGCAATTGGATTTTGGATCCAAAAAGCATACTTTAAATGCGACTTTGTGCACCAAACCTATAATCAGGTTGCGATTCCAGCCCGACAATTCTACCCTACACCTCTAAAACATTAGGTCACGAACATGTGAGTTATTAAAGTACCTCGGCTTTTGTTGCTAAGGAAGCCAATTACGTGGATTGTATTTTCTCATACAGTCATTACAATTTCTATTTTGACCAAACAGTGCGACAGAGTGCGCGAAAACTTCTCACGCGCTTGCTTATTTGAATTTGCTACCGAACTTAATTCCACGCCCGCAATTTAAATCACTTGTTTTTTCTCCCTCTGGCGTTTGGGAGCTAGCTGTTTTTATCATTGTATTCCGCATACCAGCTCCTGGTTCATATACATTTTGGGGCGATTCTCTAATCATTTCTCTGCCCCGTACCAGGATGCCAGGAAATTCGGGGCAAAAAGACCCTCGAAGCTTTGTGGTCATAAAGCCACTGCCTTTGCCAAACCAGAAGGGGGTGAAGGTCCAGGCAAGGAGTGAGGCCATCTACACCAGCTTAGAGGTCACAAGGGAGCAGGTCTTTAGAGCCAACTACCAGAGGAGGCAGCGGCAGCTCACCGTAGGATTCCGCTCACCCAGCTACAAACCCTATCAGGAGCTTGGAGAGCCTCTCTACTTGGAGGCCAAAAAACTAATTCTTCATTCACTGGGGCAAGCAGCAGAGGTAAGTGACCCTTAGTTAAAAATCTCCCAATTCATTATGTTCATAATTAAGGCAGAATGCATAGCTCACTTATCTGGTAATTGTTATTTCCCTTTTATTTCTTTTGCTCTTCACAGCTCTTAATGAATTAAGAAAATAGTAAAGCTAATGCTAAGATGTGATACATTTTAACCCTTTCACTGTGCGATGTTTACGCACTAAGGGGTGTTTACCCACCTGTATGCGAGAGATTAAGAACAAAAAACAAACAAGAAAACCTATTGTAAGATAATTTATACAAATGTTTTTATTTTGGTCTCGAGGTACACCTATTCAAACTATATGTTTTTTTCCACCACATTCAAGGCTTTGTATGGGCTCAAACCTCACAACAATATATCATTTTAGCATGAAGATATATTAACAATGTGGAGACATTTTAATTGTTTTAATTAAATGTAATCAATATTTGTTTGCATTTCGAAATTGTACAAACATAATTCCTGATACCAAGGAACTGAAAACCTGAATGTCTGGAGTCTGCTGATTCCAAATTTGTGTGGGTTTGCCTAAGGGGTGAGGTCTGCACAATCAGTTATGTAATATTAGCGCTGACCACAAAATCGTGGCAGAATCACTGTTCAGGGTACACTATTCATTTCATGACAGATATCAACTCATGATTACATGGAACATATTATAACATTATATATAATCATAGGTTAACAACAGTATTCCAGGAAATTCCCATCTCAACCATGACCTTTTATTACACAGAGGGCTCAGACAAATTAGCATCCACGCACAAGGAGCGTCAGTGACTCAGTGACCCAGTGCTGAACACCTGCGTAAGCACGGTGAACGCCGCTTCGAGCCCAAAGGATCCCAAAATGACAATTAGAAAGTATTTTGTGTAGGACGTCTGCTGGCTGTGGGTGGAACACTTATTGATTTAATTTAAGCCAAGACACCTTGATTGACATAAGTTAACATTTTCTTTTATCTGAAAAAAAAACTTCCTAGCATTTTATGTATTTTTGCATTGGTATTTTTATCAGTTTGTGTATTTGTAAAGGTTTTAATTAACTATATACAATAAAATTTTATGTCAAGATCGGAGGCTCCTATTATGCTTTTCTTTCCTTGCTTAAATTCAATAGCAGCAGTCAAGATAAACAAAACTACAACTCCCAACTAGCAAAATAAATAAGCCAATGGGAAGAGAAATGTAGTCCAATGACATTACAAAATCACAAAATAAAATGATGGACAGAGTTTTGAAACTTTTCAAACACTCACCCCCAGTCACAGATCTGGATTTAATCCATCGTTATTTTGCTGGCCACGCCACCCCAGTTCGGACCCAGCTATATGCAAATCAGTCTTGACCCTGCTCCCAATAGGAGCAGTCCAGCCCGAACAGCCAAGCCAGGTTAATGTACTTGTACTTCATTTCTCTTCCCATTGGCTTATTTATTTCACCATTTGGGAGTTGTAGTTTTGTTTATCTTGACTGCTGCTGTTAAATTTAGGCAATGAAAGAAAAGCATAATACTCGCATCTGTGTCTTTAATAAAATTAAGTCTTTCCGCCATAAATACTAGGAAATTCTACATCATACAATACAATATGAACTATATATATTTTCTAATTCTGTACAAACTATGAAATATATTAATATAAACAAGACCTCCTGGCTGGCTGATAGAGTGCACTGAACATGACGTTTGGTCTGTTTTTTAGAAAATCATTTTTCAAAACATCTACATGTCCTAGAGTTTCTTTTGCTGGGTGCCAGACCTCCCTCACCTTGACTGGCTGGCAGACAGATCGCAGTGAACAAGACATTTGTCTATTTTTTTATCATTTGAGACACTGATGAATCAAGAGTGATGTGGCTTGCATGAATTCCAACATGTTTTATTATTCAGAATCCTCTACAAATATGAAAGTATGGGTACAGACATCACTGTGTCTTTACTTTTCTGTGACAGAAATCTCTAGAACCTCACAAATATTACAACAATAAAACAGTACCTCGTGTGGGTGGGCCTATTGTAGGAGGAAGCTAATATTGTGATCATGTGAAGGCAACATTGACACTATATTGACTTCACATGTCCTGTGCTTGCTTGATCAGATAGACTCTGTTTCAGTTGGTTGAAGTCTGTGCAACTCTTGGTGGTGGTGGTTTTGCTGTTCCTCACAAAGTTGAAAACTTTGCATCACAGTAATGTCAGGAGATCATTTTTTTAAAACCAATATCTGATCTGTGGAAGGCATTCTGAGTAAGAAAAAGTGGTCACATCCACACTGTATACACCACCCAAGACTCCTCCAGATTTTCACTTTTCAGGAATGTCTAGGGTTGTTAGGTTTCCCCTACATTGCTGCCAATCCCAGGCCCCTAATGCTGCAGCGACCCACATCCTAAAAATCACCCAATTCCATGGTTCATTCTTATGATTTTGACAGTTGCATCCTGGGGCATTTTCTGTCTCGGGAAATACACTTGTGGGCTACGCTTTCAATTCGGGGAAGCATGAGAATGCAGGATGGTAGGATATTTGCTATTATTATTTGAGTTTCTCTATATTTTTGACTTTCGTTTGTAGGCCAGTGCCTACAAAAACACATTGTGCGACAACCTCCCCAGAATCCTTTGGGCAATACAGAATATGGGGCAGTACAAATTCCCACTGTACCCAAAATGCCGACTTTTGGGTACATTTCAAAAATACATACTTTTCACTCACCCCAATTTCTGTTCATTAGATTTTCTTTTATAAGTGATACATGTTTAGTGCACAGTGAATAAACTTTGTAAATTATAGCTCGGTTGCTAAATTTGGGTATTGTAGGTTTTTAAGCATACTACAAACTCTATGCACGTCTTCTACAAGAAGAGTTATTTGGATCTAATGATATATTACATTTCAGGATCTGCCGTCTGAATAAAAGTTTAAAGGTGAAAACTTTGTGACCCATTGCTCTATTTTCCACTACAATACTCTGCCCTGGCAAGGAACAATATATTTTCTGTATTATTTTCTTAGCCTATGAAAACATATAAACAGTGTTGGTCTCCTTGCTGGAGCACAGGCACAAAGATCTGTGCCCCAGCACAGAGCCAAACACTGCTTAATGCAGAGTTGGAGGGGAGGTCATGTAGTGGCTGAGTAAGGGGTGTGTCAGTACTCCCTCAAAAAAAGACTACATGAACTACTCGGAGTTTTGTCCACATGCATTTCTGTTGAAAGACCTTGATCAGCATATGCTTGAATCTTTCGGCTTAGCCTTTGTCTTGAGGCCATCAAGGAGTAACCATATTTTGATTGATTAGAGATGTTTTCCTAATTCCTGGGCCCGGACCCGGGCTCAAGGATGAAATGGGATGTCTTCGGTGCATCGGGGACCTCTTTGGTAGTCCAGTGGATTGGCGGACACAGACTTTCTGATCATGGCTATGACCATGTTGTTCAGTAGCAGACATGAGACTGTAGTGTAGCCATTTTTAATATAGCCTTTGCGCGTTTGCTTAAAGCATTAGGGCTCTGTGCACTTTGTTCTAGATGCATTTTATTTAGCCTCACACTGTTATTTTTCACGGTCTTGTTTTATTTTCTTCTATCACACTGTTTAGCTTACTTCAGCACCGGAGTTCTCAAACAATACATTCTTGCTCGCTCTGTGCTTCAGTCAAGGATACAGTCTGGTACATTGCCGATGGACGTGGTAGAAGTTTAGTCTTTAGGGTTCGTAGAAAGTACACATTCTTACGTAGGGACGTTTCTTAGGACACCGGCGTGTTAGTTATAAAAACACTTCCTAGTCCTGGTACACGTAAGAGGGAGATTCCGACCAGGGAACCACAACTAGACGCTGACTGCCCTGTTGCAGATGCTGATCCAGATCACAGGCCTTTGCTCAGGTATGAGGGTTGATGTCCTTCCGGGGGAACCCAAAAGGCAGGCTTAGAGCTTAACATGCTGTGCTCAAAATAGAACTTAGAAGAGAGAACGTAATCTAGTAGTACTATGATAGCGTTATTCTTATGTTTCACGCTCCCCGTTACTATTTCAATCCTACTGTGTTGTATGGTTCTGGTTATTGCGGCTCAGGCTTTGTTATCTAAAATGCAGTTGTTTTATTAAACCAATCTTTAAAACTCAAACTGCCTTTGTCATTCATATATGAGACCGCACTTTGTATGAGAGAACTGGTTGGGTCCTGAGTGACCACGACTTCCCTGAGAAGCCCTAAGATGTCATGCACTCGGCTGCCCAATCATCTCTTCCCTATGGAAGAGATGAGGCACTGCTAGTTAGCCGGAGCAAAACCGGATTGAGGGTGACAGGGGTCCTTCGCCGTGGGTTAGACTTAGTCCCCCCACACTGTGAACGACCCAGCTACCCAAAAATCCAGTAGTCTCATTAGGATAATGAGAGCCTACGCGACAAGACGTTGATTCTCAGTCTCATCTTGGATTTCCTACTCCCTAGGGTGAGAGCTGGCTGCAGGACTCAGTTTGTAAGGGTAAAGGAATGACAAACTGCTTGACCCTCAAGACAAGCTCATTATGAGCTTCAGCCGTACGGCGTGGTTGGTCATGGATGACCGTTTTCCAGGAGTCTTATGAGGTATTTTGAATTGCACATTGAATGCGTTGAAAATGGCAATGGCTGTGACACCGCCTGCATAAAATATGTATTTCTCTGTTTCCAGAACAGTCTCGTATTGGTGACAGATCGAGGGTGGTGAGACATGTAGTGTACTGGGATTTGAGATCATAGTTTTTGAAGATGCAGAATCCACTTTTCAGTTCACAGCAAAAGTACCTTCGATTAGTAGTTGGTTCATATTTGAAAGATGTGTCCATATAGGGCTAGTTAGAATTTTCTGCATCACCAGTGGATGACAAATGCTTGTTTCTCAATTTGTGAGTGCCTATGTTTGGAGGATATGAGTGCTTTCTGTACATAGTCCAATTAGACCGAATCCACACTTTTGCTTCTGAATCAGGACAGCCTCTACTACTGTGCCAATTGCATTCATGGACAGTCAGATTTATTTGGTAGAGTCGAAGTACTGTAGTGTGCTTTCCAATGAGAGGGCATGAACAACCCTCTGATGGTCACCCATCACCTACACGCTGACATTGATTTGAGGTCAAGGAGGAGTTTTGGGAAAGTGGTGAGATTTCTGAAAAACCGCTGACAGTACCTGACTACGTCTAGGAAATTGCAAACTTTCGATACCAGTAATGGTATGGATAATTTTACCTCTTGGATCTTGGTGGAATCAACACTTAATCTAAGAAATTCAATTCACATTTCTTCTAGTTCATGGTAAGGCCACAGTCCTAGAGGTGCTACAGGACGACCCTCCAGAAGGAGTTATGTCCTTCAGTGGTCTTGGTATGAACAACATTGTCATTACTGACATTAAGGCCAGTGCGTAGCCCATCAAATAACCCAGAGAAGAGCTCTCTGGAGCAATTTCGAAAAACTTTGACAGCTCTGAAAAAAAAAAAAATGCAGCCTCTTGTAACGTTGAAAGCCAGTGTGCATAGAAAAAGTGGTGATATAGTTCAACTCAAGAGTCAAGGAAGAGTTGATGGTATGCTGTGTTTAGGACCATTTTTGAGAACCAGCATACTCCGCTGACATCAGGGACCAGATCATGTACTATGATTACTATGTGGCATTCAATCTTGATGGTAGTGTTAGGCAGGTGTATGTCCACACAGATACACACTTTTGGTTTACTGGCCACTGTAACTTGGAAGGTACATGATGCAGCCTTTGCCTTTTTCGATAATGTCAACATGTTTGAGTCAAACCAGTTCTGCTTATACTTTACGTCATGTGTGAAATAAGGCACGTCAATGACAGAGTGCTACCGGAAGCACAGTATAGTCTCTATGTAATCACACTTTTTTATTCATGAGACATTCTGTGCTCTTGAAGAGGTATCAATAATGTTGCTCAGTTCATACATGCTGACAGTCACAGCAGTGTCACTGACAATGGGACAACTGATCAAAATTACATATCCAGATTTGTGACAAACACTTAGGTACAAATAGGTGATATGAGCAACTAATACCCCCTGGAGTGGAAGGAATGCAGCATTGCCGTAGGCAAGCATGCAGACCATGGCTGGATGAAGAGTTGCTAGTATTATTAAAAGCATATATACTAAATTTAACGTCTCATTGGTGGAGGCCCTATCGTCGATCATAGGATAACTAGCTTGGTGCATATCTCTACCTGCCATTTTGGCTGGTAGCTAGTAGCTCTGGTGGAGTATGCACATGCAAAACACCTGTCACAACTTTTTCATCTACATCTTCAAACTATGTTGTGGTAGAATCTGCTCGGATCTTATGAATTGGAGAGGTTTTCTGTGATCAGGCCGCTGGATGGTGGACCAGCAGAATTTTGCCAACGGATTGATGTTTAGCATGCTCAGAACTTCTTCTTGCGTGTGCAGTACCCACCTAACTGAGTTAAGCACCACCACAGTGGTTACAAGTTTGCTTCTTGGTGGAGGGAGTGGTAGGATTGGTGATAGATCTTAAGATTCAGTTCACCGGTTTAATCTTTGCCATAGAGTTTTGACCATACCTTTGATGTGTGAGTCCTTTGTGTTTGACAGTTTAAGCGAGTGGCCTAGCGTGCGCATATTTTGGAGTGAGATCTCAACCTTCATGAGAACGTAACCTGTACGTTTTCCTAAGGCACACCCTTGATTAATTTGCACACAAAACTCTTTTGCTACATCATGCATTGTGCACACAGTTACCAGGTCCTTGATGCACCCATGAAAATTGTTATTTGACTCTTCTGAGCCATGCCTGGCTTACTTTTGTAAGAAATGTTCATAGTCAAACAATGTTCTGTGGCGTTAGTCAGTTTCCGGTTATTAAGGGCAATATGGTGCAGTGGGTATTATGGGGTGTCAGACCATTGTGTTATGACATAGATATGTGGAATCTTTCTTCACACCCTCACACACCTTGTACCATGTTCTATTTCTGATATATGTGGTGGAACAACACCGCCAACTTTTCTCTGCTCAGCGAGCAACAAGAGGGACCATGTTGAAGGCTAGCAGATGGACAGAAAAGTGTGACATCTTTTAGCTTGAAGCAGCCAGCAAGAGCAGACCCAGCAATGGCGAATAGAGGGGCGTGAACTGATTAGACTGTAGACAAATGAGGTTCTTGGAGATTACTGTATCTGTGAGGGCTATCCACTGTTGGTAAAATGTAGATGAGGATAGGAGATGCCCATTCCATGTTGGCAGTGTTTTATCCTTGAGTTCAGGCGTGTGCCACAGCACGAGCAGAGGACACAGGTTATGCTAAGTTGCAGGCAAAACATTTTATTTAACCAATGTAACATGTCACAGGAATATACAGGGACATAGGGATGGTCTATTTTTTGGTGTAGTGCATGTGCATCACTACAAGTGACAAGAACAATAATATGATACTGAAGATGGGGTTTCCACCAGGCCGTATTTCATTACATACATGATTACGAAAACAATCACTATCAGAACATAATCAAGCAGGTACAATAAACAACAATTCAACAAGCGAAGAGTATCATCCAGGTGCAAGAATATATATATGCAGTAAACGTAAACTGTGGTTCAAAAGGATCGCATTGATTTGTATTGTAGTTGAATTTACAAAGCACCTTATACCATTGACAAGGTAACAGTCCATTTGCTGACCGCTAGGATGCTGCTTCCTTACAGTGCTCTCGATGGAAGAGTGGGGATCTGTCATGAGCTCCATCGGGTTAATATTTTGATGTGCATGAGGACCAGAGGTGTGCTATTATTGTGTTTAATTGCCGTGACCATGCATACATTTGAAGAAAAAAGAAATGAGAGCTAAGGTGCTTAATCATACGGTGTTAATGCTTGGATGAACAGAAAGTGAGTGAGTATTCTATTCTATGTGGGAAGATTTTTGGTGTCATGCATATGTTACAGAGATGGCTCAGATATTTTTGTAGCAATCGTAGATCTGTACCTGCATCTGGGCGTAGGAGTAAAATGAAAAAATAGATGTACATCCTGAAATCTACCATATTTGTGTGTGTCATACAAACCTTATTGAATATGAATGTTGGTAAACGTCCATAGATGAAGTGTGTATCCTTTGGAGGTGCAATCTTTTGTCAGCTAACGCTCTGGAACCACTATCGAATTTACTTTGAGGAATCAAAGAGCAGCTAGTAGCAGCCTACAGCAATGCATATTTTATTCCCACCATAGCATATGCTCTGATATTCCCACCGTTGAGTGACTAGAACATCAGCCCTTATGCAGCCAGCCATTTTATATGGTAGTGGCTATTTAGCAGGCCGCCAGGTAAATAGTGACTTTTCTCTGCTATTTACTAGGCCGCTAGCTAAATAGCAGAAATTATTTACAATTTGGTCGGCAATCTTGCAAATAGTAGACAATCATCACTATTTAGCCTGTTGCTGCCTAGATAATAGAGATTCTGCACTGTTTGGCTGGCAGGCTTGCAAATAGCAGAAAAAAACGTCACTATATACCTGGTCGCTGGCTAAATAGCAGAGGATCTGCACTTTTTGCCAGCAGTTGTGCAAATAACAAGGACACTTCACTATTTAACTGGCCACTGACGAAATAGCAGAGTTTATGTACTGTTTGGCCAGCAGTAAAGAAGCTTCCCACATTACCAGGCTGCTAGAAAAACAGCAGACATTATTTACTGTTTGCTAGCATCCATGCAAATAGCACTTAGTAATTTAATTATTTTCCTGCCTGCTGGTTAAATAGGTGGAGTGATATACTGTTTCATCAGTAGCTTGGCAAATAGATTTATTTTTTATTTTTACCCTGCTGCCTACTAAAAAGCAGAATTGATGTATTGTTTGGCCGCCAGTTTTGCATATAGAAAAGACACTTCAATACTAACCTGGTACCTCGCTAAATAGCAGACAGTATGCACAATAGTGCCAGTACCTATGCAAATAACAGAGGAACTTTACTATTTAGCCTGCTGCTGTCTAAACAGCTTGCACTCTGCAGATTTCAACAGGTACTTACAACTAGTTAGAGTTGCTAACAAGAAGGGAATATAATTGGCATCCATCCCCTAACGAAACTTCGGCTCCTGGTGTATTATTACTTGTGGTTGTAAATTGCACACACACCTTTTGCAAATGGAATAGTATTTTACGAAGCAAACTTTGTACTATTAGCTTGGTTCAAAAACTACTGAGTCACAGAGGTTTGTAGAAGAAACGGCTGAAATAACATTTATTATGCAGGCCCCAAGGTGTCTCTTTGATTTGCTCTAATCACAGATATGGTGGCCTGCAAGTGACAGCACACCACTATCCCTATGATTGCATTCTAAAATGGATGTCGTTTTTTTAAATGTCCCTTGTTCCTTAAAGCAACTAGTGGTGCTTTAAAAAATCAATTTTTGAGGCTGGCAACATTATTCCAAAAGGGAAAGGGCTCCTAAGGGGACCGCTTCCCTTTTTCAAATTAGTTATCACCCCAACTTGGGGATTGTTAGGTCTTTAACAATTTGTGACAGCAATTGCGGTTATAAACGGTCAATAAATTCCGTACTGAATCTGAAAGTGCTTAGGGGAAACCCCTTCTAAGACCCCTCCTGTTTGCAGTTCATAAACCATCACAAAATTGCTTCTATGAGATGAAAAACGTTTCTAACTTGTAAAAGGGTTTTTGTACATAATGATAAGCCCTTTTGTGGGCACAGACCCTTTGATTTTGTGTCATGAGGCTCTCAGTGTTAAAGTAGGTTTGGATGCAAGCACTAACTTATATGTATATCTGATCAAATGTTTAATTACTCCAGAGCAATCGGTGTAATTTTGGTAATTTTGTGTTACTCTTGTGATGCAGAATTACAGAAAATTAAGTGATTGTGCCTGCTTGCATAATTATGAGTAACTTGGGACAGAAATCCTTACGTACTTAGTGGGAGTGGCTGCTGCTGTTCAATTTCTGTTGCAGTTAGGGCTATTTTGTTTTTTTTCTCATATATGTTTGTTGAGTTTTGAAAAATAAAATCAGAGTAACATACATAGACTGTTACATCACAACAAAAGACATGACTAGTGGGTATCCATTCTGGTATAAACACACAATACCCGATAAGAAGGGAGAAAAGGTGAAAATACATTTTTATGTCAGTGTGAATATGACATATCATTTTGCACATGGTGGGCAACATCAGTTCTGAGCGGGGGATACATTTGTCTCTGCTTCCTAAACATTAAGGTTAAAATATTTGATCCAACAGCCCTTTAATTTTGTAAACTTACGTGGGCAGCCTCTACTCCAGTACGCTACCCTCTCAGCTGCCATACAGAGGCCCATTCCCTTCTTCCATTCCCCTGGGGTCGGTGATTCGGGTGCTCCCCAATATGTGGGATCGGTCGGGAGAACCGCCCCTTATCACCCTTCCAAATTCCTCAATTATCAGTTGCCAAACGGACTGATCCCTTTAGCATGTGTCCTGCTGGCTGTGGGTGTCTGGCCATCTTCTGATTCTCCAGGTCCTGTTATCCTAGTCTTTTTCACTCTTATTCTGGTTTGCCTATCACTGATCTTCCTATTCCTGGTCCTCACAATGTGTCTTCTTTTCCTGGTTAGTTGCCCACTGGACTTGTTTCTTTTGTTTCTGGTCCTTCTAGTCTTAGATCTTTGCATGCATAATCCTGTTGGTTATGGTCATACTGGGCCATTCTGATCTGTCTAAGCCCCTTTCTCCTAATGGTTCTTCTTCCTTCCTGATTCTCTTGACCCTTTTCCTCTTGACCAGGCCGTTCTGATCCTTCTAACCCTGCGTATCTGATTTCCAGTACATCAGTTCTTGGTTCTGCTGGTCCTCTCTGTTCACCTATCCTCTCATGTCCTGTCCCCCTTAGGCCTTGCCCTCTAATCCTTGTCTAAGAGTCCTGTGCCCTGCCTCATGACCCTTTTGGCACTGCACCTAATGACCTCGGCCCTCTTGGTTCTGATTCTCTTCTTCTGAGTATCATCAGTTTGGTCCTGGTCCTCTTGGACCTCTATATCCAGTCCCCCTTAGTCTTTCTGGCTGTTCCGGCCCTCCTGCTCTTCCTCACCCTGGTCCTGCTATCCCTAGGTCCTGTTTTTTCTGCTCCTTGTGGTACTCTAGGCTCTGGTCCTTTGGTCATAGTCCATCTGTCACTCCTAGGCCTGTTCCTGCTCCTCTGGTCCTCTCCTGATTCTTCTAATCCTCCTTGCTCAGGTCTTGGTTCTCCTGGTTCTCTTGGTATCCTTGGTACTGGTCTCCTCATTTTCCTTCTCCTAGTCCTACAAGCCAAAATCCTTATGCTTCTATTCCTCCTGTCTTCCAGGCTCTGGTCTTGATCCTCCTGCTCTTTGTTCCTGTGCATATACAAGAACTGATCATTGTCCTTCTGGCTCTAGTCGTCCTAGTCATCCAGTTCCTCATCTTCCTGGACATGTTCCTCTCTCTGACATGGACAGGGGTGGGGGATTCATATCGCCTGACACCCGAACCAATTGGATTGCCTAGTGGATTGCCATAGGGGACAAGATGGTCAAGTATCTAATTTGTCCCACGGACAATTAGACATTAAATCACACCACAAAGGGATGAGCTAAGGCACTTTCGTGCTCACAGCCAAGCAGTGCAATTGAGAGTAATACGCTTTATACTATACAAATTTAAATAATAAACTGGACCACACCTCCTTCTGTGTTGTGCCTGGCTAAAAATAAACATCAGAGAAGCCTCAGTGTGCCCATGTACCCCATCCTGCCTCATCTGCTTTGATCAGCTAGCACTGCAGCAAGAACTCCAAACCTGGCAGTGATATTCAGAAAAGGAAAATAATTTTGTTCCATGCAAGGAAATGTGCTTGTTAAAGGAAAAACATGCAGAATGTAAAATTGTGCCACCTGATTGTTGTGGGAATTCTGTCTCCATGCCACACCTGTAAAAAGGCTTTCAAAGTAGGGACCCTTGACAATTAATAATCTGAGAACAGTGGATTGATTTGATTATCCTATTTACAGAATAAGTGACTGATTTCGAATGAGACACAGTTTACGATTTAATCAACATCCTTGCATAGCCTTCGTAATTTAACCCAACCAGACTCTTCCCAAGTTTACGTTTTGCAGAGTAGGCTACAGTTAGGATGAACAGATTCAGGAAACGTGGCTTTCTTTTTTTAAATAATTTAGGTGCTTCAGCATTATAAACAGAAAAACAATTTAGATCAAGGCATGCTGCTAACACAGAAGATAGCCATAACTGTTTGAACACGGATTTTTTACTAATAGAATATTCATGTATTCTGAATTATGAATCTGCATAGGATTTGACTTAATATAGAAAATAATGCACAACATGGAAAATGTGCCTACTTGAGTGGCCGCTACTGATCACAAAGTGTCCTTATTAAATGCCTAGTAATATAAATTAATGTACTTACGTTTAGATTAATGGAGTAGTATGTTATATTGATGATTACGTATTATGAATTTTGCTTTATTAATTATAGACTTTAAGTTAGCGAGGTCTTGGGCTTAGTTGCACAGCCTCCTGTTAAACTGCACTGTTAAGATAACGCTATGAGAAATGTTTGCTTGAAGAAATTAATAAGTGAATTGTTTTTTTCCACTGAGTTGACCAAACACTAGCGGATGTTTTTCTTTTCCCATGAGAACTGTATGGTAGAATATGCTGTATTAGTTATTATTACTTTGTAAAGTTTAGTGTGTGAGAAGAGATGTTCCCAGGAGCTAACAATGGATGCAGTGACAGGAGATAGGAGTGATACAAAATTGATACCTGACAAACCTGAAGGTGGGACCAGGAGAAGAGGAGCCAATCAACGACATGTGAAAGACAGTTTAGTTATATCTTAGATTCTAAGTTCTACCTTCATTGGACTAAATGTACATGAATGATTCTTTGACCAATGGCAACGTGGGAAGAGTTTTAGATGATTTTAACTTAGCCCGACTGCACAGGGAGAGACACGCTCATTCTCATTTCCATTTCCACCGACGAGGTATACTCTCCTTTTGATTCTCCTACTTAGAGAATTCTATCTTTAACTTTGTAGCTTAGACTTCTGATGCTGAATGCTGATCCCTTAGACATTGCTTTCCATATGGTTCAGATACCTTAGAGTCCCTGGTTCTGAACCATTCCCTTTCATAGCCTGATGCTGACTGAACAGATGTCCAATTAACGAAGATAATCGCAGCTTGCTGAGCCATACTGAAGAGAGGTGTAACAAAATGTTATTGTTCTTGTTGTGTTTTGTCTTTTGTTTCTTGGTACCAACCGCAATGCTGATAGAGCCATAGCTAGATGTTTTTCTAAATGTATGTTAACTAAATTGTTTTGCATGAGGCCCAAACATGCTATTCTAATCAGAAGGCTAGTAGAGGAAATCCTAAAAACGCTAATTAAATGCTATTATTAAATAATTGATGTTACTCAGTTGCTGAATCTAGATGTATGCAATTTCTATTGTGCAGTTGTTCTTGCTGTTGATTTGTACCATAACTCTTGAGTGCGTAGTAATTCATCCTTTAGTTAAATTGAGATTCTTTAGAAGATTTGGTCAATCAGTGTTGTTTGTGTATGTATACCATTTTATTTATGAAACTCTTACGTCAAATTAGCATTGATTGTTAAAATAGGGAAATAAGCATTCTGCCTTTTACATAAAGGTGTGGTTATTCGTGGCCAAAGGGGTCATGGTGTGTAAATTTACTGACTCCAAATATTATTCATGTTGTAGATTGATATTGTTTGATGGTTTGTATTGAATTCGTAATGTATGGTGGGATTTACTTTCAGCGTAGACAAAAGATCCATCGAACTTCTAACACATCCCCTTATAAATTAAAGATAAGAAACCAAATAGGGTCAGACGCACTAACAGAGATGATAGCAGAGAAGGATGGTTAGCCTCCTTGAGAGCCCATCATATGGTCTTTTGCATGGTTTGTCTCCTTAGAGGCGATCATAAAGTTTAGAGATAGGTAGAAGAGCAACATGGTTTGTCTCCTTAAAGGCCCATCATCATAAGGTCCTTTGTATTTGCCCTCTAGAAAAGGTAGGAGAGTAGGATGGTTACGTCTCCTTAAGAGGCCACCATAAAACGTTTCCTTGAGAAATAGCTGGTCTCCCCAGAGATGGTAGTGGGTAATGGTTAGTCTCCTAAAGAGAGCACAATAATTCACAGATTTGGTAAGAGAAATTGGTAAAGGTTACAATTTCAGATTCAGTGATGCAAAGTGGAGAAAAATGTGTCACTAAGAGCTTAGAATGACTTTCCCAGAACCTTGGAGCTTGACAATGATTGAGGATGTTCTCGACGTTCTAGTGATAGTGTGAATGGGATAAGTTTTGCGCTTGCACAGCTTAAGCAAATCAAGGGTGAATTGTGATGTATGTGAGGGTCTAGGGAGTCTGCATACTCCAAATGAAGTTGTTCAAGGGATTTGCATACTCCGAATGAAGTGTGAGAGTAGGGAAGTCATCGAACTTCACATGTGTGCGGCGCTTTGTGCAAAATAATTGTCCACGTGGTTATTGGTATACAGACCCTGCGCGGTCTAAGACTCCGGAGTATATTGAAAAGTGAATGAGACACTTGGTTTATTGTTGTAATTTGTCTGATTTAATAGGTCAGTCAGGCGTGGTTGACAAACTCGAGAGTGCGTGCTAAAGTGAGTGAAAGGTTTTTCAACTCAGATTAGACGAGTCCTGTGTGCACCAGGACAGATTCAGTTGAGAGTAATTTGCCAGTCGAATTTTGCTTGTAAATCTAGGAAACAGAGAAAGAAAGAGTAGCTGCTAGAGCGAAAGGCAATCAGTGAAAAATTCATAAGGTTTATGAAGCGATTGTGTTAAAGCGATTGTGTTACCCTACCTGTAGTAAACGAACAAATTATGGTTTTGATTTTGTTTAGTGCTCGCAATAATTTTGCATTCGTTTGCGTGAGTTCGAGTTTAGGAGGACAAGCCAAAGGACTTTGTCAGCCGCTGTACATGTGAGGGTGAGGTCATTGGAGACGCGCTGGGATAGGTAGGTTAGTGAAAAGGGTTGCGCATGGATTGCGCATGGATTGGCAGACAACCATGAAGTGTCATTGGTTTAGAAGGTGGTGATGAAGGGAATGTAGAACAATAGATATTTTGAGAATTAGATTTTCAGGTTGGGACAATCCTGAAGTATAGAAACCTTCTGTTATAAATGATGTGGGCCACAATCAGGGAGTTGGAGGTACTGAGTAAAGTACGCAGTGCAGGGAGTTTTCACCCCACCCCATTCCTTTCATCACCTCTCTCCACATCTTCCAGCCACTGACTCCAGTGGTAGCCTCTATCATTAGGGCTGCTGAGTTTGTGACCTCTGCTGCTGTGTGTCTCCAGGGGGTGTTTGCAGGTTCCCAAGAGCTTGATTGTGTGTGTACCCTGGGTAGTGATGTGTGTAGGTCTTTCACTGCAGGGGTTGAGTATGCATACAGGGGTGGATGTACATATGTCCCTAGAGTGTGTGCCTGTGTCTTTCAATTGTGTAGGTGGACAGCAGATAGGGATATTTGCAAGGTGGATGTATGCCATTTCAGGAGGTTGTCTGTGTAGGTTCTCTCTGCTGGGTTTTGTGTGTGAAAGTAGGTATGTTTCACTTTGAAGGGTGTGTTAATGTGCAGTAGCTGTGTTGCTGCAGAGATTGAGCATCTGATCAAGTCTCTCCTGTGTGTGTGTGGATGCGTCTTTGAAAATGTGTGTGTCTCTCAAAGCATTTCCTGGCCTTTGCACTCTATAGAGATTTTTAGGATTTGAACCTTGAAAACAGCTGCTCCCGGAAGATTCTGCTCTTCACTTTGCCAGCACCTTCCCATTGATGTGAAATGAGTGAAAGAGCAAAGGAGAGAAAAGATAACAAGGTGACAGACTATTGGAAACTATGGAAGGAATTGCGTAAAAACCGGAGGAAAAGTAACGAAAATTAAAAATATATTCAAAATTATAGGAAATGAGAAACAACAGGCCAGGGAACAAGAGAGAAGAGGGACAGAAAAGGGAAAAGAATGAGCATTATAAAGTAGTAAAGAAGATAATCTGTATGTTGTTTGATAAAATCTGAGTCAAATGCCAAATGGAACTTGCTGTCACAAACTGCTAGTTGTAATCTGCATTTCACGACTCCAATCCTCTAGAGAGAGAGTAGTAGATTCATAGTGGGCTGCACAGATGCAGGTTTAGTTTGTAAATGATGGGTCTTAATTGGCCGAACTATACACCAATCTTTGTGTATTGCTTGAGACCACACATTACAATACCATAGTGATAGCTCAATAAGTTAATGGACCTAGTGAACAATTGCTTGTAATTTTTTGATTGCTGATTACAATCAATGTTTTGATAAGTGGCTATATGATCTCCATATCAGCAAAGTTCTGGGGTTAAAACGTAAGAAAAATACAACATAAAACGTTTATTTTTAAAATGTGCAAATACTGCAAATATATTTCCAGTTGCAAAGTATTTATTTTTTCAGACCAGCTAACTGATATAGGCAATATGTTGGGCAAGTAGCCTTCTTTACAGGACAAGTAGACTTCAGTAACATTTTGTCCCTTGGACACGTACATTTAATTAAACATTCCACACCCCTGCATGGACCTTGAGGGTGTGGTCCTCCTGGTCCTAATCCTTCATTTCCTCCTCGCCCTGGTCCTCCTGGTCTTCATACTCAAAGACCTGATCCTCTTTGCCCTGATCTTTCTAGTCCCCTAGTCCCCTAGTCCTTTGTTTCCTCATCATCTTAGAACGTTTCCTTCCGGCTCTGGCTGCCTGTGTCCCTGTTTTTATCTCCCTGGCACTCCTGGCTATGCTTGTTTTTCATAGTCCTTGTTCTTCTCAAGATTATTTGCTCATTGATCCTAGTTCTATAGGTCCTGGTCCTCATAGTTTGGTTTTACTATGCTTAGTTCTCATGGACTTAGCTCACGAACCATCCTAAACTAGGTCACCTTGGTCCTGGTCCTAGTCCTTGTCGTATTGTGCTTATCATCATAAATCTTGCCTTTTGGCCATCCTGGCCCATCTGGCTCTACTCCTATCTGGTCCTCTTGGCCTGGTCACCTTGTCCCGAGTCTTTTCACCCTGAGCATCCAGCCCTGGCACCACAAGTCCTTGTCTACCTCACGTGTAGTGTCCTGACCCTCTTAGTCTTTGTCTTTCTTTTTTGGATTGGCCTCTTTTCCTTGTTATTTAAGCCCTACTAGTGTTGCAGCCATTAATACTGGCCCTCTTGATCTAGGGTCTTCTTGTTCCGGTCCTTATATACCTGGTCATTTTGGTCCTGGTACTCAAGACTACCACTGTCCAGGCCCCTTGCTGTTGTCCCCCCTTTGTAATCCGAGCCCTGGTCCCCTAGGTCCTAATCTTCATGGCCCTTCTAGCCCTATTTCTGATCCTCTTGGTCATGATCCTTTTATTTCACCTAGTCCACCCTGTTCAGGTCTTCTGAATACAGTGGGTCCCCTTGCTCTTCCTAGTTCCTGTCATGCTTTTCCTAGTTTCCTAGTAATACTTGCCATTGCCTTCCAGGTCCTGCTCGTCCTAGTCCTCTTCCTGCACTTAATCCTTTGTATCCCGTGTCTCCTGTTTCAGAGGCTTCTGGGCCTGGACCTTTTCACCCCCATAACTTAATTCTCATCCATCAATCCCCCTGGTCCTGCTCCCCTGGTTTATCTCTTCCCGTGGTTTGCCTGTCCCTAATCCTTCTTCCCCTGATTATCCTGGCCCATATAGCACTGGTCTTGTCTGGTCCTCATGTATTGGATCTTCTGGTGCTGTTCCCAGTGGCCTCGGTTTCCCTAGCCCTACCAGTCCCCCAGTTCTCCTGCTCCATTCTAGTCTTACTACTACTCCTGGTTTGTCTGTTCCACCTTGCTTTTGTCAATCTGACCCTCGTCCCCATATATCATGGTCCTCCTAGTAATGGTCCTTTTCTGTCTGGTCTTCCGACATTCCTCTGTCACGTGTCGTCCCAGTTCTCATGTTGCGGGTCATCTTGGTTCATGTAATCCTTGTCAGCCTGCTTTAGGATCCCCTTGACTCTGATCCTCATGAACCTTCTGATCCTTGTCCCACATAATCGAGACTTTCTGCTCCTTTATATTCTCGTCATTCTAATCTAAGGTCTTCAGGTCCTGCTAGCTCAGGTCCTTTCTGGTCATTTATTTTCCCTGTACTGGTCCATTCACTCATTGGTCCTCCTCGATCTGATCTTTGTGTTCTTGGACTTCCTGTGTCTGATCCTTCTTTCCTTTGGTCACCTGGTACTGTTCCTTATTGGTCTGTCTACTTGGGTCTGCTACACCTGGCTCTGGTCAACCTCGTACCTCTGGTCCTGGTTGGTGATCTCGGGCCCTTCTGCCCCTTTCCCGCCATTATGGCCCAGGGCATTCTTTTCCTTCTACCACTGATGCTTGTGTTCCTTTGGACCCTTCCCCACTCGCCCTAGACATCCTATTCTACATTCTCCTGGCCCTCCTTATACTTCTCACCCTGGTCCCGATACACCTAGAACCCGTTGTTCCTTGTGCTGATCCTGGTCATCTATTTGTTCCCAGTCCTCTATGGCATTGTCAACCCTGGTTCCCGTAGACTAGGTCTCCTGGGCCTGGTTTTTCTTGTTCTGGTCCTCGTGGCTCTGGGTGTCCTATACCTCAAGGTAGTCCACCTTCTGCCCTTATTCTCCTACTTGTCATCATCCTCCTCCTGCTGGTCCTGCTCTTTCCGTCCCCACTCCCTCCTTAATGACTTTAATCAAGTACAGCCTCCAATTCTGTCACCCAGATTTTTATATCATTACTATTATTATTATTATTTGGGTTAAAGGTTTCTTTTTTCTGAGCCAGCACTGTCAAGGACAGAAATGAGGGCCGAGATAGCACCTTACGTCTTAAAACACTGTTTAACATGTTACAAATACCAACCTACTATTCCTAAGATACATTGTGCAGGTGACTTAAATGTCATTGTAGATGAAGGGGCCAATAACAGCATAGGACCAATAAGCATCTATGTTTGAAACCCACTCTGCTGGGTGAATACTATGAACACTTGTTTATTAACAGGAAGCTGAGTGAACGCCTCCTTTGAATTATCCATATGTATTATTTACCTGTCTCCTGATTTCACTTCCACATTACACACATGCCCCATTATTGTGTCTCACTCAGTTTTACCTCCTGCAAGTGTCCCAAAGTATTGTGTCCCCAGGCACCAGTTTCCTACTATATGTGTCCCTACCTCTGGGGCCCAGATTCTACCCATCTGCCTGTTTCCCTGGTGCTGCTGCTTTTTGATTGTTGCTGTGTTTCCAGATTTGAAATGCCAAGCAAGCACAACCCCCCCTTAAAAACAAGCCACAACTAGTACAAAGCCTTGCATAAGAAGCCCAAAAAGAGTTCAGCCCTAAAACATCATCAAAAGGAGGATTATGGACATTTAAAAAAACAATGTATTTTCATGAGTGCATAAAACATTTATGTAGCATGCTTTAAGACCATACTCATTATTCCTTGTAGACACCCAAATGCACCTAGCTTGCATCCCAAAATATCTATGCACCATATCCAAGAACCTCCTGAAATAGAAATTTGAGTCTAACATTTCTTAACTATTAAAATAACATGAATGTTTTCATTAAAAATCGTTTTTACTATTTTTCTTCTGTAAACAGCTTAGCTTAATTCATGCACTTACCAATGAATACACTATTGTACATTTGTATATGCACTTACATTCAAATTCTTCACATATGTTACATTCCCATTTCAAGACTGTCCCTTTCTTCTTCTCAGCCAGCTGAATAAAGATCTACTTCACACTGTTTCTCTGGACGGCAGTCAAATTGTACATCATCTCTACTGTATAGCCTATGGCCAGCTAAACGGAGGAGATTATATACTATTTTGCCAGCCACCAGGTAAAAAGCAGAGATTGTGGACTATTTAGGTGGCGGCTGGGTAAATAGCCAATTCCATTATATATACCTGAGAAGCCTACTCAGGTGTGACGGTTAAGCAACCTTTATCTAACCAGCCGTAGTATGCACTCTGATGGTTCCATTATAGAGCCATGTACATGGACATGAGGTGAAGTACACATTACAAACCTAACTATGCTATATGTTTTGCGAGTCTGCTTAGGAGCAACAGAGAGTAACTGTGAGCAATGGTCGGAACACATCAACAAAATATGCTGTACGTTTTGAGGAGTTGTCCAGGAGTGGGAGAAGGAAATCCACCGAAAGAGGTATTTGAGAGCCAGCCATTGAAATGTTGAGGAGGCCCCAGGAGCAGAGACAGTGGGGCCAAAGGAGTGAGCAGCCCCTCCAACCCCCCCACATGCACGTGACTCAGTGGCCCACTCAGGCATGGTGAGTAACTCAGAGTACAGGAGAGTTACTTATGTCAAGGAAAATAAAATTAACTCAGACACGTGGATAATAATGTTTCTTAATCATTAGTTATCCAAATGAACGTTTACTCTTGAGTTTTCAGTTTTAAAGTGTGATTTTTAGCACCGCTGTTTAAGGCACTTAGCGGATGTAACATCTCGGCAGTTTTTAAGAGTCCTGGATTGTACTTTTTTATGCTGTGGTTCAGTGCTTTAAATGGAAAAATAGAAGTGCAGGTACTCTGTAATAGAGTACCTGCTTGTTTCTAAGAAGTGCCGGTACTATCCAATTAAAAGTATTACGTTTTTCCTGAGATGTGCCGGTACTCTCCCTCTCAAAATAAAAAAGTGCCGGTACTCAGTACCGGTGAGTACCGGCCCATTTAAAGCACTGCTGTGGTTGGTAATACAAAATAATGGCAACGTCCGCACGTCTGTCTATTTTCCACAAATAAATGTTCTTCTAAAACAGGAACTATAAGAAGAAATCATTTCAGACGAGGCTTATGGCCGCTGATCTATTCCCCCAAAAATATGAAAACAAAAAACAGAACAGTCACGATGAAAAAGAATATAGAGGTTTTAAGTGTTTCAAAAAATTCTTATTCAGACCCGTTCACAAGTTTAAAACATAAACAAATGACTGATGTTGGTCTGTGGGAAAGGTGACAACGAGTGAAAAACAGATATGTAACATTTTCCTCTGATTGTTTAGAATCAAGAAAGGGTGTCATAGGGTATACCTCACGCCTTCATTAACGCCTTCACTGCTAGTCCTCCACCTTCCCCCAGTGCTAACTAAGCCTTTTTTTGGCTATTTGGGGGTAGATCAATCTTAGGCCTCCGTACGTTTTTGTCCACATAAGCTATCCATGTCAAAAATGCGTCCTTTTTTTCCCAACATTCAGAGGATTCTAAAGATACCCATAGTTTGTGGATTCCCATGGAGGGAACTAAGAAATATAGCTATATTGTAGCTTTTTGGAGGGAGAAATGGGAAAAAGTGCTGCAGAAGAAGGTGTCTATTTTTTCCTGCAAATAGTATCAAGGAAAGGTTTGTTGTGCTAAAATCACTATCTTCCCAGCTATCAGGAACAGGCAGACTTAATCCAGATTTTTTTTTTACCACAGTTTGCCATTTTACCGGGAGATTTTTGCTATTTTTTGTGCTTTTAACCTCCTTTGAGTATGTGGTAGAAACGGGCATGAAATGCGTGGTGGACCCCAGAAAACTATTCATTTCTTAAAACTAGGCAAAATTTCAGCATGGGGTCATTTGTGTAGATCCCTCAAGGTTTTCCCAAAGAAACTAGGGCCCTAATTATGAGTCTGGCGCTCCTGAGACCGCCAGACTCACAGTGGCATTCAGACCGCCAAATTATGACCGTGGCGGTTCGGCCACCGTCGGCACCCCCCACTTTTCAGCCACCTGGCGGTCCCAATCTCCCAGGGCAGCGTGGCATGCAGAGCTGCCCTGGGGATTACGACCCCTCTCTCCGCCGCCAGAGACGTAGTGCACTGCCCATGCACTTGGCATGGCAGTGCAAGGGCCCCCCTGGCCAAACCCATTGCACAAATCACTGTCTGTGTTGCAGGCAGTGATTTGTGCAACGGGTACTGGTGCACCCGACACACAACAGCATTGCCGCCTCCCATATTACGGGCCGGCGTCAATGTTGTTGTGCGTTTCCCGCTGAGCCAGCTGGCAGAAACTGTGTTTCCTCCCGCTGACCCAACGAGAAACTCATAATACGGCTAGCAGGAAGGAAACTGCACTGGCGGTCTCCTGAACGTGGGAGTTTGGCAGGTGGAGTTTTCTGCCCTCCAAACTCTTAATGAGGCCCTGAGTCCTGAAATAAAAACATATTGTAAATTAGTTGGAAAATAAGGTAATTTGTGACACCCTTTTCATTTGTAACTTCTCATCACAATGGCAGATTTACAAAAGTAATATACCATTACATCTGCTAAACCCTTCTGCTTGCAGGGACGTATAGGGTTTGTGGGTTTTCCAAGAACTCGAGGTACCCAGAGCCAATAACTGAGCTGCACCTTGCAATGGTTTTTCATTGTGTACCTGGTATACAGCAGTTCATATGGTAAAATATAAATAGTGAAAAATAGCTATCAAGAAAACCTATGTATTTCCGAAATGGGGACAAGATCTAGAGTTTAGAAGCAGTGGTTCTTTGCACATCTCTGAATTTGTGGGTACCCATACTAACATGTGAATTAAAGGGCATTCATCAAAATGACTTCTTTCTTACACACAGGCTTACATTTGGAAGGTGCAAATGCAGAGAAATACTATTGGTAATAACACTTGTTATACTATTCTGTGTTCCCGTAAGTCTCCCAACAAAAACAGTAACTTACTTGTGTGGGTGGGCCTAGTGCCTGCAACAGGTAAATGGCCCAACCAGAAACTTGGACACATCACATTTATCCACTGAAAACTGACCTTTATTTTACAATGTGCCCAGCTGTGGATTTAGGGCCCTAGCTCAACAGGCACCTTGGGAAACCTAGCTAATCTGTACATTTTCGAAAACTAGACACCTAGAGGAATCCAGGAGGTGGTGGGTGGACTTGTGTAGCTCTCAACAGGTTGTGTTATCCAGAAGCCCTTACAAACCTCAAAATTTGACTAAAAAATAAATGTTCCTCATATTTCTGTGATGGAAAGTTCTGGAATCCGTGGGTAACCACAAACTTCCTTCCACCCAGCATTTCCCTACGTCTTGTGATAAAAATGATACCTCTTTTTTGTGGGTAGTCTTAGTGCCTGCAACAGGAAATGGCCCAAAACACAACCTGGACACATCACATTTTTCCACTGAAAACTGACCCTTTCTTTGTAATGTGCCTAGCTGTGGATTTTGGGCACTAGCTCACCTGACACCTAGGGAAACCTAACACCCCTATACATTTGTAAAACTTAGAAACCAAGAGAAATCCAGGATGGGGTGACTTGTGTTGCTCTCTCTAGGGGTTGTTACCCAGAATCTTTTACAAACCTCAAACGTTGACTAAAAAAACACATTTTCCTCACAGTTCTGTTATGGAAAGTTCTGGAATCTGGGGGGAGGCGCAAACTTCTTTCCACACAGCACTCCTCCAAGTCTTGATACCTCACTTGTGTGGCTGTTCCTAGTGCCTGCGACAGAACAAATCAAATCAAGGTCAAAGAAAGGTCCCTTTGCAAGGACTCCCGTTGATGTTCGTTTGATCCGTTCCTGCGGCGAGCACCAGACCAAGTCACACAAATGGGGCAGCACTTTTATTGGGACATATTGGAATATACTGCCACTTACTCTCAGGACATCAATGGATCTGCTACAATTCAGGAAAGCCTTGAAGACCTGGCTTTCCCCTAAATAAACTCAGCCCCAGCCCATGTGCCTGTACTTCTGTGGTACCCTTATAAGCTCTTAGTTCCAGAAAACCAGTTTGGTGACAGTCACCATGTTTCAAACGTTGTAAATAAATAAATGAATGGGGAAACCCTTTGTAGTAAGAATTTTGAGGTTTCCGTCTCATTCTGGAAGAATATAGCACAGAAATGCAAGGAAAATCTGTGATTTTATTCACATTTTGGGGTTTGCAGGGCATTGTAAGTTTAAAAAAAAAAAATACTTGATGGGATCCACGAGAGGCACACCACCCTGTACTCCCCCGAGTGTCTAATTTACAATATATCTAGAGTTGGTAGATTTTCCTTAGAGGCAAGGTACATCCTGGCAGAGAAAGACAGAAAAGAAGAGTATTACTGCACAAACATCTATTCCTCAAGTACACACACATAGTGGTTGGATTTGGCACAAGGGTAAGTGAAAGGTTCAACGTTTCAATTTTATTAACAAGATTACACAAAAAACGAAATACACTTGAGTTAAAAAAAAAAAAAAACTGAACCAATGACTCACAGCTCATGAGCTGTAAAGCAGTGACAAGGGACCAACCGCTTTACAGGCCATTCACACACATCTCATGCACAACACACACACAAGACCATTCACACCGCCAGCTGCCGGCCCAACATTGTACAACACTCCCATTAACAGGCCCAATGGCCCATCACTTTCATACGTCCACATGACTGACACAGCAGTCACACCGGCTGACTGCTGGTGGAGTGTGTGTACTTACGTTTGAGTAGCTGTGTGTGTAGTGACCAGCAGCAAGTGACTTCTCACACACCGTCAGCCAAATGGCAGCTCACATACACCCCCAATCAAGCACCAGTCCACGCACAGTGCCAGTCAAGCGCCGGTCCACACATAGTACCATTCAAGTACCATTCCACGCACAGTGCTGGTCCATGCCCACTGCCAGCCAAGCGCCAGCTCACACACCGCCAGCCAAGCTCCAGCACAAGCACACCGCCAGCCATGCACCAGTCCACGCACACCCCCAGCCAAGCCCCAGTACACACAGACCACTAGCTGAACTCCAGTTCACATGCACAGAAACGTACCCTGATGTCTAGTGGTTTTTTTTTTGCCCTACTTAAGGGCAGACTGGCCTAAAAATCTCGCCAAACTGCCCCCAAGGGATGCAGAAACAGCCAAAATATGTGCCCAAAATAAAAGGGGAGTGAATCATACTTAAGGGGCTGCTTCCCAGATTGCTCTGTTATCCCTGGTGTCTAGTGGGTTTCTTCTACCCTTGGGGGCAGATTGGACTAAAAATATGGCAGATCTCCCACCAAGGGAGGACAAAACATATTACCCAATAAAGGGGAGCAACCCTTGCCCAAGGGGCCACTCCCTGACAAAACCATAAACATATCCCTGATGCTTAATGACTTTCTGCCCCCCTTGAGAGCAGATTGGTCTAACAATATGGCTTCTCTGCTACCAAAGAGGGCAGAAACTGCCATAACTACTGCCCAATTAAAGGGGAGGGGTCCTTGCTCAATCTGCTGTGCCCCAACATGCCCATATATATATCCCTGGTGGCTAGTGGCTTTCAGCCCCCCTTGAGGGCAGATTGGCCTAAAAATGTGGACAATCTGCCACCAAGTGGGGCAGAAATGCCCGAAATATTTACCCAAATTAAGTGGAGTGACCCTTGCTCAAGAGGCCGCTCCCTAACATGCCCATATACATATCCTTGGTAACTAGAGCTTTCTGCCTCCCTTGGGGACATAGCGGCCTAAAATTATGGCCGATCTTCCCCCAAGGGGAGCAGAAATGGCCAAAATATATTCCCCCAAAAAGGGGAATTAACTTTCACTGAGGGGCCGCTCCAAAAAGTAAAGAAAATCCCTGGTGGCTTAGTCCGTGCATTCCTGCTACAGCAGGAAATCACTGCACAGAAACACTGGGGGAAAGGAAATACTCTTTCCTTTCCCCCTGTGCATCTCTACCCTCCCCAAATACTCCCCAGGGGAGAAACTTACCTGTTTCTCCAACATGCTGGAAGCAAATGGCTGCCAGTGCATCTCCGACCTGTTTTGATGATGGTGCACGGCTTGCGTGCTGTCATCCGATCGCAAGGGAGGGGTGGCACCTGAAGCCCTTATGCTGACATCTGTGGGGGGAGCCCCTAAAGGGGTGGCCCACAGGGAGGAGCACCAGCTGTGGGTGGGTGCATAGACAGCTTGGAGCTGTCATCAGCACATGTCCACCGTGTGCAAGGATGGCTTTCAGCCATCCTCGGCATACAGGGCGTTAAGCCATTTATGCAACGCTTCTGATTTAAGTAGACGATTCTTGATTTCTTAAGCAAAAATGGCTTCGTTTCAGTTTTTCCCCTTTTGAAAATACCATTGTTCAACACAATTTGCTCGGTTAATTAGTTTTCCCTGATTTTTATTCTTTCTAAATGAGCCTTGTTTCTGTTCCTTAATGCTGGCATGTATTTATAAGCAAGAAACATGTATGTTTATTCAGTCATTTCAATGAAATGCACTGCCTGCCTTGGCAAGTTGTAATATATTGCAACATTTATATAGCCACCTAGCTCCCTGCACCATGTAGGGTGTGCGGTTGGAAGTGTGTTGTCTTTGTTATGATCCTATGTGGAGAGTGTTTCTATGCTGTGCGTGATGACCACTGAGGTGCAGTTATTGAGTTATAGGACACAACGCTAATCAGTGTGATGAGTGAAGATTTGTGAGAGAGGGGCACCCAATTTATAATGTCAGTAAGCCTGCAGCTTTTAGCAGCTCTGCAGGCCCCTTTATGGTATTTCCTATAATCATAGTCCACTTAGCTGGTTACTTCCCTAGGTTGCCCAATCTGAGATATTTTGTTTAAAGCTTGTGGTCCTGAGTAGGCATAGGTTGGCGGGAGAAATGGTGGCTAGATCTGTCACATTGGATTTTTTTAATATCATCCCATATCTGATAGTCACTGTAAGATGTCAAGAGGTGGTCTATTATGTAGCTAGTAGTGCCTGTAGTGGTGGACTAAATTAAAGTCTTCCTTTAGCCAGCGGCATGTGGCAGATTTCTTCAGTTATTCTGTGCCTGTTGAGTTTATACTGGGTAGTTTATTGCTGCGGACTGGTACAGTACTGGCTGACAGACATCAGCCATAGCAATCTTGTGCTATGTCTGTGTAAGAGTGTCGCACAGCATAAGGGAATTTTTATGCAATCTATAAGGACTACAATTGGCTGCCAGACTCCTAAGTGTTCTGAACTTAGCGCTAGTGTATTTTAGTTGCATTTTACAGCATGCATTGCCCTTGACAAGACATTAAAACACTTTTTGCCAGGCAGACTCTGCTCCTGAACCCAAAGATAGCTTTTTTTTTTCCTCCAATGGTGGTTGTTGTTATGGACTTCTGAAAGAGAGGCGGTGATCTTTGAAATGATGTGTGGACAATTTGCACAAATACAATAATAAGGATTACAGCAAAAATGCATGTGATTTAGAGTAAGCTGTGCTTAGAGACAGGCAGCATGCAGAGGCTGGGAAGTAAGTAGAGGATGGAAAGTAAGTAGAGGTCATTTGAAAGAAAATGACATGGAATAGTTGAAAGTTTTAAGGTTAGGTCATTTTTCCTGTGAATACAGAGGAGGGTTTTTGAGATTGTTTGTAATCAGACAATGCAAAACTGTAAATGTAAACAATATTTGCATGTGGGGCTGTGCTAAATTCGGTAGTTTTGATAAGCGTTAAAATCAGACAAACATTCTGTCCCCTGAAAGGCAAACGCTAGACCACCATAGACCACCACTTAAGCAGGAACAACTGATCAGCTCAATGGCTGGAAGCTTAAATTAATGGCTTGCTGTATAGGTAGGGAAATGTTGAGACGTTTATGCCATGCACAAAGGCAGCAGTAACCTCAATCTCATAACTAGGTGAGAGAGTATGTGGGGTAAATAATTCAGGCATGAATAGGAGATACTGTTGGAATGGAGTTCTTCTGATGTTCTCCCCTAAACTTTGGCTGCGAATTTTATTTGCAAAAGCTAAGTGGTACCCATTCTGGATGACCCGGGTTGTGGCATGTCACAAGATGAGTGAGAAAACTTTCCCAGACAGTTGAAGTGCTTTGTCTGCATTCCTGTGGCTGGAGGGTGGAGACCAAAACAATGAAGGGAGGAGGATGTAGGGCTACTTTTGTCCTTTTCCCTCTATTAACTTTGCAAGGTGTGCTAAATATTTTTATCTGAGCGCTATTGTTTGGTAGATTGGAAGGATGAGGAGGTGGGGTTGCACTTTGTTGTTCAAGGTGAACAATTTTCTAAGACTGGCCTGCCCTTTGTCCTTAGTAGCTGCTTCAGAAACGTTAATGACGGACATACAGACTTCACACTTAATTGTGCCCATACGTCTTAAGAATTTTGGGGGCCCTGGGCCAAATGTATTTTGGGGGCCCGTGTTTGAATAAACTTTGAATTTATGATCTTATGTCAGCTCTTTCATGCCCTATTTGGCCAGGTCAGTGACACTGCACAGGCACACTGGTCTAAATTCTAAACTTGTTTCCATCTAATATACAGGAATAATGATGTGTGTGTTCAATACTGTAATATAGCAGCAGCTCACAAATATTATTACAAATAATCTACTGCCATTTCTCATATGTGAGGTCCTGTTTTACTCTACAATGGTGCTGCAAGCCCTAAGCACAACATTTCTCTTCAAAATATCTGTTGTAGATTCCCAGACATCATATGTATTAAAACATAAATTAAAGGTAAATAGTATTTCAAATAATCTATGTTTAAGAATTTTTTGGAGATCCAAAGCTATTCCGACTCTTCAATAATGGCTTGAAGACATGTGTCAAAGTGGTGAATTCGAAAAAAATAATTTATAAATTGAATGACAATTTGGTTCAATGTAACTATATGTGGAGTCCCTTCATAGACTCATGTTAATTATACACAATTATTTTCCCTGTTTTAATTTTTTTATCTATTTTGTTTTTATGATGAGCATGGTTATACATAAGGAATTTTGTTTTTGAATGTTTATATATATATATATATATATATATATTACACCATCCACAGGTCCACCTTGTGGCGCGCAGATTTCACGGGTGCAAACGTGAGGAAAGGACCATTCCTCCACAATCTCCAACACGAACAATTGCAAAATATATGTATCTATATATCTTTGTTACTTATGAATATGTATTTGTTTCTTTTCTTGTTCTTGTTATCTGTTTGATCAATGTATGAACTTGTGATTATGGTACTACATCACTTTGTTTTGTTATTCGATGTCCTCATTTTTTCTTTCATCTTCTCCAACTCTTCCTGCCTTATTGCATATTAAATTTATTAACATAATTTCCTCTTTTTTTAACTGACTTCTAAATATTTTTGCACTGTTGTAAAAATGCCAATACAAAATGTGGGGAAAAAAGAATCATTCAGCAATCAGGTGTCTTCTAAAAGACTAGGGCCCTGTACCAGAGCCCACTTTGCCTATGCCTTAAAACATCCCTGATGTTACCGCTGTTCCATCTTGTTGCTGGAGGCCCTGGATTGTCTACTTGTATGACAAACCAGAAAA
Source organism: Pleurodeles waltl (assembly GCF_031143425.1). Classification (NCBI taxonomy): domain Eukaryota; kingdom Metazoa; phylum Chordata; class Amphibia; order Caudata; family Salamandridae; genus Pleurodeles; species Pleurodeles waltl. The sequence goes on along the minus strand of NC_090450.1, from coordinate 746,163,089 downwards.
ACACATACAGGAAGCATGAACAAACACAGAATAGGTCAAACAGTTCAGACAAACAAAAAGTTAGCAAGTGAAACTTCAGCTGTGCCCTAAAGTGAAGATCAAGAGACCTACGGCTTGTTTATGATCTTGGTGGATGGAATACTCCATCACAAACTTGACAGATTTTCCATCTGTATTCTGAGTTCCCTAGGATATAATGGAATTGTAATTTGGTAGAGGGGATATTCCTCACTTGTACTCAGGCCCTTAGACTTGCCCCAGTTTGGAATGTTTGCCAATATGAAGCAATGCTGACATAAAACTGTGTAAAGCAAAGAGGGTGACAGAAAGCACTATAAAGATGTTTTTAATTCCATCAGTTACTTTTTATTTAGGGTTTTCCTTTAAATTAAAACACCACAGTGAATACTGCTTGAAGCACAGGGTGCAGCTGCCAGCACAGCAGCCACAGAGAGAATGGAGAGCCCTGTCTTACCTGTTGCAGTGTTAACTCTAGCCCTCTTGTTCATCTGGCTGTCGGTCCGGTCTCTCATCTTCCTCAACTCCTCCTTTTCTTCCTCCAGCCAGGCTTCACCACCTGTGCAGACACCCTGACTGACACCCTGTGCAAGGCATGCACGACTATGCAGACATGGTGTTATGGTGCTTGGCTCAGGAGGGTGGTATGGCTGTGCAGACAAGGCCATTAATGCGTTCAGCTGTTCAGGCCTCTGGTAGACAGGTTATGGAAGGTGCACATGGCTGTATTGACAGTAGTGTATGAAGATGGATGGATGGAATAGTGCAGAGGGGGCAAGGGAAGGTGCTACCACAGTATGAATGTGAAAGTGGCTGTGCAGGCAAGGCTGAGGAGGACTCACGGGGCTGTGGAGTGTAAGAAAGTGTATGGGGTGTGCAGACATGATATGAAGGTGTACAGGACTGTGTTCCCGGGTATAAAAGTGTATGGAACAGTGCAGATGGGGCAACGGACGGTAGTGACATGGTACGAAGGTGAGCGGAGCTGTGCAGACAGTGTACGGGACAGTGCAGACATGGTGTGAAAGTGGAAGCGGCAGTGCAGACAGGGCTGCGGAGGGTGCACGGGGTAGGGAGTGTAATGTGTGTGTATGGGGTGTGCAGACTGGGTATGAAGGGGTATAGGGTTGTGTAGGTCAGTGGTTCCCAACCTGTGGTCCGTGGACCCCTGGGGGTCCGCGAAGCCTCCTCAAGGGGTCCGCGGCTGCTTAGAAAATTTAACGATATTAACAGATTAGATCCCCAGCTTTCACTAATGAAATTGGTGGAGTCCCCAGATTCCAATAATGATTCAGTGGGGGTCCCCGGGTTCCAGTACTGATAAAGTGGGCATCCACAGAAGTCAAAAGGTTGGAAACCACTGGTGTCGATGGTTTATGAAGGTGCATGCAGCTGTGCAGACAGCATATGGATCAGTGCACACAGGGCTACAGAAAGTGCACGAGGTGTGCATACAATGATGAAAGTGCACAGTCTGTGTAGTGGGGGTCAGAAAGTGCAAACGGCTGTGCAGACCGTATGAAAACATACTGGGTTGTACTTACTGCATGACGCTGGCAGGAGCAGAAGGCGGTGTAGCCTGTGAAGTTGTACGGGCTGTGTGTGCAGGGCTTTGAAAGGTGCAGCCAGGGCTATGCAAGGTGCACGCGGTTGTGCAGATGGGGCTATGAAAGGTGCAGATACGGCTTGTAATAGGCCGGGACGTGCTGGTGCTAAGCACCCGCAGTTCTAAAAAAGCAGGTGCTGAGACAGGTCTCTATGGGGCTTTCCATTTTCGCCCTCACCCTCAGGGTGAAAAAACCATCTTAACTCTGTAGCGCGACCACCCTGTGCTGCCTTTTCATGTAACGGCAAAGAGACTCGTTAGAGTTCTTTCACTCTAATCATTTCTGAACTGAAGCATTTTCAATATTTTATACAACAAAGTCTTTGTTGTTGCTTACTTATCTTAAGCACCTAACAACCATTGACAAAGTCAATAGTCCTGGCTTTTTGTCGGTGTAATGGTACTTGTATTACATATCTGTATACAATGACTGAGAGAAGCGGCACAATACCACACTAAACTAAGCACAGATTTTTAGCTCACACCCGTAATTACAGCTACCACGCCCCTTTGAGAGACCCCACCATTTTTTTAGTTGCACTTAAAGGCCTGTAGGCAAGGCATGATGGTGCAGACGGGGCTCTACAGAAAGGCGGAAGGTGCACGGGTAGTTTAGGGTTCCAGCTCCCTTTCACGCCATCAGCTCCATGTCTACAGTACAGCATTTTTCTGCGCATTCTGGAATTTGGAGTCCAGATGTAACAATCGGATAAACAGGACTGCAAATCACAAAATGCAGAGAAAAAAAAACCTGGTCGGGAGGAGTTACTAAATTTCATTAAATTTTATTTACACTGTCGGCCCAGGGTCTTTCGTGAATGAGAACATTAAAACAATAGGACACAAATAGAAAAGTGAAACAACATAATGCAGAAAGGGGAAGTGGTAATAGGAAAATAGCAAGGAAAGTAATTTTTGGTGGCGGAGTAAACTGGAAAGAGCCAGAGAAGAGAAAAGTGTTGAGAGTGATAAAATAGAATTCCCCAGATAGTTGCAGAATATAAAACTATGAGCCTCTCACTTGTCTGATGTCATTGTCTGCTACTTTCTATGGCCGTCCATTATTCTACTCCCACATGTAGATGGATGTTAATTTGGTTGTGGGGAAGGTGTAAAGGATGAGATTGCTTAATTTGTGAGTAATTTGTCCGTGCCCTCACTTCGATGTTGTGTGTACCCATTGACTAGTTCATTGGAACTGGCTATGCCCCACTGCATAGCCAAAGAGATTTCCATTTTATCTAAAATACTCCAGTTTTCACATTCCCTGTCTGGGTGAGGGATTTGAGCAGCAGGAGACTGTGCCCCTTTCCTCACCGATATAACTGTGAGTCTGGATCCACATGTGTTAAGAGGATTTACTTTTTTCATCTCCGTGGCATAACTGCCCTAGAGGTAGTAAGTTTAGAAAAAACCTCTTGCTCTCCAAGAGAACTGTAGGCAACCCAGGCGTTTTGTAGTTTGCTGTGTTTAGGGAGTTGCGAATAATACAAAAGATCCCTCCTGCTCAGTCCTGTAAATGTTCACTGCTCTCTTGATTACCGTTTATATATGGATACATCGTCAGGTGGATTGTTTTAGTAAGATATATAAATGCCTCCTTCCTGGGGGAGCCAGCACCGATATTCTGTCCTATTTCTTCCTGGGTGTTGTACACTATGTCATCTTCAACGTCTGATTCTAACTACGGTATATCTTCTGAAACCAAATCTTTCTGACCCTATGCCTCTTCTGGCATGAATGTGGGTTTACTCTTCAGTTCAACTGCATGTGTTATCCCTTTTTCGTTTGATCGCTAAAGATCTAGGTATTTTATGTATAACAATAGCCTCCTTGAATGTTTTGTTTTCTTTTTCATGAGGCTTGATGTTTCATGTCCTTGTTTATCTTGAACCTTGGTTAGATCGGTTTTCGAGGTTCCATGTTTATCTTTCGAAGTTGATGCTCCCCTTTTCCCCTTCAAGCTCTGTCATCATCAGAAGTCAGGTCCAAACCTTTCAGCAAATACTTTGCTGCTGTCTTTTTTTTTTGTACCGAGAAAGATGGGTTTTATCACTTCCTCTTTGACTGACGCTTTCTTCGACATTGAGTTATCTAGACCATTCATGTCCTCTTGAAAATGTTGGTTTTGATGGTTTAAAGGTGACCTTTGATGCATTTCTTTTAAACAGCTGTGTACGTCTCTTAGTTTAAGGCGCTTTAGAGAACATTTTACATCATTTTTTGAGCTGATTTATGTACCTCAACATAAGAGGAAATCTCTTTGAGATATGAATCTGAGTGATATTCCTCCTCAATATCATCCCTTGCGCAGTCTCCCTTTCTCAGAAAATCTGTCTGCTCCATAGATGGAGCCTACACCTTTTGTTTTTCAAGTTCTGTCTTTGCTGACATATCTTATTTTGTTCAGGGAGCCAGAAGTATTTTATCCCTAGAGACTAAAGTATTTGGCTTAAAAAGTGAATCCTCCAACGTGTGCTCTCTGGAAGCACTTACATCAACAATCAAACAAACGGGTTACCACGAGCCATGAGAACACCAAGAATTATATGGGTTGCACTGTTTTTCTTTCCTTAATATCATTTGAATGGCTCCTGGATTTTCCGCCAAGGACACTTCTTGGACCTATCTCTGTCTGCAGGGTCACTCTCAATCTTTTTGGCTTTACCCAAAACATTTTTGCTCAATTTGTTGATCGTGGCCTTATGACTTTGTGCACTTTATCACTGCTAACCAGTGCTAAAATGCTTGTGCTCGCTCCTTATAAAATGGTAGAATTGGCTTACACCCAATCTGCATATTTGATTTACTTTTAAGTCCCTAGTACAGTGCCACTACATGTGTCCAGGACCTGTAAATTAAAAGGCTACAATGGAATCTGTAGCACTGATTGCCCCACCCACTTAAATAGCACTTTAAATATGCCAGGCCTGCCATTGCAGTCTATGTGTGGGCAGTTTTAACATTGTGACCTGGCAAAATAACATTTTGTCGGCTCCAAGTCTTCCTTTATAATACACATAAGTCTCCCCTTATGCCAGGCCCTGGACAACCCATAGGGAAGAGTGCAGTGTATTAAAAAGTACAATGTGCAGCTTTAAGTTTTAGATGTCCTGGTAGTGAAAATCTCTTAAATTCCTTTTTCACTAATGCAAGGTCTGTCTCCCCCATAGAATAACATTGGACTTGCCTTATTACATTTTATAGTTGTAATTTCTAAATGGCACAAGATGACCATTTCTTGTTTGGTGTTTTCCAATTCTGAAAAAAACATTTTTAGAAAGTTGGTATTTTCCTGTCTTAGTCATTTACTACCTGTAGCCTGTCTTTGGTCATGACTGGGTGTAGTTGACAGTTGAACTTTGTGATTTCCTCCTAGACAGCCACACACACTAGGGAGCATAGGTGTTCATGGATGGGCCAGCACTGGCAGGATGGGAGGGAGGGGCTGGCACAGCTCCACTCACACCTAAATCTGCTGTGTCCTGCCTCCACACAAAGAACTGCATACCCCATGTAGTTATCAGGAACCAGGACAGGGAAGGTAGGATGCCTGGGAAGTTCAAAGGAAAATATATAGAGGCTTCGCTCCCACTTCAAAGAAACGACTGGGCATAGATACTGGACCTCAGACACCAACTCATGAGTACACTTCTGAACCTGTGGATACTCTGCCACGAAGGACTGCTGGGCCGCTACAAGGACTGCACTATGCTGGACTGTTGCTCTTAAGGAACTGCTGCGCTCACCTCCTGCCCTCTTGCCAGGGGAAGAAGCACGGGCCTGCAACTTCATCTTGAACCCTGGATATTGGTGTGGCTCAGAGAGAATTAATCAAGCCTTTGTGCTCTTCACAAACCACGAACGGGCCTGTTCGCACCAAGACCACACCTCTCACACAAAACAGTGCAAGCTGCTGCCTGCCTGCCTCTTCGTAAAAGCAGCATCGACTGATCATGTGGGACTCCCAACGCAAAGCTCCATCCTTTCCATACACGATGCACAACCTAATCTTTGTGCCATGCTGACAGCCTCCCACAATGCTCTCCTTGCTCCTCACATCCACTCCAACGCAAACAGGACTCCGGGCACAAAACCTGAAAAGGTAAACCTTCAGGGGTACTAATGTGGGACTGTATCCAACCTGCGCTCCATCGCTGTCAGCGTGTTTTTAACCGGTCCAGCACAACCAGATAGCCACTATTATACACTTTGTTCTTTAAAACTTCATAACTCTGGTTCTACTGATTGGAGTTTTGTTTTTTGATTGTGTTTTGTTTATTACATTTTACTTTATTTTTCTCACTTGGGATTATTTTTATGTGGTGTGTTCACTGTTTCACTGTTTTATTGTTTGAAGTTTTGCACACATACTATACACATTGTCTCTAAGTTAAGCCTGACTGCTATGTGCCAAGCTACAAGGGGGCTGAGCACAGATTAATTTGGGGTTTGGGCGTGCCTTACCCCGACAAGAATTCCAGTTGCTGCATGACCAGCGCTCACATCCCTGTCAACCAGTAACCCAGTTTCCTACAAAACTCAATCATTGGTCCCCAGGTGTCATTGTCAGAGGTCCAAACACGTTCTAACGATACCTGTATAATTGCCTCAATTACACACAACACTAGAGATATTTATCATACACTAAAGTGAATGCAATAACCCACGATCTTGAAAGGAAACCACTTCAATCAAAATACTGTGTTTAGCATTGATCATTGATTAATAAACTACGGTTATTTAAACAGCTTGCAGGTTGTCTATTTACAAACAACAAACAGAATAAATTCATATGGTTTCTCACCTTCCTAAACCAGGCAATGGAGCTTTAAGATTGTTGTACACATTCCTTAAATGCTCTATCCTTTTCTAAAACAAACAGTTTTGCAGTTCATCGAGGTATATGTTTAATCAGCACCTACATCCTCCAATATATGTTTAGTTTAATATATGCTTCCAATGCTTAAATAAGTATACTGAGAGCAATCACAGAAGCTTATATGGAAATGTACATGAGAGGTGGAACTTACCATATAATGTAAAGTTATGGGGCAATCAAAACGCCAATTTTCTACTGAGCAAGGTCTTATTATTATGTATTATTTTTGCATAGAAGTTTCAGCCTCTCGTTCTGTGATGAGGCACATCATCGAAGGTGGGGGCTTCTTCATGTCACAAGCGGGAATCGACCTTAACAACCCGGGCTGAACCACACATGCTGTTTACCTGCAAGCTACACCACGCTTGCCTGAACCACGCACAGGTGTGGTGTCTGCCTTAACCACGTCTGTGCCTTAACAGCGCATGTGCGTGGTCAAGGCAGACAGTGCTGTCTAGCAGTTCCGAGAGCAGGAAGAGGAAGCAACGGGAGAGGTAAGTGGGGTTGGGGCCAGATTCGTTGGGGGGAGGGGCAGTTTAATGACTTAGGGTGGCGAGGTCGGGTTAGTTTGTTTTTTGTTATACATAAAGCGGGAAGATGTGTTACTTTTTTTTAGGAAGGTGGCAGGTTTTTAGGGGCTGGGCCCGTGTTGGGGGGCTACTTTTGAGGGGTGAGGGCAGAATTAGGGCTCAGGGTGGTGGAGGGGGCGGTCAGGTACTTTTATTTTATTTTTTCACAGGGAGGAGTCGCGTTACTTTTTTTTAGGCAGGTAGTGGGTTTTTTAGGGGCTGGGCCTGGTTTTGTGGGGGTTCTTTTGAGGGATGGGGGCAGTTTTAGGTCTCAGGGCGGGGGAAGGTTGGGTCATTTTTTTGAGAGGGTGGTCTGTTAGTTTTTTTTGTGTAGGGGAGGGTTTTAGGGCTCAGGGTGGGGGTGAATCTGGGTAATATAAGGGTTAGGTAGGGTTTTAGGGCTCGGGGCTGGGGAAAAGGGCAGTTTTCAGGGCTGGGGGCAGTTTTAGGGCTCAGAGCGGGGTGCTGAGGTTAGGGTAGTTTTAAGTAGGGGGCAAGGTTTTAGGCGTTAGGGGAGTTGGGGGGTTTCAGGGGAAGAGTGGGATCCGTTCTAGGGCTCAGGGCTGGGGGGGTTTAGGGCTTAGGGTAGGGAGAAGGGCCAGTTTTAAGGGCTGGAGTGGGGTGTTAGGGCCCGGGGGGGGATTTACCTCACATCTTCCTTTGCCATACATGCTTTTACAACAGAATTCGTTGTAAAGTAATGCATGGTAAAGGCATGCGTGGTAAAGATGCGGTCGTTCTTAAGACCGCTTTGTTCTGGAATGCTGCTTCCATCATACAACCGTCACAAGCTACTTACTTCCAGAAGCCACACAGGACAAGTTGCACAAATTACCATTCCATGCCAAAGTTGAGCGCAAAGTTCTCTCGCCTTAGAATTAGGTACACTTTTGAAATCTGTAATTTGGTCATTAATTCTGACACCTGGATTGAAAAAATGGTCTCAGATGTGCTATTGATTGCACCAGAGTGGCCATCCGTCGATTTTCACTCTTCCCAATTGTCCATAGGGGAGGCATCTCTGAATCAGGAAGTTTCTTTAAATTCATGATGTCTTGTTGGGGTTATTAATAATGATTTAAGAGGCAAACAATGTAAGTGTTGTATGTTACCCAATACCCAATAAACTGGACACAATTGTGGAGAACACTTGGGAATTTGTGGGTGGGAATTTAAGCTATGTAGTAAAAGGTCCAGATGCTTTGTTTGAGGGAAAACACTGACACAAGAATATCATAGATGGCCTTAAATATCTGCCAGCAAATAGTGCAGCCTTCTTTGAAGTAGCAACCCGAAGTAGTGCCATTTTCTCATCTTATGTGCATGAAGGCTCTGTCTGGTGCGCTCATCCCCTCTTGGTTTACACCCTAGAGGATCACTCAAGGGTGTCTTGCCAAATGCATGATTACAGTTCACGGGAAACATCGAATTAATGGGCATTTCGGAGCTATTTTCTATGAAATATCAGTTGGTTCATAGAATTGCTCTTTTTAGAACTGTCTGCCTGAATTAGAATACTTGAGCATCTGATGTTCTGTTGAGGCATCGTTCACCTTTCCTCTGTGAGTAGTCTTCACAAGGCGGCATCTGGTTTTCTAATGATTGCAAGTTAATTAAGGAAATTGCACAAAGCAATCGGCATCTATGGCAGTAAGACTCAGATAATTTTATTTATATGGTTTGATGAGGAGGACCGTCTCACTTAACTAGGTGTCTTGGCGTCTAATTTGAAATTGTGTTTCCTTCAGATTGAGAAAAAAACACATATCCATTTAACAATCATAAAGCTGGGTACGTGTTTGTTGCATTCAAAGGATTCAGAGGAGTGCCTTGAATCACACTATCACACCACTTAGGTTGGTCTTGTATTTTTGTTAATACGTTGCCTGAAGATGACTTTGGTTGAGGCTGTAATATATGATAGGAAGTCAAGGAGTCATAAAATAGATTCAAGCTTATACCCAATTACCTCTGCAGGCACTTGTAGGGTGGCTATAGGTAAAACATTAACATGATTCAAACCTTGTGTCAGTGAGGCTCTCCTTGCAATGCTTTCAAAATGTTCTAGACTAGAGACATTAAAGCTGACTTTGTCAAAAAGTAATTCCACTGAATTCAGAGTAGGAGCCTTGAGCCTGATTAAGATTGATTCCAACGATTGACTCCAATGACATACAGACCCTCAAATATAATGTTTATCTTGTTTTAACTAAGACAGCATTGTCCAAATTAAACGCACATCTATCAAAGAAGAGGTGATGTATCAGATTTGTGCTGCAATTAGCAGAAGAATACACTTATTTATTTGTGTTTATTTATACCTACTTGTAGGGTGCTCATTGTATAACTGAATTGCTTCTATGCGCTAGCATAAGAGAAAAGAGCAAGCTGTTTTGGAGCTAGAATAAAAATGTTTTCTGTTCCTTTCTGAAAGCTAGGAGATGGCACCGCGTAGATGTTGAGGCATGTTGTTCCACAGGCGAGGTTCTATCACTAAAAAGCTCCTGTCACCTTGGGACTTGCTGTTAGTTGCGAGAACTCATGGTGGATGAGGTTGTTAGTGCGGAGTGACCTAAGCTAGGAGGATTTTTTATTTTATTTGGTGCAGAGGCATCAAGGCATTTAACCATGAGTTAGAGTGTTTCGAAGATGAGCTTGTCTTTTATTGACAACATTTTTTGGCCTATTTAAATCTGCTTATTCGGTATGCTGGCAGCCAATGAATAGGAAGTTACAATAATGTAACGGGAAGCACACTGGAGGACCTATAGCATGTAGACAGATGCTGGGATGTGCAGTGGATGCTTCACTATCCGTCTATTACAATGTAATCACGGATTCCGACCCCATTATTGAGACTATAAAGGAAGAGTACTGTTTCTTGGGCATACACCTTGAGTGGCGCAGGATGAAGAGGATTTGGCTGCCTAGTGAAATATCTTTGAGTCCTGGTGCAGCACACACATTTGACCTGAGTCCCAGCTAAACATTTTCTTTCTAGAAGCGTCAGCCTCTAGATTGATAGATCATTTATTAACTCTTGGTATATTTTAATCATGGGTTAGAACGAGAAGAGTGGCTTAATATTAAATCTAGTGATCCACAAGATGTAGCCGCGGAGGCCGGCAGCAAAGGAGGAGCATTATGATTGTTTTTGTGTAAGGAAATTGCCTAATTAATACTTTTTTGCCTAGCAGCTATCAACACCCGATCCTATGTTCAAACAATTCTCCTTAGTGTGGCACGGGCATTATATGAATACTGCATGTAGAAGCACTTTGGTAAACCACCCTTCCAAGTACAGAGCTCATGTTAGAGGTACCGGGAAACATTACTAATGCTAATGACCTTTATCCTATTATGCAGATTAGCTCATGCGTCCCTCATTGTCCACTGAAGAGTGGTTGGGCTTCCCCCACCATGCCCTAAACTTAAAGGAGCCACTGTTGTCTCCTCAGATGATGATGCTAGTCATGGTTACCTGTCCAATGAGAAGCTACCTTGGAACCCTGACCTGCTCCATGTACACATATTTGCACACTGCTTTTAATCGATGTGTCCCATCAATCAATCGGTCAAGGATTTATAGAGCGCACTAATCACCCGTTAGGGTCTCAAGGCGCTTGGGGGGGAGCTACTGGTCGTAGAGCCATGTCTTGAGGCGTTTCCTGAATGTCAAGAGGTCTTGGGTCTGTGTTGTCACATCAACCCCTTGTGTCATCACTGGATTCTCTAGACACTTGATTTGTACAGTAGCAGAAAGCATCTCTGGAAGAAACTGTGCAGTCCACAACCGTACACCGTGGATTAAGTTCTGAAACATAAAAAATGTTGTATAACTTACATAAAACGTCAAAATGATATATTGGCATCCAGTACCAATGCACTGAATCGAAAAAAATGAAAATATCTTGCTTTATCACGGAAAAAAAAAACTCTTTAAACCTATGTTTTTTTGTGTAGTAATTTTCCAAGTAAGCCACGGGCACATCGTTATTCGTAAAACCGTTTCTTTTTCACAAGGAGGTCCATCGTGACCGTTCTGGAGTTAATGTCCATTCAACGTCTCTTTAAACGCCAGCACTTAAGGGAAATCGAACAATATTGATTTTAAACACATAAGAGATTTCCTTATTAAAAAAAAATATGCTTTTTTATGTCACCATAAAGAATCGCACCTACCTACCTGCATTTTCATCTTTACATACTGACTTAAATAAAAACATCTCACTCTTTCCTTTTCAAAAATATACACGTGTGTTTATTAATTTGTGTGCTCAGAACTGGTGTGATTTCCATGCTAGCCATTGGACTCGGTGACTTGAGCACCAAAATACTTTATGCCTTAATTTCGAGATAAAACTGCCTGTCTTATGCACCACATATACCACACAGTGATGAAATGTGGCAACATGTTTACTTATCAATTACTGATATATTTAGATACATTCTGGAACCGTGCATCCTGAACTTTCAAGTACTCTTCCAGCATGACAGGTGATTCACTAACACACATTTTTAACCACAAATGCACCGAAGGGAGGCTGGGTGTCCAAGTATACACACTTTAATAACTCTTCAAACTAAAATCTCAGATGAGCACTTGATACTCCCTTGGTTTCCTAATCGGCATTTGCAAGTGCTTAATTTGTAAAAGAAGTGCTGGCAGAAAAAGTGTGTGCAGAAGACTACGGCTTGACTTTCGGCATTTGTAAAGGTCGTGGTGCAGCATACAAAGTCTGCAGAGTTTTGATTCTACCTCATACGTCTTTAATCCACCCCCAAACACTCCCTTCTTTATCTCACAATTAGAGGTGCTTTTTCATCCTTGAATTCTCCCTTTGTTACTGTTTTTTCTGTCTTTCTCTTCCTCCCTCTTTCCCCCATTTGTGTTTTTCTTTCTCTTGCTCTGGCTGAAAGTTTGTTGAGGAATCAGGAGAGCCGGTCTTTAAATATGAGTGCCACTGGTCCTATCTGCACCCCCGGCTCAAATTAAACACTGGCTGTTGCTTACAAGACGTATTCCTGATTGCTGGGGTCAGCGAGTGGGGCGCCCGAAGAAGAGACCACAGTGGAGTTCTCGATTGATGCGCCTTAGAGAAAACTTTGTTGGCTTCCTCATTTATAGACCATGCACCCGAAAGTGAGCAATAGCAGCAGGAATAACTGTAAGATCCTCAAACTGAGCTTTAGCAAGTCAATGGTCTGAAGGGGCAGCATGACCATCACTGTGATTTATCACTGAGGATGGACTTTCAGTGACCGTGATCTTCTTAAGATCTGCATGAGGGGATATGAGGGGATTAGACACATTTAACAGACTTTTAGAACTAGGCCCCACAATGATCTCCTAAATGGCACCAGGGGTTTTTTCTGGGATAGGTTTGTCCTTCCCCAATGTTCACTGATTTCTTTTCAGGTCACGACTCACAATTCTGACTTCTTGAGAGAGATGCAACACTCAGCAGTTCCTTGTGTGCCACCTTACTATTGATGGAAGATATGTCTTCAGCTTTCCTAAATATTTGTTTAATATCGAAAAACACATTCTGTCTTTGGATAAGTAGCTGAGATGCAAATAATGTTGTTGCGCACAGTAATGAAAATGATACTTTCAAGGGATTCACAGTGCATGCCTCATGTCATGATCACACCACTCCTGGCTGCAGGTTTGCATGTTTTGCCCTTTATGAAATGCTGGGTTAAATGCCATATTCCTGTATCATTTAAAAACAACTCTTTAGAGCTCCTTGTGGCTTGTAGAGGGAGCTAAATTTGCCTCCTGTTACATTGAGACATGTAGTTCTCATTTACCAAGACTGATTTCATGCACCCAGGACAATAAGCAACACTTACATGGATCTCAAAACATCACCAAGGAAGTGGAAGACTGCATGAGAAAAGGAGTGACTAAAACGTGCCAAGAAGACATCCCAGCAGGACTCAAGAGAAGAAACTGACTGCATGGAAGTAGCGGAGAGAACAACACCGATCAGGTGAATTTTGGCACTAATCAGCTTAACAAAATCAGCACTCCAGAGGGAAAAAGCGGATAGGAGAAATGGGGACAACACTAGGGAAAAAAGGAGTTTAAGTTAAGTGAGTTAGACTTAAATTCCCAACTGTGCCTGACTGTGAGATGACAGGCTGTATTGACAGTCCCATCTTTAATAAACTGAAAAGACTTCAGGAATGCAATAGAGCAAAGCCCGAAACAGGACTTGAGCAGACTTTGAGGGGGGTTTGTATGCCATGTTTTGCTTCACATGTCTCCCTTCTCGCTTGCAGCCAGAACAAGAAACATAGCTTACCAGTACTGGAAATGTTGCAGACAAGTCTGCCACAACAGAGTCAGAACAAGATAGATGGCAGTAGTCAAAAAGCATACGATTTCAACAAAACTTTGCTCATACAGCCTCACCATGGTACAGTCATGGTGTGATAAACAATGATTAAGCCCCTTGCACAATGTGATGAAAGGGCCCTGAGCCTCCCATATCTCACAGATATTCATAGGCTTTAAACGGGGCCCTCAAAGCGTTGGAGGTTCTTTAACAGCAGATTCTTCAGGAACCTGCCTTATGCCCCTTGCCAGAGAGTGTGAACCAGTTGCCACTAACACTTTCACTATTCCTTGACTTGTCGACCACCTTTGATACCGTCAAGCATGGGCTCCTACTGAACCACTGACAACAAGCTGCTGTTGTCTCTGTTAACTCTCTTAGGTGATGTGCGACTTTAGAGATGGATAAAGTTGTGAGGAATGGTGTTAGTACACCAGCTGTAGTTCATTTCTTTGGAATACAACAGGACTTTCCATTCTCCCAGATGCGCTTAAGTATGTAATTGAAGCCTTTGCATGATTTATTGGAGACAAGGAGCTAGGGGTTCCACATAGATATGTATGATAGCCAGCTTGAACTTACTTTGAGTGTTGACTTTGATTCTGACTTGGCCCTCTACAGCCTAATTGAGGTGATCCAAGCCTAAATGCAAAACAGCTAGCCAGTCCTGAATGCAAGTAAAGCAGAATTATTGCTTGTGGGATCCAGGGCCACCAACAGCAGGAGTGTCACTAACCAGACATCAAAAGTATGAGATGCTGATATTGAGCTCCCTCAACGTGTTTAACAAAAGCTTGGGGTTGCTGTAGTCTGGATTCTACTGCCCATGCTATTATTGTACCTAAACTCTATTTTAGATGTTCATTTTTAGGTAGATAGGTGTCTGCAGCAAATAAAGAATTCTGGTGCCCAAATGGAGCTGGTTTGGTAATCTATTTGAAGACTACTTTGTTCAGCAGGCAGGCCAGATAATGTGCAGCCACAATTTAAGGGTTTATAGTCTGGGGCTCTTGCAGACTTTCAAGATGGGAGTTTGCATATTCCATGTAACTTTAGTGAGAAACCTACGGGATGAAAACCACTACAAACTGTAGGATGGCAATACTGGAACGCTATATCTAAGGAAGGAAACGTGTCTAATGAGATTTAGATATTACATTAAAACCTATCTTTTTTTAATGGCTGGCACCAGTGCATCGCTGTATGTGCTGGCTCCTGGATTAACCTGAAATATGGCACCCTAAAAATTGATTTGAGGTATGATTAAAATCAAGATGTAGTCCTAAAGCGAGTTATTTCTGGAATACAGCGCATGCCCTCAAGCACCACTAGACTCGAATCTATGTATCATCAATAGATAAATGGATTTCTGCTGCTTTCCTGCATTGATGTCAATTCAGGATCCAGCTGCGACCCATGGCTTGCCCTTTTCTACCCCTGGCAGAGTCCCTACGACCCCCGATTTACCGGGCTGGCTGTGTGACATTTAATTCATAAAAAAGAAAAACAAGAATTTCATTGTAGTGCGGCCTGCTTGTCTCAGAAGCACTCAACGCAGCTACAGCTTCTGACACTCGTTTATAACATGCGATTTCGGTTTTGTTTTCCGCTAGGGTTAGTGTTTCCATGAAATGTTGCAAAAATAAATGTACTGACAGGTACACGAGTTCAGTAAAAAACAGTTATTAGGAGCCTGGTGCCACAGTGAAGGAGTTTGTGTATCCCTGGAAAAATGTGTCTTAATTTTCCCAGAGCTTTCAGCCCATGGAGGTGGGTATGCTGAAACATAAGTGGAGCTGACCAAAGCGCAAATGGCTGTAAGAGTTGTATGGCCAGACTAACCAACACTGCTGGTATAAAAGACAGATCAATCCCAAGGAGGTAAATCAACTCATTGTGTGTGTGTTTAGTTTTTAAAACAATATTGAGCAACTGTTGAAGATGGCTCTTGGTGTGGTAAAAGAAATTCCTAGAAGACATACACCGAGGGATCGGAGTAAAATGTTATTACCACGAGTTGATAATATTGTTATTTGCAATTTACAGTGCTTAGAAACTGCAGGAGCGTTGATTGAAACGCTGTATAAAAACAAGTTAACAAAAATAATATTAATATTGACTTGTATTTTATATAGCACTTCATACCTGGAAACAAAAATGTACTCCTAGATTTTATGTCTGGGCATTTGAGACTATGCCAGGAAATGTGATTGTACATGACCATTAGACGGCTGTGCCTATAATGGTAGGCCCCTTTGCTTGTAATTGTTGTACCTCCGACATACAGTGCAGCTTCATTCTTTATATAAAGGTGAAAACTTACATAGTGTGATCTACTTTTCTGTTATTATGGTAAATTGTTTTTATTTTAAGCCTTATTGTAGGCCTTTGAAGTTCAATGATATCACTTCTTGTAAAGTTAACCAATGTTGAGTGTCACGAGATCACTTCTTGTGATGTTGCAAGGGGCGTGTCAAATTATGTGATGTCAGTTCTACTAACTACCCCAGGCTTTGTAATGAATCAACATTCATGCTTCCTTGCAGCCCAGAAACATCAGGTATAGTTTTGAACATTCCAGTCTGCTAGTTCAGCAGCCAATTATATATCTGTTCACATTTAACCAAAGGTTGAAGGGACGTTATAGCTAGGTGAAAGTGTCAGTTAAAACATACAATTTTAAATTAACAAAACAACTGAAATTCACTTGTTACAGTGGTCTCAGGTAACTGTACCTTGTTTCCTAAACTAACTATAACTCATGCCGGTTTTTTATGTTGCTAATATCTTTGGCACTGTTTGATGAATCTTACAAAACTTTCCAAAACAGTGCTCTTTTTTGCCTAGTTTGTGCCTGGGAAGTTCCTGGGGTGATCCGTCAAGCAGGGAGCAAGAAAAAAAGTTGGGTCCCAAAATGCAAAATCCCCATGCATTTTCCATAGACTTCTACGCCAAAAATTGCTGAAAGCATTTTACCAAATTTGTCAGAGAGCTAGATCTTGGTCTTCAGGTTGGGCTTTTTGTGTATTGGTGTAAATCCGTTTAGTACTTTGAGAAATTAAGGTTTAAAAATATTTAAATCTGGATGTTGGATCTGCAAAAATCTCACAAGAGTTTTTTGGGAGCACCAGTTTAAAAATAGAGCGTTCTGATTTGCCCAGGGATCTTTTTTCACCCTTCGCCTATCTCACGCCCGCTGGTCTGAGCACTCTGATGGGCTGCTAGCAACACCAGAAAAAAAGTTACTGTGCTAGTGTTCCTAGTCCACCCAAAATAATATTAGTGGGTAGAGTAGGGATACTTTGCTCCCCCTAACCCCTATATAGAAGACCCAAAGGGACGCTCATGGGGACGAAATAAAAAACAAATCTGCACATTTTGTCGCAATTCTGCGGGAGTCCTGAGATGTGACAGGTAGCGTTCTGAGTCCATAAAATTGTCAAAGTCTTTCCTTTGCCACATTGTCTGCAGCACCAAAGACTGCTGTCCTAGCGAGTGAAGTGTGGCTATCTGTGGCCTCCTCTCCCCTATATCTTACAGATATTATTTAGCCTTGGGCTTAATGGGGGCACCCTGGAGGGTTGAATTTAGCCCCCTGCCCAGGCTGTCATTGGGCCTGTGTTTCACCTATTTGATCAAAAGCTGTGATGCCACAGGCTGTAGAGAAAGGTGCACATTTGTCCTGCTCTGTGTCCATCCGTGTGGTCCACAAACCAATCTGCTTCCTCATAACAGTATGACAGAACGTTGACTTTAATATTTGCATATTAAGTTGGATGTGACAAGTGTTCGAAGATCCAACTTACTGTTTGTAAATATCCTATATAAATGTTGATGGTTTCCTGGCGCTTTGTGAAGCTAAGTCACTTCTTCCCAGGGTCTACCCAGGAAAATGAGTGTCATTAATCACTATTATATTAAAATTCATGTTTCCAAAAATATTCAAGTAAAATTCAAATTCCTTATGTTTTGCCTGGAGTTTAGTGCACAAAAACTAATTGTAAGAATTGATTCAACAACCCAGTCTCGTCTCTGGGTGTTTTCCCTTGAAACCATTGTGCTTATTTACAATTGTGTCAGAAATTACTGCTCGCTTTACATAGGGGTCAGGATTAGGAGTTGTGCAGAGTTTATCACAACCGGTAATCACTGAGTTCAATTAAGTCTGTATTCCCTGATGAATGTTGACATGTGAAACCTGCCAGAAATGAAAAGACCTGATATTTTCCTTGACATGGGGATTTTAGAGCCATGTGCATCACAATCCACATATTCCTTCTGCCATTAACTTGGAATAGGTAGAATTTTATCGACCCTGATTAATTCTGAATCCAGGGATATTTGATTTTATCGAGAGCACTTCATTCCGACTACTCCTTTGGGGCGACAGTAATAAGATCCTTTGTCAGTTTCTTTCTCCTGATTTCACTCTCTTTCCATCTCTGGTGTGGAAGGAAGGTGGATGGACAGACAGCCACATATTGACTTTCTTTGTAGTCTGCTGGTTCCCTGTCACAAGGAACTGGGAGAGGGTGAAGAGGAGAAGAAAGGTAATGGGATCCTGCCTTTCATCTTGTTGCCTACCTGTCACTCTATTAGAGGCAAGGAAGAAAAGAGAGGAGGAGAAAGGGTTCACAAATGGCCCTCTCTTTTCCAGATGACACTGAGCCTGGATGGTTGTGTTGAAAAGGCTGGTGAAGTACTCAAAACAGTAGAAGGACTACAGTAATAATAGCAATCACATGTCTTGTTTTAGCCAATGGAGCAAACAGCTTTCTATGATGGCATTAATATTCTTTAAAAGTATTATTGTCACCTTTGCTACACTGAAAGGACTGTTCATCCTCCATGCATTGCATCTGCTTTGGAAATTTAAGGATTTGAGGTAGAGCCATTTACTTCCTGCTGAGTAGTCCATTTATTTAAGGATGTACCACAGTACACTTTACCTAGTGCAGCTTGGGCACTACTATGTTATTACACCTCTACACATTGAGCCTTCAGTGGCCTATGTTCAATAAGTATGTGTTGATCGGAACCAGATGTCAACCTTTCAAAGTATAATGTCACGACTCCAAAGGTCCAAAAAGTGGCCCTGACCAATGGAGACAGCAGTCCAAGTGTGCCGTCACTCTCTCTCTCTCCCGCCTTGGCGTTGTGGCAGTGAAGAGAAAACTACTACTGGGCACTCTTAACCATGTCATTTGTCATGACATCCCCTAGTGAAGTATGGCCCAGAAACTGCTGACAGCCAGCCAGAAACAGTAGTGAGTGGACTATTTGTCGTCGGCTTCACTCATCCTGATCTTCTGTTAACAGGATTGGAGTGATGCATAATATTGAGGTGAATTGCAACCGAGGTAGACTTCAGGACTGCAGCAAATTACATAAGCTCTCTTAAATGTAGGCTCAGGAATTCATTCTCTTCCAGCATGGAAAGCCGTGAGGACTCTGAAGTGTGACCCAGCCTAATAGTTTTGAATTTCCAATTAATTTCATGGTGTGTGTATTTTAACAAGACAAGCAGGGTGTCATTTCTAGGTGCAAAATATCTGCTGGTCTATAATCACGACCAGCAGAAGCTGTATTTTCCTATTTAAGCACTTTAATAAAAATGTGCTTTACTTAGGATGGATCTGCCTGAGTGGCACTGCACAGCATATCAAAATGAGGAAGTATGTCAAAAAGGCAGTAAAATCATGCAACAAGAGCGGGCTAAATTAAGCAGCAGTGTGGAATAAATTATACAGCAAAGGAAAGGCAATTTATGCTGCAAGGAGACACTAAGTATGCATCATAAAATGCAATTAATGTAAATTATGTGGCATGGTCTGTTATTACTATGTAGTTTTTTGACATTTTAACAGTCATTTAATACTTAACAGGCACAAAAGCGAGCCCAGTTTCATAGAAAATACATACACTTTCATTTAAAATTGTATTCACGAATTTATCAGTTTGTCTTGCGTGGCAGCCGATGAACGGCACTGCACTGCCATTGTGTCTGCCTCTCATTGTAATATAAATTGTGTAAAACATATGCAGTGGTCCACATAGGATAAAATATGTACCACTTCTGGTAATAACAAATGTGTCTCTTTTACTCTGTTGCCCCAGTTATGTTTTTAAATTTGGCATCAGCTCAGGTTTTCCTTAGTACACCCTGAACTCTCCCAAAAAACTCGAAACAGCTCTGCAAAACAGTAATTCACGCTGCATATCTACTAAATCTGTGACTCCCAGGAGACATATTCATGAGATCAGGGCATCAGGCCATAAAAAGAGATGCAGGATGATTGGAATTCTTCCAAATCCTGAATGCCCTTTGAACTAACTGCTGCATTGAGAACATCGATCAAAACAAGAATTTGCATAGAAAGTGAGAAAACACTTTCGTTATAAAAAAGGAGTACTTCATTCCTCCCTGTTTGAATTACAGTCAGATAGTTAGGTGTTTTGTTTCCTGCTGCAGACAAAAGCCCTTTCACTGTGTCATGACCAACGCTTTGGGAATATAAACACTCTCTCACTAGCACTATCTGAGCAAACTCGTTCCCTCTTTAAATACAGTCAATTATAAACAGCTGATAAGTAACCAGTTATCTTTTACCGTGTCCGGTGATTTAATAACTTTTGATCCGTCTCAGCTAGAAGCTTTCTTTGTTTGAAATCTGCAAATCATGGAGCATATGGTGCATTATGTAGGAAATTTGATTTTATGTGATAAATGTAGCAGCCATGAAATGTCCTCATTCCACTTCCACAAAATATGTGCAACATCACCAGTGGAGAAGGTTCCAGGGGATACAGTTCAACAAGGCTCTGTGCATTCCGTGGTCAGAGTTGCAGAATCTAGTCCTGAATTAATGAGCTGGGAGCATTAGCAGCCAAGGTCCCTTCAACATAGAACAAATGCATTTCTAGGCATTGTAACGTTTTACGGAAATGGGTATTCTGTCTTTGGAAAAAGGCATGGTTGAACTCGCCTGAGACAGTGCCTGATGGGCTGGTCTCACAGATCAGTGTGGTGGCTGATTTTTTTTTTTAGCAGTTTGTGGGCTTGTTTTATGGCCATGTGGGCCGATGTTTTCCTGCTGAGTTCCCTGATTTTATCACAAGCAATGTCTGCAGTAAACACAAATGCATGCAGTCTCCCATACCTGCAAAGTACCCCTACATCGAGCCTTTACAAGTTAAAAACTGGCTAAATTTGGAAATGTGGGCCACTTTTTCAGTTATCTAGTTTGCTAACGGGGGCCACTTTAATTTTGGTGCATGGGCCTATTTTTTGTCCCAGGCCGACCCTATATATAGGGAAACCAAGGAGAAGACATTTCAAATATCTGTCAATAGCTGGGTTTATGGAGGACTAGTCTTCTATACAAGGGAGTTGACGTGGCCATGGATACATGTAATGTATATTTGTTGGGAAAGGGCAGTGGTCGCAACTGAAGTGATAAGAGGCATTGAGTTTGCAGTGAAATAATACTCCACGCTTATAGAGAGTGAGTCAGTGGCAGAGGAGAGCAGGGAAGGGGTATTATAGCAGTGGATTCATGATATTTCAATTTTAAAAGGGTTTAGCGTGATACTGGCTATCCAGTCGCACATGGAGAAAAATAGAAATATAAGGGTGAGGGTGCAAAATCCATTTGCATGCATTAGGCAAGTCTAAAATAGGTGCAATGAGGTTTGTGTGAGTTTCTCTTCTTTTATCGTACAACACTATAAATCAGGCCCAAACCCTTGGAATGAACAAGTGCAATATAATTGAGTACTTGCACCGGAGGGTGGCAGCAAATTACTTAAACTCTCTTTGTCTTCTTAACCTGAGCTCAAACTTTACACCAAATTCACTTCATAGATATATACATTTATGTAGAAGAAACTACATTGATACATACCACTACTCAGAATACTATTACATTGAATGAGGCAAGAAGGAGGGGAAGTGTTATGGCTACGGTAAGGGGTATGCTTAGATTTAAGGTTAAGGTAAGGGGAAGGATTAGCCTTAATTTTATGACAAGACCGGAGGCTCTATTATGCGTTCTTTTCTTACTTTAATTTAAACAGCAGCAGTCAAGAAACTACAACTCCCAAGAGGGTTAGATGAAAACTAACCAATGGGAGCAAAACAAGACCAAAATTGGACCAATAACAACGAGCCACAAACCATAGAGTGTACCCTTGACTGCAAGCAGCCCTCTTTTCTTGCTGCTCGCAGTCAAGATAAGTACACTTTTTTCGTCTTCTATGTTCTAATGGTTTTCAGAGTATATCTTTGGGTTTTGTTTACTTTCAGCTTCCATTTCGGGGAATACCCTAGTGTTTCTATTCCTTTGCCGCTCCGCGGCGGTCTTATCCAAGCTTTGGTTGTCTGTTATTATTCATTTTTCCCGTTCCTCTTCGGCGGCCTCGCCCGTTCCAGCCGCGCGCTCCCCTGAACGTTCTAAGCCGCACTCAAGTCTCCGAACCCGTCAGCGCGCGTCTCAGTCGACGCGCGTCTGACAGGGGAAATCCTTTCCGGCTCAGCTGTTCGCCGCGCTTCTTGCAGAGCGGTTCTACGTGTCTCCTTCACACGACGCTGTCTTTCAGGAAAGCGCAAACATTACAGCGTGTTTTCTCTTACCGCTGTTTCCAGTACCGCCTTGCTCCTCGTCTGGCTGCCTTACTGAATCCCCGCCCCAGGGAGGAGCATAGCTTCTTCACACGGAACGTCCTGCTCCTGTTAACCCTTTGCTGCCTCTTCACTGTTAGTTTCTGGACTTCGTTTTTTTTTCTGGGTTTTTTCTGCCCTATCTGCTTCTGCAGCTATGGAATCAGGGAGTTCTCCCTCAAGGTCTGCCTCTGAGGAGGAAGAAGAATCCTTTCAGCAGGATTTAAATAAATTAATCCAGTCCTCTGTTAAACATGCCATGAAAGCATCCATGGAAAAAATGTCTAAAAATATCGAAAATTCTGTCATGTCCATGGTGTCCAAAACTATGGCCCATTCTGCGGGGGAAAGCAGAAAACGGAAATTATCATCTGCTAAATCACGTAAAGGCGCTCAAACAGAGAGTGAGCTTGCCTCACACAAGGATGAGGACTTGATTCCTCCCAGGCCTCCTTCTAAGGAGGGGATTTCCATCAAAAACACGATCACTCAATCAAAATGTAAATCAAAATTAAAACACGTCTCTGCGCCTAAAAAGATCGTGATTTCAAAAATTTTGGACACGGACGATGAGGACATGGATGATCTATCTCAGTCTGACAACCCGGATGATACGTTTTCCTCTCCCAAACGTATTAAACTTGCAACAGATGGTCCCTCTACCAGCGTGGTTGACTCAGAGGGCGTCCCTATGTTTGCCCCGTCACTCATTCACCACCCCAATTCTACTGAATGGCTCCCGCTAGACCATGTTGGTGATTATATCACTTCCCGCTTACGCCTCCCTTTAGATAAGCAAACCAGATCCAAGTTAAAATCAGAATGTCCCAGACCTTCGTTGGATTCCAATATTACGGCAACCCCAATTATTGATGACTCACTTATCACCTTTTTCACCAAATTCGGCAAGGATCCCAGAAAGGGAGTCGACAAGGCTTGGACCACTTGCCAGGACAAGCTCCTGGACGTGGTAGGCCCACTGGCAAGGATCTTTGACATAGTGGAATCTGCTAGGTTGGAGGAATCGCCTATTGATCCTTTAGATCTTTCTCTCTGGACCCAGAGAGCTTTTTGTCTTTTGGGTAACGCCAACTCTGCTATCATACATGAAAGGCGTAAGGGCCTTCTCCTCAAAATGGACCCCAAGCTAGCGAACCTAGCTACTCGAGACCCCGGGATCCAGGCCAACGGAAAGCTCTTTGGGGATAGCTTTATAAAAGATGTAAGCCGTTTTGTCTCAACGTTCTCATCCTTGGACAAAGCACAACAAAATCTCAAGAAGGTTTTCAACCAACGTGTTTTTTCCCGGGCCGGTAGAGGTAGGAGCCGCTTTACCGGCCGCACATACAGAAACCAAGGCTCAAGAGGATATTCCAACCCCTCCTCCTCCTATCCCCAAGAGTTCAAACCCCACTTTTACCCACAAAGAAATAGAGGTTTCCGCAGCCGTGGCCAGCGTTTCTCCAGACCGCCCACTAATCAAGGTAAGCCAACTTTCTGGCCCTCCCGTAGGAGGTCGCCTTCGCTTCTTCCTCCAGAAGTGGAAGTCAATCTCTGCAGATCCGTGGGTCCTCTCCACGGTTCAGGGATACCAGATCGAATTTCTTTCTCCCCCCTTCCAGCTCTGTCTTCCTCCTCCCCCAAAGTTTTCTCTAGAAATGTCTTCATTAATCTCTTCAGAGATTCAATCTCTCTTAAGAAAGGAGGCCATTCAACTTTGCACTCCAGACCCTTCCGGGTTCATCAGCTCTATATTCCTCGTTCACAAAAAGAACAAAAAGCTCAGACCGGTAATCAATCTCAAATCTTTCAACCAGTTCGTCATCTATCGACACTTCAAGATGGAAACTATTATCCATCTCAGGGATATTTTACTCCAGTCCGATTGGCTAGTCAGACTAGATTTACAGGATGCATACTTGACCATCCCTATTCACCATTCTCACAGAAAGTTTTTGCAATTTCTTTGGAATTCAAAAACTTATCAATTTTCCTCTCTTCCTTTCGGCCTCTCCTCCGCCCCTTGGTGCTTCACAAAACTGTTGAAGCCGGTCGTAACCTTCCTACGCTCCTTGGGTATCACACTGATTATTTATCTCGACGACATTTTGATCATGCACCAAAACAAAGCCTCGTTGCTTTCTCACCTCCAGTTAACCTCCTCTCTCCTCTCGGACCTCGGTTTTTTGATAAACCTCGAAAAGTCAGTTCTTTTACCTTGCCAACAAATAGAGTTTCTAGGCTTCCAAATAGATTCCGTTTCGGCCGCTCTGTCCCTTCCCCATTCCAAAGTGTCTGCAATAAAAAAAGAACTAATCTTAACCCTTCAAAAAGAGTCTATCTCCCTCAGATCCCTCGCAAGGATTGTCGGTCTTCTCTCATCTTCTATTCAGGCCATCTTTCCAGGTCCCCTTCACTACCGCGCCCTCCAGCGCCTCAAAATCCTCCATCTTCGTCGAGGACTGGCCTATTCCGACCTTGTCTCTTTGGACCCAGAATCCCAGATGGAAATCCAATGGTGGATATCCCATTTAGAGGCTTGGAACGGCAGGTCCATCTTCCCCTCTGTGCCCGATCTTGTGTTAGAATCAGATGCAAGTCTCACGGGTTGGGGCGCCCGCTGTGGTTCGATATCGACTGGCGGTATATGGTCCGCAGGGGAGTCCAGATTGCACATAAACTGTTTAGAGCTTCTTGCAGGCTCCTTTGCGATCAAGAGCTTCACAAAAAACAGAGCACGATGCTCCATTCTACTCCGGATGGACAATATTTCAGCGGTACGCTACATCAACCGCTTAGGGGGCACCAGGTCCAGACCACTAGCCCTATTAGCCAAGAGCCTCTGGGACTTTTGCCTGTCACACAAAATTTCCCTCTTGGCGGAGTATCTACCAGGTTCATTGAATTCAAATGCGGACTGGCGTCCCCGCCACTTCACCGACTCCAGCGACTGGAAACTTCACCAGTCAGTCTTTCATCAGATAGAAAGGAAATGGGGTCCTTTCCAAATAGACCTCTTTGCGTCCAGACTCAACACCCAACTTCCCCATTTTTTCAGCTGGCGCCCGGATCCTCTTGCTTTGGCCACAGACGCTTTCTTACAAGATTGGTCCGGTTCCCTCAACTATGCCTTTCCTCCTTTCATCTTGATCAACAGAGTTCTGAATCAGGTCAGACGTCAGCAGGCATCCCTCGTTCTGCTAACTCCCTTTTGGCAGTCTCAGGTTTGGTTCCCTCCCCTTCTCGAGCTGGCTGTGGATTTTCCTATTCTACTCCCAACATTTCCATCTCTCATTCTAGATCCTTTCGATCGCCCTCACGATCTAATATTAGACCAATCTCTGACTCTCTCAGCCTGGTTCATTTCCGGTCTACCCAACAGACCCATACTATTTCGGCAGAAGCTTCAGAGTTCATCAATGACGCATGGGCACCCGGCACGAGACGAGCCTATAAGTCAGCTTGGGCTCTTTGGTCAAGCTGGTGTCTGGGAAAGTGTGCCAATCCCTTTTCAGCGGATCTAAATCTTATTATTAATTTCCTAGCTGCCCAGGCGGGCTTGGGCAAGTCGTACCGCACAATAAACCTTTACAGATCAGCTATTTCTATGAACCATTCAAATATTGACGGAAACCCTGTTGGGTCTCATCCTTTAATTTGTCGTCTCCTAAAAGGGGTCAAACTCTCTAAACCTCCTTCTGCCAGGTACTCTCATATCTGGGACGTCTCTCTAGTTTTGGACCTCTTTCTCTCTTGGCCAGATAACCCTAGTCTTTCGCTTAAAATGCTTTCTGCTAAACTTACCATGTTACTATGCTTAATTTCTATTAAAAGGACTTCGGACGTTAAGTCCCTAGACGTCTCGGCCCGTCAATTCTTACCTTCAGGGGTCCTATTTCACATTTCTAAACGTACCAAAACTAACTTACATTCTGTTTTCTACCCTTTCTTCCCGAACAAACCTAAGTTATGTGTGGGTCTTTGTCTAAAAGAATATGAAAAAAGGACCGTTAACCTGAGAACGTCCTCTTCCAATCAATTGTTAATTTCTTTTCGAAAACCCCACAATCCAGTGACTTCGGCAACTTTAGCCCGCTGGATTAAGTTGATTATGTCCTTAGCGGGAATAGATATCTCCGTTTTCGGAGCACACTCCTCCAGGGGGGCTATGGCCTCAAAAGCTTTCGCTATTGGGTCCAGTTTAGAGGACATTCTCAGGTCGGCAGACTGGTCAAACGATAATGTTTTAAAAACTTTTTACTGTAAACCTGTTAGGACTGCTTCGTCCTTAGTTGTTGACCAGCTTTAAACGCGCATAATAGAGCCTCCGGTCTTGTCATAAAATGTAGATTTTCCTAGTAATTTATGACGGAAAGTCTTAATTTTATTAAAGACACGGAGGCGAATATTATCCCACCTCAGTACGATTATTAATATGTACTTTTTCTTTCCCTCCCAGCGATTCCGGCACTGTCTCCAGCTTCCGGGTAACGCCGCTAGTTCCATCACGTCTTTCTTCATGAACAGAACCCTGGACTTGCCAGCACAACCTATGCAGGATCAGCTTCCTCATCCATCGCCCTCTCGGCTCATCGCGGTGCTTCAGGACTTGTGTTCCGTTTCCTTATCCTTGGCAATTGTTGGACTTATTTATCCTTTGTTCCATGACCCTATTTGACTTGCTCGTTCAAGAAAAGAGGGCTGCTTGCAGTCAAGGGTACACTCTATGGTTTGTGGCTCGTTGTTATTGGTCCAATTTTGGTCTTGTTTTGCTCCCATTGGTTAGTTTTCATCTAACCCTCTTGGGAGTTGTAGTTTCTTGACTGCTGCTGTTTAAATTAAAGTAAGAAAAGAACGCATAATATTCGCCTCCGTGTCTTTAATAAAATTAAGACTTTCCGTGATAAATTACTAGGAAAATCTACATTTTGTGCGTAAATGTACTGCTATGGCAAAATTTAGGATTAGAGTAACTCAGCGGTTTCAGTTTAGGATACGAAATAGTTCTAAGATTTGGTTTTGAATTGAGGACTGAGTTTACAATTAGAATAAGATTAAAAATTAGGATTACATTTGGGGTTTGGATCAGTTTTATGGTCAGAGTAAGGTCTAGACTCAAGATTAGAAATAGGCTGAGAGATAGGATTAAAATAAGTGTGATTGTGAGGGACAGGTTTAAAAAAGAGGTTTAGACTCATTTCACTTGTACTGCTGATGTAGTAGCTAATCAAATTAAACACAGCTAGTCGATGAGATGGGTAGACCTATGTAGTAGTAGATTGATGTAAGTGGTATTCTATGTAGTGTGTCACAATTGACTGGGTGACATACAAAGTGTAAGGAGGAACCGAGCGAAGTGGCAATTATTAAGAAAACCAACTATTAACTTGGTCTGACTACTCTGTAATGGTAGGGTAGGACACATGGTGTGCAAAGCAACAATTCGAGCCTTATGGGAAAACAATGTAGAAAATAATCACATTATTTTGTGTAAAAACAGCTCTTAGTCTGCATAAGTAAGCTAGCTGCTTAGGACCTAACTATTTACAGAAACACTTCTCAAACCACAGTGATGAACTTATTAGTTTGCATGAGTAGCTAGGGCTGAATAATTCTTTAATTCATTCTTATTTTCCAAATTGAGAAAATGAGACGCAGGAGTACTTTACAACACGAATAGGTGCGGTCCAAGTTTTGATTGTCCAGCAAATGCATCATGCATCTATGGAAGAGTCGGACCAGATTCAGTGTCTGAGGCAATTACTTCCACTGAGTAACATGAGTAAAGCAAAGCTGCAGCCCTGGTTCAACAGGCAACAATCACTGAGAAGTCCAAGAAGAAGAGCCAAAAGAAGACCCTCTGGCATTACAAAGTGCAGTTTGGAGAGATACAACAAGGCAACATCTGAAAGGAGATCTTGCCAGAAGACACCGGCAAGACAACATTCAGCACTCAGGCCCTAATTCTAACCTTGGCGGACGGCGGAGGCCGTCCGCCAAGGTACCGCCGTCAGAACACCGCACCGCGGTCGAAAGACCGCTGCGGTGATTCTGACATTTGCCCTGGGCTGGCGGGCGGCTGCCAAAAGGCCGCCCGCCAGCCCAGGGCAAATCAACCTTCCCACTAGGATGCCGGCTCAGAATTGAGCCGGCGGAGTGGGAAGGTGCGACGGGTGCAGTTGCACCCGTCGCGTATTTCAGTGTCTGCTAGGCAGACACTGAAATACTTTGTGGGGCTCTCTTACGGGGGCCCCTGCGGCACCCCCTACCGCCATCCTGTTCCTGGCGGGCGAACCGCCAGGAACAGGATGGCGGTAGGGGGTGTCAGAATCCCCCATGGCGGCGCAGCAAGCTGCGCCGCCATGGGGGATTCTAAGGGCAGCGGTAAACCGTCGGGAGACCGCCGGTTTACCCTTTCTGGCCGCGGCTGAACCGCCGCGGTCAGAATGCCCTGCGGGGCACATCCGGCCTGTCGGCGGTGCTCCCACCGACCCTGGCGCCGGGGTCAGAATCACCCCCTACGTGTTAGTACCAAAGTAAAGGGATGCATCTTAGCAACACACAGATCAGTCTACACACTGTAATTGAAACAGTGTATTTCTGACACTTTGCTCTCCTGGAGACAGCACGCAGGGATTCTGCAATTCACCCAAAAATACCAGAATGAAGTGGCTCTGCGGGCTGCTGCCGCCACTCCAAAGCAACAGTTATTTGCACGAAACAGTAAAAAAAATAATTAAATAAATAGGTAATTGCTCTCTGTCTCCGCACCCTTGTGCGAAATCCCTATTTTTGGTTCCACCAAAGAGGTAAGGCTGTTTTGGGGGTTACTGCTTTCTACGGTCTGCTTTTTGGTTGATAACTGGCACCAAACGTTTGATCTTACACTGTTTACCTTTTCACTACTGTGTTATTTGAAGGTTTTCTGCATCACCGACCAGGCACACGTCCTGAGACAAACCGTTCATCTGGCCAAAAACATGCCAGTGTTTTGGAGGATCCCCGATTTCTTGCGGGAAATTCTAGTAAATGTCCGTTTGTTTGAGAAGTCGAATACTACTCCACCTGTTTTATATCAGTAAATATCGCCAACTCAGCCTGTCATTTTTAACTCATTGATATGTTTGTCTTCTCTTTTCATTCTTTTGAATTTCCAAGAGTCACCTTAGCCTCATCATTAAGTCAAACTTCGTCGTTTCTACAGTTTCCTTTTGTATTTTTAATACATATGTTTAATAGTTGTATGTAGTACGCGTGCCCGGCATATAGGGTAGTAGTGTGATTTACAAATAAGAATCGGTTAACATGCAAATTACCAGAGACTAACCATCATAACAGTGCAAAGTAATAGGCGATTACAGTTGAGCTGTGGGTAGGTGGCAAATCAAGCACTATCTCTAAAGGAAACCTGACCTCCGGCAGAATGGGTTTAGTTCATAGTTAGTCCCAGAGATTTGCAGCAGGTAGTTGTTGCACATGTGAATGCCTGAAACCTGGAAGATCCCCGAGACATTGTTTTCACTTCTACGACCTGTTGCCTAGCAGAGGTGAGCGCGGATTGGCAAGATGGGGGAGGTGTCTTTTGAATTATTTTGTGCCCTAAGCTGCTAACCTTGAACTTGATACAGATAGTCCTAGGTTTGAAATTCGGAAAGAGGAAGATTGTTTTGTATCCTTTTATTACATAACACAGGCAAAGTTAATGCGAAGTCAGTTTGTGCGTTTTTACTCTGATGCACATACCGTTTGGACCCCGGTGGATTTGCGCTGCAGCGTTTGCACGGGTGCAAATGTTCTGCAATAATTGTAACCTTTGCTGTTTCTCTCTGTTACGTATGTGGAGAGTTGCGTGGAAGGGCTATTCAGAAAGCTTGCCCTAAAGTGTTTTCAGGCGCGGCGGAGATGCTTCATGTAGGACTGGAGCACACTTGGCGCCTAGGTCTGAGGAGGTGTAAGAAGGCTGTGACATGTCTGCTGATTCCCCCTGATGCGACCCCTCCCTCCCGACCCACCAGCAGTAAGCCCGGCCACATCTTCAGTGAAACCTTTGAAGCTAGGGAAATGTTTAGCGTTGCCTCTGGCCACGTTCCACTTTGCTGAAAGTCATGTTCACTTAAGGTGATCTGCTTCCGAGACCTTTTCAAGGCTCCTAAAATAGCAAGAACATGGCATGAAATTGCCTTGCTGACTCGTGACGGCAACTCGCCATCCCTCACCCCTGCTTCCTGTTCTTATTTAACACCCCCTGCCCCCACGGCTTGTGGTATTCAGACATTTTTTACTTTTTTCCAGTTGGACATTTGAAGGCAGCTTTCTCGCTGTGGTCACAAAGAGGTGAATACGAAGTGCTTGTTCGTTTGTCACGTGGTACGGTCCTTAATGAAGTGAACACTTCAGGCCTAGGGTGACCACCTGGCATTGAAGCAAATTCTGGACAGGACTGTAAAAAATTCAGGACAAAGGGTCAAAATTCAGGACAAAGGGTCAAAATTCAGGACAGAAATTCAAGAACAACCGTCAGTTTTACAGACACACACAAGAGAGGCCATGCCTCACTATTTTGTCAGTGCATTTATTAACTGTTTTTTAACATAACACTATTTATTCACTGTGGTCTTTTTGTGATTGCCTCCTGGTATGCTACACTCAAGTGTCACATTACGTCCTTGTTCAGTAGCGTAGGCCAGTCACCAAGGACATCACCCCTACCCAAATCTACTGATTCTTTCTTGAAGAGAAAGTAACAGCAACATTTTGATTATGTTTCTGAACATTTTAAAACCCCTGGCAAACAGTTTGGGAAACATTAAGGTAATAAACCTTATGTTAGTTTAAACAAATTTAACAAAATCATCTGGCTTACCCCAACCGCCCATGGACTTTCAACCTATTTTTTTTTTTAAAGAGGCAGGGCAGACGGTGTTTGCGACAGTCTCACACCTAATGTCAGGATGTGAGGTACCCAAAACATGTCTGTAGTCTCACAGCACTAGACTGTATATCTGGGACTACATTTATCTCAGAAATGGGAGCTCGGACTGCCAATCAAAGATGATAAAAGAGGAGGATGAAATTGAGATCAAATGGGAGATCCACGGCAAGTGATTCAAAGGGTTGTTGCTCAGAACTGGATAGATAAGGAAGAGAAGAACAAGGTGGGACAATTCCTAAAATCAGTCAAAATGGATCCACCAAGACTATCAGAGGTATTGGGTACCTAGGGAGTTGTCTCTGCACACAGGTGAGAAACAGAAGAGCCACTGTCAAGTGGTTGAAGAAGCAATACCCATCCACCTTGGCAAACTGCTGTTCGTGCTGTGAAGTGTGAGCAGGGGCCAGACCCCTTGCAAGGTTGTGCAAGGCAATTGCCCGCTTTGTCTATGCCTTTAAAGGGTTTTGAAATTGAGCAAAAGCCAAACTAGTGATCTGGGTTATCCCTAAGTGTCAAGTACACATAGAATCTTCAAGATATTTGGGACGTGAATTGCACAAACAAACTGTAAAAAAATGATAAATATAATTTGTGTTTCTTTAACGTATGGCACTGTTTTCCCCTTTATATAGAATTAGATCTCAGATTGATCTGGGAACCAGTTACGTTTCGATACCTAGTGATTAATATTTACCATTCTCCCATTGATTTCCAGGATCGAAATCTCAGCAGAGCATCACGGTCCATCCAAGCCCAGTTTGCTTTTAGGTCTTCTCTTCTGATTTCTGTAGTGAGCCAAGTGGCTCTAGTGAAGATGGTGTGCTACCTCAATGATAGTATTATTTCGCAAACCTTCTCCTGCTCGTCCTTCATTCCTTCTTCAGCTATGCCACACATCTGATTTGGTTGCTGCGGTGCCATCGGGTAGCTCTTTCCAATATAAAGCTACCTGTGACTGGGGGTGGATTAGGCCTTTTGCACTTGGAACGCTATTATTCAGCTGCACAGGTCCAATGGGTGGCTCGCTGGCTTTCTGCCCACCTCCCTGCACGAGATGGGGTTTATCAGTAAAGACTTTTAAGGAGGGCTTAATGCACTGCTCATTGTTTCCTCCTGACCATTCTACAGATCACCATCCAGGGTTATCATGCACAGCTTTCTCTTCCCTTGATGGAACCTGTAAACTCACTGACCCGAAGAAACCCTGTGCTCCTGCACTACCTTTGCTAAGCCTTCCCACTCGCACAGGACGGCTGTGCTCAGAGCAACTCCATCAGTGGCATGCTGCAGGTATCTTAAAATTGGGGGATTTGTTTCTGGATGAAGAGCTACTAAATTTTCAAACCCTTATGGCAGACTACCATCTTCACCCAGGTCAACTCCTTACTTATGGCCACCTTAAATAATCATTAAAGCCCTATTTCATGTCTGCCACCTAGCACTGACCCTACAAGAGGTGTGCCAGAAGGTCTACACCATAGGTACTGGTGGCAAACTGATAGAATAGATGTGCAGACCTTTTCTGCAACATGGAAACCACTCCAGGTCTTCTTGTCATACTACGTGGGTGATTGATTTGGCCAAACCTCTGCATGGTACGGACTGGAGTAAAATACTGGACTTTCCCCACAATGTATCCCACGACTGTCACTTTAAGCACATTCAAAGTGCTTCCTTGGGAATGCACTCTGCCCGTTGCTTGCCATTGGCCTTGTGGTTCGTAACTCACATTTTGTTGCTATCAATTTGCTGGCTTTGTTTGTTTTAGGCTATGCAGCTTGAGTTCATTCCTTCCCTTGCGCAAACCTTATTTACAGTATCCTTCCGAGTGCTCCCTTTCGGTAAACAGGCCTGTAAATCTTGTTCTTATCTCATCACATTTGCTGTGCACTCAAAGAACAAAGTCAAATGTCAAGCTCTGATTTCTGTGGCAACTTAGTGTTTACTCTTCTTTCTCTGACTTCAAGGTGAGAGGATTTATGCGACAATCTAGCTGGATACTGGGGTTAGAAAATAGTTTTTTCTATCACATGACAACATTCAAATAAACTTCAGAATATATCAGAATTAAGAGTACAAATGAAGCACATTTTTGTTAATCCTTAACTGTGCTGGAAACAAATACCTTTATATGATTAAAACAAATCATTGCATTAGGTGATGTCATTTCCACACATCATCGTCTGTGCAGAGTATAGTTTGATTTGAAAAACTGTATGTCTGTGCAAATGTAATGATCATTTCAATAAAAAATGTGTTGTCTGAAATGGCAGTGTGTTACTACACCCCACTCTGCACCACTCCACACCACTGCACCCTACTCTGTATCACTCCACTTTACGCCACTCCATGCCACTGCACTCTTCTCCATTCTGAACCACTCCACATTTTGCCACTGCACTCTGCTACTTCACACTATGCCTCTCTACTCTACTCTGTACCACTCTACTCTATGCCAATGCACTTTCCGCCTCTCTACACCACTGCGCTCTGCTCCTCTGCACGCCATACCACTCCAGTCTAGGCAACACCAATCTAGTTCGCACAACTCCACTCTGTCACTCTGCAACACTGCACTATATGCCACTGCACTCTAAGCTAATACACTCTATGCTAGTGCACTTTACACTGTAACACTCAACTCTATACCCCTGCACTCTACATCAATACACTGTACGTCACTTTAATCTAATCTGCATCTCTGCACTCTATGCCATGGCACTCTACACCACTTTACTCTATGCCATCACACTCTATGCCCCTCTTTGCAACTCCATTCTACCCTGCACCTCTCCAAGCCACTTCACTCTACTGTGAAACAATCTACTTTACGCCACAAGGCACTCTGTGCCACTGCATTCTATGCCACTGCACTCTACCCTGAACCTCTCCACTCTAAGCAACTGCACTCTACTCTGAAACAATCTATTCTACGCCACTCTGACCAGTGCACTCTAGTTCAATACACTCTACACCACTGCACGCTGACACTTTACTCTGCAACACTTCACTGGCCTCTACTATACTCTACACCACTCTACTCTGTACTACTGCATTCTACACCACTGCAATCTATGCCACTATACTCTGCATCACTCCACTCTATGCAACTGTACTCTACAACACTATACTCTACTCTGCACTGCACCACTCTACACTGCACTCTCTGCCACTCGAGTCTACTCTGCACTCTATGCCACTTGTACCACTCTGCACTACTGCACTCTCTGCCACTCTACTCCACTGCACTCTGCCACTCTATTCTGTCCCACGCCACTCCATGCCACTGCACTGTACGCCAAGGCACTCTAAACAACTGCACTGTACCCCCCCCCTGCATTGTACTCTGCGCCACTGGGCTCTACGCCACTGCTCCTATGCCACTCTACTCCACTCCACACCACTATGCCACTAACTTTTAGCCATGTTGAACAGCAGCCACTCTGGTGCATTACATGGCTAAAACACATTGGCAAAGCCAATAACTCTTACGTAATTTTTGCCCTGCCTCCATTGTCCTTTAGGTGAAAGGCTGAAATTACGGACAAATGCTGTCCGTGAACACTTTCAACGGACAGCAGGGCAAAATTACGGGCAGTCCGTAAAATTTACGGACGGGTGGTCACCCTATTCAGGCCTCTTCTGTGATGCAGTCCATTAATGTTCTTTCTACTCCTCTGTCAGGGCAATTCTCCAGCAATCCCTGTGGGAAGTATTACTGTTGTCCCTGGGAAGAAAGATGGTAGATACTTCTGGGGCCTCCCTGAATTGCCAACTACCACCTCTTTTGGCTTTGGCTTTGGCTTTCAGCGGTAGCGAGGTCAAACAGACAAACGACTGGTTGTGGGGTGTGACATTTAGGCCCTCGTTACTGGTGGCCCCGTTAATTGGGATATGTGTGATATCTAACTCCTGTGGCTACACATATTCTAATTAGGAGTTTGGCCCCTAACAATGCTCTCCTGCGGTTTTCTCCTGATTCATTTTGGGAGATCAAACTTGTTGAAATTTATAGGGTGAAAAATACCTATTATCTGGACATGATGAGTGTGAAGTGTTAGGCACCAAAGCCACATCTCGTTCCTCTTTTTTTTTTTTGGGGGGGGAGGAGGGGCTTATAATTCAGAATTATTCATCAGGCGTGTTAAATTCTGACCTAGTGCAGTCAGATTTCGTTGGGTGCGATAAATGCTGGGCCCGTAATTAGGCTCAGCTGCAGCAAACAAACATATGATACCCAGTGGTTACTTTGGGTCTTTACTTATTCTTAATAAACTGCATGTTTCCGTAGCAGATATATAAATTTGCTGTGGGAAAATGAAGCAGCAGTGCTCCCGCAGGATGGCACATGGCTTCTGATACACGGACTATCAGCCCCACACCTCCATTATATTGTAATTGGTTGGATGAATAACTGGAGTTCCAGAATTATTGGCTTTTAGTGAGGCCAGGTCCAGGTTTCTCTAACTCAATGGCTATTTGAAATAGTTACCACTGGTGTAACCATACAACAGGATCTTTCATAGTTTCAAGAGTGGTAATGTGTATATGTAGATATACAGTTAGAAAAGTGAAACCCTGCACTGAGAGACAGGAGAGCTCTGTACATGAGGGAAGAGGTCAGTAAAAAGCAATTACCTTACTAGCAAATGTAAAGTGGCATAAGGAACAGGGAACGAAATACACGTTCTGCTTTTGATGGTCTTTAGAGTCAGTCAGTTTTTGATTCCTTTCCTTTAAGGTACCAGTGAAGGGGCAGTACAAGGATCTATAGGGTGATAATGGCAATGTTACGGTGGCGGGGATTCGGGTTGCTGAAAAACCAAGGTTAAGAATTTTCAAAGTCCTTATTAAGGGAATCCGATAGCACATTATGACTGACTTGTTCTGGAGAAGTAGAATTCTGCAGAGTTACTCAATGTAGATTGGGAAATGGAGGTTGACTAAGTTGCAGCAATTTGTAAATGAAACAGCTTCTTTGAAAGTGAGCATTTCATGAGAGAAGAGGCAAGGATAACAAAATGAGAATTGACAACATCAGTCAGCTGAAGAGGAAGCAACATCTACTGTTGATGTGTAGTAGAACCAGCAATTTGATTGAAGTCCAGGGGCTATACTATACTATATACAGTGCCGGCAACATGCGCGTGCACCCGCGTTTTGAGCCCCGGATCACAGTAGTTTTGACGCCTCCGGTCTGCACCCCTGATAGAAGGAAAATGGGAACCCATGGACTCCAGACATCTCCCTGCAAGCAGGTGCATGAACTCACTGCACCTGCTTGCAGGGGATCTCTGTGCCCTTTTGTAAAGCAGGCCAGGTGCTGCCTGCACTATGAAAGACGGAGCAGCTGCTTCAAGCATCTGCTCTGCCTTTCACTAAAGCGCTGCCCTCCAGAGGAGGCCTGAGTTTGCTGCTGTCCTGGGGGCAGTGCCTTCCATGTAATATCCTGGTTTGCGCTTGGCACAACTCATTAAAAGTGTGGCGCATCGCAAATAGGGACAGTGAGCCTTAAGTATAATACAGCCCTAGATGTCTACAACACTATGACTATGGCTTAAGACTAAAATTGCCCACAGGAATATTTAAGCCCTGAAGATATTGTCATGGTATTCACCCTCAAGCTGGCCATAATTGTTATTGGACCACCTCTGCCTCATTGTCCTGAGCCAGGATGAAAACTGAGGGAAAGGGACAATAAAGAGCATTAATGACCAGCTACGCGGTCAGTTAAGCTGTTAAAATATGAGTGTGCTGAACTCTGACTCACCATCCCCCCTCTGTCTTTGCCCAGAGTCCTACCAGTTTCACTGCCCCAACTCTCCCTTGCCTCCTGCGGTCACCTCATCTGCTCTATTCCACTGATTTCTTCGATCATTACAGATCTACCTTCCTTACACCTCACTGGTGTCTGTGGCTGCTGGCACTGGGTTTTAACTGACATCATCCAAGGCCTTTGACTGTTGCATTGTTCCTTGTGATTCTAAGGCATTTATTGAGGACAGACGCTGTCCATACGTTCTCTCTCATTTCTGGCACATCGATCTCAAGTCGATGCCAGGTTGCAGCTATTAGATGGCACAGAACCTTCTCTGGCAAAGTGTTGGAGTGTTTTTGTTGTGTTTGTCCATAGTGTTAGTAGACACCTTACCGTTCTTTGTAGTGTCGCTGCTGGTACTGAGTGCAACGAGTACAATTATCAGTGATATAAATTCAAGCACTTTCTGCTTTTACAAATTGGCGACCAGTACAACATTACATACAGTATTAGTGTGATTTTCTACTCGGCCTATAACTTGAAGCCCAAATTACCATGAACATAAGCTTTATTTGTTTTAGGGGTGGTACCTTGGAAGCGTGCGTTAAGTTCTTTCACTGGAGTAACACACGCCTAAAAGCCAACCCACACGATTGCGCCTCTGAAGCTTAATGTAAGACCTCAATCTGGAAACCAAACCACAGGCTTTTCAAAATCTGTTGAAAAATTATAACTTTACCTGAGAGACATTTGTAGTGCTGCCGATCTGTACAATGACAATAAGGGGTATTCACATAGCTCCATGTATTAATACTCAAATTTCAATGCACACCTCTCAATACTTACTAACATAGTGAGGTCAGGTGGAGCTATGGGCTGGTAGAACAACAATGTGGTATGCTTGTGTAAAATAATTAAACATTTGAGGTATTTTTCTGGAGAAGAAGGCCTTGAGGAGATATTTGTGGACTCTTTCAGGAGCTCTGGGACATTTTCGGAAAGCCTTTGGAAACTCCTTGCGACACGCCTACTAGATTGCTTGTGTAATTGTCTTTCA
Source organism: Pleurodeles waltl (assembly GCF_031143425.1). NCBI lineage: Eukaryota > Metazoa > Chordata > Amphibia > Caudata > Salamandridae > Pleurodeles > Pleurodeles waltl. The sequence continues at coordinate 746,125,264 of NC_090450.1, read as the reverse complement.
GATGTACTTTTGATTCACTTTTGAATGTCCATTAGAAAATCATTGCTGAAAGTCTTTAGATTCTCCATGTGAAAATGCATTTATATACTCTTCTGTTATGTCTTTTTGACACTTTGCGTTTGCCAACTAGTTTTGGAGTGTTGCTGGGAGCACTTTATTGAAAATCTTTTAGAAAAAGGAAAGGAACTTTTGTAAGAAATATGTTCCAAACTCCATTTGGAAAGGCTTTGTGGGCTGTATGTGCAATCTCATTAGGAGAACCTCTTGAAGAGGCTTTGGAAACTTAGGAAATTAGTACTGTCTGTGAAGTACCATGGCTGCGAAGCTCCCCATGAAAACAGTGTATGGGTTCCAAGTGAAATTCTGTGCATGGTCCAGGTGAAAAGACGTCAGTTTTTTTTCTAAAATTCTTTGACACTCCTTAAGGAAATGTTTTGAGAGCGGCATATGAAAGGTCCTTGGGAGCACCATGTGAAAGGGCACGTGAAGTACCATGCAAAAAGGCCTTGGGGGTCACAATGTAGAAGGGCATTGAGAGCACCGTGTAAAAAGGTATTGGGAGCAGCATGTAAAAGGGCGTTAGAAGCTCAAGTGGAAAAACATTCAGAGCTCAATGAGAAAAAAGTGATGGAGGCTCTGTGTGCACAGAGTGCTGGAATAACATGTGCTTCAGAAGCTTTTTGAGGAAAGTCTTTGAGAACTCTTTGTAAAAAGGGTCTGAGGTGCCCGGGGAGCACTATTTCACAGGACCTTGGGAACATCATGTAGAAGGGCCTTGGGAGCTTGAATGGAAAGGCAGTGGGAGCTCCATGAGAAAAAGTGATGGGAGCTCTGTGTGCAAAGGTTGCGGGAACAACATGTGAAATGCTTTGGAATGTTCAGGTTAAAAGGCTTTATAGGACTCACTTTGAGACCTCCACGTGAAACTGCTGTGTGAGCTCTAGGAGCACAGTGTTCGGGAATGCTTCGAGAGGTTCATCTGAAACGTTTTTGGGAAGTCTGCATGGAAAGTGCCTGGGAGCATCATTAAGAAAACGTAATTGGCGTAGTGAGCTCCATATGGAAAAACTTTGAAAGCTACTCATTGAACTCTATTTGGCAAAGGTTGCTATTCTGTCTTTGGGAAAGCTTTAGGAATTCCTCGTAGAAAGGCTTTGTGATCTACATGTTGAAAGATTTGTAAAGTTCCATTTGGGACTGCTTTAGGAGCTCCATGTGTACAAGCATTGTCTCCATAAAAATCTTTTGTGACCTTCATGTAGAAAGCCTTAGTGTGCTCCAGGTTGAAAGGTTAAGAACACTTCACTCGTGGCAATGCTTTTGTAGTTCTTCTTTGAAAGAAATTTGTACATTTGATTTGGGAAGGCTTTGTGAGCTCTACGTGGAATGTACGGGAATTCCATTTAGATGGGGTAAGCATACTCCATGTTGCAGAGTCTTTGAATCTTTTTGTGAAAAAGCTTTGAGGGCTACTTGCAAACAGTCTTTGAGAGTTCCACATGGGGATCTTTTGGGAAGACCATCTGAAGACCATCTCTATAGAAGGCTATGGGTGGTCATTGTGTAAAATGGTGCAAACTCCCTGTGGAGAATCTTTGCAAGATTTTTGCTCTATGTGGTAAGGTTTTCGGAGAGCCACTTTGTAAGATACACGTAAAAAGCCTCTGAGAGCTCTGTGTTGAGAGACTTTGAGTTCCATGTGAAAACAGCCTTTAGCAAGTATATGAGGAAAAGCTATAGAAGAATCAAGGCTTGGGAGTCTCCCAGTAAAAAGGCTTTGTAACTCCCTGCAGAAATCCTTTGTGAGACCCATCTAGAAAGGTTTTGGGAGCTACATGTGGAAAGACATTGGGAGCTCCTTATGAAAATACCTATGAATCCAGTAGTGAAAGGACATTTAGAGGACATGGGATAAGACCTTTGTGTATGACTGAAGAGATGGTGTCATGAATATTAGAAGAGATGCATGTATTTTCTTGCCCTGTCGAAAGCTGGGCTAGTTACCTTGGTGTGCATGCAAATGTTAAATGTTACGAAAACACAATATGGACTTCTGACACTGAGTTCAGATTGACATGAGTAAGAGTTTTCATGACCAACAACTAGGTAAGGTAAGAGGTTGTTGCATTTTTATAGAACCTTTAGTTGTTTTCAGACAGGGAATGCTTGTCTATTTATCACAAGGTATGGATGCTGAGTGAAAGTGTGTTCCGATAGTCTTAGCACCTACACTTAGGAAGAGAGTCCACCTTTGTAGATGAAGCATATTCTTCTTTTCTTGATACATGTAGTCATCTTTGTTTATACAGTTGGAAGGACTGTTCAGTTGTATTCTATTTTATTTTACTTCCAGGGTTACATCAGGTTTGTCAGGTTGTGCGGTTGTGAGGGGGCAGAGAGGATTCAAGGTCACTTATGTTTTCACGGAGCTTCACTGAAGGGCAGTCTGGGTGTAGCTGGTAGAATTCCAGCTTTGTATTCTTACTACCGATTTTAGCTGCAGTTATATGAATCAAATGAAGAGTGGTGACTTGATATACTAGCAGTTTGAGGTGGATGTAGTTTGCATAGTGAATCAGGAAGTTATGCTAGCTACACCTACGTGGAGGATGAAAGGGATTTAGTGACCGGGTAGTTGGAGATTGCGTTGGTCAATACTTGACCACTGATCACATCCAACCAAGTAGTATAATGAGTAAGTGACCTCTAGGGATTTCCCTTTAGTGTTTTGGATGATACTTTGCCCCAGGATTACTAGTAGAGTGTGAGTTCCAGGGAGTTGAGCAAGAACAGCTCTATTTTCGATCATTACCTTTGAGGCATCTCCTGGCTATTCATCCTTCAATAGATGTGGGCAGTCTTCCAGTCTTACTCGTTGGAGAAGTGTAGGTGGAGCTGCTTGCCACCTGCATCAGAGTGGTAGAACAGTTTATAATTATCAATGTTGATGATGATGATTCGAGAATGGTTGCAGTTTAAGTTGCTGTTAGCCATTGGTTAGGATACACGAAAAGGAGGACTTCATCAATCTTTCTTCGCCCTGAAGGATCCGTGCTATGTGATCTGTTGTGTTGAAGGCAGCGCTTATATGGAAGGCAAGAGTCACCTTCAGCCATTTCTTGGAGAGTATAACCCCAGAAAAGAAATTCCACTAAACACATTTTATAACCATGAATGCCCTCCTGCACAACTCACAAGATGATCCAATCACTTCATTTTTTTCCAGTTTGATGCTTGGCAATATTTTCAAAATGTAAAAGCTGAAATGTAACTATTGGCAGCCGCTATCTTTTTCGTCCTTGCTATCCTATGAGACAGGTCAAGTGCAAAAAGAAACTTTAGTACTCTATGTGGATTCGTACACACACACGTGTGATTCATGCACTAACAAACTACCACGTGCTTCTTCTCCACTTGAAACATCAGAAAGTAGCAAGCAGAGTGAACATGTATTTTCAAAGCCAATTGCTCTTGCCCATGCGAAATCTATTGGCTTTATCTTTTTTTAAAATCATGAAGTACAGCTCCGTGGCTACTATGCAGTATAGCTAAAAGTGAAAAAAGTGCCAGGATGCTGTCAACGCTGGCCGCTTTATAGAGCTTGTTTTTTACTTTTAACCATGGTGCACAGTAGCTGTACAGCATGGCAAAGGAAGCATAGAGAAAGCCAAATCGCTCTACTATTTAGCTTCTCAGTGTTTTTTAAGCCATCTTGTATAGCTGCTTGGCTGCTGTGCAGCATAGTTGAAAGTAAAAACTTTCAGCAATGCTGCACAGAAGGTGGGCTGTTGTACCATATGGCTAAAAAACATTGACAAAGCCATTAGATCTCCCATAAGCACGACCTACTGGATTTGCCAATGCTTGTTTTCTATCCCAATGCAAGGCATCCTAAGAAGCAAACGGAGAACGAGTGGGAAGAAGGATGTGGCTGTAGAGCCAAAGCTGCTGACGTCTGAACTGGGGAACCAGGCTTGAGGCTCGACGTTGCCTCAACATCCTTTGTTTCGGGGCAAATGGCTTAACCTCCCTTGCCTTAAAAATATGATTGTGGACTTGTGCAAAGTAACTGTAGCTCAGGTATAGCGCTCCAGTACCATCAGGCATGGTCGAGTACGTGCTATAGAAAAATTCCAAAACAAAAGAACAAATACTACCTCAATCACAACACGAGCAGCGACCAGACATTAGTTAAGATACATTAATATGTACTTGGTCCACAAAGAAAAGGAAGTGACGCAGGAAGTGACGCCTCGCATGAGCTGCCGAATTAGAAATCAGCAAAGATAAGTGGTAATGATGCCAGTGAATGGTAAGTAAAAGGTGGGCTAAAATCCCCCTTTTCATTTATTTTTCAAACATAATAGATCGTCATAATAGATCACATGTGTGCTGCCTATAGGAGAGCCCTAAAAATGGTGGATGCCAAGCGTTAAACGTCACTTCTTAAATGACGGAAAGTACATAAGAAAAAAATCAAATGATGGGCCATGCTGAGAATTTTTTATTGTTGGTCATTGAATGGACAAAAAAGGAATGGGTGGAGCTTTAGAATGGGTTTTGAAATTAGTCTGTATTTGGGCTTATGTTAAAGTATTGGCATCTTCTTGTCTGGAGTGTTTAGAGCCCGTCCTGTGTGGCTATTGACAATCTTTTAATTATTCTTTGTGACCGTATTTCAAATCAAATCAAATCATTAACATTTATAAAGCGCGCTACTCACCCGTGCGGGTCTCAAGGCGCTAGGGGGGAAAGGGGGGGTTATCGCTGCTCGAACAGCCAAGTCTTTAGGAGTCTCCGGAAAGCGGAGTGGTCCTGGGTGGTCCTGAGGCTGGTGGGGAGGGAGTTCCAGGTCTTGGCCGCCAGGAAGGAGAAAGATCTCCCACCCGCCGTGGAGCGGCGGGTGCGAGGGACGGCAGCAAGTGCGAGGCCAGCGGAGCGGAGGGGGCGGGTGGGGACGTAGAAGCTGAGGCGTCTGTTGAGGTATTCCGGTCCCTTGTTGTGGAGGGCTTTGTGTGCGTGGGTGAGAAGACGGAAGGTGATCCTTTTGCTGACTGGGAGCCAATGCAGGTGTCTCAGGTGTGCGGAGATGTGGCTGTTGCGGGGTACGTCGAGGATGAGGCGGGCCGAGGCGTTTTGGATGCGTTGCAGGCGGTTGTGGAGTTTGGCTGTGGTCCCGGCGTAGAGGGTGTTGCCGTAGTCCAGGCGGCTCGTGACGAATATTTGAATACTCTTTAAGAGAGATTTTGTCTGTCTGATTTTTTTTTAAAGTCCATTGTCATTAAATGGCAATTTCCAGTGCCATTTCAATTGCCTAACACGTAGCTTTGGTGTTTCGACCCTTTCTAATAGCTCCTCCTTTTGCCATATTTGTGAATGGAGATACAGAGAACTGAATTAAATTTCAAGTTTGAAGTTTTTTTTTTTTTTTTACTAAGTGCACAGTTAATTAAAACTTTAGGACTAAGAGCTTATATAAAACCTTCACGTGGAAAATAACATAGCACTGCTTAATCTGATAACAGTAGATAAAATAAGATAAAGAACTGAAGAGAACAATGTTAAAAAACGGAGGCGCCGTTTGTGGATGATGTAGCCTTTAAATAAAATATTGCTACTGTTACAGACTATTGTCCCAGGCTGCTTGTCTGTTGTGAAATGTTGCTACTGAGCAGGTTGTATTAAGGCACTTGAGCAGGTCCTTAAACAGCCGCAGGGGTAAAAACTTTTGATGCACTTGTGATTTTCTGACCAAGCCTAATCAGATATTTTGTGAGCCTGCAGTTGAGCTGCATGTCTGTTGCGTTACAATAGGCTAGTATCACAGGCATACAACGGCTCTGGTTCCAGGCTGGTCTTAAAATAGATTTTCGGTCTTTTATATTAGCTTTGCAAATACAAATCTGGTCGACCAAGGTCTCAGGAGCTTTTCCACAGAGACGGCAAAGCTGTCATGCTAGAATGCTTCTATGGGTGCAGATGTAAAAGTGAGGGCAGGCCGTCCATACGGAACCTCATGAATGCTGTTTTAAGCTGGGCTTTGATGGCTATGCCCAGATAGGGTTGAAGTGTTAGCTTGATGTAAGAAACCAATGTGAGCCAAGTGTGCCATTGCGTGCAAATGCCGCTCTGTCTGATAGCAATGAACGGGGTTTAATGAGCTTGTTGACAGTGGTGTTGGTCTTAGAGTAGGTGGCAAAAGTCTCCCATTGTTCTGTTCGGTCTAGGGATGCCAGGGAGTTAGCAAGCTAGCCTCTGGCCGGAGAGTAGACTCTACCTTTAATTTCAGTCATAGATGGAAGTTTAGCATAAGTGTATTAGTCAGGTTTGTACAACATGGTCATTAAATACATATCTCCCACTGTGATGCCCTTATTTGTTGTATGCACCCTAACTGATGGAGTCCATCTTCTGTACGACAGTCTTTTATTGTGGTCAGCTTCCTGAAAGCCGTTTAGAACTTCATGTGTCTATGCTGTGAAACCCTTTGAGTGAAACCCTTGTTGGATCTATGAAAAACATCTGGGGTTCTTTCTTTTCTTGCTTTAGGCTTCATAATTGACTAGCCGAAGCCTCGTGGAGCCTCTTGGTAGATGGAACTGCTTTTATTGTTTGTGACCTTTTATGAAGCACTGACTGCAGAAAGCAATTTGCGTCTCAATCTTGTATAGCGCAAAGTGTACATAATGAGCTCTGCGCTTGAAAATAATTTTACAGCGAGAGCAGTAATATAAAATAAAGTGCAGCCCATTACGGGGTAATTAAATACTTTAAACTCTGATGGAAAGGAGTTGAAAAGCTTGCCTCAGTGGGCACGTTTTCGCTTAGAATCTGAAGACCTGCAGGAATTGAGTAATACTTGCATTTCTAATGAGGGGAATGTAAATTCAGGGCATTAAAGATACCAAGAACAAAAGTGGCCAAATACATTTTAAGACAGGATGCTTTAGGCCAATATTAGGATTTATCTCACCCAAGTTCAAATGATTAAGATTAACATATGTAATACACAACAACATCATTTGGAGTGATTTCCCAATCCTAACAAACTCTTGACATTAGTGGGAATAGTTCTGATCCTTATCTATAACAATGTACGGCTCTCGTTACCTAGACAAGCATATGTCTAGATATGTGTAGTCTTGTATGACTCATATTTCTTTGTTTTTTATCTCAGAAACCCTGCAGGCAGCCAACCTGGCAACGTAAAAAATATTTTCATCATGCGAGAGGAGGAGGATGGGCAGTGGTGGACTTAAATGCCCAGCCCCTGCTTTCCAGCGATGGAGGGACCAGCAACAGGAAAGTTGGTGGATTTGTGATTAGCACAGCTTGAGCAGGCCCGCCTCCTCTGCCGCTAAAAGACTTACAAAAGAAAAGAGCCTTCATGACGAGCTAGAAAGCCACAATGCGTAGGGGGTTCATGCTCACCCTACTGTTGACATTATGATATTGGCTCCTGACTGGGAGACAGTGTGAAGAGAGCCAATGGTGTGTAATATGTGGTGGCACTGTACGAGATGGAAGGTTTGAATCAAATTGTGACTATGTGACTATATAGAGTGCTGTACCAATTATATGCCCCATCCGGGTTGGTTTCTGTAGTCTAGTTGGACTCCACGCTGTGACCTATTTTCAGACTACATCATTTTCCACTTAATTTCACTCATGTTTCTTTGCAAAGGGATAAGTGACATGTATGTTGCAACCGGTCGTTGTCAAAAAGGCAAAGTGCAGTTCAAAATACTTGAGAAGGTCTCCGATTGTTACTTTACAAGCAACTGAAGGATGCCTTTGCACCTTAAAGAGCTGTTCTTCCTCTGCATGAGGGACTTGGCATCATCACCTGATCCTTATTTCAGGTAACTAACTAGAGGTCTAGTTTTATTTAATTTCCCCTCTATTAATTCTAAGGCCTTGTAGCTGCAGCAGTGTTTTGTCCATGATTGAGGGCCTACCTGAGGGTTAAGTGAGTTTCACACCCCTACGGGAGCCAGGTCTTTCCTCTTCTTACCAGGAGGAATAGAAATCCACTCCAGTCTTTGACCTGTTCACTCTTAGCATCTGTTCACTGCCCGTACAGGTTTGTCAAAGTCCATCTCTTAAGACTTGAAGACCCTCTTCTAGAGTTATCAAATGCCTAAACATTTAATTTTGCTTCTTTTTCCTGCTCCTGTCTCCCATTTCCACCCAGCCTGGATTACTGAGTTGTCCAGATATCAGAATTGTGTTAGCTTGCCTCTATTACCTGCACAATACTCTATGCTTGTGTCGTGGTCTCTGCTTTATACGCTTTTACAAAAAAAAATATATATTCATCCGTTTGATGTGAAAGCGTGGTCTCACCTTGTTATACTTTTGCGATACACCGAAGCATCCAAATAAAAAATCCCAGATTTGGGAGAGTGAAGGCAGTGATGTATGTCATCATTATTAGAGAACACAACTGGTTCAGATACTTGCGTAGTGCACGGACCACAGTATGAATCGCACACTTCGCAATGTGTGTCCCTCCTGCTTGCATTGAGACTCAGACTAATGCATTGGCCTAAGCGTGCCCAGATATAGCTATAAGGAACGAAACTTGTCAAGTAAGAGGCGTCCTCCACTCTTCCCGGTGGTTCTCCGGAACTAGGCCCGGGGGGAAGAGACGCTGTGGACTTGCACTTCTGGCTGAATGGTTATTTGTTGGTTCGATTTTGGCATCTTTGAATTGATTGAACGTTAGGGATGAATCTCTGAGATCTGAATCATCAACAAATACGTCCACCAGAGAGCTCTGGTAAGGAGCAGTGCCCGGGCCGCTATCAGTGCCTGCTAAAGGACCTCGTTATGACAAGGTGGCTGGGAGCAGGAGCCGCAGGCGGTGGAATAAGGCGAGAGAGAGGCGGAGGTCAGCGCTGTCTTGCTCGGCGGTCGTGGCTCTTCTATATTCATGGAATTCAGATATAAATTGGGTTGAAGTCACAGGTCTGGAACGGGGTGTGTGGGGGCGGCGGGAAGGAGTGGCGACGCTTAATACAATGTCACTGTGTTGCTTGCATTATGAAATGACCTTTCCATTAGATTAACGTTATGCTATTTGCACAGTAGGGGAGCTCTGGCAGAGAGTATTTTCGGCAGACAAAATGCAAGTTAATTAGGCAGCTACATGGCTTTAACCGCTGCGCGTTAAAAGCCGAGCCTCGCGCTGAAGATCAGGCAGCGGGGCCTAATGGGGTTGTAAATGCCACCGCATCGTAGGGAATATTAGCAGTAGGTTCGCCTTTGGTGTTAATATGCGTTCAGTTCTTGATTTACAAAGGGGCGTTGGAAATTATGTCCTCGTCCTCCCACTTATAAGTCGGCCGGAGGAAGGCTTGGACAAACTCACCCATGATCTCCTTATGTTGACCCTGCTGGGTGGATTCCTTACCACTAGGGGCGCCCGTTACTCAGCACCCGAGCAAAGTTTACTTAAATACAGGGTTCTTGTGCAAATATATATACAATCTTCAACCATTTCCTAAAAATAGAGAAGGAGGTTTTGGATTGAAGGGAGACGGTTGTGGAGTTCCATATCTTAGGTCCAGGAGCAGAGAAAGCTCCGTCACCATGAGGTATTGTCATTGGTTAAGGGACATTAAGAAAAAAGATAAGCAACACAAAACTCAACTAGGGGCATGCCAGAAGAATGGGGAAGCTAAAGATTGGGGATTTTGCTGATGGTTGGATTTGTGTGGAATTGTCATATATTTAAAAAATACTCAGTTGCATATAAGCAACCAATGGCGAACCAGTAAAATATGTTTGTGGTTAGTGCAGCCTACGATTATATGGGCAACTGCAATCAGAACTACCTGCAACTCTAGGTATTGAATACGTTTGGGCAGTAAGGAAAAATATACAGAGTTTTTTGGCATAGGAACATAGATATGGGGTGCAGGAAACTCTGATGTTTAAGGAAACTAAGATGGCCAAAACAGCACCTGGCTGCCTTCTTGATTTGATCGTCAAAAAAAGATTCACTCTTAAAATTCATCCATTTGAACCAAAATGTTAGAGATTGTGACCCAGTACTTTAATACGATGATAGAAATCGAGACTGCAGTAGTCCAGAAAAATGAAAAATACAAAAGTCTAAAAAAAAATCAGTACAGTGGAACTCTGATGATGTGAATGAAAACAGGACAACATTCAGGGCAATGTAATGCTTATGGTGCCCAAATCGTTCCACCGATATCCTTGTATAAAATGAAGAATGACAGAAGTAATACAAAACCCGATCTTTGTAGCTAAATCTGCTTCTTTTTTTTAGAACTGACATTGACCTTGCAAAGAACACTCTAAAACTCTTTCAGAATAGTACGAAAATCTAACCAATTTCCACTAGATTAGAGCACCGAATCTATTGAGGAAAAATGTGATGAGGTGCTTCTCTTTTAATGGATAAGTTAAAGCACATCCCGATGGTCCAGGCGCACTGTGACATTGTCAACAGATCTAAAGTCACCTTCTCATTCTTGTGAGAAGTCACACACACAAACGCTCAGCACGATAGTCATGAGAAGACTGTCCTCATATTTGCACATCTATCCTTTGGCATTCTTGAAGAGATGTGCTGTTCTGTTAAACCCTATTGGATGAACCTTATTAACCTGGTCATGTCACAAGACAAAGTTCCAGGCAATAACATTTCTCAGTTTTTAGCCCTTCTAAAAAAAAAAATCCCCAAGCAGGCTAAAAAAAATCGAAATACTTCCATTGGATCTCTAACTTACCATTCTTTGCAAAAGTCCTGGAAAGCTGCCCGAAGGCTAACCTCAAATGTTTTATAGATTAAAATTGCCTATTAGAGAAACTTCAATCTTGCTTCAGATCAGAAACAGTGATTCTCATAGTCGACAATGCTCTTTAAATTCCAGACAAAGATGCTTCTGTCAATTCATTCTTCTGGGCCTGTTAGCACTATCCGACACAATAAATCACTTCACTCTACCGAGATTTCCTCAAGATAAAACCGGATTAAACAACACATTTGTTAGTTGGATCCCATCATATCTTGAAAACTGGTGTTGATAGAAAGAGCTGGCCAAAATTGTCTCTGACCTCTCTATGTTCTACCAAAGTGTATTCTCTTTCCAGCTGTCCCCTCTCTCAAAAACTCAAATCTCTCATGTCAGCTTTACTCTCACGCTCAGTTCAGATCATAGGCTCAGGCTCATACCAGATATTATACCTTTCATCCAAGATGATAGTTTCAAACTAGTGACCATATCCATGGGGCTATCAAGAATGGGCTATGGAAACCGTTATAGAAGGAAATTCCAAAGCTACATTTAACCCCTTTCAAGTTATCCTTTCTCGCAGTGGCTTTCCTGGTTAGCGGTTTATGAAGGTTTGATCATATTTCCCCAATCCTAATCACATTGAAATGGCTTCCCATCTGGACACGAGATGTCTATAAACTAGTGTGCATTACATATAAGACACTCTGCTCTGGCACCTCAAACTATCTGGCCCCAAAACTTACCTTTTTAGGGGGGCAGTGCCACCTTCAGCGTGCAGACAACCTGAGTAATGAAAGACCGCCATTCAACAAGATAAAGACACTAAAATAGCTCTTCTTGAGAAATGCATGTAGGGTCTGGCATGTACTAGACCAGTAGGAGGAAGAAGACTAGAAAGAGGTGCAACTGGGAAACAGGATGAAGATTATGAGAAGTAAGAGGACTAGGACATCCAGGAACACCAACATAGTTGGTGGCCCAGGATCAGGATGACCTGGAGGACCAAGACACAAGGACCAGGACAAAAATAACCACTATGACTACAATGAGGATCAGGAGAACAAGCATCAGGCTGACCTGAACCAGGTTGGCCTGGGTAGGATGAAAAAGAGGACCCAGAGGTGGAGAGCATCCAGGACGACCAATGAGCATCCAGGATGATATGAAGAGCAGGTGCGAAGACTGGAAACAGAAGGACCAGGACCAGAAAGATCAGATCATTAAGTGGGTAAAGACCATGGGAACCAGGAGGAGAAAGCAGGCTGCCAAGATGACCAGGACCACCCTGAAGGGTAGGACAGGACCAGTATGACCATAAGTGATTTCAGGTAAAATGTATTAGGACACACTTCTAATGAAAGGCTACACCTCTTAAAAAGTTTATTAGTTATGCTCCCAGTCCACTCTCCTTTCAGAGAACTCAACTTCTTACATTCCACATAAAGCACTGAGAAAAGGTGTCAATAGAATAAGATTAACACAAAAGAGAAATGTAAAAGAATTTAGAGGCAGCTTTCAGCATTTCATAAAAGTGTTATTTTTCCAAAAACAATACAAAAAGGTGGGCTGATTGGATGATTCACAAAAGCAGTTGCATTGCATGCCTCCGTGAATCGGCCCTGAAATGTCCAACTGCCTATTAGTAAAAGTGATAGAAAAGCATAGCTGTCCGTTCAATTTGTAATAATTATATTCTTATCTTCCCATTTAATTTACATTTTATATGTTTCGGGGCTAACTCTCAAAGACAAATGAGAATATGTTAAACAGTACTACAGAAGTACTCCTTTATGTACTCCGAAATGCCTTTGTGAATAGGCCCCTTAGTTTTTCGTGAAACTGAAGGAGGTCCTCAATGTCTCTCACTTCTTTTGCCATCTAGTTCAACAGAAGGGGGCGCTCCAGAAAATTACCGAGTTTCTACAGTGTGATGTTTGAATCATTTTGTTTTTTAAGTCTGAAAGTATCTTTACTCCGGAGGCCTTTTTTTCTGCCAGAATTTTTCAGGGTGGATTGAAGAGATTTGGCTTATTCTAATCTCTAATCAAAGTGCTTTACACATAATGCATGTCATCTTGAATTTATTTTTCGTTTTAAGGGGAAGCCAATGTAACTCTTTCCAGACAGGAGTGTTATGGTTGATTTTTTTGTTTTGTTTTTTTGTATGACACCAACCTCTTAGCGGAGTGAATGACTGCTTTAAGGGGCTTGTGTTTGTCACTCCTGTACCAGTGACATTCCTTTTTGGTGAATGAAGAACCATTCTCAATAACAGAATGTTCGCTTGGACTTGCTATGGTTAAGTCAGGATCGAGATAAAAAACAAGCTAATTTACTTCTTCTCCTAGGAAATTTGTGAATCAAGTCTTCAGTTTGGGCAATTCCATTAGGAAGTTATTTTCAAAATTAATATAATGAAGGTGCAGATTTTTAAGAAGTGAAGAGTATTATTTAATAATATTATTGAGTTGCTGCCCCGGAATGCCCCACCTGCATTCTCCATGTTTACATATAGTCATTCAAAAGCACTTGATCTAGGACGTAACTTTGGTGTATGCCACATGTGATTGTGGGGGTTGGATGATGAGCTGCTCATCATGACGAATTTGAGGTTGGTGAAAAAAGAGTTGAAACAACTGAAAGAGTGCTCCTTTCAATATAAATGTTTTTCGAGGATGCACTTAGGCATTTGATGATCAATTGCCAGAGATACGTGCAATATGTGTCAATGTGCCAGTTACAGCTATGTGTATATATGATGATATTCTATTATACTATCCTTATCACACATCTCTCTGTTATATGTAGTGGTCATCATTGTATCCTAGAATTGGATGTATTCTAGGTGAGAGTTGACCACACTGCTTTGTTTTTGTACATATTATGTATTGGTAACTCTTGGAATCTGTAATGCACAAACTTATTCTAAAGAAACTTTTCTGTCACTCATTGGGTCTTAGTCACATTGTACACAACTGCTTTTAAACAAATAAAATACTTACTCCAACCTCTTTGCGACTGTCATCTACTAATTGGCCATGGATCATCTATTTCTACTAATTGCCTAAACGTGGGTGCCAAATATGATTGTGCACTTTTTCCATCTGTAGCTCTCTCTCCATTCTGCCATTATACGCAGGTGAAGAATGTGGAATGATGGGAAATAATGCTAAGCAACTAATACTACGGATAATGTAGTCCCAAAACTAAATGTGTACCCTTTCTTTATAAGAGTGTATAAATGAAGGGACTGATCATGCGTACACTAAATGTTTCACAGTGTTACGAACGAAGCAAGAGAGGTAGATTAGCAGAAGAGATCAGGTGTGACAGCCTTTCTGAAGGAGAGGCCATGTTGGAAATGTGTAGTGCAATGGAATGGAAACCACGTTTGTCAATGGGCATCATGGCACTAAAGAGCAAGGTGCAACAGAGGCAGAGAAGGACTAACAAATGTTCAGATACAGACTAATAAGCAATCCCTATAGAAGGATAGCATAGACACAAAGGTAGGTTTTAAGCTTTTTTCGAAAAATAGTGTAGTCATCAATATCCTGAAGGTATTTACGAGACTAAGTCTAGATCTGGGCTGCTAACATTGCATAGGATCTGCCACCTATAGGGGCCAATCTAAAGTAAAGAACCACAACAAGGGTTCTGGGAGAAGAACACAGAACGCTTGGATGTTCTTATCTTTAAGAGAGCGTAGCTTATAAAATCTATATTAACATGAAATGTTTATGAATTAATGTGTGATAATGCCGCATAGAAACCGAAGTAATGAGTTTTTGCTTAAACGTGCACCTGAAATGTGACCACAGGGAGTGGCCGCCAATGTGTACGTGGACTAATAAAAATGACTAATGCTATAATTTACTATGAAGAATACGTTTTATACTAATTATCAATGATTGCGGTACTGAATTTGTGCTGAAATCTTTGTAGGCCTTAAGTTAGCATGAGCCGGAGCTTAGCCGCTTGGCTCTCATATTAAACGTATTTTTCCTATCTTGCAGTGTGCTGACTTGCAAAAGGACATGACCTCTTGTTTTCTTCACACTAGAAGCTGAATGTAACCATAGTAGATCCATTCCCATGAAATCCCCATTGCTTGTAGAAATTGCTAAACAAAATGCAACAGTGTAGATTAATGTATTGTACAAGGTCGTTCAAACCGGTGAAGACAATTGAGCTACTGACCAAAAGATGTGCAAAGAATTACAGAAGGATGAAATCATACCGGACGTGCTACCTCCGAAGACGCCAATCATGTGATCCAATGAAAAGCTTGTAAAATAATATGGGGTGAAAGATTAATGACATAATCCATCTTTTTATTGGGTAAAGAGAGTGGGGTATAACTAATGTCCACTGAAATTTTAGGGGAATGTACAACGAAAAAGGGATAAAAACCCATGACACAGGAAGCCATTGAGAATTAGGTAGGGAATGCTATTGATTTTATCCAGAAACGTTGTCACTCTGTTCGGTGACTTGGTTTACTTAAAACCATCCTCGCCCTTAGATTACCCATTTTACACTTTACCGCCTTATGAGGGAAATGCCCTTTTTTTCCCCTGGAGCTGAATTCTGACTGATGGCGATTAGACTGATGTCCTGAAGACAAAGACTGAACCTGAGTGCTGACCTAAACCTTGGAGGGTAACTATGACAATACAATTGTGATTTGTCTGTTTACTTTTCCTTTCTAGGTACCAACTGCTTACTTTTGACAGGCACCATAGTTAGATGTTTTCCAAATTGGTGTTCTAAATCGTTTTGCATGAAGCCCAACATGCCAATGCTAATTAGCGGTTAGGACACGTGTTCACCAAATTGACGCAAATAGACAAACAATCGAAACTATGCTTTGTTGAACTGACGCGCTATTGACACTCTGCTAAATTGATCTATGTTTACACCTTGTTATGTTTTGATGTTTGTGAGTTTTGCCTTAATGAAGTCTTATCAGAGTTGCCATATTGTGACTATGATATTGTGTTTCTTGGTTTGGAGATTAACGCATCTGCTTTTAGAATTGTAACTAATAGGGAATAAAACTCATAAAATTCTCCTAAACTGTTGTGGTTATTCATGACTGCAAGGTCATGGTGGTGCCTTGAAATTGATTAATGACTTTGACTAAAGTGAAATGTATTGTTGTGATAAATATTGATGACATTATTGACGTGTTGATTGACATATTGATTATCTATCTCGTCCTAAGGTGTCTCTCAACTGGGTCAAAAGATTCATTGGCCTAAAACGAGTCCTGATGGGTAATAAATTATCATAAAGAGACGCGTTAACATCTTCTTATGAACGCTCCTACGGCAGGGGCACCGAGCCCTTTGAGAACCTTGTGATCAAGGCACAGGGCCATAAACTGTATACAAAGAGGGACGGGAAGCCAATGTAACTTCTTTCTGGCTTCTGTAAAGTGGTCGAATTTGCAAAGGCCTCAATCAAGTCTGATGGCAGAGTTTTGAATGAGCTGTAGGTGAGAAGGTTTATTTAGAAGACCTAAATAACATCTATTGTCATAATCGATCCTGGAGATGGACTGAGTCCTCTACAACATTGAGATGGTCCTCGTGAAGAGGTAGTTTGAGACTTTTCTTTAAAAGCTGAATCTGCGACGAGGAAGAAGTACTCCTTTATGCACACCCAAATGCCTTTGTGAATAGGCCCCTTAGTTTTTTGTGATACTGAAGGAGGTCCTCAATGTCTCTCACTTCTTTTGGCATCCAGTCTCCAAAGACAAATGCTTGTTCAATTTGAATCTGATATTTTTTGTCCTTGTCAGTAGGAAAGGTAGCCACACTTGATTGCTCCAATATGAATCTGGGCAACAAATCAGAATGCCAGTCTTTTTTCCATTGCCCTTTAATTTATTATTGCTCATCCTAGAACGAACAGCTGTAAGGCCGTGTTTGATGATATTCTGGAAGTTTTGGTAATAACTTGTTGAAACTAAACATGAGTTAGATCAGTGGTCTTCAAACTTATTAATGCCACCCCCCCTCCAGATGAAAAATAAAAATCAATGGGCCCCCTTCAGAATTTTTCACAATTATTTTGTAAAGATGGCAATGTTTAAATATGTCTAGACTTATTTAAACATTGCAGTTACGTATTGTTACCTTTTAAAAAATGCAGTATCATGTTTCCGCTTAAAACAAAGCACTGTTATCTGTATAATGCTTCTTTTGGGCAGAGTCTGGCACCCCCCCTCGGATCACTTGAGGCTCCCCTAGGGGGGCCTGCCCCCCAGTTTGAAGACCTCTGAGTTAGATATTGTCCACATACCAAACACCTCCAATCCACAGGAACAGGTAAAATGGACCAGGGGCAGACATAGATATTCAAAAGCTCTGGAGACAGGGATGAGTCCTGTGGAACTCTAAAGTTAATATGTCTTTTCTTAGAGTAAAAAGTTCAGAAGTGCAAGATCTGACTGCAGTCCTGGAGAAATTAGTTAAAACAGCTCAAGGCAGAACCTCTCAGCCCTTCGTCCGACAAATGATCAACCATAATTGAATGATCAACTGTGTTCACCACAGCAGAGCGGTGAAATAATCAAGGCCCATTAGGGAGAGTGTTGTCCACACTAGTAGTTTCCATCCTTAATGTCCTTAAATGTAGAGTCTCTGTCTCGATGCTCGGCCTAATAACACTTCTGGATTTTTGAAGAAGCTTGTGATGTTTGAGATAGTCATTAAACAAGATATTTTTCTCCCGTTTTCGTGGCAAGTAAAAACAATTAAATGTGCCTATAGTTTGAGAGAAGTGTAGGATCGAAATGGGATTTCTTAGCAGGGATTTAACTCTGCTTTCCTTACAGGAACTGGCGACAACCCTGGAGTTGAAAGAGAAGTTAAGCAATTAAGTTAAAGCTGGCGAATAGTGTCTACATGCCTGTGACCTATTCTGGCGGGACTTTGGCACCTGAAGGAGCTATATTTGATCGATATTGTGAGCTGTTTAGTGGTAGCCTCATTCTTATCAGGAGATCAATCAATCAATCAAAGAGATTTATAAAGCGCGCTACTCACCCGCGAGGGTCTCAAGGCGCTGGGGGGGGGGAACGGGAGGGGAAAAGGGGCTGGGAGGATCACTGTTCGAAAAGCCAGGTTTTGAGGCCCTTCCTAAAGAGAAGTAGGTTTTGGGTCTTGCGGAGGTGGGTTGGGAGGGCGTTCCAGGTTTTGGGTGTAAGGTAGGAGAAGGATCTGCCCCCGGTGGTGGTGTGTTTGATGCGGGGGACAGAGGCGAGAGAGAGGTCAGCAGAGCGGAGGTTTCGTGTGGGGGTGTGGAAGGTGACTCTTTCGTTGAGGTAGGCAGGGCCTGTGTTGTGTAGTGATTTGTGTGTGAGGATGAGGATCTTGAAGGTGATCCTTTTGTCTTTGGGGAGCCCTTGGAGGGATTTGAGGTGTGGAGAGATGTGTTCGTGTTGGGGGAGGTCGAGATGAGTCGTGCTGCGGAGTTCTGGATGCGCTGTAGTTTGTGCTTGAGTTTTAGAGTGGTGCCGGCGTAGAGGGCGTTTCCGTAATCAAGTCTGCTGCTGATGAGTGCGTGAGTGACAGTTTTTCTGCTCTCTGGGGGGGATCCATTTGAATGTTTTTTTCAGTATACGGAGTGTGTTGAAGCATGAGGAGGTGAGAGCGTTGATTTGTTGGGTCATCGAGAGGGAGGAGTCTAGGATGATGCCGAGGTTGCGTGCGTGGTTGGCAGGGGTGGGTGCAGGGCCTAGCGTGGTGGGCCACCATGAGGGGTCCCAGGTGTTTTTGTGTGGGCCAAAGAGGATTATTTCGGTTTTGCTTGAGTTGAGTTTCAGGCGGTTGGCTGTCATCCATGTGGCGGTGTCGATGAGTGCGTTGTGTAGGTTGGATTTGGCAGTGTTGGGGTTGCGGGTGAGGGAGAGTATGAGTTGAGTGTCATCGGCGTATGAGAGGATGGTGATTCCATGGGGTTTGATGATGTTGGCTAGTGGGGTCATGTATATGTTAAATAGTGTGGGGCTGAGGGAGGAGCCTTGGGGGACTCCGCAGGTGATTTTGGTGGCGGGCGATTGGAAGGGGGGGGAGTCCGACTTTTTGGGTTCTGTTGGTGAGGAAGGTGGTGAGCCAGTCCAGGGCTCTGTGCCTTATCCCTGCGTCGTGAAGACGTGTTCTGAGTGTGTGGTGGCAGACAGTGTCAAAGGCTGCAGGGAGGTCCAGGAGTATGAGTGCTACGGTCTCACCCATGTCGACTCTGGATCTTATTTCATCGGTGCATGCTAAGAGGGCGGTTTCTGTGCTGTGGTTCTTGCGGAACCCAGATTGGGAGGGGTCGAGTGTGTTGTTTGTCTCGAGGAAGTTGGATAGTCGGGGGTTGAAAAATGTTTCCGTAACCTTGGCTGGGAAGGGTAGGAGGGAGATGGGGCGGTAGTTGGAGAGATCGTCTGGGTTGGCTTTGGTTTTTTTTGGGAGTGCAGTGACTTCTGCGTGTTTCCAGAGGTCTGGGAAGGTGGCGGTTTCGAAGGAGCTGTTGATTGTGGCTCGGAGTATGGAGGCGATGGCGGGGCTGGCTCTGTTGTATATACGGTGGGGGCATGGGTCGGAGGGGGAGCCAGAGTGAATAGAGTTCATAGTGGTTTCAGTTTTTTGGTCGTTGGTGGGGGCCCAGGTGGTGATTAGGTTGTTTGGTGTGTGTGGTGGGTATGTGTGAGATGGGTGAGTGGTGTGGGAGGGGGGTGTATGTTGAGCGAAGCTGTTATGTATGTCAAGAATTTTGCGGTGGAAGTGATCTGAGAGGGAGTCGCAGAGGGTTTGTGTGTGCGTGGGGTCTAGGTTGCTGGCCTTGGATTTGGAGAGCTCTTTGATGATGGTAAAGAGTTCCTTACTGTTCTGTGAGTTGTTGTCAATGCGTTCTTTGTAGTGTGCTCTTTTGGCGGTGCGTATGAGTTGGTGGTGGATGCGTGTGGTGGTTTTGAGGGTGGTGAAGTTAGTGGTGGTGGGTTCTTGTGTCCAGATTTTCTCTGCTTTGCGGCATTTGCGTTTGGATTCGTGGAGTTCAGTGGTGAACCATGGTGCGTTCTTGATGTTTCGGGTAGTGATGTTTTTTCTGAGGGGGGCTAGGTTGTCGGCATAGGAGGTGATCCATTTGTTGAGGTTGTGAGCAGCGGTGTTGGGGTCGGTTATGTTGGAGGGGAGGGGGTTTGTGTCAGTTGGTTGATTAGGTGTTCTGTGGGTATCTTGTCCCATATGAGATAGGGGGTGGTGTGATGTTGGTGGTGCTTGGGGGGTTTGTTGTAGGAGAAGTGGATGCATTGGTGATCTCTCCATTGGAGTTTGGTGGTGTGGGTGTAGGTGATGTGTTGGCTGGATGTGAAAATTGCGTCGAGTGTGTGTCCAGCTGCGTGGGTGGGGGCTGTGACTAGTTGTTTGAGTCCTAGGTTTGAAAGGTTGTCTAGGAGGGAAGATGAGTTGTGATCGTGAGGGTTTTCTAGGTGGAAGTTGAAGTCGCTGAGGAGTAAGTAGTCTGTGGAGGTGAGAGCATGTGTGCTGATGGGGTCAAATATATAATAAAGATATCAGACGACTTCAACCTGGGGAAAGAGGTTAGCTTGTGTTATTAGGAGACAACAGAATATAATTTTAGATTTTCTGAATGTTATCAATAAAATAATTTGTCTATTGCAAAACTGTTGGGATGGAGTGAGTGTGCTAACCAAACAGTAAGAATCAGTCATGTCATTAACAAGTTTGAAGATAATTCTAAAGGAGTTGGATGAATCGGATATAAAAGCATGTAGCTGATGGTTTTGGCTTTCTGTAGGCAATCTTTATAATGGTGCGACTGAATGTTGTAATCGACCACATCATCCTCCTAATAGGAATGGCACCAGGGTCTTTCAGTCTGTCTGAGTTTAAGCTTTTCATATCTGAAGTCTGATGAGACCCATGACTGTGAGATCTACTTATGGCACAGATTCCCCTTAGATTTAGGAACAGTATCATTAGTACTCTCTAACGGGACTTAATTGAAACGAATGCAAGAGATAAGGCTAAGTGGGTAGAATTATCCCCCACTTCTCTTTTATTCTGCCACTGTGGGATTCAATACAATTGATAACTTCCACCTAGCAGGTAGCTTTGACCTACATATACACTCTTTTTCCCCTCTGCACTTTTCCTTCACACCCTTACAAGCCGGATAAAGGGCATAGCAAATTATCTACCTTTTATTCCTCCTTAAGGTCCCTAAAAAAGCACATGGATAGTAGCTTGCATCTATACCATTGGAAAGGTGCCAGGAGGGGTTCCAATGTGGAAGCATGCCACTCACTCGGTATGAGCTTTTGTCCTTTAACAGGGAAGGTTTCAGGGGCGGCTCCTCCAATAGGGCGGAGGAGCGTCATGCCCCTGCCAGCAGCGGCAGCTGCAAACCTTTTACTAAAAAACTATAATAATCTATGTTTATTATCGTTTTTTGGTAAAAGGGGCGGGCCACGGTGTGACGAGCAGTGAGGAGAAGTCCTCAGCACTTCCACTCAGAGCACATGTGTGTTTGGCTGGCCGTCTTGGGCTGGCCAAACACACATGTGCATAGGGCTCTCTCCAGCCCAGCAACACAGTTGCCGGGCTGGAGAGACACTGCACAAGCTCCCAGTCTGCCCGAGAGTGCCCTCGCTGGGTGCTCTGAGCCAATCCTGATGCTTCTCTAAGGAGCATCAGGATTGGCTGCAGGGCAAGCTGTGGGAGCCTGTCCCTGCCAGGAGAGGAGAGGAGAGGAGAGGAGAGGAGAGGAGAGGAGAGGAGTGGGGCACGGAGGTGAGAAGGTAAGTGTTTGTTTGTTTATTTAAAAAAAAAAAAAATGTTTATTTCCCTATCCCCCGCTCCCCTGCGTGGCGCCCTGCCCCTTCTGCGTGCCGTGAGCCACCACTGGAAGGTTTTACCGTCTGGCTACACTTCCTCTTATTGTGCCTTTCTCTCCACAATATAGGGAGACAATTCTTTTGTGATTCATTGTAGTTATTTCATAGGCTGTACTGAGTGCCTTTAATCCTCCTGACTCTTTTGTGTTTGATAAGTCCAAAAATTACCGTACTACTTCAAGATGGAGGTAACCACTGAAGAAAACACCGTAATGATTAAACATTATAGGAAATTAAGATATTTGACAGACTCCTCGTACAGTCAACTGCAAATGACTTAAACAGAGCCCACCTAGAGATATGAACCAGCTTGGTCACCTCAAAGCAAACTGTCAGCCATATGCACTACACCTATCATCTCTGCTGCGTTTCATATCCTTTTACAGGAAGAGGCCATGACTAAGAGTCTGCAATTCGCTGCAGGCCTGTTTTATATAAGATTTGTGTTGTGACAGCACCAGGATGTGCTGTTGCTAATTGTTTTGCAGGTTGGCTTGAACTCGACTCACTTTTATGAGCAGATCCCAATTTAGAGATCCTAACAGAGCAGAATAGAAGATGTACATAGATGAAGCGAGCATTATTTCCTTTTATTGGGGCATGTTGAAAGGGGTCAAAAGCACACATCTAGTACTCTCAGAAGCCATCTTTTAAACTACTTTGAGACTGATTTGGCTGTCTGAATTCAAATCAAGAGCAAGTCTTATATGTAAAAGTAAACTTTCAAGTCTGTCTCCTCATACCAACCATGTTCAAAGGGCCTATGCCTGCACGCCCAACACTTCTGTCATTTAACATCAGAAGTTTGCCCACCTCCTCACACTGGCCCAAGTCACCCCCTTTTTATGGTTTGCGTAGACGGCAAAATTGTCCAAAACCATTCTTGAAAAATGGGAATATATCCCAGGGATATTGGACATTCAGTGGAGATTTGATCTACCCTTTAATCAGACAATGCAGGTGTATGAATTTCCAATTCAAACTTTACTTGATACCGGTTGAATTTACACAGTGCCATAAAGACATAGGCCAGAACAGTATGGAAAGAGGACCAGAATATGGATAACCTGTGTTCATGAGGACCACAGAAAATATCCTATTGCTCTAGTAATCATGGAGGCAGACAACACTTACATCACTAGGTGGGAGTCATACAAGACTACCCAAGGATGTCATATCAGAAACCAATATCCCAGTTTTTAAACCAGATTTTGAAAAACCGGTAACAACCCAGGATTGTAAAGTAGTGGGCACAGGACCATTTCTGCCTTTCTATGACAACCTTGTAAGACCCATATCAAATGCCTGGCTCAGGGATTCCAGGTGGACTCATTCTTTAAAGACTGCAACAAGGCCTGTTGATCAAACAAATGTATGTTGTTAAAGTAGGAGAACCCAACCCCTCCAGAAAAAAAGCATTTATTATATCCCACACCCTTTCACCCCAAGTATTTCAACTGGCCGTGCACAAGTTGGTAACGGTCACCTGGGAAGGGAGATGATAAAGCGACACCTGACTGACTGGTTTTATTGACCAGGGTCATAAGCAGACATTTGATAATTCTGACTACAGTGTGCCAGATATTAGCTGCCTATTTCAACTATTCTGACCTAGGTCCTTTTACAACCTAAACCTTGCATTGGATGGACCTGGTGGGTTTGTTAACACCTTCAAACAAACGCCTCAACTATATGTGATAATTTATTATACCACCTGATATCCCAAAAGTTATCCCTTGCACAACACAGATCCCCTATCCTTTGCCCAGGCTTTGTCATATTTGTGAACTCTTGTGGCTAAAACTATTTAATCATAGCAGCGTCCAGCCCCTTATTGATGAGATATTTGAAAGGTAACATAAAATACAGGGGATTATAAGGAATTATAAGGGCGATGGAAGGGAATAGGACAAGATGGTTCCTTTATCTATCTAATACTATCCCCAACGTGCTCCCATTCTTCTCCTTCCGAATGATATTTGGGGACAGCCTCTTACTTTTCTTAATTTATTTTGAGAACATCATGCAGGAACAGATAGAGATCAAGCACCACTCCTCCTTGGTTATGTAGCGTGATTACAGGAGAAAACTGTACAAACAATTATAGAACAATTCAATACCACACAAAGTACATTTATCTGAATTTAAATCAGATGACAAAATTCTTGTGCATTTACCAAGTTCACAAAGTAAATATTTCTCAAAATGGTGGGGTTCCAGCACATAAATTCTGAACAAATGCATTACATGAATATCCTAAAAAGTTTGAAATAACTCTGCTAGATGGACATGCTAGTGAAAATATCCTTATATAAGGCCTGGGAGGGAAGCCAGGTAAAAGAAAAAAGACATAAATACAGAGCCTGTTTGCTGAATTGTTTTCTAAATCTTCAGATCTCAACCAGAATGGCACTAGGCCACATTATAACAGAACCCCAAAATGTGGTCAGCATACATGATTTGGCTCAAGGTAGATATATCCATACTTTACCCAACCATATTCTCTACAAACTGACGCCTTAGGAATAAGTATAGACACAATACTTTCCTGTCAAGGCAATCATGCAATGGAAAGGCCAACTCTATACAGCAACCACAAACTCATGCCTAGGGAATGCACTACTCAACAATTTAAAAAGACTGTTAGTCTTTAAAATTTGCAATGGCTCCCTGAAACACCACCTTTTGTGCTGCCATTTTGTTGCTTATAGGGACCATGCTCAATTAACTTAGCTCTCCCGTGAAAGAAACACAAAATCTTGCATCCTCCCTTTGTTTTTTAAATCACCCAAGCGGTTGTCAAAGTAATATTGACTTCCTTTCCTGGTTCCCTTTAGCTTGGTTATCTAATCGAGAAATGGCAAGCATGAGGGTCTGTGGTGGGTTCTTCCACATTCTCTTGCCTCTTTCCATGCAGTGACTCATTCATCGCTCAGACAGTGCAGGATTGGATGGAAGTCAGGTAGGGGAACCTTTATTTGAAACGGATAGGTGTAGAAGGCAAAGTGTTCATCTAAATGCCAAGTCTTCCTTTCCTGGATAGGTGCCTCCCATGGACAACAAGGGGCAGAACAAAAAGAGGTAGAGAAGAAGGAAGATCCACAAAAGATATTTCAATGCACTGGCTAATCGGGGAGGATGAGAGTGTGGACACAAAGGGCTGAATCAGGAGGATGGGATTTTGGAGTAGCGTGTCTGCTACGGAGGGAGCCAGAAAGCAGATCATTAGGGGACCATTGATGGGAGGTACCTGCCCAGGGACCTCTCCCTGAGACTGACACATCCTTCATAGGACAGACCCTCTAGGGAGAAGCAGAAATTAAGTCTCTTCAGCTGCAGCCTATGTGGAGGATTTTTGTGTAAGGGAAGTGCTGGCAAAATGGTGGATGCAGGTGGTATGCATGAAGAGAGAAAGTAAGCTCAGCTACTGTAGTTATCAGAGCGTGAAAACCCACTCTACTCTATCTGATAGAGAATTCTAGCTGCAGATTAATTACCTTTTTAATTTCCGGAGGCATCAGAATGGATCCAGAAAGTTTTGCTCGAGCAATACCCCTGCTCGCGCCGTCATATGTCTCCATTCGGCTGCACATGGTGTCATTGGCGCTGGAAGTGACGTCGCAGTCACCTATATTGGCACCCCTTAGGTGCGTGGGAAGCAGGTCTTTTCTTTCCTTGTCAGCGCAGATCCGGTGAGAGCTACCCCTCTGTCGCTTTTTGACAGGCCTTTTTTCAACGTTTTGTTGAAGTTTTTTTCTTGTTTGTGTGTTGATGTCATCTAGGAAAGCAGGTTTCAAACCGTGTGGTGCCGGTGACCGCACCATGTCGGTTACGGACCCACATCTCGTTTACCTCTGGTGTTTCGAGTGCGACCACAACTTCAAGTCGTACTTGGACTGCCGGGCTATGGCGCCGAAGGCTTTGAGGGTCCGGTCCTTAAAGCTGCTTGTGGCCTGGCAGTTGATGACAATGGTGCATGCAACTCCTCGGAGGTCTCGTTCGAGAAGGAGGTCAGGTGACTGCTCCCGGTGACCCCTCGTCCACCATATGCCTTTTGCCCTTTCTGTGTCTATGAAAGGGGCATGGCACCACACCAGCCCTATGCCAGCCACTGTCCTACGCAACCACCCAGGCTATGTGAGGACGTGGTGCCTTTAGACTTAGAGGGACTGGAAGCCAGAAGTCATCCGCCACCCATCCCCTGGCAGCGGCAGCTTCAAAGCCCTCCTAGATTGGTTTTGCAGGACCATGCTTGCCCAGTTGGAGGGAGAATTCACCATCATCTCCTCCACTGGCAGTCCATCACATCAGATGCATGGGTGTACTGCAGATCATTCGGAAGGGCTATGCCTTGCCTTTCCAATCCTTTCCTCCCCCATTTCACCAACATTCCAACAGCTGGCAGAGGATTGTTTGTTTCTGCTCTGAGAGGAAGTTGTGGCTGTCTTGGCCATAGAAAGGGTCCTGATATCAGAAGTAGGCAGTGATTGTTATTCCCGATACATTCTGATACCCAAAAAGAACAAGGGTGTTGGCTCTATTCTAGACCTATGGACCGTAATTCTCTTCCTTAGGAAAGCGAAGTTCAAGATGCTGACTTGGGCTCAGGTCTTGTCTGTCCTAGATCTAGGGGACTGGCTGGTTGCTCTCGACTTACAGGATGTATATTTTCATATTCCCATCCTGCTGGCCCACAGGCATTACCTGAGGTTCAAGGCAGGCCACTAACACTTTCAGTTCATCATGCTGCATTTGGCCTTACCAGTGCCCCTCTGGTGTTCACCAAGGTGATGGTTGTGGTTGCAGCTGATCTGAGCAGGTCAGAGGTTTCAGTCTTCCCCCTACCTCAACGACTGGCTGTTGAAGGAGAGTTCCCCCCAGGCAGTTGTCTCCCAGCTCCACACTACAGCAAACCGTCTTCATTTGCAGGGGTTTACTATAAACATGCCAAAGTCACACCTGACTCCCTCTCAGGCACTCTCTTTCATAGGAGCTGTTCTGGACATGGTGCAGTTTCAGGCTTGTGCTCCTGAGCAAGATAGTCCAAGATATTCAGGCTATGATACTGATGTCTCAGCCTCTGAATAGGGGTTTCTGTGAGACTAACTCTGAAGCTGCTCGGCCTCATGGCCTCCTGCATCCTGCTGGTAAATCATGCCAGATGGCATATGTGGGCTCTGCAGTGGGACTTAAAGTTTCAGTGGACGCAGCATCAGGGAAATCTCTCTAACGTGGTTGGGATCTCAGAGAGAACTGCAAAAGACCTGCAGTGGTGGATTCGGAACCACGATTGGGTTAGAGGCAGAATCCTCTCCCTTCTCCAACCAGACCTTACAGGAGTGACAGATGCATTATTTCTGTGGTGGGGCTGCCATTTCGGAGAGGTGGGGATATGAGGACTCTGTTCTCTGGTGGAATCCAGACTCAACATCAACATGTTGGAGCTCAGGGTGATCCGACTAGCTTTGAAGGCATTTCATCCCTCTGTCAAGGGGAAGTTAGTGCAGGTGTCAACGGATAGCACCACCGCCATGTGGTAATGCAACAAGCAAGGAAGGGTGGGGTCTTGGACCCTTTGTCAAGAGGCCCTGCGTCTCTGGACATGGCTGGAACGGCAGGGCATAACCCTGATGGTTCAACGCCTAGCAAGTTTTCTGAACACCAGGGAGGACAAACTCGGCCATCGATGCCTAGTGGATCACAAGTCTTCATCCGGAGGTGGTACAAGTTCTCTTTCAGCAGTGGGGAGAGCCTTGGTTAGATCTGTTCGCTTATAAAGAGAATGCGCAATGTCAGCAGTATTGCGCGTTGGAGTTTCCAAGGCGACAGTCGCTCAGCTGTGCTTTTTGTTGCAAGTGAAGCTCAGGCCTCCTGTATGTCTTTTCTGCACCTACCACTCCTACCCAGAGTTCTCAAGAAGATCAAGAATGACTGGGATTATGTAATCCTTGTGGCTCTGTACTGGGCACAGATAGTCTGTTATCCCAAGAATCTGAAGTTGAGCATCGATCCTTCGATCAGCGTGGCCCTTCAGGAAGATCTTCAGTTGCAGCAACAGGAGAGGGTTGTCCTCAACCTGTCAACTCTAAGCCTTCATGCGTGGAGACTGAGCGGCGACAGTTTACAGCTTTCAACCTTTTTCCCGAAGTCAGTAATGTTATTTTAGCAGCCATTCGTTCCTCCACAAAAACGGTGTAGTCATGCAACGATTTGCAAAATATTGTACAGATAAGTCTTTAGATCGTCTTTCTGCTTCTCTCTCTGATGGTTTTCTTTTCATTCTGTCTCTTGCTCACCAGGGCTCTGGGGACTCATAAGGGCTATCTGTTTGCACTATCCAGTTTTCTGCAGCTGCCTGAGCAACCATCTTTATTTAAGGCCAATATTGTAAATAGGTTTATAAAAGGACTTGTAAATATGTTTCCCCCTAAGCCCTTTATCATGCCTCAGTGGGATCTTAATTTAGTTCTCACATACCACGTGTGCTTCCTTCAAGCCACTACACAATTGTCCCTCCAGCTGCTTACCATTAAGACAGCCTTCTTAGTGGCAATAACATTTGCAAGGAGGGTGAGTGAGATGAATGCCTTGTCATCTAAGCCTCCAATATCTCACAGTATTTCTTGATAAGCTGGTGCTTCGCACCTGTGTCTCTTTCCTCCCAAAGGTGGTGACCCCATTTCATTTGGGGGAAACTGTCACCCTGCCCACCTTCTTTGCTCCCCGCATTCCTCTAAGGAAGAGGATCGATTCCACTGACTGGACCCAAAAAGAGCATTGTTCTGCTTTGACCGCACAAAAGAGCTCCGGGTGGACGACCAACTCTTTGTGGGATATGTTGGAGTAAAGAAAGGTCGGGCAGTAGATTCACGCTGGGTCGTTTTCTGTATAAAGCTCTGCTACACCCTGGCTAAGAAGCAGCCTCCTGAGGGCTTAGAAACTCATTCCACCAAGGGAAAAGCTGTGGCCACGGCTCTAGTTCATGGAGTCCCAGTCCTGGACATCTGTCTGGCAGCAACGTGGGCCTCCCTGCACACGTTTACCAAACACCACTTCCTGGACAGTCGGGTCCGCATGGATGGGCATTTCACTTGTTCGGTCCTGGAGGACTTTCTAGTTTGAAATAATTTGTCCATAGCCCACTGACAGGAGGCTATGGCTTGGATATCTATTCATAGGTAAGAAATCTGCAGCTAGAAGTCTCAGATAAACAAGTTACTTCCCTTTGGTAAGGCATTATCTGGTAAAGACTCTATCTAGCTGCAAATTTCTTACACCCACCCATACCTCCCACTCTGCATACTCATTTGTTATGGTCAGGGTGACCTCTTTCAGGGCCCTAGTTTGGGGACATATGTTCATCAGTTCGGGTCATGGCTCTGTACTCCTGGTGTGGAAAGTTGTGATTAAAGTTACTGACTCCTGCGCTCCCGGGTGGCGCCTATATAGGGGACTGCAACACCACTTCGGGTTCGAATGACGCCGCCAACGCCACTCCAAGCCGAACTAAGCCACCCGACGGCACACACACGGGTATTGCTCAGGCAGGTTTCTGGATCTAGTCTGATGCCTGTGGAAATTCAAAGATAAGGAATCTGCAACTAGGTAGAGTCTCTACCAGATAATACGTTACCGAAGGTAAGTCACTTGTTCATTTTGCTGCAGTCAGACTTCACTGGTGACTGTCAACCTGATGTCCTGTTTTACACTGTCAATATAAAAGGCAAAAAATTGCGATGATCACACAGAAAAGGCAGTTTTCGTTTAGGCAGTGGATATAGCTGTAAAGCTCCCTGGTAGGTTAATGAGATCAAGACCCAGTAGGATCACAGTGCATGAGGTCTTTCTTGTTTACCATGAAGGAATAAAAACACTTTTTTCAACTCTGGAGTGGCTTGTGATGTATCACTGATAGATTATTTGATACTGTTTAAACATTTGCAGCGGGCTTCCGGAAAGGATGCACACAAGGCCTGTGCCTAAGCGGTGAGTCTCTTGTTTAATATATACATATATATTTGGAGATATCCAACGCTGAATTTATGTTATGGTAGAAATGGTTGTATAGAGTGAGAAGACATATTATTAACCATTATTATGTCACTAGTGTATTTGCGGGTCTTTTGTTTACAAAAGGATTTTTTTTGTAATTAATTGATAGATGGATTCTGACCGTTATAGACTCCCTGACAAAGGATCTTGTATCATCGTGAAAGCTAAATTACTGCTTAATCTTCTTACTTGTTTTGTTGATCAAATAAAAAGCATCAGTACCCCACAGCAAGCAGAATTCTTGTTTGGGCTCCTCTACACCAACCTTCCACTCTCTGCCAGGCAGTGAGTCATTTAACAAGCATTGTCCCTCCCTTTCTGATGGATACAACTACCTGTGGATTCCTCACCTAATGAATACTCCCATTGCACCAGCATTCAACGGAAATCTTCTTCCTAGCTTCTGCACGTCGACGAGGACGTCACATTTGCCCACGCGACGCCATCTGACGTCATACAGGCAATAAGAGGTCCTCGCCGACGTCAGTTCCCTTTTTTCCGTGCCATTCGAAACGGTTATCTTTGAGGGAGCTACTGTTGCTTTTCGGCAGTAACAGTGTGTTTTTGGCTGTGTGTTTTTTCTCTGAGGTTACTATGTCTCAGAGGAAGTCTGGTTTTAAGCCCTGTCGAGAATGTGGGGGCAAAATGTCGGTTACTGACCCACATTCGGACTGTTTGTGGTGTTTGAGTTCCGACCATGATGTGGCCAGGTGTGATTCATGTCAGCACATGAATCCGAAAGCCCTGAAGGAGTGGGAGGCCAAACTTTTTATGGCGAAGTCGAAGAGAAAGGAGAAGAGGCACCATAGAAAATCCTCCTCGCCGAAGTCTCATCGACGTCATCGAGACTCCCGGCGCCGTCGGGAATCACGGCGACGGTCGAGTAAGGAGAGGTCTTGGTCGAGGTCGCCATCGACTCGGCGTCGGAAGACTTGGGAGGTAAGTCCCACAGTCACTCCTCATCCATCGACGCCGTTGCCTTCTCCAGCCTCGCCTACTTCGCCCGGGTCTTCAGGCCAGCTGCCTTCAGTATTTGAGGTGCCACAGCCTCAAATGTTCTCACCGACGTCACAGACGTCGAGGCCGGCATCGGTGTTGCCTTCGATCCAGGCACCCCAGTATCCGTCTTTTCCGGCCCCTGGAGCCGATAATACCGCATTTTTAAATGCGATGTTTTCCATCTTTCACCAGATGGCTCCAGGTGGCCCACCGGCTGGGCCTTCGGGTCCTTTGGCTTTCAGTTTGGGTACTGCGGCTCCGCTGCGACCAGCACCCTTCATGCCCTTTCTCCCCTTGGGGAACGTGGGCTCGGCGCCGGTGTCTGCTCCGGTGGCTCCAGAGGCTTCGGCTCCGGAGGTTTCGGCTCCATCGGCTTCGGTGTTTCGGCCAGTGACGCCGTCTGGGCCTTCTGCGACTCCGAGGCAGTCTTCTCTTCATCCGACTCCTGATTCGGCGCCGAAGCTACCTGTGGCGCCTGTTGACCCGGCGTCGGACGGATCCGGTGATCGGCATCGTTCTTCGACATCTGCTGACTCCATGGCGACGCCGAGGATTGAGGAGAGACTGCATTCGGGGAGACGTGCTCTCCGTCTCTTGGAAGAACAAGAGTATCAGCAGGTCCTGGAGGAAGGAGAAATTGAGGACTCTGGCGAGGATCTTCATGGGCTGGACACAGCTAGTGGCCTTGATACTTACTCTGAGTGGGACTTGTCATCTCCAGGGGAGTATACTGAAGAGGCGGCCACTTTTCATGCTGTGATAAAGAAGGCAGCTAACTTCCTGGAGCTGCCTTTGCCGGTCACTGAGGCGAAGCAAAATCTGCTGACTGAGGTTTTACATCCGGCCTCTACATCAGCAGAACCTCTTTTGCCATTTAATGAGGTGCTGCTGGAACCTGTGTTGGAGGTCTGGAAGAAGCCGGTATCTTCCTCGGCTGTCACTAGGTCTGTGGCCAGGAGGTATTGGGCTGCACCAACTGACCCAGGCTTTCTTTCCAGACACCCTACGCCTGAAA
This sequence comes from Pleurodeles waltl, assembly GCF_031143425.1. NCBI lineage: Eukaryota > Metazoa > Chordata > Amphibia > Caudata > Salamandridae > Pleurodeles > Pleurodeles waltl. The sequence goes on along the minus strand of NC_090450.1, from coordinate 746,093,514 downwards.
GCTTGGTGGTCCAGGCTTCCTGTTTGACAAGATCTGCGCCTGGATCTTTTCCATCAGTGCCGGCGGACAGGGACTCCAAAAAGATGGATATGCAATCAAAGAAAGTGTTCTCGTCATGTAGCATGGCGTTAAAGTCCACCAATGCTACGTGTATTTTGGGGAGGTACATTTATGCTCTGATGGACGAGATAACATCTACGCATACAGAGGTTCCTCAAGGGCTGTTGAATCTCGTGTCAGACGCTCAAGCTGCTGCAACCCAGGTTATCCAATCTGGGTTGGATACAACTGACTCGGTGGCCAGAGCGATGGGCACGGCTGTGGTTGCGAGAAGACAGGCTTGGCTTCGCAACTCAGGGTTCTCTTCAGATGTGCAGTCGACCCTGTTGGACCTCCCTTTTGATGGGGACAAGCTCTTTGGTGCCAAGGCAGATTCGTCTTTGGAGAGGTTTAAGGAGAGCAGGGCCACGGCCAAGTCGTTAGGACTACAAGCCACTTCTTCTGCCTCCTCCAGATTTTTTAGGAGGTTTCGAGGATTTGATCGTGGCTCATCCTCTTCCTCCTTTCGGTGGAAATTCCAACAGCCTACCTCTTCTCTCACCTATAGGTCTTTTAGAGGGAGGGGTAGGGTTCGTACCAGGGGAGCCTCTCAGCAGCACTCTGCCTCTTCCTCTTTCTCTGGAGGGGTGCAGCAGGGGAAGCAGCCTTAGGCTTCCACCTATTCCCACTCACTCCTCTCCTGTAGGGGGAAGGTTACTGTATTTGCTTTGCAAGTGGGAGGTCATCACATCAGACGCCTGGGTTACCAGCATTGTGAGAAAAGGCTACACCCTTCCCTTTCGGGAGTTTCCACCCCCCATCCCGCCCCGCCCATCTTATTGTTCAGAAGAACACCTCCTGTTGCTAGAACAGGAGGTTCAAGTCCTCCTTTCAAAGGGCGCAGTGGAGTTGGTCCCAGAGCAGGAAAGGGGTCGAGGTTGTTACTCAAGGTACTTCCTGATTCCCAAGAAGGATGGTCGGTTGAGACCAATCCTGGACCTGAGGATGTTGAATTTGTTCCTCAAACAGGAAAAGTTCAAGATGCTGACCCTAGCTCAGGTGCTTTTGGCGTTGAACAAGGGAGATTGGATGGTGTCTGTCGACTTGCAGGATGCTTATTTTCATATCCCGATACTCAAGTCGCACAGGAAGTATCACCGGTTTGTGGTGGGGTCGCAGCACTATCAGTTTGCGGTCCTCCCGTTTGGTCTTACTTCAGCACCTTGAGTCTTCACGAAGGTGATGTCGGTGGTTGCGGCAGAGCTCAGAAGGAAGGGGATAGCAGTATTCCCTTATTTGGACGACTGGTTGATCAAAGCCAAGTCCCCGGAACTTGTGCTGCATCATCTGCAGTCGACAACCCAGTTGTTGTTCGACATGGGCTTTTCGGTGAACGTGCCCAAATCTCACCTAGAGCCCTCTCAACGCCTCCTGTTCATAGGGGCAGTACTGGATACAACATTGAATCGATCCTTTCCTCCGCCTCAGCGGATTCAAGACATTCAGGCGTTGGTTCCAATGTTTCAAAGTGGAGCGGTCATTCCAGTCCTCAAGGTCCTACGTCTGCTCGGTCTGTTTGCCTCCTGCATACTGTTGGTCACGCATGCTCGCTGGCACATGAGGGCTCTTCAGTGGTGTCTCCGAAGGCAGTGGTCTCAACACAAAGGAGATCTCGAAGGGTCTGTCAAGATCTCCAGAGATGCTGCCACGGATTTGAAGTGGTGGATTGCGGATGACAATCTTTCCCGGGGAAGGCCGTTCACGCAGCCTCCACCAGTGACCACGGTCATAACGGATGCTTCCACTCTAGGGTGGGGAGCTCATCTGGGGGACCTGGAGATCAAAGGGCTTTGGTCTCCAGAGGAACAGATGTTTCATATCAATCTGTTAGAGTTACGGGCTGTACGTCTGGCTCTCAAGGCCTTCCTCCCATCCCTTCGCGGTCAGTCGGTTCAGGTCCTAACGGACAATACTACCGGGATGTGGTATGTAAACAAACAGGGAGGAGTGGGCTCGTACCTTCTCTGCAGAGAAGCTCTTTGGCTATGGTCCTGGGCAAAGGACCATCAGATTTGCTTGGTAGCAAATCATCTGGCTGGAGTCTTGAATGTACGTGCGGACAGTCTCAGTCGTCGTTTTTCGACCGAGCACGAGTGGCGTCTCCATCCAGATCAAGTCCGGTTAATCTTCCAGATGTGGGGGTTTCCTCGGATAGATCTGTTTGCCACCGGGAGAACTCGCACTGCCCGTTATTCTGCAGCCTCCAGTATCCGGTACAAGGAGCGTTGGGGGACGCGTTTCAGATGACCTGGTGCGACCAGTTGCTTTACGCGTTTCCCCCCATACCCTTGATTCCTCGAGTATTGAGGAAAATACGCCAAGACCGGGCCCAAGTAATTCTAATTGCTCCGGATTGGCCAAGGAGGGTGTGGTATTCCGACCTTCTCCAACTCTCACTGTGCCCTCCGCTCCGTCTCCCTCTCAGGGCAGACCTCCTCTCGCAGTGGCAGTGGCAGGTTTTACACCCCAACCTCCAGAGTCTGCACCTTCATGCCTGGAGATTGAGCGGGGCAACCTGAGTTCCTTTTCTCTCCCGCCTGATGTAGTGGATGTTATTTTAGCGGCCAGGCGACACTCCACTAAATCTATCTACGCTAATAGGTGGTCTAAATTTGTGGTATGGTGTGGAGAGAGACAGATTGATCCCTTACGTGCTCATTTGTCAGATGTTTTATCTTTTGCTTTGTCTTTAGCACAGAGGGGTTGTGCAGTGGCTACTGTTAAGGGTTACTTGTCTGCTTTGTCAGCCTTCATTTGCCTTCCAGACCAGCCTTCGTTATTTAAATCTCCTATAGTACTTAGATTCTTGAAGGGCCTTATGAATAAATTTCCTCCAAATCCTTTCGTTATGCCTCAATGGGATTTGTCCTTGGTCCTAACTTTCCTTATGGGGTCCCCTTTTGAGCCTATGCATTCTTGCCCCTTAAGATTGTTAGTTCTTAAAACAGTTTTCCTGGTTGCTATAACTTCTGCAAGGAGAGTGAGTGAGTTGCAGGCTTTATCAGTAAAACCCCCTTATACAACTTTTTATGGGGATAAGGTGGTGTTGAGGACAAAGCCTGCTTTCCTTCCGAAGGTTGTTTCACCCTTTCATTTGGCCCAGACAATTACTCTGTCCACGTTTTATCCTCCGCCTCATCCTTCAAAGGAAGAAGAGAGACTACATTGCTTGGACCCAAAGAGGGCGTTAAGCTTTTACATAGACAGGACGAAGGATTTCAGGCTGGAGGATCAGCTTTTCATCGGATACGTGGGAAAGAGGAGAGGAAAGGCAGTCCACAAGAGAACGCTCTCCAGGTGGGTTGTTCTTTGCATTAAAATGTGTTACTCTTCGGCAAAGAAGGATCCTCCTGATGGTATTAGAGCTCATTCCACCAGAGCTAAGTCGGCCACTTCGGCCTTGGCCAGAGGTGTTCCTGTGGTAGACATCTGCAAGGCCGCAACTTGGTCGTCCCTTCACACTTTTGCGAAACATTACTGTTTGGACTCTGAGGTCAGAAGGGACGGCCATTTTGCACAGTCAGTGCTGCAGGATTTCTTGGTTTGACCATTCAGGCACCCACCACCAGGCGCGGTACTGCTTTGGGACTCTATTCATTAGGTGAGGAATCCACAGGTAGTTGTATCCATCAGAAGAACGAGTTACTTACCTTCGGTAACGACTTTTCTGGTGGATACATTAGCTACCTGTGGATTCCTCACGGTCCCACCCGCCTCCCCGTTGCCTGTTTGGTCTAACCAAGTAATTCTTGAGTGTGCTCCTCTTGGTTTTGAGGACTGGTATAGATTATGTATATATATGCGTGTGTATATATCTATATTTATATATATATATATATATATATATATATATATATATATATATATATATATATATATATTTATATTTAGTGTATATATTTATTTATAAAAAAAAAAAGGAAAAAAAAAAGGAAAAAAAAAAGAAATTTATTATTAAATTAGTAGTCTATCTTCTCGCAATGATGTGTTGTTTACAATGTCATGAAATATTGCTTGTGTCTTTCATCTCATTGGATTATTGTTCTCAGGCACGTAAAAAATATTGGTACTGACATCTGCACGTCGGCGAGGACCTCTTATTGCCTGTATGATGTCAGACGGCGTCGCGTGGGCAAATGTGACGTCCTCGTCGACGTGCAGAAGCTAGGAAGAAGATTTCCGTCGAATGCTGGTGCAATGGGAGTATTCATTAGGTGAGGAATCCACAGGTAGCTAATGTATCCACCAGAAAAGTCAGTACCGAAGGTAAGTAACTAGTTCTTTTGGTATCTTCTGCCCTCTACTACTCCCTACTAATGGCTTCCACGGATTATCGCAGCTTTACCTCCTCTGCTTTTAACTATCTGTCCATTCAACCCGATCCATTATATGCTACTGCTGCACCCGCCTGTGGGACTGATCTTCTATTCACAAGGCTCCTCCCCCTCATTGTCTCTCTCCTGATGCCGCCTTTTTTCTCCTCCCTCCACTTAGCTCTTTGAAGCAATCCTCCTCTCCGCATTAAGTCCTTTTTTGAGGATTTCAAGTCTCCAGAAATTCTGCACTTTTCCGTTGAATTTGTACTTTGTCATACTTCAGTGCGTGCTGCAAGAAAAATACCTGTTTTATTTAAATATAGTGTGTAATATCGCAATTTCGTTTCTGTACACTGTATTCATGACCGCATTGACACAATTAGTCACCAGTGGGCCTGTTTGGGTCAGTTACCTCATCGATATGGCTTTCAGAAGTGCAGCTCACAATTGTGTCCCATAAATAAGGAAGGTACATGAAAACAAGCTAGTATAAAATAGAGGCACTTGTGAATCCTTTTTTTGTCGGGCATTCTGTGGGTGTGGGCAAGTTTTTCAGCACATAAGTGGAGCGCTACACCTCCAAAATGCTTAAGAGGGGGTAGGCTAAGCTAGGCTGATTGAACCATCCAGATTAGAAGGACCTGGGGTGTGCAGCCACCCTAACCTTGAAAGTATATGCATTTTAATGAATTCCTATAGCATTGCTTGATATAATTATATGGTTCTCAACGTATAACAGTAATGCTATGTACTGCCTATCAATTTTAAGGATTGAATCCAAGCAACCGAAAACATTAAATAAGCATTGGATGCCCCGTCAGCCTCCATCCATTGCTTGTAATGAGTCTCTGCGCTTGACATTACATGCTGCCTTGATGCCTCGCAAGCATTGCCTTTTCGCAGGCTCAGCACATGACAGCAGAAACTCTGAATTCCCGCGCTCTGGCACTTGGTTGACACACTTAGCCTTTTCTGGGCTGCCTCCCTGAGATCTGATGGCACCTCATCACATTGGCTTCACATCTCCTTCGGGAAGCTTCCCCTGGTAAATTGAAGCAGTTTGACATTTGCTGCAGAGGTGCATCTGTCATAGGAACAGTTATCTCATTTGCCACTGATATTGGCCAGAAATAATCAGCGTGGGGGGTAAATTTATCAATGGATGTTTCTTCGTCAATCTGGATTTTTTCTTATTATCCTAATGGCTGTCTATAACATGGAACACAAGTTTATGTCTCTGCTGCGGTACACTCATCCATAATTGGACAAGAATGCAGTTACCTTCTCTTTACTTTAAGTGATGCCTGGGGTATGTGTATTTTCCCACATTTATAGAACGCCAATGTAGGCTGAGTGAGTTTTTTGGCAGTTATGAAAATGCTTGCATTTCTTTCGTCAAAATATGGAAACATTGTTATACAGTAATGCTGCCGTAATTGTGTGAAGTAACATTGGTTGTCCGGTTTATCTCTCTGGTGGCCCTATTTTAAAGGGACCCTGAGTGTGTCAGTGTTATGTTATAAAATCATTAGACAAGTCGTTAGCGAGAAACTAAAAGAATCCAATACTAAGGGCCTAATTCACAACTATATTTTTGTGCTTGCAACTACAAAATACAATTCACAAACCTATGAGTGTAACGCTCCGCCTCTCCTATCTTTTCAATGGGGAGATACCTGCACATCTAAGTTTACCGCTTTCTAGTGAATGTGGGAGTGAGAACGGGAAGTAGCTGGAAAATGGGGAAACACTTACTAATAAATGCAAGAGGCTTAGGGTAGTAGGATGGGATTAGGGATGGCTAAGGAGGGGTTTAAGGCAAGAAAGACACCCACACCCAAAAGAGTAAACCTATTGCTATTCACAAACAGTTCCTTTTAAGTTACTACAGACAAAAATGACTCGAAACAGTAGTAAATATACTCCAACTCAGATCTAATGTAAGTTCAACACCACACATTGCCAACCACTGGAACTGCAAATCCTTCCCTAGAAAATAATGGAGGGAAGGACTTAAATAGAACATCTGGAAATAAATTTTAAATAAAATAGTTTATTTGAGTGCTTAAATATCTATAAATGTAATTAAATGTTAGTAAATTATATATAAATAAAAATACTACTTTATAAAATATTTTAATAACTTTTAATGTAAAAATACATTTAATTTTCTTTAATTACATTAATTTCAATTCTTTCTTGAATTTTTTTTTGTAATTTTTAATACACAATGCCTATAAACATTTTTCTTTTGGTGAGATGTTTAAAATATAAAAAATACTTTTGTATTTTATTAGGTTATAGTAATTAAATATTTAATTCAAAATCAAGTTAACAGTGATGTATCTTTTATTTTGCTGTACATTTAAAATAAATATAACTTACATTTTCCTATATATTATCATAACGAGCCCTCTACCTCGGGGATGGTGAACCCTGCCTACATGTGAAAAGTTACAGATAGTAACTTTACACTTGTAAATTTGGCTCCCCTCCTTGTTTCAGGTTAAATGCCCCAGGCTTTCTCGATCATGACTTGATATTCATATTGGATCTAATGGAGAAAAACAAATAAATCAAAACTTCAAACTACATATTAAAAAAACTCAGAACATTGTGGGACTCCATACTAAGGGCCTGATTACAAGTAGCCTGTTACATGGTGCTTTCTGCTGACACAACTATTTGATCAGAAATTGCATTCATAAATGGTGTGGTGTTGCGCCCGGGAATTACCAGGTGCACTAAAGATTGGACGCTTTGTTCAATTTTGGGAAATCAAACCTGCCAAAATATAAAATGGGAGAAATGAACGTTATTTACTGGGATATGCAAATTTCCGTGCAGTAGGCACTGAAATCCACATTATTGCCCAACAATTTTTGAATATGCAATACTTATCGCATCTGATAAATTTTGAACACTTTGGTGTCAGATTTGTGTCAAATGCAATAATTACGGCATCCAACAGGTTCTGCTTATAATCAGGCTCTAAGTGCTAGCGGAAGAAGATCTAAAGATTCCAGGGACCAGTCATTCAATTTTACCTTCTCCAAATGCTAGAACTCACCTGAGGGAATCAGGACACCTTGGTAACCTCTGACCCCTGGAGTGACCAGATGAAAAGATCATAGTGTCAAAGGCCACCGAAGGTTCAAGAAGGATCAACTGAAATAGTGTGCATGGATTATTTCAGATAATTCCGATGGTGCTCAAACCACACTTTTACTATCATTCACTGAGTAAGCCCAGGTACAGGTTGTCTTGTTGAAGACTAGCCCTATATTAACTTGACCACAGAAAGTAAACACTGATTGAATGATTTGTTCTTGGGTGGTCTGTTACACTTGTGTTGGCCTTCTCCCCGTTCCTCAAAAAATAGAACTTCCTTCTGGTAGCTGTGGTTCTCATCAAGCTTGGACCGGCCATTAGGACAATCTGATAGTGCCCAAACGGCTGGTCTGACAGGTCTATGCTTGGGTTGCTTTTTTGTTTGGTTGTTTATGGGCTGGCTTTATGGTTTAATAGGGAGGTTTTTTTTAGGTTGAGGGAGCAAGCACTTCCGACCTGTTGCCATCTATTCTGTGGGCTTTAACTTCACTCATCTCACTCCCATCACTTTCATGTGTTTTTGGGCTTGCCTTTCAAAATTCCCTTGATTTCATTTGTCAAAGACATGCATATGTCATGCCTTTTCCAGTGTTTAGCCCTTCTTAAGAGCACCGGCCAACTACTGTTAACATACACAGCGTCCATGTTTTACACATGGTTTCTGGACTACTTAGAGCTCTCTTTGGAGCTCCAAGGCTGCAGCCTTTCCGGTCGTCGTGTGTTTGTAGGGGAATGCGAGCAAGGCATGTGTAACATTGGCGTCACTGTTCTTCTCTTCTGTGTGTTTTATCAATTGTTGGCTCACTGCACCTGGTCTGCGTCAGTGAGTGCTCGCCACCTTCCCCTGAGTCACCCTAGAGGAGCCGCCATGGCTGAGCCTCAGTTTCAGTACGCTGCCGGGCTTCTTTTTTTTTTGTTGTTGTTGCAAAAACAGTTAATGAAATTGTCCGACTTAGCACATTTTCCTGGTGTCCTGAGAAATCAGACCGTGGGAGGCTCCTGTATAGCATTTATGATCACTTCAACTGCTCAATGCTAATTCGCCAGGAATGTAAGCAACATGCTATCGTATCTCACCCCACAACAGAGACCAAAGTACGTTCTCTCTCCAGAAAAAACATAAATCACCAGAGTTACTTTGCCATTTTTACATTATATGCACTTTGTGATTTGGCTAGCACACATTCTTTGCAGGGGTCACGTTAACCCTCTGCGCTACTGTATTATGAGTCCAAGCTTCCACTAGACAAAAGTACGTTCTCTCTCCAGAGAGAACATATATTGCCTGAGTTATTTTGACGTTTTTACAGTATAGGCACTTTGTGATATGCCTAGTACACGTTCTTTTCAGCAGGCACATTAACCCTCTGCACTACCTTATCATGAATCCAAGCTTCCACTAAACCAAAGTATGTTCTCTCTACAAAAAGAACATTAATCACTAGAGTTATTTTGACATTTTTACATTATATGCACTCTGTGATCTGCCCAGTACACGTTCTTTGCAACAGGAGCATTAACCCTCTGCCCTACCTTATGAGTCCAAGCTTCCACTAGATAAAACTACATTGTCTATCCAGAAAGAACATAAATCGCTAGAGTTAGTTTGACATTTTTACATTATATGCACTTTGTGATTTGCCTAGTACATGTCCTTTGCAGCAGGCACGTTAACACTCTGTGCTACCTTATAATGAGTCCAAGCTTCCACTAGACAAAAGTACATTCTCTCTCCATAAACAACATTAACCCTCTGTGCTCCCTTATAATAAGTCCACGCTTCCACTAGACAAAACAATGTTAAAACAACGTTCTCTCCAGAAACATTATTCACAAACTATTTTACATTTTTTACATTGAATGCACTATGTGATGTGCCTATTAATAGTTCTTTGCAGCAGGGATATGAATCCTCTCCTCTACCTTATCATGAGTCCAAGCTTCCACTAGACAAAAGTTTGTTCTCTCTCCAGAAATAACATAAATCACCAGAGTTATTTTGGCATTTTTACATTACATGCACTTTGTGATTTGCCTAGTACACATTATTTAAAGCAGGCTTATTAACCTTCTGCACTACCTCATTATGAGCCCAAGCTTCCAGTAGACAAAAGTAAGTTCTCTCTCCAGAAAGAACACTAATCACCAGTTATTTTGACATTTTTACATTCTATGCACTCTTAGATCTGCCTAGTACACGTTCTTTGCAGCAGGCACGTTAACCCTCTGTGCTACCTTATGATGGGTCCAAGTTTCCACTAGACAAAAATACTTACTCTCTCCAGAAAGAACATAAATCGCCAGTTATTTTGACATTTTTACATTAAAAGCACTTTGTGATTTGCTTAGTACACGTTCTTTGCAGCAGGTACATTTACCCTCTGTGCTACTTTATAATGAGTCCAAGCTTCCACTAGACAGAAGTATGTTCTCTCCCCAGTAGGAATATTAATCATCAGAGTTATTTTGACATTTTTACATTAGATGCACTCTAAACAGAAAAACGTTATAAATGGGAAAAAACAGCTGTAACAGTAAGCTGAAGGGGACCGGGAGTGGCTGGACATGGAATATATAGGCCTGATATGGCTTTAAGTTTATGTTGCCTCAGTATTTAGTGCTTTAACATTTATATGCAGCAGCCGTGTTACTGCATAGCGCCTTTAATACATTTCTGCTTTGAAAATGTTTATTTTTTTTGGGCCTCCAGGAATGAGTTATTTGTTTGAGCGCAATATTACAATTTTACTGAACTCCTTAATAAATACCTTTTAAATTTGTGCACTGCGTCTCCTTCCAAACCCTGTGCAGGCAGCCAACAGCAGCTCATTTTGTAGTTGCTGTACGTGATGAAAACAGGTAAGATGCTGAAATCCTGGCTTTGCCATGTTTTTACTGTGATACACTGCTATTCAAGAGTGCATTCCAACTGTAATATCGTAAAGCTGAAAGCCAGCCCTTGGAGTAGTATTTGTAGAATTGTCCAGCTCCCTAGCCCAAAATGTGTTTCACTCATTTAGTTTGTTTCTGCTTTCCATTCTGGGACTTGTAGTTTTATTTTTAGAACGTGATACAAGCTGGAAACCGGCCTTGGAGTAGTATTCGTAGAGTTGGCCAGCTCCCCAGCTCAAAACGTTATTTGCTCATTTAGTTTTTGTTTCTGCTTTGCATTCTGGGACTTGTAGTTTTATTTTTAGAAAGGGATACAAGCTGCTAATACAAAGCAGAAACATGACTACATACGTTTAGGTCTGTGAAACTTGAGCTGTGTGTGAGTGTATTTATAAAACTAACCTTGAGAGCTTACAGTTGATTATGATGATCAGTGGTCAATATTTTATAACTAATATTTCAGTTTAAGACTGACTTGAGGATTATTAATATTATGTGAGATGGTTCTCCTCAAGAGTGTGAAAAATCATGGGCATCTTGTTCGACTCCCCATACTGCAGTAAAGGGATAGTGATCCAGTAAGCATGCATTCTTGGAGTACAAATATTTATTCATTGCCTCACAGGCAATGTCGCCTGTACCAACTGCCAAGTAAATATGTTTTGCACATGGAAGTAATTTGTATTTTAAGGGACTTGTTTAAAAAAATATTTCAGTTGGCCTACTAGCCCTTCAGTTATATGAAGAGCCGGTGGAGTTATGTGGCAGGAAGAACCAAATATGCAGCAGAGTTAACCAATTAATGTGTTAAAAAAAAAAAAGTCCAGTTATACATAACAAATGGCGCGGCCGGGGACGCGACTGGCTGAACTTTTCGGATCTGCTATTACAGCAGCCACTAAACGGCCTTGAAAAAGGCCTGGTGAACGCACTTCATAGGGCGAAACACGTGTTGGCTGAGTACTCTTTATGTTCTACGTGTCACTTACATGCTGCACTATATGCAGGCAGAAAATTAAAACTGCTCTACAAACTACAAGTTCGACTAAATGTCTCAGAAAATTATTTTAATCAATTAAGGAACATCATATGCTTATGAAATATTGTACAATTTGGTATTTCTGAAGGCAATTAGATGCCCATAAATCAACAAAAATAAGTGGGAACTCACCATTTACTAATAAATGCATTTACAATGCCAATAGCTCCATCTCAAGTAAATGCAAGAAAATTTGCATTGAAAATGCCTGTTACTAATTATTTCCCTAATATAACCACAATGTTTGCCTGCAGCAAGCTCAAATGCCTGCAGCTTACCATACCATTCAAAACGCTTAGCCTGTCATTACAAGTTCAAAACTGCCCTGATTTGCACATGTAGACCACTTTTATTTATTTAACTATCGGGTTCGCTTATCGGGGGCAGTTTATTTCAATGCCCCTGCCTATTTCCTTTCCCAGTTCCACCCTCGGTAGCAGACATCCCAACAAAAATGAACCGAATAGCGGCTGTACCGCAACTAAAAAAGTTATCAGTGTCTGGGATCTGTCATGAGATGTGCCATCGCCATTTTTTGGTGCTTTGAAGCCCATCTCGGTTCTCCACGATGACACTTTTGCCTGTGACTGAGTTTGACTATGTAAGAAGAATCAAGCCTCAATCACTGGAATTGGACACTTTTAAGCTGTTATCACAATAGGAAGTCACTCCCCTCCATCTCATAACAGCTTCCTAATGCGGCTTTGAAGCGCGATCTGAAAGGAAAGCTTCCAGAAAAACCGTAACCATGGTGGCCGAACGACGTGAAGACGGAGAACCAGACGCACGACGCCTAGAAATCAAAAGAGAGCGCTAAATCCGAAATTACAGTGTGATCGATCATCTCGTCATGTTGAGATTGGTCATTACCATCTCTGAGCCCGAGTGATGGCTACCACTTATCCCCACCGAAGGACGAATATATGTTTTGCACAGAGTCCTGCCAAAGGCACAGAAACAGAGAACGTTTTAGGAAGTCAGTAAGCACTGCCTCCCACTCTCCAACTGAAAGCGAATTTATTGTAGCCCTGGTTTCTAATTCCCCCTGAATGCTGTCACACATACTCCGCTGCAACTGTGAAGCCTTCCCCCTGCAGGATTTTTTGGTAGGTATGGTGAATGCTGTAATTCTTTGGGCAACACCTCCTGTTCCCATAGAGTTATTTGAAACTTGCTTCCTATATTTTGCCAGATGCCATGTCTGAAATAAGTTGATGTTTTTGTGAAACCTTTATATTTCATACCATTATACCTGGGTGAGGCGTTTACCACTTGTAATAAATACCACCTATTATGAGTTTGGAGCTGGAAAACGAGGCATAACATTTAGAATCAGTTTTTAACACACTGAATTCCGCATGATATGCCTTTTTTCTGGGCCTTTTCCCCTTGATGAATTTTGTTGGCCTTGCACTGTCACACATTTTTAGAGGAACACTAGGAAAACCACAGGAGTGATATATTATCACACAAATCGTAATTTCGATCCTTATACAAACATGGGTTTCAACAAGGATGGAACTTTAACCCTGAACTCGTAATGAGGTCTCGATCTCTCTCTCTCTCCCTCCACACCCTCCTGCTCTCTCTCTCCCTGCCCCTCCTTCCTTCTCTCTCTTTCTCTCCCACCACCCCTCCCTCTTTCTTTAGCTCAGCCCAAACCCTCCTTCTCTACAGACAGAACCTTAGTCGCTGAGAGAGAGAGAGAGAGTGTGTGTGTGTGCAGTTGGTTCCATACTCAACTTGCTATTTCTCAGAGAACACTTTTATGTATGTATGTATGTGTGTGTTATTTGTGCAGCAAAACCAAGCCAAAAAAGTGTCAGTGCTGTACAGCACAAAAGCTGTAAATATTCAAGGCGTGATTAGAGTGGTATCTGGGCTAGGCTTTAAGCGGGATGAAAAAAAATGAGGAGTCTCTTAAAGGGGCATTGCCTTAGAAGCATAACTTGGATTCCTTTCCAAGTGGTGTGGCCTATATAATTAAGGGCGTGTCTAAAAAAACATGTAAACTAAAATCCTTTTGATAGCGTTCCTCCTGACAAATATTTGTGTGCCTCTCTCTGAGCTTTTCTTTTGTTATTACATCAAGATGTATTACACAGTAGTGCACATGTAATAAAACAAGCCAAACTTACTGGTTTGCCAATGCGTATTAACAGTACCAGATAAGCGAGTAACAACCATTGTTTAGTTGTGAATAATTAGGGAATTGGTGAAAATATTTCATTTTAGAAAATATGAGACTTTGAATTAAACATCACTAAGGTCTGTGGAAGGGAGTCCTTGAAGTGTCTCAATCACTCATATTCCTCCCTTTTCCCGCCCAGACTAGAGAAGGGAATAGTAAATCTAACCCCTCCAGAGACCAACGCTTTCCCTGCTGTTTCTTTGAATGGAGTGGGAATAGCAAATCTAACCTCTCCTGAATCCAACACTTTCCCTATTGTTGTTTTAGACTGGAGTGGGAAAAGTAAATCTAACCCAACATCCGCACCCCTCCTCCCCTAGAGTCCAACATTTTCCCTACTGTTACTTATACTGGAGTAGGAATAGTAATTTTAACCGTCCATAGTAAAACACTTTTTTAGGATTGGTTAGACTGTAGTGGGAATAGTAAATTGAATCCTTCTGGGATCCAACACTTTTCCTATTGTTGCTGAGGCTGCAGCGGGAATAGTAAATGTTTTTCCTCCAAAGTCCAGCACTTTACTATTTATTAGCATGGAGTGGAATTTATAAAGTATGGCCCGGAAAGGTACATACTTTATGTAATGCTTCTTAAACCGTATTTATAGTAATTATTTCTATAATGGTGTTGAATACTGTGTTTTTAGTTTTCTAATATTTTTTTCTTTGTATTATTTTTTAGAAAGAGGTTTGTTTTTCTTTAATAGATTTTTATATTCATTATGTCATTGTAATAATGTATTACAATTTATTGTTTTGTTATACATTTCTACGTCCATGCCTCTATATAAAAAACAGCAGCCCTCCTACTTTTGCTCTTGAGTTGAAACCAATTGTGGTTATCATATAATTGGAAGTTATGGCTGGGGCTTAATAAGTGCCTGAAGATCGCCTGCCATTAGGCTATGGTTGTGCGTGTAACAACACTGTTGTGGTACAGAAGATGTAAGAAGAGCTGTTTAGTGACAATGCAGGCAGCTGCCTCATCAGAAAGGAGACACTCATTTCCATCAACTGTGTCTAAATCTGAGAAGTTACTTCAGAATCTGAGACAAGTTGCTTCTTCATTCTGAGGTGGGTCTCATATACTTTATGGATCACCAGACGCTTCAGTGCAAATAATGCAGACATTTTGAGAATGTATTAACTTAAACGTTCACAGCATCCAGTCATATTCTGTTTGAAACTTTTGTTTCCCTGATTACTTGCTGTATATAATCATTCTTTTAGACACCAGTGATACCATCTAATAAAAGTCTAAAAAAGACAGACTATCTTGCTTCTCAGCATATTTAATGCCCTGAATTAAAACGCCTGATCGCTTTGAAACATGTAAGATCAGTCTTTACAAACGATTTCATTCATCTGGATTACTATCTAGACCCTCAGTGTCTCTGTGTTGCCATGTAAGGCTTATTTTCTATACACATGCGAGCCTACACATCTTACAAGGTGACTGTCAACCGAGATCACCTTTGGGGGCAACCAGAGGCAGATAGAAGAGTCTTTACCACCGCCTACACCTGCTAAATGAAAGCATGCAGTGGTGGTAGTCTTGCCATGGGGATAATGCTGAAATCCACGATATAAGGGATACAACCAATGAAGTCAAAGCTGACATGGCCGCTTTTTTTTTTTTGAGGGGTGGTGTCTGAAAATAAAGATGAAAGAAAACAGGAATGCTATCAGCTTTCCCAGTGCATTGGTCAACATAGTATCACCTCTGAACAAAGTCTCCTTCAGTGAAGAAAACCATGGTCTCAACCAGTGAGACAAGAAGACAAGGACCTGGATGGAGCAGTGAGTGTGTGAGTGCCATTATTGCCTATGTTAATCTCTATTGTTACCACTGTTATTTGTCCTCTTCATTGTGGGCCACTCCACCGGTCTGCCACTGAAGGCCTGTGTGCTTCTTGTCCTATATTTGCAATCGACTCAGGAAGCAGAGGGCTGCAGGCTGTATCTTTATGGCCTGGACCCTGGGGAGGCCTATCTCCAGGGCCTATTAAAAGTCAAGGTCGCCACTTCCGACTAGGAAGGCTGACAACAATGTTGAAAGCATAAGCCATCATCAAGGAGGCCCAGAGTGGGGTTACTGTGTGTGCACGTCGGCATGTTTGCCTGCTTTTATGTGGGCCCATATGGAGGCATATGAATGATTGATGGATGCCTAGGGGATTATTGGGGCAGGTCTGTATGGCTTCTTGGCATTACTCTAATACAGGGCACTTTAAGCATAGTGGTGGCCAACACTCACATAATGGAGGCCCGAACTTAAGGTGGGCATGAATTGCCTACTCTGTGCATTCTTGACATTATGGTAGCCACCTTTTCATAACAGTTACTACCTCATAAAAGTAGTAAATATTCCTTGCTTTTTTTGGCCCTGTAAAAGTGGTAAATTCTGTGTTGCCTTAGCATTATATTGGCAATCTCAGGCACAGTCTTGGCCCTTACATAGGTGACCTTAGTTGGCATATTGTGTCAACCATAGAATTATAATAGCTGCCCCTGGGATAGTGTGGCCATATGTGGCATATTTTGGGCATCATCGTCTGTATTATGTCTAAGACTGTTAAACCGGCAGTCACTTTAGTTATGGTGGTGTTTATTCTAGGCATATTGGTCACCACCCTTCTGATAATGCTAGGCATACATGTCATATTTTGAACATTAATAGGCTTATGGTATCCATTCTGGCATAATGATGGCCCTTGTATTGTGGTGTCATTCCAGGCAGAATGGTAGCCATCCCAGACATAATCACCCCTGCTTTAAGTGGCCATCCATGCCTTCTGTGGTGCATCCTTGGCATAAGGTGAAGCTCCCTGAATCCTGTTTGCTATACTGGTATATGGTGGGAATCCTTACAATGCGACAGCTTTTGCTTTGGAGACTTGAGATTATGTAACCAAAATTAAAAGCTGGTATTGGAGAGTGTAGCAAATTTGCCTTTTCTGCATGGTCACAACAGATTGTGAGCATCAATAGCGTTATTGTGTTCATCCTGGTATAATGATGGTTCTGGTATTGTGGTGTTATTCCAGGCATAATGGTAGCCATTCCAGGCATAATACTAGTCACCCCTGCCTTAAGTGTAGCAAATGTGCCTTTTATGCATGGTCACCACAGATTTTTCACCATTTTCTAGATCCTAATTTTGCTTTCTTTAGGAAACTGCATGTTACAACTACTAAACAGTAGTAAAGAGCCTGTGCTTCCTCTCAAAATCCTGTGCTGTGCATTAGTAATCTCTATCAGGTCCATTTAACCACCCTACAAGTCTGTTGTAAATGGTGCCTTAAGTGCATCTATGGCATGGAAAATCAAATGTCATATGTGGACATCAGTGTGTATTTACACCTCCTACATATATAACAAAACATATTTCTGTGTGTGTCAGGGCCCAAGGATCCTCAGGAACAGTACCCCCTGCAGGGGTCCACTTTTCGTCATGTCCGGCTCTGCGTACTATACACCAGGGTGACTCCAGACCAAACGGGTGGAAGGGTTTATATGGTAGGTACACTAGGGAGGTAGACCTGTAGAGGAATTCGCAGTCATAAAAAATAAAAAACGTAACAGTTCTCAATTGATAAAGCAAGCAATCCCTTGTAAATAATCTCGGAGATGGCAATAGTTTTAAAACTCTGACTTAGTGGTGAAATCTGAAAAGTAACTTTTTTTTTAAATGTACTTTAGGCTGAGCCAGAATTGGCATAAGAGCAGAGTCAGAAATGGCTTTAAATCACTTCTTCCGAGCTGGAAAACATGCACATCGTTGGCTGGGAAAGTTAGCAGCTCTGACTCAGATGACAGTGGCTTTTCTCTGCACCCATGAGAGGTCAATGGGTGTTAACTGCTGACCACTGAACTTGGATTGAATATGTGGGAGAGGACAGGCACAGTTGGCAAAACAAAGAGCTGCCTTAGCACTAACTGTTTTGACTTCAATATGCCAAGGAGGGCTACTTCTATCCATTCCTAGGAATATCCTACACAGCTGATCCCCATTCACATGGGAAGGCAGTAACCAGCTCTGCCACTGTCTCATCTCCAGACCTGGAATGCACATCTTTGTCTGGGAGATTTAACAGCTCTGGCTTAAAGGGCAATAGCTTTCCTCTGGGCCTAGGAAAGGCCAATGGGTGTTAACTGCTGATCACTTAGCATGGATTAGCCATCTAGAAGTGGACAGGAACAGTTAGCAGAACAAGGACAGCTCTAGCACCACTTCTTACTTGGCTATTGCAAGACAGGCTTCTGTTTATCTAGACAGTCACATTAGGAGAGAAGGCTAGTTTTGACCTTGTCATGTAGGGGAATGGCCAGGAAGCAGAAAACAGGCAGCCGGGTCCTGCCATTCTGAAATGGGGGCTCCTGGCTAACTTTACAGTACGGCAAAGAGGAAATGCTGCAGAAGGAGGTAGAGTGACTGCAAGACAACTGTGATGATTGGGTGGTAATAGTCCTCCAATCACTAGCTAGTGCATAGGATAAATCTGCCACCTCCTGAGAACATTACCTCATCATCCGTCTTCCTCGCCACAGTAATTACTCAATGAGCTTTAGCCTCCCTGCAGAAACTCACAAGTCAAAATGTTAGCGTACTAGCTTCCCATCCCTCCAATATAGTTGAGTTACCCTTCACCTTTCATTATACAAAAAGTCAACTCCATTCTCATCCTGTTTTTTCGTTTGTGAAACCTCGCACATGATGCTTCAGTCAAGTTTAAAGGTAAGTGTATTGAGGGCAGAGGTCTGGCTTTAGCAGACTCATTATGCCCAGCAAAGTTGAGGTATTGCATTAGCAGACTCAGTACTTTGTGCTTATGTTGATTATTGCTTTTGTTTTGGCGAGACCACTCTAGAGCAGTGTTTTGGCCATTAAACATTTTTGTTGCCCAGGAGCTTCCATTACCTGCGGCAACGTCCTGGTTAAGCGGACTCTACAGCTGGCGTCAATTATGCCTACTCAAAACAAATGCAGGGAATGTCGCCTCCCGCTTGGCAGGATCGTGCTAAGGGACTGCCTGGGGTAGTGCTCTGCACGAACAGGTGCATTTTGTGACAGCACTTGCCAGCACCTTATGCTGTTTACTCTGGCAGCCTGTAGATGCACTTAGTTGATTGCGTGTCAGCGTGCATGCTGGTTTAGAGTTTTGACGCCGCAGCAGAGGGTGCAAGGCACTGCGGGGTGGTTGCTAGGAGACTGACACTTTTGGAAGTGTTATGAGGAATCTCCCAGGAACAATATAAAACCATAAGTTCCTGCTTACAGTAGCATTGTTTCATTTGCAATATGGAGACTGGAGGCAAGGCAACAGAGAAGACCCACAATGTGGAGGAGGTGAGAGCTCAAGAGGTGGATCCTTCTTTGCCTATAATACAGCAAATGGTCCAGGGAGCAGTGGCTACTGCTTTTCGAGAGAGGGTGTCAGTCCCTTTACCGAAAAAAACTAATTTGGAGACCATGAGCCCTGACGACTCTGATGCTGAGGAGGAAGATGGAGAGTTAGATTGAGGGGAGTTCATCAAGGTCTATACCACTTCTTGGGCTGCAGTTAAAGGTGTATCAATGGAGGACATCTGCAATGCAGCCACTTGGATGATTCCTTATACCTTTCTGGAGCACTGTTGGTTAGAAGTAGGGGGAGGGCTACTTTTGTACTGAATTAAAGTATAGTTTGAGGTATATGTTATAAAACATATTGTACTCTGTTGGACTAAAACATATTTGAGGCAGTATCTTCCATGCATCAGTATATGTTCTCTTTGCGTTACTAATGAAGCTAATTCTAGCTTTTTTATTGGCTTATTGAGTAAATGCTGTGGCGAGGAAAAAAGACGAGGAGGTAATGTCCCTGTTACCTACTGGTAATCTTCATTACTCCTAGTTCAGGTCTTCCCCACCACAGTATGTTTTCTCATCCCTTCCTGACCTGTTGTGAATGGCTTCATTCTTTTTTGTTGGAGGCTGCTGGAAACAGGATGTGGGTGGAGTCCACTTCCTTTATAGACAATGAAGGGGTAAGGGCAGGTTGGCCGTATTGGCGGGATGGGAAGCTAGTACACTAACTTTTTGACTTAAGAGTTTCTGTTTGGAGATTAAAGCTCATTGAGTAAATACTGTGGTGAGGAAGACCTGGACTTCAAGTATTGAAGATTCAATCCTACAGCTCCTGACTGAAGTCCAGCAAGCGTGTGACATCTTATGTGTCTTACTTCACAGTCCACAGCAGGGGGACAGTCAGGGGCAGGTCTCAGTGTGCGGGCTTGACCCGCTGGTTGCAGCTGCAATCTTCTCCTGGCACTGTTGGTACCAGCAGCCCCTCCTGACATATAGGGTTGCAGTGGTAATTTACGGCCCAAAAGCAGACTCTCCTGGTGCAGTTGCCCACACCATGATGGCTCCACCATACAGGGGTGCTGCTGAGACGGACACAGTTCTCAGCGCACAGGAACTTCAACAGTGGCCCTCTGGCATACGGGGTCACCGGAAAGAGGTGGTACAGACTTGCTGTATGGGCTTGGTGCTTTACACACGGCACTCAATGCATGGCTCAGTCCATGGCAGCTCTCTTCTGATGGATACAACTACCTGTGGATTCCTCACCTCATGAATACTCCCATGGCGCCAGCATTCGACGGAAATCTTCTTACTAGTCTCTGCACGTCGACGAGGACGTCACTGTCGCCCACGCGACGCCGTCTGACGTCATACAGGCAATAAGAGGTCCTCGACGACGTGCGGACGTCAGTTCCCTTTTTTCCGTGCATTCGAAACGGTTATCTTCGAGGGAGCAACTGTTACTCTTGCGGTTACAGTGTATATCTTGCTGCGTACTCTTTCTCTGTGGAAATAATGTCGCAGAGAAAGTCTGGATTTAAGCCTTGTCGTGAGTGTGGAGGCAAGATGTCGGTGACGGATCCTCATTCCGATTGCCTTTGGTGTTTGAGCTCCGACCACGACGTCTCGACTTGTGATTCATGTCAGCACATGAATCCGAAGGCCCTTAAAGAACGTGAGGCGAAGCTGTTTATGGCCAAGTCAAAGGAGAAGCATCACAAGAAGTCTTCTCCAAGACATCGGCGTCATCGAGACTCCCGGCGCCGTAGAGAATCTCGGTGTCATTCAAGGGAGGCTCGTTCCAGGTCTCCGGATCGGCGCCGAAGGACATGGGAGGTCAGCCCCACGGTGACGCCGCATCCTTCGACGCCGTTGCCCTCTCCGGCGTCTCCAACTTCGCCTGGACAGGCGTCGGTGATTGAGGTATTGGAGCCTCAAGTGTTTTCTCCGGCGCAGACGCCGAGGCCGGCGTCGGGGTCGCCTCCGAGACAGGCACCCCAGTATCTGGCTTTTCCCACCCCTGGAGCCGATAGTTCCGCATTCTTGAATGCGATGTATGCCATCTTCCAACAGATGGCTCCAGGGGGTGCTCCGGCTGGGCCTTTGGCCTTTTCTTTGGGTGATCCTGCGCCTCTTCGGCCGGCACCCTTTATGCCCTTTCTCCCGTTTGGGAACGTGGGCTCGGCGCCAGTGTCGGCGCCGG
Source organism: Pleurodeles waltl (assembly GCF_031143425.1). Classification (NCBI taxonomy): domain Eukaryota; kingdom Metazoa; phylum Chordata; class Amphibia; order Caudata; family Salamandridae; genus Pleurodeles; species Pleurodeles waltl. The sequence continues at coordinate 746,072,314 of NC_090450.1, read as the reverse complement.
TGGCCGCTCCGGTGGCTTCGGAGGGATTGGCCCCAGGGATTTCCATCCCGTCGACGTCGAGATTTCGGCCTGTGACTCCGGTGGGTCCATCCGTTTCAACTGCTCTTCAGTCGGCGCCGAAGTTACCTGTGGCGCCGGATGCGGCGTCGGTGGCTTCGGAAGATCGGCGCCGATCTCCGACTTCGGCGGAGGCATTGTCGACTCCGCGGATTGAGCAACGACTGCATTCAAGGAGGCGTGCTCTCCGGGTACTAGAAGAGCAGGAGTACCAACGAGCCCTAGAGGAAGGAGAGCTAGAGGACTCGGGTAATGGGCTGCGTGGACTGGAGTCGGCCAGTGGGCTGGACACTTCCCCTGAGTGGGACCTTTCGTCCCCGGGGGAATATACTGAGGAAGCTGCTTCCTTTCATACAGTGGTACGGAAGGCAGCTAGTTTTTTGGACCTGCCTTTGCCGGTGGTGGAGGCGAAACAAAACCTTTTGACAGAGGTGTTGCATCCGGCCTCAGCCGCGGCGGAGCCTCTGTTACCTTTTAATGACGCTCTGCTGGATCCGGTTTTAGAGGTGTGGAAGAGGCCGGCATCTTCCCCAGCAGTTCACAGAGCCGTGGCCAGGAGGTATCGGACGGCTCCAACTGATCCTGGTTTCCTATCTAGGCACCCTACGCCGGAGAGCTTGGTAGTGCAGGCCTCCTGTTCGTCCAAGTCAGCGCCTGGTTCTTTTCCGACGGTGCCTGGGGACAGAGATTCAAAAAAGCTAGAGGCGCAGTCGAAGAAGATTTTTTCGTCCTGCAGTCTGGCGTTAAAAGCCACCAATGCAACCTGTATCCTGGGGAGGTATATTCATGCTCTGATGGATGACATCTCCTCTTCGTTTACAGAGCTTCCCCAGGGTCTTTTGGATCTTGTCTCTGATGCCCAGGCTGCTGCGACCCAAATTATCCAGACGGGACTGGATACCACCGACTCGGTAGCCAGAGCAATGGGCACAACTGTGGTGGAAAGGAGACAGGCCTGGCTCCGTAACTCGGGCTTTTCGGCAGATGTACAGTCCACATTGTTGGATCTCCCGTTTGATGGGGACAAACTGTTTGGGGCTAAGGCTGATTCGGCCTTGGAACGTTTTAAGGAGAGCAGGGCCACGGCTAAGTCGTTGGGACTCCAAGCTCCTTCTTCCACGGCCTCTTCCAGATTCTTCAGGAGGTTTCGTGGATTTGGGCGTGGCTCTTCCTCCTCTTCCTTTCGGGGAAGATATCAGCAACCTGCCTCTTCCCATCCCTATAGATCTTTTAGGGGGAGAGGTAGGGTCCGCACCAGGGGAGCCTCTCAGCAGCACTCTGCCTCTTCCTCATCCTCTGGCGGGGTGCAGCAGGGGAAGCAGCCTTAGGCTTCCACCATTTCCCACTCACTCCTCTCCTGTAGGGGGAAGATTACAGCATTTTCTCACCAAATGGGAGACTGTTACGTCGGACACTTGGGTTCTCAGTGTTGTGGGAAAAGGCTACACCCTTCCCTTTCGGGAGTTTCCGCCCCTCATCCCGCCCCGCCCTTCGTATTGTTCACAAGAACACCTCCTGTTGCTAGAACAGGAGGTAGAAGTCCTCCTTCTAAAGGGCGCGGTGGAGTTGGTCCCGGAGCAGGAAAGGGGTCAAGGAGTTTACTCAAGGTATTTCCTGATTCCCAAGAAGGATGGTCGTTTGAGACCAATTCTGGACCTGAGGACCTTGAATTGGTTCCTCAAGCAGGAAAAGTTCAAGATGCTGACCCTAGCACAGGTGCTTTTGGCGTTGAACATGGAAGACTGGATGGTGTCTGTCGACTTGCAGGATGCTTACTTTCATATCCCGATACTCAAGTCACACAGGAAGTATCTCCGGTTTGTGGTGGGATCGCAACACTACCAGTTTGCGGTCCTTCCGTTTGGTCTTACTTCAGCACCTCGAGTCTTCACGAAGGTGATGTCGGTGGTTGCGGCAGAGCTCAGAAGGAAGGGGATAGCAGTATTCCCTTACTTGGACGATTGGTTGATCAAAGCCAAGTCCCCGGAGCTTGTGTTACGTCATCTGCAGTCAACAACCCAGTTGTTGTTCGACCTGGGCTTTTCGGTGAACGAGCCCAAATCTCACCTAGAGCCCTCTCAGCGCCTCCTGTTCATAGGGGCAGTACTGGATACAACATTGGGTCGGGCCTTTCCTCCGCCTCAGCGGATTCAAGATATTCAGGATTTGGTTCCAATGTTTCGAAATGGAGCGGTAGTTCCAGTCCTCAAGGTCCTTCGTCTGCTCGGTCTTTTTGCCTCCTGCATTCTGTTGGTCACGCATGCTCGCTGGCACATGAGGGCTCTTCAGTGGTGCCTCCGAAGGCAGTGGTCTCAACACAGAGGGGATCTAGAGGGTACTGTCAAGATCTCCAGAGATGCTGCTGTGGATTTGAAGTGGTGGATTGCAAGCAACAATCTTTCACAAGGAAAGCCGTTCCAGCAGTCGCCACCAGTGGCCACAGTCCTAACGGATGCTTCCACTCTAGGGTGGGGAGCTCATCTGGGGGATCTGGAGATCAAAGGTCTTTGGTCTCCAGAGGAACAGATTTTTCACATCAATCTGTTAGAGTTACGGGCTGTACGTCTGGCTCTCAAGGCCTTCCTCCCTTCCCTTCGTGGTCAGTCGGTACAGGTCCTAACGGACAATACTACCACGATGTGGTACATAAACAAGCAGGGAGGAGTGGGGTCGTACCTTCTCTGCAGAGAAGCTCTTCGACTATGGTCCTGGGCAAAGGACCATCGGATTTGCTTGATAGCAAACCATCTGGCCGGAGTTTTGAACGTGCGTGCGGACAGTCTCAGTCGCCACTTCTCGGCAGACCACGAGTGGCGTCTCCATCCAGATCAAGTCCGTTTAATCTTCCAGAAGTGGGGGTTTCCTCGGGTAGATCTGTTCGCCACTCGAGAGAACGCGCATTGTCCGTTGTTCTGCAGCCTTCAGTATCCGATGCAGGAAGCGTTGGGGGACGCGTTTCAAATGACCTGGTGCGGCCAGTTGCTTTACGCGTTTCCTCCCATACCCTTGATTCCTCGAGTATTGAGGAAGATTCGCCAAGACCGGGCTCTAGTAATCTTAATAGCTCCGGATTGGCCAAGGAGGGTGTGGTACTTCGACCTTCTCCAACTCTCAATGTGCCCGCCGCTCCGTCTCCCTTTCAGGGCAGACCTCCTCTCACAGTCGCAGGGGCAGGTTCTACACCCCAACCTCCAGAGTCTGCACCTACATGCCTGGAGATTGAACGGGGCAACCTGAGTTCCTTCTCTCTCCCGCCTGAGGTAGTGGATGTTATATTAGCGGCCAGGCGACACTCCACTAAATCTATCTACGCTAATAGGTGGTCTAAATTTGTTGCGTGGTGTGGAGAGTGGCAGATTGATCCTTTACATGCTCATCTATCGGACGTTTTGTCTTTTGCTCTATCTCTGGCGCAGAAAGGTTGTGCAGTGGCTACCATTAAAGGTTATTTATCGGCCTTGTCAGCCTTCATATGTCTTCCAGACCAACCATCTTTATTTAAATCCCCTATTGTTATCAGATTCTTGAAAGGTCTTCTAAATCAATATCCTCCAAAGCCATTCGTTATGCCGCAATGGGATTTGTCCTTAGTCCTGACTTTCCTTATGGGGTCCCCTTTTGAACCTATGCATTCTTGCCCCTTGAGGTATTTGGTTTTAAAAACAGTCTTCCTGATAGCTATAACATCAGCAAGGAGAGTGAGTGAGTTGCAGGCCTTATCAGTAAAACCCCCTTATACAACTTTTTATGGGGATAAGGTGGTGTTGAGGACCAAGGCTGCTTTCCTCCCGAAGGTTGTTTCACCCTTCCATTTGGCTCAGGCAATTACTTTGTCCACGTTCTATCCTCCGCCTCATCCTTCCAAAGAGGAAGAAAGACTGCACCGTCTGGACCCAAAGAGAGCGTTGAGCTTCTTTATCGATAGAACAAGGGATTTCAGGCTGGAGGATCAGCTGTTTATTGGATACGTGGGCAAGAGGAGAGGAAAGGCAGTCCACAAGAGAACACTATCCAGGTGGGTTGTTCTTTGCATTAAAATATGTTACTCTTTGGCAAAGAAGGATCCTCCTGAGGGCATTAGAGCTCATTCCACCAGAGCTAAGTCGGCCACTTCGGCCTTAGCCAGAGGTGTTCCTGTGGTCGACATCTGCAAGGCCGCAACTTGGTCGTCCCTTCACACTTTTGCAAAACATTACTGTTTAGATTCTGAGGTTAGAAGGGACGGCCATTTTGCACGGTCAGTGCTGCAGGATTTCTTGGTTTGACCATTTAGGCACCCACCGCCGGGCGTGGTACTGCTTTGGGACTCTATTCATGAGGTGAGGAATCCACAGGTAGTTGTATCCATCAGAAGAACGAGTTACTTACCTTCGGTAACGACTTTTCTGGTGGATACATTAGCTACCTGTGGATTCCTCACGGTCCCACCCACCTCCCCGTTGCCTTTCTGGTCTTGCCAAGTAATCCTTGAGTGCGCTCCTCTTGGTCTTTGAGGGTGCAATAGATGTATATATAATATATTTATATATATATATATGTATATATGTATATATCTTTATGTATATACTTGGTGTGTGTATATATTTTAAAAGAGAGAGTTTTATATATATATATATATGTACATAAAAAGATTTACAGTTATTCATACAATGTGGTGTATTTTTACAATATAATGGATGTTGCCTTGCTCTTTCATTGCATTGCCTGGTTGTTCTCATGCACGTAAAAAATGATTGGTACTGACGTCCGCACGTCGTCGAGGACCTCTTATTGCCTGTATGATGTCAGACGGCGTCGCGTGGGCGACAGTGACGTCCTCGTCGACGTGCAGAGACTAGTAAGAAGATTTCCGTCGAATGCTGGCGCCATGGGAGTATTCATGAGGTGAGGAATCCACAGGTAGCTAATGTATCCACCAGAAAAGTCGTTACCGAAGGTAAGTAACTCGTTCTTCTGGCTTACAGGGGTCACTGGATCAATCCTACAAACGGTCAACGACCCGATGCGTGCCCAGCGTTTTCCTCACACCTCGCTCAGGGAGTCCTCTTGGTAGGGCTTCCCATTGGACAGCACTCCCTCCAAAGCTTTCCTCTTCCTCACAGGTGTCACTGGTCTTGGCAAGCAGGCTGGTGCTCCAGGCTCCAGGGCTAGTGTTCTTGGTTCCCCTGGGTGATGTCCTCTTAGCCAGCAGGCAAACTAGCAGGCCTTGGTCACAAGTCCTGGTCACAGGCAGAAGTTTTGCAGAGCTTCCCCTTCCCACACAGCTTGTCTGGCTGCTTAGCAGATGACCCAATTTTGGGGCCTCAAACTCCCCTTCTTGTAGTCCATTTCCAGACAACAAATGTGATTTAGGGATTCTTTGAAGTTTTATGTTGGGGTTCTGCTTCTTTTGAAGTGTACACTTTCCTCCTCCTTTTCTCTCTTGAAAGGCTGTCGGTTACAGCAGGAAAGACTCCAAAGTTGATAGACCAACAACAGAGTTCATGAGGGTGACCAGAGTTCACATTTGGATGTCAACCATAGTGATAGGTGCATCAAAAGATTAATCCTGGGCTCCCAGACCTACTCTTTATGATTCCCTTATCAGCCCCATCTACTTCCTGAGATGTATTCAAGCCTGTTCCTGTGATCTGTCACTGAATCAAAGAGCAACCTTTTGAAATGTAAAGGGGAATTTTCTTCCTCCCTTCCTTCAGTGTGTCCAACCCAGCTCACTGAAACGCAGCAATACACAAATCTGTCTGGGGGGGATTCCTTGCCTCCTAGTGTCTTCACCTAGCAGACCTGGTCCTCTGAAATGGACCGCAAGGTCATCCATCTAATTTACTATTGCAGGCACACTTGCACTCTGTGTACATTCACAGCACACAGTCCTGTCCAGCACTATTACCTTCATGTATTGTGCCAGTACAAACACACATACATTCATCACACACATTCAGTATGTGCACACTGTTGAGTAATGTACCCTCTCTGTATTGTAGCATGGCATGCTGTTTACAAACACACACACACACTCCCACTGTACACACTCACAATGTGCGCACTGCTCAACATTTCACCATTCATATATTGTACTTCTCGCAAGCACACCACATGCGTTTTATTGTGCACACACTGCACAGCAATACATCTCTCATGTAATATATTCCTCACAAGCATACATATACTCAATACATGCACTAATCCTACATGTACTACACAGTACTGCTCTACCCCTGTACTGTACCCTTCCCAGGCACACATACATGCAGTGCAGTCACTACTTCTGCCCTGCGCAGCACTCTGTGGCTACCTGGTGTAGGCCAAGAGTAAGTTAATCACACAGCAGCAGAACTTTAATAAAGGGGAGTGAACCCATAGGCCTCACTCCAGGTACAAGGATACAAATTAACTGTAGATGTCTACTGATCACAGTATACTGCCACTACTGCACTTGTGCTACTTAACTCTTGGTGAAAGCGATAGCCTTCCACCACGATGAGGGCAGTGATTTGGATGCACCTCCCAGTCAAACAAGACCTCAAACCGTGAGACAGGCCTTTGTTACGGTGTGCATGCATAATCCATGTTTATATGTGATAACAAAAATCAGCATTAGGGATCCAGACAATAGTGCAGTTGGGCACTCGGGCAGGGGTACACATCCTTTACCATGCAGAGGACTTTTCCATCTCAACACTTATGGAAAACCAGATCTAGCAGTCAAGTGCTCTCCTACATCACTCCTAAAGCATGGAACGAACTGTTGCTACACTAAAAGCCTTCTCTTAACTTATTGAATTCTGCAAGAAGCTGAAGACCTGGCTTTTTGAGTAGTCCCTCTAGTCCTGGGTGTGGCAAAACTGACACCTTCTCGGCGCCTGAATCCTGTCCCAGGTGGTAGTGTGCTCTGCAAATCTGCATATCGTAACATAAAATAACATAATTATATTGATGTAGCTTTTTATGACATTACCATCTCTACTGTATCAGAAGCAGCTGCATGTGAGATCATTTTATCCTGTGGAATTTGAAAGCATTAACCATATGCAAAGTCTCTGTAACCTGAGTGGTAGCTCTATAGTTAAATTGTAAGTTCTGTTTCACTTAGGATAGCTCTACCATCTTTGTGTTAAACCTGTCAGTTCTGTGTAACATTTCATTTTTCCACTATCTCCCTTAGAAGTAGATTTTCAGTCCTAACATTCGTAACATATGATCTGAACCAACTTGGAAGGGATGGAATTAGAAAAGGAAACAATAGGAAGGCCTTATCAAACTCCATACCCAGATTTTTGAACTGCCTGTTGAAGCTATTACTTTTAAGTCTACGTTTAGGAAAATTGTGGTGAATAATATACAATTTCCCCTCCTTTCTTCTGAAAGCTTTCTTGGTTAGGGGTGTAAACCCCGGCCCCCTGTTGAGAACTGGGCTTGTCTGGCACAAAGTGTAAGTACTGGAATAGTATATGAATGCAACTTTACAACGCCTTGTTGAAACATGTGGCTTTTAAGCTATTTTTTTTTTTAGAAAACTGAGCTACAAAATGCACAATTTGCGAAAAGAGAGCCCGACCCTGAAGAAAGTTAGTCGTACCTGTCGCCTCACGAAATTTTAGAGTTCTCTTTAGTCCTACCTCTAATCACACCTGGGCCGAACTGCAACTTATGTTTCTGACACCACTGCTCTTGCCTTGCCTTTCGGTGTCCGCGTGTGCAGCTTCAAGGGCAATTTTTCTTTTCTCCTTCAAGCTTCCTTACCCCAGGGCATACTGTTACTCAGCTCCTCATCCCCACAGCTCTCCTCTTTTCTTCTCACTTAGCCGGCTGTGATCTTTCTTTTCTTCCTTGTCTTTTTCACACTGCTGCTGTTGCTGGTTTTGATGAAGTTTTTATTGATTTTGTTCAGAAGTAATTAAAGAGATAATTCTTTCTCAATTACCTTTCCTTTCAATTTCCTGAGGGTGTCGGCTCGGCGATGGCCTGCCGCTCTGTCTCTCTCACGCTCTTTATTTTTGTTTGTTTCAAATTAACTTTGTTCTCGTTGTAAAGTGAGACAGAGTACCCTTTTGTAGGGATTGATCGCTGAAAGGTGACTCGATAGACTGAAAAAACTCTCTGCAGTTGATTGTATTTACCCTTCAATGTTGGCTGCTTTCATTACAGAGACCTTGTTTTTTACAAGCTTACAGCTGCAGCGGGAGAGGGGTTTGGGGATGAGGGGAGGTATTGGTAGGGAGGGGGTGGGGGGGTCTTTTTGCCTGAGTATAACGCATTCCGATTGGCAGAACAAATGCTTTTTCCCAATCAATGAGATTGATGCTCTCAGCAAACTGCAATAAACGTGCACCACTAAGTTACCGTTTTAGTTTGTTAACAGTATCACCAGTTAGTAGGACAAACCTCAGGTGGTAGGTAGTGTGTTCTATGGACAAGATCACTTATCCTATTGGAGTGCTCTCGAAAATGTGTTTTTCTTTAGCAATCTTAGGAGCGGAGTGAGAGTAGCATAAATCTGAATTCGGGAGAAAAGGATGCTGTATTGAAGAGGATAATTTATTATTAGTAGCAAGAAGGATTAGAAGAGAACTAACTTTAGGCCGTCAAAGCTTGATTGGGGGAACTACATTAACTTAAAAACGGAACAGCGCCTGTATATTAAGCAGCTACCTCAAGCAAAGAAAAATAAATGTAATTTCTTTGCTGTGTATACAAGACCAGGTTTATCCTATTCAAATTAGTCTGAATGTTTTTCTTAATAGAACTTATACGTGAAGAACTGTAAAATAATACAAATTATTAAAACATAATTCACAGAGGACAGGCCTAGCTCATGAAATGGATGGATTGGGCTAAATGTGAAGCTTTGGCTGAAGTTCTAAGGCAGTGGCAAGATGCACCAAGGTGCTGGTCCGATGACAACTGGCATAGATAAAGAGAAGAGCAAAAAAGTATGAACAAGCATTGGCAAAGCCTATAGCTCTCGTGTTGTCTGCCAGCCTTTTGACTTTGTCAATGCTTGTTTGATTTTGTCAAGGTTTTCGTAAAACTTTATTATTGGAGGACCTGCTTGGCCCTCACCATTATACAAAAAAAAAAAGGGCTAAAAGCTAAACATATGTTTGGTTTTAGAAAACTCACGCTGCTGGGTAGTCCCTGCCACTGTAGCGAACTACTTTGTGTGTGGATTTGTAACTTATCAAAGAGACTGTCACTCGCAATGAAGTTAGCCAGTGACCAAAGTGGGGTGCTCCAGTGCCCCATGCTGTACGCTGAAGTAGGAAAGAATAAAAATGTGACTCACACAAACAGACTTGTTGATGTAGAGGGCTAGCTGAAAGCCCTTACAATTGTTTATGTATATCATTTTAGTAAAATCAAAAAGATTTAAAAAGTGGGACTTCTAAATACAGTATTTTAAAATGCTAAATATTGAAGGGAATCCTAGTGAATTAACAAGATAGGAAGCTGGAAGTGTCAGGTGGTAGCTGAAGAGAAAGGCAAATCACTAAGGGAAAAGGTAAATTTGAGGCTTGAACAAGCAGTACCAGACAAACCCACATCTGCTTTATTTCTAAACAGCTCTACATTACAAAGCTAGCTAACTGCATATCCAACACTCTTTAAGACCCCCTAAAAAGCCACATGACTAAAATGTATGGCTCACCTTCATCAGAAGTTCCACATTGGTAATATTTCAATGTTGGATGTCTTTTGAATGTATTTGTACCCTCATCCTCTCTGTTCCTTTCAATACTGTCAATCACCACGTGTGTCAGGTCTGTCTGAGTTGACACAGTTATGCCCATGATATCCTCCTTCGTATGTGATGGAACACAACTGATCTCCCTTCCCCAACCCAAGGGCCTGTTAGAAAGGTCTTGCTAGGATTTTCTTTGTCACCGTTCCTTTTTAACATTTATTTACAGGCCCTTATCGCATGAAAAGGGCCTTTGGATTCACCTTGTACACCAGTGGCTCCCAACCTTTTGACTCCTGAGGACCCCACTAAATCATTACTGGAAAGCGGGGACCCCCCAAGCAATTTGTACGATTTAAATTGCAAACACGAATACAGTAATTCAATTCGGTGATTAACGTTTCAATGTTTAGTTTTATTTAGGAAAGTTGAATACTCATGACAGATTCAACATTTCCCAAGTGATTTCTGTTTTTTTCTTTTAGGTTCATAAGATCTGAGAAAGCTTTTTCACATAAATATGTGGTGGGGAAAGGAAGTAAAACCAAAAGGGCCTCTCATATTTCCATAGTGCCTCTTTCACATGTAATTAATTTGTGTTATAGTACCTGTCACACCAGTTTAGGGTGTCGAGCACTTTACAGGAAACTACAAGGTGTAGGATTTACACGTCATCCACTCTGGTAGGCATCTTTTAAGAGTGCTTGGTCTGGAGAAGCACAAACTCAGGATTCAGCACACAACACAGTGGTTAGGTTGACTTTAATAATACAAATGTATTTCTGTGCAAGCAAACCTTTTTAGCAGCATAAGGAAAATAAAAGACTAGGAAAATAAACTGTTCTAATTGTGCCATGCAGTTTGGAAGCAGCTGTTTAATGGCAGTTCATAGCTCACTGTGCTAGATCACGATAAATCACTAGAATTATCTTGATGCTTTTATTTTTACCGAAAGCTGCTGGATGTACAGGGAACTTTATGGTGCTTTAAAACTGCTTCACAAAGGAAGTAATAAATATAAAAACAAGCACATGTTTGTCAGAGTCCCCAGCTGGAGATGTGCCTTCCTCCCGGCCCAGACCTGCAGACCCCTTGGGAAAGTGTCACGAACCCCTGGGGGTTCGCAGACCACAGGTTGGGAACCACTGTTCTACACTAGTGTTGATAACATTTACATTTTTCCCAGGCTCAATGGCAAGTGCACACACAGCGCTGCCATCACTTACATGCAGAACACGAGGGTTGTTCATACATACCACGATGCAAAAAAGGAGGGTTACAGTGAGTAGAGACAAATCCAAAGCAGTAACAACCAGGACCTTGTCCAACTCCTGAAGATCTTCCTTTGTCACTACATGATTTCTCTAATACCCCTCACTGAATGTTAAATCCTGTTTTCCCTTTGACATCAACAACTATCTCAGACCAACAAGATAGTGTGTTCCTGCTTCCTAGTGCTACTCATGTGGAAAGAGTCTGCCTTACCTAATGTTGCCATTTTAGGAACACTATAGTACCCTAACATTCACATTTCGTTTTCTGCAAGGTCTTAAGAAGACAGCTATTTGGGGGCTTACCTTCTATGATATTCCAGAGAAACGTACACATTTCTTGGACTCTTGGCAACCTCAATTAGCTCTCCAGTGCCAAGTGAGTCACATTTTAGGTCCCTTATTTACTGAGCCTTTCACCAACTAGGCCTGCCATTTATTATTCTGACATTCAAACTCTAATCATCCCATATCTCGGCACTCTTCAGCCAACTTACACTGCACATCTCAATTACCAAAGGCCTTAAGCCAGAAGACATTCTTTTATTTTTCTCCTCATCACTCTTCTCTGGACTCTCACTTTTGCAGAATACATGGTATGTTGAAAATGACCTGGCTATCTACTCTCACATGCTATCCTCATTGTGGATACAGCTCCAATTTGCTAATGAGTGGCAACAAACCCCATATTGATGTGTGTTGTTCTCTAGAAATCTACAATGTCAATAAAGATATTAGCAGTCCAGGAGCACAGAAACCTAGCATAGCAAGTTGCAGAGGGCAAAGGATTGACCACCTGAATGGAAACAAATATTGTTCGCACACAGGGACCAGTTGCTCTGAAACATACACTCAGGAACTTGTTGCGTGCAGTCAGATAATGAGCTTTTCCAAGATTAAGACCGGTCCAGGGTATAAAACTGGCAACGCTGGTGCCCATAATCTTCCAAATTCAGCTGGATTATATTTTAGTTTTATCACTTACAGTTTTTACTTCGTTTAAGTATGGGAGAGCACTGTTGGTGAGGACTCATAATCAGTGCTTAATTCTGTTTTCCGCTAGGAGCCAATAAAATTCCCAAAGTAGGGGGATTCTCCAATTTATATACATATATATATATATATATATATATATATATATATACATATATATACATATATATATATATATACATATATATATATATATATATTTTTTTTTTTACATATGTTGTTAGAGCAACCATTGCTAGTTAAGCTTTTTGCCTTCTAATGTCACTACTGAGGGTATTTTATTTGTCTGAAGTACCTGGTTTACTGTGAGAAAATGTAATTCGTATTTAGTTGTGCCTGGGTAATTGAGACTTCCTAAAATATTTAAAGGTTAGGAAGCAAGTTCTGTTGAGGCGCAGGATTTTACACATAAGGAAAATTCTTACTTGACACTCAAGGAAACTTCATTCCTTGGTATTTGTTGCACAAATCTAGCATTTTCCAGCAAAGAAAAGGCTAATGCTCTTCGAAATGTGAATCAACAAATGTGTTATTGTGACAGTTGTGAAGTTTGTTTGTAATTGAGACATTGTGTTTTTCTGATTCAAAATAGCTGGTGTTCCACATAGTCAACTAAGGATAAGATTATTGTGGACTGCCACTGTACCCCAGGAAAGTATTTTATTTACATTTCAGGAGAAGAGCTTGTAGTCCTTGCATTGGTAGTTTGAGGAGAGAAATCTGAGTTTGTAAGAGGTTACAGCCTTCCCAGACAAAGCAGCTGTCTGTTTTCTTAAAAGACATTTTGAGGACATTCGGAAAGTCGACCTGGGAATGCACTTCCCCTGTTGCTTATCATTGGCTTTGTGGTTTGTGACTTATATTTTCATGCTTTCTATTTGCTGGATTTATTTGCTTTAGACTGTCCAGCTTGAGTTTATCCCTCCTGTTGCCTAAACCTTGTTTACTGTATAATTCCACAAACTCACTTTCTGTAAACAGCCCTTTAAATGTTGATCTTATCCTGCTACGTTTGTTGGACATTCAAAGACGGCAGTCAAATGTCAAGCTGTGCCTTCCAGAGAGCTTGGTGTTTACTTTTCTTTCACTGACTTTAAAGTGAGAGCGTTTATACGAAGGAGGAATGCAGATTTTGCTCCACATTGAGCCCGGCCATGCCCCTCCTATCCTCCAGTTTATGAGGCTGTAACATAACCCTTACATGTGGATGACAGATTTTTGCCAGATAGTAAAGTGGGTTACTGCTTTAAGCACAGAGATCCATTTGTTACTTGCAGTTAATAAATTGTAATTCTGATGTAACACAGTAAGCTAAGTAGGATGTGCAACTCCTACACCTTGTAACCCTCGCTCTTTTATGAAACAAACATCTTGTACATTCATTTACATAGTTACATAATCTATTGGCAATGCATAATATGTATATTATGTAAAACACTCTGACACCCAAAACTAGGATGGGTAATGCAATAAAAGAAATTAAATGGCGGTATTTACATTGCTATTTCTGCAAATACCGGGACAAACCAACACATCTGACATTCTTACAGGGCATGCATTTCTCTTATAAATAGGGACTGAACAAAGTCAAAATCATGCCTCTCTTAAGCATCTGTAAACGAATAACATGTTGTGAGCCTTTCTTTACCCTCCGTTCCATTTGCCTGTAAGTGTGAGCCTCAGACTGCACCCAGCCAGGATCAGATTGGAACAAAATGAGGCCTGATCTCTCATCTTCTAAATACATTTTAAAAAGCCCCTTCCCTGTCTGCATGTTGCCGCTTCAAATGAAAGTAGACAACAGTGCAGGTGCTGCTAAACGTGCCCTGGTGTCTGAAAATTACATTGGGACAAGTTCAGCTTAGGCAAATAGGAAACGTTGTTCTTCACGAACAACAACATAATATCACTGCTCTTCTAAGCACCTCAAACCACCTCTTCCTTGCTCTCCCTCCTTTGCCTGAAGTACTGCCCATTCTTTCAGTAAGGTATTAGTAATCACGAGGGAAGGCTTGGACACAGCTGCGGGTCTGAGTGCCAGCAAACAATAGAAACAAGGCAGTGTATCAGGGGTATACAGTTAGCCCCACACCAGGTCGGTACAGGTCTCCTTCGCAACCTTGGTGCGAGCCTAACAAACAGCTGCATGTCAAGCTCTGACACAGAAAACTAAACTTTGCTATGCAAAAAAAAGCATTGGCAAAACAATAGATCTCGCATCTGCAACATCTATTAGCTTCGACAATATTTTGTATCTATGTTGAACCCCAGCCCACCTACTATGCAACATAAATTAAAGTGAAAAAGAAAATGCTATCACAAGGTCAATGCTAGCTACAATATAGCACTTTTTGTTATTTACAACTTTCAATTTGAACCATGCTGCACAGCAGCCACACAGCTGTACAGCATGCCGTAAAACTATTAAAATTGCCAACAGAAGAGAGATTTGAAATGTTTTTTTTTTTTTTTTTTTTTTTTACTTTCAACCACACTAAACAGCAGCCACAAATCTTTGCCATGTTGTACTGCTGTGTGGCTGCTGTTCTACATGGTTAAAAGCAATATGTAAATATATATATATACATATAACCACACCATGTCAGCTATTTTTTTAAAACAATTGCCATGCTGCTGTGCAACATGGCTAAAAACAAAATTAACAAAACAAAAAGTTGTTGCATAGGCAAGACCTATTGGCTTTGCCAATTCTTGTCACTGGAAAGGCATCAAGTAACGAGAATGGATACGTTACTCATGGGTGCAGAGCGTTCCTAGTGATGGTTTTCTGTTTGAATTAGATGGTCACCGAAAAACATAACTCTGTTAGTAAATCAACTAAAAGACGTAGCAGTTAGGCTGGCCCTAATCTCTGTTCTCCCTCAGACGGAAGCAAAGGGTATTCAGGTTCTAAGAGACATCTGAGTTATAATGGTGTAACTCGGAATGCAAAGAGGTATAAAGCAGAGAGTCACTTTATAAAATCATTTTGCAGAAAAAAATCGGCATTATTGGAAATGCCAGAAGCAGACATCTTTGAGATGAATCGACAATTGTCTTAAAATTCAGCTTTCCCAAAGTAGAACTTTGTACTATTTAAAGAAACACAAAATGGTAAGGATTCCCTATAATGGAGATTAGTCGGTAATTTTAGAAGTGTGCAGTGGGGTCAATACTGCACACTTCAGCCACTAACAAAGGTTTAGTATAATACAGTAGTACCACTTGAAAGCACCACAAAGGATGTGAGCAAAAGGTTGTGGTTACTGAAGTGGAAATAAATGTAGGAAAACGTTTGTTTATCACAAACTATTCCTAATTCTCTACATCTTAAACCTAAACTCTGAAATTAAACCATGCAGTGAGGCCATTATCATACTGAAACATTACTCTGGGAATTTCTGATAGCCTTAAATGTCTCTGTGCCCAAATGAAATGCAACGAGTCTTTGTGGGGTTGTGCTTATCCATCTGTGCACCCATGATCTGAAACACCAGGTATCAACCAAGACCACACCAACGCTGCTCCAACTTGGGAAGGAGTTGAAGACGTACCTCTTTAAAGAACACTACATCACAATCCATTAACTGTCCACCATCCAGCTGCTTCTCCTACTAGTTGTTAACTTTATGCTTGTTTTAACCTTGTTCCGTGCTCTGCTGCCTTTTGGCTAGGTGCAGTCTATAGAAATACCATATACATACATAAATACATAAGCTGCTGTAAGACGTGTGTACATGCATCCTTCTCTTCTAATACTCCAGAAGGCTTCAAATAGAAGTTAAGTATGCGTTTTAGATTTAGTATTCCAAATCGTGTTTTAACTCAACAAATATTCTGCTATATTTATGCTGGCACAATTCTAAAATGTTTAAATGAATACTCTCTGAATCACATGCTGGAGATCTAGACAACAACCTTATCCAACTCATTTCCAATTTTTTTTAATTTGCCAAAAATGGTCTCTATGAGGGGGTCGGAATTTGAGCTTAGATACACAATTTAAAATAGAGACTCTCTGACCCACTTTGAAAGACATTTAAATGTAACTAACTTGGTAAACAAATCCAGGTGAGAAAAATAACATTAATGCTAGACAATGCAGTGACGATGACTAATTAGCAGTCTACAAGGTGTTCAACTGTGGAATCCTAAGTAGAATTCATAAGCTTGTGTGTAACTTTAGAGAAGAACTCCTAGTGAGTGAGGGCTAATCAAAAGGAATATGGCAAGATTTGGAGCTCTCCTCTAGAATTTTACTCCAGATGTTGCCTTACTGTACAATGCACGTTTACTCAACTTCTTCTCATTTTACCCCGAGTTTGCTCAACACTAGTCAGCCATAGATCGGAGATTGCAGTAGAAGGTGGTTGTTTGGTAAGATGCGACTACTTAAGTACAAAAAGGATTATACTTACGGAGACGTTACTTCACATGAGGGAACAAATATTGCCTTGGGAGAATTCCCCCAATGGTTTGGAATGGGCACCACACATCAGTTCAATTGTAGTTTCTTTATAAACTATATATTTAAGTAATTATCAGTCTGATGTGTTCTGGGATATTTTTCTATAGTCTTAGAACGTAGGCACATCATATAATGGTTGGATGCCATGTGCAGCACGACGTAGAAAAGTCTGAAATCATAACAGTTTTTGAGAAAATTATTTTTGCTAACGTCTACAAAGAGGTGGATCCATGTATCTTCTAAGAGACCAGTGCGGAAGAATAGAAACTTAATTTTCCTGGACTTGTTCCCTGGTTTGACACACGGACAATAGCTTTATAAGCCTCGGCACAGCAGTGAAAGTTCAAAACCCAGTCACTGGAGAACGATCCTTGTAGTATGGTGCAGTTCAGGATCTTGTTTATGGTCTCTGCTCACCTCCTCCTGTAGGCTCATCTCTGTTTAGACCCTATAGCTACTTGTGTCCCTGGCTTCACGGAGGCCAGGGTGTGTGGTAGGTCTTGATAAGTGAATGAGCATATTTAGGGACAGGAGGTTTGTGGGCACCAGTAGGCCAGGTATATCACCTGTGACTTTACAGAACAAAAAAGAACGATTCTGGAAAGGGGAAACTTCCACAGCCAGTGTGGTGCAAGGTTCTTCTTTGGATGCAAATTGCCTATGCCACCAGGGATTGGCTGAACAGATCCTACATTATGACCTTTGAGGCGGGTCTGCCCGAACGTCTGCAGGCTTCCTAGGAATAAACCTGAGCAGTTGTGTCTGAGTAGGAGTGGCAATAGTGAGATCACCAGGGCATCAATTGAAGGTACACACAGATAGACAGCGTATACACACTATTTTTACAGGTTGGATGCCGTCTACTCTGCCAAGAGTTTGGGCACCACAGAAATATGCTAAACCTGTTGTGGTGTAATTTTCAGCCACCGGACACATTCAGCAACGCCTGCACATTGTCGGCTTTTGTTCGAGCAGCATGTGCAGGCTGGCGGGGGGGGGGTGGGGAGCATTTATCAGATTCCAGCTGGGCCCATAACAAATTAAGGGGCCTTCAGGTCTCATTTTGTTGGAGTATCCTGGCTTGGAGCTATCCAGGTCCTCATACCTAAATGCAGCGGAGGGGAAACAAAGAAACACAGCTTATCACTTCACAGGTACTTAAGAGAGACATGCTTTTGACTTTGTTCAGTCCCTGTTTATAAGAGATATGCATGCACTGTAAGAATGTCAGATGTGTTGGGCTGTCCTAGTATTTGCACCAACAACAATTTAAATACCACTTTTTGTTTATTTCATTTATAGCGCTATAGCGCTACTCATCCCAAAGTTGGATGTCAGAGCACTGACAATAAATCATATTATACATTGACAATAACTCATATGTGTGTAAATTATCGTACAGGATGTTACATGAGACAGAGGGTTACAAGTTGTAGGAGTCATGTGCTTCATAGCTCACTGTACTATTTTACAAGGATTGCAATTTATGAACAGCAAGGACCAAATTATCTTTGTGTTAAATGCAGTAACCCATTTACAGAAAATAAAAATCTGTTATCTGCATGTTTCTTAATGTGCTCTCCAGGAGACATTAACCGTAAATGCTACTTTGATTCAGTTTGGGAGTAGAAAACATACAGATCTTTCCAGCAAATACTTTCACCTCCAGAGTTATTTTACCATTATTATTATTTCCTGAGATTTAGTTGGCACACAAAGAGCTCTGCTGCAGGTACCCTAATCTCATAATATATTTTAAAATGGAGACTTTGCTACCAAATAAGACGAACAGGACTACTGCCATCTTCCCCCATGTTGTTATTTTTTTTGTGGCAGAGTTTCAAAAAATAAATATGAAAGTTGAGGCCCAGACTTTGCATCAGTGTTGTGCAACTTTCTTTGCACAACCCAACGCAAAATCTCATTTATTACATATTGTAATGCTTTCAGATGCATTCATGATAGAGCTGCTAAACATGGGTAAGGTCTTAAGATCTGATGTCACTTCCTGTTTAATTGTGAGTTGTGATGCCGCTTCCTGTAATGCCACTTGCAGTGTTGTATGCTGTGATGTCACGCACTGTGAGGTCACGTGCCATGATGTCACTTTCATGCTGCCTAACTTGGATATTCCCCCCTCTTTTTTTAATTTTTTTTAGGACTTGTGCTCTGGAGATCACCTAATTTACCTCTGCTGTATCCTGGGTCGATCCTGGCAGGAGAGACTTCTTTGGATGCCCCGTGCCCCTTTGTTAGCGTTACCTGGTGACCCATGATTTTGTCTTTAGTTGCTAGTGGGCCCGTGCACACCATGTCCCTTTAACCCTGTACGTGGCCGTCCGCTGCCACAACGAACAAACAGGACTGATTGTTTGCTCCTCTTATGCAAGGAAGGGCACTAGGAAGTATGATTCGTCCTTCTGATCCCCTCTCCCTCCCATATTATTCTGTAGTTCCTATATATAGTTTGAGAGTAGCAGAGCACTCCAAACAGTCGATGTTTTGATAGAATAACATTTTTTATTTGTATTTTTTTTTTTTTTTAACAAAGGTTTAAGGCTGTTCCTCCCGATCGTCTATGCATCCGGGCGTCTGACCGGAATTATTTATAGAATTGAGACCTATTGGTTAATGATGCGTAATAGGACGCTTGTTGCTACCATATCGATTGAGTCTTGCGACTAATGGGCGCAGAGCAATGAAATCATGGTCACACATTCATATTTGGCACCTATTAAATGTAAACTTAGCCTGGCTGTAGTGGGCTTACACTGAAGGAATAGATTGCCACCTACTGTTATTTCTATGAATTGCGCCCCCACTTCTCGGTCGCCAGTTCATAGACGACACATTTGCAGTTTGTAATTTTGAGCAGGTTTTAAGAAATGCTCCTAGAAAGCTTAGATTGTGAATTGATGATAAATACGAAACAATGGAAAAGCAAGACAATGTCAGCGTTCACCATAAGCACGATGGAGAGTGCCTGCTGGTTCTTAAATCATAAGCACCTGCGTCACCAGCCGCGACGGATTGCATAAATAACAGTTCTTTGCTCTGACCCTCCTGATCTTTACACGCAGCACCTGTCAGCGGTAGAACCGGACTTTTGTTTACTCACTGAACACTAACATTAGAAAGATGTTAAAAGTTAAAGAAAGGAAGTTGCTAGGGTGTACTTCATCACTTAACTTTAAGATCACCTCCATTTTAAAGAGGCCTTGCAGGAAAAGTGTAAAAATATGATGAAGTATCTTCAAAATTCCAAAAGTGTATTTCATTAACACACCATTTCACCTTAGTAGATCAGCTTACGTCAGTGCATTAAGATGTATTTTTAAATCATCGTTTTCACACATGAAATTATAAACATTAATTCTTCCCCCTCACCCTGACATCAATGCCAATAGTAAACTAAGAGGCAAGTTAGTTGTGTGCACTCTTTGATGGCCTGGGCTCCCACTATACATGAACAAAATTATAGTTTATCAGATCAAATGCAAGAGAAAATGAAATTCTCTGTAGCGCTCATTCTGAAATCAAGTATTTTGAGGTCTTTTAAGTGCTAATGAAGAAAAAAGAGGGAAAGTGAAATAAAAAAATTGCCTAGGATTATCCAATTTGGGAAATTGGGGGGACCAGGAATAGCCTCAGGCTTTCTGGTTTAAAGTGAAGTCCAGCCCGTAGACTTGTGAATGCCTCACTTCCCCCACGCCCACCTTAATGCCCCAGCACCCTTAAACCATCCACCACCCTGCCAGCGTCAAAGTGGCCCTTGGTTGCACCACAGACCAAACTTTTTTGGCCCCTGGGAAAATGTTTGCAAGTACCCATGGTCCACATAGAAGAGATAAATTTGGAAGCTGAGAGAAAATAATTTGGGACTTTATTTCCTAGTTATCTTACATTAGCATGAAGGGTGTTTTAAGCAGGAAAGGGCTAAAATACAAATTTTTGGCTTGAAAATCAAGGATGCTGCCACCTATGTGACCCATGTGTACCCAGTTCTTACCACAGCTAGGGTGATCCAGCCTGTCTTGGCTGTAAGACCCAAAACATGAGCAGAGCCATCAATGGATGTCACACTGTAACAAACTTAATGGAAAGAATATAATAAAGACTTTAAAATAAAAAAATAAAAAATTTCAACATTTTCAGTGTCTCAGATAAATACACACAATTGGAATACTGTCCCGAGTGACATTTATAAAAAAAAAATCAGCATGAAACATTCAAGAATACTCCCATGCCTTGACGATTGCCACAAGTTGCCCAAAATGTGTCAGTTTGTCATGTTCTCTCTTTAGACTATATTGCTATTAAATGTGAAACAAGAGTACTTTATATTGAGCATATATGTGAGTTTTCTATAGAGCATAGATCCGGTGCTGGATGTAGCGCTCCCAAACTGGATGGTTAAGGAAAATTGTAAATTAAGTAAAGCAATGGGTGGCGGATCACACAATTTAGGAAAGTGGAGAAGCAAAGATTTGAATCCAGGATTACATAGTGTGGAGGTGATAGAATTTAGGGTTACATCCTTTCCTCTTCCATTTAATACCAAAGATCAGTGATTTGTGTTCAGTTATTCAATTAGTGTTAGTATTTGGAATTCAGTAAACACACTTATCACATCTTAAATCAAACCGACAATATACACACTTGTATACATGTGTATAGTCATAAGATTTAAAGGTGTGCTTTTTTTGTGTTGAAACAGACATGGACGATCAAACACAGTGAAATCATGCTACAATTCACAAGCGTCTCTCTGAAGGACTGTAACCCAAGTGGTAACGCTGTGGGGGCTCGGAGACCTCTTCATATTTTTGCTAATTATTTAATTGTAGTGGTTGCGATGCTAGGCCTATTTTAAAACTAGTCTTTTTCTCGAGTCAGTGGAGCTAGCAGCAATGGTACCATAAAATAGTATCACTTGCTTCCCTTATTCTTCTGGATCCCCTGGCTTGACAAACTGCCCAATTTAGGAGAGGCTCTTTATCCCAATGTAAGCAATGAAAGAATCAACAGCGCATAAAGCTCCTTGAGCCTCCACAAAGATGCTTCAAGAGACTTGGGCAATGTGCAGCATGTCTCCAGAAAGGCATGCTCTCTGCCACTGTTTAATCTTCACTTTCCACTTTAGTAAATCTAAGGGGGATATTGTTTTCTGTGTTCCTCCATACCAAAATTTGTGAGGGATCAATTCCCCGTTCCCCGTGGTTCCAACACCCATTCAGCTGTGGTCGTTGTCCCACAACCTATATCTGCGTTCACCACTACAAGTTGAATGGTGTCTTTCCAATTGTCTGGGTGCAGGGAGATAGAGGCAGGTGGTAATTATACACCACTGAGTTTAAATGGGTTGAGTATAGAAATATTTTTTATTTCCCCCATCCAAACCCTCTTAGTTGGTGAGGAAATTAATATTGGGCTTAAAAGGAGAAAGTGCCCCAAATCCAGATGTAGTCCATTTTCATACGTTCCAATGTGATATTAACTGTCGGGCTAGCTTTCTTCTAAAGGTGCTTTATGTATGTAGAAATACTTCTAAAGATCTATCGGGGAGCCGCCACAATGCCAGTGTATTAAAAAAGCAGCCCTGATCTCCCTCATTCGTTTAGATTACTTTCTTTATTAAGTGAAGTAGGCAAAGTCTTTTCTGGGCTGATACTTTGCAGAATAGATGGAAACGTATGACTTTATTCCAGGGATCGAAGAAAGTTTTTGAATTATTCATTCTGTTGGTCATGTATTTATTATGTTCCATTTCTAGGGCATGTGTTGTGATTATTGACATGGCACTATGTAAGTTTTCCTTTTGAATCTTTGTAATACATTTGATAGGGCCCTGGGGCTATTATGGAAGAAAATTATGAAACTAGGAATCCCATTGGATATTTTCAAATATATCTGAATGTTGCTTTTGGATGCTTGGGTGACAGTAAGACTGAAACAGAAAACAGCTGCACATAACATGAATACAGAGACTGGTTTGACTCAGGACTGTGTCTTTGTGCCAGTAGTTTTTAATATACTCATGAGTACTTCTCTCATGTTCTCCAAAGTATTCCAACCAAAATTTGGGAAGCGTGTAGCTAGTCCACTTATATATATGATGTGGCATTAAGTGATTTGGCACCTTGGGTTTCAGATAATATGCTTATTGCGTACACTGCCAAAATAGCCATAATTCTTGAGGGGCATCAGTAGGCAAAACAATCAATCTTTGATGGTACCGTAATAGATACATACTCAAGGTTCGACTTTTAAATATTTAAATTACTATATGAGTAATTCAGGGTGATGGAACTTCCACTTAATGCCTTTATCACACATGGGGCTAACAACTATGAAGTTTCTTAGTAAGTGTGGTCATGCGTACCTGCGAAATCTGGCCTCCTAACCCAAAGGCATGCATTTGTTAGATTATCCCTCTGGTAACCTTTACTGAAATATGTGGCAGGGAAGCCTACTGTGATATTCGATCCAGTGGTAGGAAACATGTGCCATTGGCTCTGTCGCTACCTGCTCTAACCCAATGAAGGCTGTTGATAGCCAGCTGGCATTAATACCCTTTTGTTGGAATGCAATCAAAAGCTCCTTTATGTTTGTGAGATCTCTTTGCAGAAAGAATAAACATATGCCAACTGGTTGTGCTTATTAAGAAGGCCACGCTGGCTTGGATACTGGAATTTTATACCATGAGGCAATACTTGGTTTTAGTTCTGTCATACTAACATATCGCAGAATATATATATATATATTTTTGTTTTGTTGGACACTCTACCACTAATGTTTAACAAAGTTCTTGCCACTTTACTTAAAACATTTGCTAACAATTTATTATTGAGCGATTTATGAAGTTTAACGTCTGATAGCCGTATTCAAATATGGATTGGAAATATGGAATTCAGCTTCCTTCATTGCAGCTTCCTGAAGTGGAATTTAGAAACTGGTTTTGAAACTGAGGAGTGATGTTTTTGCTACCCGTTACCTGAAGCAGATACAAGAAACTCCTTCAAAGTACAAGGTTTTGCGCCTCTAAAAACAGTGTTTGCCCCCCATGTAACTTTGTTTTGCCTAATGTTTACAGGCATTGGGGAAAAGCGTTAAAACAGTTATTATATTTATTTAATGATAATTGGAATGATGTACATTTGATTTTGTTATCCAGTCCCTCTAATAAAATTGATTTAAATGTTGCAAAATATAGTCAAGCACTGTTCAATTTGATGCATGAATAAAAAAGAAATGACACTAAGAATAAAAGACATGACACAGTGATATAAATGTAATAATATGCATTCATTGTAAAGTTAAGAAAACTTTACAGAAAATATTTAGAAGTAAAGTGAGAGATGCAGTACCACAAACGGTGCTGAATAAGCAATTTACCTCACGGGTCATAGCAATGTGCCGATGACTACAAACAAAATAGTACCACGGAGAATCCATCTCACCCTTGATACATCATTCTAAACAAAAACTGTGGCACTCTTCGGTATCCTTCAAGAATGCAGTGAATTTTGAATGGCTAATTAGCCATCTGCAGTGAATGCTATCACAATGTAATCATGTTTCAGAGCCATATAAATAATGTATGTAATTCTTGAATGACACCTAGATGTGCCATTGCTTTACTTTAGTATGTATAACCAAGCCTCGTGGGTTTATGGCAGCTCTTGTAGTTTAATGCTCTATACATCACTGACAAGACGTCCGGTCACCTCATTAAACTTCATAACCTTTCGATCTAGCAATAATTAAAAAAGAAATATAATGAGTGGGCAGGGTAATCACAAGTACACTGCTAATGAAACAAACAATACTCTAGTCTTTGACGGAACCCTCGAAATCAGAGCAAGAAGGTACAGATTAGCGCTACGGTGCCTTATTAATTGCAGAATGTGCGGAATATGACCAGTTTTTGTAATATAGCATCGAGAGCACCCACTTTCAGAAACCTAGAGAAGAGATGAGGGCCCTCTAAATGTAAAATCATAATTCACCATTGCTCTGACGGGTTATTCCTCACACGTTTCAGTGTCCCCCAAGAACATTTTGGAACTTAGGAACTCACATGGAAATGTACTCAAACTATCAAAGATTCAGACCCTTTATGAGATCGAAAATTCCTGGCTTACAGAAGATGAAGCATTTTTCCATAGTTTCTTTATTGGAAGATGTGAAGATCTGCTTGAAAGAATGCAGTAAGTAGTAGGACCTCAAAAAATGAGAACTCCCACATAAACAATATTTTTTTCATATAAAAACATTTTTTTTTTTTTTTTTTTTAACAAGTGCTCCTAACCTAGCGAAAATGCTTACATACAACAGTCACTGTCTGTGAAACTACTTTCAAATCATGTCGCGGTATTTTCACACCTCGTTGGATATACTTATGTAAATCTTGCCTGACATTTTTTGTGTTGTGTAAGTCAATTGAATTGCGTAATTCATTTAGTGCTAAATTAAAGACAGTTGAAGATAAATAGAAAATAAAGCGTTTATTTGATTAATTGAGTTGGTATCTCTCTGTGCTGCAGTGTTTTAAGTGTAGATTTTTTTGTAACCAAACGCCATTCATTTTCGGCAAAACACTCAATGGTGTTAATACCATACCTCACACCCTGTGTTCATTCACCTGCTTTGTTCGGCTTGTGCTACTAAGATTTGGAAACATCTCTCATACTAACAAAGTATTCTTTTTAATTTGTTTGTAGGACAGGAAAGATGAAGACCTTGATTTTGCGGAAGACGTTGTTGGAGGGGCCAAGACAAATACTGCATTGAAAGATGTTCAGGACAAGACTGTGAGATTTCTTTCAGTACATTATTACCAACCCTTTTGCCAAGCTGTGTGGTTTACCCTTGACGAGCATAAAATATCGTGCCAAAGCTGCCCTTTATGTAGCAACTTGACTTGTGTGTGGCAGCAATCAGTTGGGCAACCTGAATTCTGTTCGCATGTCTGTACATGACTCCGTATTGAAGCAAGGTGCATCTTTAAATTGTCCTGCCTGGTGCATAACGTTCCTCACTCTGCCTCTCCTCACATCCTCTCACAGAAACACAAAATATTTCTGGTATTGTTCACTCTTGCTGGAAGCTCAAAGTCTCCTGCTTGAACTCACCTGTATCCAACATCCCCATCCCACCTGACACAATCCTTGTCTGACTGCCCTCTCAAAATCTGGAGTTCTTACACTCCACACAAATCCTTCTACCTCATTTTTTAAATCCAAACTCGGACACATCCTTTTCAACACCTTCCTCCACAAATAACTCACTTTGGCCCTGTTACTTGCTTCTTGCCCATCCTAACTCATCTGGTCATTCTCGTTTTACACCCCGCTTCCCTTACCCTCTGGCCACTACAATGAAAGTTGCCTACTCCGATCCATCCACCTCGTATATAATTGTGAATGTTTAATGTCTGGTATTTGAGACAGCTTTACATGTCTCGAGTCTTGTTTTACCCCAAAAAACATAGGTACCCTACATGGATGACGTTTGATCAGCAAGCTTCACCCAATGGTCTGTTAAATGTTTTTACATTTTGGTTCCGCCCACCACAGCATATAGCGTGGGGCGGTTGGTCAGCCCATTTTACCAATTGGCTCCTTTTGCTTTGCATCACTGCACCTAGAAATATTTCCTTTACCTTTAGATGCAAAGTTTTTTCACAGTACGTTGTTTATTTCTTATTTTAACTTCAAATATCAGCTAGTTATTTTGCCTCCCCTTCTTTGTAACCTTTATATTCTAAAGTATTTAAGTGTCATTGTAACATTATAGCAGTTTGGAATCTGAGTGCTTGGTAGGTGGTGATTTATTCTTCTCCCCTTCACAAATGTTAATAAAATGCCTGGTACAACTGAAAAAGGCTTGCTGTGTAACATTCATAACTAGTAAAATAACTGCATCTGTGAACTTGTTTTGATTTTAAAATGTTTAGTACAAGCATAAGGCAGCATGTTCTGGTAATAGCACATTCTGTTTTTGCCTTTTAATTTTGTGACATATTCTTGCACAAAAACTAACCATTGCACCATCTTGCCCTGGCCAAGACATATTAGCTTTCCCAATGCTTGTTTTTTGTTTATCCTGATTTCGATTTTCCAGTACTTGTTAAAAAGTGATCCGACACAGCGTGGGTATATGGTTGATTTGATTTTAATTTTGTTTTTACCCCAAATGTTAATTCACTTTGTCTGAATTTATACACAACATTTTTCACGTTCCTATCTTAAAATACTATGGTGTCATTTGGCTCCTGCACATGCTATGTGCAACCTCAAAATAAGATTGATGTTATACAGTGGGAGATTACAAATCTCTTAGTGGGGTCTGTGCTCAATACCCTGTAACTCCTAAAATCTGAGAGCAGGTTCATGCAAGCTCTATTACTGTCATATATAGTCTGGAGAAGTATAGCCTCCCTCTTTACCGGTGGTTTATTTACAACATCTCTTCTATTTTTGAGAGATTCTAAGACATCCGCTCATTTAGAGTCAAGTTATGATAGTGTACTAAAGTTTTAACATCCTTAGTAACAGCCTGTACTTATGAAAGGATAGAATATGAGCATAATGATATGGAAAATAATCCATATTTATGTTTTTGGGAACTAATATGTGTTCCTACATTTCGGCAAATAGGCCTGTATATGTTTTTGTTGTTGTATGTGTCAATTTACAGTGCGTCTGATTGACATGTAGAGGACATCTAGCGAATTTTAGCTGACTTTATACTGGGTAAGTCCTGTCTTAATGAACGCCCAGGATCCTTAGGGACCGTTTACACTAGGGCTGAAACATGTTGACCAAAAAATAGGGTATAGGGAGTATTAGCTACCCTAATGCACCCAAATTAAAGTAACAATGTATAACCATCCCCAGGACAACAATAAAAAAGGTGTTCCTCTTTTTTTAAAACATTTTTTATTGAATTTTGTATCAAATAATATACAAATTATGGCATGCAGAAGACCATGTGCAATAGTATCTTATTCTGTGTTATAATTGGTATTCATCATTACCTTATATAAAGCAAAACAATTGCAGTCATGTACAATAAATTGTCATGTTCAGGTAGTTATGAAGGATCTAGCATTGCAAAACCAGTTAAAATCAATACAGTGCAATACATCATAACAATAACAAGCCCCCCACCTTAACCCTAACTAAATAGTCGTTGTGTACAAGATGGACTCTGTTTATATATAGACTAATAATATCTGAATAAATAGTCGTGAGGGAGGAGGAAAGACCTGGAGGAGTGGGCCACCAACGAGGATGAGGCCCAATATAAGTCATATCAGTGTATGTAATTCATTCAGTGTCTGTCATGTGTAGCTCGTGTGGGAATGTTGGGGTGTCACCTGGCATAGTAAGTATGACAATATCCTATTCAGGTTATCGAACTCTGGTCGTCATCTGTTTGGGCCTTAAATGATTCCAGATAGACATTCCACGTCATGGCGATCAGTCGAAAAAAGGTGTGCCTAAGGTGTTTTTATGTAACCGGACCCCATCAGCCTATATCCTTAAGTGGTTCCTTGAATATGGTAGAGCCCATCCTGATTCACAGGGACCAGAATGAGATCTGATGAGGAAGCATGGCACAAAATAGAGTGGATGAGGGCCTTAAAAAAACAAATAAGGATACATGATAGAACTTTTCAACACAAGTTTAGAACATAGAAAGAGCTATAGGATACTCCTCTTAGTAGTATTTGCCCATGGAACGTGTATCTTACACTCCTGGTGCAAATTCTACCCCCCACTCCTTCCCCACCCCCATGATTCATGTGTACCAAATTAGGGGGATTGTTTTGTGACTGTGAAACAGTGGGATGCAGCGATAATACCTCCAAGGCATGTCCTCTTTTAACCTCTTGCACATTACTTAAGCCCTAGAACAGGGGTCTCCAACCTTTTCTTATAGTGAGAGCTACTTTAGGTCATAGAAAACTTTCCTAAGCTACTGTTCAACATAAGAATTCTGAATTCTTAAACACCGTGATTCAAGTACCCCAGTTGTGCTCCAGTGAGCATTAAAGCATAAAGGAAGAAATAAGCAGGCAAGAAAAGATGTTAAAGAAAAGAAAGCAGCGGAAAAAGAGAAAAAAAATAAAGAAGTGAGAACAAGAATAAATAAACAAAATGGAGTGAATAAAAGGTGAGGAAGAAGGAAAGAAAACAAAGAATAATAAGTAAAGAACGAATGAGCTAGCAAAAAGAAAAAATAATTAGAAAGAAACTGAAATAAGGAATGAGGAGAAATGAAACATGTAGAGGAAGAAAGCAGAAGAAAGAAAAAAGTAGATAGAAAAACAGCAGCAAGAAAGCGAAAGAAAGGAAGAAAAAGACAGAAAAGAAAGGCACAAACAAGAAAAAACAAAGAATGAAAAACGGGAAGAAAGAGAGAGAGAATCACAAAGGAGAGAACAGAAGAAAAGGGGAAGCAAAAGTGAATCAAGATGGCAAAAAGTCTGAAAATCAAAAGAGAAAGATCCAAGGTATGGTAGTAAAGAAGGAAAGGCGATAAAAAGAGGTAGAAAAATAAGAGAAGTAAAGAACATTTTCAGAATAGGATACTCTGCACTGTGGGTTTCCCAGGCCTCACAGAACGGGTGCAAAAGGGGAGCTTCATATTTTCAAACCAGCTCACCAGCAATAAAGTCCGAGCTCTTGAGAGGGAGGGAGCGAGCTCCAGGTAGCTTGCGATCAACCTGTTTGAGACCCCTGCTCAAGAAGTTGTCTACCTTTTCCATGCAGGAATAGTGTACAGAAATAACCATGCTCACTCCACGTAAATTTAACCCTCAATACACTTGCCTAAAAAATATGCTTAGGTCTTAAGACTAAACCACTATTAAGTGATCACAACCGTAGCCTAAAAATGAGCTGTGGCTGGCATTATTTTAATGCATTTGTGTATAGTGACTTAATGACCCTTGGAGGAATTGTTAATGTACTATAAGTAAGCAAATGTGCTGCTTTCGGCATCAGCCATCTTTAGTAGTGACGAGAAGATATGTAATCAGGTGGAACTCTAGAGATAACAGAATGTGTTTATTTCTTTGTGAGTTCTTCATGAGCAATACAGTTATTGATATTAGAAGCAAGAATGACACTTCATCAGTGAAAGATACTCTTGCATAATCGAAATTATAATCGCATGGATAAAAAAGTATTGATTATGACACTCGGTGTCACCTTAACAAGCAAACCCAGAGCTATTGGTTTGCCAATGCTCGTATGCTTTGTAATCACTCAGTCTAAACCAGAATTAAGAAACATTCTACAATGACCACTGGTGCATTATCATGCATGCACACTTAGGGGAGATTCGATCTGCCCGGTAGCAGTTTGCAGCTGCTGACACATTGCAAAATTAAAGAATTGAATACATTAAAGAAAAAACAGGATCAGAGAAAGGGAAGAGGGTGAGTAGTAGGTAAGTAGAAAAATCGAGGGGAAGTGGGAGGAGAAAGTGGCATACAAAAAAGTAAAAAATAAAAATAAAGTGGGAGTGGAAGATAAGATGACCCAGGAGATTGATGGAGTGGAAACGACAAACCATTCTCTGAAAGTAAAATGGTTTATTGCCAGAAACTAGGAATAATTCACATCTAAGTAAGGAGTGAGTAAGACGTGCTCATAATGAGAACACATTTGTGGATCGCGCTGTAGGGTACTGTGTAAAACCAGGATGCTCATTTTATGTGCAGAAGAAAAGGAGCAAAATCCAGCCAGTTCTTTAGATTTTTCTGAGCGCGAGGAAAAATCTCAATGAGGAGATGCAATTATAAGATCCCAATTGAAAGCAGCTACCTGGTCAATAATAGACCCGTAGCTATAGCTCCCCCTGCACCGGGGAGGGTCTTAACCCTTCAGACGCCCCTCAACCATTCAGGATGCCCCATTCAGCCCAAGACCAATGTACACATGTGAGATATGGGAAACTCAGGTGCCCATCTTCACAATCTGCGGTGGGCATCATTTTGCTTTACTCCACTGGTTAATAAAAGTGAAGTCTTGAAAATGAGTTGGAAAATTACGCAAAATACACACGAGGTTTGTGATCATCATAAATGTTTATTTTGGAATATCAAAATCCATAAAACATGCATTAAAATACTAATATAAGAATATGTGGTGTAAAATCATTTAAATAAAACTAAGAAACAAGCAGCCGACCGTGACTCATACTATATCATACAATAGCATAAATTGATGCACACAAAAACAAGACAAAAATCATAAAGCTAATTCCATAGTAAACAGGGTGGGCCTTTAAAAATACGCTTAAAAGTTGCCATAAAAATAAGGCACAATGGCCATGTCAAAGGCTTCAATCCTGCATTCCACCTTTGCAGAGGAGCCAGTCAGCGTGCAGAAATTTGGTCATTGAGCCAAAGTCTGCAGAATAACCACTGGCGGCAGATCATTTTCGCACCTCGCCACCAAGACGTGGAACACTTTTCCCACCCACCTACGTCAGACCAAGGACCTCCTTACCTTTAGGAGACTTCTCAAGACTTGGCTGTTCGAGCAGTAGCAGCCCCCACCTCCCACCTCAGTGCCTTGAGACCCTCATGGGTGTGTAATGCGCTTTACAAATTCCCTGATTGATTGATTGATTGAAAATCACCTCTCTTGCATCAAAGCATAAAATGAGTAGTGTGGGTGCATATTGCCTGAAACCCACGAGATCACACCATGGTTTTAGCCAGTGCTTGCATGGCCTAGCAAACGTGGGACAAAAAAGGCAAAATGGTGGAGAGTTTCTTCTGCAGCATTGCAAAGTCAGCACCCACTCGAACTGCAGTACTTCCCACCCCACTTTGTACAGAAACTATTTACTGGGAGAATCCCATACCTCCATTTTAAATAGAGTTGCAATGGGGTAACACCAGGCAGAGGGTCGAAAAACTCTTCAAAAGCAAGACTGATCTTTGTGCCCAAGAATAAATCTTTTAAACTCCCTGCCTAAATGCATGTTAGTTCCCTCAGCCACAGATTTCCTTTTCTATATTCTTTTATCAATTGGCGGGTGACTGACTTAGCTGAACCTGGAGAGGCCAACAAAGAGGACAAACCCATATCATGCAGTGAGGACTTGATAGAGGCAAGCCAGGGATCTTCTCGCACCCTGGAGAAATTAAAAGTGCGTTTATTGAAACTCTATAGGTTTCCAATTCCTCTACAGACCAAAGTCTGTGCCTGTACAGGATGGGTCTAGGGAAGGCAGTGCATTTCATTGAGTAAAGACCCAATGTGTCATCTGCAAACAACAGCATTGCAATTTTTAGAAATGGGTATAATCTCAGCTGAATGCCAAGATACAGGGATAGGGCCACCTTCCAACAGGGAGCGAAAGAGCAGCTGAAATTACTTGGCCCATATCAGGGGTTCAGCCATGAATAAGTCCCCAGGGCTTTGAGAGGTGGAAGGGCCCTGATGATCTCCACAAAGTCTTTAAACTCGAAAGTCATGAGAGTAGTACTTCTTCCAGGGCGGGGAATAATATATTGCAGTCCACTATTTTTATTGAAGGGCTTAGCTTCATAAATCTTCGAAAAGTGGTCCACCCAGGTTTGTGTTTGAAGATTGTTATCTTCTACTAGTGGCCGCTTTACAATTACCATGGGTCAGTGTCCCCCAGAAAGACTCAGGCCCTCACTAGGACCTTGGCAGCAAATGCCGCCTACTGCCACGGCGACTGGCGCCAACATACCTTCGCCGTGGCTACCGACCGTCCATGCCATTATGACCGTAGCTGGAATTCCGCCAGAAGGCTGGCGGAATTCCGGCGACAGTCATGGCGGGGGACGGCGGTAAGGTTGCGCTGCTGCCAGCAGCAGCGCCACGCCAGAAGAGCGCCGTCGGCTGCATTATGATCCATAATGCGGCCTGGCGGTTTTCCGCTGGTGGACACTGCTGCTGGCAGCAGCGCTGCATCCCGTCTCCTGCCGGAGGACTCCCTGCAAGCAGGTAAGTGGGTGCTCCGACAGGGGAGGGGAGTGGGGTTTGTTGTGTGTGTGTGTGTGTGAGACTGTGTTTGTATGCGTGCATGCGGGCGTTAGGCATGTGTAATGCGTGTGTGCATGAATGGGTGTGAATGTGAGTGTGCATGTATGTTGTGTCGTGTATTTGCGTGTGTGCCTGGATGTATGTTAGTGAGTGTTGCTGTGTGTGTGTATGAATGTATGCATGCATGGGTGAATGTGGGTATGCATGTGTGTATGTCGGGAGGGGGAGGGGGAGAGGGAGAGTGGGGGGAGGACTCTGTGGAGAGGGAAGGTGAGGGGGGCAGGAGAGACCCCTATAAGTGCCAGGGAAGGAATTCCCTAGCACTGATTGTGCCTACCGCCATGGTTTTTGTGGCGGTAAAAAACCCACGAAAACCATGGCGGTATGCGGGGTCATGATACCGCCGGTGGTACAGTGACAGCCGCTGGACTGGAGATATATATCTCCAGCCCGGCGGCTGTTAACGCCGTGGCTGTCAGTGTGGTACATTGGCGGTATGGCTTCAGCCATACCGCCAACGTCATAGTATGGCGGTAAGTACCGCCAGCCAGTTGCTGGTACTACTGCCATAATAGGACCAACCGCTGGGGTCGTAATGACCCCCATAGTGTCTCTAGCCTTAACCGCTATGACCAGACCCTCTCACAGATCTCGTTCCCATTGTAGCTTAGCTTGTGAAAGTGCGATCTTATAGTCCTTTTGGGCTTTACAAATGACCTCTCTATTGGTGCCCTTCAAGCTCTGAATAAGAATGACCCTTAATTTTCTATAATGACTATTAAACCAAGTAAAGCGGGTGTGTGCCCTGGGAGCCCTGCCCCCAACCTTGAATAAAAAGCCCTCAAAAGACCTAAACAGCTTTTCTTGGCACTTATTATTGGACTTTAGCAACATAAAAGAATGATGGACGGAGTGCTGAAACTTTTTAAGCACTCACCCCAGTCAAGGATCTGGGTTTAATCCATCGTTCTTTTGCTCCCCCATGCCCACCTCAGTTTGGACACAGCCATATGTGAATCAGTCTTGAACCTGATTCCTGGTGGAACAGTCCAGCATGAACTGCCAGGCCAGGTGCTCCCTGGACTGTAAATAAGCATCCTTGGACCAGATTCAGGGTATTGCCCCTCATCAGCCAGGCTAGCTTGAATCCAGTGGCACTGTGAACAAGACCCAGCCGTAAAATGCAAGGATTGGGTAAGGGACCTATATAGGTGAGGTTTGTGTTTATAATAATTTGCACCAGTCCGAGTGGATACAAAAATATGTAGCAATAATTAGCAACAAACAAACATTGTGGGGTGGTTGAGATGGAAAGAAAGATTAATTTCATATGACTTTTACCTTTCCCATGTACATGTTTAAGGACGTATATCATATTTTGGTCTATAAATAGTAGAAAATAATGTGATAATTGATGACCCCATCATGACTAAATATCAGGACAAGAAACACTGAATTGTGGGGCGAGGTGAATCAGAGATCATGCAAGAATAATTTACCAAGATTTAAATACACATTAGAGGAAGTATTTTGTAAACAACACTACCATTGATGAAGGAGCACATTCGCATTACTCCTTAAGGATCTGGTTATGTTTAGGTGTTATG
Organism: Pleurodeles waltl; assembly: GCF_031143425.1. Classification (NCBI taxonomy): domain Eukaryota; kingdom Metazoa; phylum Chordata; class Amphibia; order Caudata; family Salamandridae; genus Pleurodeles; species Pleurodeles waltl. The sequence continues at coordinate 746,038,193 of NC_090450.1, read as the reverse complement.
AACCACTATAATGCTTAACCATAGAGAAGTAATTTTATGGGTGTCTTTTTATTTTATTTATGCGTTTTATGTAACAGGGACTTTACCCAGAGGTTTCAGAGCGCTTTACAATAAAGCAAAAGAAAGAACGTTACATGAGAAAGTTAGAGTAATATGGAAGTAGGTGACAATATGTACATGACATATATATATATATATATTACATATTTACAGAGCTGACGTGAATGGTCATTACGGCTCTTGAGGGTGTCATGTAATAGTCATGGTCACACTATAAAATGAGATGGCATATGCCTGGTGGGGAGCATTGGCAAGGAGTGCTATTGAGAAAAATTACTTTGGAAGAGAAGAGCTTTAAGGTCAGTTTTGAAGATCCAAAATAAGGTCATGGTGTGAAAGTTTGGAGGCAGTGAATTCCAAATTCTAGTTGTTCCCTGAATTGGGTTGCACCATTAGTTTTTCCCTTTTGAAGGATGGAGGTTCGAGCACCAGATTTTTAGCATTTTGTGATGGTCTAGAGCCACCTAAAATCTTAAGTTTGTTAGCTAGGTAGTGAGGGGTGTTAGTGTATATGGCTTTATGGGTGATGCAAGCAGTTTTGATTAAAGTCCTAGCTTCAGCAAGAAGCCAGTGAAGAGTTAGCAGGTTCACTTGACCAGTTTTGAGGGCATCAGGAATGGATCCTTGGCTGAGAAAGAGGTGAACCAGATTTGTCCAGTAGGGGAGAGTAAGGGTATAGAGTTTTGTTGCAATGTCGCTGGTGTTAGGGTCTAGAGAGTGACTTGAAAGTTTGGTTTTTCAAGGTTGAGAAGGGAATTCTCAGTGATAAATGTCAAAACTGTGCCAGGAGCATTTGAATTTGTATATCTCATGTGGTGTAGGATGTGTATCATGATCAAGGAGCGAATTCACTTTTTTGCATCGAAGAATTGTACAAATTCTTATGCTTTTTTAGGTGGGTCGTCAAATTTGATGTTTGCAGATGAAGGGTAAAGTGTTTCTTTGGTCTGTTCTTGGCAGAGTCGAGGAGGGTTCTAAAGTAATTTGATTTTTCGCTAAAGATATGTTTGTGGTAACAAGATCTTGCATATTGGAGGTATGCAAGATTATTGACAGAGGTTGACTGTCTCCATTTCTTTTCCAAGAGTCTTAGTTCTTTCCTTTCGTCATTGAGGGACTTATTGAACAATGAGGCAGAGAGTGAGGGTCTTTTCTTCTTGCTTTGTAGTGGAGTTACATTATCTGTCAGGACAGATAAACTAGTGTAGCAATTAGTAGTCAGGTCATTACAGTAGGAGTTGATGTATGGAGGTACTTTCTTTGCAGTGCTGCTGCAAGTGTTGAGGTTGATGTTCTTTGTGTTGTGAAATCAGGCAGTTACCCTTTCTGATGGATACAACTACCTGTGGATTCCTCACCTCATGAATACTCCCATCCACAGGTAGCTAATGTATCCACCAGAAAAGTCGTTACCGAAGGTAAGTAACTCGTTCTTTTGGTTGGTCCAGGATTGCAGCAGGCGAAAGATGAAGTGTAAAAGGGGGAGTGAAAAAGAGTAAGTGGTCAGAGCAGTCTACTGGTATAGGATCCTCTACTGTGAGCAGGTAATCTTTGGAAATAATAAGGTAAAGCCTGGAGTCTCTAGAGTATGTTGGTTTAGGTTTGTGCTGTAAAAGATCGTTTCCGGAGAGAAATGTGGCAAGCTGGTTGGTAGCCGAGTCTTCCAGGGTGCCCCAATTAAGGTTAAAGTCTCCTAGGAAGATGAGTTCATCCCTTTGTGAAGATAGGTCATTTGTCAAGTCAATACATTTCTCAGTAAATGCAGAGTTGTCACCTGGTGGGTGGTATATGGCATAAACATTGAGAGGAGAATTGTGCTGAACACGAAGTTCCAAAGTAAGCCATTCAAATGTAGAGAAAAAAGCTACTAGATAGTGCTCAGCATTGAAGGACGTTTTTGGAGATGGCAGCAATTCCTCCCCTGACTCTACCTAGCCTATCCTTTCTGAAAATTGAATAGTGTGTGTGTGTGTGTGGATGGGGGCCTGGGAGTGCAAGGGGGGGGCAGGAGAATGAGAATGGTGTGAGAAGTGTCATTGAACAAGGCCTTAGTGAGGTTTTGAATGTCAAGGTTGTAGTTAGTGATGGTGTCTGAGATTTCCAGCTTGTGTTTTGTTGCAGATCTGCAATTGGGAACCATGCAACACAGCTTTGAGGTGACTGTTTTGGTGTAAGAGATGGCAGGGCATTTAGAGAGTATAGGAATGTTGTTTCTATAGTTCAGTGCATGGGTTGTAAGTAGATGGCGTTTGGATCTGACTAGGGAGATGGTGGGTAGGGCGTATTGCTGTGTGTTTAGAGAGGAGATAGTGGTGGACAATGTGAAATATTGTCCAGGAGGAAAAATGGAGATAGCTCTACTTGATTGGAGAAAAGGGGAGGGGAGAGGTAGAGGTAGGTATGGTAGAGGTAGGTATGGTAGAGCGTTGGGTCAAGTGGTTGCACTGGAATGAAAGGGGTGAGTGGTGAATGGGGAATGGGATAGATTGAGTGTAAGAGGAGAGGGAGCAGGGCAAGGTAGGATGGGTGGATAAGGTGGAAGAACATATGGAGGGGAGGGCAGTATGGGAGCTAGGCCATCTGATTGTTAATCGTATGGTCTGATTGGGGGGTATTTATCTTGATTGGGTAGTGGTTTCTTCAAAGTCCCTCGATGGTGCATGCAGGAAGGTGAGAATACTGGTAGCTAATTGGGATGAAGTATTGAGTGATAAGTTTGTTCTGGAGAGGAGGCTCGGGGTGTAGAAGGGAGCAGGTACACCAGAGGCTAATTCTATAGCTCCTGAGTGATCTGCCTTATGGTACTCAGGTGGATTGGTGAGTGTATAGTGAGGATGAAATTCGTTGACGAGTCAAAGGGGGTCAGAGTGTCATGGGGAGTGAGCAGTGATGGAAGAATATGGTCAAAAAGAGAAGAGGTGGGTGCCTTTAGCTTAAATTATGACCTTACCGTTGTTGTTTAAGGACATAGTGATTGATCCATTGAAGTAGGCTGAAGGGGAGGCTATAAGCTGGCAGCCGTGTGGGATTCTGGAGGAGTATGTCCCGTTAAGTGAGTTGTAGAAGATGGTAATCCAAGATAAGATGTTGTGGGTAAAGAAAATTAGGTAAATTTTTAGTAGGGGTGGGTGTGAACTCCTGTCAGCTCGCAGAGTTTTTCCCAGTCTGCGCTCCACTTAGAGCGCGGAGCTCTGAAAAGCTCTGCGTAGTGGAGCGTAGTTTTTTCCTCACTCGCACTCGTCAACGGTGAGTTGGCGAACGTGAGCAGGGCAAATCTTACTCAAGACCACCTCCCTGCAAGATTTCTCAACACGAGCGGTCACAGATGGTTACAACCGCTCGCGTTGAGAAACCTTCTGTGCGTGTTGAGATAGCTGCAGCTCGAGTAGAAAATCAACTTGAGCGACAGAAAAGAAGCAGTGCCCTCTTGTGCTGCGCAGGGAGCTGTTCGCGCTGATTTTCAGCATGGTAAAACACCTGGCGCTAAAAATCAGCACGAACGGCGTGACCTAACACACACTGCCGCTCGCAGAACTCCACATAGCGCAGTGGAGTTTTTGGGCACTTCACGGAGCTCTGCCTAGCGCAGCTCCACGAACTCCACTCAGACCTAGTTTTGTGCCTTCCTTACCAGCCACTGTGGTACTGATCAATGAAAAGTGTGTCAGGGAATTGTTAAAGAGTGTTGTTTTTTAACTTTTTTTTTTCGGAGGCTTTGAAAAGGTTGGGTGGGTAAATAATCTTGTTGTAGTTAGCTCCAGCTTTTACCCGCTTGGTAGACATTGTAGTAAGGTAGTGGGGGTTTGGCGGGTGGTGAGTATGAGGGAAGGAAGAGAACCATTGATCGCTATCATTGCAATCAGTGGCGCAGCAGTGCTCCCTCTGCAATGTAATGCAAGCAAGGAAATTGGGCCTGACTTCGCCTGGCTTGATCGGAAAAGAAAAACACCCATAACTTGTCATGAAGAGGGCCCTTCTCATTCCTGGGCCTCCATGTCACTCCTCCTGCCACACTATTTTTTAAGCCAAGCTCCAGATTGCAATGCATTAAAGCTAATTCATTTGTGACGAAGAACTGTAGGTCGTTCCTTAAAGACGTGAGAAATATTTATAAAAAGGTGACTGGTCCCAGAAAGAGAGAAACAGAAAACGTAAAGAAGACAAAATAAAAACATAACACATTAGCACCCACTAAAATACTCACTTCTAAAGTTAAACCTCAAGACTACTGGAGGAGTAACCGATTCGTGGTCTGCTTGACATAGACACTATGGGCCTCATTATGACCCTGGCGGTAGAGAACCGCCAGGGCCAACGGGGGCGGGAGCACCGCCGACAGGCCGGCGGTGCTCCCTTGGTCATTCTGACCGCGGCGCTTTGGCCGCGGTCAGAAAGGGAAAACCGGCGGTCTCCCGCCGGTTTTCCACTGCCCCTAAGAATCCTCCAAGGCGGCGCAGCTCGCTGCGCCGCCGAGGGGATTCTGACAATCCTTACCGCCATCCTGTCCCTGGCGGCTCGCCCGCCAGGAACAGGATGGCGGTAAGGATTGTCGTGGGGCCCGTGGGGGCCCCTGCAGTGCCCATGCCAATGGCATGGGCACTGCAGGGGCCCCCGTAAGAGGGCCCCGCTAGTATTTCACTGTCTGCATAGCAGACAGTGAAATACGCGACGGGTGCAGTAGCACCCGTCGCACCTTCCCACACCGCCGGCTCGATTACGAGCCGGCTTCATGGTGGGAAGGGAGTTTTTCCCTGGGCTGGCGGGCGGTCTTTTGGAGACCGCCCGCCAGCCCAGGGAAAAACTCATAATACCCTCCGCGGTCTTTTGACCGTGGAGCGGTATTATGGAGGGCTGAATTCTGGCGGGCGGCCTCCGCCGCCCGCCAGAATCAGAATGAGGGCCTATCATAGGTAACTGACAGAAAACATACCATGCCGTTATAAGGCTGACAGAAACATACCATGGTGTTTGTTATAAGGCTGACAGAAAACATACCATGTTGTTATAAGGCTGACAGAAAACATAGCATGCCGTTATAAGGCTGACATAAAACAGACAATGGTGTTTGTTATAAGGTTGACAGAAAACATACCATGCCGTTATAAGGCTGACAGAAAACATACCATGGTGTTTGTTATAAGGCTGACAGAAAACATACCATGTTGTTATAAGGCTGACAGAAAACATACCATGGTGTTTGTTATAAGGCTGACAGAAAACATACCATGGTGTTTGTTATAAGGCTGACAGAAAACATACCATAGAGTTTGTTATAAGGCTGACAGAAAACATACCATGCCGTTATAAGGCTGACAGAAACATACCATGGTGTTATAAGATTGGTTCAAACACTTGCTTAACCTCACAATTTTCAACAGTGTGGTCATTTGTCTTAATTCAGGGTGAGCCAGTCAGGTGTCTTAGCCAAATATTAGTATATTCATAAGGCAACAGTTTCGTCGCACAATTAAAGATACGGTTGTGATAACATGGCTCACCCTACTAGATGTAGAGAAGCCTCATGTGAAGAAAGCAATTCTGTTTTTGGTCCCACTTATAGACAGCTTTGGCTGCTCACTGTCAAAATACCTATTGCATACAACATAAATGCTTACAGCAGTTACTTTCCTTCCACTTGTTGAGTTTGGACCATAACCTCTTAACCATCATTTCATTGGACGGTCCCGGCTTACATTCAGAGGACTATTGGTTTATTGTGCCTATAGCACTCTTCGGGAGTGCTTGCTGTCTTCTCCACAATCCCAATTGTAATGCTTTGTACCCTCATCCCTCTATGCTATGTGTTGCCATCACACCCTGCAGCTCGCCTCACCCCTCCCTGCTCCACTTGCCTTTCTTGTAACCTGCTCTGTTAGTATCCTCCCCCATCCCTGCTCACCGCTGCCATTCACGAGTGATGTTTACGTGTTAAGTTGTTCTCACCCCCACAGCTCCTTCTTTGTTCCCACACCCCTCCCTGTTCCTTTATTAAAAATGTATTTATTTTCTTTTTCATGAGGGCCTAGCAGCTGCAATTTGCTACCTGGCTGCTCCTTTCTGTAATACACTTTCATGGACCGTTTATTTGTTCTTTTTAATTTACTGCTTCAAGATGGGTGTCAGCCATCTTCTTACTATAATAAAAAAAAAAATTAACTTGGTCATTGCATCATGACGTATGTAAGCACATGCCCAATGATGCATGTATACACATACGTCACCACACTGGAATCAAAGCCAAAACGATTGCTGTTTTATGAAGTTGCACTCGCATATGTGACGATTCATGTATGCACATACATTATTAATCAGTGGCAAATGTTGGCTTTTTTCCAGTGCTCTTCAGCATTCCCTGCAAGCATTTTGGTTCTTTTCGCTGGCCGTGTTAAGCACGGGAAACAAACTTGACAAAATGAAAACATCAGCAAATGCCTTTAACGCCGAGACCTGTTAGCTTTGCCAGTTCTTTTTCATCAAGGAGAGCGAATGTTCTGTCGGTACTTCATATGAGAGAGCTATTCAAGGATTGTAACTCTGAAGGACAAAAAAACTCTTATAAAGGAGGAAAGCTATGAAATGCACTGCTCTACATGCATTAGCAGCAAATCATAATTTCCTTTGTTAGCTTATTGTCAGCTCTGAACATTAGTGTGTAAGTACTCTGCCTCATGGATGGCCTTTCTCTATGGCACAAAGTTACATCCTCTCTAAGCAGTGTGGGACTTAGCTATACATTCATTGTGTTAGAAGGTTAGGCACATTTTTGAAGGGAGACATTTGTGTATTAACATTTTGAAGTCTGCCGTGGGTAAAACACCAAGCGAGTTTTTTGTGACAAGTACTTATCACTTAATTAGGCATTTATACAAAAAATAGACCAATAATTGAAATGCTCTATTTTATTCTTCAATACGTTTATTGAATGTGCTATATTCTACAGTGAGCAAGTGTTTCTGTAGACATTTCACATCGGTGTTTGTAGCGACAGGAAACCTAGGATTCAGCTACATGTCCATGCATTTGCCATCATCCTAAACCAATGGGCAGCGAGTCTTCTTTGTTACCATTGTGTGGCGGGCTTGCTGGGTTTCACTGCATGCCTTTGTATGACAAAGTTTGCCACTGTTATTTCCTTTTTATATTTTTTCGTTTACTCTTTGAGAGCTAATGTCTTATTAAAATAATGTGAAGATGATTATTTTGTGTTACCAAACTTTGAATGTGTAGCTACTGATTTAAGTTAACTTGGGAAGCACAGGGATTACTCTGAGCAGGTATGTTCAGGTCAGAAAGTTTATATTTCGGTGTATTTAATTTTGTGTTTCTTCAGTTGAGTCAAGTATTAAATAAAACACACTAATTTAATTACTTTTAAATGTCTGATGTGGGCAAACAAGAGCAGGCCTGCCAAAGTATTTTACTTATCCTATTTTGGAAACAGAGACATTTCTGAAGTAGTAATCGCTCCTGCATCAGTGATTGATTGTCAGATGCCACTTTCATGGACTTTGCTTTGCTTGAGAGGAAAAGCATATATTTGTATGCAAGAATAGTCCAGGGAATGAAGAATTGCTATCTATAAATAATTGTTTAGGACATGGAAGTATCTCTGACAGGTTTAAAGGTTAAAAACTGTCACTTAACAAACTTACTTGAAGGAAGAACTAAGAAAAGATGTACTCAAGGATAAGGAACACAAACGTGGTTTACATTGAGGACATGAAGAGTCTTGTAAAACAGACATGGATTCAGGTAAACTCAAATCAATCACAATTTCAGTGCTGATGAAAGCAAGTAAATATTACCTCAATAATAAATAGAGAGTAAACTTGGAAAGCTACAGAGCTTTGAGCTTTCTGTTGAAAAGAAGCAATAGAATTCAAGAAAGATTTACTTCATAAACATGTTCACTCTTGGTAATATCAAACTGCAGGGCACCCCAAACAAGGCACAGGATATCTTGACTAAATTAAGTTGATTAAGCGATTTCAGGTAGGCAAGCTGTAGGTCGAACTGAGCTCCCAAATTAGTTATTTAAAATGTTTGAGACATATAGTCGGACACTGTCCCGGTGGTTTGAAAATTTAGTTTACCATTAAAACATTGCAGAGTTTGTATAATTTTAAAATAGTTATCTCTATAATTTTCATTTCATTATTTAATACCCCATTACAGCCTCCTTAACAAAATCGGTGTGACCCGCATCTCCATTACTGGGCTCATCTCACTAACCGCCTACTGGAAGAGAGATAATTCCCCAATCTCCTTAAACAGCCATTGGCCAAGTCAAAATGCCTAGCCTTGGTAAGCTAATGCTAATGAAATAGTTATTTTTTTAAAATGTATTATACCATATGTGGCAATCATATACTAACCGTTTTAATTAAAAAGGACTAATATGGCCATTATACCTGTTAAGTTATTAAATAACAGGTCTCTCAGTTGTACCATGCATTTGTACTCAAATTGCGGCAGCTACAATGTTGCAGTGTCATTCGCACTTTACAAAAGCACATTTTAAAAGGGGACAGCAAATAAGTTATCATCCGATTCGACAACCGAGCTGCATGTTAAATTAATAGCAGTTGTTTCAAGATAAAAATAAAAACGCACATTTGGTACTCCCCAATGTCACTGGAGAGAAAGGACTATTTTCAGGGGCGTGTGAACAATGTCCACAGGCAGTCACACAAAGCGGTAGGAGCTATTTCTCCAAAGCAGGATACTGAGGTGGGCAGAAACAGAATGTGAGTGACATTTTAAAAGCCTATTAAGGGCCTGATTCTGACCCCGGCGGTTCCTTACCGCCGGGGCCAGGGTCGGCGGGAGCACCGCCAACAGGCTGGCGGTGCCCCGCAGGGCATTCTGACCGCGGCGGTTTTGCCGCGGTCAGAAGTGGAAAACCGGCGGTCTCCCGGCGGTTTTCCGCTGACCTGGGAATCCCCCATGGCGGCGCAGCTTGCTGCGCCGCCATGGGGGATTCTGACAGCCCATACCGCCATCCTGTTCCTGGCGGTTCTCCCGTCAGGAACAGGATGGCGGTATGGGTTGTCGTGGGGCCCCTGGGGGCCCCTGCAGTGCCCATGCCAATGGCATGGGCACTGCAGAGGCCCCCGTAAGAGGGCCCCACATTGTATTTCAGTGTCTGCATTGCAGACACTGAAATACGCGACGGGTGCCACTGCACCCGTCGCACCTTCCCACTTCGCCGGCTCAATTCTGAGCCGGCGTCCTCGTGGGAAGGCTCTTTTGCACTGGGCTGGCGGGCGGCCTTTTGGCGGCCGCCCGCCAGCCCAGTGCAAAAGCCAGAATCACTGCAGCGGTCTTATGACCGCGGAGCGGTGTTCTGGAGGGGGGAACTCTGGCGGGCGGCCTCCGCCGCCCGTCAGGGTTAGAATCACCCCCTAAATGTTGAATGGTGACAAAAATACCCTCATTGTAGCTATATCATGTATGATCTTTTTGGAAGACGTTAGTCCGTCGATACTGCTTGTAGATAACTAGAGTCAGATGGTGAAAGTATTTTATTGCTCATGGTTGACTAAGTGGCTTAAAGCAAAATGATGGGATTTCTTTACAAAAGTAGGGGGGAGACTGGCAATGTCTCAGGCGTACAATGGCATGAAAAGCTTAAAAGTTGAATGTTGGATGCAGTGAGTGCTCCATTATTCATTTCACAGCACCTGGTTGCTACTTTCCGTTTGAGAACGTTTAAAAACTGTTTGACAGTCAAAATATTTGAGATACTATTAATGGTTAGCAATTATTTTCTACTCACCGGCTACTGGTCATCTAATTTGCTTCATTCCTTGCATAATGTTTGTTTTTCCTAAGAATAATGATCAGCGACTATATAAACTTTGAGTTGTGTCATTTTAAAAGTAGACATTAGAAATCCTGTTCTCAAAGATAGACTCGTATCTTTTTGGTCCTCCTACACTTTGTTTGATTTGGAATGACCTCTCTGAATGCGGTTATTTGGTTAACATGAAGCTTCTCCACTGCATCAATACAGAATGAACCATAGTCATTAAGCCTAACCTAAACCATATTTTTAAAACTGGACGGGGAATCCTGCCCTGAACTCCTAATGTATGTAGACAAGATCAGGACAGTTTTGTATGCCCACGGGGCTTACGTTAAACAAGAGTAGTCAAATTTTTTCGTGGGGCTTATTCAGGTGATCAATTCATGTTTTACTCCTATGTAGTCTGATTACTCATATGCGTTTCTTCAGCTAGTTTAATGATCATATAACACAAGGTTTCATTCTACCATGGGATAAATCGTAAGGCTCTTCTCTTAGTTTCCAGTATCGTTATTCATTGGAAAAATGATTTAAGTGCATAATATACAGTGAAACAATAGTGCAGGTGATGCAGTGCTAATCAATGTGATCATATATACAGAGGTAGACATAGACACTGATACCCAGGGTTGTGTTACTACAATCATAAGGCTGTATGAATAAGTTGACATAGGCTTATACAATGCATCATAAGGAAACCGAGGGGAGGAGGTGTTGACGTTTCAACCCAAAGTTATTAGTTGCTCTTAATCAGGACACAGTCATCTATCTCAAGTACCAAAAATACTTCTGAGTTTTTCTGGTGCCTGGGTTCGCCCAGCAGGATAGGACTACAGGCTGTAACCAAAGAAGGCTCAATTTGGCTGGATACTATTGTTGAGAGGTCCAGTTGAATAGGTTTTCCGGCTGCAGAGAATTACTTAGTGGGAGCTGCATCAAAGTCTTTCCCACCTGGGATGCACCTATGTCGAATTGGCGTTCAAGTATGTCTCGGTCTTCTGTTGGTTCTCAGTTTTTGATGAAACACTTTCTAAGTCTCAGATTTTGTTTTTTGGTCGGAGGAAGCACCACATCAAGGGTCCTAAACCTGTGGGGGGCACCCCTTGGCGGCTAGGACTCACTCTAGCAGAGACCTGCAGTAGTAGGGTCTCTGGAGCTTGTTGTGTCCATGTAGCTCACACAGGTGGCCAGCCAGCTAGCCCTTGGAGTCACTCTACTGGTCCTGGGTTCAAGGAGCAGACCAATATCCCTTCCTCAGGCAGTAGGGCAGTCCTTCCAGCTGCAGAGCAGCAGGGCAGTACTCATCTGAGTCTTCACTGGTCCAGAAGAGATCTGATTTGGGGGCTCAGAGTGCCACATTTCATCCCCAGTGTTAGCCTTTATTGTGGGGGGGCAGCCCATGGCCCACTCTTAAAACTAGTCCTGACCAGTTCCCTGCCTTTCCTGGGCTTTGCTTCCAAATTGTTAGATGACAAAAAACTAGTGTCAGGTTCCTTTGTGTGTGTTGCAGGGATGGTGCTTTGAAATGTATTTCACGGCTTGGCACAGCTCCTCCCCCAGCCATATGTCCAGGATGTCCAATTCTATCACACCTGCACTCCTTTTGTCCCCATGTCTGTTAGGAATCAACAGCACATTACAGCAGAGGCAGCCACTGTCATGTGACCTTGTTTACTAGCGGAACAGCATTGCAGGTTTGGTCACAAAAATGCCAACATTTTAGAATTGCCATTTCCAAATCCAAATTTACAATTAAAGAGAATTTAAAAATACACTTCTCCCAGTCTTGAGCTACACTTTATAACATGTAGTAAGGCAGCCCAAAGATAATCAGTGGAAGAAGGGATGGGCCTTACAACAGTGGCAAACTACCTTACCTTAGTACCTAGGACATGTAAAACGTTAGTACGCATGTCCTACTTTTTAAATCCACGTACCATGTCCTATGAGCCTTTAGGGCCTATCTTAGGGTTGACTTACAAGTATTAAAAAGGAAGCTTTGGGCTTCGGAAACGGTTTATTTTGACAAATCGCAATGTCATTCTAAAACTGCAACTTAAAGTGCTATTTTAGAGGGTGGCCTAATGAGTGCTGCAGGCTCACTTTAAATTACAGGGCCCGGGTACATTTAGTACAGTTTACTAGGGACGTACAAGTAAAATTATATGTGCTAATTAGGTGTAGGCCATTTCTACTGTCTTTTGAATAGAGAGTGCAAGAACCTTAGCACAGGTTAGCAGTGGTTAAATCCTAAAGCCTACAAAACCAAATTCAGCAAGCAAGGGGTGAATGCAAATATTTTTGGGGTACTACCACCCAGGGGTGTCCGGTCTAACATTTCCACATTGCATTTCCTATCACAGGCAAGATTTCAAGATGCACAAGTGGGGCAATATTTTTATTAGAATAAGTTTGACAGTGCTGGCTGGTATACATTTTGTTTATCCTCAGAATCCAGAAATTTCCCACACAGAAATGTGATAAGATTCTGTGATTCTAGCCCAAGATTGATGTTTGCAGTGTATTTTGGGTCAAAGAATATAGTGATCCACACGCATCACACCAGCCTGGGAGTCAATTTTTCAGAAATCTCTGGGTTGGGTAGGTTTCCCATGCTATTGGTTGAAGAACCGATAGCAAAAATGGGTACATTTGCAAGGCAAATTTTGAAGTCTCCATGTTGTGATTTGGGATTTCACATCATGGGTGATAGGCCCATCCACACCAGTGGGATGCATTTGTTTATCAAGAGCACCGACTAGTAGAACGTTTATTATTATCTATTTAATTTCTCACAATTTTTGGCTCCCAAAAGCAAGCAAGGATGAAAAAAAGAACATAGCTTGCAAAACTCCCTCTGAATTGCATGATGGCTTGGGTGCTCCAAATTCAGAATTTTACAAATATCTACTACTCCTAAACTCATTATGTTGGGCACATATAAAAAATGCATGGGTTTCACGCATTATTCATTAGATTTTACCATATAAATTGATGCATGGTTGGCACGCAATGAAAAAGTGGTTAAAAGAGGATTTCTTTCAGAATTGAAACCTGGAAGGAGGATCATCTTAGCACAATAACTTTTTTGTTTAAGCCATTTAAAAAAAAATACATTTTCCCGTGGATCACTTTTTTCTCATTTTTTTTATTAAGAAATATATTTTGTATTATATTTTGGCAATTTTCCTGGTTTCTCTCCAGGGGAATCTACAAATCCTGGGTATCTGTAAAATCGGCAACATGTGGGAAAACAGACACAGATTTGTCCTGGATATTATTTGTGGAAAACATATATATGAAGGCTTAAATATGGAATGTTCCAAGCAGCAAAAAGGCTCAGCACAGGGGATGGGGTTGAGTAGGCCAGGTAGTGGGCTGCAGAGGAGCCTCAGAAATAATGGGGTTAGAGGCATGCTAGACAATTGCAGAGGGGCAGAAATGCACAAAAAATAAATAAGGGACACCCTTGAACTTATTTTTCTGGGTGGCTTATTCCTTACTGATAATTGGCCCAACACCCACTGTCAGACATTTTTAGCCCTTCTTCTCCCTGAAGGATTCTCTTTGTTTATGCATAGACAGAGAAAACAGCTTAGGGGAGGAGTACTTAGGTGTGGGCTATTTGTAATGTGTTTTAAGGTGAGAGTGAAAGAGCTTTAGCACAGGTTAACAGTGATAAAAGTGCACAGAGTCCTAAAGCCAACAAAACCTAATTTAGCCAACAGAAGGGGTGGAGGCAAACGGTTTTGGGGTACTATCACCCAAGGGTGTCAGGTCTAGCATCCCCACATTCCGTTTCCTGTCAGAGGCAAGAGGCCAATCTTCACAAGTGTGGCAACTAAAACATAAAGACCTCATGAAATGCAAAATTTGACAGAAACTCAACATCAAACACTGTTAATGTCTGTAAGCAGAAATCGGACTTGACTACTCAACTCTGTAGTGGTATCTATCACAACTCAGTGCAAAATAACTTTTTGGAAAACTTCATGAAGTGCATACTCTCTAACAACTTCTCCAACACCAATGACAGTTCAAACTCCAGTTCAAACGCCTCAACTAATAGCCTTACTTTGTCAGTGAAACTAATCTGACACAACACATCATTACTCATCATATAATAAAAGCTGCACACTAGATGCAACTGTCACCAAAGAATATCTTATTCAAACCGTCGATCATTTTCTGATAGCCTTTGAAATCTGTTTTGCCTACTTTGCCACCAAAGTACAACCTTAAAGAAATGTATGAACCTAAAATCAAAAGGCATATGACTCAAATGCAATAGGCAAGAACATCACCAACAAATTGTTCAGTCATTTGGAGGATCTGTCAATTGGAGAATTGTAACCTGTCTATCAATGACATTGCATCTGCAAATGTAAATGTTGTTCTAACACCAGTTGTTCTCAAAAGAAATACATGAAATAAATGTGAATCATGGTACTTGAAGGAGGACTTTAATGACAAGAAGAAATCAATAAGAAGATAGGAAAGAATTTAAAGACACAGAGATTATTCCCATCTTCGTCACCCTTGCACAAGGCACAACAAAGTATAAAAAGGAGACAGATAATAAACCACTATTCAATGGGACAGCCGAACTGCACACCCAATAAATAGCAATTATTTAAAGGTAATAAATAAATCCATACTAAAGCACATTTATGTACCACCCCATAACATTGAAGAGAAAGGAACTATTTTTATGCAGATGTGAGCAATGTCCACATGCTTTATGCAGTCAGTCAAAGTGATAAGAGCAGGAAGATGACGGCACATGGTTGACACAGCTAACACGGCTCACAGCCCCCTGGCCGCCCAGACGTTAAAGAATGCTGGTTATTGCTCGCCTGCAATCCTGGACATATTCATGGGTGCTTGCTACATTACCACGCAGCACTTATACCTTGTACCAGTTATGGTGTATGCAGTGTCAGGAAAGAGGCAACCATGTTCGTTTTTGCCCACCAACCTGTTCGGCCTGGTAGTCTGGTGCTGGAGTCGGAGGGGACAAAGGCAGTGCTCAGAGGAAGTCTGTACGGACGCTGATCTGTGTGAGGTTGTAGCTAGTGGTAGCAGTTGTCACAAGGAGGGACATCTTGTTGGCACCGACCCTTTGCGCATCCAGGAACATTGTGCAGCAGGATCCAAGAGGGAGAGGGCGGATGGAGCCTCCATCAGACCTGTTGCAATAATGCTGCCCAAAAAGACACTTAACAGCCCAGGGCGCCCTGTAAAACTATTGAACAGTCCAGTAAGCAAGATACATAGATGTGTACTGGCCATGAGATGGTTACCCAAAACCTGGTGGACCTGGATGATGCCAAGGAGACAGCGGACGCTGCGTTTGATGAGGAGGCCAGAGCTTGTGTTGGAAGCACTGATAGCATGGGAACAAAATCAAGTATACAGCCAAGAATTCTGCAGCCCAGGTACATCAGGTAGGTGCTCTTTTGGGCCCCTTTGGTGACATTCTTGCTCACACTCCATCATTTAATCCTGTAAAAAAAAAAACTATGGTGGACTGTTTTCAACCCTAAGGGCTCAGGGTTGAAGCTTCCTGCTATTACTCTTGGATTTGGTTCCTCAGGAGATTACTGTCAGCTCACATATTAATGACTTGCTTCCACCGGAGTCCAGGAGGACTCCTGAGACCAGAGGGGTCTGCTGTAGCATTTTCATCCTTCGCAGGAATCTATGCTCTTCGAGGTGGATGAATCTTTGGATCCTGTAAGTAGTGTGGTATAGCCATCAACAGAATTTGAATACCACCTCAAACAATTTAAACACCATGACCAATGTGGCCAAAGAAGGAAAACTCCAATCAATGAGTAAAGTTAAAAATTAATTACAAGCAAAAGGTCAAAGTCCTGTAGACATTGTGCAAAGCCAAGTTGTCAAGGTATATAATCACCAAGTGTTGCCCAAGGCTTCAAAATAGATTTAGGCAAACTAACTTTAATAAAACTAAGCATTCAAGAAGAATGATGCATACATTAACAAAAATATCTAAGTTCCAGAAATAATATGTTGCTCAGAATTAGCAATCATCAGTCAATTCAGATCAGCAGAGACATTAGTTTTTGTCTGGGCACAGGTGAACCCTACAACTAACCAAATCAGGGAGGTACATGTGTGGGGAGAAACATATGCGGCCAAAATACAAAAAGCATAAAAAGGGCAATAATAATTTGGAAAAAGTAACTCTCCGACTGCAGGTCACAAACTAAATTAAGTAAAAATTAGAAAAAAAGTGAAAGCGTTAGTGTAGTGAATCTGTCATCCAATGTAGAGATTCAAGTTGACACTTGTAGTTGATTGAATGTACGTTTATTTCCAGTTTGATGCATAAAAGAAACTTCATCCATCCACAAGTAAAGATCCTCCAATCTCCCCTCATCTCCTTCCCAGCCTCCCCAGCATTCCAAATTCCAGAGAGTCTATGAGCCTAAAGGAAGGCAGGGGAAGCATTGGGATAAACCAACTAAGAGAAATACATAACTAAAAGAAACACAATACATACAAAGAGAAACCATGCTGAGATAAACACAATAAAGAAATAGTGATAACACCACACTATCTTCCCCCTAAATTATAAATAAATACATATATACATTATATATATATATATATATATTTTTTTTACATCTTCACAACTCTATTCAAATTCCAAATACGCCCATCATCCACTTTAATAGCATCTTTAAACACTTTGATAACTTTAAAGATTTTACTATAATGAGAAAATGTTGCACAATTTCTTTTCGGCAACTTGATCTTAACAGAATCACCGACTGCAACAACTAGAGGTTTGACTGCTTTACGACGATCATATGTCAATTTCCTTTTTTCCTGTAAAATCTCATCTCTGGTCACAGCTAATTCTTTAATTTTCTCATGGTTCAACTCTTTACTAACATATTTATTCACCCATGAAGGATTTATGCTTGTGTTAGGCACTCTTTTCTTGAACAAAACAAATGGAGATTGCCCAGTACTGGAATGTGGTGTATACCTATAACTCTCAACTTTAGATTTAACAGCTTCCATCCAATTACATCCTGTTAATCTTGCTACTTGAATAGTTTCCTTTAATGTCCTGTTAAAGCGCTCAACCATACCATTAGTTTCAGGATGATATAGAGCACTTTTCTTATGCAATATGCCTCTAGATGCTAAAAACTCAGACATGTGTTTAGAGGTGAATTGAACCCCATTATCTGTTATGATGCATTTGGGATATCCTTCTCTAGAAAATACCCCTGAAAGAAAATTAGTAATTGACTGAGAAGTTATGTCAGAGGTAATCAAAATTTCTGGCCAACGAGACAACATGTCCATTACAACAACAATATACTTAGAAGTTGAACCACACACAACAGGACCCATAATATCCATTGCAACATCCTCCCACACTTCATTAGGAATTTTCCTGATTTCTAATGGACGTGACCTACACTTGAAAGTTTTATCTGCAAATTTGTATTCCACACAGTCGCGAACAACTCTTTCCAACGCTAAATCCATTCTCAGCCACCAATAAAATTCTCTCAACCGTTCTTTTGTCTTGCAAATACCATGGTGACCCAAATGAGCTAAATGTAATAATCTTTCTCGCAAACCAGATGGAGGTACTAATCTTCCACTCCTAAAAACCAAACCATTCTCAACTGAAAGTTCATTCCAAATTTTTTTATACACATTCTCTTCATCACAGACAGCAGGAACACAATTCGATTCGATCAAATCTTTTACCCGTTTCAAGCTAGTATCATTACTAAACTCTGTTAACCACTCATCTTCCGTGATACAACCATCAGTCAAAATGCACACCTTCACATCCTCATCAACCCACCATGTGCTACAATCCGTATCTTGGTCCCAGCTAAAAGATCTTAACCTTGACAAACAGTCAGCTGTGCGGTTCTCACATCCAAGGACATATCTGACAGAAAATTGAAAGTCTTGAAGACCAACAATCCACTTGCAAATACGTGATGAAATACAGTCTAGCCCCTTCTTATCAAAAATCTCTTGTAAAGGCTTATGATCAGATTGCACAACAAACCTAGATCCCCACAAAAACTGTTTAAACTTCTTTATAGCCCAGTAGATAGCCAGTGCTTCCTTTTCAATGGTGGAATACCTCGACTCCGCTCCCCTTAACGCTCTGGAAGCAAATGCAATCGTAACATCCTTACCATCATATTTTTGCTTAAGAACACTACCTAAACCTTTATCTGAAGCATCAGTTATAATACAACAGGGAAACCCTGGGCGAAAGCTGTTGAGACATTGAGCAGAAGATAGTGCATTCTTTAGATCCTCAAATTCTTTCTTGCAAGCTTCTGACCATACGAAATCAACACCTTTCTTAAGTAACTCTCTAATGCAGCAAGACTTACTGGCAAAATTGGGAACAAATTTGAAATAAAATTCCGCCATGCCTAAGAAAACTTGTGCATCTTCTCTTTTAACAGGATTCGCAAAATTAACTACAGTTTTAACTAGATCCTCTTTCGGTTTAACACCTTGAGAAGAAATTACATGTCCTAAATACGTGATATCTGAACATGCAAACTTGCATTTTTCTCCCTTGAGTGTGATTCCCTTACTGCGAAAGATTTTTAAGACTTCTCTAACTTTGGAAAGATGTTGTTCAAGAGTGTTAGAAAAAATGAGAACATCATCTTGAAAAAATCTAACACCATCAGTTTTCCCAAGAATATGATACATTAGTCTTTGAAATACAGAAGCAGCAGAGCACAAACCAAATGGCATCCTATTAAACTTAAACACACCAAAGGGAGTGATGAAAGATGTCAGCAATTTTGATTCTTCACACAATTGAACTTGGTGATAGGCTGAACTCAAATCTAATGTCGTAAAATATTTAGCCTCTCCTAAAAGACTGACCATTTCATTTATGTTAGGTAAAGGAAATTTGTCTTCAATCACAGCTTTGTTGAGATGTCTAAGGTCCACACAAAGTCTAATATCTCCCGATTTCTTCACTGCAACAACAATGGGGGCGACCCATTGTGCAGCCTCGACTTCTTCAATGATGCCTTCAGATTGTAACCTTTGCAATTCAGATTTAACCTTGTCTTGTAAAGTGAAAGGAATTTTCCTTACTTTGCACGCTACAGGGCTGACACCCTCCTTAAGACAAATACGATGTTTGTATCCTGTAATACACCCTACTTTAGAAGTAAATACATCAGAGAATTCACCTATGATGTCGTCTTTGATGCTGCAAACATTTTGAACTAATACTTGAGGAATAGAATTGGGATTTAATATAATCCCAAGCATCTTCTGATGTGGCCAACTCAGAATTGTGTCACCAATAACTGGAACATATATTTTCCCTGAAATTGTGTTCCCTTTAAAGGTTATGGCGGCTTCAAAGTAACCCTTGAGCTCAATAGGTTTACCGCCATAACTGTAGGGAATGATATCAGGATCCAGTAAAGAAACTCTTCCCATAAAATACTTATTGAAATCCGAAATTGATATTAAGGAAAGTTTCGCGCCCGAATCCATCATCATAGAAATAGATGTTCCGTTCACATCCACAAAATCTGAAGGGTACTGACAAGTATCATTGGCGACACAATTAACATCATAAATAACCTGAAGAACAAAATCTCGATCATCATTACAATCAATTTCCTGAACTTTGACTTTGGACTTAGAAAAAGATTTGCAACACTTAGCAAAATGTCCTCTCTTAGAACATTTGTTACAAATAACCTGAATAGCAGGACAATCTTTGCTATTAGCTAAATGAGTTGTAGAACCACAACTAAAACACATCAGTTTTGCTCTAATGTTTGCTTGAAACTTGTTATTAATTTTTGTATTTATAGCTTGGACCTCCATAGAAATACCTTTGGATTTCCTCAAATTATCAATACAAGCCATCGAATGTTCAACTTGCTTAGCAATGATTAACACTTCATCTAGTGATGGATCACTTTTGACCCATAATGCTTCTCTTACTTTGTCGCATTTACATTCAAGCATGAATTGGTCTCTAATACGTTCTTCTAGATTTTCTCCAAAGTTACATGATGAAGCTAGTTTGCGTAATGCTGTGACAAAATCTTCAATAGATTCATCATCCATCTGCTTACGTTTCCCAAAATAGTAACGTTGTAAAATGATAGAAACGTTTGGAAGAAAGTGATTATCCAGTCTAAGTAAAGTAGAATCAAATTCATTCAAAGAGTTGTCACCTTCCGCACCATCTGATGTTGTTATTGCAGGTAAAGTTTCCAAGATTTCTTGACCCTCCGCACCAAGACAATGTTGTAAAACAGAAGTCTTTCTTTCAGAGGATAGGTTGCTGCCACAGACGCGCATGTAAGTCAGGAAAACCTTTTTCCATTTTTGCCACGGTATAGGAGGTTCTCCAGGAAGAGCAAGGAAAAATGGTGGAGGTGTAATGTTCTGCATAATCACTTCTTATTGCAGAGAAAAAAAAACAAATGTAACACAGAAGAAATGAAGTGCCACTTAAAAGAAATAAAATATCCAGGAGAGAAAAAAAAATTAAACCACAACACTGACCAGAGTAGGGCAGGCCAACATTGTTTCCAAAAATAAACGTAATAAATAAAATAGTAGTTTTAAACTGACAATTTGGAGTTAAACTCTGTTTAATTGTTCAATAACACGAGTTGAAAAACGAATTGTCGTATCCCCTGTGGAGCGTGTTTCTCTTGAATACGGCAGGGTAAATAAACAGCGCGTGTAAATCAAGAGAGCGCGGCCGGGAAAGAAAGGCACGCATTCACGTTGCCATGGCAACAAACTCAACAGCAGGTAAACAAACAGCGCGTGTATCTCTAGAGAGCGCGGCCGGGAAAGAAAGGCACGCGTTCACGTTGCTTTGGCAACAAAATCAACAGCGTGCGTCTCCAGAGGCACGAGAAAGGAGACAGTTGAAAGACGCGTCTATTAAATTTATAAATAGACACGAAAAGGATTACTATGTGGCTCAAAAACAGGTTGAAAAAGAAACAAAAAAAATATGAGCCACAGAAAACGGAGGAAAAAAAAAATTACAGTACCTTTTTTTTTTCTTAACGTTAGAACAGAATAAATGAAGATGTTGAAGTTTCCAATTTACAGTTTCAGACGTCACGAACCATCCTCGTCGCCAAAATGTAGTGAATCTGTCATCCAATGTAGAGATTCAAGTTGACACTTGTAGTTGATTGAATGTACGTTTATTTCCAGTTTGATGCATAAAAGAAACTTCATCCATCCACAAGTAAAGATCCTCCAATCTCCCCTCATCTCCTTCCCAGCCTCCCCAGCATTCCAAATTCCAGAGAGTCTATGAGCCTAAAGGAAGGCAGGGGAAGCATTGGGATAAACCAACTAAGAGAAATACATAACTAAAAGAAACACAATACATACAAAGAGAAACCATGCTGAGATAAACACAATAAAGAAATAGTGATAACACCACAGTTAGCATATCAGAAGCTTGGTCAAGAGTCTTCTGAAAGGGTAAATAAAAGGATGTCTGAAGCCAAGGGGCATTTCAGAGGCAATGGCAGAGAGGAAGGTACCTCTCCAAGTGTACAGCATTCAGTGAATCTTCATCAGCAAAGCATCAGGATCAGGAAGGTATCTGCAAGCATCAGAAGCTCTCTGCAAGCTTCCAGGAACTGCGGGACAGCTTCAAAAGTTTGAATGTCCATCAGTATTTTAAAATTCACAATGCATTCTGATTCATCAAAGGTATCAGTTCATGTCACATTGAACGGGTATCATCCAATGGGAATTATTCTTGTGACTCCAAATTGAAACAGTCCAATTTCTTCCCAGGTCTGTCATGGATCATCTTCCATCTGTGTGAATCCACGCACGTTTGAAACAATTGAATACTATACCAGTCCATGTTTCACACTGTTCTTCCATTAAGGACACAAAGCTAAATTCTCTCTATCATTAAACAATCGAATCTATTACCAACTAGCCAAGCTTTTCATGAGAACACAACCTAAAAAAAGTTCACATTAGGAAATGAATCAGCATTTCTAGCATGGTCACAAATTCCAAGCTTCAACAGGCCTCATATAAAATGCATGTAGTTAATATGTTTTAGTAAAACACATGTAACGTGCAAACGTATGAATTCATTATTAAATTATTTCATTAATATGAATAATACATTTCATTTCAAAGAGAAAAGCTTTCGTACTGCATTTCATTAAGTACAACAAAGAATTGCATTTCTTTCACTTTGCACATATTTTAAACTCATCAATCATTTATCAATTACTAGACATTCAATATTGTTTCTATATGTACTGTTAGTCTAGAGCAGTGGTTCCCAACCTGTGGTCTGGGACCCCTGGGGGCCTGCAATGCCTCCACAGGGGGTCCGTGACTGCTTAGAAAATTAATAATATTAATAATATCTGAAATAATATTAACAGATTAGGTGCCCAGCTTTCAGTAATAACTCAGTGAGGGGTCCCTGGGTTCCAAAAATGATTCAGTGGGGGGTCCCCGGGTTCCAGTAATGGCAAAGTTGGAGTCCACAGAAGTCAAAAGGTTGGGAACCCCTGGTCTAGAGTCTAAATTACATTATAACATCAATTTTATCCTGTTAACATGTGACTAAATTCAAATTCCACTGAAGCCAAACTCTGAAATACAAGCAAATGCATATATAAACTTTCTACACTTAAACTTTAAACTGCCATTAACATAAAACATAAACTGTTCCATTCTGATAATCTTTGTGAGATGAGGGGCTCTGGTAAAGGTTAGACTACATCAGGTCTTTAATAGCGACAACGCATCCCAAATGGCTACTGTGGCTGCTGAGTGAGCACAAAAATCAAGATGCATTAGATGCCTTTGTCTCATTTTCAGATCTGCCTGACTCTGGTAGCCTGTTCATGTGAAGTTCAGGTTCAGATGTCAAGAGTGATCCACCTGATGATGCAGAAGCACTAATGTCCAAAGTTAGTGGGTTTAAAAAAGCTATCCTATATGACTCCTAAAGTCACCTTAATGAGGGTGTTAAATCCATGTTTAATTGTGACTATTTAAAATGGGATCCTGAGGTGGTTCAACTAACACTCACAAATGAGACTATGCTTAGTCTGTAGCATTCTCAATTGACCAGGTGAAGACTAGGGAGGCGTCTCCCCCAGCTGCTAGCTCTGGGTTATCCAGGGCACAATCTGCTCGAAAGCATTTGCAATCTGTGCCACAGCCAGGTGTGATAAAGTATCTCTCCATTGCCTCAATATACAAGCTGTTGCAACTGCATAGGGAGGAGTATAAAAAGGACTCAATGTCTTTACAGACTTCCCACTAAAACACAGGTGATAGTGAGGAAAATGTAAAAAAAAATATGTATACTTTGCAGAGCCGCTTAAATGATATCGAATCTCAGTCAGATGGCCTGGTAGAATGAATGCTAGCAATTAAAAATCAAGTGGGCCGACATGAGGGTAGACTGCATTTTATGTCCCAGGAACTAGAAGATGTTGGAACCTTATGTGAAGGAACAACTTATGCATAGTGGGGATTCCTGAAGGGAACGAGGGGTATGACCCCAGAAGAATCATTGTCCATTTATTTCAGCAGTTGTTTCCTCAACTTAGTGACTGGGACATAGACTGTTAGATTCAAGGGGCACAGAGGTTACCTTTTTACAAGCCAAACAAGGGCTGTGCAGCCCAGTATCCTAGCACTAGCCTTATCTTTATGGGGAACTTTATGTTCAGACAGCAAATGTTTTATTATGGCGTCTGAGGAAACTAGTCAAGGCTTGTGGTGTTGAATACTTTTGTCAGGCTCAGTTTCTGTTGGGAGACAGTGTAGCGTAGATGGCTCCCATGGGAACAATTTCCCCTTCACAGGCACTAGGTACCACAGTCTCCTTACTGAAACCTGTGAATCTGAGGATTTGCTTCAAAGATGAAATAACTTACTACCAGGACCCTGTAAAGGCCCACGACCTGTTAAGATAAAGGAGTGAGGCGAATAGTGAGTGAATCGTTTGCTGTCTTTCTTTTCTGTGTCAAGGCAAATATGAATGAAGTTGGAATTACCTCTTTTTTTGTATCATGTATACATTTGCCAGGTGATCGCAGAATCCCCCTATCCCTGTGTCACAGATAGTATTTATCCACTTGTATTGGGGTTTTTCCAGATCTTTTTCTGGATCTTCTTTGCTGTGGATTGTTATAAAAGTATTAGGCAGGTGTTGCATGAGCTCTCTCTTGGAATATTCTCTCTTGCCTCCTTTCTTTTTTTCTTCTTTCCTTTTTTTTAAGGGTGCCAGGTGTAACATATATTCAAATTACTTTTTTTGTTGTGGGAGGGTTGTTGCTTGCTGCTGTTTGTGCCCACACTTATGTAATGGTTATTTTGAGGTGCAACCACACTTCTGGATCCAAGGTTCTACCTGGGAAAGGGAGACTGGGATGGGATTGGGGACATTTAAGGGGAAAGGGGGGTGAGGGTGGGGGTGCTTGGAGTGGAGGGGCTAGTAGGGGTTATGGCGGGGTGATTATTGGGGGAAAGGAAAAGATATAACACCTACTGAGTCGTACAAATTAACTATCATGCTGTGTGTAAGATAATAGATAACATGGTTAATGGTTAAGACCAGGATGTGCTCATTCTCTGCTGGAATGCCAATGGCATATGCTCCATTGCTTAGATTAGATATATATCCGGTAGGATTTATGTACACTGAAGCCCCACCTTCTATGTATTCAGGAGGCTCATCTTACTATTTGGAAGTTGCATAAATTGAGCAGCTTATGTTATTATACTGTCGCTGCAAATGGAATAGATGCTCCCCAGAGGAGGGTGGCATTACTGTCTAAGGGGTAGGAATGGGTTGCCCACCTGATTAAAGTAAATAGATTGGAGGGATGGCTAATTGCCTGAATAGACAATGGGAACTTTCAGCTAACGGTTTGTGTCATTTATGCCACAAACGGGGATGATCCGATCATGTATAGTCTCCTTGCAGGTGAGCTCAGTTTGAGGCAGACTCCCAAACCTATGTGTGGGGATATTAACCTGACTCTACAGCCAGGAATAGATTCAAATACCTCGTATGCACCAAGTCAGTGGTGCGTGAGCAACTGTAGAGCGGCTCTGAAGCGGATTCTTGATACACACACTCTGTGATGTATGGCATGGCTGCCGGGCGAGCAAGCCCGGCTTTACTTTCCAGTGCATTCCGCATCACTCATCATCTTGTACAGACAGTCTTTGCTAGTTCCAGTATTTTAACCTTGTTGCAATCAAACTGAACCCCATGAAATGTTGAATCATATCTCATTGTTGCTGTTTTTTAAATCCAGCAAAATGGTAAAGGCCACACACTCACACAGATTGGACCTTTGATTGTAAGTTACTACTGCATGTAGAGTACATTAGTTTTATGGGCTCTGGTTTAAAGGACTTTGTCAGTTTTAATAAAGGATCTGCTAATCCTGTTATGGTCTGGGAAGCCTTGAAAGCTTTAGTTCGGAATCAGATCACTAGCTAAACCATTCGTAAGGGCAGGGCAGAATGAGTAACAGAGATGAAGCTACAGGAGAGGCTTCCTCAACAGGGTTTGGAATACTCACTCCTACTTAAGTCTGGTAATTATCCCAACATTGCATTTAGTGTACTCAGACCATTAGCCATGTTAAGACTGCAATTGAAGCACAAATCTGGGACAGGGCTTGCTCAAAGTATCGGGCTAAATATCTGTTGTGTTTTGAGAATATCATGGACAATGGTAACCTATTGCCATCTCAATTAAAGGATAATAGCAGTAACAAGCATCTTCCATCATTTTTATTCTAATCTTTATAAGGACAATTGTCGGGCAACTCCGGCTCAGATTGATCATTATTTTCACTCTTTTAGGCTAAATCAAATTACAGCTACCCATAGGGATAATGTGGATATTCCTGTAACTATGGATGAGACTGTAAAGGCTATCTCACAGCTAGCAATTGGTAAAACGCCCGGACTGGACTCTATCCTGACAGAATTTTATAAACAGTTCTGAAACATTATTGACTTTTTTTAGGTTTTGCCTGCACAGTGCTTGCACTGTCCTTGCAAGGTTTAATGCTGCCCAAAAAACTCTTTAAAGGGAACCCGTCCCTACTTCGCCCCTTACTTACCTGAACTTCCTGATTGTTCATTCAAGCGTTGCTCCAAACTTGATTTAATTTACTTGCTTTTTATTGGGTAGCAGGTCACTTTCTGCTCTTCTGTTCTGCTTTCTGTTCTGCTTTTGTAGTCGCATGGAGTGTGGCTGAAGTGCACCATCCGGTGTTTGGTGATTGGTTACTTGTTAATGTGTGTACATGAAAAGGTGAACTGAACGCAAATCAATTTGTGTTGAAATTTGTCTAAACATGTCTGCCATTTTGCAGTGGAGTATCGAGTACAGATGTAAAGCAAGCAGCGAGTGGGCTCAATATGTTATTTTTTTTCAAAATAATCACATTTCTGATGAATAACAGTTGTAAATGTTAAAATTATTTGTGTGTTTGTTTCTTAAATTACCACTCATTCATTTTTAAAGAAAAGTAATTTTTATAATTGGGCAATGTTTTATTTTGAATTGTTATTCTCTGTGTGACTTATTAACAGGCAGTCACAAGTGAAGTTGCCTATAAGGCATTAGGGTCATGTTTTGAATGGTGCAGCAGGTGAAGTGGCACTGACGCCACAGGGTATCAGAACCCCTCTAAACACAAATTATTGCTAAATTATACTACTAAATAGGCTGCAACAAGTGCAGTTTTGTAGCAGGCACTAAGGTCATGATCTCAAAGGTGCAGTGGTACCGGGAACAAAAGCTCTAGGCACCCCACTAAACACTCATTATTGCTGTGTTTTGTAAACAAACCGGCAGTCACAAGTGCAGTTGTCTTGCAGGCATTAGGGCCATGATTGGAATGGTGCAGCAGGTGCAGTGGCACCACAGACAAAAGTTGTCATAACTCGTCTGAACACCTAATATTGCTATATTTTACTACTAAACAGGCAGTCAGAAGTGCAGTTATCTTGCAGGCACTAGGGTGATGGTTTTAATGGTGCAACAGGTGCAGTGGCACCAGTGCCACAAGGCGTTGAAACCCCTCTAAACACAAATTATTGCTAAATTTTACTACTAAACAGGCAGTCACAACTGCTGTTACCTTGCAGACATTAAGGTCATGATTTGAACAATACAGCAGGTGCTCTGACACCGGGGCCAAAAGTTGTCATAGCTCCTCTGAACACCAGATATTGCTATATTTTACTACTAAGTAGGCAAACACAATTGCGGTTACCTTGCAGTTAAAAGGGCATGATTTGAATGGTGCAGCAGGTACAGTGGCACTTTACTAACTACACATTACTATATTCTAATGCAATCCCATATTAAATAATGTACAATTTACAAGTTTGAATGCAAAAGAAACCTATTGGCTTTGCCAATGTTTGTTTGAACTTGTCAGCTCCCTGGCTTCTCTTGATTCTGTGCCACCTTCACGGGTTAAGGCATAAATATCTGTTTTTGCTAAAAGAAAAATAATAAACATCTATTAAATTGTAGTTCTTACTCTCTATATCATTAATTGCAACTCCAGAATCTACACATGGATACTGTTCAGTGACTTGGCAGTGGTTATAGGACCCTTAGTTGACCCCATAGAGCATGGATTTATACCCTCATGAGATACCACTTCTCATATTAACTCTGCCGTATCCTCACTTAATGTGTCAGCACAGTCTGAGAAGCCAACAGGGATGATCCTGTTAGATGATGAAAAAATGTTCAAATTGCTACCGGTAATACTTATGGGCATTAATGTTTGCAGTTGGGTATGGCTTGGGATATATTGCATGGAGCTGGATTGTCTACTCCTCTGACGGCCAGAATTTCTTGTGTGCGATCATTATCTGGCATAGTTCAACTTGCTGTGGTACGAGACAGGAATGTCCCTTTTCCCCACTACTATTCGCCCTTTGTCTGGATCCATACATTTGGACATTTAAATCTTCCACTCTTATTCCATCCCTGAGACTGCACAATTGAGAGATCAAACTTTGGCATACGCAGATGATATTGCAACTCTAACATCATCTCCCCAGAAGACTCTTCCTGCCATTGAGGGTGTAGCTGTAGTATTACGCTAAGTCGCAGGATATAAACTAAATGTGGACTAGACAGAAATTATCGCTAACACACTCCCAGAGGAGAAAGACACTTGATATGTTACATCGGCCAGACATTTGGGCATCCATGCACCACTGAATTCAAGTTAGCCTGGCTGATGAAGGGTGATACCCTGAAACCGGTCGAAGAATGCTTGTTTTTGGTCCGGGGAGGACCTGACTTGGCAGTTCGGGCTGGACTGTTCCCATGGGGAACAGGGTCGAGACTAATTTTCATATGGCTGGGTCCAAACTGAGGAGACGTGGTGGGCAAAAAAACAATGGATTAAACCCAGATCTTTGTGACTCGGTGTGAATGTTTGCATTGTTTAACATTACGTCCATCATCTGTTCTTTTTGCTTGAATCAACAAGAGCACATCTGGGTAGCTCAACTTTGGTGATGTGTAGCCTGATGGTCAAGCTATGGGGCGTAAGATAGGTTGTATGCAAGTAGTTAAACTGTGTGAATTTAAACTGTGTTTTTGAAGATGGTGTAAGTGCATTCAAGAGTGCATTCTATAGGAAGGCAATTTCCACTGACAATGCCTTCCTATTATAATCTCTTACCTGGTGGACAGAGTAGGCAAATGATCTGAAACCATAACTATCATCATCCGGTAAAGTCAAGCAATCAATCAGTGGCTGTTGCCAAAGGTTAGGTTAACCTTCAAAAGGTCATGCGTCAGAGGCTTTGGGTATAATTCTCCCAGAAACTGACGTACAGATAGTACTAACATCTGATAAACCAAGAATGGAGTGCCCGGGAGGCCTTTCTCCTCAGTTATGCCCTCAAAATTCTGAAAGGATCTTTCTCAGTAACAATCTCCCACAGTTAAAATCTCTGCAGTTGTCCATTCTCTCAATTGACGGGCCGTGAAATCGCTCTCATCCTGTTGGAGTGGGTATCCCTATCGGGACAGTGCCATACACAACATTGTATCTTATTCTTTTAAAAGCCCCCTTCCAGCACCAAAGAGCTATAGTGAGGAGTTTCGGCCTCCTGGTAGGGTTTAGTTTCACCACTAGTAGCAGCGGAAGCAGGGTTTTCTACCTATGTGGCTCTTTGAATTCTCCTAACACACTGCTAGGTTAACTGGGGGAAGACATCTAGTGGGCCATTGCAACTGCCTTATAATCTGGGACTCCAGAATCCCTACTGTGCGTCAGCCTCTGGCGCATATGCATGCAGAGAAACACAATACCATCTCCCATCTGAAACCAACTCCCAAAGTAAGATGGCCATGGATCAAAACCAACTCCGTATGATCTAAACTTGTAGATTTGCTAAATAAATAGAGAAAGCGTTACAAAATGACCATAATCGATAGGGCTATTCTAGTCGTAATGGGGAGTTTTGGAGTCTGCCAAAAAGACAAGTTACGCTTCAGGGCATAAAGAGGAGTTTCAAATTTCCCTACATTGTTTCCACAACATGAGTGTTGAACCTTAACTCCAAGGTACTTGAGAACTCTAGGTTCCCACTGGATTCCCAGCTACTGAACAGCTCCTGGCGGACTCTGCATCTCTCTAGAGCCTGGGAATGCACATTTCTTCCTCCAATTGTTGTACAGCCCGAATAGTCTTCCCAGTTTCACTCTCCATGAAACCCTCATTTGGGATATAAAAGCATATCATCAGTAAGCAGCAAGATAACATGTTCTCTACCCTGTTAACTTGATACCTTTACCCCACCCTCCCATGTGATGAGAGAGATCACTCCTGCCTCGTCCTTCGATAGATTGTCAATACATCTGATATGTAGAGAGCCGTGTGGACCCTTGCTTGTGCTTTTATATAGAGCAAGGTGACTCATTTACTCCATCCCTCACCCAAGTTCATCTTATGAATGACTGGCCTTAGGTACCCCTTTTGCAGGGGAGTCAACTGCCTTGCAAATGTTGATGGATAATACCAGTGTTTCAGGGTAACAACTCAGTTTCAATTCATTAAGGATTCGGTACAATCATCTTATGTTATAGAAGGTATTACGCTGAGAAATAAGCCCATTTTGAGCATGTGTACCTGGGTGTATAGGTCTGGCTGAAACCGGTTAGCCAGCACATTACTAAGAATTTTATAGTGTAAATTTTACTTGGAGAAAAGCCTGTAGGTCTCAACCTCCAATACATCACCAGATCATTTAAGTGTAGAGAGTGTCAGAGCTTCCCTAGTACTATCAGGTAAAGATCAACATTGCAATGCTTCCTCAGACATTTCTGACAGTGTTGGTACCAAGAGAGATGAATAGGTCTGAAAGAATTCTACAGGTAAGCCGTCCAAGGCAGGTATTTTAACCTGCGTCAGTCCCTTGAGGGCTTATCTGATTTTGGGCTTTTTATTGGTCCTCCCCATGCATCTCTGTCTTCAACAGCCGCATGAGCATTGTCCCTATTTAGGAATGTTTCAATAACAAACTGTGGTATTGGGTCGCATTCTCCATATAATCCTTAATAATGCTACATAATTTCCCTGTAAATATCTTGTTGGGTATAAACAGTTGCTCTGGTTGAATTATAAATCTGGGCATTGGGCACCCCTTATCCACAGGTTCTATCAACCAAGAAAGGAATGTATGTCGGAACAACACATGCTGGAACCACGCATGCCTGAAGAACGCGGTCAGAACAACGACCTCGTCGTTACCACTAATGACTTTACCACGAATGCCTTAACAACGATTTTTTGTTGTAAAGGCATTCCTGATAAAGGCATGTGTGGAATGGCATGCATAGTTCCAGCATGTGACTCCCCTGACCCCCCACCTCCGCCCCTAAAACTACAGCGACCTTGCCCCTAAAATTACCACGGCCCCCTCCCCGCCACTAAAACACCCCAACCCCTAAAATTACCGCAACCACTGCCCCTAAAACCTAAAACTACCCTGACCCCCTATCCCCGCCCCTAAAACCACCCCAACCCTAAAATTACCGCGACCCACCAGCCCTGCCCCTAAATTGTAAAACCACCCCAACCCCCAACTAAAATGACCACGCTCCCCACCCCTAAAACCACCCCAACCCTAAAACCTAAACTACCCCAACCCCTTACCCCCACCCCTAAAATTACAGCGACCCCATCCCGCCCTTAAAACCTAAAATAAACCGCCCAAACCCCACCCCTAAAATTACAGCGACTCCCTGCCCCTAAAACCACCCGCACCTAAAATTACCGTGGCCCTCCACTCCACCCCTAAAACCTAAACTTCCTCAACCCCGCACCCAGCCCCTAAAACATAAACTATCCCAACCCCCCATCCTGCCCCTAAAACTACTGCAACCCCTGTCCCTAAAACTACCCGACCCCCAACCCTAAAACCTAAACTACCCCAACCCCGCCCCTAAAAACTACTGCGACTCCCCACCCCACCCCTAAAACCTAAAATTACCCCAACCCCTGCACCTAAAATTACCGCGATCCCCGCGCTCCCCCTAAAACCACCCCAACCCCGCCCCTAAAATTACAGAGACCCCGCCCCTAAAACCACACCAACCCCCCCACTCCCGCCACTAAAACCTAAACTGCCCCAACCCCCATCCCCACCCCTAAAACCCACACCCCTAAAATTACTGCGACCCGCCACTCCTAAAACCACCCCAACCCCCACCCCTAAAATTGTGCCCCGCCCCTAATTCTACCCCCCAACCCTACCCCAGCCCCACTTACCTGACCGTGTCCTCTCCGATCCGGAGTCTGTTTTCCGCTGCCTTAAGCATGCATGTTCGTCGTTCCGGACATGCGTGCTTAAGGCAGAGGAAAACAGGGTCATTTTTCAAGAAAGCGTTGTTTCGCTTTCTTGGACAACGACCCTGGTTGTTCCGGCATCGTTCTTCAGGCTGCTTTCCCCAAGAAAGTAATCACCTCCTGCGCGGCTCCCTTAAGTATGGGCAGACTTCAGATACGATTGCTTATTGAGGAAACATAATCACCCCTGAGTCACCAATCTTTTATGTATATTTGATGATGCCTGATGCTCAGTGTTTTGCTTTCACTGCCATCTGTTGTCACAGATATCAAAATATTCTAGGTGTGATTTACAATATATGTATGTATTTATTTTGTTTTTCATACAGATTTTTTTAATCTATCAACTGTAGAGCACTCTGACACTAAATGAAACATAAAGTTATAGTAATTTGAATGTGGTGTGTTCATTATAAACCTAAGGTATACCTGATGTTTGGGACGGTGACCACAAGAAATCTTCATAAATGACAATTTTACTGCTATCTCCAGCTTTGACATGTGCTGGTAGGGTACCAAAGTGCACTTATCGAACCACTGGAATACAGTCCACTAGAGGCAAGAATACTCATGGGCCCGTTGGACAAGGGAGGCATTTCCCAGATATATAGAACCCTAGTTAATCACTCCCCATGTATGTTACTACACCTTCAGGCACAGTGGTAAGAATGGTTAGGCCACTGGAAGAGGCTAAGTCATGAGAAGCATGCATGAAACCTCACACCCTAGCCATATTGGGCTGTTTGCACCTTATGCAACTTCATTTTCTCCATTGCACGTACTCATAGACTGTGTAAAGCTCGGAGAATCCTTTAACCCACCAATAGCAGATGTAGGCAAGACATGGGAGATTTCTTTCACATGGTATGAGGATGCTCGATCATCCAATGATACTAGGTCAATATATTCGGGACACTGTCGGAGGGCTTGGGTCAAATGATTGGGGCATCTCCCAAGGTCGCCCTGCTTGGTGTTCTGGGTAATTTGGGGGGCTTCAGAGGCGATAGAATTTTGGTTGAACTGGGAATGTTGTGGCAAAAAGGGATGTTGCCAAATATTGGAAACCACTGGATGCCCCTCCACAGTAGAAATCGAGGGCAGGTATGAATCGATGTGCGAAATTAGAATAGCCAATTTGTATAGCATGTGGATGCCTCAAGAAACACTTTAGAATTTGGGGGAATTAGTGAGCGTGTTATGAAATGAACAGGGGATACATCTAAAGTTGAGGAGAAGGGAGTGACAGGTTACTGGGATTATTGTGATAGGCTTATGGGAGTCCCCGGCTTGAGACTGCAATGCGTATGCTTTCTCTGTGCTACCATTATTAAAAACAATAAAATGTTATAAAAAATAAGGTATAACAACTTTAGAATTTCTAATGTGTAGTTAGATTGTTTTGTATAGAAAGAATAAATACAATTTCCCTAACTATATGTAATGTTTCTCCTTTAATTTAATTTTTATTGAATTCCAGTGGTTTTTATTTTTTAATAAAAAAGTATTTCAAATCGTAGAGTGAAGTGTTGTGGAGTGTTGTTAAGTGGACTGTCATAGAGTATAGCAGACTCTGTTGTGGAGTATCATAAAATTGGGTAGAGTTGACTGCTGTAAAGTGGCGTGGCGTAGAGTGGACTGGCATACAGAGGAACAGTATACAGTGGAGTGACCTAGAGTGAAGTGATGTACAGTGGAATACCATAGAGTGGAGTGGCATAAACTCATGAATAGCAGATCAGAATAGTGTAGAGTGGAGTGGTGTGCAATGGAGTGGCGTACTGTAAAGTAAAGGGGGTGTAAAGTCAAATAGTGTAGACTGGATTGATATAGACTAGAGTGGAGTAGCATGCGATGGCATAGAGTGGAGGGCATAGAATGAAATATCAGAGAGTGGAGTGGCGTAGAGTGACATATAGTGTGGTGGCAAAGAGTGGGATAGCATAGAGTGGACAGACGTACAGTAGAGTGGCATAGAGTGGAGTGGCATCCAGTGGAGTGGTGTATAGTCAAATACGTAGAGTGGAGTGGCGTAGAGTGACATATAGTGTGGTGGCAAAGAGTGGGATAGCATAGAGTGGACAGACGTACAGTAGAGTGGCATAGAGTGGAGTGGCATCCAGTGGAGTGGTGTATAGTCAAATACGTAGAGTGGAGTGGTGAAGAGTGAAATAGCATAGAGTGGAATGGGGCCTAGAGCAGTGGTGAAGAGTGTAGTGGCGTAGATTGGAATAGCATGCAGTGGTATAGAGTGCTACACTGTAGAGTGGTGTAGTCAAGTGGCGTACAGTGGAATAGCATGGAATGGCATATGTTCAATCCGTGGTAAGTGGACTGGCATACAGTTGAATAGCATTGAATGGAGTGGCATAAAGTGGATTGGTGTAGTTTGGAATAGAGTAGAGTGCAGTAGCATAGAATGGAATAGCCTACAGTGGAGTTGCATTAAGTGGAATGGTGTACAGTCAAGTGGCCTACAGTGGAATAGCGTAGAGTGAAGTGATGTAGAATCAAGGGACGTAGAGTGAAATACTGTTGTATTGAAGTGGCGTCAAGTGGTTTATACTTAAATGGCACACAGTGGAATGTCATAGTAGAGTGGCATAGAGTTAAATAGCAGAGAGTTGAGTGGGGTGGAGTGGAAAGGCGTAGAGGCACTGGAGTAGAGTGACATAAAGTTGAAAAGAGAGGAGAGGTGTACAGTGGAATAACATGGAGTGTTATGGAGTACAATGTCCTGTGGTAGACTACAGTGGAGTTTCATAGACTGGAGCAGACTGTCAGTGAGTGGAGTGATGTGTCATACAATGGAGTCGCTTGTAGTTATGTGGAGTGGCATGTTGTGTCATAGAGCATTGTTTAAACAGATGTAGTGAAAAAATGGCTGAACGGATTTAGGTGAAATGTGTAAGAAAAATAAATCATGGAGTATAAAAGGTTCTCTTTGGTAGCAGATCTAAATAGTTTGTGGATTTAAAATTATAGGGCATTATTCACAAAGGTAAACTTACATTTTTGTGTACTTTTACGATTGTTTCATATACGCAAAGGCATTTTACAAGTAGTATCTTTACAACTGCAGAGTCTCCTTACATAAAAAGATAGGACAGTCCTATTTTTTATGTGCTGAGACTCTGGTGTCATAATGACAGTGCTAGTAAAATTCCTTTGTGAATAGCAATCAATCTTGGGCTAAAACAAAAGTGTAGATTTACTATTTTGAGTCATGCCCTTAAGGCTCAAAAAACGTAGTGATGTATTGGGTTGCAGTATATGGTGGTAAATGCTGATGACAAAACTGTATATGATTGGCTAACAACTGCCCTTACAAAAGCGAAAGGCAGTCATATTTTTCAGGCTTCACTTTGATTTTCTTTTGTCTGTTAAGTGTAAATAGTTGTTTCTAAGTGGATAGGAAGGGGTGAGTCCGTTTTTATAAGCCAGTTAAGGTAAGTAAAAATTGTTTTATTAACTTATATATTTTAGAAACATTTTGCGTATTACCTCAGTACTACCATATTGCTTAGGCTGTACATAATAGATTTTTGTTTTTAATTTTTACATATTACATTTTTTTAAATATATAAATATCTTTTCATTTTTAAAGTACACTGTCCTACACTATATATCTCCTTAAATCATGCAGACTGTGTGAAATAACAATGAAATAAGTATGTAAAACTACACTACATTTCTCCTTGACTATAATGTACTAATATTTTTAATTGTTTACATATTTACTTTTCGTTAAAAAATTAAGTACAGCTGTTCTTGCTAGGTAGGACTGCTGTACTCCATTACCTTTTTTAAAAATACTCAGAAAAATATAAATCATTTTCCCTACTTATCACCACTTTAAGCCACATGGGCTTTCTTACTGAGCCTCTCTGAGGCCCTGGGGACCCAATTTCCCAGGGCTGACATTATAAGAAAGGGGAGTGGTGACCACTGCCCCTTTCCCCGAGCCTCAGAAGACCCCAGGAGCCCCATCCCCCAGGGCCAACATTAAAAGAAAGGGGATGGTGACCCTCTTCCCTGAGCATGAAAAGCCCCCAGAAAAGGCCCCAGGGACCCGATCCCCTGAGACCAAATACAAATTAAAGGAGGGGGACGTGGCCTCTCTCCCAAAGCTGCAAAACGTCCCAGGGACCCCATCTCCCGAGTTCAGCTCACTCACTGTGTCTTGGGAAACCCACTGCTGGGACACTGTAGTTTCTCTGCCCACGAGAGTAACTATAACGCGCACCCTCGCCATGCACTGCTAATTACCCCACATATTACATCATTCGTGACATGCTATACGACATCATTGACAACATAACTAAAAGGTTTGAAATTATATTATTGATGACAAACTGTGCATGGCAGGGAGCACAAGTTATAGTTACCTAAGGGCACAAGTTATAGTTACTTGAGATAACTAGAACTGGTCTTTTTCAGTGGAATTTTGAGTTTGAAATGTTATTTTGACAGAGAAATTTACATTTAACTCTAGTGTTACGTAAAGCTTTGTTTTTTCTGTAAAACATATATATATATTTGTATATCTTTCTCTCTCTCTCGCTCTCTCTCTCTCTCTCTATATATATATATATATATATATAAAATATACATTTTCAGTTTAATACAACATGTGCACCTCCATACACAGTTTATTGAACTCAACTATAACTCGCCACTCTACCATGCACTGTGTTCTCACAAAAGATTTGATTTGTGATGTCATAGCTATTATTTTAGAAGGGTATAATGGATATAATATAAAAGATTATAAGCAGTTCATGGAGAAGGCCCGAGGTTTAGTTAATGTGGTGTGGTTACCAAGGTAAATATACTATGTTTAATGG
This sequence comes from Pleurodeles waltl, assembly GCF_031143425.1. NCBI lineage: Eukaryota > Metazoa > Chordata > Amphibia > Caudata > Salamandridae > Pleurodeles > Pleurodeles waltl. The sequence goes on along the minus strand of NC_090450.1, from coordinate 746,001,525 downwards.
TGCACGAATAAAACTAATTTGAAGGTGTTGCGTAAATTATAAATTAAAGGTATACATTTCAAAATATACATTTTTGTATATTTTATAAGTTATATAAATATAAAGGTGGTCCATAAATTATAAATTTAAGCTATAACTGGAGAATTTGTAATTTTTATGTATTTTACGTTTGGTTAGCATAGAAAGAGTAAATACAATTTTCCTAACTGTAACAAAGATTTAACAATTTTCTTTAATTGAATTTCAGTGTGTTTCAAAAAAATCTATTAAAAATGTTTTTGAAATTGTAGGGTTTACTGTTGCTGATTGGAGTGTTATGAAGTATAGAGTGGTACAGGACAGTGGAGGAGAGTTTGAGTATTGAAAGAGAGTATAATGTTGTTTAGTAGAATGTGGTACAGTGGAATGGCTTACAGTGATGTGGTGGAGAGTGGAATGTCAGAGTGGACTGCTGTACAGTGCAGTATGGTGCAGTGAAGTGTTGTATAGTGGAGTGGTGTAGAATGGAGTGTTGTGGAATGGCATAAATTAGAATAGCTTACTGTTGAGTGGCAAAGAGTGGGATGGTGTAGAAGGTAGTGTGGTAGAGTGTAACAATGCACAGTGGAGTAGTGTAGAGTGCAGCAGTATAGAGTGGAGTGGCTTACAGTGGAATGATGTACACTTTGGTGGCATACAGTGCAATAGCGTAGAGTGGAGTGTTGTAGAGTGGAATAGCATATAGTGGATTGTCGTACAGCGATGTGTTGTACCATGGAGTGTTGTAAAGTGAGTTAGTGGAGCAGCATTCAGTGTAGTGGGATATTTTAGGGTATAATGGCGAGAGTGGAGTTGTGTGGAGTAGCTTAGAGGGGACTAGCATAGAGTGCAGTGGCATAGTGTGGAATTGCATAGTGTTGAGTGGGATGGAGTAGAGTGATGTAGAGTGCAGTAAAATACAGTGGAGTGGTGTATAGTGGAGTACCATATATATATAATGTGGAATGCCATACAGAGGAGTGTTGTAGAGTTTAGCAGGGTAGTCTGTAGTGAGGAAGGCTGTAGCTGTGTACTGTGCAGTGGCGTAGAATTAAGTGGCATACAACGAAGTAATGTACTGTCGAGTTTTGTAGAGTGGAATAACGTTGAATGTAACTGGCGTACAGTGAGGTGATGTACAATGGAGTGGCATGTAGTGGAATAGCAGAGTAGAGTGGTGTAGAATGGATTGTCATACAGTGGAATAGGGTAGACTGTAGTAGGGTACCGTGAACTGGCGTAGAATGAATTGGTGTAAAATGCAGTGGTGAAGAACTGAGAGATGTACAATGTAATAGTACAGTGGATTATTGTCGAGTGGAGTGGCCTACGATGAACTGGCATAGAGTGGAGTAGCATAGAGTCGAGTGAGGCAGAGTACAGTGAAGTAGAGTGGAGAGGTGTACAGTGGAATGGAGTAGCATAGAGGGGAATAGCATAGAATGGAGCATTGTACAGTGGAGTTGAATATAGTGAAATCGAGTAGAGTGTATTGGCATATAGTGTAGTAGTGTGCAGTAGAGTGGCTTAGCCTGGAGTGTCGTACAGTTGAGCAACTTACAGTGGAGTGTTGTACAGTGCAGTGGCTTACACTGGAATGGGTTACAGTAGAGTGGCATATAGTGGAATACCGTAGGGTAAAGTGGCGTACAGTCGAGTGACATAGAATGGAGTAGCATAGAGTGGAGTGTGGTACAGTGTAGTGGTGTACATTGAAATAGCATAGAGTGGCATGACACACAGTGGGGTGGCATATAGTGGAATAACGTGTGTTAGTTACGTAGGAGTATATTGACATAGAGTGGAGTGGCGAATAGTGTAGAGTGTCAGAGAGTAGAGTGTCATAAACAGAGTAGCATACAGTGTATTATGGTAGAGTGGATTGTAATAGAGTAGAGTGCCATAGAGTGTAGTGCCACAGAATGGAGTAATGTACAGTGTAATAATGTACAGTGGATTTTCGTAGAGTGGAGTGGCGTACAGTAGTGTTTTGTAAAGGGCAGTGGCTTACAAAGGTATTGCCTATAGTGCAAAGGTTTACAATGAAGTGGCGTGCAGTGGAGTGGCATAGAGTGAAATAGTGTAGAGTGTAGTTTTGTAGAGTGGAGTTGATTAGAATAGAAGGGTGTACATTGTACACTGGAGTGTCATAAAATGGAGTGGTGTAGAGTGTTTATGTTACATCGATTTGTATAGCGCATTAATTGCCCAAGAGGGTATCCAGGTGCTTGGGCATGTGTGTAGTTTTCTGGTCCCCAAGGTACTTATATGAAGAGCCATTTTTTCAGCTTCTTGCAGAACTCAAGAAGTGAGGAGAAGGCTCTGATATGTAGAGGGAGGTTGTTCCATGTCTTGGGTGCGATGTAAGAGCATGAGTGACCTCCAGTTTTGATTTTGCTGATACTGGGAATATGTGCAAGTGAGAGTGAGGCGAGTGTAGGTGTCTGGTGGCTTGGTGAAAGTGTATGCAGCTGTTTAGCTATTCTGGTCCTGTGTTGTATAGGGCTTTGTGTGTGTGCGTTAGACGTTTGCATTGGCTGCGCTTGTGAATGGTGAGCCAGTAAAGCTTCCTGAGGTGCGGTGTGATGTGGGTGCAGCCTGGGACATTGAGTATGAGCCCTGCAGCAGTGTTCTGGATAGTCTGGAGATGCTGGCCTATTGTGTGTTACTGTAGTCCAGCCTAGTTTCTGCTTTTTGTTATTTAGTGTAAATCCAATCATTAGTTTTTGAGAAAGTAAGGGTTGCAAATGATTGTATATTTGGACGGTTGGGCTTATGAGAGTCCTGGAAGTCTCCTGCAAGAGTGCAACTTTAAAAATGCAGGTCTGTGATTGGTCGAAAGACCCGTTTTTCCTGTGAGCCTTCATGCTCTAGTGTGAGAGAGAGACTCCTGCAAGTCTCACAAGCTGTCTGATTTGCTGGCTGTTGGAATGTTAGAAACTAAATGGCGGCCATTACTGTTTACGGTGCAATATTTCAGATGTTGTGGAAATAAAACAAAAAAGCTATAAAATGGGGCATCCCGTCCCCCTAGATTTAGAGAGGAGACGTCTAAGGATAACTACTGTGATAAAAATAAATGTATATTGTTTGCAACTAATTTTAGTGTTTCGCAGGACTCTCACAGTATCGTGAATAGTAAAAAAGAGGTAGATAAGTTCTGGATTCACTCCACTAGTAGGAATGCATATTATGGTCATTGTTTTTAGAGGAAGTGTGGAAGAGATAAGTACTGTGATGAATAGATGGTTAACTCCTATTTTCTAAAAAAAAAAAAAAAAAATTATGATCTTGCTGGATTGTGTACAGTAGCTGATCTTTGAATACATTGTAGTATGCACACTCGCTACTGTAGGAGTTTTACTGGAGATGGTGTTTGTCAGAGTGTGCTATTTACACCCATTGTTAGTATTCTGGTGTATATAAATTCTATATCAGAATATAATCACATTACATAAAATACGATCTCATTAGAGGCTAGTGAGAGCATATCAGGAAGCATTGCTCCCTCAGATCGCACAAGAGGGATTGCCTTGGTGTCTCTCGCGAGCTGTTGTGAACTCTCACAAGAAGGTAGTGAGAGCCGCCGATTGTGGTGAGGTTCTCTGGCTCTTTCAAAAGTCTTGCAAGTGAATATAAGAACAGCAAAAAAGGGAAACGATACAGAACAATAATTATGATAAAACCAGAGTGTAGTTTTGAATTGACCTGTTTAAGTTAATAGGTTAGAGGCTCTTGTGTGAGTAATGGCACCTTAAAAATAGATTACTGATATCATGTATCCATATGAGAGTTACAGGAGCTGATCAAATGCACATTTACTACTGAAATAGTGACTATTTATCTGTTTAATACTCACATATTTTACAAACATTTGCAAAGTATAAACTATACCTGTTATGCTACCCAAAAAAACATATTTTTACAAAATATCTAACCACTATTTATCTTGCAAATTCATTCTATCATACATAGACACACCTAAATTATAATTTACTTTGGAAAAACTGGAAATTCACTGAAAAACAAAAGTTTAAAATATTGTTTTAGTTAGGTGTAATAAAAACATTTGTTTTTTTATTTCTTTAAAAAAAAAAAAAAGAACCTTGGAAATTCTCTGAAAAAAATAAAGGTTAAAGTAACATTATAGTTAGGTGAATTACTCAGTAACAATGTTAACGTTTTGAACTAAAAAAAAAACACAGAAACTCAGCAGTTATAGTTGGCACTAACTATAACTTGCACCCCGCCATGCACTGCTTATGACCTCACATATGACATTACTCATGACATGTTCTATGACATCACTGACATTATGTTGTGTTCAGACATTATTTTAGAAAACATTTTGTTTATTGTAACATAACAGGATATGGTTCACAGTTTTGCAAAATATGTCTAAAATGTGTGTGCATATTAAACAGATAAATATTCAAGATACATTTTTACTTACTCAGTTTTTGTAATTCTGATATCGAGACACGTCACCAGCAATCTTTTTTTAAGGTGTCATTAATCTCTGAGATGAAGGGTGTGCATATTAGAATGCATACATGTACTGGCCTGTCCTGTCAAACCTGTCTCTCAGATGGTGGGTGTGCATATTAAGGAGTGTATATGGACTGGCCTCTCCTTCCAGAACTCTTTCAGATGGCAGGTGTACATTGTAGGGATGTGGAGAGAGACTGGTCTCCTCGCTGAGAAATGTCTCTCAGATCATGGGTGTATGTTGTAGTGAGTGGAGAGGGAATGCCCTTACTCTCAGACCACTTTCTCAGATTGCTGGTTTGTGCAGTAGGTTGTGTACATAGAGTGGCCTCTCCTTCCAGACCTCTCTCTCGGATGACGGGTATGTGTAGTAGGGTGTGTGAAGAGAGACTGGCCTCTCCACTGGGACCTCTGTCTCAGATGATGGGTGTGCATAGTAGGGTGTGGGAAGAGAGACTGGCCTCTCTACTGAGACATCTCTCTTGGATGATGGGTGTACGTAGTAGTGAGGAGAGACGGGTAGCCCTTTCCTGAGATCTCTTTCCAAAGATGGCAGGTGGGCATCTTATGGTGTGTACATGGACTGCCCTCTTCTGTCATATCTCTCTCAGATGATGGGTGTGCGCAGGCAGGCGTGTGCATGGATTAGCCTCTTATTTGAGACCTCTATCTCAGATGGTGGGTGTGCGTAGTAGACTGTGTGGAGAGAGACTGGCATCTCCACTGAGACCTCTTTCTTAAATGACGGGTGTGCATAGTATGCTCTGTCCACTGTTATCCCTGCTAACACCCCTCTCCTGATAATTGGGTGTGCGTAGTAGGGTGTGGGAAGACTGTACTCTACTCACAACTCTTACCAAGCAAATGGGCATAAATAATATACTCTTGCAAATGTGCATACTGCAGTGTATTTAAAGATCACCTACTCCTTTCTATTTTGCTCAATCCAGCAAGAGTCTTGTAAGATTGTAACGTATTTTCAAAAATAACAGTTAACAATCTCCTCATCACAAGCAAGAGGACCTAGCCTAACCACATGGAGCAAAGATGTTACTCGGTGGGCCAGAGCAGAGGAGAGGGCCTTGAGGAAGGAGGACAATAAAGGGATCCGGCATAAGCCGATAGCTCCTCTGTGGACTGAAGTGATAGATGAGTGGGAAATATTGGGTTCGGGGTAGGAACCAGACTCAGTGGGAACCTCAGGGAGTGAAGACGGAGCCAGACAGTGATGACTTAGTAGTGGAGGTATACACGCCGGGGGCATGGGTGATTGGCAGGCTGAGGGTTTGGAGCTCCTCGCCCCCCTTCCCCCCCCCCCCAATTGTCTAGCCCCCATGGCTTCTATAGCTGGTATGGAATGGATGGTACAACAAAGCTAAGATACAGCTACTAAGGGCACCTGAGATGAGTCTACGCCACTGGTGAGTTCCTAGTTTCCCGTTTTTAAGGTTGGTTAGTTCCACATATCTGGCAAGAATACATCGGATGCTAAAGCTGCACGTAATACTGTCCTACTTGATCACCCACACCTTGGCCCTTTCCTGGCCATAGACTCCACTATACCAACATGTAGACATCACATCTAGTTGATATCTCACATACAGGCTGCTTGCTTAAAAACTGTGGTAATATACTAGTTAGGATATGTTCGCTGATACGCCTGGGTCTGAGCCCTGTACCTGTTTACACCTGAAGCAACTATGTATACACATTCGTTGGAAAATACGGGATGTAAACTAAATGTAGTTTTTGAAATGGCAATAAAATGTGTTAAAAAAAAATCTACCCATCGTAGTACTTCTCTTACACACTTTTTCTCAAAAACAAGCACCACAATATCCATTCCCACTAATAGAATGTACTGTGAACTCATCTACTCATTTTTACTGTTCATGATCCTGCAAGAGTCCAACAAGATTGTAAAAATTACTTAAAACAATATACATGTATATTCCTCATAGTAGTTATCCTTTAGATACCCCCTCTCTAACTCTAGGGGGCGCAGCATGCCCTTCTGCTGCCTCTTTATATAGATTTTTACTTCGTTTTCACCACACCTCCAATTTTTCACAGTAAACAGTAATGGAGACCATTTCATTTCTAACATTCCAACAGCCAGCCACTTGGAACGCTCGCTCTCACAAGGCTCGCAGGAGCCTCTCACCCCTGCAACAGTGTGAAGGTTCACCAGAAAAATGGGCCTCTTCACCAATCACAGGACTCCATTTTTGAATTTGCGCTCTCGCTGGAGACCCGCAAGACTCTTATGAGCCCAGCTACCAAAATATACGATTATTTTTTACACTTAATTTCTCAAAAACTACTGAACGAATTTTACACTAAATCACAAAAAACACAATTTGCGGACCAAGATCTAGCTACCTGCCAAATTTGGTGTGATTCCGTTTAGCAGTTTTTGCTAAAACCTGTCATAAAGAAGTCTAAGGAAGCTGCATGGGGATTTCATGTTTTGGGACCTTCCTTGTTTCTCGGCCCCAGTTTGACAGATCACCCCAAAACATTCCAGGATGGAGCTGAGGTAGAGTAACCTTTTTTCATAAGTGTCATGAAGGTTCATCAAATGGAGCCAACATTACTAGCAAACCAAAAAACACTCCAACTATGGAAAAGTAGACCTAACCAGACCTACCTAGTGGCGACCCCCACTAGGATGGATATATATATATCTATATATATATATATATATATATATATATATATATATATATATATATATATATTTCTATATGTTTTTGTCACTGAAAAAGCCAAAGGTTAAAGTAACGGTATAGTTAGGTGGATTTCTCTGTAAAAAAAAGTTAATCATTTCAAGTAAAACAAAAAATACACCTGTTATAGTTAGCAGCACTAACTACAACTTGCACCCCTGCCATTCATTGCTTATGTTCTCACATATGACATCATGCATGACATGTTCTATGACATAATTTATAACATCACTGATGACATCCCAAATTACATCACTGATAACATCATTGATGACATCATCCAATGAGTGTGCTAGTTTGTTTTACAGGTTGCGTAGTGGCAGATGTCTACAGTCGTATTCTACCTAATTTCATACAGCCTATATCCAGTTAATGGTTGTAAGTATGTACAAAACGCATGTACACCTAATGCACCATAGATGTGTACTGAGCACGTTATAAGTCTTTGCATTGAAGAGTAATTCTGTGTGCAAGGAACACTTTACTAGGGTTCATTATGGTCTACACAAATTTTTGGTTTTGCAGAAAAGGTTTTCAACAAGAAAAACACTGTACGTAGTAGATACAAACTTTTGTAAGCATCCTTGAGTAATTGGAGAGGATTGTGCTAGGGTATTTATTTATGCTTATGGTAGAAGAGTGTGCATCAGATGCTAATCTATGTATGTGTGCTAGTTTTGCTTCAGAAGATAGCCTACCTGCAAAGTATTCAGTATACAGTATGAAGCGTACAGGTAGTTTGATCTTTAGCACCTTCAGGTCTTGTGTTTTGTCTTAGCAAGTAGTGTCTTTATTGACAACAGTTGCACACAATATACACTGTTCTTAGTAGATTCTTTTGAAAATTATGAGAATTTAACTGTTTGCAGACTGTGTGGTATAGAATCAATTATGTTTATAGAGTAAACAATATTTACTCTAAAAACACTGTGATATGATCTTTTTTTTTAATGTAGGTTGGGTGTGTGTCTGAGGTTTGATAAAGATAAAAGCTGTCCCTAGTAGGGCATTTGTTTCGGAATAGGCCTTCGCTATTTGATCATTCCTTGACCAGTTGTGTACATATTAAACAACTTGTGCAATGAGGTTTATCTGTGGTTGATTGATAATGTGAAGTATGCTTCATGTATCTTGGATGGTGTAGGGTTAATGTTGCACATGGGGCTTGCTTTCAACACCTAAGGGAGTTGTTTCTTTGTTTGTAGAAATGATGCCTGATCTTGTTCTGAGCTATTTTGCACTTGCTGTCAGACCAGTAATGCTTTAGTAATGTATACACCTGTGTGCAGGAAAACGAATTTTGGATGATGTCATAAACGATGTTATTTTGAGATGCCATCAATGATGTAATTTTCAACAAATTAAAGTCATACATCCCATCTCAGGGTGCTACATTTGGCGCTGCCCGATACACAAGAGCACACAATTTAAGCTCTTCACCAACACATACGAAGCTCTACACAAAATAGGCCCAGCTTACCTGAACAGCCGCATGCACTTCCACCCACGCCTACTAGCACACATCCCACACATTGACATAAGCAGAACCAGAGGCTTAGCCTTCTCTAACTTTATCCCCAAAGCATGGAACAACCTCCCACAGCACATCTGCGTCTCCTCCTCTCTTCTTCAATTCCGCAAGAATCTGAATATGTGGCTCTCTGAATAATTCCACTCTTTACCCAGAGGCTCGCCTCACACACCTGCATAGCATCAGGATACCTTCATAGGTGATAGTGCGATTTGGAAATACACCTAACATACTGCAACATAACAATCTTCTGGTTCTGCAGTTATGTTTAAAAGTTTTAACTGCTTTGGTTTCAAGTTTGTCGCACAAGGACGATGGTCACTTTCTTTTCACTATAAAATTTGAGAAGAAGAGACATACTGCAGTAGCGTTGGTTTAACAAGGGTGTAATGTGTTTAATTTGTGTCTAACAAAATGAGTGGTATGCGCTGAAATATCTAGAGGGAATCTGCCTTTTAAAACAATTAGCAAGATGGTAAACACTTTTCAACCAAAGGTTACCTTCCATTTGTCTTTATATCGAAACGTAGAACTCATATCTGGAAACTCCCACTCAGTTTTAAGTTCCCCGGAGGGTTCAGGCACAATATTATGAGAGCTCCAGATCTTCTTTAAATGTTCAACTGCTATCAGGTCCAGTTTAGTTTGTATAATAAGTTGAACGTTAATGTTCTGTATTTTGAATTCCATGCATTAGTATTTTGCTCACTGCATCTGGCGTAATGAACACACTATATAGCAGGATTTTCAGAGAGCACTTTATCTTTTTGATATGCAGCCCCAGTGCCATTATATAGTTAGTCTATAGAGATTATTTACACTGCATGTACCAGGTTTGCAGAGATATGAGTTGCTAATCCTCTTGAAAGTCTTCATTTCCTTCTAATTTGATACCTGGTTTAATTCATGCTGTGTGCTGTTAGAGTAATTTAGAGATTTTAGCCAAGGTTTCTTGGAGGCAAGCCTCATTGTAGGATTGAAAGAAGCCTTTTACTTGCCTTCAGGCTGTGAGTTTGTATGCCCTGGTTATGTTCCAAGACTGGATAGAGAAAGGAACAGAGAACTGGTTAATAGGTATGCCTTATTTGACCAGTCTGTGTAGAGGTTTGATTTAATTAGTTATGAATTCATATCCGTTTTGGTAAGTGCTCCTGTTATCTGCTACCTGTGCTCTGAAATGAGTGCAGTGTACATACTGTTCCTCATTTTTCAGGTAGATAGCCCAGAATTGTACCATTGTCTCCTTCATTGATTTGGCTTTCCTAGGCATGTTAGGATTGAAGATTTTCAATCAATCAGGGATTTGGAAAGCGCACTACTCACCCGTGAGGGTTTCAAGGCGCTGAGGAGGGGAGGGGGGAGAAAGTGGGGGGGAGGTGCTGCTTCTGCTTGAACAGCCAGGTCTTGAGAAGTTTCCTGAGGGTAAGGGGGGTCTTTGGTCTGGCACAGGTGGGTGGGAAGAGTGTTCCACGTTTTGGTGGCAAGGTGGGAGAATGATCTAGAAGGAGAGTTGTCTTTTGAGGTATTCAGGTCCGGTGTTGTGCAGTGCTTTGTGAGCGTGGGTGAGGAGTTTGAAGGTGAATTTCTTGTTGACTGGGAGCCAGTGCAGGTTTTTCAGATGGTCTGTGATGTGACAGTGGCAGGGGATGTCCAGGATAAGGCATGCAGAGACATTCTGGATGCGTTGCAGCCTCTTCTGGAGTTTGGCCGTGGTTCCCGCATAAAGGGCATTGCCGTAGTCCAGTTTGCTGCTTACGAGGGTTTGGCTGACTATTCTTTTGGTTTAGGTGGGTGTCCATTTCTAGATCTTTCGGAGCATGTGGAGGGTGTTGAAGCAGGAGGAGGAGATGGCGTTGACTTGCTGGGTCATTGATAGTGAGTGGTCCAAGATGAATCTTAGGTTGCACGCGTGGTCGGTGGGAGTCGGAGCAGTTCCGAGAGTGGCAGGCCACCAGGAGTCATCCCATGCGGAGGGGGTTGAGCCGAAGATGAGGACTTCCGTCTTGTCGCAATTGTGTTTGAGACAGCTGCTCTTAATCCATTCGGCGATGGCCTTCATTCCTTCGTGTAGGTAGGTCTTGGCAGAGTCATTGGTGAGGGAGAGGATCAGCTGGGTGTCGTCGGCGTATGAGATGATGTTGAGGTTGTGGGATCCGGCGATGTTAGCGAGCGGGGCCTTGAAGACGGTCGGGCTGAGGGACGAACCCTGGGGTATGCCGCAGATAATTTTAGTGGCCTCCGAGCGGAATGGGGGGAGGTGGACTCTCTGGGTTCTGCCGGTGAGAAAGGAGGTGACCCAGTCCAGGGCTCTGTCGCGGATTCCAGCATTGCTGAGGCGTGAGCATAGGGTGTAGTGGCAGACGGTGTCGATTGTGGCAGAGAGGTCCAGGAGAATGAGGGCCGCGGTTTTGCCGCCGTCCAGTATGGTTCTGATGTCGTCAGTGGTGGCGATGAGGGCGGTTTTGGTGCTGTGGTTGCTGTGGAATCCAGATTGGAAAGGTTCCAGGGTGCGGTTCTCCTCTAGAAAGCGGGTTACTTTTTCTCATTTAGGGTTAAATCCTTAAGGTTGACGGATAGATTGCTGTTTCGATTTCCAAAATGTCTATTTCCCATGTTGACAATGTGTTTCTTTCTTCACAAATTAAGGATTACAAGCTTTACGAAGACCTAGTTTTTTTAATGGGTGCTTGATTTGTCCACTTAGATTGTCTCGTGGAATATACTGCAGTGAGTATCTTTTGACTGTAGTTTCTGTGTAAAAAAATGTTCAATATGAGCTGCAATTAGAAGATTGGGTTAAGCACTTTTTTCATTAATTATAATTACCTCTTTAGTGTGATGATTATAATGGTATTTTGTTTTTTTTAATCCATGTTGTATCTTTGGGTGTCTCTCCTTTCTTAAAAAAACAGTTTTTGGTACATAGTGTGTTGGTGCATTGATAGCTGGGAGAGTCTCTTGTTCAATTTACAGAAGGGCCATCAAAGTTGAGTCGCTCAATTGTTTGTTCCTTTATGTGCTCTTGTTCGTTTTATCAGTCAAAAGAATATTGAAGACAGTTTTTTGTATGTCTTGTTTAATTCATTTCTTTAGTTTTTCTGTACGAGAACTTTTTCAAGGGACATTTGATTGTAGGAGTGGAGGCGGGGGCTCTAACTTGTATTTTGCTGATCTGAAGGAAATGGAAGTGATGAGTAATTTCTAGGTTTTCCAATGTTTTCTGTTATTTCACTGTTAAGTATCTCCGAGCTTGCAGATGTCTACTATTATGTGGTTACATTTTATCTTCTCCTGTAGGCTTTTTTCCTACTATAGATCATCCACCAGGTCTTGTTAGTTTTTTCCAATGCCTCTATCTTTGTATGTAATATACTTGCCATAGTTTCCAGTTTGTCAATAATTTTTCCGCAAAAACATTGAATACTGGTCTTGGGAAATTACTTGTTGCAATATGATATAGTTAATTTAGTGTCATTTCCATGCAGTTGAAATGCAGCATTAAGCAACATTTCAGTTTGTGTTTCCATTTTATTTGATTGAGAACGGACGACCTCTACTCTCTCTGTTAAGAATTATAATTGAATTAAGAGTTACTGTCAGGGACTCTTTTGTATCTGACTCACTATTTGGGCTTCAAAGGTTGTTTAATTCAACACTACATTTCAGTTGCTGTTCCCAGAAAATATTAATTTTATTGGTTTCATGAATCTGTGCATTTTATTATATTACACAAAAGTGTTATTTTCGTTGTTCGTATTTGTGTTTGTATCTTATCAAAGTGATTAAACATTGGAAAAAAACAATCATAAAGTTAGATGCATGATTAAAAAGTGTACTTTTAAACTAAAATTGTCCAGTTGATTCACAACATGGACTACTGAACATTTCATTGCAGTTATCACTGCTTATTTTGATTTTGAGTTGACAAGTGACAGTCGGCATGGCCTTCCTTTTGGCAGGATTCCATTTTTTTTTAAACTTATTAAAGTTTTTAAAAAATGTATTTGACAAACAAACATGTTTGCACACAAGCACTGACATTTCCCCAAACACCACATCACTATCCCGCCCTCCCCTAACTTTCACCAGGCAGCCACCCACATCCCATCCGACTACTTGCTACAACTCAATGCAAGATCAATGACAGCCTTCACCCCAGAGACGATGGGATCACCCTTTGTAATGTCCAGATTGTCCTTGTGGCTGTGGTAGGACCTCCATTTCCCCTATATTTAAACTTTCTCAAATTTCCTGGGGCGCCCCCATCTGTCATACACCACCCTCTCTGCCGCCATGCAATGATTCCACTTATCTTTTGTGGGCGCACTGCACCCCCACCTTCACCCCAGAGGGTGGCCAGATCCCTCTTACCAACAACAAAGCCCAACATACATAACAAAAGATGCTTCCTGGGAATGTCTGTCATTCAGGATGCCCAACACAATCAATGAGGCATCGTGGGGATAAAAGTACTCATCACCTTCTCCAATTCTGAGATGATGGACTCCCAGTATTGTACCACTTTTGAATACCCCCAGATCTTATGAAGAAAGGCCCTCTCTTTAGATGTACAGCAAAGAAACAGCAGGTTCTCCGCCACCCCCATCCCAACTGGATCAAGCAGAACCTGGTCCTAATAGCCACTTCCTTGGGGTGTATCAAAGCAGCCTCCTAATCCATGTCTTCTAGGGGGCCCTCTTGCGCAGTGCTTTGTCTAACTGGTCGAAGCAATCCCCGGAAACTATAAAAGGAGTATTCTGCAGGACATACAGCAATTTGGGCTGGTTAATAATTTTGAGCAGGACTGCCAACCCATAAGCTTAGTGGTAAAACCCTCCATCTACTCATCTGCGGCCCCCCTGTGTATCAGGCATGTTATCTGTGATCATGAGGTACAGCTGGGAGACCGCCTGGCAGAGAAGTGTGCATTGGTCAACTGAAGGTATCGAAACCTTTGTCTTGGCTAGGGCATACTCCCACTGTAATGTCTCAAAGGGTACAAACTCCTTCCCTAAAACCATGTCCCTCAGTGTTTTGACCCCAATTCCCTCCCAGTCTTAAAAACCTGAGAGTTTACCCGTGTCAGGCATCATGGTGCCTTTCCAGAAGGAGTGGCTTGTGTGAGTCTCCTGCTCCAGCCCAGGGCAGCCGTTGAAGTATCCCAGGCCCACAAAGTGGCCCTGGTCGTCCCGGTAGTCGTCTTCTGTCCTCCTTCCTGTAAACATAATGAAGATGAGAAAACTTTCCCATTGCCTTCCTTTCTATTCTGTGGGTGGGTTCAAGGCAGGGACATCTTAGGGTTTTGGGGGTCCTAGGCCAAACTTATTTTGGGGGACCCTGTTAGGAACAGCTTTGAATTTATGATTCATATTAAGCTCTTTCATGTCATCTTTGGCCAGGTCGCTGACAGTGCACAAGCAGACTAGTGCAAATTTTAAATGTGCATACATCTACTATTCAGGGGTAGTGATGTGGTGTTTCCAATATTGTAACACAGCAGCAGCAACTCACTAATATCACTAAATACCCTCTGTGACACTTTCCCATTTCTCATGTGTGAGGTCCTGCTTTGATCTAGAAGAAACCAGAGTGATTGTCGTGCTCATGGTCAGATGTCACCCCTGTAAGCCTTGTTGCAAAATCTTGGCCAAAATGTTGCTTTCGTATTTAACAGCAAGATAGGAGGAACACTGATCTGGTGGCTTCCCTTCCTTTGCTATGGACATGATTATGGCATGGTTTAGATCTTAGGGCAGGCATCTCTCCTTTCTCCCCTCCACAAACATGGACAGCAAATTAGGGTGAAGAAGCACTGCAAAGCATTTGTAAAGCTGGCACCTTTCCCAGTTTCATGGCCCCTTGAGCCTCCCCTACCGCCTCCAATGTCAGGTCCGCCTCCAGAGTGCCACGTAGGCATATCCAAGGCCGGGAGTGGTATTTCTGCCCCAAATTCTGCCCTGTCCCAGGTCAGGTGGTCCTCCCTAGCCTCATCTAGCCCTCAATAGTACCAGATCTGAGCAATGTTCTCATCAGTATGGGCCATTTCCCAGTCAGTGGTGGCCACCTTCATCACCCACCTCCTCAAACCCAGCCATGCCAGGAGACGACAAAACCTGGTCGCCTGTGTCATTAATGCATCTATGAGTCCCCAAGTAGTGTTGCCTAGCTCCATTGATTTCCTGATTATTGTATTGCTCGCTCATCACCTCCAAGAGATGAGCAGTATCCTCCCCTCCGGAGGAAACACAGGTCCTTTCCAAATGGAGAAGGCTATGCTCTAACTGGAGGGTTCTCTCCTCCCTCTTTCTTCTGTATGGCAATAATATTCTGAGCCATGTCCTGAAGCACAGGCTTGTATGCCTCTCATAGAATAACGGGTGAGGACACCAACCCCTCGAACTCTTCAAAATGTTCCTAGGTCTCTACTATCAGTGTCTCCGCCATGTCCTGGTCCTGCAGCCCCAGGTGTCTAGGCGCCAAGAGGTCCATCTTTAGGGCCATCAGACACCCAGCTTTAGCATCAGGGGTGAATGGTTAGAAATTCCAAGGGACATGGATTGGGCATCCCTTACCCAGGGAATCTGAACCGTGGGCAAGAAAACGTAATCTATCCTGGGTAGTCTTATGGGCCCCTAGTAAACTGAGTATTGCTGCTCACTTGGGTGGCCGCT
This sequence comes from Pleurodeles waltl, assembly GCF_031143425.1. Lineage (NCBI taxonomy): Eukaryota > Metazoa > Chordata > Amphibia > Caudata > Salamandridae > Pleurodeles > Pleurodeles waltl. The sequence continues at coordinate 745,986,088 of NC_090450.1, read as the reverse complement.
GCACCAAGCATCACTGAGCCCCAGGGCATGCACAAAGCAGGCGAGATCTATGGGCTGACCTACAGACACCACCCATGTACACGCCTATCCACTCCTTGGCCTAGGACCTTGTTAAAGTCTCCTCCCACAATTTCTAAACTCACAGGACGGATGAAGGAGAGGAGGATCTAAGCTATCCAGGGTCTGTCACAGTAGCCTGGGGTGGCATATACATTTATAATAAAACCTGTTTTTCTTTGCCAGTGGCTCCTCACTGCCACATTGCAACCCTTATGGTTAATCCAAGTTCTCAACACCTGAAATGGGGAGTTCTTCCCAGCCAAGATTGCGATTCAGTGGGAGCCACTCTTGTAACCAGCTTGTGCCAACACCACGTACCTGCCTCTCTCCAGACACATACAGGTGCTCCCTTGCAGGTGCATCTCCTTCAAGAGCACCACACCTGTAGCATGATGGCAAGTGTAGTGACTCCTTGCTTTATCTTACAACTTAGCCACTTCACGTTTCATGACAGAACCGTCAACTCCTCAGCAGAAGGTGTTGTCACAGACAACATAGTAAAAGACTCCAGGCTTACCCCACCTTGGGCCCTGTTGCCATCTGTTGGGAGTAATGTAGTTTTGCTGCCCTGTGAGTACACATCACACCCTGTTCCCCCGGAAACACAAAAGGAAATACAACCCCAACAGTATACCCCACCCCACCTTTCTCTGACATGGGTTGAAAACTACCCACCGCCCCAATTCAGGAAATATCTTTCACCCACCAACTAACATAATCAACATATTAAACAATTCCTGTCTACTCTAGCAAAAGCTAACCTCCCTCCTCCTCAAACACTGACACCAAGGTGTAAAACTGGCAAAGCATAAAGTGGCACTACTCAGTCATTAGTATCGAGGGACCCAGGCCCTCCTACCCCCCCACAGGTATGCAGATCTTTTCCAATGTCAGATGAGTGGGCCTCCAGTGTTGGGCCCCCACTGGCAGGGTCACCCACCTCCCCAGGCTCTATGTGGCCACCTCTTGCCCCCACAGGAATGTTGTTTTCCAGACCAGTCTCTCCCCTGACTCTTTGCACTCGCCATATCCCTCAGGAGAGAACTCCCCGACCAACAGCCGTGGCGAATGCTCCTCCAACCACTTCCAGGCCCAATACGGGTGATCAAACAGAAGTACCTTGAAAGAGTACCTTGAGCTTGGATGGGTTCAGCATCTTATATCGAGGGTTCAGAACCCGAAGTTTCTACTTCATCAAGTCAAAGGTTTTCCACTTTTGCTGATTCATTTTGGAAAGACAAGAATGTTTGTGGCTTCATATTTCACTTCCCCCAGTCCCCCTGTACCATTCAAAATACCAAATCACTATATCTATAGTTCAATAGGTGAGCGAACATGGGGTGGTTTCTGCTACAGGGCCTGATGTGCTCCTTCAACAAGGAAACATTGGGAGAGCTAGTCCGCAGGTAGAAAGGATTTCATCCATAGTTCAAGAAACTGTTCAGGTCTGGGGCCCTCCCTGCCCCCTCCAGGAATGTCAGGAAGTGCAGTTTGCTGCGAGCACCCCTTGGCATCCTCAACCCGCACCACCAATTTTCCAGAAATGGATCTAATTTTCTGGGCCGCCTGTTCAAAGTCCCTTACCGTGCCCTCTTGTGTTGCAGTTTTGGTGTCTGCCTCTGACACCCACCCTGTTGTCTTCCTGAGATCCTGTCGGAGTAGGGTGAAATTCGCCCCCACCTCACAAATTTTAGGGCAAATTTTAGGGATTTGGATATTGGCTGGTGAGTTACTCTGTTACAGCAGTGACTGATAGCCCATCCACTGAAACTTAAATCCTATTGGATATAATGGGATTTAGATATTGGCGGATGTGATATCCGTCACTGTTGTGTCGGAGTAACTCGTCTGCCCATATCTAAATTCAGGCCCTTAGTCTCTAGGGCATGGCCAGAGGACACAATGTCCTTCAGGGTGGCCTCAGTTCCAGGGTGAGTACTGATCCCCTCTGCAGCTGTCATCTCTTGCAGTTCACCCCTTGGGATGGTTGTGGCAGCATCTTTGGCAAATGTATCCAGCTTGCCTTGCCATATCCGTGGCATATTTTTATTTTACTATGTACAGACAGATAGCAGCAAACGGCCTGCTGGTCCCCAGGCCCTTTACCGGCGGGTGGCACAATCAGCCAAGGACCAGAGAGTGGTGTCCACTCATGGATCTTCTGAAGGGGCCCACCAGTTCCACTCCTGTTGTGCCCTTTACCGGGCCCACCACGTTGCACCTTCAGGGACAGGGGGTTAGCCATTTAGCTACAGCCGCTTCCCTGTCCCAGCCCCCAGTAACCCTTCCTGCAGTCTTTTCAAGAAAACCAGGAACGGGGTGGTCTCCCACAAGTCACAGGTCTCACCCCCACCCGCCCCCGGACAGAAGAGAACCATGTTCAAAGGTAGTGGGGGGGAGTGGGTCTGCACCAACAACAACTGTAAGGAAGGCTCACCAACCCCTTCTCACCCCCTGCAGCCTCTCACCTTATGTCATTATGCTGCACACATTCCTTATGGCTCTGAGTCCATGTCGGGCACAGGAGGCCACTATACCGAGGCCAACCACCTGCCCAATAGTCACTGCCAGGCCCTCTCACCACTCCAGTGACCCCACAGAATGGCAGGGGCCACGTTGCCCCCACCTTGGGTTCCATCGCAAGTTCCTCAGGCCCTGCAGGCAGGTCTACCTGACCTGTCACAGCCACAGCGCTATCTTAGGCCCACATCCCAGGAGAGGCAGTCTGCGCTCCACTCCAACGGACTCCTCATTCTTAGCCGCTGACGCTTTTAAAGTACACCACAGCCACAGGGAGAGCAGTAATTGTTTCAGGGAGCCCGGGTGAGCCGGAGTAGTGGTTGGATAAGGTAGAATGGGCAGTGCAGGAGCACTTCTGAATGACGGACACCATTTTGCACTGCAAACCACTCCCCTATGATTACATTCCTTAGAACATCATTTTCGATATCACTAGAAGCATCGGACAGCAAATATGATCTAGCGTTCCTAGCAGAATGAAATTCATTTGTTAACTAGGTAAGTACTAGAAACACCTTGCAGACTGCTTACAAGGCACTCAAGCCCCTGTCTAATGAGCATCCATTACCAAGATCAAATCCTGTCCATGGTTGACTTAGTGTAATGCATAGAAAACCACGGTTTGGCCATGAACATAAAGCAGAGGGTATCCCTCACAAGCCTTCTAGCAAAGTGTCACTCAATTCCTGCCTTTCCTGGTCATGACCTTCTTGAGTACCAGTTACTAAACAGTGACATATTTTCAGGTTCCAGATTGGACAGAACTAGTGAGTGAGAGAATGATGATGAAGTGGCCTGCTTTCAATACATTAATTTATGAGCTACTCCTATTGCTTATTTTTCAGAAGCCTCTTTTGACACCTTCTGTCAGCCAGAATCTCAGAATGAAAGACATGAGAAGCCTCAGCAGAGGACTATCCCACACGAGGTAAGGCACATATATTGCAAATGGTTGGGTGACCACTATATCAAGGTGATGACAGTTCAAGAAATCTTGCAATTACAATAGTCCTTTGGGTGGTGCTTTCATGATGCCCACAGTAAGCACTTGAGATTTGGGCATATCCGAGCATGTAGTAGGTAAAATAAAATACAGAAAGCAAGCTGGACTTTGTTACAAATTGGTTTAAAGTAAAATGTTTTAAACTATTTTTATGTATAAGAATATCTTATAATCATTGTATCGTTTTGGGTAATAGTCATACACATTGGTAACCTATGTCTGTTTCCTGCCATCTTGCCATCTCTTTGATCAAAATATGATTTCTAGATTTGATTGGTGTGCTCTTTAATAAATACAATTTTGTAGACCGGATTGTCCACAGTCTGGAAGACTAGATCCAGATTGGGTGTTCAGAGTACCTACATATAGTAAGTTTGCATAGTGTTAATCTGAATGGAAATCATGTATGTAATTCAGTGGTAAACCTGAAATGTAGTATAGCTCTGGCCTTCCCTGGACGATATATGGTACATCTTTGTTGTAGGCCATGGATTTCATGCTCCTTGAAAGTAGGATACATGTAACACATTAAAATGTAGTTGCAGCACAAGCCAATAAGAAAAAGTGGGGGTCAAATTAAAAAGATGTGCTTTCTCAGGGGAGGTTGTGCTATTGGAGGTGGCACGTTCTGGTTGGCTGCGGCAAGGCCCCAGCCGGGCAGAATCTTGCCCCTCCCATCAGGGGTGGGAGATTACACTCACTGTATAACCTGCACTACCCTTGGGTAGATTGGCACTAAGCAGTCAGGCTTATCACAGAGGCAATGTGTAAAGCAATGGCACAGTACTTCCCGACCACAACCATGCTGTGTGGCACAAATGAGACTTTACACACTATTTAAAGATTGTTTTCAATATACATATTGTCAACAATGCATGAGTATCATGGAAATGTGGGCATAAATAACATTTAACAATAGCGTTCACAATATTCAGCCCAACTGTGAGTAAAAAACAACAGTATGTACAAGCGAGAAAACAATACCTTCCCTCGCCGCTCCCTCATGTGGTGCCAAGCGTGGTCAGCACAACACCCACCATATAGTTTACCAACTTTGATGTAACCATTAAATTCAGGGTGCACCCTGGATCCAAACGCTAGCAGCAATATGTTAATACAGGGGTTGCACACTTCCACATAGCACCATGGCCTAGGCCGCACTAGTAAATCATAATTGCCAATGCCAAGAATGCAGACGAATGTGACCAGCTACACTGCCCTCGCATTAACCAGCACTCACTCCCGCACTTCCACTCTGTAACACCAGGCGGTGCCACAGATATCAGTTGGCTCATGCGCGAGCGCACACACACACACACTTCACACGCACACACTTCACACGCGCACACTTCTCACACTCACATACTCAGACATACATGTGTTACCACCCTCGTGGGGACTATGTGTTGACACTTGCCTTGTGGGGACTACCCTTTCCCAATGTTTTGAAAATATACCAATAACAGAAAACGTTTAAGAAAAAATTCAAACTACAGGATCCTGCTTCAAATCTGTAAATAAGTTGTTATTTAATCGCGCACACAAAACCCCCTTTGTGGGGACTTGACCACGTATTACCATCCCTGCGGGGGCTTACTCAATAAATATCACTTGTGATTGAATACATTCATAAAAACATGGCAAAATTTTATTTTTCAGTGCTTTACCTAAAAACCTAATAGTTTTGCCATATATAAATAGCTCATTATGTCCTAGGAGCACACAGAAAATGGATCTTGATGATAATGTTTTTCTCAACAGAAAACTATAACATATTAAGTCCACGGAAAGGGATTCAAAGATATCTATCATATTGCTGAGTGCTTACAAACATTATGTGCAAAGGAAACAGCACATGATTAACTAAATTTTAGATGTCACAGATCTTGCAACGTGGTCAGGTTGGAAAGCTAAATTGAGATTACCTTGCTGAACTTCATCACTAGACATCATCTTCTTTGTGTGTCTGTGCAATAATGGTGCCATAAGGTATGTCATGTGATTATAACAATGTTCTAGAGCTTTCAGAGAGTGTGATGATGGTCCTTTTCAAGCCCTTGTTGAGATAGTGCATGATTAAAGTGATGCAGAAGTCCTCACAGATATAGGGCCTGATTTTGAGTTTGGCAGATGGTTTCCACCGTCCGCCGAACCTCCGACGGGGAGGTTGCAGCCACACTAGCTACCTCCACACCAGGGCCATTAAGAGTTTCCCGCTAGGCAGAAACCTAAGTTTCCCCCTGCTGGCATAGCGCCAAACAGCCTACAGCACTGTCTCCAACTCGTAATAGAGCCGCCGGCAATGGTGCAGGGTGCTGCAAAGCAGACAGTGAACATTGCGAGGGTGCTGGCCAGGGGGGGCCTGCACTGCCCATACCAAGTGCATGGGCAGTGCAGGGCCACCCCTGGAGCCCCCTGCACCTGTTCTCTGCCAGCCTTTTCAGGACGGTGCTACCGCCATGAAATGACTGGCAGAGAACGAGGTCGTAATCCCCAGGGTAGCACTGCTTTCAGTGCTGCCCTGGCTGATTAGGATCGCCACCTACTGCTAGACCGTCAGGTTCCCTGATCCTGGCGGAACTGGTGGTTCCCCCGCTGCCCGACCGCCAGGGTTAAAGTATGGCGCTCGGACCGACCGCCATCCGCGAGTCTTGTGGTCGTGTGACCGCCAGATTTGTAATGAGTGCTACAGTATTTAACTATAGTCACTCTCAAGACCCCATAACCATAGTGTGAGATTATATTTACCTTCAAGTTCCCTCAGAGATAGTGTGTGATTATGCTAACACTCAAGTCCCAAAAGAGATAGTATGTGATGATAAATATGTTGACCCCACATGAAATAGTGTCTCAGAGTGATGCCCAGGTTACCGCACAGATGGTGTGTGATTATAGTTATGTTCAAGTCCCCACAGAGATAGTGTGTGATGATAGTGATGTTTGAACCCTCCAAAAGATAGGGCCTGATTATAGTAATGCCCAGGCCCCAAAAGCTATAGTTTTTAGTTATAGTCCTGTTCAGGTCCCCTTAGAGATAATGTACGATGATAGTCATGCTGCAGATCATGTAGAAATAGTGTGTTACTACAGTGATTCCCAGGTCCCCCCAGTGATAGTGTGATTATAGTCATGTTCACGTCCCAACAGAGATAGTGTGTGATGATACTAACACTCAAGTCCCCGCAGAGATAGTGTATAGTTATAGTTATGTTAAATTCACATGACATAGTGTGTCATTAGAGTGATGTAGAGGTTGCTGCACTGATAGTGTTGTAGTTGTGTTCAAATCCCCACAGAGATAGTGAAGGATAATATCTATGTTCAAACCCTCCAAAAGATAGGGTCTTCCTAGGTCCCCAGAGATATAGGCCCTTGTTACGAGGCTGGCACCCATGCGGCGGCCCGAGCACCGTATTTCAACCCTGGTGGTTGGGCCGCAGAGGGTCCACCAGCTCCATCAGGATCAGGGATCCCGGTGGTCTGGTAACCCTAATCTGCCAGGGTAGCGCTGCAAGCAGAGTTGCCCTGGGGATTACGACCTCGTTCTCTGCCAGCCATTTCATGGCAGTAGCACCGCCATGAAAAGGCTGGCGGAGAACTGGTGCAGTTGCAGACAGTGAACATTGCGAGGGTGCTGGTGAATCCTGCAACCTACAGCATTGCTGCAGGCTCGATTTCGAGCCGGAGACAATGCTGTAGGCTATTTCCCACTAAGCCAGCGGGTGGAAACTATGGTTTCAACCCGCTGATCTAGCGGGAAACTCTCAATGGGCCTGGCGGGAAGGTAGCCAGTGTGGCAGCAACCCTCCCCGTCGGAAGTTCGGTGGATGGGGGAAACTGTCCGCCAATCTCATAATCAGGCCCTAGGTGTTTAGTTATAGTCATGTTTAAGTCTCCCTAGAGATAGTGTATGAGGATAGTAATGCTGCAGTTCACGCAGAAATTGTGTGCTAATATAGTAATTCCCAGGTCCCCACAGTGATAGTGTGATTGTAGTCACAAAGATAGTGTGTGATGATACTTATTTTGAATTCAGCTGAGCTAGTGTTTCATAAGAGTTATGCCCAGGTTGCCGCACAAATAAGGGGTCATTACTAATCTGGCGGTCACTAGTACGCCAGACTCGTGGATGGCGTTCGGACCGCCGCCAATGTGGCGGTCCGAGCGCCAGATCATAACCCTGGTGGTCGGGCCGCCAGGGAACCGCCCACTCCACCAGGATTGGAGGTCCTGGTGGTCTGGAGGTGGTGGCAGTCCTAATCCACCAGAGCAGCGCTGCCCTGGGGATTACGACCCCCTCCTCCGCCAGCGGTTTCATGGCGGTACCACCGCATGAAAATGCTGGAGGAGAACAGGTGCAGGCGGCCCATGCAGCTCAGGGGCCCCCCTGGCCAGCACAATCACAATGTACACTGTCTGCTTTGCAAGCAGTGAACATTGCAAGGGTGCTGGTGCACCCTGCAGGCTACAGCATTGCTGCCGATTATGAGCTGGAGACAATGCTGTAGCCTGTTTCCGCCGACTGACCTAGTGGGAAACTCTTAATAGGGCCGGCAGGGAGGTAGCCTGTGTGACAGCAACCTCCCCATCGGAAGTTCGGTAACTCATAATGACCCCCATGGCACCATATCTACAAGACCATGAAAGGTCATGAACAGTGGCTTTATGTGGTCTTGTAGATATGGGTCTGCACTGTGCGCCACAGGAGCATAAAAAAACTGACACTCTGGTGGCTTGTAAATAAGCCCCCAGTGTTTAGAGATAGTGTGTGATTATATTTATGTTCAAGTCCCCTAAGAGATAATGGGCCTCATTACAACTTTGGCAGGCGGCAACCGCCGCCCGCCAAGTTGTAACCGCCGTGCGGCCGCATTGGTGCCCATTTTAACATCCCTGCTGGGCCGGCGGGCGGAAAGCGAGTTTCCGCCCGCCGGCCCAGCGGGGATGTGGGCCATAACATGGGAGCCGGCTCCAAATGGAGCTGGTGGTGTTGCGGCCGTGCGACGGGTGCAGTTGCACCCGTCGCGCTTTCACTGTCTGCATAGCAGACAGTGAAAAGCTGCATGGGGCCCTGTCAGGGGGTCCCGCGACTCCCTGTACCGCCAGCCTTTTCCTGGCGGTTAAAACTCGTAATCCCCTGGGAAGCGCTGCTAGCAGCGCTGCCCAGGCGGATTATCACCGCCGGGGCAAATGTTGCAGGAAACCGCCGGCTCCGCTGGTGCGACCCTGGTGCAACCGCCGCGGTCGTAATGACCTCGGAAGCACCGCCAGCCTGTTGGCGGTGCTTCCGTCACAACAGCCCTGGCGGTCTTGGACCGCCAGGGTTGTAATGAGGGCCAGTGTGTGATCAAAGTCATATTCAAATCCCTAAATAAAGAGTGTTATGATACAAATGTGCAAGTTCCAGGAGATATGGTGTATTACAATAATCATGCTTATGTCTGTACAGAGATGGTATGTGATAAGTGATGCCAAGACGCCTGCAGAGATGTGTGATTATAGTCATGCTCAAGTCCTGCAGAGATATTGAGTGATTATCGTAAAACACAGGTCCCCAAATAGATAGTGAGTGATAATAGGGAGGCCCAGATAGTGATTTTGGACCTGTAGAGAAAGTTTCTGAGGACTGTCAAGTTCAAGTCCCTGTAGGGACAGTCTTGTATGATAGACATTTAGATGTCTTTGCACAGATAGTATGTGATGATAGTAATGTTCAAGTCTCCACAAAATTACTGCTTGATTATATTGATGCCCAGGTCCCTACAGAGACAGCGTGTGATTATAGACATTCCCTGGTCCCTACAGAGATTGCTTGTGATGATACTCATGTTCAATTTCCTGCAAAGATAGTGTGTGATTGATTACATTGCTGGCCATGTCCCCGCAGAGATAGCTTGTGGTCATGTTGATGTCCAGGTTTCCACAGAGATGATGTGTGAATTATAGTATTACCCCAGTCCTGCAAAGAGATGTGTGATGGTAGTTATGTTCAATTCCCAGCAAAGATGGAGTGATATTGGTTATATTGATGCCCAGGTCCTCACTGACATAGTGTCTGATTATAGGGATGCCCAGGTCCCCAAAGAGGCATGTGTGATTACAGTCATGGTCAAGTCCCCACAGTGATAGTGTGTGATTTTAATCATATTCAAGTCTCCATAGTGACATGTGCAATGATAGTTATATTGAAGACCCAAAACAGATAGCGTTAGTCTGGTGACTTAGTAAACTAATGTACCCACTTGAGGGATCTGTGTTTGACCTACCATCATGCACCAGCCTTTTTTGTGGGAAAAGAAAGCTTAAAATATGCCCCTGATAAACATAGGAGTCATTCACTAAGTTGAAAAGCGTGTTTTCAAGAGTGGGCATAATTTACGTAGAGTATTAAACACTACTTTTAATTTGGGCTTGTGGTCCCTTTGTGCCAGAGTAAAGCAAATCACTGACAGTTGTGCAACTATATTTTTATGGGAAAGGGGACATTCTCAAAATGGACACATGGCGACTATGGTGAATGAAATCAATATTGATTTCGAAATATTGTGTGAAATAAATATCATCATTTAAAAAATATTGAGGTAACAATACTTTATTTTTATATATGATATCATTGTTAAGAATATTGTTACATTTAATATTGTTGACTTTAATATAGATGTATTCAATATTGCTTTTAATTAAGTTTGTGTGTGTGTATATATATATATATGTTAGCATTTTAATTGTATGTGTTGGTAACAGTAGTATAATTGTTGTTTTTCTAAATATAGATTGTAATTTTAAATGTGTAATTTATTTTTTAATAGATTTTAATTTAGTAGCAGGTTTCTTTTGTAGGGTAATAGGGTGGAGAAGTAATTCAATTACAAATAATTGTTTTTAAGTTTATTTAATTTAAGGTAAAGTAAATATGTACATTACATATTTATTTGTTTAGTATGTACAATTTGTAGTTGTTTAATTGCTACTTCATTTATTTTAGTTTAATTTGTGATTTGATTTTTTTTATAGTATAATTAATAATTTAGTAGCTAGTTGTAAATATTCAATTGATAATTCTCTATTTTTACTTGATTATTATGTAAATTCTTGTTTGGTGTGTTTAAATATTTATTTCATTTTGTATTTGTATACCAAAATGTACACTTTCATTACATTTTTATAATGTAAATGTATTTAGTTTGCATATGTTTCATTAATTTAATGTTGGTAATTATTTAAATCTGTTTTAATGACTATGTTAGAATGGTATATGTACCTTTTCTGAAGTACAACACTTCCCCCTAATGTTGCTTAGAATGGAGTGGAAATAGAGAATCTAATCCCTCCAAAAACTAATGCTTTCCCTACTGTTGCCTAGATAGGAGGGGGAATAGCAAATCTAGCCCCTTCACGTCCAGTGCTTTCCTTATTGTTGCTTAAACTGTAAACTACCTTGCTTCCTTTTTCGTATATAAACAGTGAAAAAAACAAAGGTTAAAGTGACATTACACTTAGTGGAAAATGTCAGTTTAAAAGTAACATTTTATACTTTTAAAAAACACTGAAATTCACCAGTTCTAGTTAAATGAAGGAACTATAACTCATGCATTGTCCTGATGATGGGGAGTGGAAGAGACAGAACACAATGCAGGTGGATGGGTAATGATGGTGCCCCCCTCCTCTTTACTTTGGTGAATGGTCCAGTCCCCAAATATATGAGTAATGATAGCGACCTGAAAGTCACAAAAGAGATAGAGGCATATTTCGGTCTGAGGACTGCCACACTCGCAGTGATGGTCAGACCACCGCACTCCAGCCGGTCCGACTGCCACATTACAACCCCGATGGGCAGACCCGCATAAAGACTGCTGCATCCACCAGGAACATGGTTCCCGACATGTGACGGCTTTCTGAGTTGTACTCAGCCAGGGCGGTGCTGAACTTGGCGCTGCCTTGCTGATTACAACCCAGCTTTTCCATGGCAGGGACAGTATGTATTCCCAGGGTGCTGGAGTGCTATGATATTGACCTCGGCTCCCCGAGACCAATGTCATAGCACTGTTCCTGCAGGGCAGCCTGGCAGGAACCATGTACTACAATGTTTCCGTCAGTCTGCCTGGTGGGAACATAGTAATATGCTTAAGGGAGACGTCACCACCATGGTGGTGGTGTCCTTCCCACAAGTTTGGCGGTCCTGCGGTGGGATGGCCAAACTCATAATGAGGCTCTTTGTCACTAAGTGCAGCACTGCGTGACAGGAAAAGGGCAGGAACGGGCTTATGGCAATACGGCCCATTCCGGCATTTTTCTCCTGCGCTGGCGCCCTTTTGGCTGCCTAGCAGGGCTGCCTAAATTGCATGCAGGATTATTTTTGTGCAGGAAGGGACACCTTCCTACACAAAAACAATCCTGAGAGGAAGTAACAAGGAGAAATAAAGATCTTTCTTCACCTTACAGCTCACCTGAGAAGGCGCAATCCCAGTCCTACCAGTTCTGGGAAATCTGGGACTGCATCAAAAATCCTGGGAGTTAAAGTGAAGTTCGAGTATTTCAGGAGGTATCTAGATAGACAGTCGTCCAAAGATGACAGAAATTCTCTGGCATAACCAGGGAGGTGATAAACTAAGACCCCCACCAGTGATTTAACTGATAGTGTGAGGCAGAAGCCAAGCAATTCTGCTCCCTGTAGCTCAGTTAGTTCAAAGGAGGTAGACTGCTTAAAAATGGTAGCTACACTCCGCATTTTTTGTCTACTCTAACACAGTGAAATATTGTGTAAACTTTACGAATCGCTAATGCAATATCTGGGGCTGAGCTGTCTGACATCCAAGTTTCACTGAGAAGAGGATGTCCATCTGTTCCTCACTAAGTAGCTAGAAAATATGTAGTGCATTCTTATGGAGGGAGCAAATGTTAACTGGTGCTGCCGAGACCTCTAAAACATTGACAGACTTCACAGTGGGTCCGGGCGGCAGATGAATGAAGTTCTCTGGCCGATCTGGTCCTGGCAGGTCACTGGACCAATATGTGCAGACCGGGGGGAGGGAAGAAATTGGGGTAGAACACATACCTGAACATTGTGTAATGAATGAAGCTCCAATGAAGAGTAGATTAAATTCTGACCCTGGCCTGGGGGGGATCGGGCAGCATGGCTGGCGCTGTGGGTGGTCTGAGTGTGGCTGGGCAAAGAGGGGGGTTGCCGCCCTCGAACCAGATTTCCTTAAAAAGGGTAGGGACATCCCCTGCCCACAACTAGCCCGCTAGCTGCCTCCCAAAATGGCAACTAAAGTGGCAAAAGGGGAGTCTCTAACTGACTTGCGGCCCAGCCCTCTGGTCAAAAAGCATAAGTGCAAACTAAAAACCAGTGCCCCATGTTTAAAAGCAACCTAAGGCCCCCAACACAACTGTGTGCCGATTTACATAGTGATCAGCAGTACATACTCCCCCTTCAAATTAAGCATAAAACAATTAGGCTTTAAAATACAAAAAAACAGTGCCAAATTCAAATTCAAATTCACTTTTAAAACTCAGTTTTAAAAACAGCATTATAAATGACAAACGGTGTAACTTTACTAAGAGCGGTGGTCAGCTTACCTACATCTATGATGCTTAACGTGCGCTCTGTTTTTTCTTCAAGCCACATATTTAAACATATCAAGAAGGTTTGTCAAACGAAGGTGAATAGTATTTATTATAGGAAACACAAGCATAATGGTGAGATTCCATTGAACTCTCCATAACTACTTAACCCCACTAAATATAAATAGTGTCTAATACAGGAGTTTTGCTATTGCTGTTATCTATCGATGCAATACTTTTAATTAATGTCAATGGATTTCATATATTAGGTCGGCACAGTCATCCACAATCTTAGTCTTGAGGAAGCGGTCCACCATGTTGGCTGTTGCAATTAATCAAAGGCAAGAGTATATAAGAAACTGTTTTTGGCCTCATGATTAACAGAAGTGGAAGTTAATAAGAGAGTACTTGATGGACAAAACATGCCTTGGAACTGCATGGAAAACAGAGAATATTTATCAGTAAATGGTCAAGAAAATAGTTTTGTGAGAGAATTACAATTATGATCTCTAGAGTCTCTTGAGATGGTCTTAAAAAGGCTGTAGACTGAAATATGTTATCATATATAAAATTGAGGAGTTGTTAATTGTTCTTAAAACAGTTATCTTATATGAACTTCTTGGTTCTACAATAACAAATGTTTTGTACTTCTGCATAAAAATGTTGAGGAATATTAATGAAATTAAAATTAATTGAAACAACTGTAACAACACAAAGAATTATCCAGCTTCTATTGACTATTGATTTCTGCCTTTTTAACTACTGAGTTGTATTTTATTTTGTCAAATCCTTTCTTGTATATCACAGGCAGGTACATTATGCACAACTAGAGCAGATACATAAACCTCACAAGCTGTCTTATTCATTTGACACCAGTGACAGAACCTATTTCTGATGGATACAACTACCTGTGGATTCCTCACCTGATGAATACTCCCATGGCGCCAGCATTCGACGGAAATCTTCTTACTAGTCTCTGCACGTCGACGAGGACGTCACTCTAGCCCACGCGACGCCGTCTGACGTCATACAGGCAATAAGAGGTTCTCGCCGACGTGCCGATGACAGTTCCCTTTTTTCCGTGCATTCGAAACGGTTATCTTCGAGGGAGCTACTGTTACCTTCGTGGTTACAGTGTATTGTCTGCTGCGTAGTCTTCTCTGCGGTAATAATGTCTCAGAGGAAGTCGGGTTTCAAGCCCTGTCGAGAGTGTGGGGGCAAGATGTCAGTTACAGATCCTCACTCCGACTGTCTATGGTGTTTGAGCTCCGACCACGACGTCTCGACTTGCGATTCATGTCAACACATGAATCCGAAGGCCCTCAAAGAGCGTGAGGCCAAGTTATTCATGGCAAAGTCAAAGAAGAAGGAGAAACATCATAAGAAGTCTTCTTCGCCAAGGTCTCACCGGCGTCATCGAGACTCCCGGCGCCGTAGAGACTCACGACGCCATTCCAGCAAGGAGTCTCGTTCGAGGTCACCTTCGGCTCGGCGTCGGAAGACTTGGGAAGTCAGCCCCACGGTCACGTCGCATCCTTCGACGCCGTTGCCATCTCCGGCGTCACCGACTTCGCCTGGTCAGGCGTCGGTGATTGAGGTGGTGCAGCCTCTTGGGTTTTCTCCGGCGTCGCAGACGTCGAGGCCGGCGTCGGGGTCGCCCTCGGTCCAGGCACCCCAGTATCCGGCTTTTCCCACTCCTGGAGCCAATAGTACCGCGTTTCTTAATGCGATGTATACCATCTTTCAGCAGATGGCTCCAGGAGCTGCTCCGGCTGGTCCTTCGGGGCCCTTGGCCTTTTCGTTGGGTGATCCTGCGCCTCTTCGGCCGGCACCCTTTATGCCCTTTCTCCCTTTTGGGAATGTGGGCTCGGCGCCGGTGCCGGCGTCGGTGGCCGCTCCGGTGGCTTCGGATGTTTCGGCCCCGGAGGTTGCCCTTCCGTCGAAGTCAGGATTTTGCCCTGTGATTCCGGTTGGTCCATCGGCTCCAAGACCTCGTCCTCCGGCTCCTGCCTCGGCGCCGAAGCTGCCTGTGGCGCCGGACGCGGCGTCAGATGCTTCTGGCGATCGGCGACGTTCTTCGACGTCGGCGGAGGCCATGTCGACTCCGCGTATCGAGGAGAGACTTCATTCGAGGAGGCGTGCTCTCTGTCTTTTAGAAGAGCAGGAGTACCAGCGAGTCCTAGAGGAGGGAGAGATTGAGGACTCTGGAGACGGACTGCATGGTCTGGATACAGCCAGTGGGCTGGACACTTCCCCTGAGTGGGACCTTTCATCTCCAGGGGAATATACGGAGGAGGCTGCTTCCTTTCATGCTGTGGTGAGGAAGGCAGCGAGCTTTTTGGACCTGCCTTTGCCGGTGGCAGAGGCGAAGCAGAATTTGCTGACAGAGGTATTGCATCCGGCCTCTGCTGCAGCTGAGCCTCTCTTGCCATTTAATGAGGCTTTGCTGGATCCGGTGTTGGAGGTGTGGAAGAAGCCGGTGTCTTCCTCGGCCGTTCATAGGGCTGTGGCCAGGAGGTATCGAGCTGCACCATCTGACCCTGGCTTTCTCTCTAGACACCCTACGCCGGAGAGCTTGGTGGTGCAAGCCTCCTGTTCCTCAAAGTCAGCGCCTGGTTCCTTCCCGACGGTGCCTGGAGACAGAGACTCCAAGAAACTGGATGCGCAGTCCAAGAAAATATTTTCGTCATGCAGTTTGGCGTTGAAGGCCACCAACGCAACGTGCATTCTGGGGAGGTACATCCATGCTCTGATGGATGATATTTCGTCTTCATTTACGGAGCTCCCCCAGGGTCTCTTGGATGTGGTCTCGGACGCCCAGGCTGCCGCGACCCAGATTATCCAGTCTGGGCTGGACACGACCGACTCTGTGGCCAGGGCGATGGGCACGGCTGTGGTGGCAAGAAGACAGGCCTGGCTCCGAAACTCAGGGTTCTCTGCAGATGTGCAGTCGACCCTGCTGGACCTCCCGTTTGATGGGGACAGACTGTTTGGAGCCAAGGCAGATTCGGCCTTGGAACGATTTAAGGAGAGCAGAGCCACAGCCAAGTCGTTAGGACTGCAAGCTCCTTCTTCCTCTGCCTCTTCTAGATTTTTCAGGAGGTTTCGGGGATTTGGGCGTGGCTCTTATTCCTCTTCCTTTCGGGGGAGGTTCCAGCAACCCGCCTCTTCCCTCCCCTATAGGTCATTTAGAGGGAGGGGGAGGGGTGGGGTCCGTACCAGAGGAGCCTCTCAACAGCACTCTGCCTCTTCCTCGTCCTCTGGAGGGGTGCAGCAGGGGAAGCAGCCTTAGGCTTCCACCGTTTCCCACTCACTCCTCTCCTGTAGGGGGAAGATTACAGCATTTTCTCCACAAGTGGAAGTCTATCACAACGGACACTTGGGTTCTCGGCATTGTGGGAAAAGGCTACACCCTTCCCTTTCGGGAGTTCCCGCCCCTCATCCCGCCTCGCCCATCTTATTGTTCAGAAGAACACCTCCTGTTGCTAGAACAGGAGGTTCAAGTCCTCCTTTCAAAGGGCGCGGTAGAGTTGGTCCCAGAGCAGGAAAAGGGTCGAGGTTGTTACTCAAGATACTTCCTGATTCCCAAAAAGGATGGTCAGTTGAGACCAATCCTGGATCTGAGGATCTTGAATTGGTTCCTCAAACAGGAAAAGTTCAAGATGCTGACCCTAGCACAGGTGCTTTTGGCGTTGAACAAGGAAGATTGGATGGTGTCTGTCGACTTGCAGGATGCGTACTTTCATATCCCGATACTCAAGTCGCACAGGAAGTATCTCCGGTTTCTGGTAGGGTCGCGGCACTATCAGTTTGCGGTCCTCCCGTTTGGTCTTACTTCAGCACCTCGAGTCTTCACAAAGGTGATGTCAGTGGTTGCGGCGGAGCTCAGAAGGAAGGGGATAGCAGTATTCCCTTACTTGGACGACTGGTTGATCAAAGCCAAGTCCCCGGAGCTTGTGTCGCATCATCTGCAGTCAACAACCCAGTTGTTGTTCGACCTGGGCTTTTCGGTGAACGTGCCCAAATCTCACCTGGAGCCCTCTCAGCGCCTCCTGTTCATAGGGGCAGTACTGGATACAACATTGAGTCGAGCCTTTCCTCCGCCTCAGCGGATTCAAGATATTCAGGAATTGGTTCTAATGTTTCGAAATGGAGCGGTAGTTCCAGTCCTCAAGGTCCTTCGTCTGCTCGGTCTGTTCGCCTCCTGCATTCTGTTGGTCACGCATGCTCGCTGGCACATGAGGGCTCTTCAGTGGTGCCTCCGAAGGCAGTGGTCTCAACACAAGGGAGATTTAGAAGGTACTGTCAAGATCTCCAGAGATGCTGCTGTGGAATTGAAGTGGTGGATTGCGGGCAACAATCTTTCACAGGGAAAGCCGTTCGCGCAGTCGCCACCAGTGGCCACGGTCATAACGGATGCTTCCACCCTAGGATGGGGAGCTCATCTGGGGGATCTGGAGATCAAAGGGCTTTGGTCTCCAGAGGAACAGGTGTTTCATATCAATCTGTTGGAGTTACGGGCTGTACGTCTGGCTCTCAAGGCCTTCCTCCCATCCCTTCGTGGTCAGTCGGTACAGGTCCTGACGGACAATACTACCACGATGTGGTACATAAACAAACAGGGAGGAGTAGGGTCGTACCTTCTCTGCAGAGAAGCTCTTCGGCTATGGTCCTGGGCAAAGGACCATCAGATTTGCTTGGTGGCAAATCATCTGGCCGGGGTCTTGAATGTACGTGCGGACAGTCTCAGTCGCCAATTCTCGGCAGACCACGAGTGGCGTCTCCATCCAGATCAAGTCTGTTTAATCTTCCAGATGTGGGGGTTTCCTCGGATAGATCTGTTTGCCACTCGGGAGAACGCGCATTGCCCGTTATTCTGCAGCCTCCAGTATCCGATGCAGGGAGCGTTGGGGGACGCGTTTCAGATAACCTGGTGCGACCTGTTGCTTTACGCGTTTCCCCCCATACCCTTGATTCCTCGAGTGTTGAGGAAAATTCGCCAAGACCGGGCCCAAGTCATCTTAATAGCTCCGGATTGGCCAAGGAGGGTATGGTACTCCGACCTTCTCCAACTCTCACTGTGCCCTCCGCTCCGTCTCCCTCTCAGGGCAGACCTCCTCTCGCAGTCGCAGGGGCAGGTTTTACACCCCAACCTCCAGAGTCTGCACCTACATGCTTGGAGATTGAACGGGGCAACCTGAGTTCCTTCTCTCTCCCGCCTGATGTAGTGGATGTTATCTTAGCGGCCAGGCGACACTCCACTAAATCTATCTACGCTAATAGGTGGTCTAAATTTGTTATGTGGTGTGGAGAGAGACAGATTGATCCCTTACATGCTCATCTGTCACATGTTTTGTCTTTTGCACTGTCTCTAGCGCAGAAAGGTTGTGCAGTGGCTACCATTAAGGGTTATTTGTCGGCCTTGTCATCCTTCATTTGTCTTCCAGACCAACCATTGTTATTTAAATCCCCTATTGTTCTCAGATTCTTGAAAGGTCTTCTGAATCAATATCCTCCAAAACCATTTGTTATGCCTCAATGGGATTTGTCCTTGGTCCTGACTTTCCTTATGGGGTCCCCTTTTGAGCCTATGCATTCTTGCCCCTTAAGGTATTTGGTTATTAAAACAGTATTCCTGGTAGCTATAACATCTGCAAGGAGAGTGAGTGAGTTGCAGGCCTTATCGGTTAAACCCCCTTATATAACGTTTTATGGGGATAAGGTGGTGTTGAGGACCAAGGCTGCTTTCCTTCCGAAGGTTGTTTCACCCTTTCATTTGGCTCAGACAATCACTTTGTCCACGTTTTATCCTCCGCCTCATCCTTCAAAGGAGGAAGAAAGACTACATCGCCTGGACCCAAAAAGGGCGTTGAGCTTCTATATCGATAGAATGAGGGATATCAGGCTGGAGGATCAGCTGTTTGTCGGATACGTGGGCAAGAGGAGAGGAAAGGCACTCCACAAGAGAACACTCTCCAGGTGGGTTGTTCTTTGCATTAAAATCTGTTATTCTTTGGCAAAGAAGGATCCGCCTGAGGGCATTAGAGCTCATTCCACCAGAGCTAAGTCGGCCTCTTCGGCCTTGGCCAGGGGTGTTCCTGTGGTCGACATCTGCAAGGCCGCAACTTGGTCGTCCCTTCACACTTTTGTGAAACATTACTGTTTGGACTCTGAGGTCAGAAGGGACGGTCATTTTGCACGGTCAGTGCTGCAGGATTTCTTGGTTTGACCATTTAGGCACCCACCGCCGGGCGTGGTACTGCTTTGGGACTCTATTCATCAGGTGAGGAATCCACAGGTAGTTGTATCCATCAGAAGAACGAGTTACTTACCTTCGGTAACGACTTTTCTGGTGGATACATTAGCTACCTGTGGATTCCTCACGGTCCCACCCGCCTCCCCGTTGCCTTTTTGGTCTCTCCAAGCAATCCTTGAGTGTGCTCCTTTTGGTCTTCAAAGTTGCAATACATTTTGTATATATGATATTTGTATATATGTGTATATTTATATATATAAATCAATATATATTGTGTATATACATGATTCGTATGTATATATATATTTATTAGTATAAAAAAAAAAAAAGGGTTATATTAAATCTACAGCTATTTTATTGCAATGTTGTGTGATTTACAATATTAAGAGATGTTGCTTTGCTCTTTCATTACATTGGGTTATTATTATTATTATTATTATTCTCATGCACGTAAAAAAATGTTGGTACTGTCATCGGCACGTCGGCGAGGACCTCTTATTGCCTGTATGACGTCAGACGGCGTCGCGTGGGCTAGAGTGACGTCCTCGTCGACGTGCAGAGACTAGTAAGAAGATTTCCGTCGAATGCTGGCGCCATGGGAGTATTCATCAGGTGAGGAATCCACAGGTAGCTAATGTATCCACCAGAAAAGTCGTTACCGAAGGTAAGTAACTCGTTCTTCTGAGACATATAGCCAAACATTTGAGCTATACTATTGGAATTTACTACTACACATACCGCCACTGACTACATTTCTAAAGCACATATTGCGTCATGATTCCTAGCTGCTACTATTTTTAGGAAGGTGTGAAACTTGGATTGCCCCAATTAATGAGCTTTACCAAAGTATTTTGCAGTTATTATGGCAGCATTGAATTGGTGTAGCAGAAATGTGTATGTTTGCAGGTTAGATGGAAGACTATCAGCTCATTTAGATTTTGGCAGCCACGACACTCTGTTACAAAAGTGGCACAGGACTCTGGGGAATATTTACTAGAAAGTGGTGCAGCGTGGTGCTACGCCAAAAATGGCAGCGCTGCACTCCATCACTTTAGAAATGCAGGGATCTGCCGTATTTAAAAAAATACGGCACACCCCTGCATTTCCCCTAGCGCTGGCGCTAAATTTAGCTGCCAGAGCCAATGCAGGCATCCTTGCAACATAGTTCAAGGGTGTCTGCGTCGAAAGGAATGATTATTTAGGGAGGTGTCCCGTCCTGCACATAAACAATCTACAGTGGCGATTTGGAACTTCTATGTGTGCTGCAGTATAAATCGTCATTATTGAATGATTGTTTATGTGCAGGAAGGGACACCTTCCTGCACATAAACACTCATTCATGAATGTCCACAGCAACACCAATTGCACGTCCCTCTGCCGCAGAAAACTGCATCAGAGGGGCCTATATTTGCAAGGCGAGTTAAGCCACAAAAAGTGGCTTAGTGCCACCTTGTAAATATGCTGCAGTGCACAGCACCACCGGAGTGTCACAGAGTGTCGCTAGGGCTTCTAAATATGTCCCTCTGTCTGCCAATCTGCCAGCTGCTGTCAGGCCTGCCGTTATGTTTCTGATGGCAGTGTTCTAGCAGGCTGTGCCAGTGGAAACCCTGTACCGACAACCCGACTGAGTTGGATTTTTTTAGTTTAGGTGCATCAGACCACTGATGTATTTGTTTTTCCAGTTCGGCACTGCCAGGGAAACCTTTTCCAGTATAGCTCCTATACGTTTGTTTGATACTACCAACACTTCTCAGCAGTGGGTGCCAAGACTAGCCAGTAGTGCAATACTTTCATTTAAAATTTCTACCATACCAGAGAAGGCCTGCACCTACACCTCTCAGTAAGGCTGCTACAATTACATTGTTCATTACCAAAACTTCTTTCCAGTACCAAACCACTTTAAACATGACAACCACATTCCTGCTGGATCTCCTGTATTTTGTGGACAATACCAACACTTCACTCTGGTTGGTTAAACAAATACTAATTAGTATTGTGTATGAATCATTGTGTTTTATGCTATGTTAAGTAACATTTGGAAAGAACAAATACTGTTGAAACCTGAGGGTTGTTTGGGTTATGCTGCAGTGTCATCAAAAGTGGCCCTATTTATGTTATGTTGTCCTAATTCTCATGTATATGGGTCAGTGTATGGGTGTGATTTACAAATGTAACTTAAAATTTTGAGTAATTAAGCTTTTGACTATGTTTACTACTTTTTGGCTGTTTGCAATTTTGAGTAATCTTTTGAGTATGTATACTACGTTTTAGTTATTCGCTAAATTAGAATATGCATTTACTCCAAAAATGTAACTGACATGTCTCCACCAAACTGAAGGGCTATACACTTGTGTGTAACTTACTCTTTTGAGTAAGTTTACAGTTTTTTGACTATTCATAAAACACAAGTGTAAATCTACTCGGAAAGTGTAACGTACACTTCGATTCTATGAATAGCCAAAAAGTAGTAAACTTCCTCAAAAGTGTAAATTACTCAAAAGTGAAAGTTATCTTTGTAAATCAAGACCTTTTATATCTTTCTAGTGTTCCCCTCTCACACTATCAAGAGCTTCTGACTCCCTGAACTAGAGTCAAAGTTCTAATGTTCCAGTGTGATGTATCTTTGCCTTGCTGTCTGTACCTCCCCTCAGCCATTGCCCTGGTCTAAGGCCATGTCTTGGAGTTTGTGACTCCCTGTTCCAGTGTCTCTTCTTCATGTCCCAATGTTTGTATCTCCTCGTACTGGAGCCAATGTAACCCTGTCTCATTAGAATTGACTCTCTCTGTGCCATTGTGTTATCTTGTTTTCCCCATGCCTACCATATGCATGTCTTTCTATGTCCATGTCTCGCATGTTTGTTTTTCTCCATGTACATCTCCACATATCACTGTCCATATGTCTTAATCTCCTTTTGTTGTCTTGTGTCCGTCTTGGCATCCATGTCTCTTTGTATTAGTTGATACCCTTGTGTCTATCTGATCCATGTTTTATTGTGTAATTTACCCTGTGTCCCTGTGATTTCCATTAACCACTTTGTGTTTGTGTATGCCTGTATCTTCCCACCTCGATCCATTGCCATGTCCTCTCATGTCAGCCTCGCCTGTCTCATTGTCAGTGACTACCTCTGTCCATAATTCCTGGTCTCAAACGACAGTGGCTGACTGCAGCCCATCAGCGGAGTACCCCTTAGGTGAAGCTCAGACCTTTAATTTCCAAGAATAGCGGTACGTTGTACTGAAAACACTTTCATTGTAGCATAGACTTCTCAAACATAAGGTGCTTTACTCAGAAATATGTGTACAGGACCTGTGGTCAGTGTAATGTAGAAACCACGATGTGATAGGGACTTGGGGCCACATGTACAAAGATCCGGTTTTGCGAGTCGCAAAACAGGATGTACAACAGTGTACTTTACACTATTTGCGTTCGCAATGGGGTCGCAAATGGCCTACCTCATGAATATTCATGAGGTAGGTCGCAATTTGCTTCCCCATTGGGGATGGCCGCCCTCACAGGGATGGTGGCCTCCTGGAGACAGCAGACCACCAGGTCTGTGACTGCTTTTAAATAAAGCAGTTTTCTTTTTTGAAATGCAGCCTGTTTTCCGTAAAGGAAAACGAGATGCATTTCAAAAAAGAAAACTGAAAAGTTTTCATTTCAATTTTTTCAGAGCAGGCAGTGGTCCGTGGGGCCACTGCCTGCTATGAAAAAATATTTTTGCTGCCATTCCTGTTTGCGAATGGGTTAGCTGCGATTGTTTTGTGACTGTGACGATTGTTTTGTGACCGCGACGATTGTTTTGTGACCGCATTCACGGTCACAAAACAATTGTATATTGTGCTGAAACTTGAAAATAGGAAGAGAACACCCCTTCCTAATTGCGACTCGCAAACCTATTTTATGATTCGGTAAATAGATGACCAAATCGCAAAATAGGCTCTGTACATACCAAAATGTTTTTTTCCTGTTGCAAAAGGCTGATTCTGCAAATTGGGCCGTTTGCGACAGAAAAACGGTATGTACCTGTGCCCGTTGGAGAGTAACAGTGATAAGTGCTGATAAAACAACTTGCTCTAACTGCAAAATGTTTTTGTCTAATGCAGAACGCTCAGTACCGACCCAGTGACTAGATTTTAGGTGCAAAATCTAGCAATTTACATTATCCTATCAAAATTATTTCACAGTCTACATTTCAGACTTTTTGTGCTTATTTGTATATAGACATTTAACAGACATATAGAACTACAAATAACCTGCCTTTATGCTAAACCATTAATTATGCTATTCGTGTGAATGTTCAACCTTATTGCAGTACTCTGATTTAATTTGTGAAAATCCAGATTGCTGCTTTGCTCATTACCTGAGACCTAAACATTTTATGATTTTAAGTGAATTATTGCAACGTTCAAATGTCGATAAGTTGAAAATTGCAGCATCACAGCATTGTGTATGTGACGAAAGTAGGCCTAGTAAGAGAAATATATTTTATCGTAAATTCGAAAATGGGCTTTAAATTGATTTTTATGAGTAGATGCACCTGACATTCTTTTGTAGGACATCTGCCTCTAAAATAAGCTTAATCGTATTGCATGGTAAAAAGTTCAAAGAGTTACAGAAATGCGGTTCTGAAAATTTCTTTTTTTCACTCGAGCACATGTTGTAAACAAGTACTTATTGCAAGACTACAGTTTAATGTAAACCGGAATTTTTGTTGTTAACCTCGTCTGCAAACTGCTCCCTATGGGGGCGCAGACATCAGCTCTACAGCCCCAGGAGATTCCCTCCCTCACAGCTGCAGCCCTGTGTTACCCGTTTTCCTTTCAGTTGCTTGGTGCCAGGGTGTGAAACAGGTCTGAATGGAGCTGAGAGAATCATGCCCTGAGTCCTTTGTTATGCTGAACTTGGAATAGCTCACATTCACATCTGATTCTCCGCTAAGTCTGCAACTCAACAGGAGTATGGGGGAGGGCTTGTTCAAAGGACTGGGAACTGAAGAGTTTGTTATCTAGGGAGAGACACAAGTTGCGGCGATGTTACACGCAACTTTTCATCCACAGTCAAACATAACCTACAGCTGGAGAAACAGCTGATGTCAGGAAGCTCCTAAAGCACCTATAGTGCACCTGTGCACTTTTTCTAATTTTCTTTCCATTTATTCCCACGAAGGCTTGGGGGTTCAGTGACCTGTGCATAATTTACCAATTGCCTGACCCCCTTTTCTGATCTACTTTTAATTTTGTACTATTTATTTTCTGGCAGTAATACTTTCTTACTCAGAGTCACCCGTTTCTCTGAGTCACCCGTTTTATAGACACAAATTCTGTACATCCTCATTTGTTTTCTTTTTGTGTTTTACTCAGCTCCATTTTCCCTTCATAAAAAGACTTGGAGATTTCATAGTGCCTTGCAAATTTTGTTGCTAACCTTATCTCCAGTATCCAACATTCCCAGATGATGTGCGACGATGTGCCTCATTCCTAGCTTCAGCACTGAGTGCACATCTCCTGCAGAAGTTTCAAGCAATGCCATGTTCATATGCCCTAATGTGCCTTCTGTGGATTGTTTGTATGTTCTGCAAATCTATGTCCAGCATGCATTAGCATTAGACCAGCACTAAATGCATAGATTGATACAAAATCTTGGAATGGACATCGACTAACCAAAATGAGGTAGTGAAAGTGACATGACACACCCTTTTACCTTAATGACAGAAAGAGGGCTCATGCCCTGAATCTTCCCAGGAAGTGAGGCCACATAACTAAGTTCCAAAACAGCTGTATGATTACTATGACAACACAACTCAGAAATGTCTATTTTAGGTACCACCAATATTAGAATGCCAACATGATCTTTGAAAGTGATGGGGAGTAATATCTGCCATGAATGGTAGAAAGTGAAGTAAGGTAGCCAAATGCCTTCTACAGGGGTTCAGGTGTGGGTTTATGGGGTCTCCCCTTGAGAACATTTTGAATAAAATGTAATCAAATGCATTTGAAGCACAATTTTCACATCAAGTTGCTCAAAATCCATATGCTCCGAAGGGGCACTCACTAAATATTCAAAACTTTTATAGGCTGCCTAGCCAATGAATCTTGATGCTCCCCTTTATTTTCAAACTGTGGATGTGTGCCCTCTTTATGCCATAGGACCAGCATGCCAAAAATTGCATACAATATCCCCCAAGGATCCTCGCTGAGTCCCACCCTCTTCAACCTCTACATGACCCCACTAGCCGTCATCGTCAGAAGCCAGGCACTCAACATCAACTTCTACGCCGACGACACCAAACTGATAGTCTCCCTCGCCAACAACGAAGAAATGAAAGCAGTCGCAGCCTGGATGAAAGATAGTTGCCTCAAAATGAACTCTGACAAAACAGAAGTCCTCATCCTCGGCTCCATACCCTCTGCATGGAACGACTCCTGGTGGCCCTCCGCACTCAGAAATGCCCCCACCCCCACCGACCACACCCGCAACCTCGGCGTCATCTTAGACTCATGGCTCTCAATGGACAGACAGGTCTGCACTGTCTCATCGGACTGCTTCCACACCCTGCGCATGCTCCGTAAGATCTACAAATGGATCTCCACTGAAACCAGAATGACACTCACCCAGGCCCTAGTCAGCAGCCGACTCCACTACAGCAATGCTCTCTACGCCAGAAACACCACCAAGACCCTGAGAAGACTACAACGCATCCAAAACACCTCCACCCGGCACATCAAGAACGTCCCACAACACAGCCACACCTCCGCCCTCCTATGAGACCTACACTGGCTGCCAATTGACAAGAGAATCATCTTTAAGCTCCTGACTCACACCTACAAGGCTCTACACGATGCCGGACCAGCCTACCTCAGCCACAGACTCTCCTTCTACACTCCAGGCCCTCGCCAAGGTCCCCCACATCTGGAAAACCACAGCCGGAGGAAGATCCTTCTCCCACATCGCCGCCAAGACCTGGAACACCCTGCCCATCCACCTCAGGCAATCCCCCACCCTGCCTCAGTTCAGGATGGGCCTCAAGACCTGGCTGTTTGACTGATCCTCCCCCCTCCCTTCTTTCCCCCAGCACCTTGAGACCCTCACGGGTGATTACCCGACCTATACAAATACCTGATTGATTGATTGATTGATTGAGTGCCAGAATTTTCCATTACGGCCCTCCATGTACCCTGGGGGGCAAAGGGGGCTTGGGCAACTGTTTTTTCATTTTTGCCACTCCTTTATGCCACAGTTGATGTCCCTTAGATGAAGAACTTCCTCGAATGTGCTAGTGGCAGCATTTTGCAATAGGTGCCTCCAAGCCAAAAGTGTCCTCAGCTTTGCCAGCTCCATCACTTCAAAGGATGCCAGTATTTATGATGGATCCCATTAGTCTAATAATTACCTACACTGTCCCAGGTGCTGCCATGCTAATACTTGCCTCCAGTATGCCAGCAGTAGTATTTTGCCTGGGGTGCCTTTATAAGCCATTAATTAGCTACACTATCCCAATACCAGTATTTAGTCTCAGGTGCCTGTCATGCTAAATCTTGTCTCCAGTAAGCCAGCATTAGTATTTGCCTTGGGTGCCTTTATAGGCCAATAATTACCTTTGGTATTTCTGGGCCAATGGTAGACTTGCAAGCTTTGCAGCACATTCTCACACTCTCCTACATTCATTCATATCCACTTATTCTCACTCACTTCATTCATATATTTCCCCTCACTAGCACTCATTAATTCTCATTCACTGGCTCTAACTTTTACTCTCCCATTCATTTTCAGTCAATCACTCTCATTTACACTCTGACTTGTTCATACTCTGGCACTCACGCTTACTCATATTCTCAAACTCCCACCTCACTCACTTTACCTCACTAATTTATTTACACTAACTTATGTTTACTGGCATTCACCCTTACTCTCCCTTGCTCATACTTAATCACACTCACTCCCCACACTCTTAATCATTCTTACTCTTTCACTCACTCATAGGTATGCTCACTCACTGTAACTCACTCTCCCTCATTGCTACTCACACACCCAAACTCTCCCTCATATGCATGCCTATTCATTCTCAGTCATTCACTTTCACTTATAGTCACTCAGTCTTACTTACCTATCACTTATTGTCACTCAGATTCACTCATACTCACTGACACGCATTCTACCTCACTACCTATCACTTGCTTCCACTCACACACACATGCTCAGACACCTTTAAGCATGTACACAATATACATTTTAAAAAATCTTACCACAGCTGCAGTGAAGGGTTTGTAGCAGATCATACTGCCAAGTGCTCAATGTTCTATTGCACTAATAGTGAAAGTTTCTATTGCAGTTAGTGTAATAAAAATACGGGCAGAAAACAAAGAGGCAGAGACCCCACATCCATAAGAGAAAGTAACCCCTATATTCTTGCCACTTCTTTTGTCACTTCTGAGGCCAAAGATCACAGAAGCTGTGACCTCTGGCAAACCCCAATTGAAGTCCATACGGCTAACTCATTGTATACTGTTGCATTGTGAGACATGTATCTTCTGCCGCATTGTTATGCAGCTTTCCTGAATAAATGCATCCACCTTGTTTGCTGCAGCAGCCTAAGTCCCATGTATGCCTGCGGTGTAAAGTTGGTTGGAACTTCTGTAGTGTTGGCATACATCATCTTGATGCAAGCTGAATTGAATGCTTCTAACGCACTGCAATGGTGTCCTTAAAATCTAATTTCCGAAGTGCATTCATTGACGAGAAAAGGTAAATATAAAAATATGAGAAGATAGAGAACCGTTGCATAAGCCACATAAAATGTGCATACATTGCTTGTGCAGAAGCTGTAAAAAACTTGCAGAGATGCAACCTTACTGAAAACCATAAAATGCTCCCCTGTATCTAACAGCTCTAAACTGCACCTTCAGGGACCTCCAAAACAATGGGACGTGAAGTATTATGGAAGCATTGTAAGCGTGGGGAGGCGGTGGAGTAGAAAGCAAGAGCAGAGAAGGGCAGGGGAGCAAAAGAGGAGCCCAAGAGGTGCTTAATAAAAAATGCTGAGTGGGAGTTGAAGGGGTAGAGGAAGCGGGCGTGCCGGTGTGTGGGACGTAGCATGTAGAGAGCAGGATGACAGGGATTTGAAGGAGAAAGCAGCTCCCATGGAGGTTTGAAAGCAAAAGAATAATACTTCTCTCAATGTAAGCAGTGAAAGGTTATAAGTCATGTCATCAATATGATGGTAAAGAAGCTGTGCTCCAGGGGAGTGAAGCGGAAGGAAAGCCACTGAATAACAGGTAAGTAAATGGGATTGACATGACCAATGAGCTGTCTGAAACCCCTCTGTAAGTGTTGGTATTGTACAAAATAGGTCTTCGACAATAGACAGCTAAAAGCTGATTGTAGGTGAGACATTGTATGTATGTGAGTATTTATTAGGTCTGGGCAGAATTTCAATTATGCCAGAGGAATCGGAGGAATTTTGGTAATTCTGTGTTACTCTTTGACATGGCATTACCAGTAATTACGCAATTACTCCTGCTTGCATAAAAAAGAGTAACGTGGAGGAAAAAAATCCTAGCGTGAAAAGACATTTAGCGAGTACAAGTGGCCGCTCATGTTCACTATTTGTGTTCTGCTGCATTTAGCACTATTTCTTAGTGGAAAATGCATCCCTACGTCCATGCTGGATGTTAGGCTGCATTTTATGCTTAGAAATAGCGCTAAATGGTGGTAGTAAGCTGGGGACAAATCCTAACCCAAGATCACATTTATTGAGTGGGAGAGCCTGCTCATCCTCACTATTCGTGTTCTGTTGCATTTAGAGCTATATTGTAGCTCAAAATGCATCCCCATGTACATTTTGGATGTGAGGGGGAATTTTTGTAGTAAGAAATATCGCTAAACGCAAAACTACTCTTTTCGCGTAGTTCAAACATAATCTTGCTGAATTCTTAGGTAATTACGTTACATGGAATTACGCAAGCTACCACAACCCCTAATATTCATGTAAACACAAATCTAGCCACAGTGATTGAAGCAATGTGCAAGGCCAAAGGCAAGTAATATAATGAGATATTGTTTATAGGGTCACAAGGTGGGCATCTGGGTTCATAAAGGGAAAGGGGTATTTCTAAACCAAGTAGTGTAGTCGATGTGCTGGCCTCCATAATAACCTTCCAGGAACTTATCTGTTTAATTGATTTAAATTACATGTAGCGTAGAATTGCAAAACAGGAATATAGTCATGCACAATTCTATGATTGTTGCAGTAAGTTTTCGAATTATACTCTCGCAATATGCGTATAATACGTTGTTTCGAAAAATCTTATTTACAAGTGTGCAACCCATTACTGTTGAATAGTGTACCTATGGTCCTCCATTTTCCCACCACAAGCCTGCAAGAGTTTGCCCTTAAGCTGTTGAAGACGGCAAGGTCTTTTTGGTTGAAAAAAGGTCTGCTTTCCTGGGAGAAATGAGTGGAGATTTGGCGGAATTTTGGGGAATGAACGATGAACGCTGTTGCCAAGTAGTAACTATACATATGTTAAGGTGGTTGAGTTTCCCTGCTTATATGCTTCTGCTGAAGAAAAGCTGCGTCCTGCAGCACGGGACAAGTGAGAAAAGGTGACATTAGCGCTTTGTTATATGGGCTAATGTGTCCTGCTTTGACTGGGGCTCCCAGCTCTTTCTCACCCAGTCACTTCCAAGCTAATTAACGTTTTAAGGGAAAATGTAGCTCCTGAAACTTGCAAGCACCAAAGATAGGTAAGTGCTTTGCATGCACTTTCGTGAAAATGTAAAACAAGTTAGACATATTTTTTCTGCAGCAGCTACTGGGTGTATTCAAACAACAGACATTTAAAACATTTTCATATTCACACGTTTATTACAAAATATATCTGTTTTGTACTTAATCTTTTTTTAAACAATACTGCATCCTTTTTTTTCAATTTACTAATAGTGTTTCAACCTAGCCACTGGTAACCAACATACTGTGTGTTCACTTTAAATATAGGGGACATGAGCACTGCAGAATTATATGGCAGTTAATCAAGTTTGAACAACGCACTACTTATGTGGGGTCATTTAATCACGTGTGCCTCTACAAATATAGTTACAAACATAATCTGTTTTTGTTGTCCTGTAGTTAAAAGCAGGACGGCAACTGTTTTGGTTCACATTGCAGGTGGTAACAGTGCATGCAAATAGCAGAAAATGCACCAAAACAGTAGCAGAAAGCACAGTATTCCTCTCGAGTATGACTTGACATTTTGTGATTTACAGATTCTATCTGGCATTTGCAGCTCTCTCAAGTTGTTTGACATCTAGTGATGGTTGATTACCCAGTTCTGTTTTATTACATGCACTGCGGGACTTGAAGTCTTTCGTTTAATGAAATAAAACTGCAACATACAGAGTGAAAAAATGAAAATCATAAAAAATGCATACTTCAGAACTACCATCCCACCACTCTGCTCCTGTTTCCCGCCAGAGTCCTGGAGAAGGCCATCAACCTCCAACTCATACCTGGAAAGAAACAACCAACTGGACCCTTTACCATCAGGATTCAGAGCCAACCACCGTGCCAAGACAGCCCTTATCGCTGCAAGTGATGACATCCTCACCCTGCTCGACAGAAGAGAATCAGCCACCCTGAACCTGCTTGACCTCTCGGCAGCCTTCAACACCATCTCCCACCCTACTGTCAACTGGCTGCAACAGATCGGAAATCACAGATGACTCGCTCAAGTGGATGGCATCCTTTCTCTCGAGGTGCATACAGAGAATCCATCTCCCTCCCTTCACATCTCAACCCAAGCACACCATCTGCAGCGTCCCTCAAGGTTCTTCCCTCAGTCCTACCCTCTTCAATATCTACAGTACGCCACTCGCCGACATCATCAGAACCCGCAACCTCAAAGTAGTCTCCTACTACAGTGACACCAAACTCCTCTAAGTGGACCTCACTACGACGA
Organism: Pleurodeles waltl; assembly: GCF_031143425.1. Lineage (NCBI taxonomy): Eukaryota > Metazoa > Chordata > Amphibia > Caudata > Salamandridae > Pleurodeles > Pleurodeles waltl. The sequence continues at coordinate 745,954,730 of NC_090450.1, read as the reverse complement.
AGACCAACTTCCACAACTGTATGAAGAACGTCTCAGCCTGGATGAAGAACAACTGCATGAAACTCAACACGTCTAAAACTGAAATACTGATTTTCATCAGACACACGTTCCTCTGGATCGACTTCTAGTGGACATCAGAAACCGGACCCACACCCACTCCGTAAGACCATGCCTGCAACCTCGGCATCATCCTTGACAGCAAACTCTCCATGAAGCATCAGGTCAATGTGGTCGCTTCATCCTGCTTCGACACCCTCTATATGCTCTGCAACATCTTTAACTGGCTCCCCTTCAACACCAGGAAAACTGTAAGGCAGGCACTAATCACCAGCAGGCTAGACTGCAGCAGTGCACTCTATGCTGGCACCACCACCTAACTCATGAGAAGGGTTCAGATTATCCAGAACGCAGCAACCAGACTTATCCTCAACCCGCCAAAGAGGGCCCACATTACCCAGCACCTGAAAGACCACCACTGGCTCCCCATCCAGAAAAGATGTCAATTCAAGCTCCTTACCCACGCCTTCAAAGCCCTCCACGAGTAAGGACCAGATTAGATGAAATACTGCCTGAACTTCCACCTACCTCCAAGGAACCTCCGCTCTGCTCATCAAGCCCTCGCTCAGAAACCACGCATCCGGTGCTGCCGCCCCCTCCATTTGGGTAAGAAGCAGCACCATATAAATACCGCTTGATTGAATGATTGATTTGCAGGATCCTAGGGACAAGATGGGAGTAGGGAAGGAAAGTCAACAGCCGATCCCTCAACAATTAGCAAGGAGATGGTTGGGCTCCCAGTAGGAAGCTCACTCAGAGGTCTGCAACACACAGGAGGAGAGTTACTGGGGCCCTCAGCCAACGCAGCTCCCAGTCCTACCAGACAGTCAGGGTTACCAAATAGTTACTAATTTTGGCACTTCTGGAACATAGGAGCACCGTCAGGGCAAGTTGATTCCTCTGGTAGTGCGCTCCACGCAGTCCACTAGCACCAGTCCCTCATCACCGTAGATGCAACACTCCTTGCTGAAGGATAGTACTCCTAGTTATACTGAAGTGTGCCTTTGAAGTTACAGGTGGTTCAAAGGTTCTCCTTTGAACCAGAGATGTTTTCCCTAAATGTCCTCCCCATCCGCCTCTAGGACGTGGAATGTAGATCTTTATCTTCAGTGGGGGCCATGCTGTGGCTCCGAGAGGCCAAGTTTTCAGAAACCTCTCCCTACAATCGATCTATCTCAGGTCCCAAATTGTAGGGGTCTGTCATTCTGGATGCCTTGATTTTTATAGCTGTTGCTTGGGGAATGCACAGATGTGCTCTTCACTTGCATCCAGTGGAGTCGAATTTATAAGACCCACAAAGCATTTTAGAATCTAGAAATACCTACTTCCTAAAAGTGACATTTCTAGTGCATTAGTAATACTTTACCATTAGAGGGGGGTTTGTCGCTCTGAGTCCAGTGATACCAAACATCATGAGGCTGCTCCTCTGCAATCCACTATTGCAACCAGACCTAACAGGACTCTTGTCTCCCATGTTACCTTATGGGCAGGGCAGCTGTCATGGGCAGTGCAAACACACATGGGTATTCTGCACCCCTTGGGCACATGTGGCCTGGCGCCCATATGAGCCTGCACTATTGGGCTCAGCCACTACTTTAGATACCCAGGTGCAAATGTGCACACCCTGGCAGGTGATGCCAGAAGAATATTAAAGTAGCAAACAACCTGTGTGCCAGTATGGAAGGATGGTGCCAGCACTTTCACACGGTATTCAAGTGACCTGGGCCAGTGGGCCTCTTGCAAGAACCAGCAAAACTTCCTAGAGAAAAATGAAAAACTTCGGGGAACCACTACCGGCATGTGTTACGTCTAACAGAGGCCCTTTTTAAAAAAATATATATATATTCTCCTTTTACTTCTTGGAACAAAGCATGTTATGCAGCGGGAGGAGCTGCTTTAATCATGAATGTAAAGGCTTTCTGTTCATGGGATTGACCCTCCACTGACAAAGATAACGTAATCTTTTCCGATGGCTGCACAAGATGCCCTGTGGGCCATATTGTGGCCATGGACCAGCATTGTGCAAACCTACCTTAGAGCTTCCCACATCTTCAGCTCTCCCTGTCTTACACTGGATGATTTGTGAGACCCTGCTGTAGCAGACTTTCTCCCCTACTTTACCTTCTAACCGTTGTCCCATTGTGGGTATCAAAACCTCCTACTACGGACCCAGTCATTATCGTTGGCTCTCCTTTGGCAGATGATCATTCATTAGCCAACTCTGTCGTTCATGTTATATCAAGGTTTCTTCTGTTGACAAAGTTCCATTAATCCCTCAGGTCCAGACCATATGAAATATCTTAGCTAGATTGTTTTGTGGCGCCCAGGTTCTTTATATTGTAACTATATTTGCTTCCTCCACTGGTTCTTTAAGTAAGATTTTCAAAGAAAGGTTTAGTGTGAGGAACATACGCCTTTCTGACTCAGCTGGATACAAGTATGGTTCTCAGCCTGCACTGTCGCTCCTGTTTATTTTCAAAGAAGGTATTTAAAACAGGGCCAGCTTTTCAACAAGTAGGCTGGAGGTTACTAAACAACAGTGGTTCATCCGGTATCATTCAACACTGAATTTCTTAATTTTGAAGTAAACACAGATTATACTTCCCACATTTATAGTACTTTATCTTATAAAAGTAAGTTTGTGATTATTTAGCATTTAAGAAATTCCATGGTGAATGAAACCGCATAAACTGTTGTTAACCCCAACACATTGGGATTTGCATATGGGCAGCATAATGTTCATATTCTCTTAGTTGAGTACATGAAGAGCACGTCAAAAGGGGTAAAAACGAATGAATGGAATTTGTATTGTTTGAATTTATTCAAACCTGCCATATGTTACCTTTCACTTGTAAATGTAGCTGCTGAAAATGGAATAACCAAGAAAGGGGGCCGTTGTGTATTATGAGGGAGACAGAGCAAAATTATATAAAGCCTCATTCTAAACCTAGACAGCAAAAGAGGCAATTCAAAATGGCTGCAAAAGCAAGAAGGAATTTGCATAGGTACAAGACGCAGAAAATTAGCAGTGTACAATTAAAAAAGTCAAGGAAACCAAGTTATCATTGTATAGAAGGAGGTAAGAGGAGAATGCATTCACACAAACGTGGTGTTAGAATATTTTTCCTTACCATTAACTTAAAGAACATGGCAGTGTACATGAACGTTCTTTCTTCCAAGTAGTCCACCCAGTGCATGACGGAACACGACATGAAAACCTGAAGAGTGCACAGGAATATTAGAGACAGCTAGTTTACAGGAGCGTGAAAGTGAATGGTGGTGACATTAACGAGGATAGTCTTTCCACTAAAGTTACAGTGATACTGGCACATGTTTGGCACTAGAATATGGGAGTCAGGCTCCAAAGAGAAAAAAATCATGGCATTGGTTGATTCCATCCTGTTAAAAATGTTTCAACAAAAGCAGTGTTCTAGGTTTTGATCAATTTCATATTTGGGGTGTCCATCCATGCAACAATCGATAACATGCACGGAGATGAAGAGGACCTCCTTGATCAAGGAACCTTTTTAGTCTTATGCATTTGCCATGCAATGTGTGCTTACAGGAGGCTTCCATCCATTACCGAAGTGATTCATGCAGCATGGAACTGTCTAAAGGCCTGATTTAGACTACGGCGAACGGGTTACGCTGTTACGCCTTTACAACTGTGACGGATATCCCATCTGCTGAAATTTAAATCTCATTATTTTGTATGTGATTTATATTTCGGAGGATGGCATATCAGTCACTGTTGCGACCTATCTGCCGAAATCTAAGTCAGGGCCTAAGTCTCCTAAAGGAGACAATTCACATCATCCTTGCCTGTACTCTTTTGTCCTACACTTGGTAAAGCAAGAAAGATAGGAGATCCATTGGGTATATTGAAGTTGTTTCCTAGGATGACTGAGTGGCTATAGAATTCGCAGCAGTGAGGTTAGTTATTAAAAAAGGTAACCTAAATAACTAGGTAGGCTCTGTTCATTCCTTCACCGTTTAAATGTTTGATTATGGAAAAATAACTCTTCTTGAAGAGGTTTTTGAAATGTTACCTTCAGAGACTAATCATTTACAACTGATCATCAACTCATTTCACGAAATGGTGGTGTTCTCCCTCTCAAAGATGGTCTTGAGGGCTAGCAGCCCTACACATGGTTTCAAGAAATTTCTTAAATACTTCCTCTGACTAGTTAAGAATTGACATGTAGAAAGTTAAATTACAGTCAATAACTTTTGTATTTCTCCCTTTCGTGACCTGTTTCCCCCTCGTAACTTTTCCAACCTCTCCCATTCTTAGAGGTAACCTTAAGGTGCTGTACAAATAATCAACATTAATGCAACGCTCTAAGAGGACTTGGGTGACGTGTAGTACTTTATAAAACTCACAATAAATAATAAATAAATATTAGAAAACATTGTATGTGTTTACACGTTCTCTGCTGCCATCCTAATGTGTCAACGCAAAGGTGTTACAGCCTCTGTTACCATTTGCATTCTGTGCTACTGCCTCAGAAATTGCCTCAAAGTGCATTACACCATCCGTAATTAAAAAACAAAGCTCACCTTGTTTGTTAAAAGGTGCCCCTGTTTTAGTTACATTTTGCATTCTGGGAGACTTCTGTCTTTCACACTTCATTCAAAACTTAAGTTGTACAGCTGATCTTATCCTGCATAACCCGGGCTTGAACACTCACCGGGTTGATTTAGCTGATCTTCCGAAAGCTGCTAAAATGAGTACCATGGACTCATAATGAAGATCACAAGCCATTTTTTCAACACCACGTTTGTGTAGGCAACTGTCTAATTTTAGTCAAGTAGGTGATGCTGCATCCATGGCCATGGCCATCATTATGGAGAGCCAGTTGTTGGCTGTATGCATGTCTGTGTAAATGTTTGGTTGATAGTGGGGTAATGGTGGATAAATCATAATCAATAAACAGCCTCACTAACCCAGGTCACTGGCGTATGAAAGTAGATATTTGTTTTGCTAGCAAAGAAATTACTTACCAGGTGAACTTCATAAGCGGCTGGTCCTGGCTTCACAAGCAAATCATCTTCGTTTATGTAAAACATTCCTGAATTTGCCCTCACGTGCAAAAAAATATGTATATGTTTATTTAAAGTTGTTATTAGCCACAGCTGGGAGCACTCCCAAACACAGAATTCGTTATTACATTCACATATTTCCCCCTAATGCTCTGATGAAAGGAAGTGTGTGAGCCCTGTTTAAACACAATAGTGTCAGCATTCAGGAAAATATTTTTTGGAGGATGAATAAACCAGTTTGTTTCTATGTATGATAGCCAGGCTGACTTCTTTCATCGACGTCCCTGCTCTCAGATATGAAGAGGATATAATGGCTTATCTTGACTAAAAGGATGTAGGGACTATTATGTTGCGCATACATCCGTAAGGTGGTGACTTTCAGGTATTTTTAAATCATCTACTCGAGAGATTTTTCTTATCCTCTGTGTACCAAAAACTAGGGTTACTCTAGCAGAATTTGGAAAGCCAATAAGCCAATTTCAGTATCAGCATCTTGCTATTTGAAACCTTTCTATGGCAGATGTGGTTTCTAAATATTGCTACCAGGAGCTAGAAATTTATGCCCAGGATCCCATCTTTTGTCAGAAAGATTTCTTGCTGTAACATAGCCACATAAAGTAGTGGGTGAACCATCTGCTTTGCCATAAACAAAGGCAAGGAACCAATGCGGACCATAAATGAAAGCTCCCACACATCTGGGTATAGTGTCAGTATCCATATGGTGGTGCCTCTGGGAGCGCAAGCCCTGAGGGAGGGGGTCACTTTCTTGAAGGTAATGAATAAGAGAAGCCCTCTGTTGAAAACAAATCACAGCGTCAACTGCACTTCCATAAACACTGCTTTTGATGGTTCAGCAGTAGCTGTAAAACCAAAGGAACTCATCCAGCCTGAATGCATAATGCTTTGGATGATGTGTAAATATGTATGTGAGCCTCAGTAAAGGTGGAACATAAGCAAGTTGTATTTTCCGTGGGATACAACTTTTTGTGAAATTTTTGACTCAATATGCTACTTATGATTGGGCTCTCCCAATAATATCAGACACTTTGCTATAAATTGACAGCTCCTGTTGAACTTTGTTAATGGAGGAAGTAACTCTTTTGGGGCAATTTCTAAACTATGAATGGCTGTTCAAGCGCTAATACTCTTGTATCCGGATGGTGGTAACACTCTGTTGTGTGGCTTCTTAGGTGTACACTGGCACCCCTCGAGGGTATCCTACACACTTCAGCATGTCTCATCCTGATCTTGAAGAATTATCATCACATAAATCTCACCCTGATGGAACTCAGTTGGCTCCCCTTATGGGCCCGCACGAACTTCAAAACCAGTTGCATCATTCACCAAGCCATCATGAACAGCATCCCACTTATCTTGCAGGCAAGCTCCCCATCTCTGGTTTTCCCAAGCCAGGACACCATTAGACTGCGGTCTAAAAAATGTAAAAAGGATAAATCAAGACAGCTGGCTATTTCCATCTACAAAGCCAGGATCTAGGACAACGTCCTGTTATGCGCCAGGACCACCCAAATGGTTCTCCAATTTAGTTAAATGTTGAAGACAGAGCTCTTTAACAAACACTGCATCACAAAGCACTGAACGTCCACAAACCAACTGCACCTCCCATCACTCCTTGATTGTATATTTGTCTTTGACTCTGTTCACAGCTATGCTGCATTTTGGGCTAGGTTTGCACAATAGAAGTGCCATATACACACATACTTCGAATTTTATGTCCAATACATTCCTTGAGTTTTCCTTGACAAGATCTGCACAAGAACTCAAGAAGCTGTCAGCACATAAAGTTTTAGAGCTGAGAGAGGAAGATGTATTTGACCTTAAACATAGTGCACACTCGGAAGAAATAGGACCAATCCACACTGGACAACTTCAGCTAGAAATCGACCCTGGCTAGTTCATCTGATTGAGCTGAAATAGATGGCCTAGGCACCGTCAAGCCGCTAACAGAAGAAATGTTCTGCTACCATTTTAGGTAACTACCTAAGTTTCATTTGGAATTCTTTACTCTCATTTCAAGGAACAGTGTAGGCCACGTGGGATGACCTGCTGGTCTCCTGTGCCAGTGGCTCCTTTTGGTGAATTTCAGCGACTTCTGTCCGCATACTGTTTACCCTTTGATGCCTGCAGGTATGGGAGGAAAAGAAAATCCAGCTTTAGTTCTACATACCGGGGGAATGTAGGGAAGGGGCGACAGGATTGTTTATGTTCACACCCATAGACCTGGCTAATCACTAGTTCCACAGCCTGTATTAGTCGGAAGACGGGCGTGAGCTACACTGCACATATGTTGTTCAAAGGCTAAGCCCAACACTGCAGCTTGGCAGGGTTTAAAGAACACCCATTGACACTCCCAGTGGCTGTGCCTCACATTTCTGCCACCAGTCCACAAAGTCAGTATCCACTATAGATCTTTATCAGTCCAGGACGTGCCTACTTCTCAATGCAGTTTGACTCGGCTAAGCACCATAGATGTTGTGGTGAGCAAGTCAGCTGCTCAAGTGCCATGTACCCCTTGCATATAAACACAATCGGTCTCTACTGTGCTGCAGCTCAACGCACGTGTAGCAATGATGGCTTCTTTACTGCTTCCAGAAGGTAAACACCGATTCCCCTACTAAGATAGCAAGAAATACAAAAAATCAAATAAAAATTATAATGTGACTGCTTGACTTTTGATTGGACCTCAGTGATCCAGCACTATTCTTGCTTTCCAGTGATTTGTCCTTGATTGAGCCATAAAACCCCTTTCTTCATTTGCCTCTCCGTTCATCACCCTAATTCTCCCATAATGTATCAGGATTTTAAGTTGTCCGTTCTTTTTAGCAGTCATACCTTTTCTAGCAGAGCCCTGCGGCTCATAATTTGCAGTTCCGACTGTCAGAGAACCAGCCACCCTTGCCCTCTTGCACTTTTAATTGACACATCTCCAGAGTGCTGAGTATTTTCATCATTCCTTTTTTTAGCTCCATCGGCTCGCCAGTCTTCTCCACTGAATAATGACGCGCTGTAATTGGACAGTAGTCCTAGGCAAGAAATCTATTTCACTATATGGATGGCTGAGTCATCCTTCCCATCATCCCCTGGGCAAGGGGTGGGGGCTGCTATTAATAGCTCAGGTTGGAGCCTCTTCCCCGGGGTCAGGGCTGGTTACTGTTGTCTCAGCTCTGATTTGTTCTTGCTGTGGAGTGGAGTGCACCAAGGCAGCTCTGCATCGTTAAAATAACGTTTTTTAATTTTCTCTCTGACCCGAGCAGATACAGATAAGGTGGGTAGGAGCGTGGCAGGGTACAACCTGTGGCATTAATGGTGCTGAACCACTTCAAATTCCGTGTGGTTTTAGGCAAACAACGTGTGGTGTGAATGGGAGCCATGCTCACAAAATTATTGGCTAGGCCTACTTGATGCTATCTCGGTCAACGCCTAATGCCGTGTATGGGCTGCTGAGATACTCTGGCCAGTGTACTCCCTGCAAAAGAAGAATGCCCTTACACCGCTGGCCCTTAAACCCTACTCAAAACCACCACTGTTTTTGATTCTTTGAATATTATTCTGTTCTGTCCTCTGTCTCTTTCTTTTTCGTCTTTACTATTTATATCACCAGAATTCCTACAGCTCTCCCTCTACCTTCTGCCCTCTCCCCATGTACCCCGTTTCTCCCATCCCCCCGTCTAGCGTTCTTTCATCTCTTCTTCACTGCCCCCTTCTTTCACCATGCGTGCATAAAACATGCCACCTCTCCTTTAGCAAACAAAATAATTCTCACTCTGTGCTTCGCCTCTCTCCCTTCAGCCTGTCTTTTCGTTTCCACCTCTCTCGTTTTATACATTGTTTTCTTTTTCCTCTCTTGCTCATCCTTTTCCATTCTCTTCCTCCAGCTTCCCCTCGTATGTCTCCTTCCTGTTTCATCCTTCTCGCATCCGCTTACTTGCTCCCTGTCCTTCTTTACTCCTTGATTTCCTCTATTTCTTCATTTCTTTGGTCCTCTTTCGAGGAAAAGAACAATTGCGCTTATACAGGGAGTGCAGAATTATTAGGCAAATGAGTATTTTGACCACATCATCCTCTTTATGCATGTTGTCTTACTCCAAGCTGTATAGGCTCGAAAGCCTACTACCAATTAAGCATATTAGGTGATGTGCATCTCTGTAATGAGAAGGGGTGTGGTCTAATGACATCAACACCCTATATCAGGTGTGCATAATTATTAGGCAACTTAACAAAAAACAAATATATACCCATTTCAATTATTTATTATTACCAGTGAAACCAATATAACATCTCAACATTCACAAATATACATTTCTGACATTCAAAAACAAAACAAAAACAAATCAGTGACCAATATAGCCACCTTTCTTTGCAAGGACACTCAAAAGCCTGCCATCCATGGATTCTGTCAGTGTTTTGATCTGTTCACCATCAACATTGCGTGCAGCAGCAACCACAGCCTCCCAGACACTGTTCAGAGAGGTGTACTGTTTTCCCTCCTTGTACATCTCACATTTGATGATGGACCACAGGTTCTCAATGGGGTTCAGATCAGGTGAACAAGGAGGCCATGTCATTAGATTTCCTTCCTTTATACCCTTTCTTGCCAGCCACGCTGTGGAGTACTTGGACGCGTGTGATGGAGCATTGTCCTGCATGAAAATCATGTTTTTCTTGAAGGATGCAGACTTCTTCCTGTACCACTGCTTGAAGAAGGTGTCTTCCAGGAACTGGCAGTAGGACTGGGAGTTGAGCTTGACTCCATCCTCAACCCGAAAAGGCCCCACAAGCTCATCTTTGATGATACCAGCCCAAACCAGTACTCCACCTCCACCTTGCTGGCGTCTGAGTCGGACTGGAGCTCTCTGCCCTTTACCAATCCAGCCACGGGCCCATCCATCTGGCCCATCAAGACTCACTCTCATTTCATCAGTCCATAAACCTTAGAAAAATCAGTCTTGAGATATTTCTTGGCCCAGTCTTGACGTTTCAGCTTGTGTGTCTTGTTCAGTGGTGGTCGTCTTTCAGCCTTTCTTACCATGGCCATGTCTCTGAGTATTGCACACCTTGTGCTTTTGGGCACTCCAGTGATGTTGCAGCTCTGAAATATGGCCAAACTGGTGGCAAGTGGCATCGTGGCAGCTGCACGCTTGACTTTTCTCAGTTCATGGGCAGTTATTTTGCGCCTTGGTTTTTCCACACGCTTCTTGCGACCCTGTTGACTATTTTGAATGAAACGCTTGATTGTTCGATGATCACGCTTCAGAAGCTTTGCAATTTTAAGAGTGCTGCATCCCTCTGCAAGATATCTCACTATTTTTGACTTTTCTGAGCCTGTCAAGTCCTTCTTTTGACCCATTTTGCCAAAGGAAAGGAAGTTGCCTAATAATTATGCACACCTGATATAGGGTGTTGATGTCATTAGACCACACCCCTTCTCATTACAGAGATGCACATCACCTAATATGCTTAATTGGTAGTAGGCTTTCGAGCCTATACAGCTTGGAGTAAGACAACATGCATAAAGAGGATGATGTGGTCAAAATACTCATTTGCCTAATAATTCTGCACTCCCTGTACAGTTTTTTAGAGTGCACATTAAAAAACAGCCTGGGCATCAGGAAATTAGGGTATTCTTCCAGAAAACACTTTTCAAAGAGCTGGAATTAAAACCGAAGTATTTCCTTTGTGAGGTACAGCGATTGTATCCCATCTCACACCTTTGATTCTCCCTTTGGACTCGGACACCAATGCTCATTTTCAGCATTTAATACACAAGCTATGCAGCCACCGGAAGTGCAGAGGCTCAATCGCCATCTGTTTTGTGATGTCAAATGCTTCCCTCTTCACAATGAAGTTCGATAAAGCACTGTAATTCCAGTGACAGATTAACAACATTTATCCCAAAAAATCTCGATAGTTATATTTAATGCCTGCCTCCAGAATTTTTGGTGTTTTGGAGTGTCGCACTATATAACAGCAGCAAATATTAACCCAAACGCAGTGCACTTTTCTCCACGAGTGTTTCGTTCCTAAATAAATATTTAATTATTTTAACGTTCACACCCAAACCTTACTATGTTAATTGTTAACCATTAGACTAAGTGCTTCTTAGCCGGATGGGTATTACCTCCAAGTTGATAATTGGGGTCGCCAGCCTTCATGGCAGTTAGCTTCTTCAAAACCGAGCACCTGTCTTTACCAGAGACGTGGAATTCTGATCTGAAAATCGGATACATTCCTCCCCAAAAATGTTGAATGACACACTCAGAATGAATGCTGAGTAATATAAGCAACATTTCTTCTCAAATGGGCGTGACCACTGGGCTTTGACCTGGGGGTGAGGCACCGTTTCTGTTTTTTTTGTTTTTGTTTTTTTGGGTGGGGGTTGGGGGGTGCGGGGGTTTGTTGAGGGAGGGGCTGTATTTAACAGTAACTGACGAATTTACCATTTAAAAGCACCCGATGCAGAGTTCCTTGTGTGTACAGCTTTCAGGCAGCAATAAAATGTATAGATAATGCTTCTGATTACTGTTCCTGCTAGAGAGAGAGATGGAGTTTTGCCTAGTGGCAGTTTTGACTCTTCATAAAGTATCACAGAGGGTTAATATGCCTGCTGCAAAGAACAGATCTGTATTTTATGTGGCTAGCTGAGCAGATTAGTAAAGACAGCCTTTACCATTGCTTTTAACCAAATGAAATTATGTGAACGGGACTTTGGAGAGATGAGGGACACTTTTGCCAGGTGGTAGTGAAGGAATCCGGCAAGGAGGTCATGGGGTGGTGGGGATGGCAAAAAAATTGTTGCACTGGGTACTACCAGCTCTAAAGCTGGCCTTGATGGGGGCAATGCATACATAAGCTATCAGCCTCAGACTGTTGGATTTAAGGTCTCTTTGACATGACAAATCTTGGATATAAAGTGTTTTCAAACAGAATTCACTGATCTAGAAGAATGTTCAGAAAGATCATAGCAGACCAATGATCATTACTTGATGGAGGAAAGGGAAATGAGGCCCTAACATTGAGACCTCTGTCTCCTTTTGCTACATACAGATGGGATTTATGTCAAGAAGAGAGAGTAGGGATTATTCAGAGAACTGACGTATAACTTCAGAGATACATCCTCAAAAAAGGTAGTTAGCAAGAGTGTGCTGCAACAACAGTCTTACTATGTACATTCTGTAATATATGTGACCAAAACCTCCAGCAGGTCCTGCATCTTAAGAAGATATATCCAGAAAGGCTTAAGTGCATGTCAAAACCTTGTTCAGAGGGCCGCGGGGCAAGCAGGAGCTACTGGGCACAACCGTGGGGGTTGAGTCCTTTTACTTCTGAATTCCTGGGGCCCGACTTCCTATGGATCCTGAGCAACTGGGACAAGTACCTCTTCAGCACTTGACTTTCAGTGGTAGTGCTGGTCGAACTGTCCAAGGTTTCTCAGGGAGGATGTTGGCACACGGTGGTGAACACAGTCTCACAACTCAAAACATGCTCAGCAGCAGCAATAAATTATTGTCCAGTCAAATACTTGCCTTTATGAAAAAAGCAGCAATTGTATACAAACACAAAGTAAAATATGACATTCCCAGACAAAACACACAATCCCCTGATGCCAGGATTCTAGTGTTTCGTAGGCAGGTTCCTGAGTTCTTCTTCCCTCTGTCTATCTGTAATTGTTATTCCCCATTCAGTATAGGCAACATTCAGGTTAAGCCCCACTAGTGGGCAGAGTCTCAGGAGTCCCAGTGCTACTCTTTATTAAGGTCAAAAGTATATTCCCCCACGGCTGTCTGGCTTGTAAATCAGTCTTACCCTCACCGGCAGGATCCGAGCAACCGGAGTCTCTGAGCACCCTCCCCTTTGTAGACGCTGAGGCTGCCTCCAGTAAGTCTTTCATATGCAGCCCAGGAGGCCTGCCGTCAGGTGTTCATGAATGCCTCACAAGTGGTCCTGCAACGACTGGAGGCATTCTCGCTGTTCCCCACATGCTGTTAAGTTCCTTGGGATCCTCCTACTTTGGAGGGGTTGGGGGATGCAACTCTCCTGTTGCTGGTTCTAAGTCGTGGATTGATCCAGCTCGGTTCACCATGGCAGTCTGATTTCCTCCTCCAACAGTCACGACCAGATCCCACTCCTTGCGTTATCCCAGTGGCCCTCCCTGGAAAACAGGGTCACCATTATTCCTCTGTACATGGGCTACAACCTGATCGGCACAGCAGCGATCTTTACGGTGGCCCCACCTCACATATAGGGTCGCCAACTTAGCTCTGTATATGAGCTATGGCTTGATCTGCATGGCAGTTCCCTTCCCATGAGCCCCACCTGGCATACAGCGTCACAGATGTAGCTCTACACAAGGGCTATGGTTTGATTGGCATAACAGCACTCTTCACAGTGGCCCCCCGGCTTACGGGATCGCCAACTTAAAACCTACACATGGAAAGTGACCTGTTTGATGCAGGAATGTTCATGATCCACTTAACGGTGGGCCTCCTCAGGCATACTGTGGTCGCTGACTTCCCCTTGCACATGTTCAGTGACCCAGTCAGTGCAGCAGCCGTCTTCTAACACCCTGATACAGGGATTCATTCGACAGCACCATCACTAGTCCTACCTCTCACCAATGCTCTCCTCTCCCTCGCAGAGCACACTGGTCTTGACAAGCAGGCAAGCTCTGATGCTCCAGAGACAGGTTGTATTGAAGTCCCTAGGTAATGTCCCATCACCCAGCTGGGAGACTGGCAGGCCTTGGCCCCTAGTTATGGTCACAAGCAGAAGGCTTGCAGAGCTTCTCTTCCTCGCACTGTCCGACTGGCTGCTTGATGGTTGACAGATTTAGAGGCCTTAGGCTCCCCTTCGTATAGTCAATTACCTGACACAAAATGTGATTTAGAGTCTGAGGACCTGATTTAGATATTGGTGGGGGGGTTACTCTGTCACAATGGTGACGAATATTCCGTCCTCCAAAATCTAAATTCATTGGAAACAATGGGATTTAGATTTCGCAGATGAACTATCCGTCACTGTTGTGATGGACTAACCCCTCTGATGACATCTAAATCAGGCCCTGACTTTGAATTTCATGTTGGGAGTCTGCTTCCTTTTGAAGTGCCCTCTCTCCTGCCCTGTCGTTCCCCCAGGAAGCAGTCTGTCACAGCAGGAGTGACTCCAAATCTGATAGCCCTACAACAAAGGCCCTAGGAGAGACCAGATGTTTACACCTGGATGTCCGCCACAGTGATGTGTATCAAAAGGTTACACCAGGACCTCAGACATGCTCTTTTTAATTATTTTTGTTAGCTATGTTTTCTTCTTGAGATATGCCTAGTTCCCTTCCCAGTGACCTTTCTCTGGATCAAAGATCACCTTTTGAAGTGTAACAAAGAGCCTTGCAGCAATCTGCAAATCTGTCTGGGGGAATTCCTCTCCCTCCTCTCCTCATGTTCCTCCAATGAGCACTGGGTCTCCCAAAATTGAATCCAGAGTCATCCATGTATTGTACCATTCGCAGGCACACATACATCCATCACATGCATATTACACATACTGCATTGCACAACACTCCATCCTTCATGTATTGTAGCATTCATAGCCACACATATATGCAAATATTCACACACTGCACAGCACTGCATTTTCCCTGTATTGTACCACTCACAGGCACATATACACCCTGCAAATGTGTACCACATATGCACTTACGCAGCACTTAACCCAAACCGATGTAGGTGAAAGGTGAGTTGAACACTCAACAGCGGGACTTTAAATGAGTGAGTCTGTAGGCCTCACTCCAGGGACACAGGTCAAAAGGACCTGTTCTCTCTTATTTATCACTACACAGTATGTTGCCACCATCGAGCTTGTGCTGCTTAACTCCTGGTAAATGCAAAAACAACAAAGTAATGGATAGAATGCTGTAATTAATCTCAGCCACTGGCAATTGGCCTGCATCTCAATACATCGTTTTTCGCCCCAAGCAATTGCCAGTGGTTGAGATTATTTCAAGCATTTCATCCATCACCTTGTTAGTTTTGTATTTGCTGTTCAAATTGTGCTGAGTATGCCTAGATGTGGGTCCAGAGCGCACTATGCCACTGGAAACAAGCTTTACCTGCCTGAAGAGCCCTAACTAGGGGGAAGCCAGTTGGGGCAGGACTGTTCCCATCAGTAGCAGGGTCAAGACTGAATATGCATATGGCTGGTTTCAAACTGAGGTCTCATGATGGGCAAAAAATGATGGCTTGGGATGTGACCCTGGTGATTGCCAGTGGCTGAGATTGATTTAAGCTTTCCATCCAATACCCAGTTGTTTTTGCATTTAACTTCTGGTAAAGGTAGTAGCTTGTCACCCCTATGAAGGTAGCCTGTGAGCGCCCCTCCTGGGTCAAAAGGATCTCAATCCATGACAGATCTGTGTCATGGCGCACATGTACGATCTGTGTTCGCCTATGACATCAAAAATCAGCAGAAGGGATCCAAACATCACTGCAGCTGGGGCAGTCAGGGGAGGGGTGTGCACATTTATCACCATACAAGAAATTTATTGTCCCTACAGTGCATTTCAGAAAAAAAAATACTATGAGGGATTTGGGAAGCAATCAACTGTCTTTTGACAGACTTGGTTGCTTTATACTGGTAGGAGAAAATCCACAGTGCTGCCCTTTAGTATTGGCTGTGTACTGCTGGAGGAAGCTCATACTGCTTGGGTCCTACAAATGGACGTCACTTACGGGTTGCTATGGGTGGCAGCTGCGACCCCTGGCACTGTCGTTGCGACCTTTGGCCCCAGAGGTGGCAAATTCAGTAGCCGGAATCGGTAGCCCATCCATAAGGACGTCATTTCGGACTCCACTCTCTTTGTTTTCTGTCAGTTACACTAACAGTGAGTTATAGCATAATATTCACTATTGGTGTAATATGAATAGAGTACAATTAGCTGGAATATGCCCTTCCATGGTAGCTGAGGTAGGTAAAAATGCCTTTAAATGTATGTTGTGTGCATGCTTTCGGGTGAGAGTGTGCCTACGTGAGAGACAGTGTATGAAAGTGTGAATGTGTGTGTATGTGTGTGAGTAAAGTGGAGAACGAAGGGCGTGTGATGTTACTTCCCCTACCCCTGTCGTTTCGGTGAATTGACATTCATGTCCTACCATACCGAAGAGTTCTTCTTAGGCTTGCTACACCCAGAAATAAAAAAAATAGAAAAATATGAGGCATAGGAGAAAAACTCATGGTGCATCAGAGGCATTTCTTTTCTGATTGCGGATAGAAGCTCTGTTTTTAGGGTTTCTTTCCGGAGAATAAAATCTGTCGTAGTGTACCGCTCAGCATTCATTTTAGCCAGAAGTGCTCCCACTTTGATGGCAGTAGGACTGAAAGCTTAAACAATTCCTATCAAGCCAGCAGGAACTCTAATCACAGCGAACGTTGCTCAGACATCTTGGCGAGGTCTCTGAGCCAGGGTCTTGCTAAGAATATGCCATTTACCATCATTACCTTAATTCCTTCCCCACGAGTATTGTTCATTCAGCCACACGGAGTATGTTATGTGGGTTCTGGGTGGTATTTTAGTTTTAAAAAATTCAGAGAAAGGCTGCTAGACTCTACTGGGTTCACTTTAAAGTGAGGAGAATTATATATACAGTAGGTCTGCCTGTAAGTGTAGCTGGCATGGAATTAAAACGTCCTGATGGAAGCAATCGTATTGATAAAAACATAATTTGCAATTGAGTTGACTGTTATACAAAGTTTATTGACCGTGCTTTTCTGTTCTGTCTGGAGTCATTAAGGACTATTATTTAAATCATTTGTCTGGCATCAAGAGCTGAAAAGTCATTTGTCAGCATCTAGTTTCAAGCCTTATGCAGCGCAGAAACCCAGCGTGATTAGTATTGGCGTGAGCATGCGTGCAGTCCGTTCAATGATTATAAAGATGTGCACTGTGCTACTAGATACTCCAGTGCTTAATTTGTAAATTAAAATGTGCCGGTGCTCAAAGCCCTCCTCTGAAACAAGCGGCTGCTGCATTCAAATGTGCGAGCAGGGAATACTGAGGCAGCATAACCCTGAAGCCATCTCGGGCCTCTTTAATCTATTTAAATCCACTCACCGTCCCTTCAGCGCACTCTAGCAGCTTTCTGCTTTCTTCCTTTGTGACGCTTTTTCGTTTTTCTCTTCCTCCGTCTTTCCCAAAAGTGTCTTTTGCTCGCAGCAAATGCTTGAGGCAGAAGAATAAGCCCCGGCCCTGAAAAATAAGTGTCGGTGCTCAGCACCGGAAACAACAAGCACAGATTAAGCACTGAGATACTGGGGTTGCAGAGTACCAAACTGTTTAGTTTGGATTCTACTTCATGCCTCTTCTACCTCATGCCTCTTCTACCTTTACTCAACATTTATTGTTTATCTGTCCTGGGCAAATTCTTTTTCATCCCTGTTTTTTCCTGTTGTCAGGTTTTCCGTCTGCTTCTTCCTTCTTTGTCGGCCCCTTGCTGTCTTGCCTTTGCTGTGGGCCGAAGGCTAATGATGAAAAGTAAGTTCCGCCCCCCCAAAAAAAAAATGAGCGCTGGTGCCCAGCTCTTGCACCCACCGGTAGAAATTAAGAACTAGATTATGATCAAGTTTGTGTCACATATTTTATGACCTGTAGAATGTAAGCATTGCGTAATAGAAAACTAACTGCTGTCCTGTGTAAGCACTGTCACTCATCACAAACTTTAGTTGCGTGTTTTTAATTTCACTGTAAGAACCTTGACGTACTGTCATAATTCAAGTGGATAGTATACTGCTAGAGCCCACCCGGCGAGTTTACCATCTAAGCTACAAAATGTGTCCTCTAAGCAGAATGCTGCAGCTGGATCCAATTTGCGTGTGAGAATCTGGATAGAGTAATTGATCAGGGATAGTGGATTTCAATTAGTGAGTTTTTGAAAGTACATGGAGTTTGGCACCATAGAGTATCTTTGTACCACCAACGAACGAATGGTATAGTGAATTGATTTAATAGTGTGCTGCAGGATTGTATTCAGTTGGCTGTTCAAGGAAGGGTAACATGGTACTGACCTGCAGGAAATTTCTAGGTGTGTCTCTCCTCACTCATGGACAGGACTTTCTTCCTTTTCTGATCATAAATTACAGACAGCCTTAGATTTCTGTAGTCAGACCTATTGCTTCCTGTATACTTGGAGTGGCCTTTGGGCCAGCCGTTTCCTCATGATTGTATGACTTTGTTGTCCATCTCAGTCATGTTGTCCTAATGTTCTAATTCAATTGCTTTCCTCGTTACTTGAAAATACAAATTATATATATATTATATGTATGTATGTGTGTGTATATATATATATATATTTATATATATGTATATATATATACATACATACATACATACATACTGGTCGCCAGTAGTTAGTTATAGTTAGGGCCATGTTTCCATAGAAAAAGCATTTTTTGACTTGCCTATAATCTTTGGCACCGTTTAATCTTAATGAAATTTTCTAAAAAAAAAAAAATTGTGTGCCGGTGAGGCTTGTTGCGCATGGTAAGTTTTGGGGTGATCTGTCAAGCGGGGCCGAGAAGGTGGGTAGAAAGTTAGATTTTGTTCCCCAGATTGTGGTTTTGGTTATTTGGTGTAAATCCATTCAGTAGTTTTTGAGATATTGACAGGAAAATCAATTTGTATATCTAGGGCTATGGATCCAATGCAATGTTTTTGCACTGATCGCGGCAAATTCGCAAATGCGTGCGCCAACAAGAAGTCTGTGGTTGGCTGGCCGTAACCTGACCAGAAAGTTGCACCTGCCATTTTATGTTATGGGACACGGCCCCTAGGGCTGAAAATAATTTTGATAAGTGGCATAAGGGGTCAGGGTGGAGGGACCCTGAACCCAGGGGCGTTGATATAGGAGTCTTAGAGGGTCAAAGTATGTCCTTAAAATAACTTTCTTCACGCCGTGCGTTATTCGCGAATTCATTTGGATGCTCAGTGCACCCCCCCATGTAAAGTCACGATGAATTCGTGGATATCAGGGAAAAAAATGTAAAAAGCATTCACAGACTCATTCATACACCAATTCATTCACTCATTGTAGCACTCACACTCATGCAGCTGCTGACAGAGCCACTCACTCACACACCTATTTACATGCCCACACATGCACTAACGCACCCACTCACACGCCTACTCAGACCCTTTCACACCATCTCACAAACCCACTCACACTGACGCACCCACTCACAGACCCAATCAGACACTGACCCACCCACTTACAGACCCACCCTGACGCTGATGCACCCACTCGTAGTTCCACTCAGACACTCTAACGTCCACTCACAGACCCACTCAGATGAAATTCACAAGTTAAATTTAGCAGAGCTTACTATAATGTGTTCCCCGCCACGCACTGCTTATGACTTCACATATTGCATCAGTCATGATATGTTCTATGACATCATTTATGATATTACTGATTACATCATTCAAGCTTCTTTTGTACACATTAAGTATCCGAATCCTGAACATTAGGGAAAAAGTGGCAAATAAACTGGCATGTTAAGCACACCATGACATTCAGGTCCATGTTGGGGGTTTCTTAAAGGGATACCTCCTGAGATAATTTTAGTTTTTTTAAATGCTGTTTTTTGTGTGTGCTGAAGGGACAGCAGCTGGATCCTTGAGATACAGTGAGGCTTTGCTGCATGGTACTGCAGTACCATCCCGATATTGCAGTTCCAAAAATAAATGAAAAAAAGTTGAGTCTAATCTATGCAGCCAAGTGAATTTGGCAAGCCGTGGGTCATGCACAGAGGGGATTGGCTACTTGCTGGGGGATTAGGGATTTGTCCACCTGTGGGGAATTGGGTACCGAGCTCCTGACTGTGTTTTGCACAAGACCTGGCCGGAGGCACTGAGGCCAACCCCCTGCTGCATACAAAGGCCTAGTGCAGTGGCGGGGGGGCAGTAAGACACTCGTGAGCAGTTAGGTAGAGGCCCCCCGATGGGGTTAGTCATATGCTCAGCTTAGAATATGATTAAAAACACATAAAATAACAAAAGTTAAAGTGATGTTATAGTTAGGTATGGTCATCATTTCTTAACATACATTAAAACAGAGATTCACTGAAAAAGACAAAGGTTGAAGTGACAATATATTTAAATGTTGATATGCAATTAGAACTAATGTTTTAAAAAAATGGAAAACCGCAGAAAATCCCCACAGTTTAGTCAATACATACAGGGAGTGCAGAATTATTAGGCAAATGAGTATTTTGACCACATCATCCTCTTTATGCATGTTGTCTTACTCCAAGCTGTATAGGCTCGAAAGCCTACTACCAATTAAGCATATTAGGTGATGTGCATCTCTGTAATGAGAAGGGGTGTGGTCTAATGACATCAACACCCTATATCAGGTGTGCATAATTATTAGGCAACTTCCTTTCCTTTGGCAAAATGGGTCAAAAGAAGGACTTGACAGGCTCAGAAAAGTCAAAAATAGTGAGATATCTTGCAGAGGGATGCAGCACTCTTAAAATTGCAAAGCTTCTGAAGCGTGATCATCGAACAATCAAGCGTTTCATTCAAAATAGTCAACAGGGTTGCAAGAAGCGTGTGGAAAAACCAAGGCGCAAAATAACTGCCCATGAACTGAGAAAAGTCAAGCGTGCAGCTGCCACGATGCCACTTGCCACCAGTTTGGCCATATTTCAGAGCTGCAACATCACTGGAGTGCCCAAAAGCACAAGGTGTGCAATACTCAGAGACATGGCCAAGGTAAGAAAGGCTGAAAGACGACCACCACTGAACAAGACACACAAGCTGAAACGTCAAGACTGGGCCAAGAAATATCTCAAGACTGATTTTTCTAAGGTTTTATGGACTGATGAAATGAGAGTGAGTCTTGATGGGCCAGATGGATGGGCCCGTGGCTGGATTGGTAAAGGGCAGAGAGCTCCAGTCCGACTCAGACGCCAGCAAGGTGGAGGTGGAGTACTGGTTTGGGCTGGTATCATCAAAGATGAGCTTGTGGGGCCTTTTCGGGTTGAGGATGGAGTCAAGCTCAACTCCCAGTCCTACTGCCAGTTCCTGGAAGACACCTTCTTCAAGCAGTGGTACAGGAAGAAGTCTGCATCCTTCAAGAAAAACATGATTTTCATGCAGGACAATGCTCCATCACACGCGTCCAAGTACTCCACAGCGTGGCTGGCAAGAAAGGGTATAAAAGAAGGAAATCTAATGACATGGCCTCCTTGTTCACCTGATCTGAACCCCATTGAGAACCTGTGGTCCATCATCAAATGTGAGATTTACAAGGAGGGAAAACAGTACACCTCTCTGAACAGTGTCTGGGAGGCTGTGGTTGCTGCTGCACGCAATGTTGATGGTGAACAGATCAAAACACTGACAGAATCCATGGATGGCAGGCTTTTGAGTGTCCTTGCAAAGAAAGGTGGCTATATTGGTCACTGATTTGTTTTTGTTTTGTTTTTGAATGTCAGAAATGTATATTTGTGAATGTTGAGATGTTATATTGGTTTCACTGGTAATAATAAATAATTGAAATGGGTATATATATTTTTTTGTTAAGTTGCCTAATAATTATGCACAGTAATAGTCACCTGCACACACAGATATCCCCCTAACATAGCTAAAACTAAAAACAAACTAAAAACTACTTCCAAAAATATTCAGCTTTGATATTAATGAGTTTTTTGGGTTCATTGAGAACATGGTTGTTGTTCAATAATACAATTAATCCTCAAAAATACAACTTGCCTAATAATTCTGAACTCCCTGTATTGTATCATTCATATATGTTAAATGACATCAGTTGATGACATCACTTATGACATCTCCAATTACATAATTGCTGACATCATTCATGATACTTTAATTCACATCACTCCATAAACCCTTGCAGCATTTAAAAAAAGAAAGTTAGTAGTAAAAATCTACAGCATAAACTGCGCAGAGTTACTGTCCGTACATGTGTGGATGTTCAGAATGGAAAAAACGTTGACCCTAGACCCAAGTGTGGCTGCGCATATTGAAAGTTATGTGATGCACAGTTTACCTACCAGTAAAGCTTGAGGTGCAAGATTTACTCTATGTTGAACAAGTTAATTGCTGATTGAGCCTAGTGTGGGTTGCAGAGGCATTTTTTTAAAGTAGGCTATGGTTTAAAGCCAAAGCCTGCTGCCAAAAGTCTGTGAGAAAAAACAAAGCTTCTATGCACAATAGATGGCTGACCAGTGTATTTCTGGGCATCTCTCAATGTTGATTAGTTAGCATACTGTGCTGCAAACACATTTAATGTAAAGTGGACGTTTATAAGGCAATGAATGCTCATTTGAAAAATTTCCCTGAAGATGTTAAAGCATTGGATGTTGTTGAATAATGTGCAGTTTAGTGGTGACCCATTTACACCTGGTTCAACTCCCAGTGTGCTTCTGATCGCGTCTCAAGTTGTACACCATTTTGCTCATCTCAGGATTGTGTGTAGTGTATTTTACCAAATTACAGAATGCTGTTGATAGGGCCTGGCTGAACGTGTCATATAAGTGGCTAATGCAAACATGTCAACCTCGGAACTCAAAATTGTGGGTCATGTGATGTCTTTGGGAGGGTGATTCCCACTAAGTCGAAAAGAGAACAAACTGGTCTTTCAGTGTATGCAAGGTTTAAAAGTGTTTCACCCTGTTAAAATGTATTGAAGTTTTTTTTGTTAGATGGATGCATACCAGTGAAAAGAGGGTAACACCCTCCAAATGTGGGTAGTGTGACACATGTGTCCTCCATGTTGCCAAAGGTTATGGCTATTAGAAGTTGATTGTTGATCATAAATCGGGCTCAGATGCTGCTTGCAAAATTATATCCAGTCCACAAAGCCTACAGCAAACTGTCACAATCATTGAATGATGTCTCCAAGATGTCATTTAACATGTCATGCGTGATGTATTATGTGAGGGTATAAACAGTACATGACGGAGTGCAAGGTAAGGATAGTTAAATAATCTATAACTGCTAAATTTCAGTTTTTTTCATTGTTTTAACCGTTAGTTCTTATGTCATTTTAACACTTAAGATCACTTCATCCTTTGTTTTTTAAGCAAATGTATCTGTGTATGTGTGTGCATGTGTTTCTGAATAAGTTACTGTTAGAAATGGGGTTTTTGGTTGGCAGTCAGGTTACCCTCTGTCCAAGCAAGAACCCTCACTCTAGTCAGGGTAGGTCACACACAGTCCAAAATTATCCTGTGCCCACCCTCTGGTTACTTTGCACGAGCAGTCAGGCTTAACTTAGAAGGCAATGTGTAAAGTATTTGTGCAATAAATCATACAATAACACCATACAGCACCACAAAAATACACCACACAGTGTTTGGAAAAATATAGAATATTTATCTGGATAATTGTAGGTCAAAACGAATGAAGATGCAATGTGAAATTGTAGAGATATCACTGAAAAGTGATATTAAGTGTCTTAAGTCTGTAAAAAGCAAACAAAGTCTCTTTCAAGCACAAAGTACCTGGTTTAAAGTGGAAAATCTCCACCAAGGGGCGCAGAAGAAGAGATACGTGGAAAATTGGTGTGTGCGTCGATTTCTCCCCTGCACACACGGACTTGCGTCGTTATTTTTCACACAGGGAAGTCGTGCGTCTTTTTCCGGCGCACGGACAGTCTCTTTCTGTGGTTCGCGGGATTACCAGATGTCCCGGGGTCTGTGCGTGGATTCTTCGGCTTGTTTTCCGGCTGTGCGTCGTTCCGGGAGGCTGTGCGTGGAATTCTCGTTCTCACGGCAGGCGTCGCGTCGATTTCCTCTTTGGAAGTCGGGCGGCGTTGTCCTTGCGAGGCCGTGCGCCGAAGTTCCGGTCGCGCCGAAGGTGTTGCGTCGGTGTGCGGCGATTTTCTCACTGCGGAGCAAGCTGTGCATCAAAATTCTCGGCGCACGAAGAGTCCAAATGAAAAAGTGAAGCCTTTTTGGTCCTGAGACTTCAGGGAACAGGAGGCAAGCTCTATCCAAGCCCTTGGAGAGCACTTCAGCAGCAGGACAAGAGTTCAGCAAGGCAGCAGGGCAACAGCAAGGCAGCAGTCCTTTGTAGAAAGCAGTCAGGTGAGTCCTTTAGGCAGCCAGGCAGTTCTTCTTGGCAGGATGCAGGTTCTGGTTCAGTTTTCTTCTCCAGCAAGTGTCTGGGTAGGGCAAAGGCCCTGTTTTATACCCAAATGTGCCTTTGAAGTGGGGGAGACTTCAAAGAGTGGCTAAGAAGTGCACCAGGTCCCCTTTCAGTTCAATCCTGTCTGCCAGGGTCCCAGTAGGGGGTGTGGCAGTCCTTTGTGTGAGAGCAGGCCCTCCACCCTCCCAGCCCAGGAAGACCCATTCAAAATGCAGATGTATGCAAGTGACGCTGAGTACCCTGTGTTTGGGGTGTGTCTGAGTGAATGCACAGGAGCTGTCAACTAAGCCCAGCCAGACGTGGATTGTAAGGCACAGAAAGATTTAAGTGCAAAGAAATGCTCACTTTCTAAAAGTGGCATTTCTAGAATAGTAATATTAAATCCAACTTCACCAGTCAGCAGGATTTGGTATTACCATTCTGGCCATACTAAATATGACCTTTCTACTCCTTTGAGATCAGCAGCTACCACTTCAATACTGTATGAGGGCAGCCCCAATGTTAGCCTATGAAGGGAGCAGGCCTCACAGTAGTGCAAAAACCAATTTAGGAGTTTTACACTACCAGGACATGTAAACTACACAGGTACATGTCCTGCCTTTCACCCACACAGCACAGTGCTCTAGGGGTTACCTAGGGCACACATTAGAGGTGACGTATATGTGGAGAAAGGGGAGGTTTAGGCTTTGCAAGTACTTTTAAAGGCCAAGTCGAAGTGACAGTGAAACTGCACACACAGGCCTTGCAATGGCAGACCTGAGACAAGGAAAAGGGTCTACTTAAGTGGGTGGCACAACCAGTGCTGCAGGCCCACTAGTAGCATTTAATCTACAGGCCCTAGGCACATATAGTGCACATTACAAGGGACTTACAAGTAAATTAAATAGCCCAATCAGGTATGATCCAAGGTTACCATGTTTAAAGGGAGAGAGCATATGCACTTTAGCACTGGTTAGCAGTGATAAAGTGCGCAGAGTCTAAAAGCCAGCCAAAACAGTGTCCAAAAAGTGGAGGGAGGCAGGCAAAAAGTTAGGGGTGACCACCCTAAGGCTATCAGGTCTAACAGTTACTTATTAAACTGATTAGAAGAGGGAATGGGATCCATTATTTTATTAATCCCTTGTTCAAATATGTGTGTGCGTGGGGTGTGCAAACAGAGAATAAAGTACAGTCAGCGTTGAATTGAAAACAGGTGGGAAACAGTGAGGTGTGGTAATCGTTAAAGGGAAAGTGTGACTTGGTGATCCTGAGGCATCCCACAATAAGATTCAAAGACCAGCCAGAGGTACCTCTTTAAACATTATTATGTTGTAATGTCGATTTTCCTAGTTTTAATGACGGAAAGTCTTAATTTTATTAAAGACACGGAGGCGAGTATTATGCATTCTTTTCTTGCTTTAATCAAATAGCAGCAAGTGAAGAAAACCACAATTCCCATGAGCGTGGAAAACACCACAAATGGGAAACAAAAGGTAGTCAAATAACAGTAACCAATGAGTAACTACATGTGCTATTATGACGTAACTGGACTGCAAACAGCCCTCTTTTCTTGCGCTTAAAGATCAGCTGGCACGAAATAAAGGAAAAATAGAAGCCAAAATTAGAAGAGCCATAATGAAGGATAAAAACTCGGTGCAGAAGTTCATAAGTCCAGGAAACTGCCGATGAAGGGAGGTACACTGGTGATCCGCCAAACAAAGAGGAGGATATGGAGACAGCGTTGACATTGATGGTCCATCCACACCATGAAATGATGACTTAGGTAGGAGGTTGGACAGCCGGTGCCACTAAAGGGAGGGGAGAGAATATAAACAAACACTAGTTATCAGGAAAACAACGGGTGGGATAATACTCGCCTCAGTGTCTTTAATAAAATTAAGGCTTTCCGTCATTAAAACTAGGAAAATCTACATTTTATGGCAAGACCGGAGGCTCCTATTATGCATGTTTAAAGCAAATTAATGACATTCGTAACCACATTATCAACCGGCTTACAATAAAAGACTCTAAACACATTGTCATTGGACCAATCTGCAGATCTAAGAATGTCCTCAAGACGTGATCCCACCCAAAAGGCCTTGGATGCCATAGCGCCTCTGGAAGAATGGGCACCAAATTTGGAAGTGTCAATCCCAGCCAAAGACATAATCCACTTGACCCAACGAGCCAAAGTAGCGGAAGACACTGGCTTGTAAGGTTTTCTAAAGGAAATAAGAAGTTGAGAAGATGAGGACGTTCTTAGATGAGCAGTCATATGCTTGCATACTTTTAAAAATTGTGCTACAAATAATTTAGGATGATCCGGAAAATAAGGGTAAAAAACAGAATGTAAATTTGTTTTTGTTCTTCTGGATATGGCAAATAATACCCCCGAAGGAGTAAACTGTTGAGAAGAAATGTCAAAAGCTTTAACGTCAGAAATCCGTTTGAGAGAAATAAGACACAACAACATAGTGAGTTTAGCTGACAACATCTTCAGAGTAAGAGAAGAATTATCGGGCCATGAAAGAAAGAAATTCAGTATGATATTAACATCCCACAAAATTCTGTATTTAGGAAGCGGTGGATTAGAAAATTTTACTCCCTTTAAAAGCCGGCAAATAAGCGGGTGTTCCCCCACTGGCTTTCCGTTGACAAACTGATGATTCGAGGAGATGGCGGACCTATTCAAATTAATAGTATGGAACGCTTTACCCTTGCTAGCTTCGGCAGCAAGGAAATTCACTATAAAAGTGACATCTGCTGAAAGGGGATCAATGTGTTTTCCCAAACACCAGCTTTGCCATAAAGCCCAGGCTGACTTATAGGCATTCCTTGTTCCAGGGGCCCAAGATTGTTTGATATATTCCGAAGCTTGTGACGAAATGCAAGGGAAAGATTGGGAATTCCCGAAATTTTCCAGGCTGAAAGGGAAAGAAGATGGTCTAAAATGAGGTTGTGAGGACGTTGGAGAGGGTCCAAAAGAAGGTCTGGGAAAGAAGGGATGAGAAAAGGAAAGTCTATGGCCAATTCCAGAAGGGTTGGAAACCAAATCTGGGACTGCCAATAAGGAGCAATAAGAATTAAGGTAGCTTGCTGACGCCGGACCTGAGCAAGAACTCTGCTGATCATAACGAAAGGTGGGAAAGCGTAAGAAAGGGACTTGGACCAGTCCTGGAGAAAAGCATCGTAGGCCCGGGCCGAAGGATCCGGTCGCCAACTGTAAAATTGGTAAAGTTGCGTGTTGAGGCGGGACACCAACAAGTCGATCGTCATGGGCCCCCATTTGTCTTGTAGGAAATGAAAGATCGCGGGATGGAGCTTCCAGTCGCTTGAATCGTGTAGATGACGTGAGTGCCAATCGGCAATGGAGTTGAGAGTTCCTGGAAGATACTCTGCATGAACCTAAATTTGGTTTGCAAGGCAAAACTCCCAGAAACTCTTTGCCAATTCTGCTAGGGGTTTGGATTTTGTACTCCCGAGATGGTTGATGTATCGGACCGCTGAAATGTTGTCCATCCTTAGGATAGTGCAGCATACCCTGTTCTTTGCGAGGCTCCTGATTGCAAAGGAGCCTGCAAGCATCTCTAAACAATAGATGTGCAATCTGGACTCCTCTAATGACCATGAACCTCCAGTCGAGATTGGTCCACAAAGGGCCCCCCCAACCGGTTAGGCTTGCATCTGACTCTAATACAAGATCTGGGGCTGATGGAAAGATAGTCCTCCCATTCCAAGCGTCTAAATGGTCTATCCATCATTGCAGTTCTGTACGTGAATCGTGTTCTAGGGGAATAATATCTGCGTAAGAAAGACCTTTGTGTAAATGTTAAATCTTTAACCTCTGGAGGGCCTGGTAATGTAAGGGGCCTGGGAATATAGCCTGAATGGAAGAGGAAAGAAGACCGATGACGCGGGCAAGGGTCCTCAGAGAAATGGACGAATGACGAAGAACTTGAAGAATCTCTGACTTTATAGACTTGATCTTTGCAGAAGGGAGAAACAGCGTGGCCGAAACAGAGTTTAGTAGGAAACCTAAGAATTCTATACTTTGGGTAGGAAGAAGAATAGACTTTTCTTTGTTGATGATAAAGCCAAGATCTGATAAAAGAGAACAGGTGAGGCTGAGGTGGGATGTGAGTAGATGAGGAGATTGAGTCATGAGGAGGATATCGTCCAGGTAAATGAGAAGTCTCACCCCCTGGGCCCTGAGGTGCGCTACCACTGGCTTCATGAGTTTGGTGAAACACCATGGAGCTGAAGAAAGACCGAAAGGAAGAGATGTAAAATGAAAGAATTGGTCGAGCCATTGAAATTGAAGAAACTTCCTGTGATCCGGGTGGATCAGAACTACGAGGTAAGCATCCTGTAAATCTAAGCGGACCATCAAGTCGTTCTGAAGCAGAGAGTCTCTGAGATGGAGAATGGTTTCCATCTTGAAGTGGCTGTAAACCACAAATTGGTTGAAGAACTTGAGATTGATAACTGGTCTCATTTTCTTGTTCTTCTTTTGAACCAAGAAAATGGAGCTGGTGAAGCCTGCCGGGTGGGATTGAGTAAGAGCAATAGCTCGTTTTTGAAGAAGGGATTGGACTTCCGAGGAGATAAGAGCGGACATATCTGTAGAAAAACGGGGAAGAGGAGGAGCAGCGAATTGTATTGGAGTTGAGTAAAATTCTATCATGTAACCTCGAATGGTATTTAGAATCCAAGGATCTGAGGTAATTAATAGCCAATTTTGGAAAAAATGACAAAGGCGACCGCCCACTGAAACAAGAGAAAGAAATGGATTTACCTGTTTGGTTGGCATTTCTGTTGTTCCTGAAGCCTCTGGTGCGGAAACCTCAGGCCCTTTGCGGGTAAAACTGTGGCCTGAAGTCTTGGTATGAAGAGTTGTATTTGTAGTTGCCACGGGAGCCTGGTTGTAATATGAACGGCCGGCAAAGCAGCTCCTGCCTCTGCCGGCCCTGTTGAAAACCCGTTGACTGAACATTTTCTTTAAAGTCTGTTGAGCCTTATCAAGCGAGGTAAAAGTAGCAACGGACTTGCCCAGTTCTTTGATAAAGTTATCGCCAAATAAAAAACCTTCTGTTTTGGTGTGCGATTTAATTGTGGCTAGATGAACCAGTTTGGGATCCAATTTGAGCAGAATACCTTTGCGACGTTCCTGGGAAATCGCAGCGTTAGCATTGCCTAAAAGGCAAACAGATCTTTGGACCCATAAAGAGAGTTCCTCAGGATCCACAGCAGAACCATCGATTCTGGCAGCCTCAGCCATGTCAAAGATACGGGTAAGAGGGCCAATGACGTCCAATAATTTGTCCTGGCAAGAGGACCAGGCTTTATCTACCCCTTTCCTGGGATCCTTGCCAAACTTAGTGAAGAAAGTGAGGATGGGTTGGTCAATAGTAGGTGTAACGGATGACTTATGCTCTAGAGAGGGGCGAGGACACTCCGATTTGAGTTTGGAGCAGGTTTGTTTATCTAGAGGACAAAATAATTTGGCCGAAACGTATTCTCCCACATGAGTAGCCGGGAACCATTCGGTTGAATTGGGGTGTAGTATGAAGGAAGGGTCAAAAATAGGCAACCCTTCACAATCTAGAAGCGGAGTGGCATTGGAGAAGGAAAATGTGGGTTTTTTAGGGACAGGCGCGGAGTCACAATCATCTTGGTCAGATGGATCAGCATCTGAATCCGCATCGGGTACTTCATCATCCGTGTCCGGGATGGAGGTGATAATCAAAGGGGACATAATATTTTTTGTTTTTGCTTTGCGTTTCTGAGCTGTACCCTCAGTGACTCTATTCTCCTTAATTGGAGCTTTTTGAGGATCCGCGTCCTCTGCCATGGGTGAGGAAACCTCACAAACTTTTAGCGCCAATTTTTGTGAACCTTTTGAAATGAGTGAAGGGCGCTGTCTGCACTCCCCTGCAGACTGGGCTGATAATGCCTTATTAAACATTTTTAAAACTGAGGATTCTAAATTTTTTGACAAATTATTTATAGAATTATTAACAGCTTGTTGTACAGAATTTTGGATATAGTCATTAATATCTTGTTTGATGGCAGAAACCTCCTCAGGGTTCACCTGACGCGAGGTTGAACTGCCAGAATCCATGTTAAAATGAAAACCGGGAGTTAAAGGGTTAATGGTTGAGGGACTGAGAGAAAAACGAACAGCTCTGCCCCAGGGCGTGCCTAACACTGCCTACTGTTGGTTCTGGCAGACGAAGACGAGCTCCTGAACAGGAAGGACGTGACTGGGATGGGGACTGGAGAAAACGACCTGGCTTTTGAGCAAACGCGGAGAGGTACGCGTTAAAACACACCTCTAAATCGAAGGAGCCACACGGAAGTAAGTCGTTCCTCACGCGCTGTCAGAAACAATGGCGCGACGTGAGGAACGGTTAAAACCGTTTGGGGGAACCGGGCTCGCGCCGGGGAGCGCAAGGACAAGCAGTTAGTGCGCCAACATGCCGACTAGGAGAAAATAGCATATTAAAGGCATAAAAAACAAGTAATAACCTTGCGCTTATAAAAATAACGAAATAACCATAACAAATAAAATAACACACAATATTATGAGAGGAATATGAAAAAACAACTTAACTGGCTGCGAGCAGCAAGAAAAGAGGGCTGTTCGCAGTCCAGTTACATCATAGTTACTCATTGGTTACTGTTATTTGACTACCTTTTGTTTCCCATTGGCTGGTGTTTTCCACGCTCATGGGAATTGTGGTTTTCTTCGCTTGCTGCTATTTTATTAAAGCAAGAAAATAATGCATAATAGGAGCCTCCGGTCTTGCCATAAAATTCAACAGTAGAATAAAACAACAATCAGCATAACAAATACAAATTCTAACATGCCTATCACTTACACTTACTGAAATGACAGACCAAAGAAAGCCAGTTTTTATTCTATATAGTCAAGCATAGCCGAATGTTAACTTATGTGGCCAACTTTGAAATCTCTTCCAAAAGGATTGAGTCTTTGGGTGTAGGGATGATGAATTACCATGTTGTGACAGATATACACTCTCAGAATAGAGGGAAAATATTATTGGTTCCCGTTCAATTCTACCACAGTGTTTTGGGGTACTTTAGCAGTTTGTCTCTTGCTTTTAGGTTTTGACCCTAACATCCATGAAACCTATCAACTGTGGTACTGGGGTACTTCAGCAGTTGGTGGAGTGAATGTTATTTCGGTACCTCTGATACCGGAGCCTCCTGTAGATCACCACTGACTAATTATAATGCTGGAGAGACAAAAAGGGCCAGTGATTCAGAAATGGCCAGTCATGGTTGGGTACTGCCAGTGTGCATCAATGTATTGGAACTATATCTTGGAATGGGCCTGTTGAGGTTAAACTAGTTGAGTGTCACAGTCTTTTTGATGGTCCTAGGAGCCTGGTGGAAGAGAGCAAGGCTTAATGGGAAAGCTTCAAGGCTCCATATCTCAGGAACGTGTGATCAGGATGATCCCTCCTTACAGGTGCGGGTTAGCCTCTGAGACAGGTTTGGGAGCTCCAGAGATAAAGTGCCTTAGAGATATCAGCCTGGTTAGATTGGTGAATAGTTCACGGTCCAGTGTAGCCAAACCACCATGCCTGTTCATGTCAGATGGAGGTCTGAGGGGAGCCATTTGGGAATACAGGAATCGTCCCAGCCCAGCAGCTGTAATCTTGGTGCTAATTAGAGGTCATGTACGAGGCAGATAGGCGGGCCCTGTGCCACGTGATTGTGGATCTACTGAGTTGAAGGATTTAAAGTGTTCTCTCCCCACTTGGTGCAGTAAACCTACTAGACATATTAAAAAAAAGATGCACGCATATTCTGTCTCTCACGGACTCACAATTGCCACTTACCATTTCTGTTTTCCACTTTGTTTCTTCCCTCTTTCTCATCTCCCTTTCTTTTTTCTTCCTTATTCTGTTTCTCTCGCATGTTTTCATTCTCATCACCACAAAAAAGTGATTGATAGACCCCATTGAGAGGGATACAGAAAACAAGGTTCTCTAAATGTTAATCTAAACCACCAATGACCTGGTACTCATACTTAGTCGCTAAAGAGGTTACTTACTGTGGATGAAAGGTGGGGCAGTTTGGGTTCTCCTTGATGCAGCACAGTTTTAACTTTACTTGGTGGAATGTGAAAGTTTGCACCTGAGTGGTCTCTGATGTGGAAGAAACTCAATGTGATCAGTGGGAGGCCCAGATTTTCCTGGTTAAGGAGCAAAGCAGAGAGTCACAGGACTGAGCAGCTGCTAGCGGGAGCTCTCAACTTCCGCTTTGACTGATATCTGCCAGCCATGATTCTGTCCAGTATGTTTTGTTTCTTACTCATGAGACAGAAATCTCAATTTGTTTTCAGGTTGGTGCGTCCATAAGTGAGGAATCTTCCTTGTCAAATAGTTAGTGAGAGATACTGAGTACAACACAAGCTGGAACACAGGATCTAACTTGCTATCTGGAATGCTACAGTAGATGGACTCCAAAAATAGATCATTATCCGCTATTAGGATTTGCAACTGAACCTATATCTTATATATCTGGCATTACACGTCTTCTCCTCCCCCCCCCACGCTTGAAATGCAAGCCTCAAACGTTGTAAACTGAACATGCCACCAAATGTCCTGCGCTTTCAGATTTGTAATACTGTGATCCGTACCTCATCCAAAACAGATCAGTATTAGAGACCTGGGACAAGAAGATCTCGGTGACCTCCAAAGTAATCAAAATGTACACCTTCTAATACTGCGAATTAGCTGAGCAGTCCAAATCATATCTTGCTGATTTTTGGTGGCCATTTACTTCATCGAAAGTGAATGCATGTCGGTTACATTTAACATGGTGGACTTACTTGTTGTGATAAATTATCCAAACATACCAATCATCACAAGTTCACTTCCATGTAGGTCGTTGACCTTCAGCACAGCAATGTAAGGGGTGCACAGCGCTACGGAAAATTCTCAGCAATCAGAAAAAGATGGTAGTTGTAAATTTGCATGCTGACAAAGTTATTAACTTGATTGTTTTATATAAAAAGCGAGTCGTCATTTTGATCTGAAAGGCAGTTCGAAAGCTGTGATGTGACTACAGCTGACTGAGACTCAATTACTGTAATAAATGTATTCCAAATTTCATCTCAATTGCATTTGCATTTTAATAGATGATTTGCTCCTTACTTGTCAATTTGGCGGCAGTGCTAAATTTATTAAGCTCTTTTTTATATTGAATACATGGAGCGCTCTGCTGTTGTTTGCAGGCAAGTGTGAAAAGTTCTGCTTTTGGAAACTGATTAGATTTACAACATTAGATCTATTTGGGATAAGCTAGAAGACAATTTGCGTCCTATGAAAACAAAGTCAGAGCACACATTTGCATATCAGTTGAATAATGCATTCATCCCTTCCAGGATCCACTTTGAGAGAAAAACTTAATGTATTTTTCCATGAATATAATTTAAAAAGAACGTTTCACCAGTAGAAAAGCATAATTTTAACTTTTTTCCCCCAAGATGCACACTATATCCTCTCCTGTCTTCCATTACCTAGGCACTTTATTCTCATCAGCCTTCACTAAAAACATTAATTTTGACATCACTCTGACACCCTCTTCTCCTTAAGACCTAACCTTGCCACTAATGCCTCATCTGGACCTCACCCATTCTCTACACCTGATTGCTACATTTCATTTACTTGTTAGGTCCCTAATATATGGTAATACATGTACTCATGGCCTGTAAAGTAAATGCTATTAGTGGGCTGCAGCACTCATGCAACCCACTAAGGAGCTATATGGAAAATGTGTCAGGCCTGTCACTGCAGCCTATCGTGCTGTTTTAAAACTGTTATTTCTCCCTGGCAAAATACCTTTTGTGCGAGACCTAAACTTCCTTGTTGATACTTATAAGTCACTCCCAAGGTAGGCCCTGGAGGCTTAAAGGGCAGGGTGCACAGTATTTAAAAAGCAAGACATGTGTGTTTAAGTTTCACATGTCCTTGCAGTGAAAAATGTAAAGTCGTTTTTCATAGTAGGAAGACTATCTCGCCCATTGACTAACATTGGATTTCATTATCACACTTAATAAATGATACCTTCAGTTTAAGAACATATAAAGAAATACATCTTCTACTCATTTGAATTATAATTTTTAATCCTCTTTGACAGTAAAGTCAAATTTTAAGTTGCTTTTCTGAAAATGTAATTTTTTGAAAATGTGCATTTTTCAGCCTCCACCAATGGTGCCTTTCAGGCAGGGTCCAGGGTCACATGGCTGTATGTGGCAGTCCTGTGGTTTATGTATTTCTTCCAAACATGGAGGCACAAGAGACCTTGATGTGGAGGGAGTGGTTCTTCCTGAGAGACGTCTGGGAATTAGTTGTGACCTTTCATGATTACACAGTAAAGGAACCTGACACAAGGTGTGCCTTGTCTTTGTCACCCTAGACAGTTTGGAGCTATATCCAGGGGAGGGTGAATAACTGACCAGATCTGGTTTGAGAGTAGACCAGGAATTTTCTCCCCTCCCCACCAAAGGCTAGCACTGTGTCTAAAGGTTGCACCTTCAGAACCTCTTACCAGTACACTGTTGGACCTGTGGAAGATTCAGAAGAAAGACTGCCCTTCTTTCTAATGAAAGAAGCCTGAACATTCTTGCCTTGAACCCAGGATACCAAGATATGGCTCCACCGGTCAGTTGGCTGACCTTCTTTTTGAGCTACAAGAAGACAACAAGCTTCCTGAGGCCTTCCCTGCAACTGCCTAGCTGACCATCACCACATGCACCTGCCTGAGCCCTCTGCTGGAGTAAGTCATGATCTGCAAAGGGTGCACTCCAGGTCCTGGACCCAGTGTGTACTCCTGCCGCAAGTCTTCTAGATTTGCACCTGCAGTGCAGATTTTTAAGTTTGGGGCTCTTTGTGACCAAGAGCAGGCTCCTGGCATCAGCAACAATCACTGTGTCTCCTACCAATGCTAAGTTCTGATGATTAACTGCTCCTCGCTCCTAACATTGAATGCCCTCAGCTCCCTCCACTACGAAGCTCAAGCGATGACTGCTCCTCATGCTGCTAATGACTTTGTCACAGCACTCGCAATCATGAAGCTTCAGCTGAGCTCCTCGCGTGGACCTGAACTTTGAGAAGGTGAAACTTCCACTTGGCCAAACCTTGCCCCAGTATCTGACACACACTATTGCAGTCTGCCTGTCTCCAGTACCACCAAAGAGCGTTAATTACTGAATCCCTCCACGTCCTTCAGTAAAACAAGTAGGGTAGGCACTGCAAGGGGTCGATGGTACATTCAAGAACATGAGAAAGGGTTCGGAAAAGAAGCTTCCCAATAACTGCAATCATAGGACAGGAACAGACAACATGGAAGAAATCAGCCCTTCTTTTGCCATAGCAGTGCAAGTTGAGGAGGGGGGGATTTGCCTGCCCCCATGGCCCAAGTGGGTCATGTAAGTAATGTGCTGAAATTTCAATTGTATCAGGCGGAATATTGATTAGATTGCCAGTTTGCCATAAGGGCTTTCCTTTATTCACTGTCCTCCTGGGTACCCATCCAAAATTCCCATTTCCCCCTCACCGGAACAAAGAGGTCTGGTGAATTGATAACTAGTGATTTCAACACCCAGGTGATATCTCTCTGTCCCAAGGTCCTTATGAGTAAAATAGAGTGGGAGAAGCACTTAGTGACTCAAATCAGAACACCTGAAACTTTCTCAACGAAAGAAATGTAGTGACCTTTATCAATCAGTTAAATCTTCAATATAGACTACTCTTCTTGTCTGATAAAACTTGTGTTCTTTATTTTCATCTTGACAAGTTCAAATAAAATATGGACACAGCCAATGTACGAAGGTAAATTAGTTACTAATGGTTTTAGGAAGACATCAACAAACTCAGGCAGGTGATCCTATACCCAAAATGATTGGGCGGGCAGGAGGAAATAAAGATGTTTTATGTATTTTTGCGAGCATGTACAGCCTCAGATCACTTAGGGATCTTACTTTCAGATATTTTTGTTCTAAATTGAAATAAAGGCCAATCTCCTGCCAGTAACCGAACAGTACATTGAAATTCGCAGATATCCTGGCCATTGGATTACATTCCATTGCTTTATCGCAATCTGTCTGTCCTGATTGGGTATCACCTCATTATGATATTGTAAACAATTCATAATTACAACATTGCCACCCTTTGGTGCGTGGCCTAGCTGGCGACTGTGATGGCCACGCGGCCCTGAAGATCTGGCAGCACTGGCCTCAATCCACTGCTGGGATGGGTCCTGCTGTGCAATCGCCCCATTCCACACACTAATCCTGTTGCCCATGGGATAGGCGATCTATGTAGGGCTTTGTTTGTTGCAGAATGGAGATGTTCTGTTGCAAGTGGCAGGGTGTGGGCAGCCCTGCCTAAACCTCGGAGGCCCCACATTGACAGGGTACACGGGTGAGTCTGAGGTATTGAGGCCACTGGGCCTTGCTGGGTCACCCTTTCCATGACACCTGGGAATAGCTGCACTCAGCGCTTTCTATGCCACCTGAGACCACTGCAGACTGGCACTGTGCGGGCCATCGTTGCAAGTTCCGGCTGCTGCAGTGCTCCTGAGGCCACATTGATCTCTGTGATCACACCCGCTTGATCGCTGCTGCTGTGGGCAGCATGTCTGTGCTTGATCGCTCCCTCTTGCTCGGATAGCCACTCCGAAACCTCCTCCCAACTATTTCCTGGGTGCCCGCCTGACTCCCATGGGGGGACCCCTACATTGGAGGTGGAAGCACTCTGTGCCGGACCAGCGGACGGAGTCCTGTGGTCTCACCTCATTTGTATGGTGTCCCACTGTGGCTGCTTGAAGTGCTGGTCAGATCGGGGGAATTTGCCCTCCTGTGGCTGCATCAGAGACTGCAGTATCACGCAGTCTTTCGGTTGCAATGAGGCCTAGCGCACCTTGTTCTCCAGCACGCAGTCCATAAACAGGAGGAGCGCCATGATAAGGCAAAAGACACCACCATCATCCCAAAGGAGAGCACCCATAATATTTCCTGGTGCACACTGCAATCCCCTGGACCACTGAGTGAAGGCTGCTTCCCCTGCATGGCCCCTGGCCTGCCCTACTTTCTTTTGAGAGTGTTGATGTAAGACCTATGAGATACACTCCTGTATCAGCACACACTATTGGGTCCCTGATGCCATCGGACTCTTGGGTTCACCGCCTGTGCTGGGCACCTCTAGGGAATGTTTGTTTGGGGGTTCACGGGGTTAGTTGCTGCCTGGTGTGGGTGGCAGGTGGGGGAAGGGGTTTCCAGGGTTGTTTGAATTTACACCTGTTGTTTCTCTGCCATTGTTGTTTGTGGATCCCACTGTATGCACATGTCACTATTGTATATATATATATATATATATTTTTTTTTTTTCACATTCCATCATGGCACCTTCACATTCAGTTGAAATTCAGCCTACAGTGTTAATTCTTATCATGGAACATCAGAGGACTAAACAACCCATGGAAGTGTAAGCAGGTTTTGCAATACTTGTCACACCAAGGTGCACGAATTGCATTCTTGCAAGAGACTCACCTACCACCTGGGAAATCCCACACGTTTGCATCAACCTGGGGCGCGCACCATTATTATTCCCGTCATAGAACATATTCCAGAGGTATTTAATTTACAAGATGTTTCCATTCCTTCCCACGGCTTCTATTCTAGATGAGAACGGCAGATATGTCCTAGTGACAGGAACTTTGGCAAGGCACTCAGTATTCCTGGTCAACATTTTTACTCTCAATATGGATTCCACTGAATTTAGTCAGACACTACATTCTCAGATTGGACAGCTGGACTTTGACCACATGCTGTTGGGGGGGTGACTTTAAGCTGTTGAAAGATGCCACATTAGGCTAACAGTGCTTTCCCCAGCCGGTAAACTGAGCGTGTTCATGTTTTACACAACCCTTGCGATGCATATGCACTTAAAGGTGCTTAGCGATTGCTGGGTACTTCAACACTAGCATATTCTAACTACTCTGTCCCAATGACACATGGCCCTGCATTGATTATTGTTTCATCTCTGCAACTTTTTGGCCCTGGTTGGGCATGGTACAGCACCTAGCCTGCACATTCTCGGACCATGCCCGGTCCGGCTCACCGTGCACATCCTCTTTGGTGATGGTGGAGAATGTCAATGGCGCTTTCCCACCATGGCGCTGCAGGATGCACTCTTCCATTCCGAATTACATACAACAGTGGTGGACTACTTCCAAATTAATGAGGGCTCAGTGGCTATACAGTACAGCTTGTGGGAGGTGTTTAAGGCAGATATACGATATACGGGCATTTTCATCTCTTAACATTCAGAAGTATTGCGCCATATGCAGAGATTTGGCTCGCCTTGAGAGGGCCTTGATTGAGCTGGACTCTGTGGATGCCCAGCCCCGCGGAGACCCACAGTCGCTTAAGTGGACCCAACTATTGGCGGAGTACCTTGATCTGGCCGACCGTGAGGTATTGTTCTTGAGGAAGTACACTAGAGCCCGTAGTTAAGGTGAGGGTGAACGTCCAGGATGCACAGTGGCCAAACTTTTACACCCCACTGGTCTCCTCTTACATTGTGGACCTGCAACTCGCTGACGGGTCGAGTACAACCTCTAATGCAGATGTCTTGTTGGCTTTACTCCAATACTAAATGCTTCTCTACACTACTCGCTTCTCCTGAGACACCACAGTTCAAACGGCATAAATCATTCAAACAGTATAGAGTATATAGCTATGGTGTGACTGATTTCTGCACACAAACAGTTTCTAAGAGAACCCATATTCAGCGAGATTATACTACCCATAGACTCCCTAGACACCTCTAAGGCCCCTGTCCGAGACAGCCTCACTGGCGAGTTTTATAAACACTTTCTTCCCACACTGCATCTACTTGCCGCCTGTTCTGAATCTCTTGATGTGGGCACTCTTCCTCCTTCATTGTGAGAAGCAGTAATTACCCTGCTCCTTAAACCAGGTAAGGACCCGGGTCTCTGCTGCTCATACAGACCACTATCACTCCTCAATTTTAATAACGAGATCCTGGCCAAAGTCCTCTACAACCGCCTTGCTCCACTGATGGAACACATAATATCCCTTGTGCAATTGGGGTTCGTCCTGCATCGGTCCGCTTCTTTGAACCTACCTTTTCTCTGTTACAACATAATTTTCCCAGAGATTCCAGCTGTGACTGCCCTCTTATATGTAGGGAGGGCTTTCGACTCTATGGATTGGCCATTTCTATGCGCTACTCTGTGTAAGCTAGGCATCCCCTGTGGCTTCTCCTCACTGGTCAAAATTTTGTACACTGACCCCATGGCTCGCATTAGAGCCAACGGATCACTGACGGATCATTTCCTTCTCAAAAGCTCTGCAGTCTAACTGGTGGCTGAGGTCCTAAACCCACATCTTTCCTCACATGAGATCTGTCAAGACCTGTCCCTAGTGAACATTTCAGCTATACAAATTCCTAATGGGATTGTTTGGGATAAAGTATCTTTTGATATATTTGGCCCGAAAGAGCTTCTTCAAATTCCATACATTTTAAAACTTTCAATGAATTACGTGATAACACCTGGGGTTGTTTCTGATGACCTACGTGTAAAAACAGTTGATTCTTTGCTTTCTGAGCTTGAATATGTTACTGTATTTAAAATTATGAAGATATGTTATGTTATAATTATTATGGGCATCATTTCATTCATAAAGCAAGCACCCTGAGACTGTTTTTAATTACACACAATGGGAGCATTGTCCACCCCACCAGTGGTGAGTTATAAAACGCACATTGAAAAGTGTGTATATTTTTGTGGGCATAATGTTAAACATGCTGAATCCTATTATTGTAATTTGCCTTCAATGGAAATGCACAATGTACTGTAAGTAGCCACAAAGTTTATTTATTCTGGTTCCTTTGTTTCCCGGTTGGCTATAGGAGGCTATGAATTTTGAATGAAGTTGATTGACTTAAAGAATGTTTGGGGAACGAAGAATTGGCAAATACAGGGAAGGGCAGCTTTATTTAGAGCATGCCTGGCACCTTTGCAAATTATATTCCTTAATGACACTGTGCAACAAACAAGATATCTAGGCTTGACAAAAAATAAATAGTTTAATGCGCCCAGTATCCCCACTCACGCAAAATTTTACAAATGGCAAAAATACATTCATGCAACTAAAGAACAGCTTGACGGGTGGTTGTCATGTGCATTTTGTAAACTCCACAGGGTTTTTAGAGCAAGCAGACCAGACCCTCGTTATGTGCCATCAGAACATTCAGGTATTGTGACAACGTACAGAGTAGGAAAATTATTCTAGCAATGGTTAAAAAGATCCTCACTAGACGCTGTAAAAGAACACCTTAATCTCCTGTCAAATAGCACAAGCTTGCAAGAGTTCCTGTTAGGCCCTGGAAGACAATGTAAAAGTGCTTCTTATATGCAACTTACAACTAAATTTGGAAACTTTCACAACAAGAAGCCACTGCCCGGTTAAGGCAAATAGATTAGGAAAACTCACAAAAAGCATTAGCCGTTTTAGGTGTTGAGTTTAACACCTTGTCTGACTGCATATACATGCTTAACAACATAATTTCTTCTACAGTTGACATTAGGCAAAATGATATGTCATCTTTGCAACATGGGCAGTGTCAACTCAGGTCTGTTTTGCAGTTGGGTTGGACACTGCAGACATTGAAAAGTGGTTGCGTCCCTGGCAATACATTAGTGTGAAAGTCGCGTTTGCCGCATTCAATTTGACGTGACAGCAACAAATAATGGCTAAGAATAAAGCAACTTAAGTTATCTGAACATCAAAAAGTTAGAAAAGTTCAGTTTTACTGTGGCAGAAATTCCATCTGCAGTATGGTTAATTAATGGTGTTATCAATCTGCCTATTTCAACACTACAGTTAAAATCTTGTTTGAAACACATTCCAGTGGGCAGATATGAAAGGCTAGGAGATAGCTACATTCACGAGTTGTGGGAGCTACCCTTCTTGTACAAATGTTTCAATGGCATGAAAGAGGTCTTTCTTGGCGGCAGCAAATGCAAGACCTCTGAGAGTCATTCAATGGTTTAAGCAGCTGTATTTGCACAGAGCATGTAACGCTCCTGCAGCAAATTTGGCTTGTTATTTGAAGGGAGTTCCTGTCTCCTTGATTCGTGCAGTGTTCCAGGTGCTCTTGAATGGAGCCGGAATTGCCTACATAGTTTCGGTCTCCAAAATTGTCACCTGTTGCAGTAACGTGCTTTTATCCCCACGCAACAGATGGAAGTAGGAGCCATTTGGCCTCATATTGCTACTTCTAATTTAAATTTTGACAAGCTAAGCAGAATAAATCTCTATTGTTCCCTGTGGGCTCATTAACAGACTTGTGCATTGAGGGTGCATTTGCTACAGGAAGCATTCTATGAGCCGCCCTTTGTGGATCAAGTGGCTCTTGGTAATTTAACATCTGGCACTATAGGGAATGCTGCCGTCTTGGCTGGAGCTGAGGCTTTGGAACACGAGTGCACTTTGGTTATCATTGGCACCGATTTGGTCACATTAACTCCTGCTGCAGGGGAATCTTTCCTTGATTCACTGTCATGGGTACAGTTGGCAATTTTCAAAATGACAATGACTTTTGATATAATGTAGACATTCAGACTTTATTAACAAGATTGCTAAATTCTAATTGTGGCTGTTTTTATTTGGCCTGCTTCAGTATGCTGTGCTTGTCAACTTGAGCATTTGTATACATATTTTAGTGTAATTTAATGTAGCAAAATTGGGTTGACCTCTACACTTTGAACCTACAAGGGGAGGGTATTGTGAAGTTATTATAGCAGCATTTATTGGGCACAATATTTTAGCCATAGGCCTGCAGCTTGTGCCCTTTAGCCTAGAAAACAATTCATTTCATTATTTAAGCAGAAGCTTAATTTTGTAGAGTTGTTTTTATTCTTGTATCTGTTGTTTGCTCTGCTTAGAAAGTGTTTTAATTTTTTAGCACAACATTTTCACTCTGTGCTTTGCTCAAGGCTGTACAACATAATGTTGTCGAAGTAGAACATCATATTCCCTGTCATTTCATGGAAACATATGTGTTTTTATGTTAGGGCAGTTTCCTTAGAACACCAGATGGTCTATTATAAAACGTCGATCTGTCCCCTATTGTTAGAGAGAAACTCGAGCCAGAAGTTGCCACTACATGCTGCTCGCTTTATTGCAGCTGTCTGCTAAGACTAGACATTTTTTCCTCCTACATGGGAGAAGACTCTCAGTAGACTAACAACCCTCTTCGCTACTATCATTTCAGGGATGGTATATGGTGTCTTCCCAGAGGTCCTGAAGGGCGTACTAGGGCTAACACTGCTGTGCTCTAATATAGAAGTGTTGTGGTGTAGGTAGGAATTCCAAAACCTAGCATTGTGACACTATGGTGGGACTTGTCTTATGGTTCACTTTTTTTTGTCACTACTCTTCTATTATCATGTTTAATTATCCTTATCATTGCAGAGCATACCTTTCTGATGGATACCTCTACCTGGGAATTCCTCATCTTTTGAGTACTCCTAATGTGCCAGCATTAGAAGGAAATATGTTCTTTCTAGCTCTCCATGTCAACGAGGACATCACAATGAAACGGCTCCTCATGCGACTCCGGCTGACATCATCAAAGCTGTAAGAAGTCCTTGCCGGCGTGCTGACGTCAGTTCCCTTTTTTCCGAGCCTTCGACGCTAATGGTTTTTCTACTTCTCCAGGTGTTATACTGTGTCAAGGGAGCTCTTTGTTTTTTCACACGACAATCTCTCCACCGAAGAAGTCGGGCTTTAATCCTTGTAGGGAGCGTGGGGGTCATATATCTGTTACTGACCCTCACGAGAACTGGCATTGGTGCCTGAGTTCCAACCATGACGTCGGGGATGCTCTTCATGCCAGAATATGAACCCAAATGCACTTAAAGAGAGAGAAGCCAAGCTGATCCAGGCAAAGGCTGAGAAAGAGAAGCAAGGCTGGCAAAGATCCAGGCCTCGAGAGGAATCTTCATCTCATAAGTCATCTAATTCTCATAAGAAGCAGCGTCGCCACTGTTCTTGGCGTTGCATGCCTCCTGATGTCAGCCTGAGGTCCCTGTCATCGGCATCCAAGTCTCGGCACTGTTCAAGTTGGGAGATGAGCCCTACCCTTTAGCTTCCGCAACCGAAGTTGGCAGAGACATCACCGGCGCTGTATTTGGTAGAGATCTCGGTATCGCCCGCAAGTGCTTCTGCACAGTTCTCTCCTGTTACTCCATCAGAGCAGGAGATTGAGGAGCGGGAGTCAAGTGGGGTCCAGCCTCAAGCAGAACATCCGGCCTTTCCGGCTACTGGTGCAGATCCATCTGCATTTTTAAACTTTGCTTAGCATTTTTACCAGCACCATGACCCCTGCTGGTGCACCTGCAGGCCCCACAGGTCCATTAGTCTTTAATCTAGGATTCTCAGCGCTGTATAAACAGGCTCCTTTTATGCCCTTTTTGCCCATGGCTCCATCACCTTCACGGATGATGGCGCCGCCGGCACAGATATCAACGCCAGAAAATATTCATCCGGAGTCTAGACATTCAACGCCTACCGGGAAAAGGTCCCAGCTCCAGCTTCACCGACACCGCAACATACAATATCGGCGTCAGTTCATTCTTTATCGATGCCAAGATTGGAGTGTAGGTTAAGGTCAAGAAGAGAGGCATTGAGCCTCTTAAAAGAACATCAATATCTGGAGGAGCATCAGGTTTTGGAGGAAGTAGAAATTCATTGTAAGCTCATGGTTTTGAAGGGATTGAGGTGGCAAGTGGTCTAGACAAATTGCTATCTCCCAGAGGTATTCCATCTCCAGAAGTAACTTCTTATCACAGTGTCATCAGGAAAGCTGCTGACCTTTTGGAGTTACCATTGCCAACATCGGAGCTAAAGTCCAACATATTGACTAAGGTTCTCCACTCCTCCTCCGCTACGTCAGAACCTTTGCTTCCATTTAATGAGGAAGGATTGTGGCGGAAGCCTGTGGCTTCTCCAGCTGTGTCCAAGGTCATCACTAGGAGATATAGGGCTGCACCAGGTGACCCGCAATTCCTCAGCCAACACCCGACACCTGAAAGTCTGGTGGTCCAAGCTTCTTGTTCTGCTAAATCAACTCCTGGCTCCTTCCCTACAACTCCTGCAGCTAGGGAGTCGTAACGCATGGAACAGTCTGCAAAAAAGGTGTTTTCCTCATGTAGCATGGCGTTAAAATTTGTGAACACTACATGTGTCTTGGGCAGATACATCCATACGCTGACGGACTCTACTAAGAAGGTGGTTTCTCAGCCACCGCAAGATTTGCAGGAGCATTTTAAAGAGTTGTTGGAAGTCAGTCAGACAGTGGCTGCTAAGCAGGTCATCCAATCTGGCCTAGACACTGCAGACTGTGATGCCAGGACCATCAGTACATTGGTGGCCAGCAGAAGGCATGCATGGTTAAGGGGATCAGGGTTTTCCCTGGATATTCAGTCCACCTTAATGGAAAGAAGCACTAGAGAGATTCACAGAGAGTAAGGCCACGGCTAAGTCTCTGGGTCTCCAATCTCTCTCCTCGGCCTATAGACCTTTTGGATGATTTAAGGGGTTTGATCTCAGCTCCTCCTTTCGTGGGAGGCAACAGTTCCAGGGACAACAATCTGCAA
Organism: Pleurodeles waltl; assembly: GCF_031143425.1. Taxonomy (NCBI): domain Eukaryota; kingdom Metazoa; phylum Chordata; class Amphibia; order Caudata; family Salamandridae; genus Pleurodeles; species Pleurodeles waltl. The sequence continues at coordinate 745,909,744 of NC_090450.1, read as the reverse complement.
ACCCCCTCTGTAGGTCCTACAGGGGTCAGGGAAGACTTAGGCAATGTGGTGCCATCCAGCAGCCTTCCTCCTCCTCTACTTCATCTTCCACCGGGAACCTGTCAGGAAAGCAGCACTAGTTCTTTCCTCTTTGAGCAGCATCTGTAGCCAATAGAGGGATGGTTGATTCATTTTCTTCAAGAGTGGGAGTCAATAACATCAGACTCACGGGTGTTGAGCATTGTAGGAAATGCATATGCCTTTCCCTTTCAGGAGTTTTCCCCCTCCCTCCCCAGCATACTTTTTGTTCAGATGATCACCTTCTGTTGCTGCAGCAGGAGGTAGAAAATCTGCTGATAAAGGGAGCAGGGAAGTTACTTCTGGAGCAGGAAAGGGAGTCAGGGATGGTATTCAAGATATTTCCTGATCCCCAAGAAATATGGTCATTTGAGGCCCATCCTAGACCTGAGGATTCTGAATTGGTACCTCAAACAGAGAAGTTCAGAATGCTGACCTCAGCCCAGGTGCTTCTGGTGCTGGACAAGGAAGACTGGATGGTTCCTATCGACTTGCAAGACATATTTTCACATCCCCGTTCTGCATTTGCATAGGAAGTATCTGCAGTTCCTGGTAGGGTTGCAGCACTACCAGTTTGAGGTCCTTCCCTTTGATCTTACTCCCGCAAGTCGAGTATTCACAAAGGTGATGGCAGTGATCGCAGTGCATCTCAGAAGAAGAGGAATATTGGTATTCCCTTACCTGAACGATTGGCTGCTCAAAGCCAAGTCTCCGGAGTTGGTAGTGCACCATTTGCAGGTGACAACCCAATTGTTGTTCAACCTGGGCTTTTTGGTAAGTGTGCCCAAGGTTCACCTGGAGCTCTCTCATCACCTCCTGTTCATAAGGGGAGTACTGGAACCAGCATTGAATCATGCCTTTCCACCTCCTCAGAGGATTAGGGACATTCAGGTTATGATTCCAATGTTTTAGGATGGAGCGGTTGTTCTGGTCCTAAATGTCCTACGTCAGCTCGGTCTGTTTGCTTCCTATTTTCTGCTGGTCACTCACGCATGTTGCAACATGAGGGCTCTCCGGTGGTGCCTTTGCAAGCAGTGGTTTCAACACAACGGAGATCTCAAGGAGTCCATAACAGTCTACAGAGACACTGCAGCGGATCTTTGATGGTGAAGTGTGGAAGGCAACCTTTCACAAGGGAGTACATTTTGTCTTCCGCCTCTGGTGATCACAGTCATAATGGATGCTTCCACTCTAGGCTGGGGAGCACTTTCATGGCTGGAGAGTGACTGGGGCAATCTGAATTCCTTTTCTCTTCCCCCTGAAGTGGTGGATGTTATTTTATCGGCCATGCAACACTCCACCAAAACTGTTTATGCTAGTAAATGGGCCAAGTTTGTTAAATGGTGTGAGGAGAGGCACGTTGATCCTTTAAAGGCTCAGTTGTCCAATGTTTTACAATTTATCTTTCCTTGGCACACGGTTGCACAGTTGGAACAGTGAAGGGCTATCTGTCTGCACTGTCGGCATTTATTTGTTTACCTGACCAACTATCTTTATTTAAGTCCCCTAAAGTTCTAAGTTTTTTGAAGGGTTTGACTAATAGGTTTCCTTCCACTCCATTTATAATGCCTCAGTGGGATTTAAATTTAGTTTTAACATACCTGAGGGGTACACTGTTTGAACCATTGCATAGTTGCCTGTTGAGGCTCCTTACTTTTAAAAATGTTTTTCTCATAACGAACACGTCGGATAGGCATGTTGGTGAGCTGCAGGCTCTAAGTGTAAAACCTCTGTTTAGCACTTTACATGTTAACGAGGTGGTTTTGAGAACCAGGGCAGCTTTCCTGCCAAAGGTGGTGACTCCTTTTCATTTAGGGCAGTCCATCACCCTTCTGACCTTTTACCCTCCTCTCCATACCTCTAGGGAGAAGGAAAGGCTGCACTGTCTGGACCCAAAGAGAGCACTGAGCTTCTAAGTGTACAGGATGAGAGAATTCAGGACGTATGATCAGCTTTTCATTGGCTACATGGGCAAGATGAAGGGCAAAGCCGGCCACAAAAGAACGCTATAAAGGAGGGTTATTCTTTGCATTAAAATGTGTTATTCACTGGCAAAGAAAGATTCTCAAGAGTTCATTAGAGCTCATTCTGCCAGAGCTAAGTCTACTACTTCTGCTTTTGGCTAGAGGTGTACCTGTTGTGGATATTTGCAAAGCAGCAACTTGGGCTTCCCTCCATACTTTCACAAAGCATTACTTCTTGGACTCAAAAGTGAGGAGGGACTGTCATTTTGCCCGTTCAGGGCTGTAGGATTTCTTGGTATAGCCAGATAGGCACCCGCCTCCGAGTGCTAGACTGCTTTGGAATTCTATTCAAAAGGTGAAGGTGAAGAATCCACAGGTAGATGTAGCCATCAAAAGAACAAGTTGCTTACCTTGGGTAATGCTTTTTTTGGTGGATACAGTGTCTACCTGTGGATTCCTCATGGGCCCACCCGCCTCCTCTGTTGCCTGTCTGGATATGATTTGTATATATTGTATGTATGTATTTCTGGCAAGTTGTATGTACAGAATGTATATTTATATATAGAAGTGTGTATGTGTGTGTGTATATATATGTGTGTATGTGTATATATATATATATATATATATATATGTATATATAAATATTGTATTGAGTTCTCGCATATTGTACTTGTGATGTTGGTATTCACCCATTCGCCTCAAAAGCATAGTAAGAAAACAAAAGTGGGTGAAACTGACGTCAGCACACCGGCCAGGACTTCTTATGGCTATGATGACGTCAGATGAAGTTGTGATGTCCTGTTTGACGTGGAGAGCTAGAAAGAAAAGATTTCCGTTGAATGCTGGTGCATTGGGAGTATTGAAAAGGTGAGGAATCCACAGGTAGACACTGTATCCACCAGAAAAAGCATTACTGAAGGTAAATAACTTGTTTTATCCAGAATGCAGCTGACTCAATAAAATTCATTGAACAAATTCCTGCTTCTGTTTGTTTTTGCATGTGTGTGACAAATATAACTACTGAGAAAAAGGGCAAGATCTCTCCCACCACGATTTCCCTGAGAAATCAGACTGTCATGTGCACGACTGACGCAAATCTCCTTTACACTTGGGTACTGTGGAGGTACTGCTAGCTGGCCGCAAGGCCTAGGCTGACAGTTGTCACATAGTGTGGAATTGGACTCAGTTCCCCACAATTTGGTGGTGCTGCTGCTGCCTGAATCCAGCAGTTTCATCAATATAATGAGCGCCAGCACAACGGAGAGGTAGCAGGAGGAGTTAAAGAAAAAAAAGTAGACTCCATCATAGGAGTGAGAACAAGGAATCAACTGAAAAACAGACAATAACTAGCAACATCACTGGTGTTGAGGTTACTAATCAGTAAAATATGACTGATTTGATTGTGAATCTGTCAGATTATATCTTGAGTAAGGATGAGATCAATGTACTGAATAAAGGATTTAAGTTGGCTGTAGTAACAATTGTGTCTTTTCAGTTGTTCATGTAGACCTATTAAAATTTGTTTGGGCCTTGAAACTAAAAAGTGTTTTTTTTTTCTAGCAATCAAAACAAGATCTTTGATGACCATGTCAAACATGACCATCTCTGATGTTAAAGACATACCTGATTTACTTTCTTTGGATTATGAGTTTGGTGATAATATAGAAGAACTATTGAGTGAGTTAGATATCTCACTGAATCTCTAGCGTGATGGTAATTTGAGGCCAAGGTCCAAATTTATTTCACAAAGTACCTAATTTCATGGCATCAAAGTTTTTACTAAATTTCGAATGTGTAATCTCTGTAACCTAGAAGATAAAAAAGCCTCTTCTGCTAACGGCAAATCTAAATCGAATAACTTAACTAGTAGAGAACTCATGAATTTATGTCTGAGTTTGTTAATGTCTCCCTAAAACCATTTGTAAATAATTTACCTTTGCACTGTGACAGTGTCCATGTTTTATTCAAACTTGTCAAGATGAAAATAAAGAATACAAGTTTTATGATGATAAAAGCTGTCTATTTTGAGGATTTAAGTGATTGATGAATGTCACTACTTTTCTTTTGCTGAGAGAATTTCAAATGTTGAGATTTGACTTCCAGGGTGCTTCTCACACTCTGTTTTGTTCATTTGCAATGTGGGTGTTTTTTAAACGATCATCCTAGGAATTCAAGCACCAGCGTTCAGGAATTACTTTGTTCGGTAGCTTTTACTACAACAGTTCCCATCAAACTTATTTATCTAGGCCCCCATGAGTAACTCACTCACCAGCGGGCTAAATGTGGGCACCTTCCCATTGGACTCCCAGTGGGCCATCAGGGCATGCTGGATTTGAAGGACCTTATTGAATTGGGATCCATGTAGGATAAAGTCAGTTTGTAATTCTTGGAAGGAGCGCAGCTGAGATTCCTGCAAACACCCCTATCTTAGAAGTATCATTAAGACCCCCAGTTCTGGATAGTAATCTTGCCATCCCACCCTGTCCATCTGGTTGCCAACCTCCACACTAAAACACCACTTAAAAGAGCTCTGAGAGAGCGAAGACCCGGTACTCTATAAATCATGTCCAGCATAGAGTTCCATCTCATGAAAACTACTTCAACTCTAAGTGCAGGGTCCTTTCATTCGCTGTGGAGCAAGGTGTTCAGAACTGCAATTTGGAAGGTCCAGTATTATAGCGGGACATCCACCACTGCAATGCCCCCATCAAAGGTGGACTGAATGCACTTATCAAAGGCAATGCTGGGGACCTGGCTAGCCCACAAGAAGGAGCACATCTTGGCTTGAACCTTCTTTAACCACTGCTTAGGGATCAAATATGGAAGGGTTTGTAAGACACATAGAAATTGTGGCAGAACCATTATCTTGAAGAGAGATGCTCTTCCTATAATGCTAAGTGGCAGTCGGTTCCATTTCTCAAGATCTTATTGCATCTTAGCCACCAGTGGCATAAGTTTGAGGGATCAGGCAAGTGACGGCAACAGGGAGATATAGATGCCATGGTAAAGGACACTCAATCCACGGACAGGCATGCCGTGTCTGTCAGGCCGTGAACTCTGTCTGCCGGTCTGGGAAACATAAAGGAATTTAGACCAGTTGAAGAACAGACCAGAGGCATGTCCATACAGATCCAACATGGGGAGCAGTTTTGGTTTAATGGTCTCAAAAAATGGGACACAAAAAGCAGTACGTCACCCGCATATACTGCTATGCTGTCTTCTAGTCTATTCCCCAATTCGAAACTTCGCACCCGTGCATGATATCTGACCCATACCGACAAAGGGTCTATCTCCAGGGCGAAGAGCAGGGGGGGACATCAGGCTCCCCTGCCTAGTACACGTTCTATTGGGAAGTCCTGCAACAAAAAACCCATTGACATGCACTTGTACTTTTGGATTGTTGTATAATGCTTGAATGTACAACATTAAGTGGGGGACAAAAGACCATACGCCTCAGCACAAAAGCCTTCTCAGAATTAATCAACAGGAGAGCACCGGGCACGTCAAGACAATGGTGTCCTAGGTCCCGTGCACCTTGTGTACACATTGTCTTGTGCTGCGCTGTGGCATAAAGCACATTGGTCCAGGTGGACCAGCTGAAGAATGAATTTAAGGAGTCTATTGGCCAATGTCTTAGCATATAATTTAAGTTCACCGTTAGTAAGTGAAATTGGGTAGTAGGAAGCACAATCTTCAGGGGTTCTCGTGCCTTTTGTTAGACAACTATTGTGGCTAAGTCTAGCCCTCAGGAAAGTGCCCCTTTGTTATGGCTTTATTACACATAGTCAGCAGGTGGAGCAGGAGTAGCTTCAGAAACTTCTGATTATATTCAATGGGGAACCTATGTAGGCACAGGGTCCTGCTCGGGTTTATATCTTTGAGCACTTCCTCCAGAATGGAAGGCTGTTCCAAGGCCGCCCTCTCTGATGCCGACAAGATGAGCAGTGGCAGGTCTGTGACCAGGGGTGCCAACGTTTTCCCACTGTGGTCTCAACTCTTATGCGTGCAGGGCACTACAACACAGTTAAGTAGACGCGATCTCCCCAGCCTCCATGACTACATGCCAGGGTGGGTCTGCAATATTTGGATTATCCCCTCCACTGCTCCATAGAATGCTAACAAGTACAGAAGTTTGCTGTATTTGTCCACCTCACCTTTACACCTGGCTCTGAGATGCAGTAAATCATTGACTAGCCTCATTAAGGCATAGTTGCCACATTGACAACCTGTCCATCCGCTAACTGGCTATGGTTTCCACTTCCTCCAGTGCTTCCTTGAAATGTGCAGTGCAGCCCTCTCCCTCTACTGTCTTATGTTGAGGCTGCCTATCTTTCACTCTGAAGAGGGACCTCGTAGAACCCAGCATGCAGATCTTACCGGCACCCAGAGGGTCCTAGGAGACTCCACAGGACCCTCATTCATTGCACAAAATGTTTTCAGCTCCTGTGATAAAAATTGGTTGGCCTCTATATTAGGTGCCACACGTTGGGGAGAGTGGTCCAAAATCCTTCTTGGTAGGATGTAAGCTCCTGTTGTAGGGGCCATATTGGAGTCTGGCATGAGGAGGAGATCAATGTGAGAAATCTTTTAAAGCACAACTGTGGCGTTGTGTTTTCTGACCCAATGAGTTCCAGACCCACCACGCTTCATGTAGACGATTGCAGAGGAATGGGCTGCTAGCCTCAAATCCTACTCATGTGCATTCCTGGTCACGCTTGAGCAGTCCCTCTGCAGGGACATCACCATGTTAAAGTTTGCTCCCACCGCTGTAAATCCCTGAGGGAGCTTCAGCAGTTCGGTCCACATTGCGTCTAAAGTGGGCCCAGACAGCTGGGGTTGGATATAAAATTTGACTACGTTATCACAATCACCCCTTATACTGTTACATATCTACATTGCATGTCAAACTCACTGTACAAAATCACCATGAGTATTCATTTGTGTATTATTACAGCAAACACCCACAAGCCTCTGAAGAGTCCTATGATGAATACCCTCTCATAGCCATATCTAGCCAGAACCGGGCATCTAGTGCCAAATAAGTGTGTCTTGTAACGGGAGGATATCTGGCGAGTGGTACTTTGCAAACCCCAATACTTCCCCATGCTTGATGCGATCATTCAAACCATTGATATTCCATGTCATGATCTTATGGGTAGTCATAGCTGAGTGTAATTTGAAAGCTGAATGTGGGAGTAGCCCATAGGGCCCTCCTCGGAGAACCTCCCCCAAGCAGCTCTCCCTCTGGCAATAATCCTATCAAGTCAGCACAAGGAAGAAAAACACACAACTATCTTGACCTGTATTTAAAATGCTGTTTGAGCTATGGCCAACAGGGCTGGAACTTCCCCCATTGATTACCCCTAACTAGCCCCTCCCCAAACTATCACCCCAGAATCATCTGTCACCCCAATCGTAACAAAAACACACAATAAAGTACTGCAACATAGGCTGCGTTGCCCATGCCGACCTCCAGGAAGAAATTATTAAGTCCGAATGCAGTATGGCTGGCAGAGATTAGTATGCAACCACAGGCTACAGGCCTGGAGAATGTTGTAGGAGTATATCACGTGTAACTTGTGACCATTCTCTCATCCCGAGCCCTCGGCCTGATCTTCCAGTGGGCCGTCAATGTCGTCAGCTGGGGCAGGACTTGTGGTGCTTGCAGTCTCATTGGTCCCACACCATCCTATGTGCCCGGGTCCCCCCATTTCTACTCATTGGGAGAGTGACAGCACAAGTTCTGCTGCTCCATCGCCACCTCCAAGCCTGCCTTGAGAGTCTCAAAGAGGCGGAATTTAGGGGGGCACTAGTGCGCCCAACACTAGATACCTGCATCATACTGCAGCTGTGTGGATCGGGGTGAAATATTTGCACATTATCCTGCATGTATGCACCCATCCCAGCTATGAAAGCTGCACCCTGTCCTATCGGTGACCTGCTGTAGTGGAAGCAACAAAATAATAGCACCGCCAGGGTGCTGCAGCTCCAACAGGCCTTGCAACATGGCAGTGGTGCCGCTGTACATAATGCACTGTTCTGCTTGGCGCAGATGGAGATGAGCCCCGTTAATAGTGCCCCTGACCTGGATGGTGTGCTGCAGGAGTGGGAGACTGCTGCCTTAGATGTGGACAGTGCAGGAGCCTGGTGAGTGAGGCCCAGCTGCTGCTGAAGGAACTGACACTGCCTGATTTCCCACCTTGGGCACTGTGTGAAGGAGGTGCTGGTGCGCTGTGCTGTGGGGTGCATGGTCCATAGTCGGGATCCTGGTGCTGTGCATCCTGGGCAGTGCCTGTGGGCCACTTGCCTACAGAGCTGTTGCAATTCTCCGAGGGGGCCTTCATCCTTACTGCTCAGCAGCGAGAGGGAACTGTGTGGAGAGTCGCCTGGTCGGATGTTGACAGCCGTCGCACTGCCCCAATGAGAGATGCAGGGGAGCTGGTTAATGGAGGTGGCTAATTCCCCTGCGGTGTGCTGCGGGAGGGCCCTAATGCAGGTGTGCTGCTTTCGTAGACAGTGCTGAGGAGGACTGAGCCGCGACGACAGGTGCTGTGGTTAGTCCCTTAACTATTTGGTTTGTGGACATTGCTGCCTTAGGCGCTGCTGCCTAAACTGCTGTGGGACTTGAGTGGTGTTGGATGGCCCTGACCTCCAAAGTGTGGTGGAACAGTGTGATCCTTGGGCATCACATCAAGTGTTGGATGTCCCCTCCTCCTGATTTGTGCATGTGGAGGTCTTCATTCTGGTGATTTTGGAATGGGACTGAGTGCGTCAGTGTTGGCTACGCTGAGATAACTGGTTGGCGAGACCCCTTGGGCCCACCTGCTGCTCCACTGCGCTGTACTACTGTATCCAATGTCGCTGTTTTTTTCGGATATCATCACCCAATGATTTGTGGTTACACCTCCAGCGGGGCGTGTGGCCCCCCTACCACCATGGGGAAGGCAGATAAGCAGAAGTCCTGCCTTACCTTCGAATCTAAGCGTGCCAGTTGACCCCCATGGTAGACTTTATTGGGCTCTGAACAAGGACCACCATCACAAGGGGTCAGGACGTTGGATACCATGTTCTTAGCCATGCAGCAGAGATTGCAATCGATTGATAGCAAAAATGATACTTTGACTCTCAGGATGGATCATATGGCAACTAAACTCGCCAAGAGGGGGCACACATAATTGCGGCAGAGAAGCACATATCCATGACTGAAGATACACCCCACACCATGAGAGAAACTTGTCTCATCATGGGAAAGGTGATAGCAGTTATTCAGACTGAAAACGAAGATCCTGAAGCGCATTCTCGCAGGAAACAATATATGTATCATTGGCCTTCTGGATACCACTAACATGGGAACGATTTAGCTATTTGTTGAACAACTGCTGAGTAATGTCTTTTGTGCTGATCATTTCTCTGATAAGGTTATAGTGGAACAAGCCCACAGGTCCCTAGTGACAAGCCTGCCTCCAGGAGCCCCCAGCGCCCTGTCATTGCGCAGCTGTTGAATTATTGTCACTGTGACTAGGTGCTCCGCCTTGCCAGGGAACACAAAACGATCTACTATCAGTGCAATGAGCTTGCCTTTTTCCCTTATTTTACCACATCAGTCAGGCTGCATGGTGTGATTTTCTACTGGTGAAAAGAAGATGCAGAGGGCTGGCATTGGTTAGGCCATGTTGTACCTGTGGTGGCTGCGCATCAACTTGAAAGATGGGCAGAAGATATTATTGATGCCACAAGCAGCATCAGACTTTTTGAAGAAAGCAGGACTAAGCCACCCCTCTTCATCGGATAGACCTGCGTGACTGGTATTGGGACATAATGGTGTGAGGTTGGAGTTGGGACTGGGAACCATGGGTTTGCCTCTCACTGCACAACGTCATGCAATATTGAGAGTTTGGGTCACTGTCCTGTACAGTTTCAGATTCTGACTTTAGTGATGTGGGTTGGGTTGTATTCCTGGTCACTTCCGTCCACCTGGATTTTTGCCAGATTGCTATTTGTGGGAACATCCCCTATAACTATGGAGCACTTCGTGCCTTTTCTGCTTCTTGGAGAATTTTGTTTTTCTTTGCCACTTGGTCCTTTGTGTTCATAGGGATATGTCTTTAGCAAGTTGGGGACGCTGGGAGGAGATAGGGAATTTTAATTTGACTGTGATTGCCTGCACAGTGTGCTTATCTAGTGCACTGTTTAGCCTTGGCTCTTACAATAGTCACATCTTAGAGGTGACAAGCTGGAGATATGAGTGATAACAATGGCCCCGCTGGGGCTCCCTTTACCCTTTTATCATGGACTGTTAGAGTTTTTAACAACTAAATAACAAAAATAGACAGGTACTGGCTTATTTAGATCGTCAACATGTGCACTTCGTATTTATTCAAGAAACACGTATATCGGACCATGCAGCCACTGTGGTGGGTGCACGGCGGGCGGGATACCGCATGACCTCTGGGGTGCTTGTTGTAATTAAGAAGGGTGTGCTGTTCGGGCTTGTGCATTCCTAGGATGACGTTCAAAGACGCTATGTGATCGTTCAGGGACGCCTGTGCGGCACCTTGCTCAGCGCCTGTGGGCTGAACATGGATGATCCTGACTACTTCGCACTGCTCGGCTATTCGAGTACAGGTGCCTGAATTCAGTGAGACTGCGGAACAGGACGAGCGCCACATGTCTCGTAGGCATGTGGCCCGTACGTACGGTGAGCAAGGCAGACTAAACTGGACCATGCTCTGGCTACTCAGCTTAAGAACTCCAGAGCGCATTCTCAGGACATGCATATTGCCTGATCAGACGGTGCGCCATGCTTGGACTCCCCGTCCATCCTGGGGATGTTTTCAGAATTTTATGCCAACCTGTACAGCTCTTGAGAATCTGCGAACGCTGACTAAATAGTGCCTCAAAGAGGTAGCCTGGGCCTGGCGATCCCCTGATCAAAGGAAATCCCTCACTCAGCCCTTCACCACTGAGGACATTAAGTATGTCGTTCGGAACCTACTGAATGGCTAGGCCCGGGGGTTGGATTGACTCCCCAGTGAGTTTTTTAAGGAATACAATGACTTGCTCTCGCCTTGTTTGTAGACAATGTTTGAGGAAGCCTATGTGGCACAACAGCTGCCTCACACCCTCGGAGAGGCACTTCTTATTATGCTCCTGAAGCCTGATAAGTCGTCTCAGCGCTGCGATTCTTGCAATCTGCTAGCTCTCATTAACACTGATACCAAAATCTTAGTCAAATTACTAGCAACCAGACTCCAGCCCTTACTTACTAATTGGATCCTGTCGGACCAGGCAGGGTTTATACCCACCATTTCCACTACTCAGAACATTCGAATGCTCTTTGCTCTATTGCATTGTTCAGATCCCTCTGTGAAGGCTGTTGCGGTCCTGCTGGATGTCGGTAAGGCGTTTGATTCTATTGCCTGGCCTTACATGTACACAATATTGCAGAGAATGGGAGTTCCCCCCCACTCTTATCAGCTGGAGAAGGCTGTTATATATCGGCCAAGTTGCCCAGGTGCATGTTAACAGTCTCACCTCTGACCTTATCCAGATATCCAGGGGCAGGGTTGCCCCTTGTCGCCAAACCTCTTTGCCCTCGCTCTAGAGCACCTAGCTTGCATGATCAGGCAGCAGCATGCAATGGAGGCCTTGCGGTTTCGACTCTGCCCACTGGCGATTTTGTTATATGCCGACGATATGGTGCTGTATGTCCACGACCCTGAGGTCCCTTTGTCTTCGCTCATATGTGAAAATTTGCGCTTTGAGTGGCACTCAGGCTGAGGATCAGTTGGGGGAAATCGTATGTTTTACCTTTTGCTGGTACTACTGCACAGTACTCTGTGGAATTTGCTCTGCAGTGGTGCTTGGAGCTGGTTAAGTAATTTGGAGTTTGGGTACACAGAGACCCAGACCTTGTTATGAGACGTAATTACTGGACCTTCACCTCTATTATCTGTGCACTCAGGCTCAACATACGCATTACTGGGTGCACTCCCAACAGTATACTCCGCACTTGGCGATCAAGCTTTCTCTGCTGCCAGTTGCACTGCAGATCTCCCACCCCCCCACCAAGGACTGGGGTCTGGCTCAATGGCAACACAGGGAGCCGCCCTCTTCCTGTGCTCTGTCTGTTGGCCTGCTCTATCTTAGGCCGTGGAGTGACCTGTGTCCACCATCTTACATGCAACAGGCTGATTCCCTTCTTGTGTGGATGATTGCCGCCTCAGCTCCCACCGCTATGTGTTTGCTTGTACATGCCTCACTTTGTGCACCTTCTGTAGGTTCACACTGCTGTTGGGCTCGCTGAAAGTCTTCAGCTCCCCGAGCTGGAGCATGGCCCAGGTGTAATACTGGAAGCAGTGCTCCTCCTTCGCTTCATCTATGGGGCTGCTCCACCCTAGCCTGCTGCACAGCCAATGTCCGCCATCCTGCCTGTGGCGAATCTGCCACCTCTGCACCCAGTGGCATCCAGGTGCTAAAAAAAGGAGCCTCAGGTGCTCCTCTCCACTCTCACCGCTTCGGGGAGTTAAGGGGCCTGCCAGCAACTGGGATATTGGCAGATTCTCGATCGGGGCGCCAAGAGCTCATGGAGGGATGTCTGCCGTCTTAGCCACCCTGGCCACGTCCCCCGGAAAATACACTGTTTAAGTTGACTGATGTCCCTTTATTCTCTTGTTTGATCTGTAATCTAGGAATGTGTCTGGAATCCACAATATGAGCATTCCCCTTTTTGTCCCTCTCACCTCCTGTCAAGGCATACGCTTCCACATTGACTGCTCCTCACTTTCACTCGAGTATTGTTATACCTGTCAGCCTTAGAGTGGTCTTCACCCCAAACTTTTTACCTTCCTCCTCCATTTTATCTCATCTCATTTGTGTTGGATTTAGGACTCAGGGGCTTTACCACTGCTAACCAGTGCTTGAGTTTATGTGCTCACTCCCTAAAACATGGAGAAATTGGCTTACACCCAAATGCCACATTAACTTTACACGTAAGCCCCTAATAAAAGGGTACTAGAAGTACCCAGGACCTGAAAGTTAACTGCTACTAGTGGGTCTGCAGCTGCTTATGACTCAAGCTTCTACAGGAGCAGATTGGTGCAGGATCCGAATGCCTCCCCACCCTTGCTGACTATTCACTTTATTTCTATGAATGAGTCTACCAAGAGCATGGAGGAAAGGGGTGGGTGACAGAGAACAGACTGTTCCAAATCATCTTTAAGGTTTTCCTTCTGAGCCTGTCTTCAACTTCCTGTTTTCTACTTCTCCTTTCTATCATTTGACACTCATTTGTGTAAGCTTCGAGGGATAACTATAGAATAATATGCATTAATACATATATAACTGTGTTGGACCAGTTGCCGGCAACCAATACAAGCAAAGTAGTCAATTAGCAAAAGTAGTCAATTACAAATCAGTGAGGACACACAGCAAGGTACTACACACACACGTATCTGATACAGTATGGCTTTAGCAAACACAATAGCACCATCAAGTATACTGACACTGCTGGCTAAACAGTAGCTGAAATGTTTCCTTGTGTAGTGTAATAATAGAACAATGAGAGCAAAACAGTTTTGAATTGGGTGCAGTAAATCAAACGCACAATAATAATTCTGTAAATCAAGATGAAGCAGGAGAACCCTGCTTTTCTCACCTGGATAACTTAATTTTAGCAGCTAGTACTGGGTAGCCCACTCTAACCTCTCTCCCTCTCTTTGGGAAGGGGCAGCAGCTGTGGGCGACAGCAAATCTGCACATTTCTGTCTGTGAGCTTCTCGGATGTTATCAGTGTTGTTGCTAACCCAGTATACCCCAGACTCTTACCAACTGCATCTCGCCCCTTGCTCTCATTGGTACCAATCAATCATCCTCCCAGCACCTTCAAACTACTGCCTGGCTTTTTAGGGGGTCAGTGCAACCTCAACTGTATGCCTTCCCCGATCCACATGCCTCTGCCTGGTACAGTAAACATAACACCTTGGCAGCACATACAGTTGTGCGTATTAGGAATTGCCAAAACAAGTATCACAAGATCATCCGCTATCTCAGCGTGGTACATGGGTTTTCTGCATACATTTGTACTTATCAACTCTGCCAAAGTTAGCTAACCCTTTCACGTCACAATGTCTTGTGCACACTGTTCCCTATATACTGCACAATAACAATCTTAGAATATCAGTCTTTGCTCATATAAACTCAGATAATAATTTGCGTTATATGTGTGTATTATTATATACCCTTTGATTAGGAGATTTTGCCTTTTTTATGTAACAATGTGTAAGTATTTACACATGCATACTGTATATTAGTTTTTCTTCAAGGAAAACGTGTGAATGGCTATTGAAGTTTTCTTTAGAGACTCTCTGGGGACTTAGCTGCTGCAGACTCGGTGATTAATCTTCAGACCATGGCAGAGATGAAAGGACAACCGTTGTTTGAGGTGAGTAGCCTTGATCAATCTTGTCTTGAATAATCTCACCTCAATAGAAGACTTGCGCTTCTCAGCTAATGTTCTCACCGAACAAATGAGAGGAAGACCTCTTCCATAATTTCCTACTGTGCTCAGGAGCCACTTGTGTATCACCTACAAAGGGAAAAGGTGGAGGGAAAGAATGTTGAGGAAGGCGATCAGACCGGGAATAACGGCTCGATGTGCAACGGCAATTCTGAGGTGGCACTCTCTCAGAACATTATTCTCTCTAAAGAGTTCAGTTTAAGTGCGCACTGAAACATGCACACATTCTTCTTGAACCGAATCGTATCACATGATGAATAGAAAGTCAAGGCTTCTTGGTGGGAAAATTAGCAGCCATCTTGAAGGAGGTCCTAATGCCTCTTCTTCGTTTGTCAGGTTTGCTGAACTCCATGTTGTCTGAATTTTGTCCTAAAATTTTGTCTAATCAATGTTTCCACCATTACGTATCTTTTCCTGACAATAGCTGTTAGAAATGGTTTTTTTTTGGTTGGCAGTCATGTTTCCCTCTGTCCAAGCAAGAGCCCTCACTCTAGTCAGGGTAAGTCACACACAATCCAAGATTATCCTGTGCCCACCCTCTGGTAGCTTGGAACGAGCAGTCAGGCTTAACTTAGAAGGCAATGTGTAAAGTATTTGTGCAATAAATCATACAATAACACCACATAGCACCACAAAAATACACCACACAGTGTTTAGAAAAATATATAATATTTATCAGGATAATTGTAGGTCAAAAACGAATAAAGATGCAATGTGAAATTGTAGAGATATCACTGGAAAGTGATATAAAGTGGTTTAAGTCTTTAAAAAGCAAACAAAGTCTCTTTCAAGCACAAAGTACCTGGTTTGGAGTGGAAAAAGTGGAAAATGTCCGCAAAGGGCCGCAGAAGAAGTGATACGTGAAAAAATGGTGTGTGCGTCGATTTCTCCCCAGCACACATGGACTTGCGTCGTTATTTTTCATGCGGGGAAGTCGTGCGTCATTTTCTGGCGCTCGGACAGTCTCTTTCTGTGGGTCGCAGGGATTACCAGATGTCCCGGGTCTGTGCGTGGATTTTCCTGCTGGTTTTCTGGCTGCGCGTCGTTCCGCGGGGCTGTGCATCGAAGTTTCGCTCTCACAGCAGGCGTTGCGTCGATTTCCCCTCTGGAAGTCGGGCGGCGTTGTCCTTGCGAGGCCGTGCGTCGAAGTTCCGGTCGCCCCAAAGGCGTCGCGTCGATCAGCGTCGGTGTGCGGCGTTTTTCTCGCCACGGAACAAGCTGTGCATCGAAATGTTCGGCACAGGAAGAGTCCAAATGAAAAAGAGAAGTCTTTTTGATCCTGAGACTTCAGGGAACAGGAGGCAAGCTCTATCCAAGCCCTTGGAGAGCACTTTTACAGCCAGACAAGAGTTCAGCAAGGCAGCAGGGCAACAGCAAGGCAAGGCAGCAATCCTTTGTAGAAAGCAGTCAGGTGAGTCCTTTAGGCAGCCAGGCAGTTCTTCTTGGCAGGATGCAGGTTCTGGTTCAGGTTTCTTCTCCAGCAAATGTCTGATGAGGTAGGGCAGAGGCCTATTCCCAAATGTGCCTTTGAAGTGGGGGAGACTTCAAAGAGTGGCTAAGAAGTGCACCAGGTCCCCTTTCAGTTCAATCCTGTCTGCCAGGGTCCCAATAGGGGGTGTGGCAGTCCTTTGTGTGAGAGCAGGCCCTCCACCCTCCCAGCCCAGGAAGACCCATTCAAAATGCAGATGTATGCAAGTGAGGCTGAGTACCCTGTGTTTGGGGTGTGTCTGAGTGAATGCACAAGGAGCTGTCAACCAAGCCCAGCCAGACGTGGATTGTAAGGCACAGAAAGATTTAAGTGCAAAGAAATGCTCACTTTCTAAAAGTGGCATTTCTAGAATAGTAATATTAAATCCAACTTCACCAGTCAGCAGGATTTGGTATTACCATTCTGCCCATATTAAATATGACCTTCCTACTCCTTTCAGATCAGCAGCTACCACTTCAATACTGTATGAGGGCAGCCTCAATGTTAGCCTATGAAGGGAGCAGGCCTCACAGTAGTGCAAAACTAATTTAGGAGTGTTACACTACCAGGACATGTAAACTACACAGGTACATGTCCTGCCTTTCCCCCACACAGCACTCTGCTCTAGGGGTTACCTAGGGCACACATTAGAGGTGACTTATATGTGGAGAAAGGGGAGGTTTAGGCTTGGCAAGTACTTTTAAATGCCAAGTCGAGGTGTAAGTGAAACTGTACACACAGGCCATGAAATGGCAAGCCTGAGACAAGGAAAAGGGGCTACTTAAGTGGGTGGCACAACCAGTGCTGCAGGTCCACTAGTAGCATTTAATCTACAGGCCCTAGGCACATATAGTGCACATTACTAGGGACTTATAAGTAAATTAAATAGTCCAATCAGGTATGATCCAAGGTTACCATGTTTAAAGGGAGAGAGCATATGCACTTTAGCACTGGTTAGCAGTGGTAAAGTGCGCAGAGTCTAAAAGCCAGCAAAAATAGTGTCCAAAAAGTGGAGGGAGGCAGGCAGGCAAAACGTTAGGGGTGACCACCCTAAGGCTGTCAGGTCTAACAATAGCATTAATTGTGCTACCCACTTGATTGGCCTTATAAACACATCTCAGGCCTACCATTGCACACTATGGGTGCAGTTTTGAACTGTCATTTCAACCTGGCAAACAAAACCTTTTGCCAGGCCTATATCTTACTTTTTTAATACACATTTCACCTCTCTGATAGGACCTAAACAGCCCATAAGGCAGGGTTCAGTGTATTTAAAACATTGGACATATATCTTTACTTATTTGTTTCCTGGAAGCAGGTGCGTCAACTCACCAAACACACACATGCCTACACATCTACGCACATTCACTCATACACACTCTTTCTTTCTCTCTCTCACATAAACACGCTCATCCACAAGCGTGACCACAGCATACATTTAAAAGTGTTTTTACTTACCTCAGCTACCAAGGAGGGTCATATTCTAGGTAACTGTATTCAATTTTTACTACACTAATTATATTACTGTATTAAAAAACTTATTGAAAGCATGGAAGTGGAGTCTCAAGCACTGGTCATAAGGACGAGCTGCTCGGTGTTCCTGGCACTCACATTTGTGACCTCTGAGGCCAGGGGGTCTCAAAGGCAGTGCCAGAGGTAGCAAGGGGCAAGCTAGGGGGGTCGCAGCTGTGACCCCTGGTGATCCCTAAATGACATTCATGCCTGGTAGTGAAAACCTCTTCAATTTGTTTTTTACTACTGCATGGCCTTCCAACTCCCATAGGATAACACTGGGTTACCTTATTACATTTAATAAGTGATAACTTTCAATTGGGAGCAAGTGGGAATGTCGAGTTTGGTGTCTAAAGAAATTGTGTTTTAAAACCCTCTTTAATGGTGAAGTCAGAATTTAAGTCAATTCTGGAAATGCTAATTTGAAAAAGTTGGCTTTTTCCTGTACCAACCACTTGGTGCCTGTATTCTGGGTCACATGACTAGGTATAGCTGACAGTTGATATTTGTCTTTTGCTTCCAGACTGAAACATAAGTTTTGGCAGGATGGGTTGTTTCTGATTTGATGAGGGGGAAGGCTGTCACCTACCACACTTGCATATCATAAAGCATCTGCCTCATCACACTCACAAAGAGTTTCACACTAGTCTTCTGTGCCCCCAGTCAAGCTGGGGCCAGGGCATTGAGGCAGGAAATTCCAAATACCTCTCGGGGTGGAAACCTCCAGAACCTTCTACTTCAAAGCTAGCACCAAGTATAAACATTGAACCGTCAGACCCAACCCTTCAGTACACCTCTGGACCTGTGGAAGATTCAGAAGGACTGCTGTGCTGCTCTGCTGTAAGACGTACCACTACTCTGCTGCCCTGCTAGTCTGCTGCCTTAGTGAAAAACACTAGACCTGCATCTTGAGCCAAGGACCACCAGAGTGACTCCAGGGGCTAGTTGACGGGCCTCGTGAACAGAGCCTCGGGGACAGAAAAGGCACCAACTACATTGAACCCTGCACCTGGACTTCATCTGCTATGAGTCATTTTTCTCAAGTGGTCCTCCAAACTTATCCTGGACCTTTGAAAGTGGGCCTAAAGGTGCTCACCAAGTCCAACTGTGGCCTCTTTTGCAGAACTGATGTAGCGCGATGCATGTCTTCACAGCTCTGTATCGGAACAGGTGTGCGTGACTTCTCCACGATGCAGGACCTCGCATTACAGCATGCAGCTCATCAGAACCGCTGCGATACACATCCCAGACACAGGATTTTGCATTGCAAGCCTCTGTCAACTATATCCTTGATGGCAGTACAGGTTCTCCCATCGCAAGTTTTCAATGCCTTCATCGGAACCACCGCCCAGTGGCGCATCCTCAGTGCCAAACCTTGCATTGCTTCCCGCAGCTCATTGGTGCTACCTCTGCGCAAATTGTCCTCGACGCGGGATCTTCCAACGCACCACAACCCAAATTTAAGGTCCTTTGTTCAGCAGGTTTACCTTGACCGCACTCCATGGTGTGCGAACTGAACCTCTGACTAAGTCCTGGTCTGGTGCGACCAGATTTCCACAGTTGATGCTTTGTTCTTTTAGACAACATTTTTACGTAAATGTTTAAAATTGCTTAACTCTGGTTCTACTGATTGGATTTTTCTGGTTTTGTGGCAAATAATTTATTAAATTTTACTCTAGTTTCTAAATTGGTGTGGGATTTTTCTTTTGTTGTTTTTCCACTTCATTAATATTTGAAGTGCTGCATAAATACTTTACACATCGCCACTAAGTTACGACTGACTGCGTTGTGCTAAGCTTCAAAAAGGTTAAGCACAGGTGAATTTGTGGTTTGCTTGTTACTTCACCCTGACGAGAATTGGGGGCTGCTTGAGTAGGGTTTCACCCCCCCCTCACTTATAAACCAATTTCCCTCAGGTATATTCTCCTCATATGTGAGCACTCAGCTGCATTCAAAGATATGCTATTCCCCCTAAACTGGCTTTCACATTCAGTCTCCGGTATGTTCTTTCCCATAGGCTTGTCACAGCCATGCTTTTCCATCTAAGCTGGTTCTCATCTCCTGGCCACTCCATACTAATCAACCTGTGTGGGATCATATTTACAACGCAATTCATACTTTTTCAATTAGGCTTGCCACAGCACTTAATTTGTTAAGAAAAATGTGCTGGTACCGAAAGCTCTCATCTGAAACACGCGGCTGATGCAAATAAATGTGCTAGCACGGAATACTGTGTAACCCTGAAGACATCTCAGGCTTTTTTAATCAATTTACTGCCACTCCCTGTCCCCTCTGCTTATTCTTGTAGCTTTCTCCCATTGTGACGCTTTTACGTTTTTCTCTTCCTCCGTCTTTCCCATATGTCTTTTGCTACAAGTCAATGCTTGAGGCAGAAAAATAAGTGGCTGCCCTCAAAAATAAGTGCTGGTGCACCGCAGCGGAAACCATTGGCTCAAATTAAGCCCTGGCTTGCCATCAACTCAGTCACACTCATATTTCTACAATTAGGCTGTCTCTCGCCTCTGGTTACAGGAATACTTTTCCAGCTAGCCCGTGTCTCATCGCAGGTTGCAGGCATTCAATTGGGTTGCTGTTCCCCTCCGGTCTCAGGAATACTAATCAAACTTTGATGGATTTTACTTCCAGTGCAGTGCAGCATACTCTTTCACTTGGATTTGCCCTCACCTTCAAACATAGACCTATTCCTCCCCATGGCCTATCCTTCACTTTCAGTCACAGCTGTGTTTCAAATAGGCTGTTTTTCACCTCCAGTTACAGATGTGCTCATTCTGCTTGGTTTATTCTCGCCTTCAGACTGGGGCATTGTGAGAAAACAGGGCTGATTGCAGAGGCCCCATAACTTTTTGCCCCCATTTTCCTCTTTTTGCTGGTGTTTTCCTGACTTTGATGGTGCCCTGGGTACTGCTAACCAGTCCCAGGGCCTGTGCTCTGTGTAAAATCAATATGCAAATTAGGCTAATTATAATTGGCTAAGTTAACCTACCTATAAGTCCCTAGTATATGGTAGGGCATGTAGGTTTAGGGACCACAGCATAGGTGGTGCACACCTAGGTGCACTGCTGAGGTGCCCAGTGTCATTTTAAAGGCAGGCCTGCTTTGCTGGCTGCTTTTAAATTAAAGTTATATGCAAATTCGACTTTGGAATTAAAGGTACTTCCAAAGTCTTAAACTACCTTATATTTACATATAAGTCACCCCTAAGGTGTGCCCTATGTGCCCCTAGGGCTGGGTGCCATGTAACTATAAGCAGGGACTTTATAAAAATAGATTTATAAGCCCTGGTGAGGTAAAAACAGCCAAATTCGTTTTTCCCTCATTGAAGTAAATGGCCTTCATAGGCTAGAATGGGCAGACTTTATTTTAAATTTTAAAGTCTCCTTAAATGTTACATACCAAGAATTTGGTATCAAATTGATTGTTGTAATAAATCCCACAACTTCCAGTTGTTGGATTTAATATAACTTGTCCAGGTAAAAAGTTTAGACTTTATCTAAAAAGTTGCCAATTTCAGCTCTGCATTGTTTTTGCTGTTGTGCTCTGATTGGCCAGCCTGCAGCAGCTTCTGCCAGGCTGCCTTGATGAGGTGTGAAGTGGCCTGGCTTCACACAAAGGAATGTGCTTGGGGGAGAGAATCTCCCCTCAGCAGATGGTGAGGCAGGAAGGGGGAGGGCTGCCAAACTGGTCTTCAAAGGCAGAGAAGGACATCTGGAGCACCCAGCAACACCCCCACATCCTGCGACCCCAGACAGCTAGGTGCCCCCTTGATTAGATTAGGAGAGGGCAGGAGAGGGGTGTGTTTATGATTTTTAGCCACACCAGTGGGTGGGCTCAGCCAGATGTAACCTCCAAAAATCAGATTAAGCCATGTTGGATTTTTAGAGACTGTTGCCTTTTGGGATGGATTTTTGCCACACTTCCCAGGAAGTGGTCATCACAGGGGGACGACCCTGTACCTGATTGGAGGACCAGGACCCCCCTGCTTTTCACCCAGGAGCAAGGATAAAACTGGCAGACCTGCCCCCACACCTCAGATCCCCACCAAATTTCAAGAAGAAGGAACTAAAGGAGAAGAAGGACTGCCCTGCTGGACCCCTGGCCTGCACCTGGAACCTGCACTCAGAAGGACTGCACCAGCTGCACACTTGGGCTTCACCACAAGAAGGACTTTGCCTGGCTTCAACTGGTTCAAGGAGGAACTCCCTGTTTGCTACAGGTGAAAAATTGCTATCCAGAGTCCCCTGCACCAACTCCTGAAAAAGTGACCAGCTGACCACTGTCCAGTGGCCAAAAAGGAGTTTGCGCCAGGTGCATTCTGGGAGTTGAAGTCCGCACCCCCCAAGGACCATCACAGAACTTCTGGACCCTTGGGGTGAGCTGTGGACCCCAAAAGAACCTTAAAAGAACATCTGGGTGAAGCCCCAGAAGTTTGGAGAAGATTTGACAAATTTTGTAAAAAAGCTCCAGAGAGGGACCGACCCGCCGCGGAAATTCTAGCCGGCTTGCCTCAACCGCGACCCGGCCTGACTTCGTAGTTCGTCCCGGTAAAGAAAAACATCCGAAAAAGAGACTAAGTCCGAAGGTAAAAAGTTGACCGGGACCTCCCAGCCATCGTATCCGAGAAGGGCTCCACGGACGTCGGATCAAGATCCAGGTTTACCCCGGTTGAAGGATTTTCATCTCGAAAAAACGACTAAGTCCGAAGGTAAAAATCACCACCGAGGAAACCCACATCGCGTATCCGGACAAGGGCTCCAGGAGGTCGGATTCAACTGGCAGGTTCGTCCCGGTGAAGAAAAAGTTCAAAATAAAGACTAAGTCAGAAGGTAACTTTTTAACCGAGGCCTCCCGCGACTTGTAGCCGAGCAGGGCTCCATCGCGGTCGGCCTGAAACTTTGACTTTGCCCCGGTCCTGGTGCAACCAGATGACCCGATTGGCGCTTTTTGTTTCTAAGCGTTAGAAAAATAATAATTCTTTAAAAATTCATATCTCCGGTTCCCCTGAACCGATTTTAATCGTTTTTGTGTCATTTTAAAGATAAAAATATAAACTATTTTAATAAATTGGTTTTGGATTTTGAAACTGTTTCCTGTGTTTTATTTGATTACTGTTTTGTGATATTTGAATGCTTTACACTTTGTCTCCTAAGTTAAGCCTTGACGCTCGTTGCCAAGCTACCAAGGGTTGAGCTGGGATTAATTTACTGAGACCTAACTGTACCTAGGTGGAGGTTAGTGGCTTGTTGCTAGGTGTAGGTACCTACCTGCCCTTACTAATAACTCATTTTCCAACAGGCATGCTCTACCACTTAACAGTGGATCCTTGCACAGCAAAGTGCCCTCTCAGTGGCAAACCTCAGGCGCTGCGGTGGGGGGGGCAGTGGGGGCGAGCTCCAGGGTGGGCCCCTGAGCACAGTACAGTGGCCTGATACCTCTTGAGTGACTCCACAAAGGAGGCCCTTGGTGTACTGTGCAGGGTGGTCTCTCAAGCTTCGTTACAACACCGTGGCCTTTTGGAGTCCTTCTTCCCACGTTGTATGGGAGAAACCTGCAGAGGGGATAATGAATGGTTCCTTTTCTTTCCACTTATACCCGTTGACGAGTGGAGGGCTCAGTCCATTGGTCATCTCAGTTATTGAGACAATGCGCTGCGCTATGTTGCCTTTATGTTTGCATGTAGAATATTCATGCACTTAAGTTGCGTAACTTCAGAATGAAAAACTTGAGTCCAAGAGTTGTTCTCGTCGCCAATAATGGACAGCAGGTTGGAGAGTGCGATTAAGAAGTTCTTACATTGTGTTTGCTGTGATAAAAATAAAGCAGTGGCAAATGGTCCTTTAGAACCAATTAAGGTGCCCGGAGAGTTTTAGCAAAAGATTGGAAGGGATATAGTGAGGCCTTACAGTCATTTGCAGCACTCTGAGCAGTTTGAGTTGTTATTAGTTGCATTGGTGGCTGCCACCGAGCTGGGGATGGCAGGACGAGGATGGGGGAAAAAAAACAAAAAAAAAGAACACTTAGCTCGTCCGTTGGGAAGTATACAGGCTCCCAGACTCCCCTGAACCAATCACGAAGCTGCTGTCACCAGCATCACAGCAGCATTGTGATTGGTGTGAGTGGCGTGATTCACCGCTCACAGAGTGAGTGAAGGTCTGTGCACTTTCTCCTCCAGGCTATATTGCAGTACAGCCGGGAGGAGAAATGCTAAGTGTACATGTGTGTTTGGATGGCCCAACATGGCTGGCCAAGCACACTTGCACACTTATGGTGCGCATAGCCCTCCTCCTCCAGCCCCCTCTCAACCTAACCTGGCTCAGCGAAAAATAAAATGATAATAAAGCTCCATTATTATCATTTTATTTTTCTTTCTGCTGCAAGCAGCTGGGCAATGCTCCTCGCCTTAGCGGAGGAGCCGCCGCTGATTGGTTGACTATACAATGAAATGTCTTTCAGCCGGTTGTGTGAGTGAAGTTAGCCTGCATGTGGTTATAGAATGTTTAAGCGATTTATTCTGTACAGAAGGTATTCCCAAAGTAATTGTTACTGAGAAAGGGGTGCAGTTTTGTTCATAGGTGATAAAGTGGTTCCTTAAAGGGATGGTAATGTTACATTATTGCACAGCTTTGTATCTACCTCAAGCAAATGGCTTAGCAGACAGCGTGAGCAGGTTAGGGAAAGGGTGCACTCAAAGGACAGTACAATTACAGAAAAATCTCAGAGATTTTGAGAGAAACACTGTGGACACATAAGATGAGAAATGGAATGGCACAAAGGACGATACCTTACACAGTGATGGACATTTCCTATTTGAAGGTTTGAAGAGAAGTTTGGCTGGGATGAAACTGAGTCCAGGTTGGTTAGTAACAAATTATTAGGAGAAATGAAAAATCTGATAGCAAGCTAGTGAGATACCAACAGAGGTACAAACAGAGGTCTGATGCTAATTTTAGGGCAAACAAGCAAGTTTGGAGTATGGGTCAGATGGTTCTAGTGAAGAAGCCCAGGTTGCAAAAGAAGGACAAATTAGGATTTCTTGGCCTGTTCATGGTATCTGGATTGAAAAGGAATGTGGTGGCTAATGACACAGTTGATGTCGGTGTAGGAGGCTGTCCCTAGGACACCGTGCAGGGGGTCCGGGGAACCACACATTGGTTTCCACAGGTAAAAACTAGATCACCTAATGCTCTAATTTTTGAGGTAGCTTGATCAAGCAGTTAGGCCAATCTTGGAGAAGTGCAAAGCATTTGTTGTACTCACAGTATAAATCATGCATCTCACACATTTGAAGCAATAACTATTGTCCAATTTATAAAAATACTTCAGATTTTTATGTAAATTTTAAGACCATGTTTATCAGAAGTGGCTAAGTACTTTTTAAGGTATGGATGTTTGAGGTTTTAATAAATACAGTCTTTCTGTGTGTAATTACGCACCATAGAAATCAATAGGAAGACACGTTTAATAATTCACAGTAAATCACACAGTTGTTTTACCAAGTTCCGCTTTTGCAGGTTGGTTGAGGTCGTCGGTGGGCACACTGGCCCAGCTGGATGAGTTTGGGCAGCTCCAGGTTTCAGCGGGAGCAACGTTGAAAAGTCTCTTGGATCTGGTGCATGGCCACTGAGGGCGACCACTTGGAAAAGGTCTTCACTTGCAAGGTTAAAGGTGGTTCCTTGGGGTCTCCTTGGAGTGTTGAGGTCACAAGGGGTAAGGAACCCTTGGGGCACAGCTGGTTCTTCGTTGCACGGCACAGGGTGGCCGGGTGCAGAGTGAATCTGTGAGCCAGTGGATGAGTGCAAAGGAGCCCATTAGATCAGGAGATAGGTCTCTTTGTTTGTCGCTTACAGGACAACAGGGGCACTCTGGCAGGAGGTCTGGGATGTTCCTGAAGTCCCTCAACTGGGGCTTCCTCCTGGTCCTTTTTCAGCTCTGCATGAGCTGGTTTTCTTGGTGTTCGTCAGCTGACCAGAACCCAGGGTATTTGTATGGTTCGGCCACTAGAGGGCGCAGTGCCACCAAGCTTGATACACGTGCAGGGTTTGTCCTGATGGTCGTTGGTGTGTCAGAGGACCTGGCTGCAACTTCCGGTTCATGAGATATCGGCCCGTCAGTGAAGTGACCCTCACTGGGTTGCTGGTTCTTGGCTTGCTGCAGAGTGGTACCTCTACTCTGGAGGGAGATCTTGGGCGATTGGTGAAGCCTGAAAGTCCTCTGGGTTTCTTGAGGTTAGTCCAGTGTCCAGCTCCTCCGCAGCAGCAATTTTCGGGTCCTGGGTGTGACAGGGAGGGTTTGGGGACTTTTCTTTGTGCAGCAGGTCCACAGTTCTTGTGCCTTGGATCTTCTTTGGGCTAGTTTTCTTTGTGTCCTTTGAATCTGATTTATTGTTCCAGGGATGCCCACTAAATACTGAATTTAATGGGTGTTTTAGGGGGAGTCTGGTAGTGTCCAAAGGAACACCTACCTTTGGGTGGCTACACCCTCTATAGTGACCACTTCCTGTTGGAAGGGTCACTTCCCTAAATCTAATTGCTTATTATCCTTCCATCTAAGGTGGAGGATAATTAAATGGAGGGTCCACCTTGCAGGCAACACCTTAGGGGTGGTGCATGCCAGGTGGGCCCACTCCTCCTAAACTTTGTGTGGTTTCCCGCCTTTGCTCCTGCCAAAAGTGGTAGTTTGCAAAGGGGTAGGACACCTGCTGCTAGCAACAGGCGTGGGGGTCGAGTTTCAAGGGCGTTGATCCCTTTGAAGCTCACTGCCAGGGCAGTGCACATTCCTGAGGGTGGAGGTGTTAGCGCCTTCACCCAGGAAGAGCATTGTCTTTCAAACCAGAGAGACTGAGCTCTCCCCCAGTGTTTGTATATTGGCTACCTGGAGGTGGCAGGCTGGATAGAACCAGTCAGCAACCATGCCACAATAGTTAGCTTTTGCAGGCGGCACCTCTAAGGTGACCCCTCGGTACATTTAAGGATAAATCCAATACTAGCACTAGTTTGGGTTTATCATTCTGAGTTCTTTGATACCAAACAACCCAGGGTTCAGAGTGGCCATTGTGTAGCTGGAAGACTCATGTTGACCACTACCCAGCACATGTATTAAAATTGCTGCTCTATTCACTCACTATGTCCTAGGTTTGGCAAGGACACAGTGGGGGCATTTTGCTCATTCAGCTATGCCCTCACATATAATATGGAACATTCTGCCTTAAGGCTGTAAGGCCTGCCAGAGGGGTGTCTTACCTATAGTACATGTAGTGTATGGTGGACAGTACAAACAGGCAGTGTGCCATGCCGGGGTTTGTTTTGGGTTTGCATCAGGACACAGGCTGCAATGGCAGTGCTGGGTAAATCTGGATGCATTGCCTTAGAGGGAAGCACTATCAGTGCTGCTGCCCTCAGGGGCCTACCCCTAATACCCTGTGCCCTGGGCACATAGGTACCCATTTACTAAGGACTTACAGTGGTAGTTAAGGGTGTATCCAATTGAGCCAATGCATTACAACAGTTTTAGGGAAACAGCTCTGGCCCAGGGAACCTGGTTATCAGGGGCCCTGGGCACTACAACTTCTAGTCTACATCAGGCAAAAGGTTAAGGCTAATTATGTCAACAAGAGGCCTTTTCTCAAAGTAGGAGCATGTTGAGATTGGATAAACTCTCATCCAGTGGGAACAGATCAGTGACTGAGACCAAAAGTACAGGAATGTGGACTGAAGAGAGGCATAAAGGTTTGGTGTTTGGCCTTACTCGGTTAAAGGAGTATATTGAATTAGGAGATTTTTGACTTGATGCCTTACTTTTGTTCTCTGTTTCTGTTTCTTTTACTTTTACAGCCGTAAGGGATTCTGTAGTCAGTTGCTGTTTCGTGTTTAACCCCCTCAGATCATTGGTGGCTACATAAATCCAATTAAAGAATTTCTATATTTATTGCAGACACAACGCGCTGCAATGTGTCAAACTTCTCAGGTCCCCATTTTTATGGGCGGGTCAGTGCAGTTGTTGTCCTAGAGTAATTTCCTTTCTTGTTTAGTGCTATATTCCTAAAGCTCTAACCAGTAACCTGGCACACTTTGTTCCTGCCTAGAACATATCAGGTAATGTGGAGAATTCCATTTTTTTCACAGATTATCAAATTCAACACCCTAAATGGTTTCTTTTCCATTTATATCACTCTGACAAACAATCCATGTAGAATATCAACAGTAAAAACTACACGGACAAATCTTAGAAAAGTATACAAATATATTAAATTAGACTAATTTATACCAATGCATTATTTTATTTTAAAAGCTAAATATATCTTTGATTAGTGTCTACCCATAGGTTCCTTCCCCAGACTGTCTTGCAAGGTACAAGGACAGAGAAAGTTCCTGCTTGTTCGCCACACACCTCTCATGAGTTTTAACAAGACGTCACTGATGACATCCCAAATTACATCATCAATGGCATCACTGATGAGATCACGTCCTCACAACTAACATCACTTTAAAAACAAGTGTTATATTTGATGCTGGGAGCGTGAATGTCAAGCGAGCGCAAGTAATGATTGAATACTCCGTTGTATACTTCCAAAAACAAAATAATTAAACATTTGGCGCAATTAAAAGAAGGACAAATGATTTACATCTTAGACTACAGTATCTGTAAACATTTTCCAAATATAAACAGACCAAGTGAAGAGGGAGATGACCAACTTCACCTAATACTGTGGGCACATAAAAGGGTGGAAAAAGGTTTAGACCTCACTCTGATTAAAGGATTTAATATTTGTATAAAATGCATCATGCAGAACTCTAATCTGTTTGCTTTGGAAACAGACAATCGATATGATTAGAGTAGGTTTTTTTTTGTTGCTTTCCCGTAGATAATGAGGTTACATTTAGATTCTGAGGTCTGATCTGTTTAAATGGCCAAGTGTGTTTCACCTTTTAACCTAGGTAAATCTGCATAAAGTGTCAGTAATTCATGCCACAGAGACCAAGAGGTATCAACTCTGGCAAAAAGGTGTTCTAAGTCTTCGAATCAGAGAAGGATGTAGGCTGTTGCCTAAGATATTCATACATCTGCAGAATGAGCGTGGACAAAAGCCTAGAAAATCTATGCATCAATGTAGACCATAATGTGTGTACGTATTTGCACAAATGCTACTTCTAGTATGGAATGCGAGAGAATAAATATCTTAACTGTCTATATGCTTACTCCAGCCCGAAATATGATGCTCATGACCTCACATTATTTATACCCATAAATATTAGGACATAACACATCAGTGAATACCAACTCGTGACAAAACAAATAGATGTTACTGTAGTGATGTCCTTAATAATATCAATGTTAGGGTCATATGTAGTGGTAGCAGTGATTTCGTCACTGTAATTTGTGACATCACATGAGGTCATGAGCACCGCTTTTGGATTGCGAGTTTTGATTTGCATGGTAGACCTCACTCCCACGGGGTCCTGCCTGTATCTTTTCTCTGCTAAAGCTCACCTTGGATTCCATCTTTTGTTCTTGCAGGCAGCTGGTCAGTGCATCACGTCAGGGTAGGGGGTATTTCTGTCAGCTGAGGAAGGAGAAAGAAGAGATGGATGCTACACAAGCAGTCCTAAAGCGTCATATGGGAACATGCAGCATAGGGACTCAGTCCTCCAAGCATTCTTCGTCTGATGAGGATGGTGATACTGATAATGATGATGTGGAAGAGATAGAAGAACAGCAGTGGGCTGTACGACGGCAACCACACAAGTAGGTTTTTCCACATTACTTTATTAATGCCTTCAGTGTTGACAGGAACCTACAAAGATGTATTAAGTACACAAGCAGTGATTACGCCATGTTGTAGAACTGCATAAGTGTGTTTTTCACTTGAAGCCAGCTAGACAGCACAGCGCTCTGTGTGTGAAAGACATACTGGGGACATGATTAGAGTTGAACTGAAAACCATCTCCACCCATTGCTTTTTGTTTTGTCACTCTTATTTTCTTGATTTCAGTTTGATGGTTTTATTTGCCTTAGCCCGTCTATCTAGTCTTTGTCCCTCCCGTGCAGCAGTGCATCTTTACCATCTCTCTGACTGTCTTCTTCTATCCTTCTAAAAGTATCTGGCTTTCTGGAACTTTTTTTTTTCTTTCTGTAAAAGCTCTCCATAAGAGTGCATGCATTTACCTTGTTCTCTGTCGTTTACCTCTTCCCCCAGCGCATGTTTTTTTCATAAGTTTGATGTTTTAGTATTCAGTGTGCCTGCCTGCTTCTCTCAGCACATTTCTTTTCATAACATTATAACAATTTAATTTTCCTCAACTTTGTTCTTAGAGCTGCTCTTATGTATGCATTTACTTTCATAGAGCTTTGGCCTTCAAGCCGCTCTCCTATGCGCTTTAATTTCACTTTGCGCTCTCTCTTGTTTGTTCACCTGTACCCTCTTCCACGTTTCTCTGTCTCTGTTTGGTTCTCTTCCCGCGCCCTCTGTATTTTTCTTCCCACCAGTGTCCTCCTTGTCACTTCTCGCATGCACCCCCATGTTGCTTCTGCCTGCCCTCGATGTTGCTTTCCCCCACCATTCCATTGCTTCCATGTCTTCCATTATTCTACCCTTCATGTTGCTTCCCCGTTCCAGCTCATGTTTAACTCTGATCGCTGAAAAACAGGACAAACAAAACACTTGCATCATTTTGTAGAAAAACCCATGCTTGATGTGCGCGCCTGCAAAATGACGCAGCCAACCATGTAGGCTTTGTTCCCGTTTATTACTATGCTGCACAACATCAGAGATGCTGTGCAGCATGGCTAAACTATTGGCAAAGCCAGTTGGTGCTAAAGGTGAGACCTGTTGGCTTTGTCAATGCTTGTTTATGTTTTTTCATTGTAGTATGTAGCCTTGGACCCCCATTGCAAGTGGCTTGGTGGCCTGAGAAATTGGACATTAATTTACCCCTCCACCCCGGAGTTACTGATCATGGGTATAACACAAACTCAGCCATGGGGAAAAAGCAGCCGAACGCTCATGGTGATAGTACATGTATTATAATTCTGATGGGGCCAATAACTGCTGATACCAGTCCTGTCAAAATTAACGATGAGTTAAGAGGGAGTTCGTGCTGCATCCCCCCAAACGTTAAGACTGTTTAGCAATCCCACACTGCCTTTTTCTGACCCTGTTAGTCCATTCACGGCTAATCCTTTCCGCTTTGAGGCGGTCTCTACGGATCTTGTGTTCCTTTATTAAAGGTGTGCCCCCTTCTCAGCTCCCATAACCTTCTTGCAGGCAAAAGAATCTGACATTTTTTATGACCTCTTGCCATATTTAACAACTGCAGCAAGCAATATCCTGAAAACCCTCATATATATTGTTTTTGTTTTCCTTTTCAAGAAAACTTTTCTGAACCCGAATTTTTTGATTACCCATCATGTTTTTAGGCTCCCACTGGCCGTGCTAAATTACAGACGGTTGGTGGTACCTCAAATTAAGCATCTTCTAAACTCCAGTTGCATCCTTCACTCTAGCAAATATGTCTGGCACCATGAATCCTCTTATTGCTACCTTGGACACTTTCCAGTTTTTTAGTCAAAAATGTGTTACCTTAAGCACAGATCCATTGCCACGAGGCTCACAATAAACATTCTAATTATTCTTGGGTAAGGGGGAAGTCTAAGCAAACAATGTGTTTCATCCAGTACATAAAACAAAATCCCGGAGACAATAAATCACGTTTGTCAGTGTGGTCAAGTAACTGTTAAAAACAGTGAGGAGATCAATGTGATGAATCAATTGTAAGTTCAAACACTTTACATTTTTTGGACTGTGGGTGTGATGGGCCTCTGGGAAATGTACGCAATTAAAATACTGATCAAAATTTCAAGGAACTACATTTGAGATCTGGGGATATATGTACAGAGAGGCTCTTGTTTTTCTATAAGGTCAAATTAAAGGGAGTAGAGAAAACGATATTCAGATGCACAAGTTGAAATATAAACAGAAGTGAAACAAATGATTAGAGCCAAAGAGAAGGTCAGAAGAAAAACTTTATTTTTAAAAGAAAATAACAATCATATTTGAAAATGAAGACATGATAGATGTAAATATTGTGAACAAAACTACTGATTAGTTATGAAATAAATGTATAGGGCCAGTTCAGAACTCACACTACAATGTTTTTTATCACATTGACTAATCAGAGAAAAAATATGGAGAGACAAAAATCCCACATTCTATTTACACCAAGCAGTTGTTGAAACTGATAAACACCACAAAGATAGAATCTATATCCTATCACACAATGAGCAGTAAAATCAATGTGGTGATAGCAAGAAGACAAATGCAACAAGAAAATATTCAGACAGTGAAACTATAGAAGAAGGTATGCCTTGTTGGGTCCATAAACACAAACAGACCACTTCTGCAGAATTAACCCCAGCGACAACAAACTGGTGTAAAAGAGCCAAAAAGGCACATCATCCACCCCACACCCTTTAAATCAGTCTGTGGAATCAGATTTGATGGATCATGAACCACCATGCACAGAAACACTCAGCTGGCATTCACAACTTATACTTGGCTGCAAATACTGGGCCTGATTTAGATGATGTCAGAAAAGGTACTTCATTGTAACAGTGACGGAGTACCCATTCCACCGACCTGAAGGTGTGCCTGCCTAAATTAGCGTCAGATGGACCTTCAGTGTGTGTAGACAGTGGAGACTACTTCATCTCTGCCGCCTCCACACATCTCCTATAAAGTAAGGGCTGTCAGGTTTGGGGATGTGTCCGCATGCCATATTTAGAGCGGGCAGACACATGGCCAGTATTTACTGCCTATCACCACCATGAGAAACGTGGCAGTAAGGGGCAGTAAAATATTTTAAATGACCCCCACGCCATTGGAGAATGTTCATTTTTTGTTTTTTATTTTTGTTCCAAAAGAAAATCCTGCTCTTGGATTTCTTTATTTTTTTTAAAATACAAAACAGGTTGTTAGTTTGGTGTATGGCTCCGTCGTGTTGACAGAGCCTTCTGTCAAATTTTTTATACAGTTCCAGGAACCACCATGTTGACGGTTCCTGGAAATACAAGAGTTGCTCTCAAGGTCAGGGGGCATCTTTTAATACAGCGGGTGGAATACCCTTGCCATGGCGGCAGTAAAGTACTCTGCCATGACAACCGTAATCACTCCATTAGCCAAGATATAAATGACCTCAATATACCATGTGCATCCAAAAGTATCTCCATTAACCCCTGTCAGGAATTCACAAAGAGATTATTGGCTGGTGTAAATGAACTTTCTTGGACTGGAAAGGGATATTCCAAGGGGTGAGTGCCTTGAATGTTTGGTAACTCCCCAGAATGTACATTTGTGGACATTCCAAAACTCTGCACTGATCCCTTACCCTTTTCTGCACATTGAAAAGGACAGCAACTTACTTCAGTCAGTGACTGCAGCAACCTCTCTTTTCCGATAGACATGTAATGACATGCAGTCACATTTGGTGCTTGGTGGAGGTCTAAGGGATAAAGGTGTATTTGAAAGGAGGCCTTGTTTCCCTGTGGGCCGTTCTGCACTATGTAGAAATCCTCACAAGGAGACTAGAACTGTGTGGGAAATATTACATGATGTTCGCAGTAGTATACCTGCATCTGTCACACCTTTCAAGACACCCATGTGTAGGTTTGCTTCTATAGATTTTATTATTTTTTCATTGACAAGGCCCTTAGTTGGGAGGCAATTCCATAACCATCATGGGTGACTTGCTGGTATGCTGCTACTTGACATAGGAAAGAAAGGAAACAGAAGCAATTAGGGCAGAAAAAAGCCATGCATGGAGATTAACATCTTGCAAATCCTTTTGGGGCATAGCCTCAAGATGTACAGTGGAAGTAAAACACAACTTTTAATATCACAGCTATCCATCGCAGCCCATACTAATAAAAAGTCCTTTGACTTCATACAATAACCCAGGAAATATTAATGAAGAGGGAGTTCAACTAATAGGTAGACATGCCAGAAACAAACATTAATTAAAATGACAATGTTCATAAGAAACCAAGATATGGAAATAAGATTAGGGACTCTAGCTGAATGTTCGCAGTATTCCTCCTCCAGCTCTTCAGCTCTTCTCCTTGGCAGAGGTTCCTCTTGATTCTAAAAGTCTGGGGTTTTGGGTCCACTACTTATACCACTTTCTGCTTTTGAAATAGGCAAATTTCAAAGGAAAATCTCTGTTGTTGACAAGATCCTGCCTTGCCCAGCCCTGGCCCCAGATGCTCCCGGGGGGTTGGAGACCCATATGAGTAGCTCTGTAAACATGTCTCAGACCTACTACTGCAGTACCCACTTGCCAGCCCAAACCTTCCATTTTACTACATGTAAGTCACCCTCTAAGGTAGGCACTAGGTAGCTCCACGGGCAGGGTGCAGTGTATTTAAAAGGTAGGACATGTACTGGTGTGTTTTACATGTCCTGATAGTGAAATACTGCCAAATTTGTTTTTCACTATTGCAAGGCCTGTCTCTCATAGGTTAACACGGGGACTGCTTTTAAATATCTTTTAAGTGCAGTTTCCTATTGGGAGCAGAAAGAGATGTGGAGTTTGGGGTTTTTGAACTCACAATTTAAAAATACATCTTTTGGTAGAGTTGATTTTTAGATTGTAAGTATGCAAATACCACTTTTAGAAAGTTATTTTATTGCTTAATCATTCTGTACCTCTGCCTGCTTGTGGAATCCACATCTGGGTCAGACTGGCAGTTGGGCTGTTTGTGAATTCCCTCTAGACAGTGACACAAAGGGTGCTGAGGAGTGTCCTGCATATCCTGATGAGTCTCCTGGGCTAGAGTCGGGAGGGAGGAGCTGACACCTGCACCTGAAAGGGCTGTGCCTGTCCTCACACAATGCAGTTTCCAACCCCCTATGTGTGTCGGGCCACACCTGAGAAAGGCAGGATCTTGTAAACAACAAAGACTTTCCTTTTGAAGTTTGATTACTTCAAAGGCAGAAATTAGTATAAGTAATGGATCCAAAACCCCTGACTTTTACAACACGTCTGGATCAAGATGAACCTCTGACACAGAGAAGAGCTGAAGAGCTGGAGGAGGAGTACTGCCCCTTTGCTGTGTGTGCTTTGCTGGGTTGGCCTGCAGTTGCTGCTTCTGCCTTAGAGAGGGCAAAGAGTGGACTTTACTGTGAATCCTGCTTGTGAAGTTTCACCAAGGGCTTGGACTGAGCTTGTCCCCTGTTCTGAAGTCTCAGAGCCATCAAAGACTTCATCTGCCAGCACCTGGGATCTCCTGCTGAGACCCCTACCCTGCCAAGTGGTGCCCCATCCATTCCCTGGGCCCTTGAAAGGAGAAGCTGGTGAAATCCACACAGCGCTGGTGAAAATGATGCATTGTCAACTCAGCGCGAATTCATAGCTGCCATGCGTTCCGATTTTCCACTTATCGTCCATGGGCGTCAAAACTTGCAACATCACTGCACAGACCTGAGGCTGCTTGTCCAGAAATCAACACATCTCTTCCCTGCGAGGTAAGAATTGACACATCGCTTGCCCGGCAGAAAAAGAATTGACGCCTGGCCTCACTTGTGAGTAAGGAATCGATGCATCACTTGCTTTTCCGACACACGCTCATCCGTGCAGCTTTATTTTTGACGCATACCAGGCACTTTGTGCTAAATGAACGCATCCATTGATTCTAAGGATTAAGACCTTTCTTACTTTAAAAATTCATATCTTTGCTTGTGTATGTTGGATATTTGTCATTGTTGTCTTGTTTCACTTAGATAAATGTTGGCTGTTTCTCTAAACTGGTGGGGAGTCCTTTTGTGGTGTTTTCACTGTGTTACTGTGTGTGTTGGTATAAATGCTTTACACATTGCCTCTGAGATAAGCCTGACTGCTTGTGCGAAGCTACCAAGGGGGTCAGCAGGGGTTATCTGAGCTGTGTATCACCCTTACCCTGACAAGAGAAAGGGTCACTACTTGGGAGATGATGGAAGAGAAAGGTTACCTACGTTTGTTATACAGAGGGACTCTGAAAAGAGAGGCTCCACCCACCAAAAAGTTGGTTCTCGAACTGTGACATGAGTTCTATAGAGTGATGGACTGAAAAGGAAGACTTACCTCAAGGTCCTAGCTTTGGGTGAGTGAAAGATTCAAAGAAGTAACTAAACTTGAAGGCTTCCGACAGTGGGTTGTCGTAGGAAACCGTTCCCTGGCAGACTTCTGGGATGCCAGTGGAATGGCACCATTCTCACACTTTCAAGTAGAATATAAGATGTCCTCTTCCCAGATACTTAGATATTTACAATTACGACAGGCCCTGAAGGCACGGATTACAATGAGGGAAGAAAGTATGGAATCCTCCCCACTGGAGGATAACTTATTAATGTCCCACTTGAAAATGATCTTGTTTACGTACTGCACCTTGATAAGAAAACGCCAGAAATATTTAATAACATTGAGAAACAAATGGCAGTCTAATATTTGGAGACCTAGAAGATGATGAGTGTGTAGAGATTTTAAAACTTCCTAGCTACATAGCAATTAAGGTCCGATATTGATTAATACAACTCAAAATATTGCATATAGTTTATTATATCAGAACACACCTCAAAACTATAGGAAAGATCTCGGATGTCTCCTGTCTTCAACAATGTGAGCAATAAGTGACCTTACTACTCACAGTCTGGGACTGTCCGGTATTGAAAGAGTTTTGGTAGAGAGTGCATCGGATACTAGAGATGGCTACTGGAGTGGAGATTGATTTGACCTCTCCCTTGACTGTATGAGAAGCATGGAATGATTCAGACGCCACCTCCTATCAATAGGTGTTGATTAATTTGAGTTTCCTTCTTGCTAAATGAGAAATTGCATGGAGATGGGCTCTTTGGGGCCCCCAGGGTATAGAGATTGGGAAAGGGAGATGGATTTGTGCTGTATACAAAGAAAAGCAATATAGGGAGGACGAGGATGTCCAAAGAAATTTGAA
Source organism: Pleurodeles waltl (assembly GCF_031143425.1). NCBI lineage: Eukaryota > Metazoa > Chordata > Amphibia > Caudata > Salamandridae > Pleurodeles > Pleurodeles waltl. The sequence goes on along the minus strand of NC_090450.1, from coordinate 745,873,230 downwards.
AAAGTTTGGAAAGGATGGACATGTGATGCATAAATGTTCTATTGCCGGTGACCGGGAAGGGTGGTTAAGGGTGGTTAAGGGAGGAGGGGAGGAGGGAGGAGGGGAGGAGGGCGGGGGAAGGAGGGAAAAAGTTTTTTTTTTGTATGTTCTAAGACTTAAAAAATCACTAAAATACTTTACAAAACAAAATAAAAAAAATCTCTCCTTGCCCTTACTAATGCTGCCCAGTTGATGGATAAATCAAATAAAATTCCAAGGTAGGAGAAGGTACTCACTTTACTAAGTATTCTGCCATCACAGAAAAAATATCTACTCTTGGTATTATTGGGCCTATGGACAGTAAGTGAGATTTAGAGCCAATAATACTCAAATTCATGGAATCCATGTAGCCGATGAAGGTATCTATTAACAACTTTAAGCCTAAGGCTGTTCTTGTGACAAGAACTGTATCATCAGCATAAGGAATTGCTGGTAAAGGCTGCCCATCTAACAGGCCACTCACAAACCACTACGGCTAAGAACTGCTCCTGCATGTATAAAGTAAATAAGAAGGGACCCATGATGCAGTCCTGCATAATCCCTCCTTCCTCCCCCGAGCAAAAAGTGATCAGTGAATTCCCCTTCTGGCCATACCTTACAGATGAATTCAGATACAGGTGCACATTGTGCAAAAAAGAGATCATTTTTTTGATTAATCCCCAAATCCAGCATGGCATGATGTGCCACCGTTTCTACTTACTAGATCGACAGCTGAGGTCAGATCCCTAAAAGCTAGGTGGATCGTCCCCTGACCTTACCACAGAGTACTTATTTATTAACAAATATAGGTTCAAGGTAGGTCCACTGTCCCCCTCTCTGGTCGAAAACTATACTGAACGTCTAAAAGCAAGCAACTGTCTTTGCCCCGATCATCAGCCTAAACATTATCATCCTTCCTTTTTCCTTGACCACTCAATCTATCAAAGAGACAGGGTGGTAGCACTGAGGATAATCTTTGGATCCCTTTTTAAAAACAGGCACAATTAGTGATTTGGAGCAGAGAGAAGTCTGTGTCTGAAGGAAATGTTTTTATAAATGGTGATTAAAGGGGGCCCTATCAGAAGTTTGGTTGTTGGTTGAGGGGGCGTGAGACCTTCTAAAATAACATGCACAATCCTTTTCTGGGTGGACCACAAAAGTCACTAAATTAACCTGTGCTCAACCCTCTGGTTGCTTCACACAAAAGCTGTCAGGATTAACTTAGAGGCAATGAGACAGGGTTGTAGCATTGAGGGTCGTCTCTGAATCTTTTTTTAAAAACAGGCACAATTACTGATTTGGAGCAGAGAGAAGTCTGTGTCTGAAGGTAATGTTTTTATAATGATGAGCAAAGGGGCCCTATCAGAAGTTTGGTTGTTGGTTGAGGGGGCATGAGCCCTATTAAAATAACAGCCTCAATCCTTTCCTGGGTGGACCATAAAAGTCGCTAAATTAACCTGTGCTCAGCCCTCTGCTCGCTTGGTACAAAAGCTGTCCGGCTTAACTTAGAGGCAATGTTTAAAGTATTTATGCAGCACACAAACAGTGGTAAAGTTAAAACACATCAGAAAAATTACACACCAATCTCGAAAAATTAAGTTATAAGTTACTAGAAACCAAAACGACAAAAATCTAATCAGTAGAACTGGAGCTATGTAATTTTAAAGGTTTGAAGAAAAAATAGTGCTTAGAATCAAGAAGTGCCAATTGTGGTTATGCGTTCATGGTGGACCATGTCCAAGTCACAAAGTCAGGCCGACTTAAACATGCGTGGGCTAGAAACAGAACTGAGTTCAATCCACTGTTAAAATTACATTGTGTTCTGGTGCGTTGAGATTGCGAAGTCCTTATGTTGGCCTGCACGGTGAGGGAGTCCAGTAGTCACCGACGAGAGCAGCAATGCGAGGACCTCCATTGAGATGCATTGCGCTGCGTCGAGGTTAGTAGAGCCACTGCTGCTGCAAGGACTTGCTTTGAGATGCGTTCGTGCTGTACCAAGGTGTGTCAAGCTGAGCCTGTTGTCGACATCGAGATACATCATGCTGGGTTGGTGCTTGCGATACCACCAATCAGGAGCTGCGATGTGTGGTCCGGTGTCAAGGTGTTTGAGATGTGTCAAGCTAAGCTGGTTGACGGTGTTGAGATGCTTTGTTCAGGGTTGGTACTTGTGAGGCCACCAAACTTGAGCTGTAATGCACAGTCATGCATCAGGGTGCATCGGCACAGAGGAGCCTGGTATGTTCCTGTAGCTCAGAACACGAGGCCGGCTAACTAGCCCTTGGAGACACTCTGGTGGGCCTGGGTTCAGGTTGTATATTCAGTCATCCTTCCTCTAACAGCAGGGCAGCAGAGCAGTCCCCATTTTAGGCAAAGCAATAGAGCAGCTGGGCAGTCCTTCTTGCAGCAGGGCAGCAGAGCAGTCTTTCTTTTGAGTCTTTCTCAGGTCAAGAAGTGATCTAAAGAGTGGGTCTAATAGTCCCCTTTTTATATCTGGTACCTACTTTGAAGTGGGAGAAGCTTCTGGGGTTTCCCCCTACAGAGGTGTCTGGAATTTCCTGCCTCCCTGCCCTTGTCCCAGTCTTTCTAGGGGTAAAACAGGCTAGTGTGAAGTCCTTTGTGTGTAAGCTAAGCCAGGGCCTCAAGTGCAAGTGAGAGGATCCAAATGCAGATCTGGAGAATATTGATGACAAGGAGACTGAAAGGCCCCGGCCTTGGTTGTTCATGTTTGCCAGAGATAAGTGTGACTCTTCTAGTTACTACCATACCGCCGACAAGAGGTAGCTCCTAGCAGAAAAGGAGCCCAAAATGGAGGTAAAAGCCAAGGGCAAAACACCTCCAGGTGACAGCAAGAACCTTGTGGCAGAGCCCCGGGCAACAGCACAGAGCAGGAGGCAAGAAAACAGGAGTAGAAGCTGGGAGCACTGGACCCGAAAACTCCAGGAATAATCTGAGACCTCTGGGCAGGGATCAGGAGGAGGAAACACACCTACCACTAGTAGGCTTTGCAATGCAAAGGAGGAAGGACAGGCTCCCTTATATACTCTGGAAAACATGAAATACCCTGTCCCCAACGTTATAAGTAAGTGAACGGGTATAATGGTGATCAGCAAAATATTTCATCATGGTTTTGAAGTCGACCAGGATGGACAAGATGTTGTGGCAGAGGGACTGTAGTAGTCTTAGAAAACCGGCAGCAGCAGGATCCTGTACTGGACCAGGAAGGGCTGAAGGAAAACCCTAGGGTGAAGACCATAAAGGCAGAAATATTGAGTGGATTTAATAGCACTATGAACAGCATTCTTGTAAGAAAACACAGCTAAGGGTAAAAAGACCAACCACTCTGTAAGGAGTTTAAAAAACAATGAAGATACTGTTTCAGGTCCTGATTTACATGTTCTGTCTGGCCATTGGTCTGAGGGTGAAAACCAGAGGACAGTGCCACTTCGATTTGAATGGATATGCAAAAAATATTTCCAAAAATGAAAGCCATATTGGGAACCACAGTCAGATAAGTATACCGTGAGGCAGCTCATGCAACCCCAAAATTCCTTGTAAAAATATTAGTCCCATTTCTTTAGCAGAAGGCATTGTCTTTAGCACAGTGAAATGAGCCATTTTAGAAAAGGGGTCAACCATAAACTATATGAAGTTTTTACCGTCGTAGAGTGGCAAAGCAGTGATACAGTTTATGTAAGTAGTGTGCAAGGCTTCCAGCGGGACATGAAAATGTTGGAGTAGCCCTGAAGGTTTAGAATGGGAAGCCTTATTTTGAGTGCAGACTGGACAGTAACTGGACTGGACTCAGTTCCTTCTCTGATAGAGGGCCACCAAAGGGAACAAAGCATGACCTCCAGAGTGACTTTAACACCTCTGTGATCAGCAACTGGTGTGCCATGACACATATTGTATACCTTGAGGCAGAGTGTTTTTGTGGGTATGAATCTGAACACTTAAATTATTCTTTCTAACCGTTTATCCTTATAGGGAGTTCCATTTCTCTTGAGCAACTTTAGGGTACTCACCTTGGATTTTTTTCCAGAAAGAATTGTATGACTCCTAGTTGTTGACGAGGAAGAAGGTTGTGATCAAAAAGTAATGGAGTTTCAGGATGTCTGCGTGATAGTGCATATGCTAGAGTGTTATTGGTGCCTGGGATATAGGTAATATTGAAATTGTGCTTGCTAAAGAAGTGTGTCCAACAGGCCTGATGGTTATTTCTGCACTGCACTTTTATAAGTAATTGGCAATTTGAAGATCCTTCCGTATTCCAAAAGGTTCTTGAGCTCCTGTTACACTCAGTGTAAGCTGTGTTCATGGTTAGAATGGCTCTTTTGAGGACAGAATAATTCTTCTCTGTGTCAGACCAGGTACTGGACAAATAGAAGATTGGATATTGAAGACAGTCATCTTCCTTCTGTTGCAGAAGTACTGCTCCAAAAGCCCGGACTGAGGCATCGTTTTCCACAAATAACATCTTAGCGGGGTTGGGACGAAATAGAATTGGTACTTGCATGAAGGCTCTTTTTTAAGTTTAGAAAGACATTTTCAGCTATATCATGCCAGTGAAAACTGTGGAAATCATTTCTTTCTTTAGGATTCGGATAATTCCGCTGGTTAGTTGGGCATACTTTCAATAATTTTTCTGTAGAGGTTAGCAAACCCAAGGAAACACTGTGTTTCTTTCCCATTAGATGGAGTTGGCCAATTCAGAATGCCAGAAACTTTGTGCTGATCCATGGAGACCCTGGTACTGATGATCTGATAGCCTAGGTATTCTATTTTGTTTTGGTCATATTCACATTTCTCCAGTTTAAAAATCAGTCAGTTCTGACAGAGTCTGAGAAGCACCTGGTTGATGTGTTGATGATGGAAGATGCATCTTTGGAGAATACTAAGATGTTATCATGATAGACCACTACGCGTTGATTAAGCATGGCTGAGAAAATATCGTCCATGAAACATTGAGCATTGCTCGATCCAAAGGCATGAGAAGATATTCAGAATGGCCAGGTGGAGTTCTAAAGGCAGTCTTCCACTCATCTACCTTGTTGATGCTTAATAGGTGGTATGCTCGGTGCAAGTCTAGTTCTTTGAAGACTTTAGGACCTCTTATAGCTTCCAAGATTTCTTTGATCAAAGGCAATGGGAAACTATTCTTTACAGTAATCTTGTTTAATCTCCTATAGTTGATGCTCGGTCTTCATTCGTTCAACTTTTTAGAGACAAAGAACAGAGAAGCACCAGTTAGGGATGAAGACCGGCTAATAAGGCCATTCCGCAAATTCTCATTTAAATATAGCCTTAGAGTTTCCTTTTCAGATTTGTAGAGAGAGTAAATTCTGCCAAAGGAAACAGTGGCTCCTGCCTGAATGATAGTGACACACTTGAATTCACAGTGGGGTGGCAAAATTGGTTTCATTGGCTTCTCAAATAGATCAGCAAAATCCAGATATTGGTCAGACAGTCTCTGCAGAGAGTTAATCATACTAGGTCCATTCCAGGAGGTTTGACTAGCTCTTCTGAAGTCCAGTAATCGTCCGTGGAGTAACAAGATTTATGACAGAATTTGAAGGATAAAGAAATATTCCCGGTTTTCCAGTTTAAATACAGGTGTGTCTTGTCAGCTAGGGAATTCCAAGGTTTATTATGTGTTTAGGAGAGGAGATTAGATCAAAGGAGATAGGTTTATAGTTTCATGATGATCACCTAAAGTACGAACCACAGTTGTTCTTTCTTGGAAAGGTCAAGAAACCAAAAGTGTTCCATCAACACTGTGAACTTGTTCAGGAGTCTCCTTTGTGATGCGAAGAATGTTTCACTCTTTGGCCCAACCTTCATCCAAATATATGCCACTGGCATCACTGTCTAGGAGTGCCAGCATCTATGTTCTACCTCTACTCAGTAGATCCATGAACACAGGCAAGAGAAAAAGGGAGCTTTGTATTTTCCAAAGGTCGTTGGGGTCCCATCGGTTCCCCCTTCATGAAGGATGGGACCTAGAGTTTCCAGGGAACTTCTGAGGACGCACCAGACAGACTTGGACTAGGTGGTCTGGAGATCTGCAGTACATACAAAGCCCATGTTTATGTTGTTGATCTCAATCAGACTCTGTAAGAGGTCTACGGGCCATTCCGATTTGCATTGGCTCTTCACTAGATGAAACAGTGGATTCCACAGGGGAAGCGTCTACTTTTCGTGGTAGTGGCCTAGTACTTCCTAAGGCAGGTGAAGAACTGGCTCTACGTCCTTCAGTTTGCGTTCCCGCAATTTGTGCTCAATATGTAGGAATTGATCATGAATGCAGAGAGATTGTCCACTTGAGCAGAATGGGACAACTTGTGTTTGATCGCTTCCCTGAGACACTTGTGTGAGAGATTAATTTAAGTTTCTTCCACCCACGAAGTTTCTGCTGCTAGCTGGTGATAACGGGTAGTATAGGATAATACAGGACAAAAATGACTTGCCCTCCTTATTTAATACCGCAGAGTGCCTCTTCAGCAGAAAAAACAAGATCAGATCAATTGAACATTTTTTTTTACTGTCAACAGAAAACTAGAGTAATTTGACAAGTAAGGATCTTCCAGGGGTGTGGAAATGTTTTAAAAATCCACTTGTCTGAGGGACAAATTGGAACTGAAATCTACTTGTCGTTTAAAGAAATCCACTGTCCATTTATTCCCCAAATCAATTACAGGGCCTGGGTGCTGGTTCATTTTGTTTTCATTGAAAGTACCAAACAAAATGAATTATTTACTAAAATTATGCTGAAGTAAACATATCTCTCTTCCTGCAAAGATATGTTCTTAGCAAGGTGAGCGTAATGTGGGTCTATGTGCAACATTGTTGCATTTTAGGAGTACTGATTTTGTTTTTCTTTTAGCATACCCAGCGACCCTGCTTTTATAGATGTCATCCTATTAATCCACTACTTAGAGGCACCTTTTTCCATTATAATTTGGTACATGTGAACTACAGAGTACACACAGACCACTGAGGTACATGTATTAAGCCACTCACCCATAACTGCAATTGGAACCTGTAACCAAGAAAGTACACAAATCTCTGCTGTGCGTGCAGTTACCAACTGTGCATCTTACTGGAATTGCAGCCCAGTGGCCTGTAGGGATACACATTTTATTTTACTTATTTGTAGACTTATACATCCTAAATCAGACTCCAAGGTGTATCAGAGAATTGATCTCTGCAGTAGATGCAGGAACCAACAGTCTTCTGACAGGAATTAAAATTTGAGACCTGCATACTAAATGGGTATATGTGGAGTGGTTTCTTAATCTCCTAAAATATGCCAATAACTGGAACCAGTGAACTGCATATTACAGATGTAATTCTGCAACACGCACATTCCATGTGACATCTCAGTCACTCAATATGCTACATCTTAGAGATCTGTATTACAATTCTTTAACTTTATATTCAGTTATTATACCTTTGTCTTCTTTTTGTGATAGCCCATTAAGATACTCACTCAGCACACTACATGGTACCAAGTTTATTGATTCTAGACTCTAAAGACCCCCTTGTTTCTCAATTTTCATAGCCGTAAACAATGAACACCATTTTTTAAAATATTCTACAGAAATTTCCTGCCTCGTTTCCTAAACATGAAGTCTCCTTTCATTTTTTCGCTCCAGTTCTTTTTATTTTAGTCAATATCATTCTTTATATTTACTGCTTCCTGTTTTTGCTCTTGAGTGCTCATGTCCTAGCTTTGTCTCCTTGTTTTGCCCTCTTTCAAATTTGTTATTCTACATTCCTCTTGGTCCCGTTATCTTTCTGCCTCCCATGTGCATGGATGAGTTCTGGAAAGGGCAGTGCTCTTGACAGAACAGCTGTTTTGAACTGCATTTCGTAGACCTGTCAATGAAGTGCGGAAGGCCCCTTCCCAACTCCACCTCTACTGTTACATGCCCACCTTGTGTAGACAAAAAACCTCCTGAAAAGCAGCATGCACTGCAACATATACAGTACACACATCCTCCAGAGAATGACACACCATGCGGGCACGCGTACCTGCTTTGCACAGACACACACGTTCCAGCAGACACTCTTGCAAGCATACCCCCTGCAGGCACCAACACACAAAGATAGACACTAGGGACCGCGCTCCCTTAAGGCACATTCTCCCAGGAGAGACACAAACCTGGTTTCTGAGGACTGGTTGCCTGTGCTATCAACAAATGGCAATTATAGAAGTACTCCTTCATCTTGAAAAGCGCTTCCTAATCTCTCTCTATGAAGCTGCTGTTCCAGTTGAGGGTAGCACCGATTGGCTGAGGACAAGTTGTCTACGTCACCCTTTTATCCTCATAGGGACCACTCTAGTGCATACAGTTCTGCATATAGTTCTGTTTCATATCACTGGGTATACCATATTGGTGTGTTATCCTACTAATTTAATAGATTGCAGACTGCAATTTCCAGAATACACTAGATTTGTAAACAAAAATCCACTACTGGAAATGGTATCCACAAAGAACAGTTTGCAACGCTATACAGAAGAAAACATGCATACTCAACTAAGAGGAAGCACTCATTTAAACCAAACACCATTGCCTTCTAGTACGCTACCAGAGTATAAGAGCCTATGTATCCTATCAACTGTTAAGGACTTCCAATTCAACAAGAAGCATCTCACATAAATAAAATAGCATTTAAATATCAATCCACAAGGGAAGCTTGCGCAAATCATAGAAGGTTTTACCAGATACAATTCTGCCTGGCCGGTACGCCTTGCACTCAAAGAAAACAGATGGTGTAAAAACTGCTTTGTTCTCAGGATGAACATAAGCGGCCTTGAGAAAACTGATAGCATAGAAAGGGCAGTCTAATGTGTGAACGTAACAGACAATATGCCACTGGATTTCTTTTTTAGGCCTCGGGTGTTGCCATCATTTCTGTCACTGTAATCTGTACTTTAAAAACAAAAAAATATCACTGAGGAATTTGTAGCCTGCTTTCATTGGGTAAGAGGAATGGCACTGTGGTTTCCTGCAGTAGCAGTTTGTCACCTGCTAAATGTGTGTCCTGTAAAAATCTTGCCTTTGTCTATCTAAATAAACTTTGATGTCGATAATAATGTGGTGCTTGATTTGCTATAAACCAGAAAGAAGCATGATCTCTAAGCATGCTAGCTGAAAGCCCTGAGCTAGCAGGAAGAGGGGTTGTAGAGGTGGGGTGTAATGGGCCTCAATCAGCAGTGTTCTGGCAGTTCAAAATAATTGCTGACAAGGGAAAGTTCCTAATTTATGGCTTTGAAAGTGCAGCAGAGTATCATAGATAGAGTTTTACAAACCCAGGAGCCCTCCCATGGAGCGTGACTGGCTACAAGAGTCAACACGAAAGTGACACATCTGTGTTCCTGCTCATTTCACGTCTAGTAGTCCATTGGACAAAATAGACAAAAACACTCCTTGTCCTGGTCAGAAATCTGCAGGTGTTGCGTGATACAAATCCCACTCCCCTGACCTTCTGTGACTACTGAGGGGGTGGCCCAAGCCACGGCTGCATCAGACAAGGCACTACTCAGGTAACCAACCTTGACTCTATCGTGGGAGAATTGACATCGATGGAAGGCAAAGAAGACCGTAAGAGAATCCCAAAAATCCTTAAATATATTAAGATCTCCTCCGATGCATGTAGTTGCCCAAGAGACGGTTGAAACATCAGATGCCGTAGCTGCCAGGACTTTCTGAAGAGCCAGGTTATTGTCTCGCAGTTGCTGCGTCTGTTGCTGGACGGTCAGGAACAAGGCCTGGGCTTGTTCAATTTGGAGGTCCTGGAGAAAGGTTTGCGCTTATTAAATATCTCTAGAGTCCGACTCGGGCTATGTAAGTCGGAAAATGTCAGGATCTAGAGACTGATCTGGAGGATGCCGACAACAAGGAGACTGAAAGGTCCCGGCCTTGGCTGTTCTCGACTGTCAGAAAGAAGAGCAACTCCTTCTAGTAGCCACAATGCTACAGACATCAGGTAGCGCCCAGAAGAGAGTGCCCACAGAAAGAATCCCCAGACAAAGGAAAAAAGCCCAAGGGCAAAAACACATCCAGGTGACAACAAGAATCCGGTGGCAGACACTAGGGTAACAGCGGAGAGCAGGAGGGAGGTACACTGGTAACACTGGTACCCAAACTCCAGCATCAAGATGGGCGTCTTTATTTATTTGTCCACCTAAATGGATATGAAGAAAATAATTCTACCTAACATTGGGTCATACAGAGAACTTAAAAAGGGAGAAACTGTAAAATTGACATACATTTGTGTGACAGTTGAGCTTCATCAATCCAGCACCCCAGGAAGTAAATTTGTACTCCATGTATTCCTCGTTCCAAGCTCCGTTCCAGTACCGCCACATGCCTTTTTGTTACTTTTACTTTTTAACCCAATCTCCCGCATGAGCACTCCCATCTAGTAGTTTGAAGTAAGCATGTGCATGCATAACTACTTTGTTTGAAAATATCTTCTCAAATTGGCGGTTCCTAATTTTAGAGCATCTTCGGGCCACATGTGTGAATGATACTTTATCCAGCAATTTTGCTCTATTCACTGTATAGCGGCTTGGTTAAAAATGATGAAGAGCGGACCCTACTGAGGAGAAGCAGAGGCAGTTTGTTGAAAATTTGAAACGCAAAAACTGCTGAGGGGAAAGAGCGAAGAACCTCCAAAAGAATTAGGGAGAGCAGAGGTTGCAGACTTTAAAGAAGGCAGATAGGGAAATGGAGGTAGAGAATGCAATTCAGAACGGAAACCGGGACACAGAAAAGCAGAAGACATGCACAGTTAAGAAAAGGACAACCTACAGGGGAAATGGTGAAAGAGCTAAAACTGCAGATGACAAAGAGCGCAAAGAAAGCAGCTCATCAGCGAAAGCAAAAAGTAACCGGGTCCGGCCTTTGTAACACAAGGGAGTACTAGAGTGGGTCCCTGCTTCCGCCCTCGGGGGACTGGTGAGTGTGTGTTGCCCCCGGGGGACTCGTGAGTGCGGTTGCTATCATAGTTGGTGTCTTGGTGTGAGGCACAACACCCACTGTTTCTGTGCAATCACTTAATCTCTCCGGGCCTGTGAAGCGCTCCAATATTTTCTTTGGGATTTGCGCTATGTTTAAAGTAGCAAATCAATTAAGAAAAGGGTTTCTGAAACCAAAGTGGATGAATACAGTACTTGAGCCTCAGAACTCTGCTAAGAGAATACACGCGAGGACCAAGCATTGGTAAATGCAGGAAATAGTGGTACAGCCAGTAGAAACGGAGGAAAAGTAAGTGGCAAGCACAGGAACCATTGGAAAGCAAGGAAAGCAAGGGGCTAGATGTAAGCCCTTTTTAAGGTTTTTGTTAAATACAATAGATTTAACAAGCACAACGCAAGTGCTGTGCATGCGAAACCTAAAGGGGGATCCTTGTCAGTAAGGCAACAGTTTTGACAACTGTGTAGATTGAAATTGCCCAACAAGATCACAGGAGTGTAAACTTCAGCGAAGAGCGAGTGCTTCTCTAGGGGACATCTGATAGACCTGGCATTATCTGCAGTCAGATGAGAACTATTGGCATTATAAAAATTTACAACAAGCAATCTACATGAGCTTGAGAAAGAAAACTGAATTGCGAGCAAATTAGATGAACAAGTATCTAGTTGGTGTAATTTTCAGTGTAAACTACGAGATACAAATAGGAGAAATCTGCCCTTGACCGTCCCCGACTGTGAACTGCGAGCCAGGAGAGAAAAAACCACAATAACGCTCTAAAAAAACTGTTGTTTAGAAACAAATAAGGTTATTTTTATTTTATTTTTTTAAAGGACATTTTAGTGACGTCATCCTTATTGCCCGAAATTCCAGCTGAAAATATCAACCCTAATGATGGATCAGGAGTTACAGTTGAATCCTTCGAAGTCCTGTTTATCTGAGCTGAAGGAGAAGAATACTGTCAGTTATTTTTGCTCAGAGGAATCCTTAATCTGGTGAGAAAAACTATGTTAGAGCAGAGCTGATATTAAATGTACAAGATTGTAAATACTTACAAAAGTAACCCAGTGGAAGAGGCACTATGCTAATGCCGGGGCTCTGATGAAATGACAGGTCACATAGGAGGTCAGCAACAAGATAGGCATTGTTGAAAATGACTACTATACAGTCCCCACCACGGGATTTGGGACCCATGCCCAACCAAGAAACTCATCCGACCATATTGATAGGGTAAAATAGTGGAGAAGATAAGCCCAACCATCCTTTAAACCAATGGCCAGCCTTGTTCCTTAATTTGAAAAAGTCCTTCGTTGTACTGGCTTTCACAGTTGAGACAGTGGCCAGAGCAATAACAAATGGGGTAGTAGCGGCAGGGAGATCTAGAGAATTGTTCAGTGGTGCAGTACCAACATCAACCACCCCGTTTCCATATTAGAGTCACTCGGATTATGTATTGTGATGTCTTTGTCACCAAAAACAGGCATAGAGTCTACTTTTACATTCTCATAGACATGATCCACTCTCGTATGATTGATGACATTCCATGTTGTGCTGGTCATGTCACCAGAACCTACTTTATCAGAAGATTAGGTGGATTCAAGGATTCTAAGTGAAAATGCTTAGGAGCATCTGGTGAACGCAAGTCAGATGTTGATGTCGCTACTGAAATCCTTGTTTGGTTATGGACCATGTTACAAAAAAGAGAAGCAGGAGAAACAGCATTTAACGTGTGGAAGGCCTTTTCAATTTGTGTGAGCTTTTCAATACATGTAGTAAAATATTTGACAAGAAGACAGTGGTAGAACTGCCCTCACCAAGACTCAGAGGTAGGGCTTTGAAAGGCAATATGCCCTTAGTTTTTCTCTTTTTCTTCATCAGAGCATCAAGGACAAATTAACAAGATTGCAAGGCTCACAATACTGAGGAACAAGGGCTTTAACTACATAAGTGATGCAAGGTCCCAGAAGATGAGGGATTTGGAGTGACACAAGGATAAACCTTAGGTGAGCCTGAGGGGTTGTTAGGAGGAATGTTAGGAGGATTGGACGCATTAGCGACCAACCCCAGGTCCTCTTCAAAAGAGGTAATCTTCTCAGAAATGGCTCCTACAGCGGAAGATAGAAAGGTCAAAATATTGGAGCCTTTGCAGGCCCACTTCTGGGTGGTTTAAACAGGAGAATATTTTTGCCACCAGGTGTTAAGGGATTGTGGCAATTTCAGCCCAGGCCTCTGTCAAAACAGGACTGAAAATCGGGAGTTAGAATATCTACCACACCTAAAATAAAGAGAGCTTCATATCAGAAGACGTAACATCATCCCAGGGGTTATATTTCTGTCTAGCCTGTTCTCTGCTAGCCTCATATTCACAAACACCAAGATCTGATAGTCAACCTGGAGACTTTAATTAATGAAGAACACAGAACACCGTAGTCTCATGCGGTGTTCCATTAGACCTAATCTAGTCTGTATTTTTAATAGGGACATATTCTCCCAGACAGATACATTATTGTTTTCAGTTATGGAAAGACTGAACTATTTCAGTTTACCCTAACCAGAAATGAGAATTTTATACACACACACACACAACACAAAACGGGAAGGTCTTGATCCGGTGCTCAGATAGCAACATCCATATTATCAGAATATTATTTGTTATTGTTTATCTGAAGGCCATAAAAACTTAAACATGTCTAGAAAATGAACACTGATACAATGAATAGCATTTCTGTTACCTACAAAACCACGAGCTGTAGCGCCTCCTCTGTCTGTGTCCTGTATTTGATTCGGCATTTTGACGGTGCCACTGTTTTTATTAAATTTACAAAGCTTGGAATAGCACACATTTCTGAATGTCTGTTTATTCACATTAAACTCAGACCTATTGGCGTTGCCAATGTCTGTTTTGGTAGTAGTCAGAAAGACATAACTAAAAACAATGTTCGGCAGCTGCACCAAAACTTGGCCTGCATCACCCTCTGTTGACGTAGTGTGGAAATGCTACTTTGATAAGAATGTAAACATGTTCTTTATAAGTGCATTATACTGGGTTGAACACATTTTACATTACAGGCCGTATTACTTTCCGTATCTGACAAGATTCTGCTTGTTCCAGAAGGCATATTACGCCTCAGTGACGCTCAGTTTTAGTCACATGTTGTTTATTTTCATTTTGAGTTTGAGGACTACTAAGGCGCTCCTTTGGAGAGCCTCTGGCCATTGTGGTAATACCCCGATTTCAACAGTAGTATTATCTGAATTTATAATTGAAATGTTACAGAAAATGTAGAAGTAAACATGGGACAGGGGACACGTTTAGGGCCAGATGTGAGAATATCTGGTCGCAACATACTAGTCATTATTTGTCGCCAGTATTTTTGCGACAAATAAAGAATTTAAGAACCAACCTCTGTATTAATAGGTTGGTTCTTAAAAATGTAAATTATAGAGAATCGCTATCGGACCTACTACATGAATATTAATGGGGTAGGCTACAAATTGCCACTCACTGGGATTGAAAGAGCAGACCACCATGTCTGCGATTACCTTTCAATAAACTAAACTTTTTTAAAAAACAGTCTGTTTTCCTTATAGGAAATGGGACATAGTTTAAAATGAAAAGTTTGTTTATGTGTGTTTAAAGCTTGGCAGGGGACCACCTACTGTTCAATATTATTTTGTTTTTTGTTGTTGTTTACATTCATAAAGAGAACGGGTACTAAAGGACCCCTTTCCCTTAGTGAATAAATTACCGCCTTATTTAAGGTGTTGTTGAAATATCTGTATTTTGTGACAACATGTGGGTTGATACATTAGATACTGATTTGTTAATTGAAACACGCCTACAACGCGCCCCATACAAATACTGAATTAATATCAATTTGGAATCCATTTAAGGGTCAGAAAAACTTTTTTGACTAATAAAATAGATTAGTACATAAGAAAAAACATTTTAACAGTTTAAAAAAAATCGACCTGGAGCTTTAGCAACAATAATGTGATTAGAATAATTTAGCCCTTGAATCTGAATTTGCGGTAATATCAGGTTTTCAGCATTTAGCACTGTGAAATTTGTTCCTGCCAATCGGCAAATACCTTCGATATATTGGAGGGATATCATAATATTGTTGATGCACTCATGCTGTTTTTTCCTAACTATAGAAACATACTAAGTGCATGGAACCCCCCACTTTCTGCATATTTACCACATTTGACATGTTTTGGCGAACTCTTAAGTTACCACTTCAGATCCTTGATTTGCGCCCAACCTGCTGTGACGGTTGTTTGCCAGGAGGCAACACTGGCTCTGGGATAAAGGTGTGTGCTTCCTACTTCCAGTGGATTCGCCACTGTGCAGGAAAAAAGGTCGTGGTAACTTTCTTCAAATTAAGAGAAGCAGCATGAGCCTCGAAGCAGTTTTCTCATGCTCTATGACTATGTCATGGCGGCCTTATCTAAAGTTTCTTCTTCTGTTGCATTACAGCCAGATGGCTATCCAGTAGAACATTACTGGAATGCAATCACTTGACACTATCAAACAAACAAGCATTGGCAACGCCATTATGTCTGTTTTGGCAAGCTGATGCCATGGTCATTTATTTATTTTACTTTCATACTTCAAGCATATGACTCAAAAATAAGCCATTTAATGTAGGCAACCATATGCTTCTAAGAATAATTTTACACTTAAAAAATCAATTAAATTCAATTACAATAAAGCAGTACCGGTGTCTCCTAGCATCCAAATGTGTTATGGAATCTATTTTTAGTTTTAATGCACACTACAGGGAAATATGAACTCAAAGGAAAGGTACTGTTGACTTTGAATTACTGTCACCTGAAGACACAATTTAAACGTATAGGGTGTAAAAGGATAAAAATAATAAGAATGTAAAGTAAAACATTACAAAAGTAAAGACGTGGCCTACCCGTCCTGTTACTGGTGTGCACATATTTGTAGGCAGATGTGCACATGCGGACAAGCAAAACGCACCACTCACAATGTCAGAGTCAACTGATGAAGTGGGCTGACCCATAGCCCTGTTCTGTGTTCTGCGGTGGGCAGAAGCAAAATCTGTTGAACAAACCAGTGGATGAAGAGTTCTGACTTAGTCTCAATACACAATAAATTTTTTGATAGCATAGGGCAGGCAGGAGGGCTAAAGATGTCGGTAGGACAGACCTAACTGGCAGTAAAAACAGAGAGCCAGCCTTACTGCTGAGTCTGACAAACTACTGGCCTTCCTCATTTCTTTGGGTACATACCGTTGTTATGTGTATGCTTATACCCTCCAGGTCACTCTAAATATACAAATAATATTTAATATGTTAACAGTGTTACAACAAGTGGGAGCTCGATTTAATGTTACAAACACATATCACGAGAATAACTTCATGAGTAAAGTTTCCACTATTTTTCCACATTTATGGGCTCAGAACAAGCACCTGCAGTTTGAGAGTCGTAAATGTGCTCAGTGGCAGATTCAGTATAATTATGTTTGTGATGCAGCAATGCCACGTTACTTGCAGTAACATAGTATTGTTCTAAGTTTGTTAAAAAGGCAGAAATGTGCAGTAAACAGGTTACTGCGCAGTTTTGCCCTGAATTCTGTCAATCGTGGGACTTCAAATATCCCATTTGGTGGAACATTGCACCCCAAGAAATATAGACCTGCACACTCCCACTTACCTCACCAGAAATTCCTTGCAACATGGTCGCCCTGCTAAACTCCCTGACCGTCTTCTGGCCAGGAGTTTCACTTGGCTCCACCAGCCTGCCCCCATGTCCCTGATACTGTTATACTGCATCTGGACAGCAGTTCGAGGCCCTCCTCCACCCACAGGCATCCGCCTGCGCCTCACCCCTGGTGCCTAGTGGTAGGCTTTTCCTGCTGCCCTCGCGCGAGTAATTCCTTCTGTGTTTGCCATAATCCGTTTCTGTGATTTATACTGCTGTTTGTCTTGCCGTGTTGTTCAGCGTGTCTCTGCCTCCCATGTTTAGCTCCCTTCTTCACCTGGTTCTCCCTGCCTGTTTTTCTCTGCTACCGGCTTTGGCCGGTCACTGTTCCCCTGCTGCTGCCTCCCCTGCGGCCCCGCCCCGTGCACACCCATTGGCCCTTCCTCCCACCTCCCAGCTGCTCCACCATCCCACCCCACCTTCTTAATGGCGTCTGCGCCCGTCCGCACCGGGACCACACCCAGCGCCAGTCCCCCTGGTCCCCCTAACCCAGACCCCCCCAGACAACACTACTCTACAACCGCACTCCACTCCCTCAACCCAGGACTACTCCCCGCCTGCACCCAAGCCAACCCCAAACACACGCAGGGACCTTTCACCTGCTTTGCCTGCCGGTCCTCCTGCTCCCCCACTAACACCAGAAACACCCACACGCCCCACACCATTCCCAACGCTCCCCACAACAAACACCACAACTTCAACGCAGAAGACTCCCACACAGCCCCCGCCCATCCCACCAGACCCTACCTCAACAAGCCCCACAACCTGGACACACTCCACGACAACACCACCACAACCCACAGCAACACCAAAACCCCTCACACCAACACCATTGATCACCACAACAACAACCGCCACAAAAACCTTAACTGCATACCCCTAAACACCTGCTCCTTACACAAGTATGCCATTGAACTCTGGGACCTTATCACATCACACTCACCAGACATCGTCTTCACGGAAACCTGGATGAACCACTCATCTGAGCCAAACATAGCCAGAGCCACCCCTGATGAATACAAACTCTATCGTAGAGACCGCTTAAACAAACCAGGAGGTGGCATCCTCATTATACACAAAGACACCATTAAGGTCACCACCAACACACACGACACGCTAGACAGCGCAGAACACATGCATTTCCTAATTCACATAAACACCACCACCGCCCTCAGAGGAACACTCATCTACAGACCACCAGGGCCTCGCCCCCCTTCTGTGACGCCATTGCATGATGGAGCACAACCTGCGTAGACTCACTCGCCCCTCTCAGAAGAAACATCACCGCCCGCAACATCAAGAACGGTCCCTGGTTCACCACTGAACTCCAAGCGTGAATGCCACAAAGCAGAGAAAGCTTGGTGATAGGAACCCTCAACCACCAACTTCTCCACCCTCAAAACCTCCACACGCAAACACCACCAACTCATACACACCACCAAAATAGCATACTACAAGGAACGCATAGACAGTAACTCTCACAACAGCAAGAAACTCTTTACCATCATCAAAGAGCTCTCCAAACCCAAAGCCAGCAACATAGACCCCACGCACACACAACTCCTCTGCGACTCCCTCTCCAACTATTTCCACCGCAAAATCTTAGACATACACAACAGTTTCAAACCACACGTACCTGCCACACACACCTCCGACTCGACCAGCAACGACCGTCCACCCCCCCCACCTACTACTCACCTGGGCCCCTACCAACGACGAAGAAACTGAAAAAACTATGTATTCCATCGACTCAGGCTCCCCCTTGGATCCCTGCCCCCATCGCATTTACAACAAAGCCAGCCCAACCATCGCCCCCAAGCTTTGCAACATAATCAACAACTCTTTAGACGCCGCCACCTTCTCAGACCCCTGGAAGCACGCAGAAGTCCCCGCACTCCTGAAAAAGCCCAAAGCTGACCCTGATGACCTCACCAACTACCGCCCTATTTCACTCCTCCCCTTCCCCGCCAAGGTCGCTGAGAAACTAGTGAACACCTGCCTGTCCCACTTCCTAGAGGAAAACAACACACTCGACCCCTCCCAGTTTGGGTTCCGCAAGAACCACAGCACTGAGACCGCCCTCATCGCATGTACTGACGACATCAGAACCAGAGTCGACAAGGGCGAGACCGTCGCACTCATCCTCCTGGACCTCTCCGCAGCCTTTGACACTGTCTGCCATCAAACACTCCGCACACGCCTCCACAACACAAGGATTCAACACAAGGCCCTAGACTGGCTCACCTCCTTCCTCACCGAAAGAACCCAGAAAGTCCGCCTCCCACCCTTCAATCCACAGCCACCAAAATCATCTGCGGAGTCCCCCAAGGGTCCTCCCTCAGCCCTACCCTTTTCAACATTAACATGACCCCGCTCGCCAGCATCCTCCGACCACACGGAATCACCATCATATCCTACGCAGACGACACCCAGCTCATCATCTCCCTCACCCGTAACCCTACCACCGCCAAAACCAACCTCCACGCTCCACTCCTTGACACCGCCACATGGATGACAGCAAACCACCTCAAGCTCAACTCCAACAAAACCGAAATCATCATTGTCGGCCCCAACAAAACCATATGGGACGACTCCTGGTGGCCCACTGCCCTAGGCCACCCACCAACCCCCCCCCAAACCACGCACATAACCTCGGCATCATCCTGGACCCCTCCCTCTCCATGACCCAGCAAGTCCACGCCGTCACCTCCCCCGTTTCAACACACTCCGCATGCTGCGAAAAACCTTCAAATGGATTCCCATAGAGACCAGAAAGACTGTCACCCACGCACTCATCAGAAGCAGGCTGGACTACAGGAGCGCCCTCTACACCGGCACCACACTCAAACGCAAACTTCAGAGAATCCAGAACGCAGCCTCCCGCCTCATCCTGGACATCCCACGCCATGAACACATCTCATCACACCTCAGATCCCTTCACTGGCTTCCGATCGACAAGAGGATCACTTTCAAAATCCTCATCCAGGCACACAAATCCCTCCACAACACCAGACCAACCTACCTCAATGAAAGAGTGAACTTCCACACTCCCACTCGCCACCTCAGCTCCGCCGACCTCGCTCTCGCCACAGTCCCCCGCATCCAATGCACCACCACCGGAGGCAGATCCTTCTCCTACCTCGCCCCCAGGGCCTGGAACTCCCTCCCCACCAACCTCCGCAAGACTCAGAACCTCCTGCGCTTCAGAGAAAATCTCAAGACGTGGCTGTTCGAACAGTAACCCTCCCCCCCCTCCACCAGCTCCTTGAGGCCCTCACGGGTGAGTAGCGCACTCTATAAATGTTTTGATTGATTGATTGCTAACCTTCTTTACCCTTCAGTTCTGTCTTCCTGGCCTGCATTGCACAGGGAAAGGTGTGCTGTAAGTGCGCCTCTAGGAGTACAAAATTCACATGCAGTACCCGTGGGAGACTACGCAGCAAAGCAGTTAACCAAACTTAGAATTTGCTGTCCAGGCTTTTATGGACAGCTATGTGAACTCACACTGAAAGTGACAGTAGCCATCTTGGAATCCTTTCTTCAGCCTCGTTTACCCAGCAACCAGTGGTGTAAAAGCGAATGATGTGAATCATCTGTAAACTGTAGCTTGGGGCTTCTTGCATTTAACCTAGGCTGGTCACTGTGTCTAACCCATATAGGACATGGGCTGAGTGTCTGTAGTGACCTTTGTAACATGCCTGTCCGTATCAAGTAATTCATGTAGCAGTAGGGCCTGATGAACTGGTTGCTTGACACTGAAAATTAAAGACTTTTTAGAGTCTTCCAATATTGAAAGATTGTAGATCACTAGTCATGTTTAACACCTTAACCTTACCTTACAAGCAGAACTTGTCAACACAAAGCACAGCTTCCCCACTGAACTTATTTACATGACTTGATGAGTCATCCATTTTTTAATAAAATATATTTCTGATGGATACATCTACCTGTGGATTCCTCACCTTATGAATTCACCAATGCGCCAGCATCCAACGGAAAATCTGCTTCCCAGCGATCCACGTCGACGAGGACGTCACAATTGCACGGCTCCACGTGACTCCCTGTGATGTCACCGTGCCAATAAGAAGTCCTCACCGGCATACTGACGTAAGTTGCCTTTTTCCGTGCCTTCAACGCTAACGGTTTTCTCCTAGCTCTCGCTACTGTTGGAGGTCTTCCGTTTGTTGCTAGTTTCTATCGGTTTCTAGTTACAATGTCTCCTCCTAGGAAGTCGGGTTTCAAGCCATGTCAAGAGTGCGGAAGTCGCATGTAGGTTGCCTTTGGTGTCTGAGCTCTGAGCATGACGTCGAGGAGTGTGTCTCTTGCCAGAGCATGAATCCTAAAGCTCTGAAGGAAAGAGAGGCCAAACTCTTTTTGGCCAAGGCGAAGAAGGGGCACAAGAGCCATCGTAGATCCTTTTACCATGCTTCTTCGAAGAGACATAAGAAACGGCGTCGTCATGACTCTCGGCTTCGTTCGGCTCGGAGCTGGTCAAGAACAAGGTCTCCATCACGATGGCGACGTGGGAGGTGATTCCGACGGGTACTCCGCAGCCTCAGAGCCCTGAGGCTTCTCCGGCGCCATCGGTCTTCAAGGTAGTGGCACCTCCGGACAGTCCTCGTTTTTCACCTGCTGCTCGTGATTCTGATGCTCAGCAAGCACAGGTGCAACATGGAGATCAGCGGTATCCTGCCTTCCCGACTCTGGGAGCGGATCCGGCAGCATTTTTGAATGCCTTGTTCTCGATGTTCAATGTGATGGCTCCTGCTGGTGCACTGGCTGGTCGCACGGGTCCGTTGGCATTTTCGTTGGGCTCTCCTGCTCCATACAAGGCGGTGCCGTTTATGCCATTCTATCCAGCTGAGGGTGCCGTACCGACGCCGATGATGTCGCCTCGAGGCCTTGTGGTTCCCATTACGTCGTCTTCCAGGCCCATGGCGTCGATTTCATCGCCTTGTCAGTCGACGCCGATGGTGGAGCCGCAAGTGTCGTCGGCGCCGTTGGGATCCGCTCCGGCGCCGGATCAGAGTGATGGATTTGACCGAAGCCAACCTTCCTCTCCTGTTCTGCGTCAAGGGTTAAAGCCAGTGTCATCGACGTCAGCCAATTCCATGTTGACGCCGAGATTAGAGGCCAGACTGAGGTCACGCAGAAAGTTCTTGAGACTCTTAGAAGAGGAAGAGTACAAAAGGCAGCTGTTAGAGGAGCGGGAGACTGAGGAGCCGTTGGGGGACTGTCAAGAGCTGGATTCTGCCAGTGGGCTTGACTCTTCCCCGGAGTGGGACTTGTCTTCACCAGGGGAGTTCACAGAGGCGGCGGCCTCCTTTCACACGGTGATTAGAAAGGCGGCAAACTTTTTAGAGCTTCCTTTGCCTGCTGCAGAGGTTAAGACAAGCATTTTAACGGAGGTCCTACATCCTTCTTCGACTTCTGCGGATCCTTTGCTTCCGTTCAATGAAGCTCTTACAGAGCCCATATTAGAGCTTTGGAGGAAGCCTGTGTCGTCACCTGCTGTGAATAGATCTGTAGCACGAAGATACAGAGTGGCGCCCGGAGATCTGGGGTTTTTATGTAAACATCCTGCCCCGGAGAGTCTGGTTGTTCAGGCCTCTTGCTCTACTCAGTCTGCTCCAGGCTCCTTCCCGGTGATTACATCGGACAGGGAATCCAAAAGGATGGAGCAATCCGCAACAAAGACTTTCTCTTCTTGCAGCATGGCTCTCAAAGCTGCGAATGCTACCTGTGTTCTTGGAAGATACGTCCACGCCCTGATGGACTTTGCAAAGGCTATGGTTCCTGACTTGCCGCAGGATGTACATAGACCATTTGGTGAACTTCTATCTGATGCTCAGGCTGCGGCAAAACAAAGAATCCAGTCTGGTCTGGATTCCATGGAGTCGGTAGCCAGGGCAATGGGTACATCTATTGCTACCAGGAGGCACGCTTGGTTGAGGTCCTCTGGGTTTTCTTCAGATGTACAGACTACTTTATTGAATTTGCCCTTTGATGGAGAAAATGTTTTGGTGATAAAGCGGACTCTGCCCTAGAGCGCCTTAAAGATAGTCGGGCCACGGCGAAGTCTTTGGGTCTGCAAACCTCTTCTGTTACCCCTTTCAGGTCCTTTCGGAGGTTCAGGAGGTTTGGGCGTGGAGCCGTTTACCATGGAAGGTCCCAGTCCATGGTCCAGCAGCCTACAGCCTACCATATCGATCCTTTAGAGGGCAGGGGAGGGTTTGGACAAAAGGGGGCACCCAGCAGCACCCTGCATCATCCCCTTCCTCTGGAGGATAACAGCAAGGGAAGCAGCCCTAGTTTTCTCCCCTTTATCGATCACACTTCTCCTGTAGGGGGAAGATTACGTCTTTTTCTCCACGAGTGGGAGTTAGTAACATCAGACTCATGGGTTCTAAACATTGTGAGAAAAGGATATGCTCTCCCTTTTCAGGAGTTTCCTCCTCCCATCCTTCCCCATCTCTGGTTTTGCTCGGAAGACCATCTCCTGTTGCTGCAGCAGGAGGCTCAGATCCTGTTGTCAAAAGGTGCTGTGGAGTTGGTTCCAGAGCAGGAAAGGGGTCAGGGTTGTTATTCAAGATACTTCCTGATCCCCAAGAAGGACGGTCGTTTGAGACCAATTCTAGACCTGAGGATTCTGAATTTATTCAAGATGCTGACTCTGGCACAGGTACTTCTGGCATTGAACAGAGAGAATTGGATGGTGTCTGTTGACTTGCAGGATGCTTACTTTTATATCCCTATACTCAAGTCGCACAGAAAGTATCTCCGGTTTGTAGTAGGGTTGCAACACTACCGGGTTGCAGTCCTTCCATTTGGTCTTACTTCAGCACCTCGAGTCTTCACGAAGGTGATGGCAGTGGTATCAGCAAGTCTCAGGATGAAGGGGGTATCGGTATTCTCTTACCTGGACGATTGGTTGATCAAAGCCAAGTCTCCAGAGCTTGTGTTGCATCACTTGCGGATGACGACTCAGTTGTTGTTCAGTCTGGGTTTTTCGATAAATGTACCCAAGTCTCACCTGGAGCCCTCTCAATGCCTCCTGTTCATAGGGGCAGTACTGGATACTACATTGAATCGGGTCTGTCCTCTGCCTCAGCTGATTCACGACATTCAGGCATTGATTCCAATGTTTCAAAATGGAGCGGTTGTTCCAGTCCTCAAGGTCTTACGTCTGCTCGTTCTGTTCGCTTCTTGCATTCTGTTGGTCACTCATGCTTGTTGGCACATGAGGGCTCTCCAATGGTGCCTCTGCAGGCAGTGGTTTCAGCACAAAGGGGATCTCGAGGAGTCGATAACGATCTCCAGAGACGCTGTGGATGGCAACCTTTATCAAGGAAGGCTGTTTTCACTGCTGCCTCCGGTGGCCACGGTCATGACGGATGCTTCCACTCTAGGGTGGGGAGCTCATCTGGGGACCTGGAGATCAAGGGTCGTTGGTCTCCAGTGGAACAGACTTTTCATATAAATCTGTTAGAATTGCGGGCAACACGTTTGGCTCTCAAGGCCTTTCTCCCATCCCATCGCGGTCTGGCAGTTCAGGTCCTGACGGACAACACTACTGCGATGTGGTATATAAACAAGCAGGGAGGAGTAGGGTCGTATCTTCTCTGCAGAGAAACTCTGCGTCTTTGGTCCTGGCTTCAGGACCATCGGATTTGCTTGATAGAAAATAATCTGTCCGGAGAGCTTAACGTATGAGGACTCTCTCAGTCGACATTTTTCGACCAATCACGAGTGGCGTCTCCATCCGGACTCTCTCAGTCGACATTTTTCGACCAATCACGAGTGGCGTCTCCATCCGGATCTGGTCCTGCACATCGTTCAGATGTGGGGTTCTCCAGTGATAGATCTGTTTGCCACTCGAGAGAACACGCACTGCCCGTCATTCTGCAGCCTCCAGTATCTGGTGCAAGGAGCTTTGGGGGATGCATTTCAGACCTCTTGTTGCAACCAGTTGCTTTACGCAATTCCCCCCATACCCTTGATTCCTTGGGTTCTGAGGAAGATTCGCCAAGATCGGGCTCAGGTCATTTTGATAGCCCCGGATTGGCCAGGAAGGGTGTGGTTCACGGACCTTCTCCAGCTCTCACTGTGCCCTCCGCTCCGTCTCCCTCTCAGGGCAGACCTCCTCTCACAGTCGCAGGGGCAGATCCTACACCCCCACCTCCAGAGCCTGCACCGTCATGCCTGGAGAGTGAACGGGGCAACCCGAGTTCCTTTTCTCGACCACCAGATGTAGTGGATGTTATTTTATCGGCCAGGTGACACTCCACTAAGACCGTTTACGCCGGCAGGTGGGCAAAATTTGTGGCTTGGTGTGGAGGAAGACAAATTGATCCTTTGAAGGCCCTCCTCTCCGACATTGTATTATTTGCTTTGGATTTAGCAAAGAAGGATTGTGCAGTGGCTACAGTTAAGGGTTATTTATCTGCTCTGTCAGCCTTTCTTTGCCTCCCTGATCAGCCATTGTTATTTAAATCACCTATTGTGATTAGGTTTCTGAAGGGTTTAGTTAATAGGTTTCCTCCCACTCCTTTTCATGTGCCTCGGTGGGACCTAAATCTTGTTTTAACCTCTTTAATGGGGTCACCTTTTAAATATTTAATATTAAACGGACAAAAGACTTTTGCCTGGAGGATCAGCTGTTCATGGGCTATATTGGACAGAGGAAGGGCAGAACAGTTCATAAAAGAACAATCTCCAGGTAGGTCATTCTTTGTATCAAGATTTGCTACTCGTTGGCAAAGAAAGTTCCCCCTGAGGGTATCGGAGCCCATTTCACCAGGGCTAAGTCCGCTACTTCGGCCCTGGCAAGAGGGGTTCCAGTGGTGGACATTTGCAAGGCAGCAACTTGGGCGTCCCTCCACACCTTCGCAAAGCATTACTGCTTGGACTCGGAGGCTAGGAGGGATGGCCATTTTGCGCGATCCATATTGCAGGACTTCTTGGTGTAACCAGGCAGGCTCCCACCTCTGAGTGCGGTACTGCTTTGGTACTCTATTCATAAGGTGAGGAATCCACAGGTAGTTGTATCCATCAGAAGAACAAGTTACTTAACTTCGGTAACGCTTTTTTTGATGGATACAATAGCTACCTGTGGTTTCCTCACAGTCCCACCCGCCTCCCCGTTGCCTGTCTGGTTACACTAAGTTATGCGGTTGTATAAGTGTATGTATATATTAATGTTTTTCCCTGTATATGTAAATGATGGTTTTGAATATATTGCATCCCGGTTGTTTTATGTATAAATGTGTTTATTGGAGTTATTGTGGGGTCGGTTCTCACCTGTTCGCCTCAAAGGCACGTAAAAAATGGGTGAAACTGACGTCAGCACGCCGACAAGGACTTCTTATTGGCACGGTGACATCACACGGAGTCGCGTGGAGCCGTGCAATTGTGATGTCCTCGTCGACGTGGAGAGCTGGGAAGAAGACTTTCCATCGGATGCTGGCGCATGGGTGAATTCATAATGTGAGGAATCCATAGGTAGCTATTGTATCCACCAGAAAAAGCTTTACCGAAGGTAAGTAACTTGTTCTACTGGTTGCTGATTTCATTAGAGGCACCAAAAAGAGGACTGGACTTTTATCAAGCAAGTGAAGGTGGTGACAGTAACCGTGATAATAAAAATGATTTTTCGGGTAACACTCCTTCATTCTGGGATTTTATGATAGCCCTAAAACTCTACTGGAGACCAAAGACAGGTATTGGAACTGGTGCTCTAATACAAACACCTCTCCCAGCTCCTTTTTCACTAAATACCTCACTATTGTAGTGTGAAGTTAGAAAAGTGTGGCTGAAATCATTTAAGCTACTTATGTGTTCTGGCATTTTTCAAGTAGTCTACAAGATCTTTTTCAGAAGGAACAAGTACTTTCTTTGTAGTACAGAGCATGTAGACAGTGGCACAACAAGTAAAGACTTGTGTCCTTGTATAGAAGCTGGTGGACAGACTTCCAGGGTGTCGAATTGGTGGAGGCCCCGGTTATGTCTTTTCAGCACAGAACCACCAACCCGATCTAGTGATCACCACCTGCCTAATGGGGATCTCCGTTCTGAAAATATGTCTGCTGGTGTGGCGGATGAGTTGCACGACAGGCTGGGGCAAGAAAAAGCCGCTAGTGCATAGGTTGTGAGCAGGGTTGTCGCGAACCCCCCTGCTTTAGTAGCTACATCAGGGGCGGGGGGTTTATGGGCCTATTTTATCTGCAACCTGGCAAATATAAGTTCATAATTAACACAAGAAGGATGGGCCTATAGAAAAGGTAAAGAAGGGAGAAGTGATAGATGCATGAATGGTGAATGTATGGATGGATACAAGGGTGGAAGGATGGGTAGGTGAAAGGGTGGAGACTGGGTGAAAGGATGGATGATGGCTGTTTCACCCACTCATCCCTCCATCCTTTCACCAAGTGCGGGTGAAAGGATGGATGGGTGGAGTAAAGGATGAGTCGGTAAAAGGATGGATGGATGGATGGACCGGAGGGTGAGTGAAAGCATGGTTCGGTAAAGGGATGGATGGGCTGGTGAAAGAATGGGAGATGAGAGGGTAAAAGATGGGTGGATGAATAGGTGGTTGAAAGGATGAGTGGCTGAGACGAAAGGTAGATTTGGGGGGTGAATGGATGGCAGATTAAATGGAAATCTGATAGGATGGATGGAAGTACATCAGAGTAAATAGAAATTTGAAACAATGAATGAATGGATGGACGGGTGGGTGGCAGGATAAATGCATATCGGACAGAATGAATGGATGGATTGATCAGCGGGTGAAGGGATAGGGTAAAAGGAAATCTGAGAGGATGGGTGGGTGAAAGGATGGCAGAGTAAATGGAAATCTGAGATGATTGTTGGATGAATGGGTGAAAGAATGGCAGAATAAATGGAAATCTAAGGATGGATTGATGGGTGGATGGATGCTTAGTAATTGGAAATCTGAGAATATGTGTCAATTGCAACATAAATGGAAATCTCAGGAAATGGATGGATGGATGAATGGATAGAGAAATAATGAGTTGATGTATGAAATGGTTCTACTGATGGCTAGCTAAGTCAAATGCTGTATGTTTGGGTGAATGAATAAATGGATGGATAGATGCATAAATGATTGATGTACGAACGGATGAATGGATGAAATGGCCAGTGGGCGAATGGAATGGTGAAAGATTGAATGATGAATGCAAGAATGAATGGGTGACAGAGTGTAAAGGTAAAATGGTGGATATCAACTGGTAGGTTGAAGGGTGAAAGGCTAAATTGGTAGATGGTTGCATGGAAGAGAAAAGGGAGCTCTTGTAGAGAGCTTTTGGCTCACTTGTTTTGCATGCTTAGTGCGATCTGAGTTTTGATTCAAAGTGGGGGTATTTTAATTTTCTGTCTCCTCCCGTGGTTGTGAGTGATTGACGCATGATATAAAAAGCAAATGAAATTATTTATCTTTATTTATTTTTACAGATTTTTTCAGACTGAAGTTAAAGAACGCAGAAGGATGAAAAAGGAAACAGGAAGGCGCAGTAGGCCTTTTACTCCGGTGCACAACAGCCTCTTCTCTGAAAATCTGTTTGGTGCCGACCCGTAAGTTGGTTTCCTTGTTTCTGGTTTAAGCAAGATGTCTGACTTCTTAAGTGAATCAATCATAGTTCACGTTGTGTGGGCCTCCTTGTATGATACATATTAATACATTATTTAATTAGCCCAACCGGCACCCTTTCGAAAACTCTGTCATCTTCCCCAGTAACTTTTATTTTCTTAGCAAATGAGTTATAATTACTGGTTCCATAGTTCTATAAGTTTTTCTTTCTTTATACTTTTCTTTCCATCTTTGAATTTAAACGTTTAGGATCTCCAGTGTGTCTTAATCTAGTTAAATCACCCCCAAGGAAATGTGCAAATTGCTATCCTTTCAGTGTGCGGTTCAACAAACCACATAATCTCAGAAACACATTTTGAACGGGGTACACATACAACGTCATAATTTGCCCACAGTTTCATATACTACGTATGCTCTTACTGTCCTTGTCTTGTGTTCTTTCCTCTCTCTGCTTGACATTTCCCTAACTCTCCCAGTTTCTATTATGCATATTTTCAATGACTCTGCATTGTTCTCTGAGTATTTTAAAACGTTGTCACTTTGGTGTCTTTTGCAATCTACACACTATCCGAAGTGTTAGATCTCCATATTTAGTACTTTGGCAGCACCATGCGTGACATAGAATAGCGCAAACCTGCCATTTTTCAAAAATCCATGATAATTCAACACAATACTAAAACACACCACAAAAACAATGAAACAAATACGAGCACAGATGTATGGCACAGCGCAACATGCTAAAAAATGCATCTCACTTAAGATAACACCATTTTGTTTTAGTATTCTCTTTTGTTGGGATGTTAGATTTTTACATGGCGTTGGTGTTGTTGCGTTGTGTTTATATGCTGATGTGTTTTTGATGTGCTGAGTTCAAGTGTTATAGCATCGTATTGTGTGGCTGTGTTGGTTTTTGGGTATTATGTTGGTGCATTGTGTATGTGTGCTTTGGCTTGCTGTGATATGTTTTACTGTTTTGTTGTGTTGCTTTGTTGTTTTGTTTTCTTGTTGTGTTGGATGACTGCTGCAAAGTACTTCATGTAACGTGCAGATCACATGTTTATTCCCTGCTAGGTCTTCTCAGTGGAATACTGTGTACTAGTTCCTAGATTAATCTTCTGCTAACTTGGAAATTGGGAGGGCAGGGTGCATGCATACCTAAACCCAGCCAGGGCCTTAGTGACAAAAGGAATGGGTTGGCCTTTCATTTGGAGCTGGACATCAAGTAGAGATGCTGTGGATGAAGGGTTATTTGAAGGGGTTTACCCGTAGGCCAACCGACTCACTAGCTGCCATGCCTCATCACACGGTCATACCTTTTTTAAAATTATTTTTTGAAGTTTTTATTGAAATAAAAGTATCAAACAACGTACAATGCAGCCAGGCCAGGCCAGGCCAGGCCAACAACACTTTGGTGCAGTCGATAAGAATACATGTCGGCGAAAGAGTAGAGCACCACGGTCTTCATCAGGGAACCATGCAAGTAACTGAAAGGTATTATCACAGTACGGAGTACACTGTTAGCGTGGAAAATACTCAGCCCCCCCCCATATGCAAAAATAAGGTGTCAATACTTTGAGCCACAAAACGTGATCTAGAGCGACAGTTAGTGACAACTATAATGATCTGTATTATATCTGTTGCTTCTACCTCCATGTACTGCAGCAGAGTTAATCTTCCTCTGCTACTGGGTTATCACAGCCTTCCGCCTCCCCTGTCTCCTTTCCCACAAGGTAGGTGTGTTAGGGACCCCAATTAATCCGATGGCGAGATTGCGGTGGTTGCAATTCATTGTACGTGTCAATTTGTGTGCTAAAGAATGTCATATCTGTGTGCCATTCTTGGAAAGTTGGGAGAGAGCCACGTGCCCATCTAATAGCCATTCAGCCTTTTGCGAGCAACAAGCCAGTAGCCACCAAGCGTCTAACACCACCTGTGAATTCTCTGTCATACCCTAACAGTGTCATCATTTGTTGTGAACTTTAGTGCCACTCCTGTAATGGGCAGGCCAACGCCATGTGTGTAAAGCTGGCCCAACTCTCACCGCACCAGCAACATTCAGCTGTGTCCCACAGTCCATACCTCAACTGGCGTTCAGGTATGGACAATTCCGGACAATTGGGTAATTGATGTATTTAAAATAGATCAACCTATGCCTACCATTTAGTGATACCGTCTGTACCACAGAACAGCAATATTTATTTTGACTGTCAGTAATTGTAACACCCAATTCCCTTTGCCACTTCAAACGAGACTTAGTCATACCAGGTCTACGCGACTCCTGTGCGAAAGTGTAAAGTTTAGCCACCAGTCAGAATGGAGTCTCCTCCTGCAGTACGGAGGTCAAAGCTGCCTGCTTGGGCAGCTGAAGCAGTTCAGTTCCCAAAAGGTCTTGCAGCGCATGACTTGCCCTACTAAACTGGTAACACGCGAGAGGTGTGTGTGTCACACCTCCTCCCAGGTGCACATTATACCATCCTGAAAAAATACCCCTATGATGTCTATTCCCACCGTGTGGAAGGCCTGCCCGGCCCACCGAGATACTCGTTCATGTAGTGAATACAATAATGAACCAGCCTGGCTCTCTAATAACCTGTGTCATGTATGTGTTGTGACGGATAAAGACTCAAAGAAGCCATATCTCTGTTTTGGGGTCTCGAATAATTTATAGGGACATGTTTAGGGATGGGCAGCCTCCCCTTCTGGATATAAGTGCGACCGGTCTCTTGGTCCATATATTCAATAATGAGCAAGCATGCTCTGCACTGCTTTATAATATGTCTCTAAATCTGGGGAGTTGAGTCCACCTACGTCATAGCGGAGTGTGAGCACTTCCCAATGGACCCTTGGCTGTTTCCCCACCCAAGCTAACTTGATTAAAAGGGATGGTATGGCATCAAACACCGCTTGGGACAGGAGGAGCGGAATGTTCTAAAAAAGGAATAAAAACCTGGGCAACATCACCATCTTCATAATGGCAATGCACCCCATTAAAGAAAATGGCACTTTAATATAGCGATCAACTGCCTCTGCAAGCCTGTGTATCACTTCACCATAATTATCTTGCAGGACCACAGTCAGATCTGTATGGACCTGTACACCCAGGTACCGTACCTAATCCGTTGTCCACTCCAAAGAGTATTAAGTCTCAAACGGTTTCCTAGCCGGTGTGAGTGGAAATATAGTACACTTGACCTAGTTAATTTGATGATCCGAGTGACCCCCAAACCGCACCACCTCGCATAACACTGGGATAAGATTGTTCTCCCGATTGCCGATGTAGAGTAGTGTGTTAGCTGCAATTCTGAAATTATTAAATTGTAACACAGGAACTGAAGTCCCCTATGTCCATTGGTTCTTTGTAGCGCACATGCCAAGTACTGCGCAACCAATGTGTACAACAGTTGGGACAGAGTGCAGCCCTCCCTGCTGCCTCTGGTTATGTCTATAGTAGCAGAAACAATTCAGTTGACCCTTATGCGAGCAGTTGGTAGAGTGTACATCATCTCCACGAGGCGCAAGAACACTTCCCCCACCCCTATACACCGCAGCACAGCTAGGATGAATCCCCACTCAACAGAGTCAACAGCTTTCTCCGCATCCAAGAAAACTGCTGCGACTCTGGCCTCTAGGTCAACTCTATGCATGGTGCCAAATAATGTTCTGAGGATGAAAGAAAGACTACGTCCTGGGACAGATCCCGCCTGCTCCGTCCCTACAACCCCTGACAAATAAGACAACAGCCTATTGGGCAACACTTTGGCATAGATTTTAGTGTTGACAGTCAGTAATGAAAGTGGTCAGTAGGGCAAACACTGGGTTAAGGGCTTGACCGGTTTGGGTAATGTTACAGTCAATGCCTCCTGCATAGTTGCTGGTATAACCCTTTTTTCAGTCATCTCCACGCACAATGTAACCAGATGAGGAATCAATAGATCTTGATAAGCTTTATAAAAGGTACATACAGTGAGCCTATTGGTACCCAGTGCCTTGCCATTTCGCCCTAATGTCATCCAGTACACAATTGCCAGCTGATTCCTGGTGTTCTCGCTCAACACCTGCTATCTCCCTTTCCAACAGACTTAGGCATCCTCTCAGGGAATTTAGTACACCTGCATGTTTAGACATTAAAACACCCCTGATGTAGACCTTAAAGGCTTCCCACACAATAATGAAACTACTAACGGAGTGCACATTTCTTCAGAAAAATTCTTCAATCTCTTGGGCCAGTTCGTCTCTGAATACTGTATCTAGTAAAGAGTAGAGGGGGAATCTCCAAGTGAAGCCGCAGCCTTCTGAGCTTGAAGCTCAAGCAAAACTGGGGAGTGATCGGAGTAAGTTCTGGATAGTGGGTTACAGCTATGTACTTTTAATAAAAGACTTCTATGTAGAAGCCAAAAGTCAATTTGTGTGTTTATGTAATGCACTGAGGAATAGTGTGTGTACCCAGTCTCTGTGGGAAACCTATATCGACAAACAAAAACAAGGCCATCCTTGCCCGTAATTTCCATCAGAGCCCGTGCAGCTGACGACTGATGACAGGGGCAGGGGGGGTCCTCTTAAGCAGTCACAGTCTGGGTTTAACACACAATTAAAATCTGCTCCCCAAATCTGTGAGAGATCACTCCACTGTGATAATCTTGTACTTAAATTATTATAGAAGTGGGGGGCATTGTAGTATGGGCCGTATATCCCAAGAAGCATGACTGACAAATCATATCTCTTACAGCGAACCACCACATACCTCTCTCTGGGGTCTGTACATACCTCCTGAATATGGACCCCTGATTCCTGACTAATCCATATCATTACATTATGTGCTTGATAGGTGAATCCTGCTGCATAGTAGGAGCCCTGCAGTCTATGCTGCGTCAATGTTATTCCAGGGGGCCAGATGGGTTTCCTGTAAGAGTGCAACATCTATTTGATGCCTCTTAAGGTATGCCACCACCTTGCACACCTTTCTGTGATCATTAAGTCCCCTGACATTCCACTTGAGGAACTTCAATAGTGATCGATAAATGGGTCCCATCGCTCCCGTCCCTCCTCCACTGCCAACCGCTGTTTGTGCTATGTGCTGCTTCTTGCCCAACTGTAATCAACATGTAAATGCTACGTTTAAGTTATAAAGTAAAAACATTAATAACAGTCCCTTTTATATGTCCCCCACCACCACACCATGTACAACCCCAACTTGCATGGCTTCATGGCAAGCCACTCTAATCCACCCACAATCCCCGGAAAAAAGCAATACTAAAACAAGTAGCGCACATTTGTGGGCAGATGTTGTCAGGGCCATTCCCTTCTGTAGTGCACTTCTACAGCAAGCCATGTATGTACCCTAGGTAAAGGTTCATAGAGTTCTAACAATTGCCCCATACTACTCTATGTAGAAAACACTTGAGGGAGACATAGTGGTAGTAAGGTATACACTTGACAAATCATATTACAAGGATTAACTATCCTGAAGCCTGCAAATGAAAATCAATACCACTCTTATCAGTTTGGCCACTATATTGCGCAGCAAGCATATTGGACAAAAAATACAGGAAACAACAAATTGTATTTGATAGAAGGGTATCACATAGTGGATGTCCAGATCCGGGTTGGAGCCCACCCGTTATAATGTCCTCAAGAAGACAAAAGGGGAAAGGTTCAAATTGCATGTCCCTGTATGTCCACGTTCTCCACTGGTTTCGGTCCCGGTGGTGCACAACAGTCTCCAGCGGCTGTTCTACTCTTCATGAATTGCTGCAGCTGTTTTTGATGACTGAAGAATGATGACATACCATCTGCCATAACCCGTAGCCTTGCAGGGTAGAGCACAATGTAATCAAGTTGTAGTTCACGTAGTTGTCTCTTGGCATAAAGAAAAAGACATTGTGCCACCTGCCCCTGCTGCGTGAAGTTGGGGTACAGTGAAATTTCATGGCGTAATTCTTTAAATCAAGTGCTTTCCGCAAAGCTGCATCTCTGTCCATTTAATTCAAGAGTTTTGCTATCACGGGTCGAGGACTGGCCCCAGGAACTGTACGAGGCACAAGTGAACGATGAGCAGGCTCCACAACAAACATCTCTGAGAATGTCTCCTCGCCCAACAAAGTGACAAAGAGACGCTCCAAACATCATTCCATGTTGTCAATGTTAGTGGTTTTGGCTATTCCCCCTAAGCATAAATTATTCCAGCGTGAACAATCCTCTAAATCCTCTGTCTTAGCCTGTAGGGAGAGAAGTAACTTGTCCATCTTTTTCTGCAATGTGGAGAGCATTGCCTGCTTGTCCTCAGTCTTTGATATCCGTCTCTCTCAGCGGCATCTATGCATTTCGAATGTTTATCTAGTCTTTCAGACACACTAGCCATCCTAAATGGCAAAGCACCTTTTTTTGTCATCGATTGTTGAGAGACTTTGTTGCATGGCAGTCAAAATCTGTTTCAAGTCCGGTTCTTCTGTTGACTCCAGCGCCTCTTGGGGCTGTCCAAGGTCTCCTGTTGCACCCTCACGTGATCTGGAGGTTTTACATAGCTCAAACTGCAGTTTTGTTTGGGCCTTGTCCATTTTACCCATCTCGTACACTGTAGGCTGTGCCTGCAAGTGTTGTAAAACTAGTTTTGTTAGTTGTATGGCCTACTCCTGGCAGGTTTGACCATAAACTGGACATATCTGCAAGTTCACTCATGGCACCCGTGAGAACTCCCCAATATCTGCCCTCTGTAATAGTAGCAGTATACCCAACCCCTAGTGCCATCATGGAGTTATGGTGCCTGAAGCTACGGAGGATGCACGTTAGTGCTGATAGTACCGCCCTGGCCCCAACAGTTCCTGACTCATATGGGGCTAAGCAAGCAGATGTTGGCAAGTTGATCAATGGAGTCTGACCCAGGACCTCTTGACTTTCCGGAAGCGCCTCAAGCACCCATCCCCCTAACTCCCCCCCCCCCCTTTTGCAGCGCCTTGAGACCCATCCAGGTGAGTGGCGCTTAACAAATTACTGATTGACTGATTGATTGAATGGAGTCCTGAAGTAGACCAGTGCCACCCCATTTATTATTTCCAGCTAATTCCAAGTGCACAGCAGTCACTGTAGCCCTCAGGGAGCACTAAGCCTGCCCTCAACCGAGTCACGTGCCAGGCCTCACTTCAGCAGCAGATTCTGCACTCTTCCGAGGGCCACACTACACATCCTGCTGCTTCTTTTTAGCAGTTTGGGCCTCCAGTGCTGGGTGTTTTTCACGGCCCCGGACCCGTTCACCAGGCTCACAGATGGGCTGGTTCTTTGGCACTGGCAGTTTGGCCCCACAAGGGGGAGGGGGTTTAAGCACCAGCAGCCCGCAGCAGCGTGACCAGCACCCGAACGCCTCCACCGTGACCAATGCCAGCTCAGGCCCAGTCTCTCGGACGGGCTTGCCCACCTCCCCCTCTGTCGGTCGTACTCTGTTAAAGGCACCCGGGCGGCCTCCTGCTACGCAGGCAGGGCCCTCCTAGCCAGGGAGCCCTCCCTCAGCAGTCGGGGCACATGGTCAGGTGTTGGCTAGCAGCCTCTCCTCAGCCGCACCACAGCCACGTCGCCGGAGGCCCAATCTCTCCCCAGTCATGCCTGTAAACCAGGCCCGTCAAGAGCCGCCGAGCGTACAGCATCGGGCACCGCTCCCTCAAAGGCCATATATCCCACCTAATGGGACGTGTTATCGTTCAGGCGAATGACACTCCGAGGAATCAGGGTAATTAACACCCGATGGGAAACAGGATCATGTGGGATAGATAGGTGGCTGCAGGAGCCTGTTTAGGTTGTTGCCATCTTTCAGCCTGGCAAACTCCGCCCCCCACGGCCATACAATTAGAAAGAGAGCTGGAAACCCTTGCATAGAAGGGGGGTGCAACTCAGATATGAAAGTTCTACAAAGCTGGGCTCAAATTACTCCCAAGGACATCAGAGGTGCACAAAGTGAGTTCCTTATTGCTGTGGCAGAGGATAGGCGTGGCTGTTTAGGCAGAGCAGGTGGTCCACTCGTCAACTTGTCCACATCTCTCTGTGCACTCATCCAGTGAAAAATATTCTTAGATCTTCAGCCTTCCCTCTTAGCACATGATGGAAGCTGCATGTCACAGCAGTCTTTACAGTCTTTGCAGCTGTGCCATTGGGAAGCGGTCAGTGAATACCTGATAAATAACGTTACAGACTCTATGAAAGTCAACTGGTTCCTCTTATTCTCAGTAATGTAATAACTGTCCACTTTCTGCCAGTGTGCTCAAATAGCTAAAATGCTGACTTTGAGATCTGGACACTTGGTTTCTAATCCTAACTTCAGCACTTTGAAAAAAGCATGTGATTTGGGACACCTGGCAGTTTGGGCTGGACTGTTTCTATTAGAGCAGGGTTGAGACAGATTTTCATATGGCTGGGTCCAAACTGATGTGCAATGACGGGCAAAAGAGTGATTAATTGGAAAGCTACTCTGAGAGATTGCCAGTGGCTGGATATATTGCAAACACTCCTCGTATCACTGTCAGTGTGGTTGATATAACGCCTTAAGTAGCAAGAGTATGCTCACTGTGCCTCTGAAATCAAGCTACACTG
The DNA here is from genome assembly GCF_031143425.1 of Pleurodeles waltl. Classification (NCBI taxonomy): domain Eukaryota; kingdom Metazoa; phylum Chordata; class Amphibia; order Caudata; family Salamandridae; genus Pleurodeles; species Pleurodeles waltl. Next base: position 745,836,320 of record NC_090450.1, on the reverse strand, counting down.
ACTGAAGAGCCCCAATCAGAGTATTAAACATGGCTCCCACACAGTAAAGATTTAGGCCCTCATTACGACGTTGGCGGAGAAGTGGCGGTTTTACCGCCAACAGGCTGGCGGTAAAAAATTTGGAGTTATGACCATGGCGGTTACCGCCATGGTCATCCGCCACTTCTCCGACCAGACCGCCAGGGCGGAGACGACCGCTGGGCTGGAGACTTGGGTCTCCAGCCTGGCGGCCGTCACAATACCGCCGGCGGTATCATAACCCGGCTCACCCCCATGGATTTCATGGGGTTGGGAACCGCCATGGTGAGCACTATCATTGCCAGGGAATTCCTTCCCTGGCACTGATAGGGGTCTCCCCTACCCCCACCTCCGACACCCCCACCCCCCTGCCTCCCCCCAAAGGTGGCAGGACCCCCCTCCCCACACCCCCGCCCCCAACATCACATTACTGATTCACACCCGACACGCACGCAGGCACCACCAACACACATACCCGCACACACACCAACAAACATGCCAACAGCCACACACACAGTCATACACCCACACCCACATTCAGACATACACGCACACATCCATACAGACTTACATACAGACAGCCACGCACACATTTCCAAACACTCAACACCCCCGCATGCATACACACACTCACACACCCCCTCTACATACCCACACGCACAGCCCCATGCACACACACAACACCCCCCTCCCATAACGAACGATCAACTTACCTGGTCCGTTGATCCTCCGGGAGGGGACGGGATCCATGGGGGCTGCTCCACCGCCAGCACCCCGTCAACAGAACACCGCCACGCCGAATCACAGAACGTGATGTGTGATTTGGTGGGCGGTGTTCTGTTGACGTGGTGGTGGAGGTGGAGCAACCTCCACTTCCCCGCCGACCGCAGTATGGCTGCTGGCGGCTCTCCGTCCGGAAAAGGACAGAGGGCTGCCAGCAGTCATAATGCGCAGAGCGGAAAACCGCCTGCACTGGTGGTCTTCTGCACGGCGGTCCCTCGACGGTCTTGTAAAAAGACCGCAGAGGTTGTAATGACCCCCTTAGTGTCTTCAGAAGATCTGCTATCTAGAGATTTCCGCCTGCCTGGCCAATAGCTCTAAATATGGCCAAATCAACTGTATACGACTAGGGCAGCGGAGTACATCCCTCCAGTGCTCTGGCAGAAAGGGAGTACTGCCTGCTAAACGTTAGATGAGGTTGTCTGTCTTGTGTATGTTTCTGCTCTTTAAATTGCTTAATTAGGAATCCATTTACCCCCGTTTCCCACTGTTAATCTTCTGGATCTTAGTGATTGTAAGTTGAACTCTTGTCTTTGTCACAGCTCTGTTTCTCTATTTTACAGGGAACCTCTCTTCCGTCAGCTATGTGCCCTGCATTGGCTTCTGGAAGCTCTGTACATAGAGCCCTTCAGTGCAATGCGGCCAGTGTCTACCTGCTGGAGTGTAAGGTTAGTAACCTAGTCAGATCATTTTAACTGGTGCACAGGAATATAAAGACACATAGCAAAGGTTGCTCTTGGGACACTGAGACTTGAACACTCTTTTTTCAAATGTAGTGTTTTCAACAGTTCTTCTGTGAAAGAATTTTACATTTCAAAATGGTGGTGGACTATCCTCTTCTAGTAGCACAAATTAATAGTCAAAATTACAACCAGTGTGTATGTTTACATTTTTTGCTGTTCGGCTAGCGAGGTCCCTTTTATTGTTTTCTCTTTCTGTTTTTTTACGCTGCCAAAATTGTCTGCTTGAAGGGACTGCCTTAGGGGGGGAAAGCCGGCGAAGGGGTCACCCCGGGCCTTTCATGCAAGTGCTATGGTGCGGAGACGTGTGGTCAAGAGATTGAGTGTTGTGGCTGAGGGGTGGCGGTTCAGGTTAACGGTCAATGTCCTTTCCTTAGGCAACTGCTGTCTGAAGAGAGTTTTGTTCTCTACTTTTTGCACACTCTCTCTCCACCAGTTATTGGCTGTACAGCGGGGTGGTGGGCGTCTGTGTCTTTGAATGTGATGAACATGGATTACTTTGGTTAAACAGGCCTTTGTTGCTGAGAAATGGGGTGTTGTTTGAAGCATTGTTGCTGCTGTTGCTGACAGGTTGGCAGTTCAAGAAAGGAGTTATGTTACAGGTCAATGACAAGTTGGAGAGGTAACGGAAGGGCTGGTTTGGACCCTCCGCAGTTGAGTCAGTTGGGAGGAGTAGGGTATAGTTGATCTGCGATGCTGTGGTAAGGAATGGCATGGGTATCGTTGATTGGCCAAAGTGTCAGTAGAGCAGTGGAGGTAAGAAATAACAAGCATTTGTAATAAATGCAATTGGTCTCGTGTTTGCTTGATTTAGAGCTATTGGCGTTGTAAATTCTTAACTGGACTTTTCTTGCCACATACATTGAAATGAAAAGTAAAACAGTTGGCCTAAAAGAGCCAATTCAAAGCTCCACAGCCGCCATGAGCATAAAGGAGAGACACAAAAGGAAAAAGAACTTTGGTTGCAGTCAAACAGATAGGCAAACCTGCAATTCTTCATGTAAGAGGGTCGGTCCACAAGGCGGTAACAAAACCGCCCCAAGGAGGGACAAATGTAAAGCATTTACCAATGATAACAAAGGATTTTTGAAAGGCAAGCCCACGAACGAGTGAAAATGATGGGCGTGAGGTGGGCGTGGTTAAATGCCCACATAGATACCAACATGTAGGAAAAGCAGCACTTGCACACAGCTATGCTTGACCTAAAAGCAGGTGCGGCTCCTCTGCTAGGGCCGAGGAGTGTCGCCACCCCACCAGCAGCAGCAGCAGCTGCAAACCTTTTACTACAAAACAATAATAAACTAGGTTTATTATGGTTTGTGGTAATAGGGGTCGGGCATTGAGGATGACAAGCACTCCCCCCTCATTGCGCATGTATGTTTGGACAGGCGACTCGGGCCAGCCAAACACACATGCCCACTGTGCTCTCTCCAGCCCGACACTGTGTTTCCGGGCTGGAAAGAGCAGGCACAGGCTCCCAGTCTGCCTAAGAGCGCCCTGGCTGCGCACTCCCAGCCAGTCCTAACGATGCTCTGGGCAGCATCAGGATTGGCTGCAGGGCAGGCTGGGAGCCTGTTCCTGCAGCAGAGGAGTGCAGTGGTGGCAGCAGCAGTGGCGCTGACCATGCAGGTAAGTCTATTTTTGTATTTTTATTAATCCCCCCCCCTGCCTCCTCGCGTGGCCCTGCCCCTACAAAGTACCGCGAGCCGCTCCTGTCTAAAAAAAAAAAAAAAAAGAAAGGTGATGTTATGATACGTAGATTGATAATGATTAGGTTTGAACAGTTGGGTGAGAGATTTTAAAATGTTATGTTTGGATGTTTATGTATGGGAGGTTCAAACAATAGGTTGGCTGTTAGGTATGTGTTGTATTAGTGAAAAAAAGGTTATTTGGCTGAATGGCGTTTGCAGGGATTGTTAGTTTGAGCATCTTATTAAAGTAACCTTCCTTATGCTACACTGGTGACTTTCGGGGTTGAGCTGTGTCTCATTTACATCTGTGACAACAGACAAAACACAACAAAACAGAAGCAAAACAAATGTCAGTGTTAAAAAAAGATGGCATCCAATTCAGTCTTAAAATATCAGACTGCCTTTGCTTTAATAAGATTGTCCAACATGGAGACCATTCTAAGCACAGAGCACTGGTGATAGGATCTTTGCATCCTTCTCTTTAAAATGTAGCATGCAAGCATTTGATATCAAAACACCTTATTAACTTTAATAACGTGTCAAGGAATTCTAAGTGGAAACAGTTCCACTAACACATTTTGTTTTCAGCTTACTCAGTTATATTTTTATATAGTTTAGAGAGAACATGCAGCTTTTTTTATAAAACTGGACTTAACAGTGAAAAGCATCACCACTGCCTAACTTGAGTCACTGCAGGTGGTGGCCAGGGCTTGTTTGTGATCATCAGGCTTTGACCCAGAAGAAGAGGGAGAAATGCAGCAAATGGGGGGGGGGAAGAGGAAGAAGCGAAAGAACAAACAACAGTAGCTATGGTAGAAAACAGGAATGAACTACTGGCGCAAAGAGTGCGAAAAGGGGCAGAGAGGGTATGTTGATGAAAGAAGAGTAATAAAGTGAATTACAGCCTTGGCATTCTGCTGTCTATACATTGTGCCGCAGCACCTGCGGGCGTCTGAGAAACAAATTGGCCCTGTAGTCTTTCTTTAACAAATTAGGCTGAACATGGCGGACCAGGAATATTTAATAAATGCACAAGTGGACTTAAAGTTATTATTATTAATCTTTTATTGTGTGGTTAATTAAATCCATTCCAAAATTTTAAACTCCAATCAAACATTCCATTACATTATTAAAATTATCCTCGAAATGTGAGCTTAAATGTTAAATACTTTTGGCAAAGTTTATTTTGCTAAATGTGTCAAAATTCTGCTAGCTAGTCGCAGGAGTTAAAACACTCTTATTGCGTCTCTGCAAGTTCCCATGCTCAAACGCTGAAAAGAAGGTGATAAAAATATTGAACCTTCTTCTGCAAAAACCCTTACACAGCAGAGTACATGGGCCAGGGGTTCAGCCTTGCATGAGCAAAAAAGCAGCTTTCTGAGGGATGGGAAAACTCCCAGATAGACTCTGTTTCACCTGCACCCAACAGGCCGAATCTGAGTTTTGCCAGTGCCCGTTTTGTTTTGCACGGGATGGCATCTGTTAGATAGCGTTGGATATAGTTTTGAGTTTTGGTAAGGGAGTAGTAAAGTGCTGACGCGTTCGAGGTCAAAACAGACAGACTTATCTCGAGACTCTGTTGTTTTCTAGTTTGAAATTTTAATTCAAACAACGGGACAGTAAGTTCCCAGAATTCCTCCATGTTGAGATTTTTGATTGCATTTTTCAGGGGCCCTAGGTGGGGGTGTTTTAGGTCCTTAAAGACCCATAAGCCTCTCCACTGGAAGGCTCTTCGTGAACCCTCTCTGGCTCCCTTGTAGCTTTACCAATGGGAAGATGGCAGCCAGCCTTATACAGGGAGTGCAGAATTATTAGGCAAATGAGTATTTTGACCCCATCATCCTCTTTATGCATGTTGTCTTACTCCAAGCTGTATAGGCTCGAAAGCCTACTACCAATTAAGCATATTAGGTGATGTGCATCTCTGTAATGAGAAGGGGTGTGGTCTAATGACATCAACACCCTATATCAGGTGTGCATAATTATTAGGCAACTTCCTTTCCTTAGGCAAAATGGGTCAAAAGAAGGACTTGACAGGCTCCGAAAAGTCAAAAATAGTGAGATATCTTGCAGAGGGATGCAGCACTCTTAAAATTGCAAAGCTTCTGAAGCGTGATCATCGAACAATCAAGCGTTTCATTCAAAATAGTCAACAGGGTCGCAAGAAGCGTGTGGAAAAACCAAGGCGCAAAATAACTGCCCATGAACTGAGAAAAGTCAAGCGTGCAGCTGCCACGATGCCACTTGCCACCAGTTTGGCCATATTTCAGAGCTGCAACATCACTGGAGTGCCCAAAAGCACAAGGTGTGCAATACTCAGAGACATGGCCAAGGTAAGAAAGGCTGAAAGACGACCACCACTGAACAAGACACACAAGCTGAAACGTCAAGACTGGGCCAAGAAATATCTCAAGACTGATTTTTCTAAGGTTTTATGGACTGATGAAATGAGAGTGAGTCTTGATGGGCCAGATGGATGGGCCCGTGGCTGGATTGGTAAAGGGCAGAGAGCTCCAGTCCGACTCAGACGCCAGCAAGGTGGAGGTGGAGTACTGGTTTGGGCTGGTATCATCAAAGATTAGCTTGTGGGGCCTTTTCGGGTTGAGGATGGAGTCAAGCTCAACTCCCAGTCCTACTGCCAGTTCCTGGAAGACACCTTCTTCAAGCAGTGGTACAGGAAGAAGTCTGCATCCTTCAAGAAAAACATGATTTTCATGCAGGACAATGCTCCATCACACGCGTCCAAGTACTCCACAGCGTGGCTGGCAAGAAAGGGTATAAAAGAAGGAAATCTAATGACATGGCCTCCTTGTTCACCTGATCTGAACCCCATTGAGAACCTGTGGTCCATCATCAAATGTGAGATTTACAAGGAGGGAAAACAGTACACCTCTCTGAACAGTGTCTGGGAGGCTGTGGTTGCTGCTGCACGCAATGTTGATGGTGAACAGATCAAAACACTGACAGAATCCATGGATGGCATGGATGGCAGGCTTTTGATTGTCCTTGCAAAGAAAGGTGGCTATATTGGTCACTGATTTGTTTTTGTTTTGTTTTTGAATGTCAGAAATGTATATTTGTGAATGTTGAGATGTTATATTGGTTTCACTGGTAATAATAAATAATTGAAATGGGTATATATTTTTTTTTTGTTAAGTTGCCTAATAATTATGCACAGTAATAGTCACCTGCACACACAGATATCCCCCTAACATAGCTAAAACTAAAAACAAACTAAAAACTACTTCCAAAAATATTCAGCTTTTATATTAATGAGTTTTTTGGGTTCATTGAGAACATGGTTGTTGTTCAATAATAAAATTAATCCTCAAAAATACAACTTGCCTAATAATTCTGCACTCCCTGTATGATTGTTTATGCAGATCAAATTCTAACCTGATTTGAGCTTGATGTGTTGTCGAGGGTAGGGGAAACAGCCTTCTGAAGAGGATGTGCTGTGATGAATTTATCAATCTGGGAGGAATCGAACATTTCACAGCCGTGTCATAGAGAAGGCATGTACTGAGATTTCATCACCTGAAACTGGAGATTTAAACTGGGCCTTGATTGGTTGTTGAGTACCTTCAGGAAGATGTAAATAGGCTACTCTTTCCGCATTTTTTTATTCCTCGAATTTTCTAGAGAGGGAACTTTTGATGTTAACCCGTAGACCCAGGTATTTCTAGCTGTCAGTGGGGTTCATGGTGTTATTGATGCGCCATGCATCCTTCCAGCTATCCCTTTTGCTATTGTGTAGGACGTTGGACTTTTTATGGTCTATACTTAGCCTATTAGGTTATTAGCAGCACAGTACCATCCCAGCAGATTTAATATATGTCACAAGCCAGTGCCTCTTTGTTCATATATGACAGTGTCGCCTGCATACATTAGAAGCAAGACGGGTGTTCCACTGAGTTTAGAGCAGCACGCTGTATTGTTGTGAAGGTTACAAGCCACGTCAGCTATATAGAGAATTAAAAGTAATAGGGTGAGGATGCAGCTCTGCTTTAAGCCTCAGGTTCTAATGATCTTACTGGTGAAAGAAGAACCATCATCCATTTTAACGTTAACCCATGAGTTTCTGTGTAATACCTGAATGGTTCTCATTAAGGTGCTGTTGATGCCCCATCTATCAGTTTGTGCCATAGTTTGTTGTGGTTTGTTGTGTGGACTTAAAGTTGGGAAATGAAGATGGATAGAGCAGTTTGTTCATTTCTTTATTTACTGAATCCCTTTTTACAGCCCAGATCTAACCAATAGACAACAAAGCTATTTCCAAGTTACTAGGGAGTAATACAGGTACACAAAAAAGTAATAACAGGTAGTGGAGGAGGCAGGAATAGCCATTTGGCATTAGGATGTTGAACGTTGTTGGGAAGGTATGAGTGAACCAGGTTTCAGTAATGAAAAGTTTATGTAATTCATGCGAAGGTTCTCGGTCAGCAAGCTCAGACATATGAGCTTAGACCCATCTTGCATTTACGGGCAGCATATGAAGCTGGTGTTTGGAGATTTGATGTTTTGTACAGGGAACGTTGATTGATATATATATACTTGGTTTTCTTGGGTATGATCATGTCCCAAGGTGTAACTGAAGATGGGATGGGGAATCCTATGGATTTGGAAAGCCTTGTTTTGCGTGAGGGTGGTGGTGGTGAGAAGCCAGCTTTGGCAATCAGCTAAAAAAAAAGTCAATCTTATGATTCGTTTAATTGGACATGAAAAATAGTTAAATAGAAAGAGAGTTTATTCTAAAAGTATGTGAAATCAAAACTGAAGGATGAAATAGTTAGACTTGGACTTGCTTTAAAACTTTGAGTTTATAAGACTTGTTTTATAATGTTTTATTCCAAAGCAATGATATTTGAGCATGATATTGCCACATAGCTGCATATGAGTACTGGGAATTTAATGTAGTGCCACTGACCACTTGATTGAATAGCCATGAGCAACTGAGGTTCACCTTAAGATAGGACTAGAACCATAAGCAGAGAGGGATTACAGGAATTGTTTTTTATGCTGTGTTTTTCTGGTGGCTGTTAGGCTGATCTTTTCAAATTTGATTACCTTTAGCCCTTGAGTTTTTAATTAAACAGTTTGAGTACAAGCCAAATGCACCCTAAAAATTACTACTTTATTTGTTTTGGAAGACTACCATAGGTTATTTGAAAGTTTTCTAGTTGTTTTTAGTTCCAAAATGGTCCTCAATGTTTACATTAGAGTATTTTGGGTGATGGAGCAGTGGTGCATTCTAGTCTTTTTTTTGTTGCAGATTAGGAATGGCAGGTTTGAAAATTAAAATGGTTTGTGATTCATTACAGCTTTGGCTTGCCTATTATGTCTCTTGAAAACTTAAGGTGGCCCTCCATTTACCTTAGTGAAGTACGAGTTTGGTGTTTAACAGTTGCCAGCAGTGATGGATTGAGAGTTGTATGTCAGAATAGCGATATTGATTCCAAAAATATAATTTGACATATATACTGTGCCCTAAACATAGTTTACAAATATATTGTGAAATTGAGTGTACATTTTCTACCTAGCAATATATTTGTAAACTATTTTTAAGACACTATTGCCCTCATTACAACATTGGCGGTAAATCCCGCTTACCGCCGTGCAGAAGACCGCCAACACACGTCCGTGGAATTCCACCACAGCTATTACGACCCACAGCTCAGAATCCGCCAAAATCTAGACACCCACACAAGTCCGCCACATCAAAGGTCACTAATAAACTGGCGATAAAAAAACCTCCACCGTCACGCCAATAGGAATACGCCCACACTATCACGACCCACGAATCCACACGGCGGTCTTCCAACTGTGGTATTCCATTGGCGGTACACACCGCCGCGCTCAAAATACACACACATTTACAAAACACAACCACATTGGACAAATCGAAATACACACACCTGATACACATACACACACACCACATCCACACACCCAATCCAATATAAAACACACACCCATATTACGCACAAACCCTTACTACCAAAAATGTTGAAGAAGGCCAGAGAGACAGCAAAGCAAAGACGACACCAGCATACAGAGGCACACAACACCATCACAGATACATATCCACGCACAAAACACCACACACCCCTAAACATCACCCCACACATCACAACACACACCACCTCACACATCACCCACACCACCCCATGGCACCGCATAGACAACCCAGGTTTTCTGAGGAGGAGCTTAGGGTCATGGTGGAGGAAATCATCCAGGTAGAGCCACAGCTATTCGGATCACAGGTGCAGCACACCACCATATCTAGGAAGATGGAGCTATGGCGCAGAATCGTGGACAGGGTCAACGCAGTGGGACAGCACCCAAGAACACAGGAAGACATCAGGAAGAGGTGGAACGACCTACAGGGGAAGGTGCGTTCCGTCGTCTCAAGCCACCACATTGTGGTTCAGAGGACTGCCGGCGGACCCCCACCTCCTCCCCCACAACTAACAACATGGGAGGAGCAGGTCTTGGCTATACTGCATCCTGAGGGCCTCGCAGGAGTAGCTGGAGGAATGGACTCTGGTAAGTCAAAGCTTTAACTACTTCATCCCCCACCCTATCTGCATGCTATTCCATACCCCCACCATCGCCCTCACCCCCATCACTCCAACTCCTCACATATGTCCCACTATCACAACCCAAACATCCCAACACCAAGCCCTGCATGCAACAACAAAGCATGGACACCCATCACCAATGCATGTCCACTACACATACCCACACTGACCCCTAAACAATTATCACACAAGGTCCTACACAGGAATGGAAGCACTGGGGTACAGGGTCACCCACCCATTGCACACCATGGCACACACAGATGCCATAGTCATGCTTTTACACCCCTGCAGGGCCCCTACCTAACGTCACCGGACAGGAGGTTCTAGACATGTCCACTTCACCCACAGAAGAGGCCCACAGCGATGACAGCAGCTCTGTCCAACTGGATCTAGATGACCAGCCCGGCCCATCTGGGACCTCGGGACTGTCGGTTCCCCTCACACAGTCACAGGCCACCACAGAGCCTCCCCCCTCAGGAAACACCAGCACAGCACCCACCCAGCGGGCCTATACCTCTGTCCCCAGGACACGTCAATCAGCAGTGTGTCCACCACTACAGGGAACCCAGGCTAACCCACCACCCCAAGAACAGCAGGGACCTGGGGGCAGTGGTAGTGGGCACACGGTTCAGGGGACAGAGGCCCAGGAAAACCGGGGAACTGGGAGGGCTGCTGTGCGACAGGGGGAGGACAGGCCCAGGGAACCCACTCTCCACAAGGCCCTCTCCAACATCATGGGGAGCCTATCATCATTCCCAGGAGACGATGGCAACGGTACTGGCCAAGTTTTAGGAGACCCAGCGGCTGCAGGAGGAACAGTATTTGGGGTTCAGGGAGGAACTCAAATCCATCAATACCACCCTGGGCACCATTGTAGGGGTGCTGAGGGACACTGGCACAACAAGGGGCCCCTGACACTAGCCTGGACGATGAACTGCCCACCACCTCCGCCGGCGCTAGTGGACAGGAGGCACCGCCACAGGACCACAACACCAGCACCCCACCCCCTACAGATGGAGAACCACCCCGCAAGCGGTCCCTGAGATCCAGGACAAAGACAGAGAACAATGCCAAGACCCACGCCAAGAAATGAGACCACCCTGAATGTCATCCTTCTGTCCCACTTTGTCACCCTGTCCATCCTTAAACTGCCCTAGCTCCACTTCCTATGCCCCTTTGGACAATGCACCTGTGAGACTAGTAGACTGGACTCTGCCATGGACATTCCTCCACCATCACCCCTGACCATTTTACACCCCCCTCCACTATTTAGCACTTAAATAAACACCCTTAAATCACAAAACAATCTGGAGTCAGTCTATGCTTTCACAATTGTGTATTTGCAATAACTAAGGGAAATAGCAATGTCCATTGTATCGTCAACATACCTATGTCACACAGCTCTAGTCCATGAGGTAACATAGCAGAGGTCACACAGTGGGACCCACAACTGTGAAATCGAAAGGGAAAGTGACAAACCAGGGTCCATACACTGGGTGAAAGTGACAGACAGATGAGAGGTCGAACAATTTTATTAGATGTAGGAGGCCGTGATGTCTTCTTACCTGTGTCTCACTGGAAGTATTGATGGATCACGGTGTTTCTGTTGTCTATGTCCTCTTCTTCTGCCTCCTCTTCTTCACTGTCCACAGGCTCCACAGCTGCCACAACACCTCCTTCAGGACCATCCTCCTGAAGAAAAGGCACCTGTCATTGCAAAGCCAAGTTGTGCAGCATACAGCAGGCCATGATGATCTGGCACACCTTCTTTGGTGAGTAGTATAGGGAACCACCTGTCATATGGAGGCACCTGAACCTGGCCTTCAGGAGGCCGAAGGTCCTCTCTATAACCCTCCTAGTTTGCCCATGTGCCTCATTGTAGCGTTACTCTGCCCTTGTCCTGGGATTCCTCACTGGGGTCAGTAGCCATGACAGGTTGGGATACCCAGAGTCACCTGCAAATGTCGAGGGACAGCTGTTAGATACACACTAACCCTTAGGGACAACCCCAGACAACTATTCACACTGTATAGGGTCCATGTCCTCTCCTAATAGCCACACACTGTGCCTCTGGAGTTGCCCCATCACAAAAGGGATGCTGCTATTCCTCAAATGTAAGCGACATGCACTGAGCCAGGAAACTTGGCGTTCACATGGGAGATGTACTGGTTGGCCAAACACACCATCTGCACATTCATTAAATGGTAACTCTTCCGGTTTCTGTACACCTGTTCACTCCTGCGGGGGGGGGGGGAACAAGGCCACATGTGTCCTATCAATGGCACCTATGATGTTGGGGATATGTCCCAGGGCATAGAAGTCACCTCTCACTGTAGGCAAATCCTCCACCTGAGGGAAAACTATGTAGCTGCGCAAGTGTTTCAGCAGGGCAGTCAACACTCTGGACAACACGTTAGAGAATATTGGCTGGGACATGCCAGATGCAATGGCCACTGTTGTTTTAAAGGACCCACTTGCCAGGAAATGGAGTACTGACAGGACCTGCACTAGAGGGGGGATTCCTGTGGGATGGCGGATAGCTGACATCAGGTCTGGCTCCAACTGGGCACACAGTTCCTGGATTGTGGCACGATCAAGTCTGTAGGTGACTATTACATGTCGCTCTTCCATTGTCGACAGGTCCACCAGCGGTCTGTACACCGGAGGATGCCGCCATCTTCTCACCTGCCCCAACGGATGTGCTCTATGGATAAGAACAGCGATCAGAGAGTCAGCCAACACTGAGTTACGAAATAAACAACTTTATTGCACACATTTGCCAATCCGCTATGTGCCTGTCTTAGTGTGTATGCAAGGCTTATATATGTGTGACGCATTTAAAATTAATGCCATGTGGCCTCCTGAAATGGCGGCTGCATGACCTGTAATGTGGAACAAGGGGATATGAGGTAACTGCGCTGGCGTTGTACACCGTCGCGGTAGGCGGTCGAAGACCGCGGCTCAATCCTGCATTGGTTAACATTGGACCCTATGGGTCCCAGGAGCCAATGACGATATACGCCGGCGGTGACAGTACGCACTGCCGCGGACGTGACCGCCATTTTCTGTCTGTTCACTTACTTGATACCTGATCTTCGACAGGAGAGGACCTACACTGCAAATGCTGCTGTGACCTCAGTCTAGAAGCGACAATGGCTACAGTGTCTGGGGAAAGGGCCCCTGCCTTCACATCGGAGGAGTTGGAGAAACTAGTGGATGGGGTCCTCCCCCAGTACACGCTACTCTGCGGTCCTCCAGACAAACAGGTGAGTACACTGTGAGCATGCTGTATGGGCAATGCCTGTTTGGAGTGGTGTGGATGGGAGATTGGGGGGGGGTGGAATGAGGCGTGCATGAAACAACGGTGAGTGGATGTACGTCAGGGCAAGGGTGGGAACGTGGGCCAATGACTGTGACGGTCCGGACGGTTATTGTTTTTCCTTTTCCCCTGTACTATTCCTGTAGGTCAGCGCCCACCAGAAGAAGGATATTTGGGATCCACCACAGACGGAGCACCCACTGCCGGAAAAGATGGGAGGACATTAGCCGCTGGAGCAAGAAGACGGTGGAGGCCCAGCTGGGGATGGCCTCCCAATGTGGGAGGGGTGCCCTTCGCACCATGACCCCCCTGATGTTCCGGATCCTGGTGGTGGCGGCGTATCCGGAGTTGGATGGGCGCTTGAGGGCGTCACAGCAGCCACAAGAGGCTGACTACACTCACTTCCATCTGATTCAGCGCGCATTGGAGGTGGGCTGTGGCTTCCCTTAGGCTAGGGCGAGCCTTTTAGGGAAGGACCCTTTGTAAGGCAGGCTCAGTGGCACCCCATCCCCACCAGTGGTAAGTGCCATCTACACCTAGTCAGACTGTGACTTGCATGTGTGCAGCAATCGGGCATAGGCCTTGTACCCCAGTCCCTGTGATCAATTAGGGAACTCAAAGTGCATGGTGTAGTGCAGAGGGCTGCTGTGTCTTTTGTGTCCGCCAACGGTAGCGGTATTGCGTGCACTGAACTTGTCTTTCTAATTTCTTTCCCCCCCTCTTTGTGGTCTCCCTGTTCTTGTGTGCATTAGCATCATCAGGTGGAGGAGCTGTGCCACCGGAGCAGGAGGGAACTGCATCCCACATGGCCCTGGAGGGCGAGACTACGGACTCAGAATTCACCAGTGGGACGGAGGGCGATGGGAGCTCCACGGCGGGGACAGGAGCTGAGACCAGTGACACCGACTCCTCCTCTGATGGGAGCTCCCTTGCGGTGGCGGGCCCCTCTGTGCCCACTGCATCTACAGGTACAGCCGCCACCCCCCCCCCCCCACCACCACCGCCCTCCCAGCAGCCCCTCAATGTGGGCCCCGTGGCCGCTCACCCAGGAGGGTGTGCATGTACTTCGCCCCAAGCACCTCAGGCCCTGCCCCAGTCAGCCCTACTGCCCTCAGTGAGGAGGCCATTGACCTCCTCAGATCCCTCACTGTTGGGCAGTCTACCATGCTGAATGCCATCCAGGGTGTAGAGAGGCAGTTGCAACAGACAAATGCATACCTGGAGGGCATTCATTCTGGCCCTTTCAGCCCATCAGCGAACATTTCAGACTCTGGCCTCCGCACTGATGGAAGCCATTGTCCCTGTGTCCAACCTCCCCCCTCCAACTTCCTCCATCCAGACCCAATCCCCAGTACCTCAGCCTATCCCAAGCACACCATCAGACCAGCATGCACACACCTCAACACACAAGGGTAGCTCTGGCAAACATAAGCACCACACATCCCACAGGCACTCACACAAGCATCATACCCATGCAGACATACCAACATCCACTGCCTCCACTGTGTCCCCCTCCTCCACATCTCCCTCCTCCCTCCCTGTCACGTCTCCACTCACACCTGCATGCACTACATCTCCAGCCACTACCTCCATCACCAGCACGCCCATCACCACACACCGCTCACATGCACTCACCACCCCCATTACCATTCACACATCCCCTGTGTCCTCTCCCAGTGTGTCTGTGAGCCCTCCTCCCAAACTACACAAACGCAGTCAAACACCCACCCAACAGCCATCCACCTCACGACAGCCTCCAGCCCATGCACCTTCACCCAAAGTCAGCAAACGAACACCTCCTACAACCACTATCTCTTCCTCCACTCCCAAACCCCCTCCATCTACCCGTCCCAGTGTGTCTAAAAAACGTTTCCTGTCAAACCTTAACCTCTTCCCTTCCCTTCACCTCCCCCACCCCTTCCGTCCCCTAGGGCCCGCCTTTCCAGGTCCCAACCCACCCCCTCAGCCACCACATCACCGGGAACAGTGGTGCCAGCAGTAACCGGCTTCTGGAGTGCGCCAAGCAACAAGGCAGCCAGTGTCCCAAGAAGCTAGGCCAAGGGCATTCCCCCACCTCCAAAACAAAAGAAGTTGCCCGGAGGGAGAAGGCCAAAACACCTGCCACCAAGGGCTCAGCCATGACAACAGTTGGGAGTGGCAAGACAGCTGCGCCACCATCCAAGGTGGGAAGGTCCAAGGTGGGGAAGGGCCAGAGAAAGAAAGGGAAGTCGCCACCAACCTGCATGGCGGACAAGACCACCACCGGCATCGCCACATGCACCGCCACCAGCACCCAGGATACTGTGCCCTTCACCTGCACCTCAGACACTGTGCCCTTCAGCAGCAGCAAGCTCAGTGAGACCGCCACCAGCACCGCCGCTCAGGACACCACCGCCAGCAGCAAGCTCAGTGAGTCCCCCACCAACACCGTCCTGGGCTCAGGACACAGCCGCCAGCAGCAAGCTCAGTGAGCCCCCCACCAGCACCGCCGCTCAGGACACCACCGCCAGCAGCACGCTCAGTGAGCACCCCACCAGCACCGCTGCCCAATGAGCACCGCCGCTACTGAGCCCGCCGCCAGCACCGCCAGCGGCCACGCCACATCATTGTTCTCGTAATGGTTCTTTTGTGTATTCTTCTCTGTCTGTATCGCCAAAGCTAATCAGGTGTTTCAGCCACACTCGCAGGCCTGCTTGGGGAGCCGCACTGCTCTTGGCAATCTGCGACAGCCATCTAAGGGTCACCACCACTCACGCAGATAACCACCAGCACATAGCAGGGCTGTTTATTTTGGGCATATTATCTACTCTCTAAAGGTGCGCTTCCACCCAGTTTTCTTCTGCATCATCATCATGGTGCCCCCCACCCCTTCTCTGGTTACTCTGAGGTTACGAGTAGTATTATTCGGCAAGCTCTTGAAGTGTTTACTAGTCCTTTGCAGTCATCCCTTGAGCCAGGTGGCTTGGAGCCTGCGTGTCACTTCATTACCGCCATTTTGATATTGCACACCTGGATAGAGGCCCAATAAAACATGGATTGGCCGGAAATCTGTTTGGAGTCCAAGGCAAAATATTTGTCATGTTTGGTGCTGTCCGTGCAACTCACGATTCCTCCACGCCAGTTCTTTCTTCCAAACGTGCCGTCCTCAGAAGCTCCAAAGAGCTCGGTTTCTGTTGCGGTGCATGGCTGCTGCTCAGCTCTGCATTCTCCCTGGTCCTGGTCTCCACTCTGTGGGCCTTCTCTGCATCAGCCTGTGTAACTGCCTTATCCACACATCCATAGTGTTTGCTGTCACTGGCTGATGGCTGCCTCCTCCTGCCCTCTCCTGTTGCTGGCATTTGCTGGAGACGGATACTCAGGGCAATGCTGCGCAATTCAGCGATTCTACACATTGCGGCAAAACTGTGCAGTGCAATATTGCAGTATTATACAACATTGCAAAATGCAATTTAGTCTAAGGCAATACAATGATATGCAACTATATTATACAATTGAATTTGGTACAGTTGTACATTAAAGTAGTATACAGTGCAATAATATTACGCAGTTGTACGAAACTTAGTTATTGGTTGAGGAGGGGGTGCAAACCGTTCTCAAGCAACAACCACAGTCCCTGTCAGGGTGAATCAAAAACTTACTAAATTAACCTGTTCTAAACCTTCTGGTATCCTGGCATAAAATCGGTAAGGAATTACTTAGATGCACTGTGTAAAATATTAATGCAGCCAGGGCTGGCTTTAGCACCGGTGGCGCCCTGTGCGACAGTCCTTATTCCCACCACCCATTACCACCTCCTCTGAGTCCCTTACTACCACCCAGCAAATGTGACCCTCATCTCTCCATAGCCCCTCTCCCACACACATTTGATTAGTTTGAAAGTGCCTGGAAAGGCTGGCATTTCTAATCCACAGCTATCTACATAAAATATAGTTCTGTTCTTTGCAGCAGGCATATTAACCCTCTGCGCTACTTTATGGTGAGTCAAAACTGTCGCTAGGCAAAACTCATCTCTTTCCCTAGCAGGAGCATTAACCAAACAAGTTATCTTGATATTATAATTGTTTTCTGAATGCTGGACGCACAATGAACTTTCCAGCAGGTGCTTTTAAATAGTAAGTTTCGAAGTTATGCTAAACACATTGCCCCCCCTGAGGTCAGTGCCCCCCGATCCAGGCAAGCACCCAGTGCGGCTGCACCACCCTAAAGCCGGTCCTGTATGCAGCACACAAACAGTAATAAAGTCACAACAAAAGGAAAATCCCAAACCAATTTACAAAAATTGTTTGAATTCTAATACAAAAAATGACACTAAAATAAATGCAATCCAATCAATGGAACCAGAGTTATGAATTTCTAAAGTAGTAAGTGAAAAATAGTGCTTAAAAGAATAACCATGTGTATCTGGTTGCACAAAATTCGTGCAAAGTTAAGGCCGACTGTGATCAAGTGTGGGTTGGATACAATAGATGGATCAGGCCCAGTTGCTGCTTACCGTCAGACTTAGAAGAGATTCTGATCAAAAGCCCTTTAGGGTTAGGCAGGAGCACCATATCTAACAACACTTCCAAGGGTCCAGGATTGGAGGAACACCACATGGAGAGGTTGGGGGGTAGGACTTACTCCAGCAGAGGCCAGGTTCAGGGTTCAAGGTCCCTTGAGCTTGTTATATACTTGTAGCTCACACAGGATGTCAGTCAACTCGCCTTTGGAGTCATTCTAGTAGCGCTGGGTTCAAGCATCTAGGGTGGCCTCTCAGTTCTCTGATAGCAGAAGGGCAGTCCTCTCAAATACAAAGCAGGCCTCAAGCAGCAGGCAATCCTTCTGAAGTCTACAATGCGTTTGGGGTGGGAAAAGACTAGTGTTCGTTTTTTTGTGTGTTGGCAGTAATCCCTTTTGAAGTCCAGATGGGGGCAGGCACCACCTCTGGTCCCAACCATCTTGTCAGGATGGCCCATCCTGCCCACCCCTAAACCACATTTTCCTCACTGTCTGGGAGGAATAACAAGGCCTAACAGCAGGGTCATGTGGCCCAGGACACTGGCAGCAGGTACCAAATTATCAGGACAGGAAAATGACAACTACTAAAAGTGGCCTTTTTGACTGTGACTGAAAATCCAAATGTACCATTAAAGAGGATATCAAATCATTAGGCCAAAATTACATTTCTACCTGTCCCAATGAAAGGTTAGCACATATTAAATGGAATAAGGTACTCCAGTATTATCCCCTGGGAGAGGTACGCCTTACAGTACTAAAGAACCAATATAGGAATGTTTCACTACCAGGACATGTGCAACTTAAAAACACAGGCCATATTTTTTTAAATATAATGCACCCTACCCTGTGGGCTGTTTAAGCCCTACCTTAGGGATGACATATGTATTAAAAAGGAAGGTTTAGGCCTGGAACACGTTCATTTTGCAGGCTGATATGGCAGTATATACATGCACTGCACGCTTTAATGGCCTGGGTCAGACATGTTTAAAGTTGCATATAGCAGCAGTGGTAAAGTGCACAGGTTCCTAATGCCAACAAAAATGAATTTCAGAAAATATGAGGAGTGATTGCAAAAGGTTTGGGGGAAGACCACACCGAGGATGTTTGGTCCAACAACAATGAAATACTATGTATGATATTTGTGCAGTGCATACTGAGCCGATAGGTAGCAGAGCACTTTACATGGTCAAAGGCACACCCAAAATAATATACAATGCAGCAACACCATACAGTGCAAACCTAAACAGCTGATTTGGGGCCAGCTTGCTTTATCCATGTTAGACCTTTCACTCATGGTATGGTATTCCCCCAAACGTTTGCCTTCACTCCCTCCCTTTGCTTAACTTGTTATTGTTGGATTTAGGATTCTGTGCACTTTACTCCTGCTAACTACTGCAAAATGGTTGTGCAATCTCCTTACAACATGGTAAAATTGGCCTACACCTAATTGGACATTTAATTTACTTGTAAGTCCCTAGGAAATGATACTTCCTATACCCAAAACCTGTAAATTAAATGCTACCTGTGGTCCGCAGGACTCTGTGCCACTCGCTAAAGTAGCGCTGATTTTAAATCAGAACTACTTATTGTGTATTACTAAAAGCCCTTTTTTAAAATGAAAAATCTCCACAGGGTCTAAAGTAGTATCAGCCTTCTTTAGAGAATGACTGATAAGATACTCTGTAATTAATATGCCAGATGTCAAGTCTGCCTTAGTTTCAGTGCGTTATACCCTGTGGCACTTGTGGTAAAACGGGATATTCACAACATTTTGAGAATGCATCCTGTCTGACTTACTTTAAGTAAGTAAGTACGTTTATTGCACATTTATTCAAAACCATTGCCAAAGAGATTGGAGACACTCGATTCAAATCAATAAAATGAGGATGCTAATTAAAATATTTGATGTGTAAAATTGCTGTTTTTGCACTGTCTCAAAACAAGGGAATACACAACAAAATTACATCCCAGGGGATAGCTTATTTAATTCAATGTAAAAAAAAGGGTTGTGTGACAGAGCGTCATAGGGTACAAATTAATGCAGTCATAATTATAAAATAGTTTAAAATGTGGTAGCCTGCAAAAAACTAGATACTGAGAAGAGATAGTTTTATATTTCATTTCTGTTGGGCTGTCACCGTCATTGTCTGAAGGGCCAAACAGTTTAGTTCTACAACTATTCACGTTAGTGATAGCTTGAGCGCTAGCTGGTCAAAATAGTGACATGCGCTATAATATTAGATTTTGTTCCAGCATATAGGTGGAAAAAAAAGGTCTTCATAGATGATCTGGTCTGGTCGGTGGATTACTTGCATCAAATAGTTGTCATCGAGTTGATCAAGTCTGTGCCTGCAGATGTCACAATTGCTCGGTTACTCTAAGTTCCTTCCTCTTTGGTGCCAAAAGACGTGTGAACAGTAAAATGAATGGTTTCATAAGCTCTCTGTTCTAAAAACTCCTTCCATTTTGGAGCCAAAATATGACGATTGCACAAGGTTAACAGATACAGACCAGTGCTTAATTAAAGCCGGTGGTTGGCAGTGGTGGCACAGCACTTATTTTTGAGGGCCTGCACTTATTTTTGAGGGCCTGCACTTATTTTGCTACATCAGGCAATTACTGTGAGCAAAAGACACATATGGTAACGATGGAGCAAAAAAAGACAGAAAAGTGTCACAAAGACATAGAGCAGAAAGCTGTAAAAGAAACTGAAGGGGCAGGGAGTGGCTGTAAAAGGAATAAAGGGGCCTGAGATGGCTTTTAGGATTACATTGCCTCAGTATTCTATGCTTACACATTTGATTGTAGCAGCGAGTGTTTCACAGGAGAGCTTTGGGCACCTGCACGTTTTTATTTACAAATTAAGCACTGGTACAGATTATTGTAGCGAATGTTCCTTTCCATCCTCCACTGTACCATACTTGTTAATCATCACTTAGATTATCAATGAAGCGGAACAGTAATCTTACACCTGATTTCAGTTCCCTAAAGATCTTTGTGTTTTACAGAAAGGCCTCCTCATTATGACACATCCCCCTTACATTTCCCTAGGAAAGGCATGTAGTACTATGCTCCGTTATTTTGTAACTAGATTCACCTTACATGAATCCAAATGCATGCTTACACCTTTCTGTGCACTTGGAAGCTGCGTTTGCTGAATTCCGACCTCCTAAAAGCCTGTTCAATAAATCAAAAAATGTATTTATAGTATTTGTTCTTCCTTAGTTTGTAGCTCGAATTTCTGCTCTCTTCTATAAATCGGTGTTTTGTGTAGGATGAGGCTTTAGTGCATTTTAACTTTGTTGCATAGTGCATAGCTGTGCGGTTGCCTCTATTCCTCCTTGCCAACCTTTAGTCGAACCTGTCTGTTTATCAAGTTACACATTGTGTTCAGCACCATCACCAGTTATATTTATAGTGCTGTAAATATTAAAGGCCGCCTCGAGTTACTTTCCCAGAAACTGTTTAGGACTTTCTGTGGGATGCAGATAAACAAAACATGGTACAATGACAGATAAAGGAAAACGACCTATCTCAAATAATATTAATAGCGACGAAATATTGGTAAGGTGGAAGTAGGAGAGGGGTAGGAAAATCATAACTAGTTGATTCCGACAGAAAAGACGAATATGTGGCATAGCTTATCTCGTAGGGCCTATAAAGCAGTGATCATGCAGTCCAGTACGCTTCTCTTCTGTTTCAGCTGCTGCTGATTTTCAACTACCACCACTGTCGTCATCGCAATCCGGGGAGACTCAGCTTTGGCCTTATATTGAACAGAGGTTGTCGATGTATACCCCCGCTTTACTTTCCCGAGTTTTAGCTCGCCAGGCACTGTTAGTTTTACTGCAGTGTTATTTGGAAGGTCCCTTCCCCTTCGAAGAGAAGAGCTTGAAATGCACCTCATCCTCCTCTGCTGCTGTTCCTTTTGGTAAGATCAGACATAAGTCGTCGTCTGGGTCTAGGGCAGATGATATCGCCATGGCCTAACAATTCCTCCAAGATTATTGGGACCCACAGTTGCAATTGTATCTGTATGTAACATAACCAAGAAGCGAGTGAGGTAGACCTGCTCAATGTTTCTTCAGTCTGTCTTTTGGATGCACGCATCAGTACTTGGAGTGCTTTTCTTCTGCCACTCACAATAAGGTTGGAAGATGCTGTTGGAAAAGGGTAACGATGCCGCTCGCACTTGAGTGCAGGATTTGTCAACGGTGGTGGAGTCGCCCACACATTTCATTGCAAAGTCGGCACAATACATTTGCTGATGTTTCATGCTACCCACAATGCAGCTGTGGTCCTACTCTGTCATGCCATCCTATTTTAGAGTAGAATTGAACACGATAACTTTATATGTTTGCAAAGCACATATGTTTATAAACCTATGTTTACAAATTTAGGATATACACTGAAAGAAGTAATTAGGGTTTAACAAATAAACAGGGCTTGACAGTTTTGTTCACTTTTGTTCACTCAAGCTTGCTTTTAGTTCATCAGGCTTCATTTGTTTGCACGAGTAAGTGGGACCTTCAGTTTGAATCTTTCACCTCCCCTACTGATGGCACCTTGAATCTATATGCAGTAGAGTGCCACCTAAGTCTGGGATACTTCCTCATGTGGCGGGCTAAGGCACACTGCAACCGCTCCCCTAGTCCCTCTTGTGACACAATTTGTGTCACTGATCATGCCTTCTACCATTAGCTGCAACAACCTCTCATTCCATTGATGGGGTCTGCAGCTATTGCTGCCACAACCACTGTCGCAGACCAGGCCTTCTACTACTGCTGCCACAGCTTCTTTCATTGATGGGGCATTCATCTACAGCTGCCACCGCCTCTTCAATTCACGGTGCTTACCACCATCGCTGACCTGATCTCAGCCGTTGATTAAGCCTGCCACAATCACTGCCACAAACTGTCTTTGATGGGGCTTTCTAGTATTGCTGCTACAGCTTGTTTCGTTGATTATGACTGCCAACATATCTGCCACAGCTTCTGCCATGGATTTGACCTGCCTCCTCCATCAAGGAGTCCTGTCTTTCCAGTAGCGCTACCACAGCCTCTTTTGTTAATGGGCCCCACCATTACTGATGCAGCCTCTCTCATTGATGAGCTCTACTACAACTTGCTGCCCAACCTCTGTTGTTGATGAGACCTATAACCTTCCCTACCACAGCCGGTCCACTCTCCCAACTTTTCTTGAGGTTAGAGAGTATAGTACTTCCCTCGATTCTCCAGTGAGATCACTGTGTTTTTTTGTGTCTTATGGCATCATCTTTTGAAAACATCCAGAGCCAGAAGGGATGCTTAGATGGCTTTGTGAGCAATGCACTTCTTTAAGTTTTGTCACCCTGGAAACTATTTTTTTTATTTATTTCTGTTTTTCATGTTCTCTCAATGTGAATGTTCTGGCTGTCGAGGTCATTCATTGTGTTACTGGCCAGCCTGCAAGCTATATGGTATTTCTGTTGATGCCCATTTACAATTGAAAATAATGATGCGCCAGCATTATCTTTTTTTTTTTTCTAACCGAAGATGGTCAATATTTCTCTTCATTGAGAAATACTTTACACCATGTGTCGTGTTTAGTGAAAGCACGTAAGAATGGGACAGTGCCTCATGCATGGACGAATCAAAAATTGCTTTCTTACCTTAAATAATTCCTGGTGATAACTTGTGTAGAAGTAACCTTGCAAACATTGTCTGGGCAATGCAGCGATGCTCTGGAAAGGAAAACATATCCAGTAATCTGGTTACGGGCAATTTCCACAGAACGTTTCAAGCACTGGAGTGTCAGTAATACCAGGATATGTCCTGATAAGCAACATATACACCTTATGGACATGCTTCTTGTAGTATTGGTCGGCAGTAACAATGTTTCTGATGGTTATTTCTGAAATGTCTAAATATTGTGGAAATGGCTGTGGGCGTGTTAAAATCAGACCATTAATGTTTGCAATGTTTTGGTGCTGGCATTACAGTCTCCCTAGTACAGCACAGATCTGACGTAATCATGGGGAGTAACTCTGCCAGGAAGGAGGACTGCTGTGATACTAAAAAAAAAAGACTGAAATTCTGCTGGACTGCTGCCCTGCTGCACTGACCTGCTGCCCCCTTGCCTGGGTTAGAAGGACTGGACCTGCTCTTTTGAACCTGGAACCCCAAATTGTCTCCAAATAGTTGGCTGGCCTCCTGACTAGAGCCTCAAAGACAGATGGCTCCAGCAACCTTGAACCCAGCACCTGGACTCTGCCATCTGAGAGTCTACCCTGCCAAATGGTGCTGCCCTAGATATTGACCCTTGAAAGTGGGCCTAGGGTGCTCTGCCAGCCTGTGTGGATCCAGCAGCACATGCAACCCAGTGAACTGTCACATCACATCATGAACTATCACATCACCCGACTGAACAGAGCGTCCTCAATGCCGGATTTAGGCCCTCGTCGACAAGTTCCTCGACGCCGCTGCAGGACCTTGCACTGCAACCTCATCACACACTGGAACTAATGCATCGCTTCAGCTGTGCAAAACATCTTTCAAAAGTTGCTCTTTTTTTCTATATTTTTCTAAACTGGTGTGAGCTCCTTTTGTTGCGCATTTTCACTGTGTTACTGTTTGAAGTGTTGCACAAATAATTTACACATTGCCTCTGAGTTAAACCTGACGGCTCTGTGCTAAGCTACCCGAGGATTGAGCACAGGTTGCTTGTGACTTTACTCTCAGAAGAATTGTGGTTTCTGCTTCAGAAGGGTTTCACCCCCCCCACAATCAGAAACTCAATGTCTTACAATATGCCATTTTTATTCTTTACAATTGTTACTTCTAACACCAATAATTCAAAACACACATTTGTGTACCAACTACTCTGTCTTTCACATCTTCACATGCTTCACAAATGGCAGTTTTAATTTTTGATATTGCCGCAGTTGACATCCATGAATAAATTAAAGCTTATCACAGTTACCCAAAGGTGTCCCATAGTAACGCCTCTTGAGCAGACACTTATGATAGAACATAGTTGTCACTGACGGTCAACAACAGGAACACTCTTAAGTTTTATCTAACAACCTACAGTACCAATGTTAATTAAAAAAACAGCATGTATTAATTAAAGAATAAAATGCCTTCTCACGTATCACCTTTCTGAGCACGAGTTAAACGACCGGTATACAAAGGTAAAGGGATATTTAATTAAGAAAACCTACAATGATAAAGTAATATTGTTATTGTTCTGTCTCATGGCAAGATGTGACTGTTCAAGAGCCACATCTCTCAGTCCAATTCTTGGCAAAACTTGTGTATCTTGAAGTAGCTTAATTTGTGGCTGCAAGCTTCCTGTCTTCGGAGTGCTCGACTTCCTTACCCTTACCACCTCCCGAGCAGGGAATTCAGCTCAGTATGGGTGACGGGATGAACGGCTCCTGCACAGCCACAGCTCTTTAGCACAAGCTACTGTCTAAGTTGTGCTTTGCACCGCCCACCGCCTTCTTTTAAGTGGAATGTAAGCTCTAATGGCCAGTAGGAAAAAAAAAAACTTTTTTGTCCTATTGATAATTCTTTGTGCCAGTATATCTCAATATGTTATTCAGCACACTGTTTACTATTTTCTCTCCTTTGGCTTGTGTTCTCTTCTCAGTTTTAAATCCTGTAGTGCTGACTTAATTGTTTTCATTCTTAATAGTGTAGTAAATGCATTACAGCATGGCTTTCAGTGGTAATCCCACTCTTAATGATTACAAGTTCTATTGGCTATTGTTATTATCAGGCGGTGTTAATCCACCTAGTAATAACGGGTCCTACACTGCCACTTGCTGTCTGGCCACAAATTCCACCAGATTAGAGGGGGCAGACATTGTAAGTGGAAAATGGCACAGGATTCAGGAAAATATGTTGTAAAACACACAGCAATGCTCGGCCTTTCAGTGACTAATCATTTCAGTGGCCAGTAAATAGGGTGGTAATAGCACCTGGTTTCAGTGATACGAGGCCTGGAATAACCACTTTATCCATAACAAGGCTCTATGTATTTGCACCAAAAGCATCATCTGAGTTTAGTCTTTCATTGAACAACACGATTCCTTAACATCTCTGCCTGGAGGAACATCCCACTACCTCCAAGTTCAAAACGTATCATTAATGACACTGGTCATCAAGTAGACTGCCAATAGGTAAGTGCTAACAGTGACTCTCCACATATTTCTTTTAGGTCGAGCGCGCAAGAGCTTTGACCTGTTTAAGGATTGGGGGCTTTTAACCACACCCACCACATGCCCATCACTTTCACTCATTCATGGGCTTGCCTTTCAAAATTCCTTTGTTATCTTTGGAAAATGCTCTACATTTGTTCCTCCTTGGGGTGGTTTTGCTACTTCCTTGGACACCGACCCTGTTACATGGATAATTGCACGATTGCTGATATGTTTAACTGCGAGCGAACTTCTTTTCCCTTTTGTGTCTCTCCTTCGCGATGGCGCTTTGAATTGGCTCGCTTATGTCAACTGTTTTACTTTTTATTTTCATTTTAAATGGCAAGAAAAGTCCAGTTAGACATTTACAATGTTTATAGCTCTAACTCGAGCAAACGTGTGACCGATTGCATTGCAAATGCTTGTTTTCTTGTGCCAGAGTTCTGAAGCAACCATAAGCGACATTTAGTCCAGGTGCAATGGCCCTACCTAATGCGATTACTAGAGCTTGGAAATGCCTTGAAAGTCTAGACTATTTTTTTACTTTTCATTTGATTACAGTTTGAGCTCCAATTTTTATGGTGCTTGTTTCTTGTATACATTTCTGTTATAGGTATCCATATTTAATTGTTGGTCATTATGTTAGTATGTATACATGTTTATTTTGTATTTTGTGAAAAAATTAAGCTGCAGCTATTATAGTTCGACATTTGTTTAACGTTAAAGGTACACTTGAACTTGGATGCCTAATGGTTTATAATGCTGTGGGAAGCAGCATAGAATGCACCAACAGTATACCATATGAAAACATTAACATTGAAGCACCCCCACATGCACCTCTGCAGTTGTTTAGAACTTCATTAAGAAAAATAGGCCCTGATTTAGAGTTCGGCGGATGGGTTGCTCCTTCACAAACGCGACAGATAGCCTGTTCCCTGTATTACAAGTGTCATTGGATACAATGCACTAATAAGAAGGCAGACAGGAAATCTGTCACATCCTTAACGGAGTAACTAGTCCACCAAACCAGCACCCAGTCTCTTTTCATATTTTGATTGCCCTGCCTCTGAGCATTGGGCTGGGAATTCATGAGAATTACTCTAAAGAAGACCTATGTTTAAAAATAAAGACCTACACAAATAGAGGTTTTTTTTGTCTGTATGTATCTGTAAGAGTCATTAAAATGGAAAATGGGGAGCCTTACATTTGAATAATGACAAAGAAAATCCCGTAAAATGGTGGTGTGATTGTATTTTGACTAGCATCATATTTAGGA
The DNA here is from genome assembly GCF_031143425.1 of Pleurodeles waltl. Lineage (NCBI taxonomy): Eukaryota > Metazoa > Chordata > Amphibia > Caudata > Salamandridae > Pleurodeles > Pleurodeles waltl. The sequence continues at coordinate 745,809,236 of NC_090450.1, read as the reverse complement.
TTTATGCCAAGTCAGTCTGCTACCAAGATGCCACTATAAATTGTACGGTGACACAGTACACTTCTTGCTACCATTCCTTTTCAATTCTACGACCCCCTTTGTTGTATCGTCCCGGCTCCTGGTTCTGACTATAATTCTTATGAAGAAGCTAGCCAGATGATCTATGGTTTCCTAAAGTACAGTTTGCATTCTGCTTTCTGGGTAGCATTTCCTTAATGGCGCGAAAAGGTTCTTATTATTTGCAAGAACCCAAAATCCATGGTTTTTAAAATGAAGTTTCTAAGTATTCCAGTGATAAGTCTGTATATTTGAAGATCTTTATGCTGTAGAAATTCTTCTTCAATGTTGGTAGCCATAGCTCATATCTTGTCAGTCTTCTGCAAGTTTAAGAATGTCAGTATTCCAGTGATAACAGTCTGTATATTTGAGGACCTTTATGCTGTAGAAGTTATTCTTCAATGTTGATAGACGTAGCCCCTATCTTGTCAGTCTTCCGCAAGTTTAAGAATGTCATAGCAGTCGGTGTTTTAATGTAAACTGAATGTAACACATTGCCCTTTGTGATTGACTGTCCAAATTTCACAATGCAGAAAAACCCTACTGGCCTCTAACGGTAGTCGCCACTGTGAATAACCCCCATAGAGTTGCCTGTTGTTTCCTCTGCCTACCTGTTAGTAACAAATAACTAGAAATTCTGCGGGGTTGGGTGATGGTGTATGAGAGAGTTCATTCAAATTTAGTTTTTGATGTCATTGTGACAGTTTAAAATGGGTTGGTTTTATTAACAATAATGGCTTAGCTCAAATTTCGAGATTTTTAATTCTCTGGAGACTTGATCTCGAACATGTGAATTTTCATAAAGGTATCCTGCGCGAATAATTGTTTTTGCGAGTAGTTAACCTATAATGTATTAAAAAATACTTGCCTGATCACAACTCGGAAATCATAACTATTGAAGCTGTTTCCCCTTAGGGAACCAGGTGGCACCAAGAATACACTGAAGCGGATCAGTAAGGAGAAGGAGGTGGAGGCGAAGTGGGACCATTTTACCTCGCAGGCAAAGGTACCTAATTACTTATCAGTTTCCTGTAAACACAGCAGTGAGCTGGAAAGTTCCAAGCACACAGAAAAGTTTGGTAAGGTGGCGTTGGTATATACACCCTGCATTGAAAATGGAGTTGAGGATTGCTTCCGCAAGTATACTGTGGGGGCACCAGATGTACAATGCGTACATCTAAACACACATTCACTCCCTGGCTAGCAAGTGACACATGAATCCATAAAATGTCAATAATTGTAAAGGTTATACTTGCAGACCAGTCCGCTCTAGAGGCCTTGTCTACTTACTGAGGGGGTTATTCTAACTTTGGAGGAGGTGTTAATCCGTCCCAAAAGTGACGGAAAAGTGACGGATTTACCACCAGCCGTATTACGAGTCCATTATATCCTATGGAACTCGTAATACGGCTGGTGGTATATCCGTCACTTTACCGTCACTTTTGGGACGGATTAACACTCCTCCAAAGTTAGAATAACCCCCTGAGTCTCAGTGTGTCAGAATGGCTTGTCCATCAGATGTGTATTGTCAGTGGCTAGTCTTGTAGTACTCTTGCAATAGCATCCAGACCCAAGCTTGTGACGGGCCATGTCAGCCCAATGAGCAGCTGCTTTCTGCTACCAAACCCAGAAATGCTGGGCTCAATTTCTTTGCTTGTATTAGGGCCCATCGAGTCCTCGCTATGCCATTGCTTTCTCAATGTGGTTAATTATCTTCCCATTACTGCATATAGAATTGTTTAGTATGTATATCTTATTCTTTGCAGCACGTCCATATGTTCAGTATCTGTCCAAAAAATATTCTCAAGAAAACCTGAACTTTAAAACTGAAAGTAGTTCTGTCGTCAGAAGAAACTTCACGGTGCTGGAATGCATTTTAAGTATCCAGTGTAATGCAACTTGTGTTTTGTTTCTCATAGTTGCTACCTTTATTTCGTTGTAGTTAGTGTGTGTGTCATCAGCTAGCTATGACCTAAATTCTATAGACTGGGATAAGATCTTTTCAATCAAATACAAAAAGATCCTTTGGATGGACTTAAAAATAGTCCTATATAGGAAAGAGTATTACCAGTGGTTCTTTTATTTTACCTGACGATAGAGGAGTATTAAAGTTAGGAAATCATTTTCCATACTTATTTTATTTAATGTTGTATCAGGGAGTTCACTCAGCTATTTGGATATTTTTGTCTCTAATAAGTCGCTAAAGTATGTTTTATTCAAGAAAATGCCAGAAAGGGTATAGTGTGTGAGAGTCCGCAAGGCTCCAAATGCAAGGGCAATGTCTTGGTCCTAGGCAATAAAAAAACAATGTTGTTACAAAAGGTAGGTTCTCTGCATTTTAATATGTACTAAAATTCTACTACTATGCCTGTCAGTATGTCTTTAATAGAGGGTACAATATTGATAGGATGAGAATCGTGACCTGGAAAGGTGGTGTGTGTTCATTGGAAAATTGAGATCAGAAAATACCACAGATGTTTTTTCCGACGTGACCAAAAATGTACCCTTTGTAATGAAATTCATAGATCCTCATCCTGCTAGAGTTCTGAAAAGGCAATAGCCTGTAGACGGGGAAGGTTTCCAGTCTGATACAGTTCATAACACCTGTGGATTAAAACAAAAGATGCAAAATGACCCATAGGATCGGGGTTACTGACCTAATTATTTGACATGCTTGAAGTGTATTTTTCAAATGATCCTTTTATCTGAGGAATTCTACATCTAGTAGACATTTGTGAGTTGCAGGTCGCGTTGGACCTTAAGGGAATGTATTTGCTTGTATTCATCTCACAAATAATGTTCTACGTTTTTTTTTATATGAGTGCAAATAGACGCTAATATCTAACATTGTTTTCTGAAAATATACCAAAAACAGACAGGAAACACCAGAACGCCCTGCTTTTTAACACTCCTCCCGATAACGTGGGATCCAGGCCTGCATAGAATATAAAGATCATGCTATGGTGAAAACTCAAAATTATATTTATGTCAAGTGTTTAAGGCAAAAATATGGATTTACTATGATTTTCTGTCTTTTTACTAATGACATTTTAAAGGAAACCTAGCTCCATAGCACTCTACATCCATACATTGCTATACTGATTATTTACTTGAAATTGTTTTGGTATTCATAATATTAAACTCTACATTGCTGAAAAGACAAGAAAGAGCGGGTCTGGTACGAATATTTATGCCATCCTATAAAAAAAAAACATTTTTGGCCCGTCTGCATGTAAAAAGCTTGCATTTTCTGCTTGTAGTCGAATATGGTGCCTAGTGCAGAGAAAAAATGTCCTATCTACCTATGGTCCTTACATCACCCCACTATTTCGTGGTTTAGAAGTCCTGGTACTGTAGCTGGTAGGGCAGAATTAAATTATCTCTTCGTCTCAGCATAGGTAAAGCTTGTGCATTTGCCGTAGCCACAGCCCAACAGATATAGTGAATATCTATATGAGACTCAACACCTTGAAGGCGGAATGAGAACATCACCCCACTCATTAGGGCACCCATCAGTCCATTGTTTTGATGACCAGAAAGTACTGGCTGAAGAGATACAGGTGGTCGTCAAAATTGTCACTATTGAATACATTTACTGACTGAAAAGTTGCAACTTGCTTTAACCTGTTGTGTCTTTGTCCAGCAAGATATATGTTGAATGCATGTGTCACCAATATGGTATAAAGGTTCTAAATAAGATCCATAACTCTGCTGGAAGTATCAAAATGTTTGTTTCGCTTGGTAACCTCGCATGAAAGTTATGTTCTTGAGTAGACAACGGGTGATGATTCCAGTGTTTTGCTGCTAGTACCAGAACAGTGCTTCCCCATGGCTGCTTTGTTGCAGTAGGGTAGGAAGGAACCTCAGCAGAACTGACAAAAGACAGAGCAGAGTACTCTGTCAACGTTAAAAGCTGGTATGTTGCTCAAGAGAGCAACATACTGCGATTAATCACAGGGCCGTGAACTGAATGCTGTTTGTCTTCAGCCATCAGTGAAGTCGGGGCTTCTGTCTTCATCTCTCTGCCCAAAACAAGAGCCAAGTGGACATATGCTGGGAACTATGTAGCCTTGAGGACTACGCCTGCCAGAGGAACATGTAAGATGTTTCTGTGTCCAAACATAATTACAATGTGTCAGAAACCGAGGGCATCCCAAGCAAGGAATATTTCCTTAGGACTCCAAGATGAAAGTGGCTGGACCTTCCTACTGTATTTGCAAGCTGTGAGTAAAACCTCAAGCAGGCAGCTCAACCAAATCATTAGTCAGAAGAAACATCATTCCGATAGAGACAGGTAGATTTAGCATATGATGTTTTAACCTTTGCAAGAGGTATGCGGTGTACTCTAGAAGAGTGGAAACAATCAGTTACGTCAGCATTCTCTCTAATACAAGGTTTTAGATAAAAAAAAGCTCTAAAATATATGCTTAAGCAAAATAGCATTGCTCATTTGGAGGGAGGAAACAGGGCTGCAAGGACTCCTGCTAATCCAATGACATAAGAACTGTAGTTTGTGACACAAAAATATCCACACTCATTGTGTGTTGCTTTGCTCATGATACCTGAATGTTAAAATAACAACACAATGTCCGTTCCCATGGAATCAAGGTATACAACAGTGTAAGGAGTTATATCTTTCCCTCTGGTTGATGCAAACACTTAAATAATATTCCCTCCTGTGCGTTAGCAGTATTGTGGATCGGGAGCACTTGTCACATCAAGACAAGCCTGCGACAAGAAAACATAGATAAGTAAAATAAATATTACCTATGTCTTAAAGAGTGAACGTTGTGGGAAGACAAATTAGGATAGCAACAAAAATTAATAGTTCATTTCTACTATTCACAGGCAAAGAAACCCATTTCAAGAGCGCTGAGGAGCCATTTCCAGCGCCCACGGAGGTTCTCCTTCATGAGTAGCTCCCGCTACAGTGCCTTATCATCTTCAGCCACTCCCATGGGCAGCTCCTCGTCCCTGATACCCAGCTCAGAGGAAGTTGTCCCTGCAGCATCAGTCTCTTCTGACATACCACGGGAAGTGGATGACAATGAGTCTATAACAAACAGCTCGGTTATTCAAGCCAAGCAAGCCAAAGAAGAGGATGAGTCACCCATGTCCGATTGTAAGTACTTCATAAAGTTGCTCGGCTGCCCTCAGCCAATCAATGAAAACAGCTTCAGAACAGAATTATTGTTGAAACATATCCTTATGTGTGAGCTATAAGTTGCCCTATATATGACTCCTAGATCTTTAGATCAGTGGTTCCCAACCTTTTGACATCTGTGGACCCCCAAGTTATCAGTACTGGAAACCGAGGACCCCCACTCAATCATTATTGGAATCCAGGGACCCCCCAATGAGTCATTACTGAAAGCTGCAAGCCTAATACGTTAATATTATTAAAATGTCTAAGCATTTACCGAACCCCTGAGGAAGCTTCACAGACCGCCAGGGGTCCCCGGACCACAGGTTGGGAACCACTGCTTTAGATAATGATTTTATTGTATGAATATTATAGCTTGGTTCACAGCATGTATTAAACAATTATTACAAACAATTGGCAGTATCAGAAGATCGATCAGATATATAAAACCTGTAAAAAGCAGTTTTTGACCACTGTGTGTGTCTCCAAAGATAGTCTCAAGATCTGACGAGCTTATGATTATGCGCATAAGACAGGAACTCCTCGTATGTTGGAGATGCTCCTCCAGGAGGAAACCTGTATATGATTGTGCATGGCAATGTGGATTACAATATGCATGGGAAATCATGTGCTCCACAGTACTGTTTCCATTCAGTATGGACAGACATTTGAATGAAGATGGTAACAAGGCTAACCAACTTGCCTAGCAATGTTGGGGCGCGTGTGGTTATTTCCTGCCAGCCTACTACCTCTCCTGTACCTTTGTTAATTGTCATTTGCTAGATACTTTTCTGTTGCAGCCATTGTGGCTCTAGTGATCTCTGTACTGTAAGTAGAAGACTAAGGTAGCTGCACTAATATAGTAGAGTACAGGGATGGAGACAATGTAAAGAAGACTGGGTTTGAGGTTGAGATATCAAGTGTCATTCAGGGCAAAGACATATACTCAGGCACTACAGCTTTCAGATTCAGCTTCCGTACAATGCAAGTTCTCTAGTTATTGTTGCACGTGGAGAGTGCCTACTGGTGCCCTCTACTTTTCCATGCGTAGATAAGTGACACCTGCAACTGTGGGCCGTGTAGATCGGCATATCTAAATTACAGAGTATATGTTTGAAGTGAAGACCGGGTGTATGGGCTACTGCTATTTCTATTCATATCTTGGATTTGTCATTTTGACTCTTAAAAACCTGTCACCAACAGGAAACAAAACCAATTGTTGTTTTTTCCCGAAGCCGCACACATAAATATAGCCTCATTCGGATGCAGGGGTTCTTGAGTTTCTCTTTTCACTTCTTTGCCTTTTAGTTGTTTTTCGTATCCTTTGAACATCAATAGCAAAAATTTGTCCAAATGGACTTAGATCATGGCTGGATCTAGGTAAAAAATAAAATAAAAAGTGTTGGTAAAATTACTTATTTCCAAGGATGATAAAAATCGTAGTTACTTGTCTGGAAGCAGACAAGCCTCAAACAGAACATTTTTTCTAGATATGTTCTGAATACAGTCCTCCCTTTAAATTCTTAATATGCTTGTGGAAGAATATTCTATGAAGATATGTGCTCATTGGAATAGTGAAGACTAAGAGACAGATAATTCCCAGATGAAATCTTTACTGAGATCTGAGTGAAACTGTAGATTGTTCTTGTATCCCTGGAACGCCTGCATCTCTGCCTCCAAGGCACGTTTCTCTTATGACAGAAAACAAGCTCATGCAGACTTAGGCAAGCTGATAAATATGTACAGTGCTGGATAGTAGTTTGACCTGTGTTTTGTGGCTATGACCAGCACTGGAGAATTTCTAGTGATTTGTGTTTTTAAAGTTAAATCAAAATTGCGAGGTTGAGGTCAAATCATATCCATGTTCTGTCTTTCTCGGGTGCGCCTTCCTAGATGTGTTCTGTTAGAAATTGGGTATCTAGTTGGCAGAGGTATACACCCTTGCCCAAGTAGAGACCACAATCCTAGTCTGGGTTAGTCACTACACAACCTAAATTATCCTGTGCTCACCCTCTGGTAGCTTGGCACAGAGCGGCAGGCTTAACTTAGAAGGCAGTGTGTAAAGTATTTGTGCAATAACTCATTCAGTAACACAGTGACACCACAAAAAGTACTCCACACCAGTTTAGAAAAATAGGTAATATTTATTTGAGTAAAATAAGACCAACATATCACAAATCGGACATAAAAAAGCAAAGATACACAATTTTAAAGGTTTCATCCCAAAAGAGCTCCTAGAAATGCAATAGCTCCAAATGGGGCTATCACAACGTCATTAACGGAGTCGTTCCCAGTAGTCGGACGCCACTCGCGAAGGAGTGCGGAGCTGGTTACAGAGTTGCATGGACCCTCAAGTACAGTACCTTTGAAATCGATGAAACAAAGATGTTGCACCAAATAGACGAGACCCATTGAAGGGCATGTACATAAGGTTTGCCTCCCTGGAGTGAAGGAGGTGAGGCGTCGCCAGAGCCAGTGCAGGGTCAGTTTCTTATGGCTACTGGGGAGGTGAGTCTTCGGTTCCTTACTGTGAGGCAGGGGAGGCGAGGCGTCGGTTCCGTCTGAGGAAGTTACAGTTCTCTTGGCCAAGGGAGCCAGAGAAAGGGTCCCAATATCAGAAGTAGGCAGAGGTTGATAGTCCCGCTACTTTCTGGTACCCAAAAAGAACAAGGGTCTCCGCCCTATTCTGGATTTGTGGGGCGTCAATCTCTCCCTCAAAAAGAAGAAATTCAAAATGCTCACTGTAGCTCAGGTCTTGTCTGGCCTAGACCAAGTAAACGGGATAGTAGCGTTTAACTTGCAGGATGCGTATTTCTGCATCCCCATCCTGCTTGCCCACAGGCGTTACTTGTGGCTCAAGGTAGGCCACAATCACTTTCAGTTTACCGTGTTCCCCTTCAGCCTTACCAGTGCCCCTCAGGTGTTCACCAAGGTGATGGCGGTGATTGCAGCTCATCGGCACAAGTTAAGGGTTTCAGTCTTTCCCTACTTTGACGATTGGCTGTTGAAGGCTCCTTCACCCCAGGCTGTCGTCTCCCACCTCCAGACTACGATGAACCTACTGCATTCGATGTGCTGAAGTCACACCTGACTCCCTCTCGGACGCTCCCTTTCATTGGAGCTGTATAGGTCATGATTCCGATGTTTCGGCCTCAGTCCTGGATCTCGGTGAGACAGACTCTGACCCTGCTGGGCCCCATGGCCTTGTGCATCCTGTTAGTAAATCATGCCAGATGGCATATGCAGGATCTGCAGTGGAATCTGAAGTTCCAATGGGTGCAGCATCAGGAGGATCTCTCCAACACGGTCCAGATCTCTGAGGGAATTATAAAAGATCTGCAGTGGTGGTTAACAAACCGCGATTGGGTCAGAGGCAGACTACTTTCCCTTCTCCAACCAGATCTCAAAGTAGTAACAGATGCATCACTTGTGGGACGGGGCGGCCATCTGGGAGAAGAATCCGTACTCCATATTAACCTACGGAGTTCCAGGCGATCTGGCTAGCATTGAAGGTATTTCTTCCCTTTGTCAAGGGTAAGATAGTGCAGGTGTTTACGGATAACACCACCGTAATATGGTACTGCAGCAAGCAGGGTGGTGTGGCCTTGCACCTCCGGACATGGCTGGAACAGCAGGGCGTAACCCTGGTGGTTGAACACTTGGCAGGTTCTCTGAACGCCAGGGCGGACAAACTCAGCTGTCAATGCCTAGAAGATCATGAGTGGCGTCTCCATCCGGAGGCGGCACAATGACTCTTTCAGCAGTGGAGAGAGCCTTGGTTAGATCTGCTCACCTCCGAAGAGAATGCGTAATGTCAGCAATATTACGTGTTGGAGTTTCCAAAGCAGCACTCCTCGGCTACGCTTTTTGTCGCGAGTGGAGCTCAGCCCTCCTGTACACCTTTCCGTCAATGCCACTTCTGCCCAGAGTTCTTAAGAAGTTCAAGAATGACCAGGCCCAAGTAATCCTTGTGGCTCCGGATATGGCACAGAGAGTCTGGTATCCCGAGCTTCTGAAAATGAGCATCGATCCTTCGATTAGGCTGCTCCTTCAGGAGGTTCTTCTGTTGCAGCAGCAGGGGAAGGTTCACCACCCAAACCTGTCAACTCAGCACCCTCATGCGTGGAGATTGAGCGGTGGCAGTCAACCACTTTCGACCTTCCTCCCGAAGTCTATAAAGTTACTCTGGCAGCCAGGCATCCCTCCACTGTGACGGTATATGCCTGCTGTTGGAAACGATTTGTAGATTATTGTACACAAAGATCTATTGATCCTCTTTCTGCCACTCTGATATTTTTCTCTTTATTTTATCCCTTGCCCAGCAGGAATCTGCATTGGGCACGCCCAAGGGATATCTACCTGCTTTGTCTGCTTTTCTACGGCTGCCTGATCAGTCTTCCTTGTTCAAATCACCTATTGTACACAGATTTCTCAAAGGGCTTGTACATATGTTTCCTCCTTTACCCTTTGTTAAGCCTCAGTGGGAATTAAATCTGCTTCTCACCTATCTTATATGTGCTCTCTTTAAGCCATTACACAGCTGTCCCCTCCGATTGCTCACTATCAAGACAGCCTTCTTAGTGGCAATAACATCTGCCCGGAGGATGAGTGAGATGCATGCTTTGTCATCCAAGGCTACGTAGCTCACATTGTTTCCGGACAAGGTAGTGCTTCCCACTCGTGCCTCCTTCCTCCCTAAGGTGGTGACCCCATTTCACCTGGGTCATACTATCACCCTGTCCACCTTCTTAGCTCCCCCGCATCCCTCTAAGGAAGAGGAGTGACTCCACCTACTTGACCCAAAAAGACGATTGTCATTCTACCTTGACCACATCAAAGAGTTCCAGGTGGACGACCAACTCTTTGTGGGGTATGTGAGATCAAAGAAAGGCCGGGCAGTGCAGAAATGAAACATTTCATGCTGGGTCATTCTCTGCATACAAATCTGCTACTCTCTGGCCAAAAAGCAGCCTTCTGAAGGCTTGGGGCCCCATTCCACCAGGGACAATGCTGCTACCACAGCGTTAGCATGAGGTGTACCAGTTTTGGACATCTGCCAGGCAGCAACGTGGGTGTCTCTGCACGCGTTTGACAAACACTACTGCTTGGACAATCAGGTCTGCAGAGACAGGCATTTTGCCCATTCGGTACTGCAGGACTTTTTAGTCTGAAGTGAATTTGTCTGCAGCCCACCGCCAGGAGGTTATGGCTTGTGTAACTATTCTAAGGTAAGGAATCTGCAGCTAAAAATCTCTATCAGATGAACAAGTTACTTACCTTTTGTAATGCATAATCTGATAGAGACTCTAGCTGAAGATTCCCTACACCCACCCATGCCTCCCCGCTCTGCGGACTTATTTACTAGGGTTGAGGATTGTCCCTTTCAGGGCCCTAATTTTGGCACAGTCAACACTTGTCAGTTTCTTCCATAGCTCTGCGTTTCTGATGTGGAAGTTTGTAGAAAAGTAACTGACATAACACACGCCTGGGTGACGCCTTTATAGCTGACTGTGACATCATAGACAGCTCTACCAACGCAACGCTGCCACACGGAGCCAAACTGAGCCACCTGATGGAACGCAGGGGTATTGCTCAGCAAAAGTTCCAGATTCCAAGCTGAGTCCTGTAAATTCTAAGGTAAGGAATCTGCAGCTAGATAGTCTCTACCAGATAAAGCGTTACCGAAGGTAAGTGACTTGTTCTTCAAAGCTTAGCAAGTACTTTTAAATGCCAAATCAAAGTGGCAGTGTAACTGCACACACAGGCCTAACAATGGCAGACCTGAGACATGGTTAGAGGGCTGTTTATGTGGGTGACACAATTAGTACTTTTAAGTAAGTTAAATGTACCAATTGTGGATGATGAGCCAATGTTACCATGTTTTAGGGAGAGAGCATTGTTTGCAATTCCCAAATGGATCACAAGGGACCTTGCTCATTAATATTCAAGAAATTGCGACCCATCTGGGAATGGCAGCGGACCACCATGTCTGTGACTGCTTTTAAAATAAAGCAGTTTTTTTAATGCATTTCAAAAATATGTATTTCAATAATGGAAATTAAACATTTCATTTTTTTTTTTTTTTAGAGCAGGAAGTGGTTCTTGTGATCACTGCCTGCTCTGAAAAATTGTTGGTGCCCCATTCACAAAGTGGAAGGGATCCCTTGGAGACCCCTTCCCTTTTGCAAATGGGTTACCACCAGTTTGAAATTAGTGTTAGCTGCAATTGTTTTGCAATTTCATTCACGGTCAAAAAACAATCATACATACCACTGCGACTCACAATCAGGAAGGGATGCCCTGGGCACACCCCCTCCTAATTAAGACTCCCAAACTGGTAAATAGAATACCAAACCTCAAAATAGCATTTGTACATGCTTTTTTCTGTGCACAAATGGCCTGGTTCTGCGAATCGGGTTGTTAGGTTACAGAAAAAAAGCTTTGTACATCTGGCCCCAACTCTTTTCAGAGCACTCCTCTGGGATATACAGTGTGGACGCAGGTGATTGAAGCTGCACAACAACTCTATGGAAGCAGCGTACAGTAGAAGGAAGGAAACAATCTGAATCCTTCATCAGTGCAATGCAAAACATCTTACCTCATGCTCATTCTTTGGCATTTGTGGCATTGATAACATCTCTAAGAGGACTAAATGCAGCAATGGCTAAAAGATAAAGAAATAGACTATAATAATGACTTACGCCAGCAAAGTTAAGCACAACTCCATGTGATCGCGTTTGTATGTAAATAACCTTGGGAATTCCTGCAAGGTTGTTTCTATCAGATTATATAAATTGTTTCACCAATAAAAAGAGATTAGTGTATCTATGGCTGATTTGGTGTTAGAAGGAACATTTTAAACAACTGACAAAGCCTTAAGCAGGCTTTGAAATTCCTTCTATTTGAGAAGATAGGTTCTCCAGATGTTTATTGGAAATTCAGTACATTATGAACAAGCATTCATGTTACAATTGTATTTTGGAAACTAAAGTCAGTCATTAAAAAATGAAACTCGTCTTTCATTGTAATGTGGAATACATGACATCCTGCATTTTGTCTCTGAAAATGAACAGTTCAAATCATATGGTCTTTTTTGTGTCATTTGCTTTGCACACTCCTGCCATCTGGTGGTGGACACAGACGTTGCAAGTTGTTTTTCTTCAAAGAGGCTTTGTTTTTGAGGTTACTGGTGACACCTCGCCTAAAACCACCAATGTGCATAGACTCCATCTTAGGTTCTTTTTTCCTACCATTGGGTTTGGATGTATCTACAGTGCTCCTGTACGTACGCACCACAAAGACCAACATTTTCAACATTGAGACCCATGAAAGTCTACCTACCATATAGAATAACTTTGTGCAACTGTTGACTGCTTCCGATCTGAACCGAGATTTAAGAGACCAGGTCGCATGAGAATGGCTCATGTGGGGGAGGATATTGAGAATATTCCTTTTACAATCTGCCCTACCTGTAACATTAAGTTCCCATTATCAGACCAGCATCGAGTTGGTAACCTGTGACTCCTGAGAGACAAGTCGGCCTGTCTGGCTTGTAAGGCCTTTCTGGTATAACAAGAACTTTCGGTACCAAAGAAATAGATGGTGTGCGCATTGTAGATGCTGGAAATGGCCCTTTCTGCATGGTCACCCTCAAACGTTTTGCCTTCCTCCTCCTGTTTTTGCTGAATTCATTTTTGTTGGCTTTAAGACTCTGGACATTTTACCACTGCTAACCAGTGCCATTTTCCACGCACCTCTTCCTCTGCGGTCCCTTGCAAGGATTTTTTTTTAACACAAACCAGGTACTTTGCCCTGCAAGAAACACATGTTGTTTCTAGGAGAACTTAAGACACTTTTTATTGCTTTTACAGTAATATTTCAGTTCATACAGTGATATCCCCACATTTGCTTATTTCATCTTTAATCGTTTTGACATGCAATTATCCAGATAAATATTATAGATTTTTCTAAACACTGTGTGGTGTATTTTTGTGGTGCTATATTGTGTTATTGTACGATTTATTGCACAAATACTTTACACATTGCCTTCTAAGTTAAGCCTGACTGCTCAGTGCCAAGCTACTAGTGGGTGGGCACAGGATAATTTGGATTGTGTGTGACTTATCCTGACTAGAGTGAGGGTCCTTGCTTGGACAGGGGGTAACCTGACTGCCAACCAAAGACCCCATTTCTAACATGTATTAAGCAAGTGCCCTCAAGGAGCAGTGGCCTTCTAAGGAGGAAAGAGCCAGAGGTGTAAAAAATACTTTCTGTGGAAATACTTCAGAGGATTTAAGAAAACCAGGAATCTAGTATCCAAAAATGGGATTCTTCATGAGCAAGGAGTCAGGATCAGCATGTATAGGGAGCGGAAAAAAAAACATGGCCTTGTTGTGATGATTCCTCCATCCAGAGTGAGTAAAAGATAGAATAGTGAAAGGCCAGGCAAATTAAATGACATCAAACACCACGTGAGAGAAAACCTAATGAATTTGAAAAGAAAGGTAGAAACCAAGGGAGAAACAACCATGAAGGAAAGGAAAAAAGAGAACAAAAACCTGAAGTGGACTTTCTGCGGAGTCTCCTTAAAAGGCAGCTGTTAACCATCAGGACCCTGATTGCCATTTTGAAGTTGAAGAGAGAATTAGCAATAGTAAGGGGCACAAAAGGAAACAGACCTAGGTGGTAGACTCTCTAAGTCAGCAGCTGCAGCCTTATACAGTGTCCTACAGATGTACAGCGTCTTATAAGTCTGAGAACCACAGGACCCCACAAAGTACAGCAGTTCACTGGGAAGAACTACTTTTCTTACACAACACCCTATTCCAGCGCTCTTTGGTGGGGCAGCCTTCCACTAGTAAGTTGAATCCTAACGCCTCCCTCAGCACCCCACCTGGCAGTGAGTCTTATGTGAGACCATGAGTCTTGCTCTGCGATCTGTAAGTCCCAGCTGCCTTCTAGGCCACTACTGTCATTCTCTATGGAACACAGTGGTCCATATTTTACCAGCAATTTCTGATGTCCTCTGGGCAGCCAGTTCAAGATGCTGACCCACGCATACAAAACCTGGCGCAACAAAGGACCAGCATTCATCAACAAATGAATGACCTTTCACCTGTGATGCACCTCCCTCTTAGTCACAGACACACCCCTCCTCACCCCCTACCCCTGATACACTGAGTCAACAGTGAAGGACGCTCCTTCTCTCACCTGGTGGCTTAAACAGGGAACAACCTTCCCCTGCACTTCAGGAATGCAGCATTGCTCTGAGAATTCAGAACAGGATTCAAGACATGGCTGTTCAAATGAACAGAGCACCACAAAGCAGTTAGCAACTCCAGGGCCTTGAGACTCTCACAGGTGATTTGCCACACTTTATAAATCCTGATTGGTTGATTGATCCCTGACACAAGCTATTCAGAATGGCCACATTGCAGCAAAATGTGTGATCATCTCTGGCTTGGATATGGCAGACTGCTTAGGGGGCGGTCGATTGGCACAAGTGTGGTCCTTTGGCTGCATGCCTGTTGTTGGCCCTGACCCTTTTTGCAGGCTCATCCCCAGACTTTTTGCCTCCTTCCTCTTATTTTGTCTGACCTCTTGCTGTTGGCTCTAGGACTCTGAGCATTTTGCCACTGCTGATCAGTGCTAAAGTGCAGGTGCTCTCCCTACTAAAGTTGGTATGATTGGGTTATACCTAATTGGCATATTTAATTTACCTGTAAGACCCTTGTACAGTGGTATCTCTAAATGCTACAAGTGGGCCTTCAGTGCTGCTTGCGCTACCCACTAAAGTAGCCTTTCAACTCTGTCTCAGGCCTGCTAATGCAGGGTCTGCATGCGCAATTTGCTTCCACAGAGACCTGGCATCGAAATTTACTTGCCAAGCCCAGAACTCCCCTTTTAGTACATGTAAGTTACCCCTAAGGTAGGTCCTAGCTAGCCCTATGGGCGAGATGCTATGTATGAAGAAGGCAGGACATGTGCCTAATAGCGTAGCCTGTCCTGGTAGTGACAAACAGCCTTCTCATAGGATTGCATTGGAAATGCCCAGCCTCATGTCTAGGGGGTATTGTCTGAAGTATGAGGGGTAGTGTAGGCATGTGTGGTATGGTTGTGATGGTAGTAAGAAATGCTACTTACTGGTGTAGGTAGATTTTTTATTATCATTACAGAAATACCACTTCTAGAAAGTGAGCATTTCTCTGTGCTTACGACTCTAGTGTTTTGCAGCTTGACTCCAATCCACGTCTGGGCAGCGTGACCGTTTGTGCATACTTTTCAGACAGCCTGTACACAGGGAGGGTAGAGGTGTCACAGAGGTGCATCTGCATTTTGAATGGTCTTCCTGGGCTGAGAGAAGGGGGAGGCAGGGCACACATGCATCTGTAAAGGCTGTGCCCTAGCCTCACACAAAAGGGTCATCTACCCCCAACTGATGTTTGGAGCCTGTGCTGAACCATTGCAAAAATTGAGTATAAGTACAGGGGATTTTTCCCCACAATGGGGAGACACTCTGAACTTAACATGCTTGTAACTGGACAAAGAATGCTTCTTGAGGGGCTCACTAGGAACCGCCTTGGACTTCTGCTGCTGTGCTGACCTGTGACCTGCTTGGTCACTTGGAGGAACTGCCAACTACCTGCATCCATCTTGTGCTGGCCTGCTGCTGGGCGCTGCCACCCTGCGCTCCATCTTGTTGTGTCCCCCAGGGGCTGAGTACTGTGGCCCCTGTCCCCTGCCATCACCTGCTGAAGCCTGGAAAAGCGCTTTCTTTCCTATGATAGTAGCGCCTACAAAAGCGCTCTGCCTGCTGCCATGACACTTGGAAAGTGCCCCACTTGATTGTAAAAGCACCTGGAGAGCACAGTGGTTTTAACCCATTTTACGCTTGAAAGCACTCTGCCGGTCCGAGAATCACTGCCGCAACCCGGGCGTTGTAGATTTCAAGCGTGCTGGAGATGCGCTGCCCCCGGGGCACTCCAGAAGTGAAGTCAGGAGCATGCATGCTACTAGCGTGCCCCTGGGGTGAAGCACGCTCCGAGGAGCGTCCCCGGGGCACAGTCAGGCATCCACTTTGGTGCCTATTCACCGCTGCGGCCTGGGCGGGCTGCAGCTGATTCGCTCAGCAGGCCTGATGTGGAGGAACCAGCCCTCAGTCGAGATCGGGCGGGGAGGAGGCCTCATCAGAGGTTCCCCGCCCCACCGGGCCTCATTTCAGTGTAGAGATCAGGCAGGGAAAGAAGCGTCATCCGAGGCTTCCCGCCCCACTGGAGCCCTTATTGTTTGTTGGAGATCGCGGGTGGGGCGGAAGCCTCACCGGATGCCCCCCGAACCGCAAGGTCTCCACCTTTGCCCTGTGGCGGGGTTTTGGCTTTGTTCCCCCTCTGTCTTTGGACGGCCCGTAGTGCTCTGGAGGGGGCAGAGATCGCGGGTCCCAGAAGGGGCCCCTATATAAAATCGGAGGGGGTGTTTGCCTCCCGTCTCCCCCCAAAATAACCAGAGTGCCCCCGTTTGGCACAGAGGAGTACCGGGGGCCCCCTTATTTTACTTGCAATGGAACTATACTTTTTTAATGTTCCTGGTACAGGCATTATGGGCTGGTATTCTAACCTGTTTTCTCTTATGATGTGTCATATCTTTGGTGATGTTCCTTTTATGGGCATGACATGCTGATATGTTTTTTTGACTTGCCATATGCTTTCTAATGTTCCTTGTATGGGCGTTTATGATATGTTCATGACAAGTGCATTTTTATTGTAATGTTTTCCTGACTACTGCTTATGTTGCAGAATAATGAGTTAAATGTGACTACTGCTGATTTCTGCAGGGCAACAGTATTTAGTAAAGTTCTGACAACTGCTTGGGTAGCAGGGTATTACTGGCATGTTGTGTTTGGTCTAATAATGTTGTGTACAATACAGTTTATTTTTACATAACTTGGTGTTGTGTTTCCTTAGTGGTGGGGATACTGCATCACGTGTTGTGAGTGTTGTGCAGACGCTTTACAAATTGCCTCTGGGATAAGCCTAACTGCTCGTGCCAAGCTACCAAGGGGGCGAGCAGGGGTTATCTTGGACGTGTAACTCCCTTGCTCTGACTAGAGTGGGTGAGTTCTGCCTGGCTTCGGTGCATACCCAGAAACCCCATTTCTAACACCTGTGATCAGTAGGCTTCTGGGATGTCATTCAATGGCTCTCACCATTTTTGCTGAGCAAGCAGACTCTGCTCTGAATCGTTTTAGGAAAACAGGGCCACAGCAAATTCCTTGGGCAGCGTAACCTCCACCAAACAGTTCCATCAAAATCTCGCCCTGTTTTAGGCCACTGTAGGGGTTCCCAATACAACCAATCTCAGACCCCCCAGCTAGCTCAACAGCTTTCCCTGCTCTGTAGTTGGGCCATATTTCTTTGGGGGTATGAACAACTTTTTTGAAGATTGAGGAACAACAAATTGTTTGGTATTCATGTTTCAGGTTTTGGGAAGCAAGAGCAAAATGCTAGTATGTCATAAATGAAGTTTTTAACTAGATCTGTTTGTGATCTACATTATGATGCCTAGGCCACCCCCACTTGCTACACCCCATACCCATGAATGAGCTCTGTGGAACATCATGTGCAGCACTCCACTGCCATTGGCCTAAGATTGTGCTATTGAAATAACATATGGCTTCAACGTTCTTCCAAAAGCTAGCTTTAGTATGTCACTTGCCAAGAATAGATATTAAGGCTAGTAATGTACCAGTAGAACCAATTTCATTTCACATGAGTCTTAAAATCTTATATGTAGGGAGAATAACCAGTCAATTCTCTTATTGGTGTCTGAATAAGTTTTAAAATCACGGTCAAACTATCCAGATAACTCAAACATGCCAATAGGGCAAGTGCCCCATCTGTCAAATGCTATTCGAGTACCTCTAAAATGTTAGATTAGCTGTGATATAGTTAGTTCAGTGACAGCACTGTCAACTCTAGGTTGTAGATACAGCTGGAACATAATTGGTGTTACCAAATACATGTGGCAATTTAAAGCCACATGACTAGGGAGAAATGTCCATTATATAGCTAGTACTTCTTGAAGGCTAGTGGGGCTTTGGTGGTGTAACTGTGGTCTGACTGTGGTACTCTTTATAGATGCCATCTTGTGCAGAAAATATTGTTTACTGTAGACTGCCTAATTTCTAGAGAAGTTTGTGCTGTTCATGCTTCGCTCTGAAGGCTTTTGGGGGGGAGGCAGGTCACATACCTGATTACAGAGAAGAGAGGGTTCTCACTCACATTCTTCATGGAGCCAATCAGACCATAAAAGAAAACAACACTCTGTCAAAAATGAAGAAGTCAAGGAACATGGGTAAGGTCAGGCAGAAATGGCTACAAAAAAAGAGGAACAAACAGCAAAAAAGAAAGGGGCAGGAGCATAAATAAAGAAGAAATACTCACTTACCCTCCTTACCAGGACCTGGAAGATGCCACAGCAGGTAAGACAGGAGATGGAAGACCCTGCCACACCAAAGACTATCCCGAGGACATCTGGAGAAAGAAAGCTGAGCAGTCACGATGCTCACCTCTGTCAGTTGGTAAGGTCAGAATAAGCTTGCCAATGCTAGAGCATAAGGACATTCCAGCTAATCAAAGGAGAGGATATTGGCCTAGAGTGAGCTACCTCTTCCTAGACTGAAACTAGGGAGGCTTACTGTCCCCACAACAATCTAAGAGGATCGTGACTCAGTCATGTAAGTGTAATGGGGAAGGTAAAGGCTTAATTAGTATCTTAGTCACAAATAGAAGTGCCATATGGAGACTGCAGTAAAGACACCTGAAGGTAGGGAGAGGGTGCTAAATATTTTGACGACAATTGTGTTTGTTTGAAAATGGGACAAGAACTCTGAAGTAGATACTTTATTTATACTAAGCAGCTAAGGGTATGTTATGTTTTTGTGGCTTACAAAGAGAAAATAACTATATCCCTGAGATGAGGAGAGGGAAGGGCAACTCAAAGAAGACGACGAAGGCTTTAGGAATTACTGGATGGACTAAATAGGAGAGGGCCAGGTTTTATATCTGCTAAATAAGAATATATCTGAAGTCCAGAATAGCAAATGGAAAGTGTAGAAAGAAGAGGGAATTGATAGGAAGGGGTGCCAATTGAGGAGACAATGTGGGAGTGGCCAAACGATGCAGCATCTGTTTAAGGGAAGAAGAAGAGTAAAGATGAGAAAAAAGCTAAATCCTGAAGGAGAGAAATTGTGAACTATGTGAATTCACCTTGGATTAAGAAGGGTGTATCAAGGGACAAGAGAGTAAATACAGACCAAAAGAAGTCAGTACCATAGTAGAGTTGCTTTTTGCCTGGCCAAACTCACAACAAGGCAGCTCACAGAACCCTTGCACACCTCTTTCAAAAGGGCGTTTTACTCTTTCATATGTTATTTATTCTTTTTACCAGTCTTCTTCGCAAATCATTCATCTCTCGCGGTGCAGACCTCCACTAAGTGTGTGTTTCCCACAGATTCACATGAAACCATTAGTTTCCCTCCTTATTGTGCACTTACTCTGATGTTCCATTACTGGCCTCTAAAAATTTATAATATAATCCCCAGGAAAATAAGAATGTGCAATTGCGATGTTGTTACAAGGGAACATATGACTTGCAGAATATTTGAAAACGTATCCTTGTATCCTTTATCCCACGGTCCTTACGCATGACTTTTACTCCTGTCTTTACTTGCTGGTAAGTACAACGCAGGTAAGTATATATGGTTTTTTACCTTTACCCAGCATCCATTACCACATAGTACTTTATTCCACAGCTTATTTTTATATTATTTAAAAGCAAGGGTTAAGATGCAGGTGGAGGTAAGGGTGATTTTATTGTTTAGAGGTGGCTAGAGGTAAAGGGAAGCAAGGGTAATTTTAAGGTTAAGGGGCAAGTAGAGGTAAAGGGGAGGTAAGGAAGATTTTAGGATAGGGACCAATAGAGGTCAAGGGAGGTAAGAGTGATTTTAGGGCTCAGGTGTGGCTAGAGGTAAAGGGGGTATGGTTTGGAAATTACAGCTCATTAAAGGTAATAAGGTATCTCCAATATTGGTCTCTGGGAGAGATAGGCCTTGCAGTAATGAAAACCAAATGTAAGATTGTTTCAGTACCAGGACATGTAAAACTTGAAAGTACATTTCCTACTTTTGAATGCACTGCACCCTGCCCTCTGGGCTGACCAGGGCTTGACCCTGGGGGTGTCTTACATGTATATAAAGGGAAGGCTTTGGCCTGGCAAAAGGTTATTTTGCCATGTCGAAATGACAATTAAAACTGCACACTCAGGCCTGAGACATGTTTAAAGGGTTAATAAAGTGGGTAGCACAGTCAGTGCTACAGGCCCACTAGTAGCATTTCATTTACAGGCTCTGGGCATATGCAGTGCCTCTTTACTAGGGACTTGGGAATAAGCAAGTTTTACTATGTTTTAAGGAGGGAGCGCATGCACTTTAGCACTTTTAAAGTGTGCAAAGTCCAAAAGTCAGCAAAAACGAGGTCAGCAAAAGTGGAGGAGGAAGGCAAAATGTTTGGTGGAAGAACACCGTAAGGCTGACAGTTCTAACTGGCGGTAAGAGATTTTTAGGATTCAGAAGCAGGTAGAGGTAAAGGGAGGCAAGTTTTTTTTTATTTTAAAGGTATTCTTTGGGGGACTTGTGCCCCTACCAGACAAAAAGGGGGATTTTAGGGAGTCACCGCAAAAATATATACACCTATATATTTTTATGTTTAAATATAGAAATACACCTAAGGTGACATATAATTAACTTTAACTTTGTCATAGTTAGGTTAGACTTTCCTGGGAAGAGTGATTTTGTTTCACTAATAACTTTAACGTAGTTCGACAAATCTTTTCAAAACATTCATCCACCCTCAGCTGCTTCATGGAATGTTTCGGGATGATCCATCAAGTGGTGGCTGAAAAAAAAGGGGGTTCTGAAATGCTTATTCCCCATGCAGTTTCCATAGGGAAAATTAAACAACAATACAGTAAAAAAGGGCCCAAAAGAATTACATCACAATTGTCAGATACCTAGATTTTTACTCAGCTTGCTTTTTGTGATTTCGTGCAAACCTTTTCAGCCTTTTTTTGAGAAGTTAAGGGTAAATAAATAACCTTATCTTTTGCTGCTGTTGGACACCGGTGTTGATAGCAATTGGCTGGTCCAGTGAAAGTGTCTCTCTCTCTCTCTCCCTCTCTCCCTCTCCCTATCTGTCTCTCTCTCCCTCTCCCTCTACATCTCCATCTCCCTCCCTTCCTCCCTCTCTCCCAGTTAGGTTCTGAATTTGCTCGTACAAACCATAGAAATTCAACAGTTAGAGTTATTTCAAGTAATTATACCTCACATCCTAAGGTAACTATAACTCGTGCCTCCGCCTTGCACAGTTTTTTCTTCATTAATTTGACTGCTAATGCTTCATTGATATTTTTAATGACATAATAGAATTTGTCATGATTGCTGTAGTATCTGGGGGTGATTAGCATTCGCCTGGCGAGGGTGCGTGTTATCATTACCTTAGGGCTCGAGTTATAGTTCCTTGAAATAACTCTATAACTGCTGAATTTCTCTGGTTTTGTGTGATTAAATTCAGAACCCATTCTGTTAAATCTCTCATTCTAAGCATATCATTCATCAAAGCGTAAACAATTGCCTGTCTCTCTCCCTTTCACTCTCGTTCTCTCGTTCTCAATTTCTTTTTTTCAATCTTTCACCCACTCACACCCTTACGTACCCACTCACAAACCTACTCAGAAACTCACACATCCACTCAGTCCCTCATGCACTCACTCACAGCCTTATTCAGACCCTTACTCACGCACTCACAGACCCACTGAGACTCTCACACACCCATTCACAGACCCACTGAAACCCTGATTCACCCACTCAAAGACCCACACAGAAACTGATGCACCCACTAAGACACCTGATGCACCCGCTTACACACAGAGATCCTCCCACAGCCACTCTCACCCCCAGAGACACCCTCTCACACCTATTCTCACACCCAAAGAGACAGGCCACGGCCAGCTCCCGCTGCGCATGTCCAAAGGACTGTGTGCAACATGGGGTTGGGTGGTTAAGGGGGTAGTCCTCAGGGTCTGACTGCAGGCCAGGCACCACGGCCCACCCTCACCGCACACGACCAAAGCCGTGCATGGCGGTGGTTTGGTTAACATATAGTAATAAAAATTACTTCACATTAAAAAAAAATCATAGAAATTCACTGAAAAAACAAAGGCTACAGGGACATTATAGTTAAGAAATAGAATTGAAAAAACAGAAATTCACTTAAAAAACGAATGTTATAGGGACGTTATAGTTATGCTCTCATTTTAAACATATGAAACCATAGAAATTCACCAGTTATAATTGGTTATCATAAGTAACTATAACTCATGCCCTAAGATAACTACAACTCGCACCCTCACCATGCACTAATTCCCATACAATTACAGCACTCATGACATACTTTGATAACACCATTGATAATGTCACTGTAACATCTGCAGTAAAATTGCTGATCAGATAACTGTGTATGGCCGGGGCGCGAGTTGTAGTTCTCTAATGGCACAAGTTATAGTTATGGTTACTTCTGATAACTCTAGGTGGAGAATTTCTATGAATTTGTACCTTTAAAATGTGAGCCTAACTATAACATCCCTGTAACCTTTGTTTTTTTTAGTTTATTTCTATGTTTTTTTATTTCTATTTCCTAACTATAACGTGTGTGTATATATATATATATATATATATATATATATTTTTTTTATAACTAGTTGTAATGCCTGTGGGAGAAAGGCATCTAGTAACTTGAAAAGAGAACTTGACAAATTGTACCTCTAATTTGAGGAACCTGCCATGAGGAAACTCCTAATACAATCCAGCCTTCGTTTGTCATGATCCTCTCATTTTCAGTCAATAGCTATTTCTGGGTGACTGAAAAAAATGGTTGCCACAGGAGGCTGATATATATAATTTCTAAAAGAGATTTTCTTATAGTGCTGCCCCTCCAGTTTACACCTCCCTTCTTAGTCAGTAATTAACACTGTTCCAAATTGATATTCTCTTCCTTCACATTGGAAAAGAACAGGGTGGTTGGAGAGCTTGTAGTCTTTTGGCCATATGTAAATGTAAAGACAACATATTAAATATAATTGAAAATGTTCAATATAAAAACACTTTTCAAAACTTTTAATATGTAAACTCTGTGGATAATATTATGGCTAAAAAAGTTGTCCTAAGTACTTTAATCCTCAAGTATTATTTTGCTATCCTTAGATTTGCAAACGCTGGTGGAGGAGATCCGACAGAGCGTGTTGAAGCAATTAAATGAAGAGGAGAACCAGAAGAAACAGAAACTTGTGAGGTATGATAATTCTCTGAGGATAACATCAATGTGTAGTTTTCACGTTGCTAAAGGATTTTGACCCACTAATTCCAGATTTACACACTTTTTCCTCCTTTGAACAAAGCCACGTTTGACAGTACTCATAAGGTTTTCACAGAGAGGTCATGTTTTTTTCTGTGCATAGGAATCTATTTACCCTCGTCATATGTTACAGCTGCTATTTCAGCATTCCGAGTATCAACAGATTTAGGTTAAATATTGCAGAATCTGATTGTCTTTTGGCGTACTGGAAATGTAGCACCATCTTTTAGATTTGCTATTGGTGTACGAACGTCACATTTCATTCAGAGGGGTTGATGATTTACGGCCTGATTACGAGTTTGAAGATTGTTTACGATACCTCATCCTTCTGATAAATTTTGGCGGGTCAAACCTGCCGAAATGTATTCGGGAAAAGCATATAGTGTTTACTCATTGGATTTCGCATGTTATTCCCCACAAACTAATAATAGGTTTCATTTATTGCACCCGATAAATAACATACTCCATGTTATCATTATTTATAAGGTGGGGGAAATAACACCTGAACTCGTAATCACGCCCTTTTAAGTTTACCATTCGCCAAACACTACATCAGGCCCACAATTTGTATTCTGGGCTACTCTGCAGCCGTTCATGCAGACTTTAACCACAATCTATTCCTAGCAGGCTCATCATGCTCTATTTACTTGTGGTTCCACAGGCCCACCTGTTCTAGGAAGAAATGAATGGCTTTATAATAGATATGCTAATAGCCTAATACGCCTGGCTGCTCCTTAACATTCACATGTAAAATTAACAGCTCGCCTAAATTGTCTTTCTTACTGGTGGTGGAAGAAGAGATAGTTGGTCCTGCCTCAGTTTTCAGCTACATCTGCAATTTGTTTTTCTCCCTGTTGATAATGGTGCCTACATGCATCCTTTTCAAAGCTTTTGTAGGTGCATAGCTTGTGAAGCGCTTTACTAAGTGCCAGCCCTGCTTCATTCTTGGTTAGGAAATTACACATAGGGAATCTGTAGGGTACAGCTGATAAGGATCTGATACTGTTAAGCCCTTTGCATCCTGAAGGTACCTTCCGTGGTGAGAAAACCATAGTCCTTACTGGAAACGGCATCAGTCATTTCGAGCTTGTCTATGAATGAGTAACACTTTTCTAGTCCTTCTACTTCATAATAATTGTATTCAGTTTCCGCAAAAGAAGGCAGCCTTAGCTTGACTCAGAGTCGTATTTTAAGTCTTGCCCTTTTAGTTCTGGCGTAGAGTCAGCTTTAGGTGTTGCCTGACTTTAGTAATAAATACAATACTGCAATAAAGTGCACCAAAACGTGCTGTGTCGCCGGTTTAATTATTTGCTCAGTTGGAATGCTAGTCATAAGTTCGTACAGGCCAGGGGGCAATGACGCAGCCCTCTTCGTGGTAGTGGGAGATGTGGCGAGAGATGGCAGTTTGCCTGTCTATATGTACTGCACAGAGGAAAAGGGCAGTATTGCCAAGTTAGCAAGTCCCTGTTATCTTGTTTTCAGTTTTTCACCAACCATCATGTATCACACAGAGATACAATTGGTCTGTTTTGTAACCTTAACTTCTAGGCAATGGGATGCCAGTGCCCCAGCTTGTGGTAGTGTCAAACCCCCCGTAGAATGTAACTAGGAGCCTCTGAGTCTCAATTATCCTACAGATATTCATTGCCATTTGGCTGAATGGGGGCCCGTGAAAGGTTGAGGGGTGGCCCCCCTGAGTGTTGGAGGACCACTGCACCACAGGGGCCCTGTGTTATGCCTCTGGCTTTGGGTACAGGACAGGACTTGGGCTGGGGGTGAAGTTCTCACACCGGTAGCCCCAACTGCCGACCCCATTCAGCTATCCCACTGGCCCTTCCTCCATGAGCGCTGGGCATCAGCACCCAGAAGGAAGGATTTCATACATAAATAAGTTAGCCATTTTAAAACTATGTTGCTTGGTAGTTACAAGCAAGAAAATGAGTAATGTTAGACCTGGCATCCTTAGCGTAGTCTTTCTTTTTGCCTCTGTTTCCTAAGTTGTGACTGTGTGCCTGACTCTGGTTTTGGTACTCAGGGCAATTTACCACTGCTGGCCAATGCTAAAGTGTTAGTGCTCTCTGCATAAACTGTATGTGTAATTTGCTTTTTCATGATTGCCATATCTGATTTACTAGTAAGTGCCTAGTAAAGTGCACTAGAGGTGCCCAGGGCCTGTAAATCAAATGCTAGTAGTGGGCCTGAGCACTGATTATGCCTCCCACACGAGTAGCATGGAAACATGCCTCAGGCCTGCCACTGCAGTGTCTATGTGTGCTGGGTTGGCCTGCAGTTTCTGTTTCTGCCTCAGAGAGGGCAAAGAGTGCACTTTGCTGTGTATCCGGCTTGTGAAGTTTCTCCAAGGTCTTTTACTGAGCTTGCATCCTGTCAAGAAGTCTCAGGGACATCAAAGATCTCACCTACCAGCCCCTGGGTTAACTTGCTGTGGACTCTTACTCGCCAAGTAGTGCCTCCTCCAGTTCTGGGCTGTTGGGAGTGAAAGCTGGTGAAAAGCCAAGAAGGACCAAGTGCACCGACTTTGAACGACACCTTGACTGACGTGGCTACCGGTTTCCATGACGCCACCAGCAACTGAAGTCGTGGTCCCGTAGGCCCGACACAGCCTCGCTGAAGTCCACAACTCCATGAGTTCCGAAGTGCCATTTCACCAACATCTGTGACACCCTACTCTACTGCGACGCCTGAAGTCCTGTGGCATGACTGCAACCTTGTGAGGTCGCTGCACCACGTCGTAACCACTGGATATGGACCCTGCCGTAAGTGCGAGGATCTGATGATTCACCCAGACACTGCCTCACCTCCACAGCAAGGACCTGATGCCTCGCACCAAACTCCTTTGTTTCGCCGTACCGTACATCAACCCCTGGCTCCCCGAAAGCGTGCACCGCCTTGTTTCCTCATTTTCACAAGGTAGTGGACCTGGGGGTCCGTGCGACTCTGTGACCGGCACCATTGGCATTGGATTGTTGGGAACGACTCCATCACGATGCCGTGATATCACCAATCCGAGGTATTTGTGTTTCTAAGCACTATATTGAAGTTTAATCTTGGAAAATTCATAACTTTACTTGTGTTTGTTGGATTTTGTCGTTCTGACCTTGTTTTACTCAGTAAGTATTGGCTATTTTTCTAAACCGGTGTGGAGTCCTTTTGTGGTGTTTTCACTGTGTTAGTGTGTGTGATTGTACAAATACTTTACACATTGCCTCTGGGATACGCTTGACTTCATGTGCCAAGCTACCAAGGGGCTGAGCAGGGATTATCCTAGGTGTGTATCTCCCATATTCTGATTAGAGTTAGGGTCCCTGCTTGGACAGAGTGCATACTGACTGCCAACCAGAGACCCAATTTCTAACAAGTAGATACTACGGAAAAACTATGCACATACATGATTTGTGTAATATTTTATTCGTTTGGAGCCATTGAGAGCAAATTATCACCTTTTTCTTATGTCCATTATTTCCTATTACTTCACTAATAGGTTGACTAACACTTGTATAACATAGATGCATATTTTTTTATAAAATCCACTGCAACAACATGTTTCTATGATCTATGTTCAACACAGTTTGAGAAACAGAAGCAAAATCCTTCTACACTTCAATGAGGAAAGAGAGAGCTAGAAATTGACCACTTGTATGTCAGCCGCTTCAACGTTTACATTCAGATTTGATCTTCAGCCACATCATTGATATGTTAGGTGTCCCTATAGTAGCTCATCCGGCTTGAGTTTATTTAGGTTCCCTTATCAAGAACTAGAACTCATAAATACCATGGACAGAGTTCTATTGTGGAACATGTTGAGGGCAGCAAGGATGCTAAATGCCGGGCTCTGGAAAAAGAGAGCTCCCAAGCCCTGTACAATGGTTGTATGAGCTATGACAGCTGCAGGCAAATGAGAAATAGTCCCACAACCTTATTCATGCAGAAAAAAAATCCCAAAATTTGCAATCCACAAATTGCTTTTGGAGTATCGCTGCTTCGCACTGCCCAAACTGAGAGCTCTACAACTGTTTAACTAAGAATAGACGAAGGATAGAGGGGACTGAGAATATTTCCTTAGATAGAAGGAGGGGATAATCTCTGCAATTTTAGTAAACTGCGTAACACAGCAAATTAAATCACAAAACTTTTAGAGAAGGGCAGTAGGGGAGCAAGGGGGTTTGGTTGAAGATTGAAGTTTCAGTAATTAGTTTTAGTGCAAGGCCACTGGAATTATGATTGTGCGGCCGTGGTGCTTTTTGCATAATTATGGATGTGCCGCATTTGCCACATCATCCATCATCTTCTGCAACATCTGCAGATTTTAACAAAGAAATTTGTTTCTAGATCAAATGGTCCAAAAGTTATGAAAATCTCAGCAACACGTATTACTAAAACCGCAGTGGCACGTGTTGTAACACAGTGGAAGGCCCTTTGCCAAGGTTAACTGGTCACCTTTCTATTGCTTAGTGCTACATTTAGATGTTAAACTGGTACCAATGAGATGCAACCCATGCCCAGACAGTATTAACAAGTGTACAAAATGGATGGCGAAATATTGAAATACTAACACAAAATGTGCTGCATTACGCTCCATAATTTGCCTTTTCATGCAACATAATTTTGTCAACCCTGCAGCATTATTTGGTCCTCCTCTGCCACATTATTTGGTCCTTCCCTGCCACATTATTTGGTCCTTCCCTGCCACATTATTTGGTCTCCCCTGCCACCTAATTCTGGTAGCACTGTCTATAATAATTATGTATATGTATGTGAAAAAAACTGAAAAAACAATAAATAGACTTGAATTAAAAAGGATTGTCGCTATAAAGGTGCCTTTGGTGGAGGATGAGAAAGAGGTGATGGAGTGTTGAATTGTATATAATAGATTAATTGGAGATAAGAATAGTGCAGAACTTCCAACGTGTTTAGTTGAGGTTGGGCTGTTTCAGGCAGATTCCTTGTGAGCTCTGGGTCTATTTTTACCTAGATTCTTGGGCATTAGTGTGATAGCATAGCACACTGTTGCAAGAGTAAGTTGAACACCTGGATGTCATGCAATGAAGATGTGCAATTATTGATGTGTTGTTGTCACTTCATAAGGTTAAAGTGGCCAGGGAGCAAAAAGCCTTGTCATGGGGCATTAAGCAGCAGTGTGTCTGGTGGCAAAAACCGTTGGAAAAAAAATTGAGGTGAGGACTTGGTTGCAGGGCTCAGTGATATTTGGGTTGATGTCAAATGGAGTATCAAGATGAGTCTGAATCTGGAGTTTGGAGTCTCATTGGGGAAATACTTCAATGTGGGATTTCTTATCTGGTCGGATTTATAAGGTATGGGTGCACAACAAATGCATGTTTAATGTGCGAAAAAGACCTGACTTTTAAAATCTGCTTGCTTTCATTAGTGAAAGGCATGCATACGTCATGCCTTTTCCGGTGTTCAGCCCTCCTCAAGCGCACCGACCAACTACTGAAAACGTATGAGGCTCGATGTTTTCCGTCTGGTTTCTCGACTACTTTTTCTCTTTATTTCGCAATGCGATCTCGCTGGGCAGTAGTCGAGCGCTTTGCATGACATCGATCCTGTTACATAGGTAATTGCACTTTTGCCGGTTACATAGATAATTGCACTTTTGCCAATAGGTTTCACTGCAAGGGAACTTTTATTTCCCTTTGTCTGTTTTACACTGATGGCGGCCGTCAGCTCGCTTATGTGAAACTTTCACTTTTCAGTTTATAAGGTAAGAAAAGTCTGGTTAGTTATGTGAAACTGTTTTACTTTTCATTTTCAATTTATGTGGCAAGAAAAGTCCGGTTAGGAGTTTGCAATGCTAATAGCTCTAACTCGAGCAATTGCAAGGCCCATTGAATTGCAGATGCTTGTTTAAACATATCTTCTCCTCATACAAACTGTGAACCATATTCTGCAAATCAATCTTGGTCCTACTCCAGTATTAACAGCCCAGCCCCAATTACCAGACCAGCCTCCGCCAAATGTGAACACAATCGACCCCATACCGGTTTCGACCTACTTAGGTCTCATCAATGAAGCACAGCTTGAGTCCTGTGACACATTGAGCATGGGACACACATCTGAGCATACTTATCACACTTAAGGCGTTTACTGTGCAAACAAAAAGTTCTTCCTTGTGTTCCGGTTTAGAGAGCACCTAGCAGTTTGGGTTGGACTCTTTCTATTGAAGCGGGGCGAAGACTGATTTGCATATGGCTGGGTACAAACTGAAGTGACTTTGTAAGCATAAGAACAATGGGTTGGAATGCTTCCCCAAAACACTTGCCAGTGGTTAAACTTATTGCAAGCATTTCATGATCAGATTTTGTGTGTTAAAAGTACTACTCTAAGTGTATGCCCTAGAAGTATAACCAGTCGTGGGTCCCGTGCTCTCTGTGCCACAGGAATCAAACTACACCCAACTGATAGGCCCTGTTGGATTGTTTTGCTTATGCCGGATCATCCCCAATCTTTTTGCCTCCTACCTCCTATTTTTTCTGACCTGTTGCTGTTGGCTTTTGAACTCTGAGCACTTTACCAGTGCTAAAGTGCATATGCTCTCTGTGTAAATTGTATGTGATTGGTTTATCCATGATTGGCATATTTGATTTACTAGTAAGTCTTTAGTAAAGTGCACTAGAGGTGCCCAGGGCCTGTAAATAAAATGCTACTAGTGGGCCTGCAGCACTGGTTGTGCCACCCACATAAGTAGCTCTGTAATCATGTCTCGGACCTGCCACTGCAGTGTCTGTGTGTGCAGTTTTAACTGTAAATTCGACTTGGCAAGTGTACCCACTTGCCAGGCCCAAACCTTCCCTTTTCTTACATGTCAGACACCCCTAAGGTAGGCCCTAGGTAGCTCCAAGGGCAGGGTGCAGTGTATGGTTAAGGTAGGACATATAATAATGTTTTTTATATGCCCTGACAGTGAAATATTGCTAAATTCGTTTTTCACTGTTGCAAGGCCTGTCCCTCTCATAGGTTAACATGGGGGCTACCTTTAAATCTGATTAAAGTGTATATTCCCTTTGGGAGCGGATGGACATGTGGAGTTTGGGATCTCTGAGTTCACAATTTAAAAATACATCTTTTAGTAAAGTTGATTTTAAGCTTGTGTGTTTGAAAATGCCACTTTTAGAAAGTGGGCATTTTCTTCATTATACCATTTCTGTGACTCTGACTGTTTGTGGATTCCCTGTTGGGGTCAGTTTGACAGTTGGGCTGGTTGCACCTCACACTAGACAGTGACACAAAGGGAGCTGGGGTGTAGCCTGCATATCCTGATGAGCCATCTGTGCTAGGAGGGAGGGGAGGAGTGGTCACTCACACCTGAAAGGGCTGTGCCTGCCCTCAGACAATGCCGTCTCAAACCCCCTGGTGAGTGTCTGGGGCCTGGCCTGGGCAAGCCAGGATTTCACATTCAAAAAAGACTTTACTTTGAAGTAGGCCTACTTCAAAGGAGAAATTGAGTATAAGAAGGGCACCCAAAACCACAGACTTTAGAAACACTTCTGGAACCACGAGGAACTTCTGCCTGGAGAACAGCTGAATAGCTGAGGAAGAAGAGCTGCCCTGCCTGGGACTGTGCTGTGTGGAGCTATCCTGAAGTTGCTGCTTCTGCCGGAGTAAGAGGGCAAAGACTGGACTTTGTGTGCCTTCCATCTTGAGAAGAAACCTCCAAGGTCTTGATTCAGAGCTTGCCTCCTGTTGTTTGAAGTCTCAGGGACAGCAAAAACTTCTCTCTGCCAGTACCTGGAGTCTCTGGAGAGACTCCTACTCTGCCCTGTGGTGCCCATCCAGTTCCTGGGACCCTGAAAGGAGAAGCTGGCAGCCTAAGAGGAAGAAATCCACACACAGAGTGCCGTGCGGGGAAAAGATCAACGCAACTCCGATCTGCGGCTGAAGAAACGACGCGCCGCCAGCTCCGCTGCTGAGAATCGAGACTCGCCGGAAATGCGACCGAAGAATCGATGCACGGAGCAGGAGAAAAGACGCGCAGCATCGCTGACGGAGGCTGGGAGATCGCAACCCGCGCTGCGTGGTTTTCAGATCATCGGAAGGCTGAATTTCTGACGTGAACCATCGTGTGCGTGCAAAAGCAACGCAAGGCCTGCCTGGACCCGTGTGCGGATCGAATCAACGCATCTCTCTCCTGCAGAGAGAAGAACCGACGCACGCAGACTCGACAGAAGGGGGAAACGACGCAAGGTCTCGCTCGTGAGCGACATCGACGCACCGCAAGCCCTTTTCGACGCACACCTGCCCGTGCGGGGTTATTTTTGATGCGCACCAGGTAAATTTTCACGCTAGCTGTGCTAGCGTGTGTTTAAAACTACTTAAAGACTCTTTTTGCATTTTTATTGATGACTTGTGTATTGTGGATTTTTGACGTTTTGGTCTTGTTTTGTTTAGATAAATATTTCCTATTTTTCTAAACTGGTGTTGTCATTTTGTAGTGTTTTCTTTAAGTTACTATGTGTGTTGGTACAAATACTTTACACCTAGCACTCTGAAGTTAAGCCTACTGCTCTGCCAAGCTACCAAGGGGGTAAGCAGGGGTTAGCTGAGGGTGATTCTCTTTTACCCTGAATAGAGTGAGGGTCCTTGCTTGAACAGGGGGTAACCTGACTGTCAACCAAAGACTCCATTTCTAACAGGCCCCAATCGTGGCGAAACTGGTCTCTGTTTGATTGTGTTCCAGTAAAGAGAGGATCTGTCCTAGCAGTTTGTGCTGGATTGTTCCTATTGGAGCAAGACAGATTTGTATATGAGGGGGTCTAAACTGAGTTGGCATGGTGGGCAAAAGAACAGTGGGTTGGAATGCTACCCTAAATGATTGCCAGCATTCCTCTCATTACCCTTTGCTTGTTTGATTTAACTATTAGGTAATGGCATTGATTTACTGTATACTTTTCTGCATCTTGCAGGACACCCTCCATGTCCATTATTGAAGAGAAATGTAGCATTCCAGATTGTATGGAACAGGAAAAAGCAAGAACACCAAAGCAGAGGCCTAAAAGGTAAAATGTTTGCAATGACTCTTGAATGTCTTGTGAGAACAAGTTCTGTAGCTATATGACATGCATTATTTTATTAACTCGTATTTGTTTTTTCCTCTAACTCTCCCACCCCACTTGCTAGAATGCAAAGTGCACTGCTTACACACAGTTTGCTTAAGTCATATAGTAGCCATGGTGAGGTGACATTTTACACCGATCATTTGTGTATTGGCTTCTATTTTTCACAGAGTCTAATTTAAATATGAATGCATGGCATATCCAAATGAGGTCATATATACACCAAGGGAATGATTTTCCTTAGGACACTCGCATTGAACTCCTGCTTTCTATGTGCCCATATATAGGCTCATCATTATCTGCTGAAGGTTGTGTTTCTTCATAAGTTTCGAACTTTAATCATTGTAGATATTCGTCTAATTTTCAGCTTTCGTTGCAAAATATAAAGAACGTTCTTTGTCTTCCTTTCTAGCTTCTTTCTGTTCCTCTCGAAGGGAACTGTCACAACATGCTGGTGTGGGGGGGGAGAGGGGCTGGGGGGGGGGGGGGTACGGGCTGGGGAGGGGGGGGGGGGCAGTTGCAACCGCCCTTAAGTGGTGACAATTTGAGACTTTGGCATGAAGCCAGGGCCACTTATGAGTGCTTGCTGCAGCATTTCTTTCTTCTCACTCTAGATCCCTTTCGTGCTTGGCCCATTTCAATATTTCTTAGGGTTGGCTTAATAAATGCCGCTTCTGACACTAATTGCAAATCTTGAGAGATAGGTGCATAAGGGACTGTAATGTGCAGAATTATAGGCTTTGTGATTGGCTTAGCAAGCGCTGTGCTTCAGAAATGGAGTTTAGCCGTTGCAAGAAGGAAAGTGGTATCTGCTATTTTCATTGGTCGTCCTGTTCAAAATTAAATCTTGTCTTTACAGAAACCATTTCTGGGGCAGGTATATCCCAGCTCTGGTTGACTGTAGCAAGGCATCAATGCCAAAGTTGTTCAGCATGCCTTTGTTATTCTACTTTGAATTTGCGTTTAATAAGGCTAACTGCGTGGACAGCTTTTTCATGTCTGTTGGTCAAAGAAAACGAGACTCCAGCAGAGGATAATTATTCCTCTTTTATCCGGTTTGCTGTTTTTGCCACCATTTTTCAAAATGGAAATTGGGGAACACACGTAATTCTTTTTTTTATTTTAAAAAAAGGCAATGTAAATATGTGTAATGCAAGCAAATGAAGAACAAATGACAAGAAGAAAACAGAATTAAGAAGTCTAAGGAGATGAGTAGTGTCAACCTTTCTACAGAGTCACCAGGGCCGGAGTCGGGAACAAAAAGCAAGGCTGGAGAAAATGTTGAAACCAGCCACTCCCTTACCCTCCTCATGCAATCTCACTCTTTCCATCCATCCTCCCTTTCTTTCTCCCTTTTTCCATCTTGGATTGCTTTCTCTCTATGTTTACCATCTCGCCCTCTCTTTCTCTGTCGCCTTAAGCCTCCCCGTGCCTGATGCAATTAACCTCGGGTTGCTGAGGAAACTACAGTGCTTACAGTGGGATGAAAGGAGTTGAGGTTCTCTGAAATGAGCGTAGCCTACGTAATTCAGGGTGTGGCTTAAACATAAACCACATTTCTGCGATTCCAATAGTGTTACCCAGTTAGGTTCCTTTGAGTTTTTTTCTGTTATTGTAGCCAGGTCTAAAACAAAACTGACACACAAAACCTAGCCAGTTTTTTTTTTTTTTAAGATAATATTCAAAATGTTCCAATTCTGAAATTGTGAGACTGTGAAATAATCATTACTGATGCCGGTACAAGGGGTATTGGTCTTCAGAGTGTCTCAGTCTCTCCCTTTATGTTCACTCTGTGTTAGGCATGTACATCCTTCTTCTGTCCACATCTCACCCATCTGCATATCTTACACCTCATCACCCCCCAAACACACAAGGCACCCAATCACCTGTAAACACTGCATTTTCTTTTAGTTTTGCTGGTGTCAATATTGTGACAACTGTGCACCTCCTTCACACAGTTGAGATGGAATACATGGCCATTGCTCTGTGCGCACCTCAGAGAGGTCAGATCAAGGATCGGATTATCATGAATTTTGAACACCTTTTTGACTCACTGACCGGCGCAGTGAGAAACTCACTCT
Organism: Pleurodeles waltl; assembly: GCF_031143425.1. NCBI lineage: Eukaryota > Metazoa > Chordata > Amphibia > Caudata > Salamandridae > Pleurodeles > Pleurodeles waltl. The sequence goes on along the minus strand of NC_090450.1, from coordinate 745,774,402 downwards.
GACTTTAGCCTGAACTCCAGAGCGCCCAATTGTGTTAGCAGTTATAAACACTTGGAGGCGATGCAGTTGGAAATTTGCAAGTCATACTCCAAAACTGGTCCCAGGATGCTTGTTTCGGGTCCAGGGAGGACCCGCCTGGCATGGCAAGTGGGGCTGCAATGTTAACATGCAGAGCAGGGTCAGCACTGATTTACAATGGGCCGGGTCCAACTGGGGTGGCATGGTGGGCAACAAAAAAAAAAATGGATTAGGATGTGATGTAGTGCCTTATGGACCCCATTGTTTGATGGCTTTCTCTGAATTACTCATCACCTTCAAATCCAGATGATAGTTTTTTGCCTCTCCTGTGCATCAGTGGTTCTCAAACTTTAGACTTCTGTAGACCCCCAATTTATCACATCTGGAACCTGGGGACCTGAATCATTATTGGAATCCAGGGACCCCACCCACTGAGTTGTTACTGAATGCAGGGGACCCCAGCAAACATAAAAATGTTAATTTTAAAAGGAAGGTTGGAGGGTTTTTAAATTCAATTGGTGCCACACATCATCCTTACTATTTCTGCTTGATGCACCTGCACTGCTCCCACGAATCAATCTGAAGATACTATTTTAATTTTTCTCTTCCATTTTCAAATTCCTTGACATTTACAGTATGTTTTAATTGTACATTTAGCCAATTGATTTATATACACCTTATTTTTCTGTTAATATTAAATTTCTAAACAGTCACAGACCCCCATGGGCAGACTTCGCGGTTCCCCAGGGGGTCCCCAGACCACAGCTTTGAAACCACTGCTTAAGCTGAAAGTTTGGGATTAGTGTCCAATAGAAGGAAGAAGTACCTGGGTATTTGGGTATGGAGAATAAGGTGGATAATCTTTCCTTGGGATTCATTATGCCTCCATGGTCTTAAATAGTCACACTTGTTCTTTGTATAAAGTTATAAGTGAGGTGATTTCTCTCCTTCTCTTTCAGTGTGGAACAATAAAGTTTAGCCCTTTTCCAATAAGTGTTAAGCAGATGGAGGCAGTCAAACAACCTACTCAGTGTTGTTAGACCTGGTTACTTCTACCCAGGAGCTGCTTTGCTTCTCCTCGGTGGTACAACCTCTCATGTTGGGCTGCTAGGATCTGAATATGTGAGATTTTGAAGAAAGATTTCTGCAGTTGACGGGCTGTGCTTTAATATTTTGCTTGGGGTCATTATAATGTCTTACTGGTGCCATAGAAGAGAACAAAAATAGCACCACTTTGAATTTGGGAAAGTTAGAGCGTTTTCAAGCTGGGCTGTTGGTGGCACAGAATGCTGGACGTGATTGGTGGTAGGTGATTTTAAGTAGATACATGTCAACAGTATGTGCCCACCAGGGTCTGCAGTTGTGTCAAAAATGTGCAGGCAAAGGGGACTGGAACATTCAGTGTAGAACTGTGCGACCTCCCCCCAGCACACAGACATCTGGTACCTTCTTGGACACAGCGCTTGCAAATGCTGCATCCTGCCTCTAGAAGCTAAGTGTAAAGAGTTAAAGGAGCACTTTCTTGCTCCTAAAAGCTGTGTTTCGGTAAGTGGTCAGAAACTCACTTGTGCAGGTAAGGGTGGTTCTGCTGCAGATTTAACTTGTCTGTTTTAATGGCCACGATGTGGGAGCTCCAGCCACCTCATGCAACACTGAGGAATAATTGGCAGATGGAGGGAAACTGGAGAAGATGCACAACAGGCTGTAGACAGGATGCTGAGTGGCTCCGAAGAGTGGTTCGGAGATTTTGACTTTGCGATGAACAGACTGCAAAAGGAATCTGCAGTGTTAATGTGGGTCACCTAGTGCAGGGTTCTGAAAAGTCGGTCCTGGAGAGCCGGGTCCATGCCAGATTTTTAGCATATCCACATTTAGAAAAAAGATGTTTCAGAAATCTAGTTTTCTAAATGTGGATATGCTAAAAATCTGGCATGGACCCGGCTCTCCAGGACCGACTTTGCAGAACCCTGACCTAGTGAAACATGACCTCTCGACCAATCTAAACATTTTAGGATTTCCTGCTTCCAAGAGGCGTGAAAGTCTGACTGAGTTGGTTAATGATTTTGTGGAATTTGATGTGCTCTGTGGGAAATAGTTGTACTCCATATTTGTGTATAAGGAATTTTCAGCTCCTACTCAAGACATAGGCAGTGTCTCCCCAAAAAAGGGGCAGATGTTGGAGAGACTGGGTCTTGCAAAGAAAGGGTCATGATCAGTCACACTGTAGTCTACAAGAAGTCTGTTTTGTACAAATGGAGCCAAGGTCATCATCTTCCTGGACTTGACTAGAGAGAATGGATGAAGCGTTGTAATTTCTTATGTTGGAGGAAGTTCAACAAATTGCCTTCAGACAATGATGTGTTAAGCTCATACTCCAGTTTGTGTATAGGCAGCAAGTGCATGTGTTTCTGCTTGCACATGGTGCAGCTCTGTGGCCCTTATTACAAACTCTGGTCTATATTCTGACCCATGCGTAGAAGCTGGATTGCATACTGATTGGAATTATGAAATGAGCGATAATTATTTTGGATGGATACAACTACCTGTGGATTTCTCCCCTTATGAATTCTCCCATGCGGCAGCATCCGATGGAAAATCTTCTTCCCAGCTCTCCAAGTCGACGAGGATGTCACAATTGCACGGCTCTACGCGACTCCGTCGGACATCACCGTGCCACTAAGAGGTCTTTGCCGGCGTGCTGATGTCAGTTCCCTTTTTTCTGTGCCTTCGACGCTAACGGTTTTCTCCTAGCTCTTGCTACTGTTGGAGGTGTTCCATCTTGTTACTAGTTTTAATCCGGTTTCTGGTTACAGTGTCTCCTCCAAGGAAGTCGGGATTTAAGCCATGTCGAGAGTGTGGGGTCGCTTGTCGGTTACTGACCCTCATAATGATTGCCTTTGGTGTCTAAGCTGTGAGCATGACGTTGAGGAGTGTGTTTCCTGCCAGAGCATGAACCCTAAGGCTCTGAAAGAGAGAGAGGCCAAACTCTTTTTGGCCAAGGCAAAGAAGGGGCATAAGAGTCATCACAGATCCTCTTCCCATACTTTGTCGGAGAGACACAAGAAACGACATCGTCATGACTCTCGGCGCCGTTTGGCTCGGAGCCGATCAAGGTCTCCATCTCGACGGCACCATGCGACGTGGGAGGTGAGTCCGACGGTGACTCCGCAACCTCAGAGCCCTCAGGCGTCTCCAGCGCCGTCAGTCTTCGAGGCAGTGGCACCTCCAGAGGCTCCTCGATTTTCACCTGCTGCTCATGATTCCGACGTTCCGTAAGCACAGGTGCAACATGGAGACCAGAGGTATCCTACCTTCCCAGCTCCGGGAGCAAATCCGGCGGCATTTTTAAATGCCATGTTCTCGATGTTTAATGCTATGGCCCCTGCTGGTGCACCGGCTGGTCCCACGGGTCCGTTGGCATTTTTGTTGGGCTCCTTACAAGGCGGCGCTGTTCATGCCCTTCTATCCGGCTGAGGGTTCCGGTTCGGCACCGATGACGTCGCCTCGAGGTCCTGTGGTTCCGATGACGTCGCCTTCCAGACCTATGGCGCCGATCTCATCGCCCCGTCAGTCGACGCCGATGGTGAAGCCTCAAGTGTCCTCGGCGCCGTTGGGATCCACTCTGGCACCGGATCCGAATGATGGATTCGACCGAAGCCAACCTTCCTCTCCTGTTCTGCGTCTTCAAGTTTTGAAGTCAGTGTCATCGACATCGGCCAATTCTATGTCGATGGAGCCCTTGGGAGAATAGCAAGGGCTGGATTCGGCCATTGGGCTTGACACTTCCCCGGAATGGGACCTATCTTCACCGGGGGAGTTCACGGAGGAGGCGGCCTCCTTCCACACGGTGATTAGGAAGGCGGTGAACCTTTTAGATCTACCGTTGCCTGCTGCAGAGGTTAAGACAAACATTTTGACGGAGGTCCTACACCCTTCTTCAATTTCTGCGGATCCTTTGCTTCCGTTCAACGATCCTCTTACGGAGCTCATACTAGAGCTTTGGAGGATGCCTGTGTCATCACCTGCTGTTAATAGGTCTGTGGCAAGAAGGTACGGAGTGGCGCCTGGAGATCCGGGGTTCTTTTAGAAACATCCTACCCCGGAGAGCCTGGTTGTTCAGGCCTCTTGCTCTACACGGTCTGCTCCAGGCTCCTTCCCTGTGATTCCATCGGACAGGGAATCCAAAAGCATGGAGCAATCGGCAAAGAAAACTTTCTCTTCTTGCAGCATGGCTCTCAAGTCTGTGAATGCTACCTGTGTTCTTGGTAGATACGTACACACCCTGATGGAATCGGCTAGGGCTGTGGTTCCTGACCTGCCGCAGGATGTACAGGGTCAATTTGGTGAACTTCTATCTGATGCTCAGGCTGCAGCAAAACAGATAATCCAGTCTGGTCAGGATTCCACGGTCTCGGTGGCCAGGGCAATAGGTACCTCTATTGCTACCAGGAGGCACGCTTGGTTGAGGTCCTCTGGGTTTTCTTCTGATGTGCAGACTACTTTATTGGATTTGTTCTTTGATGGAGAGAAACTGTTTGGTGATAAAGCGGACTCTGCCCTAGAGTGTTTTAAAGATAGTCGGGCCACAGCAAAGTTCTTGGGGTTTGGGCGTGGAGCCGTCAACCGTGGGAGACCCCAGTCCACAGTCCAACAGCCTGCCAGCCTCCCATATAGATCCTTTTGAGGGCGGGGAGGGTTCGGACAAGAAGGGCCACCCAGCGACACCTTGCATCATCCTCTTCCTCTTGAGGACAACAACAAGGGAAGCAGCCCTAGTTTTCTCCCCATTTTTGACCACCCTTCTCCTGTAGGGTGAAGATTATGTCTTGTTCTCCACGAGTGGGAGTTAATTACATCAGACTCATGGGTTCTGAACATTGTGAGAAAAGGATATGCTCTCACTTTTCAGGAGTTTCCTCCTCCCATCCCTCCCCGTCCCTTGTTTTGTTCAGAAGACCATCTCCAGTTGTTGCAGCAGGAAGTTCAGATCTTCTTGTCAAAAGGTAAAGTGGAGTTGGTTCCAGAGCAGGAAAAGGGTCAACGTTGTTATTCAAGATAATTCCTTGATCCCCAAGAAGGACGTTTGTGTGAGACCAATCCTAGACCTGAGGATTTTGAATTGGTGCCTCAAACAGGAGAAATTCAAGATGCTGACTCTAGCACAGGTACTTCTGGCATTGAACAAAGAGGATTGGATGGTGTCTGTCAACTTGCAGGATGCTTACTTTCATATCCCTATACTCAAGTCGCACAGGAAGTATCTCTGGTTTGTGGTGGGGTTGCAGCATTACCAGTTTGCGGTCCTTCCATTTGGTCTTTCTTCAGCACCTCGAGTCTTCACAAAGGTGATGGCAGTGGTGGCAGCAAGTCTCAGAAGGAAGGGGATATCTGTATTCCCTTACCTGGACGATTGGTTGATCAAAGCAAAGTCTCCAGAGCTTGTGTTGCGTCACTTGCAGATGACATCTCAGTTGTTGTTGAGTCTGGGTTTTACGATAAATGTACCCAAGTCTCAATTGGAGCCCTCTCAACGCCTCCTGTTCATAGGGGCAGTACTGGATACTACATTGAATCGGGCCTATCCTCCGCCTCAGCGGATTCAGGACATTTAGGCATTGATTCCAATGTTTCAAAATGGAGCGGTTGTTCCAGTCCTCAAGGTCTTACGCCTGCTCGGTCTGTTCGCTTCTTGCATTCTGTTGGTCACTCACGCACGTTAGCACATGAGGGCTCTCCAATGGTGCCTCTGCAGGCAGTGGTTTCAACACAAAGGGGATCTCGAGGAGTCGATAACGATCTCCAGAGACGCTGGAGCAGTTCTAAGATGGTGGGCTGTGGACGGCAACCTTTCTCAAGGAAGGCCGTTTTCACTGCCGCCTCCGGTGGCCATGGTCATGACGGATGCTTCCACTTTAGGGTGGGGAGCTTATCCGGTGGACCTGGAGATCAAGGGTCGTTGGTCTCCAGTGGAACAGACTTTTCATATAAAACTGTTGGAATTGCGGGCGATACTTCTGGCTCTCAAGGCCTTCCTCCCGTCCCTCCACAGTCAGTGAGTTCAGGTCCTGACAGACAAAACTACTGTGATGTGGTATATAAACAAGCAGGGAGGAGTAGGGTCATATCTTCTCTGCAGGGAAGCTCTGCGTCTCTGGTCATGGCTTCAGGACCATCGGATTTGCTTGATAGCGAATCATCTGGCCGGATTGCTCAACGTACGTGCAGACACTCTCAGTCGACATTTTTCGGTCAATCACGAGTGGCGTCTCCATCCGGATCTGGTCCTGCACATCTTTCAGATGTGGGGTTCTCCAGGGATAGATCTGTTTGCCACTCTGGAGAACACGCACTGACCGTCATTCTGCAGCCTCCAGTATCCGGTGCAAGGAGCTTTGGGGGATGCGTTTCAGATATCTTTGTGCAACCAGTTGCTTTGCGCATTTCCCCCCATACCCTTGATCCCTCGGGTTCTGAGGAAGATTCGCTAAGATCAGGCTCAGGTCATTTTAATAGCCCAGGATTGGCCACGAATGGTGTGATACACAGACCATTTTCAACTCTTGCTGTGCCCTCCACTCTGTCTCCCTCTCAGGGCAGATCTCCTCTCGCAATCGCAGGGGCAGGTTCTACACCCCCACCTCCAAAGCCTGCATCTTCATGCCTGGAGATTGAACGGGGCAACCTGAGTTCTTTTTCTCTCCCACCAGATGTAGTGGATGTTATTTTATCGGCCAGGCGACACTCCACTAAGACAGTTTATGCCGGCAGGTGGTTTGGTTTGGAGAAAGGCAAATTGACCCTTTGAGGGCCCACCTCTCTGATATTTTATTATTTGCTTTAGATTTAGCAAAGAAGGGTTGTGCAGTGGCTACAGTTAAGGGTTATTTGGCTGCTCTGTCAGCCTTTCTTTGCCTCCCGGATCAGCCTTTCTTTGCCTCCCGGATCAGCCTTTCTTTGCCTCCCGGATCAGCCTTTCTTTGCCTCCCAGATCAGCCTTTCTTTGCCTCCCGGATCAGCCCTCCTTTGCCTCCCGGATCAGCCTTCCTTTGCCTCCCGGATCAGCCCTCCTTGTTAAAGTCGCCTATTGTGATTAAGTTCTTGAAGGGTTTAGTTAATAGGTTTCCTCCCACTCCTTTTCATATGCCTCAGTGGGACCTAAATCTGGTTTTAACCTTTTTAATGGGGTCACCTTTCATACCCATCCACTCTTGCCCGCTAAGGTTTCTGGTGCTTAAAACAGTTTTTCTCATTGCTATAACCTCGGCTAGGCGGGTTGGTGAGCTTCAAGCTCTTTCTGTTAAACCCCCCTTCACCTTGTTCTTCCCGGATAAAGTGGTGTTGAAAACCAGTGTGTCTTTCCTTCCAAAAGTTGTCACTCCTTTTCATATAGGGCAGACCATTACCTTTCCATCTTTCTACCCTCCTCCTCACCCCTCGAAGGAGGGAGAGAGGCTTCACCGTTTGGACCCTAAAAGGGCTCTTAGTTTTTAGATTGAAAGGACAAAAGACTTTTGCCTGGAGGACCAGCTGTTCGTGGGGTATATTGGACAGAGGAAGGGCAGAGCAGTCCATAAAAGAACAATCTCCAGGTGGGTCATTCTTTGTATCAAGATTTGCTACTCGTTGGCAAAGAACAATCCCCCTGAGGGTATCAGGGCCCATTCCACCAGGGCTAAGACCGCTACTTCGGCCCTGGCAAGAGGGGTTCCAGTGGTGGATATTTGCAAGGCAGCAACTTGGGCGTACCTCCACACCTTCGCAAAGCATTATTGTTTGGATTTGGAGGTTAGGAGGGATGGCCATTTTGCACGATCTGTATTGCAGTACTTCTTGGTGTAACCAGTCAGGCTCCCACCTCCGAGTGTGGTACTGCTTTGGGACTCTATTCATAAGGTGAGGAATACACCGGTAGTTGTATCCATTAGAAGAACAAGTTACTTACCTTCGGTAACGCTTTTTCTGGTGGATACAATAGCTACCTGTGGATTCCTCACAGTCCCACCCGCCTCCCCGTTGCCTGTCTGGTTACACTAAGATATGTGGTTTTATAGGTGTATATATATTGATGTCTTTTCTGTATATATAAATGATGGTTTTGATTATATTGCATCATGGTGGCTTTATGTAGATATGTATTTATTGGAGCTATTGTGAGGTCGTTTTTCACCTGTTCGCCTCAAAGGCACGTAAAAAATAGGTGAAACTGATGTCAGCACGCTGGCGAGGACCTCTTATTGGCATGGTGACGTCAGACGGAGTCGCGTGGAACCGTGCAATTGTGACGTCCTCGTCGACGTGGAGAGCTGGGAAGAAGATTTTCCGTCTGATGCTGGCGCATGGGAGAATTCATAAAGTGAGGAATCCACAGGTAGCTATTGTATCCACCAGAAAAAGCGTTACCGAAGGTAAGTAACCTCTTCTTCACTGACACATTTCCCACTGATAGACTCTGGCAGGTCAATCCTACCAACATTTATATTGGGGAATAATGCAAGAAAAGTCAAAACATGCTGAATTCAGTATGTTAAATACTGATTGAGCATGTTATGTCTTGTGTGCAAGTTGAACTCAGAATAGAAGGTAATTACGAAAAATATTAAATCCCTCACACTGTGGTAATTGTATTTACCAGGTGTGGTAAAAACCTCACCCTATTCCAACTAACTTCTAGCGGGGGCCCTAATATTTCTGATGGGGAATGGAATCGTCCTTTACAGCCAGGCATTTGTTGTGACAAAGTAGTGATTATTTTAGTAATACAGTTCTTGGAAGTATATTTTGTGGGACTGGATAGAGGTATGACCTTATTTCACCTGTGTCTCGCTAATCCTTTGAACTGGCCTTCCTGCCTTGGCAGAGAGGCATGAAATCTATGAATAATTATTATAATAAACCCTCTCGAAACAAAAAATCTGCCTCCAACTGTACCAACACTGGCCTTTCTTATCAGCACATTAGTGATCTGATGTATGTTTTGAGTTTATCTAATGTCAAAATGGAATCACTAGAAATGACTTCTAACTCAGAGAGGCCCTGACGCTTATAGCCTGTAGCTCAGAAAAAATATTCAACAAGGAGAGATAAGTATTGTCCACTCCTTGACTCCAACATTATGTTAAGCCCCGGATTATGTTTATGTTAAGGCCAGGAACGACTAGCTAGCTCCGAAAGGTTAATTTTGACTTATGTCTGGATGACATGCTAATCTCTGTCCTTGAGAATGGCTCTGAATATAAACTTGAAAAGGTCCTTGTGAGCGTCCGGGGAACCCAGACGCAGACCGGAATTCCCCCAGGGGCACACCCGCGAACGCCTACACTGACCCGGAAGTGATAGGAGCCAGTGTTGCCAGATTTCACAAGCCTTCTATAGCCCAAAGTAAGCCCAAATGAACCGGTCCCAGCCCAAAAAATAGCCCAAACTTTTAACACTGAACTAATGCAATCGTAGGCTGAAGCAAACATTTTAAAGCATAAATCTAATTTCTATTGTAGGCAAATATGTGAAACTAACAGTGCCTAGATTATTCATTGCATTACACACTAAAAATGGAAATAAACATGGAAAAATGGTCACTCACTTTTTATGATGAGCAGCAAATTGGAACAAGTAGTAAATCTGGACTTGGTGAGAGACGTAAATCTTTGATTATGTCCACAGCAGTCCTTCTTTGACAAACCTTTTGACACTGAAGCCTGCAGCAGCTACTTTATTTTCTTTTGTTTGGAGACTGAAAGATGAACATCACTTTGATCAAGTTCACAGCAGTCCTTTTGACACCAGTTTTGGCATTGGAGCCCTTTGTAGCAGGCAGATCATTTTCCTTCGGTTGTAGACAGAAAGCAAGGGCAGAAGCCACTTCCTAGGCAGCAATAAACTTGTTTCACAGTGTGAGGCATGCACCAGTAACTAAACATGGCTGGTAAAGTGAAACTGCGAATGGTTCATTCAATCACATACAGTTTGATCCTTTCTCGGATTCACAGCTTTTGGCTGAACATCGCTTTCATCAACTTCACAGCAGTCCTTTTGACACCAGTTTTGGCATTGGAGCCCTTTGTAGCAGGCAGATCATTTTCTTTCGGTTGCAGACAGAAAGCAAGGGCAGAAGCCACTTCCTAGGCCGCAAGATGCTTGTTACAGAGTGCAGGGCATGCACCGGTAAGTAAACATGGCTGGTAAAGTGAAACTGCGAATGGTTCATTCAATCACCTACTCTGTTTGCTGCAGGTTGTTTCAAATCATTGGAATGGGCATGCAATTTTTTATGGCAGTACTTGAATGCAGCCTTGGTATCAGCTCATTTTACAGGGCATTCAGTCCTTTTAATTCAGAAACCACTACTACTCCTTTTATTATATTGAGCCCACTTGCCCATGTTGCAATAATTAACCTGCAACTGTTTGGCAGCTGGGATAACCAGCTCAATGAATAACTGTCTTGTTGAGACGACCGGCGACTACCTGAAACTGCAAGAGAAAGTGACCATCTCTACATCTGTACTGGCATAACTCTGGCAGTCCTAGAGCTAATACATGGCAATTGCACCGTCTTCATCGAAGTAAGGAAAGATAGATTTTCCTGCTCTTGATACGTTTCGTAGAGAATTCTTGATGCATACCAGTGGTACACATAGGACACAACAGAAAAGTGTAACTTTTAAGACATCATATATTGCTTGAAAAACATACTTGGCTGGTGGTAAAGGGAAACTACAAATGGTTCATTGAATCAGGTTCTGATGCAATTCTGATTTCTCTCCTTTTCTAGCCATTTGATATAATTTGAAGTGGCAGCAAAAAGGATCACAGACACACTAGGTGCATTAGAATGTAAATGCTGGCGTGTTCGACAATTGTAAATCTCAATCACGAAGGTTGCAAGGAGATGTGGCTGTAAAAGGGTCCATTGCGAATAGTTATTCTCTTTCACCTTTAGACCGTAAGCAAGTCCAACATCCATATTAAGACATGTACTTTTAAGTAAACAAAGCTGGTAACGGGAAACTGCAAATGACTCTTGGCATCACTCAAGGGTTGCAAGAACGTTAAGTGCCAGATTCCATTTTCTGTACAGGGCGGCTTTAATCCCATACTGCTAAGGTAGCTGCTTACAACTGTGTGATGATTTTAACTATAGTACTTTAGGCACAAGAGCATGGATTTTCTCCCCGCCTACTTCCACAGAGCCACCGATCAATAAAGAGATATCCAGATTTTCCCAAATCTTGTTGCAGCCTTTCTTTAAAATAGGGGTGCCAATCTCTTCATCTCTTACTGGCATAAATGTGGTGATCCTAGAGTTAATACATAACAGTGGCAGAGGATCCATTAAAGTAAGCTCATGGAAACAATGGGTGCCTGCAGCATCAGTGCAGTTATACACTTCCATTCATAAATTTACCAGGTCTGATGTCTTAGCAAATGAGCATAAATTGTTTTGGGACTTCAACCGTAGATCATCTCTGCATCTGTACTGGCATAACTGTGGTAGTCCTAGAGCTAATACATGGCAATGGTAAGGTCTTCATCGAAGTAAGGAAAAATAGGTTTGTCTGCTCATGATAAATTTGATTGCGCATTCTTGATGCATACCAGTGCTAGACATAGGACACCATACAAAAGTGTAATTTTAAGATATGATGACACATTTCTGGAGCATCTTTCCTGCAGGATATTGTGCTAAAGTGTAATTTTAAGGCATCATTGTTCTATTAAACGCTCTACACAATCTGCCATCACTAGTCCTGCATTTCACAAGGCGAAATTAATGTCAGGGACAGGCCTCCATCCAATGTGAGATATAAATACCTGTAGTAGGCCCAGCGTTTTGGTGAGTGGAAAAAACAGTTGTAAGTTTCTCTGATCATCAATTCTATATTACCTGGAATGCCCCTTATTGCTTTCTTAGCAATGGTCTTAAAGAACTGGTAAATGCAGCACACAAGTTGCAAGGAAGGTTGCTTATCTTTCAAAAAGGTGAATGCTGAGTGATGCTTTCTGCACATGACGCTTGCCCCATCTATGCCTATTAAATTTCCAATCTCAAGGCTACAAACTTCAAGCAAGTTCTTTACTTCAATGTACGTAGCTTAAAGTAGGAGAAACTGGAGTATGGCGCTCTTCTGGGCTTGGCGCCACCATCAGGATTGCCATGCAGTGCTCTGGGATGGACAGTGGCAAGAGCAGCTCTGAGAAAGTGTTCTTCTGGTCCTGTCACTAGAGGGCAGGCAGGCAGGGCTCCTTATGCAGCTAACAGTGGTGAGGGCAGGTCTGAGAAAGTATTCTTCTGGTCCTGTCACTAGAGGGCGGAAAGGCAGGGCTCCTTCTGCAGCTGACAGTGGCAAGAGCAGGTCTGAGAAAGTATTCTTCTGGTCCTGTCACTAGAGGGCTGGCTGGCATGGCTCCTTCTGCAGCTGACAGTGGTCGAGGGCAGGTCTGAGAAAGTGTTCTTCTGGTCCTGTCACTAGAGGGCAGGCAGGCAGGGCTCCTTCTGCAGCTGACAGTGGCAAGAGCAGGTCTGAGAAAGTATTCTTCTGGTCCTTTAACTAGAGGGCTGGCTGGCATGAGTCCTTCTGCAGCTGACAGTGGTCGAGGGCTGGTCTGAGAAAGTGTTCTTCTGGTCCTGTCACTAGAGGGCTGGCAGGCATGGCTCCGTCTGCAGCCAACAGTGGCAAGGGCAGGTCCGAGCTGCATGCATTCCTTGGGGGACGGCTGAATTTCACAACTTTAATCATACATACTGCTATTAAATTTTGCAAGCAATTCCGGGAGAGGCACAAACGAATAGGACTCAATTTCAATGTGTTTGTCCAAACTTTATGTAGAGAATATTTGATAGTAGTTTTAGGCCCATTCTATTTCGTCTATCATTTTTCAGCAGCGTCATTTGGGAAAATATCCTTTCAACATGAGCATTGGATATCGGGAGTGTCAACATTTTTATAGCACCCATTGCAAGCTCGTGAAAGCAATGTTTGCCAGCAGCATCAGTGTAGTTATACACTTCCATCCAGAAGGATTCCATGTTAGAAGTCTCAGGAAATGAACATGAGGATATCATTCTCCACTGAGACTCTAGTACTTCAAATTGGTATGTGAAAAAGGTATGTGGTAAGTCAGTTACAGGAGGTTTGCAATCTGCAAGCACTTTTTGGGGACTCAAAACTTCTATCTTTTTAAGCATGCTTAGTGACTCTGGAAGGCGAAATTGATATTCACATGCCAATACTTTCAAGAACTCTAGGCACCTTTTCACAATGCCATCCTTTGAAACAGAGGTGAGTTTACTTTCTTCCAGCTTCTTACGGAAAGCAAGACCAAGATCCACATCCTCTTGAGAAAGATAAATGGCAGAACTTTGTAAATCTAGGCTCTGCAACTGTTCTTGAGGATTACTGGTAAAAACACTTGGTTTAAGTATCCTTTTCAGTGTGGACACATACAGAGTATATAGGTCACGAAAGATGTGAAGTGCATCTCCCCATTCCAGCTGAAAGATTTTATTAACAACTTTTATGTCTTGAAGAATAGGCTTTAAGAAAGTAAGGTAAAGTAGGTTGGTCTCATCGTGATACATTTCTTGGAGCATCCTTGCTGCATAGCAGTGTTCCACAGATGATGCTGTGCTAAAGTGTAAGCTTAAGGCATCATATTGTTCTAATAAACGATCTACACAATCTGCCATCACTAGCCACCGTGTTTCGCAAGGCGAAAATAATTTGAGGGGCATGCCTCCGCCCAATGTCAAATACAATTCCCTGTAGTCGGCCTGGCGTTTTGGGGAGTGGGAATACCAGTTGTATGTTTCTCTGATCATGAATGCTCCTTATTGCTTTCTTTGCAAAGATGTCCAGGGAGTGACAAATGCAGCGCACAAGTTGCAAGGAAGGTTGCTTATCTCGCAACAAGGTGAATGCTGAGTGATGTTTTCCGCACATGACGCTTGCTCCATCAGTGCCTATGCCTATTAAATTTTCAGTCTCAAGGTTACAACTTTCAAGCAAGCTTAACAATGCATTTGCTATATCTTCGGCACAGGCCTGATTTAATTCTAGCATTCCAAGGAAGGTGCTTACTAATTTTTTATGCTTTATGCTGAAATACTTCACACAAATGCAAAGCAGTTTTTTTTACTTCAATGTCTGTTGATTCATCAATTAATAAGGAGTACGGTGATGTTCCGATATCTTTCAGCATTTCGTCTTTGAAGTATGGGCCCAACACAGAAGTAATTAGTGCTGTACATTTGGTACGGTGCATTCGGAAGGCAGGGAATTCATCCTTCAAAATTTCACCATATCCATCTATATTATTTATGGATGTGCAACAAGCAGTTTGTATGGCAAACCTAATTTCTCTTCTTTTCTGGTTATTAGATAATGAAGGAATGGGTTGTACAAAGGATGCCATGGAAGCACTTGCTGAATTACAGCGAGAGCGGTGTTTTGTGGTTGCTGCATGTTGCTTCAAATCGTTATAATGGGCACGCAGGTCTACATGGCAGTACTTGCAGGCCGCTTTGGAATTATCTGATTTGACAGGGGCAATCCATCTTTTTAATTCAGGATCCAACTCCCACTCTTTTCTGTATATTTTTTTATATTGTGCCCACTTGCCCATGGTGCAACAATTAAACTGCCAGGTCAGCTGGGAACTGATCAATGATGAACTATGTCAAGATGAGAGCCCAGGGGACTACCTGAAACTGCAAAAGAAATTGCAATCATTGTCCCTAGTTCACTGATAATCATGTGCAAAGCAATAAATAAAACACTATCTAGAATTGCCAATGGTTATTGAGCATACCTCTACTTTAAGTGTCCAAGGATGTCATGTACTTATTTTGGGGTACAACACAAGTGAATTCAATGGAGATACAAAGTGGTGTTGACTCTACGCTGGGGCAAGTGATTTGTTTCAGGCAGACAATTGACTCTTTGGATTTGTCATGTTTTGAAATGGGGAATGAGCCAAAGGATGGCAACTCCCTCGTATTCAAGGTTAAGTAAGAGGTATGCTCTAGCTTTAGAACTGGTTTTACAATAAAGCAACAACTCACCGATAACAGCAAAAAGTTATACATCTTAATGGACTACCCCTCATACTTACTCAATTTTTCATGCCGAACTCAAGTTTGTGGAAAGCAGACCCAATGCTGTTTTCCCTTTGCATTTTACAGTTCAAGTCCTGTTAATCCCAATATGTCAGCTCCAACATGCAAAGATAACATTTGCTACATTAGCTCAGTCATTAACCTATGATAATCAACACCCCCCAAATGGATTCAAAGCACAACCTTTGTTCTTATCACTGCCTTCCAGATGCACACGGTAGATAAAGGTGAAATGCAAGTAGCCATCTAGCATTCCCAGTGTGTATCTGCAGTCTGCTCAACTACTGTTCTACTTTCTGGAGTTTTCATTAAATGGGCAGCAGACCAACATTTCACTCATTTCCTGCCTCCTTCGGACGTACTTAGGCACTAGCCCTACACTTGTTTTAGCGGGCTACCTCTACCCTGGCAGTGGAGGTCAACAGGGCCCTGCAGAAACATACATCCTTGTGTGAGGTGAAAAAGGCTGTTTGTGCGAGGCGATAAACACCCTTCTGCAAATTGCTACCAGAGGCCAGAACACAGTGACCCAAACTCCGTGAACTTGAACTTAAATTATTGGTAAAGGCTAGTGTTTTGTGTCAAATGCAAGCAATGGCTACGCTGAGCAGAGCATGACTACAAGTGATGTCAATAATTTAGGCACTAAGATCACGAACAGAACCATGCAGTGAGGCTGTGCACTGACCATGTACCCTAATTTCGCTTAGCTCAGCCAATGAGACCACATTTGTGCTTGCACTGCCTGCAACTGGAGTGAAATAAATGAATAAATCAGCTGAGCACACAGCTCAAAGTGCATTAAAAAAAGTATGGGAACAGTGATGCTGCATGCAATGGGGCAGGGTTAAACGTGTGCCTAAAAAAAAATATATATATATTCTGTTTCAGGCAGCCACATACATAACTCATGCCTTAAAATAAAAAAAGTTAAGTTAATCACTGTATATTATGAAACCTTTATTAGTTAATGCACTGAAAGGTCTGTGTGTAACCAAAAAGCCACAGAATTAAATATTCACTGCTGCAATGGAGAATTGTGTATTGTGCAAATGTAAGTCATTAGGTTAAACTTGCATTACTGGCAGTATAAGACAGACTGCTACCAAACGTGCAAAAAAGTTTCAGATAAAATGGTTTAAGTAATACCCAAACTGAATGATTTATTTTTATTTAAATGTCCTGCAAAGCACACACTGCACTACTCAGCTGGTAACCCCCTTGCATTACCAGACGAACACAATAACTCTGTCATCACCAACCTTCATGTGATTCCACCCAGTGCTTAATTTGTACTTGTTGTTTCCGGTGCAGAGCACTGGCACTTATTTTTGAGGGACAGCACTCTTTTTTCCTGCCTCAAGCATTTACTGCAAGCAAAAGACACATATGGGAAAGACGGAGGAATGCAAAAATGAAAAAGAGCGCCAGAAAGGGAGAGAGCAGAAAGCTGCAGGAGTGAGGTGAAATGGCTTAAAATGGACTAAAGAGGCCCAACATGGCTTTAGGATTACGCTGCCCTAGTATTCCGTGTTTGCAAATTTAATTGCAGCAGCTGCGTGTTTAAGAGGAGAGCTGTGGTCACCGGCACGTTTTTATTTACAAATTAAGCACTGGCTGTGCGACTCTTTCTTATTCAATCCTGCCATGCTTTAGATCCTATGCACTCTCAATCCACAATTAGTCCCTGAATATTAAAAATAAGGAATACATCTACTCACAACAAGTCACAAAGGTACAAATTGAAGGACACTTACCTTGTCTTACGCAGCTGCGCACCAACTGGCCGCACGTCAGTGTAGGTAGGGGGCGTAGGTAGCACCTACACAACAGGAAGGGGCCAGGGGGGGTGTCTCCCCTCTACCGGGCCCCAATCACGCACTCTGGGGCTGGGCGCTGGCTTTTATTTGGGGTCCAAGGCTGAAGCGCACAACAAAAGAGACTTTTCCAGGGGGGTTGGGGGGGGGCACCACACCTCTGCAGGCTGAGGGCTGAGGCTCACGGCAGGGCCTGAGAAGAGCCACACACCAGAGTACACCACCACGTGCGCAGCGCAGCCAGTGAGTCAACAGTGTGCCACACACTGACTCGCTCGCTCCTCGCTCACCACGTGGCGCCCACCCACGCAGGCATTTTAAATAATGCCGCGGGGGCAGGACAATACTTCTTGCCAGGGCCATCAATTGGTAGCGCTTTCGCGCGCTACTAGATTGATGGCCCATTGCCCTCATCAGCTAATGTGGCGGCTGCTGTGTGCCCGGCGTGTACACCGCCACGCAGTGTCGCACCAGGGGGGGGCTGTCAATTGGTAGCGCTTTCGCGCGCTACTAGATTGACGGCCCTCTGCCCCACTGAGAGCTCCGTGAAGTACGGCCACGCTCTCAGTGGGGCAGAAGGCCGTCAATCTAGTAGCGCGCGAAAGCGCTACCAATTGACGGCCCCCTGGTGAGAGACACACTGCGCGGCGCACACACGCTGCCTTCCTGCTGCTGTGCGTGTGCGCCGCCCGCGAGTCCGACTCCGAACTCACTATCTCACCTCACGGGGCGGGGCCTGGCCAGGGCAGTAATATCTCCGGCGGCGCCGCCCCGCGATTTTTCCGCACACAGGGCTAAAAATAGCCCAACAATCAGGATCCCCGCAATTGGGTTTTTTTCCCGCACAAATGGGAAAAATATCGCCCATTTGTGCGGGAAATCGCCCAATCTGGCAACACTGATGGGAGCAGCTGCTATCCGGAAGAAGAACGGGGAACCAGAGGGGGTTTTTAAACCTGAGCGGACCGGTCGTGAGGGGAAGAAGTTTTCTATCGGAGGAGAAGATGGGGCCGTGACGAGCAGACCGGAACAAACGCATGGGAGGAGAAGACGACGTCAGGGGGAGACGCCGAGCAACCCTGGAGTGCAGCCAGAGGAAGGCGACCAGGAGGAGAGCAAGCAGACCGACCACACTCTGGGAAGAGCGTGGCTCCGGCAGGTACGGAGCAAAAAGAAAGCGTGAAGCAGGGAAAATGGGAATTAGGTTTAATTTGTTAAAATAGAAGGAGAGAAGTGAGGAATTGTGGTAGTTTGATAGTGGTTTATATATGACAGAGTCTGAAACGGAAAGCGAAGGAAAGGAAAGTACCTACCCCTAAAAGAAAATACAAGGAAAGGAGAGACCAGACAGATAAAATAGTATAAGAAAGAGATAGAAAGTTACCAAGATGTTTTTGGAACCAAAGAAAGAAAAGAAGATGGAAAAGACAGGAATAGAGAAAAGTCAGAAACTAGAAAGGAAGACTATTGACGACCTAATAAAAGACATAATAGTAAAAGACAGCCATAAGTAAAGTAAAGTGAAGGAAAGAAGAAAGAAAAGGGACACAGAAGACAGAGAGAGAGAGAATAACATCAATAATACCTACCACCTAAAACAATCCTTCCATGTTCTTCTTTCCTCCTATGTGCCTCCTGAGTCTCCACCTGGAAAAGAAGATGGAATAAAGTAAAGAAGTTGAAGAACGTACAAAAGAAAAGAAAAGAGAGAGAGAGAAAAGAAGAAAAGGGAAAAGAGACACTTGTATAACTAAAGACTGTAACAAAACTTTATCTCAAAACCAATAAAATCATAAACCACCATAACGCCTACCAGCCTCCATTGTCTGACCCTGTCACAGTCCTATCTAGCCTGAACAAGACTGCCAACTCTATAGGCTAAATTGGACTGAAACAAAATGTAAATAAGGTACTAGTTATTCTTTTCATCCCAAAACATGCTCATTTCTCTCATACTTTGTTGACTACTGACACTCATACTAGGTGTACCTTCAAAATTCACAGAAAATATATAAAATCTTGAAACGTAAGCATCAGCCTGACTCAGTGGATGTGCTGCTGACAAAGTACTGGTTCTCGCTATGCCAGCTGCTTGAGTGACTCCATGCCCTTCCTTAAGAGACCAAAATAAGGTAGTGATCGAGCCATAATAAACTCCAGACTTGATAATGGGAATGATCTTGAAGGTGGTCTCCCTGGGACTTGCTTGCAGCACTTAAAATGTATCCAAAAGGCAGCCATCCAACTCATCTGTGAGTGGCAAAATGTAATCATGCCTTTGCAGTAGGACGTCTATTCACTGGACCCCCACAAATGCCAGAGTGATTTTCAGAATCCCAGCTTTAATATTTACCTCATTTTACAGCTACCTTCTAACTTTAATACATTCCTTGGTCTACCACATTCATCTGCTGGTTCACTCCTTATAATGATTTCATTTTCATCCACAAAGTTACATCTAGGAGAAACCGAAGAAATTCACTGCTTGACCTCACGTTGTCGAACCTCCTACTCAATCACATTAGGAAAGAACTGTTTTTGTAGGAGTTCTGCTAAATATTGCCCATATGATGTTCACAATTTAGATCTAATGTTTACATATTGCCAGATCCATACCGGCGTGCACCATAAGTATAAATAAACATATATATCTCTGAAGGATAGGTGCCTGCTTTTCTACCATAGCAACACCCTTCATTTGTTCAGTATATCATTTTAATTTGATCGGGGCCATACTCTCAAACATTCTGAAGGTATTTACCAGAAATTACGATTCTCTAAAAAGCGTTTGTGTGTCTGATATAGATAACGGCATATAAAAGGCAATGGCATAGTGTGTAGCCCCACACTCTGCAAAATGAGTATCAGCCCTTTCCAGCTGAACCCTTATTCCATATGCAGAAGAATGGAACATATTCATGAATTTCTTAAGACCACATTCACAAAGTTAATGATATTCTGTTTATCTGCCAATCTATCCCTTTGTATTTTATTTCCCTTTATTAGAACAGTTCAAGAAAGAAGTTATGTGTATGAGTTTGTAGCCTTGCTGAGCTTGATCCCTTTCATGTAGGATGTCATGTCCTTTGAGTACTTGCCATGTTTTTTAAGAGTTTCACTCACTTTCTTTTGATCATCACATAATACCAACTTAAAACGTGCAGAGACGTTCAGATTTCAGTTCAATGCGTTTCCTCTCAGCCACATTATTTGCCTTACTTTGTTTTCAACAGCTCCCCAGCAGTGCGCATTTCCCCCACCACCAAATTTATCAATGAGAAATCATCTATGTCCTCCGAGATGCGGAAGAAGTTCTTTGAAGTTTCTGACGAGGCCGACCTCTGCCTGCGTAACAATATGGAAGCCATTGAGAGGTGGGAGCTATAGTGGACTGTAATATGGTTTAGAAAAGCCAAGACCTGTCTTTTAATTATTCGTCTTTGCGTGTGGCTGCCATTTTCAGTGTTAGCTTTAGGGTTCCCATTTGTGACAATCTCTTTGCTGTAGTTGGAGCAGTTCTGCTCTGTATGTCAAAACTCTTCCGTGTAGGCTAGGAGACATTGTTTTTTCCTATAGAGTTCGTGTCCTGTTGCATTCGCAACATGTCTCTTTAATAGAAAAGTACACTTCTTTCATTGCTGCCCAATTTTTAGGCAAATCCAACACATGAAGATTTCTCTAAGAAAACAGAGTTTTGAAATGTCATATTATTTGAACACATTTTCGGGAGTAGTGGCCTGTGGTGGGGCACTATCGTGTGAAGTAATCTTTGGAAAAGACTAATTAGTAACAAGAAAATGTAATACAGTTCACGAATGGGATGTTACTCAGAATCTGTCAGAAACTGATTTATTTCTTAGGAAGTTATGTACAGGGAGAAATACCCAAACGTAAATGAAATGTACTTTTTAAAATCCAGTGTGGCACAGATAGTGGTGTGGAACAATAAAACTTCTGCCAAGTGCACAGCTTCTGCAGTTTTTGAAGTTTTCATGTTTAGACACTTTGTACATTATCACTTGTGTGGCAAATATTCCATCAAAATGTATTTAAGGAGAAGTTTCCCGGACCTTTTCTGTCAAAAAGCGGGTTTTGTAGGGTTTTTCTCCTGCAAAATCCTATTCTTACCATCATTTTTACCAACTTTTATTTAAAGTAGGTCACTTTTGCTTTGTGAAGATGGCAATTTTTTAATTGAAAAAAATCAAGTCTGAGCTTCATTACCCAATAGCCCTGTGTCCGTGTCATAGAAAGCATAAAAAAGATCTACAGCATGTAAATGGTGCCAGCAGCCGATAATCATAGTCTACCGACTAATGAAGTAGGCCATTACAAAGTAACTAGGAATCACACGATTTATGTTGCTGAAGTAACCTGCAAGAGCACGAGGCTAGGACTAGTTTAAATGATGTAATGAATATGATACAGTAAATACACATGTGAGGTGGTAGTCGAAAGAAGAACCTAGAAACGTTTGTCTTAAAGAGACTTTGAATAAGATTTATTGTTTAGGAATCCACGAAAAAATAACAGCAGTTATCTTGGGTTATCTTCACCAAAATAAGCGCTGTAGACATTGAACATGTCTACAATGTCTTTGTAGCCTGTATTATGTGGTATAGTGTCTCTCTTATATCGTTTTCTAGACAGTATAATCCTTGCCTTGGGTACGCATATCTCTGGGTTTCGGCTGGGTTGATTAGTGTCCTTCTCTCCTTTGCACCAACCATTGTCTCTATATGTGTCCCATGGACCCATTAGATAGAGGCAAGTGAAATAGGGAGGGAATTGGATCCAAAGGACATTGTAGCTGGGGTTCAAGGCATTGCTCTTGATGCCTACTGCAATGTGCCTTGGAGGGACCTTCTTACACATTACAGTAGCAATACCACCTGTAGTGAAAAGGAAAGATGCAAAGTGTGTGTACTGCTCAAGAAAAAAACTGCAAAGAAATCTGAACAAGACTAACCAGCATTTGACTGTTTCCCTCTAACTGGTTTCTTCCATTTCCGTTTCCTTTTCTCAGTCACCCAATTATGCTTTACTAATTTTTCTGTTAAATCCCTAATCAAGCATTTGCGTTTTGCACTTTTTTAATTCACTGTAAAATGAAATCTGCATTACGAGTTTTGTACACTTCAGAAGACCTTGCAGCTGAATGTGCAATAAGAATCTTGAAAAACCTTGGCTCTTGATTTGGCACATTTAATTTCCCACATAAACAGCCGGATGTACAAACACCTTTTTCAGTTGCAAAATGTGTGATTTGCAAAATCCCAAGGTTTGCCACTGCAAAATATCTTTCAACTTTATATAAGTATTTCTCTGAATCTTTCGCAGATACGGGAGACATGAAAGCAGTGTTGCCCTTGTATGTTTAATCTAAAAACATATGTATCAGTAGTTTTGTGACTGCATTTGTAGTTTCAAAACCGTTCGTCAATCAGCACCCCCCAAGTTGAGTTGGTAACTCATTCACAAAGCAAAAGTTGTCCCCATGGGTAACTTTCTCCTTTGGGAATCGTGGCAGCAACCTCTGCATTGGACCTCCAGACCACTGAGGCCACATAGTCCAGTCGATGTCTTCTCAAACAGTAAACACTTTTTAAAAATCAATACTTGTGCTTTTCTTGAGAGAGGCTGCTTTTTGAAACAACGTTTCCTATTGACCTCATTTGCAGGCCTCAATTCTCTGATTTGAAGATAATCGCAAAATATCAAATTGCAACTTTCTTTATTAAGATTGATTAGACAGGTCGTATCGTTACCCCTTACCTCCCGCCCCATGTGAATTTAAAATTTGCAGTGTGACTAATATTACATAGATGGCACTGAAATTGCAATCCCATTGGAGAAACAGTCGGTGCACAAATTGAACAGTCCTGGTTTATGAATGGGATAAGTACATCAAGAGTAAACGTCGTACCGAGCAGCCTGCAGATCTGTTAATGTAGTAATAAACGAAAGGGCAGGAAATTCCTCTTAAACCCTCAGTTTGTATTCATTAATCCTGACAGCCCTGACGTGTGATCATTTTGTTGTGTAAGCTTCCACACAAAAGAAATGCTTCCGCTCATGTTTGTTGCTGCTCAGTATCTTTATGTGTATACCTAGGTTGTCACACTCTAACAGCCACCTCCACCAAATATTTTTTCAAAATATCAAATTTACACCCTTAAAAGATTTTCAAAAATGCACAAGTGGCAATATTTTAGCACATACTTCACATTGTCTTTGATAATACTGATATTTATTGGACAATTGTTACTAATTATTTGGAGGCTAATTTTTGTCACTGTTTTCAAGTGGTAAATGAAAGAAATGTTATTGCTATCTAGTTAGGGTCTTAATTTGTAAGACAAATAAGTGCCAGGGCCCGCCTCAAGAGACCACTGCAGCTTACATCACTTATTGACCCTGCTAGCACTGCCTGTGGCAGTGCCAACACAACTCCTCACCGTCACACTCTTACAAGTGTGACAATTTAGACTATTCCAGGCCGCCAAACTACAAGAATGAGATAGGAGGCAGATATTAGTAATTTTAATGTGTATTGAATTGATAAACAACTGTTTTTGTGTTCCACTCTACATTAGACAAACAGTGTCGCCATGTGGCAGACTTCCATAAATGCGGGTACTGAAAATGATGTACAGGTGCCAATCACTGGAAACCACCAGCTCAAATAAAGCACTGGGGTCAAGTAATGGAAATGTCACACAACTGCTGTAATGAGTATGAAAAAGTTGAAATCTGCAAATATATCAGTGACAAAGTTCTATCTTTTTAACCAATTATTATTATTTTGTTTTAAGGCGGCGAGAAGAGTTTGGCAATCAGAAGTTTCATGCACTGGATAACATTACCTTCTTCCATCAGGATATGGAGAAGTTAAGGAAGCCATTCCACCATGTCGAGGAAGATAAGGATTATGCCAATACTGAGAATTGGTAGGGCTACAACAAACAGTATTGATTGGATGGATGCATTGCTTTGATTCCTGTTTTCCTTCTAGTGCCATGCAGCAGAGAGTGGCACCTTGGCAGCATGAAATCCTTTCTAGGTCTGGCAACAGGCTGCTTTAGTTGTGCAGGACCATTTGTTATCAGGGGTTATATCATGATGGGCTATGATGGCTCAGTGCAGAGTCGCACACCTGTTTTTATGCACTTGCAGTGTGTAAAGTGAATTAATTAAATCAGATATCTGGGTTTTGTGTTTTATTTTCAGACAGTCCAGCTCCAAAGCAGTGAGAAAGGTTTGACTTTTTGTGTTTCTGAGCTGTGCTGTCTGAAAATTAAGCATTAACTCGAAGTAATCTCAGTACCACTACCACCACCAAGCATTGGCAAAATGCAAAGGTCTGGCTTTTATATGCTATTGTGTGGAAATACATGTCTGCATGCCTGTGTTTGCATCTGTTCTCATGTTAAAGCCCGAATGATTAGTGGTTCTGCACCTGTAGACGAAAAACCTAAAACACTTGTTTTTTAGCATTAAGTAAAGCTTGTTTTCTTGCTTTCACTAAAAACTGTTAACCAGAATCCTCCATCCCGATCCTAAGGAGACTACTGGATTTTTGGGTGACAGGGTCGTTCTCAGTGCGGGGGACTAAGTCTAATCCACGGAGAAGGACCCTTGCCGCCCTCAATCCGGTTTTGCTCCGGCTAACTAGCAGTGCCTCATCTCTCCCAAAGGGAAGGGATGATTGGGCAGCCGAGCGCATGACATCTTAGAGCTTCTCAGGGAAGTCGTGGTCACTCAGATCCCAACCAGTTCTCTCATACCAAGTGTGGTCTCAGATACAAATGACAGAGGCAGTTTAAGTTTTACAGATTGATTTAATAAAACAACTGCATTTTAGATAATAAGGCGTGAGCCGCAATAACCAGAACCATACAACACAGTAGGATTGAAATAGTAACGAGGAGAGTGAAACATAAGAATAACGCTATCATAGTGCTATCAGATTACGTTCTCTCTTCTCAGTTCTATTTTGAGCACAGCATGTTAAGCTCTAAGCTTGCCTTTCAGGTTCCCCGGGAGGACATCAACCCTCATACCTGAGCAAAGGCCTGTGATCTGGATCAGCATCTGCAACAGGGCAGTCAGCATCTAGTTGTGGTTCCCTGGTCGGAATCTCCCTCTTACGTGTACTAGAACTAGGAAGTGTTTTTATAATCAACACGCCGGTGTTCTGAGAAACATCCCTACGTAAGAATGTGTACTTTCTACGAATCCTAAAGACTAAACTCCTACCACGTCTAACGGCAATGTACCAGACTGTATCCTTGACTGAAGCACAGAGCGAGCAAGAATGTATTGTTTGAGAACTCCGGTGCTGAAGTAAGCTAAACAGTGTGATAGAAGAAAATATAACAAG
The DNA here is from genome assembly GCF_031143425.1 of Pleurodeles waltl. NCBI lineage: Eukaryota > Metazoa > Chordata > Amphibia > Caudata > Salamandridae > Pleurodeles > Pleurodeles waltl. The sequence goes on along the minus strand of NC_090450.1, from coordinate 745,749,070 downwards.
ACCGTGAAACTGGTTAAAGAAAAATAACAGTACAAGGCTAAATAAAATGCATCTAGAACAAAGTGCACCGAGGCCTAATGCTTTTAGCAAACGTGCAAAGGCTACATTAAAAATGGCTACACTACACCCTCCCCTTGTCGGTAGAAAGTGGTTCTAATCTAATTTTCAAAAATGCCCTATGTTAAAAAAAACTACTAAAACCGTATATAATTTCAACAAGTTAAGAGGACAATAAAGCACAGTAATCCTAAATTTAAAATTAAGCATGCGGCTAAGAGCCATATTTATATGCCAGTCCAGCTGTGCTGGACGCATTAAATATACGTCCCAAGAGTTCACCAAAGTGGCTCGGAAAGTTGGTATTCAACAGGGACTGTATTTTTGCTGATGACCTTGCCACCTGAAGTGCGTAGGTCTCGCGCGCAGATGTAAGGGCCACATGCTTTTGAAACAATAAAGCCTTTAGTCTACTTAACTTGTCAAAATTCACCTTAGAAGTAGCAATGTGAGGCCAGATATCCGCTACCTCCCTTAATTTAGTGGGGGGAAACATCACATTCCCGCAGCAAGTAACGACCTTGGTGACCGAAACAACGTAAACTATTCCGGCCCGCATGCCACAACAGTCTTCACTATTGAGGAGGACGTAGCTGACGTTTGAAAGCACCTGGAATGTGCGTTTAATCAAAGGGACCGGAACTCCCTTCAGATAGCAAGCCAAATTTGCAACCGAGGCATTACATGCCCCATGCAAGGACAGCTGCTTACAAACCATCGAATGGCTGACTGAAGTCTCGCAAGCAGTACTGCTAAGAAAAACCTCTCTCATGCCACTAAGACATTTGTACAAGAAGGGAAGTTCCCACACCTCATGTATGTAACTGTCTCCCAGCTTTTCATATCTGCCTACCGGAACATGTTTTAAACAAAAAGTGAATTGTAGTGTAGAAATAGGCAGTGTATCAACCACTCAGCGGAGGGAATCTCGGCCACGGTAAAAGGCAATCTTTCCAATTTTTCAATGTTTAACATGACATAAGTCGCCTCCTTCTTAGCCATCAGTTGTTGTTGGCGTGTCAAATTAAAGGAAAATAATATCTCCCTGGCTCTGATGTGCTGCCACAGAACGCGACCCACCTTCAGTGTCTGAAGTGTCCAACCCAACTGCATAACGGACCGTTTTTGACTTTGTCCATGATATAATGAAGACATGTCAGATCGTATAATGTCTATAGCAGAAGAAACATTGTCAATGGTATATATTCGGTCGGACAGGGTGTGAATTCCATTATCGACAACAGCAAATGCCTGTTTCAAGTTTTCCTGATCAATCTGCCTTAATCGGGCCGCAGCCTCTTGTTGGGAAAGTTTCCATATTTCATTGTATACTTCGTACAAAAAACGTTTCCTACGTGGTGTCTTCGGGCCTGACAAAAAATCTTGCAAGTCAGTGTTGTTAGACAGGAGAGTGAGATGTGTCTTAACTGCATCTAGTGTCGACGATTTGAACCATTGTTGGCACAATTTACCCACGCTATATGTAGTTATAATTTCAGCATGTTCAGGTGATAGGTAGCGAGGGTCTGCCCTACTCGTCCTGAAACCCCCTGAGGAGGTGGCAAAACGTTGATGACACCCGTTGGTGTCTATGTGCCACAATAACCACCTGCCCGAACGTGACAATGAAGTGTTAAATGTACCATTTTGGACCCACTCTGTAAGGTCACTAAAGGTGGCATTGATATATTTCTGCCAATCCTTCATTTTGGCAGGGACAGTTATACCAGGCATATTAAATTCTCTAATTGTTGCTAAGCCCAAACAGCTAGTCTGTTGCACAGTTTCATTTAAAAAAATCACCTGGACAGGAATGAGACATGCTCTAAACAATGTTTCTCTACCCTGTGTCTGCCAATGTTTTGTTCCCCAAACACTTTTCAAATCAACATTTTTTGACCAATATTCATAGCCTTCAATTGACATACGGGAAACAAAAGAATCTGAGTATATGAATTTCGTATTAGTCAATAGCATTTGCTTATCTTTATACGGAGTTAACTTAAAATAATATGACTTAGCATTTATTTGATGATGCCCAGAAAAGTACGTAAATTTGTCAGAATATGTTTTAGAACTCCCTCGCGGGGGAGTGGGGCAATGCTCCCTTTGCGTCTAGTCAAATATTGTTTTTGGACTACTGGCTTTATGTATAAAGTGGTGCCCATAATAATTATAACAAAACATGTCACCATAATTGTCTTTAAACTGGTAAACTTCCTCATTCTCATAGACAGTATAATATTGTAACTCAGTCATCATGGAATCAACTGTCTTCATGTCCCAATCATCAAAAACAATGCCTGGTATTACAACATCATTCATGGATAATTTTAAAACGTATGGTATTTGAATTATCTCAGTGGGACCGTATATATCAAACATTACTTTATCCCACACAATCCCATCCGGAATTGGCACTGCAGAAATGTTCACAAAGGACAAGTCTCTTCGAACCTTATGTGATAAAAAATGTGGCTTCAACACCTCCTCCACCTGTGCAACCGCTGATCTTTCAGGAAGAAAATGACCATGTATCAACAGAAAAAAGGTAACGACAAACCCTATCCACAGAAGAAATGCTATCATAGTCAGTAAGAGCCACAGATAGTTCCAAGGAAAAACAAAATACGTATCTTTAAGCCAATAAATCAGCTTACGTGGACCTGGGTCAGGTGTTGAAGAGGCAAATGAGTCCGACAGACCATCGTCGTTGTTGGCAAAGTACCCAGAGGCAGTTCTTGCAAAAGGTGCCGCCGTATTCAATGGAGGAGTAGGTGTCTCTCGCGGTGGTACACTGTAGATAACACCACCGCAACATCAGTAGTCATTGTGACTCGATCAAATGTTTCCAAATTATTCGTTGTCAGTGGACTATCGCAAGATCATCTTCCACCCTCCCCAAGCTCGGAGAGGCAACAGTGTTGGTGTATATGACTTGGAGCGTAACATCTTCCACAGTAGTGAGAGGGATTCGGGAACTACTGGACGTTCCTCTTGGTCTGCTGTGCAGAATCGGCCACATGTTGTAACTTGACATTGTCGATGGAGACAAAGCAATTTTCTTTGGCACCTGGCAACGGTGGTAAAATAACAGTTCTTGTTCCGTGTATCCCCAACACAGGGACTGGTGCACGATATGAAGGGCCAAATTCTTTTTTTACTGCGACCTTTTCACGCACAAGATCCCCAAATTTGGGAATCCAACCAGTAGGCGTTACTGGCACATCCTTAGTTCCTGTGGAGGCAGCACTTTCAGAAGAGTTATCTTCACGGAACTGTTGTAATTCCTGCAAAACGGTGACACGATCATTTATGTCAAAAGGCGTTTCCGCCGCCTCCACACCAGGACCATCTAGATCCGGAACAAACATTAGTGTTCCGAACAGGCACTCATATGAAGTACGACCCCCCCAGGGACCTTCTAGGCAAGTTATTCAGTGCTCTCTGTACTCCAAACAGGTGGGTTAGCCAACTACAACCTGTACCTAAGACTCTAGCCGTTAAGGATTGCTTTAAATCGCGATTTAAACGCTCCACGACTGAATTTCCCTTGGGATGAAATGGAGACGAGAACTGGAGCTGGACCCCCAACGAAGCCATGGCGACCCTGAATGCCCTTGAGGCAAAAGCAGGGCCCTGGTCCGAATGGAACGCCGCAACTGCATATGTATCGACAAAGATATGCAAATCTTTAATAACAGTTTGAGCGTCAGCCGAGCGTTGTGGCCATACTCACACAAATCTGGAGCAAGAATCAACAGCCACCAGGATATATTTGTATGCACTGTCGGGTGTCAATGGACCGCAATGATCCAAGTACACACATTGTAATGGTCTGTTTGATATTAAGAGGGGCGTCTGCGACGGGCGCTTAGCTGTTGAAACTTTAATTTGTTGACAGATGTCACAACAAAGGACATGCTGCTTAGCCTCCTTATAGAGACCAGGCCACCCGTAATGGGCCTGTAATAGCGAAATTGTGGCCGCCACCCCAGCATGTGCAGATGCCACCCCCTCATGCGCTGCATTAATCAATTGAGGTCTTACAACTTTATTGGGGATCTCGTGTACGCCTACGCCTGGAATCTTAACCTCAGCATTCAGCATACTGCCCATAAAGTATTGATATTTGGAAGGAAATCCTTTAGGATAAAGCGTGGCATCAACCGTAGCTTTTATGGCAGCCAGAATCTCTGTGTCTGATTTGGAACTCGAACGAGTAACTGCGGCCACGGTGGCAACTGCCACTGCCGACTTTGCGGCTTCATCAGCCAAAGAATTTCCAGGAACGTGTATTCCAACGCGCTGGTGTCCAAGAGTATGTACAACATGGACTTTAGGTAGCGTCTCTTTCAGGTCCGCTACCTTCCCCCACAATAGTCTGTGCTTTATGTTGTTGCCCTTTGAATCTCTGAACCCATTCAGCCACCAGTAATGTAGGTAATCATTAAAAGACTGAACACAGTAATATGGATCACAAACTATTAGTGTACACTGTACCGGATCTGCATGTTAAAATGCCAGCAACAGGGCTTTCAGCTCAGCCAACTGTGCCGTAGAGTCCCCTAATGTTTGTGTATAAGTATGTTGGGGGCAGAATTTCTCCCCTTCCATATGTCCACTCACTACTGCACATGCAGCTGAATATTGGTGTTTTGTCCCCACCGCCGGCTGCGCAGAGCCATCGGTGTACATGACTACTTGATAGTGATCAATAGGCAACGTGTCAGCGGGGACTGGATATTCAATGTCATATTGCAGAAATTCCTGTGTTTGTAACTTTGGGACAAAAATGTAATCTACATCAGTGGCTGTTAAAGACGTAGCCCATTGTATCCAACGCGGGTGCAATGCTTTCGCGTTAGGAATACTCGCTTTGGTAACAGCCTCTAGGGCCGGAATAGGGGAAACGACTATAATGCGTTTGCCCTGGGCAAGAGGTCGTTCTTTAATAACAGCCATCTGTACAGCAGTGAGAATTTTCTGTTTGTGCGAATCGTTGTTCAGCAGTCGAATACAAATGAGACTTCTATCCTATCGGGACTGTCTCACCTTCATTAAAGGTGACATACGTAAACCCAATGGCCCCAGCTATTAACCTGATGACCAACTGTGTCTTATTGCCTCGTGTATGTAGATGTCTTGCAGCTATCAGATCTGCTTGCAACTCTCGAAGAGTGTGTGTATGCTCAATCGTCCAAATTTTACTTGAAAAATTAGGACGTATTAATTCATATAACGGTTTTATGCGTGTAGCATAATCAGGAATGTACGTTCTGGCAAAATTTAGAAAACCCAACAATGATTGGAGTTTCTTAATTGTATTAGGAGGTTGCAATTGTGCAAATTTTTCTAAAAATTGTGGCGCTAGGCTCTTACCTTCGTTTGACAGCTCATATCCCAGAAATATGACACTGAGGAAGGCAATTTTCGACTTTTTGAAGTTAAATTTATAGCTAATGTTGGCAAACCCTACAACAATGAGGGCTACTCGTCTTAAATGTTGTAGCAATTCGTCATCTGTAAGATATATATCGTCTACATATGACAATGCTTCAGGGTCCAACTCGTGCAATATTTCAGTCACACGAGCCGAAAATAGTCCTGGGCTATTCTTATACCCCTGAGGCAAACAACAGAATTTTTTATGAGAGCCTAACGCACTAAAACTTGTAAAGTCCCTACTTTCGGGTGCTATATTCTGGCAGAAGAAACCATTCGAGATATCTAAGGTCGTTTTGTACTTTTTCCGCACAATATTGTTCATTAGTGCTGCGCTATGTGCATTTTGTATAGCATATGTACGTGTATGTCCGTTCAAATGTCTGTAGTCTAAGACTATTCTATATGAATGGTCCGGTTTAGCTACAGGGAATAAGGGATTATTCATCGGCGAGACACAGGGTTCAATAACTCCCTGGTACTCTAATTGTATAAGTATTTCTCTCACCGGTGCCCTTGCGTCATGTTTTATAGGATATTGTGGTTGTGGCTGAGGTTCGCCTTTAATCGGAATTACATGATATGGAGAATCCCTATCCCACCCTACGTGATTTCTATATAAGGCAGGTGCCTGTGCTAGAGCCCATTCGATGCTATATGATTCTGCGAGTTCTCCTGGAACAAGTGGGGAGAACGAAGGTTTAATAACCTCCTCCCCAACTGGGCATGTGCGGACAAAGTCAGGCGGCCAATCCTGTTCAGCCAGCAAAATGTCATATATCTTGACTACACGATCCCAAAAGATTGCGTTTATAGTGCGTTCAATGTCTCCTTCCAATTGTAAAGTCACTGTATATACCCTATTGGGATCAGAGACGCGCATATCTGCTGTTCAACCTGTATGAAGTCATCAGTTGCTTTCACCTCCAGATGCTCTAGAAGATTCCGACGAACTATTGTGACCTCTGCCGCGCTGTCTAACAGTGCTAGCGCCCACGTCTGGTTCTTCAAGAGAACTCTCTTCCTGTGTGGCATGTCTAATTGAGACTGCCGCCACCTTCTTCTTCTTAAACTGTTGTTTTTGTGGTATCGGTTTCTCTTCCTTCTTGACAGAAACCTCTGAAGAGCTTTGTGATTCCTGTCTTGGTTTCACGTACTCTGTTCTTCGCTCTGACCGACCACCTCTCTCATTTCTCTTTTCCGGTGAGTCCTGAAAGGAACGAGATTGGCGTGTATCAGTGTATTGATATCTATCAGGCGTTTTCAAATTATCCCTATTTCTGAGATTATACCTACTCTGCGGGGTCTCCGCCCTCGGAGATTCTCCCCTTTCTTTTTTAGGTGTTTGTTGTTTCTTTTCCCAGTGCTTCTTATTACCCTCAGGTTGCTGTTTAGTATTATCTTTACAAATTTTTCCTTGAAACTGTGGTTTCTGTGGTCTAGCCCCTAGGCTATCTCGACCGATACTGGAATATGTTTCCGCTATTATTTTGGGCAGTTCCCGCTCCTGATCCAGTTGCGGGACGCCGCGGAGGCACATGCGCACCGCTAGTGCAACTGCCTCCCCTTTAAGATTATTTAGTATTATAGAAGAAACCGTGGCAAAATTGCCCATCAGTTGCATTCCCAAATCTAAGGCTGGGGCAGCCCCGTATTCATCCTGAATCTGTTTAAGCACTTCCGGTAGGTTTGGCAATGTTGGTGTGCCGTTGTGTAGAGCGCGGCAAACACCGTGCCTCATGTATTACAATGTTCCACTGTGGGAACCATTCCAAACGGTAAACACATTGTTAATATCCTATTTTTATCCTGAAGTCCCGTATGAGGAAATACCGCCTCCAGCGTATTAATTTTTTGTGCCAGCCAAAATGGAGTCTCTTCCCGTTTGGCTGGAACCTTACCCATGATAGAGTGTACAGTCGCCGGGTTTATTCCTGGAGCCACTGCATGTGGTTGAGCTGGAGCAGCACGCGCTGGGTTTGTGTTTAATGTCTGCATCACAAATTGTACTAATCGTCTATATGTAGCCGTTAAGTCTGCATATAAACGATGAACTTCAGCCACCGGCATGTTTGCAACCGCAGGATGTGGTGTATATGTGGCCAATAAAGGCCAGGTCGGACCATCATTACTTAGTGGACCTAACCTCACCGGTAGTATTGTATGGGGTAGGGCGCCATCAAGCCAATTATTATGTTCTTGATAAGATAGAGGTATCTCTAAATATGCGTACGCCCTGTACTGTCCAGGCGCGTTCGCGATCGTATATGTGTGAAATGTATTTAAATTCCCATCTGGTGCTGGTAATGTGACCCAAGAGTAAAAAAGTTCTGTTCTATAGGCTGCATGGGCGGCCACCACAAACGTGACTGGACGCCCTTGGTTCGTAAGACCATGTGCAAGCAAATGCGCTGTGAGTGATTGTCTCATATTAAGAGCTATTTGTATTACCTGGGGATTCGCCATTAAAAAACAGCGATGGTTCAGAGAAGGCACACCAAGAAACGGGGTCTTTCCTTTTAAGGTTCAAGCTTGAACAACCTCCCGCTATATCTAGGATTACCGATATCGCGGTTGTGGAAATCCTTAGTGCCACGGACGTCTCCGATAAAGGAACCGAGGGATCATTATAATATATGAGACCGAGAGAGACTGGTGGACCCGAAAATTAGAGCCAGACCAATCGTTGGCGGTGCCATGTCGCGTTGGCTCTCATTATCCTAATGAGACTACTGGATTTTTGGGTGACAGGGTCGTTCTCAGTGCGGGGGACTAAGTCTAAACCACGGAGAAGGACCCTTGCCGCCCTCAATCCGGTTTTGCTCCGGCTAACTAGCAGTGCCTCATCTCTCCTAAAGGGAAGGGATGATTGTGCAGCCGAGCGCATGACATCTTAGAGCTTCTCAGGGAAGTCGTGGTCACTCAGATCCCAACCAGTTCTCTCATACCAAGTGTGGTCTCAGATACAAATGACAGAGGCAGTTTAAGTTTTACAGATTGATTTAATAAAACAACTGCATTTTAGATAATAAGGCGTGAGCCGCAATAACCAGAACCATACAACACAGTAGGATTGAAATAGTAACGAGGAGAGTGAAACATAAGAATAACGCTATCATAGTGCTATCAGATTACGTTCTCTCTTCTAAGTTCTATTTTGACCACAGAATGTTAAGCTCTAAGCTTGCCTTTCAGGTTCCCCGGGAGGACATCAACCCTCATACAAGAGCAAAGGCCTGTGATCTGGATAAGCATCTGCAACAGGGCAGTCAGCGTCTAGTTGTGGTTCCCTGGTCGGAATCTCCCTCTTACGTGTACTAGGACTAGGAAGTGTTTTTATAATCAACACGCTGGTGTTGTGAGAAACGTCCCTACGTAAGAATGTGTACTTTCTACGAACCCTAAAGACTAAACACCTACCACGTCTATCGGCAATGTACCAGACTGTATCCTTGACTGAAGCACAGAGCGAGCAAGAATGTATTGTTTGAGAACTCCGGTGCTGAAGTAAGCTAAACAGTGTGATAGAAGAAAATAAAACAAGACCGTGAAACTGGTTATTGAAAAAAAACGTATGAGGCTAAAATAAAATGCATCTAGAACAAAGTGCACCGAGGCCTAATGCTTTTAGCCAACGCGCAAAGGCTACATTAAAAATGGCTACACTACAAGACAAGACGCATTTCCCAAACTTGAAGCAAGATTTTTTTAATGTAGTCAGCTTGCTGGCCAAAACTCCTTGACCTGTGATATATTCTAGGATTGTCTGTATTAGGGTATAAAGGGCCATATGTACTAAAGCATTTTCCCATAGACACAGAATGGGTAAAATCCTTTGGTACATCTGGCCCAAAGTGTGCTTCCTCTCACCCAGGGGAACTACACTCCATAGATGCAGGTGGACTCCCACTCCATTTTCCTGTGACTCTTGCACCTTTTCTAGTAAGTACATTTTCAGACTTCACAAACACTTGAAGCTTAAGTTTTCTTCCACAATTTCAAAGTTCCTTACTTCTCATTTAATAAGCTCTTTTAATTCACTGCACCAGCTGGTGCAACCCACTGGAAGTGTAAGCTTTGTGACCAGGAGATTAAAAGATGTAGGGGGGGTGGAAGTATGAGAGGCCACCAAGTGGCAATGGAAGACAGCGTGTGCTAAAACACAGAAAGGCAAACACTGCCAAAAGATTTTGTAGAGGTGCTTGGCAAGCCATACAACAAAACAAATTTGCACCTAAAAGTCTTCACGCTGTACAGCCTGGAGGACACGGTCTACACATTGTATGGTGAACAAATCACAATATGGAAGAAAATATGGAAAATATTTCTACGAATTCCACCACTTAAAAAAGCGGTTGTTATAAAAAGTTAAAACTAAAAAACACAAAAAAAACAAAAAATCATCCCTGCTTCCCAAAAACAATGCTCTTTTCACAACCAACAACAAAAATCAAAGATCTTGTCTTAGGCCCTGTGCAGCTATCTGCGGTGGGTTTGGCTAGCCCTGTGGCCATCTCATTTGGGTATTAGCATCTGTGCCATGTGGGATATGATAAAAAAAAAAGTCAGTAGAAAAAACAAAGCTCAAAGTTAAGTTATGCTTAACTTCGATTAAAATACCTTCGCATTTGTTTAAAATAGCATAGAAAATCACTTTAAAAAAAAGTTAAAGTGCAGGTATGGCTGCAATTTAAAACTGAAAAAACATTGAAATTCATGTTAGGATTAGAACTTTAATCTATGACACACACACACACGCCAGGTATGCAAACCAAACCTTCCCGCCAAATGCACCACTTATACCCTCACAATATTCATATCAGTAAGTGGTAATTGCTAAAAGCACAACTCTTTACTGTGGAAAGTTGGCATTGCGGCTCTCAACCTAGCCTGTGTCAGCTACTGCAGTGTTACAGCACAGGGGCAATGGATTTTTCTGCTCCTTCAAAACCATTTATGTGATTACATGACCGTCTTTATTTGCAATTTTTTTCTCTTCTGGGTGTAGTATTTCTGGTCTAGGTTGTAATGGTTGGAACAATATTGTCCCTGTCTTGCACTGTTCCAATTGTTTTTTGATGTACTGTCCATGTTTGTTGTTGTGTGAGCTAGGGCAGAGGCATAGTGTAGGGACAATGGATCTTTTTACCCTTCTAAATGACCTAGGTCATTGTATGTCAGTACTTTATGCAATGTATGTTTTTCTGCTGAAGTCTAGTAGTATTTCTTATCTACATTCTCCGAGGTTCTCTTTCCCCGGAAGAGGTGTCTCTGAGGATCTCTTTTCCCCAAGGCCTGTGGATCCCTCTTTGCCTGTACCTTGTGAGTCCTTGTTCATGTCCTTTCTGAATATAGTTAATAATTTCACATCTATTTTAGGAATTCTACCCTTTTTTTTCAATGGCAATTTTTATTTTGTCAATTTTTTCATACCTTTGGTTCTCAAAGTCACTAAATGTGGCTTTGTGTAATGTCATTGAGTGTGCTAATTTGTATTTACTCCTGGATAATATAGAGTTCTGCTGTTGTTTGGTAGCATGCCATTCTATGCATAACTGGAGCAGAGTGAAGACACGAAGTCAGTTATGCGATAAATGGATGAGCTGTTAAACTGAACTTCTGGTTTTGCATTATTTATTTTTACCAAAGCATTGTAGGGTGTAGCCTCAAAGTTTTCTTGCTTGGACTAAAAGAGAAGATTATTCCTATGGGTTTTTACAGTTCTGTGGAATGGCGCTACTCTGTAGCAGAGATGTAAAAAAAAAAATCATAGATTTTATTTGAAATTATACTCGTCCTTTTCCTTGCACAGCTCTATATATCATGTATAGTGTTTTGAACATTAATCTGCATGCCTTTCTTTGAGTGTACCCAAAGGCGTAGGGTTGCTGCAGCATTCTGAATCTATTATATGACATGTGAGAATGGCCTACAGTTTTTGCTGGTACATAAGGTATAAGAAGATCCGGTCTATGATTTTTATGGTGTGAAAGGTGCTACTTGTGACTTTAACATGTGGTATCAGGGATAGGTTTGAGTTAATGACTTCTTCCAAGTTCCTCACGTCCCTCTTGATGTGGTTGAAGCAGCGTCATATTCCGTTATATCTGTAGATTAATATTTGTGCCATTGTCCACAGGTCATGAGCTGTTTTTTGTGGAATTAAGCTTCAGATGATTATTCATCATCCATGTATCTATGGTAGAGAGGTAATTATCCAGTTCAGGTTCCTGTAGATCTTCTTGGCTTTCCATCTTTAGATTGCCTTCCTTTCAGTTATTGTATGAACGACTGAAAGAGTTATTGAGGTCTGGTAAAGTAGTGAGGTGGATGTTGAATAGGAGAAGGGAGATGATGGATCCTTGGGGAGCTCAACAGTGAAGGATGAGGACCTCATATAAAAAGAAGTACGAATACCACATTTTACTGCCTTGGCGGTAGGAGGCAATCCGTTTTAGTGTATTTTGCCATATTACAAAATATTGGAGCCTGTGTAGAATACTGTGGTGGCACGTTGTAGAGGTTGACTGATTGTGTCAGATGCTTCTGATAGATGGAGTGGTAGAGCAGAAGCCCCATATTTGTCCACTGCCAGTTTCAGATCATCCTATATAAATATTACGGAAGATTCTGCGCCCCTTCATATACTGAAACCAGATTGATGATCTGACATCAGACTATTAAATTCAGTGAAGTTTGATAGTTGTGATAGATTGCTCTTTCGAATAGTTTAACCAAAAATGACCATTGGACTGTGGTCAGTAGATTGTTGGGTTAGATAGGTCAAGGTTCTTTTTATTGATGAGTGGTTTGATGTGTGAGGTTAGCTCTTGGGGGGCAGTGTCTTAGTTCCAATGATTTGTTTAGAATATGTCTAGCTACTTCTCATGCACAAGTTGTTCAAATTATCTTTTTAAAGATCTTTTCTAGGAGCAGGCTCTCTAAGTGATCCTGATTGTCTACTTGCATTGATGATGATGTGGAATTCTTTCTTGGAAAGGGTGTTGGTCGGCTACGGAAGGCTGATTGGTGTCTGTTTGCACGTGGGTCCTGTCAGGTGTGGATGATGCTCTCATTTTCCACTTTTACTCTTTTAGATGTGAAATATGTACCCATTTTTTTCACAGGAGGCCTGTGATTAAGGGGTTTCTCTCTATTGAAACTCTGGTTTGCTGAATTCTGGTATGATCTTATGGAGTTCTTTTGATTGGCAGTCTGCCACCATCATACAAGTGGATTAGTGATGTATTTTGGCGGTCCTTATGGCAGCCTCGTATACTGCATTTTATTGGGGCAGAAGAATCTTGCCTATTTCACCACTTGATTACCTCCATTTGTGTTATGAAGGGGGTGAGTTATGTTTTCAGTTTTTTAATTTTGTCACTGATCCTAGTGGATTTTTCCTTGAGATTGGTCAGTAAAGAGGGTTTTAGTAGTATTTGAGAATGGCTGCAGAAGAAATGTACTCCATCTGCCTTTTCTTTTCCTGTTCTGCTGCTCAGTTTGAATCTTCAACCTGAACTCCATGCAGATCATCTGAAATGCAGATGCAGAGATACCTCTGTTGATATAAATTGTATCACACCTTCCAAATATTTCAAGACTGAGAATGCACATTGGGTCGTTTAATGAGCTTCAAATACCCTTCAGGTTATACAAAAAATGCATCCACCCTTCTTCTAGGAGCAGTGCAGTGCAGTGCTTCATACAAAGCAGACCACTGAGATCTTCTGGTTAGAGAGATCTGGCTCCCCATAGATATAAGCCAAAGACTCTTTTGATTTATAATTTTTTGTTGACTGGGCCATATTTCAGAAAAGCCACTTAAAACAGTTCAAACTACAGATGTTCTAGGCACTCGTCCTAGGCACTAATAAAGGCTTGCATCTTATGGAAGTTTTGAAGTAACTATCCGTGACTCTGTGTTCTCTTATTCATACTGCCATTTTGGTATTTTTATTTTGAAGGTTTTTCAGCCTTTTAGCAAGAATACCAGAATCTTTGAAGAAGCACCTTAAGATTCAGAGGATTCTAGGCAAACTCAAAAAGCTTGAAGAGAAGCAGTACATTAAGATCCGACCCAACGCCTTCCTCAAAGTACTGAATGGACTGCGCCCTTGGGAGCTGTGTTCACCAGATATCTCTGTGGCCATTGAGGTAACATTATTCCCTGTTCCTGTGATGTAACATAAGAAACTATCTGTATGTGGTGGAGCTACTGTGAACTATCATGCACTTGTGCCAGAATATAAGATGTCTTTCCAAAGTCTGATGGATTTTTTTGGGATACAGAGGAATGTATAAAAAGTAGGCTAATTAACAGTTGCAAACAAAATGTGTACTATTCAAACAATTCACTTCCTGCACCCTAGCTGTAGTTTGATCAATTTCTAGTGTGTAAAGCAGCATTAATTTAAATTAGATCCTGATACCAAGAGGCATTCATTTATAACAAGAAGAAGGCCTGCCATTCAGAGCTTCTATAAAGTTATCTAGTTATTGGACATTCAGCAGAAAAGCCAGATCCAACTCTTGACAGAAACGCACATTAAACGCACATTATTCATCATCTTTCAAAGCCTACAATTATCCCCTCTCTATGGATTGACTATTTTGTGATTCCAGCCTGCTCTATCCCCGGGAACGATACCTATGAATTGTGGCTTGGTGAACTGTGCCTATAAATTACTCCTAGGTGAACTGTTACATTGTATGAATAGTTCCTAAAGCCACTGTATGCCTTGCATATTTTCCACACTCCACATTCTTACATTCCAGGAGTGATGGAGCTTACAGAGGTGTCAAGATGGAGTTCCTAATCCCAGGTTGGTAGCAAATGAAGGCTTCTCCTGTGGCGTTTTCTGTTTTGAACTTGTTGGTCTTCAGTGAAGTCAGTGCTGGACTTGTTGCATTAGCCACCATAGAACTTGATCCTGCTTGGCAGATACGGTGGCCTGTTGGAGCTCACTGCTTTCAAATCGATGCAGCAGATCTTGACGTGTGGGTTTCAAACACTTGTACTTTATCAGCCCCTTGATCTGTCCTGTCCATGCATGTAGAATTCTCCTAATCGGTACCAGGTTCATTGTGATGATGCTGGCAAGTAGGACACTACCTTCATCCAGTATGGATAGTACCAATGCTTATTGAGGGTCACATTAGTGCAGATATAGCTTGGCTGTATGAAACATGATGAGTCTGTCAAAAACACGTTTTTTTTTAACAATGTCTCTTGTGAAGCTGCAGTCGCTTTCGATGTGGAACTTGAGAAACTTGATTCACTTCAATAATGGATTGAATCCTTTCAGGCTGATTAATATGAGTGGTACTTATACTTTAGCATATCTGAGGTCGGTAATGTGGCCAAATGATAACTTCAGCTAATGCTATGTGCCATCTTTGCATTAATAAAATGTTGACGTTTAGACCCCTTTCTGCTGATATTCTTGTAAGAACTCAGAAACCAAGTCTTCTTCTGCCACTCACCCATGACACTACCACATTATTCCTTTCTCTGGACAGGTATTTACCTTTCTTCAGCAATAGGTCTTTCATTTATTCACATGCTTGAATCATTCCCATTGTCAGGTTAAGAGTTCCAGCCTGACATGGGAATGATTCGGGGAATGATTCGAACAAGTGGATATGTGAAAGATAGCAAAAAGAGGTGCCTTGCTGTCTAGTGTTTCTTAGATTCAGGCTGGAAGATTCAGTCTGACCTTGCAAATCAATTACACAACATGGTTGTGCACAGTAGTTATCTTGTCTATTTATATTCTCCAGTTAACAGTCACAGAAAAGTGATACCTTCATTAGAAAAAGCTGAACAGCACACAATTGTTTGATTTGGTAAATAATAATTAAAAAATAAATAAAGCAAAATCTAAAAGATTGTTTTGTGGTGAGAAAGTGAGTGATCATTACTGTGAAACATTAGTGTGAAACAGGTGTACTAAAATCCCCACAACAACTGTTTGACAATCAAAACAATCAGAATAGCGTAACAAAACACCAGTCCAGATTATCTGATAGAGACTTCTAGTTGCAGATTCTTTACCTGTGAGTTCCCCCAGGCGTCAGTCTGGATCTGTAGATTTTTCTTCGAGCAGTACCTCTGCGCGCCGTCAGGTGGCGTCGGTCGACCCCACAGGCGTCGTTGGCGCCGTGTTCGCCGTGATAACTTAGTGGTGCAAATAGGCGCCACCTCAGCGTGCTGACGTCAGTTCTTTTCTTTCTGCGCCAGCCTGCGCGCATATCCGGAGAGAGCTACAACAATCACTTTTGACTATGGCAACACTTTTGTTTAATTCTTTTTGACGAGGTCGTGGATGCGGCAAGACCAGTTTTAAGCCCTGCGACTCCTGTCACCGAGTGATGATGGTGATGGATCCACACCTTGTGTGTCTCTGGAGCTTGGAGCGCGATCATAACCCGAATCGTGCTCCAAGTGTTGGGCCATGAACCCGAAAGCTTTGAGGGTGCGGTCCCTAAAGCTTTTGGTGGCTCGACACTGCAGCACTCACGGTCTCATTCCAGAGGAAGGTCTCAAGACCGGCCTTGGAGTCACCACCACTCTTCGTCATCGGGACATTCGGTTCATAAGAAAAAGAAGTCAAAGAAGGACAAGCATTCTTCGACTTCATCCCCGTCGCTCTTACAATGCGGCGTAGGAAGAGCGTCGACGCTCTAGGCCTCCGTCCTCGGAGGCTTCATCTGGGTCAGCCCCACGCTTCCCCGACTTCCCGGGAGCCGGAGCCACTTCTGCCCAGCTCAAAGAGTTTTATGAAGCAATGTGCCTCATTTTTGGGCAGACCGACCCACCTTCAGCGACTTCGGGCACAGGTGAGTTGGTGGGGGCCCCCTCGGGTTCGAAGTAGTCAGCTTCGGCCACAGCTCCGGAGGGCTTCTCCGGATCCAATCGCAGAGCTGTCCCGATGCCGGTCGTGCCACAGAGACCTTTCCTGGTGTCGTTTGGGCCCACAATCGGCGTCGATCCCATTCTCATACCCGACGACCCGGAGCCGGAACGACGTTGCTTGATGCCGATTTTGTTCTCTATGGGCTCTCCTGGGCCCAGGTTTGATCCAGACCCTTATGCTTATGGGTATGGATGCAGGGAGAGTTTGGAGGGGGCGCTGGACCCTTTAGATTACCAGCTTGACCCCTAAATGGATTGGTTGCAGGATTTGGGTGATGCTAGTTGTCTAGACACCTCCCCTGACACTGATATGCTCTCTCCTCCTACTGTGGCTACGTAGGAGGGTGCCTCATACTCCATGGTGGTGAGAAGGACGGCTGAGGTCTTGGACCTCGAGCTACCTTCTGTGGAGGTTAGGCCTAATATCCTAACCGACCTGCTTCAGCCAGGGTCTTCCACATTAGAACCCCTTCTTCCCTTTAACGAGGCACTGATAGACGTACTTTTGGGTACTTGGTGCAGATCCAGCACAGGGGCTCCTGTGAATAGGACGATTGCCTTCCACCATTGGTCTGTGCCGACAGACCCAAAATTCCTCACCCAACACCCCACACCTGAGAGCCTTGTCATCCAGGCTTCCTCTTCATCTGGCGCATTCCCCTCTGCACCTCTCGATAGTGAATCAAAAAGACTGGACAACTTGGGGAAGGAGTTGTTTTCTTCCAACAGTCTAGCGCTGCGGACTGTGAACACCGCATGACTTTTGGGCTACTATTCCCATAATCCCTGGGACATGGTTGCGTAAGTGCTGCCTAGAGTTCCGGAGGAGGCCCGGACTGTCCTTTCCCAAGCTGTAACAGATGGGAGGGACGCAGCGAAGTTCATGATTCGTTGTGGAATGAATACGATCGACTCTCTGGGCAGATCGGTTGCATCAACAGTGGCATTGAGATGCCACGCTTGTCTGAGAACATCTGGCTTCTCAGGGGATGTAATGCAATCCTTGATGGACATGCCCTTTGATGGCACACATCTCTTTGGAGACAAGGCGGACTCAGCGCTCGAGCACTTCAAGGATTCCAGAGCAACGGTCCAGTCCCTTGGCCTCGCACCTGGTCCTAGACCCCAGCAGTCCACCTTTTGTGGCTACGGAAGGGGCACCCAACTGCGTCCTTTCCCCCCTGGCCATCGACCCGCGCATGTTGTACAGCACCTGCGTGGCCACGGTTGCGGGATCCCATGCCCCCGGGGGTCAGGGAGCCAGCAGGTCTCCCAGTCCACCCCAGTCCCCGCTTCAGCCTCCGAACCTTCCTCGTCTGTGGGTACACCAGGAACCAGTTGGCGGCAGGATTCGTGATGGTAGTGGTGGCAACTCATCTGTGCAGGTTAGGGGTCCTAGTCTTCCCCTACTTCGACGATTGGCTGTTGAAAGCGAATTAGCCCCAGACAGTCATCTCCCACCTCCAAACTACGGCAAACCTTTTGCATTCGCTGGGGTTCACTATCAATGTGCCAAAGTCACACCTGACTCCTCAGACGCTCCCTTTCATCAGAGCTGTTCTGTATACAGAGCAGTTTCGGGCATATCCTCCCGAAAGGTGAGTCCAGTACATTCAGGCTATGATACCGATGTTTCAGCCTCTATCCTGGATTTCGTTGAGAATGACTCTGAAGCTGCTGGGCCTCATGGCCTCCTGCATCCTGCTAGTTCAAAAGGCCAGATGGAATATGCGGGCTCTGCATTGGGACCTGAAGTTCCAGTGGGCGCAGAGTCAGGGGAATCTCTCCGACAAGGTCCAGATCTCGGAAGGAACTGCAAGAGACCTGCAGTGGTGGTTAACGAATCAGGATTGGGTCAAAGGCAGATCCCTTTCATTTCCCCAACGATCTAAGTCGTGACAGAGGCATCACTCATGGGATGGGGCGGCCACATGGGAGAGGTTGAGATCAGAGGCCTCTGGTCTCCAGCGGAAACCGGGCTCCATATCAATCATCTGGAGCTCCCAGTGATTCGACTAGCATTAAAAGCATTCTTTCCCTCTTTCAAAGGGAAAACAGTGCGAGTGTTCAGAAACAAAACCACTGCCATGTGGTACTGCAACAAAAAAGGCGGAGTGGGGTCGTGGACCCTTTGTCAAGAGGCTCTTCGCCTCTGGACTTGGCCGGAACATCAGGGCACTTTCCTGGTGGTTCAACACCAGGCGGGCTCCTTGAATGCCAGACCAGATGAACTCAGCCGACGATGCGTGGTCGATCTTGAATGGAGTCTTCATCGGAAGGTGGTGCAAGTTCTTTTCCTTCAGTGGGGAGAACCTTGGTTAGACTTGTTCACCTCTGTAGAGAACGCGCAATGTCAGCTGTTTTGCGTGTTGAAGTTTCCAATGCGGCACTCGCTCGGCGACGCTTTTCATCGCAAGTGGAATTCAGGCCTCCTGTACACCTTTCTTCCCATACCACTTCTGCCCAGAGTTCTGAAGCAGATCAGGCAAGACCGGGCCCAAGTTATACTGGTGGCTCCGGACTGGGCACGAAGAGTCTGGTATCCATAGCTGTTGAGCATGGTCGTAGCTCCTCCGATCCGACTGCCTCTTCGGGAGGATCTTCTGTCGCAGCAGCAGGGGAGGGTCCTCCATCCGAACCTGTCCACCCTCTCGTCTCCGTGCATGGAGATTGCGCAGCGACAGTTCGTCTTTTGACCTGCCACGTGAAGTCTGTAACGTTATCTTGGTGGCCAGGCAGCCCTCAACCAAAACCGTATACGCCTGTCATTGGAAACAATTTGTGGCATGGTGCATCGACAAATCTGTCGATCCTCTATCTGCTCCTTTTTCTCAAGTCCTCCTCTTTATTATTTCCCTTGCCCAGCAAGGCTCCACCCTGGGCACTCTTAAGGGATATCTTTCTGCTATCTCTGCTTTCTTGAGGCTAGCAGATCAGCCTTCTTTATTTAAATCTCCTATTGTTGGGAGGTTTCTCGAAGGCCTCACACAACTCTTTCCTCTTGTCCCATTCATCATGCCCCAATGGGATCTAAACATGGTATTAACATACCTTATGTGTATCCCATTTGAGCTACTTCACAACTGCCCTTTACGGCTCTTAACCATCAAGACTGTCTTTTTAGTTGCAATTACCTCTGCCCACAGAGTAAGTGAGCTTAGGCCCTTTCATCTAAGCCACCTTTCCTGGTGATGCATCCTGACAAAGTGGTACTTCGCACAAGGGCTTCTTTCCTACCTAAAGAAGTGACACCCTTCCATGTGGGACAGTCTATCACCTTGCCTACCTTTTATGCACCGCCACATCCCTCTCATGAAGAGGAGAGACTCCACCGTCTGGACCCAAAAAGAGCATTGGCGTTCTACCTTGATCGTGCCAAAGACTTCCGGGTGGACAAGCAACTCTTTGTGGGATATGTGGGTGCAAAGAAGGGGAAGGCGGTGCAGAAGAGGACCATTTATCGATGGGTGCTCTTACGCATCAATATGTGCTACGCTCTGGCTAAGAAGCAACCCCCTGAAGCTTTGAGTGCTCACTCCACCAGAGCTACTGCTGCTACCACAGCACTAGCACGGGGCGTCCCAGTCCTGGACATCTGTCAGGCAGCGATGTGGGCATCTCTGCACACTTTTACCAAACACTACTGCCTGGACAGTCCGGTCCGAAGGGATGGCTACTTTGGCCGTTCAGTCCTGCAGGACTTCTTGGTGTGATCTTGGTTCGCAGCCCACCACCGGGGATGGTATTGCTCGAGTATCTATTCGAAGGTAAGGAATCTGCAACTAGAAGTCTCTATCAGATGTACAAGTTACTTACCTTCGGTTACGATATATCTGGTAGAGACATAATCTAGTTGCACATTCCTTACCGACCCGCCCATCCTCCCCACACTGCGAACTGATTTCTAGGGACAGGAACTTCCCCTTAAGGGCTCTAGTTTTGGCACACCACTCAGTGTTCTTCATGGCTCCGCGCTACTTGCGTGGAAAGTTGTGAAAAGAAACTGATGCCTGCGTTCCGGGGTGGCGCCTATATACGACCGCAACGTCATCACACCAAACACGATGCCAATGACGCCCGTGGAGTCGACCGACGCCGCCTGATGGGGCGCAGAGGTACTGCTCAAAGAAAAATCTCAGGATCCAGACTGACGCCTGGGGGAATTCAAAGGTAAGGAATCTGCAACTAGGATATGTCTCTACCAGATATGTCATTGCCGAAGGTAAGTAACTTGTACATTTAGTTGATACACGTGGTGACTTTTTTTAGTATTGCAATCACACTCTCAGGTATTGTGGGGAGGGCGTATGGAGGAAAATACCCCATAGTGTTAATTGACCCATCCTTTTGCTCTTCCCTAAAACATTTAAGAAATTAACAGTCCAACTTGCTTGGCCACGATATCGCTGATTCTTTTGGAGGTCTCCTCAGGATTTGGGCTGCTGTGAATATCCTACAGAATAAATTATAATGTCTCTCAGTTTTATAGGATAGCAGGTCACAATGTTTTCAAGTGCTGCAAGAGTTTACTTACAGCTTTGCCTTGTAGAA
Organism: Pleurodeles waltl; assembly: GCF_031143425.1. Taxonomy (NCBI): domain Eukaryota; kingdom Metazoa; phylum Chordata; class Amphibia; order Caudata; family Salamandridae; genus Pleurodeles; species Pleurodeles waltl. Next base: position 745,728,099 of record NC_090450.1, on the reverse strand, counting down.
GACCACACATCTCGTTTGGAAAATAAATTGGCAAAATTACCCTATTAAAAATATATATAAAAATGTTCTGTACATACAGGAACTCATTTTGAGAATAAAATATATATTTATTGTGATGTTTATGGCACTGTGCACAAGAAATAGAATCAAAGGATCAAATGTTAGCATTTCCTTGCAGTTTTTCAGGGTTTCAGTCATAAGCATCATCTCCCCAGAATGATCTTGTTTAATCTTGAAAAAGACTAAAGCAGATCCGAATATTCCGGTATATGATTGTGTAGTAGCACCCCTCTAACAAGCATGCAATGGCAAAGCAATACTAGTTTCCGCCCTTGAGAGCTTCCAGAAAGTGAGCAACAGAAAGTTCAAATATGGCTTCTTTGCCATTGAAGGGGCGGCTAAGTGCATTTCATGTAGAATGACAGAAGTCCTTACACCAAAATGAGAATCATTGGTGATAATGTAACAATAACAGTATCTGTATTGCTGTGAGAATCTTTAAACTTGATCCTTGATATTTTTTAAAAATCTTACATCAATGTTCGTCCACCCTGGCCAGGTTGTTGGGCAGCTCATTGACATTGTTCAAGTTTTTTGTGGTAATTTTAACTTATTCATGGAGAAACTTCATTTATCTCAGACGTTTCTGATATATGGAGTGTTGCAGTGATGACCCAATATCCAGTAATATTTAACGTATGCACTAGGTCACTCTCTAACATTTCGTTGAGGTAAAAGGAGACCATCAGTTCCACATCACCATTCTAAAGGCTATTATTTGCTCTTTTGTGTTAGGTTGTGCTATGTTCTGCTCTGTTATGATCCTTTGTTTTACTCTTTAGTTCCATTTTCAGCCTTTTTAGGCATTTTAGGCTTCTGCGCATTCTCTGTCACTTTTGGGCCTCTGTGCTCTCCACAGTCCTCCACTTCCCTCCCACATTTCTTCCCACTCCCCGCTCCTTACCTGTGCCCCTGCCACGTTCTCATTCCCGCCTCTTTTTCCTGTGCTGCGGTAGCTCCACCCACCTCCTGCTCGCTCCTCCGCCCCGGACCTGCTTTATGGCCCCACTGGTGCACCATAGTCAAGCATGTCTGTGCCTGTCCTTGTCTGGATTGCAATCAGCACCAGGATCCTTGGTTGGATAAGCCCCAGCAAAACACCACAGCGCAGCTTTGATCGCTCTACCCTGGGCATCTTTCCTCCTCCTGCTGCTGCTGCACCACACATCACATTGGGAGCTTTCACCTGCACACATTGGTGGTTTTCCTGAAGCAGCACACACACCCCTCAAACACTGGCAACACCATCAAAACATTAACTCAACACCGCTAAACATGTCAAACCTGCACCCAAACAGCCACTCATATGCATGCTTCTCAATACTCGATCTGTCAGCAAATAGAGTACTGAGATGTAGGATAGCCTCAGCAACAACACGCCAGACCTCCATTTCCTCACGGAAACCTGTCTCAACTTTACATCAGCACCCAACATTGCCATGGTATCTCAACGGGCTACAAGATTGCACAACAGTACCACCTTTCCAAGTCAGCAGGGGGACTTGCTATCATCATCAAGGAGACAATGACATGCTCTGCATCCACAGAGAACAGAAGCCCCTTCATGGAACACATGCATTTCAAATTATAAATCAGCAACAGCTTCTTATTTAAGGGAACCCTTGCCTACCAATCACCTAGACTGCAAACTAACTTCAGCAGCCTCATCATGGACTTCATTGCCCCTTTCAATATCAACTCCAGAGATTTCCTACAGTTCGGTGATCTCAATTTCCACATAGAGGACCAAATGAACCCCTGCTCCACAGCCTTCTTCGAAAGCCAACATTGGACTCATCAAGCTCGTCACAGACCCAACACACACCGTAGGCCATACACTGGACCCAATCTTCGATTCAGTCATATTACATACAACTCCATATCACTGCTCACATACACAGACCACTCCATCATCCACTTCCAAATCACCACAGCACAAATCAGTGCACCCAACAGCATCAACGTAACCAAGCTGCAGCTGGGGAAAGCTCTCAGAAGCAGGCTTGCTCAACACTCTCAACACAGACCAACCCAACATCACCAACAACTTCAGTGAGGACATCACCAACTTCAACAAATGGTTCAAGAACTGCACAGACTCCCTCACACCCTTAAAAGCCAACAGACGAAGAAGAGCCAACAAACAAGCCAAATGCCACACAGATGACCTCCAAGAATCTACATTTCATTGCAAACAGCTAGAAAGGGAATGTAGAATTAGCCAGAAGACTAACGCCAGAAGCACATACAAGGCTGCATTCTGATGCTACCACCAGCAACTAAGAAACTCCCAAAAAAAGAGCACTAGGTGAACACTTTGAGGCAAGCACCAACAGCTGCAAGGAAATCTTTTCCATTGTCAAAGAATTCACCACCTCTGAGGCTGCAGTCAAAAGCATCATCCCCTCACAGGAACTCTGTGACAAATTACCAGACTTCTTCCACACAAAATAGCTAACATCTAGAGTAACTTAAAACACTAACTGGACCCCAGAGACCTCATTGTAGACCCACTGGAAAAAGACTTACCAAAGAAGACAAAGCAGCAATAATAAAGAAAGTTCCCTCCTGAGTTCCAGCAGTTCCATGCCGCCACCACATCACTGATCATCAACACTTCCATCAGATCTGTCACGTTCCCAGAAGACTGCAAACATGCAGCCCCACTGCCGTCTTAAAAAAATAAAATAAAAAAAAAGTTGACCCTAACAAGCTTAGCAACTTCCTTCCCATCTCACTGCTCCTGTACCCAGCCAAAGTGATGGAGAAGGCCATGAACAAACTCACCAGCCACTTCGAACTACACCACCCTTCTTAACCACACAGAATCAGAATTCAGTAATAACCATAACACCAAAATAGCACTCAGTGCGTCTACAAACGGCATACGAACCATACTGCACCAAGGAGAGACCATAACCCTCATTCTGTTTGACCTCTCTGCGACATTTGACAGTCTCTCACAACACTCAACAGAAGACTCCACAGCGATCCAAGGACCGGCCCTCAACTGGATAGGATTCTTCCTCACAGAAAAAATACAGAGAGTCAGACTACCACCTTACATATAAGAATAAAAAAACCTGATCTATGGAGTTTCTCAGGGCTCATCGCTCAGTCCCACCCTGTTCAACATCTATATGACTCCGCTTGCTAGCATCATCAGATCCAAAGTCATAATGATCATATTCTATGGTGATGACGCCATACTCATCTTAACCCTTACCAACAAGGCTACCCCACCAGAACCAACTTCATCAACTGCATGATTAAGATAGCAGACTGGATGAGAACCAACTTCCTGAAGCTCAGCTCCAAGGTGAAAGGGCTGGTCTTTGGAAGTCTCTCCCTGGGGCTCTATCTGGTGGCCATTAGAGCAAGGACCCACATGTAAACTCACTGATCCACACCAGAAACCTGGTGATATTTCCAGATGATAAACTCAACATGACAGCGCAAGTCAACGCAGTTAGCTCCACCTGCTTCCACATCTTACGCATGCTACACAGTATCTTCAAATGGTTGCCCCAGAGCACAAGAAATACTGTCAGCAGCCGTTATAGGACTTGTAGCACTGTACTATAATGGAATAACTACAACTATAAGTCCCAGAATTTATAGGAAAAAACCTAGAATGGAGCAGCACATCACACATGGACCTGGGAAACTTGACAGCTATGAGTCACACACACACTCATCACAAGTAGACTTAACTACAGAAACATACTCTACACCAGAATCTCCAAACAGCTGCTATGTAGACTCCAGAATGCTGCAATTAGACCTCCCAGTTAGCACCCACATCTCACCACACCTAAGAGAGTTCTTTTGGCTCCCCATACACAAACGCAACCACTTCAGACTCCTCACAGATGCATACAAAGCACTGTTCTACATTGGACCTGCATACCTGAACAACTGCATATACTTCCACTATACGACTTAATACCGATGATCAGCTACACTCTCACTCGCATAGACACCCCGCCACAAGAGCAGAACTGGTGGTCGCTCATTTGCCTACATTGTACAAACATTCTGGAACAACCTCCCTTAACACATTATAACCATCATCTGGGTTTCTGAGTTCTGCAAAAGCTGAAGACCTTGCTCTTCGACTAACCCTGCTGGGCCTCACGTCTATGCACCTGCTTAAGCACCTGGATACCCTCATGGGTATAACATTACACACAACTTTCCTTTCCCTGATGTATTTTACATTGTTCGTCCAAACATTTCTGGTTCACATTGACAATCCCATGGGAAAGGACCATGTGCAGATCTCAGTAAAGGAATCTGCCTTCTCCTATTAAAATGTAGTTTCCTTGTTCCTCTATACAAGACTAGCTGCTGCCTCTAACAGACAAGCATGTGAACATGTCCGGTGATGGAAGTCATGCAGTCTACCAGGATGATCTCCATTTAGGCCCAGTGGCTTTGTTTACTCTTATTGGGCACTATCGAGGAAAAACACACCTCTTGCATACTTTCTTTTTTCTTTTTTTTTTTACATCTCATTACATTGAAGTGTGTAACCATGGTGACTCATAAGGTGTATTTGATTGCAGTCCGGTTCTAAGTAGACACTCCTCATTAATCGTGCTTTTTGTCCAGTGAAGTTGTCTGATATGTTTTGAAATTTTGATGACTCACAGGGCCTGTTTCACTCATCTCACTTTGACTCTCTCCTTTAAGGGATCACCACCAGTGGCACTTTAACACTGTGTTTCTTGTGAGGGCTAAATCCCTATTGAAAGCAGTAGCAATCAGTGACACTATCCTAATTGCCTAAAAATCCCCTTTTAAGGTGAGTCAATGAGCTAGTTTTTTAAAAGGACAACGTAGATTATATACTGTTGTATTCCTAAAGTACTGTCCAACTTGTCTGTCAACTAAGAAATTGATTTCCCATCTTTTTCCGCAAAGGACTGTGCTTCAACTGAAGAGATACTCTGCAACCTGGTGTCAGAAGGTCTCTGACGTTTCCATTATGTTGTTCACTGGTTTTGAGAGATTGAATTAGGCTCTTTATCGGCTACAGATGGGGGAAGACCCCAGCAGCCCAGCTTTAGAGATATTGGTGGTCATAACAACCCTGGCGGTCGGTGTTAAAGCGGCGGTAAAACCGCCAACAGGCCGGCGGAAAAAAAATTGAATTACGTGGTGGAAACCGCCAACATAGACAGCCACTTTAACACTCCGACTGCCATGGTGGTACAAACACCGCAGCAGTAACTGCCAACAGACAGGCGGAAGACAATGTACCGCCCACATTATTACAAGCCACCTATCCGCCACCTTTTCTGGGGCAGATACACCGCAAACAAAAACACGGCAGAAACAGGACTTGGAAGGGAAAACGCTAACCTCTACACATCCCACGAGGAACCAGGACGCCATGGAATCAGAACTTCAGATTCTTCCAGCCCTTATCTTCCTGCTCCTCTACCAGGAGCACAAACGCTGGCGGCGAAGACCACAGTGAGTACTGCACCTACGACACAGTGGAGGGGGGGGACAGTGACACACACACGCAACAACCCCACCCCCACCGTCACCCATGACAACACACACAATAATACATCATTATACATCACATTTACACAATTCCCCTCCCCCCCCCCTGGAAGAATGCAAGGACAAAAGGAAATGTGTTGAATGATTGTACTATATCCAAAGACAGTAATCAAAAATATATACATATATTAAGATATTCACACTATAAACAAATATATACACCAAGGTATTCCACTATCATAGTCCATAGACCACTGGGCCCAAAAGGCATGAGCGAGGCCCACACTCAGTACCCGAACAAGACGGAGAGAACACTGCTGGGGCATCAGATAGAAATAAAACAGGCACCTCGGGGGAAGGGAAGGGGGGAACCTCAGCCTGATGAGTGCATGACGCCAGATCCACGAGGGGGCTCCATGCCCACTGTTCAATCCTGGGGAGTGCAAAGCCACAGTCTCTCAAGTGGATAACATTCTCCACTAGTTTCTGGAGGGGGCTTTGTGCCCAGAGTGCTTCATCCTGCCAAGGACTGTGAGAGTGGATGTGATACTCCACTGGTTCTGGAGGGGGGTTTGTGCCCAGACTGCTTCATCCTGCCAAGGACTGGGGTAGTGGATGCTGTTCTCTGCTGGTTCTGGAGGGGACTTTGTGCCCAGTGTGCTTCATCATGCCAAGGACTGAGGTAGTGGATGTGATACTCCACTGGTTCTGAAGGGGGCTTTGTGCCCAGAGTGCTTCATCCTGCCAAGGACTGGGGTAGTGGATGCTGTTCTCCACTGGTTCTGGAGGGGGCTTTGTGCCCAGAGTGCTTCATCCTGCCCGTGGCAGCCTCAGTAGCGTCAGAATAATTGGCGCTCACTGACCTGCGGTGCTGCTGGCGGTGGTGTCCTGGGCAGTGGTGCTGCTGGCGGCGGTGTCCTGGGCAGCGGGGCTGGTGGTGGTGGTGTCCTGGGCAGCAGTGCTGCTGGCGGCGGTGTCCTGGGCAGCGGTCCTGCTGGCGGCGGTGTCCTGGGCAGCGGGGCTGGTGGCGGTCTTGTCTGCCATGCAGATCTTCCCAGAGTTGCTGGTTTTACTGTGCCCCTTCCCCACCTTGGATGGTCGCGCAGCTGTCTCCGCACCCCCAACTGTACCCCTGGGAGCGGCTTTGGTGGCTGATTTCTTTCCCCTCCCCCACCCCCGGGCACTGGCCAACTTTTTATGCTTTACAGGTGGGGGACTGTCCGTGCTCTGGCTCCTTGCCACACTGGCTGCCCTGCTGCCTGGCGCACCCCAGTGGTCCCGCAGATGTTGTGGCTGAGGTGCTGGGTTGGGACCTGGAGAGTCGGGCCCTAGGAGACTGAAGGGGTGGGGGAGGTGAGGGAAAGAAGTCAAGGTTGGACAGGAAAAGTTTCTTAGGAACACTGGGACGGGTAGATGGAGGGGGTTTGGGAGTGGAGGAAGAGGTAGTGGTTGTAGGAGGTGTACGTTTGGCGACTTTGGGTGAAGGTGCATGGGCTGGAGGCTGTTGTGAGGTGGATGGCTGTTGGGTGGGTGTGTGGCTGTGTTTGTGTACTTTGGGAGTTGGCCTCACAGACACACTGGGAGAGGACACAGGGGACGTGTGAATGGTAGTGGGGGTGGTGATTGCACGTGAGAGGGGTGTGGTGGTGGGTGTGCTGGTGATGGAGGTAGTGGCTGAGGATGTAGTGCATGCAGGTGTGAGTGTAGACGAGACTGGGAGGGAGGAGGGGTAGACGAGGATGAGGGGTACACAGTGGAGGCAGTGGAGCTCGCTGATGGGCTGCCTGACCAGAGTGAATGCCCTCCAGGTATGCATTGGTTTGTTGCAACTGCCTCTCTACACCCTGGATGGCATTCAAAATGGTAGATTGCCCAACAGTAAGGGATCTGAGGAGGTCAGTGGTCTCCTCACTGAGGGCAGCAGGGGTGACAGGGGCAGGGACTGAGGTGCCTGGGGTGAAGGAGATGCCCACCCTCCTGGGTAAGCGGGCACGGGGCAAACGCTGAGGGGCTGCTGGGAGGGCAGTGCTGGTGGGAGGGGGGTGGCGGCTGTACCTGTAGATGCGGGGGCACAGATGGGCCCGCCACCGCAAGGGAGCTCCCATCAGAGGAAGAGTCAATATCGCTGGTGTCAGCTCCTGTCCCCGCCGTAGAGCTCCCCTTGTAAATTCAGACTCCGTAGTGTCGCCCTCTAGGGCCATGTGGGATGCAGCTCCCTCCTGCTCCGGTGCCACTGCTCCTCCGCCTGATGATGCTAATGCACACAAAAGGGGGGGGGGGAGACAGAAGAAAGACATGTTGAGTGCATGCAATACCGCTACCGTTGGCGGACACTACAGACACAGAAGCCCCCTGCACTGTGCCGCACACTTGGAGTTCCCTATTCAATCCCAGGGAAATGGGTTACAAGGCTATGCCCGATTGCTGCACACATGGATGTCACAGGAGCCTGACTAGGTGTAGTTGGCACTGTACACAGGTGGAGTGGGGTGCCACAGGGCCTGCCTTAAGAAGGGTCCTTGCCTACTAAACTCGCCCTGGCCTCGGGAAACCCACAGCCCACCTCCCCCAGCCAGACACCTCCAATGTGCCCTGAATCAGCAGAATGAGAGTGTACTCACACCCTTGTGGCTGCTGTGATGCCCTCAAGAGCCCATCCAACTCCGGATACGCCACCGCCAGGATCCTGAACATCAGGGGGGTCATGGTGCGACGGGCACCCTTCCCACGTTGGGAGGCCATCCCCAGCTGGGCCTCCGCCGTCTTCTTGCTCCAGCGGCAAATGTCCTTCCATCTTTTCCGGCAGTGGGTGATCCGTCTGTGGTAGACCCCCAGGGTCCGGACTTCCTTGATGATGGCACGCCAAATGTCCTTCTTCTGGTAGGTGCTGACCTACAGGAATAGTACAGGGGAAAAAGATAAGTTATTACTGTCCGCACCGTCACAGTCATTGGCCCGCATCCCTACCCTTGCCATGATGCACATGGACTCACCGTCGTTTCATGCACGCCTCATTCTCACCCCCCCCCCCCATCTTTCATCCACACCACTCCCCACAGGCATTGCCCATACAGTATGCTCACAGTGTACTTACCTGTTTGTCTGGAGGACCGTAGAGTAGCGTGTACTGGGGGAGGACCCCATCCACAAGTTTCTCCAACTCCTCCATGCTGAAGGTAGGGGCCCTTTCCCCAGACACACGAGCCATTGTCTCTTCCAGACTGAGGTCACAGCAGCACTTGCAGTGTAGGTCCTCTCCTGTCAAAGATCAGGTATCAAGTGATTGAACAGAGAGAAAATGGCGGTCACGTCCGCGGCGGTGCGTATCGTCATTGGCTCCTGGGACCCATAGGGTACAATGTTTACCAATGCAGGATTGCGCAGTGGTCTTTGACTGCCTACGGTGTACAACGCCAGCGCAGTTACCTCATATCACATTGTCCCACTTTACAGGTCAGGCAGCCGCCATTTCATGGGCCCACATGGCATTATTTTGGACTGCGTCACACATATCTAGGCCTTGCCTAAACACTCATACAGGCATATGTCGCTTTGCTAATATTTCTGAGCATGCTGTGTTTATGTACCTCAGAGTTGGTTGACTCTCTGCTCGCTGTTCTCCTCCATAGGCTGGGGCATGTGAGGAGATGGCAGCATCCTCCGGTGTACAGACCACTGGGGGACCTGTCGACAATGGAGGAGCAACATGTGATCATCACCTACAGACTTGATCGTGCCACAGTCCAGGAACTGTGTGCCCAGTTGGAGCCAGACCTGATGTCAGCTATCCGCCATCCCACAGGAATCCACCCTCAAGTGCAGGTGCTGTCAGTACTCCATTTCCTAGCAAGTGGGTCATTTCAAACTACAGTGACCATTGCATCAGGGATGTCCCAGCCTATGTTTTCCAACGTGTTGTCTGCCCTTCTGAAACACATGCGGAGCTACATTGTTTTCCCTCAGGTGGAGGATTTGCCTACAGTGAAAGGTGATTTCTATGCCCTGAGACATATCCCCAACATCATAAGTGCCATTGATGGGACACATGTGGCCTTGGTCCCCCCTGCAGGAGTGAACAGGTGTACAGAAACCGGAAGAGTTACCATTCGATGAATGTGCAGATGGTGTGTTTGGCAGACCAGTACATTTCCCATGTGAACGCCACATTCCCTGGCTCAGTGCATGATGCTTACATTTTGAGCAATAGCAGCATCCCTTATCTGATGGGGCAACTCCAGAGGCACTGTGTGTGGCTATTAGGTGAGGACATGGACTCTATACAGTGTGACTAGGTGTCTGGGTCTGGGGTTGTCCCTAAGGGTTAGTGTGTGTCTAACAGTTGTCCCTCGACATTTGCAGGTGGCTCTGGCTACCCCAACCTGTCATGGCTACTGACCCCAGTGAGGAATCCCAGGACAAGGGCAGAGGAATGCTACAATGAGGCCCATGGGCGAACTAGGAGGGTTATAGAGAGGACCTTCGGCCTCCTGAAGGCCAGGTTCCGGTGCCTCCATATGACAGGTGGTTCCTTATTCTACTCACCAAAGAAGGTGTGCCAGATCATTGTGGCCTGCTGTATGCTTCACAACTTGGCTTTGAGACGACAGGTGCCTTTTCTGCAGGAGGATGGTCCAGGTGGAGGTGTTGTGGCAGCTGTGGAGCCTGTGGACAGTGAAGACGAGGAAGCTGAAGAAGAGGACATAGACAACAGGAACACTGTGGCCCTGCAATACTTCCAGTGAAAGACAGGTAAGAAGACAACACAGCCTGCTACATCTGATTTAATTTTACTACCTCTCATCTGTCTGTCATTTTCACCCAGTGTATGGTCACTGAGTTGTCACTTTCCCTTACGATTTCACAGATGTGGGTCCCACTGTGTGACATCTGCTTTGTTTCCGCATGGACTAGTGCTGTGTGACATAGGTATGTTGACATTACATTTGATATAGCATTTTGCCACTGTTATTGCAAATACACATTTTTGAAAGCACAGACTGACTCCAGATTGTTTTTTGATTTAAGGGTGTTTATTTAAGTGCTCAATAGTGGAGGGGGTTGTAAAATGGTCAGGGGTGATGGTGGAGGAATGTCCATGGCAGAGTCCAGTCTATTAGTGTCACAGGTGCATTGTCCAAAGGGGCGTAGGAAGTGGAGCTGGGGCAGTTTAAGTATGGACAGGGTGACAAAGTGTGACAGAAGGATGACAATCAGGGTGGCCTCATTTCTTGGTGGGGGTCTTGGCATTGTTCTCTGTCTTTGTCCTGGATCTCAGGGACCGTTTGCGGGGTGGTTCTCCATCTGCAGGGGGTGGGGTGCTGGTGTGGTGGTCCTGTTGCGGTGCCTCCTGTCCACTAGCGCCGGCAGAGGTGGTGGGCAGTTCATCGTCCAGGCTAGTGTCAGGGGCCCCTTGTTGTGCCACAGGTTCCCTCCTGGTGTTGACGAGTTCCTTCAGCACCCCTACAATGGTGCCCAGGGTGGAATTGATGGATTTGAGTTCTTCCCTGAAGCCCAAATACTGTTCCTCCTGCAGCCGCTGGGTCTCCTGAAACTTGGCCAGTACCGTTGCCATCGTCTCCTGGGAATGGTGGTAGGCTCCCATGATGTTGGAGAGGGCCTCGTGGAGAGTGGGTTCCCTGGGCCTGTCCTCCCCAGTCGCACAGCAGCCCTCCCAGTTCCCCTGTGTTCCCGGGCCTCTGTCCCCTGAGCAATGTGCCCACTACCACTGCCCCCGGGTCCCTGCTGTTGTTGGGGTGGTGGGTTAGCCTTGGTTCCCTGTAGTGGTGGACACACTGCTGCTTGACGTGTCCTGGGGACAGAGGTATGGGCCCGCTGGGTGGGTGCTGCGCTGGTGTTTCCATAGGGGGCAAGCTCTGTAGTGGCCTGTGTCAGTGTGAGGGGAACCGACTGACCCGAGGTCCCAGATGGGCTGGGCTGGTCATCTAGATCCAGTTGGACAGAGCTGCTGTCATCACTGTGGGCCTGTTCTCTGGGTGGAGTGGACATATCTGGACCCTCCTGTCCGGTGACGTTGTGTAGGGGTCCTGCAGGGGTGTAAAGGCATGATTATTGCATCTGTGTGTGCCATGGTGTGCAATGGGTGGGTGACCATGTACCCCAGTGCTTGCATTCCTGTGTAGGACCTTGTGTGATAATGGTTTATGGGGGTGTATGGGTATGTGTAGTGGCCATGCAGTGGTGATGGGTATCCATGCTTTGGTGTTACATGCAGGGCTTGAGTTTGGGATGTGTAGTTTGTGATATTGGGACATACGAGAGAAGTTGGAGTGATGGGGGTGTGGGCGAGGGTGGGGGTATGTGATAGCATGCAGGTGGGTAGGGGATGTAATAGCATGCAGGTGGGTGGGGGGATGTAATAGTTGAGATTTGACTTACCAGAGTCAATTCCTCCAGCTACTCCTGCGAGGCCCTCAGGATGCAGTACAGCCAAGACCTGCTCCTCCCATGTTGTTAGTTGTGGGGGAGGAGGTGGGGGCCCGCCGCCAGTCCTCTGAACCGCGATGTGGTGTCTTGAGACCACGGAATGCACCTTCCTCTCTTCCTGATGTCATCCCTAGTTCTTGGGTGCTGTCCCACTGCGTTCACCCTGTCCATGATTCTTCGCATAGCTCCATCTTCCTAGCTATGGTGGTGTGCTGCACCTGTGGTCCGAATAGCTGTGGTTCTACCCGGATGATTTCCTCCACCATGACCCTGAGCTCCTCCTCAGAGAACCTGTGGTGTCTTTGCGGTGCCATGGGGGTGGTGTGGGTGATGTGTGGGGTGGTGTGTGTTGTGATGTGTTGGGTGATATTTAGAGGTGTGTTGTGTGAGTGATGGTGTTGAGTGCCTGTGGATGCTAGTTTGTAGATGGTGGTTTTACTCTCTGGCCCTCAGTCGCAATTGTGGTTGTAAGGGTTTGTGGGTGATGTGTGTGTGTGTTTTATATTGTATTGGATGTGTGGAAGTGATGTGTGTGTATGTGTATGTGTATCAGGTGTGTGTATTTGGAATTGTCCAATGTGGTTGTGTTTTGTATATGTGTGTGTATTTTGAGCGTGGCAGTGTGTACCGCCAATGGAATACCACGGTTGAAAGACCGCCGCGTGGATTCGTGGGTCGTGATAGTGTGGGCGTATTCCTGTTGGCGTGACAGTGGAGGTTTTGTTATCGCCAGTTTATCACTGACCTTTGGTGTGGCGGACTTGTGTGGGTGTCTGGATTTTGGCGGATTCCAAGCTGTGGGTCATAATGACCGTGGCGGAATTCCGCAGCCGCGGCGGTGTGTTGGCGGTTTTCTGCACGGCGGTAAGCGGCTTTTTCCGACAATGTTGTAATGACCCCCATTATGTCTGTTTTATAAACTTATAAATTCAGGCTAGCTCTTTTCCTGGAGGCACACATGATCTCCAGAAGCATGCAACTAATCATGGTAATCTACAAGATAATTACATCGTCTGACTTGATTGCTGCATGCAAGTGCTGTTCTGGACACCAGTTGTAAAACAGACTTATAAACTGGAGTAAGTGTGCTACAAAATCTTTGCCCGAATCACAACAGCCACTCGTTGCTACTGTTCTTTGTCTATTTGCCGGTTTTGCATCCTTTCCATGTTCTAAATGGATGCTGCTAGATGTAAAGTAAGAATAAGTTGCTCATCTGATTTTGGTAACATTCATAAGGGATTTACGTGAATACACTTATAACAACCTCCATTCTCACATCCCTGTCCTAGCTGACCTATCATCTAGTTCAGCAGTTCTTAACCTTTTGACTTCTGAGGACCCCTATCGAATCACTACTGGAATCTGGGGAGCCCCACCTGGAAAGTTTCTACAATTTGAATCTCACAACAATACACAAAATACAGAAAAGTATACATCAAACAAATACACACATTATGAAACGTTCTTTAATTCACAAATAAAATATATACGGGTTCGAAATTCAAATTTTTATGCGAATGTTTGAGCTTTCAAAAATGTAGTTTAATTTATAAAAATACTAGCAATCTAGCAGATAATTTTCTCTTTTTTGCTCCTATTCATGCTCTCTGCTTCAACTGAGGCTACCAATTTTACTTCATTCTATTTGCTGTAATTGAGTTGCTCCCATTAATAAAGCTGAGGATAACAATTAAATTTGTGGCCACAAATTTCAAAATCCTTCACTAGTACTGAACATAAGAAATTTCAATTATAGTTGTTGCCTTTTAATTTATGCATTTTAAACATCTTCTAATCAGTGCATAAAAAATAGCACGGGTACTGTGACATTGACTGCAATTTGAAGGAGTAATTAGGTGAGGGGAAGATGGTTGTTGCGTAGGCTCTCATTATTCTAATGAGACTACTGGATTTTGAGCGGCAAGATCATTCACAGTGCGGGGGGCTAAGTCTGACCCACAGTGGATGACACTTGTCACTCTAAATCCGGGTTTTGCTCCGGCTAACTAGCACTGCCTCATCTCTCTCGAATGGTAGAGACAATTGGGCAGCCGAGCACATGACATCTTAGTACTACTCAGGGAAGTCGGGGTCACTCAGGTTACAACCGGTTCTCTCATACACAGTACGGTCTCATATATAAATGACAAAGGCAGTTTAAGTTTTAAAGATTGGTTTAATAAAATTACTGCATCTTAGATAGCATGAGCTGCAATAACCAGATCTATACAACACAGTAAAATTTAAATAGTAACGATGAGAGTGAAGCACAAGAATAAGGCGATCATAGTGCTGCTAGATTATTTTCTCTCTAAGTTATATTTCGAGCACAGCATGTGAAGCTCTATGCCTGCCTTTCAGGTTCCCCCAGGAGGACATCAACCCTCATACCTGAGCAAAGGCCTGTAATCTGCATCAGCATCTGCAACAGGGCATTCTGCATCTAGTTGTTGGTCCCTGGCTGGAATCTCCCTCTTGACGTATACTAGGACTAGGAAGTGTTTTTATAACTAACACGCAGATGTTCTAAGAAAATGTCCCTAAGTAAGGATGTGTATTTTCTACGTAAACTGGAGACTAAACTTCTACCACGTTTACCAGTAATGTACCAGACTGTAGCCTTGACTGAAGCACAGGGCGATCAAGAATGCATTATTTGAGAACACAGTGCTGAACTAAACTAAACAGTGTGATAGAAGAAATTAAAACAAGACCGTAAAACTGGTTATTGTAAAATAACAGTGCGAGGCTGAATAAAATATATCTAGGGCAAAGTGCACAGCGGCCTAGTATATTAAACTAACGTGCATAAAGCTATATTAAAAATGGCTACACTACAGGGTTAGAGTTCTGGCTACAAGAACACATTATTCTGCAAGTATTTTATTGACCAGCATCTTGCAGATAGCGAATTGTACACTGTTTTCATCTCCCTTTGGTTGACATTAAATGAGACTCCCTCCCCTCCCTTTCAGCTGGAGGCACCTAAAGGTTGACATTAACCATCCACAGGCAGTTGCGTTTGCGTTTAAAAAAAAAAATAGAACTCTTTGTCATATTGAAAAAAGATTGAATCCCACTTACTTCAACCACTGCTGCTAATACTATTTCATTTTCTAATCAATCACAGACTCCTATGTAAGCGTCTGGGACCCCAGGTAAAGAACCGCTGAGCTAGCTTATTAATAGTGTCATCAGTCTGCACTGGTCTCCACAACAGGAGGAGGTTCCATACACTTTTAGCAATTGAGGACCTTCATGCAGATTTAATGTCTGTGTGTTTATCTTTGGGTGGCTACACTTGTCCGAGCAAATTCAAATTATAGGCGTCTGAATTACCAAAATGCAAGTGGTAGTAGACCTTTTAGCCCACACCGGCACACATAATGTTCAGACTCTTCATCGCATTGAAGCTGGGGTGAATGGGACCTGGGGTGGTACTGAAGCACTCTCAAAATAACCAAGATGGCGTTCAGAAAGTGAATGAGCAGTAAAGCTGGCTTTAAATTTTGTTTTTATCTTATCAAACGTTCAGAGAGGTCAAATATACGGCCATTTGTTCTGACAAATTGTTGCTTATTTTATGAAAAGAAAGGGAGCCTGGTGTTGACTGTTGTTTCTTCTACTGTAAAGTTAGCAGGGTAATGTGCCTGCTGAGAAACACATAGTGTAACATGCAGATCACGGATTTGTATTTCATGTAGATAGTGGATTGCAGCTTTGATACAGAGATCCTTTTATTGCTTGCAGTTCACAAATAGTAATACTTCTAATACAATTCAATGAGGTATACATCAGGATGAAGGCACAGAATGCAAACTGCAAGGCAAGGGTTTAGAACCTTATTGTTCTCTTCTCATTATGTTGTTATCTTACGTTTCCTGAAAAGGGTTCCTTTGGATAGTAATAAAGTCTTATTAATAGAGACAATTTCAGCTATTGTTATAATCCTGATTTTGTGCTTCTCTGACCATGCACTGAAAATATACTGCCTACCAGTTTGGATGATATGCGACTCCCACACCTTGTTAGTGTCTTCTATAACATTTACTTACATTGATTAGCACTCTTGTTTGATTTATTATGTCTGTATAGTGTGTCTGTGTGTGTGATATAAATTGCTCTCAAGGGCTACGCTGGGATGCATAGCGCTATAAAAATAAAAGAATAAGGTAAGATAATAAATTAATAAGTTCTGTTTAAATCATTATTTGTGTAATTACTCATACAGATACATTTGACATGCTTACATTTCATTAATATCTCTCACATATAGAAGGTAGAGTTAAAAAACTGCTTTGAAATCATAGTTTCACTAAAGTACTTGTGAAAAGCAGTGTGCCTTTTGTCCCTCATTCCATTTTGGTGCTAGACTCCAGGTAGCTCCCAGCAAGGATGACCCCCTCCCCCCCCACAGAAAAAAAGGTTGATGGCCCGTTAAGTTAGGCCTCTGTTTTTGGCCCAGTTATTAGTGAAAATAAGAAAGCCCTCAACATCTACAGGTTGCAGCTCCAAACAGAAAGGAGATTGTGTACAGGCGCTGCAGGATGTGCCCCTTAGGTGGTAAATTACATCAGAACAAATTGAGCATTTGTCATGTGTGCCAGTCAGATCCCTGATCTAGCTGAATAATAGCTACCAAATCCTGAATACATCTGGATCCTCCCCATTTCTTCCACTGGTTGTCACAAAACTGAATTACAGCAACTTTCTTAACACATACTCTTTTCTAATTCTTTTGTATAAAAAAATTACCAGGTGTCTGAACAGCATTGTGTTCTTTGTCTGGAAAACCCTATCTGATATTAGCAAAAGTGCGTGGGGTGGGGGAGAGTAAGTGCTATGCAGTAAATTTTGGCAGCCCGTTTGTGGGTTTTTGTATATATGTGGATAGATGGAATTTAGAATGTTTAACTGTGATGTAGGATAGAAGGTTGTGATTTGAATGTGTAGGCAGAAGCAGCAGTTAGTTTGCAGTATCCTTATGTTGTCAACAAGTGAACTGACAGGATCTCACCTCGCTTTTGTGGCCTTCAATTGGAGGAGCGTGGCGTTCAATTTCCTGTAGCTCCCTTGTTCCTGTCTGAGCGGGAGGAGTTGCGTTTTGGGAGATTTGTTTGGACCTGTTGCGTCCCTGTTGCTACACGTTTAAGGAACACGTTTCGCTTGCTTTTGGGACTTGCATGCTGTTTTCTGTTTATTTTACCTTTTTGGTGGAATTCCTGCCAACCGTGTCGCTGTTTCCACGTGAGGAGACACATCGAGGTATCCAGGGGAGCCGTGACGGAAAGGCAGCACTATTACTGCAGCAACATTTCTACTGCCTGAAATTTTTAGGAGGTTCTGCCCCCTCTAACATCATCCCGACAGCCTGTTTTCGGGATTTGTTGTGCCGTGCTGTTGCTTGGCAACCACGCCGTCAGACGCAAAGTTGGCTGTCCCATCAACGGTGCCTGGTCGCGTTATACACTGTTGCATAACAACGCGTGTTATCTCCATTTTGAAGTAAAGACAAAATTTACAGTGGTGTGTTACTATGGTGATACGCACACCTCACAGGTAATATCTTCCATTCTGCATGTTTGGTGTCAACACACACCATTGAATTCTATGTTAAATTGCCCTAATATTCTCTGTACGGCGTGCTCGGTGACGCGCACACCATTAAACTTTGTGTCAAAAACACTTTCTGTGCGGCGTATCGGTGACACACACACACACACCTTTGAACTCTATTTTAATTTTGGCAATTAACTATTCTTCAGAGGGGACATGCATATATGTAACGTAGGTGTGTCACTATCTACACGGTAATTTGCACACCTGAATAGTGCTGTTATAGTACATTATGTTATAGGACTATAAGTTACTGCCTGTAGGTGGCCATCACAAGTCATTTATTTGCAGGTGTAATTTAGTATTTTTTTTAGCTGTATAGAGATTATTAGGGATATACTTAGCAGGTTTACAGTCATGCAACAAAATATTGTGCCACCACTTCCTTTTGTCCCTAGTCCTGAATGTGCTAGTATAGATTGGAAGCATGGAAGAAACATTAGGTGATATTTTTACCAATAAGAAAAAGTATGCACTTTTAAGGCGTTGTTTGGGCACAGAAGGAAGGAACATATTAAAATGTTTGCAGTGGCAAGTAGTATTAGGCGATGGAGAAGATGAATTTGGCTCTGCGATTTTAAATGCTTGACAGGTTTAAAGATCATAAAATTGTCGTTTTGGAAAGACATTAATTTTGTAGACAACATCAGTTACCTAGGGAACCTTTGGAAAGCTCTGTGGGTGCTTTGAGAACATTAGCTGCCACATATGAATTCAAGGAATTTGAGGATTAGTTAATTTGTGATCAAATAGTTGAACACACAAATAAAAGGAAGGTGCAAGAAGTGTTGCTTACCACACCAAATTTGTCACTGAGTAGAGCAGTGGAATTAGCAGGTGGTATAGAAAACACTGTATCGTACATGGCTCAAATGTTGGTATCACAGCAGAATAAAGAAGTGCTGTCAGGTAAAGGGGAAAAGAAAGTTAGTAAAATTCAGATAGTGTCAAGAAAGAAACAGTAAGATGTTTCAGATGTGACAGTTTGTCCCATTTAGGCAACTCATATGTTTCTCCTGCTACTGACAAAATGTGTATGAGTTGCAAAAAGGAAGTACATTTTGCAAAAGTAAGCAGGTTAAATGATAAGGAGAAATTGAAATCTAAAAGTGTAGTGAATGAACATGATGACAATGACAGCAAATCATCAGGGTCTGGTGATGAAAGCTCTGTATTAAGTATTGAAGAATATATTGACACTACGGAAGATCAAAGTGATTATAGGATGTTGTTAATGATTATGCCAAATGTCAAGTGACCTCATTGTCAGATAGGTCTCTGTGGATGAATAGTGAATATGATGGTGGTTTCGAGGAAAACATTTACACTAATCCAAGTGATTGATTAGGGAAACATGCAAGGATAAAAAATAAAAAATAAAAAAAATCAAATATAAAAACGATGGTGTATGGTGGAAAGCCCATAGAAGTTGTTGGTCAATTTGAAACTATGCTATCCTTCAAAGGTAATGAGTCTCCTGATTGTTGGGATGGTTGGAGCTAATCTGGAAATAATTTTGGATCCAAACAATGTGGATTAAGTCCTATTAAAAAAAGAATGCATGAACGCAACGTTTGGGCAGTACAACTGTCAGAGTGGGAAATGACGTTTCCTACAGTATTTACAGATAAAGTTGGTAAGTTGAAAGGATTTAGGCACAAAATTCAACTGAAACAAGGGGTGGAACCAATTGTACGCAAAGTAAGAAATGTTCTGCTTGTGATAAGGGATGATTTACGTAAGGAATAAAAAATTTGCAAGGTGAAAACGTGATCTAACCAATAGAATGATTGGAGTGGTTATCCTCAGTTGCTCTTGCGAGGAAACCTAATGGAACATTATCCATGTGTGTTGAATTCAGGAACAGGAATTACACAAATGCTATCACTAATAAAAGGGGCTAAGTATTTTACAACACTGGATATGGCGTCTATGTACCATCAGGTTTTAGATCGAAGGTCACGTCACCTAACTTAATTTATCACCCCTGAAGGACCATTTCGCTTCAAATGGATGCCATTTGGGTTGGCCTCAGCTGCCGTTGTTTTCCAAAGGCTAATTGAGACTCTTTTCAAAGAGGAAGAAGGTGTTATTTGTTTCCGGGTTGCCTTAGTATTTAATGCAGAAGAATGGTTGATTCATGACAGAAAATTAGAATGGAAGATAGGGGAATGACATTAATGGCAGATAAATGCAAGTGTGCTGTCTTAAGTGTGGAATATCATGGGCATAAGTTGACAGCAAGTGATGTAGAACCAAAAGAAAACATGGTGAGAGCCATGGTGTATGCACCGGTACCAGAAGGGAAAGATCAGTTACGATTTTGTCTGGGACTTATGGAATACTATTCAAGATTTATTGCTAGATGTGCAGAAAGGACGCACAAGTTGCTTTTGATGCTGATGAAGGGTGAAAGATTTATTTGGAGTGATGAGTGTAACAAAGAATTTGAGGCTCTGAAAATGTGTTATTCTAATGCCATACCTCTTAAACCTTTTGATACAAGGAGCACCAGTATTTTAATTACTGATGCCAGTCAGTATGGTTTAGGGGCTGTGTTGTTGCAAGCAAGAGATGGAAAAGAAGGCATAGCATTTGCCAGTAGTGGATAAAGAGGAGCGGGATCTTCTTTTTCTGTTGAGGAACAGGAGACATTAGCATGCTGGTAGGGGGTGAATCATTTCTGCAAATATTTGTGGGGTTCAGAATTTGTGATTAGGGTTGATCACAAACTATTGATTGACACGTTCACCACAAACAAGCTACACCTAGAATAGCTAAACAGCAGTATAGACTTCAAGGTTATGGATATCGATTGGAGTAAACCCCACTTGTTAAAAACGTAATGGCAGATTGTTTATCTAGATTGACATTGGTTGATAAGGGCAGTTTTGAAAAAGATGATGGAGAAAATGAAGAGACTGTGATAAATGGAATATTCACCGTTACCTCTAATGCCATTTCTGAACACAAGTGAGTAGAAGCATTACGAAAGGATGTTGTGTTGAGTAAGGTAATGAAGCATGTAAAAAATGACTGGCAAAAGGGAAAAATGTATGATGAAAATTTGGATGCGTATAGGCATGTGGGCCCGAAACTATATATAATGAAGAATGTGCTCTGCAGAGCTGAAGTGTTGCTTGTGCCTGAAATTCTGAGGAACAAGGTAATCAAATTTGGTCATGAGGGTCACATTAGTATCCAAGCCATGAAAAGGCGAGTGAGGGAAACATATTGGTGGCCGGGTTTAGATAGGGATGTGGAGGGGTATCTGAGTCAATGCATGTATTATGTTGCCAGTGACAAGGGTCAGGTAACTACTCTGAGTTCTATAAATGCTATGCCGGTTCCTAAAAAGGTTTGGTCTAAATTGTCTATAGATATAATTAGACCAGTAAGGGTAAATAGTAACCAAGAGAAATATGGAATTGTTTTAATTGATTATTTTTCACAATTAAGTATATCAACAGTATCACTTCAACATCTGTTATAAATGCCATGGAAAGTATCTTTATGGGTGAAGGAGCTCCCAATGAAATGATTTGAATATGTCTAGGCAGGCGCAGCAATTATTGTATGCCTGTGTACCTGGTAGTTCATGCTAAAGATACTCAATACATGTACTTACGAATAATCCTGAGTTTGCAGCACCTTTACAGTGTTGACCAGTGGTAATCTGTTTTTAGCAAGAGGATGCAGACAAACCACTGACACCTATGAGTGTGCAAAAGGCTGCTTTCAATGAACCAGGTGCACATTCCACGTCAAGCATCCCTAGGTATCTCTAGGAAGCTATGCCTTACAAAACTAACATTGCCTCAATATAGATAGCCCCCCCAACTAAACTCCCTAACATATGTCTCATTCCTGACTTCCTTACATCTTAAACTTTATCAAATTGATAATCTTATAGTGCTACAACTTCTTGGCCTCTGCAAAATTACAACTTACCCCACTTCGCCACTTTCAAACTGTTTCCTTCTCAAATGTCAATACAACCATTTCACCTCTCCTCTACAAACCTCCTGTCAAACTGCTCCATCTGCCCCATCAGTGACAATCTGAATAAAGCATAAAACCTTCATAAGTGCACCTGTCCCTCCAAAAAGGAGGCCACAAATAACACAGAAGAGAGATGGTGTGAGGTACTTAAAAACATTCCCTGCCTATCTAGCCCTACACCCACTTATCTCACTATGTGTATGGCCACATCAGCTGAGGAGTATGCCACACTTGTCAGCTCCTGTGGGATGTAGTCATTCACTGATTACCCCTCAGGCCAGGACAAATGTTGGATCAACATAAGCTGTCCTTTTCCCTTCTTAGGGAACACCCCAGTTGGGGACACTATCAGATTGTCAAAGGAACACTCATCATAAGGCCCTACCATCCTTCTTGGACCTCTTTCAGCAATTTGTCCTGCAACACCTGAGGATGTTCTTTAACTGACTTCGTTATTCGCCCTTCTCCCTTGGTGCTTATCTGTATAACCCAAATGAAAACCAAATTTAAACCCTTGCTGTAACACTTGTGCCTCGTCCTGCTTGTCATATTACTGCAACCAGAGCTCCAGTCGGTCTACCTTAACTGGTGTAGGATCCCTTACCAGCAAATGTTTGTGCCCTGCAACCACCTCCACAATGTGGTTGCTGCTGCCAAGTCCCTCCCTTATACTCCTTCCCTTCTTCACTGACACTCATGCCTGTACTTACAAAATTCCCTGTTGCAAAAACCCCAGTTAAATGCCCAGCATGCATCCCCTTGTTCCCTCTGCCATCTTCCCATGCTGCCCAGCCCTTCCATTGTGGGGTGGTATCCAAAGGACTGATCCAAACACCGGGAGACCACTAGCCGTGAAGATTGTTGGGGGGGGGCTGGCTGGACCCAAGATAGGTAGGCAGAAGCCATTATCAAGTTCCTCCCCCTTTCTCCAAGGAATATAGCCACAAGACATTATCCAGTCCCCCCTACTTCTCCTCAGTATCTTCAGCCAACTGTTCACGGAATTCCTCATCAGACTGCACCCAAGCACACACATCCCAAAGGTAATCTGTGTCTTCCTAATAATGCCCATGTAGTTGAACAAGGCCACATATCGCTCAGGGTACTTTTCAAAGTACACACTGGTGTTTATAAAAAATACAGCAATCCGATTCTCAATACCGGCTGGAACCCTAGGCCTCTTGGCCTATTCACATTCTTCCTCCGTTGACCCCTCTTTTGCCCTGATCACCCTATCCAGTAACTTAAATACCTTGATGTATTCACCCTTCTAAATTCTGTCTTTTGTGGACACTTAAGGGTTTAGTAATCCTCATATATATGGCAGTTTCTTAATGTTCAACTCTACTGTCATCTGCATCCTTGTCCTGTTCGCCTTTCGGGCCCGTCTCCTCTGACCCCTCCTTGCTCTTCCCAACAGTCAAGCTGCCCTCCCTCTGAGTTGCCCCTTCACCTGTACTCACTGTGTCACTGTCTCCAGTTATATTCGATCCGTCCCTCTGTCTCTGCGGTGTGCTTACTATTCTTCAGCCACAGCCCGGACCCATGGACCATATCCTCCCCTTCACTCCTCACCCCTAAGGTTACCATAGTGACAGCAGCCTTTTTTGGCTCACCTTACTTCACAGAAGCCCACTGTCCAGCTGCACCACCACTACTTGTGCGCCTCCGCCAGCTGATGTTTCCCCATTGCCTGCTCCAGATAACCTCCCTCTGGCACCTGTGATACACCAATCTCCTCCTGTTGCTCACTTCTTCTCCCCCATGTGATTCCTGCCCCCCCTATTGCACCTGTGTGTCCCTCTGCCTTCCATCTCCCAGAAACCCCTTCTGCTAAATCTTCTTCCTCATATTCCAGCATCAGCTGGTCATCCAAATTTCCATGTTGAAAGCCGCACAGGACTGCTAATTTCCTATCCTTCACCAGACTGTCCCACCACTTACAAACAGGATGCCAGTCTCCCCTCCTTGAGGGCTCACCAGACCCTCTCTCAGCTGACAGCAAGAATGCCCCACAAGACCTACTGCAATCCACTCCTTTGCCGTCCCCAGGGGAGGTCAGGCCAGCTGAACTGGGCCCTACCTTCCCTTTCGAGTCTGGGAGACTCTCTGGACCCCCCCAAGTGTGCTTGAAAAGCCAGGATGATTGCCCTCACCACTGTCCCTGACTCTAAATACTTCTCTTCTGCCACCCTAACCCATCTGCCCCCTTTTGCTGTCCAGGAGGTTGGATCCCCTCTCCCTTCCCATGCTGTCCTTAGCTCACTGCTCCCCAAGAACCCAACTCCTTCTCCCCATGGCCTGTACTACTGTACCTTCCCCCCTTTCCTCCGCTGCTAAACCCTGGCAGGCTTTTTTGGTCTGCCTGCAAAGCTGTCCTTTTCATGCTGACCGCTGTGCTCCCCCAAGCCTCCATTCCCTCCCTCCTTATTGCGCCGTTCCTACAATGCAGCAAAAAATGCAGGGGGTGGCACAAGCTCTGGGTCAGCTGAAGCGATTATCCAGGCCCCCTCACATGACTCTGGGACTAAGCGCCACTCCTGCCATCCTCCTGCTGAGGCTGCACGCCTGTTCTCCTACCTTGTTTGGGGTTGCACGTCTTCCACGGCCTCCTTCATGCACATTCAAGACCCAGCTACACACATAGACTGTAGCCAGGCATGCTCTCCTTTTTGTGAATGCTGGTGCCTGCTGCCAGATGTGGCTGCTCCGCTAGTACCTTGAGCCGAAATGCTGGACCAAACAGGCTGACCTAACATAGACCCCGAGCACTCGGCCCACCTTCCTGCCTTGTTATTTTAAAATGTTGAGGCAGGCAAGCCATCGCTGCAGCCACTACATCCTGTGCTGCTCTTTTTGCTGGACTACCACAGCTACAACCTCCCCCAGGCCTCCAGGCTCAACAAGTTCTCCCTCCTAACCTCCCACAACACCCGAAGCACTCCCTGGACTCTATCCTCCATCCCAAACCTGTAACCCTTTCCCCCCCTCCCCCCAACAACCTGCCAGCTCCTCCTTGACACTATCCCCACCAACCCTGTCCCACTTTCTCCTAACCTAACAACCCCCAACTAGGCCCCATTTATAAACTCTCTGCCTACCTGACCAGCCACCGTGCAGTTTTACTAGCAAAATGGTGGCTAGTCACTCTTGCCCTGTCTGAAATGGCTCGTAACTCTGCACCGACCACAGACTAACAATCCCGACCCTGCAGTCCATCTGGACTGCACCACCTGCCACGATCACCCATAGCCGGCAGTCCTCCCTGGTCTTCCTCACCAAGCCTCTATCACACCACAATTGTTTGTGGACTTGCCCAAGCTTGCCTTGAATGATGTTGCAAGTACATGGTGAGCCCAAGTGAAAAGCTGAATTTGACAATCGTCTGCTTTTATTTTGCAGTTTGTGCGTGAAAGTCTTGTTCAGATGTCACCCGAGGATTATGCCACATGGCTCCAGTCGCGTGTTTCCACCAACTGCCAAAGAACACAGAGCGCCCCGCCCATGAGGTGAACGACAAGGGAGCCTGCATCTTCTTTCCTGTGGAGCGCCGCCTCGTAGACATTTCTGAAAAGTACAAAGGATCACATTCATGATAGATTATAAAAGACCCAAGATGTTATGTTTCTATTGACCAGGGCGAGGTGCATCTCTGCAAGAAAGGAAAGACAGAACAGCAGTACACTGGCATGCAACAGCACACAACTAATGCACAATGAGCGAAGACTTGACCAGAGGCAGTAGCAAGCCTTGCAGTGTATCTGCAGGAGAAATGTTGTTAATTTTGTTTTTCACTGCAGCCTGTCAAATGTCCATGTTAAGTGTTCAAAAGGTCAGACTTAGATTTCAGTGTTAACAGGAAATCTTTGATTTCTAAGCAATGTGTTAAGTCTAGAGGTAAATCTGCTGAAAGGATCACTTTCACCTAGAAATTGCATGTTTGAGGACATTCCGTTGGTGGGTCCTTACCGTGATTTAGCGTTTCCTCTGGAAATCTGAGCATTCTCCATTGGCACCAATCCAAAAGTAAAATTTACGTTTTATAATCATGCCTGCACGAGGTCAACAACAAAGGTTACCTCTAAAAGAAAATACAAAAGACTGTCACATAGGGCCTCATTACGAGTCTGGCAGTCAGCAGACCAATGCAGCGGTCTGGACACCACATTACAACCCTAGCAGTTGGGCTGCCAGGGAACCGCTAGCTAAGTCTGGAGGTAGGTGGTGGTTCTAATCCGTCAGGCCAGTGCTGCAAGCAGCATTGCCCTGGGGATTATGATCCCCTTCTCTATCCACTGCCATGAAAATGCTGGTGGAGAACGGGTGCAGGGGACCCCTGGGGGCCCCTGCATTGCCCATGCACTTGGCATGGACAGTGCAGAGACCCGCCTGGCCAGCACCCTCACAATGTTCACTGTCTGCTTTGTGAACATTGCGAAGGTGCTATTGCACCCTGCGGACTACAGCACTGCCGCTGGCTCGATTACGTGCCAGTGACAATACTGTAGCCTGTTTCCCGCTAGGCTGGCTGACAGAAACCAAGGTTTCCACCCGCCAGACTAGTGGTAAACTCAAAATTGGGGCCAGTGGGGAGGTAGCCTGTGTGGCAACAACCTCCCCGTCAAAAGTTCGGTGGATGGTGAAAACCGTCCGCAGAACTCATAATGACCCCCTTTGTCTTTTTGGTATTATTCCAGAGGAAGTATATACAAAGCAAGTAATGGTAAATACAATACACAAGCATGCACATTTTACAGGTCTGGATGACAAGCAGCATCGCTATAGAGTGTTGGGTCCCAGAGTTGCATCTCAGAGTGAAGTTAATACATTCTTTCTTACGTTACTATATTGCAGCATAAGGAAAAGCTCTAGTTGAACAGTGAGACAGTGCACTGTATGAATCAACATTTCTTCTCGTGTAAAATACGATTCCTGGGGATGGTGAGGCTCAAAGGTGGGGGTTAGTGGATCCGCACAGGCTAGAGGAGTCCAGAAGGAGAACTATCTTCCCCTGCAATGTGTCTTGGCGGGGGAAAGGGGAGGTGAAGGGTGCACACAGCCTCAGACATTGCTATTAGCTCCTGGTTGTTCTTCTCCAAGTGTAGGTGGAGCAGGACAAGCCAAGCCAAGGTTGTGGGGCTCCTACTCGAAGCCCCTCAGTGTCCGGCCATGGAATTATCAAGTCTGCAGTTTACTGAACTAGTAATTCCAGATCTAGAGACACAGGCCCATCGTAATGGTGACTTACGGAATTCCACCTGTAGTTACCGTTTCTAATAGATTTCTGGCTCTCGTTATCATCCCCATAATTGAGAGCAGTAATACTGTTATGCATAGGAAAATTAGATAAAGTATCAAGAGTTCACCCAAAGATCTGCCTTCACTGAACTAGAATATTTGAGCTCATAGAGATTCAAAGCATTGTTGAACAAGAATATGAGTGGTACAGTCTCTTAATGTTAGAGGTGACAAAGATTAGTTAACATACTGTGTCCTGCATAGTCATATGAACCAACAAATTCCGGGAAACAGTTTTTGGAGCATGGTTGGGGTACTGACATATTGGCATATTGTCCTACTCCAGGTGCAGATCACTACCATCCACATTACACAAATAAAGCAAAGATGGTCGGCACAGGCCCACACATCTGCATGTAGCTCCTCTTTCCCATTTAAATACATTTTACCAAATGGGCAGTCTGAACTGAGCAGTCTGAACTGAGCCTCTTTCTTCGAACACCAGGACCTTCACAAGTTATGTGTACCATGTCCTTCACAGTCTTCAAAGGATTTCAGAAAAATTTGGGTTGTTTCCATATTTTTTTTGCTGGCAAAATCACCAGGGACTTTGTGCCTTTGAGTTAGGTTCCCAGGTCTATAGATTAAATGTATGTACAGTGGCCTTAAAGTATTCCATTGTCAATATATTTGTGTTGGTCGCAACTACAGAATAATCTCATAGTATCTCCGGGTTCTAGTATTGAGGGGTGTCATGACTGTTACATTTAGTGGAATTTTTTCAAAAGCTTTCAGTGTCCATTCAGTAGTGCTTGAAAGCTTGATTTCAGAGTGTGCTTTGGTTAGTGACTAACTCCTTCCCGACTATGACACTAGTTAGGCTGACGACCTAACTCTGTGAGGAGCAGAGCCATCTTGTACTTACAACTTTTGTTGGTATTTGTCCAAGTAAAGTAAAGCAGTTGCCAGATCACGAGTAAAATGCACTGCCTCCCATACGCTTTTATTGAGTGATTTGTTTACACAATGCCTGCAAAGGATTTTGAGTATTTCTACCACATTTTGCCTTGCATGGGCTAGAAGGAGCATGCACTACAATTAGCTGTAGGTGGCCTTCACTGGATGATGGTCATGAGCATATCATCATGAGTCTCAAACATTGTATCTATAAATGGCTATGTTATTGGAATTGAAAAAGAGACCCGAAAGTGGGTGGTGTAGCAATGAGAAAAAAGGAAGAGATTCATTTATCTTTCTGAGTAGGATCTTCTTGCAGTTTCTTTGTTGTCCAAGACCCGGTACCCTCGCACAACCATTAGAGATTATTTGCGCTTCAATTATGATGTGATGAAAAGATGCCAACCTTTCTAAAAATATTATGTTTGGATAAAAATTAGATCAAACTTAGCAGACATCCTGATTTATATGTGACACATTGAAATTATTTTCAAATTTCGAGCTATGCTGCTTCATAATTTATATCAAAGCAGAACCCCAGAATAAAGCAAGGCAACCAGGAATTGTAATTAGAAGTTTTCATTTAATGGATTTTATTTAGGTAAGCCAGGACAGCTGCATCCATGCTGTGTTACCTCTAAGAGTCCTCCTGACTCTTCAGTGGTGCAGCAAATTGATGGCAAAGGGCTTGCGTGTTAGAAGAGGGACTACGAAGTTTTCCTTCTGTTTCCTTCATGTTTCCATTTATCACACCTTGTTCGTTGTTCTCAACGCTGCCATCTACTCTTCCAATAATGTTGAATTATTCCCATTTATGTTTTTGCTTCTTTGTTTGTGATGCACATACACGCTGCATCACAGCCACATTTTCCACTTGTCTCCTCAACTAACCATTTAGTATTTAACTTATTTCAGACCCTCTTTCCTGTTGCTTCCACTCCCTTTTTTCTATCTCAGTTTCTTTTCCTCATCTACTCCTCAGTCATTCCTTCTGCCTCACTGTTTTCCATCCATGATAACCCAAATACACTGGTAGATGTTCTGAATCCTCATACCTGTTTTTGTTCAAATTAATGTACCCTTCATATCATGTGAACAAGGGAGTGCTGGAGGCTTTGGGGTATTTTGAGGTGGCTCCTGTGATTCCTCACATCTGTTGCCGGCCATCACGCTATATAGCGCATATCACCTATTGGCTGTGTGGGAAACTTTGAGGGCATCCAGAACTACAGCAACCATCATTCACAGTGCCCTAGGAGGTGGCTTCTGTGATTCCTCATGCCTGTTGCTGGCCATTGCGCTGTATAATGCACATCATCTACCCACTTCCTAGGGTGCTTGGAGGCTTTGGTGGCATTCTGGACTACAGCGACCATCATTCACAGGGTCCCAGGAGGCGACTCCTGTGATTCCTCACACCTGTTGCTGGCCATCGTGGTATATAGTGCCCATCACCTACACGCTGCGTGGGACGCTTGGAGGCTTTTGGGGCATTCAGGACTACAGCGACCATCATTCACAGGGTCCCAGGAGGCGACTCCTGTGATTACTCACACCCGTTGCTGGCCATCGTAGTATATAGTACCCATCACCTACATGCTGCGTGGAACGCTTGGAGGCTTTTGGGGCATTCAGGACTACAGTGACCATCATTCACAGGGCCCCTGGAGGCGGATCCTGTGATTCCTCACACCTGTTGCTGGCCATCGTGGTAGACAGCGCATATCACCTACCCGCTACATGGGACGTGCAGAGCGAGGCTGGGGCCAAGGCCAGCCTATCCACACCCATCCCATGGAGGAGACTGGGCCTCTCCTTTTTCATTCGTGGTTTTGGATGTTACTGCTGGCAGAGCTGTTGGACTCCTGTGATAGATAAGGGACTGTGCTTGTGCCTGCTCAAAAACGGCTGTGCGTCTTTTGCACTTGTAATCTAACATTCGTATTTGAGCCTGTCTGAGCCGCTCTCCCCGCTCGTGGATATTCTTGCCAGCTGGTCCCGGCGGATGTATCAGCTTTAAAGTAGGGTGACCACCTGGCACTGAGGCAAATTCTGGACAGGACTGTAAAAAATTCAGGACAAAGGGTCAAAATTCAGGACAAAAATTCAGGACAAAGGGTCAAAATTCAGGACAAAATTTCAAGAACAAACGTCCGTTTTACAGACACACACAAGAGAGGCCATGCCTCACTATGTTGCCAGTGCATTTATTTACTCTTTTTTAACATAGCACTATTTATTCACTGTGGACCTTTTGTGATTGCCTCCTGGTGTGCTACATTCAGGTGTCACATTACGTCCTTGTTCAGTAGTAAATGAATGCCCTTCACGGCAAGGCCATCACCCCTACCCAAATCTACCCGATCTTTCCTGAAGAGAAAGTAAGAGCAAAATTTTGATTGTTTCTGAACATTTCAAAACCCCTGGCAAACAGTTTGGTAAACATTAAGGTAATTAACCTTATGCTAGTTTAAACAAATTGAACAAAAACATCTGGCTTACCCCAACCGCCCATGGACTTTCAACCTAATTTTTTTTAAAGAGGCAGGGCAGATGGTCTGGGTGACAGTCTCACACCTAATGACAGGATGTGATGTACCCATAACTTGTCTGTAGTCTCACTGCACTAGAGTGTATGTTTGGGTCTCTACATTTATCTCAGAAATGGGAGCCCGGAGTACCAATCAAAGATAATAAAGGAGTAGGATGAAATCGAGATCAAATGGGAGATCCACGGCAAGTAATTCAAAGGATTGTTGCTAACAACTGGATAAATAAAGAAGAGACGAACAAGGTGGGACAATTCCTAAAATCAGACAAGATGGGTCCACCAAGACTATTTGAAGGTATTTGGTATTTAGGGAGTTGTCTGCACACAGGAGCGAAACAGAAGGGGCACTGTCAAGTGGTTGAACAATCAACACCCATCCACCTTGGCAAACTCTTCTGGTGCAATGGTTCGCATGTTAGTGCTTGTGAAGGGTGAGCAGGGGCCAGACCCCTTGCAAGGTTGTGCAAGGCAATTGCCCGCTTAGTCCATGTCTTTATATGGTTTTGAAATTGAGCAAAAGCCAAACTAGAGATCTGGGTTATCCCTAAGTGTCAAGTACACATAGAATCTTCAAAATATTTGGGATGTAAATTGCACAAACAAAATTTACAAATTTTAAAATTTAATTTGTGTTTCTTTAACATATGACACTGTTTTCGCCTTCATACACAATTAAATCTCAGATTGAACTGGGAACCAGTTACCATTCGATACCTAATGATTAATATCTACCATTCTTATACTGATTTCCAAGATGAAAATCTCGGCAGAGCGAACGGTCCCTCCAAGCCCAGTTTGCTTTTTGGTCTTCTCTTCTGCTTTCTGTAGAGGCCATGTGGCACTAGCGAAGATGGTGTGCTACCCCAATGATAGTATTATTTTGCAAACCTTCCCCTGCTCATCCTTTATTCCTTCTTCAGACAGGCCACACATCTGATTTGGTCGCTGCGGCGCCATCTGGAGCTCTTTCCACTCTAAAGCTAACTGTGACTGCGGATGGATTAGATCTTCTGGACTTAGAATGCTTTTATTCAGCTGCAGATGTCCAATGGGTGGCTCAATGGCTTTCTGCCCACCTCCCTGCATGAGATGGGGTTTACCAGTAAAGACTTTTAAGGAAGGCTTAATGCACTGCTCATCGTTTCCTACTGACCATTCTATGGATCACCATTCGGGGTTATCATGCATGGCTTTCTCTTGCCTTGCCAGAACCTGTAAACTCACTGACACAAAGAAACCCTATGCTCCTGCACTACCTTTGCTAAGCCTTCCCACTCGCACAGGATGGCTGTGCTCAGAGCAACTCCATCAGTGGCATGTTGCAGGTGTCTTAAAATTGGGGACTTTGTTTCTGAACAGTGAGCTACTAAATTTCCAAACACTTGTGGCAGACTACCATCTTCACCCCGGTCAACTCCTTACTTACAACCCCCTTAAATAATCATTAAGTGCCCCATTTCATGTCTGCTACCTTGCACTAACCCTACAAGAGGTGTGCCAGAAGCTCTGTACCATAGGAAATGGTGGCAAACTGATGGAATAGGTGTACAGACCTATCCTGCAACATGGAAACCACTCCAGGTCTTCTTGTCATACTGCCTGGGTGATTGATGTACCAAACCTCTGCAAGATATGGACTAAAATACTGGACTTTCCCCACAAAGTATCCCACAGCTGTCATGTTAAGTAAATTCATAGTGCTTCCTTGTGAATGCATTCTGCCCGTTGCTTGCCATTGGCCTTGTGGTTTGTAACTCACAATTTGTTGCTTTCAATTTGCTGGCTTTATTTGTTTTAGGCTATGCAGCTTGAATTCCTCCCTTCCCTTGCCAAAACCTTATTTACAGTATCCTGCTGAGTGCTCTCTTTCTGTAAACAGGCCTGTAAATCTTGTTCTTATCTTATCATATTTGCTGTGCATTCAAAGAACAAAGTCAAATGTCAGGCTCTGTCTTCGGTGGGAACTTAGTGTTTACTTTCCTTTCTCTGACTTCAAAGTGAGAGGATTTATGCAACAATCTTGCTGGATACTGGGGTTAGGAAAGAGTTTTTTCTATCACATGACAACATTTAAATAGACTTCAGAAGATATCAGAATTAGAAGTACAAATCAAGCACATTTTTGTTAATTCTGAACTGTGCTGGAAACAAATACCTTTACATGATTAAAACAAATCATTGCATTAGGTGATGCAATTTCCACACATCATCGTCTCTGCACAATATAGTTTGGTTTGAAAAACTGTATATCTGTGCAAATGTAATGGTCATTTCAATCAAAAATGTGTTGTCTGTAATGGCAGTGTGTTACCACACCATGCATGCTCCACTCCACTCTGCTCTGCACCACTCCACACCACTGCACCCTACTCTGAATCACTCCACTTTACGCCACTCCATGCCACTGCACTCTTCTCCATTTGGAACCACTCCACATTATGCCACTGCTCTCTATGCTACTTCACACTATACCTCTCTACTCTACTCTGTATTACTCTTCTCTAAGCCACTGCACTTTACGCCTCTCTACACCACTGCGCTCTGCTCGTCTGCACGCCATACCACTCCAGTCTAGGCAACACCAATCTAATCCGCACAACTCCACTCTCTGCCACTCTACAACGCTGCACTGTACGCCACTGCACTCTAAGCTAATACACTCTATGCTAATGCACTTTACTCTGTAACACTCAACTCTATGCCCCTGCACTCTACATCAATACACTGTACATCATTCTAATCTACTCTGCACCTCTGCACTCTATGCCACGGCACTCTACACTACTCTACAATACTTTACTCTATGCCATCACAATCTATGCCACTTTATGCAACTCCACTCTAACCTGCACTTCTCCACTCTAAACCACCTCACTCTACTGTGAAATAATCTACTTAATGCCACTGCACTCTGTGCCACTGCATTCTATGCCACTGCACTCTACCCTGCACCTCTCCACTCTATGCAACTGCACTCTACTCTGAAACAATCTATTCTACGCCACTGTACTCTATAAAACTCTGACCACTGCACTCTAGTTCAATGCACTCTACACCACTGCAAGCTGACATTCTGCAACACTGCTCTGGCCGCCACTATACTCTACACCACTCTGCTCTGTACTACTGCATTTTGCACCAATATACTCTATTCTACTGCATTCTATGCCACTCTACTCTGCCCAATGTCACTCTATGCAACTGCACTCTACACCAGTGTACTCTAAACAACTGCACTGCCCTTTACTCTGCACCACTGTACTCTATGCCACTGTTCTCTGTACCACTCTACACCACTGCACTGACACTCTACTCTGCAACTCTGCACTCTACACCACTCTACTCTATGCAACTGCACTCTACTCTGAAACAATCTATTCTACGCCACTGTACTCTATAAAACTCTGACCACTGCACTCTAGTTCTATGCACTCTACACTACTGCAAGCTGACATTCTGCAACACTGCTCTGGCCGCCACTATACTCTACACCACTCTGCTCTGTACTACTCCATTTTGCACCAATATACTCTATTCTACTGCATTCTATGCCACTCTACTCTGCCCAATGTCACTCTATGGAACTGCACTCTACACCAGTGTACTCTAAACAACTGCACTGCCCTTTACTCTGCACCACTGTACTCTATGCCACTGTTCTCTGTACCACTCTACACCACTGCACTGACACTCTACTCTGCAACTCTGCACTCTACACCACTCTACTCTGTCACTGCACTCTAGGCACTATACTCTACACCACTCTACAATACTCCACTCTGCACCACTCTAAACCACTACACTCTGTCACATGAGTCTACTCTGCACTCTATGACACTGCACCACTCTGCATTACTGCACTCTCTGCTACTCTATTGTATGCCACTCTACTCCACTCTATGTAACTCTAACCCATGTCACTCTATGCCACTGCACTCTGCGCCAATGCACTCTAAACAACTGCACGCAACTGCCCTCTACTCTGTACCACTGTACTCTACGCCACTGCTCTGTGCCACTCTACTCCACAAAACATCACTGCACTGACACTCTACTCTGCAGTGTTGCACTCTCCACCACCGTACTATACACCAATGAACTATGTACTACTGCATTCTATGCCACTGCACTCTATGCCACTCTACTCTGCATCACTCCACTCTACAGCACTTTGCCCTACTCTGCACCACTCTACACTACGCCACTGCACTCCCTGCAACGTGAGTCTATTCTGCAATCTATGTCACTGCACCACTCTACACTACTGCTCTCTCTGCCACTCTATTGTATGCCACTCTACTCCACTGTACTCTACGCCACTCTACTCTGTCCCATGCCACTCCATGCCACTGCACTCTAAACCACTGCACTCTACGCTAACGCACTATAAAACAACTGCACTGTACCCCACTGCACTGTACTTTGCACCACTGGGCTCTACACCACTGCTCCTATGCTACTCTACTCCACTCTACACCACTATGCCACTAGCTTTAAGCCATGCTGAACAGCAGCTACTCTAGTGTATAACATGGCCAATGGCTAAAACACATTAGCAAAGCCAATAACTCTTTCGTAGATGAGACCAACTGGCTTTGCCAATGTTTGTTAGTACTATGAGGTACCGAGGTACCTGAAAGAACTGTAAAAAATACAATTACATTATAATAAAGGCTGCTACAAAATGCGCAAATACATTTCGGTTAAATGAAAAAAAAAGCGCTTCTCAAATACAGATTTGAATAATATACAGTTTATACCTAGTGCTAAAAATTTTTTATAACACTCCATTAAAACCACACACTCCACAGCTCACCTTGGAAAACCATTACAATACCTCTCTGAAAGAAATATCTTTGCCACCAGAAAACTTCAAGTGGCTCCTTTTAGTAAAGTCAATGCAGGTTTTCAAGCCCCTTTGTATTTGCAGATTTACCAGTGGCCCACATTTGCATGTGTTTAGGGAAGGAGACCCCCTGGCAAGAAGGCCTTTTCTTATCTGTCTGCCCCTCCCTCCCTCAGAGCACAGGAGAGCCCCTGCCTTCCAGCCCAGCTGGGGAAACTCCTCTGCCCGTAATTTTGCCCTGCCTCCGTTGCCCTTTAGCTGAAAGGCTAAAATTACGGGCAAATGCCGTCCGTTAAAGCTTTCATCACGGACAACGGACAGCAGGGCGAAATTACGGACAGTCCGTGAAATTTACGGACGGGTGGTCACCCTACTTTAAAGAAGAGTTGTATCTAGACTGACTAACTGAACTGGGCAGTATTGGAAGCCACACCCAGGAGTAGGCTATTTTGTTATCACGCTCCGGCTGCCAACGGGACAGTGCAAATTGTCTAGTTGATTGCGGTAGTAAAGAGCCTGAGAGGCACTCTGCCCCACCAGCCGCTTCAACTTAAAGAAGGGCTGAATTAAATAAAACACTTGCGGCATGTGGTGACCTATGAAAGCACTGCAGGGAGGATTGCTGTAACGCGCCTCCTTGAGACACTGAGGGACATTTATTTCTACCTGTCTCTCCTGTCTTTTTCTTACTTGCCAATTTTTTATTTTTCTTCTGTGCTGCCCCGCCCCCCAATTGAATTGAATTGCTCTGGATTATTGAATCTTTTTGGGGTCTCGAATGGTGAAATTCTTGGTGTACATTTTGTTATATGTTGCAGAGCCCTGTCAATTTTTACCTCACAACATAGTAACACACAGTACAAAGGAGGCCCTACACAAAGTAGTAAACTATCAAACAAGCTCTGCAGGGGAACACCTGGAGATCTGGGTAGCCATAATTAGCACATTTGAAATTCTGTATCCCCAAAAGTGGGTCGGGGGAAATTGTGAAGGCTCACCAGGTTACAGGATGGGAAAGCGCAAAGACACTGAGGCACTACCTGGAAAGAGGAAAGCCCCAAAAATAATGTAAAATGCTGGAGATAACTGTACAATAGCAGAAATAGATGACCTAATAGAAGAGGTTGAATCCTTGTTAGGTGACAAGGCCAATCTGCTCAAAACACCCACCACAAAAATAACTTCCTTTTGCCCAAAGAAGGGGGGGAACGCATCAGACAAATGAAACAAACCATAGGTCTATCAAAGGTTACCACATGAACCAACAACAGGGTCCCCAGCCCTCAGCAAAAGCAGCCACTAATACAACTGTAGTAGCTTTAACCCATTCTTTAAGTCCTGACGTAAGAGAGGGTATAACGTTACCAAGATTAGAGAAAGATGGGGGAAGATTAGGTTTGGTATTATTTTGGCAGCCAGGGAATGAGTTAATGCTGTTGTGTTAAACCCAATAGTCCCACTGCAGCACAAGGGCCCTCATTGGTAGAGGAGACCCAGGAGGGAGGGAGGAGAAATAACCAACCTGTGATAACAAATATTCCAAGGGACTCCCTTAAAAACAAAGTTATTCACTGGATTAGACACAATCCCAGATGTTTGTCAGTCATATGCTCAGATATAGTGAGAGCAGAATGACTAGCAGCAAGAGGAAAAAATGACACCATCACCCTTCCTGTCAGTGATATAATAATAGCAGGTAGCTTAATTGCCATGGACTTAAGGTATAGCCCACTGTTAAACCCCACAACGAGGTTCAAACTGAGCAGACCACTAACCGACGAAGACCACTTATTGAGGAATCAGCAAGATCTGATGAGCCATCCACAATTAACCAATTTACAGGGGATCTTGAGGCAGTAGATTGACTGAGCCAGAATGTACACACAGGCCAGGGTCAAGAACAGAGGGGAACCGTAGATATAAACCCTATTAGGAGAATGCAGCAGGTATGATATATGTAAAGAAGAGTAGAACTCCTCAATACTAACAGAAATTGAGTTGAGGCAAGATGTTTCCCTAAGTACCACAAGACTATCAGATACCACATGCCTGGTCCCATGGAACGTGGCAGGCCTAAGGAATAAGTTGATAGACCATGACTGGCACAAGTACATAGAACAATTTCATCTTTGCCTCTTCTAGGAGACCTGGTTACAGGATAAATCACATAAGCTGGAGGTATATAACCTATTATATCAGTGCAATCCCTTCACCAAGTGATAGACTGCCTGGAGAGGTTCTGTGGATAAAACGTCTTACTAAATGTCTTAGTTAACATGTACTCCATAGACTCCCCAGATATTCTGGGAGCATCAACAATAAGACCTTATTACACTTGTTTAATGTGTACATAAGTCCAAGGAGAAGTAACTTGGAGTCACAGGTAGTAGAGA
Source organism: Pleurodeles waltl (assembly GCF_031143425.1). NCBI lineage: Eukaryota > Metazoa > Chordata > Amphibia > Caudata > Salamandridae > Pleurodeles > Pleurodeles waltl. The sequence continues at coordinate 745,690,472 of NC_090450.1, read as the reverse complement.
CCTTAGATGATGTTTTAACAATTATAGTCCCCAAAGACACAATCATCATAGGCTGTTATATTAATTGTACATATGAGCCAATAAATTATGGAGGACGAAGACCTGGTAAGAGGCATCCCCCAACTAATGGCTGGACCATCAGTACTATGCACAGTAGCAGCCAGCCAACGGTATCTCTCACATTGGAACATGTCTTGTGGGCATGAAATGGCAGGATAACACCGATAATGCCAGTTCAGATACATACAAAAGAGACATTGCTCGATCAAGGCTAGATTATATTTTGCATAGTACCTCAGCATGGGACCGGATAGCTGTGTTTAAAATAGATAGCAGAGAAGAAAATGACCACTTCCGCTATGCCTAGAGACAACGAGTTGCCTCCTAGAAATGCTACCCCTTAGTAGGGGCACACCATCAATACAGCCGACCATCGGAAACAACCGTAGGTCGGTAAAATGGCCTTCCATATCGAACAACTTGGGGACCATGGCTAATTTTTTCAACATATTCTCTGATGTAATGAGCCCTTACACTCAAAGCAGCTCATCTGATATACCAATAATAGATATTCACCAATCTTTGGTCACGGCCTTAAGGCCATATTTAACAAAGCTACCATCTAAAAAAAAAAAGGCAGTTGGGTAATAGTGACCCCCAGCACAACCGTGGTATACGAGGGAACGTAAAGAGTGCTGCTTAGAAGTTATAAAAAGAGATGGGCCATAAACTAGAGATATTGTTTGGTAGCCATCACCACCTAATTCCATTCTTTAAGTGTAGTAGAAAACATCTGTTTTCTGGAAAGACAGCACTATGTCCCTCCCTGTCTCAGTCATCTGAAAAAAAAAATGAAAAAAAAAAAAAAATTAAGGAGTGAAAATTCCATCCCACTGATTTTTCTTTGTTCAGTCCTTGCATTCTTCTGTTCAATGAGTTACACCTTCATCCCAGTTACAGACACCGGTAACTTCCCTAAAGATGTCCAACGCTTCTGGAGTTATGGACCTAACTGTATTAAAATGAATAAAAAATCCCTAAAATAGTGAATGTCTGTGACTCACAAATCGGGACAGCTCAAAAAGCAAGTATTCAAAACCAGGTCATCGCTAGTGCTATTGTCCCAATTCTTCACATAGTTAAATGGCTAATAGTGAGTCAACACTTTGTCAAGTCTGGTGACATCACACGCATACTCAGTCTGTTCAGCTTTACAGATTAAAAGAAAAAATCAATAAAGCCACGAGAATCCTAATGATGGAGGGAACCAGGGAAGGGGGAAAATGACCTTCTGTGAAATGTAGCTCAATATCCTGTTTAGGACGAGATGCAGCTGATCCTGACATATTGTTTAGAGAAATAGCATCTATACCGTGGTGCCAGCAAATAAAGTTAAAATACATGAGTTAATATCGTATTATAGTCCTTTTATCCATATATTTACCAAAATTCCAAAGTGAAACATATCAAAGATCTTTACGAGTGAGTTTTATTATTTGAAGAAGGTCAAGTGTATCAAGCAATTAATATTACTCAATTATAGGGTAAAATTAGTAGAAATGTACCTAAAACCATGGATATGCTGTATTACATATAAGGCGCAATGTCCTTTTTGTGCATAGTGCACCTTCAAGCAGGTGTGCCAGGCGCAAAGTTGGACAGTGTGCCCTAACCTGAGGGCAGTGCATTCAGTGAAATATGAAGTGGCAGCTCCAAAGCCACTTTGTGTTTCTTAGTGCCGGTGGCAACCGGCCTGTGCTTTAAAGAGGGGTTGGACATAGGGTGACTAGAACCAGGACAGGCAAGACATAGAAGTAGGACTGAAGACTGTCTGATTAAGATATATATATATATCTCACCTAGTGGCAGTCGCCACTAGGTAGTTATAGTTAGGACCATTTTGTTCCATAGACGGAGTGTTTTTTGTTTTGCCAATAACTTTGGTGCTGTTTGACGAATCTTCATGAAAATATCAAAACTTATACTTTGGTAAGTTCAGCTGCTGTTGCGAAACTTTCAGGGTAATCTGTCAAGCAGGGCTGAAAAAAAAGGGGGGAGGGGGTCCCAAAACACTTGTTCCCATTTTCTATGTCAATGGGATTTTTCGAATTTTGAACAGGACTACAGCCGAACCGCTGAACGGAATGACACCAAATTTGGCAGAAAGCTAGATCTTGGTCCAGAAAGCACACTTTTTGTGATATGGTGTAAGTCCCTTCATTTGTTTTGAAGATATTAGAGTTTACAAAATATAGATATCTGGGCACGTGGATACTCCGCGGGTCCAATTGGCCCCATGCTAATATCTGATTTGCTGCCAGCACTTCAACAAGGAAGTGTTGTCAGCTATCTTGAGACTCAGCTTCAGCCGTGTCCCAGACAAAAAGATTAAGAATGGGAAACAGGGTCAGGGTAGGGTCACCCTGATCCCTTAGCTCTGGTGCTGGGGTCCCACCAGGGCTAAAAAGTATTTTTTTTAAACATCTGAAAAAGCCACAGATATTGATTTAAAAAAAATAAAACAGCTAGCAGTTTCCCACCTTTTTCTTTCACTAAAGCACCAGAGTGGGCCAGGTCCTGGTGACATGCCAAAGGAGGGGACGCATGGGGACCCCCTCCTGGGCTTGCTGAAGCCCCAGGGACCACTGCCTCTCCAGGGCAAAATACTTTTGTTAATGTAGGGGGATCCTGCGGAGCCCCTCCTTTGCTCCAAGGACCTCCTTTGGGCCAACTTTAATTAATATGTGGGGGGCTGGGTGCCCCCCTTCCCGCAGCCCCGGGAACAGCCGTCTACCTGAGGCTATAGGGGGGCAGCCCTCCCTTCCCCCACATCCCCATGGACTGCCACCTCCAGTGGGTGAAGATTGTAGTGAATGTGGATAGGCTGTGCAGCCCACCCTCCTCCGCAGCTCTGGGAACCGCAACCTCCCTGGGGCAAAGATTTAGTTGTGCATGGGGGGGGCACGTGCCCCACCCTCGCATCCCCAGGTGACACCACCTCCCCGGGGCTACTGTACATTCCCTCGTGGAGCCATAGATGACCCTGGGGACCATCACCCTCCAGGGCCGGCTCCTGCCCCAGGGTGCCCACCCCCAGGACATAGTTGTTTGCTCTGACTTGCCAGGAGCTTTGACAGCTCCTGCCAAGTCAGAGGAAGCACTTCACTTTCTGCAAGTGAGAGCTGTCAAACAGCTGTCATTTGCAGAAAGTGAAGCTTTCATCTGCTTTCCTGCACACAAATATGCATGCGTGGAAACAGATGAAAATACTGCTCCTGCAAGCAGTGAGCTGCCATTTAAAGCAGCTTCCTGCTTGTGGGAAGTAGGCAGCTGGCTAGGGCCATGGGGGCCTTGAAGGTCCCCCCGCGGTCCTGTTACTCTCTCTCTCTCTCCCATCCCATAATGGGATGGGAGAGAGAGAGATTGTTATGGCAATGGTCTCTCCATACAATGCCTTCAAAGAGAGAGACTAGTGAGATGTTTGGTAAAAAGTTTATAGTTTTGTTTTGATGGACAGAAGGCTATGGTCACTTCTGACACCAAAAGGAGGAGACAGGGAGATTGACAGGTCCAGTGTACACTCTCCCTAAGCGTATTATTGAAAAAATCAGGTACACTGTTCCAAAAGGAAAAATGAAAACACAGGTCTCTCAGGTACTTCTGAATTTAGAAGCAAGAGCCCTCACACATCTTCACGATGTCATGCTTCATCATTGGGCTTGCTCCACGTCAGACCGGCAATGCAATGTCTGATGGGCCCCTCAAGAAGGGCTCTTTGCCGGAGAACTTTTGTAATTATATGTACCGAAGAATGGAAAGGAATTAATTTGAACCTATAGATTACAGAAAAAAGAGAAACAGCTGGAGAGAAAAATACATAAAATTGGCTCAGTCACCTCCTCAAAAAACAAAATTTATTAAGCGAGAAAGGAGCCGGTCAAGATAAAAAAAAAAAAAAACATGCAGAGTGAAAGGGGAATAATGATCCCACACTCTACGAAACGAGAAGGAAAAGCAAAATGACTTTGACTGCTACAAGAAGTTAACATGCTTCACGCCTTGAAAAGTCCGAACAGATCACATGGCGCTTTATCAGGACTAGACACAACAACCTTCTCCAAAGCTTATAGTGTAAAGGTACACGGTGTTCATTCTATACTGAACATGTACAACAACAACAACAAAAAAGGAGTAGGAGTTACTCACATCAGTTCTATGTCAAATAGATAAAAACTGAGAGAAACCTGTGAAAACACAAGATAGACAAGCCAAATAATCGCAGATTCTATCTAATAAATACATAATTGTAATAGTATAAACGTGGCATGGTGTTCAGTGCTATTGTGATACTGTGCTAAGTGATAATCATGTCAAATTAATAGTGCTTACCATCCTTATCTAGGTACAGGGCTCCCTGGGAAAACGCAGACCTGTAGACAATCACTATACAGAGGTATATTAGAAGAAGGAATTCTGTAAGAAAATAAAAACTCGGAACAAAAAAGTATTATTGTATACTGGCAAATGTTGTTTAAAATGTCTGGTAAAGGATGGGGCATATATTAGATGGTTCAAAAAGTAAAGTTAAACAATCACAGGGATACATGGACCAATTCCGTAGTAGAATCACAAGTCAACACGCAGTGCTATCTTGGGCACTATCAGGCTGTGGATATTTCAATACCATGTATCAAACAAAGGAATCTAACTTCAAAGAAGCGAAACCGATACTTTGAGATCAGGACAATATCTAAGTGAAAATGCACTTTCATGGATCCATGGTGCAGTCAGTTTGAGCATGGAAATGAAGTTGTATTCACTAAGACCCAAACTATGGAAAAATGGACTTGAAGAGGTGAAAAAAGAAATGAATCAAACCGCTCAGCTAGAACGGACTTACTCACATTCACACCCCCACTCCCTCACTGGAGAACCTACTCCAGAGCTGCATTCCCGAAAAGCAGGAAGTAAACACGGCCCCCGGGTGAAATAGAATGGTCGGGACACAAACAGCCAATTGACATAAAGGTTAGGTGGTGTCCGGGCTCGCCCTTCGTCGATAGTTACCAAAAATAGAAGTCGGATGGCTAACTTCACTCGGAGGCCAGTTTCTTTTTTGAATATGGTCACTTCCGGCCTAATGGCAAAGCTTTTGGACTGTCACTCAGTAGGCTGAAGGTATACATCATTGTATCTTATTGCAGTCTGTTTATTTTCCAGTGTTTTGACTATTAAACTCTCACTGTGATGTAACATTGAAGTATTTTTCCACTCAAAATCTTTCGGTTCAATGACATAGCTAAGTCTGGAAACCACATGCTAAGGAGTTTATTTTAGCCTAGTGATTAAGGTCTCAGACCCGTGCACTAGAGGTTGAGGGTTCAACTGTATGTGTGTCTGTGGTAATTTCCCTGGGTCAACTGGGCTGAATTCAGCGGTGGTAGTGGGGCCATATGGCCCACCTCCTCCCCACCCCCCAAAAAAAAATATTTGAAGGCCGGGCCCTGGGGAATGGGGTCCCCGGGGCCTAAGTTGGCTGGGGAAGGGGGCATTGCGGTTCTTCAGCCAAATTCTGCTGTGCATGGCCAAAGGTTGTGTGCAGCATAGAGTTGGGTGGTTAGGGAGGTTGGCCACAGGGTCAGGCCACAGGCCAGGCCCTGCGGCCAACCCCACTGCAAGGTTTGGTGATTATAAGGGTTTGGCCTCAGGGCCAGTCCCTGCGGCCAACCACTGCCATGCACGGCCAAAGGCCATGCGCGTCGGTGGTTGGATTAACATATAGTAATGAAAATTACTTTACGTTAAAAAAGCCTTGGAAATTCACAGAAAAAAACTAAGGTTACAGGGACGTTATAATTGGGAAATTGAATTTTAAAAAAACATCGAAATTCACTTGAAAAAATCAAAGATTACAAGGACGTTATAGTTAGGTTCTGAATTCACTCGTGCAAACCTTAGAAATTCACCAGTTCTAGTTAGTTATTACTAATACCCTTCCCTGAGGTAACTATAACTCGCACTTTTGCCATGCACTGCTAATTACCCCAGGTATTACAGCACTCATGACAACTTTTATACCGTCAATAAAAATATAAATGAAACATTAGTAGTCGACTTATTGAAGAAAAAATTGTGCATGGCAGGGATGCAAGTTATAGTTACCTTAGGCCGCGAGTTATCGTTACTTGAAATAACTCTTAACCATAACTGGTGAATTTCTAAGGTTTTGTACGAATAACTTCAGAACCTAATTATAACATCACAGTAAACTTTGTTTTTTTAGTGAATATATATATATATTTTATATTTTTTCACTGAAGTAATCAAAGGCTACAGGGACGTTATAGTTAAGAAACAGAAGTAAAAAGAAAATAGAAATTTACTTTAAAAACCCAAAGGTTACAGGAACTCGCACCCCTGCCATGCACAGTATTCTCCTGAATAATTTTATTGCACATGTTACATTGATATGATGAATGATGTTACCAAAGGTGTCATGAGTTATGTATTATGTGGTGTAATTAACAGTGCATGGCTGCTGTCTTTCTCTGGTTTTGTGCAAGTAAAATGTGAACCTAACTATAATGTCCCTGTAACCTTTGTTTTTTAAGTGAATTTCTTAGTTTAAAAAAAATACTATTTCCTAACTATAACATCGCTGTAACCTTTGTTTTTTTTCAGTGAGTTTCTATGTTTTTTTAACGTTAAGTAATTTGAATTACTTAACGTTAATCCAACCAGGCCCTGCAGCCTACCCCATATATGCACCCCACCCTGCGCCACACACGGCCATTGGCTGTATGCGGCAGGGGTTGCCTGCAAGCCTGGCTTGTGGCTAGGCCCTGCAGCTATAACACCCTATACGCACCCAACCCCACACCACGCACGGCCTTCGGAAAGAAAAGGGAACAGGGTAGGAATACTCTAACATCCCTAGACTTGTTTCTGGGGTGCCCCGGGACCCAACCAGGGCAAGAAGCATTTTAGAAAAAATGCACTGCATAATTGTGGCAGATTTGGGAATCCACTGCAAAAATGAAAAAATAAAACAAGCACGGTCTCCTATGCTAGTTTTAAGTTTAGCCCCGAGGTGGACCAGGTTCCAGGGACCTGGGGGTATTTAAAAAAAAAAGAAAGGAGGGCCCAGGAACCACCACCTCCCCGGGGCTTTATTTTAATTGAGGGGGTCCCACGTGGACCTTCCTCCTAAGGCATAAGCAAGCCCTTGGGGTCACCACCTCCCTGGGACTATTTAAAAAAAAAATATGCAGGGGGGCGCGTGGACCACGACTCTCCAGAGCCAAACACATAGTGTACTCCTCCCTCGGCCAATTTGGGCCGGGGACCCCATCCCATCCTATTGATACAAAGCCCCGGGAAGGTAGTGGTCCCCAGGTCTCAAAACCACCCTAGGAGGAGGCCTGTGCACCCCCCTTTTTTAATATTGGAACATGCCCCTGATTCTCCAGATTCGCGGATCTTTCATGATTTTTGGCAAAAAAATGTTTGCCCTGGCAGGTCCCCAGGTAGACCCCAGTACCAAGGCTAGCGGTCAGAGTATCCCTACCCTGCCCCATTTTTTTTTTTTTACATTTCTTTTTTGGGACTCAGTTGAAGCAGAGTCCCAAAATGGCAGCCAACACTTCCTGGTGCAAGTGTTGGCAGCCAATCATATATCAACACAGAAACTGTTGGATACTTGGAGGATCTGTGTTCCTATACATATATGTCTTTTTCCTTTAGTATCTCAAAAACTACTGAATGGATTTACACCAAATCGCACTAGGCACGATGTGCGCATGAAGATCTAGCTTCCTGACACATTTGGTGTAATTCTGTTCAGCTGTTTGGGCTGTAGTCGTGTCTAAAGACTCTATGGGGAAAATGCATGAGCAAATACATTTCGGCATCCCCCCTTTTTCTTGGCCCCTGCTTGATGGATCACCCCAAAACTTTCAGGACAGCAGCTGAACTGACTGTTGTATTTGTTTTGAAAATGTTGTGAGGATCTGGAAAATGGCGCAAAAGTTATTGGCAAAACAAAAAATGCTTTTACTATGAAAACTAGGTCCTAACTAATAACTACCTGCTGGTGATCACCAGTAGGTTTTATTATTTTATATATATATATATATATATATCCTGCAAAGCAGAATGGTCTGAAGTAACATGTCATTATCTTTCTCTTTCAGGCAGCGCAGGAGGAAGTTAGATGTAAACATAGTCTTGTAAATACACATTTATTACATACATTATATAACATTAGCTGTGGCAAGACCTTCACTCTGTGCCCCCCTGCCTACTCTGTTTTCCCTCTGCTGGGAGCACGCTGACATCCTCCTGTTCTTCAGGAAACAAAAAGATAAAATATGAGAAATTTTAAAGGCACCGTCTATACGTTTTAATTCTGCTTTTTAGTGTGGGTTGACATAAATCCCAAAAACCAGGACATGTATTTAAAATTAGAAAAAGCATCAGGAATGCGGGACAGTCTCCTGAAAACTGAGACTGTCCATGGAAATTCAGGTGGTCTGGTCACCCTAGTTAGAGATCCCCCTCCAGGCTGGTGCACTGAGTGACTGGACCAGCCTGCAGTGGGATCTAGGGGGTTCATGGGACCACCTTCCCCCACTCCAGAGGGCTGACCTCAGTGGGCGCACCGACCTTCTTGTGGCCCACTAGCAATGCTCTTCCTAAGGGCATGTTTGTCTCTGTGCCTGCATCCATAATGCGCATGGGTACAGAGTTTGTGATTCCCTCATTTGCATGGGGCTAAGCCATCATGCAAATTAGGCAACTCTCTCTGAATATCGGTCTGGTGCTACACGTGCATCAGTGCTATCAGTATTACTGTAGAGTCTGCCCAAGCACCTGCAACCCATTCTGTGATACCATAGTGCCCCGGGGGGGGTGCACAGAAAGTGGGTGTGCACGCCCATTGTATCCCTGGGGTGCTATGTATAATATGGCCCCTGAAATTCAGTGAGAGAACAAAAATTATTGTCTTCTGTATGAAATGCCTCCTGAAGTGGAAATCATGTAAGTAGTTGCTAAATGAAAAGTAACATATGGATGTTATCAAATGTGTTTGTCAATTAGGGATATAATTCTCCCTCTAGATACAACCGATGTCTTAATGAAAGTAGTACATCATACTTAAGTACTGTCTATTAAGATAAAATCTTATAAATAATTGATCAACATAAGTGTATTTGCGCTTCTATCAATACACAATAGGTGAGGGCGCATCAAAAACTGGTCAGTAGTAATCTGTCACAAAATGATATGGTTGATGCTGTAATAAATGATCGATTGACTCCATATTAAATTATAGGTAGTTTGTCTATTGAAACATTTATAACATAATTTGTGATAGAGTATTTTCACTTTCAACTATGTCAATGTATCGTCTATGTTGGTGTTAATAGCTTGTTGTTAGATTTCTATATCTGGATCAGAGAAAAAGTGAGCCAATTCCAATATTTCAGTATTCAATTCACCAGAAGCTGTTTGTCATTCAGATTGAACACAGACATAATATGTTGACAATTACGTACGTCAAGTAGAAGAGGGTTGATGTGATATTATTTGGACTAGCATCAGAAAATGCTGAAGTTGTGTCACTAAGTTTGGAACCAGTTATCACTTGTTCAGATATAAACCATCTGTCAGGTATAAAAAAATGTGTCAACTAATATTCTGAATATTTGAAATGGGCCATGTGTAAGCGTTATTATAAAGACCTACTTCTAATCTAACAAGTACAGTTATCTTTAGTAACGCAGTTCAAGGATATGTCTGTCGCCTTCAGTTAGAGTATCAACTTCCGTAAATGTTTAGTTTGGTTGTATGATTCAGAAAAAAGAGGATGTGTGTTATAAATGTGGTACAAACTGATTATATTTCAAAATTAGAGAAATATTTTTTGATAGTCACCAGTTAATAAATACTATTTATAAAAGTTATTAATAATCCAATTCATTTATGTAATTAGATTTTTTATAAATATTTAGGAAATGTAACCACTAGAAAGCTACCCTTTACCTGCCAGATCTTTCAAAAGGCTAATTAGCATTAATCGCTGCCAGCTCCCAGTCTGTGCAAAGTGCTGAATGTGGTGTGAACAAGGTGTTACATTGCTGTCAGGAGCTATACAATAATTGACCTGAATGGACAGTTAAGTTTCCTCTGAGCTCTGCCCTTGAAAGGAAGCAAACGGAATGCCAAGGCAGTTCTTGTGTATCTCCTCTCTGGGTGCTGCAGGGCCCTACTTTAGTCCTATCAGACTTCTGCCTCCTAGTTTGTTGTGGTTACAGGGCCGGCATCGAACTGGATTTTAATGTTAGGTGTGGTAGGACACTAATAATTACCATAGTGTTGTCCCACATACACTCACAAAGCTGAGGTTTAGTGTGGCTACCCACTTTCACCATCTTGAAAATGCCCTCACTCATTGCATTTTGGGCCTGTTTATTGAAGGCAAAAAGGAACTACTGAAAAGGTTGGTAGGATTACCTCTGGAACCTTTACCCTATTGGTAAGCCAGTGTTCAGGAGTCATCCATATACACTAGCTAGTACCAGCTTTGGAGCTATCCCCACCCACTAGCTAATACCAGGCATAAATGTTGCACTCCACAGCACCGCATTGGAACATTTTCAGAACCTGCTGAAGCTCAGAAAAGGACCATACCTGCTGTACCTGAGAGGAGCCCTGAAGAGCAGGACCTGCTCTCTTTTGTACCTAGGAAAAATCAGTTGACTCCATGAGTCAATTTGCTGACCTCCTGGGTAGCTCCAGGGCCACAACAAGTTTCAAGGGCCATTTTGCCTAAAGTGCCCAGCTGACCAGCGGCAACTGGACTTGGTCTGGGGTTTGCTTTTGGCCTTTGCCTGATAGCTTGTAAGATTCTAAGTACCAGAAGTGTACTCCCGTGGTTGTTTGGGCCCCAAACGAAAGTTTGGAAACTTTTGGATAACTTTTGCTCTATCACAGTCACCCTCAAATTGTGCTTAGGTCCTGGTCTACCCCAACCATTGACTATCTTTGTAGCTTTGGGCTTTTTGTTGCTATGGCTACTTAGAACTTTAAAAAATCATATTTTGGATTCCACTAATTGAATGTTTGGCATGTTGGTGGCATTTTGTTTATTACATTTTACTCTATTTTTCTAATTTTGTTTGAGATATATATTTCTTAGTGTTTTGGCGTTATTACTGATTTTGTACTGCTTAAAAGCTTCACACATTGCCCTAAGCTCAACCTTTCTGCTCTGTGCCACAGGCATCAGGAGGATGAGCTTAGGTAAATTTAGTGACTTTGAGGGTTCACCTTGACAAGATCTGTGATTATTCCTTGAGGTAGACAGTCACACTCCCCAAATAATAATCCAGTTTCCTACAGTGAACCTGGGGCACTGCCCTGTGGTAGATTTCTATATTGTGTGTCCACTTTTTATGAAGGTTGAAGGGCTTCATTATGGTATGTATTTCTTGACTGAGGTGCTGTAGCTAAGTTCTTTATGTAACAGGTTATTTGGAAACCCTACAGGAAACCTGAAGACATGTTTCAGTCCCAAGTAGGCTAATTCTGGTTTCAGCTGGAAAGAAGTGTGAAATGCTGCTTCGTTCATAGCACTGCCTGAGGAAGTCACCACGTAGAAGGCCATTGCCCCTCCCAGTTGCCTCCTTTTTCTTTTGGTGGCTGCCCTGTGGAAAGGGCAACTACTGAAATCGGTCTAGTGACAGGCCTGAAATACAGGTGAGATTCCCTAGCCTCAGGCTAGATTGGAACAGCGTGAGACACTCAATGATGCAGGGCAACTAAGGTGATTCCGTGAGTTGAGTCTTGGTTGCAATCACCAGTATGTGGCAATCTCTTTCCAGAATTGAGAAAAGGTGTACCCTTTTTTGTGGGTGATTGGCCAGACGGTGTCCTTATAGGACGCGTCCTTGCAAAACTCCTTCCCTGGGACCACCCCAGCATCCTGTTATAAGTGGCCAGATGTTTTTCTAAATACCCTTTGGGCTCTAATTGACAGAGTGGAGATTGGAGCTGTTGGTGGAGAAACTAAAGTCCTGCGTGTGCTTTTCTTCGTGCTTGCAGAGAGTGGAGCGGCAAGAATGAAGTCAAGACTACGTCCTGTCATTGGTGAAATGAAGGGTCCCTGGATATTTGCTGCAGCATCACTGGGGCTTTGAACTGGGCCAGTCCACAGTGACTGGAGAGGCCTGGATATAGTGAGGGTGCCTCGAAGAAGCACCTCGTTTGTGAGAACTTTCTTGGAGGGCCGTGTGGCACCCCTCCTAAGATGGCACCCATGGCCTAGTTTAGCAGAGAAGACAGCTGTTGTTTTTATACCTCCAACTGAGGAGACAATGAGAATGAGACTTCTCTCCTGTGTTTAACAACATATCTTAGTGATTTGCCTCCCTGCCACCTCTTATGAAAATGACAACATTCACAACCAATGAAATCGCTCAAGATGAAACTTGGTGTCATTGTCTGGGGGATGTTTTGATGATTCCAGATTGTTTTTGTTATTGTTAATGAGCACTGGAAAAGCTACCATCATTCTTAAAGATCAGGATGGAGAGCACCCCTGTCCCTGGAGGAGAGGCTTACAGGAGCCCTTAAAAGACAGACAGGGCTAGACTACTAATAAAGGTGAAAAGGCATTTAATTATTCTGACTCAATTCAGCCCTCTACACCACAGATATGGCTTACAGAGGAGAGAAGCAAGTCTAAAAGGTGGGAAATAAAAGTGCTAAACACTCAACTGTGACTCTGCACAACCCTGTCCGTCAGCAGACATTGTGAGACTATAAAGGCTGGCTGTTAAATGTTAAAATGAACACTTAACAGTGACTCCACAACTTCTGCTGAACAATCCCAGTGACCATATGAATGAAGGTGAATTATCTAGTGAGATTCTGAAAGACTCAACTCCATCCAAACCTAGGAAATTGACACAGAAAGGCTTGCTCCCCTACATCCAACCCAACATGCTTCATTAAGTGTTAAGAGGGGAGAGTCTAATCCAAAAAGAGCTGGGGTTCCCTTGACACCTATAGCAATGATGACCCTCACAAAGACAGGACTCATAGATTGGCTTCATACATTCAAACAAGAACTTAGTGAAGGTCTCAAGTGATGGATTAGCACCTGCAAGACCTCCATTCTGAAATGGGGAGGAGTTTAGAGACCTAAGTCAGGATGCTGTGGGTAGCGGTGTTCTCGACATGGAAACCATGGTAGATGCTATTGAAATGAAGAACAACTATGCCAAAACTCAATTGAAACAATTAAAGAGGAAGCTATAAATGGCTAAGTGTGGTGAGGACTATGAGAACAGAACCAGGAGGGAGAACCTCATTTCTGAGGGATAAAGTAGAGAATGGTGGGCACAGAAATGGTTGCCTTTGTTGTGGGCCAATGTTTGATGCTGTTAGAGGGCAACTGCCCACAGGTAACAAATAACAGAGCACAGTAGGTAGGCCCACATCTGTCACAGCATGATCAATGACCACAAGTTATGGTGGTAAAATTATATTACTTCTCCGAAAAAGAAGGGATTAGTAGTGCTTCAAAAAATAAAAAGAGATATATTTCCAAGAATAAATAAGATGAGAATTGAAACCTATTATGGAAAGATGGAGGTGGGATCAAATGAAAGACTAATTAACTTATTCATGGAGCCTACTATTTGAACAGAATGGTAAGTCACACCAGGTGCTGAATAAAGACAGGGCTGGGAAGATACTGAGTGTGGAAATGGAAGAGGATGATGCAACTCAACAACAGAAGTGACCGGACATTGCAGACCTTGAAACCTCCTTCCCTGGATGGCAGACGCCTCGACCACAGAGAAGACAACATCCCAAAAGGAAAAATCCTAAAAGAAATGCACCGGTAAGAGAATTACTTTTGCAAACCATGTACTTACAGAGGCGGCAGCTATGTTTTGGCTCAAACTGAAAACTGCAGGAACCAACTAAGATTAGACTGATCTCGTTAGATATGTTTGAGATATAATACTACAAAACAATTTTAAAATTAAGCAACATGGGGGCAGGTTGAGAAGAGGATGTTTGCAGCGAGGAGTACTTGCAAAACAAACACCCACGTTGCTGCAAAGCATTATAAGGGCTATAAAGAGTAAAGAAAAAAGCAGGACTGTGGATTGACAGAACAAACCCAGAGGCAACCACGAGGCGCTTAATATGATGTTTTCTGAGGGCTAAATTGAGGGGTGCTGGTAAAGAGGTGAGTCACTCGTTGATTCGTATGACTTTTTGTTTAAATTATAGAATTGTTACAATGTTTGAAGTTTGTAGGTTCACACTGGGTGAGTACCTGAGTGGAGCACAGTGTGACCAGTCTCCCATATAACATGCAATCACATTAGTAAGCTCCTTGGGACAGACCAAAGCTATGTAAACAAAACAAGAGAGAGTGAAACACAATGAGAAGCACTCCAGAGGGAGAAATACTGAAATTCATCTCTGCTAATGTTAAGGGGCTTAACTCGCCAGTGAAAAATGATATTCATATGGAACTCTCTTAAATACAGACAGACAGATATTATATGTCTGCAGGAAACACATTTAAAGAAGTAGAGCATACTATGCTTCTGCAGGGATCAGACACAATGGGGTGGTAATCTTTGATAAAAGACTTCGAATGTATATACATAGATAAAAATCTAGATATGTGATACTCAAATGTTCTTTATGTAGACCTTTATGAATAGCCACTGTCTAGGTACCAAATGACAAGGTGCATGTCTGAAGAAATTTCGGGAGTCCTTAGTCGGTTTGATAAAAGTGGAAGTTATTCTACCAGCAATTTTAAAGCAGTTTGGGACTTGCAGGTTGACAGATCACTTAGGGGAACAAGAGTAGATTGTACTTTTTCTAAACATAAAAAAAGAACATTCAACAAATCTGCTGATATTGTGCATATGTCATAGTCACATGTGCATCGCTCCCACTCACGTACCGATTATGTGTTTTTAAGCAAAAGCGCTGGCTTCACAGAAAATGCTGGATGATATTGGTACAATAACAGTAGCGGACCAAGCACCCATACAAATATAACTCCATCACTGAAAAGTAATAACCTCTCACTACGGAAAATGAACCCATTACTACTAAAAGTAGACTGGCAAAAACATATAGAAGAATATTTCTTTACAAAATGATAATAAGGAAGTGAAGTTGTCACACTTTGGCAAACTTCCAAGGAGGTGATGAAGTATGGTCAAGATGGCGGCGAGACGAACGCTTAACAAAATCTCTGCTTCAGGTCTCACAGTCATTCTACTTAATTCACCCCATCCAGACTTAATTCACCCCATCCAGTCTTAATTCACCCCATCCAGTCACCAAACAGAGCCCAACACTGTCCGAGTGAGCCCTGAAGGGTATTAGCGCTCGAGCACTATTTTCCACCTGCTGGTGGTAGTGTATTGGGACTGGCCATGATCAGGCGGCAGCCTGCTGGTGTGGCTGAGTTGCCTGCCACGGACCCGTCCTGTGCAACGCTTTCTGTTAATGCCTGTGCTGACCGGGACAGGGGTCCCTGGCGACACTGACTGAAGTGCTCTGACACCTGGACTGCTTGTTTGCACCCGGAGTGGACTGCTCCTGGATATGGAACGCACATGAGCTGCCGGGGACCTGCAGCTCTCCAGCTTCTGCTTGCTGCCTTTTTGGTCCTCCACGCTCGCCTATTCCGAGGGAGCTAGAGGCCACATGCAGGAATGCTGTACTGCAAGCAGAGAGTCCCTAGAGCTGCATGGGACACTGGAGCGAAGGGTTTGGGAGATGCTGTGATGGAGGCTGCCTGTCCTGGCCTTCTACCCCCTCTTGCAGCTTTTGGACCTCAGGCCTCGCCACCAGCGGGTAGCCATAGCGGACCAGGTTAGAAGGGGGTGAAGCTCCCATTTTCACACACAGAGGAGCGAGGCTCCTGCTGACACGGACATCCCACCACCCCATCATGCCAGCTGGATGAGGCTGCTCCCTGTCTTCCTGGAGGAACTATTAAGGCAACTCATAAACTAGGGAAGGCTTATGTGTAAACACATCAAGGCCGCCATCATTCCCCCACACCGCATGGCTGGAACACATTGGTGCCCTTATTGATCCACAGATGGGAGCCTCCCCCCCAAGTACACGCACAATCTGAAGGGAGAGGGGTCCCTGTGTTTATCCTGTGCTTAGGCGCCGCATTCCAGAGGACACATAGGGCTCTGGCGCACATACCTGTGAGACACAGGCCCAAGCCCCTGCTTTGATTAGGGTTGCCTGTCACTGGACTGGAGATATTGTCGCTCTTCTATGTCATCTGTCATATTTACCACTCAGGCCTAGTGGAGTTGTCCATTGGAGACACACATGTGCTGCCGTTACTAGGCAGTGTGGGTCATTCTGTGGAGGGGACTGTAGTGAGGGACCGCTTTCCCTGACCCCAGACAACCACCAACAGCAACAAAGCTATCTATCACTTTCTACACCTCCTGCTGTTGTGCAGAACATTACCTCACTGCAAGATGGTGAAGCCTAAAATAGCAAAGCCTTCCCTACCCGAGCGTGAGGAGCCGATGTCCTACTCTGCACCCACAGACAGCACTGCGAGTGCCCATCAGCAATTGGAAGCCACTCTCCACATGCACTTCACCCAGTTTGAAAGGGTCCTATGTAAATCTCCTGCGTGCTGACATTCGTAAACTGACGAATGGGATGGAAGAAGCTGAGTCATCCCTGGTTGTCCTGTGACCTACTGTCCAGGAACTGCAGGTACAAATGACACTTATGAGCGTAGAAGTGGCGTCCTTACATTGCAGGGCAAAGGATGTTGGGGGACACTCTAGGTGCAACAAAATCCATTTCATGGGCTTTCCTGAATGGTTGGAGGGCCCAAGCGCTGAACTCTTTATTGAGAAATGATTGATGGACACTGTGTTTGCTGATATGGTGCCAAACGTTTTCTCAATTGAACGGGCTCACATGATAACCTCCAAAACCGCTTATCGCCTGCCTCCTTAAATACCGGGACTGTGACTTGATACTCCAGCAATTTCAAGCTCAGAGGCCTTGGAGATATGAGAATGCCACCATCACTGCCTAGCCTAACTTCACAGCGGAGGTATAGCAGCTGCGGAACTCTTATACCAAGGTCAAGCAGAATCTTCGAGACCAAAACATAAAATATGCTATATTGTTCCCTGCAAAACTCTGAGTTGTGAATGGAGAAAACACCTATATTTTTGCCTCACCAGAAGACGATTGGACAAGGCTACTTGCCAAGGGGAAGATGTGATCGGAGAGTGGCTGACTTCTTGCTCGCGCCATCAATGGCGTAACTTGTCCAGAACAAAAGCTACCCAATTTCAGGCAGTGGAGGGATGTGCTAAAACACTGCAGGAGGCCTCCCACTACACTACAAACTTTCACGGTACTTCAAGAGGAACACATATTGGATTCTGGCTAGGACACGGGGAGCTCCCACACTTAATCAGCAGATACCCCAGGGGGCCAATGGTCACACCACGTAAAGCTGACAGTCACTGAGGGGTGTCCCATAGAATGTTCATCTCTTGCTTTTGCTACATGTGGCCCATATTCCACCTGGTGCAGCACGCCTTGCTGCCCAGTGGTCGAGGCGCAACTAGTTCTTACACTGTTCATTGTCAAATAAGGGGCCATTCAGACCCGATGATTGTGCTCTGCTGTGGATCACCGGCACCTGAATTATTGAGGCTGGGCACCCCTGAACTATCAGATCCCAAGGGTATGTCTTTGATACACTGTAGCTACATCCCAAGTGGGGACTGGATGAGGTTTTATATCTTAGGGCTGAAACCAAGGGGTAAGACACTCCCGAGATTCCACACTACACCAAGAGACTTCCATATGGACAAGTTGAACCCCATGCATGATTTGTGTTGCATAGACTATTTCTTGGTGGTGTTGTGTACAATGTTACAAGTTTGCTCCAGCGGATCCATGGGAGGTTGATGGCAGGGGAACCCACTGTGGGTGGGGGGGTGGGGGGGTGCGCTACATTATTTGCATGCCTAATGGGGGAGGCGACTATGGGGTACACCATGGTTGTTCCATATTTTTGGTATGCCATCATGCACTGGTAGTACATCATATGCGCCCACACTGACCTGACTACTCCACACTATAATGTGCTGATATGGAATGTGCAAGGTAGGACGACTCACACCAAGCGCTACCAGATTCATTCATATTTCAAGCACCACCTCACGCACATTGCTATTTTGCGAGAAACCAACCTCACTGAACTCCAAAAGTTCAAAACTCAATGGTAAGGGCAAGTATACACCACAACCTAATCAGCGTTTGCCTGTGGTGTTGATCTGGGTGGTACTACGACTCCACTACATTATGGAATGATACATTGCAGATGCGGTGGTAGATACGTGGTACTGGAGGAACACTTAGAGGGTTACCCCTGGTGTTGGTAGATATATACGCACCCAACTCTGGCCACGGAGAATTCCTTGGTACGCACACCCCTGCTCTCTTTCATGACCCGGTGGCTACCTGCTTATGGGGGGGTGACATTAACTCATTAACTGTGTACCGGACATAGGCCTTGATCGGTCTCGCCCTCGGTTGCCCGGAGCGCCGAGTAGGGGAGTGGCTCAAGGACTCTGCTCCTGGCTTGCGAATCGAGGTCTTCATGATCTGTGGCGCATCGGGCATCCCTTGGAGCAAAAGTACTCCTCCTATTCTCTGGTCCACGATCCCCACACTAGAATTGATATGATCCCTGGATTGGTGCCATTCAGCCCGATGGTTGTGAGGGCAGAGAGCTTGGCCTGCACCTTGTCTGACCATTGCCCACTACAGTTGGAACAGCAGTGGGGTAGGCTGCACATGCAAATTCCCACGTGGTGCTTGCAGACTGAAGCGCTTTCTGATCCTCCATTCCAGGAACAGCTCTCGGCGTGTATTTTGCAATATTTTGAATACAATAAAGGCACTCTCTTCGTGCTACAGAGTGGGACGCTCACAAAGTGGTGGTGCAGGTTCACTGTCTGTCGACTCCCTGGAGAGTGAGTCATATACTACATCGCAAATTGATGTCATTGGAGTCAGAGCTGTGTTCTCTAGAGAAGGAGGTCGCAGCCCAAGCGGTCGGTCCTGACCACCTCTGGAAGGAACACAGAGACGTAGAGACACGCTTAAGCAGGCATGACAACAAGTATTACCTGTCTAGGCTACATGCTGAGGGTGACAGCTCAGGAAGACTCTTGGCATGGTTCGTCTGGTATGAACATCAGTTCAGCTCAATTGGGCTATCAGATTAGACAGTGACTGCTTGGCCACTACACAAACTACCATTAATGATGTCTTCTGCCAGTGCTACCACACGCAGCATGCAATGGGTCCCACTCCCACCCTGGGCAGCTGTAGGCCTTTGAAGAGGGTCTTGACCTGACTTGGCATTTGCCACTCCAGAAGGCTGAGCTTGACAAGTCGATTGGACTCAAAGAAATTCAGGCTGCAATAGTGCAGATTGCCTGGAACAAAACGCCAGGCATAGATGGCCTTCTGGCTGAATATTATACCACCTACTCTGCGCTTCTCACCCAACATCTGCTGGAGGTGTTTAATGAGGCACAGACTCCTGGTCAGCACCCAGACTCCCAACACATTGCGCTCATAGTGGTCCTACCCAGTCTGGGGCGGAACCCACTAAATGTGCGTTCCTATAGGCCACTGTCCCTTCTTAACCTTTACTGAAAAGTGCTAGGTAAAATGCTTGCAAACAGACTTCTCCCCTTGGTCAGCATGCTGATCCATGGGGACCAATTAGTATTTATTACAGGTTGACTATGATTGGATGGCAGTCTTCTTAGACACTGAGAAGTCTTTCGACTTCTCAGCTGGGAGTTTCAGTTGACAACCCTACAGTGCTGGGTTCATACATTGTACTCTAATCCCCTAGCCAGAGTGAAAATGGGACACTCGATTTCTGATAGTGTCCCAATTTATAGGGGAACCAAGGAGGGGTATCTGCTTTCACCGTTACTATTTGTGATGGTGCCTTCTCACTTGTCGGATGCATGCTCAGCACTCAAGCATCCAGGACCTAGATACTCACCACATTGTATTGCTTTCCGTTGATGACGCTCTGATATATCTATGTGAGAGTGGGGCCTCCCTGCCAGATTTGACGGCTCTGCTAGACACCTTTGGTGATATGTCCGGTCTTAGGGCAACTGGACAAAGTCCTGCCTGTTCCCCCTAACACAGGTCTCAGCACAGGGCTGCTCTCCTGAACCATCTCCTACAATTGTGCCATGGCTCCTTCAAGTATCTAGGGATACAAATATATCAGACCAATGATGACCTCAAGGAGGACAATCTGGGTCAAGCTGTCTGCTCTATCTGAGGCTCACTCCCTTTCTGGTGTTCACTGCCACTCTCTCTGTTGGCTAGCCATTTGTTAACACCCCCACTCCTGAATCCTGCCTCCCTGGACTCCACCCTAAAGCCAAAGGGGGACAAACATCTCCATAGATTTGTCAACACGGCATTTGTACCATTGAAACTGCTCAGAGACATGCGGTAGAAGGTGCCACAGCACCGGACACCAGTAAATGGCTCCAAGCCCTGCTACATTGGGCGTGTGTGGAGGCAAGCATGCTACTCTCCTTGAAGGATAGGGACGAGAAATAGGACATATTTGTGATCAATATAGAAGCCAAAAATGACACTTGCCTCCCCCCTCATACACACACACGCTACATTACTTCACCCATAACACTGCTCTGTCGGGGACACTGGGTTCTGCATTCCGCTCCCAGCCTGAACTGCTACCTGTGCCACCGCTCCCACATCTCCACACACTGCATGGTGGGCTAAATCCCCCACTTCCTAGGCGTGTTCACCACCTTGCCTTCCCCCAACCTCACTGTGAGTGATTGTGTCCAATACACGTGCAGCAAGCCCTGACTGTTTCATTTGTCTAGTATACAATATGTAAGTGATCCTCATTGTAATGTGGGAACGGTTCATTGCTTAAAGATGAATATGAGGCTTTCCCTGTCTCTTCTCTATTTCTCTCCTTTCCATGGCTCGGCAAATGTTGTTGTTGATGTAAAACAACAGAAGCAGGTTTACAAAAAAAATGAGGGGAAGTGTATAACGTGCATCCCATCTGTGAAGAGTAATATCAGCAGAAATAAGAAAGCTGGAGGGTGAGCTGCATGAGGTAGAAAAGAACAGGGAACTCACCCTTCACTGCCATCTAGGCATAAACTGTTAGTGCTGCGGGGTCAGCTCAGAGTGGCTTATAACAATAGAGCAGAATCAACACTCCTGCATTTGGAGAAAAGGATGTATATGTCGGGAGATAAGGTAATAACCCCACTGGCTAGATTACTTTGAGCTAAGAAACCGAGATAATACATTGAAGAAATTAAGTGCCTGGATGGGGTATCTTTGATAAAGGAGGAGGATAAACTGCAGAAATTACACAATTTTGTATATCAGGGGAGAGCAATCATCCACATGTCAAAAAGCTCATATTGAAAATGCAGACCTATCTAAAATGTCCCCTGTGCAGAGGGACAACCTAAAAGCGACAACTGAGAAAGAGGGATTTGTGAGTGGAAGACAATCACATGACAACAGTCTTAAGGAAATACACCTGGTCAAAAAGACAGACAAAACGATATCAGTGGTTCTCCAGGCTCTTGACATGGAGAAAGGTTTCCACTGAGTGGGTTAGAACTTTTTACCCAATGTGATGAGACAGATGAGGACATGTCCCAGATTTATGAAACTGATATTAGGAAAATGTTATTTCCCCTAGAGAAAAATATTCTCTCAGTGGAGCTCTACCGCAGCCAATGTCTTTAGAAAGGGACGTTAGGTTGTTTTTTAGGGTTTTTATTTTTTTGAGCATTAATAATGACAATTAGAATGGCTTTTCACATTTGATTCTGCTCCTACAGGTTGAATTAACTTGATTATAGTTTAAACTAATTTTATGTGATACATAGAAGTGTGCTTATTTATTTATGTTATTTTCCTTCTAAATGCCATCTTGAACAACATGGATGCCATCTCCTTCACTCACTCCTGTTCTTCCCCATGTTTACAACTTCTCTCCACATACTCAGTAGAGTACAGTGATGTGAAATGGTTTAATTACATAGTTGTAATTACATTGCTTTCGATTTTTTTTTTTTCCTGTTCTCTGTGATTTGAAACATTATCAAGGTCTTGTCAGCTGTCTTGCATTGTGAATACTGGGCATTCATTTCATGAAAGTTCCATTGTTTAAATGTTTCATATTGGATAGAACATCACCGGATTCTATTAGCTAAGAGGATGCTGAATATGTTTTTGAAAATGGGATGGTGCTTATTTCTTAAGGTAATGACATGTATTTTTCCCTGTGTCCTGATTTGCCAAAGAGATTATGGTTTTCACTTAGATCATGATGATTTTGCTGTTTTACTAATTTGTTGTGCACGAATTGTGCATAAGAACCCCTGGATTGTAGGTGTGAGCCAGAAGACTTTCCTGTTCTACTATGGATGTTGTCTGACTTCTTTTTGACTTTGCTGCTTAGAATAATTCTGATTATGCATACTGTGAATGATTTTGCAACCAGGAGCATTTATTGCATTATTTCAGTACTGCTTATTCTTGAGTCTTGTAAGAAAACCCTTTAACTTTTTCTGTTCTAGAACTAAATTATTAAGTGTGCCCCATTATTTATTTGAACTGTTTATCTCTGCTAATCAATTTTTAAGGAGTGTCCGAACTAGAAGTGGGTGAGCCAACAAATGAATAGGAAGAGCCGAGCCAGAGAAGAGGCAATGCTCTGGCTTGGCTCTTAGCACCCGTGTACGAGCCGAGCCCTGGAAATGTTTGCTATATAAATCAAACCAAAAAACACTTAAAATATTATAAAGTCTCTTCAAAACTCAAAAAATGTTTTTCTTTAACATGTTGAAGCTTTGACCTAAATCCGTTACATTATTGCACTGCACTGAGAAGTACTCATCAAAAGTGGTAGTTTTTAAACATCAACCATTACTGAACAAAGAGGCAAGACAGTTGTCATGTAAACCCTATACACGGCACAGATTATTATATTAAATCAAACACAACAGGTTTTACTACAACTGGTATTCTTAACTCGCATATTTTATGTAGAGATTTCTTATGCGATAGTAAAAAGGAGTGTTGGTAAAATAAAATATCTGCCTATGATCACACAATTTAAGGTGGAAATATATGGTTTATCTAGGTTTTCTGGTTTCACTTCATACAAATCAGCCACTAAATGTGTATCTAGTTGTCTTTCCTTATGTTAAGGCTTTGTTTTTATTTCTTTGTGCAGATTAAGTGGTTTGCCCAGAATCGCAAGATATTGAGCCAATGCCAACACTCAAACCTGGTTTTCCAGTTCCAAATTCTACAGCTTTGGCTGTATCACCTTATCCTGTGTAGAGGGAGAGTGGCAGGCAGGCAGAAGCCACTTGATCGTTATTTGCTTTAGGTTCCAACAGGAAAGTAAAGCTAACTACTCATCACTGATAGACCTAAAAAAAAGACACTTGATTACATGGCCACCCTTGTATAGCTCCTGTAGGGAGCAGCCTAAACCACGACGGTGGAACAACGAGGGTCGTTGTCCACGAGAGCAGAACAATGCTTTCCTGAACAATGACCCTGTTTTCCTCTGCCTTAACCACACATGTCTGGAACAGGAAAACAGACTTCGGATAGGAGAGGATGCGGTCAGGTAAGTGGGGCTGGGGTAGGGTTGGGGGGTTAGTTTTAGGGGCGGGCAATAATTTTAGATTTTAGGGGTCGCGGTAATTTTAGGGGCTGGGGGTTGGGGTTGTTTTAGGTTTTAGGGGTGGGTGGGTCACAGTAATTTTAGGGGGGGTGCGGGGGGTTGGTTGGTTGTAGGTTTTAGGGGTGGGATGTCACGGTAATTTTAGGGGCTGGGATGGGGTTTGGGGTAATTTTAGGTTTTAGTGGCGGGGTGGGGGTTGCAGTAGTTTTAGGGGCAGGATGGGGGGTTGGGGTAGTTTAGGTTTTAGGGGCGGGGTGGGGGAGTCAGCGTAGTTTTAGGTTTTAGGGGCGAGGGTGGGGGCTCGCTGTAGTTTTAGGGGTGGGGTGGGCGGGATCAGGGGGCCCCATGCTGGAACCAAGCATGACATTCCACGCATGCCTTTACCATGAAAAATCATTGTTAAGGCATTCGTGGTAAAGGCATTAGTGGTAACAACGTGGTCGTCGTTCCGACCGCGTTGTTCAGGCATGCGTGGTTCCAGCATGTGTTGTTCTGACATACATTCGCTCCTGTATTTTAATGTAGTAAAAGTGAATATTTTGCGCATGGTTCTTCACCTTTTCTAGGTACTGCCAATTCCTGTGAATAATACCTTTCTAGACCAAATAGAAAGACAGATAACAAAATTTTATTTGGAATACAGCAAGGCCAAGATTAGGTGCACAATTACTACAACACCCCAAGCTTCAGGGGTATATGGCAGTTCTCAAATGATGGTAGTATTATGCAGCAGCTCAACTCAGGGTGCCCACAAATTTGTCCAGGTCAGAATCGGATATCCATGCTGCATAGGGAATGCACAATCATGGGCAGGCCACAGTGGGACATTATTTGGTTGGGACAGGCGCATGGACAACCAAACTTGTAAGCACACCAGTAGCTACAACATTGAATGTATGAAATAGAGTGGTGAAGCCAAATAAACTGACACCTTTCCCCTCTTGTAAGAAATCGGGGTTATTAGTTGAGGGGGGGTAAAGTCCTCGTCAGGGTGAACCCTTGAAGTCACTAAATTAACCAGAGCTTGACTCCCTGGTAGCTATAGCACAGAGCAGGCAGACTTAACATAGAGGCACTGTGTGAAGAATTCATGCATTGCTATAACAGTAACGATGTCAAAATGCAAAACAACAAAAATCCCAAAACAAATTAGAAAAATAAAGCACAATTTAATTAAAAATGACAAAAATCCAATAAAGAGAAACTGGGATATGGATTTTTAAAGTCTTAAGTATAAACAGTGTCAAGAAGCACATCTTGCCAATGATAGTCAATAGAACATGAACTAGACATAATCTGACACTGAACACAATGAAGAGTGGCTTGGATACACCAATCAGGTTTGTCCTGGGCAACATGCTTTAATTAATAGAATTACACTTCTAAAGCCACCCAGGACCTCAGGGAGGCACATAGACACTTGTATCAGGGAGAGGCCCCATTAGTGTTGAGTCAGTCCAGGTCCAGTTACTATTGGTCAGCTGGCCAGTTGCATTAAAAGGCCTCTTGTAGCTTGTGGTGTCCCTGTAGCTTTTATAACAGGTCAGCCTTATGACCCTTGGAGTCCACTTCTTTGTCAATTGTACAATAAGGAGAGCAGGTCCAGCGGTCAAGGCTCTTAGGCGACAGACAGTAGGTCCAGTCCTCTTCTTTTCTTCTAGAGGTCCAGAGGTTATCTGACAAAAATAGGAACAAGGAAAGAAAGGGGGCAGTAGAGTAAATGGGGCAAGAAAGTTAAAACAGAAACAATGAGTAGGAAGAAAAAGAAAAAATATGTGTAGGTACGACTGAAGGAGAAATAGCTAAAAGAGGGAAGGGTAAAAGAAGGAAGGAAAGGTGAAAGAAATATGTGGAAGGAAGGAATAGTAAAAAGGAGGAAGAAAGTGAATGGAGGATAAATGGATGGATGGTCGAATGAAAGGATGGATAGCTGAAAGGATAAAAAGAAGTGTAGATGAAAGGGTGAAAGGTCTGATAGAAGGATGAAAGGATGGATCATAAGATAACTACAAATATGTACAGAGAGCTGAAGAGTGAAAGAATGGATGAATGCGTGAATGAACTGGAGTCTGTGAATGGAAGGATGGAATGGAATATTACTGATAAAAGGATTGACTGCAGTCTTGCCAAGCAGTCTTGGCCACACCTGGTAGTTTGTCCTTGCCCCAGCAAATGCAGGTATACCAACTTACCATTCCCACCACGGAACACAGATGGGTGTCCCCTGAACCACTCCCAAACATGTCTGGAAAGGGCCCACGCTAAGAACTATCAAACCTGCCAGCGACAACATATGTTTTGTGCTTTCCCCTTATCCTTTCCTGTCTGCCAGCACACACATACACAGTAGGAGGGTGGAATTGTGCTATTAGAATCTTATTCATAGCCAAACTAGTAAAGAACATATACAGAATAATAGTAGTAAATATCAGAGTTACTGTGGCTATAGAAAATATAAAACAAAGGTAAAATAATGATAATGAAGTGTGATAAAGTTTCTATGTATGTCTCTTTCCTATTTAATCTCTGTTACTAACATTTAGTAGCCAAAAAGTCTACAGCGATGGCACAGTATTTTTACATAGCCACATCTATAGCATGCAGGTTGTATTGCCAGCCAGAGTGTCTTTGAAGCTGGTCTTCCAATTTGTAGTGTTTCTGCAGCAGGACTATGACATGATGTATTGCTGATACTGCTGTATTGTATGAAGAATCTCTTGGGAATTCATACAGTCTCGTATACGTTTAAACCAGTGGCTTAACGCAAAATGATGGGGCTCCTTGCAGAATGTGAAAAGAGGCCCCTTAGCAGTGCTTAATTTGTGCTTGTTGTTTCCGGTGCTGAGCACTTATTTTTGAGGGCCAGGGCTTATTCTTCTGTCTCGAGCATTTGCTGCGAGTAAAAGACACTTATGGGAAAGACGGAGGAAGGGAAAAACGAAAAAGAACCACAAAGGGAGAACGTACAAAGCTGCAGGATGAGCTGAAGGGGCGGGGAGTGGCTGTAAATGTATTAAAGAGGCCCGGGATGGCTTTGGGATTACGTCTCCTCAGTATTCTGTGTTCCCAAATTTAATTGCAGCAGCTGCATGTTTAAGAGGAGGGCCTTTGGCACCTTTTTATTTACAAATTAAGCACTGCCCCTTAGTCTCCGATATCTCACAGGTATTCATTGGCCTTGGCCTGCATGAAGGGCCCTGGATGTTTGGCAGACCTTTAGAAGATTGGGCACATTCCTGTATCACAGGCGCTGCAGGGGCTACAGTAAAGCTCGTGGTTTATATAAGTAACAATTCTCTAGGCCTAAGCAAAACATTATACCACATTAGACATATGGAGATATGAATGAAAAGTACATTATCGTAACATGTTAAGACATGACCCACTGTTACATGATTATGGGGATCATTACGACCCTGGTGGCTGGCGGTATGTTGGCGGTAACACCGCCAACAGGCTGGCGGTGTTCCGCCAGCAATTATGACTGTGGCGGAAAAGCCACGGCCATACCGCCGGCCCCTCCACTTCGCCGCCAGGATTCCGCCTGGCGGTCATAATCCCCAGGGCAGCGGTGCATGCACCACTGCCCTGGGGATTATGAGTCCCCGACCGCCGGCCTGTCCATGGCGGTACACACCACCATGGAAAGGCCGGCGGTAAGGGGACTTGGGGTGCCCCTGGGGGCCCCTGCACTGCCCATGCACTTGGCATGGGCAGTGCAGGGGCCTCCAGGCATAGCCCCGTCGCGCATTTCACTGCCCGAATTTCGGGCAGTGAAATGCGCGACAGGTGCTACTGCACCCGCTGCACATCAGCATTGCCGCCGGCTCAATTACGAGCTGGCTGCAATGTTGATGTGACATTTCCACTGGGCCAGCGGATGGTGCACTGTTACCGTCCGCTGGCCCAGCGGAAATGTCATAATAGGGAGACAGAAATACCGCCGGCAATGGCGGTATTCTGTCTCCCGCGGCCTCGGCGTTCTTTTGAAAAGACCGCCGAGGTCGTAATGACCCCCTATATGTCCAATGCAATATACGTAGATGGCAGGCCCAGTAAAGGCAACATATAAATGATGGGCAAATGTTGAGAATAATTCAAATACAAACGGCATCAGTGGTACACTTCCTGTCATATTCTTTCAGTTCAATATCCTATAATATGCTCAACTGAGGGATAAAAAAATCAGCAATAAATCATCACTGTAGATCAGTGGTTCCCAACCTTTTGACTTCTGACCCCCACTTTATCATTAGTGGGACCCGCGGACCCCCCACTGAATCATTTTTGGAATCCAGGGACCCCCCCACTGAGTCATTACTGAAAGCTGAGGACCTAAGCTGTCAATATTAATTCATTTTCTGAGCAGTCGCTGACCCCCTGAGGAGGCTTTGCAGACCCTCAGGAGTCCCCGGAGCACAGGTTGGGAACCACTGCTGTAGATAATACCATTTATCAATGATAAACTTTGAAAAACGAAAGTAGATATTTGCCCTGTAAAAATTGTGAGGATGCATTTCACAAAACAAACTGATTCTGAGTCAGAGACGTATATGTATGTATGTATGTATTTGTAAAGCGTATTCCGACTCATCAGGAGCATCAAAGCGCTAAAAAAGTAGAAGATGAGGAAGAAAACAGACTAACAAACCCAACCTTCATCCCGCCCCCCTCAGTTATACCAAAATACTGCTAAGAAAAAGAGTAGGCCAGGAAAAAGCAGGCTATTGAGGAAAGAGCCAAGTCTTGACCAGTTTCCTGAACCTTAAATAGGCTGGTTCTTGCCTGATATTCAGCGTTAATGAATTCCAACCTTTAGCAGCAGCCACCGTAAAAGCTTTGTCCCCTCATCTTGCTCTGTGTGTACGATGGACCTGAATTCTATATGCTTTAGCAGACCTCAGGTTTCTCTTGGGAGCGCACCAACAAAGCCTAGTGATAAGATAGCTGAGACCTATTCCGTGAATTGCTTTGTAGGTTAGGCAAAATGCTTTGAAAATAATACGCTGGGACACTGGAAGCCCGTGTAATTTCTTGAGACTCCCGCTGACTGAATTCCACCATGGAAGATTTTAAATTGCTCTAGCTGCTGCATTTTGGACCATTTGCAGCTTATTAACCAATGTCTTATCCAGATTAAGGAGTAAGGCATTGCAGTAATCAACTTTCAACATTACTAGAGCTAAGACAGCAGAGACTCTCCATTCCTGCTTAAGGTATGGAAAGATTTTGCGAAGCGTTTTGATCAGCCAGAGGCATGTCTTCAGAATATGATTTACGTGATTTCTGAAAGACAAGTGGTCATCAAAGAGAATGCCCAGGTTCCTACTGACCGTGGTCGGTGCTGGAGGAATCACACCGTCTGCTGGCCACCAACGTGAGTTCCATACCTCTTTTGCTGGCCCAAAGCAGAGAATTTCCGTTTTAGTGGCATTCATTTTCAGCCAGTTTGTCTTCATCCAATTGCTGACACTTTGCATGCAATCGCTAAACCGATCCGCAACCTCCTCCCAGGGTTTTGCAATCGGTATAATAATCTGAGTATCATCAGCACAGGAGGTCGGGATAAACCCAAACGATCGAATGGTGTCAGCCAAAGGTGCAACATAGAGGTTGCACAAGGTAGGGCTTAAGGATGAGCCCCGAGGAATCCCACAAGGCAATAAAAAAGGGGAAGAACGAAAATTGCCACAGCTTACAGTTGTCCATCTATTAGACCAGAAGGATTCTGAAAGCTTAAGGGCTTGTCCTCTAATTCCTGCTTGACTAAGGCGAGACGTCAGAAAATAAGGAGAGATCGTATCAAATGCTGCTGACAAGTACAACAATACTAGAATAGCCCCTTGGCCATCATCAACCAATTTCCGGATCGCGTCAGAGGAAGAGATCATAGCAGTTTCTGTGCTATGCTCCTTTTTGAAGCCATGTTGTGACGAATCGAGGCCTCCCCCAGCCACTAGGAATTCTGCTAATTCCTTATTCAGCAATTTCTCTAGAATTTTGGCCAGAAAGGGAAGAAGCGCTATTGGCCGTAGGTTATTTAAGTCTTGACTATCCCCATCTGGCTTTTTGTTTTTAATGGCATAACTATAGTTTCCTTCCAGGAGGCGGGGTAAATACCAGAGTAACACCTCTTGGAAGATTGGGACTAAAGCCCGAGCCATTAGGTCAGGGGCTAATCTAAAAATGAACGGGGGCACGGATCCAGTGGGGAACCTG
This sequence comes from Pleurodeles waltl, assembly GCF_031143425.1. Classification (NCBI taxonomy): domain Eukaryota; kingdom Metazoa; phylum Chordata; class Amphibia; order Caudata; family Salamandridae; genus Pleurodeles; species Pleurodeles waltl. Next base: position 745,660,387 of record NC_090450.1, on the reverse strand, counting down.
ACTTTATTTCACAGATCATCTTTTTAACATGGTCCTGAGTAGGGGCATGGAAGTCCGTTAAAAGTATGTCCTTTACAGTAACATCTGTGACCGAATCCACAAAGGATTCCCTGGAAGTCACATTAGGTTCAAAGGTAGCATGTATTCAGAGAATTTTATTTTCGAAGTGCCCTGCGACCTTGTCACAGAATTCCTGAGAATTCTCCAGATCCCGAGGCCTGAGAGGGGTGGATAATGTTTTTATCACGTTAAAAAGTTCTCGGGCGTTTACTGCCTCCTTCACTTTAGCAGTATAATATTTCGATTTGGCTGAGAAACGTGCCACTTTGTAGGCATGGAGAGCAGATTTTAATACTGCCTTCTGCTCCGGGACTGGGTTCAGTTTCCACCGGCGCTCCTGTTGCTGATAGCTTCTCTGCAGCCTCTTCAGTTCAGTAGAGAACCACGGTTGACTAAACTTTTTCCGGCTACCGGACCCCAAAACTCTGGGAGGGGCCAGCTGCGCCATAGCCGTTTCCACGCCTTGCTTGAAGATGTCAAGTAAAGGCAGGGCCAGCTTCTCAGCTTTGTCACAGCCTTCTTCTAAGGCGATGACTAATTCTTCCCTATTAATCTGCTTCCATGGTCTCACTACCTTATTTACTGGTCTTAGTGTGTGTTAAGGCTGTACGGTGGTTGTTTTGAAACATAACATATGATGGTCGGTCCAACTAAGCCGAGTATTAGATGCGGCCAGCTGTGTAGATACACGAGCAAAACCTCCATCTAGTATGTGCCCTGCGCTATGTGTGGCTTCCGAGACTCTAAGAGTCCAGTCCGGAGCCTCCATAAGATCTAAAAACTCTCTGACCACGGAATTTCAGGTCTCATCAAAATGGAAATTAAAATCTCCCAAAATGATAGCCTTCGTGGACAAGACCATAGGTTCTACCAAATTGACCCAAGTTTGGACAAAATTTGTAAGAGGGCCCAGGGGATGATAGAGCAAAAGGCTGCTGACAAGTACAACATAATACCATTATTATTAGAGAATTTAAAGGCCATTTTAAAGGCCATCATCTCGCAAATATTCACAGTAGGACCAGACCAGACACACGTAAATGTAGCCCTGCATATAATAGCCAGACCCCCCCCCCCACCTCCCAGTCTATCTAAGCTGTAATAGGTATATCCTGGGGGAGTTGCCGCAACAAAGTCCGGGTCTGAGTTTGGTCTTCCCCAAGTTTCTGTTATAAACAAACAGTCTAAGTGCCAAGTGTCTATCAGCTCATAGATTTCCAGCTTATGTTTAGGGAGAGAGCCGGCATTTACCAATGCATGTTGCAGCGACCCTCCCTTTGCCTCCGTGTTCTGCTGTACTGGAATTCCCGATGTCGGAGGCCTCCTGTCGTGAGTCCTAGCCTCCGTAAGTGTTAATGGAGATTGGAGTGTCCAATAACAGGCCCAGGCGGATCTAAAATCAGATGGTGCCTTATGTTTACACGAGGTAGTCCTAACCTCGCATCTGGCCCCCACAGAAACCTTGCCTCCAGAAAAAATAACAGGGTCCCCTGCCCCCGGGCCCATTCGGACCGAGATGTGTAAAAAAAAAAAACAGAAAAAGCCTGGGCAAGCAGAAAAAAGTTTAGAAGAATCAAGAACACATACATGACTCTCAGCCCATATCATAGTTCAGTGATGCAAGATGGTGTAAGTTTGTGTCCTGCACCCAGTAACTTATACCACGGCGCAGAGTAGGGGGCAATAGTGTCAAAATTTTTAATGCTATTGCTGTACTGTTCAGAGTTAGTGCTAAAACTTTGGTGCTAACCCTGAATAGTACATAGGGGCCCATTGTAAACAACAGGGTGACCCCATTTAACGTCTGTTTTGATACCCCCAGATTGCTGCGCCATATAATAAGACTGGTAGGCACTATATTTTGTCTATCTGTACCAGTGGCAGGATGGGTTTACTACCAACTATTCGAGCAAATCTAAAAAGGGACCCACACGATTGATCAAAACGCACACATCGATTTTCTAGACATGGAGACCAACTACTCTGCTAATCAAATGTGATCCCTAAATATGAAAAGGCGGTCACCCTTCTCACTGCCTGCCCCTTAATGGTAATAGGCCTAAGCTTTGGAGTCTACTTCCCGCAAACCCTAATATGTGTTTTTGAAATGTTTCATCCAATGCTAGATTCCCCATGAAATGTACAAACAGATCCACCAAAGCTTTTAGCCCATTCAGCGTACATGGCAGAAACACCGCATCATCAGCATATAGTAAAGAAGGCGCCAGACTACGCTGGTTGCCGTGAGCAACCCAGGTCGGAATTCAGGCCTTTAATATATAACAAAAATAGAATTGGCATGAAGGCACACCCCTGCCTAACTCCCCTATGCAAGTGAAATGGAAACCCAAAGAAAATTAATCAAAGGTTGAGTTAGCCCAGGACCCTCAAGAATGGTCCAAAGCTTTGAACGGTTGGTTGACCCTGTTGAATACACAACTTAAGTCCATGAAGGCATGATAGACAACTCCCTGCTTTGCCACCACCCATTTGCCCACCAGCAGGTTTAGAGTCAAACATTGTTCCATCGTCCCCTTACCCTCTCTAAATCCATACTGGGATGGACAAAGGACATTATTCACTTAGATCCACTCTTCAATGCGGAGCAGAATGATACGCCCAACAATCTTGACCTTAGAGTCAAGTAAGGAAATTGGGTGGTAACAGCCTGGATCTTGTCTATGCACCTTTTTAAAAACCGAAACTATAACTGCAGACTTTCAGGATTTGGGAATACCAGTTTGTGCGGCAGCATCCAGCACATTTGTCAGTAATGGTGCCCACAGAATGACATTATCCTCATACAAGTCCATAGCGACACCATCTAGACCTGAGGCCTCGTTTGATTGGCAACCCATTATGGCCTGCCATTTCTCCTCCAAATCAAAATGTAAGCCCAAGGGGAAAGAAGCTATCTCTTACCCCTCAGTCGATTGTGCCGCATTATTCAAGAAGTATACCCTCTCAAAGTGAGCAACCCATTTTTGGGCAGGGATATTAGACACTACTTCCTTGGGGAGACTAAATATGCAGGTCTACTGTTTATTATTTTTCAGAAGCCTCTCATATCCCCCAGCTTGCACATGCCCAATAGCTGCTCTCACCTTTCTTCCTTAAGGCATCGCTTTCTATTTGTGACTGCTTCTTTATAGGTTGCCCTAGATGAGCTGCTGGTCTCTCCTCTTAACCTTAAGGGCTTCATCAGACGCTTATTAGCCACTGTAAAGTTTTTATCAAAACACCCCACCTTAGGAACCCCTGAAGGTCCAGATAAATTCAGCATAATGGATATAACAGTACTTATCAATGTCTGGAAATCTGCCAAGATAGTACCCGGTGAAGCCTCATATGATAAGAGAGAAATTAGAAACATATTCGTGCAAGTCCTAACTAAGATTACCAATAAAATAGGAATCGAGATTCTGCACCAACTAACCCTTCTGCCCTGGTGTTACCATCCTAACTTCAAGGGCATTGTGGTAGCTCTGAAGTGAATCGTGGACTTACCCACTAATAAAGAAATCTCCAAATCTAATGGAAGTGAAAATGTAATCGATAGTGGACCCCTTTCCCCACCCTTATTTAAGCAAGGACTACCCCCACCAGTTCCATCAAATTTTATAGGCCAGCCCATCACAGTTCTTTAATCTGCTGCTTTGCTCTGAGGTCCGGTGATTCAACATTCAAAGCCCCATCTCCCAGCACAAAAGGGTCTAAAGTAGTTGAAGCTGTTTACAATTTAGCATTAAAATCCCCTGCAATGAAGACATTAATGCAGCCCAACTTTGAAGCAGCCTTTTTCTCCAAGATTGATGCTGCTTGAAATAGGCTCTCAATCTCACATACTGGATTACACACTAAATTATAAACATTCACTAGTAAAAAAATGAAAATCTGAAGAGAAAAACAACCCACAAAATCTGGATTCCCTTGTGCCCAAGAGGGACCCGTACAATTTGTAACTGTGTGAAGATTCGGAGCAAGATGGCCAAGCCTCCTCTAGCTCCAATGCCTAGCGAAGGGGTTGCATACATAAAGCTTGTAGCCCTCCACAGAAAACAGCTCCCTGAGCCCACGTTTCCTGGAGTAATATGACGTCAAACTGAGAAATATACATCACCCAATGAGAATCGAGGATCTTATCCCTAAGGCCTGCACAGTTCAAGAAAGAAAGCTATGTTCCCTACCAGCACGTATAGCAGTTCCTGTCATTGGGCAATCACCATGATTTTTTGACCTCCAATAGAAACCCCGTGGGTGCAAATCTGGACTGTCAGTCATTTTTATCCAAATCAGCCAGAGGAGAAAATCTATTCCTTGTCGGGATACAAAAAGGCCCTATACTCTGTGGAGGATAAATAGGGTCCAGGTTAGGTTGCAACAGTAAGGGCTTGTAAAAGAAACTCAGCAGCAGGATCGTAATGATCATACCCGAGATGAATGTTTGCCTAGCTGTAAAAATCAACCTCCTGGCAAAATTAGGCGATCTGCAATTTATCACCCTCAGTCGTCTTATTTGTTGGACCCACCCACTCCACTCTTCTCAAATACAATATATCCCTTGATACCCTAGGATTGAAATTAACATTTTGACTCAGCCAGTGGCAAACTTTGTTCTGAAGTTCTCCGGTGGACTCAACCTGGGATGCCTCAAGATGGGGGACCCCCTCTAAAACTCCTATATATGGACAGCATCCGGGTGGAAAGTTCAAACAGGGCAGTTTTTGGGTCGGCATATAGGGGGCTTCCTCACTCAACCCCCACAGTCAGCTGGCTTAGTCTGTTCCTTTGCCCATGTTCAACCCGAGTCTAGACACACCTTACTTTACCAGACAGCAATGCAGGCACACAGGGCTGGCAGGACCGAGTAGAAGACAAATTGCCAAGATTAGAGGAACCCACTCCCCTGGCTTTAGAATCTCTCAAGACCTACCCCAGTGCACAAGGCTCCTCACTCACCATACCAACCAAGGTGGGATTGCTAGCAACAGTAACTATGGAGGCTGATTTACCCAGGGCAAGAACAGTCAACTCCACAATGTGCAGCCTCTCTATCAAAGGGGCCACACATTGTTCATTCACAAGCTTAAATGTATCCCAAATACAGTCCCAGTTCAAGGAGGTCACTTTCTGGATAGAATTAACACACTTGTCCCCTGCCGTACTTCCCAAAGTGTCATTATTCACAGTACGTTTCGACTGATGCTTCCTATTGGCCACTGATGCATAGTCACTAGTTATTTGGGAATCCTGGGCTGGCATTTCTGCAGAAAGGTCACTCCCAGCTATCACCATCCTTGGGGGAGTAAGTGGGCCAGAAAGGTCCATTTGGGCCCCTAGGGTCTGATCTTCGGGAAGCAATAAAGGATGAAGATCCAATGATGAAAAAACATTCTTTTGCAGAGCACCACTTGGTCCCTTCCCACTGTCCATCAACAACCGTCTCTCTGCAAATCAATTTCTTTAGCGATCACCCCCATGGCCGGGGTTAAAAGGGAGTCAATCGTAGATCCTTGATGAGTCTTTATGGGTGACCCCTTATTTTCCTGCAGTTTACGCTTACCCATGGTAGGTTACACAGGAGACAAACACAAAGGTCAGAGATCTGAAAAGTTATGCAGGGGGTAAAGCCTACAGAAAGAAAAACAAACTCACCAATAGCTGCTTGATTGCAGGAGACAAGGGTTGGGGCCCAGCCCACTCTCCTCTGGTCAATGACAGGCAAAGACTTGCCCAGTCTTGGCCTGGGCATATGCCCGCATGCCCCACCTGGAATAAAAGGGCCTCTGGGTGCAGATGACGAGGGGGGAAGGCCCGCAACGAAGTCTGGGCCCTGTAGTCAGGTCCTAGAATCAGGCTCCCCGAATCCTTTTCTCAAGTGTCCCGTGCAGTGGGAGCCCGGCCTGGAATAAAAGCACCTCTGGGCACAGAGGATGAGGGGCGAAGGGCGGGCTTCCTGGCCGCAACGTAGTCTGGGCCCTGTAGTCAAGCTTCCCCTGAGTACTTTTTCATAAAATTATGAGTGCAGCGTCACCTCACTCATGGCGGAGTCTCTGCACTGCCCACTTCAGGGAATGAGCCATGTGGAGGAGATTTCGCACTCATGACTTTACAGGTCATAAATCCCTCTGTGAGTCGGGCACTGAGATGTAAGTGCACATTCAACAATAAGGAGTTAGTTTACTCATAATATTTTATTTTATAAGAATATTTTAGCCCAAGAATATTTTGCCATTTTGGAGTCATGATTACATAAGGATGCACCATACCTCATGCCAGCTCCCTCTCCAGTTAGAGATGTCATGTATTTTACTTGTGCAATCACCTCCCGTTGGCGTACAATGGGTAATCTGTTTGTTATGTGGTATTATATGCTACCTCATTACCAGCTGCTACTTCATGCAGACCTGCAAAACTCGTGTGATCACACTGTGTGACACATAATATGGGCTCCCTTCACACAGTCACCCATTGAAGTGCCAAATTCACAAAGTGGCAGGGAAGGTGAGCTGAAAAGCACTGTTAACAGTGGATTTCCAGCTTTCTTTGGAGACTTTCAACTGCTGATGTTCATTAAGAGGCGTGAAAACACCCCAGGATATCGGCATCAGCCTCAGCAAGCTTTTTTTCTTTCTTTTTTGGGAGAAGAGGGTTTGGGGTAGGGAAAAAAAGTGCTTCTCAGGTACTTCTTGGCATGAGGCCCCGCCCCCTCCTCACACTGTGAGATTTTTGTTTTAGTTGGCAGGTCTGTTCATGGTATTCTCACACTGCATATTTCCGTAAAAGCCATGGGCTTCAGTGACCCTTGAGTACTGGCTAGTTCTGGGTGATAATTCTCCTAGCGCTGAATCACTTGATATTGCCAAGCAGCTGTCAAATGCTAACTGGTGAAACCAGAAAACATGTAATTGTTTTAAAAACATGAGTACATGTACTTGGGGCCTGATTTAGATTTCGGGAGGGGGCGTTACTCCATCACAACGGTGATGGATGTCCTGTTTGCCAAAATATAAATCTCATAGGATATAATGGGATTTATATTTCAGCGAACCGGATATCCGGCACCACTGTGACAGAGTAACCCCTCCGCCAAACTTTAAATCAGACCCTTAGTTTGATGCAAGGACTACAGATACTAACACACTCTTGTCAATGAAGAACACTTGCCACCAGCTTATCCTCACTGTAAGTTTTACAATAGTCCTTTTCATTTCCTCTAGGGCAGTCTGCCTGGCAGCTCTGTTTCCTATACTTAAATTCAGACAGTCTTTCTCTTTCATCAGCGATAACTGATAATAGGGTAGGCTGTAAGTCATAGGCGTGCTGTATGGCTCAGCTTCCTCCTTTTCACTGATATTTTATTTTCCTCATTAACAAAGAAGGTCATTCATTCACATTTGTGACGTGTAGTCCTCTCGAGACAGGCCACAACTACATAGAGCAACAGGGTGCTCGTTTGACCTTAAGGGCTGTCGAAAGAGTTCATGAGTAAAGGAAGTAGTACAACAGGAGTATTCTTTCATGTACTTTTACATGTCTTTGTGAACTTCCAACTCCCTAGTATTATAAGTGGAAAAGGGGCAAGGGATTTCAGTTTATAGTCTTTGTATAGTAATAGTAGCTGAGTATTTCCATTTCCCCTTTTTATTCCCACTGTAGATGTTTTAGACCAATTACCAAAGGCATGTAAGAGTAAGTAAAAGAGTATTACACTATTACACTTTACATACTCCAAAATGCCTTTGTGAATAGGCTCCTTTAAGAAAAATAAATGTATGTTTGTCTTTTCTTTCCACTCTCATGAAAGTTATTTGGGGCTTAATTTACACCCCTCTTGCGCCTTCGTGTGTCACTTTTTATATAAAAAGTGACTCATCAGGGCGCAGGAGGTTTGTAAATAAGCCCCTTTGTGTTTAAGGCTGACAAACCAGTACCTCGCACAAACATAGGTCATATCATGCAGACAAAATAATACCGCAGCCCGTTTTGGCAAGTAAATTAAGACCGCTTTTCCACATTCTAAGTATCCGTGGGTGCAACTCACAGAGATGAGTTTGAAATGTCAGAAATGTACTCCTTTAGGTCTCTCACTTTGTTTGTTGCCCAAGTCTGAGATTTTGATGACTCCCAAAGTATTCCAGGAGCGGTGTCGAATATCTGTGGCCTCCGTGTACATCCTGAGTACTCCTACTACCAACAATGCACTCATGCAATTTTCCCTAGCATCTCAAATCAGCATAAAGTTTGCGTACATAGAATGCACGTTTGGGATGTGGATCACAAAGCTACTTACATATCTTACTTCAGTTTGTACTGTGCACACAGACTTCTACAAATAACGTAACGTGGTTTTCAAACACAAAGGATTTGATCAGAGATTTTTTTTTCACTCATGAGCGGGTGTAAGTAACAACATTGCAGGAATGTCCTGTATGAACACCAAAAATATATCTTTGTAAAACTATTCAAATATATGATATTCATCAACTTATCTCTAACCCTTTCTCACCATGGAAATCGAGGGACTTTTTTTTTTTTTTTTTACAAGAGGCTGGAATACAGCCCTTTGAGGCAGAATAGGCATGGAATTTCACCGTATATCTGGAGGTGTAAGGAAAGGGCTTCTCTACAGGAAAAGTATTTGCTTAGCGGAGAAAAAAGCTAAACATAAAAACTGGCATTGCACCAACGTGATGGCATTTCCCTGTCCTCTGTTTTGACCCAGGTGCATTACTAAATGTAAAAATGTCTCGGGTAGTTACAAATTAGAGCTTAATTTTTTTCCCCAGTCTTACACTTAGGCCCAGATTTAAGAGGGCCTAGCAGCTCCTTGTGCCACATTAGTGTCATTTTTTATGACGCTAATGTGGGTCAACGAGGCCAAATTCGCCATGCCATATTTACAAAGTGGAGCAATGCTTGCATTACACCACTTTGTAACCCCTTGCATCACATTATGCCTGCGTCACGCATAATGGATCAAATTTAAGAAATTGCAGCACCACTTTTCTTGCCCCCTTAACGCCACTATGTGTGTGCCGTATTTAAGATACAGAGCACCCTGGCGGTAATTAGAACAATAGCGTTGAAATTTTTTACGCTATTGTGGCGCTTTGTTAAACTAGCATCTGAAATGTTGATGCTAGTGTAGCAAAGTGGCCCATTAATTTAAATGGGTGTGTCATTTGAATGCCTGCTCTGAGCAGGCGTTAAAAATGACAGAAAAAATGTCACAGCAAAATCTTTTAAATTTCACTGCACCATTGTTTTGGGCCTCCTAACGGGGGAACATTATGCCTGGGGTGGGTATAATGTGGCTGAAAGGGTTACACAGTGGCGCAATGAAAGCATTGCACCTCTTTGTAAATATGGCGCCAATAAAAGGAGTTAAAAGGGGGCATACCATTGTATGTAGTCTGCAGGATTAGTGCCAGCATTTTGGTGCTACTCCTGCATGGTACATCAATAGCATCAGAAATGTTGCTGCTACTGCCCCTAGGGGGGTGCTAAGGACTGCAAGAAAAGTGGTGCTGCATTGGATGCAGCACCACTTTTCTTAAATTTGGGCCTTAGAGTCTTGGAGCCGTCAGACGTTTTCAGGCATGAAACTGCAAACCATTGTGAAAGTTTAAAATGCTTAAAAATACTTGCATTTTCGGCAACAAACCGCCGTCTGTAAATTTTCACATTTTTAGAATTGGGCTGTTTTCCTCTCTGCAGACAATGCTTTTTTCCATGCAGGGAAACCCCTTTAAATGCACACCATGGATTATGAGGGCCTTTTCTTTCCCACATTGGTGAGGCATTTACCCCTAGCTTTAACAGCCTTCAAAGCAGTTTGGGTATATACTACATGAACATATTTGTAAATACCCGCAACTATATTATCTTGCACGTGATCAGTAAACTTTGCATAGCAAATCCACGTGGACATTTTTCCCACTCCTACTCCTGGAGTTTCTTGCAGCAGCAGAAAACCCACTGCAGTTAAAGGTTTTTTTGTTGTTGTTTTTTTAACAGTCGTACGTGCGTGCACTGTGCATTCGTAAATTACAAATTAGTGCACGTTAATCCCTGTGAGTGTTACCCAAAGTGAGCAAAATATCCCTTATGCTGGAAAACTGCCTCACAGAACAGATTAATGGACCATTTTGCGAAGTTAATAGCAGACCTATCACACGCAATGTATTTTAGAAGATGGATGGAAATATCTTTCTTGCGAAGTGAAAAATAGTGAGTGTTCACAACAGCCACACCAGGATGATGGAGACAAGAAATATAGGGCCTGGCCTAGTTCACTCCAGGGGCTTCACATAGAGTCCCTGTTGGAAAATGGGTTATTGGTAAGGGCAGGTAGGTACCTACACCTAGCAACAAGCCACTAACCTCCAATTAGGTACAGTTAGGTCTCAGTAAATTAATCCCAGCTCAACCCTTGGTAGCTTGGCAACGAGCGTCAAGGCTTAACTTAGGAGACAGTGTGTAAAGCATTCAAATATCACAAAACAGTAATTAAATAAAACACAGGAAACAGTTTAAAAATCCAAAAACAATTTATAAAAATAGTTTATATTTTTATCTTTAAAATGACACAAAAACGAACAAAATTGGTTCAGGGGAACCGGAGAATGAATTTTTAAAGTATTATTATTTTTCTAGCGCTTAGAAACAAAACGCGCCAATCGGGTCATCTGGTTGCACCAGGACCGGGGCAAAGTCAAAGTTTCAGGCCGACCGCGATGGAGCCCTGCTCGGCTACAAGTTGCGGGAGGCCTCGGTTAAAAAGTTACCTTCTGACTTAGTCTTTATTTTGAAGTTTTTCTTCACCGGGACGAACCTGCTAGTTGAATCTGACCTCCTGGAGCCCTTGTCCGGATACGCGATGTGGGTTTCCTCGGTGGAGACTTTTACCTTCGGACTTAGTCGTTTTTTCGAGATGAAAATCCTTCGACCGGGGTAAACCTGGATCTTGATCCGACGTCCATGGAGCCCTTCTCGGATACGAGGGCTGGGAGGTCCCGGTCAACTTTTTACCTTCGGACTTAGTCTCTTTTTTGGATGTTTTTCTTTACCGGGACGAACCACGAAGTCAGGCCGGGTCGCGGTTGAGGCAAGCCGGCTAGAATTTCCGCGGCGGGTCGGTCCCTCTCTGGAGCTTTTTTTCAAAAATTCTCAGATCTTTTCCAAACTTCTGGGGCTTCACCCAGATGTTCTTTTAAGGTTCTTTTGGGGTCCACAGCTCACCCCAAGGGTCCAGAAGTTCTGTGATGGTCCTTGGGGGGTGCGGACTTCAACTCCCAGAATGCACCTGGCGCAAACTCCTTTTTGGCCACTGGGCAGTGGTCAACTGGTCTCTTTTTTCAGGAGTTGGTGCAGGGGACTCTGGTTTAGCAATTTTTCACCTGTAGCAAACAGGGAGTCCCTCCTTGAACCAGTTGAAGCCAGGCAAAGTCCTTCTTGTGGTGAAGCCCAAGTGTGCAGCTGGTGCAGTCCTTCTGAGTGCAGGGTCCAGGTGCAGGCCAGGGGTCCAGCAGGGCAGTCCTTCTTCTCCTTAAGTTCTTTCTTCTTGAAATTTGGTGGGGATCTGAGGTGTGGGTGCAGGTCTGCCAGTTTTATCCTTGCTCCTGGGTGAAAAGCAGGGGGGCCCTGGTTCTCCAATCAGGGACAGGGTCATCCCCCTGTGATGACCACTTCCTGGGAAGTGTGGCAAAAATCCATCCCAGAAGGCAACAGTCTCTAAAAATCCAACATGGATGAATCTGATTTTTGGAGGTTACATCTGGCTGAGCCCACCCACTGGTGTGGCTAAAAATCATAAACACACCCCTCTCCTGCCCTCTCCTAATCTAATCAAGGGGGCACCTAATTGTCTGGGGTTGCAGGATGTGGGGGTGTTGCTGGGTGCTGCAAATGTCCTTCTCTGCCTTTGAAGACCAGTTTGGCAGCCCTCCCCCTTCCTGCCTCACCATCTGCTGAGGGGAGATTCTCTCCCCCAAGCACATTCCTTTGTGTGAAGACAGGCCACTTCACACCTCATCAAGGCAGCCTGGCAGAAGCTGCTGCAGGCTGGCCAATCAGAGCACAGCAGCAAAAACAATGCAGAGCTGAAATTGGCAACTTTTTAGGTAAAGTCTAAACTTTTTCCCTGAACAAGTTATATTAAATCCAACAACTGGAAGTTGTGGGATTTATTACAACAATTAATTTGATACCAAATTCTTGGTATGTAACATTTAAGGAGACTTTAAAATTTAAAATAAAGTCTGCCCATTCTAGCCTATGAAGGCCATTTACTTCAATGAGGGAAAAACGAATTTGGCTGTTTTTACCTCACCAGGGCTTATAAATCTATTTTTATAAAGTCCCTGCTTATAGTTACATGGCACCCAGCCCTAGGGGCACATAGGGCACACCTTAGGGGTGACTTATATGTAAAAATAAGGTAGTTTAAGACTTTGGAAGTACCTTTAATTCCAAAGTCGAATTTGCATATAACTTTAATTTAAAAGCAGCCAGCAAGGCAGTCTTGCTTTTGAAATGACACTGGGCACCTCAGCAGTGCACTTGGGTGTGCACCACCTATGCTGTGGTCCCTAAACCTACATGCCCTACCATATACTAGGGACTTATAGGTAGGTTAACTTAGCCAATTCTAATTAGCCTAATTTGCATATCCATTTTACACAGAGCACAGGCCCTGGGACTGGTTAGCAGTACCCAGGGCACCATCAAAGTCAGGAAAACACCAGCAAAAAGACGAAAATGGGGGCAAAAAGTTATGGGGCCTCTGCAATCAGCACTGTTTTCTCACACAACCCCCCCCCCCAGCCCACACGCCCAGGAGACTCCGCCCAACCCTGGGAGAGTCTTCCTGGCTTGTTAGGCGAGGAAGACAGTGAAGAAAACTGGCTGTCCCTTTGCAGGGCCTACCCTGCCTTATATCCTCCTGTCAGGGTCACTCCCTATGGGTAGTGAAGCCATCCCAACTGTAAAAGGACCCAACTCAAACTGAAACTTTCCTCTAGGGGGGTGTTCCTCCTTTTTCTCTGCCAACTTGGGTAGTGAGGTGCCCACCTCCCCTACTCCAAACTTTGCTAGGGCAACACCTAGCTTACCCAAAGAGGTCACCCAACACTTGAGCAACCCCACCATGACCAATAGGGTCAGGGGGCCTACTTTGCTATTGGCCCTGGGGTCTGCCTCCCAGGCCAAGTACATTGCTGCCAGGAAGGCTAGCACCCAGCAGAGGCTACTGACAGCTGTCAGTACCCAGAACCACACCCTAAGCTCTCCACTGACAGGTGGCTGAGCTGCTTTAGGGGCATCTTTGGGGTCCTGGCACCCCTCTTGCTGTCTAGAGTGGGGGGCTACCACCTCCTGTGGCAGACACCCTCCTTCCACTCTCCCTTCTGTCAGTGCAGGGGCAACACCTTGCATCTGGACAGCTGCCTGACTACTCAGGACTTCCTTGGGGTCAGGTGAGGCCTCACCAGTGCCAACTCTGGGCTCCCCCCTTACTGGGGCAGAAGGCCCTTGGCTCCCTGGAACTCTCTTTAAGAGTGGCCTACCCTTCCTTTTCTTCTTTCCTTTTCTTGGGGACCCCTGTCTCCTAACTGTAGGGACTGACTCCCCAGGACTTTGGGTTGGGGGGGCGCCCTGGGCGACCACCCCATCTGTGACCAGACTCACCTCTGGGAGGTCATTGCCCAGGATACAATCTAGGGGAAGGTCAGCACTGACTACCACCCTAATCCAGTCAAGGATACCCTCCCTCTCTAGGGGCACTATGGCTACAGGTTTGGAGGTGACCTCCCCTGTGGCTATCCTGACTTTCTTTGTCTTTCCTGGGACATACATGTCTGGGGTCACTAACCGGTCACTCACTATAGTGTGACTGGCACAGGTGTCTCTCAGGCCAGTGGTAGGGATCCCATTCACTTGAATGTGGTGGAAGTGCCTACTCCCACCCTTAGGGATGACCAGCTTACCATCTGGTCCTGTCTCCCAGCTCAATGCTAGGAGGACTTCATCATCTGAGGAATCCTCCTCTATGGCTACACTGGACAGCCCAGTGCTAACCACCTTCTTTGGACAGGCTGCATCTCCTCTGAAGTGACCTGTCTGCTGACAGTCAAAGCAAGCCCTACTGTCCAAGAGCTTTTTTAACCCTGGGTCTAACTGTCTCTGCTGATCAGAGTGGGAGTGGGATTTACTCTCCTCCTTCTTAGGGTTCTGGGGTACAGAGGGAGTCTCTGTGGTGGGCTTACCACCTCCCTCCTTAGGTTTTTGGGGACCTGTCCCCCCCTTCTTGGAGTCTCCCCCCTGGGACTTGACAACCACCCTGGTTCTCAACCACTCATCAGCTGCCTCCCCTAGCTCTCTAGGGTTGGTCTGCTTAGAGTCCACTAGATGCTGGCGTAACCTTTCTTGGGTACAATTGGTCAAGATGTGCTCTCTCATGATCAGATTGTATAACCCCTCATAAGTATCTACTTTGTTACCAATAATCCAGCCCTCTAGTGCCTTTAGTGAAATGTCCACAAAGTCAACCCAAGACTGGGTACTGACCTTCTGGGTGTCCCTGAACTTCATTCTATATTGCTCTGGGGTCAGACCAAACTTCTTGGCTAAGCACCTCTTCATACTAGGGTATGAATCTGCCTCCTCCCCCCTTAAGGTCAGAAGCCTATCCCTCCCTGAGTTGGGGACCAACTCCCACAAAAGGGAACCCCAGTATTGAGGCCTAACCCTTCTCATTTGGAGTGCCCTCTCAAAGGCCCCCAGCCACTTATCTATGTCATCCCCCTCTACATAAGCAGGAACCACCCCCTTGGGTAATCTGGGGCAAACTCCCCCACCCATGGACACCTCAACTTCTCTGTCGCTGCCACCATCTCTTTTCTCTTTGTTTGCCCACTTTTTCTTTTCTAGGGCCAGCTTCTCTGCTTCCAAAGCTATGTATGCTAGCTGGGCCTCCAGCTCTCTTTCTCTGATGGATGGGTTCTCTCCTCCTGAAAGGACCCCCTTCCCACCACTAGCTTTGGGTCTGCCCCTAGTGACTGTATTTACTGAGGACCGTTCTTCCTCATCCTCACTTGGGCTCAGATGCCTTCCCTCCCCTGAGTGGTTAGAGCTTGCATCCTCCCTTCTTTCTCCCTCCTCTGGAGCTTCTTCTGACTCTACCTCTTGGGCCTCAGCCCATTCTGTCAGGGATGTGATCAGGATTTGCTTCCTGAGATCAGTGGTTGCAGGCAACCCTATTTCAATACACAACCCCCTAAGCTGGACTACTGTCAGTGTGGGTAGGCTAGCCAGATCAAGTTCCATGGTTCCCTAGTTTTGTGTCAACAAAAACTTTTTGCAAAAATTGGAAACAAGAATTTAGAAAAATTACAAAAATTCAATAATTGAAATTAATCCAAATTAAAAATTAAAAACAATTTTTGCACTAGGACAATTTAAAGGATTTTTTATTTGTTTTATCTAAAACTGTAACGTGATATTGAACACAAGTACAGGATCCCGTCGCTGCTTCCAAAAATGTTGGAAAATGGGTTATTGGTAAGGGCAGGTAGGTACCTACACCTAGCAACAAGCCACTAACCTCCAATTAGGTACAGTTAGGTCTCAGTAAATTAATCCCAGCTCAACCCTTGGTAGCTTGGCAACGAGCGTCAAGGCTTAACTTAGGAGACAGTGTGTAAAGCATTCAAATATCACAAAACAGTAATTAAATAAAACACAGGAAACAGTTTAAAAATCCAAAAACAATTTATAAAAATAGTTTATATTTTTATCTTTAAAATGACACAAAAACGAACAAAATTGGTTCAGGGGAACCGGAGAATGAATTTTTAAAGTATTATTATTTTTCTAGCGCTTAGAAACAAAACGCGCCAATCGGGTCATCTGGTTGCACCAGGACCGGGGCAAAGTCAAAGTTTCAGGCCGACCGCGATGGAGCCCTGCTCGGCTACAAGTCGCGGGAGGCCTCGGTTAAAAAGTTACCTTCTGACTTAGTCTTTATTTTGAAGTTTTTCTTCATCGGGACGAACCTGCCAGTTGAATCCGACCTCCTGGAGCCCTTGTCAGGATACGCGATGTGGGTTTCCTCGGTGGAGGCTTTTACCTTCGGACTTAGTCGTTTTTTCGAGATGAAAATCCTTCGACCGGGGTAAACCTGGATCTTGATCCGACGTCCATGGAGCCCTTCTCGGATACGATGGCTGGGAGGTCCCGGTCAACTTTTTACCTTCGGACTTAGTCTCTTTTTTGGATGTTTTTCTTTACCGGGACGAACCACGAAGTCAGGCCGGGTCGCGGTTGAGGCAAGACGGCTAGAATTTCCGCGGCGGGTCGGTCCCTCTCTGGAGCTTTTTTTCAAAAATTCTCAAATCTTTTCCAAACTTCTGGGGCTTCACCCAGATGTTCTTTTAAGGTTCTTTTGGGGTCCACAGCTCACCCCAAGGGTCCAGAAGTTCTGTGATGGTCCTTGGGGGGTGCGGACTTCAACTCCCAGAATGCACCTGGCGCAAACTCCTTTTTGGCCACTGGGCAGTGGTCAACTGGTCTCTTTTTTCAGGAGTTGGTGCAGGGGACTCTGGTTTAGCAATTTTTCACCTGTAGCAAACAGGGAGTCCCTCCTTGAACCAGTTGAAGCCAGGCAAAGTCCTTCTTGTGGTGAAGCCCAAGTGTGCAGCTGGTGCAGTCCTTCTGAGTGCAGGGTCCAGGTGCAGGCCAGGGGTCCAGCAGGGCAGTCCTTCTTCTCTTTAAGTTCTTTCTTCTTGAAATTTGGTGGGGATCTGAGGTGTGGGTGCAGGTCTGCCAGTTTTATCCTTGCTCCTGGGTGAAAAGCAGGGGGGCCCTGGTTCTCCAATCAGGGACAGGGTCGTCTCCCTGTGATGACCACTTCCTGGGAAGTGTGGCAAAAATCCATCCCAGAAGGCAACAGTCTCTAAAAATCCAACATGGATGAATCTGATTTTTGGAGGTTACATCTGGCTGAGCCCACCCACTGGTGTGGCTAAAAATCATAAACACACCCCTCTCCTGCCCTCTCCTAATCTAATCAAGGGGGCACCTAATTGTCTGGGGTTGCAGGATGTGCGGGTGTTGCTGGGTGCTGCAAATGTCCTTCTCTGCCTTTGAAGACCAGTTTGGCAGCCCTCCCCCTTCCTGCCTCACCATCTGCTGAGGGGAGATTCTCTCCCCCAAGCACATTCCTTTGTGTGAAGCCAGGCCACTTCACACCTCATCAAGGCAGCCTGGCAGAAGCTGCTGCAGGCTGGCCAATCAGAGCACAGCAGCAAAAACAATGCAGAGCTGAAATTGGCAACTTTTTAGGTAAAGTCTAAACTTTTTCCCTGAACAAGTTATATTAAATCCAACAACTGGAAGTTGTGGGATTTATTACAACAATTAATTTGATACCAAATTCTTGGTATGTAACATTTAAGGAGACTTTAAAATTTAAAATAAAGTCTGCCCATTCTAGCCTATGAAGGCCATTTACTTCAATGAGGGAAAAACGAATTTGGCTGTTTTTACCTCACCAGGGCTTATAAATCTATTTTTATAAAGTCCCTGCTTATAGTTACTTGGCACCCAGCCCTAGGGGCACATAGGGCACACCTTAGGTGTGGCTTATATGTAAAAATAAGGTAGTTTAAGACTTTGGAAGTACCTTTAATTCCAAAGTCGAATTTGCATATAACTTTAATTTAAAAGCAGCCAGCAAGGCAGGCTTGCTTTTAAAATGACACTGGGCACCTCAGCAGTGCACCTAGGTGTGCACCACCTATGCTGTGGTCCCTAAACCTACATGCCCTACCATATACTAGGGACTTATAGGTAGGTTAACTTAGCCAATTATAATTAGCCTAATTTGCATATCCATTTTACACAGAGCACAGGCCCTGGGACTGGTTAGCAGTATCCAGGGCACCATCAAAGTCAGGAAAACACCAGCAAAAAGAGGAAAATGGGGGCAAAAAGTTATGGGGCCTCTGCAATCAGCCCTGTTTTCTCACAGTCCCACATCCTCTGCCGTGCTGGGGGCCCCACTCAGCCACCTGTCGTCTCCAACCTGAAAGTCTGTGTAGGAGAGGCGAGGGCCTCGTTGTACTTTGCAGGTGGTGATTTAATTTTTCGTTGCACTCATAGATCACACCACAGAACTGAGAAGACCTGGCTTTCACAACCCCTGTCAATTTATAAACCCTGTCCCTTTGATCTGCCCAAAACCTTAAAGCGTTGGAGCACATTTTTTAAGTTGATAGAGACTAGGGATATTATGTATTAATTAATTCATTTTAATTAATTGAATCAATTTCTCATGAAACAGTCCCACCTGCTGCTCCTCTTTCTGGAGCTTTTTGAAGACATTTCACAATCGTCTAAACCACCCCTCAGAAGGGCGGAGCCTCCCTTGTGTGTGTTTTTTTTAATGAGCAAAGTGCCAATGCAAATCTGGCACCAAAGCTTTATGTTAGAATATTGTATAAAAAAACAACCTCGGACATAAATATTATCTCCTAAATATTCTTTGCATAAATATCGTCCCATTGGGTGGACATTTTCTGATATTATGTCAAATGGGGTAATATTGCTGTAGAAGATACGTCACAAAATATTCTGACAACTATATTGCGGTATCCCATTTAAACACTTTATTAGCAAGGTATATGTAGTTAGGATGACGTAATTTGATGGGCTTAAGTCATAGGCAGCCATCTTTGAAAGGCAAGCCTAACAACTCCCTATTTTAGTGGTTTAATTGAAATAAAATTTGTTTGTAGTACCTGGTGGTTTGCGTGAAGGGGCTGGATATAGGTTTTTGTATATGACAGCATGTGTTATGTAACCAGCGAGAGCTAGCTGCTGTTGCAAAGTTTAATGAAACATCCAATGCTATTGTTTCTGCATAGTTGATGCTATTGATGAATTTAATAAAATAAACCTGCTCGGTTGGGGACCTCAGTACGTTGTGTAATCGACGTACTAAATTTGCTCTGCATTAATCTGATTCTTCTTCTGCTGATGAGGAAAGAATCTATATTTGCTTTTAGTTCTTAGTCATGCGACCAACTGATAACAACATCTCTTTTCAGTAGTACACAAACCCTGCCTACAGTGCTTCTCCATTTGTGATTTATGCCAGCCTCAAAAGACAAATGCAGTTCACTAATGTTGCCTCCATATCCATCTGGATGGGTTTCTGGCTTCCTCATTTGCACGCTTGCTTCAAAGAACTTACATTATTGCTCATATGAATAATTCCTATATTTTAAACCTGAATCCATTAATATTCAGACTTACCCATCATAACTTTCACAAAGTCCCATGGCCCGTGGCTCATTTAATCTCCTATTATGAAAGCTGCATAGTTGGTTTCATCACTCATGCCTCATGCCCGTTGTCCCTCTTCTCTTCATACACAGCACTTCACCAATGGCCAGATTTATCATTATCTGACGCAGCACAACACAGCAAGACAACTTGCTAGGCTGCGCTTCATCAAACGGAGAGGGCAGGAATGCACCAAATTTACTAATATATGTTTGCATTCCTGCTCTCACTGCAGTGGTACACCATGCTGTCTAGCCCCAATGCAGACACCCTTGGGCCTTTGGAGCAAGGGTGCTGTGTTGCAGGAAAGATTGTTTTTGTGTAGAAAGGGACACTTTCCTGCACAAAAACAATCATTAGAGGCAGAATGCAGCACACTTACAAAGAGAAAAAGGGACAAATAAAGGTAAGTCTGCTCAATGCATCTCCTGTCGGAAGGCGTTAAATTTTTATGCTTTCCTAGGATTGTTTGTTTTGGTAAATCTGGGAATGCACGAAAATACATTTGTGGATGTGGTGAAAAACCCACTGTCCACCCATGTAATGACTTCCTGATGCAGAGTAGTTTCGCAAAGCAGTGACTTGCTCTGCCTAACGTTACTCCCGATTTACCAAGCTACTCAAGACCACACAAGATGCCCTTGCGTGGCTTGGTAAATCTAACTTGAGGATTGCATTGCTTTTGCATCACCCTGCATGAAGCAAGGGCAACACAATCCTTTGGTAACTCTGGTTCCTAGTGTCTTAACTACTAATAATATACTTGCTATTTTAATAGTGTTTCTTACACCACTTTTCTAAGAGCTTGAGGGAAGACATTTTGCTATTACCCAGTTTATGATACTGATGAACAAATGTATTAAAACAATAGCCAAAGTTGGTGCACTGCGTTGCGGTAGGGGGAGAGAGAATTGCAGACCCATATTTACTAAGACAGTGGTTCCCAACCTGCAGCCCAGGGACCCCTGGTGGTCCGCAAAGACTCCTCAGGGGGCCCACGACTGCTTAGAAAATTAAATCACATTAACATATTAGGTCCTCAGCTTTCAGTAATGACTACGTTGGGGGTTCCCTGAATTCTAATAATAATTCAGTGGGGGTCCCTGGGTTCTAGTAATGATAAAGTGGGGGTCCACAAAAGTCAAAAGGTTGGGAACCACTGTACTAAGATATGACTCTGCTGTCCCACAATGCTGTTGCACAAACAGGCTGCCTGCTGTCACACACACACACACACATTTACATTATAGTGCTGGATACCTAGGATAGGTTGTGTACTAGAAGAGAACCTTTCGCATACTAAATACTATGCATAGACAAACATTAAAACCTTTCACACAGTAAGGGCCTGATTAGAAGTTCAGTGGACGGTTTTCACCGTCTGCCGAACATCCGAGGGGGAGGTTTCTGCCACACTGGCTACCTCCCCGCTGAACCCATTAGGAGTTTCCCGCTAGGCTGGTTGGCAGAAACCTAGGCTTCCACCCACCAACCTAGCAGGAAACAGGCTACAGCATTGTCTGTGGCTCGTAATTGAGCTGGCGGTAATACTATAGCCAGCAGGGTGCACCAGCACCCTCGAAATGTTCATTGTCTGCAATGTGATCATTGTGAGGGTGCTGGGCAGGGGACCCCCTGCACTGCCCATACCATACAGCACTGTTCTGGCGGATGAGGATCTCCGCAACCGCCAGACCGCTAGGATCCAAGATCCTGGCGGAGCTGGCGGTTCCCTTATGGTCGGACCACCAGGGTTGTTATATGGCAGTCCAACCGCCACATAAGCGGTGGTTCAGACTGCCACCGCTAATGTGGCAGTCGTAGACTCCCACACTCGTAATTAGGCCTTAATGTCTGGTGTACAGTGCCGCATGCATTCAATATGCGAAAAGTTGGAAAACACTGAAAGAATTCTCCAACTTTACGCCTGCCTCAAGTAGGCATTATTTTTTGACAAAGTCTTGTTGAACAACTTTAGAAGATAGGAGTTTGCATCAAAAACCATGAGTGATAGCTTTGGAACACCCATGTATTATCCGTGAAATGTCCTCTTGAAGCAAAGCACTGCAAAGCACTATGTGCGCTACTGTGAGGGCTACTTTCCAACACCACAACAGTTTTGTACTGTAAAAAAGAACTTTAGAAGCACTTTAAGGTGCTTTGCGTCAATGACTTTGCAGCGCTGCAAAGTGCTTATAAATCAGCCCACAAATGTACTGACCTCAGAAGGAAGAAATGCTGAGCCTGCCTACTGTGATTTAAAGTCATTACCTTCAAAACATTTCAGTGGTGATTGTTCAATCTCTGAGACATCAGCTACTCTTTCAAAGGCAAAAGTATTTTCCATGTTGATTTACTCTATTTGTGTGGTATTCAAAGGGCATATGAACCAGATTCATTAACCTAACACGTTTCTGACTTGGGCACTGCTATTATTTGGGAGGCACCCAGTTTGGTGAGAAGCATTTATTCTACCTGAACTTCTATTGCAAAGTGAGAAACCGGATGCTCGAGCAGTATGCTCCTAGAAAACGTTTGGGGACCATATCAGTGGTATATTCATTAGCACTGTGCATCTATCTTACAACTTTACTCTTCTTTCCTACAACCATCCTCTGACTGCTCCTCTGGGGTGCCATTTTTCTTGCAACATATAATCACTAGTAAAAGTGTATGTGTGGTCACTCGCTAGATGCTTAATCCCTCAAGTCTGCCCATTTAGGGGCAGATTTAGCAAGACATTACGCTGCTCCAAAAGACACACAAAGCATTGTAAAGTCTTGGTATTGTATTTACTGTTACCCCTTCCCCGCCAAGGATGTAACGGTTACGGCCTTGGCTGCGACACTGAGGCGCAGTGTAACCGATATGCCCTGGACCTGGCTCATGGGGGGAGCGCTAGTGCTCCCCCCATGAGCCTAAACGTCAGGGATTGCAAGGGACGCTCCCCAAGGGATGTATTTTTTTATAAGGCCGTTTTTGCCCCCCATGGGGGCAGATCAGCATATAATAATTAGGTTGATCTGCCCCCAGGGGAGGCAGAAGCCACTACACACCAGGGAGTTTTTTTTGTTTATATTAATAAGGGGAGTGACCCCTTAGGCAAGGATCGCACCCCAGTGGGCAATTTTTTTTATAAGGCCTTTTCTGACCCCCCCAGGAACAGATCGGCCTTTTTAAATAGGCTGATCTTGCCCGTAAGGGAAGGGGGTGGGGGTAGAAACTACTAGACACCAAGGTTTTGTTTTTGTTTACATTGATAAGGGGAGCGACCAAGGGGGCAATTTTTTTATTAGGCCTTTACTGCCGCCCTGGGGGCAGATCGACCTATAATAATTAGCCACTAGACACCAGGGATAGTTATTGGTTTTATTTTTTACACATGGGGAGCAATCCCTTAGGCAAGGGTCGCTCCCTGAGTGCGGCAAATTGTTGTTAGGCCATTTCTGCTCCCCTTGGGGGCACATCAGCCTATTCTTTTTTTTTTTTTTAGGCCAATCTGCCCCCAAGGGGGGGAAGAAGCCACTAGACACGAAGGATTTATTTATTTTTTTGCAACAATTTGAAAGGGTCACTCCCCTGGGAGGCAAATTTATTTTAGGCCATTTCTGCACCCCTTGGGGGCAGATCAGCCTATTTTAATTAGGCCGATCCTCTAGGCACCAGGATATTTTTTTTTCACAAATGGGGAGCGACCCCCTAGGCAAGGGTCTCTCCCCTGGTGGGCAATTTTATTTTAGGTCCTTTCTAGCCCCCTCAGGAGTCAATCGGCCTATTTTTATTAGGCCAATCTGCCCCCAATGGGGGCAGAAACCACTAGACACCAGTATTTATTTATTTTTGCGCCAGGGAATAAAAATAAAAAAAATTGTGGTGTGGTGGCTACCAACCAGTATGGGCATGGTTATGCCCCCACCCCAACTAAAGGGGGTAACAGTCTTTCAGAGCTCCCCCTGCACACTAAAAGATCTTATCACAGTGGCAAGCAAGAGGACATTTGATTATTTGGGTTTATACTTGGGCCATGAGAGCTTGGCTACTTAGAATGGTCAGGGCTGCACTTTTTTGGACTTTGGGACGCTTCCATGTAGAAAAATCTATGAGACCTAGACAATTCTGAAAACTAATCATGCAAGCCTCCAACTTTGTTTGAAATCACACATTTTCCCCACATTTTTGTGATGGAGCCTTCCGGAATCTGCAGGAATCCACAAAATTCCTACCACCCAGCATTGTCGCATCTATACTGATAAAATTTCTACCCCACTTGTCGGCCAAAAATTCATTTTTTTTTCCCCAAACTGCCCTTTTGGTTTAGCTAAATTTGAGGTTTGGTGAGGATTTTGGGTAGAAAAAACCAAGGGGGATCCACGCAAGTCACACCTCCCTGGACTCCCTCGGGTGTCTAGTTTTCGGAAACGTCTGAGTTTGGTAGGTTTCCCTAGATGGCTGCTGAATCCAGGACCAAAAACGCAGGTGCACTCCCCGCAAAAACAGGTAGTTTTGTAGTTGATAATTATGATGTGCTCACATAATTTTTATAGGAATTTCCTGTCGTGGGCACTAGGCCTACCCGAACAAGTGAGGTACCATTTTTACTGGGAGACTTTGAGGAATGCTAGGTGGAAGGAAATTTGTGGCTCCTCTCAGATTCCAGAACTTTCTATCACAGAAATGTGAGGGAAACGGTTTGCAAAGGATTCTGGGTAACAGAACCTGGTGAGAGCCCCACAAGTCAACCCATCCTGGATTCCCCTAGGTATCTAGTTTTGAAAAATGCATAGGTTTGGTAGGTTTCCCTAGGTGCTGGTTGAGCTAGAGGAAAAAATCCACAGCTAGGCACTTTCCAAAAACACGTCAGATTTCAATATAAAAAGGTGATGTATCCATGTTGCGTTTCCTGTTGCGGGCATTAGGCCTACCCACACAAGTGAGGTACCATTTTTATCGGGGGACTTGGGGAACACAGAACAGAAGACAAAGTGTTATTGCCCATTGTCTTTCTTTACTTTTTTCTTCCAAATGTAAGACACTGTGTAAAAAAGATGTCTATTTGTGAAATGCCCTGTAATTCACATGCTAGTATGGGGACCCCGGAATTCAGAGATGTGCAAATAACCACTGCTTCTCAATACCTTATCTTGTGCCCATTTTGGAAGTACAAAGGTTTCCTTGATACCTATTTTTCACTCTTTATATTTCACCAAATGAATTGCTGTATACCCGGTTTACAATGAAAACCCATTGCAAGGTGAAGCTCCTTTATTACCTCTGGGTACCTAGGGTTCTTGATGAACCTACAAGCCCTATATATCCCCACAACTAGAAGAGTCGAGCAGATGTAACAGTATATTGCTATAAAAAATCTGCCATAGTTGGAAAAAGTTATAGACGAAAACGTGGACAGAAATGGCTCTTTTTTCATCACAATTTCAATATTTGTTTTCATTTTAGCTGTTATTTTCTGTAGGAAAACCTTGAAGAATCTCCAGAAATTACCCCTTGCTGAATGCAGACTTTTGTCTACTTTACAGAAATGTTTAGCTGTCCAGGATCCAGCATTGGTTTCACACCCATTCCTGTCACTAACTGGAAGGAGGCTGAAAGCACAAAACATAGTAAAAATTGGGTATGTCCCAGTAAAATGGCAAAATTGTGTTGAAAAATGTGGTTTTCTGATTCAAGTCTGCCTGTTCCTGAAACTGGGAAGATGGTATTTTTAGCACTGCAACCCCTTTGTTGACACCATTTCCATGGAAAAACACCACAAGCTTTCTACTGCGGCCCTTTTTCCAAATTATTTTTTTTTAAATAAAAATGTAGCTGTATTTTGGCTAATTTCTTGGTCTCCTCCAGGGGGACCCACAAACTCTGGGTACCTCTAGAATCCCTAGGATGTTGGAAAAACAGGATGCAAAGTTGGCATGGGTAGCTTATGTGGACACAAAGTTATAAGGGCCTTAATGCGAACTGCCCTGCTAGAAGGTGGCATTGAGTGGCTCCATATTGGCCTTGTGCCACATCGGAAGTGACTGAGCGGCAACAGTTCCCTTCTTTCCGTGCATTCAAATCTGGGTACAGAGGTCTGCGCCCTTTTTCATCAGTTGAGAAATCCTTTCAAATGATTTTTTCCAGTGTTCAAGGAATGATCTTCACCGAAGACTATAGGTTTCAAGCCGTGGTGTGACTGTTGAAAAGAGATGTCTGTGAGAGACCCAAACGAGATCTGCCTCTGGTGTTTGGGCTCAGACATGACACCAACACATGTGAGGAAAGTGCCCTCATACAACGGAAGGACATCTGGGAAAGTAAAGTGAAGCTATATGTCGCCAATCACCACAAGAAGTCACACACCTTGCATTAGTTCCACTTATGCTCCAAGTCAAGAGGATGAACCCATTCCCGCTTTCAAGGCCGTTCCCATTGCAGATGTTCTGTGCAGTCATACCTGCACAGTAAGTCAAAATTTAAGTTAAAGAGGAACTCAACCACATCTCATCACTCTCTGTCTAAAAAGAAGTCAGGAGGGTGTTAAGGTGCCAACTGACCTCGCTCCCAATTGAGGAGCTAATTTGACAACTGAACCCTCTGTGGTTCAAATTTTCCTGGCCACCAGTGACACAGGAGCAGTTTGAGGAATTCAGGAAGTCTATGCAGTGTATTTGCTGTACTCTTCCGGCTCCGTTTGGCACAGCTTTGGGCCCCGAGGATCCACAGGGGCCTCCAGTCAGGTTAATGCAAGCAGATTCTTTCTTGATGTTGCCTGAGCTCCTTGAACCCACGTAGGGTTTCGCACTGACTTCAGAGCCAACTTCCATTTCAGCTCCTAGACCTGCATTGAGCCTTTCTTCATTGACGATGATTGCAATGTCACCAGCTTTGAAGATTGAGCCTTTGCTGACTCCAGTATCTGACCCAGTACTGAGTCCGAATTGACAACAACAAAAGTTACGCTTTTATACCACTCCAGAGTAGCCAGTTCCCAAATGTTCTGACCAGAGTTTGCCAGCACCTGATAATGATGATGGTGAAAATGGTAACAATTAACTCCCACATTACAATGATGACAGTTTATGTGGGTGTATAAGAGTTTGATGGTCTTGTGTTCTACCAGCAAAGTAAATTCACCAGGAGCCAAAGAAGAATGAGAAATTCAGGGAGCAAATTTTCTCGATAGCTGGCATGGTATTGAAGTCAGTCAATGCGCCTGCCTCTTAGGGCCATTATATTTATGCTGTCTGGGACATGGTCGGGGTGATCTTGCCAGAAGTCCCTTAGGAGTTTTGGGCCTGTTGGCTTGAAGCATTCAGGATGCCCAGGACACAGCAAAGTATGTGATTAGGACTGACCTTGATTGCTTGTGGGGGAGAGGTGACCCACGTGTGGTGCTCTGCCGCCATTTGTGGTTGCAGTCCACTGGCTTTTCTGGAGATATGTATTCATTCCTTGATGGGTCCTGCCTAACTGGTGAAAAGACTGATTCCGCCCTCATACTCTTTAATTTAAGAAAAGTGAAGTCACAGTGTGTTTCTTTGGCCTTTCCATCCCTACTTGTCAATTATTCCATCAGTTTATATCCTTCTGAGGATACTCTAGAGAGCTGGCATATAGAGAGCATCAGGCCCCACTCCACTACAACAAACGTCCCAGTCCTTTTGTGCCTGGAGATCAATCAGACATTGGTCAGATCACAGGGACAATGTTCTTCTCAGTCTCTTGCCCCTATGGTATTCGCTTCCAGGCTGCTTTAGTTTGTCCCTAGTGGCACACATTCACTCTCTGGGAGGTAGATTCAGATTTTTGGTTCTCCCAGGTTGGCAGTCCTTTATATCTGACAGATGGGTCCTCCAGAAAATCCAGCAGGATCATGCCCTCCTGTTTCTTTCTGACCCACAACAACTTCCTTCCACATCAGAGCATCTTTCAGAGGAGCACCTATCCATCTTACTACAAGGAGTGCAGGTCATACTGGCAAAAGGGGGCAATAAAAGGCTGTTGGGTTTGGAAGTAGGGCCGGGTTGTTACTCCAACTATTTCCTCATGCCAAAGAACAATGAAAGTCTTGTCCTATATTAGGTATTTGCCCTCTGAATGCCTTCTTGCAGAAGGACCCATTCAAAATGCTCACTCTAGCCCAAGTGACTGGATGATCGCCTTGGACCTGCAGGATGCGTACTTTCATAGGCCTATTCTGCAGTATCACAGACATTATCTGTGGATCAAGGTAGGCCAGGAGCATTTTCAGTTGGTCAAAGCTCCCTTTCCACCTTACCAGTCCCCGTTGGAAGTTCACAAAAGTGATGGTAGTGGCCCCTGCCAATTTTCTGAGGTTGGGGATACCAGATTTTCCCCTAACTCAATGACAGGTTTGCAATACTCAGTTGTAGACCACCTCCAGATGATGGCAAACCCTCTCACATATTTGGGTTTCTTGACCAATAAGCTGAATTCATACCGGACTCCTTCACAGAGGCTTCCTTTCACAAGGAGTTCTTCTGTACACTGTGTACTTCTGGAACTTTCCCCCGTCATAACCAGTTCAGGACATTTGGGCTATGATCCTGAATTCTGGATCTCAGTGAGAGCACCTCTGAGGCTTCTGAACCCTACTTGTTCTTTAGCCAGGTAGTATATCCGGGCTCTTCAGTGGGATCTGAAGTCTCCATGGCCCAGCATCAAAGAACCTGTTGATGTTACCCAGGTTTCAGTTGAGACTGCACAAGATCTGCAGTGGTGGCTGCTCAACCACAACTAACCAGCGGCAGACCTCTCCCTTCCCCATTCAGAGCTGACAGATGCATCTTTCCTGTGCTAGGGAGGTCACCTGGGAGAGATGTGGATCCGAGGGCTCTTGTCTCTGTCTGAAACACAGCTCCACATAAATACTTTGGAGCTGTGGGCCATCTGTGTGACATTGAAGGCTATCTTCCTGTCTATCTGGGGATGGCCAGTGCAGGTTCTTATAGGCAACACCACCACCAAGTGTACTGCAATAAGCAGGATGGAGTGTGATGTCAGGTTCTGTGCTAAAAGGCACTGCACCTCTGAAGTTGGTTTGACCATCAGGACATCACCCTAATTGCGATCCTCCTGGATAGATCTTTCAACACCAGTACGGAGAAGCTCAGCTGGCGACATGAGGCAGATCTAGAATGCCAGTTGCATCCAAAGGTGGCACAAGACATCTTCTGGCAGTGGGGAGAGCTCTTGCTAGATATTTGTGCCATAGTTGTGGATGCACAGGGTCAAAATATCTGCACTTTTGGAAGTCCTCAGAACACTCTCTCCAGGAGACAAATTCAGGTTAGAGTGGAACACAGGACTCCTGTACACCTTTCCAGCTCTTCCTCTCCTGTCCAGAGGTCTGAAGAAAATCAGGAATTATCAGGCCCAAACTGTCCTACCAGCTCCGGATTAGGCCAGGGGATGTGGTACGCAGAACGTGTGGGTATGAGCACCTGTCCTCTAATAAGGCTGCTACTTTGGGATGATTTTAGGTCTGAGCAGCAGGGCATGGTTCTTCGCCCAAGCCTGTGCAACCTATATCAGAATGAGTGGAGTTGGCGTTTGATCTACCTCCTAAGGTTGTGAATGTCACCTCCTCTACAAAGTCCATTTATACTTGGCACACAGACAAATTTGTGGTCTGGTGAGGAGTCCTCAACATAGTCCCCTCACAACCCAAACTGTGGGAAGTTTTGTTATTTGTTTTATATTTGGCCCAGCAAGGGCTTGTGGTGGGCACCATTAAAAGCTACTTGATGGCTCGTTTGTCCTTTTTTAATTGCCTGGCTAGGCATCGTGGTTTGAATCACCTGTTGTGATGCAGTTTATTAAAGTATTGAGACAGATGTTCTCCCCAGCCATTTGTGATGCCATAGAGGGATCTTAGGGCCAGATGTAGGTAGGGAAAAATTTGCGACTCGCAAATTGCGAGTCTTTGTGACTCGCAATTTCCGACTCACTAACTGCAATGCAGGAAGAAAACGCGAGGACAATTTGCGACTCGCAAATGCAGTTGCATCGCAGATAGCGAGTCCGCTGTTTGCGAGGTCGCTTTTTGCGACCGCGCAAAAAACGGACACGCAATTTGCGAGTGGGTGTCGCAAATTGCGACTGTGCCGCAAATTAAATGCAGGTGCTGCAGAACACTCTGGAAAACACTTCCTGGCACATGATGATGACATCACAGCCAGGAAGTTTACAAATACACCTGGGAGGAGGGAGGACCACACCCATTTAAACTGCAGAACTGCAAACACACAGAGCACCAGCTACCATGGCAGATACCCCAAGGAAGAGGAAACTCAAGTTTGCAGAAAAAGAGTTGGAGGTGTTGACCGAGGAGTGTTGTCAGCACCATGACCAGCTGTTTGGAAGGGCAGCCCTCACCGTGCCAGAGTCTGAGAAAAGGAGACTATGGATGGAGATCCAGGAAAAAGTAAACTCCCTGGGTGTCAGCCACCGGAGTATTGATGAACTCAAGAAAAGGTGGTACGACCTGCGCTCCCGGACCAAGGAGAGGGTGGCAGAGCGGCTCCGGGAGATGAGAGGCACAGGAGGGGGACCATCAACAGTACCACCACCCACACCCCTGGAGGAAAGGGTAGAGGAGACCCTTGAGCCTGAGTCTGTATGCGGGATGGGAGAGCTGGACACATCTGAGCCAGGACCATCAACCGGTGAGTACCATGTGACATGCATGTACCCTCATTAATGCCATACCCCCACCCACCTTGGACACAGGAGCATGCACAACCAAAATAGCTCCATTTCAGAGTAGCAAACACCAGAATGGTGCATTATGGGCAATGTAGTCAAGTAGGCAGTTAATAGGCAACAGTTTATTAGGAATTTGAGAACAGATATTAGATACTGACAGTGTGTTCCCTATGTCCCACAGGTCTCCCACAAGACACCCCCACCAGCCAGAGCAGCCAGGGGCCACTGGTCAGCCAGCATCCACACGAGGGAACAGGACCAGCCACCACTGCGACCTGCACCACCGACACCACGTCCCCTCACGAGACACCAGTAGGCATATTGGTGTGTGAGCCTGCACCAGGTCCCAGACAAATTGCCACAGGAGACGTCCAAGAGCCTCCACCGCGTCGCAGGCGACGTGGAAATCCATCCTCAGAGCGGCAGGCAGAGTCAGGGGATGCCTCCATTTCACATACTGAGGTCGCACTCCTACTGGGTCAGCGCCTGCAGACACAAGAAATCAGGAGGATTACCGGGGCATTGCGGTGCATGGAGCGCAATCAAGGAAACAGCATGCAACTTGTACATTCTGAGTTGCAACAGATAAGTTCACACATGGGCGACCTTGCACGCTCCATGCGTCAACTCGTGGCAGGACTGCTAATGCAGACAGAGAGTGCACGGCATCGGGACAGGCAGCTGCTGAACCGCCTAGACAGGATGTCATCATCAATTGTAAGGCTGGCCGTGAACACTACAGGTCTTTCTACTGTAGGCGCACGGACAGCCTCCAAGTGGACATGGGCCACTTTGCCAGTGACGTGGCACATGGACTGGGCCGTCTCAGCCACGCTGTAGACTTAATGGAGGCACGGCAGGTGGCCAGGGGCACAGGCGACACGCCACAGGATAGTGAGGAGGGCTCCACCGTCAGCAGTGTCTCTGCCGGTGACACCAGGGTTCTAACTTTCCTTATGTGTACCCATTTTGAGCCAACGAACAGCTGCTCATTACGTCTGCTCACCCTCAATCCTATCTTCCTAATTGGGATTGCTTCAGCTTACAGTGTGAGTGAGCACCAGGCTTAAATCATCTTTTTCCAAGACAAAGTGGTGTTGAGGACCATGGTAGCATTCCTACCTAAAGTTGTGGTGCCTTTTCAAGGTGGGCAATCCAACACACCCCCCACCAATGTTTTTTAATCCTCATCCTTCAAAAGAAGTTGAAAGGCTGCAGTGGCTGGACCTCAAAAAAGCCTTTAATTTTTACATATATCACACAAAAGCCCATTGAATTGACAATTTGTTTTTTGTCGTGTTCTCTGGGCGCTAAGAAAGGAAATCTTGTATAGGAAAGGAACACCTTGAGGTGGATGGTCCTCTGAATTAAGATCTGATATGTATTGGCCAAAAAGCAGACTCTGAAGAACTGAGGGCCCATTCCACTAGGGACAATGCTGCTACTACTGCATTGGCACCTGGAGTGATTGTCCTTGACATCTGTCAGGCTGCAATGTGGGTGTCAGTGCATATGTTCAGAAAGCACTAGTATCTTGACAACAAGGTACAATAGGACAAACATTTCACCTATTTGGTCCTGCAGGAGCTTTTTGCCTTAACTCACTCCACAGACACTCCACCTTTGGAGTTACTTATTTAGAATCTATTCCAAAAGTGAGAAATGAGCGGTTAGAAGTATCCATAAAAAGAAAAAGTTACTTACCTTTGGTAATGCTCTTTCTGGCAGATACTGTATGCAATTGCAGATTCCTCACTGCCCTCACACCTCCTCATTCTGTAGAGTTGTGTCTTTTTACCATATAAAAAAATCCCAGAATGGAGATCTGTACACTGATACCAACAATTGTTTTATGTGCCACATCCCAGGGCAAAGAAAGATTCAAGGAAGAAATTGACGTTAGTTCACAGAGTTGTTGTTTATATGTGGCTCCACTTCATCACTTACAAGGTGGAATGAGGCCAGTGCATGGCCACAGGATGCCACCTATTTGCATACAGGAGAACTACTGTGAAAACGTCTATATCCAGTCTGGTGCGAGGTGAATATTCTAAAGATTAGAAATCTCCTATCAGATAGACTATTCCCAGAAACAGTTACCAATGGTAAATATCTTGTTCCTTATGAAGTATCAACCTGCACTAATCTTGCAGTGTGGTTCTAATGTGAGTCCTGAGAGCTACCAAACATCTCCTGCTCCACTGTCAAACTTACCTTAAGATCAGGTAAGTTAAAAGTAACCCTGGGAAAAGGTGAATGGGTCAGTAGAAAGAACAGAGGCACGGGATATCAACACACTGACTGGTTACATAGTTGAACTCGACCTGCACTGCAGGAGCGTTAATATCTAAAGACAAGATACGTCTTTTAGAAGCCATTGCTGTGGGCACTGGTATCAAACTTCAGATTTTGTATATGATGTACCTACTGAAACTTTCTTTTTTTTATCAACTCTCTATTTTGGAATGAGCCCCATTTGTTTTTGTTGCTGAAGAGTAATGAATGTTGAAATGATAACTGAACAGCGCTGTGAATTATCTGCATTGTTAGCTGAAGAAAGCTACCTTCAATATTATGTGAAAGCTTGCCATGACTTCGATTGCCTTCAATAGAACAGGTTTCTAATTGTACTATGAAAAGCATCAATAATATCGAGTAGCTTGCCTACCTCCACATCAATCATGCTTATTCAGATTAATACCTTAATACCATACTTGTTCCAAGAGCAATAATATGTCTGTATAAACGTGAGTTCAATTACTTCTCTTTTACAAAAAATGAGATGCATTCTGAAGTTTTTAATCCCAACGGACAACTCCTTGAGGAATGAAACAAAGTGCCAAAGTAGAGTTCATAATCCTAATGGAAAAATAACAAGTGCAAGTTTTTATCCTTATAAAATGCGTTGTGAGAATACTTCTCTGATTCCAAAAACTTCTTCTGTTGACCTCCGAGAATAAGAAGTTTTGAGGATTCAGACATGTAAACAGCGAGTTCCCACTGCAGTAACTAAGTATTATAATGCCTATCAAGGATGCTGTGGACTATAAGGAAAGTATAGGTTTAGGCATTCAAGGTGGCAACCATTATTTGTAAGTCTCATGAGAGATCTTTACTTAAGTATTTAACTTAGAATATCCCTCTAAGACTCAAAGTCTTTGATGCAGGTGGTGCTTATAGGCACCTCTTTATTGTCTTCTGTTCCTGAAAATGTACATAGTCAGGAAATTCGGTGTAGCACATCGTGCAGGGCCAGCATGCAGCGGTAACCACGTCCCATGTCGCATCCTAACATGCAGACTAGGAAGTCTAAAAAATTAAATGTATCTTGATGTCTCCTAAAAATCTTTTCAAACTCTACATAGTCCCTTGCACTCAGTATCTCAATATAATGTTGGGCGATCTACTTTAATATTTCCTTAGTATAATTGCCTACAAATATTGGCTATTAATCGAATTTGAAGATTGTGTGTTTCCACAAGGATTAGATGTCTACTTAATGAAATCCAACTTTAATTTGATGGTTCCCATAAATATGTTGCCTTTTGGGGACCAGAATACATTTTATTTTTTAACTCTGGGCAGTGAGAGAAAACTAAACAACCCACGGCTGTATTTTGCATTTCATAATCGATTGTAAACATTTTGAGTAATAAATTGGCATATTTGAATTTTGTCTGTCAATTATAATTGTGCATTAACCATTCAGGTTGCACACAATTCACATGATCTCTGTATGCTTCATCTAGGCTGTTGCCACATGACTAGGGGGCAAAAAGTCGTTCAAAGACTGAGAAGCAGCCAATGTGATTACTGGATGCATGTTCAGTGCCCCATTTGGATGAATTCAAAGGCATTTTCAAGGATTTAAGGATCCTCTACGAGTGCAAATCAACATGCCTAATAGCACACAATGCACCATAAATTACTGACTTTATACGAATTGTTTTGTAGACAGTAACTGTTGGTTGAAGGAAAGTTCAAAATATAAGTGTTTACTGGTGAACGCGCCATGCATGTAGCAGTGGTGAACAAACACTGCACAGACAATTATATACAATAATGTTGAGTCGCAGGGACACACATGAATCGTAGACTGGCCTCAGTGGTGCTCTGATAGTTTCACTAATGCTCTTGAGAGATCCTTCCGATTTATTGCAGCTTTGGATTAAGATCTTGCTACTACCTATGCCATTTTGTTGGATGCATGTATGTTTGTAATGTTTGTACCAAAATTACAAGACAGGTTGCTACCTGTTTCTTGTCCCGAGGGAGACCCCGTTTAAATTATGTACTGGGGTCGAAATGTCGACATTGTATAGTTATGGTCACTCATTTATTGGACCTTAAATGATCCTGAACTTTCTTGTGTGACTCATGATTCATGTGTGTCGCTGTGACTAAAACGTATTCTATATATTTGTCTGTGCACTATATTATTTTTTTCAACACTGTCACTTGCACTGCGTCTACACCAGGAGCACATATATGGTGAACTACCTTTAGACCAATGATTATTGGACATCACGTAAACAAAAGAATTATCAAATTTACGCCATGAGCCTTGATCAGTGCCAAAGAGGGTTTCAATAACTTTTTAACGCACCATTGTGACTATGTAACCAAGGGGAAATATTTGAATTTTCCAGTGATTTCTTTGAAGTGAAGGAGAGATAATTATCCTTCATATACAATCTTAGCATACAGCCCACTGGCTGGAAAAATTCTGCAATTGAGCTGTAGTCTCCTCCCTGAGGTGTATGTAAGGGAAAAAAATAATTGAAATCGCTGATATTTAATGCAAGTCTTAATTTTTGTTTTTTCTTCTTTACAAGGGAAGGAATGCTTACAAATCCTACAGGAAGAAATGACAAATGTGCCATAACATATTTTTCAAGAGATATGAACTTTACTCCATAATTAACTCGATATCTGTTCTAGAAAGGTAAGCGAATGGGGTGAATGTTATATTGGAATTGGATTGAATTCTAGTATAAACTTGCTCTCTTTGACATATTGATCAACTGAAATATTTAACCAAGGATTCACAAAACAGTTAAGAAGATTGAAGAAAAGTCACACTGATAGAACCAGTGTAACTTTCACCTTTCCATAGTTCCACGTAAACGCCATCTGTCTGACTCTCAGAAGCGGATGTAAGGACAAAAATCTTGGGGCGTCCACTGAGGCCACCTTGACCGCTGCAAAAGAGGAAACATACCACAATATTTCGATGAAATTAGATGGAATATATGATCTTATGTGAGTTGTTTTTTTTGCGAAAAGGTATTGAAGGTTACAGTCTGCAGTTCTATTAGCGACCTTTTCTATGATTGGTTGTGTACTTGCATTTCTATTGCGTTTTATTTTCCTAATACTCTGGCGAAAGATAGTTCTGTCGGCTGTTTTTGGCTGCTATATTAGGGAGTGGCAAGACTGAAAACATATAATGAGCCTTCAGTCTTAGAGAAGGTGAGCCAGAGAATGTCTAAGTCTGTTGTTGCAGTTGGGTGGAGTACACACTTCCTTTTAACATGTGCTGGATAAGTAGCATCAGGAAATTAAATCAAGATTATGAACAATCTTGGAACAACAAAACGTAAAGCTGGTGTTACTAACCACAAACTCCTCTGGTTATGTGATCGTGCGAAACAAATCATGCAGAGTTAATGTTGAAGTATTTTGAGTTTTTAAGAGTAGGTACAGTACTCTTTCTCTGTCTTAATTAAGACTTGGGTGGAAGATCAAAAGTGCCTTGTTTTCCTTCGTGCTCGCAGGCACTGATGTTACTTTCGTTTTGCCCAAACTCCAAAGAGGAAATAGGAATAAATGTCTTCACCTACTGACAGTGCCATAAGGATTACGCAGAAGATACTTTAAAACTCCATAATTATTCAACAAGTTTTCACTTTTTTAAACATTGAATAAGCGAGTTCAGGTTGTCAGCTTTGAGTATGTTTTGTGAAATTTCGGACACAAAACACACACACACTCACTCTCTCTCACACACTCACTCTCTCGCACTCACCTTCTCTGCATTATATGCCTGCTCTCTCTCTTTCTCACTCTCTCTCCATGATATGCCCGCTATTAACTATTAAAGTTGTACACATTGCGATCAACCTAGGTATTTACTGACTAAGTGGCACTAAAGGGGCCATTTAGATCCCCGTGGACGGTCTGCCAAACAGCCTGGTGGAGAATGCATACCTTCTGCCGGCCCACCTATTTGTAAACAAACAAAAAAAAAAAAAAACAATGTTCAAGGTCCCTCCTGCCCCCACAACTGTGGCAAGGTATTGCTGCAGAAAGCACTCACTGACATGGCAGGGGCTTTTCCGTCAGAACTGTAGTGCCAGGAGGGCAGACCTTTATGGCGGTCAACTCAGGTTTATTATTGTTTCTCAGAAACAAAAAATCAATAGCCCTGATGCAGATATTGGGCAGATATTCATTTTTTTTTATGCTCAGATCTTGCCATGCCTAGCATGGATGTCCGAACAGAAAAAAAAAAATGACTTCGGGGGCCCGCCCTATGGATGAGCCTTCCTAAACACTGATCCGGAAGGTGTATGGCCCACAGGACACCAGCTCACAGGTTTATGATGGCAAAGCCAGATGAGGGTCTGCTGCCTGAATTATAGTAGTTGCTGTGGGTTTGGGCGACCAGTGAGGCCCATCAATATATGTCTGGGATAGCCCTCCAAAAAAATCCTAAATGAAGGCCTAAGTCGTATGTATTTGAACATTCCTGCTTTGTTCTTTACAAGTAGATTTTAACCATTTGAGTTTATTAATTATTGTAGAATGTTGTTTCAGTGGCGGCTGTGTGGTCCGTGTAGTGTTAGCGGGCAGGAATTTCCTAAATGTTTCTTTCAAGTGAGCAAGGTCTGGCGCTAGATACACAGGGGCTAATGATAAGGAGCTGCATATTTCAGAACTGCAGCTTTTCAAGGACTGCTGGAGTGTTTAGATTTTACTGAACTCTGGTATGTCAAGTAGCAGCATACTTTTACTGTGCAGTGCTCATGTGCGACCTGTGGTAATTATTGTTTTTGCTGGATAACAATGGCTAGCATCAGCAGACGGAGACTTTGATTAAGTGATGATCATGTTGCCTTTGTAAAATAGACCACAGTTTTCAGATCTCCCATGTCGTGTTCCTCTGGCCTTAGTGGCATTAGTCTACTCTGTCTGATAGCAGTGACTTTCATGAAATTTATAAAGCCCTTGTTGGTCAACAATAGGTTGTCGGTCTTGGTTGACTCCTGAATTTGCGATGCTTCAGGATGGAAAATGGGATTATTCATCTATTGTGACAAGTCAATCTTTTCCAGAAGCCACATGGCCTACGGCTTTGAACTTTGTAGTGTCAGTGTTAAAAGTAGCCAACTTTCTTGTCTTATACACTGGGATAAGTTGAACTCTTACAGGGTCTTTAGTACAATCTTGTCCAAGTAAGGAGATCTCACAGAACCTTCTTAGAGGCATCAATTCCTATATGACTCTCATGCATCAGAAGGTGCTGTACACTCCATTACTTTCACAAGACATCACAGAGAGCAGGAGGGATATGATGTCTTCCGCTTCAATGCCATGCATCTTAGTGCAGTTTGCTTGTCTTCTTCCTTGCATGGAGATTGTTTTCTTTACATTTGACAATGTGTCATCTACCTGAGTGGCTTTTCCCATCTGACTGATCAAGACTGTAGTTCACACAGTAAAGCATAAGTAGTCTTTTGCAAGAGAGGAACATGGTTTGCACTTTCCAGAGGCTGACATGACGTAGTGTCTTTCTTAGGTTACAGTATTAGAATGTGTATTTTTGCTCATGTAGTCTCACACCCATGCTCATTTTTGGGATAGCATGTTGTTGTTCAGTTTCCCCATAAACTGTCAACAATGCTTGACTTCTCCATTAGTGAGTCGATGGTTATGCCCTAATGAACCAATAATGGCATTAAAAGGCCCATACTGCAAACATGCTTAAGTTCTCTGGCTGTCAGCGTCCAGTCTTCATCTGTCAAGCACTTACTTGCACAGAACACAACTGCCTTTTCGTTCCATTACATTGTGATATTAAGTCCCCCCCATCCCGACCTTATGCTCCGCCATCCTTCCTGCAGTATTACCTGTACTCACCTTTCAATAATGATTTTGATATTTTGTATATGATACACAATATTCCTATGCATGATATTCCATGGTACAATCCTCCTCGAACATCTCGGCTACTAAAGGCACTTTGATACTTTGGGTTGCTTGAATGCAAGAACCCCTATCTGTGTGATGAAAGTTGTGATGCATGTTCCTTGCAGCCTTGGGCTTGATCTCCCACAATGAATGCCTTCTGAAAACCTCCCTTACGTCTCCATTCTTTAGGAAGATGGTTTCTGTGTGAAGTGGGTAGTGTCCACTCCAGAATCTGCTTCAGGATCATAACGCCAGCAGTGGCTCGCTGGGGTTACAGAGGGTGGGGGGAGGGATTGAAGGGGCTGGGTGGTAAAGAAATTTTAATTAAAAAATACAAATAAAATAAACTTATTGCCGCACCTCTCTTCCGTCCTGCAGGCAGGCACAGGCTCCCAGCCTACAGTGCACCAATCCTGACGCTGCTCAGAGCAGCGGCAGGATTGGCTGGGAGCTCCCAACCAGGGCAGCAAACTGTGTTGCCAGGCTGTAGACAGCCTTCTGCGCATGTATGTTTCACCGGCAG
Source organism: Pleurodeles waltl (assembly GCF_031143425.1). Lineage (NCBI taxonomy): Eukaryota > Metazoa > Chordata > Amphibia > Caudata > Salamandridae > Pleurodeles > Pleurodeles waltl. The sequence continues at coordinate 745,621,542 of NC_090450.1, read as the reverse complement.
GCGTCGGCCGGCCAAACATACATGTGCAGTGACGGGGAGTGTACAGTGCACTCCCCTCACTGCTTGTCACTCCATGGCCCCGCCCCTTTCACAAGAAAGGGACAATAAACATAGTTTGTTGTCCTTGTCCCTTCCTTGTGAAAGGTTTGCAGCTTCTGCTGCGGGCGGGGGTGACGCTCCTCCGCTCAAACGGAGGAGCCGCCACTGCATAGCGCCCCATTTAAAGTTTTCTTTTCAAGAGCAGACTACAGCCCATTTCTTTTGATACTGATGTTATTTTTTACTTGTAAGGAAGAGGTAGTTGTTGAAGAGTTTTAGAAAGAACCCAGGTGAGCAGCTCCTGATTTAAACTATGACTGAATTTGCATTTGTGTAAAGAGAAGTTCCTTCAACTGCTCTCAAAAACACCAGGAGTGTTCACTGACTCTACTGATTTTAATTAGTTGTCATGAGGCCCAGCTGCGATGGTAAAGTGCTAGGGAAGTGGAAACTCTAGGCTCGTGTAAGGAAATAAATAAGAACATCAAATTAATTAATTTACTTAGCTATCATATTTTATTTTCTAACTTAGAGATGGAAGGTTTCCAGTATATTTGTGTTACATACCCTCTGCCAGGGCCAGCTTTAGTGCTGGTGGCGCCCAGTGCGGCAATCTATTCTTTTTTTGGTGCTCCCCTGGCCCCAAGGGCCTCCTTCTCTGTGGATTCACTCACTACCACCCTCCAACAGTGCTCCTCATCTGTCCATTACCCCTTTCTCACTTGCATTTCATTTGTTTTAAAGCACTACTCATACCAGTGTAGGGTGTCACAGCACGTTACATCACACACATTATACAGAGACAATGAATCACAATTCTGTAAATCTCTCTATGATAGAAAATGTTATAGAAAACAATGTGCATTACAATGTGTAGGAATCATGTCATTCATACCATTAGGCAGTATATTTTAAGAATGTTTGGCTTGGAGAAGTACAAACTCAAGATTTTATAGTGTACTATAGATCTTAGGTTTGGCTTTTCTAATGAGAATGTATTTCTAGCCAAACAAACCCCTTTTAGCAACATAAGGATAGTGAAAGGCTGGAGGGAAAACATAACGTTCTAACATGCATTGCAGTTTTCATAGGTCACTGTGGTATATTTGGATAGTAACTTATGAAATGCAAGTAACAAAAAGATCTCTGTCCTAAAAGCAGTAACCTCGGAGCTATCCACATACAATTCAGTTCAGTGATCTGTATGGTACACGTTATTTGACGCAGGCATATTAACCCTCTGTGCTACTTTGTGATGAGCCAAACTGCTATTACACAAAAATTAATTTCTCTACAGCAGGAACATTAATCACCAGAGTTATCTTGATATTTCTATTTTTATTATTGTCTGAAAACTGCTGGGCACACGAGGAGCTTTGCAGCAGGGGCTTTTTAAACACATGAGTTATTTCTAAACACCGCGCACCCGAGCTCATGGCCAGGTGTTGCTTTATTGGTCTCACTGCCCCAGAGCTTGCCTTGCCCCCCTCCCTTAAACAGTTTTTTCCTATACATTACTTGAGAAAGTTGTCAATACCACCTCAAATAGATACTGGTATGTGAAGCACTTCACACATATATTTTCTACCTATGTGTTGCTGCTTTCTTCTTGAAACGCCAAACTGGCTTTGTGGCTTTGTTATTAACTTTAAGAAATGCATTGTAGTACATAATCATCGCAGTCAACTGTTTGACTCAAATGCTGCAATATATGCAGTGACAGACATACAGACCTAATACTGCTGGTGACTTGTTCTTGTTTCCTGGTGAAACTAACCTTTGGAAGGTCCAAAGTCGATTGGACTGAGTAGTTACAGTCCTAGAAGAGGGTAACCACATGTATGGACACTGCCAGCTAACTAGTATTTCTATGGAGATTGTGGAAGGCGTAGCTGGAACTGGCTCTCCAATTATTTTAAGAATACTGGGATCCCCGATGTTAACCCTGCAAAAACCAGAATCCAAAACTGTTCAGTAAGCCCTGTTTTGTTTGGAACTTTTCAGCTGCCGCAATAGATGTTGAAAAGGGTCTGCCACTAGGATATTTTTGACATTATCTGACTGCAACTCTTGCATCTCCAAAAACTTGAGTAAGGGCCTCATTTTCGTACCCCCAATAATCCCAAACAGGTCAGTAATTAAAGTTACCTGCCCCACTGAAATTACAAATTGTAGGGTTTCACCTGTTCGAATCCAGTGAAATATCAGGGTAAAACTATGAGTGGAAACTTGTGGGATTCGGCGTGGAGAAAACAGAAACCTGCATGTTTTAAAAACATGTTATCCCAGAAAGTAAGTAATAAGAACTCTTTCTGCCATCCTAAGTGTTACTGAAGCCACTGGTATGGGTAACTGAAAGGGGGCAGGTATATTGTGCCGAAATCAGCTGAACCTGTAATGAGTCCTTATGTAGAAATGTTCTTTGGGAACAACTAATATAATTAATTCCGTTATGTGTATTCGCTGGCCTTTGTGTGCATGTCCAGGTTCATGATCTGTCCCTCTTCAGGCAGATATTACTTGTCTTAAACAGGTCTGAGCTTGATAATGGAAATCGTACGTGGGCCCTGCTACCGACTTCACTCTAGTAGCCTTGAACGGATGGTCAGCCAGATCAGTGAATAGATTCTGGCTGGACCTCCAGAGGGCACTTTTCACCTCTTTTTAGGGTCGAGCCTGCGTCGCATGCGTTTCGCTAAGCAAGACGCTTTAGGAATTAAAAAGGACTTGGAGCCCTGTCACATCAGTGTCTTTCGTTGGCTCTTGGGCTTGCCTGTTAGAATCTGCTTGATTTCATTAGTGGAAGGCATGCATACGTCATGCCTTTTCCGGTGGATAGCCCTCCTTGAGCGCATCAACCAAGTACAGAAAACATGCAAGGCTCGCTGTTTTCCGTCCAGCTCATGGACTACTTTTTCTCTATTTTCCCAGCGCGATCTTGCTTGGCAGAAGTCGAGTGCTTTGCATAATATCGACCCTGTTACACAGTTAATTGCACTTTTTCCAGTTACGTACATAAATGCACTTTTGCCGATAGGTTTCATTACGAGTGAAAAGTCGGGTTAGGAGTATACAACGCTATCAGCTCTTAAACGAGCAAACGCGAGACCCGGTGCATAGCAAATGCTTGTTTAGTTTTACACCAACTTTCAGTACAACACCTTTGCAAGTCTATTTTTCAACTAGGATCGGATAGGCTTTTTTTCCTTTTGCTTTATCCACTTTGCTTCATTTTGGTCTCCATTGTTGTTATTTATTTTTTCTATTTTTACTTAAATGTCATGTGATTTTGCAGCTGTGACTAGGATATCAAAGCTGAAACAAGGTTAGCCTTACTGAATCTTAAAAATGTGGGAGTTCAGCCAGCCAGAGATGGTGACTCTAACCAATTTCCTCCATGCTCAATATTACTATATTTTCTTCAGAGTACAATAACAATTTCCGAACACCTGTGATAGTTCTATATATTTATGCCTTTGACTGACAAAGTCACTTTTAAAGTACCACACATAGAGGTTTTGATGTAATACTGAACTATTTTTTGAATCACAAACATATTGAACTATTGTTTGAATCACAAAAGCTACGGACTAGCAGTTTTCCAGTGAAACTTTGTAACTTCTCAACTTCCGTCTGCATCAACACAGACCTGAAAACAAACCTTCTGGTGTATACTATGTTATCTGACAGGTTTCATTAATGAAGTGTATGTGTGGGTGGAACCAACCAATGAAATTTGATGTACCTCACAGTTTCTCCAAATTCATGCAACTGGACATTTCTTACCACATAAAGACGACAAAAGCTGATATAACAATTAATAACTGATTGTCCGGCCAGTGCTTTACTTTAGTGAAGAAAATACTTTAATACGCATAAGGTGAATATATTACGTATAAGATGCTGACAGGCAATGCACACTATGCATCTTAATGACCTTCGTAGGAAGTAATCTAACCCCAAACTCCATTAAAGGTTTTGAAACACTATGTACTATAAAAACAGTTACCATGTGGCATGCTGCCAAAGTTGTTCATTGGAAGGTGGGACTCCAGGATGCAACAGATCCAAAACTAAAGATGGTTGTGACAGAGTTGCATAAATAAAAGAGTACCACCAAATCAGAGTCTTGCAAAGACTCTCTTCAAAGAGTAGGAGTTTACAAAGCAACACTTTCGATTGCACTAATTTGGGTTCAGTTGCTGGTGGAAGAATGTTATTATGATTTCAATATTCCAGTTAATAAACCTTGCCCACACCCTCCACTCTGCCTGGAGCCAAATCGCTCAAAGAATGGAGACGCTGCCACCACCATGTCTGGCAAACAAAACACATTTATTTTCAAGAGTATAGGGATGATTCTTGGGGTTAGTGGCAAATTCCACCAGAGTTCCACTTTTCCAATAGCCACTGAGCTAGTTGTAGGAGATATAATTCTGTCAAGAGGCAAGTAGATGACACATGAGGGTATGGGTCTTGTTCCTTGAAACTCACCAGTTGTGATCAATGAATTCCAGAAGCCGGATACCAGTGGTTATGATGGAGCCCACCATTGCACACAGGATGAAGAAGGACAATGATGGAGACTATGCAATTCCTGGGATAGATACCATGGACTAAGATGGTGATATTTCTTGATCTACTTGAGCTAAAATATTTCAAGAAAGTATTTAATCAGGCGATTAACTCTGGCTAACCTACCAAATCCCCAGGCCAGTGGGTGAAGTTGAAGTAACTGCAAGACCTTTGAGTTCAAGCTGAAGGTTCACAAAGACTTCCAGCAATATGGAGTGGGTGACAAGAAAGAAGTAAGCTTACACTTGAAGGAAGCTTAACAGGACAGCTGTTCTCCTGGGCTCCAAATTCTCATACAGCTGTTGATGGCTCCTGAGCAGTGGCTGGGGTGGTCTTGTGTTCCTGGAGCTTGTGTAGTCCAACAACTGTCTCCCACAGATCCTCCCAGTAGGAGGAGTTGTGTTCTTTGCTGGGAGATAGTCGCTTCTAATGGAAATTGCACTTCAGGCCGTTCTCACACCGGAAAATCTTCCTTCTCACATAGTTCAGCCTAAGTAGTGATTTCTTCAAACACTGCACAGCCATCTGAGAAACCTGGATGGAAGATTGTAGCCAAAAAGGGCCTGTCTCCGGAATGCAGTTATTTTCAGCTACACTGGTGAGCAGCTCTTCCGTAAATGTAGAAAGAGGTGTTACACTGTACTAGTGAAGGGCACACATACTTAGTGCCTGTCTGAATAACTATATACCACTTGCACCCTTTTTTGCAATTTTTTTTTAATCAAATGACATAAACAGGGCTTGAAGCAACAATATACACATACGGACTAGCAGGCATTATTACAGAGTCTCGAGAAATGAAACCGTTTGCCCACTTGGAGAGCAATATTGATCGTCCAGCCGCGAAATGCACGATATGCATGTATAGAAATATGCAGTAATAGAAAAGAGAAAAAAAAATAGGAAAACAATATTTTTACATTTGCATGCTGTGAATCAGGTGTGTGAATTGTGGAAATGAGTTAGAGGCCCTTTTGAGGCAGGGTTTTGATGAGGGGTTTGGCGTTCTTGCTCCTTTTAAGTCTTGGGTGGCTCCTCCAATCCTGCTGAAGCAATACCACTGCTTAATCCATTTATGCAGGGACCATAACTCATGGTCATAAGGCTGGTTTATGTCATTCCAGGGGAAATGGGCATTAGCATCAGACAGAAGTCCAGATATTTAAGGTATACTGGCAAAAGTGGGAGAGGTGAAGGAAATACGGCTGAACTGCAGCAGCATCATTTGCGACTGGAGGGCTAACTCTTCCGTCAAAGGAGCAAACTGGTGTCTGGGAAGTGAATAGGGAAGGTAAATGTCACAGGGCGGAGCTTCAGGGGGGTGCTTCACCTCCCACCCCAATAAATGTATTTTCTGATATATAACTGGGGACACTTGTTTTCAGTAGGGCATGGTGAGTGTCTGGCGGATTTCACCAGTGAGTTTTACATAAACCCAGACAAAAAACGCATACACACTTCCTCTCTTTGTTTTGAAAGTCTTCAAAACTGTTGGTTATTTTACAAAATATTGTTTTCTCGCTGAGTACCCCTACAAATCGACATACCCTCTTCATTTCCACTGCTCCCTAAGTCCTGCTCATGAGACCTGCTTGTCATACAATACATTTTAACATTATATGCCCGTGTGATTGTTGGAACATCTGGAGCTCCCCTGCGGCATATTACTCACCAAGCTACACCCCTGGGCTCTGGGGTACAGCATGGACTCTGGGAAACCCTAGGGAAAGACGACCACCATTTTATTTTTGTCCACCACTGTGAAGTCTGAGGAACTCTACCATTCACTCCAACAAGCATCCTAAAGCCTTTCTTGACCATAATTCTATACATACACATGGAAGCATCCTCCATCCACGTCACAGACATGAAGAAGGCAAAAACTCTGACTAACTCTGACTAGGAAAGAATGAATGGGCTTTTAGCGGGGAAAGCTCTGCACCCTTTTTCCAACATAGGCTGGTAGAAATTAACTATCTTCTCACTACGATTACTATGTGGAGTAGTTCTGGATTATGCTGAGGGGGCCCCATCATGCCACAGATGCCAACATGATGGCTATAATGGTCAGCCTTAATCCTCTTGCATGTTGTACTTCAACACATGAACATTTATATAGTGAATGCTTGCATTCACATTGTGAAGACTAAAATACACCATATTATGTCTTTTAAAAATGCCAAAGAATCCTGCTAAATATCGAATACACTACACAAACGCAATGCAATAACACAATACACCAGCATACCATGGCATTAACGCACAACAAAAAGACAACCAACCAACCAACCAAAAAGTATAACAAAAAAGCTAAAAAGAACAAAACACAGCCAAACACAACACAAGCACACAACACAATTCCAGTTGTGTGTTATTGTCTTGCAGTTGTCTTATATTGCATTGTTGGCTGTGTTTTGGTATTTTATTGTGGTGTGTGGCTCTTGTGTTTTTGTAGTAACTTGTGTTGTTGATTTGAGGTGTTTTGGTCTTTTTGTTCTTATTATGTTACATTAGTATGTTTAGTTTGTTGCACATTGTGATGATGTTTAAGTGGCTATGTATTATTGTTGTCTTGCCAAAGTGATCTGTTTTTGTAATCAATGTTGAATGTTCTTAAGATTGTGTAATTGTAGTTGTGACGTGTGATGGAATGTGTTGTGTGTTGCTGTGTTGTTTTATTATGGTTGTGTTATGACAGTGCATTATGTTGGTGTGTTGTGTGGCTAGTGTGTTCGGTTTTGTGTGTTGTCATGTACTGTGCTCTATTTTAGATGGGTGTGTTTTTGTCTTTTTTATTGTATCCTGCATTGTTTACATTGTGCTGTTTTTAATGTCTTGTCTGCTGTTGTGTAGTTGAGTTGAATTGTTTTGTGCTACTTTGTTGTTTTTGTGTTGTTTGTAGTGTTGTTCTGCTTTCACTGTGTGTTTGTGCTGTATTGTAGATTTTCTTCTGTATTGTTGCATTTCTGTCATGTTGTGTTGTACTGTTGATTGATGTATTATTTTCTTGTTTGTTTTTTGCATTGTTTTTGTTGTTGTTCCTTTTGTGGTTGTATTTCAGTGGGTTTTGTATTATTGCTGGTGTGCTACTGCTTTACTTTGTGTGATTTGTTATTTTAATGTTGTATTGTTATATGGTTATGTTTATTTATTGCCGTATCAAAGCTGCAGCGTGTCTGCCTTGTGAACTAGTGGTGCAATATAAGTGTTATAGTGAGCATTTATAACAGTGATGGAGGCTGTTTGACCTTGTAATGCAGAGTTAAATGATAGTGTTGTGGTGCGTGCAGTTTGTCGATGGAGTTGATAATATGACACCTTTAGATGATAGTTTCTTGGTTGGAGTGAAAGCGTAAAGGTGCATGTAGTGCATAGTGGCAGGGCTTAGCAATATAAAGATTGTTAATGTTACCGCTGTGCTAGTAGTACATTGGTAGGGTGGAAGTGTGGCGATGGAGAGTAGCAGTGATGGGTGCTTAGTGCTATTAGGTGGGTCTGTGCTGGGACTGGTAGTTGCATAGTTGGGTTGGTTGTGTACTGTTGTAGGTTGGTTGTATGGTGCTGTTGGGTGTACAGGTAGGTGTTGACTGGGAGTGTGGTTTAGTTGGGATGTTGTGTAGTGGCGTGGATGGTAGTGATAACACGAGCACCAGGAATTTTACATTTGGATAAAACAAAGAGTTGCAGGTGTACCAACCTGGTACTGGTCGGAAAGTGCGGGCTTTGCCCCAATTTGTCCCACAGGGTAAGGGCAAAAAAGACCCTTGGACGTCAGGAATATGTTTATAAAATAACAGGATGGGGTCTGGTCGAGCCTGAGATCAGGCCCCACTCCCACACCTAAAACCTCAACAGTCTTTTTACAGAGTGGGGTTAAATCCCAAAATTGTTGTCCCACTTTCCAAACTAAATGTGTGCACTACTTGGGTTTAAGGATGGCTGCAACCGGGAAACCTACCACACCCAGACATTTCTGAAAACTAAACATCCAGGGGAGTAAATGTTGGCGTGCCCTGCATGAATTTCACAGTGTTGTCTCACTCAAAATGATCTGCACACCTCAAACTTTGCCTAAAATCTCTAATTTTTTCATATTTATGTGACCTAAACTTTCAGAATCTGAAGATGCCACATATTTCCTACCACCTAGTGTTCCCACACTTCTCTCTATAAAAACGCTACCCTACTTGTGTGGCTCCGCCTACAGACTTCAACACAAAAGTCCCTCAAATCCTGACATGGTGGCATTGGCAATAGGGGAAGCTGCAATATTTGTGCCCGGTCTTGACCATCACCTAGGGAACCCTACCAAACTGTGACATTCTTGCAAATTTGACAACCGGAGGTGTTCGGGGTGGTATGCCTTGTGTTGATTCCACAACTTTTGGGAAATCTTGAGGGATCTATACAAAAGACTCCTTGATGAATTCTGAATTTTGACTACTTTTCAGAAATGCATAGCTTTCAAGTATTACCCATCGATTTCTCACCTCTTTCCACCTCATACTGCAAGTAGCTTGAGAAACTACAAAAAATGATCACACCCTCGCCTCCACAGATTACATCCTCCTCAGTGACCTCAATTTTCATCTGGACAACCTCAATGACCCAACACCTCATCCCTACTGGAGAATCTCGCCAGCATCGGACTCAAACAACCGGTCACTGCCCCAACGCACTTAGTCGGACACTTGCTCAACTCCATCTTCTCCACCAACAACTCCCTTGGACCGACCATCACTGCATCCACTTCTCCTTCATCAAACCCACCTACCACCACCACCACGCTCACCACCACCTGCACAGAAGCTGGAACAAGGTCATTGATGACCAGCTCACCACCACCCTCTGCAACACACTACCACTGACCTCTACAGACGCCACCACATCTGCATACCTCCTTCACCGATGGATTGCCAACTGCGCCAACACCCTGGCCCTTTCAGGAAACCCTCCAGCAAACAGACCACTGAGAAAGTGCCCTCCAAGAGTCATCCCGCCCTCCAAGAGTCCGGACGCACCTGCAGGCGACTCAAAAGAAGATGGAGGTGCATCAATACCCCGGCAGACCAAGCAGCCATCAAAACCACCGTCACAGCACACCACCACCGCATCAGGGCTGCAAGCAAAATCGCCATACAAGAATAAATCAATGTCAATGCACACAACAGCAAAGAAATTCACACTGTAATCAAATAATTCACCAAACCCAGCACTGACACTGCGGACATCCCCCCCATCACAAGCCCTCTGTGACAAACTCACCATCTTCTTCCATCACAAGATCTCCGACATCTACAACAGCTTCACAATACAGGACCCACCAGCCCCACCCGCAACCACCGCACCCAAAGATTCTGGATCACAGCCGACTCTGATCAACTGGTCCACCCTCAAAACCGACAACACCCTACAGATCCTGAAGATTGTCCACTCCGGAGCCCCCTCAGACCCCTGCCCCCACCACATCTTCAACTGAGCTAGCAACACCATTGCCTCCGAACTCTGCCACACCATCAACTGTTCCATTGAGACCGCCACCTTCCTGAAGACTGGAAACATGCAGATATCAACCCCCTGATGAAGAAACCCTCCACAGACCCGTCGGACCTCAAGAACTACAGACCCATCACCCTGCTACCCTTCCCGACCAAAGGCATTGAAAAAGCCATGAATGCCCAACTCACCGAATTTATTGAGACCATCCCCATCTTGGACCCCTCCCAGTCCAGCTTCAGAAGCAACCACAGCACGGAGACAGTTCTCTTCAACACAACAGATGACGTCCACAATCTCCTGGACCAAGGCGAAACCGCAGCCTTATCCTCCTGAACCTCTCAGCCACCTTCGACACCAGCTCCCATCACTCCACCTGTGCAAGACTCCACGACGCCGGCATCCCCACCAAAGCCCTGGAATGGATCCTCTCTTTCCTCACTGACTGCCTGAGATAGCTTCCCAAACTGACATGCTCACTTATTGCACTCAGCGACTCCACTCTGCCTCCCCTCTTCCCCCACTCAGGCCCCAGCCCACCCCTCCCTGCGCATATTGGCTGAACCAGCAGCTGAAAAATAAAATGATAATATAATATCATTTTATTTTTCAGCTGCTGGCTCTTAGCCAGGAGGGGGCACTCCTTTGCCATTGCGAAGTAGCCACTCCTCTGTGTTGACCGCTATTTTTAAAGCACTTTTAGAACTGTGACCGAACGTCTGTCAGAGGGATTGCTGGACTGCACAAATGACTCATCTGGACTGCCCTTCTGTTTATTGCCTTGCTTCCTGGTGTCTACTTGGAGGCACAAAGGACTCATCAGGATTGCTTTTCTGCATGTTGCTCTGCTGCCAGCCTGCTCCTTGACACTGTCCAAGTTGAGACACTGCATGGGGCTGGCCGCCAGATGCTGCTTCCTGGATGTGCTGCACCTGAGGACGGTGGTGCTGCCAAGAAGGTACCGCCATCTGGACTGCTGGACTTGTTGCCCTGGACTGCTGCCTGTACTTGTTGGGCTGCAAAGGGTACTACTAGGGTGCCAGTTGCCTTATGTGCTGGTCTTCTGTTGCTTTGCCTGCATTTGGTGCCCCCCAGTGCTCTCCATGATCGCATAGACTGGCCCTCCTGCTCCTGTCCATGTGAAGGGTTCAGGTATCAGCTCTCTGCCCTCCCTCATCACCCCCTCTCATGGAGCTTGCAGAGAACTGATGGACTGCGGCCCGCTCCCCTGGTATTGTGTGCTGCACTGCGCGGGGAATACGGATGTGTGAGTACTTTGTTTTGGCCAGGAGTTCTACATTCAGCATGTGGTGAGTGCTGTGCCCGGAGAAAGTGGGATGCTGAATGGGTCCTTTCACGTGAGCCCGACCATGGAGGACTCTTTGACAGGACAGCGTTGGGAGAGCTGTCCAATGATCTCTTTAAGTGCAGGGTGAGCGCTTGGGGTCCTGTGCCTCCCTCAGAAGCCTGGTTTCAGGACGGACCCCCCCAGCCAAGAAAGGACTGTGACGGACAACACCTGAGGGGCAAGGGGCTGCTGGTGCACCTGCTCCCTGCCCGGGTAAGGATGGGGCCGTCCCTCTAGAACCCCTTCAGTGGGGCCCAGTGAGGACGACAGCCAGCGACAGGAGACGTCCTCTTCCCTCTATTCCTCTGGCCGAGGGGTGGAAGACAGCGGCTGCATCGCCGTGTTCTCCGGCAGATGGCAAAAATCATTTGAGTCCACTCTGGTATATATATATTCAAACTGGTAAATGTTGTGCTGTGGGTTAACACACCTATTGCAGAGACACAGTCCAGGTGACTTCCCTCTTTTTAATTTCTACCTAAAGAGTGGATTTTAAACTCCAAGCCTGGTTTCCAGAGAAGAGTTCACATTTTACATGTTTTTTCTTTGCCATTTGCATTTCTGCACGGGGACGTTCTTTCCTTCTCGTGCTACAGTGTATTTTAACTTCCATTGTATTGGCCATAGACCATCACCTGGATCTCAAGCCTGCTCATCCTGCCCTCTAACCATGAAATGAAATACAGAACTCAGCGGCAAGACTCATACTCGACCTCCCCAGAAGGACCCACATCACAACCAATCTATAAAAACTACACCTGCTCCTGATTCAGAAGAGATGCGAGTTCAAGATGTGGCCCATGCCTACAAGCCCCTACACAACAAAGATCCAGTATACATCAATAAACACCTGACCATCCTTTAACCTACCAGACACCTTCGATCAACTTCCCTCTTCTACGCAGACACCCCACAGATCCGTTGAGCCAACTGCAGAGGGTGCTCCTCGCACCTGCCAGCCAAGACTTTTAACAACCTTCTCCTGCACCTCAGGACCACACCGTCACTCCAGCTATTCAGAAGAGAACTAAACACATGGATGTTCAAATGATCATTCCTACACGCAGCAGCTGACGGCTCCAGCGCCTTGAGACGCTCATGGGTGATTTGCTGCACTCTCTAAATGTTTGATTAATTAATAGTCAACCTCTCCACATGCCACTGCATTCTCTCCTGCTTCCTGTCATCCTCTGTTTTCAATTTTCTTCACCTGCTGATTACCACCACTTACAATTCACCTGTGTCTTCTTTTTTATTCCCATTGTCTCTACCTATTTTTTCCGGCTCTTTCTAATTTTCCATGCTACAAATGTAGACCAGAAGGAAGCAAGGAGTGATAAGATTTTTTTTTACAATAATGTGGACTTTGGGTCATAATGTTTCAGAGCACTACTGGTCACCAAACTATTGCAGTGATAAGTACTAATCGAAGGGTCAGGACTGCTTAGGATCAAGAGGCTCATTTCAGTGCTCGTTTTTTAAGGGGAGGAACACATAACTGAAGTTGATTGCTCCTAAGGAGATAGGGCTGAGCACCTAGATGACATAAGTGGGATCCTGCACAGATATGAGTTCCCACACACACAAACCGAGTGAGACTTGTCACAGACTCCATCATAGTGTATTGTAAAAATAAGCTATTTTACAGATACACCCAAGTCCCTGCATACATAGTGCTGAACCTCTGCACAGATAAAGCAGAGTTCATGTACTGACGAAATTGTGTTCTTTCATAGACTGAGGTGATGGAGTTCACATGCAGAATTAAGCACTCCTACAATATAAAAGCGTATCTTCTTTGGGCCCTAAGCCACAGAGCATCAGCCCATATTCTGTGAATGTATAATAGGCCTCTCACCGAAATTAGTGTCTGACATGGCCTGTGTTTGATAGGGAGTGAGGAGAAGCTGAGAGGATGATAGTGAGAGAAGGGACTCATGGAAAGATTCAAGCGAGAGACAGAGATGAGGTATAGAGTAGTGCACGAGATGAGAGAATGACTTTGAGAATATGGAGAGAAAACGGGGACGAGAGGACAAAGAAGTGAGAGGAGAGCGTGGCTGACAAGGGAAAGAACAGGGAGTGAGAGTGAAACTGTAGAGATGATTGAACAAGCAGCACAACAAAGGCAAACTTTACAATATATTTTACCAATTCCTTTGGCTCCCTTCGTCACTAGAAGTCTGGCTTTCACTGTGACACTGGTTGCCAGCTCCACTCACCAAATTATTATTATTATTTTTTTTTTTTTACTTTTACAAATTGCGTGCCTACCGGGAGTGAATGTGCTGCACACATTGACATAGTCACTTGGCAGCTAGTTTAGAATTGTACAAGGTAGTCTAGCCAATTTTGAAATGGAGTTTCACATGGAGCATCAAACGTGAACCCTTCTCATATTTTGGGTGGTATGTTCTTTTAGTAGAATCATGTACAAACAAGTATTGATAATTCATTTGTTTTTACTTTTGTAACATGACATGGACAGTTTCCCTAGTACAAACAATACGGTCTAGGCATGTGGCACAGCAGGAGAAACAGGACAAAGAGTTGCCCATATGTAGAAGAGATACAAAAGGGATAGCGTGTGCGAAGTAGAACTGCAACAGTAGTGCATTTGTGTCCCTCTATCTCACAAAACAGATACAGCTGTGGCAGCAGCAGTGCAAGCTTCCTTTCCTTATTGAACAGGTGGGCAACTGAAGTGCCAGCAAATTGAGCTTACCTCTCACAAAACAGGTATGACCTGGGCAGCAGCACTGTAAGGTTAATTAAGAAGTGGATCCTTAAAAAGGCAAGCTTTTTTTCTTCACATGACTGGTACTCATTGAAAGCAACAAAATACATGTTCTTTGTTCAAAGAAGGTAGCAGCAGTGCAAGCTCATCTTCCATTTATAACAGACACAGATGTAGTTCAAATGTCAATCGCTGATGTGTACAGTTCAGGAGGAAGGGTACATTCAAATCTAAATCCGCTGGAATGGGTATTCAGGTAAATGAGCCAGTGAATTAAAGTATGAGAGCTGTTGCCGTTCTCACTTAGCATTCACTGTCACTGTACTTGTAGTCGCACTCTCATTTTTTATGGTTATTAAGTTACCATAGAGATGCTTGATATCCTGAAACGACTGCCACCACTCCTATGTATGTCATATACTGGAGCCTTGCTGCAGTCAGTGAGGCGGTCATTACAACCTTGGCGGTCCAAGACCACCAGGGCTGTTTTGACGGAAGCACTGCCAACAGGCTGGCGGTGCTTCCAAGCTCATTACGACCACGGTGTTGCGCCGCGGTCGCACTGCCGGGGCCGGAGGTTTCCCGCCACATTTGACTCGGTGGTGATAATCCGCCAGGGCAGCGCTGCAGCGGATTACGAGTCCCCAACCGCCAGCCTTTTCCTGGCGGTACGGGGAGTCGCAGGGCCCCTGGGGGCCCCGTGCAGCTTTTCACTGTCTGCATAGCAGACAGTGTAAAGCGCGACGGGTGCAACGGCACCCGTCGCACGGCCGCAACACCGCCGGCTCCATTTGGAGCCGACTCCTGTGTTGCGTCTGAGATCCCCGCTGGGCCGGCGGGCGGAAACCAGTTTTCCGCCCGCCGGCCCAGATGGGATCTCAAAATGACCGCGGCTGGAGTGCGGCTGCATTGGCGGCTGCCCGGCAGTCAGATCTTGGCGGGCGGCTGAAGCCTCCCGCCAAGGTCATAATGAGGGCCTGAGTCTTGCTTTCAATGTCTGCAGGTTTTAATGTTGTCAGTCTCTGCAACTCCTACTCCTGTCACGGCAAGCAAGTGTTGCTTCTATCTTACCTTGTCAGTCCCTTCTGCTCTCACTCTGAATACTGTGGTCACTGGATGAATCGCGTGCTGGCCTACCTCTGCTTCTGCACATCATGTACAATGCTGTCATCCATTGCTGATCCAATTGCCAGTCCTTCTATTGTCACTTCACTGGGCTTCACTGGGCTTCAAGTGAGTTGATGGAGATGTAAAGCATACAGTCTGAGAGACTAGCACAACATCAAGGGTATTTAGGAGAGATTTCCTGCAGTAGCTTCAGTGCATGTAGAATAATATACTGATGAGGAGGAGGAACAAGACCTGCACACTAGTTGCACCGGCTGGATCTACCGGAGTCCACCAAGAGGAATGCAGCTTACACATGCATGAGTCTACACCCAGTTTTTCATCTGGGGATCCTTATGTGTCTCAGTCTAACTCTGCAGAAGTGGTGTGCTGCTAATGTTCATCATAACAATAATAAATCTTATTTTGCACAACGTCAGCTCTTTTACAAACATGGCTGCAAACTATCTACAATGATTAATTTACGATGCCGCATGTGCACATTTAAATCTCAGTATCTTTACCCAACCCTCTTTCATTCAGAGAGAAAGAAACTGTGAATGAGCCCAAGAGCACATTTTGGTGCTTTCATTGCAGAAAAAGTAGTGGCCTAAAACTCATGTATCATGAGGTACTGTGAATTATGGAAATTATGTGATGGTTGCCGGTGAAATATAGAGTTTGTTTTTTTGATAGCCTCCAGACCAATCTGCATAGTTTTAACATTGTCCTGGCTAGTAGTATTATGCAGATTTGCTCGAGGTTTTACAAACAGAACATGAAAAATATGTGGCACATTCTCTGGCAGTATTATTTCAAGCCATTTGACTTAGTAAAAATATTTTAGTGAAATATACAAATTTTGGAAATTATGTGGCAATCTCAGTAAGTCCATAATTAGGTGGTAAACTTGGCAGTCACAGAATTACATACATTTCCTGCCCTCACCATTGCCATTGTCTTATTAGGAAGTAATTTGTGACAGATAAAAAAAAAAGAAACATTTTCATTCTCTTCATTGCCCATTGTTAGCCGCACTTCAAAATAAATGTGAAATATGTGAAAATGCATACCATGTGTAAAACAGTCCTATATTGCCAACTTGGAACTCTGGTGACATTTACAAACCACTTGACCTTTGTCCTTGTATTTATGATGTCATCAGACCCCCTTGTTGGAATATTAGACCATATTACACAGTTACTCGTATTGTTTCTCCCATCACTCTCAAAATATAAACATGACTTTAACCCATTGTGATATCCAAACCTGACCTTAAACAAGAGACGTGTAATCAAGGTGCTGTCCATGTAATCCCTACATACCAAAATAATTTACATTCGATCTTCTAAGGCCCATGGTAAAATATCAGTAGAATATGAGTGATCACAATGTTCGATGAAGCCCAACATATTAAGTATTACAACTACATTCTGAACTCCTAACCCTTTTTTGAATGTTTTAGTACACAAATTAAGGAAGGAATGGTCTAGTGGCTAAGCTGCTGTTCTGAGGACCTCGGTTTGAAGCCAGCTTGGCAGTGGACTGAAAATTGTTTAGTTCTGGGCACATCACTTAATACCACTGTGTGTAAAATGTAAATATGTAAGACACTAGTGTGAACGTCTGTGAAAAAAAGATTTAAGCCTCCAATTGATGTACACAATCATGCATTGCCTTATGTCACTTCCTATAATGCGCAACTCTCTGTTGCTCCTCGGCTAGGTCTGTGCTATATAAATACCAGTACATGCATATTTTGACACTGTTACCTCTGTGGATACCCTTTCCTTTTGATGTCATTGTGAACCCCCTCATTTTGTGACTGCCAAATAGAAGCCTCCCACAATTTTCTTTATTGCAGTACATGCTCCACAATATTAATAGGGTTTATATAAGTCTACTTCTCAACATCTGTGGGAGAACTTTCTTATGGTATTTGGGAGATCCCCCATAACTATCTTATAGTTTCCTGCGAGTATTTGTTCATTGTGCACCTTTTGTTACTTTTCATATGAAATGAAACCTTTCCGGTGAACATTTAGCGCTTTTTTTTGTTTCTGTGTGTCAGACATGCACAGAACTTGCTTGGTACCTATGACCTTGCAGACAACTGATGCGTGCAGGTCTGGTGGGCCCTGCCTGGGCCCATGCAGTGCTCATTGTCGCTGGAAATACTTTGGCAAAGCCAGTAGATTTGGCTTTATTGTGCTAAAGCATGAAGATATTTGAATGTACAAAGGCTGTTTACATGTGTTAGAACAATAAAGTTTGATTTATTGGCTTTGCCAATGTGTGTTTTAATACTGGCTTTGAACATGTCTCGGCCTCCACAGCTTCAAGTACCCCGTCAAAACACCCTGCACCCCCACCCCTCCCGCGAAGAACGGGCCTCTGCACACAACCCACACATAAAACGCTCCTCCAAAATGCTTGCAAATACAAACACATACAAACCCACGTGTATTCACCACAAAGAGTAAACTTTACATGTTGTGTCTGAGTTATTTGGTTGCGCCCTGCTCTTCGTTCTGACACTTGCACTCCTAAGAAGCAGGAGTGGCTTCCTTGGCAAGAAATCCAAGTTCCTGTAGATACTGCTTGAGCCTTCCCTGTCCCTCCCTCTGGCATTTTAAAGCCAGCCTTTGAACCCTGAGGGCTTCAGTCCATCTCCCAGCATCGGGTGACTGCAGCGAGGACTGCCAGGCGTTCCCTCGCAGAGGAGGCACCTATAACAGCTGCTGTAACACCTAACGCGCGACACCATGGCTCGAGCCGTGGTTGTCCTCGCGGCTCTGTGCACCTTTCTCGTCAACTTCCCCTCGCAAGCCTTCGGTAAATATAACATTCGTGAGAGACTAATTATATCTCTGTGTGTGGAACGCCCGGCAAGGGACTACCCACCGTGAAACACTGCGGCGGGCGCTGAGCTCAGCCGTGAATTTCTGCTGACTATGGGCCTCTATAAACAAGTGCACGGCGCTGCCGTATGTGTCAGCGAGTTCTCGTCTGTGAGACAGGGCTTTCATGGGAGGCCACCGGCTCGGAGTTTGAAAGGTGTTTTTACTGTGACGATTATGTTAAAGTTTAGCAAGTAGTTATTGTGATGGCGACAGATTATTTAGCGTGCATCACACTTTGAGTTGTAAACTTATGTTTGAATAATGGCTTGGGCGAGCATATTCACTGTTACCTCCTGTTACAATTCTGTTAAAGGCACGCAGCACTCGTTTAACAACATGATTTCGTTTCCTTTTGGTTACCGTGGTATTTACGCTCTTGACTATTCCCTTTACTTCTGCATCGCTGAACACTCTGATACCCACGGATACCTGTCATAACGCAAATACATTTAGGTTATCGACCTCGGAAGGATAGAGGCCGAGTAGAGCCTGTCATGATTTGAACCTGGAACAAGCACGTTGCATTAAAATCTGTTGAGTAGGTTCTGAACCCACTACGCTATATCAACCTCCGTTCTAGGAGACTCGCCTTCTTGGAAGTAACAGTAAGCGAAAAAAGGCCATGCACCATGTTATTTGCATTGGAAGGACTTAGGAGGAGATTCTTTTTTGGGAAGGAAACTATGTGAAATTAATTACTTGGCTGAGGCAGTCACCCTGGTGGGAATATTCCTAAAAATTGATGTCTTCCAGTATAAAGGGCCACTGAAATTATGTGGCATAATGGGGCCCATTCTGTGGCATTTTTATTTCTCCATTTTGTGAATATAACAAATATTAACACTCGTTCAAGCTTTCACCTTAAAAACACTAAAGCAGCAGTTTAACTTTTGAATACACGAATCAACATCTAAGTTAGCAGGTGTTTGGAAAGGCTATGTACAGGACCCACATGGGACACTTTTTTGTATTTTTTCACCCATATTTGCTAGAAACATATTTTTTTTTAGTCAAACCTACAAATTATGTGGCAGATGCTGCATTATGTGGCAAGTATGGTAGATGCATGGTTACGCGGAGAATGCTGCAGCCGCAGAATTGCATAATTCCAGAGGTTTAGCCGTATACTCCTTTTATGACGGGCTGCATTTGAATCGAGTATGTTGTAATAGAAAATACTCATTTGTGTAATATAATAGCGGTATCTGCTGATACCTTTAAACCGTTCCAATGCCAGGCAAATAGCAACAGTTCTAATGCAACAAAGTCTACAGGAAAGTATTTGTATCTTTTCATCCTGGGCACTGTGCTGTGTCACACAGTACGGTTACCAAACGACAATTGCAACACCGAGGTTGCCACACAAGAGCAATTGATGGCTTTGTGGGTTGCCTTGAGGCATGATGTGTCCATTCTTCTGCATGCTCGCACAGCTCCTAGGAATGGAACAATTTACTTCTGTAGCTCATCCACTGGGGAGACTTAGTCGAGGGGCGGCTCTTCTGACGGATCAACACATCAGTTATTTAGAAATATTGCATTTTTTGGACTTTAACCTGGAAAAATGGTTCTTTTTCAAATATGTCATCAGCTGAAATAGTCACTAGCAGTCTCTTTCACGTGTATGCCAGACCGTGGTGAGAACTGAGCCCACTGGCAGAACTCTGTTTCTTTGAGGCACCACCCAGTTCCAGCCTTGGTTGCAGAGTGGCATTTAAAGGAGTGTTTTGACAGCTAGTAAAATCAAAAACGTTTCCCTGCTTAGTGTTTGACTGTTGATCCCCATCTCAAGGTGAGAGCCCTTTCAGATTCCAGACAGCAAGAGCTCTTGTTAGAAGTGGGTGTGTTCAAAAACAGTGAAAGCCGAGCCAGGGTTCTGGATTGAGTCTAAGAGCCTGGTAACAAGCCGAGCCATGAAAATATACGGAGCAGCGCAACAAACATCATGTAAAAATATGACCTTCTTTTCAGAGTTCAAAAGCGTGACAATGAACATGCATAAGCTTCTCACCTTAGCATATCAAATTATATTACTCATTTGAGAGGTATTAATTTAAAGTTATAGTTTTAAACATTAATTTAGAACTATTTCAGCCACCTCTAATCATCACACTAAGATGACAGTGTCATTAGTGAATTAAGAGGCAAGTCAGTTGTCATATGTACCCAGTATGTGGCCTAGATTTTTATGCATTAAGCAACATGATCCTCCGGTCCACTGGGATCATGTGGCTGGAGAGGGCCAAATTGTGCAGCAGGGTTCACTAAATTATGCTGCAAGAAAGGGCCAAATATGGAGTGTATTCTGAAACAGTTTGTGATCGTATTACTTTTTTTTTTTTTCACCTCATTGGTACCAGCTTAAAAAACAAATACAGCAATAAGCAACCGAAGGTTGACAGGCAACCTTTGACAAGGACCTTTCATTGCATGGCAACACGTTTCACATAATCTTAGTAACCTTTGATCTGTCTGATCTCGAAACAATAAAACATTTTTGTTTCGAGCTACAGATTATGCATCAGATGATGTGGGAAATGTGGTAAACCCATCATTATGTGGAAAACACAGTGGATATAGAATAAAATTTAGGTGGCCCTGATGACAGTCTATTAAAGCAAACATGCAAGGTTTTTTTTTTTATCAGTGGCAGGTGTCACTTTCACATGCTTACCAAGATGCGCAATATCAAACTCACAGACAGGCTTAAAACATGCTGCTCGCTATGTGTTGTGTAGCTGCCTAGTGGTGAATTCATGTGCGTGTCATCTGACTGCCAATTAGAGTGCATGCTGGAACTTTTATAGATCTTTTTAACCTGTACATCTCACTGTTTTATTGAAACTGCAATTCACAGAATCTAAAGTTGGGTTGACTAAAATGGCTGAAGGTGTCTCAAAAGACTTTGGAGATCTTGTAAGCAATACCTATTAAGGTAATTGTGGTCATTTCTACACGTCATGTGCATATAGGGATTATAACTGGTTATGTTCTAGTTTGTCGATTGTTTCAGCTTTGAGGTTCCTTACATCCAAAGGAAGGTAACATTGGGCCATTATATGTGGGATAACGTTCTCACGGACATACATTATAAGGATATTGGAAGTCACAGAGGAATTCCATAACACCATAGAGGAACGAAGCCGAAGGCAAAGTTCCTTTATGAGGTTCAACTCCTAGGTGAATTACAATATCTTTATCATGTATGACGCGGGGTAATTTCACCGGTCTTACAAACCACTTAAAACATTGGTGCATTGCTCTTTCATATGAAAGAGTTAGCATGCTTGCAACCACAAATACAAATAGAACCAGTTGTGCAAAATTAAACACTTCAAAAACCTGTTAGATATTTGTTGCAACAAGATATAAGTCACTAAGTCCAATACAAGTCAGTTAAAAAAAAAGCTGCTGTAGCAGATATAATTGACTAAGAAGTGCAAAAATAAACAGGTTCTTTCTGATTGTCACTGTAAGACAGAAAAACAGGTTAGAAGAAAGAAAAGCAACATTTGGAGTTCTGAAGAGTTTTCTTCATAATCGGCAATTGGGTGCGTCACAAATCGCCGATTACAAAGAAATTATAGGCAGGTGGTCATACAGGGATTGCAGTATCCCATGTATTATAACATTATAAAATACTGTTAGAAAATATCCCTCAGGTGAAGAACACTTTTAAGTGGATCTTTAAGCTAGGTAGTATTTTCATAACAGGAATTGTTGCACCAGGCAGCACACACACGGCCAAAGGTTTTGTTGACCATAAAATCTGCTTAAGTATAACAGGAACTCAGTTCAAAGCTGACCGGCATAAATATTTCTTGATATGGAAATATTCTTAGGATGGGGTGTGGCTAAGGCTTTGGAAATCTGCCATGCAAGAAAAGACCAAGAGCCCAGTTCTCAAAAGATAACATCAACATTGGTGAACAAACATTATCAGTGCAAGGCTGTCATTCTAAGAATTACCTTTGGAAAGAAAATCATTGATGCCACAAACTAACCTTAGGCCACATATGGCTATGCCGTTCAGTGCAAAGGTATGCCACCATATCATACAATTACAGGAGCAGCTCGCATGGCTGGGCAGGGGATGCGGGGGGCTGGGGGGGAGGCAGTTGGGGCACGGAGGGCACGAGAAAAAAAGAATAAAAAAATAATGATTAAAAAAACTTACCTGCTTTGCTCCTGCGCCGCACTCCTCTCTCCTTGCAGCTGAAGGCACAGGCTCCCAGTCTGCCCTGCACCAATTCTGGCGCTGCTCAGAGCAGCATCAGGATTGGCTGGGAACGCCCAGCCAGGGCACTCCCGGGCAGACTGGGAGCCTGTGCATGCTCCCTCGGGCTGGAGAGAGCCTTGTGCGCATGTGTGTTTGGCCAGCCCGAGACAGCCGACTAAACACACATGCGCTCTGAGGGGAGTGCACAGTACCCTTCACTCAGCTCATCACCCCCAATGTCCCGCCCCTTTTACCTGGAAAGGATAATAAACACAGTTTATTATCCTTCCCAGGTAAAAAGATTTGCAGCGGTTGCTGCTGACGGGCGGGGGGTGATGCTCCTCCGTCCATATGGAGGAGCTGCGCCTGTACAATTAACAATATAGGCATTGACCTTTGTAATACAACATGACCAAGCAAATTAATTTATCAAACCCATGTTTCAGTCCTTTACTTAGAGTTTTTCCGTGGGAGAAATCTTTCCTAAATCATGATAAATGATCTTCCACGTGCATTTCCCAAAATACTTATATCTGAGAAAATCACAAGAAATGTAGTAATACAGCTTTCCCGCATGGAAAGCCCATGCACATTAACACCGGGAAAACGCTGATGTAAATTATGCATATTTAAATGTAGAAAATGGGGATGGAAACTCTGTTTTAACATTGTTTTTTTTAATTTACGTTGATTCCATGTCAGCCGTAAAATTTCCATCTATGCTCAAATCCTTGCGCAGGGACCCGAATTCTGAGATTTGCGATTAATGCCAGCGTTGGAATATTCTACTCCTAGTAAATACCACACCCCCATTCACCCACTTGTAATCAGGCCATTTTTATGGTAATGGTGTGAGTGCACAAAATATTACAAACAAGGGGGAGTGTTTTGTGTGGTCAGTCATTTGGTAGTCGTAGTTCATGCCAATTAAAGGTGGCTTTCACTTTGTATATCCTTTAATGCAGGGGTCCCGACCTTTTCAGCTATAAGAGCTACTTATGTGCAATGAAAGTCATATCAAGCTACTAATAATATTAGTGCAGAATTAGTGACCACATGAGACCAAATTATATTGGTGGCCATCACATGCATGATTACCAGCAGTGAATACCTTAGTGCATCAGGCTAGATTGCCCACAGTAATGTGAAAATGGCTTTATCACTTGGAAATGCACCTACCAGGTACATGCACAACAGCCATAGCTAAAGTGTCACTGGCACCAAGGTAATCATTTTAGTAATGCCTCCCCAACCCTCATGGTTTACCACTCAAGTCTTAGCTTTAAATATATTTTGAAACTCAAATTCTTTGACTTTGAACATCAGCTAAGCTTGTGAATTAAAGATGTTTTAGTCTTAAATACACACTTTTCAATTTTGGGATACATCTATTAATTTAGCAAAGCAAAAGTATCTAATTTAGTAGCCTGGGCTCAATACAGGAGAGCTACCATCAGGCAGCTGGAGTGCTATCAGTTGCTCACGCAGGGGTGGCTCCTCCGCAATAGTGGAGGAAGGTCGCCCCCCCTGGCTAAGAGCCAGCAGCAGAAAAATAAAACAATACTTCAATATTGTTTTATTTTTCTGCTGCTGGCTCATCCAGCATGTTAAGGGAGGGTTGGGGCTGGGCCATGGGAGGTGAGAGGGGGAATGAGGAATCAAGTGCACTAAATGGGCATGTGTGTTTGGCCAACCAAACACACAAGCACACTTAGGTTTCAACAGCCAGGCTGTGTACACAGCCTGGATGGATAAACTGCAAAGGCCACAGGGTTGTGTCTGAGTGGCAGTCCGAACCGCTCAGACCAATCCTGATGCTGCCTTCATGCTAGATTTAGAATGAAAGCAGCACAAGGATTGCTGGGTAGCCTGTTCTGGTGTTCCAGTAAAAGCTGGGACACCAGAACAGGACAGGAGCTACGAGTGAGGCGGCAAGAGACAGAGGCAGGTACAATAAGTCTTTTTAAAAACGTTTTATTATTTGTTCCCCACTCAGTCCTCGTCGTCGTTCCACCCGATCCACCCCTTGATATTTGCGGCAGCCACGGCTGAGCTCACGAGCTACTCGTTGGAGAAGCCTGCTTTATTGGGACCTGGTCAACTCTTGCTAGAGATTTACATGCAATAACTATTGATTTGCGAACTTGTTGCTTCATGATAAGATAGCATTTGAGTGTCCAACTAGTTATGTAAATAAGTGCAGCGCTATGACAAAGTGTGCCACCCCACTTTATATTATGATTGTTAGAGTTATAAACTGTTAAAATGCTGATAGGTGGTCTCTTCTTGGGTAAAATAATTTAAAGGTCAAATTTTCTTCAGTCAAGTAAAAAAGAATATTGTATGAGATATTATATCTCTTTCTTTTTGCTGTGCTTCTCAAATCAACAATCTTTCCAGAAATTACACCAAAGGATACAAACTGAAAATTAGAGTTTGGAAACATGAGATGGGGTATATTACATGATTTTTAAAGCAATTAGATCTAAAATCGACTCCTTCCAGTTTTTCATTCATGGAGATTTCCGCTGCTCCCACGAAGTATTTGTTTATTTTTCCCTTTACCACCTCAACAGGAACAATAACCCTTGTTATTACCTACATCTTTGTGTATTTATGTTTTCCTTTCACTAGACCTCCCAGGAAAATGCATTAGTCACACTTTTTCCTGTTTTGTTCTGTTTCCTGTGGAGACAGACACAGGTCCTTTCTTATAGCACTGAAAAGGGCAGGAAGTTATTTGCTATTTTGTGTACGCCTCTGTATTTCTTTTCCTATGCACCTAGGGTTTGACTTGCTTGAGCCAGTTTTTCTCTTTACATACCAGACTAATTTGTTTTGAGGTCTCGCATCAGACAGTTGTGCTGTCTGTTGAAGATAGGTTTCTAAGCTGCCAACTTGTGATTTTGCTTTTGAGACACTCCTAAATTTACAACCCCCACTCAGGACACTAGTCTTCCTCTTTCTTCCCTGCTAAACACACAAACGAAAGCTCTGGAGGCTGCCACTGATGTCCTGGGGAGATTTTATACCTCAGTGGTTTCCAGCTAATTGTGTTCCTACCATGTGTTATTGGCTCATCACTGGGTTACTGTGTGAGAGGAGCCGCTATTGTGTAACACACGGTGGCACTGTGTAAATAAACTGTAAACTTTGCACTTGTATAGCGCACTACTCACCCGTTAGGTTCTCAAGGCGCTGTACGCATACCGCTGTGGAACCCCTCCTGGCTTTTCCCTGTGAGGCACCCACTCCTGGACAGCCCCAGGGTGAAGCCAGGCATCCAAGCGCTGTGAGGGCCGTTGTGGAGATTAAGCAAGCTATTGCCCAGAGTTACAGATTGGGACCGATTAATTAGATTAGGCACTGAGGCGAGAATTATCTGGTCCAAGGGAATTGAGGCCAAGACCCGCCGAGGTGGGAATTGAACCCTGGTCCTGGGCCAGATCTCTGCATCAAGCAGGTCTGAGTTGGCAGGTCTGATTGTACTCACAGATCGAAACCTTGCTCAAGATTGGGTGTCTTTTATATAATTCTCATTTGACTTGCTGATATTTGCAGCTTTCCTCCCTTTCTATGTTTGCCCCAGCCACAGGAGCGTTTTTGTTTCACTGTTGGTGGATTTGTCATTTCTTCCTGCCACAAACACAGCATTGAATCTAAGAAAAGGGAGGCTTTCGTAAACAACATCAATTTGCTGCATTTCAGTGCCACAAAGTGGGCATTGGAAAAAATGCAACAGAAATAAGAAAGCTCCAATATTGATTTTGACAGACATTGATGATTTCTATAAACAAGTTTTGGCAATTTAATCAGTCAAGTTTCCATGTAACCATAAATGAGACCGATTGGCGTTGCCAATGCTTATTTGTCTCTGTGGCCTGGCTAGTGAAGTCCTCAATGGAGCTCAAACTGATGTGCTTGTTGATAGTGCTGCCTGGGCCACAGTGCACCATTACTTTTGATCCCTTTTTCTCATGTTTGTATGTTTCAAGATGTATTTTGTTATGACAAATGTGAGAACAAGAAATACAATATGTACTATCTTTGATGAGGCCTATTATTGAAATGGACGTGTTGGTGAAGTGCACCACAAATGGGAACATTTGGATGAAAGTTCCTGCTTGACACTTAATGTTCCTGTGGCAGGTTTTTTTAGTGTTCGAAGCAACAATCTGCATTAGGTATGAGGTTATGGGGCTCTTCTCATGAGCACCACAGGCATACATTACATGATCCTTCTTATTGCTGTTGTTTGCCATCTTCAGCGGTTAGTATGCCCAAGAAGGGGGACTTGAAACAGGGTCAGATAGGCAAGTGTGCTCCATATATAAGGTTTTGAAATACTTTCTTGATAGAGTCTGGATCAACTTACATCTTCTTCTTAAGACAGTCAGGTCAATTTAGCTGGCTATCTTTGGGTTCATTACTCCTTCACCCTGCCAGCTTACAGAGTGTAATGGAAAAATGGAGAGTGTAGATACACTTGCCGTTACAAAGTTCACGATCAGAATATTGTCTTGCATGGAGTTTGATGAATTGAGAGGATCTCTCTAGGTAGAGTCCTTATTATCTCATTTAGCGGGCAGGCCAGAAGTACCGTCCAAAGATCCGCCACTCCTGAAGGTGGTTGCCCAGATTGTTATTATGTTCCTGAAGAATTGTTGCACTGTCTGGTTCTGAACACTTCGAACCCATAAACACATCTTTCATGGCTGATTTAGATTTTTCTGAATTATTGGTTGCCTTGATCCTGACAATGAGAAACATAATTTATAACAGGGACTGCAACTGGGGGCAGTCTACAAGAGCCCACTGGCAAAATGGCTATCTCAAAAAAGATTTGACATGCAGCTGTGATGGCGAAGGTTTTTGAGAATTGCAATCATGTCACACCAACCAGGGTTTTGTTGGTGCAAATTAGGTGTTTTTGTGGCAGTAGAAAATATGTAGACCTTATTATTTATTGGGGTATAATTCACTGGAGCTCATCAATTCCAACAGGTTACTTTATAAGAGAGGCACAGGGTGATGTATGTGCACAAAATATATCCTCTTTATCCTGCCAAATGAAAGCCAAGTATTATCTGCTTGGGTATTTCCTCAGTGAAGCAAGAATTTGGTTCAGGAGGACGTATGAAGTGGTAACTACTTAATGTGATCACCATTAATCCGAACCCTATTCTTCCTCCTTCAAACTATTAGGCTGCAATCACCTTCTCCACAGACAGTCTGTTGGCACATCTCAGTCAAGCCACTGCTGACCAACTTTGGTAGAAATAGTAACTGAATTGGCAAATGGAAACTTTTAGAGGACTCTGAGTATAGAGAACATACTGTGTTTAAATGCTTAGGTAACATTGGTGTAGACACAATCTGGCTGAAGTAATTCATGAAATAAGTGAAATTCCTTAATGCTAAGAGGTGCTTCTATAGGAAGGAAGATCTTGGGCATTCTACCTTGTGTGGCACCGCTGAACTTGCACCTCTCCGTGTGATCAGAATTGTCTGATACAACTCAAGTCATTGTGCACTAGATATTGTGCCTTATTCCAGGGAGGTATGGAATTGGTAACTATTCGTCTGTGATCATAATTGTCTGGTGCCACTCAATTCATCACACACAAGACGTTGTGCCACATTCCAAGGAGGTATGGAATTGTTAACTCTTCATGTGTGATCAGAATTGTTTAGTGCAACTCAAGTCATCGCACACCAGATATTGTGCCTAATTTCAGGAGGGCGCAGAGGTGCAGATTAGTGTAGTGGAGTGCCCGGTTTGGCTGAGTGCTATTGTGAATGGCATGGGTCCTACGGTGACCCTCCCCTGTGCTTAGCTGAACAGGGCCTATGCTGGAAGGCAAAGTGCAGAGACCCTTGAGTGAACTTCCCGAGCGGGAGCCAAATCTCCTTTTGTTGACTGCTGCCTGATCAGTCTGTATCTATTTTAATTTCTCCCACCTTTCCCCAGGGAACCTGAATAACTGTGACTCCAGCCGCAACCGGCCTAGACCTGGGTAAAGGTTTCTTTCATCTCCAGCCCATGGATGTGGAGTAGTAGTGGTTGGTTGAAGGGTGAAGGAGGGTTTGGGCCCACAGGGTCTGCGAGTATAGGAACAACGTACCATCTGGATATCAGTGCTTCGCATTAGGGTGTTGGAAGTAAGTGTGTGCGAGTGCGTGCTATACAAGCCTGCCTGATATTTGTGGCATCGCGTAGCAGTGTAGAGTGAGTCTGTGGGAGTGACTTCCTGTGATCAACTGCACCATGCAGTTCACAGTTTTTACCCATGCGGCCTAGGCCCACAAAGTTATTTAAAAGTGCTGCCATTATTGGTGTGTACTCATGGCTGCTATCGCTGTGAACCGTGTGCACCCTATAACTATGTGGTATTGAATTGGGATAATTGCTAGGGTGCGTCTCGTGCTGCCAACGTTTTTCACCACATGAGGATGTTGAGAGGGAAAGAAGGATTTTTCCCAAGTGTACATATTGTTGATGTTGTTTTAACAGGGTTGGGCCTAATACTGCTCGTGTTATTTCCAAATGTGATTTATGCCCAGAAGTGCATGATTTACATGTCATGTTAGTTAATGTGTGTGTTGAATCCAAATCTTCTTTACAGCCACAACGTGTGAAGTCTTTTTTGTGACGCTCTGTGTATTTGTTGTGTAAGAGTGCTGTGCCAATGCTTTACACATTGTCCCTGTGATAAGCATGACTGCTTAGTGCCAAGCTAACCAAGGGTGAGGGCAGGTTATGCAGTGATTGTAATCACTTATCCCTTAAGGGAATGGTAGGTTCTGCCTGGCTAGGGCCTTGTCTCAGCCAACTAAAATGTGGGGCGTCCAACACCAAAGGTGTGCAACAACAACATGGTTGGAACGTAATAATCTTAAGAGCTGTTTCTAGATGGAGTAGAATGCTGGAGCTGTTGAACAAACATTATGGTTGGACAGTCGTAATGCTAATAATTGCTTCTATGGGGAGGTGAATACTGATGCTGTGGAATGTGCAGTGGAATGGGAGGAATGTTCTAATGCAAAGAATTGTTTCTATAGGAAAGTTTGTAATTGAGATGGGGAACAAACCTTAATGGTGGTAGGCATAAATGCTAGGGCTTGCTTATAAAGAGTGTGACACAAGAATGTGGAATGACAATATGGCAGAATGTTCTGATGTTAGAAACCGCTTCTATAAGAAGAGGAATATTGAGGCCGTGGAACAAACTGTGCATGTGCAGAATGTTTTCATGTTCAGAATTGCATTGCTTCTAGAGGAAGGGGTTGTTGGGGCTTCTTAACAAATATTATAGGGGAAGTGTTGAAATGCTAAGTGTTCTATGGAAAGGGTAACACCAAGGATGCAAATAAAAAATATAGGGCAACGTAAATGTAGTGGAATACTGGGGTTAGGGACAAATATTGAGGCTGTAATGTTCTAAATCTATTAACACTTATATCTGTTGGACGTGGGTGTAGTTGTTGTGGAGGAAATGCTAGCTGAGTAATGTTGTAATAATAGGCCCTTTATACAGAGGAATGAGACTATTAGCCTATGGATCAAACATCATGGGTAGAAGGTTCTAATAAGTACTTTTGTAGTGTTGGCATAGTGACGTTATGCAACAAACGCTATAGGTGGAGCATTGTCATGGTAAATATTATTTTTAAAGCATGGTACATACTAGTGGAGTAAAACAAACACAGAGAACTCTAGTCTGAAAAATTACTGCAACAGAGAGGAACACCAAAGATGTAAACGAACAATATGGATGGAATGTTATACAAATTAACAAAGGGTCTATGTGAGAGAAGGCCTCTTTTTGCATGGTTAGCCCTCACTTTTTGCCTGATGTTGATGTGTTCTAGAAGTTGGTAGTGCCCAGGGCCCCTGCTAATCAGGTTCCCTGGGCCAGAGCTCTTTCCCTAAATCTGTTGTGCACAATTGGATATACTCTTAATTATCCCCATAAGTCCCTAGTAAATGGGTACTCCAGTACCCAGGGCAAGAGATAGTAAGAGGAGATCCCGGAGGGCAGCAGCACTGATTGTGCCACCCCAAAGGTCCTGAACCCAGATGCACCCAACTCGACATGGCACACCCTTTGTGTGCACCATACTATGTGTGAGGGCATAGCTGCATGAGCAACATGCCCCCACAGTGTCCTTCACAAATCCAAGACACAGTGAGTGAACAGGCATGTACTGGGCACTGGTCAAACATGAGCTTCCCAGTTACATGATGGCTACTCTGCACCCTGGGTTGTTTGGTATCAAACAACTCAGAATAATAAATCCAAACTGGTACCAGTGTTGGACTTAACCCTAGATGTACCCAGGGGCCACCTTTGAAGTACCCTGTGTAAAAGCTAAGCCTAACTGGCATAGTTGCTGACTGGTTCGATCCAGCGTGCCAATCCAGACAGCCAATATACAAACCTTGGGGAGAGCCATGCCTCTCTGGTTTGTAAGCCAATGCCCTCCCTGGGTGGAGGAGCTACCACCCCCTTCCTTTAGGAATGTGCAACACCCTGGCGGTGAGCTTCAAAGGGCTACAGTGACTGAAACCCAAGCCCACAGGGCTGCTGCGAGCAGCAGAGGGCTACCCCCTTGTAAACACCCACTTTGGGAGGGATCAAAGGCGGGAAACCAGACAAAGGGTAGGAGGAGTGGCCTCACTGAGCATGCACAACCCCTATGGGCTTGCATGCGAAGTGGACCCTCTTTCTAATTTTTCTCCATCGTGGAATGGAGCAAAACAGCCTATCAGGTTTAGAGAAGTGACCCTTCCACAGGAAGTGGTCACTGTAGTGGGTGTAGCCACCCAAGGGTAAGTGTCCCATTGGAAACTACCAGGCTCCCCCTAAAACACCCTCTAAATTCATTATTTATTGGGCTCCCCTGGACCAGGAAGATAGATTGACAGGAAGAAAGAAGACAGCACCAAAGAACCCACCAGGACGAGACCCGGACACCTACTGCACCAGAAGAGGCTCCAAGACCCCTGCTTGCTGCACCAGAGTCCCAACAATCGCCACTGCAGAGAAGCTGGACCAACCTCAAAAGCCCCAGAGGACCTCCAGGCTTTGCAAATAGCCTATATCTTCCTCCTGAGTGGAGGCACTACTCAAGAAAATCAAGACACCTGCAAAGGACCAACAAACCAATGAGGGTCACTTCACTGAATCACTGATATCTCTGTGACCGGAAGTCACAGCCGGACCCAACGACACACCGTCGACCACCCAGAAGGGACCCACACCTGTGCCAAGTTTGGTGGCACTGCACCCTCTATTGGCCAAGATACAGCAATACCCAGGTACTGTTCAACAGAAAACCAGCACCCTCAGAGCTGAAAAAGGATTAGGAGGAAGCCCCAGTCGAGGGACTTCAGGAACACCCCATACCTCTGACCAGAGTGCCTCTGTTGTCCTGTAAGTCACCCGCAAAGAGACTCACCTCCAGCTCCAGTGGACTCCATTGCGCACAGCATCCCAGACCTCCAAAACGCCTTGCACCTGGGCACCCTGGGCCTTGCATCGTGGGATCTGTGGTGTGCCCGGGTCCCCAACCCCTTGCGACCTCACAGCCCAAGGGGACCCCAAAGCCCAACAGTGGTGAAGAGGAAGAAATTAACATAAGTCAAGATGTCACCCTTTTTAAATCTTCAAACCAGCTCCTTTTCCAAGTAGCGCCTCCAGGTGGCCCTGTGCCTGTGCCAAGAACCTCTCCAATGCCGCTCCTCCCGGAACTGGGAGCTGCCTGAGATTCTCCAGCTGGCACAGTGTGCCCACCGACTGCTGAAACCACCCTGCAAAAGAAGAGACTGGTAACTCAACCGTGCAATTTTTAATGCATTTTTAAAAGTAACTGCCTATTGATTCCAATGGTGAGTAGTTACGCACAGACTAACGTTGCTAAAAATATAAGAAGTCATAACTTGAAAAGTACTTAATGTGTTCTAAAGATCTTTGTCTTAAAATGTATTTAAAACTCTGAAGTATTTTTATAAATTCTGGTCTATCGAGTTATTCATTGAATGTGTATGATGCATGATTGGATTTGGGAGTACAGCAAATACTTAGCACATCTCCTGGATTAGCCTAACTGCTCGATCATCTACCTTAAAAATTGGAGCTTTAGGTGGTCTAATGTTTACCTCTGGTAACCAACGTGTGGTTGCCTGAACCATCTGCATAGTGTGCTTGGTTTTGCACACTGCATAGAGGGCCAGCCTCCAACAGTCTATGATAAATATGCTGTGTGTAATATTCTAAAGCTAAGACCTGCTTCTACAGCAAGGGCTTTATATGGCTGTGTAAACTACTTAACAGAATAAATGTTGTAATGCTTAGAAAGGCTTCAATAGGGAATGGATATTAAGGCTGTGGAACAAATGCTCTGGGTGTAATGCAAAATATTGTTTCTTCAGGAAATTAAATGCTGGGGGTGTGGGACAAACATGAAGTATGTTCTATAGCTAAGTGCTACTTTTAAAGGAATGAGTATACTGGGAGAGTGGAACAAACGCTATAGGTGTTCATAAAAGATTGTTGAATTGGAAGGAGAAAATTAAGGCTGTGTATTAGAGGCAATGTGTGTAACGTTTCAATGCTAAGAATTGGATTCAGGAACTCTGGAATAATGTCTTATCTGGCGACATTGTGTCGGACTGTCCGTATTTATGATAGGCGGGGCAAGCAGTGAATATTCTGGTAGCAGGAATGACTTACACGTGAAGAGCATGGACTTTAGAAGCGTGGCCCGAACAGGGAAAAGATCAGATAGGAGCTTCAAGTCGCACATAGTCACAGCTGTTCTTGTTGCCCTTGTTTATCAGAAGTGGTGCTATAGAGCAGGAATGTGTGGGAAAGAATGCCGACCTCCTGATAACATGCTTGAGATCTACTATGTACAATATCACATTGATTACCACCACTATAGGCTCTGTAGAGGCTCCAGTCTGGCAGAAAAATTGCTGACATGTGATGGACTCTTGTGCAGTGCTGCAGGTGTCAGGATGTTGTGACAGTTAGTCGGACATTAAGGAACTTCTTCCAACCCTTCTGGCTCTTCGAAGATATTAGTGGTAGATAGTTAGCAATACATACATAATGTAACATACACTGCGTTGTTAATGACTTTTCCAATGATGTATTTTGCATTGAACTTTAAAAGCAACAAGACCTGAAAGTGCTATTTAGCATCAGAAAATTATGTATTGAAACCGTTTGTCAAATGTGACTTTTTATTCTTTTTATGCGGTTTAGCATGTAATACGTTATTTGTGTACAAAAGTGACTCGTTCTACGAATTAAACTCTGAAAATCATAATGTACAACCGTTTTTAATTGATTAAAGATAGGCCAAATTTGTGCTATTTAAATAATCTAATTATGCTCACTTCACAAGTGTCTAAAGATATTTAACATCCAATTTTGTTTTAAGACATTCTTTTTTCTGTCATTTCATGACTAAAATTACATATTTCCCAGATACTTGTCACAGGTATGCTCAAGCAGAATAGGGACTGTTTGTATCTCTTATTCAGCCGACACATGTTTCTCACTGAGTTGTGGGTAAATTTCATTTCTATCAAGGGTCACTAAAATAATTGAGTAGTTCCTTTTATTGTTTAATAAAGATAGTGATATAAAAAACATATTCGTAATAGTTACCAAAGTTAAGTTCTTGCGCGGTCTCTACATCTGACATTTGGATGACTTAGTAAAAACATTTGGTTGATGGAATAAAGAGTGAGGAAGGACCTAACTTTTGTCACCAATACAACTCTGTGATTATACCACTATCCTTCTATATTTTCCTCATCTGTAATCTTACTTACCGTACTTCACACTTTCTTTGCGGTGCGGCATAAGTCTGGCGTTAGCAATACTTTTGCATCTTAGATCGACCTCCTCATCTAGGACTAGCTGATGTACTTATGGCAAAGATTCTGAAGTTCGACACATGTAGATTCTGAGTATGTTTAATTGACTGTGACCTGACAAAATAGTTGTTCTTTTTTATTTTTCTGTTTTTCTATACCATTCATTTTACACTTTTGTTTTTTACACACATTCTTATTGCTTACTGCTTGCTTCGTGAAGCGATACGATGCCCATAGTACCTTTGACATGGTACATGTAACATAAAAACAAATAAATAAGGTTGATGTGGATGGGACCAGGGATGTCTTAAAACATTGCATAGTGTGGAGTCTGACAGAGGGACCCAGTCTGTTAGGAGCCCTGGCTAGAGTCACCTCAGGATTGAGCAGTGCCACTATCTTGTTTTCAGATACTTTCACTGTGTGTGAGGAAAGCTTTCACTCCTACTCCTTATGCTTGAGACATTTTGTTTTTTGTGGAAGCTGAGAATTGTTCATATTCATCTAAAAGTAGTTTATTTCTCTTCAGAGACAAAGCTTGTTCAAAGTGTGTTTTTAACTTATATTTTTTATTTTAACTTCAAATACCGGCTATGTAATTGGCTTGCACTTCTGCTGCCCAGTTATTTTCAGTCTGTTTTTTAAAGTTGCTGCAATACAGTGCTTAAGTGACATTGTAACAATATGTCTGCCTGTGAGTCAAGTGCTTGTTTGGACTGTGATTTATTCTTATCTTAATCACAAATACTACAACTAAAAATTAATGGAGCTCATGGAAAGTTCGTTATTTTAAAGACATCAGCATACATCACTGAATGTTTTTTTTTTTTACAATTTAAATGTTTTTGCATGCATATGGCGGCCTTGTATAGGTTGTGGCATAGGGCCAGATGTGGCAAAGGCTTTTACCCATTCTGTGTCTATGGGAAAAAGTGTTCGTACATATGGCCCATAGTTTATTTTTTTCATGCATGTGCTTGCAATAAAATTGTTTATTAAAAAATGTAACTATCTCGTCAGTCTGCCAAAGCCAGACCAATTGGCTTTGCCATTGGTTCTTTTGTATTGCACTGTTCAATGATGTTACTCTATGTGATTAGGCATACACTTTATAATTAGTAATGAAAGACAAAAAACAGATTAATGACACTTATATCGGGTGCTTTGGCGATATTGGCCACTGATTTGTTTTTCTTTCACGTCTTTCTTACTTTAAAATGTTTATATACTAGTTACAAAAATACACCTACCATGTACATTAATAAAAAATGCATCAGTAATGCCAAGAGGTGGGGCTTGGAATTGAATATTCCTATCGAGTCACTGGTCTGGTGAGGCATTCAATAGCTCATCTTATATGGGCAAAAAGACGAAGGAATGACATTTAAGGGGACCTAGTAAAAGGAGAAAATGTAAATTAAATGATTGATCCATCAGACTTGGGCCGTGAAAAAACACTCATATTTTAGGCAAATGTTTTCAGGCATAATGCCACCACTCACTGTTCAATAGATGCAATGACTGAAATGGGCAGACCCATTGCCCAGTGCTATATGCTGTTATAGGCGGGAGAAGAAGAATGTAAATGACACTCAAACTGACCAGAAGCCCACTATATATGTTATCTAATAAACATTTTGTTGATTACAAGTTCCTGTCAGAAAGTTAAAGCTTTCAGGCCATATTTAAAAAGTATTTTATAATGCACACACAACTACACACTACGTATGTGTTGTCAAAAATAGGTAAACATTTACACACAGAACATCAATATACAACCCATCTAAAGAGTGTCTGCCAAAGGTTATTATAGGTACAAATCGTATTC
Organism: Pleurodeles waltl; assembly: GCF_031143425.1. Classification (NCBI taxonomy): domain Eukaryota; kingdom Metazoa; phylum Chordata; class Amphibia; order Caudata; family Salamandridae; genus Pleurodeles; species Pleurodeles waltl. The sequence goes on along the minus strand of NC_090450.1, from coordinate 745,585,397 downwards.
CCCCAGTATTTTGTCAGATGAGTTATCTAAAACCAAATCTCTTGCCCACTACACTAATCTCTGACATTCCATGTAACAAAACAACGCCTGCAGGCTTTAACACAGTGTAATACAACCCATCATAATGGCCCATTGACATTTACATCTGGTTTTTACAATAATCTTCAATCCTATTGACTTTGTTGTCATTTTCATAACTAAACAAATCATATTGAATATAAGTTTTCCGGCAAGACAACCGTTAGGTATTCAGTTAAAAAAACTACAGAAATGCACAACATCACAGCTGACAAAACAGTATGTAACACATTCTAATAGGGGATAACAACATTTATCACAGTACAAATCTTCAACATTCGGTGATTGCCAGAAGTGGTAACCAACACCAAAACCCCTGCCTGATACAGTAACCTGTTAAGATTCCATGTAATGAAATACGTATAAAGGCTTCACCACAGTGTAATAACAATCTGCCCTTAATGATCTATTGGTTTAAACATATGGCTTTCACCATAAATACATTTGGCCTTTTCTTTGTTGTCTTATTGTAATTTTTCATATTAAACAAATCGCATCTATGGCACCTGACATTATTTTTAAGAAAACAGGTGTGAGGGAAATGCCTGAATTAATCCCAGCCACTGGCAATTACTCAGGTTGTATCCTAGTCTTTCATTTTCACCTAATATTCGGCTGTAGACAGATACCAACTATACTGCAATCAGTCGTCTCACCCAACAGGATCAATTCAGCCCAAACTCCAAGCCAGACCTTCCAAATAGGAACATAAGCAATTGCAGACTCCAGGCCTGATTTAGATATTGGCGGAGTGGTTACTCTGTCACAACAGTGATGGATATCCCATCTGCCGAAATCTAAATCCCATGGGATATAATGGGATTTAGATTTCGGGGGAATTTTTGTCAGGGACTAACCCCTCCACCATGATCTAAATCAAGCCCTACGCCTTGCTGGTGAGGTGCAATGAGGTGTGCTGCTTCAATCCCATAGGACAGCGAGTAAAGGACCCTTGTCGGAATTAATGTCTCAGTTAGAAAAACTGATGGGTGGAATGCTTGAATTAATCTCAGCCACTGGCAATTACTCAGGCTTAATTTACAGTCCATTAATGCCTGCCCAACCAGAACCATTGCACTACCAGACTGGGACGACTCCTGTTGAGAATACAAGCAACTCCAGCACGGTTTCAACCCTTGGGCCACGTCATTGAGTTGCACATTAAGTCTAAAGGTACAGTGAGCATGAGACCCACATGTGTATATCACACACAGGCTTTCTCACTAAGAAAAACAAAAAAAGTGATAATTGGAATTCTTGAATTAATCTCAGCCGCTGGCATTTACTTAGGAACCATTCCAGGTAATGTATTCTGCGACTATAACTGTACAAGACAGAGAGCAGCAATATGCAAATCAATTGTGAAAAGGCACACATTTGCTAAAACCTGTTTGGGGTTGTTTTTTAACTGTTCGTACGTGAAGCAGCTTTGGAAGTAGGGCTGGATTGTTCCCACAGGAGCAGGATCAAGCCTGATTTGCTTGAGAGCAACACTTGTCTGAACTGGCACAATGGCGAAACAATTAGGGAGCGGAATGCAGACCCCAGTAATTACCAGTGCTGAAATTGCTTCAAGTATTTCATCCATCACCTTTTTGGATTTTCCATCTGACCTTAGTGTGCCCAGCGTTCCAATAAGGCTGACAGCATTTATCTTTCCCACATAGCTATCTCGGGCCTCATCATAAGCTATTACTCAAGGAAAAATGTGCAATACAATAATTATTTTTCAGAGGAAGAGCACATCTTCCCTCCAATTAAAATCCTGTAGAGAAGAAGAGTCTCATGTTGGCAGAGCCAAAACCCTCTCTAATTAATGCTTCTTAAAGTGTTTTTTTTCTGGTGATCACATGAGGTCTGCATCAGCTGCACTGTCATGGTTGCTCTACAAACACATAAATGGGTATCGGAGAGAGAAGTTCATTTGTTCCTCTTAAAACAAAATAATGTCTGTCATTCATTACATATCTCTGGATTCAATGTATTGGGGATATCCAACAGAGGTGCTCTCAACCACAGACAACCGGAAGTGAAAGTGGCCATGTGTCAGGGTTAAGGTACTTAAGAAACAAGCAAAAATGTAAAAGACAGCAACAGGACTGACTCGCATAGGATTGTGTATTCATTGCTACTTTCTCATTCTTGCTCAATGCGATCTATCTGATCAGTCAAATAATGATCGTCCTCACCAAACCACAAGAGAATAATAATATTATAACTTAGGTTCAAGATATTCTCTTGGTCTAATGACTTGAACACACACCTGTAATGAGTGCAACATGTTCGCTGAACAAAGGATTGGCTTTTCTTTTTTAAATTTGAATCATCATTGTTTTCATAATCAACCATATGCAAAGGGTGAGGATTATCCATAGTAATGCCTGTATGCACCACTCACCCAGTGTTAGCTTCGCAATTTCCAGAAGGGGAGTAGCAAAATATTCATATCCTTACTCAAATGTACACACTGAAAATCATTACAGGATTAAAACGCTGTACTACTCCATTTAAATCCTGCAAAATACTGTAAGAGGCTCACAACTAATCAATAACCCATAACTTTTATGAAAGTACCTCGCTTCAGAATAACTTTTCACAGAAGCTTAACTTTAGACCTCGTAAGGCTTAATAAGAGCCATTTCCATGAACTTGGCTGAAAAGTACTATGACTGATAAGCAAATCCATTTACAGATACATTACTTGGTCAATTATGATCAAAGAAATACAAAGACAAAAAACATCCTCTGCAGCATCATACCCATTAACAAAGCAGCATTCCCTCCCTGTCCCTCCCATCTCCACCTCTGGGACCACCTCTCAATCATTTCTCCAGACTCCAGCTAAAATTAGCCTCTTCCGGTTCCCACAAGACATTGTGCTTCATCTCTTTGGTGACCCTCAAACTATGCAGCGAACATCAAGTCTGCAGTCGCTTCTTACAGGCAAATGACGAGGTGCAGTTGCTCCGCTAGTCTGCATTTAATCCAGTCTTTGGCTGGCAGCTACATGTCAATGTGGGACTATTGGAACAACTACAGATTCCTCATCTTGGAAAACTTGTTGATCACCTCATTGTCTTCAGCAACCCAAAAATGTACTTTTATTGTAAGCCTTCTTCGGCCCACTTTAAAAGTCCTGTGTTCTCAGCTTGCACTAAACTTCTGCCATCTTCCTAACCTCCTTCCCACTTTCAGCCATGCTACATGCGTGTACCATCACCCTGCTTTGCCACATTTACTTTATCTCATGTTTCCCGACTTTTTTGGTCCATAACTAAGTCACTAATTCTTTTTAAAACCTTCAGAATCTCTGTAGATATCCTTGCAGACCACTTTTGCAGAGACTGCAGGGATCCTGCTGACTGGAACAATTGTGTGGAAATCTGTTGCCCAGTGAATGTGGGGCCTCATTACTGCCATTTCTGAAGATGCCTTGATCTTCAGGTAGTTGTAGTTAACAATTGTGGCTTCATCACGTACACACACCATAGTGAATGAATGTGAGACAATTCATCCTGTGTGACTTCTTTCTATTCTCTCCATCAGTTGATACATTCATCAAGTGCAGGGTTCTTTCTGCACTACAGGAGCTCCTATCATCCACACACTTGCGTAATCTTTGTCTCACCTTCTCCTTCAATACCACATTTCCCAGGGTAGCTGACTATTGGCAACTGGTCCTGATACAACTTTGTTCCTTCTGGTCTATCCTGAGCCACCTTCATTTCTCCATGTAAAACTCTTTTTCATCTTTGAGGGAGAGTACCACCACCATTCTGCCTCGCCTCACCAGTAATTTATATAAATATTAAGGTCTTGCTCCCCTCTTTTCACGTTTCTCCTTCTTACTCTGTGCCACTGTGAGTAACCCAGCTACAGAGAGCAGCCACGTGAGAGATGCCAGAGTGGACCTTACACCAAAAGACCACAGATAGACGTCCGGAATTGAGCCTGAATTGCTCAACCTCTTAAAAGGTATTTCATGGGGCACTTCTGAGAGCTGGTCACTTTCATTGTTGTTGATAAATGGAAGACATCCAGAATTGTGCCCCAAAAGTTAATTTTGAGGCAGAGAGCATTTTACCATAGCCCTGAGCCTGTCAGATAGGTGTTTCCTGTGGGATAGTTTGCTGTCTGATTCCTCGGCCTATAGCTGGCATAGAGAAACATTTTCCTGTTGGAAATCAAAGCCTGTGAAATCTTTGTAATCTGATGAAAAGTCCTTCTGACAAAAACTGTAACATATAAACTCTGTAACCTGAGAGCTAGGTTTACAGTACAAGGCTTGACTGTGTAAGAGCAGTGCATCCTGTTGGATTGCTTTGCTCTCACAGTTCTCAGCTTCTAACATCTGTGTAATGCAAGGAAAAAGCTGATCTCAGATTCCTGAGTATGTAAGATTCCAGTTATCTGATGCTACGTCTTGCTGTCAGGTATGATCTCGGTACAGAAGGATAGCTCTTTCATCAGACACATCGGGGCTCATTGCGAGTCTGACAGTCACTAGAACGTCAGACTCTCAGATGGCAGTCGGACCACCGCCAATGCGGCCATCTGAGCATCTGATCACAATCCTGGTGGTCGGGCCGCCAGGGAACTGCCAGCTCCACCAGGATTGGAGATCCCGTCGATCTGGAGGTGGAGGCGGTCCTACGATCCCTTCTCCACCAGCGGTTTCCTGACAGTACTACCACCATGAAAATTCTGGTGCACAACAGGTGCAGGCCCCCCCCCCCCCTGTCCAGCACCATTGCAATGCTCACTGTCTGCTTTGCAGACAGTGAACATTGCGAGTGTGCTGGTGCATACAGCGCTCTACAGCATTGTCACCGGCTTAATTTCGAGCAGGAGACAATGCTGTAGACTGTTTCCCGCGAGGCCAGTGGGCGGAAACTTAGGTTTCTGCCCGCTGACCTAGAAGGAAACTCTTAATGGGGCTGGGGGGTCGGAGCCTGTATGGTGGCAACCTCCCCGTCAGAAGTTCATTGGACTGTGTAAACCGTCTATCAAAGTCATAATGAGTCCCATAATGCTGTAATACCTGCAACACTTGATTGCAGGACATTGGGTTATTGATTGAGAGGGTGAAACTCTACTCAAGCAGCAACACAATACCTGTCAGGATGAAGTCAAAAGCAACTCTAAATAAACTTGTGCTTAACCTTTTGTAACTCAGCACAATGAGTAAAGTATTTGTGCAGAACTTCAAACAGTAAAAAAGTGAAGACACTACACAAGAAATTTCCCACACCAGTTTAGACAAATAAAGTAAAATGTTATAAATTATTTGAGAGTAAAAGAACAAACATCAAATCAGTAGAACCAGTATTATGAAATTTAAAGATTTAAGTGAAAATAGTGCCCAGAAGCACTAAGCGCCAACTGTGGTTATCCGGTTGCTCCTGAGCAAGACAAAGTCATGAGTTCAGGCTGACCACGATCGAGTGCAGACCAGATACAGGGACCAAGTTAGGCCCGCTGAACAAAGTGCTTTCAATCCTGGTTGTGGAACGCTGTGAGATAACATGTGGAGGATGCATAGCGCATCATCGGTTCTGATGGGCTGCAGGCTGTAACGTGAGGTCCTGTGTCGACGATGCATTGTGAAGCACATAGTCCGGGGTGCTGCAGGCTGTGATGTGAAGTCCTTTTTTGAGAATGTGCCATGCAGCAGCGGTTCTGAAGTGTGGGATTGCAATGAGAGGTCCTTCATTCTGAAAAGCTGCAGAGGTGCTGTATTGGGGATGCATTGTGCAGCAGTTCAGAGCTAGGACTGTGATGTGCTGTGGTGCATTGATACTGCTGGAACCACAGCAGGCTACCATAGCACATTCAGGCCACTTCTCAAGGTCCAGGACTGGGGTGGCACCACTGGGAGGGCAAGATTCATGGCAGGTACAGTTGTGGGCATTTAGTTCAAGGAGTTTGTCGCTTTTTCTGTCCCTGAAGCTCAGATGAGGACACCAGAAAACTAGCCCCTGGAGTCACTCACGGGGTCCTGGGTTCATGTTGCAGGTCCAGTCTTTTTCACTCAGGCATCAGGGCAGCAGGTAGCAGGGCAGACGGGTACCAGGGCATCAGAGTAGCAGAGCTTCTTGAAACAGAGCAGCACAGCAGTCCTTCTGAGTCTTTCACACGTCCAGAGATATACTAAAGAGTTGTGTCTGAGGGTCCAATATTTATAGCTGGTGCCCACTTTGAAGTAGAAAAAGGTTTTAGAAGTTTTCACCCCAAGAGGAGCTTTGGATTTCCTACCTCTCTGCCCTGTCCCCAGGTTGTCTGGGGTCACAATAGACTATTGTCAAACCCTTTGTGAGAGTGCTCAGGGAGAGCCTTTGTGATGTGGAAGTGTAGTAGGTGTCAGCTCCACCCCATCATCAAGTCAGAGATGACCCATCCTGTCAACACTTATGTGTCTTTGTCTCACTGTCTGGGAGCAATATACAAAGACCAACTGCCAGCTACACCTACACATGTGACCTAGGAAACAGGCTGCAGACACCAAATGGTTAGAACAAGAAAATGCCAACTTTATAAAAGTGCCATTTTCTGACTTAAAATCCAACTTTACTATTAAAAAGGGTTTTAAGTTACAATTCCGTAGACTCCAAACACAATATTCCTACCTGCTTCCAACTGAAAGTTATCATGTATTAACTGTAATAAGTTAACTTAATGTTATCCTGTGGAGAAGGCAGGCCTTGCAGTGATGAAAAACAAATTCGAGTTTTTCACTACCAGGACATTTAAAACTTGAAAGTACATGTTCAACCTTTTGAAAACACTGCACCCTACCCTATGGGCTGTTAAGGGCCTACCCTAGGTGTGATTGAAATGTATTACAAAGGAAGATTTAAGGCTGGCAAAAGGTTTATTTTGTCAGGTCGAAATGGCAGTTTTAAACTGCACACACAGTGTGAAATGGCAGGACTGCGACATGTTTAAAGAACTATTTATGTGGGTGGCACAATCAGTGCTGTAGGCAAACTAGTACCATTTGATTTACATGCCCTAGGTCCACATAAAATCACTTTGCTAGGAACATATAAATAAATAGATGTGTCAATTGGGTGTGAACCAATTTCACTATATTCCAAGGCGAGAGCACAAGCACTTTAGCATTGGTTATCAGTTTTAAAGTGCGTTTTGAGTCCCAAAAGCCTACACAAATAGGGTCAGAATAGAGGAGAGTGGAGGCAAGAACTTTTGGGATGACCTTGCAGAAAGGGCGAAGTCCAACAATGATGCATCATTTTGTGGCCAGGTTCCTGGGAGATGTTTGTAACTTGACAGACAGTTTTGCTGTCTGAAGCCTGAGAGACTGTGTAACATGAAGGGTATTTGAGTGATAGCTAAAAATAGAGCCTGTCACGTCTGTTTTGATGGCAAATAATTCTATCTGGAAAAGTTTTCATTTGCAATATACTATTGAAATGCACTCAGTTAATACAAAATATTCATGAAAAAACTTAAACATACCCCACATTTTATAGGATGTGATTAAATGAGCCACACCTTCTAAATATATTCAATGATTTTAATATGTGTCAGTAAAGAAAGCTCTCCCACACCCCGGAATAAGGATAGAGAAACCAGTCATGGAGATTTGCAATTTTGAGAGGTAATCCGATTGACATGGGCCAGGGCTAGTAGGATGAGAGTTAGCTTTTAATTATCCCTCTATCTCGTCATCTGTCACCTTCTTGTTAGTTCTGCCTGGCTTGAGACATCATTAATGCATGCAAGACCTTATGTCATCAATTCTAAATAAAAGTACAAGAAGAAGCACAGAGTGTTTTTTTAGCTCAGCTCATTTCATCCATTGGCTTTCATGTCTTTTTCCTGGCTGCGTTTGCTTGAGTGGACTTCCCATCAAGCTCATGGTATTTTGTAGGTGGCAAGATCTATCAGCCTATTTGTGTTCCATTACAGTTTGATAAGTGAGCATGAAGTAGTTTATACAGTTATTGCTGTCTGCAAAACTAGTTCTCAGAATATAGAGATGCTATTTGTCAAGTAGACAGCAGAGTTACCTCTTGATTTGTATAGATGTTCCATCCATGTCCCTCAGACATTACACCCATCCTGAACTTAACACAGATGCAGTAGGTGTGCAGCTCAAAGATAAGCAAAGATATCCCACAGTTTACAAAAACATTGTACGTGTGCATACAAAAAGTGCAAGGGTGTACAGTGATATAGGCAAACATATGTTTTTAGATTCTGACTTCCCATACACTAATAACCTTTATTTTAGCCATTTCGTTGTAATTTGGCACCACCTTGTTTGGGCATCACCTCACCTCATGGAGATGATGGTCCTGGTGGTGCACTTGAAATAGCAAATATGTCATTCAGCATAAACAACTATTATAGTTGAGCACTTCGGGCAGTACAGATATCACCCAAAGTAGTGATACGTCATCAACTATGCATATTTTAGGCATTTTGGTGCAAAGTCATCTTAACTTATAAAACATATTAAAGAACTAAACAAAACAGATAGATCATAAAGTACAGAATCTTTAAACAGTTTGATTTGGAATACAAATTGGTTTATCAACCTGACACAACGTGATTCAACACACAATAAATCAATGCACCTTTGCAGAGCAGAGCACTTTAGCAGGATAATGCCAGCACTAATAACTTGATAGAGCTAAAGGGTAAATAGCAAATGACCTGAGGAGGAACCGTTCTGTCACCAATCCATTTACCTAAGTAAAATGTCTGCTGACTGATATTAATCCCAGCATTAGCCCTAATGAACAGAATATTTGTCCTTGTCACAACACGTGTGTATATGAGAGAGCATGTGTGGCATGCATGTGTGTATGTGTGTGTCGGTCTGCCAGTCCGTCAGTCCGTCTCCACAGAGAGACACAGTTACTCACTGGAAGGGAACCGATCAATTACAATCCCTCCCCTTCCCACCTCATGGGTCGGTCATTTCTTGTGTTGGGGGCAGTGGAGGCTGATATCCCAAATATGTGAAGGAGCAACCAACTCAGTAACATAAAAAACTAAGGAACTCACTGCACCATAACTAACAATTGGGGGGGTGTGACCAAGGCACGCACGCATGTGCGTGCACTGTGACCTGTGAAAATGTAACATATTTCACCCAAAATTACACATTCCCCTCATAGATCTCAACCCGTCCAACCCACTCCCACCAACCTAGCATTAAAAAAATAAAAATTTACTTACCAACTTCGCTGGCTTTCCTTCTTCGGTCGTCTTTGGTTCTTCAGTCCCTTGGTGCTGGTGGTCTGTGAAGCAAGTCTCCACATCAATCCAGATGATCTCATGCTGCCGATAATATTAAGCAGCATGATAGCAGTGTCAGGACTGGCTGAGCAGGAGGCCTCAAGGCTCCTGCAGACACTGGGTGCCTGTGCCTGCGCCTGCTCTCCCCTGTGTAAGACAGCTCAACAGAGAGGTTTAAAATGCACATGTCAGGTTGGCCATCACAAGACACCCGACCAAAGCAGCCAGCAGCTATAGCCCCTCTCAGTACAGTCGCTTGGCTCTGCTGAGATGAAAAATAAAATGGTAATAAAATCTCTTCATTACTGTTTTATTTTTCATGCTAGCTGCACTGTCAGCGGGGGAGGAAGGGTGTTGTGATGCTCCTCCACCCTAAGGGAGGAACTGCTCCTGGTTTTGGGAAGGGGGTGCAGGGTGTTGGAGGCCTGACAGGAGGAAGGGTAGGAGAAACGGGACTACTTCTTCTGTCTTCTCTGCCATCTCCCTTCCCCCCTCACCAACAGAAAAAAGTGAGTCGAGCAGGCAGGCCTGTCTAGGAAGGAGTGAAGGGCAGTAAAAACTTAAATAAGCCGTCCTGTAGCCCCACTCACCAGCTTGATCTTGGGCATGACCAGCATGGATGTCAATTCACCAAAATGCAAGGTTGTAGCAGAAGTGACATCACACACCATTTTATCGTTACTGTCACTCACACACATGCTTACACAAACACACTTTCACTCATACACACACTCTTTTATATAAGCACACTCACATAGACAAGCATGTACACAACATACATTTAAAACTGATTTTCTTACCTCAGCTGCCGAGGAGCGTCATATTCTAGCTAACCATATTGCTTTTTATTGCTCTAATAGTGAATAATATGTTATTCACTATTAGTGTAATAAAAAAAATGTATTGAAAACTAGAAAGAGGAGCCCCAACGTCCATAAGGACGGGCTGTCCCTGTGTTCCTGGCACTGATTTTTGCCACCTCTGAGGCCAGGGGTCGCAAAGAGCAAGGTATGCTCATGATACATATTGTCCAGACAACCAATGGTTATTAAAATTTAGTTTTTTGTAAAATAAAAATACAAAATGAGCTATAATGTCAGATATGTACTGCTAATAGAAGTGTATGTACCCAGTAGAAATAATGGCCAAGGAATGCTTCACTACGATGAAATGCTATGAAGCATGTACCACAAAATGCGTCGGAGGATGATTTTAGCAGAAGTTAATAGCATACGCATGGGCCACATAGCTCATATCAACTAAATATATTTATTCTCGCATGACTAATAGCTAATACAGCTTCATGCTTGTATGTGTGAGGAACAAAATTCACAAATTGTCTTCAAATATGAATCACTATGATTGTCATCGTAGCATTTTCATTCTAGATTAACAGTTACAGCGTCAGCACATTTCCCAGCCTCCCTATTCCTTCCCAGTGCATTAATTCACTAAAATAACCCATCAAACTGGCAAATATAGACCAAAACCCAACAAAATAAATTCTGTCCATTCATCTACGTGTCTTAAATGTAAACTTATCAGTTGCTTTACTGCCATGAACTTGACGCTTAGCCAAGTATTACTGTCCATTTTAGTGTAAAGCACCCAGCAAACTGAAATGCTTCTACGCAGACTCAACAAGATAGAGCAGCTTCGTTATAGGGAGATGCGCAATTTCTCCAACGTCTCACCGTTTAGTCATTTGGGGAAAACAGAATTTAAAGGCAGGTCTCGATCCTGAATTAAGCAACTTAGCCATTAGCTCACATCTTTCCCTCTTCCCACTCTTTGCACATTAATTTACCTGGAGCTTGAGTCCACAGTATGGACACATTTCCTAATATGTGTATGATATAGGTCTCTTGATATCATTCTCCTGGGAGCACTATTGTGAGGCGACGCCCAACAAAGTTTTTGTTTAAAAACAAGTGTTTAAATATGTGCAATTTACTTATTTCAGATTCATGTGTGTGTCTGTCTGTCACATAAATGCATTTCTTTTGAATGTAAATGTCCTTGCTAGTGCACATTAATAATGATTCTTGGATGCTTTGAAAACATTAGAATGGAGTTTTGAGCTTCATGTATGCCCTTGCCCCAATGTGATGTAGATGAGAATTAGAATAGTAATTCTGATCACACTCATCCTTATGTATTCACTTTCAGGCAGGAGTTCGAATAATATCTTTGTCCATCTCCTTCCCACGGTATACACTTTCCCCAGTGTCTGTTAAACTGGACTTAGAGTGGATTCTGACACCCTCTAAGATTAGATTCAGAATAGTAACTTTGATCTTCTCCTGCCTCCAATGTATGCACTTGTTAGGTTGAGGTTAGAATAGTAAATCTTCCCTCTCAATGTATGCTCCTTCTCCAATTTTTGTTAGGGTGAATTTAAAATAGATAAACTGTCCCTACAAAGATAGCACTTCCCCAATGATTATTCGACTTAAAAAGTTATGTTATGTTCTGCTGTATTAACCTATGTCATGTTATTTTATGTGGCTAGATAGAGTGTGCTCTCACCCGGTACGATATCCTTTTACTTAGTGGGTGTGAGTTACCTAAGCTTGAACCCAGCCATATGCAAACAGGTCTTGGCCCTAATACAATTGAAGCAGTCTGCTCTACCTGCAAGGCAGAATCCTCCCTGAACTGGAACATAAGCATCCCAGGATCAGTTTTGCACTTGTTATGGGCACATCAACCATGCATAGCTGACATGGGATGGTGTGCAAAATAATAATGGACTGGGATGCAACCTGAGCGATTAGCAGTGGCTGTGATTAATTCAAGCATTCCATCCATCACTTTTTGTATATGTTTGTGTGTCACCCCAAGTGGGACAGGTCTGCCCAGACGTAGGTCCCATGCACACTGTTCTCCTGGAACCAAGCTATATCTACCTGATGAGCCTATGACAATGGTGAAACCAATGCTGGGTTGCTTGTTTCCCAGTTCAGGGAAGGTGAGGCCTGGCAGTTTGAGCTGGACTGCTCCCATTAGAGCAGAGTCAAGACTGATTTGCATATGACTGCATCCAAACTTAGGTGGCATGGTGTGCAAAATAATGATGGACTGGGATGTGCCCAGTGATTCAGTGGCTGAGAATAATCAATGAATCAAACATTTAAAGAGAGCACCAAATCACCTGTGAGAGACTCGTAGCCCTGGACCTGTATGCTGCTGGGTGTAGGTATGATCATTCCATCATCCAGGTCTTGAGTTCTCTCCTGAATTGCTGGAGCAACAGTGTGGTCCTGAGGTGCAGTAAAGGTTGTTCTGAGCCTTGGCTGCCAGGTGCAAGAAGGAGCAGCCCCTGCTATTGCCTTGATGGATATGTGGGGTGTCTGCGAGGGAAAGGGAAGCTGATCAGAGGTGTCTGGTCAGTTCATGGAAGGTCAGGCATTTGTTGATGTATGCTGGTCCTTTGTTGGACAGGGCCTTGTAGTCATGGGTCAACATCTTGAACTGCTATCTCTTCTGAATCAGGAGCCAACGTAGTTTCTTGAGATGGGATGCGATGTGGGTCCTTCTAGGGAGGTCGAGTAGGAGTCTTACTGCTGAGTTCTGTATTGTCTGGAGTTCTTTCAGGAAGTGTGCCGTGATTCCTGCGTACAAAATTAATTCAAGCATTCCATCCATCACTTTTTTGTATACTTTTGTGTGCCACTCTAAGTTGGATGGCTATACCAAGATGTGGGTCCGATGCACACTGTTTCACTGGAACCAAGCTAAATGCGGCTGATGAGCCCATAACAAGGGTGAAACAAGTCCTGGGTTTCTTGTTTTCCAGTTCAGGGAGGATGTGGCCTGGCAGTCTGGGCTGGACTGCCCCCATTGTAGCAGGGTCAAGACCGATTTGCATATTTCTTGGTCTAAATTGAGGTGGCATGGTTTGCAAAATAACAATAGAATTGGATGTGACCCAAGTGATTATCAGTGGGTGAGGTTAATTAAGCATTCCATCCATCACTTTTTTGTATACTATTGTGTGTCACCCTAAGTGGGATAGGTATACCCAGATGAGGGATCCATGCATATTGTTTCACTGGAACCAATCAATATGCCGCTGGTGAGCCCATAACAAGGGAGAAACCAATCCTGGGTTTCTTGTGTTCCATTTCTGGGAGGACCTGGCTGGTAGTTTGGGCTGGACTGCTCCTTTTGGAGCAAGGTTACAACGTATTTGCATATGGCTGGGTCCAAACTGAGATGGCATGGTTTGCAAAATAACAATGGACTGGGATGCACCCGGAGGGATTAACAGTGGCTGAGATTAGTCCAAGCATTCCATCCATCACTTTTTGTATACTTTTGTGTGTCACCTTAAGTGGGATTGGTATACCCAAATGTCAGTCCTGAGCTCACTATTTCACTGAAACCATGCTATACCCGGCTGATGAGCTCATAACAAGGGTGAAACCAGTCCTGGATTGCTTGTGTTCCAGTTTATGGAGGACCTGCCTGGCAGTTTGGGCTGGACTTGCTCCCATTGGAGCAGAGTCAAGTCTGATTTGTATATAGCTAAATCCAAACCCGAGGTGACATGGTGTGCAAAAGAACGATCAACTGGAATGCAGTGATTACCAGTGGCTGAGAGTCGTTCAATCATTTCATCCATTGTTTTTGTATGTTTTTGCCTATCTTGTCTTGGGCCCTCAAGAGCTTTCCACAGCAGGAGGCTTCTGTAAACACTGCCTGTTCTGTACCATACCTGTGCTTGGTAGGGAGGTGGGGGATGGAGTGTTCTGTGAATTATTAAGTTCACACACAACCACCCAGCACAGAAACTGCTCTGATGTAGACAAGATCAGCAAAACATCCTAAAATTAGTTCATGCCACCAGTCAGAAACTGCTACTGTGCTTGTATCATACTTTTTTTTTTTTCCTTTTAAAGTCAAGTCTATGCATAAGAAATTCCGAATTATTGAAGTGGAGCATCTCCTGACCCGACAGAAATCATAAACTGATTTTGAAGCTGGTCTGTAATTATTGTCCCTGACTTAATAGTCAAAAGAAGTGGTCAATTTCTTTATATTGAATATACAAAACCTTTTTTATAATCCTGAAGTTAATCAATGCGGTCCTTGTTTACATTTCAGATGTTTTACTTCATCGTGCATTCCTTAGGAAAATGTAATTATCTCAGATGTGTTACCCTTGTATAGTGTATATACTACATACAGTGAATTGAGTGCCATCTAGGTGTCACATCTGTCAAAATGTGGACACTTCCAAAGGAAAAGAAAAGGTGATGCTTACAGATGAGAGAGACGGTTGTGTGTGTGGAGCATGTCATATTGGAGGAGATAAAAATACTTTCAGAAACGGAATATGAAAAGAAGCAGCTGAGTTTAAAAAAAATGATGAGTGGTATGAGGATTCAGGAGTTCAGAAAGATGTGGGAGAAAATGGATTTAAGTGTACATAGATTGCGAGACTGCAGAGGAAAGTGTTGTGAAGGCGGGAACAGGAAGACATTCCAAAGATCACTACCCTTTCCACAAACCTTAGTAATATTTAATTGAAAGTTCCATATTTTCAGAATTGAAACATTTCCAATTCTAATTATTGACAACAAGTGAATTGTTATAGTCAATTGCTGCTAACAAGGATTGGCAAAGCTAATAGGTCTGGCTCGTGTTAAACGCAGGTCAGTTGTGGCATAATATGTCTAGATGAAAAGAATAAAAAAAACAGTGGGCGAACCAAATGCATGCTGTCTGAAGGAGATGATTTTAGTTTTCATGTTTACCACTTTATTTTTTTGCATTCATTATAAAGCAGTGTCTGTAACAAAATAAAATTGGATATGCTGCCTGGAAATTGGCTAATGTGGGAAGTGCAATACAATAACAAAATTACATTACTCACAGCAAAGGCTTCTACTCAGCTCCTCTCACACTCAGATACTAATAGAAAACAAGCATTGGCAATAGGTCTTGCCGGCAAGACATATTGCCAAATACAATAGCACAGAAGCAGTTAAAAAATAGAAATATGAACAATACTAGTGGAGCTCTCAATATGTATGTATCAAGAAAAGAAACATTCCAGAACATTTCCACATGGAAACATTTGGGGAAGTATGTTTCCAAGAGTCATAGTAGATGTGCAAAAAAGATATAAGTAAATAGGTGAAAGACATATGGGTGTATAAATTCTAGTCCATCAAATAATAATGACTTTAATATTGATAAATTAACAGAAACACAAATAGAGATACAAATATTACATATATAGACCAAAATGCATACATAAACATAGAAAGTGAAAATATTTTTCCACTCAATCCAAAAACACAATTAAGAAATCAGTGTCCATTTGTATATCCCAAGTACTATTTGGATTGATCGAAAAACACAATGGGAGGTTGGTGTCCACTCTTATCAATTTCTAACAGTCCATTCTCTGTAGAATATCAGCCAATTGACAGAGCTCCAAATCATAGAATATGGGGGTCATTACGACCTTGGCGGGTGGCTACCGCCACCCGCCAGGCGGTAACCGCTGTGCAGCCGCCAATGCGGCCACACTCATGCGGCCCCCATTATGACATTCCCGCTGGGCCGGCGGGCGCAAACCAAGTTTGCGCCCGCCGGCCCAGAGGGGATGAGGCTGCAACATAGGAGCCGGCCCCTAATGGAGCCGGCGGTGTTGCGGCCGTGCGATGGGTGCAGTTGCACCCGTCGCGCTTTTCACCTGGCCGGGACCCTGTTAGGGGGCCGCTGCACTGCCCATGCCAGTGGCATGGGCAGTGCAGGGGCCCCCAGGGGCCCCAGGACACCCCTTACCGCCAGCCTCTTCCTGACGGTGCAAACCGCCAGAAACAGGCTGGCGGTAGGGGTGTCATAATCCCCAGGGCAGCGCTGCTTGCAGCGCTGCCCTGGTGGATTATCACCGCCGGGGCTAAAACGGCGGGAAACCGCCGGGGCTAAAACGGCGGGAAACCGCCGGGGCTAAAACGGCGGGAAACCGCCGGCCCCGGCGGTGCGACCGCGGCCGCGGTTGTAATAGGGCTGGAAGCACTGCCAGCCTGTTGGCGGTGCTTCCGTCCTATTAGCCCTGGCGGTCTCGGACCGCCAGGGTCGAAATGACCACCTATATCTCCAAATTGTCCAATCTCTAAGCATCTGTCCATGGATAATGATATATTTCAGCACATATGAGAACTCAAAACCGCCGACACGTGTTTCTTCCCAATCGGGACTTCATCAAGGCAAAGGAGGATGTTAAATGTATCTTCTTATTTTACTTCAACTTACAATTTCCTAAAATGACATTCACACTGTCCTGGTTGGATCAGTAATTTAAAACATTGGACAATTTATATATGTCCAATGTTATGTCATATTCTTATCTCTATTTGTGTTTCTGTTAATTTATCAATATTAAAGTCATTATTATTTGATGGACTAGAATTTATACACCCATATGTCTTTCACCTATTTACTTATATCTTTTTTGCACATCTACTATGACTCTTGGAAACATACTTCGTCAAATGTTTCCATGTGGAAATGTTCTGGAATGTTTCTTTTCTTGATACATACATATTGAGTGCTCCACTAGTATTGTCCATTTATTCTAACTGGTTTCTCCAGTCTGCACATGGTGGCAACAGATGTACCATAGTGTATTGAGCACCCCTAATGATGACACATAAGGATGTGTGGCCATTCTAAAGTCATTGTTGTCTTGCTGCTTTCATTTAAAAAAATAGAAATATGTTGTGGGCAGTAGAGGGAGCAATTGTAAGTGAGGGGGGGGGTGAGGGAAAAGCAACTGAAATGGACGATAGGCAGGGGAAAAAGAATATGGGCAGACAGGGGAGAAAGGGGAACAGTGGAACAGTGGGTAGCATACAAAAGCAACAGGAGCAAAGGGTGGATGGGGAAAAGCAACAAGAACAGAGGGTGGATGGGGGAAACAACAGGAATGGGGGGGTGAGAAAGCAACAAATGTGAAGGGTGGATGGGGAAAAGCTTAGAAGGGAACAGCACACCGTGGAAAGAGATGGGTGGGGATAGAAGCACACAGTGGGGATGAAGCAACATGGAAGTTGGAGGGCGAAGGGAGAAGGACAGGGGTGGGGAAAGCGTGGGGGAGAGTGGAACATAGAAGAGAAAACAATGTGGAGCACTGGGGGTTGGTACAAAAGCAGATGAGGCTGACAGCTGGAAAACACATGCACTCTCATGGAGTGCTTCACAAAAAAGAAAAAAATAGTTCTAAAAAGCGCTCACTGGTGGTAGCGTAGAAGGAGCCAATCATACAGCAGAAAGGGGATAAACATTTAAAGTTGCACAGAAGGGGTCATCATAAGCTGAAAGGGCAAATATAGCCATCAAATAGAAAGCAAGGAAATACAAGTAACAAATCAGAAAGCCAGTGGTAAGCAATAGATGGAGTTGAGGTTCAGCTCAGCTCATGCCATGTCCCCGAGAGGTCTTTGCAACAAGGCAGCTATGCTTTATGGTAGACTTCGACCTCAACAACTACATGACATTAGATCTAATTGTATATTGTGAACATTGTTTGACCTTCTTTGTATTGCAGTTACTAGGAGTTGCAACTAGTTTTCATGACATGTTTTTAGTGTTAATTTCAGACTAAGAAGAGCATTAGAGACATGAAGAGCCACCATCTTTGAGAAGATGGCAATGCTCTGCTAATAGTGGGTATATTGCTTCAAAGAGGTTACTTGTATGGGGGTGATACTGTGTTAAATCTCAGTACGGGTCAAGTAGCCAGTAGCAAATCATTACTGTTAATTAAAGGTAAATGGTCATATATCACTACACATGCAAAAGACGTTTAAAATAGAATGTCTCATATCAGTGGCATTTCTTGGAAGGTAATTTATGGAAATGAGTCTTCTGTCCATGGAAAGTGTGATTGGGTCATATATCTGTTGACCTCAAAAGGCTAGGAGTGGCTGTCCACTTTAAGTACATGCCACTATGTGTTGATGAGAAGATGCTATGCAGGGTACAATGGAGGTGCTGGGGCAGTGGCACAGAAGTGGTGGGCATGAGTGCTCTCTATCCCTCAGACTGTGAAAAAACACACATAGTACTGACGTGATGCCTGGGAAGTCTGCTGGAGGCTGGGGTGTGAATGAGCTCAAGAGAAGTGAGTGCTCTGTTTGCAGGAAGTCTAGGCTGTGGGAAGAAGGGCCCCTCCTCTTTGTAGGGCGACCAGAGTGCTGCACCTGCCCCTGCTTACAGGGACAGCCATGAATCCTGTGACTGATTCAGAGACCACCCATCTGGAAATGTTGCAGAACAGCAGCGGGAGCAGCAATCTTTATATAAAGAAGGTAGATTTACACGAGGGAGAAGGGGTCCTAGTGTGTTGTGTACATTGTGTGGCAAATGTGTGTTGCGTAGTGGTGGCAAGAGGTCAGTAGGACAGCTAAAGCTGTCTGTAATCAAACCTTAAACTAAGTGTACTTAGTAATCATGGTACACTGCACTCTGAAGAATAAAAGGCAGGTCTCCTGTTCAGGGGCAGACAGTGCGGACACTGCTACTGAGATTGTGTTGGCCTGTCATTCAAGGAAGTGGAGCGGGGGTCCTCTGGTCAGGAATAGTGGTGAAACCGAGAATTTATCTCTGCCCTCACCACTAAGTTTTCACACGTTTTCTCTTTTGGTATGCATATGAGATTAGAGCTACAATTTCTGATCAGAATATTCGTTATTGTTCTACCTGTGTTTTTGGTATTGTGCCCTGCAGTAGTGACAGACAAAAATGCATGGAATTTCACATTCTTCTGTATATCTCCAGGAGCCCTACTGTGTGCTGTTTATCTACACGTTGTAAATAAATGCACACCC
This sequence comes from Pleurodeles waltl, assembly GCF_031143425.1. Classification (NCBI taxonomy): domain Eukaryota; kingdom Metazoa; phylum Chordata; class Amphibia; order Caudata; family Salamandridae; genus Pleurodeles; species Pleurodeles waltl. The sequence goes on along the minus strand of NC_090450.1, from coordinate 745,566,201 downwards.
TCATGACCATCACTTAGTTCTCTTCAGAAAAGAGTTAGACTTTCTAGCTCAAGTGAAAGAACCCAACATTATTTGCTCGGCCAGCAGAGGTGACCATGGGTGTAAAGGAATCTTGTGGCTTGTGTGTATGCTGAACTTCGAGTACTGTACTCAGGCCCACGGAAAGATTCTTTGTATTACATGATAAATGTACACAAGCCCTGGGTCCCTGTTCCCCCACCAACATGTATGCATGTTGCCAGTTATGGATCTCCACGTGTACCACCTCATGATCAAGCAAAAAAAAAAAAAAACATAGAAAGTGTGTGGAAGTGAAATGCAGATTAAAAGGTGTATACCTTTTATTTGATTTGCCAAATGTGATATTTCTAAAAATAACTTTCCAACACATACAGACAGGAAGATATAAAACTATAATTAATATGAGTTGCCCTTCTTTTAAAAAGTGTTTGGCATAGCATGGGCATGGCATGGGGTTGTGAGTATGTGCGAGTCATCAGACGAGTCACACATCTGAACTGTGTCATAAAGAAAGTGGAGCCAGTGAAGATACAACCCCCTCTACTTAGGAGATGAGCATTCCTGGCCGATGTGGTAACCACATCGGTGTGAAGTACACTAAAGCATAAATTATGATTAAATGCACACTAAATGTTTAGGCCTCGTGCATTGCTGTTCAGTGTTTGTCAAACAGCAAAATATGGGCAGAAGGATTTCAATCCCCGCATTGATATCAGATTTAATCTTAAACATTCTGCGAGACAGGTTAAAATGAGACCTGCTAGAGCCCTACCTTGTCGCAAGAGGAATGGCCTGAGGCCAGACAAGCCCAGACACATACTCTTGTATAAATCTGACACTCCCACATCAACACACCAAACTGCCCAGAAAAGCCTGTAGGGGTGGAATACAATTCAATCCATCCTTGGCTCTCTCGGTCAGGGTTATGAAACTGCTATTACGTATCTGTCGTAGGGAAATTAATGTTCACTGTCTCAGCAAAAAGTCAGAGCAAAAGAAGATAAAATATCTGAATCAAGAAGGACCGGAAGGTGCATTATAAGCGCACTATAAATCTGGCAGTAAAGGAGTGTCAAAGCGTACTCTGATTCAAGGTTGGGGCTAATTCCAGTCAGTACATCCGTATAAAAACATTACCTGACGTGGAGACACTAGCGCTGTAAGAAGTACCCATTGGCCGTGCTTAATTTGTAAAAAAAAAAAGGTGCCGGTGCTCAAAGCGCTCCTCTGAACCACGCGGTTCCTGCAATTAAATGAGCGAACACGGAATACTGGGGCAGAGTAACCCTGAAGACATCTTGGGCCTCCTTAATCTATTTACAGCTACACCCTGCCCCTGCAGCTCATTCTCGCAGCTTTCTGCTTTCTAACTTTGTTACGTTTTTTCGCTTTTCTCTTCCTCGGTCTTTCCCATATGTGTCTTTTGCTACAAGGGCTCGCAGCGAATGCTTGAGGCAGAAGAATAAGCCCCGCCCGCAAAAATAAGTGCTGGTGCTCAGCACCGGAAACAACAAGCTCAAATTAAGCACTGCCCATAGGCACCATGGGTAAGAACTGTGTGCAGGGTGTGTGTAGATACGGGTTTGGTAGTCTCTAGACTGAGTGTGTTTTTCTGACAGAGGGCTGTGATAGAAAAACACAGGAAATCCGTCCATCTATCCATCTTTTAAAATGGCTGTTTGGACAGCTATACGGATGCCATGCTAGCAAAAATAAATGTGAGCAAGTAAAACGTGTTATTAAAAGCAACTATACTAATAAATCCTACACTCATACATGTATTGCCAACTGCAAATGTCAAATACTATGTTTTTTTTGTTTTAATTGAGCAGGGAGTACAGCTTTATACATAACAATGTAATACATAAAATTGCCAAAATGTCATATGAATCAATATACACAACCTTTCAACCGATTCATCTTTCAACATCCCATTAAAACCCATAAAGTGCTAATGTCACCTAGAGTGCATTATTAAACTACCCAATATCACCCATAGCCTCCTGAAAAAAAGCGGCAGCCTGGCATGATAAAGTAAAAATAGTGCTAATCGGTGATTAACAGACTGGAGTATGCCATGCCCCTGCACCTTACTGATTAACAAGCAGCAGTTTCCATAAGGAACTCCACTAAAGTGCAAAAGTCATCTAAAGTGCCTAAATTACGTATCCAAAAAAACCTGCAGCAACGTGATTAAGTGCCCTGTGGCTAATATAATTACGTGCCAATAATCATGCTTGCCGAATTTGATACACCTGAATGCTACCATACACCTGTGCCAGATGGACTTCCCGCCCGTAGTCTCTCACGTGGCCTTGTGTGGAAGCACACCTACTTTCTCATTCTGAGGCAAAAAATGTGCCATATCTTCTTATAGCGTGCTGTTTTATTGATCTGAATATGGTACCGGAGTTCTCTTTCATTAACTCTCGTTAATCCGTTGTCCCATTCAGCAGGCGCAGGGCCAATAGGAGTTTACCGATGTTTAGTAATAATCGAACAGGCAACCATCATTCCAATAAAGATAAATTGTGCACTTTATTTCTGGTACAGGGAGTCTGCATCAATGCCACAGGTTGCCACAAGAGGGGGTGGTTCAACCTGCTGACCTATTTTCCCTGAAATGTGAGCAAAGATCTCAGTCCAAAAATCTTTCAGAAGCGCGTATGACCAAAAAAAATGTTCCCAAACTCCTCGTTGGTCACGCTTAGCACATTTCCCTCTGAGCGGCTAGAATATTTTATTGACCTTTGTAAAACACCATCCTATGAAAGTTAGCCACTCACAGTAGAGTAAACCCAAAACTAAAGTACCTATACCACCTTTCTCTGTCCATTTCTACATCCGTGTGGCACCTCCATTTAGCACAGTTCCCCTTATTGACATGACTATCGTCGAGGCCAAGTTGCTTGTACCATACACTAAGGGAATCCCCAGCCGTACTTGACTCGGTTTCCTCACTAGGGCTTCTGATGCATTAATATCGCCCAGAGATAAAGATTTAAAAGCTGAAACAAATGTGTTACACGAAAACCTATAAAACGCACTGTGCTAAAGGACAGGCAGAGAGATTTCTTCAAAGGGCTTAATTTTAGCACCTACCTTGCTAGTCTGGGTAGGCCACCAGCGAACAATAACACCCACTGTGAGATACATGTTTGCAACAGGTCAGGTGAGATTCAGCATGGATTACAGGGATTTTATTAGTCGCACACAGTAGGTGCAGAGTAGAACAAAACACTCATAGGGTCTTATGTCTTGCCTTTTTCAGTACTTTGGGATCGTTAATGACCTTTGGGAGACTGATGAAACCATAATTCTTCAACATATTAAAGTGGTGTAACAAAGGCCCCTGCAGCCCCTGCTGTTGGGGGGCGAGCTTCAGGGCCCCTCTCAGCACATTACACTGCACGGATGGCAGGCCTCTGACTCGGTCCAGGAGGAGGGGGCTCCCTCAAGGCACTTTGCAGGGCGGCCCCTCAAGTTGTGTCATGCCACTGATATTAACCATAACAGAGGCATCAAATTAGCAATTGCTCTACAAATCTTCTAAGCTGCAATACAAAGGTATTGCTTAACGTTGGGAAAAGCCAGGCCGCTTGCAGATTTAGAGAGTTGTAAAATTCTCATATTAGCATGAGGGATCTTGCTTCCCCAAACAAATAAAGTCATCATGCTATCCAATCTGGTAAACAAATTCATTCTCTACTTTGCAAGGGACATTTAAAAATAAAATAGCACTAGACGCAACATCGGCATTTTAATGAGAGAAGTGTGACCAATAATAGAAAGTGGGATGGATTTCCAAATTTAAAAATAGGACTGAATTTTGCTTAAAAGAGAAATGCAATTTAATTAATAAAGATCCAGCATTAAGTGTGAATGATACAGACCTAAATATCTCTTTGGATTACGATCGTGATTAGCTCTAAGCTTACATGGTAAGATTTCTGGAATAGTTTTAAATAAGAGTCTCCATATCCCTCTGGCTGAGTATACCTTTGAATAGCCTGTGATACAGTCTGAATATAAATTTTCTCTGGATGTAAAAAGAGAGCTATGACATCAGCAATAATGTTAATTTAGTCCCACCTGCGATAGGGCGTGAAATACTCTTTTGAGAATGAATACATTGAAGTAATGGCTCATACTCTTTTGAGAATGAATACATTGAGGTAATGGCTCAATAAATACCACGAGTTGGATATACTGTGCCCACACATACATATTTTATAATGACTTGGGCTGAGGTGTTATTGTATCACTGAAAGATTGACCCTGTGAGCTTCAGCAGAAACTTAAACTTCTCTATGATCTTAAATGAAAAAACCCAGCTAATGAGGTAAAAATCTTTTCTCTGTATCTAGCAGAATGACAGTCATTTAATTTAAATTGTCTCCGCCACCACCAGGTCAGTCAATCCTCCTAAATAAAATGTATTGGCTTTCAAGTTTGGTCCTTGGATACAACCATTCTCATTCATTTTTTTTTAAATATATTTTTATTAACACTTTGTTGTCTTACATTTGAATGTCTGTTTATGGTAACATCTTGTACTTGTTATACATATCTATCAGATAATCCGCATTTGTGATATACATTACTTGTGATCTGTTGAACAGCTCCTTAGTACTATTAATTTCCTTATGCGTTAATTTATCACTAAATCTAATATATTGATCCCATTGCCTTAATAGGCTATGTTCCTTGCGGTTCTGCGTTACCATTTTGAATCACGTGAACACACAACAATCTTAAATCAGTTCTAAGCTATAACTTGAAAGAAAAAAAAGAAAACAAGGAATTAACGTAACGGCTTTGTGTGGGTGAGTCTTGTATCTGATAATATAAAAGACAAAATAAAAAAAGGGGTTGGTCCTAGGGCGCACCATTGTACAGGGGGACGGCCAGCCACTCACTCCTCCCCTCGCCGCCGATAGTGATGTAGCAATTTACGTCTCGTCCGTCTCTATTCTACGTCACTCGGTGCGGTCTTTTTATGTATTCATCCATTTTTCGGCCCCGGTTTGGGAACCTTCCCCCCTGGGTCAACCTCATAGAATATGCTAATCATCTCCTACTTCTACCTTGGGGCCTTCTGGTCTCTTCATTAGGCCATCCCAGCTCGTCACCAGGTCTTCCCACTCCGGGGCAATGGGAACCTGACGGATGCCCCTGGCTTCCTCAGCCTTCAGGACCTGCAGCTCAGCCCTAGACTATCTCGCAACATCACCTTTCCATTCAGTCAGTGAGGGGTGGCCAGAGGCCTTCCAGCCCTTCGAGATCAGTCTTTTGTAAAGGGCCAGGGTCAGGTCCAAGAAACGCCCTCCCACCTTCCCTCGTAGCGCAGCCGTCCTGAGGCCCAATAAGCATAGATCTGGGGTGGGATGCAGCTCCGTACCAAATAGATCCGATAGAATAGTCATTATCTTCCTCCAACCAGACTGAAGCACCGGCCATCCCCACACCATGTGGTCAAAGTCAGCATCTCCACCCCCACATCTCGGGCATGTCCTAGGGGTCCCCCCGTAGATGCGGAATAGTGGGTGAGGTGTAAGGTACGTCCTATGTAGATAATTGTATTGAATGTATCTTAACCGCGTATTACGTGAAACCATCCGGGGGTAAGCCAGTGTTCTGTTCCACTCTGACTCAGACAAGTCCCGCCCGATTGTGTTCCCCCATCTTTCTCTCAAGGAATGTAGAGGATCTAGCGCGGCCTCAATCTGGGCCCGGTATATTTTAGCGATCAAATTAGGTTCCTCCCCTGATGTCAGCAGTAGTGTAGCACCCTGTGAATAGTGGGCTCCCTGTTAATCGTGTCCCAGTGGTCTTTCAGAGTATGCACTAGCCTCACAAAGAACAAAAACTGACCCCGGGGAATACCCCCCCTTGATAGGTCAGTGAATCCCTTCAGCACACCCTCCTCAAAGAGCCCACCAACTGTCTCCACTCCTGCTCTAGTCCAAAGACCAAGCCCCAGACCCCCTGATCCTTTTCCCCCGGGCTCCAGAGCCAGTACCGATAACGGCAAAGCCGGGGAGTATGGCGGGCCCACTCCAACCGTTCTTGCGCACCTTTTCCAGCATGCCATTGCGACACTAATCATTATGTTGTTCCCAGGTGGGGTAATCTTCCTGTCTGCCATGCGCGCTGCAATCCAAGCTATATCCGTTACCCCGTGGGCGGTACACAAGTCCAGGTGTCCTCTGCCCACCAGCCAACCAGACACCCACTGTAGTTGGGATGCCAGATAATATGCCTCAAAGTCAGGGGCACCCAGCCCACCCATGCGGGTCGGTCTGCAGATGGTCGTCAGTGCTGTGCGTCTGCATCCATCGTCCCATATTAGCTCCCTGAGCAACGCGTTCAATTCGCGAAACCATGCCGGGGGGATCAGTAATGGTAGATTAGCGAAGTAATAGAGGAGTCGGGTAAGCATGATCATTTTGGACAGCGCCACTCTGGCCATTATTGTTAGTTTCAATGAGCGCCAGAACCCAACCGAGGACCGCAAGGAACGGAGCGCTTTGCCGAGATTACCATCCCGTAGATCACTCAACTCGTGGAATATTTGAATGCCCAGATATTTGAAGGTCTGTGGGGCCCAGTTCACGTCTATCGGGCATGCTCCTTGGCGCGTGCAGCCGGGTAGCATGGGAACCACATATGTTTTGCAGCGGTTAAGGCGTAGCCCCGATACCTCCCCGAAGTCCTCCAGGACCCTTAGTGCCCAGGGGAGACCACCAGCCCCGTCCCTGAGGTAAATTAGTATATTGTCCGCGTACAGAGAGACAACATGCTTGGTGGGCCCCCATTCAATCCCCTTACCCACACCCTCCCTCCGCAGCTGGGCCACCAGAGGCTCAATCGCCAGGGCAAACAGCAGCGGGGACAGGGGGCACCCCTGCCTGGTTCCACGAAACACTGGGTATGCACTGGAAATTGTTCTGTCTGTCTTCACTCTTGCCAGTGGGGACGAGTACAGCAGGTCCACCCATCTAACCCAGCTCTCCCCGAGACCCATTCTTAACATCACCGCCCTTAGATAGTCCAACCTAATCGAGTCGAAAGCCTTCTCGAAGTCCACCGCCAGCAAGATCCCCGCTGGCGGTTTCAATTCGTTGGACATGTGCAATATAGTGAAAATTCGCCTAAGGTTCAGGGAGGTGCTGCGACCAGGGACAAAACCATTCTGGTCAGCGTGTATCAGTGTGGTCATGAGGGGGAGCAGTCGGTCGGCCATGATCTTACTAAGGATCTTAAAGTCACTGTTTAGCATCGATAATGGACGGTTGTCGGTCACCGATGCTTCCCTATTGTTTGTCTTGGGGAGTGGCACCACCAGACCCTCACACAGTGTGCATGGCAGCTCACCACGATGTATTGCCTCCGCGTACATCTCCGCCAACCTGGGAACCAGTAAAGGTTTATATTTTTTGTAAAAATCCCTGGGAAGACCGTCCATACCAGGGGTCTTCCCAGGGGCCAGCTTCGCTATGGCCTCACTTATCTCCTCCGCAGTCACCGGCCCCCCTAGGCTGTCCCTCCCTTCTGAACCCAGCATCGGCAGGGGGATCTGCACTAAAAAGTTGTCAAAGGCCTCCGTCTCCAAATTGCTAGGTCTCCTATACAGGTGCATATAATAATCCCTAAATGCGTCATTAATGGGGCCTGGACTAAGTCTACGATGTCCCCCTCTGTCCAGTACACTTGTGATGGGCTCGCTATCTCCACTCGGGTGCACCAGCCACGCCAGTAGTTTACCCGATCTGCCCTCCTCTGACTGTAGGGATGCCAGGTATTTTTGCGTGCTGTGACACCTGAGCCGTTCCTCAATTTGGGAGTGTTCTCTGCGGGCGCGGTCGTATTCCTCATCTCCCTGTGCTACCAGTCCCTGTCTCAATTCCCCCTCATGCATGACCTTCTCCAGGACAGTCAGTTCCCTCTCAAGCGTGCCCCTCACCCCCACCGACTGCCCAAGACAGAAGCCCCTCATCACCACTTTGAGTGTCTCCCATTCCACGGCCCTAGAAGGAGAGGATCCCTTGTTGGTTTCAATGTATTCTGCCAGATGGCAGCGCAGAGCCTCTCTGTATGCCTGATCCTCGAGCGCCGCGGGTTCTAGTCTCCACAACGGTATGGGGGGTCTGTCCTGCGATACCCTCAATGACAACAATAGGGGATTATGGTCCAATAGAGTGCGGGCAAGGTATTCAGAGTGAGTCACACTACAAGCCAGACCCGCAGTGCAGACCACCCTATCAATTCTGGTGTGCACCCGGTGGAGGCCGAATAAAACGAGTAGTCCCTAACAACTGGATGCTGCACACGCCAAATATCCACCAACCCCCAAGTGCCCAGCCACTCAACCAGTCTTTGAGCTATCTTAATTGACACTGCCCCCTGTAGTGGTGTGGTGGACCTGTCCATGTTTATATCTAATACTGTGTTGAAGTCCCCTCCTATTAGTACTTCCCCAGTGCGTTGGCGGGTAAGGTGTCTTGATAAGCCTGTCATGAATGAGACCTGGTCCTGATTAGGGGCATAAATGCAACTCAAAACCATCGGGGTCCCGTGTAACTTCCCCTCCAGTATCACAAACCTGCCCTCTTTGTCTATGTTGGAAGAGTCAATTGTTAGGGGGACTCCTGCCCTGACCCAAATCAATACGCCTCTTGCATAAGCTGAGTATTCCGTGGCAAACAACTGCCCCCTCCACCTGCATCTCAGTTTCTCTCCCTCCCCCGGTGCCAGGTGGGTCTCCTGTAGCATTGCTACCTGCACTCTCCTTCTCTTTAAGTAGGAGAGAATTCTATGTCTTTTGGCCGGAGTGCCCATCCCCCTGACATTCCAGGTTATGAAATTGTAGTCTGCCATCTTGTTCGCACAGTCTGATAAAACTGAGCCTGGCGCGCCCGGGACTCTGATTGACCCTTTCGCATGCTCATACCTTTACTGTGGTCGGTCTTCTCCACCCACAATGCCGTTTTAACTCGTAACTGCAAACCCCAACTCCCCTTCCCCAGGGCGCCTCCGGAACTGTAGGTTGCCAGAAAACTGTGCAACAGTGCAACTTGTTCAAACACATAACTGCAGTACTCGCCAGCCTAGTTGGACAGGCGGGATTCTAGTCGGGGGGGTGGCCAGGTCCAGAGGGGCCGCTCGCTCACTCGGTGTGCCATGTCTGGAGGCCTGGATTATCCGAGCTCGTCGGCCGTTTGCGGGGTCACCTTCGGGGCGCGAGACCAGCACCCCAAGTCCCCGGCGGAGGACACCAGTGTGTCATCGGACTCTTCTTCAGAACCCTCCTGGGGGGACACCTCCCCACCCACTCGGGCCGCTGCGTCCAGGGCCGCCCTCCTGCCCGTCTCTCTCTGTGTTTGCGTTGGCGCCAGTCGCGGACGATCTCTGGGCCTCTTTCCCCTCGGGCCCGGCGAGTCTTACTCCCCCCCGGGCTCTCACGTGCGGGTCGCACCGTTTGGGACCCATGTCTCTCGAGCCATTCCCATGCCTCCTCCGGAGACTGGAAGAACGTGGTGTTCCTCTCCGCTATCACTCTTAGTCTTGCTGGATATAGCAGCGAGTACTGGATCCCTTCGTCGCGTAAGGCCCTTTTAACTGCTAGGAATGAGGTTCGCCTGTTCTGAACGTCTAGCGTGAAGTCTGGGAATAGTGTCACCTCACCATTTGCTACTTTAAACGGGCCCATCTCTCTGGCCTTCTGTAAGAGGATGTCTCTGTCCCTGTAGTGCAGGAGTTTGGCGATTACAGCGCGGGGAGGTCTGCCAGGGGCAATAGGTCTCGATGGCACCCGATGCACCCGCTCTAGCGTGTAGAAGGGGGTCAGGCACCCCGGTGCGACCACCGTACTCAACCATTTCTCCAGGAATTCCACCATGTTCGTCCCCTCGGTCCCTTCGTGGAGGCCCACCACGCGCACATTGTTCCTGTTTCTTCCCTCCGCATCTTCGGCTCGACCCGACCAGCAGAGCCCATCTCCGTGCGTGTAACTCTCGGGGTCACCTGCCCCCCTCCAGCAATTCGTCAGGCGGTCCCCTCAGGGAGCCCGCGGGCCACGCCACCGATCCGCCTTCCTGGTGCCCCGCCCGGGCCTGGCGTTACACCCGCTGGTCGGCCCCAGCAAAAACCAGGGCCGCGCCCGCCTCACCGGCTTTGTAGTATGAGTATTCAATGGGGTGAGGACCCACCAGGGCCCCCAGCCCCCTGCCGGACGCTCCGGCACCTTCAGCACGGCAGGGAGACCCGGATGAGGTCCCCGCCGCACACGGGCCGTCCGCTCCTCACTTGCGGCGGCCCACAGCTCCACCCGAGGCTGCGGCTGCAAGCGAGGGGAGGGGCCACCAGCCTCCTCCCTCGTCAGTCGGGCCCTACTCGGTCCTCCGCTCCCCTCAGGTCCACAGCGGAGGCTCTGCCGCGTCGTTGGCCGGTCCTCGGCACAGCGCCCGCACTCCAAGGAGGGCCGGCCCGGGCTGGCTCGTTTTTCAGGATTTATACTGTCGGCCCCTCCGGAGCGAAAGATTCAGACGTGCGCCATGTTCAGAACCTTGGCCACGCCCCCAAACCATTCTCATTCATGTGGATTAGACTATTAATAACAATATTAACTCAATTAGCTAAAACATGTATTGTCTTATTAAGAAGTGTACTAGGACAATATGAAGATGGAGACAACTTATGTTTTCCTTTCCTTAAAAAACTGAATAACACCACTTTTTTAAAAGAGGAGGGAATACATCTTCGAGCTAAGATAGAATTAAATAGAGCAGACAAAGGGGGCTATTAACAAGGAGCTAAAGCATTTGTAAAATTCTGTGCCAAAGCCATCCTTCCTTGGGATTTTAAACTCAGGGAGGTGCTTTATCAGTTCCCTAACTTCAACCCCCTCAATCGATCAGGTCAGCCAGTTCTCTGCCTCACGCCCTAGCTCTCGTAGTTGCACTTCCTACAAAAACTGGTATATAGAGGCCAGTCCCAAGCGGGGAGCTTCATCTTTATAGAAGGAGGAATAATTCTGTACAAAAATGTCTTCTATGTCTTAGCTTTCATTAACCACCAACCCCGTGACAGGATCCCTAATACCAACATTTAAGTTACAATTACATTTTTCTTTAGCTGACCAAGCCAAAAATACCCTATTTTTTCCCTTACTCATAAATTTGATTATAAAAGGTTCAACTATTTAAAAATAATATTTTACATGTTCTTCATGTCCTGCCATACCCAGAATGACTGATCGAATTGCACTTTCAAGGTTTTGCAATATGCTGCCTCTGCGGTCCATTGTAAGCTTTCCTGTTTTGCTCTCTCCTTTTTTCTGCTAACCAGATGAAGAAATCACAGGGCCACAGATAATAGCCTTAAAGGCTTCCCATACAACTGCTGTATCAGTAGAATCTTCATTCATTTGAAAAAAAGAATCTATTTCTGTAGACCATGACTGGAAGAAATCATCTTGATTTAACAAGGCTTTATCCGTGCACCATCTGCTTTCTTTGTTTGGGCCATTCCTCAAAAATTTCAGAATCACCAAATAATGGTCTGAAAAAGCTCTTAAAGAGCTTTGCTGGGATGTCTTAGGGAGAGTAACGGGGGGGAATAAGTCTATCTGAGTTGCAGTCCTATGACGGTTAGAAAAGCAGGAATATATTACATTGTTAGGATTGTGTACCTGCCAAATATAGTAAAAGCCTAACCTATTGTAGAAGTCAGCAACTATCTGTTCGGTTAGTTTCTTATGTTGATTCCGATTTTAAGAACCTGAAAAAAGAGATGGTATGAAATTAAAGTCTCCACTCAATGGGAATCCCTGGCATATTCAATAATTCCCAATGTAGAGATGGGAGGGGTTCAAGAATGTCATGGAGAGGGCTATAATATGAAGCAAATCTTATACAGCAATATATGACGCAATGCTTCTCCTCGCCAGTCACAGCAGGCAAAAAGCTAACATCTGATCTTTTAGTTAGAACTACAGCAGTCCCGCATGTGCAAGGCTCTAGCCGAGGAGAAAATACTTTTCCGCCTATTATTCAGACCTTTCACATTATGGCTATTACTAGCTCCATTAATGCTCGTCTTTCACCTCTGTCATCTATTAACTCCCCTTAAATTCCCTTGATTACAATCGTACAAAACCTAGGGTGACCACCTGTCCGTTAATTTCACAGACCATCTGTTATTTGGGCCTCACGTCTGCTGTCAGTGAAGAGCCCTCTCACAGGCGCCTTTTGTCTGTAATTCTGGACAGGGGGGCCACCTCGCACTCCTGTGAAACTCAAGGGCTTGCAGCAGCCCGTCCCTGACTTGGCACAGACTGCGATCGTCCCATTGTCATTCTGTCTGCCGGCCATTTCTTAGAGACAGAATGATAATGGGCCTCTCTGTGGAGACACCGCATGTTCTGGGCCTCCTCCTGCCTGGCGTAGGGCATAACACCCACACTTGTCTCACTCCAGTATTTCCTTTGCCCATGATTTCCTACGCCAACGGCGTTCCAAGACAAGAACGGTACTACATTTTCAGTGGATATAACTTGGCCCGTTATTACCAACAAAGACACATATGCGATTGCCCATAAGTACAGAAATTATTTCTTGTGGCGAGGCATTAACCATTTGCCCTCTAGCCCGCATCATCACTGCTATCCAAATTGTACTTCTGTCATTAAATCATTACACTTAGTTGGCAGTCTCATAAATCAGCATATCAATACAAAATCAAAATTCGAATCAACATCAAGTTCATATCACCGTGCAGTTCCTACAACAAAAAATGGCAGTGATCGATCGCCTTTGAGTCCTGGCCTCTGTTTGTGATGTCTCTTTTTCCCCTTTTTCCCTGTAAGCAATCCCACATTTTGTCTTGGAGGGGGGCTCAGTCCATAGTATTCGTTTTACCATGTTTCTCTGAGGGAGTAGCCTCTAATTTTTTGAATTAGGTCCAACTCGCTACCTTGCATGTGTCTGTGCCCTGCCATCTGTCCTGGCGGGTCTGAGCTGCGAGTGCTGTGTTCCGCTTACTCCCTGCTCCGTGCTGGCCTCTTTTCACCCTGCCGTAAGGCATCCCCAGGTCTGTGGCCTTCCATTTGCACACCGCCTTACTAGGTGTGTTTAACGTCAGTGTTGGTAAAACCTCTTTTAATTACCGCCACGCTGCCTGAGAGGGTTACGTCTCCGGGCAGCTCCCCCCATAATGATTTTTTTTTTTATGCGCAGCCTGCCTGTGCCATTCCTGCAGCTAGGTTTGCCCAGAAAATCTCCATTACTTCCGATGATAGTTGCACTCTCTCAGGTGCTTACAACTCTGGTCGCCTGGGATGGATCAGCCCGTGGCGTATGCTTTCAAGACTGTTTGCTCTGCAATACTTGCAGACCGCAATGTTCAGTTTCCTCCTGGAGTTGTCCACTGCCTTGCTTGACAACACCCCATGCCAGTTGAACCTCAGGATAATCTCTGACCAAATGATTGTGGTGCTGCCGCATAACCGTATTTCCCTCAGACTCTGTCTGATATTGTTCAGTAGTATCTCTCCCCCCCCACCTTTGCCAAGTTGTTACCCCCCAGGTGGATGATTATTATGCCTGGTTGCTTCTGAGCTGTCTCTACAAACTCACGCACTGTCTGTAAGAGTTGTACCCACTTCATGCCGGGGAAACTCCACCATCTGATGTTTGTCGCTGTTTGGACTCTTCTCACTCTATTGATGTTCTGGTTCCACTATGCCTGTAACCTAGAAATGAAGGAGTGCCCAACCAACCAAACTGTCCTGGTTGGTGCGCCTGTCAATGGAATCAAAGACACAATCTGTCATGAGAACTGAGGTGAGGCAAGGCCCCACTGTATGAAATGTGGCCGTACGTAGCTTTTGCATGCTTTAGAGCGCCACCTACCCACTGCTTTGATGGCCTCTTCCTCTAGACCAAAATCTGCAGCCGTTGTGGCTGCTGCTATGCGAAATGAGTGTGAACCAAAATCTGCTGGTGGCAAGCCTCCTTGTCTCAATGTTTTGTGCATGACTGCCGTGAACTGGAATTTGGTCAACCAGTCCCCATCGTTGTGCATAAATAGGGGCCTGGCGCGCTAAGGCACGAAAGAAGGTAATTTTTTAAACTACAGACCAGACAATATTTTGTTTATGTTATGCAGCTGAGCTGAATCCAGGTGCCCCTGCCCCGCTGGTCAGTTTTAGATTTCTTTAGTAACATACGAACCCTGTCAGACTCCATTCTGCAATCTTCTGCTTGGAGGCAACTGCCGCCACCCGTTCTCTTAGCTGTGGCTACTATCTTGCTTATGCGAAAAGCCCCCACAAATGCTGCAGTGAAAGCTGCTCTGAATAGACCTAGTTCACACGGGTTGTCTGCTACTGTCTCCAATGTGTCTATCAATATTGTCAGCCTATTGAAATCTATTGGGTGTCTGTTGTCCAGTTTTGGCCCCTTGAGGCGTTTCCAGCCCTTCATGACTGTTCTAATGTAGTGTGATGCTGTGGGATCTGTCCCTGTCTGAATCTTTGAGAAATGAGCCACCGCTGCCAGGTGGGCCTGTGCCCAAGACTTCGTCTTTCCTTGCTGGTATGCCCATTTAATGAAACGCTCCACTGCTGGTCCGGTCGCTGCCGGGTCCCTGAGCGACTTTAACCCCTCTATTTCCATTAGTGACCTGGCATATTTGGAATACCTCTTACGTGTCTCAGTCTTGAGCGCATTCTGAACTAATATTGACAAGCCTGCTTCCCCAGCTCCCACAGACCTTGTGGAAAGGGAGTCATCTCCTGTCTCACTCCTGGGGCTAGTTTTCTGAATCTGTCCATCTGGGAACGAGAAAGAGCATCCGCTCGTGAATTTTTAATGCCCTGTACGTGTCTGGCCCTGACATCCAAGTTCCCCCTGACTTGCAGGCTGACCATTCGCCTCAAAAGTCTCAGCGTGTCAGAGCAGGATGCCGAACCCTTGTTTATGGCTAATACCACTCCCAGGTTGACCAAATTGTTAGTTTCATGTTCTGCAATTTCACCTTCCAGACTGTCAAAGCTACTATTATAGGAAATAGTTCTAAGAATGTGATGTTTCTGGTGACACCTAGCTCATACCACCTGTCCGACCATTTGCCTGCACACCACTCTGTGCCTAGCAGTGCCCCAAAACCACAGCTGCCTGAGGCGTCTGTGAACAATGCTATCTCTTTGGCTGATATCCAGCCCTCTCTCCAAATCAGTCGACCGTTGAATATGTCCAGGAAGGAGTCCCACATGGCCAGATCGCTTTTTACCCCCGATCCTAGCCTGACATGGTGTTTCTCTCGAAAGCCTGATGTCAGTCTGCCTAAACGCCTTGCGAAGACTCGCCCATTGGGATAACCCAGGTTGTGAAATTAAGTTTGCCAACCATCCTTTGTAGTTCACCAAGGGTTGCTTTCTGCTTCCCTTGCATTGACCTGATCTCCTCTCTTAGTTCCGACACCTTACCCCTGGGATCCTGGAGCTTCTCACGATTGAATCTAGCTCAATGCCCAGGAAGAATATTGTTGTGGCTGGGGCTACCATTTTTTCCTCTGCCAGAGGGACACCTGTTTCCACTGCGAGGTTCTGAAAAGCCCTCAGTAAACTGCTGCATTCACCCGTATCTGCTTTACCCACAAACAAGAAATCATCCAGGTAGTGCATTTTCCCCCCAGCTGGGTGTTTTTTGTGTAGAGCCCATTCCAAAAATTTACTAAATTGCTCAAAGTAAGTGCATGATATGGAGCAGCCCATGGGCATTGCTTTGTCGACATAGACTTCCCCATTGTGTTTGAGACACAGTAAGTGAAAACTATCAGGGTGGACTGGTAATAATCGGAAGGCTGACTCAATGTCTGCTTTTGCCATTAGGGCCCCTCTGCCTGCATCGTCGACTGTGGCGTAACCTACTGAGCAAAATACGGTGGGGATACTGTCATTCACTGATGCACCTTCTGCGAATGAAAGATGGTGTATGAGCCTGTATTGCCCTGGCTCTTTCTTTGGTTCCACACCCAAAGGGGAGATTATTAAGTCTTTAGGAAGGGGGAGGGGGAGTGGTCCTTCGATGCGACCCAAACACAGCTCTGTCTACTTTTTGCTGCACCACATCAGGGTGCTGTCTGGACGATTTTAACTTTTTTCCATTACTTCCTACTATTTGACCTCCCACTGGGATCTTGAAACATTCTTCATATCCTTTCAGTAATAGCTCTGCTTCTTTCTTGTTGTAGTACTCATTGGCTAGTTTCCTCAGAAATTGTGTGTTGATAGGGGATCTGGCTAGTTTAAAAAATTTCCAGATCCCGCCCCGTGGTGGAAGACTGTCTTTAATGCTTCCTTTTCTTTTCTTTTTTGTCTGACCGGTGTTTGCTTTTCTTGCATGCTGTTGCTGTGTGGTCCCCCCCACATGACGAACAGCTGTGCCTGAACTTACAACTCTGTCCCCATGTGCACTCATCTGTCTCGAATTTCCAGCAGATAGCCTGCGGTCCCTTGTCCCCCTGACCCTTACCACTGTGCCAGGGCTTGAATCTATGCAATGATTTGAGTTTATCGTGTTTTCCTTTGTGATATGTGTTCCGAAATGGCATGTCCCCCCTCCCTGCCCAGGATTTCATTTCTTTGGCTACCATCATTTTGTGTATGTAGCTAGACACATCTTCTTCATTCCATTCCATTTCTGGATGGGCCTGCATATTTAATCTAAAACTTTTATTGTATTCTAGCCATGCATCCCCGGGGAATTGACGGTGTGCCTCATGTATTTTCGACAAGTAAAGCCAGAGGTCCGCTGCGCATTGAGGGAATTTTTCTACTATTACACACGGCATGATCCTGAAAGCATCCAACCAATTCTCAAAGTTCCATTCTTTCCTGGCTCTCTTTCTTTCCCGCCTATCTTCATCTTTCTTATCACACACGGTAAGATCCAACCCTTCTATCTGAATTTCTAGTAAGGGAAAAATATCTATAAATTCCTTCCTCCATAATCTTTCTTTTACTGTTAACAGGATTGCATTCACCAATCCTGCCGCCCTTGTTGTCATAGCGGGGGGGGCCTAATGAGGGTCTGATGTATGCCTCGGGAGATTGCCCCACTGACCTAGAAGTGTCCTGATCTTTTCTCCCCAGAACCACACCGGCGTAAGGTCCCCTGCCACCAGCCGTTCACTCCTAGCTTCCTGAGCTCCTGAGCCTTCCCCTTTATTGTGGTTTTCTTGGCTCCCTCCTTTCTTTGCGCATCCCTGACTCTGCCCTGCACCGCTACCCTTCAATAACAAAGGTGCCACAGATTTAAAAAACTCTTTGAATATCGTGCTTATATGCTCACCCTCCGTTGATTTCCACGAACTGCTGCTCTCGGGTGCTTCTACCAGTGCTGGAGCAGGAATGGGCCGGTTGAACCCCCAGGTTTCTTAGCCACCTTCTTCGCCGGTTTTTCTTCTGCTCTCTGCCGCTTGGTTGCTTTATGCGTGGGGGTTAACTCTGGCCCTGGGTCACCAGCATCGTCTCTTGTGGTAGGGTTTGGCTCTGATCCCTGCTGGGCATCTCCTTCAGTTGATCTCTCCTGCATCATCTCCTGCAGCCAATCTTTACCACGCTTCAGTGCCTCCGCCCTCATCTGACCCAGCATCTTTCCAGATCGTCCTGGTGGTCACCTGCATCCACATCCTCCATGGTGTGACAGTGCGCTCAGTACTGTGGTCCCAGCTGTCTATAGCTTAAAAAAGTTTTTTTTTTCTTTTTTTTTTTTTTAAAGTCCTCAGCTGTGGCAAGGATTAAACCGCTATGATTTTTCCACTCTCTCTCTCTCTATATATATATGGCTATGAACCAGAATCAAATAGCAGCATGGAACCTGCAAGGCATGAGATTTTAACCTTATTGTTTTTTCCCCTAATCTCTTATTATTCTAAGGTTGCTAAATAAGGTTCCTTTGGATAATATTAAATACTCATTAGGAAAAACACCAACCACTGTGCTATCTTTTAAATGTCATGTTTGTATTTCTCCAGACTAAGTACTCAACTTATAATGTCTGCCAGAATTGATGATGTGGCTTCTATACATTGTCCTCATTGTCTTAAGAAGGCCCAAATTATGCAGCGGGGTAAATAAATAATGTGACAATAAAACTTAAAATATGCGGTGTAATGCAGCACATTTTGTGATAGTATTGCTTTATTATTTTGCGATTTTTAAACATCTTAACACTGTTTGGGTATTGGTTGCACCTCATTAGTACCAGTTTAACACCCACATATAGGTATAAGCAACAGAAAGGTGACCAGTCAACCTTTGCAAATGGCCTGCCACTGCGCAGAAATATGTGTTGCTGCGTTTTAATAATTCTTGAACTGTTTGAGCTAAACTCTACACATTATGCAGCAGGTGATGGATTATGTGGCAAATGTGGCAAACCTTTAATTATGGAAAAATCGCCACAATCACACAATTCTAGTGGCCTTTGTCTTTAGTAACATTTTCTATGCACTGGTTTACACACTTACACACCATTGTCTCTGTAGAATATGTGTGTGATATAACTCACTCTGGCACCCTACTCTACCCTGCATACTTGGAATGAATAGCGCTGTAAAAGGAATTAAATACACAAAAGTTGCTCTATGTAGTGGTGAGGAGCAGCAATGGAGGGGGTGCTGATTGAATCATTGGAGAAGGAGGTCTGGGGGTCACATCAAATATTCTTATAAAGTCAGGCACCAGCATCAAAGCCAGGCCTGGCAAGAACATAGCTATCATTCCTGCAGGCTGTGCAATGCCCCAGGCAAAGAGGTAAAAGCACTTCAGCTGATTGTGGGACAGGCTGGTAGGAAGGCGCTATGAATGGAAAAATTTAATTTTATCAAAATTTGTGTTTCAGTAAAGTTTTTATTTAAACATTTCCAGTTAATGCCACACTGTAATCTGCCAGACAAATGCCTGGGCTGGAACCTTGGATGGATTACCCCTCATTCTTTGAAAAATATCCTTTCCTTACCAAACATTGATTTTCTGTCTATATGTACATGTTGTTTCTGTAGTTGAACCCAAGCCAAAATGATGCAGAGCACTGCACAAGGTCTAAGACAAATCTGGACACCTGTGTCAAATCTTTGACGGATATATTTACTAACATTTCATACAACACAGCAGGCGAGGTTGCTATGTTGTGTTGCGTGAAATAGCAGAGTAGCACCATTATTTTAAAGATATGGTGCATTGGAAATGGGATTGAATGGTCTGACATTCAAGTTACAAAGTCAACCCTCACATCATCTCTTTATTCATTCTCTATTCAACATCCTCATTTCTAATTTCTCTCTTATCGCTCCGTTCCCTCCTCTCTCTTAACTTGCCATTTGTCTCTGCCTCTCACACTCCCCCTCCTGCTTTCTCGCTACCTTGCATATGCCACCTTTAGCTTTTGCTCTTTTTTCAGCCTTCTCAGTCATTCTCAACTTTTAGGGTATCTGTTTTATTGCACCTTTTTTTTTGCTCTTATCACTATATGCTGTTTCTGCCAGCTTGCAGATTCTCACTTGCTTTACTCCTCTCCCACTCTTCACTCTCACTGTTCAAAAGTTCTTTCTCTTCCTTGCAGTATATACCCGGTTCCTCTTTACTCACAATCATTTTTCTCTGTTTTTCACACTTTCAAGTAGAGCTACTGCCAGTGAACTCTAAGCCTATGTTCAGCAACAGAGTGCCGCTTCTGGCAGTATCATTCATGGTAGTAGGGTAGAATTGCGAAAACGGACTCTTATGTCGTCTGCCAATTCTGCTTGGAGTGTATATGTTTGCTACTTTTCTCATGTTTAAATCTGTACAGCTATATGTAAATGTTTGCTCAACACTTCACTGTTTAAAACAAACTAAAGAACATAAAACAACTTTGGCTTGCACTTCTTTCAGCTGTCTATTTTAAAACCAAATATCTTCAAGTGTATCCCTAAAAATGACCTTTTGTCCTGAATTTCTGACCTGAATTTCAACCCTTTGTCCTGAATTTCTACTGCCACTGTCCTGATTTTGCCTCCATACCAGGTGATCATCCTAACAGTACCAAAGATGATAGCTATAAGCAGCAACAAATCCCATGCATTCACGACAAAATATCACAGAGCTGTTTCCCTGCAATTTTCTCAAATGCAGTGGTCCTGCTAAACCCCCCTTTCCCTTTAGTGCCCAAGAACCCCTGTGCCCACAACCCCTCCACCCTTCCCAAATTCGTAGTTCTCAGCTCCCGAGAACCACCACCGTGCTGTCTAGTGGATGCGATCTCCTGCACCAGTAGAGGCCCGAAACTGGTCTCGCTCCCCCACCCTCGACTGTCTGTCTGAGAAATGAAGTTCTCAGCATCGACAGGTTGAGTAAAATTCTAAAATTTGCCCCCTACTCCAGCTTTCAGTTTAGAAGGGTGGAACGGCTGAGCTCCTTTTGACTTATAGGATGTCGCAAACTGGCAGTCAAAAACCATGTTATTAACATATTGAGAAGCTCGCCATCTCGGACAAAAGTTATGATGGTTCCGAAGCACAGGCTGTAGGAAAAAAAACCTCTGAATCAGTGATTTTGGAAAATGGTCTGCTAAATACTAACCCTCGCCTTCCCTCTGTTAGCTCAAGATATTTTCGTTACCTGCTGTTTAGAAAGAAGCACAAAATGTTCTTCTTCAGGAAAGTTACCAGCGAGAAATGATGATTATCCAGAGGCTGATAAGCACAATCAGTCGTAAGACCACCTGTTCATCAATATAACTGCATTAAAATGCTGGTGTCATTTGACTAAAGTTTACAGAAACATATTTGCACATTATATACCTTAAACTAAACCCGGGCTCTCAGTGTAATAATTTAATTGGGAATGGTTGATTTGATCTAGATTGTCAATGTGATCCAGCTACGGGCATGAGTACGTGAGCATGTGGATGGATGGTTTTTGCTACAGTTATGTGTTCGTTTTTATTTCATTTGTATGTATGCGTGCAAACATAAATATGTGTATCTATCAATGTAGATAGATAGGTACATAGATATTCAGATAGATCGATTTATTCTTGGTCTTTGTTGGTGAATGAATTGATGAAATATAGTTGATTTTGCATCTGCTATCAAGCACCGATGCAGTCTGATGAATCCTGATACATATTTGCAAGACAGTATTGGTATCCAAGAACCTACTGTCTTTAACTTATGGTTTTCACAATCACTATGACAGGTTTTGTCCTGTCCTAACTTTTTATTATAAACAATCAAGCCTATAACATTTATCATTTGCTTCTCAGCATAACCAACTCAGACTTACTGTGTTGCTTATTAAAGTTGCCCCACAAGGCATTCATCAGTTATCGTGTCATAAAATTACAATTATGTATAAATACGTACAACATGACAAATGTCAACAAAGTATAACATCGCTGTAATGGAGCTTCATAAGGATTACCATGGTGCAACACTTGTATCCTCATGATTTGTTTGGAAGGGTCACCAAAACTTGCAACTACTACAGTAATATGTGAGATTCCATGTAACCTGATACTAGACAGACACTAGGCCGGGTCACGTTTATATTATGCTAGTGTAATTTGTGTAGTTTTGGGAACATCCTGTTTCACATGCTACAGAAAACTCCTGAAATTACACCATTATGCATGTCATGTAATCATACAGTTTTTCTAGGTAAAATTATATAGCAGGAGCAACGCGAACAATCAGAAGGCTATTGGGTTAAATACATGCTTTTCACAATAAGTAAGTCAGGCCCACGTATTTGTCATACCTATCCATTGTAAACAGTTTACTCCTAGGGAATCTGGCATTTCCCAGTGAACTGATAAGGCCTATATCATGGATCTTCAACTTTTTGGATAATAAGAGCTACTTATATCCAATGAAATTAATTGGCAGCTACTGATATTATCAGTGTTGTAATAGTGATCACAGACAAGATTACGTTAGAGGCCACCATATGCAAGATTACCAGCAGTGATCACCTCAGTGCATAAGGCAGAGCTGCCAGCCGTAATGCAAAAAATGGAATGTCTCTATGTAGGTAAAACATGTCAGCCATAGCTTCAGTGCCTCTGGCACAAAAGTAATAATACTAGTAATAAGTTTCCCCACATGACGTTTCACTGAAGAATCAATGTATGAATTCTGAAAACACACACTTTTGGCATATACATATTAAGTCAACCAAGCAAAGGTTCCAATATAGATGGTTTGGATGAACACATGAGAGCTACTTACAAGGCAGCAGGAGAGCTACCATTAGCTCATGAGCTACTCTTTGGGAAAGCCTGGCCTGTAGCCTTTACCATTGGCTTGGCTCTATAACCAGCACAGGTTTACCGGTGTGCATAACCTGGCAACCATCATGCATACATTGTAAAAATTACAAATATCTACAGAACTACAGTTGGCAAAACAATACACAGCCCCTCTCAGTGGGGCTAACAAGAATCATCACAGTGAACATCTTTTGCTCCCAGGGTTGGTCAAAGTGTGTAACCAACACCAAAACAGATGCCTACTACGGTAATCTGAGAGATTACATATTACCAAGTACCTGTCTACAACCTCTAACATAGTGTGATAACAAGCCACTGCTAGAGCCCTTTTTGTTTAACAAATTCTTTTCACAATAAATAAGCCAAGGCTACTGTCTTGTCATAACTTTTCATAATAAACAGTCTAGACCTATGGCATCTTGCATACCTTTACCTTTCGCACCAATCTGACCCATAGATGCTATCAATGACTTGTCACTATAACCAACTCAGCCTATTGTTCTGAGCGTTATCGTCCCCCAATGCAACCATCAGGCATGCAGTTATATAATTACAAATGTATACAAAACTATGATATGCAAAAAAAATACTGTCTCTCCTACGAGGTTTTAACAAGAATTCTCACAGTGTAAATATTCTATTATTGAGATTTGTCAGAGAGGGTAACAAACCCAAACCCTTGTCTACCATGATAATATCTGAGATTCCATGTAACAAAATACCTTCTGTAGGCTTTCATACATGGTAATAACAATCCACCATTAAATAAATATTGACTTTACCATATACTATTCACAATAAATATAACAGACCTACTTCCTTTTTTGTACCGATTCCTAATAAACAGATCACGCCTATTGCTATTATTATTAGCTTGCCACTGTAACCAGCCCCATCCTACTGTAATGAGTATAACAGAGGTCTCTAAACTGGCCCACACAGGGGCCTCAAATGATCCCGGGGGTGCCAGGCTCTGGCCCACAGATGCATTATGCTAATAACAGGGATTTCTTTTAAGCTGAGAGAATGATCAGCGCCAAACCGCTCTGTAATGGGCGATCACTAACATGTTTTGTCATTGATTTCCAAGCTGGGATTATATGAGAAAAGGGAAGTGACTCCAAATATTCTTCAAAACCCTTACCTCCCCAAAAAATCACACTGTGGATACTTTTACACATTAGTGAGGCGTGCCTGACCAGAAAAGTATGCTTGCCATCATGTATTTGTCTGCATTTTTAAAACAATAACCGAACTTAACTGCAATGTTTAAATAAGTCCAGGCATATTTAAACATTGCCTATTTAATAGAATAATTGTGAAAAATGTGCAAAGGGGGGCACAATGTTTTTTTCCATTAGGGGGGGCATGTCAGTAAAAAGTTTAAAGACCACTGGAGTATAAGCTTTGCCACAATTCCAAATAGTGCAATGCAAGCACTTTTTTAAGTGGAATTATACAACTTTGGCCTCATCAATTCTTTTACTCAGGGAAAACAATATGCAGAAAGAGACCCCTCTCAGCAGTAGTCTGAAAGCTCTTTTTTGTTCATCACTAAGGTACGGCAACAGCTGCACTGTCAAGGCAGGTCTAAAAACGCATGTGGATTACCATAACCCTGGGCGTCTCATAATACTCTAAAATACACCATCTGCACTCTGAAGTCTAAAGCTAATGATGGAAAGATATGGGATCTGTGTTGCAGCCAGAGAAAAATAAACTTGTAACTTATCTTCTTATGGAAAACACTTTAACAGTCACAGCTGTGGCCCTGAAAGTTCAATCTTCATGCAGTTGTAAACGTGATACAAGGTAGTGATCTTTCTGTAGACAGCAATAGAGCTGCTAGTTCCTGGAGGTGTACAAACACACAAGTAATCACAGCTTGCATAGTGGAGAAGCTTTTTTTTCTGTGGAAGCATGAAAGAACACAACTTCTGCCCAATAAAAACATGTACTCCTACCCACCAACATGTGCGGGAGTGCCAAAGCCCTCTCTGTAGTATTCCTGAAAGCTCTTCTTTCGGTTGATCACATAGCGGTTGGCAAAGGCTGCACTGTCAAACCAGTACATGGTATACAGTGCTACATCCTCACTGCTTTCATTATTTCCTGTCCCAAACAAATGCCACAGAACCTCCCTAATCTACAAATAAGTGCGCAATGTTCTTCTTTCCTGTTTTTTGCAGTTTACCAACAGGTGTTACTAGTTGCTAGAAGTGATGAAGGGCATATGCTAGGCACCTCCAGTCTTAAGGTCTGCAGGCATAGTGTGCAGACTACATGTGCATATACAAGTTGTTTGGCACCTTCAGAAATGCTAAAACTGCTCCTGTATTACTGATTTTGCTCATCCCAAAGATGTAGACTGATGCTGTACTTCCATTACGGTGACATTGGCATCATTCTCTTGCCACCATACATATGGGGGCAATGGTGTGGGGGCCTCCTGTGTTTCATGAAGTCAATGTATTTTTAAATCACACATCTATTGCATGGCACTCCTAAATTTATGACTTAGAGTTTGTCTCTTTTTAAGAAATACTTCTTGTTTTAATACTTCCTATTCCGGGAATCCCAGAGATCCCAAGGGAGGTGGGCTCCCTCACATAATATGACATGCTTCATCATCGGCCACCTCGTCCCACCCTGGTAAGATGATACTTCCAGGGTGGACTCAACCTCAGATTGGGCTATCTTGAGGGAGTTCTTAGATATTTTCTAACTGGACAGGAGACTCGGTCCAGATGTAAACTTAAAACTACCTAGGGATAGACAACTAAAGTGTCCTTTTGTTAAGTTGGTATTCCTGATATGATTAAAACATGTCCATTTTTACCCCTATGTATACTGCTTGCATTCTGGAATTTCCAAACAGGTCGTCTTTTCTCCAGAAAAAAAGCATTCCTCCCTGATTATAACTTATAGTACCAGCGCACATCTAACAGTCAGACGATAAAAACTATACACCATTTTTTTCTGACGCAGATTACACATATTTTATGCAATGAAAAGGCTCTTTCTGCATGTCAAAAGGCTTGTGGAAACCGACAGCTTATGGAGTGGAGGTGCCTTGTCCACCTCCCACAGATCCCACTGGATCCATCCTGCAGCTGTGTACTGTATGGTTTGGGAGCGGGGTCTGACATTCAGCAACATCATGCAGCTGACCACATCTTTCATTCAGTATGCATGCATGTTGGCAGACACATGAGTATATCAAACCCAGGTTCAAATGTTCAAATTTCATGCAGATTGGTCAACAAGGGGGAAGTTACTTGCAATCAGAAAGTAGAAATTCACATTTTCGTGCCAAATGAAATTCGTTCAATGCTTGAACGATAACTACTTCTTAAATCATTATAAACTTGCCACTAAGGTACAATTTGACCCGAATATTTCATTTGTGTAGTTTGGGGTTAATCACTTCACTCGTTCTTTAAATATTTCAATTATAAAACAAAGTCAGATTCAGTCGCGGATGGTGGCTCGGCATGGTGGCAGGGTTGCGGGGGCAAAACAAATATATATATGTACATACATATATATAAATCTACCTACCTTGTCACCGCGCTACTCCTGTGTCGCAGTTATCGCACTCCAGGCACAGGCTCCCTGCTCAGAGCAGCGTTATGATTGGCTGGAATGCCCCGGCTGGGCGCTCTAGGGCAGACTGGGAGCCTGTGAAGGTTCTCTCCAACTCGGCAACACAGTGCCGGGTTGGAGAGAGCCTTTGTGCACATGTGTGTTTTAGCAGGCCAAACATACATGCGCACTAAGGGGAGTGCTCTGGGCACTCCCCTCCATGCTCGTCAACCCCATGGCCCCACCTCTTTAGAACTAAAACAACAATAAACAGCATTTATTGTCATTTTGTTTCTAAAGGTTTGCACCTCCTGCTGGTGCTGGCGGGGGTGGGGGAGTGACGCTCCTCCGCTCTAACGGAGGAGCCGCCCCTGATCAGATTGGTTCTGCTTCGAGCCTCTTGCCACAGCCACTGCATCAATTTTTCCCTACAATGCATCCCTCACCACGCTCTCAAAATTCCACCAAAAAAGACGACGTTTTCAGCTATTTACTTTTCTCCTGTAAATAATGGCAATGCAGCAGTCTTAGCGTTGTGGGAGAGAGCACAAATCTTGTTTCGCAGAGAGAATGCAGGTGCAGGGCACTGCGGGCTCGAAGGCTGTGCTCGCCTTGTTACTGCCAGAGCTCAGAGGTAGCTGGTGCTGCAGCAGATGTCTGAACTGGCAGTGTACGATCCTGGCCTTGCTGTGCGAGGTGATGGCCGTGGTTAGTTTAGTTAGGCTGAAAACTCTACAGCTGCATATTTCCAGTGGCCCTGTCAAGTATATTTCAGTATCTCAGCAAATTGTTCTGTATGTGTGCATGCTATTGCTGCCACTTCTAGATGTGTGTCATCATCGCAAGTAGGACAGCAGGCCTCATCAGCTGCCTGATTGGGAGCTTAGTGATTTTCACTGAGCTGCTCTGTGGATCAATACATAAAGAGTAAAGAATGTGATGCTTTGCAATACTTCATTACTCCTCACTGGAGATGCCTTTTTGAAATTACATAAGGTGGAATATGCACAAGCTTGTGAAGCGTAACTCCTCGGAATTTTACTGAGTTTTTAGGTAAATTCCATGAGATCTGCCCACCCCTAGTGTATTCACAATTCCCAAAGTTATGTCCTCTATGTACCTAGTGGCATGGTCCACCAAGACTAGGATAAACCTGTTGCATAGGGGAGTCTTGGGGTCCCAGGGCCCAATCATGTTGATGCCCACCCACTCAAAGGGGTCACAATGACAGGAAGGGGAACCTGGGGAGCCGTTCCCTATCCCCTGAGTTCTTACAGGCCTGGCAGGTAGGGCATGACCTGCAGAATGCATCTGAGGTCAGTTAAAGTGGGTGCAAGCCTGACAAAGGTAGGTATTGTCTTGTACCAGATGTACTGCCAGGGGTACATCAGGAGCCAAACCCAGTAGAAAGGTTATGTAGCACTGAGGGACCACCAACGCATGGGTTGCCCTAGAGCCAGGACCCTTGGGCTTACTATAAATGAGGTAATTTTCTCAGTAGACCCGGTGATTTCCAGAGGTGTTACCAGCTGCCTGGGCATCTGCCTGCCACCTAAGGCCCTCAAAAGTAGGGCACTCACTTGAGCTCTGCAGAACTCTTCCCTGGGCACCCCTCTCTCTACTTGCCAACCAGACAGCTCAGTTAAGTTCCCAAAGGCAGCAATGTCTTCCCCTGTAGGTTCCAGGGCATCAACCTGAAACTCAGCCTCCTTCAGACCACGGCATTTCAGAGGCAGGTTTACCTCCCCCTTGCCTTTTCTCTTTCTAGCAGCTCCCTAGACCATTTTATCAGGTTCCAGGCCCTCTTGACTCTCCTCTCAGGCTGCCATGGACCTTGTGGTCAGGGACACCCACTCGGGCAACCCTAAGATCTTCAGGTGGGACTTAAGGTCCATCTCTTTCCAGATGGTGTGCTTCAAGTCAGTGGTTCCCAGCCTGTGGTCTGAGGACCCCTGGGGGCCCGCAAAGCCTCCTCAGGGGTTCTGCGACTACTCAGAAAATGTAAGAATATTAACAGTTAGGTCCCCAATGACTCATTGGGGGGTCCCCAGATTCCAATAATGATTCAGATGGGGGTCCACAGAAGTCAAAAGGTTGGGAACCACTGCTCTAAGTCATTACCAAGCAGACAGCT
Organism: Pleurodeles waltl; assembly: GCF_031143425.1. Taxonomy (NCBI): domain Eukaryota; kingdom Metazoa; phylum Chordata; class Amphibia; order Caudata; family Salamandridae; genus Pleurodeles; species Pleurodeles waltl. Next base: position 745,538,142 of record NC_090450.1, on the reverse strand, counting down.
CATAGGCATGGGAGGACTCACAGTTACCTTCAACGAACCTGAGACCACCCTCCCCTGACTCAAAGGAAATTAGAGCCAATGGACAGAGATGCTCATGGTTGTTTGCTACAATATTAGGGATTACCTGTTCTCAGGACACTAGGTGACACCTTACAGTGGCTCATGTGTCCAGCAGAGCATCAAAACTCTGCCCATGGATGGTGACCCACTGCCTACACTTTGAGGTGTTGATAAGTATGGCGGCTTTTGGCATCATCTCCTTGTCACCCAGGTACACTAGGGTAAGCTCTGCGCTACCCCACATACTATCTGGAACAACCTCTTCCCCAAGTGCTACACAGGCCATTTGCTGTGTCTGTTCACAATTGTGGGGCTGTACCCTCTTGAGGTATTTGGCATCTCCCTCAATGTATCCACATCTATAGCACTCACAGTATTTGGGGATGAACTTTCCTGATGACATTTTGTCAGGGAACCCATTTTTCTTTTTTTCAGGTTGGGATTAGGAATCCTTCCTCTGAGAACTGTTTTGAGGCCCTTAAGAGAACCCTGTAGTCTTATTTTTGTCTCCTCTCTCTTTCTTCTGTTGGGGACGCTGTCCATCTTTCTGGTGATCCCCCAGATACCTTCTTATGGACCTCCTTATGGACCCTCATGCTGAACCAGCAATCTGCATCCTTAGGAAGCTTGCTAGGGTCATTGAGCTTTGTATTGCCTAGGTGTTGGCATAACTCTGCAAAACAATTACTGAACAGATGCTCTCTGGCTGTCAGATTGTACAGCTCCTTGTAATCACTGACAATACTGCCTTTTACCCATCCATCCTGTGCCTTGCAAATGTGATCCACATATTCCACTCAGGGCTGGTGGGGCAGCTTCTGGCTGTCCCTAAACGTCTGTCTATACTTCTCTGAGGTGAGTTCATAATGACTGACTATGACATTGTTCATAAGGGGACATCTCATCCAGCCTTCCTTCCATAGAACCAACAGTGTATCCAGTTCTTAATTTGAGCTGGTGGTTGCCAGTGGGTGCCACCAGCATTTATTTTTGGGAACCGCCAGAGAGCAAGAGGGGGAAAACACTCAAAGAGGAAAGGAGGAAGACTGTAAAACCATTACAAATAGAGAAAACAGGAATGAAATAGAGAAAGTGAGATAAAGGGGGAGGAAATGTCTGGTAATGGGTTAAAAAATTATGTGTTGTATTTAAGACTACCAGGCTTGGTATTTGGTGCATCAATGTTTAATCGTAGTGGCCGGGCTTCTGACCAGGGTTTCGGGAACCAGCACTCTTTCCTTTACAAATGAAGCAGTGAGTGCATCCCTCCCTTTATTGGGAATGTGCCTCCAGAGGCTGGTTCCTCAATTCCCCTCAGGGACCCTACGCTCTCTAAGGCAACCTCATAAGCCTCAAACCACCCATCAATGTCGTCCACCACAACAAAGTTAGGCAGCAGATATTTGGGAATGTGGACTCTCCTGTCTCAACTGGGCACTGAGGTAACACTGCCACCATTGCTACTGAACTATGTTCATTGCTAGGCTTTGGGATCCAGGTCCTTCAGACTCACCTTGTGAGCCATCAACATGTTTCTCTCATCCAAGGATTAGTCTGTCTCCCTTGCAGTCATCCTTATCTCCTACCAAACTCTTTTTGCAGCAGCCTTCTCCATGTTAGGTTTGACATGCTATAGCCTGAACTCCCTTTCAGCCTTCCTGTCCTCCAGTTCTTCAGAAAACAGGTTGTGGGAAGAGATGTTGCTGCCTGTTTTGAATCAGGCAGGGGACCTCGCTGCTGTGGGCCCTCCTCTCTCCTCTGGGGCTATGGTAAGGATGGTTTAATCCTTCCACTCCATTTCTTTCTCCTGCTCCTCCAAATCCGCATCCTTGGCTCATTCCTATGTTGTTGTCTGTAACTGGCGGGTCTCCTCCCTGTCCCTAAGGGCCTCCTAGGGCTTGTGCTAATTGGAGCTCTTGGTTGCTATAAGCCTGCTCTTCTTGCAGAATCCCTTGAGCTCAGTTGCAGATGTGCAGAAAAAGCAAATAAGGCTAATCAAGGAGAAATTAACAAGAGGTTGTGTCTGATTATGTGAGATTTTAGTGTTACAAAAAAGTCACTGCGTGGCACAGCACAAACACAAGTAATGGATGTCACCACTGAACACCAATGTAAGAACTTGGGTTATTGACTTAGAGAGGAAACTCTGCTTAAACAAGAACCACATTCCTTGACAGGGTGAACCACAGAAGTCACTAAATTGACCCGTGCTTAACCTCTGGTAGCTTGGCCCAAAAGTTGTAAGGCTTAACTTAGAGGCTAAATGTAAAGTATATATGCAGCACACAAACAGTAATAAAGTGAAAACACAAAATAAAATCCAAACCCATTTAAAAAATAGAGTACATGTTAATGAATAAAATGAGACCAAAACAAAAATAATTCAAACAGTACCACCAGAGACATTGACTTCCAATAATTTAGGTAAGTAAATCACCCTAAACTGCAGAACACCACTTGTGGTCAGCTGGTCCAGCTAGACCAGGGGTAAGTCCCAAGGTCAGGTCAACTGTGATGGAGGGCAGGCCAGATACAGAGATCAGGTTAGTCTTGTTGAAAAAGTTAGCTTCTGAAAGTCCAACTCCAGGAGTCCAGTTGTGGTGAAGGAGGCTGCGAGGAGCTGGGAGAGTGTTGTGTATGGTCATTGCTGTAGCAGAGAGAGCAGTCTGGGCGTCATGGACAGTTGACGGTGTAGTACAAGGATCTGGTTGGGCTTTACGGGCTTTGCAGACTATCTTTGATAGAAGTTCACCTTGGAAGACACAACTGGTTGTTATTGCTGTAGCGTTAAGTGCTGATCCTTAATTGACGGTCCTAGTTGGGGTCGCTGTAGCAGGAAAAGTTGTTTTCATCAGATATTTGCAATGGTGTTTGTCATGGGCAGCAGAGTCTCAACATGAATGGGTCTATTTGTGGTTCCGAAGAGCCCAAACTTCAGAATTTCTCATTATCTCACAGTTAAATGCACTCCAATGCCAGCCAAGGGTCCAGGACCTGGGGAGGTGGTTCAGGGACTCACTCTAGCAGAGGCCAGCAGAGCCCAGGCAGGGCCAGTTACAGGTCCAGGTGGATCTAGTTGCAGCACGTCAGATGGGCAGTTTCATTAAGGCCTCTGGAGCTTGTTGTGTCCCAGTAGCTCAGAAAGGGTTTCAGCCAACTGCTAAGGTATATTACAGCCATGTGACTCAGGACACAGGTAGCAGGCACTAAATGGGTAGGATGAGAAAATGCCAACTTTCTAAAAACTTGTGACTTAAAATCCAACTTTACCATTAAAGTGGATTTTAAATGACAACTGGCCCTTGGAGTCATTCAGGTTATCCTCGAATGAAAGGAACAGGTTAAGTCTTCCATCTCCGAGATCAGTGTAGGCGTCAAACAGCAGGGCAGTCCTCTGAGACCTGGAAATGCTTCAAGCAGCAGTGCATTTGTTTGATAGCACCAGGGCAGTCCTCTGGGGAACAACAGAGGCTTCAAGCATCATGGCAGTCCTCTAGGCAACAAGGTTATCTTTTTTCTGTAATCTTGACAGGTCCAGGATTGTACTGAAGAGTGGTTCAGGAGTCCAATATTTATAGCCTGTACCAGCCTTTGAAGTGGGGGGGGGGGGCCAACCTGGCTGCTCCCACTTCTCGAAAGTTCCTTCATTTCCCTGCTAAGGCTCCAAGAACTCTGTGGTGACAAAAGGCTAGTGTCAGGTTCCTTTGTATGTATGCTGGAGGTACCTCTTTGAAGTGTAAGTGAGGTAGAGAACAGCTTCACTCCAAACATCCTGGCAGGTCCACCTATCCTGCCAACACCTAGTTCCCCCTTTGTCTCACTGTCTGGGAGAAAAACACAAACCCAACAGCTACAGTAATGTGACACAGGTAGCCAGCACCAAATGGTTGGGACAAGAAAATGCCAACTTTCTAAAATGCCATTTTCAGAAGTGGGACTTAAAACCTGACTTTACCTTTAACAAAAAGTATTTTAAGATACAATTCATTTAAGTCCAAACATGACATTCCTATCTGCTCCCATTCAAAAGTTAGCACTTATTGTAATGTAATAAGGTAACCCAATGTTATCCTGTAGGAGACATGGCCTTACAGTACTGAAAAAAGAATATAATCACTACCATGGCAGGTAAAACTGAAAAGCACATGTCCTACTTTTTTAAATGCACTGCACTCTGCTCTATAGACTGTTTAGGGCCTGCTTCTATGTGTTAAAAAGGTAGGCTTAGGCCTGTCAAAAGGTTTATTTAGCCTGGCTGAATTGGCAGTTTAAAACTGCACTCCAGGCTGCAGTGGCAGTCCTCAGACATGTTTTAAAGGTCTACTTCAGGAGGAGCCTAATGAGTTCTGCAGGCCAACTAATAGTATTTAATTTACAGGCCCTGTGTACATCTAGTACCATATGCTAGTGGCTTATAAGTAAATTAAATGTGCCAGTTAGCTATAGGGCAACTTTACAATGCTTTAAGGAGAGGACAAGCACTTCAGCACTGGTTAGCAGTGGTAAAGTGCACAACGTCCTAATGCCAGCAAAAACAAATTCAGAAAATAGGTGGAGTGAAGGCAAAATGTTTAGATGAAGACTACTCCAAGGATGTCAGGTCTGAAAATAGTCATGCCCAAGTGCTAAGTCGGTCTGGATAAGAAGCTGAAAAGAGCCCCCATTCCATTGGAAAATGGTTTAGCCGGGAAGGGCATCTTCATCCACAAGAATACAGGCATACACATCAAATCAAATCAAATCATTAACATTTATAAAGCGCGCTACTCACCCGTGCGAGTCTCAAGGCGCTAGGGGAAAAGGGGGGGGTTACTGCTGCTCGAAAAGCCAGGTTTTTAGGAGTCTCTGGAATGCGGAGTGGTCCTGGGTGGTCCGGAGGCTGGTGGGGAGGGAGTTCCAGGTCTTGGCTGCCAGGAAGGAGAAAGACCTCCCACCCGCCGTGGAGCGGCGGATGCGAGGGACGGCAGGGAGCACGAGGCCAGAGGAACGGAGGAGGCGGGTGGGGACGAAGAAGCTGAGGCGTCGGTTGAGGTATTCCGGTCCCTTGTTGTGGAGGGCTTTGTGTGCGTGGGTGAGAAGTCGAAAGGTGATCCTTTTGCTGACTGGGAGCCAATGCAGGTGTCTCAGGTGTGCGGAGATGTGGCTGTTGCGGGGTACGTCGAGGATGAGGCGGGCCGAGGCGTTTTGAATGCGTTGCAGGCGATTTTGGAGTTTGGCGGTGGTCCCAGCGTAGAGGGTGTTGCCGTAGTCCAGGCGTCTCGTGACGAGGGCGTGGGTCACGGTTTTTCTAGTGTCACCGGGGATCCAGCGGAAGATCTTGCGGAGCATGCGGAGGGTGAGGAAGCAGGCGGAGGACACGGCGTTGACTTGCTTGGTCATGGTGAGAAGGGGGTCCAAGATGAAGCCGAGGTTGCGGGCGTGGTCTGTGGGGGTCGGTGCGGTGCCGAGGGCCGTGGGCCACCAAGAGTCATCCCAGGCGGAGGGGGTGTTGCCGAGGATGAGGACTTCCGTTTTGTCAGAGTTCAGCTTTAGGCGGCTGAGCCTCATCCAATCTGCGACGTCCTTCATCCCCTCTTGTAGGTTGGTCTTGGCGCTGGCGGGGTCCTTGGTGAGGGAGAGTATAAGTTGGGTGTCGTCGGCGTAGGAGGTGATGATGATGTCGTGCTTGCGTACGATGTTGGCGAGGGGGCTCATGTAGACATTGAAGAGTGTCGGGCTGAGCGATGAGCCTTGAGGTACACCGCAGATGATCTCGGTGGGGTCTGAGCGAAACGGTGGGAGGTAAACTCTTTGGGAACGGTTTGAGAGGAATGAGGCGATCCAGTCCAGGGCCTGGCCTTGGATCCCAGTGGAGCGGAGGCGGGTGATTAGGGTGCGGTGACAGACGGTGTTGAAGGCAGCCGAGAGGTCGAGGAGGATGAGGGTGACTGTTTCACCGTTGTCCATTAGGGTTCTGATGTCGTCTGTGACTGAGATGAGGGCGGTTTCCGTGCTGTGGTTGGTTCGGAATCCGGTTTGTGAAGGGTCGAGCAGGTTGTTGTTTTCCAGGAAGGTGGTCAGCTGTTTGTTGACGGTCTTCTCTATTACCTTGGCTGGGAAAGGCAGGAGAGAGATGGGGCGGAAGTTTTCAGGTCGCTTGGGTCAGCCGTAGGTTTCTTTAGGAGGGCGTTGACTTCGGCGTGTTTCCAGCATTCGGGGAAGGTAGCAGAAGAAAAAGAAGAGTTGATGACGGCCTGGAGGTGCGGGGCGATGATGTCGTCGGCTTTATTAAAGATGAAGTGAGGGCAGGGGTCCGAAGGGGCGCCGGAGTGGATAGAGTTCATGATGGATTTGGTTTTTTCAGTGTTGATGTGGGTCCAGTTGTTGAGGGTGAAGGCCGGGGGTGCGGGTTCGGTGATGTTTGGTTGGGTCTGGTGTCCGAAGCTGTCGTGGAGGTCGCTGATCTTGCGATGGAAGAAGGTGGCGAGGGATTCGCACAAATCCTGTGAGGGCGTGACGGCGTTGGCGTTGGGGTTGGAGAACTCCTTGACGATGCTGAAAAGTTCTCTGCTGCTGTGGCTGTTTTTGTCCAGTCTGTCGGTGAAAAAGTTCCTTTTGGCAGCGCAGATCAGGTGGTGGTGTTCGCAGGTAGCGTTCTTGAGGGCGGTCATGTGGTGTGGTCCTTGCGCCAGGCCTTTTCGAGGGCGCAACAAGTTTTCTTTGATTCTTTGAGGGTGTCAGAGAACCAGAGAGGTTTTTTGGTGTTGGTCAGTCGATGCGTGCGTTTGAGGGGAGCAAGGTTGTCTGCACAGTTGGAGATCCAGTTTGTGAGGCTGAGGGCTGCGTCGGTGGTGAGGGTGGGTTGGTTGGAGGTGAGTGCGGAGAAGAGTTGCTCTTCGGGGCTCTTGTTCCACTGTCGACGAGGGATGGGTTGAGTGCGGAGGTGGCGGGTCTCGCGTTGGAATGTGAAGTGGACACAGCTGTGGTCGGTCCAGTGTAGAGCGGAGGTGTGGCTGAAGAAGATGTGTTTGCTGGCGGAGAAGATAGGGTTGAGCGTGTGTCCGGCGATGTGGGTGGCGGTGTTCACCAGTTGCTTGAGGCCGAGGTTGGCGAGGTTGTCGAGCAGGGCGGTGGTGTTGGGGTCGTTGTTCTGTTCCAGATGGAAGTTGAGGTCGCCTAGGAGGATGTAGTCCGGCGAGGCGAGGGCGTGCAGGGAGATGAAGTCGGCGATGGCGTCGCTGAAAGGGGCGCGCGGTCCGGGGGGACGGTAGACGAGGGATCCTCTGAGGGTGGTCCTGGGGTCGGTGCGAATTTGAAAATGCAGATGTTCAGCGGCGAGAGGGGTGTCTTCGGTGGAGGTGGTGACGCTGATGAAGTCTTTCAAGACGATGGCGATACCTCTTCCTACTTGGTTGGTGCGGTCTTTTCTGGAGATCCACCTTAAAGTGTTATTTGTCACCTGCCAGAAAGATTGCCTGCCCCTCACTGACACCTGGCTCAATTCCATCTGAAATATAACATTTAAAAAATAAAGGCTCTGATTGTGAGAACGGGTGGATAACAGTGCTGTACATCCAAAGCCAAAAGCACCAATTCTACAGAGATCGTTAATTCCAATGAGTGGAAATACCATTGTATTCCCAAAATGTACCCTTAGAAATAGGACTGTGCCTTGGCAATTGGTGAGTGATGCACCCTGATCCCTGTGGTAATTTCTAATATTTTACTACTTTGACTCCCACACACTTTGCTTTCTTCAGGGTTGTTAAACAATGGTATTCATGGATTTTTCTGCTGTCAGCTGTAGGCCTGGATCATAAGTATAGAAGCAATTCCACAAATAGATTATTTTCCAGCCAATGTGACATCCCAATTCCAAATGCCAGCCCGACTGCTCCTTACGTAATGAGGACTTTCCATGGGACTCATGAATGCAATACCTTCCCATCTGCAGATTTCTAAGTGTTTTACTTCTTGACATGTCAGGTGGAGGAGATTAGAGGGAAGGCTTCTGGAATGTGGTTTTCCTGCAGGGGCTGTAGTCATGACTTGACCAGTAACTCCAGCCACTGGCGAATCAAGATTACCTCTACACAAGAGTTCTTCTGTTTTTTTTTAATTGACTCTCAGCTTTCTTTTTCCATATATATCACTAGACTAGCCAGAACAGCTTAGTTCCAGCTGCACGTCTCACAGAGAACCAAGGGCCCCAGAATTATTTTGCTATAGTTGTAGTGTTTGACCACAGTGGCCTGCTTGGTAACTTTTCTAAGATTGTACTTAGTTTTAAAAACGGTATGACTGGAGCATTCATTACATAGCATCTTTGTTTTCTGCTTCATAACTCCTGGGCATCTGTTCTCGGCCCTAATATCTGGAGAGGTGCCATTGTCTCTCCTCAAGTGAAAAATCCATATCTTTACCCTGCAACCCTAACTAATTATAAGCCTATTTTTCTTGTGTTTTTTACTTAGACAAATGATTAGAAAAAGCTGTGGCCTCCCACCTACAGACTTTTGCAGATACAACCAATATTCTTGACCCCATCCTACCATGTGTTTGGTCAGGACATGATGGTAAACTCCATACCAAAACAGAAAACCAAAGAAAACTATTTGTGGTGGGGAACTAGACCCTTGGGGCCTCGAAGATCACCCAGCCTCTGACACAATTCCTTTCACAAACAGGCCATCTGAGTCAACCGTGAAAGCATCCCCTGAACACTTAACCTGGGTTCTTTCACAGTCTCCATCTATAGGTTTCTTCCTGTCTGTCTAATCACCCTTTCACACTCAAAAGAATTTGACAAAATTTACTTGCACACCTACCAAGTTGGGCCGGACAACCCCACGCTTTCCAAAACCCAGGTGATGGAGAGTGGGCCTACACCCTGAGATCAGGGAGCCACCTTTTAAGCTAAGGATCCATTAAACAGGTTAAAAAACAATGTTGTTGATGTCTAACATACAAAATGGAACCACATGAGGTGTGAGAGAGACACTGCACTTGTGTATCATACACACTTATAATATCAGTGCAGTGTCACACAGTGTAAGGTTTTAATGTTATTCCTACCCAAACTAGGGGTCAACTGAACCCCACGGAGGAAGGCACCTGAAACCTCCTGTAGTCATACTCTAAGTGGAGTAAGGAATGAAAATTAGAGTCAACAACAAAACAATAGAAGGGAAGGAAGGAATTAATTTTTCAGAACCTGATGTGGAGGTAGTCTAAAAGTTTCCCCCACCTCTAAACCTCGATCAATCAATCGATCAAGCAGTAGATTTGTAAAGCACTTCTTGTCGCCTATATCCAGGCACTGGCACAAGTATTGGACTCTCAGACCTCTTCTTCTGTACTCTCCTGGACCTGTGGAGGACATCAGAAGGACTCACTTGAACTGCCGGAGGACTGCCTTGCAGCCCGAGGCCTGCCTTGTACCTCAGAGGACTGCCCTACTTCTACCAGAGGACTGCCCTGCTGCTTGAGGCTTGCCTTGCAACCTCAGAGTACTGCCCGCTGCTTAAGACCTGCCTTGCTTCTTGAACCTAGGACTGCCATAGTGACTCCAAGGGCTAGTTGGCTTGCTTTCTGTATAAGCTACAGGGACATTACAAGCTGCAGAGATTTTGAATCCTGCACTTGGCCTCTGCTTTAGTGAGTCCTGACTCCCCCAAGTGGTAACCCTCCCATCCTAGATCCTTCGTGGTAGTGCTGAAGGTGCTGCTCCTGGAGATTTATGACTTCCAAAAAAGTGAAAGAAAGTGCAAAGGTAGAACTCTTATCCACTACTCTGCCCAGTGGCTCCCCTATGATGACACATCCTCCTCGGACACTGCCAGCAGCGGTGCATTGCTTTTTCTTTCTCAGAAAATTTTCTTTAAAACTATTTCTTAGTCCAAAAGTAATCTGAAACCAGGTCAAACTTGTGTAGCCCACCACGATCCATTGTGGTTGGCCTTAACTGTTGACCAGATACCGCGGTCAGTGCTTTGCTCTTTTACACGCTATTTTTCACTTAACACTTCATTCACCACTCCAGTTATATTGACTGGATTTAATTAATTATGGTGCCATTTAATTTATTAATTTTTACTCTATTTTTTCTGAATTGTTGTGTGATTTTTCTTGTGTTGAGTTTTCACTTTATTACTGACAGTGTGTTGCATACATACTTAATACAGTGCAACTAAGTTTAGCCTTGCTGATTTTGTACTAAGCTACCAGAGGGTTAAGCACAGGTTAATTTAGTGACTTTTGTGATTCACCCTGACAATGATTGTGGCTGTTGCTTGAGAAAGGCTTCACCCCCTCAACCAATAATCCAATTTCTTACAGAGGCCTTAAAACATTTCCACATTATAATGGATGATGTTACTGAACCCTGCTTCAACACAAAGTAGAGCTCAGCCTCATTCTCCACATATATCCCAAACTCTGCATCCAATAACCACCAAGCATTGAGTCACCAGCCATTCTTCCACACCTCCATCCCACAGTCTAGTATGAGTTCTATTGTAGAGTGGTCTGAGAGGCTAATGACTAGTATGCACACCTGTGGAAGAAATTGGAGATCCAATTTCAGTTCTAAAACCCAGTCAATCTACAAGCATGATCTACGTGAACCAGATTAATAAGGAAATTCTTGCTTGTCTGGGTGACGTTGTCTACACACATCCTTAAGACCCGTAAAATTAGTACAATTCAGCAGGCAGGTAGGGGAATAGTCAGCACCCTGCCAAGTACTAAATGTGTCAGGGGGCCACACCATCACCCCAATGAATTCTCCCCACAGTACTAGAATGCCAAAGTGAAGCTGTGTCTGGAGGGGGGCAAAAGCCTCTAAAAGGGTTGTATGCAGCAAAGGAGGTGTGTATATGTGAGACATTGGGTTGTTGGTTGACTGTGGTGTGAGCCCTGGTCAAGCAGCAACCACCATTTATATCAGTGTAAGCCATGAGCAAACTCCAAATTAACCTGTTCTCATTCTCTGGTAGCTTTGCACAGAACAGCCAGGCTTAACGTGAAGGCAATGTGTAAAGTATTTGTGCAACACTTCAAACAGTAAAAGAGTGAAAACACCACACAAAAAAGGATCCCACATCAGGTTAAGAAAATAGAACTTAACTTAATAATTAAAACAAGACCAAAATGACAAAAGTTCAGTAAATAGAACTTGAGTTCTGAGTTCATAAAGAATAAACTTTTGGATAGTGCTTAGAAGCTAAATACACCAACCAGGGAAATCTGGTCGCGCAGGACAGGGACAAAATCATAGGTTCAGGATGACCACAATCGGGCGTGACCCGGTTACAGAGAACCAGTTTCATCCGATGAACCAAAGCACCCTAAATCAGGGTTGTGGAGCATTGCGTCAGTTCCAGACCACACAGTAGAGGGGGATCCATTCTCCATGCAACATCGGTGATTTGTTGGTTCTGAGATGCAGTGAGGCTGTGGTGTAAGTTTCCAATGCGTCGACGTCAAGGATGAATTGGGCAGTCGAGGAAATGTGTCACTTCAAATGAGCGCAAAGGCTGCAGTCGACAGTGATACGAGGACCTTGCACTGAGAAAAGTGCTGCAGTGTCAGTTCAGAAATCAATTGACTGGTTTCAAGATGCAAGGTACAGCAGCAATGCGATCCTGGTTGCACCAGTTCTGACCCACACAGTAGAGGTGATGCATCAATTTTCTCCACTCCAGTGGCGATGCATCAATTCTGCTAGACGTTGCATTGGTTTCCCTGGAGCAAGCACCTTAGGTCCATTTCCAAGGGTATGACTGGGGTGGCACCAGTTGGCAGGACAGACTCACAGGTGGCAGAGTCCAGGTCCAGGTGCAGTGTGGTTGGAAGTCTGTTAAGTCTCTGAAACTTCAGATCAGGAGGCAGGCCAACTTGAAGTCACTTTGAGTTCTGGGTTGGAGAGATTCACATCCAGCCCTTCTAACTCCCAAGCAAGAGGGCAGCAGGCACAGGTCGGCACATCAAAGCAGGAGTCCAGCAAACAGCAGCCCAGCAGAGTGACAGACCTTCAGCAGCATAGCAGTCCTTCTTCCAGGCAGAGTATCCACAGGTCCAGTAGTGTACTGAAGTGGTGTTTTGAGAGGACCAGTACTTATGTCCAGTAGTGTACTGAAGTGGTGTTTTGAGAGGACCAGTACTTATGCCCACTTGGGCCTTTGAAGTGGTGGAGACCTCAAAGACATGCCTTTGAAGTACACAGAGTCTCAGCCCCTCCTGTCCTGGCTCCAGACTCACTACAAGGGGTAATGATGCCCTTTGTGTGTGGTCAGGACACAGCCTATTCAGGTGTAAGTCAGGCTGTATCCAGCTACTCCTTCCCCTCCTGCCTAGGATGGCCAATTAAGGCCCATCAGGTCACACCTAAGCTCCCGTTGTGTGTGGCTGTCTAGAAGGAATACAGAAAGCCCAGCGGTCACCCCACCCCACACATATGATCAGAGACATGCAGTAGGCACCAATGACTAAAGTAACAAAATGCCACCTTTCTAAAAGTAAACACACTACACTAGGGAAACCCAGTAATGCTCCAGAGGAATGGGTATAAACGTCAGCACACTAAAAAATCCCCTGAAGGAGAAAAATTTAATGAAATGCTTTGTTTGCAAAGTAGTAGTACACATATCTGATACTTTAACTATATGTAAAGAATAGCAAGTAAATAACAGATTTAATCAAATATACGGCATACTTCCCTGGCATACTGGATATCAAACACAATGCATTCATAAATTGTCCAGAACACAGTTCATTGACACACAGTTCATCAACAATGGGACAAAACAATTAGATCCATAAAACGCACTATACCATGGTCCAAATCAGACCATAAATTATAAGTCCCAAATAAATGGATTGATTTGAGGTGTCACAGGTGTCACTAAATATACATAGTCCTCATTATAGACCATACAAAATCCAAGGCAAGAGGGCTAGGACTAATAGCATTCTTTTACTAGCAATAGAGACCTCCCATATAACTGCCTTAAGATTGCAATATACCAATCCATTGAATAGTTTCATTTTCACAGCACTTGAAAAGACAAGCACTGTCTTATCAGTAGTGCCACTCAGTGGGATCCTCTTGTGAAGCCTGCATTTAATACTTTGGCTAGCCCATATGTGGCCAAATATGTACATTGCATCTCATTGAAGTGCATTTCCTATGGATGGAGAATGTATGATTCATGCTTCTTGGATACTTTTAAAACTGCCACTTGCTTAATCTTCTTCAGTTGCAAATGACATTCAAAGTGAGAATGCAGACAAGACGATCTGGCTATATGAGTGGTATTGGACATTTCAATGATCTGCTCTGGGAAAACCAATAGACCATGTGTGAGGAGAGTACAGTCAAAGTGATGCCAGTGGAGTAAACTGGATAACAAAACTAGTAGTAGCATTGAACTTTCCTACTCTTTTCCCGCAACCTTTTCTACTGAACATGAAGGATTGGTCTTTCAATGATAAATACACATTTAGCCACCCTATTAAGAGAACATATGGAGTTAAGACATTCATCAATATCAACCTTATATACTATTACCCTATCATATCACTCCCTTCAACCCATTCTATGGATAGCAGACAAGAACAGGAGCTGGGAAGGACAGTACTGACAAGAAACCAGAAAGAAGAGAGAGGAGCGGATCAAGAGAGTCAGAAAAAGACACTTCAAATCACTATGGTTGACTTAGCAAAACACACCTTCATGCCTCCAAGGATCAAATCAGCATTCCGTTGTACTTCTTCTATTCACATCAGGGTGAATTGTCACCTATGCTATCCCGTCAAATAGCAGTTCTTTTTTTATCCAAGTGTGAGTTTGGGTATTGATATCACTGGGTTCATTGTTTGTGTTTTCTCACAGCTGGCTTCATACATTTGTCAATCTTGGCCTTCACTTTGGCCAATGAAGGCAGCAAAAGGGGGGCACACTGTTAGATCCCATGTTGTTTCAGACCTTCTAGTAAGTGATCAGCCACATTTCCACATATTGCAACAGTCTTTGCCAGTAAACACCAAAAGGTGGCTCAAACAGGGTCACAAGGCACTATGTGAGAATGCAGTCTCAAGTTTTTGTTACTGCAAAGGCACTTACAGATGAGGCTGGTGTGCAGTCATCCCCAAATAAGAAGAGGGTCCACGAGCGTAGTGGCTGCCTCCCACACTATAACATGCACAGCAGACAGAATGTGAAGCAAGGCCTAATAGCCTCAGCCAGCAATGAGACTTTTCTTCCTGGGAGAATCCCTAATACACAGAAGAACTGTCCAATGCAGTCTGGGAGTCGGCTTTCATTTGACACAATCCAGAGACCAAAGGACCATCATCTAAGCTGCACTGTAGTTAAGCCCAGAATTCCTGCATCTGGTGGTTTACACCAACGCGGTTCCTCTGTAAGGTGCTGAAGATTTAGGGGCAGCATATATTAAAAGGCCATCCACTTGGAATGCACAGTTGTTTCCTCCTGCATTTCCGTATCTCAAGGCAGCAGTCTTCCTCAGGCCTCCACAGCCAGTCACCTCCCATTCTCAATAGGAAATGCCCAGGTCTGAGATTGTGTCATCAGCCAGACAGTTTCCTCAGGTCTGCACGGTATTCCAGCAAAGTCCACCCCACCGCCAGGGGTCGCAATTCAGGCCTATCTATTACCCTGACGCCCTAGTGCTTCTACTTAGGCCACAGCACATAACACACATAGGGCCTGATTCTAACTTTGGAGGACGGTGTTAAACCGTCCCAAAAGTGGCGGATATACCACCTACCGTATTACGAGTTCCATAGGATATAATGGACTCGTAATACGGTAGGTGGTATATCCGCCACTTTTGGGACGGTTTAACACCGTCCTCCAAAGTTAGAATCAGGCCCATAGTGAGTGTCAGTCTGGTACTGATGGAGCACTTCCTTATGCTCTGATTTGAGGTTGATGAATCGTTTTCACCCTACCGAGGGGTAAGAATCAAATAAACATGGCATCAATCTACATTTTAACTTACAGTGTTATCAATTTGGTCACCCAATGAAAACCCAAATCGGAAATAAAGTTAAAGGCTTTTATTACAAAATAATACTCAGATTAATGTAGACAATTCTCAGAAATAGACTGTAAAGGTACAAGATCACCAAAGGATGTCCAAAGTGCTGGAAGAAATTCAAGTGAATTAACATTAAACAAACTAGGCACTCTACTACAGCAATACAGAACGACAACAGCAACATCTGGTGTCCGGAAAAGAAACACTGATCCAATTGGTTACACATTAGTGCAACTCAAATGTATATGAACAAACCAGCTGGGACAAAGGGAAACTCCCTAAACACCATACCCTGTCACTAGTTAGCACAAGCTAAACTAAAAAACATGGGGACAAAAAGTAACAAAAAGGAAATAAAGGACAAACAGAAACTGTAAAAAGGACATCTGGGGCAAAAGCAGCTAACTAAAGTAGAAAAGAACTAGGCCAAAAGCGAATGTGTCCGCATATCAGAAGCTTGGTAAAGCATCTTCTCATGGGTCAAAGGAAAATCTAAGTGCTCTCAGCAAGCTTTTGGGAAAAGGTAGAGCAAGAGAAAAGAGGTCTCTACCTCTCTTCTCCAGGGGAATTGATCTTCTGCATGAAATCAATTAGTGAAAATCCTAGTTAAAACTATGATTATTCCATTGGTAATGCCCAAGGTTCAGGAAGATCAGTTGGTCCAATCTTCTCACATTGCACAACAGAAGTTTGCAGCATGGATAGATGTTCCCAAGACCGTCCTGGGAAGATAACTGTCTTTGGTCTTCTGTGCAACTTTGCAGGCTTAGCATGGCAAAAATAAGACAGATTTGGAATTGCACACTTTATTCATGTTACTTCAAACATATCAACTTTTCAGATTATAAATCGTCAGAAATAATTCTCATTTAAATTTCATGTTACAGTAAATGCATAACTAATAAAGTTTTTATGAGTCTCTACCGTCTACTAGCAAGTCGACAGATCTATCAGAAAACAGTGGATGATGGAAAGAGTACTGTTGTGGTACAAGCAGGATTAATCAGGATTTTATACAAGCCTTGGCAGGAGCCTTAGAAAAATGCAACCACCATGCTGGTCTTCCAGACCATGCCCCCTCATTCAATCCCTTTTATTTGCTCCCTGCCCAGAGACAGTTCTTTCACTGAACATCTAGGGGTGCTGATAAATAGCTTACATACCCAGTCAAAATAATTTTGCGATAGGAAGTCTATTTATGTAGCTTTTCTAGGCAACTTTTCTTTGTAGCCTTTAACACGTGCAAGGTGGTCACCCAATCTAAGAAAACAAAGTTATGGGGTGAAAGAAAGTGGGGTCCTTGTTTGCATTTAGCACCACTCATTTTGATGGGGCTGAAAAACAAAGGAAAGGGCAAAGGGGGATATATTGTTTGGAGCATCTTTGTGACTGAGATATGAATAATAGATTCTTGCTTTATGTTTGATAATTGTTCCATCTTTAACATGTTCACCTTAAAGTCTGTGCTGATTGATATTATACCGGGATTGAGCAGGAGGGATAAGGAAAGAGTACACCTTTCATGAATCTATGGTAGAGACTGCATCAACAGTAATTAACAGTAGTAATTCATCCAGGTCTCCCTGAAGATAGCAATGATGATCTTAAGACAGTTTGAAAAACAGTACATAGCTTATCAGTTTATGGTTCTGACAAGAATTTATTGTTTTAAAAACTATGTTCAAAGTCTAAAGGGTCGAATGTTTTCAATGGTCAGTCACTTATTTCTGCTGAGTGTAGAGTCTGAGTTTCATCGAAGGAGCATCCTATAGTCTCAACCTTTGTTGAATGGTAAGATAGGTTTGTGAACAGATATATTCTTGAGTATTTATCACCTGATGTTATCTAAGATCAAAACAGGGGTGTAGATACTATTGGGGCAGCAGGTGCAGTGCACCAGAGTCCCGAGATTCCCTTTGAACCCTGATAAATGCTGTATTTGACTACCCCAACAATATAGAAATGGGCCATTTTCCTTGCTTGTGCCGTGGCCGTGGCATTATTGCAATGGTACTGGACCAAAGCTTTGATAAACTACCTAGTTCATAAATAATGCTACTACTGCAATCAATTTGGATGGACTTTGTTAACTAAATATAAAAACTGAAGACCAAGGCTTTGATATAATATACTGTAACACTGTTGGTGTGCCTCTCCAATTTTTACAAATATACTAATAATAGATGACACTGTTGAAATGATGGTGTTAGAATCCCTACTTAGTTCTAGCAGTTTTATAAAGGGGCTGTGGGGTTCAGGAGGATACCTAGGGCCTGATTTTTATCTTGGCAGTTTGTTTTTTCCGTTGCAACAGCAACAGAGTATACAGACTGCCCAGACTGTGGTCTGCTTTTCAAATTTATATGTGGGTAGATCTTAGGTTTCATCACGGAGGAGACTACTCCATCACAGCTGTGATTAAACCCCTCTGACTGCCCTGTGGAGTAAGGGCCATCAGAGATAGACCTTTAATTCTGCCCACCTAATTTAGATGGGTAGAATTAGAGGTCAGTGTTCACTGCTCATCTCTGCCAGGAAAACCCTGGTGGTAACGGGCAGTGAAAAATTGTAAATTCTCCCCTTGAGAGGTCTCTCATGGCAAGGGGTGCGATTTCTTTTTTATTTTAAAAAAGAAAGCCACGCTTCAGGATTTTCTTTTGAAAGTAAACAATAAAGAATAGAAACCAGTTTGCTGCAGGGCTCCAGCAGGTTGACATAGCCATGAACTATCATTGACAGGAACCACTGTGCTCCAATGCTATAGAAATGACTGCCTGCTTAGCAATCATTTCTAAATTTGCCAGGTGGAGTAGCATTAGCCTGCTGGGCATTAAGTAATCTATCAGGCCTAAAGAAATTACTGCAAAATATATTAATCAGGCCCTTAGTTCTGCCTGTTTCTAAATAAGAAAGGATCTGGATCTGAAAAAAATCAAAGCTTTCTCCAAACAGAAATCTGCAGGTATTACCAATCAGTGGCCTAGTGAGCCCCCCACCTAAGCAGTTTAAGCAGGGGCTGCCACTATAGCCCCAGGGGCAGGGGAATTGGGCCTCACAAAAGCACTAATTTGTTGTTTATGAGCCTCTTCTCTCTGCATGCCTGCTTGTAAGCAAATATTGTTAGAGAATGTGATCACAGGGATGTGGGACATGGACTAAGATGTACAGTAAAAGAAAACTGAGAAAATGAAGTGAGGAAATGATGACAAGAGAGACATTTACAGAGAAAAGGACAAACATTAGAAGTATGTAGGCATGTAGTACTAGGTGAGACCAATTGCAAATATAACACCTACAGAGGTGGTTATTCATAATTATAATTCAATATGATTCAGGAATAGGGATGACTGGGTGATCACTACATGTTATGTCTGTAAGTGTTATACAGACAGATGGTTACCCCATTGGAAAAGTTGCTACTTCACACAGTCGGGCCACTTTTCTCTCTGGTGCACATCGTGCCTTTAGTCACTTGGACTTTTTTGAAGGCTCTTTCTCTAATACTTATAATAGGGAATTCTGCCTAAAATCATGTATTTTCTCATTATAGCCATGAAGAAGTATGTTGGAACACTGGCTGCATTAGACAAAACGTTTTGGCTTGGGCGCAACTGTAAATTAATTTTGTGGCAATAAGGACTGATAATACGTTGTTTGATCATTTTGCTCTCAGTATATTTAATCAATCACCCCTTGGCACTAATGAAAATCCTTCAGAAGTGGAGTGGTTAATCATTCTCAACCAAAACAAACATTCATTACTAACTACTTTGAAATTACATTGCACCATGTTAATATGTGGTAAAATTAGTGAAATTTAACCATATGACAAAATGTTTGTGCATACTAATCTAAAACTGCCATCATATTTTGACTAGCCCTGGGTGGATCTCGCGGAGTTGCTCTATGCACTACTCCACAAAGTAGTTCAAAAACTAATTTGCTCTACATGGAATTGCATGGGCGGGGTTTCCTGTGTCACCCATCCGCATTGAGTTTTACATCAAGCGCAACATGGAGCATGTTCTGGTGTTCAAAATTGCATGTGAATGTCACCACATAGTTCGCATAGGCGCATCCATCTTGTTTTCTGACTCTGTTCATACTACTGGGCCAGTTTTTAAATCCCTTCTCAATCTTTTCAATCCTCTGCATTCCTAATGAATCTACCTCTCATTTTTATTTATTGTGTTCGTGTGTGTTTTTGTGTCTGTTTTTTTCATCTTTTTTGTGTTTTTATGACTTTGTATTTTTGTTTATTTTTACCTCTACTTCCTTATTTCTTCCTTCCTTCCTTCCTCATTTCTTTTCTTTACCCCATCCAGCGCCATGGCAGAGCAGGGCAACCAGGGGAGCAGCTGTGTCAGGCTCCCTGAACAGCCTGCAGCAGCAGCCGCCTACATTGCGGATGGCTACGCTGTCGAGGGGTGCAACCCTGGGCAATCCTTTGTGCAGTGGAGGTGGCGGAACTGTTTTTTTCATGCAACGCCACATCGACTCCTTGCTGGAAGCAGACGTCAGGCCTGCCAGTGGACACCCCTTGCAGGAGCGTCAGCTGCATTGGGGGAGGGTGCACAGGAGTGTGCGGTGCACCAGCCAAGTCCAGCACACCACCCAACAGCTGATGCACTGGTGGGCTGATGTCTTAGTCCAGGAGCAGGACCTGCTAGGCATCGAGATTCTGAGCCTCGGTGAGTATTAATTGTTTGTTATGTTTGTGATCTACAATACTAACTTTTTTCCTGAATAGCATGCTGCTCACACTCCGAGGTAAGCTAAGTTTAGTTTATGTTAAGAATATTATTATGTGATTCAGTTTGAGTTAGGCAGGTGCTCACCGCTATCTAATCGTACTCGTCTGTGCTCGCTTTAGCTGAATATTTAGGAAGCTCTTGCAGACTCATCTGTCCTCCTGTCACCATAGTAAATTAGTGATATCAGTGAGATAGTGTTCTCTGTGACTTTCTTTACGTAGCTTGTACAGTCCCAAGCAATTTCACAGTAATGTGTAGTACCAGTATGCATCTATGCTTTGGAAAAAAGGGCGACTGAGTTGGTTCATCAAGGGGGTTGAGAAATGAGAATAGAATCTAAGATCATTCATTGCAAAGCATTAGTTCCAAATGTAGTTTTTGTTAAGGAAATTTGGAGTAGGAATTTTAGGATTAGTATGGCCAACTCAATGATAGTTGATACCGGTACCATGGGCAATCTGATTTAAATAAGTACAATGTTATTGTGTTTGCCTGTTATAATAATTTTGTGGATATTAACTGTACCACTAATATATTTTTTATCTTCTTTATTTCTTACATCAGCACCCAAGGGCAAGAAGAGGGGCAGCATAGAGGTGGGTCTGTGAAGAGCTGATGAGAAGATGCCGACAACCAGCGCCACTGCTGAGGGCTCTACTCATCCTAGTAAGTCCTATTATTATTTCCCTAACTTTTACCTCTGCCCACTATTATACTACTTGTAATTTTGCCTTGTTTTTTTTTTTTTTATGCTGTCTCCTTTTTCCCACTCCCCTATCCAATTTTTGTTTAATTCCTGTTATCCCCACATTATCTTTTTTATCATTATTTCATGAGGTTTTTTGGGGGAGCTGACTTTTTCGGTCTGTAGTAGTCTGTAATTTGTTTTCTGCTTTGTTAGTAATCTTTCCCTCTCTCCTATATAGCTTGTGGTACTGTAAGACTAAGAACCGATTTTGGGTACTCTACTGTCTTCTGTGAAGATTGCAGACCCAGGTAATCTATTATTTTAAGTAATATTCACCATGTCTGTTGAAAAGGCTTTCTTTTTCTTGCTCATGCTCTAACAGTTAACGAAAGAGTGGCCATGGTCATAGACCACCCGCTCCAACCCCCAATGTTGTGCTGTGTAATTCATTTATACAGCATACTAGCAGTTCCCATGACAGTGCCGCTGGGTTGGAAAGTATGAGGTCCCATTGCATTTGCCAACCATCGGATATATGATAGAACAACTAGGTCATAAACAACTATAGCCTAAACCACTACTGCTAAACAACTAAAAAGTCTCTACAACTAAGTACTGAACAACTGCTGTCTAAACAACAATTGTGCCTGAATAACAACTGCCTGAACAACCAATATATATATATATATATATATATATATATATATATATTCTAAACAAGTAATAACCCATAAAAACCAAAAAGAAAACCTTACCTTCAAATTATTTGTTCAGGTAGTAGTGGTTTAGACCTAGTTGTTCAGGATGTTTCCTCCAACCATCACCATATGCCTTTCATTCGCCCTTCTTATTCCACCTCTTCATTGTGCTTCGAGGAATCAGAGTCATCATCATCATCTTAGGTTATAGCTCTGCCCCTCCATTACAAAAAGATTTTGGTTGGCTTGACTACCTGGCTTTTATAACATTGTGAACCAACAAAATGCCCAGAGTGATATTTTTTATAGAAGATACTGTAGTGCTATCCGAGCTCAAGTGATGTATTGCGGTCGTATTGTTTTGGTTAAAAAAATTAAAGGAAGACGTATCTGGCATCTAAAAAATGTACAGTGTTTTTTTCTAGCCACACAACGACCACCAGTGCTGCTGGCTTAATTGCTGCTGCAGGAAGAGACTCAGTTGAAGGGGAAGGAGCAGCTGCAGGGATGGGCGGTGGTAAGTCACATTGCTTGTTTGTTGATATTACTACTATACTTACTAGTTACAAGAGCATCGTTGTGACTCGTGATCGTAAACCCCCCCTTTGCCAGCTACTGGTGGTTGAGTTTTGACATCTTCTATCTGCAACTCAGCAAAGGATGCATGGGTGACTATTGGGTAAATGGATGGATGGGTGAAAGGATGATTGAAAGAAAGGGTGGATACTGAATGGATGGATTGGAAATTTGGGTGAAAGACTGGATAAGAGATACTAAAGCTTAAATCATGGTGGCTATGGGTGAATATAGAAGGAAGAATGAAAAAATGATTGAATAAGATGCTCTCCTGAAGAGAGGCATGCTGTTCACCTACTTCGCTTATTTTGTTTTATGGTTATCAAAGCTATGGTTCAAAGTGGGGGGGGGGGTTTAATGCTTTTGTTATAATCCTTAGGCTAACTGTATTTGTTAAGCGAGGTAGATATGTATCTCACCCATCATCATTCATCAACCCTCTCCCTTCCAATGGCATTTAGTAATTAACCTTTACTGAAGAAGGTGTTGTTTTTGTGCATATAGGTTTTGTAGGCAAACTAGGCAATGAAAAAAAAAATCAAATCACAGTTTTTTTAGTCTGGTGTTATTTTGCCCTAATTCTTTCCTAACAGAAAGTCAGAGCTTTTTATGTGCAGCATGTGTCAGTGAAAAATAAAATTGGTGTTGTGACTCTCCTAATCATAATCACATCCAATGCCAATGGCCCTAGGGGACCTGCATATACTGCTGCTGTGCCTTCCACTACCTAATTCTTAATTTTAAACAAGTGTTTGCACAGAGCATTGTTTGCAATTTGTCTTTTTACTTTTTGTTTTTCATGATAAAGCTACTCCTGCTGGTCAACCAACTCCATCCACCCACCAGGCAGGAGATAGCAGCCTGTCCACAGCAGCAGAGGCTGAACACCATCCAGTCCGAATACCTGCAGCTGTTGGCCCTGGTGGATGAAGAGGCAGAAGCAGCTGCCTCTGACCCAGTGCCCTGTTCAGCAAGCCAGCCCTTCTCCAGTCTCCTGGCCATTAATTCGCTGGTACTACTGCCAGCTGTCAGGGGCCTAGACTAGAACTCCCATTCTGGCTCTCAGACGACATTACTGTGGTCCATCCTGCAGCAGCTGGACTGCATGGAGAGGCGAGTGGAGAGCCGGCTGGACAGGATATAGCGGAACATGGACAAGCTTCAGAGCCAAATCACCAATGGCCTCTTTTAGATCTTTTTATTTAAAATGTTGTTTCGGTTGGAGGGACTTTGGATTTTTTCATTGGATTTTCATTGTGGACTTTTCTTTCTTTTGTTGTGGACTTTCGTTGGACCTTTGGGGACGGGCCATTTGTTTGGGGAGAAGGGTGGGTTTTCTATTTATAACACCCAAAAGGGAATTATTTATTTTATTTAATTTATGCCTCAAATGTTTATTTTTCTGTTTTAGTCTCCACTGCATTTTAGTGTAGACTGTTTTTTAAATCTGCTAAAAAAGTGTATGCCATTTACTTATACCCTTGCTCTACTTCCTACTGTAACTATATTGACCACTAGGGGATGATTGTCATTGCCTATTTTGCCTACAAAACCTATATGCACACAAACAACACCTTCTTCAGTAAAGGTTAATTACTAAATAAACAAGTTCACTTCATCCATAGTTCTTCTCTTACCTGAATAGATGAAGTGAGGGTTCATAACTCAGTCTTCTTACTGCAGGGTTTTCCCAAGTTGGCATCTTATTTTAAGGGGGTGGTAGTAGTAGTAGAAGGCTAGAGCACCAACAGGGAAGACACAAGGTACCACTCCCACCTATGCAAACTCCAACTGCCAGATTAAACAAAGGGTTATCCATCACTGTCAACTAGAATGAAAGAAAACAGAGAGTTACTGGGTCATATTTCATATCATAACTTTAGGATGGCTGAGACCAGACTACCACAATGTCAGTATCTGACAAACAACAAAGAATACCTGATATGATAATAAAAACTAGCAATATCAACTTCTTCTGAGCAGTGGGGAGCTAGTATTTAATGAACACTAAACTTGGGAAATGAAATTGTCAAGGACAAGGCTAAGCGTGTACGCAACACCCAATACAAGACCTTAATGATGATGTTGATGGGGCCGGTGTGAAATATTGTTCAGGTAATAGAAGGTCAAGCACTGAGTTGGTATCGCTTTCACCACAACCGCTCCAGCAAGTGTGTGATCCATTTATGGTGTTAAATTAAGTCACCCCTCAATAAATCACACAGCCTGAGGGAAGAGGGTTAGGAGCTCAATGAATGGATGGGAAAGGGGATCTGGGGAAAGATGTGACCAAGACAAAAATTACACAAAAGAAACCACAACAATATTCATCGGGTGCTGAGCAGTACACGATCATCAATCTGTTGTGGAAGGAAATGAAGAAGGAATAAATATGACCCAGTTCAGTTGAATGCATTGAAAACAGTCATTCAGCCCCAGAGAGACCCAAGATAGTATATCTCTAAATGTTATGTCTTCTAGGTTTGAAAAATACAAATTATAGAGGATTGAAGTTAACCCATCCAGTTCTGAAAATTATTATTGTTAAAAAGAAAATGATACTGTATTGCTAAATTGGGAGGTGCATCTCAATTCTTCTTGGAATGTCTGTCATTCATGGTGACTGGCTGAACCTCTCCGGTAGGTAAGCTGGAATGTTCAGCTTTCACTAAGTTTTGTTTGCGTAGGAGAGGACTAGGAGAAGGCCTGCATATTTAATAGCAGTAACTGTATTATAGAGTGAAGGAGAAGGACAAAAGGAAGTAAGGTAAACTTCATGAAGAGCCAGGAGTGTCCTAAAAGACTTAAAGGCACAGCAAGAACATAAAGAGGAGTTTCACGTTTGAGCCAGCAATGCAGCAAACACACACTTCGCAGCATTTCCAGATCAGCTCACCTCTCTTCAGTCCACAGAGCTGAATGAGTACTAGGCCTCAGAGTCTTTGCCATCATCATGGTTTCTCTTTGAAGTCAATAACTTTCTCCTTCTGGCTGTTGAGGTTGTCCCGCGCTGAGTCCTTTCGTCCTCCTCCTCCTGATTCTGAGTAACCCCGTCTCAGTCTCAAACCGAGTGAGGTTGACCTGTGTAGTGCACTGCTGTTGAAGAACAAATAGAAAACCAGGATCAGATTATTTTGTGTAGATTTGTGTTTGGTAGCTAAATCGATTGCTCTGTTCTCTGAGGAACCAAAACTTTTGCTAAGTTTGAAAGACCAATCACTTTCAGGGAAAAATGATCACCCATCAGCCCTCAAACGTTTCAAATCATTGAAATCAAGTTTACAAATTTGTTGAACTCCCTCCCTCACTGTCAGCCTCCACATATATCATTGGTACAATAGTTAGTAGTTACCTCTCCCAATCCATGCATGGTGGTTGATACAAAATATTACCTCCTCTTTAATGGTAGCAACACACTGGAATTTGGCAGTCTTTTAATTAATTATCTTCTGAGGCAGCCCTGCTAGGTGATGTAAAAAAATGAAAACATTATAGGCAATTACATGTTAGGTAGGCACACATTTTCTCCAATGTCCTGAAGAGAATGTGGGGGCCTATTCAATGTATGGGTTGAACTCCAATCCGGCAATATATATATATATATATATATATATATATATATATATATTTTTTTTTTTTTTGACTAAAAATGGTGGGGAAGCATACATCCAATACAAAAAATAATGTTCCACTAGCTATTGCTTTGGAAAGAAAGAAAGAAAGAAGTTCAATGAGAAATAATCAAAAAGTTTTACAGTGGCACTAAGAAGTAGAGTTTGTCCTCAAACTCAGGTGGTTTACCAAGAAGTAAACACACTGGATTCTGACTATTCATCCTCTTCTTCCTCCTGGGGTGTTTCGGGAATGGTGTAGTCATGTGGTATAAAACGTTGGCTCATTTTGATCATGGTTAAACTCTTCACGTTTTGAGGCGAGAGACAAAAATAAAAAATAAATTTACATTAAAATAAAAATAAAAGAACAAGAAATGAAATATTAAACAAAAACTTAAAATGAAAAATAAAAATACAAACAATGAAATATATATATTTTTTAAATGAAAATGAAAAAATAAAATACAAACTTAAATTAATCAAGTGATCAATAATTGCCAAAGTTTGTATGCAAGCATTCTGGCTGCATTTACAAAATGACTGCCAGCCACATGGTGAAATAACAACAGGGGTCAAAGAGGCATGGGGAACAAAGAACACATGCAAGTCTATGGCAAAGGCATGCTGGCTGCATGCACAAAATGGCTGCCAGCCACATGGTCAAACAACAAGAAGGAAGGAGAACAAAGAACACGTGCAAGCCTATGGCAAAGACACACTTCGCTGGATGTACAAAATGGGTTCTAGCCACTCATCAAATAACAAGGAGGAAGAAAAACAAAGAACACATGCAAGCCTATGCCAAAGACGAACTGGCTGGATGCACAAAATGGCTGCCAGCTACATGGTCAAACAACAAGAACAAGGATCAACAAGGTCAAACAACAACAACAAGTAGGCATGGGAAATAAAGAATAGTTGCCAGCCAATGGCAAAGACACACTGGCTGGATGTACAAAATGGCTGCCAGCCACATGGTCAAACAACAAAGAAGAAGGAGAACAAAGAACACATGCAATCCTATGACTGAGACACACAGGCTGGATGCACAAAATGGCTGCCCGCCACATGGTGAAACAACAACAACGAGGAGCAAGAGAGCAAAAAACACATGCAAGCCTATGGCAAAGACACGCTGACAGGATGCACAAAATGGTTGTCAGTCACATGGTTAAACAACAAGGAGCAAGGAGAACAAATAACACATGAAAGCCTATGGCAAAAACACACTGGCTGGATGTACAGAATGGCAAAGGAGCAAGGAGGCATGAGGAAGAAAGAACACATGGAAGCCAATGGCAAAAATACACTGGCTGTATGAACAAAATGGCCAAATAAAAACTGCAAACAAGGAGGCATGGAGAACAAAGAACAAATGGATGCCAATGGACATAGATTACACAAAAAGGCCCCTGACTGGCCACAAAGCACAGAGAACAAAGACAAATGGTGGAAGATGACACACACACACACACACAAACCCCATCCCCCCCTCCCCCCACACACACACACTGGCAATAAGAAGGCATGATGGTAACACTGAAGAAAAGACTAACATAAATTTAGCAATGCAAAACACGAAAATTAACAGAATTATAAAAAATTCACAACAACACACATCCTCCTATGCCATTAAATATTACCCCACAACTTATACACTTTTTTGCAAAAAAATGAAATACAAACAGTAGCCAACATTTTTATTTACTCCAATACCATCCTTGCCCTAAATTAAGTTTTAAAAACATATACCACTCAAACATTAGTTTAATGCACTGATGCCTACTGGTACTATGCTTCTGGCTAGAGGGCCCTTTGGAAATCTAGACCACATGTAAGATGCTAAAGCAAATGTTACAAACATGTAGAAAAGGTACTTAGCTGTAAAACAATATTTCTTTACAAAAGATAAAATGGAAAATAAATAGTAATTAGACCCATGCTTAAACTCCATGCCACTCTCCACTATGAAATTTTAAAATCAAAATAAAGTACAAAGAAATACTGGTGCATGCCCAAGCAAACAAGCAACACACTTATACAATGGGTTTTGAACTTACTTGTGTGATCTCTCTAAAACGAAGTCCTGATATCCAAAGGTATATCCAGGAGACAAAGAGAGTGATCCTTCCACCTTGAAATCCAAGTAAAAAGTGACCAGGAAATAGACAAAGCACTGGGAGGAGCCTGATGGAAATGTTATGTTATATTATTTATAAAGCACGTGGCTACAAACAAGCTTCCCAGCGCTAAAGGACAAAGAACCAGCACGTATAGTGAGAGCGGAACCAGCACCTAGAACAGCCACGTTTTTAGGATTTCTATAAATTATATTCATTGGTTACCCTGCGAAGACCAATGGGAAGGGAGTTCCACAGCTTGGCCCCTAAGTATGCAAGAGTGGCACCTCCCCATCTAAATTTTTTTACGCTGAGGAGGTTGGCAAGGGCCCCTGAGGCTGATCTGAGCTCCCTATTAGGCTTGTAAAAAGAAGCGAGGGTTCTCAGTATCTGGGGGCCCTTGTTATAGAGGGGTCTGTGAATACAACATACAACCTTAAAATTAATGCGTTTCTTCACAGGTAGCCAATGTAGACGTTTGAGTCTAGCCTTTACCAAACTTGTTCTGGGAATATCTAATTAGAGCCGGGCTGCCGCATTTTGGACCCTTTGTAGTTTATTTTTGACATATGCGGGAGACCAAGCAAATAAGCTGTTTCCATAATCTAGTCTGGAGATAATTAAAGCTTGAACAATGAGCTTTTTAGCAATCGGAGGGAGAATATACAAGACCTTCCTTAAAAGTCTGAGAAGACCGAAGCAAGTAGCTGGTATATGCTTAGCGTGATGGTCCATCGTAAGCGATGGATCCAGCCAAATCTCCAGGATTTTGATATATTCCTTTGGCGCCGGAAGAATCCCCATGGTGACGCCAGGCTCCAGAGGCCTATTAGGCCCCGGTTTATGGCCCAGGATCATCAGCTCCGTCTTGTCATTGTTTAATAGCATTCTGCTACTCGGCATCCAGTCTGCAACAGCTTGTAAGCAGGCGGATAGTTTAGATCAAGATTGGAATTAAAGGAGACTACCAATTGCGTGTCGTCAGCATAAGAGATCAATGATAGTCCAAAGGATTCAACCACTTCAGCCAGAGGGACCATGTATATATCAACAAGCATGGGACTGAGAGATGACCCCTGTTGGTCCAAATATTATACTTGTTTGAGAGGTGGGATCTGTCTAGGACTTGAAAGGCCCTATCTTTTAAAAAAAGACAGAAGCCAAGACAAGGCCTGTCCTTGTATTCCCATATTCTTCATCCTCAGCCCCAACACCTCATGATCCACAGTATCGAAAGCAGCACTCAAATCTAAAAGTATAACCGTTGTGGCCTTTCCTTGGTCAATGACCTTCCTGGCTTCTTCCAGGACGGCGATTAGCGCTGTTTCTGTACTGTACTGAGGTCTAAAACCTGTCTGAGAGGAGTGCAGATGGTTATTTTCTTTCAAGAAAGTGGACAGCTGCTTATTAATATGTTTATCTAGGAGTTTAGCGGGAGTAGGTAGCAGGGAGATATGTCTATAGTTTTTCAGGTCAGTAGCGTCAAAGTTAGATTTTTTCAACAATGGGTTCACTATAGCGTGTTTCCATAGTTCTGGAACTACACCCGTGGATATGGACTTGTTCAGAATGTCTGTTATTGCACGGACGATAGCCGAAGCTCCTTGTGCTGGTACCTGGGGGGGAGCAGGACCCAAAGGAGAGCCGGACTTGAGAGTAATTAAGTAAGAGGTAACTTCCTTCCGGGAGATGGACTTGAATTGAGAGAGGGTGACCCTATCATGAGGAGGTCTGGAGTCCAGTCCATCCTGCCTAGAGGTGGAGTCTGGAAAACTGGAATAGATGTTTAAAATCTTTTGTTGAAAGAATCTCACTAATTTATTGCTGTTCTCTACTGAGGCTTCTGTGGAATTCTCCTCACTGGGAATCTGGATGATTTCTTTTAAAATCTGGAATACTACTTTAGGAGACCCTGCTGATACCGCAATTCTTTCTGGGTAATAGGTCTTTTGTGCAAGTTTTATCTCTGAATGATAGGCTCTAATCTCTTTTCTGTTAGCCTCCTTATCCGCTAGTTCATAGGATTTTCTCCACCTTCTTTCCAACCTTTTACAGTTTTTTTCAACAGGTGAAGGTGTGGGGAAAACCATGGGGCCTGCTAGTCCTACGGATCCCTGCTTTAATCCTACAGGGAAGTGTAAGGTCGAGGCTATCTGTGATCCAGTCATTGGAATGCTCTGGCTCACAGTCCGTTCCATTAAGAAAGATGGTGTTTCGGCTCTCCAGCATTCTAGTCCAATCTTTGGTGGGGAGCTTCTGCCAGCTCCTGCCCATCTGCCTAACCGGCTGCGAATGAGAGTTCCTCAAATTCATAGTTAATTTCAAGGGGATTAAGAAATGATCAGTCATGAACAGGAAGTTGGAGTCTTTGGGTCACTTCATTCCCGTTTGGGGAAAAAAGGGTTCTCTCACTAAACAAACAAGTTGAAGGGTCCATTAGAAAAGAAACTCCACTCAAAAACCTCTTTTTCACTTGAGTAAGCTGAATCTCGAGTAGAAAATCTACTCCAGGTGCATTCGCAAGTGGGGCTGCTTTGGCCGCAGTTGCACCCGGAAGCAGTGTGAGTGAACACAAAGTCTCACTTGTGTGGCCAGAAGCAGAGTGATCAAACTCAAAGGTTTGCGCATGCTCGCTAC
Organism: Pleurodeles waltl; assembly: GCF_031143425.1. Classification (NCBI taxonomy): domain Eukaryota; kingdom Metazoa; phylum Chordata; class Amphibia; order Caudata; family Salamandridae; genus Pleurodeles; species Pleurodeles waltl. The sequence continues at coordinate 745,507,951 of NC_090450.1, read as the reverse complement.
AGCCCAAGAGTATTGTGGCACTTGCTAACACAATAAACAAACCTTGCATGTGTGAACAAACAATACTTTGCACCGATGGCAAAATTTGGGAACTCCGCACTACTCCGCATAGCACGAAGTGCTTGAATTCCGTAAACTCTGTGAGCGAAGCAGAGTTTTCCGCCCCGGGCCTAATTTTAACCTGTCTTAAGCTTACTCATGTCAGATCTTAAAGTACAGTGTTAAGCTTCACTTTATTTACATGCTCAGTCAAATGTTTTAGAAATATTTGAGTCACCATCTCATGCTATGTCCTTGCACAAATTGTACCATGTTGAGTTAAAAAGTAACTTTATTACTAACTTTTACATGACAGTTATTTTCATGTGTATTGTCTTGGGTCTCAGCATTTAATGTACAAACAAGAGGCACTGCACAACATAGGACCGCCATACCTGAACCACCACCTCACCTTCTACGTACCCAACAGAAGTCTTTGTTCCTCGCAGCTCACCTTGCAGTTGTCCCCAAGAATGATTTGTACATGTGCTTAGGAAATCGCAAATCAGAATCCCTATTTGTAATTTCCTGTTTGGGAATCTCAAAATTTGATTTCTAATGTGTAGAAATCACATTTTGCGATTCCCCATTGCCTTTTGTACACCTCAAAGGGCAATTTAGCATTTCTTAACAGAACAAAGGGCCAAATGTATCAAAGGTTTTTTTACCCATTGTATGTCTATGGGAAAATGTGTTCATACATATGGCCCAAAATTACGATTCGTCCATTAAGAAATGCTAGCTCCTTTCCCTGGCCCTAAGTGCAGTATTTATTCAGCAGCAGTGGCTGCAATGAAACTACGTACAGTGAAGAAGCCTCTTAGAAGGTTTCAAACCAAAGCAAGGGCCAAAGCTAGGGGCTTAAAAATGATTTTTAATTAAGAAGATGGTTGTTCTGACATATAGACATACATATATTTCAGAGAATACACAGAGGCGTTCATGAATCATCAGAGGTCCGAAGGGTAGGCTGGACAGGCAGGCAAATACATACAGATGTCAATCAAAAAAAATCTCCAAACAGGTTCTTTTCAGCAAAAATTTGTACTTGGTGGGAAGAGTCTTCATATGAGAGTCTGGATTAACTTAAGAAGGAGGTAAGTTCTTTATTTCACGTTAGGCCTTTAAGTTGCCGTCACAACCTAATAGGTGCTGTTACAGCTCTATTCTCCCTTTTTTTCACCTTCTCACTTGGAATATATCCCCTTCTCAACTCTTGATATATATTTATTTATATATACATACACACGTTTTTGCACAATTTGGCATGGTTTAAATGAGGCACCCTCCTGTGGCTTTGCCTGCAGTGACTGTGCTGGTGGTTGTGAGGCTGCTGTGCCAGCACTAAGCCCTTAGCGAAGCTTCCAGCTGACCTCATTCTTAGCCTCTTTTCACCGGTTGTATAGATAGTGGTGTTTAATAAGGTCGAGCATCAGAAGGGAGGTGTCAATGCTGCTTGCCAAGTCAACATTCAATCAATCAATCAATCATAGTATTTATAAAGCGCGCTATGTACCCGTCAGGGTTTCGAGGCGCTGAGGGGGGGAGGGGGGGGAGCGCTGCTGGTTTAGCGGTCGAAGAGCCAGGTCTTGAGGAGCCTTCTGAATGCGAGGAGGTCCTGGGTCTGGCGAAGAGATGTGGGGAGAGAGTTCCAGGTCTTGGCGGCGAGGAAGGAGAAGGATCTGCCGCCGGATGTCTTGCGCTGGATTCGGGGTACGATGGCGAGGGCGAGGTTGGCGGATCAGAGTTGACGTGTTGGAGTGTAGAAGTTGAGTCTGGTGTTGAGGTAGGAGGGTCCGGTGTTGTGAAGTGCCTTGTGAGCGTGGGTCAGGAGTTTGAAGGTGATCCTCTTGTCTACCGGGAGCCAGTGGAGTTCCTTTAGGTGAGGGGAGATGTGACTTCGGCGGGGTATGTTGAGGATCAGTCGGGCGGAGGCATTTTGGATACGTTGGAGGCGTTTGATGTCTTTGGTTGGGATGCCTGTGTAGAGTGCGTTGCCGTAGTCAAGTCTGCTGCTGATGAGGGCCTGGGTCACCGTCTTTCTGGTTTCTGTTGGAATCCACTTAAAGATTCTGCGGAGCATTCGAAGGGTGTTGAAACAGGAGGAGGAGACGGCGCTGACCTGTTTGGACATGGTGAGGGCGGAGTCCAGGATGAAGCCGAGGTTTCTTGCGTGGCTGGCAGGGGTGGGTGTGGGTCCGAGGACGGAGGGCCACCATGAGTCGTTCCAGGCCGAGGGAGTGCGTCCGAGGATGAGGACTTCCGTCTTGTCGGAGTTGAGTTTCAGGCGACTGTTGTTCATCCAATCGGCGATGGATTTTAGTCCCTCGTGGAGGTTTGTTTTGGCGGTGAGCGGGTCTTTGGTCAGGGAGAGGACGAGCTGGGTATCGTCGGCGTAGGAGATGATGCTGAGATGATGTTGGCGGGCCAGTTGAGCGAGGGGGGCCATGTAGACGTTGAACAACATGGGGCTGAGGGAGGATCCTTGGGGGACGCCGCAGGTGAGGTTGGTGGCTTTGGAGCGGAAAGGGGAGAGACGGACTCTCTGCGTTCTGTCGGAGAGGAAGGATGAGATCCAGTGGAGGGCTTTATCTTGGATGCCGGCTTCCTGGAGGCGGGTCAGTAGGGTGCGGTGGCAGACGGTGTCAAAAGCGGCTGATAGGTCGAGGAGGATGAGGGCTGAGGTTTCGCCGTTGTCCATTTGATGTCTGATGTCATCTGTGGCGGCGAGGAGGGCGGTCTCAGTGCTGTGGTTTCGTCTGAATCCGGATTGTGAGGGGTCCAGGATGGAATTGTCTTCGAGGAAGTGGGTGAGCTGAGTGTTGACGATCTTCTCGATGACTTTCGCTGGAAAAGGGAGGAGAGAGATCGGACGGAAGTTTTTGAGGTCGTTGGGGTCAGCCTTGGGTTTTTTGAGGAGGGGTTGGATTTCTGCGTGTTTCCAGCTGTCCGGGAAGGTGGCAGAAGTGAAGGAGAGGTTGATGATCTTGCGGAGTTCGGGGGCGATGGTGGCATTGGCTGAGTTGAAAACATGATGGGGGCAGGGGTCCGTGGGGGAGCCTGAGTGGATGGTGTTCATGGTTGCTATGGTTTCTGCCTCGTCCACGTGGGTCCAGGCGGTGAGGCGGCAGTCGCGGGAGGAGACGTCGGGGGTGGGGTCTGGCGGTGGACCGGTGATGAAGCTGTCGTGGATGGTGGTGATTTTCTGGTGGAAGAAGGTGGAGAGGTCGTCGCAGAGTTTCTGGGAGGGCGGGATGTCGTTGGAGTTGGCTTTCGGATTGGAGAGTTCCTTCACGATGCCGAAGAGTTCTTTGCAGTCGTGGGCGTTGTTGTTGATGCGTTCGGTGAAGTGGGCGCGCTTGGCGGTGCGGATCCGTTGGTGGTGTTCGCGGTTGGCGTTTTTGAGGGCGGCGAGGTTGTCGGGTGTGCGTTCTTGGATCCATTTCTTTTTGAGCTTCTGGCAGTTGCTTTTGGAGGTGGTGAGGTCGTCTGTGAACCAGGCTGGTTTTTTCTTTCCTTGGATGGTGGTGGGTTTCTTGAGAGGGGCAAGGGTGTTGGCGCAGTCGAGGATCCATTGATGGAGGTTGTTGGCGGCTGTGCTCGGGTCGATTGCGTCGGGTGGAAGGTTGTTGATGAGGGTGCTGGTCAGTTGTTTTTGGGTGACTTTGCCCCAGCGGCGGTGGGGAGGTAGCTGGATGCGGTGTTGCTCTGTGGTTTTCTTATAGGTGAAATGGACACAGTGATGGTCAGTCCAGTGGAGTTCGGAGGTGTGGCTGAAGGAAATGTGGTTGCTAGAGGTGAAGAGGGGGTCAAGGGTGTGACCGGCGATGTGGGTAGGTGTGTTGACTAGCTGGCGGAGACCGAGGTTGAGGAGGTTGGAGGTCAGTGACGCGGTGTTGACGTCGTTGGCATTTTCCAGATGGTAGTTCAGATCTCCCAGGAGGATGTAATCCGGGGAAGCAAGGGCGTGGGTGCTTGCAAGGTCGGCGATGGTGTCGTTGAAGGGGGCTCTTGGTCCTGGAGGGCGGTAAATGAGGGTTCCTCTGAGGGTCGTGTTCAGGTCCGTGTGGATCTGGAAGTGGAGGTGTTCGGCTGTCCTGAGGGTGTCGTCCGAGTGGGTGTGGATTTTGAGGGTAGCTTTGTGAGCGATGGCTATTCCGCCGCCGATTCCATTGGTTCGATCTCTTCTGGTGATTTTGTAGCCGTCCGGTATGGCGATGGCGATGTCCGGAGACGAGGAGTCGTTCCACCAGGTTTCGGTCAGGAAAGCCACGTCAGGAGCAGTGGTGTCGAGCAAATCCCAGAGCTCGATGGCGTGTTTTCGTGCGGAGCGGGTGTTGATGAGGATGCAGTTCAGGTGGTTGGGGTTGGATGTTTTCGTAGTTGGATTGGTCGTTCTGATGCAGGAGAAGTTGCAGGTACGGCAGGAAAAAGGTCCTTTAGTGTGCTTCGGGGATGCCCGGTAGCATTCAGTGGAGGGGCCGGGGTTGAAGGCGCGGAGTTCGTTGATCGAGTAGCGGATGCGGTGGGCGCGAGGGCCAGGGGGTGTGGCGCTGGGCGCGGTCCAAGCGCGGACGGGCGCAGACATTAAGGTCTATTAAAACAATCCCTGGTGGTAGACTTCCAAATGGAGGCTTAGGGAGCAATACTACTTACTGTACTGTGTGTCTCAGCCCTTCCAACTGTACTTTAATACTCGAGGAGCCTGACTTTATAAAGTTAATCTAGTTTGGCCTCTCTAGTTTAGCTAGGTAATGATGGAGCTAACTAACAGTGGAGTCAATACTATGCATGTACCAACAGAGAATATTGAATGCTGTGAACACTCGTTTCGTGGAAATATGTAATTCCGTCTTTGTTTCCTTTGGGTGCCTGACCTTTGTTTCTAGGAATTAATTCTTGACATTATTGGAATCACGGTTTCCATTTTATTCTGTAAGTTTCATTACCACATGAATAAGAGAAAGTTAGAAAATATCTGACAAAACTTACTTCTTATTACATAGCCTTTTTCACACATTAAAGTGCCCTAAATTTGAAGCATAGCACATGGTCTTATAGTGCACTGTGATATAAGGGTTTGTGAGGGTTGGAACAATATTTGACCCTGTCTACTGACTTGGCTAGGTTTGTGCTAATCAAGTACCACATGCATACAAACAGAGGGGCACATTTACTGAAAAATAAACCTAGCACACAGATAGGATAAACAGTGCCACACACACATCTTTGCTCTAAGTGCAATGGTGTGAACATGGGGCATATTCACAATGAACTGACATAGGGCAGTGCAAGTACTTTTGCTGCGCTGCCCTATGCTAGTTCAAACGGGATGCACTGTATGTATGAGATATGGTTCATTTTTGTCCTTTCAGCCAGCGCATGTGCACAATTTGCTGCCTACGAAGGCACCCTTGCACAATGGTGCAAGGGTGTTTGTATTTTTGGTAGGATTGTTTTTGTGCAGGAAAAAATACTTTCCTGCACAAAAACAATCCATGGAGGCTTTTTCCTCTTTCTATGTGTGCTGCCAAGAGGAAAAAGCGAGGCGAAATAAAGATATAATTTTGGTGCATTCCCAGGTTTACAGATTCTTGTAAATCTGGAAATGTGTCATAAACCATAGGTATTGCATGGGAAAACTCACTACAACGCTTATGGATCGCCCCCGATGCAAGGTAAGGCAACTTAGTGACTTGCACTGTGTTGCCTTGCACCAGTGGTTCCCAACCTTTTGACTTCTGGTGACCCCCACTTTATCATTACTCGAACCCAGGGACCCCCAATGAATCATTATTGTATTCCCCTCCACTGAGTCATTACTGAAAGATGGGGACCTAATCTGTTGATATTATTTAATTTTCTAAGCTGTCGCGGACCCCCTAAAGAGGCTTCCTTCATGGACCACAGGCTGGGAATCACTGCCTTACACCATATCTACGAGGCCATGAAAAGCCATGCAAAGTGGCTTTGCGAAGCTTCATAGATATGGGTCTCCGCTGCCAGAGCATCATAAAAAATGATTTACCTGTGGCGCAAGTGGCTTGCAAACATACCCTGTAATGTCTATTATAGGTTTTATACTTGAAGGGTACCTGTACCAGCACTCAATACAATGTTCACAATTTTTTTACATTTTTCCCACTTTGCATGTGTGCTGTATAGTGCAACTCAAATATGACACGTTTACAGAAAAGAAAAACCTTTCACCTGTCTCAAGGAGGTGTATTTTATGGTGTAAAGCCCTGTCTACAAATGTTAATAGATAGGGCTTAGCATCAAAATCCAAAGGTGGTAGCATGGTAACACCCATGAACCACCCATGCATTGCTGTGTGGACGAAAAGTGACCCGAAGTGGCACAAATCACTCCTTCCTTTACTTTTAAGCTATTCCCCTGAAAAAAATATTATATTCCCCTTAAAAATAATTTAACAAGGCTCATCAGTTTCGTCACTTTTTGCCACGTTGCACTGACACAAAACCTTGATAAATCTGCTTCAGTGTGCTGAGAAATGTTTATGGATAACTATATAAAAGATGTTGAGGCATTCAGTATGGTGTCCTCATGGCGTCAATGTAGTGCACTCTTTTGTATCTACTGCTTGGCTAAAGAAGTTCACTTTTGATTATTATGTTAAGTACAAACTGCAAGTTGATTGAGCTTTTGCCAATATGGGTGCTGAGAGACACAGGGCATCACTATACCGTAGGTCCCCTTCTTCCCTCTCCTTTCGCATTCCCTTATCTGTCAAAAGGATGAACACATTGTCTGCAGACTGCCATTTGTCCTTAACGTGAGTTGCATCTCTGGAAGAACAGTTTACTAAACATTTAACTGCCTTCTAATTTTTACAGCAGTGTGCTGTTAATGCACGCCAAATGTGTGATAATACCAAATTGCAACCAAGGAAGTCTATATATATATATTAGAACCTTCAAAAAGCTGATGCTAATATTGCGTCACAAAAACAGAAAAACTAGGGGAGTGAGAAATTAACATAATTTGCTTTCATGTTATTGTCTGAAATTTCAGAAAAATGACACAAAATTATGTGTAATGTTACAAAATGCAAATCCGTCATTTAGAGTTATATTTGAATGTGAAATGCATCATCATGTCAATATGAGATGCAAAAAGTGCATTTTGCGCTACAAATAGCGCAAACCCCCCCAAAATACAGTAAGCAGCAGCAGCTCATGTTCTGTTCCTGTGCGTTTGTGGTACATTTTTACCACCTTTTCTGCATTTGCAGTCATTGTTTACCACAAATGATGTGTAATTACATGAAGTAACGTACAGGCATAATTTGGGGGATTTTGCATACCAAAAAATTATGTGAATTAGGCTAGCATACTTGACATTTCGCCCAGGCATAATAAAAACTTCCAACATTATTACTTTCCATTTATAGGTATATTTTTTAAGAAAAGCAAATCTACCAAGGCAGTAATGCAAAGACTAACTTGTAGCATGACTGCAGATGTACCAAGGAATACTAAATGATGGACTTTGTGTATTAGTGTATGTCGATAAGCAAATAGTATTGGTTTGCTAGCTCTAAACACAAGAATCTGCTGCTGGCTAATCAGGATTAGTCCACTTGGAGGATAGCTACCTTCTGGGTAGTTTCATTCAGATATATTTGTGGCTGCTGTAGATGGGCTACACCATGGACATTCACAAGGCATTAACGTTCGGCGGTGGGAGCTGGCCAGTCTAGTTCTGAGTTGTTTGGTTTCGTGCCGAAAACTGCATGGCATAACATTTCATCCGTGTGTTTCAGCAAATTGTGTAATTTCCTAAGCATACATTATGCAAAGTGGCAAAAAATTAGCACAATTATTCAATAGTATGCGAAATGTCAGTCCGAAATCAAAATAACACCCCATTGGAACTAATGATAAATTAATAACATTAGTCCAGCATTCAAAAGTATATATTTATAGAGGTTAAGAAATTATATGTAATAATTAATTTTGTTTTCATTCAATACTACCCATTAAAAATACGTTCATCTTTAAAAATATTGTTGAAATATTAAATTGTTTTAACTTAATTAAAAATATAACTTTTAACAAAGTTTACAAAATATTAAAGAATAAAAATGTTAGTGTGATTATTTTTACATCATTTTTTAAAATTAATAATATTATATAAATATAATTACTCATCAATTTAATTAGATTAATTTATTTATACACAGCTTGATGAGTTAAAATGCTGTAATTTATTTTATTAATTACAAGCTATTTTAGACATGTATATTTTTGTTTTCTTTTTAAGAATAAGAAATTATAACAATGTTCCTAATACTTTTGGGAGATTTCAACCTAGGTAGAGGAGGTCTCCATCTCTACAGCGGAAGTCTCCGCCCCATTGATGGACAATCATGCCCTAGACTGCTGTAAAATTACTTGTAGGAACTTTACAGTCACAAATACATTTGTAAGAGGCTCCATACCTTCACTTGAAAGTAGAGATGTCAGTCCACACCTAGGTGTAAATCTCCACTTAGAAACAGTGAGGGGCATATTTATACTTTTTGACGCAAACGCACTTTTTCTTCAAAAAGCTTAGCGCTGGCTAGCGCCATTTTTTAGCGCCGTCAGGGTGTCAAATTTATACCATGACGCAAGACTGCGCTAAAAATTGTCTAGAGTCAAAAAAATGTATGTTAACCATTGCGCCTTGTCATAAGGCAAAATGACGTTAATGCCACAAAATTGACTCTAACCTGTTTTACGCCACGTAAATTTGTCGCAAAACAGATATGCACCATTTTTAACTGCGTTAGCGTCAACTTCAGATGCTAATTGAGAAAACAATGCAAAGGAGAGGCAAAATGGAACCCAGAAAGCCAGGAGAGACCCCAGGGTGACCCCATTCAACCAGGAACCAGCCAGGAGGACACACAGAAGTCCCAGGGTAGGGAGAGGAAAAAGAGAAAGTGTTGTTTTAGTGCGGAGGAGCATGAAATACTTGTCAGAGAGGTGACTCAACTCTTCGTCACCTCCAAATTCCCAATTGGCAGGAGAGAGGCAACCTGTCAGCAGATAGTTGACAAGATCAACAGTGTGACAGATGTGAGGAGAACCGTAACTGAGTGCAAGAAACGGTGGCAACATTGCAAGCGAAGGACAAAGGAGAAAGTGACAAGGAAAAGGAAGGCAGCACTGCAAATTGGAGATGGAACTCCAGCACCACAAGAGGACCTGGACGAGATAAAGGAGATGGTTGCAGTGGTCATTCCAGAGGAACTGGTCACTGGAATCGCAGGACAGGACAGTGCAGACTACCAGGAAACACCACAAACGCAGGGTCAGTAGCATGGGGGAAATTAATGAAAAATTATCAACTGCAAGAAGGGGGAGGCACATAGAACACACTCAATGCATGTCAAAGGAGTGCAGAGGGACACATTGAACACGAATCAAGTTGCACCATTCAAATGTAAGCAACATATGTACATACTCCTTGGTGGTGCCATGCACCTCAACACATACACAACCAGAACATATGTCAATCACCAGGGCTAAATACCTACCTGTATATATGCAGCACATAGGATGGAAGGCATGTCTAATGACTGTGCCTCTGGTTGTGTCATCACAACATCCCTTACATATAGTCAAACCCTACCAACACAACCAAGACATCACAGACAACGAAGTCAGTCAATACTATTCCTGAGGTTACGTCATGGTGGTGTCCCTTGCAGTAGCACCTTGTAACTGCCTTGTCTCATTGCCAGAACATGTGTGCTGCATCTTACAGCCAACAATTCATTGCAACCTTTCCCAAAAGTACCCAGACATGTGCCGGTAGCACCACCACCCAGCACATTAACAACACATCCACATAAGGCAGCCACCACTCCATCATGCAGTAAGGATGCCCCTCTGGTTGCAGGGAAAAGTAATCTGGGCAGGCACTGGGGGAATAGCAGGGTGGTCCTGTATCATTGGAAACATGTCACTACCCAGTGTAACTAAACTGGTGTAGTGTGGAGCCACACATTTTGACGCTGATCAGAATTGTGCCACTAGAGAAAATATGTCATAAAGATTGCAAACTGTAGGTCACAGCCAATACAGGCTGAGCCCACAACTACTCTGACACAACCATGTGAGACACACAGGAATGGGGAAATAACCACACAAATACAACACATGGTGTATGACTGTGAACATAATGGTGTACAATTTCACATTGGTGGGTGGAGGATGGTGCTTGGGAAAGTCTGGTGTTGGTAAGACTGCCAGTACAGTGTACCCTTTGCGGGTGGCAGTATGAGTAACATGTTGTGATGGTGGGTGGAAATCTGTCTGCTCATGGTAGCTCTGTGGGGAGTTACCACAACATTGTTGATGGAGCAAACAGAGTCAGTGCCAGGCTTGGGGTGCACTGGGTGTGACAGGACGTGCTGCTCTTAGCCCTGCAAATCAGGCAGTGGAGAGGGCAAAGGGGCTGGGCATGGTCCCCCCTGCACTACTTTGCCAGGTGCATGGGTTGTGCATGGGCACCCAGGGCCACACCACATCACTAACAACCTTTGCATGGGGGTTTCACTGCCATACAAAGGGTGGTGGAAAAGTGGGAACATACCTGGAGGGTAGCGCTGATCATAATACTGGTCTGGTGTCGCAAGACAGGTGACATTGCCAGTCTGTAAGCTGTCGGCAGCCTGCCAGTGCCAAGCCATTGGCCCATGGGGCATTCCCCATGGACAACATGTGCCACTATCACCTGCACTGTTGGGGGTGGTCATATAGATAATGGCAGTCAGGTGGTCATAGGACTGCTGGACTTGTAATGAGGGTCCATGTATGCACCAGTATGACTACCTGCAAAATCATCATCAAACTAGCTTGAGGCCCTGACCTAAGTTCATCTCCAGTTAACTGGCTATGTCCATTAATTATTTTACCATCAGACACTGTCATATAGAAAAAGATCTACACAGCAACAAATGATACCCATGCTTGCTATTCCTAGGTCCGCCCCTGTGCCTGTGCCAATTTAGCTGCACTGCCACAATGCTGCATCTCTTACATCATATTGCAAGGATGGCTGCATTGAGGGGGAGATCCTAGTTGGGTAGAAAGGAACACCTTCCAGCACAGACAGAAACTGAAATGGAAATCTGCTAGGCCAATGTGTGCTGTGCAATGTAGCACACATACACATACATCAACACAAGGAGCTATCAAAGGAAACAACAGCATAGTGTCTTGGCAATGCCTCCCCGGGGTGGTGTAAGGTTTCAGTCCCACCTGGGTGTATGTGAAACATGTAAGACTGGGAAAGGGGCATATTGCAAAGTGTGTTGCTGTGGCTTGACCACTGCAACACTCATTGCAAAGCCCTACCATGCATATGGATGCATACGAATGGTCCACAGTAACAAGATTGTGTCAAGCCACTAAAAGGATTTACATCACTCCTAGTAGATATGACCCAGCCAATTGCGCCACCTGAGCTTCCCCTCTTGCGACACTCAGGTGCGGCAAAGGGCTGATAGATTGCAACCATGATCTACAGGAACAATGTTTGGGAAGCAAGATGACAATGAGCCTCCAATAGCAAGTCAGTGACGTGACATGTAAACTGCCACAAAATTGAAAGATTGATTTTACACCATCTCATTGCAGAGGATGATGGCTCTCCTGCTGATCTGCCTGTCCTTTAGTACCCCAATGACCTGGATGACCAGCTGACAACCATCAGCCAAGAGAACCTCCATGAAGTCCTGGTATCCCCCCAGACACCATCTCCAGTTGCAAGGAGGACAAATAACATAGCAGCTGCCCCACCCAACACCCCAATAGTCCAACCTGCCAGCACTGACACAGCTGAGGGCTCTGAGGACTAGCTTTGAGAGGACAGTGATAGGAGTCCAAAGGGAGCTGGCCAAGCAGGTGAAGGTGGGGATGGCGACTGTGGCAGCCAGCCTTGAGGGAATGCACATGTGCCTCTTTACGGCCAATGAACATACTGCAGCCAAACAAGGTACACACTCCCCACTGCATGGAGTCCAGCAGTGCCTGAGGGATATAGCTGCTGTCATGAGGGAGAGGCCACTACAACTGCCCTCCCAAACTGGCAGCAGCGTGATTGAGAACAAGCTAGACTCCATGCACTGGGAAGTGGGGCAGACATGGCTGCCTACCACCAGGATGTTGCTGCTATCCTGAAAAATCAGCAGCTCCTCCTTGCTGTAGTGATGCCATATGTTGTTCCACAAATGGCAGGTGCCGGGAATTGGGATTCCACACCTTTAACCACTGAAGTGTGTGTGGCCCCCTCTACCTCCCCACGACCACCATCAAGGGCAGAGGAGACACCACACACATGAGAGGATGAAGATGTGGAACGGATCAGCTTCACTCGTAAGAGTTCCTGTAGCTCCACGGGCAGTATTCTTCTTTGTCCTGTGCTTGAGATCATGCCAGTGTTAGCACATTGGATATGTGAACTCTTCACTCGCACACTGTTGACCTGTCTGCTTCGGACTGTCATTGTCTCTCACTTACCAATTGCATGTCTTTGTGTATTGTGATCCATCTACAATGCTTAGTAATTGTGATGTGTGTATCCATATCATTAGTCACAGAATAGCAGTACAAGAGTGCAGGACTGTGGTGGCACCAAGCTGCACACAAGGTCCCTAACGTGACAAATGTTATTGCTGGTTTCATCCCCTACAAGCAATTCACTGAGTCAATCAATCATTTGTAAAGCACGCTACTCACCCGCAAGGGTCTCAAGGCGCTGAAGGGGGGGGGGTGGATGGAAAGGAACTGCTACTGTTCGAATAACCAGGTCTTGAGGCATTTCCTGAAGGTCAGGAGGTCCTGGGTCTGTCGTAGGTGGGCAGGGAGGGTGTTCCAGGTCTTGGCGGCGAGGTGGAAAAGGATCTGCCGCCGGCTGTAGTTCGATGGATGTGAGGGACGGCGGCGAGGGCAAGGTTGGCGAAGTGGAGTTGGCGGGTGGGAGCGTGGAAGGTGAGTCGCTAGTTGAGGTAGGCAGGGCTCGTGTTGTGAAGAGCTTGTCACAAATGAAGAACACATGTGTGCTTCACTGACTATATACGGCAGAAATGATTGTAAAACAGTTCTAGGGCAATATTGTGAGCTAGGAGTACCAGTAGAACACATTGCTGTGATACAGAGGTACCTAGCCTCATTAGTGATTGCCACCGGTCAGGGTTTCAGGATAGAGTTCCAATTTAGGCAGTTGTCAGATGTGCCACAGTTCCTGACATTCCTACACAGGACCCCAACTCTGACAGCTGAAATATCACACCTACCTGTCCAATACAAGGTAAACATAGTCACCTTGAGTGGTGGGTACACTGGATAGCAGATGCACACAAGTAGATGTGTTTTTGCTGCCACTGTGACAGCTCAGTTGTCAATAGGTGATGCACATGTCAAGAGAGGTATTCAGAGGCAGGACAGAATCCCTAGGCCAACACACAATTTGCACTATTCACTCATGGGAAGACCCTGAGACACAAGCATATAACACAAAATGTATAGGAGTATGCAAAAATGTTTATTAAGATTAAAATTTCAACTAGCCTAAAAAATAAATAAAACCTACCCTATCCTAAACAAACCTATTCTAACTATACTTATCCAACAACTAAATCTATCTACCATATGCTAAACTTAACTAACACATTAAACACCACACTGTAAACATTGCCCCCAACCTCCTTAAGTTACAAGACACATGCAGTACAATATATACTAATATTACACATATACTAACTAATCCTAAACAAATATATATATTTTAGTTTTTTTTAAATATTTTTTTAAAACATTTTTTATTTCATAAAACAAATAGAAACCCCAACATGACCTTACACCCACTCACCCACTAATTAACACATAATAAGTAAAAAAAAAAAAGAATCCCCCAAATCCACTTATCTTATCTAATCTACATACCTACACTAACCTAACACTAACCCCCTAAAACCCACAATAAAATATGTTAGAACATCAGAAGGGAAGGGACAGAACTTGGAGGTGGCAGATCATATCAGAGTCAAAGTTTTGCCTTCTTTAATTTTTTTTAATGTATTTCAACATCTTAGTGTTAGCGGCTACCTCTTCCTCCAAGCTGTCCAAACATTTTAGTGCAATGGATATGCCCCTCTGCAGATCCTGCAGCAACTGTGTGGGCATGACAGCAGGTGGTGTGGGCTGTTGTGCTGATGTGGTTACAGTTGCAGCCGATGTTGGGGGTGTGGTGCCAGCTGTGCCCCCTTGCACTGCAGATGAGCTAGGAGTCTGCTGAGTCTTTGTAGGCATTGTGGGGACCCTGGGTGGGAATGCCCGCCATTCCCCTGTTGCTTTCTCTGCACAGTAGCAGCGAGCCATTCGTCTGAACCCAAAAAGCACTCTGCTCATCATTGGTCATTTTGGCAGCTGTAAAATGGAGACAGGTAACCATCAGTGTCAGCATTGTGTGTAGTCTGTACAGATTACTATCTTACACTGCTACATCTAATTACACATGCACTCTAACTCACCTTCCAGAAAAGACAATGGCCCTGATAAATGTAACATCAATGCTGCCTTTGCATCATATTTTTGACACTAAAGCAGCATAAACCTAGAAAATGAATCCAAACTTTTGGAATTGTGCCCCTCATTTGCGTAAAACAATAATAATGCAAAGGCACTGCTAACTTTACATAGATCAGGCCCAAACATCCTCATCATCTATGTCTATTTCGAACCATACATCACCTGTAACTTGGACATGTCATTGGGAGGATGGGATGGTGTTGGTAACCATAAGGGGTCAGATCTGATAGGTACACATGCAAGCCTGACCAATATGACTGTCACCTACACTGTGAACATCACATGTTCCTACAACTTTGAAATTGCTCTCCCCCTGAGCCTAATGGGGGATGGCCATGCAATCGACCATCTCAACAGTCCTGGTCATCCGGCAAGACCTGCCCACTCATACATGGAGTCAAGGAGTGAACCATATGTTAGGAGGGGTGCCAACTAAGAAGCTGGTATCCATAGGTCTCTCATATCACATCTATATTCATGTGTCCAGGTGTAGACACCCATCAATACCAGATCTGCCACCACTATTCCTTTCACAACAACTTCCATGCCACCACACATTTGGCCTTGACCTGCATGCAAGCCAATTACATTCCACAAAAGTGTAACATACATGGAGTGCAAAAGACGGAGCATCATGCTGGGGGACAATTGCAAGCCCACTCCTCCATCTTCATGACAATACAGGGCCATAATGTCATCATCCAGCCTACTTTGATATCTGATCATTGAACAACTTATCACATCTGTCATTGAATTCTACACACATGACTCACTCACACCAAACCCTGGATTACTTCACAGGACATACTTTATCACACTTACTGGATACATCTGGGTCTTCAAATTGTGCCACTTCACCAATCATGTAGGGGGCTGGTCCACCTGTAAGACATGAATGGTAAACCATGCTTAGTATCAAATCATAGTCACTGTGAGTGGACAACAAATTTCACTGTGAACTAGTTGAGACGGTTGAGCTAGTCATCCTAATGGAAATCAGTGCAACAGATACACCACTATGATCACACAATGTCACAAACACTCAGGTGAGTTAGAGCCACATCTGAAAACTAGCACTGGGCCAGAGACTCCTGTAGTGCTATAACATTCATATGTGGCATTGTCATGCAGCTGTCTGTGGGCACGACACCTCCATTGCCAAATTGAACTGTTTGATCATGTATTTTCCATCTGAGGGCCATGCTATGGTTGTAGCAGTGGCAGGACCATTGTCGCACCCATGGCTTTTCTGCCTGCCACAGATGTAGAATTATCATAGCTCACAGACACACTACTGCCCTGGGATTGTATGGGTATTGCAAGCTGTTGGGGATTTGCATTACACACCCTACAATGGACAGAGTCAAATGTGTGTGGCATCACAAGACAGACACACTTAAGGAATTGCCATGGCTGTGCAGTTGCTTTGTCTACCTGCACATTGACTGAATTGTGACATGTATTGTTAGAAATGGGGTCTTTGGTTGACAGTCAGGTTACCCCCTGTGAGGGAGGACCCTCACGCTAGTCAGGGTAAAAGAGAATCACCCTCAGCTAACCCCTGCTTACCCCCTTGGCAGCTTGGCAGAGCAGTAGGCTTAACTTCAGAGTGCTAGATGTAACATATTTGTACCAACACACACAGTAACTTAATGAAAACACTAAAAAATGACACAACACAGGTTTAGAAAATCCACAATACACAAGTCAAGTTATCAATTAAAAAGCAAAGAGTCTTTATGTAGTTTAAAACACACACTTATACTGTTAGCGTGAAAATGTACCTTGGGTGTGTCAAAAATAACCCCGCAGGGGTGAGTGTGTGTCAGAAAGGACTTGCGATGCATCGATTCTACTCACGAGCGGGACCTTGCGTTGTTTCTCCTTTCTTCGGGTTGATGCGTGTCGTTTCTTCTCTCCACAGGAGAGTGATGCGTCGATCCGGTCAGCACTCTCGGGTCCGGGCAGGCCTTGTGTTGTTTTTACATGCCCAGCGGTGTTTGCATAGGAAATCCAGCCGCTCGATGATCCGAAAACCACGCAGTGCGGGTTGCGATCTCCCAGCCTCCATCAACGATGCTGCATGTCGTTTCTCCAGCTTCGTGCATTGATTAATTGGTCGTGTTTCCGGTGAGCGTCTATTTTCAGCCACGGAGCCAGCAGCCCGTAGTTTCTTTAGCAGCCGATTGGAGTTGTGTAGATCTTTTCCCCGCATGGTGCTCTGTGCGTGGATTTCTTCCTCTTAGGCTGCCAGCTTCTCCTCTCAGGGTCCCAGTAACTGGATGGGCACCACCGGGCAGAGTAGGAGTCTCTCCAGAGACTCCAGGTGCTGGCAGAGAGAAGTCTTTGCTGTCCCTGAGACTTCAAACAACAGGAGGCAAGCTCTATATCAAGCCCTCGGAGATTTCTTCTCAATATGGAAGGCACACAAAGTCCAGTCTTTGCCCTCTTACTCTGGCAGAAGCAGCAACTGCAGGATAGCTCCACAAAGCACAGTCACAGGCAGGGCAGCTCTTCTTCCTCAGCTCTTCAGCTCTTCTCCAGGCAGAGGTTCCTCTTGGTTCCCAGAAGTGTTCTAAAGTCTGTGGTTTTGGGTGCCCTTCTTCTACTCATTTTCTCATTTGAAGTAGGCCTACATCAAAGCAAAGTCTCTCTTGAATGTGAATTCCTGTCTTGCCCAGGCCAGGCCCCAGACACTCACCAGGGGGGTTGGAGACTGCATTGTGTGAGGGCAGGCACAGTCCTTTCAGGTGTGAGTGACCACTCATCCCCTCCCTCCTAGCACAGATGGCTCATCAGGAAATGGCGACTACACCCCAGCTCCCTTTATGTCACCTTCTAGTGTGAGGTGCAACCAGCCCAACTGTCAAACTGACCCAGACAGGGAATCCACAAACAGGCAGAGTCACAGAAATAGTATAAGCAAGAAAATGGTCACTTTCTAAAAGTGGCATTTTCAAACACACAATCTCAAAAACAACTTTACTAAAACATGTATTTTTAAATTGTGAGCACAGAGACCTCAAACTGCACATGTCCATCCACTCCCAAAGGGAATCTGCACTTTAATCGGATTTAAAGGTAGCCCCCATGTTAACCTATGAGAGGGACAGGCCTTGCAACAGTGAAAAACGAATTTAGTAATATTTCACTGTTAGGACATATAAAACACATTACTACATTACTATATGTCCTACCTTAACCATACACTGCACCCTGCCCTTGGGGCTACCTAGGGCCTACCTTAGGGGTGTCTTACATGTAAGAAAAGGGAAGGTTTAGGCCTAGCAAGTGGGTACACTTGCCAAGTCGAGTTTACAGGTAAAAACTGCACACACAGACACTGCAGTGGCAGGTCTGAGACAGGATTACAGAGCTACTTATGTGGGTGGCACAACCAGTGCTGCAAGCCCACTAGTAGCATTTGATTTACAGGCCCTGGGCACCTCTAGTGTACTGTACTAGGGACTTACTAATAAATCAAATATGCCAATCATGGATTAGCCAATCACATACACATTTGTGAAGGAGCACTTGCACTTTAGCACTGGTTAGCAGTGGTAAAGTGCTCAGAGTAACAAAAACAGTAAAATCAGAGTCCAGCACACATCAACAACCTGGTGAACAGAGGCAAAAAGTTAAGAGAGACCACGCCAAGGATGAAAAGTCTAACATGGATGTATTGCAAATACTGGTTGGCCTGCCACTGTTGCCATTGTACACTATTGTCAATCCAGTGAGGGAGAAGTACATAGGCATAGACATAGCGTTCAACATAGACACACTTGCTCTGTGGTCAGAGGAGGCATCTGGAGTTGCAGGTTAGTGAGTGATGTGGCAGAGATGGAGCTGATGCAGTGCAGCCTCATACGGTCAGTGAGGAGCTGTAGGCTAGTGGAACAGACTCTGCACATGTGTGTGGTATGGGGGAGGTAGAGGTAGTCTGTGACAGAACATGAACTGGAACATGGAACTGTCACTAGTCTTGTCCCAAATCATGTTCAATCTCCCTTACATGGCCTTGCCCAATGACACAAAGGAGCCATTAGGACAACAGTGGTGCAGCACCTGGGACTTGAGTAATGAAAAGTGACTTTGCGCCATTTACCAACGCATATGCATCATTAATTTACAAATAATGTGTTTGAGGTTACATTTGTGCTGCTAATGAGTCACACAATGATGCACAGGCGGCCCTACCCTCTCATTATTCCGACCCCATCTATAGAAGACGGCAGAACATGGTATAAGGGGGAGTTGTATAATAAAACATGACACTACCCTGGCGCTTTGCAAGAGTTATAACTCAGGTACTCAAGCTTGTCCTGCAAGGCACCCAGAGACGCTTTGTGATAGAAATGCGTCTCAATTGTAAGTCTGCAATGATCACGCGTTGATTAATCCATGACTGATGTGGCAAAGCTGTCTAATGGTATCAAATGCCCCATATTCATTGTCCCCTACGGCGGGTAAACCCCCTTTGCTAACATAATGGCTGGGGCAGGGGTCATGGGCATGAAATGTTGACAAAGTTGCACTATGCATGCATTTCACTACTTTGTCGACACAATCCAGGGAAAATATGGTAGGCTGGTGGTGCCTTGGCATTCCGTACATGACACTATGCCGGTGCACAGGTGTCGCTATGGGCTCTGAAATGTGTGCCTTCATGATGATGGTGCAGAACTCATCAAACATCTGACCTGCATTGGTATCATTGTTGCACATAGGAACTCCAGACCTAGGCTGGCGCTGATACTCTTCATACTGGTTGCATACAACCTGTCCACAAGCATTGCATGCAGCACTCCAAATCAACTGCTACTGCCATTCAAGAGCAGTGAACAGTCAATAGTCTACCAATGGGAGACTCACCAACAGTTCTGCCAATCTCGATCCTAAGGTGATGGAGCAGATCCTGCTCCCTAGCCACCAGATCTGCCCAACAATGCTTCAGCTGGTGCTCATACCTGCGGGTCTTGTAAATGCCCTTCAGGCGGTGGAGCACCTTGCCCCACCGCAGCTGCCTGGCCTCGGTCCAGTAGCTGAGGATTACCTAGCCACCCATCTCAAGCATCATTGGCAGGCAGCGTGATACCAGCCATACAAAACCACCAAGCTCATCGTCTGACATTCTGGTCATCCTCCCCCTTCCAGACATGTCGACTGATGGTCAGAGTTGATCCCAAATTGTTAGAATGAAAAGAAAAAAGGAACCTTAACCCCACTAACTTATCCCAACTATCCCAAATGACTAAAAACCCCGGACAGACACCCCACAGAACAAATACAAACTGGACAAAAACTACACAAAACCACAACTGCTGGGAGGAAATGCACATAAAATACAACAGGACATGACACAAGGTATACCACAAACTTCCAAACACAACCAAGACTCAACCACCAGCTCCAATACACAACCACACGGTCACAAAGGCACAGACTGTAAAGAGAAAGTGAAACTACAACCACTGTACCATGCTTGTAGAAAGGATATCCTATTACATCACTTCCTGTCCCTGTGCTTCACGTTTTTCAGTTATGCACGTTTTAATTTGATGCATTTGACATTTGCGTAGTTTTTTTTTAAGCAAAACGCACATGCGTCGTTTACATTGATGCATGACGGTTTGTCATTTTCTTGGAATTTACAGATGTTTTAGATGCATTTGCGTAATATGTTGGACTCATTTGATGATTGCATGTTTTTTTGCATTGTCCTTAGATGCACCCTGATTCAACATACATATCACATGGGCTGTGCTGCAATGTGGCATATTGGGTATGCCACGTGTGGTAGTCCATGCAACAATGTGGGCAGGGTCTAATTGGTCTTTTCCATCAATGTGTGTGTTACGAAGTCATCAGCATGCTGATTTTTGCAGATCATGCATATATGTGCATGTATGACAACAGTGTATCCACATATGTTTGTCATTCAGTACAATGCAATTATTCTGAAATTTGATTGTGTATTGGTATGTGATGTGTGATGTTGTCATACAGAGCATACTATTTGAAGCTGCATACGCAGGTCAGGCATTGTTGATGATGGGTGAACTATTGCTACCTAGGAAATGTGACCCAACATCTGTCTCCGTATTTGGATTTTGAGTTTATGGAGAGCTGTGTCAAGACAGCACATTTGCCTGACGTGTACATCTTTGGTACATAGTGTGTATGACACACTCTGCCTACATTCCACCCAGAATATGGTCGGATCACAAATTTTGAATTTCACTCATTGCATTTACCAATGGTTGTTGTTTGTGTATGGTGGACCTGCAGCCCTAGTTGCATATGATCTCATCCATACTAATGTGCATACCACAGATGTGTCCATGCAATGAGTGAGGTCATGTTTAGCCTGTGTCAAGGTTGTGCCCCAGGGCAGTGGCAGGACAGATTACCATGGATAGACTGCGGAGGCTCAACTTCTTTAATTGGTTAATATCCCTGGGCATGTCATGATGACCATAGTTACCAATGATGTCCCTCACTCGTCTTACATGCTCCATGCAGCCATTGTAACTCTCACACTGAGTTGTGACAGTGTTCAGTTCCAATATGACTTAATTTCTATTTTTCAACATCCCCCAACCTCAAGTGTGGGACCCTTGCATACATTCTATTGGGACATGATGTAGTTGGGTGTGATGAGATACTGATTAGCAAGTTGGCAACGTGAATGTACAAAATATGTTGTGGTCCACAGATTGTGTCCTTCAGTTGTTACATACCAGTGACAAGGCTGTAAGCATGTGTGTGATGGTGGCAGTACAATGTTACACATCACAAACGATGTCACAACATCACTTGTCAGATTAGTAACTGTTACATACTCCCTGAGGTTAGACTCACATTCCTATGGTATATGTAGTGGAGATTGAATAGACCAAAGCAGGATTGGTTGTATATGTGAAGTGTTTATTCACAAATTTGCCATGGTGTTTTCAGTGGTTCTTATGTGTAAAAGTTGTTAAGAATTTGCTGTTTCTGGTGTACCCCAGTAGCTGTTTTGTGCTGTTCCCCCTCCATATCATCAGCAACATCCTCCTCCTCCGGCAGGTCATCAACCTGGTAGTACATTGGCACATTCATTCACACACATATGTTGTGCAGGATGGCACATGTGAGGATACATTTACATGCAATGGGTGGGGCATAAAGGAGGCTGCCTCCTGTCAGGTCCAGGCATCTGAATCTAGGTTTCAGGACACTGAATGTATTTTCCACTACATTGCGTGTCTGACGGTGTCCCTAATTGTAGGCACGCTCTGCTGCTGTGTTTGGATTTGCAAATGGGGTCATCACTCACAGCTGTATGCCATAACCCTGATTCGCTGCAAAGGATGAAAAATGTAAGTTGTTGTTAAAGCTTGCAACAGGTTTAGTATGTAGCATGGCAGTTGCCAGTTAGAGTTGGTTGTGACTCAGACATGTTTGTGGTATGGTGTTAGTTCCTGGCCTTGTGCTACGTTTTGCTAGCACTGTGTTGTTGGACATGATAATCTTGGAAATTGACTCAAGGACCTGGGACATATAATTAGGATTCCTAACTGATGCTCAGGATGTATGTACCATGTGTTGTGTAGTGCATCTTTGTAGCAGTGTGCAATCACTAGAAGGGACATGACACATCCTTGCAACACAGTGGGTGTAAGGAAGACCAGATCCTCAGGGTCTGCACACGTTCCCAACATGTCCACCACTAGAGAGCTCCAAGACTCTGACAGATAAAATCACAGAGACTGAGAGAGTCCAAGCGGGGGAAAAGGGGATTAGGATGTGAACAGCTGGGAAGGAGACCTGTAGGAAACAAAAGGTTAAACCACACAATATCAAGATGATATCATATTCACTTTTACTAGACTATGATTCTAAGCATTGTCATACTGTAACCATGGATAACTTAAGAAAGGACTAATAACTAGGCCTCAAGACGTCTGGGTACCTGAGAAGGAATCAAGAATGATTAATACAACTTCTCAATGAAACTTTTCATGAAATGTTACACATTGTCTAGGAATATAAGAACCTTCTAGAATTATGTTTTCCATACAAACATGGTCTTTTTACATGAGGACAAAAAGTAATCTGAAACGTTTCTTGGAACACAATAGGAATTGTATTAAGGACTTAATATGCACATATAATGTAACATCTAGAATTTTAACACCTAGTTTTAAATGCGGGAAATGAATCGCGCACACTGCCGATTTCAACAAGGATATGCAAATGCCATGAAGTGATTGCGCACTCTGCTAGCGATCTGAAACATCAGGATTTAAATGCAGGAATGAATCACGCGTCTTGCCGATTCGAATGCCACCATGTAAATGCCAAGAAATGGTCACGCACAATGATTATCAAAGTTTTAATTGCAAGGAATGAATCGCACGTCTTGCCGATTCAAATGCCACCATGTAAATGCCAAGAAATTGTCGCACACAATGATTATCAAAGTTTTAGTACAAAGAATGAATCGCATGTCTTGCAGATTTGAATGCCACCATGTAAATGCCAAGAAATGGTTGTGCACAATGATTATCAAGAGTTAAATGCACGGAATGAATTGCGCATCTTGCCGATTCGAATGCCACTATGTAAATGCCAAGAAATGGTTGCGCACAATGTCTATCAAAAGTTAAATGCACGGAATGAATCGTGCGTCTTTCCGATTCAGATGCCACCATGTAAATGCCAAGAAATGGTAGCGCACAATGAGTATCACGGGTTAAATGCAAGGAATGAATCGCGTGTCTTTGCTGATTCGAATGCCACCATGCAAATGCCAAGAAATGGTAGCACACAATGAGTATCAAGAGTTAAATGCACGGAATGAATCGTGCGTCTTGCAGATTCGAATGCCACCATGTAAATGCCAAGAAATGGTAGCGCACAATGAGTATCAAGAGTTAAATGCACGGAATGAATCGCGCGTCTTGCTGATTCGAATGTTAATTTTCAAATATCTAGAAATGGTCGCGCACACTGTTGCCGACCCGAATCTCAAAAGTCAAATGCCAAGCAGGAATCACACGTTTTGCCGATTCAAATATCAACATGTAAATGCCAGAAACCAAGAGCACATTCACACGCACAAGGAAAAATCTTCCAACATGAAAACTAGGCCCAAGAACTCGAATGCCTTAGAAAACGGGATCGGGGGCCCAGCCCAACCTCCGTCTTACCGTCATGATCAAGGATCAATACAATGAAGGGCAAAGGCCTGGAAGATCAAGGTAGGCCTCCGGACGAAGAGCTCAGGAAATTGCTGCTGCTCTGCACCGGGACCTCTGAATAGTGAGCACGTGGAGCTGGGCTGGCTCCCTTAAATAGAGTCTGGCCCAGCCCACAAACCACACCCAGTCATGCTGCAAAGAAAGCTTCTAGAAGGCCCTGGAAAGGGACTACACCCTGACACACTCTGAAAGCCTGCAGCAATACATTGCAAATGAACAGTATTTACAAGCACCTTGAATATAAGTCTTCAGGATTAAACTCTGCAATGCAAAAGGTTAAAAAACAGCAAATCAACTTAATGCATGAATTACGTTATCTCATAAGAGCTGGGTTTTTGCATTCCAGTTGCCCGTACAGCGCGCACTGCCCTGATGTTGACAGTGGGTCAAATGTAGTGACAACATCGTAGCGCCCTGGTGATCCCATCCATTTTGACATGTCAGTACAGATGAAGTGCAACACTTAGGTCAATTTTCATGATTAAGTGATAATGCACAACACAGCTCCAAAATTGCCAGAGCTGTGCTGCATCATTTCACTATGCAGGAATGCACTATGTGTAATATGTTACAAGGCATGCCTTTGTTGTCCCCTGCGCTGGCGCCTTATATGCAACCATGCACCAACACTGCCAACCTTGCACCAGGGTGCTTGGCTGGCTGCCCTGTGGAGGTTGATTTATCTGCGCAGGAATGGACACCTTCCTATGCATATGCTATTTTCATGGGCAATTAGCTCTTTCTGTGTATGCAGCAGTATGAAGCATGCATAGGTGGCACAATCATATGAGATCAATTACCAGTCTATTTCCTTATTGCAACCTGCAAACGCCAACCCTGGGGTGGTGTTTGATGTTGGCACTGCCTCAGGTTTTGGGTAACACCTATATCTAAGTCAGCGTCATCATGCTATGTATCTTGTTGTGACACACATACGGCAACACACATTGCATGCCCCTTCCATGCAAAGTGCTGCATGGGAGAGGGCCCTATGTACAATGTGGCTTCAAGTCACAAAAGAGTGGTCATCTGCAAACTTGTACATACAGTGCAGGCCATGACAATAGCACTAGCGGCTCTTACATATGTCCCTTAGTGATCTTGAGTGGTAGCTGATGTTTGTGCCAGCCATCAGGTGTCCAAGGGTGCTTTTCCCATTGTTTCTGGACGATCAACATTACTACCAGTGTCTCGCCTATCTTCCAATACATAAATCATCATTCATACTGTCAACACATGCACAGTGCAGACCATGGGATGGGGCTCCGCTACTTTGCAAATGTGTCCGTTAGCACTGTGCATGTAAGGTCAGTGATGCCCTAAATACTTCTACAGGGTCCCACTATAGCATCCATGATCTTCACTGTTTAACAGTGACTCTGCCCCATGGTGGGCCATTTATTGTTTACGGTACAGACATGATGGCGTTGTGGGTCATTAAGTGGTGCATGTAAGGTGGCACTACAATAAGTGTGGTACCACTTCTAACAAATCTGGCACATGGTATGTGACGGCCGTCATATTGTATTCCTGTGTGTGTGATCCAATGCATCAGGCAGATGTATATGCACACTAGAGGTAAGTTAGGTATGTGTTGATGAGATGTAGTTGGTATTGGCACCAGTTGTCTGCCGTTGGATGTTTGTTCTAGCAGAGACTTGCACTGCATGATTTAAGTGGGTCTGTGACTATGTGTGACTTCCGTTACATGAGCATGGCGTATGCCATTGACATTACTGTGCTATTCTGTGTTTGGTGCAATGTGATTGTGAAGTGTATGTAGTAGTCAACCTGTGGGCACTTGTAGTGGTTTGTGGACATCTTCTGTTAGCAAAGGGTACATATCTCCACCTGTCCTTCACGTGGTGTGCCTGTCAAGTTGTGGGTTTTACATACATGTGGATGTATGTGTTTGTTCTGTGCACTGATTGTGCTGTACTGCAGCATGATGCATATGTATTATTACCTGCACATCTGTGTAACCCTGGCCATGTGTTTTTGGAGTGGTGTATGTCTTGTGTGTCCTACAGGGTTGGTGTGATGGCCTACCCAAAGTAGGCCATTGCCCTATTGGCCATCCTGGAAGTGTTTGTTAATCCTGCTGTGCATGAATATGTAGGCGTCAATGACCCTACCAGAATACTTGGCTAAAATGTTTGTAAATGGTCCACTATGGCCTGCACATTTATGGAATGTGTATGCTTCTGGTTTCTGTATAAATGTTCTGTTGCTGCAGGTGGGACAAGTCGGACATGGGTGCCGTCCATTTCAACCAGCACAATGGGGAAGCCATAAAATTGGTAAATTCGATGTGGCAGGGTGTCAGAGAGATGACTGCGTCTAACACCTTCGGCAGGAAGACCGAGAAAGACGGCTGTGAAACACCAGCAACCAGTGCACCTGTTGTCTGGAATGAGCCACTTGCCAGCATATGCAGGACAGCTAATAGCATTGTGACAGGTGGTATATTATGTGGTGTCTGCAGGCTGGCTGTGATCTGTGGCTCAATGTGGTGCAGCAGGCACAGTATGGCTTGCTGGTTGAGTCGGTATGTCCTAATGAGGTCTTGTTCCCTGAGGTAAAGGAGGGTTGCCCTGTTCCTGAATATCCTCTCCTGCATTCTGCGTTGCCTTTGTGGCTGGCGTTGTGGTGGTTGTGGTTGCTGCAGTAGTGGTGGTGGTTGCTGTTGTGGTTGTTGTCCTCTGCATCGTCTTCCAAGCTGGAGCAGTAACACTTCCATCTTGTCCTGTGGGTTGGCAATGCTGCTTCTGTGTGTTTTCCTTAAGTAGTGGTGTGTGGGCCTCATTTTAACACCTGGTCTAACCCAGGTGTTAAAATTTGACGCAAATCAAAATATTGGAGTTAACGTAATTTTTTGGGTCCACCTCCCACCCGTGCGTCTTTTTTGCACGGGTGGATAAATATGGCGCTAGGGGCTTCGAGTCATTTTTTGGATGGGAACGCCTACCTTGCACTCATTGACGGAAGGTGGTTTCATGCATCCAAAAAATTACGTTAACTCCAAATTTTTTACTCTAGACGGGTCTAGTGTCAAAATATAAATGTGGACTTATCTTTGCACTGATCTAGCGTAAAACAAATGATGCTATTTCAACGCAAACTGAGTATAAATATGGACCTGAATACCAAAAAGTGGATAATTACACCTAGGTGTGGAATTATGCATACAAGTGAGTGTGTGTATATATATAGAGAGAGAGAGTCAGGCTCATTATGTCTAGATAGTCCTGGAATTTGTGTGATAGTTTAATGAATGCTTCTTGTACTTATATTATACTAATTAAGATAACACACCTGAAAACGATGGGTTGCAGGAGAAACGTTCATGGCTGCAGTCAGTGTCTGTAATAATCGGGAGTGACATTGTCACTTTAACAATAGGCATGTTGAAAAGCGCAATATTCATTATCATGGTATGCAGATATCCTCCCATGAAGTTAAAATCTTTGTGTCCATGTGTTATCCTGATATTATCTAGTCCTTGTGTGGAGAGGCAATGTGCAAACCCCCTGAGCTCTTGAGTTCTAGAAGTCCAAAGTGCAATTTCTTTGTGCTAATAAACAGAAGCATCAACAATGGAGGTGTGTACACACCTATGCTTATTGCAATCCTGTCAGAATTTTCGTTCTGTATTTTAACTTTTGGTGTCTTCTCTCTCTGTGCTAATACCATGAACTGCTTGAATAAAAAAATAAGCAGCCTTTACAAAGAATTCTGTTGTAAAAGCATGTATGGCAAAGAAAGATGTGAAGTAAATTCCCCCCTCCCAGCCTTTGGCCCTAACACCCCAACCCGTCCTTAAAACTGCCCCTCTGCACCCCACCCTAGACCCCCCCCAGGCAGTGAGCCCTAAAACGGATCCAAATCTCTGCTCCTGAAACTACCCGACTCCCCTCCTAACACCTAAAACCTTGCCCCCTACTTATATCTACCCCAGCCCCCACTCTGAGCCCTAAAACTGTCCACAGCCCTGCCCAAACCTTTTCAACTACCCCAACCCCCAGCAAAGAGCCCTAAAACCATGCCCCAGTCCTCACAACTACCCACTCCCCCCACCCTGAGCCCTAAAACTCTCCCCCTACCCATAATAACTAAACTACCCCGACCCCCCTCCCACCATAAGCCCTAAAAAAACTATCCAGACCCCCCCTACCCTGCCCCTAAAAAACAAACAAGTCTGACCCCCCACCCGCCCTGAGCTCTAGAAAAAAACTACCCCAAAACCCCCTCCCACCCTGAGCCCGGAAACCTTCCCCTCTAATAAGTAAACTACCCTGACCACATCCCACCCTGAGCCCTAAAAAAAAAACTGTCCCTACCCCCTACACCTGCCACTAAAAACTAAACTACCCTGACCCCCCCACCCGCCCTGGGCCCTAAAAAAGCTACCCTGACACTCCCACCCCAGCCCCTAAAAACTAAACTACCCTGACTCCACCCACCTGCCCTGAGCACTAAAACCTTCCCCCTAATAAGTAAACTACCCAGATCCGCCACCCACCCTAAGCCCTAAATCCTCCCCACCACTAACAACTACCCTGCCCCATCACCACTTAGCTCTCCGTGTCCCCTCCCGATACTTGCGCCTCTTCTCTCCTCCCTCCTCCTGCCCTTCCTTAAACCTTCCCCACCCCTAAACAATAAACTACCCACCCCCCACTATAAGCCCAAATAAAAAGGCCAAATCACCAAGCTCCCCAAAGAAAATAGCATAAAAGCCCATAATCCACCCCACCCCTAAAAACTACCCCCAACCCTGCCCCAGTCCCACTTACCTCACCACATCCTCTCCTGATCCACTCTGCCTTTTTCTGTGCCTTAAGCACGCATATGAGTAGTTCAGCACATACGTGGTTAAGGCACAGAAAAGGTAGTCGTTGTTCTGGCAAGTGTGGTTACGCTTGCGTGGGAAAGGTCCTTGTTATTCAAAACCCATTGTTTAGGAAATTTCCCATATATGTTGTTTATCCGGTGTAGAAGTAGAGATCATATCTTATTGAGGACAGGAAAGTCCTCTTTTAGATCGGAGCTGTGCTAAGTTTATGACATCACTTCATGGTTGTGGTCATTCAAGTCGCACGTAACGATTTGCCTTTGCTCATTAGTCTCTTCATACTATTTCAGGCTTGTAATGAGGTATACTTTGCAGAAGTGTTGATTTTGGAACTAAGGGAACCAGGGTGGAGTCCTGACTTCGGCTCTACTCCTGTGATCATGGACAAATCAAAGTATCTCCACCTGCCTTAAGAATAAAAATTAATTTGATCTCATGTAATGTAGTCTGGTTCGTATGTAAAGTGCGCTGATGCCCTTTGTACAAGTTCAAGCTATATAAAACCACCAGAAATACATAAACAATACCTTCAGAAATATGCAGAACCCTCACCAGGAAGCTATGCAGACACTCTATGGGAACCGAAAGCAGGTGTGAGCCGTTTCAGTATTTGAAAATACGTAATTATGAAGTTCAATTTAATTGACTGCAGAGTAGTTATCCCAGAACCCCTAAGAGAACATTTTTAATCTGGTGAGTCGCTGGAGGCTCCGGATCACCTGTCCAGAGATGTTCATTGTGAAATTCAGGTCTAAAAAAGTTTTATTAAATAAACAATAACAATATAGAGAATGAACAATAAGAGTGTACTCTCATTAGGAGCAAAATAATCCAGCTCAGATTCGAATCTCATAGACTTTCTATGGGAGTACAGACAGAAAAATATTTCTTTCTATCCAGTTCTTTGAAATTAATAATAGACTTTATGTAATTAGTTCTCAAAGTTTTCTTTAGGATCATGAACTAAAGAAAAATGATTAACAGATTTGCCTCTGCCAGTTATGAGAAATATCCCCAAGACCTCCAATGCATGTTTTATAAAAACAAATCAAAACTATTGAAAAAAATCCAAAATGCGGTCTCATGTAGGAATCCAAGCGTAATCCGGTAGACAGGCCACAGAGGCATTTTTCTGTGTTTTAAGTGTATGTAGTCTTCAGAGGCCTGGTGTGTGTCATAGTTGGGTTCAGGCATTAGAGAGTTTTTCAGGTGGACACAGGCTTACGAGGCACTGTTTGCAGATTTGAGGAGCTCGTTTCTGCGTTTTCAATGTGTGCCAGCTTCGGCGTCCTGTTTCTATCTGTGTTTTAGGGTGTGTTGGCTTCAGAGACCGTGAATCCTTCTGTGTTAAAGTGTGGGTCGTTGGAGTCATGCAACAGGGGAGAACCAAACTATACAATAAGGAAAAGTAAATAATGCAACAAATTTTGTGCTAGCAATACCTCATTATTTTTGTTGTTCTTACATGTTAGAAGGTAGTACTATTGTTAGTGTGTCGGGCCTTATTAAGCAAGCTTACAAGGGGATGCGTATAGGCCGATGGACCTTTTGGCTGAGCTTCGAGTACTTTCCACAAAATAACCACGTACCAATACAAATCAATAGCAACAACAATCAATGACATCAATAATCAATAGGAGTCAGTTATTTCCACACACCATGACCTCATGGCCATGAATAACCACACCTTTGTGTAAAAGTTAGAATGTTTATTTCCCTGTATTAACAATGCTAATGTCACGTTACTTTGTCTGAAAATCAAATGGTACACATATAGAAACAATACTGGCTGACCAAAGTGCCTAAAGAACCACAATCTAATTAAAGCTTGAGCTACTACACATTCTAAAGTTACAGTACAACTTAATAGTAAGAATAACTGTCCAAACAAAATTATATACATTTAGATTCAGCAAAAAAAATACATCAGCTGTTAATATGGGTAGCAAATCTCATCAGTGAAAACCCTAACTAACATCAGATTAGAATAGCATGTTTTGCGTTCACGCAAAATAATTTAGTCACACAAATCTGGAAAACATCTAACTATGGCTCTATAAAAATAGCGGTTGGTACCTAGAAACAAAAGCAAATAGACATAACAATCAGTAACATTGCCTTATATCTTGCCTCAGTGTGGCTTAGCAAGCTGTGACAGTCTTTGTGAATTGGACATCAGTCTAGTCAGCAAGACCTCATGATTCAGCATTAAAGTTCAGGAAAAGCAAAGTCTCTTCATGCATTTCGGAAAAGAATAATCAGAAAGTGGGCTCTCTCCTCTCGGTGCAGTCTGGCTAAGTTAGAGTTCCTAAAACTACTTCCCACGTCCTAATTGGTCAAAGAATATCATGTTTGCATTCAGTCCAATGAAAATAAAACCCCAAATCTAAACGTTTTCTAGTATATGGTTCACATGCCGATGATTGGCTCCTCTTCTCCTGTTCCCATCGTTTGGCTTGTCAGGTAACAATATTGTGTCAGCCTATACTCCAGTCAGAGCGTCCATGGTCTTCTCCTAGAAAGGTCGCCTTTACACAAACTATATTAAATATTGTATCCCTAGCTAGTACAACATCTTCTAGCAAGCAGTTCTCATGAGAAAGAATTTCAGCTACGAGCACTTGCTCAACACAGTGGAAAATTACAATTTAATTCTCTAAGCAGGCATTTTATGTCACTTAAGAAAAAGCAGAATGACATCACCGTGCAACTAGGCCCAAGACCTTGCTAAGTTAAGGCCTACGATTAATAAAGCTAATACATTATACATAACCTTTAATATGACATTTTACTACATTAAACAAACATAAGCTCAACATTTCACATTAATAAGCTATTAATAAGTACACTTCATGAACACTGACGGCCACTCAGGTGGGCGCAACTTCAAATGCGTGCATTATTTTTGCTAATTCATTTTCTATGTAAATTCAACACTCAGAATACATGAATATTCATTAATGAAATTCAGCATTAACAATCCCTCCTCTGATGACTAAATGTGTCATCACACTTAAATCTTCCACACAAATGTTCTGCTTCAGCTAAAATTCTGTCATTTCGATCTCAAATTTTTCCTAAACAAATTTTCCCTTTTCGTTTCTTCCCTCATTTGATCATTTTTTGTCTTCTACACAATTTACATATTCCCCATGCTTTAATTATGCAAATCACAATATTCAATATTCCCTGTATTATTTTCAATATTATCACTTTCCCAATGTTGCTGACCCAATTTCCCACTGAAGCAAATCCTTTGCCGACTTTCTCCCAGACACCTGTTTCTTTCAACTCTTTTATATCAGTACTTTCATTAGTCAGATTAGTAAGTAAGCTTCTAACTCCACCATCTTTTGCTAAAAGAATGTCTAACGCAAAGCAGTTCTGAATAGTCATAGATCGTTCCGCAGCCAATTCTGTATCAATTAGAATCATGGCTTCTGAAAAATGTGTCAGCATGTTATCCACAATAGTAGACAACTTTTGAATCTTTATACAATTTAGAACAGCTCCTACTGAAGGAATTATTGCTCAACTATACCAGAAGGAGACTCTCTCTTTAGCTTAAGGTTATGTATCTCAGTCAATTTCGGTAATCTTTTCAAGTCATCAAGTTGGAACATCTTTGGGAAAAGTTTCCCAGGTAACATGTGCCATACCATCCTCTTGGAAGACTGTAATAAGCATTAAATCCACAAATGTAATATAAACCAGGAATCGCAGAATCCTGTCCATTCAACATAAATGTCCAATACTCTAAAACAAAAACACCTGTCTACATTCACTCGATCCCACAAAGTGTCAGTGCTAGATTTAGGTCTATATACACAAAGCTTTTTTACAGGTTGCACATCTAGAGCCAATCTCCCTTGTGTTCTTATTTCACTAAAAGCATAATCATTTCTAAAAGTCCTTTTCTCTAAGCCCTTTTCTAACTTCTCCTTTAATGCCTTTCTCCTGTCAACTGTCTGATCTAAAAAGTTCTAGAGGTGTAAGCAAGCACGTCAGATTATTCTTGTGGGCATATGCCTTGCCAAAGTTAAATGTAGGCTCAAAGAAACCACTTACTAATACTATGTTATTCTGCTTAGCTACTCTACTCGGGTATCTAATTATGGGGACAAACGAAAACACAACATTGTGGTTGGAGTAGAAATACTGAATGTAATCCTGGTTATAGAATCTTGTTGGTAACAGACAACAACTTATCCCATAAGTCAGGGGCAAACTAGGAAAGGGCAACGCCTTCCTCCACTTATGTAGGAATCTGTGTACACACATAAGAATTCTTCGCATCCATCGTCTCAACATACTCACTCAGTAAGCGATAGAAGACATCAGAAGAAAGTTACCCTTGGGTGTTATTTACATGTAAATACTTCTCATCAAACCTAAATTTCTCTATCGCAGTTATTACAGTAGTTGTCTCTAGAGCTGAAGTATGGTTGGCTTCACTCAAGAACAGTCATACCCACAATCAACAGCAGGCACAACATCACACACACAATTGCCAAACCAATACTCATGTACTTACAGCACCTGTGCTTCCTATCCTGCTGGCTAATGTTACTCATGATCTGTAAAGAATCAGAAAGTAGAAGGGAAAATTTAGAAACTATGCAGCAAAAATCAAAAACAAAAATCTTCAATTTCGTTCAACAGTTATTTACAGCTTTCAGTCTCACTTCAAGGATCCTTTT
Source organism: Pleurodeles waltl (assembly GCF_031143425.1). Lineage (NCBI taxonomy): Eukaryota > Metazoa > Chordata > Amphibia > Caudata > Salamandridae > Pleurodeles > Pleurodeles waltl. The sequence goes on along the minus strand of NC_090450.1, from coordinate 745,474,503 downwards.
CTCGAAAATCTGCAAGTTTTGTCAAACTCGGTTTAGCAGCTTGTCAAATCAGGTTTTCAAAAGTCAAATTGTCGCGTAGGTTCTCATTATTCTAATGAGACTACTGGATTCAGGCGGCAGAATCACCTGTACTGTGGGGGACTGAGTCTGATCCCGCACCATGTGACACCAGTTGGCCTAATCCGTATTTGTTCCGGCTAACTAGCAGTGCCTCATCTCAACCCGAGAGGAGGGATGATTGGGGCAACCTGGCGCATGACATACATGACTCCTCAGGGTAATCATCTTCACTCAGATCTCATCCATTTCCCTCAAGTACATTAGATTCACATGTGCAGGGACAATCAAAGGCAGAGTAAAATTCAATAAGGTTTTATTGAAATAAATATCTTAGATAATAAAGCATATATTGCAATATGTTGGAAAACGGGCTATTGGTAAGGGCAGGTAAGTACCTACACTTAGCAACAGGCCACTAACCTCCACTTAGGTCCAGTTAGGTCTCAGTAAATGAAACCCAGCTCAACCCATGGTAGCTTGGCAACGAGCGACAAGGCTTAACTTAGGAGACAGAGTGTAAAGCATTCAAATATCACAAAACAGTAATGAAATAAAACACAGGAAACGGTTTAAAAATCCAAAATCAATTTATAAAAATAGGAAATATTTTTAGCTTTAAAATGACACAAACACAAATAGAATTGGATAAGGGGAACCGGAGATGTGACTTTTTAAATAATTTATGCTTTCTAGCACATAGAAGCAACTAGCGCTCAAAGATTTACAAAAAAAGGTCAGACTGGAAAGGAACAAAGTCCAGAGTTCAGGCCACCCACGAGGTAACACTGTCACACTTACTTTCAGAAGTGTTTGATTCAGGAAAGTGGTCCACAGCACCAGCCAAGGGTTCAGAGGCTCTGGTGTGCCTCTTGGGGTCTGGGACTACAACTCCCACAATGCACCTCTTCAACTTATGGAGTTGCTCCAAACATCTCCAAACTTCTGGATCTTCTTCCAGAGGTACTTTTTGTGTCCTTGAAGTGTCCACAGCTTGATCCAAGGTTCCAGAAGCTCTGAGTTGCTCCTTGGGAGTTGGGACTACAATTCCCAGAATGCACGTGGTCAGAATCCTCAAATGGCCACTGGACGCTGGTCAGCTGGGCTCTGCTTGCAGGGCTTGATGCAGGGGACTCTGGGCAGCTCCTTTGTACCTGTAGCAAGCAAGGAGTCCCTTCTTGAAGCAGCAGAAGACAGGTAAAGTCCTTTTAGTGGTGAAGCCCAAGTGTGCAGCTGGTGCAGTCCTCCAGAGTGCAGTGTCCAGGTGCAGGTCAGGGGTCCAGCAGGGCAGTCCTTCTTCTCCTGTAGTTCTTCCTTGTTGGAATCTGATAGGGATCTGAGGTGTGGGTCCAGGTCTGCCAGTTTTATCCTTGCTCCTGGGTGAAAAACAGGGGGGGCCTGGTTCTCCAAACAGGGGCAGGGTCCTTCCCCCTCTGATGACCACTTCCTGGGAAGTGTGGCAAAAATTAATCCCAGGGAACAACATTCCTCAAAAATCCATCATGGCTGAAAGTGATTTTTGGAGGTTACATCTGTCTGCGCCCATCCACATGCGTTGCTAAAAATCATAAACACACCCCTCTCCTGCCCTCTCCTAATCTAATCAAGGGGGCACCTAATTCCCTGGGTTTGCAGGATGTGAGGGTGTTGCTGGGTTGCTCCAAATGTCCTTCCCTGCCTTTGAAGACCAGTTTGGCAGCCCTTCCTCTTCCTGCTTTACCATCTGCTGAGGGGAGATCTCCTCCCACAGGCACATCTCTTTGTGTGGAGCCAGGCCACTTCACACCTCATCAAGGCAGCCTGGCCAGGCCGCTAGAGGCTGGCCAATCAGAACACAGCAGCAAAAACACTGCAGGGCTGAAGTTTGCCACTTTTCAAGTAAAGTTTAAAATTCTTTACCTGAACAAGTTATATTAAATCCAACAACTGGAAGTTGTGGGATTTATTATAACAATTAATTTGATACCAAACTCCTGGTATCTGTTACTTAAGGGGATTTTTAAAATTAAAATAAAGTCTCCCCATTCTAGCCTAGGGAGGCCATTCACTACAATGAGGGAAAAACAAATTTGGCTGTTTTACCTCACCAGGGCTTTAAAACTATTTTTATAAGGTCTCTGCTTATAGTTACATGGCACCCAGCCCTAGGGGCACATAGGGCATACCTTAGGGGTGACTTATATGTAAAAATAAGGTCGTTTAAGACTTTGGAACTACTTTTAATTCCAAAGTCGAATTTGCATGTAACCTTAATTTAAAAGCAGCCAGCAAGGCAGGCCTGCCTTTAAAATGACACTGGGCACCTCAGGAGTGCACCTATGGGGGCACTACCTATGCTGGGGTCCCTAAACCGCCATGCCCTACCATATACTAGGGACTTATAGGTAGGTTGACTTAGCCAATTATAATTAGACTTATTTGTATACTGATTTTACACAGAGCACAGGCCCTAGGACTGGTTAGCAGTACCCAGGGCACCATCAGAGTCAGGAAAACACCAGCAAAAAGTGGAAAATGGGGGCAAAAAGTTAGGGGGCCTCTGCAATCAGCCCTGTTCTCTCACACAATAACTAGGACGATGAAGCACAATAAGATTAAAACTGTGACAAAGAGAGTAAAATACAAGAATAACGCTGCCATACTGTCACTAATGTTTGTAGGTATAGTTCCTACCTAAGCTATGTTAGAGCACATCATGTTAAGCTCTAATTCTGCCTTTTAGGTTCCCCCTGGGAAGACATCATCCCTCATACCTGAGCAAGAGGCCTGTAGTCTACATAAGCAGCTGTAGCAAAGCGATCCGCAATCAGCACTCAGTCATGGTCATCTGGCTGGAATCTCCCTCTAACGTACATGGGTCAAAGTAGTGTTTTAATAATAAAACATCTGATGTTCTAAGAAAGGATGACCACATAAGAGTATGTATGTTTCTGTGAACATTGGAGACAACGCATACCACTTTTGTCAGCAACCTATGTTACTGCAGCCTTGAGAAAAGCGCAGAGTGAAAGAAACGTCTTGTTTAAGAACGCAGTGCTGACCTAGGTGAAGAACAACTAGATAGAGAAAATAAAACAAGACCGCCAATGTGGCTAATGATAAAATAATATAACAAAGCTAAATAAAATATATCTAGGTTTAAGTGCACAGGGGCAGGCCTAGTTTGCTCAAATAACGCGTATAAAAGTATAGCTAAAATGACTACACAGAAAAATCAGGTTATCAAAGTATTTTCTGGTTACTTTCATTAGCCTCTTTTCTTTGTACTTTTTCTCAATTTGTCTCAATAGTTCAGTTCCATGATTTCCTTCAAGTGCCAAAATATTGACCTGGAATGTCTTGAGCAAAACAAAAAGACAAAAATTCTCTTTGCCATTCACTTGTTGTTGTATACGCCCACTCAGGACCTGCGTACCTTCGTCTTGCTATTCTCTTTATTTTCAACTTTCGATCTCCATTTAATTCTTCTTCACTTAAGTCTTCTTTCTTGTCCTATCTATTTCTTCCTTGATTGTTGTCACAACAATGGCTTCCTGCCTCTTTGCTTGTGGCTCCAGCCACTTGTCTCCTTTCAGGGAATCCTTGGTTAATGCTCTTTTCAGTGTTGAACTCAAGACTTCTTTTTGCTCTGCAGGACTCTCTCTTGATGGACCTGCAACTGGTTCAGGAGGGCTCAAACCACATTGGCTTTGATCCGCCTCAACTCTTTCCCCCTTGGGGTCTGGCATTTGCTCTGTTTGTCTCTCAGAATTGTCCACTTCTGGGAGAGACGTCCTCTGACTAGACTCTCCTGCTGCATCAATTGAGATTGGCTCACTGTCACTCGCCTGCAGATCTTCTCCTTTGTCTCTCACAGGAGTGACTGAACCGTTCTCAACTTGCTCAGATCCGGTCTCAGTTCCTCGTTCTTCTCTGTCCAGCTCTGAGCTTTTTCTGGTCATTATTGGTACTCTCAACAACTCCTCTTCATCGTCCAGAGGACATGCTACTTTTCTCATGTGGCTGGCCTGTATCCAGTTCTGAACTCCAACGTACTTCACAGCTGTGGTAGTGATCAGAACATCCCGGAAAGGGCCTTTCCACTGAGTTTCCAAACACATCTTCCTCACATGTTTTTTTACCTCAACCCATTCACTAGCCCTCAGGTTGTGTCCTGGATGGTGGATCGGTGGCAGTGTGGTGGCTTCCACCTGCTGAGATTAAGAGTGAACCACATCAGCCAGACCTTTGCAGTAGTCCAACACCATATCATCTGTTATGTTCACAAAAGCATTTGCAGGAACTGCTGGCAACCTCATTGCTCTGCCCATGAGGATCTCATGCGGTGCCAATCCTGTCTTCCTGTCAGGTGTGTTTCTCATTGTCATCAGAACTAAAGGCAGTGAGTCAGGCCATTTCAAATTTGTGGACCCACACATTTTCCCCATTCTTGATTTCAAGGTACCATTCATCTGTTCCACTAGTCCTGATGCTTCAGGGCGGTAACTACAATGCAACTTCTGCTCAGCGTTTAAAGCTGCACATAGTAATTTCACTACTTCATTGTTGAAATGACTTCCTCTATCTGATTCTAAAGAGATTGGAAACCCGAAACATGGTATCAGTTCCCTAAGCAGTAGTTTGGCTACTGTGAGGCTGTCATTTCTTCGTGTAGGGTACGCTTCGATCCAATGAATAAAGATGCATACAATCACCAACACATATCTCAAACCTCCACACACAGGCATCTCAATAAAATCCATCTGCATTCTGCTGAATAGACCTCCTGCTCTTCCAATGTGGCCTAAATTAACCACTGTCTCTTTTTCCATGCTCATTAGTTGACAAATGATGCACCAATGGCCAACTGTTTTAGCAACTTGTCTAAATCTCAGATTAAACCAATTTTGTTTAAAGAGGCTAGTCATGGCATCCCTCCCAACATGTGCTTGAGCATGATAATACCTAGCCATTTCAGTCAACAAACTGTTCAGCAAAACCAATTGACACTCTTCTGAAACCCACAACTCATCCTGTCACTGTACACAATTCATTTTGCTCCATGACCATTTTTTCTTCCCTGTCAATATTATTTTGCAGTGTTCTCAATTCTTCCAATGTATTGATCACATGTAAGGCATAACTTGGATGCGTTTCATCTTCTGCGGGTGACAGTTCCCACTTATCCTTGAAGATATACAGTTCAATGTGCAAAACCTTGCAACTTGATCCGCATATCCATTTCCCATTGACACAAAATCTTGTGATTTCAAATGTGCACTGCATTTCACCACAGCAATCTTTTCAGGCATTTGGATAGCTTACAACAACTCCTGCAATCTCTCACCATTTCTCACTGGTGAACCAGAAGAGGTCATGAAACCTCTCTGTGACCACAGCTGGCCAAAGTCTTGCACTATTCCAAATCCATACTGGGTATCACTATGTATGGTAACTTTAAGCTGAGCAGAAACATGGCATGCTCTCGTGAGGGCTATAAGTTCCGCTACTTGAGCAGAGTATACTCTTTGAAGCTAGGACGCTTCCAGTATACCAGAAATTGTGCACACGGCATATCCTGCTCTCAGTGTTTCTGTATAGCCCATTAGACAGGAACCACTGACAAAGATAATTTGGGGTGTCTCTAATATCAGGTCTTAGTTTTGTGCACCGTTCAGTTACTTCAAGACAATCATGCTCAATGTCTTCCAAGTTTTCAATTTCAACATTTTCATTTGGGAGTAAAGTTGCCGGGTTAAGCACTGTACATCTTTTCAACAACACATTAGGTGACCCTAAAATGCTTGTCTCGTAGCGAGTGAATCGGGCACCTGTTAAGTACTGGGTTTTGTTATTGTAAGTAAAATCTCAATGGAGTGAGGGACCATAATTGTCAAAGGATGTCCCATCATAAAGCCTTCACACTGTGCAAGGCTCTGTCCAACTGCTGCAACTGCACGCAAACAGCCTGGTAAAGCTGCTGCGACCGGGTCCAAAGTAGCTGAAAAATATGCTACCGGGCAGTTTACACCTCCATGGACCTGCGTCAAGATAGACAAAGAACATGCATCACGCTCATGACAAAACAACGTGAAGGACTTAGTGTAGTCAGGCATACCTAAAGCCGGAGCTTTACACAAACTCTCTCTCAACTCAGAAAACGCTTTCATGCAAGCCTGATCTAATAGTAGGGGAATCAGTGACTTCTTTAAGAGTCAGCTTCTGCAATGGTTTTGAAATGACTGAAATTTTTTTAATCCATTGGCAACAGTAGCCTACTATCCCTAAAAACATCCTGACATCTCTCTGGGTGGCTGGGGGACTCATCTGCAGTATGGCTGTGACCCTTTCTATGGATATTTTTCTTGATCCCTTCTCAATCTGGTGACTCAAGTATTTCACTTCTTTTTCACAGTATTGTAATTTAAGTGGGGACACTTTATGGCCATTCTTTCCCAAATGGTTCAGTAAGGCATTTGTGTCATACTTGTACTCTTACTTCGATTTAGATGCAACCAGCAAATCATCAATGTACTGTACCAAGGTTGATTGGAAAGGCAATTCCAATGACTCCAGATTATTTTCCAAAATCTGATTGAATATGGAAGGTGATTCTGAAAATCCTTGAGGAATTCTACACCAACAGTAAACTTGAACTAAAAATTTGAAACAAAAGAGAAAATGACTATCCTCATGAAAAGACACAGAAAAGAAGGCTTGTGACAAGTCTAGGATGGTGAACTACTCAGCATCACATGGAATCTGAAACAGTATCACAGCTGGATTTCGCACATTGGGGCAACATTTGATCTCAATGTAATTTATTTTCCTCAGGTCCTGGACAATTCAAACTTTTTCACAGGGCATTTTCAATCCCATTATCGGTGAATTACATGGGCTGCTCAACACTTCTTTCAAGACCCCTTAGTTTACAAATTCTGCAATTATGTGAGCAACCTTCATAAGGATGTCCTGTGGCATGTGGTACTGGGAAATCTGAGGGAAAATTGCATTTGGCTTTACAGGAACATAAACTGTCTCAACTCCTTTCATCAGGCCAATCTCTTTCCCTGTCAGATCCCACACTTTCTTCAACCATTCTGGGTAAATCAGGAGGAAGCTCCTTCACTGTGAATACTTGAAAGAAATCAATCCTCATTTATAGTCTCACATTCCGCCTCTGGAGCTGGATCATCCTCATCATCACTGTTCGTCTATATCTCGACTCCGTCATTTGAACAAGTAATCGAGCACCTGGTTTTACACAGCAAGTCTCTCCCCCAGTAGGGATACCGGGCTTGAGTCACAGACTACGAATTTGTGCAATCATTCAAAGTTGCCAATTTTAACCTGGACTGGTTCTGTGATTGGATTGGTCAAATATTGATTTGCTACTCCTACAATCTGGAATGTCTTTCCTGAAAGGGGCAAGTTCAAAACTTCTGCAGTTCTCACTGTGACCTGTTGAGGAAGCATCACCTGCTGCTGTTCCACTGGGGCTTGATGTACCTGAATTTGCTGTCTAGGTACCATTTGAACCTGCTGTTGCATTGGCTGCAACTGTGTCATTTGTGTATGTGGCATTTACACCTGCTACATAGGTTGAAAAGTTTGCATTTGATTTGCATTATTATGAATTTTGGATTATGACCTCTCATTCTCGGTCCTCTCATGTTTTTGAACGAGTTGATGTCACCTGTTTGCTGAACAACACCTTCCTGTACCATCATCGGACACTCCCGCTTCCAATGTCCGACCGCTCCGCAAGCGTGACAAGGCAACAATCTCTGCACATCATTCTGAACGACTACAGTAACCAAGTCAGGACTACAGTTTCCATTACCAATTCCTCCGCGACCTCTACCTCTCATCTGATTTTGAAATACCACATTTCCCTGCTGTGGTTGTTGCTTCTTCTGTGGAAAATTTCCCTACATCCCTGTTTGTGCTGCTTTAGTCTGCATCACCATCGCCTTCTCTTTCAACTTTCTCTGCTTCAGCTCATTTTCGTCACTACAGTACTTTGCATACTGCAATACCTCATCAATCGGCTTTGCTTGCCAGCAAATCAAATGGCTCTTAATCATCTGGCTGATTTCAGGTCTCAATCCTTCCACAAATCTGAACACAAAATGAACCATATCTTTCAGCTCGATCGTTTCTATACCACTGTAATGCTTAAACGCCTCCAACAATCTTTCGGAATACACCTGTATCAACTCTTTCGCTTCCTGAGCTGTCCTGTCTATTCTCTGCCAGTCAATGTTTTTGGGTGAAATTTGCATTTTAAAAAATTCGATCACTTTGTAATAATATTTCTTTACCTCAGGAGATGGTGCACCCGTATTCAGATGTCTCTCTGGTTCTTTTGTCCACCAATCTATAGTCGTCTTGCACCCCATCCATAAATCAGCTGGAACTACTATCGCACACAGGCATTTTGCAAGTTTCACAAACCTGTCTGTCTGCTGGTACCATTCTACTGGTTTCTCTCTCGGGATAGTCATTTGTAAACGACAAAATGCCATCTCTGCTCCATGGGACATGTACAAAATTCCCTTCTGGAATCTCTATCATTGGGAAAAATTTTACCAGATCCTGGCCCTGCTGCACATTTGCAGTCAGTTCAGCAGAATCTCTTTTCCTTTTATCTCTTTTCTTTACCCATCCGTCTTCCTACTTGTCTAGTGCTCCCCATGTCTAGGCACTTTGGAGTAACTCCCTAAGGTGTGCTTTCATTCCTGCAGATCTCATGTGCTCAAAATCGTTTGTGTCAAAATCTAACCTGTAACTCCTTTTCAAGTGTTTTGTTTTTTCTATTTCTATGCTGTACTTCTCTGCCAAATCTGCTAGCCTCTGATGCACATTGCTCAAGTCCCTCGTAATTTTCGGGCACAAATATCTCCATTCTGCTCATGTCTTGGATTCAAGTCTGTTCACACTCCTAGTCCCTTCAAAGAGCTTGCCCGCTTCCATTCCTAGTCTTGTGTAGTTCAAGTACTCCTCTCCTCTGTGGGGGTATTCAGCTTGTCTAGCCATTCTGTCAGTTACTGGGCAGTCAAACCTTGCAACAAAATGTTGTTGGCCTGGGCATGTGGCATCAGTTGACAACTACATTTGGAGAATGCAGTGACAGTAATTTCATGCTCTGACTAACGTTTGACCCTGCTACGGTATCCGGAGCACCTCCGAATGGGCTAAGGTCTAGCAGTGATCTTGTACCATCAAAGGTCTGTCCCTCAGGAGAGACTACTCTGGTATTCTCATTGACTCCCCCCCTCATTGAATTTTGACTCAGGACTCCCTGTCCCTTTGCACTGTTATTCTCTTGAGTAAACAAAGGTACAACTGGGCCAATGGTGACAGGTACAATGGTGGGCTTGGTCTGATACGTAAGTTCTGTGGGTGCATTTTTCCCGTATTCTGGCTCATCAGTATAGACATCTCTGACTGTGTCCCTGTTATCAAAGTGTACTTTGGCATTGCTGGTGACTGCACTTGAGGCAGTAAAAGTGGAGTTGGCTCTGTCTGAACCAATTTCGGTTTCGGGGAAAAACCTGTCCTGCATACACTATTAAGTTTGTGGCAGCTTCCACAGTGGGTACATCAGGGTAACTTCACGGGCCATTTGGCTGTGGCACCTGGGTTTATGCTACTGGAGTAATAGGGGCATTAAGACTTCTCTGCATTGGGCTCTGTGTCATGCTAGAATTAATCTACACTGGACTCGTAGTCATGTTAACCTGTGTCAGAGCTGAAGGGTTTGCACTGGTGCTCGGACCACTCTCTTGTACTGCATATGGTGGGGGCCGATTTCTCAAAAACTGAAAAATGAACTAATTGCTATCTGACTCTTCCTGAAGTGTTAAAGATCTCCTAGACTCCTTTGATCTCCAGTCCCTACTCTCGAAAGGGCTTCTGTTTGTCTTTCTGGTGGCTTTCCTTCCTTCTCTCTCGCTGTCCTGTGTAATCGCTGGAAACAACTTCATTCCCCGTAAAGTTTTGGTTCTCCAAAATCTCTAATCAATGTCCCATCTCGTCTCCGCTACTGTCTTCTCTGCCTTACTCATCCTCCTCTCAAATTTATGTTGCTGTTGCTGTCTAGCTACTAATTCCCAGATTGCTAATGCCTCGAACTGTGCTGGTCTCGGAGGGGGTTTCAGATCATACAGCACTCTCCTCACATTCTCTAAGCTCCTCAAATTAAATGCTCTGTGGGCAGGAAACACTAAACTCCCATCTTTCTCTGTCACTTCCCACCACTGCTTCAGCCAAAGACATGGTGCAGCACCTTTTCTTTGATTACAATGTAAGCTGGTGTTCCTTTTGGCTGTGCAGTATCCCCTATACTAGTAATGTACGTCTCTCCCCTCTAAGCACTCTTTAAAGCTATGAAACTTTTTATTTTTGCGACCTTTATGTTTTTCTAAATCAAATCAGGAAGTGGCTTTTAATGTCAGAATTCTCTTCACTCACCTTTTCAACCAATTGCACTTCCTGGTTGGCTTCAAATCCGTGTGCAACCCTTCTCACTAACCAACCTATCAGAGCGCGGCTCCACTGACATCACACTCACACGTACTGCGGCTGACAAAGTCTTGTGGCTTGTCCTCCCGAACTCGAACACACAAAACAAATGCAAAATTATTGCGAGCACTAAACAAAAACAAAACCCAATTTGTCTGTTTACTACAGCTAAGGTAACATAATGTTTCAGAAACTTTAGTGATTGTTCACTTACGGCGTTTCACTCTAGCAGCTACCCCTTCTTTCTCAGTTTCCCTGATTTGCAAGCAAAATTCGACCCACAAATTTCACTCTCAACTGATCAGTGGGTCTGTCCTGGTGCACATAGGATTCACCAGATCTCAGTCAAAAATTATTTTGCTAACTTTGACTAACACTCTGACTAGTCGACCATGCCCGATTGACCTATTAAACAAGACAAATTACAACAAAAACCCAAATGTCACATACACTTTTTCAATATACTCCGGAGTCTTAGAACATGGAGGGTCAGTATACCAACAACCATGTGGACAAGTTGTTTTAGCACAAAGCACCACACATGTGAAGTTCGACGACTTCCCTACTCTTATACTTATGAGTGCGCACACTCCTTCTACAACTTCATTTGGAGTACGCAAACTCCCTAAACCCTCACAAACATCACAATTCACCTGTGATTTGCATAAGCTGCGCAAGCGCAAAATCTACTTAATTCACACTGTCACTAGAACGGCAAGAACATCCTCAAACAATCATTGGCAAGCTCCAAGGTTCTGGGAAAGTCATTTTAAGTACTTAGGGCACATTTTCTCCCCCCTTTGTATCAACTAATCAGAGAAATATCCAAATTTCATCAAATCTGCGAATTTCTTTGCTCTTCGTAGGATATTACCCTTACACCACTACCATCTCTGAGACCACCTGTTTTTCCTCGCTTACTATGTGTGGAACCAAATACTCTACTACCTATCTCTGAACTTTATGATGGGCTCTTAAGGAGCCAAACTATGTACTGGGCCTTTATAATGGGCTCTTGAAACAAACCATCAATCTCTGCTACCACCTCTGTTAGCGTGCCGGACCTTATTAAGTGAACTTACAAGGGGAAGCATATAGGCCGATAGACCCTTTGACTGGGCTGTGAGTAGTTCCCACCATATAACCCATAGCAATACAAATCAATAGCAACAACAATCAATGACATCAATAATCAACAGGAGTCAGTAATTTCCACACGCCATGACCTCGCAGCCATGAATAACCACACCTTTCTGTAAAAGTTAGAATGTTTATGTCCCTATAGTGACAATGCTAATGTCACGTAACTTAGTCTCAAAATCAAGTGATACACATACAGAAACAATACTGGCTGACCACAGCACCTAAAGAACCGCAATCTAATCTAAAACTTGAGCCACTACATATTCTAAAGTTACAGTACAAATTAATAACAAGAATGACTGCGCAAACGAAATGATGTGCATTTAGATTCAACAAAGAAAAGACATCAGCTGTTATTACGGGTAGCGACTCATCAGTGAAAACGTTAACTAACATCAGATTAGAATAGCATGTTTAAACTTGATACAAAACAATTTAGTCACACAAATTTGGAAAACATCTAACTATGCCTCTATAAAAATAGTGGTTGGTACCTAGAAACAAAAGCAAGTAGACATAACAATCATTAACATAGTCTTATACTTTGCCTCAGTATGGTTCAGCAAGCTGTGACAGTCTTCGTCAATTGGACATCAGTCTGGTCTGCAAGACATCAGGATTCTGTATTAAAGTTCAGGAAAAGCAAAGTCTCTTCATGCAGTTCGGAAAACAATAATTGGAAAGTGGTCTCTCTCCTCTCGGTGCAGTCTGGCTAAGTTAGAGATTCTAAAACTACTTCCCATGTCCTTATTGGTCAAAGAATTGTATGTTTACATTCAGTCCAATGAAAATAAAACCCCAAATCTAAAAGTTTTCTAGTATATGGTTCACATGTCAATGATTGGCTCCTCTTCTCCTGTTCCCATCATTAGGCTTGTCAGGTAACAATATTGTATCAGCTTATACTCCAGCCAGAGAATCCATTGTCTTCTCCTGGGAAGGCCGCTCTACAAACACTACATTAAACATTGTATCCCTAGCTAGTACAACATCTTCTAGCAAGCAGTTCTCATGAGAAAGTGTTTCAGCTATGAGCACTTGGTCAGCACAGTGGAAAATCACAATTTAATTTTCTAAGTAGCCATTTTATAAGTCACCTAAGAAAATGCAGCTTGACATGAGGCCCTGCACCTAGACCCAATACCTCACTAAGTTAAGGCCTACAATTAATAAAGCTAATACATAATACATAACCCTTAATATGATATATTACTACATTAAGCAAACTTAAGCTCAACATTTCACGTTAATGAGTACACTTCGTGAAGAGTGGCGGCCACTCAGGTGGGCGCAACTTCAAATGCGTGCATTTTTTTTTTTAAGTTAATTTATTTTCTATGCAAATTCAACACTCAGAATACATGAATATTAATTAATAAAATTCAGCGTTAATACTACCAGTACTGCCAGTTTACCAGCCAAAAACAGCAATAAGCAACAAAAAGGTGATCAGTTGGCCATTACAATGGACCTTTCAGTGTGCAGCAAAGCTAGTCACCGCATATTTAGTAACTTTTCTTCTTTTAGAGCTAAAAGATTTTTTAAATACAGTCACCAGATTATTCAGCAGATGATTGCTAATGTGTCAAATCCACAGTTGTGCAGAAAATGCCACAGCTGCATAACCGCATAATTGCAGTGTCCTTGGTTATAGGTGTGGGTAGGTATCAGAGTCCTTGTCTCATTTTGTATTTTTAGGGTGTGTGTGTGTGCCTCAGGCACCCTGTTTCTGTGTTTAAACAAGATGAAGGTGCATAAGATTCCTCTCCATCTTTTAGGTGTGTAGATGCTTCTCAGGCCTGCTTTGTGTGTCTTCGAAGTTTGCAGGTTTCAGAAGCCTTATTTTTGTGCTGTAAATATGCAACTTTTGGTCTCATCTGAGACAGCGTATGCGCCATCACTGTGAGATCTCTTAAACTTAAAGAAGGTTTAGAGCCTACCCGTTACTTAGGTGGTTAGGTTGAGTATCAAGCATTTGGTAATAATAACTTGCATTATTTTGGGCATTTTTTAATTGGAAAAATGTGGTATGAAGCATTTTAAATGTAATGTCTTGCCTACTAAGCCAGATATTTTCCAAAACCTTTTGAAAGGTGTGGGGGAGTAGATTGGTAGGAGCAACAAAGCCAGTGAAAGGGTAGAAATACATGAGAGATGCAGAGGAGGAGCAGCAGCAATGGGGGGAAGCAACACAAGGGAAGTATGGTGGAATGGAAGGAAGCAGCACTAACGGATAGCAGGAGGAGGTGGGATATGGGGAAAGCAAAATGAGGGTGGTGGAGGGAATTAACAGGGAGCCATAGAAGGGAGGCAGCAACATGGAGAAGGGGTGGGTTGGAGGGAAAGAAGCACCACACACGAGGGGGGCCTGGAAGGGGAAAGAAGAAATAGTACCTCAATCACAGTGCGAGCAGCAGACGGGCACTCATTAAATTGAATCTTGTGCATGGGAAAAATCCACAGAAAGGAAAGGAATTGACGGCTGCCGTGAGATAGCCAATCAGCAAAAAAGAGTGACAATGAAGCCAATGAATGGTAGCAGTGGATGGCTCCAAGTCCTTTCTTGTAAACAATACATCTCGCAGAGCAGAAAGCATTCATCACATGCATTGTCACAGGCTTGTGCTAAATACAATGGAAATGTGATGAAAAATGACAGAGGGTCTGATTTAGATATTGGGGGTTACTTCATTACAAATGTGACAGATATCCCATCTGCCATATTATGATCCCAATATATCCTATGGGTATTGTAATATGGTGGGCACAATATCCATCACGATTGTAGCAGAGTATTCCCTCCACTCTGATCTATACCAGGTCCAGAAACTCAAGAAAGATATGTTTCATTGTTTGAAGCAAAGTCAATAAGGAGAAATGGGTAACATTCAGACTTTTTAAGCCACTTTCGTCCTGTGATATGTAGTTAAAGTATCAGAAAATATGTTGAAAACCTAGCATTATTGAGGACTAACCTAGCAGCCAAAGAAAAATCAAGTGGATATTTAGATGATATATTATTAATGGAAAAAATACTAAAAGAATTGTGGTACTATATTTTTAGGTGCACCTGAATCCTGCTCAGACCTCTGTGGAGTTAAGCTTACAAACTGTTCCTGTCTTGTGACCTGTAAAGGCCTGGGGACTTGCTGTTATGATTACAGTAATTTCTGTGTGGAGATCTCCCCTTACTCAGGAACCCTCCTGGGGGGCACAGACTTCACTATCCAAGGACCAACCTTTAACACCAACAGCTCTGTTGTGAGGTGCAGGTAAGTGTACCAAAAAACTCTCTTTTTTCTCTCTTATTATTATGAAAGTTCCATTGGAATGAAACCTCTCCATCCTTCACTGAAGAAGCTGCTTTATGTTCATGGATGGGTCTAGATGTTGTCTGAGTGCTGTATGAAAATGTGTAAGCAAGTCAATTAATAGAGAAACTGAGGGCCTCATTTGGTACATAAGTTTTTTTTTTTTTTTTTTTACCAAAGAGCATCAGAGGCTTCATCTGACAAATTTGCCGTTTCTATGCTCTAGTTAATCTGGGAAAGTGTGATGTTTCTGACAGCAGATCATTCACTGTCTCTGTCAGTGGAAACCTTTAACCAACAGCACATGCCTCACTGAGCTGTCGGTCGGCATAAGAGAGAATGTCCACCTATTGAGGGCAGTATTCTGTTGTATATTTTCACTGTTCAAGACCGGCAGATAGTAAGAAGCGTAAGTTTGTGATATAAATTTGGCAACTGGGGCCCATATATATGAGGTCCCTGGGGATGCAACGGGTGTCTGCACTCACTTTGTGTGCCCCGAGGGCACTTATGAATCACATAGACGCTTGTGCGGTCCCTTGTGTAATACAGATAGCACGCACACACACATGTAGTACAGGTACTATCCTAATTAGTTGTTCCCACAAAGGCTTGGGGCCTTGTTCCCAGGCAAATTAGAGAACCTTTTCCTGTGACCAAACATTTGACTGGGACCAAATGATAGAAACACTTTGCCTGTGTGTTATGGACCATCAGGAGGCACACTGACTGTGCACCTCAAAGATTTGGGGAAACGTCAGTGCGCCACCACTGACACCTAGAAGGTGATCCCAGCAAGGGCAGGAAGGGGGGAACCATGGACTCTGCAAACATTGCCCTCCAGGCATGGGCAGCCACTCACTGCACCCACCTGCAGGGTGATCTTTGTCCTCCACTTGGAAGTGGAGGTTCGGTCCCTCTGCATTATGAAAGAAAGGCCAAGTAAGAGACCACATGAGTTCTTGAATTTTCCCTTCACTAGATCTAATTATTCGAGTGTTCCTGTTGTTATGCTTGAATTGGTGATTTTATGTGTTTTTAGTGCAATTAATTTTCCATAGGTGAGTTGTGTGATGAAATTGTATAATGAAAGAATCTTTTGCATATTGATCCATTTTTTTAAACATTAATTATGGCATTTTGTATGTTTATGTATACATAATCACAAAAAATAAATGCAAGACAACAGATAACAATACATCACGAGCTCTGATTAATTCTATTCTAAATTAGATGATATCGGGTTGGTA
Source organism: Pleurodeles waltl (assembly GCF_031143425.1). NCBI lineage: Eukaryota > Metazoa > Chordata > Amphibia > Caudata > Salamandridae > Pleurodeles > Pleurodeles waltl. The sequence continues at coordinate 745,458,236 of NC_090450.1, read as the reverse complement.
TCAATTATATACAAAATTATGTAATTTAATACCAGGTCCGGTCTATTTTTTAGCTAATTGTGTGACAAAATAGGATAAGTTTGGTCAGAATGTTCTTTCCTCTGCATTGAGATCTACTTTCCAACATGTGTCCTAATTTTTCCCCAATGGAATACATCTATAGAAATTAGAATTTTCTTTGAGACAATAGTACTGCCCTTCCTCAAGTCTCAAACTAAACAGCTAAATAATAATTGATTATAGAGTTGGAGTAACAGTTTGTCACCACCCTGTTGTCATTTCAATGAAATTATTTCTCATACTGTCCAGGATCAGTGTCCAGGTTGTTTCATTGCATACTAAATTTATGTAATGACTTTGTGAATAGGCCTCCATTGCATATTTCAACCAACAGCTCCAGGTATCTGGATCATCTCCTGCATTTCATTGGCAACTGTTTCACATAATAACTTATATTAAGCCTCGAATACAATAATCACACACTCGGCAGCATTCTTGTCAAGGGGCGCAACTTAGAACCACCACATTAGCCAACATAGGAATGGTGCCTGGCTTTTCAGCCTAAACCAGGCTCGCCACCTCCCATTAATAGAGGCAACATTGTAAGAGAATTGTTTTTGGGAAAATAGTGATTTTGCGGGATAAACTTAGTTCCAAACTTTATGATAATTAAAACATTACTCATTGTGCAGGATACAACCTATTAAAGTCAGGAGTACGAGGGGTAGTTTGTGTCGTACTTTCATGAGACATTCTACCATTAAGGAAGCTAAAGTGCCCCTTCTGACATAAATCACCGTCGCTTGTCCTTGCAAGTTCTCAGAATCACAAACGTGAAACCACGGGATTCATGTAGCTACCTCTTGTGAAATACGGAAAGTATACATTTATGCGTATATTTAGAAATTCTAAATTGCCACCCAATCTCCCACCCATGTGATATTCTAGGACTCTAAGTTGTTAATGTATTTCTGAACATTGTAGGTGAAGTATTGTGAGGTTTGCAGCCTCATGTGGCAGTGGCATAACGTAAAATGATGTGGCTCCCCTGCAGAATGTGAGGAGTATCCCATTTCTCACAGATATTCCCTGCCCTGGGGTGAAATGAGGTCCACCTGAACGGTTTGGGAGCCCCTGGAGGGTTGGGCCATCAGCCCTGCAGAGGTCTTTGTTACGCCCCTGGGAGGTGGCAGTATATTGCTCTGTAAACGCACCTTTACTTTTGAATGGTACAGAGTTGTAAATTGGTAATGTCAAACTGGCAGTGACTAATGATTAATTACATAAATTCTAGGAAGTAATACACCACACCCTGAGCACAGGCATGGAGAGCACACTAAGCAAAACACAAATGATGGACGGAATGCGGAACCAATCAAACATTCACCCCCAGTCACAGATCTGGGTTTAATCCATCGTTCTTTTGCTCACCATGCCACCCCAGTTTAGACCCAGCCATATGCAAATCAGTCTTGACCCTGTTCCTCATGGGAACAGTCCAGCCTGAACTGCCAGGCCAGGTCCTTCCTGGACCAAAAAACAAGCATCCTTGGACCGGTTTCATCCTCCATCAGCCAGGCTAGCTTGAATCCAGTGGCATAGTGAGCCCGGGAATGATGGACGGAATGCAGAACCAATCAAACATTCACCCCCAATCACAGATCTGGGTTTAATCCATCATTCTTTTGCTCACCATGCCACCCCAGTTTAGACCCAGCCATATGCAAATCAGTCTTGACCCTGTTCCACATGGCAACAGTCCAGCCCGAACTGCCAGTCCAGGTCCTCCCTGGACCGGAAACAAGCATCCTGGGACCGGTTTCAGGGTTTCACCCTTCATCAGCCAGGCTAGCTTGAATTCAGTGGCATAGTGAGCCTGAGACCCACGTCTGGGCATACCCGGTGAACTTATGGCGGCAAAAGCAAAGCAAAACACAAATGATGGACGGAAGGCGGAACCAATCAAACATTCACCCCCAGTCACAGATCTGGGTTTAATCCATCGTTCTTTTGCTCACCATGCCACCCCAGTTTAGACCCAGCCATATGCAAATCAGTCTTGACCCTGTTCCTCATGAGAGCACACTATGCAGGAGCTGAACAGTCACACAATTCAGTTTCATCATGGCAAGCTAAAGGGAGAACCGTGCAAGAAAAGAATGCACAAGTTATTTTAGTGTAAAGAACTAGAAATGCTTGTGGAATGCTTGTGGAAGGGTTTGTAGCATACAACGCAAAATTATTCAACAAAAACCTCTATAAGGCAAGGCAAGGTAAGTGACAAATTGCGACTTGCAATTTGCGAGTCAAAGCGACTCGCAAATTGCAACTCGCAATTCGCGATGCAGAAAGGTGTCTCAGACACCTTCTGTGACTCGCTATGGGGTCGCAAATACCCACCTCATAAATATTTATGAGGTGGGTCGCAGTTTGCGACCCCATAGCGAGTCTAGGCACTCACGGGGATGGTGGCCTGCTGGAGACAGCAGACTACCATTGTAGGAAAGTACCATCTTGCCTGGCATGTTACCCCCATTTTTCACTGTATATATGTTGTTTTAGTTGTATGTGTCACTGGGACCCTGGTAATCCAGGGCCCCAGTGCTCATAAGTGTGCCTGAATGTGTTACCTGTGTAGTGACTAACTGTCTCACTGAGGCTCTGCTAATCAGAACCTCAGTGATTATGATCTCTCATTTCTTTCCAAATTGTCACTGACAGGCTAGTGACCATTTTTTACCAATTTACATTGGCTTACTGGAACACCCTTATAATTCCCTAGTATATGGTACTGAGGTACCCAGGGTATTGGGGTTCCAGGAGATCCCTATGGGCTGCAGCATTTCTTTTGCCACCCATAAGGAGCTCTGACAATTCTTACACAGGCCTGCCACTGCAGCCTGAGTGAAATAAACGTCCACGTTATTTCACAGCCATTTTACACTGCACTTAAGTAACTTATAAGTCACCTATATGTCGAACCTTTACCTGGTAAAGGTTAGGTGCAAAGTTACTTAGTGTGAGGGCACCCTGGCACTAGCCAAGGTGCCCCCACATTGTTCAGAGCCAATTCACTGAACTTTGTGAGTGCGGGGACACCATTACACGCGTGCACTACATATAGGTCACTACCTATATGTAGCTTCACCATGGTAACTCCGAATATGGCCATGTAACATGTCTATGATCATGGAATTGCCCCCTCTATGCCATCCTGGCATTGTTGGTACAATTCCATGATCCCAGTGGTCTGTAGCACAGACCCTGGTACTGCCAGACTGCCCTTCCTGGGGTTTCTCTGCAGCTGCTGCTGCTGCCAACCCCTCAGACAGGCAGCTGCCCTCCTGGGGTCCAGCCAGGCCTGGCCCAGGATGGCAGAACAAAGAACTTCCTCTGAGAGAGGGTGTGACACCCTCTCCCTTTGGAAAATGGTGTGAAGGCAGGGGAGGAGTAGCCTCCCCCAGCCTCTGGAAATGCTTTGTTGGGCACAGATGTGCCCAATTCTGCATAAGCCAGTCTACACCGGTTCAGGGACCCCTTAGCCCCTGCTCTGGCGCGAAACTGGACAAAGGAAAGGGGAGTGACCACTCCCCTGACCTGCACCTCCCCTGGGAGGTGTCCAGAGCTCCTCCAGTGTGCTCCAGACCTCTGCCATCTTGGAAACAGAGGTGCTGCTGGCACACTGGACTGCTCTGAGTGGCCAGTGCCACCAGGTGACGTCAGAGACTCCTGCTGATAGGCTCCTTCAGGTGTTAGTAGCCTTTCCTCTCTCCTATGTAGCCAAACCCTCTTTTCTGGCTATTTAGGGTCTCTGTCTCTGGGGAAACTTTAGATAACGAATGCATGAGCTCAGCCGAGTTCCTCTGCATCTCTCTCTTCACCTTCTGATAAGGAAACGACCGCTGACCGCGCTGGAAGCCTGCAAACCTGCAACATAGTAGCAAAGACGACTACTGCAACTCTGTAACGCTGATCCTGCCGCCTTCTCGACTGTTTTCCTGCTTGTGCATGCTGTGGGGGTAGCCTGCCTCCTCTCTGCACCAGAAGCTCCGAAGAAATCTCCCGTGGGTCGACGGAATCTTCCCCCTGCAACCGCAGGCACCAAAAAGCTGCATTACCGGTCCCTTGGGTCTCCTCTCAGCACGACGAGCGAGGTCCCTCGAATCCAGCAACTCTGTCCAAGTGACCCCCACAGTCCAGTGACTCTTCAGCCCAAGTTTGGTGGAGGTAAGTCCTTGCCTCACCTCGCTGGGCTGCATTGCTGGGAACCGCGACTTTGCAGCTACTCCGGCCCCTGTGCACTTCCGGCAGAAATCCTTCGTGCACAGCCAAGCCTGGGTCCACGGCACTCTAACCTGCATTGCACGACTTTCTAAGTTGATCTCCGGCGACGTGGGACTCCTTTGTGCAACTTCGGCGAGCACCATTTCACGCATCCTCGTAGTGCCTGTTTCTGGCACTTCTCCGGGTGCTACCTGCTTCAGTGAGGGCTCTTTGTCTTGCTCGACATCCCCTCTCTCTGCAGGTCCAATTTGCGACCTCCTGGTCCTTCCTGGGCCCCAGCAGCGTCCAAAAACGCCAAACGCACGATTTGCGTGTAGCAAGGCTTGTTGGCGTCCTTCCGGCGGGAAAACACTTCTGTACGACTCTCCAAGGCGAGTGGGATCCGTTCACCAAAGGGGAAGTCTCTAGCCCTTTTCGTTCCTGCAGAAACCTCAGCTTCTTCTGTCCAGTCGAAGCTTCTTTGCACCCGCAGCTGGCATTTCCTGGGCATCTGCCCATCTCCGACTTGCTTGTGACTTTTGGACTTGGTCCCCTTGTTCCACAGGTACCCTAGATTGGAAATCCACAGTTGTTGCATTGCTGGTTTGTGTCTTTCCTGCATTATTCCTCTAACACGACTCTTTTGTCCTTAGGGGAACTTTAGTGCACTTTGCACTCACTTTTCAGGGTCTTGGGAGGGTTATTTTTCTAACTCTCACTATTTTCTAATAGTCCCAGCGACCCTCTACAAGGTCACATAGGTTTGGGGTCCATTCGTGGTTCGCATTCCACTTTTGGAGTATATGGTTTGTGTAGCCCCTATCCCTATGTTTCCCCATTGCATCCTATTGTAACTATACATTGTTTGCACTGTTTTCTAAGACTATACTGCATATTTTTGCTATTGTGTATATATATCTTGTGTATATTTCCTATCCTCTCACTGAGGGTACACTCTAAGATACTTTGGCATATTGTCATAAAAATAAAGTACCTTTATTTTTAGTATAACTGTGTATTGTGTTTTCTTATGATATTGTGCATATGACACTAAGTGGTACTGTAGTAGCTTCACACGTCTCCTAGTTCAGCCTAAGCTGCTCTGCTAAGCTACCATTATCTATCAGCCTAAGCTGCTAGACACCCTATACACTAATAAGGGATAACTGGGCCTGGTGCAAGGTGCAAGTACCCCTTGGTACTCACTACAAGCCAGTCCGGCCTCCTACATTGGTTGTGCAGTGGTGGGATAAGTGCTTGAGACTACTTACCACTCTTGTCATTGTAATTTTCATAAGAGAAAAATATACAAAACAAGGTCAGTGTATATACACATAGCCAAAAAGTTTTGCATTTCCTCTTTTCACTCTTTTCTAAGTGCTGAAAAGTACTTCTAAACTTTCAAAAAGTTCTTAAAAGTTTAAAAAGTTTTTTTCTGTCTTTCCAAAAAGTTCTGAAAACTTTTTTCTCTTTTTCTATCACTTAAACTCTCTCAAAAAAAAAAATGTCTGGCACAGGAAAAAAGGTTGAACTGTCCAAACTTGCATATGATCACCTTAGCTGGAAAGGAGCAAGGAGTCTCTGCATAGAGAGAGGTTTGAGTGTAGGGAAGAATCCTTCCTTAGAACTGTTAATTAACATGCTTAGAGTACAGGATAAGGCCATAAGTGCCCAATCTGGTGAAAAAGTAGCTAATGGTTCTCAATCTGATCCAGGGACTCCCCCAGGAAAAGATTCAGGAAAGAAACTTCTCAGCCTGCCCATTACTAGACAGTCTAGCATAGTTGGTACAGAGGTTGAATCACACCATACTGATGGTGTGCTCTCACATTATACTGTTAGCCAAGCTGTTAGGGTGCCCTCTGTAAGGGACAGGTCTCCTTCTGTTCATTCCCATCATACCTCTGTATCTAGAAATGTCCCTCCCACCCACCCTGATGACAGATTGTTAGAAAGGGAACTCAATAAGTTGAGGGTGGAACAAACCAGACTGAAGCTCAAGAAGCAACAGCTGGATTTGGATAGACAGTCTTTAGAATTAGAGAAGGAAAGACAGAAGTTGGGTTTAGATACCCATGGTGGCAGCAGCAGTATTCCCCATAGTCATCCTGCAAAAGAGCATGATTCCAGGAATCTGCACAAGATAGTTCCCCCTTATAAGGAGGGGGATGACATTAACAAGTGGTTTGCTGCACTTGAGAGGGCCTGTGTTGTACAGGATGTCCCTCAAAAGCAGTGGGCTGCTATCCTATGGCTATCATTTAGTGGAAAAGGTAGGGATAGGCTCCTTACTGTGAAAGAAAATGATGCCAATAATTTCCAAGTTCTTAAGAATGCACTCCTGGATGGTTATGGCTTAACCACTGAACAGTACAGGATAAAGTTCAGAGAGACCAAAAAGGAGTCTTCACAAGACTGGGTTGATTTCATTGACCAGGCAGTGAAGGCCTTGGAGGGGTGGTTACATGGCAGTAAAGTTACTGATTATGACAGCCTGTATAACTTAATCCTGAGAGAGCATATTCTTAATAATTGTGTGTCTGATTTGTTGCACCAGTACTTCGTGGACTCTGATCTGACCTCTCCCCAAGAATTGGGAAAGAAGGCAGACAAATGGGTCAGAACAAGAGTGAACAGAAAAGTTCATACAGGGGGTGACAAAGATGGCAACAAAAAGAAGGATGGTAAGTCTTCTGACAAGGGTGGGGACAAATCTAAAACTGAGTCTTCATCAGGCCCACAAAAACACTCTGGTGGGGGTGGTGGGTCCAAATCCTCCTTTAATCAGAACAAGGAAAAGAAACCATGGTGCTATTTATGTAAAATTAAAGGCCATTGGACAACAGATCCCAGTTGTCCAAAGAAAGGCACCACAGCTCCTACCACTACAACCCCTACTGCTACACCTAGTGTCCTTACTAATAGCAGTGGTGGTGGGAGCAAACCTACTAATAGCCAATCCAAGGGAGTAGCTGGGCTCACTTTTGGTAATTTTGATGGGGTTGGTCTGATTAGGGAGACCACAGAGGCTACTTTAGTCTCTGAAGGGGCTATTGATTTAGCCACTTTGGTTGCTTGCCCCCATAACTTGGAGAAGTACAAGCAACTAACCCTAATAAATGGTGTTGAGGTCCAGGCCTACAGGGACACAGGTGCCAGTGTCACAATGGTGATTGAGAAACTGGTGCACCCTGAACAACACATACTTGGACACCAGTACCAAGTAACCGATGCTCACAACATAACACAAAGCCACCCCATGGCTGTTGTAAATCTCAACTGGGGGGGGGTAACTGGTCCAAAGAAAGTTGTGGTAGCTTCAGATTTACCTGTAGACTGTCTATTAGGGAATGATTTGGAGACATCAGCTTGGTCAGATGTGGAGTTGGAGGCCCATGCAGCAATGCTGGGCATCCCAGGGCATATTTTTGCTTTGACAAGGGCTCAGGCTAAAAAGCAAAAAGGACAGGGAAGCTTGGATCCTGGAACAATGGACCAAGTGCTCCCTAGAGCTAGGGCTAGTAGAAGCAAACCACTTCCTACTATCCCTCCCTCTACAGTGGATTCAACTTCAGAGGAAGAAGAATTCCCTCCCTGTGCAGAACCTACACCAGAGGAGCTGGAAGCAGACACTGCTGAGCTTTTGGGTGAAGGGGGGCCTGCCAGAGAGGAGCTGAGTGTGGCACAGCAAACCTGTCCCACATTAGAGGGTCTCAGACAGCAAGCTGTCAAACAGGCTAATGGGGATGTCAGTGACTCTCACAGAGTTTACTGGGAGGACAACCTCTTGTACACTGAGCATAGGGATCCTAAACCTGGAGCTGCCAGGAGATTAGTGATTCCTCAGGAGTACAGAAAGTTCCTCCTAACACTGGCACATGACATTCCCTTAGCTGGGCACCTGGGTCAAATGAAAACTTGGGACAGATTGGTACCATTGTTTCATTGGCCTAGGATGTCTGAGGACACAAAGGAATTTTGTAAGTCCTGTGAAACCTGTCAAGCCAGTGGCAAGACAGGTGGCACTCCAAAGGCACCCCTTATCCCACTGCCTGTGGTTGGGGTTCCCTTTGAAAGGGTAGGGGTTGACATAGTTGGCCCCCTTGACCCTCCTACTGCTTCAGGCAATAGGTTTATCTTAGTGGTAGTGGACCATGCCACAAGATATCCTGAAGCTATTCCTTTAAGAACCACTACAGCTCCTGCAGTGGCAAAGGCCCTCCTGGGAATATTTTCCAGGGTGGGCTTCCCAAAGGAAGTAGTATCAGACAGAGGAAGCAATTTCATGTCTGCATACTTAAAGGCCATGTGGAAGGAGTGTGGTGTAACTTACAAGTTCACAACACCCTATCATCCACAAACAAATGGACTGGTGGAGAGATTTAATAAAACTCTCAAAGGCATGATTATGGGACTCCCTGAAAAACTCCGCAGGAGATGGGATATCCTTCTACCATGCCTCCTTTTTGCTTACAGGGAGGTACCCCAGAAAGGAGTGGGCTTCAGCCCCTTTGAACTTCTTTTTGGACACCCTGTTAGGGGTCCACTCACACTTGTAAAGGAGGGTTGGGAACAACCTTTAAAAGCTCCTAAGCAGGATATTGTGGACTATGTACTTGGCCTCAGATCAAGGATGGCTGAGTACATGAAAAAGGCCAGTAAAAACCTTCAGGCCAGCCAAGAGCTCCAGAAGCAATGGCATGATCAGAAGGCTGTTTTGGTTCAGTACCAACCAGGGCAGAAAGTGTGGGTCTTGGAGCCTGTGGCCCCAAGAGCACTCCAAGATAAATGGAGTGGACCCCACACAGTTGTTGAAAAGAAGGGTGAAGTCACCTACTTGGTTGACTTAGGCACTGCCAGGAGTCCCCTTAGGGTGCTCCATGTCAACCGCCTGAAACCCTACTATGACACGGCTGATCTCACCCTGCTCATGGCAACTGATGAGGGACAGGAAGAAGACAGTGATCCTCTACCTGATCTCTTCTCTTCCACAGAACAAGATGCTCTTGTGGAAGGTGTAGTTTTGGCTGATTGTCTTACTGCTGAGCAGAAAGATAATTGCATAAATCTCCTAGGACAATTTTCAGAACTCTTCTCTACTGTGCCAGGCACCACTTCTTGGTGTGAGCACACTATAGATACTGGAGACAGTTTACCTGTCAAAAGTAAGATCTATAGGCAGCCTGACCATGTCAGGGACTGCATAAAGCAAGAAGTTCAGAAAATATTGGAACTAGGAGTGGTTGAGCACTCTGACAGTCCATGGGCTTCTCCTGTGGTACTGGTACCAAAACCCAATTCTAAAGATGGAAAGAAGGAAATTAGGTTTTGTGTAGACTATAGAGGTCTCAACTTGGTAACCAAAACTGATGCTCACCCTATACCCAGGGCAGATGAGCTCATAGATACACTGGCATCTGCCAAGTATCTAAGCACTTTTGATTTGACTGCAGGGTATTGGCAGATCAAATTGTCAGAAGATGCTAAACCTAAAACTGCATTTTCTACCATTGGAGGACATTACCAGTTTACTGTAATGCCTTTTGGTTTGAAAAATGCACCTGCCACTTTTCAGAGGTTGGTGAACACAGTCCTGCAAGGGCTGGAAGCTTTCAGTGCAGCATATTTGGACGATATATCTGTCTTTAGCTCCAGCTGGGATGATCACCTGGTCCACCTATGGAAAGTTTTGGAGGCTCTGCAAAAGGCAGGCCTCACTATCAAGGCTTCAAAGTGCCAGATAGGGCAGGGTAAGGTGGTTTATCTGGGACACCTTGTTGGTGGGGAACAGATTGCACCACTTCAGGGGAAAATCCAAACTATTATTGATTGGGTTCCCCCTACCACTCAGACTCAGGTGAGAGCCTTCCTAGGCCTCACTGGGTATTACAGGAGGTTCATTAAGAACTATGGCTACATTGCAGCCCCTCTTAATGACCTCACATCCAAGAAAATGCCTAAAAAGGTATTATGGACAGCAAGCTGTCAGAAAGCTTTTGAGGAGCTGAAGCAGGCCATGTGCTCTGCACCTGTCCTGAAAAGCCCTTGTTACTCTAAAAAATTCTATGTCCAAACTGATGCATCTGAATTAGGAGTAGGGGCAGTCCTATCACAACTTAATTCTGAGGGCCAGGATCAACCTGTTGCTTTTATTAGTAGGAGGTTGACCCCTAGAGAAAAGCGTTGGTCTGCCATTGAGAGGGAGGCCTTTGCTGTGGTCTGGGCTCTGAAGAAGTTGAGGCCATACCTGTTTGGCACTCACTTCATTGTTCAGACAGACCACAAACCTCTACTTTGGCTAAAACAAATGAAAGGTGAAAATCCTAAATTGTTGAGGTGGTCCATATCCCTACAGGGAATGGACTATACAGTGGAACATAGACCTGGGAGTAGCCACTCCAATGCAGATGGACTCTCCAGATATTTCCACTTAGACAATGAAGACTCATCAGGTAATGGCTAGTCTTATTGTCCTTCGTTTGGGGGGGGGTTGTGTAGGAAAGTACCATCTTGCCTGGCATGTTACCCCCATTTTTCACTGTATATATGTTGTTTTAGTTGTATGTGTCACTGGGACCCTGGTAACCCAGGGCCCCAGTGCTCATAAGTGTGCCTGAATGTGTTACCTGTGTAGTGACTAACTGTCTCACTGAGGCTCTGCTAATCAGAACCTCAGTGGTTATGCTCTCTCATTTCTTTCCAAATTGTCACTGACAGGCTAGTGACCATTTTTTACCAATTTACATTGGCTTACTGGAACACCCTTATAATTCCCTAGTATATGGTACTGAGGTACCCAGGGTATTGGGGTTCCAGGAGATCCCTATGGGCTGCAGCATTTCTTTTGCCACCCATAGGGAGCTCTGACAATTCTTACACAGGCCTGCCACTGCAGCCTGAGTGAAATAAACGTCCACGTTATTTCACAGCCATTTTACACTGCACTTAAGTAACTTATAAGTCACCTATATGTCGAACCTTTACCTGGTAAAGGTTAGGTGCAAAGTTACTTAGTGTGAGGGCACCCTGGCACTAGCCAAGGTGCCCCCACATTGTTCAGAGCCAATTCACTGAACTTTGTGAGTGCGGGGACACCATTACACGCGTGCACTACATATAGGTCACTACCTATATGTAGCTTCACCATGGTAACTCCGAATATGGCCATGTAACATGTCTATGATCATGGAATTGCCCCCTCTATGCCATCCTGGCATTGTTGGTACAATTCCATGATCCCAGTGGTCTGTAGCACAGACCCTGGTACTGCCAGACTGCCCTTCCTGGGGTTTCTCTGCAGCTGCTGCTGCTGCCAACCCCTCAGACAGGCAGCTGCCCTCCTGGGGTCCAGCCAGGCCTGGCCCAGGATGGCAGAACAAAGAACTTCCTCTGAGAGAGGGTGTGACACCCTCTCCCTTTGGAAAATGGTGTGAAGGCAGGGGAGGAGTAGCCTCCCCCAGCCTCTGGAAATGCTTTGTTGGGCACAGATGTGCCCAATTCTGCATAAGCCAGTCTACACCGGTTCAGGGACCCCTTAGCCCCTGCTCTGGCGCGAAACTGGACAAAGGAAAGGGGAGTGACCACTCCCCTGACCTGCACCTCCCCTGGGAGGTGTCCAGAGCTCCTCCAGTGTGCTCCAGACCTCTGCCATCTTGGAAACAGAGGTGCTGCTGGCACACTGGACTGCTCTGAGTGGCCAGTGCCACCAGGTGACGTCAGAGACTCCTGCTGATAGGCTCCTTCAGGTGTTAGTAGCCTTTCCTCTCTCCTATGTAGCCAAACCCTCTTTTCTGGCTATTTAGGGTCTCTGTCTCTGGGGAAACTTTAGATAACGAATGCATGAGCTCAGCCGAGTTCCTCTGCATCTCTCTCTTCACCTTCTGATAAGGAAACGACCGCTGACCGCGCTGGAAGCCTGCAAACTTGCAACATAGTAGCAAAGACGACTACTGCAACTCTGTAACGCTGATCCTGCCGCCTTCTCGACTGTTTTCCTGCTTGTGCATGCTGTGGAGGTAGCCTGCCTCCTCTCTGCACCAGAAGCTCCGAAGAAATCTCCCGTGGGTCGACGGAATCTTCCCCCTGCAACCGCAGGCACCAAAAAGCTGCATTACCGGTCCCTTGGGTCTCCTCTCAGCACAACGAGCGAGGTCCCTCGAATCCAGCGACTCTGTCCAAGTGACCCCCACAGTCCAGTGACTCTTCAGCCCAAGTTTGGTGGAGGTAAGTCCTTGCCTCACCTCGCTGGGCTGCATTGCTGGGAACCGCGACTTTGCAGCTACTCCGGCCCCTGTGCACTTCCGGCGGAAATCCTTCGTGCACAGCCAAGCCTGGGTCCACGGCACTCTAACCTGCATTGCACAACTTTCTAAGTTGATCTCCAGTGACGTGGGACTCCTTTGTGCAACTTCGGCGAGCACCGTTTCACGCATCCTCGTAGTGCCTGTTTCTGGCACTTCTCCGGGTGCTACCTGCTTTAGTGAGGGCTCTTTGTCTTGCTCGACGTCCCCTCTCTCTGCAGGTCCAATTTGCAACCTTCTGGTCCCTCCTGGGCCCCAGCAGCGTCCAAAAACGCCAAACGCACGATTTGCGTGTAGCAAGGCTTGTTGGCGTCCTTCCGGCGGGAAAACACTTCTGCACGACTCTCCAAGGCAAGAGGGATCCGTCCACCACAGGGGAAGTCTCTAGCCCTTTTCGTTCCTGCAGAAACCTCAGCTTCTTCTGTCCAGTCGAAGCTTCTTTGCACCCGCAGCTGGCATTTCCTGGGCATCTGCCCATCTCCGACTTGCTTGTGACTTTTGGACTTGGTCCCCTTGTTCCACAGGTACCCTAGATTGGAAATCCACAGTTGTTGCATTGCTGGTTTGTGTCTTTCCTGCATTATTCCTCTAACACGACTCTTTTGTCCTTAGGGGAACTTTAGTGCACTTTGCACTCACTTTTCAGGGTCTTGGGGAGGGTTATTTTTCTAACTCTCACTATTTTCTAATAGTCCCAGCGACCCTCTACAAGGTCACATAGGTTTGGGGTCCATTCGTGGTTGGCATTCCACTTTTGGAGTATATGGTTTGTGTAGCCCCTATCCCTATGTTTCCCCATTGCATCCTATTGTAACTATACATTGTTTGCACTGTTTTCTAAGACTATACTGCATATTTTTGCTATTGTGTATATATATCTTGTGTATATTTCCTATCCTCTCACTGAGGGTACACTCTAAGATACTTTGGCATATTGTCATAAAAATAAAGTACCTTTATTTTTAGTATAACTGTGTATTGTGTTTTCTTATGATATTGTGCATATGACACTAAGTGGTACTGTAGTAGCTTCACACGTCTCCTAGTTCAGCCTAAGCTGCTCTGCTAAGCTACCATTATCTATCAGCCTAAGCTGCTAGACACCCTATACACTAATAAGGGATAACTGGGCCTGGTGCAAGGTGCAAGTACCCCTTGGTACTCACTACAAGCCAGTCCAGCCTCCTACAACCATGTCCGTGACTGCTTTTCAATAAAGCAGTTTTTTTTTTCTCTTTGCAGCCCGTTTTCCTTAAATAGAAAATAGAAAAAATACCAAAACCTTTTTTTTTTTTTTTTTTTTTTTCAGAGTAGGCAGTGGTCCATAGGACCACTGCCTGCTCTGAAAAAATAATTTTGTGAGCAAAAGGCCTCACGCGATGCAGAAACACATTTTGCGAGTCAGTACCGACTCGCAAAATGTGTTTCAGACTCGCAAATAGGAAGAGGTCTCAGACACCTTCTGCGACTCGCTATGGGGTCGCAAAGACCCACCTCATAAATATTTATGAGGTGGGTCACAGTTTGCGACCCCATAGCGAGTCTAGGCACTCACGGGGATGGTGGCCTGCTGGAGACAGCAGACCACCATGTCCGTGACTGCTTTTCAATAAAGCAGTTTTTTTTTCTCTTTGCAGCCCGTTTTCCTTAAAGGAAAACGAGCTGCAAATAGAAAAAATACCGAAACCTTTTTGTTTCGTTTTTTTTCAGAGCAGGCAGTGGTCCATAGGACCACTGCCTGCTCTGAAAAAATAATTTTGTGAGCATTCACAGAGGGGAAGGGGTCCTTCCCGTTTCCGAATGAGTTACCATCCACTTCAAGTGGATGGTAACTGCGAGTTGATTTGCGACCGCTTTCGCGTCACAAATCAACTCTTCATCGCAGTGCGACTCGCAAATAGGAAGGGAACACCCCTTCCTATTTGCGAGTCTGAAACACATTTTGCGAGTCGGTACCGACTCGCAAAATGTGTTTCTGCATCGCGTGAGGCCTTTTGCGCCTCGCAAACGGCGTTTTTTGCCGTTTGCGAGGCGCAAAAGGCTACGTACATCTGGCCCTAAGTGTGCCGGGGGCAAACAAAGGAAAAATCGGTCTGACCGTCGAAAACAGGATTACTGCTGTGGTTGTGACTCCGAGATGCAATTCATAAGCGTTGATACGACCTGCGCCTTAGTACAACAGAAGCAGTGAACAGACAAAGGAGTGAGCCATGAAGTGGGTCTTCAACCGAACCAGCAACTATGGCTAGGGAGAAATTAATGGAATCCCATTTACAGCCTGATGCTGTATCACGAGTACTCAGAATCAATACATATTAAGCATCACGAACAGACACAGGTAAGTGGTCATCCCATTGTCATAAAAAAAAAGTCCTAATGTAAAGACTTACTGCAAGCATAAGGACTGTTATGATAAAAAGTTACTACCTTAACTGCATCCCAACCCAAGAAGACAAGATACAGACAGAATTATGTCTTTTAGGCATTTCAGCATGGTGTAGGATCTGAAGAATTTTAAGCATGCAGTGATGTTGGGGTAAGGTTTGTGGGTAGGATCTCAAAAGTGTCATTGTGTAGGGAGAAAGATGTGAATGTTCTTTGAAGTTGTAACCTTTAGCATCATATTGTATTATTATGTTCTGTCTCCAAGAATTAAAAATGTAAAATATGGTAACCTTTGCAAGCAATTTTACAGGATACTCAGATACATCCTCATTTTCACTATCTAGACTTATGTTGCCCTCATGTGACAAAGGTTCGCAGTGATCAGGAGCCATGTTGAAGCAACAAATCGCTATAACCTGACATCCCCATGGAGCACTGCGTGGTCCTCTCCTGAAGTTTACGAAGATAGAGCAGCTATTTCTGATCCTTATTTATGCTGAGCTCTACCTCCTCCTGAGTAGCTGTAGTGCAGAACAGCGGGACTGGTAATCATGGTGCAATAGATATCCAGTGCCTCCTGCGGAAAGGAAGGGAAAGGCGAGTAGAAAAAAGCTAAACCTACTCTCTTCGTGTCTGTCTGTAATAAGCATCCAAGTCAAGTGGGAATCGAAATGTAATGCTCTTCATTGTTGAAATGTTTACCTCTCTTCACCCTCAGTGACCAATGAGAGTCATTACTATTGCCTTTGCAAACCTAGAGCAAAACGCATCCTTTCCAATGCAGACTGTGATGAGAGGGATGCAATTAAAAACCTGATTTAGAGTTTAAGTGACAGATTAATCAGTCTCAAACTTGGTAGATATCTTGTCTGCCTTATTACAAGTGCCTTATATCCTATGGTGTTTGTAATAAGGCGGATGGGACATCAGCCACATTTGTGTACCCATCCATCAAACTCTAAATCAGGACCCAAGTCTCTCTCCGTGTTTGCTTAGGATTCAAATATCCATGTAATTGTTTGTGTGAAATTGCTTCTGCAACACATGGAAGACCTTTTGGTGAAATGTGACGTTCCCGAAAGAGAGACACTTCCATTAGGTGTGTCCAGTTCCTTCCCCAAGTATAATTACGAAGAGGACTATAACATTAATTGGGATAACACACCGAATTCTGTTCCAAAGGATGCATCTAACGTAAAGTATTCCACCGTTTCAGTGAAAGTTTATTACCATAGTCTTTCCAATTGTTTATCATGGTGCTAACCTGCAAACATAGTAATGTAAATGTTGGCCTGTATCTTTTGTGTAATTTATTGGTCTTTGTTCCGAAATACCTTCAGCTTTGCCTTACATATTTTCCAGAAGGTATTTATTGTGGGCAAATCAAATAGCATTAGTCTATGTAAGCCAATGCTGCTGTCTCAGTACCAGTAATTTTTGGTTGTAATTAGTTGCTTTATATAGACCTTCTGGTGTCCCTTATGCTTTATTAAGAAATAAGTATAGTGAATCAATTATGCTTCCTGCTATAGACATGTTACAATAGTAAATTAATCTCTGCTTGCACACATTGGGGTCCATTTTCTCGACTTTGTTTCCATAAAGTTAGAGTTTCATCTTCCTCATGCATCAGATGATACAGGTCAGCAGCTGCACTAACCTTTTTTCTGTGTTTTGTTTTTCTCAAAAGCATGTGCAGGAGTCAAGTAGAAGTGACCATAGAAAGTGGATTCTATAGATATTAATTTTGGGATTAGTGATTGATTATAGTGATTGGTTAAGTCAGATTCATAAATGTTATTCATGCATCTGAGAGCCAATGTGAGCTCTTCTAGGCCTGTATAGACTACTAACAAATTGTGGGAAAGTACTGTGAAGATCATAAAATTGTGCAGGAAAGCAACAGGATGACCTGCATGGGAGTGCAGACCTCTATTTAGGAATTTTGAAGAGACATTTTACACATCTTTCACAGATGCACGGAGAAGAGCTTGTATACATCCGTTTTTAACTACCAAGGAAAGCGCTAATAATTGAAAATGCAATTTATGCCCATAGATTTAACAATGAAACAGTGACAAGGGGGTACATTGACGACGCTGGTGCAGCCCACTGTATCTCCCCTTTGCTGTATGAGACCGGCCGCATCCCCTTCGCGTTATCAGTGGATAATGGAGCCACCTATCCCCACACTGGAGTGTGGCTAGCAGGTAAATTGCTGTAATTATCTTCCTCCCTATTTTAATAGCCTTTCCTAGATCCTGCATTTTAAAGACCGCCATCAACCTCTAACCTCTCTTTAAAAAATAAAAAATAAAAGTCTTCAGCAGTAATATCTTATTCCAGGCTCTATGTTCCTATTTATCCGACAACGAGATTTTGTCTCCTAACTTCACCTTGATGAGTTTTATGGAAGATAATAGCTACAAATCAGCTGATAAATGTTTAAATATGCTAAGTGCCTGAGGTGACTTGGAATGGCATGAGGCCAGGCCATTGAATTGCTCTTTCTGTTGAATTGCCATGAAAACCAATGCTAAGGTGACCTGTGTATGTATTGGGAACATGCCCCATGCTCCCAACTATCAGAGAATTAACTTAAATCACCATTTGTATAAACACTCATCATCCTAATTCTCTGTATTAGTTAGAGGCAGTGTCTATTTACCAGCTGTTGACGTGGAGAGCCCACTAATGCTTCTGAACCATCTATGGGCTCTGCCACCAGAGATAGGGTGGACACTGGGAAAACAAAGTGCCAGATGAAGTGCAGCAGACCGAACTAACACAGACAAGTATTCAACAGTGATTGGGACTTCTTCTGACCACTATGGTTTTAACTAGTAAGTGTTTTGTCTATGTCTTGGTGTAGCGAGAAAGGGATAGCTGTTTTCTCCTTCACAACACCGCTCTTTATCACCTCTCATTGGAGATGCTAATCAGAGATTTTCTTGGCCTCCGTTTTAGGTTTAGCCTTGTTTGTAAACTCTAATGTATTTAACATAAATCTCAAAAAGGGCATAAATCCAACCTCCTTTCTTTCCTTGCTTTCCTTGGTTCCTGTGCTAGTTACTTAATTTTTCTCCATTTCTAGTGGCTGTCATGCTATTTTCTTCCATTTACCAATGTTTTTTTTCCTTGTGTGTTTGGTGCTATCTGCATCCTGATGCCCAAGTACTGTGTACATCCACTTTGGTTTTGGCACCCACCAGTCCCCCCCGGGGCAACACGCACTCACCAGTCTACCCCAGACTGAAGCAGGCACCCACTCTAGTGCTCTGTTTTGTTCCGAGACTGGCACAGCCGCTGTTGTTGAACTTCTGTTATAAGAGCTTCCTGACACAGGGTCACATGAAAAGGAGGACCAGGTCTGATTACTCTTTCTTTTTTTAAATAGTCCGATTGCTGTGTTACATTTCATTGTATTCTGGGGCTCCACATGATATTTGGAGTGTGGTATCAATTAGCTGTTTGGGCCTCCAATTGATCCCTCCCCCCGTTTTAGCTTTGTAATAGTCTTACCTGTGTTTCATTTCGTGTTACTTCCAGTGTCACATTTTCCCGAGGTATTTAACCACACTCAGCATGAAGAAGGCCTGCTTTTAGATGTGGCTTCCTAACTTATATTGCACAACTATTCACCAAACTACAACTAACAAAAACAAACAAAAAAATACTAATCACATTGGCGAAACCTAATGCATTTACTAATGCTTGTTTGAGTAAGCTACTTCCAACTCATCTTCACCTCTGATGTGAACTTGTGCAATTGTAAGATCTAGGAATGCTGTTGTACTTCTGTATGCCAATCGCACAAAATCAAGCTTTTTCCACCTGTATTGAATTTTGCCAGTAAGGCAGTATTCAGGTCCTCCCTGCTGTACCAGTAGGGCCCTAATATCACATTCAGCCGTCTTCTAATTCTTGGACACTTACACTTCACGTAGAGCTCTACTTCTTATCTCATTGATGTTTGGCCCCTGGATTCTGTTCCTATAGAGCCAGTGCTTTGGACAGATTTTGTGCATGCCACATAAGAGGCCACAGGTGCATAGGATCCATATTTTAGTCGACAATCTTTAGAAGTGATGCTAACTCACAACAGATGCTCAGTCATTTGAGAAAGGGAGGTAATAAAAGGTTTTACTGTTTTCCTTAAGTTTTAAAAGCCATCCTGCAGGAAATTATCATTATGTAATGTGGCACAAACTTTTTTGTCTAGGTAGGCATCCAGAAGAACGTCTCACAAAGTCAAACACAATTGAAATTAATCGTCCAGAAGTGAAAACTTCACTTGATAGAGAACTTTACTATATCTCATATCTAGTGATGCACTCGTAGACTGTGACTTAGTTGAACTTAGTGGAGGTTATCAGCAAATATAGGTAGGACTGAGTGAAGAAAGTTCAGGTGGAAACATTTTGTGTGGTTTCTCCATGTATTCGCCAGAGAGGAGAATGAGTGACAAATATTGTTTCAATAAGGCTATAATGTATCTTAAGAAATGCTTCATAAAATTACAGTGCTATCTCCTAAGCTTTATTTGCAGCTGCATTTGATGCAGAAATAGCGGATGGCTTGACTCCTCATTGTGAATAACGTTGGAATTTCCAGAAGGTAATTCCATTGATGTAATCAATTTTTAGTAAGATGATATAGATTTGCTATGGGTGAAAGCATAGGACTGCCTGGGGGTGGTGGGGCACTAGTTCTGTCAACATGTTAAATATGATCCCCAAAAAGCATGACAATACTTTTCTCAAGAATCTTTTTCAACACACACTCTTGCCAAGGTGCTTGCTGAAGGAAGGCTTTACACTTTCCTGTTTCTAAATACACTTGCTATTTCTCACATTCGACTCATGTTGCGTTGTGCATTCCATCTCCACGTACTCTGTGAAAAATGTTCAGAACCAATGATTTCTGTTACCCTATAAGTTGTCCTATTATATTAACTCTCATATTAACCCTTAAATATTTTATTCTTTTCTCTTTCCCAGTACACCATAGCAAGGCCTCTGTGCAGGAGAAAAGTGTTTTGGTAAACGCGAAGAAGTGGCAGTACTATGGAACCCCTGGCTTTAATGGAACCCTTTCCTTAACTTGGAGTTCAAGGGTTCTGAAGAGTGGCCCTGTTAAAATTGAACTCTGGGGCTACAGGGAAACAGGTGAGAAAGAGAAAACCAAAGAGAGGACAAACAAATGAGAGAGCAAGAGCGAGAAAGAGTGCATGCACAAGAGATCTGCTAAATAGCATTGTTGTTGGTGGACAACTGAGACTTGCATTATTGATGCGAGATTCTAATGGGAAATAGTTTATGTATCCTAGCCTGCAGCTCTTGGTATGTTGGATTTGGAATATAACATTTCATTGTGTAGTATGAGTCAGCTTTTCAGCAGAAATGGGATGATCTACCAGATAACCTTTTTATTAGCTTGAGACTACCCAATTGTGGATAAAAAGTGAAACAGCTAAAAGGTAACCTTTTGTTGCTCTAACACTGAGATTCAATATCAAGGGCCTGCTAGGTCATATTTCACCTCGCCTTACACTAACATTTGTAGTAGAATGGTCACCTGCTAGTAAAATGGCATTAAATCAGAGATAAACAACTCACCAAGAAAGTGAAAGTGGCATAGAACGTCACTTTGGGACGGAGGCAAATTGGTATAGTACCAAAATATTATAACTAAAATATCTGCTTCCTTCGAAGTTTTATTCTCACTGCTAAACATTATCCAAAAAGGAATCTCACCCAACAGCGATTAGTCTGAATATGCCAACACTTACACACTACTTCCACTCAACAACATTTAACATTTGGACATGATTGTTATCTTCATTTTGCATGAATAGCTAATTTCAGTATAGAAATGTGGTAAAATTAGGCTGTTTGAAGATATCCTATCATAATGCTTTCTTGAACCCTTTCAGGTAGGTTGTTAACAGCAGCTAAAATGCTTGACTGGATCTATGAGTTCAACAGGTGTTCACATAAGAAAGGATTATCTTTTGAAATACCTATTCCTGACCAGAGAATAGTATCTTGCATAGGGCTTCAGATATTTACAAAATGTGACATATAAGAGAAAATAAGTAACTAAAGAGAAATGCACATTAAACTGAATCACGTTAATGATTTCAACATATATGGTTAAGAGTTGTTTGGAGGTAAGGAATCTCAGCCCTGAGTTTAAGTATAAATTCATTTAGTCTAAGTTCTTATGTAGGAGCTTTTAGCTTATGGAAAAACATTTGAAAACAATTATAAAACAAATCATTGTATTAAATAGAAACACAATGGAGGATGCATTCATTAACACATAATTGTTCAAATGACAGTGAATAGAGAATCACCATTATTAAGCATGTTCAGAATAATAAAGTTATTAATTTCCTTTGTTACATGCCTACAATTTGCTAATTTTGGGAAGATTTGTTTTTGTGATATCAGTATGGTAGATGGAATTAAATTGATACCTAAAAGGCAGGAATTGTATATAATGAACGATGAATCAGAAAACTAAATATTTTAAGATGTTTAACAGTGGCTTAAAGTATGAATTTGACAAATTCAAAAACACATTAGAATAGATATCCTTTTCTGGTTTTGCCTCTCAAGGCTGATTTACAAGGAAGACATTTATAAAGAGTTAATAATAGGAAGGATATATTTCATAATGCATCATGCGTTTTGGTACTCTGTGTAAAATAATAATTTATTGCTAAATAATCACAGTTGATGTGGATTTTTTCCCTGCCCTTTTTTCTTCCCTCTAGTCTTGTTACCCACAATCTTCCATCTAGATTTAGACTTTGGTATTTGCTAATGTCACTTTAATTGGCTACTTTGTTATTGCAATATGTTTGAATCAATTAAAAGAAACAACTATAACATTGTCTGGACAGTGACCTTTAGCATATCTGAGTACTGTGCCACTCCCTGCAGAAAGTGATAACCTCTTAACAAAACTATATTTGTAGAATGAATTATACAAAGTGAGCCTTGGCTCATCATAACAAACAATCTGTGCATGAGAATGATAGTATTCCCATAACACTACCAGAACTATTGATCCTTACTATAACCAATTCTGAGTTTTATTTAAACCAAATTTTGAAATCTTGTTATATTGAAATTACTGAGAATTTGGTAATTTCTCACCTCAATAGCATGATAAATTATTGTTGCACCAAAATAGACTTTGGATTCCTGGTGTTAAAAGCAACATTCTTGAAGATGTCTCATACCAACCAGTTTCTATAATTGTAATAAAGATATGCATTGTTGAAAGGAGTGATATTGAATGTGAAAGTTCAGTTCATTGTTGTGCAGTTTGCAACGGCGTCATAGCTAAATTCCACACACCTGCAGTATTACTCCTTCCATTACCTTTGAGGTATTGACAAAATATTTCAACAGACTTTATAACAAAACTACCTCAGTTTTACAAGGCCATTGTTATCTGAGTATCAATACATTTATTACTCAAGATGGCTAATTTAGTTAATTCTAGACTGTATTTGTAAACAGTGTATTTTGATTACATTAACTATCATTTGAAATTATAATGCCAATGGAGAACAGAACTCCACTTCAGTCTTTATTCTGGAGAGCTTTCGATGCTCAGCTAAAAGTAGACGTGCACTTTTTGATTGGCTATGTTCCTCAAATGAATCAGTGAATGAAATGAACAAAATGTGTGCAATTGTTGCCACAGCTGAAATAAAACATATTCACTTGTCTTTGAAGACCATTTTGGGCTTCAGTCATAGATAAATGCTCACATTTTTTAGCTTTAATTTCAGTTTTATCTACAGTCTCTAAAGTCCTGATGGCCTCTCCCAAAATCAGTCTCAGTGTGCATTTATGCTTCCATAAATCTAAAGATAATATACAGATAAAAATCAATGACAGGTATCAGTGATTCTAAAGTAATTTATTATCCTTAACCATGAAGGAAGGCTAGTTTATAACCCAAGATGCCCTGAAAGATTAAATTACCCTTCATTGGTCTGTATATAGATCAGAATATGACCAATGCACTTGTCTAAATCATACTGTCTATTTATTTAAATACTTACCAAATTTTACATTGGTTTTGTATACAAAATTCTAAAGTACAGGGTTATACCTGAAAAGAACCTAGGCTCCAGGGGAACAAATAACTTTGTAGGTTGTTGAAGTTTTATTCAACACAGTAATTTCAGTATCTAGGCCCTCTTCCAATTGGGCTAGGCATTTGCTCATACTTTAATGTAACTTTATAGGTGTAGGTTTTATGCATTTTCTCCCTGTGGTCCCCATGCTGAAGATAAAACTTCCTCAATTACATTATTAATAATATAGTTAGCAAAATTCAAGTGCATTTTTTTAAATGTCACCAACAGGACCTATCTGTAAAATATGAATCAGAGTTGGTGCATGCAAGTTTATCCAACTATATATGGATACTGTTGATCTAATGGGCATCCTGGGGGTCTGTAACCTATGCTCTTTGGAATATGCACATTTGTTCTATTTCCACAAGTTTATTTAACCCTTACTTATATATATAGGTACTAAATGACTCACAGTTAAATGTCTGCTGGAAATTCACTGAGTATTACTCACTCATCACCCTTTTATTTCTGTTAATATTCCTTTTCACCCCCACACTCCCAAAATCCATGATGATGGATCTTCAAGTAAACTTGGTTGCATGACACTAAAGTCTGGGCCAATATTCACATGGGACTTGCTGTTTTTTTCACAGTGAACCTCTTTAGCAGTGCTGTACACATTGTTTAGGATACACTAAATCAGTTGTCTGAGCACTTGTTTTCTCATAAAAATATACTTGCAGGTTAGAAAAATATAGACCTTCTGTGATTCATCACAGGACTTTTGTTGGACCTGACATCATTGCCATGGCCTTTCCCCAATTTTTTGCCTTCCATCCTCTGTTAAATGTGGTGAAGCTTGTTTACACCTAATTGCCATTTTTAATGTAAGTCCCTATTAAAGTGGTACAACATGTAGCCAGGGCCTGTATACTAACTGTGACTAGAGACACATTTATACTATTACCAATGTTTATTGACCAAATAGAGATTTCTGTAAATGTTCTTGGGCCCTACAGGACATGATATGGTAGTGCCCTAAGGGTGGAGATTTCAACCTTGATGATTGACTTTATGACACAATTACTGAATGGCATGACATGTTTCTTTTGGTTTCCTTTCTTGTTTGTTGTTACTAAAAATAAAAATAAAGAAAGTTACAAATTCTCGCCCTTATGTATGGAATGAATAATTATTTTTTAAACAAAGTTATATTTATAAATGTATTGCAAAAGGTATTCAAACATTTTACAACAAAATACGTAGATTTGTATTCATATTTCATTTTTTAAGATTCAATTTCATTTATTTATATATTTTAAAAAGTCTAAATAAATGAATGTATTTTAACATTATTTCATGTGATTTCATGTAAGCCCCTGGTGCCATTATTTTCTATGGGAGGGTCCTTCTGTACCAGCAGGTGGCCAGGTGTTATTCCAGGTCTGGGCTGGAGTTTATTTACTAGAGTTTTGGGTGCTTCTTGGCTGTAATAATCATAGAAGTGCAGTATGTGATTAGCAATGGTCTTACTCTTTTGTGGGTGGGTGCATATTCCTCCCTAAACCCCTCTGTAGCCATACTACAACCGCTCCCTCTTCCTCTTGAAGCCTCTGCCATTTAGTAGTGGGTATTCCCCATTTAACAGCCACTCCTCCATCCCTCCAACAATTATATACAGGTGCCATGATATTTGCAGTTGGGACAGAGATCTCCACACAGAAATAATAGGAGAGGTTGAGGTTCATACCTCTGCATGTAGGTTTGTGAATAGCATTTTGTAGTATTTGAGAAATACTATTGTAGCACTACTAAACCTAATACAAAATGCAGTTTGAGGATAGGCTGCATAAACACTTCAGTTAATCAACCCCTCTAAATAGTTTTCTAAATTAATATTTGCATTGTAACCCTTTATAGAATGCCATTTCTTCTAATAAAGCACAAATAAATAAATAGCTGAGTTCAAATGGACTAATTTCAATCTTGAATTTTGTTATTCAATAAACCATACTTCTTGGTTCAGGTCTTCCTATGCCATATATTATTTCATTTTCTGTCAATTTAAATGGTTCTAATGTAATTTGATTTTCAGTTATTGTACATCTAAATAGCTTTCTCATTTAGTTATATATATAGCGGTGGTTCTGATGCGGCTGCGAAATGAGTCACACTGCATCAGTTCTGTTTCTCAGAACTACAGCTGGTCTGGCTTAGCACCTTCAGGCCTACTTCCAAGAGTCCGGGACTGGGGTTGCACCAATTAGGGGGTAAGGACTCACATTTGACAGAGTCAAGGTGCTTGGTTGAAGTTGGTTGGAGCCTTTTCTGTCCCTGAGACTCTGATCAGGAGGCCAGTCAGCTAGCCCTTGGAGTTACTCTGGTGGTCCTGTGTTGAAGATGCAGGAGCAGTCCTTAGCTCAGACAGCAGGGAAACAGACTAGCAGTCCTTCTTGCAGAGCATCACATCAGTCCTTTGGTGTCTTCACAGGTCCAGAGGTTCAGTGAAGAGTTGGGTCTCAGGGTCCACTATTCATATCTGATGCCAACGTTGAAGTAGGAGATGTTTTGAGGGAATTCCTTTTGAAGCCTTTGAGGTTTCCTGAGTCCTCTGTCCTGGCTCCAAGCTGGCTGCTGGAGAAGAGCAGTGGTGACAGGCCCTTTGTGTGAAGACAGGGCACAGCCTATTCAGTTGTAAGTGGGGCTGTATTCACCTCTGTCCCCATCCTGCCAGTCCATGGCCATACAGGTACACCTAATCCCTCTATTGTGTGACTGCATGGGAGGAAGAAACAAAGTCCAACTGCCAGCTACACCCATCCTGCCCAGGAACAGGCTGCAGGCACCAAATAGTTTGGGCAGGAAAATGTCAACTTTCTAAAAGTACCACTTTCACAATTGTAACTAAATATCTAATTTTGCCATTAAATGGGATTTTTAATTCAAATTTCTCAGACATCAAACATGACATTTCTAACTGTTTGTAATAGAAAGTTGTCACTTATTACATGTAATAAGGGGACCCAATGTTATCATTTGGAAGGGGTAACAGCTCACACTAGTGAAAAA
This sequence comes from Pleurodeles waltl, assembly GCF_031143425.1. Taxonomy (NCBI): domain Eukaryota; kingdom Metazoa; phylum Chordata; class Amphibia; order Caudata; family Salamandridae; genus Pleurodeles; species Pleurodeles waltl. Next base: position 745,432,115 of record NC_090450.1, on the reverse strand, counting down.
TAAATTTCAGAGTTTTACACTACAAGGACATGAAAAACTTAAAGGTACATGTTCAACCTTTTTAGTACACTGACACCCCAGGCTGTGTATGACCTAGGGGATACATATGTATTCAAAAGAGAGGTTTGGGCCTGGCAAAAGGTTTATATTGCAGGTCTAAATGGCAGTTTAAACTGCCTCCACAGGCTGCATTGGCAAGCCTGACACATGTTCAAAGGGCTACTTAAGTGGGAGGCAGAATAAGTGCTGTTTACTACCAAGTAAGTACCCGCAGGATTAATGATGATGGCAACCCCCAGGCATACCTTGAGTGAGATGCAAAAAACAGTCTGCTCCATTGGGACACACATCCTATTTCTATGCTTGTGGTTAAGCCTGTTTTCTGCAAAAGTCTTGTATGTACATTGTGCCTATCAAGATATTCCAGCACTTACCTGCCTTTTTGAGCATTGTTAAGCCTCTTTACATTCCTTCTGAGGAGAATTATAAGTTCTGAGGGGCTGTTCCATACAAACTCATTGTTGGTGGGTAAATATGAGTAGCATGTACATGTGTTGTAATCCCATGAAAGTCATGCATTGTGCTTTGCTATCTGCTGTTGCATGTCCAGTGTAATGAAAGAACTTTATAAATGTCCCAAACATCCAACCCCCTACCCACACTAAGCCACAATTGATCAGTGAACTATCTCAGCCACCCAAGAAAGCCATGTTAAAGAACCAAGACGTGCGTAAGCTCTGGGTTTTCCTGTTACCCCAGGCCTACACCCTTTCTCACAGTCCTGGAGTCTATCTATATAGGTGGATAGGAAACAACTAACTGTAACTTAACATTTTACTGCATATATGCCATTGTCTCTGCCACATGTGATCATGGGGACAGTTGCAATCCTATGTATCAGCCACTGATGCCTTGAGTCCTCAACATTTGATGATTGACTAAGGGAGGCACCTGGTGTGGGGGTTGTCAATTACTAAGTTGATTAATTGTGTGTCATGTGATGTCACTGTGTCCTTGTGTCAAATATCCATTGCTCTGCCATGTCAATTATCCCTGCTTGTCTGTCAATTCTTTCCAATACTTGGCGTATGCTTATAGTCAGTGAGTTGATTTTCCCATCCATGGTAGGTAGGCCAGTTTCAGTTACAGTGGGAGTGTTTTAATAATGGTTCTGTCCAGCTCACCACTGAGGCATGTAACACACTTCCACCTCTGGATGTGTGTTTGATAGAGCCAGTGTGCTTGAAAGACAGTTTGGCTTGGTGCTGGTTGGTTTACTCATGTTTCATTTCAACTGACTCACTGGCATTAGTGCAGGATCAGAAGAAACTCCTCTATATCCCAATCTGTGAGGAGTTAGTGCCAACCTGTTCTGGTAGGCTTATTCCTGTGATTAGCATGTTTGTGAATGTTAGGGCTCCTACGTCTTCTGATTCTGTTTATAGTCTTCAAGTCAGTTGCTGCTCATTCATGAAGAGAGCCATGCCATTATGATGGTAAACGTGCGGCTCACTGTTAATACTATATGTCTCTAATTTGATACTAGCCCTAACTACAGTCCTCTGAAGTCCTCTGAAGTGCAGCAACATTAGGTTCAGCAGCTTGATTGTGCATTTGTATAGGCATGTAATAGAGCCCAAATCTCGACCATCTACTTGAGCCTTAGCACATTAGACACAAGCTCAGGTATGCGCCATTACAATGTCAGGTAAAATAGGTAATGGTACTCATTAGCACTTTGAAGGGGCGCCAGGTGCAAACCTGCTGATGTCAGAATCTGTTTTTGTTCCATGCAAAATGAGTTGGGAGCCCTGATGGTAATGCTGGGATTGTTATACTGCACCTTACTTAGACAAAGTAGGCCCCACTGACTAGATAGCACCCCCATTGGCGTTTGATAGCTGTATTCTTATGCTGTTTGTCTCTCCTTCAGTTGGGCAAGTTGATGTAGGACAGAGGATGGTGGCCGGTTGAGTCGCCCCCCCAAGAGGCAGATCCTGGTAAGCTGCAGGGTCTTCCAGTCCCAATCACACCTTCACAAATGCGGGCCACTGCGGGGAAGTGGGGGTGGGCTGGTCATTAGTGACCCCCTCCTCCACAGGAATGCACCTTGAGGTGTGTCACAATCAATTCAAGCAGCAGCACAGTCCTCCTCCCTTCACTAGACCCCACAGCCAGACATGAGTAACTGCAGCGTGCCTCGTGTCAGATGTCTCTGCTCAGCTCCACAGCCACACCAGGTACCCGCCCAAGCCACAGCATCAGCTCCGACTGGTCACATCAGCACAGCGGTGATCCAGGGCCTCCCATCCATCTATCCATTTATGGCTTTCTAGAATTAACAGACAACATGCTATTTAGGCATGTTGTTGTTTGGCGTTTTTGATCATGTTAGCTGTCGGATGGAGGCAGAATTAGGACTCTAGCAGCAGGATCTTAGTTTAGTGTGGCCATCTTGGGCTGCGGCTCTCTGGCACCCCGGAGTAACTTTTATTAAATAATAAATATGAACATCTTAGTTTTGGATGGATTTATTTAATAAATATAATTTTAATCTAAAATAATAAATATTTACTTCAAAATGCAGTTAATAGTGCTGTAGCATTTTCTTAATTAGTTCCACATTTAAAATAAACATATAACATTAATTTACATGTATTTTTAACATACATTTTTTTTCGTGTTTTCAAACTTTAATAAACTTTTATAGGTTTCCCCTAAACTGAACAATAGGCTGATCTCCACACCGGTTGCTGAAGTCTCCACCACGTGTGCATAAAGTGTGATCATAAACTTTACAGACGTATTTGATGTTTTTGTCAGGTTTTGCCCCATATCAGGAGTGGGGACATTTAATTATACTCTTTGAAGTAACTTTACACTCAGAAATGATGAATAACTAAAAGCAGTAAATTACTACAATTTGTGAGAGTAAATTTACACGTGTAGATCTACTCTGATGTTAACTTACTTTGTGAATAGTCCCAAAATGCTTTATATTAACTACCATTACTTACCTGCGATGTTGTTGTATTTATTGATTGTACGGTTTAGCTGTAAGTATTTTTATTAAGAATTGCACACTTAAGGAGTCACGTGCAAGAGTTACGAAACTTTAATGTATCGTTATTTATATGCACTGAGCTGTACACTAGAAGAGTTTAGCTTTTCCTGTTGGAAAAAGGCTCAGGTTGATTAATCGTCAGACTAAATGTGAGACAATGGTCAGATTCCTGTGAAGTCTTACACTAGGTGGCGATGTATAATAAAGAAGGCTTCTGCAGTAAATAGTTACCTACAGAGACTTTATGCACTGTATGTATTCCCATACCTGCTAAACTAGATAAATTATTACTGCATTCATTTCTGCATGAACTTCATAATGAGGACCCTGGAGTGTTTTTCCCAGACATGGCCAGGGTTTCTCACAAGAAGGTTTAAGTAGTTCAGAAAATGGAGGAGATTTTCTGTATTTGAATTTTTCCAGCACCTCACCAGAAGTTGTTCTGTTAGCTGCTTGCCATCAACACAACAGTTTCTTCATGTAGTTCAGGCTTGTTTGGAAGGTCATGAACCCTCCTATTTCTGTTTTGAATCCGCGGTTGCAGACTTTGATTTCTATGGTTTATGGCTTCTCACAGAGTGGGCTTCCCAGCAAGCTGTAAGGCAGAACGATGAGGACATGGCGACTTCTTGAGTAGCGCCCAGTTGTAGATATTTGAAAAGTGACCACCTGGGCAGCACAATGCAGCATGAAGATGAGAGGTCTAGGGGGCAGAAAAGTTGTCTCCTTACTTATGACTCATGTGTTGCACAAATGAACACTCCAGCTGTACACCCTCATGGCTGTAAACCACTTGTGCATTTCTTGTTCATTTGTGAGAAGTCAACAAAGGCTAAGCCTGTGGATTGTATATATTGTTATAGAGTCTAATGACTAAGAGGAGGAAATATAAGAGCACGATGCCACAGTAACTTATCAGTGCTCCTATTGCCTTGATTCCTTCTTCCTCTTTGTAGTCCTTAGAATACACCCACAGTTCCAGTAAAGGATTATGGCTTTTGACTGGCAAACGTTGGTAGTCTATGCAGGAGAGTTAGCTGGGGACACGTGGCACTCAAGTTTTACCTTGCTAGGCAACACTAGACCTATCTCTTGGTATTTGGGTACTTTTGATGGAGTCTAAGGACTGAGATGTGAATGAATGGCAGTAATGAGATTACTGATGGGTAACAACAGCAATTAAAAAGATACGGTGGATGGAAATGCAAGCAAAATTTACAAGTCTGTTTCTTCTCAATTTGCCCTTATTCTTTAGTGAAAATTCTCCCCAAAGTTTATTAGTTTTCCCAAGTGCAGATTATGTTGTGATTTTTCGAAATGTTTAAATTACCATCAGTTTAAATTATTATTATTTTTAAAAAAGCTTGCTTTGTTGAAGATCCATCGAAGCGGTTGTGATTACCTTGCTCAAACAGGACTGCACTATGTACGTGATTCAGAGTTTATTAGATTACTATACTAGTTTTTTTTGTCTTCCATGCCTTTTCTTCTGTGTTTCATTTTAGACATTTTGTCTCCCAAAAGGTGTGCCTTATTCACAGACATGGGAGCCAGAGTGGAGCTACCTCTACACCTTAACAGCATCTTACCCCAACAATGGCACCTTCATGTTCATTCCTAGCCCAGGGACTACAAATTTCAGCAGCTGGGAAGTTGGGCTCCTGAGAATCAGTTCAAGCACGTTTCCTGCAGGAGAGCAGTAAGTATATGGTCATTTAATCACATTTATTGAAAGTGAGTAAAAATGAGCACATTTCCTTAAACAATTTCCACTGAATATGTTAGCTTACTGATAATTCTATTTTTAAGTCTCCAGAGAGAGATCTATGGTCAGGATTTTGGCTGCTGCTCTCCTTAGCATATGTATGGAGTGTGTTACTAGAATATCACCGTCAGAATATTCTCTACAAAAATGTTATTCTTCGTGATATTAGAAAATCTACATCTACTGAAATTGTAGAGCTTTTAAACAATAGTTAGGGTGCAACATTTATTTCAGATGATATTTCTGTATACAGTTCACTGATATAAAACCCATACTGTTTATTGAATGGAGTGGCTCTGGCCCAGATGAATCATTTATGAATTTGATATATCTGTTGCCATGGAGGATTGAGCAGACATTTGTACCTTTTCTCCACTAAAATATGTAAAAATCTATCTTAAAAGAGTAACAACATCCATCATCCACTTGAAAGGTGAAGTGGGACTAGAGATAAGCATCCACCTAACATTATTAGTCAAACTTTTACAGGAATTATCACTTCAAGTTTTGAAGAACTCCTTTTTCTATTATGCTAAGTGGACCCAGAGGTCCATTTGCTTCTAGGGAAATCTAAGAACCCATAAAATTCCATAGACTCACGAATTTTAATAGGGCTAGAATAGAACTGTGCAAAGCCAGGCGTATACTGGTATAATAAAACCACCTCATATATTTTGAATCTTCCCATATAAAAACTGAATATAGAAGAATGTTAAAGAGGGCTTAAACGTAAACTGAGTTTGAATTAGCCACAAAGCCCTGGACTGGCTCACCTCCTTCCTCTCCGAAAGAACCCAAAGAGTTCGCCTCCCTCCTTTCCGGTCTACAGCCACCAAGACCATCTGTGGGGCCCGCCAAGGATCCTCCCTCAGCCCCACCCTTTTCAACATCTACATGGCTCCTCTCACCAACATCCTCCACCCCCACGGCCTCACTATCATTTCATACGCTGATGACACCCAGCTCATCATCCCCCTCACTAGGAACCCAGCTACCACCAAGAATAACCTACACGCCGGACTCCTCGCCATCGCCAACTGGATGACAGCAAACCACCTCAAATTGAACTCAGAAAAAACAGAGATCATCATCTTCGGTCCCAACAAGACAGCATGGAAGGGCTCTTGGTGGCCCACCACCCTTGGACGACCCCCAACACCCACCACCCACGCATGCAATCTTGACATCATACTGGACTCATCTCTCTCCATGACTCAGCAAATCAACACCATATCATCCTCCTGCTTCAACACCCTTCGCATGCTATGTAAGACTTTCAAATGGATTCCTTTAGAAACAAGAAGAACAGTCACCCACGCCATTATAAGCAGCAGACTGGACTACAGCAACGCCCGTTACGCCAAACCACAGCCAAGCTTCAGAGAAAACTCCAGCGAATCCAGAACGCAGCCGCACGTCTCATCCTCAACCTCCCTCACCACAAACACATCTTTGCCTACCTCAGATCCCTACACTGGCTGCCCATCAACAAAAGGATCATTTTCAAAATCCTTGTCCTTGCTCACAAAGCCCTCCACGACACTGGACCGGCCTACCTCAACGAACGAATCAACTTCCACAAACCAGCTCGACAGCTCCGCTCTGCCGACCTCGCCCTCGCTAAAGTCCCCCACATCCAACTCACCACCTCCGGCAGCAGATCCTTCTCCCACCTCGCAGCCAAAACCTGGTACTTCCTCCCCACCAACCTACGCAAGACCCAGGACCTCCTAACATTCCCAAAGCACGGCTTTTCGAGCAGTAACCACCCCCAGCGCCTTGAGACCCTACCGGGTGAGTAGTGTGCTTAAGAAATGTATTTGATTGATTGATTGATTGATAGTGGATTCAAAAGTAGTTAAACCCAGTGATGCCAACAGAGCATACCTTTCTGACCCCTAATATCAATGTTACAGACAAGTGAAAGAACACAATATGTGTGGTGGGGAAGGTACATTTAAAATTCGAATCCGTGGCAAAACAATATGCTTCATTATAAAATTACAGAATTCCAACCAAACAATTTACCCATGTAGATTCAACATATATTAGCAATGGTCTGATCTATTAGCGTCAGACTGAGCTATTTATTGGGGAAAATTCAAAATGTGTCTGCCGTAGTCCAGTGTTCAGCCTTGACTTTTCAGATCTCTCTTCTCTTAGGTCTTGCTCCCAAGTAGCAATATAACAGTAGGGATGGTTAACAAGTTTCCCAGAAGCCTGTAGAGACTGGGTATTCTTCATTTTGACTGATGTTTTCTTTGACTAGTCCTCTGGCTGGGTAAGGGCTCTTGAGAAACTGGCCTTCACCTCCCTCTTACTCATTCAACTAAGCATTTATAGTGTCCAATAGGGACCTGCCCCATTTAAAGCCCATGCTTCCATGCACAGATCAGGATTTCTCACTATCCCTCCCCTTTATCTTTGATCTAGTCAGCCACTGAAGGAAGCTGTTGTCCTGTAACCCAGGTAAGAAATTGGTACTCTGCACCAAGGGTGTCAGAGGGGATTGGTAAGTAGTCACACCACCTCTGAACATCACTTTGTTCCACTGACATAACATTATTGTGGTTGTGTTTAATTAACACAGATACAATACCAGGTACTGGTATCTGGAAAGATTTCCTCTTTATCTGCACTCCCATTCAGGGGGCTAGGTAGGCCCTGTTGCCCTGCTGCCTGAATGAAGGACTGGACCTACATCTTGAACCCAGGACCACCAGAGCGACTCAGAGAGCTAGTTGGCACCTCCTGAGCAGAGCATTAGGGACAGAAAAGTCTGCAACCACCTTGAAACCACCACCAATACTCTGTCTGCTGTGAGTCTTGCCTTCCAAGTGATGCCCCTCAGGCCTGGACCCTTCGACATGGGCCTAAATGTGCTCTAGCAGCACAGTAGTGGTCCTGTGGGCAGGTGTGATGCAGGGTGATGCATCACCTTGCAGCTCCGCTTGGCAACCACTGCGGCCCGATGTATCCCCAATGCAGGACTTCGCATTGCAGGCTGCAGTCTTCTTGGAACCACGCAGTGTGATGCATCCTTGGTGTAGGCCTTCACATCTCAAGCACTTCATTGACGGAATTCTTGATGACACAGGACTCTGCATCGCATCTCTGCAGCTTCTTTGGAACTGCTAGTGTACGTAGCATCTTTGACGCAGGATTTTTAATCACAAGCCACTCATCAACGGCATCCTCAAAGATGACACAGGACCTTGTGTCACAGCCTCACGGCTCCTCAGAAGTGTTACTGTGCAACACATCCTCAACAAGGGATCCTGCAACACTTTGTGTTCTGGGCATTATTTCCCCTCCGACTCCACACCTGAGGGGACCGCAATCTTCATCTATTAATTTGGCTAGGGAGAAATGTCACAGTGAGATGGTGACTCACTCCCAGGTTTGAAATAATCTTCTTCCAATCTCATCCAGTGCATGCAATGCAGTCTGAATTCACTGTTAAGGAGCCTAATCAGGATAGAATTTCTCTAGTATTTAAAGGACACCTCTACTATAGTCAGTTTCAGTCTGGAGAATAAACCACCGTTTTGTTTTTTGCAGTACTGATCTGGAGTGTGCTTTTAAGTCATGAGGGCCAAGTCTGATATTGTTTTGTCCTTTTCTGAAGATCACCTACATTGTGTTTTTCATGGGGATCATTTGAAGTATTGGATAAAGTGTCTGAAATGGTGGCTGGAGTGATGAATGGGTGGATGGTAAATATAAATGATTGTGACTTAATTGTGTATGGTGAACGAATTTTATATAGATGGATGACTAATTGTGGGTCATCGTTAGAAGGATTGTGGACAGCCACCTGGAATGGATTACGGATCACAAGTGAGATACTATTACTTCTCAGTGCATGCTCCTTTATGCACAACGCTGTCTCTTCTCACTGTGTTTTGGGATTTGCAATTGCTTACTATATCTCCTAGAATTCTGAAGTGACCGCAAGTTGACATTTTAAGCTCTATTAGCTATATGAAGCATCTAATCGAAGATAAATGGTTGGGCCCTGTGGGGGATCAAGCAGACATTAGAGTACACTATGGTGAATGGAATTGCCTTAGACAGTGACCAGTTGTCACTGATTTGCTGGGATAGTCTCTTTTTCCATTCCACCTGTCCTAGCATCCTGACATTTTTCACTAAGTGAAATGCTTGTTGTGGTTTCATGAGTTTGATGAGCACTAGCAAGACATGTCTCACACACCCATTGGGCTGATCTCATATTCAGCATGGTAGGAAGACAGGTATCCCTCCACCACAGCCCTGTCAAGCTTTGCAGATCTATGTGTGACTAGCTGCTCCAGTCTAGGTTTTTTCTGTGCATTCTAGTATTTTTATTGTTGCTTATCCTATTACAAAACGAGGACTACATCTCCAGTGATGAAAAGAAAAAAAACTAGTGTGCAACACCTAGTCATGAAGGTAAACCTGGAAGCTATGCTATGGGCAGAGCTCTTGCGTTTTGTTACCATTGCTGCAAAAGAAGGGGGGAACCCGAGCATGTAAATCATCTTTTAATTTTTAGGTAATTCCATTGAACAATGTTTTTGCTTCATGCTATGCTTACCAATGTGAGATTTCTGATAAAAACGACCAAACATGAGCAAACAGCAAGCCCAGATAAGATATATTATTATTCCAGGCTCAACGGATCCCCATAGTGCAGGTTCACTTTCATCCCCGTATGTCTGTGCTGAAATTAGCACATTTAAAGCAGAGCACAACATTTCAATTTAACTTTTACTATTTCACTGCCATAAATACAATAGCAATGTCTCTGGAGCCTTGTGATGCCATAGTGTTATGTTGGTAACGCATCTTTGAATTCCTATGCTAACACTTACTGTCTGTCCTGGTTTTTGGTTTAAAAACTGAACCACCATGCAAAAAGAAGAAATAAAATGTGGCCTAAGCCCCATCGAGAGAGTCTACAACAAGATTACAACAGGCAAACTCCTCATAGTTGTGCAACTTCTCCCTTACGTAGTGCACAGATATGATTCTGTCAATGCTTAATTTAAACTTGTGGTTGAAGAGGAGGCCCACCTTCACCTATTTTTTTGGAACTGGCATTTATTTATCCACAACAAATTCTGTTCTAGGTCAAGAGATAGAAAAACACAAATGAAGAAAGAAGGATGAGCCAAAAGACAGAAAAGGGTGACAAGCAGGGACAACAACATACAAGAGTGAGATAAAGAGGCATGGAGTGTCTGATGGTAGATAAAAGAGGCATGAGATAGAAACGAGACTATGCAGCCTTGATAGTGCTGGACATGGGCTTCTGGCCAAAACTTCTTGCACAGCACTTATTCTTTAACCAATTAAGCACTGAAGTGAGCTAATGTCACAGAAATTATATGGCTACACTAGTATAGCTCTCCACACCACATAATAGCTTCAGAGACTTTGAAGACAGTGCCAATTTAACAAACAGCATAGTAAGCCATGGTGGTACTGGATCTGGTTAACCACTCAATGACGCTATCTGTCACTACTGGTTGTAGTATTGAGATAGTAGATGTGGCTGAGCCATTGAAAGTTCAAGCTAGATGCCTGCTGTAACTCAGCTTGAGTTCCTCCTGGACCCTTGAGTTCAGAACATGATGGCCCACGCACTACGCCTAGGTAGCAAGAATTAAACTCAAAGTATTAACCTTTGCTGTTAACCAGGAGAGGTAAATTCCTATCTAGTGGCTAAATTGCACAATGTGAAACTCAATCTTGGTCCTACCTTGATCAAATTGTGTGATCCTAGGCAAAGATGTGTTTCACTGTGTCACCTATTTCTTTATTATCAGATATGAAAACACCTTGAAATATGTGAACTCTGGATGTGCCCTATGTAGCTCCATGTATAATATGAATATAGGACACACATGACAATTGACTTGCCTCTGAGCGTTCACTAATGGCATGCTAAAGTTTAATCAGATTTATTACTTAAATAATTAAATGCCTCTCAATGCATTTTGCACTGGGTTAGTGTCACAAATGTGACATTAACTAGCACAGAAAGTTTTTTTTACTAATTCATTTTCCAGTGCAAAAATTGTTTTGCGATGGAAAGAACCCTAAAAGTACTGCAAAGCAGTGCAAAGCACTTAGCACCAAGGGGGCATTACGTGGGTGGTACACGGGCATTCCCATGCAACCTCCCATATCTTTTGATGCAAAAAACTAACTACAAACAATATAAGACAGGGTTTTGTGCCAAAAGGTAACGCCTTTTAAAAGTAGGCATTAAAAGGAGAAATTATTTTTCTCCTTTCTTTCCAACTTTGCATGCGAGCTGCACTGTGCAGCACACATATAAAGTGGGAAACGTTTTGAAACATAGGTGGTCATTTTGACCCTGGCAGTCTTTTGACCGCCAGGGTAAATATGGCAGTCCCACCACCAACAGGCTGGCGGTTCCGACCGCCACATTATGTGTGCGGTGGGTTGGCCTCTGCCAACCTGCCACATCTCCACCATACCGCCATGGCGGTCGTAAGCACTGGGCCAGAGATGATCATCTCCGACCCGGCGGTCCACAGAAGACCACCAGCGGTACTATGGGCCAGCTTTCCACCATGGTTTCCACGGCGGTAACACCACCATGAAAACCATGGCGGAAAGGCTACCGGTGACAGGGATTTCCCTGTCACCGGTAAACGGCGCCCCCTCCCCAGCACCCCCAGCAAGCACTAGACCTCCCACCCCCCCTTCAGGCACAGCAACCCCCTCCCCCACCCCTTTCAGACACAGCTACCGCACCTCCCTCCACCTACAACGCCCCCTCCCCGCATACCTGCACACAGACACCCACACGCACCACGCATACACCCATTCACCTATACTTACATACATGCATCCACTCACACGAGTCCATACATGCATTCACAGCAACATTCATACATGTATTCAGACACACATCCATACACGCATTCATAACATTCATACACGCATACAAGCATGCATGCTCATACCCATTCAAGCATGCATACTCACACCCATTCAAGCATGTATACTCACACCCATCCAAACATGCATACTCATATGCATACACACTTACATCCAGACACACACTCACTTGAACATTCAGACACGCATACAACCACGCATACACATATTCATGCACACACACAGACACCACACACTCATACGTGCACACACAACACCCCTCTCCTGTCTCGGACGATCACCTTACCTGCACTGGGGAGAAGGTCATCCATCAGGGAACAGGAAGGGGCGCTTCCACCGCCGGCGGAGCCCCACCATCAGGACAACGCCAGGCCATATTATGGCCCATAATATGGCGGGTGGTGTCTGCCAGAGAGCCTCCACCAGCACAGCTACTGCTGGATTTCACCCAAAGTGTGGCAGAAATCTGGCAGCACCAGTAATATGGTCTTCATGGAAGACCGCCAATGTCGTAATGAGGGCCATAGTATTTTGCATTGGAAGGGTACCAAGTACCAGTACAAAACCTATGCTGGACTCATGCACACAATATTGCACTATGACGCAAAGGTGTGTATATGGTGCACGCCAGCTAAAGCCAGTGGCGCCGCAAGGGAGAGGGAAGAAGAGAGACATCTCTCTAGAAATGGCGTGCTCCTGCTCCTTCCCTGTCACTCAGCGCAGCGTAGCATGGCATTTTTTGCTGCTGCACTGCGCTGTGTGACTATTTAGCAAATCTGAGCCCTGATATTTTCAGGTAAAACACGTTCACTTTCAAGAATTATTAAGAATTAAATTCAAATTATCAACTTTTAATGTAAAACAGGAAAGAAAGAGACCACCATCTAGTGGCTAATTTAAATTGCACAATAAAAAAAACTATAAAACATGGGATCAATCCTGACTTCCCCTATTGTCAAATTTTGTGGTCTTAGGCAAGTAATTTATTTCCATGTGTCACCCTTTTCTTTATTGCCACATAAGCGAACACATTCAAATGTGTGAGTTTAGGATGTGTGCTGTACAAAGAACTTGTGTATTATTGAATAGCTGATGATGCTACTTCATCTATAATAATATAGGGCACACATGACAACTGACGTGCCTCTTAGAGTCACTAATGGCATTGTCATCTGGGCGGGGCGAGGAATGTTTCTAGATTGAGGTTTACAACCATCAGTTTTAATCACTACCTCTCAATGCAATGATATGATCTGATATTTTAAGGTGAAATGCTTGTGTTTTTAGCATGTTTAAGAAATACATTTTTTTGAATTGCTACATAATTTACATGCCAAATATTTTTATAGCTTTCTGCTCATGCACAGGTTCTTTAATGCCAAGGCTGACCGTTGCATGACTCTGTTAAATGTGTAGGCTTATCCACCTCTTATGAAAAAGTTGTCTTTTCTAGTATTATGTTTACATAGCTCAATAGAAGAGCAGCAGGCTTCCCTTTCTCATTAAAGGTCTAGCCACTGATTCCTTGATCTGGCTGAGTGCCCTCACTGCCAGTTGCTGGCCTAGTCACTTATGGTCATGCGGGTGTAGAGTAAAGTGCTACAGATACCAAGATGCCAGCTACTGTAGCTCACAACAGTCTGAGCAAGCAGAAGGCAATGCTTTGATGGCCATGATACAGGGGAGGCACTGGATACATGTAGTGCCACTTTACAAGGGACTTATAAGTAAATTAAATGTGCCAATTGGTTGTAAGCTCAAGACATAGTCCGGCAGAAGCCACCAGCAGGGTCCAGGGCAAATCCATTTGGAACTGGTCTTAGGTTTCTTGCAGCTTTTGTGTCCTGGAAATTAACAGGAGGCTAGCCAGATTTCCCTTTGGGTCAACTCTCCTGTCCTCTGTTCTAGTGAGAGTATGTCTAGCCCTTGGGGGTTCCATCCAAGGTTTCAGCAGGTGCAGTCCTTGTTCTATCTTCCTCACGTCTAGCAGTGTTGTGAAGAAGGTGCAACCTTTATGCCTTACACTAGCTTGTGGTTGGGAGTGACTCCCTAACCAATGGGGAAATAGTTCCCAGTGGCAACCCTACCCATGTTGACATTATTGTCTGGGGGTTTACCCTAAACAATCCCATAGTGCCCTGCTCTGAGGTGTGTCTAGGAAAATTAGAGATTTCCCTGCAAAACCAGTTTTGGGACAGTTTTTCCCCCACTGATATTGCTGCCATTCTGGCTCATTGGACAATGGCCAGGTCAAGCCTAGATATGAGTAACATCTGCCTGTGAAAGGTGCTGCTTCTTTGAAGCTTGTACAGTTGGTGGGCACCTCCACTAGGCCATACTATCAGGAGGAAGTCACACCTCCTACCAGCCAAGGTCCTTTTCTTCCCCTTCCTGACAGCAATTCACACTCTCTGAAAGGGCTACTAGAATCGTTTAGGTAGAAACATGCCAACTTTCTAAAAGTACCATTTTCAAAATAAACATGCCACCTTTCTAAAAATTTAATTTTCATAATAGCAATTTAAAATCTGCTTTTGCTGTTAGACTGGAATTTAAATTCCTATTAATTTGAGTCCTTGAAACATGGTTCTAAGGGCCATATGTACGAACACTTTTTCCCATAGACACAGAATGGGTAAAAACCTTGGCTACATCTGGCCCTAAGTGTTCTCAAACTGAACTTAACATTTAATTACATGTTGTAACACAGTGATTTTCTATGAGAGAGACGGCCTTGCCACAGTGAAAAATGACTTTGGGTATTTTTCACTGCTGAGACGTGTAAAACTTAGGTACACATGTCCTACTTTTTAAGTACCATGCGGCCTGCCCGTTGGGCATTTAGAGCCTACCTTAGAGATGACCTATAGGTATTAAAAAGGGAGGTTTAAGCCTTTCAAAGGGTTTATTTTTCCAGATCAAATAGGCCTGAAGACATGTTTTGCGTACTGTCTACTAGGAACGTATAGGTAAGTTAAATATAACAAATGAGGTATTAGCCACTCCTCCATGTTTTTAGGGGACAGAGCACATACACTAGGTGATGGATGGCAGCACCCCATTGTTCAGAGTCTGTATGCGAGCAATACAATTCAGCAAAAAGTGGGGGGTGACCATGCAGAAAGAGGATGTTCTTACATAATCATTGAAAAAAGCATCACACTCTAGCAATATTAATATGAGTTTTAGGTAAAGATGTCCACATACATATATATAGCCGGACACACATGGCTAATACTGTATACAATGATATATCCCTCTAACTATGATTATGTCATGACTGAGAAGTTCTGAATCTATGATTTTCTTATATGTTTTAATTTGGATGGAGAAGCGGAAATGTCTCTCTCTTTCTGTTGCATCCCTGTCTTGCTCATCTACAGAACATGTGGCCAGACGTATCATTTTACTGTTGGAAAAACTGATCACAATTTGCCACCAGTTTTTTCAGGACCAGTATGGATTTTTGTAAATCAACATATGTTCTAGTACATCAGCTAGTAAAATTCTGATTCAGAGTCTGTCGCATCTGACCTAACTAAATAATGTTTATTAAGTAGGTCGCAAATCACAACTCACTCAGATTGGATATATTTACATAGATGGTGGCCTGCAAGGGTCAGTAGACCACCATGTCTTTGATAGCTTTTAAATAAGAATCTGTCTGCTACCCCTAAAAACTTTGTCCCACAATTTACAATGGGGGAGGGGAGTTACAAAGAGGACACCTTAAATTTTGAAAACGAGTTACCACTCCAACTTGGAAGTCTGTATTTTTTCAATGGATTGCAATCTGAGTTCCCTACAGAACCCAATGCCCAAATACGTATTATTACAGCAAAACCCATAACAGTTAGGAATGAGATGCTATTCTTAGAACAACTGCTGAAAGAAGTTGGTGCAAGAAAGGTAACCGTGATTAGATCAAACTCAATGTCACTTCTGTTAGCTGAGACAGACTAATCTGAGAAAAAAGCTGTCTGATGTTCTATTAAAATCAGCACTGTGTCTAAATAAGCCTCTGTCACTTATGAAAAGTTAATGAAGGGTCCAATTTCTCATCCTCAGAAAGTCACACTCATCCTTATTGCTGTCATATCCCATCAGCATCGATCCTAGGCTTTAAAACAAACCTCCTGATGATTATGCCTACACTCACCCCACCAGCATACTCCCCCTCCAAGTTATTCTGCTGCACGTTAGTTTGTTGGATGATGATCTAGAGCAACAAACACTAGCCCTTACTTGTTCTTTGACTTCAAAAACACCAAGACTTTAACTAAACTTCCTACTCATCAACCCACACTTTATACTCCTACCTAAGGCATTTTCAGATTGCTGAATATTGGTTTGCAACACTAGACAAAATTAGAACATGAGTAAAAAGAATACCGAAAAATGACTGCCAAAAAGATGACTGAAGTAACCAAACTAACACTGAAGTGGAGCGATTGCAGTGATTATTTTCTGGGAAATTAAAAAAAACACATGTACAATTGAAACACCTTCAACCTAGCAAAGGATTTAGGGAATCAGAGGTATAGATAGAGTCCGATCATTGGGGTGCTTTAATTAATGTCCTCGTTGACATCTGAGGACAACAAAGCCCACACAATCACATTCAGAAGATGCTGGGTGAGACAAAACAGTGATATCAGAAAGTAGGTTATAATTTTGCGTGGGAACACAAATATCAATTTAATAAACTAATTCTGATTACGTTACAGTGGTAAAAGAATCTCTGCTTATCCCATGGTAGTAATGTTATAACCAAATGTAATTTTCACAAATAAATATTTGGTACGTTTAAGCAGTACAGAACACTTTTAAACACAAGGACAAAATGTAATAAAATTCCCAGACCAATTTAGTAAAAACAGGGAAAATATAATGAGGAAAAATACATGAAAATGCTAAAAATCCAAAAAGGGATCCTGAGATATTAATTTTCAAAATGTTGTGGAACATTTTCCTGAAAGATTAAAGTGCCTATCAGAATTCAGAGTTCAAAGCAGACCTGGAACCAAAGGCAATTTCAGTATGGTTGCGATGGGGCAGAGGTTGGGTAGACCAAGTGAGTCACGCTGGGTTAAGTTTTTACCTTCTGACTTATTCTACTTTTTGGACCTCCACATTCTAGAGTGTGGAAATACAAGAAGCTGAAGATGACAAGGGTCTCTCAAAGAGGAATACGTTGTAAATGAGGTACCGCTAAAGCATTCAGTTTTGATGCCAAAAGAACCCTGCTGGACAAAGCATACTGAGTGAGGTTGCTTCACTGTTGCTGTATATTTAATATCTCTCTCCAGGTGAAGGTTTTATCTTTGTTCTCAGTCACTTTTCTCCTCTCAAAATCCACCAGTGGGGTAGGGCTGGACACTGTAGTGGGGATTCATCAGGCCAGATACCTTTACCATCTTGCTAAAGGTTTTTTGGTCACAGTAAAAAGCTCAAGGTAGGACAAGCCTTGTTTTCTTGTTTGCCAATGTTGTACCATTATGCTGAAGCCCCAACACCTTGCCCAATCCTCTGGAGATGGAAACATGACATATTCCCATATTTTTCATGCAGCTGTGAAAGTTTCTCCTGATCACTCCTGCAGTCCAAAGGTCCTTCGTGCAGGTGACTAGGAATCAGATCTCATTGCATCCATGGCTTCTGCCACATCCTTTCCACAGTGATCCGCTGGACTGGGTCTTCTTGTAGTCAAGATTCCTTTGCTTTTGTTTTATTGTAGCAGGTGACAGGGACCCAATTTATCAAAACCTTGCAGAGTAGTTCTAATAACTGTGTATCTGTAGGAGTCCTTAGAACTATTTATCTTCTAACAGTCTGTCAGTTTTCTTACTTCACGAAATATCTTGCCAGGTATGGGAACGTTCTTCAAAGACGGTGATGAGATGTCACTCTTATCCTGTGTACAAGATAGTGATTGGAGAGTTACCTAATTCAGTCTCAGTTGCTTTCTCACAGAATTCTCACCTCCTTTCTCAGTATTTCTATTCTCAGTTTACTACAAACCTTTTCAGAATCCCTCAAGCAAAATGGACCTCACTTTCTTCCAGTTAAAGGAGCCTAGTACCTCCTTCTAGCAACTTGCCAATTGATACAATCCTGTCAATGCTAGAACTGATTTTCTTCCCTTCTGAGGGCACAACAGAAAGTCTATGGTTGCTCAGGGAATCAATGATTGCTGTGAAAGCAAACTGTGTTGGCAGTATTTCCTATCCCACTATGTAGAATTTTGCCAACAATAAAGTTGTAATGTGGTCAGTAGTTTTAGCCACTTCTCTCATCCTGCATTTTAAAATAGGGTATAGAATGTTTTGTCCAGCCTGGCAGTTACAGACTCGTCCTAGTAAATATTGGATCTGTGATCTTCAATTTAAAGTTACTAGTTAACTGTCCTCCTGCATTCACATTTCTTCAGTGGCGGAGAGTGATAAGAGTCCCAGTGCACCTGCAAAAGAACAAGAAGAGAGACAGGCCTGCAAGAACAGTCTGTCAAGAAAGACGATGTCGGGTGCAAGTGGGAAGAAATACTTATGTCTTGTAGTTAAGACCTAATGGACATCAGGATACTGAAAAAGGACACAAATTAAAACAGAAGGTTTCTACTGTAGATCAGTAAACATCTATTTAGGGGGGACAGAAGAAATCGGCTCCCTTGTTATGAGCTGTTTAACAGTTTTTCCAACTGTCTTCCAGATCGACATGTCCTAGGTCATCCAGACCAATTGCTGGCCTCGTCAGCGGCACTGCAGGGGTCCGAAGGGCACTAAAGCAAACTAGTAAATGATCCAGCCTTTCCCCATTTTCACAGTGAAAAACATTCATGGCCGAGGTGCACTGGGACACACCCACCCCTGGGCCCTAGAACTATTACACCTGTTGTATTATTGATCGATACACCTCCGCACCTAATTGAAGCAATCCAGACTCTTAAAAGGATGTAATTATCTCTTGTCTGCTCAATGTATTGCTTTGCTTGTCTCTACTACACAACAATGTTCGATTACATGTACAAATCGTTTTCTGTTTGTTGTCATTTTCATGAACCACTGCTTCAGAGATTCTTTGTGGCCTATTAAATGGTATTTCAACCCTTTCTTCAGGAACATTGCAGCCATTTGGAGTCCTGTCCACGCGCTTGCCTGGAACCTTGGTGAGGACTTCAGGGAGAGCCCTGCAGCCTGGGCATCCAAGAAGTGTTTCGACTGGAATCGTGCAGAAAAGGAGCTGCCCAACTTTCTGGAAGAAATACCTGACTGTCCTTGCACCTTGGCTCAGGCCAGGGCTGACACGGGCAGGTACCACGTATGTAACTGATTACCTTTCGCAGCTTAATAGTTGGATTCGAATAATGCTTATGTCATGCATAAGTGTTGAAGGTGCATTTTGAAACAAATATGAATTGTTGATGTGGACTTCAAAATCCGCCAGTAAAACAACACATTTACAGATTAGGAGAATAGATGCACCCAAAGTAAGTTTCTTTGTAAAAATACACATCTGTTGGCATCTAATAATTGCTCATTATTTGAAAGTATTTAGGTTCAATAAATGTTATGCATTTTTTCGGATCTTTCACATTGAGTAAATTCAGATTATTATAGTCGCACTCAAATAAACTTCAAGGTACAGTTATGGACTCCAAGTAAGTCTGTGAATTGCAACAGTAGACATAGATAACTCATGCCTTCAGGATTCAAATTGCAACTTAACATTTTAAAGACTTCCTTCAGTATTTGATTAAGGTTACAAATCTTTCCTCACCTTGTCCTCCTTTAGCATATTCAGGGGCAGATTTATTAAATTTTTGTGCGACACAGCAACCAACCTTGATTCTTTGCACAAGCGGTACAAAGTACCGCAGAGCCATGCTTACTAAGTGGCCTGCTGCTCCATTCCCCTGCACAGGTGCACAAACATACTGCCTAGCACCATGCCCACATCTCTGCACTGTGTTACCACCCGTTAAATGCCTCTAGGAGCAAAGTGTGACAAAACAACATAAAGTTCTAGTTGTGCTGGATGTTAGACAGTTCCCAAACTCAACAAAAAAGTTGTTATTAAGGGCCTGATTTAGATCTTGGCGGTGTTTCCGGCAAGATGCGTAGACCGCGGACACAAAAAGATCGTCAAGCCCACTGTGTTCCACCCGCCATATTTAGATGTTATAGTTCTGCAAGCGGATTGGATGACGATGGATTGGTGATATAGGGAGACGGTGGCGGAACCCTACTGACTTCATACAAGGACAGGGGCTATGTAATAGAGGTAAGAGACACACACTGTCCCTTAGCCATATGTGTACCCCTGCGCTACACACTACACAACACACTACATGCACAAAATAACCAATTTCCATTCCAACACAACACATCCTGTACATGTCGATAACACACATTGACATACATCCATGACACCCACCATTGACACCGCACCCACACATGAAACAATGACAACAACCAACACAACTACACACTCAGCTGCAGAACCACACTCACATACAAGCACAACTACACACGTCACGGCAATGTCCGCCACACCACAAGAACACACTTCTGAATGTGTCACATGGCAACACAATGTATACAACAACATCGGTCTCACATGCAAGTGGCACACATACGGACAAAGCCACACCACCCACTCCAGCTCCCTCAACATCAACCAGCCAATCCACACACACACAAACACATATGCATACACACGCACATACACAACAGATAGCTCAAACCTACCCATACAGGTCCTCTTGCAATGTGCACACATGGACACTGTTGTCCAGTGTGAGTGTACCATCATTGTGGTGTCAGAATTCATTTTGCAACGAATGATGACACCACAATGACAGTTCTGAGTGGGTGAGATATGCATGTTGTGCCTGTGTGTCCCCAGCCATGTGTGACACAATTGTCACCCCGCAATATGCATGTCACAGTAATTTAAAAGAAATTCTGTGACATGCATATGCCTGCAGTAGTCCCGCCCTCCTGTGCAGTACTCACCCAACATACCCTGGCAATGCAGCGACCCTACCTTCTCGCCCAGCGATGGGGTCATGTTTTCTCCTTAGTTTTGTGGTAGCAGTGACGGCAGATGTTGCCCAGTCATGTCCAATCAAAGATAGAGTTGGAATGGGGAACAAACTCAAACATGGAGGTTGGACCACCATTTTTTTGTAGGTGGTAAGGCACAGTGGGAAACGTGTGTGGGGTCCCGCCGTCAGCCACTTTTCCCTATGGCACTGTCGATGTTGCTGATGCTTTTTGGTGGAGACGGCGGTTCGAATGCAGGTTTTTGTCTACGGGATGCCAACATCTAAATACGGCTGGCGGACCGTAGCGGCAGCAGATGGGTCTTCAGTTGAAAAGTTTATGCTGGGACTGTTACCGCCAAGATTTAAACCAGGCCCTAAGTCTTTCTTGTAGTAGAGGGTACCCCATATCATTTGATAAGAATGTAATAAGTTCCTATCAGTGTCTAAGGGTTCTAGTGTAACAATCTTAGGAGAAAAAATAAAGTGATACACAAATTAAGTCTGTCCATGCTCGTAAAAATGAATCTTTCTTCCAAGTCACACTGCTTATTTATTTAGAATGTATGGCCACTTTCCAAACAACCACCTTGAGGACCCTCTTTCAAGAATTTCTGCATTTTAATTTTCCATGGGCCCCTCTCTCTAACAACTGGCGCCTATAAGGATGAAATATACCTGCATCACCTCCTGTTCCCCTATACAATCCAGAAGCTCAATACCTCACAGCCCATTAAACGCGATGGGTGAGCACTATACAAAGAATGAGCAAAGACTCTGTAATGACAATTACCTGTAGACATTCTTAGCATTATCCATTTTTATCTCTTCCTTGTCACCCTGTTTGCTAATAAGGACATACCAAATAACAATGAAAGCCAGCAGTAAATTGTAATGCAGTCTGTTTCTTTGATTGATCAGACACTAAAACACCAGTGCCATACTATACTGTGTTAGAGTCTAAGATCCACGTCTCTAGTCTTGCAGTGACAGAATTCCCTGACTTGCATCTGAAATCAACAATTACAGTAGTAGTGGAAGTGAAAGCTGCTGCTCAGCGCATTTTCTTCAAAGAAGTTGTCTTGCTGTTGCAAAGGAGGTCAGCCTCCTTAGAAAATGTCCAATTATAACTGGCAACTTGCCCCTTCTTTTCCCCCAATAGAGTGTATGCATTTAAAAATGAGAACACAGATCACAAAAGCAGATTCCATAAAGTTTCTTACAAAGACGACAAGATTAGCGATGGCCATCCAACATCTGAAGCTTGAAGTCAATACTGATCTGGGAAGAGAGATCAATGTTATGTGCTGGAGAAGGTAGACTAGACCTTTAGTAGAAATTCTTGCCCTGTTTTCAATGTTAATGACTCAAGCAAGAACATAAGTCCCTATGCCATAGAGCAACTATAGTCCTAATTTATGTTACAGCCACCAAAACTAGTCAAAGGACCAAGGAGAAACTTCTCTGGGGTTCAAAACAAAGTTGATGAACCCGAGCTCTAACACTCTTAAAGGTATTACTAGTTTTGTGGATGCTTTTGCAACTAAAACCCCTTGGATAATCGAGATTTTAGTGCTTCCAACTGCTTTAGCACTATACAAAGTCAACAAACAAAGTTAGTAACAGCCCACGGTGCCTTATGTGTATCAACTGCAGACTTCGTTTGAGACCCATTGAACCAAATTGGTTTGCCATACTCATCTCATGTCTTTAAATACCTCAGCTGTTTCAATGTCCTGAAGATGCCTAATAGCACAGTCAGGCAACTTATGTGGTCACCTCATTTCCCTGCAAGAAGCCAATGTTATCAGTGCTCTCTTGACCTCTGAAAATATTCTTTCCAGCTCTCTCAAACAGATCTGCCTCGACCGCACTACTAAAATGACTCCTATTGGCTGGAACTTTATGACTAACTATTGTAAACCTGGATTTTGATCGTTTTTTAAACAGCTGTGGCTGTCTCAGAACACAGTATCTGATCACCATCCAAGCCTAAAACACAGACTCAGGTCAAAATATTGGATCTAGTGCAAAAGCACCAAACACAGAATTTGGTTCAAATACCTAATCTACTCTCAAAGGATCAAACCCAGAACAAAGAATTCAACACCTACTTAGAGGAACCTCCCATTTTCGGACCCTACAAATCAAGCTTCTAGAAATATTCTGGTCACTGTTTTGGATGACATCCTGGTGATGCTGATTTCAATCATCAAGCTATATGCTTTTTTTATTTCTCATTAGCCTTTGACTGTAAACCACAGAGCACACTTTACCACTGTGTCATCAGCACCATCTGCCACATAAACCAGGCAATCTACAGCTTCGAGAAGACCCCTGCCACAATAGGATAATTAATCTCTGACACCGCAACAGTCACACTGTCAAACACACATGAACTCTGCTTCTCCTCAACATATAGATGCTACCCAAATCCACCAGTCACTTAAGTGTCTTCCATAAAAAAAATTCTAACACAATTTGAAGTGTTTTTTTGTATTCTGGGTCTGACATTGTTCAGGTTGATAGTAATTCACAAGCAAATATTTTTCCTCTTGCAGACAGATTATGGCTGTGATATGGAGAAGGGGAGTGTATGCACCTACCACCCAGGTGCCATTCACTGTGTACGCAGCATCCAAAGCAGGTAAGAAACAGCCCTATCCAATTCCCTCAGCGATATTACAATACAGAGGCTAGACTTCGTGTTTGAAGGTGAATCAACAGATGTAGATTGACGACCTTACATGCCTCCATTAATGCAAACCAATGGAATTTGAGCCCGAATTATAGCACACACGCTACTATGAGTGACACAGTGAATCCAAAGTAGGCGTCAGGTAGACAATAGCCTCTCTGTGATATCTAGGGACTCTGAGTGGTCAGAAAAGGCTTAAAACCTACCTTAATTTGACCCATGTTAGCACCTGTTTAATGTATCCCTTTGCCCGTTGTTAAATATTTGGCTCAGAATACCGAATTAAGGCCATTCTTGGCCACGTGAGTTTCAAGTGGAAAACCACAATGTTGAGGCCTCTGTGCAGTATACCAAAGAGTATGTTTAATACTAATCAGGAATCTCATGTTAGTTTGTTCACTGTCTCGTTGTGGAAGTTTAGGGTAGGAGTAGCCCTGTTCACTCCCATTTTGGAGATTTGTGAGTTCAAAGCAAAGTCCCTTTCCACTGAGCCTCCCTGAATTCAATGTGGTTGCCACAATAGGTTCAGCTAATGGGTAGCCTTGGTCCAGATCAAATACAACAAGTGGCATCCCTCCTCTTGTTCTAAGGAGCCTGGGGACCAAGTACAAGGACCAAGTACAACAAAGCATGCACAACAGAAATATGGTTACCGTCATTATAAATTATTCACTTTGTAAATCCAAAATATGCATCCTCTTTTTGAACGAACCATACTAGTCCTGTAAGTCCTGAACTTGCTGCAAGTTTACTGTTTCCCTATTTTGTTTGTACCATGTTGCGCTGTGGTCAGTAAAGGCAGAAATCTGCACCAGTGGCCGACAACATAATCATTTGTGCCAAAGGCTAGAAGGAAAGGGTAGCTCGGGTGCCATATCTGTAGGGAAATGTCTGGTTAATTTGTAAAAGGAATATAGGACCTTTTGGATTGGAAGTCCCAATGTGAAAGATTTATTAACCAGCACATTTTTGAAAGTTCACGATTTTCGCCATTTGCAGCGTTTTAGAAGATTCATAGTTTAAGTTTGCCTTTGCAAAGTTGTTCTACACATTGCAAGATAATTTGCACTGTGTTGCGGGATCATTAACAGTCTAATCCAACAATAGCGAAGGTGTGCAAATATTTATACGGGAGTTTACGTTTTGTGATGTAAACTGTTGCAAAGCTCACAATTTTCACACAAGTGTGGAGGAAACCCTTAACATTTTCAAATCTTAAATTACAAAGTTTTTAATATAACTTTGCCAATGCTGAGAAACAAAAATGTAAACAGTCAGCACACAGAGGCCAAAGAAGGTAAAGGGGAAAAGTCAAGAGAATATCTTATATTTCAAGGGATCTTTTTTCCCCATTTCGTACAAGAAATTTTCATTTGGTCTCCGAGTTCAAAGCAGAGGGCTAAAAGGGTTGTGAAATTGTGAACATGAACACTGTGGATTTTTTTAACCAGATAAAAATTTTAGAATTTTTTTTAGACTTTGCTGGGAATGAACTGTGGTGTTTGATGTTTCCACTATAATCAGGGGATGGATCATGGTGAAATGATCACTCTTTTTCACTTGTTCCTCCACCATTCAAGACCACCCATTGTGAGAATATGAATGGTTGTTCTTGTGCTTCTCATTTCAGTCCTAAATATGGTTCTGGACAGCAGTGCTGCTATGATTCAACAGGTGCCCAAGTTCTCACAAAGGACACATTGGGAGGCAGCACTCCAGACCGTGGCCATGACTGGGGCTCTCCACCATACAAGAAGCCCCCCAGAATTCCTAGCTTTTCCCACTGGCTCTATGATGTCATCACCTTCTACTATTGCTGTTTGTGGTCTGACAACTGCCAGTACTACCTTGAGCGGCGACCCTCCAGCGAATGCCGTACCTACACACCACCCAGAGTTGGTAAGTTTAACTTTGTGTGCAAGTGCACAGGCATACAGAAGCTAAGTACTTCAGCAACGTCTGACAAATATGTTGTGTTGGTCTTTTGGGAATTTTTCTGCAACAAAATAGTTTGTACAGGAAGTTATTCTTGCAAACATTTTTGGGAGTTTATTGTAATGTAAAATTATATTGTGCATGTTCTTTTTTCTCCCACAAAATGTACTTTTTATACCGATCAAGACTATCTACTACTCTATATGAAGCTAAAAACACCTTTTACATCTATGTCTTACCGTTCTTTACCCCCTTCCCTCCGTCTTAACATAGCCATTCTCCCTTCTACACCCAACAAACCTCATTGGTTGATCAACCAATATCCAAAATATCCTCCAATTATTCATAAAAAATTAATTACAATCAATGTAGTTCTTATACATTTAGCATTGGCCACCTGGGGCTTATCCATCCTAATTTCCCCTCTAAAATAGATGACTAAATAAATAAATACAGTACAGGACAAACACATCGTAAAGATACATGTGCTCATTAAACTCTGCAGAGAATCTTGATGTCAGCCATCCACCACCTTCACATGGTGAGGTTGATGATACATATGAATAGCAGTGTAAATGTCTCTGGGCAAGCCTGTAGAGGAAACTAAGACGAGAGTTAAGATGTGGAAATGTTTAATTCAGAAAACGTAGTTTTCAACCGAATCTGCATACTGTAGGAAATTCCTCGGATGAATTCTGTGATCAAAAAGCAATAGTATATTTGCTACAAATTTTCGGGTGCACTGGGAACTTTTTAAAACTCATTTGAACAGCATACAAAGACACTTGAATTTAATTTATTTCTCAATATATAACAACTGAAATCTGTCCTGACATCTGCAATGTGGCCTTACCTGTTTCAGGTCAAGTAGGAGGCCAATTTGACACCTGTATTTTGGGAGATCAGGCCTATTAAATCAACCTTGTTTTCAGCATTGTATGCTCATTATTTAGGAAAACAAATCTAGAGATCTTACAAACATTATTTTAAAGGGAATGAGATGGGCTACTTTCTATAGTTTGGTAGTATGGTGTAAGATGTTTATGAGACATCACCTACTTGCAACCTCATATAATAGTGCTTGTTGAAGAGGCTACAGGACCTTTTACCTTGTTAGGCAGGTCGAGGAAAAGAGGCAACACCAAATTCAGCCCAGTGCTATTTAACTCCCCCACATTCCCAAAAATAATTTTCCTCCAGTTATCTGTAGGCTACTATCTGGTGTTTCATGTCCGATAGGCATGAATATAGGTTTATCACTTAGATCAAAGAACCTGTCTACTCCCAAAACTATGGCCCTCATTATAAATTTGGGGGACCGCGGAGGCCGCCCACCAAACTCACACTGCCGAGAGACCACCTGTGCGGCCAAACACCGCCACCACTATTTGGAGTTCACCATAGGGCTGGCGGATGGAAACAGTTTCTGTCCACTGGCCCTGCGGTGAACAGGGCCTTAACATTGCAGCCGGCTTGTAAACAACCCGGTGGCAATGTGGCGGTGCAGCGGGTGCAGCAGTACCCGCCGCGCATTCCACTGCCAGTAATTCAGACACTTGAATGCGTGACATAGCTGTGCATGGGGGGGCCGTGCACTGCTCATGCCAAGTGCATGGGCAGTGTGGGGTCCACCAGAGGACCTCTGACACCCCCATTCCTCCAGTCTTTCCATGGTGGTGGAACTGCCTTGAAAATGTTGGCGGTATGGGGACTTGTAATCCGGAGGGCAGAGCTGCTTGCAGCGTTGCCCTGGTGGATTACAACCACCGGGACCACCGGCTGCCGGCAACCTGGTGGTCTCGGCGGTCTGACTGAGACGGCTCCACCATGGTCGTAATGTCTGGCGGTCTGACCGTTACGACCACGGTGGTCTCAAGATTGCCAGACTTATAATGACGACCTATGTGTCATCAGCACAGGACTGAAAACACAAGTACAACCAAGATTAAAGGGCATAGGCAGATGTTAAAAGTGCAATATTTTCATTGATCAGATACAAATGATTCAAACCAGGCCTAGGGAGTTACCTCCACCCTCACCACTAATATATTAATATACAGAATGTGATATTAACTCTAAATTAGGTGAGATCACCAGTCCAGGGAAAGTGATGTTTGTGCTGTCTTTAGGTTTTACTTGTCTTCTTAGAACACGTGTGTCGATCCAAGTGTTGTGAACTCAATGGTTGGAACGATCACATTGAAGAAAGTCCAGATGTTACACGTAGAAAACACAGGTTTCTCTAGACTCCAGGTTGCAAGTATCTTATTCAAAGATTTGAATCAACACACCCCTCCAAAAGCTTTGTTTTTAACAGGGCAGGCGCCTTACTTGGACTGACAATCAGTACATGAGGTACACTACATGGGATAGCACACCCACTCCACAGGTTTGGTACTCTTTCAACAAATGCTTGTTGATACCTACATTGTCTCAACGAGAAAGCTGTAACAAAAGCCCTCTGTACAACTTTGGAAAGCTATAAAGCCCCATGACAATTTTTTTCTGGGCAAACCTACATTTGTCTCCCCTCACCTCCCATGTAACATTAACCATCAAGTAAGCCCACCAGAGTGGCTCCTTGTATTTAGGACTTTTTGGTAAATATTGAGGGGGGGCACCCAAAGTTACTTCTGTCTGAGTTAGTTATTTTTTGTTCTGTCAACCTAAACTATGCAGTAACTGACTGTGTTGGACGTTCGATGATTGTGCAGAGGAACAACCCTTTTTAGCTGTGTATACTATGGGGAGAGTAGCCCCAGCAAAAGGGTCCATACAGTACCCAAAATTGGGGATCTTTGTCCTTCATCATGTCTTGGACCCACATAAAAGAAAACCCTTGTGTATGTGGAATGTGTGGTTCATAGGTTGACTTGTAAGGATTGGAGTTCGTTCAACTCCACTAAACAAAAGGATGGTTAACTTTGTGTTGAGTTGGTAATGTCAATTTTGGACATATTAGCCTGCACGTACATTCTCCCCCCACCACCTCCAAGTGGGCTTCTTTGCCTCGCCCTGAGATGATATGACCAATAAGCAAACTAGATGTCCATTCCTAACTGAAGGTAATTCAGATTAGATGTTGGAGACAAAGCATTTAGCTAAGGGACTAAGGGGGTCATTACGACCTCGGCGGTCTTTTTGCAAGACCGCCGAGGGACCGCCGGGCGGAAGACCGCCTGTGCAGGCGGTTTGCCGCTCGGTGTATTATGACTGTTGGCTGCTCTCCGTCGTTATTCCGACGGAGAGCCGCCAACAGCCATAGTTGCGGGCGGCGGGGAAGTGGAGGTTGCTCCACCTCCACTGCCACGCCAACAGAACACCGCCCAGCGAATCAGGTTCTGTGATTCGCCGTGGCAGTGTTCTGTTGGCGGTGTGGTGTCGGCAGAGCTGCCCCCATGGCTCCCGTCCCCTCCCAGAGGATCGACGGACCAGGTAAGTCGATCGTCCGTTAGGGGAGGGGGGTGGGGGGTGTTGTGTGTTGTGTGCGTGCATGGGTGTGTGTGTATGTAGAGGGGTGTGTGAGTGTGTGTATGCTTGCAGGGGTGTTGTGTGTATGGGAATGAGTGCGTGTATGGCTGTGGGTATGTCTGTATGGATGTGTGCGTGTATGTTTGAATGTGGGTGTGCGTGTATGACTGTGTGTGTGGATGTAGGCATGTATGTCGGGTGTGTGCGTGTGTTGGTGGTGCCTGCATGCATGTCGGGTGTGTGTGAGTTATGTTATGTTGGGGGTTGGGGTGGGGAGGGGGGCCCTGCCACCTTTGGGGGGTGGCAGGGGTGGTGGGGGGTGTAGGGGAGGGGGTCGGGGGGGGTGGGGGGTGGGAGAGAACCCTATCAGTGCCAGGGAAGGAATTCCCTGGCACTGATAGTGCTTACTGCCATGGATTTCATGGTGGTTCAAACCACTGGAAATCCACGGCGGTAAGCCGGGTCAAAATACCGCCTGCGGTATAGTGACGGCCGCCGGGCTGGAGACCCAGGTCTCCAGCCCGGCTGTCGTCTCCGCCCTGGCGGGCGGAACGGAGAACCAGCGGATGACCATGGCGGTAACCGACATGGTCATAATTCCCCAAGGTAAGACCGCCAGCCTGTTGGCGGTCTTACCGCCGGTTCTCCGCCATCCGCCAGGGTCGTAATGACCGCCTAATTATCTTTATGACTGTAATAGCAAGAACCTGAACCCTGTTCTAAATTACCCTCCCTCTACTTGGCTGTATTCTTCTCTCAAATGCTTTGAGTGAGGGAAAATGTCTTAACCATGCCCTTGTAGAGTTGGTCACCAAGGTAGGACAATACATCAAAAATATAGGTGTGTTCTTGTTCTCCAGTATCAACTTTGTCTCCAAGTATTGCTTTGGTATCAACACGTGGTTTGTCACAGACAACAAAATTCAGGGGGTTCTGTACCATAGCTGAGACTTTCCTCAAGTTCTGGACACCTCCAAATATATTATTTTTTTCAGATTCACAAGAGGCCTCTGAGTTTTGTGGAGGATTTAACCTAAACCTATCCAATAACCAGATGAGTTTATGGCTGTAGGTACACTTGGTACTGGAATACGCTCACCATGGTTCCACTTAAGCAGTCTCTTCCAGATAAGTAACATGCCTTTTCTGTGTCTGGCTCGATGTGTGAAAGTATGAAAATCGTTGACAACTTCAAAAGATGTGCTACTTCTCCCATTTTAACTTTGTCCCTCTTAGTTTCACTGTCTTTTTGCTTTTTGGCAAGCTTGAGTGGCCCCTGATCCCCATGAATTTTCTATCTGCAAATTGCAGTGCCTTTGGTGTACCTTGAGAGAGGAAGTCCCTCCATTGGTCCCTCCACCCTAGTTTCAAGGGGGTTGCTGTCTCCTAACGCCTCATTGAACATCCTCCCCCATTCTGCCTTAGCTGCTGGCAACATTTATTAGTTTCATCAAGGGAAGAATTTTGGGGCCATTGTTTAGCTATTTTGTGTTTAATTTTCCTATATGTAAAATGTATGTGAACATTATATTCAGATAAATACTAACAATGTCATCCATCGTTGGAGTTATCTTTATTCATGCATTTATTTATTTTTAAGAACGTAGGTTGCAAGATCAGACAGATGCTGGACCTAGAGGACAGCAGGGGGAAAACCCTAATCCACATGATCACCAAGTGTTAAACCAGTTCACAGCAATATATAACCAAACATCCTACATGACTTAGGGGGCTACCACTTTAGACAAGTGCCTCAGTGCCCCACAAGGAGCTTTAAGTTTTAGTTAAATGCTGCAATAAAATACAATAATCTTAAACAAAGTAAGGGCCCTGTACAAGGGAATACTAAATAAACATTGCAGGGTTTGCCAGGTCAATAATAACCTATTGGTGAAAAAAGTCTCTCAATTTATCAAATATAGCCCCACACTGTGTACCCACCTATGAAAACTGTGAGTTGAGACATCTCATTTAGCCACACCTAAGTTAAGAGCCTAATACACACTTAAGGGGTATGTTTTATTATTATTGGCATCTGTGAATAAACTGCCACCATAAAGTTGTACCAAATATTGCTTCTCAAAGCTCTTTTCTTAAGAGGTCTGTGCAGCTAGTTTGTTTCAGGGACTTCATGAACTTTAGGTGGCGATGTTCCCTTTGAGAAGATACTCTTGGCCAGTTTTCTCACTTGTGTGTATCGACGTGGCATGAAATCTACCTCGCTTGTGCTCGGCTATTCTATACCACAAGTCTCTGCACCAGACTTTGGGTTTGGTATAATAAAAATATCAGCAAACTATTCATAATCCCTAACTAGTTAAGAATTGTGCAGAGAGATTCCTCTTTTTCTATGGTCACCCCCAAGTTTTTGGACTGATGCTGCTGGTTTTGTGACTCTGAGAGTGCACTTACTCCTGCTAACCAGACCTCTGTACCAGTGCCCTGACCCTAAAGTGTGTATGTCCAATTGGCTTATATGAGATTGGTATAACCAAACTTACTTGTAAGCCCTTAGTATTTAGTACCAAGGGTACCTAGGTCATGTACATTAGAGTGTCACCACAGGGATTGCAGTACTGGTTGTGCCACCTGGATGTGACACAGGCAGAACAAGTCCCCAGTTCACCACTGCAGACTGGAAGAGCAAACAATAGGGGTCTAGACTCAGGAAGACCATCATCAACCACATTGCATTCACAACATCCATGAGCATCTTCAGCATCCTGTATCCCTTGCATCAGGACCACTTTCATAGGGACGTGTTGCGTTGGGATAAATGTTCCTGGAACTCTTTGAAGACTGCTTCTGTCTGTGAGGTAACTGTTTCTCTGGATCTTGCCTGTCTGTGAGAAAGTAGCCTCTTTCTAGCCTTGTTACCCCCACTTTTGGCCTGTTTGTGAGTATATGTCAGGGTGTTTTCACTGTCTCACTGGGATCCTGCTAGCCAGGGCCCAGTGCTCATAGTGAAGACCCTATGTTGTCAGTATGTTTGTTATGTGTCACTGGGACCCTGCTAGCCAGGACCCCAGTGCTCATAAGTTTGTGGCTGTTGGACCTGGCTTTTTGACAGGGACATCCCCAAACTTTTTGCCTCCTTCCTCCTATTTTTTTCTGACCTGTTGTTGTTGGCTTTTGACCTCTGGGCACTTTACCACTGCTAACCAGTGCTAAAGTGCATATGCTCTCTGGGTAACTTGTACTACTGATTGGTTTATCCATGATTGACTATTTAATTTACTTGTAAGTCCCTGGTAGAGTGCACTACATGTGCCTAGGGCAGGTAGATTAAATGCTACTAGTGGGCCTGCAGCACTGGTTGTGCCACCCACCTCAGTAGCCCCTTAACCCTGTCTCAGGCCTGCCATTGCAAGGCCTGCGTGTGCAGTTTCACTGCCACTTCGACTTGGCATTTAAAAGTACTTGCCAAGCCTAGAACTCCCCTTTTACTACATATAAGTCATCCCTAATGTGTGCCCTAGGTAACCCCTAGAGCAGGGTGCTGTGTAGGTAAAAGGCAGGACATGTACCTGTGTAGTTATATGTCCTGGTAGTGTGAAACTCCTAAATTCGTTTTTACACTACTGTGAGGCCTGCTCCTTTCATAGGCTAACATTGGGGCTGCCCTCATACACTGTTGAAGTGGCAGCTGCTGATCTGAAAGGAGCAGGAAGGTCATATTTAGTATGGCCAGAATGGTAATACAAAATCCTGCTGACTGGTGAAGTCGGATTTAATATTACTATTCTAGAAATGCCACTTTTAGAAAGTGAGCATTTCTTTGCACTAAAATCTTGTTGTGCCCTTCAATCCACGTCTGGCTAGGTTTAGTTGACAGCTCCTTGTGCATTCACTCAGACACACCCCAAACACAGGGTACTCAGCCTCACTTGCATACATCTGCATTTTGAATGGGTCTTCCTGGGCTGGGAGGGTGGAGGGCCTGCCCTCACACAAAGGACTGCCACACCCCCTACTGGGACTCTGGCAGACAGGATTGAGCTGAAAGGGAACTTGGTGCATTTCTTAGAGACTCTTTGAAGTCACCCCCCACTTCAAAGGCACAACTTAGTATAAAACAGGGCCTCTGCCCTACCTCATCAGACACTTGCTGGAGAAGAAACCTGAACCAGAAACTACATCCTGCCAAGAAGAACTGCCTGGCTGCTCAAAGGACTCACCTGACTGCTTTTCTACAAAGGACTGCTGCCTTGCTGTTGGCCTGCTGCCTTGCTGAACTCTTGCCTGGCTGTAAAAGTGCTCTCCAAGGGCATGGATAGAGCTTGCCTCCTGTTCCCTGAAGTCTCAGGACCAAAAAGACTTCACTCTTCCTCTTGGACGCTCCGTGTGCCGAACTTTTCGACGCACAGCTTGTTCCGCGGCAAGAAAAACGCCGCACACCGACGCTGATCAACGCGACGCCTTCGGGACGACCGAAACTTTGACGCACGGCCTCGCAAGGACAACGCCGCCCGACTTCCCGGGAGAAATCGACGCGACGCCTGCCGTGAGATCAAAACTTTGACGCACGGCCTCGCAAGGACAACGCCGCCCGACTCCGCAGGAGAAATCGATGCGACGCCTGCCGTGAGATCAAAACTTTGACGCACGACCTCGCAAGGACAACGCCGCCCGACTCCGCAGGAGAAATCGACGCGAAGCCTGCCGTGAGATCGAAACTTCGACGCGCAGCCCCGCAGAACGACGCGCAGCCGGAAAACAAGCAGGAAAATCCCCGCACAGACCCGGGACATCTGGTAATCCCCGCGACCCACAGAAAGAGACTGTCCGCGTGCCGGAAAACGACGCCCGACTTCCCCGCGTGGAAAATAACGACGCAAGTCCGTGTGTGCTGGGGAGAAATCGACGCACACACCCTTTTTCCACGCACCTCTTCCTTTGTGGCCCTCTGAGGAGATTTTCCACCAGAAACCAGGTACTTTGTGTTTGAAAGAGACTCTGTTTACTTTCTAAAGACTTAAGACACTTTATATCACTTTTCAGTGATATCTTTACAAATTCATATTGCAACTTTGATCGTTTTGACCTGAAGATACCCAGATAAATATTATATATTTTTCTAAATACGGTGTGGTGTATTTTTGTGGTGTTATGCTATGGTGTTGTATGATTTATTGCACAAATGCTTTACACATTGCCTTCTAAGTTAAGCCTGACTGCTCGTGCCAAGCTACCGGAGGGTGAGCACAGGCTGATTTTGGATTGTGTGTGACTTACCCTGACTAGAGTGAGGGTTCTTGCTTGGACAGAGGGCAACCTAACTGCCAACCAAAAACCCCATTTCTAACAGTGGCCTATATGTATGTGTTCCATGTGTGATGCCTAACTGTCTCACTGAGGTTCTGCTAACCAGAACCTCAGTGGTTATGCTCTCTCTGCTTTCCAAATTGTCACTAACAGGCTAGTGACCAATTTCACCAATTCACATTGGCATACTGGAACACCCTTATAATGCCCTAGTATATGGTACTGAGGTACCCAGGGTATTGGGGTTCCAGGAGATCCCTATGGGCTGCAGCATTTCTTTTGCCACCCATAGGGAGCTCTGACAATTCTTACACAGGCCTGCCACTGCAGCCTGAGTGAAATAACGTCCACGTTATTTCACAGCCATTTACCACTGTACTTAAGTAACTTATAAGTCACCTATATGTCTAACCTTCACCTGGTGAAGGTTGGGTGCTAAGTTACTTAGTGTGTGGGCACCCTGGCACTAGCCAAGGTGCCCCCACATCGTTCAGGGCAAATTCCCCGGACTTTGTGAGTGCGGGGACACCATTTCACACGTGCACTATACATAGGTCACTACCTATGTATAGCGTCACAATGGTAACTCCAAACATGGCCATGTAACATGTCTAAGATCATGGAATTGTCACCCCAATGCCATTCTGGCATTGGGGAGACAATTCCATGATCCCCCGAGTCTCTAGCACAGACCCGGATACTGCCAAACTACCTTTCCCGGGGTTTCACTGCAGCTGCTGCTGCGGCCAACCCCTCAGACATGTTTCTGCCCTCCTGGGGTCCAGCCAGGCCTGGCCCAGGAAGGAAGAACAAAGGACTTCCTCAGAGAGAGGGTGTTACACCCTCTCCCTTTGGAAAAAGGTGTCAGGGCTGGGGAGGAGTAGCCTCCCCCAGCCTCTGGAAATGCTTTGATGGGCACAGATGGTGCCCATCTCTGCATAAGCCAGTCTACACCAGTTCAGGGATCCCCCAGCCCTACTCTGGCGCAAAACTGGACAAAGGAAAGGGGAGTGACCACTCCCCTGATCTGCACCTCCCAGGGGAGGTGCCCAGAGCTCCTCCAGCGTGCCCCAGACCTCTGCCATCTTGGATTCAGAGGTGTGCTGGCACACTGGACTGCTCTGAGTGACCAGGGCCAGCAGGTGACGTCAGAGACTCCTTCTGATAGGCTCTTACCTGTGTTACTAGCCTATCCTCCTTCCTAGGTAGCCAAACCTCATTTTCTGGCTATTTGGGGTCTTTGCTTTGGGGAATTCTTCAGATACCGAATGCAAGAGCTCACCAGAGTTCCTCTGCATCTCTCTCTTCACCTTCTGCCAAAGGATCGACCGCTGGCTGCTCAGTACACCTGCAAAACCGCAACAAAGTAGCAAAGACGACTACTGCAACCTTGTATCGCTTCATCCTGCTGGCTTTCTCGCCTGTTTCCTGGTGGTGCATGCTCTGGGGGTAGCCTGCCTCCTTCTTGCACCAGGAGCTCTGAAGAAATCTCCTGTGGGTCGACGGATTCTTCCCCCTGCAACCGCAGGCAACAAAAGACTGCATCACCGGTCCTCTGGGTCCCCTCTCAGCACGACGAGCGTGATCCCTGGAACTCAGCAACTCTGTCCAAGTGACTCCCACAGTCCAGTGACTCTTCAGTCCAAGTTTGGTGGAGGTAAGTCCTTGCCTCCCCACGCTAGACTGCATTGCTGGGTACTGCGTGATTTGCAGCTGCTCCGGCTCCTGTGCACTCTTCCAGGATTTCCTTCATGCACAGCCAAGCCTGGGTCCCCGACACTCTAACCTGCAGTGCACAACCTTCTGAGTTGTCCTTCGGCGTCGTGGGACTCCCTTTTCTGACTTCGGGTGGACTCCAGTTCACTCCTCTTCTAAGTGCCTGATCCGGTACTTCTGCGGGTGCTGCCTGCTTCTGTGAGGGCTCCCTGACTTGCTGGGCGCCTCCTCTGTCTCCTCATCCAAGTGGCGACATCCTGGTCCCTCCTGGGCCACAGCAGCATCCAAAAACCCTAACCAAGACCCTTGCAGCTATCAAGGCTTGTTTGCGGTCTTTCTGTGTGGGAACACCTCTGCAAGCTTCTTCACAACGTGGGACATCCATCCTCCAAAGGGGAAGTTCCTAGTCCTCTTCGTTCTTGCAGAAACCAAAGCTTCTTCCATCCGGTGGCAGCTTCTTTGCACCCTCAGCTGGCATTTCCTGGGCATCTTCCCACTCTCGACATTGTCGCGACTCTTGGACTTGGTCCCCTTGTTTCACAGGTACTCAGGTCCGGAAATCCATTTGCAGCTGCTCCGGCTCCTGTGCACTCTTCCAGGATTTCCTTCATGCACAGCCAAGCCTGGGTCCCCGACACTCTAACCTGCAGTGCACAACCTTCTGAGTTGTCCTCCGGCGTCGTGGGACTCCCTTTTCTGACTTCGGGTGGACTCCAGTTCACTCCTCTTCTAAGTGCCTGATCCGGTACTTCTGCGGGTGCTGCCTGCTTCTGTGAGGGCTCCCTGACTTGATGGGCGCCTCCTCTGTCTCCTCATCCAAGTGGCGACATCCTGGTCCCTCCTGGGCCAAAGCAGCATCCAAAAACCCTAACCGAGACCCTTGCAGCTAGCAAGGCTTGTTTGCGGTCTTTCTGTGTGGGAACACCTCTGCAAGCTTCTTCACAACGTGGGACATCCATCCTCCAAAGGGGAAGTTCCTAGTCCTCTTCGTTCTTGCAGAAACCAAAGCTTCTTCCATCCGGTGGCAGCTTCTTTGCACCCTCAGCTGGCATTTCCTGGGCATCTGCCCACTCTCGACATTGTCGCGACTCTTGGACTTGGTCCCCTTGTTTCACAGGTACTCAGGTCCGGAAATCCACTGTTGTTGCTTTGCTGGTGTTGGTCTTCCTTGCAGAAACCCCCTATCATGACTTCTGTGCTCTCTGGGGGTTATAGGTGCACTTTACACCTACTTTTCAGGGTCTTGGGGTGGGTTATTTTTCTAACCCTCTCTGTTTTCTTACAGTCCCAGCGACCCTCTACAAGCTCACATAGGTTTGGTTTCCATTTGTGGTTAGCATTCCACTTTTGGAGTATATGGTTTGTGTTGCCCCTATACCTATGTGCTCCTATTGCAATCTACTGTAACTTTACACTGCTTGCATTACTTACTTTTGATATTACTGCATATTTTTGGTATTGTGTACATATATCTTGTGTATATTTGGCATCCTCATACTGAGGGTACCCACTGAGATACTTTTGGCATATTGTCATAAAAATAAAGTACCTTTATTTTTAGTATATCTGTGTATTGTGTTTTCTTATGATATTGTGCATATGACACCAGTGGTATAGTAGGAGCTTTGCATGTCTCCTAGTTCAGCCTAAGCTGCTCTGCTATAGCTACCTTCTATCAGCCTAAGCTGCTAGAAACACCTCTTCTACACTAATAATGGACAACTGGACCTGGTACAGAGTGTAAGTACCCGTTGCTACCCACTACAAGCCAGGCCAGCCTCCTACACTGTCCCCCTGATTGGCTCCCTGACAGAAGTGTTTGCCTAATGTAACTGTAAGTAACCACATTGACACTTGCCCACAATTCTCTTCAAAAAGTTGCTGTCAGATTTGTTGAATCTGCCAATGCTGTTCACAGTAAAGTGAAAAAGTGCAAGTTTACTGTACTTTGTAGATTCTATATCTCTGGAACCATCTGGTGGATCTTTTTGGCATAAAACAAATTCTATTCGTATAAAATGTAGTTGAATTCCCTAAGTTTCTCATGCATTTCTTCTTCAATTGTTTTGATAGTGTTTAAACGCTTTACATT
Source organism: Pleurodeles waltl (assembly GCF_031143425.1). NCBI lineage: Eukaryota > Metazoa > Chordata > Amphibia > Caudata > Salamandridae > Pleurodeles > Pleurodeles waltl. The sequence goes on along the minus strand of NC_090450.1, from coordinate 745,394,148 downwards.
TGTTACTTTGTGTAAGCCTTGCTGCTTAGAGACACAGCTACCCAGAGTTGAGCCACAGGGTTTGACAAACAAAACCTACTGGTCCTAAAGGGGTTTGTAAGTGTATTACACATTGAGGTTGCACAATCACACTATATAATACATCCCATATCCTCACAAATTGCAAGTCTATTATTTTTTGTAATGGGGCAGAAAGTGGAGCGTGGGTCATGTACAAAACAAGTGGTCATGATAATCTGTTTTTCTTGTCATCTGAGACCTGTACAGAAAGAGGAGGCAGGGGACTAGCTGAATAAAAGAAAGCAGGGAAGGATAGGGCAAGGGACAGTGGTGAGAGGGGTCAGGACAAAAGAACTAGATGAAAAGGCTTGGCATGAAGAAAGGCAAGAGGGGCAACGATAAGGTAGAAGGAGGATCAGTTGGTGTTGAAGAGAGTAGAAAGGAAGAGGGGTTGAAAGGGAGAGGTGGTTGGAGAACCCCACAAGGAGACAAGAGGCTTGAGATGGAAGGAAGATGAGAGGTATGCAGGAGCGGTTCACAGTGCTTTGTAGGTGTGGCACATGTGTGTGGGGGTTAAATTAAAAAGCAAAACAAAAAAAACTCACCTTCATTGCTGCCACCGCTGCCACCGCTGCCACCACCGCCCCGCTCCTCTGCTGCAGCTGCAGGCACAGGCTCCCAGCCTGCCCTGCAGCCAATCCGAACGCTGCTGGCAGCATGGCAGCAGCGTTCAGATTGGCTGGAGAGGCCAGCCACGGCGCTCCCAGGCACTCTAGTAACCTGTGCCTGCTCTCTCCAGCCCGGCAACACAGTGCCAGGTTGGAGAGAGACCAGTGCTCATGGCGGAGGAGCTGTGCCTGAGGTATGTTTGCCCCACCTATATCCATTATCATGTCAAAGAATAATGGAATCCTCCTACAAAAGAACATAGACATAAATTTATATATTTAATTCCTTGTAACACCCAGGTTTCCTTTAAAAAAAAATACCTCTTTTTCTCTTATAATTTTTCAAAATGAAGGTATTCATGTGGTTCAGTTCAACAAATTTGGAGCTGTCATTCATTTGGATCAAGGTTTCCTGGAAAACCTTCAACAGATACATACACAAAAGATCCTTGAAGCGAACTAGAGATTTTGATATGCACAATGCTGAACAGCAGATGTATGCAAATAATACACTGATGGACTTGAATTGGAATATAGATCTGCTTTGCAGTTGTTTACCTGCTTGAAGCTACTCTATTCATGGATGAAAAAAATTCATTTGGGTAAACAGTTAGAAAAGCTGAGCCCTGCACCAACCACCACCTTTTCGAAAAAAGACCTATATTTATACATTTTTAGCACCGCATTTGCGTCGTTTTTTACACAAAATCGGCGCAAACTTACAAAATACAGTTGTATTTTGTAAGTTTGTGCTGCTTTTGCGTCAAAAAATGAGTCTCTTGTTGGAAAATGCTTTCTCCTTCACCCACCTACTTAATGGTATAACCATGAATGTGCATTGCCGCAGTTCAAAACCATATGTCTAGTCAATACATCTCCAAAAGTATAAGAAGAAAGCATTGTCACTGCAAATCGCATACTCACTGCCACTATATTACACCTTATTGACAACACTAGCAGTGGAAACACCTGCCTCCCTGCCACACAAGTTGCTTGTAGACCTCCAGTTGAGATCGTGCGGTTGTCGGATGTCTACTACACTGAAAGGACTGTTCAACAACCAGGTACTCTTTTCGGTATTTACAGGTCGGAATCTCTAAACAGCTCTCAGCGGTCCAAGGTCTCTTCCTCGCCAGGTTTTTAGTGGGACTGCTGATTTTGTCTTGAGATTCTCTGGTGGAGTTAGATACGGGTGAGGTGTCAACTATCTCTTTTGAGTTTCACGAAGTATGACTCCTACTCAGGATAGGTGTAAAAGGACCCAGCATTTAAGTTAGAAGAGTAAACCCACCACAGGAGTAAGGCGGTTCACTACTTTGCCTTTAAGACTGCCGTAAACTTCCTAATTCCACACTGCCAAGACATGCACGCCTTCTACACACTGCATCATCACATGGTTTAGCAGCGCAAACTGAGCACAACAGCAACACACAGGATGGCACAGGCGACCAGACGTCACACGCAGTTAAACACAAGTACAATTTCAGAGATGATTCGTAGAGGTTTTCTTCGGCAATGCTGCCACCTAGTGGGCATTTTGGAGTTTTTGTTGGCTATGTGAATTTGCTACTATCTTGAGCAAATATTTTTCAATTTCCGGTGAGCCTATATGCTTGTAATTTGGTGACGCTGTTAACCGTCTACCCATGACTCATGGAAGTGCCTCCGATTTAAAATACTATTTATGTTTTACTTAATTATTTTTGCGATTTATGTAGCGCGGACATGGCCGAAGGGAATCTCGGCGCTTTACAATGAAACAGAACATGTAAATAACAGAAAGAAAATGTACATGTACATTAAAGCTGAAATAATCACTATGTCGGCCTCTATAATGAAGTAGAGCGCTTCACACGTGTTCAGTAAACCACTGTAATGAAAAGCAGGAGACAGTATCAGGTGAAGCTCTTCAATCGTTCTTGCAGTTGGTGATTGGTATGCACAGGAGGAGGAATGGTTTAAGTCTGGTGTCATTCCAAGTCAAGACCTTTGAGGTCTTTTTTGATAGTGACAAAGCATGTGGTCAAGCGAAAACACAATGGGAGAGAGTTCCTTCCATATTCTTGTGGCAATTCTGAAGAAAGATTGGTTCATATAACACTCATGACTGATGGTTGGGGAGGGGGCGGGGTTCAGAAGGAGCAAATTAGTCTTTGGTGAATCTCCTGAGACTTTCAATTTCTCGTAGAGGTTTGACGGTAAAGGGGAGTAAAGAGCTTTATGAGTGATGCAGGCAGTTTTAAATTGAGCTCTCACTTCTATGGGAATCCATCGAAGGGAGCGTATAACGTGAGAGATGTGATGTAATTTCTTGCGTCTTGTCACAAAGTGGGCGCCACATGTAGGATGGCTCTGAAAGGAGCTAGGTAGACTTGGGGATGCCAGAAAGCAGTGCAATCCGTAGTCGAGTCTGGAGAGCACGAGTGCCTGGACAACAGATTTAATGTTCGGTGTTGGTATGAGGTTTCAGATTCCGCAAAGCAGCCTTAGCTGAAAACAGGCACTCTAAGCCATGGAGGAGACAAGGTTCTGAACGTTCAGACAGCTGTTGATGGTGAATCCTAGAGATCTGACATTCCAAATTATGGACGGACGGCAGTCAATGTCCGGGAGGAGAACCATCCAATCTTGGATCAGCAAGTTAGCTTTCTTTGGATAAATGAGAACAAATTCTGTTTTTATTAGGTTTATTTTGAGGTGTCCGTTAGCCCTCCCCAAGTTTGAATTCTATTCAGGCAGTTGGATAGGTCGGAGAAGTTTCCCAGGCATGATACCTTCAAGTAAATTTGGGTGTTGTTGATGTATAGGTGGAAGAGGACTCATGCGTTTCTGAGGATTGTGCAGAGGGGTTTGAGGCAGAGGTTGAAAAGGGTTGTGGAGAAAATGGAACCTTGGGAACCCTTTGTTGCAGGCTGACTGGGTGTGAGGAAACATTACATTTTTTTACAAGCTGGGAGTGGTTTGTTAGGTATGTTAGGTGAACCATTTAACGACAACACCATCAATACCCATTCAATGCTTCAGAGTGTCTAACAAAGCCTGGTAGTGGACTGTGTCATATGTCGCAGAGATGTCAAGGAGCATAAGTAGACAGGAGTTGCCTGTTTCTAGGATGCAGAGGGTGTCATCCACAGTCTGCAGAATTGTAGTCTCAGTGGTGTGACCCTGACGCAATGCAGATGAAAGGGAGTCGAGGAGGTTGTTGCCCTTGATGTGGGCTGACAGTTGGGAGGCTATGCAACTTTTACTCACCTTTACTATGAGAGGCAGAGTGGATATTGGACGGAAGTTGTTGAAGTCATCATGGTGTTTTTTAGGAGAGGAGAAATTTGACTCCTTTTTTAGACAGTCTGGGAACGAACCCTGATAGACTGATGACTTAAGCAGTGCTGTCCAAATGAGGAGAAGCAGTTTAGCTAGGGATTTACTGATGAAGCCTGGAATGGTGTTGCAAAGATGGTTAGAGGTTTTCAACTTTGATGGACTTCGTAGTAGATCTGCCTCTGAGATTAGGAAGAAAACAGATCAAACCTGCAGTGCCTTGCAAGGCAGTATCTCTTCAATTATGTTGTCGACTTTGATCTGAAAGGAGATGCTAATGTCTGATTTGTTTTGTCAAAGAACTCTGCAAAGTTATTGCAAAGGATCTCAGTTATCTCAAATTGGGGAACGGCGTTTGGATGAAAGGTTGTTGGCTTGATTAAATACCTTAAAAAGTGGTTTCGGTCTGTCTTGGCCGTATCAGGGAGGGGTCTGATATGTGATGCCTTGGCCATAGAGTTCTGGCTTTTGTATTTTTGTCTTGCAACACAAAGCTTTGTTAGACTTAATGGTGAGGATGCACGACACCAGTTTTTCTCCAAATGTTCTAATACTTTTCCATTCTTCGTAGAGGGCTTTGGAGTACCAAGGGTAAGTGGGTATGGTTTCAGTGTATTGCTCTCAATGTTTGTAAACTCCTGGGTCAGGGAGTCCATGCAGGAGTTGAAAGCTTCCGTGGCCTTACTGATGTCAAGTTGAAGAAATATCAAGGTAAAGTTTTATAAGGCTAGGTTGGCCGTGGTTTCAGTATCGATGTTACTGGTGTCTCTGAACCAGATGTTTTCTTTCTTCATTTGCCCAGGGGTTTTCTTGTTTGAGAAAGACACTATGAAGGAAATCTGCTGGTGATCTATCCAATCAACCAGGGTGGACTCACTGGACAAAAGGAGAGGTTTTCCATGAGATGATGAGGTCGAGTAGCACCTCTGTAGTGCATGGGTTTCTGTCAGTCTTGATGGAGGCTATTGTCTTCTATAAAAGCTGCTCAGTGGTCCAGTTGTGTATTTCCTTTGGAAATCCAGTGCAGGTTGAAGTATGATAGAATGATAATGTTGTTGGAGCTAATTAATTGCGCTGTAAAGAATTCCATGCACTGTTTGGTGAAGGTGTTGGTTTAACCAGGGGGTGGTAGATTACATTCAACCTGAAATTAGAGGACACTTGTGAGATGATTTCCAGTGATAAACACCGAAAAGAATGAAACTGGTGATGGGAAGTAGCCTGCAGTTCAGATAGTTTCTGTATATCACTGCTATGCCTCCACCTAGTTTGCCTTCCCTCTTGCTTTCTGGAATGGAGTACAGGGAGACAGCAGTTTGTTGTATCGTTTTGCCAGGTTTCTGTGAGGATCACAATGTAGATGTTGTGGTTGATGATCATGTTTCAGATCTTAAGGCAGTGTTTAACTGAAGAATAGCAGTTGCACAGCATGCGAGTGATGGAGTAATTGGCAGATTATGTTGCTTAGTTTGACCATGAAGAAGGGTGGTAATATGGCTCAGGTTAGAGAACGAGTTGTGATTTTGGGTGGGGACGAGGAATGAATCTCGAGTACGGTTCAAGATAATGGTGGGGATTAGGAGGCCATTTTGTGTTTGGCTGTGGGACTGAGTGTTGGAGGCACTGGTGTTTCCATAGCTTTTTAGAAGGTTTTGTATTCCCTACTCTGAGTGGGAAATATGTCTGTTTGGGTTTGGGAAATGATTATCCAGAAGGATTGTGATTAGAGAGGGGCTGTTGAACTGTGCCAGACATGCTGGATAGCACTTGCAAGATTTATGAGAGTTAAGTGAGTTCCTGAAACAAGAGAAGGACAGAGTAAGGGGGTCTATTTTCTTTCTGAGATAAGATGTAGAGGACAGGAGTGCAGAGAAAGGGGACCAGTAGTGTACAGGGGAAGACTGAGGCTTATAATGTTCTTTCCTGGTAGGCATTGGGGAGGGCTTGTGAATCCAACGTGTCTGATACATGTGGGGTGGAGTGGGTAGAAGTGGAGAGTTAAGGTGAGAAGATTTTAGAAGGTGATGACGAGGGACATGCGTTATTGGGCTGGGGAGTTGTTGGCCAGCGAATTGTGGGAGGTGTGGGGGAAGAGTTGAAGGAAGGACAGGTGTTTTGTGTGACAGGTGGGAGGATGTGCAGACTCCAGTTTAAGGTGTTGGATGTTAGGGTATGTGTCTGGATCCTACTGGAGTCTTTGGAGGGTGGATGATTGAAGCCTGGGAGTAGGAGGTGTGTAAGGGTTTAGGGAATTGTGGGAAGTATTGGAATTGGATGAAGGTGTGTTGAGTGGAGGAGAAGTCCGAGCTGTGTGGTGTTGAAAGTTGAGGGTAGATGAGGATTGGAAGTAGGGTGATAGACCATAAGGGTTGGGATGGAAGTTAGCTGGGAGGGATTTCATAGTAGGAAAGATATTGTCCACTAAGGCTAGGATTCTATTGTTCGCTTGGAACATGATTTTCCCATTATCGAAGATGGATAGTGCAAGGTTACCCGGTGGAGAGGTAAAGCAAGGGGAGAGGTAATTTTCATTTTTCATCCAAAAGGAATGTTTGATAGTGTGGAGGCTCTAAGCGTATTTTGTCTTAAAATGTACCATGGGTCGATGTTGTGTGTGAAGAGGAGTAGGTCTGTTTTAAAGGCTCCTTTCTGCATGCAGTGGTATTAGTCTGCAAAAAGGTATTCCGGGAAGTCTCTCAAGATTGTGTTTCAAATTTTTCTTTCAGTATTTAAAGTTGATAAATGGATATGTAATCCTGAAAGTGTTGACAGCTGATTTAAAAAAGCAATTTGAGGGTGATGTGGTGTCAGATATACCACTCCACACCTCTCCCATCTATGCTAGTCTACCCTACAATACTCCACGGTACTCTGTTATTGCAAATGCCACTACAGTCCACTCCGTTCCACTGAACCCTAATCCACTTTACAAAACTCCACTCTACACTATTCGACATTGCCACTGCACTCTACTCCACTCCAGTCTTTGCCACTCCAGTCTATGCCACTACACTGTGAGCCACTCCACTCTACTGCACTCCATGCTAATCCACTGTATTCCAATCTAGTCTATGTCATACCACTCCACACTATTCCACTCTGTGCCACTCCAGTTTATGCCTTGGCCATAGAGATATGGATTTTTTAGTTTTGTCTTGCAGCACAAAGCTTTGTTACACTTAATAGTGAGAATGCACGTTACCAGTCTTTCTCCAATTTTCTAATAGTTTTCCTTTCTTAACTGTACTCTATTCCACTGTACACCACTCCACTCAACACTACTCCTCTTTACACCACTGCCCTCTACACTATTCTCCACAGTGCATCACTACACTCTACGTCTCTTCTGTTTATGCCACTCCACTGTACACCACTCCACTGTACGCCACTCCACTATACAGGACTTCACTGTATGATAATACACTGAACACTATTACACTGTGCACTACTCCACACTGCATCACTCCATTCTCCGCCACTCCAATGTATGCCATTCCAATGAGCGCCACTCCATGCTAATCGTCTATGCTATTCCACTGTATGCCACTCCACCTTTACGCCGCTCCTTTCATTGCTATTCCACTGTATGCCACTTCACTCTACGCCACTCCACTGTACACCATTACACTCTAAGCTATTCCACTCTACACCACTCCACTTTGTGTCACTCCACTGTGTGTCACTACACTCAATGTCATTCCACTATACACCACTCTATTTCACTGTAGGCCACGCCATTTTATGTCTCTATACTTTTTGCTACAAAATCTTTATAAATCTTAATACAATCACATACTCATCTGTTAAATAATAATGCTTAATGATGGCAACATCACTTGTATAAAAATGAAGCTCTTTATTTAACCATTCAAAAAGTATATAATCTCTCATTTCTTGTGGTTCCTCCTCTCTCAGTCACTCTTAGAATATTGACTATAATCTCATAGTTTCCCGACCTCCAAATCGTATGCCTTCGTCAGCAGAAAAGATCATTTGATTGATATAGCAGATAGCATTTACATATGTGTATCTTAATCTCCCCTACAAATCCTACTTAGAGGTCACACACCCATAATCCCTATTTGAATATTCTGCTTTAGGGCTTAAGTTGGGAACAATTTGATCTTTTAGATTTATTCTGCAGTGTCTCACTTTATGTAGGGGGCTATGTAACCAGCCATACACCACGTAAGGTGGTTACATAAGGTTGTCATGTAACCATCCATACTAGCTATATCATATCATTTCACTATTTAGATTAATCCCACCCCTCTCATATGCCTGCTCACAGGTCTCTTTCTTCCTGTGAAGAAAGAGACCTTTGAACAACCATATGAAGAAAACATGGACCTAGGTGCAAATCAGTTCTGTATGTATTTTCTCAAGATGTCAATGATATATGCCTTTTGTACATAAGCTACTCTTCCAAAGTGTAGGTATACATTCAGGAGGGGCTATGATCCAATGGTGTGTTTCTGTGAGAACTTAAATTGGGAATATTGTGCAACAAGCTTTATGTCTCCATCGCACCCTTTGTGAGGACGTCTGTTGGTCGTTTAGCACAACCACAGCTTTCATCTTCATCTCCATTGTACACTTCTTTGAGGGCTTCTGTTGGTAGTTCATTGCATTAAGTTTTCCATCAACACTGGAGTCTTCTATGAGGACCTCTGTTGGTAGTATAGTGCTATTGCACTTCTCCATCTCCGTTGGACTCTTCCATGAGGATCTCTGTTGGTAGTATAGCACGGCTGCAAACTAATGACAGTAATTTTAATCCAATAGAGTGCAATAGTATTGGGATCCTTTGCTACTAGTGATGCTCAAGAGGGCCACCTCAGATACTGACCAGTGATTGTCTCAGGATCCAAAGAAGATTATCTGACATTCAATAAAACAGATTGGACCTTGGTCAGTGTTATGTGGAGTGTGTAGTATGAAATGGTCTTTCAGTCTCTGAGCTTCTATTCTGCCTTTATCGAAGGAAACAACTTAAGCAAGGATCAAGACACCTTCTGAACCACTACTAGTAAAAATGGGACAACATCATTTATGAGATGTACTGCACCTTTAGAAACAGAACAAATATGTAATTGTCAAAGCCAGTGGGTCTGTTTATGTTGCTTGCTGTAATGGCTATACAATAAATGGTTTTATATGTATGGACAAATAGGTTATACATGCAGACACAGGTGGATGCTATAAACTACATATATCATAATGACAGTCTGAGAACGTAGACAGATGTCCAGCTCCCTATTAGTAAACGTGTGAAGAAAGCACAGTCATCTCTATTTGTGCTAATTGTATATAAACATTATGTTAATATTCCCATTTTAATGGAGAGGGCCAGTTCACAAAGGCATTTATGAATGCATGAAGCATTACTACATGAGTACTACTTTACATATTCATGAAGAATTTTGTGAATTGGCTCCCAAATAGTTGTCTGGCTCCTGGCTTCCCCTTAATTTTCCTGACTGGTATATGATTTGGCACCTGAGAAATAACAGAGATTGATTTTATTACCCAGTGGCTAGGATGATGGGCACAATGATGCATCGAATGGCACATTTAGAGAGTTTTGCTCCCAAGCCCATGACATGCTTTGAATTGTACAGACGTTTATCTGTGATTCTACCATGATCAATGTCTTCTATCCCTAACAGCATCCATCTTTGGAGATCCCCACAGTGTCACTTTCGATGGGGCAAACTTCACCTTCAAGGGGAAAGGGGAGTACACGCTAGTCCAATCCAGCACCTTAACCATCCAAGGGAGGACACAGCCTGTGGGTAAGTTGGGACGATATGACGGAGTGATTTGCTTGTCACTAGTGTGAATCCCAACAAAGCTGACTCAGCATTCCATCCTTCTGAGTTTGGTAATTAGTATACAATTTAATAAGGTAACAGTACCGCCAGCTGTTTACAAAAACTGGATATGGCATAAGTATGAAATGAAGTGATAAATAAAAAAAAAACAAGTCATCATTAGCTTTTGTATTAATACAGACAACGTTCCTGCTATGATTTTGCATGCTGTTCTTGGCGTGTGCTATAATATGAAGCTTCCCAGAATGCTGGGATACAGCATTTCCGCAGGTGCTTACACACAAAGCCTCTGACCATTGACCTGGATCAAGATCTAGCCTATGTGTGCCTTTTTGCTGTTTTGAGTTCATTCACTTTACATATTTCTATGTGTTATCAGTGGATATGTGTATGTACAAAAGGACTTCTGGCTACTGTCAACACGCAATACAGTCTAATTAAATCTAGAGAAACGCCATCTCCGTACACAGTCATATAGGGGCACAGACATACGATGCACCATACGTATATGTGCAGAATTATATTATGGGAATGAAATGGTAACACGTTTATCTACAGATGCAGAAGACAACCTAGATTCTTAACCTAAACTCTGTGTACCATCATGTATACAGCTGTAGCAGAGTGAGCAATAACTTATTTTTATTGAGCGCCTCGTACCACACATTCAACCACCTCTAGCCAATCTAATGGTTTTCAGTTTATTGACATCTAATGCATGGTAGCTTAGGTGGCCTTGTCAAGATTTACAGTTGTGAGAAGTTAATTTGCAAACAGATCAAGATGGCCAGATGATGAAGTAATTTAAATGCTGGCCGCTGACCCCTGCTGTAATCTGTAAGTCTGTGCCACACCATCTCATCATTGCATGCCTCTGGGTTTAGTATAGTCTCCTAATATTACCTATTATCTAACTGGAGACCCAGTATACATGAAACAGATACTGAGAGAAGAAAGGAGAGGGAAGAATAGAATCAGAGTAAGGGTGGGAAGAATCCTGGGCAAAGATTCAGGGGGAAAAGGGAGGGGAGCAGCCGAGGAAAGTGAGGCAGAGAACAAATTACAGCAGGAAAGATGTGGCGAGAAACAGAAGAGAAGGTGCACAAATACACAGCAACAACAGCGCCAGTTTGCGTTTGTAACATCACATGTAACCAGGATACACACACTGAATATTCTGGACACAGTGATGACTTTCTGTGAAAACCCAATCTGGGAGAGTGATATGGAGGCCCTGGCATCTCTAGGCTCTCTGTAAGTACAGGTGTGTTCCAACTTAACCTTGCAAGAAAATAGCGAGTATTTGGCATCTCAGTAAAATTATGTGCAGGGTCAATGACAAAGCACCAAGGGTCAAATTTAAAGAAAAGGGGCTAAAATTGGCAGCGCCACACTGCTTCCCTTTAGAAACGCAGGGATGTACCGTATTTAAGGGAATACGGCGCACCCCTGCGTTTCTTCCTGCGCTGACGCTAAATTGAATTGCCAGCGCAGGCATCCTTGCACCTTCATGCAAGGATGTCTGTGTTAATGGGTGTGATTGTTTATGTGCGGGAAGGTGTCCCTTCCTGCACATAAACAATAATTTCTGGCATTTTTCTTTTTGTATGCGTGTGGCAGAATGCAGCACGCTTAGAAAAAGCAAAAAAAACGAGAAGGAATAAAGATATTCCTCCTCGTTGCGCCCTGCTAACGCCACCCCTGAGGGTGGCTATAGATTTTGGCACTGCCTCAGGTTTACATGATTTCATAAATCTGAGGCAACGTCAAAATGCAATGGGTGTTGCTGTGGCACGCCCACAGCAACACCCATTGTACGCCCCTTCCACGCACAGTGCTGTGTGGGAAGGGGCCATATTTACAAGGTGGCATTAAGCCACAAAAGAGGCTTAACGCCACCTTGTAAATTTGGCGCTGTGCTTAGCACCACAGGAGTGTCACTAAAAGTGACGCTCCTGTGATGCTAGCCTCAAGTACTGTTGCCCACATAGGAGATGTGCGTAGATCACTTTAAATCTAATAGTATATCTTTCACTCACTAAGGTTTGACAATCTCTGTTGCACAGAGACCGCCTTTTTAACAGCAAGTTATGAGTGACTTAGGAGAAGATGATGCTAGATCATGTCAGGATACTGACTATGTCTAAACAACTGTCTTTATTTCCATCAGACTAACCCTAAATATGTGTTTTTTTCAAAAGGTACAAACCACAGTGCAGAGTTGCTTTATAAACGTATGAATAGCAGTGTGGAGGCGCATGGCTTGTCCTCTGTGGCCATGCAGGAAAATGGATCAGATGTCATAGAAGTGCGCCATGCAGAGGCCGCACAGGAAGCAGAGGACTTGGAGGTCCTTCTTAACCAGAAAGTGATCAGCTTCAGGGAACAGCCTTGGATGGATCTAAAAGGTGAGCAACAGCTCCTTGCACCTCATGAAAGTGGCCATGTATGACACTAAGGTGAGGCCCTGAGTTTGTGAAAAAAGTGATCATTTTTGGAGTTTGGAAAGCTAATTCTTCTGATGCACCTCCTAAATCGAATTCAAATGCCAATGCTTTCATTTCCGGAACCAGTGTGCACCTCTTGAAACCTTTTACATTTTGGTGATATCCCCGCCTGCAAAAAACGTTACTTTTTCTATTGCTTAAATTAGTAGCTTTCTTAACCATTGTGAGATATATTTTTGATAGCTTGATATATCTGACTGGCACATTGCTTTCTCTTTCTCTTTAACTCTGGCACTCTTTCTGTCTCTACCTTATGGCTTCTGGCACTAATGAAATCAGTACAGGGCCACAGTGTATCCACTGTGCTGCAATTGGAGAACGTAGGGCAAGGAAAGATTGATCTCAAACAGTGATGTTTATCATTGCGTGTTCTACATTACTGCACAGAGGCGGAAAAGTAAATTCCTTCTATAGGTGATGGTAAAGCTTATTATGTGTGATTATCTAAGTTAACAGAGGTGCTCATGAAACCGATTTTATGCTTGACTATGATATAATCATGAACTATGGTTTCCTTTGATCTAAGCATTTCAGGCTTTGAGAAGGTGGTTAGCCTCTAAAACATATTGACTACATAAGGAAGAATGTTTTATTGTTGATGCAGACTTTTCTTTCAAGATGATTGTACTAAACTAAACCTGTGTACATTAAGGAAGTGAAATAAAAATGTGATTCTGATGATATCCTGTGAAAAACTGAATAATACATAAATAGACTATATATTTTTTTTAAATGTGGAGCCACTGACTATCTTTCAACCCCAACTCACGCAACACCTGGCGATCAAAAACCTCCTGGACCCCTCCCAATGAGGGTTCCGCAGCAACCACAGCACCAAAACCACCCTGATCGCTGCCACTGATGACATCAGAACCCTCCTCAACTGGGGAGAAACTGCCTGGTTTTCCTCAATCTCTCAGTGGCATTCAACAACGTATATCACCACACCCTTATCAAGAAGCTGCCTCACATCTCAATCCACAGAAACACCCTGAAGTGTATCACCTCCTTCGTCACTGGTAGAACCCACAGAATTCACATTTCACCTTGGAACCCAAGGACATCATCTGCGGCGTCCTTGAAGGCTCGACTCTCAATCCCACACTGTTCAACATTTACATGACTCCCTTGGCCAACATTGTCAGATCCAAGTGAATGAACATCATATCCTGCCCAGATGACACCCAGCTGATCCTCTTACTGTCCGAAGAACGCTTCACCACGAAGGCCAAGTTCTGCAGGTGCATGACAGACAAAGCCAACTGGGTGTAAAACAGCTGACTAAAAGTCATTACAGACAAAACAGAAGTGCTGATCTTCTGGAACAACACTGAACTTGGACCAGCACCCACCCTGACAGACCATGCATGCAACTTTAGCGTGATCCCGGACACCAAGCTCACCATGAAAAAACAGACTAACACAGTGTCTTTTGCCTGCTTCTCAACTCTTCGCAAAGTCCGTAAGATGTTCAAATGGCTCCTTGTCAACACCAGACAAACCGTCACTCAAACCCTAATGACCACCTGACTGAGCTACACCAACACTCTCTACCGAATGCCCACAATATGTCAGGCATTGGCTCTAAGCAGTTTTAAGATACTACTTCGCCATGAACATTCACTATCTTTTAGATATGGGTATCAGTAATTCATGGTGAGTCACATAAACTTGCCAATCAAACCTTCATCTTGCGTGCAGAAACTCACTCATAAGCTTTTGGGCACTCACATTCACGATCACACGCACACACTCACTCTTTATTCATGCAGGGTAGGGTGGCAGACAATAGTGTCGTAAGTGTGGGTTGAACTAGGCTCCACATCCAAGCTGCATTCCTCATAGTGTCCCCTTGTTCACCATCACCATGTACATCTCTTAGATAACGATAGGAACACTTTCAAATAAAAAAAAAAATATATATATATATATATATATATATATATACATATATAAATAATTCACTTAAAAAAACAAAGGTTAAATGGGCATTATAGTTAGGATCTGAATTTACTCGCACATAAGCATATAAATTCAGCAATTATGGTTATCTCAAGTAACTATAACTCGTGCCCTACGGTAACTATAACTTGCACCCGGTACATTAGTCTCTGAGTGCATCTGTGAGTGAGTAAATGGCTTTCTTAGTGGGTCTGTGAGTGAGTGCATGAGTCTCTGAGTGGGTCTGCGAGTGGGTGCATGAACCTGAGTGGGTCTGTGAAAGGGTGCATGAATGTCTGAGAGGGTCTGTGAGTGGATGTGTGAATGTCTGAGTGGGTCTATGTGGGTGTGTCAGTAGCTGTGTGAGTGACTTGGCCACAAAGGACCCTTACCTGCCCTTTTATCCAACAAGAGTTAAATTTGCTCAAATTATCTACCCAAGTGGAGTTCTTTCAGCCTCCTTCGGTAAATGTAAATGTATTCTACAGTACAGCTGTGTAATGGAGTAAATGTCACCAGTGACTTTGTGTGCGTTTTGGCAACATGATTGTTCCTGGGGCGTCTTTCTCTAGAATTCTGTGATAGCATGAATCCTCTTATAGAGAGGACAATGAGATTACAAAGATGTAAATCTCCACCAAACCCAGGTCCTTCCTTTCATCTATATGGGGTTAAGTGTTTCTTTGTTTTGTGGAGATGTCCTCATACTCCTCAGCATCAAGAATGTGCTATCCAAATCAGCGGCAAAGACACTGCAGGGCCCTTTGGTAAGCTGTCCATCATCCTGGTAAAATGCGGGAAGACATTTGCATATTACTAAGGTGAATGGTGCGGCGCCAAGTGGAAGGAGCTTCCAGGTGATTTTCACATTTGCATACTTGTAGCAATTTAAAGGGAGAACTATGGACTCTACTCTCACCAGGAGAGGACAAGAAAGAACCCATTAGTCAGAGTCACATAAAGTTTGCACCCCAATAGATCAACGATGAATTCACCTTCACATAGGATGTCAGATCCTTATAGAGGAGGGGGGCTGGGCGTCCCCCATCCCTGGGCCAATCTTGGCCCCCGGGGACCCCATCCCCTGGGGCCCAGCCTTCATTCAGTAGGGGAGGGAGACCATGTGGCTCCTTTCCCAGGCCGATTCTGCCCCAGGGACACCGTCCCGTGGCCAAGCTATGCCTCCTGGGTCCCCCCAGGGTCACCCAGTCAGCAGCATTGAAGGCTGCAGGGGAAGCCTGAATGCCCCCACGGTCCCAGCGGGCTCCCTGCCTCCTGCAGGAGCCGGCATTGCTCTCACACATAGGGAGCTGGTAAACATAAAGCTCTTTGTGTGTAAGAGCAATCGTTTTGTCTGTTTCCCTGCCTGTGTCATTGCTGGCAGAAAAACAGACACAAACTCTTCTCCCAGCAAGAGAGAGTGGTTTGACAGTTCTCACTTCCTGGGAGTGGAGTTTGTGTTTGCTCTGGCTTGACATGAGCTGTCTAAGCTTCCCCCAAGTCAGAGCAAAAAGCGATGTCCTGGGGTTGAGCACCCCAGGACATAGCAGGATCCAGCCCTGGCGGGTAGCAGTCCCCATTGCCATATATGGCACCAGGAGTGGGGCTGAGCTGCCTCCCTTCTTTTAATTTCAAGGGCCAGGGAGGTGGTGGTCCCAGGGGTAAAGCATGGCCTTGAAGGGGAGCAGCATGGCCCCCCTCCTTCTAAATTAAAAAAAGAAAGCCCCAGGGAGGTGGTGGTCCCAGGAGGGAGGCCACATGGCCCCCTCCTTGGAAAAAATAAAGAAAACCCTGGGGAGTTGGTGGTCCCCTGGGCTTCAATCAGCCCCAGGAAGGGGGTCCATGCAGCCCTCCTACATTTATTAATCAAAGCCCTGATGTGGTATTGGTCCCTGGGGCTCATTTGAGCCCTTGGAGGGGGGTCTGCACAACCTCCCTCCAATATTTAAATAAAGCCGGGTGGGGGGTGCCAGGGCTCACAAAACCTTCAAAGGGGTACCCTGCGCACTGCTCTCCAATTTTAAAAAAATGTCAGAGGGACCTGGCCCACCAGGGGGTTCTAGTGAAAAAAGCATTGGAGGCCATGTGTAGGAAGTTGGCTCTGTATGTGCTATTTCAAAGTAAGAATAGCATGCACAGAGTCCAAGGGTTCCCCTTAGAGGTAAAATAGTGGTAAAAAGAGATAATACTAATGCTCTATTTTGTGGTAGTGTGGTCGAGCAGTAGGCTTATCCAAGGAGTAGTGTTAAGCATTTGTTGTACATACACATAGACAATAAATGAGGTACCCACACTCAGAGAAAAATCCAGCCAATAGGTTTTGTTATAGAAAAATATCTTTTCTTAGTTTATTTTAAGAACCACAGGTTCAAATTTAACATGTAATATCTTGTTTGAAAGGTATTGCAGGTAAGTACATTAGGAACTTTGAATCATTTCAATTGCATGTATACTTTTCAAGTTATTCACAAATAGCTATTTAAAAAGTGGACACAGTGCAATTTTCACAGTTCCTGGGGGAGGTAAGTTTTTGTTAGTTTTACCAGGTAAGTAAGACACTTACAGGGTTCAGTTCTTGGTCCAAGGTAGCCCACCGTTGGGGGTTCAGAGCAACCCCAAAGTTACCGCACCAGCAGCTCAGGGCCGGTCAGGTGCAGAGTTCAAAGTGGTGCCCAAAACGCATAGGCTTCAATGGAGAGAAGGGGGTGCCCCGGTTCCAGTCTGCCAGCAGGTAAGTACCCGCGTCTTCGGAGGGCAGACCAGGGGGGTTTTGTAGGGCACCGGGGGGGACACAAGCCCACACAGAAATTTCACCCTCAGCGGCGCGGGGGCGGCCGGGTGCAGTGTTAGAACAAGCGTCGGGTTCGCAATGGAAGTCAATGAGAGATCAAGGGATCTCTTCAGCGCGGCAGGCAGGCAAGGGGGGGCTTCCTCGGGGAAACCTCCACTTGGGCAAGGGAGAGGGACTCCTGGGGGTTACTTCTGCAGTGAAAGTCCGGTCCTTCAGGTCCTGGGGGCTGCGGGTGCAGGGTCTTTTCCAGGCGTCGGGACTTAGGTTTCAGAGAGTCGCGGTCAGGGGAAGCCTCGGGATTCCCTCTGCAGGCGGCGCTGTGGGGGCTCAGGGGGGACAGGTTTTGGTACTCACAGTCGTAGAGTAGTACGGGGGTCCTCCCTGAGGTGTTGGTGCTCCACCAGCCGAGTCGGGGTCGCCGGGTGCAGTGTTGCAAGTCTCACGCTTCTTGCGGGAGATTGCAGGGTTCTTTAAAGCTGCTCCTTTGGATAAAGTTGCAGTCTTTTTGGAGCAGGTCCGCTGTCCTCGGGAGTTTCTTGTCGTCGTCGAAGCAGGGCAGTCCTCAGAGGATGCAGAGGTCGCTGGTCCCTTTGGAAGGCGTCGCTGGAGCAGAGTTCTTTGGAAGGCAGGAGACAGGCCGGTGAGTTTCTGGAGCCAAGGCAGTTGTTGTCTTCTGGTCTTCCTCTGCAGGGGTTTTCAGCTAGGCAGTCCTTCTTGTTGTTGTTGCAGGAATCTAATTTTCTAGGGTTCAGGGTAGCCCTTAAATACTAAATTTAAGGGCGTGTTTAGGTCTGGGGGGTTAGTAGCCAATGGCTACTAGCCCTGAGGGTGGGTACACCCTCTTTGTGCCTCCTCCCAAGGGGAGGGGGTCACAATCCTAACCCTATTGGGGGAATCCTCCATCTGCAAGATGGAGGATTTCTAAAAGTTAGAGTCACCTCAGCTCAGGACACCTTAGGGGCTGTCCTGACTGGCCAGTGACTCCTCCTTGTTATTCTCATTATTTTCTCCGGCCTTGCCGCCAAAAGTGGGGGCCGGGGCCGGAGGGGGCGGGCAACTCCACTAGCTGGAGTGTCCTGCGGTGCTGTGACAAAGGGGTGAGCCTTTGAGGCTCACCGCCAGGTGTTACAGCTCCTGCCTGGGGGAGGTGTTAGCATCTCCACCCAGTGCAGGCTTTGTTACTGGCCTCAGAGTGACAAAGGCACTCTCCCCATGGGGCCAGCAACATGTCTCTAGTGTGGCAGGCTGCTGGAACTAGTCAGCCTACACAGACAGTCGGTTAAGTTTCAGGGGGCACCTCTAAGGTGCCCTCTGGGGTGTATTTTGCAATAAAATGTACACTGGCATCAGTGTGCATTTATTGTGCTGAGAAGTTTGATACCAAACTTCCCAGTTTTCAGTGTAGCCCTTATGGTGCTGTGGAGTTCGTGCAAAACAGACTCCCAGACCATATACTCTTATGGCTACCCTGCACTTACAATGTGTAAGGTTTTGCTTAGACACTGTAGGGGCACAGTGCTCATGCACTGGTACCCTCACCTATGGTATAGTGCACCCTGCCTTAGGGCTGTAAGGCCTGCTAGAGGGGTGTCTTACCTATACTGCATAGGCAGTGAGAGGCTGGCATGGCACCCTGAGGGGAGTGCCATGTCGACTTACTCATTTTGTTCTCACCAGCACACACAAGCTGGCAAGCAGTGTGTACGTGCTGAGTGAGAGGTCTCCAGGGTGGCATAAGACATGCTGCAGCCCTTAGAGACCTTCCTTGGCATCAGGGCCCTTGGTACTAGAAGTACCAGTTACAAGGGACTTATCTGGATGCCAGGGTCTGCCAATTGTGGATACAAAAGTACAGGTTAGGGAAAGAACACTGGTGCTGGGGCCTGGTTAGCAGGCCTCAGCACACTTTCAATTGTAAACATAGCATCAGCAAAGGCAAAAAAGTCAGGGGGCAACCATGCCAAGGAGGCATTTCCTTACACAACCCCCCCCCAAACGAAAGATGATGAGACTAACCTTTCCCAAGAGAGTCTTCATTTTCTAAGTGGAAGAACCTGGAAAGGCCATCTGCATTGGCATGGGCAGTCCCAGGTCTGTGTTCCACTATAAAGTCCATTCCCTGTAGGGAGATGGACCACCTCAACAGTTTTGGATTTTCACCTTTCATTTGCATCAGCCATTTGAGAGGTCTGTGGTCAGTTTGAACTAGGAAGTGAGTCCCAAAGAGGTATGGTCTCAGCTTCTTCAGGGACCAAACCACAGCAAAGGCCTCCCTCTCAATGGCACTCCAACGCTGCTACCTGGGGAGTAACCTCCTGCTAATGAAAGCAACAGGCTGGTCAAGGCCATCATCATTTGTTTGGGACATAACTGCCCCTATCCCATGTTCAGAGGCATCAGTCTGCACAATGAACTGCTTAGAATAATCTGGAGCTTTTAGAACTGGTGCTGAGCACATTGCTTGTTTCAGGGTGTCAAAGGCCTGTTGGCATTCTACAGTCCAGTTCACTTTCTTGGGCATTTTCTTGGAGGTGAGTTCAGTGAGGGCTGTCACAATGGATCCATATCCCTTCACAAACCTCCTGTAGTACCCAGTCAAGCCAAGGAATGCCCTGACTTGAGTCTGGGTTTTTGGAGCTACACAGTCCAGAATAGTCTGGATCTTGGGTTGGAGTGGCTGAACTTGGCCTCCACCTACAAGGTGGCCCAAGTAAACCACAGTTCCCTGCCCTATCTGGCATTTGGATGCCTTGATAGAGAGGCCTGCAGATTGCAGAGCCTTCAAAACCTTCTTCAGGTGGACCAGGTGATCCTGCCAGGTGGAGCTAAAGACAGCAATATCATCAAGATAAGCTGTGCTAAAGGACTCCAAACCAGCAAGGACTTGATTCACCAACCTTTGGAAGGTGGCAGGGGCATTCTTTAAACCAAAGGGCATAACAGTAAACTGATAATGCCCATCAGGTGTGGAGAATGCTGTTTTCTCTTTTGCTCCAGGTGCCATTTTTATTTGCCAGTACCCTGCTGTCAAGTCAAAGGTACTTAAGAATTTGGCAGCACCTAATTTGTCTATGAGCTCATCAGCTCTAGGAATTGGATGGGCGTCTGTCTTGGTGACAGAGTTGAGCCCTCTGTAGTCCACACAAAACCTCATCTCTTTCTTTCCATCTTTGGTGTGAGGTTTGGGGACTAAGACCACTGGGCTAGCCCAGGGGCTGTGAGAGCGCTCAATTACTCCCAATTCCAGCATCTTGTGGACTTCCACCTTGATGCTTTCCTTAACATGGTCAGACTGTCTAAAGATTTTGTTTTTGACAGGCATGCTGTCTCCTGTGTCCACATCATGGGTACACAGGTGTGTCTGACCAGGGGTTAGGGAGAAGAGTTCAGGAAACTGTTGTAGGACTCTCCTACAATCAGCTTGCTGTTGGCCAGAGAGGGTGTCTGAGTAGATCACTCCATCTACTGAGCCATCTTTTGGGTCTGATGACAGAAGATCAGGGAGAGGTTCACTCTCTGCCTCCTGATCCTCATCTGTTACCATCAACAGATTTACATCAGCCCTGTCATGGAAGAGCTTAAGGCGGTTCACATGGATCACCCTCTTGGGGCTCCTGCTTGTGCCCAGGTCCACCAGGTAGGTGACCTGACTCTTCCTTTCTAGCACTGGGTAAGGGCCACTCCATTTGTCCTGAAGTGCCCTGGGAGCCACAGGCTCCAGAACCCAGACTTTCTGCCCTGGTTGGAACTCAACCATTGCAACCTTTTGGTCATACCAAAACTTCTGGAGCTGTTGGCTGGCCTCAAGGTTTTTGCTTGCCTTTTCCATGTACTCTGCCATTCTAGAGCGAAGGCCAAGTACATAGTCCACTATGTGTTGTTTAGGCTCATGAAGAGGTCTCTCCCAGCCTTCTTTAACAAGAGCAAGTGGTCCCCTTACAGGGTGACCAAACAGAAGTTCAAAGGGTGAGAATCCTACTCCCTTCTGTGGCACCTCTCTGTAAGCGAAAAGCAGACATGGCAAGAGGACATCCCACCTCCTTTTGAGCTTTCCTGGGAGCCCCATGATCATGCCTTTTAATGTCTTGTTGAATCTCTCAACTAAGCCATTAGTTTGTGGATGGTATGGTGTAGTGAATTTGTAAGTCACCCCACACT
Organism: Pleurodeles waltl; assembly: GCF_031143425.1. NCBI lineage: Eukaryota > Metazoa > Chordata > Amphibia > Caudata > Salamandridae > Pleurodeles > Pleurodeles waltl. The sequence continues at coordinate 745,372,928 of NC_090450.1, read as the reverse complement.
CATTCCACATGTGTTTTAGGTATGCTGACATGAAGTTGGTACCTCTGTCAGACACCACCTCCTTAGGGAAACCCACTCTGGTAAAGATACCAATGAGGGCCTTGGCTACTGCAGGGGCAGTAGTTGACCTAAGGGGAATAGCTTCAGGATACCTAGTAGCATGATCCACTACTACTAGGATATACATATTTCCTGAGGCTGTGGGAGGTTCTAGTGGACCAACTATGTCCACACCCACTCTTTCAAAGGGGACCCCCACCACTGGAAGTGGAATGAGGGGGGCCTTTGGGTGCCCACCTGTCTTACCACTGGCTTGACAGGTGGGGCAGGAGAGGCAAAACTCCTTAACCTTGTGGGACATATTGGGCCAGTAGAAGTGGTTGACTAACCTCTCCCACGTCTTGGTTTGTCCCAAATGCCCAGCAAGGGGAATATCATGGGCTAAGGTCAGAATAAACTCTCTGAACGACTGAGGCACTACCACTCTCCTAGTGGCACCAGGTTTGGGGTCTCTGGCCTCAGTGTACAGGAGTCCATCTTCCCAATAGACCCTATGTGTTCCATTTTTCTTGCCCTTGGACTCTTCAGCAGCTTGCTGCCTAAGGCCTTCAAGAGAGGGACAGGTTTCTTGTCCCTTACACAGCTCTTCCCTTGAGGGTCCCCCTGGGCCTAAGAGCTCAACCTGATAAGGTTCAAGCTCCAAAGGCTCAGTTCCCTCAGAGGGCAGAACTTCTTCCTGAGAAGAGAGGTTCTCTTTTTCTGACTGTGTTGCAGTTGGTTTCCCAACTGACTTTCCTTTTCTCTTGGTAGGCTGGGCCTTTCTTCCAGACTCCAGCTCTACTTTTTCACCCTGTGCCTTGCATTGTGCTCTTGTTTTTACACACACCAGTTCAGGGATACCCAGCATGGCTGCATGGGTTTTTAGTTCTACCTCAGCCCATGCTGAGGACTCCAGGTCATTTCCAAGCAGACAGTCTACTGGGATGTTTGAGGAGACCACCACCTGTTTCAGGCCATTGACCCCTCCCCATTCTAAAGTTACCATTGCCATGGGATGTGCTTTGGTCTGATTGTCAGCGTTGGTGACTGTATAGGTTTTTCCAGTCAGGTATTGGCCAGGGGAAACCAGTTTCTCTGTCACCATGGTGACACTGGCACCTGTATCCCTCAGGCCCTCTACACTTGTCCCATTAATAAAGAGCTGCTGCCTGTATTTTTGCATGTTAGGCGGCCAGGCAGCTAGTGTGGCTAAATCCACCCCACCCTCAGAGACTAGAGTAGCTTCAGTGTGGACCCTGATTTGCTCTGGGCACACTGTTGATCCCACTTGGAGACTAGCCATTCCAGTGTTACCTGGATTGGAGTTTGGAGTGGAACCTTTCTTGGGACAGGCCTTGTCTCCAGTTTGGTGTCCAGGCTGATTACAGCTACGACACCAGGCCTTTTTGGGATCAAAGTTTTTACCCTTGTACCCAGGATTGTTTTGTGAAGAGGCTCTGGGCCCACCCTCCTGTGCACGTTTTTGGGGGCCTGTAGAAGACTCTTTACTATTTTTATTTTTGGCTGTCTCACCACCTTTCCCCTGGGGAGGTTTTGTGACCCCTTTCTTTTGGTCACCCCCTGTGGAAGTTTTGGACACCCTAGTCTTGACCCAATGGTCCGCCTTCTTTCCCAATTCTTGAGGAGAAATTGGTCCTAGGTCTACCAGATGCTGATGCAGTTTATCATTGAAACAATTACTTAACAGGTGTTCTTTCACAAATAAATTGTACAGCCCATCATAATTACTTACACCACTGCCTTGAATCCAACCATCTAGTGTTTTTACTGAGTAGTCTACAAAGTCAACCCAGGTCTGGCTCGAGGATTTTTGAGCCCCCCTGAATCTAATCCTATACTCCTCAGTGGAGAATCCAAAGCCCTCAATCAGGGTACCCTTCATGAGGTCATAAGATTCTGCATCTTTTCCAGAGAGTGTGAGGAGTCTATCCCTACACTTTCCTGTGAACATTTCCCAAAGGAGAGCACCCCAGTGAGATCTGTTCACCTTTCTGGTTACACAAGCCCTCTCAAAAGCTGTGAACCATTTGGTGATGTCATCACCATCTTCATATTTAGTTACAATCCCTTTAGGGATTTTCAACATGTCAGGAGAATCTCTGACCCTATTTATGTTGCTGCCACCATTGATGGGTCCTAGGCCCATCTCTTGTCTTTCCCTTTCTATGGCTAGGATCTGTCTTTCCAAAGCCAATCTTTTGGCCATCCTGGCTAACTGGATGTCCTCTTCACTGGAGTTATCCTCAGTGATTTCAGAGTTGTTGGTCCCTCCTGTGAGGGAACCTGCATCTCTGACTATTATTTGTGGAGTCAGGGCTTGAGAAGCCCTGTTCTCCCTAAGTAGGACTGGAGGGGGGGAATTTCCCTCCAAGTCACTATCTTCATCCTCTGTGTTGCCATCCTCAGAGGGGTTGGCTTTTTCAAACTCTGCCAAAAGCTCCTGGAGCTGTACTTTGGTAGGTTTGGAGCCCATTGCTATTTTCTTTAGTTTACAGAGTGACCTTAGCTCTCTCATCTGTAGATGGAGGTAAGGTGTGGTGTCGAGTTCCACCACATTCACATCTGTGCTAGACATTATGCTTCTAAAAGTTGGAATACTTTTTAAGAAACTAAAACTGGTTCTAGAATCTAATTCAAACTTTTACAAACTTTTAAACTCTAAAAGAAATGCTAACAGGGACTAACACAAGGCCCTAGCAGGACTTTAAAGAATTTAGAAAACTTTTCAAATTGCAAAAATCAATTTCTAATGACAATTTTGGAATTTGTCGTGTGATCAGGTATTGGCTGAGTAGTCCAGCAAATGCAAAGTCTTGTACCCCACCGCTGATCCACCAATGTAGGAAGTTGGCTCTGTATGTGCTATTTCAAAGTAAGGAATAGCATGCACAGAGTCCAAGGGTTCCCCTTAGAGGTAAAATAGTGGTAAAAAGAGATAATACTAATGCTCTATTTTGTGGTAGTGTGGTCGAGCAGTAGGCTTATCCAAGGAGTAGTGTTAAGCATTTGTTGTACATACACATAGACAATAAATGAGGTACACACACTCAGAGACAAATCCAGCCAATAGGTTTTGTTATAGAAAAATATATTTTCTTAGTTTATTTTAAGAACCACAGGTTCAAATTTAACATGTAATATCTTGTTTGAAAGGTATTGCAGGTAAGTACATTAGGAACTTTGAATCATTTCAATTGCATGTATACTTTTCAAGTTATTCACAAATAGCTATTTAAAAAGTGGACACAGTGCAATTTTCACAGTTCCTGGGGAGGTAAGTTTTTGTTAGTTTTACCAGGTAAGTAAGACACTTACAGGGTTCAGTTCTTGGTCCAAGGTAGCCCACCGTTGGGGGTTCAGAGCAACCCCAAAGTTACCGCACCAGCAGCTCAGGGCCGGTCAGGTGCAGAGTTCAAAGTGGTGCCCAAAACGCATAGGCTTCAATGGAGAGAAGGGGGTGCCCCGGTTCCAGTCTGCCAGCAGGTAAGTACCCGCGTCTTCGGAGGGCAGACCAGGGGGGTTTTGTAGGACACCGGGGGGGACACAAACCCACACAGAAATTTCACCCTCAGCGGCGCTTGGGCGGCCGGGTGCAGTGTTAGAACAAGCGTCGGGTTCGCAATGGAAGTCAATGAGAGATCAATGGATCTCTTCAGCGCGGCAGGCAGGCAAGGGGGGGCTTCCTCGGGGAAACCTCCACTTGGGCAAGGGAGAGGGACTCCTGGGGGTTACTTCTGCAGTGAAAGTCCGGTCCTTCAGGTCCTGGGGGCTGCGGGTGCAGGGTCTTTTCCAGGCGTCGGGACTTAGGTTTCAGAGAGTCGCGGTCAGGGGAAGCCTCGGGATTCCCTCTGCAGGCGGCGCTGTGGGGGCTCAGGGGGGACAGGTTTTGGTACTCACAGTCGTAGAGTAGTCCGGGGGTCCTCCCTGAGGTGTTGGTGCTCCACCAGCCGAGTCGGGGTCGCCGGGTGCAGTGTTGCAAGTCTCACGCTTCTTGCGGGGAGATTGCAGGGTTCTTTAAAGCTGCTCCTTTGGATAAAGTTGCAGTCTTTTTGGAGCAGGTCCGCTGTCCTCGGGAGTTTCTTGTCGTCGTCGAAGCAGGGCAGTCCTCAGAGGATGCAGAGGTCGCTGGTCCCTTTGGAAGGTGTCGCTGGAGCAGAGTTCTTTGGAAGGCAGGAGACAGGCCGGTGAGTTTCTGGAGCCAAGGCAGTTGTTGTCTTCTGGTCTTCCTCTGCAGGGGTTTTCAGCTAGGCAGTCCTTCTTCTTGTTGTTGCAGGAATCTAATTTTCTAGGGTTCAGGGTAGCCCTTAAATACTAAATTTAAGGGCGTGTTTAGGTCTGGGGGGTTAGTAGCCAATGGCTACTAGCCCTGAGGGTGGGTACACCCTCTTTGTGCCTCCTCCCAAGGGGATGGGGTCACAATCCTAACCCTATTGGGGGAATCCTCCATCTGCAAGATGGAGGATTTCTAAAAGTTAGAGTCACCTCAGCTCAGGACACCTTAGGGGCTGTCCTGACTGGCCAGTGACTCCTCCTTGTTATTCTCATTATTTTCTCCGGCCTTGCCGCCAAAAGTGGGGGCTGGGGCCGGAGGGGGCGGGCAACTCCACTAGCTGGAGTGTCCTGCGGTGCTGTGACAAAGGGGTGAGCCTTTGAGGCTCACCGCCAGGTGTTACAGCTCCTGCCTGGGGGAGGTGTTAGCATCTCCACCCAGTGCAGGCTTTGTTACTGGCCTCAGAGTGACAAAGGCACTCTCCCCATGGGGCCAGCAACATGTCTCTAGTGTGGCAGGCTGCTGGAACTAGTCAGCCTACACAGACAGTCGGTTAAGTTTCAGGGGGCACCTCTAAGGTGCCCTCTGGGGTGTATTTTGCAATAAAATGTACACTGGCATCAGTGTGCATTTATTGTGCTGAGAAGTTTGATACCAAACTTCCCAGTTTTCAGTGTAGCCCTTATGGTGCTGTGGAGTTCGTGCAAAACAGACTCCCAGACCATATACTCTTATGGCTACCCTGCACTTACAATGTCTAAGGTTTTGCTTAGACACTGTAGGGGCACAGTGCTCATGCACTGGTACCCTCACCTATGGTATAGTGCACCCTGCCTTAGGGCTGTAAGGCCTGCTAGAGGGGTGTCTTACCTATACTGCATAGGCAGTGAGAGGCTGGCATGGCACCCTGAGGGGAGTGCCATGTCGACTTACTCATTTTGTTCTCACCAGCACACACAAGCTGGCAAGCAGTGTGTCTGTGCTGAGTGAGAGGTCTCCAGGGTGGCATAAGACATGCTGCAGCCCTTAGAGACCTTCCTTGGCATCAGGGCCCTTGGTACTAGAAGTACCAGTTACAAGGGACTTATCTGGATGCCAGGGTCTGCCAGTTGTGGATACAAAAGTACAGGTTAGGGAAAGAACACTGGTGCTGGGGCCTGGTTAGCAGGCCTCAGCACACTTTCAATTGTAAACATAGCATCAGCAAAGGCAAAAAAGTCAGGGGGCAACCATGCCAAGGAGGCATTTCCTTACACCATGCTTGTTTTGTTTTTTGAATTTTCACTGGATTTATGGTCTGCTGTGACTTTCAGTGAAAATAGGAAAAAATGCTGTTTTGCCCTGGTGGGGTCTCTCTGGAACTCTAACACCAGAGCTAAGGGGTCAAGGTGTCAGTGGTTTGACAGTTCTAACTTCCTGGGAGTGGAGTTCGTGTTTGCTTTGACTTGACATGAGCTGTCAAAGCTCCAGCCAAGTCAGAGCAAACAGCTGAGTCCTGGGGGTGGGCACCCCGGGACATAGCAGGAGCCAGCCCTGGCAGGTAGCAGTTCCCATTGCCATATATGGCACCAGGAGTGGGGCTGAGCTGCCTCCCTTCTTGTAATTTCAAAGGCCAGGGAGGTGGTGGTCCCCGGGGTCCAGCATGGCCTTGGAGGGGAGCAGCATGGCCCCCCTCCTAAATAAAAAAAAAAAGAAACACCAGGGAGGTGGTGGTCACAGGAGGGGGGACACATGGCCCTCTCCTTGTAAAAAATAAAGAACACCCTGGGGAGTTGGTGGTCCCTGGGTTTCACTCAGCCCCAGGAAGGGGGTCCATGCAGCATTTATTAATCAAAGCCCAGGGGAGGTGGTGGTACCTCGGTCTAATTTGAGCCCTTGGAGGGGGGGGTCTGCGCAGCCCCCCTCCAATATTTAAATAAAGCCCTGGGGGGGTGGTGGTACCTAGGGCTCAAAGAACCTTCGAAGGGGTATCCTGTGCGCTCCCTTCCAATTAAAAAAAAAATGGCTCTGGGACCTGGCCCACCGGGGGGTTCTAGTGAAAAAAAAGCATGGGAACCCACGCTTGTTTTTTTTTCTTTTAATTTTCACTGGATTCATGGTATGCTGCGATTTTCTGTGAGCATAGAAAAAAATGCTGTATTGCCCTGGTGGGGTCTCTCTGGGACTCCAACACCAGAGCTACCCTGCCCCCTTTCCTTTTATTAAATGTCTTTTCCCAAGTCCCAAGATGGCTGCCCACACTTTCTGGTTGAAGTGTTGGCAGCCAATCAGATCTCAGCACGCGCAGCCCTGACTTGCACAGTTTTGTTATCACTAATGTTATTGGAAATGTTGCTGTTTTATTATGCATGATGTCCTACAAGATGTCATTATTGATGTAATATGTGGGTTAAGTAGCAGTGCATGGTGAGGGTGCGAGTTATAGTTACCTTAGGGCACAAGTTATAGTTTCCTAAGGTAAGAATAGCTACAACTGTAGAATTTTCAGTTTTTTTGCCTTTAAAATGTGAACCTAACTATAACATACCTGTAATCTTTGTTTTTGTATTACATTTCTAAGCTTTTTTAGTTCTATTTCCTAACTAGAATGTCCCTGTAACATTTGTATTTTTCAGTGATTTTCTATTTTTTTTAATGTTAAGTATTACTTTATGTTAATTCAACACCCACCTTGTAAGGCCTTTGCCCATGCGCAGCAGGTGTTGGCCACGAAGCCTGGTCTGTGGTCAGGCCCTGCTGCCATTCCCTCATAGGCACCCAACCCCATGCCACACACAGTTTTCAGCTATGTGCGGCAGGTTTTGGCTGTAGGGCCTGGCCTGTGGTCAGACCCTGCAGCCAACCCCTCCCCCATAGGCACCCAACCCTGCGCCATGCATAGCCTCTGGCGGTGCGTGGTGGGGGTTGGCTGCTGGGCCTGCCCTGATTTTTGCTGGAAAAGTTAAATTAAAATGCTTTTTGGCCCTGGATGATCCTACCACCAGGCTTCGGGGATCAGGGTATTCCTACCATGCTCCCTTTTCTTTATTTTTACCTTTTATATGGGACTTGGCTGAGTCAAAGTCCCAAAATGGCTGCCAACACTTCATGGTTGAAGTGCTGGCATCCAATCAGATCTCTGTCGGATACGCAGAGGAACCGTGTCCCTAGATATCTATTTTGTTTTACTTTAAAAATCTCAAAAACTACTGATCGTATTTACACCAAATAATAAAAATAGATCTTTTTGGACCAAGATCTACATTTCTGCCAAATTTGGTGTAATTCCATTCAGACTTTCGAGCTGTAATTGTGTTTGAAATCCCTATGGGAAATTGCATTGGTAACACAAATTTTTGCCCCCCCACCCCCCTTTTCTCTGCCACCACTTCAATAATCACCCTCAAACTTTCAAGACAGCTGCTGAACAAATTAGCGTACGAAGTTTGAAATTTCATGAAGATTCATAAAACAGCACAAAGGTTATTGGCAAAACAAAAAAAGCTTTGTCTATGGGAATTAAGTCCTAACTATAACTACCTACTGGTGACCTTCAGTAGGTAAAATATGTGTGTGTATACATCTATATATATATATACATATATATGTTAAACCAGTGGCGGTTACCACTGGGTAGTTATAGTTAGGACCACTTTTTATGTTTTTCTAATAGGTTTGATGTGACAAAATGGTCAAAAAAACTCAAGTAACTATAACTTGTGACCGTAAGTCACTCACGCCCTCTTCAGGCACTGCTATTTACTTCCAATATTACATCAGCAACATAATGATGATGACCCTGTGCATGGGAGGGGCACGAGCAATAGTTACTTTAAAACTTGAGTTATAGTTACTCGAGATAACCATAAGTGGTGACTTTTAGTGGTTTTGTTTGTTTAAAAATATGTATAATATCCTGTAACCTTTATTTTTTTCACTCCCCACTAGGTAGTTATAGTCAGAACCATGTTTTCAAAGAAAAAGCGTTTTTTGTCTTGCCTATATCTTTGGCACTGTTTGATGAATCTTCACAGAATTTTTTGAAACAAGTGTACCTGTGATTCTTGTTGTGCACTGAAAGTTTTGGGTTGATCCATCGAGCGGGGGCTAAGAAAAAGGGGGGGTCAAAAAACGTTATGTTTCCCATGTCAATTCCATAGGACCTTTAGACACGACCACTGGACAGAATTACACCCAATTTGGCAAAAAGCTAGCTTTCAGTACACAGATTGTGCTTTCTCTTATTTGGTGTAAATACGTCCAGTAGTTTTGGAGATATTAAAGGGAAACTACATTTTTATATCTCTGGCCATGATGACTTTGCAAATAATGATGAGCTTGTGCAGGGAACTGCACACCTCTGATTGGCTGCTTCAAACAAGGAAGTGTTGGCAGCCTTCTTGAGAATCAGCTTCAGCTGAGTCCCACAAAAAAAGTTTTTAAAAAAAGACAAGGGGCCAGTGTAGTTTCACCTTGATCCCTTAGCTCTGGTCCCAGAAGGTCCCCGCCAGAGCTAAAAAGCTTTTTTTTTTTAAAGAAGTTGCTCTGGTTCACGTCCTATCTGTAGATCTGGAGAATTTTTTTAAAAAAACAAGCGTGGGCTCCTGCGCTTGTTTTATATACAGCCCATGGGAGTGCAAGGTCCCAGGGGCATTGCCTTTTTAATGCAGGGGGTGCTTGGCCTCCCGCTGCACAAGGGACAGCCACCTCACTAGGGCTATGATAAAAAGAATGAAGGGGGTCTGTTTCGGACCCCCAGGGACCATCACCTCCCTGAGGCTGTGTAATGTTGAAGGGGGGCTGAGCAGCCCCCCTCGAGGAACCAATGATGGCCCTTGGGACCGCCAAAACTCAGGGCCAGCTCCAGCACCAAGCAAAAGCAAAGTCAAAGTCAAACAGCTCTCATTGTGAGAAAGTGAAGTTTTCATCTGTCTTCCATGTGTGCAGGGAAGACAGATGAAAACATTGCTCCCACAAGCAAGGTACTGCTATTTAAAGCAGCTCCCTGCTTCTGGGAGCATTGCCGACTCCTGCAGGACACAGGGTGCGAGTTATAGTTACCTCAGGTCATGAGTTAGAGTTACTTGAGATAACTCTAACAGGTGAATTTCTATGTTTTTTATGTTTAAAATGGGAGTCCAAATATAACATCACTGTAACCTTTGTTTTTTTTCAGTGAATATGAACAAAAAAGAAGAGAGAACCCTGGGTAGTGCCCAAGTGTAGAGAGCAGCTCCTGTATAGCGCACCCTACAACACCAGCGACCCTCTAATGTTTGTTTTTCTAGCAACGTTTTTAAGTATAGGGTTAACTCGGTGCCATACACACCAAGCTAGAAAGTATTTCGCTATTTATACTGCAAAGTCTTTAAGCATAGGATTAGCGCAACGCCATCCATGCCGAGCCGAAAAATGACAAAAGCTTTTCACCACCACAGGCACAGTATTACAGCTTTGAATTGGCAAAATACCATCCAAGAAAAACTGGAATGAGCAAACCCCTGACAGGTGATTCACTATCATAGCTTTTCGGAGAGGTTCAGCTTTGTTCAGACACAAGGGAGCACCCAGTATAATTCAAAAGAGTACCCTTTCAGGTTTAGAGTGACACATAAATTATGCAAAAAGAAAAGAGAAGAAAGAACTCTGGGAGTTCCCAAGTGTAGGTGGAGAGCAACATGGCTGCTTTTGCTAATTCAAGCATACATTGATCAAACTGCACCTCAGGTAAAATGAGATTGGCTTCATTAGGCTCCGGGCAGGTGTTTCATAAGATGGGGCACTGCATCCAGGAAATTAACCCAACATTCTACCATTTTATTTTCCTTAAAAAAAATAAAAAATGAGGACTTACCAAGCTATCTCGGTGGAGGCAATATGCAGTGCAGTGACCTTGAAGTGGGTGAAAACAGTTTTTAGCATCTCCTGTATTTTGCATACACTGCCCGATCAATGGAGCTCTTTAATACAAAGAAAGATGAAGCAAGTTTCGCTAAGATTAAACACTTTATATGGACTTTTAAAAGTATCAATTTTCTGTTCCTCAAACTGTCATCCAGCAGTTTTAACTTTTTCTCATTTTTATAAACCATTTCAGTTATTTTCTAGTGTCATGAGTTCCGTTGGTGACTGACTATTTCACTCTAATAAGACATATTTCCTAAAACCACACCGAAAACATGATATTTTTAGCTACCAATGCGCCATTACCTCGGAAGTAAGAGTCAGACCCTAGACAGATGCCGCCACTTTAATGATAAATCAATTTCATGTAGGGCAAACTGTCACACCTTTAGGATTGAATTCCACTGTAAATTACTGTTACTTATTGCAGTGAGGCTCATTCTCAACCCTGGAACGATGAAAGGCTGTGTTTACCCTGCTGTTGATGCCCCATGTACATGTGCACTTATGTCCTAACAATTCCTGATTATGCACTATGTAATACACACATCCTTAAAGTCAAGCCATATTTTAGGTCTGGGTTGACAACCCAGCCGTCTGCTAGACTGCTTCCAGTATATGTAGAGAAGGCTTTGACCATTGCTCCTCTGCCTCTTATGAGCCAGCATCTTTATGTCCTTGCTTTGCGTAATTGTCAAGTACATCACGAATGAGGTCTGAGGGGCATTTCTCTCCGTGTCATGATTTTTGCTGTATTTTTCCGCATTTGTACATTTAAAAAGTACAATCAACCCCCACGCCGTGTCAATAGGAACTATGCCGGTCCTCCCACCGGAAACCACCGACTGGTATTAAGCACTGCTTCCTGTCTTCCTTCCTTTGTTCCTCTACAAATGTTCTCCTCTGAATCTGTGCTATATTGCTTTGCAGGAGTATTTGTCTTTTCGAATTCTGGCAAGAATGTGACAGTGATGTTTTCCTCTGGAGCCGGAGTGGAGGTGCGGGGAATGGGGAAGTTCCTGAGTGTTATGGTTCTGCTTCCCGAAAAGTTCCTGAATGACACGGAGGGCCTACTAGGTGTCATGAATGGCAACCCAGAGGATGATTTCACTTTCAGGAATGGCACACTCCTGCCCACCAGTGCTTCTCCTGAAGAGCTCTACAGGCTAGGGGCGGACTGTAAGTAGCAAGTATTTACCACTTTCTCTTTGAAATACGGTTGCATATACAATGAATGTGAATGGTATGTGTAAAGACAATAAAATGATTTGGGGGTTAGGGATCTATGGCCCTGCGCCCTCATCTCCTAACCAGGTCCACTGGTTACGTTTTACTTTGAATCCATCAAACCGAGGTACGTAATCAAACTTAATATTATTTCATTTAAGTCTCCTTTCTTCTTTCACTTTCTTGATGTCTCAAAGTAGTTCACACCATAGTTTGGCATATTTCATCAAATACTTCTTTATTGTTTTATTAGATTCAAAAACGTACAGTCAGCCAATGCGTGTTTTGAGGGACACAAACCCCCTTCTTCAGGGCGTATGGTTCTTTTACGACATTTGTCACAGGAATTTAACGCTGCAAATACTCTGTTATGTATATTTAATTACATTGCTCCATTCCGGTATCAGCAATGATATTCTAATGGCACAGACTCTTCAAAAAATCCCTGGCTTATCGCATTGAGTTTGATCACATGTTCGGCCTGAACTTTTGACTTTGTCCCTGATTTAGATTTCATGGGTGGGATATTCAATGGATAACCCCTCCACTGAAACATAAATCCCATAGGAAATAATGGTATTTATGTTTTGGTGGATGGGATATCCGTCACCCCTGTGATAGAATAACCCAACTGCCAAAATCTAAATCAGGCCCTCAGTCCTGGTCTGGCGTGACCAGATATCTCAGGGTGGGAATTGGTGCTTCTAGAAGCTATCTTGGAGTTTATTCTTCAAAAAAATCATAATTCAAGTTCTCCTTATTGGATATTTGTAGTTTTGGTATTGTTTTATTTATTTAATTAAGTTATATTTTTCTAACCAGGTATGGTATTGTTTTGTATGGTGTTTTACTGTTTGAAATGTTGCACAATTACTTCACGCATTGCCTCTTAAGTTAAGCCTGACTGCTCTGTGCCAAGCTACTGAGGGTGAGCACTAGTTAGCTTAGGGTGCGTTTGAGAGTCACCCTGACTAGGATTGTGGTTCTTGCTTGATCAGGGTGCAGGCCTCTGTCAACCATGAGCACAATTTCTAAATTGGTGATCAGCTGTGGGGATAAGACTTGTGTTTGTGCAGTGCCATACAGTAAATTGGTGTACAATACCATCCCACATATAAGACCAATTTGAGTAAATTCTCCCTGTTTGGCCTTTTTGTTTTTTCCAAATGTATCCTTTCCCTACCTGCCTGTTGTGTCTAGGACCTCACCTGCAAAAATTGAGTTTGTGCTGGCCAACCTGGGGAGCTACAGTGTGTCCAGCTCAAGGAGTTTTGCCAGGAGAGGGGGTTGCCTGCCAAGAGGAGCACTAAAAAAGGCAGAGCTTCAAAAGGCTTTGAAGGCATGGGCAGAGACCAATTAGACCCCAACAGATGATGAAGAGGAACAGTTGGTTGAGGAGGAATTGGAGCAAGACCCGCAGTAGAACCTTGGAAGGCAGTCTGTAGGGGGGCTAACCTACACCCAGGATTGGCAATCCCTCCTCATGCAGGGAGCAGTTTGTCCTTCAGAAGCCTGTTCCCAGAGGAGCTGGAGGACAGTGGGGTGGGAGGTTGGGACGGGGGGGGGTAGGGAAGGGAGAGAGAAAGCTTAAGTTGGCGCTTGCCAAATTGGAGAAAGAGCTAGATCTGGAGGAGAAGAGATGACTAAGGAGTAGAGAAGAATAGCCCATAAACTCAGTCTTGGGCAGCTTAATTTGAGAGCTAAGCAGATTGATTCCAGCCGTAATGATGGCAGCACACCTGAAGTGTCCACTGGAGAAGGAAGTGTTCACATACCCAATGATTTGATGCCAGTCTATGTCATGAGATATGACATTGATAAGCGGTTTTCAGTATATGAAGTAGCTGTAAGGGTGCACAAGGTTCCTGAGGAGTAAATGGGTGATAGCTTGTGAAGGTAAATGCCCATGGTGGGGAGGGACACACTCCTTACACTAGAGGTAGAAGACTAGTCACAAGACACACACATGAAGGTCATACATACTAATAAATGTGGTTTAATGTCTGTGAGATACAGGCAGAAAGTCAGGGGCAGTCCCAAACTTCCCATACAGACCTTGGTGGACTTTTAAGATTATGCCAGTAAGGCAATGAAGGGCTGGGTGAGAGGCAGCAGGGTGGAAGATTATACTGGGCTGTATAACCTGATTCCGAGGGAGCACATTCTTGATATTTCTTTTTTACAGAGCTGCTTCAACACCTTGTTGATAGCAAGCTGACTGACTGCAGGAAGCTTCCTGAGGAGGCTGACCTCTGAGCCAGTGCCAGAGTGTCCAAAAAGGTCTCTGGGAGTGACTCCAAGAAGGGTGGTTCAGGTTCCCACCAACAGAGTGACGGAGAGGCCAAGGGAGACCCAGACAAGTCCTAGGGTAAGGTGGAAGGAAATGGTTCCTATGTCCCTTCTGGTGGGGAGTGGCCTGGGGTGCCCCATTTCCAACCCTGCTCCTTTGATTGTTCCCAGCTAGGACACAAGCAAAGGGACTCTGTCTGCCCAAAGAAACCATCCACTGGTGGGACCTCCACAGGGGTGGACAATGTGGCCTTAGAGGCATGTAATACCCAGGAGCAGGCCATAGACCATGCCACAATCTCCCTCCGTTGGGAGTTAGACTCAGAGGGTCAATTAGTGAACCCTGAGAGTGGGAGTCATCACTTCCACCAGATGGAAGTGATTGGGGTCCAGGTAACTGGCTCTGAGGGACACTGGGGCTAGCTAGACCATGCTCGCAGAAAGGTTAGTTTCCCCAGAGCATTACACTGGCAAGGTGTGTTGGGTGACTTCCTCCCATAGGCAGGGCTTTTCCCCCCATATGGCCCTGGTATCCCAGAAGTAGTGTTGGTAGGTGACCCAGAGGATGGTCATAGTTAGTGCCCAGATGCACATAGACTGCATTCTGGGGAATGAATTGCCCCAAGTGGCAGGAGATCTGAGATGGGTGGCCTTCCAAGGCAGCCTGACAGTTCAGTTTTCTGGGGGTATCTCTTTTAAACAGAAGGAAGGCTTGGGAGCCCAGATGGAAGGGCAGGTGAGGGAGGACTCTCCCCTGTCTCCACAGGGTACAGACCCTGGGCTGTGTGACCTGTCTCAAGCTACCACTCCAATACTGGTGGGAGGTAGAGTGGAAAAAAGGTGCAAGGCATCTGGGATAATTGCAGTTCACCCTGAGAAACTACAGAGGTCAGAGACCCCTGGATGGTCTGGGGCCATACTGGCTGTTGAAACTGACAGCTGTCAGTGTATTTTTGTCACTTTGCTCTAGTTTTATTTATTCATTCCTAACTTATTTTTCTAACTCCATTGTGGGCTACTTAGTGACATGTTTTCACTGTGTTACTATTTGAAGTGGTGCACAAATACTTTACGCATTGCCTCTTAAGTTAAGCCTGCTGCTCTGTGCCAAGCTACCATGGGGTGAGCACAGGTTAATTTAGTTTGTGTTTGTGACTTACCCTGACTAGGATTCCTTCTTGATCAAGGTTCATACCTCAGCCAACCATAAACAAGATTTCTAACAGATTGTAAACCCCCTTCAGAATGTTCTTCCTAAATGAATAGCACTATTCCTGAGTTTGGCTGCCAGATGAAATTAAGCTGGCTGGAACTAAATGTGAATTGATAACTAATAAAGCTGAAATCCTTGTGTTTGGCCAGAAGAAGTAAAAATCGCCTACCACCAAATCAAGCTTTTAGAAAATCCATCTGTTTTAATTCCCCGTTATACACCCTCAGTAACTGAGTTCTGGTCAATTCAAGACCAGATTATAGCGCAACTCTAAATCATGGACAACAAGCCTGTCAAATCAACAATCTTCACGAAAGTCAACTAGAAAGTAAAAAAAAACATGAATCAGTCCTGGCATGACTCAAATATCCACACTGTAAACATTCAACTCTTTTCCTCATGTGCCAACCTATTGAGGACACAGACACAAATATCTGCAAGAAACCCTCAGCCTGCAAAATACGCTGAACACAAGAGCATCTCCTGGCTACTCACAGAGCCAGTAACAACAAAAGAGACACCAATATTTTTCAGAGGCTGCCCCGTACCATCAGAACCACCTGTCCATGAAAACTTTGCGCTCTCAGTTACTGATGGCACTCAAATTGAGAGTCAGGGTCTATCCATTCGAATTGCTTTGATCACGTATTCACACCCCAAATGTACACCATGTATCGTTTCCAATATGCCCCACCTGTCCATTGTATAATATTCATGCCTAATTGTTCCTCTTCTTTTTGTTGTCGAATAAGCTTCTCGAATTCCTAATGGATGTAAATACTGTACCTATGACTTCCCAGCCATGACATCACAAGGACAGAGCAATGAGCTATGTAACTCGTTAGTCCCATCCCTTGTCTTACAAATGTCATAACGATTGCTGTGTCATTATGTTAACCGACTCGGTGTCCTCGTGCATAAACGCAATTAATGTATGGAGTGCAGGGAAACTAAGCACAATAAATATAGACATAAAAGGACTTATTCTGTCACTTTCCTGTCTTTGTCTTGGGTTCATCACTGGAATTTTGCAATGACCTTTATCCCGATCCACTGATCTGCATTCTCAGTCAAATGCAAATTGCCTTAAATGCTTCTGTTGGACTTTGGTTCGAAGGACAGCGATTGCTTTACCAACAGCCACCCACCTGGACTTCCATTGGTTGCCTGTCCAAACATACACTTTCTTTAACTTGGTCTAACTTGCAAACAGCCGCTTTATTTAGCCCTGCTATGGAAGACCTCCACTCAAACTCCAAATGAATACTGCGATATTCTGTGCTCTCTCTCCTTATCACTCCATATTTCCTCTGTGCGAAAAGCTACATAGTTTACATTTGAACACAAGGGTGATGAAGCCTCCTCTATGCAAGCACGCATTCTTCCTGGGGATAAAAATCCTTCCTATACACTCCTAGCAACGCTGGGGCTTATCCACTCCCCTTCCCATCCTGGAAGGGACGTTACTCCGGCCCTTGGCTGACCATTACCAAGTTGGGAAGTGGCCGGGGATCCTCGTAAAAGTACATATTTGTGGGCATTCACAAACTTGCAAGGCAAACCACAGGTTGTAATGCCTATGTAATACCCTTTACTACTCAGGATTTCTCCACATTTGTGGCAGTGAAATCCACAGTTGTAGAACCATTTACGCCAGACAGATATAAATGGAGATATTTTGATAGTAGGCATGTGACGCAGCTGAAAATAACTTTGTGAATCGGGCACTGTTTGGAACACTATTTTTTGGCAATCCCCAAACATCAAAACCTCCTAATGAAACTTTAAATCATACTTCTTCTAAGCGTCCTTTCGTCTCCCATAATGCTTGCTGCAAATAATGGCTGCTGAGCAGTATAGAGTGCTTCACAAGAGTCTAATTGTCTCACTCGCCAAGTCTCTGGCAGGATTACTTGCTTTAGGGAGTAGATTGTTACACTGGTCCCTTAACGGTTAGAACTGTTCCCCCCTGCTTTCAATTGCCTTGTTTGGTGTCTTACCTCCAGGACAGGAATCTCCCACAGCCTGCTGAAATATCTTGGCTCTACTTATAAGAAATATGCTATCCCTATCCGCACTTGTGCAAAAGGTAAAGGCTGATACCAACAAGTGTGATAGCCCTGTACAATTACCCAACCTTTTTGAACGATGCACCTCAATATTTAGTATAATATGGTAACACTGCATGTTTTCTTCCTTTCAAAGTGTGCAAATTCGGCAGGCGCCTTTTTTTGTCCATGCTATTTGCCCCTGGTGTATTTTTTTTGTAAACTGTGCCAGAAAAAAAAATGTGGGTATGGTAATTACAGCTAATTGAAGACTCCTAAAATGTGTTTGCACCTGCATAGGGGTTTGTGTGGAGGGAGGGGGGCTACGCAGGAAGGAGCAGGGGCAGCTCTTTCATTAGGGTGGAGGAGCGTCGCCCCCCCACCAGCAGCAGCAGCAAAACCTTTTCAAGAAAACAATAATAAACTGTGAAAAGGATCAGGGCATGGGGGGTGACGAGCACTAGAGGGGAGTGCACAGAGCACTTCGCTCAGAGCGCATGTGTGTTTGGTCAGCCGTCTCGGGCCGGCCAAACACACATGCGCAATAATGAATTGCCGGGCTGGAGAGAATCTGCACAGGCTCCTAGTCTGCCTGTGCTCCCAGCCAGTCCTGACGCTGTTCTGAGCAGCGTCAGGATTGGCCGCAGGGCAGGCTGGGAGCCTGTGCCTGTAGTCAGCAGAGGAGCGAAGTGGTGCGGCAGCAGAGAAGGTAGGTGTTGTTTTTTTAATTTACTTAATTTCATGTTTATTTTCCCCCCTCCCCTGTGTGCCGCCCCACCCCTTCCGCACCCCGTGAGCCGCAACTGAAGGAGAGATGTTTACTTATCCGCTCCTATGCTTTAGTGTGACATCTGCTGTGACATGGTCCTAATGGCATACAGGGCAAGAAGGGCTGGTCTGACAGGTCAGTGTATGGGCCAGTTTTGTGGTCTTGTTGGCAGGTTTTTACTGTTTCATTTCTCTGATATTACCACAAATATTCCCAGAAGCAAGCACAAATGCAGGCAGTATCTCATAGCTTGCAAAGCACCTACCTGGCTTGTCTTTACAAGTTCAAAACTGCCCTGTTGCAAATGAAGGACACTTTTCAGCTATTTGATTTGCCAGTGAGGGCCACTATTATTGTGGAACCCAGGCCTATTTTCTGCCCCAGTCCGATAGCAAAGATAATTTTTTCACCATTACAGGTATTTTTTTTTAGCTTTATATCGTGCCTGAGAATCCCATGGTGTTATTTCAGAACATGCTCTTCCCTCAAAAAATGTTTGCTTCCCTCGAGGCCCCGGCTACAGACTAAAGGGAACTTTTGTTTCTTTTTCAGGGGCTATCACAAATGAAACAACCCTTTTTACCTACGACTCCTTGTCCTTGGAAAATAACTTTGTTATTAAGCATGACCCCACCTATATACCAGTATTTAGAGTCGAGGAGGACCCGAATGACCCCCTTACAGAAGAAATGCTGAGGCTTTGTGAGTCAGATGAATTCTGTAGGTTTGATACCCTAACAACCAAGAGTCTCTTGGTTGGAAACACCACCAAGATATCTCACCAGCGTCACCAGAAGATGGTGGAGAGTCTTAAGCCAGGTGAGGTGGAAGTGTTGTGGTGGTGGTGGTGGCAGCAGCAGCGGTGGTGGTGGTCTTTGTGGTGGTCGTGGTGATGGTGAGGATGTGTGTGAATGACAATGTGTAATTTACAATTTGAAATATTTTTGAGAAAAAAAAACACATTACCAGTAACTTGCATGATTTCCTTGATCACTGTAACTGCGTCACAACATCATGAGGGTGACTGACCCAACCTGGCGGGGGCGGTGTTGTGAACTGGAAAGAAAGAGGGATGAAAAGAGTACCCTCCATGGGATTTTTAAAGTGTTTCTTGCATTGAAGTTGAATGTGCACGAAGTGTGTGCCTTTCCTTGAAGCTCCGACAATCCGTGGGAACAACATGATGGGGATTGATTCTGACAAAGCACAAGAAACAATAAGGGTTTTGAAAAAAATAATGTCAATACTGAGCTTGCGGGAAAAGCTAGTGGTTTATAACAATAATCATCCATGCAGTTATTGTGGGGCTGAAGGACCTCACCGATACCCTGGTGAACACGTCTACAGGCTTTTTTGTGATACAAACTGAGCTCTTGTTGAAGGTGTGTCTTGGGACTAAACCTGTTTTAGCGCGGGAAGTCTGAGGGTAGGAATCATTAAACATAAGATGCTACGGAATAGTTGTTGACGAGGTTACCGTGCCCCGACAGTAGTTATCCTTGGAGTCTGCAGAGGACTGAGTTGAAGATGTAGCCAAGAGAGAAACCTCGAGCTTAATGAACAACAGTGTAGGGTGAATTCCTGTAGCAGGTGGAAATCTCAGGGTGAATGTAATCGCAATATAGCAGCGTGAACAGGTAGAAACCCTCCAATCAAAACTCTGGGAAAAATACAACAGATCAGTAGGCTTTGAAGCCTCGGGATTCCTGCTAGGGTGGACAGATTTTTCCCATGGATGAGATAGATAACGACTAGGCTAGGCGCTTCTTTGATGGCACAAGAACATGGAAAACAGAATTACGTGCCTTGGATTCAGGTCACATTTGCTTGTCAGATGCACCTGTTCTTTGCAAATCGCACTGCCTTTTTCCTGCAGATGCTTAAAAAAAAAAGGCCAGTACCGGAGGGACGTGAAGACAAAAGTCATCCATCGCCCAGTAGAAGTTATTTCTCCAAGGAGAGGCCATGTACGGATTGAGTGTTGGCACCATGAACGTGACTTCCTTTGTAAATGGGGATCATTATTAAGTGGAAGCAAGCCGGAATTGCCACAGAGCCAAATTAAATAACCATCCATCAGTTCACTTATCCCTCAGTAATCTCCTCACATATTTATTTCTGCAAGAGTAAAATGTTATGTCCCGTCGCTCTGTCAAGGACCTGTGCCTGTACATAAAGGTGAAACATCTCATCTGGTGTAACTGTGTCCTGCCTGTTGATGTTACATGTGTCCTACATGGTCACCTTGAATTTCACTTGTGCTTTCTCGGCATTGTTGTTCTGATAAGCTGTACGCAGGAAATTCTAGAAATATTTTAATTATGATTTCTTTCCTACCCAGTGCTTGAAATGGAAAAATAGAAGTGCAGGTACTCTGTAGAAGAGTACCTGCTTATTTTTGAGAAGTGCCGGTTCGTTTCCAATTAAAAGTATTACGTTTTTCTCGAGAGGTGCAGGTACTCTCCCTCTAAAATTAAAAAGTGCCGGTACTCCGTACCGGACAGTACCGGCCCATTTAGAGCACTGTTCCTACCACTCCTGATGGGAGTTTGCAATATGCATTCACCAACTTTTGCCTGGAACCAAGTTACAACTTTACTTCTGAGCCTCCCCTCCACTCATTCATATACTACTCTCATGCTTAAGGGAGACATTTCTAGTAAAATTAAGCCCCCATATAGTCTCAATCGCTCAGTAGCAAACACCATTACATGTCCAGACGCGTGTCCTCTCATATAGCAATTGTCAATACTGGGCAGATGCTCCACATATCACCCAGTAATTCTCGGGACATGCCACGATTTACCACTGATCACTCATTACGTCCTGTGGGAATGAGATAATGTACTTTGAGGTTTCCCAGGCCCCTGCTGCTCCCTTCACGATGTTATGTTCATAGTGCTTCCACAGTTTCTATACTTTTAACACAGAATTGGCATGACTGGAAGAGTGTTTCATCACACCCATCATCCAACGAGGGGCCATGGAATGTTTGGGCTTCGACATTACACTCTTTTCTGCACAACAAAACCAATTTTGTCTGCAGAAAGGATAGAAAGTGCATTTGAAGTTTGCTTGTGTGTTCGTCTATCTGCCTGTTTGTTCATCTACCTGTACGTCTATAATCCTAGACATCTTCGTATTCCTGCCAGGGTGGAACGTGTCTTGGGTGTATCTACTTGAATTTTTTCTGTGTGTTGGAGTTTGAATGGTGGTCTGTGTGCAGGGGTCCCCGTATCTTTGATAGTTTGGGCTGATCGCTGCCTGTTTGGTTGCCTGAACACCTGGTTGACAGATTTTCTGGTGGGCTGTGTGACCGTGACAGGGTTGGTCTGTGGAAAAGTAGGTAACTTTTCTTGTGTTTGTGTGCTTAGCTGTCTCCGTGCACGTGTATGTACAAATATTACTGCCTTTTATCGATGTGTGCATGGATAGTGTTTCTCTTTGTGCGTGCACTATTTGTAAGTGAAACATATTGCTTTGTCAGTGTTTGTTTCCCCTTTGCGAGCCTTGTTGGTATCTGCATTGATGCCTTCAGCTCTCATCACTCCAGGGTTTAAAGAACCTACGTAGGCGCTACTCTAACTCGCCCCCCCTTCTGCCCTCAGTGGTGTGCTGTGGCTGGCTGGGCCCTCCAGCAAACGGGACCAAGGAAGGCACCTCGTACATTTTTAACTCCGATGTCAAATTCACGTGTAACCCTGGATTCATCATGTTCGGTTCACAAGTGAGAACCTGCCTGTCCAGTGGCGCATGGTCAGGAGAAGAGACTGAGTGCAAGACAGGTAAGAATGTGTCATTTTCTTCTTGGTTCACTTACTAATTTCTTGAAGGCCATTGCTTTGTTCTTTAGTACAAGAGGTAGGTTTTTCATCATGGTGAATGCACAAAAGGTTGTGCACTTTGAAACAAGAGGCTGTATGTAGATGTCAAATAGAGGTCATGAGAGGCATATATTCAACTCCTCTCTAGAAGGGTCTGTGTTCCCGATGCTTGGAAGCATGCAATTAGCCAGCCTGTATTGAAAAAGGAGTCCTTGGACTCAGATAAACCAGAAAACTATACTGCTTCCAGGGATAAGCAAAATCTTAGAGAAACTTTGAAATGGTTTTCACTCAAATTTTCTAGAAACCAACAATCAGTTGCACCACACATAAACAGGCTTCCGTGAAGGCTATAGAATGGAGACAGCTCTCCTGTTGGCCACTGAGGACCTGAAAAAGACTTTAGTCCATGGAGGCTCTGCTGCATTTATTCATCTTAATTTGAGCATGGCTTTTGACACTGCCTCACAGTCAGTCTTGAGTGACAGGTTGGAAGCAATAGGGATCTCAGAGACAACACTAAAATGGTTAACATCGTTCTTAGCCAACAGAAATGTCCAAGTAAATGAAGAGAATTTCTTGTCAGAAACACATAAGCTGTATTGTGGAGTACCACAGGCAGTGCTTAATTTGTAAATAAATACGTGCTGGTGCCCAAAGCCCTCCTCTTAAACACGCAGATGCTGCATTTAAATGTGAGAGCACAGAATACTGAGGCAGCGTAATCCTGAAGCCATCTCGGGCCTCTTTAATCCATTTACAGCCACTCCCTGACCCCTTCAGCTCACTCTAGCAGCTTTCTGCTTTCTCCCTTTGTGGCGCTTTTTCGTTTATCTCTTCCTCCTTCTTTCCCATATGTGTCTTGTGCTCGCAGCAAATGCTTAAGGCAGAAGAATAAGCGCCAGCCCTCAAAAATAAGTGCTGGTGCTCAGCACCGGAAAAAATAAGTACAAATTAAGCACTGACCACAGGGTTCTTTGCTAAGCCCTACGCTCTTCAATATATATGTTCGTCCTCTCTCGTATATCACCTGCTCCTACAGATTCACTATGGTATCGTACGCAGGCGACACACAGATTGTCGTTTCGTTGTCACCTGATACCAAGTCCACCTCTGAGAAGCTTACCACATGTATGGAACAGGTAGCTCGCTGGATGGCAGCAAGCCATTTAAAGCTTAACAGGAACAAAACAGAGGTGTTGATGGTTGGAAAAAAACCCTCGAAATGGGACAAACTATGCCCCCAACCCCCCGTTTGGGAGAACTCCATATTCCTAAACTTCAAGTCAACAGCTTTGGTGTCATCCTGGATAAGGATCTGAGGATCTGACCATGGTTTCTCAGGCGAATAAGGTATCAGGCACGTGCTTTGGGCTGCTAAGGCCCCTTAGTAAAATGCTGAAATGACTTCCTTTGGAGTGTCGGAGGATAGTCGTCAAAGGCCCAATTCTATCATGCCTGGACTATGGCAACTCCTTGTATCCGGGTAGCCCAGCATATGTCATAAAAAAACTGCAGGTTATACAAAAGGCTGCAGCGCGAGCATTATTAGGCTTACCAAAAAGGAACTCTGCTCGTCCATCGCTTGCAGAACTTCACTGGTTACTAATCAAAAGAAGAAATGAATTTAAGTCCTTATGCATTGCCCAAAGGTTAAAATACTCACCAGGCACACACATCCTACAGCATCTCATTACTGCACACATAGTCCCCAGAGCATTGAGACTAAACACCATCTCCCTTCTGGAACTCCCCAGAATTAAGAAAATAAGAGGAGGTGTTCGCTCATTTGCTTACCTCACTGCTAAACTACGGATGCTCTCCCTGTTCAGCTCATGTCGAACAACAATCTGTTAAGTTTTAGGAAGAAATTAAAAATGTACCTCTTCAGATAATTATAGAATTAAATCTTCCAGACAATCCTGAGTTTCAGTCAGCTCCTTCTGTCGGCAGCGGGAAGGCTGTTTTGGGTAGCTGTTGTACTCTTCAACACTATTTAACATAACATAACACATAACATATGCTATATTTGGGTTGTCCTTTAGTATTTCTGGCACTGTCCTTGTTACCATTGGTCACAGGGAGCATTAAGGCAGGGCAATAATTGTTAGTAGTAAGCCTTTAAGAGCTAAGTTTACTTTCTCTAACCTCTATTCCTTGCCTTTCCTATCCTTGCCCAGCACCAAATACAGTGCAATGCAGGGGCGGAGGGCGGTAAAAGCATTTACATGTGATGTTATCAGGGATTGAGTAGTGAAGATGTCACTTCTGGTATCCCTGGCTTTTTCACTGAGCTGCATGGTGATCAGCAGTTTTGCCGGTACACACTGTGGGCTTGCACACTGGGCATATCATGGACAGTCTGAGACAGAAACGAGCTGAAATCAGTGTCATGTGATCTCAGCAAGTGCTATCTGGAGCACCGTCTGACCCCCAGCTAAGGTTTAATCACTGTCTTGATGGCACTCCAACCTAGTACCATTTCATTTGGCACAAGGTTTGGGATACATCAGGACAAGAAGGAAGCCAGGGAGCAGCCAGTCACCCCATGCCTCCATGCCCATAGGTCAGTTGCTTCTGCAATGGTGAGACAAATACTTTTATCACTTTCACACTATTAGTTTTTCTCCTAAACCAGACCTCATCAGAGGAGAACGTTTTGACATATAGATTTGCTCCTTTCCCATAAAGTTTTATTGCTTATTCTTTAACCCCTTCCTCAAATAACAGTGTCTTTGAGATGGCCTTCTAGGCATTCTCGGTTGTTCATCAGCAAGTGGCAAGTGAGCCACAGGAGGTAATACAAGATAGGACAATTTACCCTGTTGCCACCTGACTGGGTAGTATGAAACATTCACAATTAGGCTGAACGATTCACTCCTAATAGCTGTGGCACCTATGCACTGCTGGATGAGTGATACATATTCCACAGCTGGTGGCCTAAAATCCTGGACATCCCTAATAGAAAATGGATGGTCAGGTGCATGAAAGCATGTATGAATAAGGATGAAAGCATGAATGAATAAACATCTGACCCTGGTGTGGATTGAGAAAGAACACGTGGCACCAAAACATGACCTCTGTTTGCTCATGCCAATGGGCTATCCCTACCATTAAATGCACAATAGAGATAATTGTTTTTTCTTTGAAGCAGGCAGATGCATTGTTCAAGATCTGAGGGGTTTTGGTATATCTGAAATTCCATTTGGAAGAGACCGGCATCCTGGGAGACTTGTCAGCAACCAAAATGCAATTTTATGATATCTATTCCAGATTTACCCACTTCCTGGGTTTAGTACTGAATTCCCATAAGGGCTGGCCTTTTCTCTATTCCCAAGAGAATAAAACCTTCAAAACTAAGATCTGATTTGGAACTTGGTAGTATTGAAAACTCTGCTGACTTCCAGAAGAATTACTAAATTGAGAGGAAATTCCAGTGCGATTTCCTCCTCCATACTAATAGAAGGAATTTATGTTAGTTCATTTGCATCAGGCTATAGCATTCCCTCAGAAAGTCTGAAGGGGTGCTATTGCCGGCTGAAAATCAAAATTCAGCTCCAAATCAGGTACAAAGCCTCAAGACTGGTGCCCTGATTCACAGTGAGCCTCCGGAGTCATGACAGAGGTTCCGCAGTCGTGGTAGAGTTTCACCACTTGTGGCAGAATCTGTGCAATGAGAAACTGCAGTGTGGAAATTCCACCACGATTGCGGAATCTGTAATGATTATACATGATATATTGAACCTGTAAAACTATAAGGTAGGGATTACATTGCTACTTTGCTTCCAAAATAAACATGATGTTTTGAAAGATTTATGAAAATGCAATACATTCACGGTTATATAATTTTAATGTACACAATGGAAATTATTTTTAGTAGTGCATGTAATTTTGATGTAAGTTTTAAAGTTTAATAATAAACCAATTCTTCCTCCTTCCCCCTAATCTCACTAGTACTAGAAGTGCACCTTGGTAACTGCACTTTATTAGCCATTCTAAGAGGCCAAAGCCCTACAAAGAAAGGGAGGCGACAGAGTAAGAGAAAGAAAGAGAGAAAGTGGGAGAGCGAGAGAGAAACAGAGAAAGACAGAGGGTGTGGTACGTCAGAATATCAATAAAAATATAGTTTGACATAATATTGTGGCCAAAATATTGTTTACGAAAATATTGCTCCATTGGGTGTAGATTTTCTATCACTAACTCCAATGGGGTCATATTTTTATAAAAAATGTATTAGACGCTATAATTGTGCTAAATGATATATGACGTTTAGGCCACATCGATAGAAGAGATAGAGAACAGAGCTGGTGAAGTTAAACTGTGGGTAAGTGGAAACTCGTCAGTATAAGACAGGTCCTCTGGCTGGATGAATCCTGTTGTCTACCTAATAATTTACTGAGAAGCAAGGATCCTCTATTTGTGGGGGGACTGACATATGGAATTGAAGAAACCACCTCTTCCCAAAGGATGGATGAAAGGAAGTAAGTAAGGGGTGGTTGACATAGACAAAGAGTGCATGTTACTCACAGAGCCCTGCAGAGAGCCTAGCTTCTAATCTAGGTTACTGTTATGCAGGCAATTAGGGAACAGGATAAAGGGAAGGCTACAAAATCTGAAACTTCCATAATGAACAAGTTAGTCCTTACACGCTACAGCGGTGCTGGCTCATGAAGGAACAAGGACTGAGGCTAAGGGTGGCCCATGGGCCCCATTTAGATCTCAGAAACCCAATGGAAGACCCTCAAATTGTAGGTGAAAATTCGCAGTCTGAAATAGATTCTACAGGATACGTTGCCTTCATCATACCTCATCGTTAAGCAGATCAGGCAGCACATTCTCCTTGTCAGTCAGCATATTCCTCAAAAGACTGAATGGGTTTTTCTATTGCCACCAAACTCTAAATTTGACCGAGGAGTGAAGGAGGATCCATTAGTAGTACAAACCTAGAGGTACAGCTGTGACTTGCCTAGTAGTACACGCTTCAGCATTTTTCAAGACGTGCTCCATTGGAATGTATGGTTTCTTCCAGCCGCTGAAGTCCCATTGAAAGCAATACCATTAAATCAATATTCGTAAAATGAAATGAGAATAGCTGTTGACAGCAAAGGATATAGGGACAGGAAGTTCATCCTTCAGAACTCGAGCAAATTAGTCACTGGTTGCGTCCATTTTTCTCTTGCTAAGCTATTCATAATGCATGAATCTTTCATCACATGTAACTATTTCCTTTTTCTTGTTTTCACTGCATTGCCCAAACATATTTTTTCTGGCAGGTGTAGCTCATTCCTGTGCAGGGCAGTGTGGTCGCAACATACTCGGCTGCTCCTGTAGACCCACCTGTGAGAACCTTGGAACGTGCTGCCCAGATTACAAAAGGTTCTGCATCCAGATTGCACCACAGTCCGGGATCCTCTTAGGGGGGACAGACATTGTGGTGCTCAATGTGACTTTTGATGTCGCCTCGAACATAACTTGTAGGTAAGTGTACCATTTCTGTTCAATCAAGACCACACAAACTGATAGTCATCCAGCTCAGAACAAACTACAGCATTGTTTTTGTAAATGTTTGTAAAATCTGAGTGACGTGGGTTGTTACACAGAGCATTATTGTGGGATTTGACCTTCTGAAAAATATTTACATTTTAAATTGTCTTTTAAAGTGTTTTGCAATGTGGGAAGACTGCATTCATTTGAGCTTCCTGCAGGCAACGTTTGTTTTAGGGGAATTAACAGTAAATACCGACCCAGCAGACAAAACAGGTCCACAAACGACCAAAACCAGCTCACACACTGACCATTCAGACCAGTCCTATAGGCCAGTCCGACCCTAACATTATTATTCAAGGTGCACTCAGCTACTGATGCGTTTTGTTAGAAACACTCTTGCCACAACCCAGACTTTTTGCTGTTCCTTCTTTAACCCCTTCGCTGCCAGGCCTTTTCCCCCTCCTGTGCCGAGCCTTTTTTTGGCTATTTGGAGCAGTTCGCGCTTAGGCCCTCATAACTTTTTGTTCACATAAGCTACCCACGCCAAATTTGCGTCCTTTTTTTCCAACATCCTAGGGATTCTAGAGGTACTCAGACTTTGTGGGTTCCCCAGAAGGAGGCTAAGAAATTAGCCAAAAAAGAGTGAAAATTTCGTTTTTTTCAAAAAAATTGGGAAAATGGGCTGCAGAAGAAGGCTTGTGGTTTTTTCCCTGAAAAGGGCATCAACAAAGGGTTTGCGGTGATAAAATCACCAGCTTCCCAGCTTTCAGGAACAGGCAGCCTTGAATCAGAAAACCCAATTTTTCAACACAATTTTGGCATTTTACTGGGACATACCCCATTTTTACGATTTTTTGTGCTTTCAGCCTCCTTCCAGTCAGTGACAGAAATGGGCATGAAACCAACGCTGGATCCCAGAAACCGCAACATTTTTGAAAAGTAGACAAAAATCTGAATTCAGCAAGGGGTCATTTGTGTAGATCCTACAAGGGTTTCCTACAGAAAATAACAACTGAAAAAGAAAAATATTGAAATTGAGGTGAAAAAAACATCAATTTTTCTCTACGTTTTACTCTGTAACTTTTTCCAGCAATGTCAGATTTTCGAAAGCAATATACCGTTACGTCTGCTGGACTCTTCTGGTTGCTGGGATATATAGGGCTTATAGGTTCATCAAGAACTCTAGCTACCCAGAGCCAATAAATGACCTGCACCCTGCAGTGGGTTTTCAATCTATGCCGGGTATACAGCAATTCATTTGCTGAAATATAAAGAGTAAAAAATAGCTATCAAGAAAACCTTTGTATTTCCAAAATGGGCACAAGATAAGGTGTTGAGAAGCAGTGGTTATTTGCACATCTCTGAATTCCGGGGTGCCCATACTAGCATGTGAATTACAGGGCATTTCTCAAATAGACGTCTTTTTTACACACTGTCTTACATTTGGAAGGAAAAAATGTAGAGAAAGACAAGGGGCAATAACACTTGTTTTGCTATTCTATGTTCCCCCAAGTCTCCCGATAAAAATGATACCTCACTTGTGTGGGTAGGCCTAGCGCCCGCGACAGGATATGCCCCAAAACACAACGTGGACACATCACAGAAAACAGAGGTGTTTTTTTGCAAAGTGCCTACCTGTAGATTTTGGCCTGTAGCTCAGCCGCCACCTAGGGAAACCTACCAAACCTTTGCATTTCTGAAAACTAGAGACCTAGGGGAATCCAAGATGGGGTGACTTGTGTGGCTCGGACCAGGTTCTGTTACCCAGTATCCTTTGCAAACCTCCAAATGTGGCTAAAAAAACACATGTTCCTCACATTTCTGTGGCAGAAAGTTCTGGAATCTGAGAGGAGCCACGAATTTCCTTCCCCCCAGCGTTCCCCTACGTCTCCCGATAAAAATGATACCTCACTTGTGTGGGTAGGCCTAGCGCCCGCGACAGGAAACGCCCCAAAGCGCAACGTGGACACAGCCAAATTGGTGAAGGAAAACAGAGGTGTTTTTTGCAAAGTGCCTACCTGTAGATTTTGGCCTGTAGCTCAGCCGCCACCTAGGGAAACCTACCAAACCTGTGCATTTCTGAAAACTAGAGACCTAGGGGAATCCAAGATGGGGTGACTTGTGTGGCTCGGACCAGGTTCTGTTACCCAGAATCCTTTGCAAACCTCAAAATGTGGCTAAAAAAACACATGTTCCTCACATTTCTGTGGCAGAAAGTTCTGGAATCTGAGAGGAGCCACGAATTTCCTTCCACCCAGTGTTCCCCCACGTCTCCCGATAAAAATGATACCTCACTTGTGTGGGTAGGCCTAGCGCCCGCGACAGGAAACGCCCCAAAGCGCAACGTGGACACAGCCAAATTGGTGAAGGAAAACAGAGGTGTTTTTTGCAAAGTGCCTACCTGTAGATTTTGGCCTGTAGCTCAGCCGCCACCTAGGGAAACCTACCAAACCTGTGCATTTCTGAAAACTAGAGACCTAGGGGAATCCAAGATGGGGTGACTTGTGTTGCTCGGACCAGGTTCTGTTACCCAGAATCCTTTGCAAACCTCAAAATTTGGCTAAAAAAACACATGTTCCTCACATTTCTGTGGCAGAAAGTTCTGGAATCTGAGAGGAGCCACGAATTTCCTTCCCCCCAGCGTTCCCCCACGTCTCCCGATAAAAATGATACCTCACTTGTGTGGGTAGGCCTAGCGCCCGCGACAGGAAACGCCCCAAAGCGCAACGTGGACACAGCCAAATTGGGGAAGGAAAACAGAGGTGTTTTTTGCAAAGGGCCTACCTGTAGATTTTGGCCTGTAGCTCAGCCGCCACCTAGGGAAACCTACCAAACCTGTGCATTTCTGAAAACTAGAGACCTAGGGGAATCCAAGATGGGGTGACTTGTGTGGCTCGGACCAGGTTCTGTTACCCAGAATCCTTTGCAAACCTCAAAATGTGGCTAAAAAAACACATGTTCCTCACATTTCTGTGGCAGAAAGTTCTGGAATCTGAGAGGAGCCATGAATTTCCTTCCACCCAGCGTTCCCCCACGTCTCCCGATAAAAATGATACCTCACTTGTGTGGGTAGGCCTAGCGCCCGCGACAGGAAACGCCCCAAAGCGCAACGTGGACACAGCCAAATTGGTGAAGGAAAACAGAGGTGTTTTTTGCAAAGTGCCTACCTGTAGATTTTGGCCTGTAGCTCAGCCGCCACCTAGGGAAACCTACCAAACCTGTGCATTTCTGAAAACTAGAGACCTAGGGGAATCCAAGATGGGGTGACTTGTGTGGCTCGGACCAGGTTCTGTTACCCAGAATCCTTTGCAAACCTCAAAATGTGGCTAAAAAAACACATGTTCCTCACATTTCTGTGGCAGAAAGTTCTGGAATCTGAGAGGAGCCACGAATTTCCTTCCCCTCAGCGTTCCCCCACGTCTCCCGATAAAAATGATACCTCACTTGTGTGGGTAGGCCTAGCGCCCGCGACAGGAAACGCCCCAAAGCGCAACGTGGACACAGCCAAATTGGGGAAGGAAAACAGAGGTGTTTTTTGCAAAGGGCCTACCTGTAGATTTTGGCCTGTAGCTCAGTCGCCACCTAGGGAAACCTACCAAACCTGTGCATTTCTGAAAACTAGAGACCTAGGGGAATCCAAGATGGGGTGACTTGTGTGGCTCGGACCAGGTTCTGTTACCCAGAATCCTTTGCAAACCTCAAAATTTGGCTAAAAAAACACATGTTCCTCACATTTCTGTGGCAGAAAGTTCTGGAATCTGAGAGGAGCCACGAATTTCCTTCCCCCCAGCGTTCCCCCACGTCTCCCGATAAAAATGATACCTCACTTGTGTGGGTAGGCCTAGCGCCCGCGACAGGAAACGCCCCAAAGCGCAACGTGGACACAGCCAAATTGGGGAAGGAAAACAGAGGTGTTTTTTGCAAAGGGCCTACCTGTAGATTTTGGCCTGTAGCTCAGCCGCCACCTAGGGAAACCTACCAAACCTGTGCATTTCTGAAAACTAGAGACCTAGGGGAATCCAAGATGGGGTAACTTGTGTGGCTCGGACCAGGTTCTGTTACCCAGAATCCTTTGCAAACCTCAAAATTTGGCTAAAAAAACACATGTTCCTCACATTTCTGTGGCAGAAAGTTCTGGAATCTGAGAGGAGCCACGAATTTCCTTCCACCCAGCGTTCCCCCACGTCTCCCGATAAAAATGATACCTCACTTGTGTGGGTAGGCCTAGCGCCCGCGACAGGAAACGCCCCAAAGCGCAACGTGGACACAGCCAAATTGGTGAAGGAAAACAGAGGTGTTTTTTGCAAAGTGCCTACCTGTAGATTTTGGCCTGTAGCTCAGCCGCCACCTAGGGAAACCTACCAAACCTGTGCATTTCTGAAAACTAGAGACCTAGGGGAATCCAAGATGGGGTGACTTGTGTGGCTCGGACCAGGTTCTGTTACCCAGAATCCTTTGCAAACCTCAAAATGTGGCTAAAAAAACACATGTTCCTCACATTTCTGTGGCAGAAAGTTCTGGAATCTGAGAGAAGCCACGAATTTCCTTCCACCCAGCGTTCCCCCACGTCTCCCGATAAAAATGATACCTCACTTGTGTGGGTAGGCCTAGCGCCCGCGACAGGAAACGCCCCAAAGCGCAACGTGGACACAGCCAAATTGGTGAAGGAAAACAGAGGTGTTTTTTGCAAAGTGCCTACCTGTAGATTTTGGCCTGTAGCTCAGCCGCCACCTAGGGAAACCTACCAAACCTGTGCATTTCTGAAAACTAGAGACCTAGGGGAATCCAAGATGGGGTGACTTGTGTGGCTCGGACCAGGTTCTGTTACCCAGAATCCTTTGCAAACCTCAGAATTTGGCTAAAAAAACACATGTTCCTCACATTTCTGTGGCAGAAAGTTCTGGAATCTGAGAGGAGCCACGAATTTCCTTCCCCCCAGCGTTCCCCCACGTCTCCCGATAAAAATGATACCTCACTTGTGTGGGTAGGCCTAGCGCCCGCGACAGGAAACGCCCCAAAGCGCAACGTGGACGCAGCCAAATTGGGGAAGGAAAACAGTGGTGTTTTTTGCAAAGTGCCTACCTGTAGATTTTGGCCTGTAGCTCAGCCGCCACCTAGGGAAACCTACCAAACCTGTGCATTTCTGAAAACTAGAGACCTAGGGGAATCCAAGATGGGGTGACTTGTGTGGCTCGGACCAGGTTCTGTTACCCAGAATCCTTTGCAAACCTCAAAATGTGGCTAAAAAAACACATGTTCCTCACATTTCTGTGGCAGAAAGTTCTGGAATCTGAGAGGAGCCACGAATTTCCTTCCACCCAGCGTTCCCCCACGTCTCCCGATAAAAATGATACCTCACTTGTGTGGGTAGGCCTAGCGCCCGCGACAGGAAACGCCTCAAAGCGCAACGTGGACACAGCCAAATTGGTGAAGGAAAACAGAGGTGTTTTATGCAAAGTGCCTACATGTAGATTTTGGCCTGTAGCTCAGCCGCCACCTAGGGAAACCTACCAAACCTGTGCATTTCTGAAAACTAGAGTCCTAGGGGAATCCAAGATGGGTGACTTGTGTGGCTCGGACCAGGTTCTGTTACCCAGAATCCTTTGCAAACCTCAAAATGTGGCTAAAAAAACACATGTTCCTCACATTTCTGTGGCAGAAAGTTCTGGAATCTGAGAGGAGCCACGAATTTCCTTCCACCCAGCGTTCCCCCACGTCTCCCGATAAAAATGATACCTCACTTGTGTGGGTAGGCCTAGCGCCCGCGACAGGAAACGCCCCAAAGCGCAACGTGGACACAGCCAAATTGGTGAAGGAAAACAGAGGTGTTTTTTGCAAAGTGCCTACCTGTAGATTTTGGCCTGTAGCTCAGCCGCCACCTAGGGAAACCTACCAAACCTGTGCATTTCTGAAAACTAGAGACCTAGGGGAATCCAAGATGGGTGACTTGTGTGGCTCGGACCAGGTTCTGTTACCCAGAATCCTTTGCAAACCTCAAAATTTGGCAAAAAAAAACACATGTTCCTCACATTTCTGTGGCAGAAAGTTCTGGAATCTGAGAGGAGCCACGAATTTCCTTCCCCCCAGCGTTCCCCCACGTCTCCCGATAAAAATGATACCTCACTTGTGTGGGTAGGCCTAGCGCCCGCGACAGGAAACGCCCCAAAGCGCAACGTGGACACAGCCAAATTGGGGAAGGAAAACAGAGGTGTTTTTTGCAAAGTGCCTACCTGTAGATTTTGGCCTGTAGCTCAGCCGCCACCTAGGGAAACCTACCAAACCTGTGCATTTCTGAAAACTAGAGACCTAGGGGAATCCAAGATGGGGTGACTTGTGTGGCTCGGACCAGGTTCTGTTACCCAGAATCCTTTGCAAACCTCAAAATGTGGCTAAAAAAACACATGTTCCTCACATTTCTGTGGCAGAAAGTTCTGGAATCTGAGAGGAGCCACGAATTTCCTTCCACCCAGCGTTCCCCCACGTCTCCCGATAAAAATGATACCTCACTTCTGTGGGTAGGCCTAGCGCCCGCGACAGGAAACGCCCCAAAGCGCAACGTGGACACAGCCAAATTGGTGAAGGAAAAAAGAGGTGTTTTTTGCAAAGTGCCTACCTGTAGATTTTGGCCTGTAGCTCAGCCGCCACCTAGGGAAACCTACCAAACCTGTGCATTTCTGAAAACTAGAGACCTAGGGGAATCCGAGATGGGGTGACTTGTGTGGCTCGGACCAGGTTCTGTTACCCAGAATCCTTTGCAAACCTCAAAATTTGGCTAAAAAAACACATGTTCCTCACATTTCTGTGGCAGAAAGTTCTGGAATCTGAGAGGAGCTACGAATTTCCTTCCACCCAGCGTTCCCCCACGTCTCCCGATAAAAATGATACCTCACTTGTGTGGGTAGGCCTAGCGCCCGCGACAGGAAACGCCCCAAAGCGCAACGTGGACACATCACATTTTTTCATTGAAAACAGTGCCTACCTGTAGATTTTGGCCTCTAGCTCAGCCGGCACCTAGGGTAACCTACCAAACCTGTGCATTTCTGAAAAGTAGAGACCTAGGGGAATCCAAGATGGGGTGACTTGTGTGGCTCGGACCAGGTTATGTTACCCAGAATCCTTTGCAAACCTCAAATTCTGTCTAAAAAAACACATTCTCCACACATTTCGGTGACAGAAAGTTCTGGAATCTGAGTGGAGCAACACATTTCCTTCCACCCAGCGTTCCCCCAAGTCTCCCGATAAAAATGATACCTCACTTGTGTGGGTGGGCCAGGTGCCTGCAACAGAATAAGGCCCAAAACTTGTAGAGATAGAGGGGATAGCACAGCAAGTTTATAAGGACATATTCTTTTATACATCGTTAGACTGACTCTGCTTTGGGGACCCACATAAGTGAGGTGTCATTTTACTTGGGAGGCTGAGGGGAACACTGGGGAGTAGGAATTTTGTGCTGGAGTGGTGATCCTACGAAGAAAAGTCAGGAAAATATGCTTTTTTTAAGCACATTGAGGTTTACAGAGGAGTCTGGGTAAGAAAATGTTGGGGGAACCACGCAAGCCACACCTCCCTGGACTCCTTGGGGTGTCTAGTTTTATAAAATGTCTGGGTTTGGTAGGTTTCCCTAGATGAAGGCCGCACACAGGACCAAAAACATAGGTGCCCTCTCCCCCCCCAAACACAGGTAGTTTTGTAATATATCGTTTTGATGTGCCCACAAAAAAAACCAAATAAAAAAAAAACCCTGGCGTTCTAGTAGTTTCTGCCCCCCTTGGGGGCAGACCAGCCTAAAAATTATAGGCTGATCTGTCTCCAAGGGGTGCAGAAATGGCCTGGGTACATGTGCCCCCAAAGTGGGGGGCGACCCTTGCCCAAGGCCCCACCCATCCACTAACACACACACACACACACTATCCCTGGTGTCTAAGTGGCTTCTGCCCCCCTTGGGGGCAGGTGGGCCTAAGAAAATAGGCCCATCTGCCCCCAGGGGGTGTAGAAATGGGCAACAGGTCAATGCCCCCCTTGGGGGGGCGCCCCGTGACCAAGGGGACGCCCCCCACAAAAATAAACAAATAAAAAAAAATCCCTGGCGTTCTAGTAGTTTCTGCCCCCCTTGGGGGCAGACCAGCCTAAAAATAATAGGCTGATCTGTCTCCAAGGGGTGCAGAAATGGCCTGGGTACATGTGCCCCCAAAGTGGGGGGCGACCCTTGCCCAAGGCCCCACCCATCCACTAACACACACACACACACACACACACACACTATCCCTGGTGTCTAAGTGGCTTCTGCCCCCCTTGGGGGCAGGTGGGCCTAAGAAAATAGGCCCATCTGCCCCCAGGGGGTGTAGAAATGGGCAACAGGTCAATGCCCCCCTTGGGGGGGCGCCCCGTGACCAAGGGGACGCCCCCCCCACAAAAATAAACAAATAAAAAAAAATCCCTGGCGTTCTAGTAGTTTCTGCCCCCCTTGGGGGCAGACCAGCCTAAAAATAATAGGCTGATCTGTCTCCAAGGGGTGCAGAAATGGCCTGGGTACATGTGCCCCCAAAGTGGGGGGCGACCCTTGCCCAAGGCCCCACCCATCCACTAACACACACACACACACACACACACACACACACACACTATCCCTGGTGTCTAAGTGGCTTCTGCCCCCCTTGGGGGCAGGTGGGCCTAAGAAAATAGGCCCATCTGCCCCCAGGGGGTGTAGAAATGGGCAACAGGTCAATGCCCCCCTTGGGGGGGCGCCCCGTGACCAAGGGGACGCCCCCCCACAAAAATAAACAAATAAAAAAAAATCCCTGGCGTTCTAGTAGTTTCTGCCCCCCTCGGGGGCAGACCAGCCTAAAAATAATAGGCTGATCTGTCTCCAAGGGGTGCAGAAATGGCCTGGGTACATGTGCCCCCAAAGTGGGGGGCGACCCTTGCCCAAGGCCCCACCCATCCACTAACACACACACACACACACACACACACACACACACACACTATCCCTGGTGTCTAAGTGGCTTCTGCCCCCCTTGGGGGCAGGTGGGCCTAAGAAAATAGGCCCATCTGCCCCCAGGGGGTGTAGAAATGGGCAACAGGTCAATGCCCCCCTTGGGGGGGCGCCCCGTGACCAAGGGGACGCCCCCCACAAAAATAAACAAATAAAAAACAATCCCTGGCGTTCTAGTAGTTTCTGCCCCCCTTGGGGGCAGACCAGCCTAAAAATAATAGGCTGATCTGCCCTCAAGGGGGGCAGAAATGGCCCTAAAAGACATGCCCCCCAAAGGGGAGCGACCCTTGCCCAAGGGGGCGCCCCCCCATCCACTACACACACAATCCCTGGTGCCTAAGTGGCTTCTGCCCCCCTTGGGGGCAGATGGACCTAAAAAAAATAGGCCGATTTGCCCCCAAGGGGGGCAGGAAAGGCCAACAGTTCTCTGCCCCCTTGGGGGGGCGCCCCTTGCCCAAGGGGGCACCCCCCCCCACATAAATACACATAAAAATAAAAAACCCTGGTGATCTAGTGTTTTCTGCCCCCCTTGGGGGCAGATCTGGCTAAAAAGTAGCCAATCTGCCCTCAAGGGGGGCAGAAATGGCCCAAAAAGACATGCCCCCCAAAGGGGAGCGACCCTTGCCCAAGGGGGCGCCCCCCCATCCACTACACACACAATCCCTGGTGCCTAAGTGGCTTCTGCCCCCCTTGGGGGCAGATGGACCTAAAAAAAATAGGCCGATCTGCCCCCAAGGGGGGCAGAAAAGGCCAACAGTTCTCTGCCCCCTTGGGGGGGGGCGCCCCTTGCCCAAGGGGGCACCCCCAACACATAAATGCAAAAAAATAAAATAATCCCTGGTGATCTAGTGTTTTCTGCCCCCCTTGGGGGCAGATCTGGCTGAAAAGTAGCCAATCTGTCCCCAAGGGGGGCAGAAATGGCCGTAGTAATGGCCCCCCTAAAGGGGAGCGACCCTTGCCCAAGGGGCCGCTCCCCGCGTGCCAAAAACAGTAAAAAACAATGAAGAAAACAAATCCCTGGTGTCTAGTGGGCATTCCTGCTGCCCGATCGCAATGCGATCGGGCAGCAGGAATGCTCAAAGAGACACCGGGGAAAAGGAAAAGCCTTTCCTTTTCCCCGGTGCCTCTTTAGCCCCAACCCCCCACCCACCGGGAAGAGGAACTCACCTCTTCTATCGTCGCCGCACAGGAAGCAAATGGCTTCCTGTGCGGCGAGGATCCCATAATGAAGTCAGCGCGCGATCGCGCGCTGACGTCATTATGGGGGGTTGGGGGGGTCGGGGGCGGAAGGGGAAGGGCTTCCCCTTCCATCCCCGACTTTGGGGGGTGGGAGGGAAGCACACAGAGGGAGCGAGAGCGCTCCCTCTGGGCTGTGTGCCGAGGACGTAGTGGTTACGTCCTCGGCACAGCAGCACTGTGCCGCGGGACGTAACCACTACGTCCGCGGCACAGAAGGGGTTAAAATTCATGCTTATAGTGACACCCGTGATAACACGAGTTTCTGTTACTCACTCGTACTGCAGATGAAGAGTTTTACCCTCCCCCACCCACATCTTTAGTTTTATGTTGTTTTTGCCCTCCGACCTGATTTCACATTCCTCCCTCTACATGACAATAGTTTCCTTTCAACAGCACCTATTACAGTAATCTCAATGTCTCCCCCTCTACCGTAATTTCATGTCACTTGTACCTTTAAGTGCAATCAGTCATTTTCCTCCCTAGTATTTCCCTAATATGACGATAGTGCTGCAACACAACTTTAAGGGAGTGAAAAACAAATGGCCTGAAAATGCATTCACAAGTGACCTGGCTGCCTTTTGTTTTGTTGCAGCAGGACTGCTCTCTCTGAGAAGCTCTGTCCATACAGTGCATTGTGGTTATCCCAGAACATACCACAGTAATATAAAGAAAGTGCTGCAGAGTTTTATACAAAGTCAATTCCTTGGATTGTGTATTTTCTGCAGATATCAAGGCATAGTGGTTTTATTTACTCTTTCTAGATTCGGGGATAATAGCTTTACCAAAGGACACGTTGACATAGATGGCACTGCGCACTGCATCTCACCAATGTTGTATGAGACCGGTCGGATCCCGTTTGCAATGTCTGTAGATGGAGGCGCTTCATATCCCTATTCCAGCTCCTGGATTTCAGGTAAATGCTCGTACTCGCTTGCTTACATAGAGCTTTGTTCTAATTTATTAAGTGTTGCATATGCATCTGTGCTGTGTTGTCCAGTTACTGGGGTACATCATTGTTAGAAATGGGGATCTCTAGTTGGTAGCAGTTTGCACCCTGTCCAAGTAAGGACCCTCACTCTAGTCAGGGTAAGGGAGTCACACAGTTAAGATAACCTCTGCTCACCCCCTTGCTAACTTAGCACGAGCAGCCCAGCTTATCTCAGAGGCAATGTGTAAAGTATTCGTACACACATAGTAACACAATGAAAACACTACAAAAGGACTCCACACCAGTTTAGAAAAAATAACCAATATTTATCTGAGTAAAAAAAAGACTAAAACCCAATACGCACAAATAAAGATAAAAATTGTCAAATATGAAATGTAGTTTAGTGCTTAGAAACACAATACGACTTGACGGAGTTGCTTCGAACAGTCCGGCACTGACCGTGAGGTAGCTCAGCCCGGCTATGGAGTCGTATAGACCTCGGTTACAGTACCTTGGAAAGCGATGAGGAAACAAAGACGTTGCATGGTGTCGGGGAGGTGAGGCATTGCTAAAGCCAGTGTGACGTCAGTTCCTTCCTACCACTGGGGAGGTAAGGTGCTGGTTCCTTACTGGCAGGCAGGGAAGGTGAGGCATCAGTTTCTTGCAGTTTCAGGGGAGGAAATGTGGCTTAGGCAGCAAGGAGTTGTCCCACACAACACAGTGGGGTTGAAGAATCCAGCAGGCCAAGACGGGAGAAATTGACTTTGCGGTGTTGTGATTACATCACTGGGCCACAGGTGCTGCAGCAAAGTCAGAGTCGGGTGTCATGGACGTCAGTGACACAGCACTCTGGACTCATGCTGTGGCGGGACTTTGGAGGTGTGGCGACAGTATCATGGCCTGCGCTGTTGGTCGTGGTCATTGCATTCAGCAACGACCAGGGCTCCGGTGCTAGGTCGGGGAGTGGCACCATTTCCAAAGTCGCTCTAGAAATCGATGTACCAGTTTCTTCCTGGTTGCACCAGAGCTCACTTCCAAGGGCCCAGGAACTGGATTTGGCT
The DNA here is from genome assembly GCF_031143425.1 of Pleurodeles waltl. Classification (NCBI taxonomy): domain Eukaryota; kingdom Metazoa; phylum Chordata; class Amphibia; order Caudata; family Salamandridae; genus Pleurodeles; species Pleurodeles waltl. The sequence continues at coordinate 745,333,635 of NC_090450.1, read as the reverse complement.
TCACTTGGCTAGTCAGGACTCTCAGCAACAGAGGCCAGGTGCTGGCAGATGAAGTCTTTGTTGGCGCTGAGACTTCTTAACAGAAGGCAAGCCCAGTTCAAGCCATTGGCGAACCTTGGAAAGCAGGATGTACAAAGCAAAGTCCAGTACTTTCACTCCCAGGAAAGAAGCAGCAAGCAGCAGGTCAGCACAACAAAGCAGCAGGCAGACTGGCAATCCCTCCTACAGCATCCAGCACTTCTTCCTGGCAGAATGTCTTCAGTCCAGAAGTGTCAAGAAGTCAGAGGTCCAGAACTTATTCTCATTTCTGTCTTCGAAGTAGGCAAACTTCAAAGAGAAGTCTCTGTAGTGCACAAGACCCTGCCTTTCCACGCCCTGGCCCCACACACACTCCATGGGGTTGGAGAATGCTTTGTGGGAGGACAGTCAGAGTCAGTGCTTAATTTGTAAATAAAAAGATGCCGGTACCTAAAGCTCTGCTCTTAAACACGCAGCTGCTGCAATTAAATGTGTGAACAGGGAATACTGAGGCGCCGTAATCCTGAAGCCATCTCGGGCCTCCTCAATCCATATAAAGCCACTCCCTGCCCCTTTTGCTCACTCTTGCAATTTTTTACTTTCTTGCTTTGTGACGCTTTTTCATTTTTCCCTTCCTCCGCCTTCCCCATATATGTCTTTTGCTCGCACAAATGCTTGAGGCAGAAGAGTAAGCCCTGGCCCTCAAAAAGAAGTGCCGGTGCTCAGCACCGGAAACAGCAAGCAAAAATTAAGCACTGGTCAGAGTCCTATTCTGCTGCAAGTGTCAGCTCCTCCCAACACTCTAGCTCAGGAAGACCCATCAGCCTGGTGATGGGCCATCAGGATATGCAGGGCACACCTCAGCCAGCTCTCTTTGTGTGACTGTCTAGAGTGAATACCACAAACAACTCAACTGTTGTCCTGACCTAGACATGTATTCAGCAGACAGGCAGTGGCACAGCATGGTTAAGCAAGAAAATGCCCACTTTCCAAAAGTGACATTTTCAAACATCCAATTCAAAAACCAACTTCACCAAAAGATATATTTTTTAATTGTGAGTTCAGAGATCCTAAACTCCACATCTCTATCTGCTCCCACTAGAAAATTGCACTTAACAGATATTTCAAGGCAATCCCCATGTTACCCTATGGGAGAGAAAGGTCTTGCTATAGTGAAAAACGAAATTAGTAGTATTTCACTAACAGGACATGTAAAACACATCAGTACATGTCCTACCCTTTAAATACACTGCACCCTGCTCTTAGGCCTACCTTAGGGGCAACTTTCAGGTAATCAAAGGGAAGATTTGGGCCTGGCCAGGGGGTGCACTGTCCTAGTCTACATGGCAGTTTAAAACTGCACACATAGGCACTGCAATGGCAGGCCTGAGACAAGTTTGCAGAGCTACCCATGCGTGTCACAAGCCTATAATTTACAGGCTCTGGGCACACCTGGTGCACTATACTAGGGACTTACTAGTAAATTAAATATGCCAGTCATGGATAAACAAATCACCAATACAATGTAAACACTTGCACTCTACTACTGGTCAGCAGTGGTAGAGTGCCCAGAGTCCTAAAACCAGCAACAACGAAATTCAGCACATGATTAAAAGCAGGAGGCCTGAAGCAAAAAGATAGGGGGGACTACACCAAGAGCTGCCAGGTCTAACAGCCATGCAAATAATTGCCACAGGAATGTTTGTGCACTTGTGGGACACTTTTCTCCAGAGTACAGGGAGAGAGCTGTTCGGAGTTGGAGGGAAAGGCTGTTCCAGTACTTGGCTGCTGTGTAGGAAAAGGAGCAGCCTGCAGTGTGGCTTGGGATTGATGCAGGGTATGTGTGCAAGGGTTAGTGAGGCAGATCATACTTGTTGTGCTGAGACGTAGAAGTTCAGTTGATAGATGTAGGACGGCCCTCGGTTGTGGAGATCCATGTATGCGAGTGTGAGGATTTTGAATTGTCATCTCTTCTGGACAGGGAGCCAGCGGAGGTTACTGGGATGTGGTGTGATGCTTGAGCTCTTGAGGAGGTTGAGGATGAGTCTGGCTGCGGTGTTGTGTAGCGTCTGGATTCTTTTAAGTAGCTGGGAGAACACTCCGGCATAGAGAGCATTACCATAGCCGAGGCGGCTGGTGACCAGGGCCTGCGTGACTGTCTTTCTGGTGTCAGTAGGGATCCATTTGAAGATTCCACATAGCATACAGAGGATGTAGAATCAGAAGGAGTCAATTGAGTTTACCTGTTGATTCATGGATAGTTAGCTGTCAAGGATGAAGCTAAGGTTTTGTGTGTGGTCCGAGTTCTGCTGGCCACCAGCTTTCATCCGATATGGAGGTGTCCTTCCCAAAGATCTGGACTTCAGTTTTGTCAGTGTTTATTTTGAGGCAGCTGTTTTTAATACATGTTGCTCCATTGGTCATGGTGTTGTGGAAGTTCGCTTTGATGTTGTGGGTGTCTTCGGTGAATGAGAGGATTAGTTGAGTGTCATTGGGGTATAAGACTATATTGAGTCCGTAGGATCTGACGATGTCTGTGAGGGGGAGTCATGTAGATGTTGAACAGGGCTGGCCTAAGGGAGGATCCTTGGGGTATGCCACAGGTGATGTTCTTGGGTGAAGAAGTGAAGAGAAGAAAACAGATGCTCTGCGTGCGGCCTGAGAGGAAAGAGGTGACCCACTTAAGGGCGTTTTGTTGAATGCTAGTGTTGTGGAGTCTGTTGAGGAGAGTGTTGTGGGAGACTCTATTGAATGCTGCCGACAGATCCAGAAGGATCAGAGCTGCTGACTCTCCTCGGTTGAAGAAGGCCCTGATGTAATCTGTGGTGGTGATCAGTGCGGCCTCCGTGCTGTGTTTGGCCCGGAGTCCTGATTGTGAAGTGTCAAGAAGGTGGTTTCATTTGAGGTAGTTGGTAAACTGTTGGTTGATGGATTTCTTGAGCACTTTGGCCGGAAAGGTTAACAGGGAGATCAGCCTATAGTTTTTGAGGTCGCTGGGGTCGGCGGAGGATTTCTTTAGGAGGGGTCTGACTTCTGTGTGCTATCATTTGTTCGGAAAGGCTACCATGGAGATGGAGGTGTTGTGGATGTGTGCTAGTCCTGTGCTAATAGTGTAGGTTCCGAAGTTGATAAGCTGGTGGGGGCATGGGTCGATGGGTGTCCCGGAGAAGATGTATGACATGATGGCTGCAGTGGTCTGTGTGGTAATCGGGGACTAGAAGGTTATCCTGTGGCTGGTGTTCGCTGCTTGAGAGATGTTGTCTAGACTGCAGATGGAGGGTTGATGGTTGAAATTGTTATATAATGTGGTGTTCTTGCTGTGGAAGTTTTCTGAGACAGTGTCACAGAGTTCCTGGGATTTGTGGATGGCGGTCTCTGTGGCTATTGAGTTAGAGAATTCCTTGATGATTCTGAAGAGTTATTTCCTGTGCTTGACTGTGGTGTCAATGCGGGCAGTGATTTCTGTTCTTTTTGCTGCCTTGATGTGGTGGTGGTAGTTGTTGAGGTCTGCCTTGTAGGTGCCTCTGTTGGAGTGGTCTTTGGTCACGTGCCATTGTTTTTTGAGTTGGTGGCAGTCACGTTTGGATTCCTGAGCTCCGGAGTGTACCATCTCGCTAGTTTGGATGTGTTGTTGGTTTTAGCTGGTTTCAGCGGGGCAACTCTGTCGGCGGATATGGTGATCCAGGTGGTGAAGTTTTGGACAGCCTGGTTGGGGTTGAGGTTGAGGCCTGCCATGGGCTCTGGATGTGCAGTGCCTATGGCTTGTGCCCATAGGGTCTCGGTTCTCTTGCCCCAGGTTTGGTGGGGGGTGCTTGGAGGTGGTGTGCTGGGAATTGGAGATAGTAAAGTGGAAGATGACATGGTCAGTCCAGTTGAGTCCAGTCACGTGGGTGAAATTGATTCTGTCGCTAGAAGTGAAGATGCTTCACATCGTGGTGTTGGCATGGGTCTGGAAAAGTTGAAGTGCTCCATGAGGGGCGTTGGGTCATCCATCGGTGAGGGTGCATTGGATGATTTCATTGAAGATGATGGTGATGCCCCCGCCATGTTTGTTGGTGCAGTGTTGGTGTATCATCTTGTAGTCATCAGGGGTGGCATTGACGAAGTTCGGGTTTGAGGAGGGTGTTAGCCATGTTTAGGTGAAGAAGGAGACGCATGGGTCATGGGTGGTGATGGTGTTCCAGATTTCAGTGGCAGATTTCTGTGTCATGTTTGCGTAAGGACCTGGCGTTTAGCAGGATGCACTGGAGTGTTGCTTGATGGGTCTTAGTCTTCTGTGTGGGTGCAGTGTGGCCATTAGTGTGCACGGGTGGGCCTGCGTTGCAGGGGAAACAGCAGTGTAGGCAGGTGAAGGGTCCTTTGGTTGAGAGTGGGGAGGCTGTGAAGCAGCTGGTTTCCACTGTTTAGGGCCTGGAGCTCCTTGGTAGTATAGCGGTGGGGGGTGGGAGGACTGGGGTCCTAGTGCTGTGCAAGGTCCAGGTGCAGACGGGTGCAGACGAGCTTGCCTTTGGTGTGCCTTCAGCACGCCAGCAGCGTGCCTTCTGTGTACCTGTGCTGCGGCCTCCATTATATATCCTGGGATGTTGGAGGGGCTGGATTGGGAGGCTGGAAGGTGGGAGGGTGGCAGCGACATTGGCGTGAAGGAGACCTTGACGGGCGTCAGCAGATGCAATCAGGCTCAGGAATTCAGGCAGAGCTGTTGCAATCAGGCTCAGGAATGCAGGCAGAGGTGTCAGCTGCAGGCAGGAGAGCCGTGGAGCGGCTGGGGAGCAGTGACTTAGGGTCAGGCACTTCTAATTGTATACTTAAGCCTGTTTTCGTACTTAAACAGTACAACCCCTGCATAGAAAGCTCTAAAACTATGTACATTCTGTCTACTAATCAGTTTCATCATAAGAATTGGCGAGCAGTACAAAAGTATATATTGTATTTTAAAACGGTCACATGAAAACAGTTGAAGTATGCCTTGCCAGGTTTGCCAAAATCCTTATGACGACACTGGTTTTGAGAGACAGAGTTCGAGATCAGAGTGGGCCGAAAGGGAGAGAAGTTCAAGAAAGAGAAATAGAATAGACAGGTCAAATAGAGAACACTCTGAGTTTCCCAAGTGCCTCTTGGAAGGTGGGGAACCGGGGCAATTGCCTACTTTGTCCATGTTTTAAAAAGACTCTGCTAATAATCTCAAAAGTCGAGGGGCCTGTTCAGAAAACATTTTAGGTTAACAATTATAGCACAGTGTGATAAAAAATGGATTACTGTCTCATGAGAGGAGATTTTTGGGAGTACTAGCATGCTAAGTATGCTTATGGATTGTTAAGCAACACCCCAAAAACATAATATAACAACAACGTAATTGTGGTGGTTTTTGTGATTATTTTATTTTTTCTTTTGCTGTTGTGGTACATTGGTTTGTGTAGTTACTCTACTATTCTTATGTTGTATTTTGTAGTGTTGTGTTGTTTTTACGTGCCACTAAGCTTGTATTTATTCTCATCGTATTGTTTTCTAGTGTCCATTTTGTTATATGTATGCATGTTTTCTCTGTTCTGTGTTTTGTTGCATTTAGTTGTATTGCTAAGTTTTTGCTGCTATTTGCATTGTGTTGTACAATGTATTACATTTGTAACAAAGGTTACAAGGTTTGCGGCTAAAAGAGCGCATTTTAATAAAGTTTCAGGGAAAATCATTTACCACTGACAAAGGTGCACTTATGACGCTGCTGTAGCCTCACTACATATGGTACTAAATAGTTGACAACCATGTCCAAGGCCATGCCTTGAAATAGTACTTATCATTCTCTCTGATTTTTATCTGGCCCCATTTGTTGCACCTTACATAGAGCTACCTAAAATAATTTGCCAATATACTTCATCATAAAAGATTCCACCGTGCCACAAACGTCTTCAGCGGCCGTCAGTAACACACTGAGAACATATCGTTAATATCTAACCAAGAACTCCATGTCAAACGCGGAAATGAGTGTCCTTATACCTGTTTCAATGGCAATGATAGAGTTTTGAGTCCTAGGTATTTCGTATGGGTTGGTAAGTCTTTTTCTGCTCTGTCTTGTAATGAGAGTAATTTCACTTTAAGTCCTATGTACAGTGAGCTGAATTTGATTCCTTCGTGGTCGAAGAGGAGTTGTTAGACTCAAAGTGCACTTGTTACCCTGAAAGATATTTACAGTTAACCTGTGATGGCATGGATGTCCACATTGTGACTATATGCTCACCATGGCACAGGACTTAACCTACACCTAAGGAAAACTAAGTAGGTCGAAACCAGCCTGAGGGTATTTTTGGTCCCCTCTGGAAAGGACATAGCCTGGCAGTTTGGGCTTGACTGTTCCTACTGGAGCACGACAAAGACTGATTTGTAGATGGTAGGTCTCAGAGTGGCATGGTGGAATTCGTCTCAAGTGATCACTAGTGGTTGAGATTCCCTTTTTATCTGTATCTTTGAACTCTGATGTTGGAGCCTCTGCTGCTAACCAAATGATACTCCAAATAAAAGTTAATAGTGAAGCTGTTTTTAGCTACCAAATAATAACCCTTGACTTTTGAGTGACTGCTCATAACCCTACCCATGACATTTGGCTGGCAAACAGTCTACATGTATTGTTTCACGATCGGGAAGACTCATAATTGTTTCTGTTTATTTCCTTTCCTCGTTCATGTAGAAACACTGTATTGTGTTATCTTTAATGACAATTTGCTAAGAACAGCGTTTTTCCAATTGAAGATTTTTCATTTTAATTTTGTGTGGCTTAAAACACTGCAGATTTAGCCCCAAAGAGTAGCAGATCACCTTAGATAGCGAGGGGACTTGCAATGCCAGTAGAATGGAATCGTTTACATACCTGAAAGAAAATTCCATCGCTGTAGTTTAACATATTTCGAAAGCAATGGATTCAGAGATGTTTAGAAAGCTCAGTGTTAATGCTTTCAGAGTGGGTCAGGCATGTCTAGTTCTGAGGCAACTAAATCCAAAGGTAGTAAATGAAGGACATGGGCATTAGTAGTAGGATAGCGAAGTATTACGTGATGGTGATAAAGTATATTAAGGTACACATTTGTTGGTCGGGTGCTTTTATCGTGGTGGCACAAGATCATCTTAAGAGGTAGATTTTAAGCTTCTTTCAAACTGATTGAAGGGATGGAGAGAGTTCTTGATTTAAGAAGATTTAAGAAGATAATGAGAATTTTTTCTAGAATCTTTTTGCTTATGCATGGCATGGCAGACAGTTGTATGGATAGCCTTCAAAGACGGAGGATGAAATATTGACAACTGGTGAGGATAGTTTTTCCACTGTCATTGTGAGTGTACCAAACCTTATAGACTGTAATGGTAGCAGGCAACTAACAGGTGTGGTTTTATAGCCAATAGAACACTCAGCTTAAACCATATTGTTTGAGACATCTTTCTCACCTTTCTCTAAAAGGAATATTAGAAAAATTAAGTGACTTTATATAGCTATGTTCAGATGGGGTGAAACCATCCACAATCATCTCACAGAGCCTAGCCTGGATTTGTAAAAGCGATGATATTCCATGAATGAGGACACATCTGGTTTTGCTGTGACATACATTCATAAAAGCAACCAGATGTGAAAGTTCTTGATCCAGGATCTACATCACTGGACATCATTGGCTGATGACCCTTTGAGATGTTGGTTCATAGTGAGGTCTTGATTGTTAAGGAAAATCCACAGTGGTTCAATGATGTTTCTTATTGAGTGTTACAGATCACTAAATGGTGGGGGATCATGGATTTTCCATTCACGCCAACTGTCTATCCAAAAGTAGAAAGGTGAATCTAGGTTTTGTGGGACATAAACATTCAAGAGGAAACATTGAAAACCAGTACCTAGTTCTGTACAGGCAAAAATGTTCCCCATACATCATAAAGACATGAGTCTTAATGTTGGTTTCACTGTTTCTGTGTGGCATAGGGTAGAACTTCATTGGCAAAATCAGAGCAATTGATATTGGTCCCAGGATTAAGTTTTGAGCAATTGGTATTGCCCTCTTTGGTCTTGCAGGCTAATAACAATGGCTTTTCGAAGAATTGTCTGCTGGTGTATCTTATAGTGAATGGAGTTGAATAGGCTACCTCAGTGACTGTTGGGTGGGACTATCCGCCTATCACTCACCTTCATTTTTGAAACTCTGTGTCTATATAGTGTCTACATTTTGGTTTCAACCTGGCCAGCAATGAACCAAAGTAACTCTTCAGCTCTAGCTATCTACCATCACCTAAACTTCGGGGGCTCTGAACACTTGCCATAATTTCCAGTAGATGCCTTCATTTATTTACTTGTCCTTTTAATCATCTAGCATCATGATAGGTACAACTTTGCGTTCAATAGCATAACACATTTGGTAGCTTTTACAGTGCTTTTACAATACCTTCGGTACTAGTTCTTCATATTCTCCATTAACCACTTCTGTATGGTTGTATATCTTCAGCCTTATGAGACAGAGAGAAAAATCTTAATTGTTGAATCTGCTTTTTCTTTCCACCCTCATAGTCCATACTGGAAAAGTGGCTATTTCAGAAAAGAGCCAGCTGGTGAATGAAACAAAGTGGCAGTACTACGGCACGCCAGGCACATCAGGGACTCTAACTATCGACTGGGAAGCTGAGGTCATTCAAGAATCACATGTCAATATTGAAGTTTGGGGCTATGAGGAAAATGGTAATCAAGAGTCTGTTAACCTATAAGTAATGGATTGTGAAGGTATTATAAATGCTGTCATAAGGGTAACTTTCCATGTGCAACATCACTCTTCCCACATTGATGATCGAGTGTAAATGTAATGCGCTCATTCATATATAACTGCTGTTCCTTTGTTCCCTACCCTTTCCCTCCCTTTTAAAGTTCCTCCCTTTCTTGTCTTTCATTTGAAATCAGGGATTGGATAACTTGTTCGTACAAAGATGAGTCTGAAAACCCTCTTTGTAGCAGAGATGCTTTTACATACTTGAGAGCGAACTAACCACTTTCAGAAAAATTCCCTGATTGCACTTGATAGGATGCTGGTGTGGCCCTTTTCTTTTAGTCAAAGACTTAAATAAAGACATACAGAGAAAACAGGTACAAGCCTTCCATGACTAAAGATGGCTACCTCTAGAAACTGACCCTGTATTAAAAGTGCAGTCATGTTGAGAACAAAGTAGACAACATCTTTGCATCATTCCTTGGTTGGAAGATCTTTCGTGAAGGGCAGCAAGAGTGATCTGAATTGGCTACCACCTAGATATTCTACTAAAAATTTGTGTATGTAACATTACATTTTCTTCCTAGGAAAACGGGCATTCTAATCTCCTGGTAGAATACCTAACCTGCACCAGAGACTCTCATACCATGTTCCCTGATTGAATTCACTGCCTTTGCTGGAATAGCAGCATGTAGAAATTCTTGGAAGAATAACACAAGTAGGGACAATAGCAATAGCCGGACAAATCTAACCTACATTGTTTTGTTAAATTCTGAGCTTATCTTTCCTCCAGATTAAGTCTTTGTTCTTCTCAGAGTCATCCACAGGGTTGAGGGGTTTGATCATCGAGTAGCATAGATATATCCCCACTAACAATCCTCTAAAATATGATGCCTTTAAAGGTGACAAGGAGCAGCTTCCATGTCCAAAGTACCTTAGTCCATCGAAGTATTAGTGGAAAATTCCTTTGTGGCTAGTCACCAATAATGTTACCCAGTAGACATTTGCTCGTCAAAGATGCAAACCTTATTACCCACACATTACTATTCCACTTCATCATATATTTAGCAGCAGACAAAAATTCTACATCTTCATGCAACCTCCATGAGCTGCCCCTCCTTCAGGTGAAGACTCATAATTTTTGTGCAAATAACTGTAGGCTCAGAATGACAATACAAACTCCCAGTGCTGGCAGGATAAAGGCTTGGCACCATTGTCAGTATCGCAAAGAAATTGCCTAGGTAGAGGGCTTTACAACACTGCAGGTTAGTATTAGAATGGAATAGCCATAAATCTAATAGGCTGTTAGTCATTACTCTATATATCCATCCCAGGAGAGTTCCAATCACATATATATATTATCCTAAGCCTCAACACAGCCCACTTACACTAGAGGTAACAGCACCTCTCTCCATCTGCCTGCTCACCCAGTCATTCATCAATGGATATAGCATTATCTGTCAATGCAAATGACTGAGCTCAGCAGTTAAGGCACCGGGTAACCAGTTCTGGAACATTCAATTCACGAGACAGTATTTTATGAAAATCTATGATATATCCATGCTGTAGTCTTCCAAACTAAAAAGAAAATTTGTTTCACAAAAAAACCCTCAAAATACTTGGTCTTGATTGGTGGGAATGTGGTGGCACTAGGTACCCATCCATACCTTATTCTAGTTTTGTTATTATTTCATGTGTTGTGTCTGTGAAATCCCACCGGGCTGGAAATATCCAGGGCCTGTCTATGCAGCCCTCCATTTAGTTGAAACTGAGGAATTATCAAAAAATTTCCTTGGGTTCCCAAGCTTGAATGTGAGGATTTGTATGCATTCATTCTTCAGTCTTCCATAGCAGCATCTTCCTTTACAACTTTGAGCATACACAATTAAGAGGATGGGGGCAAGCAAGGAGTGGCTGTCTCATAATCCATCAAGTAGAAAGAATATCTCCTCGTTTTGCGAGATCGGGACATCAAACCAATTTCTGCTTCTGCAAACACTACTCTGCCTAGGCATAATTGGGCAAATTTTATTGACCTTCTTCAGAAAGTTTGATGCAATGAAATTGCATCGGGTTTTGAATTCTATTGGACCTGCTAGAGGAACTGGTGGCTTCATGAGTGAGTTCACAACTTTAACAAGCACCTTTGCAGAATTGGCAGAGTTTTCAATCTCTGTACTAAAAAAGCTATCCTCGATTTCCTGATGGCATCACACTCTGGAAAACTTTCCCGCCCCTGGTCCCTAATGGGGCCTCAGGTCATGATCAACAGAAAGCAGAACCATGCTTCATTCCTTCCAGGCACCAGGGCAGCAGCCTCCTCCATATGCAGCCATTCTCAGAGACCAAAGCAACTGCAGTACCCTAACCCCTCCACCCAAGACCTGCCAGAAGCACCCTGACATACTACTGCACCCAGGGCCAATCAGCAAATACTTGCATCCCGGTCCTGACAGATCAGAGGTACTCAAATCCTGGATCCCCGCACCCCAAGCAATGTCAACAGCATCTTGAGAGATGGCATATAGGACCTGCTGACATAAAAATATGCATATGGCTCATAGAATCTAGTTTCATCACCCTAGCCTGGTGTCTTGACCCGAGGATCTGCACCAACTCCTACCATAGGCATCTATGCCAGCACCAGGTGTCGATCAGATTCTGCGATATGTGAAATCTTTCTGCAGTACCCAGTATACTGCACCCAAGCAACTACTGCAAAATGGCATCCATCATCCTGGGACCTGATATCATGGCATAGGACACTCCAACCCTATATGACAAAACTGCTCCATTGCTAAACAGCACTCAGGTTGCTTGGAACATCAAGTCTGGGGCTATGATATAGGGAACTGCACCCTTGCAATTGCACTTTACTCTGCACCAAGCATCAGGCACCACCTAGGGGTCTGGAATGTGGCAGCAGTTGAGAGTCACTGCATTCATACCCCCAATGATGCAGATAGCGCCAAGCAGGGTGTTCTTCATTGTGATTGCTTCATTCAGTTTTGTGGTGTTTTAAGACACTAAGAGCTGATGCTTTAACTGCACCCTGTTTTGCTATATTGTCATCGCAGAGCTTTATTGCAGTGGATTGGCCGACATGAGCAGATGAGTTTGGGAAGAAAGTATCAACAAGATATAAAGGCTTTCATGTTTCGCTATCCGCACTCACCTAATACTGTTATTAGGATTTAGATAGAGAGGAGAAACCCTGCAAGTGTAATCTCAGGTAGATTTTGATTATTGGACTACTCCTAGCTCATGTAATCTCCATTTTCCTTACCTTAAATTAACTGCATAGCTTTCTCTCCTATGAGACTTGGTTCAAGCAGAAATGTATTGCGGCATCAATGAGATTACATGAGCTGCTGTGCCTGTCCTGTGTTAGCAACATTCAATGGTCAATTTACAGAAAGTGGATGGACACACCTTTGATGTGAAATCTCCCAAATCTTTTTCATGCAAGTACATACATACCTCACGTAAGTTTGCATTGCAGCTGTCTGTACAGTGGACAGGTGAGAGGGAGATAGTTTATTTATATGACATTTTATTGGCATTTTATTAAAAGAAAAGGACACATTTCACATCACCGTAACACAAACAAATCACAATATTACAATAAGTGTAGATATTCCCACACCTATAAGAGCGCCACATACTTTTTCCTTCCATGGACATGTATTCATGCCAGGGCACTGAGGCCTTTTCATTAGATTGCAGCCATCTCACTAGTCGATGGTGATCCATCCTGTCCCCCCAAATTTTGTTGTGATATTGGGGACTCCCCAGGTATGTGCTTGTTAGACAATCTGACATTTTGACTTGACCCCCTGTTTTTATGCTGTACTAGTTTTTGCTGGTTAATGTCTCTGCACACATTACCACTGCTAATCAGTGCCAAAATGCAAGTGCTCCCAATCTAAATTGTACTGTTGATTGGTTCATCCATGATGGGCATATTTGGTTTACTGGTAAGTCCCTAGTAAAGTGCACTAGAGGTGCCCAGGGCCTGTAAATCAAATGCTTCTAGTGGGCCTGCAGCACTGATTGTGCCACCCACATGAGTAGCCTTGTAACCATGGCTCAGACCTGCCACTGCAGTGTCCGTGTGCGCAGTTTTAAGCTACCAGTTCGACTTGACAAGTGTACCCACTTGCAGAGCCTAAACCATTCCTTTTTGTACATGTTAGGCCCCCATAAGGAGGCCCTAGGTAGCCCCATGGGCAGGGTGCAATTTAGGTTAAAGGTGGGACATGTACTGATGTGTTTTACATGCCCTTGCAGTGAACAACTGCCGAATTCGGTTTTCACTGTGCAAGGGTCTCTCATGGGTTAATATGGGGGCTGCCTTTAAATATTATTAAAGTGCAGAGTTCCTTTCAGGGCAGATAGAAATTTGGAGTTTGGGGTTACTGAACTCACAATTTAAAAATACATCTTTTAGTGAAGTTGGATTTTAGATTGTTAGTTTAAAAATGCCACTTTCAGAAAGTATGCATTTTCTTGCTTAAACCATTCTGTGACTCTGCCTGTTTGTGGATTCCCCGTCTGGGTCAGTTTGACAGTTGGGCTGTTGTGAATTCCCTCTAGACAGTGACACAAAGGGGGCTGGGTATAGCCTGCATAACCTGATGAGCCATCTGAGCTCGAGAAGAGGGAGGAGTGGTCACTCACACCTGAAAGGGCTGTGCCTTCCCTCTCACAATGCAGACTCCAACCCCCTGGTGTGTCTCTGGGCGGGATAAGGAAGGATCTTGCAAACACTTCAGGCAGTGCATTGAAGTTGGCCAACTTCAAAGACAGAAACCCCAGACTTTTAGAATCTTTCTGGACTCAAGAGGAACCTCTGCCGAGAAGAAGAGCTAACGAGGTGGAGGAGGAATACTGCCCCTTTGCTCTGTTGCTTTGCTGGGTTGGCCTGCAGTTGCTGTTTCTGCCTTAAAGAGAGCAAAGGGTGAACTTTGCAGTGTATTTTGCTTGAGAAAGTTCTCCAAGGGCTTGGAGTAGAGCTTGCATCCTGTTGGAAGTCTCAAGGATACCAAAGACTTCACTTTCCTCGACCTGTAGCACTGGGAACTGTGTGTTCTGTGCTTTAAAAGAAGAAAAAACATCGCAATGCCGCTAGCCTGCATTGTGACCTGCTGATGCCACACGGAGCTGCACTGCCCCACTTCGCACTGTGACGCTGGTCTCACCGACGCAGTCATCGGACGACTTCACCGAGCCGCTGCTCACACCGCGACCTGTGGGCTCCGCACTCCGGCATCGCCTTGCTTACATCACAGCCTGGGCATCCCTGAAGCTGCTGCTCCTGCTGACACCGGCACCGCTTCCTGCACAGTGGCCTGTGGACACCGCTCATGAGGAGCACGAAGCACTGTCCCATCCTGCACCACAGCCCCAGTCCACCAGCACAATTGACTCCAGTGTCGTCAACAGACGTCCCTGTCTGCACCGCGACCCGTGGACACCTCCTGGATCCCGTCCTGACCCGCACCGCCGACTTGGGCCTACGACGACAGCCGTTCACCAATGACGACACCGCTGCCTGCACCATGACCTGGTGACACCGCACATCGCACCACCCCGCTTCACACCGAGCCCTGGTCTCACTGACAGCCACTGGACAACCGTCACTGAGCCGCTGCTTGCACCGTGACCTGTGGGCACCGCACGTCACACTATCCCGCTTTGCACCACAGCCCCAATGCCATCCACGCCAGCACTCCTGACTTCATCAGCCCTGAGGTCGATGTGCAATGCGTGTGACTTCAAGGGCCTGATGACCCCCGCACCAACTCCGGAACCGATGTCTGTGGCGCCAGTGACGCCGCTCTCCGGAGCTCACCGCGAGGATCACAACGCCCTGCAATTCCAAGGTACTGTTTGTTGGTTTTCCCGACACCGTAGTTGGACCGCAATGCTGCAGCCGGCCTGAACTGTTGGTTTTGTTGCTCACAACGCCGTAATAGCCCCAGGTGGAGCTATTGACTTCAAGGAACTGAATTTTTAAGTTAAATCCCGCAAAATTCATATCTTTATTATTGTATGTCGGATTTTTAGCATTTTGTTCTTGTTTTACACAGATAAATATTGGCTATTTTTCTAAAACTTGTGTGGAATCCTTTTGTAGTGTGTTCACTTCTTACTGTGTGTTATGTTGAAATGCTTTTCACATTGCTTCTGAGATAAGCCTGACTGCTCGTGCCAAGCTACCAACGGGGTGAGCAGGGGTTATCCAAGCACGTATCTCCCTTATCTTGACGATAGTGAGGGTCCCTACTTGGACAGGGTTGAAACCGGCTGCCTCTAGTCACATATAGTAGCCCGGTCATCACGGTTATCCCTTCAAAGTAGGTGGATGCAATTTGGCCAGTGTTTTGTGATGTAGCTTTTCACAATCATTAATCCTAGCATGATCAGAGCCAGTTTATACCAGTTAATGCTAAAGTCGATATGTACGTTTACCAGAGTCAGTTTGGAATCCTATTTCAGTTGCCACCTGGTCAATTCCTGGAGTGTGTGTTGTACTAAAATTCAAAAGGCTCGAATCCATAGGCACCACCACATAATGTGGGTAAAGAAATCTCCTTACTGTTTTCCACATCTAAGGCACTAGATGGTGACATGAGAGATAAACAGGTTTGTAAATATTCGAGTTGGATGGTGTTAAATTGATTGGCAATTGCAACATATCATTGGGCCATCCTAGGTGTCTTCCATCCCTCATCTGTGAGTGTCCAAGCATCGTACTCCCAATTCTGCTGGTGAGAGTCAAAAGTGTCTTATGAGTGTATTATCATTGAATCGTACACAGCGGAAATCTTTCTGTGGTCCACGTTTCCAATCTTTGCTTCAGGAGGATTAAAATCGGGAAGTTTAATTAGGTCTTAGATGTCAGGGTGTAATGCAAGATGTCAGTATTTGAAAAATTTATGTTTACACATGTCAAGGTTGCCCTGGATGTGTAGCAGCAAATATTGATACCCACTATAACGCCCACGAGTTTCGAGGACCAAATATTGTTCCATATGTGGATTTCTTTACTAAGACAATTATGTCAGGGGCGTTGTCATTACAATCTGTGTGCAGATGGAAGGATCGGTTCCATTTTCCCACTTTACAGGAAGTGCAATGGGTGTGTACTACTAATTGCCCATGTCTCTCTGGCAAATGTGGGTCTGAATGTCAGTCAGTGGAACATTAACTCACTTGTACTAGGTATGAGGGCCGTTAGTATGCACACTGATAAAAGTAGTGCAAGGATAATCGCACTCGAGTGGCTTTTTCAACTTAGATTTCAGAAGACTTTTCTTTTTGTGTTTGTCTTGGTGTTTGCACTGTTCATAAGAACTCAAAAGATACTCAGAGATTGCAGGTAGCACGTCAACTAAAGGCCCATGTGCTCAAACTATTTATAAATAAATGAAATGGCTGCAATCCACATTTTCTTCAATTTTTAGGCTTTTGCGAATTGTCTATTTACTACACTGGCATCCAGTATCACATATGACCCAATGCATTTCGGGCAAGTCTACTCTTCTTCAGGGGTAACTACAAGCAAAACAATGTGCTATATATGAATACAGATTCAGGGGCGTAGCTTGGTCAGTAAGACTGGAGGAGTGTGACCAACATTTTTTAAGTCTTTCCAAACAGAGAGGGGGAAAGAGTGTGTGCGTGCGTTTTTGTGTGTGTGTGTGTGTACATTTCCTCTTGAAATCCGACAGACAAGTTGCCATGCTCACTGAAAGCCCCTGAATCCAACTGTTTTTCACAAAACACTTTTACGGGGGAGGTGTAACCACCCCCCCTGAAGCTACACCCCTGTATAGATTATGGGAACACTGTGCACCACACCACATGTGCTCTTGTCCCAGATCAAATAATCACATGCAAGAATATCTGTGTACATGCCCCCTCAAATCTCAAAGTAAGCAAAAATGGTAAACACCCTTCCCCGTGTGAACGTACAAACACAAATAAATTGTGACCACTGCAACAAAATTGCTAGAGCCACTCACATGTGCGAAACCTGCACTAAAATGAAGTAATATCAGTAAGAAAGCAAGCATTTGCAATGCAATGGGTCTGTTAGCTATAAGCGTTGTAAATTCGTAACTGCACTTTTCTCGCCACATAAATTGAATATAAAAAGTATAACAGTTGACATAAGTGAGCCGATTTAAGGCGCCACAGCCACCATGAGCATGAGCGCGAAGGAGAGACACGAAAGGAAAAAGAAGTTCGCTCACAGACAAACATATTGGCAATTGTGCAATTATCCATGTAACAGGGTCGGTGGCCAAAGCAGTAACAAAACCACCCCAAAGTGGGACAAACATAAAGCAGTTACCAATGATAACAAAGGATTTTTGAAAGGAAAGCCCATGAACGAATTATAGTGATGGGCATGTGATGGGTGTGGTTAAAAGCCCACAGATAGATTACAACAGGTCAAAGCACTTGTGCGCTCGACCTGAAAAGCCATTAGTAGTACAGGTATTTAACAATTACTGACAGGACACAGTGTCCACTTTGTGAAAAACTAGATTGAAATAAGTGAACTCAAAGATATTGTGATGTGCCTCATTACTTGTGGAAGATTAGCAGGAATGTGAACAATGGGATCCCTGGTGAAACCATGAACATGCTGGTGTGTGCGTGTACTTGATGTATTGGACACATGTGTGGCAGGAAATGTTTAAAGCCCTTATAACCTAAAAGTATGTAAACTATCAGATAATGTGCACCCACCATTCAAAAGGTGTTTAAATTATGTAATCCCAGAAGTAGTGCTGCTTGTGAAGATAAAAAAAGATACCATGTATTGTAAATAATCACAAACCGTGCTGGTGAAATCACATTTCAATAGTCTAATGTGCTCAATAAAATGAACATGGTGCTAATCATAAAAAAATTAAACAAATAATATGCCGTAGAGACCGCCTAAAATCATATATCTCAACACGTGATCTAACCATTAAACTCACATCTAACGTTGTACTCTAACACTGTATCCAGACATACTTTGATAAGCGCTTCATATCAAGTAGACAAAGTTGAAGCTCAATTGGAAAAGATATATAGCAAAACCCCTATTAGTGGAACAGATAACATTTAGGAAATCAGATTAATTAACTGCCACGGCATACTCATTAAAACAATACAAATTGAAAATTAAATCAATTTATAAGAACCATGACATTTCAAATTTATCATTCATGCCATTTGGCTGTAAAGTGTACAGTTTTTTAATCCAAAAAGTTTCTCTTTGTCAGAGTCTCTTGTGATTGTCAATGTCAGATTGAAGTTTAACCAATTCTAAAATTTGAACCCGCACTTGAGAAATATTGTGACTTTATGCAATCCAATGTGCCACTATGTTGGAATTCTTATTTTAGTTCCTGATATTACTTTTGTGTTCCATGATTCTAGTTTTAGTTTTCCTTTCTGTTTTTCTGACAAGTAACATACCACATGGACACTTTATGCTATAAACAAAAAAAAATTGTGTTGCAATCTGCTGAATGGTTTTCAAAATGGTGTATCCTTTTTTCGGGGGAGAAGCAGTATTACCTGTAATCAGATAATTTCAATGAATGCATGAGTGACATACATATAATGCACTTGTAATAAGTGGGATGAAGTATCCATCACATTTGTGACAGAGTAACCGGACTGCCAAACTCTCAATCAGGCCTTAGTTTCTAGATGGTGTGGTTGCATTCTAGAGACATGGTATCATTGGTGTGTTTGAGGTATAGGAACAAAACATACTCTTTTGATGATACACTGAAGAACCATGTTTCCCTTCTGCAGGTAACAGCCAGAATGACTATTACTAGAGTTAGAGTGCTTGAAGGGTGCTTTAACCTCCCATGAATATGAGCATGCGTTGATAGTATTTAGCATCTCGTGGAGAAATGTTGGTCTTGACGGGATGATCTGGATGAAACATTTTACCATACAGGATCCCTTAATGGCGTGAGAGCATTGATCAAATCCTTGAACCTTTACGTATTTAATTATCAAGTATTCTTTGTTTAGAATAAGGAGGTGCCTTTAACCATGATTTTTCCACTTAGGCACATATAGGAGAGGAAATTACCTCTCCACACGGACCACCATGTACTGTTCTTAAGCTCATCCAAAATGAAAAGTTTTAACTTACAAGTAACACCACCATTAGTCTGTACATATTTGTGAAGCAAGTTTTGACTCCTGTCATTGGGGCTTGCACATTGGTGAGACTAATTGCCACAGAAGATATCCCACTCTCCACACTCATCATGAAACCCCACCAAACCAACGTCAGTCTCTTCTGGATTGCTGTAATGGATAATGTCTAAAGACTTGCACCTATGGAATAGAGCAGGTGGCCACTATCCTAGATACAGAAAACCCATCACGGCCTTGTCTTTTGCCTGAGATAGCATATACATCAGCCATCAAGCTTCCTGTGGTCCTGCTTGATCAATGCATGCAATATAAACACAACACAGTCCAGTATGAACTCAAAAGCGTAGTAGATCCATGCCAAGTTTTCAATTGTGTTGACTGTGAGACAAAATCCTTTGTTAGTACGACGGCATGTACACTTCACAAGCACACATTCAATTAGAATGTGGTCTCCTCAGACAGACTTTGAAGTGCAAATTGTCCTGCATAAAATATCACTACCAAGTTTTAAAAGCGAAACGAGACTCGCTGAAGTCAGTGATGGGAGCAATTTATAATTAAGGGAAGAACCTCTTATCGAATTATCTACATACTGCCATAAAAGACCTAAAACTAGCCCTTCTAGCTCAGTTTCCTATCCGGCTCTAAAAGTGTTATTAAAAAAACAAGTGCAATTTATATCAAGTGATGAAGACCGGACTAAAATACAAGCAAATGCATGGTTTGAATATATTTGTATTTCTTATGAGTCTAATCAAAAGCAACCATATTTAACCAAGACACTGAGCAGGTCTTGTATAAAATATATTCTGTGAGCTCGTATTATGGTCCTGCCGATCAGTGAATATGGAGAAACATGGAGGGTACAGGCGACAACCAACACGGGTTGTAGGTTCTGTAATTACGGAAGAGAACCAATTGCACATTTGGTTTGCTGCTACCCTGTTTTTTTCTGCATGATGAACGTTTATATGGATAATGTTCCTGAAAAACAGAACTACAACCTTTAGAAGTGCTTTAGCACATGTACGGGTGGGTATATTTATAGATATAGCAATAAAATGAAAGCTTTGCAGGTCTTATGGTAGTAAAACTTACCAGGATGTTGTTAATAACTGTATGGTACCGTATTTTAACTGATGGATTTTATTATCCCTTATTTCGATATAATCTTTGTTTAAAACTGTGTTTTATGTACCTATTTCAACAACTTTTAAATAATTCAATTAATCAAGTTTACTTACTTACAGTGGCATAGTAAAGGCTACATAGGCCCCAGTACAAGAAAGAATGTGGGACTAATGCCCTCTGAAAGGTAATAAAAGAGCAATAATTTACTTGCTCTGGTCATCCCCGGTCCTAAGTGCTGCTTTAACAGCTGCATTTATTATAGCCACATCCCTATGTATATATGTACCTTTCCACTGATCTGTGCACTTTCCTTAAATAAACTCTACTCCTGAATGTATCTAATATTTATTCAACAGGGACTCCTTACTCTTCATCGTGGTCTGCAGAGTGGAAGTATCTTTACTCCTTAAGGAAAAACCTCTCTAACTCTGGATCTTTCACATTTATACCTGAACCCTCTCCAGCACCATACAACAGGGTTGAAGTTGGGAGTGTAAGAATCAGTCCAGCCAGCTGCTCAGATGGACAATGGTGAGTGGTTGTACCAGAGGCAATAGCAAAATGGGATGTAATGTAGGCTTTCAATACAGCTCTAACCATTTAAGGACATGGCGGTGAAAGAAAATAATATAATTTCAGGATGAGAGTGAATGAAGGGGAATATCTGAAAAAAACAAACATTAAACCTCTTCACTTCACATATGGTCAGAAGAATTGATTCACCCTGAGGAGGTGGTATGACATTTCAAAGTTGTGAACTCTATAAAACCAGCCATGTTTCGAGAACATGTAGAACCTCTTGATAAGTGCTGGTATATTAAGTGCAGCTTATCTGATAGAGGAAGAGTTAAAGCTGAAACACAGATTCCTTGATACTTTGAGCAACTGTGGCTACCCGACTATCTAGTAGTAGGAGTCTCTTGGATTGTATTAAATTGTATTGTTTTGTAGTATTTGTGTTACCCTTATGTGGGGCACTGAAGTGTTTGTCCACATAGGTAGCCGCTACACCAAGTGGTGGGTGGTTGAAAGAGTGTTGTGTTTGCTTCAAGCCTATGCGGGAAGTGTTTCTGGGTCGTGTGATGACGAGTGAAGTGCAGTTATTATGTTATGGGACAAAGCATTTAGCAGTGTTATGGATGAGAATGTGTGCAAGACAGACGTACATTTTTGTGTGGAATGCTGGTAGCTTTGATTAGCTTTGCGGTTTGCTTTATTGTAGTACAATTTTTTTCTATGTTCTCAATCCGATTGCCTATGTTGGCTTTCAAACAGTTTAAATTCAGACCTGCACACAAGGACAGAGATGAGAGGAGAGAATGCCTTGTCCTCTTCAAATATGAAGCATTCTAATGAAACACAAATCTTCAATCTCTGTAGTGATATTTTCAATTTTCACTCACAAAACATAACTTATTTTTTTAATAGAAAAGTTAGACGTAGCACATAAACCATATATAATGCAACTTTTTTGGGGGGGAAATCTTTTTATTGAACAACGAAACAGCCATTGTACAATATAGCATGTGACAATATAAGACCCATCATTTAGCGACAACTCAGACACAGATTTCAGTTGGTGTCAAATCTCAAAGATATAACATTTCAATCAAGCATCCCCCAGGTAACATAGTTGGGTATAACCGGATCAATGTCCCTACACCCACATGTGCCTTCCCTGACAAAGAGCCACTCCTTGCTCCTGTAGGCCCCCCATCCTCCCCAGATTTTCTCCCACTTCACGGGGCAACCCCTACTCTCATAGATTACTTTTTCTGCACTTCGGCACCAGTCTAGGTCTCTCTGCCATTCCTGTATACTGGGCGGAGACTTATTACCCACGCCCATGCTATATTGCGTTTAGCTACCATTGCTGCTGTGGCCAACCATAGTGCTTGCTGTTTCGACCAGTGTTTCTCCCCCACCATATTCAGGAGAAGCAGCTTGGAATCCATCGGGACTCCCCTCTCCATCACCCGGGCCGCCACCCCGGCAACCCCTTGCCAGTAGGTCTGTATCACAGGGCAGGTCCATAAATGTGATGGAAGGTACCCTCCGACCCACATTGTCGCAAACAACACGAAGTCTGTGCCCTACCCATCTTGTACATTACCGCCCTGGAATAATATGCCCTCTGCAGAATCAGCAGCTGGATCAGTCTGAACCGTGCTTTAATCGCCACAACCCTGAAACCTTTTCTCACTCCCCCCCCCCCCCCAAGTCCTCGTCATTCAATGCACCCAAGTTCGCCTCCCATTTGGCACGTAAGGTTGTCATTAGATCTGGGGAATTAGTCAGCAATTTCTTGTACAATAGAGATATGGCCTTCGTCTCCAGAGGTTCCGTCAAAAGGTGGTCCTCCAAAGGGGCTGCTTCCAGCAGTTGCTCGTGCTCCGGGACATACCGACTCCATGCATGCCGCAGCTGCAGGTACCTGAACCGTTACCGCCATAGCATACTCTTGCTGGAGGACTTCGAACGTCATGAGTGCCTGACCTTTCCAGACATCCCCCAGGTGTTCAATCCCCAAAAGAGACCATTTGCGGAACCCGCCCATGGTCTTAAGGTCCCCCAATAAGTTGCTACACCACAGTGGGGTCGTCAAGGTAGATCCCTAACCCAGAATATGGGTGGCATCATGCCACACCTTCACCACTGTTGCAGTGTGCACCGTAAGCGTTTGCAAACTTGTACGGCCATAGAGGGCAGACTCATACCCCCCTGCCCATCTTCTGTCTGTTCACCCGAAACCGGGTACTTCTGGTCAGCAAAGGCCCAGTCATTAATGGTAACCAATTGTGTCACCCAGTAATAACAAAGGGGGTCCGGGATAGCCAGCCCACCCTCATACATCCTAAGCTTCAATTTCAGCAATGCTACACGGAAACAGCCGCCGCCTCACAGCAGCAGTCTGATGTCCCAGTTCAAACGATGGAACAGCTCTGTGGGATCCTGTAGGCAGTGTTTTGGAAGACATATAAGAGGTGGGGCAGCGTCATCATCTTGTAAAGGGCTTCTTTACCCATGAGAGAAAGATGTAACGTCCTCCATGGGCCAGATCCCTGTGGAATCCATCAAGCTGGAGCTGGAGGTTTTTTCTGGAGAAAGCACTCCTGGTTCCTAGTTACACATATCCCCAAATATTTAAAACCATCCATGCAGATCGATACGTTACAGCCCGAGGGGCAAGGTGGGTGGGGCCCCAACCAGTGGGAAGACCGGCGATCTGTCCCAGTTAAACTGGTAACCGTAATGATCCCCAAATATGTGAATAACCTGCATTTATCCTATCGGGCCATCGGGGTTGAGTAACATACAGCAGAATGTTGTCTGCGTACAGGGAGATACGTTCCTCCTATGTTGCACCCAGTCTATACCCTGAATCAGGGGGTCTTGTTCGATCCATTCCACAAAGGGCTCAAGTGCCAGGGCGAATAAGATGGGGGAGAGCAGGCACCCCCTGTCGGGTGCCCCTGTGTAGGGCAAAGGGCCGTGATAGCATAGCATTAACCCGCACCAGGGCCACTGGTTCCTAATTCAGGCCAGGAATCGTGGACCTACAGTGAACCTCTTGAGAGCCGCAAAAATATATGGCCATTCACACTATTAAAGTCTATCCTGGCATCGAGAGATGTGAGCACCGCCTGTTCGTTATTCTGGCATTCCGTCATGAGTGAGACCACATAGAGTCTCCGCAAGTTCGAACCAGTGGATCTGGATGGCATGATGCCAGATTGATCTGAATGGACTAGCTTAGTAACAATCACTTGCAGTCTGGTTGCCAGAACCTTCACCTGGACCTTGACCTCCATGTTGAGATGGGAGATGGGCCTGTAAGATGCGCACCTCTCTGAGGGTCCATCTTTCTTCGGAATCAGCCTGATAGTCGCGGTCTTCTGATCCAGTGGCAACAGTCCCACCTCCCGTTCCTTCTGGAACATTGCCAACATGTGTTTAGCCACCTTGCTCCCCAAACACTTAAATAACACTGCCAGGAGTCCATTTGCTCCTGCTGCTTTGCCCGACTGGAGCCCCTACAATGCTGAGGTAACTTCCTCTTCCGTCAGCTCAGCATCTAACTCTCCTCTCTCCACCTCCAAGAGCCCTACAGCGGGATATCCCTCAGAAGGTCCGTACAGTCCTCCTCAGTCATCCGAGTCACCGAGGTATAGAGCTCCTCATAATAGGCGGCGAAGGCTTCCGCTTTGGACTCGTTGGACCTGCATAAGGCCCCCTCCTTAGTCTGTACCTCTCTGACCTACGATCGTTTACGGTCTCTCTTGTCCAACCATGCCAATAGTTTATTGGCTTTGTCACCTACATCGTACAGCTGATGCTGAGACGCCAGCACATAAGCCCCAGCATGTTGCTCAGCCAGAGTGTGCAGCTCATGTAGCTTGAGGTGCAGTTGGTGGAGAACACCACCCTCGGCCTCCCCATCTGCTTGACAGCGGGCCTCAGTGCTCCAATTTCTCGCTCGAGTTCCGCGGCCTGCAAATTGTGTTCCTTTTTCTTGCCCCAATCATGTCGTGAGCATGGCCCATAAATACAGTTTTAAAGGCTTCCCACAGGTTACATGCGGAGTCCACTGATCCCAGATTTTGCTCAAAGTATTGGGTTGCTCTCTCACTTATTTTGTCAACAAAGGATTTATCCCTCAGATGCCAGGGGTCCACTCGAGGCGGCAGAGAGTAGGACTCTGAGGGACCCAGCACATTAAGTCCGACAGGAGAATGGTCTGAGATTCCTCTCAGATAATGCACTGCCTCTCAGAATCTACCCACATGAGTCCATGTCGTGAATAGATAGTATAGCCTCAACGAGCTACTAAGAGAGACTAAGGAATAAGTGAACTGTCTCTTCCCTGGATTCTGCTCCCTCCACAAGTCCGCCAGGCCAAAGAGTCAAAAAAGGACCTCAGTGTCATTGAAGTGTCAGGTGCCCGTGCACGTGAAATTCTGTCCAACTCTGGGTCAACCACAAGATTCATATCACCTCCCAGAACCAGGAGACCCGTTTGGAGATCAAGCAGCAGGGCGCCCAGGTCCGCAAGAGTAGACCCCTGAAGTCTTGGCAGAGCATAAACTGAAGACATGTTGAGAGTGTGCCCCTCCCAGATCCCTGAGACCGCCACATACCGTCCCAGTGTGTCCCGCCAGGTGGGTGTCAGAATGAATGGTATTGATTTTTTAAGAAGGATGCCCACTCCCCTGGAATCCGCTGTGTAGCCTGCATGCACAATAAACTGGTACCCAAATCTGTCCAGAACCTTGTAGTAGTTCCCCTTTAGGTGCGTTTCCTGCAACAAGATAAGATCAGGGCCATGTCTGTGCAGGTACTGAAGGTCTATGGTCCATTTAATGCAACTGCCCAGACCTTTCACATTCCATGTCATGAACCTAAGGATGCAAACTATTGGTTCTGCCATTAGAGAGCCTCTCTCTACCCAACCGGGTTACTGCATCATTCCTCCAATCCTGTAGTCCCGCCCATGTCTTCCTGCCCAAAGTGATGTCAAATGGCTTTGCAATAGCATATCAACAAGGTATAACAGTAAACTGTTAATCAGCAATCTCTAACTAGGAACTCCCCCCACCCTGCAGCTCCGCAAAGCAGGCTTTGAACTGCCCACTCCCAATCAGCGGAGCGCCTGTCTCCCATAACATCGCTCCTGAGGCAAGATGGCGGCCGCGAGTAGCTAGCGGCCAGTAAGCTCTCCTTCCCCCCGGCTCCTGTGTGGCGTTTTTTGTTGTTTCCCCCGCGGGGAGGATTATGCGGGCGGCTCCAGACGCTTACATTTGCGGCAGTTACCTGCCAAGCAGCATTACACGCGGATCCGGCGGAATCGGCGGATTTATTAGGAGTTCCCTGGGTGATTTCGGCCATAACGGCCGTGGCTTCCTCATCTCGACATTCGCTAATTTTTTACCCCCTCGTGGCAGGCAGTGGCGGATGGCCCCGAAAGCTGTGCGTGGTAGCCGGTCGAAACCAGGGCCGCAGGAACGACGGCCTCTGGATCCCCAGCCCCTCGTCCGGGGGGGGATCACCAAGAACAGCGGCTTTGGAAACACCAGCGGCGGTGATAATGTGCCTGAGGGCAGGCAGCCAGCTTTTGGGAACTTTGCGGCTTTGGGGCAGATGCACAAGGCAAAGATTGGCGCAAAGCAGATTGGAGAAAAGGAGGAAGTGGTGACTATACCCCGGATGTTTAAAGCCCTCCATAACTCAACCCCTATGGGGGGCAGCACTACTGTAAGGGACTCTGATACTGGTGCAACAGAATCGGCTGGGGATGGCGACAGCATTGGTCTAAGATGTCTAGCCTCTTCAGATAATGGAGGGTCACCGCAGGTGAATACCAGTGTTGGTAGCCGCTCTTTGGATGTACATCAAACTGTAAGTTGCATTGCTGGGGGATCCCCACAGGTCTCTGTTTTTTGTGTGGGGGGTAATGCGCTTGCAGCAGTATCTGAGGGGGAAATTGACCGGCCATTATATGCCCCTGGGTCTCAAAGCAATGTAGGGCTGGCGCAAGAAGTGGTGACAGGGGCAGGGTACTGCGAACAAGCAGCAGCAGTAGCATGCTTATTGCCAAGCATCGACCCGGCAACTCCGGCTTGTACTCCGGAGGCGAGTCGTGACCACCGGCAGGGGGGACTTATTAGTTCAGGGGGAACCTGGAGAGAACTTTTTTTCCCTGTCAGATCAATCTCAAGATTCCGATGAGGACAGCACCTGCCCCTCCATAGACTCGGAGACTGGCGATAGTTCTACAGCGCCTTTAACCCCTATTTCTGCATTGAGGGGCACCGTAGTCAAACGTCAAGTAAAACAGACCGAGGTATTAAGACGAGACAAAGCTGGTGAGTCCAGTCAGAAGAGGGAAAAAAAGAAGAAGGTGTCTAGGTCGAGAGCTATGTCCTGGGACTACACAGAGACACAACAACTGCTGCATAGTATGGGTGATCTTTCAGTGGCTCCAGCTCAGACAGAGGTTAATGTTCTGAATATAGAGACTGTGCCTCCTTCCCCTTCTCTGCACCTTATTTACCAGACCATCACGTCGCAGCATAAGCAAACGCAGAGGGACAGCAAGAAAGCCAGGGTGGCCACGAAGCAGTTACAAGTGGCAGTCAGTAAGGTTGCGAAGACATGCTCTGAAATTGGGGAGCGGATCGCTGCTATTGAATGCCGGGCGGACGCACTGGAGTCAGATCTCGGAGTGGTGTCAAAACAAGCCGCTATGCATGAGAGTCAGCTCTCGGATATTCAGTGGAAAGTAGAGGACTTTGAAAACCGGCAACGTCATAACAACCTGCGCTTAATTGGGATACAAGAAGGCGTAGAAGGGCAGGATTCAAGAGCCTTTATAATCAGATTGCTTAAAGCAGCACTCCCCGAGCAGACTGGATGGGACTGGGAGAAAGAGATACAGAGAGCCCATCAGTTTCCACTACGTCTGAGAAGTCAACAATTAACAGGAGCAAGTGGAACAGCCCAGCAACAGCCTAGAGCTTTTATAGTCTATTTTGGCAACTACTTGCTGCGCCAAATAGTCTTTGAGAAAGCCCGCCCGGATGCTAGGATCAGCGGTGAAGGCTGCACATTCTTTTCCCGCCCCGACTTTTGCCATGCTACGGTAGAGAGACGATGGCGTTTGAGACAACTGATTAGCCCCTTCCAGGAGAAGGGAGCGGAAGCCTATTTACTGTCCCTGGCTCGACTTAAAACTATATATAATGGGATGATACGAGTGTTTGCATCCGAGATTAAAGCTAAGGAGTACTTGCAATCTTTGACTTAACTATTGATATATGGCTAAAAAAAAAGAAAGGGGCTTAAAGTATTATTATTTTTTTTGAGAAGGGGAAAGAGAGGAAAGGGAAAGAAAGGAAAAAAAAAGAAAAGAAGAAAGGAAAATAGAAGGAAAAATGAAAGGGGTGAGAGAGGCGGGTAGCCTGGGGTGAGTAGAAAAGGAGGAGAGTTGCTCTTATTGAAATGGCTGGCTGGTGGGAGCCTAGTCTCTTAGGGGAAACAACTCTTCTTCTTTGGTTAGTAAATTTGTTTAATTTAGGAGTCACTGCAGGAGCCATTAAGGGCGGAGGGCCGCTAGTCCATCTTACAGACTACAGTCTGGAAGCCTCATTTGGTTGGGTGGGGGGTGGGTGGGAGGGAGGGGTTTCTTTTGTGGGTGGGGTGGTGATTGGGGGGGTGGGCTGGGGTTGGGTAGGCTTTGCACGGGAGATGCACAGAAATATGTATTTGAAGGCACAGGAGATTATTAGCTGTATGATGAAACAAGGTGTAAGTGTGGGTATATTTGCTACAGTTTTCAATGGGGGAACGTAATATCTTACGGATAGCTACCTTAAATATATGTGGGCTAAACGATTCTAAGAAAAGACGTCTTGTCACTCATGAGCTCAGAATATTAAGGGCAGATATAATTTGTTTGCAAGAGACACATGTTACCCCGGCTGAAAAGTATTTTCCTGGTTTCCAATTAGTCGCGTATACCACCCAACAAACGAATATTAGAGGGGTTGCAGTACTTACACGGCGAGATCTCCTTCTTAAGGTGGTCAAGAAAAAGGTGGATAATATGGGCCGATGGGTGATAATAGAGTGTGTTATGGGGCAATCAAATTTTACTGTATGTTCTATTTATGGCTCTAATGCTGATGATCCAGCTGATATTAATATGTTGAATACTGAACTTGCGCTCTGGGCCTTACCGCTTATTGTATGTGGGGATTTTAATATACATACTGAGACTAATATCCCCTTACAGAATCAGGGTCCATATGTTGGACGAAAGCCGAAGGTGTTTCGCGCTTTACAAATGTTGGTGCAGACTCATGGTCTTGTGGATGCTTGGCAGCATTGTATGCCTATGGATCCTGGTTACACCTTCTTTTCATACCCCCATCGGAAGTCCGTCCGGTTAGATTATTTCTTTTTGTCTCCATCGTTATGCGAAGGAATTCTGGTGGAAAAATTTCCTAGGGTCATATCTGACCATAATCCCTTGGTACTACAACTCTCGGACTTGCGAAAGGAGCGACATTTGAGACCCTGGTCTTTTGACCGGGGCTTGCTGCTTGACTCAGCTTATGTGTCACGATGAAAATATGGTTAACTGAGTTTTTGGGCTTTAACAGGGGTACGGTTCCACCGGAGGTGTTATGGGATGCTTTAAAGGCTGCTATCCGTGGGGAAACTTTGAGCTACGCCCTTAGGAGGGAGAAACATCGGCACCTAGTTATATCTGCGGCCCAGACCGAATTGGCTTCTCTGGAGAGTCAGATAGTGGGGTTTGCTAGGAATAATGCTCCAATACAAGATACTTTGGATAAGATTACGGCTGTGAAGGCCAAGATCATTCAGTTGTATTTAGATCAAGACATCATTAAAGCCCAGATTCGTACGCAGGAATGTTATGAGTTGAGTGAGAGGGTGGGCAAGGTGCTTGCATATAAGACTAGACAAAAGACGGCTCGGAGTACCATTTTGGCAATTAAAGATAGGTTGGGGCAGATTGTGTATGGAGATACGTTAGTACTACAGGTGTTTAAAGAATATTATTCTGCATTGTACCAGCAGGAAAACCTCTTCTCGGACGAGAGAGACGAAAGGATGGCTCAATATCTGAGAGACATGTCAAGCCCAAAGCTACCGCAAGAAGAGGGCTGTCAGTTGACTGCCCCTATTGAGTTGGAGGAGATTGTCTCGGCTCTAACTGCTATATCTAATGGGAAAGCTACTGGCCCTGATATGATCCCAATAGAATTCTTTAAAACGTTTTTTGAGGAATTGAAGGATGATATCATGGCACTCTTTACGTCAGTACAGGCTGGAGAGCGGGCACCGGGCTCATGGCTGGAGGCTAACATTGTCATATTTTTAAAAAAAGAGAAGAACCCACTTTTGCCAGGCTCCTATCGACCTATCTCATTGATAAATGCGGATGCTAAATGGTATGCCAAAATCCTTGCGGTTAGGCTTAGTCGAGTTATTGGGGGGCTTGTTTCCCCTTGGCAACATGGGTTTATCCCCGGGCGGGGGACCGCTGATCATGTTAGGCGGGTTATCACCATGTTAGATGCATCTCAGGCTATGGAGGCCCCTATGGCACTAATATTACTAGATGCCGAAAAGGCTTTTGATCGGGTCAATTGGGAATACTTATGGACAGTGCTCAGTAAAGCTTATATAGGGGCTGGTTTTATTAAGGCTATACAAGGTTTATATCAGAAGCCTCTTGCTCAAATTCAATTAGCTGGGGCAATTTCAGAACCCTTCTACATTACAAGAGGAACTAGGCAGGGCTGCCTCTGTTCCCCTTTATTGTTTGCACTTTATATAGACCCCTTGATTCAGAAGCTATTGCAAAGTACATTGATCTCGCCTATGGTAATGGCGGAGGGTAGGTTCAAAATCTTGGCATATGCTGATGACATAGCCGTCACTACCCCTGAACCAGGGAAGGCGATCGAACAAATAGAGAAATTAGCTGCGGAGTTTGGGGAAATTTCAGGCTATGCATGAAATAGGAGTAAGTGGCAAATATTGGGCAATGAGTGGGCCATTATTGAAGACAGCAGGAGGGCCAACCAAGTGACCTATCTAGGTGTCAGATTGTCGGCTAACTTGGACTTGATAGTAGAAAGCAATCTTGCTCCTGTCTTAGCTAAAACTAGGAAAGAGTTGCATCATATGAACAATCTGCATTTAACAATTATGGGTAGATGCAATCTCATTAAAATGATTTTTTTACCTAGGGTCCTATATTTTTTCCGCACTATTCCACTGGAATTTAATAAAGAATGGTTTAAGCATATGGAGAGCTTAGCGATTAGTTTCATCTGGTCTTTTAAAAAAGTACGGCGGGCATATAAGTATTTAGTGCTACCCAGAGAGAGGGGGGGGTGGGCGGCCCCTCATTTTCTATTTTATTACTGGGTATCTGCATTGCAATATATCCAACCATTAATAAATCCACAGGTTGATAATCAAGAAATTTGTCCTACTATATATAATATGATTTGGGGAAGGCATGCTAATGCAGCTTTCTTGAGAACAGTGGAGCCTAGTTATTTTAAAAAAGTGAAGTTTAAGACTGTCTGGGCTGCATTTAAGGTATGGATCAATGTTAAAAAAAAAATTGGAATTGGCCGGATTAACTTTTATACCCCAATTTTGAATTTGTCGGTACTTCCTGATATTTTTAAGGATGAATACTGTGGCAGGTGGGCACAGCTTGGTGTTTGTTGTATTGGTGATTTTTATGGGAACACCCACCTTAAATCTTTTGAAGAATTAACAAGTGAATTCTCATTGAGCACTAAGGATTTTTTTAAATATTTGCAAATCAGATATTTTCTGGGGGCAAATTTTAGATCAACATCTGGCCAGGTGGGGGATAGAATCCCAGTTATGGAGGTTCTTCATAATTCCACTAGATGGCGGGTTTGCTCGCTCTATCCGCTCTTTTTGAACTTAATGCCAGATGACTTGAGTAAACAGGCGGAGAGGTGGGCTCGGAATATTGGAGCTTCTGAAGTATCAGTACGTACCTCTTTAGATATGGCACAGCGTTTTATACTATCTGCTGGACCACAAGCCCAACATTATAAGACTATTTTTCATTTATACTATACTCCCCCTAAGCTATTTAACTGGGGCAGCACAAGGGGTGTGGTGTGTCCCAGATGCAAAAGTGTATCAGCCGACCTAGTACATATGTTTTTTAAGTGCAGCAGGCTACATACATTTTTTACTGATATTGCTAATTTTTTAACTAGGCTAAACTATCGGGAGGTGGAAATTACGCCGCAATTAGTATTACTTGGAACTGATGGAGCGGTATACCCAGAATATTCACGGAGGTTTTTGTTTCTAGCTATGTCTGTGACTCGCTGCTGCATTGCATCTGATTGGTTGGAGGCAAGTCCGCCAACTTTCAACCATTGGTTGGCTCGGATGTGCTCATTGTTTTATTTAGAGATGGGTTCTTATGCGTGTAAAGGCCGCGGGCGTAAACGGATGGGTGAAGCTATCTGGGCCCCGTTTGCACAGTGGCTAAGCAATAATTGAATCAGGCTCGTAGGGGATCTATTTATTTATTTAACCACGCTCAATTTTGGCACTTTATTTGTATTCTAAGGTATTGTATTCTAAGGTTGTGAACAGGCTATCTCATATGCCCCTTTTCAGTGGTCTTGATGTCTGTTGTAGATCGATGAAATGAATTCATGTAATGATATGTATTTATTTAATGTATTCATTGTATTTATTCAGCCTTCGTTCTGTTTTGGTATTTGTATACTGTGCATCTTCAAAAGAAATTTTTTTTTTTTTTAAAAAAGCAAACTCTTGTGCGGGTGGGCTAGCGCCACCATTTCTGACCTTCACCATTTACTATGCAAACAGTTAGTTCAAATCAATCCCCCAATGTACATTTCTGTGCTTTGTATCGCCCGCCTGTTCTAATTAGGCACTGAACTTGCCGCCAACAGGCCAAGCCGAATCGTCGAGGGCCACCGCCTGCACCCAGCAGGCAGCCCCAGTCAAAGTGTCATCTCTGCCCAAAGGCTAGGAGGAGGGGAGGCAGGTTGTCCAGCCCCCCCGCCAGAGCCAGGACCCCTCAGTGTTCAAACTCTGTAGACTCCACAGTAGGTCATGACAAATTCAACCAGCTATGATGTCGAAGATCTCGCTGTCCCCGGTCCTTGCTCCTGTCGCTATGTCAGAGGGACCACCTTCTTCCCTCTGCCAGGCCCTCCTCTGCTATCATGGCAGTACGTGTGGCCCGCAGCTCTAGACCCTCTGGCCTGGCAAAGTGCCATGTTGTGCCCTCGTGATTACCCTCATTTGCGCCGGGAAAAGCATCATGTATTTGAGTTCATGGTCCTGTAGAGATTTTTTTTAAAGCTTTGGCACTGTTGAATGACCTTCAACGTAAAATCTGGGAAAAAGCGGATGATAGCATTTTCGTATTGGAGGCCCCCTGGGATCTAGCAGCCTGTAGGTTGGCATCTCTGTTCTGAAAATTGAATATGCATGTGATGATTGTACTGGGAGGGGCCCCGGGCGCGAAGGGGGGACCAGGGCACTGTGTGCCCACTCAACAGTGGAGAACATGGATAGTCTCTTAGGGCAAAGGAAGTCTGTGATCAGGGTCTCCAGAAAGAGATGAACACTCAGGCCCTCAACTCCCTCTGGCACCTTCACCACTCTGATATTGTTTCTCCGCGCCCTCCCCTCTTGATCCTCCAAACGTTCCACAATTCTCTCATGTTCCGCAGAGAGAAACTGTATCTGGTCCTTGAGTCTCTTGGATGTAGACTGTAAAATGGAAATGTCCGCCTCCGCATTTGTGACCTTTTCCGTGACTTTCTTAAGATCTGCTAGAAGAAGGGTAACATCCACTGTCACTGCGTCTAGTTTGGGTTTCAGCAATCCCTTCAAGTCTTGAATGGCAGCCATTATTGTGCCCAGGGAGGGTTTGCCCGAGGGGCCCTGGTACGTCTCTTGCCCCCTCCCCACCGGCGTTGTCTGTTGCCATGGGCCCCCCGTCTGTTTCGGTACAGCATATTTGTCCATTTTGATTGTCTGTTGCAAGAGTTGTCCTTTGTTCCTGACCATGCTGAAGGGGTGCCCACTCCCAGGGGGTCCGCCTGCAATCCTCCAACTAAGGCCTCACCATGCCACGGATCCCGAGTGCTCCCAATTCAGAACCCGGAGTGTTTGGCAGCACTCCCCTCCACCACGCAGGCCCCCCACCAGCACTGCGCAGTGAGCCCGCGGGGGCTCCTCCTACCCGGGGGCAGGGGCACACCATTCTCCAAATAATAGTCACTTCTGTAGAGGCTCCATTGATGTGGGAAGGTGGGGGCTGACCACCCACCTCCCGCTAGAGGGGACTAGCTATTGTCCAAAGCGGGTGGCAGAACCAGGCCCCACAACTGCGTCTCCCTCCCCGTCTGCCTTGTCCCCAGCCCTGCGGACCCTTCGGTCAAGCCACGGGCTGAAGACAGGCCACTGCCAGTCCACCGCCAGTCCACCCGCTCCTTGGCTCCTCTCACCTCAATCCGCTGCTCACCTCCGTCCTCGGCACCTCGCCAGGGCAGCCACACGATTCCAGTCCTCAAGACGGGTGGGACAGGCTCCCTGCGTCTCGGGCCGCAGCCTGGCCGGCCACAGCAGTTCCCACTCTGCTACCGGTCCCAGCTCTCGCTGGTGCCCCGATCGGGTACCCCACCTCGCCTCTGATCACCACCACCTGTCGGCGATCTACCCACGCTGGCCCAGGGCTCCACGTCTGGGCCTCAGACTCCACATGGCCGCGCCAATGTCACTAGGCCGCAGGCCACCCGTGTGGCGTCCATGGGGGTGTGCAGGGCCCGGCTTCCAGCGGCCCCTCCGTACAATCACCCCGTTGCTACGGTTGCACCCGGACCACTGCTCTCGGCGGGCGACATGGATAATTAGTCGGATAGTTAGGGGATTAAAGAACTAGTTGCGGAGCTCCGCTAAATGGCAGCCATCTTGGCTGGCACTGACCCACGCCCCCCCCCCCCCAAATAATGCATCTTTTGAACAAGGTATCGCTTTAGTTTGTAGCAGGGTCAGGCACATTTCTGGCTGTGGTTTGTTGCTAGGAATATATTATCCTCCTCCCAGGTCCTACTTAATGGAGGAAGCAGTGCAACCCCATTGACCAGGCCCTGGCCCCGCTCCCTCTTGCTAACCAAGCTGCAGGTCTTTCCACTCTGCCTATCGCCTTAGCCTGCTGCCTGTCTTCTTTTCCTGCTCTCCTTTTGCTGTTGCACACTTCTTTTCCTGTACTTCTGTATTCTGTTTCTTTTGTTTGGCTCATTCTTCTTAGCATTATTTCCTGTATTTCTACATTCTGCTTCTTGCACTTTGCTTAGTTTGTTGTATTATTGCCTGTTTTACAGCATTCTGTTTTCAAGTTTTGCTAAGTGTCCTGTTACTTTGCCTCACTCTTGCCTCCTTCTTTGTTTTACCACCTTACTGCCTATTTGCTGCCTTCTCACCGACTTCCTGCCTCCCACCAGCCCTGCCCTCCACCACCCGGTGCTGCTCCTGTATCCCTGGACCTACTTAATGGAGGCCCAGTGCCAGGAACCCTTGTTCTCCCACCCCATGCAGATACACCACTACTGAGCTCCAAGCACTGTACCCTGGACTCCACAACAAGAACTGCTACTGCACCTGCACATGTTCAATAGTAGGACAATTTTCCTGCTCCTTTTCCTTCTCCTGCAACACTGAAGCTCCAGGACACATGACAACCCCCACCACCACGCCGACCACGATGGCTTTGGAACAACTTCATTGCCTCTTGCTCAATGCATGATCACTCTGCAAGCATGCCACCAAGATCTGGGACACCAACACCTTCCTCACCCTGACGTTATCTTCCTCACCAAAACCTGGGTCAACCTCGTAGCCGGGCCAAACCTCACCTCAGCAACATCAGGCGGCTGCAAGATAACACACTAGGACCTCATCAACAAACTCAGAGGTGGAATCGCCATCATCCACAAAGAAAGCATCCACTGCACCACTGTTGCAGACGACACCACCCCAGTAATGGAGCACCTCAATTTCTAGCTCCAAATCAATGGAAAGACCACAATCGGAGGCTCCCTCACCTACAAAACTCCAGGTCCTCTCCCCAGTTCCTGTGACACCATTCCCAAATTAATCGCCTTATTCGCCATCAACTCCAAACACATCTACCTCGGAGACCTCAATTTTCACTTTGATGACTTTAACGACACTAGCACCACCAACCTCCTTGAAAGCAAGAATAACACCTGACAATCCGAACTACTCACCAACCCCACACACTATGCAGGACACATGCTTGACCCCATCATATGGAGTCAAACACAGCCATATCACCAAGCTCACCTGGACAGAACATGCCATCTTCCATGCACAATCACAGGATCCCCCAGCTTGCCTCCAAGCTGCCCAGCACCTCACACCACAACAGGAACAAAGTATCTGAGAGTCAGTGGACTGATGCTTTCAGCAACTCCCACCCTAACAGTGCACCCAACCTTGAAGAGGATGTCAAGAATTTATCTGACTGGATCACCGACTGCGCTGACAGAGTCACCCGAATCAAGCACACCAAACTCAAGAGACCCTCCAAACAAGCCAGTTGGTATACCCTGGAACTGAGAAACGTGAAATGCAACAGCAAGCAACTAGAAATGAGATAGCACACCAGCCCCCAGATTGAGCCACCTTCAAGTCATCCCTCAACCAATACCACCAACTACTGAAAAAAACAATAAGGAACACCCCAGCTGACTGTATCAAAAACAGCTCCAACCACAGCAAGGAACTCTTCACCATGATCAATGAGTTCTCCAACCCCTAACCCACCTAAAACATCATCACCCTATCTCAGGAATTCTGTGACTCCCTGGTGGACTTTTTTCGTGAGAGCATCTCCACAATCTACAAAAACGTCAAACCCCAACCCACCACTGCTGACACCCTCAGCCTCCTCACCCCCACAGGTGCCATCCCCGAAGGGGTCTCCAAGCACCTGCTCACTGCCTGGGACCAGCTCACCACACAGAACACCACGGCCTTCTTGAACCGTGTCCCTACCGCATCTTCAACATCAGATGCAAGATGATCAGCAGCGAGCTCATCACCATTTTCAACTCATCAATAACCACAGCCTCTGTCCCTGAAGTATGGAAACATGTAGAAGTTAAACCCCTTCTCAAGAAACCTTCCACTGTCCCCAGTGAACTCAAGAACTACCGCCCCCATCTCGCTGCTTCCCTTTTCCACCAAGGTACTTGAAAAGGCCATCAACCGCCAGCTCATGCAACACCTGGAGTTGAACAACATCCTGAACTCCTCCCAATCTGGGTTCCGCACCAACACCAGCATGGAGACTGCCCTGATTGCTGCCACTGATGACATCAGAGCCCTCCTCGATCGGGGAGAGACGGTGACCCTGATCCTCCTCGACCTCTCGATAACACCGTATCCCACCACACCCTTATCATGAGACTGTAGCATATCGGAATTCAAGGAAACACCCTCAAGTGGATTACTTCCTTCCTTACTGGAAGAACCCAGTGAATCCACCTACCTCCTTTCACCTCTAAACCTAAGGACATCATCTGCACAGTCCCTCAAGGTTTTCCTTGAGTCCCACACTGTTCAACATCTACATGACACCCCTGGCCAATTTCATCAGATCCCAGGGAACGAACATAATTTCCTATGCAGATGAGACCCAGCTGATCCTCTCATTATCAGAAAACCCTGCCACTATGAAGGCCAACTTCCACAGGTGCATGATGGGCATTGTCGAATGGATGAAAAGCAACTGCCTAAAACTCAATACAGGCAAGACAGAAGTGCTGCTATTAGGAAGCAGCACCTCCCCATGGAACGACTCCTGATGGCTTACAGAACAGCACCCACCCCAACAGACCACTCTTGCAACCTTGGTATCATCCTAGACAGCAAGCTCACCATGTAAACCATGTAAAATCTTCAAATGGCTCCTTTTCAACACCATACATACTGTCACTCAGGCCCTGATCACAGGCTGACTTAACTATGGCAACACACTCTATGTAGGTATCACCACACACCTCCTGAAGAGATTGCAGACCATACAGAACTCAGCAGCCAGACTTATCCCCGACCACCCTTAAAGGACCCAAATCACCTCCACCTCAGGAAGCTCCACCAGCTCCCCATTCGGAGGAGATGCCAATTCAAAATGCTGATCCACACCTACAAAGCCCTTTACAATCAAGGACCAGCAAACATTAACCACCACCTGAACTTTCACCAATCCTCCAGACTCCTGTGCTCCACTTCCCTCTCCCTCCCATACAAGCCACTGCATGCACTGGAGCAAAAGCGGAGAACGCTCCTTCTCCTACCTCATGGAAAAATCCTGGAATGACCTCCCCCTTCACCTGCAGACCTCCTCTCTTCTGGAATTCAGGAAAAGACTCAAGATTTGGCTGTTTGACTGACCTGGGCAGCTAAGCTCTCAGTGCCTGGATACCCTTCCAGGTGATTAGCTGCGCTTTACAAATCCAGTTTGATTGATTGATTATTTCTCTGTTTTCTGCTAAAGGCTGTGGTGATCATGCTGCAGTCACTGTGCAGCCTTGAAGTTATACAGAAACTCTTCTACCCTATGCAACAACAAAAAACATGGTGAAGCACACAAACACTAATGTCAAATACTATCAAGCAGTCCACAGTTCAACACAGTTGGGCACTAATGGCGTCTGTTTTCCTGTAGTCAAACTTCACCAGGTGCTATAGGAGAGCCAACCACGTACAAGTGATTATTCACCAAACTGTACATCCTCTTGAGTAACCTCAAGGAAGCCTCCAAAAAAGCTGAGGGGCCATTATGTGGGTGACAGATGGATGGTCTATGCCACATCCCGTGCAGTATTCAGAGACCCCCCACCAGCTTGGCGGAGATCTTTTCACCAAGAGTGCTGCTGCCGGCATGATGATGGCAGGTTTACCAAAATTGTGATCTCAGACTTCTATCATGTTTTTGCAGCCGGATGATTTTTCTTTCATTTATAGAAACAAACCTACAACGCAGGGGCTTAGTTCTGAAAATCAAACAAACCAATATTGCTAAATTGCCGAGTGTTTTCTCCCAGTGTTTTTTCCTCTTCACAACATGGCGCCCAGGCTTTCCCTCATCTGTCACATGCTAAGTCTACTCCTCACTATCCTTATACATCTCAAAAGTGATACAGCCCGGGAAGCAGACAGGTGCCTTCGAGCAGATGTCAAGTAGACATTCGATGTCTAAATGAAATAAAGCATCTCTAATGATTTGAGTGGCTGCCTGCCTCTAATAGCTCTGGATCAAATTGGTAGACAAATGTGACTGCAGGTGGAGTTTTTTGGGAGAAAACACATTCAGATTCAAACTAATATCAGTGTCACACCCAACTCTAAATGTATAGAGATGCGCCATTACACCTATAACCTAGAAACAAATAATCCAAGGCGTTGTATGCCTCCAGGCATTGAGGGTGGGGACAGATACATCCTGGACAATAAAATAAACAAAACACTTTTAAAGAAACTATTGAAACAATTAATGAAATGGGTATACATTTGAAGGTAAAAATGAAAGTGATGTTTCCGTAGCTTATTTGTCAAGGGATACTGGAGACGTACCTTATTTCTGGTGGCAGAGGACACAATATTTTGGGTAAAGCTCTTCCAATGGTTTATGGCTAAGCATCAGTTGAGAAGCACTAAAACATTAGTAGGCATGTCACTGGGTAGTAAGGGCACGACAGATGTTTGCAGAAGGAGTTGGGTAAGCATGCTTGTGCGCCATACTTATTCTGAAGACGCTATGTGGAATACTTTTCTGATAGTAATGCTTATTTGATTAAAAAATACATTGGTAAAGCCAATGGGGCTGGCCTTAGTAAACCCACAAACAATGTGCTTAGTTTTTGGCAAACATGTGAAATAGGCATTAAAAGTGTAGATGTAATAAAAAGTGAAAATGCTAGAGTCTAAAGTTGGTATATTGGCAAGAAAAAATCAAAATATGTCTACTCCCAAAAATAAATTAAAAGAGGGTGCGATGAAAGACCCCACATGCACTACCACCCAAATGGGCTACTTTTTACAGAGATATGCACATATGCGAAAACAAAATGCTGTCACTCATAGTAAAAGAGGGAGTGGCTGAAGTGGGCTGACCCATTGCTCCATGATCTATTTTGTGAATGTGAATGACAGATGAACAGAGCAGTGAACGAAAAGGCCTGACTGATAAATTTTATTATGTGTTTTTGGAAAACATGACACTGGTGAGACCACCAAATCAGACCTAAAAATAATATAATATGTGACTTCAGAGAAACGGTGCTCATTATACATTCTGTGCCAGGAAAAAAACATTCAATAAGAATAATGTGTAAACGTGGGAAAAATTCCAATTAAAATACCAGTGAGGAACAAATGCCAATTGAAATTCCAAACTACTACAAAATAACGTCCTTTTGGACAGTGAGTTAGAAAGACATTGGGATGCCACAACAGAAAAGATTAAAAGATACCATGATGAAATGCAATACCCATAGAGAGCTTGTTAGACCTGACACTCTGAGGTAGTGCTTCCCCCAACTTTTTTGCTTTTTCCTGCACGTTTTGCAAATTCTCTTTTAGTGGCCTTAGGGCCCTGGGAACTTGTTCACTGTAAGTAAAGTGAGAAAGTGTATGCAGCCTTCCTACATGTGTTAGGAAGAGCCATCAACCTGGGAGAGCTGAGCCTGCCATTGCAGGCCAATACATGCGTGTGCCAGTTGGTGTTTTCAACTGTGCTGAGCCTGCTGTTGAAGGCCACAGTGTGCGCACTTGCACTATGGCATTTTTGAACACATGCTGAGCCTGCCTTTGCAGGCCAGTGTGTGCGCTTGCATGATGGTGTTTTCAAGCCTGTGCTGACCCTGCCATTGCAGGTCAGTGTGTGCGCGCTTGCAAAATGGTGTTTTCAAGCAGGTGCTGAGCCTGCCACTGCAGGCCAGTGTGTGCACACTTACATCAAAGGTGTTTCTAAATGTAGTGAAGAATACCCATGCATGTTTTCACTACCTCTGAGGGTTGCTCTCTCCATAGACTAACATGGGAGAATGATTTAAATCACTCCCAACTGCATTAGTGGATTACAGAGGAGCAGCCTTGTGATGTTTCTATCATTGGATTCACAGTGATAAACTCCTTCCCATGGTAAGTGTGTTTTTTTCATTAATAGCTGAGAATTTCCATTTCTGGAAAGTCAGCATTTCTCTGCTCTAAAGTTCATTGTGTGCCATTCTGTCTGGCTCCGGGCGACACTGGAGGTTGGGGGAGCACATCTGTTCAGTTCCCAGCGACAGCTATTAAACAATGGACACACAACTGGAACAACAGACCTCTGCCATTTGAGGGCCCGGCTGGATAGACTGGAAGGATAGGTACTGACACTTGGCCTCTGGGAGCCAGATCATGGCCCCCCTAAGATTAAGATCTGCATTCCATAGCCCCATGGCAGATAGGTCTGAAATTTAGAGGAGACATCTATGGTTCAAGGAGAGAACCTTTGAAAACCACCCCCAACTTTAAAGGACACTACAGAATAACTACTGGTGCCATACTGCAGCACGGTATAGATACGCTTGCAGGGACGTGGGACCGGAGACCCTGGACTGCATGGTTCACACTGCCAGAGGAATCTGTTATTCACAAGGATTACTGCCCTTGGAAGGGACCACGCACCCTTCCTAAATCATGGCTGGCCAGAACAGACTGCTTGCTGCTGTGTAGCACCCTGAAGTGTTCTCTCCAAGGGCTTGTTGGCTTTCCCCTGTTCACTTGTGGAGGTTTCAGGAACATCAAAGACCTTCCGCGAGGGACTCCCACCATCTGCTCGTAACACCTGGAAAGGGGTGCCGTCCTAAGTGCCCACATCATCTGCTCGACTCCAACTGACAGCGTGGAGTGAGCTTGAAACTAAGAATTGTGCCTGGAGACCGTATTGCCTGGAGCAGAGCCCCAAAAGCATTGACTGCATCTCCGGAGTGTGGCCCCTGTAATGTAGGGCGCCAGCACAAGTAAGCACCTTGTTTGTGGTGAGCAGATTCACCAGTTGTGGGGCCCCGCGCGGCCTGCTTCATCGATCATACTTCATCTCCCTTCTGCGTCATGCGGACTGCATGCTCAATACGAGCAGTGTCCAATTCACCGGTTTTGACCCTTGGAGGTGGAAGTGTACCATAGTACTGCCTCATTCTACCTCGTGCAGCACTAATGAACTTGTACCTGTGTGTGTGACTGGTATTGTTGGTGCAACCCTTATGAATGCCAACTGAGTGTTGTGCATCATTTCCAAGGAGGTACTTAATTTACATCTCTTCGACTGTGTGTGATTGAAACTGTCTGGTGTGACTCCTAACGATGCACACCAGGCATTGTGCCTCATTTCTCTGGAGGCACAGGATTGGTAACAATTCAGTGTAAGTGATCTGAACTGTCTGGTGCGACCAATTTCAATGCGTACCGGGCGTTCTGCCTTATTTCCAACTCAC
Source organism: Pleurodeles waltl (assembly GCF_031143425.1). Lineage (NCBI taxonomy): Eukaryota > Metazoa > Chordata > Amphibia > Caudata > Salamandridae > Pleurodeles > Pleurodeles waltl. Next base: position 745,291,430 of record NC_090450.1, on the reverse strand, counting down.
TGTTTTGTGTGAAGACGGAATTGTCTGGTGTGACTCGGATCGCCGTGCGCCATACATTCTGCCCGAATGCCTTAGTGCAACTTTGACCAATGTGTACCTGACGGGATGCCTCTACCTTCCGAGAGGCTCTCCTGCTACATTCCCCTCTTCATTGATCATTCCTTTGGTTCATCTATGCAGCGGAGTACCTGCCCTCTCGTCCCTCAGCCCCTGATGACAGCATGTTCCAGGTAGTATTGCCTGGACCAGGCCTGAGTGGTGAGAGTAACTGACTGGGCTGAAGGAAGGCTTCAGAGAGTGATTGGAAGCGGGTCAAGAAACTACGCAACCCCTTCCTCCTCCCAGGGCTTTGCAGAACTGACCTGGTCCCGGAAGACACAGGATGGAATCCTTTAATTGAATGAACTATTGCGCTCAGCTGCTCCGCATCCTGTGGGTGAACTTCCTGAGTTATGGCCAACACCCTTTTGCATGTCGACTGCCTCCTAATCAGACCTGCTATCTAACCCCCATGTCTTCTCTGGGACTTCTACTAAGTTTGACTCTGGCCAAGAGTGGCCGAGTCTCGGGGTGATCTCTTTCTAATACGTGGGTGTGGAGTAGTTGGGGTGACACAGAGGGTGGAGCAGGGCTTCGGTCACAGTGTCGGCATTATGCTACCAATTGACCTGCTGGATATCAGTGCACCACAGGACAGTGCTGGGTGCATGCATGTGTGTTTGTGTAAATGTGTCCAATACGGACCTGCCTGATATCTGTAGCACCGCATAGCGGTGCTGAGTAAATGTGTGTGTGTGGGAGTGCTTGCATGAAAACTGCCTGCTAGTGATTACATCGACCAGTGGTGCTGCTTTACACATTGATTTCTTGTCAACTGGATACTACATTTGACATTGGTTCCACCTGCGCGGTTCTGGCCCATGGTGCTGCTAAAAGTGTCATCATTATCTGGGTGTACTTAGTCCTGATATTGTTGTGATCTGGGGTGCATCTTTTAACTGTATGGCATTGCAATATATTAAGTGCCAGGGTGTGCCTAGTTCAGACAACGTATTGCACTGCGTATGGGTGCTGGGGGGGCAACATAGCATTTCTTCCAAGTGTGCAGGCTACTGATGTCAGTTTAACGTAGCTGGACCTAGTACTGTTAGTAATATCACCAAGTGTAATTTATGCACAGCCCTTGATGATTTTTATATTGTCTTAATGTGTGTATTGAATACAAACTGTGTTTACCTACCACATGTGTGAAGTCTCGTTCGTGATGCTCAGTGTATTTATTGTGTGAAAGTGATGTGCCAATGCTTTACACATTGCCTCTGTGATAAGCCTGACTGCTCAGTGTCAAGCTAAACAAGGGTGAGCGCAGGTTATACAGTAAGTGTAATCACCCATCTCTGATGAGTGGTAGGTTCTGCCTGGCTGGGGAAACCCCACAGCCAGCCAGAACATGCCACCTCTAACAGAGCTCTATAAAAATAAGACCTCAAAGTGGTGGTATGACAAATAATGCTTTGGGGACCACTATAGTAAATTCTTTCCAAAGTGTAGGGAATAAAACAATATAAACTGTTTTCAAAGGAAGGCTTGTACCCATTAAAGTTTTCCCAGGGAAATAATGACACCAAAATACTGTACCTGGTGGAATGATGCATTCAACAATGAGTTTCAGGTGGATAAAGCCTCCAAGAGTTTTGGCAGTATATTAATGAAGACTACTCCTGTGGGGTTGGATTGCAAAGCGGGACGTTCCAACTGTGGGCCAGTTTCATGGAGGACAACTGACTACAACATCCTACAGGCCACCGAGCCTCCACTATGTCTACTTGACTAGGCCACTGTTATATGGGACCGGCATGGGTAGGCGGGCAGCAGCACAAAGTGCTTAGAGGTGTAGGGATGGGTTGTATGAGCATGCAGCGGCCTCATTGAGAGGCCAGTTTTATTGCTGTAGTTTGTGCTATCTTTATCTTAGCACTGACCCTAGAAACAGTGCTTTTTCCCATTCCTTCCTGTTATTCTGTCACACTGAGCCATGATAGATGGGGGAGAGACATGAGTGCAATGGCCTCTCTGGGGGGGGGGGGGGCAGGTGTTGCTCCCATTAGGCCATTCTCTGTGGGTGGGGGGGTTAGTCGGGTGAAACAGCTCAGCACAAAAGCAGCTGCCAAACAGCTCAAAAGTTGTGTTTTCCTGTGCTTCGCATTCATCCTGTAGTAGGTTGTGGAGTAATCCTGCGGGGTTGGATTGCAAAGCGGGACGTGCCAACTGTGGGCCAGTTTCATGGAGGACAACTGACTACAACATCCTACAGGCCACCGAGCCTCCACTATGTCTACTTGACTAGGCCACTGTTATATGGGACCGGCATGGGTAGGCGGGCAGCAGCACAAAGTGCTTAGAGGTGTAGGGCTGGGTTGTATGAGCATGCAGCGGCCTCATTGAGAGGCCAGTTTTATTGCTGTAGTTTGCGCTATCTTTATCTTAGCACTGACCCTAGAAACAGTGCTTTTTCCCATTCCTTCCTGTTATTCTGTCACACTGAGCCATGATAGATGGGGGAGAGACGTGAGTGCAATGGCCTCTCTGGGGGGGGGGGGGCAGGTGTTGCTCCCATTAGGCCATTCTCTGTGGGTGGGGGGGTTAGTCGGGTGAAACAGCTCAGCACAAAAGCAGCTGCCAAACAGCTTAAAAGTTGTGTTTCCCTGTGCTTCGCATTCATCCTGTAGTAGGTGGTGGAGTACAGGTAGTATTCAGAGGTCTGCCTGAGAGGCCAGGTGTTGCTTTACCTTTTGGGCCATTCTCACCTCAGCTCCTAGGGTCTAGGTCAATGCAGAAGCAATGTGTTTAAACTGGCTTCTCTACAAGGCCATCACATTCAGGCCGTGGTGGGTGTGGGGGTGTGCAAAGGCTCAAAGGTCTCGCTGGGAAGCCAGGTGAGGTGTTGTTGCTTTGGGACATTTTAACCTCGACCCAGTCAGCCCCTATTTGAACAATAGACCTATAAACCTGCACACGTTCCATTTTTCAAACAGTAGCAAAAGTACTTGCCCAAAAACTGTGTGCCTTTTCAAGTAGCAGTTTTGACTCATCATAAGTTAGCACAGAGGGTTAATGTGCTTGTTGCAAAACACAATGTGCAATTTGCTGATCACAGATTTTTACCTTTTTGTAGATAGGTCGGTGTGTTACTGGTTTTGTCATTTTGTTACAGAGATCCTTTGTTACTTGCAGTTCATAACTTACAACCTTTCCAATGTAGAACAGTGAGCTATGAATTAGCATCAAGGCACTGCATGCAACTGTAAGGCATGGGACTAGAACCATATTATTTTGTTTCAGAATTTGTCTTCATTGTAAGGTTGCTAAAATGAGTGCTTTGGGTATACTAACGTCTTATTAGTAGTGAATAATAGATTATTATATACACTACTGTATTAAAAGCAATCATTGGCAAAGCTAATAGATCTCAGCTGCATGAGCCATTGGCTTTGTTAATGTTTTAGTGTATTGCACAGCAGCACAGTGTTGCCTTGCATGGCAGAAATTGGAAACAAAAACATTATCATGCAGCCAGTAATCTCCTTGTCATATTGCTTTTTGTGTTATGCCAAGTGGGTGGGGGAACCAGTGACAACAGGGACAGGGGAAGCAATAAAAACAACAGGAGAGAAGGTAAAATAAAACTCTATAATGCAGCAGGATGACTGAGGAGGCAACATGAACAATGGAAGGAGGCCAAGAGGGATAGCAACAAGACAGATAATGGGAGGGGTTAAGAACAACACATGGGGCAAGCAACAATCCGAAGGAAGAGAGGGGCAATCAGCAGCACAGACAGCAACTGATGTCAAGCAACAACATGGAGGGTGGAAAGGGGCAAGCAACAACACAAAAAGCAAGTGGGGACAAGCAAGAACAGCAAGGGGAACAAAGGCACACAGGTAAGAAATGGTGGAGTGAAGCACAGGTAGCCTTCAAAGACATTCACTTTTATAGAGTGCTTCAACAAAAAGAAAAACATAGCCCAAGCACAAGCAATGGATGGACTAGTACTTGGTTATGATTTAGAAGAGGGACATACACACAGAGTAAAGGAAGCCGGCACGTACTGACCAAAGAGAAGGAAGCAAATCAGAATGATAATAAAGCCAACCAAAGGTAAGTGGTGGGCAAGCTCGGCGCCCACTGAAAGTTAACAAAATGCCTTGCAAGCGACAAGCTTGCACTCTCCCAGTTGAGACCCAAAAAGGGGGCAGAAGCAAGGCAGAGTTGTCACTGACAATGAGAGCATTTATTCTCTCAAACTCCTCTGTAGTGAATTGTCAAGAGGAGGACTTTCAAAGTTGCTTTTTTGTCTTGGTAGGGTATTTTCCCTGAGATCTTGACCCAGACGCTTTCCCCCTTGGCTTTGTGTTCAGTTTGTGATTTATATGATAATGTGGATCAAAGGAACAGCTGATTGGCAGTGGATATCTCACTACATTGTACAGGGTCCTAAGACTGCTATAAGTATTCAGTTTTTACATAAGCAGTATTTCCAGTCCTGACCCTACTGGCTTTTTGATGCTTAATTTACCACACATTTCTCTAAAAAAATAGATGCCTGATACTAACCAAGCAATGTTATGTGACAGGCTGCACTCCTTGAATGTGGGCAACATTTTGGGGTTGCCCTGGGCCAATGTTTTGTCCCAATCAGACCCTGTACTCCTGATTCCTATAAAAGTACCACTCACATCTTCCGAATACAAATAACATGAAAACAAATGGTTGGAGGTTTCCACGCAGTTATACTAGGTCTAAGAATGTAGTGCCTCACCTCGCCATAAATAATTTGCCACTGATAACAAAGGGTGTCTTTTAGAAATGGGGTCTTTGGTTGGCAGTCATGTTATCCTCTGTCCAAGCAAGGACCCTTCACTCTAGTCAGAGTAAAGGAGAAACACACTTAGTTAACCCCCGTTCACCCCCTTGGTAGCTTGGCACGAGCAAGCAGGCTTAACTCAGAGACAACGTATTAAGTATTTGTACTAACACACACAGTCATACAGTGAACTACTACAAAATGACACAACACAGGTTTAGAAAAACAGTAATTATTTTATCTAAATAAACAAGACCAAATACATTTAAAATACACAATATACAGTTAAAAATACGAATTTAGCAATTAAAAGCATGAAAATAGTGCCTTGAGGCACAAATACTGAAAGTTGGCAACAAGAGGTGTAGTGACGGAGTCGTTTCTTACAATGCGACTACAATGACGCCGTTTATGACCCCCAGGTACAGTACCTTAATGAACAAGTAGAAAACAGGCTGGTGCACGGAGTCGGGGAGAGTCGGCAAACTTCAAAGCAAAGTCTCAAGTGTTTGTAAGATCCTTCCTTGTCCAGGGCAGGCCCCAGCCACACACCAGGGAGTTGGAGACTGCATTGTGTGAGGGCAGGCACAGCCCTTTCAGGTGTGAGTAACCACTCCTCCTCTCCCTCCCAGCACAGATGGCTCATCAGGATATGCGGGCAACACCCCAGCCCCCTTTGTGTCCCTTTACAGAGAGAAGTGCAAACAGCCCAACTGTCGAACTGACCACGACAGGGAATCCACAAACAGGCAGAGTCATAGAATGGTTTAAGCAAGAAAATGCCTACTTTCTAAAAGTGGCATTTTCAAACACACAATTTAAAAACAACACTAACCAAAAGACGTATTTCTAAGTTGAGAGTTCAGAGACCCTCAAATTCATATTTCCACCTGCTCTCAAAGGGAATCTAAACTTTAATAGTATTTAAAGGCAGCCCCCATGTTAACTTAAGAGAGAGATAGGTCTTGCAACAGTAAAAAAAAAAAAAGGAATTTGGCAGTATTTCACTGTCAGGATATGTAAAACACACAAGTACATGTCCCACATTTAACATACACTGCACCCTGCCCATGGGACTACCTAGGGCCTACCTTAGGGGTGCATTACATGTATAAAAGGGAAGGTTTAGGCCTGGCAAATGGGTACACTTGCCAAGTTGAATAGGCAGTGCAAGACTGCACACGCAGACACTGCAGTAGCAGGCCTGATACATGTTTACAAGGCTACTTATGTGGGTGGCACAATCAGTGCTGCAGGCCCACTAGTAGAATTTGATGTACATGCCCTAGGCACCTCTATTGCACTTTATTAGGAACTTGCTAGTAAATCAAATATGGCAATAGGAATAAACCAATCAACAATACAATTTACACACAGACCATATGCACTTTAGCACTGTTTAGCAGTGGTAAGGTGCCCAGAGGCCTAAAGCCAACAAAAACAGATCAGAAAAAAGTAGGAGGAAGGAGGCAAAAAGATTGGGGATGACCCTGCAAAAAGGGCCAAGTCCAACAGTGTCCATCTGGTGAGGTACGTAACTGTTGTAGTGACCCATGGCTAACTTTGGAGGCCGCAGCTTTGAGTTTAGGCAGAGTTGACTCACTTTTTTAGCCTTATGCAGAGCAATACAATGAGTATGATTCATTTGGGTACTAACAACTCCCGTTCTTTAAGCACTGACTCATAACTCTAAAAGGGTAATTTCGAAATATTCAACATAATTCTTGAAATGTGCAGTCTGGCACGAGCCGCATGTATAATAGTGTAACATCAGATTTCAAAATAGGGGGCAGAGCAGAACTTGTGCCAAGTACAACGGAATAGTAAAAAGAGGGGAAGGAACACATGGAAAGGGGGTAAAAGTTTTGAAAAGACCAAGCACCAGGAAGTAGTCTGAAAAGAGACACGCTTCATGGGGAAGAAATAGTTCAAGAACCCGATCTGGAAGTAATTCTACAGCGAATGCTATGTTCTAAGAAAGCTACTTGAAGAGGCCTCACATCTGCTTTGATTTTAAGCTGGCCAAGCACAGGTCGCCAGTCTGCTGTTACCCACGTGTGAGGTATTCACTATCATCTGCTGCCAGTTTCCCAAGGGCACTGGGCCTGTGCAGCTGACTTCGGTAGTAAAGACAAGTGCACCCACAGAGAAGGAAAACCGTCTGCTCAAAAACACCACAATGTTCCTGCTCCAGTAACCCAACTCTAGAGACTGAGTCCTTGCAGGGAGCAGCAATCAACAATCTGATCCCAGATCTGACCCAGCAAATGCCAATTTGTAATTGGATCACTTGTGGAAATTAATGCCATCTCAACATACACTGCTTGAGGGACAGAGCTTAATTGTGAAGATTATGTGCGGTGCCAAAGGCATTTCCATATGGAAATAATTTTTAAAGCATGTTTTTTGTCATTCTGACCTACCTACTTCTCATTTCTGGCTTTTGCTGATTGGAACTTACAGAATCACGGACCTCCATCAATTCCAAGCCGTAGTTTGAAGTTTAGTCAGTAGCTTGAGACCCAACCACTGTTGCTTTCTCCAGAGATGATTATTGCCTTTCTCTGTCCTTTTTTACATTTGTCTGCATCTGGCTTGAAGCAATCGTGCTGGGATAAGCAAACAAGGATTTGCAATGCAACGGGTCTCGCGTTTGCTCGAGTACAGCTATAAGTGTTGTAAACTCCTACCAGACTTTTCTTGCCACATAAATTGAAAGGAAAAAAAACAAGCAACACCGCGCTATGTAAAACCCAGTACGATCGCGCTGAAATTGAAAACAAAAAAAAACGAGTGTGCTCGCGCTATGTAAAACCCAGCGCGATCGCGGTGCGTGGAAAATAAAAAGATAAGGTAGTGCAGAAACCAGGCTGAAAACAAGGAGCCTTGTGTGTTTTCGGTAGTTGTGCTGGTGATCTCAAGGAGGGCTACACACCTGAAAAGGCATGATGTATGCATGCCTTTCACTAATGAAATCAAGCAGATTTTAAAAGGCAATCCCACAAATCAACCAAACTGATGGGAGTGTCATGGGCGTGGTTAAATGCTCAAACAAAGATTACAACAGGGTTGGAGCGCTTGTGCGGTCGCCCCTAAAAAAGTGTTAGTTATTTCTAAGAAATGTAGTGTCTCTGGATGTAATCCACGGTTGCCTCTGTTGAGCAGTGCTGTCTTCTTGCAGGCGAGGGTGGGAATCTCCCTCACGAAATGGACTTTATATGTCAAGGTGTTTGCACCCTGAGGGAATTGTGGTCGGTCTTGGACAGTTTAGAACCTCATAAGGCACTATTACTTGTAAGGTTCTAAGGAGAACGAGGCGTCATTACTAGTCGTCTGGTGTGTGGTGTAATAATAATCATACCTGAAAAAAACTGACGCCAATGCGTTTAAAATGTATTGGATGAGATAGTTTTTGCTTTTTACAAGTTTTCCCTCAAAATGGGGCATAACATACGGGGTTTGATGCTTATTGCACCAAAATTCACAAGTCACAGTATTAACTGCCCATTTTTCTCTCTTTGAATTCCAGCACTTTTAACCTTCCGAAATGTAATGAGGTATGTTGCGGGGATCACAATTTACTGAGCCATTCATAATGGGGGCCTGATTCTGCAAGAAGGCTATAATTCTAAAAATATGTGATTGACAGATCTTCTTTGTGACATGCAGAAAGGTAAAGGGATGTACATGCTTTGGTGGTATTTTGTTACCAAGCAGCTACTAAATAACCATGCATGCAACAAAACATTCTCTTACTGCTGTAAAAAAAACTGTAGAAAACAATCAATTTAGCTAACAGCTTAGAGGAAAAAGAGGAAATAGGGCAGCGGTTCCTAAACTGTGCGATGAGGCGCCAAGGTGAGCTGTGGACAGATGCGCACCATTGGCTCATTCCTGCACCTGCTTAAAGTAGTTCTGTGCGCATGTCTCGCTTACAGCATCCCGTCAGGGGTAGAAAGCGCTATATATAATTGTAATTTAAACACCTAAAAGTCTGAACCTCTAAAAGCCAATTGGCTGCTTGATCACCTTAATAGCAGAACACTGTGCATTGGTCACGTGCAGTGGTCACTGCTGGTGTTCTCTTAGCAGCACCTCCGCGGTTCATATGGTTAGCCGCGCACGGCCTATCAGGAACTTTAGCCCATAAGCCTGTCCAGGGTATAGCTAAAAGAGAATCTTTAGGGAGGTTATTAATGACAGGAGGACGTTCCCTGTTGATGCAAACGTAGGACACGTGTGTGGTGCCCGTTCGTAGTCTCTGCGTGTGCACATCACTGGTTGTCCCATTCATCTCCTTTTCGCAGTGAAGCACGTAGGGCAAAAATGCCCATCCGCTTCACATCTGTGTGAAAATTTACCTCTGTTTTGCTCGAAAAGATACACTCACTGGATCCCAATATTGTCTGTATTAACTACATTGCTTTCTGATAGGGGCTGAAACCTCATTACAAAAGGAACCAATAACGTGCCTCCCTCTGTGTTCAGTCCTCTCCGGCGCGTGGGTTAACGTTACTGATATTTGGTGAAAACTATGGGACTGTCCGGCAAACAGAGGGCACCAGGTCACCCTACCAAACATAAACAATCTGGCTCACAATATGTAGCACCCCTGCGCTCCTCGGAACACACACCAATCTGACACAAACCACTTAAAAAATATATGTAAAAATGTACAGTTACTATTATTCCGGCATGTGTAATGTGATAAAGGCCACTTTCCCATCCCACCTGCACGTAAAGAAGCCACCTTCAATCTGAAACTCCATGCTGTTCGCAGAGTGCAACATTTCACCTCCAGCTCTACACGTGTATACATCAAACTTTAGATACTGTTCGCTCCCAAGTCCTCTCCTGTGTACCAACACAGGCTCCTGATAGCATCACTCCCATAGTAAACTGTAGTAATCACGCAGATAACTCAAGATGATTCAAGAAAAGATGTTTATTTCTCCACTCCTCACAAGCCGCTCCAACAATCCACTTCAACATTCTAAAGCAAGCTCCCAGTAATTCCACAGTCTTAACATTCTAGGGTGAACGGAATGTACTACTATTGCTACTTGAGGCTTGAAATATGTACAAATTTAACAAATTCTCTATGTCCTTATGTTTAGCTAATATACACGTAATTATATACATATTTATATTGACTGACGATATTCTCTATGACATTCACTGCTTATAACATATCTCCTTTCCTCACGGAAAGAAAACATAGTCTCTTTGCCAACTTGGAACTCTTCGGTCACGTGAACTTATCCTTCTTCGAGGAGTATTAGGTACTTGTACAGCATTGTTCATGGTTCTGGTCTCATCTTCAGGCCTGTTTTCTCCTTCATAGCAAGGTACAATACGATCCATGCTCCATACTTTACCATTCTGTAGTCTAACTACGTTCCGATGCACTTCCTTTATTTTAATGGGATCAGAATATTTGCTTTCGTCACTATGATTGTATCTAGGAAGACGGATTCTTATCCATTGACCTTCACGCCACTGTTTGTCCTTGACTCCAAATTTCCTGTTGTACCACTCTGCATACTTGCTTTGTTTACGCTTGAAGCAATCTACAGATACGTTTCTTTGTTCACGTACTTGTTCTCCACCTTTTAGCCAATTGGGATTCAATTTAGTACCGGGTTGTCTGCCCTTCAACGATTGAAAAGGTGACAGACCAGTGACCAAATTCGGCGTATTATGATATGACCAGAGCATCTCGTTGAGTGCTTGAGCTCCTGGCACACCTGATATCTTAGCCCTTTGAACACATTCTTTTATTACTCTATTCATCCTTTCTACTAACCCATTAGCTTTCGGATTGTATAATGCTGTTCTGAAATGTTGCACTCCCCAATTCTTAAGGAATTCCTTCATGTTAACCGACGTGAACTGAACTCCATTGTCCGTCACCAAAGTGCTTGGGATTCCCTCTCTCATGAAAGCTTCTGTCAGGAATTTAATGGTTTCACTTGTGGTTATTTGGTTAACTATCTTGAACATGGTCCAGCGTGAGTGATAGTCTACTAGTACGAACATATACTGCCCTCTGTTCCCCAGATGATTCATGGGACCCACAATGTCAAGACCAAGTTTGTCCCATGGCTTCAAAGGAATTTCCACTGGAGACAGTGGAACTCTACGTGTTGCATGAGACTTATCACTTGCCGCACATGCCCAACAATCCTTCACTACTCTCTCTACTTCATTATCCATCTGGGGGAACCAGTACAAGGCCCGCAATTTATTCTTTGTGAGACTGCGCCCTAAATGTCCCTCATGTGCCAATTCAACTAGTTTGGTCCTCAATGTACTAGGAGGTATTATCCTCTCGCTTCTCATAACTAAATCATTTGATATGTGAAGTTCCAATCTGACATTCCAGTAACTTTTTAAAGGTTCTTCAATATCCTTTGCCCTTTCAGGCCAACCATTTATAATCTTGCTCTTTATTAATTTCAATATTTGATCTTTCTCTGTTTCTACGATCCATTCCTTCTTAGTGAGACAAGTCTGATCTACCCAAAATATGGATTCAGCTGCTTGTAAATTCTCTTCCTGTTCCTCTACCTTCCCCTCTATTTTGTTATCTCCTGTGGATCTGGACAAAAAATCAGCTATATTGTTTTTATTTCCTGGTACATATTCTACACTAAAATTATATCCCTCCAAGCCTAATAACCATTTGGCGATACGTGGGGTGGCACGTTCCCTGCCTTGTGTCGTGAATATATTAATTAAGGGTTTGTGGTCAGTCTTGATTACAAATGGTAGACCCCATAAGAAGAATTTAAAATGTGTTATGGCCCAGAAACACGCTAATGTTTCCCTCTCGATGGTTGAGTATTTCTGTTCTGCATCATTTAATGCTTTTGATGCAAAGGCTACAATTCTTTCTTGTCCATTGGCCTTCTGACATATCATGGCTCCCAACCCTTGGCCGCTAGCATCTGTCGATACATATGTTTTTAGTTTAGGATCAAATTTTCCAAGATGAGGTGAATTACTTATGGCTTCTTTTATATCACAGAATGCTTTTTGACAATCATCATTCCATTCAAATTTAGTGTTTTTTTTCAAAAGTGATCTCAGAGGGGTAGTAATCATAGAAAAGTTCTTTACAAATTTCGCCATGTACTCAGCTAAGCCTAAAAAGGATCTGAGTTCTTGTTTGTTTGAAGGAGGTAAGGCTTCCTTGACTGCTCTCACCAGATCATTTTTAGGTTTGATCCCTTCCTCTGAAATACTATGACCCAGGTATTCTACTGATGACACCCCGAAACGACATTTATCTTTCTTAATTGTCATACCAGCCTTATCTAAAGCTTGGAGGACACTCCTTAGTGTGTTGTCATGCTCAGATTTACTATTCCCATAAATCAACACATCATCTTGGAAACACAACACGTGTTCCACATCTCTCAAAATATTTTGCATGATGCGTTGAAATACCGCTGCCGCCGAGGCCAACCCAAAGGGCATTCTGCAATACCGGTAAGCTCCAAAAGGTGTTATAAATGAAGTGAGGGAGCGTGATGATGGATGAAGCTCCACTTGATGATACGCTGACGAAAGATCCAGCACGCTAAAAATTTTGGCTGGACCCATTGTGCTTAGCATTTCATTAATTTTTGGCAGTGGAAACCTCTCTACCCAAATGTTTGCATTTAAATCCCTGAGATCGATGCACACCCGCAGTCCATGACCACCTGATTTCTTGGCGATCACGACTGGAGCAACCCATAATGCACTGTCAATTGGTTCGATGACTCCTAACCGTTCTAACCGAATGAGTTCTTGTTTTAAAGGCTCTCTCATCATAAGTGGCACCAGCCTGGCCCTATGTGCGACGGGGACTGCACCTTCTTTAAGGAAGATTTTGTGCTGATAATTTATTAATCGGCCCAGTTTATCTTCAAAGAGTCTAGGAAACTCATCACATACAATATAATCGTTCTCTGGATTTCCCACTAACCAAACTGGTTCCTTCCTGTTAGGGTCTAAACGTATCCCTAGATCACGTTGGTGTTCCCATCCTAGTAAATTCGAGCCCTTGCTGGTGAAGTACACTTTACCCTTAGTCGATCTACCCTTAAAAGTTATCCGCATAGACATCATTCCCTTCAGTGGTATAGGATCACTATTGTACCCTCCAGGACTAATGTCCGCCGGTTGCAACTCATACCCTTTATCCTTGAATTTACTCACAAAAGTGTCAAAGTTTATAAGCGTGTATGGTGAGCATGAATCCGCATACATTTTTATTCGTTCTCCATCAAGATCTATTTCACATGATGGATACTTGGTCTTCATGCCTGTGATCTCATTCTCTACCACTTGCAGTACAAATTTGTTGTAATTATCTTGGGGGTCTCCTACTTTATGTACAATTTTTCTACCATAATTCTCACTTTTCTCTCCCTTACAAGCTCTTGCATAGTGCCCCTTGTTTCCACACTTCCTGGATATGCAATTTCGAGCCGGGCACTCCGGGCTGTTAGCCAAATGTTTCACACTACCACACCTGAAACACCTATTCCTACAGTTCCCCACCACACTTTTCTTATTGGTGATTTCTTGAATCTTGTGTTCCTCAAATCCATTATGTTCCTTACTATCTTGGTTGGGTGTAGGTTTCACTTCCATTACTTCTTCCTTAATGGAAGAATTTTTAAAAGCCTTTATACATTCTGCTGTTTGCTCAATGCTCTTAGGTACCTCAATGGCTTCCTTCAAGGAAGGGCTTGTAGTTAATAGTCTTTCCTGTACTCTACTATTATTAGTGCATCTCACTAGTTGGTCTCTAATAAGAGAGTCTTCAAGGAGTCCAAAATCGCAGGTCGCTGCCAGACCTCTCAGACAAGCTATGTAACTCGAGACTCTCTCATCCCTCCCTTGGGTTCTACTGAAGAACTTGTGTCTCTCTAATACGATATTTACTTTTACTCCAAAATGCCCTTCTAGTTTTTTAAGAGTCTTATCAAATACATCAAATTCTTCATCCTCATCCTCCTCCTCCTCCCCAAAATCCGTTAAATTGTCATACACTTTACGCCCATGTACACCTAAATTGTGCAGTAAGATGTGCTGTTTCCTTAGTGGGGAAAACTTTTCTCCACCGATCGCTATTAAGTAGGATTCAAATAATCTTCTCCAGTCCTTCCATAATAGGCTTGGTTCTCCTGCATCATTTAGGAAGGGAGGAGGTTGAGTCATGCTAGCTGCAGCCATGTTTTCTACAGATTTTTTTTTTTTTTTTTTTCCTTCTCTCAATGTCCTCACAGTGTATTATACTTACAGGGATTATAACATTAAGTGTTATGAGCACATATCATTCACACTTTTCGCAATTTTTTTTTTTTTACTTTGTGTTACCATATAAATCATAACAGTTAGTAATTACTGTTTAACTACAACCCTGTTCTGTTACAAAATACCTTATTCCTCTTGAAGAACTAATGAATTCTTCCGACAACACTTGGAAAATACATGTTCCCACCACACTAATAACCATAACACGCTTGAAATGCTGACAGCATATGGTTCGTTTCTTAATACATTCGATAATACGTCCAAACCTACTAGGATTTGTTGTTTAGAGTTCTTGCCGCGATCCGGAACTTGTAGGCACACACAAAACAAAGAATCAAAAATGCCACCCCGGAGTTGGTCGCTTAGTAACTGCCTCTGATGACGCCCTCAAATCGCGCTTCATTCAAATGCTTCCTGACGTGATGATTTTTTTTTTTTTTCTCCTGACGCGATATTGACTACAATTCAGGCGCGTCTGTGGCCGTTCAGGAACTCCTCCAAATGACGCCCTCAAGCGCCGCGAGTAAAACTCTAAGACGAGTTTACTCTCCGCAACTGTCAGTGCTGAGGTCCACTGTTCTGCCCGGTCGGACTTCCTTTGTGCGAAGGCAAGCCTCCCAAGTCTGGAAGGTGCTCCGGTTCAGCCGCGTCAGCCGCGTCTCCACATCCTTCTCTTTTTTTTTTTTTTTTTCTACAGGAAAGACGCCTCCAGCTGAGCCAGGAAACAGATTAGCGCCAATAGCTCGCTATAAAGAGGCGCTACCGCATATTGCTTCTCTTCTCTTTGTTTCCGATTCCCAGCAACGCTGATGGAATGATCGCCTCCCTCACACTTCATCAGCCATAGTCCTGACGGTGCACGTCCAGTAAGTTGAAAACTGGTCTACTCCAATTTCACGACGTGGGACAAAATAGGACTCACCCCGCTTTGACTGTTAGATTGAAGAAAGATGTTTTAACTGCTCACAATGGACGTCTCGATTCACCATCACCCGGGAGGAAGAGTGGTCGACTACAGGTACAGGGGTGAGGAGTCACACTGCCCCTGCGCAGTTCTTACTTGTAGATAAGGCATCCCACCTTCGTCGCCAATTTAAGTTATCTGTAGTAATCACGCAGATAACTCAAGATGATTCAAGAAAAGATGTTTATTTCTCCACTCCTCACAAGCCGCTCCAACAATCCACTTCAACATTCTGAAGCAAGCTCCCGGTAATTCCACAGTCTTAACATTCTAGGGTGAACGGAATGTACTACTATTGCTACTTGAGGCTTGAAATATGTACAAATTTAACAAATTCTCTATGTCCTTATGTTTAGCTAATATACACGTAATTATATACATATTTATATTGACTGACGATATTCTCTATGACATTCACTGCTTATAACATAAACCTATGATGCGCATGCACACTGAGAGCCGACCTGCTTCCAAGTGTGCGCCTTACAAAGCGGCACCATCACACTCCGGTTGTAAAGCGACCTTCTCTCAGCTCTTTGGCATGCACACCGAGCACCAATATACACACCCTGGCCCCCCATCTCAGTCTGACGGCACAACTCAGCGAATAATTGCAATAAAGCTGTGGAGCAGGGTCGCCCTCTCGACGCTCAGTGAGGGATGGGTCTGTGGTAGAGGAAAGTGTTTATTTCTAAGTCAAAGTCTTGAGCAAACTTTTTAGCTCAAACTTCAATTCCCGTCAGCCCGGGCGTGCTCATATGCCAACGAATGCTGCAGAGTGAACGGCTGTTTAAGGTCTGAGGCACAAGCTGCACCACGTTGGTAAGGGAGATTTTACTCCAAAATATACGATATGTTTTTTTTTTACCTTGTATTTTTAAACCAATAAAGAGTAGAATGGTTGCACCGTTCACACGCACAGTTTACGACTAGTGTTTTTCAGTCATTCTAACTTCAGTTTCACACAAAATTGCAGATTTTTGTTGCTGGCTGAATCAAAGCATATCCGTCTGCTGTCAGTGAAGGGCTGCTCTCTGCTGAGTGTATTGGGTCACTAAAGGTTGCGTGCGGGCCTTGCGGGCCAGAGGGGGGTGTTTGGATGCCGGGTTTTGGGGGCGGATGGGACATTCCAGCAAAAGTCTCAGCATGTGTATCACACATTCGAGGTGTAATGCACGTACTACACACGCACCAATAAGGGTGATTTGATCTTATCATCAGAGTCAAGTCGTTCCCACCAGAGAGTGTATTGGTGTTTTAATTGGCAGCCGTGCATGTTGAAGGAGATTTGGGTGTGATAAACTGCAAGCCAGGCTTAAATTCCACCCTACCCCTCAACCCCTGTCCCTACCTCCCCAGCAAAAATAAAGTAACATAATGGGGGGCTGCAGCCAATGGCCAATAGGTCAAGGGAGCCATGGGTTGAAAAAGTTTGGGATCTACTATTTAAGGCAAGGGTGTTACAAATGGTGCCATAATAATATTCAGTGATGTCTGTGCACATGGAGATGGGCGCTAGATTATTAGATGACTTGTCCTTGATTATAGGCTCTAATGTACTTATGAATAAAACACAGGCGTGATCACATACAACCTGATGATATGCCCAAAGAAGCTTGAATATGATGCAGTCATTGATCGGAAGCAGTGGAAAGTTGGTCCGAGAGAGGGCAAGTGTGCAACTGTGTTTGGCACACAACACCTTTCAGGCAACATACCTTTGGACCACTTGAAGATGTTAGTGTAACCTAGCTACCGGTATTGCTACTAAACTATTTGTGTCTTGGTTAGCTTTCTTGCAGAGCCAAGAAGGCTTGCAGAACTTGAGAACGTTACAAAGTGTGCTTCATTACAGATTCAAACATACAAAGTTCTAGTCTCTCAGACAACGGCAGATTATCTGAAATGTTACACTGCTGAAACTCCTTTACACCAGGTTGGGTCACTCAGTCTTCTCTTGCACCATCGCTAACCCTACAGGTTGTAAGCACAGCACATTAAAACACACGGAAGCATTTATTTTGCCCTTTGCATTTTGAAGGCTCAGATCAGGGGAGCTGAAATAATTTATTTTTTCAGTGGGTGGTACTGACAGGTTGTTTGACCTCATTCATATGCATCTCAGTCATTTCTGTGGTTCAGCGATGATTTCCTTGTCCCCTCTCCAATGCTTACCATATGCAATACTGTGATATGCTGGGAACCCAGAGCATCCATATGGAATAGTGGGACGGGCTGGGAGACCTAGGGCATCCCTTGAACATTTGAATACCGCCCTAAATTGCACAAAGTGAGCAAACTGCTGCCTGCTAATTTGTCTTCCATGGCGCGTATAACGCATGGATTAATTTTGACCATTTTAAGAAGCTTTCTTTCCTTCACTATTGTTAGACCTGACAGCCTTAGGGTAGTCACCCCTAACTTTTTGCCTGCCTCCCTCCGCTTTTTGGACACTGTTTTTGCTGGTTTATAGACTCTGCGCACTTTACCTCTGCTAACCAGGGCTAAAGTGCCTATGCTCTCTCCCCTAAAACATGGTAACCTGGAATCATACCTGATTGGACTATTAGTTTACCTATAAGTCCCTAGTAAGGTGCACTCTATGTGCATAGGGCTGGTAAATTAAATGCTACTAGTGGGCCAGCAGCACTGGTTGTGCCACCCACTTAAGTAGCCCCTTCTCCTTGTCTCAGGCTTGCCATTGCAAGGCCTGTGTGGGCAGTTTCACTGCCACATCGACTTGGCATTTAAAAGTTCTTGCCAAGCCTAGAACTCCCCTTTTTCTACATATAGGACACCCTTAATGTGTGCCCTAGGTAACCCCTAGGGTAGGGTGCTGTGTAGGTAAAAGGCAGGACATGTACCTGTGTAGTTATATGTCCTGGTAGTGTAAAACTCCTAAATTCGTTTTCACACTACTGTGAGGCCTGCTCCCTTCATAGGCTAACATTGGGGCTGCCCTCATACACTGTTGAAGTGGCAGCTGCTGATCTGAAAGGAGCAGGAAGGTCATATTTAGTATGGCCAGAATGGTAATACAAAGTCCTACTGACTGGTGAAGTCGGAGTTAATATTACTATTCTAGAAATGCCACTTTTAGAAAGTGAGCATTTCTTTGCACTAAAATCTTGTTGTGCCCTTCAATCCACGTCTGGCTAGGTTTAGTTGACAGCTCCTTGTGCATTCACTCAGACACACCCCAAACACAGGGTACTCAGCCTCACTTGCATACATCTGCATTTTGAATGGGTCTTCCTGGGCTGGGAGGGTGGAGGGCCTGCCCTCACACAAAGGACTGCCACACCCACTACTGGGACTCTGGCAGACAGGATTGAACTGAAAGGGGGCTTGGTGCACTTCTTAGCCACTCTTTGAAGTCTCCCCCACTTCAAAGGCACATTTGGGTATAAAACAGGGCCTCTGCCCTACCTCATCAGACACTTGCTGGAGAAGAAACCTGAACCAGAACCTACATCCTGCCAAGAAGAACTGCCTGGCTGCTCAAAGGACTCACCTGCCTGCTTTCTACAAAGGACTGCTGCCTTGCTGTTGCCCTGCTGCCTTGCTGAACTCTTGTCTGGCTGTGAAAGTGCTCTCCAATGGCTTGGATAGAGCTTGCCTCCTGTTCCTTGAAGTCTCAGGACCAAAAAGACTTCCCTCTTTTACTTGGACGCTCCGTGCGCCGAAAATTTCGACGCACAGCTTGTTTCGCGGCGAGAAAAACGCCGCACTCCGACGCTGATCGACGCGACGCTCTTGGGACGATCGAAGATCCGACGCACGGCCTCGCAAGGACAACGCTGCCCGACCTCTAGAGGAGAAATCGACGCAACGCCTGCCTTGAGATCGTAATTTCAACGCGCAGCCCCGCAGATCGAAGTCTAGAGGAGAAATCGACGCGACGCCTGCCGTGAGATCGTAATTTTGACGCGCAGCCCCGCAGACCGACGCGCAGCCGGAGAACAAGCAGGAAAATCCACGCACAGACCCGGGACATCTGGTAATCCCCGCGATCCACAGAAAGAGACTGTCCGCGCGCCGGAAAACGACGCCGACTTCCCCGCGTGGAAAATAACGACGCAAGTCCGTGTGTGCTGGGGAGAAATCGACGCACACACCCTTTTTCCACGCACCTCTTCGCTTGTGGCCCTCTGAGGAGATTTTTCCACTCCCAACCAGGTACTTGTGCTTGAAAGAGACTTTGTTTATATTCTAAAGACTTAAGACACTTTATATCACCTCCCTGTGATATTTCTACAATTTTCCATTGCAACTTTATTTCTTTTTTGACCTACAATTATCCTGATAAATATTATATATTTTTCTAAACACTGTGTGGTGTATTTTTGTGGTATTATATGGTGGTATTGTATGATTTATTGCACAAATACTTTACACATTGCCTTCTGAGTTAAGCCTGACTGCTCGTGCCAAGCTACCAGAGGGTGGGCACAGGATAATCTTGGATAGTGTGTGACTTACCCTGACTAGAGTGAGGGCTTTTGCTTGGACAGAGGGTAACCTGACTGCCAACCAAAAACCCTATTTCTAACAACTATTCACTCTTCAGGATTGTGAATTAGCATGTCACTTTTTAACTTCCGATTTACGTCCTATTTTTCAAAGTATTTATACACGTCAGAAAGGAAGATTTGATTTTTTTGGTCTGTTTAAATAAACATATGGTTTTCAACTTTTACTCCATAGTGTGCCCTACTCTTAAGTGTCATTAAGTTCAAGGTACCAGATTGACAAATTATATTGTACAGCAAACAGAACCCTACATCTGCAGTCATAAAACTATAAAAGTATTTTTTGAAACAAGGTTGCTTCATATTCACTGTTAAGACAATTGACTGCAAAGGGGAGCCCTTTGAACAGAGATTGGGAAACAAAGACTTGAAAAGGCACCTATGCTGCATTTTATTTTCTCCCATAATGTAAGAGGGGGCTGCAGTACCCCTCACACCACTACTTCCAGCACCATTGTCTCAGCTCCCTTTTTTATAGAACATCAGCTCCCTCACCTATGTTACATCCTTAGTCGAAGTGCGCCTTCATCTAGTTTCAGTTTCAGTTTGTTTATTATGATACAGAATTCTATTAAGGTCCACATAGAAAGAATAAATACATAAAATGAATAAATAACACAATATTATATGTACAACAACCGCCCTCCCCCCTAGAAGCATCTAGTTGCGTAAAACAAACATTATTCCTGAACAGACTTTAAACTAAATTTGATAATTGAATTTAATATAAGGATAAAAGGCTTTTAAAAAAGTTACAAACTCTATAGCAAAACATCTCATTAGGTGGGGTCGAAGAAGGCCAACATTAGCTCAGAAGCTGTGCGTAAAGAAAGTTTGAGACAAACAGGACATATCCACTTACGGCGGGGAAACAGCAAGGCCGGACATATGAAAACTAAATGGTTCAGGTCTTGATCACCATTATGACAGAAATTACAAGTAGCTGGAGAACCATACTGTTAGAAATGGGGTCGCTAGTTGGCAGTCGGTTTGCTCCCTGTCTAAGTAGTGACCCTCACTCTAGTCAGGATAAGGGAGATACCCGCTCAAATAACCCCTGCTCACCGCCTTGGTAGCTTGGCACGAGCAGACAGGCTTATCTCAGAAGCAATGTGTAAAGCATTTGCACATAACACACAGTAATAAGTGAAAACACTACAAAAGGACATCACACCAGTTTTTGAAAAATAGCCAATATTTATCTATATAAAACAAGACCAAAATACGATAAAAATCCAACATACAGTAATAAAAATATGAATTCTGCAAGATTTACTCAAAAATACAGTTCCTTGAAGTTGATAGCTTCACCTGGGGCTATCACAGCATCATGATCAACAAAACCAACAGTTCAGGCTGGCTGCGGCATTGCGGGCCAGCTACGGTGTCGGGAAGAACCGCAAACAGTACCTTGGATTTGCAGGGCGTCGTGATCCTCGTGGTGAGCTCCGGATGGTGGCGTCGCTGACGTCGCAGTGTCGGTTCCAGAGTCAGTGCAGGAGTCGTCGGGCCCTTGAGGTCACACACGTTGCAGATTGAACTCCAGGCTGATGAAGTCAGGTACGCCGGCGTGGATGGCGTCGGGGCTGCGGTGCGAAGCGGGGCAATGCGACTCCGTGTAGCGTCGACAGGTCATGGTGCAGGCCAGCGGCATCGTTGGCGGCGTCGCAGTGGTTTCTCCTCTTGAACAGCACAAAACACACCGTTCCCAGTGCTGCAGGTCGAGGAAACTGAAGTCTTTGGTGTCCCTGAGACTTCCAACAGGAGGCAAGCTCTACTCCAAGCCCTTGGAGAATTTTCTCAAGCAGGACACACAACAAAGTTCACCCTTTGCACTCTTTTCAGGCAGAAGCAGCAACTACAGGCCAGTCCAGCAAAGCAACACAGCAAAGGGACATTACTCCTCCTTCAGCTCTTCTCCAGGGCAGAGGTTCCTCTTGATTCCAGAAAGATTCTAAAAGTCTGGGGTTTTGGGTCTTCTTCTTATACCCAGCTCTGCCTTTGAAGTTGGCAAACTTCAAAGCAAAGTCTCAAGTGTTTGCAAGATCCTTCCTTGTCCAGGCCAGGCCCCAGACACTCACCAGGGGGTCGGAGACAGCATTGTGTGAGGGCAGGCACAGTCCTTTCAGGTGTGAGTGACCACTCCTCCCCTCCAGCACAGATGGCTGATTAAGATATGCAGGCTACACACCAGACCCCTTTGTGTCACTGTCTAGAGGAGAGGTATGAACAGCCCAACTGTCAAACTGACCCAGACGGGGAATCCACACACAGGAAGAGTCACAGAATGGATTAAGCAAGAAAATGCCTACTTTCTAAAAGTGGCATTTTCAAACTAACAATCTAAAAACCAACTTCACTACAAGATGTATTTTTAAATTGTGAGCTCAGAGACCCTAAACTCCACATTTTTGCCTGCTCTCAAAGAGAATCTGCACTTTAAGGATATTTAAAGGCAGCCCCCATGTTGACCTATGAGAGTGATAGGCCTTGCACAGTGAAAACCGAATTTGGCAGTATTTCACTGTTAGGACATATAAAACACACTAGTATATGTCCTACCTTAAACATGCACTGCACCCTGCCCATTGGGCTACCTAGGACTTAACTTAGGGGTGCCTTACATGTCGTACAAGGGAAGGTTGGGGCCTGGCAAGTGGGTAAAACTGCACACACAGACACTGCAATGGCAGGTCTGAGTCATGTTTACAGGGCTACTAATGTGGGTGGCACAACCAGTGCTGCAGGCCCACTAGTAGCATTTGATTTACAGGCCCTGTGCACCTCTAGTGCACTTTACTAGTAAATCAAATATGCCAATCGTGGGTAAACCAATCAACAGTACAATTTCTATAGGGAGCATTTGCACTTTAGCACTGATTAGCAGTGGTAAAGTGCGCAGAGACACTAAACCAGCAAAAACAGACCTAAAAAAATAGGAGGAAGAAGGCAAAATGTTTGGTATAACCCTGCAAAAAGGGCCATTTCCAACGCATACCATCTGGCCCACAATGAGTTGAGGGGGAGCAGCCCCTGATGCAGTAAGAGCCAGAATCGCTTGATCCCGTGAGGCAGGTTCCAGCTGAGGTAGGGCTGCATTTTCCTCAGAAGAATAGTGTTGGTAACAAATTGAAAACCCTGCCTATGTGCGCAAGCTTTTTTGTCCCGACGAAGGCTTGCGAGCCAGGTTAAATGTCTAAGAATGGCTTTTAACTGTGTCTGTGGAAGTATAGGAATGGAGGCAGGATCTAACTGTAGGAAGTCTATGGCGTGTATGAAATTCCTGCCAATGGTGTATTTTGACCTGCTGCCAACCAAGACTTCTTTTTTTAATAGTGATCTCAAAGAATTATCTCCACAGTTCATTATACTGACCACCCAATGTACAATCCCAGCGAGACCTTGAATAAAAGCACTTCGCAGGCCCATCTCAAGCCTTAAGGTTGCTGCAGAGAGGGCCGAGTTTGTGGAAGAGAGTTTCCTCAAAACGCGACCCTCTAATTTATCTAAAAAAAAAATTTGAGACTTCAACATGCTCTAGGCCATAGAGTAAAGGCAGAGGAATCTTTGCCCGGTACACCTCTAAGAGGTGTTTGAAATGTCTCTGACCAGCAGCCCCATAAACTGTATTTAAGCCATTAGCTTGGGATAGAGTTTTCCGCTGGTTTTGTTCTATGTATGCCCTGTCGCTGAGGTTCCTGCAGACAATTTTACCCAAGAATGTGTAAGAGTTTACCCTCTCAAGCCTCTGAGCACCCAATGACCAATGGAAATTACTGTATATGAGCCTTTTTTTTACTGTGGAAACACAAGATTTTATTTTGGAACAGTTTATTTTTAAGAAATAGGCTTCTGTGAAACGCCCCAAGGCTTGAAGATGATGATTTAACCCTATTGGTGTACGCTTCAATATGATTATATCATCGGCATAGAGCAAACAGGGTATGGGCCTTCCACCTAATATAGGGACAAAACTCTCACACCGGGATAGGTGAGTGGGTAAGTCAGAGATATACAAGGAGAACAGCATTGGGGCTAGCATACAACCTTGTTTTAAACCATTCCGAGTTGGCATTTGATGGGATATACCCTTATCGCCCCCTAACAGCACCCTACACCAGGTGGAACAATGCAGGGCTATCACCAAATCTAGGAGAATACCTGGCAGGCCTCGTCGAGAAACCTTTGCCCGTAACATAACCCGATCTACCTTATCAAATGCCATGGAAAAGTCAATAAAGGCTGCGTAGATCACCTCTCCGTTCAGAGTTACGTATTTCTCGTTTATTACCTGAAGGGCCGAGATGTTATCAATTGTACCATGCTTAGCTCAAAAGCCCGATTACTCCAGAGGGATGATTTTCTTTCTTTCTGCCCTGTCACTAATCTGAGAGAGCAAGTATTTAGAAAATATTTTACCCACTACACCCAGCAGAGCAATCTGACGATAATTCCCGGGGCAATTATGGTTCCCTTTCTTGTAAAGGGGAACAATAATACTACCCTTCTAGGATGGTGGAATTTTTCTGGTGTCATAGCAACGCTTAAAGACCTGAAATAATATTTTGCTCCATGTGAGAATATCATGTTTTATAACTGAAATGGGGATTTCATCAAGATCCATTGCTGCAGAACTACGTAAGCCTCTGATAATTACTTCAATTTCTTTCATAGTAGGGTAAGAGTATGAGGGGTCGTCACCGATTGAAGGAAGCTCCATGGTATATCCATTAGATGCATACAGAACAGAAATAAAAGTG
This sequence comes from Pleurodeles waltl, assembly GCF_031143425.1. Lineage (NCBI taxonomy): Eukaryota > Metazoa > Chordata > Amphibia > Caudata > Salamandridae > Pleurodeles > Pleurodeles waltl. The sequence goes on along the minus strand of NC_090450.1, from coordinate 745,266,995 downwards.
CTCCAACTTGATTCATTAATGGCAATTGGGAGTGAGCTAGTTCTCGAGCCGGACCCATCTGCTCCCAATGACCAGAAGCGTCTTGAATTGCTGTTGAAAGCTGCTTCTCTGACATTGATCCAAAATCTATCGATAGCTTCTTGTTTTAGATGTTCTTTTATATGCCTCCTTCTTCTTTTTAATAAGCTCAATTGAGTATACCTTTCCAAAGTGTATTCCCTGTATTGTTTGCGTATAAGGGCATTAATTTCTCTGTTTAGTAGAAGTAGGGGATGGGGTTTTACTGTATGCTTGCCCTGGGACTTATGGCGGGTGATCATAGTTAGCTGCTGCCTGAACTCAGAAAATGCCTCCAAAATATTTCCTGCCCAGTTTTTGAGATTTCATGAGACAGTCTCTAAAATGCCATTGAGCCCCTTGACCTTGTCATGAGACCAATGCTTTCTACCAGTTTTAATATTAAACTATGATTTCGATCCATCCAGGCACCAGGAATCAACGGGGTGAACTGACAGGTTAATAGATGCGGCCAGAATGTTATGATCGCTGAGTGCTGTCTCTATTACTTTTAAATCCTGTACCATGGAGAATGTCTTATATTTGGTTATCACATAATCCAGAATTGCAGTGCCCCCAGCTGATTTGTGATTATGGTGGGCTGGCGAATCGGAGGGGAATCTACCATTCACTTTTATACAATCACTCACCTTCAAATGTTCAAGGAGAAGCTTCCTGCGCTTATCTGATCTTATTTTCTGGGAAAAGACACTAGTGGGGATACCAAATGCATCCTCTTTTTCCTCGTCCCAAAAACATAAATGGGCGGAATTGGAAACTTTACAGTTTAAGTCCCCAACCGCGAAAATTCTAGTATCTGGCTCCCTGTCGCAACGATCATTAATAAAAAGGAATAACTTGTGTAAGAGGATGTCATGGGGAACACCAGGGTGGATATAGGAATTTACCAGTGCTAGAGGAGCTCCATCAGAACCTTCTCCGGCACTATATAAAGTAATAACCAAAAATAAATTGCTAGGATCTCTATAACACTCATAGCGCCAGATAAGCCTACTAGTCAGCAAACAGGCTACCCTCCCTTGGCATGGCCTCTCTTTGAGCGGATGGCATCACAACAAAGCGAGTAGTATTTATCGTATGAGAGCTCCTTAGTGGACCAATTCTCTTGTAAGCAGATTACATCTGCATTAAGAGAGTTCGAAAGCTAAAGTTTTTCCCCCTTATTTCTTATACCAGCAACATCCCAGGATATAACAATGAGCTAATTGCTGAAGTGACGGAACTACTGGTCAGGATATTGAGGAGGCACTACTTAAGGCAGCCGGAAACCAGTTCCAATTAACTCTTAATTTTAGTGATGTGGCCTTCAAGGGGTTCCTAAGTGACACTTCCCTGCCATGTTTCCCTAGAGAGATTAGCAAACTCTGTTGTTTGAGAAAGTGGTTGTCTGTGTGGGAGCGTGGACGTGTGAAGAGAGGGCATAGACATATGGTTCCGGGCACCAATGGGGATATATTGTGGGATCTTACCAGTTGGAGTGCTCCCCGGAACCCTTGGAGTGGGGGCAACGTCAATACCTTTACATTGCAAACTATCTGAATTATTTAAAATTTTGTGAACTAACAATTCAGAGTAAAAAAAAAAACACTCCAGTTATAGGGCCAAAACACAAATCTTCCAGAGATACCAAGTGTAAGTCATTGCTAGCTACTGAGCTAAGCAACTCTACCTCTGAGAAACACTTTAGAAGTAGAGATCTATTTAAGATTGGTGCTGTGTCGAACATGAGCTTAAAGTCTAAGGCCAAAGTGTCCACATAATTTCGATTCTCCATCCTTCGGAGAGGTGGCGACCTGACCGGCCTGTCACATAGCTTGCATTATTCTAATGAGACTACTGGATTCCGAGTGGCAGAATCGCCTGTGGTGTGGGAGACTAAGTCTAACCCACTACAGATTACACCTGTCGCTCCAATCCGGGTTCTTTTCCGGCTAACTTGCAGTGCCTCATCTCTGCCCAAGGGCAGGGATGATTGGGCAGCCAACGCATTACATAACTGGTTTCTCAGGGAAGCCGTGGTCACTCAGGTCTCATCCGTTTCTCTCAGTTACAATAGTTTCACATACACAATGACAAACAGAGGCAGTATATATTTCAATAATGCTTTAATAAAGTGACTGCATTCTAGATAGCAAAGCATGGACTGCAATAACCAGGACGATACAGCATGACAAGAATAAAATTGTGACAAGGAGAGTAAAACATAAAAATAATGTTACCATATTGTCACTAGAGTCAACAGACAAATTCCTACCTAGGCTATGATAGAGCACAGTGTGTTGAGCTCTAAATCTGCCCTTCAGGTTCCCCTGGGAAGACATCATCCCCCATACCTGAGCAAAGGCCTGAAGTCTGCAAAACAGCTGTAACGAAGCATTCGGCAATCAGTATACAGTCGTGGGTCTCTGGCTGGAATCTCCATCTAACGTGTAAGGGACAGGAAACTGTTTTTATAATAAAACAGCCGGTGTTCTAAGAAAATGTCCCTTTGTAAGGATGTGTATTTTCTATGAATGTCAGAAACTAAACTTATACCACGTTCACCGGCAAACTATCTTGCTGTAACCTTGAAAGAAGCACAGAGTGAGCAAGAATGTCTTGTTTGAGAACAGAGCGCTGGCCTAGGCAAAAAACAGTCAGATTGAGAGAAAATAAAACAAGACTGTAAAAGTGACTACTGTAACATTAATAAAGCAAAGTCAAATAAAATACATCTAGGTTAAAGTGCACCGTGGCAGGCCTAGTATGTTAAAATAACGTGCATGGAGCTATAACTAAAATGACTACACAACACCCTCCCCTTGTCGGTCGAAGGTAATTCAAAGCCTAAATATACTTAAAAAGCTACTAAGCTCAACCCAAGATATATATGTAAAAAAGTCAATAATGACAAGTTAACAGGACACAGGAGCGTATAAAAGGACAATTTAAAACTGTTAACATGTGGCATATAAGAGACCGAATTTCAAGAGTCAGAGTTATTTTTAGAATTTCCAATCGATTCTGGGATAATAGAGGGTAGGAAATCTTCCACTTTGGCAGGTGTTAATATTGGAAAGGCATCGCCGAGAAGGACAAGGAGCAGTTGTGTTCCATAGCCTGAGCCTCAGCCAAGGCGGCATTCCACGGTATGCCCAATGATGAGTTAAGAGCCACATCCTCCAGGAAGGGAAACTCATAAGTAGCTTCTCATAGCAAAAGCACCCCCAATGCGCATGTCTGGTATTGAACCCTCAGCGAGAACATCAACAGATCAGCGTCCAAAAAAAGCAAGTGCTGCGTAGAAAGACAAACTTCCAGTGCATGTTCGAAAGAGCACCAGAGGCACCGAAACACGGGCTGCACACAGTGTAAAACCGGTCTGAATGACAAGGACTAGTCACACTCCAATTGCTCAAGGAGTGTTGTTCCAAAATACTGCATCATGAGTTCACGACAAAGCTGCGCTGATAGGAGCGCTATTGTTCCTTCTAGTTGCTGCGGGGCAGCCATTGCACATAAAAAATAGGAACAGCAAAACGCCAACTATTATAGCCAAAGTTATTGGAAATCCCAATAAAATACAGGAGAATATTGAGTGGATGGCTGATGGTATTAAACCGAATATGGAAGAGAAGGTGTGAACGAAACCAGAACCAACAGTCTTAAAGAAATTTGTGATTCCAGTAGTACTGGACGCATTAAATATCCATCCCACGAGTTCACCAAAGTGTCTCGGAAAGTTGGTACTTAGAAGGGACTGTGGCCCTCATTACGACCCTAGTGGTTGGTGTTAAATTGGTGTTAATACTGCCAACAGGCCGGCGTAAAAAAAAAAGGGGATTTTGACCCTGGCGGTAACCGCAATCACAGACAGCCACTTTAACACACTGACCGCCAGGGTGGTAATGGCCTTTGGGCTGGAGACTTCGGTCTCCAGCCCGGCGGCGTCACAATCCCACCCTCGGGATTACGACCCGGCCTACCTCCATAGTTTTCGTGCCAATCTTACCGCCATGAAAACCATGGCAGTAGGCACTATCAGTGCCAGGGAATCACTTCCCTGGCACTGATAGGTGTCTCCCCCGGCCCCCTCCCCAGAGTCCTCCCCTAAACTCCCCCTCCCTCTCCCGCATAGGTACACACCCAAACGCACCCATATACACACATGCACACATGCATGCACACATACATACCCACACACCGCAACACACACCAACATACTTTGTCGGACACACGCATTCACAACATACACTCATTCAATCATTCACACACTCATTCAATGTGACTCACACCCACATGCATGCATACCAAAACATACACACACACCCCCATACACACACACAACACCCCCCACCCCCCTCTCCTGGTAGAGAACCTGACCTACCTGCTTGCAGGGGGTCCTCCGGCTGGAGACTGGATGCGCCACTGCTGTCAGCAGCAGCATCTGCCAGCAAAAGACCGCCAGGCCATATCATTGCTCATGATACGGTGATACGGTCGGCAGTGTTTTCCTGGCGTGGCGGTGCTGCTGTCAGCAGTGCTGCCTTACCGCCACCATGACTATCGGCGTTATTCCGCCAGCCTTCTGGTGGAATACCGTTGACGGTCATAACACGCGTAGACGGCTGGTAGCCACAGCAGCGGCATGTTGGTGGCCGTCGCCGTGGCGGTAGGTGGCAGTTACTGCCAAAGTTATAACAAAGGACTGTGGGCCGTATTTATACTCTGGTTGCGCCGAATTTGCGTCGTTTTTTTCGACGCAAATTCGACGCTAAACTAACGCCAACTAACGCCATATTTATACTATGGCGTTAGAGGCGTCTAGCGCCAAAGTTCCCGGAATGTGCGTCATTTTTTAGCGTGAACCCCTTCCTTGCGTTAATGATATGCAAGGGAGGCGTTCCCGTCTAAAAAATGACTCCCAGGCCTTTACGTGGTATTTATACTCCCGGGCAAAAGAGACGCCCGGGAGTGGGCGTGGCTAAAAACGGCGCATTTGCGCCGCTTTTTAACGCCTGGGTCAGGCATGGCGTTAAGGGACAAGTGGGCTCAAAATGAGCCCAGAGTGCCCTCCCCTGCCCCCAGGGACCCCCCCTGCCACCCTTGGCCACCCCAGGAGGACACCCAAGGCTGGAGGGACCCACCCCAGGGACATTCAGGTAAGTTCAGGTAAGTATTTTTTTTTTTTTTTTAATATTTTTTTTTGGCATAGGGGGGCCTGATTTGTGCCCCCCTACATGCCACTATGCCCAATGACCATGCCCAGGGGACAGAAGTCCCCTGGGCATGGCCATTGGGCAAGGGGGCATGACTCCTATCTTTACAATGATAGGAGTCATGTTGATGGGGGATGGGCGTCGAAAATAAATGGCGCAAGTCGGGTTACGACGATTTTTTCGACGTAACCTGACTTGCCCCATTTTAAGACGCCCATGCGCCATTTTCCCCCTACGCCGGCGCTGCCTGGTGTACGTGGTTTTTCTCGCGCACACCAGGCAGCGCCGGTCTGCTTGCGCCGGCTAACGCCATTCAATAAATACGGCGCCCGCATGGCGCTTCAGAATGGCGTTAGCCGGCGCAAAACTTTTTGACGCTAAACTGCGTTAGCGCAGTTTAGCGTCAAAAAGTATAAATATGGGCCTGTATCTCTGCTGACGACCTGAAGTGCGTAGGTCTCGTGTGCAGATGTAAGAGCTACATGCTTTTGAAACAATAAAGCCTTAAGTCTGCCCCTTCTTGTCAAAATTAACATTAGAAGTAGCAATATGAGGCCAAATATCTGCTACCTCTTTTGTTTTAGTGGGAGGAAAAAGTATGTTCCCGCAGCATGTAACAATCTTAGAGACCGAAACAACATAAACTATTCTGGTTCGCATCCCACAACAGTCTTCACCATTGAGGAGAACATAGCTGCTGGTTGAAAGCACCTGGAATGTAGGTCTGATCAAGGGGACTGGAACTCCCTTCAGATAACAAGCCAAGTTTGCTGCAGATGCGTTACACGCCCCATGCAAGCACAGCTGTTTACAAACCATCGAATGGCTGACAGAAGTCTCCCATTCATTACCGCTAAGAAAGACTTCTTTCATGCCACTGAGACATTGTATGCGAAAGGTAGCTCCCACATCTCATGGATGTAACTATCTCCCAGTTTTTCGTATCTGCCTACCGGAATGTGTTTAAAACAGGATGTGAATTGTAGTGTGAAAATAGGCAGATTAATGACCCCGTGTAATAACCACTCATCAGATGGTATTTCAGCCACAGTAAAAGGCAACGTTTCTAATTTTTTGTTGTTTAGCATGACATAAGTTGCTTCTTTCTTAGCCATTAGTTGTTGTTGTCGTGTTTAATTAAAAGAAGGAAATAATTTCCTCGCGCTGACATATTGCCAGGGAACGCGACCTGCCTTCAGTGTTTGAAGCGTCCAACCCAACTGCATGATGGACCTTAGTTGATGCTGTACATGATGTAAAGAAGACATATCTGTTTGTATAATGTCTATAGCTGAAGAGACAATGTTATTTAAGGTATATATGCGGTCGGACAGGTTAATAATCCCATTGTCTACAACAGCTAATGCCTTCTTTAAATTTTCCTGATCTATTTGCCTTAACCGGGCAGCAGCTTCTTGTTGCGAAAGTTTCCAAATTTCATTATATATTTCATATAAGAACCGTTTTCTGGGGCCTAACAGGAAGTTCGGTAAGTCGGTGTTATTAGACAGGAGACTGAGGTGTTCTCTAACCGCGTCTAGTGAGGAAGTCTTTAACCATTGCTGGCATAGTTTCCCTACACTCTATATTGTTACTATACCCGCATGTTCGAACAATATATAGCGAGGGTCTGGCCTACTTGTTCTAAAACCCCCCAAGGAGTTAATAAAACATTTGTGACACCCTTTGGTATCTATTGGCCACAATAACCACCCACCAGGACGTGTCAGTGAAACATTAAATGTGCCATTCTGGACCCATTCATCGGGCTGATCTTCAGTTGCATTTATGTATTTTGGTCATTTATAAAATTTTGCAGGGGCAGGTATACTGGGCATTTTCAATTCCTTAATCTTTGCTAAGCCTAAACAACTCGTTTGTTGTACAGTTTCATTTAAAAATATCATTTGAACAGTTATCAGACATGCACTAAATAATGCTTCCTTCCCCCGTATTTGCCAATGTCTAGCTCCCCACACACTCTTCAAGTCAATCGACTTTAGCCAATATTCATAGCCTTCTATAGTCAACCGGGAAACAAAGGAATCCGAATATATACATTTCATATTTGTCAATAGTATGCATATGTTTTCTGTAGGTGGCAATTTAAAATAATACGACTCAGCATTTTTAACATCGTGCCCAGAAAAATATGTAAACTTTTCAGAATACGTTTTAGAACTCCCTTGTGGTGGAGTCGGACAATGTTCCCATTGTTTATAATTAAAAACAGTCTTTGGGCTGCTTGCTCTGTGGATGAAATGGGGCCCATAATAATTATAGCAAAACATATCACCATAATTTTCTCTAGATTGATAAACATCTTCATTTTCAAATACAGTATAATACTGCAATTCAGTCATCATAGAATCAACTGTTTTCACATCCCAATCATCAGAAACAACCCCAGGTATTATTATATGGTTCATTGAAAGTTTAAACACATATGGTATTTGAATGTCCTCCGTAGGACCGTATATGTCAAATATTACTTTATCCCAAACAATCCCATCAGGAATTGGTATAGCGGAAATGTTCACAAAAGACAAGTCTCTGCGGACCCTGTGAGAAGAAAAATGTGGTTTTAGGACCTCATCCACCTGTTCAACTGCTGATTTTTCAGGAAGAAAATGACCATGTATTAACAAAAAGAAAGTGATGACAAACACAATCCAAAGCAGGAAAGTCAGTACAGTCAAAGAAAGCTACAGATAGTTCCATGGAAGAATGAAGTAAGTTACTTTAAGCCAATTTATCAGCTTAAGTGGTTTTGACAGTTCAGGTCTCGAAGAAGCAAATCAAGTCTGAAAAGTCATAATTGATGTAGGAAAAATATCCAGAAGCAGTTTGTGCAAAGACTGGAGCCATGCTTGTTGGTGGAGTTGGTGTTTCTCGTGGTGGCACCAAATAAATAGCACCATCCATTTGTGTCAAAGTTGTGTCAAATCGATCAGTAATTTCCATATTATTTGTGGTCAGTGGAACTAATGCAAAATCATTTTCCACCCTCCCCAAGCATTGAGAGGTGTCGGTGTTGCTGCTTACAACTTGGAGAGGAACTTCTTGACCAGTAGTGAGAGGGATTCGGGAACTACTGGCTGTTCCTTTTGGTCGGCTGAGCAGGATCGCCCACATGGTGTAGTTTGACATTGTCGGTAGAGACAAAATGATTTTCTTTGGCACCTGCCAACGGTAGTAGAAATGACAGTTCCGGTACCGTGTATTCCCAAGACGGGGAGTGGTGCACGATAAGAAGGACCAAATTCCTTTTTCACAGCAACCTTTTCACGTACTAGAGCCTCAACTTTAGGAATCCAGCCTCTAGGCGTTACAGGTACATCCTTAATTCTAATGGAGGCAGCACTGGCAGAAGAGTTTTCGTCACAGAACTGTTGTAATTCCTGTAAAACAGTGACACGTTCATTTATGTCAAAAGGTGTTTCTGCGCCTCTGTGCCAGAAGCATCAAGATCTGGAACATACATTTGAGTTCCGAACAGGCACTCCTATGAAGTACGACCACACAGGGACCTTCTAGGCAGATTGTTAAGTTCTCCTTGGACTCCATACAGGTGATTAAGCCAACCAAGACATGTACCTAAGACTCTGGCTGTTAAGGATTGCTTTAAATCACGGTTTAATCGCTCCACAACACTACTTCCTTCGGGATGAAATGGAGACATGTACTGGAGTTGGACCCCCAAATGAAGCCATGGCGTCCCTGAAAGCCCTTGAGGCGAAAGCAGGGCCCTGGTCCAAGTGGAAAGCCGCAACTGCATATGTACTGATAAAGACTTGCAAATCTTTAATAATAGTCCAAGCGTCAGCCGAGCATTGTGGCCACACCCATAGAAATCTGGAGCAGGAGTCAGCAGCGACTAGGATATATTTGTATGCACTATCTGGTGTCAGGGGACCGTAATGTTCCAAGTACACACATTGTAAAGGTTTGTTAGAAATTAGGAGGGGTGTCTGTGGTGGGTGTTTAGCAATGGAAACTTTGATTTGTTTGCAGATGTCACAGCAAAGGACATACTGCTTTGCCTCCTTGTGTAGGCCTGGCCACCAAAAAAGGGCCTGTAGCAATGATATTGTAGCCGCCACACCAGCATGGGCAGATGCTGCCCCCTTATGCGCTGCTTTAATCAACTGTGGTCTTATATCTTTATTGGGAATTTCTCTAACCCCTATGCCTAGTATTTTAACTTCAGCGTTTAGGCAGCCTCCATTCGGTTGGAATATTTAGTAGGGAATGCTTTTGGATAGGGCGTACCATCAGCCATAGCTGTCACAGCAGCCCATATGTCTGCTCCTGAGCTGGCTACTGCAGCAACAGTAGCCGTAGCAACTGCTGACTTTGCGGCTTCATCAGCCAGTGTATTCCCAGACACGTGTATTCCAACTCGCTGGTGTCCAAGTGTATGTACAATATGGACATCCTGCAGATCCAATACTTTCCCTCACAGTAATCTGTGTTCAATGGTGTTGCCTTTAGAATCGCTGGACCCATTCTGGCGCCAATAATGCAGGTATTCATTGAAGGACTGGACACAAGAGTACGAATCACAAACGATCAGCGTATGCTGTGCAGGATCCGTATGTTCCAGTGCCATCACCAGAGCTTCCAGCTCTGCCAGTTGTGCTGTGCTATCCCCTAAGGTTTACGTAAAGTAATGTAAGGGACAGAATTTATTGTCCTTCATGTAGCCACTTATGACTGCGCACGCAGCAGAGTATTGATGCTTTGTGCCAATTGCAGGTTGTCCAGAGCCATCTGTGTACATGACGCTGTGATATTGTTCAATAGGCAGTGTGTTTGCTGGCACTGGGTATTCTAGTTTGTATTGCAAAAATTATTGAGTTTGTAATTTTTGGTCAAAAATGTAATCTACATCAGTGGCTGTCAAAGACATAGCCCATTGTATCCAACGTGGATTTAATGCTTTTGCTTTTGGAACGCTGGCTTTTGTGACAGCCTCTAGGGCTGGTATGGGAGAAACGACAATAATGGGTTTACCCCGGCAAGAGGTCTTTCTTTAATGACAGCCATCTAAACAGCAGTGAGAATGTTCTCAGTGGGAGCAAAGCGTTGTTCTGCTCCAGATCATAAATGTGATTTGTATGCTATCAGGACGGTCTCACCCTCATTAAATGTTACATAGGTGAAACCGATGGCACCAGCAATTACTCTGATGACCAAATGTGTTTTGTTGTCCCTTGTGTGTAGATGTTGTGCTGCAAGCATGTGTGTCTGCAGATCTCTGAGAATGCATGTGTGTCCGACTGTCCAAAATTTTCTTGAAAAATCAGGACGTATTAAGTCATATAAGGGTTTTATGCGTGATGCATAATCTGGAATGTAAGTTCTGCCAAAATTTAGGAAACCCAATAGAGATTGGAGTTTTTTAATCGTATTTGGAGGTTGTAATTGTGCGGACTTTTCTAAAAAATTGTGGCGCTAGGCTCTATCCTTCACTTGATAACTCACATCCCAGAAATAGGACGCTGAGGAAGGCTATTTTTGTCTTTTTTAAGTTGAATTTGTAGCCAAATTCAGAAAATCCCACAACAATGCGGGCCACCCGTCTTAAATGTTGTAGTTTTTCATCATCCGTAAGATAGATATCATCTACATAGAACAATGCTTCAGGGTCAATGGCATGTAAAATTGCAGTCACACAAGCTGCGAACAGTCCTGGACTGTTCTTGTACCCCTGAGGTAAACAACAGAATTTGTTCTGAGAACCTAGTGCACTGAAACTTGTTAAGTCTCTACTCTCAGGCACTATATTCTGGCAGAAGAAACCATTAGAAATATCCAGGGTTGTTTTGTATTTTTTGTGCACTATGTTGTTCATTAGTGCTGTGCTATGTGAATTTTGTATAGCATATGTGCGTGTATGACTGTTTAAGTGTCTGTAGTCTAAGACTATTCTATATGAATGGTCCGGTTTAGCTACACTGAATAAAGGATTGTTCATTGGGGAGACATAGGGTTCAATTACGCCATGTTACTCTAGTTGTGTGAGGATTTCTCTCACGGGTGCTTTCGCATCATGTTTTATTGGATACTGAGGTTGAGGTTCATATTTTTAATAGGTATTACATGGTAAGGGGATTCTTTATCCAATCCTACATGGTTGTGATATAACGAGGGTGCCTGCTTGTAGAAATTCATCAGTTGCTTTCACCTCCAGCTGCTCTAGAAGACTTCATCAAACTATTGTGACCTCTGCCGCGCTGTCTAGCAGTGCTAGTGCGCACTTCCTGTTCTTCAGGAAGACCCTCTTCTGGAGCGGCATGTCGTATTGCAACTGCTGCCACTTTTTTCTTTTTAAATTGGGGGTTTTGTTGAGGCGGTTTCTCTACCTTTTTTTACAGAAACCTCTGATGAGCGTTGTGATTCTTGTCTCGGTTTCATGTACTCTCTTCTTTGCTCTCATCACCCACCTCTCTCACTGCTTTTTTCCGATGAGTCCTGAAAGGAATGAGATTGGCATGTATCAGTATATTGATATCTATCAGGCGTTTTTATATTATCCCTATTTCGGAGACTATATCTATTCTGCGGGGTCTCCATACGCTGAGATTCTCCCTTTTCTTTTTAAGGAGTTTGTTGCTTTTTATCCCAGTATTTCTTAAAGCCCTCAAGAGCTTGCTTGGAAAAATCTTTATTAGATTTGCCCTGAAATTGTGGTTTAGTTGGTCTGGTTCCTAGACTACCTTGACCAATAATAGAATAAGTCTCTGCGATAATCTTGGGCAGCTCGCGTTCTTGATCCTGTTGAGGAACATCACGGAGCTGCATGCTAGTGCAACTGCTTCCCCTTTAAGATTGCTTAGAATAATGGAGGATACAGTGGCAAAATTGCCCATTAATTGCATCCCCAAGTCCAGGGCCGGGGCAGCCCCGTATTCATCTTGAATTCATTTCAACACTTCCGGTAAATTGGCAAGTGTCGGTGTACCGTGTGCAGTAGTATAGAGTGCGTCAAATACCATGCCCCAGGTATTACAATTATCTACTGTGGGGACCAACCCAAATGGCAAGCACATCGTTAGAATTCTATGTTTATCCTGAGGTCCCGCATGGGGAAATACCGCTTTCAGTGCATTTATTTTTTCAGCTAACCAAAACGGAGTTTCCTCTCGTTACCCATTATTAAATGCACAGTTGCAGGGTTAATACCTGGCGTCACTGCATGTGGTCCCACTGGAGCAGCACGTGCTGGGTTTGTATTAAATGTGTGCATTACAAACTGTGCTAATCGTCTGTCTATTGCTATCAATTCAGTATGTAAGCGACGAACCTCAGCTACTGCTAAACTTGCTACTGCAGGGTGAGGTGTATAGGTGGCCAATAAAGGCCAGGTAGGACCTTCATTACTTAGAGGACCTAACTGGTAAAATTGTGTGGGGTAGGGTGCCATTAAGCCAATTATTATGTTCTTGATAAGATAAAGGTATTTCTAAATATGCATATGCTCTGTATTGTCCAGGTACGTTTGCAAGTGTATAGTGATGAAATGTGTTTGTGTTCCCATCAACTGCTGGAAATGTGACCCAAGAATACAATAGTTCTGTTCTATAAGCTGCTTCTGCATCAACAACAAATGTGACTGTTAGGACATTTGCCAATAAATGTGCAGTCAGGGGTTGTCTCATATTTACTGCAATTGCTACCTGTTGTGGATTCGCCATAATAGTTGATAAATTTGTTCAGAGAAGGCATGCCAAATGGGGATTATCCTTTTAGAGTTCAAGCTTGAACAACCTCCAGCATCAGACAGGATAACCTACTTAGCCGAGGAGGAAATCCTCAATACCACGGACGTCTCCGTATATAGAGTACTGAGGTGTCTTTGTATATAGTGAGACAGAGATACTCAGGAGGACCCGAAAATTAGAGCCTGACCAAACGTTGGTGGCGCAATGTCACGTAGGCTCTCATTATTCTAATGAGACTACTGGATTCTGAGTGGCTGAATTGCCTGCGGTGTGGGAGACTGAGTCTAACACACTACAGCTGACACCTGTCGCTCCAATCCGGGTTCTGCTCCGGGTAACTAGCAGTGCCTCATCTCTATTCAAGGGCAGGCATGATAGGGCAGCCGAGCGCATGACATAACTGGTTTCTCAGGGAAGCCGTGGTCACTCAGGTCTCATCTGTTTCTCTCAGTTACATTAGTCTCACATACACAATGACAAAGAGAGGCAGTATATATTTCAATAATGCTTTAATAAAGTGACTGCATCTTAGATAGCAAAGCGTGGACTGCAATAACCAGGACGATACAGCATGACAAGATTAAAATTGTGACAAGGAGAGTAAAACATAAAAATAATGCTACCATATTGCCACTAGAGTCAACAGACAAATACATTTCTGCCTAGGCTATGATAGAGCACAGCATGTTAAGTTCTAATTCTGCCCTTCAGGTTCCCCTGGGAAGACATCATCCCCCATACCTGAGCAAAGGACTGAAGTTTGCAAAACAGCTGTAACAAAGCATTCAGCAATCAGCATACAGTTGTGGTTCTCTGGCTGAAATCTCACTCTAATGTGTAAGGGACACAAAAGTTTTTTTTAATAATAAAACAGCCAGTGTTCTAAGAAAATGTCCCTACGTAAGGATGTGTATTTTCTATGAATGTCAGAGACTAAACTTATACCACGTTCACCGTCAACCTATCTTGCGGTAGCCTTGAAGGAAGCACAGAGTGAGCAAGAATGTCTTGTTTGAGAACAGAGTGCTGGCCTAGGCAAAAACAGTCAGAGAGAAAATAAAACAAGACCGTAAAAGTGGCTACTGTAACAATAATAAAGCAAAGCTGAAAAAAATACATCTAAGTTAAAGTGCACAGTGGCAGGCCTAGTATGTTAAAATAACGTGCATGGAGCTATAACTAAAATGGCTACACAACAGGCCGATAAGTGGACCTCGTTGAGGCTCGAAAGGGTTGTGCAGAAGGATTCAATGGTGATGTACTTGTTTGTAATGGAGGCAGATTTTGGCTCAAGGGTGGGCTGACCATACTGGGCCCGCAGATGGTACAAAGAGGAGCAACCTGTTCTGGAGAGTAAAAAAATGTGTCTTTTGCGGTGGTAGAGCGACAGCCTCCGGAGCAGGGGGTTCTTCTGACGTAAGGAGACTCTCTAGGAAGTGCACCTTTCACCGACCTTTTTTGGAGACCCTTCGATTTAGTTGTTTGGCCCTTTTGAGGTCTTTCTTTTTCCACGTGGGCATTTGTGAACAAGATTCTTTAGACACTAAATTTGCCTTCAGGTGTGCTCTAAAAATCAGAAAGACCTCTTGTACTGTGCTTTGGGGTTCAGGATTCCCTTTTTTTCTGGGGGAAAATCATTCAAAATAAATCTAATGGCGTCAATCGACTTTTGATAGGAACTGGGATCGCGGGGAGTGCCTTAACCACAGGCTTGCCTGCCTGCGAGCAGAAGTCAATCTCAGGCTGAATCGCCTTGTTCTCTATGGCACTAGATAGTGCCAAAGCTTCTTCTCGTTGAGATATAGAAGATTTGCGGTTATCTCTTTTGCTGGCAATTGGTTCTTTTAGTATGATTGGAACAGTATCAATAATACAGTTGGATCCCCCGATTAATTTTTCCAAAAGATTTAAAATAGATGAAAGTAGTCTCTCTAGACCAAGGAGAGAAGAAGAGACGTGTGTATTTTGATCCGTGGGATTACTTGGAAGATTGATGTTTATGTTCAAATTGGGGGGTTACTGAAAAATGTGAACATAATGAGGGGTCGTTAGAGGGGGTGCTACTAAAGAGGTTCAGGACCGTGGACAGTGGCAGGGGGGAGGACTGAAAAGTGTTCGTCCCCTGCTGAGGACCATATATTTTGTATAGATCTAAGTCCAGATCAGGAAGCGTGAAGTCACTTGACTGATGACCCAAGTGACTTTGGGAGGGGGATTTTTTCCATGGCTCCAATATACAAGCCCTCCCCTTTAGGGGGCAAAGTCGTCAGAGTTATGAACTGAAGGAAGGATGGTATAGTGAGAAGGTACCGCAACTATACTTGGAGCCAGAGTCTCAGTGTAGGAGGGGGATACTGGGGGAACAGGGAAATCCTGAAATACTTCTTCAGAGACATTTAGGCATGCTAACCCCTTGCAGGTAGATTGCTGTTGGTCCCCCGACAAATTAATGATCCTGTTGCCAGTAGGTAAAGACTCCAAGAGTACAGGGGGAGCTTTATCCCAGAGGGAGAAGATTTGGTTTCTACATTTCAGCCCTGGGACGGCTATACCCTTGTTCCGGAGAGGATTGGATTTGGTTTTGGAACAAGACCTCCCTGGGAGTAGACGGCCAGATCTCAGTTTTTTAGCAGTGATTGTACCTTTGCTAATGCCAGGATTAGACAGTCTTGTAAGGATCCACTCCTCTGGAGCTATGGGGAACCCTTAGGGCCACCCAGAATAGTCTTTTAATGCTTATCCAGGTGTGCTGCTCTCGGAGCTGACGGCCAGAGATGCTTCACATGTCTTCTCCAGGGGCAGGTCGCGTAGAAAATCTCAGGATCGCTGCCCAGGATCGCTGCTGTTGGAATATTTATATGGCTTAGGCCTTTTAGGCAAGGGCCACCTAGACCGGGATCAAGTTTCTGTGTTCAGATAGTTACAGGCCCACGTTAGACTAGGAGCCACCTGCTGATAGGATAGTTAGGTTGCCTGCTGATTGAATTGCTGGGCTTCCCAGCCTATGCATTGGGGCAGCCTACTGGTGGACTGCGCGGACTTGGTGCGGTCTTGACGATCTTGGCAAACTGTAGTGCAGATAGTCTGTGGAGTGTGCGGGCCCTTCAGGGGCCGGTAGCTTTGGCGTCGAGGGAGAGCTGGGGAGGGTGGCATTCTGCAGCTGGTAGGCACTGTGCAAAGGCCGCTGGAGAGGAAAGGAGGCGGGCGGGGAATACCAGGGAGCAAAGGAACACTCAAGCTGCACTTCTGCCTCTTACCGCAGTCCTCCTGGTCCAGTTCGGCCGCTAGGCTCCCTGCCCGTGACTCTCGCTATGCCAGTGGTTCCATACCGGCTCCAGTCTGCGTCTTGCAGCTCTCTCAGTGCTCCTGGCGCCCGCGGAACCCAGCGGCGCTGTGCGGCTCACTCGTGCTGCTGCTACTGTGTCCGGAACAAAAAGGAGGGCCGTAACCCAGAAGCAGTCACACACTGCTGACTGAGGCATGCACTTCTGGTTAGAACCCCTGCGTTTGCTGCACCGGGGACTCACATCAGGCTGGTGGGGTTTGTCCTCGCCACCTGACTCCAGGCACCTGGCTCGAGTACAAGCCGCAGGTAATCCGTGGGCCGTGGGCGACCTCTGGGCCAGCGCCTAGGTGTTGACAGGTGCGGCGAGCGTGGCAAACGCGGCGAGTGCTGGAAACCGCACCAGCCCCCTGAGGCTCCCGGCACCTGAATTCCGGCGCCCGGCTCCCAGCTCGGGTAGGTCCGTGGGTATTCTGTGCGGCGGTTGGCAGTCCGCACCATCCAATCCGTGCAGTTTACCACCCCTGTAGACATACATTTTGGGAGAGATGTATTGGATTGTTGGTTTATACAGCATCTCTGTAGATATAAGTGCACTGTGATAGCTGTTCACTTGGGAATAAGTGTCTTGCAGAAGAAAACTGCAGTTGTTCCCCAGAATACGAAACTGGGAGTTTAGGCGAAGCAGCTGACATGTTTTGCAGATGGTCAGAAGACCTGATATCTCACTACAATATGCCCATCAGAGACAACCCAAAACGCTTCAGATCCACACACATTGGTTGATAGGTCTCACATCCCCCTCCCCCCACCCGCTTGCTTTCAGTGTAACCCTAAGGAAATCCCTTGTTCACCTCAACACCACAGAGACTATAGTGAGCTGGGTCTATCCTTGGGCATGCCATCACACAACCCTCCATTGGAAAAATCGTTATCTATTGACATATGTGTCTACTTGTAAGACCTAATGGGCCAAGTAATTATTGAACATTAAAACTTCCAAAACATGGGAGGAATAGCTTTTTGAAGAACCACACAGTCAAAGACGTATCTTGATATACATTGTATTTTTTGTAGACTTTTAATACAAAAAGGTTGCTGTCAGACAAACTCTTTTGATGTCTACAAGTCTAATAAATCGCCAGTCAGCCATTGGTCATCTTATAGCACCCTTTTTGTCAGTGGCTGTAATAAGCATCTCCCTATGTCGTGATAGAGGTGATACTTAGAGTTTTCATATACTGTTCTCTTCAAATGCCCCTTGACACTCAAAGGCAGTGCTACACACTGACCTGGCCTCTGAGCAATGACACAATGACAGTTTAGGTTGCGGAGCATTGAGCAAATTATGCTAATGGCCCAGAATGGAAATCCAGTGACTGGCTGCCAAAAGCAGAGGAGCACCCTTTCCAGACACAGGTAATGGCTGGTGACATTTCAAAGTGGTGGGGTATAAAAGTAGAGGCTGAGTGTTACCTAGTGAGTGAGCCAGACTGACATAAGAAGAGTTCTTGGGAGGTTCTTCCCACTGAATAATATTGAAATACAAATCTGGAAGTTGTGGCTTTTAAAGAAAATCAATGGAAAATTAGGAAATTCTAGGAAGGGCAATAAGCAAGGAACAATGCAAAACTTGCATAATTAAGTTTGCACACCCCTGATCTCTGAGTGGAGTAAATAAGTTAAGTTATAGGTAGTTATCTGCAAGACCTATTATTAACAATTCCTTGAAATGTGCAGAGTGGGCTTTGGCTTTGCTCAGAAGAAAACTTCCCTCTCACCTCATACTGTTGATTTTGGTGTTATCATTCTGCCACCTCTGGAATGCTTGCGATGCAATGCACGAGGACCTATTTTACCTCTCAAAGTACAGTAATTCATCATACTTTCTCACAAACCTGCATTGTAGAGGTGGATGAGCCACTTAAAGCTCGATCCAGATGCCAGGCTCTGGCTCAATTAAAGGTCTCCTTTGAACCTTAAGGCGAAAAAGAGTAAAACGTTCATGTGGCTTCTGGCTGCCACTCTCGCTCTGACGAATTGCATAATGTTAAAAACAAAGCATTAACATTTGAGGTAAAATGAGAGACAAATAGATACCCATTTAGTGGTTGATTTGTACAAAGTGAACCCTGGAAACATGGGATTAATCCTGGCTTTCCCATTTAACCAAATTGTGTGATCTTAGGCAGAAGGCAGGTATATTGTGTCACCAATACCCCTTTTTCTTCATTACCTCTCAATAAACAGTTACTTTCTCCCACCTCTATTTCATTGCATACAGAAAGTAAGCTTTTTAAGAGCTTCTTAAAAGGCACAAGAAAATGACAATAATTATTCTGTGTGAGGAAGGTTGAAGCTGGAGACCATATATGGTTTGAAAGTAATGAAAAGACTGAAAATGGTACACTAAGGCCCTCATTCCTACTCTGGCGGGTGGCGGTCGCCGGCCGCCAGGCGGAAACCGCCATATGGCCGCTCCGCAGTCGAAAGACCGCTGGGGCCATTCCGACCTTCCCGCTGGGCTGGCGGGCGCTAACATTGTTAGCGCCCGCCGGCCCAGCGGGAAGGCGGCCTGCAACACTGAAGCCAGCTCCGAATGGAGCCGGCGGTGTTGCAGGTGTGCGACGGTTGCAGTTGCACCCATCGCGCTTTTCACTGTCTGCTAAGCAGACAGTGAAAAGCATGCTGGGGCCCTGTAAGGGGGCCCCTGCACTGCCCATGCCAGTGGCATGGGCAGTGCAGGGGGCCCCAGGACACCCGTTCCCGCCATCCTCTTCCTGGCGGTGAAAACCTCCAGAAACAGGCTGGCGGGAAGGGGGTCGGAATCCCCATGACGGCGTTGCTTGCAGCGCCGCCATGGAGGATTAGCCCAGCTGGGGGAAATCCGGTGGGAAACCGCCGGACCCGGTTTTCCGACCGCAGCTTTACCGCCGCGGTCGGAATGGGCTTTGAAGCACCGCCAGCCTGTTGGCGGTGCTTCAGTCATCCGCGACCCTGGCGGTCATAGACCGCCAGGGTCAGAATGACCCCCTAAATGCCCTAAGATGTACAGGAGGATAAGTATCGGAAAAAAGCAGAGGTAGTGCAGGAGAACACAGTTGGTGTAAACAATGGTTAGCAAATGGGTAGACTGGATGGGATTTGCTGTCTTTATCTGCTACCATGTTTTATGGTGCACGACAAGCTATTTCAATGAGTTTCACCTCAGCGTTCTACACTATAGAGATGTCCTCAGACTCAAAGATTACATACTCGTTTCCTGCAGTTTATTTCAAGTGCCATGTATTGTAGTAATTTCCTTTGATTATATGGTCAGGTCAAAGATCATGTGATTTCAGGCTCTGTGATGTAATCATTATGCAAATTACCATAGTAGTAAAGTGAAAAATCCTACGTACTTTGGGCATAGAATGTTTGCACGTATACCACAGCCCCCTACCGGACTGCCCCACTTCCATGAAAATCTTTGTGCTGCATGTGACTCTATGCAGTATAAGGGCAAATCAAGGGAAAGTAGGATGTGAAAGAATATTGGTGAGTCCTAGCAGATTATTTATCTACCATTTGTCTTTTTTAACGTTTCTGAAATTTCAATTCATAATTTAATGGTTGTGATTTAGCCGAAAATAAATCATAAATTCAACGTTGTTTTGAACAAGGGCTCTCAAAATATGTTTGTCCCAAAATTTGTTTGGCCGCCAGCATTCTTAACACTATCCTGATCACATGGCCTAGATGGAGATGCTGGATGTAAGAGGGCAAATGAGTAATGGAAACAGAAATTCAGCCTCCAAATCCCCCATCGCCATCTAACAAAGTGCTATTGTAAACACATTAGTCCTTTGACCATACATACATACAGGAACCTAAGAACCTTGTCCAGGGCTCAGTGATACAGGGGATAACGGTTAAGGGAATTAAGGCACGATGTCTCAATAGTGTGTTGTATATTAGAATATGAATGATGATGGATGTTTGTAAAGAATATTCCTTAAAACATCAGGATGTACAAACTTCACTATATTTGTTTGGTTCCTCAAAAACAATAAAATATATATAAAAATAACAAAGACTTGTGTTAGGTCTGGTTGCCTGAAAATAAGGTTTTCTGCAGGATTTCACATTTTACTGTATCAAGTGTGTACGGGGAGCAAAATCTTAAAGAAAGGAACGTTGACAAGAAATTGTTAGGGATGTGACATCCAAATTAAAAATTAACATAAAACTAACATCAGGAGTAAATTTGTCCGGTTAATCGGAGCCACTTATGCACTAAATAAAAAAATAGGTAATTTATGGCGAATGCCATTGTAAATCCGATTCGAGCAGAATGAGAGTTTCTACCCTAATCAGAACTAGAAAAGTTGGGGAAAATCCACTCCTTTGCCTTTTTCCCATGCATATTTTTGCAGGACACCTCGAAAAGACTTTGGTGCAAACCCTGCAGGAATCAGTGCACAAACATTGATTTCTGTTTATTCCTGTGTGAAAATTTGAATTCATTAATCCCAAATCACTTATCACGAGGGCCTAATTATGTTTTCAATATACAAATTCCATTTACTGTCCCTGCAGAAGTTAAAAATGAAGGCGAGCCTTTTAAATCTTTACTAGAACAGCACCTTACCCCAGGTTAGAGCAGAGCACTTAAAACCCTTTTAAGAGGGGGAATTTAACAGGATGTCTAAAATTGGAAACAAGCTGTAATTGTATGATAAGCAGCAATTGCTCAAATGCAAGTCCTTAGAAATCAGTACTGGACACAATATTTATAGTGCACAAAAGATAAGAAACACGTTCTTGATATCCGCCAACAAACGAGAGCTATACATACAAAACAAAGCCTTTTTCATGAAAGGCTATATACTTTTTTTGTTGCACATATTCCTGATTATTATAGCACTTCTTCACTAACAGTGTTGAGGAATGTTTTGCCATTCCAGGACTTCAGGAGTACTACTGCGGATCCCCCAAGTCATAGTTTGTAATGCCCAAGTTTAGCCCTTTCACCCATTAACATTCCTTATATGCAGATATTTGACCACGGGGCAAACACCGATGTTCTTTAATCATGGATGTTTTCCCTGCGGTTATTTTTTTTTATATATAGGGTAGTGCCCGTCTGCACCCATGCTCCTTCCCACCCTGCCAATAGCCATTTTGCCATCTTCATCTGTTGCATTGTTTATTTATGCCGTGCAGTTAGGTGGCGAAATACCCATCAGCAGGAATGATATGGCACACACCGATATTTTCATCAGCCTATAGGACAGACCTCATATGCTTTGAAGATCTGTTTGTGACCAAGGTCGAGCTCACATACCCAGTCTCATTATACCCATATACAATCTTAGATACTCAAGTACTGCCAACTAAAGCTTTAACAGTCTCTGTGATTATTATTTTTTTAAACTTTTTCAGTTATGAATTTATGTTCTCACCTGTCCCTTCCTTCCTCTGTAGGAATGTCCTTGCTATATGGAGTACAGACCATGCACTGGCCTGGCATCTTGGAAATGACTTTCGGAAAGATTCTGCCTCCTGGGCGAAGAACAAGTGTGTAGAATGGTACCAAGCAGACAGAAAGCTGCCAAATTTCCTGGAAAATATTATCGATTGCCCTTGTACGCTGGCTCAGTCCCAGGCTGACACAGGCAGATTCCATGTAAGTTAGTGATACAGTCTATAAATGTACAGAGATTGGGCTGAATACCACTAGAGTACTCACCTTGTATTTTATACAGACTTAAACAAGTGGTGACAAAGGAAACGGATATTTTTTTGCTTTGCTTGTTTGTTGCCTTTATTGTGCTTGACAATACTTGTAGAATTGTTGTGCAAACATTGATATAGCAAATAGCAGTGGGTGGCCTTCCTAGACTGTTATTTATGTAAGTCCCAAAAACTGAAACTGTCATGTTGCATGTTGAGGCAACATGAAAACCATCTAAACATTTTACAACAATATTTTATTGTTCTAAAATGGCTGACATGTTGTACCTAGATTCAATGTTCCAATCGTCTCTGAATTATACAAAATAATCCAAGATGGCTGACAGCCACTGTTTGGCATGGTAATGCTAGCAGCACAGTTCTACAAGATTTGGTAAGTGTATAATGACAGTGAGGTGGCTGGCAATGGATGAATCGTTAGTAGTGAGGACTGAAAGCGGCTGAGATACGAAGGGGGAGAAAAATCAGCAGTGTGGAAAGGTGAAACACAGATTATGATTTGTTGGGTGTGAATGGTATGCATTGAGGTTGTGAGCTTGGGTTTAATAATTTGTTGGGGGAATGGGCAGCTTCAATATGTTACTGTCTAAATCATTTTTTAAATTGTACAAGTAAATTTTGAATAAACAAAAGTAACAAGGTGTTTTGAATGTAGAAATTCACTTGTGAGGTTTATTGTATTTCGTGACTCATCCGATGAGAACATCGAGTTGGAGGTGGGTTGTTCTCTGTTTGTTTTGTCGTGCCTTACGTGTTCCATTCCAATGCCAGGGAACTGTTGGGGAACCCCTGTTACTGTTATTGGTCAACAGGAGTGTCCTTGCAGTTGTTCTGTGATCCACAGGTAAGGTGGGGTGACTTTGGCCACAGGGTTGGTGTTGCCCGAAGTCCTGTTTGAGCCAGTAGAAGGCCAGCAGCAGGTAGGCTACCGAACTCGGGGCACAGCAGGTCCAGCGTTATCCTTTGGTGAAGGCTGGTGTGTGTCTTTTTCCACCAATCTGGACTCAGATGAAACACCTGGGTTCAGCAGACTCGGGTACAACTTTAGACCATTGAGGAAGGGTCTCCTGGGTTGCCCAGCGGGGGTCAGCAGTGATTCGAAAAATGTGGTTACTGACTTGCCAGTGCTAGCGCACCTGGTCCTTAGTAAGTAAACTTACAGGGGGGACGTGTATAGGTCGATGAATCTTTTGATTTGCATAGAGTATCCTAGCTAGGCTAATGGCTGTCACACAAATGATTAATACGCAACTCAATAAACATTAGTCATCATCAGCAATTAATCAAAAACATAACACCCCATGACCATCCAGTCATGAATAACCACAACTCACTATTCATTTTAGTAGTTTTATTCCCTATTGTTTACAATACTAATTCATGAAAATTAGTTCAAGTTTTATTCATGTCAACAAATCTGTATTAATTCATTAAAAGGCGCCAAAAACATAGCCTAATCAAAACTTGCATCAGAGTACATTCTAAAGCAGTAGCATAAGTCAACAATAGAATCCGGAATGAATAAGTCAACATAAGTAGCAGAGCTCAGCAAATTAGTTTGTCAATCATTTGTCTCTGTCTTTGTCAATATCATTGGGACCTCACTTAACCCAGATTAGCATCAGCATGTGGGACTTCATGCAAAAACAGTTTAGAACATGAATTTGGAAAAACATCTAGCTAAGAGTAAACTTATTTAAACAGCTCTGTTGGTACCTAGAAAGAAAAGGCACAAAAGTTAATTCAGTCACATTGTCATATCTACTTATCCTCGGTATGGATCAGCAACAAGTCAGTCTTCGTCCTCCGGTGATCAAGCGATAGGCATCACATCAGGCTCTCATGAGCATGAGCCCAATGAGAGAATCTCGTCATCCGTCTCTCTATCTCTCTCCCTCTGAGGTTTTCTTGCTTTGTCACGGCATTATATCAAAGTCACCCAGACTATCCCCCATTTCCTAATTGGTCAATTAATCACACAATTTTACTTTGTCCAATAGCTTTCACAATTCATATCTCTGAATTCTAATATTACACAGTTCTCAGATTGTTGATTGGTTCACTTTGTGATGTCCTCATCATCCGGCTCGTCAGGTATTGAAAATGTTGCATCTTCCTCTCCAGTCAGTGTCGAGTCCTGGGAAAGTACGCTCTGAGCGCTTTACACACTACTTGCTACAATTTAGTTCCATCGTCTCCTGTCCGTCGGTCCATGCAAAGGTTTCTGCTAAGCAAATTTTATTAGACAATGAACAGTTCATGGTTAGTCTGATTTGTCAGCATCTTTTCATTGAACGCTAATATTCAGCTTCTGCATGAGGCCTGGCAAAACTAGGCCACGACTTTGGCTAAGTTAACGTCTACAATATATTGCAAAACATAAGTTATATCTCTCATTATGACACACTACTACGTTATTTTAATTCATTTTTAATATTTCACATATGTTAGTCATTCTTTTAATATAATTAATGAATCTTGGCTACCACTCTCTGAGGTCACAATTTCAAACGTGCACATTATTTTTCTACATCAGTCATTTTCTACATTTTTCGTTATTCAAAATGCATAAACAATCCCTCCTCTGATGACTAAATATTTAATCACACTACTTTTTCCTTTTATCATTCACAATTCTGTCTCTTCAGCATTTTGTCTTCTCCTTAAATCTTCCCTATAGATTCTTTATCTATTTCGTTCTTCCCTCCTCTGTTTATTTTTAGATCGTCTCAATTTTATCTTTTGGCACAATTTACATAATCCCCATGTTCCTAATATGCAAGCAATTACAATCATTATTCCCTGTATGATTTTTAGTAATACCCCATTCCAAATGTTACTAAGCCAATTCCCCACTGAAGCAAATCCTTTCCCTACCTTTTCCCAAACACCTGGTTCCTTCCATTCCTTCAAATTACTCCTTGAGTTAGCCAGGTTCGTAAGTAAGTCTCTTATCTCCTTACTATTGTTAGGGATGTATGAACAACAATGTCTAGAGTTAATCATTTTACAGACTCCGCCGTTCTTCACTAGAAGGATGTGTAAAGCAAGACGATTTTGAAGAGTCATAGCTCTACCCGCAGCCAATTCAGTATCTATCAGGAGTATTGCCCCTGTAAAATTTGTCAGCATGTTAACCACAATAGTAGACAATTTTTTAATCTTGATCGAATTCAGGATGACTCCTAATGAAGGAATCACCTCACCAAATATATCTCCCACTATCGCAGAAGAGGTTTCCCTCCTCTGTCTTTTATGATCTAATTCAGTCAATTTCTGAAACCTTTTCAAGTCCCCTAGCTGGTAAATCTTTGGGAACACTATTCACAAATAACATGTCCCACACCATCCTCTTGGAAGATGGTAATGAGCATTAAGTCCACAAATATAGTAAATTTTCGGAATCGCAGGGTCCTGACCATTCAACATAAAAGTCCATTTACTTTGAAACAAAAACACATGCCTACTTTCACTCGTTCCCACAAATTGAGTGTCAGTCTGCGATGTTGGCCTATATATACAAAGCTTCTCTACATGTGATGCATCTAAAGCTAATTTTCCTTGTGTCTTAATTGCGGTATAAGCATAATCATTCTTGTAAGTCCTTTTCTCTAAGCCTTTTTCTAATTTCTCCTTTAATGCTTTTCTCCTATCATCAGTATGCCCCAAAAAGCTTTTCTCTAAAGGTGTAAGCAAACATGTGAGATTATTTTTGTGTGCATATGCGGTTCCAAACGTTAGTGTAGGCTCAAATAATCCTCTAACCAATACTATATAATTATCCTTAACTACTCTACTCAGATAGCTAATGATAGGAACAAATGAAAACACTACATCATAATTAGAGTAAAAATACTGTATATACTCTTGATCATAGAACCTTGTTAGTATCAGGCTGCAACTTATCCCTTAGGTTAGTGGAAGACTGTGGTACGCAACTCCTTCCTCTACTGTCGAAAGAATTTGCGTACACACGAGACAATCCTTTTCATCCATCGTCTCAACATACTCACTCAGCAACCAATAGAAGACATTAGAAGAAAGTTCTCCTTGAGCATTAGTATAATTATGCAAATATTTCTCATCTGACTTAAACCTCTCCAAAGCTGTTAGTGTAGTAGTTTCAAAAGCAGTAGTATGGATGGCACCTTTCGCATCAAGAACAGACATACCCACAGTCACTACAATAAACAAAATCCCACACATAATTGCCAATCTAATGCTTAAATTTTTACAGCGCTTAGCATTCCTAACTTGATTATTAAACTCAGCCATGAACTGTAAAGAATCAGAAAGCAGAAGTAACTTTTGGAAAATCAGCAAAATAAAAAATAAAAATATTCTTCTTTTAACAGTTCAGTTTCACATTCTGGAACCCTTATCCTTGTCAATATCGATTTGCACCTTGTCACATCCAGTTTTCAATGTCAAATCAGGTTATCAATGTCTTTTCCAGTTATATTTCAACAGTCTCTTTTCTCAAAAGGTTTTCAGATTGGTTCAACAGTTCAGCTTCTTGATCACCTTCAGGTTACATCAAAATACTGACTCAGAACCTCTCTATCGGAACAAAGAGCCATAAACTCGGGCTGCCATTTGTTTGTAGCTGCATATGCCCATTCAGGACCTGCATATCTTCGACTTGCTGTTCTTTCCTTTCAACTTTCGGTCACCACTTAACTCTCCTTCACTTAATTCTTCTTTTCTCGTGGTATCTACTTCTTCCTCTATTGCTTCATTTATGACCACTTCCTTTCTTTTCTCTACTCATGACTCAGGCCAATGATCTCCTTTCCTCGAACCTTCTGTCAATATTTTTCTCAGGATTGGACCTTTCTCTTTTTCCTTTTCTATGGTGTTTTCTCTTGATGGACCGGCAACAGGCTCAGGAGGAGTTAAATCACTTTGACTTTGATCCAACTCTACTCCCTCCCCTTCTTGGTCTGGCACTTGCTCTGTTTGTTTCTCAGAACCGTCTGACTCTGGGAGAACCCCTGCTGAGCTAGCCTCTCATTCTGTATCCGTCAAGATTGATTCTTCAGCACCCTCCTGTAATTCTTCACTCTTGTCTCTTACAGGGGTAATAAAACCATGTTCCACAGTCTATTGATCAATTTCAGGCTCTCTTTGTTCCTTTTCTTGTTCAGGTGCTGTGACTTGTTTCACGATTGTTGGTGCTCTCAACAATACTTCTTCATGATCCAGTGGACATGCCACTTTCTTCGTGTGACTCGCGTGAATCCAGTTCAGAAGTCCTGCACACTTTACAGCTGTTGTGGTTGTCAGGATCACCTGGTAGGGTCCACGGCCACAAGGCTCTAAACATGTCTTGCGCACCTGCTTGCGGATGACAACCCAATCACCAGCTCTCAGGTTGTGCCCAGGATCATGAATTGGTGGCAGTGTTGCGGCCTCCACCTGCTGAGGGAAAGAGCGTACCACATCAGCCAGACCCTTGCAGTAGTCCAACACCATATCATCTGTAATATTGACAAGTGCATTGGCTGGAACTGCTGGTAATCTCATTGACCTGCCCATGAGAATCTCGTGGGGCGACAGTCCTGTCTTTCTGTTGGGTATATTTCTCATTGACATGAACACCAAAGGCAATGCATCTGGCCATTTCAGATTTGTAGCTGCACTCATCTTGGCAATTCTTGATTTCAGAGTACCATTCATCTGCTCCACTAATCCTGATGCTTCAGGGCGATAACTACAATGCAATTTCTGCTCAATACTGAGTGCTGCACATAAAAGTTTAATCGCCTCATGTTTGAAGTGCGTTCCTCTATCCAATTCTAAAGAGATTGGAAATCCAAACCGTGGTATCAACTCTCTAAGCAATAGCTTCGCTACTGTGAGGCTTTCATTCTTTCTTGTAGGGTACGCTTAAATCCAATGACTAAAAATGCACACAATCACCAACACATATTTCAAACCTCCACACGCAGGCATCTCAATGAAATCCAATTGGATTCTGCTGAATGGACCTCCTGCTCTTCCAATGTGGCTCACGTTTACCACTGTCCCTTTTCCCGCATTTAACTGCTGAAAAATAACACAGCGATGACATACTGCTTCTTCGGCTTGTCTAAACTTAGGCTTGAACCAATCGATTTTGAACAAACTAGCCATGGCATCCCTTCCAATATGTGCCTGTCCATGGTAATATCTGGCCATTTGTGATAACATACTATTTGGCAGAACCATTCTTCTGATACCCATATCTCGTCCTGTCTCTGCGTGCATTTCATCTTCAACCTCCCTCTTTTCACCTCCATTACTCTGCAAATTTTTCAATTCTTCCATTGTGTCAATCACCTTTAATGCATAACTTGTACATGTGGTGTATTCTTCAGACATCAGCTCCTATTTGTGTTTGAATGATATAAGTTCAATGCGCAACATCTTGCGACTTGATCCGCATATCCATTTCCCAGTGATACGTAGTCCTGTGATTTCAGATGTGCACTGCATTTTACCACAGTAATTTCTTCAGGCAATTATATTGCATACAACAATTATTTTATCCTTTCGCCATTTCTCACTGCTGAACCAATAAAGGTCAAGAAACCTCTTTGCGACCAATTGACCAAAATCATGAAAAATTCCAAATCCATATTGGCTATCTGCATAGATAGTGACTCTTAATCTTGCAGATACATGGCACGCTCCAGTAAGAGCAACCAGTTCTGCTACTTTTGAAGAATATACGTCTTGAAGCCAGGAAGCTTCTAAAGTACCTGTAATTGTGCAGACAGCATATCCTGCTCTCAATGTCCCTGTACCATCTCTGAGACATGAACCATCAACAAAAACAATTTGATAATTTTCTTCCAAATCGAGTATCTCTGATATCAGGTCTTAGTTTTGTGCACAACTCAGTTACCTCGAGACAACCATGCTCAATGTCTTCTTCCTTTTCAATTTCAACAGTATCGCTTGGAAGTAAAGTTGCCGGGTTCAGCACTGTACACCTTTTCAATGTTACATTCGGAGCACCTAAGATGCTTGTCTCATACCTTGTCAGTCTTGCACCAGTCAAATACTGTGTTTTCGTCATTGTCAGTAAAATCTCAACCGAGTTAGGGA
This sequence comes from Pleurodeles waltl, assembly GCF_031143425.1. NCBI lineage: Eukaryota > Metazoa > Chordata > Amphibia > Caudata > Salamandridae > Pleurodeles > Pleurodeles waltl. Next base: position 745,237,881 of record NC_090450.1, on the reverse strand, counting down.
CCATTACCGTCAGGGGATATCCCATCACTAATCCCTCACATTGTCAAAGGCTTTGCCTAACTGCGGCAGCTGCACTCAAACAACCGGGTAAGGCTGCTGCAACTGGGTCCAAGGTAGCTGAAAAATAGGCTACTGGGCAATAAGCACCTCTATAGACCTGTGTTGAGACAGACAAAGAACAAGTATCAAGTTCATGACAAAACAATGTGAATGGCTTTGTGTAGTCAGGCATACCCAACGCTGGAGCTCTGCACAAACTCTCTCTCAACTCAGTGAATGCTTTCATCTGGTCATGGTCTAATGTTTTGGGATCAGTGACGTCCTTATGCGTCAGTTGTTGTAATGGCTTTGAAATCTCAGCAAAAGTTTCGATCCATTGACGACAATAGCCTACCATTCCCAGAAACATCCTGACATCTCTCTGTGAAGTCAGGGAACTTCTCAGCAATATCATTGTAATCCTTTCTATAGAAATCCCTCTTGACCCTTTCTCAATTTGGTGACCCAGATATTTCACCGACTTCTGACAGTACTGTAATTTCAATGATGACACTTTATGACCACATTTTCCCAAATGATTCAACAGGGCAATCGAGTCGTACTTACACTTGTCCCTTGTTTTGGAGGCAATAGGTAAGTCATCAATGTATTGTACCAGAGTCGATTGATATGGCAATTCCAATGACTCCAGATTCTTTTTCAGGATTTGGTTAAACACGGATGGTGACTCCGTTTACCCTTGAGGAAGCCTGCACCAGCTGTAGACTCTGTCTAGGAATTTGAAACTAAAGAGAAACTGACTATCCTCATGAAGAGGTACAGAAAAGAAAGCTTGTGACAAATCAACCACAGTAAACTATTCTGCCTCACATGGAATTTGGAACATTATTACTGCTGTAATTGGTGCTACGGGACAACACTTGACCACTATGTCATATATTTTTCTCAGATCCTGCACACTTCACACCTTTCCACACAGCTTTTTCAAACCCATTGTCAGTGAATTACATGGGCTGCTTAGCACTTCTTTCAAGACTCCCTGCTTCACAAAATCTCAATCATCTGTGCTACTTTCATCAAGACATCTTGTGGCATGTTGTACTGTGGAAGCTGCGGAAACACTACATTTGACTTCAAGGTAACCTTAATCGGCTCCACTCCCTTGATCAAACCCACTTCTTTGCCTATCAGATCCCACACATTTTCCTGTACTGTTCCCTGCAAATCTGAATTAAGCTCCTTTACTTTAAACATTGGAAAAAGGTCAATCAATGGGTCATCTTCATGTGGTATTGTCATTTTCTCTTTCTGGGGTTAGTTCTTCTTCATCATCACTATTTGTCTGAATCTCTATCCCAGCTGTTGAGCAAGAGATCGAGCATTTAGTTTTGCATAATAAGTCCCTTCCCAGCAGGGATACTGGACTGGAATCGCAGACTACAAATTTATGCATTCCCTGGAAGTTGCCAATCTCAACTTGTACTGGATCTGTGATTGGGTTTGTCAAATGTTTATTCGCTACCCCACAACCTGAACTGTTCTCCCTGAAAGAGGTAAATTTGGAACTTCTACACACCTCACTGTGGAATGTGTAGCTCCTGTGTCCACCAGAAGTGATACCTTAGGACCCATCACTTTTCCCTTCATGAAAGGTCCTCTCTGATCTACCTCTAGGGACACTGCAAGCATGCATCTGAACTATCACTCAACCAGTCACTGTTTGTTTCTTTCTCACTATGTAATGGAAATCAGTGCACGGTGTTACTACTTCTGTTTTGTCTCTGACATGTGACCTGTTGAGTAAGCATCAACTGTTGCTGCTCCATTGGGGCTTGAGGTATTTGCATTGGCTATCTAGGTACCATGGAAACCTGCTTCTGCACTTGTAACTGTGTCATCTGTGCATGTGGCATTTGCACCTGCTGCATTGGTTGAAAATTCTGCATCTGATTTGCATAATTCTGAAAATTTGGATTAAGTCCTCTCATTCTGGGACTTTCACATTTTGAAATGTATAGACATCACCCCTTTGCTGAACAACACCATCCTGCACTCCCGCTTCCAGTGTCCCATGTTTCCGCAAAGGTGACACAGTAACATCTTCTTCAGCCCTTGCACATAATTTTTAACCACTACAGTACTCAAATCCGGACCACGATTTATATTGACTCCACGACCCCTACCTCTCATCTGAGGCTGAAACATGACATTTTCCTGCTGCTGTGGTATCTGCTGAACAAAAGTCCCTTGCACTCCTGTTTGTGCTGCCTTAATCTGCATCACCATTGCTTTCTCCTTCAGCTTTTTCTGCTTCAACTCAATCTCATCACTACAGTATTTTGAATACTGCAACACATCATCAATCTACTTCGCTTGCCAGCAAATCAAGTGACTCTTAATCATCTGACCTATTTCAGGTCTCAATCCCTCCACAAACCTGAACACAAAATGCAACATGTCTTTTGGCTCGATCGCTTCCTTGCCACTGTACTCCTTGAACGCTTTCAACAATCTTTCATAGTACGCATGTATCGACTCCTTTACCTCCTGCACTGTCCTGTCAATTCTCTGCCAATCAATATTTTTAGGTGATATTCTCGTCTTCAGGTATTCAATCACCTTATAATAATGCTTCATTACTTCAGGAGATGGTGCACCTGTAGTCCTATCCCTTTCTGGGTCACTCGTTGGCCAATCTACAGCTCTTTTGCATTCCACCCACAAATCAGCTGAAACCACTATTTCTAGTAAAGTATTCAGGTCTTCCCACAAACATTTTGAAAGCTTCACAAATCTACCTGTCTGCTGGTACCATTCAACTGGTTTCTCCCTCAGCTTTGGATTATCATTTGGGAATGACAAAATATCACTCCTGTGCCAAGGAACGTGAACAAACTGCTCTCCTGGAATCTCCCTCATTGGTAACATTTTCACCGGAACCTTTTCTTTTTGAACACTTTCAGACCCTTCTAGTGAATCTCATTTCAGTTTATCCTTCTTCATTGCCCATCTGCCTTCCCACTTTTCCAATGCTCCCCATATCTGAGCACTCTGCAATAATTCTTTAAGGTGCGCTTTCATTCCGGCTGACCTCATGTGTTCAAAATCCTTTGTCTCAAAATCTAACCTGTAACTTCGTTTCAAATGTTTTGTCTTTCCAAATTCAATATCATGCTTTCTGCTACATCTGCCAATCTCTGATGTAGCCTGACCACCTCTCTCGTAATTCTTGGGCATAAGTATCTCAGCTCTTCTTCTGTATAGGATTCCAATCTATTCACTCCCATTGTCTCTTCGACTAGTTCCGTTATTTCTGTTCTCATCCTAACGCAATCAATCTGCTCTTCACTCTTTGACATATCCTGTGGAGTTTTCAAACTATCTAACCACTCATTCAGCTACTGTGCTGTCAATCCTTGTAACGTAATGTTACTCGCATTTAGTGATGGCACCTGCTGCACCACTGCACCTGGATGTTGCGGTGTCAAGAGCTTCAAGCTCTGACTTGCACTTGGACCATTTACTGTATTGGGAAGCGCAACTAGTGGACTGAGATCCATCAGTGGTCTGGATCCATCAAAAGTCTGACGCATGGAAGAAATTACCTGCACATGTTCTCCCACCCCCCTACTTACAAGGCTCTGTGACATTTCACCCTGTTCCGCAGTGGATACTTTCTGTTGCGCAAACAATGGTACCACTGGACAAACAGTAATCAGCAGCGATATTGCATCAGGGGCTACTCTAGCACCCATATTCTGTGGAAGGGCTACTCCCATACTCTAATTCATCACTGGAGTCACATCTGACTGTGTCCCTGTCATTGGCGTAAACCTCGGCATACCCTGTGGCTGTGCCTGGGGCATCAGTATCGGAGTTGGCTGAGTCTGTACCAGTAATGGTCTTGGAACCACTTGTTCTGTAGGTACCACTAAGTTTGCGGTTGCCTCAAGAATCGGTACTTCAGGATAAATTCTCTGTATCGGTTGTGGTTGCATCTGCACTTGGATCACCGAAGCTGATAATGTATTAGGAGTACTCTGCACTACCCCTTGTACCTGTCCATTTTCTCTCTGCACTGGTCCCGCTGTCCCCGACACTTGTGCTGGGGCAGGTGGAGCAGAACTTGTACTTGGACCTCCCTCATGCACCGCAAATGGTGGAGGTCAGTCTCTCAGCACCTGAGTAATAAGATCCTCAATATCTGAATCTTCCTCTTCTATGTAGGTCTTTTTCTTCTTTTTACTCCCTGATGAACTTTTATCACTTTTGCTAGTCTTCTCTTTCTCTTCTGCCTCATCTTCCTCTGTGATAGCATGAAACAACTTAACATCCTGCAATGTCACTGTCCTCCACTTCTTCTGTTCCCAATCCCATCTCGCTTTTGCTAGAGATTTCTCCACCTTTCTTACTCACCTCTGAAACTTTATTTCTTGCTGCTGTCTCGCTATCAGTTTCTAAACTGCTAATGCCTCAAATTCTGCTGGTCTTGCAAGAGGTCTTGTATCATACAACGTCATCCGTAACTGATCCAAAACTCTCAAATTAAATGATCAATGCTCTGGAAACGCTAAGACTCCCTCTTTCTCTGTCAACTTGCTCCATTGCTTTAACCAAAGACATGGCGCGACACCTCGCTCCTCCATCACAATATAAGCCAGAGAATTTTCCGGTGGGGTAGGCTCCCCTACAGTCGCCTTAATGTATATATCGCCCTTCGGGGCACTCTTAAAGGCTTTGAAAAACTTCATCTTCTCTACTTTTTGGATTTTCTAATCAAATCAGGAAATTACTTTTACTCCCAAGATTCCCTTCACCCGTGTTCTCAACCAATTGCCTCTCACGGACAGCTGCCCATCCCTGCGTGACCCTTCGCACTGACCAACCTATCCCAGCGCGGCTCCAATGATGTTACACTCACACACACTGCGGCTGACAAAGTCTTGCAGCTCGTCCTCCTAAACTTCAATTCATTCAAAGCTAATGCAAATTATTGCAAGTTTACTACAGAAAGGTTACACAATCACTTCAGAGACCTTACAGATTTTCACTGATGGCCCTTTCGCTCATACAGCTATTCCTCATTCTCAGTCTCCCACATTTGCAAGTAAAATTCGACCTGCGAGTTTTACTCTCAACTGATCAATGGGTCTGTCCTGATGCACATAGGACTCACCAGATCTCAGTTGAAAATTTCTCTTGTCCACTTTAACTCTCACATTGACTTGTTGACCACGCCCGATTAACCTACTAAACCAAACAGATTACTACATATAACCAAGTGCCTCCTACACTTTTCAATATAGTCTGGAGTCTGAGACCACGCAGGGTCCGTGCATCAACAACCACGTAGACAACTTCTGAGCACTAAGCGCCACACACATATGAAGTTCGGCGACTTCCCTACTCTCATACTGCAGAGTACGCACACTCCTACTAAACTTCAAATGGAGTACGCAGACTCCCTACTTCCTTCACATACGTCACAATTCACCTGTGATTTGCATAAGCTGTGCAAGCGCAACTTATCACTTTCACACTATCACTAAAATGCCGAGAACATACCTAACTCTACTTGCCGGATCTGAGATATTCATTTCTGGGCTTAAGGGGACATCTTCTTTGCTGCAATTGCCATTTCAGAAAACAAAATCTAAATCTCAAAAATGAATAACTAACCAATCCTAAACTACTACCATAACCCCCTAGCTAGTTCTCCAATGAAACTAACCATCAAGCTGCTACCAAAAACTGCTAGCGTGCCAGGTCCTTTGGAAGTAAACTAATAAGGGGACGCGTATAGGTCGATGAACCTTTTGATTCGCATGGAGTATCCTAGCTAGGCTAATGGCTGTTACACTAATGATTAATACGCAACTCAATAAACATTAGTCATCATCAGCAATGAATCAAAAACATAACACCCCATGACCCTCCAGTCATGAATAACCACAACTCACTATACGTTTTAGTATTAGTCACAAAACTATTTCATGAAAATTAGTTCAAACTTTATTTGAGTCAACAAATCCGTATTTATTCATTAAAAGGTGCCAAAAAACATAACCTAATCAAAACTTGCATCAGATTACTTTCTAAAGCAGTAGCATAAGTCAACAATAGAATCAGGAATTAATAAGTCAACATAAGTAGCAGAGTTCAGCAAATCAGTTCATCAGTCATTTGTCTCTGTGTTTGTCAATGTCATTGGGTAGGGACCTCACTTAACCCAGATTAGCATCAGCATGTGGTACTTAATGCAAAAACAGTTTAGAACATGAATTTGGAAAAACATCTAGCTAAGAGAAAACTTATTTAAATAGCGCAGTTGGTACCTAGAAAGAAAAGGCACAAAAGTTAATTCAGACACATTGTCATATCTACCTATCCTCGGTATGGATCAGCAACAAGTAAGTCTTCCTTCTCAGGTCATCAATCAATCAGCATCACATCAGGCTCTCATGAGAATGAGCCCAATGACAGAATCTCATATCGCCTTGACTTCTCTCTCCATCCGTCTCTCTATCTCTCTCCCTCTGAGGTTTTCCCTCTTTGTCACGGCATTATATCAAAGCCACCCAAACTATCACCCAATTCCTAATTGGTCAGTTAATCACACTATTTTACTTTGTCCAATAGTTTTCACAATTCAAATCTCTGAATTCTAATATTACACAGTTCTCAGATTGTTGATTGGTTCACTTTGCAATGTCCTCCTCATCCGGCTCGTCAGGAATTGAAAATGTTGCATTTTCTTCTCCAGTCAGTGTCTCTATTGTTCAAGTCCTGGGAAAGTATGCTCTGAGCGCTTTACACACTACTTGCTACAATTTAGTTCCATCGTCTCCTGTCCGTCGGTTCTGCGAAGGTTTCTGCTATGCAAATGTTATTAGGCAATGAGCAGTTCACGGTTAGTCTGATTTGGCAGCATCTTTTCATCGAATGCTAATATTCAGCTTCTGCATGAGGACTGGCAAAACTAAGCCTTTGGCTAAGTTAAGCTCTACAATATAATGCAAAACATAAGTTATATCTCTCAATATGACATACTACTACGTTATTTTAATACATTTTCAATATTTCGCATATGTTAGTCGTTCTTTTAATATAATTTGTGACTCTTGGCGACCGCTCTCCGAGGTCACAATTTCAAATGTGCACATTATTTTTCTACATTAGTCATTTTCCATATTTTTCGTTATTCAAAATGCAAAACATTAATTAATAATTTCTAATTAAGACATTTGCGTTAACACCAGCATGGGCTTTGTCGGCTCTGATGGCCCTGGTGCTGGTTCCAGGAGGTCTGCCGACCAGCCCTTGGAGTCACTTCTTCGGTCTGTGGCTCGGGAGCAACGTTTTCCTGATCCAAGAGCCACAGGCACAGTCCTCTCTTGCTAGTCTTAGATGCAACAGGCACAGTCCAGCATACGGTGCTGCTCTCTTGCCAGGTCCCAGGGTCAGCAGGACAATACTTCTTCAGTCCTTTCTCCAGTTTCATCATGATCTGAGGTTCAGGGTGCAGGGGTGCCATATTTATGCCCAGAAAACACCCAGCAGGGGATGATGTGGTCAATAGCTAATGGGCTACCAAGATCCCTTTCACCCTGTGACGAATTCTGGCTATATGTGTATTCCATCGAGCAATCCGAGAGTGCATTGTTCTGCCCCTCTCAAGATGTCGGAACCTTTCCCTTGATGTCAGGAGCTTGGTAGCCCACCCTAGAGGTTTAGATACCTGTGGGCTTTGCTCATTAGAAAACCAATTTGGCTATTGGCTCCCCTCTCTGTTTCCACCCCAGCCTGTCTATCTGAACAATGGGGGAGCCCTTCAGCAGTGTGATCATAATTTGCTCACCAAAAGCGGCTTCGCTTTTGAAGCTCGCCTTGTGGGCCAACACTTTCAATGGCTTCCAGCAAGGGGAGGGTAACAGCTTCCTTAGTAGCAGTCTACTATTTTTCCTGAGTCGTATAGTAATTCACACTACTCCACAGCAAGGCAGAAGGCTGTCCGGTGGCCAGCAACTGTGCAAGGCCACTGGACAAACTAGGAAACAGAGGGACTTTTCTTTGAAAGTTAAACTAATTTCGACTTGGGCATCAAGTCAGATTTAATGCCTCGATTATTTTGATTCCTTCAAGTACCCATTGTAGTAGTTCCATTCAGACGTTAGCCAGTCTGAGAGCTCAGCCTGGAACTCTGTGTTAGCCAAAGGGGCTACTGACTTTTCCACAATAAAAACATGAATTGGATTTGTTTTCTATTAGACATACATTAAACGCATATACCTTACTTAATAATATACAGCTCCCTGCCTTAATGCTCCAGAGGCCTTCCTTAGGGAAGACTTGCATATATTGTTAAGGGAAATTTGGGCTTTGCCATTGGCTTAAATCAGTTACTCTTAAACTGTTTAATGCTGCACCCCCGCAGTGGGGAAAATAAAATCATCGAGCCCCCTTCAGAATTTTTCACAGTTAATCTATTACATTGGCAATATTGAAATATGTCTAGACTTATTTAAACATTGCAGTTAAGTTTTGTTACCTTTTTAAAAACACAATAAACGTGTTTCTGCTTAAAAAAAGCAGTGTTATCTGCATAATGCTTCTTTTGGCCAGACCCTGGTGCCCCCTTGGGACCACTTGAGGCAGCCCAAGGGGGCCCCGCCCCCCAGTTTGAAGACTCCTAGCTTAAATGGTAAAGTCAAGCTATCAGTTTTTAAAACTGCTTTCCAGGCTGCAGTGGCAGACTGGGAGACATTTTGTATTTTGCCACACACAGAGTGGCACAGTAAGCGCAGCAGCTGAGAGGGGTGTGCACTCTCTTACCTGCTTGGCACCATATACTAGTGACTTATCAGTAAGTCAGTTTATGCTAATTAGAGGCTACCCAATTCAACATACATTTTGTAATGGGTTAAAACACAGGCACTGAGGTCTGGTTAGCAGGACTCAGTGCACTCTCAGAGTCAAAATAATAGCAGATAGTAGCCCAAAAGGGGTTAAAAAGTGTGGATCGGATGGGCTGCAAAAAGCCTGTTTACTCACAGCTGATGACAACGAGGCCTACATTTACTAGTTTTTACCCAACACAGTGCAGCTTCCAGACATGCCGTGCTGTGCAATGGAGAAAACACAGTTCTTCACCGTACCTACAAAGATTGAACTCTCCTGATGTCATCCTCTATGCTAGTTCACAAACTGGTTGCCTTTAGCAACACCAAGCTCGCACCATAGTACAGATAAGAAAAGCGTTTTTTGTGTTGGGAAAAGTTTACATTTTCTGCACAAAAAACTACTTGAGCTCGATAGTAAAAAGCAAACCTCAATTTGTGCTAGCACCGACTCAAAGCCTTAATAAATCTGGGCCATAGCTTGTGGTCCACTTGAAATAGGTAATAGTACTTCTGAGTATAAGGCATGAAAAGAAATGGCTCGAAGCCTGAGATACTGGCCTCTCTATGGATATTACATCTGATAAGGAATTGTCCTTTGAGGCCTAGATTGGACAAATAAAAAGACCCTAAAATTAACTCCTGCATAATTTGATAAGTTCCTGTACTTTACTAGCCAGTGTGGTTATCACTCACTTCCCTCATATAATAATGCAGTGTAAATGAGTCTCCTCAAATTGCAGAGGGTGCAGAACAGGACAGCTCGAATGATTTTGTGCTGAAACTGAGGAACAGAATGAAGGGAGCCCTCAAATTTCCCCACTGCTTAGTGGTTCAAGGGTGCATCAAGCCTAAAATAACGTAGCTTATATTATGGAGCTGAAAGTTGATTCCTGCTGGATAGTAAATACTGCATTTTACCCAAGTGAAAAGTAATCTCTTTGCAGTGATATCTACTCTACGGGATTAGCATTACAGGTACATTTTCTGTTTGTGTTAATTGCATTACCACCATCAATGCCCGTAGCCTGTAAAAATAGTGCCTGGGTTATACCACTCAAAAGAAGACCATCTCTGAGTTGGAATTAAGATAATGCTGTGCAAAGCCCTGTTCCCACCCATATAATTACAATGTGTTATTTGAAATGTTGCATTTTCACCTTCGGGGGAAATGTTACTGTCAGTCTGTAAATGTAATCCCCGGTGATATTCACCTGCTAAATGCATAGCTACCTGCCTTCGGACAACTGCATTTTGGACCATTTACCAGTGGTAATGTAGACATGTGATAGTGGCAGATAGGGAGTGTGACGGGCTGGAACCTGCTCGCCCGCACTCAGCTCCCGCTTGTGCTGACGCTGCCCCTGGTGCTCTGAGGCTCCCTGCCCGTGATTGGTGGGAGGATCGGCAGTGGCGGGGCGCTGGATGTTCAAAATTGCCGCGGCATACTCCTACGGCGTTCAGAGCTTTGGAGGAGCAAACAGGAGACAAGGGAATAGCTGTGAACCCTTTCGTGGAGGAGGAGAAGCCCAACAACAGAGAGGTGAACGTGGAAGCCCAGGAGCGGAACCTGCCAGAGAGTCGGCGACAACGGTCCCATCCGAACACCGGAGCTGAAGACGGAAGAGGAGCGTCTGGAGACCCTGTTCCAGGCAACCGGGAGGACGAGTGGCAGCATCCCGCCACGCTTCAGGAGAAGCGTGGCCATTCAGGTGAGTGGGACTACGTCCCTGACCAAGAGTGAGAGTGAGAGACAGAGAGCGGAGGAGGGCGGGGGTCAGAAAGCACGGAAAGATTGGAGGGGGTAGGACAAAAACAAGGAAACATAACAAGCACAAGCACTGGGGAGGGGAGGGGGTTGGAAAAGAGAAACGGACAAGTACAAGAGGAGAATCCGAAAGGAGGGGGGGAATAAAATACTTACCACCAGTCACCGTAGAGCACCGTCACCAATAGTAGACCAGCCAAACCACGCACAGGTCTGGTTGAGCACTGAAGGAATTTACAGGGCAGAAAGGACAGGAGTTGAAGCACAGAGAGACAGAAGGGATAAAACACATACTAATCTAAAACAATCTGAATACAATAACCTTAAGAAGACCAGTGAGTTAGGGAAGATAAAGAGAGAATACGGAGACTAAATAGATATCAGTAGCTTGTACATTTACTGCTATATTCTCTTCTCTCCACATGCACTTCCCGGGGGACGACCTGTGAACCAGGGAGACAGAAAAGAAGAGTGAAGACCAAACCTCAAGAACATCCCACCACCCTCAAGTCCCACAACCAAAATTTGAAAGATACTCACCTGTTTCCTACTACATCTTCTATCCTCAATAAAATACATTTTTCCAGACTACCGCGGTCTAGAGTGCTTTATCCACGCCCTCACGCTTACAAGTGGTGTCAGAAGTGGGATTTACAAACAAAGAAAAGAATCCACAACCATGGAAGAGAAGGCAACAATGGCAGATGTCATATCCCAGTTGGCTGAGGGGCAACGTCATCTCCAGTTGATATGGGAACAACAAATGAAAGAAGGCAAAGAGGAATGGGAGGCATTGCAAACAGCGCTCAAAAGCCAGGCGACGATTATGGCTAATAACCAACTGGTACATGAAACAGCATTGGGGAAGCTTACCGACACCATCGCCCATACAAAAGTACACCCCACGGTACCAAGTAGTGTGTTGCAACGCTACCAGGAGCAGGAGGACCCAGACTCTTTCTTCACAAACTTTGAAAGAGTGGCCAGTACTGCTAATTGGCCTGAGGACAAATGGGGTCAGTATATCGCCCCCCTACTCACCGGCCACCTGCAAACAACATACCAAGCTATCAATCCGAGTGGGAACCTACCATACAAGGACATTAAGAAAACTATTTTAGAAAGAGTGGGTATGGACAGTGAGAGTTATTGCACTAAGTTTAGGCAAATGAAATGGCAGCATCAGGAGAATCCCCGTACCTTGTATTATAGAGTCCAACATGCAGCCGGGAGGTGGTTACATCCTACAGAGAAGACAAGAGAAGAGATGTTTGACATAATAGTTTTAGAACAGTACTTGGATGCTTTACCCCCTACCACTCGGAACTGGGTACGACAGCATCCAGGACTCACAAATGAAACAGCCGTAGATCTTGCCTGTGCTTATCATAGAGCCCCTGACTTCCGGGCTACCGTTAGCCGGGCTCCCCCTCCTACAGTCCGACCAGCCATTCCTATACTACAACAACCACGGCCAGTCGGAGCCCACGGGCCGGAACGAACTCAACCAGGGGGCCCGGGACCCTCTGGATACCCAGGCCCTGGTCCTCAATGCTACAACTGTTCAGAATGGGGCCATATTGCCCGATATTGCCCGCATAAGAAAGATGCAGAGGAACCCATGGAGATAGGTCTAACCAAGGGGAGAGTATTCTGGACTGGAGGGAAGAAACCGAAATATACCCTCCCTATCTTTGTCAATGAAGTAGAAAGAATGGCCCAAATCGACTCCGGATGTAGCCAGAGCGTGATCCGGGAATATTTTGTGTTGCCAGGGCAGGAAGAACCCGAGACCCAGGTTCTCATCACCTGTGTACATGGGGATCAACGGTATTATCCCCTTGCCACTATAAGGTTGAAATGGAGAGATTAAAACGAGAACCTCCGGGTAGGGGTACTCTCCACCCTGGATGAAGACATAATACTCGGGACTGATTACGAGGACTTTCCTTCCTTATTGGAGAAAGCCGGGCAAGAGCACCTTCTGAGGGGTTGGTGGACGGAGGCACCTAGTGGAACCATTACAGAAGAACCCAAACGGGAACGAATTATCCTCAGCCTGAGACAAAAAAGAGAACAATGACAGTCTTATCTACAGCAATGCCCATCCCAAGGCGGTCCTGTTACTAATGGGAAGGTTTGCACAATCACCGGGGATTTCCGGCGGAATCAGAATGAGGACCCAACTTTAAAACATGCATGGCAGCAGGCTGAGTCTGGGGCAGCACCAGGGGTAGGTCCCAGGTTCCTGATTCATAATAACCTGTTATACAGAAACCCCACACCCACTAGAGGAAACTACCTGCAGTTAGTAGTGCCCAAAAGCCACCGCCAACAAGTGTTACAATTAGCACATGGGGATAACGGGGAAAGGCATTTGGGGAGGGAGAAAACTGAGGAAGCAGTTCTTAGACGATTTTATTGGCCAGGGGTTTATGGTGAAATAAGGAAGCATTGTTCAGAGTGTCCCAAATGCCAGTTGTATAACCCCTCTCCACAAAAACCCGTACCCCTACAACCTCTTCCGATTATTGATATTCCCTTTACCAGGGTTGGAATGGACCTTATCAGGCCCCTCACCCCTTCCACTCGGGGTAGACAATATGTTTTAGTCCTGGTGGACTATGCCACACGCTATCCCGAGGCCATACCCCTTCCCTGTATACACACTAAAGCTATTTCCCAGGCAATGATAGAGTTCTTTTCACGGGTGGGTTTCCCAAAAGAAATATTGATGGACCAAGGGACTCCTTTTATGTCTAGATTAATGGCTGAAGTATGTCGCTTACTAGGGGTGAAACAAATCCGTACCTCAGTATATCATCCACAAACAGATGGGCTGGTGGAATGATACAACAAAACCATTAAATCCTTACTAAGAAAGAGTATATCTGAGGCCGGTAAGGATTGGAAAAGAAACTACCATTGGTTCTATATGCTATTCGTACCCATGTACAAGCCTCCTTAGGCCATAGCCCTTTTGAGATGCTATTCGGTCGACAACCACGCACACTGTTAGATATGTTTGCCGAACAGTGGGAGGAAACGGAGGAGGAGGTAAAAGACCTTTTGACATATACCTGGGATTTAAGAGAGAATCTTCATACAGTATGGGAGGAGGCCCATGCTGCCTTACAGGAAGCTAAGAATAAGCAGAAGCAAATATATGATACCCGAAGTGCAGTTCGCACCCTAACAGTAGGGGATAAAGCGCTAGTCTTACTCCCTAGCACTGAGAATAAATTATTGGCCAAATGGCAAGGGCTGTTTGAAGTGATAGCACAGATCAATCCCACCACCTATAAGTTGGCCATTCCCCAAGGAAGTGGAAGGGAACAGATATATCACATCAAACTTCTTAAAAAATGGCTAGAACCCACAGGAGGCTCTTCCATTCAATTTATCAACTCGGATGTTACTGAAGACATCCCGTATCCCATATTACCTCACCAGGATCTGTCTAACCAGGTACAACCATGGATCAATCCCAGTCTTAAGAGATTGAATCACAATCAACTAACTTGCCTAGTACATCACAATGAAGATGTCTTCTCTAAATATCCGGGCAGAACCACCCTAGTCCAACATCCCATTCGTCTGAAAATGAATACTGTCTCACGACAGCGACCATACCGCATCCCTGAAGCAAAACAAAAGATTATTGAAGAGGAAGTTGAAGCCATGTTGGCAGCCGGTATCATAGAACCATCAGCCAGCCCATGGTGCTCGCCAGTCGTGTTGGTACCCAAGCCAGATGGTTGCACCCGGTTTTGTGTAGATTACAGGGGTGTCAACAACTTAACCTATTTCGATGCATATCCCATGCCTAGAATAGACGAGCTTATTGAGAGGCTAGGCCAAGCCAAATTCTTATCCACCCTAGATCTCACGAAGGGTTATTGGCAAATTCCCTTAAGAAGGGAAGACAAAGAAAAAACAGCATTTGCCACCCCTTCTGGCTTATATCAGTTTACTGTCCTCCCTTCTGGGCTTCATGGGGCCCCCGCCACATTCCAAAGACTCATGGACAAAATCCTACGTCCATTTAAGCAGTATGCTGCTGCCTATCTCGATGACATTGTTATCTATAGTAACACTTGGGAGGAGCACGTGACACACCTAGATACCATATTACAAACTCTACGAAAGGCCCAGTTAACCGCTAATCCTGAAAAATGTAGACTTGGACAGACTAGTATCAAATACCTGGGTTATATTGTGGGGATCGGTCAGATTAGACCCCAAGTAGAAAAAGTAGAAGCCATCTCAAAAATGTCATTCCCCAAGAGAAAAAAAGATATCAGAGCATTCTTAGGATTAATTGGATATTATAGACGTTTTATTCCCCATTTCTCTACGGTGGCGGAACCCCTTACTGAGATGCTAAAAAACACATATCCCAACACCTTTGGTCCTCCCTCGGTAACTGCCTTACATAGCTTTGACAAGTTGAAAACCGCCCTCACGTCAGAACCTGTGCTTTGCTGTCCTGATTTTGGTAAACCCTTTGTGTTACTAACTGATGCCTCCGGCGTGGGTCTTGGAGCAGTGTTGTCCCAACCACAGGATGATGATGCCCTCCACCCTATATTGTACATCAGCAGGAAGCTTCTACCGCGGGAGTTGCATTATTCAGCTATAGAGAAGGAATGTTTGGCGATTAAGTGGGCAGTTGTGTCTCTCAGATATTATCTGTCCGGCAGGACCTTTACCCTGATTACTGATCACGCTCCTCTTACTTGGCTCGCCCATCATAAGGACACTAATTCCCGTGTTCTCCGCTGGTTCCTTTCCTTAAAGCCTTTTTCCTTTCGGATACAGCATCTTCCGGGTAAACAAATGGTGACCGTGGATTTTCTTTCCCGTTATCCGGTCTTGGAGCGTCTCGACAAGCCGCTCTGTAGGAGGAGTGTATGTGACGGGCTGGAACCTGCTCGCCCGCACTCAGCTCCCGCTTGTGCTGACGCTGCCCCTGGTGCTCTGAGGCTCCCTGCCCGTGATTGGTGGGAGGATCGGCAGTGGCGGGGCGCTGGATGTTCAAAATTGCCGCGGCATACTCCTACGGCGTTCAGAGCTTTGGAGGAGCAAACAGGAGACAAAGGAATAGCTGTGAACCCTTTCGTGGAGGAGGAGAAGCCCAACAACAGAGAGGTGAACGGGGAAGCCCAGGAGCGGAACCCGCCAGAGAGTCAGAGACAACGGTCCCATCCGAGCACCGGAGCTGAAGACGGAAGACGAGCGTCAGGAGACCCTGTTCCAGGCAACCGGGAGGATGAGTGGCAGCATCCCGCCACGCTTCAGGAGAAGCGTGGCCATTCAGGTGCATGGGACTACGTCCCTGACCAAGAGTGAGAGACAGAGAGCGGAGGAGAGCGGGGGTCGGAAAGCACGGAAAGGCGGGAGGGGGTAGGACAAAAACAAGGAAACATAACAAGCACTAGCACTGGGGAGGGGAGGGGGTTGGAAAAGCGAAACGGACAAGTACAAGAGAAGAATCCGAAAGGAGGGGGGGGGAATAAAATACTTACCACCAGTCACCGTAGAGCACCGTCACCAATAGTAGACCAGCCAAACCATGCACAGGTCCGGTTGAGCACTGAAGGAATTTACAGGGCAGAAAGGACAGGAGTTGAAACACCGAGAGACAGAAGGGATAAAACACATACTAATCTAAAACGATCTGAATACAATAACCTTAAGAAGACCAGTGAGTCAGGGAAGATAGAGAGAGAATACGGAGACTAAATAGTTATCAGTAGCTTGTACATTTACTGCTATATTCTCTTCTCTCCACATGCACTTCCCGGGGGACTACCTGTGAACCAGGGAGACAGAAAAGAAGAGTGAAGACCAAACCTCAAGAACATCCCACCACCCTCAAGAACATCCCACCACCCTCAAGTCCCACAACCAAAATTTGAAATATACTCACCTGTTTCCTACTACATCTTCTATCCTCAATAAAAGACATTTTTCCAGACTACCGCGGTCTAGAGTGCTTTATCCACGCCCTCACGCTTACAGGGAGCTACTGCATGGCTCAAATAACGCCATACTGACACTTTTAAGACTCTTATGGGTGTACACAAGGGCTTTGTGTTAGTGATCTGTTTTCCTCTCTGTACCTGGATGTGCAAATCGTATTTTCTTGTTATTGCCAATTGGATTTTCAGCAGATTTTATCCGCTTTGAATCTGAGGGCAAATGCTAAGGTGCACCCTGGCAAATAGCACATGTGCAATTGGCATAAGAATAAATACTACCCTGTTTGGGATCCCATTTCGTGCACAAATATGAATTTGTATCTAAAAGGAACTTGGCCCCTCCTTTTGATCATGGCCTTAATATTTAACCCCTTTTAGTAGAAATTGACATTTGAAATGGAGAAAGAAACTCAATGTTAACATCCATCTAATCTTTATCCTGTCTTTGAAGAAAGATTTTAACTTTCATCCTCACTTCCCATCCAGTACTTGCCCTCTTTGGAATGGTCACCTGTGGTTAGCAGTGCACTGCATTTTCTATGCCCATTCTGTTCTTGGCACCCTGGCACCTATGGCGGAGTCTGAGTGACATGGTCATTGGTGCAAGGAAGAAAATTACCTCACTGGCAGCTGTTTGAACTGTGAAATGCAGTAAACAATCAGGGTTCAGTGGGCTTCACTGGTCTCTCTGCGCCTGTGCCACTGCACCTGCTGCATCGATGGAAGCTATGTCCCTGCCTGGTATACAGTGCACTCTGTATGACCATCCCATGCTTTGCCTGTTATCTGTATCTATACAAATGTGGCACAATTATTTACTAACTGCATCCCTCTACCATTAGTTTATGTCATATTCTAGATTGCATAATTGTTCCATAAGAAAATAACAACATATCTCCATCCTTGGAATTTTCTTTTACCAAGGACTTTTATTCCACCTGGTCAAATAAAAACTGAAGCTCCCAGAACTGATTGGTTAATGAAAACCGATGATTAGTATTGTTGTAACCTTCACTCAGTTTGGGTTCTTTGTAGGAGTGGACAATAAATTCTGCTCCGCTGGCAGAGTTGATGGAATTTTGGCCATATTCAGGCCCCATTCGGCCAAACACCATGTGGCGGAGTTTTTTCTTGTTCAGGGCTCAGCAATGTGCAGCTCAAGCGTGATTTCTGGGCACTAGGCGGCCAACTTGCGAGATTTTCTCACCGCAAACAATTACAGGCGGGCGCAACCTTTCAGGGTGAGAAAGCTGATTCTTGAGTAGAAGATCTATTTGAGCAGCAGCAGCAAAATCAACTCGAGGAGCAGCACCCTCTGATTTTCCAGGCGGAGTTGGCTTCCAGTGATAAAAAATCAGCACGAAGTACCGATTTTCGCCTGTTTTTCCGAACTCTGTAGAATCTCGCAGAACTTACATGAACCTCTGCGAGTTCCACCCACCCCTAGTTCTTTGCTGTGCTTGGGAGTTTTTCAGCAAAATAGATAAAACATACATTCTGGCATTGTGCTGGAATTTTAAAGGTTTAATATTATCTGTGTTTTTGTTCAATTACCTTAAAAGAAGGGTTGTATTGCAAAACATTTCTGTAATAAAATATCAGAAATGGAAGAGCATGTTTCCTAAAATAAAGCCTCGTTACATCGTCAGAGAAATTAGATAATATGTCCTCAAGACTAAGAGCGGCAGCTGCCACTTTAAAATTGTTGTGCAAAAGTTAAGTCCATTCCTGAATCACGATGCTGGAAGTTCAGGCACATGCAATGCCAGAAAATCACGTGCAGCACTGGTTGATCCCTATTCTTATTTCTCCTGGAGAATATGAAGTAGGAGGGTTGCTTGGCTTCAAGCACGAAGCAGCCAAATCGAAAAAAAATGTTGCTATAAAATAACTTATCCTAATCTAACCTTCTGGGCATTACACCATTAAATTAAAAAAAGCGCTAAAGGTGACACCCGCATGATCGGTCCAAAGGCATTACCCCTTTAGGAGCACCGCATAATCTACTGCTTCAAATGCTGATGGCAGATCTGATGGGGTGACGTCACTGGCTGTCTCACAGCTGCAGTGGTCTTGACATCTACCCTGGTGGCCTAAAGTGCAGTTTTCATGTAGTGGAAATGCCAAAAATAGACACCATTAGACTTCCCGTCTGTGTATTATGATGAAGTTGAGTCACAGCCACTTACTCTGTAATAGTCGATATCCGCGAAAAATTCAAAAGAGAGAAATAGATGACCGTTATTCATGAGTAAACGGAAGACTTCCTAAGTAAATGGGGAATGAGGAAATGAGGGGAATAGGGAAATACAAGCAGAGAGAAAAAATATGATTGGCTGGGGGAAGGAATTAAGAAGTGGAAGGATAGGAAATGACTGGAACGCGGGGGACATAATGGGTGTAATACAGTTTCTTGCATCTTTTCCTTAAAGGGACAATTTTTTACAAAATATTTTAATATTTAGAGAGTGCCTTGAAGTCGATTGCTGGGTGCCTCATATATCATGGACATGATTCTTCAGAACTGCTTTCATGATGGTGGTGATGTCACTTAGTTGCCGATTCACCAACACACAGGTTGTCAATCCGGTGATTGCCTGTTTGCAAGGAGCTTGCATTTGTTTCTTTGAACACATCTTGGTAGATAAAAAGTGTAGAGACTGATTTTGCTTCTTTCGACCCTATTCTGATGCACTAAGGGGCATATTTACAACCCCCTTGCGCCACACTAGCATCATTTCTTTTACGCTAATGTGACATTAAGGAGGCCATTTTCCTGCACCATATTTACAAAGTAGCGTGATGCATGCATTGCACCACTTTGTAACCCCTTGCCCCACATTATGCCTGCACCAGGCAAAATGTATGCAAGGGAGCGTTTCCATGCAGTGAGGCCCGTAAAAATGGCGCAGTGAAATTTATAAGCTTTCACTGCGCCATTTTTCAATTTTTAACGCCTGCCTAAGGTAGGCATTAAAGTGACGATGCCATTGTTTTCAATGGGTCTCACTTGACTTTTCAGGATTAGCACCATTATTTTTGGTGTTAATCCTGCAAAGCGCCATAATAATGTCAACATTTTTGACACTATTGTCCTAACGTGCGCCATGGTGCACCACATTGTGAATACTGAGCACACATGGTGTCATTAGGGGGGGCGCACGGCGATGCAAGAAAAGTGGCTATCAGGACTGATGTGCCATTTTCTTGTAAATGTGCCCCTAACTTTTGTTACGCTAAGTAGTTCTGAGCACACTGTCTTTTGTTTAAAGGGGTGAACCTTGACTTAACATTCACAGTGAAAGTCCCTGCAACCTCTGCTTCACTCTATGTTTTCTGAAGCTGAAGCCTAGTATTTTACTTCAAGCATCACTATCCCTTTCTCTCTAGACTTTCACGTGTTTTTCAGCCCCTTGTTCTCGCAGCCTGTTTGCAGAACAAGAGCCATAAGTCTTGTGACCTATTCGCCTACCACATTAGACTTAAACGTTTCCTGGCTGGTGTTTGTCATTCATCATGATGCATCAGAATCGTCTGTGGCTTGTTCATCAGGGTGGAAATTGCAAAGTCCAATTAGACTCGTCATGATGGAGAGCACCATCACAAAACCATTGCTAGAAATCCTGGGTGAGAGAACTAATTGAGATCCACTGTCTGCCATTCTTCGATACCATACGTGAAACCACTTTTTAATATAATTTATTTAATGACATTTCATTGTATTTACACAACTTGTTAAATAGAAGAAAAAAATTAGCATGCAGTATCTAGCATAACCTGCTTCAATTTCAATGCTAACCACCACTTCATGGATGATGACTCTCACTAGGACCTCCATTATTTAGTTCCTTGAATTACAGGGCACTCCCATGCTGTATGGAAAAAACCTTTCCTCTTCCATGTCAGTTTGTAAACAATGCAGCCTATTTTAAATAGTCTATGGTAAATAAAATGATTGTGTGTATTTAACCATATGGATACTACATACACGGTCTGTCTTAATGAAACTCATATATTCGCTTTGATTTCCTTGTATATCTTTGGAGGTGCCTGGCTCCTGCTGGGACGAACTGCACCATTGCAGCGACCATCTTAAGTTGTCTGGAAATGACACTTTTATTTAGTATAAGGGCTTGTCTCATGCATTTTTTAATCGAATTTTAACTTCTGTTCTCAGTAACCTGATATCAGTATTGGAAACTACTGAGTCAAGAGGAGCAACTGAGGTCCAGGTCACCTTTCTTTTGCCCCAGTTGTTTTTTACATCAGACCACTCATCACTGCAGTAGCACCTGGGAGCATGACAGGCTATTTAACTAGACAGGCAGCAGGTCTCATAGTGGATGCACGCAGCAGGAGTACTTGAAGTGTGACAAAAGCAAGTCCTTCTGCCCCCAGACAGCACCCTGCTCCATGGCCCCAGGCTTTTGCTCCACTTGTGCTGTGGAACATGGAGGTACTCAGGTAAAACATTATGCAAACTGCAAACAACAAGTAAGTATACCTCTAAAGACATTGCCTACAAACAATTAGTTATTTTTCCTGCATAGGCTGCAAGGCCCTAATTCCTCAACCCGAGGAACAGAAAAATCCTTTTCCACTCCTCTCGTGGACAATATCCCCAACTCTAAATCCTTCCAGAGCTTCTAACCTAATTTTCTTCACTGAAACGTGGCTTAAGGCAAACTTTCTTCCATCAGTTGCCCTTTCTATCCCTGAAAGGGTACAGGCTTGTCCATCTAGACCTCCAAAAACTCCAAGGTGGAGGAAGTATCATCACCCACCAATCTAATTTCATCTATGTGCTAAGTTTCTTTACTGATTCTGAGGCGTAAGGGGTAATTTTCTCTATTCATGCTCACCTCACTTGTTCCTCGTAGGTGCTATTATTAATCAGCTTCCTGGCCCCACAAGCCTTTTTACAAACAATTTTGCAGACTTTCTTGCAACCCTCCTAATCTGTCTTGTGCTTAGTTGGCTCATTACATGTAACAGTCTTATACAATTAGTTAACCAACCTCCTCATACGACAGGACATATGTTAGATCATTTTTTTTCAAATTCAAAGGCATTTACTTGCACCGTCACGCTTCCTATGAGTTGCTCATATGACCCAGCTATTTCATGTTCTTCCCTATTACCTCTTTCTAAGCCTTCCCTTCTGGTTCTTCCTAAACCCACTAGGTGCTGGTGCTAGGTTACCAAAGAGCTGTGTTCACTAAGACCCTATTTTCAACTCTGATCTCTATAATGGAAAACATGGCTTTGCATGTAACCAATTATAATAACTGGATTTCACAAACATTAGATAAGCTATCTACCATTAAAATGGCAAACGCCTCGTATGTCTTCTAGAGCCCTCTGGTTCATTTTGGAACTACAGTAGGCAAAAATGCATTGTAAACACAAATAAATGCCTCTGGCATTGGCATTATGTTCCTATGGCCCAGGACACCTATAACAAAGCCCTCAATACATATTTTAAGATGGTTAGAAAAGTTTGGTGAATTTTCTTCATTAATTCCATTGCTGCTTCTAATTTCTCACTCAAATACATTTTTACGGTGGTCAACTATCTACATAAACCAATAGCATATACTCAAACCATCCTATCATGCCAAAAACGTTGTGATGATCTGACCACCTTTCTTTAGGATACGTATAATTATGTTGCAACAACATACAACTAACTCCCTTGTATGCCTGATAACAAGCCACCCATTATAACAGAGGGACGCAGCCAGTCCAAATGTATTCCTTTTAGAAGAAGTCTTCCTAACTCTTTTAAATATATGTACATCAGAATCCTCTCTTATCCTTGCTCACAATTTATCCTTTACAGAGGCCTTACACCATTTTCCTGGTTCTATGACATATTTTCAGCCCATTTGTTAAAACATCTGAGGTCCTCGCTGGTTGGGGAACGGCTTCAGCAGCTCCCCTTCTGAAAAAGCTGTTGTCTGATCCCACTGTCCAAGATCCTCGAAAAAAGTATTGTTTTTTTTATAAAACAGTTTTCTGCTAGAAGATACACACTGTGGCTTCTGTAAATGCTATAGCACAGAGACAGCATTATTAGCAGCAATTGAAGCCATTGGAGTCCTACTGGAAAACTGTATGTTAGCAGTTTTTATACTTCTGGACCTATCAAGCAGCTTTCAATACTGCGTCCCATTTTAATCTACTGGTCTAACTTGCCAACACTGGGATCTACCGAGACGCAAGAAACTAATAAACAGTTTCGAGTCTAACCATTCGCAGAAAGTTTCTATCTATACATGTCAGTCTAAAATTCATAAGGTTCATTTAAGAGTTCTACAGGGCTCTTCTGTAAGCCCAGCACTTTTGGATATATACATGGTTTTGATATATACATGGCATCCTTTGCCAAAGTGCTTCAATATTTTCGTATGAAAATAGTGTCAAATGCCGATGACACCCATCTGGGTGTTAGCCTATCTAAAACTATCCCTCAAAACCGAGACAATTTGAAGCCTGTCTTCTAGCAACCTGACTTTTAAACCAATACAACTGAGACCTTGCTGTATGGTCAGTCTACATTTCTATGTTTTTGGACTGGTGGCCTTTAGAGTTGGGCCTCCATCAGGCCCCAGCTGATACTGGTCAGGATCTTGGCATAACAATTGACTCTCATCTATCCTTCTCCATCTATATCAACACAGTCTTGTTAATGTTCTTCTCCCTTCTTGAAGCTCTGAGAAAGGTCTTTGACTTTATTCCAGCTGAGACACGTAAAATGGTAGTCTTGCGGACTAGATTGTGGAAACTGTTTATTATTTGATGCGCCAAGATACTTATTTAAACGATTCCAAACTGTGGGTCAAAATACAACTGGGATGCCTGTCCTTAACATTCCTTATCACAAATCTATATTGGCTTCAATGAAACCTTTGCAATGGCTTCCTCTCTTTCGAAAAATTACAATTGAAAACTCTTACTTTGACATGCCGGACACTAATCGGCACTGGCCCTAGATATGTGCAGACTCTTTTTACTCCTTATGAGTCGGCTTGAACTCTCCGATCACCAGAAAGCTTCTTTCCCTCCCACGTTTCCATACAACAAGAATGGGAGAGGCTGCTCTTTTTACTGTGTATGCCACGAGACTCTGAATAGTTGTGAAGCCCCTTCTAAATTTTCTTTTCGCAATCTGATTAAACCTTTGCTTTTTTCATAATATTCTATCACGATTCCATTGTCTGTACTGTATCTGTTTGTCTGACCTTTTCATGTCGGGGCATTCACTTTGAGTAACTATTTGCATTTTAATAATAAGTTTTCATTAATTCATTCATGTGAAGACATTTAAAATGCACTGAGCTTGTGATTTAAATTTCAGATGCACTGAACTCGTAATTTCTGAGAGTGCCACCTCTCTTGAGCTACCTTTGTTTTTTCCCCAACTGGTTTCTTTTCCTGGCCCTGGAGTATTTCCTACTGAGGCCTAAACCTTACTAAATTAAATGAGGATATTTATATAGCCTAGATTTTGGAATAGATACAACACTTTGCATCACTGACGTCACCTGTAAGTAGGTGAACTCTGGAATAACGGTGATCATTCTAAAGCACCCTAAAACGCCTACATAACTTGTGCGATTCCGAAAATCATAATGTGGTCAAGAGTGTTCCCTAGTTTTAAAATACCTATCAATTCAATTTTTCGAATTCCAACTAGCTCTTCCTATGTATAACAACGTAGCATTCGTAAATTCCCCTTTTCACTCTATCATAGTCATTGTGGCCATTCAATCATGATCACCCTTCTAGTTGCCAATGGAAGCAATCCTCGCAACTTCCACCATACTGCAAGTGAACACACGTTTTTCCCATTAGTCTTTACTATATGTGGGTCAAGACTTTTACTGTGGCATTTGGATCTATTTACTGTCTCCAGCTGTAAAATCCAATTATAGATTCTAAGATTAGCCAGTAAGACGCTGCCATTGTATACTCTTGTGTATAATGCTTGCAACAGTTTTCTGAGTGACACCACCTCTCTAGAGTAACCACTTCAGTTCACCATCTACCAAATCTGGAGACCAACGACAGGATGCTGGAGAACACACAAAGAGGTTTAGTTTAGACAATCATCTTGAATAATGATGCTGTTCCCAATAGGGACAGGTAATGTACACTCCAGTGCCTAGCATCTTCCATAAATGTATTCTTTCCCTCCTCCAAATACTGTGACTCAGTATTGAAATCCATCCCTCTACTGTGTGTATTTCTCATACAGTAAGGTAATTTCCTCCCAATCCTGAACCAGATGTATAAGTTACTGTGACACTTACAACAGTAGCTGGAGTCGATACCATGCTCCTTTGCCATGATTAATAATGTGGAGTTAGTGAACTTGGTGTTTCCTGCATTGTTCTCCTGACCATAGTGACAATCAGTGTCCTATGCTGATATTCCAGCTAAACCCCACCAACAATTTATACAACCTTATCCAGCAACCCAGAAGCTCCAGTGCCAGGCAAATAGACAGGAGCTAAGAGCTCACTTCTGTCCTGCCCTCCCTCTATAGCTCAAAATTGTGATGCCAATATTAATTTTCTCAAATATAGCAACTGCGACTTAAAACTGTGGGGCCAGCATTCAGGCAGCTCTTATGAACTCTTACATTATTTTTAAGGACTACATGTTCCCGCCTCCCCCGCAAGCAAAAAGACTACTTGTAATCTGTGAAACTCTGAGTTATTAGTATTCTTGTAACATTAGCTGCATGTGTTCTTCAAGTGCTGTTTTTTAAGTCTCTACAGAGTGTGTCCTCTCCTCCTCAGTGCTCGCTGTCTCATAGCCAAAAGTGAATGATCTGAAATTCCATAGGCAAAACTCTGTCCCTCTTCTCCATATTCCTCCCATATCAAAGAGACCATAAAAAGTGAATCCTTGAAGTCAAAAACATCTACATCAAGATGCTCTTTTCTATCAGCCGGCCACCTTCATAAGTCTGAATAAATTTCATGGGGCTGCACTACTCATTCTGCTTTCTCTTTCGTTTTAGTTCCAGTTACTAATACCACCTTTTGGATCTTCAGTAACAAATTTACTTCATCTGTGAACCTCACACCAATACTACCCAGTAGTGGGTTTCAGCCATCCTCCATCCCAAATCCAAGTGACCGAGCCCCGTTAACCTCTCAATATTTAAAAACAACCCTCCAGCTCTCCCACGTCCCTCTTACCTTTTGCTAGTTTATCACTGACGTTGCTGTGCACCCTTCTTCCTCCACTCTTTGTTTACCCATATTATATCACTGCTATTCTTATATTACTGTGTACTGGCTAATAAACAACCCCTACTAACAACTATTACAAATGTGTATGTGCCCTTTCCTTTTTTATCAATGACCAAATCACTCCCGAGCCCAGAAACCACGCTTGCTCATCTGCCAGCTCTCCCATTCATAAACTGCTTGTTCATGGGACGGCTCCTCCTCACACTGTCTTCTCTGCCTTCTCTTAATTTACTTGAGTGCATCATCCATTATAGCATCCCTTTGTGCTATGTCTCTTTCCCAACTTTGGTAATACTTTTGCAACTGCTGTCTCCTCCTTTGTTCTTTTGGGGTTTGTTCATCTCTCCTCTACATTCCCAGACCATTACATAGGTACGGAATTAACTGGACAATCCTCCCTCCTTGAATTATTTTTTCTGGCGCAATGAGCATATAATACATTTCTACCACCTAAATGTTCTCTTCACTACATCATAGGACCATCTCACCAGTTTTTTTGTGCCTGTAGCACGTAGTCTTTTCAGAATAGCGTTGTTGTATGTCTTTCGAGAATAGGCGTTTCCTGCCTGTCATACTAGTTGTCCCTATGACTTAGGACCATAATTAATACCATGGTCGCATAACACGCTAAAAAAAAACTCCAATTGACCTGATTGGATGCCTTTTTTAGCATTCAAGACAAGGATTCCCCTATGTAAATGTGATTTCACATGATTTTATGCCATGTGACCAGTAAAATCGGTTTTGTGAGCTGCATTGCTTTTCGTTTTAGAAGTGTATTTTGATCTGAGCCTGATAACGCGTCCCAACCTAGATAATTTACTTGCATGGGGGACTCATTTTAGGCCAATGAACCTTTTGACCCTGATTGGGGCTCCTTAAGACGAGATAGCTAGTTGGCATTACAATTAATAGATCAATCACTTCATCAATATTCACTATAACTAATCAATTCACTTATCAATACCCTTCAATAAGAACGGAAACACCATGACCTTTCAACCAGTAAATGATCACGCAAAACTAGTAAAGGTTTAGCTATTTATTACCTATTAGTTACCATTCTAATGTCATGTTTATTAGTCTCAATACCAATAAGCACATCAAAAGCATTATAATATGGCAACTGGAATAAGACCTTAGCAGAGCAAAAATCAGGAACATCAGAACAAAGCACGATGTCAACATGAATCAACTTTAACAGAGTATCATTAGTACAGTATTCAACAAAGCAAAGATTCAGTCATTTGTCTATTTGCACCCAATAATAGTGAATTCCTTATCTAACCTCTAATTAGCATCAGCATGTTGGGCTTCATGAAAAACAATTTAGCAACACAAATTTAGAAAACATCTAACTATGGTCTCTGTCAAAAGAGCAGTTGGTACCTAGAAAGAAAGGCAAACAGACAATTACAGTTCATTTTCATATAGTTACCCTCTGTAATGGGTCAGCATACAGAGTCAGTCTTCGTCCTCAGGACAGCAGTCGATTCGCCATCAGCCAGGATAAGCAGCAAAGTCTCGGCAAGATAGGGTAAGAAGGAATTCTTCCCCCATAAGGAGGAAAAGTGCATTATAGGGCAAAGAGAGGATGGTTTAGGGTATCAGAACAACAAAGTCTTAAAGCAGGGTACCATAGCAAGAGTGTCACTCAGTAAAAAGGCACGTAATGGCATCAAAGTGGAGAGGAAGAAAATGCCAAGAATGGCTGATTTCTCCCTGTGTCATGTCGTTATATTAATCTTGTCTAACAAGTTCCTAATTTCCAATTGGGCAATATTTGGTGCATCGTTATCTCGGTCCAATAATCCGTTGATCACCTTATCAGAATTTTCACCTAAGACAGTTCTCATGCAGTTTATTGGCTCCTGTGATTGACGTCTTCAGCGGGTAGAATGTCAGGTAAGAAAAGTTACACTCATTGCTCCAGTCAGTAGTTCCATTGTCTTTACCAGTTTAGGACCACCTTGTACCTGTTGCGAATTACACTGTTGCATTCAGCAAGAATGTCTCCTTGAGCAAGTCGGGTCTCATGATAAAGAATTTACTACGGTTACACACACATCTCTAGCTTCTAGAAAAGTACAGTTTTCACGTCTTTAGGAAGACAGCACATTGCACGTTAGAAAAACACATTTAATATGACACCAGGCCGCTAGGCTCAGACCCTTGCTAACTAAGGCCTAGTGATTAATTCAGCAAACCTTAATACAAAATTCACAGTGCTAATACAGAAGCATACACGAGTACATTATTAATTCATTATTAGTCAGTTTCATTAATCATCGGATTCATTGGTGGCCACTCCCGGTGGGCACATTACACTAAAACATTTTCTGTGCACCTTCATTATACATTATTTGCAAGCTTTTCATGTTAATATTGAATATAAAAACTACACTCCAACAAGCCTATTAATTTTTTTAAGCAGTCTGTTACCTAAAATACTTGTGTCAAGTTTAATAAACTTATTTATAAGGGACATATGGCTAAAGTCTTTAAAGGGGTTAATATTAGTCGCTTGATTTTGGACCTGCTAGGCCCTAATTACAACTGATACAGATGCTATGTGAATTGGTGTATCTGGGATAAGGGAGTAATGGTCTGTGGTATGTTAAAACCTTGAAAATGGGGAATAGCGTTTCACGATTTTTGGCCTCCAACTAGCTCCCTTGAGTTTTACTTTTCAAATAAGCTTGAATTCGATGAGCTTTTAGCAGGTAACACGTGACAGAGAAAACAAATGGAAGCTATGTTTTCTTGTATTTCTCATAATGCCCAATTCATCCAATAAACCATGTTACTGGGCCTGTCAGAAATGTTACTGGGCCTGTCAGAAATTGGCCCTTAGGAGGAACTCTTCTACAATCCACAATTTATACTGAGTTTTTTTTGTAAACCTTGCCTTAAGCATTGTACACAAAAAGTATTTGTGCTATGTTGGATTACTTACTAATTCAGTACACATTAATACTGGGTGCAAGATTTATTGTTTTGCATCAATGTATGTCTTATGGTTTGTGTTGAAACCATAATTTCTTAATACATGCACCTTTGTTGAGCATTTATTTAGCACCGTATTTCATTAAGAGAAATGATGACAACTTTAGATGTAGTCGTTTTCTTATCTTTGCCTATGATCCTTGCAATATCTTCATGTCAATTTCTTGTTTTGGAAACTATTTGATGTAGTGGAATGCTTATACTTTTCTTCTCTCTATTAAATGATGATGGAATGCAGCTGTTTGGCTCTACAAGAAATGGAAAATAGCAGCTTAATGATTTATATGCCATATTAATCTTTTTTTATGAAAAGTGATCATGATTTCTGTAAATGACTATTGATGGTTCAAAGTTTATGACTGAGGCTAACATTTTGAGGTGTGTAAGAGTGTGGCATGTAAGGAAAAAGATAAAGGGAAATGGCATTTCAAACTCATAAGAACATCATCTGCATTTTCTTTCGTAGGTAGATTATGGCTGTGACATTGACAAAGGAAGTGTGTGTACCTACCATCCTGGGGCGGTGCACTGTGTGCGCGCAATCCAAGGCAGGTAAGGATACTTAGCCATTACCCGATGTACTAACCATTTTGAGGCAGTACGATGATTGTTGGTGATCAAAGGAAAAAAGGTATACGCTCTCCAGTGTTTTCATTATACTTTCATAGCCCGCTTAGTAGTCACCATCTTAATTATGTATACAGTGCAGAGGGTCAAGAGTGGTTAAGCAAAACAACTGTTGCCCATATGCTCAACTTATTGGACTCTGTGCATGATCCAAGACAGTTAATGCAAAGTACTCACTGCCATTTGTTCTTGCCACCTTGGGGTTATGCACTGTGTATTTAACATCCTGCCCACTGTGTGTGGTAGAACAAAGGTAGATAATGTGAGATTGGCAGAACATGTTGGATAACATTCTTGAATTACTCTCAGCTATTGACAATTGCTTTGGACCAATTGCCAGTCTAGCTTTTTTCCACAGTGTACCACCACATTGCTACCACAGTGTGGCACTTCACACAGGGACCAATCATATGCAAATCATTTGTCGTCATACCCAAAAAGGGCTACACCATGCTCCCTCTGTATAGGAACAGAAGATACCCAAGGCCATGTTGGGCCGCATCAATGAAGGACATATTGATCATATGACACAATAAGCTATGTATTACAAGTCTGGGTATTCTTATCTGAGTTGAGACACCCGCTGTCCGATGTTGTACAAATCTTCAGTGGTACATTGAGCAGTGAGATTCCTTTTAAGTCTTCTTACTCATTAACTGAACTTATAAAGTTGCTGGTATGTCGTGTTCTCCAGGCAATGAAGAGATGTATTTTCATTGTAGTCATCTTCTTAGACAAGTGAACTGTGTGTGTGGGCATCCAATTACATAATGAAAGGAATGTGCTCCACTGTGTACTCGTCATTCTGGTACTGCAAATTGTGTGCTCAGAATTGCGAGGTGTTATCTTGCGCAAGGTAGCTGAATTCAGATCGGATGAGAAATCCATTGCTGATTGTACTCCCCTGTATGGGATACAAACTGAAGGTAGGCAATGCAAGGCAATTAAGGACACATACCTAACTATGTAATCCTATTATGCTGCAGTTCTCAACTGTATGCCCTTTGGACAAAGTTCATTAGACTTCCCTGAGGGGGTCTGCATGCAGTCACTAGTAATGAAACTAAACCAAATGAGACTTTCAGACATGGAGCAAATTCCCTTCCTCTGTGGAGGTCCTGCTCCAGGTTTTTCCTTCAAAAACGAATACCTATTTTGGGTTTATTTTTCAAAAGCAAAAATATTGCTGAGTGAGGTCAAAATAACATGGCACCTGACTCACAACTCATCTGCTTTCCGTGCAACCATTGTACCAGCAGCAACTCTGAAAGCAGTGACATCATCACTAGGAATACGGGAGTCTAATAACAGGGCAGCTGATCCTTGGCCAGGAGAGCAGAGACTAAAGCTTCTCCTCACCTGGCAAGCTGGAAGGATATCTTAAGGTGTCTAAATACGTCTCTAAATCTATAAAACCATCTCCCGTGAGCATCTGTGATCATGGAATTTAGAAAGACGTCACAACACTATGCATCTAGCCTTCATCTGTGGAGGTCCTGCTCCAGGTCAGGACTCGCACAGAAGTAAAATAGTATGGCAGAGGGGTGCGTAGTCTTGTGCATCTCTGTGAACCAGGACTGCGTCTGGCTGTGCACTTGCTGTGCATATTTTGCACTTAATCAAATTGTTTGAGCACTGATAACTTTGAGGAAAAATAGATGGACCACACACACACATTGTTATTGTGATGTAGGCAGTCCACAAAAATACTTTTGTTTTCAGTTTGGCCTCATTGGAAAAACATTCTAGAACCTAATGAGAAAATAAAACATAAAGGTACTGGTGGAGGGTCTGCCTGAACATTCTTTCCATTTTTTTTCACCTCTGTACCAGCATATGCTTGGAAAGATGTGCTACATCTCAGTGGTTTCTATTCTCCATGTAGAAACTTCCACGTAGCACATCATTCCGAACAATTGGAAAGGAGCAACCCTTGCCAACGCACATTTTTCTTTGTGGAGAAAGGTTTCTTCTACCCTCCTACCATATAGCGAATCTATGGGTAATCCTATTCCCCTCCAAGCCACTGTTCGAAGTACATCTACAGAGATTTCTAAATAGGAAGATGTTGGATCAGTGTTTAGGAGGTAAGTATTTGTCGGCATTTTCAAACTTCCAAGACAGCCACCTTAGAATGCCCAATTCCTACCGCTTGAGTGGAATTTACTACTGTAAATTTCTCTGCACTCGTGGCATTAATAAATGCCTGGAGGCCCACCATGAATAACTCTGTGAATTCCTGGCAGGCATAAATAGTGTTTTTGTTTACAGTCAAAAACACCTCTGTGAATAGAACACGTGATTTAGGACCATAGCATTTACTAAGGTTGCATAAGAAGGCTAAATAATCAAGAAATAGGCAGCTGAAATCTGTTTGGTAAGGTGGTTGAGTGCAAATCAATTTAATAAATGCATTATAAAATACTCTCTGTTTCTGAATTTACTCAACCTTCTGGGGCTTACACAGTGCGTATAGGAGTTACATTAGACAAGGCAGGTGATTAGCCATGTGAACTCACAATTTTACAACCTGCACTGAATGCAAACACGTCATCTGACAAGTTTAAAACAGAAATTTAAAAATAAACAAAAATCACATCTACATGCAATCAACTTCTTTTATTTTATTACTTTTATGTTGCTCTTGGAACAAGGATATTCACAATACCCTAGAACACAACAATGCCCCTCCTTCTCTGAGCACCTTACTACTGAAGAGTACAGTAGACCCCTTTTGGCACTTCCCAAAATTGGCTCTCCCCCTTTCAATGTCTGCAAGGGGTAGAAGGGTATGAGTATTACTCCTTTGTGCCCCTCACAACTACACTGCTTCCTTGTGGCCTTCTTGGAAAACCATCTCCTTCTTATACCCTATGATCATTTTTTCAATAGGCCCTTGTAGGAAATGGAGTGATGGGAGAGAGGAGCTGATGTGGTGTTCCTCCTAGGTTAGATTTACCCTTTCAGTGGGATTACCTGTATCTTTGTCACAATGCTTTGGGGTGAGATTCATTGGCATTCACAGTCAGAGGTGGATAGATTTTACTATTTTCTATTTTACCTCAAATTCTGACTCTCTTGCCGTTTAAGAAAGTCTTCCCAAAGTATTTCTGCTGTGTCACAGTTTGATAGGTGTAGGAAGAGCAAGGTCAGTACTTGAGACCTTGGTGTTAAATTGTGCGCCGCCTGTGTTCCCTAGCTTTAAGAAGGGTCTTTCTTTATAGAAATAATTGGAAAACACCTGCTGTTTTGCTGTGCTGGTAGATTGTTGGAAGGCCTACAATGTTAGCTAAATTTATTCTAGTGCTCTTTTGGTAGTTACGTACACCAACCCATTTTATCGATTTTTATCATCACATGGCCTTTTAGTGACATATATAAAAGTTTCAAATTATAGAGGCTGTAGAACTAACATCACATATTCATTGACTAGCAACAGCATTGTAAGGAGCAAATTCACAGGACTTTTGACTCACCACCTGATGAACCATTGCCCATTTTTGTAAGGACACTTACTTTTAATTGGTCTAGTGTATGCTTAGCTACATACAATGGCTGTTCAGAAGACTTTAAAGCAAGAAATAAAGATGCAGTGATTGGAATACCGATCTACTTCTAAATATGACTCAGGGTTGCAGAGATTCCGTAATTGTGTAAGTTCATATTTCAAGCATCCATTTTAAGTGGTCATCACAGGCTTCCAGGACCTCTGCCTGTAATATGAAGCAATTTACCACCTCGCTAGGGTATGGGAATAATCCCTTCAAACAGGTCTTTATGGAACATCAATCAGTTAGCTTCATTCTTGGACCAACGATCATGGCTCCTGCACTACTACTTCTCCAGATCCTATCCTAGCCTATAGTGACTCAAGTAAATGATGTACATTTGAGGTATTACTTTTTCTACTCATTTACACTTTTTGGTATCTCCACAATCCTCCTTCAATTACAAAAAAGTGTAAGATTCTACAACGAACAATGTAATCACTGTGTTATAATCAGATGTTGCTAGTATTCACATACCTTCATTATGTACTGAAATGTATCCTCACAGACTACCTTCCACACCTTTTTACCTCTTCATTAACAGGTATTGGGTCACATGCAAACTTAACCATGAGAGACTCTGGGCCAACATAAAAAAGTCTTCAATTTATCATACCACAGATAATATATTCATGGTAGTGATGTCTGTGGCACAGAAAAATGAAGATATCAGGGTTAAACATTTTCCGTATTCAGACAATAGTTGGAGACAGATAGGTACAGTGAAGGCAATGTATATAGAAAGATGAGCAGTAATACAAGTCTGGTGAGCAGGGTGTTCTGCTAACATACTGTATTTTAAATACTGTCCTTCCAAAATAGTGTAGACACATAATCAACTATCACAATATTGTGGAAGGATGTATGTATGTGTAGATTTATTATTCTTAACTTCGCATCTTCAAGGTACACATATGTGAAGTTAATAATAGTAAATCTATACTTACCTATATATACCTATATATACCAACCTCCATGATATAGTAGTATTAAAAAATGTTCTGGATATAATAGTATGGGAACTGATATTGTTTCACTCAATAGGGTGACAACCATAGGCAGGGGAAATGGTCGGCTGGTTGAATTTAACAATTAGAATCTGTAGGCACCTTCTTGAATTATTTTGTTTTTATTAAAGGTTCCTTGGTTTTGGCTCTAGCATTTTGCCAAATATGAAAAGTAGTTCCTTTATAGTACGAGGCCTGCTTCTCAGTATTTGAACAGGGTCTGTGTATTGTTCAAAAAACGAAATATAGATTTTATTGCTGCCTTTATTCCAATCTGTAGAATGAAGACTTTTTTCTTGTGTTGTTGTTGTCATCACCGGATTTTAGGGATATCAGAAATGTGTACTTATGTTTGCACTTTTCTCTGGTCTTATATCTGCAGCTCTGACTATGCGTCTGGGCAGCAGTGCTGCTATGATGCCTCCGGGTTCCAAGTCCTGACAAAAGACTCAATTGGAGGCAGCACCCCTGACCGTGGCCATGACTGGGGCTCCCCACCATACAAGAATCCCCCGAGAGTTCCAGTCTTCTCACACTGGATTTACGATGTCATCAGTTTCTACTATTGTTGCTTGTGGTCAGACAACTGTCAGTACTACCTTGACCTCAGACCATCTAAGGACTGCCGCACTTACACACCACCTAGAGCTGGTAAGGAAAAAAAAAATCTGTTGAGGGTGTTTGACAAACTAGCAGGTATGCACAAAAGGAGTCTAACAAGCAGGCTGGCTCTATGTTAGGAGACAGCTGTTCCTGTTTTGGTGTCTTATGTCATTCAGAAATACTTGCTGCACTAGGTGAAACATGGTAAGTTCTGGGGATGGGAAAATATTGTCATAGTGAGGAGCAGCTTGGAAAAACAGTTTCTCCTCTTAGCATCCAGGAAAATTCAACAAGTGATCTAATGTGCCGTAGTGCCAATCATTTTGTTCTGAAGGCAGAAGCTATTCCTACTTGTTGCTTGATGGCCTATTTGACTAACATGTTTCGTCTCTGCATCCTTCGGTGGTGATCAAGCGAACATTGAAATTATTTCTGTTCCTTGTATCTTTGGAATTGTTTGTGTTGTTAAATAGATATCCCTGCTTTTTTAACTTGTCCATTTCAACATGTAGATTCTATTTCCAGAGGTGGCTGTTTTGGCAGGCACTACAGAGAAATGTACTTCCTGGTTGGTGAATAAATGAGAATCCAATTGGTGGGTCATGCTGGATGTCTTGAAGTCAATGATCAATGGGTTAGTAGGGAGATTGTAAAGTGGTGAAAGTCAAACTGTAGCACAACTGGCTACTTATCACTATCTAATGAGTAGATTATTAAAAGTACATATTTAATATGTATTCTTCAACTGTAGTTATGGATACGTTTATTGTATTTATTGTCATTGATGCAAAATCGTGTTGCATTTATAATATAATAGTTTTTCTATTTCACAGAAAGAATTGTTTGAATCCTAGTATCATGCTTCCACACATTATAGAAATTAAGATCGCCATCATCACCATGCGGCAGTTTTAATATCCTTATTAAGTACCTTTTAAGGAGTAGATTATTTGAGCTAATAATAAGTTGTGGGAGTCTCCACAAACTTGTCCCATGTCTCTATCCATAATGCTGATCATACATTAATTTTCTTCTATCTTCACATTCTCCAAATAGTGAAAAGATTGAAGACAATTTGTTTCCATTTTAAGCATATGAAAGGAAGTCAGTGTGTATCTATTTTATTCTCTTTGTCTCTGCGGCTCCACCTGATGTTGCCTTCTCTCTGTTTCTAAAGTAGATTCTGTCTGTGCATCCCGACTGAAGAGTATATATTAAATATTGTAGATTGGCATACAAGATAGCATGCACTCTACCCATGCCGTAATTTATCACTCGGGCAGCTGTGATTACTCAGTGTACAGCAAATAATTTCTTGAATTTAATTTTAAAAAAAGTGAAATATATCTGTGTTAGACCTGACAGCCTTAGGGTAGTCATCCCTAACTTTTTGCCTGCCTCCCTCCACTTTGTGGACACTGTTTTTGCTGGTTTTTAGACTCTGCGCACTTTACCACTGCTAAGCAGTGCTAAAGTGCATATGCTCTCTCCCTTAAAACATGGTAACCCTGAATCATACCTGATTGGACTATTAATTTACTTATAAGTCCCTAGTAAGGTGCACTTTATGTGCATAGGGCTGGTAAATTAAATACTACTAGTGGGCCAGCAGCACTGGTTGTGCCACCCACTTAAGTAGCCCCTTTTCCTTGTCTCAGGCCTGCCATTGCAAGGCCTGTGGGTGCAGTTTCACTGCCACCTCGACTTGGCATTTAAAAGTACTTGCCAAGCCTAGAACTCCCCTTTTTCTACATATAAGTCACCCTTAATGTGTGCCCTAGGTAACCCCTAGAGCAGGGTGCTGTGTGGGTAAAAGGCAGGACATGTACCTGTGTAGTTATATGTCCTGGTAGTGTAAAACTCCTAAATTTGTTGTTACACTACTGTGAGGCCTGCTCCCTTCATAGGCTAACATTGGGGCTGCCCTCATACACTGTTGAAGTGGCAGCTGCTGATCTGAAAGGAGCAGGAAGGTCATATTTAGTATGGCCAGAATGGTAATACAAAATCCTGCTGACTGGTGAAGTCGGATTTGATATTACCATTCTAGAAATGCCACTTTTAGAAAGTGAGCATTTCTTTGCACTTAAATCCTTCTGTGCCTTACAATCCACTTCTGGCTGGGCTTGGTTGACAGCTCCTTGTGCATTCACTCAGACACACCCCAAACACAGGGTACTCAGCCTCACTTGCATACATCTGCATTTTGAATGGGTCTTCCTGGGCTGGGAGGGTGGAGGGCCTGCTCTCACACAAAGGACTGCCACACCCCCTACTGGGACCCTGGCAGACAGGATTGAACTGAAAGGGGACCTGGTGCACTTCTTAGCCACTCTTTGAAGTCTCCCCCACTTCAAAGGCACATTTGGGTATAAAACAGGGCCTCTGGCCTACCTCATCAGACACTTGCTGGAGAAGAAACCTGAACCAGAAACTACATCCTGCCAAGAAGAACTGCCTGGCTGCTCAAAGGACTCACCTGTCTGCTTTCTACAAAGGACTGCTGCCTTGCTGTTGGCCTGCTGCCTTGCTGAACTCTTGTCTGGCTGTGAAAGTGCTCTCCAAGGGCTTGGATAGAGCTTGCCTCCTGTTCCCTGAAGTCTCAGGACCAAAAAGACTTCCCTTTTTCACTTGGACGCTCCGTGCGACGAAAATTTCGACGCACAGCTTGTGCCGCGGCGAGAAAAACGCCGCACACCGACGCTGATCAACGCGACGCTCTGGGGACGACCGGAAATCCGACGCACGGCTTCGCAAGGACAACGCCGCCCGACCTCTAGAGGAGAAATCGGCGCGACGCCTGCCGTGAGATCGTAATTTCAACGCCCAGCCCCGCAGAACGAAGCGCAGACGGAAAAAAAGCAGGAAAATCCACGCACAGACCCGGGACATCTGGTAATCCCCGCGATCCACAGAAAGAGACTGTCCGCACGCCGGAAAACGACGCACGACTTCCCCGCGTGGAAAATAACGACGCAAGTCCGTGTGTGCTGAGGAGAAATCGACGCACACACCCTTTTTCCACGCACCTCTTCTTTTGTGGCCCTCTAAGGAGATTTTTCCACGCTAAACCAGGTACTTGTGCTTGAAAGAGACTTTGTTTATATTCTAAAGACTTAAGACACTTTATATCACTTTTCAGTGATATCTCTACAATTTTCCATTGGAACTTTATTCTTTTTGACCTAGAATTATCCTGATAAATATTATATATTTTTCTAAACACTGTGTGGTGTATTTTTGTGGTGCTATATGGTGGTATTGTATGATTTATTGCACAAATACTTTACACATTGCCTTCTAAGTTAAGCCTGACTGCTCGTGCCAAGCTACCAGAGGGTGGGCACAGGATAATCTTGGATTGTGTGTGACGTACCCTGATTAGAGTGAGGGCTTTTGCTTGGACAGGGGGTAACCTGACTGCCAACCAAAAACCCAATTTCTAACAATCTGCAAGTGGTGGGAGATAAAATAGTGTATGTAGAATTTATATATATATCACCACCTTCACCAATTCCCACAACACCAATACAGCCCATTGCTTAGCACTTGTGGCTTTCTTGACATTCTCATTTGTTTCCTTCTTATTCAATGATGTCCCTTCCGTTTTCCTGTGTTTGTCTCTCCAGGAGCATAGCTTCTTTGCCATCCATTTGATTAGATGACTTCTATCTGTCAGGGGCTTACATTCAGGAACTACATTTTTCATTTTCATTCCACACTCCTTAGGTTTGTGTGTGATTTCTTGTTCTCTCTTTTGTGTGCTTCTTTTAACCTTAAATCCCCCAATACTTTCTTTGTTGCTCCCACATCCAAGCTTGTCTTTTGGTTCCCCTCCCACTAATCGCCATTTTATTTTTAACCCCTGCCAAATTCCTCCATTTCTCTTATGCCACCTCACTCCTCTTTGCTCCTGTTTGAGGTGCTGACAGCTCTTCTTCAACCCCACCTTCTCCACTGTTTCTCCCATCCTCCAACCCCCGCTGCGGCCCCGCAGCGGTGCTTGCTTTTTAATCTTAAAGCCAACTCTTGCTCCACTTTTGGTCCCCCATCTTTCCTCCACCTTTCTCTGTTGCTTTCTTTTTTTTTTTTTTTCCTTTTTTTAGTAGGGTACTACTGAAATCTGTTGCCATGCTACTACTTTGTTAAATTAAAAAAACGCTAACTTGGAACAGTAATTTAAGAAAAAAATCTGCCTACTCTTAAGACATATGTGTGCTGACGCATGCATGAAAATACATCGTCATACTCAGCTGACATAGTTTCATAATGCAGGAGTGCACATGCATCATGCAGATATTTACAACTTTATCATTTCGGCAGTGCTGCTCAGCATTGGCAAAAAGCACTGCCGTAACCAATAGGTCTACATTGGCAAAAAAGCAAGACTTATTAGCTTTGCCAGTGATACTTTTCAACTTGCCACTGCTCTCTTAGCAAAGGGATGGTGTTCAGTAATGAGTTGTTTACATTCAATAACTGAAAACAGACTGAAGCTGCGAACGTGCAAGAAATAGTTATTTTATTTGCAAAGTTTTCAAACATGTCTTTAATTTGTATTATATATTTACAGATAGGAAAAGTAATGGATATACAAAATTATACAAATGCATAACACAACATGTAAACAAATAAGGTTATACACCAGGAAGGTAATCATGATGACAAATTTTACATTAGTGGTAAGGTATAATTTTCATACTGTGGTGAAATTTGTAGAAAGAAAGAAGGGGTGCCCATCTGGATGTGGCTGTAAAGCTGTAACGAAAAAGTAGATTTTAAATTACAAACCATTACGCTTTTGCTGAAAATCTTTGTGGACCACATTACCCGAACCTGTGGAAAGGATGTTCAACTGTGTCTAGCCTGCAGGAAAGGTTCCGAAGCACCAAGGTACTTTAGTTCTGCCAGCGCCTGAAATGTGTTATAGGTTAGGTCCTATAACATGAATCCTTTCAAAGGTAGACCATATCCTCCGTTTGAGAGAGGTCCAAAATAATGTTCTAGTGATTGGAATATATAGGCTTAACCATCATGTAGCTGCAAACTGTGCAGTTTGCAAAATCACAGGGAGTGGGTCCTCAAATGTTTTTTTTGATGTACCAAAGCCATTTCACAATTTGGAAAACCTCTTCACAAAAAAGGTTTTTGTGATTCATTCAGAATTGTAATTAGGAAGGCGCATGAAAAGGACGTCTACTCGTAATAGCAAATCACGATCAGATGTATAAATGGTTTGCAACTGCAATTGCAGTCACAAACCATTGGAAAGTTACTGCTTACTCAAAAGAGGTGGTGACTCTTTCAGAAAGGGGGAGCTGTTCCGACTCTTTTTTATTGACTTTACCTCTAAAGCATTTGTCATCAAATACGGTTATCTTTCTATTCACAGCCCTAATCACAAAATAACATTTTAACAACGAAAACTGAGAAATCCTATCTTTCATCTTCCACCACCAACCCAGATTCATTATGTATCTCTAATTGAATTTTTGAGTTTTTTTACTCTTGTTTTCAGGACTTTATTTTTCGTTCTTATTGTGTTAATATTTTGTCCACATTTGTAGCTGACTTTTAGTCTTATTATCTCTCATCCCAGTTGCTTTACTCAGTCCACGTACCTGGCCATTGACTTTTGTCCTGTAGGTCTGAGATGTGTTTCTCTGCTGTGTTAATGAGAGCCATAATCATGTGGAGAGTAGGGAAGCCTACATACATAAATGATTTGTTTCTGATTTTTTTAGCTATTGTACTTCGTGGGCCACAGATGTCTTCACCCCTCTCTCTTCGGTTCTGCTATGCACTGATCTCCTCTTTGGATGATGTATTTTGGGTCAACCTTTTTCAGACTGCCTGAATGCCTATTCAGATGCATGACAACTTCAAAGGCTGCATTTGCCCCTGCAGAGAGCAGCAATGTTGGCGTTATGTGATCTGTAAGGCAGTGCTATAAAGTGACCAAAAGCTGTTGTTTACAGAATGATTTCCCAGTGGACTTTAAAGGCAGGATAGATACAAGTGTGTCTTTAAACCCTAGATTTGTTTCCATTACAGAAAATAATCGTTCCCTTGTTATTGGCAGGTGCTTAATTACTGCTGTAAATATTTGGGATTCATGGGGTACAAACTGTCTAGGTTTGGAAGCAAACAGAGCAAAGGGTTGTTAAAAATAAAGCAACTGTAAACACACCTTTAAAAATCATACTCAGATTAACATAAAAGCCAGTTTTAATTAAAGTATCTCTTTGATCAAGTGCTGGACTGGACACAGTGTTTGTAGAACGTCAAACCAGGGAAACAAAGACGAAATAATTTTATACAATTATACTAACACAAATGGAAAGGATTGGTTTAGGTATTTATTTTCTCACTGGTTTACTGAACCAACATCAAAGCATCCTAAATAGATCATATGCGATTCAATATACCCAGGGTATATTTTTCTTTTCCTCCTGGCTGCAGTCTATTTCCACTGCCCTCATGCTTTCTCTTCTAGAACCGTGGCCATATTGCTTGTCTTTTCATTTAGGAAATTTCTTACGTCAATCTCTCTCTCTCTCTCTCAATCTATCTATTTTTCTTGTGAAGGGAATTTCAGCTTTCCGGGCAAAATAGAACATTTGCCCCTTTGAACACTCCTACTCCATATATGTAATTTTGATATTTGATATCTTAGATTTGTAAAGAGCAACGTATGCCTCAGGGCATCTTGGCCCTACCGTCTGTGAGAAAACTGTGCTGCAAAAGGCCAAAAACAGGAAACTATAGAGGGAGAGAAAAGAGCCACGTTTTGGGGTGTTTTTGAAAAATCAACAGATTTGGCTGGCATCTAGAATGGCAAGGCAGCTGATTCCAGAGATGAGAGGTGGAATACACAAAGCTTCTGCCACCCCAGAAGACCCTGCACATTTTGGGTACCATCACTATTTTAGAAGCTGCTGATCAAAGACATCTTCCTGGAGGATGCCGAGGTAATTTTCTCTTTAGATATTCGGGCCTATATGATAGAGAGCTTTATGTGCTTTGCACAGTGCTTTGAAGGCCACTTTTTTTTTTTTTTTTACAAGTAGCCTGTGTAGCTCCTCTAATACATTCTAGTCTGATTCAAACTTGCTAATTTTCTTGAGGAGGCATGTAGCAGCACTCTGCACACGCTGAAGTTGCTTTAAAGAGACTTGCTGCATGCCCAAGTAAAGATCATTACAATAGATTAACCTCGACAGGGCCAAGGAGATGATGACTGTTTTTTGT
Source organism: Pleurodeles waltl (assembly GCF_031143425.1). Classification (NCBI taxonomy): domain Eukaryota; kingdom Metazoa; phylum Chordata; class Amphibia; order Caudata; family Salamandridae; genus Pleurodeles; species Pleurodeles waltl. The sequence continues at coordinate 745,195,924 of NC_090450.1, read as the reverse complement.
AATTCAAAGGGAATGAACGGCAACTTTTTCTTCAATTTTTTTTTAACCAAATTAAAAGAAACTATCTTATTAGTCTGGGCAGTAAAAGTGAGTTTGGAGTAAAAAATGACGCCAGGATTTCTCACTTTGGGTACCGGTGTGGGAAGAGGGCCTAAGGTCTGTGGCCACCAACAATGGCTCCAAACGAGGAGTCCTTACCGAAGAGAAGCACCTCCATTTTTTATGGGTTTAGTTTGAGGCAGTAACTACTTATCCAGCTAACAACAGATCACATACAATTGTTAAACCAATGCACCACCTCATTCCTAATGGTGATGATAGACACTACATTTTCGAGTGTCATCTTCATAGAAGATAGTAGAGAAGCCAAAAGATCTTATCAGCTTTTTTAGAAGGGCCACATATATATTAAATAGTATGGGGCCTGATGACCATTGTGGGCCGCCACAGGGCAGGGAGACAGGTTTGGAGGTAAAATCTCCAAAGGTGACCGATTGCTCTCTACCTGTAAGAGAGGAGCATAGGAGATAGTAGTCAGAACCACCAATTACCATCTCCACTAAGTATTGCTTCATGACAGACTGACTCATAGTGTCAAAGGCTGCAGATAGGTCCAAAAGGACCACCGCAGCCCTGCCTCTATTGACCATGATGTGACAAATCTCTTCGATAGACACCACCAATGCTGACTCTGTGCTATAGTCTTTTCTGAATCCAAACTGTGTTCCCTCCAGAATCTCATTTTGATCTAAATAGTCAGAGAAGGCGATGTGCAGGTGCCTCTCTAAAGTTTTTGCTGGTGTAAGATAGGACAATAGTTCTGTTCTTCACTTGGGTTAAGCAAAGATGTTTTTGAACAAATGGAGGATGTAAGCATTTTTCCAGTCTGTGGGGAACGTGACCACATTGATGATGTTATTCAATAGTGTGATAAGAAGACTAGTTATTGTGCCTGCTGGCTCTTTAAGGATTTTCAGCGGGCACAGGTCAGATGAGGCACCTGACCTAGTTAACCCTATTAATTCTGACACTTTCTCAGTAGTAAGGGCCAGGAAGTTGTGGAAATCCAGGTGGTTTGGATCCAAAGAATCATTCTCTAAATTAGGGAGGTGGATGGTGAGACTTGCAATGAGGACCCTGTATACTGCATTAACCTAATTTTAAAGAAATTCATCCAAGATATTGCATAAAATTTAATTAGGAATTAAAGTGTTAACATTGGATTGGCAAGAGAGCACCTGTACTGTTTTAAAAAGGTCCTTAGAAGAGTTTTTTGCTCACTTGGTTTTTTCTGTAAAGGAGTTGCTCTTCTCCGCCTTAATCATAGTTTTGTAACCCCAAATGAGCTGTTTACACCTCATTCTTTCTTCTATGGAATAGTTGCACCTCCAAACTTTCTACTGTTTGCAACCCTTGACCCTTGGGTAGGTCGCTTCCCCGCGGCTGCAGCTCCGCCTGCCCAGGCCCCTGCCACGCCTTGCTAGGGTGTTCAGGTATTTCAGGTATCTCAGGTTCTTCTCTTGACCTTCGACTGTTTCTCGCCATTTCTCTTTTGCTCTTTGCTTTCCACTGTTTCTTGCCATTTCTCTTTTGCTCTTTGCTTTCCACTGTTTCTTTTTCTTTTGCTGTGCGCTTTCCTGCTTTTTCCCCGCTGTTCCCGCTTTTTCCCTCTTTTCCCGCCGCTGCCACCCGTGCGGCCCCGCCCCCCTGCTCCCATTCGCTTTCCTCCCTCCCGCCACTCAGCTGAGCCCCCCCCCTTCCCTTTTACGGCAACCGCTGCGCGGCAGAGACAGCGACCCTTGACCCTCGGGTAGGTCGCTACCCCGCCGCTGCAGCTCCGCCTGCCCAGGCCCCTGCCACGCCTTGCTAGGGTGTTCAGGTATTTCAGGTATCTAAGGTTCTTCTCTTGACCTTCGACTGTTTCTTGCCATTTCTCTTTTGCTCTTTGCTTTCCACTGTTTCCTGCCATTTCTCTTTTGCTCTTTGCTTTCAACTGTTTCCTGATATTTCTCTTTTGCTCTTTGCTTTCCACTCTTTTGCTCTTTGCTTTCCACTGTTTCTTTTTCTTTTGCTGTGCGCTTTCCCGCTTTTTCCCCGCTGTTCCCGCTTTTTCCTGCTTTTCCTGCCACTGCCACCCGTGCGCCCCCGCCCTCCCTGCTCCCATTCGCTGTCCTCCCTCCTTCCCCCCTTCCCTCTTATGGCGGCCACTGCGCAGCAGAGACAGCGACCCTTGACCCTCGGGTAGGTCGCTTCCCTGCCGCTGCAGCTCCGCCTGCCCAGGCCCCTGCCACGCCTTTCTAGGGTGTTCGGGTATTTCAGGTATCTCAGGTTCTTCTCTTGACCTTCGACTGTTTCTTGCCATTTCTCTTTTGCTCTTTGCTTTCCACTGTTTCCTGCCATTTCTCTTTTGCTCTTTTCTTTCCAATGTTTCCTGCCATTTCTCTTTTGCTCTTTGCTTTCCACTGTTTCTTGCCATTTCTCTTTTACTCTTTGCTTTCCACTGTTTGTTTTTCTTTTGCTGTGCGCTTTCCCGCTTTTTCCCACTTTTTCCAGCTGTTCCCGCTTTTTCCCGCTTTTACCGCAGCTGCCACCCATGCGGTCCCGCCCCCCCTGCTCCCATTCGCTGTCCTCCCTCCCGCCTCCCTCCTCCCAGCTGACCCCTCCTCCCCCCCTTCTCTCTTATGGAGGCCGCTGTGCAGCCGTGCCGCTGGCGCGCCAAAGGCAAGCCCGTCTGCGCCTGGACCACGCCCAGCGCCAGAAGCCCTGGCCCCCACCGCGCTCAAAACACCCGACTAAGATACGACGCCGCCTCCCTCAATGCCCTCAACCCCGGACGAACAGCCACCTGCTACCAAGCCAGCCCTAAACGTACTCATGGACCCTTCACCTGTCAAACCTGCAAGTACACATTCCACCGAGCCTGCAGACCTCCCACCGGCCCTCGCACCAACAACCACCTCAAGTGCATCCTCCTCAACACACGCTCCATCCACAAGCACGCCATCGAACTATGGGACCTCCTGGACACATCAGCACCAGACGTCGCCTTTATCACAGAAACCTTGATGAACGCCTCCTGACATCGCCATAGCCATCCCCGACGGCTACAAGATCGCCCGGAAGGACCGCATCAACCAAACCAGTGGAGGAATCGCCATCATCTACAGGAACTCCATCAACATCACGACCACCACCGAAGACACCCCCCTCTCCGTCGAACACGTACACTTCCAGATCCACACCGACCCCAGAACCACCCTCAGAGGAACTCCCGTCTACAGGCCCCCGGGCCCACGCGCCCAATTCAGCAAAACCATCACAGATTTCATCAGCCCGCACGCCCTAGCCTCACCAGACTACATCCTCCTCGGGGACCTGAACTTCCACCTGGAGATAAACAATGACAACAACACCGCCACCCTGCTCAACAACCTCGCCAACCTCACCAACCTCGGACTCAAGCAACTGGTGAACACCCACACCGCTGGCCACACGCTCGACCCCATCTTCTCCGCCAGCAACCACATATCCTTCAGCCACTCCTCTGAACTACACTGGACCGACCACAGATGCATCCACTTCACCTTCAAACGGGAGACCCACCACCATCGCACACAACAAATCCCCCGCAGACACTGGAGCAAAATCTCCACAGAGCAGCTCCTCTCAACACTGAACCAAAACCCAGCAGCCATCACCACTGACACCAACAACGCAGCCCTCAGCCTCACACAGTGGATCACCAACTGTGCTGAAAACCTCGCTCCACTTAAAAGCCACCCAAGCGGAACCAGCATCAGGAAACCCCTGTGGTTCACAGATGCCCTCAAAGAAACCAAGAAATCCTGCCGTACCCTCGAAAAAACCTGGCGCAGAGAACGCACCACAGAAAACATGTCAGCCCTCAAGATCGCCACCCGTGAACACCACCAGCTGATCCGCTCCACCAAAAGGACATCATTCAAAGAGCGACTAGACAACAACACCCACAACAGCAAAGAACTCTTCAACATCGTCAAAGAGCTCTCCAACCCCAGCGCCAGCTCCAACATCATCACGCCCTCACAAGAACTCTGCAACTCCCTCGCTACATTCTTCCACCGAAAGATCGCAGACCTACACGACATCTTCGGACTCCAGACCCCCCCCGCCCACCACCGAACCAACAGCCCCCACCACTACACTCAACGCCTGGACCCCCATCAGCTCTGAGGAGACCAGAATCACCATGAACACCATCCACTCCGGCTCCCCCTCGGACCCGTGCCCCCATCACATCTTCAACTAAGCCGACTCCATCATCGCCCCCTATCTCCGGAGCATCATCAACAGCTCGTTCTCATCTGCCACCTTCCCCGAGAGCTGGAAACACGCGGACGTCAACGCCCTCCTGAAAAAACCCATGGCTGACCCCAATGACCTGAAGAACTTCCACCCCATCTCTCTTCTCCCCTTCCTGGCCAAGGTCATCGAGAAGACCGTCAACAAGCAGCTGACCAATTTTCTTGAAGCTAACAACTCGCTCGACCCTTCCCAATCAGGATTTGGGGCCAACCAGAGCACAGAAACCGCCCTCATCGCAGTCACCGACGACATCAGAACTCTGATGGACAATGGAGAAACAACCACCCTCATCCTCCTGGACCTCTCGGCTACCTTCGACACCGTGTGCCATCGCACCCTAATAACCCGCCTCCGCTCCACTGGAATCCTAGGACAGGCCCTTGACTGGATCATCTCGTTCCTCTCCGACACAACCCAAAGAGTCTACCTCCCACCCTTCCGCTCAGAACCCACCGAGATCATCTGCGGCGTACCCCAAGCTTCCTCGCTCAGCCCAACCCTCTTCAATATCTACATGAGCCCCCTCTCCGACATCGCACGCAAACACAACATCAACATCATCTCCTACGCCGACGACACCCAGCTGATACTCTCCCTCACCAAAGACCCAACCACCGCCAAAATCAACCTACAGGAAGGAATGAAAGACGTAGCGGAATGGATGAAGCTCAGCCGCCTAAAGCTGAACTCAGACAAGACGGAGGTCCTCATCCTCGGACAATCCCCTTCAGCCTGGGACGACTCCTGGTGGCCCACGGCTCTGGGCACCGCACCAACCCCCTCAGACCATGCATGCAACCTCGGATTCATCCTGGACCCCCTCCTCACTATGACCAAGCAAGTCAATGCCGTCTCGTCATCATGCTTCAACACCCTACGCATGCTCCGAAAAATCTTCTGATGGATCCCCGCCGAAACCAGAAAGACAGTTACCCATGCCCTCGTCACAAGCTGTCTGGACTACGGAAACACCCTATACGCAGGGAGCACCGCAAAGCTACAGAAACTTCTTCAACGCATACAGAACGCCTCCGCACGCCTCATCCTCGACATCCCTCGCCACAGCCACATATCGGCCCACCTGAAACACCTCCGCTGGCTCCCCGTCAACAAGAGGATCACCTTCAGGCTCCTCACCCACGCACACAAAGCTCTCCACAACATGGGCCCCGAATAACTCAACAGCCGCCTCTCGTTCTACACGCCCACCCGTCAGCTTCGCTCAGCCAGCCTCGCCCTCGCCACCATCCCACGTATCCGCATAACCACCGCAGGAGGAAAAACCTTCACCTACCTGGCAGCCAAAGCATGGAACTCCCTCCCCGCACACCTAAGAACTACCCAGGACCATCTCGCCTTCAGGAAACACCTCAAGACATGGCTTTTTGAGCAGCAGTAACCCTCCCCCCCTCCCCATCACCTTGAGACCCTCTTGTGTGAGTAGCGTGCTTTATAAATGCATTGATTGATTGATTGATTGACTGTTTTCGAAAACTCTTTTTCATTGCCCTAAGCTTGGGGGAGAACCATGGTGCTGCCAGGCAGATTCTGTGTTTTTTAACATATTTAAATTGGCCCAATGTGTTGTCTGCCACATTTTTCCACCCAGAATAGCTAGCTGCAGCTTCATTCGGGTCACCCGTTAGAGATGGTTGGGTAGACTTCAAAGCCTCATTCAAATTCCTCCTATTGATTTTATTCCAAGCCTGAATTGATTTAACGTGCTGTGTGTTAACTGCAAGTTTGCTAGATTGTATGTTGATACTAAAGACAGTCGCCACATGGTCAGACCAAATGACAAGAAAGATGTCTTCAGGCTGTAAATCCAGATGGGTTGAGAAAATACTGTCTAGGATATGACCTGCTATATGGGTTGAGGCATGAATAGTTTTAGATCAAAACCCCGTATATTGTCGATAAGAGATTTAGAATCTTCATTATTTAAATTTTTCAAATGGACTTTGAATTCCCCTTTAATGGTGTAGTTTACATATTAAATACTTAATTCTAAGACATCACTTAAATCTTCAAGGAATTGTGCTTTGGGCCCGTAGAACATGGAGTTATTATTTAGCTTGCATTTGAAGGATAGAGCTTCACAATCCTCTATTTTAGGAGTCTCACTTGTAATATCAAGGTGGTCACGTTATACTTTAACTAATCCTCCACCACGTTTGACATATAAATCCAATCAAGAGTTAGCATAGCCCACTGCTAATGCTGCAGCTACATCTGAACTTATCCTCTCAGGGTTTCTTTTTAAAAGGCAATGTTGGGGCATACAGGTCTAAATAAACAAAAAACTAGAATTTATTTTTAATGGCAGAGAGGGTGTTCATAAGGATGCAATTCAACTTAAAGACCTGGGTAGCAGGCATCATGGGGAGGGAGTGAGGAAGGTACGAGTTTGGCACACCTATTGTGGGTAATAGTTCTATTAGGCCCGAGTAATGGCAGTTATTGCAAACAAAATTATACTGTACCAAGTTAAAGTTTAGATTGTTACACAGTGATTGCTTACCTGCTACATTATGTTGAAGGAGCATTTCTTTTGTGTATCTCAAAATTTGCAACATCACAAAACAAAATAAAATGATGGACGGAGTGTTGAAACTTTTCAAACACTCACCCCCAGTCACAGATCTGGGTTTAATCCATTGTTATTCTACTCGCCATGTCACCCCAGTTTGGACCCAGCCATATGCAAATCAGTCTCGACCCTGTTCCCCATGGGAACAGTCCAGCCCAAACTGCTAGGCCAGGTCCTCTCAGGACAGGAAACAAGCATCCTGGGACCGGTTTCAGGGTATCACCCTTCATCAGCCAGGATAGCTTGAACCCAGTGGCGCAGCGAGCAAGGGACCCACGTCTGTGCATTCCCCCTGCACACTTAGGGCAAACAAAGCAACACCACAAAACAAAACAAAAATGATGGGACGGATTGTTGAAACTTTTCAAGCACTGACCCCCAGTCACAGATCTGGGTTTAATCCATTGTTATTTTGCTTGCCACGTCACCCCAGTTTGGACCCAGCCATCTGCAAATCAGTCTTGACCCTGTTCCCCATGGGAACAGTCCAGCTCGAACTGCTAAGCCAGGTCCTCTCTGGACAGGAAACAAGCATCCTGGGACTGGTTTCAGGGTATCACCCTTCATCAGCCAGGCTAGCTTGAATCTAGTGGCGCAGCGAGCAAGGGACCAATGTCTGGGCATACCCCTGCACACTCAGGGGCGCACAAAGCAACATCACAAAACAAAATAAAATGATGGACGGAGTGTTAAAACTTTTCAAACACTCACCCCCAGTCACAGATCTGATGTCCTGCAAAGTCATAGATCATTTTAAGAGCCTTTCCACACCCCACATTTCTGTGTATACAATTGCAAATGGCTACCTAATATTGAATGTATCAGCAAGCTAGGCAGCTGTGCTCTGTAGTCAGTATCTATTTATTGGTCTCTATGTTTAGATGGTTAAATGTAAATTGTATTTATTCATCTTGTGCGGAAGTGGGCTAGTTGGCTTGATTTGAATCACTGGAAAGATAGATTTCAAGACATTCTTATATCTCATTTACAGTCCTTTGCCTTCTTATTCAGGGCCTGGATGCTCTCACAGGTATTTAGTACTTTGTACATACTTCAGAATTTGATTTCAATTGTCACCTGCCAGAGTTGTCGTTCTTGGTACCGACTCCTAAGAGTGTCTTTAAGGAAACTGATTTCAGAAAATGCTACAATTTTCCCAATGACCACTTTGATGTCATATGTACAAACCAATGAAAGTAGACCAGGAGCCAAGTTACGTAGTTGTCAATGAAACAAAGGGTCCAGCTGCAAAAAATAATTAAATTACTTGTTTTTAATTTACCCTTAGCTACCACAGTATTGCCGTTCTATAGAACTGTGAGTAACAGATGATTGATGCTCATTTACCAACCTCAAAATGACCAAAGGATGAGTTCTTTTCAGAATTTGACTTATTTTTGTTGTACTACGGGTCTTACAACATTAGGATCCTTCATCGGTTTGTTTGTTGCAATATATTATTATTTATCCTAGCAAATAACTTGTAGTCAGTAGTCTTTTAGATAAAATAATGTTGTGTTTGCTCTAAAAATATAAATTTTCAAAGCTGCTTGGGCAATACTGTGGTATTTGCTGATGCATTAGTTGGTATAACTAAAATCGTTAGTAAATATGATGGCGAAGAGCAAGTCAATGCATGTCTCATGAAGTCAAGTGCAGAGATACACTATTGATTTTTACAAAGAGAATCACTTAAACACGATCCCAGATGCTCATGGCACTTCCACTTGCAGTCTGGTATGTAAAGCTTTACCTGTTTATGCCCGCAGTAAAGTGGAGATTGGATTCACCTTCTCTACTAATTGGAATGTAAACGTTTAAGTGTAGCTCAAAGGAAGAGGACGCCATTTACCGTGTTTGCTGTGGACAATACTTAAGCTCACTCTGGAATTAGCACAGCTCCAGAATTTGTACACTAGCAACATCAATACACGTTTGACACACCCTGCAATTCCTGCTTTTTCCCTGAGATAGACTGTCATTGATGTAGACATGATTACATGTAGCTCCTGCCTGGTTTTTTTGGAACATGGATGAAAATTCCCTTTCTTTTAGGTCAGATGGCCTTTCTCTTCTGTGACAGTTTCCTTTCTTTCCATAACAGCCTCTACCTTCGGGGATCCCCATTTCATTACTGCTGATGGGTCAAACTACACTTTCAATGGGAGAGGAGAATACACTCTGGTGCATGCGCCCATTCAGAATCTGACCATCCAGGGTAGAACTCAGCCTGTCATGTTGAAGAACGGTAAGTGATCAGGGATAATCAAGAGCAGTTGTTGTGTTCTACAGCATGTTATGTTGTCCCATCGTGTTTTGTGATGTACAGCTTCTGTTTTTCTGGGTTATGACAGTCGCTGTTATGCTCAGGGTTGCTAATACTAGACCACATGCACAGCATGTCTTTGTCTGTGTGCCTCCTGGAAAAGAGCAGGGTGATATTAGGCAAATTCCAGCAAAAATGGGCACTATTGCCCAGTTGTGGCTCGCAGGAGAGAAAATGAGCAGGGTCTGCGACAAAAAAAAATATAATAATTTTTTTAAAAGTATTTTTCTCTCCACCCACTCCGATCTGCTACGGCAACACAGTGCTGGGTTGGAGAGAGGCTAGTGTGCATGTGTGTTTTGCCGGGTCGAGACGGCCGGCCAAACATACATGTGCACTTAGGGGGAGTGCTGTGTACTCCTCTTCTGTCCCTGTCTCGTCCCATGGCCTGCCCCTTTTTGGCCTGACACACTTCGATCTGCTTACTGATCCCTTCTTTTCATTAATAGGAATCTTCTGTTAAGGGGAAATATTACACTCTTGAGGGTTAGGCCATCTCTTCCTCTTTAAATCACATTTTTTTAAATTAAATATCGAGTGTGTATTTACCAAAAGTTTGTATACAGCAGTGAAACAAAAGATAAGTACAGACTAAAGAAGTAGCACATTGAGAGAGTTTGACACATTGCAGAATTTTTCAACACATGAAATTGAGATGTTGTGCCATTGATCGTATGTATTTTTTATTTTCCATAATTGACCCGGAACTGCAGCATACAATAGTTAAGGCATCTGTTTGAAATATTGTGCAGTTCATTGATGCATAAACGTCCTTCTCATAATGTTGCCAGAGTGACTTCTTATGTTTTCTTCCTGAATATTTTGCAAAAATTCTGTTGCAGCTGTGAAATACAGTTGATTATGATGCAGTCTTCCATTGATTCCATAGACAGCCAACCAGTGCTTAATTTGAGCCAGTAGTTTCTGTTTCTCAGCACCGACACTTAATTGCCAGCTCCAGTATTTATGTCAGTCTGCTACATGGTAGCACTTTTTTTAATCTAATCTAGAGATAAGCACCACAAGAGTTGTATATTAATTCAATACACTTTAATAATGACTACCATCTGCTACCCAAACCGTTCTTATAGGTTTGGGGTCCTGCAATAGTCTGAATTATCACACTGGAGTGTTTTGGTACGAAATTGGCAGCAATGGCAGGGGCAATGCGTTGTTCAAGTTTCACTGTCCTCCTGATGAGGGCCCTGGCACCTATCATTTTGCAACTGTGTTTCGTCCCCTGAAAGGCTAGCAAGCCTGGGGCGCAGGTGTTCAATTTTCATATATTGCTACTGTGTGGCCTCAAACTCTTTTAATGTCTTTTGGGGCTCCTCTTGTGCCCAGGTAATTGGTTGCTTCAAAGTTAATGAAATTGGTAACTGGTACAGCGTGATAACATAAGGAAGCACCGCTAAAACATATTAGGACTGAGTGATGTGCCCATTACCGACTTCTGTTAACTTTGAATGACCTCTAATGATATTATGAGAAATTATGTGGTTTTTACCCTACCCACTAGCATCCACTATGAGAACCACTTTTTCAAAACTAGTGATCTCTTTCGGGATTGAGACTGCAGGGGCCGAAATGTGACAGGCGCATGAGAACAGTGGATTCAGTCTGTTGAAGGTTCTTGTTTGTGCCAAAAGATGCCTGGAGCGTACTTTTTCTAAAGAATTGTAAAACCTTTGTTTGTAATTAAAAAAATAGAGACATCCACTGATTATAAGATGCAGGTCAGAGGGCTGTAAATTGTCTCAATATTGGCCGTCAGAAAACTGAAAAGCATTTCCACAAACAGCTGAGCAGAATTACTCCAATTTAGGCACAAAGCTAGTTATATTGGTCCCGAACGTGCTCTTTTTGTAATTTGTGTAAATCCGTTCAGTAGTTTCTGAGGAATTAAGGATTAAAATGTATGTCTATACAGTGGCGGCCGGCAGCTTTAGGAGGGAGGGGGGCAGGTGGGAAGCACACACACACACACACAGTCATTCTTTCACACACAGACACGCACGCACATCCATCAACAACACTCATACCATTCAAACATGCACGCACACACCGCACATTCATTTTAAAACATCACACACACTCATTCTTTCACCCACACACGCACGCACAGCCATTAACGCTCATAACATTCAAACATGCACGCACCAAACATTCATTTTAAAACATCAAACACACTCATTCTTTCACACACGCACACACAGCCATTAACACTCATAACATTCAAACAGGCACGCACGCACCAAACATTCATTTTAAAAGATCACACACACTCATTCTTTCACACACGCACGCACATCCATTAACAACACTCATAACACTCAAACATGCACGTGCGCACCAAACATTCAATTTAAAACATCACACACACACACACTTACCTTCAGCCTCGAGGTCCCAGGAGGGTTGGGACTGCTGCCTTCCCTCATTGGTTGACCTTAGGTCAGCCAATGAGGGAAGGCAGCAAGCCCAGCCTCGTCACAGAGTGGGATGGGGTCAGTGAGACTGCTGATCCCACCCCACTCTGTGACGAAGTGTCACTGATTGACACTCGCCCTGGGCGCTTCAGGGCTTAAACCTGAAGCGCCCAGGGAGAGTGTCAATGGGTGACGCTTTCCTCGTCACCCAGGGGAGTGCCTCGAGGCACCTTTGCTGAGCTGAGGTCACGCCCGTAGGAGCTGTGACCTCCTTAGCCCAGCAAAGTTCAGCTCAGGCAGCCAGGAGTCTGCGCGATTGTCTGCTCCTGGCTGCCTGAGCTGAAAATGAAGAGTGTCAGTCAGGCTGGCCTTTGTTCAGCCTGCCAGACACTCTTCATGAGGGGCAAAAGGTGGGGGGGCGTGGCCCCTCCGCTCTAAAGGACGGGCCGCCACTGTGTCTACATCAGGCCACGGAGGATCAGCAGAGCCACAGAACAAAAATTTAAATCTGAGTGGTGCCCAAACATCAACAAACATGCATTTAAATAACTTCCCGAATTGCAATTTGGAGATCAGAGGTCATATCCTGCGTCCTGGCTTAATTTCCTTCTGTCTTAAATAGTAACTATGTGCAATGTTATCTAAATATGTAAAAAAGTGCAAAATTGATGTAAATGTGTAAAGATGGTTTAAAAAACATTTTCATTGTGAAACCTAATAATGGCCCATTTACATATTCCCGTCCCTCTCCTCATTTCACATTCTGGTTTCTCGAAACAAGTTTAAATGGCTGACACGCAACACTTCCCTCACCTAGTGCTTCAGTCTTCTGCTGCAATACCGATGTTTTTCGTGAGGCTCCCTAGGGCTACACCAGAACCATAAATAATCATAAAGCATATTTGCAGAGTGCAGTCGCTGTCCTATAAAAATAAGCATCTGAAATTATTTTGTGTTAATCGTGTGAATATTTATAATGAGGCACGACAAGCCCCGTAGAAATTTAAAATGAATGAGTTATGGTAAACATGCTGGAACGAGTCCATGAACAGTTATTTTCGAGGGTGATGTTTCTTCCTAGCTTTAAAGTTACTGTGATACCAACTTGCTGCGTGAAAGTGAATCATGCTTTAATGGAATTTGCTTTTGCTTACTACCTTAATTCAGATATATGATGCCAAATTGATACAATTTTTTACAATTCGGGCCTCAGTTTGCGTATTGCCTCTGCCAAGTAAAGAGGTGTGGCTAAAAGCAAGTGTTGAAGGTAGACCTTTTCTTTGGGTCACACTACTGCTTATGCTGGGCCCACAAAGCATTCGACCCCACGTCCCTTCTCCGCAATTCAAGTGTAACCTCCGTATAGTGTGTATATCGCAGGAATATTTCCACCATTCTCGAATTCGGGGTTGCAAGTCACTAGAAACCGATACCCTACTGGATTTTATGGCAACACCTGCCTTTCTTTCCAGCCCCTTCTATGCATTCTTCCATGGTCTAGGCAACAGAAATGTGCCAATTCATCTTCAGTCATTTGAAAAGTCTGTTGTCCAGCACAGTATATTGGTGGAGCCTGGGCCTTGCAATTCTTCGCTTTATGCTGTTTGCAATATATACAACATATTCAAAATCAAACGTACACAGGTGTGAACGTACGTTGTCACTATATGTGTATCTGTATGCTCAGCTGGCTATAATAACATTTGCAAATTCGTTGTATGCCTATTTACAGCACTAGCCCTAGCATTACAGCATATAACACATATTAGAGCTGATAGCCTTAGGCTGGTCTTCCCACAAACGTTTTGCCTTCACCCATCTTTATTTTTTTTGTATTTGTTTTTGTTGACCTTAAGAATCTGTGACTGTCAACTAATGCTAAAGTGCTTGTGCTCACTCCATAAAACATGGTAACATTGGCTTACACCTGATTGGCTTATTTAGTTTATTCATAATTATCTAGTAAAGCTGTATACCTTATACCCAGGACTAGTAAATTAAATGCTACCAGTCGGCCAGCAGCACTTAGTGTGCTACCCATTTAAGTAGACCTTTAAAACATGTCTCAGGCCTGCTATTGCAGACTGTTAGCAGTTTTAAACTGCCAATTTGGCTTGGGAAATAAAAACCCTCAACAAGCTTTAAACTCACTTTTTATTGCATATAGGTTACCCCTAAGATATGCTTATTGGCATTGTGCATTATAAATAAAAAGATGAATGTGTACTTTTAAGTTTTACATGTCCTTGTAGCGAAAAACTCACAAATTCATTTTTCACTACCGTGATGCCTACCTCACCCATAGGATAACATTTGGTTAACTTATTATAGCTAATAAGTGCAGACGTTTGATTGTGAGCAGGTAACAAAGTCAGGTTTGGTATCTGCGAGCTTGTAATCCTCTTTAAAGGTCAAGTCAGATTTTAAGTCACAATTTTGAAAATGCTACTTTCAGAAAGTTTAAAAAAGAACAGATGATTGACGGAATGCTGAACAATGCAAACATTCACCCCAGTCACAAATATCTGGGTTTAATCCATTGTTTTTTTGCTCACCATGCCACCCCAGTTTGAACCCAGTCATATGCAAGTCAGTCTTGACCCTGTTCCTCATGGGAATAGTCCAGCCCGAACTGCCAAGCCAGGTCCTCCGTGGACCGGTAAAAAGAATCCTAGCACCGGTTTCAGTGTACCAATTTATGGGAATTTATGTCCTGTGTGTGAGTTCAAATACTTTACACATTGCTTCTGAGATAAGCCTGTCTGCTCGTGCCAAGCTACTAAGGAGGTGAACAGGGGTTACCTTAGCTATGTGACTTCCTTACTATGACAAGAATGAGGGTCCCTACTTGGACAGGGTGCAAACTGCTCCCAATTAGAGACCCCATTTCTAACAATAGCTCACTCTTTATAATGCTTCTGCATTGCCCCTTTCTTGTGAACCAGCTTACCTCTCTGTTGTTCCCTAGCTTTCTCAGCTCTCTATCATAGTCTTATGACGATTTGGCCTCTGCTCCTTCTTTTCTTCATGTGCCATCCTTCAGCATATTCTAAGTTCCATCTCATAGCCACTTTTCACAGACAAGGATTGCAGAGAAAATGTGGAGACAATGTGGTGAAAACATTTTTCTGATTTACTGCCACTCAAGTGCTGATCCTCTCTAAAAAGACAGCAGGAGAGGTGGTACAGCTGAAAAAAGGTTTCAGTGAGAAATAGCAAAACAATGTGGTTACAGCCAATTTTACAACCATAACATAAGCACTGGTCTTGAAAATTTACTGAGTGACAGGCCCTGTTTGGTAGGGTCACGGCAAGCAGGGAGTGCTGGTCCACAATCGTGGGGACACTTGACACTGGTGTCTTGGGGCCCGTCTATTTTCTGCTCTGCAAACTAGGCCAAGTACACCCTTTCTCCACATGACTCTCATGATAGCGAAGAACAACAAGCCAAAGGTTTCTCAGTGAGGCAGGGTGGGTGGTTGCAACCTGGAACTCAAATAATCAAACAACAGAAACAATAAATCATCACCCAACCATGGGCTTGTCTTTCAGTGAAAAGAAAGCACCTTAATGTCATAGCTGTGAGGAATACTATAGGGAACACTACATAATTAGATAGAGGTATGACTACAAGGTTAAATGATGTCATTGACATTCTCTTAATGATGCACTACACCATCCATGTTGCCCTCCACCCTTATCTAGGGTGCGTCTCAATGTCTGTGGCAACTTTCACACATCTGTGCCTTTTAAGGTAAGATTAGGCACACATGCATGCTAACTAAACAGTCTCTAAATTAGCAACTTGTAGGTCAGTTTGCACAATTGTTAAGCACAACAAGTCCCACCGTTTAGGACAAAATGTTTACTGCAAGATTACCTTTGTGCATTTGAGATTAATTTTACTCAGTATCTGGATGCAGAGCAGTATATTACATGGTCATGAGAGACATGTTTGGCAGGTGCTGTGTAGTGTGCCTATCGTCTTACATCACCAGAGTCTTCTTTGGCATCTCGCATCTATGGCAGAGGTCTTAAATGTTTCTTTCTCAGATGATCGCTGGTTTCATAGTGGCAGGCTGAACGTATGGTTGCTCACCTTTGGCATTTGTGGCATTATGCGAATGGGCAAATCTGCCCCTTTAGAAAGGCAAACCCTCAGGAACTAAACTACATGTCATCAGCGGTCACACCAGTCCTTCAGGCACACTGCAGGGCAGCTAGATGGAACATTGCTATTTTGCTCAAAGTTTCTTTATGCAGTTGACCACGAGATCCTCACTCTGGGAGACAAGATGACCCTTCACGACTCAGGCCAATCCCAGTGTACTCCCTCTTATCAGATGGTCTGATCTGGGTGCTCCTCACACTGGGAACATGGATGGATATCTCCTCCTGTACTGTCTCTCTTCCTGCAGGGCCTGGCACTTTCCTTCCTTCTCTTATCATACATGTAAAACTGAATGTGCTAAGCAGACCTACAGCTTTTCCAGCACATTGCACGGGCCCTAGGTGATGTTCCCTCACCACAGGCGGTGATGCAGTTTGGGGTAATGACCTTTCAAATGTAAATTTATTTCTGTAATGCAGACACAGCCTTTGGCAAAGATGATTGTTCTCACAGCAGGCAGTGTTGATGTTGGCTCCAACGCACTCACAGTAACACAGCGAAAACACCACAAAAGTACTTCATACCAGTTTAGAAAAGAATTGACAATATTTATCCGAATCAAACAAGACCATACCTACAAAAATGAAATGTAGACAAGCAAAGATACACATTTTTAAACATTAAGTCTCAGTAAAGTGCTTAGAAACACAATAGCTCCAACTAAGCCTATCACGACGCCTTGACGGAGTTATTCCCAACAATCCGATGCGACTTGCGAGGGAGTGCGGGCTGGTCACAGAGTTGCATGGACCCCAGGTACATTACCTTTGGAAAATGATGAAACAAAAACGTTTCAAGGAGCTGGGGCGGTGAAGCGTCTCTGGAGCCGGTGCAACATTTGTTCCTTACTGCTACTGGGGAGATGATGTTTCGGTTCCTTATTGCTTGGCAGGGGAGGGGAGGCGTTGGTTCCTTAAGGTTCCAGGGGAGGTGCTGCGGCATCAGCGGTTCAGCATTGTTTCCGTACGATCTGGGTGGGGTGATGAATCCAGCAGGTCAAGAGTGAGGCGTCAACGTCATAGTTTGGCAAGCACACCATGGGCCACAGGTGCTATGGCGGAGTTGGAGTCTCGTGTCATGAACGTCAGTGCCACAGCTCTCAGGACTCATGCTGTGGCAGGACATTGAAGGCACTACGGTGGCATTTGGCCTAAAGCATCGGTCGCAGTTGTTGCCCTCAGCGAGGACCACGGTTCCGGTGCAGGCAGCAGCGTGGAGTCAGACAGCGGAGCCTGTTTCAAAATAACTCTGGAGTCGATGTTCTTGGTATCTTCTAGGTTATACCAGAACTCCATTCCATGGGCCCAGGAACAGGATTTGGCACCATTTGGCGACTTAGGACTCTCAATAAGAGAGCGTAGCTGCTGGCAGATGAAGTCTTTGTTGTCCCTGAGAATTCTAACAGGAGACAAGCTCAGTCCAAGCCATTTGAGAACCTTTGGAAGCAGGATATAGGAAGCAAAGTCCACTCATGTCACTCCCAGGACAGAAGCAGCAAAGCAACAGGCAGCGTGGGAGTCCCTCCTACAGCATCTGTAGAGGTAGGAATAAGTAGAGAGAGGGAGGCCTAGGTAAAGAATTGAAAAGAGATTGAGATAAAGGAAAAAGTCAGAAGTTAAAGAGAGCAGGAGAAAGAGATTGCTTTACTAAGGGGCTCATGGAAGGTGGGGCCCCTGGGCAGGAATCCACTTTGCCAAGTCTTTAAAAACTTTTGTTTTACACCACACTAAAAGAGATCAGAATGTAGCCAAAACCAATGGTGCAATGATTCTTTCTTTTACTACATGTCAGAGTCACCATATCCTCGGGGTCTGTGCATGTTCCCAACACGTCCACCACTGAACAGCTCCAAGACTTTGATAGATAAATCACAGAGACTGAGAGAGTTCAAGAGGGGAAGAGGGGATTAGGAAGGGAACAGCTGGGAAGGAGACCTGTAGTAAGAAAAAGGTTAGAACACAGGATATGAAAATTATATCTCCTGAAATCAATACTAGACTATGATTCTAAGCCTAGTCACTCTGAAAACATGAACAATCTAAGAGTTAAGTTTAAAATGACTAAGTTTCAAGATGGCTGGATACCTGTAAGGGAATCAAGATGAATTAAATGAAAACTTTCTTATTCAAATACTTTCCTTTACATGAGAATCAGAAAAAACATTCTGACTACATTTTAAACCAGTCATATAAATCCTGTTTTGAGAATGTATACTAGGACCATACAATATTGCATCTAGAAACTCTGGCATTCTGTGTACTCTTAAAATGTTTCAACACAAATTGCGCATATTGCAAATATATATATATATATATATATATATATATATATATATATATATATATATATATATATATATATATATCCTCAAGCAAATATGGTCTGAAAATTGTTGAGCAGCGCACTCCACTGTCGGTGCCAGTGACGGAGAGGACCAGTCTCGTAAAAATGTAAATTTAAAAAAGTTTTCACTGCACTCCACGAGGTATCAATAGTGCAAATTTAATCCAAATAACAACCACCAACGCGTTTCAACTCCCTCAGGAGTCTTGTTCACAGTGAACAAGACTCCAGAGGGAGTTGAAACGCGTTGGTGGTTGTTATTTGGATTAAATTTGCACTATTGATACCTCGTGGAGTGCAGTGAATACTTTTTGAAATTTATATTTATATATATATATATATATATATATATATATATATATATATATATATATATATATATATATATTAAACACCATAAAAGGATTGTGCACCATGAATAACACAATATGGATTCAGGAAACAAATCACATAACTTGTCGACTCGAATATTACATAATAAATATCTTAGAATAGTGGCATACAATAAACAACATGAAATAAACCAGAGGAGAGAATCGTGCGTCTTGCCGATTTGAGTGTCACCATGTAAAATACCAAGAAATGGTAGCACGCAATGAATATCAAAGTCAAATCATCATTAATCGAATCGCGCGTCTTGCTGATTCGTAAAACACGATGTAAATGTCAAGAAATAACAGCTCACAATAAATAACAAGATCAAAGTACAATGAAACGAATCGCGCTTCTTTTGCCGATTCTTAAGCCACCATGTAAATGTCAAGAAATGGTAGCGCGCAATGAACAACAAAGTTAAATCCTCATGAAACGACTTGCGCGTCTTGCCAATTCGTAAAACATCATGTAAATGTCAAGAAATAGTAGCGCGCAATGGACAACAATGTTTAAACACCATAAAACGAATTGCGCGTCTTGCCGATTCTTAAGCCACCATGCCAATGTCAAGAAATGGTAGCACGCAATGAATAACAAAGTCAAACCTTTATGAAACAAATCGCGCGTCTTGCCTATTTGTAAACTACCATATAAATGTCAAGAAATGGTAGTGTGCAAGTAATCTGTTACTCATTTAAGAATTAAACCAAGAATATGAAAATTCTCAATAACGGTGTCGGAACAGTACAACCACCGTCTTACCGCCTGGAACAATGATCACCAATGAAGGATGAAGGGCAGAAGACTGGAAGATCCAAATAGGCCGCCGGGACAGGAGCTCAGGAAGAAGCTGCTGCTCTGCACCGGGACCTCTGAATAGTGAGTACTGGGAGTTGGGCTGACTCTCTTTTATAGAGTCTTGGCCCAGCCCAGAACCACGCCCAGGCATGTTGCAGGGAAAGACTCTGGAAGGCCCTGGAAAGGGGCCACACCCTAACACACACTGAAATCCTGTAGCAATATATTGCAAAGGAACAGTATTTGTAAGCATATTAAAAATAAGTTTTCAAGATTGAACTCTGCAATGCAAAAGGTTAAACCACCACATATCAGCACAATGCATAAATTACGTTGTTTTGAGAGTGCTGGGTTTTTGCATTGTTGTCGCCAATAGAGTGCGTACTGCTCTGGTGTTGACAGTACTCCCCTCTCCCAGACGCGCTCTAGGGCCTGGTTTGCTTGGATTAAGACGATGAAAGCGCCTCACAAGTACTGGAGCATGAACATCAGATGCAGAAACCCATGAGTTACTTTCAGGACCATAACCTTTCCATGAGATGAAGTGCCATAGATTACGCTCTCTCAGTTTAGAATCCAACACTTTCTTGACTTTGTATTCTTCTTCCCCTTGTACTACAACAGGAGCTGGATGAGGGTGGACCTTTTGGACTGCCTTTTTCAAGAGGGAAGTGTGGAAAACTGGATGAATCCGTAAGGATCTGGGCAATTGTAGTTTATAGGTCACCGGATTGATTTGCTGAAGGACAGTATAAGAACCTATGAATTTGTGGGGTTAAACATGTGCTTCTTCTTGAAGTCTATATGTTTTGTGGAAAGCCACACTTTGTCACCTGGTTGATATTGCGGTCTCTCACAATGTTTCTTGTCATAATGCCTTTTATATTTTTGTTTGGCTTTCTCTAAATGCTGTTGAATCAGTTTCTGGGTTTGATGCAAATGGTGAATGGTTTCTGACACAGCTGGAGTAAGAGAACTTTCTTGAGGAATTGTGATGGGCAAGGTGTCAGGATGATAGCCAAATAAACCAAAAAGGGTGTAACGCCAATAGAAGTGTGGAATGAGTTATTGTAAGCTAACTCAGCTAACCAGAGCATAGATGTCCAAGAATGAAGTACCTTTTCAGCGTAGGCACGTAAAGATTGTTTCAAAGTCTGATTTAGTCTCTCCGTTTGACCATCTGTTTGAGTATGGTGACTAGTAGATAGCGTAGATGTCACTTGGAGTGTTTTACACCATGTCTTCCAGAAATTGGAGGAAAATTGTGACCCCCGATCGGAGAGGATAACCTTTGGCAGTCCATGATAACGAACCACTCTGTTCAGTAAAATAGTTGCCAATTCACTAGAAGTGGGCAATTTTTTTACAGGCAATGAAATGTCCATATTTCGTGAGACTATCTACTACCACCAGAATTACTGAATGCTGTTGAACCACTGGCAGACCGGTAATAAAGTCTAAAGAAATGTGCTCCCATGGACGACTTGGGGTTGGAAGTGGATGTAACAACCCTTTTGGTTTTGAATGACTTGTTTTAATGCGAGCACAAACTTCACAGTTGTTTACCATTGCTTTTATATCTTTTGTTAGGGTAGGCCACCAAAAATAGCGTTGGATCAGTTCAAGAGTTTTAGGAGTACCTGGGTGACCTGCCGTAGGTATAACATGCAACCAATGAAACACTATCTTGCAAAGTTTGGTAGTGGGTATGAACAAACGAGCGTCATGAAAGGGTAAACCTTGCTTGATTGACCTTTTGGGATCTGCTTGGGCCCATGTTTGCCATTTTTCAACAGTGAAAGAGTTGCGAATTTCTTCAAAGAAACCTTCAGTTTTTATGATACATAGAACCTTGTCAGGAGCAATGATAGCTCTGGAGGCTTGAAATGCAGGCAACGTTGTAGACTCTTGACGGGACAAGGCGTCAGCCTTGCGATTATCTTTACCAGGCCGGAAGGTTACTACAAAATCAAATTCGGCAAAAAAAAGCATCCAGCGTAATTGCTAAGGGATCAAAAGTCTGGCGGAACTCATGAATTGAAGATTACGATGATCAGTATATACAGTGACAGTGTATTTGGCACCCAACAAATGATGTCTCCATTCTTTAAAGGCATCACGAATCACCAGAAGCTCTTTTTCAGCAATGACATAGTTCTGTTCAGCTTCGTTCAACTTCCGAGACATATAAGCTACAGGATGAAGTTGACCAGTGTCTTTATTTCGTTGTGATAAGACGGCTCCTATTGCTACATCTGAAGCATCAGCTTCCACTATGAAAGGTTGATTTGCATCAGGATGAGTCCAGACTGGGGCAGTGGAGAAAGCTTCCTTCAAAGTCGAGAAGGCTTGATCAGCTTCTGGGGACCATACAAACTTTTCTTTCTTTCTTAGTAGCTTAGTGATTGGAGCCACTGTCTGGGAGAAATGATTTATGAACCTCCGGTAAAAATTTGCAAACCCCAGGAAACATTGTACATCACGAACAGTCTTAAGGATGGGCCAATCAGATACCGCTTTTACTTTCTTTTCTGCCATCACCATACCTTGAGGGGTAAGAATAACCCATAAAAACTCAACTGTGGTAACATGAAACTCACACTTGGTCAGTTTGCAATATAAATGGTGTTTTCAAAGGGCTGCAAGAATTTTCTTGACATGTTGGACATGTTCGTTTTCATTGTCTGAGTAGATCAAAATGTCATCGATGTAGACTATGGCAAATATGTCGAGGTCCTCTCTAAGAACGTCATTCAAGAAAAATTGAAATGCTGCTGGAGCATTACACAGACCAAAAGGCATGACGGTGTATTCAAAAAGGCCATATCTTGTCTTGAAAGCTGTTTTCCATTCGTCACCCTCTCTCATTCTGACCCAATGATAAGCACCTCGAAGGTCAAGCTTCGTGTAGATTTTTGCTCTCTTTACTTGTTCCAATAAGACCGGAATTAGGGGTAAAGGATATTTATTCTTGATGGTGACTTTGTTCAAACCGCTATAGTCGATGCAAGTTCGAAGTTCTCCATTAGCTTTTGGAACAAAAAACAAAGGCGAAGCTGCAGGAGACTTAGAGGGGCAAATGAAGCCATTCTCCAAAAATTGATCTAGGTATTTTCGTAAATGTTGATTTTCATGTTCTGACAGGGCATATACACGACAGTTGGGAAGTATCGCACCTGGGGCTACATCAATTTGACAGTCATAAGATCTATGAGGAGGTAGAGTCTCTGCTCCTTTCTCATCAAATACATCTTTGTAAGATGAATACTGTTTGGGCAGCTGAATTTCTTTCTCCGCGGCAGTGGCTATGTAAGAGTTGCAAACTTTTGGGACTTGAATCTTTTGGAGACATTGTTCATTACATAGCGCAGATGAGAACACGATTTTTCGTTCTGCCGAATTGATCTCCGGATTGTGATGAATTAACCATGGCAAGCCAAGGATAATCCCATATTGGGGAGCATGGATCACGTCAAGGATGATTTTCTCTTCATGTTTCTTTCTTTGATTCTTATCTTCACAAATCATCGACAAGGGGATAGTCTGAAGAGTTACCGGACCTCCAGTCAAGAGTTTTCCATCGACTGCCTGGATGATTTCTGGGGCCTTCTTTTCAATACATTGGATCCCCCATTCACGAACCAATTGGACAGCAACAAAGTTCCCAGTAGCCCCAGAATTGACTAGAGCTTTTTTTAAATAGATCTTTTTCTTGACCTGAACTCTTATTTCCAGTTTAAGATGTCTAGATTGTGAAGGGTCTACGGTGACACCCAAGAGAAGCCCTTCTCTGCATCTTGGGTGTTTTAGTTTTCCAATTCGACTGGTGCATTGGCTGCGACCGTCTGAACTGGACCTTGCTTGTTCTTTGGTTTGATTGGCCAATCTTTGGCAAAATGACCTTTTCGCCCACAATAAAGACATTGTCCATTTTTTCTCTGTAGGTCCTTTTCATCTTTGGTCAAAGGTCTTCTGATGGTTCCAATTTCCATAGGTTCCGGCGTTCTTTCTTTCGGAGTTCTTGAGTCTCTGTTATCATGAACGCGCCATGAATATTTTTCAATCTTTTTGCGCGTTCCTTTACGTTCTGCTAAACGATGATCAAGTCTCAAGACAAGATTTATTAATTCTTGACAGTCTGTAGGTTGTGGGTCGATTTGCGCTAAGATATCTTTTAGTTCCTCTTTGAGTCCCTTGTAAAACAAGACTGCTTGTTTTTCTTCAGGCCAGGATGTCTCGGCAACCAGCTGGTTAAAGTTGGCTAAATACGACACTAGGTCTTGATTCCCTTGGCGTAAATCTAATAATTCACGATCTGCTGACTGTGTTACAGTTCTACGATCAAAAACTCTCTCAAATTCACGAACAAAATTTCTCCAGTTGTACAACAAGGGACTATTTTTACGCACAAGAGGAATTGCCCAAGTAGCTGCATCCCCAGACAGATATGATAACAAGAAAGCTACTTTGGACTGGGCATCGGGGAAAGTATTTTGTCTGCAGGTGAAGTGTAGTTCCACTTGAACCAGGAAAGATTGTGCTTTCAAAGGGTCACCTGAGAAACGTTCTGGGGGAGCTAAAGGAATTGCAGAAGGAACATTTAGGGAAATCGGATTACTTCCAGAAGCCTGAGAAGAAGTTCCTGGCCAAGACACACCTGTGGGACTTTGTTCCTTCTTCTCTACCTTATCTTGCAACTGACTCACTCTCTCTGCTAAGCTAGTTGTCAATTCTTTGGATGATACCACCTCTGCTTGGAGCTGGGTGATAGCCTTGACTAACTCGTCTAGCGTGGCCATACTGAGAACATACACAAGCCAGGAGGATAATAATTTGTGGGCTCACTATTCTGTCAGAGTCACCAGATCCTCGGGGTCTGTGTACGTTCCCAACACGTCCACCACTGAACAGCTCCAAGACTCTGATAGATAAATAACAGAGACTGAGAGAGTTCAAGAGGGGAAGAGGAGATTAGGAAGGGAACAGCTGGGAAGGAGACCTGTAGTAAGAAAAAGGTTAGAACACACGATATGAAAATTATATCTCCTGAAATCAATACTAGACTATGATTCTAAGCCTAGTCACTCTGAAAACATGAACAATCTAAGAGTTAAGTTTAAAATGACTAAGTTTCAAGATGGCTGGATACCTGTAAGGGAATCAAGATGAATTAAATGAAAACTTTCTTATTCAAATACTTTCCTTTACATGAGAATCAGAAAAAACATTCTGACTAAATTTTAAACCAGTCATATAAATCCTGTTTTGAGAATGTATACTAGGACCATACAATATTGCATCTAGAAACTCTGGCATTCTGTGTACTCTTAAAATGTTTCAACACAAATTGCACATATTGCAAATATATATATTAAACAACATAAAAGGATTGTGCACCATGAATAACACAATATGGATTCAGGAAACAAATCACATAACTTGTCAACTCGAATATTACATAATAAATATCTTAGAATAGTGGCATACAATAAACAACATGAAATAAACTCGAGGAGAGAATTGTGCGTCTTGCCGATTCGAGTGTCACCATGTAAAATACCAAGAAATGGTAGCACGCAATGAATATCAAAGTCAAATCATCATTAATCGAATTGCGCGTCTTGCTGATTCGTAAAACACGATGTAAATGTCAAGAAATAACAGCTCACAATAAATAACAAGATCAAAGTACAATGAAACGACTTGCGCGTCTTGCCAATTCGTAAAACATCATGTAAATGTCAAGAAATAGTAGCGCGCAATGGACAACAATGTTTAAACACCATAAAACGAATTGCGCGTCTTGCCGAATCTTAAGCCACCATGTCAATGTCAAGAAATGGTAGCACGCAATGAATAACAAAGTCAAACCTTTATGAAACAAATCGCGCGTCTTGCCTATTTGTAAACTACCATATAAATGTCAAGAAATGGTAGTGTGCAAGTAATCTGTTACTCATTTAAGAATTAAACCAAGAATATGAAAATTCTCAATAACGGTGTCGGAACAGTCCAACCACCGTCTTACCGCCTGGAACAATGATCACCAATGAAGGATGAAGGGCAGAAGACTGGAAGATCCAAATAGGCATCCGGGACAGGAGCTCAGGAAGAAGCTGCTGCTCTGCACCGGGACCTCTGAATAGTGAGCACTGGGAGTTGGGCTGGCTCTCTTTTATAGAGTCTTGGCCCAGCCCAGAACCACGCCCAGGCATGTTGCAGGGAAAGTCTCTGGAAGGCCCTGGAAAGGGGCCACACCCTAACACACTCTGAAAACCTGCAGCAATACATTGCAAAGGAACAGTATTTGTAAGCATATTAAAAATACTTTTTCAGGATTGAACTCTGCAATGCAAAAGGTTAAACCACAACATTTCAGCACAATGCATAAATTACGTTGTCAGCTCTTGCCGTGGTTTCCCCAGTGTTTTTGGCCTCTGACCTCCTGTTTTTTTTATCTTGTGCTGAATTTTGATTTTGCTGGCTTTAGGACTCTGGGCACTTTACCACTGCTGACCAGTGCTAAGTGTAAGTTCACTCTGTCTAAATAGTATAGGTGATTGGTTTATCCATGAATGGCATATTTGATTTACTAGTAAGTCCCTAGTACAGTGTGTGCCCCGGGCATGTAAATCAATTGCTACTAGCGGGCCTGCAGCACTGATTGTGCCACCCACATGAGTAGCCCTGTAAACATGTCTCAGACCTGATACTGCAGTGTCTGTGTGAGTAGTTTTTACTGCCAGTTCAATCTGGCAAGTGCACCGACTTGCCAGGCCCCAAACTGTCCCTTTTACTATATGTAAGTCACCCCAAGTAGGCCCAAGGTGGCCCCATGGGCAGGGTACAGTGTATTTAAAAGGTAGGACATGTGCTGGTGTATTTTGCATGTCAACTAGTGAAATACTCCTAAATTAGTTTTTCACTGTTGCATATTTCCCCTATAGGTTAACATGGGGTTGCCTTGAAATATATTTTAAGTATAATTTACCCTTTGGAAGCAGATAGTGTTATGGAGTTTGGGGTCTCTGAGCTCACAATTAAAAAATACATCTTTTAGTAAAGTTGGTTTTGAGATTGTGTGTTTGAAAAATGCCACTTTTAGAAAGTGGGCATTTTCTTGCTTAAAACCATATTGTGACTTTGCCTGTTTGTGGGTTCCCTGTCTGGGTCAGTTTGACAGTTGGGCTATTTGCACCTCTCTCTAGACAGTGACACAAAGGGAGCTGGGGAGTAGCCTGCATATTCTGATGATCCATCTGTGCTAGGAGGGAGGGGAGGAGTGGTCACTCTCACCTGAAAGGGCTGTGCCTGCCCTCACACAATGCAGTCTCCAACCCCTGGTGTGTGTCTGGGGCCTGGCCTGGGCAAGACAGGATTTCACAAATAAGAGAGACTTTCCTTTGAAGTAAGCCTACTTCAAAGGCCAAAATGGGTATGAGACGAGCACCTAAAACCACAGACTTTACCACAGGCTTCTGGACATCAAGAGGAACCTCTGCCTGAAGATGAGCTGAAGAGCTGAGGAGAAGTGCTGCCCTGCCTGTGACAGTGCTTTGTGGAGCGATCCTGCAGTTGCTGCTTCTGCCTGTGCAAGGGGACAAAGACTGGACTTTGTTGTGCATTCCTGCTTGGGAAGAAATCTCCAAGGGCTTGTCCTGAGCTTGCCTCCTGTTGTTGAAGTCTCAGGGCCATCAAAGACTTCTCCTACCAGCACCTGGACTCTCTGCTGAGACTCCTGTCCTGCCAAGTGGTACTCTATCCAGTTCCTGGGGCCTTAGGTGAAGCTGGCAGAACAAGATTGAAAATCCGTGCGCAGACCGCTGTGCAGGGAAACTTTTGACGCACCCTCTGAGATGCGGCTCAGAAACGATGCACCGCCGGCTTTGCAGCTGAAATCGATGGTCCACTTGCATTGCGGCTGGAAGAGCGACGCAAGCAGCTGAAAAAACGACACGCAACACCCGCTGACGGAGGCTTATAACGTCGCAACCTACATAGAGCAGTTTTGCTGATATCGTGCAGCAACACTTTTTCAACACAAACCCTGCAGGGCACAGAAAAATGACGGAACGTCTGGCCGGACCCGAGTACTTGCCAGGATCGACGCATCACTCTCCTGTGGAGAGGAAAAACGACGCATGCCAACCCAATCGTCAGAGGAGAACGACACATGGTCTTGCTTGGGGTGAGAAATCGACGCAACGCTAGCCTTTTCCGACGCACACTCACCCGTGCGTGTTATTTTGATGCTACCCATGTACTTTTCAACGCTGACAGTGTTTATACTGTTTTCTGAAGAACTTAAGACTATTTTGCTTTTAAAATTAATAACCTGACTTGTGTATGTTGGAGTTTTGTCATTTTGGTCTTGTTTTGTTTAGATAAATATTTCATATTTTTCTAAACCTGTGTTGTCATTTTGTAGCGTATTCGCTGATTTACTCTGTGTGCTGGTTCAAATACTTTACACCTAGACTCTGAAGCTAAGCGGCCTGCTCGTGCCAAGCTACCAAGGGGTTGGGAGGGGGTTAGCTGAGGGTGATTTTCCTTTACTTTGACTAGAGTGAGGGTCCTTGCTTGGACCGGGGGTAACATGACTGCCAACCAAAGACCCCGTTTCTAACAGGGTTGTAATTCGGGCTTTGATTAGATTACGTTTCTTCCGCCGCTTTGGGCAGCCAGTATCGTTTCTGTATGAGTTTCATTTGATGTTGAGATTAATCTACATGACCTTAACATTGTTAATATAGGGAAATAAATATTCTAACTTTCACTAAAATGTTTGGTTATTCATGACTGACTGATCATGGTGCATGACAAATACTGACTCCCATGATTATTCAGGGTATTGATTGTTGATGAGTATTGAACATTGTGTATTGATTATGTACTGGAGCTATGGTAAGAACATCTTAATTGCGAGTCAAAAGGTTAATTGACCTATTTGTGTCCCCTTGTAAGTTTACTTATTAAGGTCAGATGTGCTAACACTACCCCTCTCTCACTCTTTCTCATCCCCGCCTTACCTCTTACTCTACCTCGCCCATTTTTATACCTTACTCCTTTCTCTACTTTTTCTACTCTGTATCTCTAGGTCTCTATACCTCTCTATATCTCCCTTTGGATATCTCCCTACCTATTTCTCTTTCTATCACTCTGTATCTTTCTGGCGTCGTCACTTATTTCTCTTTACATTACATTCATCCCCTCCTCGTCTGCCTCAACCTCTCTTCTCTCCTTACTTCACCTCCATCATTATGCTATTCTCATTTCTTCCTTCATTACCTTTCTTTCCTTATCCTGTCTCCACCCCCATGTCATTAGTCCTACACAGCAGAGCTAGAGCAAACAGACTAGCCAGAGAATCACATGCAGAGAAAGAATAGAGAAGGGCCACAGGTGTGGAAAACAATTTAAGTGACATTGATCAGAATTCACCCAATTAAATGATTAATTCCTCTGAGCAGTGTATGGATACAGGCATGGGCCTTTTGTTCATTCTTGGGCATTGTTCTCCGATCAGTCCTGATCCAATTGTGTCACATTATGGAAAAGTATCTGAGGATTCGACTTAACTAGTGGGTTTTGCTTTTATACTTATGATTCTTTCCCGCCACATGTAATTTTGGATGTGTATTTAGTGTTGTCCTAATGTTAAAGTATAGAATACCTAAAGAAACAATAGCAAATACAGTCAGCGCCAGATGTGAGACAGGGTCAATGTACATACTTTTCTTTTACAAGGATTATGGTGATGTTAAAAATGAAGAAATACACTTCATTCAGTAAAATGTAAGCCAATAGATACAGGATTCATTTATTTTTAATGTCATAACATTCCTGTTAACTGATTCTATGTTAATCGGCCAAAGTTAAGAATTAACCACCAAGTTTATTTTGACACATGGATAAATCACTGCTTTTCTGCTACAATTTTATTACACATGTAAGTCAGTAGTTCATAGAAAATGTTCCTACAATTTTAAACTCTGCACATATGTTGATGGTTCCAGTGCTTAATTTGTAAATGAAAACGTGCCGGAGCCCAAAACCCTCCTCTTAAACATGCGGCTGCTGCACTTAAATGTGGGAACACGGAATAATAAGGCGGTGTAATCCTCAAGCCATCTCAGGCCTTTTCAATCCATTTAAAGCCACTCCCTGCCCCTTCAGCTCACTCTTGCAGCTTTCTACGTTCTCCCTTTGTGATTTTTTGTTTTTCCCTTTCTCTGTCTTTCCCATATGTGTCTTTTGCTCGCAGCAAATGGCTTGAGACTGAAGAATAAGCGCCGGCCCTAAAAAATAAGTGCCGGTGCTCAGCACCGGAAACAACAAGCACAAATCAAGCACTGGATGGTTCCCAACACAATGATTATGGTGGTATTATTTGAGCATGCCGCACAAATAAAGTTGGCAATGCACATATAAAAAATCTGGAGATCACTCTCATTGCTATGTGAGGTACTCCCATGTGAAAGAAACTCAAAGGAAACCTAGGCTACACCTTATCAAACATGTTTCTTCTTACACAGACATAAATAAGAACCTTAAAGAATAGGAAAAAGACAAAAGTTTCTTAGGTTGGTAAATTAAGGTCTGTGAACTGAGAAGTTAGAGGCATTAATTATGGTATGAAGATATAGGTGATTTGATCTTGAAAAACAGAGAGTAGCTGAAAAGACAGGCCAAGATTTGCAATTGTTTTGCAAGGGTTTGTGTTTCTTTTGTAATGCAAACCCAATGCAAAAGCTTTTGGGCGATTATGCATAGTATTGTGTACTGGAAGGGGTCCCGGTACAAAACCAATGCTGTACTCACGCACACACTTCTGCACTATGGCGCAAAGGTGTGTGTGTGGTACTGGGCAGCAAAATGTATGCGCTAATGCTAGGGAAAGGGGAGGGAAGTGCCATATCTCTGTAGATATGGTGCTCTCCTGCTCTCACCCTGTCACACAGAGCAACAACGGTGGATGCTGCACTGCATTCTGTGACACCTTTGAAACATAAAAAGACAAAGGTACAAGCACCAATTCATGTCCTTCAGGGTAATGCATTAAATGCCTGTTTACTCAATTTCAATACAGCTACTGAAATGAGACTGATATCGGTGAATGTTCATCATGAAATAGCAAGTCAGTACCCTTTGTTGTTTCATGGATTTGGAAAACTGAAAGTCATGAAAGTGCAACTTCATATCAATGTACACATTTGTCCTCTTGCTTAAAGACATAGACAAATTGCATTTCATTTACAAGAAGCTGTTGAGAAAGAGCTTGAGAACTTACTGAAGCATGATATAATTGAGCTATCTACTGATCCAACCCAGTAGGTTTCGCCCGTAGTGGTAGTTCCTAAAAAGGACAGTGAAGGAGCTGTACGCATTTGGGTTGACATGTGTCAAGTTAACAAGGCAATTGAAAGAGAATGACATCCCGGTCCATACATTGCCGACATAATCACAGTTAAATGGTGCAAAGTCTTCTCTCGCCTTGATCTGAATAAAGGATATCCTCAGTTGGAACTGGAAGAAAATTGCAGGTACGTTACTACCTTTCCTACTCAAATTGGTTTGTTCAGATATAAAAGATTACGTTTCGGTGTATCATCAGTTGCAGAACTGTTTCAATATGTAGTTCGACATATAACACAACCTGTCATGAAGGCTTTCAGTTACAGTGAGATGACATATTGTTTTTTAGGGGCCACACAAAAGGGACATGATAACGTTCTTACACAAGTTTGTCGACTACTTGGTGATGCAGGTTTAACGTTGCAGAGAAGTGTGAATTCCAAAAAACAAAACCTAAATTCTTTGGCTTTATCTTTTCCGATGAGGGTATGACACCAGATTCAGCTAAAGTACAAGCCTTATCAGCTACTAATCTACCACAAGATGCTACAATGTTACAGTCATTTCTTAGTATGGCCAATTACTGTTCTAGATACAAATGTGACTTTGCCACTGTAAGTGCTTTCTTAAGAAAATTAACAAAAAAGAATGTTCCATTTTACTGGTCATATGAATGTGCTCAAAGCTTTAAGAAAATCAAGCATGCAATTGATTCAAAATTGCAAACAGAGGTTGTTGTTGACGCATATGCAGTCGAGTTGAGTGCGATCCTTGCCCAACACAATGGACACCCAAATGCCCGAAAACATATTGTGGCCTATGGAGGCAGAAGTCTGTCACAAACTGAACGTGCCTACTCACAACCTGAAAAATAGAGTTTAGCAGTAGTCTGGGCATGTGAACATTTCCATGAATTCTTGCATGGCAAAATCTTGTAACTGATCATCAAGCATTGCTAACTACCTTTAAAAGCCAAGAAGCCTCCCGTAATTGAACATTGGGGTTTGCTATGACAACACTATTGAGCTTTGACCAGGGAAGGCTCAACACCCTGCTGACTACTTATGACAATTGCTGATACAGAATGATATCATTACACATCAATTCTAGAGACAGCACACTTGATCTCTCATACATGACAATGAATATCAGAAGTTCAAGAATGTAAAAGATGAACTATCAGTTACCCAAGAAGACATTGTTTTAAGAGGTTCAAGAACTGTCATACCAGAGAGTCTGCAGCAACATATCAGAGAGTCTACCACAACAAGTGACTTAAATGGCCCACGAAGGACAGCATGGAATTGTTGCTACCGAACGAGCTCTTGGAGGCAGAGTTTGGTTCCTTCATCTTGATGAGAGAGTTGAGGAAGAATTGAAACCTTATTATTTGTGTAATTGCTTATCTCCCAAAGTCATTCCTCATCCCTTGAATATGTCAAATTTGCCCAAACATGTATCAGAGAGAGTTGCTGTGAACTTCTTTGGTCTTCTTGACAATGGACATCACCTGATGGTGATTATTGATGAGTATTATCATTTTCCACTCATCAATGATCGTTCATCAATTACTCAAGAGAAAGACATTGAAAGATTAGATGAAATCTTTGCATTATGAGGTGTTCCCTTAATTTTGATAAAACTAACAATGGTCCACCTTTCAACAGTCAAGAATTCAGAGACTTTCTTATGCACCTCAATGTGAGAAATCTGAAAATCACACCTTTTTGGTCACAAGCACTCTGTGAGCACCTTGAAAAAGACTGTACAACGTGCAAAATTAGTGAATCTTAGTTTGAAGTCAGCTCTCCGTGCTACTCTTTGAACATACAGATCAACTCCTCGTTCAATGACAGGTGACAGTCCTGCCAGACTGATGTTTGGGAAAGCCATGACAATCAAGTTACCACAGTGGACCAACAGAAGATCTACCACTGACGGTGAGCTTCATCAAAAAGACTTGAGTCGTAAACAAATGATGAAAGTGTATGCTGACAAACGTAGAGGTGCCAAGAGCATAATTATTTTCATGAAGGAGATCAAGTGTTGGTTTGACAAATGAGAAAGTAGTGCAACAAAAGAAAAGCATAAATCTGATGCTCCCTTTGTTACAGGACCGTTTAAAGTCATAAATAGTAAGGGACACATGGTGACTGTTCAGTATCCTGGGTAGTCCATTACATAAGACTCTTCGCACTTCAGACCACTGCGACCTTCACCAGTTCCTTATGTCCTTGCCGAAACTGGATCAAGTGAGACTGCAGAGCAACCTCCCACTGCTTCTGTCCTTACGTCACCTGTATCAGTCGTGGATGCTACTCGACTCTCTTCCCAGCTTCAAGGGATCCGATCTGGGCTTTTCCAAAGAGACTCATAAAAGAGCTGTAATATATGTATATATGTCTATAAAAAGTGTAGTTTTTGTTTAACAAGAGGGCGTTGTAGTGTCATGTGAGTAGTAATGATGGGACCCTTTTGATTTCTGAAGGAATCCATAGAACTGTGACATGAGTGTTTTGGGTGTGGTGACTGGATTTCAGTTTTAGAATGTTGAATTTGCACTTGAACGGAGAAGAATAAAGACATGTAAGACCGAGCTCTGTGTGTGGCGTGTTCATTTAAGAGAACCCAGGCTGTGGAGGATGCTATGGCAATCAGTGGTTCAAATGTCAGCGCTCATCATGGTAATTATAAAGTATGCCTTATCTCTGTTCTCCTTTAATTCCGTTGGCAGGAGGACACCCCCAAACATTTTAGAACTTCAATCAGAAAAATTTTACGCACTTTTTGAACTACTGAACTGGAGTATCCTGGGTTCTTTTCAGTAGATACTCTTTTATGGCAATTATATGGTGTTGTTCTTGGGTGTGGAGATGCCAGATACCGCTAATGAACTAGAAGTGGGCAAGGAATTAGCATATATTTCATAATACAAGATACAACAACATGCACTTTACTTGAGGTCCTACTTTTAGTGTTCAGGCCAAACACATTGCTCTTCTACCATGATGCATTCTACATTGTTGGTGGCAATTCTGACCAGGCAGAAATGTCTTCTATAGTATTGATAAGTCATGACAGGTGAGCACTCATTAGACAGCTCCTGGGTAGATAACATCTCATACCTATATTGAGTGAAAAATAAATCAGAAAGCTAGTGCTTGCTCCTAGGCACAAATTTTCAGATGGTAGTTGGGCCCCAACATTTGGTATTTCGTTTATGGAACAGATCTCATTATACATCAGAGGTAGCAAAACTACTAGCTACTGGCTGGTCAATGGAATGATCAACACACCAAGATTAACTCGGGTATGCTTAACCCTCTTCTATCCTTTGCTGTATTGAATAGATCCTGATTGGACCCCATAGGATTGGAAGGCCCCTGACCAGCAAGACCTCTCAATAGACTGAAATATATAGACATCACATCAGGGTACAGCATTGCACATCTCTCCTAGGTTTTGGTTTTTAAATATGCAAGAAGGGGGGAAATTACAAATATAATTAGCTTTAACCAGCATTTATGCATTTTAATGGCTCAGTAGGCTCACTAAAATTAGTAGAAATTTCACCCCGGGACAAACATCAATGCACTCTTAATGCCAGTGTTTGCTTTATAGTGATTGTCATTTTTGTGTGTTTTTTTTAACTGGGGTGCCCCGTCCACTGTTGAACCGCCCCTTTTTGTGACCACAGACATTTTGCCACCTCCAACTGCAGCACTATTCAATTAGGTAGTGCAGGTAGCAAAATGTCCATCAGCAAAAAAAAAACACAGGACAAAGTCCACCAACAAGGTGTGCTTTCACGTCAATTGAGTTGAGCAAAAGCACTTAAAATATAATAAGAAATCTCTTTCATTTCTGCAGTGGATGCGCAAAAACCTGTTACCACCACCTCCAATCCCCCACACAGAGCTCCCAAAAGAGTCTACTATGCACCAATATTATGGTCATAGTGAGAAAGTGCCCATTCTCCTAGAAGTGGTTAGGGGTAACTGTCCATTATGGATAAATGCCATTCAATGAGGCAAGGAGAATTCATCCAAAGCTATTTTGACACTGGATACCCTTCATGTTAGAGTGGCATTTAAGTACTCCGTCCTTGGGTTGCCCTCTTAATTTAATTGATTATATGTTGGGCTCAAATGTCAGGGGCTGGTAGACATAAGCCATGGTTACTGGAGGAAGATACAATGAAATATAAACGTCTGCTTGATTCACAGCTGTCGGACAAGTTTTCCCTTCTGCATACAGGACAATATTTACCCATACAGACGTTCTGGACATCGAGATCTTCTGGCAATCAATTCAGAATCTGGCATCTTTACATCTTTCTAGTACACTGTTTTGCCACTCCTGTCCCAAAACTCCAAAATAGTCTTACACTATCTGTGCCTTTGCAGTCTAGAGTCAGGCCCCTTTTGAAAGCTACCTATTCCAGGCTTAGTCAATCTCTTTATTATTTTTTGCCTTCCCCTTTAGCTAGCTGGCAGTCCAGCGCCAACAACAGTTTTCCACCGAACGTGCTGGACAAGGTTTTACACCAACTTGATCATAACTACCGTGGAGTCTAACAAAGGCTGAGGAGGAACATATGTATGCTAGGTTTTCAGGAAAACCAAGATTAGTTTCTTTTAGATTTATGTCCTATGCATTTTTTTCTGGTAGGTATCCTGAAAACCTGGCATGACTACAACCATTCTGGACCTTTCTTGGACACCATTGTTCCATAGCCAGCCATCCATTTAGATTTGAAAGTTGTGTTTAAATATTACTTGATTTAATATTACGTACACCTATTTTTGAATTACCTTCAACCAGTCAGTTCTGTTTTTAGTTCATTTTAATGACACGATTTTGAAATAACGTCTGCCGTGCATCTCCTCTAAAAAGTTATATAGATGGACACTCCAACAGAGACGTCTAACTGATCAAATTTCACTCGTGAGAATTAATATGCTTCGATTGTCAATTCATTTTAGTCCTCACAGTTGGAGTATATTTTTCTAAAGACCACAATAGTCAAGAATGTGTGGATCTTGCAGGGTGACTCAGGAAACATGTTGCCACTTTTTAATAATTTGCCTTACTCGAATTGTTTTTAGACTTATATGTCTTAGCGGGCAATTGTTACTGAATGGCATTGTTACCTGAAGCATAGCAAAGAGATACGTAACGACAATAATAATGGACACATTGCAGCAGCTCATTGATTTTGTCATCTTAGCGTTCTTTTCGAAGCATATATTGATTAACAAATTTATTATCATGGTCTGGTTGTGAAGAGATGGCCAGTTTTCGGCTCTTATGTTGTTAATTCTGTATTCCTTTAATATATCACGATGAAAAATGTTATCCAAACCGCGATCTGAACACATAATAAACTGCAGTACTATGTAGTGGCAGGACTCGGGTAACGCAGTTGGGATCTGTGGATTTAATTAGATGGAAGTTTGTGGCGAGTGACTAAGAGAAAAATAGCAGTGTGCTACATTAGAGTAACCCAGAAAAACGAATAAATCGTAATCCACTATCACAACTCTATGAATGATTTGAACATATCACCATTGAGGCGTGAATGAAAATGCTCATCTGTACTGAAGTTGCATTTGCCTTCATTAATCACTATAAAATGTAAAGTTAATTTGATTTATTCTTTGCAACTGGGTTTTGAATTTGGCTACTCTTTCTCACCACGTAGGTTCTTATGCACAGGTAACTGGGTTCTCCTCTGTCGTCATGCGTGAAGGGCCCTCTGACAAGATAGAGGTTCGGTGCTCAAATTCATCCCAGGAATTGGAGATTTTGCTCAATGAGGAGAGGATTGCCTTCAATGAAATCAACTGGATGGACCTAAAAGGTAAGGGACGCAACTAGAGAGCCTATAGTCCATGCATACTCAATGCAGTTCTTACTTTTGGGTCACATTTGAAAAGAGCGTGAACCACATCTACTCTTTTAATTACCTAGCAAAGGTGGAACTGTGAGTTTTTCTGATTGACTCAAGGACTCTGTTGATGACCATGAGTAACTTTACTAGACTTCAGCATTTAGAGTTAATTGGAAGGAGCTATGTTGTCTGAGTCTCTTGTTACTTAGTATTAAGTAGGGCATTAATAATAGAGACAACAACATGGCTGCAATATCAACCTTGGGTTCCTTTTTTTTTTGTATAAACTTGCAGGAGGACATCCATAGCAGAATGTAATACATCAGGGCAATTGCTGCACATAGCTTGGCAGGCACTTTGTATAACATAAATTAGAGCAGATGATTGAGGCATTGTACAATAATGTTGTTTGTGATGGACAGACAGCTGAACAATACAATGATAGCTCAGTTTGCAAGGAAGAGTTAATAGAACTCCTATGTATAATCCGATGTAGTACACGTTTGGACATGCTTAGGTTCTGCCTGCAGAAATAGCACTTCATGGTACTTTATTGCTCACTGAATGAGGAGCAAAGTCAGCTCTCAGGAGGCAGTGAACTCCAGTGATGGGTACCTGTTGGACCTGGCTTTTTGACAGGGACATCCCCAAACTTTTTGCCTCCTTCCTCCTACTTTTTCTGACCTTCTGTTGTTGGCTTTTGACCTCTGGGCACTTTACCTCTGCTAACCAGTGCTAAAGTGCATATGCTCTCTGTATAAATTGTACTACTGATTGGTTTATCCATGATTGACTATTTAATTTACTTGTAAGTCCCTGGTAGAGTGCACTACATGTGCCTAGGGCAGGTAGATTAAATGCTACTAGTGGGCCTGCAGCACTGGTTGTGCCACCCACCACAGTAGCCCCTTAACCCTGGCTCAGGCCTGCCATTGCAAAGCCTGTGTGTGCAGTTTCACTGCCACTTCGACTTGGCATTTAAAAGTACTTGCCAAGCCTAGAACTCCCCTTTTTCTACATATAAGTCATCCCTAATGTGTGCCCTAGGTAACCCCTAGAGCAGGGTGCTGTGTAGGTAAAAGGCAGGACATGTACCTGTGTAGTTATATGTCCTGGTAGTGTACAACTCCTAAATTTGTTTTAACACTACTGTGAGGCCTGCTCCCTTCATAGGCTAACATTGGGGCTGCCCTCATACACTGTTGAAGTGGCAGCTGCTGATCTGAAAGGAGCAGGAAGGTCATATTTAGTATGGCCAGAATGGTAATATAAAGTCCTGCTGACTGGTGAAGTCGGATTTAATATTATTATTCTAGAAATGCCACTTTTAGAAAGTGAGCATTTCTTTGCACTAAAATCTTGTTGTGCCCTTCAATCCACATCTGGCTAGGTTTAGTTGACAGCTCCTTGTGCATTCACTCAGACACCCCAAACACAGGGTACTCAGCCTCACTTGCATACATCTGCATTTTGAATGGGTCTTCCTGGGCTGGGAGGGTGGAGGGCCTGCCCTCACACAAAGGACTGCCACACCCCCTACTGGGACTCTGGCAGACAGGATTGAACTGAAAGGGGGCTTGGTGCATTTCTTAGACACTCTTTGAAGTCACCCCCACTTCAAAGGCACAACTTAGTATAAAACAGGGCCTCTGCCCTACCTCATCAGACACTTGCTGGAGAAGAAACCTGAACCAGAAACTACATCCTGCCAAGAAGAACTGCCTGGCTGCTCAAAGGACTCACCTGTCTGCTTTTCTACAAAGGACTGCTGCCTTGCTGTTGGCCTGCTGCCTTGCTGAACTCTTGCCTGGCTGTAAAAGTGCTCTCCAAGGGCTTGGATAGAGCTTGCCTCCTGTTCCCTGAAGTCTCAGGACCAAAAAAGACTTCTCTCTTCCTCTTGGACGCTCCGTGCGCCGAACTTTTCGACGCACAGCTTGTTCCGCGGAGAGAAAAACGCCGCACACCGACGCTGATCAACGCGACGCCTTCGGGACGATCGAAACTTTGACGCACGGCCTCGCAAGGACAACGCCGCCCGACTTCCCAGGAGAAATCAACGCAACGCCTGCCGTGAGATCAAAACTTTGACGCACGGCCTCGCAAGGACAACGCCGCCCGACTCCGCAGGAGAAATCGACGCGACGCCTGCCGTGAGATCAAAACTTTGACGCACGGCCTCGCAAGGACAACGCCGCCCGACTCCGCAGGAGAAATCGACGCGACGCCTGCCGTGAGATCGAAACTTCGACGCGCAGCCCCGCAGAACGATGCGCAGCCGGAAAACAAGCAGGAAAATCCACGCACAGACCCGGGACATCTGGTAATCCCCGCGACCCACAGAAAGAGACTGTCCGCGCGCCGGAAAACGACGCACGACTTCCCCGCGTGGAAAATAACGACGCAAGTCCGTGTGTGCTGGGGAGAAATCGACGCACACACCCTTTTTCCACGCACCTCTTCCTTTGTGGCCCTCTGAGGAGATTTTCCACCAGAAACCAGGTACTTTGTGTTTGAAAGAGACTTTGTTTACTTTCTAAAGACTTAAGACACTTTATATCACTTTTCAGTGATATCTTTACAAATTCATATTGCAACTTTGATCATTTTGACCTGAAGATACCCAGATAAATATTATATATTTTTCTAAACACTGTGTGGTGTATTTTTGTGGTGTTATGCTATGGTGTTGTATGATTTATTGCACAAATGCTTTACACATTGCCTTCTAAGTTAAGCCTGACTGCTCGTGCCAAGCTACCGGAGGGTGAGCACAGGCTGATTTTGGATTGTGTGTGACTTACCCTGACTAGAGTGAGGGTTCTTGCTTGGACAGAGGGCAACCTGACTGCCAACCAAAAACCCCATTTCTAACAGTACCTAAGAACAGTTAGGCATCAGCAACTGCACACAGAGCTAGGTGGTTTCGATGTGACCAACAAGTTCTGATTGCCAGATACAGATTCCAAATGAATGTGTAGCTGGTACGTATGTTGGCAATTTAATCTTGGCATGGGCCACTTTTTAATACTATTTTCAGAAACTCATAGCTGGCTCTGTTTTTAGCCAGGAAAAGTTCTGCTTTCTATCGAAAGGGAATGGTCGGTGGGTGGCCAGGTAGATTGGAAAGAGATCTGTTATTAAGTTAGGAACCTCGCCCAATTGAGAGGAATGCTGAGGGACCGTCCAAGTAGGCGTTTGCAATAGCCCAGTTTAATAAGTAATAAGGAAATGATTAGTGCCTTAACATCATAATGAGAAAGATATTTAAATGTCTTAGTGAATAGTTCTTATGTTAAGTGGCAGTTGTCAAACTAAGATATCAAAAGGTTGAACATTATGCCAAGTTTCCAGCCAAAGACGATAAAATCAGGAAGGTAGAATATAGATGGAACGAAGTGAAGGGGAAGTTGTGGGAAAGGAGAAAAATAAATGACCTCTTTTTTGTAGTAGCACAGCATTAAAGACCTGATGGGCATCCACTGTTAAATGGCACAGATGCATTATTGTAGGTATGGGGAGAGGGAGAAGAATATTTGTGTGTCGTCAGCATAGAGAATGTGGAAGCCAAACAAGCAGATGGTGTCTCCAAAACAGGTACTGTAAAGAAATCGTAGAAATGGACAACGTGGAAGAGGCTGACTAGGTTGTTGGAGGATGTGTAGTAAATAGTTTGAATACGTGTTATTCCAGTACCTTAAAGGAGAAAGGGTGCTGGAAAACTGAACAGTAGTTGGCATGAGAGAACAGGACAGCAGCATTTTTTTTATGGAACAGCAGCACAGTAGCAGATTTGAAACACTTTGTGTAAGTTACAGATAGGAGGGGATGATAAAAAAGAAAGGTTAGGTAGAGAAGCACCTTGGAAAAAAGATCCATGCAGTTAGTAGTTTGTGGGATGGGACGACCATGTGGTGCACATGATAATTGGTGGATTCAAGAATTAGGATATGTTCATAGGTGAAGTAATAGATAACCCGAAAGGAGTAGGAGATTGAGAATAAGGGGTGGTAGAGGAAAAGGGGGGACATTATGTAAAGTGGTATGGTTTGAAATCCTTGCCTGAGAGTGAAGAGTACTTATAAATGTGTGTGATGGAGAGATTGTGGAGATGATGTTTTGAAACATAACATTGGCTAAGAGTATAGAAAATGTCATCAAGGCTTGGTTGTGTGCTTCCTGATTTTCTGCTGTCTTGTGTTTATGCCACTTGAGAAGGAGTGGACTCATTCTAGTGGCACTTCCTGCTGCCAGGCCCTATGGCCAAAGCCCAGGAGGATGTCAGTCCATGCCAGTCACAGCTTATGACATGCACAGAGTAAGGTTGGCCTTCCGGCCTAAGGGACCCCATCCCCAAGCCCAAACCATATATATTAAGGGGAGGTGACATGCAGCCACCTGTCCTAGAGCATTAATTGTCCCCAGGGACCCCATCCCACTGGGTCAAATACAATTAAACAGGGGAGTGTGTGTGCATCCCTTCTCCCCAAGCTCTAATAGGCTCCAGCCACCATCACTGACCCTTATTACGCCCCAGGGACCCCATCTTCTGGGGCTGGATTTCTTTAAAAATCGGAGGTGGGGGCACTTGGCCTCCTTCCTGAGCCTTATGATGCCCTGGTGGCACCCTTCCCCTGGGGGCAGTGTTTTATTAAAGTGGTAGAGATGCCATGCAGCCCTCTCCACAAGTCTTCAAAAGCCCCTGGGACCCCATCTCCCGAGACCATGCTTTATTTAAAAGGGGAGAACGTCACTTGGCCCCCCTCCCCTAGCCTTATTAGGCCCCAGGAACCCTAACCACAGGCCTCCTCTCCCTGAGCCTATTTTGGCCCCAGTGACCCCATCCTCTGAGCCGCCTGTTTTCTTTTTTAAAAGAGAAGAGTGCTGTGTGGCCCCAGACCACAAGCCTATATTGGCCCCGGAGACCCCATCCCCAGGGCCTTCATTATTTATAGGTGGGTGCCAAGTGCCCACCTTGAGCACCCACCATGTACATTATTGGGGCCCACAGGAGGAACCCCAGGGCCCTGAGGCCCCAGTCGGCTACTTGCATAATGCGGAAGCTGGCAAAGCACCTACCCAGAGGGAGCGCCTATGTTTGCTGATCCTTCTGGGTGGGAGCAATATGTGTTTTGTTTCCCAGAACACAAGATTGCTCCTAGTGTGTGGGACTATTTTTAAAGCTCCCGTGGGCTGGGAGCATACTTTCTGTTTTTTCCCATTTGGCAGGAGATTTAAAATTGCTCCCACCAGAGAGGAAACACATGTTTCCCTTTTCATGGTACCACGGGCAGGGAAAGTACTGTTTCCTGGGTGTGGGCTGGTTGGGACGCAGTAAGAGAGACAACCCCAGGGAATGGGATCTCGGGCCATTAAAAGCTCAAGGAAGGGGTGCCTCC
Organism: Pleurodeles waltl; assembly: GCF_031143425.1. NCBI lineage: Eukaryota > Metazoa > Chordata > Amphibia > Caudata > Salamandridae > Pleurodeles > Pleurodeles waltl. Next base: position 745,153,904 of record NC_090450.1, on the reverse strand, counting down.
TCCTTTTAATTTTGCAGCCCTGGGGTGGGAGGGGGGTGGGGGGCATTGGGGACCTGAGGGCCTTTTTAAAGCTCTGGGTGGGGGTAGCACACAGTCCCCTCCCCGTTTTTTTTTTTTTTTTTACCCAGGACCTCAGTTGACCCAGGGAGCTAAGTCTATGCACCCGCACTCCCTTCTTCTTAAAAAAAAAAAAAAAAAATGGCCATAGGGGTTGGGTTCCCTGGTTCTTTCACAGGCTCAGGGAAGGAGGGGAGAGCCAAGTAGCCCCCTTTCCTTTTGACAAAAATCGATCCAAAGTATTAGGTCCCAGGGGCCACCATTGGCTTGGGGTGGGGGGAGCACGCCTTCCTCCTCTCACATATACACAGCCCCAGGGGATGTGGTCCCCAGGGCCCTAAATGGGTTCGGAGGCCCTACACATATACACACACACACACACACACATATATATATATATATGTAGGAAAGTACCATCTTCCCAGGCATGTTACCCCCATATTTCACTGTATATATGTTATTTTAGTTGTATGTGTCACTAGGACCCTGCCAGCCAGGGCCCCAGTGCTCATAAGTGTGCCCTGTATGTGTTCACTGTGTGATGACTAACTGTCTCACTGAGGCTCTGCTAACCAGAACCTCAGTGGTTATGCTCTCTCATTCCTTTCCAAATTGTCACTAACAGGCTAGTGACCAATTTCACCAATTTACATTGGCATACTGGAACACCCTTATAATTCCCTAGTATATGGTACTGAGGTACCTAGGGTATTGGGGTTCCAGGAGATCCCTATGGGCTGCAGCATTTCTTGTGCCACCCATAGGGAGCTCTGACAATTCTTACACAGGCCTGCCACTGCAGCCTGAGTGAAATAACGTCCACGTTATTTCACAGCCATTTACCACTGTACTTAAGTAACTTATAAGTCACCTATATGTCTAACCTTTACCTGGTAAAGGTTGGGTGCTAAGTTACTTAGTGTGTGGGCACCATGGCACTAGCCAAGGTGCTCCCACATTGTTCAGGGCAAATTCCCCAGACTTTGTGAGTGCGGGGACACCATTACACGCGTGCACTATACACATGTCACGACATATGTATAGAGTCACAATGGTAACTCCGAACATGGCCATGTCACATGTCTTAGATCATGGAATTGTCACCCCAATGCCATTCTGGCATTGGGGAGACAATTTCATCATCCCCTGAGTCTCTAGCACAGACTCGGGTACTGCCAAACTACCTTCCCCGGGGTTTCACTGCAGCTGCTGCCAACCCCTCAGACAGGTTTCTGCCCTCCTGGGGTCCAGCCAGGCTTGGCCCAGGAAGGCAGAACAAAGGACTTCCTCAGAGAGAGGGTGTTACACCCTCTCCCTTTGGAAAAAGGTGTCAGGGCTGGGGAGGAGTAGCCTCCCCCAGCCTCTGGAAATGCTTTGATGGGCACAGATGGTGCCCATCTCTGCATGAGCCAGTCTACACCGGTTCAGGGATCCCCCAGCCCTGCTCTGGCGCGAAACTGGACAAAGGAAAGGGGAGTGACCACTCCCCTGACCTGCACCTCCCCTGGGCGGTGCCCAGAGCTCCTCCAGTGTGCTCCAGACCTCTGCCATCTTGGAAACAGAGATGCTGCTGGCACACTGGACTGCTCTGAGTGGCCAGGGCCAGCAGGTGACATCAGAGACTCCTTTTGATAGGCTCTTACCTGTGTTGCTAGCCTATCCTCCTTCCTAAGTAGCCAAACCTTCTTTTCTGGCTATTTAGGGTCTCTGCTTTGGGGAATTCTTTAGATAACGAATGCAAGAGCTCATCAGAGTTCCTCTGCATCTCTCTCTTCACCTTCTGCCAAGGAATCGACCGCTGACTGCTCTGGATGCCTACAAAACCGCAACAAAGTAGCAAAGACGACTACTGCAACCTTGTATCGCTGATCCAGCCGCCTTCTCGACTGGTTTCCTGGTGGTGCATGCTGTGGGGGTAGTCTGCCTCCTCTCTGCACTAGAAGCTCCGAAGAAATCTCCTGTGGGTCGACGGAATCTTCCCCCTGCAACCGCAGGCACCAAAAGACTGCATCACCGGTCCTCTGGGTCCCCTCTCAGCATGACGAGCGTGGTCCCTGGAACTCAGCAACTCTGTCCAAGTGACTCCCACAGTCCAGTGACTCTTCAGTCCAAGTTTGGTGGAGGTAAGTCCTTGCCTCCCCACGCTAGACTGCATTGCAGGGTACCGCGTGATTTGCAGCTGCTCCGGCTCCTGTGCACTCTTCCAGGATTTCCTTTGTGCACAGCCAAGCCTGGGTCCCTGACACTCTAACCTGCAGTGCACGACTTCCTGAGTTGTTCTCCGGCATCGTGGGACCTTCCTTTGTGACTTCGGGTGAGCTCCGGTTCACTCTTCTTTGTAGTGCCTGTTCCAGCACTTCTGCGGGTGCTGCCTGCTTCTGAGTGGGCTCCTTGTCTTGCTGGGCGCCCCCTCTGTCTCCTCACGTAATTGGTGACATCCTGGTCCCTCCTGGGCCACAGCAGCATCCACAAACCCTAACCGCAACCCTTGCAGCTAGCAAGGCTTGTTTGCGGTCTTTCTGCACGGAAATGACTCTGCAAGCTTCTTTACGACGTGGGACATCCATCCTCCAAAGGGGAAGTTCCTAGTCCTCTTCGTTCTTGCAGAATCCACAGCTTCTACCATCCTGTGGCAGCTTCTTTTCACCCACAGCTGGCATTTCCTGGGCATCTGCCCCCTCCCGACTTGATCGTGACTTTTGGACTTGGTCCCCTTGTTCCACAGGTACTCTCATCTGGAAATCCATCATTGTTGCATTGCTGGTGTTGGTCTTCCTTGCAGAATTCCCCTATCACGACTTCTGTGCTCACTGGGGAACTTAGGTGCACTTTGCACCCACTTTTCAGGGTCTTGGGGTGGGCTATTTTTCTAACCCTCACTGTTTTCTTACAGTCCCAGCGACCCTCTACAAGGTCACATAGGTTTGGGGTCCATTTGTGATTCGCATTCCACTTTTGGAGTATATGGTTTGTGTTTCCCCTATACCTATGTGCTCTCATTGCAATCTATTGTGACTGTACATTGCTTGCATTGCTTTCTATTGCTATTATTGCATATTTTTGGTATTGTGTACATATATCTTGTGTATATTTGCTATCCTCATACTGAGGGTACTCACTGAGATACTTTTGGCATATTGTCATAAAAATAAAGTACCTTTATTTTTAGTATATCTGTGTATTGTGTCTTCTTATGATATAGTGGTATAGTAGGAGCTTCACACGTCTCCTAGTTCAGCCTAAGCTGCTCTGCTAAGCTACCTTTTCTATCAGCCTAAGCTGCTAGACACCTCATCTACACTAATAAGGGATAACTGGACCTGGTGCAGAGTGTAAGTACCCCTTGGTACCACTACAAACCAGGCCAGCCTCCTACAATATATATATATATATATATATATATATATATATATATATATATATATAAATGTGTGCATATATAAACCTATATGTGGTACAAAATGGCAGTCGTCTTTTTTGGTGTGTTTTGCTGCATTATGTTTTTTAGTTTGGAATATGGGTTTATGTGTGTAAAATCTGAACCTAACTAAAACGGCCCTGTAAACGTAGTTTTTTTTAGTGAACTTCTAAGGGTTTTTTAAATTCTATTTTTTAGTTATACCATCCCTGTAACCTGTGATTTCTTCTGTGAATGTCTAGGTTTGTTTTAACATTAAGTAAAATGACCATCACAATGCATGTTGCGGGGGGTGGAGGGCCTGGCCTGGCATTGTTCTACCCCCACCCAATCTTGCTGTTCCTCTTCCCCCTCCTCCTTACCATCCATCGTCCAAGTCCCAGCCCCTGCTCCCGCATTGCATCCCTGTATGGCCGTTGTTCTGCCACTGCCCTCCTTCAGCTTGATGTCCCTGCCCACTCCTCCTGCCTTCTGTTGTCCAATTCTGTGCCCCATCATTGCCCTCCTGCTTAGCTATGTGCTTAGCTAGCTGCCCCTGCCCTCCTTCCCCTGCCCTCCGATGTCTTTGTGCTTGCTCCTGTTCCCTCCTTTTTGCTCACCATGTTCCATTAACCTGCCACTACCCTTCCTGACTACTCTGAGTGTTCTGTTGAACTGCCACTACCCCTCCCACCTGCCTAGCATGGTCAGATGACTGCTACCTGTTCCTGCCACCTCCGCCCTGCCTGCCCAAGTTCCATGCCTCTATCCCCTCCCTCCTGAGTGTCCATTTTGCTGCCACTCCCTTCTGCCCTTGATGCTCTGTTGTGCTACAACAGCTCCTCCTGTCTACCCCATGTGGTCTGTTCTGAAGCTCCTTCCCTGCTTTCTCTTGCCTGTGTCTATCTCTACCCATCCCTTCTGTCCTGCACCATCGTCCTTAGTGCATGTGCCTGCCCCCTCCCTTTTGTCCACCATGACCATTGTGCTGCCACTAACCCTCCTGCTTGCCATGCATGGCCTTCTGTGCTGCCACAGCCCTCCCCCACCTGTCCTGGGTTGTCAGCTTGCTGTCCCTGACCTCCTCCCGCCTTCCCTTTGTTGCCTGTGTGTGTGCCAGTATAGTATCACTGTTGCCCTCTATTGTGTGTTGTGCTTCCAGTGCCCATCCTGCCTGCTCTCCATGGTCAGCTTGCTACTCCAGCCATGCCCCCTCCGTTTACCATCTGCAAGCCCCTATCCCCTCCCTCCTCCCTTGCCTGGTCCGTTTTCATGCCCCTGCCCCCTCCCTCCTTCCCTGCATGGGCTGTTATGCTGCAACTGTCCCTCCTGTCTCTAAGGTATGGTTGGCTTGCTGTCCTTGACTCTTTCCCCTCTGCTTCCTGTTGTCCATAGGCCCTGTCCCTTCCCTATTGCTTTCCATGGTCCGTTGTGCTGCACTGCTGTTCCACTTGCCCTTTGTGGTGTATTGTGCTCCTGCAACTCCTGACGCCTGCCCTGTAAGGTCAGTTTGGTGTCCAAGCAAAAAGAACAAATGATGGACAGAATGTAGACCAAATCAAACATTCACCCCCTTCACAGATCTGGGTTTAATCCATCAGTTTTTGTGCTCACCATGCCATTCCAGTTTGGACCCAGCCATATGCAAATCAGTCTTGACCCTGTTCTCTATGGGAACAGTCCAGCCCGAACTGCCCGGCCAGGTCCTCCCTGGACCAGAAAAAAGCATCCTGGGACCCTCTTCAGCCAGGCTAGCTTGAATTTGGTGGCATAGTGAGCACAGGACCCACGTCTGGGCATGCCCTTCCCACTTGGGGCGACAAGTGCAAAAAGAACAGGGTCAAGACTGATTTGTATATGGCTGGGTCAAAACTGGGGTGGCATGATGAGCAAAAGAATTGATGGATTAAACCCAGATCTGTGACTGGCGATGAATGTTTGATTGGTTCCACATTCCATCCATCATTTGTGTTTGATTGCTTTTGTCACCATAAGTGCGCTGGGTGTGCCCAGACGTGGGTCCCGGGCTCACTATGCCACTGGCTTCAAGCTAGCCTGGTTGATGAAGGGTAAGACCCTGAAACGGATGCTTGTTCAATCATCACTGTTGGCATGCATGGTTGTACTGTCACTGCCTTTTCCTTCTGTCCTCAATGGTCTGTTATATTGACACAGATTCTCTTGCCTGTCCTGCATGGTTGGTTTGTTGCCCCTACCCCCTGTCTTTAAGTCATAAGATAACCCTGAGAAAAGCACTTTCTACTAATGTCTGTGTGTAATATGCAGATTGCAGTTCCTAAACATGGCAGGTGAGACTTGGGCTTGTATCTTGCGATTTCTCATTCTTACGGGCTCTTGATTATTTTCAACATCTGCCTTGCCTGTATTCTGTTTTTAATATTTTATCTAGCTTACTCATACCTTATCAATTTAATTGACTCCCCATTTAAAACTTTCTGTATTTTCTCACATATTTATATAGTTATTTATTTTACTACAACACTTTTTGTTTTCTACTCTTCTTCTATCAATGTTTGTCATGCATGTTCCTTGATTCACTTTGTTTTGTTCTGTCACTTTTATAAGCTTTTCAAACATAAACCTTTTTTGTTTCACTCGTTCATTTCTTACAAAAATCTACTAAGGTTTGTTTTCCTTTTTCAAGTTGTTCTCTTTTCATTCAATTTTGACATGTTCCTTCCTCTCTTACATCACATTTATGTTCGTGTTCCTTTTGTTCATTATTCTTTCTTTTTGTTTTCCATAGTATTCCCTCCTTCAAGTTTTGTTCCCCAATTTACTTCGTTTTTTTTTGTTTTTTTTTATTCTTGAAGACCTGTTTCCCCTTTTTCTCATGTTTTCTCTGTTACAGCTTACTTTTTTAGCATTTTACTCTCTTGAGTACATGTCCTCGTTCTTTCTCTCCTGCTGCCTTTCATTGACTTTAACATTATTCAAACTTTCGTTTTATGCTTTAGCACATTTTAATGGTTTATCTCAACCTGCATTTCCTGTTGTGTACCATTCTTTCTCATCCATTTCACTGTCATCCTCTTTGATTTAACTTTTTCACTTTATTTATGCTGCATATTTTTTCACATGCTCCTCCTTTGTTCCCTGCTTTTTCATTTGTCCGTTCATTCTTTGTCTCTGCTTTTATGCACTATCTTTTCATTTTTCTTGTCTTTTTTTTTCTTTCTAAGCCACTTTTCATTCCTTGTATTATTTGTCTCATTTTCTTTCTATTTATGTTTTCTGTTTATTGCTTTCTTTTCATTCTCCTTTTGCTTTAACGCTTTCTACTCGCCTCTTTTTCAATATGTTTTCATCTTTTGCAGGAGTCTTTGTGTACTCACCCGTTAAGCAGAATGTGACAGTCATGTTTACCTCTGGAGCTGGTGTTGAAGTGCGGAGAGCAGGAGACTTCCTCGGCATTTCAGTTTTGCTTCCTGAGAATTTTAAGAATGGTACACAAGGACTGCTGGGGGTTATGAATGACATCCCTGACGATGATTACACTTTCCGAAATGGCACGATCCTGGACATCAGTGCCACCGCTGAGCAGCTCTTCGAATTTGGAGCAGACTGTAAGTAAAATTGCAATTGTACTATGGTGCATTTTGTTGTCTATATGCATGGCTGTCTGACTAGTACTGCAGTTCCAAAATCTATCGATTGGAATGGTAGTGTCTGTTACCTTCGATCCCATCTAGAGAGATATATCATGACTCTTTGTATAGATGCGTGATAGTTCATCCTCCTATTCAGTTTATAAACACCGACCTTTAATATATGCTATTATTCACCCAAATATGTACAGCGATGAGTGGAATTTGGTCACTTGTTACCTTTGTACATCATCTGTATGCGAGTATACCCATGCCTTGTATACCCATACCTTCTCTATGCTGCTGTCTAACTTTTGAAACCCTGGCGTTTTATGTTCCCTTAATTACTTTGCAATCCAAGCGGAAAACGTTGCCAAATCATTTCAGCTCGTCATTGTATTGATTAGGCTTTCTGTCTCTTCAAGTCAACACTATAGACACACATTTCAAATAATACTTGTAATGGTTCACTTCAAAAGGTGCTGACATCCGTGTTTATTGAAGTTTAGAGAGGAATTTAAAGCACAGCTGTTTATGTTGAAACAATCTGCAGTTGGTTTGTATTTTTTATTTTCCCACTTTAGCGATAATTTCTTTTTGCAGTGCAAGCGTTCTGACAAGGATTGAATACCTTATCTCTTGGAGGCGTTATTCAGAAAGCTTAGTGAATGCTGATGTCGGGTTCATAGTTTTTAAAGTATGTATTGGTGGATTTTCCAGACAATCGACTGATTTTCTGCAGTCTTAATTAGACCTTAATGCACTGCTGGACAGAAGATGCTTCACACGTTTTTTAAGACATGACTTCTCCTTCTAAGGAAGTGTGGCTTTAAAATACCTGTCATGTCAGTATCAGTCCGTCTCCCGAAGGCAATGCAGAATTGGCTTCAGTTGAGTAATAGCAACTTAATAATGCGTGGACTTTTCTTCTCTTCTGGTGGTCGGTTCCACAGCAGTACTCTTTTCAGACGAATGGAGAGAATAAGAATACATTTATTACAGTTCAATGTAGTTACAATCAAATACCGAAAAAGGAAACACATATGCATGTAATAATAAGGCCATAATAAGGGACAAATACCTATGAAAATAAAATGATATCGCAGGGAATGCATGTGATGTATTGTGAAAGATAAATTCTCTTAACAGGTGCTATGGGAATCAAATAATAAAATAATCTCTTAGAAGATGGTTAGGATGCAGTGTGAAGGACACTATCTCTTAGGAGACTCACTGAATGTTGTGTGATAGAATAACTGTGGTATTTGTTTTTTTTATTAATATTGCATATGTTTTTGATTACATTATAAAACACTGGTATCACGTTTTCATACTTGTGAACTTAATTAAATTATGTAATACGCGTCCTGTATTCCAACATCCTATACCGTCCAGGAAATTAGCAAATACCTGCTGTGTTCAAAACAATAAGGAAAATCACATGCAGTTCAAGCCAACCCTTTACACTGAATAAACACCTGTTTGGAGGGCTGCAGTAAGTGGGAAAGCGAAATTTAGTTTGAAACTGTTTTTGGAAGTTGCAACATACATATATTATGTTGTATGGCGCACGTTACATGCATGTGTCCTTCACAAAGGAAGACCAAGGTAGAATAGTGAAAGAAGGCAAAATAAATCACCCCCTGTACGCATTAATGAGCACACTACCTATGTAATCTAATTTAATCTAATCTAATCTAATCTAATCTAATCAACCATTCAAATGTCGTTGTGAGTTCCTCATTACCAGCTCTACTATAGTAGTATCGCTTCAAACAGAGAGAAACTTTCCACATAACAGAGGGCAGAAGAAATCCCTCTCTACATGTAAAGAGTTAATATAATATAATACAATGTATCGCAATATAATATAATATAATATGATATAATATAATATAATATAATATAATATGATATAGCCACCTGTCCAAATGTTCATGTAAGTCCCCCATTACCAGCTCAACTATAGCAGTATCAATTCAGTCAAGGAGAAAAGTTGCACACAAAGAAGGGGTATTTCCCATTTGTTCATAGAGGGGTGATCTTCTGCTGAAAAAGACAATTCCTACACAGTAGTCCTGTCTCATAAATGTAAATAGGAGGTCCCATTTGAATGCGTGTGAGAGCAACTGACACAGTGGGTCATAGATAAATATATCCCAGAGCCCTCTTGTGATACATGTGGCCTGCAGCAACTCTCAGTTTTGAAAATGATCCAAGATTTTAGTAAGAATGCCAAATTGGCATTAAATTTGTATATCAGCTTTTTGTGGTCCACCACAATTAATATTTCTTTTAAGTATTCTACTCTGAAGGGTGGTATATTGGTCTTTTATCTTCATATTATAGATGTCTTTGTCACTGAGAATTGTTGACAGAGGGAGCCTTCACAGTTTCATGCATCGTAGACCAGTATTGGGTTAATTCTGGAAAAAACACAAAATATTTTAAATGCCATATTCCAGTTGTCAGCATCTCCAGAGAGTTAAAGCAGTGTAATTGCTGAGGGGCCCAGTGCTATTAATACAATATTTTGTAGATGCTGAGTTGTAATCATGCCACCCTAATGCCCTACACATGATGACTTAAGACAGTAGTAGTTCATTGTTAATCTGTAAATTCCTGTGAGAGCCATTCTTGCCAACTCTCCCTGAGAATAATGATCCAACTATAGTCCCATAAAGTACAGACCCTACCCAACTAAATCAACCCCAAGGGTACAAGTAGGCCTACACAGAAGATGATAGTGGGTCATATGGTGGGGGTCCCAATGCCTATCATAGGCTTTGTGATTATTGGATATATTGCCGTCTCTGAGAGAGATGTAAGCCACATTTCAATTGCAGATCTCCAAAACATTTAAGGGGGCCCCAAGAAATAAAGTTTTGATTGATTGGCTAAGATTGGTTTTGCTGCCAATAACCCAGGAAAAGGTTTTCCTTGTGCTGGAAGATGGCAGCCACAGTGAGAGAGAATGAAGTTATTTAGTGGAGAGTTAAGTTTTCAGTAGTTTATGGAAGGAGTTCAGGCAACTATGGGTGTGAAGATGGAATAGAAGAGCATTCCAAGCTTTTGCGACCAGCATGAAGAATACATAGCCATCAAATCAAGTCTTGTGGAACCTGTGGCTTGTAAGCAGGCTAGCTGAAAGGAGCAAATGATTCTAGATGCAGATAAAAAATGGAAAAGGGAAGACAAGTGATGAGAAAAGATTGTGGATATAGCTAAGTGACACAGCCAAAGAGTTTGAAAAAGCATCTTTGGTGGGCAGGCAGAAAATGAAGGAATTTCAGGTGTTTGGAGGGTCTGGTATATCTGTTAATTGCATGGATCAGACATTTAGCTACATTCTGAATGCACTGTAGTCTGGTAGGGAATAGGCTAGGATTCCAAGAAGCATTGAAGTAATCCAAGCGTGATAGGTTTAGTTTTGACAATGGATTGTGGTAGCTTCTAGAGAGGACTTGTAGGAGTTTGTAATGTTCTCTCAAAAGAAGGAAATAGCTATATTTGAGCCCATTAAGGGCAGAGAAAAAATGATGAGTGTAAAAATGACTCTGGTTTTGAAATAGCATTGGTAGGTGTGGACGAAGGACCATGATCTTCTGGCCAACAGGTGGTAGACCAGAACAAGCTGTTGCTAAAGATGAGAACTTCTATTCTGTCAATATTGAGGTTTAGGCAACATCTGTCATGCATTCCTCGAACTGGGATTAGTAGAGTTGGAGATTGTCATCAAAGGTTGGATTCCATGGGATACCCACCACTGACTAGTTTTAAAAAATGTAGTGTTCCTCTGTAAACTTGCTTCAATAAATAATTGTGTGTGTTTTGAAAAGGTCTTGCACTGTTCTACATACTTGTAAAGTGAAGTACATGATGGGATTGAGGACAACCACAGTTTCCGGGGTATCAATTTAAAGAATATCCACCAGTTCTGTTACATTTAACATGTGTTTCTTAATCTCTAGGCATACTGGGTTGTAATGCATAAAATGAAAACCATAGATCAAGTGCATTAGTATATATTCCAGGTAGAAACATACATATGTGGCAACCGAAGACCATCTAAATTGATCTTGGCATATAGTTGTGACAGTCAGAGCCCTGGCTTGCCTATTTGAAATAAAGCTTTTAACTGCTGAAGCTATCTCCCGAATGATTGGCCCGGTTACCACCGAGGCCAACATGCCAAAATTGCAATTGCAATTAATTTGCAATATTTATCTTTTTCATTTATACTCCCCCCCAGATAGACTGACCCAGAGGGATCCATCTAGAAAAATCTGCCAATGTTTTTTGCAGTAGTGGCATTATATCATCTTGAACCATATTCTTCAGACCCTGAATATATAATATGCCAAAACATTTCAAGTAATTGGGAACTCACCGGAATAGATACAGTTTAATCAATTGCTCCTGTGTGTTGATGGTGATCAGTAATACTTGACTCTTACACCAATCAACTAGGCCTTGGTGAAAATTCAATTATGCCAGTGTAATTCTTGGAATTTTGGGAATTTTGGGTTATGCATGTTGCTTGTTACGTGTAATTCACGAAATTACACCATTGCGCTATGTTGCATAATTACTGTGCCTTTGTTGCAAAAAGTATAGCACGGGAACATTGCGAATGACCAGAATGCGAGCAGCTGTTGTGGGTGGCACTTGTTTTTGCTGCTATTTTGTAGCTCAAAATGCACCCTTGCATCCAAAATGGATACAAGGATGTATTTCATGCTAAAATATTGTGCTAAATGACGGATTTGCATTACATACCGTTTTGCATACTTTTTCCAAAATTGCGTGAAAGGAAAATCTGGAACTTTCACACACTCCTTCAATTAACCTGATATCCTAAAAAGCAGCAATGGCAGATGAGAATTCTCTTCAGTGGAGGTAAATTGACAGTAAGCAAGCAGCTTTCTCACTGTGGTCGGAGTGCCTCCATTATATTCAGGTCAATGTGTACTCTAAATGCATTTTGGAAAAGTCATTAATACATATTTAGCCGTGGTCTGCGCTTTCAAAAGAGGTGCCAGTGGAGTAGAATAGAACCTCGATAGATGGTCCCTCACTTTCACCGCCAATAAAACGTGTTTCTGCTCTCTTTTATGAGTAGAGAAGAGTCACACATCAATTCATCTTTCATTGAGGCCTTCTCTTTCACCCACAAGACTTGTGCCAATGTGACCAATCCCTAATTGGCCTACAAAATGTCTGCCAAATGTGAATGCAATTTGCGCTGCTCTTCAGGCTGCTTGGAAGTACAGGTATTCGTCCTCCACAACTTAATACCTGGAGATGCCAGGCCCGAGAAAGCTAAAGAACACAACTGGCATGGTCAGAAACACCACACTAAGGGCCAGATGTAGCAAAACTAGGTTTTGCGACTCGGAAATTGTGGCTCGGAGCGACTCGCAATTTCTGAGTCACAAAACCATATGCAGAATGGTGTCTCAGACACCTTCTGCGAGTCGCTATGGGGTCGCAAAGACCCACCTCATAAATATTTGAGGCGTGTCGCATTTTGCGACCCCATAGCGAGTCCCTGCACTCACAGGGATGGTGGCCTGCTGAAGTCAGCAGACCTCCATGTCTGTGACTGCTTTTTAAATAAAGCAGTTTTTATTTTTTATTTTGCAGCCCGTTTTCCATAAAGGAAAACGAGTTGTAAAATAAAAAAAATAACGAAACCTTTTGGTTTCGGTTTTTCAGAGTAGGCAGTGGTCCCTTGGACCACTGCCTGCTCTGAAACCTTTTTGGCAACATTCACAAAGGGGAAGGGGTCCCATGGGGCCCCCTTCCCTTTTGCGAATGGGTTACCACCAGTGTGACACTGGTGGTAACTGCGAATTGCTTTGTGACCGCATTCGTGGTCACAAAGCAATTTAGCATAGCGATGCGAGTCGCAAATAGGAAGGGAACACCCCTTCCTATTTGCGAGTCGCATTCACAATTTGCGAGTCGGTACCGACTCGCAAATTGTGAATGAGCATCGCAAACGGCATTTTGCATGGCGCAAACTGCGATTTTCGCAGTTTTCACCATGCAAAATGCTTGCTACATCTGGCCCTAAGATATCAAAAGAAATAAAATCTAATAACACCACGTCGAATGTCAGGAATTAACCAATGTGTGTGCAGGTATCATACTCCGAGGAGTATGTTACATGTCCTTATGGTGCAGTAATCTCCAGATGTCCACTTGTGCAAGATCAGCCATAACATTCTTGAGAATACCCCTAGCCAAATCGGACCTTGCTGACCTATCCAAGATGGGACACCACGTTATGCTCCAGTCCCCCCACTCACTAATTTAAGTTGGCTGTGTCGAATTCTGTAAAACTTCTGAATAGGTGAGGAAAAAAGAAGATTCAGCCTTGTTTCCATATGAGGCATAGATTGAACCCACCGCCACTGTCTTCCCTTTGTCAAAATTTTAACGAAAACATACGATTCTCCTGGGTCTTTCCAGGCTCGTAGAAGGTGGAAAAGGAGTGCCATTTGGAAAAGAATAGCTGCACCACAGCTTCAGTATGCCGATGCATGTCAAGAGTATGCCCTTTGCATTACGAACATATACTTTTTTCACACTGATCTATCCTGAGTTCGATAGACTCAGACTCAGTATGTCTCTTACAGCATCTCTATGACTGAGTGTTTCAATGTCATGTCCTTTAGAGCACATTTGCATTTAATTTAAACGTTGAGGAAGTTCATATTAACTGACATTATATAATAGCTTTTGGATGTGTGCCATGCTTCATATCTCGCCTTTCACGCTTAAAAAAGTAAAACATCACTATCCCAAAATCACTGAATAAGAACACCACACAGCAGAGATAAGTATCTGCACGGTAGGACGAAATTGACACATTAGTCTGTATACACGACACAAGGTGTAAAAGGGGAAAATAGGAGAAGGGAAAATGGGTATTTGGAAATTGATGCCTGTAAGATTGAGGAAATAGGATGACTTTCACATATATTTTTATATTCACAACTAATACGTGTCAGTCTAAGCCAAATCCCAGAAACGATAATTAGAAGCTATACTACCCTATATGGAGGTAAGTGTAAATCCCCGAACCCACCCACCCAACACTGGCTACCATGCAAGGAAAACTGGGTTGAAAAAAGACCCAGAATTGTTGTGACCAAGAAAAGATACTCAATAGATTATGCAATGAGTACAGGGAGTGCAGAATTATTAGGCAAATGAGTATTTTGACCACATCATCCTCTTTATGCATGTTGTCTTACTCCAAGCTGTATAGGCTCGAAAGCCTACTACCAATTAAGCATATTAGGTGATGTGCATCTCTGTAATGAGAAGGGGTGTGGTCTAATGACATCAACACCCTACATCAGGTGTGCATAATTATTAGGCAACTTCCTTTCCTTTGGCAAAATGGGTCAAAAGAAGGACTTGACAGGCTCAGAAAAGTCAAAAATAGTGAGATATCTTGCAGAGGGATGCAGCACTCTTAAAATTGCAAAGCTTCTGAAGCGTGATCATCGAACAATCAAGCGTTTCATTCAAAATAGTCAACAGGGTCGCAAGAAGCGTGTGGAAAAACCAAGGCGCAAAATAACTGCCCATGAACTGAGAAAAGTCAAGCGTGCAGCTGCCACGATGCCACTTGCCACCAGTTTGGCCATATTTCAGAGTTCAACAAGACAACACTGATTTTTTTTGCCCATATCTTTTTTGATGGGGGTATGACACCTGATCCTGCAAAAGTAAACACTCTTCCAAATGCTGATCCCCCACAAGATGCTTCAATGGTACGTTCTTTTCTTGGCATGGACAGTTTTTGTACAAGATACATACTTTGCCACTGTTAGTGCTCCTTTACAAGAGTTAACAAAGACAAATGTTTCTTTTAAATGGCCACAAGAAGGTGAGAGAAGATTCAAGAGGATCAAACATGCCATTGACAATGCAACTGAAATAGCATGCTTTAATCCAAAGGTTTATACAGAGGTTGTTGTGGATGTAAGCCGGTCAGGTTAGACACCATCCTTGTACAGCATAGTGGATGCCCAAATGCTTGACTGCATATTGTGGCCTGTGCTAGTAGAAGTTTGTCCCAAACAGAATGTGTTTACTCACAACCTGAAAAAGAAAGTTTGGCTGTGGTATGGGCTTATAAACATTTCCATATATTCCTGTAAGGAGGACATTCATGCTGGTAACTGATCATCAAGCTTTATCTTTGACAACCCAAAAGTTAAGATGTCTCCTCGCATTGAACAATGGGGACTCCAATGCAAGAATATGATTATGTGGTTGTGCATCGTCCAGGAAAGGATCAGAATCCTGCTCACTACTTTTCCAGAGTGCCTATACAAGGTTACGGTACTCCATTCAAGATAGCTGAAACGTACATTAATTTCATCATCAAGTCAAATACACCAGCTGCTATTTCATTAGCTTAGCTTATCACTGCCACGTGCTCTGATATTGACATGCTGAAGTTGAAGGACATAATTACACATCTGTTGTGGAACCGACACACTCAACATCTCACCAATGATGGTGAATATAAAAAATACAAAAATGTCAAGGACTAATTGAGAATCCTTTTTGTTAAGAGTCTTCAACAGAAAGTAATTGAAGTGGCTCACGAAGAAGATGGTTGGATTGTTACTACAAAAAGAGCTCTTAGATACTGAGTTTGGTTTCGTACTTAGATAAACTAGTTGAAAAAGAACTCAAGGACTGTCATTTATGCAACCATTGGCAGATCCTCTGCTATGGTGGAGGAGCATCGCCCCCCGCCAGCAGCAACCGCGGCAAATCCTTTAACAAGGAAAGGATAATAAACTAGGTTTATTATCCTTTCCTTGTTAAAGAGTCGGGCATGTGAGATCACGAGCACTGAGGGTAGTGCACTGTGGACTCCCCTCAGTGCGCATGTATGTTTGTCCAGCCGTCTCGGGCTGGCCAAACACACATGCACAGTGTGCTCTCTCCAGCCAGGCACTGTGTTGCCAGGGAGAGAGCTTGCACAGCCTCCCAGTCTGCCTGCGAGTGCCCTGTCTGGATGCTCCCAGTCAATCCTAACGCTGCTTTGAGCAGCATCAGGATGGGCTGCAGGGTAGACTGGGAGCCTGTGCCCACCTGGTGCGGAGATGACGGAGGATTGACGGTGCGACATGGAGGTAAGTTTTTTTAATTTCTTTTTTTCATGTTATTAATGTCCCCTCCCACCCCTGCTCATGGCTCAGCCCTGTGTAGCCCCCACAAGCAGTGACTGTATGCAATTACCTTTCTACCAGTGTTACTCCATATACTCTGAACATGTCAGAACTCCCTAAGCATACATGGAAGAAAATAGCCATCAACTTCCTCAGTCTTCTGGACAATGGACATCACCTGATGGTGATTGTTGCTGAGTGCTCACCGTTTCCTTTAGTTAAAGAGCTCTCATTTAAAACTCACAAACAAGTCACTGAAAAACTTGATGGCATCTTTGCGATTTGGGGCGTTCCAGCCATTGAGAAGTCTGATAATAGCCCACCCTTTAACAGTAAAAAAATTCAAAGCATTCCCAGAGCATCTGAACGTAAAACAACAAAAGAGTACACCTTTGTGGCTGCAGGCCAATGGACTTGTTAAGCATTTTATGAGTATGCTAAAGAAAGCAGTACAGCGTGCAACTATTGAGAAGCTCAGTGTGAAAACAGTACTGAATTCTACTCTATGAGCTTATCGTTTAACACATCACTCAACCACAGGTGAAAGTCCTGTGACTTTGATGTTTGAGAGAGCAATGCTGACAAAGATACCTCAATGGACCCTCAAAAGTGACAAGAGTGAGAACATGATTCATACAAGGGACTCGGTTAACAAGCAGAAAATAAAAGCTTACACTGACAAGTGATAACATGCAAAGGACATCAAATTTAAAAAAAAGGTGATTGGGTGATGTGCAAAAATGAATCTGATTCTTCATATGATGCTGAATCATTACAAGTGGTATCTATCAAAGGACACCTGGTGACTGCTGCCCAGCACCCTGGAAAGTCTGTTACCAGAGACACTTCTCGCTTTAGACCTGTGATGTATCGGACTTCAATGCAAAATGTTGAAAGAAAGACTGACCCTGGAAATTCAGTGACTACTGTTATTTCTTCACTACCCTTAGCAATCTCTGACACTGAAGTTGCAGCTCACTGCTTCCAGTAACCAGACCAGGTTGCATGATCAAAGCGCCAAGAAGACTGATCGAAGATATATATATATATATATATATATATATATATATATATATATATATATATAACTTCTCCCTCGCCTCTGGCCGACACCATTTTTCTCACAATCCTTAGCCATCTTCCACCTCATGATGGCTATCTGGTGGTCCTTCACCAAGCAACACCAACTTTGGAGACAACTTCTCGTAGATACTAGGGCAGTTTCCACATAGGGCAGCAGGAGCTTCTTCATAACTTGTTAAGAATGCAGCTATCATAGATTAAGCAAAGCCCTGCATCTAGAATAACTGTCATATGATGAGTAATGGAATAAATCTCCCAGGAGGTGTACAGGCAGCATCGGTTTCTTCATGAGGGTGGGGGAGTGTCAACCACCCACCAACCCCGCGAGACTCGCAAAATGTGAAAAATAAAATGGCAATGAAATGATTTAATTCCCATTTTATTTTTCACCCAGGCATGCCACTGGAGCAGTGCCTGACTTCACCCTCCAAATTACGCATATCAGTGTGATCGGCTGGCTTACGACAATGAGCCTGACTTGCACACTTTGCACAAGCACAGGCCTCCTGGGCCTGAAGGAGCATCCAGTCAACCTGCTCAATCCAATCCTGGTGCTTCTCTCATGCTGGTTAACAGCATGAGAGCAGCATCTGGATTGATTAGGGGAGCTCTTCGTGCATCAGACTTCAGAAGAACACTGAAGAGGATACGCAGGTTTGTGAGTAAGTACCATTTTATTTATTAGAAATGTGTAATACATGTAAGTGTAGTGGTTATGTTTTATTTTGTAGTTAATGGTTATGTTTTTATTTGGGCTTTTGGCGGGTCGGGTGTTTTATTTTGGGCTTTTGGAGGGAGGGGGGATTTATTTTGTTTTTGGGAAGCGGTGGGGCACTTTACTCACCCCACCACTTTCAAAGGCTACCAGGCGCCCCTGTGTACAGGATGTGTCAATGACAAAGGTCTCTTAGGTATACAAGGTATATATTCACTTAGGAGATTCTCAATCCTAGGGTGCAGTGTAGTTGATGGAACAAAGAAGGCAAGTACATAATGAGGACCTAGTTAAAGCTCAGTGAGTATTTTGATGCAACTGATGGAACAGGCTATCACAGATAGGCATTGGTTCTGTCCTGATGGAGACTTTAGGATTGGGGGTATGATGAGCTACCCTATTTTATGTTCTGGAATAGATACTTAGGTTTTTGGTGATCAAGGAAATGCCAGAGACATGTGAAGAATTTGATGAATGTGAATGAAGGGTTCTCTCAATAATGCATCTATTTTATTTTGGGAATTATTGTAAACATGTTAGATCATTTGAGCATGACAGAGGAACAGACCTTTTTTATGCCCTGTGTACATTACCTGACCCAACTGTGGTTTGTAATACAAGCCCACAATAGAAATACTTTTTTGCTTTCTCTTTCAGGGTCTGTCACCAACGAAAGTTCCCTCTTCACTTATGACTCCCAGCACCTGATTGAACTTTACCAAACCAAGCATGACACCGACTTTCAACCAGTATTTACTGTTGATGAGGATCCCAATGACCCCCTTACAACATCCATGCATGAGCTCTGCCAGAATGATGATTTCTGTAGGTTTGATGTCCTCGGTACCAGGAGCCTAGAAGTGGGAAATGCCACTAAGATCTCTCACCAACGTCATCAGAAGCTAGTTGGAAGCCTGGAACCAGGTAAGGCCATGACGGTGATATTCCTCAAGGACATCATACATTTCCAACATTCCCCATCTTGGTTTCATATAAGGCACAACCTGAGATGGTGTTTAACTGTCAAACCTGAAAATTACGATTTCAACCCAGTTTTTGCCAGAGCGCTTTCCCTAAGGTAATACTAGGAGACATTTGTGGAGCCAAAATATGCATAAAGGTGTTTGAACTTAGGGGAACACCAGTCTCAAAATCTATTGCCCGCCTTGACACCGAGACTGAGGCCACTGCTTCTAAGCCACTTAAATTCTGTCGATATTGCAACTGAATCACTACTTTTATATCATCAATATCTCTTCTTTGACTCTCTCTCTTACTTTTCAGAGCTGTACACTGGTGCACTTTTTACATGATCTAGTGAAATGCAAGTAAAATGTAACTGCAGCCAATATGTTCCTTAAAGCAGCTAGGGTGTACAGTGAATGGGGACCTTTTCTTGTTTGTTGAAACCAAACGAATGTGCAACCTTTTATTTGCCTCTTTCACTACTGTATAACGTTTGTATGCTGTGCATCCTGGTTTCTTTTTATGCCATTTCCTTTTTCAAAGTTTGAAGACAGTTCTTAAAATGGACGAAATCCATTCTAAGAAAATCCCTGACAAAACAAATTCGGTCAGAGTTAAATACTAAACAATCTCATATTTAATGTTTGAGAAGAGTAGAGGCTTTCATTAACATTGCAACTCTGCAAACTTTAAACAATGGTGGCTGGAACCTATTCACTGAATTCAGTCGAGTTCATGTATCCCACCTTTCGATACAGCTATATAGAGTAAGACTGTTTTAAAGTTGTACTAATAACTGTAGTTGGCACTTGCTCTTCATGCAAGACTTTTAGACAGTGAAGTGAAGGTGAGGGGTAGGAAAGAAGGTGCAGGGTACCACTTTTTTACTTTTCTAGATCAGACAGCATTCTATTCTGTTGCCAAAACACCTCTTCTGTGTCTCCTTCCAGTGAAATCGTGTGGATGGCTGGCTGCACCCAAAAACGGAAATAAGCGAGGGACGACCTACCTGGAAGGCAAGAGCGTTCAATTTGCCTGCAATGAAGGCTATATCTTAATGGGGTCTTCGGAGAGAACATGTCATTCTAATGGCATGTGGACAGGGGAAGAGGCTCAATGTGTGGCAGGTAAGGGCATTGTCACCTTTTTCACAATGTGGATCTGGTGCTGCTGCATCACACAGTATGTTGATGTTTCTCTGCTTAGCTGCTTAGATGTTTCTCTGCTTAGCTGCATGGCACAGATCCTGTCCTCCTTCTAAAAAAGGCATGTATAGTGCATGGTTACACCAAAGGCCTTGGCAGAAACTAGCGTGTGCCTGATTTGAACTGCCAGATTTCTATTAATGCCAGTCTGCATATTGCCCTTTCTGTGCTATTTAGGTACGGCAGTTTGCTAATGTCAGCTTTTCATGCAGTTTGCGCTCAGCTTTCTGAGGTTTATGACAAAAACATACACCATCTGAAATGCAAACGTTTCTGGACTCCACCCGGATGAATGTACTTATGTGTTTTTTAATATACAAGCATTCCCAGAAGCACAACTGGAAAGCAGCACCAGGCACAGGTTTCCAGGCCTTCTACTAGGATTATCATGTGACACATACCAGTGCCCTTGTCCCCACGTGTAGAAATGTTCAGAACGTACATTTCCACACGAAAAATGGAGCTTGCTTTATAAATGCATTTTTTTTATTTTTTTCAGTGTGAAATACATTTCCTCTTTAAGAAAACAATTTCCATGTTCGCCTTCCCTTTTTAAAAGGGAGGGGGGGTGCAGTGGCGACTGCCACTGAACAGGGGTGTCGGAATGGGATAGGGCGCAAAGGGACAGAGGGCGGGGTTGGAATAAATAAATAAAGGTAAAAAAAAAAAAAAACACTTACCTTCGAGGGGAGACACGTTTGTCTTCCCTCCATCCTCTTTCCGGCTGCACAGGCTCCCAGCCAATCACGGTGCTGCTGAAAGCATCGTCGTGATTGGTCTGAGTGGCTTGCTTCGCTGCTCAGGCTGGGAATGGGAGCCCGGGCAGGTTCTCGACCTGTCTGTGCTATACAGCCAGGTAGAGTACATGCAAAGTGCACATGTCTTTTTGGCAGGCCGAACATGGCTGGCCAAAAAGATATGCGCACTTTGTGTGCTCATAGCCCTCCTCGGGCCCCCTCCTCCAACCTAGCCCCACCCCGCTCTACAAGGAAAAATAAAATGATAATAACGTAATGTACGTTATCATCATTTTATTTTTCCATTTTCGAAAACCAATGGGGGGTAATGCTCCTCTGCCTTACCGGAGGAGCCGTCCCTTGGGTGGAGGTAATCCAGCCTTTGACCACCGGCTAGGGTTCCTTTCTGACCATTTGTAGGGTGGAAAGATGTCTGATCACAATTTGCGAAAGTCCATAAATGTAGATATATTTGGAATAGGCCAATCCAGCCTTCTGATGCCCACATCCCACCCCTTTATGTGGGGTTTACTACTAGAAATAGTAGAATGCTATTATTACTTCTAGAGTGGAAAGAAGTCTGATCACATTTTGCGAATATCCACAAATGTTAATAAGTTTCGGTTTTTAGGAATTTACAAGGCTAATCCAACCTTGTAAAGACCACTTCGAACCCCTTAATGTCGGATTTACTACTGCAGATTTTTCTGCCCTCCTGCTAGTAAAATCTGACATAATAAATACATGTAGTGCTGCAAGGAATCTTTTTGTGAACAGGGCATTGCATTTTAGCAATGGATGAGGCATGGATTGTCATCTTGAGAAATGGGATACTGTAAATAATTATTGGAACTATATCTTGCACAGGAAGACAGTTTTGCATTAAAATGGCGATTTTCATAACTTATTCAAATAAAACAAATAATTTTAAAGACAAGGAGGCAGAGACTCTACTTATCTCTTCCTTTTGCCCTAAAATCGAAATGCAGTGATACAATAGAACCTATAGTGGCATGTTTTTATCAGACCTGCATCAAAGCTATTTATGTCAGAATTTGGAAGATTTATAAAACATTTTTTTAGAAAATTGCTGAAGTTTAGATACAGAATTACGGCAATTTAAAAAGGGCAGAAATGCACCGTACTTACAAGATACGGTGCGTTTCTGTCTTTTCCCCCTGTGCTGCTGCATCAATTGCTGCCCAGTGCCAACGCAGGCACCCTTGCACCATGGTGCAGGGTGTCTGTGCTGTTGGCAGGATTGTTTTTGTGAACAAATGGCGCCTTCCTGCACAAAAACAATCCTGAGAGGCATTATCCTATTTCTGTGTGTGCTGCAGAAAGCAGCATACATAGAAAAAGGAAACAACAAGGAGAGGTAAAAATATTTCTCCATGTTGTGCCTGCTCTGGAGAGGCGTACAGTTTTGACACATTCCCAGGTTTACAGGTTCTTGTAAATCTGAGATTGCGTTAAAACCCATGGGTGTTGCACGGGAACAGCCACTGCAATGCCCATAGTACGCCTCCCGGATGCAGTGAAAGGCAGCAAAGCGATTTGCGCTGCGATGCCTTACACCATATGTATGAAGCCATGTAAAGCCATGTAAAGTGGCTTTGGATGGCCTTGTAGATATGGGCCTGCACTGTGCACCACTGGTGCTTCACAAAAAGAGATGCACCGGCAGAACCTGGGGCTTTTAAATATACCCCTAAATATCTTTGCATCACGAGCCACTAAAACACTTCTTGGTTTCTGCATTGGGGTCACATTGGGGAGAAAACAACACAAACACCCCTGGGATTCCATGCAAAGCCACATCAACCAAAGTCATGAAAATCCGTGCAACCTGGCATTTGGGCAATGGTAAATTCGGTTTAGTGTCACGTAAACACACAATACACCATCTCCATAGAAGACGACATCCTTGGTAGGGGTGGACAGAGGTCACGGAGTTCTACTGCGTGGAATTCCGGTAAGTTGATGAAACACTCAGTTGAATTCTGCGGAGGCGGAGTTCAGTGAGCGGCAGAGTGCCACTTTCTCATGTCCTACTGAAACCCTGTCCTGAATGCACCTGATAACGGAAGCACTAAGCAGAGTCGACCCTTTTTAGACAGGCCTGACCCTGCTTAGTGCTTCTGAGATTGGGTGCATTCAGGACTGTGCCATAGGCAGCGAAAGCTGAAGAAAATAAAAAAACAAGGTTTTACCTGGGTCCTCCCATCGGGCTCCTCTTTCCCAGCAGCGTGGCTCTTGCCTTCTGCTCCATGGGTGCTGGCGGGGCTGCCATGGATCCAGAGCTGGCTCCAGCAGCAGCTCCATGCTGCCGACATCGGGCCAAGATTGCGCACTGCTGCCCTGCACATTGTGGCTGCGCTTGCGCTGTGTGGCCCATAACTGGGCTGCAGTGCGCATGTGGTGAGCTCTGCTCCGCTGGTGGAGCTAGGGAGGTTTTGGTCAAACTCCTTGCTCAAAGCGGAGCACTGAGTGCCAAAAACTCTTTTAGGTCCACCAGCGGTGCAGAGCTCACCGCCCACACCCTTAATCCTTGACATGTGCCACATCAAAAATGTAGCACCATAGTATTTTTAACCAATTGTGTAAGGCAAAGCTTCAGATTTTCGCCACGCATTGCATTACGTGACTCATCTTAAAACTAAATCAGAGTGTCTGTAAACTGAAAAAAGAACGTGAGAAACCCCTGTGGGACCCAGTAGATCCAAGACGTCCCTCGACAACCTGTTGCTCCTGCTGCCCAGAGAAATTATTCCCAATGTCAAGGACCGTACCACAGTGCAACAGGTTTAGGTTGGTATGGATTACCAATGAGTCCTTCAGAACAGGACCATATTAACATCTTTGTTGCCCACAGGCAAAGCTGTCTCGGGCACTCCCTATTCAGGGTATGGATGGGAAAACAGAGAGAGGAGGACTAAACTGGCATATGGGTAATTTGGCGGCTACTGCCTGATTACAGTGACTGATTGCTAGCCTACTATGAAGGTATGTTTGGGAGGTGCTGAGTCATAGCGCCTGGTGAGGGATGTTAAAACCCACACAGAGCTACAGACAGCATGTATGGTATGCACACATTTCTCAAGGGGAGCTTAAAAGGGTTTACACTGGCAAACATTTTAAATGGGCTGAAATGGCTAATTTCACACACTTTTTACCAAGACTGTTCTACAAAGGTGTAGGTCCTGTATGGACACTATTCTAATGCTTTCAAGTGTGCCAAGAATGAACGATGTTTTTACGTGTTCGTAGTTCACCCATTCTTCAAATACCATTAGCAAAAGGGCATCAGTTGTAGCATTATTTTATTAAATTGGATAAAGGTCTAAGTTTTGCAATGTTACAAAAACATCTGGGAATACAATTTACAATGTTCCAAAGTGCTTCACATGTTATTTTCCCATCATGACCTTTCTATGTATAGTCTCTTCTATTTTAAGGTACTGGGAATCTATTTGGGAGATGCAGGGTTGGAAAATGAAATGATACACAGATCTCTCAGTTCCAGACTAGATAATGCAGGTTCGTTATACAGTAGAGTTACTGATCAGGGTACAGAGACTGCAGTACTGGTAATGTCATACAAAATGTATTAATAAAAATGCTGAAATCCCTCAAAATGAGTCATCTAATAACAGCCTTAGCAGCAAATGTCCACTAGTACCAAAGGAGGAACGTAAGCAGCAAGTTTCCCGTTGCTTAGCATGATTTATAGCTGAAACATTAACTTTAAATATAATTTGGAATTGCACAGACTGCCCCCTAGAGTTATCAAAAACACACACACACTCTCACTTACCTGTCCATCGTTGCTTTGACCTTTACAGTGTTCCTTAGTTGCATGGCATCACCACTGTGCTACTAATGGTCAGGAAATGGGGATGAATTTTTCAAAGACCCATACCCAACAATATGATGTGATACAAGGCTTCCCTTGCATGGTCTGCAGTAAGTATTCACTCTAGCAGTCAAAACAGCCATCTCCATTTAATTCCTCTGCTACCTCACTCAGCTTACGCTGGCCCCACACTTGCACGCAAACAGTGGTTGACGTTGCAGGGCCCGCAAATGGTAGCTAAGTACCATGTGGTTAGTCACATGGTGAGCAGCCATATTACGGGCAGTGAAATACGCGACGGGTGCTGCTGCACCCGCCGAGTGGAGCCGACGTCAATGTAAAGGCCCTGTCTCCCGTTGGGCTGGCAGGTGGAAACACTGTTTTCGCCCAGCAGGAAAATCTTAATAGGGCTGGCGGGGGCTTCACCGCACTGACAGTGAAGTGGCAGCAATAAGTTCTGTGGGCGGCAGCGCTGCCTGCCGAACTTATAATGACCCCACAATCTCCCAGACTTTTTATTTGAGGCCTGGGAAGCAGCTCAGTGCAGATACTGGTGGTGCAATCTTTGCACTCACACTTTGCACAGTCAGTGTCTTCATCAGTGGGAGCAGGGCCATGGACCATGTCCTTCCTTCTTATTGGGCCTCTGAGAGAAAGCAGCATGGCAAGCTTAGTCAGAGGATTATCTTCTTCGGTACAGGGTCATTAATCACATCCTCCGTTACAGTGACTTGATTGATTCTTGCTAGATTCACCAAATGTCGTGGCAGCACAAGTCCCTCCAGTCACACTGCAGATGAGGAGGACAACACACTGTTACTAGGGTTTGCAGATACTTCACACAGTTCTCCAGATGAACCAGTGGAGAGGCCCGGTAGTCCTTCACATCCTGAGTCAGTGATATTGGCTCCTTGTGCAATGTGGCTTCTTCTGAGTGCTACACACACTGGGAAAATGGCTGGGCGTCTCCACCAGGGCAATCCGTTTGCCTACTGGTAAGTGTCATCTCTTTTTTACTTATAGTGATTAAGAAGATGTCATTAACACAGTCACTCTATATGTATTTATTAAATGACCATCTTTATAGTGTATTGTCATGAAATAAATATCAAAAGGGATAAATATGGCTCATAATCTGCATTTCTGCAGGGTGCCGCACATCACCCGTTATCTTGGACATCTTCTAACTTGAATAAAATTACAAGAGCAAAGAGAAACCCCGAAAGTATATCCTTATTTTCCAGCGATTCTCAGAAGAGTTTGGGAATATATCCCATCTCAAAAAATGTTGACATATGTATATTGATTTGATCTGGAAGAACCTCTACAAATTTGTCTCTTTATTCTACTATGCAGCCTCAGCCCGGGCTGTAAACTGACCTATACTCTAAACTTTACGTTGACCAGGAGTTCTCGTCCTTCCAGCCAGCATGTCCAGGATTCCTTGTATTTAATCAATCCAAGTACATGTTTGAGACAGATTCAATAAGAACTTCGAAGATACTGGGTCATTAATTTGTAAAATATTCTTAGGATGGAATGAATACAATATGGAATATTGTCTTGAATTTATGTTGAACCAATCTGTAGACAGTCACCCTGTGTTCCTTATAAACATCTGTGCCATGGACTGTTCATGTTAGGGGCAACTTTTGATTTATTGTATGAAGCTTTACCCTTGGATGGTGGAAGGCCTTGAGAATTGGGACTCTTATGTTGATGCCTCCTCCTACTCATTAGTCAGCCGGTGTTCACAGACAAATGTGAAATTTCTCAAATAGGATAGATGAGAAAACAATATCATTGTTTCCATACGCTAGAACTTCCTGCTTTTTTCTACTATATGTGTATGCAGTCACTAAACAGACATGGAATTACTTTTTTAAATTGTTTTTCTAAATATGACTAAAAGACAAATTGACATGTATTTATGATATGTTCAATGTGGAGCGATCCCATTGAGCCTAAGCTATTGTGAAACTTAATTCCTTGAAAAAGGGACATTTCATGAAGTCACATATGCCAACAGCCATGTTTCAGGCCATCGGATGGCCATTCTTCTATGGGTCCTGTCGCAAGCCTTTTCTGCTGCTCCCATTGGGTTAAGGTTCTCCAGAGCTACTGTGGTGGTGGTTATTGGTGGTGGCGTTGTTGAGGTTGTTCAGGCAGGGTGAGTGATGAATATGGAAAGTAAATCAATTCTATTTGACTAAAATTTTGTGTTTTCTATAGTCACTCATGTCAATGGTGGCTTCCCCCCGGGAAGGCTCTTGGACCAGATCTCAGTCAAGCATCACCCACATGTAGGTGATCATCCAAAATGGCAGCGTCATCGCAAAAGGAGGCATGTTCGTAGTAGATTATGAAATGCAATGAGAATGACAAATATAAGACAAGTTTGTTCTTGGTGTCGATTACCATTGACTTCCACGATTTGGTGATAGAGAAAAAGTCAACTGAAAATGTTAATACATTTGATCACTTATATGGTATTATAACTTAATTGTCGTTACTGTGCATGGCTTCTGGCCCTGTAGCCACGTATGCCTATTTTGGATAGTTTAAGACGGTACTACTCTTTTGTTGGGTACTTTTTATATATTTCCTGCCTGGTGATTATGCCTGTATTTTATATGTGTTACACTATCTTTGTCTTTTGCTTTTAGCCTGGAAATGAAATGTGTTGCCTGAGTTTGGTGATGGTCTGTGTGCAAATTATGCGTGCTAACCTCAAATTAGTTTGCCTCTTTCTAATGTACTTAGGATTTTGACGTATTTTCCTTTACATAGATTCAGACTTTCACATGTTCCTTTTCTGTTTGATATAAATGATGTTTGTAGTATTGCACCTTGCATATTTCTTGCAAGGAGAAAAAGGTATTGTGTATTTTTGTGTGTCAAGACAAATCATCTACATGCCTGGTTTCAAAGTCATCCGTTCTTCTCTGCTTTTCTCTTCTGTTGAAAGCCTTTGTACCTCTCTTTTCTAATGGCTAGTGTCAATGTACAGGTGTTTTGTCACATGAAGCAAACTCAAATATCTATTATTAGTTCCATCTCCCAAACTTCCAAAATCAGTATGATTTAGGTAAATGTACCTAAGATGTCTCAAACACGGTTTTGTTGCATATTGTTTGGTAACAGCTGAGCGTGAAACCAAGTGTGTTTAGCCCTTGTATGGTGTTTGTCCGGATTTTGTGCAGTTCATTCATATATTAGTGCACATTGTCTACTCTTTCATCATTCATTGTATATCTATCATGCCTTGTACACAGCCTTGTACATATATGTTATCTTAATTACCAGAATCTTTATCTGTGTCCAAAGTGAACATCAAAATATATGCATGTGTATCAATTTTATTCTGTCAATGTGCTTTTTGTGTCCCCTACTTGTTTCCTTAGTGTGCTAGTAGAAACTACATTCTTATTCTATATGTATTCTTGATGTATGTTTGTGCTATAAGATTTAGGTAATGAATATTTTTACATATAATTTCTGTTATACGTGTCCTTTCTTTTTAAAGGCCTTATCTGTGTGTTATGTCTGTATCCTATATCCTGATCTATGTATCCAGTTTACCCCATGAGTTGTTTCATTGCACTGTTTGTATCTTAAAACTTTGTGTGTGTGTCACAGGTTTATTCAAACCAGTTTTTACATTCTTTCTTTATTTGAGTTGAACAAAACAATGTCAATTCATTACAAAAAGATTGAGGTCCTGATTTAAATCTTGACATTGATGGAGAGAGAACTCCGTCGCAACAGCGAGGGAGTTCCCTCCTTGCCAACATTATGGCTGCTCCATCGATTTAGAATCAGTCAGAGCATAGGTTTGACAATGATGGAGGCCACTTTGTCTTCCCCGTGGTCAGATCTCTCCGGTGGCCTGATGGAGTAAGGGCGATCGGAGGTTTGGCTGCATATCTGCCCACCTAATTTAGATGGCAAGACATAGAGCCAATTTTCAATGCCCTTAACTGCCAGAAAAAAAGGGGTGGTAAGGGGCATTGAAACTTCCATGGCAAAGGGGGCATTATTTTTTTGTTCCAAAAAGTAGATCCCATTTTGTTTTTTTTTATTTTTGAAAATACAAACAACATTTTAAGTTAACTCAATGACTTCGTTATTTAATGGAGCCATCCCTCAAGCTTACAAAGCATTGACAGGAACTGCCCTGACGATGGTTCTTGCCAATGCTAGAAATGGCCACTAGGCCAGTGGAGATTTCTTAATTTGGTGGGTTGCACCTCTGTCATGGGGATGGAATAAGTCACTCTGTCACCCTGGCGACTGGCCTCCCACCAACATTTAAATCAGGCCCTAAGAATGGTTGCCCTCCTCTTTTTGAAATTATATATGTATACCTTTTATCTTCTTAGGAGCTGTTTCACCAGTAACTATATGAACATGTCCTACCTATATTGATGACGCCAAAATATATTGTGCTGATTTGGGGAGCCCTATTGGTTCTTGAATGTAATGATTTTTGTTCAACTTCTCAAACTCAAAGAGGCCAGAAGAAACTAAAATTCAAACTCAAACAGGCCAAAGAAACTGGGCAACTAAAGCAATTGTTTTACCTGGGCAGTGCCTGATTTCCAGGTAGACTAAAATGACACCATTAATCTCTTTTTCTTCAGGCAGAGCCAAGATGCCAGTGAGATTTATGTATCAACATTGACCTCTTCCTCAGAAAGTATGTCATAGCCAAAGAAACTGAAAACACCAACTCTAATCTTTCTCAGGCAGTGCAAAATGATTAAAGAGGCTAGGTATGCCATGAATATTCTGTTCTTCAGGTAGTGCTATTTTATTAACAAGATTTTACCACACATTGTGAAGTTTATAAAGAGTCATCTGTGCCAAAACAATGTTTTCATCAGGCAGAAAAAGTCCAGGAGAGGCAAGGATGAGTCAGTATTGCTCTCTGGTTAACTGTGAGACCGAGGTACCAAGCCTGATCTCTTCCTGTGACAGAAAGGCATTGGGGGTATCTGTGCTAATCTCTTCTACTTTCAGTTCCAGATGTCAAAGAGACTACAACATCAATACTGACCTCATCCACGCAACGTGGCATTGCAAGAGAGATGTAGAGAACCCGTACTTTATCCTTCTGTGTACACTGTTCTGTGGTCAGGACACTGATTGGACAGTGATTTGAGGAAATGGTCATACCGTGAACGATACTGGCTAGGTAGAATTTGAGTGCTTTATTAGAGGAGAGAGATGACCACATCAGCACTTAGATTCATAAAAATGCTTTCTTCCTATGCAGTCTCCAGAGAGTTTATGAAGGTGTGTGTCTCCGCCAAAGACATGAATAAAAGAAGTGCATGGTGGAATCCTAGGAAAGCGGAAGTGAAGTTAAACAGCTGCCAAGGAAACTGTTTTAAAGGTGCCAATGAACATCAGGTGAATGTGCCTGAAAATCAACAAAAATACATAGACCATTGTCATAATAGTACTGAGAGTGGTCAGATTCCAAGTACTGCATGTTTGACGTTACCTATTCATGTAGCTTTTAGAATTATACATCACATTCAGAGCTCAGGATTAGGGGGTCAGTTAAATTATCTAGAGCTGGGCGACTGACAGAAATTGGTTGCTCCTCATCTGCGCCACTTTTGCTTTCATTGTCTCACTCAAAGATGTGGCAAATGCCTGGTTTCCCACAGCAGAACCACTTTCCATGAGATTACATTAGAAGGTCTATCCTATTTACCGTGTTCTTTCAGATGTCCGGGTCACCATGTTTTTCCTGTCCAGGATCAGCATGTAAAAGATGCAGTGGCTAGCTAGGAAAATACAGAAAATGCCCCACAGCTGGTGCAAGAAGACTACCAGCAGCTTAAGGTCATATAGTATTCATTTTCTCCCTTAAAAAACCCATCTAAGAAATGTGATTTATTCATATCATCATCTTTTGTCTCTGTGTGCTCCCTCATACTTTGCTTCATTTAGGATCCAAGACTGGACTAGCAAAAACGTTCAACTCTGCCCCACACTGCAGATATTGATGACTAGAATGAGGCATTTCACGGTTGGGTCACGACAACTCATCCACCTAGGGAAACTGCCTAGTCTACAACAACTCAGAAAATACCAGAGTGGTAAAATTGCCAGTCCAGAACTGCCAGGTCCTCATCATAATTATCCATTAAGCACTTGGAGGTGTCCTTCATATTAATGTCTCCTGCTCCCCATCCCTGAAGAAATGTATTGATCCATCCTTTCTGTTTGGGCTAGGGCTGATGTATTGAGTACAAAACACCATAGGTAAACAGACTTTCATTGTGGTTTGCCTTTTTTAGGTCTGGTGTTAGCCAAGACCTTTTGATTTTACTAAAATGTATAATATACTTACTTGCCATGGCTTTCAGTCACCTCTCTACATCCATCGATATGTTGTTGTCTCATTCACATTTTCTTCCACCCACTACAGCATACATCATTGGGCAATGGGTCACCCTACTTCAACCATTGGCTGACTTCACTTTGAGTAACTGGATTTAGCCCTTTCACACAGAGCATATCCACACACATTGTAGCTCCCTTCAGTGTCAGTGTTGTTGCCTTTATTTTTACTTTAGTGTTGCCTTTGCTTGTAGAGCCTGATGTAATGTTATACAGTTTCTTGAATTTAGTAAGACTATATAAAGAATTAGTCTACTTATATCATCAGTAAATGTTGGTTTACTAGGCTATCTCACACTACCACATCTAAACCCCTAACCTTTCAGGGTAATAGATGCTGTTGGTAATCTCAAACATGGCCACTCCGATTCCCAAGGAATTTGTGGAAACAGATTCAACCCTTTTGTTCATCGCTTTTGCATGCCCAAGGTGTCACAAGAAAAGATACGAAAATATATTTTCAAACATTTATTGAAAAGGATCTTATTCTTGTAAATAAGACATGAGCTGCGAATATTGAGCAGATGAGACACATCATTGTAGCAGGCATTATTAGAATGGTGAAAAATTCAAAAAATTCAACCATGTTAATTGTTACTAATGCTACCCCTATTTCTCACTAGAACCTCTACACCAGGGAGAGCACAGTAGTAGTACCAATCTGCCAGACCTGTTGAAATCATCTAACCCCCATACCATGGTATTACATGACAGGACGCTGGCCTCATACTGTTAAACAAATCACCCATCTAAGTGTGCAGCCTGCACACTCTTCTCTGTATGGCTATCTGCGTTCTTAGGATGAAGGTCAGCATCAGCAGGACTGAATCTTAGCCACTCTTCACAAGAGTTCCATGGTAACCTCGGCGCAAAGTGCACCTCTCATCAAGCCAAGCATGGATGCTGTTTATATAATAAAACACTATCCTTCTTGTACTGTGCCAAAGGTGCAGAATGGCATCTTTAGTTAGTCTGGGAGGAAAGAGTTGTCTCCTAGCAGCACATAGAAAAGATAACAGGGGCATTGCATTCTAGTTGTAAGACCGTGGAACTAAATGAGCAGACTACAGGGCGACAATGCCTACCAGGAATAAATGTGTATGTGGCATATATCTTGTGTTCAAGGAACATATGTAAAACTCACCATTAGAGAAAGGTGTCAAGTTAAAAAAAAAAAATACATTGAAAACTAAATGTGGGACCTACAACAGAAATAGCAGGCTGCTTTCTACCAGATGTGAGCCCAGGACACATTCCAGCTTTACCAGTTCCTTTCTCCTGCCAAATTCTGTTGTAAATTCCTTTTGACATGGCTTTTGTTTATCTGACTGTTGCTTTTTGAAACCATACCAGCAGCTCACATGAACTCTGAATATGAGCTCCTAAGGTTGCTCTAGCTTTTCTTTTATTTTCCTTCTTCCTTTCTTTCTTCCTTTCTTTCTTTATTTCTCTGTCTTTATTTATTTTTCCTTCTTTCTTTTGTTCTTTCTTTACTTCTTTCCTTCTTTCTTCCATTCTTTCCTCTTTCTTTCATTTCTCGTAAGCAAGAGCCTGTCAGACAATGCACACTGAGTGACTTTTTTATGTTTGTGTTAGCCAAGACCTTTTGATTTTACTAACATTATGTGTATAACCTAGTTACTTTTAGGGGTTTTCAGCCAGACGTCATCCATTAATCTGTGCTTATGTCATTCACATTTTTCTTTCACCCGTGCCAGCATGCATTAACGGGCAATGTGTCAGCCCACTTCAGACACTGGCTTGCGTCACTATGAATTACGGTTGTTGCCCTTTCACAAGAGGCACATCCTCAACCAAAGTAGTTTCCTTCAGTGTCAGGAAGTACTATTGCAATATGTTGATTTTTTAACCCCAAAACAACATTTTAGCCTTTAGCCAATGTCTCTTTTCAGATTGATGAAGGCCCAGATGTTTCCTGACAAATAAAGTTTTACGAAAATCATGACAAAACAAAAATTAACAAACGTTTTGCGATCAACACCGTGTCTATTGGCTTTGCCAATGCTTGTTACTGCTTTGTCCTGATTTTTATCATATGGCTCTCAGTTAGGTGAAATATCAGGGTTTGTGGATTAGAGTGCTCAATACCACTGTGCAGCACCATGTAGCAAAGGCAAGCAACAGAAACATAATTAATGCCACTGAAATCACTGCAGAGACAGAGAACAAAGCATCCACTTTTAAACCAGCATCAAACTGAATGGAATTCATTTATTTATGTATTTTAAGTAGGGGTTGGTGGATCTTATGGATTTTCACTTTGCGGAATCACGCTGGATTACATAAAAAAGCTGTGAGATTCTGTGGAATTCCACAAATGGGCAGAAAATATGGTGCTTGTGCTGTAATTTAGTGCTGGTAGCGCAAGCAGCACTGAAAGTCAGCACTAACGGCACCATGTTTTGCTCAAGAGCGCACTACCATTCGAGTTGATTTTGCTGCTACTTGAGAAGAACGTGAGCAGCAGCAAATTTACTTGATTGGGAGCCCTTTGACCACGACCGCTCACGAACGCCGGCAAAAGCCTGTGTTAGAAAATCTTGCTAGGGGACACCAAATCTCGCACTCCAGCTTGCATATTCTGGAGCCTTATGAAAGAAAATTTCCTCCATGCGGCAATTGGTGGATTTTGCCCAGAACTCAGCATTAAAGAGTAATGTGGAGTGACCAAAAATCTGCCAGTTCAATGGGCGAAACAGAATGTTTTATCTTCCTCTAATTTTACAGCATACGCTTAGTAAAGAGCACAATCAGTTTCAAGAGAGCACATTGGCCACACCTGTGATGTGGGATCACATCTCTACCTGGCAGAACAACAGCCACTAGACCCCCTAAGATGATGGTGTGCCTATAGAGAGCATTGTAGATTCCAAAGAAAGAGGGCCTTCCGTGTGAGATGGTGTATGTACAGAAACCGGTCAAGCCTCTCCTCTCTTTCCTTGTACGATCTACCCTCTCACGCCAAACAGCCTACACAGCCAATAGCCTCATCAATACATTATGCAACAAAAAATCCTCATAAAGCAGGATACTATGGTAAAATTACCATAAAATTATGCATGAATGAATAGATAACACAAACACTTAAGAGAAAATGACAGCCAGTTGAATGTTGCTGCTTATATGTATGAGTGTATGTATGTGTTTTTGGATGGCACTAATCTAGCCATAAAGTAGAAGAGCGCTGTACATGTTTGAAGGCAGAGGTACAACCCAAGGATGGTTGTAGGTGGGGTTACTGGGTTCTGAGACAAATTGTTGACTATTTAGCATATCACAAAGTAGTAATCTTTTAAAAGGTGTGTCTTCAGCTCTTTCTTAAATTGATACATTTTTAAGGCCTGTCTTGATGGATTTGGGAATGTAATTCCAATCCCTGGGTGCCTTTATGGAAAAGGCCTGTTGTCTTTTTTTTTCTTTTTTAGGGTCAAGCGCACAAACGGTGCTCTGTCCCTGTTGTAATCTCTCTGAGGGCTTTTAACCACACCTATGCCACGCCCACCACTTTCATTGGTTCCTGGGCTTGCCTTTTAAAATTCACTAGATTCCATTAGTGAAAGGCATGCATACTTCATGCCTTTTCCGGTGTTTAACTCTCCTCAAGTGCACTGGCCAATGACTGAATTTAGGAAGGCCATTAAAACCTGGCTATTCTAAATTCTTCTAAGTTCCCCCTCTCCAGGGAAGTTTGAGATTCCTCCAGTATGTTCTAAACTTTTCAAACTGATCAGCGCTGCGAGGCCTCCGAGTAGCTGGCGCTATATAAGTCTCAATAACATAACATACCTGGCCAAGGACTGAAAATATACGAGGCTCCATGTTTTCAGCATGATTTCTGGACTACTTTATCTTTTTATTTCCTATGCAGCTGAATCGTGCTAGGTTTTTCACAGCACAATCGCGATGGGTTTTTTTTTCTAATTTTTTTTGTAAATTTCCCCTGTCCCCATCCACACCCTCACCCGCCCTCCCCTTGAGATTTTCGGTGGCTACTGCTGCATATATGCATTGCCACGTGTCCTCTAGTTTACAGCGCTAATAGCTCTAACTCGAGCAAACGCAACACCGATTGCATTGCACATGCCTGATCATATTTGTGTTTAAGTTTATTGACAGTGCAATAAAAATGACCATTGAGGTGTCGGAAGTACAGGAATATTGAATGCAATATGCATTTCTGTTCGCGGTTGTTTGGTTACTTAAGTCGTCATGGTTAAAAGCCACCTGGAGGTTGCGTTCTTTATAGCTTTTTCCCCGTGTTGTCGGGTTTGATATTTGCTGGGGGGCTTGATGTCATCGAAAAAGGGCTGTGTACATTTGCGAAGAATATGGACGCACTTTTTCCAGCGTGATTTCTCCACGGTTTACAAGGCTGGGATTTTATCAAACAAGGGAGCCCGCAGTCTGTTGCACCAAACAACTTGCAGCGTCTTCTCTCTCTGCTATTGAAGATTATTATTAATCGGGATTTTTACGACAAAAACCAGGCCTTATGTCGTATTTTCCTCTCTAAGCGAAAGACGTTGCGCATATTGCTCGCTTGAAGATTAGAGCGTGCTCAGGAGGGAGATGTGTACGACGAAAAGGCAGGGTAAGCTAATTTGATACACTTATAATGTGCTCGCGGAATGCTGTGAGTGTGCAGTAAACTTGTCAAAAGTCAAAACTACAAGAAAAAACACTAAACTGCGAAGGCAATAATGCGACTTCTTGCAGATTGGTTTATAGTGTATATGATTATTAATTTCTAGACAGTACCTCTCATAAGACTTTTGTGATAGTACTAATGACTTTCAGGGCAGAGTGGGGTCTTCTTAGCATCATCTGAATTCATAACAGACACGACTCGATTTTCTTTTTTTTTTTTAAACCGAAACGTACTTTGAGAAAATCTGGTAAATTTTGCTTATGTCTATATGGATGTAAATAAAAATGATTTTCGCTATCCCATGTTTATGTGACTGTGTATTTTGATACTGTCTTATTGTGCTACGCATAGCTATTTGAGTGCATGCTCCCAAAATAGAAATCTACAGTGTTTCTACCGAAAGGCAGCACAGCTGCACTGCCTGCCACTGAGCTGCACTCTCCTCCAATTAACAGGGTTCTCTGCCACTGAGATGCTCAGCTGTTCCTGCCACTCAGGTGCATTCTCAGCCACTGAGCCGCTCTCTCTGCCACTGAGCTCCTCTCAGTCACTGAGCAGCTCTCCCTGCCTGTTAGCTGCTCATCTGTCTGCCACTGAGCTACACTCTCATCCACTGAACATCTCTCTCTGCCACTGAGGTCTACTCTCAGTCCCTGAGCAGCACTCTCTGTCACTGAGCTCCACTCTCTGCCACTTGCCAGCTCTCTCTGAGCTGTGCAGCTCTCTCTATGACAGTGAGTTGCACTCTTAGTCACTGAACAGCTCTCTCTACCAATGAGGTCTACTCTCATCCCCTGAACAGCCCTCTATGCCACTGAGGTCCACTCTCAGCCACTTGGCAGCTCTGTCTCTGAGCTGTGCAGCTCTCTCTGCCACTGAGATGCACTCTGAGCCACTGAGCAGCTCTCTCAGCCACCGAGTGGTGCTGATGACCATCGATTTAATTTCAAATAACATCAGAACATCGTATCTACAGCTGACACTTGGGAATGCCTAAAAAGAAACACTATTTGTGCAAGCCTGTGTGAGAGAATGAATGTGCATGTGTGCGTGGATGTGGGGGGTGGTAGGTTTATGAATTTCAGAAGTGCAAGTGGACATATATGTCAACTATTTCCTTAAAGTACATCCGTTACAACGGCAGGCATTCAGTATCTTGAACAGAAAAGAACTTTGCTTCCTCCAGAGAATAGACACCCTCTGACGTAGTTTATTCCAGAGAGTCAAAGGCAAATCGAACAGTTTTCTCACCAGCGCTAGCAACATCACTAATGACAATTCACGTCATCAAAGAACCTCACAGTTAGAAAAAGAGGCTGACATGTCAGCGCTCTTACATGCATTGAATTAAACACCCCGGCTCTTGGATGAAGACAGCGCAGGGGCCTTTAGGGCTGTAGGCTTCTGAGCCGGCATAAAACGTGCTTTAACACACAATGCAGATATTTCCTGTACATGTGGCAAACGATGCTAAAGCGCTAGCCAATCTATCAGATGATCTTGACAGCTTCACAGTGTTTTTAAAACAGACAGTGGCCTTCCCTACATCCAGGATGCCTCAGGTGTCTGGTCAGATTCAAAGCACTTAAACTCACATTTTCCTGTGTTCACTTCATTTCTCACTGTTGTGCAAAATAGTTGCATACATTTTATTTAATTTTTTCGAGCAACTAAAGCATCCACTATTTGTGCATTTTTCTGCCATTTTTTTTTAAATGAGAGAGGCTTCTTAAACCTCCCATCTAAGGTTTGTCTCGACAAATCAATCGAAATAACTCTCAAATAGTTTAATTTGATTTAGTGCATAATACCAGAGCTTTATATTGGAAATGGCTCATGGTTCTTTAGAACAGAACAAGTATCATTGAGTTGTTTGGTTAACGTTTTTGAATAGGAATGTTGGATAGGGAAAAATTGGGTGGTTAGACACTCATCTTGCATGTGACTAGCTTACACCAGACCTTTTGGCTTTGCTTTGCCAATGCATGTTTTCCCAAGGTAACTAACTTAAGGGCTTTCTATTCCGTTTAAGTTGACAATTTTGTGGCTTGTTTTTTAAGTTAAGGGTGAACCCTCAGAAATTCAGAGGCTACAAAATTATATCAGAATTGGCCAATGGACAACCTATCCTAGGGATTCAATTTCGTGCCACGCATGGCCTTTGGTCATACGCGGCAGGGGTTGGTAGCAGGCCTTGGCCTAGTTACCCTGGGGGAAGGAGTTGAAGTTTAATTTCTCTGAAATGAGAATCTGTACCCGAATACATCCTCATCTGCTTATTTATCCAAGAAGAGGCCACAGTTTTGCTCAAAATGTCTACCCAACTGGAGTCCTTTCTACTAGCTAATTAGTAACTGCTACCTCGTATATATAGTACATATGCCACAGTACAGCTACGTAAAGGACTCTGAGGTAATGTCTTCAATAACCCTGTGTGTCTGTAATTTTGTCAATGTAATTGTTCCTTAAGTTGGTGGTTGTGGTCCCCAGGGCTCTATAGGGCTGTGGAGAAGGGTCCTTGCGGTCCCCTTCCATTTTTTCTCAGAAGACCCAGGGAGATGGTGGTCCCAGGGGCTCCAAGGCACCTCTGGAGGGCGGTCGGTGCAGCCCCCTCCATTATACTCCTATAGCCCTGGGGAGGTGGTGGTCCCTGGGACTCAAAGGAGCCCACAGAGTGGGGCCACATGCGCCCCCTTCCTCTCTTTTTAGGGCAAGCGTGCAATCTCTTTGACCTGTTGTAACTATATGCCCACAGCACGTCCAGCACTTTCACTTGAATCTGGGATTGCCTTTCAAAAATCATTTGTTATCATTAGTAATTCTTTATGTTTGTCCTGCTTTGGGGCGGTTTTGTTACTGCCTTGGACATCGACCCTATTACATGGATGATTGCTGATATGTTTCACTGTGAGCAAATTAATTTTTCCTTTTGTGTCTCTCATTCACGCTCCTGCTCATGGTGGCCATGGCGCTTTGAAGCGCCTCGCTTACGTCAACTAATGTTTTACTTTTCATTTGCAATTTATGTGGCAAGAAAATGCCAATTATTAATTTACAACACCAATAGCTCTAACTGGAGCGAATGCGAGACCCATTGCATTGCAAATGCTTGTTTTTGTTGCTGATCTGCTGGTGTGCCGAGAGCCACTAGAGATGGTGGGCCAGATAGCTTAGATGCCTAACATGATGGCCCTGTAGATGTTGTAGCCAGCTGTGAAGACGGTCAATGATCAATGGATTTAATCACATATGAGGAAGGACGGAATCCTTCAAGTGAATCTGAGCAAATAGTTGAGATATCACATCTGTTTCAGCGGGAGGTTGTGGGCAGTGCAAGCAGACTACAAAAGACCATTGTTGTCTGGTCTTGGATGATATGTCCATGCTACAAGAAGCTACAGCCACGTCTTCAGATGAGGCTTTAAGGCTGCTGAGAAGGTAAGCACTGAAATGTGACATGATCGTCAGGCCAGATGCTCAGCTATGTGCAAGTCTGGCCTTGTTAGAGAGACCCCCCCATTGTGTGTCTTGATGTGCAGGGTCGCGTGCTGGGCATCGAGAATGGAAGACAGGGCCCTCGCTCGGCTTTCATGCTATATGGAAGTCATGTAAAGTTTTCTAAGTTTTATTAGAGCGAATAAAATTAGAAGTCAGCCAGCTGGTGCTCTGTCATGGCAGGCGCATCCTTATGCCCTATAACAAGTTCGTAATAAGTTGGAAAATTGCTGTCTCTCCCTCAAGCCTCTTGTTTCTTTCCTCAGGTTCCAGTTAATGGATGGGACAGATGGCCACTATTGCTGCTAATGTGTCTGGGCAGATGGCTGCTGTAAATCATGTACAATGGGCTGGGTCTGCAAATAATGGATAAACACGCCAAGCATAACTTGAAAACAACACGTGTGGCAATCTGCTTGTAAAACCCTTGCTAAAAATCTCAAAAAGTGGTTACTAAAGAAACGGAATGTCAATTTAAATTAAAAGACCCATAAACCGTGCTGTGCCCATAGTGTCATGGTGCAATGCCAGTTTAAGTGTTCCAACATTAGTGAGTTGCTTTACGCCTCTGTCCGTTGTTTTTCACATAAAAGTATTCTTTCATTCACTTGTACATATCTGTTTATTATTACATTTTTGTTAAAAAAATATGTTTTAGCACACTTTCTATGTTTTTAGGGTCGAGCCTGCATTGCATGCGCTCTCGCATTTGTATCGCAGCAAGACGCTTTAGGGTTTAGAAAAGGACTCGGAGCCCTGTCGACGTCACGTCAGTGTTTTTCATTGGTTTGTGGGCTTGCCTAATAAAATCTGCTTGCTTTCATTAGTCGAAGGCATGCCTACGTCATGCCTTTTCCGGTGGCTAGCCCTCCTCGAGCGCAGCGACCAAGTACAGAAAACATGCGAGGCTCGCTGTTTTCTGTCCGGCTCGTGGACTACTTTTTCTCTAATTTACTAGCGCGATTTTGCTTGGCAGAAGTCGAGCGCTTTCCATAGTTAATTGCACTTTTTCGGGTTACGTACATAAATGCATTTTTGCCGATAGGTGAAAAGTCGGGTTAGGAGTTTACAACAATATCAGCTCTAACATGAGCAAACGTGAGACCCGTTGCATTGTAAATGCTTGTTATTTACTGCTCACAAGGTTTCCGCCACCTTGGAACGGTGAATAAAAATGAAAAACAAAATGACCTGTGCGTCTTGATACGTGCGCCATGCATAGTGACGCATGTCTGCACATTCGTGGTGACACTAGGGCCACCGAGCATCATGATGCATATGTGCATATTCGTGATGATGCATATGCATTAGCGTCCCTTTTAAAACTTTTTTGCCGATAATATTCATCATTAATACATTCTTTTGCTAATTCTAAATGCCATCTGCAAAAAAAAGAAAATGGCTAAGCCAATAGGCCTGCAAAGGCATGACCTGTTGACTTTGCAAATGCTTGTTGCATAAGAGGACATTGTGACGAGTTTTTGAGGCTTTTAAGGCTGAACGGGTGTTAGGCAGGCAACATTTGAACAACGGACTGAATCAATTTAGAAAGACACTTTTCGAATTGCACAAACGAATTTGAATTTTGCACAGACTTCTGTATACCCCTTTTTTGGCGCCTCGGTAAATAACCTTATGAGCTTTTTTAAATGAATGTTTGCATATCAAGAGAAGGTTTGAGAATACTATTAATCTAAGGTCATGTCCAAAGGCCGTGATGGAGTAAACTGACAGATGGCCAATTGCCAGCATTTACATTTAGGTGAAAAGTGCTTTCCAACAACCTGCCCATGACAATAAATGAGATCAATACGTTATTTTGGAGTGGTTTATTCCCTCGAATTTTTTAACATGTCGTGTAAAACTCTTCCCCAAAAGGCTGTTTTCTCCTTTGAAGATGTGTTGAAACACTCATGGCCTCATTTAGGCCTATATTTATAAAAAATAATGCACAACTGTGCTAGCGCAGTTGTGCGTAATTTTTTTTACGCAAGCTAATGCCATTTAAGAAATGATGCACTATGGCGCTAAAGAAT
Source organism: Pleurodeles waltl (assembly GCF_031143425.1). Taxonomy (NCBI): domain Eukaryota; kingdom Metazoa; phylum Chordata; class Amphibia; order Caudata; family Salamandridae; genus Pleurodeles; species Pleurodeles waltl. Next base: position 745,112,457 of record NC_090450.1, on the reverse strand, counting down.
GGCTAGCATCTCAAAAAAGTGCTGGCAGGTGAGGAATGGCGTTAAGGGTAACGACGCTAGTGGGTTAAAAATGAAGGTGGGCTGATTAGCGGCAAAATATCTGCCGCTAGTCAGCCTAGCATCATTTTTCAACGTGCAAGCAGCCAAAAAATTACTCCTGTCTAATAATAGACGGGAGTCATTACCACTCAGGGTCCTCAGGGCAAGCCCAACATACCCATTGCCAGGCAGGGGGCCCCATGTAAGGGGCCCCCAGTGGCACACCACACTTACGCACGTACACTTACCTGCAACTTACCTGGGATGGGCTCCCTTCTCCTGTAGTGTCCCTGTGGTGTGGGTGGTGGTGATGATCGGGGTTGGAGTGGGCATCTATGTGCCCATTCCATTGTGTTTTCCCATGGAAATGGGCCTACCTGCACTTTAACACCTGGTCTGACCAGGTGTTAAATATTGACACTAATCGGGCTTAGCGCCATTATTTAGGCCTGCCTCTTAGTTGCGCGTCGTTTCAGCGTCGGGTGTTAAATATATCGCTGGGGGCTAGCGTCATTTTTAGGAAAGGAACACAACCCTGCATCTCATTGATGCAAGGTGGGTTGGTGCATCCTAGAAATGGTGCTAACCTCAATATTTTGACACTAGACTGGTCTAACATCAAAATATAAATATGGAGTTTAGTTAGCGCTGCTTTAGCATCAAAATAAATGACGCTAAGGTAACGCTAACTTTCCATAAATATAGGCCTTAGAGTCCTAAAACAACACATGTGGTAGAGAACCCTTTGAGTGGGGGCTACAGCCATTTTATAATGTGACTGCCCTTCGGTACTCCTGGTTTGCAGGGGTTTTGGTACATCATATTCTTACCAACTCACCAATCTCAGTCTAACAGCATTGAGCTGAGGCCAACAGTAATTGAAGCTTTAAAAAGATGGAGGCAAAAAAAACTCCTTGAGATTTGACTACCCTAAAACCAAGAACCAGTACAATCTTTTGACAAAAAAGACAGCTTTTACAATACAATTGAAACAACTAAATAGAAATGTATCATGTTTGGGGGGACTTTATCTTTGGTCCGATTAATCATGCACCTGGATGTGTCCTTTCAAGTTGGTCCAACGACAATATTTGGGCCTCCAAGGCCTCTACTCTTCAATTCATGCCCTAGATCTGCAATCCCATCTGTCTGAGCTCTGGTAATTCCTGAGGTTCCAGGACAGCCACTCCCAAAAGTGCAGGTGCTGACTGCTCACTCTTGAGCTAGGCATCCCCTGTTGTGCCGCGGCCACATGCACAGGCCGCTGCGGCACAACCCATGAGAAACGCGGGGAACCGCGGGTGAGCAGCGGGGGAAGCCGCGGCTTGGTTCAAGGGTCGCGGCACCCACTGCGGCCCTTTTCTCCGGCCGCAAGTTCCAGGGCAGGCGCGGCAGGATCGGAGACCCCGAATCGGGTCTCGATCCTTGCCGCGCTCAGCGCGTAAATTAACATAAGCGCACCTGGGATTCCCGGGACCCCCTCCTTTCCACCACTTACCTTTTCACACAGCCAAAAGCTGTATGTCTGCACATGACTCGTCTTTATGCATGCTTTTCCCCTTCCCAGCATGCTGTTCACTTCCTCTCTTCCCTGCATGCATTGTTTCTCTTTTCTTAAGAGCATGTTTTCTATTCTAAGTTATGACCTTTTCCCCAAACCAAGATGGTGGTTTTACTACTTCCTGTTTTCCACTTCCTGTCTAGGGGTATATAAGGGGAATCTATCTTCCTTCTCATTGCGTTGCAACACTCCTGTGGTGCTAGTCACGCTCAAGCTGGTTTCCTCTTGTGGCGCCAGTTGTTCTTAATCTGTCTTCCGTCTCCAGAATTCCTGAATTCAAGAATCTTAAGTTCTAACGTCCTTGGGTCCTCCTTCTGTTTCAGAGAGTTCCTGTTTGAGGTTTTTTTACCCTTTTGGGTTTTTTTCCTCTGGGACTCCTTCTGGAGGGCACGGACTGTAGTGGCTTACTATTGTCAAACAGCACCGTGGCTACCGGAAGGGGCGCCCCTACCTCGGCCAGAGCAGGACTTGCAGGAACCAGGGCCGCTCACCACCTCTCGCCACACTCGACGGTAAGCTCAGAGTGAACCGTGACATCCCCATACTTTGAACTTCTGGTAAACTGCTTACCAAAGTATCATCTGTCACCTCAATTCCAAAGTCCCAGATTGTCCTGAATGTCTTTCTCATACTGCCATGCACTCCTTGATAGTCAAAACTGGTCCATGCCTTTCGACTCCCTTTGGAACCAGAGGATCTGTCTGAGACTTCTGCTTCCCGTCAGTCCACCATGCCATGCAGCTAGGCAATGCAGCTCTGTAACCCTGGTAACAGAATCTAGGTTGCAAAACCACCTTAGCAGCATCAACTGTCCATTACCATGCTATTCCAGTCAATTAAGGAAAGAGTGGACAACAGGTAGCCTCTCACATGGTGATTAACAGCACATCACATAGGGATTAATATGTCCTGAAGTTGCTGGCAACTGCAACAAGCTCCCTATGGATTGTCTCTCAATGGCTCTGTGTAACCGCTTGTAGTCACGATTTGACTGCCTGCCAGTGTTGTGTCAAGATACCCAGCAAATGGTTAATAAGCAGAGGAGGTGGAGCAGGCAATCACAATTGTCTGTGTTCCATCTAGAAAGGGGTAACCTACAGTTGATTGCTCTTACGTGGTACAAAAACTGAGTTTCCGGGGAGTAGCCACATCTGAATTTAGGCCACCCCATTTACATTGAACACGTTCCAAATATTCAATGACACCCTTCTACAGAGCTGGAGTAGATGCATTTATAATTGCATTCCACATGGTTATTTAGCCAAAATGGGTAAATGTTCTCATTTCCTCTGATTACAGGTGCACAACTTGTCCTGACCATTTACTGCTCCAGGATATTGATGGAGAAGACACCCATGATCAGAAAATACAAAGGAGAAGGCAGAATTCTCCCATGAGAACACCATTAATGACTAAGGAGGGCAGCCAGATCCAAACCTATGGTCATGGTGGATAGGGGGTCCAATGGAAAATGCTAGAGTTTTGGGCTGGTTGTACAGGAGGTAGTTGGCCTTGGGGAAAACTGTGGGGGGGAGCAGAAAACCTGGCTGGGAATCTTGTTAAGATGTTGGGAAGATTGGGCACAATTTATGTAGCTTCAAGCAGTTAAAAATACATACAGCTGTGAGTAGTATGTATTCCCCACTTCTCACACACATAGTACATAGTGGTAACCTAAAAGCAGTGATTGGTTAGGAGTTTGCTTTCAGAAAATGGGTGCAACAGATCATTAAAACGTATATGTCAGAATTTATTCCAGGAACAAGATTGATGCATCTAACTTTCTGTATTCCTGTTCTGAGGTGTCCACGTGATTCAAATATTTTGGCTCATTGTGATAAACTGAAGTACAATAGGCTTTGTTTGAAAAGTGTCCTACAGTAACTGGTTCCAAAAAGGACCAGGATCAAGATGTTCAGCAAATCATTCTGAACTCTCTGGACTATTGGCATGCTCTCTCTCATGTTAACATTTCTTGAGAAACCACCACAAAAATAGTTTGGTCTACTAGTGCATACATTTACACCACCCTAAAACTAAAAAACATGGCATTAGACATGGGTACCTGATGGTCCAGGCCAAGGAGCTACTGAACAGCCTGCCAGAGACCCCGAGTGAAGAGTAGGTCCACTTAAAATTTTGGAAGCATTTGAAGATGTATCCATTTCAGCAAGCCTTCTAAAAAGGATAAGCACTGACAAATTCTCTGATCAGTTTTTCTTCTGCGGCAACTAATGGTGTGTACCAGGGCGAAACTAGGAACATAGTCAATTAATCTCACAAATGTCTCCAATATTGTCATCTGTGCACTAAATATATCTATACATCCTAGGACAGTGCCAAATGTGCAGCAAAGAAGTATACTGATTTTATATGATTTCCTCAGTGTGACATCCTAAATACCACAGGTATTCATGGGCATGAGTCCATGCTCACTGTGCCACAGGACTCAAGCTGTACCTCACTGATGAGGGATCAGTAGGCTTAAGGTAGTCTGAGGTTGCTTATTTTTCCAGTCAGAGCGGGCCTAGATTGGCAGTTTAGGCTGCACTGTTCTTGTTGGATCTTGACCAAGGCAGATTTGCATTTGAGTGGTCTCTGTCTGCAGTTGCACAGTAGCTGAAAAAAGTTGGACTCTAATTCATCCCAGCAATTGCCAGTGACTGAGATTATTTACAAGTATTCCATCCTTCGCCATGGTGTTTTTCTCAGTCCGATACCCCAAGTGAGATGGCTATGCCTAGACCTGCGTCCTTTGTTCACTGAGCCTCAGGACTCAAGTTATACCTCACTATCCAGGCCCAAGTAGCCCAAAATCATTCTAGGATTGTGGGCTTTGCTGGGCTCTGACATCATTGGGGCCAGTGATGTCAGAGAACGGAATGAGAGGTCTGTGGGGTTCTGAAGGAGTTGGGAGGAAGGTGACAGGAAGCAGGAATGAAGTGTTGGCACAGTCGTGGATGCTGAATAAATAAGGATCTTGACATACAAATCTTGACTCCATGGATATTGAATCATAACAGTGGCGACGAGGGACTTCAGCATCCATTGAACCTGGCGTGCAATGGACCTATGAGTAAACTGTTCTTATATTTGTGAGAAGAATCGTTGTGCCTGGACACTTTAACTTTACAAGTATCCTAAATACTATTGTTTTGGATCTACAATTTTGAGTGTTCCTGCCGTGATGACATTTAGATGATGAGCAGCATTATTATTATTCTGGGTGCTTAGAAGAAAACAAAGGAGTACTTCGTTGCACTCATCATTTTTACTTTATGGAAAATGCCTGGTAAACGCGCGGCTGAAATTGCCCTGTTTTTCCTTAAGCCGTGTGAAAATGCCTGGTAATACTCTTTGAACGGTATTTGGCATTTATTTATACTCTTATATTAGTAGCGGAACAACAACGGAAATACACAGTTGGACGGTGTGGAGATTTAAACTTCAACATTCTTTACGCGTGGCTGGTGTTCTTGAAGCTCCTGCTGATCGCGCGAAGCCGCCGCTCCTGCTGATCGCGCGAAGCCGCCGCTCCTGCTGATCACACGAAGCCGCCCTCACCGTGTGATGTTGCTGCCGCGCATTGTGTCAAGCCGCGGCAGTTGATTTAAAGGCACGCGACCCCGCGCGCAATTTTAGTAATGGAAAGCATTTGAAATATAATTATCTGAACGCCAACAACTCACTGTGTAGTCGCTTGATGGTGTGTTCAATTATTTTTATCTCCTCTTCAACCTCGAGTGAAGTGCCTCACTGCAACAGGAGTTGCATGTAAACACTGTGAGGTTGACATTTACATCAAATCTCGCGTGTGTTGAACACTCAAATGACTAGACTGCTAACTCTTTGTACTGATAACTTGTAATTTTGGTGGAAGGTAATTAATGATTGGTGCTCAATTTTGAGTATTCTGTTGACATTTTAGTATTATAAATACTGTATTACTCTCATTACTTTATATATATATATATAAATATATATATATATACATATATATATATATTTATATTTTTATTTTTTATTTTTGTTCTGCTTGATTGTTTGTATAAGTTTTACGCAATGTCTCAATTAGCTACGCTTAGTTTGGCTCAACCACCACAATTTTTATCTGAACGTGGAGAACCCATTTTACCTTGGAAGAAGTGGTTTAATCTTTTTGAATCTTATTTAATTGGGATAGGTGGAGAGAAATTTTCGCCTGCAAGGAAGCAAGGTATTCTTCTTCATAATTTAGGTATTGAAGGAAGAAATATTTATGACAGTCTTGATTTAATTGCGCTTGGCACTGCGGATGGAGATCCCAGAGATGTTTATGACATGTCTGTTATGATGTTAAAAAAACACTTTGACATGCGTATAAACATAGTCATGGAACGACATAAATTTTTTATGAGAGTACAAGCTAAAAATGAGAGAGTGGGTAATTATATTGCTGCTTTGAAAACATTAGCTCAGACTTGTGAGTTTGCTGGTTTAACTGACTCTCTCATCAGAGATCAACTAGTGAGGTGCACAAATAATCCAAGAGTTCAAGAAAAATTGTTAGCCAAGAATCCCGTTTTGGAAGAAGCTGTTGCCATTGTGGAAAGTTTGGAACATGCTACTTCTTGGGTTCAGGAAATGAAGAACACCACTTCAAACTGCTTAACTGAACCTTTGGCTAATCCAACAGTAGCTAAAGTTTCGACTCAAGTTGACAGGAATGTCATACAGAAACCGCTAACGTATCGTTTGAAAGGTGGCAATGAATTGACCAAAGACTCCAAACCAAGATGTTACAAATGTGGTAGTCCTGGACATTTAGCGAATAATCCAAGATGTTTTGCTAGGAATGTCAACTGTAGGAATTGTCGAGTGAAGGGACATTTGGCAAAAGTTTGTAAGAACCTAAAGGTCAATGCAGTAGATGAAACTGTGTTAAGTCAAGATGTAATTTTAAATGTGAAGTGTCCTATCATTCATAATCCTCTTATAAATAGTGATGCTAAGTTAATTATGCCAAAATGTGATATAGAAATTGATGGTAAAATTGTTCAGGTTCTTGCGGATTCAGGGTCTCCTTTCACATTAATAGGAGATAAGAATTGGGAAACAATCTTTGGCAATGATCATATTGAGCTTCTTCCTCCAGACATTGATCCCATAGGCTATGGGGGACAGAGAATTGATTTATTTGGCTATTCTCTAATGACTATCAAGTTCAAAGGTTGTGAAACGGTGGGAAAGGTTTATGTAGCAAAACGAGGTGATAACTTGCTAGGGTGGAGACATCAGAGAGATCTTGGCATTATTCTCAACCCAAACTCTCCGGAACAAGTTCTATCCATATCTACTTTAGGGGATGATATTTCAATTGTAAATGAATTTTCTGATGTGTTTAGTGACAAATTGGGTTTGTTAGCTGGGTTCAAACATAGGATCATTCTAAAGGATTCAGCCAAACCAGTAGTATATAAGGTAAGAAAGGTTCCTTACTTGATGTTGTCTCTGTTGCAGGATGAGCTCAACAGACTTTTAAATTTGGGTGTTATTGAGGAGATTGAGGCTTCGGAATGGTTGGCCCCTGTTGTTTTAGTTCCCAAGGATAATGGTTCAAAAATTAGGATGTGTGTAGACTTGAGAGGCCTCAACCAGTGTATATGGGTTGATCGCCAACCTTTACCTAACATTAATGAGACTCTGACCATGCTCTCGGAGGCTAAAGTATTTAGGCCCTCATTCTGACCTTGGCGGTCTTTTCGCAAGACCGCCGAGTTACCGCCGCGGTGAAGACCGCCGACCGCGGCGGTATGCCGCTGTGCGCATTCTGACCGCTGGGAGCGTTCCGCCGGAAAACCGCCAGCAGCCACACTGGCGGTCGGCGGGAAAGTGGAGACTGGTCAACCTCCACCGCCACGCCAGCAGAACACCGCCCACAGAATTACGACCCACATTTCTGTGTGGCGGTCTTCTGTTGGCGGTCTTCTGTTGGCGGTCACCTCCCCATGGCTCCTGTCACCTCCCGGAGGACCAACGCACAAGGTAAGTTGATCGTCCGTGAGGGGAGGGGGTGGGGGGGTGTTGTGTGATGTGTGGGTGCATGGGGGTGTGCGTGGGAGTGTGTAGAGGGGGTGTGTGAGTGCGTGCATGCGGGCGGGGAGTGCTGCTGTGCCTATGGGCAATGTGTGTAGTTCGGCGGGTGCGCATGTCGGCATGTATGTGTGCGGGTATGTGTCCCCGTTGTGTATGTGTGTGTGTAGGGGGTGTGTATATGTGCATGTAGGGGGTGTGTGCATGTCGGGGTGCGTGTATGTGCATGTCAGGGTGGGGGTGGGGAGGGGGTTCGTACCACCTCTGGGGGGTGGCAGGGGGGTGGAGGGTGTGGGGGGAGGACTCGGGGGGGCAGTGGGGGGTGGGGGAGACCCCTATCAGTGCCAGGGAAGGAATTCCCTGGCCCCGATAGTGCCTACCGCCATGGTTCGCATGGCGGTTCCCGACCGCCAGAAACCGCGGCGGTAAGCAGGGTCATGATACCGTTGGCGGTCTTGGGTCGACCGCCGGACCGGAGTGCGCAGACTCCAGCCCGTCGGTCATGACCGCCGTGGCTGTCGGAGTGGGGAAGTGGCGGTCGGTTGCGGCGGTGACCGCCGCGGTCAGAATGCCATTTTTAATACCGCCGGTCTGTTCGCGGTCCGACCGCCGTCTCTCCGCCGACCGCCAAGGTCAGAATGAGGGCCTTAGTGTATTGGATCTATCGGCAGCCTATCATCAAGTTTTACTTCATGAAGACTCGAGACATCTAACTTCTTTTGTCACGCCTTTGGGGGCTTTCCGGTTTATCAGAATGCCATTTGGTTTGGCATCGGCTGCTGCATGTTTTCAAAGGATAATGAAGGAGGTTCTTAAGGGTTTAAGTTCAGTGTTATTTTTCCAAGATGATATGCTAATATATGGGAAGGATGAAGGGGAACATGATGTTGCTCTCCGTGCAGTTTTGAGAAGACTAAAGGAAAAGGGTTTAACCCTAAAAAAAGAAAAGTGTAAATTTCGAGTTGGTACAGTCTCTTACTTGGGGCACACCATTTCTGGAGATGGTATCAAGCCTAAGGTGACATTGGCTAAGTCCATCATATCTATGCCTATTCCTTCTGATAGAGATCAAGTGCGATCGTTTCTTGGTTTAGCTGAATACTACTCGAAATTTGTTAGAAATTTTGCAAGTGTAGTACAGCCTTTGAGAAATATGCTAAAGAAGGGGGTTGATTTTTTGTGGTCTTCGGAGTGTGATGAGGCTTTTGTTTTTGTCAAATCCAGAATTGCTGAGATGCCCACATTGGGGCATTTTGATACTCGAAGGAAAACTTTGTTGTCCACAGATGCAAGCCTTAAAGGTCTGGGTGCAGTCCTTTCACAGATGGTTGATGGTGAGGAGAGAGTGGTGGCTTTTGCCTCTCGTTCCTTAAGAGAGACAGAAACACGTTATTCAGTAATAGAGCGTGAAGCTTTAGCATGTAATTGGGCTGTCAACCATTTTAGATACTATCTTTGGGGGTTACCATTTGTTATTAGGAGCGATCATAGACCTTTAGTGCAAATGTTTTCTTGTCGCAACATAGAGAATGTGACTCCGCGTATCAAACGTTGGGTGGAGAGTCTAATTGAGTACAATTTTCATGTAGAATATTTTCCAGGGAAGGAGAATATTCCTGCTGATTCTCTTTCTAGATTACCTTTGTCAGACAATGCCACAAATGTTCAGGTCCCAGTTTTGTGGGTGAAGGAGCCAGCTTTTGATAAGGAAGAATGGAGACTGGAATGTGAACATGACACTGCTCGTGCCCTTATTTTAGATTATGTTGTGAAAGGTTGGCCTGATTTACACACTTGTCCAGACAGTATTAAAGCGTTTTGGAATGTTAGGGATGAATTGAGCATTGTGGGGATGGATGTATACAGAGGTGACAGATTGATTCCTCCACTTGGATTGCATGAGAAGCTGATTAATTTAGCCCATGAGGGACATTTAGGGAGGAATTTGACCAAGTCCAGGATCAGAGAATGTTATTGGTGGCCGGGTTTGGACAGACAGGTTGAAGGAATAGTAAAGGATTGTGTGTACTGTGCAAGGAGTGATAAATCTAGGAATGTAAGAACTGCTCCTTTATCCCCAATTTGTGTCCCTGATGAGCCATGGTGCAAACTAGGTTTAGATCTTGTGGGGCCATTTGAAAATCTATCTCACAATGAGAGATTTGTGATTGTTTTGGTTGATTATATGTCTAAGTGGGTCACTGCTTGTTGTGTAAGTGCTATTACCACTAAGGTGGTGATAGAATTTTTAACTGATGTTTTTGCGTGTGAAGGCATTCCGAAAGTGATAATTACCGATAATGGGGTGCAATTTACTTCACTGGAAATGAAGAATTTTCTCAACAATTTGGCCATCACCCACTTTTGCACAGCTTTATATTCACCTCAAGCCAATGGGTTGGTTGAGAAAATGAACCAATTGGTGGTGGCCAGTGCTCAAACTGCCATGGACAATAATGTTCCTTTAAAAACTGTTCTCAGGGAGAAATGATGGGCTCACAGGAATACCCCTAATGCTGTTACGGGTATGTCTCCTTTTAGACTATTGAAGGGTAGATTTGCCGGTTCTAAACTCAATCCTATGTGGTTATTAGCTGACAAGGATTTTAGGCAGTCATCTGCAGACAAGGGTTCTGTTCAACGCAAAGTTATTGATAATCAGACGAAGTATAAGGAGGCATTTGATAAGAGACATGGTGTCCATCAAAGGTTATGGCATGAAGGTGACTTGGTGTACATTAAAAAACCTTTTTGGTCAAAAAAAGGAACCTCCAAGTTTATGGGTCCGAAGAAAATTGTACAAGTAAAAAGGAATGTTGTTGTTGTCGAAGGAGGTGATGTATGGAGCATGTCGCGTCTAGCTAAGTGCGAGAGTGATAAACTAGGATCAAATGAATTACCTAAAGATGGAAATCTTCGTGGGTCTAATCTAGATTCCAATTAGAAATTTAATAAAGGTGTAAAGAATAGAACAATTCCAAAATACTTAGAAGATTTCGTACATTGAGGATGTCATCACATGATTGGGCAATAATTGATTATATGTTGATTGCATTTCTAATACTCATGATTTTGTCATTTCATTGTTCCTGTTGCATTCTTATGAACTGTAGCTTCAATTTTTGTTGATGTTTTTTTTATTCTTATGTTGTTGAGTTTACAATGTTCCATGTAATGTTCAAGCTAAATTTTGTTATTATTTCTATAGAAGGGAGATGTGTTGTGGGCTTTGCTGGGCTCTGACATCATTGGGGCTAGTGATGTCAGAGAACGGAATGAGAGGTCTGTGGGGTTCTGAAGGAGTTGGGAGGAAGGTGACAGGAAGCAGGAATGAAGTGTTGGCACAGTCGTGGATGCTGAATAAATAAGGATCTTGACATACAAATCTTGACTCCATGGATATTGAATCTTAACAGATTGCTTACATTCCTGTTTGAAAGGGACTTGGCCTGGCAGTTCACAATGTATTAGAGCACAGAGAAGGCTCATTTGAACGTGGCTGGTCTCTGTGTGGAGTGCAATAGTGGAAGACAAATGAAGGACTGGCATGCAGCCATAAGTGATTGCCAGTGGCTGAGACTGTTTATACACGTTCCAGTCATCTCTTCTGTGTGTGGCTGAATGCCAGGTACGCCGAGGTGTGGGTCCTGTGCCCACTGGGCCACAGGACCCAAACTAAACCTCACTGATGAGGCCATGAGGTTCCCATCAAAAAGAAACCTGGCTTGGGATTATGGATTAGACTCTATCTATTGGAAAAAGACCAAGGCTGATTTGCATATAGCTGGTCTCTGTCTGGAATAGCATAGTGAGCAAAAACAATGATGGACTTGGATTCAGGCCTAAGCAATAGCAGTTGCTAGTGTCTGACTTTATTTGCATGCATTCCAGCCATCACCTTTGTGTCTTCCTCAATTTGCAGCATAATTAATATAGTTAATATATTCCCCCCACAGATAACTGCAATGTTGCCAACTGGGTTTCATAGCACACTTTCACCATGTATTACAGTATGGATTCTGATACTAGGAATAATGGCAGATTTGTAGCAAAGTAGATGAGAATATTTTGTCACTGAGTCTTTTCTCCATTCTCCATGATCAGCATCCTGCATATGTAATTCTCTAGTGGCCTTCGAAAGGTGAGCATCAGTAATGATATATAGATAAAGTCAGATGAGTAACTGTTATTTGTGGACTTTTCTGTACCAGAGCTCATCTTGACCACCCATCCTATTCTTTTTAGATCTCGCCCACAGACAGCAATTAACTGTTGATGCTCTATTGTGTCCCATACTTACAGTAGGCTTTGGGTCAAACCATTGTTTACCATTAGATGACTTCAATGTCAGTTTAATTTGCCTGTTTCTGAGGCAATTAGCAAATTACACCATTACACCACGTGGTAAAGGAGTACAAGAACATTGGAAACAACAGGAAAGTGATTGTGTGTTTTATACTTTTATTTTGAAATGCATCTTACGTACAAAATGGGCACAAGAACACATTTCGTGCTCAAATATAGTGTAGAGTGATAGTATTGCACATTACAGACTGTTTTATGAATTTCACATAATTAGGCAAAAGCAGTCACACAAATTTTGCACATCCCTGCCAAACTCTTGTTTGCACAGAGATCGGAATCAAGAGTTTAGCAGTGATTACGGATCTGCAACGATTTTCCCCAGATGAACATTGGCAGGTAAAAAATTTACCAGTGGAAAATGCATGGTAAATACTGAAAGGCGGAGATTTAGCTGCAAAAAGCACCAAAATAGGCACGTTTTTCCCCATTTGGAGGGTGAACACTAATGATAGCAGTTCTTTATTGGACCCAGTAAATATCTATCACCAGGGTGTCAGTTTTAAACAGGTCTAATACAAATGTTGTACTCCACTGGGCTACATGTAATGAGGGCTGTAATCAATGTCCTTCCCAAGTTTTCTTGTGTTTGTCCCTCTCTTGAAGCATAATTTATTTACCATCCTTTTGAATGGATGACTTGTATCCTTCCACAACTCAATATCAAGGAGTCAAGAAACTGCTGCTTAAACTTTTCTCTCAGCACTCCATGGAGTACATGGGTTTTCGTGCTCTCTTCCTGTGTATGGTTTCCCCCACCACAACCCTGCCTCCTGCCTCCCCTCACTCTGTGCCCCCCACAAGCTTGTCCATTGCTCACCCCCTTCCACTGAATTTGTTTGGCATCTTTATTTTTAAAACCCACCCTGCCCAGCTCATCATTGCTCTTGCACCCCACATTCATCCTGCAAATCAGTAGCATTTACTTCCATGCCCATAAACCCCCCTCCTATATTGTTCTTTTTTCATGTTCATTTTAGTTTCCTTTTTTGAACTGCCCAGCAGCAGCAGTTTTCTTCTGGGCTGCTCTTTTCAAAATATTGCACTTTTGCACACTTTTATGTTTTTTTAAATTTACTGCTTCAAGATCGGCGTCAGTAACCCTGCAACACTGGACCGACAGAACTTTGTCGTAGATGAGATTAACCAGGAGCTATAAATCAAGCAATTAGTGATCACAATTTCAGTTAGTATCTTCATTCAATGAGGAGAGTTGGTGTGAGTTCAAAAGCTTTATTATAAATCCTTTAGTAGGGTAAATCTTTATCGAATAGGCATAAGTAATCATCAATCAATTAATAAATCAATAGAATTGAATAACATCAGTGCAATTGCATAAAGCACATTCCTTATCAGAAAAGTCCGTAGTCTAAATCTCAGAATGGAATGGGGACAGGTGAAAAAAGGTGTGAGCTTGAATCCGTAAAGAGTTCCAGATAGAGAAGTTGAAACATAAAGCTTCAGAATCAAATCTCAAAAGTCTATCATGCAGAGTTCTTGTTCAAGTTCAGTTAGAGTTTCTGAGCAGCATAGATTCGGGAAGAGAGTGAATGTTCACAGAGACAAAGAGCCTCTTGCTAAAAGGTAAATGTATGGAAAGTGTGACTGTCTACTCAGGGAACACACACTATTATAACATAGCATACCTAGACTTTTGCAACAAGTATCATTGTTCACTCCATCTTGTCCAAACAGCAAACAATGTCTTCATGGGAAGAGGAACATCTCGTTGTCGTCTTACAATTAAAACATTAGTTCATACAAAACATGGGGCAGAGCTCTCACCATTGACTCCTGTTAGAGAAAACTTCAGTTCATCGTTAGGCTTTTACATCATTCTATGTAATCACAAGCTACCCATCAATTCCTAAACTACACTATTGTGTGCTTTGAAACATTTAGCAGAATAATCTATAACATTTTAATACTTTATTATAATCTTACAGAATAGGCCTATGGGAAGGTTAAAACAAACTTTTCTTACATTAAGTCATTACATTCTCAGCAAATTAGCTTCACTGAAATTTTAATATTTCATATTTCTAACCCCTGTCAAGTTTGTAAACTGCAGCATTAGCTTTTCAAACCTAGTGCTTTTTACTTGAGTTAAAAGTCATTGCATTTTCGTCTAAAGCCTACATGTTAATTCTACAATTTATTGCATTCAATGTAATTATTTTTAAAATGCACGGCCAGAAGTGTAAGTAAAAAAGTAAAATGGCCATCACAGTTTAATGGCATATATGAGCACATGTAGGCAGAAGCATGCATGTGTATACTTCATCATGCTGGGGCCGCTGCAGATTCATGGCAAATACATGCACATGTGTGATAATAGCAATACCATTTGTTTGACTTGATGCTGATACTTAACAGTATTGGCAGAATGCATTGGCTATGCCAAAAGGCACGACATCTTGGCTTTACCAATGCTTGTTATTTGGAGGTTTAGACGCATCGCTCAATCCATTGCAGATTTTACTGTTGCCGTTCACATGGAAAGAAGCATCCATGAATGAAAAGAATGGTCACGACAACTGTCAAAACAGCCAAAAACAACTGTATTTTAACTTTTCTGGTTTCTTCTTTCCTGCTTTCAAAGCAGGGAAAGTTCTAAATTATGGTGTGTGTGCAGATTGTTTCTTCCTTATCGGAAACCACAAAATGTTTGCATTTTAATCAACTGGGGTTTTGACCTCCGGTGAGGCCTGAGGTCTGTGTACTTGCCAGAGATCCATGCCTGTCCCATTCTTCTGGTGCTTAACACTTCCCTTGTGTACATGGCATAACTAGCAACAGGAAACCTGGAGGTTGCTTTTATTAAAAATACGCATATCTCACATAACTGATTCATGTGAGCTTGTGAGTCTGTAGACAGCTTTTCAGAAACATTCCGTGCCGAATCCAATTGTGGCCTAACAACCCTGTGACTGCCAGTCTGTGGTGAAATTATCTCACAGAGGTTCCTGTGCCAAGTTTTTATTTCGGCAGGTTCAGAAGTGTGTCCGTGAAATTGTAGATTCGCCCCAAAAGTCACTTCTCATAAGGCCGTCCATTTGGTAAAGCCGAGGCAGGGGAGCAGTTAAACAAGAACTTCGCAAGTTGGGGGGGGGGGCTAAGGAGTTAACTAGAGGATGCAGGTCTAACACTTCAAACAATGGCATGGAGCCAACATAAGAGTGATACATTGTGCAATTTAAACATACAAGTCAAGCTCATACCATTACACCAAACATGTTTTCGTGGATTTGACAATGTTTATAAGCTGCAGATAGAGATGAGTGATTTGAGGGCCAAAAAGAAGCTTCTATAGATTTCAATACAAAGCACTTTAGAACCAGTTTTTGCAAAGTTATTTGAAGAAACAACCCTTTTTGCCAATTCTCCCAAAAAATCTATTTGTGAAATGGTAATGAACTCAAGCAATATTTGTAATTCCTTCTTCTAAAATACGCTACTGTCTGTTGACCAAAGGTAGCTTTTCAGTCTGCTCACTGGTATGTTGCAAAACGTGACTGTTTGAGGTCATATGTACAGACCTCGATATATTAAGCTTAGTGGGTTCTCTAGGAAGCTGGCACCAAAATGAGGTATACTCTGGAAAAAGTCCAGGGGTTCCCTTATAAGTGGACAGGGGCTTGGTACAGCAATCCCAAAGTGTTCTTTTAGAGGGTAGTGTGGTCAAGCAACCTGAGGCTTATCGTAGAGGAGTGTTAGATATTTGCTGCATGCACACAGTCAATAAATGTTACACAGGACTCAATTATGAGATCCACACCACTTTATTAAAATAACACTTATATTTATATAATTTTACCCATCAAGATCATCACAATCAAGTAAGTAAGTTTCAAGTTATGACTTTTTACAGCAATTTCTGAAGCTGTAATTTTATCCTATGAAGTAAAAGCATAGACTGCATTCAGGTACTTTACAGCAACTTACAAGACCACCATTAAGGTGAGTATAGGGTGAGGTACAAGTCAGGGACAACAGGTCACTTTGGGAGGCACTGGGGCCTGGGGTACAGAAGTACTTTTCAGCGTTGGGTCCCCTAATTATATCCTTTGAGAAAAGGACATATTTTGCCTTCAGGCACTTAGCAGCAACTTATGGGACCGTTTTTTTGGAGTTAATGTAAGTATAGGGCAAGGTACAAGGCAGCACCAACAGGTATCCTTAGGAGGCACTGGGACGTCCGGGTGCAGAGGTGCTTTTTAGCATCAGTGCCCTAATGTTATCCTATGGGGAACAGTTTGGTTAGAAAGATGCTGCAAACTGGGACTCAGGGTCCAGTCCAGCTGAACCAACAAGGGGGCTCAGGTCTCACAATGCTCGGAGATGTAAGGACACCTTTGGTCCTCTTTTCCTCAGGTCGTGTGGCCGGGTGCAGAGTTGTCCTGAGGCATTCTGTTTTTGTCACTGGATCACTCACTGTAGAGGAGTGCCTCCACAAAGAGGCTACAGCTGGCTTTGGGAAGTCCACAGTTGGGAAACCCAATGTGTGCTTAGTCGCTGGAGGGTCGGGGGTCTAGGCTGGCACCATTGGCCCACTTCAACTCAGGCAAGGGGCACAGGTGCAATGGAGCTTTCCGATGTTGGATTTTAGCAGTATAAAGTACTCGCACTTCTTTTGGGGTGCCTGCAGGATCCAGGGAAGCAGCTCTACTGCTCCACAAGCATTCCTGGCTCTTGGTAGAAGGCTTGTAGTCCTCCAAGGCTTTTGGAGGCACAGTCAAATCAGAACAAGTCATCTTTGCTGCAATTGTCGAGGACAGCAGGCAGGCCGGCAAGGCGGGGACCAAGTCAGCTGCTGGTCTTCTGTTATTGCTTTTGCAACTCTTCAGGGTCCGTATTCTTTCAAGTTGGCAGGATCTATTTTTTAGTTCCAGGGGCTCCCTTAAATACAGAATTTAGGGGCAGGGTAATAGCCAATGGGCTACTTGCCCTTGGGGTCACTATGCCTTCCATATGACCACTTCCTGTGGGAAGTGGGCATTACCCTGTCCCAGAGTTCTTAGTTCTGCCATCACCAAGGTAGCAGACTTTTACATTTCATGTCCACATCAGGGGCTCACCTTACGGGTGGAGCTGACCTGAGGGGTCGACACGACTTTCTGACTACTAACTTTCCTTCCTGTACAGGTGCCAAATGGGCCCGGGTCAGCGGTCGGCATCTCCTCTGAGCTAAGCCAGATCTGCATACCACAGGCGGCGAGCTCTTTGAAGCCCCATGCCTTGGAATGCAGATTTCCAGGTCATCCTATTGCAAAGGGTGTGTTAACACCCCTGCCAGAGCAGATCTTGTTCTTGACCATCCGAGAGCGGAGGCTCTCACCCTTAGGGTTCGGAAACATGCCTTTTGTGTGGCAGGCTGGCTAAACTAGTCGACCAGTACACCAGCAGTTGGTAGGTTTTTCAGGGGCACATCCAAGGTCCTCCCTGTATGCGTGTATTAATACATCCATCTCTGGAATCATTGAGGCTTTATTAATACAATATGTTTGATACCAAACATTCCTAGTTTCAGTTAAACCATCATGTAGCTTGGGAACTCATAATGACTAGTGTCCAGCATGTACTTAAAATGGTTTCCCTGGTTACTTACTATATCTAAGAATCGACTAAAACATGGCAGGGGGGCAAATCTGTTCTTGCAGATATAACCACACATGTATATAATGCACCCTCCATTAGGGCTGGAAGGCCTGCTTTAGGAGTGATTTACACATATTTCATGCAGTGTTAGTAGGCATGGCACAGAGGCTGTGTGCTATTTTGTGTTTTTACTGTTAGCTGCACCAAGACACACAGCCTGCAATGGCAGTCTGCATGAGCTAGGTGAGGGGTCTCTGAGGGTGGCAGAATACATGCCCTCCTTGGGGACCCTCTTTGGTACCCATGCCCTAGGTACATGGGTACCATTTACTTGGGACTTACAGGATTGCCAAATTGTTTTCTACTTAGGGAAAGAGATCTAGCAGCAACTCAATGCACTTTCTGTCAAAATTTCATTGAATACCAGGCAAAAAGTGGGGGTGGCCATGCCAAAAAAGGGCACATTCCTACAGGTTCACATACCTTATATTGGATTGTGTGACTGGCAAGTTTCATTTTTGAATCCTAATGCATCTTTCATTCCTTCTGAGGCTAAATAATTGAGTTTCAATTAGTTGGAGATATATACCACCTGTTAATTACTGTGCTAGAAATCTGTGCAATTCTAAGTCAAAATAAATAGGTCTTGTTAGTACCTCACATTGAGCAGTTCTTGTTTGAGATAACTGAGCTACACTCATGCAGGAAACTTGGCTTAAAGAACTGGCAAAAATGGTAGTTGCCTTGAAATAACATTGCAACAAATGTTGTTCTAGCATGCATATGATACAGGTATTCCTTCAAGCTCCAGAACACATAAAATATGGGGCCAATGGGCAATGTCCTGTAAAGACATCACTTCAACAGAAACACAAACTGGGCCCCCAAATGGCATATGTTGTAACAACAACCATGCCTTCAATTCTGTTCTGAGGCCCTCAGCACTTGCCAAATCCAGTAAACTATCAATTTTGCAATAAACTGCAACTTTTGTCATAAACTCCTCCAAAATGCCTTTGAGACGTTTAACTATATTCTCTATAACGGTTGTTCCTAAATGTCTATGCTAATTATTACAATTAGCCTGGCCTGGTTACAGAGAGGCACAGTCTTGAATGGGGCATAAGAGAGACACCAGGCAGATAACATGGCTACATGTTTGTCATTGTAACACTGAAAGAAGTAGTGCACAAAGTAATTTTCATCGAACACTGCTTTGTATTGGTAACCTTTAATAAACAGTTTCAGACGTATGCTGCTTCTGACAGACCCAGCTTAGTTTGACAGCAGAATAAGGTTCCATAAGCATTCTGCTGGCAATCGGCACTAGTCTGAAGAGGCAGGAAACTGTGATGCAATGCCTACACAAGGGGGGATTGTGGGTGTACTGTTTTTGCGTAGACACCATCACATAGAAAAACCACACACTGCATATTTTAAAGCAAATTCTACATTGTCCTACAATGCACTATGACAAACTGATCATAAAGAGTTTGGTTTAGGCTGCAGATGTACGCCTCTGAAAAGACATAAAATATGTTCAGGCTTCCTATAGCTGAGCTGTCTCTCATTCTACCCATAGGTCAGGTGTCAGAAACTTGAGATATCCCTCAGGTGACAATTCAACAAAGGGCAAGAGCAACAACCCCTCACTTGATTTCTTCTAAAAATTGCCACCGGCCCTGTCTGTTGTTACAGAGGAAACATACAAAATATATTTGAAAACCTATACATGCAAGACATTAGTTGAGCTGAGTTGTTACTTATAAAGTGCAGCAGATTCCCTGAAGCTTTTTAGCACTAAACGGACTAACACATTCAGACAAAGTATAAAGATAATCTGTAAAATAGATGCATTTTAAGAGCTTTCCTAAACATGGAATTTGTCCTTATTTTGCACAGGCCAAGACAGAGTGCATTCCAAGTAGGGGAAGCAATGAAATAGAAGGAACTCTCCTCCCGATAAACTTTTCTAAATGGGTGGGCTGATAGCAGGAGGGAAGAGCCAAAATGAAGGAATCACTTAGACTTAGAAGCAAACTCATAAGCAGCATAGGACAGGGCCTGTGTCATAATAGACTATGTGGGCAAAGCAGAGCACCTTATACTGGATCCTTCTAGAAACCGACAGCCAGTGCAGCTTACAACAAGTGCCTGGCCTGAGGTTTAAGTTGAACTTCTTTATAAGGAGTTTGAGAACCTCTTTCTTCAATCTGCTTAGGCCAGTGTCAAATGAAAACAGGCGTTAAGCATGAAGGTAAAGGAATGGGTAACAACTATAGATAAAGATAATAGCGTCCTCACTGAACATTCATCATCTGGGGAGCTCAACTTTAGGGATGTAATTAAGGCGTGAACGTCTTTTTCTTTAATCTTTGGGAGAGCTGTGAGATGAGTGACAAAAAGGTTGAAGGCTTATAATCATGCTACATCAGACAAGCTGAAACTGGAAGCTCAGCAATACAGTCTGCTGACTGCCCACCAAGTTTTAAGTGACACCCTAAGCATGGTCCACAAGGTTATAGTTAGTAGGACATTTGACATATATATATGCCTTATCTTAAGCATCTATTTAGCATTATCTGTATATGATGCAATTATAGTGCAAGAGCAAAGACAGCACTGATGGCTACAGGAAAATTGATCAAATAGATGGAGAGCCTCTCACTCCCCTGTACCTCTCCAACACACACATCCACCCCACATCCCTGCTTCTGCTTATAATGTGTAATTGTTTAATCAGGGCAAAGACAGAAGTAATGATCTATTTGAGGTTATGCTGTTACAGCAGGTAGAAAAATGGGCAAACTAGGTGGGTTTGTCAACATAAATAGACACTATATTGTAAGTCGTGCGCTTGTAGGATATCATCATGATAAAAATACAAACACATATTTGGAAACGAAGGCCATGGTCCCAAGTTATGTAGAATATGGGTTCTGTTCTAATTACTGTGAGGTACTGAATGAGTGGCACAATACATTTTTTCGGAGTTCCCCACCTCAAAATGAAACCAAATGTGGGGAATTAGTGGTTAACGTGCTAATTACTGCATTATTTGCATTTATCTATGTCTTAGCATTTTATACTGATAGCTTTCCTCAAGCTTTTTCCTGTCAGGAATTTTTTTCCGAATGTGGTAATTGATGCACAACTCAGATTTCCGATGTTTGAGCAACTTCTAATCTGGGTCTAAGTAAATCTGTAGGTTTACAAAAGGCAGGGAAAGGTTATGTCAATAGAGATTTGCCACTCTCTGTATTTCCAATATTATAGCTTTGCAAAGCTGTAGGGTTCCAGCATAGCATATATTGTCTTGTATTCACACAGTACTTAATACTTCCAACGAGGCATCAAAATGCATTTGCGGAGGGATAACATATATATCTGCATATTTCTTTTCAGTCTGCCTTCCTCTGAATACTTCTTTTTCCAGTATTCAAAACTTGTGTATGCCATCCCACGAGTTTTGTTTCCCTGGGGGCGTCCCCAATCCCCATTTCTTAGCACTGTCTCTTTTAGCTCCCATAAAGCTTAGGTTTATCAGCGTCTTGTGATATCTAGTGTGGTCAGTGTGTCCCCAGATTCCGAAGAGGGCCGTCTTTGGGCATAGCTCTAAAGTAATCACCGTAGTGCCCTCCAGCGTCTGTCCCACCTCCTTCCAAAAGGGCTTAATTTAGGGGCAGGTCCATAGTGTGTGGTAAAATGTGCCATCCCTTCCACACCCTCAAAACCACTCCACGGTAGTCTCACTTCCCAATCTGTGAAGTAGAGTGCGGGTTTAATAGACCCGATGTAGTATTTTAAGCTGAATTAACCTGAACGATGAGGGTATGGCTAGGAACATCGGAGCCTCCCCCCAATCAGCCTCCTCTAGATCCCCACAGTCCCTCTTCCATTTTTCGTACAAAGCATCTAGAGGGGGTTGCATGTTCCTCAGTCATGTACCGTATGTAAGGGATATTAATTTCTCTGGAACTACCCCATCTAAGAGTCTCAATTCCAGTGGGGCATCCTCCTGTGTCTCTGCCTCTGCAAGAACACCAAGGCTTAGGGCCTTTTTTAACTGTGCATATTGCAGCCATTGTGTATTGGACATTTTATATTCGTTTTGTAAGTAGTCAAAGGGCACTACCCTATTGGCATCCCACACCTCAGCTAAAATAAATAGCCGTGTTGCATTCCACCCTCGGGATACCTGCAGGGTGTGGACCTTAGGAAGTCGTGTGCCCTCCCAGAGGGGTGTTCTCGGGGTATCACAATTAGTCCAGCCCATTTCCCTTGTCAGTTTTCTCCATATCCAGATAACGACAGCTGCTGCTGGGCACACCAAAGGGTCCACGCTCCCCCCATACAGCCAGTGTAGGTAACTGTGATCGTTCATGCTTTCTGTATCGGCCCTGAACGCCGGGTCCTCTCAGGGAGCAAATGCCCAATGATTAACCACGCTCACCTGCTCAGCTTCCTAATATTTGCAAATATTAGGGAGAGCTATCCCCTCCTCACATTTGGACCTCTGCAGTGTACAGAAGAGACATTAATGGCTGCCCGCCTGACCATATTAGTGCATGAACTAGAGCCTCCAATCTGCTGAAGAAGGCATCCAGGAAAGGGTATGGGGAGTTTTGAAGGATATAAGGAAAGCCGGGGAGGGTGATCATCTTGAATAGTGCCGCCCTCCCCATCAGGGAAATTGGCAGAGCTTGCCAGTGTTTCATATCCTTATTGAAGCGTCCGAATAGAGGGGACAGATTAGCATCATAATATTGGGTGGGCTGTTTAGTGACCCAGAGCCCCAGGTATTTGGCAACCTCACTGTTTGGTGCAATTCCCATGTGTCAAGGGGGGGGGGCATCAATGACTTGTTTCAGTTCACTGCAAACCCAGAGACTTCTCCAAACACCTGAAAAATATCTCCCAGACTTTGGACTGACGAGGGCACCTGTGTGGGTACAACAATACATTGTCAGCGTATAATGAAATATGCTCCTCTCTGCCACTTCCAGTTGGCCACCCCCAATCTGTGCATCTACTCGTATCCAGTTTGCTAGTCCCTCTATCGCTAACGTAAATAGCATTGGTGACAGTGGGGAGCCCTGCCTCGTTACCCTATGTAGTTGAATTTCACGGGAAGTGTATCCAATAGCCCTTACCTTCGTGCAGGGTCTATCATAAAAGAGTCTGACCCATCTTCTAAATTTAGGGCCAATACCCATCTACTCTATAACCCCAAACAAATATGGGCATTCCACGGAATCAAAATCCTTGTTGGAGTCTAGGGAGAGTATTGCCCTCCCAGTGATTGAGTCCCTGATCTGTGCTAGATTATTATGAAACCTCTTTAGATTTAACGCTGTTGAGCAACCAGGAATAAACCTGTTCTGATCCAGGTGGACCAGGGTTGTCATGACTTTTTTAAGTCTATTTGCTAGCAATTTGGTCAGGATTTAAATGTCCACATTTAGTAGTGAGACTGGGCGATAGGAGTCACTACAATCCCTAGGCTTGTCCGGTTTGGGGACTAAGAAGATCGTTGCTGAGTGCATATCCCTGAGGAGTTTCCCAGTCTCAAATGCCCATTTTAGGGCTGCACATAAGTGAGGCATCGTCCACTTACCCAGTTTACGAAATAACTCTACCGGGAACCAGCTTGTTCCCGGGGCCTTCCTGGCCTGTAAGCACCATGCTACCAGGGTCAGTTCCTCCTCTGTAATGTCATCCTCTAATTCAGCACTTTGTTGGGGGATTAACCTTGCCATTGGGCAATAAGCTATAAAGCTGTGTATGTATTTCTCAGTAACCATCAATCGGGATGAATAAAACCCTGCCAGTTGGGACTCTAACTCCTCTACTATACTTCTGGAGTCTTTAACCGTCTCCCCAATAGATGTCTTCAGTTCTCTTATAAATGAGGCTGTCCTGTCTTTGCTCCCTGTCCAGGCTAATAACTTTCCTGTCTTATTGCCTGCCTCATAGAGGTGTTTCTGTGTCAGCAAATATCATTGCTTCACTTCGTCCTGGGTTGCTACTCTGTATTCTTCTCTTATTTGTGTAACCTCTATTTTCTTTTCTGAGGTCGGAGAGGCCACATAGCTCCTCTCTGTTGTTAATAAGATTTTCTTGAGGGTCTGCATTCTGCGTCTCCGTTCCCTCCGATCCCCCATTTCCCCTGCCAGGATGACACCTCTAATGGTGGCCTTATAAGCCTCCCAAAGAATGACTGGACTCTGTACTGACACATTATTGTCATCAAAATATTGTAAGGAGGCCTTCCCTACGTTTTCAACCACTTTCATATTCATGAGGCCCCACGTCTCCACCTTCCATCCACCCCCAGGTGGCTGAGCCCCTAATTCCATGCAGGCTCTAAGGTGGGAGTGGTCACAGATACCTTGTGTCAGATATTCTGCCTTCTTAAAATTGGGGAGTTGTGGTAAAAAGGTAGTCAATCCTAAACTGGACATCGTGGGTGGCTGAGTAAAATGAGTAGCCCTTCTTCTGCCCATGCAGGGTCTGACACACATCACAGAGTCCCATGGCTTGTGTGAAGCTCCCTTTCCTGCCCCTTCCTGAGGTCCCCTCTGCGAGGTGCAGGTTCTGTCTAGCAACATGTCCATCACCATATTGAAGTCTTCTCCCACTATGGTATGTGCCTGTAGGGTGTCTGCCAGTATTACCCCTATCCATCAGAGCATATCTCCCTGTAGCCCAGGGGTTGAATAGGCATTGAATAATAGCATAGGTATAGCATCATATTCCCCCCAGAACTGCAATATAGCAACCCGCGGGTCCACCCATGTGTGAAGCGTGTGAAATGGGAGGGATTTCCGGATGAGCACCATAACTCCCCTAGAGCCTGAAGTATATTGTGCGTGGCCCACCACCTTATATTTCCCCCTTTACATGGATTTATGTTGAGTATCCATTAGGTGTGTCTCTTGTAAATAGACTACGTTAGGTTGGTATCTAGAGAGTGCTTTTTGTACCAGACCCCCTTTTTTATCCTGTTCCCCAACCCATTTCACATTCCAGGTTAGGATCGACAATTGTCCCGGGTGCATCTTTGTGTCTCTAATCCATCAGTCCGCCTCACACGTCATACCTTTTGGCCTCTGGAATCCCCCACCACATAGTGCAGTGTTGAATATTCCCCCTAACAAATGCAATTAAAACCAATTGTGGTCCCTCCCAATGTCCTCCCCTCCCTACCTCACCATTTGGTGATTGTTGAACTAACCACCTACCAACTCATGGTATGTATTGTCCCCGAACCAGACAAGGGAAACGTCCCTCATGAGAAAAGTCCTCTCCAGGGTGTGGCTAGATGCCCCCTCCTTAGTCATAGATCTTGATACTCCAACTCCTCTGCTGTTCTAAACTGAAAAAGAGGGGAGGTATAGCAAAGCGTCCCCCCTTCGGGTCCCCTCAGGGCCTAAGCAGAGCAGGGTCTAGTTTGAGTGCCACCAGCCGCCATTCTAGCTCAAAAGATCCGCAGTCATTGGTGTTACCTTTGGTGGCTGCCCCTCAAATCCTCAATCCATCCTCAAGTGCTCTATGCCGCTACCACTACTCTCAGGGGCGATCACTCAGCAAATACTGCTCACCAAGATTGCTTTACTATCTTGAATATCCTGCAACATTTTAACTTGAGCAGCCTTTATTTGTTCCGGCATAGGGGCAGTTCTGTTTCATTGTTTTGCCCGGGCTCTACGCCTGTTTTGTCCAGTCTCTCACACGGTCTGACAATGGTGGATGGTTGTGGTTGAGCCCTTGTGCATGGAGCCACTCTCATGCCTCCTGTGGGGTTGCCAGGAAATGGGCCTTCCCCCCGGGGTCCACTCTCACCTTTGCTGGGTATAGCAGTGCGCATTTCAAGTTCAGCTGCCGCAAGACTTTCTTGACTGGAATTAAAGCCCCCCTTTGCCGTTGGACCATAGCAGTGTAGTCTCGATATATGTTAATTTCTTGTCTCTCTATCCTCCAAGGGCCCTTTTTTCTCACTGTATGTAGGATCACGTCACGGTCCCGGAAGTTCATCAAGTGCATTATGATCAGGCGTGTGGGGGCTCCTGGTGGTGGGGGGACTCCTGGGATCCTGTGGACTTTCTCTACAGAGAAGAATTTTGAAGACGCTCCTTCCAGCATTATATCACTCAGCCAGGTCTCTATGTAGAGGTCCATTGATGGCCCTTCCACTCTTTCCGGGACTCCCATTAGATGTATGTTGTGTTGCCGGGATCGGCTCTCTGCATCCTCCAGTTTAGTAGCCAAATTATGAAGCTCCGTATCCATGGTGGTGATTTTTTGATTGAGGTCCTTCACTTGTGGCACCGTGGCCTCCACTGTGGTCTCTGTTACTTTTACATGGTCCGACAACGTCCTCTGGTCATCCCAGAGGAGCCCCACATCCCCTGTTAGTGTAGCTATCTGTACCTTCAGGGCAGTTTTCGTCTCATTGATTGCCTCTAAAATTGCTGGCAGTGTGTCTCGCCAATGCTGCAGGGTCCTCCCCGACCCTCGTTGGGGTCCCTGGGTTGTATTGTCTGAGGGTGCCTCCTTACCCGCACGCTGCTTACCCATGATTTTGCTTCTTTTGTGGTCCAGGAGCGCCTCTGGTCTGTGGCACTCCTGAGTGGCACACCCCAGTTTTCCACCACTGTTTATTTCTCCAGTGGTGGTCCATGTTAAGCCTATGTTTAGACTGTTATGAGGCAAGAGAAAGGCGCTCAGGATAAAATAGATGGGTGTGGGAGGGAAGAAAATGAAACCCTGAGAATGATTAGGCTAGTCGCATTGCCATCAAGAATTCCTCAGCTACCGGCAACCCTGTGTCAACCCCCTCCAGCACCTCCAGGCCTGAGCGCCCCAACTCACAGTGGCAGTCTAGGCTCTCCTTCCCAGAGGAGGGAGCCCCCTCAGTGTAGCTCACAGAGAGTTGGGAAAACCTGGGGGGTGGAATCTCCTGGACCCCCTCGATCCCCATCTCCAGTTGTCCTCATCTTTAATGTACACACCGGGGCCTCACCAGTCCCTCCTGTAGGCCCTGACTTCCAGTGCCGCACCTTCACTCCGCCCCTCACCATCTCCCCGGTCCCTGTTGAGCTCAGGAGGGGGGAGGGGAGAAGTCCTCCCAGTCACCTCCTAGGATCACTTCCGCAGGCCGGACTCCGCCCAAGGGCTGTGGACCCTGCCATCGCTCAATCAGGAGCATTTCGAGCGCATCCGACTGCCAAAGGCTGCAGCAGCCCCTGTTCCTGCCCCATTCATGCTCTCCTACCTCTGTGGCAGTGGTCTTCAAACTTTTTTTGGCCAAGCCCCCCCAGAATTTTTTTTTGGGGTTTGGGCCCCCCACCACTACCAGAGGAAAATTTCTGTATGCTGGTACTCTGCATCATTGACAACTATCTCCACCTACATATCCCAGGTCATATCTGGGTATATTTGGCAAATAATTTTAAATATAAGAGTGTTTAGCAGACTGAAGATTTGTGAGTGCCTGTGGTTAGATGACAGAGACTTATTACAGAGTTCAAATCAGGTTTCCCAAAAAACTTTGCCCACAAATTTACACTGTGACTTTATTTTCTACAGAAAACATGTAATTTCATTTGATATAGATAA
Organism: Pleurodeles waltl; assembly: GCF_031143425.1. Lineage (NCBI taxonomy): Eukaryota > Metazoa > Chordata > Amphibia > Caudata > Salamandridae > Pleurodeles > Pleurodeles waltl. Next base: position 745,085,204 of record NC_090450.1, on the reverse strand, counting down.
AAACACTTTCAAAACTAATGTGACAAGTGTGCCTGTTTATCTCCACAGAGACAGTAAATCTGTGGCTCTATCCTTGCTACTGCCATCCTCAGGCTGTGCTCCACTTCTAGTCTTGAACTATACTTTGTTTTCAATACCGCAAGAGCTGAGAACCCCGTCTTGCATACACACGATGAGCTGAAAGGCAGGAGAGGTTTGACAGCAATTTATGTCAAAGCTGAGTGTTCTGTAGGCCTTTTCAGCCAAAACTCCCCCAATGACAGTTTGCTGAGTTGCATCTGCAGTGTACGGTCACTCTGGAGCTCAATTAGTTCTTCCTGCAGATGAATAGGGAGATGGGTCCCCACCTCCGCCATAAATGGCTGAAAGACCCAATCATTCATGTGGTCATTGTTCTCCGGAAAATACTTTTGTAAACTGTCCCTGAGAGATGTCAGGTGATTTTTTTTTTTTTTTATTAACTCAGCAACTCTTGAAATGTCATATTTGGTGTCTTCAAGAGAAGCTGCTAGACATGGGAATGGCTCAAAGAGACCAGCTTCAATTCTTCTTCTTTATAACTACAATCCAAGAATGATCAGGTAGAAGCAGCAAAATGCAGTCTTTAACTCCCCTTCACCACTTCCCAATCTCATATGCGGACGCAAAAAAAAAAAGCCCAAGGCACTACCAGTATTTTGGTGCCTCTGTGAACTTTGTGTTAATGCATCAGAAAATATTGGTTTGGAACTAATTTAATGTAGCATTTTAAGAAATGTGTGCTTTTGCAATGTCTGTATCACCTCTGACAATAGATTTTTTCATTTAATTTTTCATAATTCCATGGCCAGTGCAGTCTGGACTTTGAGTGCGTTGCAGCTGGAAGGCCCCATGCCATGTAAGACACAACCAGAACTGCTATCTTAAGATGGCTCTCTGAGTACTGCATAACAAGGATTACCTGAATGGGCTATGCTGGCTAACATGTCCTGCTGTAGCCTGGGTGTGCCGCGGGTTTCAGAGCAATCACCCGACCTGAAGAGAGGGCTGATCAGTGCACTGAGCGCCCTAAACCTCTTTTCACTGTTTCATCCCATATTATTTTCTCCATTCGTTCGTGTCTTAGTGCTTGGTGACCACAGGAGGGTCAGAGTCTCTTGGCAAAAATTAAAAATTGGACCAGGACATTGAAAGAAAAGGTTGGAAAATGCACTGTTTTGCTTGTTTCAAACACACATGCAGAGACAATGCATCATACATGTGTAAATCCGTGTAGAGAAAATGTTACATAAGGCAAAGGGGACTACAGAGTGTAGGATTCACGTGCCATCCATACAGGTAGGCACTTTTGAAAAGTGCTTGGTTTGGAGTAGCATCAACTCATGATTCACAACCTAACACAGTGGTTTACTTTAATAAAACTAATGTATTTCCACCAGACAAACCTCTTTTTAAGCAACCTCAAGATAATGAAAGACTGGGAGAATACATAACTTTATAACCTGTAGCGTGTAGTTTGCATGCAGTTCTTTGATGGCAGTTCCTAACTCACTGCGCTAGAATACGATTGTATCTTATGAACTGCACAGTAACAGAAGAATCTCTGTGTCAAAAGCAGTAACCCAGTGAGCTATGCCCAAAAAATATTGTTATTTGATGTGCATAGTGCACGTTCTTTGCAGGAGGCATATTAACCCTCTGTGCTACCCTAGATTAAAACTGCAGCTAGACCAAACTCCCTTCTCTTTCCACCAGGTAGATTAATCACCGGAGTTAACTTAACACTTTTATTGTTGCTCAAAAAAGTGCTGAAGATACAAGGAATCTTGCAGTGCTTCTAAAACTACTGCACTGCTACAAAACCCTTACACGCTACTCAATCAAAACAACTTTAAAACTGTCAAGGGATAGTTTCCACATATAAAATGTGTCCCAAATTGACAGTACTGGAAATTTAGGAAGAGAATTTTCTTTTCTACCTCCCTGCTAAACACGCAGGACTCCTGGGCCCCAAATGCAAACCAGCCAGCCTAACAAAACCACCTCCCCCACAACCCTTCTAGCCTCCCGGGAAACACCCGATGTGTGGCTTACATGCAATTAATTTGTATCTTCTCTATCTCCGAACCAGCGAGACAGTGAAAGGCAGAAGCTACAGCGTTGGCAGGAACCAAGAGGCCAAGGGCAGCAACCACGAGGGGAAAGGCAGCAAGCAGGAAAGAAAAGGCAGCAGTGGAGAAGAGCCACTAAAAGCAAAGTAGTGACCATTCTGTAACTTTATAAAGGTAGAATTTGCAGCATTTCCCTCTCCTGCCGTGCCATTCTCGCTGTCATTGGTGCAACCTCACAGCTAATAATGCTGGCTCATGATTGGAAGCTATGACAGTGCAACCAATCAGAGAGCTCCATTGGAGACGAGGGAGAAAGGAAACGAACGTATTTTCGACGTTCGAAAGTACACAATGAAAGGTGAGGTTTTCTTATGAGGTGAGCTCCCCCCCAGGGATGATGCCGCGCCCCCCCTTGGGGGCGCACCCCACAGTTTGAAGACCATTGCTCTGTGGGGTGACATCCCTGCCAGTCCTACCGTCACTCATTCTGTCTAGGCTCCTGTCTCCTAATGGCTGCACAAGTACCTGCCGGGACCTCAAGTGGTTTTGGCATCTCCTCGGGCTCTGCCTCACATCAGCTCTCTCCAGCGGCTGTCATTACTTGGCCTTAGTGTTCCTTTCTTCTTGGCTGATTCTCCGCTCAGAGCATGCACCCAGATCTCCTGTGGCAATCGACCCTCCGTTTGCTATAGGGGCGACGAGTGGGGTGAGATTTTTAGGCTTCGCTGAGAATATCTTGCCCTCTTTTCTCGGACGAGCTCCGGACTACACATCCAATTTCACTGCAGGCTTGGCCTCTCCGTCTTTTTTTTAAGTTAAAATGTGAGGTACTTTGTTGTTATTTGTAGATGTGTATGGAATGTGTTAACTAGGCCATTCATTCTATTGAAGTATCCCCAGGCACTTTAAGTGGCCCTGATTATAATTTGCACAGTACTGACAAAGTGCAAACTATGCACCAGTAATTTACAGCACTGCATGGTAACAGCCCATTAGTACTGTGCATTTATGAGTTAGACCCCAAGTAATGAGGAATTACAGTGTGAATCTGGATTTACCAGGCAGTACTCTGCAAAGTATTGCCTCTTCTATTGAGGGTAAAACACATTTACTACCTGCTCTGACCAGATTGTAAAAGCGTGCAGGGAACAGTGGCAAAGCATACAGGGGGCTTTTGCAAGGCAGTGGTGGAGGGAGTGGGTGAGAAGGGTAAAGGAAGGAATGGAGAATTTTGGCTGGCAGAGGGTACAATGTGATGCTTCCCATGTAGCTTGTCTGAGGTTTTGGCAGGGGTCTTGGAAAGGGTCCCTGCAGCCTTTTCTCACAAAGATTTTACCTACTGGATTTTCCAGTCAGTAAAATAAGGGTTCTTGTTCCCGCACCCAGTAAATATGGGAGTAGGAGCTCTGGGCCTTTTATAATTGTGAGGAATGGCTTTCCATTCAGAAATTCGCCTCCACACAGTTTCTATTCAGGTTGACGTCATTTAGGGCACTTGGCAAGTGCCTCTGGCTGAAAGAAAAGGGAGGGGTATCCTGTTCTGTGAAGCCAATGTAGAGGCAGACAGCAAAAGAAGAAACATGCCTTCTCATTAAGGTACATGCTACCTGAAAAACATTATATGTGGCAAGGGTTAATTAGCAAATCTAAAGGCTGCTTTGTTTTGGTAATTGGCGGAGTAATTTGAAGTGTCATAATGACAAAGATGTATTTTTTTGAGAGGTAATTGAAGGGTGTTAGCAGCTGAGTTCTAGAGTGTATCCTTCTAATGGAAGCATATAAAAAAGATTTGCACTAGGAGCAGTTTGGTGGTGTCTTACTAAAATATATATCTCTAAGACACCTATTTATCTTAAAAAGAGTGGAGAAAATTTATTAACACTTTGTGCCAGCTTTACATGACAAATGTTGGCATTTACTTTCCTAAACTAATCCAAGTGCGTGTTTGAAAATGTATGATAGTAGCACAGTGTATCATTATGGACTACTTTGCATCAAGGGAGCATGCCACGGATGGTACATGGATGTTCCATTGCAACTAGGGGTGGGTGTAACTTGAGTAATTCAGTGTAGTGTAATCACGCAGAATTACCTAAGAATTTCCAAAGACTATGCTTGAATTATACGAAAAGAAGAATTCTGCATTTAGGGTTGTTAGTGCAAAAATGCCCCCCTCTCATCCGAAATAGATGCAAGGATACATTTTGCACTAGGAAATAATGCTAAACGCAACAGAACATGAACATGAATGGCGAGCGTGAGCAGCCACTCAGGCCCGCTAAATGTGCTCTTGGGGTAAGAGTTCCCCCCAATTTACTGCTGGCATTTAGTACTATTTTCTTAGCTTAAAATGCACCCCCACAACAAAAATGGATGTGTGGATGCATTGTGCACTAAGAAACAGCACTAAATGCAGCAGAATACAAATAGCTAGGGCAAGAGGCCGCTTGCACTTGTTAAATTTGCTCTTGCTGTAGGATTTTTCCCACAAATTACTCTTAAATATGTGAGCAGGAGTAACCTCTTAATTATCGGTAATTCTTCATCTAAGAGTAAGGCAGAATTATCAAAATTACTCCAGCCGGATCAAAATTCTGCCCAGGCCTACTTGCAACCACACCTGAGCTTTGCCGGAAAGCCCTTTCCACTAAAAAGGTAGGCAGGACTTTGCAGCATAATTTACATCTACTCAAGGCAGGCGTAAAGTTTGAGAAAAGTTTATTTTCGCAGAACTTTCCCAACTTTGCATGTCTGCTGCACTGTACAGCACAAATACAAAATGGGAAAATATTAAACTATGTCAAAACGTAGTTTTTATACTGGAAAGGTAACCTTCCAGTGCAAACCTAAGCTAGATATCACACACATACATCCTTGCAATAAAAGGGTGCCAAAAGGGTGCCAGCACAGTGGGAGAGAAAAACAGCACTTTGGGCCAGATGTATCAACAAACCATTTCGCGATTCTCTAATAGCGATTTTTAAGAAATCACTATTTCTGAATCGCAAAATGCTATGTATCATATTTGCGATTCTGTAATAGCGATTTCTTAAAAATCACAAATGCTATTACCGAATCGCAAATTGCGATACCGGCCCCATTCGCACCTATGGGCCTGTAGGCCCATAGGTGCGAATTTTTAGCATTTCCCAAATTGCGAATTCCTATCTGGAATTCGCAAATTTGGGAAATGCAAAACCCAGGGTGCTAGGGGTCTAAGGCCCCGTCTGGTGCACCCCAATAATTTTTTTAAGGACATGTAAGGCGCACACATGCCAAAGGGGCATGTGTGCGTTACATGTCAATTTTAAAAATGCATTTTTCATGCATTTTTTAAATTTGCACATGCTTACCACCAAGTTCAACTTGGTGGTAATAGCGATTCCTTAATGCCCAATTCGCATTAAGGAATTGCTTGTTACATGTGGTTTAGAAATCGCAAATAAGGATTCCTTATTTGCGTTTTCTTATTTAGAGAATCGCAATTTGCGATTCTCTAAATGGGCTCGCAATTTTGCGATTCCTTAAATTTGCGTTGCGAATGCCTTTCGTAAATACTGAAAGGCATTTTTGCATTCGCAAACGGCCATTCGCACTGTTTGCAAATGCAAAAATGGATGATACATCTGGCCCTATATCTTTCTAGAATTGGTCGTGTGTTTTCCTCCCTTTGACACGATGCAGCACAACAACATTGGTTGGTGAGATGTTTTGCACCAAAAGTTAGTAAATTTGGCCTTTCATCACTCTCTCTGAAGCACATTTTGCAGCAGCCTTATCTTATAGTTTGTGAAATACAATTTAAAATAATGACTTGCACGTTCACACTGTTTTCAGCTGCAGGTTGCGATCTCATAGCACTATAATTACATATCGCTTGTCCCCTGAGCACCAACCTGGATTACCTTTCTTGATTGCCTCATCACACACACAGACATCTGCAGTAATCGCTTTAATCAACTGAGCTGTCATCACATAAAAGGTGACTTTTCCCACCAATTACATTAAAATGCAATTATTTTCATTTAAGGTGTGTCCACTAGATTTTATGTATATACCTGAAGATGAAAGAAAAAATTGTTTCACATATGATTTTTTTTAGCCCCACTCTGGTCACATGGGCCCGCCGTCATTGCACTCAGGATCACAGTTCCCATACTTTTTTAAATCAACCTCTGGAAGGCCTCTGAATACTTTGTATGAGGCTGTCATTGAGACCCCATCTCTAGTACAACCCAGCACATTTCATCTACCTACTTGTGTGTGCCCAGGAAGATAATTGTGTGTGTCCAGGAAGCTGCAGCAGCCAAGGATAAGACACAATGTGGACAGGCTGAAGCTCTTTTAACGTAATGACATTGAGCGGCTAAGCTAGTGGTAGAAAGTTCTATTTATCAGCTGCCCTTTGCTATACCTAGCATTGGCCTTGCTACCATTGGTGTCAGCAGCCATGAAAGCAGCAGGAGGAACAGAACGTAGGCAGTATTTTAGGGCCTTATTTATCACTCTATCACTCAACTTCGAGCAGCAAACAAACATTGGCAAAGCCAATAGGTTTTGCTTATGTGAGATATACTGGTCTTGTAAATTTCTTTTTACATGTTGCACACCAACATATGCTGCTGTGCAACATGTAAAAAAAAAAAAAACAGCCCAGGAGGTTGGGAGTTTGACAAGCAACACGAAGGAGGGTAAGTCTATTTCCTTTTTTGTGGGAAGTACCCTGGTGTAGACCTAATTCTCGCCCTGCTCTAAAAATACCATATATTTTTTGACAATATCAGCATCAGTTCTTCATTACTGTGCTCCGAATATGCATGGCATTACATTCTGTATTTGTTGCAATTTAAGTCAAATTACACTGTTTTAAAAACAACGTTGGTAGGTAAAATATATTTATCATTCATGAAATTGTAATTATTTTAGGATATTTCCGTGTCAGTATATCAAGGATTACTAGCTGGTAAAACTTATAGAATTACACCTGTGAGTTTTCATTCTCCTTGTCAATGTATGAATGCCTTACTATGATTGTTTTCCTCTTTCAAATGAATACGAGGGCTAGAAATACACACAAAAACAAAAACTGAACTTTAACCGGTAAAAACTGAGGGGGTTGAAAAAACACATTTTGAATGTTAGATGTCCGCTCTTAAGTCACTGTTTTGTGAACTGGATGGTCACTATCTCATACCCTTTCCATATCACGAAATGCAACTGAATAAAGTACGAGAGAGTGTAATTTCCCAGAAGAATAACTATCCTCCCTCCAAACAATAGGTCTGAGAGATGTAGCATATAAACGGATTACAGTTTTGCCATAAGTTTTTATATCTTCGTCGCTATTGTTTTCATTTTTTATTTTATTTATAAAAGATGTTAAATAACACATTGTTGTAGCTTCACTTTAATAACATGTATTGCACAATTATTTCCTTAGCGCTTTGTATAAATTGTTCATTGCATTCTAATTGACACACTCGCAAAACTTTAGAGATGCAATACATGTACACTCCAAAAAGATGGATCAGAGAAAACAAATTTGTTGACCTTCGAATTAAAATATCAAAATTTAAATTTCCAGTCTCTAAACGAAAAGCAATGACTTACTACTTTTACTGATAGGGCAGAATTATTCCTTTACCTACTGCAGCATCGGTTTATTTGAGAAATCTGTGTTTTTCACTCTTTCCGGAAGCGATTCCATGGGTGGGGGCAAGTGGTTAAGAACGATAAAAAATATAGAGCCAGATGCAGTAAGGGCCAGATGTATAAAGCTTTTTTCTTGACACAAATGGCCCTATGCTCAGAATCAGGCTATTTGCGACAAGAAAAAAGTGTTTCCCAATATACAAACCCAATTTTGCGATTCTGTAATCTTTTTACCAAATCACAAAAGGGTTTGCGAGTCTCAATTAGGAAGAGGCATTTCAAGGGTGCCCCTTCCTAACTGCGAGTCACAGTGGTATGTATCATTGTTTTGTGACTGTGAGTGCGGTTGCAAAACAATTGCAGTTAGCACCAATTTCAAATGTAAAGTGCACAAATTACTTAGGGGCATTTGTGCACTACATGGCACTTTAAAACTGAATTTTGAATGCATTTTTCTAAACTTGCACATGGTTACCACCATCTTGGAGTTGATGGTAATAGCATTTCCTAAATGCCCATTTCACATTTAGGAAATGCTTTGTACATGTGCTTTGGAAATAGCAAATACGAAAACCATATTAGCCATTTCCTATTTGTGAATCTCAAAATGCAATTTCTACTGACTAGGAATCATCTTTTACGATTCCCTATTGGCCTTTGTAAAACTGAAAAGGCAATTTACCATTTCTTAACTTTGAGATTCGGCCCATTAAGAAATGCAAAATCATTTCATACATCTGGTCCATATTACCCACAACAACACTTAAAGTAAAGTTTCACTTTGTTTCAATAATTTGATGTTGGTTTAGTCATAAGGTGGAGAGAAACACTTTGCTTGGGTGCAAGCTCTGAGATTAGAGCACTTAAAATTGCTCTTGTGTTGTTTACTTTCAGAGAACCACATGTTGATCTCGATACCATCTTGTTTTGCGACTCCCAATTTGCAATTCCCAACCGGATCGTAAATTGTGAGTCGCAAAACAAAAGGTCGTACGTACGGCCCTAATTTCCTATTTTGCATTTCCTAAATATCGAATCCTAAGAAATAGCTTATAAGGAAATCCTAAATGGAATGTACAAAAATAGAGATTTCCTTGTAGTGATTCCTACAGACTAGGAATCGTTATTAGGAAATCGCTATTTAAGAAATGCTACACCATTCATTCCTATGGGCCTAAAGGCCCACAGGTACGAATGGTTTCGTATTTCCAAATTTGTGATTTCTTAATAGGAAATCGCAAATTAGGAAATGCAAACCCAATGGTGCTCAGGAGCCTACGGACCCCATTAATGCACCCCCAAATTGCACTTTAAAAAATGCATTTTTAATGCATTTTATAAACTTGCACATGGTTACCATTGACTTGGAGTTGAAGGTAATGGTATTTCCTAAATGGCCATTTCACATTTAGGAAATGCTTTGTACACATGCTTAGGAAATTGCAAATAGGAAATCCCTATTTGCCATTTCCTATTTGGGAATCGCAAAATGCAATTTCTACTGACTAGAAATCACCTTTTGTGATTCCCTATTGGCCTTTGTAAAACTGAAAAGGCAATTTACCATTTCTTAACTTTGAGATTCGGCCCGTTAAGAAATGCTAAATCCTTTCATATATTGGGTCCATATTTCCCAGAACAACAGTTAGTGGTAAAGTTTAACTTTTTTTTAAATAATTTGATGTTAGTTTAGTCATAAAGTAGAGAGAAACACTTTGCTTGGGTGGTAGCCCTGAGATTAGAGCACGTAAAATTGCTCGTGTTGTTTACTTTCAGAGAACCACATGTTGATCTTAATGCCGCAGCTTCTCAGTTTGGACTAGGAGCACGTGACATGAGAGCGTTTGTTTGAAAAGTGTCAGCACACAGGTGAGGGGCTGTAGTTTACCACAGATCCATTGCTTTAAATAGGCGGGTACTGTCAGGTACCGAGCACCAGAACTTCTTCATTTTGAGAGGGAGAGTACCTGCACTTCTCAACCGAGGTGCAATACTTCCAAATGGAGCGCACCAGCACTTCTCAAGCCAGCAGGTTTTCTGATGCGTTTCTATTTTTCCGTTCCAAGCACTGTGCAGAAGTCTTCCATAGCACGCACATAAGGCCACAATAATCAAGGTTTCACACAGCACAGCCAGCTGCCTCGCTGTGCTGTGTGAAAGGGCAGGAATGCACTGTATTTAACTTTATACAGCACATTTCTGTCCTTCACTTGCGCAGGCACCCTTTTGGCTGTCTAGCTTCAACTCAGGCAATGCTGCCACATTCCTAACAAAAAAGCTCCTCATAGGCATCTTCCTCTTTCTAAGTGTACTGCAGAATGCAGCTCACTTAGAAAGAGAAAACAATGAGGTGGCCTTGTGTGGCTTGATAAATCTTACTTTAGTGTTGCGTAACCCTTGACACAACACATTGCTAAACATGCCCCTCAGTGACTTACTACCTTTTTGTGCTGGAAAATTGTATGCATATATTGTGGTTGAATTAGTAGAACATGCAGAAATAGTGCTAATTGAATAAATCACAAGCAAATTGTATCTCTCATTGCGAGGAGGTTAAGGAGTGGGGTTTGTGTGAAGTAATGGTGAGAGGGAAGGTGACGCCACGGAGGGTGGGTGAAGGATGATGACACCATAGAGAGCAGGAGGAGGGTGGGGGCGAAGGAAAGGGACTGCACGCCGAAAAGTAAATAAAAAAAGGACTGTCTGCAGGATCCTGTGGCCAGTGGAAGGACACTGGCCACAGGAAGCAGGACTTGGTCTATGCTCCACGGCAAGGACAAAGACATGAAGCTGACCAGGAGTCTGTAAGCAGGAGGAATCACTGACCAATAGGTGGCAAGGTAACAGGAGTCACATGGGAGCCAACCAATGGTAAGTAAAGGTAAGTAATGTGGGGGCTCTAAGCCGCTTTTAAGATCTTTTTTTCCTTACAAGAGATTTTTCAAGCTCTGTGGAGGTGAAACCTAAAAAAGGACGCTGTTGAAACGTCAAGGGTAAAACTTTTGATTTTATCAGGGGTCAAGTGGTGCTGTCACTTTTTCTGTCACTTGTATTTGCGAGAATGTGTCATTCTTGATTTCCGCATCCTGCAGATAAAAAAATAATATTGAGCAGCCCTGGCTGACTGCGAATCCCCAACTCCTACACTGGTTGTAAACATTTTCAGTGTAGAGGGGAGGTGAAATCATGACTTAAACCCACAGAATCGTGTAAATAAAAAATGCCAGTGCTTGAATTGCGATAACGGGGATCCTTAGGACTCATTACTCAGATGCCTTTGTGGGCTTTTTTTCAGACACAGGGGAGGACTGCTCTCTGTCTCAGTTTTATTCCACTTCCGTGGTTGTTGACATTTCTTATGTTCACCGAGAGGAGTCCGTTTTCCTATCAGGTCGTAAATCTCCCCTTGCGGACATGGATACGCTTACAGGCAGCAGGGTGCACTGAAGTCTGCCAGCGCCCAGCAGGGCACAGGAAGATATTATTGCCATCTCTCCTCTTCTGGCCCTTTCGCGCTCACTGTCAGAAAGGGAAAAGCTCCTCAGATGACACTTGAAATATGTTTATGGTCGGTGTCGAGATGAAGATTAGAGAAGGATGGCGGGCCATTGCAAGCCTACTCAGCCATGCGGGCACCAGGGTTGGCTTACTCCCGTGCTTGTGCTGCGACTTCAACAGTGCCCCTTGGAAAGTGGGAAATAAAAGATAATGAGATTTTGCGCTCATTTCGAGTGGCCTGGTAAAAATGTATGGAACCACCCTATCCACTCTCTCATTGGAAGCCAGCTTGTGCTGCACCGTTGGTGAATTCAGAGTGGCCTGGTGTTTCTGCACCTGGATTACCATGTGTGGGGGAGAACCAGGCCTGGTTTTACCAGATGCTGAAATGCAAGTAAAACCTCTGGGGCTCAGGGCCAAGCATATGGAAAAGGCTGTGCCTTGTCCCCACCAGTCTCCTTCCAGCAGCATGGAGGGAGCATCCAGTACTCTCCCCAGTCACAGCAGAGCCAGCCTTGCCCACCCACAATCGCCTGACCCCATGACTACCACCCTGCCAAGGCCCTCTCTTCATATTCCCCATCTGCTCTGAGGAGATGGTGAATCGGATCGCAAAAGTCCTTGGAATCAGGGATTCTCTGCAGGGAAGGACGCATAATCCAGGGTATGCATGGTTATTCCCCATTCTGGGGGCCAAAGCTTGGAATTCTGAGTTTTGTTGGGTATAGCTGCCAAAATCTATAATTTCAGCTTCAGTGTCTCCCTGAACCCTTGTTCGCTTCACTCCGAGCAACCCACGAGGCCCTTAGTATTCAGAATACTATGTGGTATAGTGCACCTTTTCAGAGTCGTTAAATGTAACCCAGGGTGGACAAGAACATGCTGCCGAAATTGGTGTTAGTGCAGCAATTTTTGCGTGAAATTCCTAAATAGAGTCATTTTTTAGTAACATTTTACACCTGTTTTGACTTGGTGGATTGTCAGTAGTACATGCAGTATAATTGCATGTGGAAATATCACTTGGGGTAATATCAGATGACTTTAATTCCGTTTTGGACGAGGCCTCCTCTTTCCATCCCAGTCGGAATTAAGAACTCCAAATTAGGCCCTAATTCAATTAGCAACCTCGCCGGAAATTATAGGATTGAGCTGCGTGTTGATCAAGATGTAAACGCGGGTTCCTCTACCGCACACCCGAAAAACAGCGAGTTATTTGAGTTCCTATCCATGTCTGCTAAAACCAGAAAGCCAGCAGCAAACAGCACACATTCTGCTCTATGCTAAAAGCATGTACTTGTATTTGTCATTGTTACATTCGTACTCTTGCATGCTCTAAAACAGTGACAGCTGAAACAAAAAGCGCTGATAATTCTTCGTAGCAGAGTATCTTGCACACAGCCTCATTAAAGCAATGTTTAACAAGTACTGGCAAAGCCAACAGTTCTCGGTTTAATTTGCTAATGCATGCAATGTTAGAACATTAGAGCGAGACACACATGTAGGGGAGAGCAGGAGCGAACACCTAGGTCTATAGCTGTAAAGCAGTCATCGTGGACTTCAAGGCGAGCATCCCCTGGAGGCAGGTGATTGCAATCAAACAGCTGAAAGCTTAAGGTCAGAGATGACTACTCCATCGGGCTGAAACAAGGAGTGATTAAAAAAGTGTAAGCCAAAGGCTCAAAGAATCATGTTGAACAATGATAGTGTGCTTGTAGTTTAAGCGACAAGGCCCTGCAAAAAAACAAGTTTAATAGCTTTGTCATAGCTTGTTTTATGGTGAAATGACATTAGCTTATCCTTCCAGCAACTCCTACTGCAGTGTGTCCAAACAAATCCACTGTCTTGTTAGAACCCCAACCTCACTCCAACGGGCACAGCGTCCTCTGCATTTCTGGGGTTTGGCCATGACTGTTTGCGGCTCTGAGGGGGGCACATACTGAGATTCCTTTTGGTTTATTTCATCTGTTAGACACCTGTTTCGGCTGGCTTTCTGCCGGGCAGCTAGCCCCGAAAGCCCCTTGGTTTACTGCTTGGCAGCTCGGTTAAGCCCTCTCAGTGTTAGGTTTCACCATTCTTTCAGGCAGGCAGCAAATGCTGCCAACTCCGGCCTGCCTCAAAAAAATGTTTCTCTTCACATTTCACGAGTGTCTTTGCACAGGTCCCGCATTTTAAGTGTGGACTGTGAACGCACTGACGTGCCAGAACTCATGCGGAAATTTCTTATATTACCACGGATAGAGGGGAATATGGGGACATGAGAATTGATAACACAATGATGTCTTTGAATTCCTGAAGTTAGTGACCTAGTAAGGGTGCCATATGCCCTAACGACAACAAGGTTTCCACATTCCACGGATGGGCAATACAGTGACTTTTTGAGGCATGGACAAAGTGGGCAAATGCCCAGAGCCCTCACTTTCCAAGGAGTCCCCTAGAAAAGTGAACTTTCTCTCTAGCTCACTTCTGTGTATTTCTGTATCTCAACCTTCAACATATAATTCAATATTGTTAGGCAGCAGATGGCCTAATTAGCAAAAAATGGGTAATACAATTTAAAGTTTTTCTAAACAGGGCCCCCAAAATAGTTATTGGTGGGGCCCCTAAAATCCTAAAGATTACGCTGGGGAAATAAAGCGGTGTTCAGATGCAGTCTGCCCCGCAAATTCCCGTACCTGCCACTGCTTCTGTTTGTACTAATGATAACAACGCCCCTACTGGAAGGCCTTCAGGTTTATGGAAAACCAGTTTCTCTACACAACTGGATCCCATAAGGAATTACTGAATGTTACAAAGCAGTTTGTCAATGGTGTGGCCTTGTAAAAAAAAAGAAAACGTTTAACAATAGCCTAGCTATACTCCTGTTTGCTACTGATTTATAGGTAAGTGCAGCCATACTTACAAAAGTGACATAATCATGTAATGCTAATTTCTTTTGCATACTTTTTCTTCACTAAATTCTTACAGGTCGGCAGTATTTAACACCCTAATTTGTGCACCCTTCTAGCATCCTACCAAGCAAGTATGCTACATTTGTGCTTTATCCACTTCAACATCCACACAGTTCTTGAGCCAGTATTTAATATTATGCATGTAGTATTCTTGCCTGACTACAGTATGACACTCCCAACGGCTAGTGTTCATCAGCGGTGTGTGTTTATTTTTAGGTCTCGCTTCCCAGATAGCTCAAACTGCCTGTTTAGGGAAGACTATTAACCTATTGTTGCAGATCACTTCCATATCTTAATGGCATTCTTCACCAACAAGATTCAAACCCTGTACCATAGTCTCCCAACAACTAGCACACTACAATAAGCCTACTCGACTCCTCAGAGAATTCCATTCAGGACACAGGCCGAAATGAAGCACTGAATCCACTCTCTTAAACATCAGAGAGGAACTCCTGTAAGCCCAAGATCTTGATCCCCCTTGTGCACTGATACAACTTGACCTCTTTGCTGCATTCAATACCACTGACCACAATGTACTCATAAACAGACTGGCATCATCCCCAGGCAAAGGAGGTGTAGCACTTGTAGGATTTTCCTCCCTCCTTCATAACCATACACATCTCATAAAACTGGACATGTTCCTGTCAAGTACAACTGACATTCTCTGTGTTCCCCAAGACTCAGCATTGTCTCCCATGCTATTCATCATCTATATAGGGCCACCTTGGCTGGCATCCTGGACTCCAACAAGATTGGGTTCCATATGTACCTGGATGATATACACCCCATCTTGAAGCCTGACGACAATCTCAAAAACTCACTTGTGCTCTCTCAAGGTATTTCATACATTCACTTGTGGATGCAACATACTAGTTTAAGCCTCAGCAAGGATAAATCTGAAATTTTGCCCTTAGGTTATGTCAGTTTATAATCCCTCTGACCAGCTAGCTGAAATTACCCACCCCACTGCGGTGAAGCAAACACAACGTGGGAGTTCTGTTGTTTGATAGCAATAAATGCTTTATGAGGAAATGCATTTTCCGCCTCTGTCAACTTAGGGGGATCTCCTTGCAACGCCTCCTGCATAAAATTGCCTTGATCCAAGAAGTGATCATGTCCAGCTTGGACTATTGCTATGACCTTTACAATGGCCTTCCTTCCACCTCCCTCAAGAATGTCCAGCGAGTTCAGGACTTGGCTCAACTAGTTTACAACTTCAAAGGCACAACCACATTACCCCTGCTCTTAAATGATTCCATTGGGTCTCAATTTAGAAAAGGAGCAAGTTCAAATCTCCTTCTCTCTTCCACAAGGCCATAAATAACTATAGTCCAAATCATATTGCCAGCCTTTTTTTGCTTTCAGCCTTCCTGGTTTCTCAGATCCACCAACAAAAAGGCTACTAACACCACATCAATTCAGATATAAAAGATATGGCATTTGAACTCTCCTTCATCAAGTTACCTCCCTATGGAATGTCTTACCTCTTCACCTCAGATTGGAATAATATCACTGAAAATTCAGATAATCCTTAAGGATCATTCTCTTCTCCATGACATTCAGATAACATCAATGCCTAGAAACGTTATTCTCAATCTTCTCCAAGTTTCAGATGAGAAGCCTCAGACTGGTTTTCCCTTTTATTTGCTCTATTAAGTACACCCAGGGATTTACCATCTTTATTCTTGGTACATGTTGTGAGGCTTCAATTTGATGGTGAGCTATGTGTTAAAAAAAAACCTTAAAATAAACATAAACTTAATGAGCTTACAGCCCTTCCATTGCTTACTATTGGTTGGCTTGTATGTTACTCTCATTTGCTTGCTTCCTATTCAATGGCTTGCTTTCCTCTCCTTTTGTTTGTCCCTCCTCTGGAGCATTGCCTCTGTATGATCCTTTTAATTGGCTGACCTGTACCCTTCCACTGCTCACATTTAGGGAACTATTTATTTCTTTTTCATTTAGCACTCCATGTGCGTTCTAGTTCTCTCCCTTGCCTGCTGCCTCCGCTCATCAGCTATCCGAGCCCGTGCTGCATTGCTCTCCATTCCTCCCATCCTGTTTGTAAAATGTGAGCAACAGAGATATTTTTGCTGGGGTATGGCTGAAGAACATACTTTAGGGGTTGTTTTTGTTTTATGTCCTGCATTCTACCTATTGCATGAAAGCACAGACTTAGGCACACAAAGGCTTTTATGGTGTTTTGAGGAGGGACATCTGCTGAACTCGCTCATCTGGTGTCTGAGGCAGAAGATTTACTTAGTATGACAGTTGTGCTGGCGGACCATAAATGTGAACCCTGGGCTACAACAGAAAACAAACTGGTTGAATCTTGTGGAGAGTAAATTATGCCTTGGCAAGTGTTTCCCTTCACATTCTGACATTTCCCTATTCTTTTTAAATTCTGTTGAGAGTTTTTACAAATAAACCATGCCATTTATAAAGATTTATAACATTGTGTTCAATGTACAGTTTTGAGGTAGCATAAGATAAGTGTTTGCTTTTCCTTCATATTTAAAAATTTTGTTTCCTTTACTTTAAAAAAAAAAAAAAAACTTTACATACATTGGCAATGCCAACAGTTTGGTGCTCACATTATAAAGGAGAGTCCTATTGGCTTTCCCAATGCTTATTTAGGTCCAATGTTTGCCAAGGCATTTTGATTTTGCTAACGTTACATGTATAATATACTTGCTTTTAGGGGTTTTCAGCCATCACCCTTCATCCTTTGGTCAGTTATTGTGTCATTCACGTTTTTTTCCACTCAATACAGAATACAACATTGAGCAAGGGGTCAGTCCACTTCAGCTAATATCTAATTTCACTGTGAGTGGTGGCATTCTGCCCTCTAAGAAGGTTACTTCCACACACTACGTAGTTTCATTACATGAGAGGTAACAATAGGACAATGTGGGCTTTTTGAAGATACCAAAAATATGTTTTGTATTAGCCAACTATTTTCTTCAGGTGAACAAGTGCACAGCAGCTTTCCCAACAATAATGTTTGCAAAAACCATGACCAAACAAATCAAACGTTGAGAAAACCAAAAGGCTGACAGCTAATGTCGGTCATATTGCCATTGTCAATGCTTATTTTTTCTCAGCTCTAATGTTTATTCCCTTAACGGCTGCTCTTTTCTTGTATGAGCCACTATTTCACACAACCATGTGTGAACTATCTTGTCTGGCTCATCTTTATTTTCCTAAGTGTTCACAAGGGTAGCCAACATTTCATTATCAATTCGCAGGACTCTGTGCACATGGAAAATGTTTATATAGGTGGAGGCACGTCAGAAACACACAAAAAATCCATTCGTTCATAACTCCTATTCCCTAGTAAAGGTTTGATTTGTATTATGTTTGAACAAAAAAATTAAAAACAACTGCCATAGAGTTACTACACAAAAGGGAGCGGTCAGACAGCCAGGTAGAAAGGCTAACAAAAAAAAATAATGCCTTGATTAAAACACTTAAACATTATAGGCCTGGCAGAAATAAAAACAATTTAATGTTCTCTGGCTTTAGTCAGCTGGATAATACCACCGCCTAATAAATTCTTGCCAATAGCTACTTGTTCAAAAATGCACTAATGTTAATATAAATTGTGTTGTGGCACAAGCTCTCTTTAACCAAGGTCCATGACACTCAAAATCCAGAATAATTTAGGGCCAGATGTATCAAACAATTTTGCATTCGCAAACGGTGCGAATCACAAAATTCGGCTGTTTGCAAATGCTAAAATGCGTTTCAAGATGTATGAAAGGCATTCGCAATGCAATTTCAAGGAATCGTTAAAATAGCGATTCCCTGAATTTGCTACTCCATTTAGAGAATCGCAAATTGCGATTCTCTAAGTAGGAAATCGCGAATAGAGAATTCCTATTCGCGATTTCCAAAGCACATGTATCAAGCATTTCCTAAATGCGAATTGGGCATTTAGGAAATGCAATTAACACCAAATCCAAGTTGGTGGTAAGCATGTGCAATTTTTAAAAATGCATTATAAATGCATTTTTAAAAATGACATGTAGGTCACACATGCTCTAGAGGCACGCTTCACATGTCCACAAATATTTTTTTGGGGTGCATCAAAGGGGGCCTTAGGCCCCCAGCACCCTGTCATTTCCATTACCTAATTTGCGAATTCCTAAAAGGAATTCTCAAATTAGGTAATGCAAAACCATTTGCACCTATGAGCCTACAGGCCCATAGGGATGAATGGAGTCCCATTCCCTAATTGTGATTCAGTAATAGCGTTTGCGACTTTTAAGAAATCGCTAATACCGAATCGCAAGTTTCATATATACAATTTTTCATTTCTTAAAAATCGCTATTTAGGAAATGCAAACCGGGATGATGATACATCTGGCCCCAAGAGTGTTCTCTAAAGTCTTTGGGTTCTATTTAGGGTCAGTCTAAAGAAAGATAAAGGGAGTTTGCTTGCAGTGACAAAAAGATCCTTATGGAATGTTCTCCGATCCATATATGGTAAAGCATCTGCACCTGCACTAACTATTAAAACAAATGTATTTCATAAGTAATTCAACTCCAGGTAGTGGTATCATTTGATATTAAGCAACACCTACTCTCAAGTGGATTTGGTTATATTAGGAAAAATATCAATCTATTATTAATAATGCAAAGGTAGGACAAGTGTCAAGAAAAACTTATTTTCCCTCAAGTTATATTTACCAAATGGATTAGTCTTGTGGCGAATTAACAACAGTGCTGCAATGCATGCACCAGTACTGCTAGTTATAGCATTTCTGCCAAAAGGACATCACAGACACGCAGCTCTGTGGTACTCTCGCTGTGCTGTGTTTCTCTGCAGATAAACCTGGCCCTTCAAAGGAGCTCAAAAGGCCTCCACGAGGGTGGATGCAGACAATGACTGAACCCTTTAAACATTCTCAGGGGTTTGGCACAGGTTAGCAGTTCAGTCTCAATATTACTGTCTCCGCAGGGACATTCCTCGCTTTTCTTTGTTGGCGAGGCAAGGATACGTCTATGGTGGTAAGTGTGACTGCACCCTGTGTGATGTCTCAAGGGAGTACCTGGAAGCCTCCATAACCCCACATTAAAGGTCCCTGGGGCATGCTGACTGCAGTTTCCAAGTTCCTTTTGGGCATTTGCCTTTGTCTGTAGTATTGTGCAGGCATGGGACATGGGCAAGAGGTGGCTTAATTTAAATGTAGCCTCATCCCAGATAAATGTCGTAATACCACTCTACATTATACTAGCACTAACTTTTCTTCCGCACAGTGGGTATTACAGCAGTGCTGCTTCTTGTTAGCAGAGTGTACAAGAAGTTTCACAAATGGTGGCTCTCGAATAATTTACTAATATAATCTCAGGTCTTCACTGAGAATGCTTGGCGAACTTCCTCACTGACACACAGGGCACTTGTTAGTTTATGTTTGTTTTGGTATTTACAACCACAGAGTTAATAGTAAGTTTATGCCTGCAGAGATTCCACAGTCGAGACGGAGAACTCCGCACATAAAAAGATAGGCTATGCCTAACTCCGCTCATAAAAAGATAGGCCATGCCTACCTTTTTATGTCGCAGGTCCCCAC
The DNA here is from genome assembly GCF_031143425.1 of Pleurodeles waltl. Taxonomy (NCBI): domain Eukaryota; kingdom Metazoa; phylum Chordata; class Amphibia; order Caudata; family Salamandridae; genus Pleurodeles; species Pleurodeles waltl. The sequence goes on along the minus strand of NC_090450.1, from coordinate 745,065,440 downwards.
CCCGACTGCAGCGTCTCCACAGTCCTAAACTTACTATTAACTCTGCACATAAAAAGATGGGACAAGTCTATTTTTTTGTATGGAGAGTTCTGTGCCCTAACTGCAGTCTCTGCAGTCATATAATTACTATTAACTCTGTTTGTGAATACCAAAACAAAAAAACTTGCACAAAAGTGTAAGTTTACCTTTGTGAATCAGTCACAGTGACTTCAGCAGGTTTCTGAACTGTTATTAAAGGGAAGATGCACTTCACGGAGGGGGGTGCACTTATATCAATACCTGCATCAAACCTACAGCACTATTGTGGCTGCTGTCCTTGAGATATGGTTATGTTATGTAAGCATCACTTGTTAAAACTCAATTAATGAAACCCAAAGGAACTATTCAGCTCTTAGTTGACTTAGAGCAATTGAACCAACTGAGGTATAGTAGAACAGCCAAGTTTTTAAAAGTGTTTTGAACTTAATGAGCTCTGAAAATGAGCAGGTCTTTAGGGTAGTGTGTTCCAGTATAGTGGGACAAGGTGAGAAAAAGACCTCCAACCAAATCTTAAAGTGTGAATTCTGGAAATCTGGAGTACGCCTTTGTCCTTAAATCTCAGTGATCTGACTGGGCGGTAGTAGCTAACCCTACCTAGTAGGTAGGATGGACTGTTGTCATTTGGAGACTTATGGATGAGAACGCATAGCTTAAAGATCACCCGTTTCCTGATTGGCAGCCAATGCAGAGAATAGAGAATAGAGGCTGAAGGAAAACCAGATGGGAGATTGCAGACTAGTCTGGCTGCAGTATTCTTTACCGCCTGCAATTTAGAGAGCAGAGACTCATTGGCTGCCCCCAGTAAAGCATTTCTGTAGTCCAGGTGATTCATAATCAGTGCATCGACTAATGTTTTACTAGAAGTAGGCGGAAGCCACAGAAAAGCTTTTTTCAACAAGCGCATGAAGGCAAGAAATGGTTCCACAAACAGTTAAAACATGTTCCATCATAACATAAGGTCTCATTTTATCCCAAGGTTTTTCACTACTTGTTTTGGGGGACGAGGCTGGCCCTAGCTCAGGTGGCCACCAGTCCGAGGCCCATAAATGCTGAACTGTGCCACACAACAGTATTTCAGTTTTCTGTCCGTTCAGCTGCAGGCAGTTAGTGGACATCCAGAGAGCTCTTTTCCTCATGAAATCAGAAAAACTGGTTTTTGCCGCATCCATATCCTAACCAAAATAGATGACCAATTTAGTGTCATCTTCATATGATTTTACCTTGAAACCACATGCTTGGATGATTTGTGCCAAAGGGACAACATAGATGTTAAATAAAAATGCAACTTAACTAAGAGCCCTGTGGTACCCCTTTGTTAACAGTATGGTAGAAGACTTGAATAGATTCAAGGAAATTATTTGGGTAGGGTCTTTGAAGAAGTCCATAAGCCACTGAGGCTCTGTGCCATAGACCTCAATATCATATAGCCTGCAAATTAAAATATCATGGGAGCCCGCATCAAAAGCTGCAGGCAAATCCAGGAGCACAAGCATTGTTGGATTGCCCACATCAAGTGACCGTCTGATGAAGTCTGTGACTTCAACTAGCACAATCTCCCTGATGTGGAAAGCTCTGAATCCCAATTGAGATATGTAAGGAAATGCCTCCTTGGCATGGTTACCCCCTGACTTTTTGCCTTTGCTGATGCTAAGTTTTGATTTGAAAGTGTGCGGAGGCGTGCTAACCAGGCCCCAGCACCAGTGTTCTTTCCATAACCTGTACTTTTGTTTTCACAATTGGCACACCCTGGCATCCAGGTAAGTCCCTTGTAACTGGTACCCCTGGTACCAAGGGCCCTGATGCCAGGGAAGGTCTCTAAGGGATGTAGCATGTCTTATGCCACCCTGGGGACCCCTCACTCAGCACAGACACAGTGCTTGCCAGCTTGTGTGTGTTGGTGAGGACAAAACAAGTAAGTCGACATGGCACTCCCCTCAGGGTGCCATGCCAACCTCACAATGCCTATGCAGTATAGATAAGTCACCCCTCTAGCAGGCCTTACAGCCCTAAGGCAGGGTGCACTATACCATAGGTGAGGGCACCAGTGCATGAGCACTGTGCCCCTACAGTGTCTAAGCCAAACCTTAGACATTGTAAGTGCAGGGTAGCCATAAGAGTATATGGTCTGGGAGTCTGTCAAACACAAACTCCACAGCACCATATTGGCTACACTGAAAACTGGGAAGTTTGGTATCAAACTTCTCAGCACAATAAATGCACACTGATGCCAGTGTACATTTTATTGTAACATACACCCCAGAGGGCACCTTAGAGGTGCCCCCTGAAACCTTAACCAACTACCCGTGTAGGCTGACTGGTTTTAGCAGCCTGCCACACTCGAGAAATGTTGCTGGCCACATGGGGAGAGTGCCTTTGTCACTCTGTGGCTAGTAACAAAGCCTGTACTGGGTGGAGATGTTTATCACCTCCCCCTTGCAGGAACTGTAACACCTGGCGGTGAGCCTCAAAGGCTCAACCCCTTTGTTACAGCACCACCGGGCATTCCAGCTAGTGGAGTTGCCCGCCCCCTCCGGCCACGGCCCCACTTTTGGCGGCAAGGCCGGAGGAGATAATGAGAAAAACAAGGATGAGTCACTGGCCAGTTAGGACAGCCCCTAAGGCAACCTGAGCTGAGGTGACTCTGACTTTTAGAAATCCTCCATCTTGCAGATGGAGGATTACCCCAATAGGGATAGGAATGTGACCCCCTCCCCTTGGGAGGAGGCACAAAGAGGGTGTAGCCACCCTCAGGGCTAGTAACCATTGGCTACTGCCCTCCCAGACCTAAACACACCCCTAAATTCTGTATTTAGGGGCTCCCCAGAACCTAGGAACTCAGATTCCTGCAACCTAAGAAGAAGAGGACTGCTAAGCTGAAAAACACTGCAGAGAAGACGGAGACACCAACTGCTTTGGCCCCAGCTCTACCAGCCTGTCTCCCCCCCTTCTGAAAACACTGCTCCAGCGACGCTTTCCCGAGGGACCAGCGACCTCTGAATCCTCAGAGGACTGCCCTGCTCTAGAAGGACCAAGAACTCCTGAGGACAGCGGCTCTGTTCACCCAAGACTGCAACTTTGTTTCCAAAGGAGCAACTTTAAAACAACTGCGTTTCCCGCCGGAAGCGTGAGACTTGCTACTCTGCACCCGACGCCCCCGGCTCGACTTGTGGAGAAACAACACTTCAGGGAGGACTCCCCGGCGACTACGAGACCGTGAGTAGCCAGAGTTGCCCCCCTGGGCCCCCACAGCGACGCCTGCAGAGGGAATCCCGAGGCTCCCCCTGACCGCGACTGCCTGCTTCCCAGATCCCGACGCCTGGTAAAGACTCTGCACCCGCAGCCCCCAGGACCTGAAAGATCGGAACTCCAGTGCAGGAGTGACCCCAGGAGGCCCTCTCCCTTGCCCAGGTGGTGGCTACCCCGAGGAGCCCCCCCCTTGCCTGCCTCCATCGCTGAAGAGAACCCTTGGTCTCCCATTGATTTCAACGACAAACCCGACGCGTGTTTGCACACTGCACCCGGCCGCCCCCGTGCTGCTGAGGGTGTACTTTCTGTGCTAACTTGTGTCCCCCCCGGTGCCCTACAAAACCCCCCTGGTCTGCCCTCCAAAGACGCGGGTACTTACCTGCTGGCAGACTGGAACCGGGGCACCCCCTTCTCCATTGAAGCCTATGCGTTTTTGGACACCACTTTGAACTCTGCACCTGACCGGCCCTGAGCTGCTGGTGTGGTAACTTTGGGGTTGCTCTGAACCCCCAACGGTGGGCTACCTTGGACCCAAACTTGAATCCCGTAGGTGGTTTACTTACCTGCAAAAACTAACTAACTCTTACTCCCCCCAGGAACTGTTGAAAATTGCACTGTCTAGTTTTAAAATAGCTATATGTGATTTATATGAAAACTGTGTAGGCTATTTTGATTATTCAAAGTTCTTAAAGTACCTACCTGCAATACCTTTCATTTAAAGTATTACATGTAAAATTTGAACCTGTGGTTCTTAAAATAAACTAAGAAAATATATTTTTCTATACAAAAACCTATTGGCCTGGAATTGTCTTTGAGTGTGTGTTCCTCATTTATTGCTTGGGTATGTACAACAAATGCTTAACACTACTCCTTTGATAAGCCTACTGCTCGACCACACTACCACAAAATAGAGCATTAGTATTATCTCTTTTTGCCACTATCTTACCTCTAAGGGGAACCCTTGGACTCTGTGCATACTATTTCTTACTTTGAAATAGTGCATACAGAGCCAACTTCCTACATTGGTGGATCAGCGGTGGGATACAAGACTTTGCATTTGCTGGACTACTCAGTCAATACCTGATCACACGACTAAGTTCAAAAAATTGTCATTAGAAACTGATTTTTGAAATTTGAGCTATTTTTCTAAATTTTTAAAAGTCCTGCTAGGGCCTTGTGTTAGTCCCTGTTAGCATTTCTTTTAGAGTTTAAAAGTTTTGTTAAAGTTTGAATTAGGTTCTAGAAATAGTTTTAGATTCTTAAATGTATTCCAACTTTTAGAAACATAGGGGGTCATTCCGACCCCGGCGGGCGGCGGGCACTGCCCGCCGGGCGGAGACCGCCAAAAGACCGTACCGCGGTCAAATGACCGCGGCGGTCATTCAGACTTTCCCGCTGGGTGAGCGGGCGACCGCCAAAAGGCCGCCCGCCCGCCCAGCGGGAAAGCGCCAGCAACGATGAAGCCGGCTCCGAATGGAGCCGGCGGAGTTGCTGGTGTGCGACGGGTGCAGTGGCAAGCAGTAACAAGCAGCGCCGCCATGGGGATTCCCTGGGGCAGGGGAAAACCGGCGGGAAACCGCTGGTTTCCCTTTTCTGACCGCGGCTTTACCGCCGCGGTCAGAATTGCCCCAGAAGCACCGCCAGCCTGTTGGCGGTGCTTCCTCCGTCCCCGGCCCTGGCGGTCCATGACCGCAGGGTCGGAATGACCCCCATAATGTCTGGTGCAGAAGAGAATGTGATGGAACTCGACCTCACACCTTACCTCCACTTTAAAATGAGGGAGCTAAGGTCTCTCTGCAAAATAAAGAAAATCCCAGTTGGCTTAAGACCCTCCAAACAACAGCTCCAGGAGCTGTTGGCAGAGTTTGAAAAAGCCAACCCCTCTGAGGATGACCTCACAGAGGGGGAAGATAGTGACTTGGAGGAGAAATCCCCCCTTCCAGTCCTAATTAGGGAGATCAGGGACCCTCAATCCCTGACTCCAACCATAATATTCAGAGATGCTGCTTCCCTCACAGGAGGGCCCAGCACCTCTGTTATCACTGAGGAGAGCCTCAGTGAAGATGACCTCCTGTTAGCCAGGATGGTCAAAAGATTGGCTTTGGAGAGACAGCTCCTAGCCCTAGAAAGGGAAAGACAAGAGATGGGTTTTGGTCCCATCCATGGTGGCAGCAACATAAATAGGGTCAGAGATTCTCCTGACATGTTGAAAATCCCAAAAGGGATTGTAACTAAATATGAAGATGGTGATGACATCACCAAATGGTTCACAGCTTTTGAGAGGGCTTGTGCAACCAGAAAAGTAAACAGATCTCACTGGGGTGCTCTCCTTTGGGAAATGTTCACTGGAAAGTGTAGGGATAGACTCCTCACACTCTGGAAAAGATGCAGAATCTTATGACCTCATGAAGGGTACCCTGATTGAGGGCTTTGGATTCTCCACTGAGGAGTATAGAATTAGATTCAGGGGGGCTCAAAAAACCTCAAGCCAGACCTGGGTTGATTTTGTGGCCTACTCAGTGAAAACACTGGATGGTTGGATTCAAGGCAGTGGTGTAAATAATTATGATGGGCTGTACAATTTATTTGTGAAAGAACACCTATTGAGTAATTGTTCAAATGATAAACTGCATCAGCATCTGGTAGACCTAGGACCAATTTCTCCCCAAGAATTGGGAAAGAAGGCGGACCATTGGGTCAAGACTAGGGTGACCAAGACTTCCACAGGGGGTGACCAAAAGAAAGGGGTCACAAACCCTCCCCAGGGGAAGAGTGTTGAGACATCCAAAAATAAAAATAGTAAAGAGTCTTCTACAGGCCCCCAAAAACCTGCACAGGAGGGTGGGCCCAGAGCCTCTTCACAATCCAATTTTGGGTACAAGGGTAAAAACTTTGATCCCAAAAAGGCCTGGTGTCGTAGCTGTAATCAGCCTGGACACCAAACTGGAGACAAGGCCTGTCCCAAGAAAAGTACCACTTCTAACTCCACTCCAGCTAACACTGGAATGGCTAGTCTCCAAGTGGGATCAACAGTGTGCCCAGAGCAAATCAGGTGTGACACTGAAGCTACATTAATCTCTGAGGGTGGGGTGGATTTAGCCACACTGGCTGCCTGGCCTCCTAACATGCAAAAATACAGGCAGCAGCTCTTAATTAATGGGACAAGTGTAGAAGGCCTGAGGGATACAGGTGCCAGTATCACCATGGTGACAGAGAAACTGGTTTCCCCTGGTCAATACCTGGCTGGACAAACTTATCCAGTCACCAACGCTGACAATCAGACTAAAGTACATCCCATGGCTATGGTAACTTTAGAGTGGGGAGGGGTCAATGGCCTGAAACAGGTGGTGGTCTCCTCAAATATCCTAGTAGACTGTTTGCTTGGAAATTACCTGGAGTCCTCAGCATGGGCTGAGGTAGAATTGAAAACCCATGCAGCCATGCTGGGTATCCCTGAACTGGTGTGTGTCAAGACAATGGCACAGTGCAAGGCTCAGGGTGAAAATGTAGAGTTGGAGCCTGGAAAAAGGGCCCAGCCTACCAAGAGAAAAGTAAAGACAACTGGGAAACCAGCTGCAACACAACAACAAAAAGAGAGCCTCTCTTCCCAGGAAGAAGTTCTGCCCTCTGAGGGAACTGAGCCTCTGGAGTTGGAACCTTATCAGGTTGAGCTCTTAGGCCCAGGGGGACCCTCAAGGGAGCAGTTGTGTAAGGGGCAAGAAACCTGTCCCTCTCTTGAAGGCCTTAGGCAGCAAGCTGTTGAAGAGTCCAATGGCAAGAAAACTGGAACACATAGGGTCTATTGGGAAGATGGACTCCTTTACACTGAGGCAAGAGATCCCACACCTGGTGCCACTAGGAGAGTGGTAGTGCCTCAGGAGTTTAGGGAGTTCATACTGACCTTAGCCCATGATATTCCTCTTGCTGGGCATTTGGGACAAAACAAGACGTGGGAGAGACTAGTCAACCACTTCTATTGGCCCAACATGTCCCAGAAGGTCAAGGAGTTTTGTGTCTCCTGTACCACCTGTCAAGCCAGTGGTAAGACAAGTGGACACCCAAAGGCCCCCCTCATTCCACTTCCAGTGGTGGGGGTCCCCTTTGAAAGAGTGGGTGTGGACATAGTGGGTCCACTTGAACCTCCCACAGCCTCAGGGAATATGTACATACTAGTAGTAGTGGATCATGCTACTAGATACCCTGAAGCTATTCCCCTTAGGTCGACTACTGCCCCTGCAGTAGCCAAGGCCCTCATTGGTATTTTTACCAGAGTGGGTTTTCCTAAGGAGGTGGTGTCTGACAGAGGTACCAACTTCATGTCAGCATACCTGAAACACATGTGGAATGAGTGTGGAGTGACTTATAAATTCACTACACCATACCATCCACAAACTAATGGCCTTGTTGAGAGATTCAACAAGACATTAAAAGGCATGATCAATGGGCTCCCTGAAAAACTCAAAAGGCGATGGGATGTCCTCTTGCCATGTCTGCTTTTCGCTTACAGAGAGGTGCCTGAGAAGGGAGTAGGGTTCTCACCCTTTGAACTTCTGTTTGGCCACCCTGTAAGGGGACCACTAGCTCTTGTGAAAGAAGGCTGGGAGAGACCTCTTCATGAGCCTAAACAAGACATAGTGGACTATGTACTTGGCCTACGTTCAAGGATGGCAGAGTACATGGAAAAAGCAAGTAAAAACCTTGAGGCCAGCCAACAGCTCCAGAAGTTTTGGTATGACCAAAAGGCTGCAATGGTTCAATTTCAACCAGGGCAGAAAGTCTGGGTTCTGGAGCCTGTGGCTCCCAGGGCACTTCAGGACAAATGGAGTGACCCTTACCCAGTGCTAGAGAAGAAGAGTCAGGTCACCTACCTGGTGGACCTAGGCACTAGCAGGAGCCCCAAGAGGGTGATCCATGTGAACCGCCTGAAGCTCTTCCATGACAGGGCTGATGTGAATCTGTTGCTGGTAACAGATGAGGACCAGGAAGCTGAGAGTGAACCTCTCCCTGATCTCCTCTCCTCAGACCCTAAAGATGGTTCAGTTGATGGAGTGATCTATTCAGACACCCTCTCTGGCCAACAACAATCTGACTGCTGGAAGGTCCTGCAACAGTTTGCTGAGCTCTTTTCCCTAACCCCTGGTCAGACACACCTGTGTACCCATGATGTGGACAAAGGAGACAGCATGCCTGTCAAAAACAAAATATTCAGACAGTCTGACCAAGTTAAGGAAAGCATCAAAGTGGAAGTCCACAAGATGCTGGAATTGGGAGTCACTGAGCACTCTGACAGCCCCTGGGCTAGCCCAGTGGTCTTAGTCCCCAAACCTCACACCAAAGATGGAAAGAGAGAGATGAGGTTTTGTGTGGACTACAGAGGACTTAATTCTGTCACCAAGACAGATGCCCATCCCATTCCAAGGGCTGATGAACTGATTGATAAATTAGGTTCTGCCAAATTCTTAAGTACCTTTGACTTAACAGCAGGGTACTGGCAAATCAAAATGGCACCAGGAGCAAAAGAAAAGACAGCATTCTCCACACCTGATGGGCATTATCAGTTTACTGTTATGCCCTTTGGTTTAAAGAATGCCCCTGCCACCTTCCAAAGGTTGGTGAATCAAGTCCTTGCTGGTTTGGAGTCCTTTAGTGCAGCTTATCTTGACAATATTGCTGTCTTTAGCTCCAGCTGGCAGGATCACCTGGTCCACCTGAAGAAGGTTTTGAAGGCTCTGCAATGAGCAGGCCTCTCTATCAAGGCATCCAAATGCCAGATAGGGCAGGGAACTGTGGTTTACTTGGGACACCTTGTAGGTGGAGGCCAAGTTCAGCCACTCCAGCATAAGATCCAGACTAATCTGGACTGGGCAGCTCCAAAACCCCAGACTCAAGTCAGGGCATTCCTTGACTTGACTGGGTACTACAGGAGGTTTGTGAAGGGATATGGATCCATGGTGACAGCCCTCACAGAACTTACCTCCAAGAAAATGCCCAAGAAAGTAAACTGGACTGTAGAATGCCAACAGGCTTTTGACACCCTGAAACAAGCAATGTGCACAGCACCAGTTCTAAAAGCTCCAGATTATTCTAAGCAGTTCATTGTGCAGACTGATGCCTCTGAACATGGGATAGGGGCAGTTTTGTCCCAAACAAATGATGATGGCCTTGACCAGCCTGTTGCTTTCATTAGCAGGAGGTTACTCCCCAGGGAGCAGCGTTGGAGTGCCATTGAGAGGGAGGCCTTTGCTGTGGTTTGGTCCCTGAAGAAGCTGAGACCATACCTCTTTGGTACTCACTTTGTAGTTCAAACTGACCACAGACCTCTCAGATGGCTGATGCAAATGAAAGGTGAAAATCCAAAACTGTTGAGGTGGTCCATCTCCCTACAGGGAATGAACTTTATAGTGGAACACAGACCTGGGACTGCCATGCCAATGCAGATGGCCTTTCCAGGTTCTTCCACTTAGAAAATGAAGACTCTCTTGGGAAAGGTTAGTCTCATCCTCTTTTGTTTGGGGGGGGGGGGTTGTGTAAGGAAATGCCTCCTTGGCATGGTTACCCCCTGACATTTTGCCTTTGCTGATGCTAAGTTTTGATTTGAAAGTGTGCTGAGGCCTGCTAACCAGGCCCCAGCACCAGTGTTCTTTCCCTAACCTGTACTTTTGTTTTCACAATTGGCACACCCTGGCATCCAGGTAAGTCCCTTGTAACTGGTACCCCTGGTACCAAGGGCCCTGATGCCAGGGACGGTCTCTAAGGGATGCAGCATGTCTTATGCCACCCTGGGGACCCCTCACTCAGCACAGACACACTGCTTGCCAGCTTGTAAGTGCTGGTGAGGACAAAACGAGTAAGTCGACATGGCACTCCCCTCAGGGTGCCATGCCAACCTCACACTGCCTATGTAGTATAGATAAGTCACCCCTCTAGCAGGCCTTACAGCCCTAAGGCAGGCGGCACTATACCATAGGTGAGGGCACCAGTGCATGAGCACTGTGCCCCTACAGTGTCTAAGCCAAACCTTAGACATTGTAAGTGCAGGGTAGCCATAAGAGTATATAGTCTGGGAGTCTGTCAAACACAAACTCCACAGCACCATAATGGCTACACTGAAAACTGGGAAGTTTGGTATCAAACTTCTCAGCACAATAAATGCACACTGATGCCAGTGTACATTTTATTGTAACATACACCCCAGAGGGCACCTTAGAGGTGCCCCCTGAAACCTTAACCAACTACCCGTGTAGGCTGACTGGTTTTAGCAGCCTGCCACACTCGAGACATGTTGCTGGCCACATGGGGAGAGTGCCTTTGTCACTCTGTGGCTAGTAACAAAGCCTGTACTGGGTGGAGATGCTTATCACCTCCCCCTTGCAGGAACTGTAACACCTGGCGGTGAGCCTCAAAGGCTCACCCCCTTTGTTACAGCACCACAGGGCATTCCAGCTAGTGGAGTTGCCCGCCCCCTCCGGCCACAGCCCCACTTTTGGCGGCAAGGCCAGAGGAGATAATGAGACAAACAAGGAGGAGTCACTGGCCAGTCAGGACAGCCCCTAAGGCAACCTGAGCTGAGGTGACTCTGACTTTTAGAAATCCTCCATCTTGCAGATGGAGGATTCCCCCAATAGGGATAGGAATGTGACCCCCTCCCCTTGGGAGGAGGCACAAAGAGGGTGTAGCCACCCTCAGGGCTAGTAGCCATTGGCTACTGCCCTCCCAGACCTAAACACCCCCTGTAGGAAGTTGGCTCTGTATGTGCTATTTCAAAGTAAGGAATAGCATGCACAGAGTCCAAGGGTTCCCCTTAGAGGTAAAATAGTGGTAAAAATAGATAATACTAATGCTCTATTTTGTGGTAGTGTGGTCGAGCAGTAGGCTTATCCAAGGAGTAGTGTTAAGCATTTGTTGTACATACCCATAGACAATAAATGAGGTACACACACTCAGAGACAAATCCAGCCAATAGGTTTTTTGTATAGAAAAATATCTTTTCTTAGTTTATTTTAAGAACCACAGGTTCAAATTCTACATGTAATATCTCATTCGAAAGGTATTGCAGGTAAGTACTTTAGGAACTTTAAATCATAAAAATTGCATGTATACTTTTCAAGTTATTGACAAATAGCTGTTTTAAAAGTGGACACAGTGCAATTTTCACAGTTCCTAGGGGAGGTAAGTTTTTGTTAGTTTTACCAGGTAAGTAAGACACTTACAGGGTTCAGTTCTTGGTCCAAGGTAGCCCACCGTTGGGGGTTCAGAGCAACCCCAAAGTCACCACACCAGCAGCTCAGGGCCGGTCAGGTGCAGAGTTCAAAGTGGTGCCCAAAACACATAGGCTAGAATGGAGAGAAGGGGGTGCCCCGGTTCCGGTCTGCTTGCAGGTAAGTACCCGCGTCTTCGGAGGGCAGACCAGGGGGGTTTCGTAGGGCACCGGGGGGGACACAAGTCCACACAGAAATTTCACCCTCAGCAGCGCGGGGGCGGCCGGGTGCAGTGTAGAAACAAGCGTCGGGTTCGCAATGTTAGTCTATGAGAGATCTCGGGATCTCTTCAGCGCTGCAGGCAGGCAAGGGGGGGGTTCCTCGGGGAAACCTCCACTTGATCAAGGGAGAGGGACTCCTGGGGGTCACTCCTCCAGTGAAAGTCCGGTCCTTCAGGTCCTGGGGGCTGCGGGTGCAGGGTCTCTCCCAGGTGTCGGGACTTAGGATTCAAAGAGTCGCGGTCAGGGGAAGCCTCGGGATTCCCTCTGCAGGCGGCACTGTGGGGGCTCAGGGGGGACAGGTTTTTGTACTCACAGTCTTAGAGTAGTCCTGGGGTCCCTCCTGAGGTGTTGGATCGCCACCAGCCGAGTCGGGGTCGCCGGGTGCAGTGTTGCAAGTCTCACGCTTCTTGCGGGGAGCTTGCAGGGTTCTTTAAAGCTGCTGGAAACAAAGTTGCAGCTTTTCTTGGAGCAGGTCCGCTGTCCTCGGGAGTTTCTTGTCTTTTCGAAGCAGGGGCAGTCCTCAGAGGATGTCGAGGTCGCTGGTCCCTTTGGAAGGCGTCGCTGGAGCAGGATCTTTGGAAGGCAGGAGACAGGCCGGTGAGTTTCTGGAGCCAAGGCAGTTGTCGTCTTCTGGTCTTCCTCTGCAGGGGTTTTCAGCTAGGCAGTCCTTCTTCTTGTAGTTGCAGGAATCTAATTTTCTAGGGTTCAGGGTAGCCCTTAAATACTAAATTTAAGGGCGTGTTTTAGGTCTGGGGGGTTAGTAGCCAATGGCTACTAGCCCTGAGGGTGGGTACACCCTCTTTGTGCCTCCTCCCAAGGGGAGGGGGTCACAATCCTAACCCTATTGGGGGAATCCTCCATCTGCAAGATGGAGGATTTCTAAAAGTTAGAGTCACTTCAGCTCAGGACACCTTAGGGGCTGTCCTGACTGGCCAGTGACTCCTCCTTGTTGCTTTCTTTGTTCCCTCCAGCCTTGCCGCCAAAAGTGGGGGCCGTGGCCGGAGGGGGCGGGCAACTCCACTAAGCTGGAGTGCCCTGCTGGGCTGTGACAAAGGGGTGAGCCTTTGAGGCTCACCGCCAGGTGTCACAGCTCCTGCCTGGGGGAGGTGTTAGCATCTCCACCCAGTGCAGGCTTTGTTACTGGCCTCAGAGTGACAAAGGCACTCTCCCCATGGGGCCAGCAACATGTCTCTGGTGTGGCAGGCTGCTGGAACTAGTCAGCCTACACAGACAGTCGGTTAAGTTTCAGGGGGCACCTCTAAGGTGCCCTCTGGGGTGTATTTTGCAATAAAATGTACACTGGCATCAGTGTGCATTTATTGTGCTGAGAAGTTTGATACCAAACTTCCCAGTTTTCAGTGTAGCCATTATGGTGCTGTGGAGTTCGTGTTTGACAGACTCCCAGACCATATACTCTTATGGCTACCCTGCACTTACAATGTCTAAGGTTTTGTTTAGACACTGTAGGGGTACCATGCTCATGCACTGGTACCCTCACCTATGGTATAGTGCACCCTGCCTTAGGGCTGTAAGGCCTGCTAGAGGGGTGTCTTACCTATACTGCATAGGCAGTGAGAGGCTGGCATGGCACCCTGAGGGGAGTGCCATGTCGACTTACTCGTTTTGTCCTCACTAGCACACACAAGCTGGCAAGCAGTGTGTCTGTGCTGAGTGAGAGGTCTCCAGGGTGGCATAAGACATGCTGCAGCCCTTAGAGACCTTCCTTGGCATCAGGGCCCTTGGTACTAGAAGTACCAGTTACAAGGGACTTATCTGGATGCCAGGGTCTGCCAATTGTGGATACAAAAGTACAGGTTAGGGAAAGAACACTGGTGCTGGGGCCTGGTTAGCAGGCCTCAGCACACTTTCAATTGTAAACATAGCATCAGCAAAGGCAAAAAGTCAGGGGGCAACCATGCCAAGGAGGCATTTCCTTACACAACCCCCCCCCCCAAACGAAAGAGGATGAGACTAACCTTTCCCAAGAGAGTCTTCATTTTCTAAGTGGAAGAACCTGGAAAGGCCATCTGCATTGGCATGGGCAGTCCCAGGTCTGTGTTCCACTATAAAGTCCATTCCCTGTAGGGAGATGGACCACCTCAACAGTTTAGGATTTTCACCTTTCATTTGCATCAGCCATTTGAGAGGTCTGTGGTCAGTTTGAACTAGGAAGTGAGTCCCAAAGAGGTATGGTCTCAGCTTCTTCAGGGACCAAACCACAGCAAAGGCCTCCCTCTCAATGGCACTCCAACGCTGCTCCCTGGGGAGTAACCTCCTGCTAATGAAAGCAACAGGCTGGTCAAGGCCATCATCATTTGTTTGGGACAAAACTGCCCCTATCCCATGTTCAGAGGCATCAGTCTGCACAATGAACTGCTTAGAATAATCTGGAGCTTTGAGAACTGGTGCTGAGCACATTGCTTGTTTCAGGGTGTCAAAGGCCTGTTGGCATTCTACAGTCCAGTTCACTTTCTTGGGCATTTTCTTGGAGGTGAGTTCAGTGAGGGCTGTCACAATGGATCCATATCCCTTCACAAACCTCCTGTAATACCCAGTCAAGCCAAGGAATGCCCTGACTTGAGTCTGGGTTTTTGGAGCTACCCAGTCCAGAATAGTCTGGATCTTGGGTTGGAGTGGCTGAACTTGGCCTCCACCTACAAGATGGCCCAAGTAAACCACAGTTCCCTGCCCTATCTGGCATTTGGATGCCTTGATAGAGAGGCCTGCTGATTGCAGAGCCTTCAAAACCTTCTTCAGGTGGATCAGGTGATCCTGCCAGGTGGAGCTAAAGACAGCAATATCATCTAGATAAGCTGTGCTAAAGGACTCCAAACCAGCAAGGACTTGATTCACCAACCTTTGGAAGGTGGCAGGGGCATTCTTTAAACCAAAGGGCATAACAGTAAACTGATAATGCCCATCAGGTGTGGAGAATGCTGTCTTTTCTTTTGCTCCAGGTGCCATTTTTATTTGCCAGTACCCTGCTGTCAAGTCAAAGGTACTTAGAAATTTGGCAGCACCTAATTTATCAATGAGCTCATCAGCTCTTGGAATTGGATGGGCATCTGTCTTGGTGACAGAATTGAGCCCTCTGTAGTCCACACAAAACCTCATCTCTTTCTTTCCATCTTTGGTGTGAGGTTTGGGGACTAAGACCACTGGGCTAGCCCAGGGGCTGTCAGAGCGCTCAATTACTCCCAATTCCAGCATCTTGTGGACTTCCACCTTGATGCTTTCCTTAACATGGTCAGATTGTCTAAAGATTTTGTTCTTGACAGGCATGCTGTCTCCTGTGTCCACATCATGGGTACACAGGTGTGTCTGACCAGGGGTTAAGGAGAAGAGTTCAGGAAACTGTTGTAGGACTCTCCTACAATCAGCTTGCTGTTGGCCAGAGAGGGTGTCTGAGTAGATCACTCCATCTACTGTGCCATCTTTTGGGTCTGATGACAGAAGATCAGGGAGAGGTTCACTCTCTGCCTCCTGATCCTCATCTGTTACCATCAACAGATTCACATCAGCCCTGTCATGGAAGAGCTTAAGGCGGTTCACATGGATCACCCTCTTGGGGCTCCTGCTTGTGCCCAGGTCCACCAGGTAGGTGACCTGACTCTTCCTTTCTAGTACTGGGTAAGGGCCACTCCATTTGTCCTGGAGTGCCCTGGGAGCCACAGGCTCCAGAACCCAGACTTTCTGCCCTGGTTGGAACTCAACCAGTGCGGCCTTTTGGTCATACCAAAACTTCTGGAGCTGTTGGCTGGCCTCAAGGTTTTTGGTTGCCTTTTCCATGTACTCTGCCATTCTAGAGCGAAGGCCAAGTACATAGTCCACTATGTCCTGTTTAGGCTCATGGAGAGGTCTCTCCCAGCCTTCTTTAACAAGGGCAAGTGGTCCCCTTACAGGATGACCAAACAGAAGTTCAAAGGGTGAGAATCCTACTCCCTTCTGTGGCACCTCTCTGTAAGCGAAAAGCAGACATGGCAAGAGGACATCCCATCTCCTTTTGAGTTTTTCTGGGAGCCCCATGATCATGCCTTTTAATGTCTTGTTGAATCTCTCAACCAAGCCATTAGTTTGTGGATGGTATGGTGTAGTGAATTTATAAGTCACTCCACACTCATTCCACATGTGCTTTAGGTATGCTGACATGAAGTTGGTACCTCTGTCAGACACCACCTCCTTAGGGAAACCCACTCTGGTAAAGATACCAATGAGGGCCTTGGCTACTGCAGGGGCAGTAGTCGACCTAAGGGGAATAGCTTCAGGATACCTGGTAGCATGATCCACTACTACCAGGATATACATATTTCCTGAGGCTGTGGGAGGTTCTAGTGGACCAACTATGTCCACACCCACTCTTTCAAAGGGAACCCCCACCACTGGAAGTGGAATGAGGGGGGCCTTTGGATGTCCACCTGTCTTACCACTGGCTTGACAGGTGGGGCAGGAGAGGCAAAACTCCTTAACCATGTTGGACATATTGGGCCAGTAGAAGTGGTTGACTAACCTCTCCCACGTCTTGGTTTGTCCCAAATGTCCAGCAAGGGGAATGTCATGGGCCAATGTTAGGATGAACTTCCTGAACAGCTGAGGCACTACCACTCTCCTAGTGGCACCAGGTTTGGGGTCTCTGGCCTCAGTGTACAGGAGTCCATCTTCCCAATAGACCCTATGTGTTCCATTTTTCTTGCCTTTGGACTCTTCAGCAGCTTGCTGCCTAAGGCCTTCAAGAGAGGGACAGGTTTCTTGTCCCTTACACAGCTCCTCCCTTGAGGGTCCCCCTGGGCCTAAGAGCTCAACCTGATAAGGTTCAAGCTCCAAAGGCTCAGTTCCCTCAGAGGGCAGAACTTCTTCCTGAGAAGAGAGGTTCCCTTTCTTTTGCTGTGTTGCAGTTGGTTTCCCAACTGACTTCCCTTTCCTCTTGGTAGGCTGGGCCATTCTTCCAGACTCCAGCTCTACTTGTTCACCCTGTGCCTTGCATTGTGCTCTTGTTTTCACACACACCAGTTCAGGGATACCCAGCATTGCTGCATGGGTTTTTAGTTCTACCTCAGCCCATGCTGAGGACTCCAGGTCATTTCCAAGCAGACAGTCCACTGGGATATTTGAGGAGACCACCACCTGTTTCAGGCCATTGACCCCTCCCCATTCTAAAGTAACCATTGCCATGGGATGTACTTTTTTCTGATTGTCAGCGTTGGTGACTGTGTAAGTTTTTCCAGTCAGGTATTGGCCAGGGGAAACCAGTTTCTCTGTCACCATGGTGACACTGGCACCTGTATCCCTCAGGCCCTCTATTCTAGTCCCATTAATTAAGAGTTGCTGTCTGTATTTTTGCATGTTAGGCGGCCAGACAGCTAGTGTGGCTAAATCCACCCCACCCTCAGAAACTAGAGTAGCTTCAGTGTGGACCCTGATTTGCTCTGGGCACACTGTTGATCCCACTTGGAGACTAGCCATACCAGTGTTACCTGGATGGGAGTTTGGAGTGGAACCTTTCTTGGGACAGGCCTTGTCTCCAGTTTGGTGTCCATGCTGTTTACAGCTATGACACCAGGCCTTTTTGGGATCAAAGTTTTTACCCTTGTACCCATTGTTTTGTGAAGAGCCTCTGGGCCCACCCTCCTGTGCAGGTTTTTGGGGGCCTGTAGAAGACTCTTTACTATTTTTAGTTTTGGTTGTCTCATCACCCTTCCCCTGGGGAGTCTTTGTGACCCCTTTCTTTTGGTCACCCCCTGTTGAAGTCTTGGACACCCTTGTCTTGACCCAATGGTCCGCCTTCTTTCCCAATTCTTGGGGAGAAATTGGTCCTAGGTCTACCAGATGCTGATGCAGTTTATCATTGAAACAATTACTCAATAGGTGTTCTTTCACAAATAAATTGTACAGCCCATCATAATTACTTACACCACTGCCTTGAATCCAACCATCTAGTGTTTTCACTGAGTAGTCAACAAAGTCAACCCAGGTCTGGCTCGAGGATTTTTGAGCCCCCCTGAACCTAATCCTGTACTCCTCAGTGGAGAATCCAAAGCCCTCAATCAGGGTACCCTTCATGAGGTCATAAGATTCTGCATCTTTTCCAGAGAGTGTGAGGAGTCTATCCCTACACTTTCCAGTGAACATTTCCCAAAGGAGAGCACCCCAGTGAGATCTGTTCACTTTTCTGGTTACACAAGCCCTCTCAAAAGCTGTGAACCACTTGGTGATGTCATCACCATCTTCAAATTTTGTCACAATCCCTTTGGGGATTTTTAACATGTCAGGAGAATCTCTGACCCTATTTATATTGCTGCCACCATTGATGGGTCCTAGGCCCATCTCTTGTCTTTCCCTTTCTATGGCTAGGAGCTGTCTCTCTAAAGCCAATCTTTTGGCCATCCTGGCTAACAGGAGGTCATCTTCACTGAGAGCATCCTCAGTGATTTCAGAAATGTGGGACCCTCCTGTGAGGGACTCACTATTTCTGACTAACACAGTTGGAGACAGGACTTGAGGGGTCCTGTTCTCCCTATTTAGGACTGGAGGAGGGACATTGGCCTCCAAGTCACTAATTTCTTCCTCTGTGAGGTCATCATCAGAGGGGTTGGCTTTTTCAAACTCTGCCAACAGCTCCTGGAGCTGAATTTTGGTAGGTCTGGAGCCAATGGTTATTTTTTTGATATTACAGAGAGACCTTAGCTCCCTCATCTTAAGATGGAGGTAAGGTGTGGTGTCGAGTTCCACCACATTCATCTCTGTATCAGACATTATTTTGCTAAGAGTTGGAAGACTTTTTAAAGAATCTAAAACTGTTTCTAGAATCTAATTTCAAACTTTTAACAAACTTTTAAACTCTAAAAGACAATGCTAAACAGGGACTTAACACACAAGGCCCTAGCAGGACTTTTAAGAATTTAGAAAAATTTCAAATTGCAAAAATGAATTTCTAATGACAATTTTGGAATTTGTCGTGTGATCAGGTATTGGCTGAGTAGTCCAGCAAATGCAAAGTCTTGTACCCCACCGCTGATCCACCAATGTAGGAAGTTGGCTCTGTATGTGCTATTTCAAAGTAAGGAATAGCATGCACAGAGTCCAAGGGTTCCCCTTAGAGGTAAAATAGTGGTAAAAATAGATAATACTAATGCTCTATTTTGTGGTAGTGTGGTCGAGCAGTAGGCTTATCCAAGGAGTAGTGTTAAGCATTTGTTGTACATACCCATAGACAATAAATGAGGTACACACACTCAGAGACAAATCCAGCCAATAGGTTTTTTGTATAGAAAAATATCTTTTCTTAGTTTATTTTAAGAACCACAGGTTCAAATTCTACATGTAATATCTCATTCGAAAGGTATTGCAGGTAAGTACTTTAGGAACTTTAAATCATAAAAATTGCATGTATACTTTTCAAGTTATTGACAAATAGCTGTTTTAAAAGTGGACACAGTGCAATTTTCACAGTTCCTAGGGGAGGTAAGTTTTTGTTAGTTTTACCAGGTAAGTAAGACACTTACAGGGTTCAGTTCTTGGTCCAAGGTAGCCCACCGTTGGGGGTTCAGAGCAACCCCAAAGTCACCACACCAGCAGCTCAGGGCCGGTCAGGTGCAGAGTTCAAAGTGGTGCCCAAAACACATAGGCTAGAATGGAGAGAAGGGGGTGCCCCGGTTCCGGTCTGCTTGCAGGTAAGTACCCGCGTCTTCGGAGGGCAGACCAGGGGGGTTTTGTAGGGCACCGGGGGGGACACAAGTCCACACAGAAATTTCACCCTCAGCAGCGCGGGGGCGGCCGGGTGCAGTGTAGAAACAAGCGTCGGGTTTGCAATGTTAGTCTATGAGAGATCTCGGGATCTCTTCAGCGCTGCAGGCAGGCAAGGGGGGGGTTCCTCGGGGAAACCTCCACTTGATCAAGGGAGAGGGACTCCTGGGGGTCACTCCTCCAGTGAAAGTCCGGTCCTTCAGGTCCTGGGGGCTGCGGGTGCAGGGTCTCTCCCAGGTGTCGGGACTTAGGATTCAAAGAGTCGCGGTCAGGGGAAGCCTCGGGATTCCCTCTGCAGGCGGCGCTGTGGGGGCTCAGGGGGGACAGGTTTTTGTACTCACAGTCTTAGAGTAGTCCTGGGGTCCCTCCTGAGGTGTTGGATCGCCACCAGCCGAGTCGGGGTCGCCGGGTGCAGTGTTGCAAGTCTCACGCTTCTTGCGGGGAGCTTGCAGGGTTCTTTAAAGCTGCTGGAAACAAACTTGCAGCTTTTCTTGGAGCAGGTCCGCTGTCCTCGGGAGTTTCTTGTCTTTTCGAAGCAGGGGCAGTCCTCAGAGGATGTCGAGGTCGCTGGTCCCTTTGGAAGGCGTCGCTGGAGCAGGATCTTTGGAAGGCAGGAGACAGGCCGGTGAGTTTCTGGAGCCAAGGCAGTTGTCGTCTTCTGGTCTTCCTCTGCAGGGGTTTTCAGCTAGGCAGTCCTTCTTCTTGTAGTTGCAGGAATCTAATTTTCTAGGGTTCAGGGTAGCCCTTAAATACTAAATTTAAGGGCGTGTTTTAGGTCTGGGGGGTTAGTAGCCAATGGCTACTAGCCCTGAGGGTGGGTACACCCTCTTTGTGCCTCCTCCCAAGGGGAGGGGGTCACAATCCTAACCCTATTGGGGGAATCCTCCATCTGCAAGATGGAGGATTTCTAAAAGTTAGAGTCACTTCAGCTCAGGACACCTTAGGGGCTGTCCTGACTGGCCAGTGACTCCTCCTTGTTGCTTTCTTTGTTCCCTCCAGCCTTGCCGCCAAAAGTGGGGGCCGTGGCCGGAGGGGGCGGGCAACTCCACTAAGCTGGAGTGCCCTGCTGGGCTGTGACAAAGGGGTGAGCCTTTGAGGCTCACCGCCAGGTGTCACAGCTCCTGCCTGGGGGAGGTGTTAGCATCTCCACCCAGTGCAGGCTTTGTTACTGGCCTCAGAGTGACAAAGGCACTCTCCCCATGGGGCCAGCAACATGTCTCTGGTGTGGCAGGCTGCTGGAACTAGTCAGCCTACACAGACAGTCGGTTAAGTTTCAGGGGGCACCTCTAAGGTGCCCTCTGGGGTGTATTTTGCAATAAAATGTACACTGGCATCAGTGTGCATTTATTGTGCTGAGAAGTTTGATACCAAACTTCCCAGTTTTCAGTGTAGCCATTATGGTGCTGTGGAGTTCGTGTTTGACAGACTCCCAGACCATATACTCTTATGGCTACCCTGCACTTACAATGTCTAAGGTTTTGTTTAGACACTGTAGGGGTAACATGCTCATGCACTGGTACCCTCACCTATGGTATAGTGCACCCTGCCTTAGGGTTGTAAGGCCTGCTAGAGGGGTGTCTTACCTATACTGCATAGGCAGTGAGAGGCTGGCATGGCACCCTGAGGGGAGTGCCATGTCGACTTACTCGTTTTGTCCTCACTAGCACACACAAGCTGGCAAGCAGTGTGTCTGTGCTGAGTGAGAGGTCTCCAGGGTGGCATAAGACATGCTGCAGCCCTTAGAGACCTTCCTTGGCATCAGGGCCCTTGGTACTAGAAGTACCAGTTACAAGGGACTTATCTGGATGCCAGGGTCTGCCAATTGTGGATACAAAAGTACAGGTTAGGGAAAGAACACTGGTGCTGGGGCCTGGTTAGCAGGCCTCAGCACACTTTCAATTGTAAACATAGCATCAGCAAAGGCAAAAAGTCAGGGGGCAACCATGCCAAGGAGGCATTTCCTTACACCCCCTAAATTCTGTATTTAGGGGCTCCCCAGAACCTAGGAACTCAGATTCCTGCAACCTAAGAAGAAGAGGACTGCTAAGCTGAAAAACCCTGCAGAGAAGACGGAGACACCAACTGCTTTGGCCCCAGCTCTACCGGCCTGTCTCCCCCCCCTTCTGAAGACACTGCTCCAGCGACGCTTTCCCCAGGGACCAGTGACCTCTGAATCCTCAGAGGACTGCCCTGCTCTAGAAGGACCAAGAACTGCTGAGGACAGCGGCTCTGTTCACCCAAGAGTGCAACTTTGTTTCCAAAGGAGCAACTTTAAAACAACTGCGTTTCCCGCCGGAAGCGTGAGACTTGCTACTCTGCACCCGACGCCCCCGGCTCAACTTGTGGAGAAACAACACTTCAGGGAGGACTCCCCGGCGACTACGAGACCGTGAGTAGCCAGAGTTGCCCCCCCCTGAACCCCTTCAGCGACGCCTGCAGATGGAATCCCGAGGCTCCCCCTGACCGCGACTGCCTGCTTCCCGGATCCCGATGCCTGGTAAAGACTCTGCACCCGCAGCCCCCAGGACCTGAAAGATCGGAACTCCAGTGCAGGAGTGACCCCCAGGAGGCCCTCTCCCTTGCCCAGGTGGTGGCTACCCCGAGGAGCCCCCCCCTTGCCTGCCTGCATCGCTGAAGAGACCCCTTGGTCTCCCATTGATTTCAACGACAAACCCGACGCGTGTTTGCACACTGCACCCGCCCGCCCCCGTGCTGCTGAGGGTGTACTTTCTGTGCTAACTTGTGTCCCCCCCGGTGCCCTACAAAACCCCCCTGGTCTGCCCTCCGAAGACACAGGTACTTACCTGCTGGCAGACTGGAACCGGGGCACCCCCTTCTCTATTGAAGCCTATGCGTTTTTGGGCACCACTTTGAACTCTGCACCTGACCGGCCCTGAGCTGCTGGTGTGGTAACTTTGGGGTTGCTCTGAACCCCCAACGGTGGGCTACCTTGGACCCAAACTAGAATCCCGTAGGTGGTTTACTTACTTGCAAAAACTAACTAACTCTTACTCCCCCCAGGAACTGTTGAAAATTGCACTGTGTCTAGTTTTAAAATAGCTATATGTGATTTATATGAAAACTGTGTATACTATTTTGATTATTCAAAGTTCCTAAAGTACCTACCTGCAATACCTTTCATTTAAAGTATTACATGTAAAATTTGAACCTGTGGTTCTTAAAATAAACTAAGAAAATATATTTTTCTATACAAAAACCTATTGGCCTGGAGTTGTCTTTGAGTGTGTGTTCCTCATTTATTGCTTGTGTATGTACAACAAATGCTTAACACTACTCCTTTGATAAGCCTACTGCTCGACCACACTACCACAAAATAGAGCATTAGTATTATCTCTGTTTGCCACTATCTTACCTCTAAGGGGAATCCCTGGACTCTGTGCATACTATTCCTTACTTTGAAATAGTGCATACAGAGCCAACTTCCTACAAGATACATCTCTAAGTCTATGTTCTTTCAGGAATTGAGAGAGCTGCTCATTTATAATAGTTGTTAAAAATGTTAGTTGAGAGAGGGAGCAGCAAGATGGGGACGTAGTTCAAAGGATTATCTTGGTCAGCATTAGACCTCTTTAACATAGAAGAGACTTGGGTGGCTTTCCAGGCCACGGGGACCCAAGCTAAGTACATGGAAAGGTTTGAGAGTGACATGTTGAAAGGGGTTATAGAGTTTGAAAGATACATCATAATACTGGTTACATTTGGCTAATTGTAGCCCCCCTTGAATCTGTTTTCAATGTACCATATTCAAAGCTCTCCAGATAAAATGTAGCTTTAGGAGAAGGTAGGCTGAAATCCAGAGAAACATCAAGTTGGCTCCAGATTGGAGGGAAATTAGCATAAACAATATTGATTTTTTCCTCAAAAAAGTTGGCTAAAGAGTCGCATAGTGCCTGTGATACTTGGATGGTATGGTAGCAGGCACAGGGTTTACTAAAATCATTAAATGTTTTTTTTAAATACTTTAGCAGAGATGCCTGCTTGCTCAAATTTATTAGTTATGAACTTTGTGGGGGCCTTTTTAATGTTGTTAATGTAACTTTTGTGCATCAGCATAAGTTCTTCTTTGTCTGAGGAAGATTTGGACCTTCACCATCATCTTTCTAGACTTTTACACTTGGATTTCTCTACTTTTAGTTCAGTCAAAAACCAAGGGGCACAGTTTCCACTCAAGGTGGCAGGTGCCTGTAAAAGGGCGATTTGATCTAGTGCCTGGGCAAAAGAACTATGGAACTTAGCAAGAGCAACATTCAAGTTAAGGCTGCTAAGAAGCTCAGAAGGAAGGTAGGCCTTAGCAAATAAATCCAGAGAGACAAGGCTCCATTGTCTAATAGACTGCTTAGTCCCTCTTATGGAAATTGCAGGCATATTCACCTTGGGGATCTGGAAGCTATAATCTGCAGGTCCCAGCAATAAGGAAACGCTCCTTACTGATCACCATCTACCCGGCACCTCTTGCTTTTGATTGTTACTTTGTCAGAGACCTTCTCAACATATCACTGAGCCTCTATTTCAATTGCTTCTTATCAGAAACATTAGAAATTCCTGAAGGAGTAATGAAACCTCTGTGTGGAAAAAAGCTATAGCTACTCCTATCTTGAAAAAGCCTTCTCTGGAGTAACTAGAGCTATTTATCTATTGTATTATCCTGTTAAAGTCCTAGAATGGTTTGAGCAAGACACTCTCTCAATATTTGGAAGCCAATAATTTAATTGAAGACAACCAATTGGGCTTTCAGCCAGGCCATGGGACTGAATCTGCGTTGCTCATGGCAATGGTTGAACTCAGAATGCGTGTTGATGAGGGACAATCTGTATTCCAGATCTTATTAGATGTCCTAGCTGCATTCAATATGGTTTGTCACAATATGCTTTTGACGCGGCTGTCAATGACTGGGGTGAACAGAACTGTTTTGAACTGGCTCCGCTCTTACTTGTCGAATGGAAATCCGGCAGTCATTCTTCCCACATTTCGTTCTGAGGCCAGGGCCATCAATTAGGGCCTGATACAAGGCTCCTCCTTTAACCCAATTCTATTCAATATGTGTACGACCCCCCCCCGATCACACTTATTAAATGCCGTAATGTGAGCTTAGTTAATTTTGCTGATGGCACCCCACTTGTTTTGTTGCTGGCAGGCAGTTAGCCGTTGGCCACCTTTCATGACTGCATGAAGGATATTATCCATTGGCCTAGCTCCAATTCTCTCAGACTTAGCGGGTATATGACAGAGCTTTTATGCTATTTGCACAATAAGTTTTTGGTCATGCTTCCCCCTAATTTCTGGCCTATACCGTCTGATGGGATTATAACCCACACTGATACTGTTCGAAATTTGGGGGCTCACCGTTGACAAACTCAATCTGGAGAGCTACAGGAACAAAATGTGGGTACATGTTCCTCGCTTTTGAGAGCTTTGCGGAAAATACATCCGGTGTTGGCGCCCTTCGCCAGAGCCTTGGAGGTACACAGTATTATCCTCAGTCAGTTGGGTTACTGTAATGCTCTTCTTTTCATTGCACCTGAATATCTGCTACTCCGTTTGTCAAGAGTTCAAGTTGCAGCTGCCAAACTCACCTTTAACGGACCCAGAAGAGCTTTAGTTTCTTTAGCATTGAAGGATCTTCCATGGCTGCCTCTAAGACAAAGAATTGTGTTCAAATCGCTATGTATTGTCTTTAAAGTTACCATCTCCCCTATGGAAGTCTCCCCCAGTATGTGTTTTTGCTCATCTTCAGCCAATTTTGCATTTGCGGCTATGTTCAGAAAGTCTAAACAAGGTGGGCGGACCTTCACCATTGGAGCAGCCAGACTTTAGAATCACCTCCCAGCTTCCTTAAGACCTTCAACTGACCCACTGCAGTTTAGAAAGGCCCTTAAGACATGGCTTTTCCCTAAGTAAGGCGAGTTTCTTTCTCTTGATTTTGCTCTTGGCTTATATTAGCCTTTGTATCTTGTTTTTTCCTGCTAGTGGCTATCGCTAGGATTCCAGTTGGTGGCAGAGCGTTTATAAATGTAATAAATAATAAATACATAATAACAATTGCTTCAAAATTATGTTGATTGGTATCACAATTATCAAACCAATCAATTAAATAAAAGGATAATTAAAAATATATTACATATCAGATATACTGATGCAGGCGCTGTTTAAAGTCACATTGAATGAAAAAAATCTTTATTCTGAATAATTTTCTCAGTCCTAACTTTTTCAATACTAAACCAGTAATATCACATCATAGTATCATTAAGAAAGCACACACACATACAGACGTAGCCACAGAGATGTTTGTCAAAGTTCTTATGATCGTGGCCTTAGTCAGTAGGATATCCACTCAGCAGTCTGGTAGTTTGCAGAGTAATCCCTTTATTCTTTTAGGTAGATGCATTATGATGTAGGTAGATGAGTTATGATGCAGTGTAAACAAAGCTGAAGTGGATAATTTGCTGATGTTTTAGTGTCTTTATGTTAAAAAAGTGGATGAGACCATCTTCAAGACTGGTTGTCTAGAAACTGAAATTGCCACCCTCTAGCTGATTGGCCGGTGTTTCTTGGTACATGTCAGTGTAAAAGGAATCCCGTTGTCTCTTCTCTGGAGTGTCAGATTCATGAGAGGGTGATTTGTTGGCGTGATGAATTCTCTGTCTAAGAATCTGGAGAAGATGAAGGTGCCTGCAGGGAAATTTAGGTGTAGAGATAACCACCCTAAAACGTGACTGTGTGAGCGTGCCACACCTCTTCTTGAAAGATGATCCTAGGAAAGGACAGGTTGGCCTGTAACATGGAATTTAAACTGGGCACCTGCAGAAGAAGAGGGAATACCTGTTAATAAGCCCTAGTGCAACCGAAAATGAATTTACAATTAAGGTATAAATACCACTAATACCTTCCCTGCAACCAATAACGCTCCTAGCAGTGATGTGTCAACTGTAACATATGTCTGATTCTGATGTTAAAAATGTTAATATATTGTAAGATTTGACCTTGCATAGCACTAATTCTGTAACAAGCATCCTACACATAAAACGGGTGGTGTAAAGGTCTTACATCTCACCAGAAAATAGCATCATCAAATCTCTTTCTAAAATTAGAGATTCATCGACAGCGTTCATCTGCGCATAACTTAATTGGGTAAGCATCCTTCTTTAGCCCCCTATGATTGGTGGTCAAGGGCCCTGGGCTGATATTGTGACCTCAAGGTGGACTGTAGAGTCTCACTTGGTTTGTGTTAGGATCGCAACTAACTGGAGTCCTTGCTGACCCCATTTCTACCACTAGCCTGGATAGGTGAGGCATACGTATTATAAGAAAGCTGTCCCATTTCTACAACAGGAGCCTGCCCAGGGCCAAAGGGGAGAGAAAAATGCTTGCCTATACCTTGTTGCCAAGACCTGTGGGGAGCACAGTGAATTCACACACATTCCCTGCCCTAACAAAAACCAGGGGGCGTGGGTTACATTTATGCCTCCGTATCTATTGAAAAGGCTGGGAAGGCCATTTGAATTTTTTTCTTGCCCTTTGCCACCCTGAGCATGCCAGAGCTAACCTGGGTGTATACCTGGCCTCCATGACAGTATCTATGGCTGGAGTAGTTCTTCCCTAAAATGAGACTACTCCATTGCCTTCCTGAAACCATGTTCTTGTAGGATCTGTGCTTCCTTGTTGTGCTGTGGCTGATGAGGAGCCGAGCCTCGATCAAGGGGCCTTGCAGACCTGTGAGCACAAGCAGTGCGGTGTGGCACTCAGCTGGGAAAGTGGTAGCCCTTCACTGCTTGGGCTAGTCTGTGACTCCCACTAGGTTAGGGGAGGATGTGTGTGAGCCTTAACACTGGTCATGAGCTGTTTCCACCCTAACCGCATGTGCAGCAGTTGGCAAAGCCTACTGGTGATGAGCCTAGACCAGCTTTCCTCCCTGTGTCCTTTCTGAGCTGAGATGATGGACCTACAGGTAATTAAGGGTTAAAAAGTGTTGCCTTGGATCATTGCCTAGTCTCTCACCTCCACGTGAAAGGATATGGAGAAAGATGCGAAGGGTCCCTCTTTTCATCCAGACTGAAAATGATTAGGTTGTAATAAGGCAGCATCTGGTAGAGGACGTGGACCTTCCTCTGTTCTGCAGTTAAGCCCCATTTACGACTTCATCGTGAATGCAGACTTTGCAAATTCTACGAAGCATGGTATACTTATGACATGCAGCGCATTGAGCTGATGGAGGTATACAAACTTAACCATGTGAATCTAAGATTCAAAGACCTGCCGATCAAGGGGCCGTTCAGTTTTCAACCTCTCAGTCCCGTGAAGTAAACAACGGCCCCCACTACTACAAGAGAAATTCTTAAGTAATAAAGAATTATGACTGAGGAAACTTGGCAGGTACACCAGTGTTAAATGAACGGATTTGACACTCTTAATAAATCAGTTTTTGAAAACTACATTTTAGAGCTCACGCATGATCTTGGTATTTGTTGAGGGGTAGAGCTGGGGCCTCCAGGGCTGCCGCCTGCCTGACCACCCCAAAGCACCCGAAGAAAGCTTCATCACCATCAGATCATTACAATCCATAGCCCTCTGGGAAATGAGAATCCCCGAAGTTTTGGTGTTGAAAAAGAGCAGTCATGTTCTGTGTTAGAGGGATGTTTCAAAATAACTTTAGGAGTAAGTAACTCAATCAATTTCATATTATTTTTAAACTGCTTAATTAGGAGTGCGACTGTATGACTGTGGGATTAATGCTCAGTGACAGAGGGATTCATAAATACTCACTTTAACAGTAAAGGGATTCCTATCATGTATTAAAACTAATTTAAAAAATTGCCCCCTTTGTTGTATCGGCCTCTTTGCTCCCATCAGACACACAAGGCTTAAGCCTCATTCTTGTAGTTACCGGCTTCCAGAAAGCTCCCCTGAAGTAGCAATCAGTCGATTGGAGAGTCTGACACTCTTCACGTGAGTGGATATGGAGAGGGTTTTGCAGCCTGCTGAGGCCCCCATAAAACAGTTGGCGTGCATTTCCACACAGAATGCTACCCGAGGAATCATAACGTGTGGTGCATGCAATCAGTATGCTGCAATTGCAGGCTCCATCTTGGAATGCATCATCAAGTTAGGAGGTGATTGCCATCTGGTTTCCAGCTTTCCACCTATTGGCTACGGCACTGTTTTTAAGCATGACAGCTGCGCAGCGTGACAGAAAATACTATTAAGTAAAGCGCTATGATGCAGCCATCACATCTATTGTTAGCCACACGCTAACACGAATGTGCATTACTACAGAATACAGCAAGCATCTTTTTATTTCTAATTAGTAATCAGAGATGAATTATTAAACAAAAAGTTGAATGATAGGTGCTTTGATATATTGTGATAAAAAAACAGTTGAGGAAGTGGTTTGGTTGGTGGTGGGAAGTGGGCTGGAGACGAGGCAACACGGGGGAAGGGCGACTGTAGAGAAGGATGAGGTTGGGGCAGATAAGGACAAGAAAGATACAATAATGGGTAAGCACACGGTAAACTGAGGGCAGGGGATGGGGAAGCACATGGACAATGGAGAGCAGAAAAGGATGGAGGAAGTACAAGAGCAACGAAGGGGGTTCGCAGGGTTTGAGAAGCATGTGGGCAGTGGAGAGTAGGCAGGCAGGAATATAGAAGCACACAGACAATGAAGAGGGTTGCGGGAACTACATGGACAGAGCCTCAATGAACTGGGATTAGGAAACACAAGGATGACGAAGAGGGTGTGGGAAAGTGAGAACAGTAAAAAGGTGGGTGGACAGGGAGGATGCAAGAATCACAACTGAGGACGGGAATGTGAGAACAGAAACACATAGACAAGAAAGAGGAACACAAAACACACAAGGGAAAAAGATGGAAAACACATACACTCTTGTAGACTGCTTAACCTTAAAAGGGAGCAATGGAAGAACCCAAGTAATATGTCCATGCTCCAGGGGAGGAAAAATCACCAGAGGAGGAAGAAAAGCCCACAAAAGCTGACAAATAAGAAGTAAGCAAATGAAAGTAACAGTAAAGTCAACCAATAATACGCAATGGGCAGGCTCTCAGCCCACTGCAAGGTAACAAAGGGCCAGATGTGCAAAGCCCTTTTGCATTTTTTAACTGTATGAATCAGTATTTTGGGCTGTTAATAAATGCAAAACAGCTTTTTTTAATGTACAGAGGTCTGTTTAACAGGTAAAACACTGCCCTGCCCGTATTTTTTCCGAATTGATGCTTTTATTAAATGTGTATTTTAATATTTTTTAAATAGTTTTGCAACTTGCACTTTATTCGCTTTGAGGACTCCGGCACCCGTGTTCAGTGGAGCTGGTAGTCCTTTAGGAAAAGCACTGTCTTCACTCGTCGGCTTCACAAGTGTTTTAACTTCAGCCATTTTTCCTCTGGGGGGAGCCTGGTAGTGCCATCTAGAGCCGCCATTTTCTTTGCGTTAGCAGTCTAGCTGTTTCCTCTTAGGCCTGCCAGACCTATAAATGACCCCCGGGAAGCAGACGCGCGCAGCGGGCGCGCCGCTGGCATACCAAAGGCAAGCCCGTCCGCATCCGGCAGGGTCCAGGGTTCAGGTACAACATGACCGCAATCCCTGAAAGAATAGTTTATTCAAGAGACTTTATTTTAGACCTTAATAAAGACAAAGGGAATTTGGGTCATGGCCTACCCTATTTTAATTCCTTGGGGAGGAGACTTAATCCTCACCGATCAACCCCACAGCCTTCATCCCCTCCAAGCACAAGAAAGGGAAAGGAACAAGTTAATAAATTAATGTTATTAAACTGTCGCTCCCTACCAGCACATAAATTATATATTTACTGGCTACTAACTGAATACAAGCCAGATGTTCTGTTTTTAACAGAAACCTGGCTATCGGAGGGCTCTACCCCTAATGTCCTTATGGCAATGCCCCCTAACTATTATATCTTGCGTTTAGACAGACCCTTGGGCAGTGGAGGAGGGGTTGGAATAATTTATAAAGACTCAATTCAATGTCTTAACCATTACCTTCCTATCCCTGATTGTGAAAGTCTGGCCTTTTCATTGGCAATAAAGGCCACTTTCACTTTTTCTGGTATCTTCATTTACCGGCCTCCTGGCTCTTATGGGAAGTTTCTTCAAGCTCTACCTGAGAGTGTAGCAGTCTTTGCCTGCAAGCACTCCAAGTGCACTATCTTGGGGGACTTCAGTATACATGCCGAGGATCTTCAGAATAACTCCGTCAGAGGGCTACTTGGGGATTTAGCAGCCTTAGATCTCTCACAATTTATATCTGGTCCCACACATCTTAGAGAACATACACTTGACCTAGTATTCAGTAACTTGGCCAACATAGTAGCTGAGGCCCCTTTTCTCTTGGCCTGGACTCACCATTTTTTAATCACATTGACCTTTCGGACTCCTTTCTCCTCAATCCTTCAGCCTCATGGCCAACTAACTATTCGTCAGTGGTCTAGGCTGAACAAGAAAGACTGGATAGATACTCTTATTAATTTGCAGACTAAGGGCCAGATGGATCAAGATTGCAGTTTGCGAATCGGAAATAGCGATTTTTAAGAAATCGCTATTTCTGATTCGCAAAATGCAATGTATCACATTTGCGAATCGCTAATAGCGATTTCTTAAAAATCGCAAATGCTATTACAGAATCGCAAATTGCGATACCTGCCCCATTCGCACCTATGGGCCTGTCGGCCCATATTTGCAAATATTTTGCATGTCCCAAATTGCGAATTCCTAACTGGAATTCGCAATTTAGGGAAATGCAAAGTCCAGGGTGCTGGGAGCCTAAGACCCCCTCTGCTGCATCCCCCCCAATTTTTTTTTACAACATGTAAGGTGCACACATGCCAAAAGGGCATGTGTGCTTTACATGTAATTTTTAAAAATGCATTTTAAATGCATTTTTTAAATTTGCACATGGTTACCACCAAATTCAACTTGGTTGTAATAGCGATTCCTTAATGCCCAATTCACATTAAGGAGTTGCTTCTTACATGTGCTTTAGAAATCGCAAATAAGGAATCCCTATTTGCGATTTCTTATTTAGAGGGTTGCAATTTGCGACTCTCTAAATAGGATCGCAATTTTAAGGAATCGCTATTTTAGCAATTCATTAAAATTGCATTCAGAATGCCTTTGATACATTCTGAAATGGCTTTTGCATTCGCAAACAGGCATTTGCACCGTTTGCAAATGCAAAAAGCTTTGATACATCTGGCCCTAGATCATTTCTTGGTTTATCTTATACCGCAGACAGCTTTGATAAATGGATCTTCCAATCCTTAGACATCGTACTACCTACTAAGATCATCACCAAGACTAATCGCCAAAAGAAATCTCCTTGGTTTTCCCCTCATCTGCTGCGCTTAAAAAAAGAATGCAAGCGGATGGAGAGGAAATGGAGGAAGTCAGACGACCCAGATCTAAAAACAATTTATAGAGATTTGACTCGATCTTTTCACTTGGAAATTAAGGCAGCGCAGGCATTTTACCACACCACTAGGATTGAACAGTCCTCCCATTCCCTTAAAGAGATCTTTTCAATTGTTAAGGAAATGACTCAATCTCCCGCTGGTAAAAATTTGACAAAAGGCTCTAAGGAACACAGCAACGAAATAGCCTGTTTCTTTCAAAAGAAAATATTTGATATTCAGGCAAACTTTCTCAATAACTCGATCAATGTGGATAAGGCGGTCTCGGACACCAGCGATCAAGTCTCTTGAGTCCTATTCTCACCCTTTCAGCCTATTAGTGAAGATATGGTTGATATGTATCTTCGCACTATAAAATCTGGGTCCCCTTTGGATCCATTCCCTTCTTCTACCCTAGCCTTAGGATCTGATGTCATAACGCCAGTTTTAACTAAGATTCTTAACGACTCTTTGTCCTCTGGACATATTCCTCAATACTGGAAACATGATGCGGTTAAGCCCCTGTTAAAAAAAAACTAATCTTGATGCAACCTCACTCAGCAATTATAGACCAATTGCTCTTCTCCCAATTACATCTAAAATTATGGAGAAACATGTTAACTCCCAGATGTCAGACCTTCTGGAGAAACACAATCTTCTTCATAATACTCAAATGGGTTTTAGGTCACTCCACAGCACAAAAATCTGCCCTTCTGGCTGTCACAGAAGACACAAGACGCCGTTTAGATGCAGGCGGACATGCAGTCATCATTCTTCTTGATTTGAGTGCTGCGTTTGATTCTGTGGACCATAAAACCCTTCTACGCAAAATCACTCAAATGGGATTTGAAGGTATTTGCCTTAAATGGCTGTCATCATTTCTTGATCAGAGGACATTTCAAGTCCTGGATAAGACATACTACTCAGATATCTTCCCCCTGACATGTGGTGATCCACAGGGCTTGTCACTGAGCCCTACACTTTTTAACATTTATATGGCCTCGTTGGCAGAGATTGTGAAACCCTATGGGCCATCACTCGTTTCCTATGCTGATGATACTCAATTGGTCTTCTCTTTTTTTACTGACAGTAATTCAGAATCTGCCGTCCTTTCTTCATGCCTGTCGTATTTTGCTGGATGGATGGCTGATAGCAAATTAAAATTCAATGATTGAAAAACAGAGGTCATGCTGATATGGAACTCTCTGGGTGTGCAGTCCGCTACGTTAGCCCTGGCAAGACTAGACAATCTCCCCCCACCTAAAGATACTTTTAAAAGCCTAGGTTTTTGGTTGGACACACAACTTACAATCGGATGCCATGCAAAGAAACTAGCTTCCTCTTGATTCTACATTTTGAGGACCTGTAGGAAAATCTTTACATTTATGCCCTTTTTAGTTAAACGGCTTATTGTTCAGGCATTAGTTCTATCTCGGCTGGACTACGGAAATATTTTATTAATGAGTTCCCCTAAATATGTTCTGAAGAGGTTGCAGGTGGTACAGAATGCGGCCGCTCGTCTTCTGATGGGGACTCCCAGACATCTTTCAGCAAAACCCGCTTTAGCCTCTCTTCATTGGCTACCTGTTGTACAGTGCGTTAACTTTAAAGCTGCTTGTTTTGTCCACCAAGCTCTTCATAACAGAGGTCCGGCCTTTCTTAGACAGATTATAACCCCTTATATTCCCCAACGCCTACTTAAATCCTCTTTTGGTTCCCTGATCAATATTCCTTGGGTTAAGAAAGGAAAATGGGGAGGTAGATCTTTTGCCTTTAGGGCAGCCCAGCTATGGAATTCTCTTCCAGCTGAAATTTGTTTAGAAGATTCTGAACTCTCTTTTCGTAAATGGCTGAAGACTTTCCTGTTTCCTTTATAGGGTGCCAGCTTTGTCTGCTTAATTTGGTCCTGCATTAGCGCTGGGAAGCCTTAGGGCAGCCATGCGCTTTATAAATTACCAAATAGAAAAATAGAAATTTGAGAAATCGCAAATTGCAATTTCTACCCTGTAGAAATCGCAATTTGCGGTTCCCAGAATAGGAAATCACAAATAGGGATTTCCTATTTGTGATTCCTATGCTGATGTACAAAGCATTTCCTAAATGTGACTTGGGCAGTTAGGAGATGCAATTACCACCGACCTGAAGTCGGTGGTAACCAGGTGCAATTTTAAAAAAGCACCCCCAAGGTGCTTTTTTGTAATTAGAGTAGAGCACACACATGCCCCTTAGGCATATGTGTGTTTTACAGGTGCACCCCTATGTTTTTGTAGTTAGAGTAGAGCACACACATGCCCCTTAGGCATGTGTGTGCTCTACAGGTGCACCCCTATTTTTCGGGTGCACCAAGGGGGCCTTTTGCCCTTTGCCATCCCTGGTTTTGTGAAACCGGCCCAGTGACAAAAATGCAACAGGATTCTTAATACCGATTTCCTAATACTTTGTAGGAATTGCTAATATAAAATCGGTATCTCTGTTCATAGCGTTTCTTAAATAGTGATTTCTATGAAGTCGATATTTAAGAATTGCAAAATTACATTTTCGCACATCTGGCCCAATATGTCTTGCAATAGACATGAACTTTCTTAGCGAGACATAATGACCCCCAGAGCTTTATCCTGATCTACTCGGGGAATCCTCCTATTTACATTGGCCCACTTGTGCGCCCAATTTCCCAGCAGACCAGCATGGACGTCATTTAGGGAATGTCAGGGGTCACAGTTGAAACCCTTGGCTTGCCCCTTGCGACCCCTGGCACTGCCTTTGCTACCCCTGCCTTTGGAGGCAGCAAACTCAGTGTCTGAAACAAAGAAGCAGCCCGTCCTAATGGACATAGGTTGGGGCTCCATTTACCTGGTTTTCTGTCAATGTTTTATTACACAAATAGTGAATAATAAAATTCATTATTGGTATACTTTACTTTATTCAGCAAGTATGAGCTATAAAAGTTGCAAGAAACATACAGAATACATTAAAAGAAATAAAATACGTCCATAAAACAATTCTAAATATCGGAAGCGTATTGTCAGTGCCCTTATTATAAAGTTTAAAATAGCATGAATTACCCCTCCATTACCCAACTGGTGCAAATAGGAAAAAGCAACAGCATATGGTGTTCTTCCTATCACGCGTAATAATAGGCTCAAATACTGTCTCCTTTGGCCAGAAAAGAAAGAAGAAAAATCAATGCTCTGTTTAGCCGGTAAAATCATAAAGCCGAAGAGGGGAACTATGTACCTTTATAAGGAAAGGCCACCATAAAATGAATGGACTTAAGATGAAACCTTGTCAATAAAAACATGTGCCTCTCATTAGTGATGATCTCTAAGTGCCTGGCGTGCTTGTAAACCACAGGGATTACTCACTGGTTTGCTCAGCACAATCTCAGAACGAGGCCGGCAATTATATTGCTTGAAAAGTTCTTTAATACATTTTAGGAGATAGATGCTAAACTGTCTGAGTTAAAATAGAAATCAGGAGTACCGAATCTTTCAAAACGTATTTTGATATACTAAAGCCACAGGATATCCGAGTGCTTATCGAGGGTCATGCAGCACACAATAATCGTTCTGCACAACTGTTCTTCCGGACTACTCCATATCCTGTGCCACAATAACAGTGGCTGCAACTTGACATGGTCTCTTATATTAAATAGTCTTACCACATCATGGCAAAATGCAGCGGGGGGCACAGCCAGCAGTCTTCTTAAAAACGTATTTTCAGCTATTTGGAGGGCTTTACAGTTAGTGTGCCCCCAAACACTCTCACCAAATGAGGCCACCGAGACACATTTACTTTTAAAAATAGAGAAAATATCTTTCACTGGCTTATGACTCCACCACTTAGAAAATCTAATAACAGCATCCATAGCCCATTTAAACTGTATAACTCTCACATTTATTTAAAACTTACCATTAAGATCAACATCAAATGGTATTCCCAGGTAGGTAAAATAAGGGTTTTTCATAATCTCCTCTCCACTGAGTAAAAATGTTTTGGTTTTGGATAACTTAGGACTGCATTTCATCACAAACGACTTGGTATGATTAGTCCTGAGGCCTAATCTTTCTGAGAATTCATTAAAAGCATTTCGGAAAATATACATTGAGTAAAATTTGCTAGAATCAAAATCAAATCAAATCAATGTTTAGAAAGCACAGCTACTCACCCATATGGGTCTCAAGGCGCTGAGAGGGTTTGTCCTCTGAGCTTCAGTTGAAGAGCCAGGTTTTAAGGTCCTTCCTCAACTGATGCAGTGATGGTGACTACCTGAGGTTCAGGGGCAGGGTGTTTCAGCTCTTTGCCGCTAGGAAGGCAAAGGATCTTACACCAGCTGAGGTCTTCCGTATGTGGGGTATGGTGGGAAGAGCTTGTTGAGCGGGGCAGAGAGGTCAGGTGGGGGAGTAGAAGGTGATGTGGTGGTTGAGGTAGGCGGGTCCTAGGGTGTGGAGGGCCTTGTATGCATGTACGAGGAGTTTGAAGTTAATCCTTTTCTCGATAGGAAGCCAGTGGAGGTCTCTTAGGTGAATGGAGATGTGTTTGTGGTGGGGAATGTCCAGGATGAGTCTTGCGGAGGCGTTTCAGATGTGTAGTTTCTTCAGGTTCTTATGGGTGGTGCCGGCATAGAGGGCATTGCCACAGTCGAGTCTGTTGGTAACCAGGGCACCGTTCACGGTTCTGCGGCAGTCCTTTGGGACTCTGGGACCTCCTGGACTCCACAGCTCCGGACGTCG
Organism: Pleurodeles waltl; assembly: GCF_031143425.1. Lineage (NCBI taxonomy): Eukaryota > Metazoa > Chordata > Amphibia > Caudata > Salamandridae > Pleurodeles > Pleurodeles waltl. Next base: position 745,028,769 of record NC_090450.1, on the reverse strand, counting down.
CCTTCATCACGGAAACCTGGATGAACGCCTCATCAGCTCCAGACATCGCCACTGCAATCCCCGAAGGCTACAAGATCTCCAGAAAAGACCGCACCAACCAAGTAGGAGGAGGCATCGCCATCGTCTTCAAAGACTCCATCAGCGTCACCACCTCCACCGAAGACACCCCTCTCGCCGCTGAACATCTGCATTTTCAAATCCACACCGACCCCAGGACCACCCTCAGAGGATCCCTCGTCTACCGTCCCCCCGGACCGCGCGCCCCTTTCAGCGACGCCATCGCCGACTTCATCTCCCCGCACGCCCTCGCCTCGCCGGACTACATCCTCCTAGGCGACCTCAACTTCCATCTGGAACAGAACAACGACCCCAACACCACCGCCCTGCTCGCCAACCTCGCCAACCTCGGCCTCAAGCAACTGGTGAACACCACCACCCACATCGCCGGACACACGCTCGACCCTATCTTCTCCGCCAGCAAACACATCTTCTTCAGCCACACCTCCGCTCTACACTGGACCGACCACAGCTGTGTCCACTTCACATTCCGACGCGAGACCCGCCACCTCCGCACTCAACCCATCCCTCGTCGACAGTGGAACAAGATCCCCGAAGAGCAACTCCTCTCCGCACTCGCCGCCAACCAACCCACCCTCACCACTGACCCCAACGACGCAGCCCTCAGCCTCACAAACTGGATCTCCAACTGCGCAGACAACCTTGCTCCCCTCAAACGCACGCATCGACAGACCAACACCAAAAAACCTCTCTGGTTCTCTGACACCCTCAAAAAATCAAAGAAAACTTGTCGCACCCTCGAGAATGCCTGGCGCAAGGACCACACCGCTGACAACATGACCGCCCTCAAGAACGCTACCCGCGAACACCACCACCTGATACGCGCTGCCAAAAGGAACTTTTTCACCGACAGACTGGACTCAAACAGCCACAACAGCAGAGAACTTTTCAGCATCGTCAAGGAGTTCTCCAACCCCAACGCCAACGCAAACGCAAACGCCGTCACGCCCTCACAGGATTTGTGTGAATCCCTCGCCACCTTCGTCCACCGCAAGATCAGCGACCTCCACGACAGCTTCGGACACCAGACCCAACCTAACATCACCGAACCAGCACCCCCGGCCTTCACCCTCAACAACTGGACCCACATCAACACTGAAGAAACCAAATCCATCATGAACTCTATCCACTCCGGCGCCCCTTCGGACCCCTGCCCTCACTTCATCTTTAATAAAGCCGACGACATCATCGCCCCGCACCTCCAGGCCGTCATCAACTCTTCTTTTTCTTCTGCTACCTTCCCCGAATGCTGGAAACACGCCAAAGTCAACGCCCTCCTAAAGAAACCTACGGCTGACCCGAGCGACCTGAAAAACTTCCGCCCCATCTCTCTCCTGCCTTTCCCAGCCAAGGTAATAGAGAAGACCGTCAACAAACAGCTGACCACCTTCCTGGAAAACAACAACCTGCTCGACCCTTCACAAACCGGATTCCGAACCAACCACAGCACGGAAACCGCCCTCATCTCAGTCACAGACGACATCAGAACCCTGATGGACAACGGTGAAACAGTCGCCCTCATCCTCCTCGACCTCTCGGCGGCCTTCGACACCGTCTGTCACCGCACCCTAATCACCCGCCTCCGCTCCACCGGGATCCAAGGCCAGGCCCTGGACTGGATCGCCTCCTTCCTCTCAAACCGTTCAAAAAGAGTTTACCTCCCACCGTTTCGCTCAGACCCCACCGAGATCATCTGCGGCGTACCTCAAGGCTCATCGCTCAGCCCAACACTCTTCAATGTCTACATGAGCCCCCTCGCCAACATCGTATGCAAGCACAACATCACCATCACCTCCTACGCCGACGACACCCAACTTATACTCTCCCTCACCAAGGACCCCGCCAGCGCCAAGACCAACCTACAAGAGGGTATGAAGGACGTCGCAGATTGGATGAGGCTCAGCCGCTTAAAGCTGAACTCTGACAAAATGGAAGTCCTCATCCTCGGCAACACCCCGTCTGCCTGGGACGACTCCTGGTGGCCCACGGCCCTCGGCCCTCGGCACCGCACCGACCCCCACAGACCACGCCCGCAACCTCGGCTTCATCTTGGACCCCCTTCTCACCATGACCAAGCAAGTCAACGCCGTGTCCTCCGCCTGCTTCCTCACCCTCCGCATGCTCCGCAAGATCTTCCGCTGGATCCCCGCCGACACTAGAAAAACCGTGACCCACGCCCTCATCACGAGCCGCCTGGACTACGGCAACACCCTCTACGCTGGGACCACCACCAAACTCCAAAATCGCCTGCAACGCATTCAAAATGCCTCGGCCCGCCTCATCCTCGACGTACCCCGCAACAGCCACATCTCCGCACACCTGAGACACCTGCATTGGCTCCCAGTCAGCAAAAGGATCACCTTTCGACTTCTCACCCACGCACACAAAGCCCTCCACAACAAGGGACCGGAATACCTCAACCGATGCCTCAGCTTCTACGTCCCCACCCGCCTCCTCCGTTCCTCTGGCCTCGCGCTCGCTGCCGTCCCTCGCATCCGCCGCTCCACGGCGGGTGGGAGGTCTTTCTCCTTCCTGGCAGCCAAGACCTGGAACTCCCTCCCCACCAGCCTCAGGACCACCCAGGACCACTCCGCATTCCGGAGACTCCTAAAAACCTGGCTTTTCGAGCAGCAGTAACCCCCCCCCCTTTCCCTTAGCGCCTTGAGACCCACACGGGTGAGTAGCGCGCTTTATAAATGTTAATGATTTGATTTGGGATCCATTTGTAGATCTTCAAGAGAAGTCAAAGAGTGTGAAAACAGGAGGATGTGACTGAGTTGACTTGGTGGGTCATGGTGAGTGATGAGTCCAGGATGACGCCAAGGTTGCATGCGTGGTCTGTCGGGGTGGAGGGGTGCCGAGGGTGGATAGTCACCAGGAGTCATTCCCAGCTGCTGTTGAGGGTCCCAGGATGAGAATCTCAGTCTTGCCACAGATTAGCTTGGGGCAGAATATGAATATGTGGGTGGCAGCTAAGGTAAGGAAGAATGATTTTAAATGTATGTTGTATGTGTGTTTGAAGGTCTGAGTGTGTTTTTATGTGAAAAAGAGTGTGTGAATGTGTGTGTGTGTGTGTGTGTGAAAGTAAAGTACAAATGGTGTGTGTTGTCATTTCTGCTACCCCTGGCATTTTGGTGAATTGACGCCCATGCAGACCATTGTCTCTGAAAGTCAAATAGAGCTTGAGGCACAGTAAGACACATATCTGGAGCCCTGCTTCTCTGAAATGACTTTTATAAATGTACTGTCCAGTTCATGACTGAGGACAAATCCATGTGGCACCAGTCTACTCATCCTTTCTCAAAGCTGACTTTATTTAGGCATCAGTCAGTGCCCTTTATATCACTCAGTCAGTTCTTAACACACTTGGCTTCAATCCAGCGGGTGCTGAGCTTGTTTGCAAGTTTTCTTTGTGTAACGGTATTGACGTTTCTCCTGCTGTCTGTTGATTGCATCCATCACTCTGCTTGATCTATTGCTCTGGTCCCCAGCTGAGTAACCTATGTTAGCTTTGTAGTGTGAAACTGTACTGCAGTCGATCATGTAACAAAATCTTTTAAAAGTTGTCCCTCCTTACTGATATAAAGCTGACTGGCTTGTAAAGTTTCTTACCTGCTCCCTGTTTAGTAAAGGAAGACTATAGCAACTCCATATAGGCAATTCGAGAGGTCTTTCTTCTGAGCTTCAGATAATTTAAAGTGTTCCTGGTCTTCCGTTAAAGGGCATCAGAAAATTCACTCCAATGACTTCCAGGGTTCTGCCCATGTTTTTTCTGAAAACCATAGTGCATCATTCCGTCTAGGGTAACAACGAGGGTCAGGTTTGCCTATAGGGCAGTCATACCATGCACAAGGGGCTGGTCTGACAGGTTAGTGGGTAGGCTGTTTTTTATCGCTTGTGGGCCTGTTTTATGATCTGCTGGGCTGATTTTTATTGTTGATTTTCTTGATATTAAAACAAACACTGCCTGCTGCAAGCTCAATTCCTTGCAGTCTCCCATAATTTGCAAAACACATATACACCACGTCTTTCCAAGTTCAAACCTGTCCAAATTTGCAAACTTGAGCCTTTTGTTAGTATCTAATTTACTAAGGGAGGGGAGGGTCATTTTTATTTTGATGCCTGGGCCTATTTTCTTGTAGCAACTGGTACTCCTGGCTTGCTGTTTAGTTCCCATGGCACAGGCCTGCAACACTCCTTGCTGCCCAAGACCTCAGTTTTCATGAACATGGCAAAAGAAAAAGTCAACAGGGCTCTAACAGCGTTTTAATTTGTTTTAGGTTTAATTCATAGCCATCTCCTAGCTTCTCAGTGGCCAATGTGACACTGTGGAGAGGCAAAGCATGAAGCAGAGTCATGTATGTGGTAAAATTGGTGTCAAAGGGTGCATGGTGATTTCACTTGCACTTGTCCTGACTTGCAAAATTGATGTCAGTGTGTATAAAGATGATCTGATTTGTCGTGATGAGTTGAGCTAGTCTGTGCACTGCAGCGGTCAGGAATTACTCAAAGTTCTACTGTAGTAGGGCCGCAGTAGAAGAGAGGCCAAGTTTTAATGATGTTGGCTCCTACTGCCTTACACAAGCTACAAGATCATCGATCATTTGAAAATCACAAAACAAATGAAGACCTGAGTATTTGCCAAACTATCCTCGGTTAGCTCTATTTCTCCTTTGCTAGGGCCTTCATTTCACTTTCCTTCAATTCGGTGGTTCAGGCACTATGAAACTCTGTAATTACACTTAGCCAAACAGTACATTACCTTCTGGTTTGTGTTCCTCAAGGCAGTCCTTAAACATCAAGATTGTCTCAATCCCGCAAAAGTCATTCCCTAGCCACACGACCATAGTTCCTCCGATATGACAGATGCTTCGCACAAGCCACTAAAAGGGAGGAACTCACTGCAGGATATCCTCTTGGATCTCTAGCAATAAAATATATAAGAAGGACGAAACATAATCAATGCCCACTCAGCCAGAGAGTAAATCGAGGAAGACCTGGCCTTGGATTAATGAAGATTTACAAGTATGTAAGCGGGCTATTACATCTGCCTTTCCTCACTCCTCAGGAGCCTCTACCTTCTTCATTACACCATTGGAATAGGGTATTTAGTTTTGTCTGCGCCTTTTAATATCTGACAGGTTATTTGGTCACCTTTCTAGTCACACTGATTCAAGTATTACCCTCATTGTTATTGTTCATAAGTTATTTTTGTGGTGCCTGCAGCACGTTCCAGCTTCCTTTTGCTAGCTCCAGCAGTAGATGTGATAGCACGCACCGCCCTTCCGGTCCTTGTCTTGTCTCGTCTCGTCTGTGACCCTTCATCCTTCCATTCTGAAGTGAAGACTGAAAAAACATTAGCTCTAAACTTATTTTTTTCCAGACTCTGTCTGCCATCTCCCACCTCTCTCTTTAACCTCACATGCCCAGCCTATGTTTCCTTTATTTTCGCACAAGCCTTAAAATGTTTTCACTGTAGCTATGCTTTTCCAGCTCTCCATCTTTTGCTTCTATGCAATGTTACGTTTTTGCCATTACAAATTCTGTCCTTTTTAGGAACCATAATGACTATGTTTTCACTTACTGTTTCTTTCATGCAGGTTTTAAGTTTCTGCAATGTCTCAATTTATTTTTACTCATGTGTCTTCCTTGCATTCGTCTCTCTGCCATGGATTATACTTGAAAAATGTCCAGTTTTTCTAAGGCGTGTTCTTCTGAAGCTAAGAACTTTTGCCCCATGCAGATGCTACCAGGTGTAAACACACACAGCTGGTATTACTTTAATGGGCAGCATTTAACTGATATTTTTTGTTGTGAATTCGTTAATTGTTCTGGAAAATGAAAATTTGCCTGGAGCAGGTAGAGTAATTTTATTTTTATTATAAACAGATCTTGTGACATTTTTTTCCTCATCTACAAAACTCACAGCAGATGCAATCTAAGTTTTTTTTAAACAGTTAATAGAAACTAAAGCTGCGAATGTTGCTGGCACTACCCATGCCCCACACATAGAGTTTCAATATCCCTGTGAGATATTCTCTGTTTGAAACCAATTAAATCCAAAAGCAATAGTTATGCAAACAATGTAAGGGCAAGAAAAATAAAAATTGTCCGTGTTTCAAAAACCCAGTAATTGGGATTTCTGCAAGATTGCACATGTGCAGTAACATTTTACAAAGCCCTATTACTGACTTGAATTCTAAATATGTACTTGTAAATGAAGGCATCTGAGGCAAAATGCATTCGAATCAAACCTAAAGTGGTATTCTTGACTTGTTTTATTTAGAGCATACAGCTAATCCATACAGAATGAGAAGCCACATGAGTTTAGGGTGCAAAGAAGGTTAGATCAGATTAAATTTCAGCTCCAATACTCAATAAGTATTCAGCTTTGTTTTTCCTTATTTCCAAGGGTAGGCTTTTGCTGACATTCCAGAATCCGTCAGTTGGAGACAGATCCCTGCATAAGGTGGAACCAGATTATTGGAGACATTATTGATTACGCTGTTGCACAAGTTCAGATCCATAATCAAATCATTTTATTTCGAAGTGTGTTCCATGACTGCCACAACCTGTCAGGAGCCGATCACAGTGCCATGTCCATTGACAACGAAGCCTGTTGCCGTGGGATCAGATCTTTTTTTGGCATCAGTCAAACTCGTTCACATGAGTGCCCAGAGGATCCTTCTTAATCAATCGGTCCACTTGGTTCCAACCTGCGAGTGGACCCATAGCTCCCAAGCAACATCTCTACACGTTTCTGTTTTCGGAGGGTTTTCTGTCACTGCAGCCTCCCTGTGATATATTCTTCCTTCTTCATTCCAGGGCAGCCCTTTCCTCATAGGTCCAGGAAAAGCCTGGACACTTTGATTCTTATTAAATCTTTACAGACCATGATATCTGGGTTTCAGACTTCACTATGAACCAAGTTTGAACAATGCCTTGAAGACTAAGAGGTGATTGCTAGCAGTTTATAGATCCATCATTACAAATACTCTTTTTCAATGCATTTTCTTCCCCAGGCCTTTTGTTTTGGACCATCTCTCTTTTAGCAGAATTCGAGCTCAGTCAGATCATCTCTACGTAGGTGGGCATGGAGCTCAGCACTTCAGTACCCAAACTCCTTCACTCCTTGGCCAATTCTTATAGGTGGCTGTGCTGAAATTCGGTGGTAATGCCAGTTTCTCAGTCCTACCAGTCCTAGAATGATACTGCATCTTGTGGTGTAGCATTGTTGCCCAGTGTAATGTTACAGGTCAATCGTTGGTCCTTTTCTACTGATAGAGCGTTCCGGCCTAATAATTTACCTGTAGTTGGACGCTCTTGGGTCGATGAATCTTTTGACCAAGTGGGACCCTCCTTACCCGGGAGTAATCAATCAAAATCAACAATCAATAACGAACATAAGCAATTCCCCGATCAACATAACACTTCACAATTAATCCAGAATACATTTCGGCGAAACCATGACCTTTTGGTCATGAATAACCACACCAGTTTATGCAAAGTTAATGAATTTATTTCCCTATATTAACAAAGCTAGCACAATGTAGATGTGTCTCAACACCAAATGATATATGTAAATGAACATTAATAGCTGTCCATAACGACGAAACAGATGCAATCTATGCAGCATTTGAATAACAAAGCCTTCTATGATGGCAACGCAAACCACTAAAACTACAATTTGTAATGGGCTAATTGCATACATTTAGTCAGCATAACAAGGTCTCAAATTGCATCGTGCATCAAATGAATCCTCATCTAACCTCAAATTAGCATCAGCATGTGGGTCTTCATGCAAAAACAATTTAGCAACATTAATTTAGAACACTCCTAACTAGGGCTCTTATCAAAATCAGCAGTTGGTTACCTAAAAAGAAACACAATGCAATTGTACAATTTTCCTTTCATATTTACCAAATTCAATCAGCATTCAATGAAGTCTTCGTCTCACAGGTACCGGATTTGATCAGCATGGGACAGGGCAAAGGGGCAGGGTGGACGGGGCAAATGCCTCACAGCGGCAAAATAAAATTAATACTTCATGCAAAGGGACAAATCAAAGTTAAAGTCTCTAGGGCGAGAATTTCTTAAAGTCTCTTTCTCTCGATTAGAGAAAGCATCAAAGTCTCTTTCAAAATGGCGTCGCAGCAAGATGGGCCATAATATCTGCAATGTCTCAATGGGTGCAATAGGTAATGGCTGCTTTCTTCCTTGTGCACCTGGTTTAAATAGACAACAGTTCAAATCCAGTAGGGTCTTCCATTGGAGGGTTCATAGGTTAGCTTCAAATTGTCCAATCAAAAACAACAGTTCTCAAGCTTTTACTTAAGCATACATTATCCTTGGAGTCGGGAACGTAAGTTGCAACATATTTTACCAATTAACTCACTTTCAGAGCGTCCATTGTCTGCACCTGCAGATTGACCTTGGAGTGAAGAAAAAAGATGCCAGGCTGGCACGAAACCTTAAAGATAAGCATGTGAACGATCTCACTGGAAAAGTACAGCTTCAAGCAAGAATACACGTTTACTAGCACATTGGAAAAATACGAGCATCTAAACCGTGAGACAAGGCAGCTAGGCCAAAGCCTCCACTAAAGTTATGCTAAGCTAAAGCATTTCTAACAAGTAAATCATGGCACGCGTTTACGATTATGTCAAACTAGTACAATTCTAATACATCACGTTATATGAAGCACGCTTATAAATGTTGGCAAACTACTCTGAGGGCACATTTGTCCCCGTACAATCTTTATTTAGTTCGATTAAAGTCACACTCGATTATTGCAGCACTACGTTTATGCGCTAATAAATGTAAAACCTTCATTTCAGCGTCATCAATCCCTCCTCTGATGACTACTTGTCATCACACAAAACTAATCCCACAAATTTTATTCCATTAAAATTCTGTCAGTTCCCTCTGCCTTTTAGTTCCCCTTGTCCTTGCTTTGTATTCTTCTGCCATTCTTTTCATCATTTTCTCTTCCTTCCTTCTTTTAATTCTTTCCATGATCATTATTATTCCCCTTTTTATTCCCCAAATTCCAAATATGCAAATTAGAACTATTAGAATTCCCTGTATTATTTTTAATAATATTCCATTCCAAATGCCACCAAGCCAATTTCCCACTGACGCAATTCCCTTTTCCAACCTTCTCCCACACTCCTGGTTCTTTCAGTTCCTTCAAATCTGCACTCTCCTTTGTTAGATTAGCAAGCATTGTTTTAATCTTTACACTATTATCTGGTATATACGTGCAACAGTGTCGTGCACCAAGCATTTTGCAAACACCGCCATCCTTTGCTAAAAGAATGTCTAAGGCAAGCCTGTTTTGAAGAGTCATAGCTCTTTCCGCTGCAAGTTCAGCATCTATCAGGATTATAGCACCTGAAAACTTTGTCAACATGTTATCCACTATAGTAGACAACTTTCTTATTTTGATGGAATTCAACACAACTCCCAATGAAGGAATCATGGCTCCAAATATATCTCCTACCACAGCAGCTGCGGTCTCTCTTTTCTGGATACGATGGGATCCAGATGTCTTTGGAATCATCGATAGGTCATCCAGTTGATAAACCTTTGGGAACACTATACCCAAATAACATCTCCCCCACCATCCTTTTGGAAGACGATAATAGGCATTATGCCCACAAATGTAATATACACCTGGTATGACAGGGTCAAGTCCGTTCAGCATGAATGTCCATTTGGCCTTAAAGATAAACGTATGTTTACACTCACTCGCTCCTACAAAAATGTTGTCATAATAAGATTCACCTCGATATATACAAAATTTCCCTACATGCCAAGCATCTAAAGCTATTCTCCCTTGTGTCTTTATTGCAGCAAAAGCATAATTATCTACTGAAGTCCTCTTATGTAGTTCCTTTTCTAATTTCGCATTCATGTGTGCCCTTCTATCATCTGTGCGATCTAAAAAGCTTATTTCTACTGCAGAGAGGGAGCAGGTAAGATTCTCCCTATGAGCGTGAGCTGTTTCAAAAGGTAGCATTGGCTCGAAAAATTCTCTCATTATTTTAGCATCCCAATCTTTAGCAATCTGGCTTAGCTGCGTGATTATAGGAACATATGCAAAGGTAACATCATAATTTGAGTAAAAATACTGTATGTTGGTTTGACCATAAAATCTAGAAGTTACTATACTACATGTAATCCCATATGTAAGAGGCATGTGATGATAAGTCACCCCTTCGGTTACCGATGTCGGTATCTGTGTACACACATAACAATCTTTCGCATCCATAGTTTCAACATATTCTGTTAGCAAGCGATAGAAAACATTATACGAAAGCTCCTTTTTATCATGCAAGTGTCTCTCATCTAATTCTAGTCTTTTCAGTGCGGTTAGTTCAGTGACAGTAACAGGAGCAAAAGTAGAAGCATCAATTTTCTCATTCTCACCTTTACCATGCATTCCAAGCACTATTGCCATTATTATTAGTACACATGCAATTACCAAGCCTATACACACATATTTACAATACTTCTTTCTACTGTTTTGCGTCATGATCTGTATAGAATCAGAGAGCTAGAAGCACCTGTAAAAGAAACGATTTAGCAATTCAGTTACAAAGCTGAACGAGCGCAATGTTCACACAGTTTTCTTCAGGAGCCAAGTCACTTATCGGTTAGCAGCATTTGTCTCAGTTCGGCAATAACTCAGTCTCAATTTGGCAATAACTCATTTTTTTGTGTTTTTTTTTTTCAAAGTTCAATAACTCACTCTCTCTTTTTTTTTTTTTTTTTTTTTTCAAAGTTCAATAACTCACTCTCTTTTTTTTTTTTTTTTTTCCAGTTGGCACGTTGTCTCAAATCGTGTTTAAGAGTCAATCAGGTTTTCAAAGTCTTATCAGGTTAGCAAATGTCTCATCCGGTTTAGCAATGTCTCAGCTGGTTGTATCACGTTAGATTATAGCAAGCAATGTCATTTTATCAGCTTTTCAATCAACAGTGTCCATAAAACTTTTCTTTTCTATTGGTATTTCTTCTTCTTCGTTCTCGAGGCTAAGAGATACAAACTCGTCAGTCCAATCGTCATGAACTACATATGCCCATTCAGGACCGGAATATCTCCTGTTCGGTATCCTTTTCCTTTTCAATTTTGCATCTCTCTTTGACTCTGCCTCACTGGTACTTTCCTCTTTGGTCAAGTCTTTTCCTTCACTTGAGGTTGGTACCACGACAGACACTTCTTTTCTTTTCTCTTTCACTTTTGGCCCTTCGTCATTCAACTTTTCTCTAGTTCCTATTTTTACTGGAGATCTACTTTGTCTTTTCTTTGCACCGTGTCCATTTGATGGACCTGCTATCTCTTTTGAAGAAGTTTGAACAGCTTCGTTCTGTTCTGCCTTGTCCCCTTCTTCTGGGGAGTCAATCAGGTTTTGCTTTTCTTTTTCTGTACCGTCTGCTTCTGGGAAAGCCCTCCTCTGATCAGGCTCTCCTGCCCTTTCACCTCTTTCGAGCCCTTTGTCACCGTTACTTTCTTCAGGCTCTGTATCACTTTCAGCTGCTTCAGGCTCTTTGTCACCTTCAACTGCTTCAGGCTCCTTGTCACCTTCAGCTGCTTCAGGCTCTTTGTCACCCTCAGCTGCTTCAGGCTCTTTGTCACCCTCAGCTGCTTCATCGCTGTCTGAGGTTTCTCCTTGGTCTTCCCTAAGTGAATCGGTTGCTTCGTCCTCAGAGAATATTTCTCTCTCCTCTATGTCTGCCTGTTCGCTTCCAGTTCTGTTTTGCTCGGTCTCAGCGCTCGACACTTTATTATCAGCTACTGGCAGTTTCAGCGCTTCAACTTCCTCATCTGTGGGACACAACACTTTCTTTGTGTGACTGGCGTGAATCCAGTTGGGAACCCCCGCACACTTCACAGCGGTAGTTGTTGTCAGGATCACTTGGAAAGGGCCTTTCCAACGGGGCTCCAGACACGACTTCCTCACGTGCTTCTTTATCACGACCCAGTCACCTGCTTTCAGTGTGTGTCCTGGACCTTGGATCGGTGGCAAGGTGGTTGCTTCCACCTGGTGAGAGAAAGAGCGAACCACGTCAGCCAGACCTTTGCAGTAGTCTAACACCATATCATCTGTAATATTCAAAAGCGCGTTTGCGGGAACTGCAGGAAGTCTCATGGCCCTGCCCATGAGAATTTCGTGCGGAGACAATCCAGTCTTTCTGTGGGGGGTGTTTCTCATTGACATTAACACCAAAGGCAATGCGTCAGGCCATTTCAAATTTGACGATGCACATATTTTCGCCATTCTTGATTTCAGTGTACCATTCATTTGCTCCACCAGTCCTGATGCTTCTGGGCGATAGCTACAATGCAGTTTTTGCTCAATGTTCAGCGCTGCGCAAAGTAACTTTATCACCTCGTTATTGAAGTGACTTCCCCTATCTGATTCTAAAGAGATCGGGAATCCGAAACGTGGTATTAACTCCCTCAACAATAGTTTTGCAACTGTAAGGCTATCATTTCTACGTGTGGGGTATGCCTCAATCCAGTGACTAAAAATGCACACAATCACCAACACATACTTCAGACCTCCATGCACAGGCATCTCAATAAAGTCCATCTGCATTCTGCTGAACGGGCCACTGGCCCTGCCAATGTGGCTCGCGTTCACAACTGTTCCCTTTCCTGGGTTCATCTGCTGGCAAATGACACAACGATGGCAAACTGCTTCTGCAGCTTGACGGAATCTGGGGTTAAACCAATCAGTTTTGAACAATCTTATCATGGCATCTCTCCCTAGGTGAGCCTGCCCATGATAGAACCGCGCTAGCTGCGATAAAAGACAATTTGGTAAAACATATTTTCCCTCATTTGAAACCCATAACTCATCTGGTCTCTGTGTACATTGTGATTTAATCCAGGAAGCCTTTTCATCCTCCCTGACACTATTCTGTAATGCTTTTAGTTCATCCATTGTATCCACGACCTTTAAAGCAAATGCTTCAGCTGGTTCAAGCTCTGGCTCACTTATCGAATTCCATTCATCCCTGAGCAGTATACAGTTCAAGGCACAAAATCTTGCGACTTGATCCGCATATGCATTTCCCAGAGAAACATAGTCCTGTCCTTTTGTATGAGCACTACACTTTACCACTGCAATTTCGGCTGGCATTTGAATGGCGTGTAACAATTCCCTTATTCTCTCCCCGTTTTTCACTGGGGACCCTGAAGAAGTCAGGAAACCTCTCTGTGACCATAATTGCCCAAAGTCGTGCACAATTCCAAACCCATACTGACTATCAGTGTAAATGGTAACCTTCATCAATGTGGACAGTTGACATGCTCTTGTAAGGGCTACAAGCTCTGCTACTTGTGCAGAATAGACTCCTTGAAGCCAGGACGCTTCCAAGACACCTGTTACAGTACATACAGCATATCCTGCTTTCAATACTCCCAATGCATCTCTTAAACATGACCCATCAACAAAAATAATTTGGTCATTTTCATCAAGCTTAGTATGCTTAATGTCAGGTCGGGTTTTGTGCAAAATTCAGTCACCTGAAGGCAGTCATGCTCGACGTCTTCAGCGTTCTCAATTTCAGCATTTTCACCGGGAAGTAAGGTTGCTGGATTCAACGTAGTGCACCTTTTCAGCTGCACATTCGGTGAGCCCAGAATTATGGTTTTATACCTTGTGAGTCTTGCTCCAGTCATGTGTTGAGTTCGGGAGCGGGTCAAAAGTATCTCAACCGAGTGAGGGACCATGACTGTTAATGGATGTCCCATCACTATTCCTTCACTCTGAGTGAGGCTGATACCAACTGCTGCTACGGCGCGCAAACACCCTGGAAGTGCTGCTGCGACCGGATCCAAAGTAGCTGAAAAATATGCTACTGGTCTGTTTACGCCACCATGGGCTTGGGTCAAGACAGACAAAGAACATGCATCACGTTCATGACAAAACAATGTGAAAGGCTTTGTGTAATCAGGCATACCTAAAGCTGGAGCCCTACACATGCATTCTTTCAATTCAATAAAAGCATCCATCTCATCTCCTTTCAGCTCAATTTCATCCAATGCATCCTTCTGGGTCAGTTTCAGTAAAGGCTTTGCTAGAGTCGAGAAGTTGGGAATCCACTGGCGACAGTAGCTCACCATCCCCAAGAACTTCCTCACCTCCCTCCTTGTCTTTGGTGGACTCATTTGAAGTACACTTGTTATTCTTTCCTTCATTATTCTCCGTGACCCTTTCTCTATTTGGTGACCCAAGTATTTCACTTTCTTCTGACAGAACTGCAACTTTGAAGGAGACACCTTGTGTCCATTCCTTCCCAAGTGGTTCAGTAGGGCAATAGTATCGGCTGTGCAGCCACTTTCTGTCTTAGCTGCAATCAGTAAGTCATCAATGTACTGTACTAAGACTGACTCGAATGGCAATTCTAACGCTTCCAAGTCTTTCTTTAGAATCTGATTGAAAATTGACGGTGACTCAGAAAATCCTTGAGGAATTCGACACCAACTGTAGACTCTGTCTAAGAATTTGAAACAAAAGAGAAATTGGCTGTCCTCATGAAGAGGCACCGAAAAGAATGCTTGTGACAAGTCGATGACTGAGAACCACTCGGCATCGCAAGGGATTTGAAACATTATCACAGCTGGATTCGGTACTACAGGGCAGCATTTGACTATGATGTCATTTATTTTCCTCAAGTCCTGCACTATTCGGACCTTTCCACTCGGCTTTATTAGCCCCATGATTGGTGAATTACATGGACTGCTCAACACTTCTTTCAGTACTCCCTGTTTTATAAACTCGTCAATGAGTTGGGCGACTTTCATGAGGGTGTCTTGTGCCATGTGGTATTGTGGGGTCTGGGGAAAGGTTACATTGGGTTTTACTGTCACTTTCACTGGGTCCACTCCTTTCACCAATCCCACCTCCTTTCCTGTCATATCCCACACTTCTTTTCCAACCGTTTCCCTTAATTCAGCTGGAATATCTTCTTCAGTTAACATCGGAAGAAGGGTAATCAGAGGGTAATTTTCATCGACAACTTCCATCTCGTCCCCTTCTACACTGTCCTCCTCTTCCCCATCACTGCTCGTCTGAATTCTGATTCCATCGTACCAACACATAATCGAACATCCCAATTTGCACAATAGGTCTCTCCCTAACAGTGCTATCGGGCTTGAGTCACAAACCACAAAATTATGTAACCCTTGGTAGTTACCAATGCTGATTGGTACTGGATCTGTGATTGGGTTCGTCAGGTACCTGTTTGCTACTCCCACCACTTGAACTGTTCTCCCTGAGAGGGGCAAATTTGGTACTTCAATGCTCCTAACAGTTGAACGTGTGGCTCCTGTGTCCACCAAGAATGAAACACGATGACCCATAACTTTTCCCTCTACATATGGACCCTTTTGATCAACTTCCAAGGATGCTGCAAGCACACAATTTCCCTCCTCATCTGAACTTTCACTCTCCCATACATTGTTTATTCCACTCTCACTGTGTAATGGGAACTGTTGTACTGTGCCGTTTGTACTCATCACCTGACTCGAGACCTGTGGAGGAACCATCACTTGCTGCTGATTCATTGGTGCCAAAGGTATTTGCATTTGCTGATTAGGTACCATGGGTAACTGCTGCTGCATCGGCTGCATTTGCGTCATCTGCATACGGGGCATTTGCATTTGCTGCGGCTGCATAGGCTGTAATCCCTGCAGCTGATTTATGGTCTGAAAATTTGGGTTTGGACCTCTCATTTTCGGTCCCCTCATTGTCTGGAATGCATTGACATAATTGTTTTGCTGACCAACACCTGCACCTTCCTGCACCACCATCGGGCACTCGCGTTTCCAATGCCCGACAATTCCGCACACGTGACACGGCATCACCCTTTTCATTGCCTGCATACCATTCGAAGTCACAACAGTATTCAAATCCGGACCATTATTCACAAAACCTCCTCTGCCTCTGCCTCTCGCCTGTGGCTGGAACACCATATTTCCCTGTAGCTGCGGCTGCGGCTGCGGTACCTGCTGTTGGAACCCTTGCAACCCTTGCAAACCTGTCTGAGCTGCTTTAAGCTGCATTATCATCACCTTCTCTTTCAACCTTTTCTGTTTCACCTCAATCTCGTCACTACAGTATTTCGCATAATTCAACACCTCATCAATAGGTTTCGACTGCCAACAAATCAAATGCGTCTTTATCATCTGACTTATCTCTGGTCTCAACCCTTCCACAAATCTAAACACAAAATGAAGCATGTCCTTCGCCTCTATTGTTTCCGTGCCACTGAAGTTCTTGAACGCCTTCAACAACCTCTCATAGTAACCATGAATCGACTCTTTAGCCTCTTGGGCAGTTCGATCAATCTTCTGCCAATCCACATTTTTCGCGGCAACCTTCGTCTTCAAGTGCTCAATCACCTTGTGGTACAAGCTCATCACCATAGGTGATGGTGCACCCGTATCCCTGTCTCTCTCTGGTTCACTTGTCGGCCAACCTACAGCCCTTTTGCATTCCTCCCACAAATCTGCCGGAACCACAATCTCAAAGAGGGTGTTCCGGTCTTCCCAAAGACATTTTGCAAGCTTCACAAACCTATCAGTCTGTTGATACCATTCAATCGGTTTCTCTCTCAGTTTGGGAAAATCGTCCGTAAAAGACTGAATGTCGCTTCTGTGCCACGGTACATGTACTAATTTTCCCCCTGCTGTCTCCCTCATTGGTAACATGGTTACCGCATCACTACTCTGTGGTCTTTTCTCCTTGTGCTCTGGGACACTGTCTTTCTTCTTTTCCTTTTTCTTCGCCCACCTGCTTTCCCATTTGTCTAAGCACCTCCGCACTTGTGCACTCTGCAGCAATTCTCTAAGGTGCGTCTTCATGCCTGCTGACCTCATGTGTTCAAAGTCTGTGGTCCCGAAATCCAATCTATAGCTCCTGCTCAAGTGTTTTGTCTTGTCTATCTCAACCCCTTTTTTGTCAGCTATTTCTTGCAACCGTCTGTGTACCTTATTCACTTCTCTCGTAATCCTGGGACATAGATATCTCAGCTCTTCTTCCGAGTAGGACTCTAGCCTATTCACACACATAGTCCCTTCCACCAACTCTTCTGCTTCCATGCTCAACCTTACCCTATTCAGGTAATCTTCTCCCTTCCCACTTGTTGAGCTTTGTGTGGAATTCAGACTGTTGAACCACTGTGTTAGCTGTTGCGCATTCAACCCCATCAGTGTAGCATTCACATCGACTGCCATTGATGGTTGCGGCAACTTTTCAGTGTTCGATGTTAGAGGTATTATCAGTGGGGGACTCGACCTCACCACTGTTGACTGAGCACATATGGGACTAAACTCCATCAAGGACCCAGATCCAGTTGGCTGAGCCGCTATCGGAGTTACCTCGGGAGTGTTTTCTATGCACCTCCTCTCCGTCCCATTCTGCAGCATTGATCCTTGACCGCTCATACCTAAGTTAGGCTGGGTATACAAAGGTACCGGTGGACCTACAGTAATGGGTAGGGTTATCGCATCTGGGTTCTGTCCATTCCCCAGGTTCTGAAGCATGTTCATTCCCACACCATGGGTCATCATTGCCGGCATGCCCATCTGACTCCCCGTCATCTGAGCATGTGCGGTTCCCCCCTGCATCTGCTTTTGAGGCATCAAAAACTGAGTTGATTCAGCTTGTGCCAATGTTGGGTTGCAACCATTCTGTACTCCCATTACGGTTGGATCTAGAATCATTCCTGCACTGTTGTCACTGCTGTAGTACCTTGGGACCTGCGGCTGATAATTTTCTGCTGGTTTCAATATAGGTACATCTGGATATATTCTCCTAACCTGCGGTATCTGCGGGGTGAACAGTAAACTCGGGTCCTTAGATCCCGATGGCGTTTCTGAATTCAGAGTTTCATTATTCTGTACCGGTGCCGGAGGGGCAGAACTGGTACTTGGACCTTGTCCACTCTCTGCATAAGGCGGTGGACGGTCGTTCAGCAATTGCATGATGAACTCCTCATCATCTGACTCATCTTCTCTATCGTTGGAACACCTCCTGTTTGTCTTACAGGTAGCTTTCTTGCCTGTCTCCTCTTCTTCCTTAGCAATTGCGGGGAACAATTTTATCCCCTGCAATACATCTGACCTCCACACCTTCTGTGCATTGTCCCACCTAGCGTCCGCTAGTGTCTTTTCTACCTTTCTCATCCTGGTCTCGAACTTCTTTTGCTGTTGCTGTCTAGCCATTAGTTCCCAAATTGCTAGAGCCTCAAACTGTGCTGGTCTTGGAGGTACCTTCATGTCGTAAATCGCAAATCTCAAATTCTCTAGGATCCTTATATTGAATGTCCCATGAATCGGGAACGCTACGCTCCCATGTTTCTCTGTCAGCTTGTGCCATTGCTTTAGCCAAAGACACGGAGCTACCCCCTTTTCCTCCATTACAATGTAAGCTGGTGTACCTTCGGGTGGAGTCTCTTCTCCTACGCTCGCTTTAATGTAAGACTCCCACTTCATCGCACTCTTTAATGCTTTAAAAAATTTCATTTTCTCGTCTTTTATTTCACAAAATATGTAATCAATAGGTGACTTTAATTCCCGGAATACTCTTCGCTTGCCTTTCCCCTTCCAATCGAGTCCCACGGACTGCGTCCAATCCGTGCGCGACCCTTCTCTGCAACCAACCTATCCCAGCGCGGCTCCTAGTGACGTCACACTCACACACACTGCGGCTGACAAAGCCTCGCGGCTCGTCCTCCTTCACTCAGCTCCTCTCGTAACAACTTCTGGCATGTATCGCGAGCAACCAAAAAAAAAAATATAAAACAGATCTGTCGGTTTACTACAAGAAGGGTAACACAATCGCTTCAGGACCTTAGGGATTTTTCACTAGCCTCGGCAGTTATTCCATCTTTCTCGGTCCCCACTTTCGCAAGCAAATCTGACCCGCAGACTCTGCTCTCAACTTGTCAATGATCTATTCTAGTGCACTTAGAATTTGTCAAAGCCCGAAGTCGAAGTTTCTTTCACTCCCTTAACACACGTACCGACTCGTTGACCACGCCCGATCAACCTACTAAACCGACCAGACCACAACATAAAACAAGTGTCTCATACACTTTTCAACATACTGTACTCCGGAGTTTCTTGACCTCGCAGGGCCCGTCTCAACAACAACAACCACGTGGACCTTTTTCTACACAAAGCGCCTCACGCACATGAAGTTCGACGACTTCCCTACTCTCACACTCGGAGTCGCAGCTCCGCTATTCTCTATGAAGTTCGACGACTTCTCTACTTCTACACTCGGAGTCGCACCTCCGCTATTCTCTAAAATCCTCGCAACCTTTTCACACAATCTGCGGCAATAAGCTGTGCAAGCGCAAAACCCTAACTTCACTCATACCGTCACTAGTACCACCAACGCCGATTCCACACCTCCATTCTCTCCATTCGCAAGCTCCGAGATCCCGGGAAAGTCGCGAGGGACTTAGCCCATCATCATTCTCTCAATCTGTTTTATCCAAGAAAAATCTAATTCAACTTCTCGAGTGGGGTCTCAAAGGGCGTAACCGTTAATTCAACACCATGTACTTTAAGAGTACGGGGTCCCAAAGGGCGGAACCGTCCTCTGCTACCATCTACTGATAGAGCGTTCCGGCCTAATAATTTACCTGTAGTTGGACGCTCTTGGGTCGATGAATCTTTTGACCAAGTGGGACCCTCCTTACCCGGGAGTAATCAATCAAAATCAACAATCAATAATCAATAACGAACATAAGCAATTCCCCGATCAACATAACACTTCACAATTAATCCAGAATACATTTCGGCTTAACCATGACCTTTCGGTCATGAATAACCACACCAGTTTATGCAAAGTTAATGAATTTATTTCCCTATATTAACAAAGCTAGCACAATGTAGATGTGTCTCAACACCAAATGATATATGTAAATGAACATTAATAGCTGTCCATAACGACGAAACAGATGCAATCTATGCAGCATGTGAATAACAATGCCTTCTATGATGGCAACGCAAACCACTAAAACTACAATTTGTAATGGGCTAATTGCATACATTTAGTCAGCATAACAAGGTCTCAAATTGCATCGTGCATCAAATGAATCCTCATCTAACCTCAAATTAGCATCAGCATGTGGGTCTTCATGCAAAAACAATTTAGCAACATTAATTTAGAAAACTCCTAACTAGGGCTCTTATCAAAATCAGCAGTTGGTTACCTAAAAAGAAACACAATGCAATTGTACAATTTTCCTTTCATATTTACCAAATTCAATCAGCGTTCAATGAAGTCTTCGTCTCACAGGTACCGGATTCGATCAGCATGGGACGGGGCAAGGGGGCAGGGTGGACGGGGCAAATGCCTCACAGCGGCAAAATAAAATTAATACTTCATGCAAAGGGACAAATCAAAGTTAAAGTCTCTAGGGCGAGAATTTCTTAAAGTCTCTTTCTCTCGATTAGAGAAAGCATCAAAGTCTCTTTCAAAATGGCGTCGCAGCAAGATGGGCCATAATATCTGCAATGTCTCAATGGGTGCAATAGGTAATGGCTGCTTTCTTCCTTGTGCACCTGGTTTAAATAGACAACAGTTCAAATCCAGTAGGGTCTTCCATTGGAGGGTTCATAAGTTAGCTTCAAATTGTCCAATCAAAAACAACAGTTCTCAAGCTTTTACTTAAGCATACATTATCCTTGGAGTCGGGAACGTAAGTTGCAACATATTTTACCAATTAACTCACTTTCAGAGCGTCCATTGTCTGCACCTGCAGATTGACCTTGGAGTGAAGAAAAAAGATGCCAGGCTGGCACGAAACCTTAAAGATAAGCATGTGAACGATCTCACTGGAAAAGTACAGCTTCAAGCAAGAATACACGTTTACTAGCACATTGGAAAAATACGAGCATCTAAACCGTGAGACAAGGCAGCTAGGCCAAAGCCTCCACTAAAGTTATGCTAAGCTAAAGCATTTCTAACAAGTAAATCATGGCACACGTTTACGATTATGTCAAACTAGTACAATTCTAATACATCACGTTATATGAAGCACGCTTATAAATGTTGGCAAACTACTCTGAGGGCACATTTGTCCCCGTACAATCTTTATTTAGTTCGATTAAAGTCACACTCGATTATTGCAGCACTACGTTTATGCGCTAATAAATGTAAAACCTTCATTTCAGCGTCATCACTACTCAATCACCTATTAGAGTAAGCATGTCCATAGCTTTTGTCTGTTGACTTTATTTGTAATATTGTGAAATCAGACACGGAGTCGGCGTATATTTGGGTGTCCATGCCCATTCAATTCCTGGCCCCTTCCTGAGGAATCACCTGTGGGAGTAGAGATAGAAATAGATGTCAATGTCTGTGCCTATTTGGCCAATGGCCTCTTAAGCACTGTTTTGAACTGGCCATGCCCATTAACTCTTAGCATTTCTTTAGTGAACATGCCTCTTGTAGTAGAAGTGTAGCACATTGCACTTCTGACCTCTTGAGGTGCCGCTGGTGAGCAGATCAAGAGTCCATGCAACACCAGTCCAGGCTCTTGTCTCCCCTTAAGAGAATGCTTTTGGGGTGGGAGTGCACAGCGCAGTACTGAATTTTATGTTTAAAAAAAATAGAAAGAAAAAAAAAAAAAAGAAAATGCAGAGGCCCAACGTTTTTTCACCTGGTGCTGCTGAATGCTGAGGTTACGAATATTTAGGCTGGTAGTCTTTCTTCCTGAACTTTACACTTTGTGTCTGTATCTCACTTTTGCAGGTTCTTTTTCACCCATGATTTCTCCCTTTATGTCTGTTTTTCTGGCATTCATCTCTTCCACTCCCCACCCCACCTGCCTTTTTTGCTCGGCTCTCTATTGCTCTGGATCAAAATCTAATGATGACAAATGAGTCACATTCTTCGAAAATGAGTGCTGGGGCCCACCCTCTGTAACCACTCGCACAAATTAAGCACTGAGGGTGAAGCTTATTAGCAGTGCCCATACTATGCCTGGCCTTCTCTCGGAAGCTTCTCCTTTAGATGGCATTATCGTGTCCTTGGCCTGCGCCACGCCTCCTTAAGCTGGACGCGATGCCGGTCGGACAAGCAGGAATGCCTCCCACTCTCAGTTCCAGAGCGTCGGAGCCAGGTCCGGATGTATTTTTAGCTTCGTACTATGCCTTTCATTTCCGAGCCCGTGTTGGGGGCTATTACTTTCATCTCTTTGAAGCGTGCCATGGAACAATGCGGCCTGAGATGTTTGTGGGCGCAGCTGTTCCGCGTCCCTCTGCGCCGAACCCTGTAATGGTGCCAGGGAGCTGCCCACGCGCCTACTGGCAGGCATTGCATTGTTGTAATACCCCGCGGGCAGCTGGCCTGACACTGGGACTGGGTGGGTCTGTTTGATGCCCAGCGAGACAAATTTTGACCAGAACATCACCTAGTATGTGTCTCCCTCTTTCTGTGCCCTTGTTAGATGGGGTATTACTTAGAGTTCAGAATATAAATTGAACTGGATGCAGGTCCTCTGATCCTCGACCAGAACCAAATACAAGAGTGTCACAGTGTTTAATAGCAAGACTGCCCCTCCTTAGCGATGCTTGTTACAGAATACCAGAAATCAGGGCTTTCTCCGTGACCGCGAGGTTACAGAATAATTGTGGCTCTGGTCGTAGGTGAGCCAGACCTGGGAATGATTTACCGTTATCACTGGTCAGCCCATCCTGCAAGGGCCAAATGGTTCTGCCTGTTAATACTAAATGGCTAGTCCAAAGATACGGATTCCTTTTTGCCCTTCACACTTGAAAGGGTGTGACCATACAAGAATGTTTGAAACAGTGATGATACTGTAAATGGCTTATGTGTCTTTACCAGAACCCATACATTTTCTCTGGACATGTTTGATGTTGGCTCTTCAAATAGAAGTTACAATGAGACCTGATCAGTTTGTCAACCCTTGAAAACATGAGACGGGATTGCTGCTTATGCCCTATTTTACGAACTATTTATCTACAAGCATTTCACTATTGAAATATTGAGGAAAGATAAAATACTGTTATAAAAGTACACAAATAATTTAACTTCAAATACTGTAACTCTCGGAATCCTGTGTTTATACCATACAACTTTAAATCTCAGTATATTTTACTCCTTACACATTTATGCCATTGATTATGGAATAATGTATCTATATATTTACTACTGTAATCCTACTGTGCAAGAGAAGAAAAAAACATTTTATTCTCTTGGAAGTTGCACTCTGTGTGACCATCACCCTATACCTCTATTAATCTATCCTCTATCTCCACTGCCTGACGTATCCCAAACCCATTCTACTAGTAGGATCTCCAAAATAACCCTTCTCAGACTCTTCCCTCCTCTACCCCTCCTGGCTCACCCCAAACCTCAGTTTACAACTATGATCTCCCAAACCATCCTTCTAAATTCTCCCTAATTTATCTCTCCTTTGACTCATACCAAACCCCATTCAACTACTATGATCACCCTAATCCCTTTCTACAGACTCTTCCATCCTCCAACTCTCCTTTACGCATCCCAAACCTCATCTTGCTATTATGATCTCCCAATCAACACTTCTGGATTCTTCCCTCCTCTATCTCTCCATCATTCCATTAGACTCAGATGTCCTATGCTCAAATTAACTCATACCTCCCTATACTAATATTAATACCATATGCATATTCTCTATAATAACCCTCCACCACTTGGGTTCTGGAGTAGAGTTCTACTCGCTGAAAAGCTCTTTGACTCCTCATCAGGAGTAGTAAGCACTATATAAATACAATTACAGTTAATATTACAACTACAACAGCCATAAAGGGCTTATGTGTCTTTACCAGAACCCAGACATTTTCTTTGGGCAATTTGATGTGGGTTCTTCAAATAGCAGTTACAATGAGAGCTGATCAGTTTGTCAAAACTTGAAGACAGGATTGCCGCTAACGCCCTATTTTACTAATAGGCGTCATTTATTTTCGCACTTACAGTAGACCAAAGTTCTTCTGAAAGTATCCTCTAGGTCTTTGGTAATTAGAAAACCAGACTGTTTGATTGAGCTTTGGATGTATATTAAAAAAAAGAGTATAAGATATTTCCAGTGGTTTTACTCTCCCCCCCACCTTTTTTTTTATCTGTATATGCCTGTACATATGTTGGTAGTTATCGAAAGCTCCCAACAATTTGTGTTCACTAGGTTTGATTGAAAATGTTTTTTTCAATGTATTTATTCCCGTTAAATTGAATTTTATACACATTTTGTCTGCTTTAATAGAGCTTGCAAAGTCCTGGACCCTTATTAGAAGCGTGCTAGAAATGGCCGAGGTTTTCAGCGCACTGGTAACTACTGACATCACACATGCAGTATTTTCCAGGTGTGGTAAACACCTCCTACCCATAGTCCCACATTACATCCAGAATTTGTGCCTTCTATGTGGAATTCTGCATTCATTGCACTATACCGCACATTTTAGATCTAGGTAAATGTAAATTTTTTGGTAGATTTGACCTGCTGAAATATACCAGGAGAAAACTACAGGGCAAGCGGTTTATTGCAGAGCTCAGCATTCCAATGTCTGCACAAAAGGGTTTGTCCACGTATACACGTATAGGGGAGATACCTATAATGGATCACAGTGCTAAGCTTTGTTGGTTGCTTAAATAGTCTTTTCGCCTACTCCAAATTTAGTTCGGGAATAAGAGATAGAAGGTGGTACATAAGATGTAAATGGGTGGGATAGAAGTATGTGTTGTCTTTCATGCACTCTATTTGAAGCAAGGGTAAATTTTTACAAGCCTTTTAAATTTGGACACTTCACAAGTTCCACAGTCTGAAATAAGCCATCTCGAACCACTAGATCTGTGCATCTGCTGTAGTTTTAGAACTCAGACTGCACTTTAAACAAATTGGAAAATATTTATATAGAGCTTTACACCTCTAATGAAATACTGAAGCACATTAGCGGATGGGTAGTACCGTACACTGTTGGGTAGTGCACGATTGCAGTCTGGTCTGTGTGCAAAGGGTTTTGGTGTTATGATTGACCAACTTGGTGCTCTTATCTTAATTTAGGTTGCTGTGCCTAAGCCGCTAAATGTGTCGTTGATGCAAGAAAAATGTGAGATTGAAAACAATAACTTTTTAGGTCGAGCATTTTCTGACGTGTTGATATGTATCTGGGCTTTTAACCATGCCCACTGCACGTCCATCACTATCACTCGTTCGTGGGTTTGCCTTTCAAAAATCCTTTTTTTTTTGCTGGTAACTGCTTTACGTTTGTCCCTTCTTAGAGCGGTTTTGTTACTGCCTGGGGGACTGACCCTGTTACGTGGATAGTTGCATGTTTGCCGATAACTTTGACAGCGAGCAAACTTCTTTTTCCTTTTGTGTCTCTCCTTCATGCTCATGGCAGTGCTTTGAATCGGCTTGCTTATGTCAACTGTTTTACTTTTTATTTTCAGTTTGTGTGGCAAGAAAAGTCCAGTTAGTAATTTACAATGCCAATAGCTCTAACTCGAGCAAACGCAAGACCCATTGCATTGCAAATGCGTGTTATTTAGTGGCATCTAGCTAAAATGGTGTGGGTTATTAATATGGCCTACATGAGTAGAGTTGTGGTGTCATACATCATGAGTAGTGGCATCCACTTTCCTCGTGTTGATGTGATAATTTAGCTGCACTAATGCTTCGAGAAGTTTCTGCTGAGGGCCGGCAACTGATAAAAGAAAAAGAGAAAGACCACACCTGTGGAAGTAATTGCAAGGAGGTACTTTCACAAGTCGAGTCAGGGCTGCACTGTCAATATAACTTAATCAAACACTTTTTAAAACAGTAGGCATATGAAGAGTCAGTGCATCTCTGGTGTTGCATAAAACTCACTTTTGGCTGTGAGGGATGGACTCACATCCCGATGCAACAACAACCAGGAAGGCAGAATAAAAATGGAATCAGGCTCTGGCCATACCTCTACCCTTTTGCTGTCTAATCAATAACTTAGGGCCTCATTACGAGGCTTATGGTAATCATACTGCCATCCCAGCAATGGCAGTCAGGTCCACCGCTGCTGTGGCGGTCTGACCACAACATAAAGAGCCTGCCGGCCTGGCGGTAGCGAATATTGTAATCTGCCAGGGCAGCGCTGCACTCTGCCACTCTGCGACCTTGTTCTCTGCCAGCCTTTTCATGGGGGTTTCCCTGACATGAAAAGGCTGTTGGAGAACAGGTGCAGGGGGCTACAGGAGGGTGCCTGCACTGCCCATGCACTTGGCATGGTCAGTGCAGGGGTCCCCCTGCTTTGCAGACAGTGAACATTGCAAGGGTGCTGGTGCACCCTGCGGGCTACAGCGATGCCACCAGCTCGATTCAGGCCGAGACAATGCTATAGCCTGTTTCCCGCTAGCAGTAAACTCCTAATAGGTCTATGGTGTGGTCGCCATGAAGGCGGCAGCCACCCTGTCAGGAGTTTGACGGATGGGCTTTCCCGTCCGTTAAACTCATAATGAGGGCCTTAATGTCTGCAAGGGGGGGGGGTGGACGGTTGTTGGATTGGTGGTGAAGGGTAGGGTTGGGGTAAGAATTTACTGTAACTGTGTCAGTGTGCTTTATGAGCCTCACATCTGCTCTGATGAATGGCAGGAGTCTGTGCTTTGTGTTACCACAAAACCGTAAGCCCCTCAGATGTTAAATTCCCATGTATTCCCCTGATTCTGTGGACTGGTTTACTGTGAGGTGCTAGTAAATATCCCACACAGCCACCTCCATTGTAGTGAGCAAAACACCACTTGTATAAGTTTGGAAGTATTTGGCTGCAATTTTAGTACTGCTAACTGATTTATAGCATGTGACACTTTTTGCTTTATTTGGGGCTATAATAGTTTGCCTGCTTGCGGGTCATAAATCAATCACTGTAAAGGTATTTTCATCAGTGGTGAGGCGGCATCATAAATCAAGCCATAATCAACTAGACAGGTCATCCTAAATCAATTCAAGTCTACTACACAGGATAATTGCAGGTGTGTCATACAGTCATAAATCATGCCATAAATTATTTTGAAAATTAGCGATGTAATTGGAGTCTTTGAGCTTCAGTATCCTTTTTTAATGGGGGGAGTAATCCAACAACCTCTTTTAGGCTTAACTTGCTACCTTCACCTGTTATGTGCGGTCCGCCATCCCACAGACGTGGGCTGCGAGTGCTGTGTTTTGTGTATCCCCGTCTCTGACTGCCTTACCCTGTCATAAGTTATCCCAAAGGTAAGTAGCCTGGTCTGCCACCCCGCCATTGTCCGTTGTGGCTTTTCAAACCCTTCCTAAGCTAATTTCTTTACTGCCGACTCTTACTCACTGTGACAGTAGCTGCTGTTAGATATGGGTGGGTGTTTTTTTTTGACAGTGTCTCCCATGCCGAAAGTATGGGACTTAGTCCGTGGCAGTGCCTTAAAAGTACTTACTTTGCCCCTACATGCAATTTCAAATCATGGTCCGGCACCCCATTGGCCAGCAGGGTGTGTGCTTTTTGCCTCCTTCCAGCGCTATCACCCCCTTGCCCACCTCCTTTTGATGTGGGGGTACCACTTCTGGCTTGGTCCTTTGTCCCTTTTTGGGACCCCCCTTCAAGTTCGGGCTTCAGGCGTGGTTTACTGTGCTAGCCCCTCTAGGCACCCTTTGGGTGCGGTCCTCTGCCCAGACAGTTTCAGATGAATGTGGGTAACATCCTGTGGGTTCTCTAAGCTCACTGCTATGTCCAGGGTCTAGATAGATGCTTTATGCAAATAGCGGTAGTACTCTAGAAATTGGGCCCCTCTCAGGTCAATGCTTGACTTCTTTGGAAATTATCTGGATAGCAATGCATTATTCGCTAAAAGAAAGTGACTCATTCTTTGAGGTCAACTAGCGTCAGTAGCATGTTGAATAGCCATGGCATATTTGAGCTGCATCAATGTTGCATTGAACAACCAAGCCATATTTGAGCATTATAATCAGCACATTGAGTTTAGGCCTGGAAGAAATTTTATTTTCGCTGATGAATTTGCAGACTTCGGGAATTTGACATTCATTTTTGTTTAAAATTACGCATTTTAGCTATTTTTTTTACCTGGGTGCACATTTCAGATTAAACATCTCCAGACTTGTATTTACCTGAGGTGCAGTAGAGATACATAAAAATCACATTTTGCTACAAAAAAGTATAATTTGGCAAGATTTTCTTTGGATTTCCTGAATTTTCGTGAGAAAAATATAGCGATTCACCCAGCCTAGACTGCAAATTTGTGTTAAGTGATTCTTTGTATTAATGAAATGTGGTGTACTGTTAAACAAATGCCAAATTGTGCGGTGTACCTAGTGCCAACTAATACGAAAAATAACAACCTGGCACACAAGTAGCACTCATGACAGAACCTGAACACTAAGCGAAATGCTGACAAGTAGAGCTGCACCCTGGCATATATGATCAGTGTCCTGGCGTATCTAGGTGACACCCCCTGCTGGCTGTAACTCTGTGCATCGTAATATCAGCAGCAGCCAGGAATAGAAGACCGCCACTCAGATATACATTGACAGTCCCATAGCATTCGATGGCAACACCCTTGCATAAATTTGAATCATTTTCTAGCAACGCATTTCAATGGGCTGCTAATTGCCACTGATTCTATGATTGTTCCTTATATGGTCTGCCAAAGTACTGGAAACTGGTGTAATTTCTCCTGGCATAGAAATCGCGAGGGGCATTTTCTAGTGGAATAAACTGCTTCAGCTAGGCACTGCTTCTCATGCAGGACAAACACTGTTTGTCTGCTGCGCTTCCAGTGTTGTAATGCGGTACACTTTTTTTCTGGTACACTTTCATTGAAGCAGAGTAGAAATAAAGTTTCTCGGTACTTTGGCAAATCATGAAGCATTGGAATATTTCATTAATTACTCTAGAGCAGTCACTAAAAAGTAATTGGCGATCAGTTATTCCTCGCATTACAAATGTTGCAAGGCTGGCAGTTTTCACATCACCACAACATTGCTGGCATTTCTTTGGCAGCTTCTACACACTATTCCATTTAAGCACATATAGCCATACTGGTATGTACATTACCACAATAACGTTTGCTGTGAAACGTACTAATGTTCTTGTGGCAGAGGGACTCCAAATCGCCCTGAGGAGGATCTGGATCACTTAGCGAACTCTGAATTATTGAAATGTTATTATAACACCCGCTCTCGCAGACCTGCCTGTAAAATGTGTGGCTTTTTGCCAGTTTCTTTAGAAAACTTCGCTGTAAAATGTGATAATTGGCATTTTTTTCTAAATTTCTTGGTGAGGCATGGCACTTTCCCCAGACAGTTTTACCTCGTGATAATTTCCAACAGGATGGAATGAAGCAGAGGGTGTAGTGTCAAGGAGAAGATAAGGCTCACACACCTGCTCCGGGAACAAAAATCACAGATCCCACAATGTCTGCTTTTCACTGCTGGATGCTGAGTGGTTTGGTGTGTTGAGTTTCAGAATGTTAAAAGAGGACACATGCCACATATCTAAAGACACTCCACCCAGCCTCTCTCGAGTTTTACGTTTATGAGAGAAGCAACCAATCTATACCGGTCTGCCATCATTTTGTTATTTGATCCCAAACCAACGGCCTGGCCCTTTCTGTGGTAAAATTATAGTTGCCCCTAGTTTCAATAAGTCAGGAGGCAACCCTCCTGATACCCAAGCTTGCTAACTCTTTGGGTCTGAGCTCAGCCTTAGAAATTGCTTTGCTCTATGAAGGCTTATGAATTCACACATTTTACCCCTATGTCTCTGTTGTGTTGTCTTCATAAATGTGAGTTATGCAGAAGGACAGACAGCAGGCATTTTCCTTATAGTGACAGCTATTAAGAAATTGCCCACACCGCTGGCGTTTACCAATTACCTGCCATAGATCACACATGGACATTGAATGGGGCTATTTGTAAAGGTAATGTATGCTTGTTAGTAATTCACATGTGTAATTTACTCAGACTTTAGGGTAACGTTACTACTTTTAGCGTCACAAAACCAGAGTGTAAAGTTACTCTAAATTGCTCTAAAGTGTAGACTTACACATCCCAACCCACTGAAAAATGGTGTGGAGCCAAATTTAGGATTGCAAGTTACACCTGCTAAAAAACTAATAAGTCTAGCACCACACATAGTCAACCACTGGCACTGCTACACCCTCCCATAGAAAACAATGGAGGTGGGTGCTTAAAATAAAATCCCATAGGAAATTATATAAAAGTAAATGAAATGATTTAAAATACTTACAAATATAAATATATACATGTGTTAATGTTAACATATTTGAAAAATAAATATTATCATTTAATTATAAAATATTTTAACAACCGTTTTTAATTTATAAAATAATATAACATTATTTGTATTAAAATACCATTATTCTAATTAATTCTACATGCCACTT
This sequence comes from Pleurodeles waltl, assembly GCF_031143425.1. Taxonomy (NCBI): domain Eukaryota; kingdom Metazoa; phylum Chordata; class Amphibia; order Caudata; family Salamandridae; genus Pleurodeles; species Pleurodeles waltl. The sequence goes on along the minus strand of NC_090450.1, from coordinate 744,998,236 downwards.
TTAATAATTATTAATGCATATAAAAAATATTTTGTATTACTTTAGGTGGTTTTTTGCTGTAAGATTCAGAAAAATAATTTATAGTTAATTTAATATAGTTAAAAAAATTAAAGATCTAATTCAAAATTACTAGTGCTGCTTTTTTTTAAGTCCCTACCTCCATTATTTTCCAAGGGAGGGTGTTGCAGTACCAATGGTTGGCCATGTGTGATGCTACACTTGCTCAAGCTCCGAGCTTAAGTAACTTACTACTCTTTTAGGTCCCTTTTTAGCTATAGTAACTTCAGAATTGCTGTTTGTGAATAGCAATGGGCTTACTCTTTTGTGGGCGGGTCTATGTCCCTCCCTAAAACTCTCACTGAACCCCCTTAAACCTATCCTTACTCTTCCCTAAACCCCTCCCATTTTGTAATGTTTGCCCCATCTCCAGCCAAACACTGGGACCCTCCCACATTTGCTATTGAGTGGTGAACTTACATATGTGAGCATCCCTCCAAAGGAGAGGTGGAGATGTACACGTGTAAGTCTGTGATAGCATTTTGTAGTAATTTATTAGTACTTCTAATTGTACTATAAAATGCAGTTTGTGAATAGGCCCCTGAATTTACTGTTCACTAATATCAGCGTACAATAACCCTCAGGGGGGGAATTAAAAACTTAGAGGTGAGGTTGTGCTGTAGAGGGACTACGTTTTTGTAATTGTTACCAAAAGAACTTCAAAGAAAAGCAGAGTAGGTATAACAGGACAGGTGTGGCACAGACAGCGGCAAATATAGAGGAAGAAATGGAATAGAAACTAAAGTGCATGAATTAGAAAGGGGAAAAAAATGCTACTGTGGGCCCTTCAACTAGAAGGGAAACTAAAGGACTCATTATGAATGATAAAGGGAAGTCCACCAAAAAATGTCAAATTCTCCAGCTTCCCATTCCCTCAAAATGTTGCCCCATTTATAGTGCACCTGTTTTTAGTGTTTCCAATGGCTAAGCTCTTGCTGGCTCTCCCTTCTGAAACACCTTTTTTTGGATCTAGTGCCAACAGTAATTGCATTGGAAGACCTGCCCAAATAAGAGTGGCATCCCCGACATCATTCCTGCCAATCTTCTTTGGATGGGGACCACCATCAAACCATAGTGGTCTCAGACAAAACAACTATTTTAGACATCTCTGCAAGTAGGGGAAAAACTCTCAGTGCATTGGGGCACAATGGCTATGTGAGTTCTGGAAACAGACCTTCACTTTTGGAGTCTACCTCCAAAAGCCACATAAGTAATACCAGTCCCACCATGACACAGTAGAACAGTAGACCTGCTATCAAGTATTTTGTGTCCTACAAAGCACCTCTTGCCCGGCAATCAAGAGGAAACGTTGGGCCAAAATTCTCTTCATAATGGTGGATATTTTTTAATTTATTGGCTAGGATCCTGCCAGTATAGTGAGAGAACTGCTTTCAAAACAACAGAGGTTTGGAGTCCGGGCTTCCTATCTAAAATAACCCTCTAACTTCACTGATTTGTCTCATCCATCATAGATCCATGGGTGTACACATGACACAGATCATTCACCATGGACAATATCTTAGGTAGTATCCTTTGGACCACCCTCTTCCTCCAGACTAGTTGAACTGCATTCTTCATACAGGAGGAGAATGGAATTCGTTAACAAAGCACATATATATGTTTCTTTAGAAATGAAAACATGAAAATGTGTGTGAGAACAGCCACTTAGGTGCCAAAGTCTTTCTCCATAATATAGGTCACTGCCCTGACTCAGTTCTTCCTCTTCGTGTATGGATTGCTTTTCACAGTCTTCATGTTCTCTGGCATATGGGGAAGGGTTTCGACGTTACAACTAGAGCTACTGACTTTGGAACTGGGGAATCAGGTTTGAGTCCCTGTGTTGGCTCAACATCCTATGATTCTAGGCAAATCACTTAATCTCCCATGCCTTAAAAAACATGAACCTGATGCGAGTATTGTAACTGGGCACCATTCGAGCTATATAAAAATAACAAATAAATACAAATATGCAAATTGTCAAAGGCTGTAAGGAATGCAGATTATTTTCTAAGAATCTGACCCTGATATACTCCTTTTAGTCAGTGGCGTAACAAAACTGGAGTGCCCCCCCCCTTCACAGAACATGGAAGGGGCCCCCCTCCGGGGTTCTGTACTGAGGAGCCCCCTGAAGCTCAGGCCCCCCATACTGCTGGGGTTGCAGGGGCCTTTGTTATGCCCTGCTTTTAGTGAATGGGGGTTAATGGACTTATGTTACATATATGATTTTTATTCCAGCTAGGTTGTCCTATATTGGCTATTCATTTACCCAAGAGCCTTAGGGAAATTGCACTACAGAATTTCCAGGGATTTCTTGACTGAGCAAAAGGTGAGTCTATTTCTTTTAATGTGGTGTTCTGTTATGGTGACTTCTTCTTTCTAGACTGACCATTCCTCTTGAGGGATTCAGCAACCATTCATTTGGCCAAAGTCAGCTTGAGGGCTATCAAAAGCATCACAGAACCTCAGTGGTCCCTTTGTTTATTGGGCAATTGTGGAATAGCTGAACCCCAACATGAGTCCAAAACGGAAACACCACCAACAATGTGGAACAGTGCTTCTTTATGCATTAAGATCACCTGCTAATACAAGAACAGTATTACGATGAATGTAACTTATAAGCTGTCCTATACATTATGATCCTCATGGTACGAGATACTACAGGACTTAGGGGAGGGCACTGATGCTTCAGATCATGCATTCAATCATGGAATTATTCAACAAAACAAGTAACAAACTCCTACAAAGTAATTTGACTTTGCTACCAGTTCATTTGTGGGCCAGTTAATGTCCAGTTTCAAGAGAGTAGTGAGTCCTCGCTTGGCATTTCCCCTACTCGAAGGGTTCTCTGGGCTTGAGTAAACAAAGTTATTAGTCAAGTCGAACCCTTTGGTCAACCTCGTATCCCTTAAGCAAATCATTGCAAAGTTGTTAACACAGGAGAAATCATCAGACAGAATGAAATGTTCAAGGTCAGAAATGTTCCAGCTCAGATCACTGATTGATCTATTACGAATCACTATCCCCCATGTTTGAATTTAAACTGTTTGGAATCCATAGCTCATTATTCATATTAGAAATATCTATTATTCCATCATTCATTTCAGTGTCTGTAATACTGTTTCTTAATCTAAAAGTCTAAAAAATTCTAAATCGAGAAACATAAACTTTCCTGCAAAATGTGACACCCCAGGAGCACATGGTGATTGGGACAGATCATTCAGGACCATGGATACAGTTAGCTGGCCAGCAAACTAGGTGATGAACACACAAAACATGTCATAGAGGGTAACAAAAAAATAAGAAACACAGTGCGAAGAGGGATATTCTTTCCTACCAGGCTGAACCATCACTGTTTCAAATAAACTTGCATGGGTCTATATCTTAGGCGCCTAGTTCCATCTCTGGAGTGGAGTATGAAGGACTTAACATATCTTCATGAACATTGCTTTCTGATGAGGATAAATGATCAGCACCTTGCCTCGGTCTTGTGGTGAGGAAAGAGCCTCGGGCCCTCTGTTGTGGACAAGGGGAGGCAAGCAAAGCTTCACATGCTTAATCCTAGCCAGGACAGAGCAGGCACATGTCAGCGCCACACTTTGGATATAATTCAGGCAACAATAGAGCCACGCAGGTCCAAGTCCAGAAGAGTTCAGTGAGTTTGCTGGTTATACTCACAAAGATGAGTAGTACCCAAATGACCAACCACAGATCCTACATCATTACAATTTCAAAGACCCAACCATTCAGGGTTGAGTCAAGTTCCTGTCCAGAGAGAGCAGTCTGCATGTGGGTGCCAGGTTGAACCCTGCATGACCTTCTCTGCCAGGAAAGCTCTGTGGATTCTCTCACAAACTACCTCAGATATATGGGAGGAAGGAAGAAAAGGAACTGGTGGGGTTGTGCTCTCCGGGCAACATGTATCCTCTATGTTACAGATGCCAATTTTATAGAACGATACGTTTACAAATATGTCAACGAATGATTATAGTGACAAAGACTAAGTGAAATGTTCATGAACTTTATTTTTATTAAGAAAATATACACACAGTGAGGCTCCAATTGGCCATGTACCACTGGACTTCATCTTAAACGGGGAGAGTAGTGGGTACCCCAAAAATATTTATCAGCTTCCACCAGCCAAAGCCTGATCTTAGGGAACCATCGAAGATAGTAAGAACTAACCCCTTAAGACTTTGGGTTCCTGAAGTGGTGACTCTTAGGTAATCAGCAGCATACAGGTCTCTATCGATTAGTGCCCCCCAAATTGTTGACCATTCTTAAAATTATAGGGATTATCACTGGAGAGAAAGCCAAATAATCACAGGAACGGAATCTGCAGATGCTATTGAGGGCTCTCATCCTTACATGCACTGTAAACTTCATGCAATTTTACTCACAAACTGTAAAATGAGGAGGAATTGTCACCTGAGAAAACAAAAGGCTCTGAAGAGAATGCTTTCTATTGTGTTGCACTGGCTCTCTGTACAACACATGAACTGAATCTCTAGTCCCTAGAGAATAAGCACGAACTACATTAAACAGTTTAACAAATACTTCCAAAAATCAGTCAGAGAACACAAAAACGTAAGCATCAAAGTGAGCTAGTTTCAGGGCTTAGTCACATCCTGAGGAAAACAACTTGACAATGTGAACAGAGAATACATTGCAAGATACAGCTTGAGATAATAAATTAATAGGGAGGACCAGACAGAAGTGGGTAAAACTTGGCTAGCACAAGTAACAGGCAGACGTAGGGAGTGTCTGGGAGGCATCTGTAATAGAAAGAAGCAGCAAATCCACACCTGCCACAGGCAGTAGTCAAAAACTGACAAAGCTGATCCGACAAGGGAAACATTGACAGTGGCATTCTAGGACTAAGAAATCATAACTGGCAGTTCTGAGGGCAGTTTATGAAGTCTGCATTTTCTATTGACGAGGAGGCCCATGAACTTAAAGGCTAGAGATCTGTAAGAGATCAGAGGTCCCAAGCTAACAGTCCTGCATAAACAGCAGGGCCTGCTGGCAACATGAACAAAGATTTGTGTTCGATTGATGACAAAGTGACACCTGAGACTTCACACAATTTATGGAAAATAAACATATGGCCCTGCTTGGTCACAGGTGTGCCTGTTCTGCCTCCTGGTTGGGATCTATGCAAAGAGACAGCGGCATTGTCTTAACATTTCTGCACAGAACACTTGAAAATTAGTCATTTCTAACATAAAAGAATGTGCTTAACCCTGTTGTGAGGCTGCAAACAGAATACCGCTGGTGATAGAAATATAGGTTCCCAAAAAGCGCTTTTGCTGGTTTGTAACTAGATGTACCATATAGTTGTGTGTGCAGAGATTTCCTACAGCAGTGATAACCATTAAACACTGGATCAGTGGTCAGGGAATTATAAACGCAAAGTGAGAAATCCCACACCAGCTAATTTTAAAAAGAGTTAATGAATACCATAGACAAAGCCATGATAGCTTTGGCGAGTTAGTACTGGACTGGGTAGGACAGTGCTCAATCCTGACAAAAAACTTTTAAGTTAGGGAGACTTTCTCTTCATCATACAGTTGCAGAGGCCACGGGTCTCACTCATTTGTGCGAAGACTCAATTAGTTCTTGGTTTGAACTCTCTTCCATAACAGGCCAAATGTCACACCTGGTGAAGGACTGGAACCTAAACCTTACAAATGACTCTGTTTTGTGTAGTGCAGCTCCTTTGATCTACAAATGATTCAAATCAATCACGTCTCAGACAGAGCCCTATAGCAGATCTTTACAGTTTGTATGAGCTATGCAAGCTATGAATGCACTTTAGTTAAGCATCGTTTTTATAAGGTCAAGCCTAGCCAGCTCTCTTGCGCTGTCTCTCGATCTGGTGTATACACTTCGTGAGCTAACAGCCCTCCCATTGGCTTTTCATTCGTTACTATGATTGTCCTTTAAAAAGCCTTGCCTGCAATTGGTTAATGTGCCATACTCGTCCGGCCTGGTCGTCCTTTGTTTCCTCCCATGGAGCAGTGTCTAAGTTCGGCTTTCTTTCCTCTTTTGTCTTGAAACGTTTGTTTCCAGGGACACTTTTTATTTTTGAGGGCTGGCACTTATTTTTCTTTCTGCAGCAGGCATTGCCTGCAAGCAAAAGACACATATGGGAAAGACGGAGGAAGAGAAAAACGAAAAAGCGCCACAAAGAGAGAAAGCAGAAAGCTGCATGAGTGAGCTGAAGGGGCAGGAAGTGGCTGTAAATGGATTAAAAGGCCCGAGATGGCTTCAGGATCTCAGTTGCCTCAGTATTCTGTGCTCACACTTTTAATTGCAGCAGCCGCGTTTTTCAGAGAGCTTTGGGCACCCGCACTGTTTTATTTACAAATGAAGCACTGTCGTCCACAAGTTGTTGCCTGGTATTTCTTGCCTTGGTTAAAATGATGATGGATAGCTGTTAGTTTGTTATACACATGTATTTGTCAATGTAAAATGTCATATGTGTGTTTCTTTTGTTGGTAACTATGCGCTGCTATAGTTTTAGTTGCAAACTCAAAATTTTAACGCGTTTTATTTATTTCCGAGATGTTGCGCGTCTGTACACTGTTTGCGCATCTAGGACTCGTTCTTAGCCCGTCTCTAGTTTTTTGTCCTTGTGAATCTTGCGCGCCGCTTTCATGGGTCACCATCGTGGCCACATCTAGATGCCGCGATCCTTTTATTTTATCACTTTGGCGGCCATGGCGCCCGCTTCACGACCGCTGCACTTCATGTTTCATCATGGGAACAGACAGACACTGGCACGATTTCCATTTCTGTGGGGAAATATCGCAAGTCGTCAGTAGGGGGCAACACAGGCTTCTCATTTACTAAAAACATAGTGATCACTCAAAATGGTACAGAGCACTACGTTTGTGAAAAATTTATGTTTTCACTAGTACTGGGACTTCAGTGGCTGAGTTTCAACAATCAGGGACCATTTACTGGACTCACTGAACCACTGAGAAAGATTTGCGGAGAAGGGAAAGCGGATGTCCTAAACGTAAAACAGCATGCATGGTAAAAGTGTACGAAGGTTGTAAAACCTCGTTTAAAAGCGAACTTCTATAACACAAACCCCGCTCCTTTATACGCACCTCCTCCACTTGCACGCAGGTGTGTGCTCGATGCGTGCGCAAAAGACTGGCACGAAGGCCTAAGTAATGCCCTCTCTGCTCCGCACAGGAACACAGGTTTTAGAAGCACATCCTGTGGAAATTTCCTCGGCACGAGTGTGCAGGGACCCAAAGATGCGCTCTGATTTGGCTTCTATAAATAGATCTAGGGAGCCAAGACTTGCGGCACTTTCACCTGCAGCGTGCGCGCGCACACATGCAGTGGGAGAAGAACCCATTGGCACTGTAGTGTTTGACGCCGGAAGCCGTCAACACCACGGACTGAGCCAAGGAAGTGGGAAATGGAGGACCACCCCTCCTCCAAAGGTGCAAGGTGGTGTTCACCATGACGACAGGGGGGAGGAGATAAAAAGGGAGGCGGTAGGCGGGAAAGGGGTTGTTGGTGGATAGCGAATGATTAATAAAGACGTCCGTAGAACTAGCCCGAAGGCTCTGAGTTTAATTTGGGCCACGCGCGTGCGCGCACTAGTAAGTCGTGAGACACAACAACTTGGCGACGGAGTGGGTCAACCCAACACCCACAGCTCAAGACGGCAGACCTTGAGCCTACCTGGCGTCACAGGCAAGAACCCCCTGCAACCGTCCACTCCTGCGTCCTGACCACCGGAGGCCCGGTACAGGGTTTGCCCAGCGAAGTTGCTGCTGCTGCCTGCCCAGCCGCAGCCGGCAGCTGCCAACGCTGCGACTGGTGCTCCGGCGCACCAACGCCCATGTGACTCCAGGAGGCGGCACTCCTGGAACTGCGGCCCGAACTTGCCGAGGCACCGAGAAAGACGACGCATGTCAGGTGAGGAGGATTCCCCCTGACACGCCCCCGCATAGTCCCGGCCACATGCTATTCAGCTCTAATTACACCGCCCGGCTCAAAGGAAACGAGCTTACCGAAGCATCGGTTAATCCCCAAAGGTACTGTGAGCTCTGCTGCGCGCTTCTGCAAAAAAAAAAAAAAAAAAAAAAAGGACAGTTAACTCAAATATCCCTACCGATTGAAGAAAAAAAAGAGGGAGCAGAGAAAAAAAAAAAAAAAAATGTTTTTCTTCTAAAAAAAAAAAAAAAAAAAGAAAAGTTTATGACTGAATAGCTACTACTTCGCTGCGCAAGTCTGCACGCAATTATAAGCAGGAAAAGAGAGTTTGTCAAAAAAAAAAAAGGGGACATTTTATTACTCCACATCAGAACAGTATGCCGCAAGGGGCAAAAGGCTCACAGAAAAGCACGTGTGATACACAGGTGGTTTTTTCTTTCTCTCTCGCCCGTGTGGATCAATTGTGAAGAAAAAGGGGAGAGGAACAACAAAGGCCCGCAAAATACAGTTTTACCCACACCTGAGCCACCATCACCATGGCTGGCATACCACCACTAGAGCCTTTCACAGTCACAAGTGCGCCCCCCACCCAAGCAGCAAGGTGGAAAGTCTGGGTAGAGCGCCTCAAAACATATTTCGAAGCACTGGATGTGCAAGCAGAAAGGAGAAGACCCCTCCTCCTCCACATCGGAGGAGCAGACATACACAACATTTTCAAGTCAGTCACAGAGGCGAGGCCACGGACATATGAAACTCTAAAAGGGGCAATCACAGCGCACTTCGAGACATATGCGAACCCAGACTATGAGAGATTCCTTTTGCGTCAAGCCCGACAAGTCACCGACGAGTCAGTTGACGTTTTCTACGCCAAACTCAAAGAACTGGCCAGCACATGCCCACTGCCCGACAAAGAGGACAAAATCAGAGCACAATTCATTCAGGGATGCTCGTCGTCAAAACTTCGGGAGCGAGTCTTGCAGCAACAGAACATGGCTATGAAAGATATCCTCACACTGGGGCGGTCACAGGAACTGGCACGAGCATGAGCAACGCACATGGAACAAGCCCCGGCAACCCAACCAAAGGCAGAAATGGCCAACGCAGTAACAACGGATAGATTACGACAAAGAGACGCCTACAAAGGAAGACTCAGAAACAGACTATGCAAATGGTGCGGAGGCCCAGCACCACACCCAACAACCTGCCCGGCGTGGGGCAAAATATGCAGCGCATGCGGAAAGGTAAACCACTTCGCCAAAGTGTGCAGATCGGCACCTAAACAAACAAACACCGGCCCGAAGAAAACCATCAAAATGGTTGAAACTACCATGGACCCAGAGTCGGACAGCGATGTGGACAATGACTCACATGTAGTGCACATCATACATGCTGTTGGGGGCCGACGCCTACCCACTTGTCAAGTGACGGTCCAAGGAACACCTATACAGGCACTGGTAGACACAGGAGCCTCAATAAATCTGATGGCCATGGACGTATACAACGAACTGCCTAAGCCACTGCCGCCGCTAAAACCCACCAACATACAAGTGTTCGTGTTTGGAAACAGCCGCCCTCTAGTGATAGCAGGTGCATTCACCACAAAGATCTCCCACGTGGACACGGAAAAGACCACAAAAGTATACGTCTCCAAAGATGGCGCTGGGTTCCTATTAGGCTGCCAAACGGCCCAAGATCTGGAGCTGGTACATTTTGCTTTCAGCATCCACACACAGGCACTTTATCACCTCACACAAGAATTTAACACACTGTTCGAAGGCATAAGCTGCCTGAAAGGCCCCCTGCTACAACTCCACATCGATAAGTCAGTCACCCCGACGGCACTCAGACATCGACACATTGCGTTCCACCTTTTCCCCAAAGTGGAACAAGAACTCCGAATGCTAGAACGAGCGGGCATCATTGAGAAGGTCACGGGCCCAACACCATGGGTGTCCCCTATCGTGGTTGCGAAGAAACCAAAACAGCCAGACGCGGTTCGGATATGCGTTGATATGCGCATACCCAATCTGGCAATCAAATGAGAACGACACCTCACACCAACCATCAACGATATCCTCAGTGAGCTAACAGGATCCTGCTGGTTTTCAAAAATGGACCTTCGGTCAGGATATCACCAGATCCTGCTATACCCCGAGTCCAGACCCATAACCACTTTCTCCACTCACAATGGTTTGTGGAGATAGAAGAGACTTAATTTTGGCATATTGAGCGCTGCAGAAGTCTTCCAACACGTCATCAAGGAAGTTCTGCATGGGCTTCCAGGAGTCCTGAATGTAAGCGACGACATCCTGGTCCACGCACCAAACATCGAGACACACCTAAAACGACTGAGAGCCGTATTCGTCAGGCTGCAAAAACAAGGACTGACACTTCACAAAGACAAGTGCGACTTCCTCAAGGAAGAAATATGTTTTTTCGGATACCACTTTTCGAAACGCGGAGTAGGACCAGACCCTCAGAAAGTCAAAGACATCCAGGAAGCCCCAGCACCTACAACGGTCACAGGAGTCAGGAGCTTTTTGGGGATGGTCACATACTGCGGGAGGTTCATGAGAAACCTAGCCGACATCACAGGACCGCTGCGGCAGCTCACGCAGGCAAACCAACCATGGGTATGGGGCAAGGAGCAAGAAGCGGCTTTTCAAGCCACCAAGGAAGCACTCTCGGCCGACACCATGTTAGTTTTTTTTACCCCCAGTGACACTCACAGTTAGTGGTAGACGCCAGCCCCACCGGCCTAGGAGCGGTTTTAGCTCAAAAGCAGGACTGCGGAGAATGGGCCCCCATTGCGTTTGCCAGCCGCACGCTCACACTAACAGAGCAAAGATACTCACAAATTGACCGTGAAGCCATCGCCATCCACTGGGGGTGCCGCCATTTTCATCTCTACCTCTATGGCAAGTCGTTCTCGGTCGTCACCGACCACAAGCCCCTGCTGCCCCTATTCAAAGGATCATCATCCAAACCTCCACCGAGAATCGAAAAATGGATCCTACAACTACAAGAGTATGAGTTCACGCTCATTTACCAGCCCGGCACAAAAAATCAGGCAGACTTCCTATCCAGACATGCACGCCCAGCCACGTCACAGGAGGAAGAGGAAGCCCAGGAAACGGAAGAATACGTGAGACTGATAGTAGAACGAGCACGACCTTTACCCATACCACTCAGCGAAGTGGTGACGGCAACTGAGCAAGATGAATGCCTCCAGCTCGCCATAGCAGCCACCCGAACAGGAGAATGGAGACCACTCCAGCGACCAGACTCGTTCCGCACACAATAGGCCCAAGTCTGTCTACATGCCCTTTTCAATGTCTGCCAGGAGCTATCGGTAAGTGAAGAAGGCTGCCTACTGCGAGGCCTCCGCCTAGTACTGCCGTCCAGTCTCGCACACCGAGCTGTGCCCCTTGCACACAGGGCACACCAAGGAATCGTCAAGTCCAAAGCCCGCTTGAGAAACAAAGTATGGTTCCCAGGTCTGGACAAACTAGTTGAAGACACAGTTAAAAGATGCATTGTCTGCCAAGCCAGCGGAAACCCCGACCCCCTAGCCCCAGTCCTAACAGAGGAAGGACCTTCGGCGCCATGGCAAAGAGTGAGTGATAATTTTGGACATCTACCTGATGGCTCACACATGATTATTGTAGTCGATGACTATTCGTGTTATCCGGAAGTAGAAATAGTACAGTTAATATCGGCGCAAACCGTCATCTCCAAATTTGAAAAACTAATGGCCACTCACGGGTTTTTCAGAGAGATACGTACAGACAATGGGCCTCCGTTCAACAGCCATGAGTGGGCCAACTTCCTAGCTTCAATCAACACCAAACACCGACGCATCACACCTCGATGGCCGCAAGCAAATGGGGAAGTGGAACGGTTTGTAAGAACCCTGAACAAGGTCATCCGCATAGCGGTGGCAGAAGCGGAAGACACGGAAAGAGCAATCTACGCCTTTTTGAGAGAATACAGAGTAACTCCTCACGCCACCACAGGGGCCACCCCCAGCCAACTCTGTTTTGGCAGAACGGTGATTGATGCCATCCCGCATCACCCGTCCTGGACGACGAGATCGAACCCCACAACCAAACAAGTCAGGGGAAAGAAGAAACGCTACAAACAGATAAGCCTCCCAGAAAAGGAGAACACGGGAGACAAGGACACAGTGGGAGATACTGTCCTGGTTAAAGACTGCCAAGCAGGCAGCAAATTCCGTCTGCCGTTCGAAACACGACCATGGACGGTGACTGCAGTGAAAGGCACCGTGGTGACAGCCCAAAGAGGATCTGAGACGTAACCCGAAACGTGACGCAGTTTAAACGTCTGGTCCAGGATACACCCAGAGGAGGTGACAAAAACAGCACCGGAGAAAGAGCACAGTCAGACGCGGAACCGGATGAGTGGTACACAGCAGGAGAAGGAACAGGAACCAACCTGGAACACCGGACAGAGCAGCCAACGGAGCAAGAGCTAGACCAGGCGACAGGAACAAGAACACCTGTCCCGAGCGGAGAAACAGCCTACACGTGATTCATCATCTAGACTTTTTCAAGGCTTGTACTATTGACAATGAAGTCCAATTTAATTGTGAATATGTTGTAACATATTCTCAATTAAATTGGACTTCATTGTCGATGATGAAACACATGTCGGCAGTTTTCTTTGGATATGTCACAATTTGGAAAGAATAAATCTACTACACCCTCAAGACGTGATCAAGACTCTTATTACTATACCGCATGTTTTTTGGTTTGGCTTGACGGACTGCTCTGGTGTTCCCCGGTAACTCTTGTCAAGTCAGTAAACAAACACTGCAGCTATGTAGCCTCCATGCTGAAGCAAGAGCTGTGCTATGGTGAATTTTAAACTGTGCCAAATTTACATTAAAGAAATCCCGACTCATAAAATGCATGAGTCAGGATTCGTCAAGTTTCACTTATGTCATGTATTGATTTATGTGGTATGGACGAGAAACGCATCCGTGGGCATTCATTGTCAACATGTCGTATTCATTGCCACTGCCATTGCTCAAAGATGGACAGGTAAGCCTGGAAAGTGTCATGCGCCCCACCGAATGCTCAACCATGAAATAGAAGCAAAGACACATGATGGACGAAATGTGGAACCAATCAAACATTCGACCCCAGTCACAGATCTGGGTTTAATCCATCAATTCTTTTGCTCAATATGCGACCCCAGTTTGGACCCAGCCATATGCAAATCAGTCTTGACCCTGTTCCCCCTGGGTACAGTCCAGCCCGAAACTGCCAAGCCACGTCCTCCCTAGACCGGAAACAGGTATACTAGGACTGGTTTCAGAGTATCACCCTTCATCAGCCAGGCTAGATTGAATCAAGTGGTATAGTGAGCCCGGGACCCACGTCTAGGCATACCCGGCGCACTTCGGGCTAGAAAAGCAAGCAAACACAAATGATGAACAGAATGTGGAACCAATCAAACATTCACCCCCAGTCACAGATCTGGGTTTAATCCATCAATTCTTTTGCTCACTATGCTACACCAGTTAAACCCAGCCATATGCAAATCAGTCTTGACCAAACTGCTGAGCCAGGACCTCCCTGGACCGGAACCAGGTATACTAGGACCGGTTTTAGAGTATCACCCTTCTTCAGCTGGACTAGATTGAATCCAGTGGCATAGTGAGCCCGGGACCAATGTCTGGGCTTACCCGGCGCACTTAGGGCGAGAAAAGCAAGCAAACACAAATGATGGATGGAATGTGGAACCAATCAAACATTCACCCCCAGTCACAGACCTGGGTTCAATCCATCAATTCTTTTGCTCACTATGCCACCCCAGTTTGTACCAAGCTATATACAAATCCGTCTTGACCCTGTTCACCATGAGACCAGTCGAACCCGAACTGCCAAGCCAGGTCCTCCCTTGACCGGAAACAAGCATCCTAGGACCGGTTTCAGGATATCACCCTTCATCAGCCAGGCTAGCTTGAATCCAGTGGCATAGTGAGCCCGGGACCCACGTCTAGGCATACCCGTCGCACTTCGGGTGAGAAAAGCAAGCAAACACAAATAATGGACAGAATGTGGAACTAATCAAACATTCACCTCCAGTCACAGATCTGGGTTTAATCCATCAATTATTTTGCTCACTATGCCACCCCAGTTTGGACCCAGCCATGTTCAAATCAGTCAACAATGAAATGGAGGCTTAACTTAAACATAGAGCACACTAACACATGCATGCTATTTGAGCAGTTTTAAACGGACATATCAGGGTTTTAAAGCAGTACATAGCTGCCAAGCTTCCTCTGGGACCCCTGGAGCCCCTTTTTGCCATCTGCGTGCATGTATTTGCATCCTCCAGGGACAATGTTTACTTGGTGCAATGTGCCACAAACATCATGTTTGAATTTGATCACCTGTCTTATAAACTATTAAAACAAACACAAGAGATGTTTATATATAGCACAGATCCTGATTTAGGTCACGTCTGTTTAACATTTTTGTCACACCTCTTTTAGAGACCCCCCCAGTTTTTTCATCTCACTTAAAGACCTGTCACATAAGTCTATGGGATATGAATTCTGTAGCACCCTACTTTGGTGCATGTACGCAGACTGGCAGCAAAGCCCTCTGGCCTTCTCCCCCAGCTGCAGAATCAGGACTTTTCGACAACTTTCACGTGTACCCAGGACCCATTGACCGCCAACACTAGTGCCCCTCTGCACGCCCACAGCCGTTTGCATGCACACAAGATGTGGGGATCAGGCACTTGGAGCCCATACTAGGGTACATGCACACAGACTGGCAGCAGAGCCCCCCCCCATTACTCTCCTCCATGCTCACACACACACACTGTATAATCATTACCTAGTGGCACATTTTATGTGCACATATACAGTGGGCCACTCTACTGGAGTACGTGTACAAAGACTTGCAGCAGAGCCTCATGGCATGTCCCCTCTCCTATATGAATGCAGGTTTGCACGTACACAGGATCTGGGCTCAGGGAGTTGGGCACCCTATCAGGGCACATGTACACAGACTTGCAGCAGAGCCCCGTGGCACTCCATTCCCATCTGCATGCACAGAGGGTGTGGGACCAGCGATTTGGAGCACCCTACTGGGCACATGTAAACAGACTTGCAGCAGAGCCCCGTGGCACCCACATTCCCATTTGCATGCACACAGGGCGTGGGATCAGGGACTTGGGTTGTTGCTAGCACTTGCGTATTGGGGTAACTATAATCCATAGTAGTAGTTGGTGCATTTTGTACATCCAAGGAAGAAGGACCTACTCACATGTCAGTACCAACAGAGCATATAGAGATGGATGGCCTGTGTGGCATCATGGTGGCTAGTAATTTCTCCCTGGTGGCAGACTCTTGAGTGGGGCATGCAGTCATGGTCATTACAATTGTGTGTGTTTGTTATTATTGACGTAACCTGGTGGTCATATTTTCAAATCATGACATGTTGCTTGTATAGTTTTGTGATGCAGCGGCAGCAAGCTATAATTACTTTGTGTGACTAATGAGTTTGCTCCAAGGCATCACGAAGGCGAGGATCCTACGATATTCTATGGTGCTGGGAGCTTAGGTACTAGATACAATGTTCAGGTTTATTTAAAACGTTGTTCAGTTAATTTCGTAAAATAATTTTCAAGATTTCTTGCCATAGTTATTGGTCCACACATGAGCTGTTGCTTTTGTTGATTGGTCTCGATGACTTTAACAAGGTAACCCTTCTGGTAAATACTTTTTTCTGAATATAATTTTCTTTTGATCATAACACACCAAGTTATCCTAGCAATTCACTTACAGTGTTTTAAATCGAGTGCTATTAAACACAAATAAAATATGTTTAAATATAAACATGCGTGTATAACAGAACATTATTTACGTCGTATTGAATTTATCTCAGAATAACGTGCTGCGTGTCTAAACACTTATAAGGTCCAAAACGCAAAACATATTGGCTATGCCAGTGCTTGCTTTATTTACTTCATATGTAATTTGTTTTTTTTTTTGTTTTTTTACTGGTGTCATCACCGGAGTGTCATTGGTGTGAAAGTTTGTGTGGCATAGCTCCCTGTGATGGCATGATAATCGGATGTAAAATTTATGAGTTTCATGTTCTGAGCTACCCTCAACATAGTGCAGTGCAGATTAGAAGCCCGCTTCCACCTGACTGGAAGTCTCCAGAATCCCCAGGCTCCATATCCCCTGGGAACATTTCCGTCAACTCTGACGCGCCGTATGGGGCCTTATAGAATTCAGCTGCTCCTTTATTCCTTGCATGCTCTTAATTTTTTGTTGTCAATTTTGGAATACATCTCACGTTCTCAAAGCTTGGTAGCTGAAAGGTGGCTGCTGGTAACATGTGTCACGGCGCTTAATAATGGATGAACGAGGCGGGAGGGTCGTGAGGAATGAGCGCTGCGCCGTCAGATGTCAGGGAATCTGCCGGCTCTTCTCGTGACATGCGCATGTCCTCGCGCAGTGACGCATCGGCCGGAGAGCTGCCGTCGCCCCATCGAGATGTGAACATCGAGAAACTGAGGACAGCAGCAGGCCAGTGTTGACAGATCAAAGAGCGCTGGAAGGAATTCAAAAATTAGCTCTGCTAAGGACGATGGAGAGGCGCCATGCGGAGCTTAATGGGCAAATCCAAAAAGAATTCATTGGTTACAGTATGACTTAGCAGAGTTGTTATCCTTTAAGTGAGTGTGGTGGGAAGGATATGGCAAGGGACGTGAAGGGATATGCATTCTTCAGCTTATTCGCAGCAACAACTGCAAGGGTTGCTTTGCCTGAGAACACTGGTGTCACAAGAAGCAGGAGGCTTCTCATGTTACGGTGGTGGTGGCAGATGAGGAACAGAGGCTTTTGCGAGACAATAGGGAATGTGGGGAGACAGCCAGAAAGTACTAATACGGGCATTACAAGCGAGAGGCCTTTTTCTGAAGGGAGCATTCAGCATGGCAGCCCTTGTACTAGCAAGGAAAAATGCCTCCCGACTGCTGTTTGGCTAGTAAAATACTTCAGTAATTTGGGTTCAGTGGCCCCCTCATGCCCCTGAACCGTGGTGCGAGCGCACCTGTTGCACCATTGGTAGCTACGCCCCTGCGTTGTGCATCCTATTGAATGGCATAAGCTACGGATTCTTTTGTCAGGGAGTATGCACTTTAGTCTACACAAGGGTTAGGAAAACGCTATATGCATACCAATATAAGACAGCATACCACAGTTAATTCCCAAGGCACAAGGGCTGCAAAACAGGAAAGTCATCTGGAGATAGAAACTTTGACAGGAATAGGACTTCTGTTGTGTGATGCTGACAACATTATTCCATCATAAGCTGACTCCAGAACGATGATTACGCTTCTTCAGCCTGTGTATGCAAACATGTATTCATTTTGGAGAACCTAGCCCCTGAAAAGATATCAAAAGAAAGGAAATGCGCTGTTAACAAGGCATCACAGCTGAAACACCTCTGCAACAAAGTGAGATCATATATGCCGTAAGGACAGGTATGTCATAGGAAACAGTTACCTGCAGCACAGAGCCTCATCGTATGCAAGCCTCCCTACAGAAAAGCAATATCATATGAAAGGAACCTGCCTGTAAAAGTGCCCCCAACATACGAAATGCTCTGTCCAGTAGTGGCATTAAATGAAAGAAACCTAACAAGCAGAGTCACACTTATTTTCCTATTAACTAACACAAACCATTACTAAGCTGGATATTTAGCACATTTCAACTAACCAAAAACAGCAACTCAACCATAAATATCCTGGTCGATGGATTTTGCAGGACCAGAGTGTCCAGGGTAGGAACGTGATATATTGGCAAAATAACATTAGAAGGCACAGTACAATTGCAATAACAGAACATAGGAAGTATATCTTGTCAGGAAAATGATGATGTCATAGGAAAGCGACGTTCCTAGAAAAAGGATGTTATACGAGAGGCATTATTCCAAACAAAGGGATGTCATGGGATGGAGATCTGAGATCTGCCTAGCAAAGTGACTGTTTGAAAGGCACT
The DNA here is from genome assembly GCF_031143425.1 of Pleurodeles waltl. Classification (NCBI taxonomy): domain Eukaryota; kingdom Metazoa; phylum Chordata; class Amphibia; order Caudata; family Salamandridae; genus Pleurodeles; species Pleurodeles waltl. The sequence continues at coordinate 744,980,169 of NC_090450.1, read as the reverse complement.
TCATTTGCAAAGTGGCACCATGTGAAAGACTGGCCCATCAAAAGGAGCTAACACCAAAGTGACTTAAGAAAGGAACCTCCTCATCAAAACAACATATGAAAAGGAACTTAAAAGAAAGTGACATTACTATATGAAAGGATAATCACCAGCAAAGTGACATCCTATAAAAAGTGCAAAACGGAGAGGGACTGGGAGGATTGATGGTCCAGTATACGTTCTCCCTACAAATAGACCTATATAACAAAAGGTATACTGTTCCAAAAGTGTCTGTCTAAACGAGTTTTCACGAGCGGGTCATTTCTTAGGAGTACCCTCAAGCATCAATTCCAACGCTAGGCATCATCATCGGGCTAACTCCTCGCCGGACCGGCACTGCAATGTCCGACGTGCCACCACACAGATGGTGGTGGCTCTTTTGACCGAAGATGGAATTACTGATCAGATGGAATCAGTAAGGTGTAATAACGCTAGACGGAAAAGGAGAGTAAGAAGTGTATTAAAGTTGGCTCTGAACACCAAATGTCTTTAATACGTTGCTTTATATAAGGGTCAGGCCAAGATTAAAAATGAATGAAGGAGTTCGAAGGGGAATAATGCACCCTATACTCCTAAAAAAAAGGGGGAAGGAGGAGAAATACTCGATCCTAGCACTGAGAGGTCGACATGTTTCGCGCCTGGACGGTCTAAAATAGATCCAACGGCGCTTCTTCAGGACCTTAAAATGTAACTTCTCCTAAAAAACACACAACAATAAGTGCTAAAATGTCACTTACAGTATATGGACTTATTTGTCACAGTCAGTCACCTATTAGGTCGCCCTGTAAAAGAACAAAGACAGACATAAAAAAGCAAAATATACATTGGTATCTGCAGGTGAACATATAAACCAGCATCAACATGGTAAGTATTATGACTCAGGGACAGTAGTCGGGCACACTCAACATGACGTAGAAGGTTTACCATCCCATGTAGAGATAAGGCATCATGAGGACGCTTAAACCTCAGACCAGAGAAGGAACCACTACATCGAAAATAAGCAAAGGTAATAAAGTGTATAGTCAAGCCAAAAGTAATAGTCATCAATGTAGTGTAACATATATATCCAGTCACTCTAACTAATTATCTGTTCATTCATCCCTTTGTTAAAGATTCAAATCTCAGTCAGGGTTCAGTGCATCTTTGCATTCAGAGCTTAAACCCCTAACAAACAAGTGCTCAATCAATATAGTACTCAACAGGTAGAAAAACCGTTGACAGAATGTCCAACTATAGTTAGTTCTGTCTCTGTTCTAACAAGAAATTAAGCAAACAAAAAAAGGGGGGGTCCGTGTTAATGCGAACCTCCGTCTGTGTGCTTATCGGATGTGCGTGGTCGCGTCTATATGAGCAAAAAACAGCGCTTAGTTTGATACTTCTGCAGAGACCGTTTTCGCAATCTTTAGAATCATAAGTCACACATCATAGCGCGGAAAAAGCTGCGCATGACCAGTCAGAGTAACCTACTTGTATGCTGTCTCCGATCCGCTGTGCACCTACCCTGGGGCACGTCCTCGGAAACAGGGGTACGGAGTGCCAGTGGGTTTAAAAAGGTGTCAGACAATTAGCCCGAAGAGTGGATCGGGACTGTCTCCGTGGGTAGACACTGAAAAGGGACTCAAAACAAATGGAGATGGTGGTGTCTAAATATGGCGGCCGCCATCTTAGAGTGGATCTAGCTGCATTCACAATTGCTCAGTCAATCTCTTAAAGGATAGATAAACCAAAAACAAACGGGTTGTTTATGAATAGAAGGCTCATTAGCTGGAAACTGTAAACTCAATAGTACTGACAATAACTTTTTTTTAAAAAACTGTAGTACGGTGGAATTTTGTCTGTATCAGGGTTACTGCTGCTCTGGGAGGAATCTGTGTCATAAAAAAGGGATGAGTAATTAAGTAAAGCTAGACGTCTTAACAAATAATAGACAGTGAGTGGAGAAGTTCCGTCTGTTCTACTCACGGGCCGTCCCTGAGCAATCTCATGGATGACAGACAAAAGAGTCACCATGGATAGAGGGACCAGCCCAGAAAGTTCATACCCGGAGCAGTGTGTTTAAAAGCTGCCCAGGAAAAATGGCTGGTCAGCTACGATGATAGAGTCCACCATGGGATCTCGTCATTGAGGCCTACATTAGCTGTTTTAAGTTTAAAAATCCAGCGTTGTTCAGTCCTCAACAGGTATTTAGGATCACTGTCATTATATTTGGGCACTTGTAAGACAATCCACCATAGGTCGTTGGGACCATGGTTGGCTTCCAAAAAGTGCGCACTCAGTTTTCGTTGTGATTCTGGAACATCTAATATTGCTATGGTGTTTGTTGATTCTTTGTTTGACAGGTCTCGTTGTCATGCCAACATATTGTAGATTACAGGGGCAAGTTATCAAATAGATACAGTTTCGAGTGTTGCAATTCGTATGTTTGATCAACCGCCAGGGACCTACATGTTTTAGATCAAGTGTGTCTACCCTTTTAGTTAAAGGACAGACATTGCAGGAGCCGCAAGGATAGTGTCCAGAGACAGGGGGTAAACTCCATAAGGTGGACTGATCATGTGGGACACCTTGTTCGCATGGTCGTGTGAATCACTATATCTCTGATGTTCGGAGATCTTTTAAAAGAAAACTAAGGTCTGTTCATATGGACCCCTCCACTCAGTAGAATGTCCCACCGTTTATTGATAAGTTTTTTAACGGTATTTGACATGGGGGTGTAGGTGGATACACACGTCAACCGTGTTAGGTCGTTCCGTGTAGTAGACGCCAGCAGAGCTTCACAATGGTTATTGCGAGCTCTTTTGTAAGCCGGGTTAATGATCCTGGTGGGGTAATGTCGATCCTGTAATTTGTTTTTCAATTCACGTGCCTGTGTTTCAAATGATTCTACCGTAGAGCAATTCCGGCGCAGTCTTAAAAACTGGCCGAATGGTAGATTATCGCATAGAGCTTTAGGATGGTGACTCTCATACAGGAGCAAACTGTTCCGGTCAGTGATTTTATTATAGGTATCGGTAACCAGTTTGCCATCCACAATTTGGATCCTTAAGTCTAAGAAAGGTACTTGTGTCCTAGAAACATGTGCTGTGAATCTTAAAAAGGGATCCAGGGAATTGATCCAGTCGGTGAATAGGTCAACTGTCTGTAGGGGTCCTTGCCAAATGATAAGGATATCATCTATATAGTGCCGCCATAGCTTGATGTTGTCGAAAAAAGGATTGGATGATGGTAAAATGAAAAGTTTTTCAAACTGGTACATGTATAGACATGCCAGGCTGGGAGCAAAAGTGCTACCCATCGAGGTTCCTCTTATCTGATGATACAGTAAATCTTCAAATTGGAAGACATTTTGTGTCATTGCCAGGTCAGCACAGTGCATTATGAAATGTACCGGAGTCGAGGAAGTCCATGACTGGTGAAGAAGGGCGGACTCAACGACCTGTAGAGTAGCTGCCTGGGGAATATTCGTGTATAAAGATTCTACATCTAGAGTGATCAAAACTTCGACCTGCATTGAAGAGTTGATGTCCTCGATAAGGTTGAGGACATCTTTAGTGTCCCTAAGATAGGTACTTGAACTTTTCACTAGTGGCTGAAGAAATGAATCACAAAAGGTTGAAAGTGGTTCCAGAATGGAGCCAATGCCCGACACTATGGGACGCCCAGGAGGAGGTAAGGTCCCTTTGTGAATTTTAGGAAGGCAGTAAAAATACGGGGTCCGGGGATGGTTAGTTACTAAAAAAATCAGTCTCTTTTGAAATGATCCAAGCATTAGTTTTAGCCTCATTGACCATACATTTGATCTGAGACTGTAACTTATCTGTTGGATCCCGACTCAGGGGTGCATAGTACGTAGTGTCACTCAACAGACGGAGACATTCCTGTTTATAATCAATTGTATCCATAATCACAATGGCTCCTCCCTTGTCGGCTGGCTTTATGACTATCAATAGATCTCTCGACAGTGTCCTAAGTGCTTCACGTTCAAGGCCAGGTAAATTTACGAAAGGTCGCTTAGGGATCATCTGGTCAAGGTCTGATAGAACGGCCTTTTCAAAAGCCAGAACCTCACATGGAAGAGAGTGAGATGGAGGCATGAAGGTAGAAGGTTTCTTTAGACCTGTGTCGTTAACAGTAAGAGGTTCAGGTCGGTCTTTAAAGAAGAAGTGTAGGCGGACTTTTCTAAAAAATTGGGATAACTCACAATTAAGGCAGAAGAAATCTTCCTGAGGCGTTGGAACAAAGCCCAGGCCTCTATTCAGAACCCTTGATTCTTGTTCCGACAATTGCCTATGGGACAGATTCACCACTAAGTCCTTGGGGGAGCGATCTTGTTCTGGCTCCTGGTGATCATCTGTGGTTCTTCTCGTCCCCAATGAACTCTTCTGCCTCTTCCTCTCCTTCTGCCTCTTCCCCTGCCCGGGCGGCGGCCTAAAAAAGGACCGTAAGGTGGCATGGGGCAGGGCTGGAAGAATGGATAAGGGGGTTGCCAGAAGAGTGGTTGGTTATGAGGGTATTGAGGAAAGTTGTAAAAAGGTTGAGACATACTTTCATCAGTGCTCCATCCATCAGAGGAGGAGCTACTGCTGTAATTCCGTGTTTTCTGTTTGTTAAAAACTGTAGACTCGTCTGATGATCGAGACTGAGTGTCTGTTTCAAAATCATCCTTGATGTATGGATACACCTTCTCCCGTTCAAACTTGCCTATGTCTTTTTGTAGTTTGGAAATTTTCTGTTGTGTAAGGAACTCTTTGGTGTCACTAAGTTCCGCATTAATTTCCGATAGACGGCTCTTAAATGCCGCTAACGTCACTGTGGTTTTAATTGAGCTTTCTACACAGTTAATCTGGATAGTGATCGACTCAGCTAGTCGTTTTGAGGTGTTGATAATCAATACTAACCAGTCACGGGTGCATTTCCATGCAACCTGTGCCCAGTCCTTCCTGAAGGCCAAATCCTATAAAAAGTACCTGTCCTTCTTGTGAAAATGCCTACTCCTAGCAGTATCACAACATATGAAAGGGATATCCCCAGTACATTTATATCGTCATCTAATGGCCATGCTCAGCAAAGTGACGTCATAGGGAAGGAACCAAACCAGCAAAATTCACTAATCCGCATCTGACCACCAGCAGTTTGTCTCTTCATGGGTGTTTATTAGCGTTCTTTTATCATTCCTTTGCAATCATTCAAGGTGAAGGTTGGAATTCTTTCCTTGTGAAAAGAATCTACCGGAAAACGTTATATCATAGGCTAAGTGACTTCCAGCGAAAGGAACTATAACAAGAAGATATCCTCATGGGTGAAAGCCCCTTCGAATTGCCCCAATTAAAATGGCTAGTTCATCACAGCCTTGACGATCTTGAATCTAGAATAATTTTGCAGACCACTTTTCAGGAATGCCTATCCCAGTACTGAAAACATACTGGGTAGCCTGGCCACTGACAGCTGCAGAGGCAATGTACGTTTGAAGTTAGCTTGCAGATTTGAATGGATTTGTGGAATATTCAGGATCTGTACTCGAACATGACAATATTAGACAGCCTCTTAGTTTGCCACTACAATAATCCAAAGGTGCTACTAAAGATTTTGAGATTTTTTTTTTACTAAACAAAAGATTTGACTTATTGTGCATGCATATGGCATGTGTGTGTTAGATCTCTTGGCATATGACAATCTACAAAATAAGTGCTATGGGAACCTTAGGAATTAACGATAAAATGGCTGCGCTTTTATTTGTTTAAATTACATGACAGAATGACCTGCAACAAAGACGTGCGCCCAAGTCAGTTTCCTTGACGCTGGCTCATTGACATCCCTCCAAATCCTCTGCAAATTCAGAGAAATCAGAAGGAATGTAAGGAAATGTATTAATCATCCTTCCTTTCTAAGGGTTTATAAGGACATTCAATTTCCAGGCCACAGAATCATGAAAACTGGCAGAGAAACGAGGTACAACTTGGCTGCCCCTCCTTCTAGGTACCCTGTTTCACATCTAAAGTGGCAGCAAATTGTCTTGAACACTGCCAATGACAGCAGAAATCCTGTGAGGTGGGGGAGCACCAAGCTGCGACGATCCGCCCTCTGTTTGTCTACCCTGAAGGTGGAAAGCTAAAGGGGAAGAAACTCACTTCTTTTCCCATTTCAGGGTCTGAGACACCACACAAGCTACATGCTAGATCCTTGACATTTGAGATAGGTGTTCACCACAGCATTGTCTGTCCTGCACAAAATCGGACAGCTACACCAACAAAACAAGCTCCTGGAGACACCCCCTGATTGCCTGAAGCATTCTCTGGATTCAAGAGCAGAAGCCTTTAAAGCTACTCCAACAATCTGGAATATGTACCTAATTGAGAGTGGCACTCTCCTTGGAAGATCTGGAATTTGTGGATTTGTGGTAAAGATACATGGCACTAGAGGATTCCACTTCCACTCCCATCCACACATGGTCTGGATGTAACCAAAACTGAAGATGACAGAGAGGAGGAGACACCCTCCCCATCTGATTGTAGATCTCTAACTCGAGCTTCCATGAACTCAGTTGATGCATCAACAATGACAGCAGATGAAATTGTGCCATCTTCACAAGGAAGACCTTGGGAATCATGTCCCCTCGGACTCTGAGCCAATCTTGATTTTTAATGACTCCAACAAGACAGCCACCCATGACTGCAGGAACAGACACTGTTCTGATGTACTGAAATTGCTGACCTGTCACAGTAAAAACAGATATTTCTGGTGAGACCTCCAGACTCACCAGCCAGATCACCTGCAGCATTATACCAACTTGAGTTGGAGCTTGAGAATCCAGTCATTACGTTTATCAGACCAGGACTAACCTGAACACACCATTGACATTTGGAACCACTAAAATGATCTGATACTACCATAATCCCAATTCTGCACGAGGAAATCGGAACAAGAATCCATTTCCTCACCAATGCCAGAATCACATCTTGAAAACTATATCACTTGAGCGGATCCTGATCCAAGGTATTGGAAACAGGCTAGACTTCAGCAGGGAACCAACTTCATCGCTAAAGCATCTGAAAACAATTGCTAGCACACCAGGGCTGTGGAATGGCTGATGTCAAACAGCCCTGGTCCTGTGAAGGTGAACCTCCACTGGAGCCTTCAGCAAGGGAGAGATCATATAATCAGGAGTGCTGCTGCTTCTTTGGAGTTGATGTTTGAAATTAAGACTTTTCAGTGTTACCACCAAAAGCCTTTTGGTAGTGACCTGAAGAATTGAAGGAGGAACGACCATCATAGGACCCATGGTGTGAAGGTTTGAACGTGTCAGACTTCATCTAGTCCAATAATCAAAAGTAAACTTCCTTTCTCAAAAGCTCCTTTTACCCTGCCCTCCAGCTGTGGTTCAAGTGGCTTTTGACCCTGAAAAGACACATGTAGAAGCAGTCCCTTTTCAGAGGAATCTGTATTTGTTTCTGTGACTAAAACATTCCTGTACAAGAATGCACAGTAGTGCTCCCGGAGAAGGCCACCACTGAAGGGAGTCAAATGTCACATTCGCCAAGTAATCCATCTGTTGTTCCATGATGGACAGCACCTCAAGCCTGCCCATCATGTCCTGCAGAAGGTTGAACTAAGGTTGTTAATCAGTCTTCAAAGATTTTGCCACATACATGGACATAAGCCCTCAACAAAATTGAAAGTGCATATGTCTTCTTCAAAGTGCCATTTGCCATCTAGTCCACTGAGTGTTTAGGAATACCGTTTTCAGCTGCTTTAGAAGCCAGAACAGCCAGATCAGGCAGCATGGAATATAAAGACACAACATCACCCAGTCTGGATCCTCTAGTACCCAGGGTACATGTCCAACTTGTCAGATTCCGTCCATTCCCTTAAAACTTTGTTTTTCATGAGGTTATGCCCAGGGAAGGGAAAGGAGGAAGACAGTTAATTTTGTTAAATAGGTCATCTCCATGCTCCTGACATACGAATGCAGATGATTGCAGAACATTGCTTAACTTGATTTCTGCATATAAAGGTGGGCTGCCACTCTAGCCTTTTCACCCTTCTGTACCTCAAAGGAAGTAAATACTCATGGTCCCTTCCATCAGAAGACACAGCATCAGCAACCACGCTTGAAATGAAGGCCTCAAGTTCTGCACCTAGGGCCAGATTTATCAATATTTGAAGCAGAAAGATAACATATTATACCATATGGAGAGGGCAAGAATGTACCATGTTTACTAACACATGGCACATTCCTACTCTCTCACTGAGCTGGCGCAATATGTGCTGCTTCAAGTCAATACAGGCACTCTTGAGCCGTGGTGCATTACTATGCACCCTTTCCTAGTGCAGAGTAACTTAAGGCAGCAACTTGTACTGCTTTGCGTTACTCCAGATTTACCAAGCCATGCAGGACCATGCAAGATGGCCTTGTGTTGCTTGGTAAATCTGACTTAAGGATTGTATTGCACTTGCATCACCCTGTGTGACACAAGGGCAATGTAACCTTTCGACAAATATCGACAAATATGGCACCAGATCCAACAACACAAAGGAAGAATGGAGCAGTATTAGTGATAATATTGCATGTGACGCATTGAGTTAAGTGCGATGCTACAGTACGCAGTTGCTAAACTGATTTATACCAATCAAGAGCATAAAGTTATGATTTCTCTATTGATTTTGAATGTACATTTAAAACGTTAGATCTTCCACTGGAAGAGAAATATAAGATACTGACAAATAGGGTTATTAATACTAAAACCCCATGGATTTGAATGCATGATGAAAAGCTATCAATATAAACTTGGAGAAATGCAAGGAAACGAATAGAGTAACGTCTTCTAAAACAAATTAGAATCTAGAAATGTAAGGCTCTGAAAGGGGGTTGTGGGAGAATGAGGAGAATCTGTTTCCCTTTATCTGATATTTGTACATGAATCTTTCTTCTTTCGTTTCTCACTTACATGGAATAGCAATAGTTCTAATTGTCTGTAATATTAAACTAGATATTTTTAGGATCACCCGTTCATGTCATTTCAGAGCAATACTCGTTCACATTTTAAAACTCTGCCCAATGTGGCCTAATGTTTTTTTTAAAATAAAATAAAAATAGCACCCACCAAAACCGCACTGTACAGCTATCATCTTTAATTAGATAAGTATCTTAAGTTGCTTACAACCTGGCATGAGGTTCCATGTGTTATTCTCGAGGTGATCTATTATTACCTTTTGATTAAACATGGATGATTACTTTCCGAGTATATATTTGTTTACATTAATTTTCCATTCATTTTCATAATTCAATTTTGGGAAATCATAGGAAATCCGCTATAAATATTAGGTTATTTTTATTTTCTAGCTAAGGCAGTACCTTTGTACTCCAGATTAACCTTTTTTCAAAATATTTTCATGCTGCTGAAAATATTAATTTGTGTATTCTTTTTGCATATTTTTAATACATACTTCTTCTTTTTAGTTTAACCTTTTCAGTTTTTCATTAACCTTATCCCTTTCCATATGTTACACCCTAACTCAAATTAACCCTGTGCCCTTAAGAATATATTACTACGGGGGAGGTGGGGGTGTGGCCAGGGAAGATGGCTGACAGCATGGGCCTTTAAATATCTTGCCTTCGTTGCACTACTCCTGCAGTATCGGCCCATAATGTTGCTGCAGGACCCTCTAAAATGCCTGCTGAGGGCCCCCAGTGCTCAGCGGACATTCCAGACGCTGTAGGACCCACGGGTGTGCTTGGATCTACCTGCCTGACAGGATATTGCTGCTTCTCTCTGCCTCTCCTGCCCGATGATGCTGGGCTTCTGCTTTTGTGAGCCCTTTTGGCCTGGTGGGACCTTGGCATTTGAGCTTTGATCCTGTGGACCCGTGCCTGCCATGGCAGCATTCCTGTCCACCCAAGCCAGGTTGGGGGGGGGGCACAGGCCTCTCTGATCAATGATGTGGAGGCTCTAGATGATGATAGCTTAGCCGGACTTCATGCCCCTTTGCTTGGTCCCCCCCAGGATGACTGGAGTCCCCTTGGGGTGAGTGATCTGGGGGCATGAATTGAGGCCTCACCTGACCTGGGAGAGGTTTGTGGCCACCTGATGCCCCTCGGGCCTGCTGGAGCTGCAGACATGCTTGGACCCCTGCCAGGATGAGAAGCGGAGCAGGGATGTTGGAGGCCTTGGACTCATGCAGAGATTCTCTGGTGTGCTTGGTCCCGCCCTGTGGTGACTGGTCCTCTGTCTGACCTGATCGGGGGCAGACAAGAGTGCTACTGGACCTTGGCCTTGGGGTATCGAGTGTGAGGGTTGCCTTGGGGCCTGAGAGCTGCTTAGCTGCCTCTTTTTACAGTTTTAGATGGTCGCCCCTGCTCTGGAGGCCTGGTTATGGTTCGGTCAGCCCCGTGGGTGGGGGAGCAGGTGGACAAAGCTGGAGCCAGACTGCCCTCCCAGGTCTGTGAAGAGCTCCTGGTCACTACTGCGGCACTTGTGATGGGGTGGTGTATCTGGAGCTGGTGGGAGACCCAGCATCAAGGTGTGTCTTCGGCTCAAGCTATGTCTGGGTGCTCCTAGACCTAGCCCTGAGGACTTTCTCTAGGTGCCCTCAGTTGCGGTTCTCTTATATCCTGGTCCATTCTGCTGGCTTGTTGTGGGACAGTTGGCCCTGCTGTGTTTGTGCTGCCTGGAGGACCCGATCGAGGCCCAGAGGTGTGTGGGAGGCTCTCCTGATGCTCTCCCTTAGAGTCCAGTGGTGCTACAGTGATGGCCTGGAGGTGACTACTCAAACTGGGGACTGGATGGCTCCTGTGTTCAACGTTCTCCCCGTGCCTTTACCTTTGCATTGGATGGTCCCCGCAAGGGAATTTTGCTGTCCCCATTCTGGTCCTGTTTGTCTGAGGTGCTCCCTCCTTGTGACATTTCCCCACTTCTTCTGCTGTGCTGGTCCTCGACTGCTCTGCTCCCACTTACTTTCCTTTGTCCCCACAGTAGCTGGAGTTAAAGTAGTGATAACGCGTCCAGCCCTTATAAATTACCTGTACCTGGACACGTTAGAGGTCGGTGAATCTATTAACCAAGTCGGGCTCTCCTCATCCTAGAATAGTCGGGTCACTCAGATCAATAATCAATAACTATTGCAATCAGTAATCAATACTCAAATAATAGATCATTATGGCACATCAGAAATCAATAACAGTTGGTATTTCGGCGCACCATGACCTTTCAGTCATGAATAATCACACCAGTTTATTAAAAGTTAGTGAATTTATTTCCCTATATTAACAAAGCTAACACGATATATATAAGTCTCAAAACCAAATGATATATGTAGATGAACATTGCTAGCTGTCCATAGCGGCGGAAGAAACGCAATCTACGCAAAATCTGAATAATGATACACTCAGTTATGGCAATGCAAATCACTAATATGACTAACTGTATTTGACTAATTTCATACATTGGTCAGCATAACAAGATTTCAAATTAACATGGTGCATCGAATGAATACCTCAACTAACCTCTAATTAGCATTGGCATGTGGGATTTCATGCAAAACGAATTTAGTCAACACAAATTTGGAAACTTCTAACTTGGGCCCTATCAAAATAGCAGTTGGTTCCTAAAAGGAAAAACACAATGCATAATACATTTATCCTTTCATATTTACCAAATACAAACAGCATTCAAGAAAAGACTTCGTCCCTCAGGTACCGGTTCGATCAGCTTGGGGCAGATTTCAAGGGGCAAAATTAAGGGCAAGCTTCCTTGCAGTGGCAAGAAGAATGGGGCAAAGTTACTTCCTGGGCAAGACGGGGCAAATCAAAGTTAAGGTCTCTAGGGTGAGAATTTCTTAAAGTCTCTTTCTCTCTGATAGAGAGAAGGGCATCAGGGTGTCGTCCAAAATGGAGTCTGGCGCCTTGCTTCAAATTGGCATCAAGGAAAATGGCTGACTTCTCTTTGTCCAGTGGGTTTAAGTAAGAAACATTCCAAATTCTGCAGGGTCTTCCATTGGAGGGTTCATAGGTTGGCTTCAAATTTGTCCAATGAAAATTGTCTTTTTACTAGCTCTCATTTATGCATACATTGTCCTTGGAGCCTTGGAACACAAGTTGTAACATGGTTTGCCAATTATTTTACTATCTGTACCTTCATTGTCCGCACCTGCAGACTGACCTTGTATCAAAGGGGATGAAACCGGCCTAGTATGAAACCTTGTAGATAAGTGTATTAGTCATCTCTACTGGAAAAATACAACTTCAGGCAAGAATATATGTTTCATTAGTTCAAGGAAAAGCCACGCAGTTAGAATTTGAGACCAGGCAACTAGGCCAAAGCCTCTACTAAATTTAAGCTAAGCAAAACAGTTTCAAATAAGAAATCATGGCCTACATTTGCAATTATGACAGATTACTACATTTTCAATTCTTCATGATTAATAAAGCTCGTTTATAACGATGGCGAACTACCCCGAGGGCACAATTTCCCTTGTACATTATTTTCTTTACTAAAATCACGCTACATTATACGCTTTTGGTTACGTGATATGTATGAATATACGTTGGACCCTCTTTTCTGCGTCATCAATCCCTCCTCTGATGACTAACTATGTCATCACATCAAATCTACCCACAAATTTTATTCCATTAAAATTCTGTATAGTAATTTGGCACTTCAGTTAATTCCCTTTTTCTTTTAATCCCTTTAGATTTTTCTCTATATATTTCTACCATTTTTGCTTGTTCTTTCTCTTCTCTTCTCCTTTTGCGTCTTGTTTTCAATATTTTGATACCTTTCCATATTCCCCAAGAGCCTAATAAACAAATTAATATTATTAATATTCCCTTTATTATTTTCAGTAACAATCTGTTCCAAACGTTGCTGAGCCAATTTCCCACAGAAGCAAATCCTTTTCCAACTTTCTCCCAAACTCCTGGTTCTTTCAATTCCTTTAAATCTATACTTTCATTAGTTAAATTTGTAAGCATCGTTCTAATTTTTCCACTGCTGTCCGGTATATATGTACAACAGTGACGTGTACCAAGCATTTTGCAAACGTCGCCATCCTTTGCTAAAAGAATGTCTAAGGCAAGCCGATTTTGAAGAGTCATATCTCTTTCTGCAGCAAGTTCAGCATCCATCAGGATTATAGCTCCTGAAAATTTTGTCAGCATGTTATCCACAATAGTAGACAACTTTCGTATTTTGATTGAATTCAATATAACTCCCACTTTAGGAATCAATGCTCCAAATATATCTCCTACCACACCAGAAGCTCTCTCTCTCTTCTGAACATGATGTGATTCAGACAGCTTTGGAAATTTCGTTAAGTCATCCAGTTGGTAAATCTTTGGGAACACTATTCCCAAATAACATCTCCCATACCATCCTTTAGGAAGACGATAATAGGCGTTAAGTCCACAAATATAATATATTCCAGGAATAACTGGATCTTGTCCATTCAGCATGAACGTCCACTTAGGTTGAAACAAAAACGTATGTTTGCATTCACTCGTTCCCACAAAAACTGTGTCATAGTATGATTTATGTCTATGTATACAATATCTCCCTACGTGCAATGTATATAAAGCTATTTTCCCTTGTGTCTTTATTGCGGCAAAAGCATAGTTATCTACAGATGTCCTTTTGTGTAATTCCCTTTCTAATTCCTCCTTCATTTTTTTCCTCCTATCGTCAGTGCGGTCTAAAAAGTTTATCTCTACTGGTGAAAGCAAGCATGTAAGGTTCTCTCTATGTGCGTGAGCTGTGTGAAAAGGTGACAACGGCTCAAAGAATTCCCTCATTAATTTGAAATAATAATCTCTAGCTATTTTACTCAGGTACTCAATTATGGGGACATATGCAAATGTAACATCATAATTAGAGTAAAAATAATGAATATACTGTTGACCATAAAATCTGGACGTTATTATACTACATGTAATTCCGTAAGTAAGAGGCATGCTATGATACGTCACCCCTTCCACTACTGAGGTAGGTATTTGTGTGCACACGTAACAATCTTTCGCATCCATTGTCTCAACATACTCACTCAACAAACGATAGAAAACGTTAGACAAAAGTTCCTTTTTATCATGTAAATGTCTCTCATCTTGCTCGAGTCTCTTCAAAGCTGTTAGTTCAGTAATAATAGTAGGTTTAGAAGTAGAAGCATTATTCGTCTCACTTTCGTTCTTTCCATGCATTCCAAGAACTATCGCTACAATTATTAGTACGCATGCGGTTATTAGACCTATACACATGTATTTACAACACTTCATTTTACGTCCCTGTGTAGTGTAGCCTGTCATGATCTGTATAGAATCAGAAAGTTGAAGACACCTTATCAAAGCGGGTTTGCAAATATTTACAAAGCTAAACAAGTTCAATGTTCACACAGTTTTCTTTAGCAGCTTAGGGGGTCATTCTTACTTTGCCGCCCGCCAAAGTAACCCCGTCAGAACACCGCACCGCGGTCGAAAGACCGCTGCGGTGATTCTGAGATTTGCCCTGGGCTGGCGGGCGGCCGCCAAAAGGCCGCCCGCCAGCCCAGGGCAAATCAACCTTCCCACGAGGACGCCGGCTCAGAATTGAGCCGGCGTAGTGGGAAGGTGCGACGGGTGCAGTGGCACCCGTCGCGTATTTCAGTGTCTGCATAGCAGACACTGAAATACTTTGCGGGGCCCTCTTACGGGGGCCCCTGCAGTGCCCGGCACCCCCTACCGCCATCCTGTTCATGGCGGGTTTCCCGCCATGAACAGGATGGCGGTAGGGGGTGTCTGAATCCCCATGGCGGCGGAGCGCGCTCCGCCGCCATGGAGGATTCAGAAGGGCAGCGGTAAACCGGCGGGTGACCGCCGGTTTACCCTTTCTGACCGCGGCTGAACCACCGCGGTCAGAATGCCCTTCGGAGCACCGCCGGTCTGTGGGCGGTGCTCCCGTGGCCGGTGACCCTGGCGGTCACCGGCCGCCAGGGTGAGAATCACCCCCTTAGTCTCTTATCAGTTAGCAGCGTTGTCTCAAAATCGGTTTAAAGTCAATCAAGTTAGCAATGTCTTAGCCGGTTGAAAGGTCAATCAGGTTATCAATGTCTCTATTCGATAAAGTTCATGGAGTTTTTACTCCTCAAGTACCAAAGTGAAGCTCTGCCTCTTCGTTCTCGAGACTGAGGGATACAAATTCATCTGACCAATCGTTAGTGGCTAAGTATGCCCACTCCGGACCAGAATATCTTTTGCTCGGTATTCTTTTTCTTTTCAATTTTGCATCTCTCTTTGACTCTCTCTCGCTGGTACTTTCTTCCTTGGCCAAGTCCTTTTCTTCACTTGGTGCTGTTATTGCGTCAGACACTTCTTTTCTTTTCTCTTTCACCCTTTGCCCTTCACTTTCGTTTAATGCTTCTCTGATCCTTAATTTCACTGGCGATATGCTTTGTCTCCGTTTCGCACTATTTCCACTTGATGGACCTGCAATCTCTTCTGAAGGAATGTGAACCATCGCTCTGTCCTGCCTTGTCTTCTCCCTCTGGGAAGTCAATCAGGTCTTCCTTTTCTTTTCCTGTATCATCTGCTTCTGGGAAAGCCCTCCTCTGATCAGACTCTCCTGCTCCTTCACTTGTCTCGAGCTCTTTGTCACTGTTACCCGCTTCAGGCTCTTTGTTACCTTCAGGACCTTCGTCACTTTCTGAGGCTCCTCCTTGGTCTTCCCCAAATGAATCGGTTGCTTCGTCCTCAGAAAATATTTCTCCTTCCTCTATTTCTACCTGTTCGCTTCTGGTTCCTCTTCGCTCTGTCTCGGCGCTTGGCACTTTATCAGACACAGGTGACTTCAGCGCTTCGACTTCCTCTTCTGTGGGACACTTCACCCTCTTTGTGTGACTGGCGTGAATCCAGTTGGGAACTCCCGCACACTTCACAGCGGTGGTAGTTGTCAGAATCACTTGGAAAGGTCCTTTCCAACGGGGTTCCAGACACGACTTCCTCACGTGCTTCTTTATCACGACCCAGTCACCTGCTTTCAGGGCGTGTCCTGGATCTTGGATCGGTGGCAAGGTGGTTGCCTCCACCTGGTGAGAGAAAGAGCGGACCACATCAGCTAGACCTTTGCAGTAGTCTAACACCATATCATCTGTAATATTCAAAAGAGCATTTGCAGGAACTGCTGGAAGTCTCATGGCTCTGCCCATGAGAATCTCGTGCGGGGATAGTCCAGTCTTTCTGTCAGGGGTGTTTCTCATTGACATTAGCACCAAGGGCAATGCGTCAGGCCATTTCAAGTTTGTTGATGCACATATTTTCGCCATCCTTGATTTCAATGTGCCATTCATTTGCTCCACTAGACCTGATGCTTCAGGGCGGTAGCTACAATGCAACTTTTGCTCAATGTTCAGCGCTGCACAAAGTAATTTTATTACTTCGTTATTGAAGTGACTTCCCCTATCTGATTCTAAGGAGATCGGAAATCCGAAACGTGGTATTAGCTCTCTCAAGAGTAGTTTTGCAACTGTGAGACTGTCATTTCTGCGTGTAGGGTATGCTTCAATCCAGTGACTAAAAATGCACACAACTACCAACACATACTTCAAGCCTCCATGCACAGGCATCTCAATAAAGTCCATTTGCATCCTGCTGAAGGGACCCCCTGCTCTTCCAATGTGGTTCAAATTTACTACTGTTCCCTTCCCTGCGTTCATCTGTTGGCAAATGACGCAACGATGGCAAACTGCTTCAGCAACTTGACGGAATTTGGGGTTAAACCAATCAGTTTTAAATAGTCTAATCATGGCATCCCTCCCAAGATGAGCTTGTCCATGATAGAATCTGGCTAACTGTGTCAAAAGACTGTTTGGCAGAACAAATTTCCCTTCACTTGAAACCCATAATTCGTCTAGTCTCTTTACACATTGTGATTTGGTCCATGAGAGTTTCTCATCCTCACTGACATCATTCTGTAAGGATTTCAATACGTCCATTGTATCTACAACTTTTAGAGCAAAGATTTCGCTTGGTTCAAGTTCTGGCTCATTTATCAAATTCCATTCATCCCTGAGCAATATACAGTTCAATGCGCAAAACCTTGCGACTTGATCCGCATATCCTTTTCCCAGAGAAACATAGTCTTGTCCCTTCAAGTGTGCACTGCATTTTACCACTGCTACTTCTCCTGGTAATTGGATGGCATGTAACAATTCTCTTATTCTTTCACCATTTTTCACTGGCGATCCTGAAGAGGTCATGAAGCCTCTCTGTGACCACAATTGTCCAAAGTCATGCACTATTCCAAATCCGTACTGGCTGTCAGTGTAAATGGTAACTTTCATTAATGCGGAAAGTTGGCAAGCTCTAGTAAGGGCTACCAATTCTGCTACTTGTGCAGAGTAAACTCCTTGAAGCCAAGATGCTTCCAGAACACCTGTTACCGTACATACAGCGTATCCTGCCTTCAATATTCCCAGTGCATCTCTTAAACTTGAACCATCAACAAAAATAACTTGATCGTTTTCTTCCAATCGGGTATCTTTGATATCAGGTCTTGGTTTGGTGCAAAATTCAGTCACCTGAAGACAGTCGTGCTCGATGTCTTCAGCGTTCTCAATTTCGGCATTTTCACTGGGAAACAAGGTTGCTGGATTCAACGTAGTGCACCGTTTCAGCTGCACGTTAGGTGATCCCAGAATTATTGTTTCATACCTTGTGAGTCTAGCACCAGTCATGTGCTGTGTTCGGGAACGTGTCAAAAGTATCTCGACTGAGTGAGGGACCATGACTGTTAAAGGGCGTCCCATCACTATTCCTTCACTCTGAGTGACGCTGATACCAACTGCAGCTACGGCACGCAAGCACCCTGGCAGTGCTGCTGCGACCGGATCCAAAGTAGCTGAAAAATATGCTACTGGTCTGTTTACGCCGCCATGGGCTTGGGTCAAGACAGACAAGGAACATGCATCACGTTCATGACAAAACAATGTGAAAGGCTTTGTGTAATCAGGCATACCTAAAGCTGGAGCCCTGCACATGCATTCTTTCAATTCAATAAAAGCATCCATCTCATCTCCTTTCAGCTCTATTTCATCCAGCGCATCCTTCTGGGTCAGTTTCAGTAAAGGTTTTGCTAGGGTTGAGAAATTGGGAATCCATTGGCGACAGTAGCTCACCATTCCCAAAAACGTCCTCACCTCCCTCCTCGTCTTTGGGGGACTCATTTGAAGTACACTTGTTATTCTTTCCTTCATAATTCTTTGTGACCCTTTCTCTATTTGGTGGCCCAAATATTTCACTTTCCTCTGGCAGAACTGTAATTTTGAAGGGGACACCTTGTGTCCATTCCTTCACAAATGGTTCAATAGGGCAATAGTGTCGGCTGTACAGTCACTTTCTGTCTTGGATGCGATCAGCAAATCGTCAATGTACTGCACTAAGGTTGACTCGAATGGTAACTCTAATGATTCCAAATCTTTCTTTAGAATCTGATTGAAAATTGATGGTGACTCCGAAAACCCTTGAGGAATTCGACACCAACTGTAGACTCTGTCTAAGAATTTGAAACAAAAGAGAAATTGGCTGTCCTCATGAAGGGGCACAGAAAAGAATGCTTGCGACAAGTCGATGACTGAGAACCACTCAGCATCACAGGGGACTTGAAACATTATCACAGCTGGATTTGGTACTACGGGACAACATTTGATTATTATGTCATTTATTTTCCTCAAATCCTGAACAATTCGGACCTTTCCACTCGGTTTTATTAGTCCCATGATTGGTGAATTACATGGACTGCTTAACACTTCTTTCAGTACTCCCTGCTTTACAAACTCATCAATGAGTTGGGCGACTTTCATGAGGGTGTCTTGTGCCATATGGTACTGTGGGGTCTGGGGAAAGGTTACATTGGGTTTTACCGTCACTTTCACTGGTTCCACTCCTTTGACCAATCCTACTTCTTTCCCTGTCATATCCCACACTTCCTTTCTGACTGTTTCCTGTAACTCAGCAGGAATATCTGCTTCAGTGAGCATTGGATAAAGAGTAATCAGAGGATACTCCTCATCGACAGTTTCCACTTCGTCCCCTCCTACACTGTCCTCTTCTTCCCCATCACTGTTTGTCTGAATTTTAATTCCATCATTTGAACACATAATCGAACATCCCAATTTGCACAATAGGTCTCTCCCTAATAGTGATATCGGGCTTAAATCACACACCACAAATTTATGTGACCCTTGATAGTTACCAATTCTGACATGAACTGGATCTGTGATTGGGTTCGTCAGGTACCTGTTTGCTACTCCCACTACTTGAACTGTTCTCCCTGAAAGTGGCAAATTTGGTACTTCAATGCTCCTGACAGTGGAACGTGTAGCTCCTGTGTCAACCAAGAATGAAACGCGATGACCCATAACTCTTCCCTCCACATACGGACCCTTTTGATCAACTTCCAAAGATGCTGCAAGCATACAATTTCCTTCCTCATCTGAACTTTCACTCTCCCATGCATCGTTTATTCCATTCTCACTATGTAAGGGGAATTGGTGAACTGTGTCACTTTGATTCATTCCTTGACCCGTGACCTGTTGAGGAAGCATTGCTTGCTGCTGATGCATTGGTGCTAAGGGTATTTGCATTTGTAGATTAGGTACCATAGGAAACTGCTGTTGCATTGGCTGTAATTGTGCCATTTGCACACAGGGCATTTGCACCTGTTGCGGTTGCATGGGTTGTAAACCCTGTATCTGGTTTATATTGTTTTGAAAATTTGGATTCAGACCTCTCAATTTTTGTCCTCTCATAGTCTGAAATGCATTGACATCATTGTTTTGCTGACCTACACCTTCCTGCACCATCATCGGGCACTCCCGTTTCCAATGCCCGACAATTCCGCACGTGTGACATGGCATCACCTTCTTCATTGCCTGTATACCATTTGGAATCATAACGGTATTCAAATCAGGACCATTATTCACAAAACCTCCTCGGCCTCTGCCTCTCATCTGCGGCTGAAACATAGCATTTCCCTGCTGCTGCGGCATCTGTTGTTGGAAACCTTGCAAACCTGTCTGAGCTGCCCTAAGCTGCATCACCATCCCCTTTTCTTTCAGTCTTTTCTGCTTTGTCTCAATCTCATCACTGCAGTATTTTGCATAATTCAACACTTCATCGATCGACTTTGACTGCCAACAAATCAAATGCGTTTTAATCATCTGGCTGATTTCGGGTCTCAACCCTTCCACAAACCTGAACACAAAATGGAGCATGTCCTTTGCCTCAATCGTTTCCGTGCCACTGTAATTTGTAAACGCTTTCAACAACCTCTCATAATACGCATGTATAGACTCTTTAACCTCTTGGGCGATCCTGTCAATCCTCTGCCAATCCACATTTTTCGACGCAACTTTGGTTTTCAAGTGCTCGATCACCTTGTGGTACAAACTCATTACCGTAGGTGATGGCGCACCTGTGTCCCTATCTCTATCTGGTTCACTCGTCGGCCAACCTACAGCCCTTTTACAATCTTCCCACAAATCTGCCGGAACCACAATTTCAAATAAAGTATTCAGGTCTTCCCAGAGACATTTCGCGAGTTTCACAAATCTATCTGTTTGTTGATACCACTCAATCGGCTTCTCTCTCAATTTGGGAAAGTCATCCGTAAAGGATTGAATATCGCACATGTGCCATGGTACATGTACAAGTTTTCCCCCTGCTGTCTCTCTCATTGGTAACATAGTTATCAGATCATCATTCTGTTGTTTTTTCTCATTCCGCTCTGGAGTATTTTCTTTCTTTTTGTCCTTTTTCTTAACCCACCTGCTTTCCCACTTGTCTAAACATCTCCAGACCTGTGCACTCTGCAGTATCTCTTTAAGGTGTGTTTTCATCCCTGCGGATCTCATGTGTTCAAAATCTTTTGTCTCAAAGTCTAACCTGTAACTTCTGCTCAGGTGTTTAGTCTTACTTATATCGATCTTGTTTCTGTCTGCAATTTCTTGTAACTTCTTATGTATGCTGCTTACTTCTCTTGTAATCCTAGGGCACATGTATCTTAGTTCTTCCTCTGTGTATGATTCTAATCTGTTCAAACCCATTGTTCCCTCTACCAGTTCATCTGCCTCCATACCCAACCTTATTTTATTCAGGTATTCTTCTCCCTTCCCGCTGGATGTACTCTGTGGGGAGTTCAGGCTGTTGAACCATTGTGTTAACTGTTGCGTGTTCAGTCTTATCAGTGTAGCAGTTACATCAACTGCTACTGATGGTTTCTGTAATGTTTCAGTCTCTGAGGTTAGCGGTACTAATAGTGGTGGATGTGACCTTACCATGGTCGACAGAGCACAAATTGGAATTGGACTGAATTCCGACAAGGACCCAGATCCATTTGGCAGTGCCGCTATTGGAGTTGTTTCTGGAGTGGTCTCTATGCATCTTCTCCCTGTCCCACTCTGTGTCATTACTACCCCTTGTTCGCATATGTTTGGGTCTCCTTGTATGTACAGTGGTACTGGTGGACCTACAGTAATAGGCAGAGATATTGCATCTGGATTCGGTCTGTTCCCCGAATTCTGTGGCATGTTAATCCCCACATTATGGTTCATCATTGCTGGCATACCTAACTGGCTCTCTGTCACTCGAGTATACTTCGGCCCTTCTTGTGCCTGCTTTTGAGGCATCAAAAACTGTGTTGATTCGGCTTGAATCAATGTCGGTCTCTGATAGTTTTGTCCTCCCTGCGCCATTGAATCAGAAGTCATTCCCATGTTATGCTCATCACAGCAGTGCCTTTGAACCTGTGGCTGATAATTATCAGCAGGCTTCAAATTAGGCACGTCTGGGTATATTCTCTGAATCTGTGGTATTTGTGGTGAGAAAGGCATGTCGGAGCTGCTCGGCCTCTGAGATATTCTCAAATTTGGTGTTACATTACCCTGTACTGGTTCTGGAGGGGCAGTACTAATGCTTGAGCCTTTTTCGCTTTCCACGTATGGTGGGGGGCGATCATTCAGCAATTGTATAATGAACTCCTCATCGTCTGACTCGTCTCCCCTTTTCGAGTTTCTATTGTTCTCTCTATCTCTGGACTGACTCCTGTTTGTCTTATAGGTGGCTTTCCTTCCTTCCGTCTCCGCTTCATCAGTAATTGCTGGAAACAATTTAATCCCCTGCAATACGTCTGATCTCCAAACCTTTTGTGTGCTGCCCCATCTAGCATCCGCTAGAGTCTTTTCTACTTTTCTTATTCTGCTCTCGAACTTCTTTTGTTGTTGGTTTCTAGCTATTAGCTCCCAAATTGCTAGTGCCTCAAACTGTGCTGGTCTTGGAGGTACTTTCATGTCGTATAGCGCAAATCTCAGATTTTCTAAAACCCTTAGATTAAACGACCCGTGGATAGGGAACGCTATACTTCCATGCTTCTCTGTTAATTTGCACCATTGTTTTAACCAAAGACATGGTGCTACACCCTTTTCTTCAATGACAATGTAAGCTGGTGTACCCTCAGGCGGTGTTTCTTCTCCTACATTTGCTTTAATATAAACATCTCCCCTCATGGCACTCTTAAATGCTTTGAAAAATTTCATCTTCCCGTCTTTTGTTTTTCTAAAATATGTAATCAATAAGTGACTTTAATTCCCGGAATACTCTTCGCTTGCCTTTCCCCTACCAGTTGCGCTTCATGGACTGTGTCCAATCCGTGCGCGACCCTTCTCACCAACCGACCTATCCCAGTGCGGCTCCTAGTGACGTCATACTCACACACTGCGGCTGACAAAGTCCCGCGGCTTGTCCGCTTTCGTTCGTCTTCACTCAAAAACGAATTTCTGCAATATAACGCGAGCACTAACCAAAAGAATAAAACAGATCTGTCGGTTTACTACAGGAAAGGTAATACAATCGCTTCAGAAACCTTAGGGATTTTTCACCAGCCTCGGCAGTTATTCCATCTTTCTCGGTTTCCCGCTTTCGCAAGCAAAATTTGACCCGCAAACTTTACTCTCAACTGATCAATGAACTATTCTAGTGCACTTTAGAATTCGTCAAATCTCAAAGTCGAAATTTTCTTTCATTCCTCAGAATTCATACCGACTTGTTGACCACGCCTGATCAACCTATTAAACCGACCAGATCACAACATCAAACAAGTGTCTCATACACTTCAACATACTCCGGAGTCTCTTGACCTCGCAGGGCCCGTCTCAACATCAACAACCACGTGGACAATTTTTCTGCACAAAGCGCTATACACACGTGAAGTTCGACGACTTCCCTACTCTCACACTTTTGGAGACCTAAAATCCTCACAAACTTCTCAATTAATCTGCGGCAATAAGCTATGCAAGCGCGAAACCCTAACTTCACTCATACCGTCACTAGAACCGCCGAAACCATTCTCACACCTCCATGTCCTTCATTCGCATTCTCCGAGATTCCGGAAAAGTCATTGGGGACTTAGGGCATCATCATCCCTCCAACTTGTTTTATCAAAGAAAATTCTAACTTAACTCCGTCTATTGCTCGGATGGGGTCACAAAGGGCTAAACCATCAATCTCTGCTACCATCTACTGATAACGCGTCCAGCCCTTATAAATTACCTGTACCTGGACACGTTGGAGGTCGGTGAATCTTTTAACCAAGTCGGGCTCTCCTCATCCTAGAATAGTCGGGTCACTCAGATCAATAATCAATAACTATTGCAATCGGTAATCAATACTCAATTAATAGATCATTATAGCACATCAGAAATCAATAACAGTTGGTATTTCGGCGCACCATGACCTTTCAGTCATGAATAATCACACCAGTTTATTAAAAGTTAGTGAATTTATTTCCCTATATTAACAAAGCTAACACGATATATATAAGTCTCAAAACCAAATGATATATGTAGATGAACATTGCTAGCTGTCCATAGCGGCGGAAGAAACGCAATCTACGCAAAATCTGAATAATGATACACTCAGTTATGGCAATGCAAATCACTAATATGACTAACTGTATTTGACTAATTTCATACATTGGTCAGCATAACAAGATTTCAAATTAACATGGTGCATCAAATGAATACCTCAACTAACCTCTAATTACCATTGGCATGTGGGATTTCATGCAAAACGAATTTAGTCAACACAAATTTGGAAACTTCTAACTTGGGCCCTATCAAAATAGCAGTTGGTACCTAAAAGGAAAAACACAATGCATAATACATTTATCCTTTCATATTTACCAAATACAAACAGCATTCAAGAAAAGACTTTGTCCCTCAGGTACCGGTTCGATCAGCTTGGGGCAGATTTCAAAGGGGCAAAATTAAGGGCAAGGTTCCTTGCAGCGGCAAGAAGAATGGGGCAAAGTTACTTCATGGGCAAGACGGGGCAAATCAAAGTTAAAGTCTCTAGGGTGAGAATTTCTTAAAGTCGCTTTCTCTCCGATAGAGAGAAGGGCATCAGGGTGTCGTCCAAAATGGAGTCTGGCGCCTGGCTTCAAATTGGCATCAAAGAAAATGGCTGACTTCTCTTTGTCCAGTGGGTTTAAGTAAGAAACATTCCAAATTCTGCAGGGTCTTCCATTGGAGGGTTCATAGGTTGGCTTCAAATTTGTCCAATGAAAATTGTCTTTTTACTAGCTCTCATTTATGCATACATTGTCCTTGGAGCCTTGGAACACAAGTTGTAACATGGTTTGCCAATTATTTTACTATCTGTACCTTCATTGTCCGCACCTGCAGACTGACCTTGTATCAAAGGGGATGAAACCGGCCTATTACGAAACCTTGGAGATAAGTGTATTAGTCATCTCTGCTGGAAAAATACAACTTCAGGCAAGAATATATGTTTCATTAGTTCAAGGAAAAGCCACGCAGTTAGAATTTGAGACCAGGCAACTAGGCCAAATCCTCTACAAAATTTAAGCTAAGCAAAACAGTTTCAAATAAGAAATCATGGCCTACATTTGCAATTATGACGGATTACTACATTTTCAATTCTTCATGATTAATAAAGCTCGTTTATAACGATGGCGAACTACCCCGAGGGCACAATTTCCCTTGTACATTATTTTCTTTACTAAAATCACGCTACATTATACGCTTTTGGTTACGTGATATTTATGAATATACGTTGGACCCTCTTTTCTGCGTCATCAGTAGCTATACCTGGGTACAGTTTTTCAGCACAATGTTCTGCATGGCCCTGTGTAGGTGTTCCAGCCTTCCTATTGCCCTCCTGTCAGGAAAGTGTTGGGGCGCAGCTTACTTACCGGCTCTGGCACCATGAGTAAGGAATGAAACTGGAAACAGCAGAGTAGCACCATCACGCAATATGCTACTGCTCACCAGTCTACTCATAGGCTCACCTGACACAGTCAGTCTGAGACCCCTGAGCGTTCCCCGTAGTGGCAGTAAGAGCCCTCCCAAGTGGCCCTTCTCTGGAGGGGCAGATAGCAAGTGTCTCCACTGAAGTGAATTTGCTGTGAGATGACCTCTTCAAAGTGGAGGACAAAATGGATACTGGTGAGACCAATATAATGTCATTGCAGGGTGAGGTGCGTTTACTGTGAGTGACCTTGCTAATTGCATTTCTGTGGCATGTACTTAGTTATGCTTTGAATGGTAGGGTGGTAAGTAGCTGTAAAGTCAGTCATATGTCAAAAAAGGCTATGCACAGTCAGGCTTGTAGCTATTACTAGCAGAAAAGACGCAGGCGCATCAGGTGCAGGTGTTTGAGGAACGTAGTGTACCTCAAATTTAGCTGTCTTGTACCATCCTACCCGAGGGTCAGGGCCCATTTTTGTTGCTAGCGTTTGGACCCAGAGCACACTTGGAGTCAAACAAGTGTCAGTCAGGTTATGAATTTGTGTGTAAAAGTCACAGAAATAAATATATTTTTTCATAGCCATATGAGTCTTTAAGAATCCCTGGCAGTAGGAAAACATTTTGGGGTGTGAAAAGTTGTTTTTTGGGTTTCACTCCTTGCAAATATGTTTAGAATCAAGGAAACTTTGGAGTCTACCAAGCATTTTTGTTTACCAGTTCTATGTGAACATTGTTACTCTTCTGATAGTTTGTTTTGCATTGTATCCTTAGTTACGTTTGCGACTGAAAATAACTCATTTACGCCTCATAGCAATGCACAAGGGCATTCTTGGTAGGCATAAATGCAGAGAAATTGCACCCTCCCAAGCAGTGGAAAGGGGACGTACCAAGGTGTCATTTGACTTCAAAGATTAGGAACGTGCTCGAACATGTACATGTGTGGCATTCCCAAACTCGGATCTGACCTTTTCTCACCCTAGAAATGCTCAGAGATTTACTTCAGTCAAGGGCTGCAATAGTTCTTCTTGAAAGATTTGAAGTGGTACGGATCACTCTTAGATTTTCTGGGGAAGATCTTCACGGGGACAAATGCAGCTGCATTGTAGAAGGCAGACCTTCGTTTTCGGAACTGACAAAGATGGAAGTGCCCACATGGGATTTGGGCGTTAAAAGCACTCCACAACACACCAATGGTCGCAAAGCACCAGTAAGGGTAATTACTTCATCTTGGCCCTTCTGCCTCAGGTGGGGGCTAAAGAACACGTGTCAGCAATGTAATGCAGCACTACACCGATAGTCCTACTACCTGACACGGGGGCAGCAAAATGTGCAATAGTACTGCTGGGCATCTGTGCCTGACATGACTATCCCGCCATATTATTGTGCCTGCTTTGAGATCGACACAAAGTGCACAATTATGTTCAGGAAGTTGTAGCACTCCAACTGCTCTCTCCTAGTGAATAGGTCACTGAGTGTTCTTCTGTGTGATTCCACTTTGGATAGCTTACTTGCAGAAGAAAATTCTGAACACCTTTTCCTCCGCACCTGGAAAATCTCTGCTAAGTATGGATATACAAAGAACATGTCTGCATTTATTTTCCTGCTCTGCATTGAAAACGATCTTTTTGTATGAAGGAAATGATCTGCGTGGAGATACCTTGCACGAACCGACTATAAATGTGGATACTTTGTAAGGGGAAAACATCAGGAACTTCACAAAACTGTGTAAGCAGGGTATAAACATATTTGACACCCTTAGGAAGTTAATAATTTTCTTATATGCTACAACGACTCGGATTGTCTAAGGCTCGTTTTTGCTACAAGAAGGTAGGCCAGAGATCTCTCTTTTCATTATGATAAACAACACTGGGCCTGCCCCAATACGAAGTTACCGAAATGGCAATCCCAGGGTCTAAACCTGGGACACATGTTATGTGTGCCAATTTCGCTTTAGGCCCATGTGCTCTGTTATTCACTGTAATGAAGTTTCCTTAGCACAGCTCTGCTTGTAATTAGTGAAATATGCTTCTAATTAGAACATCACTGGAGGGGACTCAGCTGCATTTTTTCCTTCATTGAATCAAGTGGTGCATAGTTCACATTCTTCGCGAGATGCAGGGCACCAGCTCTCCAAGAGACACCCCAGCATGCTCAGATGTCTCTTGAGTGAGGTTCTCTGCGAAACCAGGGAGGGGACCGACCTAGGTCGCACTCTCTTCCCTTCTCAGTAGGATGCAGAGCGTGGCATATGATGCAGGTAGCCACTGACTTTGTTGTGACTAGGCCTGGGCAAAATTTGCGTAATTTATTGTATGGAAATTATGCAAAATGCCCCAAAAATATTATGTGAAATTACTCAATATTAAGCAAAATGCTTTTCCATCATTTTGAAGCATTGTTTTTTTATCGCACAATGCATCCTCTCGACCATTTTGGATGCAAAGAGGAATTTATCACTAAAAAAATGCAAATTTGCATCTGAGACGAAGAACAGCCTGCGTTATTTTCAATTGTTTTGTTAAATCAAACAAATTCTCAATTGCACGATGTGGCAAAATATAACGTGAAACCCGGAGAAAACACACGATTATGCTGGGATAAGCACGATTACGCACGGTCGTCGCTGTGACTTCAATGAATGGCATCACCTCTTTGTATCTCTGGTAATCCCCTTTAGAAATGCCGCTGCTGACGAAAATAAAAGCTTTGACAAAGCACAATACACCTCAGTATTATATTGTGGAATCTCCTCACCCCATCTCCTCTTTCCCTAAACCACATCTGCTTTCACATCAATCTTTGTGTGGCACAGAGACTGACTTGAATTAAATGTGTACTTACTATTCTAACTTGGAGACCTGGGCAGGTTGCGCAGAAAAGTGAAATAAACATTCTTTCATAAAAAATTTTTTAAAACACATACAGTACAACATTTAAAAGCACTAGGCTGACCGGTCCCCATTGGTCGATGGCCATTACAAGGATGGGGCATGATTCACAAATGTAATTTACGCTTTTGAATACGTTTACACTGTTGTGTAAGCTTACTACTTTTCGGTATTCACAAACGGCAGTTTTGTAGTAACTTACAGTTTTTTGGCAGCTTACACTTTTGTAATAGGTTAAGCACTACACACTGCCAACCAATGGTACTGCAACACCTTCCCATAGAAAATAGTGAAGGTAGAGACTTAAAATGTAACGCCGTAGGTAAATAAGGTGAAATTAAATTAATTATTTGAAGTATTAGAAATATAAGTAAATAATATTATGAATCCATAATGTCAAATAAGATAATTATTAGACAACCCCAAAGCATCTTATATCACACATCCCTACTACCTCTAATAATTAGTCTAACCTATATTTAACTTTTATATCGGTATTATCAGGCTCCCAACTATGGTATTAACTGAATAATTATCATTTTCTCTGACTATTTTATACCAAGGCATGTGTCTTTCCTGAATACCTTCAAGAAGCTCTCAGATTTGTAGTCAGATAGCAACTCTCAGCATTCTTCCCAAGCAATCAGTCTTCGTGTCTGCCCCTCCCAAATTCTTAGGTCTCTTTCTACCTTTCTCCCCAATTACTCTCTATGGAGAGTGTTGGGGAGTAAGTTACCATTCAGCTTCTTATATCTTCACCACTGCTTGAACAATGAGCTGGTTAGAGAAATACCCTAAAGGCCAAAACATGCTTGGTTGGGCGACCTAGCAATATTGTTCACTACAAGTAACTTTCTAAATGTAGGAATGGAAATGATCCTCTTTGCCTCATTTCTCTCATATTTGGTAGTTCAACTAAAGGCAACCTGTTTCTAAAATCATATTGTGAATTTGCACACTTTGTTAGCTATTACTAAAATTCAGTATTTTAGTTCACTAGGGCCTAAGCCTTTCACATACATACACTAAAGGTTTAGTGCAGTCATTTTATCATACAGTTAGGCCTGATTTGCATGTTATCATAAATTACCTTTAATATATGTCGCTGGATTAATAGTCATTCATCAGCTTATTCTGGTACCCCTACAATTGAAGATTTTGGGACATGGCGTACTAGTAGATAGGTCATGTTGCAAAATTAAAGACTGTTCGTAACAAATTGGTGCACTATTTACGACAACTTTTTGTGGCCACTCTTTTCATATAACTGCCCCTTGATCAGATGTTCTAACGTTGATGGGAGAGTACCTGACTGATCGTGACTAACACTAATGGTGTAATCCTAAGTAAGGAAGAATTACTGTGGCTTATCTGATCATGTAAACACATTCTTTCACAACTTGATATAATGGAGGGATTGAGGAAAGATTTGATTCCATAATCACACTTAGATTCCCCACTTTGAAAGATGGGTTAAGAGGTGGGTCTAGCTCTTCTAGCTAAATTTTGGTTAAGTGGTAGGTTGGCCATTTCCAACAGGCGTTTTGTTAAAAGAAAAAAATATATGGTTAGTTTGAGGTAATTCATTTGCATCTAGTGATCCATAGCAAGGATACATTGACTGTTGCATAGGAATCCAAGTCGACTGACAGCTTTGGTAGTGGTCTGAGATATACCTTTAAGTAGAGGAAAGAGATTGTGGATTATTGAAGGGCTACTACACACAGTTCTAAAATCACATTTACTCTGCATGTGCTCTGTGTTACATTAATTAGATGAAGACCAAGATGGTTCTTACTTTCATTGTGCAACTTTTTTCACACCTGGCTTGAGTCGGCACTGGAATTCAGAAGTATTAGTTCCATTATGTTCCTACAGTGAGTAGGAATTTAATAATTGTAGCACTACTATGTGTGAATTTGAGGAAATTCATACTCTGCCCTAGAGGTTGCCATCCGAGAGAAAATGTCTGGCTATGTCATATGTAATGATGTGACCAAGAGATATATGGGACTCATTGCATCAACACTGTTGCAGGGAAATGATTTGCCACCCTCACTGTCCCCTGGATTATGGGCCATGACGCAATTAATTTTCCTCAACAGAGTACCCCTTAGACATGCTAGTTTATGAGGATTATGTTAAACATCCAGGCATAAGGATGATGAAATTGCCATGTCACAAACCAAGAGGGGTGTTCAGCATAGCCTCCTCTGGGCTCTGACCACCGCAGATGGGCCTGCTCTTGGCCTAGGTGTGTCATGCCTCACACAGTGGAACCTCTCTGTGCGCTATATAACAGTCACGCTTTTGTCCCACCTTCTCTGGCATAGCGGATTTGTGGAATGTGTAGTGTCTGCAGCTGGCAGTAACAAATCATGAAGTTAGATCTCCCATGCAGCAGGACTTTGATGTGTGCTATATAGTGCTCTCCCCCTTGCCCCACCATCCATGGCAAAACAGAGTTGTGTAGTCCCTGCAGTTAATGCTGATGGCAAGAAACTGTGAAGTTGTGTCTCACATGCAGCAGGACCTCACTGTGCGCTATAAAGTGCTCTCACCTCACCCTGCCTTCCCTGCTAGAGTGGAGTTGTGGCATATGTAGTGCCTGCAGCTGGCGCTGGCAGCAACAAATAGTGAAGTTAGGTCTCCCGCAGAGTAGGACTTCACTATGGGCTGTATAGCGCTCCCACCCATGCCCGACTTCCCCGGCAGAGCAGAATTGGGCCACAAAGCCTTGTGAAATGTGTTCTTTCCAGAAGTATCTGCTTGTGTTATACTTTAGTAATATTCCTTAATGTCAAAGTTGTCTATGTAAGTTGACAGGCTACATTGTCCGGGGTCACAAATATTGTTGTTTTCTGTACCTAAAAGTCTTTTGCTTTTCAATTTCCATAAATAGTTTATATTCGGATGCATGTATATTGTGTGGTCCTTCAGATACACTGTTAATCTACATTTTGTCTTCTTTTTTCTTAAAAAAAAGAGTGAAACTTGGCAGAAATAGTGTCTTGTAAGTATGTGATATGATCCTATATCTCACGCTCCCTTTTTCCCGACAGTTTCTCACAATGCCCACTTCATTACATCTAAATAAAATGAACTTGTGTTAAAATGAATAAACCAAATATGCCAAATAATAGCAAACGGTGTGAAACAGAGATTTTTTTTACTGTGTTCTTCGTGTAGATGTTTGCTGGATACATAGGAATGCTTATTTTTCAAAAGTGGCTTGATTCTGTGATCTATTATGTGGTGCTCTGTCTTGTTCTATCTCGTATATGCATTCCTTCTGCGTTCTCTTGCACATTCTCTGTTCCATCTTGTTTCAGCCTTCCCCACAATTTGCTTTTCCTAGCATAATCCTTCAGCTGGCTCCTGTTTCTGTTGCTGTCTCATTTCTCCTCTTATACTTTTCTATTTCCCTTTGTCACAATCATCATCTATATCTCTCTTTCTTTTTTACCTTTAGCCTCCTCTTCTCTTTCTTCGGTTTTGTGCAGAAACCTGCTCTGCTTCTCCACGAGAAGGGTCTTGTTCTTACCCTCACTCAGGCTCGATGTGGATGATCCAGTTTCCACTCCTCGCTGATTGTTCACTGTTGATAACCTGACCGTGGTATTCAAAAACTCCAGTCCCTCTTGGTCAGCGTACATTTGACTGTCATTCTGATTGATATAAGTGGATTGTTGTGCTTCAGTCATTTTCTTCTAAGGGTACCCGAAGGATCTTTGACACATCTGTAGGAGGTCAAACATGTTCGGCAGGATATTTTGGTCCCATGTCAGCCATAGATTTGTTAGATGCACGCCTGACTAATTATTGAAAGACTCTTCCCTTAAATCTGTTTCTGCTCGTAGGTTACTTTCTAACTCGTCGCCACTTTTACAATCAAAGATTGATCCTCGGTAGGAAGGTAACGTAGGTTATATGTTGAAGTTTATTTGAAGAATACATTCTTAGTTAGAGGTGTCATCTCAAAGCTATATCAATGCCATATTAATGCCCCACAAGGCGCAGCATTCGGCTGCTCAGCCCACTCCCTCCACTTGATCTTTCCAGGCATACATAAACATTCTATGACATCACACACACAGGCTGAGTAGCAGATATCATGGAAACTAGGGAGAGAGAATGCATTATACCTAAATCAGGATGTCACATTTGTTCCTTATAATTTTTCCTGGGATTAGATGTTTGTCATATCTACTGAACAGTGGTGTGCCAAACAAGCACATGTGACCATTATATCCTATGGCAAAAAGGCTCGCTAGATATATCCATCCTAATTTTTGTAAAAAAAAATCATATCTCGCTAAAGTCCCTCATTGCAAGGGCTGTTGACTCTACAACAAATGGAATCGTAAAGGAAATATTAAACCTGCCCCCACTCATCACCAAACCATTTTCTAATTGAACTATGTAATGTTAAAATATATCAGCCTTTCAAATCGATACTGAGAGAGCAATGTGTCTGGCTTTTGTCATATTAAGGTATTCAATGTGTGAGATGTTTAATAGTTACTACTATAACATAATATTTTACTTCTTAATTTTATATCAATTTGCATCCCACTGTGGCTTCAGATTTTTTTTATCCTACAAACATCCACTATTGGTGCAGCTTTACAATGTTTGTAATCTCACTAATATGTTGTGGGATAAAGCAAATTATATTTTTACCCATCCCCTCTGTTGATGTGTCTGAGAATATGATTGACATTCATTTATAGTGGAATACCAGGAATAGTTATTTTATTTACTGGGGTGGTGTATAGGTTTTAAGGAGCTGTTCATTCTCACTGTTGCCTCTAGGTGGCTTTATTAGCTGTTTACCATTATAAGTGATTTCACTAAGCTAGTTCACAGAGACCTTGTGGCAGTGTTTTACAACGTCTGGTATTATCTCCAAATGTAGATGTGTGCCAAAAATAAGGCAACTTTTTAAAAGAATGAGTGTGGAAATGATTCTGGCTACCTTCCTAATGTTTATCAGTGAATTGTGAAACCTCTCTGAAAGCAATCAGTAATCTGTTCTTATATATATTTAACATCAACCTACAAGAGCATTGATTTTCAATGTATAGGTACCATATTTAAACTGATAGAACAAGTATCTGAACTTTAAACCTCAAGCTAAACATGGGCAATGAAAAACAATTAATCAATATTCATGGAAGGAGACTGTTTTCACGCTAATTAACTCACTGATCCAAGAATGCCTATCATATTTGTTTTATGGTAAGGGTAAACTGATTAAAGTTGTAGTCATTTTCAACAGGTGTCATAAGTGCATTGCCAATGACGGCCCACCATAGTTGGCAAGCACTCCCTCATACATGCCTAGCAACTTTAAAAAGTATTATAAGATTAGAATGGCATTTGATACAACATTTGTATTTGGTTAGGTTGTCCCACCTTAAAATTAACTTTGTACTTCATTGATGTTGACGCAGATCCCTCTCTTTGACCTCAAATGTCCATTGCTTGACCCACCACTTGTCCCTTTATGAACATACAATGCATTGTTAAAAATATCTAATCTTAGCTGGATTTCTTCTTCTCCTTACCATATCCCCTTCTTCTAAATCACGTGTTGTTCTGGCCACCCTAAAGTAAATTTCTTAAACAT
This sequence comes from Pleurodeles waltl, assembly GCF_031143425.1. NCBI lineage: Eukaryota > Metazoa > Chordata > Amphibia > Caudata > Salamandridae > Pleurodeles > Pleurodeles waltl. The sequence goes on along the minus strand of NC_090450.1, from coordinate 744,946,335 downwards.
TAACTACTGTGTTTTCTTCTGATCATATTCCTACCCCACAGACTGCCCCCTTCTTCTTTCCTTCATCAAAGATCGCAATCATATTGGTTTACAATTTTACGAGGTTTAGAAGCTCCTTAATATGCAAATCTTCATGCGCATTCCTGAAGATCTGCCATTGCTGTAGTTCTCAAGGGCTAATGTGGACACACCTTTAAACTAATTGCAGAGAACAATGTAGTTTCACCATCACCTATTGTATTCTCAGGAGCATGTGCCCTTATGCACCCCCAGTACTGCCTTTCTCAGTGCTGGTTAAGGATGCCTGAGCTTCATCTGACAGTGATAACCATTTATTTGGTATTTTGCAGTGCTTTGTTTTCACTGTCTCACATTTTTAATACACAGATGGAGGCACTAATGAAAAATCGTGCTTCTTGCCAAAGAAACATTGTGAATACTGTGGGTATGCATTGCACGCATGTGTGCCAGATGGCTACATAACTAGACTGTGTTCTCTGGTAGAGCTCTTAGGAATAGCACTGCTTAAACAGCTAAATTGATGCCTGCTGTGATAAAGATTTTTGATAGCCAATTCAAATTAAGTTTATTTTCATAAAGAAAGATAATCACAGTTCTTACTCTGCTGTAATCAAATATGCCTCTGCTCTTCTATGAATTATTAATGGATGGGGTGCTGTCTTGATAAGGTAATCAACAGAGAATGGAATAATTCTGCTATATATCTGACCATGGGAATTTAAGACCTGGGTTCTAATCTGGTTTATAGAGTTGACCAAAACATACTGTGTCCTGGTCAAATTACTTTATGTGCCTGTCGATTTGCAAAGTATGACATAAATATGTGCAATGTTAAAATTAAAAGAAAGCAAATAGTAGCATAAAAAAGAAAATGAAGAGCAGTTGGATGCATATGGAGAAAATCTGTTGATACTAACGAGGAATTACAGTGTAAAATCCACCCACAAGGCTATGAAAAGACAATATTGGCCTAGAAGAACTCTCTACATTTATTTGGCTAGGAAGCAGGAAATAATCACAACATTTAATACCATAGACATTTTCAACAAATGCAGTAACTCTAATTCTTTAGAACAACAATCTGAAATTATTCTCAGTAAATTTGATAACATTATTAAATCCATTGGCAAGTTTTCTCCACTACTTCACCTGAGACAAAGTGAATTGATCCACCGAAATACTCTGTGCCAGATTTCTCACCAGAGACTCTTAAAGCAATTCTAAATGCCACATTTTAAGACGATCCTTGCTTTGATGCCTTTGTTAAAAACAAATGAGTTAATGCTTCTAAATCACATTTTCTAAATAATCAATGCATCAAAAGAATTGTTCCAGCCACTTTTAAGCAAGACTGTAAGTCACACTATTGAAGTTAATAAGATATACCTCCACACATATCAGCTCCACAATATCAGCTAGAAATATATCATCAAGGTAAGCAAATTAGGGAAGTATAGATTTACTAGTCTTAACTCCACATCTTCTTATCGTGACAATATGTTGACAGTTGATGTTTTGGGAAATATATAAGGGCTGGTTGATGGAATACCCCCAGTCTGTAGTAGAACACCTCAAATAATCCATCATCTCACCAAATTTGCATACAATCCCAAAGAAAACCCTAATAATTTGAGAGGACATCCACAGATTTACAACTTACATACCCTCACCAAGATATTTGAACATCTTGCTAAACAGCAATTAGTGATATATTTAAAAAAATAAATTCAATGATAAAGCGTTTGACCTAGTTTTACTGTTGAACCTGTCAACTTCACGTCATAAAAGAGCTCCTCAGAGCACTACACGTGCATTGCACGTTACTTGGTATCAATATAGCATTTACCCCGTGGACCATTACATCACACTACACAGATAGCACTGTCATGCAATTTTACAACTCTCTTTCACAAACAGTAGAAGAAGGAAACAATTTAAGGTAAAATATGTGTATAAACGTGATTGAAGAAATCTATTGAAACTATGAGAAGAATAATTGTGCATTTAAAACCACATAATTTAAATCCAAAATTTACAACGACGTTTATTGTTTCAATGTTCCCCATCTCTATTTCTCTCTCTCTCTCCCTCTGCTGAGTTTCTGTAATGATCAGGAAACAGAATAAAAAAACAAAGTGACAACGTCAGAAAATATCTGGGAATGTGCAAAAGTGCAAATTTTAATTTTGCAAAATGTCAAGAACATCCATAAAAACTACACAGCATTACAATTCTAGACTGAAGTGTGGTTTGCGGTTTTCATGAAAAAGATTGAAAAAGATACACAACATACTTGTGGGAGACTAGCAGAAAATATCTCCCAGCCAGACATTTTCTGTGCAAGATAGCCTCGCTCATGCAAAAAAAATATGTATGCAAAATTGTATAATGTGAAATTTCAATATATTTCATGTACTGCAAAATTCTGAATTTACAGTTGTTGGAGTAATTAACAATTTACCCCAGCCTATAATATCTCGGAATTCAAAGTGAGATCAATCACAGGTAGAAGGTTAATTTACAGTCACACTGCACTGCGTTCCTTTGTGAGCAATGAGTAAAAGTCAAATAACTAGTGGGGGACAGCTTTCAGCCTACGACTCAGAGGCATATGACCAGGAACAGACAAAGTAGTGGATGGAGGCCTCCTACGGGATGAAGTAGCATTGCACAAAAGAAGCTGTAGAAGACACAACCTAGATCATATAAGATGAAAAGAGACCATGCCAGAATGGCTGGTATTCATCTCAAACTGGATAAAAAGAAGTAGTGTATGCAAAAACCACGGTTTTGCTAGTCTAAGGTGTTTATTATCTTAAGTGTCACTTGGACGTAATTGACATCAGTGTGAATCAAAAGGGACATGCCAGCAAAGGCAAGGGAATTCATAACTTGGTAGAACATCAATTCACAGACATCAAATCCACATATCTAGCTGGGCGTGGCTTATTTAACAACCCAAGTTGAATATCAACCACTTCATAGAATAATATTATTCATCCTTATGAGATACAGAAAGACCTAAGCTGGAGTCCACACCTTTGGGTTAATACATTCTTCAATACCTTGGGCTGGCTCACAACAGACATTTCGGAGTATGAAAACTAGTACTTCATTACTATTACTTCACATACTACAAAATGAAATTTACATACCTCACGCTAGAAATTTCCAACAACGCCTCTCCTATTCCTTCTGTGCAGAAATCTCTGTCTGGTGTACATTTTAGTTGTTAAGTAGTTAATGTGGAAGGGACAAAGAGGAGTGATGGAAAAATGGTAAATAATAGCTATTACATGGGAGGGGTTTAACACATTTTATGGAGGGGTTTAGTGATGAACATGCTAATACAAAAGACACACCTCCTTAAGCATAACACAGTGTCATTTTACAACATACAATTCTAATTCTAGTACAGCCCCAATAGTGTCAAAACTGGTTCAACGTCAAGCATCAGACATGCCTAACCACTTGTACTACAACACACTCCCATAGAAAATAAAAAGCAATGGAGGCAGGCTATAACACTAACACTGCAAACAAAATATTGTGGAATAAATTGTGTGTGTGTGTATGTATATATATATATGTATATATATATATATATATATATATATATATATATATACACATAGACATGTGTGTATGTATGGTATGTATGTGTGTATATACACACACACACACATATATATATTATTATTATATATATATATAGGCACTGAAAAAAAACAAAGGTTACAGGCACATTATAGTTAGGCTCACATTTTAAATGTACAAAACCATAAAAAATTGACCTGTTACAGTTATTTCAAGTAACTATAACTCGAGCACTCAGGTATCTATAACTCGTGCCCCTGCCATACACAGTTATCTGATCAATCATTTTACTGCAGATGTTACAGTGACATTATCAATGATGTTATCAAAGATGTCATGAGTGCTGTAATTTGTGCATTGTGTGGGTGCAAGTTATAATTACCATAGGGTGCGAATTACAGTTGTTGAAATAACTCTAACTATAACACGTGAATATCTATGGTTTTATACGTTTAAAATGTGAGCCTAACTATAACGTCCCTTTCCTAAATATAACCATGGGCAGACCCTCCGCTATGGCAGAGGAGCGTGCCCCACTGCTAATAAGGCAGCAGAAAAATTAAATGATAATACATTATTATCATTTTATTTTTCCACTATTTAGGGCGGGTGGGGCCAGCATTCTCTGTGTCAGGAGAGAGGCAGAGTAGTGGTGCACTCTAAGTGCGCGTGTCAGTTTAGCTAGCCATCTAAGGCCAGACAAACTGACATGCGCACTTCGAATTCTCCACCCGGCTGTATTTCACAGCTGGGTGGAGACCAAGTGCAGGCTCCCACTCCCTGCCTGAGTGGCATTTCAGTCCGCTCAGGCCAATCCATGCGCAGCATGAGAGAAGCGTCTGGATTGAGTCGGGAAGGGAGCAAAGCAAGCACTGAGGTGTCAGGAGTGGCAGAGTTGAGGGAGCAGGTAAGTTCAGTTTTTTTTTTTATTCCACCCCCCCTCCACACGGTGCCCCATCAGCCCTGCCTTTTCATTACTATACTTTAATCCAACTACTGCTGTGCACAGCTTTTGGTCGTGTGTGGCAGTGACTGGCCGCAGGGCCTGGCCTGCAACCAGGCCCTGTGGATAGCCCCTATAACAACCAACCTTTACATAGCTCACGCCTTTTGGCCATGCACAGCGGGGTTTTGCCGCAGGGCCTGTGACCAACCCCTATAACCACCCAGCAATGTGCAGTGGTTGTTGGCCACAGGGCCTGGCCTGTGGCCAACCTCTACAATAACCCAACCCCGCACTGCGGGCCAACCCCAGGACTGCAGGGGGGGCAGGCGATCCCACACCTACATTTTATTGTAAAATCTGACCAAGGGAGGTGTCATTCCCTGGGGCTGTGGGGAGGGGGGGTGGCGAGTGCCCCGCATTTAATTCATGATTATGCCCTGGGGAGGTGAGGATCCCCAGGGTGCAGGGGTGCCGGAGAGTCCCCCCACATTTAAATGTAAAATCGGCCCCAGGGTGGTGGCGGTCCCTGGGGCTGTTGGGTGGGGGGGTGCCAGGCTGCCTTCATCATTCAAAATATCAATGCCCCGGGACCTGGCCCACCTGGGGACTTCAATGAAACAAGCACAGGAGCTTGTGCTTTAAAAAAAAAAAAAACACTGGATCCCACCAAAAGTTTTTTTAAAATGTTTTTTTAGCCCTGGTATGGTCCTCCAGAGATAGGGGTCAGGATGACTGTACCCTGGCCCCTTTTCTTATTTTTTTACTTTATTTGTGGAACTTGGTTGAAGCGGATTCCCAAGATAGCTGCCAACACTTCCTTGTTCAAGTGTTGACAGCCAATTAGATATCAGCACGGGGACAGTTTGGTCCATGGGTGACCTTCGTCCCTAGATAGCTATTTTTTTTTGCCCCTCAATATCTCCAAAACTACTGAACGTATTTCCACGAAATTACAAAAAGCACAATCTGTGCACCAGGATCTACTGTCCTGTCAAATTAGGTGTAATTCTGTTCAGCTGTTTGGGCTTTTGGCATATCTAAAGACCCCATGGAAAAACTAATGGGGAAAATGTGTTTTGGGACCCCCCCTTTTTCTCGGCCCCCACTTGACAGATCACCCCGAAACTTTCAAACCAACAGCTGGACTGAGCAAAGTATAAGTTTTAAACATTTTGTGAAAACTCGTCAAGTGGCACTGAAATTATGAGCAAAACAAAAAATGCTCTTCCTATGTGAACTAGGTCCTAACTATAACTTCCCTCCTCAGTTTTCATGTCAATTAGTTCAATAAACACCGATGCCTGCTGGTTCTTGTTGTCCATATATGTTGCTTATTTTCTAAGTACCTTATATAAACATGAAATTGTACATGATTGCAAAAATCATAGCTCAGTGCCATATTTTGAGACAAGAACATCTTTCATTTAAACCGAGTATTTCATATTCAGTTGTTTCATTAATTAATAATGCTCATGAGCATAAAGTAATTATGGGATAGTGATGCTTATATATGAACTGACAAAATCGTCTCTATTATAGATACAATTCTAGATCAGTGCTACATTGGTACCAACCTTCAATCCACTATAATAATCTCCCATGATCACAATGTATGGATCAATATTGTTTATTACATTAAAATCCTTTCCATGCCAAAGATGGAGGGACTAGCCAATGTTCAAAGCCACCCTATGTGAATTTAAAACCAAACCCTACTTAAAAAAGGATGAAGAAAAGGATCCCAAGTTTTGTTCGATGTATTTTTTCAAATTCTTGGCTGTGAGAGTTTATCTCTATTATAAAATTTAAAAGATGTATGTAGCTCTTCGTCGGCGATGAGACCGAATGGAAACTTAGTCCTAAGTTTCACTATGTACTCACATTGGATGAAATAAGTCTGTTGAGCAAAGGACTTTCCTTCTGCCTGGAAACACACTTTGATCACACAGAATTGAAAACAGACCTTTATTAATTTGTGAGAAAGATCAAACTGGTGAAGTTTTTTGCCTGAAAGAATAAGACTAAAAAAACAAGAGAAATGTGCAGCATGCAAGAAACTAATTTGATTATAGAAAAAGTACAAGACCTCAAAACTTGCTTTTATCTCATGTACATTCTGGGCGATGACTATCTGAAACACAAATTTTGGAGATACTTGACATAAAAACAGATGAACATAAATATAGTATTCTAAAACTCTGTTCCAAATTCTGCCCAGAACTAAGTACTGGTAATAAAATTGATGTATTTTATGATCTAGTGGTGAAAGATCTGGACAACCTGAAAAACAACAACCACAGTGGTAGGAAAGAGAATCTAACTATAAAAGAACGCCAAGCTCTGGACCATTTCTTGAAACAGATAAAGGAGGTGATATAGTTGTGATGAATAAAGAGAACTACAAACGAGAAGCATATGGACAACTTAATAATACAATGAACTATCAAAGATTGAAAAAAATAAGACTTTGACAGAATGTTGAAACTGTGGAGCAGTGAAACACTGATCATTGAGGTGGAATATCAGTTTCTCGTGAACAAATTCCCAGGTATACCAACTATCTACTTTCTCCCAAAAATACATAAATCATTGGAAGATCCACTGGGCAAACCTATTGTATTAAATTCTGGCTCTATCTGTCTTTATGCGTTGATTACTTCCTGGCACCATTGGTTCCGACACTAAGGCCCTTATTACGACCCTGGTGGTTGGTGATAAAGTGGCAGTAATACCGCCAACAGGCTGGCGGTAACTACTGCCAAATTATGACCATGGCGGAAAGATCTCCTAAAGACAGCCACTGTACAACACGGACCACCAGGGCAGAAACAACAGCCACCACGGCGGTAGCTGCCTACAGCCAGGCGGAAGTCAATGTTCCACCTACCATATTAAGAGCCTGCAAACCGCCACCTTTTCCGGGGCGGTACCAACGACAACAAAAGCCTGTGGAAAACTGAGCTCAGAAGTGAAAGGACTCACCATTGGAGACACAGGGAAGAACCACACTGCCATGGAACCAGACTGCATGTTTTCCAAATGATATTCTATGTTCTGCTCCACCACGAACACCAACGTCGGCGAAAACGACGACAGTGAGTACGGCCACCTAGCACACAAAAGTGAGTGACACACACACGCACAACACACACCCCACACACACACACACCATACGCACAACCAGATGCATTAAAAAACAATTTGACCCTGTAACTCGGCTGAATAATGCAAGGACAAAACGATTTTGCCAAATTGTTTGTAATAAGATCAACACAGTAGAAATAATAAGTTAGGCAGGATAATAGATATATACATATTTACAGGAAAAGGGACACAGCCCAGTCCTCAATTTGCGTGGGTGACATGGCCACAGGCCAAAGTCCAAGGCACACATGTCACCTGCTTCAACACGGAGACAACAATGCAGGGGCATCAGTTGGTAAATAGGCACTCAGGGGGACAGGGGACGGGGGGCACCTCAGCGGGGAGATGTAACAAGACCACTGGTTCTGGAGGGGGCAACATGCCCTGTGCTTGATCCTGGGGAGTGATGGGCCACAGTCTCTCATGTGGGTGTCTTACCCACTGGTTCTGGAGGGGGCAACGTGTGCTGTTCTTGATCCTGGGGAGTGATGGGCCACAGTCTCTCATGTGGGTGTCTTACCCACTGGTTCTGGAGGGGGCAACGTGCCCTGTGATTGATCCTGGGGAGTGATGGGCCACAGTCTCTCATGTGGGTGTCTTACCCACTGGTTCTGGAGGGGGCAATGTGCCCTGTGCCTGAACCCGGGGAGTGATGGGCCACAGTCTCTCATGTGGGTGTCTTACCCACTGGTTCTGCAGGGGGCAACATGCCCTGTGCTTGATCCTCGGCAGTGCAAGGTCACAGTCTCTCGAGTTGGTGTCTTCCCCACTGGTTCTGGAGTGGATAGGCCGCACAGCAGCCCATAGAGGCAGGATTACATACCCTCCGCCGGCGGTGACGGCTAAACAGTGGTGGTGCTGCTGGTGGGGGGAGGCTCCTGCCCATCCCCTGCAACCTTGGACAGCTGCACAGTGGTGGTGCAGCTGGTGGGGGAGGCTCCTGCCCATCCCCTGCAACCTCAGATGGCTGCACTGTGGTGGTGCTGCTGGTGGGGGGAGGCTCCTGCCTAGCCCCTGCAACCTCGGATGGCTGCACAGTGGTGGTGCTGCTGGTGAGGGGAGGCTCCTGCTCATCCCCTGCACCCTCGGACGGATGCACAACCATGGTTGGTGGTGGGAGCTCCATCACAATTCCTGGTCCAGGCTCCTTTCTCTTCCTGCCTGCTGGTGCAGGCTCTTTGCTCTTGTCGGCTGGGGCAGATTCCTTGCTCTTCCTGCCTGCTGGTGCAGACTCCTTGCTCTTCCTGCCTCCTGGGGCAGACTCCTTGCTCCTCCTGCCTGTTGGTGCAGACTCCTTGCTCCTCCTGCCTGCTGGTGCAGGCTCTTTGGCCTTTCGGGTGGCAGATGCAGACTCCTTTCCCATCTTGCCTGCTGGGTGGGGCAGTCTCCCTCTCCTTTAGGCTGGCTGGTGCAGGCTCCTTCCCCTTCAGTACATGTGACCTGGATCCCTTTCCAACACAAGTGGGTACGGTTAGGACTGGGCCCGTGGACTGTGTGGCTGAAGTGCTTCGCTGGGTTCATGATACCCTGACCATACTTGTTCAGGATGGGAGGGAGTGGTAGGGAAGAGGTCAATGGTGGATAGGAACAGTTTTTTAGGCACATTGGGGTGGGAAGAGGGAGAAGGAATGGGAGTGGAGGATGAGGGAGTGGGTGTTGGAGGTGTCTGTCTGTGCTTTCGGGTGCAGGCGCATGGGCTGTATGCTGTTGTGAGGTGGATGGCCGTTGGGTGTCTGAGTGCTTGCGTTTGTGTACTTTAGGAGGGGGGACAGACACAGTGGGAGAGGACACAGGGGACGTGTGCATGGCTGTTGTGGAGGTGTCTGCCAGTGAGGTGTGTGTCCTGCTTGGTGTGGTGATGATGCTGGTAGTGGATGATGATGTAGTGCATTCAGGTGTGAGTGTAGACATGGCTGGGAGGGAGGTGGTGGAGGGGGAGGAGGGAGACACAGTGGAAATAGTGGATGTTGTATTGTCTGCAATTGGATGGTGTTTTTTATGAGTGCCTGTGGGATGAAGTGTTGTGCTTGTGTTTGCCTGTGACACTTTTGAGTGTTGTCTTGTGTGCATGCTCGTCTGTATATGTGCTTGGGATAGGTTGGGGTTGAGGAGAATGGGACTGGGCAGTGGAAGTTGGAGGGGGGATGGTAGAAACAGGGACAATGACTGCCATCAGACAGGAGGCCACAGCCTGAATCGATCTCTGTTGGGCCACCAATCCAGTGTGAATGCCCTCCAGGAATGCATTGGATTGTTGCATCTGGGTTGCCAGCCCCTGGATGGTATTCACAATGGTGGACGGTCCCACAAAGATGGATCTCAGGAGGTCAATAGCCTCCTCACTCAGGGCAGCAGGGCCAACTGGTGCGGGTCCTGAGGTGCCTGGGGCGAAGGAGATGCCCACCCTCCTAGGTGAGCGAGCAAGGGCAACTTGCTGAGGGGCTGCTGGGAGGGCGGTGCTGGTACGGGGGTGGTGAATGTACCTGTAGCTGGGGTGGTCACAGAAGTGTTGGCCATCGCCAGGGAGCTTCCATCGGAGGAGGGATCTGTGTCAGAACTGTCCCCTCTAGCCTCTGCCGTGGTGCACCCCTCGCCCTCCGTCCCACCGTTGGTGGTCTCTGCCTCCTGGGTCCTATGGGATGCAGCTCCCTCCGTCGCCGGTGCCTCTGCTTTTCCGCCAGATGGTGCTAATGCACATAAGGACAGGAGGACAAAACAAAAAAGGGGGGGGGAGAGACAAAGGATGCACTGGGTCAATGGCTGCACCAACACCACCATTGGCATACTCAGCACCCTCACACACAGGAAACAGGCCTACGCAATATGCATTGCACTACCAGAGAAATAGTTAGCCACCAAGGCATGGGGAGGGGCACACACCGCCAAATGCAGCACACCTGGGACCCATGCAGCCCTGACCAGTAGTGGATGCCTACAAGCTAAGTAGCAAGAATGTCCCTTCTGAACCCTAGCCACCAGGGGACCTGCGCTGCAATGCCATGCCTGGCCTAGGGGCACCCACTGACTCACACCCCACCCGGATACCACCCTACCATGCGTAAGTAGTAATGATGGGCACTGTACTCACCCCCTTGTGGCTGCTGTGATGCCCTCAAGCACCCATCCAGCTCAGAATAGGACACCGCCAGTATGCGGGCCATCAGGGGGGATCAGGGTTCGACGGGCACCCCTTTCTCATTGGGAGGTCATCTCCAGCTGGGCCTCCGCCATCTTCCGTGCCCAGCATCTCAGGTCCTCCTCCCACCGTTTGTGACAGTGGGTGCTCCGCCTGCCATAGACCCCCAGGCTCCGCACCTCCTTGGAGATGGCACGCCGTATACCCTTCTTTTGATGGGCGCTGGCCTACAGAGGCAATACACACAGGAAAATAGAATTAGACAAACAATCCTGCCTGTTATACATATGGCCCACCATATCCCTTCACATTACCATTTACACACACATGGCCCAGCACACAATCTGTACGTCGCCAAGGGGACATCCATCCACCCCCCCCTTACACAAGACCTTCACACACACAACTCCATTCATTCATGCCACATGCATTGTGCTCACAGTGTGCTCACCTGTTGGTCTGGAGGCCCATACAGCAGTCCCTACTGGGGTAGGATCACATCCACCAGTCGCTCCAACTCCTCCGAAGTGAAGGCTGGGGCCCTTTCCCCGGTCACACAGGCCATGGTAGGTTCCAGACACAGGTCACAGCAGCATATACAGTGTAGGTCCTCTCCTATGGAAGGTCAGGTAAAAAGTGAGGAATCGAATAGAAAATGGTGATCACGTCCACGGCGGTGCATAGCGTCACCGCCGGCGTAGATCTCCATTGGCCACTGTAACCCATAGGGCCCAATGTTAGCCAATGAGGAGTTGCACGTCGGTTCCCGACCACCTCTCTTCCACCTGCCCCTCCACACAGGACAGGTGGATGCCATTTCAGGGGGGCAGGCCCTGGAATAATGCTGCGTCACAGGAGATATTAGCACATACTGGACAAATAACAATGACCCATTACATGTTTACAGGATGCAAAGTTCTGTTGTAGCTCCATTGTTCAGTTTGTGACCCGATCCTCACTCTTGTGTCCCTTGGATTCCTACCGGTGCGGATGAATAGGAGATGGAGACATACCCCCGTGTACAGACCCCTGGTGGACTTGGCAACAATGGAGGACAGGCACATTATCCTTACCTATAGACTTGACAGGGCCACAATCACAGATCTGTGTGCCCAATTGGAGCCTGACCTGATATCTGCTATCCGTCACCCCACTGGGATCCCCCCTCTTGTGCAAGTGCTATCTGTACTCCATTTCCTGGCAACTGGTTCTTTCCAAGTGACAGTGGGTTTGGCAACAGGAATGTCACAGCCAATGTTCTCAATAGTGCTGACAAGAGTGTTGTCTGCCCTGATAAAACACACGTTCAGCTACATTGTTTTCCCCCAGGTTGAAGATTTTTTCCACAGTGAAGGCTGAGTTTTATGCAATGGGACACATCCGCAACATAATTGGGACAATTGATGGAACACATATTTTACATTTGTCCCCCCCGCCAGAATGAACAGGTGTTCAGGAATCGTAAGAGTTTCCACTCTATGAATGTGCAGATGGTGTGCTTAGCAGACCAGTACATTTCCCACGTCAATGCTAAGTATCCTGAGTCGGTGCATGATGCCTTTGTTCTAAGGAATAGCAGCATCCCAAATGTGATGGCCCAACTACAGAGGAACAGGGTGTGGCTAATAGGTGAGCCCTGGTTCCCACCTAGTGTATGTTGGTCCTATCCTATATGGCCCACATCATACCTAGGGTACGATTTGGGCCATATAGGATAATGTGTGGCTAAATATTGTCCCTCAATATTTGCAGGTGACTCTGGTTACCAAAACCTATCATGGCTGCTGACCCCTGTGAGGAATACCAGGGCAAGGGCAGAAGAACGTTATAAGGAGGCACATTGGCGAACCAGAAGGATAATTGAAAGGACCTTTGGCCTCCTGAAGGCCAGGTTCCGGTGCCCCCATCTAACAGGTGGATCCCTGTGCTACCCACCAAAGAAGGTCTGCCAGATAGTGGTGGCATGCTGCATGTTGCATAACCTGGCCCTCAGATGGCATGTCCCATTCCTGCAGGAGGACAAGTCTGGAGATGCCCGTTTGGCAGCAGTAGACCCTGTGGACAGTGAGGATGAGGAGGCAGAGGATGAGGATAAGGACAACAGAACATATATGATCCGACAATACCTCCAATGACACACAGGTAGGACAGTGTTACTTCACATTTCAATGACATTTGTTTTAATTTGTGTGGCAATGGCATGCTGATATTTTCAACTTCTATGCCCACTTACTGTTCCCTCTGGCAATTCATTTTGCAGATGTTGGTGACCTGACATATACTCCTGGTGTGATCACTACAGCCAGCTACAGGTCATTAATCTATGCTCCTTCCCTGTACAGTTGATTTGCAATGTTTGTACCTGTTACAATGAATACATATTTGATATACATGACATACTTCAAAATTGTTTTTTTCCAAATGGTGTTTATTGAAGTGTTAATATATGGAGAGGCAAGTGCAATGGGATGGGGTGATGATGGAGGAAAGTCCAGGGTATTGTTTCAGTCTGTTTGTAGCACAGGTGCATTGTCCATTGGGACATAGGAAGGGGAGCCATGGCAGTTCAAGGTGGACAGGGTGAAAGAGTGGGACACAAGGGTGACAATCAGGGGAATCTCATTTCCTGGTGGGGGTCTTGGCCAGTGTCTCTGGATTTTGTCTGGATCACAGGGAACATTTGCGGGGTGGTTCACCTTCTGAAGGGGGAGGGGTGCTGGTGGCCTGTTGGTCCTGTGGCGGGGCCTCCTGGCTACTAGCAGCTGCGAAAGTGGAAAGCTGTTCAGATGTCTGGCTAGTGCCAGGGGCCCGCTGGTGTGAGAATGCCTCCCTCATATTGTTGGCCATGTCTGCCAGCACCCCTGCAATTGGAGATCAATGCAGTGTTAATGGCCTGCAAGTCCTCCCTGATCCCCTGGTACTGTCCCTCCTGCAGCCGCCTGTTCTCCTGCACATTGTCCAGGATATGGCCCATCATGTCCTGGGAATGTTGATAAGCTCCCAGGATCTGTGTGAGTGCCTCCTGGAGAGTCGGTTCCCTGGGCCTGTCCTCCCCCTAGCGCACAGCAGTCCTCTCAGTGTCCCTGTTTGCCTGTGCTTCTGTCCCCTGAACCGTGTGCCCACTGCCACTGACCCCAGGTCCCTGAGTCCCTGATTGTCTTGGGGGCGAGGTGTGCCCTGGGGTCCCTGTAGAGGTGGACACACTGCTGAATTATGTGTCCTCGGGACAGAGGTATGGGTATGCTGGGTGGGTGCTGTGGTGGTGTTTCCTGATGGGGGAGGCTCTGTGGTGGTGTGTGACTGGGCCTGGGTAACCGGCTGTCCAGTGGTCCCTGATGGGCCAGGTAGGTCATCCAGATCCAGAAGACCAGAGTTACTGTCATCACTGTGGGCCTCTTCAGTTGGGGGGCTAGATATTGCTGGTGCCTCCTCTCCGCTGACATTGGCTGGGGTACCTGTGGGGATGTAAATGGTGCATTATGGTTTCTGTGTCTGACATAATGTACATCCGTGGCTTCCCCTCTTTGGTTGGATTTGCCCTGGCAGCTTTCACTTGTATATGTTAGTGTATGGTGGGATAGTTAATTCTCTGTAGTATGCATGATTTAGTGATGAGTGCATATGCAGGGCTGTGAGTGGTGTCCATGCATTGGTACAGCATGCAAGGCTTGGCATTGGGATGAGTGAGATGTGATGGTGGGGTGTGTGAAAAGTGGTAGAGTAATGGGAGTGAGGGTGAGGGTATGTGATAGCATGCAGATAGGGGGGGTAGTAGTAGTAGAGAGTTGACTTACCAGAGTCCAGTCCTCCTCTGACTCCGGCCAGGCCCTCAGGATGCAGTATTGCAAAGACTTGCTACTCCCATGCTGTGAGTTGTGGGGAGGAGGTGGGGGTCCACCGCCAGTCCCCTGGATCACGAGCTGGTGTCTTGCTGCAATGGAATGTGCCTTCCCCTGTAGGTCGTTTCACCTCTTCCTGATGTCATCCCTAGTTCTTGGGTGCTGTTCCACGGCGTTGACCCTGTCTACCATTCTCTGCCAAAGCTCCATCTTCCTAGCTATAGAAATCTGCTGCATCTGTGCTCCAAACAGCTGTGGCTCTACCCTGACAATTTCCTCCATCATGACCCTTAGCTCCTCCCCTGTGAAGCGGGGGTGTCTTTGTGGTGCCATGGGTGTTCTGTGAGGTGTGTTGGTGAGGGTGTGTTGGGTAATGTGTTGGGGTGTGTGATGTGTAATGCGTGAGTGGTGTATAGGTGTGAATAGTGTGTGGCTCTAGTTGTGTCAGTGGTCTTGGTGTCAATCTCCTGCCAGTAATTGTTGTTTGTAAAGGGTTGTGGGTAATGTGTGTGTGTTTTTTAGTGGTGTGGGTGTGGTGCGTGTATGGGTGTCAGGTGTGTGTTGTTTGAATTGTTCAATGTGGTGGTGTTTTGTCTGCGGGTGTCCATTGTGAGCGCGGAAGTATGTACCGCCAAGGGTTTACCGCTGTTGAATGTCCGCCGTGGTGATTCGTGGGTCATAATGTGGTGGGCGTAGTTCTGTTGGCATAACAGTGTGGGTTTTGATACCACCAGTTTATCACTGACCTTTGGGCTGGCAGATTTGTGTATGTGGCTTAATACTGCCAAATTGGTGTGTGTGTTATAATATGGTGAACGGACATCCGATGCCGCCACAGTAAGTTGGCGCCCATCAGCATGGCGGTAAGTGGGATTTACCGCAAATGTCATAATGATGGCCTAAGTTCCTATGTGAAAGACACAGGTGACTTTTTGAGAATCCTGACAAACATCACATGGCAGACCAAGTACCTGGTAACAACAATAGATGGTGTTTCTTTATGTACATCATTGAGTCATGAAGCGGGCTTATAAGCTATTGAATATTTCTTGAAACAACTAAAATACAAGAATCACAACACTCAAGGATATCTATGATAAAGATTTGCCTAACTAATAACATCTTCTCATTCAACCATGAGCTGTTCCTACAAACACAGGGGACAGTAATGAGAGTTTCCTTCTCTCCAAGTTACACCAATCTAACCTTGGGTTGGTGGGAGAGGGAAGTAGCGTGGAGAGCGGAGAACAACCGATATATGGACAAAGTAGTAGTGTGGCTGAGATACATAGATGATTTGTTCATTATTTGGCACAGAACCGAAATTTCAAGATTTTTTTGCCATTCTGATAAAAAATGAGATTGGCCTTCATTTTACACACAAAATTAGCAACTTTGTAATATAATTTTTAGATGTTAAAGTCTATGTACGAGAGGATGTCTTGGAAACAACAATGTATCGAAAACCTACCTCAGCGAACAGTGTCTTACATGTGAGTAGTTTTCACCCACAAATGTTGATTAAAATCATACCCTAGGGAGAATTCATAACAGTGAGAAGAAACTGCTCAAATGACAATGACATGAGGGAACATTTTGAGGAAGTACAGCAAAAATTTGGGAGGCGAATTTACCCTAAATGGTACATAAAATAAGGTGCAGCTAAAGCGCAAAAGCTATTGAGGAATGAAACATTGTTATCGAAAAAAGAAAAATATGAGATCAATAAAACCAAAGAATGGACTATAAGTGTGATTATGACAGGGAGTGTGGTTGGTCTGGCCACAAGCGTGATGGTCGTTTGCTGAAAGAGATCCATGTGCCGGAGGATTAGGAGACGGTGGCGGCGGCACTAAGGGAGCGGCGAGGACTTCCTACTCCTCCAACGTGTCCTCAAGTTGCCGGTGGTGCTCCAGTCATTTGCCTGAGCCACTCAGATGTCACCAGTGCTAGGAGCTCCAGGTAACGGACGCCTCTGCCCTCTGCCCTCACAGCACTGCAGAGCCTCGGGCTCAAGTTTGAAGCTGCCCAGGGAGGCCTGTGGCAGCTGACGTAGCTCTCAGCTGTCGTGGGCATGCCGAGGACTGTGGAATGCTGACCCGCCATCGGGCAAGAACTGAGGAGGACTGGGCCATGTGAGGTGAGGGTGCCTTGCTCCCCCCAACTCTCTTCAAGTGCTGAGGCGCACCAGATACGGGGCCCGCTGTGTGGGCTCTACCTTGCGCACCACAGGTGAAACCAGCAGGGAGGATGGTCCACCCCATACCGGCCAGGCTCTAGATGGCAAGTGAAGCTGCAGATGCCCAGATAGACTGGTACAGCATACATGCCTTCATGCACCTCACACTGAGGACACATGCCCAGCCCGGAGTGAGTGGAGCTTGGGGCCCCCTGGGCACCCCAACTACAACTGACACTGGCCACCTACATGCAACTGGAGGCTCCCCCGGCTCTGCAATACCCCTTCCCTTGAGCAGAAACATGGGCCCTACACCCTCCACATTCTGAGGGGTCAATACAGGGCACACCAGGGTTTTTTTGGTGGGTCATGGGGGAACGAACCACAAGGGACCACCTTGCCACATGTGGCTCCCCCACTGCCAGGTCAGCGACCTGCACTTCCCAACTGGGCTTTGCTGTGGTCCTCCTCTAAGATCCACATGACGCCGGCCCCCGTGCCACCCACAGGATGCTAAGCAGACAGGAAGAGGGGAGATACCTATGGTGGCACCTCACCTGTACCCTGGCCCTGTCCACAAAATGGCGGAAAAGCATAGCGTATTACGTCTTGCTCCCACTTCAGTGCCCTCGGAGCACCTAAGAGTACACTTCTCTTCTCCCCCTGCTGGTCAACATTGCTGATCTGGGGGAGGGTAGCCACTAGACGGACCCCATAGGGAGACTATTGGTCAACCAGGCATCGGGAACACATCCCAGCATCTCTGGTACCATTGAGGAAGGATATACACCTACCTTCCTTCATCCTTTTAGTCTTGGAACCTAGCTACTAGGACAACTGACCTACTTGGCCCGGCAACTGAAGCTGGGCCGGGCGGGCCGAACCACCGCTATCCTCCAGTGCCACGAAAGGAGCTGGGCAACCCAGTCCACAGCCGTACGCTGGCAGATTTGCCATTAGGGGCCCCTAAACCCCTACCTGGATTACGGTAACTCAGCCCACTGTCCCCCCCCCAATTGGGAACATGAACTTGAACTCATTATGCCTGCGGGCAAACCCAATGGTAAAGTGGCTCACCAATTACTATTCTCTGAGGCCCTTTCCCACCAAAAGCCCGGGCCTTCACCGGAACCATTTTCGGTGTCTTATGTGACAACTGTCCACGCTGCAGCACAACCAGACACCACGATGGAAGACATCCTGCAGGAAATCATGGCAGTGGGCAAATGCCTGGAAGGCATCTACAACAAGAGCTCCAAACTAGCAGTGGATTCTTGCTCCATCCATGCTGACATTGCTGGTTTCCATGACAGAGTATCTGGACTGGACCACTGCCTCTCCCTGGAGGAGGACAAGGTCAATGCACCATCAAACACTGACCAAGAACTGCAGTACCTCAGGAATAAACTGACGGACCTCAAAGATAGAAGCCGAAGGTATAATGTGTGTTTCTTTTGGTTTCCTGAATGGGAGGAAGGCAAGGACGTTAGAGCCTTTTTCAGGGATGTCCTCCCAACTCTTACGGGCATCAAATTCTCTCCCCCGCTGGAGCTGCATAGGGCACACAGGACGGGGCCCCCTCATTAGGACCCTCTCGGAAGTCCACCCTCGATCATAGCCTGCTTCCTTAGACATGAGCAGGTGTGACAATTGCTGGCAGCAGCCCGCTCACACGATCCTTTTGACTATGAAGGCCATGCACTACAAATAGCTCCTGATTTTTCCTGAGATACGAATGAGTGACGTAAGGCCTTCCTGTCCATGCACCCGCAGCTCAGACAGTTGGACATCAAATTCGGTCTCTTTGAGCCTGCTTGGATGTGGATCACCAAGGATGACCATTACAGAGATTTTCTTGATCCGTTGGAACTCCGTCACTTCCTGGATGACCTTCTTGCCCAGCGGATGGACCACTCTTTCCAAGATGCTCAGGCTCACCAATTGCAATAGGGGTGCCCTCCGCTACCCCTACCCAAGAAGCCGATGGAACCCTAGAGGGAGCCAGAAGTGGGGCAAACTCCTGAATAGACCTTTCCCCACAGAGAACTGAAATTGCTCCATTGCCCGCCTGGCGATGACTGACCCGCTACATCTGACACCGGTGGACCACTCTGGTGGCACTCCCTGACTGATGGGAGGCTGAGTATGCTAGGACTGCGTGCACTGTGCTAATATCTGCTCACCCACACTCTTTGGGTCCACTGCATGCCTGCTCCCATGGGGTCGCTTGGTGGACACATGCATGCTGTCTTCCTCTATACACGCTTGGGATCTAGATGCAAACACAAGCCCACTGGCACTTATTGGGATGTTAGCCCTTCTGGCCACCCTTCGTGCCTGATCTTACCATGGCCACACTACCACCTGGGACAGGCCTACCATTCTATGCCTCTGACTGTTTGGACTGTTAACTTGTTTTGCTTTATTGCCTCTGTTTCCCCGTTTATGCTCTAGTTATTATAGCAATACAGTGTATGGTACTATGCCAGTATGCCTTACTGAGCCTTACTGAGCCATCCTGAGTCTGCAAGATGTCCTTGAAACGTTTGCTGTCCTTTCAGGTTAAAAAGTAAACTGGGATAAGAGCTACCACTATCTTGTGTCACCACTAAGACAGCCATAGTGGAACTGCTGGTTCGCTGGACACCCTCCCGCCTTAACTATCTTGGGATATCAACAGAGGCCTAAAATACAGGATTGCGGACAACCCTAAGGGTTTGCATGACCTATGTATTCCCTTTATGAGACCGCTGCATACCCGCTATGGCCTTGCCATGTAGTCTAACACCCATCCCTCCTGATACAGACTTCAGTTGCTCACACAAGACATAGAGGCACTGAACACATACTATGCCATCCCTGGATCCACTGCAATCCCCCCTGGCTATGCCTCAAATCCCCCTGCCTGCCCTATTTGCCCTCCTTTCTTATACTCTCATATAGTCTAGACAACAGGACCCACGTCAACACACTCCTAGATCGGGCCCGGTCTCTAAATAATACATCCTGATATGTTCCCTGCTTCCTAGGGCCCATGTCCTCACCTGCAGCATCCCTCCACCTGCTCCACTTCCTTTTCCTCCTGTGTGGGATTCTCCGATGCACGAGCAGCGAGAGCTTAGACCCCCAAATAGAAGTTTCTGGCCTGTGCCAAGGTACCCCCTTGCTTCAGAGCTGATTTCCCACTCTCCCTCCGGTGCCTGCTTCCTCCTGCTCCTCCTTTCTCTTATCCTCCCCATTACTCCCCCCCTTGCCTTAGCTTGTTTACACATCTTGGAACAGTAGACAAAACCACATCTCCTTCGTGACTGAGGGACACCTCCAAGTAACACTCACCCAACTCCATTCTCCCCCTCCGCCCCTTTTCCTCCCTTGGGACTTCAACCATTCACTCACGGTACGCCACTACCACCGCACTAGCAATATCTCATCCATGTTCCAGACTCTGTCCATGCTGTCTACGATTTCCTTGAATGTTAATGGCCTCACCCGTTACATCAAACGGAAAAAGATTTTGGCCTATCTCCAATCCCAGAGCGTGAATGTCGCTCTCTCATCAGAAACCCACCTTTCCCGTACTGAATCCGAGAAACTGTGACACAACTGGGTGGGACGGGTGATACACAGTAGCTGCCCAGCATCCCAGACTCCGGAAATTGGCCAGTCCAAGAAATGCAGGGTCGCAATCCTCATCTGTTGATCGTTGCCCCTTTCTATCCTTAACATGTGGACAGACTCAAACGGAAATTATGCCCTGGCCAAAGTCAAGGCAGACGACCATGTTCTGTCCATTGGCTTAGTTTATGCACCGGTGGGGAATAAGAGCTCTTTTTTCCTTCAGTTCAACTGCCTCCACATTGAAATTGACTGGATTCTGGTCCATGATCCGGTCCTTGAATGTACTGGTCCCCTGAATCACTGTTTATGCAGCCAATAGAGCCCTGATGGCATCCTGTTCGACCACAGCTTGATAGACCACTGGCTTCTCACCCACCCATCAGATTGGGAATATACTTTCATGTCACTGGTTCATGATACTCCTGATTAGACTACTTCCTGATATCCCAAATGCGGGCCCATGTCTGGGACTCCTGCATCCGAGTGGCTGCACTCTCAGACCATTCCCCCATTCTCCTTTTCCTATAGTTGGGGCTTCCATGCCCAGAGCAAAAGCTGTGGCACTTGCAGATCTCCCGATATCGCACCCCACAAGGCAAAGCACAACTGCAATCCCATGTTGCTACTTACTAAGAAAACAATAAAGGCTCAGTGTCCTCAGACAGTGTCTTGTGGGCTGCAGTAAAGGCCACAATTCAGGGCCAGCTAATGAGGGACACAGCAGTCGTGAACACCCAAAGATGTACCCAACAGGCAGACCTGGAAAGTGCAAGAGCCACCCCCACGCGCCAATACACTACAACCCCTACTCCCACCCTATGCTGCCACCTAGAGAGGGCTTAAATGGATCTCAATGCCCTTTTCACATTTAAGGTGGAGTACACCCTCCAAAACATGAGGGGGTGCCATTTTGAGCATGGGGAGAAAGCAGGCCACCTTCTGGCTGCACAGCTGCACCAACAAGAGGCAGCTCTAGCCACAACAGCCATTCAATCTTCGACTGGGGACATCCTTACATGCCCCCAGGATATCGTCAATGAATTTGTGGCCTTTCATAGGTCCCTTTATACTCCTGCAACTAGGGAAGACCCCGCTCACCTCTCAGCTTTTCTCTCAAACACATCTCTGCCCTGACTACACAGATGGCAGGCATCTGCTGGAGAATAAAATCAGTAAGGACGAGATCGCCCAAACCATCTCTAAACTCTCCTACCATAAGGCATCAGGAGAAGACAGGTTTCCTATGGAATTTTCCAAGTGGCTGGGGGAGGAGGTTGTTACTTCTCTGCATGAGGCGTTCTGGGACGTGGTGACTACTGGCGCCTTAGACACCATCTCTAACAAGGCAACCATTACAGTCCTCCCCAAATAGGGGAAAGACCCCCTGCTCTGCAGCAGTTACTGGCCCATATCTCTCCTGAATGGGGATATTAAAATCCTGGCCACAGTACTGGCAGCCCACCCGCACAAGGTCATCCCATCCCTTGTACATCACACGCAGGTAGGATTTGTGCCTTGCTGGTTATCTAGAAACCATCTTTGCACCTTAGCGCACATTCTGTGGTTGGCGAGGGATTTACAGGACGAGGGCCTGGCTCTATCCCTGGATGCTGAGAAAGCTTTCAATAGGATCGAGTGGTAGTGCCTCTTTGAGGTCCTGTGTCACTTTGCATTGGACAACAATTTCATAGCCAAGGTCCGCTGGCTGTACGACTCCCCCACAGCACTGTGGTGCCTTCATCTCGGATCCCTTTCCCATCAAACACAGGACACAACAATGCTGCTCATTATTGCCATTGCTGTTCCTATTAGCCATGAAACCACTGGCCACTACCATCCGAGATACCCTGACAATATCTGGAGTCCCCCTTCCAGGTGGCATCTTTACCATCTATCTATATGTGGACGACATCTTACTTACACTCGTGGACCTCCCACATTCCATCCTGAGTCTGAGAGATGTCCTTGAAACGTTTGCTGTCCTTTCAGGTTAAAAGGTAAACTGAGATAAGAGCTACCACTATCTTGTGTCACCACTAAGACAGCCATAGCGGAACTGCTGGTTCGCTGGACACCCTCCCGCCTTAACTATCTTGGGATATACATCAACAGAGGCATAGAACACAGGATTGAGGACAACCTTGACCCACTGCTTGCGTGCACCCAATCAGATTTTGCCAAATGCTCTCAATTGGGCCTCTCCCTGTTGGGAAGAGTCCAAGTGGTCCGCATGACGACACTGCCCGCTTCACATATGTCTCAGGTATGCTTCCCTTGCTGGTTCCCCTCCCAATTCTACGCTGCATGGGCAGGAATATCCATTCCTTCGTTTGGGGTCCTCCCGGCCTCGACTGACCACTGCCAAACTGATAGCCCACTGGTCCTGTGGTTGTCTCGGCCTACCTTTGGCAAGGATGTACACGTTATCGCTATACCTATCTCAGCTTGCATACATGCTCCCGGGGGCGAGAGATCCACCGCAATGGGTCCAAATGAAACTAACCTTACTAGGCTGTCCTCAGGGATCAAACCCACTGTATGGGGATGGGAAAACTGGTAAACATCCTGCTAACTCCATAGTACAAGCAATGGTGATATCCTGGAGACCTGCTCATGCCATGCTTGGAGTACACGCCCATTATCATGACCACACCCCCATATGGGTTAACCCCAAGCAATGGATCAGGCTGGCGATGCTCGACTGGAGAGTTTAGCATGCAGCAGGCACCACCCACATAGGCCAGGTAATAACCAACGGCGGTCTGAAATCTTTTGCCATGCTCCGCAACAAATATAATCTCCCATTGCAGCAAGCCTGGAGATATACTCAGCTACACCACTCCCTTACCCGTAGCTTGGGGCCTCATCCTTGGTCCCTGCCATCCTCACCGATTGTCTCCTATATTAGAACCTGGGACTACTTTTGTGGGGTAATGTCAGGCCTACATAGCATCATGATCTGCCAACTCTACTCCCTGCCTCTTCTCCACAACCTCTGCCTATCCTGGCAATTAAAGCTACAGGTAGAAATAGACCATGAAGACTGGGCAGACCTCTTAGAAACTCAAGACTGTAGGGCGCGGGAAGCCCGGATAAAATTCTGTCTTTTTAAGACACTCCACAATTGGTATTGGATGCCGGTCAAACTGCAGACGGTGGGACTCTTACACCACACACACTGTTGGCGCTGCCCACCCCCCCACTGTGACCTACTGCAAATCCTATGTGATTGTCTCTCCATCATGCCCTACTTACCAAACCCGCTCACTCGCCCGCTTAGTTTTCTCCATTACTCCACTGACTTGACACGCCCCCAGACCTGTCTTCTGCACACAGCACTTGCCACGGCCAAATTCTCCATACTCAGACACTGACGCTCCCGCACACCTCCCTCGCACAAAGAATGGCTCTCAACCATTCCAAACGGCATTGTATAAATGTGTCATTTATAACCTACAGTACCAAGCTGACATATTTCACCAGAACTTAGCACCTTTTCTTCATACTGAAATAGGCCACCAATGAATGATTCTCCTACCCTTGCATAGTTGCTAACCCCTTCGCCTTCCCCCGGTCTTAAACACACACACACATGCACCGGCCATTCTTCCCCCCAGCCAGCCTTTGGTGTCACATCACGAAAGTGGCACCTCCTACCCAATCCCCTATGCCTCCTGTTCAACATTCCCTCCTGTTTATCACACCCCAGTTTCTGTCTTTCCTTACCTTGCCCGTCCCCCTCTGTCATGTCCCTGATATTGTGGGCCTCCTCTTTTCACTTCCTTCTCTGCGTCCAGTCTTTTCCCCTCCAGACTAGGGCTTCCCCCTGATGGGGTAGGGTCCCATCTCTTATTGTACCGCACTGTGGCAGACACTCTCACACATTGCTCACCCTAATTAAGAACCATGTTACTACTTGACCTAGCAGAACCTAGGCTGCAACATCCCATTCTCCGTTAGGCCACACCCATAGTCCCGAACTCCAGTGAGATACTACAGTGGACCCCATCCTGATATCTCACCCCTCCTTCCCAGGCCACACCTCAGCCATACCAGTAGTAATGATATTCTTCTCCCCCCATTCTCTTGTTCCCTAGCCTTCATGTCTCTATGAGACAAGCCCTCCCCTGCCCGATAATGCCACTCATCTGGGCTAGTACACCCGCTGTCCATACTACCTTACCTGAACCCCTCACCAGCATTACAACACATGTCCCTCCTCCCCCCTGGATATGGACATCTCCCCACCCCCCCTTAGTATGCTAGGGCTCGAAAACCATTATTTGTCTACTTTGCCTCTTCTGAGTGCAATGTTATGGTTGTTTTCTTGCTCGTTGTTACGATTGCTTTCTCTCTACCTTCATGGTATGCTGTATCTTCATTTTCTTTCTTGAGATTTTATACAATAAAAAACTTGCTAAACGAAACAATAATACCATAGGATGCTTGCACTGGTGCAACAAATAAACATGCAAAACCCAATTGCATCTTTTTGATGTTTGTGCAATATGAAGAGAGCAAAGTGAATGTGTACAATAGGAGACATGCACACAAAATATTCACACAGTTGTAGCTGTATTTATTGGGTTATGGAGAAAATACTATTTCTCCACTTTCCGAACTGCTTCTTGACGCAAAATGTGTTTATTTAGTGTCTAATAAATGAGGGACAAAAATACTGCACAATTGGTTTACTCTAGTGACATTAAAAAAATGATTTTGACATACAATAAAGAACATAAGGAAATTCAGAAAATCTTTGATAAACATTGAAATCTTATAAAAGATGACCCAGATGTGGGGCTGTTGATATGAACTAAACCCAGCATTAACCACAGAAAAGCCCCCTCGATCAAGGACAAACTTCTGATGTGCCACTTCATTGATGATATAAATAGAACTTGGTTGGACAAGGGAAAGGGCTTTGTAAAAATGTCTTAAATGCGTAGAAGAAAATAGGAAGGAAGTGAAAGGTACCCAAGGACGGACATATGAAATTAATCAAAAAATCACGTGAGAGGACCCATGTTGTGTTTGTACTGAAATGTGAATGTGGATTGAAAAATGTAGGCAGCACAAGGTACAAATTGAAAAAACAAATATTGGAGCATATAAAGGTAGTTTGCAATTGTGAGAAAGTACCCCCATTTTTGGGCCTGTTTGTCAGTGTGTTTGACTGTGTCACTGGGATCCTGCTACCCAGGACCCCAGTGCTTATGCTCTCTCCCCTTTACATTTGGTCACTGTATACTGGTAACCCAGTATTCTATCCCAAATTTGCCCAGGTCATTGGGGATCCAGGGGATCTCTGTGGGCTGCAGCTTTACTTTTGCCACCCATAGGGAACTCATGCAAAGGCTTCTACAGGACTGCCATTGCCGCCTGTGTGAAATGGTGCATGCATCCTTTCACAGTCATTTCCATGACACCAGGTCACTTATAAGTTACCTTTATGTCAGGCCTTCAAAACCTGAAGGCTGGGTGCAAAGTACCTGTGTGTGAGGGCACCCCTGCACCAGCAGAGGTGCCACCTCGTTGTTCACGACCATTTCCCCAGACTTCATGAGTGCAAGGGCACCATTTTACTTTTATTTCAATACCTATGTCCAGCTTCACAAGGGTAACTCCGAATTTGGCCATGTAAGGTGTCAAACACCTGGGAATTGTACCCCAATACTGATTCTAGCATTGGGTTTACAATTCCATGCACTCTGGGGGCTCTACACTGGACCCCCAGTACTGCTATATCAGCCTTCTGAGGTTTTCCAGGCAGCCCCAGCTGCTGCCACCTCACAGACAGGTTTCTGCCCTCCTGTTGCTCAAGCAGCTCGAGCCCAGGAAGGCGGAACACAGCTTTTCCTTTGGAAGAGGGGTGTTACACCCTCTCCCTTTGGAAATAGGTGTTACAGGCATGGGAGGGGTAGCCCCCTGAGCCTCTAGAAATGCTTTGAAGGGCACAGATGGTACCCTCCCTTGCATAATCCAGTCTACACCAGTTCAGGGACCCCCAGTCCCTGCTCTGGCACAAAACTGGACAAAGGAAAGGGGAGTGACCACTCCCCCAGGGGTGGTGCCCAGAGATCCTCCAGAGTGTCCCTGGGTTTTGCCATCTTGGATTCCAAGGTGGTGGGGCACTCTGGGAGCATCTGAGTGGCCAGTGTCAGCAGGTGATGTCAGAGCCCTCCCATGATAGGTGCTTACCTGTGTAGCTGACCAATTCCCCTTTCAGGGCTATTTAGGCTCTCTCTTCTGGGTGTTTCCTCAGATTCAGATTGCAAGACTCCAGCAGGAATCCTCTGCATCCTTTACTTCATCTTCTACCGACCGAACGGCAGCTGAACCCTCCAGGAACTCTACAAACTGCATAAAAGAAGCTAGGACGACTTTTGCAACATTCTGTCTTTAGCTTCTGCCAGCAACTGCAACAGTTTCCAGGTTGTGCATCCTCCGAGGACTGCCTGTCTTCAGTCTCCACCAGGAGAAATGAAGGAATCTCCTGTGGAGTGATGGAGTCACTTTCCTGCTTCAGCAGGCACCCCTCTGCAGTGATGACCGGTGGTGTGGGTCCCCTCTCCTGACGAAGAGCGTGGATCCAGCAACACGGATGGTAGACTAAAGTGACCCTGACAGACCCAAGGTCCAGCTGTCCAACTTTGGTGGAGGTAAGAGCTTGCCTCCCCACGCAAGACAGTACGTCCGTGTACCGCATGACTTGCAGTTTCCAAGGCTTGTGTGAGACCTTTCAAGAAGTTCTTCATGCACAGCACAGCTTAGGCCCCCAACACTCCATCCTGTGATGCACAGCTTCCTGAGTGGTTCTCCAGTGGTGTGTGATCCCTTTGTGTTGTGCTGCGTGGGCCTCCATTTGCACCTTCTTTGTCCCCATGCTGTGGGACTCCTGTGCACACTGCCTGGCCTTCTGAGGGCTCCCCGAGTTGCTGAGAGTCCCCACCTCCTCTCCCTGCTGGGTAGAGGCCACCAGGTCTCTCCTGGTCCCGGGCAGCACCATTTTCCACCAACCGTGAGCTTTGCGTGTGCCAAGGCTTGTTGGCAGAATCCAGCGATGCAAACCAGATTGCAATCATCCATCCGGCGTGGGACATCTTCTGCACCAACCAGGAACCCACATCTGTCTTCTTGAGTGCACAACTGACTTTGTCTTCTCACCGGTGGTTCTTCTTTTGCATCTTCATCTGGGTTAGGAGGGGCTCCTTTTCTCCCTGAACTCTTCAGTGCTTCTTCGACTTGGTCCCCTTCTTCCACAGGTCTTCAGGTCCAGGAATCCATTGTTGGTGTCTTGCAGTTTCTTCTTGTTCTTGCATAATCTTCTATCACGATTTCTTGTGTGTTCTAGGAACCTTAGTGTGATTTACTCATGTTTTCCTGGTCTCTGGGGTGGGTTCTATTACTTACCTTTTGTGTTTTCTTACGCTCCCAGCATCCCTCAACACACTATGCTGGCCTAGGTGGGAAACCGATTTCGCATTCCACTATTTTAGTATATGGTTTGTGTTACCCCAGGCCCATTGCAACCTATTGTGATTTTCACTATTTGCACTGTTTTCTACCTGTTTTTACAGCTATTTATGCATCCTAGTGTATATATTGTGTATATTACTTACCTCCTAAGGGAGTATACTCTCTAAGGTATTTTTGGCATTGTGTCACTAAAAATAAAGTAAAGTACCTTTATTTTTGTAACACTGAGTATTTTCTTTCATGTGTGTGAGTATTGTGTGACGACAGTGGCATTGCAAGAGCTTTGAATGTCTCCTAGATAAGCCTTTGCTGCTCAGCTACAGCTACCCCTAGACAGCCTGGCTTCTAGATACTGACTACATTTCACTAATAAGAGATAACTGGACCTGATATAACGTGTAAGTACCTTTGGTACCCACTACAAAACAGGCCAGCCTCCTAGAGTTGTAAGGACCAGAGCTATGCAATGGCAAATATTATACTCAACATCACAGCAATGATTGTAAAACATTGCATTACTTTGGGATAGCCCAAGTACCAATCAATGAAAGGGGTGGAGACAGAACTCTAAAACTTTGCGAGTTAGAGTCTAAGTACATATTAAAACTTAGGACTAAGTTTCCAGTCGGTCTCAACCCCGACAAAGAGCTACATATACATCTTTGAGATTTTATAATAGAGATAAAATCTCACAGCCAAGGACTTGGAAAAATGCACAGAACAATACTTGGGATCCTTTCCCGCATCCTTTTTGAAGTAGAGTTTAGTTTTAAATTAAACATAGGTTGGTTTTGAACATTAGCTAGTCTCTCCATCTTAGGTATGGAACATATTTTAATGTAATAAGCAATATTGATCAATACACTGTGATCATGGGAGGTTAATATAGTAGATTGATGGTTGGTCCCAATATAGCACTGAGCTAGAATTGTATCTATAATAGAGACAATTTTGTCAGTTCATATATATACCGATGCATTTCGACCACTAAGGTCTTGATCACAGATAAGGCAGCCCCTCCTCAGTTTTCACGTTATATAGTTCATGAAACACAGAGGCATGCTGGTTTGTGTGGTCCATATATGTTGCCTATTTGTTAGGTACTTTATAAAAACATGAAATTGTTACATTATCACACATGCCATTTAGAAATTAATAGATGAGTGCCATATTTTGAGACAAAACAACTATTTCACATAAACCAAATATTTCATATTCAGTCGTTTCATTATTTAGCAATGTTCATGTGCTTATATAGATATATATATATATATATATATATATATAGGTCGTGGGACACTTGTGCATGGCTGAATAAAAATATAGCTGAGAACTGGTTCCTGGATTACAACGCTTTTGACTTTGTTTTAATAATATCGGAGGTTGGCACCGGCAGTAAGAGTGCATAGGCTACAATGTGGCCTTTTATTGTGAAATTATATATATATAAAACCTACTAGGTAGTTATAGTTAGGACAGTCATGTGAGCTGCTGTCTCGAAAATTTCAGGGTGATCTGTCAAGCGGGGGCCGAGTTAGACCGAGGGTGAAATTAAGAGCATTTCCAATGTTAATTCCCATAGGAAAAATTGAACAGCAATAGCTCAAAAACCACTGGACGGAATTACACCAAATTTGGCAGAAAGGTAGTTCTTGGTCCAAAAAGAGCCTTTTTTGTTATTTGGTGTAAATATATTCAGTAGTTTTTGAGACATTTCAGAAAGTCCAAATTTGTATATATAGGGATGCAAAGGATTCGCGCCCCCTACCGATCTCATGCTCATGCTGAGATCTGATTGGCTGATAACACTTCAACAACAGAAGTGTTGTCAACCATCTTGGGACTCGGCTGAAGCTGAGTCCCAGAAAAAAAGTAATAAAAAATACAAAAGGGTTCAGGGTATGAACACCCTGACCCGCTAGCTCTGGTAGTGGGATCCCAAGGGACCCTCCCAGGGCTAAAAGCATTTTTTTCTGATTTTGAGGTTGAATCCACAACGGATCCGCTGATCCACCATAAAATCAGAAAAAAACGAAGTGCAGCTTTCATGCTTGGTTATCATAAAGCCCTCGGGTGGGGCAAGTCCCAGGGGCATTTATTTTGAAATGTGGGGGGCCTCCTGGCCCCCTCATGCTACCCCGGGGACCGACGCTGCCCCAGGGCTTATACTGTATATGCGGGGGGCTGTGCACCCTCTGCTGCCTTGGGGACCGCCACCTCCCCACGGCTGTTATGATATGTGGGGGGACACCCGGCCCCCACCCACGGCCCCGGGGACCGCCACCTTCCGGAGGTGTTTAAGAAATAATATATGGGGAGGCCTGTGGTCCCCCAGTCCCTCTGCCCCGCCCCCCCCGGACAAATATTTTAAAAATGTAAAGGGGACCCCCACGCCCTGGGTACCACCAACCCTGGGGCACATGCCTAATAATGGAAAGGGGCTCCGTTTCAGACCCCCATTAGCCCTGGGGACCGCCACCTCCCTGGGCCTATCTTAATGTTCGAGAGGGGCTCCTCATGGAGCCACAGAAGGCTCTGAGGACTGCCACCCCCCAGGCCGGCTCTTGCTATGTCTCGGGGTGCCCACCCCTGGGATATAGCTGTTCTCTATGGCTTGGCTGCAGCTCTGCAGCTGTCAAAATCCAAAGCTTCATCTCTGTCCACATGTGTGCAGGGGACAGGGATGAAATGCTTAAAGCAGCTCCTTGCTTGCTGAAGCAGTGGGAACACGAGGGTGACCTTGAGGCTTCCCCTGCGGTCCTAGATAGCCCGTAAAGGGCTAGTTTTGAAATACATTTTAAAAATAAAAAAAACATATAGGTTCTGCAGGGGAGCCCTTGAGGTCTCCCCACAGTCCCAGATAGCCCTTAAAGGGTGAAAAAACAGATCTGACAAATGCCAAAAAAAGATAGCTCAGCATGAAAGTCAAGGGCTTTCACACTGAGCACTAAGGGTTAGAGTCTAGCTGGATTTGTTTTTTTGTTTATAAATGTTTAAATAAAAAATAAAATATATTTTCATTTTTAAATTAAACAAAAATATGTCACTCTAAGTATATCATACATCAAAGCCTAAAAAGTCTTAGTCTGACTTCCTCTCACTCTCTTTCTCTCTCTCTCTCTCTTTTTCAAACTCTTTCTGGCACTCATACACCCACTGAGACACTTACGCTCCCACTCAGACACTCATGCACCCACTTACAGACCCACTGAGAGCATCTTGTACCCACTCACAGCCCCAGTCAGACACTCATAGACCCACTCAGATACTCATGCACCCACTCACAAACCAACTCAGACACTCACGCACCCACTCATAGACCCACTGACACCCTCATTCACCCACTCACAGACCTGCGCACACACTGACGCTCCCACTAAAACACTGATGTACGCACTCTCACACCCAGACAATCTGACAGACACTCTTACTCCCAGATACATCCTCTCACATCTTTTCTCACACCCAGAGAGGCCAAAGGCCCGTGCACTGCATGGGGTTGGGTGGCTAGAGGAAGTTTGCTGCAAGGTCTGGCTGCAGGCCAGGTCTTGTGGGCAACCTCCCCTGCGCACAGTGAAGGCTGCACATGATGCATGGTTGGTTGCTTATAGGGGGTTGGCCTCAGTAACTGGCCAGAGGCCAGGCCCTCTGGCCGTGCGCAGCAGTGGTTGGATTCATCTATAGGAATGCAAATTACTATACATTAAAAAAATCGTGGAAATTCCCTGAAAAAAGCAAAGGCTACAGCCTAACTATAACGTCCCTCTAACCTTTGTTTTTTATGTATATATATATATATATGTATATATATATATATATCGGAGTTGCAGTAGCCACACTCTGTAGTTATAGTTAGGATTCCGAGAGATAGGAGTTCCTTGGATTTTTGATTGGTAATAACTTTGCCACCGTTTGATAAATCTCAACTAACAATTGCAGACCTATTTCTTTTTTCTACAATGACTGATGATCCAACATGCCACTCCACTCTATTCTGACATGCGTCTCCACTGAATGACATGCCAAATCACTTCACTGCATGACATGTCAAAACACTGCATGCCACTCCACTCTATGCCCCACCAATGTAAGACACACTACGACATGCCAATCTATGACACACCACTCCACTCTACGACACAACACTCCACTCCACTTTACGACACTCCACTCCACTGCACTCTGACATGCCATAACACTCTACTCTATGGCACGCTACTCCACGATATGCCACTCCACTCCCCTCTACTCCTCTCCACTCTAAGACCCTGTCTGAGAAGCCTCTCTATGACATGCTGCTCCACTCTACTCTACGACATGACACTCTACTCTGTGCCACTCCAATCTACTCTATGACACACCATTCCACTCTATGACATTCTAAGCTACGCCATTCCTCTCTATGCCCCTCCAATCTACAACACAACGCTCTATGCCATGACGCTCCATGCCATAACACTCTATTCCACAACACTCTGTAACAAAACACTCTATGACACTCCATGCCACCTTCCTCCACTCTGAGCCACTCTATGACACTCTACTCCCCTCTGTAACACTCTGCGCCACTCTACACCACTCAACTATGACACTCCACTATATGACATGCTACTCCACTGTATGACACACAATTCCACTTTAAAACATGCCACTTCACTCTGTGCCCCTACACTGTGTGACACTCCATACCAGTCCACTCTATGACGCATCAGTCCACCATACAACATGCCAGACCACTCTATGACATGCCACGCCATGCTATTGCATGCCAGTACTCTATGTGCCAATCCTCTCTACATCTCTCCACTCTTCAACACTGTACTCCAATCTATGCCCCTCCACTGTATGCCACTCTACTACATTCTACAACACGTCACTCCTCTCTACAACACTCCCCTCTATAGCATAGCACTCCAGTCCACAGCACAGCACACCACTCCACTCCACAACACTCCACTGCACTCCACGATTCTCCATGTCACTGCACTCTATAACATGCCACTCGACTCTTCGGCATGCCACTCTACAACATCCCACTCTACTCTACATGCCTTCACTATAAGACTCTCTGCAACATGCCACTCTATGATTTCTCACTCCACTCCACGTAAAGCCACTACACTGTTCTACACTTCACTCAATGACACTCAATGCCAGTCTACTCTATGAGACACCAGTCCACTCTAGAACATGCCAGACAACTCTACAACATGTTACTCCAACCTACACCATGCCATTTCATTCTATGGCACTTTCCTCTACATCTCTCCTCTCTACAACAGTCTACTCCACTCTATGCCCCTCCACCATATGCTGCTTTACTGCACTCTGACACGCCACTCCACTCTACGACACTCCATGCCACCACACTTTATGACATGTAATTTCACTCTGACATGCCACTCCATTTTATGCTACTCCCCACTACTCTACAGCACACTACTCCAGTCTACACCACTCAGCTGCATGCCCCTCCACTCTATGCCACAATGCTCTGTTCCACAATGCTCTGTTCCACAATGCTCTACCCCACAACACTCTGCACCATGACACTGTATGCCACGATGCTCTAGATCATGACACTCTACGATATGACACTCCACTCTGTGCCACTTCACTCTATGCCACTGCACTCTACTTCACTCTATTCTGCTCTAAAAATGCTATGGTCTTCTGCTCTACAAGACTCTACCTAATTTTCTGCCATTTCACCTTGTAACATTCTACTCCTCTCTGTCACTTTATGACACTCTACTCTACTGAACTCCACAACACATCACTCCACTCTACAGCACACCACTTCACTCTACTATACTCCATTCTGTGACACTCCATGCAGTCCACTCTACAGCATACTACTTCACTCTATGACATGCTATTCCAGTTTACAACATGACAATCCACTCTGCACACTACACCCCCCACTGTAAGACTCGCCTCTGTATGACATGCCACTCCACTGTACTCTACGATATGCCACTCCACTTTATGCAACTTCACTTTACAGCACTCTACTCCCCTCTATGCCCATGCACTCTATGCCACTCCACTGTATGACACTCTACTACACACCACTGTACCTTACGACACACCATTCCACTCTACGACATGCCACTCCACTCTACAACACAGTACTCCACAGTACAACAATCTTGCCACTCCTCTCTATGACATGCACTCCCCTCCAAGACAAACCACTCTACGATACACCACTGTACATCCCTCTAATCTAAGACACTCTATGACATACCTCTCTATGCTACTCCACCCTATGACACTGTACTCCTCTGTATGCCACTCCACTCTACAGCACTCTACTCCACTCTATGCCACTTTACTACACTGTACTCCCCTCAACAACATTCTACAGAACTCCCTCTATGTCTCTCCAAGCCACTTTACTCCACTGTACTGTATGACACACTACTCCACTCTACTCCATGTAAATCCATGCTACTCCACTCCATGACACTCTATGCCACTCCACTTGACCACATTCTACAATTCTACTACACTCTACTTTACGACACTCCAATTTACAACACTCCACTCTAGGACACTCTCCTCCACTCTACTCTATGACACTCCACTCGACAACACTCCACCCTGTGACTCTCTAATCCACTATATTCCACTCTATGCTACTCCACTCTACAACTCTCTACTCCACTGTATGCCACAATACTCTTTATAATGAACTTTGAAGTTTTGTGGAAGTACTGTGGTGCTAAAACGTTTTTAAAAAAACAAATAGCACCATATAAACTCCTTGACAGATAGGGTCCCTCCCCCTCTCCCAGTGCTGAACTCTTTTTTGGCTATTTGTGGTAGATTGCACTTTGGGCTCCATAACTTTTTTCCCACATAAGGTATTCATGCCAAATTTGCAAAATATAGCAACATTTAGATTTTTGGGAAAAAATAGAAAAAAAGGGCTGTGGATAAAAGTGTCTGTCCCCCTGCCCCCAAAATAGCATCAACAAATGGTTTGCTGTACTAAAGTCATCATCTTTCTGGCTTTCAGGAACAAGCAGAGCTCAGTCAAAAGGTCTAGGGCCAGATTTACAAGGCCCTTGCACCTCCTTGTGCCACATTAGCAAAAACTTTTTATGCTAATGTGGCATTAGGTAGGCATTTCATATTCGCCATTGTAATCCCTGTCGCCACATTATGCCTGCGCCAGGCATAATGTATATAAGGGGGGGTGTTCCCCCGCAGGGATCTACAAGATTTCACTGTGTCATTTTTTGTGCCATTTTTAACGCCTGCATATTACAGGTTTTAAAGTGACGGGCCCATAATAACCTATGGGCCTCCTAGTGCTTTGCTGGACTAGCTCCATAATTAATGGTGTCAACCCAGCAAAGAAATCCTGAAGCTATTGTGCTAACGTGCGCCGTGGTGCGCTGTATTGTAAATAAGGTGCTACCATGGTGAGATTAGGGGGACTAAAGGCGACTTAAGAAAAGTGGCGCATCAGGACTGATGCACTACTTTCTTGTAAATCTGGCCCATAATTTTATACTATAGTTTTGGCATTTTTCAAAGAGGTAGCCCATTTTTCCTATTTTTTGTGCTTTCAATCTGCTTTCAGTTTAAAGTGAAAAACAGTGTGCAACCCATGGCTGATCCAGGAAATCTCTGGATTTCTGAAAAGTAGATACATTTCTGAATTCAGCTTTCTCAAGGTTTCCTCAAACAAAATAACTGTTAAAATAAATATTGAAAATGAGTAGAAAAAAAAAGACATTTGTGTCAAAGTTTTCCTCTGTAACTTTTTATCGCAATGGCTGATTTACGAAAGAATATATACCGTTATGTCCGCTAGACCATTCTGGTTGTCGGGATACATAGAGTTTGTAGGTTCTCCAAGAACCCAAAGTTTCCAGAGCTAACAGCTGAGCTGCACTGTATGACGGTTTTTCATTGTATACCCAGTAAAGGCCAATTCACATTGTGAATATGTAAAGCGAAAAATGGGTATCAAGGAAATCTATGAATTTCTGAAACGGGCACAAGATATTGAGTTTAGGAGCAGTGTTTATTTGCACATCTCTGAACTTGTGGATACCCATACTAGCATGTGATTCAGAAGGCATTTTCAAAATATCTTCTTTCTTACACACTGGCTAACATTTGGAAGGCCCAAATGCAGCAAAATCCAATAGGTAAAAGCAAATAACCTACTATGCTCTGTTCTCAAATGTCCACTGATAAAAATGGTACATCACTTGTGTGGGTAGGCAAAGTACCTGCAACAGGGGAGGGGCCAAAACTCAACATTGATGCATCACATTTTTCCACTTGAAAACATCCTTTTTTTAATGTTAGTAGCTGTGGATTTAGTCCTTACCTCAGGTGGTGCGTAGGGAAACCTAGCAAACCTGCTATGTTGTGAAAACTAGAGACCCAGGGAAATCCAGGGTGGAATGACTTGCATAGCACACACCAGATTATTTTACCCTGAATCACTTAGAAACCTCAAAGTCTGACAAAAAAAACCCAAAACAAATGTTTTTCACATTTCTGTGATGGAAAGTTTTGGAATATGCAGTGAGCCCCTAAATTCCTTCCACCTAGCATTACCCCAAGTCTCCCAATAAAAATGGTAGCTCACTTGTGTGGGTAGGCCTAGCGCCTGTGACATGCCAAAACACAACATGGACACATCACGTTTTACCACAGAATATTGACCCTTTTTTGCACAGTGGGTAGCTATAGATTTTTGGTTTGGGTCCTAGGTCAGGCGGCACTTAGGGAAACCTAGAAAACGTGCACATTTTTGGAAACAAGGTAGGGTGGGGAGCATGGCTCTCACCAAGTTTTCTTATTCAGAATCCCTTGAAAACCTCAAACATTGACCAAAAACACACATTTTGCTCACATGTCTGTGATGGAATCTGTGGGAGCCACAAACTTCCTACCCCCCTGAGTTCCCACATGTCTCCTAATAAGAACAGTACCACATTTATGTGGGTGGTTCAAGAGACCACTACACAAGAGACCCTAAAATGCTCCTTTAAAAGTTAAGAAATAGGGAAACCAGCAGTATTTTGGGCAGTGCTATGGTGCCACCCATGCAAACCTATGAACCCCAGACATTTTGGAACACTAGAGAACAAGGAAATTCCAAGGTGAGATGCCTTGCGTGATTCCCAGGAAGATTTCTTACCCACAATGCCCTGCAAACCTCAAACATTGCCTGAAAGCACACATTTTCCTTACATTTCTGTGATGGAAACTTCTGGAATCAGGAGGAACCCACAAATTTCCTATCACCCAGCATTACCCCACTTGTCTGGATAAAAACACTGCACTACTTGAGTGGATGGGCATAGTCGCCTCAACCGAAACAGATCAAACCAAGGTCAATGGGGGCTCCACTGTGGCAATAAAATACTTCAGTTAGAGTTATTCTTTCAATGTTAGGTGCACTTATTTCCATGCTTACACAACTACTTATTTAATGGCCTACAGATGGTTATATATCCATGACCAATCATATGAGGCAGATAGTAACTCCTAATCTATGTGATCAACTTCAGTCAGTTTCCCAGGACTTCACTTTTGTGTTGTACTAAATGAAACATGTTGGCAAACACAGGCTGAGATGGGCATTGGGGGCAATATGATCTATTCTCCTGCCTCTTTCCTTGCTGAGCACCAACTCTGCAAAGGCGATATCAGCTGATCCAGCAGCCTTGCAACATCCTCCACAACAAAGTAGAGTCTACTTCTACTGCAGTAAGACTTTCAATTACAGACAACTAAGGCCCAGATTTACGAAACCGCCAGGCAATGTAGCACCAAAAAAGGCTGCACTGCGTTCTATGACTGGGAGCGAGCAGGAGTGTGCCATATCTATGAAGATATTGCACTCTCCTCCCCTCTCCCTAGTGCTGGCGCTGATTTTCACCAGGCCTCCACTACCCATGGCAGAAGGCTCTGCTCAACATTCAGCGGTCTGCAGGTGGAGGGTTGGCCGCTGGGTCTGGCCACACTCCAGGTCCTCCAGCCAACCGCCCACAGCTCACGACCACAAGCCATGCACAGCAGGAGGTTAGATTTATGTATCGTAATTAAGCATTACTTTTCATTAAAAAAACAAAAACATAGACATTCACTCAGAAAACAAAGATTAAAGTAACATTCTGGTTAGGTGAATTCGTCAGTAACAACATTAACATTTTAAACTTCTAAAAACACAGCAATTCACCAGTTTTAGTTAGCACTGCTAACTATACCTTGCACCTTGCTTTGCATTGCTTATGACCTCACATATGACGTCACTCAGGACATGTTCTATGACATAATTTATGACATCGCTGATGACATCTCAAAAGGCATCAGTGATTACATCATCCAAGCTTCTTTTGTACTCATGGCTTTTTAAACAGGTATGCTATTAGAGTTATGAAAGTAAGTGCAGAATAGCTGCGAATAATATGAAGCATCTTTACTGCTATCGTAAATACAACCTCCAGAGATGCAGCAAGTTTGTGTTATTTTCAGCAATAACCTTATACCATACACTTAATGGGTAGCTGAGTTCATATTGACTATGAACCACAGATGATAGTGTAACCTATTCTGCATACAGTGTTCAATCTGTATAAAACTGATCAGGGAAAACAAAGTTCCTCCAGTTACTGAAGTCCTGTTACATAACTAATGCCCTACTACAGGCACTGCATCCCTGACAGTCACTTAACGTACATTGAGAAATGAAGTTGAAATAAGTAGAAAAATGGGCACTGTTAATAGTGTTTACTCTATGTAGAGACTTTACTCTCAACCGCATTGTTTACAGACATTGAAACTCCCATGAGAAATACTTCACTGAGTATTAAAATGTAGCTATTAAGCACAGTGAACACTCTATGCAAAACATGTTCAAAGAGTGACTATTCACTTAAAATAACCAAGGACCAAAGGTGCCAAAAATCATACTACCTGCAGCCTTCATACTGTGGTAAAAACTTTACATATAGCCCATCTTCTGAAGCAAAAGGTGCACACAGACTTCTATGTTGACTCAAAATTGTCATGCTGGGGTGAGTCTGTCTAATAACTCAAGGCTTCTTACAATATGTTTAGGGGCATATTTATGAGCCCTTTGTGGTGCTTTTGCATTACGTTTTGTGATTCGACAGTGGCACAGACCTTGAACTCATGTCTATTTGGCCATGCAAAGGCACTTCGCATGGCTTTGAATGGGCTTATAGAGATGGAGTAAGGCAAGGGAGTGCAAATCACTGCCTTACTCTGTACAAGGGAGGCATTCCATAAGCATTGTGATGGGTGTTCCCACGCAACACTCATTGATTTTGATGCATCCCGAGATTTAAAGAGCTTGTTAACCTGAGGATCCGTGAAGACCTTACTCCTCCTTAGGGCAGGTGCAATGAGGAGAAATATTTGTATTTCTCCTTGTTTTTATCTCTTTCTGTGTGTGCTGCTAAAGAAGAAAAACCCTACCAGGTTTGTTTTTGCGCAAGAAGGTGTCCCTCACTGCACAAAAACAATTCTGCCTACAACACAGGCACCCTTGCACCATGGTGCAAGGGTGCCTGCGTTGGCTGTAGACTGTCAAAACGGATCCAGTGCAATGGGAAAAGACAGGAATCTGCTATATTGCTTAAATATAGTGCATTCCTTCCCCTTCTCTTTTGGTATAGGGCGCAGCACCACCCTGTAATAAAACATCCATAAATATGGGCCTTAGAATGTAGTATGTAGAATTTTTGCCTTGCTGGAAACATGTTTAGAAGTACCAAAAAACATATGTAGAACATAATGGACACAAGTCAATTGTCACATGCACACAGAGTTAATCTTCATTTCAAAGATTTATAATGTGTTGCATACTTCTATACACCTATGATGCACTAGTAGCACATGCGTTTTGTAAACACTTATACCAATTGGCTGGACACATTTTATACAACATTAGGAAGAAAAGTAATATGGTAGATACCCAACACAATGTAAAATATAAAACCTACACACTCATCAGTGATGTCATCAATAATGTCATTTGAGATGTCATCAATTATGTCATAAATGAGTGATGTCTTATTTGAGGTCATAAGCAGTGCATGGCAGTGGTGCAAGTTATAGTTAGCGCTACTAACTAGAACCAGTGAAATGTTTTTTTTTTTTTCATTCAAAACATTAATGTTGTTACTGACAAATTCATCTAACTATGAGGTTACTTTGACCTTTGTTTTTTTCAGGGAATACTTACATGTAGATGCAATAATGAAAACATAATTATAAACTGAGCTACAGTTCTGGCTCAAATGCAGAAAACTAACGTAAATTGCCTGTTATGGTTACCACCACACACAACACATGCCATTATTCGCATCACTCACCATGTTGTTTTCTTGTTTGCTCTTTTCTTTGTTACTGTGCATTTGCAAATAGGTGTTCTGTTCATGCTAGGCAGCAGAACATATGGAGTGTGCTGGTATTTATCAGTGTTGAGTTTGTTTGTTTTTGTTTGGTTTAGACATAACCATAACTCATTTTGTGACTGTTATTTTTCGTAAATGTCATTGTTTTTATATGATGTGCTTCATTTAAAACCTCTAATGCACATGGCTTACAGTCTCCAGCCTGGCCTACCATCTGGCCTGACACATTCAGCCAAACCTCACTGTCAGCTAACCATGCTGTACACAGACTTTGGTTGTGCACAGCGGGGCCTGGTTGCAGCCAGGCCCTCGACTCAACTTGTTGCCAGCAGCCATGTGTTTTTCATGGCTCTAGATCCCTATCAACTACCTGTGCCATGGGGTCCAGCACTCATTATAATGTCTTCCATTACCTGTGCAATTTTTACCCACCATCCAAAAGTGGTGAATCATCCACAAAATGGGTGGTTAAATCCGGCACCTAAAACACTGTGATCAGTTCTTGCCTAGCAAATTGCACACTAGTTTCTCCATTTTTTTTTCAACTCCTGTGGCACTTCTCAGGGGTTGCTTAGACAACTCTGAGGGTGGACCCCAGGAGCGTGGCAATTTGTTTTTCACTGTGCAAAAATTGTGCGTTGAAATTGAAACACAGTTCTCAAACAAATTCAAAATGTGATTGACAGAAGTAGTGACTCATGATTTACAAATATAAATAGCACAGATGTACAAAAGTGTTAGCCTTTTAAGTCACATTACTAAATGTTTATATCTCAAAAACTACTGAAATAATGTATTGTAAAACTACAAGGTCAAGCTTTCCGTTTAAAGTTCCAATTTCATGCCAACTTTGGTGCAAATCCAGTCAGTTGTTTGGGTGGTAGGCTATGCAAAAGTTCTTATGGAAGCTCGAATAGGAAAGAATACCATTTGTTCACCCCGTTAACTAATTTTGTGCTTCACAGACCTGCTAAAGAAGTAGCATTCCAGACTAAGCTGACTACACCAAGCAACTGCCAAATTTAATGCAAATAGGTAAAAGGGGTCAAAAACTATTGTCAAAACAAAAGTGCCTTTTAAATGGAAAGTGCGGGTCACCGTAGGAACCATCATTGTGTAATAGGTATATACACATTAAAAAGTTTTACACATTATTAATTCACAATTTTATTATTTTTAAATAATAACACACTTATAATTAAAATAAATTAAATTACTTCATTGGTTTATGAAAAAGTCTGAAAATTATTATTGAAAGAAAACATAACTAATAAAGATGTTTGTTACAAAACAATAAGAAGAAAATGTAAGTGAGAGTGAATGATTTTAATCATAAAACATTGTTTAAAATGTTTAAAGGAAAAATATATTTAAATGAATTTAGAAATTAATACAAAGTAAATTTTAAGAGGTGGTATGTGTTATATTTCTCATTCAGTAATCTTGGATTAATATATGTTTAAAAATGAATTTCACATTTTTATTTTAAATTAAATCATTTTTATTTTATATCAAAAAATAAACTTTAATACATTTCCCTATATTTTCCTATAGAGAGGTCTAGGTTACTAGGAGTAACTTTACACTCCTAAATTCGGTCATTGCAATCTCCGCCCCTAAGTAAGGAACTGAATCCTCGTAAAATTACAACTTGTTGTAAATCTTCTCTCTGAAATGATGAATATAAAAAAACTAGAGATTTACACCCAGGTGTGTGAGCAGATCAACAAACACATGCCAACGTTTCTTTGTGAAATGTGCTGTTAGTGTGTGTGTGTGTGTGTGTGTGTGTGTGTGTGTATGTGTATGTAAACATGTGCTGGTGTGCCTAGAAACCACACACATCACACACACAGATAGGTCAAGATTTACATGGAGCAATTGTGTTAACTGACACTCAAAGGACTGAGCTATACTTATGCCATGGATATTATGTAAATGGTTTAAATGGGGAAATCATGGCTTATTCCAGTGATATGCAAAACACATGGAAAACATTTAGATGAGATAGAAAGTAAAACATTGATCTCTATGACAGAGATTAATGACAGAAAAATCAGGACTACAAACTGCAGTGAGTTTACACATTGCTTAAGAATACACAAGGGTCAACAGAAAATAAACAGAAGACATGTTAGAAAAAAGTGACCTTTGGAAGATGAAACATCCACAGGTCAGCATACCAAATCTCATTGAATATCTGAGGAAGAAATTCACTCAGTGAAAAACTTAGCTTTGTTTACATCACCAGTGGGTGCATCTTCTGTAAGGATCAATCCTGCGGTCAGCAGCCACCCTCACAGGAAAGCAAGAAGAGGGAAGAAAAAAACATAGAAATGGCAGAATCTGAGGAGTCAAGTGAAAACCTCAGTATAAATTAATAATCTTGATACCTCAAGAAGAATCACTTGGCTGTTTTATCAAAGGGTTCTTTTTTTGTTCCTATTTATCACGCTAATGAATTGGAATGTGAAATCGCTCTGTTGAAATTCACGACATTGTTAGGCTGAAATTGATTTTTTCATCTGCATCCCACACCCATTTGGGACAAACCAGTGAAAAAATGTGAGGAATTCAAACGAAGAAGTTTCTCATAAAACATTTGACCGTTTTGAAACTATGGTAAATGCTGATCCTAAGAAACTTTAGTTTTCTAGGAAGAATAAATCCAAACTCATGGTCATGGATGGAGATGCCATTCAAATATTAGCCAACAATAGAAACATGATTATTCAGAAAGCAGATAAATGAGGTGCAGT
This sequence comes from Pleurodeles waltl, assembly GCF_031143425.1. Taxonomy (NCBI): domain Eukaryota; kingdom Metazoa; phylum Chordata; class Amphibia; order Caudata; family Salamandridae; genus Pleurodeles; species Pleurodeles waltl. The sequence goes on along the minus strand of NC_090450.1, from coordinate 744,903,198 downwards.
GTTCATCATGGATTACTACAGGAGAAAATTAAATAAAATAGTTGGATATATAAAGGTTCTACTGTATATTTTCAAAAATCTTTGCAATCGATTTTGGACTATGTAAAAGGGATGGAGTGGATCAGCAACAGCATGAAAACGTTTTTGACAACTTAATTTCCTTGTAGACCACGACTTTACATGCTGGCTAAGGTGCATAAAGACTCCCAGGATCCACCGTTCTGGCCTATTTGATCTCGATGCAGTTCGATCCATGAATCCGTAGGTAAATACATTGATTAATTTTTGTAACCACTTATTCAGAAGACCCCATCTTACATTGAGAATGCAACTGAATTTTTAATAAATTGAAAGATCTCAAAATTCCAGCTGACGCATATTTGACATTATGTACCATCAATGTAAACTCAGTGAACACATCTATTCCACATGATATGAGAATGGAGGAAGTTGCTTTAGACAGATGAAATACAGGCTAGTAAAGTATTTCTTCTTCAACATAATATTTCACTATATCATGGTTGTTTCAGATTGCAAAGCAACAGTTTCCTGCAGATGAGAGAGATCTCAATGGGTTTTCCAAAGCACCCACTAATGCCAACACATTTTTTTGTCTTTGTTCAATTGTATATATATATGTAATGATCCATGATGGATCAAGGGATTACTGATGTACACTAGATATATCATGACATTTACATCATTTGGCATGGAACAACTGAAAATTTGGAGTCTACCATTCAATCCTTAAACCAGAAGAATAAGCACATTTCTTTGAGCCACAACACAGCAAATTTCAATTATCATTCTTGGATGTGCGGGTCAGCTTAATTAATAATCTGATAATAGTCAACATATGCAGGAAAAGCAGGGACAAAAATAATGTACTTAAATTGCTACAGCTTTCACCCAGACAGTATGCCACATATACCATACTCTCAATTTACTCAATTAAAAAGGATTTAAAAGGATAAGATCAATTTCAGAAATTTTCAAACAGAGGTTACTAAGACAAAACATTGAAGGAATCATTAGAAAATGCCAATGTGTTTTCCAAAGAACAACCATTGATGAAACAGATATAAAACAAATCACACACAAGGATGATGTGTGTTTCAATATTCCCTACTAGTAGTCATTTGCTTGAACACATTAGCAAACAGAGGTGGGGTATGTTACAAATGGAAAGTAATTTTGGCATTGCTTTCAAGGACCCACCATTATTTGCGTATAAGAGTTCGAGAAATCTCACAGAACTTATATCACTCCGAATAAGGCCTTTCAAGAAATAGTCAATCAGGGCACTTTTCCTTGTTACAATTGTGTAAATTGTAACATCATGAAAAGAGCAACAATTTTCACCCTCAAAGGGGGACTACAATGATATTGAGATTCCACAGTGATTGCAACTTATTGGACTGTATTTACTCTTTGAAATGCCGCTGTGGCTTCTTATGCATTGTTATTCATAAAGGAAAATGAAGTTACACATGACAGAACACAAAAATAACATCTGAAAATCTGTGAAATCCTGCATGGCCAAATATTTTACTACAGCCAGACATAAAATTTCACAAATGAGATTCCAGATTTTGGAACAAGTGGAGTATAATAAGCATACGACTAAGACTCTTACAAAAGGAACTATACTGGATATGTAAGTTAGATACTTTACATTCAAAGGGACTCAATAACAGAATTGAAATTATATGGTTTCTGAATGCTTAATTTACATGGTTTTCACATTTGTCTGTTTTCCTTTTTTCTCAAAATGTTAGAAGAGACATTTTCTGTCATGATGTCTTATGATATTTATTATGATATCAACTCATTTACAAGTTTAGGAAGATTAATAAGGATTTATGACTTTTATATCAGTCATTGATGGTTTTCTCAATTTAGGATAATGGAGATGATTGTACAACCATACAATGTGTCCAAACTATTCATATTGGCAGATGGTCTCCTGTTAATTCAATTGTCAAGGAGTTTGAAAAAGACACTTGATGAAATAATGAATATTTTCCATGTTATTTTTTGCCAGTGTTTTACTTGTACGTTATGGCTGTCATGATTCGATCTGTGCCTGACCTAGAAATGTAACTATATAATCTCACCTCTATTGTGGCACCCTGACTTGTCTTTCAAACACATGATTTCACTTTTATACCTCTTTAACATGGTCACTGTTTGTCCAACTGAGTCACCTGCACCTGTGTACATTGTGTCACTACTACTGGCCAGTGGATGTGCTTACATAGTACATATCATGAGTGCACACTCAATTTAAGGAAACTATGCATACTGACAGGGCTAATCTTCTCTGCTAGAGCAATGGGCATTTTTAAAGGATATTTTTCCCTAATTGGAAGCATACTTCATGTTTTTTTAATGCAAACATGGTTATTCGGGAGCAAATTTACTTTTGATGCACTAGATTGGATTTGGGCATCTAGAAATTGCTATACATGATATATCTGATTTGGGTATTGTTTATATTCATACTAGATACATTGCCCCTGAAGAAGGACTTACAGTCCAAAATGCATTGGGCATGTATCATACGTCTATTAAAAGGTGAAGGAAATGCATTATGTTTACAAAATAAAAATTTGAAAATCCATGTCACAATCAAAAAGAAATCTTCATGTAACTATTTGGAATTAAAGTATGAATTAATTTATTCTCACAACAAAAGATTACTATTTTGGAAGATCACGTCCGATAATATTGTGTGCTACAAGGAATTATATTGTCTATGACATACAAAGCTGATGATACATACCTCACAGCCATCAGAAAGAAAGCCTGCATGAGTCAGCACACAGAAAGTTTTGAATAATACCAAATTAAGGATTCCTACAGGTTTGTCAGAAGGACTGCTACTCTCTACATGTCACCAGTGGTGTCATAGATGATGTAGAGCGTATTGTCATCTGTGACACTGTATGAGATCACTGGCAGCAAACTGAGTGCAGGCATAGCTGGCTTTAGTACCAAGATAGTAGGATGGTAGGATATGTGTCATAGACACCAATCATAGATGCTTCATCTCCATGACATATGGCGATTGGGTCACCTCACTGATGCTGAGTACTCCTACTATGCCCCAAACCTTCAGATCTTGATTTGATTATATATTCTGAAACTTGGATATCTGGCCCCTTGTGCAGTCCTCTCAATATCTAGGCAGGACAATTTCAGACCATAATTCACTTAAGATAGCTTTTCATTGGGGGTGGTGACCCGACCCGCCATCCCAACATGGCGACTACATATGGAGGCACTAAGTGAAATGCCCTATAGAGAAGTCATTAGCACTCACCATACACAATGCTTTGCGCCATGAAGGAAGTCATGAGGGGACACTGTATTAATATTTCCTGGGGCACGAGGGCAGCATATCTCTGCTCTGTCACGGACCTTGAAGCACAGATACGCGCCATGAAAACTGAAGCAGTGACTGTGGTGGCTGCACGACCGTGGTTGTTGGAACTTCACCACCAGTACCAAGAGCAGGCTCAGCGATTGAGCACCATTGATTTTGGAACCCCCGGATCATGTCAGCATGTGGAGGGAGACAAGCCGGGGATATGCTGGCATGGCCTTTGTGATCAGCAATCCCAGGGAGGGTCATAGGTGCCCTTCACGATGCTGCAGGCCACATAGTAAATACTCAAGCGAGCATCATTGAAGTTTTCACCAAGCACTAATAGACATTATGCTCCTCACCCACTGAGCCTTTCCAGCTAGCCCTTAGGGCCTTTATACAAGGGGTTGCTGTTCAGTGATTTTCTCCACTACAACTGTCACCCCTAGAACACCCCATACAGCTGTCACAACTCCAGCTAGCTATCCATCAGATGGCGCCAGGAAAGACTGCAGGTACGGATGGCTCCCCCATTGAATATTACGCAGCGTTACATCTATCCTGGCTCCTAAACTATTGACGGTATACTGTGAAGCTCATCATCAGACTCCCTTTGAGAGGCCCCTATTGAGGTACTGCTGAAACAGGACAAACATCCGCTCTTGGTGAGTTCCTATCACCCCCTTGCCATACTCAATATTGATTACAGGATCCTGAGCAAGGTCCTACCAAACAGATTACTCCCAATGCTTGATTTTCTTGTCCACCCTGGTGTTTGGGTCACCCCATTGATGCTGAGTACTCCTACTATGCCCCAAGCCTTCATATCCATACTAGACATGATTACATATTCTGCAACTTGGATTTCTGGCCCCTTGTGCAGTGCTCCGCATATCTGGGCAGGGTGATTTCAGACCATAAGCTGCTTAAGATAGCTTTTTATTGGGAGGAGGGGGGGTGCCCGACCCGCCATCCCAACATGGAGACTACGGACGGAGGCTCTAAGTGACATGCCCTGTAGGGAAGTCATTAGTACTCACCACACACATTGCTTTGAGCCATGAAGGAAGTCATGAGGGGACACTGTATTAATATTTCCTGGGGCACGAGGGCGACACATCTGTACTCTGTCACAGACCTTGAAACACAGATACGTGCCATGGAAACTGAAGCAGTGACTGTGGTGGCTGCACGACCATGGTTGGTGGAACTTCACTGCCAGTACCAAGAGTAGGCTCAGCGATTGAGCACCATTGATTTTGGAACCCCCTGGATCATGTCAGCTTGTAGATGGAGACAAGCTGAGCATATGCTGGCATGGCTTTTGTGATCAGCGATCCCAGGGACGGTCATAGGTGCCATTCAGGATGCAACGGGCCACATAATAAATACTCAAGTGGGTATCATTGAAGTTTTCACCAAGTACTATGAGACATTATGCTCCCCACCCAGTGAGCCTTTCCAGCCAGCTCTCAGGACCTTTATACAAGGGGTTGCTGTTCCACAATTATCTCCACTACAGCTGTCAGAGCTAGAACACCCAATATAGCTATAAGAACTCCAGCTAGCTTTCCATCAGTTGGTGCTGGGCAAGACTCCAGGTATGGATGGGTCCCCGGTTGAATATTACGCAGCATTTCAACTATCCTGGCTCCTAAACTATTGGAGGTATACTGTGAAGCTTATCAACAGACTCCCTTTGAGAGGACCCTATAGCGGTACTGTTGAAACAGAACACATGCTCTTGGTGAGTTCCTATTCACCCCCTTACCATGCTCAATATTGATTACAGGAACCTGAGCAAGGTCCTGGCAAACAGATTATTCCCAATGCTTGATTTTCTTGTCCACCCTGGCGTTTGGGTCACCCCACTGATGTGCAGTACTCCTCCTATGCGCCAAGCCTTCAGATCCAAACTAGACATGATTTTATATTCTGCAACTTGGATTTTTGTCCCCTTGTGCAGTCCTCCGAATATCTGGGCAGGACAATTTCGAAGCATAATCCGCTTAGGATAGCTTTTCATTGGGGGGTGGCCCATTCTGCCATCCCAACATGGAAACTACGGACGGAGGCACTAAGTGACTTGCCCAATAGGGAAGCCATTAGCACTCACCTTACACAAAACTCTGCGGACAACAATGGTATGACCACCGCCCAGCGGTGGGTTTATTCTACAGTATACTGGGCAACTGCTTATAACACACAACGCCGGTGTCATATTCTGGGAGCCATGGAGGGTACGGAGACCCTTCCAGTAGATATTTCTCTTAATTTTGAGAAAGTCGTTGGCGTGTTAGGCTGGTCTTACATGACCCAAGCGTTGAATGCTTTTGGAATGGCCCTGAGTTCCTTAAATGGATAAAACTATTGTATACCTCATCGCAGGCTAGGGTCCGCATGGGAGGTCATATATCGTACTCATTTCAATTCAAAAGACGAATCAGGCAGGGTTGTTCCCTCTCGCCCATAATCTTTGTGTTTGCCATGAAGCAAATGGCTGTCCCTTTGCGGGCCAGGGGCTTCTCCTGGGGCTTAAGGATTCACGCGAATTGGCATATCGTTTCACTTTATGCAGACAATGTGCTCATATATTTGTGGAATCAAATGCTCTCTCTTCCCGTCTTTATGACCTTCTTGATACCTTTGGCGATTTGGTAGGACTCCAGGTAAACTGAATCAAATCTTGTATTTTCCCCTTGCAATGGGTGAATCAAGGAAACCGGACTGAGTTGAGACATGATTATCTTCCCCGGCACTTTGAGACCTTTCACTACCTGAGAATTAATGATATTGTGATGACAAGGACCTTTTGGATGGCAATCATGGTAGAGCTCCTGCTTTTATGTGGTATTTGCTGACTTTCTAGAAGCACATGCCTGTCACCTATGGGCCAAGCTGCTATTGCCAAAATGCTTGTCATCCCATGTCGGTCATACTTTTTCAAGGAAATGAGTGGACTACAGTCAGATTTGATATGGGGGCCCTCTCCAAAACGTGTTTCGATACAAATGCTACACCGCCCTTTGCTTGAGGGAGGCCTGGGAGTTTCGGATTTGAAATTATATTTCACACAGCTACAGTGGCCTATGTGATGGCTGGCAAAGGATAAAATGGAAGATTATAAAATTGTGCTCAGCGAGCTCGGAGTGGAAGTTTATTACACTGGCTCTTATCATCTGAGGGCCCAGCCATGGAGTTGAGTAGGCTGTCACATGTAGCCAAAATGGTATGGAATAGGTACATTCAACCTAAACAAGCGTTGCTTCCATATTCACCACCACATGACCTGCCTGCCACAAGAGTACTCTTTGATAGCCACGGCTCGACTCCATGGAGGTAGGTGGGGCTGCTGCAGCTGGGTGCCCTCTTTGAAGATGGGTTCCAACAAACATTTCAGACGCTCCAAGACCCACAGACCCTAGAAGCGGGCTCTTTCCTCACCTGCCATGCTTTAACACTAGCCATTAAGGACATGTGGTTGATGGGGGGGTACTTAGCCTGTTAGGGGCTGCAATGCTTCCTTACATATGGGGTAGGACGGAAAGCAATATCCTGTCTTTGTTGAAGCACTCCTGGCAACAGGTGTACATCAAACAATCAGGAGTGAACCCAGATGGGAGATGGATTTGGGCATTACACTTAGAGATAAACAATGCGCTATGCCTTACACAATTTAATTACCTTCATCAAACATTCTTCACCTCTCATCGGCTTCATGTGATGTTCCCAGGGACACCTCCTACCTGCCCCAGATGTGGGTATGATGACGTTACATTTGTACATATGGTCTGGGAATGTCTGCTTTTAGTGCAGGCCTGGACTCAGGTACTTGAATACACCTCCAAAGTGATTAACATACAATTATCCCCTGATCCATTGCTTTGTCTACTGGGAATCACTAAGCATTCTAAATGCTCTTAACACTATTTGAGAGTAGTAGACTTAGCGTTGACACTATTTAAGAGGTTGATAGCCATGCCCTGGAAGGCAGCTCAGCAACCTGAGATTCCTATGTGACTTCGGGTGACTCATAAATGGGCAGTAGTGGAAGTGGATGCTTCATCACCTGCTCTCCTCAGGTGGGAAGTGGCAGGCACCGCCACGCTCTGGGACACATATCCGTAAGCTATTTAATAGGCTACACCCCTGCCCCTTCATGTGCATTACTTCAGGCACTTATTTGGCTAATGGCCGCACAGATTGGCTCTTCGTGCCTTACTCCTCCCCCATTTTAAGATGCTAGAAATAGCACAGGTCCTCCCACAGAGACCTCCATGCATTCCGTCCTTGGACCCTCTCCCCCTCCCTGAGATCCCTCAGGTTCATTTATGTTGTCTACATTGTTCTCCTTCTTATTATATCCCTCCCTCAACATTGATGGGGAGACCCCTCCCAAGCAAAAGCCAGCATTAGGGTTATTACTGTGATTATTTTTGTCCTATCTTGGCTTTATCACTGCATGATTAGTTCTGATGCATCAGTCAAAGTTTGAAACCCTGTATGCCATTGTCCGTTAAATGCCCCACTATAATATGTGGTTTGTTACATTGAGCTCAACATTATGTTTGTATAGAACATGTGCCAAAAGCACTGTTAGATTATTCTGTACTCTCTTGCTTAGAATCTGTGCCCAGGATTGTACAAACTACTGTTTATCACTAATTGTGTGTCTTAACATTGAAAATGCTGATAAAAAGATTAAACAAAAAAATAGACATAAATCATTACAAGTATGTTTCTGTTTGATTGAGTTAAAAATATGTTTGTGGGAATTGAAAAAGGCCCATATCAAATGGTTTGTCTACCCAGTCCATGTCGCAACCATCCATCATTACATCATGCAATTCTACCATGACTGACCTTTTTTTTCATGAATCCCTGTGTTTTCTGGATGAACATATTCCATGTAAATGGTCCTTTGTGTGCAAACTCAACTAGCTTTTTCAAGGCCAAAAAAATTAGAAAAACAATCTCTTCAGCTGACAAAACGTGGTCAAACTGATACACAACCACACTCCACCAAGTGTGTTGACTGCCACACACTTATACCTATTATGTAATTTTCACTAAAATGCCACAGAGGTAGGACCATACCTATTATCTGTCAGAAGTAAAATGACTTTGGCAAAAGCAGCTTAACGTACTTTGCTCGGCATTACCATAAAGGCTCTCAAATGAGCCCCTCCCGCTTGGAAACACAGCTTAATTCTTTTCTGTGCAAGTATCTTTCAAAATACTGAGTGGACACATCACAGATTCGTTCTGACCAGATTTATTTTAATGTCTAACTCCTAAACTATTTATTGTTTTTTTGTCATTTTCGTCTTATGTTTCCTACTTAAAAAATCACTATTATCTTAACCTTGTGTGGAGTCTTTTTGAGGTGTTTTACTGTGTTGCTGTGAGTGTGTTGCACAAATACAGATTGCCTCTAATGATACGCCTGCCTGCTCTGTGCCAAGCTACCAGAGGGTGAGCACAGGTTATCTCTAGCGTGTAATTTACTTGCCCTGACTAGAGTGGTGGGTTCTTGCCGGCTTAGTTGCATACCCAGCCAACAAGAAATTCCATTTCTAACAAAGATGAAAATGGTAAATAGCATAAAGAGACCTGCAGAGCAGCTCAAAGCATAGGACTTCTCCATTGCCTCTCGCGTCTCTTACAATTTTTCCCTCGTGAGGAAAGGTAACTATTAAACCAAGGGTCAGTTTTACAGTATGGTCTATGACTTATCTTGAACACTGGAATACACCCATTTAGGGCTTGCACTATTCAGTCCTCCCAACGCTTATATGCATCATCTGGGTTGTCTCCTAGCATTGGTAAATAGAACTTCAGGGCCATAATCCAATAATTGGCCAGAGGTTTTTTCCCACCTAAGTCCTGATCTCGTAGAGGGTTTGGTTATGGCTCTTGTTGAGAAATTCTCAAGCAGAAACGGAATGAGATGTTGATCTGACCAGTGTAAAGAGGAGGACATATTTACCTGAATCTTTGAGTCATTATTTGGGTCCAGGAGGTGTCTTTTCTCATTCGTGGGGTCACCTACTTTTTATATTAGCTGAATGACCTCTATGTCCTGTATTAGTCTTTCGGTGGTTGGATTATTAACCTCTTCAATGTGTATGTTAAAGTCTCATAGTATTGTGAGGTAACTTTTTCAATGGCCAGGCCGGCCAGTAAATCCAGTAAAGCTTCCATAAATTTAGTACATGAGACAGGAGGTGTATAGATTAGAACCCCAGTAAAAGTGGAGGATAGCATTATGGTAAACTGGAAGTTTTCACAATCAGGGATTGGCAAAGGGGTGGTAGAATATCTATATTTATCTTTTAAGACAATGGTGATGCCGCCACCTTTTCTGTTGACTTGGTTGAGTCTGAAAATATGATAACCCATTGGTAGGGCCAATAAAATGTCTGGAACTGCACTCTCAGGGAGCCAAGTTTCAGTAATAAACAGAACACCAGGCTGCTCATTTTTTAACAACAATCTGATCTCTGTTTTATGACATGGTAGGGATTGACTAGGCCCATCTTCCAGCATTTCCTATCCATTGCGGGGCAAACAGACTACTCACTGGGCCTTTCCTAAACCTTCCAAGAGAAGCTACTGACAGAGAATTAACTTTCCCAGTTTTCCAGATTAATAGGTGAGCAAATCTGAGTCCTAGGTGAAGGTCTAAGTAGCCTTAGTTGCTGAGAAGGATACCTTACCATATAAGTGGGTATTTGGGCTGGGTTACTAGCACCTGGTCCCATTTGGGCATGGATGGGTGCAGACAGGCTTGCCTTTGGTGCTCCAGCAGCACACCCATTAGAACGTCTACTGTGCACGGCAGGCCAAAGCCTCCATGATATGCAGTGTGATGCTAACTACTATTGCACCAACCTTCCCAGCGACTCTATGGATAGTGATGCCAAAATAAATTGCTCTATGGTTCCCTGCCCTCCCTCCTTCATAAAACAGAGTCCTGGTTAAAAATAGTGAAAACATATTACAAATGGATTTGATGAAAATGGCAACAAATATTTTTTTTTTTACAAAATGCTGGAACAGTAACAAAACAGTGCAATAAAGGTTTCCCGCGGTGCAGTGCTCTCTCACCTATGGGCCCTCGTCCCAGCTGCCTTTATATGCAGCGTGTCACTAACCACTAGAGCGTCAACCTTCCTGGTGCCTCAATGGTTAGTGAGGCCAAAAAATAATGCTGTATAGTTCCTCACCCTCCCGTCTTCAGAAAAAATAGTCCTGGTTAAAAACTGTAAAAACTTTTTTACAAAGTACAAAATAGATTTGATAAAAATGCCAACAAATAGGTTTTAGAAAATGCTAAAACAGTAATAAAATAGTGCAACATACCACTTGCATTAACATGAGATGGCAGTGAAGTAGGGTGAGTGGTATTAATAAGATTGGATGGTGGTGACAAGTTGTTTGGATGGCAATTATGTGGAACGATAGTGTTATGAGATGATGTTGACCTAGGGTGGTTTTAACTGAGAATGGTGTTGGTACGGACATGGGGTGGTAGTTAGGGTTTGGAAGTTGTAGAAAAGACGGTCCAGAAAGATCAGGTCTTCAAGTTGTTCTTTTATTATAATCCAGAATATCTCATCCACATAGATTGCCACGGGAGCTCTGCTCTCTCCCACTCCTTCCTCAGCCAGTCTCCAGTCTCTCTCTCGGGAATGTAGAATCACTTTACATTCTAACACTTAAAAGATGCAGAGCATGCATTTCTCCAGATTCCACACACCTTTTCCTCAAAGAAAATAATAAGAAACATAAAACTAAAAAAACTATGTACATTATTATGATACAATAAAACAAATGTTAGAATATCCTAACAGAAAACTATTGCATTTGCGGATAGAACAGAGAAGAATTAAACATCTTTCTTCCTAGAAATCACGACACGATTGAGATTCCATATTCTTCCTTCACTAACTTTGACTGCATTCTTGAACAGCTTAGTGACCAGAAATGGACCCCAATATTTACTTCCACTCTTACTTAATATTGGTTTTCTAATCAAAACCTCACCTCCTACGTTTACATTGAGATAACGTGCACTTTTCCTTCTATCAAAATATTCTTTCATTTTTTCCACTCGAACCATTTCACTTTTCCTGTCATACTCCTCCTGAGACCAGGAAACTGCCTTGTTTTTGTCCCCAGACACCCATCCTGGCACTAACATGGTATTACCTTTTCTACCCCTGAACATCTGAAAAGGGACTGCTCCAGTGGTCGAATGCGGAGTAAAACGGTATGCTACTAAAAAAATGTTTAAACCTTCTTTCCAATTCCTGCCCGCAGCCACCTCCAGTCTTACACATTCCTTTACACACTTGTTAAAACTCTCTACCATTCCGTTCCCTTCAGGATGGTACAATGAGCATAACTTATGCTTGATCCTCAATTTCCTCAAATACTCCTCCATTTCCTTGGAGATGAATTGCGGACCATTATCTGTCAAGATAGAGTTGGGAAATCCCTCTTGAGCGAAAATTTCCTCAAGAAGACCGATTATCCTCTTAGTTTCCACACTGCTGACTACACCCATCTCAACCCACCTGGAAAATTGATCCATTAAAACCAAAATGTAACTACTTCCTGCTCTTCCATGAACTGGTCCTACGATGTCCATAGCGACCACATCCCACGGTCTGCTTGATAAACTCCTGACACACATCGAATGTACTCTTGTTTTATAAATCTATTCACTATTACAGCAGTCTGGACATTCTCTAATTACTCTCTCTATACTCAAATCCATTCCTGGCCATCAATAGTTTAGGCGAATTCTAGCTTTAGTTTTACTCATTCCTTGATGTCCCATATGTCCCAACTGTATTATTTTATTAATCAAAACACTTGGAACTACCAATCTTCCTCCCCGAAACAACAGCTCATCTGACACAGACAACTCATCCCTTACTTTCCAGAAACCTCTCAATGCTTCAGAATTCTTCAAACTCTCAGAATCCCAAGAATTCTTGAGAAAATTACATACACATTGTAACACAGGATCATTAGCTACTGCTTCCATCCACTCATCCTGTTCAATTATTCCTTCTATGATGCTGCACACACTAAATTCATCTTCTTGACAATTGTTCAAATCTTCACACAATGCACGCAAGCACATTCCTTATCGTGCGCGTACAATTATACACACGCAAAGGTATCGTTCACCTTCACCTTTGCGTGTGGGTGAATTTTGGTGAAAGAAAAGAGCGATCTTTATCCTACCTCAGAAGCTGTACTCGTAGCCTGGTTGCCTCCGGAATTTCTCGGGGAAAAAAAAAAAAACAACAACTATAAAACAAGAAGAACTTCCTAAAGAAAACGCCTGCTTAACGTCTCACATAACAAAAGGAGGGTGATAGACGGCAATTTATTCAAGAATAAAAGGGATAATTTATTAATTAAAAGCACTTCACGAAATTTAAACAATGCACAATATACCACCGCCTCTGTTTTTCTTAAAGGTCCCAGGTGAAGCACCAATTATCTGGTCCAAATGGAAAAAATCTTTCCTCCACTATACAAGGTTGTGTGGTTCAAATGTATCTAATGAAAGGAAAACTTCACTTCTCATGCATTGTTTGGGAAGTGAAGGACAGGAAATTTTTGAAACCTTGCCAGAACCAGATGATGATGGGACAGATCTAAACGAATTTGAAGTATACCTGAAAAAGCTGGATTTACACTAGCTGCCGAAAATCAGCACAATTCTTGGGCATTATCACTTTGGTATGAGGGAACAGAAACCGGGTGAATCTATAGAGGATTACGTCACAGCATTAAGGAAGCTAGCTGCTACATGCAAGTTTGGAATGACACTTGAGAACCGCATAAGGGATCAGTTCATGCTGAAATGCTCCAGTGACAAGGTCAGGCAGGAACTTTGGAGCAAGGATGATCCTTCTCTACAGGAGGTGGTGACGATTGCTAAGAGTGTAGAACACACCTTAGCTTGTGTGGAAGAGTTGGAGAGAAGCAAGTGTCCGGCAGTGAATAAAATAACTCAGAAAAATGAACAACAGGGTGACTACAAAGACAGTGATGGAGGAAAAGATGATGGGAAGCTCAATCAAATTCAAAAGTCTAAATTCAAAGATACCAAGTGCTTCCGGTGTGGAAATCTAGGACATTATGCTTCTTATAAAAAGTGTCCAGCGGCCAATGCAATTTGCAAACTGTGCAACAAGCGCAGACATTTTGCGAAGTGTTGTAGGTTACAGAAAGACTCTCCTTCAGTGAAGCTAGTGGAAGACTGCATATTATAGTCGACACACAAGAAAAGAAAAAGAAACATCCAAAGGACTTTGTAACCATGTGTGGAATTAATTGCAAAGTTCTGTTTGATTCGGGAGCGTGGTTGACTTTATTGTCCAATGATGTATTTGATAAGTATTTAAGTCAAAGTGTGAAACTGAAAGATCCTGTTGTAATTCCAGGGGGTCATGGGGGACAAACCATAGATCTGAGAGGTTATTTTGAATCGGAAATTACTTTCAGATCCAACACTATTGTTGGGAAAATCTATGTTCCGGTGAAGGGCGATAGTGTTTTAAGCTGGCCACATCAGAGGGAACTGAAGGTAATTTTAGATCCCAATAACCCGACGTCAGTTATTCTTAAGAAAGATTTTGTGCAAATGTTGAGGGGTGTGAGTGAGATATCTGCTAGTGAAGGAAGAAATAAGGCTGAGGTAGTACCAGATTTTGTTCATGATTTCAAGGAGGTGTTTAGTGACACATTGGGATGCCTAGCAAAACACATGCATCGCATCAAAATCAAGGAAGGGACAGTACCAGTAGTGTGCAAAGTGCGACCCATACCTATATCGATGAAAGATGATGTGAAAAAGGAAATACGAAGGTTGTGAAGGTATAATTGAACCGGTAGAAGCATCAGAATGGGGTGCTCCCATAGTCGTCGCACGTAAATCTTCTGGGGAGATCAGATTATGTGTGGACTTGAGAAATCTCAACAAGTCAGTCATTAGTGATTAGTTTCCCCTGCCAAACATAACGGAGATGGTATATTTATTGCAAGGTGTAAAGTACTTTATTACTTTGGATTTAGCTTCGGCATACCATCAGGTTGTGTTGCATGCTGATTCTAGGGACTACACCACCTTTATCACACCTTTTGGTACCTTTAGGTTTGTAAGAATGCCTTTTGGGCTAGTGTCAGCTGCCTCAGTATTTCAGCATCTAATGCACAATTTATTTGGTTCTGAACCAGGGGTTAAGTATTTTCAGGATGATATTTTAGTGTATGCCCAAACGGAAGAGGAACATGTGGAGAGAGTAAAGAGAGTGTTGAGCATCCTAAGAGATCAGGTCTTCAAGTTGTTCTTTTATTATAATCCAGAACATCTCATCCACAAAGATTGCCACAGGAGCTCTGCTCTCTCCCACTCCTTCCTCAGCCAGTCTCCAGTCTCTCTCTCAGGTATGTAGAATCCCTTTACATTCTAACACTCTAAAGATGCAGAGCATGCATTTCTCCAGATACCACAGTAGTTAAATAAAAAGTGGCACTACATTTGCGTCATCACTATCGGTATAACAGAAGGGGCTTCACAAATGGACCCTTCTGTAGTACCAAAGAGCCCTGGTGGTTGCACAAAGCGGCTCCATATACCCAATGCTCCCCCATGGCACTTAGTGTAATCCAGACCTTGGTGTCCTCTCCCTGCAGGGCACAATATATTATTTTTCTAACAGGTTTTGTACCAGTAACTGATAATTGATGGTATACACAAAAGCTAAACCTGTGAAAATAAAGCAGAGGCTGTACCATGATCCTGCCATTTTCTGCACTGCCCCGGGGCAGTGGGTTAATGGCAGGTCACACTTCCTTTACTTTCTTCTTCTTGACAGAGGAACGATAAGGGTGACCTCCCTCGAAAGTCTCACCACTTTCTTTCATAAGAGGAAGGCGAAGAGACACCAATCAAGGCATTAATAAAGTTGTGCAACGTAGAAGAGGAAACACAATAGAGAAGAAGAAAGCAAACAAGCTGCAGTAAAAATATCCCAAGTTTACAGAAGCAAAATTAGAAAGAAAAATAAACAAACAAAATCCTAACATAATAATTCTAACTAGAACTCAGACCTAGCAAAAATCCTAACTCAAGAATTCCAACCAGAACACAGATAGTAGAAACAAGGAATGAGGTGCAGTGGGCAAAGAAAGCAACACTGATAGATCCTCCATTGTATCGAAATACATGAAGGATAAAACTTTAAGCACTTACATAGGTAACCATTGCTTAAACGTTCTCCAATGACCAGAAAACTGAATGCCTCTGATAACGCATCCCTTTATGTTAATTTATACACATTAGGACTCGTTTTGGGCCAATGAATCTTGTGACCCAGTGGTGAGACACCATAGGACGAGATAACTGATCAATATGTCAAGCAATATATCAACAATGTCATCAATATTCACCACCACAATGCACTTTACTTTGGTTAAAGACATTAATCAAATTGTTGATGCAACCATGACCTTTCAGCCGTGAGTAACCACACCTTTTGATAGAATTTTTATGAATTTTATTCCCTATTGATTACAATCTACGAGCAGAAGAGTCAATCTCAAAACCAAGAAGCATAAGAGCATAGTCACAATATGGCAACTGTGATAAGATTTCATTAATGCAAGAATCACAAACATAAGAACATAGCACGGCGTGAACATAAATCAGAATACAATGAATATCATGTAAGTCTCAGTTCAGCATAGCGCAACGTCAGTCTTTGTCTATTTGCGTCAGTCAGGGTGATGACCTGTCCTAACCACTAATTAGCATCAGCATGTTGGACTTCATGCAAAATAATTTAGAACACCAATTTAGAAAACATCTAGCTATGGCCCCTATCAAAATCGAGCAGTTGGTACCTAGAAAGGAAAAGCAAACAGACAAATTACATATCGCATTGTCATAATTACCCTCCAAGGATTAGGTCAGCACACAGGATCAGTCTTCATCTTCAGGACATCAGTCAAATCGCCATCAGTCTATCTTCGTCATAAGGAGGAGAAGTGTAAAGGGGCAGTCTATGGGTGAGGATGGTTTATTAAGTCTCAAGTCACCAAACAGAGTGACAGAGTTTCTAGATGAAATCGACAGCATTCCCTACCTAGTTCTAACGACCCTTCTGTGACATGGGTTTTTATCCCTTTTTTGTGATACCTTCCCCAAAGATTCTATTGGATATTTACCATACCCCATTATCTTTAACCTATCAAATTAAGCATTAGGTAATCCCAATTGTCACCCCATGATAATCCATAACATTTTGATTGGTCTTCATAATTGACGCCTTCGGAGGTGGCACATCCGGGGGTTACTTCACTCCCTGGCACGTCTTCTCGGGTCATGAGTTTCCTTTGTCCATGGTTAAACGTCCTTGTACATTACATTAATCTACTTTTGTTTCAACTTTTGTACATAACTCATACTAAACAACGAGCATGCGAGTGAGAATGGAATCTAGGTTTATACATGAAATGAAGGAAAGGAACAAATGCAGGGTCATGGCCCCTTTGCGAGTCAGCACACTGAAAACAGAGGAAAATGCTTTAATATGAGAGCTAGGCAGCTAATTCTACAACTCACGCTAACTTAAGGCCTATGAGATTTTAACACAAATGCAATACCGTAAATGTTAATATAAAACCATAACATGAACAGTTTTTGCTCATTATTGTTAGTTCACGTATATTGTTGACCTCACACATTATAGTCGTAATTCAAATGCATATTTAAGCAGAACACTAATTATTGTCGTTTTCTATGCAGCATCATTGAACATTTCACTTTTAGTATATGTAGCATTTAAACTACGCTCTCTCAGTCCCTCCTCTGATGACGCTCGTCATCATACCAACCTTTCCCTTGCCCTTTTACTTTTAATTTTTCACCTTGCGCATAATGCGCATTTCAACATCTTGCCCTTTATGTGAACTTTCCCAAATTTCATTGAACATTTTCTCTCTTTCACTTTCTTCATTTCTTCTGGTTCTTTTAGTCCAATTTCTCTTGATTTTGTCATTGATTTTGCATGCCCCCCACAATCCTAATAGACAAGCCAAAACAATTAATAGACCCATTAATATTTTTGCAAGCGCCCCATTCCAAATATTGGTAAACCAGCTCCCAACTCTGGCAATTCCTTTTCCAAACTTTTCCCATACTCTGGGTTCCTTCAAGTCCTTCAAATCTGTACTGTCTCTAGTAAGGTTAGTAAGCATACTTCTAATCTTTTTACTATTGTCCGGAATGAACGAGCAACAATGACGCTCGTTGAGCATCTTGCAGACCCCTCCACTCCTTGCTAAAAGAATGTCTAAAGAAAGCCGATTTTGAAGAGTCATAGCTCTTTCTGCAGCAAGTTCAGTATCCATCAGGAGTATAGCCCCTGTAAAATTTGTCAGCATGTTATCCACAATAGTAGACAACTTTTGGATTTTCATAGAATTCAAGATAACCCCCACTGAAGGGATTATAGCTCCAAATATATCGCCAATGACAGCAGCCACTGATTCTCGTTTTTGCCTAGGATGTTGTAATTCAGACGTTTTAGGTATTTGCTTTAAGTCATCAATCTGGTAAATCTTTGGGAAAACTATTCCCAAATACCATGTCCCATACCATCCCCTAGGGAGACGGTAATAAGCATTAAGCCCACAGATGTAATAGATCCCAGGGATCGCTGGATCCTGTCCATTCAACATAAAAGTCCACTTACTCTGAAACAAAAACACATGTCTGCACTCACTCATTCCCACAAACAAATTGTCCTGCTCAGATTTCGGCCTATATATACAAAGCCTACTTACATGTAATGCATCTATAGCTAGTTTACCTTGTGTCTTGATTGCAGTGTAAGCATAATCATTTGCATACGTGCGTTTTTCTAATCCTTTCTCTACTCTTTCCTTCAATGCTTTGCGTCTATCGCCAGTGTGATCTAAAAAGATTTTCTCTACAGGTGATAATAAGCAAGTCAAATTATTGCGATGTGCATAAGCAATTCCAAATGTGAGTGTTGGCTCAAAGAATCCTCTAACTATTTTTATATCATGTTCCGTAGCTAACTTATTCAAGAATTCAATCACAGGCACAAAATAAAACACAACATTCAGATTTGAATAAAAATATTGCACATGCTCTTGATTATAAAACCTTGTTAATAGCAAGCTGCAACTAATTCCATAAGTTAGGGGGAGGCTATGATAAGTAACTCCCTCCTGCACAGATGAAGGAATCTTAGTACACACATAACAATCTTTCGCATCCATAGTTTCCACATACTCATTTAGTAAGCGATAGAAGACATTAGTAGAACGTTCCCCCTTTGAATTAGTTCCGTCATGCAAGTGCCTTGCATCCTGCTCAAATCTTTCCCACAGTGTTAGTGTTGTAGTTTCAGGTTTTGAAGTAGCATTAATGGTCTCTTTCTCTATTCATGGCATTCCCACAATCACTCCCACAAGTATTATTGCACACACAACACCTATTATAAGCCCTAGCCAACCACACACCTTACTTCCCTTGTTACTACTTCTATTATGAGCCATGTCTGTATAGAATCAGATAGTAGACTAACAATCAACTTAAGGATGATTTAGAATATTCTCTTGCTTTCTGCGTGTATTTACAGCATCTTCACTCACTCCAGGACCCCTTTTGTCAAATCAGATTAGCAGCTTGTCATAATCAGGTTTCTCAAAGTCAATCCAGTTCTAGTGTCACTTTCGGTAATTTATAGAGTCTCTCTTTCAGTTTTCAGATTTCAGTTTTGACCAATTTGTTTTTTTTTTCTTTAGATTAGTTCAGGTACCGTAATACTGGCCTGGTACTTCTCGATCAAAACAGAATGCTAGGAATTCTTGTTGCCACTCAGATGTTCTAGCATATGCCCATTCAGGACCTGTATATCTTCTGTTTGCGACTCTCTTTCTTTTCAGCCTTCGTTCACCTTGTTGTTCTCCTTCGCTTAGGTCTTCCACTCGAGATGTGTCGTTCTCTTCTGCTATTGTTTCGTTTGGTGTGTCTCTTATCTTGAAGAGTGGTTTCTCTGGCCAGTTATCACCCTTATGCGTCTTCTTTCGGTGTGTCTTTTCAGAACGCTGGATAGCACCCTCCTCTTGTGATATGGTGTTTTCACTTGATGGACCTGCAGCTGGCTCGGGAGACTCTGGCACGCTCTGATTTCTCTCTATTATTTCTCCTTCTTCTCCTTCTTCTTCTTCTTCTTCTGGGTCTGTACCGGGTTCGAGTTCTAACCCGTATCTGTCTACTTCTGGGAGAACCTCTCCTTGATTTAGTTCTCCTGCTGCCTCTACTGAGATAGGCAGTCCGTCACCTCTCTCGAACTCATTCACTGCTTGAGGGACAAGGCTGTTCTCAGTGGGCTCTCCGGCAGTCTCAGTTCCTTCTTGACTGTTTTCTGGCTCTGAGACTTCTCTTCCTGAAGCTGTTGTGCCGGAACTTCAAGTTCCTCTTCGGTAGGACACGTTACCCTTTTTGTGTGACTGGCATGTATCCAGTTTGGAACTCCTGCACACTTTACAGCAGTAGTAGTTGTCAAAATTACTTGATATGGCCCTTTCCAAAGTGGTTCCAGACATGACTTTCTCACTTGCTTCTTGACAACTACCCAGTCACCAGCTTGTAGAGAGTGGCCTGGATCGCCAATCGGTGGAAATGTGTTAGCTTCCACCTGGTGAGAGAAAGAGCGAATCACATCAGCCAAACCCTTGCAGTAATCCAACACCATATCATCTGTAATATTCACTAGAGCATTTGCAGGTACTGCTGGTAATCTCATAGCTCTACCCATGAGGATTTCATGGGGGGATAATCCTGTTTTCTTGTCTGGGGTGTTTCTTATTGACATCAACACTAAAGGCAATGCATCTGGCCCCTTCATATTGGTAGCTGCGCACATTTTTGCCATTCTCGATTTCAAAGTACCGTTCATTTGTTCTACTAGTCCTGATACTTCGGGGCGGTAGCTACAATGCAGCTTTTGTTCGATGTCAAGTGTGGCACACAGGAGTTTAATCACCTCATTGTCGAAGTGTCTGCCCCTATCTGACTCTATAGAGACCAGAAACCCGAATCTTGGTATCAGTTCCCTAAGTAATAATTTTGCAACTGTAAGACTGTCATTCCTACGTGTAGGGTATGCCTCAATCCAGTGACTGAAAACACACACAATCACCAACACGTACTTCAATCCTCTACAAACAGGCATTTCAATGAAGTCCATTTGCATCTTGCTGAATGGACCGCCAGCTCTCCCAATGTGGCTCAATGTTACCAAGGTTCCTTTTCCGGCATTCATCTGTTGACAGATGATGCACCTGTGACAGGTAACTTCTGCGGCATGTCTGAATTTTGGGTTGAACCAATCGATTTTAAATGACCTGATCATTGCATCTCTCCCAAGGTGAGCCTGTCCGTGGTATAGCCTGGCAAATTGAGATAGAAGACTGTTTGGCAAGACTAATTTTCCTTCCTCTGAGACCCACAAATCATCGGCCCTTTGCACACATTGCATTCTTTGCCAAGAGCGTTTTTCCTCCTTGCTTGCACAACTCTGTAATGTTTTCAACTCGTCTAACGTGTCAACCACTCGTAATGCAAGGTTCAAACATGTGTCATTTTCAGTTTGCGGTAACAATTCCCATTGCTCCTTGAACGATATACAGTTCAATGCGCAAGACCTTGCGACTTGATCTGCATAGCTGTTTCCCATGGACACAAAGTCTTGTGATCTAATATGAGCACTGCAATTCACCACGGCAATTTCAAGAGGTAACTGAATTGCATGTAACAAATCCTTTATTTGTTCACCATTTTTCACAGGAGAAACAGAAGAGGTCATAAAACCTCTCTGTGACCAAAGTTGGCCAAAATCATGTACGATTCCGAATCCGTATCTGCTGTCGGTATAGATAGTATCCTTTAGATTCACAGCTGCGTGGCATGCCTTAGTAAGGGCAATTAATTCTGCCACTTGAGCGGAAAACACCCTCTCGAGCCAGGAGGCTTCAACGATACCAGCTATGGTACATACCGCAGAGCCAGCTCTCAGTGTTCCAGCAGAATCTCTTAGACAGGACCCATCAACAAACATGATATAGTCATTTTCTTTCAACTGTGTATCCTGAATGTCTGGGCGAGGTTTGGTACATAGCTCGGTTACCTCAAGACAGTCATGTTCAAATTCTTCCTCATTTTTGATTTCGGTATTTTCAACAGGAAGTAAAGTTGCCGGGTTCAATACAGTGCCCCGCTTGAGAGAAACATTTGGTGACCCCCCATATGATTGTCTCATACCTAGTGAGACGAGCATCTGTCATGTGCTGAGTTTTAGTTCGAGTCAATAAAATTTCAACTGAATGTGGAACCATTACTGTTAGGGGATATCCCATGACTATGCCTTCACACTGTGTAAGGCTCTGACCAACTGCTGCAACTGTGCACAAAGAACCGAGGAAGGCTGCTGCAACAGGGTCCAAGGTAGCTGAAATATATGCTACAGGGTGATTTGCATCTCCATGGACCTGTGTTAAGACAGACAGAGAACAAGCATCACGTTCATGACAGAACAACAGAAAAGGTTTCGTATAGTAAGGCATTCCTAACACTAGTGCCTTGCACATGCATTCTCTTAACTCCATAAATGACTCAAGTTCTTCCTTAGACAAGGTTATGGTGTATGGCTCATCTTTGATCTCTTTGCCTGTCAGTTTTATCAAAGGTTTTGAAATGATCGAGAAGTTGGGTATCCACTGGCGGCAGTAGCCCACCATTCCCAGAAACATCCTGACATCTCTTTTTGTCGTTGGGGGGTTCATTTGTAAGATGGCTGTTATTCTTTCCTTTGATATTCTCCTGGAACCTCTTTTGATCAAATGCCCTAAGTATTTCACCTCTTTCTGACAGTATTGTAGTTTCCTGGGTGACACCTTATGCCCATTTTTTCCCAGATGATTCAGTAATGCAATGGTATCGTATTTACAACTGTCCCTAGTTTTGGATGCAATCAGCAAATCGTCAATGTACTGCACAAGAGTCGAATTAAAATGCAGTACCAGGGATTCCAAATCCTTTTTCAATATCTGATTGAAGATGGACGGTGACTCAGAAAACCCTTGAGGAATTCTGCACCAAATGAACACCTTATCCAGGAATTTGAAACTGAACAAAAATTGGATATCCTCATGAAGAGGTATCGAGAAGAAGGCCTGTGACAGATTTATGACAGTAAACCATTCAGCATCACAGGGAACATTATTACTGCTGGATTGGGCACCACAGGGCAACATTTTACCACAATTTCATTTATTTTTCTCAAATCCTGTACAATTCGAACTTTCCCACAGGGCTTCTTTAAACCCATTGTGGGAGAGTTACACGGACTGCTCAAAACCTCTTTCAGGACTCCCTGCCTGAGAAAATCCGCAATTATTTGCAACACTTCGATGAGAACGTCTTGTGTCATATGATATTGTGGCACCCGGGGGAACACCGCATTTGGCTTTATCTGGACCTTAACTGGTTCTACCCCTTTTATTAGTCCTACTTCCTGTCCGGTCAGGTCCCATACTTTCTCTGTCACTGTTCCTTGTAACTCGACAGGCAAATCAATCAAGGTAAGCATCGGGAACAGAGTAATCAAAGGATAATCTTCATTAGTTGTTCCTGTGTCTTCTTCTAAAAACTGTCCTTCATCTCCCTCATCATCACTATTTGTCTGTACCTCGATTCCGTCTTTTGAACAGGTAATTGAACATTTTGTCTTGCACAGTAAGTCCCTTCCCAGTAGGGATACCGGACTCGAGTCACAGACTACAAACCTATGTAGCCCCTGAAAGTTGCTGATCTCAAACTGCACTGGGTCTGTAATCGGATTTGTCAAATACTGGTTTGCTACCCCAACCACTCTTATGGTACGCCCTGAAAGGGGCAATTTTGGAACCTCTACACTTCGGACTGTAGAGCGTGTGGCTCCTGGGTCCACCAGGATCGAGACCTTATAACCCATCACCTTTCCTTCCACATATGGGCCCCTCTGATCCACCTCTAAGGATGCTGCAAGCCTGCATTCTTCACTGTCTGAGCTATCTTCTGACCACTCTTCATTCATTCCATTTTCACCTTATAACGGGAATTGTTGTACTGTATTATTTTGACTCGTTACCTGACCTGTGACCTGTTGAGGAACCATCACCTGTTGCTGTCCCATCAGAGCCATTGGTAATTGCATTTGCTGTCTAGGTACCATAGAAATCTGCTGTTTTACTGGTTGCATCTGTACTGACTGAAAACGCGGCATTTGTATCTGTTGCATGGGCTGTACCCCTTGCATTTGTACTAGATTGTTCTGAAAATTCGGGTTATGGTGCCTCATTTTCAGGCCCCGTACATTTTGTAATCTACCGACATTGGCACTTTGCTGAACAACACCATCCTGTACCAGATTCGGGCACTCCCGTTTCCAGTGCCCCACGCCCCCGCACGCGTGACATGGTGACATCTTTTTCACTCCTTGTACATAATTTTGACCCACAACAGTACTTAAGTCCGGACCGCGATTCACAAACCCTCGGCCTCGACCTCTTGGCTGTGTCTGAAACGCACCATTCATTTGCGGTTGCTGCTGTATCATCTGTTGAACTCCATTTCCCTGTATTCCTGCCTGTGCAGCCCTTATCAGCAACACCATCACCTTTCTCTTTCAGCTTCTTCTGCATCAGTTCAATCTCATCACTACAGTATTTCGCATACTGCAACACCTCATCAATCGGCTTCGCTTGCCAACAAATCAAATGATTCTTAATCATCTGGCTAACCTCCGGTCTCAACCCTTCGACGAATCTAAACACAAGATGATTCATGTCCTTCGGTTCAATTGTCTCAGTACCACTATAGTGTTTGAATGCCTTTAGCAATCTCTCATAGTAAGCATGTATTGATTCCTTAACCTCTTGAGAGGTCCGGTCGATTTTCTGCCAATCAGTCACCTTCGGCGACACCTTTTGCTTCAAGAACTCAATCACCTTATGATAATACTTCATCACCTCTTCAGAGGGTGCCCCGGTCACTTTAACTCTTGCCGGCTCCTTCGTCGGCCAATCTACCCCTCTCTTGCACTCAAGCCACAAATCAGGTGGAACAATGATCTCAAACAAGGTATTCAAGTCTTCCCAGAGACACTTCGCAAGTTTCACAAACCTATTTGTTTGCTGATACCATTCGATCGGTTTTTCTCTCAATCTGGGATAATCGTTAGTAAAAGATAGGATGTCTCCTCTGGACCACGGTACATGGACTAAGACACCACCAGCAGTTTCTCTCATAGGTAATATTTTTACTGATTCCAAATCAGGTGAGGCCTTAGCTTGATTAGACCCTGGACTGTCACCCTTTTCTTTGTCTCTTTTCTTTGCCCACCTGCCTTCCCATTTCTCCAGTGAACCCCAAATTTGTGCGCTTTGTAACAATTCTTTCAAATGTGCCTTCATTCCCGCAGACCTCATGTGCTCAAAGTCTTTGGAGTCAAAATCCAATCTGTAACTTCTTTTCAGATGTTTAGTATTTCCGATATCAATATTGTATTTATCTGCCAGGTTCGCTAATTTCTGATGCACCTTGCCTACCTCCTTGGTAATCTTAGGACACAGGAATCTTAATTCTGCTTCCGTGTATGACTCTCCCATTGTTCCTTCCACTAACTCTGCAGCTTCTGCCCCTAATCTTACAAAGTTCAGGTATTCGTCTTGTTTTTCTTTTTCTGGCTCGACTGTAACCACTGCAGCCTTTTGGGAATTATAAGTCTTTTCTAACCATTCATTTAGCAGTTGGACTGTGAAACCCTGCAATGAGAGGATCCCTGCATGTATCATTGGTGAGTGCGAAGTGTTTGTACTCATTGTCTGTGGAGTTAAAACTCCTAATCCTGCTTGATGCATTGCTTCGATGGGTGCTCCCACTGGACTAAGGTCCATTAAAGACCTCAGCTGTTCAACCGCTTGTTCTCCTGGGGCCATTATCTGGGGAGTTCCCATAGACCCTCCTCTTATCACGTCTTGAGTCATCACTCCCTGATCACATATACCAATTTTGCCCTGCGCATACAATGGCACCGGTGGACCGACAGTAATTGGTAATGATATGGCAGCAGGTGTCTGACCCGGTCCCAGACTTCGTGGAGCAGTAACTCCATAGGTCTGTTCCAAAGTACCCGGGACAGGTACTAATGGTGGACCAGCTACAGGGTTTTACCCTGGTATCAACTGTGATTGCGGTTGGGACAATAATTTTGGAGTTGACTCAATCTGTACTAACTTTGATTTCGTGTATATCGGGTTTGGTGGCACTATCACATTTGTAGTAGTCTCAAGTACTGGAACGTCTGGGTAGATTCTCTGTATCTGCGGTGGAGGTTGCAACTGTATCGGTATGTCTGGTGCAGTGGGTACACTGACACCATTCTGTATCGAAGCCGTATCACTAGTCTGTACCGTATCAGCAACTCCCTTTTCCTGCGTCTGGTTCCCAGGACCCATGCTAGTGCTTGGAGTACTATCGCTCACTGCATAAGGTGGCGGGCGATCATGTAGTAATCTATCCATAAATTCCTCATCGTCTGAATCATCTTCCTCTTCCCAAGGTCTTTTATTCTCTTTAGATTTGCCTGAGTCTTTATCTGTCTTACAGGAGGCTTTCTTTCCCTGTGTTTCTTCTCCCTGTGCTATTGCTTGGTAACAGTTTTATTCCATCGACTATCCCCCTTCTCCACATCTTACTCTCGTCATCCCATCTAGCCTCTGCATATGATTGTTCTGCCCTTTGCAGCCTTCTTTGAAACTTTTCTTGCCTCTGTTTAAGAGCCATTAGTTCCCAAACCACTAAAGCCTCGTACTGTGCTGGCCTTGGAAGTGGTTTCTGGGTACTTAACATCCATCTCACATTTTCTAGCACCTTCGTATTGAATGTTCCATATTCTGGGAATGCCAAACATCCCTCCTTCTCTGTCAACTTGCGCTACTGTTTCATCCATAAACATGGCGTGACACCTTTCTCCTCCGTGACTATATAAGCTGGAGTACCCTCAGGTGGTGTAGGTTCCCCCTCAGTCGCTATAATATATGTGTCTCCTTTCAGAGCGCTCTTAAATGCTTTGACAAAATTCATTTTGCGATTTTCTCTTGTTTTTTTATTTTTTTATTCAGAAGTGACTTAGTTCCCAGGACACTCTTCACCCACCTTTCTCAACCTATTGCCTCTCACGGACGGCAGCCAATCCGTGCGTGACCCCTCTCGACAACCGACCTATCTCAGCGCAGCACCACTGACGTCACACTCACACACACTGCAGCTGACAAAGTCTTGCGGCTTGTCCGTTCCTCACTGAACCCACACAACTAATGCAAATTATTGCAAGCACCTTAAATGACAACACAAATCTGTCGGTTTACTACAGGAAGGGTAATACATTTGCTTCAGAACTTTATAGAGATTTCACTTGAAGCCTCAGCTGCTACTTTCTCCTTATCATCTCCCGCATACGCAAGTAGAATTCGACCCGCAAACTCTACTCTCGACTTGTCAATGGCTCGTCCTAGTGCACTTTAGAATTTGCCAAATCTCCATCGAAGGTTTCACACATACGTTTTAACTCACACCTGACTTGTCAACCACGCCCGATTGACCTATTAAACCGCACAGATTACAACATAAAACCAAGTGTCTCCTAAACTTGTCAACATACTCCGGAGTCTTAGACCACGACAGGTCCGTACATAAACAACCAACCACGTGGATAATTTTTGAACACCAAGCGCCACACTCATATGAAGTACGCCTACTTCCCTACTCTCATACTGCGGAGTACGCCTACTCCTACTAAACAATACACATTTGACCTAAATACACACAAATCTCACAATCACCCGCAAAAGGCATAAGCTTAGCAAGCACAAAACTCTAAACCACACATTATGGCGCCAAGAACATCCCCAACTCACTTAGGCAGGCTCCGAGATCCCGGGAAAGTCATGGTGAACTTAGAAACCCATCATACCTCTAATTTGCATTATCACAGAAAAACAATTTAAACAATAATTCTCCGTCCTAGGGCCCCCAAGGGCCAAAACCGTCGCTCTGCTACCAGAACTGATAATGCGTCCCTTTATGTTAATTTATACACATTAGGACTCGTTTTAGGCCAATGAATCTTGTGACCCAGTGGTGAGACACCGTAGGACGAGATAACTGATCAATATGTCAAGCAATATATCAACAATGTCATCAATATTCACCACCACAATGCACTTTACTTTGGTTAAAGACATTAATCAAATTGTTGACGCAACCATGACCTTTCAGCCATGAATAACCACACCTTTTGATAGAATTTTAATGAATTTTATTCCCTATTGATTACAATCTACGAGCAGAAGAGTCAATCTCAAAACCAAGAAGCATAAGAGCATAGTCACAATGTGGTAACTGTGATAAGATTTCATTAATGCAAGAATCACAAACATAAGAACATAGCACGGCGTGAACATAGATCAGAATACAATGAATATCACGTAAATCTCAGTTCAGCATAGCGCAACGTCAGTCTTTGTCTATTTGTGTCAGTCAGGGTGATCACCTGTCCTAACCACTAATTAGCATCAGCATGTTGGACTTCATGGTAAATAATTTAGAACACCAATTTAGAAAACATCTAGCTATGGCCCTATCAAAATCGAGCAGTTGGTACCTAGAAAGGAAAAGCAAACAGACAAATTACATATTGCATTGTCATAATTACCCTCCAAGGATTAGGTCAGCACACAGGATCAGTCTTCGTCTTCAGGACATCAGTCAAATCGCCATCAGTCTATCTTCGTCTAAAGGACAGGGGACACTTCCCTCATAAGGAGGAGAAGTGTAAAGGGGCAGTCTATGGGTGAGGATGGTTTATTAAGTCTCAAGTCACCAAACAGAGTGACAGAGTTTCTAGATGAAATCGATAGCATTCCCTACCTAGTTCTAACGACCCTTCTGTGACATGGGTTTTTATCCCTTTTTTGTGATAGCTTCCCCAAAGATTCTATTGGACATTTACCATACCCCACTATCTTTAACCTATCAAATTAAGCATTAGGTAATCCCAATTGTCACCCCATGATAATCCATAACATTTTGATTGGTCTTCATAATTGACGCCTTCGGAGGTGGCACATCCGGGGGATACTTCACTCCTTGGCACGTCTTCTCGGGTCATGAGTTTCCTTTGTCCATGGTTAAACGTCCTTGTACATTACATTAATCTACTTTTGTTTCAACGTTTTTTACATAACTCATACTAATCAACGAGCATGCGAGTGAGAATGGAATCTAGGTTGATACATGAAATGAAGGAAAGGAACAAATGCAGGGTCATGGCCCTTTGCAAGTCAGCACACTGAAAACAGAGAAAAATGCTTTAATATGAGAGCTAGGCAGCTAATTCTACAACTCACGCTAACTTAAGGCCTATGAGATTTTAACACAAATGCAATATCGTAAATGTTAATATAAAACCATAACATGAACAGTTTTTACTCATTATTGTTAGTTCACGTATATTGGTGACCTCACACATTACAGTCGTAATTCAAATGCATATTTAAGCAGAACACTAATTATTGTCGTTTTCTATGCAGCATCATTGAACATTTCACTTTTAGTATATGTAGCATTTAAACTACGCTCTCTCACCTCCATTTAATCTTTGGAAGACACATAGAATATCATTATACTTCCTGTTACTCAGAACCATGTTGCTTTGTCCTCCAACCAATAGAAGTCCTAGACCTTACAAATACACCTGCTGCAACCTTTTTCTATTTTCCGTTGTACGGATAAGTGTGTCCTCAATAAATTGCATTGTTAGGTTGTATGTTTAACTCCTTTTTGTTAAAGTCTTGTTTTTGTGATCAGTGCTTAGAGAACGCATGTGGGAGTTATAGATCCCATTGCTCGAGGCATGGGTCCAGCCCTCTTTCAACAGGGTCGGTGAAGACTTGCGGGTCCCATTTAGGAAGGCATAAAACGCAGAAGGGGTCTGTGAATTTCTTTTTTGTGCATTTTGCGCATAAATTAACTTGAAAAGTCTGAGGGTTAGTACATAGGCTGCAGAGCAGTCATTGCTGTTTTGTGTTTCCGAGCTTTGCTTCCAGCAAAACATGAACTAACTCTGGCATTTTCAAAGTTAACATGCCCAATCTAGAAGCAAAAAAACAAAGGCAAGAGAACCGTTTTCACTGGTTCCCGAATTCCAATGGCCCCAGGGTTTTAACATGGTTCTCGTTCACTGAATGTTGAAGGCTTGAGCAAATAATGCAGACGTCAGGGGTTCCTTGAAGTATTTCATTTAGCCATAATCTTATGGAGTAAGGGAGGAGGTTTCAGAGTTGTGAGCGATGTATCCTGTATTGCCAGCTATCTCTTTATCTATATATCACCCCCTCTCTAAAATAGAATACTATAGATTGGTTTTCCTCATGCTCAGAGACTCTCATTCTATAAAACACTGCGCTATAGCACAATCTTTCTCAGGATGCTCAAGCATAGGTTTGTATGAGGAAAATGCTAGGGTCAAGAGAGGGTTCAGTTTTTTTTCACAGTGGCATAATGGAGTTTTGATACTTCCATGTAAAAAAAAAAAAATCGTATGATGACTTTGCAGTGTTGTAAAGCAGAAGGGAAAGTGTGAATGAATTCAGGATTCCTGACTTTGCCAAGGGTCTTGACAGTTTCACTGCTTTCACTGAATTACAATAACTATTTTGTCATGTAATCACTGGATAAAATTAGCACCAGCTTGTAGCTGAAGTGTCTTTCCACTGTGATGTCCTATGCGATACCACAGTGGTCAGTCCGGTAATACCTGAATCGTAACCTTCATGTGATGAGGAACTACCTTTATAATTGATACAACATCATAACCCTTTTATGAAATTTGTATTTTTATTTATGGAGCATGACATGCTACCCGCTGGAGGGGTTCTAGGAAAATAGCACTGCCTAAAATGAACACATACCATGCATACATTTTTAGATATCATACAAATAATTGAACATATAAATACATTTTGTTGATTCAAGCAAAACCTTGAAGCATTTAAGTTGGTATACCCAGCAGTTTAACGTCAGTGAGCAAGCAATACATTTATAACAGATAAATACTTTACACAAGTATGAACAAATTCAAAACAGCATGTAATAGGCTCTTTATGGTAATTTAGAAAACTGACATTTCTGCTAGTGCTTAGTGCTTCCGAAATCGTGTCAGCAGACAATACAATTTCGGATAGTTGAATAACTAATAAATGCCATTTTAATCTCTTTTGGAGACCAGTTAAATCCTTTTGATTTATATTAGACATAGAACTTTTCATGGGCCAAGAATTATTGAATTTGTGCCAGAAATTGAAATAGGATCAAATGTATTTTTTTCCATAATTCACTTAGCCAAGGTTATGAAGTTATTTTGAGACTTGGTCATTAAAGAGGCTGAGAGAGGGCTTTTGTCTTTTTGAATCTCCCAGGAGCAACACTTGGAAAGAAATCAGTGCCTCGCAAAGAGAACAAAAGCAGAATATTTGGTCACTGACAACACTGCCTCCTCTTATGTTATTTACACTCTAACCTCAACCACCTGCTTTACACTGATCATCACACACTCCTTACTTCATGACCGTCTTTCCCCATCCTTGTCACCACTACACCTGCCTTGCACTATATGCTGCCACCTTCTGGTCTTGCCAATGAGATGCATAAGGAAGGCTTCCGATTATGCACTACTATCTGGCTATCCACAGCATTATTTTGTTTTGACACTACAGGAAGTCAATTTCATATGGAAATAGTTTTCACAGTGTTAGGACAACTCACATTCAGCCTTGAGAGAGAAGACATGGTGAGATCACCTCATTACTGGGCAACATCATAATTAATATTAACAAGTCAGAGATATTTCGGGCCCAACATTTATTAATATGCTGTGGGACGAAGATATGAAGTAGCCTCTTTGCTGTGTCATAGTTCCTAAGTAGAGTTCTTATGAACGTTGTCATCCACACTTTCTCTTCATGGTGCAGAGATCATGTGATATGATATGAGAAATCACCATTGGTATTATTGGTGATATAATATGTGATGCCATTAGTAATGTTATTGAATAATTAACTTTGCAACAAACCCCAGCATATCACTACAGTCATTGTATCTAATAGCCTTCCCTCTTCACTCCAAGCAATGTTTTTTTTTCTATCCATGAGTCATCAACTGTGAGGGTTGTTAAGGTTGAGAGCTGCACATTCAGGAAGGTGGTGCGTAAGGTCTCCTTTGAAGGAGTGGTAGCCTCTGGGTTGAGGCGAGCAGTGCTGCTAGATAGGAAAAAAGGCCTGAACTTGAGGACGCAAAGTGGATGGTCAGGTGCACTTTGTGAAGAAAGCAGGAAACAGTGGGCCTAAAGAGTGATGGTCTGTGAAAAGTGCTGGTGCGAGAACATCTACTAATTAGACCTCTAGCTTGAGAAATATGTATAAAAGCCTTTGGCACACAACTAGTCAGTCTGCTTGAAGTCTGAATAGGGTGAAAGAGGTGGATCTGGAGAGGCTTACAAAGCTACAGCTCAACACATTTTCAAGACTTTTTATGGGATTGAAAAGACTAGTGAGGTAAACTCAGCAGAACCTTGATTTGTGGCCCATTGTGCTACAGGTTTGAATGTTTAGCCTGGTCATAGAAATGTAAAGCGAGGCAGATTTTGCAAATGTTTGAAGGTATTTCCAGTCAGAGTGGTTGTTGATAAGAGACTGGTGGGGATTTTATTTCTAGTTTAAGTGCTATTCTCACAACTGTCTGAGTGACTACTTACTTTATTTTATATTGACCACTTTTTAGTGATGTTAGCTGTTCGATGTAATGAAGCCTGCAGCAAAAATAAAGTGCAGATTGTTTAGGGATCAATTCTATTGTGACTCTTCAAATTCTTTGTCAACGACATCATCTGTTAAATCACGTTGCTATAACATGATGTAAGCCAAAATGTTGGCCCTCCTGATAGATCCGTATTAGAGTAAATGCGCAGATGTCCTATTTGTACAGCAGCACACCTTTAGCTAGGTGCACAGGGGCAAACAGGGATTGTGCGTCCTATTGCTGATAATTTGTTTCCCCCACAGCAGCCGCAAACTGCCTTAGTGAAAGACTGAAAGGCTGATTCAAGCGGCAGCTTGGCATTTCCCAGTGCTGGAGGTTCCTTGCCTCCACTTTGAATGGGGGCAGATATCCCCACGCAGGCATGTGCAGTGAGTGACTGACACTACCTGCAGAAAACATGAAGATCTAAATGAGAATATAATAATGTCAAAAACTGTCTAACAGTTAAGTTGTATTCTGTTCTTGACATTAGTAGTCACTTTTATTACAACTAAAATTCATTATTTTGCTCTTGACACTATTCCATAATTTCTCTTAAACTGCCCACATGCGAATGTGGGAAACATTGCTGCTTGTAGGTGCAGCCTGCTAGCCTGCATAGTCTTGCCTTATCCAGGACTGGCCACGGGGACTTGGACAGAGCACACAGACACCATGATGCTGTTCTGGAGGCTGAATCCCAGTGATTAGCTACAACCTTTATTTATAGTCTCTTGTGTACAGTCATTTAAAGTAACTGTGAGCTGGGTGGCTCATTACATCCCTCCCAATGTTGGTCACTAGCAAGTACTGCGAACTCCGTACAGCACTCTCATAGACTCTCAGACACTGATGGGGTGCTGGGTTGGGGTGCATATCATAGGATTGGCTTCTCCCTTTGGTCCGGCCTGTATCAGAGTCACTGGGAGCACTCATATCCGCACATCGAGCTGACAGCTTTCTTGAGTTGGTCACTAGATTCATTCCTACCATTTCACCTGGAGGCATGAATCAGGGAGGTAGTTTGCTCACTTCCTAGAGGACCTCTAACCCCTGGTCGATCTCCTGGCTCAGGTTACAAGCACTATGTCCACCTCCCTCTGGGCTTGACAGTTTCACTACTTTATTAAACCAGGACACATTCCGGACTATTTTCTCCATGCATCGACCAGCTGATATTAGGGTTTCCTTTACCCCAGTTACAGTCTATGACCAGTGCTTGAACGGCATACAAACTTTCTATCCAGGGTGCCGGTCACACACCCGGACCTGGTCACCTGGCTTCTGAGCAGCAGCATTTGCCCTCCTGGTCTGCTGGTTCTGTCAGTTTTGTTCCACCTCCTTTGAGTAGTCATGGGATCGAACACTGGAGCTTACCACGTTAGCCTTGAAGGAATATTATCAATCAATCAATCAATTTGTTGAGCGGGCTACTCACCCGGTAGGGTCTCAAGGCGCTGGGGGTGAAGGAGCGATGATACTGCTCAAAGAGCCAGGTCTTGAGGTGCTTTCTGAAGGATAGGAGGTCCTGGGCCTTGCGTAGGTTGGTGGGGAGGGAGTTCCAGGTTTTGGCGGCAAGGTGGGAGAAGGACCTGCCACTGGAGGTGGTGCGGTGAATGCGGGGGACTGTTGCGAGGGCGAGGTTGGCGGAGCGGAGCTGGTGTGTTGGGATGTGGAAGTTAAGTCGTTCGTTGAGGTAGACCGGTCCGGTGTCGTGGAGGGCTTTGTGAGCGTGGATAAGGATTTTGAAGATGATCCTTTTGTTGATAGGGAGCCAGTGGAGGTATCTGAGGTGGCCTGAAATATTTTCGTGGCGAGGGAGGTTGAGGATGAGTCGTGCTGAGGCGTTCTGGATGTGCTGGAATTTTCTCTGGAGTTTGGCCGTGGTTCCGGCGTAGAGGGCGTTGCCGTAGTCCAGTCTGCTGGTGACGAGGGCATGGGTAACCGTTCTTCTGATTTTTACGGGAATCCACCTGAAGGTCCTGCGGAGCATGCAGAGGGTGTTGAAGTAAGAGGATGATATGGTGGTGACTTTCTGGGTCATGGAGAGAGAAGAGTCTAGTATGAACCCGAGTGGTGGGTGTTGCGGGCGGCCCCATGTTGGCCGGCCACCAGGAGTCGTCTCATGCTGATTTGTTGGGTCCGAAGATGATGATTTAGTTTTTTTCTGAGTTCAGTTTGAGGTGGCTTGCTGTCATCCAGTTAGCGATGGTGAGAAATCCAGTGTGGAGGTTGTTCTTGGCGGTTGTGGGGTTACTTGTGAGGGAGAGGATGAGCTGGGTGTCGTCCGTGTAGGATATGATGTTGAGTCCGTGGGGCGGGACGATGCTGGTGAGCGGAGCCATGTAGATACTGAAAAGGGTGGGGATGAGTGGGCATCCCTAGGGGACTCCGCATATGGTCTTGGTGGACTGTGACCGGAACGGGGGGAGGCGAGCTCTTTGTGTTCTTTCGGAGAGGAAGGAGGTGAGCCAGTCTAGGGCTTTTTGGCGAATTCCGGCATCGAAGAGGCGTGTTCGAAGGAATTGGTGGCATATGGTGTTGAATACTGTGGAAAGGTCGAGAAGGATGAGGGCAATGGTTTCACCTTTATCAAGCCTGGTCCTGATGTCGTCGGTGCAGGCGATGAGGGCAGTCTCGGAGCTGAGGTCTTTGCGGAATCCAGACTGGGAGACGTCGAGTAGGCTGTTGTCCTCCAGGAAGCGGGAAAGTTGGTTGTTGACTATCTTCTCTATGACCTTCACTGGGAAGGGGAGTAGGGACATAGGTCAGTAGTTTTTTAGGTCTTCGGGGTCGGCTTTGGGTTTTTTGAGCAAGGTGTTGACTTCTGCGTGTTTCCAGCTTTCCAGAAAACTGGCAGTCTCAAAGGAGTTGTCGATGATGGTCCGGAGCTGGGGAGCGATGATTTGGCTGGCCTTATTGAAGACGTGGTTAGGGCAGAGGTCTGTGGGAGAGCCGGAGTGGACAGTGCTCATGGTTTTGGTGGTTTCTTCATCAATACTGGGGGTCCAGGTGCTCAGTGTGTTGGTGCGGCAGGGTGCGATGGGGTTGACCATGTCAGTGGTGGTGGGGGACGGCGTTGCAAAGCTTTCATGTATGTCTGCGATCTTGCGGTGGAAGTAGATGGAGAGGGGGTCGCAGAGGTCTTGTGAGTGGGGAGGGTCGATGGAGCAGGCTTTGGGGTTGGTGAGTTCCTTGATGATGTTGAATAGTTCCTTGCTGTTGTGTGTGTTGTTGTCTATCTGCTCTCTGTAGAAGGATCTTTTGGTGATCCAGATGATCTGTGGAGTTTGTGCATGGCTGATTTGAGGGCGGTGAAGTTGTTCTCTGATTGTTCTTGGTGCCAGATTTTCTCAGGTTTCCGGCATTCTCGTTTGGAGGCCTGAAGTTCTGTGGTGAACCAGGGAGCTTTCTTGCTGATGCGGGTGCTGTTGGTTTTCTTCAGTGGGGCGAGGGTGTTGGCGCAGTCGTTGAGCCATCGTTTGAGGTTGAGGGCAGCGATGTTGGGATCATTGGTCATGGGTAGTGGGGTTTGGGTGAGGATGGAGATCAGCTGTTCCTTGGAGCTCTTGTTCCACTTGCGGTAAGGGATCGGGTGTTGTTGGTGGTGGGTGGGGGCTTTGCGAAGGAAAGGTGAACGCAGTGGTGGTCGGTCCAATGGAGTTTGGTGGTGTGAGTGAAGGTGATGTAGCTGCTGGAGGTGAATATGGCGTCAAGCGTGTGCTCTGCTGAGTGGGTGGGCGAGGTGACCAGCTGCTTGAGGCCGAGGTTTGTGAGGTTGTCCAGTAGGGCAGTGGAGTTGGAGTCGCTGGAGCTCTCCAGGTGGAAATTTAGGTCGCCGAGGAGCAGGTAGTCCGGGGAGGCGAGGGTGTGGGAGCTGATTGCGTTGGCGATGGCATCGCAGAATTGGGGGCGGGGCCTGGTTTTCTGTAGACGAGGGTTCCTCTCAGGGTGGTGTTGGCATTGATGTGTATCTGGAAGTGTTATCTCTATGAGGCCTTCCTAGTATCATATCCAGGGGCTTGAGGCGTGTGTGGTGCAGTGCTGTGGGCTACAGGATGCTCTCAGGAACCTGTGTAGACTTGTCTCAGTATGCGATTCCTTATCAAAAGCTTTGTGCCTGGCCTTGTTCAGAGTTCACATAAACCATTCAACGTCTCTGTTCCCCTGAGGTCTCTGAAGTGTGATCCTTCTGTGATTGACCTCAAGTTGTCAAAGGAAATCCTTTAAAATGCCCCTGGAATGGGGGCCCAGTGTCCATGAGTAATTCTTCGGGGAGGCCAAAGGCTACAAACACTTTCTCTGGCAGTGGTTTGTCATGTCTGTGTGCTCTGAATTTCCCCTATAGTGCATTTATAGTATCCATCATGTATCCCCATCAACAGGTGCCCATCAGGGAAGCTGCCAAAGTCTAAGCTAATCTTGGCCCAGTGTGATTTGCATGGTTCTTACATGCATACCGGAGCCGGATTGCTGGAACCACTGGTCATTGGCATGATGTGCAATGTGGAACCAACTTGTCAACTTTGGCATCAAGCCCTGGGAATCATATTTTCTCCCACATATATGCCTTTGTCTTTGTCTTTGTTATCTCCTGGTGCCCTTCATGCCCCAGGTCAACACTTAGGAGGACCGCCGGGGCCAGGGTCGGCGGGAGCACCGCCAACAGGCTGGCGGTGCCCCGCAGGGCATTCTGACCGCAGCGGTTTGGCCGCGGTCAGAACAGGAAAACCGGCGGTCTCCCGCCGGTTTTCCGCTGCCCTGCTGAATCTTCCATGGCGGCGCAGCTTGCTGCGCCGCCATGGGGATTCAGACACCCCATACCACCATCCTGTTCCTGGCGGTTCGCCCGCCAGGAACAGGATGGCGGTATGGGGTGTCATGGGGCCCCTGGGGGCCCCTGCAGTGCCCATGCCAATGGCATGGGCACTGCAGGGGCCCCCGTAAGAGGGCCCCACAAAGAATTTCAGTGTCTGCTCAGCAGACACTGAAATTCACGACGGGTGCAACTGCACCCGTCGCACCTTCCCACTCCGCCGGCTCCATTCGGAGCCGGCTTCCTCGTGGGAAGGGCGTTTCCCGCTGGGCTGGCGGGCGGGCGGCCTTCTGGCGGTCGCCCGCCAGCCCAGCGGGAAACACAGAATAACCGCAGCGATCTTCTGACCGCGGTGCGGTATTCTGGAGGGGGGAACTCTGGCGGGCGGCCTCCGCCGCCCGCCAGAGTTAGAATGACCCCCTTAGTGTTCTCTCAGTAGCAACATTTCGGTTATTGTGCTTAACTTGTCTCATACTTTCCACAATTGGGAAAGTTGTTCCTTCTCATATAGCACCCACTGATTGACATCCTATAGAAATGTCTTCCACACTCCTGTCATTAGGATGGTTATAGTTTTTTGAATTATGTCATCATCCATTGTTGCTTCATCTGACCTCTTTGACTGTAAGAGCATTGGGACACACACTTTGTGTTACCACCCTTATATAGTTGTCTGTCTCCTGTTCCTCATTGTCTTTGTTCCTTCCAGGCTGATAGGGTGAAAGGAGAGGAAATAAGCTGGATTCTT
Organism: Pleurodeles waltl; assembly: GCF_031143425.1. Taxonomy (NCBI): domain Eukaryota; kingdom Metazoa; phylum Chordata; class Amphibia; order Caudata; family Salamandridae; genus Pleurodeles; species Pleurodeles waltl. Next base: position 744,865,241 of record NC_090450.1, on the reverse strand, counting down.
CACTCCTTGGTGATAGACGACTGTGAACAAGTATGTTTGCAATTGTACAGCCCACCACTCAATCCAGGGAGGGGGCGAGGAGCTGTGCCCTTGAACAGAGCAATCAGTGGCTGGTAGTCACTTTGAATTCTCTTACTGTATGTCACAGCTGAACCCCCATTTGATTGTTAGGAACTCCTTCTCAATCTGAGCACATCGTGTTAGGACTAATGAGAGCTTCGCTTGTGAAGGCTAGGAGAATCCATGTTCCTGGTTCTTTCTACTGTATCAGTACTGCTGCCAGCCCTGTGGATGGCATCAACAAGCAGCTCTGTTCCCTTTTCTGGTACAAAATACGCCATTGTTGTGCTGGTCGATAGTGCTTGCTTGATACTGTTGAAAGCTGTATCATTGATGGGGACCCAACTCCATCTCACTTCAGCCACTGGCATCGTTCTTCGTAGTTCCGATAAGTCACCATCTTAGGCAGGAAATGTCCACAGCATTTGGCCATCAACATAGAATTGAGGGCCTCCTCGACATTTCTGGGAGCTGGGACCTGCAGGTTGGCGTCATACTTGCTGGGGACTACATAATTCATATTTTGTTAGTACGCGGCCAAAGGACTTAATTAATTACTAGAAGAATGAGCACTTTCCCAGTGCAGTGTGAGCGAATGGGCGCTGAGCCTTTCTAGAATGGTTCACAACTGCCAGTGGTGATCTTCAGAAGTGGATGAGTGAATGATGCCTCCGTTCAGCTTCAGCAAACCTCCTAGGTGTATCTAGATTCTATAAGACCAGGCAAGGCAGCTGAGCCTCAACAGTCAAATCAGCCCAATTATAGAACAAGTTAACAGTTACTCTAAGATCATCAACTGATCTACTGCACTTTAGAAAGGCCTTGAATACCTTTGCGCATACACACAGCACCACTACGTATGACGCTCTGTGCCCAATGGGAACAGGATCTTGGCAGGCCAGGCTCTGACAAAAAGTTATCTACCATATTGGAGGGCCCCATTAATGTTCCCAATAACGCTCGCTTCAGCCTAACAGAGTTTTATGTACAGCATAGAGCCTACATCACACCCACCAGGATCAACAAATACTTTCATCAAGTGGACGCTATGTGCCCTCAGTGCCATCTGACTAATGAGGACCTTCAGCATATACTATGGTCCTGCCCTCGATTGTGCCACTATTGGCAAGAAGTGTGACACCTCTTATGCCTTTGTACTGGGTGAGCATATTAATCATACAGGAGGCCTGTATATTAGGCTTATTAAAAAGAAGCAAAAAAATAGAAGACATCTTCTCGCTTTATAGATCTCGGCCTATTGCTAGCTAAATGACTTATCACTCGGTGGTGGAATTCACCAGACCCCTAGCTCTCAACATCCTGGATACAATCACTGACAGTATGGTCACAAGCTGAGAGTATTATTCTGAACAGGGAAGAAAGCCTAGGACTCTGTAAATACCCTATGGCTATGGCTATGGTGAGCGCCTGGGACGCTATAGTGTCCGACTTTCGGACTACATCACATGACCCTGCAGACAATGCATCTGGGACACACACCACTGAGCCCATAACTTCAGAAGAGACAGGTCCCTTGCTTCTTGAGCAGACTCGACCCAGCGGGCACTGGATCAAGCCTAAATGCGCCCTACAACACCACACCGCTGAATGTCAGGGAACACACTGCTACATGCTTTATCATCATCCATCACGGTCACAATACTGATAGGGTGCCCTGAAAACTAAGAGATACAAACAACGGATATCCCATGGGTTTATTAGTATAGTTACATTGTTATATGTAAAATATATTGTTTATTTCTATACCTGACGCACCAGTTGCGCGAGCATTATATACATAGCGGAATGATGTATGCCGGGTTTTTTTAACCTATCCTACTACCATCGTTTAAACATAAAGGTTTGTGAATGTCAGAACTAACTAACCAAATGCACTGTTTATTACCAGACCACAGCTCACTGTACCATGCCTAGCAGAAATTTACTGCTCACTCACTGAAATATTGAATGCTGCACCATTCAACTGTGTTACTTTTATGTTGATTGTCAATAAGCAGTAAACCGATTTAAACACATATAAAGGCCTTAAAGACTTGGGGCCAGATGTAGCAAAGGTTTTTCCCCATTCTGTGTCTATGGGAAAAAGTGTTCGTACATATGGCCCTTGATTCTTACCTAAGTGACCACATGGTTTTCTTGTGCTCACATTGCAGCTGGTATGTTACGATGAAAGCTTGCAGTGCCAGGATTCCTGTAATGTGACAGCTTGCACTATATAAATGATGTAAATAAATAAATATATAGATAAATAAATAAATATCGTCATGTTCATTATTCTTTGCAGGCCAGACAGGGTCTCTCTGATTTGAAGTCCTCTGCTGCTGACTTGATTCCAAAACTGAACCACTTATATCACCTCAAAACATAGGTGTGTCAAGAAGGTTGTGATATAGTGGCTCTCTGGGTCCAACAACGGCTGGTGGTCTCTAGCATTTACAAGTTTCAAGAACTACTGTGCCCCACTGAGATTGGCCACAATGTTGTCCATAGTTGGGTAATGCCTCTCTTTCTTTTGATTGCTATGGTGGGAAGGCACATATCTATGCACAGCCTGATCGCTCCTAGCTGTTTTTGGTTCTCTGCAATCACCATCAGTGAGACCCACTGATTGGGGCCTGACACATTCTTAACCATGTTGAGGCATTCAAGTTTGTCAAATTCTTCTTCCACCAAGGGACGGAGAGGAAACGGGATTAGTCGATGTCAGAGTGCCATTGGCTTAAGTGACTTGTATAGCTTCACTGGAGCTCCTTTTAGGCACCCAAGCCCTTGGAAGAACTGGGGAATTTGTTCAAGGATCTGGTCCATTTGTAGTACAGTAACAGTTCATGCAAAAAGACCAGTTGGAGATCTTCTATAGTGAGACACACTGTCAGTGTTTCTTGCCCTTCCTTGATGACATGGAAAGGGGCATGACTTCCTGTTGCCATGTTGTATGATGATGTCCATTACGGCTGCCAAGGGAAAGGGCTGCTGGCCCCCATATGTATAGATTTTGGTCATGTTCGGATGAAGCACTGGTTGTGATGTCAGATTGTACTGCCTCAAAGTCATGATGTTCACAGACACCTCCATATTGATGAGGTCCTTGTCGGTGGTACCTGTCACTTGCACCTCATACAAGTGGCTGGGGTTGGCAACAGCCATGCATTGGTGCTGCATTTATATGACGAATACCTCTTCATCCTCAGTTCCTCCTCCTTCTTGGTAGTCATATGACACCACAGCCCATCTCATCATCCTCTGCCTTTTTCGTCATTGAATGACAGATTGCATATCACCCTTGATGGCACTGCTTTTCCTCTAGGTCTCTGTCCTCTCTCTCTCTGCTGCAGCAGATTTGGGAAAAGTGGTTTGCTTTCCCACAGCTGGAGCAGTCTTACCCTGTATAAGGCACATATCTATGGGGTGGTTCTCTATGCCACAGCTGTGGCATTGGACGGTATCACTACGGGGCTGGCTGGCTTTATGTGATGTCTACAGAGTTCGACTTGGTCACCTTTCCTGGTTCCAATGGAGCTGGTATCTTCATTAAGGTTGCCTCCATCATTGAGGCACACAAATTCGAAAGATTGTGGGAGCTTGACAATATCAGGATATCTTCCATTTGATGCCTGGCTTCTGCAGGATAAGCCCTCTGAACGTCACTGACCTATATCCCTGCATGAGTTGTGCACGGGCTTCCTTGACTGGGTCATCGTCTGCATACGTGATTGCCATCTCATGCAGATGTCATCATCAGTGCTGGCATCAGTGAGGTGTTTGACCAGTCTATATACTTAATTGCCCACAATGTGGAAGAGCAGCGACCATCTGATAGCCTCATCTGTCTCTTGATTGTCCCAGAAGTAGCTGTTGAAGTGCCCCACTCATGTTTTTCACCTCTTGACAGTAGTGGCAGGGTCAGCTAACTCACTGAAAGGCTGAACTGTTTCAAGGGAGCTGTAGACACCAATGGCATCAACATGATGGGGTTCCAGCTGCACCACCGGAGACGTTCTGAGCATCATCTGACATGCTAGTTGTCTGCCATCCTGGGCTTTATAGCCCTTATGAATGAGCCTTGCAGGAGGGGCATCTGATTACCTCAGGGTGCCCTGTGAGCTAATATGGGGTATTTTCCTTCCCTTTTTTTGAAAATCAGGCTCTGGGCCACCCCCATGTGTGGGTCTGGGGACACAGTCTATGGCCAGCAATTGGGAGCACCCTCCACTGAAACATGGAGCAAAAAGTTGACCCCATACAGATGAATGTGCCGCAGTGAGCAGCACCAGTAATTGCTAGTAGGGGTGTCTCCTCTCTGCTGAGCACAAATCAAGGTAAGCCTCTGGTGGGAACCCTGCCTTGGACAGCGGAAATATAGGTGTAGCTGGTGGGATCACTCGCTCTAGTGAGGCTGAAACGGCAGGTCTGACCGCCTCATCGCCAATGGAGAGGCCTACCCAGTGCCGGCAAACCTGCAGACCACGGGGACCTGGACAGACCACACAGATGCCAGGATACTATTCGGGAGGTTGACCCCAAGTAATCAGCCACTACCTTTATTTATAGCCTCATAGTCATGCTAGGCGGCAAGGTTGTGCGCAGTCATGTAAAGAGATGGTGAGCCATATGGCTCATTACAGTATGGTCTTTGTAAAGAGCCACATGGCAACAACTGCACTCTTATGCGCTGGAGTGCATCGGTGAAGTAAGTGTTTTGTGGTTTAGATTACAGCGCTGAGTACTTAACAAGCACATGGCTTGTTATGTTGCAGAATTACAAGTTAAAAGCAAGTAATCAGTAAAAGGCGTATCGTAAAACAAAACAAACAGAGGTATTTTGAACAGACACCACTGCTTCTTTGAGAAGTAGGCTTAATGAATGTTGATTCTAACACCCCAGCTAATTCAGATTTCTCAGATTTTGAAACAGCAATTTACCCGGGGGTAGGGGATGGGGCAAAGACGTACTTTGCACATGCATGGTCTCAAAGCACCGTGTGAACCAAAATATAAACGGTGGTAAAAATAATACAGTGCTTTTCCATCACACTTTCAGGATGACATATCTAAGTGCTGCAAGAAAATTTTACTGTTACACAAATTAGCAGGACTCATTTTATCAACCTCAAAAGGTCCAAAGGACGAGTCAGCCCTGCCAGTATCTGACACCGTGACCCAATGATAATAATACAGTGGCTGCTTAAACCCAATGAGCTAGCTTCCCACATTCTTTCAATGGCCTCGACATTTAGAGGGTTGTTTAAAATCCAATTCACTGACTGGAAGGGAGGGGTGGTCAGACTACAACATGTTTATGTCAAACCAGGTAGTCATGCCAGTAATCCATAAAACATCATGTAGTAGCAAGGGAGAATAGATCTAATAAATGATTCCTGAATTTGAATCTAAGCATGCATTGATTTCATTTTGATCATTCTTGGCTGTGATACTTCTAGCCAGTCGAAAAACTCAGTTGGTTGAGTGTCTGCAGCAGACATCTCTGTGTAACATGCAGGTCAAATGTATGAATTACGGCTGCAGCCCTCCTTGAATCATGTAATATGATTGTCAATGTCACCAGACTATGGGGCTTTCTCCCTTTCTTCGCCATGTTCTTCCCATGGTTTTGCAGTTGTTGCTACTGTAAAACAATAAAAACCGATTTACAAAAACATTTATGAATTGTAGCATGGCAGATGAAATCTTTTAACCTTAAACTGTGGATAAAATAAGTATTGTGATTTCACTGAACAATGTTGGCAGTAATCATTGGGGAGGATTGATACATTTGTGTTTTATGCTCTATCAAATAGCAGTTTTAATTTGGGATGCCTAGCTCGTGTTCTTTTCTTCCACCCAGCTGCCTCAGATCAGAACACACCTGGTTACCTGGCCCCATTCACACCATACCCAGAATAATGGCCCGAAGATCCCACACAGACTTCTCCCACCCAAAGAAATGCACCTAATGTCTTGTCGACCATCCAAAATTCAGCTGGTGTTGATCTTCCAACACAAGACTTTCCAGAGCCTTGTCTTCACCTCTTCGCAAGCACAAAACACACCAGCAACTCCATACTATACTGATCTCTGTGTGGAGGGAATTTGATGGTCTCTGAACTGTTCACTGATAAGCAATTCAGAGACCAGTTTTTAAGTGTCACCTAAGACAGCGCATGCAGTGACTTGCAAGATATTTTGTTTTCCTTAAAGGCCTGTTAGCAGGAAGCGAGTTTGTGGAAGTATTCAGTAAACATGGTTTAGGCAGCAGGAGGAACAAACTGAACCAGGAGAGTCTAAAACAAATAAAGCCAGCAAATGGAAAGTCAGAAAGTGTGAGTTATAAACCACAAAGCCAATGGTAATCAACGAGCAGAATGCATTTCTAGGTCAACTTTCTGAAAGTCCCCAAGATCTCTTTAGCAAACCAGCAGGATAAGGGAGGCTGTGATCTAAAAACTGATGTGTTGTACTGAATTAATTTCAGCCACTGGTAATTAATCATTCAGCCCAAATTCCACTCCTCGTTTTTTAGGGTCGAGCCTGCGTTGCATGCACTCGCGCATGCGTATCGCAGCGAGACGCTTTAGTGTTTAGAAAAGGGCTCGGAGCCCTGTCGACGTAACGTCCGTGTTTTTCATTGGTTCGTGGGCTTGCCTATTAAAATCTGCTTGCTTTCATTAGTCTAAGGCATGCATACGTCATGTCTTTTCCGGTGGCTAGCCCTCCTTGAGCACATCGACCAAGTACAGAAAACATGCGAGGCTCGCTGTTTTCTGTCCGGCTCGTGGACTACTTTTTCTCTAATTTACTAGCGCGATTTCACTTGGCAGAAGTCGAGTGCTTTACATAGTTAATTGCACTTTTTCGGGTTACGTGCATAAATGCACTTTTGCCGATAGGTGAAAAGTTGGGTTATGAGTTTACAACGCTAACAGCTCTCACATGAGCAAACGCGAGACCCGTTGCATTGCAAATGCTTGTTTTTGACAGGAAAGGTGGGATGAAAACATGCATGTTGGTGTGATATGAATTGTTGGAGCTTTTCTTTTCCAGCACCAGGATTAAGATGTATCCTCAGGCCCTGTTAACTCTTCGGCAGCCCTACTTTCTGTTCGTTGAACATTGTTTTTAGATGGCTTTTTTTTTTACTGGAAAGCACTGTTAGGAATTTTGAGCCCAGTTCCCTTTCTTATAAGCCAGTTTTTTGTAAAACCTGGAAACAAAAGGCGGCCATAAATATAAGAATTACAGGAGCTAAATAAACTGTCAACATAGCAAAAACTACTTGTTGTTCCACCACGTGCCCGAGCAGAAGTATGGGAGTTCAAAAATATTCACCCGATTGGACAAGTCAGGGCAGGCACGTTGCGTCAGCTAAAATTGAGGGCCATTTCAGGCAAAATGGAGAGGTTATACGAAAATAAGGAGAAGTATTGCGCATTTCAGAGTGATAACGAGGAAGCGAAGCTGTACATCATAATAGTTTGTCCTTTGTATAAAGCAACAAGTGATTGCTTTGTGGATTCCTCAGCTCGCTAACGTGGGCTAGAGAACTTGGTTTGCTTAACAACTGGAAGCCTGATTGTTTTAGGGGAACTGTTTGGCTGAGGGCATCTAATTATGTCTCATTTAAATACGTTCTGCTTTTCATGCAGTTCGCACTACAATTTGTTAAATGAACGTTTCGAGTGTACATAAATAAATGCACCAATGAATGAATAAATACATAATAATAAAAAAAAGTCAATCCTCAACCCTTGAGTTAAAAGCTTTAAATCAAAACCTTCTCCCTTGATGATATCTTCGCTCTGGGCACCGACAAAGTTCTGATGCACATTCGTTGCAATAATATGCAACCTCCCTGCTTTTTGCAAGGTCTATTTCATTTTCCACCTCGTGTGAGAGCCCGTGGTACAATGCCAGCCTCACATTAGCGGTTGTGAGTGCACTTCGAGGGCGCAGAACCATGATTATAGATCACTCGAGGCAGAAGACCCTCGGAGCCACATGTAATCACTTGGAATCTCTAATTATATGTTGTTGGTTTTAATAATTTCCACTGCATTGGTTTCTAGATGTGCAAAGTACCCGTCGCTTTTCAGACAGAATGTAGCATATAATTACAGAGCGAGCAGCCAAACGGCGTCCAGCCAATGACAGCTGGGGACTGGGCCCGCCCAAAGGTTATCAATGTGTGACCTCCAGTGCATTACTACGTCTGCCCTTTCATAACGAATGGCTTGGTATGAATATGTATTCAACGTTCGTGGGGCCCTGAGTGATGTCGGCGTGTGCAGTGCATGCTTCACAATAGGACATTTATTACAGGGAAGGCGCCCACTTAAATTGCGCTTGCTTTTTAATGAGTCGGGCTTTTCTTCGAGGCAGCTGTCTTGTGAACTTTATTCTGGATGTAATGTTGTGCATGTTGCAAGAGAGCTATATTGCTTACATACAGAAGCTGCTGCTGTTTTGTAAGCGGTTTAAAGAAGCTGCTAGGCTTTTCTTGTTATGTAGGCTGTGCCACTTCATATGGTTTGTATGCCACATCTGGTTAACAGATCTTAATGTAGTTTGGGGTCTGGAACTAGTCCACTAATACTCTGAGCCAGGTCTTCCATGTGCATGCCGCTCAATGAAAGAAGAATCGGAGTAATGAAGATTACCAGTAAGTATCTGGCCATTACCTCCTTAACTTCTTCTTTGTCCCGTTCCGTACGAATTGAGGTATACCAAATCAAAATTATACATACATCAGCTTCAAAAACAAACCAGAGTACTTGGGTATAGGTAGAAAATACATGTATTTTCATTCTGCTCACCCTCTCATGCTCTTTTGATACATATTTCAAGGTACCAAAAACAATAATAACCAAACAAAAGATGTTAGTCCCCTTCACTCTGAGAGGTTTCTAAGGTTTGCAGTGGGAGGTTTCCACTGACAGTTCCAGGTGTTGCCTTTTGGCTTGAAGGGGAATCAGGATATGCTGGTAAGCAGCCCAAAGGTCTGTTTTCATTGATAAATTTACATTTGAGGTCAAAGCAAAAAAACTCTGAAGAGCCTTCATCTTGAAGTGGGTTGTGGGGATAAAAGGGTTTAGGGACTTCAGCTCTACAATCGTCTTGAAATCCCTGACACTGTCTGAATGAGGAAAATCTTCAAATAACGCCCTTGACCCTTCTCCTTAGTGAGAACAGGGAGATGTGCCTCCTTCTGTCTCAAGAGAGAGAAATTGTCCTGTAAAGCACTTCTGCTCTGCTTCACCAGCCAAAGAGTCTCAGTGAAATGTGACTCTGGGCTTCTTAGTGAATTTCTATCAGGTAGTCTTGAAAAATGACCTGCTTCACCCATCTATCAGAAATTAAGTGCCTCCAGATCTGTTACAACAGAAGAAGTCGACCTCTCACGGACCAGCAGGAATCTCATACTAGTTGGTAACCCTGTTGCCTCTCAGTGGTGTAATGATAATCCGGGACCAAGAAGAAGAAGAGGAGTCCACAACCAGGTCCGCATCCGTCCAGAGCAGCGGTCAGTCAGAAGTAACTGACCACAACTCGCAACGGACCTGAACTTGGAACGCCAGCCAGAACTTAAAACTAAACATACCAAACTAACTCTGTGCGTCTTGTGCTGTGTCAAGAGACACACACACAAGATGACACATATATAACATCAACCTTCCCCTTATACAAATGTTAAATAAACCATTATAATAATACTTATAAAATAAACTTATGATACTATACATACATAAACATTTCAATATAACCATATTCCTGTATATAATAATCCCTACATCTAACTGATACAGAAACATTTTGACCCACTCTCCTATCATTGTTTGCTGCAATACTATTGTCAGTGAGCGTGATTGTATTCATAGTGTTTAACACCGCAAAATGATCAGTAATATCATTAGAACTTCTTACAGGAACATTTCCATGACTGCAGACAATTGTTTTTGCCATTGGATAATTACTCACACATCTGGAAGTGGAAGGAATACTTTCAGAAACATCATCAAACCCGACTGAATTGTCATTCTGATAATTTATCCTTTTCAACCCCTTTTCCTTAGTTTCTAGAATTTTCCTTGCTTGTTCAGCTGAAATTTTAACAAGACTCCTTCTGCTCCTCCACCCTTTATTTGCTAACAAAATTGCTCCCTTAGGCACTTTTACAGTCCTGGTTGGTTAGGTAACTTTAGATTCTCCTTTTTTTACTCTATTGGGTTTTTAATGGTCATCCAGTCCCCAGCTTTAAAATCAAAATCTTTAATATTGTGCTTACTATTGAAGTAACATTCCATGGCTCCTTGTCTACTTTTGACAATTTCCTTAATACTTCCATTGTCGTTAGGTGCCAGCACATCTTTCACCCAATTAGGAAATAGAGCATATCTCAGTAATCGATTACCTAAAAGCTTGAAAGGAGATAAACTAGTACCAATGTGTGGAATCATCACATAGTTACAAGTTTTCTTCTTTAGAAATTTTTCTGCATTAACCCTAGAAGAAGGTATGGTTTGTACTCCTTTTAAGAATGTGTTAACATGCTCAACAAGACCATTGGATATAGGAGAATATAAGGCTACTTGAAAATCCTTTATTTGAACATTTTGAATGAACAACTTCATCTGTATAGATTTGAAGTGTGTCCCATTGTCAGTAATTATTTCCCTGGAGGTCCTTCAATTTCAAATAGTTTGCTAAGAAAAGAAATTATAACCTTGGTGTAAGGAGAAGATACAAAATCATCATAATACCATTTCGAAAAATAATCAGTTAGCACAATCATGTACTTCATATTGCTAGGGAGTAATTCAAAAAGTACTGCAGCATCCAAGGAAATCTTCTCCCATGGACCATCTGGTAAAGGTACAGAATGCAACTTAGAGTCTGCAGTCTTCCAGTGTTTATCAAAGACCAAGCATATCTCACACTCAGCGATCCATTTATTTACTTGAGCATCTAAACCTGGACACCAATAAAACTGTTTAATGTTATGTGAGGTAGCTGAAACCCCCAAATGTCCTTCATGAGATATATCAAATAATGACTTTCTAAGGTTCACAGGTGGAATTAACAAATCATGTCTGGTTAGAAAGCCATCAACCAACGAAAGTTCATCAGATACTTGTGCATAATTCTTCAAACTGAGCTCCAAATTTCTATCCTTTGGCCATCCTGTTTTGATACATTTTATAACTTCCTGCAGTAATACATCTTTTTCTAAAGCTTCCAGTCACTCCCTCTTTGACACAACAAAATGTTGATCAGCACACCCATCTCCTATGAGTGCCACAACACATTCCACATCATCAGTTTTATTACTGTGATCTCCTACATTCAGGGGCATTTGTGACAAACAATGTGCTCTGGACTCCTTTCTGTCCAGAAGATGCTTGATGCCAAAGTTGTACTCCTGAAGCTTTGATAAAATTCTTACCAGTCTGGCAGATGCTTTCCCTATCCCATAGCCCTTGGGCATATATAATAATGGCTTATGGTCTGTGAAGATATCAAATGTTGTGCCCCATAGATAAGTCTTGAATTTTTCTACAGCCCATGAAAAAGCTTTTTATAGTGCTGTAATTGGTCTCAGTGACACTGAGAGAACTTGAAGCAAAGGCGATGGTCTGTTCTTTATTACTGACCGATTGGTAAAGCACTGCACCTATTTCTCGCTGGCTAGCATCAATCATTAAAAAACCATGGGGCCCAATTCACAAAGCTAAAGTTAGTACAAAAGTCTAAGTTTACACCAAAAGTTTAAGTTTAGACCTAAAGCCTAACTTTACTCGTATTATCCTGTATCCACATCCCATAATGTTTGCATCACTATGACATAACCATGAGGTCCAGTACAGAAAATACTTTTGAACCACCCAAAATGGCTAGTAAGTCGTATACTTTGGGTAGAGGATGACAGTCAACTATTATGTTTTTGTTTAAAGTACGTAAATTCACACAAAAGCCGCTCTCTCCATTTTATTCTCACAATTACCACTGGGCTAACCCATTCTGATGACTCAGTGGCCTGTATGACCTGGACACCATTTTTCTAACACACTTTTTTATTCACTCCCAACACTCATTGGGACCAGTCTCACTTTGTGTTCAATTGAATTTGAATTCTCCTTAAGCTTTATGCGGTGTTCTAATTTAGTAATGTTTCATATCTTTTCAGAGAATACTTGTGGATATTTAGAGATAACATTGTTCACTGACAACTCAACCTCAGTTTCAACAAAGAAATATGACTGTCAGAGAGCACAACTGGTTTTGTCAGAACCTGGAATCAGCATTATACCAAATCTCGCCTGGTTCTTCCATCCAATAACGTTTCTCCCTTTCACCCCCACATAAATCTTTGTATTAATTTTCCTTCCCAAGCAAGTCAGAAGATCAACAAAGTACCCTATCATTTGTATATCCTGTTCCCCGAATGCTTTGGTGTTAACATCAGAGATAGTCAAAGGAGTGTTGTTCAGTACTCGTTTGTACACTGAGGCCCTCATTATGACTGTCGCGGTCAGGCCCCTGGTACTGCCACCTGATGGCCTGGTGGTGCTGGCGGTTCCAATCTTCCAGGGCAGCGCTGCCCTGGGGATTAAAACCCCTTTCTCCACCGGCAGTCACATGGCTGTTTCACTGCCATGTAAAGGCTGGCAGAGACGGGGTGCTGGGGATCCAGAGGGGCCCCGCACTTCCCATTCACTTGGCATGGGCAGGGGCCCTCCAGCCAGCCTTGTCGTGCAAATCACTATCTGCTTTGCACTGTGCACTGTATCATTGACAGTGATTTGCCGGACGGGTGCTGGTGCACCCGATTCGCAACAGCATTGCCGCCAACTCTTGTGTTTCTGCCCGCTGACCCACTGGGAAACTCATAATAGGGCCGGCCAGAACAAAACTGCACTGGTGGTCTCTTGACCATAGAAGTTTGGGGGGCCTTTTCTGCCAGCCAAACTCATAATTAGGGCATAAGTTTTAAATAATTGTAATTGGGGCCCCTAAATCAGCCATCAAGGTTAAGAAATAATCACCAATATTCTTTAACTTTGTCTGTAAACGTTTTCTCAGCAGTTACTGTCATCACAACTTAAGATAAATCAATGGTGCATTGTTCAGTGGCTAACCCAATACTATTAACTCTAGATTGAACTTTAGAATTCTTATATACTCCTTGGCAATGTCCTATTATATTGCATTTATTGTATCTTTTGTTGAATGCAGGACATGTGGATTTGTTTGCTAGGTGTATTTTAGATCCACACAGATAACATACACCAGCATTCTTCTGTAGCCTGGGTCTTATACTTTATTTCTTTGCGTAAATGGCAGCTACACTTTCTGCCCCTCCAGTGATATCTATTGGAAGTACACACAGTGACGAGGTTTTGTTAGCAATCAGTTTGCTTGAAACAATGCTTCTTTCAATCCCCGTGGCAATATTAGTGACTTCTTTTAGGGTGGGATCCCTGCAACTTAATAAACACACTTGTATTTTTTTTGATGCACAGCTATAAACAAATTGATCTCTCATGTAAGAGGAAGCTAATTTCCTTAAGGGCAATATGTATTCCTGAACTGATTCCTCAATAACTGTTATATCTGGTTGCGCACAAGTGTGTTCTGTGATCTCGAGCGCTTTGCTGGAGCCCGAACGCTCTCGTGCGTTTGAGGAGATCGAGCGTTGGGGGAGAGCAGCGGTTGGTTTGTAAAGTGCGACACCGCTCGAGTAGGTCAATAAAATAGGATTTTGGTGAAACCATTACGACCCCTGCTAAGTATTTGTACCACATTGTTTGGCGACGAGGGTGAGGATGACATTGACCTACCAGGCGGTTATATCGCCATTGAGCAGACTATGACAAGACGCTTTGTTTCCGGTGATTGAAGCGTGCTGTTTTCTGTGAGAAATAACACGGAGGTGGCGCCTGGAAATTTAAAGGGGAAGTCACTCCTGAAGGTGGAGGATCCTACTATCGAAGAGAAGTTTCTTTTAAAGGGAAAGCTACTGGCATTAAAGGAGAAATCATTCTCTCAGGAATTTAAAGGGGAGGTCGCCTTTTATTTTACTGGTTGGCTGGATTCCAGTAATTGTCTACGAATCTGCCGGTGATTTAAAGTAACGGCGTTTTTCCTGTATCCTACTGGTGTCTTGGAGCAACAACGTTTTCTGCTATCCTGTGGTGCCGGTGTAAATCTGCTCATGTTAATGCTTGTGGCGCTCCAGAGTTATTGTTCAAACGGTGATGCGCACACCTTATCACGCTTGTTGCACGCCTAAGATTTGTACGCTGCCGTAGAGTTATTGCGCATAGAATTTAAAGGCCGCTGCAGAGCTATTGAAACGATGATGCGCACACCTTAATGCTCATTACGCAACCTAATGCTTGTTGCGCGCTATGGATTTGTGCGCTGCCGTTGAGTTATTGCACCTGGAATCTGTGCGCTGCTGCAGAGTAATTGTACAAACAGTGATGCGCACACCTTGTTGCTCGTTACGAACCTTGGGATTTGTGTGCTGCTAGTTTTTTATATTTTTAGAGTGATCTCGAATATTGGTGAAAGCCATGGAGCACGTTTCAATTACTGCACCGCCTTGTTTCCTTTCACATCCAGGTACTCCTACGATCCTGTGGGAAGACTGGATAGACATGTTTGACAATTATTTGTTGGCGTTGGATAGTGAAGAGTTTACTTCTGCACGTAAAAAAGCAATTTTACTAAATTGTTTGGGTTCTGAAGCGCAGAGATTGTTTAAGTTTATGCCGGTGGCAACTGACAATGGAGCACGTATTATTGATGATTACATAGAGGCTAGATTAAGACTGAGTAATAGGTTTGCTAAAGAGACCAATGTAGTCTTAGCGAGATATAAGTTTTATACACAACCACAGAGGGTGGGAGAGTCAATTGAAGAATTTGTGTCCAGGTTGAGGGAGTTGTCTGTTAAATGCCATTTTGGGGAGATGTGTGAGGAAATGATTAGGGACCAGCTAATGGTTCAGTGCAAGAGCAGGAAAATTCAGGAAAGACTGTGGGCTGCAAAAAATCCCTGTCTGAGAGATGCCATTGACATGGCCAAGGTTGTGGAAGAATCGGAATTGTGTATGAAAGAAATGGGAAAGTATGGCAATGGAGGTAGGGAGCAACAAATCTTGCAAGAGGTCGTAGGGGATGTGGAAACCAAAAGCAACATTGTGGCAGCTGTAGGGAAGAAAACACAAGATTTCCAGAAAACTCAGAGAATTAATAAGAAGAGATGTAACAGATGTGGTAGTAATTTACACAACAGCGAATTTAAGGGGTGTTTTGCGGTGAGTAAGGAGTGCAGGAAGTGTGGGCACAAAGGTCATTATACGCGGATGTGCGCTGAATGGTCTAAACCCAAAGGAGTGGCTGTGTGTGAAGATAGGTGTGAGATTGTAGATCATGTACTCTGTTTAGGTGAGGAAGATATAGTCAACTGTGACAAGAGGGTAACCAGGCCCAAAGCGTGGTTTACTATCGCAAAAGTCAATGTAGAGTTGATGGTAGATACTGGATCCAAGTACACTATCATTCCCAAGGATATTTTTATGAAGAATTGGCCACAACTTGAGTTGGAAACAAAAGATATCTGTCCTGGGGGTTACCAAGGGGAGGAGATTGAGATCTTGGGTTCCTTTTCGACTGTTATAAGTTTCAAGTCAAGAGAAACCCTTGGTAAAGTGTATGTGGCCGAGTCAGGGCCACCAATATTGGGTTGGATGCACCAATATGATTTGAATATAATTGTTAATCCTAGAGGTATTGAACAGATTTTGGTTGTGGATGATGGAGATGTCAGTGCAATTCTTGAGGAAGTGAGTGAGGTGTTTCGAGAGGAGTTGGGAGAGTTAAAGGGTTATGTTCACAAAATTTGTATGAAGCTGGGAGCTGTTGCGGTGAAACATAAAGTGAGGAAAGTACCTATCGTTGTTAGGGAAGAGGTGAGCAAAATGTTGAGAGATATGTTGAAAGAGGGGGTGATTGAACCTGTTGAAGCCCCCGAATGGATTTCTCCAGTGGTGATCACGAGGAAGTCGAATGGCCAACTAAGATTCTGTGTGGATCTCCGCAGCGTCAATCAGAACATTGTGACAGATAATTACCCCCTACCAAACATTAATGAACTCATTATGATACTTAATGGAGGGAAATTATTTTCCAAATTAGATCTCAGAAATGCCTACCATCAGATACGTCTACATCACAATTCATGCGACGCTACAGCTTTCATCACCATGGATGGTACTTTCCGTTTTGTCAGAATGCCCTTTGGATTGTCATCTGCTGCTAGTGTTTTTCAGCGGATGATGACACATGTTTTCGTGGGTCTCAGCAATGTCTTGTTTTTTCAGGATAACATTTTGATTTTTGCATCAACTATTGCGGAGCATAATTATATTTTGAAGAAGGTATTGAAGAAGCTTTTGGAAGTGGGGCTTACTCTAAGAAAGCAAAAGTGTGTTTTCTTAACTAAGGAGATTGAATATCTGGGGCACACTATTTCGGGTGAGGGAGTTAAACCGAAAAAAGATTTATTGGAGGCCATCAAACTCTGTCCGTGCCCGAAGAACAAAGATGAGTTGAGGTCCTTTATGGGTCTCATCGAGTACTACTCAAAATTTGTTGAGAACTTTGCTGACAAAACAGAGGTGTTGAGAGTGTTATTGCGCAAAGGTTGTAATTTTGTGTGGTCATATGTACAGCAGGATTGTTTTGATGACATAAAGCGTGAGGTGTGTGCTGTGAAGATTCTGGTACCCTTTGAAACATCTTCTCCTACTTTACTCACGGTGGACGCTAGTGTGTCAGGTGTGGGTGCGGTTTTGTCTCAAATTCACCAGGGTGTGGAAAGGACAGTCGCTTTTGCCTCGCGCTCTCTCACTGAGAGTGAGAGGAACTACTCAGTGATTGAGCGTGAAGCTTTAGCGGCTGCGTGGGCAGTTGAATATTTCAGAAGATTTTTGTGGGGTATTGGATTCAAGTTGAGGACTGACCACAAACCTTTAGTTAAGGTTTTATCTGCAGGTGGTGCTGGTAAGGGCTCTGCGAGGTTGGCCAGATTGGCAGCTCGCTTGCAGGAGTATGTTTATACTGTTGAATACATTCAGGGATGGAGGAATGTACAGGCTGATGCTATTTCACGTATGGCTGTGGATTGGAAATTGGTTGATGGTGAGGCACTACTGAACAAGGAAGAAGAAGGAGCCATCACATTGGTGGAGGATTTGGTGCAACATGGTGCAGCTGCCTTTTCTAAGGATGAGTGGTTGCAAGGGATGTTGGATGATTCTGTTTTACAGTATGTGAGTAAAATGATTGTTGAAGGAGGAAGGAGAGAGAGTACTGTAGCAGTGTCGGTAAGGCCCTACATCAAAGTTTTGGATGAGCTGTCGGTGGGGGATGGTGGGGTAGTAATGAGGGGTGACAGGTTTGTACCTCCGGCAAAGTTACGAAGGAAAATTATTCATTTGGCACATGAGGGACATTTAGGACAAACTCTGACCCAAAGAAGAGTTAAGGAAAACTTTTGGTGGCCTGGTGTTGATTTGCAGACTGCCCAGTGGGTTGAGGAGTGTGTCCAGTGTAAGTAGAGTGAGAAAAGACTAAAGCTGGGAAACAAATATTTTATGGTTCATATTGAAGATCCGGGTGAGGCATGGCACACTGTTTGTATGGACTTTATTGGACCTTTGCCTGGTGTAAGTCATGATAAAAAATTTGCTTTAGTTCTGGTGGATGTATTTTCTAAATGGGTGGAGGTTGAATTTATGAGGGAAGTGTCAACAAAGAACACTATTGCTGTTTTAAAGGTATTGTTTAGGAGGGAAGGTTGTCCACATACCCTCATCACTGACATTGGGACACAGTTGACGTCCCTTGAAATGAAAGAGTTTTATGGCATCACTCACAGACGTACTGCACTTTATAATCCCCAAGCCAATGGAATTGTTGAGCGCATGAATCGTATGGTTAAGGGCACGATACAGTTGGCGGTGCAGGGAAACCAAAACATTGGTTCAGTGGTGCAAGAAGCGATCTGGGCTCATCGTACCACACAGTTGAGGGACAAGGGAAAAACACCGTTTGAGTTCATGAGAGGGCGAAAGGCCAGATCGAAGTTGGTACCGGGTTGGTTGGAGGGTGGTTGGACCAAACTGGAGTGTCAGAGGGCAATTCCATGTGAAGGTGGATGTTCCGGTATACAAGTCGGTGATTGGGTGAAAGTTAAGGATGGACGTTCGGGTGCAGGTTGGGCAAAGTTTCGGGGCCCTTTTGAAGTCAAACGGGTGGAAAATTTTTATGTGGAGTTGGTCAACGTCGCCAAATGGAATAAAAGGAGAGTGGCTCTATATCAGAAAGGCGGAGTAGGCGCAGGAAATTTAAATGTTACAAATGAGGATGACGAATGCAGTGGGTTTATGCTATCTGAGGAAGTAGGTGAGAGATTGGGTGGTGACGTTTCGCTAAGGCTCTCACTTAATGAGAGGGAAACGGGGGACCTAGTCGAACAAACTTGTATGGGGAAAGAAGGGGATAAGTTAGAGTCAGGAGTGAAAGAGTGAGGAGACCACCGGTTTATTTAAATGATTATGTGAGGGACTTTAAAAACAAATGAAATCGTTACATCAAATGAAATTGTTTTAAGAGTGCAATTCCTTATCTCTATTTTGCTGTATTGCTAAATCTTTTATTTCTTTGTTTAGACGAACTGCTATTATTCTTTTCTAAATTGTTTAATAGTTGAATTTTTGTTAGGAAAAATGGTGACGGAGGGGGATGTGTTATATCTGGTTGCGCACGAGCGTGTTCTGTGAGCTCGAGCGCTTTGCTGGAGCCCGAACGCTCTCGTGCGTTTGAGGAGATCGAGCATTGGGGGAGAGCAGCGGTTGGTTTGTAAAGTGCGACACCGCTCGAGTAGGTCAATAAAATAGGATTTTGGTGAAACCATTATGACCCCTGCTAAGTATTTGTACCACAATAACCTGTTTGCATTTTTTTAAAATGGAATCACTCCAAGAATACACTGAGTTTTTCAGAAAACTTGTTCGCCAATCTCACTACTCCTTCAGCATACTCATTCCACATGCCAAAGGAATCTGATAGGGCATCACGTTCTGGTAAGTTGTCACATATCTGCTGCCCCTCATGACCTAAATGGCTGAAAAGGAGTGCCATTTTTCTTTTAGGATCAAAGTTTGTTGCATCAATGACAGCTAAATGATTTTCAAAATTGTGAAACCAATGTTTCCAATCAACAGGTGGTTTATCTGGATTTTCAGGAATGGTGTTAATCGAGAGTACTGCAGGATGTTTGACATTGCCATTGTTTATTAAAAAAATATGATATGCTACTTAATAAGAGTCACGTACACCAAGTAGTCAAAGTAACTAGCAATACTTAGTAGTACCTTAAACTAATATCAGTTAGCATGTTCAAAAACTGACAAGGATATAGAAGCATGATTAAAAGTAAAACAAAAATTGAAACAATTAATAATTGTAAAGTAAATAATGCTTAACTTGAGTCATTTAATGTGAGGAAAGTTGTATATCAATACAAATTTATGACAGTACTATGGGCCAGATGTAGCAAAGGGTTTTACCCATTCTGTGTCTATGGGAAAATGTGTTCGTACATATGGCCCCTAATTCGGTAATGAGGTGTGCCTGTGACCGATGACTACGTTTTGGCACTTAAATAAGTTTAAATGCCAAGACAGGTTGTTTTATTGGAGATGTGCCTGTAACAGTAATTCAGATACGGAGCACACCATAAGCTACAGTTATAGCAAACACGTAATTTGTGACAGGTTGAATTTTGAAGGTGTGTCTGTCACCAATGTTGTTTGTGGTAATCCTTTTGTTGCCGGCTGCATGTTGTGGTGAGGATTGCACACATCATGGGAAACCATCGTTCAACTCACCCCTGTCGGAAAGGAAGTTGATGCGGGTGACTATTGAGATCTAATGCTGCTGCAATGCAAGTCAATATGGGTGATCCCAAACCCACAAGATGGGCGCCTTGACATCTGTCAACATAGTTTTCTGAGGGAGGTTAGGCTTGTACTACCTCATCTCGCTGTGCGTGTCAGTGCCACAAGCTTGTGAACATGAGCGGCATGCACACATTGCAGCGAGCTCTCCTCACCTCAAGCCTCGTGTGTGTTTCTGCTGTGAGCCCTCCTAAACTCAAGTGGCCTAAAATAAGCGTGTGAAGTTTGCAGCACCAACCAATTTTCCAGGACTTCTCAGTGTCGCACCGCGCTGCTGATGAATTTCCCACAGCAGTTCCAATAGAAATGGGATCACAGGGGATCCTGTGCCAAGGAGCCAAATCGAAGAAAAACAGGATCCGAAGAAGTATGCACTGTTGTGGGTGGTCTCCTTTTGAAGTTTTCCTTCGTTGCCAAATATGTGGTGTAATGATAATCTGGAACCAAGAAGAAGAAGAGGAGTCCACAACCAGGTCCGCATCCGTCCAGAGCAACGGTCAGTCAAAAGTAACTGACCACAACTCGCATCGGACCGGAACCTGGAACACCAGCCAGACATTAAAACTACACATACCAAACTAACTCTGTGCGTCTTCTGTTGTATTACGAGATGCACACACAACATGACACACATAAATCACTCTCCCTGCTGAGTTAGAGGGTAGTACAGCTTGAGCTCCCCTTGGTTGGAAGCCGAATTTGTTGCAGTAAAAACAATTTCTCTTCTTCTTGTAATCATATTTTATTTTCCACCCTCCAAGGACTTCTGCTTCCGACAAAAAGACTGGGATTGTTTCTTGCTCTTGATGGACTTTCTTAATTTCTCTTCTAGCTCATCACTGAATAGTTTCATGACAGAGAAGGGCAATCTCAGAAGGCAGTTATGTGCTGCTTCAAACTTCCAGTTTTTCAAATGAGGATAGAGTCTGGCCATCAACGATCTTGTGGCAGCCATAGCAGAGACTCTCACGTTGTTAAACATTACATCTGACAAAAAATGACCCTAAATCTCCATCCATGTTAGTAACCGTGAGAAATCCTTACCCTCATAAATAGATGCAGAAAGAGCCTGGAAGTCCTTCACATACCTTCTTATCTACTAGATCAGAAAACACAATGTCCTCAGCAAGAAGATAAGTTTTGCCTACCAAGTTGGCTGCTAAGGGGTCCATCACCAAAGACTGAGGATGTTTGGTGTCTCCCCTCACCAAAGGGTAAGGTTATGCTATCAGGGCCCTTTCACTCGCTTTTCACCAGAAACTGAAGTGCAGGAATTATTGGCACCTTATGGAACACAAATTTCTGAAAATGACAAAGCCATTCTCCACTAGAACTTGGTTTACCCTCCTGAATCAGAAGTTGAGGATTAGTGGACAAACAGAACAAAACAAACCATATAGTGCCCCAGCAACCGAGGTTCTAATGAGCATGGTGCACTGGCAACCGCCCACACATTCTAAAGGGAATAAAATGATCCCAAAGCAGACATTCAACTGACAGCGCAGTATACTTTAATAAACAGTAAGCACTGCGGTGCCAAAGCAGCAGCGTTTGCTTGTAATTTAAATAAAGCACTTACTATCTCAGCTTGAACTAAAACAGGGACCACAGCACCAGTCGTGGCTCACAGCTCCTAAAAGGGGCAGGGCGGGTGTGGCGCAACGGGGAGGGGAAGGAGGACAGGTGGAGGTGTGAGCGGAGGGGAATACATTAAATTATTCTTAAAAAAGTAAAAACTTATCTTAACTTGCCGCGCGCCGTTCCTCCATCGCAGGCTGCAGGCACAGACTCCCAGCCTGCCCTGCATCAATCCTGACACTGCACTGAGCAGGACAGGATTGGCTGGGAACAACCAGCCAGGGCGCTACCAGGCAGACTGTGCAGGCTCTCTCCAGCAGACAGCCTACTGCGCATGTGTGTTTGGCCAGCCCAAGACGGCTGGCCAAACACACATGCGCTCTCCCTCAGTGCTCTCAGCCACCCCCATGACCTGCTCCTTTTAGAACAAAAGGATAATAAAGATAGTTTATTATCCTTTCATACTGAAAGGTTTGCAACTTCTGCTGCTGGGTGGGTGACGTTCCTCCGCCCATATGGAGGAGCTGCCCCTGAACAGCACCCAGAAAAAGGAGAGTTGCCACAGTAAACTCTAACTGTAAACGTGGCAAGGTGCACAAAAAAGAAACAAGAAGTCCTGGGCAAAGAAAGAGGAAACAGCTTGGGAAACAGTGGCATTGGAATAATGAACGGGCACATTCATTCAGTTCCTAAGTTTGGGACGAGGAATGTGATGAGTAGGTCATTTGAGTTTCATACTATATAAATGCTATGGAATATCAAGGCTATTGCATGACGTATATTTCTGCCTTTAGGCTACGTTTTTGTGATTAGATGGTAAATAATATGTAATCTGGCACTTATTACACCCGAAACTGCTCTCCGTG
Organism: Pleurodeles waltl; assembly: GCF_031143425.1. Taxonomy (NCBI): domain Eukaryota; kingdom Metazoa; phylum Chordata; class Amphibia; order Caudata; family Salamandridae; genus Pleurodeles; species Pleurodeles waltl. The sequence continues at coordinate 744,842,692 of NC_090450.1, read as the reverse complement.
TACTGTCAGTTTAGCTGATTAATGCAATGTATTATGTATTTATCTGCCTGCAAGCAGAATGTCTCTCTCTGTTGTATCAGCTCAGCTGACATATGAAATGAGACGAATGTAAGCTGATAAATGCAGTGAGATTGGCATCTAATATTTAAAATGTATAATACAAAAGATATCCAAAAGTAGAGGGAAAAAATATTGATTTACGTGTATGTCCATTGAAAATACCAAAAGTACATTTTTTACCATTCCTTTTGTGAAATGTGTATGTGCATACATTAACTCATACCCTAAACCCAAACTAACCAACTTCGATGCATTTGTGAAGCAGACCTTTATAATTTAGTCAATTACCTATAACTTGCACCCTCATGTCTAAGAGGTTTCTGAAGAGCAAGGAAGGCCACATTGGGAGTGTAAAAGCAATTTTGTGGACTAGATAATTTGCTGCTTCTTCTGGAGAAGGTGTAGGATCCTTGTTAGCCTGCAGATGGGGGGAAACTGTGGTCAACGTAATTGAGATATGATTAAAAGTTTGCTGTTGAACACCCCACTCAACGTTAAAACCTTATCACAAATTGAGGCCTGGCAAAAGGAAGATGAAAGAAGAGTTAACTGTATTAGTGCAATACTCATATCCATCATCATGGGATAACCTAAGAAGGCATGGCAAACAAGGGTTATATAGTACACATAATCCTGGATCACAAACATTTTGCAATATGGACTGACATCAACGTCAAGGTGCTGATTTCTAACTCCACTCTACAACTACTTGTCTCCAGTAGTTAGTTTTAAACTTCCAATCCCCACTGAGGTTGTATTGAAAGGATAGGGACTTGGACAGATTTCAGGAAAGCCTTATTCCTGTCATTTGGATCCTTGGGGGTTGGCAGGTGGACTGGTGATGCCATTCCTCTGGAGCATGTGTTGACAGAATCTTTGTGAAAATGAAGAATAAAATCATGATGAATACTTTATTGTGAAAAATCACTTTAACTCGCCATTGCCAATGACGAGAAATCTGCTTTATTTAACAAAACAATTTTAAAAAATGTATCCCTAACTATAAACCTAACCCTTGCCCCTACCCTTAAACTTAAATTTAGCACGAATCAAAATCCTGACTATTTCCTTAAAACATATCTGCATCATGACCTGAGTCCTAACTGAAAAACATGCAAAGTGCAAGGTGATTAAGGAAATTGAATGATGGGACTAGTTGATTAAGGATTCGAACCCTGCATTCAGGCATATTCATAAATCTCTTAACAAAAATGGGTTGATTTTGTGAGAGCGGGATAAAAGGAGAGCCAATTTTCTTTCAATGACCAGAGGTGATAATACACAATCGTTTTAATTGTTGATTCCTCCATGAAACAAATTGTGAAAAATCAATGAAAATATAAATTTTAAAATGCGTTTTCTTATAATAAAACAGTCCCTGCTCCTATTTAATGATTGCCAAATCCATTCGGACATCTAAATGTCTTCAACACAGTTGTCACCGTAGTCTGCGCAGGCAGAATCGTTTGAACCCCTCTTTTTTTGTTAAAAACCTCACCATGACGCCTAATTGCATGCAGGTGTGCACATCCCTCACATCCCTGTTCAACACAACCAACATCTGCCAGATCTCTAGTTAATGTCTCCTATTTTCTGTCAACCTCTCCCACCCTGTCAACTCCTATTACGTGCCCCTCGTTCCTCAGCATCTGCACTTGCTCTGTTTGACCAATCAGCTGTCCTGTTCTCTTTTTTTCAGTTTCCTTCCAGTACTATCTGTCGACCCATTATTATGCTCTGTCCTCTTCCTTCGCCAGATTCCTTCGATTTCCAGACCTCCTTTCCAAACTCATCCCAGTCTCCTCTTTCTGGCCCTACTCTTACCCACTCCATGTCTCTAGTTCTCTTCACTCTGTCCTGTCTTCTTTGAAATCTGACATAAAAATTAAAAGAAATAGCTCTTCTTTTGGAATTCTTTGCTAGACTTTTAAATATGTTTGTATTTGCCTCCCGTTTAGGAACATTATAATCAATGAAGTTCAATCTTCAAGTGGCCCTTAGCCTTTGAATTTTTTTTAACCTCTTTTTTGACACAATTCGAGCCACTGCAGCAAAATGACTTTGCATTTTTATGTTATGATTCTGAAAGTGTTTTATCTAGGAAAGGGAACAAGTGATAAAACTATAATTCAATTTAGTTTATCCCTTCTTGTTAGGAGTTCAGTTCCTGGTTTCCTAAGTCCATTGGACGAAAAATGTCTATAGAAGACAAGGCAAACTAACCAATTGATATCATATTTAAAATTTAATTTGTATTATATTTAATCAATGAGGGAGAGATGAATCCCAGGCAGGCTCATGGTTTGCCAACATGAACGATTTTTGGAGGGATAGCAGTGGCCAAGATGGTTGCATTTCACTGTAGCTCAGAGCAGGGCACCAACTGTTCCACTCTTTAAGTGATATCTGAGCCTCATATAATAATGTGGAAGCAAGATGGTGGCATGTGATTGACATGCAGGAGGCAACACACGTACCAGGCACACCATAGCATTGCATAGCCACGAGTGAAGCTACTGAGGGTCCTGACCATGCTGCACAAAAGAATCAATGATGACAAATGTGAATATCCCGTAGGGTCTTCTCTGGAAGGTGAATGGGGTAGTTCTGGAGGTGGAGTGAGTCCCAAATGTGAACAGGAACCCAAAAACACAATGGAGCTGTGGAAATCCAGAGCTGCGGGCATGTATGGTGCTCAATAGCATTCACCTGGTGGAGGAATAGATCAGACTGACAGTGGCTACAGGCCACAAGCGGACATTTGGGGATACTTATCATGGCTTGCTTGTGTCCTGGAGGACTGGTGCCTCCTGTGGCAGCAAGTGTGGAAGGTTCCCTGAAGTTAAGTATGCAAGATAACTGAGCCTCTCACTAAACTGCTGGAAGGATTTCAACTGGTCACTAGGACTGTTTTAAAAATATGACTGATTAGAAAAGAAAAAAGAAAACTTCTTGAAGTCCGAATTTAGTAACTACTAATGGCAAATGGAGTAAATATGGAGAAGAATCCCTGAATTCTCCCGAGATAACCCACGTGGGACAAATATCTTTTAAATCAATTAACTCACTGCAAGCCAATGTTGAGGTAAACTGAAACAAGGTAGATGCAGGGATGACAGCGATGGAGGGCAAATTAGAGCATGTGGCCTCGAAGAGGGTACAAGTGGAAGAGGCTATCACAAAAGCAGCAGTGATCCTTCTGAGGCTGGAAAATGAGAGCAAACTCACGATATGAGATGGACGACCTGCCTGAAACTTCAAGGTTGTGCCCAACAAAACTGCAGTGTTACTGGAATACTGCTGGGGGCATTGAATACAACAAAAAGGGGCATCCTACCTGAGAGATTTAGGAGCCTCAGTGTGAGTGACTAGTGATGCCATTTGAATGTTGATGAACTGCATGGTTGCATGGTAGAGTTGCTGAATGAGCAGGTGTAAGGAGAAGTGAAATTAAGGTTCCAGAAGGTTTACTGGATCTCAGGAAAAGGGGAAGGAATTCGATGCCATAATAATGTGACACTGATGGTGGTGGTAGCTGTGCCTGACAGAAGGATGCAATTTTGAGGGTGACTTTGAAATGTAAGTAAGTGGTGTTGGACATTAGCCACCTCATGGTATCCTCTGACCTGTAGCCAGACTCCTTGATGAGGAAGAGAGAACTTGTGCATGCATGCAGATAGAAGCAGGGCGGGGTTAGAGTCTTTGGTATGGTTTACGGAAGACACAGCCAGAGTATTTCTTCAGAGCTGGAAGTAGAGAAGAGTTGAGATCCTTTTTGTTATCATGGAGACAACTTCCCAGTTGGATGGGATGTAGACTAGGCATGATGTGGGGCCTACGAGGTCCCATAGATGTTAGGTTAGTTTCTTCTGGGGAGGAGATATATAGACAGTTTCAAGACACGTGTTCTCCTATTTCCCTTCTAAATTAGATTTTTCACTACCTCTCTCTTCTCACTATTGGTTCATTTTGAGCATTTCACTGTTAAAATCTGTTGAGCAGTGCCAGCTTTAGGATAGTGTGACCGGTGCCAATGCACGGGGCGATCAAGTTTGTGAGGGCACTGTTTCTGTGAGGAGTGCCATTGTTTATTTTTCGTTTTCATGACGTCGGCAGTTCTGGTAATCAAAGATGGAACACGGTGCTCACACTGTCACAGATGGTGCACGGTAGGATACAAATTGTTTTATGTCAGCGGCCAGCCACCTGGCTACATCTTATGTGAATTATGCACTGCAATGAGTGTCTTGGTGCCAAGTATCTTGGTCACTCTTTCTCCTTCCTGCACAGACCAACTCCAATCCACGGGGGCCTGCTCCATGCTACATGGGCTTCTCGGCTTCGGACTAGAGGTGAGTGTGATGCCCAGGACCAACACTAGCAGAGCAGAGAGCACAACACTGGCACTACAGTAGGCGAGACAACTGTGAGACAACTGTGGCTGAAATGCAGCGCGTATGTTTATATCATGACTAGTGCCGGGTACACTGCTGCTCTGACAAGTCTTATGTCCTTTGATATTCCCCTGGCAGCACTGATGGCACACAGGAAACGCATGAGTGTTTGTACTGTGCTACTGACCACGGCGCTGGCAGGACCAAAGAGCCATCAAGCACAGCACCATCCAAATGCTCTACGCATTCACACAGGGAGCCCTGCATGCATAGTCTTACTTCCTGGGGTCTGTTATTTACAACGTGCAGCACAGAGCAAAGTGGCAACTGAAAAACAGGTGTCCCAACGTACATTTTGGTCTACTGGAAACCAGACATTGTGCAATGACGAGCATTAAGGGAATACTGCATTGACTGCCATTGGCACTTTTGTTTGTTTCCGACTCTTCCCCTGCCCACCTCTAAACCACCCCATTTCCCCGCAGGGTTGCGATCTACTCACACAGCAACAGTATGGGTTTGCTGTGTTGATATCTTCCTGAGTATTACGTGCTGGGAATTATGGTTTATTGAGTGAAAGGAAGTGAAGTTAAAAATACGTCCTTACTGTGGACCATTGGAGCGGAAAGAATCATTGCAAGGCCTAGTTGTAGCTCTCGGAACATCTGTTCATTAAGTGGGTGAGGGATAGTGGCCAATAGGCTACTGGTCCCTGTGGCTAGTCCGTTCCTGAAGTGATGACTTCCTGTGGCAGTATGTCACTTTTCTCCCAAGGATCCACTACTTCTAAGGTTTGCTAGCATGGCAGAACCTTCCCTCGGCTGTATAGGCCTCCTAGCCAACCCTATAGTTGTGGTTAGCCTTTCAGAGGTGTATGGCTCCTGAATAACTAATTTTCCCGCCTGTCAGACCGGACAGGGTGGGAAAGGCTTTGTCCTCAAGTTGGGAACAAGAGATTACATATCGAGGTAGGTGAAAGCCTTTGAGGCTTACTACCTTTATCACTGTAAACACTAGCCATCCTAGGAGGGCGGAGATGTGACACATCCTTTGTCTCTGTCCTGGGGCAACTGCAAGAACATCCTGCAGGAGGGCAGACTCTTGTCTTGGTGGGAAATGGCTCAGGAGAGCACGCCACAGCAGAGGAAAGCTGGTATCTTGCGAGACATCCTCTAAGGATGCCACCAAGGTACATGGTAGCTAATCCTGGACATGAGAATCACTTTCAGGGATAAAAAACACAGTGTTTGACACCAAACACAGGGAAAAATCAGTCAGGCCATCATGGAGCTGGACATCTGGGGACTGCCCGGGTGCCAGCTCAACTTATCCCATGGACTGTTGGTCACTTGCAGTACATTGACTTTAGAATGCTGCCACAGAGCTATATATGTTCAAGCATGTATGTCCAAACTCATAACACAGTCCTCCCTGCCTCTTGGGCTACTTAGACAAAGGGAAATCCCTTTTGAAGTTGTGTGGTTTAGTGTGTTACAATGTGACCTCATGTTCATGTATTCCATCTTTCTTTGTGTGTGTGACTTTATGATTATGCAAATCAGTGTGTATGTATGTTTTTGGGACACGTTTTTGTGAGCAGAAATTATAGCTGAGTGCACTGTATCCCTTTAAATCTGTGTACACTACCAGTTAATTTATTCATAGGCTTACAAATCTAAACTTGAATTGATATTGTTTATAAAAATGCTGAAAACCTCACTCTCCTTATTGGATTTCACAGAACACTTTAATCTGTAGTGCTTGTTGAAACTGTGCCAGGACCGCCAATAGCGCTGGTGATGTCCATGCGACAATGTGTGTTGGCGCACCCCAGTGACCACCTTCGCCACAGATTCCCTCACTACCACCCTTTAACAGTGCCCTCAAGTCTCCCTAACCACTCTCTCACGCAGATGCATTTAATTTGTTTTAGAGTGCCACTCATACCTGTAGGGTGTCACAGCACTTTACATCACACACGCATTACACAGATACAATCAATCATACGTGTAAATCAGTGTATAGGAAAAGTTACATAATATAAAGGACTACAAGGAGTAGGAGTGAAGTTATCCATACTGGTAGGATGTAGCGTTTAAGAGTGCTTGATCTGGAGAAGCACAAACTCAGAATTTTAAATGTAGCACAATAGTTGGGAGTTGTCTTTACTAATAAAAATTGATTTCTACCCAAATGAACCCTTTTGGAACATTAGGATAATAAAAGACTTGGAAAAAATCATAACGCTCTAACCTGCACCTTGCAGTTTCCACACAGATCTTTGATGAAAGTTTCTAGCTCATTGTTCTATGTTATGATTTTCACTTATAAACTGCAAATAACTAAAGGATATCTCCAACAAAAGCAGTAACTCGTGACTTATTTACATTATATGCACTTTGTGATCTGCGTGGTACAGGTTCTTTGCAGCAGGCATATTAACTCTCTGCGCGACCTTATGACAGTTCAAACTTCCACTTGACAAAGCTCAATCACTCTCCAGAAGATCCATTAATCACCAGTGTTATCTTGACATTTTAATTGTCACTGAAGGCAACGTATGCGGCAGCAGGTGCTTTTAAAACCATAAGATACTTGCAAACATGGCACCCCTATCTGAAGTCAACGGCTGGTGCAATGGCACAGGTCGCACTGCCCTGGAGCCAGCCCTGTTCCGTGCTATACATGCTTACGGTTACGGTTGATGGTAAAGTATATACTAAATGCCTGGGTGTGTTAAGTACTGTACCAGTGCATTAGACTAGGCCTCTCTGTATGACTGTACGTTTGTATGTGAGTGCATGCCTTGGGGTGAGATTGCTGGTCTGAGTGCTTGCATAGGCCTTTGATTTTCATTGAGGTTTAATGTGTACACAAATGTACTTATCATGTTTAGTACATACCATTGTGAGTGGAGAACTTTCCCAGATTACCTGGGACATGACAGACCCTGGTCAGCGTCTGTTGCTCCCCACCACGCAGCTCCACCCGTCTGCTGCTGCCCCTCACACTGCTCTGCACGTTCAGGCTGTGAGCTCCTCCACCCGCAGGCTCCCGCTTGCGCTTCATCCCTCGTGGCACAGTGGTGAGCCTCTGTCTTTTGTCTCTATCTTTTTCTGCCTTTTTCTTGTCTTTTTTGCATTTGCACTTTTATTTTCTACTTTTGCCTTTTCTTGCCTTTTTTCCTCATTGCCTTTGTCATCTTTGTATTTCCTCATCTGCCTCGCCTCTCCTTTCTCGCCCCTACCACTGCTTCGCCCCTGCGACCCCACCCCCCTCTCAGCACCGCATTCCAGCTTCCCAACTGTCCTGCCCCTCCCACCTCCCTGCCTGTCTTAATGGCAGCCGTTGCATGGTGACAGGGTGACTAAATGGACCCCTGGTCAGTGTCTGTCGCTCCTCACCACGAAGCCCCACCCGTTTGATGCTGACCCTCGTGCTGCTCTGTGTGTTCAGGTTTGCGAGTTTGAGGCCCCCCTCCACCTTCAGGTTCCCACCTGCGCCTCATCCCTGATATCCCAGTGGTGAGTCTCTGTCTTCTGTCACTGTTTTTTCTACCTTTTTCTTGCCTGTTTTGCACTTTACACTTTTGTTTTCCACTTTTGCCTTCTCTTACCTCATACACAAGGACTGCACCAACCACCCAGGAGGAGACATCGCCATCGTCCACACAAACACCCTCCACCTCACCACCAGCTCAGACAACCACTCACCCGGCATGGAGCACCTCCACCTCCTCTTCCAGATCCAGACCAACCCGAACACAACCCTCCACAGCACCCTCACCTACTGACTCCCCGGGCCCTGTCCCCACTTCAATGAATCCATAGCCGCCTTCATCGTACACCATGCTCTCACCTCAACGGACTACCTCCTCCTTCGCGACCTCAATTTCGACTTGGAAAACCACAACGACCACAACACATCCTCCCTTCTCGAGAACCTCGCCACTCTAGGACTCAAAAAACTGGTCACCTCGCCAACCCACTCAGCAGGACACATGCTTTCCCCGTCTTCACTGCTAGCAACAACATCCATGTTACCCACACCTCCGAACTTTACTGGACGGATCACCATTGCGCCCACTTCTCCTTCACCAATCCCACCAAACACCTCTGCACTCACCACCACCCAAGAAGAAGCTGGAACAAAGTCTCTGATGGCCAGCTCGCCACCGCCCTCCTCCAATCACTACTGCCGGTCACCACAGATGCCAGTGCATCAGCATGCAACCTACACAAATGGATCTCCGACTCTGCCAACACTTTGGCCCCCCTCAAGAAACCCTCCAACAAGCATTCTCACAAGAAAGTCAGCTGGTTCTCCCCCGCCCTCCAAGAGTTCAAACGCACCTGCAGACAGCCCGAGTAAAGATGGAGGGGCAGCAAGACCCCGGTGGACCATGCAGCCTTCAAAGCCACCGTCACAACTCATCGGAACCACTTAGAGAATGGCCATCCAAGAACACATCAACGGCAATGCACACAACAGCAAAGAACTCTTCACTGTTATCAAAGAAGTCACCAAACCCAGTGCGGACTGCACAGACATCCCGTCCTTCCAAGACCTCTGCAACAACCTAGCCACCTTCTTCCACCCCACAATTTTTTACATCTACGACAGTTTCTCCACCCAAGAACCTCCCACCCCACCCACAATCACTGCACACATAGGATCCAGCTCCCAGCCAACCCGGCACAAGTGGACCACCCTCTCCACAGACGACAACCGAAAGTTCATGAAAACTACCCACTCCGGAGCCCCCTGGTACCCATGCCCCCACCACCTCTTCAATCAAGCTAGCGCCACCATCACCCCCGAACTATGCCGCACGACCAACTGCTCCATTGAGTCTGTCACCTTTCCCCAAGACTGGAAGCAGATAGAAATCAACCCACTGCTGAAGAAACCCTCTGCTTACCCAATAGAGCTCAAGAACTTTAGACACATCCCGTTGCTCCCCTTCCCGGCCAAAGTCATCAAGAAACCCATCAATGCCCAACTTACCGAATTCATCAAAACCAACCACATCGTGGACCCCTCCCAGATGCAACCACAGCACTGATACCACACTTTTCACAGCAACGGATGACATCCGCACTCTCCTCCACTGCACTCCTCATTCAACTGGACCTCTCAGCCACCTTCGAGACCGTTTCTCACCACACCCTCTGCACCAGACTGCATAACGCTGGAATGCACAGCAAAGCCTTAGAATGGATCCACTCCTTCCTCACCGGCTGCACCCAGAGAGTCAGGCTCCCACCGTTCACCTCACAAATGGCAGAAATCAGCTCCGAAGTTCCTCAGGGCTCCTTCCTGAGCCCCACCCTCTTCAACATCTACATGCCCCCTTTCTAACTTTGTCAGAAACCACAGACTCAAGATCATCTTCTGCGCCAACTACACCCAACTGATCCTCTCCCTCATCCACAAGCCTACAACCGCAAAATGTAACTTTCACAAAGGAATGAGAGCAGTCGCCACCTGGATGAAGGACAGCTGCCTGAAGCTCAAATCCGACAAGACCAAGGTCCTCATCCTGGGTCCCATGCCCTCTGCCTGGGATGACTCCTGGTGGTCCCCACCGCTCAGACACCCTTCCCACACCCACTGACCATGCACGCAACCTCTGCATCATCCTCGATTCCTCACTCTCAATGAAATGCCGTCAATGCCGTTGCATCCTAATGCTTCCACACACTATGCCTGCTCCAAAAGATCTCCAAATGGATCCCGATTGAATCCAGGAGAACAGTCACCTAGGTGATTATCACCAGCAAATTAGATTACGGCAATGCACTCTATGCTGGCACCACCCAAGCACTCCAAAAGAACTGCAGAGAATCCAGAACGCTTTGGCCAGAATTATCCTGGACATCCCCTGCCACAGCCACATCTCCGGTCACCTGAGAGACCCTCACTGGCTCCCAATCAACAAAAGAATCACCTTCGGGGACCTCACACACTCATACAAGGCCCTCCACAACATCAGACCTGCATACCTCAACCACCGCCTGAGCTTCCACATGCCCACCAGACACCTCTGCTCTGCCCAAATGGCCCTCAACACGACCCCAAGGATACGCAAGAACTCAGTTGGTGGAAGAATCTTCTTTTACCTCACCGCAAACACCTGGAACACTCTTCCGCTATACCTCAGGCAATCACCCACACTATCTCAATTGAAGAAGAACCTCAAAACCTGGCTTTTTGACTGATCTCCTTCTACCCGCCAGTGCCTTGAGACTCTCATGGGTGATTAGCCACACTTCACAAAACACCTGATTGTTCACATTTCTTAATGCAAAGACAATGAGGATAGGGGGAATTGATTTGTCACAGCTGTACCATTCATTGTCTCTTTATACTATGTGTGTTTGATGTAATGCTCTAACACCCTACATAGTAGTGAGTAGCGCTAGATGTATGAGACGGTCTATAAAGTGATAAAGGGCACCGTTGGAGAGCGGCAGTTAGGGGACCCTTGGAGAAGGTGGTCACAGGGAGCACCAACAAAGATTGTCGCTCTAGGTGCCACTAATGCTAAAGCCGGCTCTGATGTTGAGTTTTTATTACTACTATTTTGTAACTATGTGCCTCAGGTCATTCATTGATTGATGCTTTACACTTGGGACTCTGCATTTGCTATGGAGTGTACACTTGCCTGACGTATATGGTTTGCAGTGATGTATTGTGCATCCTAAAGCTAAACAGCTCTAATAAAACATATTGAAACATAAAAACTGTTGGTGTGGTATTTGATCTGCAAGTTGTGTCTCCTGTCAGTACCAACCTCTGTCCTGGGATTAACATTGCCCATGTAACATTTAGGCTGAAGGTAAATGTCGCATTCTGCTACCAAATAAAAAATATTCTGATATAGATGAGATCCTTACAAATATGGAAAAATGATATCTTGATTGGTCATGTAGCTATGGTGGAAGAATTACCTACATATAGTGTGTGTCCTGTTTGATGAAGATTTGAATACTGTAAAGTTTGCAGAAATATGATACACTTAAAATATATATTTTTTAAATATTTCATCTTTATTAAGAAAGTACTTCTTACATGATTAGGGAGCACGATCAGACATTTCTAAATTGTCTGAACAATTCATCCTCCATGACGCATTATTTGTCTGTGGATTGGTAGTAGGGAATTTGCCTCCATGTATTAGATGTGTTCAACATAAAAGACTAAAAAATGTATCTGAAACTGAGGTTGGGTATTGCTTAACCCTCGATCGGCAAGAGATTTTAAGAACCTTCCATGTTTTTGTTTATGCTGAAATAATGCGTTAGGAACCCCTCTCTCATGTTAAGTTTCATTGTAAAATATTTTCCAAATGTTTGATTGTAAAATATTTTCAGAATTGCAGGAGACTTTTTTTTAATATGCAGTCAATTCGACAAGTACGTGTGGTGATCAGGATATACGTATGTACATATTATCTTGTGTGTAAAAAGAACTTGTTTTTATATTTAGTAATTTTTGAAAACTCTTTAATGTAGTTTTTTAATGAAATGGACTAATTATATTAACTCATCTGAATGAGTTGTGTGTTGGGGTATAATTGTAATATAGTAGAGTTATATAACTAAACAGCAAAGATAAAGTAAAGGCCGCATTCCTCCTACAAGACATACCTGTTTTTGCTTTACCCACAGAGATGAGAGGTTGAGCTTGCAATGTACCCTTTTTGGGCCCCACAGAATTTAGTATCATGATGTGAAAGGGCTAAGCATATGTCGATCAGCATAGCAGTTAATTCTACATCTACACAGAAAAGCATCTTCTTGTTTTGAAACATGGCACGTGCTAGTTACCCAAGGACCACTGGAAGCACATTTCTCAAAGATAAATGTGTTCTTACCCAAACAGTTCTAAACAGCTATAAAAGGAAGTGTGCCAAAATTTGACTTCTGGGGCCTGTCTCCACCACAGTGGCCTCTACTCACCATTCCTATCGTGGTGATGTGTATCACTGTTGTGCATCATTCTGTCTAGTGGACTAGGACTTTAATCATATCAATGTGAGGTCCATCATCGATCCACCATGCTGAAACAGGAGTACCCAGTTTGAGATCCCTTTATGGGAGTCCACACACAATGGTATTGCATAGAAACCCTCTAAAGTAGCTAGTATCTAGTTTGTCCTAAAGAGGCACTCCTACTGAACAGGTGCAAAGCGACAAACTAGTAACCTCGTTACTCTGGACAGAAGCAGCAGGTAATAGAGTCCTACACGCAGCTAGTAGTCAGCCAGGTCATATGAAGTTGAACATCCCCTATTGGGAGTTGATAAGATTGAGGAAAAACTGCAGCACTGAAGCAAAGTTCTTGGAAATGCAGGATGAGATGATGGGGAATTGTAAAGCTGGAGGCTATCCTGTGAGATTTCTCAGTACAGCAATAACCAGGGTCACAGGCATACAAAAGGAAGAAGTCTCTCAAGATGATAGGATGACCTCTAAAAATGTCAAAACCTTCAACTAAGAATCAAAGAGAAATTAACTAAAAACTGGGAGATCTTAAGGAATGAACTGTATGTGGGAGAGACACCAAGTATTACATATAGAAGGAGCAGAAACATGAGAGACATGCAGGGGCACAGAACCTGTGTTTTTTTTCCTTGCAGAAATTGTAAGGCTTATAAGCGTAGTCCATCCAGAACAACCTGCAGTGTTCCCTTTTGAGAAAAAAACAAATGGAATGAGACAATACACAAGCTGTAAAACAGACTACAAAGTTTACTGTATAGAGAGTCACTGTCCACGTAGATATGTGGGCAGTACCATTTCTATTGTCAGGAAATGTATCCTAGAGCAAATAAAGGCCATCACCAACAAAGATCATAAGTACCCAGTGGCATGCCATTTTCAGACCAACCATAGGAGCGACTAGACAGTGATGACATTTTTTGGTCTCCGTGGAGTGAGAAAACAACAAAGAGAAGGAGACTATTGCCTAAGGTTATCGCATGGAGGCCGATGGACCTTTGGAGCCTGCAACAGGGTGTGGTAGAACCATTCAATTCAATTTCAATACAGACCAATTAAATTTAAACTCTATGACCCATTTGACCATGCAAGGAAAACTCCAATCAGAAATAAAGTTAAGGGGTTTATTACACACTCAAGCTCAAAGTCATGTATATTGCTCTCAAGTCAAAATTATAAAGACACAGTATCACCAAGGGTTGCTCAAGGCCACGAAATAGATTCAGATGGACTAACATTAGTAAGACTAAGCATTAAATAGGAAAAACACAAAACATTTACAATATCAGCTGAGATATACAAAGTAAATGTTGCTCAGGCTTAGCCAGCATTGTTGAGTTTCAAATCATTAAAGTTAAAATTTTCAGCTGAGCAAAGGGAAAACACCACCATGGCTGAATTAAAGATTAACATGTGTGGGGTTGAACACATGCAGACAAAAAAACAAAAAGGACAAAAAAGGTGAAAAGAATTTGGACAAAGGAAATCTCGGGCAAAATGGTACTAACTAAAGTGGGGAAAAGATGAGTAAAAGGGAAAGTGTCAGCATGTCAGAGGCTTTTGACTCTAACCAGCCTAACGTCATTTTTTGGTGCAAAACCCCCTTCTCCCATACCGCCTCCCCCACCTGGCTAACGTCATTTTTTATACGCTAGCCCATCCTTTGTGCTGGATTGTGCCATTCCATAAATTTGGCGCCTGGCTGGCATCCTGTAATGGCACAGGCCGGCGCCATACTTTTTGCTGCAAAACTGCGCAAACGCAGTTTTGCGTCAAAAAGTAGAAATATGAGCCTATGTCTAAACAGTAGGGCCTAATACCAAAAGCTAGTCTCATGAGAACGAAGTCTGAAAGAAAGCATATGTTGTGAAAAAATGAATCAGCATTTTCTACAGAGTCACAAAATACAAACTAACAGGCCTCACTTAGGCTAATGCAAGTGAATTAAAGCATTACATTTAATTAATACGTATTAGTACTCACACTATTAATATGGAAACTTAGAAATTCAACATTAATAATGCTTCAATAATGTGGATTACATTCACTTTAAATGAAAAAACATCTTTAGTAATGCATTTCTTTAAGTACAATGGAGAAATAAATTTATTTCAATTCAGCATGCATATTTCAACATTTAATCATTAGAAATTCAATATAATTTGAATAAATTCTGTTAATCTAAGGTCTAAATGATAACACTATATCGTTTAAATCCTGCAAACATTTGATTTAATTCAAATACCACTTATGTCGAATTCTACAGTGGAAATAAAGGCACATTAATAAACATGTGTCAGTGCAATTTTTGTAGTCAAACTATTAATACTTTGGTTAACGTAATGCAGATAGTGTCACATACTGTTGACTTCTGTGGCATGAGGGACAGCACTAAAATTTAAACTACATCAGTATATAAAGTCCATCACCAATAAAGATCAGCAGTACCCAGTGGCACGCCATTTTCAGACCAACCATGGGAACGACGGGACAGTAATAACCTTTTTTGGTCTGATATAGAGAGAAAACTACTAAGAGAAGGAGACCGGTCCCTAAGGTTATGTAGGATAGAATCAAAATGCATCATTAACTTAGAGACTATGGAGCCAGGGCGTCTCAATATGAGTGAAGATCTAGCCATACATTTGGACACATAAATGGTTGGGTTGTCTTTCCCCTATTTCCTTTCCCACAACTCTGAATTGCGTATAGTCTGCAGCTTGTACTTAGGTGAGAATTTAGGGAATCTTTCAGCCTTTTCTAACTTAACAAATGTCTTATTGTCTTTTTTTCTTTCTTTTTTTTCTTTTCATTTCTCTTTTTATGGAAATGATTTATGGTTTTCAGGTTAGGAAGCATTCCTGAATTAAAACAAATGTGGTACGCATAGGTGTGCATTTGAAAAGTGATTTATTGCCCACTAGGGTTCAACTGACACAGGAGACAATATACACAGGCAAAGGTTGTATACTCTCTGCTGAATTATTAAAGATCCACAAGCACGAGATGGTTACAAAAAGTTCAGACTGTAGCAGGAAAAGGGCATAAATATATTTCTTGAAATTGATCAGAAATGCATTCATGTAAAATTGGGTTGGATCACAGAAAGAAAGGATGTATTTTTTTTCTTTTTTTTTTCTTGTTTCAAATAAGATGAATTCCCATCCAGAATAATTCAGCTTGTGAATTGTCACCAATGATACATCATGCTTCCTATACATATAAACTAATTTTCTTCCTACATCAAAAATAACAAAGTATATATATATAGAAGAAAGCCTATGTGAGTGTAATAGTATTTTCCCATGTGTTCTAATTTAATAAGCACATGTTCACTTTAAAATTATGGTTTGGATGGTAACGCTCATCTATGATCAAGGCTGTTGGACAGGAGACGAAATCCCTTTGGGCTTTGGCATGCTGTTATACTAAATCGAAAAAAGCACTTTTTATGCACCAACATCAGGCGCACAGCGTTTTGTCTGCAGTAGCAATAGCCACCCTGTAGTTATAGTTAGAGTTACCAGAGATAGGGATTTCTTGGATATTTGCCCCTTAATTATTTTGCACCTGTTTGATGTATCTCTGAGAAGCTTTGCAGACCATTTGGACCTGTTACATTGTCAGATGTTTGAAGGTTTTCCGATGTTTGGTCAAGGAAGTGCAAAGAAAAAAGTGGGGGTTGCAAAACATGCTTGAAATCCAAGACATTTTACATAGACATTTGTATTTCACATAGTGGCTGAATGGATTGTAATGAAATTTCACAACAATTTGCATTAGACTATGTAGATGATTCTCTTTGCTATTGTAAGTGATGTTATGAAGTGGTCATGAAGTTATAAGGACCATCAATTTAGTGATATCTTGTAGCACAATACTAATAAAAGTAGCATGTAATCACAAAAAATTAAACTAGACTGAATATGTTAAGTTTCAGATTTACTACATGAACAACTGAAAGACCCACTTATGGTAATATAGTAATGGAAACCTATAAACAGCCTATAAACAAATACATAACAAATAGAATACATCTTAATCTATATAAGTTTTGTTTGCATGTTCTCTGACTCGTCAAATAAAACTGGCCCAACAAGTCAAACAAAACCAATCTTTCCCATGCACCCATGCAACAAAATGAAAAATTGCTCTAGCAGTGAGCCAAAAAAACTACTAACAGGAGGACATGATAACAGGCCACTATGAAAAAAATAATAATCTCAACTTTTATATCAATCACAACAATTGCCTTTCATTCACTAGAGCTTTCAAATGCAGCACAATCCCACAGAAAACCCAAACAATACACTTGACTGCATATGTACAGTTTCAAATTTACTACATAGAAGACCCATTTATGGTCACATGCTAATGGAAGTCTATAAACAAGTACATAATTAATTGAATATATCTCAATATACATAGGTGTTCTTTGCATGCTCTCTTGCTCAGAAAACAAAACTATGCCCAACAAGCCAAACAAAAATCATCTTTCTTATGTACTCCTGGACAACAAAATGGAAAAGTGACCTAGCAGCGAGCTATACAAACTATTATATGGAGGATATTATAACTGGCAATTAGGGAAAAAAATAATATTAACATTTTTTATAACAACGATTGGTTTTTATTCACTTTGAACTTCATATGTAGCAGAAACCTACTAAAACTAGCAAGGAAGCCCACAAATAAACTAGACTGCATATGCAAACTTTCAGAAATATACACGAACAACTAAAATACACATTCATGGTCACATTATTATGTAAACCAATAAACACATATATAACAGAATGAAATAGATTTGGAAGAGCGCACAAATACCTGAAGGCTTCAAGCTGCTAACAACTAATAAGTTCGGATGAGAGAAAAGACATAGCAAGGGCATCTGTGCGACCTCAGTATATGACGTAAAGAGCAACAGATACAATAGATAAAAAGAAAGAAATCACAATTAATCTGACTGCCACTCTGTACTTTAATTGGTATTCAGAAAGATAGGAATTCCTTGGATATTAGCTCCCTAATAACTTTTCACACATTTGGCAAACCTCCACAAAACTATCCAGACCTGGGGCATTTTCTACATTTTGAAATGATGTAAATTTTTGTGGTAAATCGTTGGGTGCAAAGATAAAAGGGAGTCCCTAAAATGTGTTTTTCCACCAATATATTTTTGCATAGGCTATTGTGTTTGACGTAACACAAAAACGGCTGAATGGATTTACATGAAATTTGGCACGATTATACATTATGCTGCAGACATCTGTTGATACTGCTGTTAAATAGGGTGAGTATTTTTCAGTTATAAGGCACTTAAACTTAGTGATATTTGTCGCTATGGTACTTTCACAGAATTTCACAAAAGTTTGTGAAACTACTGTGGCACATGGCCATAAATGTATTTAAAAATATGTAAAAAAATATAAATAAATTTCCCTACCTATTACTAATTTAGTTACGTGTTATTAGGTAGGGACCTACTACTTACCTCTATCTAGGGCCCTCACACTGAACACAGCCAAAATGTTTATAAAACAATATGACTGCCTTTCCAGTCTCTAAAAGCAGCCAGTACCCAATTATATACTGGCTTGTCATTGCCATGTACCACGGAATACTGCAAGGTTATACAGAATACCATGGCCCAAAACATACCTAAGGACTAGCTAAATTATTGGATTGTGGTACCCTTGCATCACTTATGTTGTTGCATGGGCAACACAATACTTGAGTCAGATTTACAAAGCAATGCAAGGCCATCATTCAAGGCCCCTGTTGATTGATACATCTGGAGAAATTTAAGGCAGTGCAATTTGCTGTTTTGTGTTATTCTGTACACCATAATCTATGTTGCTGCTAAAGTCCACATACATCTGCATACTACGCCATTATAGCCACTCCACTATATGCTATTCCACTCTATGCAACTCCTCTCTCCTCCTTTCCACTATACAAGACTTAACTGTACACCACTCCACTCTACACCACTCAATTGTATGTCACTCCACTCTATGCTATTCTGCTCTACGCAATTCAATTTACGCTATTATACTCTACGCCACTCCACTCAACGCTATGCCTTTCCACTCTATGCCATTACACTGAACATAACTTCAATCTTTGCTCCTCTACTCCACTCCATTGTATGCCACTCCACTGTATGCTATTGCACTCTACCCCCCTATAATACACTACTTCAGTCTACACCACTTCACTGTACGCATTTCCATTGTATGTTACTACACTATACGCCACTCCATTGTACACTACTCCACTGTTCACCACTCCAGTCTGAACTACTCCACTCTATGCTGTTCAGCTTTATGCCACTCCACTATACGCTTCTCCACTCTAGGCCACTGCAGTGTAGCAAGCCTGTACTCACATATTGAAAGCCTTTATTAATGAGAAACATTCATTCTTCCAGGTTTTTAAATCTTAGGCTTGCATTGAATTAGTAAAATATCCAGCTGTTTCTTTGCACGCCTATCATATAATTTTGGTAGTTAATCTGTCATCAGTATGTTCTGTTATGAGACTAGTAGATTTGTTTCCGTTATTTTGTTTTGATTTCAATCCATCCCCTTGTTTGCAGCTCTCAGTTTTTTATTTCCCTCTCTTTCCTTCACACTTCACTGCACTGATAGTACCCAATTATGGTGTCACCCCATGTGTGTGGGTGTGGTCTCATTATCTTCTTTTGTTGCTTCTTAACACTATGTAATCATTTGTGTTATAAATACTTTACATCAGCACCATTGTATGTAGGTGGGAGTTAAACAGTACAGCTGGAAATTATTTCATCCGTTGGAAAATCGATATTACTTTCAGAAAGGTCACATTTTATATATTATGCGGCTTCCTGCTTCATTTGCATTATCCTCATTTCTAATATTTTATTATTTATATATCTTGTACCATATTTCATATATAGAGAGACCAAAAACAAATAGTTACTGGATCCTTTATTTCATATTCTGGTGACAGTGGCGTAACAAAATGTGAGCCCCCCTCCCGCAAAGTACATGAAGGGGCCCCCTCTGCAGACTCACTCAAGAGCTCTCAGGCCAGAGTCAGTCGTGGCTCGCCAGGGTTACAGGGGGCCGGGTGGGGTAGCGTGCGGGGGTGGCGTGTTTGCGGGGGTAAAGGAATTTAAATAAAAAATAAAAAATAAACTTACCTCCGCATCGCTCCTCTCGCCCGCGTCGACGCTGCAGGCAGGCACAGGCTCCCAGCCTCCCCTGTGGCCAATCCTGACGCTGCTGAGCACCCAGCTAAGGTGCTCCCAGGCAGACTGGGAGCCTGTGCAGGCTCTCTCCATTCCAGCAACAGTGTTGCTGAGCTGGAGAGAGCCTACTGTGCATGTATGTTTGGCCAGCCGGAGATGGCCGGCCAAAGATACATGCACAGTGAGGGGAGTGCACAGTGCACTCTTCTCACTGCTCATCGCCCAATGGCCGGCCCCTTTCACAAGGAAGGAACAATAAACGTAGTTTATAGTCCCTTCCTTGTGAAAGGTTTGCAGCATCTGCTGCTGGTGGGGGGCGATGCTCCTCCGCCCAGGCGGGTGGAGCGATGCTCCTCCTCCCAAGCAGAAGAGCCGCCACTGGCCAGAGCACTTTGCTCAGGGGGCCCCTGGAGCTCGCCCACCTGCACTGCAGGGCTGCAGGGCTGCGGTCCTTTGTTATACCACTGTCTGGTGATATTAATTGCAAAGACTGGATGGATACGATATCGACTATGTTTGAGAGATAAAGAACACATTTCTATATGGTCATGGATGGTTCATGTTTTATTTCTGAATATTGTATTTATGCTATTGAAAGATAACTCCTGAGAATCCACATATGACAGTCAATACAATGATGTGGGCCAGCAATGCCGCTATATTCTAAATGTTTTGTGGTTACCTACTATATACAAGTGAAAACTGAGACAGGCATGTCCAGTATGCCTATGAATTTCACTGTAATATGGCACTTTAATGACAGGAATTATCCACGGATGCCTCAGATTTCAATCAATGCTATAATGTGTCAAATCATGGCTCCCCTATATGTCAATCCATGCTTTGGTATACCCTAAATGTATAGCTCTGTTGCGTGCAATGCTGTGCCAAGTGCAATGCATGCATGATATGCTGGTGCATGCTGTGACTTAGGGTGTCCTTAAATGCTAGTCAAAGCAACGATCTGTGACAAGCAGCCCCAAAAATATGCCAGTTGAGTGCTCTGGTGTGCACCAGGTGACCCTGATATACCAGCAAATGCTGTCATGCGCAATAGTTGTTCTTCTCCGGCATGTCATTTCTGTGGTGTGCCATGAAGGCCAATCAGACAATGGCATATTTTTATCCTGGTGACACTTTTATGATGTTTGATGACATGATGCGACCAATGAACCTGCCATATGCCAGTCAGTATAATTATGTGCTCCAGACCTCCATCACAATCTAATCAATGCCAAAATGTATCCACATATACCAGTCAATGTGGTGATACGTGATATGCCCAGGATGTTAGTGTTCTAGTGTGCACCAGGCATGCCGTCTATAATATATGCCAATCAGTACCATGATTGGCAGCTGCCATTATGCCAGTCAATATAATGTTGTGCTGAAGGTACATCCCATATGACAGTCAGTGCCATTATATGCTACATGCAGCCAGATTGTACCCTCAGTACTGTATACCCTGAGTATCCCCCATTGCCAGTCAATGTAACAATGATGTGCCAAGCCACCTCATCTGCTGGTCAGTGACATGATATCCTCAAACAATCCCTTTTGCAAGGCAATGCCATAATATTCCAAGGTGCCAAATATGACGGTCCATGCCATGATGTGCCATATGGTATCTTATGGGATGATGTGTCCTAGTCCTCTCTGCATATGCCGCTCAGTGTCAAAATATGTCACCATTATACTGGTCAGTACTATTAGGAGCCCAAGGTATCATCCATCACAGTCCAGCCAATATAATTATGTGCACAGCTGCCTACCTCAAAGCAACCATGTGCCTGAGGCATATCCCAATTTGCCAGTTAATACTACGGTTCGTCCCAGGTACCCTCATATCAAAGTCAAACAACTGATGTGTCAATGTCAGACCAAGGTCCATGTATTCCCCATATACAATCAATGCAGTGATGTGAAACACCAATCCATTATATATGAGTCAATACCACATGCTGCTGATTGACAGCTTCTGCGTTGGTCTCACCAGTACATCTCACCATCTTATTGGAATGTGTTTGCTGTCTGTCTGGCTCAGAAAGGCAATAAGGGATTGAGGTCACTGCATAGGCATTCAAGAACTTAACTGTAGGTAAAACTGTAGATAAAACTGTTTTGAATGCACATGCGTGACCACTCAGCTTGCCATCCACCCACCTACCTGCAGGGTGTATGTAAGAACAAGCAATTAATCTGATCATCTGAACCAAGGTCAGTCCAAAGCTAATGGAACTGCCATTGGTGTTCTGCATGCTGATGAGGTGAAGATCAGCCCGGGGTGAAAAGCTTGACAAAAAAGGAGAGTGGAGACTAAGAGTGGTAAACAGTGGAATTTAGCTGCTTGTGAAGGAATTTGGATAGTGTTGCAGAGAGATCACATCATTCATATGCTATTCATCTGCACATTGAACCTATTTACTTGCTGTATTGAGAGCTCTGAACTGGTGCTGTGTATGAATGTAGCTATGAATAAGGAGTAGTACTGTTACTTGGTTTTGAGGATCAGTGGTTAAGACACTGTTAATCAGAACCCTTGGTTGTTTCTTGACAAGGGGTAGGCAAACTTTAAACTTCACCTAGAAACTTCAGAAATGTCCCTCTTTTCGAAGCTAGCAGAAGGTCCCTGACTTTGCTTCACTTAACATAAGGCAAAGGTTATATAGTAGGGGTGATTTCCTGCCACAGGATGTCGCATAGTGTGGAATCCTGCTGCAGAAAATCGTGGCTGTTACCTTGAATTTATCCAAGTTGCGAGATGCCTGCGTTGGTTTGAGGCTCTTTCGTGGGCAATGGGAGAGATGGGACAGAGGACAACGACAGTGGGGCTTCTGGCAGGAGACAGTGCAGGGAATTATGGAGACTTTGTGCTGGTGACTTTACTCAAGGTTTGGGGCTCAAAACAGGAGATGGACAGCTGACCGGTGGCAGCATTCAACCAGCTGCCCTGAACATAGCGAAAATAGTTTCTTACTACCACAAAGCACCAGTAGAGCAACATGTTTGATCTTACTTCGCAAGCCTTCAGTTTCGGAGGTTTTCAAAGTTTTAAAAATAAATGTGCCAAGCTGCAAGTCAGCCACCGTTGCAACTTTGAAGACAAATTGTAGAAACAATATTTGTTTCTCAGATAAATAATACATGATTGAAAAATGGTTGCAAGATGTCCGATTCTATCTATGGAGAGCTGAGTCATGTCTTATTGGTGGTAATATTATTTCATATATTTGCAGAAAAAGCACATGATCTTGCCAGCCTTTCTGTTTGATCAGTTGCACTTTCTTAGGCAGACACGTCAGTTAGTGGCGATAAATCCCAAGTTCATGAACATTGCACATTATCTATTTGGGGATAAATGATGTGTGTATGATCTAAGTTCGGAGACAGTCCTCTCATGCCGCTCTGTAACGCAGACAGCATCTGTTAATGAGTGAGGCCCGTGGTATTTATAGCAGGACAGATTCACTGCTCCGACTTGGCTCCTTTCATGTGGCATTATGTCTCATTCACTCAGAGTTGGCGGGGATCTGCGGTCATTCTGCACCCTTCCAATAGCACAGGGAGAGTACATTCTTGATAACTCAAAAAACCTTCTGCTAGGCTAGATTCCATTTCAAAATGGCGGCCTTCCTTCCCTTCCTCAGTGGGTTATTAACATTTCCCGGAACTCTTTAGTTGTCCACTTTGAAACAAGGAGTTCTGAGCTGTCGTTTTGGCTTACATACGGGACTACGGTGAATGATCCAGAGCAGACCACACCACGTCCCTGACTCCCGTTACCCTATGTCTGCCAACAATTTATCTCCAAAAAGACCGAGGGTTTTTAGGGTTAATAAACATAATTTTGCATGATAATGATTAAAGGAAATCACATGACATTGCCTTAAACACCACTGTCATAGTTATAGCAAATTATCTCAAGCCACATTAATTAGGTTTCACTTTGCAGATTTGCTAAGGATTTGGAAGTCCTTGTGCGATGCAAGTTGTCACACTGTAATGCAAGCCTGTAAATGGGATTTACAAAGCCATACAAGAGGCTATTTGCACCACCTTGCGTGACTTTGTAAAGAAATATAACGCAATGCAGCAGCTTTCACTGCATTGCATTACATTTTGTTGTGGCAAGTGTTCCATGGGTGGGTTATGATTGAATCCATCCATGGGTTTTTAAGCAATCCCAAATTTACTAAAGTCATTAAACCTGGGATTGTGCGAAAATGGCAAATCTACCATAGTGTGATATATTGAGGTAAAATATCATTATTTCCTTCCTCTATGCGTGGTGCTTTCTGCATCACGTGTAGAAAGATTGTTTTTGTACTGGAAGAGATCCCTTCCTGCACAAAAGCGATCCCACCTGTTATGCAGGAGCAAAGGGGCAGGCATTGGCGCAAGGTAACATGCACTGCAACTGCGCTAGGAGAGAGCAGTAGTGCGCCATATCTTAGTAAATATGGCACCTACTGATCTCCCTTTCACACAATGCAATAGGTTGCCTTGCTGTGTTGACTGTATGAAATATCAGTAAATCTGCCCCTGTGTGACCTTTAATACAGAGGACATCCCCTGGGTTCGGAGGAAGATGCTAAAAAATAGGAATGTATTATTGCACCACCAGGGCCTAGTTGTTAGGCGAGGTTCGTGGTATAGAAATGTCATATACGTACATACTTAAAAACATGGCAGCAAATGAAGAATGCTGGTCTCATCCAGCCAAGTCATTTAATACCCAATCTTTATTCACCAAACATATGTGGTCTCTAGGTTTACACTTTTCTTTTTTTCCCAGAACTATTGCCGATGGACAGCCAGGCAGAGGTGGGCTGGGTAGTGACTCATTGCTGGGCAGTGACTCATTGCTGGGCAAGGTGCGATTGAGAGTGCTTCTGGGGCTGGCAGCAGTGGATGTCTCAATCAGTTGATGCGGTTGGTCTCCTAGTTCTGG
This sequence comes from Pleurodeles waltl, assembly GCF_031143425.1. Taxonomy (NCBI): domain Eukaryota; kingdom Metazoa; phylum Chordata; class Amphibia; order Caudata; family Salamandridae; genus Pleurodeles; species Pleurodeles waltl. The sequence continues at coordinate 744,818,047 of NC_090450.1, read as the reverse complement.
ATGATTCCTTCATGATCATCAGTGTCCAGACTCTCTAAGTTGTTGAGCCCCAGGCAACCTTAAGTCTGTCAGCTTATGTAGGCACTGCACAGGGTGACCGCTCGGCAGTGGGGTCAAATTCTGTCTGGTGTCACAGGCCCTGGAGTGCTGGCTGTAAGAAAAGAGGGTCACAGTAGCACACTCGAGCCAGGCAGGCACACACAGTGCCACCTCTGGAGAAGCGCAACAGGCTGTAGCAATTACTGGAGTGACCCATTCACTGTAACTCAGCAATTGCTGAGTGACAGACCTCAGAGCTTTGGCTGTTACAGGTCCGACTGCGTGCACTTCTTCATCCGGCAGGTCTGTAGCCTGAGGTCTATTGCCTAATGTGTCTACAGAACTGTAATGCACTGTTGGTGGTGGCTTGGGGGTAATATAGAGAGGTCTGTTCAGTCCTATGCCTTACCTCAGTCAGGCCCAGTGAGTAAGTAATTGTGGGAGCTTGAAGTGACCAGAATGAGTCCTCCTGGCCTGCTGTATAATGTTTAGGCCTGGGTGCCCTAGGGTACTAATAGCCTAGCACCATCAGGGCAGGCTACTGCAGCACTGCTGCAATGGTAGTGGTCTTGTGGCCTAGTGGGAGTGGGTGCTTAGTGCTGATAGATTAATGAGGTTATGTGATGTGATGCTGGAGAGAGCTCTACTGTCTGGCTGGTCCAGCCATAGCAGAAGCAGATGTTCTGCTCTGCTGGGCCACTTAAACCAAGGCAATGCAAGCTGTGCCATAGGTGGTGCCTATAAGGTCAATGAGTACCGGAATCAGAACACATTGAGCTATCTAACCTTCTCAGAGGCCTTCCCAGTTGTTCCCGATGGGCTGACTTGCCTTTCCTTTAACTTCATTTGGGCCTGAGGGCTCATTCCTTCCTGCCAGCTGGACGTTCTGCCTCCAAGTGGCACAGATGGCAATCCTGGTCACCTCAGCAGTTTCAGCAAGTTGTTAATGGCCCAGAAGGATCAGGCTGGGGAGAGATTGACATAGAAGTGGGTCACAGAAGTTGTGAGAAGTGGACCGCTCACTACACTCCTAGATCTGGTGAGCGACAAAGTTCTCCTCCTGAGCAGTGAGTAAACAACACGTGCACTCCTGCAAGCCTCATCCTCTAGCATGGATTAGGGAGGAACTAGGAGATCCATCACCTCAGTTCCTATTAGCCAACTAGGAAAGGGGCTTGCTTTTATTTCATCACAGTCATCACATGCTCAGCAATTACCAGGTCGGGCTTGGATTTTTAAATATGGTAGGAAATAGTAGCTGGTAGGACTGCTGCAAAAGCAACAGTCTATCAATTAAATAGGTAGGGGTTTGGCAAGTATGCTTTAGGTCTCAAACAAAATTAGGACTGCACAAAAAGCTGAACACCAATATTGAGCATTGGGTGACAGTGCTGAAACAGGTGACATTACTACATAGTATCCCTTATGAACATTACCCTTTTTACTGACACTAGACAACGTCTTTAACTAAGGCCATCTGTTATAATGTTGTAATGTGATCCAGTCTTCAGAACAGTGGTTCCAACCTCTTGACTTCTGTGGACCCCCACTTTATCATTACTGGAACACAGGGACCCCCACTGAATCATTATTGGGATCCCTCTGAGTTATTACTGAAAGCTGGGGACCTAATCCGTTAATATTATTTCATTTTCTAAGCAGTCGTGGACCCCCTAAGGAGGCTTCACGGACCCCCAGGGGTCCCCGGACCACAGGTTGGGAACCACTGCTTTAGAATGTTTGGGGATTCTCTTGTTAGCATGGGGAAAATGGCGTTCCAGCCTTAGTTGTGAAGAAGTGGCAAGTAGGGAAGTCCTGCTTGATCTTTGGGCTTAAATATAATAGTAACCAGAATGAAACAACTTTGTAGAGTGATTGTTCACAACACCAGCCTTCTCTGCAGCTATGTGTATTTAAGATCAGTCTGCTACAATGGGATGCACTATAAGTTGTATCCAAGTGATTTATATTTATTCCTAGAAAAATAACAAATGGCAGATGTTCCAGAAGTTAACCTCTTAGCTGCTGGGCCTCCCCTTCACCCAGTGCTGAGCCCTTTTTTTGGCTATTTGGGGTAGTTTGCGCTTAGGCCTTCATAACTTTTTGTCCACATAAGCTATCCACGCCAAATTTGCGTCCTTTTTTTCCCAACATCCTAGGGATTCTAATGGTACCCAGAGTTTGTGGTTTCCCCTGGAGGAGACCAAGAAATTAGCCAAAATACAGTGAAAATTTCGTTTTTTTCAAATAAATCGGAAAAAAGAGCTGCCGAAGAAGGCTTGTGGTTTTTTCCCTGAAAATGGTATCAACAAAGGGTTTCTGGTGCTAAAATTACCATCTTCCCACCTTTCAGGAACAGGCAGACTTGAATCAGAAAACCACATTTTTCAACACAATTTTGGTATTTTACTGGGACATACCCCATTTTTACTATTTTTGGTGCTTTCAGCCTCCTTCCAGTTAGTGACCGGAATGGGTGTGAAACCAATGCTGGACCCCGGAAAGCTAAACATTTCTGAAAAGTAGACAGAATTCTGAATGCAACAAGGGGTCATTTGTGTAGATCCTACAACGTTTTCCTACAGAAAATAACAGCTGAAATAAAAATATATTGAAAGTGAGCTGAAAAAAACAGCCCTTTTTCTCCACGTTTTACTCTGTAACTTTTTCCTGCAATGTCAGATTTTTTAAAGCAATATACCGTTACGTGTGCTGGACTCTTCTGGTTGCAAGGATATATAGGGCTTGTAGGTTCATCAAGATCCCTAGGTACCCAGAGCCAATAAATGAGCTGCACCTTGCAATGGGTTTTCATTCTATACCGGGTATACAGCAATTCATTTGCTGAAATATAAAGAGTAAAAAATAGGTATCAAGCAAACCTTTGTATTTCCAAAATGGGCATATGATAAGGCGTTAAGAAGCAGTGGTTATTTGCACATCTCCGAATTCTGGGGTGCCCATACTAGCATGTGAATTACATGCCATTTCTCAAATAGACGTCTTTTTTACACACTCTCTTACATTTGGAAGGAAAAAATGTAGAGAAAGACAAGGGGCAATAACACTTGTTTTGCTATTCTGTGTTCCCCCAAGTCTCCCGATAAAAATTGTACCTTACTTGCGTGGGTAGACCTAATGCTCGCGAGAGGAAATGCAACATGGACACATCACATTTTTACATTGAAATCTGACGTGTTTTTTGCAAAGTGCCTAGCTGTAGACTTTGGCCTCTAGCTGAGCCGGCACCTAGGGAAACCTAGCAAACCTTGGCATTTTTGAAAACTAGACACCTAGGGTAATCCAAGATGAGGTGACTTGTGGTGCTCTGACCAGGTTCTGTTACCCAGAATCATTTGCAAACCTCAATATTTGGCCAAAAAAACACATTTTCCTCACATTTCAGTGACAGAAAGTTCTGGAATCTGAGAGGAGCCACAAATTTCCTTCCACCCAGCGTTCCCTCAAGTCTCCCGATAAAATTGATACCTCACTTGAATGGGTAGGCCTAGCGCCCACAACAAGAAATGCCCCAAAACACAACGTGGACACATCCCATTTTTTGACAGAAAACAGAGGTGTTTTTTGCAGAGTGCCTACCTGTAGATTTTGGCCTCTAGCTCAGCCGGCACCTAGGGAAACCTACCAAACCTGTGCATTTTTTAAAACTAGAGACGTAGGGGAATCCAAGATGGGGTGACTTGTGGGGCTCTGACCAGGTTCTGTTACCCAGAATCCTTTTCAAACCTCACAATTTGGCCAAAAAAAACACTTTTCCTCATATTTCGGCGACAGAAAGTTCTGGAATCTGACAAGAGTCACAAATTTCCTTCCACCCAGCGTTCCCCCAAGTCCCCCGATAAAAATGGTACCTCACTTGCGTGGGTAGGCCTAGCGCCCAAGAATGGAAATGGCCCAAAACACAACGTGGATACATCAAATTGTTTCACAGAAAACAGAGTTGTTTTTTGCAAAGTGCCTACCTGTAGATTTTGGCCTCTAGCTCAGCCGGCACCTAGGGAAACCTACCAAACCTAGAGACGTAGGGGAATCCAAGATGGGGTGACTTGTGGGGCTCTGACCAGGTTCTGTTACCCAGAATCCTTTTCAAACCTCAAAATGTGGCTAAAAAACACATTTTCCTCAGATTTCGGTGACAGAAAGTTCTGGAATCTGAGAGGAGCCACAAATTTCCTTCCACCCAGCGTTCCCCCAAGTCTCCCGATAAAAATGGTACCTCACTTGTGTGGGTAGGCCTAGTGCCCACTAAATGAATAGATCACACAACGGTCAATGTTGGTCCTTACATGAGACAGCTGTTGACTCTGGGGTGATCCATTCCTGACGCAGGCACTAGGTGTAGGCACTCAAGTGGGGTAGTGTTTTTATCAGGACAGGAGAGGAATCACTGGGTGGTAGGAATTTTGTGGATCCCAGCATATTCCTGTAGTTTGTGTGACAGAAATGCGAGAAAAATTGAGTTTTTATTCAACATTTCAGCTTTGCAGGGTATTCTGGGTAAGAAAACTTTGGGGAATCCACACAAGTCACACCTCTGTGGACTCCCCCGAATGTCTAGTTTCCAGAAATGTGTGGGTTTAGTGTGTTTCTCTATATTGCCGTGGAATCCAGGGCCAAAAACACAGGTACCTGCCTTACAAAACCAGTTTGTTTTGCGATATATAATTTTGATGTCTCCACAATACGATTTGGGCAGTGGAATTTGGGGCTGAACTAAATTGGGGAGCTCCCAACAGAGCACTCTCTCTCTCTGCTTGCCGCCGCATTCACCTGCTCTCTGGGTTGGGCTAACCCACTATTACCCCGTTGCACAGACTGCTTGCGAAGGGACAGCAGGATAGTCCTCATCACCTCCCTCATAATTTACTGGAAGAGGAGTTATCGAATGGGACTCCTCCGACTGAAAAATCACTCCCAGAGTCTCCCCCACTGTCCTATCCCTCAGATGCTGTCTCAGTATCTGATGTCTCAGTCTCTGATCCTATGTCAGAGCTGTCCTCTATAACCCGAGTGACGGCAGCAGTCATCCATCAAGATGCCATCTCTGCTATTGGCTAAACTGTTGCTCTAAAACACTAGCCTATGTAGACAGTCACAAAATCGATGGTGTGTGTAGAGGCCACCTTACCTGCGCTTCTTCCCTCAATCAGCACGTTCTTTCAAGACACTCAAGAAACACCTTGTCACATACCATTTGTCACAGTCTTTAGCACCTCCTATGCTCAGTCCAACAATCATTATTGGTGCTCCCACTCCCTCCTCCTCGGATTCCCTCATTACCACCCAGCAAAAGTGCCCTTCATCTCTCCATAGCCGCCCTCCACCCCGCACATACATTTAATTTGTATTATAGCACACGTAATGGCTGACTTTACTAATGTACTCAACTATTTACATAAAATACTGATTTGCTCTTTGCAGTAGGCATATAAACCTTCTGCTCTTCTTTATGGCACTAAAACTGCCACTAGATAAGTCTGACCCTTTTGTAGCAGAAACATAATCACAATACTTACTTGACTTTTTTTTTGCTGCCTAAAATCTACGGTTGAAAAGCGTCAGTTGAAGTATGTGCATTGCTTTGAAGACGCAAGCTGCAACTGCAAGACAACTGGTGGCAAACCTATATATATATATATATATATATATATATATCACTTTTATATGTGGGTCTGGTTTTCCTGGGGGCCGATCGCAGCCCCCAGGGAAACCACACACGTATTGACAAAAGTGATATATATATATCTCTCTCTCTCTCTCTATATATATATATATATATATATATATATATATATATGGATATATATCTATGTATATATATGGATATATATCTATGTATATATATGGATATATATCTATGTATATATATGGATATATATCTATGTCTATATATAGATATATATCTATATCTATATATAGATCTATCTCTCTCTCTCTCTCTATATATATATATATATATCTACATATATCTATATATATATATATATATAGATCTATCTCTAGATATATCCATGTAGATAGATATATCTACATAGATATATCTATATATATAGATCTATATATATATATAGATCTATCTATCTATCTAATCTATCTATCTATATATATATATATATATATACATATATATATATATATATTTTATTTTTTATTTTTTATTTGTTGTATGGTTTCCTTGGGGGCCAAAATGGCCCCCAGGGAAACCCTACAACAACTAAAAAAAATATAGCCCCCACAGGGGGTCGTCCTGCCCACGGGCCACCCCCTGTCCATTTTTTTTTTATATAAATCAAATTTAGCCCCTGGGGGGGCACCTACCTTTATTTTAAAAAAAATATGCCCCCGGGGGGGGCGTTTTCCGAGGGGGCCGACCCCCCCAAATAAAATCCCTGGTGTCTAGTGGTGTTTCCTGGCCCCAGATCGCAGCTGTGCTGCGATCTGGGGCCAGGAAACACTTTCAGAAAGGCCTCGTAAGTAAGGGGAGACTCTCTCCTTTCTTACGAGTCCTTCCCGAACTTGGGGAAGGCCGTTTGTGGCCATTTTCCCCATCGGAGCAGGAAGCAGCCGCAAGGCCGCTTCCTGCTCCGATGGGGAAATCCACAAAGTGACGTCAGCGCACCTCGCAGCGCGCTGATGTCACAAAGGGGCAGGTGGGGGTTGGAGGGAGACACGGAAGAGCTTCCGTGTCTCCCAGGGAACAAAAATAAATAATAAATCCTCTGGTGCGATGCACCCGAGGATTTATTAACCCCCTCCCTGGTGTTGGCCACTGGTCGTGACCTGCACCAGGGAGGTAGTGCGGGTGTCAGCCAGTGGCCAACGGGCTTACTCATACAGAGAGGTGCATTGTTTATTTTCCTATGGTGTGCATATAGTGTATCACCTGGACTCGAGTGAAAACTAAGCACTTTACCGATGTCTGGAAAATACAATGGAACATTGAGGTCCGGTGGTTATAACAGCGGGTTTAACAGAAATAATAACTTTTTTTATAAAAGGGCCAATAATCAGGTGTAGGATAGACACAGAGGTTAAAGGGAAGCATTAGTAGAAATGAGATGTTTAAAGCAGGCTTGTCTTACTAGCAGCTCTTGAGCCACAGGCAGCTTTCCAACTATCTCTGAGTAGCACACACATGTTCAGCCCAGCCTACTAAAGTAGAAGCTTTTATTTGGTTGAATGAATACATGTACCCAAAATTAAAAAACTTGTATTTGAGACAGAATTGCTTGTAATTTCAAAAGTCATACTTGTGTTTGGAGACAAATGGCTGGATTTCCAAAATATATATTAAAAACGGATGCTTCAGTTGTCAATCATGAAGCATTGGTGAGCAATTACTAAAATTATTACCTTGTTGCTAGGGGCTTTGCAGGTATGGCTGTCATGTATCATACTGATGCTTTGCAAATCAATAAAGCCAATTTTCACATTACTGATGCCAACTGTGCCTGATGCACTGAAGTCACTGCTGTAATCTTGCATAGTGTGGCCATTAATGTAATCTTGTCTGACATGGTCACTATTATCACACTAATAATATTAGTAGCCCTGTATGATTCCCATTAAACATAAGTAACTAATTACCAAAAAGTTTAAAAGCCCCCTATTTAAGTTATTTCTGGCATTGCCTTTAGAAGCAGCTATCCCCTAAAATATTTTGTACTTAGTTGTAGGAGGCTGGCCTGGCTTGTAGTGTGTACCAGAGGTACTTACACCTTGTGCCAAGTCCAGTTATCCCTTATTAGTGTACAAGAGGTGTTTCTAGCAGCTTAGGCTGATAGAAGGTAGCTATAGCAGAGCAGCTTAGGCTGAACTAGGAGACATGCAAAGCTCCTACTAGACCACTGGTGTCATATGCACAATATCATAAGAAAACACAATACACAGATATACTAAAAAATAAAGGTACTATATTTTTATGACAATATGCCAAAAGTATCTCAGTGAGTACCCTCAGTATGAGGATGCCAAATATACACAAGATATATGTACACAATACCAAAAATATGCAGTAATAGCAAAAGGAAGTAATGCAAGCAGTGTAAAGTTACAATAGATTGCAATAGGAGCACATAGGTATAGGGGCAACACAAACCATATACTCCAAAAGTGGAATGCGAACCACGAATGGACCCCAAACCTACGTGAGCTTGTAGAGGTTAGAAAAATAGCCCACCCCAAGACCCTGAAAGGTAGGCTGTAAAGTGCACCTACTACCCCCAGAGAGCACAGAAGTCATGATAGGGGGATTCTGCAAGGAAAACCAACACCAGCAAAGCAACAACAGTGGATTTCCAGACCTGAGTACCTGTAAGACAAGGGGACCAAGTCCAAGAGTCGTGACAGTGTCGAGAGTGGGCAGGAGCCCAGGAAATGCCAGCTGAGGGTGCAAGGAAGCTGCCACTGGATGGAAGAAGCTTGGTGTTTTGCAAGAACGAAGAGGACTAGGAACTTTCCCTTTGGAGGGTGGATGTCCCACGTCATGAAGAAGCTCGCAGAGGTGTTCCCACGCAGAAAGACCATAAACAAGCCTTGCTAGCTGCAAGGGTTGCGGTTAGGGTTTTTGGATGCTGCTGTGGCCCAGAAGGGACCAGAATGTCGCCACTTGGATGAGGAGACAGAGGGGGCACCCAGCAAGTCAAGGCGCCCTCACAGAAGCAGGCAGCATCCGCAGAAGTACCGGAACAGGCACTTAGAAGAGGAGTGAACCAGAGTCCACCCGAAGTCACAAAAGGGAGTTCCACGACGCCGGAGGACAACTTAGAAGGTTGTGCACTGCAGGTTAGAGTGTCGGGGACCCAGGCTTTGCTGTGTACAAAGGAAATCTTGGAAGAGTGCACAGGAGCCGGAGCAGCTGCAAATCACGCGGTACCCAGCAATGCAGTCTAGCGTGGGGAGGCAAGGACTTACCTCCACCAAACTTGGACTGAAGAGTCACTGGACTGTGGGAGTCACTTGGACAGAGTTGCTGATTTCCAGGGACCACGCTCGTCATGCTGAGAGGGGACCCAGAGGACTGGTGATGCAGTCTTTTGTTGCCTGCGGTTGCAGGGGGAAGATTCCGTCGACCCACGGGAGATTTCTTCAGAGCTCCTGGTGCAAGAAGGAGGCAGGCTACCCCCAGAGCATGCACCACCAGGAAACAGGCGAGAAAGCCGGCAGGATGAAGTGATACAAGGTTGCAGTAGTCGTCTTTGCTACTTTGTTGCGGTTTTGCAGGCGTCCTGAGCAGTCAGCGGTCGATTCTTTGGCAGAAGGTGAAGAGGGAGATGCAGAGGAACTCTGGTGAGCTCTTGCATTCGGTATCTGAAGAATTCCCCAAAGCACAGACCCTAAATAGCCAGAAAAGGAGGTTTGGCTACCTAGGAAGGAGGATTGGCTACTAAGAGAGGTAAGAGCCTATCAGAAGGAGTCTCTGACATCACATGCTGGCACTAGCCACTGAGAGCAGTCCAGTGTGCCAGCAACACCTCTGTTTCCAAGATGGCAGAGGTCTGGGGCACACTGGAGGAGCTCTGGGCACCTCCCCTGGGAGGTGCAGGTCTGGGGAGTGGTCACTCCCATTTCCTTTGTCCAGTTTCCCACCAGAGCAGGGCTGGGGGATCCCTAAACCAGTGTAGACTGGCTTATGCAGAGATGGGCAGCATCTGTGCCCATCAAAGCATTTCCAGAGGCTGGGGGAGGCTACTCTTCCCCAGCCATCACACCTATTTCCAAAGGGAGAGGGTGTCACACCCTCTCTCAGAGGAAATCCTTTGTTTTGCCTTCCTGGGCCAGGGCTGCCTGGACCCCAGGGGGCAGAAACCTGTCTGAGGAGTTGGCAGCAGCAGCAGCTGCAGTGCAAACCCTGAAAAGGCAGTTTGGCAGTACCCGGGTTCTGTGCTAGAGACCCGGGGGATCATGGAATTGTCCCCCCAATGCCAGAATGGCATTGGGATGACAATTCTATGATCTTAGACATGTTACATGGCCATGTTCGGAGTTACCATTGTGACGCTATACATAGGTAGTGACCTATGTATAGTGTACGTGTGTAATGGTGTCCCCGCACTCACAAAGTCCGGGGAATTTGCCCTGAACAATGTGGGGGCACCTTGGCTAGTGCCAGGGTGCCCACACACTAAGTAACTTTGCACCCAACCTTCACCAGGTGAAGGTTAGACATATAGGTGACTTATAAGTTACTTAAGTGCAGTGGTAAATGGCTGTGAAATAACGTGGACGTTATTTCACTCAGGCTGCACTGGCAGGCCTGTGTAAGAATTGTCAGATCTCCCTATGGGTGGCAAAAGAAATGCTGCAGCCCATAGGGATCTCCTGGAACCCCAGTACCCTGGGTACCTCAGTACCATATACTAGGGAATTATATGGGTGTACCAGTATGCCAATGTGAATTGGTGAAACTGGTCACTAGCCTGTTAGTGACAATTTGGAAAACAGAGAGAGCATAACCACTGAGGTTCTGGTTAGCAGGGCCTCAGTGAGACAGTTAGGCATCACACAGGAAACACTTACATATAGGGCACAAACTTATGAGCACTGGGGTCCTGGCTAGCAGGGTCCCAGTGACACATAACAAACATACTGACTACATAGGGTTTTCACTATGAGCACTGGGCCCTGGCTAGCAGGATCCCAGTGAGACAGTGAAAACACCCTGACATATACTCACAAACAGGCCAAAAGTGGGGGTAACAAGGCTAGAAAGAGGCTACTTTCTCACATTAGTCTGTTAACAGTTGTCACCACCATCTGTCTGTCTGTCTGTTATCAGCAAACCAAATCTTACACACAAAACCCAAAAATAGAAAATGCCAAAAAGGCACCAGAGACATTCTTTTGTCTTCACAGAATCCCATGTCAGGAAACCACATCAATATTCTATTAAAGTTGCACAGGAACCCTACCACTCTTCCATACGTTATTAATCACCTTCTAACTCTAAAACCTGAGTATGTGTCGGGTGAAGGGGTATCCCTGAGAGTGATGCTGGTCAGCCCAGTCACTGTGTACCTGCTCTCAGATTTTTAGTGTGCAGCAATGACTAAAGCCACCCAGCAAAACTGCATGAATACTGGGAAGGGGTTGAGGGCACAAGAACAGTCCCCACCTGACCTCTCCTACTGTACAGAAATCATGGATGACCGCGCCCTGCCTCGCATGAGCTTCAACTGTCCCAGGACAAGCTCTGTACTCTTGTCCCCTCTCCTCCAGCCACACTATGATGAGGTGCAATTTCTGGCCACAATCTGAAATTCTTAATTAATTAATTTCAGAACCCCTTCACCATTAAGGTCAAAGATACCCTTGACGTTAAAAAGTAGAACTAATATGGTGCAGGAAAATTCAAGTCATGAAAAAATTCTTGCACTTTCCTCATTCACACTTATTGTCTACTGCAGTTTCACTGGCCTCAATCTGTTCTATTTTGTCTGTATTAAACTGGACATAACATCATGTCATGCCCTATTCCCAAGAATGTGTGTTATAATAGTAAAAGTACCTGTGACACCTATAATTCTTCTTTTGTGTGTTCAAAACCCATGAGTAACCTTTCTGCACCCTGGCAATAAAAGGGAAAACACCAAATTATTGCAGCACTACTGCTCCACAGACCATGTCTCAAACGCCCAATATAAAAATGTGTGGCATGGTTCAAATACCATGTATGGTCCTACAAAACCCATGATCATTGCTTTGTCAACACAAATCTCTTCTCATAAACGGTACTGCTTTTAAGTGCAAGCCACCCTGGAGAAGTAGGAAAAATGGAAGCTGACTTGATATTACTCATTGCCATTTTGGCTGTAGAACACATCTGCTTACCTGGTCATTACCTGATCTATGCTTAAGTATGGCAATAAGCATTTGCCTTGATTTATATATTCACTGACATAATTTTTTCTCCTACCAGGGTAAACTATGCTTCAGTCAGTATATTGTGCCTATTTACAAAAACAGGAGTATGCAAAGTAATACACTTCATGTACTCCAAAATGTAATTCATAACATTCGGCCCAGTAATTTCCACATCTGCCACACCTATACTTTCTGTATGCAGAGCTCTACCCTGGTAGAGGGGTTTTCCACACAAGTAAGAATAGGATTAAGTAGTGAATGTGGGAGGAACAATGGGGAGTGTTAGGGAAATTGAGAATAATTGCTACAAAATGGGCATATTTAATGGAAAATGAAGGAACTGCTTAGGGACGAACAGACTGCTACAAAACATAAACTGAAAGAAGAGTAAGGGCCTGAATATGAGTATGGCGGTCCATTGGACAGCCGTACCCGCTGTGGCGGTCCGACCGCCACATCCCTGGTGGTGCAAACACCTGATTACGATCCTGGCAGTCGGACCGCCAGGGGACCATCACCACCAACAGGATCAGAGATGGGTTGGCGGCGGTAAAAGTTGCGGTCAGCCACAGAAGTGCCAAATTGGGCACCGCCATGCACGACTTGCCTCTCTGCAAGCCTTTTCATGGCAGGGTCCCCGCCATGAAAAGGCTGATGGAAAGGCAGAGTTGAGAGCCCCTCTGTCTGCACCCTCGGAATGTGCACTGTCTGCCATGGCACATAGGGGGTCATTTCGACCCTGGCGGACGGCGGTGAAGCGGCAGTAAGACCGCCAACAGGCTGGCGGTCTAAAAAATGAGATTTTGACCATGGCGGTTACCGCCATGGCCAACCGCCGCTTCACCGTTCCACCCGCCAGGGCGGAGACGACCGCTGGGCTGGAGACCTGGGTCTCCAGCCTGGCGGTCGTCACTATACCGCCGGCGGTATTACAACCCGCCTGACCCGGCTTACCGCCATGAATTTCATGCGGTTTGGGACCGCCATGAAATCCATGGCGGTAAGCTCTATCAGTGCCAGGGAATCCCTTCCCTGGCACTGATAGGGGTCACCCCCACCCCAACTCCCTCCCCTACCCCCCACCACCCCTGCCACCCCCCAAAGGTGGCAGGACCCCCCTCCCCACCCCGATCCCCAACATGTCTACACACATACACGCACGCGGGCATACACGCACTCATTCACATACACACAACACCCCGCATTCATGCACGCACTCATTCACATACACACAACACCCCCGCATTCATGCACACACTCATTCACATACACACAACACCCCCGCATTCATGCACGCACTCACACGCCCCCTCAACATACACACACGCACACCCCCATGCATGCACACAACACACAACACCCCCCTTCCCTAACGGATGATCACCTTACCTGTTCCGGTGATCCTCCGGGAGGGAAGGGGACCCATGGGGGCAGCTCCGCCGACACCGCCACACCAACAGAACACCGCCACAGTGAATCACAGGACGTGATTCGCTGGGCGGTGTTCTGTTGGCGTGGCGGTGGAGGTGGAGCTACCTCTACTTCCCCGCCTGCCGCCAGTATGGCTGTTGGCGGCTCTCAATTCGTAAAAGGACGGAGCGCTGCCAACGGTCATAATGGCCCGTGCGGAAGACCGCCAGCACTGGCGGTCTTCCGTTCGGCGGTCCCTCGGCGGTCTTCGGAAAAGACCGCCGAGGTCGTAATGACTACCATAGTGTGCATTCCGAGGGTGCTGTGTGCAGGGACATTGGCCTCGTCTCTCTCTGGGAGCCGAGGCCAATGCCGTTGCCGTTGCACTGTTTACACCGGTCAGCCCAGTGGAAACATCAAGATACGATGGTGGGGAGGCAACGGCTTAATGGCGCCTCTCCACCGCCGTATTGGAGTTGGGGAGGTCATACCCCAAACTCATAAACGGCCCCAAAGACACTTACAATTCAATTAATTCATATATGAATCCAATACAGGACTACCACTGAGACACTGGCTTAAATGTACTCTGACCCAGCTGTGGAGTAAGTCAAGCACAACATAAGGAAAACCACTGGTATTGGAACAAATACTCTTTGTAGAAATCAGTGGAGACAGGGAGTGACACTATCACACAAGGAAGCATATAAAATAAATTAAATTACATTTTATTTTAAATAAATCCTTATTTGAATTCATTTTTATTAAATGTTTTTAAAACTAAAATGTATAAATGTTAATTTTCAATATACTCACACATTTGAATGCTATGGGCCTCATTATGAGTTTGACGGATGGGAAAGCCCGTCCGCCAAACTCCCAACAGGGTGGCCGCCGCCTTCGTAGTGACCATCCCGCTGGACCTATTAGGAGTTTCCCGCTAGGCTGGTGGGCAGAAACTTTGGTTTCCACCCACTGGCCTAGTGGCAAACAGGCTACAGCATTGTCTCTGGCTCATAATCGGGGCAGACAGTGAACGCTGCGACGGTGCTCGGCATGGGGGCCTTTGCACTGCCCATGCCAAGTGCATGGGCAATGGAGGGGTCCCCATGTGCCCCTGCAACTGTTCTCCACCAACCTTTTCATGGCGGTAGAACTGCCATGAAAAGACTGGCGGAGAACAAGTTCATAATGCAGAGCTGCCCTGGCGGATTACGATCTCCGCCACTGCCAGACTGTCGGGATCATGGATCCTGGCGGTGATGGGAGAACCCTGGCGGTTTGACCGTCAGGATCTTAATGTGGGGGTTGGACTGCCTCAGCAGTGGTGGTCCAGACCGCCACCGCAAGGCTCGTAATGAGGCCCTATATATTGTACTGTATATGATAATTTATTTGTTACAAAAATTAAATCACAACTAGAACAGTACATAACCTTTATGCAAGATCTTGGCACATTTGGTACAAATGCTACTATAAGAGATGGGGAGGGACAATTATCCTTTTAATTAATTTTATTTATACAATAAAATTATTAAAATACACTTTTTGTATAATTACCATCATTTAAAAAGTATTCATTTGTTAGGTTTTAGTGCAGGTGTGTTGTCCCTTATTGTTGTAGACCTAGGTGAAAAGGAGTTAGTGAAATGTGATTTCATTATTTTTACATTAAAAACAAAGAATCGTTTTTTTAAAATTAATTCTCAAAATTCCCTGTAACTTTCTATAGGGAGGTCTCCACTCCAGTGGGGAAGAGCTGCAAAAATAAGTTGAAAGTTATAAATAGTAACTTTACTCTTGTAAAACCAGTCAAAGGAGTCTCCATATACTCAGTTGTGGAGGTGGAGACTCATAAGTCTACATCTAGTTGTAGGAGTAGATTTGCATGTGCGGAGATCTACACAGGAATACTTACCTTGGTGAATATGACACTCTGTGCCTTCGTTGGCACAAAGGTTAGGGTAGCAAGCTGCAGCTTTTCTTGGTTCTGTGGACATGGGCCATTCTTCCTTTCTGAAACATCATCGGTTTCCTGCTAAAATACCAAGTGTTTCACAAATACCAGTTTTTCCACCCATCATCTGTCACTTGTGTAGGATCATAAGTTTTCTCTCCAGGTGGGTTGCATGTTAGAATGTTGACAACAAAAATTTTATGATACAAAATTACTGTTCTCCAAATAGTGACAGCAGAAATAAGTCCACAGACATTATGAAACCTGCAGAAATTGAGGGAGGGTTAGATTTACTGTTCTACCTCCATTCCCACTTACAGAGGGAAGCGCTTATTTTGGGAGGCCTATTTTCTATTCTAACTCCAGGCCCACAAACATTAAAGAAAGAATGTGTCTGGGAAGGCATAGTGCCCACTTTGAATCTCCTATCAGCAAATAAACAAAAACAAGCTAAAATTTTGACACAATTTTGATATAAATGTAATTTCTTGTTGACATTTAAATTATTTCTTTTTTCTGATAATCACATTTATTTTAACTAAGATACTCAGTCAAATATGATACATGTTGACATTTAAATTAAATAAATAAATGTAACATATATGTATAATAATTAATATATACCCTGATAAAATAGTTTTATTCATAAATGGTAATTTTCCTTATAATTAAATATTACGTTAATGTTTGACAGTAATATTTTACTTACATTTACAATATTCAAAATTATATGCTGAATTAAAAACGAATATCAATACATTTCTCTAGTTAATCTAAATTCACATCAATAATAAAAATAAACTACACAACAAATACCACAGAAGAGGAAGAACACATATTTTTCATTTTTTTAATAAACTGTTCTCTTTAAACTTTTTAATTAATAAAACATTACTATTTAATTTACAAATATTATCTTTAATATGCCATATTAACATATGATTTTAAAAAATGGTGCCCACGGTATCACCAATAAATTCCACAAACAAAAGCAAAATATGGAAGTTACTTTTTAAAATATGTTCAAATACAAAATAAAAATATAATGAAATAAAATGTTTTTTTTTTAAATTTAAACACGTCCCACCCAATCCTTCCAAAATCCCCACAACTCAACACAACTAAACTATAACTCATTTTAATGTAAATACAAATAGGTAAAAAGTATTTAAAAATAAAATGTAATATCAACTAAATCCTAATGTAATGCATTGAATCAACATTAAAAAAAAAAAGATACGTTAATATTCAGTATTTTAAAGACCAGTATTACTTATAAGGAATAAAAAATAAAATTAACCTCAATGTTCTGCTCCATTATATTTTGTCACTGGCAATATTTGAACCGTGATGTTAAAGTCAAACAGTGTTTTGTATTTAACTTGCTTATAAGCTCTTTCTGACATCCCTTTTCAACCCCACCTTTTCCTTTAATTCTGTTCCACACCTCCTTTCACGTTTTTCTGTAGTACTATATCAGGGATGTCTTCAACCACAATTGGAACACTCTGGCGTATATTTGTAAGTGTGAATGTGGTCAGTGCATTTTTGGAAGACTAACATGCTTTGCTTTGAGTGCCAATACACTTTTCTTGAGCTGCCCTTGAAAGAGCATATCCCCGACTGACATCCACTGATGCCCCATTACTGTTACCATTTGACTGCCATCGGTTCATATCCAGCTCATGTCAGTATGACTACTACCGCCATGCATGTCTTGAACTTGCCATGATTACCCACCAATGTTAATTTGTAGTTTTCTAACAATGTATAATCATTTGAATAATGCTACACTCCTCTTCAGGAAAATATGCACTGAGACAAGAAGGAAAAGTTGCCTGTAGGCACAAAGTCAGAGATGAAGGGTAAGGCATATGTACAAGTCATCTGTAATCCAGAGGGCCTGATTTAGGGTTGGCGGATGGGTTACATCGTAACAAATGTGACGGATATCCAATCCGCCGTATTGTGATCTCCATAGGCTATAATGGCATCGTAATGTGTTGGATGCGATATCCGTCAAGTTTGTGATGGAGTAACCTCCTCTGCTAAACTCTAAATCAGGGTCTGAGTAAGCAAAGCTCTGAGAAGTTGTGTTGCTCCTTCAAGATGGTGGCCAGTGAGGAGCAAATGGCAATGGGGAATAATGAATATAGGACCCAGAATGAGAGACAGAGATAAAGATGGATATCACAAATAAAACATATGTATTCAAACTTTTGAAACAATATATGTAAACACATGGAAAGGCACATGTAGCTGATTACTAAGGAGAAAGGCTGGTAGGATATTGGAAGAAGGCCAACTATTGGGGAGAAACATGTTTGTTCACTAGATGGGAACATGCATACAGGATTATCCAGTACACAGTAAGATGACCATGTAAAGCACAGCAACGTGACAGATAGACTGCACTGAGTAGGAAAGGTAGAGGAAATTCTTGAAGAACCAGAATAGTACTGCCCACTGTAGAGGTCCATATGACTAGCCATTGGGCATTCAATGCAGAAAACGCCATACAATGGATAATGGACTGACTGGTACTTCAGTGACATAACAAGAGCTAGGAGAGCAGCGGCTGAAGGATTGTAAAGGACTGCAGAAAAGTTTTGTTCAACCTCATAGAACTAACGCTAGGACAATGCATTAATTTAGGGTCTGATGTCCAAAAGCCTGAATTTAAGAAAAGTGGTGCTGCATCCAATGCAGTGCAACTTTTCTTGCACCCCTTAGCGGCCTCTCCCACCACTATTTGCGCATCATATTTAATATACGGCACACCATGGTGCAGGATAGGGGCAATAGCGTCAACATTTTTTAATCTATTGATGTCCTATGCAGGTTCAGTGCCAAAATGTGGGTGCTAATCCTGCAGAGTACATTGGGGCGCATTGAATACAACGGAATGCCTCCTTTTAACACCTGCTCTGTGCAAGCATTAAAAATAGCTGCTGAAAATGGCACAGTGGAATCTTCTAGATTTTAATGCTCCATTTTTGCGGTCCCTCTAACGGGGGAATGCCCCCCTTGCATACATGATGTCTGGCGCAGACATAATGTGGCACAAGGTTTACAAAGTGGTGCAATGCATGCATTGCGACACTTTGTAAATATGATGCGGTGAATTTGGCTTCATTGGTCCACATTAGAATCATAAAAAATTATGCTGATGTGGTGCAAGGAGGCGCTAGGCCCTCTTAAAACTGGGCCAAAGCATTTTAACAGTCACAACTACTCAAATTGAATGTGTTTGATCATTAAAATGCTTTTGGTTTGTGCTAATCCCATTTATTTGTCAGAAAACGTTTTCTGATTCCTAAAATGGTATTTCAAATGGATGCCGATTCAGTGTCTAGAAGATCTTGTTGTAAGTATCCCTTTCAAATACCGAATTGGTATCATATGTATCAAAGTACTGTGACTGAAATCTGGTCACAAAACATTGAACTTTTACCAGCCCCTAAGCTGGAGTGATAAACCATGCACAAAAGGGAAGGGCTGTCTGTAGAACCCCTTCTTCTTTGTGAATTAAAACATTTTTTTGTGGGAGATTAGGCAGTGGCACAATGCCAACTCTCAAAGAAAACGTATCCCTTTTCCTTTAAGGAAAACAGGCTCCATTTAAATAAAAAAGAAGCTTAATTTATTAAAGGCAATGACAGACATGGTGGTTATCATGCCCCCATCCCTGTTGTCTCGTATTGGAATGAGTTGCAATTCTCAATCCACCTCATGAATATTAATGAGGTGTGATTGTAATCCAGTCCAAATCAGAATTTTTCAAACTGACCTTTTTGTACCGAAGTCGGTTCTGAAAATGGTTGCGAATAGTAAATAGTACATATGGCCCTCTGTTGTTTACAGACTGAAAATTCACAAACTTAGGTAGTTTCATATCCCAGATCATCTTTTGTCAGTAACTAAGGAGACTGAGGCCCTGATTTCAATCTTGACAGACAGGGTTCCTCTGTCACAAATGTGACGGATATCCCGTACATCACATTATGATTCCATTATAGCCTAAGGAATTCGTAATACAGTGGATTAAATATTTGTCACATTTGTGATTGAGTATTCCATCCCCAAAATTGTAACCAGACCCTTAGTTTGGGCAACAAGTGAGTTTGTATATTATATGCTCCTTGACTTTGTCAATGGGTGATGTAATAGATTCAGTGCTACAGGGTTCTAGATCTTCCTCTGGACAGCAGGTACTATGTATTAGAGCATTCGAAGTTAGCAGCTCCATTGAAAACATTTTTAAATAAAACATTCTGCCCTGAGTGGCAGAATGTTCTAATAGCCTTAGAACCCGCCGTAGCGGGCTCTACCGGCTATTAAAGGCCCTTTCCCTTTTTAAATGCCCTCGCCTTCGGCTCGGGGCATGTAACGCGGGAGCGGGCCTTTAATAGCCGGTAGAGCCCTCTACGGCGGGTTCTATGGCTATATTAGAACACTGGAATGTTGGGAGCTCCATTTGAGACAATGGAGTGCTCTGGGATTTACTGGCCGGTAAAAGCCAGAGCGTCAACATTCCAGTGTTCTTTCTTCACAGGAACAGCTGTGAACAATGGATTCATAAACCCGAGGGGACTTTAATCCCCTTGGGCTCTGTGAGGTCTTTATTTTATTTATTAAAACATTCTGCCCTCTAGTGGCAGTAAGTTCTAATAGCCTTATAGCACTATGTAGCTGGGCTATACTGGCAATTAAAGTCCCACTCCCTTCTTCCCTTTCGCTCTTACCTACGGCTCAGGCCTTTAACGCTGGAGCTGGCCTTCAATGGCCAGTGTACCCGCTATAGCAGGCTCTAAGGCTATATTAGATCCATTGCTGCAAAGCACTGGAAGCAATCACAGCATGGATTGATATTTTGATCGTTCCATTTAGATTTTGTTCTAGAATGTGGCTTTTGTTTCCTACCAGTGTGACCCTGTGGTCTACTATTCTGCCAACATTACTGCTCAGACATTGGTCCGAGGCTAGGCAGTGTGGTATGTACAGAATAATCTGCATTTACTGTGAATGCAGGCAATTGCCTTCTTGATTAGATGTTACCCAGGGACATCTGTCGACTGCCCAGGAACGAAGCACCAGAAAGTTACAGAAATGCTAAGAAATTGAAAGTTAATATTTTAGAGCATCACTGCTGGTACCACATCATAATACTGTGACATTATGGGGGATATTTATACTTCTTTTGCGGCAAATGTGCGCAATTTTTTTAATGCAAATTCGGTGCAAAACTAACTCCATATTTATACTTTGGCGCTAGACCCGTCTAGTGCCAAATGTATGGAGTTAAAGCAATTTTTGGACGTAGAAACCTACTTTGCATCAATGCGATGCAAAGTAGGTGTTCCTGTGCAAAAAATGACTCTATAGCCTTAGCGCCATATTTATCCCCCATGCTAAAATCACGCACAGGAGGGAGGAGGGGGCCAAAAAATTGTGCAAAGCTTGCTTTGTACCATTTTTCAACACGTGGGTCAGGGCAGGCATTAGGGGACCTGTGGGCCTAATTCCATGGTGGAACACCATGGAATAAGCCCACAGGTGCCCTCCCTAGGCCCCAGGGACACCCCTACACACACCAAAGGGACAGCGAGGATGGGGGACCCCATCCCAGGTAAGTATAGGTAAGTACAGGTAAGTATTTTTTTTTTAAGTGCCATTGGGGGCCCTGAAATGGGCCCCCCTACATGGCACTGGGTGCAATGGTCATGCCCAGGCGACCCTGGTCCCCTGTGCTGGCCATTGGGGTGGTGGGCATGACTCCTGTCTTTTCAAAGACAGGAGTCATGTGGTATGGATGGTTTTGTGTCAGAAAATGACTCTAGGCAGGTTATAGTCTTTTTGTTTTACTCTAATCTGCCTAACGTCATTTTTTTGTGCAAAACCCCCTTCTCTCATACCGCCAGCCCCACCCGACTAATGTCATTTTTTTTACACCAGCCTACCCTTTGCACCGGCTTGCCCCATTCCATAAACATGGTGCCGGGCTGGTGCACAGAAATGGTGCAAGCCAGTGCTAAACCTTTTGGTGCAAAACTGCACAGGCTCATTCATATGAGAGCATGGTCTGTGATCTTGTATCCTGCACTTTGGTATGTGATAATATTATCCATGGCTCTCTGGCTCCAAGATGGAATTCTATGAATCACTCTTCAAGTTCTGCCTTAATTCACTGGGTGTGACCTAGCGTATCTGTGGGGACTTTAATAAGGTATTAAATCTTGATTTGGATAGGACTACAACAAATACCTGGAAGTTCATTAAGGCAGGCCTATAAGAGAAAGCGGTGATTAACTTTTATATTTTGCCAGTTGTGTGAAAGCTTTATTAACTTAATGCCAATTCCACTGAACATGACTCTTTACCACAGATTTGCTTCTTCTTTGATCGCAAGGTGTGGTTTGAAATGTGACAGTCGTCTTCCTCAATGAACACTGGAAGAGCATGAAAGCTCTTTTAGATTTTTTATTTAGTGTGGATTCTGTTTATGCTTAATTGGAGGTTCATCCGACCTCACTGTGTTATGCTGTTTTGGTATGTAGATTTGTAGAGCTCACTCCCATCTGGGGGGGGGGGGGGGGCACAGGTATCCTGGCTTGATGAGGTGTGATTCTAGCGAGTTGGTGACTTGCATTATCTTACTTCATGGTCAAATTAAACCAATCAAATTCTGTAGATAGGAAATATTCAAAGTTTATATTTAAGGGGTTATCCTATACTTAAAGGATGACGTAGGCCAGTTGTTATAGGAATGGAAATACCAAGTGTCATATAGCTACCCCAGACCCAAAATGTTAAGAGGCAGATAAGGAAGATATTCAGTTTGGATGCTCTCCATGCAATTAGAGTGGTGAGGTTTGTAGTGTTGCCTATGGCCATTTGCTAAGGGTCTTTCTGATAAATGTCCTTCTTTAATAACTAAAAGAGACTGGTTAAAATTGACAACTCACAAATTCTTGACAATGCTTGTCCACAATTATAAAGCAGGTTTAATCTCCGGGCTGCTGCACTGGGTGAATCCTTATATGCCCATATAATGTACAATTCAGAGCTGAGGTAGACTCCACAGTAACAGCAGTAATTCAATGTTGAACGTACATTGGATTCGCTGTTAAGAGTTTACCTCTGACAGTTGCTATGGCTTCTGAGGTTCAACCCCAATTTATTCACTGTAGTTAACCTATTGTATATAGCACTACTTGAAACTGTGAGCAAATGGCATACTGTGCCAGCTTCTTGAGTTACAGAGGCAGATCATGTTATCAATGGTGTCACTTGCCCTGGCTTTCCAAACTGAGATGCTGTGGAATGGCGTTAGGGTAGCCCAGGGATAATCCTTTTTGTCTTTGCTCCCAAATGGCATTTTGTTATCAATTCAAGAGCCAGTGTGTCACCAGCAGAACTTCCCTGAACATAGTTACCTAGTTTTGAGAGGTCTCAAGTGCATCAAGTGTAGCAAGTCTGAGGTGCACACTCCTGGTGAGTCTGGACAAGTGTCTGTCTCACTCACATCTTACTTAGAAGTGGGCCTCTTTGGGTATTAATTTCCAGCACAGGAAGGAGACTATCCTAAAGCTTAATATGTTTTATACTGTGGCAGAATTGAAGCCTAAATTGGGCAGGTGGCAGAATCTATCAATGTCAATGGCTAGCCAAGTTGTTAATATAAAGAATGGAGTATTGCCTTGCTTTCAAGAGAGTTTTGCCAATGTAGCCTTCATTGCATGGATTCTAAGCATTGTTAACTAAACTAATCTGGGTGACCCAGCAACCTAAGGCTATTTCTTAGATCTGGGCACAAGAGTACTAGCGGCTTCTGATCCTTTATTCTAATAGCAAGACCCTATTCTGTACGGGGTTTTATTTTCCAATCCCTGAGTAAACCTTGGCAGGGATGAAAATTCGTAATTAACTTAATGACTGCCAATTGCACTGAACATGACTCTTTACCACAGATTTGCTTCTTCTTTGATCGCAAAGTGTGGTTTGAAATGTGACAGTCGTATTCCTCAATGAACACTGGAAAAGCATGACAGCTCTTTTAGATTTTTAATTTAGTGTGTATTCTGTTTATGCTGAATTGGAGGTTCATCCGGACTCACTGTGTTATGTTGTTTTGGTATGTAGATTTGTAGAGCTCATCCCATCTGAGGGGGGGGGGGGGGGAGAAGGTAAAAATGCGTAGATGGGCCGTCACTGCTGCGCTCCATTACCTTTGACAATTTTCCACAGGTCCATTTTGGCAGGTCAAACCTGCTAGAACATAGGAAGAGAAACTGCCTAGTAAATGATGCATGCAGAATTCAGGGCTATAAGCAGTGAATTCCACATGTGTCCCATTTTCTGAGACAGAAATTGGATTCCAAGCTATTTAGAATCACAGTTAATACAAGGGCAAGCCGTGTCAGTGTTTATGGATGCAGTAAATATCGTTCTACTATACAGCAACTCAGAATCGAGGTCTCAGCTTCAAATTAGTTTTACTAAAACTATGTTAATCCTTAGGAAAGTTTGTAACAGCGTTTTAATGTTTCTCACTGGCACAGTTTTAGCGATGCTGAATATCTAGAAAGCTAGGACATTAAAAGCCACATAGGCCCTCATTCCAACCCTGGCGGTCGGTGATAAAGTGGCGGTAACACCGCCAACAGTCAGGCAGTAAAAAAAATGGAATCACCACCACGGGGGAAACCACCAACACATACAGCCACTGTAACACTCCGACCGCCACGGCGGTGGCAACAAACACCGCTGTGGTAACCGCCAACAGCCAGACAGAAGACAATGTATCGCCCACAGCATTACAACAGACCTATCTGCCACCTTTTCCGGGGCGGTACCAGCGCCATCAAAAGCACGGCAGAAACAGTGCACTGAACGGAAACGACTCTCCTCTCGACACTCAAGGAAGAACCACGACGCCATGGAGTCTGAGCTGTACTTTTTTCCAGTGCTGGTGTCCCTTCTCATACACCAGGAACACGAACGCCGGCGAAGACGACCACAGTGAGTACTGCACCTAGCACACAAGGTGGGGGGGAGCAAAAAGAGAGTGACACACACACGCAACATCCCCACCCCCACCCCCAACACCATACACACAAACAGATGCAACAACATTACATATACACCCCGTAATCCTCAGGAATAACGCAAGGACAAAAGGAATGGATTAAAATGAGTATAATAGTGCAAATTTAGATAAATACGTCCTTAAACAATGAACAGTGTGTACAATATGTACAAAAGGAGGGACAATGCCCACTCCATAATGTCCGTGGCCCACTGGGCCATAACACATAGGCCAAGGCCACACTTGACTCCTGCCTCAATATGGAGAGAACACTGCAGGGGCATCAGGTCGAAAAAACACAGGCACCTCAGGGGGACGGGGAACAGGGGGTACCGCAGCCGGAAATTGGTACAATGCCACTGGCCTGGAGGGGGCTATATGCCCACTGCTTGGTCCTGGGGAGTGCAAAGCCACAGTCTCTCTAGTGGGTGGTTTGCCCACTGCTTGGTCCTGGGAAGTGCAAAGCCACAGTCTCTCTAGTGGGTGGTTTGCTCACTGCTTGGTCCTGGGGAGTGCAAAGCCACAGTCTCTCAAGTGGGTGGCGTCTCCACTGGTTCTGGAGGGGGCTTTGTGCCTAGTGTGCTTCATCCTGGCAAGGAGGGGGTGAGTGGATGCCTTCTTCAACTGGTTCTGGAGCGGGCTTTGTGCCAAGTGTGCTTCATCCTGGCAAGGAGGAGGTGAGTGGATGCCTTCTTCCACTGCTTCTGGAGGGGTCTTTGTGCCCAGTGTGCTTCATCCTGGATGGGGCAAGGTCACAGCCTCTCACCTGGGTGTCATACCGACAGGTGTTGCAGGGGCGAGGACTCACTGCAGCCCATGTATTCACTACTACACACTGCTCGCTGGCGGTGAAGGCTGCTCAGTGGAAAGCAATTGCGCTGCAGGTGGCGGTGCTGTCAGTGGTGGTGGTAGGCTCCAGCCCTTCACCTGCAGCCTCAGATGGCTGCCCACTGGGGCTGCTGCTGCTGGCAGTGGTGCTGCTGGCGGCAGGGCAGGTGGCGGTGCTGGCCACAGTGGTGGTAGGCTCTAGCCCTTCACCTGCAGCCTCAGATGGCTGCCCACTGGGTCTGCTGCTGCTGGCAGTGGTGCTGCTGGCGGCGCGGCAGGTGGCGGTGCTGGTCACAGTGCAGGTGACGGTGCTGGCCACGTTGCTGGTAGCGGTGCTGGCCGCGGTGGTGGTAGGCTCCAGCCCTTCACCTGCAGCCTTGGATGGCTGAAGTGCCATGGCTGGTGTTGTGTGCCCCTTCCTGCCCTTGGCAGATGGTGGTACCTCCTTGCTTCTGCCAGCTTGTGTTTTTTTCTTGCCCATTCTGGCTGGTGGTGCCTCCTTCCCCTTGCTGGCTGGTGTCCCCTTCTTGCCCTTGCTAGGTGGCAGACCCTTCTTGGTCTTGGCAGGTGGTGCTGGCACACTGGCTGTGCTGACAGGTGCCTCCTTGGAGCCTCTGACACCTGGGTTCTGGCCACCCTGGTCTTAAGTGAAGGACAGGGGGAGGGGTAGGGAATAGGTCAATGGTGGTGAGGAAAGCTTCTTAGGGACATTGGGGCGGGAAGAGGGTGAAGGTTTGGGAGTGGAGGAAGAGGAGGTGGTTGTAGGAGGTGACAGTCTGCTGTGTTTGGGTGCAGGTGCATGGGCTGGATGCTGTTGTGAGGTGGATGGCTGGTGGGTGACTGTGTGCTTGCGTTTGTGTAGTTTGGGAGGAGGGGTCACAGAAACAGTGGGAGAGGACATAGGGGACCTCTGCATGGATGTGGGGCTGGTGACTGCCAGTGAGGGGCATGTAGTGATAGGTGTGGTGGTGATGGAGGTAGTGGATCAGGATGTAGTGCATGCAGGTGTGAGTGGAGACGCTACTGGGAGGGAGGTGGATGACAAGGAGGAGGGGGACACAGTGGAGGCAGTGAATGTTGGTGCGTCTGCATGTGAATTGCACTTGTGTGTGTGCCTGTGAGATGAAGTGTGGTGCTAGTGTTTGCCTGAGACAATTCTGTGTGTTGATTTGGGTGAATGCTGGTCTGAAGGTGTGCTTGGGATAGACTGGGGTTGAGGGGATTGGGACTGGGTAGAGGAAGTTGGAGGGGGGAGGCTGGAGACAGGGACAATGGCTGCCATCACTGAGTTGGCCAAAGCCTGGAATGCTCTCTGTTGGGCCGCCACGCTAGAGTGAATGCCCTCCAGGTATGCATTTGTTTGTTGCAAATGCCCTGCTAGACCCTGGATGGCATTCAGTATGGTTGACTGCCCAACGGAGAGGGATCTGAGGAGGTCAATGGCCTCCTCACTGAGGGCAGCAGGGGTGACTTGGGCAGGGCCTGAGGTGCCTGGGGCGAAGGAGATGCTCACCCTCCTGGGTGAGCAGGCACGGGAAACTCGCTGAGGGGCTGCTGGGAGGGCAGTGCTGGTACAGGGGTGGTGGATGTACCTGTAGTTGGGGTGGGTGCAGAGTTGTCCGCCACCGCCAGGGAGCTTCCATCGGAGGAAGAGTCGCTGTCGGTACTGTCCCCTCCTGTCTCCGTCGTGGTGCTCCCCTTTCCCTCCGTCCCACTGGTGCCCTCACCGTCGGTGGATTCAGCTTCCAGGCCCATGTGAGATGCAGCTCCCTCCATCGCAGGTGCCTCTGTTCCTCTGCCAGATGATTCACACAAGAACAGGGGGGACAAAACAAAAAGGGGGGGAGAGGCAGAGGATGCACTTGGTCAATGCCAGCAACAACACTACCGTTGGCGTACACAACTCACAGGGAACAGCCCTATGCACTAGGGCATGCACTACCAGTTACAATGCTAGTCACCAGCCCATAGGGTACAATGCCTAACGCCATTAGCTGCACACCTGAAACCCACAGGACCATGCCCAGTAGTAGATGCCCACCAACATTATTGTGGTTGGAGTGCATCTGAGCTTGCCCATCATGGAACCTACCCTGCCATGTTCGCCCTGGCCTAGGGGCACCCACAGCCCACACCCCCCACCCAGGTAACATCATAACGCGCAAAAAGTCAAGAATCTGAATCTGTACTCACCCCCTTGTGGCTGTTGTGAAGCCTTCAAGCGCCCATCCAACTCTGGATAGGCCACCGCCAGGATGCGGAACATCAGGGGGGTCAGGGTACGACGGGCACCCCTTCCTCGTTGGGAGGCCAGCCCCAGCTGGGCCTCTGCCGTCTTTTTTGCCCAGCGGCGCAGGTCCTCCCACCGTTTGCGGCAGTGGGTGCTCCGCCTGTCAAAGACCCCCAGGGTCTGCACCTCCTTGGCGATGGCACGCCAAATACCCTTTTTCTGATGGGCGCTGACCTGCAGAACAAATACAGCAGAAAAGGGATTAGTCATACCGTCCAGACTGTCATACTCATGGCCCACCATATCCCTCCCATCCCCTTAGGCACAGACATTGACCACCATACATACAGCACTCTGCCCAGGACCCCTCAGCCCCCCCACTACATGAGGCTTACACACACAGCACTCCATACATTCATCCCCCACGCATCATGCTCACAGTGTACTCATGTGTTGGTCTGGAGGACCATAAAGTAAAGGGAACTGGGTTAGGACCCCATCCACCAGTCTCTCCAACTCCTCTGAAGTGAAGGCAGGGGCCCTTTCCCCAGACATTCGAGCCATGGTCGCCTCTAGACACAGGTCACGGCAACACTAGCAGTGTAGGTTCCTCTCCTGTTGAAGGTCAGGTAGCAAGTGAGTGAACAGATAGAAAATGGCGGTCATGTCCGCGGCGGTGCGTACCATCACTGCCGGCGTACATCGCCAATGGCTCCTGGAACCCATAGGCCCCACTGATAACCAATGCAATGTTGCACGGCGGTCATCGACCGCTGACCGCAACGGCGCACAACACCAGAGGAATTACCTCATTTCCACTTGTCCCTCCTCACAGGTCAGGCAACTGCCATTTCAGGGGTGCACAGGCCATGGCACCTAACTGCATCACAGCAGACATAGGCACATCAACTGACTTACAAGTTCACATACTGTTTTTGTAAAACAAAAATTGCATATTAATCTGAGTACATGTTTGAATATGACATTCTGCTCACCGTTTTTCACTCTAGAGTTCAACCACTAAGGATGAATAGAAGATGGAGACATCCCCCTGTGTACAGACCCCTGGTGGACCTGGCAACAATGGAGGACAGACATGTTATCCTAATCTACAGACTTGATAGGGCCACAATCCAAGCGCTGTGTGCCCAATTGGAGCCAGACCTGATTTTAGCTATCCGCCACCCTACAGGTATCCCCCCTCTATTGCAGGCCCTGTTAGTGCTCCATTTCTTGGCAAGTGGTTCCTTCCAAGCGACTGTGGCCATGGCATCAGGGATGTCACAGCCTATGTTCTCAAACATGCTGACCAGAGTGTTGTCTCCCCTGCTGAAACACATGCACAGCTAGATCGTATTCCCCCAGGTGGAGGATTTGGCCACAATGAAGGCTGACTTCTATGCACTGGGACATATCCCCAACATCATTGGTGCTATTGATGGTACACATATTGCCTTTGTCACCCCCACAGAAATGAACAGGTATTCTGAAATCGAAAGAGCTTTCACTCTGTGTGTGTGCAGATGGTGTGTTTGGCGGACCAGTACATCTCCCATGTCAATGCAAAGTATCCTGGCTCTGTGCATGATGCCTTTATCTTGAGGACCAGCAGCATCACATATGTGATGGCTCAACTCCAGAGGCACTGGGTGTGGCTAATAGGTGAGCCCATGGTCCCCACCCAGTTGATGTAGGTATATGGGTGTGGGGTTAGCCCTAAGGGTGAGTGCTGGCTAACAGGTATCCCTTGATATTTACAAGTAACTTTGGTTAGCCCAACCTCTCATGGCTACTGACCCCAGTAAGGAATGCCAGGTCAAGGACAGAGGAACATTACAATGAGGCACATGGGCGACCAAGGAGGATCATTGAGAGCACCTTTGGCCTCCTGAAGGCCAGATTCCGGTCCCTCCATCTGACAGGTGGATCCCTGTGCTACTCACCCAAGAAGGTGTGCCAGATCATCGTTGCATGTTGCACAAACTGGCCTTGAGATGCCAGGTGCCTTTTATGCAGGAGGGTGAGCCTGGTGATGGTCGTGTGGCAGCTGTGGAACTTGTGGACAGTGACGAAGAGGAGGCAGAGGAAGAGGATGTGGACAACTGAAATACAATAATCCAACAGTATTTCAAGTGACACACAGGCAAGACACTGCAACTTCACCTTCCATTGCAGTTTTGTGTTGGACATTGTACATGGCAGCCGGATTTCCCTATTTCTATGGCCACTTACTGTACCCTTTGGCATCTCTATTTTCAGATATCTGTGCCCCACTCTAGCTCCTGGTGTGTTTACTGCGGCCCACTACAGGTCATACCTATTTAAATATAACTTTACATTTCAATTGCAATGTTTACAGCTTAAGTAATACATATTTCAATCAATTGACAGACTCCATACTTTGATTTCTTCAAAGGGTGTTTATTTCTGTGATAATATGTGTAGGGGGTATTGCAATTGGCTGGGTTGATGGTGGAGAAATGTCCAGGTTAGAGTCCAGTCTATTGGTTTCACAGATGCATTGTCCAAGGGGGCGTAGGAATCGGAGCAATGTCCGTTCAAGGTGGACAGGGTGACAGAGTGGGACACAAGGGTGACAATCAGGTGAGTCCTAGTTCCTGGCGGGGGTCTTGGCAATGTTCTCTGACTTCTACCTGGATCGCAGGGACCTTTTGCGTGGTGGTTCTCCTTTTGCAGGGGGTGGGGTGCTGGTGGCCTGTTGTTCCAGTGGCGGGGCCTCCTGTCCACTAGTGTCAGTGGAGGTGGAGGGCTATTCTTTGGTGTGGCTAGTGTCAGGGGCCCGTTGGTGTGCCACTGCCTTCCTCATAGTGTTGGCCATGTCTGCCAGCACCCCTGCAATGGTGACCAGGGTGGTGTGGATGTCTCTCAGTCCTACCTGATCCCCAGGTTCCATCCCTCCTGCAGCCGCTGGGTCTCCTGCAACTTGGCCAGTATCTGCCCCATAGTCTCCTGGGAATGGTGGTATGCTCCCAGGATGTTGGTGAGTGCATCGTGGAGAGTCGGTTCCCTGGGCCTGTCCTCCCCCTGTCACACAGCAGTCCTCCCAGCTTCCCTGTTGTCCTGTACCTCTGTCCCCTGAACCGTGTGCCCACTACCACTGACCCCAGGTCCCTGATCGTCCTGTGTTTGCTGGATTGCCTGGGGTCCCTGTGGTGATGGACACACTACTAATTGACGTGTCCTGGGGACAGAGATATAGGCCCGCTGGGTGGGTGCTGTGCTGGAGTTTCCTGAGGGGGGAGGTTCCGTGGTGGTTTGGGACTGTGGCTGGGTCACTGACTGTCCAGAGGTCCCTGATGGGCCAGGTTAGTCATCCTGATCCAGGCGTGCAGAGCTGCTGTCATCACTGTGGGCTTCTTCTGGGGGGGACTGGATGTTGCTGGCACCCTCCTCTCCGGTGACGTTATGTGGGGGTCCTGTGGGGATGTAAATGCAGTGTTATTGTTTCTGCGTGTGACATCTTGTGCATGGGTATGTTTCCCTCTATGGTTGTTATTACTAAGGCATCTTTGGCTTGTGTGAGTTGTGATTTGGTTGGCTAAGTGATTGTCATTAGTGTGCGTGCTGTGGTGATGGTTGTCCATGCATGTCTGTGATGGGGGTCCATGCATTGGTGTTGCATGCAGGGCTTGGTATTGGGATGGGTGGGTTGTGATGTTGGGGTTGTGATGGTAAGGTATATTTGAGGTGGTGGAGTGATGGGGGTGAGGGTAGGGGTAGGAGTTTGTGATGGCATGCAAGTAGGGGGGTATAAAGTAGTAAAGATTTGACTTAGCAGTGTCCAGTCCTCCTGCTACTCCTGCCAGGCCCTCTGGGGGCACAATCGCCAAGACTTGCTCCTCCCATGTTGTTAGTTGTGGGGGAGGAGATGGGGGTCCACCGTCAGTCCTCTGTACAGCTATCTGGTGTCCTGCTACCACGGAACACACCTTCCCCCATAGGTCGTTTCACCTCTTCCTGATGTCATCTCTTGTTCTTGGGTGCTGTCCCACTGCGTTGACCCTGTCCACGACTCTGCGCCATAGCTCCCTCTTCCTAGTAATAAACGTCTGCTGCATCTGTGATCCGAATAGCTGTGACTCTACCCGGATGATTTCCTCCACCATGACCCTTAGCTCCTCCTCAGAGAATCTGGGGTGTTGTTGTGGTGCCATGGGTGTAGTGTGAGTGGTGTGTGTGGGGTGATGTGTTGGGGTGTGTGCTCTGAGGTGCATGGATGGTGTATGAGGGATGGTGTTTTGTGGCTCAGATTCGGTTGGTGCTCCTGGCTTGTCTCTCTCTCAGTTGTCAAATTATTTTGGTCGTAAAGGGTTATGGGTAGTGAGTGTTTTATAGTGTTGTGGGTGTGGTGTGTGTCAGGTGTGTGTAGTTTGAATTGTCCAATGTGGTGTTGTTTTGTTAGTGTGTGTGTATTTTGAGTGTAGCGGTCTGTACTGCCAGTGGTTTACCACGGTTGAATGACTGCTGCAGTGATTCGTGGGTCATGATGCTGTGGGCGTATTTCTGTTGGCGTAACGGTGTGGGTTTTGCTTCTGCCAGTTCATCACTGACCTTTGGGCTGGCAGACTTATGTGTGTGTCTGTATAGTGGCGGATTTCTATGTGTGGGTCATAATACCTGTAGCGGTATACTGCCACGGTCGCGGTATGTTGGCGGCAGTCAGCATGGTGGTAAGCGGCATTCACCACCAATGTCAGAATGAGGGACATAGTCTGGTTCGCTCCAAGTCATAACAGACACTGTTTCCTACTTCAACAAATCATTGTTGACGGTGTGACAGTCTAAATAGTTCAGTTAAACCCAACCAAGACTACAACATCCAGAATGCACTTGACTGACAGACAAAAGACCAGCCCTCAAAACTGTCTCTGTAATGACATAGGGTCTAATTACGACTTTGACGGTCGGACTGAGCTGACTGCTAAAGCCTCATGGAGGAGGCTTCCTTCATACCGGCAGCCTCCTCCCCAGTTGTATTACGGGCTGACTGGCAGAAACATCGTATTATGATATTTCTGCCAGTCAGACTGCATTCTGAGGGTGCTGGCAGCGGGCCCACTGCACTGCCCATTCCATGGGTATGGGCAGTGCCATGGGCATGGGTAGTGCAGGGGCCCCCCTGTGGCTCCCAGCACTGACTTTCTGCAATCTTTTCATGGCAGGAACCCCACCATGAAAATGCTGTCGGAAAGAGGACTCGTGATCAGCACGGTGGCGCTGAACTCAGTGCTGCTGTGGCTATGCATGACTTTGGCCGCTGCCACCCTGTGGGAAACCATGCTCCTGGTGGTGATGGCAGTCCCTGGCAGTCCAACTGGCAGGGTCGTAATCTGACAGTGGGACCTCAAGGAGTGCAGTGGTCTGACCTCCACCATGAGTCTGGCAGTCTTAAGACCGCCCGACCTGTAATGAGGCCCATAGACGCGAGTGGGCATGCTAGCCTCAATTACTGCCAGGAATAAATAGGACAGCTCTAAGAAGTGCATCTTTGTACAGCAGTGGACCCTGGCATGTAAAGTAACTATAATATTTAGTTAAATGTCAGCTATCAGCTGCTTCATTACAGAATCACAACTAGGCCAAACATCATCCCAAGACGACTTGCACAAAACTGATCTGCACATTGACACAACATTATCTATTCATGATTTCCCTGACATTATCCTGGTTCATTTGTGGAGCAGGCATACCCTTGCTGCAATCAAACTCAGAGCCTCTAGTGAAATTGGTGACATTCTGGGCTTCCCAATTCAAAGAGATCCATTTAAAATCTTTATTGTTCTACCTCATCTGTCATCTTTGATGTGGACTTGGAGCACGGAGTAAGTAAAAAATCTACGCTAGCCCCGCCAGCGGATTTCACCCGGTGCACACTGCAGCCCAGTATGGGCTGCACAGCGCAAGCACCGACAGTCTGCACTTGCACTACAGTGCATAGGAGCACAAAGGGAGGCAGCCACTGAGGAGAGAGACTCGTCAGATGACAGGGAGAGGAGGACCCCTTAGCCCCCCAGGAACACCCTGGCAAGTCCTAGTCCCTTACTCTCTTTTTCAATGTTTTTGCACACTGGTGCACAAACAAGGACTGAAGCCACAGCTTTCACTGCCTACAGCCCTGGCCTGAACTCAGATCAGGGCCGTAGGCAGTGAAAGCTTCTGTTTCAGGCCTGTTGTGCACAGGCCTGCCCCATGTGCAGTGAACATAGGAGAGGCCGGTGCACAAGACTCTTGTACACTGCACATGGGGCAGGCTGGTGCACAACAGGCCTACCAGCTTTCAATGCCTACGGCACTGGCCTGAATTCAGGCCAGGGCGTTGGCAGTGAAAGCTGCCATTTCAGGCCTCTTACGCACCAGCCTGTCCTGTGTGCACTGCATGCGGGGTAGGCCGGAACATACAGGCCTACCAGTTTTCGCTGCCTACGGCCCTGGTCTGAATTCAGGCTGGGGCTTTGGCGGTGAAAGCTGCTGTTTCAGGCCTCTTGTGCACCAGCCTGTCACATGTGCAGCGCACATGGGACAGGCCGGTGCACAAGAGGTCTGAAACAGCAGCTTTCACTGCCAAGGCCCTCTCCTGAATGGACCCGAACTCGGAAGCGTTAAGTAGGATCGGGCTTAGCACTTTGGAGATCGGGTACATCCAGGACACTGCAGGTCACATAACTCTGCCTCTGTGGATTCTACAGAGTTTCTTTCAACACTGCAGAATTCCGCGGAGTCGGACTCCGTCAGTTCCCCACAGGCTTAATCTGAAGGATGTTATAAGATAGGAGTGATGTTAATGTTTGAATGGCACCAATCGAGCCACCATGATTTCTTAGTTTGCTCCTTTGAAAAATGTTCATAATGCAGTTTGAGGACCATAGACATGTGACATTCTGGTTAGCAGAGCTAACCTCCTTGAGCTTAGCAGTTCATGTCTATATCAAAGACTCACAACACTAGCAGTTGCATATGGACTGGTGGGCTATGTTTTCACTTGTATTTGTCTGTATAATAAAAATGAAAAAGGGGCAAAGAACTCCAATTCTCAGTATTTACTGGAACACTTGACCAATGTCCCAACCGCCTTTCTTGTTAACACCTTCAGCTCTGGAGTTGATTATTTGCCATCTGCTTGACCAACTGCTTGGGATTCAACAAACTTGCTTTGCATGATATTGGGTAAATCCTTATAAACAACCTGACTAAGTTGATTAAAGGGAATACAAAGAGGTAAAACAACCACTGTGGCCTGTGGCTCTCACATAAATTCCAGTTATTGAACTACCTGTAATTTATGAAGTTGCCTTTTTTTTCTATATTTTGCAGAATTTTCGTTCCTACAAACTGGCATTATTTTTTGTGGGTACTTGTGAGTGCTGAAAATGGATGTGCCAATTTATTGTGAGTTTTATTGACTCTTGACTGTAGAGCGGAAAGGGTGTTGATAGTCTTTTCCTCCCACAATTTTAAATCAGGTCCACGTGTTTTGACATTTGAAGACAAACTTCATGGGCAGTTCTATTTGTTTAACTACTCAGATATTCTCTCACAAGTCCCTCTGTATACACCTGGTCCATGGAAAAAAACTACTAATATCAGAATGAGCAGAAAAAGCCTTTACTGCATGAGCTTATCACTCATGAACCTGTTAAACTTGAGAGCCCCACACACCTGCTATTTTGCACCGACTATGCTTTGCCACCATTTCTAGTGTTCACTGAAAGTTCCGATATCAACTTTTTCCTGACCCTACTCTACACATGACATTGAAGTGACTGCAGGGTAGTCCCAAAGTGACAGGAAAATCTGAGTTCGGGTTGCAGCCTCAGCAACCAAACTAGGCTGCTTTAGCTTACCACCTTGCATGCCTGTGCCATTGATGCCTTCCTCTTCCTGCTGCAACCACCTATGACAGGCTATTGCAGAAGAAAGGGTGGCAGTGCTTTGGAGGTGTTCACAGTTTTTGACATATAAATACCTGAACCAGTGGACTAGACACAGAGCCAAACCTGTAGGGCTTCCTCCACCAGGTGGTGGAGCACCTCTAATTAAACTACCAGCTGTCAATCTAACCACACCTGCCTGCTGGAAGTGCTTTAGGAGCTACATTTCCACCCCTGGGCTGTTCTTCACAGCCAAGCATCTTAACGAGGTGGTTTCACCATATCAAACTGGGAGACAGACCTGGCGTGACTCTTATTTCCTACAATGGGATAGCAAGTGTCACATTGACCTTGTGCAAGCAAGTGAAAATGGGGCTCCTGTCTCTTGCCTAGTTAGTAAAATATAGCCATAATTGCGATCAAGAGACTTCCTCCTCATGTACCCCCATCCCAAGTCCTCTGAAACCCAGTGTAACTGCACCTGATGTACGGTTGGTGCCTGCTTCACTGACACACATTAAGTTTTAAAAATGAGGGCCTTGGTCATGTATAATTGCTTCTTTTTTAAGTTTCATTAAAGCTAAACTTTATTTAGCAGCTGAGACAACACACCAGATGAACATAGAATCATATAAGGACATTATGATTAAAAGATTGAGAGTACATAGTAAGCAAGAGTAGACAATTACACAGAAGAAGAATAAAAGGGAAAAATATACAGAGAAAAGAACAAATGTGATATAACTGTATCCTATGAATGTATATTTATACCGAATTTATAACAATAGTAAAGAGTCATGGAGGTTTAGATACATTTTCTATCCGAGGATCATGTGAGTTAGCAGCTTTTGCAGAAAAGTTGTCACAGGTAACCAAAGAAGCTCTATTTTAATGGCATAAGATATTGGGTTGGCATAAGCTCTGTCCAGCCTGTGACAATAGCAAACATCATACCACCAGGCTTGAAAGGATATATTAGAAGAGTCTTTCCATGATTTGGTGATATGCTGAAAGACAACAGCAAGAAATAAATCCAGTACATTAACTTTCTCTGAATGACAAGACCAGTCATTTGAAATAGTACAGAGAAAAATATATGTGAAAGTAAAAGGGACTTGTGTGTGAAAAATATAATTTATCTGTTTCCAGACTTTTAACCAACATTGATATATGGAGGGACATTCAAATAGCATATGTTTAAGGTCGGAGGGAGTGATATGGCAGGACCAACAAAAGGATGAGGAGGTGGGCTTTATTCTATGTAAGTTGGTTGGGGTAATCAAGAGTCTATTGTAAATGGAAAATAAAGTTTGGATGGTATTAGCTGCTCTAGAGGATTTTCGTACTGTAGGTCAAATCTTATTCCATAAAAAAATTGAAAAAAAGGTGTGTGAGTTACATTCCCATTGCAGTTCCATGTCTGTTTTGTCTCAATCTTCTGGAGGAGTGGTTAGTTTATTATAAATTTGGAACACTGAGGTAGAGGCTAACAATAATGTATTCAGGTTGGGAGGTAGGAGTAATAGAAGTGATATTATGTGAAATATGTTCATAGGTTGAATGAACCACAGATATTAATTACATATATTTAGTACAATATGAGTTAGGAATTGAGAAACAGTGTTGAGCTTGTGTAAAAGGAAGGCAAGAATCATTATCAAAGACTTGATGAATCCATCTTAAACTTTGTTCTTGCCAAGACTTCCATAAATAGCTTTATTATTTATTTTAATATATTTATTAACATAGAAGCATTGAACCATAGACCAAGGTATTTGATGTTATCATGCTTCCAATGAAAATGAGAGGAAAGGAAATCAGCATGAAAGCCTCATTTATTCAAAGGGAGTATTTCACATTCATCTTCATTTAGTTTATATCCTGAAAGAGAAGCAACATTTGCACCTTCCATTAAGAAGGCTGGTAAAGAGGTTTGTCGATTTGGTATGAATATCGTCTGCATACACCAAACATTTTAACTGTTTGTCCCCATATTGAAAACTGTAAATGTCTGAATTTATACAGATTTATAGCAGAAAGGGCTCCAGGGCACGGACAAAGATTAGGGGAAAGAGAGGGCGGCCTTGACCAACACCTTGATGAAGATAGAATGATGGGTAAATGAGACCATTGACAAAGATGGATGCCTTGGGCTAAGAATATATCAAAGAAACAAAATTTATGAATTTAGAACTAAAACCAAACCAAAAGCAAGTGGAAAAAATAAAAGGCCAACTAATTCAGTCAAACGCCTTTTCAGCAACTGAAGAAATAACTGTTAGAGTGTCTATAAGATTTGGACTTCCTTAAAACATTAAAGAATAATCTAGGATTATCAGAAATATGCCATCCTTAAGCCAGATTGTTCCCTTCTTGTTAATTTAGGCAGTAAAGGGTCAGGATTTTTAGCAAAAATGTTATAATCCAGATCAACAAGGGAGATAGGCCTGTAATTGTTACATAGTGCATCTATGTTTTCTTTGGCAATAAGACATTTTAAAGCATCTTGAAAGGAACCCCCAGGAGAGTTAGAGAATATAAAGTGGGTAAAAATCTGCTGTAATTTAGGGGTGAGACGTTTGGAGAAGTGCAGATAAAATTCTATAGTGAATGCATCAGGTCCTGGGGCTTTTTCAATTGAACACATAGCGGTGAGAATGCCATCAGTGAGGATGTAATCATCTAGTGAGGAAAAATCTATATCTGGATTGCGAGATGGTTTGACAGAAGATAAATATTGAAGAATATCTTCCGGATTAGCATAGGATTTAGGAATGTATAAATTCTGGAAGAAATTTGAAAATTCAGACAGTACATCTTCATTTTTATGAAGAGTGTGGTTGGTAGTAGGCAAGATAGATTCAACTTTAATGCAGTCATTATACTTTTGGGATAATTAGCAAGAGGTTTCCCAGCTTTATTTTGTCCTCTATAGTACTTGGCGCTGGATTTGAGGAGACACTAAGTAGCATTTTCTATGTAAATCTTATTTAAGGCAAATTTGGTTTGAATCAATTCATCCAGACAAGTTTTAGATTTACAAATGTAATAAGTGTATTCTAATTGTTTAATACGGTTCATGGTTTTAAGCAACTTCTTCAAGTAAGACTTCCACCTCTTATGGGCTACAAAAGAATTATTGTAATCTCTAGATGCATCTTTGAAGGTATCCCGGATAGTCTGAGGGGAAATATCCGGTGTCTTATTATCAATAAAAACTTTTTTGCAAAACCTTTGGAGTGAAATTGGGATCCAGGAGAAGGGAATGATTACATCTCCGTCTTTTATTGCCAGGAGCATCTGGGAAGAGATCTGAAATCCAATGTAATAGGGGCATGATCAGAAATCAATATAGAACCAATTTCTGATTGTATAAAATGTTGTGCAAGATATTTTGAAACAAACAGATTATCAATCTTATTTAAGAAAAATGGGCAGGGGAGAAGAAACTATATTCCTGTAGGGTAGGATTACAAAGTCTCCATGCATCGATTAGAGATCTTTGTTTTATAGTAGAGGTAAATTGTGAATGCATGTGTAATGGGATAAACTTGGATTTGGAGTGACGATCAATAAAGGAGTCCATAACCATGTTACAATCACTGCCAAAAATTAAATATTTAAAACTGTTAGAGATATTTTATTGATAGTTATGGAAGCAGTAACCCACCTGCTCATGGAGTCTGAGTCGTGGGAAATAAGTGACTATCTAAGGATTTATTATAGAGTATAGCCACTCTATTACTTTCCCTGTAACCGGGGAAGCAAAAATGTGAACAACCTTTGTTTTTTTAAGTTTAATAGTTTCTTTTTGGGTAGATGAGTTTCTTGCAAGAGACAATGTCACACTGTAGTTTAGCGATGTGTTTTAATACCCTTTGACATTTTATTGGAGAACCCAAACCTTTAATATTCCATGAAGCAATGTGCAAGCATGTCTGCGTTGAGGGGTGTGATTATTTATGTGTGGGAAGGTGTCCCTTTCTACACATAAACAATCACTAATGGCGTTTTGGCACTTCTGTATGTGCTACATTCTGCAGCACACACAGAACTGCCAAAGCGTGATTTTGAAAAAATTGTTTATGTGAAGGAAGGGACACCTTCCCGCACATAAACAATCTTGTCTGGCATTTTATTCTTTCTGTGTGTGCGACAGAATGCAGCACACATAGAAAAAGCAAACAACTAGGAGAGTAAAAGTATTCCCCCTCAGTGTGCCATGCTAACGCCACCCATGGGGTGGCGTTTGTTTTTTGCGCTGCCTTAGGTTTATGAAAACTCGTAAGTCTGAGGCAACATCAAAATGCACATCCACAGCAACACCCATTGCATGCCCTTCCACGCAAAGGGCTGTGTGTGAAGGGGCCACCTTGTAAATACGGCGCTGGGCATTGCGCCACCAGAGCACCACAAAAACTGACACTCTTGTGGTGCTAGGGGCTCTTTAATATGTCCCTGAGAGAGTGGAGAGCTAGTCACATATCAAGAAATGTCTTCCATCTGTCTTCTGAAGATTTGGCAAAGTCTTGCGTAAAAAACAGCTTGGAACTGGACCATGAGATACAACCTTTGACCTTGGCTGCTTTGATAAGTTTAGTAGATCCAAGCACTCTAAAAATAAATGATTACTCCTCTAAGTTTCTGTGAAGATGAGCAGAATGAGGAAAATTTTCAAGTCTGCGTGCCCTTTGTATATTCAAAAGAGGTGGGGGGGTACATAGGCAGGTCTAATACTTTGGTAAGAAATCACTAACAGAAAGAAGTGGGATCTGAGCGTTCCACTCCTTCAACCAGACCATAAATGCGCAGATTATTTCTCCTGTTTTGATTCACTATATCTTCAGTATGCCTTTTTAAGGTCAATACTTCAGATTGTAACATCTTTACAGTCTGTGCAGTATCTTCGAGTACCTTAACCCTTCGTCCCATCTGATAATCTCTGTCCTCCACGTATGTCCTTGTATCATTGAGAGTTTGAAGTAATTAGTTTTCTCCATTTAAGACTTGAGCACCTGGATTTCCTCAAGGAGATGCTCCATTGAGATTGCAGTAATAGACTGTATGGGTCAGGGAGGATCCTTTTTAATTATTTTATGCACTGAGATATTAGAAGATGTAGGTACTATAGATGATATTTTGGTAGCAGAGGCAGATTGGGAACGAACCAAACTAGAGGAGGACAAGGAAGAATTCTGACAAGCACCCCCAGTATCTTCTACATCTTCCAGAACAGAAAATAAATTAAGGGTAGTAGCTTTGGCAATGTTCTTCGAGACCGGTGGTTTAATGGTGATAAGTTGAATGTTAATGATCCTACCCATATGGGGCTCCTATACCCATTTAGCCAAATGGACACAAAAGCAAATATAAGGTGGCAGGTAGATATAGTTAGACAAGTAGGCTGTTGAAGAATGCAATAGTCCCTTCTAAAATATAACTGTATTATTAAGTGTTATTGCAAATTCATCATTATATTGTAAGAGAGGTGACGGTATTCTGAGGCAGCAGAAAATGAGCACAAATTTTTGAAGAGTAAAAACAAAAAAACGAAATGACGGGTGCGACCATCTCATTAGCGCACCCACCAAATTTTAGGAAAAATAGTCATTAATGTATCAGAGAAAACGTCTCTGCAACAAACCAGCAGCATCCATAGGATTTCCCCTGAATTTCCTGAAGGGCCAGTAGGAGAATATGTTCCGTGAAGTGTGTTGGCCCATCATCCCACCGCAGCAGAGATCATGGAAAGGCACCCATCTTGGATCTGCACAAAGCCACAACCCCATGCTTTTGTTCTAGCAATAATATATCTGTGGGAGTTTGACCCCCTTTGTTCCTTATTTTAAGAAATGGGCTTTGTTTGTTTTCTTTTCAACTGGAACTGGAATTCAGTTTTCCTCATATATCCCTGATGGGTTCTGTTTATGGAATGAGGGTGTGGCCCTGAAGCAGCTTAGTTTTTATGCTATTAGCTCAAAAGCTGAGGCTTTTACATTTTATTTTTAAGAGGCACATGTATTAGTAGAATGGAAACTATGATCATTCATTGAACTAAATACAACTTAGAACATACCTGTCAGAGATATCACAACTAAAGCACAATATGAGTGTCTACGTTAAACACTTTATAAAAATTAAGAACTAAGTGACTCTATTCAATTTTCAGTTTATGGCTTTTACTGCCTTTTTCAGTCAGCCATTAGGGAAGCTGCTCAAAACATTTGAGGGAGAACCACTTTCTCTGCTCCCCTATCGTACTTGAAAGAGCATGAAACATAGAGTTGTGTAGCTGGCAAACTTATGTGCTTGCAAACCTCTGACTCAGTTGGCAAAAGGCAGCAGACCTTTCACAGTGGGTGCCAACCATGCCTCAGTTTGAGGGGGCATGATTCATGACCTTAGATGGGAACAATGAGTTACTACACCTACCTGCCTGTATCCTAACCCCAAGTAGCACCCTCTGGGGTGCACTGTCGGAGCACCACCTCATTATGGTGCACAATCATTGCACCTCACGTTCTTCTTTGCCCCAGCACCTGCATTAGTAATACACTTAGGCACAATGGCAAATGTTTTTTTTTTAATTTGCATAGGGCCACACCCCCATACAGATATGTGAATGCCACATTGTGGTCATGCTGGTGCACATGTAGTGCTAGCACAAGACTTATTGTAGAAGGAACCACAGTCACTTTTGTAATGCGAAGTGCCCGGTGACCTCGGGGCACAATGTATAACATGACTCCAGTTCCACATGTAGTTTTATGTATGTATTTTACTATAATTTTACCTACATTCACCAGTTGATCTGTTTAGAAATGCAAGGTTTGTCGTCTTTGTGGGATTTCGGTGTAGACTGTCTACTATATTGTCACAAAATGATGGACTTTGTCCAAATACAGGTAGGTCTTGGTTTGTCCTATTTTGAGCACTCTTTGGCTTCAGTAAGGGAAGTAGTCTTAGACCCCTGGCTGACCCCTTTCAACCTCTGTACTGCCTTTGGAAGCACTAACCTCAGATGTGGCAAAATCCATGCCAAGTACACAGGGACAGCTCATCCTTAAAACGTAGTTTGGAACTCCACTTTCCTTGCTTTCTTTCAATTGTTTATTACAATAATAGTGAATATTGTATAATTTGCTATTATTGTAATAAAACATGGATTACAATTAACTGAAATATGACCCTCCCTGGCAGCAGAGGTAACTAAAATGCTTTTAAATGTATGTTGTGTTCATGCTTGTGGGTGAAAGTGTTTATGAGAAATCAAGTGTATGTATATGTGTGATTGAGTGTGTATGCGTAAGCAGGGGCAGCTCCTTCGCAATGGTGAAGGAGCGTTGCCCCCGTGGCTAAGCCAGGAGATGAAAGATAATACAATATTTCATTATTGTTTTATCTTTCACCTGCTGGCTCAGCCAACAGCATGCAAAGGGAGGGGTGGGCTAGGCCACGGGAGGTGGGAGGGGAGAGGTGGAGAGAATTCACCTAAGTGCACCTGTGTGTTTGGCCAGCTGTCTGGAGAAACAGCACAAACCCCAGGGTTATGTGTGAGCTGCAGTCCAAGCTGCTCAGACGAATCCTGATGCTGCTTTCATGCTAAGTTTAGCATGAAAGCAGCACTAGGATTGTTGGGGAGCCTGTGCTGGTGTCCCAGTGAATGCTGGAACACCACATTGAGGGAAGAAGAGCAATACGGCAGGAGGTGTCGGCAAAGGTATGTTTTTGGTTTTTTTTATATTTTCCTCCCTCCCTCTCCCGTCCCTCCCCCAATCCCACTTCTTGTTCTGCCGCCGCTGTGCGTAACCATTCATGTGTTAGTGAAAGTAAAGGTTAAATGGCATGTGATGTCACTTTCACAACCCCTGGCATTTTAGTGAACTGATGTTCATGGTACTCTATAATTTGTTGGGAAATGTGGGCTTGTAGGTAGAATGTCAAAAAGTAACCTAGTTTTTGCTGAATGTCACAGGTGTATGTGAAGAATATTATGGGTTATTATTCGAAGTTAGATGGGATTTTCTAATATTTTGTGTGTTGTCTGTCTTTATTTAAATGTAGTATTTAAAGCATTGACTTTTTTGGCCATGTATATTTATATTTATACTAATATTATAGTGTAACCATACTACTATGAGATTAAAGTAAATGTGTTACCATTTCTATTAAAAAATATCCTTGTTTTAGGTCTGGTTAGACATCTCTTTAGTTGTCTTATGCAGCTAATGCCACCAGTACTTGGAGATAGTGGCAGCAGGTTAGTTCCGCCAATCGCCAACCCTCCACCCATTCCCATACTTGCCTCTCTCCACCTCTGGCAACACCTATCCATACACAACCATTCGATTGGTATATTTACCAACACCAAAATCGTTTCATCCATGTGTCTTTTGATTGACATATATATCAATATAAATACATTCATCCAACATCCTTATGTGTCTTGATTTGCTTTTATTTGTGGTTTCTGAAAGTGTTTATAAATCAGTGTATATTGTCTGTGTATGAGTGCTTGTATGTGTGTTAGCTGTTTGTCCATCAACACGCCATTGCTTCTTTCAAATATTACACCTCAGCAGCTGTGATATACAGTCTGTCAAGCAATTAATGCAATAAGCTCACTTATCTTTTTACTAACAGTGGTTGTCATTCTTTTCTTGGCGCATTGGGATCTCATGTTCTGTTCTTGTACGTCAGGAGTGCCATTGCATATATTTTGGATTTGTATTTTTATGTATTCAAGTAGGAAGCCTTTGAAACCAAAAGGCTGTATACAGCTAGATTCAAATGATCATCAGTAGTCAGGTGGCTGCCTACAGATGAAGTGATGAAACATGCTTGGGTGTTAGTGAAAACCAGAGAATGACAGAGCAATTCAGGGGGTAAATTACCTAAATGAGATGCTTGCAGTCCTTGTCAGGGTTCAATGGCCTGGTAGCAGAGTGGAGTGTGTAGATGACTACGGGCCTTGCTAGCCCTGTAGCTGGATTAGAAGGATATTGAGAGCTGACCCAAGTCCATAGGAAAAGGCGTTTGCATGGGGCTTGCTGTGGAGTGCACTGTCATGAAGGAGTTGAACTTGGCTGAAGTTCAATTATGCTTCATATTTCATTAAAGCTAGATAATCACTGACAGACCTGGCTGATCTGCCCATCTCATGGTACTGAAAACTTTTCTTCTCTTTCTGTGCTTACTTTACAGAGATTAATCCTATATCTGAGTTGATGAATTTCACTAATTCTGAATGGTATACAACAAATTAAGTTGCTTCTAGGTACCATGACTAGAATTCACAGTAAAAGTATTTAGCAGAACCATCAGCAGCGGATCTTTGCATGTTCAATGTGAGAGAAGATTCAATGTGACATTGACACCAAGACGAACAAATTAAAATGACAATCATTTCTTCACATCAGGGAACTCTGATTAAGGAGTCTCATGTGC
Source organism: Pleurodeles waltl (assembly GCF_031143425.1). Classification (NCBI taxonomy): domain Eukaryota; kingdom Metazoa; phylum Chordata; class Amphibia; order Caudata; family Salamandridae; genus Pleurodeles; species Pleurodeles waltl. The sequence continues at coordinate 744,773,276 of NC_090450.1, read as the reverse complement.
ATAGAGAATTAAATGTACACAACTAAAAGGAGTATGATTTAATACAGGACCTTTCTGGCTCTTCAAGGACTCTGTATCAGTGTGACATAATCACTAGAATAGAATGTAATGAAAGCTTGGTTCAGAATGTTGGGATTCATAAGTACACACAGAGGAACAAAGCTGTGAGATTTACAGCTCCATGTGTGGCCTAGTCATTCAGTGAGTACCAAGCTGTGGAGGATGCTACAGCAGGTGACGAAACAGGAGATAAGGAACCCGAAGAAGAAAGTGCTTTCCTGGTGAGTTTGCCGTGGGTCAAGTAAACTGCTTGTGCGTGCCATGTGTGTCCAGCAGGTGTAAAGCGTGTGAGTGGAAAGACAGCTTCACGGAAAAGTCTGTGCATTGTTGGTCAAGAAACTACGACCAAGATCCCACAAAAAAGTTCTGTGCTGCCATGCAAAATGAAGTTATACAGTATACAGAGTGTAAACACTAAAGGCGGATTCAACCAGGTTTATAAAGCACAGTTAATAAACGCTGAGAACAGAAGAACTGAAGGCATATCAACCAGCTGTTAGTGAAGGTGAATTAAAGTGTAAAAAGAATAGAGAAAATTACTTATCCTACCTGCTATAAGGAGTTATCTTGCCACAGCAGTCACTGAAGTGGCTCAAGAAGGAATGCCCTGGATTGTATTATTGGAACAGTCCATATCTACAATGGCCAGAAACTTGGCAAAAGGCCGTTCAGCTAATGGAGCCCATCAAAGACTACCCTGAGGCTGGCATCTTGCAAGGCCAAGGCCGGGCCATGAATGGAAGTGATCCTGGTTTCCAGTCAGAGAGGCCAGGGAAAGCTCCGATCCCAACGTCAGTAAGTTCCACACTGGTCTACATTGTTACTGCTTTCCTGAAACCACCACCACCATTTGACACCACCAAAAAGCAAAATATTGGTGATAGATGGCCTACCTGGATTGTTACCTTTGAAGATTTCATTGATAAATAAATCCAGGACTTGTAAAGCACAACAAACCACCCATGGGGGTATCAAGGTGCTGATTTGTAGGCACAAGGAGATTGAGTGATTTGCCTAGAATCACAGCATGTTGAGCCGATGCCAATGCCTAGACTCAAACCTGGTTGACATTATTGAACATTTCACTGATCCAACACCATGGGTTTCTCCCATTGTAGTAGTACTTAAAAAGGACCATGAAGGAGCTGTGCGCATATGCATTGAGATGCACCAGGCAAGCAAAGCAGTTGACCAAGAACGACATCCAGGGCCGCATATTGCTGACATCAATGGAATTGAATGGTGCCAAGGTCTTTTCTCAGCCTGATTTGAATGAAGGTTATCATCAGTTTGAACTTGAAAAAAGCTGCAGATATATCCCAACCTTTTCTACACATGTTGGTCTGTTTAAATACAAGTGACTTAGGGCCTGATTTAGAGGTTGGTGGCGGAAATTGTAATACGACGGATGGGATATCTGTGACATTTGTGATGGAGTAATCCCTCCACCAAACTCTAAATCGGGCCATTAGTTTTGGTGTGTCATCGGCTGCAGAACTTTTTCAAGACATCATACAACGCATCATACAGCCTGTTGTGAATGCATTTAGTAATGACATAGTAGTTTTCAGAGCTACACACAAGGAGAAAGATAGAGCCCTCACACAAGTATGTCAGTTACTCAGTTATGCAGCATTGACCTTACATGCAGACTAATGTGAGTTGAACAAGACAAAACTGAAATTCTTTGGCCATATCTTTTTCTGATGTGGGTACGACACCTGATCCTGCAAAAGTACAAGCTTTGACAAATGCTGAACCCCCACAAGATGTTTCAATGGTACATTTTTATTTGAAATGGCCACTTACTGCTCAAGATATGTAAAGGAATTTGCCACTGTTAGCATTCCATTACGAAAGTTAATAAAGAAAAATGTTTCTTTTAAATGGTCACGAGAATGTGAAAAAAGTTTCAAGACAATCAAACACGCCATTGAAAATGCTACAGAAATGGTGTACTTCAATCCTAAGCTTCATACAGAGATTGAGGTTGACGCTTGCCCGCTAGGGTTAGGCGCTATTCTTGCACAGCATAGTGGGTCCCCAAATGTTAAATGTTTGTCTCAAACAGAACAAGCTCATTCACAGCCCGAGAAGGAAAGCTTGGCTGTAGTATGGGCTTGTGAACATTTCCATGTGTTCCTGTATGGTAAGCCTTTTATGCTGGTGACTGATCATCAAGTTTTGCTGACCGTCTTTGGCAATTCATATGCGAAAATGCCTCCTTGAATTGAATGATGGGGACTATGATTGTAAGAGTATGATTATACAATTGGGCATCAACCAGAAAAGATTCAAAATGCTGCTGACTAATTTTTTAAGAGTGCCCATCCTAAGTCATGGTATTCCGTCCAAGATGGCTGAGGCCTACATCAATTTAATCGTCAGGTCATGTACACAAGCTACTTTGTCATTAACCCAGAATGTCACTGCTACGAGTCATGATAGTGATCTGATGAAGTTAAAAAATATCATTATGCATCAGTCATTGAATAAACATATTTGACCTCTCAGTAATGATGGTTTAATCAAAAATACAAAAACTGTCCATAGTGCAGAAAGGAACTATACTGAGAGGATCAAGGGTCCTGATTCTGGAGAGTCTACGTCAAAAGGTGATTGATGGGGCTCACAAAGGACATTGTAGTATTGTTGTTACTACGTAGAGAGCTCTCTGAGACCGAGTTTGGTTTCCATACTTAGATGAAGGAGTTGGAAAGGAACTCAAGGTCTGTCACATATGCAATTGCCTGTCAACCAAAGTTACTGAACATGTCGGAACTCCCTAAACATTCCTGGCAGAAAATAGCCATCAATTTATTTGGTCCACTTGATAGTGGGCGTCATGTAATGGCGTTTATAGATGAATATTCATGTTTTCTTTTGGGTGAAGATCTTTCATCCACGACACAAGTGAATAAGCAAAAAACTTGATGGCATCTTTGCAACATAGGGCATACTGCCATTGTAAAGTCTGACAATGTTCTACCCTTCAAAAGTAAGGAGTTTGAAGCATATCTGGAGCATCTGAACATAAAGCATCAAAAGATCACATCCTCATGGTCACAGGCCAATGGACTTGTTGTTCGTTTCATGAGTACGCAAAAGAAAACAGTGCAGGCTGCAAATCTTGAGAGGCTCAGACTAAAGACAGTATTAAATTCTACTTTAGAAACTTACGATTCGACACCCCATTTGACCACATATGAAAGTTGTGCAACTTTGATGTTTGACACCCCATTTGACCACAGATGAAAGTCGTGCAACTTTGATGGTCGGGAAAGCAATGGCAACCAAGATACCTCAATGGACCACAGAAAAAGACAGAAGTGAAAACATGATTCGTGCAAGGGACTTGGAGCCATATGTACGAAAGCTTTTTCCCATGGACACAGAATGGGTAAAATCCTTTCGTACATCTGGCCCTTGGTTCACAAACAGAAAATTAAAATGTATGCAGACAAGAGGCAACATGCAAAAGACCTCTCATTCAGAAACTGAGATTTGGTGATCGCTCAACAGTTAGGCAAAAGAAATTCTGATGTTCCTTATGATGCTGAACCTTTTTCCCTCCCTTCTACCCTTAATTGGCACCTTGAACATACTGGATGAAGACAGCTGCCTAAGTTGCGGGCATAAAATAAATGTGTTTTAAAGGATCATTTTGGTAACCAAAGCCATTGGATTCCACAAAGAGGGTTTACAATAGAAAGGTCGCTGCCATCTTTATTAGTAAAGTTGGATACATGGACTATATCAGATATTGGTCAATAGAGAACAGTATAATGAAATCTTGAAATCAATCCTGGAGTGAAGCAGTGGACAATACATGCACCTTATCAGCTCATTGGTGAATTGATGTTTTCTTAATAAAAAATTCAAATGACCAGCAACATCTGGCACTCTTTAGACCCGGGAAATATGGTAGCATAGATGGAACTGACATAGGTGGTCATTATGATATTGGCAGTCTTTACCGAAGACTGCTGTGCTGGTGCCGGCCAAAACACAGCCTCAGAGGCAGTAAATGTGCTGCCATATAATGAGTCATAAACACAAAACCGCCAGAATGCCGCCACAACTCTGACACCGCCAGGCCGAATTACGGTGGGGGAGAGGCTGTCCCACCACCCTCACCACCACACCAAGAAGTGACCGCCCTCCAATTTACGACCCACGAATCAGAACAGCGGTCATTCAATGGTGGTAAAGCCAGTGGCAGTGTGGACCGTGGGGTCCCAATACTGACTTGCCAACAAAACCACCCAAGATTGGCCATTTAAAAAGCACCACACTTGATACACATACAAACACCACACACACATACAAGTAGAAAACACACACCCACACATCGCACAAACCTTTGCTATGGAAAACATTTGCCACACAACTCACAGCCATTCATGACAAGGAACTGCACATACACAACACAACCTCCTGTACACCCCAAACACACATCACACACCATACAACAGCATTGCACAGAAACATGCACAGCACTATTACACAATGGACCACTAGCACTCAATCCCACGTAACCACGCACCCACCCACTCCCACAAAACAAACCACCCTCTGAACAACCCTTTCACCACACACCAACATCACCACATCCCTGCAAAAGCACTCCTGTTTCACAGATGATGAGTTACGTGCCATGGTGGACGAAATCGTGAGTGTAGAGCCACAGCTGTTCAGTGCACAGGTGCAGCACACATCCATGTCCAGGAAAATTGAGTTATGACAGAGGATCATCCACAAGGTGAACTCAGTGGGAAACTATTCACGCACAAGGGAAGACATAAGGAAGAGGTGGAACGGCCTATGGGGAAGGTGTGATCCATGTCATCACAACACCAGATTGCCATCCACAGGACCAGCAGTGGGCCCCCACATCAAGGGAGGAGAAGGTCTTGACTATCCTGCATCCAGAGGCTCGGACTAGTATCACCAGAGAAATTGAAAGTGGTAAGTCACCTATACTACCCTACCACTATGAACACCTGTATTGCATATGTCCCTGTTACCCTATCACTCCCCAACCCACCCAAACCCACACTGAAAAATACCCCCAAACAACCATACCCATTACCCCTGCATATCCACACTACTTAACTAACACCTTCCAAACGTCTGCCCCCAGACCCATTTCCCCAGGACACATCAATCAACAGTGTGCCCACCTATACAGGGATCAGATCAACACCTACCAGGCAAGACGATGAAGGACCTGGTATAAGTTGGAGTGGGCACACAGTTCCAGGGACACATGCGCAGGGGGTGAGGGCCAGTGGGAGGTCATGTGGGCCAAGAGGTGGGGCAACCCAGGGAACCAACTGCCCAGAAAGCACTGTCACAAGTCCTGGGAGCCCACCAAAAATCCCAGGAAATGATGGGCCTGGTACTCACCACTTTGCAGGAGAACCAGAAGCTGCAGAGCGAACACCACCCGGACTAGGCGTCCATGCAGCAGTGGCAAGCCCACAATGCCACCATGGCCTCCATTGCAGGGAAGCCTCAACCCATCAGCAGGCCCCTTCCATTAGCCAGAGTCATGACCAGCCCTCCACATCTGCTGCAGCCAGTGGACTGGAGGTCCTGCCAGAGGACTCACAGGCCACTAGCACCCCTCCCTCTGTAGCTGAGGAACCTCCCCGCAAATGTTCCCTGCAAGCCAGACATCCGACAGAGACTGTAGCTAAGACCAAAACCACTGCCAGGAAGTGACCCTCTCTTAACATGTCTCCCTTGTGTGCCACTGACACACCTTGTTGACTTTGGATTACCAGTTCTCCATTTTCCTATGGCCCCGTGGATACTGGACCTGTGCTACCAACTGCTTGGGCCACTGCACTGAAGACTCCATCCACCATCAGCCCACTCTTTTTGCACTATTCCTTCCTTCTTGTAATGAGAATAAACACACTTAAACACAGCTGATGTATTTCTGCTTTCATTCAATCACTATGCAATGTCTGTACCACGATTTGACAGTGTAAATGTTACAGGACATCAGTTTCCATCCAAATTATTGTCAGCTTGTTGTAATGTTTCTCATTGTAAGTGCATTTTACCATTCGCCATCCACCAATCTCAGTGACAGCAGTCAGCAACTATTCCATGGTTACACAGTAGTGACCACTGCAAGATTTGTAAAAAGGGTAAAAAATCCACGACATACACATTGGAAAAAGATGAGTGTCAAATACCATACTAGATTCACAGGCCTCATGCCCTTCAAATATAGCACTGTAATGTACTAGCAACATTACTACACACATGACACAACCTCACTAATGTCCTTAGAGCACACACCAAGAATAGAGCCATGCCATGTTGTCTGTATGGCACACTCTCATGCATGGCATCCAGCACTGTGGAAAGTGTCTGGGAGACCCAATCACTGAGGTGAAAAGTGAGGCCATCTGTACAGCCATTACACTACCAACAGCACTTCTCAACTACAGAGGCACTCTGATTAAAAAAAGTGGGTTGGCCAAAACAATCTGAGCAAACATACAGTCAAAACACATCAAAGGCAGGGTAACATTAAACCCATATCTCACTCCTGTACCACTAGCCACGCTGAGATGAATGAGGCAGAGCAAACCACACACTACTGAAATGAATATGAGAGCTGCCACACTGCACCTCACAAGGTGATTGTAAGATACTCAACCACAAACCTACCTGACTGTCATTGGAAGTACTGCTGAATCAGCTGAGTCCCGGTGTCCACATCATCCTCCTCCCCATCTTCATCACTGTCTTCTGTTCCCTCTGCTGCCAGTGGTGCATTAGAACCCCCCTCCTCTTCCAGTAATGGCACATGCCTTCTGAGGGCCAAATTGTGCAGCATCCAGAAGGCCACAACTATCTGGCAGACCTTATCAGGGGAGTAGACCAGGGATCCACCGGACATGTGCAGACGCTGAAATCTTGCTTCCAGAAGTTCCTTCATATCACTCTTCTGGTCCTTCCATGTCCCTCATGGTAGCGATTGTCAACCTCTGTCCTTGGATTCCTCATGAATGTCAACAGCCAGGATAGGTTAGGGTGGCCTGAGTCACCTGGGAATAGTGGAATGACACATAACATATGTACAGTAATATAGAGGAGAAGGAAAGGGATTGATGTTGTGACAGTTGTGACAGGTGAGCAGTACATGTTGTTCTTCCATTGTATGCAGGCAAACTAGGGGCTGGTACACGGGTGCATTCCTCTGCCTTTGCATTGGTTGGTATCTACACATAGCACACAATACAAGTGGAACACAAAATAAATACATATTGAGCACCCATATAATCAATCAATGCTGAAATATCATCCTCACAGGCAACCTATTTGCCATCTCTTCACTTGTTGCTCCTACATTCTGGTGCCCATAAGATACAACCCCCTTTCATTATATTGCATGTCTACAGCTCAAATTTACAATGAATGAAAACATGTGAATATATGAGTTGCGAAACCATATAGTACGCCACAATTCCCTAGGTCAGACAGTTTAGAGCAGAGCATTGATTACGATGCAAATGGTGTAAGGCATTATCATTTCAGATGAGGAACTTCACAATGTGTATGGCCTGGCATGTAGTGTGTCCGATTGTGCTATGATGCAGATATTATTGGATACAATGATAAATTACAGTGTAAAATGGCAGAAGGAAGTGATCTCAGTCCCCCTGTATTATTCGTCATGGCGATGGACGGTTGGAACCGCTGTACAACTCCTCATTGGATAACATTGATGTTTATGGGGAACAGGGGCCAGTGAAGATCACCGCCGGCGGTGACGGTGAACACCGCAGCGGCCGTGATCGCCATTTTCTAGATGCCAATTTACTTGACTCCTGACTGTCCAGCTATCATGACCTCCACTGTGTGTGCTGCTGTGTCCTGTATCTGGAAGCCACAATGGAATGTTCGACAGGGGATAGGGCCACAGCCTTCACACCGGAAGAACTTGGGAAGCTTGTGGATGGAGTCATACCCTTGTATGGACAGTTGTATGGGGATTCAGATAAGCAGGTAAGCAGATTTTCTGTATATTAGATGCAACATGGTTGCATGTAGTTGCATGTTGTATGTCCTTTCAAGAGTGTTGTGTCTTGCAACCTTAATGTGCACATAGGTATGTGTAATGAGTAGCATGACTGTGATATGTAAACAGTATGTAGTCCAATGCTGTAACTGGTTTAGGAGTCTACATAAATGTGTCCTTATCTCTGTGTCTCCCATGCAGGTCAGTGCCCATCAAACATAGGGTTTGTGGTGAGCCATTGCCAAGGAAATGCAGACCCTGGGGTCCATAGCGGTCGGAGCACCCACTGCAGAAAGTGGTTTGAGGACCCGAGATGCTGGGCCTGGAAGACCGCAGAGGCCCAGCTGGGGACGTCCTCCCAATGAGGGAGAGGTGCCTATTGGGCCCTGACCCCCCTAATGGCCTGCATACTGGCAGTGGCCTACCCAGAGTTGGATGGGCGCTCGAGGATAGCACAGCAGCCACAAAGGGGTGAATACTCACAGTGTTCTTCATGTTGGTATTGAGTTGCATAGTGATTGTTTGGTTAACTAGTAGCTAGTGGATTCCCAAGTAACCTCGGGTTGGGTTTGTAGGTGAGGTCCTCATTGTAATGGTAATTGGTCTGTCTGATAAGTAGTTGTAAGTAACAGAAATGACTACATATTTAGAGGGGTACATCCTGGGCCTAATGTAAAGATTGGTGACTCTCATGTACTGCTCTTTGGACTAGCTATGTGGTATGTCCAGACAAATGCAGGTTGTGCACACACTGTCAGGGGGTAATTGTAGATGTCCCTCAGTTGACTCCCACACATGGTATGTTGAGTAGTTACACTCTGCTGCTGTATCAGTGTAGTGGTGTTGATGGAGGATTGTAGGGGCTTCAAATTGCAGTAGCCATTCCTTTGGTCTGGTGTTTGGCACAGCATATTGTATACTGCTGTAACGTGTGGCTCATATATGGCATAAGTGTGGTTATTGACCCTATGCTCCCTTTCCTTCTCCCCCACTCTCCCTCCATGTCTTCCTCTGTCCTTGTGTGCATTAGCATCATCAGGTGAAGGAGTAGGGGCACCAGTGAGTGGGGAGGCTCCAGCACACGGGACCCAGGAGGCAGAGTCCACCGATGCAGAGGGGACCAGTGGGTTGGAGGGCGAGAGAGCACCACAGAGGAGACAGGAACTTCTCTGATTCCTCATATGGAAGCTCCCTGTGGTGGCGGACCACTCTGGGACTACCCCATCAACTACATCGTCCGCCATCCCCGTTACCAGCACCAACCTCCTGGTAGCTCCCCACCAAGTTGCCCATGCCCATCTCCTTCACCGCAGGCACCTCTGCCCCTTCCCCAGTCAGCCTTGCTGCCTTCAATGAGGAGGGTATTGACCTCCTGAGATCCATCTCTGTGGGGCAGGCAACCATGGTGAATGCCATCCAGGGGCTGGCACTCCAGATGCAGCAAAACAATGCCTACCTAGAAGGCATTCACGGTGCATTGTCTGGCCTACAGACATCGTTTCAGGCTCTGGCCTCCTCTTTGATGGCAGCCAGTGTCCCTACCTCATCTGTCCCCCGTCCAGCTACCTTTGCCCAGCCCCAGAGCCCTCTCCTTCAACCCATCCCAAGCACACCATCAGACCTGCATGCAGCCCAGACAACAGACAAGATGGACAAAGACAAACACAAGCACCACAGGTCACATCACAAGCATGCACACACCAGTAAACACAACAACATCCACGGCCTCCTCTGTCTCCCCCACCACCTCCTCACAGTCACATCACTACTCACACCTGCCTGCACTCTATCCTCACTCCCAGATCCTGCCACAAGTTCAGCCTTGCCAACAGTCACCACCACAGCAGACACTCAGACATGCATCCCATGCACCACATCCTCCCTAAAACACCCACATGCAGCACACCAACCTCACTTGCAGACACCACCTCAACATACATTCACACAACCAGGCTGTCTTCTCCCACCGTCTCTTCCCCCTCCTCCCAAAATACATAAACGCACCCACTCACCCACCCAACAGTCATCCACATGCACACTTTGCATGCACCTATATCCAAGTCCAGCACACCTACACATCCTACAACCACTCCCTCTACCTCCACTCCCAAACCTGTCCCCACAGTCCCCTCCCCACTGTCCTTAAGAAACTTTTCCTTGCCTGCCTTGAACTGTTTCCTCTTCCAGCCCCACCTCGGGTTGTCCCTAAGTGTAACCTTCCCCTCCACAGCCCAGCCCCTCCAGCTCCCAGTCCTCCCATGGCCCCCCTAGTGTTTCTTATGTTCCTGCACCAGCCAAAAAGCATGCCTCTAAGGCAATGACTGTAGCCACCTCCCCACTCCAAGACCACTCCCCTGCCACCTAAGGCTAAGGCAAAACCCCCACCCCCTCCCAAACCAAAGCCCAAGGACCTCTCTTCAAAACATAAACCCCACCACCACACCCACCTCCTGACCTCTGAGGTGTCTGCCTGCCCCATTGATGTCCCTGCCCAGTGAAGGCCATGAGGTTGTCAGGAGTCAAGTTGGGCCTACATCATGCCCATGTGTGCATTTAGCAGTAGTTAGACTGGCCAATGGCCATTCTTCTATATAGTTTTTAAGTGGAACACTTCCGAAGAATACATCTGCCCAACAGATGACATTGGTGTTGATTTAAGTGAATTGTTTGCCCTTTTATTTAGTGTACTAATGTTATTTTTGTATATTTGGAGCCATTTTTTTATCCCTGTGTATTCTATGTGTGTGTGCCATGTGTGTTGGGAGTGGTGTGTGAATTTTGGTTGTGCCTGTCTGTGATTTGTGTGTGCTTTTGTGTTTGTGGCCGTGTGTGTGTATTGGGATGGCTGTTTGTGTACGTGTGTATATGTGTGCGGCAGACCTTGGCGAGTGTGTGTGTTGCATGTGGGTGTGTAACTCTCCCCTTACCTCCATTGTGTGCTAGACGTCTGTACTCAGTTATTGCGTGGTAGAGAATTGGCAAGACTTCCAGTTCTGGTTCCATGTCGGCAGCAGACTCGTCTGTGTCCCTGGAGGTGAGTGTCACCTTATATACTTGTCATTTCTGCCTGACTTTTCGTGGCGGTCAGTCTGCCCCAGAAATCGTGGCAGTCAGCTGACTGAACTCATTTTAAGGATGGCAACCGCCGTCGTCCGTGGTCGGACCGCACTGGCTGTACTGGCGGTGTTGTGGCAATGTCTGGGTTGGTTCACCACCGCAGTCGTAATGTGGTGGTCTTTACCGCCAGACTGGCGGCAGACAGACCCCCACTGCCACCTTGGCAGTTAGGTAACTATCAATATCATAATGACCACCATAGTCCTAGTGGGAATATATGAATGCATACCTCACCATTGCATAATTTTCTTTTGGGATGGAAAATTGAATTGGAGATGTTTCTGTAACCAAACACAGCTGGATATTTGATAACGTTAAGCATCCCAAGGAATACCATTTTGGACCTATTTCTTTGGAAAATACACGTATGTTATAGAATAAGTGGAGCTGCCGAGATCCACCAGAGATGGTGAGCTTGGTTGCAAGATGTGTGGATGCTGGTTATGATAGATTTGTAAATGATGCAACTGTTTTTTAAGATGATGTGGGGTGAAAAGGGGAGCCAATGGATGTCCCTTTAGGAAGCAGGTGAAATGATCATATTTTTTCAGACCATGCATGAGTATTACATCCTTTAAGTTTTATTATATTTGTAGCAACATTGATTTATATGTACTTGGTTGTTCAGGAGTATTGATGTACTCTTAGTTTGCCCTTCATTCCACTGCAGGTTCACAGAATTCTTAACTGTTGGGGAGTTTGTGGACAACAGTTGTGTGGAGTGGAGAGCGGAGATGCTGAGCTGTGATGTTTAGACAATAAAGAAACCCTACTTATTTCAGGAGTCCCGGTATTGTTTAATACAACAAGACAAATTTGGAGAAAGCTTTTGCTGTCAAAACATTGTGTGAAGGATTCCACCACGTCTGGAATAACATTTGTTATTCCGATGCGGTATATTTATTTTTTTAATATTATGAGGTACTGTTTTTTTCATGAGCAAAAACTGCTTCTCATTTACTAATTGTTCCTGAAACTATTTGTCGCCCAGTAAGAATTGGATTTCATCCTTACTGCATAAAAGAACTTAAGGCTCCTGGGTTGCATTTTATAATCTCAGCCATTGATCTGAAGATCCCTTGCTGTATATTCACAACACTTCAAGGAACGTATTGCGTGTTTACGCATAGCACGTTAATACGTCTTGACATTTTGTGCCCCTTACATGCGGCCATCTTTAATGTAATTTTGTTAATATCTCCACGGAGATCCAGATCGATGCATATTACAGCTGTACGTCAACATGGGAATAAAGAAACAGCCATTAGAATAATTTTTATATTTTCACAATCCCCGACGAGTTTAATTGTTGAGAAATTGTCTTTCGCCAGCGATCGTAAAGCTGCAGGTAATTTCTCCTTTCGGTGTTACGGAAGTAGAAGCACATGTGGAGCATTTCTGTAAGTGGAGGCATTTCCAGTAATTGATGCAACATTACTTTTCACCTTTTTTATTTCTACCAGTGAACTAGTCCCAAAAGTGAGATGTTGTTTCTCTTGATTATTTAATATTGCCAGTAAATTAGTCCTACAGTGAAGAAACAACACTGGACACTTTTTTTGTTCACTTCTATTACACATTTTCTTCATTTTCAACATGACAACACAGAATTTTTTACTTCAACCCCAACAAGCCTTTTGGACAGCAGGAGGAAACCCATGTATGAAGTGGGTAGAATGGAAGGTGTACTTTCTAAACGTTTTGGAAACTATTGATGAGGAAGGAAATATGAAACCAGAAAGGAAAAATAAGATTTATTTACATTTAGTTGGTTCAGAAGGATTGAAAGTACATGAATGAATGACAAAATCTACTGGGGGAAGTGACACTAATGATGTTGAGTATGCTTTAAAAGGTTTTGATAATCATTTTGCACCTAAAGTGTGCATTGAGATTTTAAGATACAAATTCTTTCAAAGAAAGCAAGAGGCAGGAGAAACAATTGATGAATATGTAACAGTTCTTAGGAAATTAGCAGGAGATTGAAAATGTGATCACTTACAAGAACAACCTATTTGTGATCAAGTAGTCATGCATACCCATGACCCTGAAATTCAAGAAAGATTGTGGGTAAATGGAGATGCTGATTTAAAAGATATATTAGCAGTAGTAAGAAAAGCTGTATTACAAAGTCTTAGTGCAAAAGCCTTGAAAACAGAATACAAAGAACCATGTATTGAAGTAAGTAATAGAATAAAAAAGAAAAGTACCAACAAGGTAAAAAATGGATTGTTAAAACACAGGACTTTATAAAAAAAAAAGGAAGGATTAAAATGGTATAGATGTGATAGCAGTTCTCATTTAGCTTCTAGCAAAAACTGTCCGCCAATTAGACAAAGGTGTTAAGCATGTGGAGTAATTGGGCACTTTGCTAGGGCATGTAACAAAATGAGAAATCTTAAAGTGAAATGTGTTGATTAAAAAAGTGGAAGTTCAAGTGAGGATGTATACGGTGTAAAAAGAGTTATGCATTGTGATAATTTTAGTGAGAATGATTCTAAGAAGTCATTTGTGTCATATATAAGTGAAAATTCAGAAGTGAATATGAAAAAAACCTATATGTTTAATGACAATAGGAGATGTGGAAGTGCAAATGTATGTGGATTCACAGTCACCATCTACTATTGTAAATGAAGACGTACGGAACTCTAAATTAAAAAAATTAAAAAATAAAAACTTGGGAAAAACTTATTGGAACCTGACATAAATCCAGAAGGATTTTCTGGAGGGAAAATAAATGTTTTAGGGTATAGAACTCTAACATTCAGGTTTAAAGGTAGAAAGTCCATTGGAAAATTATATGTAGCGAAAAAAGAACCATACGTATTAGGGTGGAGAGACCAACGTGATTTATATAGGATTCTCTATCCCAACAGTCCTGAACCAGTCATGATTGTTGATGATAGAGAGAGTGTGGGGAAGGAGATGTTAAATACATTTCCAAAAGTTTTCAGTGGAGACATTGGTATGCTAAAGGTTTTCAAGCACTGAATAGTATTAAAAAGCAACTCTTGTCCAAAAATATATAGGGCAAGGAATATTCCTATTATTCTTAGAAAAGATATGGAAAAGAAATTGATCGAGGCTGATATAATAGAGGCTATACAATCCTCAGAATGGATTTCTCCAGTTGCTGTGGCAAAATCTGGATGTGTATTGATTTACGTCATTCAAACAACAACATAGTTGTAGATAAGTTTTCTTTACCAAAACTTTCTGAAATGTTAAAACTGATAAAGGATGCAAAGTGGTTTTCAACAGTAGACTTATCAACGGCTTATCGATTAAATTAAATGATGAAATTAAACAGTATACAGCATTTATTCCTCACTGAAGATGTTTTCAGTGTGAAAGAATGCCTTTTGGCCTGGCCTCCGCAGCCGCTATCTTTCAAAGACTAATGCACCAACTGTCTGGAAAACATCAAGGGTAAGGTGTTTCCAAGATGATATATTATTATTTAGCAAAGATAGATTAGAACATGATAGAGTGTTAAAAGAAGTACTAGGAATTTTGGAAGAAATGGGTTTAACTGTAGAACATTCTAAATGTAAATTTAGAGAAAAATGTGTGACTTATTTGGGACGTGTTCTGTGTGGTGCAGGAGTAACTACTAAACCAGAATTAGTAGAGGCCATCCAAAATGCCCCATAACCCACCAACAAGGATGAAGTAAGATCCTTTTTAGGATTAGTGGAATTTTATGTAAAATTTGTGAAGGGATTTTCAAGTTGACTGTACAATATCAGAGACTTACTGAAGAATAGAGTGAAATTTGTATGGTCTGGTGAATGTAAAAGAGAGTTTGCAGACATAAAAAATGCCACAATTCAAGTACCTGTTTTAGGTTGTTTTGATCCTAAACGGAAGAATGTTGTCACAATGAATGCCAGTAATAAGGGATTAGGTGGTGTTTTATTGCAAATTTATGAGAACGGAAAGGAGACCTTAATTGCGTTTGCATCCCATGCCTTGACACCTACAGAGGAGAAATTCTCAGTGATTGAAAAGGAAACTCTTGCTTGTGTTTGGGCACTGGAACATTTCCGATCTTTTATGTGGGGTGATTTATGTGTTGTCCGTAGTGACCACAAACCTTTAGTTTGATTATTAAACACAGAAGGTATTTACAAGGCTTCGGCCGCAATTGCAAGAATGTCTATGCGTTTGCAAGATTTTATTTATAAGACTGAGTATGTGCCAGGTAAAAGCAATGTTTTAGCTGATTCTTTTTCTCATATACCTATGGATATTCAAGAGTGTGAGAAAAGTGATTGGAACGAATTACAAGTTGCCTTAATTCATGAAGGAGGTATCATCAGTGTGAAGGAGGAAATTTGGAATCAAGAGTATGTCAAAGATGGAGAGTTGCAGCAACCTATTGAGTGGGTGGAGCAACATTGGTAAAAAAAAGAGAACATTTTCAATAAACTAGAAGCATTTGGGGAAGTAAAAGAAGAATTATCGATGGTGAAAGGTACAGTTTTCAGAGGTGCTAGGGCAGTTCCTGCAGCCACTCTTAAGGATCATGTTATGAGTTTATGCCATGAGGACCATTGTGGTATAGTGAAGACCAAACAAAGAGTTAAGAAATGGTATTAGTGGCCTGGTATTGATATGAATGCAGAAAGAAAGGTTAAGAATTGCATATTTTGTGTAAATTCAGATAAGAGTTTGAGAACCTTGAGACCTAATATTCGCGAAATAGACTCGCAGTAGCGGTCAGCCCGCCGCCAATGCCGTGTTCTGGCCTCCACATTACGACCATGGCGTAAGTCCCACAGTCGGACCGCTGGCACCGTCACATTTGCACTGCCCGACAGCCTGGCAGTGCCAGCAGTCTGAATCCGCTAGGGCAGCACTGCCCAGGGGATCATGACCCCTGTGTCCTCCAGCTTTTGCATGGTGGTTCCACCACCATGCAAAGGCTGGCGGAGACGGGGTGCCAGGGGCTCTATGGTGGCCGCAGTACTGCCAATGCACTTGGCATGGGCAGTGCAGGGCAGCCCCGTCGCACTCTTCACTGCCTGATTTACAGCACAGCAACATTGCCGCTGGCTCTATTACGGGCTGGCGTCAATGTTGATGGTAGTTTCCCACTGGGCCAGCAGAAAACTCATAATAGGGTCAGCGGGTGGAATACCGAACTGGCGGTTTTCCTGACGTGCGGGTTTGGCGGGCAGAAATTCATAATGAGGCACTAAGTACTTAGGCAATTTGTAAATTTTTGTGAGAATTCCTTCCAAATAACATTTAAAAAAATAATCTTGATGTTGTTTCTGTGTTCCATTCTCTTTCGTATATTGTACAGTCTCAATATAAGGCTGCAATGTTCTGTTGCTAACTGAAAGGACTCAGATGAAGTATAAAGTTAATTGAGCTTTTGAATACTGAAATGCCATTGTTTCCTATAGAACTTGATGCCTAAATTGTTTTGTTCAATATGCTTTTAAAGATTGCATATGATGTTACAAAGCTCTTTAGTCCACTTTATCATTCTGCAAGAATGGAAAAAAACAAAAGTCAGCTGGTTCTCATGATATTGTGGGAGGGTTCATGTTAGACAAGCCAGCCAAGCACTATGAAAATCCAGATCAGTTCCTTCTGGTAAGGTGCGTAAACTAAAGTTCCCTGTCTGATTTGTATGCTACTTACTTGCGGAATGCTTGGAAGAGATGTCGTCTCCGTGAAATCTTTATGTTTACAAATGTATTCTGTTGTGAGTAAAAAGAGAAAACTCCAACTTTCATCCTCTGTTCAGCATTACAGAGAAATACACTGACTGTGTATTGGCAGAAGCAATACTAGTTTGATTTGGAGATAAGTGGTTAATTTCTTTTTTTAAATCGTAACAAAATCGAGACTATTCTGTATCACCTCCTGCCCCCCAATACTTCCAGCGCCCCTGCTCACAAATGAACAATGGCTATGTTTAATCAAGGCATTGGTGGTATTTCTTTCTTAACAGTGACTGTCCATGAGAAGTCAATTTGGTGCAAAAGACACAAACATCTAGTTTGAAAATGGATACTCGGAATTAAAAAGTAAGATTTGGAGCGGAATGACACGACCTACCAAGCACAATGGGCACATCTATTTGCGAAATGTAGAAAAAAACTGTTGCGCGCTGCCTTATATAGCATTGAACATTTTACCAGCACTGCCGTTGCATATATCATGCAGGTTACCACCAACTAATATGCACAAGACCAGATCTCAGAGCCATGGAAGGCAGTCCTTGCACAATGAAATCACAATCGAAAAGGCTACATAAGCTATGGTGTCACCTTGAATAGTATAGGATTTCATCGGGATCTTACCTCTCCCAGCATGCTACGAGTGGCGGTAATTCAACCGCGTTCCTGGTGCATGTCAGTGGTACTTTGTGTCAACCTTTACCTCACAGACACCAGAGCAGGATCACATCCAGTATTAAACTACCTCTGGCTCCTGTACCGCAGCGGTAAACAATATATATAGCTCCGTTTCAGTGAATAGTTGTTTTTTAGGGTGGAGGGCCAGATTTCTGCGGCACACGTACTGAACTTTTGTAGCCCAACTGATCTCACGAGCGCCCACAGGAATGCAAGATTGGCATTATAAACAGGGCTATTTACGTTGCCTTTTCCAAGTTCCTCATTCAGCACAAATTGATTCAATACGATTTAAATAAGCAGAATTTGATAGCTGTAGGACATAGATTGCCACATAACGCGCATCACGCCAGAGGCACGCAAACAAAAGCTCCCCCTCTCTTCTCGCATGTTAGCTACTTACTTGCTGAACGCTTGATAGAGATGTCAGTCATCGCCATGAAACCTTTAGGCTTTCAAAGGTATTTTCTTGCGAGTAAAAACAGATAACTCAAACCTTGACCAAAGAGTTTTTGAAAGAACTCCAGCTGGCCCCAACATAAGGAAACTTCAGATTGCATCATTCAAAGTGGCTCCACCGTGTACCCAATTAAATGCTTCCTTGGGCATTCAACTAATTATTTTAAATTGGGAAGCTATAAAACTAGTCAGTGCCTGCTGGTTGCATTCGTTCTCCCTCATACGAGACGGGAGAGCCTTTTCTAATAATAGCCTGTTTCTTCATCCGGGGCTAACCCAGTCCATAGCATTAAAGTACTTGAAATGACAGGTGTTTCCATTACCCAACTCAATGGCAGTAAATTATGCCTGTTTGATACAGACGAAGATTTGTGATCACCCTTCTAGAATTTAAATCCGTAGCCTGTAGAGCTCCACCTAGATTTCTGTGGACCGCGTATTATCACACTGAGATATGATTTCACTGGGGTGGATAGCAAATTCTTACCTCACAAGGCGACACAAATGTAGGATGCAGAATGGGATTTTTTACATGTATCTGAGTACATGAGTAGTAGGGGATGTTTTTGCGAAGCGTTCTAAACAACGGACCAGGGCTTGCTTGTGGTTTGCACTTCAGGTCATACTTTAGGGACTTCAGAAGCAGTTATTTTTTTTCTATCATGAAACTCAGAAGACTTTAAGTCCTGTACGTCATGTTTTGTGGTTGGCATTTTACACAGCACTTTGTGCCTTTGGGATGACTTAATAATGCATTTTATAGACCAGCCAACCTAGGAAACTTTTCCACAATGCGATCCTTCAGCTGATTCCCTGGAGTGGGCATAGCGGCGCGCAGGGCTGTGTTCCAAGAGTTAAAACACGAAACATGACAAGCTTTTTCGGAGAATTACCAGGTAGTTTGTTCATTGTTGCATGTGCATTAACTGTGCTTTAAATCATAACATTAGTGAAAACATTTAGGTACTTTGTATACAGTAGCATCTTAACATCACCAGTCCCTTGTGATAGTTTATCAATGGTGAATATTAAAGTCAGCACTTTGGGCCGTATTTAGAGGCCCCTAGCGCCACAGGAGCGTCACTTTTTGCATAAGCACTGCACCGTACTTACAAAGTGGCGTTAAGCCACTTTTTGTGGCTTAATGCCACCTTGTAAATATGGTCCCTTCCCACGCAGCACTGTGCATGGAAGGGGCATGCAATGGGTGTTGCTGTGGACATGCCACACAACACCCACTGCATTTTGACGCTGCCTCAGATTTATGAAATTTATTAAACCTCAGGCAGCGCCAAAATCTAATGCCACCCCCAGGGGTGGCGTTAACAGGGTGCAACAAGGAGGAATACTTTTATTCTTCCTTGTGTTTTGCTTTGCGTGCGTTGAAAGAGCAAAATGCCAGAAATAATTATGTGCGAGAAGGTGTCCCTTCCTGCACATAAACAATCATTTGAAAATGACGCTTTGGCACTTCTGTGTGTGCTGCATTGTGCAGCACACACAGAAGTGCCAAAGCGCCATTACTGATTGTTTATGTGCAGGAAGGTACACCTTCCCATACATAAACAATCACACCCATCAACGCAGACATCCTTGCACGATGGTGCACGGATGCCTGCATTGGCGCTGGCAGCTAAATTTAGGGGGAGCACTAGGGTGCGCCGTATTCACTTAAATATGGTGCATCCCTGCGTTTCTAAAGTGATGCTGCACGGCGTTGCCAATTTTGGTGCAGCACCGCGCTGCACCACTTTTCCTTGAATCTGACCTATTGTTTGTGCAGGAGGTTGCAACTGGTGGGCTAGAGCGTCCTTTTTTGTGGTCGAGGACAAGTTCATCATTAGACTGTGACTCAAAGCATGAAAGACAGAAAAGGAAGATAGCTGCTCCCAAGAGAGCGGCACTCATCAGAGCTCACCAAGTTTCGTGCTGCCGTGTTCCATCCTAGGCCACTGCAATGGGGAAAACTAAGGGCTCAATTTAGAGGAGCATGGTAACCGAAATTGACAGAAAAGAATACATGTTGAATAAGTAACTCCATCGTACGTTGAATAAAATGTTGATATAAAGTTGTAACAATCAACTGAAATTTTGCTGTGCTGATTCTGGCGGGTCTGCATTCTCTATCATCAATAAGTCAAGGTAAATGCCATGAAAAAGACGTAGATTAATCTGTGGTATCTGGAGCAGGTCCTCTGACAAAATATCTGCAGATTTCCCTATTTGTAACTTCGTTGGTGAAATACATGTGCTCAATTTAGACGAATATTTCAAGTTCATTGCTAGTGCAATTTAAATCACATTACTTACAACTGTCACTCAGGGAAGCCTGTGCTGCTGCAGTGCATGACACGCTGCTGCTTGCTTCTTCTCTCAGTCTCTCATTGACTAGAGGTGTGCTGCGCACTATGCTGGGGTGGGTGAAAACTTGGGAAGGACACAGGTCCATTGGTCCAACTCGGGACATAATATGACTGAACGGAACAAGGAGGGACTAGCAAATTTATTTTCAAGCTCTACGCACACTGTCATTGGTTGCACTGACTTGTGGACTTTATGCGGAGGCAGGGACCCACCCAGACTGTTTCTGGCATGGCGGGGCTCCTGATAAGGCAGAAGGCAGGCACCAAATTCAGTGTTACACATGATAATCCAGCCCAATCAGTCACCTGAAAAATGTGCCCCCGGATATAATTTAATAATAGCCCCGGAGAGGTGGCGGTCCCAGGGGCTGTGGGCCGGGGGGCACATGGCCCCCCCTGCATAAAATTCTGTTTAAGCCCCGGGGAGGTGGCAGTCCCTGGGGCTGGGGGGGAGGTCACCCCCTGCACACACAATGTTTTTATCCCCAGGTAGGTGGTGGTCCTTAGGGCAGCAGCGGGGCCGGGTGCCCCGCGGCATTAAAATTAAGAAGGCTCTGGAACTTGGCCCATCCGGAGGCTTGAGAATTATGAAGCACGGGAGCCCAGGCTTTGTTTTTTTTATTTTAAATTTTCACCCAATCCATGGATCCGCTGCGAACTGCTGCAAACATTTTTTAAAAATCCTTTTTTGCTCTGGGGGGTCCTTCTGCAACCTTGTTTCTTATTGCACTTTTTCTGGTAATCATTTAAATGCACCACGTGCACCCGTTATTGTGAAAACAGAAGAAATACTTATGTTCTAGCCTTTCAAATAGGTAATGGAGTTATCTAAACAATGCATTATGACAATATATGTAGCCTTGCGGTGATTGCACAGCCACGTACAGGCACATAAATACAAAAGTATAGACATGATCGTTATGCCATTTTGTATACCAGTAGAATTCCATCTGACAATTTTCCACCGGTGGGTGTACCTAATATTTATCCTATGGCTTTTCCACACTTCAACTTGTCAGTACTGACTGTTATCAATATAAACGATTCCACCATTTCATCATCGCATTATATCTTATAAAGGCCCAAGAAAATCACAGTTATATCCATTGTGTTATGCAGATAATCAATATAAATAATTCAAACATTTAAATAACCTCAGTGTCCTTGGAGAAACCTCAGTTCCAAAGCTTGCCATCAGTCTTTAAAGGTTGTCTGTAATAAAAAAAGAAAATCTCAACTACTCTACACATTAATTTAAAACTTTAAAACTTTCCAAAGCTCCTATTAACATGCCAGGCTATGACATCTATTACAAGTCTTCTCATAAATGTACAGACATCTCATCAATGTTTCGTACCCAAGGGTTTTTGCTGGTCAAGATTTACTTTTTATTGAAATCCTTGCCACAAACACATATAAGAACAAAAATATGCCATCCCTTGAAGTAAAAGGCTGGTTTGTAGCCACAACTACTGAAAGAGATCTCAGAAGACAACAATGCTCCTTGAATTATCACCTCTCCAATCAGGGTGAGAAAGGGCTTGCTACTACCAAAACATAGGTGATGTGCTGCACCAGTCACAGGGTTTGAGAGGGGCCCTCCACATCACATAACGTCAATCACTGAGCCAAACGAGCACTGAAAGAGTGTCAGCCTGGCAGCATCTCCTATGGTGACCTATTATACTGTGACAAACAATCTTGTGGGACGGCTGACATGAGTTCCAAAGAGAAGCTTCCATTTAGGAGTGCCAGCAGCCCTACCTCCAGTGCTGAGCTTATTTGGGACGTAAACTCATCTGTGCATTCAAACGTCAGTATGCTTTTCAGTTAAGGACAGTGATTTCAAAGCCACCCAGGTTTTGTATAAAATAGCTGAAACTGTTAGAGATTTTCCAAACCAGAGGAATAAAAACATTATTGGTATGTGTGGGTTTTGCAAATAAAACCACTAAAAGCTACACACTACTAAATTCTGCATTTTATTAATGTACCAAGCAGTCATGTTTGAATAAAAGTAGCCACAAGAATTTAGCAACTTCATTAGTAAGCAACCAATTTCATATATTTACACTTTTTATTGTTTGCAGATGCCCCTCATTAAGTGTTGGGTAATAATCGGGCATCTACTAAAATCATCAGTCACTCTTTTTTTCAACATTCGGTTTCTCCACCTCTTTAGAAGGTGCGGGAGCTGGTATGTGTATGAGAGTGGGGCTACACCAGCCCCTTATAAGCACTGCCCAGTAGACCATCCATTGTAGAACTACTAGTCTGCATGATGTTGCAAGACCCTCTTTGTTCATGCGGGGCTTCTTGCACAATGTCTGTTGTTATTATCCTACTGAAGATCTGCCATAGACAGCTATGTTTTCACTTATATTATAGAAAGGGCGAGAAGAAAGTATGGTTATAGTTTTTGATTTTCACCTACATATCCATACCCCAAAATGTACATGCTTAGACATTGGCAACTATTGCTTTTAACTATTAATTGTGAAGAAAGTAAAAATCCTGTGGACTCAACAGCTCTGACTGGCTACAAGCTGCTTGATTTAGAGTTGCGTGGTAAATAAAAACTACCCAATTTTTAGGTGAAATTCTAAATATGGATACATCTTAAACAATGTCCTTAATTTTCATATTGTTGACCTCACTTGGAGGCAAGCAGTGAGCCATTGACTCTGTTACCCCTACCGCAGCCCAGACACCATATCTTAAGCCCTGTCATGTGGAAGAGACCATAATTCATAAAATCCACCATAATATTTTCAGATTCCTTGATGTATTTTTGTCATACCTGAATTCTAGGGTTTTTAAGGACTGAATTTTCCTGTGAATTAGATTTGTTCAGCACAAGAAAGACATTAACGCTGGTGCTATGTCACACTCCAGAACAGAAGCATCCACAGAATGCATAAGGGATTTTGATATATTGTGCACAATCTGCTTCAAAAGCAATTGGTAAATACTTTACCCCACGTTGTCCACAATGTGTTCCCCAGGAACCCTTGAGCAAGGTAGAGCTATAAATGAATATGAATAGATCATCCGACTAGAGGAATGTTAGCTTAGTTGGAATGTACTGATTGTTGTTTCTCTTGTTCTTTTTTCAGATAACACCCTAGCAATAGTTCTCGGTAGCGTATTTGCTTTCCTGGCACTGCTAACCTTGATTCTGGTGATCATCTTCCATGAGTGGAAACAGGCACGGTAAGTATTTGATAGCTATCCTTGACAAAGCCAAAACAACTGCCTTGTACTGTGAGACGAGCTCTGTCAAGAGTTACCAGTAGAGAGCCATCTGCAGTGGTAAGGGCCTAGGCAAAGGATGCTAGAATTGCTGAAAATTCCAGGGTGAAACTCCTGTCAGCTATTTTTTGCAGTTGACAGATCTGTACTGGCTTTGAGTGTAGTAATGACAGCTCTGCCACATCACCAAAGTCCTAGTTCAAAACCAGTAGTACAGTGTACGCATAGCTGAAATGCCATGGTTCTCTATTGATCACTTTAGCATTTGCAACAGACAGCTAAAGCTGCCACTAGCTAGACGCTAAGAAGCAGAGATGTTACTTTAGTGGTAATTCATTTTAAGGACTGCAAAATTACTGGTTTGTTGACCACAAAAATGGCTTTTTTGTATATATTAAACCCAGTTTGAGAGTGTAAAAACTGTTCCAACTCGCAAAATGGGTTTAGTAACTAATTTTTGATTGCAGTTAGGAAGGATCATGAAAGGGGCACCCCCGCCCCTATTGCAATTAAATATGTCATCTAGCAATAATTTGAGATCACAATTGCGGTTGCAAATCATTGATCAGTTACCAACACCTCACAAGAGTTATTACTGATTCACCAAGGGAAAGGTGCACTTTTGGGACACCTCTACTTTTGTGAATACTGTTGACAGACTTCTGGTTGTAATGTTCTTCCAAATGGGAACCTTTTATAAATAGCAACTTTAGCTCCTTTATGGAAAATGGGATGCTTTTAAAAAATCAATGTTCAGGACAGATTTACAAGGACACATTGAAAATCGTACAAGAAGAACCAATATCAGAATCAATGGAGCACCTCCATAAACAGATTGGAACAACTTTGTATACTGTGTAAAAAGACCTTTTCAACTGCTCTTACTGGCCACAGATTCAAAATACTTATGCCTGTATAGAACCCACAGAGTGAGCACAACACAAACAAAGGGACAAGGCCATTGATGTCCTGACCTGCATCTATTAGAACAAACTGAAGGAAACAAATGATGGAAGTAGGCAGATTTAAAGGGACAGTGCTATTCATGAAGCTCAAAAGCCTTCTATTTTGAGACCTGTCTAAGGTTAAGCAGCAGAAAGGGCAGGACCTTCAGCCCATCACAAGCTTCCTTAAGAGCTAGAGAAGATAGATACAGATGAGAGCACTCTTTTTGCCTTATTTTCACATTGGAAGACCAACTAAGACAGATTAGATCTCTGTTGAAAGCCAAGTAACTCCTGGAATACTCAGACCTCTCTCCCGAATGAGACAAGTCAAAACACTATCCTCAAAGGGATAATTGGAAAGAGCTCAGAAGCAGGGTCACATATAAAAGAAGAGTTTGAAAATCTAATGGTGCAACAATTGCAGTAGAAAGACAAGCAGTGCTGAAGAAGCTGAAAGGAGGTTACAAAATAGCTTGTGGCCTGCAAAGGGATTCCAAAGATTATATATATATATATATATATATATATATATATATATATATATATATATATATATATGCATATATATATATACACACACTACTGGAGGTCACCAGTAGGTAGTTATAGTTAGGACTATGCCTATATCTTTGGAACCAGTGATTCTTGTTGTGCATAGAAAGTTTTGGGGTGATCCGTCAAGCGGGGCTGAGAAAAGGGGGCGGGTCAAAAAGTTGTGTTTCCCATGTTAATTCCAGTAGGACCTTTTAACACGACTATAGCCTGAACCACTGGATGGAATTGCACCAAATTTGGCAGAAAGCTAGCTGTTGGTACGCAGATTCTGCTTTTGGTTATTTGGTCTAAATCCGTTCAGTAGTTTATGACAAATTGAAAGGGAAATACATTTGTATATGTGTGGTCGCAAATTAGTCGCAGCGTTATAGTTAGGTTCTGAATTTACTTTACAAAACCATAGAAATTCAGCAGTTATAGTTAGTTATTTCAAGTAACTATAACTCGTGCCCATAGGTAACTATAACTCGTGCCTTCACCATGCATAGCTAATTACTCCACATATTATATCACTGATGACACCAGCTATGGCATCTTTGATATTTTCGCTGCAATATTTGCAATAAAATCTTTGATTAGAAAACTGTGCATGCGAGGGTGTGAGTTCTAATTACCTTAGGATGTGAGTTATAGTTATTTGAATTAACTCTATAAGTTTTCTATGTCTATGGTTTTGTACGAGTAAATTCAGAACCTAATTATAATGTCCCTTTAACCCGTTTTTTCAGTGAATATGTGTGTGTGTGTGTGTATATACATATATCATATGTGGAACTTTCAGGACAAGGTAACGTTTAAACTAAAGAAATTCACCAGATATAGTTATCTTTAGTTACTATAAGTCGTGCTCTAAGGTAACTATTACTCACACCCCCACCATGCACATTCTTGTCATTAATAGTGTTATCTCCAATGTTGCAGTAATGTTATTAGTGATGTCATAAAAAATGTCATGAGTGATTTAATATGTGGGATACTTAGCTGTGCATGGTGATTGGGTGACTCTAGGGTCACCCTGCAGCCAGGCCCTCCCTCCAACCTCCCTGTATGGAGCCAAACCCCACCTCGCACAGCTGAAGGCCATGCACTACATGGGGTTGTCTGCAGGGCACTCCTTCAAGGGAAACATGAAAAATAAATGAGCCACTCTTGACGCTCATTTGTTCATAAGTTTGGTGTCCTCCTGCCAATCCGGGACACCCTTTTTTATTTATTAGGAGGAAGGGCATACAGCCTCCCCCCAGTCTTTACAGCCCTGGGGACCCCATTCCCCAGGGCCTTTTTTTTAATTAAGGGGTGGGGGAATGCATCCCCCACCCCAAGCCTTTATGGCACTGGGGACTCCATCCCCTGCGGCCCCTCTTGTTTTAAGTGGACCAGAGATCATGCCCCTCCTTCGCAGAGCCTTTACAGCCCTGGAGTCCTCATTCCCTAGGACCTTTCTTCTTTAAGGAAAAGGGAGCATGCAGCTCCCCTTCCCAGAGCCAATAGTGGCTGGGGGAACCCATATCCAAGGGCTACATTTTTTAATTAAGGGAAGGGGGAGTGCGACCCTCTTCCTGAGCCAATATGAGTCCTGGGGACTGTATCCCTCCGGGGCTTTTTTTTTTTAAATTAAAGGAGTGGGGTGCACAGCCCACATCCCAGAGTCTTTATGGGTGGTCGTGGAGGAAGCCCTAGGCCCAGCCGCCCAAATTTGCTTCTCATCAAGTGCCATACTAGGTGCTGGTGGGGTCCAGCACTTTTTCATTGTTCCCGCCTGTCCGGGAGCAGCATTTTTCAACTGCCCCCTCTGGCGGAGAGCAAAGTGGAGTTGCCTGCCTGGAAGAGTGCTGGGGGGGTATGCCCACACTCTCTCAGGCAGGGAACTACAGTGTTGCAGGAGAGGTTCCGCAGGACATTGTGTAGTTTTACACCCCAAGGGGGTGGGGCTCAGTGTGGGGTGCACACCCCCCTCCTGTTTTGTAGGTTTTTGGTGGTCCCTGGGATCCGCTAATGGGTCAGGAAGGAGGGCTCCACTCACACCACACCCCACTCCGCATATATATTTTATAGAAAAGTTCCCTTGGACCTGACCCATCCCAGGGGTCAGATTTCACATATTATGAAGACCAGTGGGATTGTGGCTTTTTAGCATTTCTTTTTTCATTTTGGTCCCAGGGGGCCCTTCCCCAAAAAACGGTTAAAGGGGCAAAATATTGCTATCCTACACCCTTACATATATATATTTTTTTAAACAAACTCAGAAGAGGGGACTGTGTTCCCAGGTCCTGCAATGGCTACCTACAACATTTTTCCTCATGCTGCAGGCAGCCAATCAGAGCATTCGCTCCCATGGGTGCCTGGCTCCCATGGAAGTGAGTTGGCCCTAGGCAAAAAAAAGGCCACTGGGCCAATCAAAATGCTCTATTTTTTTTAAAGTGATTTTGAGGGACTGCTGTTAGAGTCCCTCAAAGCCAACCGTCCAGATATGCAATTATTTTTATAGCGTAATTTCTCAATAACTGCTGAACTGATTTAAACCAACTCACAAAAAGCACAATCTGTGTACCAAGAGATTTAACAGATTGTTCCTACCCAGAGGGAGCAGCATAAATAGCTGCTCCCTTTGGGTGGGAACAATACTGATTTCTGCAGCATGTGTATGGTGGGCACCAGGTCACCCACCCATATTAAACATAGGCCCCAGGGGATAGGTCACCAAGGCTTTTTTAAGGCTCGGGTAGGGAGGCCCCCCTCTCCTTTTTTATAGGTTTGGGCCCCAGGGTGTGCCTGTAATTGCTAGTGAAGGGGGCCCGCAGCACTCATCCAATTTTAAAAATAGTTCCTGGGGGGATGGGGTCACATGGCCTAAAGAGGCTCGGGAGGGGGGCAATGAGGCCCCCTGCCCTTGTAAATATATGGAGTCCTGGGGATGGGGTCCCAATGGCCATAATAGGCTGTGGGAGGGGTGCACATGACTCACCTCCCCACATATATATGGCTGCAGGGACATTACAATTAGGTAATTAGGTTGACGTTTTACCCACACAAAAACATAGAAAATCAGCAGTTATAGTTATACTCATAGTTATACTTCGGTTAAGAACCTAGAACTCTTGGCCTAAAGTCACTTAATGGCACAAGTTATAATTTCTTCAGATAAGTATAACTATAAATATAACTATAACTGCTGACGTTCTATGGTTCTGAATGGGTAAAATGTCAACCTAACTATAACGTTCCTCTAACCTTTGTTTTTTTTTCCAGTGAATTTTTATAGTTTTTATAAAATTACTGTATGGTGATACAACCATGGCCAACCCCCCGCATGCACCCAACCCCATGCAGCGCACAATCTTTGTCCATTCGCTGTGGGGTGTATGGTGTGTGAGGATTTTTTTCTGTAGGGCTTCAGATCTTGGGAACCATTGCAGATTTACACTGGGGGTTGGCTGTGCGATGCAGTAGATCTGCTGATTGGCTGAACAAATGTAGGCAGTTTTTTGCCCGTGAGGGGTCCCTCAGAGACTCCTCCATGAGTCAAAAGGGGTTGGGATACCACTATCCTGACCCTTTATGTGTGTTTTTATTTAGGTTTTTTCCCCTTGGGCTCAACCAAGAAACAAAATGGTGGCTCCAACTTTACTTTCAGGTTGCGGCCAGCCAATCAAAGCCTTGGTTTTTGCCTGGATTTGCAGGTACCCATGAATCCCCGTGGTTACCCGTGGATCAATCGAAGGATCCGTGTCCCTAGATATCTATAGTTTTGTTCCTTTAAACTACTGAACAGATTTACACCACAATGCATTCCACACTGGCATCAGTGTGGGTTTATTGTGCTGAGAAGTTTGCTACCAAACTTCTCGGTATTCAGTAAAGCCATTATGGAGCTGTGTAGTTCCTAAAGACAAAATCCCAGACCATATACTCAATATGGCTACACTGCACCAACAATGTCTAAGAATGGACTTAGACACTGTAGGGGCATATTGCTCAGACAGCTATGCCCTCACCTGTGGTATAGTGCACTGTTGGACTTTTGCTTATGCAGGGTCATCCCCAGACTTTTTCGCCTCCTGCCTCCTATTTTTTTCTGACATGTTGCTGTTGGCTTTTCAACTCTGAGCACTTTACCACTGCTAACCAGTGCTAAAGTGCATATGCTCTCCTGTTTAAATTGTATGTAAGTGGTTCATCCATGATTGGCATATTTGAATTACTAGTAAGTCCCTAGTAAGGTGCACTAGAGGTGCCAGGGCCTGTAAATCAAATGCTACTAGTGGGCCTGCAGCACTGGTTGTGCCACCCACATAAGTAGCTCTGTGATCATGTCTCAGACCTGCCACTGCAGTGTCTGTATGTGTATTCTTACACTGTAAATTCGACTTGGCAAGTGTACCCACTTGCCAGGCCTAAACCTTCCCTTTTCTTACATGTAAGGCACCCCTAAGGTAGGCCCTAGGTAGCCCCAAGGGCAGGGTGCAGTGTATGGATAAGGTAGGACATATAGTAATGTGGTTTATATGTCCTGACAGTGAAATACTGCCAATTTCGTTTTCACTGTTGCAAGGTCTGTCTCTCTCATAGGATAATATGGGGGCTACCTTTAAATATGATTAAAGTGTAGATTCCCCTAGAGAGTAGATAGATATGTGGAGTTTGGGACCCCTGAACTCACAATTTAAAAATACATCTTTTAGTAAAGTTGATTTTGAGATTGTGCGTTTGGAAATGCCACTTTTAGAAAGTGAGCATTTTCTTGCTTAAACCATTCTGTGACTCTGCCTTGTTTGTGGATTCCCTGTCTGGGTCAGTTTGACAGTTGGGTTGTTTTTCACCTCACACCAGACAGTGACACAAAGGGAGCTGGGGTGTGATCTGCATTTCCTGATTAGCTATCTCTGCTAGGAGGGAGGGGTGGAGTGGTCACTCTCATCTGAAAGGACTGTGCCTGCCTCTGACAATGCTGTCTCCAGCCCCCTGGTGTGTGTCTGAGGCCTTGCCTGGGCAAGGCAGGATTTCACAAGAAGGTGTGAGTCCCCTTTGAAGAAAGGTGACTTCAAAGACTAAAATGGGTATAAGAAGGGCACCCAAACTTACAAACTTGAGAAACACTTCTGGAATCAAGGGGAACCTCTGCCTGGAGAAGAGCTGATCGCTGAGGAACAAGTGCTGCCCTGCCTGTGACTGTGCTTTGTGGAGCTTTCCTGCAGTGCTGCTTCTGCCAGAGTAAGAGGGCAAAGACTGGACTTTGTGTGCCTTCCATCTTGAAGAAGAAATCTCCAAGGGCTTGATGTAGAGCTTGCCTCCTGTTATTGAAGTCTCAGGGATAGCAAAGACTTCTTCCTGCCAGCACCTGGAGTCTCTGGAGAGACCCCTACTCTGCTCTGTGGTGCCCTTCCAGTTCCTGGGACCCTGAAAAGAGAGGCTGGCAGCCTAAGGACAAAAATACACGCACCGAGTGCCGTGCGGAGAAAAGATCGACGCGAATCCGATCGCGGCTGAGAAAACGACGCGACGCCGGTTCCGCAGCTGAGAAACGACGCCGCAGGAAACGCGACCGGAGAATCGACGCCCGGAGCAGGAGAAACGACGCGCAGCATCGCTGACGAAGGCTGAGAGATCGCAACCAGCGACGCGGGACTTTCGGACCGTCGCGTGGCTGGCTTTTTCGACGCGCCTCGCCGTGCCGAGCTGTTTTCGACGCATATAACCGTGCAGGGTTATTTTCGACGCACACCGCCCGTGCGGGGTTATTTTTGACGCAAACCAGGTACATTTTCACGCTAGCAGCGCTAGTGTGGTGTTACAACTACCTAAAGACTCTTTTTATTTTAAACCTTTAAAAAAATCATAACTTGACTTGTGTATGTTGGATTTTTGTCGTTTTGGTCTTGTTTTGTCTAGATAAATATTTCCTATTTTTCTAGACTGGTGTTGTGTCATTTTGTAGTGTTTTCATTAAGTTACTGTGTGTGTTGGTACAAATACTTTACGCCCAGCACTCTGAGGTTAAGCCTACTGCTCTGCCAAGCTACCAAGGGGGTAAGCAGGGGTTAGCTGAGGGTGATTCTCTTTTATCCTAACTAGAGTGAGGGTCCTTGCTTGAACAGGGGGTAACCTGACTGTCAACCAAAGACCCCATTTCTAACATTGGTGACCAGCGGTCGGGATTGGACTTGTGTTTGTACTTGACATACAGTAATTAAGTGTACACTACTGTTTTGATCTCAGACCACTACGTGACCACATACTACTTGTCTTGTGATTCTGCTTTTTGTTCTCTGATGTCCTCCTGGAAGTATTGATAATATTTTTGGACTTTGTTTTTTGGTTGTGAAGCCTTTGCAGAATGGAAGTCCATTTCTGGCACCTATTTATGTATAAAAAGTGGCAGCTTAAAGCATTCTGCATGGAAAGGGGACTGGCTGTGAACAGGAAATCCAGAAGGGAGGATCTTGAGTCAGCCCTGTTTCAGTATGAATTGAAACGTTGTCAGGCAACACCACCAAATGAGTCTGAGGAGGATAACTACTCTGAGGAGGAGGATAACTACTCTGAGGAGGAGGGAACAGAAAGAGATGAGTGGCTCCTAGCTCGAATCCGGAGTCTGGAAGAGCTAGATGCAGAGCTTGAGAGGGCTGAGGAGGAGAGAGCCTTAGTCCTGGAAAAAGAAAGGATTGCAGCTCAAGAGCTGAGCTGTGAAGAGCTGAAGCTGGAGGCCATGAGGGCTGAGTCCAGTTCAGATGGTGGCAGCAAAAATCTTGTATCCAGTACTGCTGAAGAAGTGCACATGCCCAGAGATGTGGTGCCCTACTTGAAGGAGGGAGTTAACACACGCCAGGAGGTTCAGGGGTATGAGGTAGCTCCAGTGATGCACAGGGTCCCTGAGGTGGATTGGGGAACTGGCATGGGGAGTCATATTCCTACTGGTGGGAGGGACACTCTACTGACTCTAGGTGAGAGTGACAGGGAGAGGGGTTCCCCCCAAGTAGAAGTCCTGGTTATGGAGTGTGAAGACATCCCAGAAGAGTGTGGGTTGAGTGTCAGGGACAGTCAGGTACTGTCTCACCAGTCTCAGGAGGGTGATGTGGGGTGCTTTTTCAAAGCAGAGTCACTGGATGGTTGGGTGAAGGGTACTTTGGTTAATTCATGTGAGGGGCGGAGTGATGTAATTGCTGGAGAGCATATGTCTAGTCCTTATTTTCCAGAGCTATGCCAACACCAGGTGGAGTGTGAGTTCTCTGACCCCAGGGAGCTTACAATGGAGGCAGACTTCTGGGTGAGTACCAGAGAGTCTGAAGAGGCATTTAGGGGTGCTCCTGAGAGGAGTGGTCTAGGTAGTTCCCAACCAGGTGAGGTAGGGAAGGATTGTAGTGTCCCAGGTAGGTCCCAGTGTAGTGGGATGGGTGAGGGACCCCATGTCCAGTCTCAGAGGAGAGGGAATGGGGATGGGTTGAGGCCCAAGGTGCCCGAGATCCGGTCCCAGGTCCTGGAGGGTTCCCTGCGGGAACCCCAGGAGGGGAGCCTAGCCTGTACCATAGGGCCATCTGTTGAGGGAGACCCCACAGTGTCAGGAGAACTTGGGGGGGCGGCTGTAGCCAGCGTCCCACCAGTTCCTGTGTCTGGCAGTACCACTCCTAGTGAGGGGTTGCAGAAGTCCAGACAGAGGGTTGAGAGGGGGTTGCGGACCCCAGTGGAGAACCTGGAGGGTCAGGGGTCAGCTCTGAGTGCAGAGCCCCCCAGGAATGACCTTTGTGAGACCATTTCTGGGCTGGGGGGAATCCAGACTCTGTCAGATGGGCAGAGGTCAGGAGACCTGCGCCAGCCAGACTCTTGTATGGCCCTTGGGGAAAGTGTTTCCCTTGTGGGGGGTAGGTGTGCCCCCCAGGAAGTCCTGGTGCGCCAGGCAATGATTCAACCGCAGGATAGTGACTCTGGGTTGGATTGCCAGATTCAGGGGGTAAGCTCTGATCTGGTAGGGGGTAGGTGTGCTCCCCTGGAAGTCCTGGTGTGCCAGGCAATGGTTCAACCGCAGGGTGGTGACTCTGGGTTGAATGATCAGGTTCAGGGGGTAAACTCTGACCTGATAGGGGGTAGGTGTGCTCCCAAGGAAGTCCTGGTGTGCCAGGCAGTGGTTCAACCGCAGGGTGGTGACCCTGGGTTGGATGACCAGGTTCAGAGGGTAAACTCTGACCTGGTAGGGGGTAGGTATGCCCCCCAGGAAGTCCTGGGTTGCCAGGCAGTGATCCAGTCTGTGGGTACAGACCCTGGATTGGGAGGCCAGGTTAAGGGTGTCCCCCCTGACCTGGAGGAAGGGGCTACTGCTAACAGTACCCCTACCATGTTGTCTTCTGGGGGGGCCGCTCCTAGTTGGGTGGTTCAGGACCCCAGAAGAGAGGGCAGGGGGAGGGAAGCCTCACCCCTGGCCCTGGTCCAACCTGAAGGTACAGACCCCAGGTTGGAGGATCAGTTGCAGGTTAACATCCCTGCACTGATGGAAGAATTGTGCAGGACTGCTTCTACAAGCACCCTGACAGTTTTGGACTCTGGGGGTGCCGCTTCTGCAGGGAGGGTACAGAGCCCCAGAGGGGAGGACCAGGGTCAGGTTGTCATCCCTGACCTGGTGGAAGAGAGAGTGGTCAAAGGGTGCCAGGCACCTGGGGCTACCACCCCCCACTCTCCACAGTCACAGTGGTTAGAGAGGCCTGAGGTCGGGCTCTCATCCCTGACAGTTGTCTGGGGCCACTGTGGCTTGCTGTCCTGGTGGACAGAGTTGCCCCTGGGGGGGGGAGGACGAGAGTCACACCCCGGGGGTGGAGTGGGCAACACCACTGTGTTGGCCCTGGTGGTACTATCTGCCCATTGCAATTCATCTGTGAGCAAAGTAAAGTTAGGTGCTGCACAGATGGTGTCTGTAGATGTGGAGAAGGGTTCCCCATGGGTTAGCTTAGTGGGCCCTGAGAGTATGGACAGAGGGATCCAACTGGAGTCAGGAAGGCGTAGAACTGGAACATGCCCCTGCTGTTGTGGGCCTGGGTCCCTGTTCTATCGCCCCAATCAGGGAAGTACATCAAGGTATTGATTGTTCTCCCCTGGCTTTAGGCTGGTAGGGGGTCGTGTTGGACTTTTGCTTATGCAGGGTCATCCCCAGACTTTTTCGCCTCCTGCCTCCTATTTTTTTCTGACATGTTGCTGTTGGCTTTTCAACTCTGAGCACTTTACCACTGCTAACCAGTGCTAAAGTGCATATGCTCTCCTGTTTAAATTGTATGTAAGTGGTTCATCCATGATTGGCATATTTGAATTACTAGTAAGTCCCTAGTAAGGTGCACTAGAGGTGCCAGGGCCTGTAAATCAAATGCTACTAGTGGGCCTGCAGCACTGGTTGTGCCACCCACATAAGTAGCTCTGTGATCATGTCTCAGACCTGCCACTGCAGTGTCTGTATGTGTATTCTTACACTGTAAATTCGACTTGGCAAGTGTACCCACTTGCCAGGCCTAAACCTTCCCTTTTCTTACATGTAAGGCACCCCTAAGGTAGGCCCTAGGTAGCCCCAAGGGCAGGGTGCAGTGTATGGATAAGGTAGGACATATAGTAATGTGGTTTATATGTCCTGACAGTGAAATACTGCCAATTTCGTTTTCACTGTTGCAAGGTCTGTCTCTCTCATAGGATAATATGGGGGCTACCTTTAAATATGATTAAAGTGTAGATTCCCCTAGAGAGTAGATAGATATGTGGAGTTTGGGACCCCTGAACTCACAATTTAAAAATACATCTTTTAGTAAAGTTGATTTTGAGATTGTGCGTTTGGAAATGCCACTTTTAGAAAGTGAGCATTTTCTTGCTTAAACCATTCTGTGACTCTGCCTTGTTTGTGGATTCCCTGTCTGGGTCAGTTTGACAGTTGGGTTGTTTTTCACCTCACACCAGACAGTGACACAAAGGGAGCTGGGGTGTGATCTGCATTTCCTGATTAGCTATCTCTGCTAGGAGGGAGGGGTGGAGTGGTCACTCTCATCTGAAAGGACTGTGCCTGCCTCTGACAATGCTGTCTCCAGCCCCCTGGTGTGTGTCTGAGGCCTTGCCTGGGCAAGGCAGGATTTCACAAGAAGGTGTGAGTCCCCTTTGAAGAAAGGTGACTTCAAAGACTAAAATGGGTATAAGAAGGGCACCCAAACTTACAAACTTGAGAAACACTTCTGGAATCAAGGGGAACCTCTGCCTGGAGAAGAGCTGATCGCTGAGGAACAAGTGCTGCCCTGCCTGTGACTGTGCTTTGTGGAGCTTTCCTGCAGTGCTGCTTCTGCCAGAGTAAGAGGGCAAAGACTGGACTTTGTGTGCCTTCCATCTTGAAGAAGAAATCTCCAAGGGCTTGATGTAGAGCTTGCCTCCTGTTATTGAAGTCTCAGGGATAGCAAAGACTTCTTCCTGCCAGCACCTGGAGTCTCTGGAGAGACCCCTACTCTGCTCTGTGGTGCCCTTCCAGTTCCTGGGACCCTGAAAAGAGAGGCTGGCAGCCTAAGGACAAAAATACACGCACCGAGTGCCGTGCGGAGAAAAGATCGACGCGAATCCGATCGCGGCTGAGAAAACGACGCGACGCCGGTTCCGCAGCTGAGAAACGACGCCGCAGGAAACGCGACCGGAGAATCGACGCCCGGAGCAGGAGAAACGACGCGCAGCATCGCTGACGAAGGCTGAGAGATCGCAACCAGCGACGCGGGACTTTCGGACCGTCGCGTGGCTGGCTTTTTCGACGCGCCTCGCCGTGCCGAGCTGTTTTCGACGCATATAACCGTGCAGGGTTATTTTCGACGCACACCGCCCGTGCGGGGTTATTTTTGACGCAAACCAGGTACATTTTCACGCTAGCAGCGCTAGTGTGGTGTTACAACTACCTAAAGACTCTTTTTATTTTAAACCTTTAAAAAAATCATAACTTGACTTGTGTATGTTGGATTTTTGTCGTTTTGGTCTTGTTTTGTCTAGATAAATATTTCCTATTTTTCTAGACTGGTGTTGTGTCATTTTGTAGTGTTTTCATTAAGTTACTGTGTGTGTTGGTACAAATACTTTACGCCCAGCACTCTGAGGTTAAGCCTACTGCTCTGCCAAGCTACCAAGGGGGTAAGCAGGGGTTAGCTGAGGGTGATTCTCTTTTATCCTAACTAGAGTGAGGGTCCTTGCTTGAACAGGGGGTAACCTGACTGTCAACCAAAGACCCCATTTCTAACATGCACCCTGCCTTAGGGCTGTAAGGCCTGCTTGAGGGGTGACTTACCTATGCCACAGGCAGTGGTTTGTGGGCATGGCACCCTAAGAAGCGTGCCATGTCAACTTTGTATTTTTCTGCCCACCAGCACACACAAGCAGTAAGTCAGTATGCATGTGCTGGGTGAGGGGTCCCCTAGGGTGGCATAATACATGCTGCAGCCCTTAGGGATCTTCCATGGCCACAGGGCCCTTTGTACCATACGTACCTTTTACAAGGGATTTAATTGTATGCCAGGGCTATGCCAATTGTGGAAACAAAGGTACAGTTGTAGGTAAAGAACACTGGTGATGGGGCATGGTTAGCAGGCATCAACACTAGGCAATAAGTGAGGGGGGTAACCATACCTACAGTGGCACTTCCCTACAATGATGTTATAAAAGATGTAATGAGTGATGTCATACCTGGAGTAATTAGCAGTGCATGACAAGGGCGCGACTTTTAGTTACCTATGAGTTCTAGCTACTTGAGATAACCGTAGCTATAACTGCTGAATTTCAATTTTTTTGTGCAAGTAAAATGTGAACCTAACTATAACGTCCCTGTAAACTTTGTTTTTTTAAGTGAATTTCTATGTTTTTTAAATTCTATTTCCTAACTATAATGCCCCTGTAACCTATAGTTTTTTCAGTGAATTTCTATGTTTTTTTAATGTTAAGTAATTTTAATTGCTTTATGTTAATCTAACCACTGACTTTGAGCATGAATGTCAAGGTTTGCTGCAGGGCCTGGCGTGCAGTGAGGCACAGCGGCCTACCCTCTATAAGCGCAGTGGGGGTTGGCTGCAGGCCTTGGCCACAGACCAGGCTCTACAGCCAAAACCCCATTTAGCAGCAAATTGCAGGCTCTTTGCCCAAAACCCCATTAAGCAGCCATCCCCATGCCACAAACAGCCTTCCGAAAGAATAGAAAACGGGGCAGGTTATGAATACTCTGATGCTCTAGCCCAGGTGCTTCAGTCCCAAAGGGACCCCACCTGGGCAAAAAAGCATTTCTTAAAATAAAATGGCAGAAATTCGAAGTGGATCTGTGTTAAAAAAAAAAAAAAAAAAAAAACAAGCATAGTATCTCATGCCTATGCAGTATAGCACCCAGGAGGGCCAGGTCGTGGGGGCATTTGCCATTATGAAAAAAAGGATTGATCCTGCAGGGCCCCACCCTCCTATGGATCTATTATGCCCTGGGGACCACCACCTCCCTTAGGCTTTATTACTATTTTGGAGGGGGCCGTGTGGATCCCCTCCATGGCTCAAGGGAGCCCCAGGGACCCCCACCTCCCAAGGGCTTTATTTTTCAAAGTGGAGGGGGTCCGCGCATTCCCTCCCTCCTGAGACCCTGCCCCCTGGGAACACCACCTCCCCTGGTTAAATTCAAAACATTAAAAGGGAGGCCGTGTGGACCCCTGGACCCTGGAGACCACAACCTCCCCGTGGCCTATAAAAAAAGTAAAACTGCCTTGCAGCCCCCCCTCAGTGGGCCAATTATGGCCCCAGGGACCCCATACTCTGGGCCTGACCATTATTAAAAGAAGGACGGGCTGCGTGGACTTTCTATTGGGGCTGATTTTGGCCCTGGGGACCCCATCTCCCAGAGCCCGGACACTTCTACCTGAGTGCCCTGGCCCTACCCAGGGCACCCAGTGTGCAATTATGGGGACTGCCGGGGGAGTCTAAAGGCCCCCACAGTCCCAGTCGACTTCCCACTTCCTGCGGGAGCTGACATTGCTCCTGTACTTAGGGAGCTACAAAAAATGCAGCTCCCTGCATGCAGGTGTGATCATTTCATCTGTTTTCCTGCCCGCATTACAGCAGGCAGGGAAACAGAAGAAAACCCCACTCCCAGCAAGCAGGAGCAGTTTTACAGCTCTCGCTTGCTGGGAGCAGAGTTAGTGTTTGCTCTCGCTTGGTGGGAGCTGTCACAGGAGGTGGGCTGCGTGACCCCCCTTCATTTAAATAATAAACCCCCAGGGAGGTGGTGGTCCCCGGGGTTCAGAAGACCCCAATAGAGGGGGGTCAGCACCTCCCCTCCAATGTTTTAATAAAGCCCTGGGATGGTGGTCATCCCCAGGGCTCAAAAGAGCCTTAGGAGGTGGGCCCCGTATACCCTGTGGCCCCCTTCTTTTCTTTTATATTGGCATATGCCCCCAGGACCTGGCCCGCACGGGGGCTAAATTAAGAACAAGCACCAACACTTCCTGGTTAAAGTGCTGACAGCCAATCAGATCAAAACATGAGCCTCTGTGTCCCTAGATCGCAATATTTTTAACCTTTAATAACTCCAAAATTACTGAATGGATTTACACCAAATAACAAAAAATACACTTTCTGAACCAAAATCTACTTTTGTGCCAAATTTGTTGTATTATGGTGCTTGATGAATCACCCTAAAACTTTCAAGACAGCAGCTGAAGTGAGATGCGTACTCGTTTTGAAAATGTTGTGAAGATTTGTCAAACAGCAGTTATTAGCAAATAAAAAAATGCATTTTCTATGCAAACTAGATTCTAACTATAACTACCTACTGGCGAAAGGTTACAGGGATGTTACAGTTAGGCTCACATTTTAAATGTTCCAAAAAATAGAAATTCACCAGTTATAGTTAGACTTATCACAAGCAACTATAAGTCGTACACTAAGGTAACTATAACTTGCAACCCCACCATGCAGTTATCTGATCAATAATTTTATTGCAGATGCTATAGTGACATTATCAATGATGTTATCAAAGATCTCATGATAATTTGTGCTGTAACAAAAAGTGCATGGTAAGGGCGCGAGTTATAGTTAGATCAGCGCACGCGTTATAGTTACTTGTGATAACTCTAGCTATAACTGGTGAATCTCTTTTTTTTGGTACGTTTAAAATGTGAGCCTAACTATAACGTCCCTGTAACCTTTGTTTTTTGTAAGTGAATTTCTATGTTTTTTTAATTCTATTTCCTAACTATAATGTCCCTGTAACCTTTGTTTTTTTCTGTGAACTTCTATGCTTGTTTTAATGTAAAGTAATTTTAATTATTGTATGTTAATCCAACCACCGCCATGCACAGCCTTCAGCTGAACCCTGCAGCCAACGCCCCTAACAACCCTATGCTGCACATGATCCTTTGGCTGCAGCCTGTCTCTCTTGGTGTGAGAATAGGTGAGACGGGGTGAGAGTGGCTGTGAGAGTGTCTGGGTGTGAAAGTGGGTACATCAGTGTCTTAGCAGGTGCATCCGTTTCTGTGTGGGTCTGTGAGTGGGTGCATGGGGGTTTCATTGGGTCTTTGAGTGGGTGTGCAAGAGTCTTAGTGGATCTGTGAGTGGGTGTGTGAGTGTCTGAGTGGGTCTGTGAGTGGGTGCACAAGGGTCTGAGTGGGGCTGTGAGTGAGTGCACAAGGTTCTGAGAGGGTCTGTGCGTAGGCACATGAGTTTCTGACTGGGTCTGTGAATGGGAGTGTGAGTGGGTGAAAGAGATTGAAAAAGAGAAAATGAGAGAGAGAGAGCAAAAGAGAATGAGAGGGAGGGAGAGCGACAACTTTTTAGGCTTTGGAGAATGATACACTTAGAATGAGATATTTCTTGACAAATTGAAAAACAGAATGTATTTGTCAGTTAAAAAGAGTGAGATCACCTTTCATAATGAACCTTAAACTTTTCAAAATTGAAAACAAATTACATTAGGAAAATGACCACAGAGACACCTGGACTAGAACCCTCAACTTTTAATGTGAAGGTCTGTGACCTTCACCATTATGCCACAGGTGAGTCCTTGTTCTTTGACGTCATTGCATGGAGAGACCATTGCAATGACACTCTCACTCTCACTCTCTGTCTCTGTCTCTGTGGATCACCTTTCTGTATGAACCTTGAGCATTTGAACTTGAAAGAAAATCAAAGCAGGGAATTGACCTCAGACAGACCTGGGCTAGAACCCTCAACTGTTAGTGTGAAGGTCTTGGACACTAACCAGTAGGATATAGGTGACTCCTTATTGTGCTTTCTCCAGACATAACTATGACATTCAGCCCACATACTTCAAGAGGAAAGAGACACGAATGTTCCATTACTAGGAAGGTTTAGCAGTTTAAACATTAGTAAATAAACACACCCGCTGCCTTGAGGTACTAGGCTTTGAACCATCAACCTACTGAGTAACAGTCCTAGAGCTTTACCGGTAGGTAAGAAGAGACTCTGTTCTGCTTTGCATTGAAATGTAACTCTAACATTCGTACTACACATCTTGCTAGTCTTCCTCCTTCAAGTCATTGAATGAAGAGGCTTTTGCAATAAAAATCTCTCTCTCTCTCTACCTCTCACTATGAGATGGAAGAGAGAGAGAGAGAGTGACAGGAGACTCAAGGCCCCCGAGGTCCTAGCTGGCTCCCCACGCCCTCTGGGAGCCTGCTTTCAAACACAGCTCCCTGCTTGCAGGAGCAATGTTTTCATTGCAGGAGCAATGTTTTCATCTATCTTCCCCACATGCATATTTGCGAACAGGAAAGACAGATGAAAAGTCTGCTTTCTGACAGCGGACTTTGTTTGCTTTTGCTTGGCGGAGGCTGTCAACTCGCTCCAAGCAAATGCAAACATCTATGTCCCACGGTTGGGCATCCTGGGACATAGCAGGAGCCGGCCCGAGGGCCACGCAGTCCCCCTCTGAGTATAACCCCGGGGAGGTGGTGATCCTCGGGGCAGGGGGGTCCGAAACCGACCCCTTCTCTTTTTTTCTTGTAGCCCTGGGGTTGGCAGTCCCTGGGGCTGTGGGGGGCTGCCTGCTCCCGCATTGTTTGTCTTTAGTGCCTCGGGGAGGTGTTGGTCCCTGGGAATGCAGGGGGGCGGGCGTCTCCCCTGCACTGTTTATATGTACTGCCCGGGGGAGGTGGTGGCTCCCGGGGCTGCAGGGTGGATGTGCAGCCCCCCCCCCTGCATTGAATTACATTTAAGCCTTAGGAAGGAGGGGGTTCCTGGGGTTGCGGGGGGTGAATGTGTGCATGACACGCTGCTGCTTGCTTTTTCGCTCAGTCTCTCATTGACTAGAGGTGCGCTGCACACTATACTGAGGCAGGTGAAAACTTGGGGAGGACGCAGATCTATTGTCTGACTCGAGACATGAGATGACTGAACGGGCCAAGGAGGGACTGGCAAATTGTTTTCAAAGCCCTAAGCACACTGTCATTGGTTGTGCTGACTTATGGACTTTACACTGAGGCAGGGACCCATCCAGACTGTTTCTGGTATGGCGTGGCTCTTGATAAGGCAGACAGCAGGCTCCAAATTAAGTGTTCCACATGATAATCTAGCCCAGTCAGTCACCAGTGGTGCCTTTTTCCTCACAAATAAGAAAAATGTGCCCTGCATTGAATTGCATAATAGTCCCGGGGAGGAGGCAGTCCCGGGTGCTGTGGGGGGGGGCACATTGCCCACCTGCATTAAATTCCATTTAAGTCCCGGGGAGGTGTCGGTCCCTGGGGCTGCGGGCGGGTCAGGTCACCCCTGCACACATAATGTTTTTAGCCCCAGGGAGGTGGCGGTCCCTGTGGCTTCAGGGGGGCTGGGCAGCCCCCCTACATTAAAATTGACAATGCCCCAGGACTTGGACCTCCCAGGGGCTTGAGAATGATGAAGCACGGGACCCCCCTGGAACGTCAGCACCAAAGCTAAGGTGTCTGGGTGTCACGTCCCCTAGGCCACTTTTTTTTTTTAATACTTTTTTCAGCTGAGTCCCAACATGAGTGTTGGCAACCAATCAGATCTCAGCACGAGATCGGGAGGGGTTGCAAATCCTTTGCGTCCCTATATATACAAATTTTGAGTATTTGTTAATTTCTCTAAAACACACTGAACTGATTTACACCAAATAACCAAAAGGCCATTTTCTGGATCAAGAGCTACTTTCCTGCCAAATTTGGTGTAATTCCGTCCAGAGGTTTCGGCACTATCGCTATGCAAAATCCCAATGGAAAAATGAAAGGGGAAAAAGTGTTTTGGGATCTTCCCTTTTTCTCGGCCAGTGCTTGACGGATCACTCCGAAACTTTCCAGACAGTAGCTGAACTGAGTATAAATGTTTTTGGGAAAATTTCATATAGATTTGTCAACTGGCACCAAAGATATAGGCAAGTCTAAAAACTGTTTTTATATAGAAACTAGGTCCTAACTATAATTACTTAGTGGCGACTAGGTAAAAGAAATAAATATATATAAATATAATGGGGTCCCCAGGGCCAAAAAAACACTCAGGGAGGGGGAGCCTCATGGCCCGCTCCCCTCTAAAGTAAATAACAGCCCTGGGAGGTGGGGTCCCATGGGCCTAAAGAGTCTCGGGGGCTCTTTTCTTCAAAATATATAGCTCTGGGAGGGGCTATGTACATAGGGCTTTTGGGGGTGGGGTCCTCTGGGCCTAATGAGGAATGGGGTGGGGGCCACATAGCCCCCCTTCCCTTTGTTAAAAACAAGGCCTCAGGGGATGGGATCCCCAATGCCTAATAATGCTCCAGGAGGGTCGATGCATGCCCCCTCGCCTCTTAACCTTTTTCCTGGGGTGTGGGATCCCCACGGTCTGATAAGGCTCAGAAAGGGGGGGGGGGTCAATGCGGCCCCTCCTCTTTTAAAAAACAGTATAGCCTTAGGAGATGGTGTTCCGCAGGGCTTAATGAGGCTAGGAGAAGGGGTACACATGACCCGCTCCCCTTTGTTATTGGTATCGCCCCAAGGGATGGGATCTCTGGGGCCTAATAAGGCTTGGGGAGGGGGGGGGGACAAAGGGCCCACTCCCCTCTTTTCTTTTATTTCTTTTATTTGTCCCCAGATGGGGTCCGGGCCCGAAGGTTAACCTTTTGCTGCTCCTGGCAAACGCCTTGCGCAGTGTGTGGTTGGCTGACTACTTGGGATATTACCAGGCACTGTAGCCAACCCCAGGGCCGTGTGCAGCATGGGGTTCGCTTTATGTATGGTAATAAAATATTTCTTTATGTTAAAAGAAAAAAAAACTCTAAAAATTATGGAAAAAATAAAGGAAATGGAAATTTTAGTTAGGTTTGATAAAACGATCTGTTTTGTTTTATAAAAAAAGCCCTTATAAATTCTACTACATAAAATCTTAGTATGCCCTGTTGGAAACATTTTCTGCAGAACCAAAAAACCTGTGTGGAAAATATTGCATACAAGTTGTCAGTTGTCATCTGGACAGAGAGTTACTATTCAATACAAAGATTTATAATGTGTTCATTACCTCTACACTCCTATGATGCATTAAGCAGCACGTGTTTTGTAAACACTTACACCTATTAGATGGCCACAGGCAGTGCAAAATTAGGTAGAGTAGTAATTTGGAAGTTACCCACCACTATGTACAATATAAAACAAACTAGCACACTCATTGGATGATGTCATCAGTGAATTCATAGATGATGCCATGGAACATGTCATGAGTGATGTAATATATGATGTCATGAGAAGTGCATGGCAGGTGCAAGTCTGCAAGTTATAGTTAGCTCTGATAACTATAACTGATGAGTTTCTGTGTTTTTTTAAGTTCAAAATGTTAATGTTGTCACTGACATTTTCACCTAGCTATAATATTACTTTAACCTTTGTTTTTTTCAGTGAATTTCTAAAGCTTTTTTTAAAGAAAATCAGATCTTTTAATCAAACCTAACTATAATGTTACTTTAACCTTTGTGTCTTTTTTTCAGTGAATATAGATATACATATATTACCCAGAGGCAAACACCACTGAGACGTTATAGTTAGGACCACGTTTCCATTGGAAAACCATGTTTTTATTCACTGGAAAATTTCGGGGTGATCCTTCAAATGGGGGCTGAGAAAATTAGGGGGGGGGGTCCTAAAACATATTTTCTCATTCTTTAAACCTAGAATTCTGGCGGATCAGAACAATGTTGGTGAAAATGTGGCAACCATTGAACACTAATACGCCTAATGTGGCACTGCCCACACTAATGCAAGTTGGTGCTTAAATACACAGATTTTATTTTCAAAACCCAGATCCTCAGGTTTTCCACATATATCATTTTTGATATTTCTGACAAGTAAAACCTATTCTGCTAATGGCACTATCCAATGTGTAAACGTATAACTTTAAGACTATGCGCAGTGGGGCTTGGATCCACGTCGCTGCCATTTTCTGGCGATGAAGAAAATTACCTAAACTACAGATTTTTGGAGTGAGGATTTGAGGAAGACAGGGACACCGATCTTTGGGTTTCCTTTCAGGAAATTCAGTGAGCTGGCATGCCCTAAATACATAAGGGCACAGTAACTGACTACACATGACTAAGATGGAGAAGAGAAACATAATACAAGGGCATCAAATAGGAGACTCCCTGGGTGATAGGTGCATGGCAATAATCCTTATGCCTAGGTCTCTAAGAGTTTGGAATATTCCCTTGGTCAATTTAGCTAGCTGCCTCTGAGGGTGAAGGGGGATTCTGTTGTATTTTGTGTTATGTGTTACTTTACCTAAATAAACTTGGTAATCTCCACTCCCCACTAGCCGCTGGTTGCAAATGGGCGTGTGTTTGAACGCGCTGGGTAAACAACTAAAATAATTTAACCGTA
The DNA here is from genome assembly GCF_031143425.1 of Pleurodeles waltl. Taxonomy (NCBI): domain Eukaryota; kingdom Metazoa; phylum Chordata; class Amphibia; order Caudata; family Salamandridae; genus Pleurodeles; species Pleurodeles waltl. The sequence goes on along the minus strand of NC_090450.1, from coordinate 744,728,282 downwards.
TGAAATGTTTGCCATATGAGAATGCAAAGAATGGGATAGTGGTCTGCTATTCCTTGCAAGGCACAAACCATGTGTTTGCAGTCAATCACCTGGGGTCACAAAGAGCAAACATCCCAATTAATTTTGATTAGACATGCCGTTATGCGACCCCGCCCCACTGAGGATGTGTGATGAGATCTGTTAGCACATCGGTTAAATCATAAAATGAAAGACCGATCACAAATAGTCAGTGAGCACTTTGTGGCCAGTCATTTAGTACATCTGCCCTTAGTTTTATAGAAGCTCCATATAGTGACAGAATTTTCCACAGCTGATGATGGATGGCTTAATGAAATGTAGAAACAGTGACTGCTTCCCCTAAAACTATGCTGTGAGAACTAAAGCTTCCCTCCCTTTTGAAACCTGCAACTTTATGACATTAATTTGAAGAAAGAATGCAATTGTTTTGCGAATTAAAAAGCCACTATACATCTGGTGACGAGAAGACAATACATCATACGTCATTTAGCCGATGGAGTGCAGTCCACAGAGGTCATTGGGGCGATGAAGACCCCACATCTGCAGACTGCCCACCTTAACTAAAGTTTACCATCACACTGGCAGTTTCTTTTTTGGTAAAAGTGATTCCACCATCATAGCAGAAGTACCTTTGTTAGAAATGAATGCCATGCTAGTCACTGTCATGGTGACTTTCTCTGTATTTTGTATTTGTTTTGGAGAAACAAACCCTAAACCGGTATTTGTGTCTTACACAGAAAAAACAGTGGCCCTGATGCACAAACAGTATTCTCCCATCAAGTGGCAGCCATTATTGATTTTCATTGCTCGGATCTACCGTATCTCAGATGGTTGAACATACAGGGAAAAGCCACCCTAAATATGATGGACTTCCCTTGTCACCAAAGGCTGTGGCGGATGGGCTGCCATTATGGACCAGTGGTGAAGGGTCCATCAGCAGTTCACCTACCTATACAAGTGGCCTGGAAACCAGAGGTTAAGGCAAGGGCTCCACCAAACCTTAAATGAGGCCCACAAGCTGTTACAGAAGCCAATATGGAATGGTAACCTCTACTTCAGCTGTACAATATATAAAAATCAAAAGCCTCAATGCAATAAAATTACATTCAAATGTAATAATTTTATCAGCCTCGCCTTAATCCATCAACTATAAACCATACATGCACTTGCTGATTTAAAAGTATGTCATAGCAGGTCTTTATTTCAAGCTAGCAGAGAAAGGGACAATGAGCAAATTTCATGGGCAGCCTCTTCATAGCACTGTGGTGCATTCTGTTGAGTGTACCACACATTGGTAGCTCCACCTTCCAAGAGCACAATTAACCACCTTTTTCATTCCGGTAGCTTATTACCTCGGTTGGCCTTTCTACTAAGCTGGCTAAAATATACTCTTGATCACGCTGTAGCTTCAAAGATAGACAACACTGTACACTTCATGGACCAAACTATGGAATGTGCCCCAAGCTCTTAAGCAAATCACCTGGCCTGTAAAGGAAGCCATAACCGTGAACTGCATTTGTCTAAGGAATATATGTAAAGCTGATTCCCAAAACGCCTTTATATGAATACATTAATTAAGTCTAATAAACATAATGCAAATTTATTATATCAATGGTACAATTCCCATATATTAATAAACTTTTTATGCAGTAGCCTTGAAATAATAGGAGCTGTCAAATAGCACAATTTATTGTGTTAACAATATTAGAATTTGTCAGTGCATTCAACGTTAATATAATAAAATAGCCTACACTAGGGCACAGTACTGAGGCGGGTAGTATATCCACCCTGGATAGAAAGGCCACTTCTCTGTAGGTAAGATATGATTCTCTGAGAATGAAAAAATACATGTTTCTAGAAAATGGCAGCTCCAATGTGTAATAAAATACAGAAGTCAATAACACCTTTCAGACAGCAATGACACGACTGAGCCATAAAGGACTATCCATATGGTAACTTCTCTTTCAATCACCCGAATAAAATTGCACTGGTCTGTATGTTTTGAGGACATGATTTAGTCCAAAATTCCCCCAGCAGGTTATAATACATGGTATAAAATGTCTGTCTAGCCGCATCCATAGATTGATACCGAGTCAGCTTTGGCTCTTTGAACTTGAGTTCTGAGAAATAGCAGTAGGGCTCCATTGTAGGACTTTTCTAGCAATTTCTTATTTTGACATTTAGAGGATTGTTTGAAAACTGTTATTTAGCCCAGTCGCTTATTAGAAAATCCAAGTTATGTGCTGTGGTTTAATGCTGAATAGTAATGCTAAAGCAAGAGCCCACTTAAGAGGTTTTGTTTCTCTGGCTATTGGAGAAAAACCCCAAAGGTTTCGATGAGCAAAAAATGTGCTTTCTATTTTGGCTGAGGGCGCTCCCTCCTTCAAACATCTGGCATGCCTCCATGGCTGTCAGCCGCTCCTCAGTTCCAAGTGTAATCAGATCATATATTGATGTGGCCCCGCGAGCCTTGCCACACCACCTGCAAAGGCTAATGAAAGGGTGTGCAGAGCAGTCCTCTCGCAGGCCTTAGGCTGTCTGGAAAGTATCAGCGAAGATGGAGATCTCATGTGCCAAACCCATCTCTGGCAAGATCACCGGCATAGCACTCCCTTAACATTTTTGCCTGAAATAGTACATTAAGCTTTTGATGTTAAATCATTTTCCTTATTTTGCTACTGTGATGGTTCTTACTAACAGGTTTTGTCCGTCTTACACTTTTTCAAATAATTTGAAAGAGGAAACATGATGATGTCAGAAATACTGAATACCGAGCTGTGTTGGCAGAGGAACTTTGAAACATGTAGAGTGTTAATACCAGCCTCCAGGGGGGTAACAAATGTCCCCGCAGCCCCCGCGGTGCATTGGGGGGCGGGAGCTATACGGGGCCCCCTCAGCAAGGCACCTGGCCTAAGGGAGTCCCGGGGGGAGGGGGGGCTTTATGTTCTGTGCCGGTGCCCCCCTCCAGTTTCATTACGCCATTTTCCATATCGCTTCAGTATACCGGGAGTAGTTGGCCAGCCCAGCTCTTGCAAGGGAGACCTTGGGGCAGCTCCACATAAGAAAACTTTGAAAAATGTAGCATAATGATGCTTCTGTTAGCAGGTGCGAAAATGTGTATATTTTTTCCTTATTAAGTCCCAGGAAAGGTACACGTTTTAGACGTATTGTTTAGGGTGGTCATCTCTGGAAGAACTTTACATAAAGCATGACTTCACTCAGTGCTTAATTTGTAAAAGAATGACCAGAGGCGTAGCTTCCATTGGTGCAGCAATACCAGGGTACAGAGGCCTGAGGGCAGGATCGGACTGGGCCAAAAATAGTCCTGGGCAACAAAATTAATGAAAAAAAACTTAGCAAGTCTGATAGCTAATAACGTGATCTACGTTTGCAAATCAGACTAGTTTTAAACTTGTATGTACACGCTGCATGGGTTTTTTGAAAGATAAGGGAGATGGCATGCATTTTAGTTTGCTACATGCATGTTTGTGGTAATATCTGGGAAATCAAGATTCAAAGCCTGCCACTTGCCTATAAAAGAGGTCCACAAATGGCTAAAAAAACACGACCCACACAGAGTGAGATAGAGGGGCAGGGTGAGTTAAAAAGGCATGAGACAGAGTCAAAACTACACAGCTTTGGTATTCGACACCGCAACATTAATGTTGCTGGCAGCGGGCTTCTGAGCTGGGCTTTGGCCACAGTCACTCACAATAGTGTAGCCAGTGTGTCATGGGGCCTAGTGCAGGGAAACAAATTGGCCCGCAGTTGCTGTTTGAAGTATAAAATGCTGCATTAATCAGGGTTCATTGGGTCCCACAGGCAAGGTCATAGTATGCCATTATGGTATTGCTCATGAAAGCTGCTTTTATATGTCAGAAGGCCTCCTCTGCCCTGTCAGTCCCCATTCTCATTTGACATCTGTTTTCGTGATGGATCCTAGGGGTTCTGACAAGGTCATTACATGCAGGATGACTGAGTCACAACATGTGGCTAGCCCAAGAAAGCTCTTTACTTCTCCTGCCAATCTGGGCATTATAGCGGTGCGGATAGCTTCTGCGTTCTTCTGGTCAATCCGCATTCCTTCCTTAGAGAAGACGTATCCAAAGAATTTGATTGATTGCTCAAAGAAGGAGCATTTCTTCTTGTGTAGTCAGTCAATACTCTGCCAAGCAGGCTTGTGTGGCATGGAGGCACTTGTGATGCTCCTCTACTGTGTTGGAATATATGAGGATGTCATTGCTGTTGTTGAGTCTAACTGCAAGGCTGGAAAGCACCTCCCTGATGCTATTCTGGAACACCTCCATGGCGGATGAGATGCCAAAATTCAGGTATTTATATTTTCTGAGGCCAAGGTGGGTGGAGAAGGTAGTGATGTACCAGCATGCAGGGTCCAGCTCGAGCTGGTGGTACCCAGCACGGAGGTCTACCTTGGAGAACCATTTTGCCCCTTTGAGATCTGAGATGATGTCATCGTTTGTCGGCACAGCGTATCAACATGTTTGGATGGTGCCTGTCAACAGAGAGGCACACTGCCCTTGGTTGCCTCAGCTTGGGAGCGATAAACAGTGGGGACCTCCGGGGGATGGGGTCCATCACCTTCTCTATGACTTTCAGCTGCTCCAGCTTCCTCAGCTCTGCTTCCACCTGAGCTCTAAGGTCAGATGTTGAGGTTAATGTGGAGCTTCACTTGTGTATTTGGGAGGTGGCCAACGCCTCAAAAGAGACTAGGAAATTCCTTCATAATCATGCTCACTTGATCAGTGTGTATGTGCTGAACAAAGAAGACAAATTCCAAGTCCTCTGAAGTGCAGCATCCCAGAAGGGTATTGGTCCCTTCCTTGCTGAAATGGAAGCAGGTCTGTAGATTACGGTCACCTTTCTTGATGGTCAGCTTGATGATCCCCGCTAGCCGCTGTGGGCATGTGCTGATGTATGCAAAGATCTTAGCTTTGGAGTCTCTCTACTGGGGTTGTGGTTGAAGCTTCTCATACTGTTCAGAGCCCATGATATTAATTGATGCCCGTATGCCAATCAGGTCAGGCACCCAACTGTGATGATGCACAAGAGGGCACACTCTCCTTTGGGTTGGTTGTCTTTGAAACATGCTGGCGAGGTGTCATAGCCGGATGTGGAAAGTATTGATGTTCTTATCTTCTTGCTGCCAGGCTTGGCACAGTTTGAATCACTCAAATTCTTGGTTGAGCTGCGGGTCCAAGAACGCATTGAGGGCATTGTGCTCATCTCTTGCTGTTTGTACAGTGTAGTGTTCAATACCCAAATGGGAAACTGGAATAATGTAGCTAGGCAGAGTCTCTAGCTTTATACACATACTATACCAACTAACAGTCCAATAAAATGGACTTGGCAGAAAATAAAATACCAGCAGCATTGTTGCTATTATATTCCCTAGCCCACCTGTGTGTTATTCATATATTCCTGGGTGAGTATGATAATACAGAATGGTACTCAGTTTGCTAGGCTTCCAATTAGCTGCCCAGGGTGCAAATATGTGTGAGAGATTATGCACAACAGTAGCCTATCAAGATACTTGTAGATATCAAGATCAAAAAATAAAATATCACCTTTGCTACTTTTATAATTCTTGCGCCTAATACATTATGCCATATATTGCCATCATATTCACACATACGTCAACAATCTGGAATATATTGCCACCCTGTTTCAAAGTACTCATTTTATATGGAAGGTCCTGCCAGGAAGCCAAGTCGTGTAGTCCGTCTCAAACGTGCCTTGATTTCAATCTCATCCCAGACATCCCTTCATAGCAGCCAATGTTGTTAACCCCATCAACATGTTAAGTAGTGTCATGATTTGTCTATGTGCCCTAACCACATTACAGGGTCTGTCGTGAGCTTGGGGTTTTGCATCACATTCACATGTAGATGTACACATAGCAGACTGAAATTGTCACAAACATGCATAAACTTGCCCACAAAGAGAAACACAAATGCACAGGCATACGCAGACGTGCATTTTGTCACATGTGCAAGAATACAACACACCCTTTCTGTCTGCATTGACAATGTTTCCCACATGTATGATTTTGCTGTATGGTGGCACAATGAGATCTCAGCCCTATACAAAAATAGCTCCAAGCATGAGCATCACAGACGTAATGAAAGAGGAAAAAAAGAAAGAGTTAAAAGGAATAAGAAAGGGGAATTGAGAGATTGTGCAAAAGGAGAAAATAATTTAGACGGCAAGTACAAAGGTAAAGGAGTGTGAATAAAGGGGAGGGGAAGACAGTGTGGGCATGAGGGACTCCTAAATTTTTTCACCCCAAAAAGGCTCGTCAACCATGCCCCCAGGGGTGGATGGGTCTGTGACGGTGTTAAACGTCAATACCATGAGACAATGCATCCAAAGATAAAGCACATGACATACCAAAAATACAATTAAGTAAGGAAAAAACTCAATAAGTAAGTTCTAGGGCAGAATTAGAAAATGTAAATATATTTGTTACAAATTTTCAGAGGGTACAAAACAGAAATTTGAAAGTGTGGATGCATAGTCTTTCTCATGACGGTTCTCAATAACAGGATAATAGAGAATGATAAGCAAAAACAAAACTATTACAAGTTCATGACAACTTTGTAAATCAACAATTAAGAACTGTGTCTAAACGATCAAAGCACTGTAATGTTGCTCACCTACGAGATCAGATGTAACGTTGATTAAAAGCATGATGTAACAGCTTCCTCCTGTCCTTTATTTGGGTTAGGCACATACGGACAAAGTGGATCAAGTCCTCTCTTACTGTCCCATATAGTTTACAGTTCATACGCTTTTACTTAACCGTGGTGGAGTATGATTGAGTGACAGAAGATGGCCAAATCGAAAGTTCATAAATGCATTCTTTAAAAAAGATGGATATCCTGTCCTAAGATATGGTTGAATTTTTAAGGTGTTGCAATTATTCAGCACCCTCTAGTGGTGGTTTCATTTTGATAGTGCCCCTTTATCTCAGATTAGCGAAAAAGATTTCACCCCACTATTAAGTGATTCCATACGTAATTGCTGTTTACCAGCGGGGCTTTATCTAAAGTGATTGCAGGGAGGTGTCCAGGTAAGTCCTTGTCGGTGAGTATTCCGGGCCATGTACTATTTCAGGCCATAGTACCTTGTTGAGCAATATTTGTGTTGTTGCTCTTAGTTTACGGCAACATTTTATAAAGGCTTTTTTCTCACTGTGGTTTGTTTAGTTATACTGAACTCAAAGTGTATCTGCTCTGGAAATGCATTTTTCAGCAGTGTAAAAAGATGCCTATAAGTTTTGGAGACTAAACTATACATTAGGATTGAATTGTGACCACGCAGCACTTCCATAAGTTCGTGTTTGTGGCAGTTTTGGTGATAAAACATTTTCAACATTAGTATCAGGGAGGGCCGTGTGTTGTATCAGATATGAAATACAGATATCACAGCATTTTCTTTAAAGTGTAAGCTGCTGCTATTGAGGCACAAATGAGCCTTTTGAGTCAAAAGTACCCCAAGATACTTACACTCATCCACTTTCTTAATAGGTTTGCCCTGGAGAAACCATTTTTGATGTATCTTTATCTTATTGTCGATCACCATGACGTTGCTTTTTCTTAAATGTATTTATATGCCTATCTTTGTTGAACAGCTTGCTAGAGCGTCAATATGTCTTAGCAACCTACTCAGTTTGGCTTACTTAATCAGTGTCATCTGCGTATAGCTGGTTTGTTTGTGAACTGCCACCAAGCTTGGGTTTAGGGGGGAGAATTTACAGCGGCCAGATCCTTAGTGAAGTCTGGCATAAAAAGGTTAGATAGTTGAGGAACCAAAACGTACCCCTGTTGCAGGCCTGAGTGGATGTCAGTCTTCCTGGAGAGACAGGAGCCATCACCTATCATTATTCTCACCATGTGTTAAAGTATAGTAATTGAATGGCCCTAAGGAGGGGATTCCGAATTTCCCAGTTTGCCAGCTTTACATGCTGGACACAGTCAAATGCAGACTTAAAGTCTAGGAAGCATGTATGTAATGATGACCACTTCATCAACATGTGATCAATGGTAAGTGAAAGTGCTGAGATGTTGATAATGGTTCCACAAGAAAAATGGCAACTTCATCATGGTGTGAGCAAAGGAAACACAATTTAAACAAATCAGAAACTAGAAATATTGAACTTCATAATCCCTTACCATCCAAGCACTATCCCTCAGCACTTGACTCAGAGGAGGCAAGCACTGGCTCCAATACCCATTTTAACTCCCATTTGCTGGCAGTCCTTGCCACCATCCCTGCCTTGTTACTGCACTGTTCATAGTTGGCTCTGAAGCTTCACCAGCTGCAAATGTACAATTGTGACTCCTTGTACTGTCTTTGTGACCCTGGCCTCTGTGGTAGCAAAAGCAGCCCATAACAGGAGGTAAACACTTCCTGATGAGCACTGTTTACTTGTCACTGATCGAACTGGGAACCAGTTCTGTAAAATAAGTCAATTCAGCAGAGCAATGTGCACTCTAATGAATAAACAACAAAGTACAATAATAACACACACTGTTAAACAACATATCAAGCTTCATTATTGTGCATACATAAACATATGTTTGAACAAAACCTTCACCCTGTGCTTCTCAAGAGTGGCAGTGCCTTTTTAAGTGATCAATAATCAACACTTTTCACATTCATCAATGATAAGGAATACTATTAGCCAAAAAAATAGATCAAAGTCAATAAATAGTCCATATGATTTAACAGAGATTGAATTAGGATCTATTTTCGTTTAAATCTTTTTTTAAGACTTTTCATGGGATTTATCAATAGGTTTTTACATTTTTGGTGTACACTAAGGGAGCTATTACACCATGACCATTTGTGGTAGACACAATTTAGACTCCAAGGAAAAGAGATCTATAATGTTGCCCGTGCATGTCATGTCAGCCTTCTAATTAAAATACAAGTGGTGTCTACAATGGTCATGTATTTGTTTTAGGAACCTTTGAGGGTCTGAATCACAAACTGCATTTTTAGTATATTTGGTAGTGCTGCAGAAGTAGTACAAAATGTACTATAAAATGATATTCATTATTTACACTTCTAAAGTACTACTGCAAAAAACATAGTAAGTCATGCACCACATATGGCCAACCACTGGTACTGCAACACCCTCCAATTAAGAACAATGTAGGAGGGTACTTTAAATAAAACCCCAGGGGGAATAATGTTAAGCTAAAACGAATTTAGTTTAAATAGTTAAACATATAAATACATTTAATTTAATGTTTAAACATTTTTTTAAATATTAAATATTGATCATAGATGAAATATTTGAACAGCCTTTTCTGTATTTAAACATTAATGTAACTTTTTGTCTTGTAATAAAATATCAAATTACCTTTATTAATTTGCTACACTACTTTTAATAAGTATTAAAGCATAATAAAAATATATTTTCTTTAGGTTAAAATGTATTATTTAATTACGTTAGAGAAAAACAGTTTTAATTCTATATATTTAACTTAATTGATACATTCAAAATAAAGTTAATAGTGCTATAGCATTTTTTCTTTAATCTGTATTCAAAATTAATATAGAAAATTAATTTACATTAATATTTACCACAAAGGTATTTTGCAATATTTTTTTGAGTTAAAAACAACTTTTACATTTTCCATATATACTTTACCATACAGAGAGTTAAATAAACCTTTAAAATATTCATATATGTTACCGTATGGAGATTCTAGCATAGCATAGTCCTCCTCTGGTCATGTCTAAGGAACACATTTAAAAATGCTTAACTAGTAAATAAATATTGAAAATATTTTTAGAATATTAATGTGAATTCATTCAATGCATTTATTTTAAATGTGGAACCAAACAAATAAAATGTTACAGCACTATTAACTTAATTTTGAAATAAATCTGTCATTAATGGACATATATAAAATTTAATTATTATTTTTCTGGAGTTTAAATTCAAGTAAATTCCTGCCTTAACAAAGAAACGATATGAGTAATTCTATTACAATTGATTTGTAGAATTGATTAAAATAATTTAGTCAGAGTTTAATTAAAATGCTGTACATTAATTGATATATTTAATGAAGGGCATTAAAATATTTTATAATTACAAAATGTGTACTATTTAACAATTAAAAGTATTATTATTATAATTTATTAAAATATATATTTACTTATATTTGTATCTATTTTAAATAATTTAATTTATGTTAACATTGTTAATTTGTCTTATCATTCTTTCCTATGGGATTTTATTTTCTGTGGGAGGGTGTTGCAGTATCAAGAGTTGGCCGTGTGAGGGGCTGGACGTACTACTGTTTTTTCAATAACTTGCACTCAGATTTTGTGAATGTGTAAAATGTAGTAAATTTACTCAAAAGTGCAAATTACTCAAAAGCATAAGTTGCTTTTGTGAATCAGGCTCTATGTTATTATATTAAGTGTACGCATGTCACTGAGTTCTTAACAGTGAGTTCAAAGGTCATATGTCACTTCCTTTGATGCAATTGAGGATAAAGAATGTGTGAGATCACACCTTTATTCTGATTTCCCCGCCTGCAGAACAAATTCTACTATAACTAGAAAGTATGTTCATTGTACCAAAACAAAATCGCCTGAGGTACATTTATTTTTATTTCTATACTTTAAATGTTTTCCTTCAAACTTTGCTTTCTGGTATGGGGCATGAATACAACACGTTTTTAGGTCTCGTCTACACAGTGCATGCTCTATGTTGCAAGATGTATTGTTCACAATTCAGTGGGCTTACAACACTCCTGTAGCATACTATTATTTGTTTTTGTTGTCTTTCTCACTTGCAGTCTTTGGATTGCTTAACTCCCGTAGGCTTCTCTTCCTTTCTTGTATCCGTTCCTCCCTGATGCATTGACTAAGTGCACAAGTTCCTCCTCGTATTTGTTCTTCTTCACGCTTTTGCAATACACTAGTCATTTTTATTTTATGATGATTTCAGTATTATTCCTGGATGTGCAATGTGCTGTCCTACTTTTAACACAGGCATTCGGCTTCTAATTTATGTTGCTTTTGCCCTATTTGCCATCTCTATTGATGTTTTAGTTACTTTCACCGCAACTGTACTACTCCATGTCACTCAACTCTACCCCACTCCACTCTACTCCACTCAACTCCACTCTATGCCTCTCTACTCTACGCCACTCTACTCCATTCTACTCCATTCCACTCCACTGCACTCCACTGTATGCCAATTCACTCTACTGTAATCCATGCGACTCCACTCTACACTACTCAGTGCTACTCTACTTTACACCAATCCACTCTACAAAACTCCATTCAATGCCACTCCACACCACTCCAATTTCTGCCACTCTTCACCAATCCCCACCACTCCACTCTATGCCAATCCACTCTACTCTATGCCATTCCACTGAGCTTCATGCCATTCTACTCTACGCAACTCCTTGGCTTATCCACCCCATGCTGTTCAATGCTAATCCATTCTGCTCTCTGCCACTCCACTATACTCTATGCCATGCTACACCACTCTACTAAATGACACTCTAAGGCTTTCTACACCACTGTACTCAATGCCAATCTACTCTACACCACTCTGCCCCACTCTGTCCTATGCCACTCCACTGTATGCCACTCTTTGTCACTCCACATCACTCCACGCCAATCCACTCTATTCTATGCTATGCCACTCTACTCTATGCAACTCCATGGCTTCTCTATGCCATGATGTTCAATGCTAATCCATTCTGCTCTACACCACTCAACTCTACTCTGTCATATTACAGCACTCCACTAAGTGACACTCTAGGGCACTCTACACCACTGTAATCTATGCCACTTTACTCTACCCCACTCTACACCACTCTATCCTATGCCACTCCATGCTATACAGCTCCATTCCACTGAATGGCACTCTTCTTCACTCTACACCACTCCAATCTACTCTGCCTCACTCTGTTTTATGCTACTTTACTCTATGTTAACCCATTCCGCACAATGCCAATACATGGCAATCTATGTTATTCCAATATAAACCATTCTACTCTACAATGCTCCACTATGGTACTCCACTTTACACCATTTCTGCCACTCTAAGTCACTTTACTCCACTCTAGCCCAACCAATCCACCCTAGTCCACTCCATCCATCTCCATCCCACTGTATGCCACTCTACTCTATACCACTCTGCTCTACCCAACTCCACTGCACTCTAAGCCAATCCACCCCACCACTGTACAATATTCCAGTCTACTCTTCGACCACTCTACTACATGCCATGCTACATCACTCCATTCCACACAATGTAACCCTATGTCACTCCACACCACTCAATGCCACACTACTCTACGGAACTCTACCCAATGCCACTCCACACAATGCCTCTAGTCACTGAAAGCCACTTAACTCTATTCCTCCCCCCTATGCCACTTTATGCTACCAGTCTACTCTACGCCATTCTACTCCTCTCTGCACCACTCTATGCTACCCAGCTTCACTATACTCTACACCTCTTGCTACTACTCTAGCCACTTACTTTCACTCTATTCTGTGCCACTCATCTCTACTCTAAATCACTCTATGCCCCTCCATTCCACACAATGCCACTTTATGCCACTCCACTCTACGCCACTCTCATCTAAGCCACTCCACTCTATGCCACTCTACTTCACCCCACTCTGCTTCACACCACCCTACTCCACATCACACCACACTAGGTCACTCTATTCTTTGACACTCTACTGTGCACCACTGTACTCTGTGCCTTTCTATGCCATTCCCCTTACACTACTCCATTCCACTCTACTCCACTAACACACTACTTCACTTTATTCCACGGTACTTCACCTCAATCTACTCTATGTGACTCTACTCTGTGCCACTTTATTCCACACAATACTATAAGGATAAGGCACTCTATGCCACTCCCCTCTACACCACTCTACTATGTGCCGCACCTCTCTACTCTACACCACTCATTGCCACTCCACACTACTATGCTCTCAGTCACTCCACTCTACTCTTTGCCATCCTACTCTCCACCACTCTGTGACACTCCACTCTGTGACACTTCACTCTGGGACACTCCACTCTATGACACTCCACTCTAGGACACTCCTCTCTATGAGCTTTCACTCTGAGATACTTACTCTACACCGCTCCACCCCATTCCACTGTACCCCACTCTATGTACACCACACCTCTCTACTTTACGCCACTCCATTCAATTAAACATCTCTCTACATCACTCCACTCCATGCCACTCCACTCTATGCCCGTCCCTCCTACTCTATGCTATTCCACTCCATGGCCACTCTGCTCAATGGCACTCCACTCTACTCCACACCAGTCCACTCCACACAGACACTTTAGGGAGCTCTGTGCCACCGTACACCATGCACTGTACTCCACACCACTCTAGGCCACTCTACCCTATGCCACTCCACTGCATGCCACTGCCCTGTATGCCACTCTACTCTACACCACTCTAATCTGGACCACTCCTCTCTGCCAAATGCCACTCAACATGACTCTACACCATTCCATTTCACTCTACACTACTGTACTCTAGGCCACTCTACTCTACCCCACTCCACTGTACACGACTACGTGACATTCAAATCTTTGACACTGTACTGTCTTTCCACTCCACTCTACTAAATGCCCCTTCACCCCATTCCACTGTATGCCACTCCACTCTACACCACTCCACTCTTTGGCACTCTACTCTACTCCAATCTACACAGTGCCACTCAATGCCACTCCACTGTCCGCCACTCCTCTCCAATCTACTATACAACACTTCACTGTACCCCTCACCACTCCATTTCACAAGACTCCGTTGCATTCCACTTCCCACCACTCTATTCTATTCTACTCCACTTTATGCCACTCCATGCCACTCTACTTTGCTCAGTGCCACTCTACTGCATGCCACTCTGCTACACACCACACTATGCCAGTCTATTACATGCCACTCCACTCTATGCCTCTCTATGCTACTCCCCTCTATGCCACTCTACACCACTCTACTCCTCTCTACGCCACTCCACTCTACGTTACCTCACTCCACTGCATGCCACTTTCCTCTACACCACTCCATTCCACAAAATGCCACTATGCAGCACTCTAATCCACTCCACTCTACACTACTCAAACCCTACACCACTCTATGCAACTCCACTCTACTCCATTCCACTCTGTCACGCCACTCCATGCCACTTCACGGAGCTCTACACCACTCTGTGCCGCTCTATGCCACTCCATACCACTTCACATCACTCAACTCTATGCCAGTCCACTCTATGCCATTTTACAACACTCTACTTTATGACCCTACACTCTACTCTTTGCCACTCCAAGACACTCTGTGCCACTCTACTCGACACCACTCCGACCCACTCTATGCTACCCAACACCACTCTGGTCTTTTCGAAGCCACTCCAATGCAATCCACTCTACTCCACTTCACTATACTTTATGGCACTCTACTCCGTGCCACTCTACTCCACTCCACACAATGCCACTGTACGCCTCTAAACTCTACATCACTCTACTCAGTGCTACTCTGTCCCACTATGCTCTATGCTAGTCCACTCCACTCAATGTGACTCTACACCACTCCACTCTACATTACGCCACTCTTCTATACACCACTCTACACCACTCCACTCTATGCCACTCCAATCTACACCACCACTCCAGTCTACGCCACTCTATGCCAATCTGCACCACTCTACTTTATGCCACTTTACCCCACTCCATACCACTCCACTCTTTGCCACTCCACTGTATACCACTCCACTCTATGGCCCCACCCTATGCCATTCCACTCCAGGCTCCTCCTCTTCTTTCCACTATATGCCACTCTACTCCACTCCTCTATGTCCACTCTCCTCTACTCCACTCTCCTCTGTACCATGCCACTAACTTTCAGCCATGCAGAACAGCAGCCATGCTGCTGAACAACATGTCTAAAGTCAATTGGCAAAAACAATAGCTCTCACATTGGCAAGACCTATGTATGCCTGTGGCAATGTTTGTTCATTTTGTTTCATTTACTCGTGTAATATGCTGGCCCAGTACCACTTAGCCGATTCCCACTCTAGGCCTACACATGTACACTGTTTGTGGAATAAGAATTTAGCTCCTTTTTGAAAACTTGGAAGCCCTGTGCTTCCTGTAAGTCGCTCCATTTAAACCGGTTTGTGTCCCATTGTCAAGCTAGTTATTTCTCGTTTGTTGGCACTGCTGATCTTTCCTGTCTGGATTTTTAACACCTTCTCTTAAAAGTATTATTCCATTGTTGGACCTGGCCCTCTTTGCAGGGTCATCCCGAAACGTTTTACCTCCTTCCACCTATTTTTCCTGACCAGTTTCTGTTGACTTTAGGACTCTGGGCACTTTACCACTGCTAACCAGTGCTAAAGTGCATATGCTCTCTGTGTAAATTGTATGGTTTATCCATGATTGGCATATTTGATTTACTAGTAAGTCCCTAATAAAGTGCACTAAAGGTGCCTAGGGCCTGTAAATAAAATGCTTCTAGTGGGCCTGCAGCACTGATTGTGCCACCCACATGAGTAGCCCTGTAAACGTGGTTAGACGTGCCACTGCAGTGTCTGTGTGTGCAGTTTAAACTTGCCAATCCTACCTGTACCCACCTGCCAGGCCAAACTTTTCCCTTTCTTGTACATGTAAGGCACCCCTAAGGTAGGCCTAGGTAGCCCCATGGGCAGGGTTCAGTGTATGTTAAAGGTGGGACATGTACTGATGTGTTTTACATGTCCTAAAAGTGAAATACTGCCAAATTCGGTTTTCAAGGCCTATCTCTCTCATAGGTTAATATGGGCCTGCCTTTAAATGTCTTTTAAGTTTCTCTTTGGGAGCAGAGAGAGATGTAGAGTTTGGGGTTTCTGAACTCACAATTTAAAAATACAGCTTTTGGTAAAGCTGGTTTTTATATTGTCAGTTTGAAATTGCATGCCACTTTTAGAAAGTGGGCATTTTCTTGCTTAAGACATTCTGTAACTCTGCCTGCTTGTGCATTCCCTGTCTGGGTCAGACTGACAGTTAGACTGTTTGTGAATCCCCTCCAGGCAGTGACACAAGGGGAGCTGGGGTTTAGCCTGCATATCCTGATGGGCCATCTGGGTTGGAGTGGAGGGAGGAGTGACCAATTACACCGGAATGGGCCTGGACCTGCCCTCACACAGTGCAGTCTCCAACCCTCTGGTGTGAGTCTGGAGCCAGGCCTGCGCAAGTGAGGATTTTGTGAACAACAGAGACTTTCCTTTAAAGTTTGCCTACTTCCAAAGCAGAAAGAGGTATAAGTAGGGGACCCCAGATTTTCAGATTACTTCTGGAATCAATAGAAAGCTCTGCCAAGGAGAAGAGCTGAAGAGCTGGAGGAGGAGTATTGCCCCTTTGCCTGTGACTGTGTTTTGCTGGGGTGGCTGCAGTTGCTGCTTCTGCCTGTAAGAAAACAAAGACTGGACTTTGTGGTATATTCCTGCTTGTGAAATGTCTCCAAGGACTTGGACTGAGCTTGCCTCCTGTTTTGAAGTCCAGGACCATCAAAGACTTCCTCTGCCAGCACCCGGACTCTCTGCTGAGACTCCTGCCCTGGTAAATGGTGCCCTATCCAGTCCCAGGGCCCTTAAAAGGTGAAGCTGGTAAACAAAGGACTGAAATCCACACAGAGGAAGCAATGAAAGGAAAATTTTTATGCACCACCTGCAACTCAGCTGTAAAAATGGTGCGCCACCTGCCTTGTGGCTGAAATCAATGCACCACCTGCATCATGGCTGGGAAATCGATGCATCAGCTGCATTGCATCTGGAGAAATGACGCAGCACCCGCTTGTGGCTGCTGAAAAGGACGCAAACCCCACGCAGTGTGGTTTTTCATCACGTGAGGGTTTCCATCACCGTGCAGCTGGATTTCTCACGCTTCATTGCTGGGCGTCGAAATCATCGTGAACTTGCGTGGATCCAAGATGCCCCATCCAGAAATCAACGCATCTCTCTCTTGCGGGAGAGAAAAATGCCACATTGGATACCCAACCGGAGAAGAAACGACGCACGGCCTCACTTGCGAATACGGAATCAATGCACTGCTGACTTTTCCGACACACGCCCACCAGCACTGCTTTATTGTTAACGCAAACCAAGTAGTTTGTGTGACAACAATGTTTCCATTGTTTTCTATGGACTAAGATTTTATTATTTTGAAAATTCATAACTTTACTTGTGTATGCTGGATTTTTGTCGTTTTGATCTTGTTTGATTTAGATAAATATTGACTATTTCTCTAAACTGGTGTGGTGTCCATTTTGTAGTGTTTTCACTGTATTACTCTGTGTTTTGGTACAAATACTTTACACATTGTCTTTGAGATAAGCCTGTCTGCTTGTGCCAAGCTACCAAGGGGGTGAGCAGGGGTTGTCTTAGGAGTGTAACTCCCTTACTCTGACTAGCATGAGGGTCCCTGCTTGGACAGAGTGCAAAGTGACTGCCAACCAGAGACCCCATTTCTAAAATACTTAAATGAAAGACCTGCAGGATCCATGGATTTTCATGAAACAATTAGTGACAAAGCAACTGTTTTAAATAGCAAGATGGAACACCAGCGCTACTGACTCACTGCATGTGACTTTGTTCATGAACTTTGATAATGCTATATATATTGCTACGTAGACAGACTTGACCAGGCATTAAAGCCAAATAAATCCAATTAGGCTGCTCATTGCCCTTCCCACAGCAACACCAGAGGCCATAGTTAGGTCCTCGTTACAAGGATAACACAGAATCATCAGTAGTTTCCTATTTGCACAAATTTTGTCATCTCTCTCCTTAAACTAGCACCCTTGTTGTATTTACTGCTTCTTTGCCAAATTTCACAACTCTTTTCTCAAAACACGACCCGCCTGAACCAATATATAGCCGGATTGTCTGTTCAAAAGACCTATGATTTGCAATGCGCTGTGCAGTCTTGAGCACTGATACGATTGGTTCCACACCCCTCATGTGCCAGCTGCTAGTTCCTTTTTAGCAGAGTTAGTAAGATACTGCAAAGGGTCGAGACCACAATTTACAAAATGAGATATTGACACAAAAAAGACAAGAAAGGGGGGAACCAAGAATACAGAGAAGACTCCACATCAAGAGAAGGAATGACCACAAAGTCAACTTCTCGCAACCGGTGAGATAATTCAGAATACAGCATCAGGACCAGTTAGCCAACATGAAAATCATTCTGGTCATGTATTAGTGATTTATGGAATGTACAGTTGTTAATGTCCTTAAAGGACTCAACCAATGACTGAGTTCCTATGCCTAAAGTGCTTTTAGATCTTATTATAGTCCCCAACCTGGATGTGGCTAGTGGTCTAAAGAAACAATCTAGATTCACTCCTTCACTACCTCCTGGGAACATGGTTGATCTTTTTCACCAAGCTGTCACTCAGAACCTGTATAACCTAGAGGATTCCTACACATTAGGGCTCAAACATTCACAATTACACAATATGTCTAAGCAGAAACAGCTGGCTTTACAAGGCTTAGCTGGCAACAAAAACATTGTTATAAAAGAAGCAGATAAGGGTGGCAACATTGTTATTGTGAATTTAAGAGGCTATATAACTGGAATAGACAGACAACTCTTGGGTGAGAATGCCTATCAAAAATTGTCTCACAACCCTATGACTGATACCAATAAATTTATAAAACACAAATTGAACTACTGGAAAGGACAGTGCCTGATTTCGGACACAGATTTTTTTTGGTGTGGTCTATGTAATGTATGCCAGTAGATTTGTTGTATATTGTATCATTTGCCAATGTGGCCTTATAGATATCGGTAGCACATTATGACCATTGAAGGAACATATCCAAGAACACCTTCGCGCTATATGGAACAACAACAACACCTATCCTTTGACTGTTCACTATGGTTGTTACACCAGCACTGTCAAGTAATTAAAATTCAATTCCATGGCTTGGATGTCATGGAACCTTTTGCCTGAGCAGGAGACAGAACGTTGGCCCTAAGACAACTCAAGAGCAAGTGGATCATTCTCATTTTGCCCTCACTAGTTGTGGTTTTTCGCATGGGATTCACTCTGTTACATCACAAATCCTCTTCTATTCTATGTCAATATATTTTTAGGTATTATTTGTTCATTTGGTATAAAGCTTTCTCTCCCTTTCTTTTCATTGGTATTTCTGTCTCACATTTGCTCATAACATTCTCTTACTCTCGCATTTCTGCTCACGATTTGCTTTTATTTCATCTCCTGTTTTTTTTTTTTTACTTTGGAGCCTGTTTAACCTATTGAGTTGCCTGTGTTTCTCTATATCTTACGTTTTTGTGCCTTACTATTTTCCCTGCATTCCTTCGTTTGTTGGTACTTCTTAGTTTTGTTTACAGCCTTGAGAAATTCCAGGAGGATGAAGGAAGTGTCGGCTGCTGTTTTGCTTTTGGATTGTATGACTTATTTGGCCTTGAAATAAATCCATACAATGATCATACCTGGTTAATTTGGACCTTTGGACTCAACTGTTCATTCTTATAAGTGTGCTCTGGTGTCTAGTATTTGTATGTTCCAGCTCTAATTTCTAGATCGGGCTGCTCATCTGGTCCCTCACCAGATTAAGCAACCATTTCTGCATCAGTATTGTTATTCCTATTTTCCATTCTATACGCCATTACTTTAAGTTACGTATGGATGAGTGGACATTTGGCACTGCCACCCTGTTTGTTATAGTTACCGCTCATGTCACACACTCCTTAGGGTGTTGTTGGCACCATATCATGGTGCTCCACCTTGACTTGTTATAATGTCTGTATTCTGGAGATCCGGCGGGCAGCATTGTGGCTTTATTTCAAACACAGTTATGCTTAGCTGCCTCTATATCCAATTGCATTACTCTAGCATATGATACATGAGACTTGAGATCTCGCCAATTGAAAATGGTTGCTATGCGCCATGACTGATCTCTAATAAGTTGCAGCCCAAAACTGCGGTTGTGTTGCAAAGCAGTCATTGTGCGACAGGGCGAGTGCTTTGCAAAGCTACCATTGTATATAAGGTCTTTAAAAGTGGGTTAGCAAATATTATTTGTTTTCGTGCCGAATGTATGACCTTTCTGACTCTGTTCTGACATCTCTGCACCGCTCTGATATCCATGACCTACTTATAACTTCCTTGCCCAACTCTGACCTCCCTGACCCAGTTCTGAGGTCCCTTTGTCAATGATGCCTTCCCTAATCGAAGGTCTGCCGGCTCGTACTTAGATTTGATTACAGGAAGGGAATACACTGGAATCGCGCTGTGTGCTTTCCTAGTTTGTGACTATTTTTTCTGTTTTCTTTATTTCTAGGAAGCAGAAAAGCTATGAGCCTAAAGTGGCATTTGACGTTTCCAAGGAAAAGACTGAGTTCTTATAACTGTTCTTTTCAACCAGAAGACAACAAGAGGCCTAGGGAATTCGAAGCAGACAGTGTCCATCGGAGCTCCTTTATGGGTCCAAGCTGGTCCAGAATTTTTCCTCCCTATCAACAGCAACCAGCGCCTAAAACAGTACTTCCAATAGAGACTTCCAGAGTCCATATATTTTCCAAATATTGAATACATTCTGAGCAGGACTTATTTAAATTGACACAAGGTGTCTCTTTCAGACTTTTCTACACACCATCTCGGGGAGGTGAGGAATAAGCACTTATTCTATTAGGTCCATCATTCAAGCCACCATTCTTGTGAAAAATACTCAAGATAATGACAGGTTTAATTAAATCCTTAGGTTGCATCTTCACCTGGAAGTGATAATGTGCTCCCCATGTCTCATCAAGACTCAGATGATGCCTTCCGGACGAGAACTGTCATTTTGAAACCGGAATGCTATGATTTATAGACAAATCAATGTTTCAGCTATTGGGGCAAATCATTGTCTGTCCATCCAAGAATGCCCAGTTGTGGCCATGGTCCATATTGTCAAAACCATTCCTCCTGCGGCCAGCCATATAAAATTATCTAATAACTGATCAAGTTGACTAATAAATGGCGGTGTTTCTTGAGGATGCACTACATACACAGAAACAATGTTGTTTGTCACGTAATACGTTCAGTGCTGGTCATCTCCACACTAATAATATCATGGTGCAACAATGGTAAAGAAGGGGCATCAAAATAAAATGCAACCTCTCGCTTCTAGCAAAAGCAACAGGTGAGGGCCCATGTCTAGGGGGGTGTATTATTTGAAGCTGGTTACTTCCAATTGTACTTTTCACATTCATCACACAGCATGTAGGTGCAGATGGAAAATTCAACAGGTGAAAACGTCTTATTCTATAAAATTGTTTGGACTTGAGACACTTTAGGAGCAATATGGTTTTATTGCAGAACATCTGGGGAAATGTTTACTCATTTTTCAGGGGAATTATTTCAAATTTATAGAAATGAGGGTCTTTTATATTTGCCATTTCTATGAATCATGGAAACCACAGAACAGTTGGATGAGAATAGATCTGTCTACTCTGAAGTTGAGCGATCCATGAGTCCAAAAACACTGGACTGTCTGTTGGAGATTCTGAGAGTTCCTTGACACTGGCAGTATCTCCTTTAGTGTCTAAGTTCTCAAAATCCACGGACTGTAGGGTATGGGTTTTAGGGTTGGGAGTCCTGAGAAACTAGGACCAGTGGTTGGAGATTCAGTGAGCCCTGGAAAAGGGTGCATTAGAACTTGAGATTCTGCGAGTCCATGATCAATGGACGGTCTTTTGGAGAGCGAGAGTTCATTGACACTAAGGGTATGTGATGTGTTGTACAGGGTTATTTGAGTCCAAAGGACCATATTCTTTCTGCTTTAGAATGGGGAGATTTTGTAACTCTGTGGACACTAAGCCTATCTGAAGGAACTGGAGCCATAAATAGGCTTGGGCACTTTTGTGTGAGGAGAACCCCAGCCTATCTTCCTGGAGTTAAATCATTATTCTAATTTAACTACTTTCCTTTTGCGTAAGTCCGAAAAGAAAATAATTTTTTATATTGCCTACACTTTGTGCATGTCCATGGTCACAGTGTGTAAATACCTGTATTTCCAACATAGTTGTCTATTGGGGATGCCGAGAGTTCACTGACACTATGGTGTAGCTTTGGGCGACTCGTGTGAAAGGGGACACATGAAGAGCGCTGAGATTCATTAGAGCTTAGACTCTTGTGTTGTCCTATTGTACTTTTAAAGGTATTTGTGCAACCAGACCTAGAAACTAGGTTAGTGGATCTCTTTATAACATAACACACAAAAGTGAAGAACAGTGATTGGGGATACTACTAGAAACAACTCTGGAGGTAAAGTGGAATGGAAAGGAATAGACTCTTATGAAATGTGAACATTGACCTTACCAAAAAGTTAGAGCACAGGGCAAATGTAAGATGTATGCAGAAAACAGCCAGGTTTTCAGAGCTTTATGCAACTGCATGGGACTCTGAATAGTTTGCCAGGACAGAGGCAGATAATTTCAAATTTTCACTTGCTATTCAGAAAAGGCTCTGTCACTCTGCCCATCCATTAGACATGAGGAAGAGAACCGAGTGAGTGAAAAGAAGAACTTTTCTGAACACGGAGGAAATGAGGCCCAGGGCCCTACATAGACATTTGAAAGTCACCTGGTTCATCATGGAAAGCAATTGCAAATTGTGCAAATGGCTGAATGTTTGTTCTCTATGAGGCAACCCAAGTCTCTTCAAACAACAGAGGACCTAAAGTATTTTAGAGTGATTGTGGTTTCAGAATCTAACATAAGGTTAAAAGTCTTGAAGACTGGATGTGCACCATTTGGCAGGATAGGCTCACAACTGTCAGAGTCCAGGTGCAGGAGCAGATGAGATGAAAGTCTTTTATGTCCCTGAGACTTTACAAAACAGGAGACCAGTCAGCTGGCCCTTGACGTCACTCTGGATGCTGGGTTCTAGTGATGTGGGTCCAGTGCTTATCACCCAGGCAAGGTTGCCAGTGGGCAGCAGGTCAGCACAGCAAGAAAGAAGTTCTTCCAGAGCAGCAGTCCAGGAGAGTGGCAGTCCTTCAGCAGCACAGACGTCCTTCTTCCTGCCAGAGTATTCACAGGTCCAGAAGTGTACTGAAGTGGTAGGATCTGGGGTCGAGTTCTTATACCCAATGGTGCTTTTGAAGTGGGGGAGACTTCAAAGGAGTCTTTGAAGTGCACAGTGGTCCTCCCTTCCTGCCCTGGCTCCGGGCTCAGTACAGGGGGGTATGCATCCCTTTGTGCGGGGACAGGACAGGTGTAAGTGTGATGCTGTGATCATCTCCCCACCCTCCCATCCTGCCTGATGGCCTACCAGGGACCATCAAGCCACACCTAAGATCCCATTGTGAATGGCTGTCTAGAGGGATTACACAAAGCCCAGCTGTCACTCATACAGGACAAGTGATCAGAGACAGGCTGCAGGTACACAGGGCTAAGAGCAGGAGAATGCCAACTTTCTAAAAGTGATATTTACAAAATTGTAACAATAAATCTGACTTTACCATTAAGGAGATTTATCATGACAATTCCATAGGTACTAAACACGACAGATCTACCTCCTCTTAATAGGAAATTACACCTTATTAAATGTAATAAGGAATCCCCCATGCTATCCTATGAGAAAGGTAAGCCTCACAGTAGTGAATAATTGATTTGTGAGTTTTTCACTACCAGGATATGTAAAACTTAAAAGTACAGGTCATAACCTTTAATTACATAGCATCCTTCCCCATGGGTTACCCAGGGCATACTTTAGGGGTGACGTATATGTAATAGAAGGGGAGTTTAAGGCTTGGCAAGGGGTTTTAAATGACAAGTTGACATGAAAGTGTGATACTGCATTGAGGCTGCAATGACAGGCCAGGGAAATGTTTAAAGGGCTACTGAAGTGGGTGGCACAATCAGTGCTGCAGGCCCACTAGTAGCATTTAACATATAGGCCCTTGGCACATGTAGTGCACTTTACTAGGGACTTAAAAGTAAATCACATATGGCAATTAGGTGTAAACCAATCAAACAATGTTTAATGGAGTGAGCACAAGCACATTAGCACTGGTTAGCAGTGGTAAGTGCACAGAACCCTAAAGCCAACATAAAAGAATTCAGAAAGATTGGAGGCAAGCAGGCAAAACTTTTAGGGAAAACCACCCTAAGTCTGACAGATCTAACAATCAGCTGAAATTTCATCTGACTCTTCTGCAAAGACTTCCTTTATTAGGAGCTGTCTTGGATTCAGTGTTTTTCAGGGTCTTTCCTCCGCCACAACAAGTCCAGGATATCCTGGCTATGATTCCAGTGTTTTAGACTTTGTCCTGTATCTTGGTGATAGCAACTCTGAGACTTACTGGCCTGTTGGCCTTATGCATCCTGCTTGCCAACTTCACTAGGTGGCATATGCAGGCTCCACAGTAGCATCTGAAGTCTCAGTGGGCCTGCACCAGGTTATCCTGGCAGACATCATCCAGGTTTCGGATGGAACTGGACAAGATCTGCAGTGGTAGATGTTCGTCTGCAACCGGAGAAGCAGTAGGCACCTCTCCCTTCTCAATCCAGGGCTGGCTGTGGTAATAGATGCATCACTGTTGGGATGAGGAGGTCATCTGGGAGAGGTAGAGATCAGAGGGCTCTGATGGAAACCTGGCTCCACATACATCTGTGGAAGCTACTGGGCAATCCACCTGGAGGCTGGAGTGGAAGGCCTTATTGGTGTTCAAGGGAAGGCTAGTCCAGGTTCTCATGGACAAAACTACAGCTACAACAAACAGGGCAGAGTGGGGACTTGGGTCCTATGGCAGGAGGCACTGCACCTCTGAAGTTGGCTTGTGCATTAGGGAATCTCCCTGATCATAAACCACCTAGAAGGATCTTTAACCACCAGGGCAGACAATCACAGAGGGCGATGCCTAACAGACCATAACTGGTGGTTGCACCCCGAAGTCCTGCAGGGCATCTTACAACAGTGGGGATAATCCTGGCTGGATCTCATCAACACAGTGGAGAAAATGCAGTATAAAGGTTTCTGCATGTTGGAGTTCCAAAGAACATTCAGTCTAGAAGGCACATTCAGGCCAAAGGGAGCAAATGACTCATGTATGCCTTTCCACCTCTGGCTCTCCTGCCTGAGTTCTGAAGAAGAACAGGAACGTCTATGTCCAAGTCATTCTAGTGGCTCCAGATTGGCCAGGAGAGTGTGGTACTGGGGAATCCCAGGCATGAGCATCTGCCCTCTGATCAGGCTACTGCTTCATGAGGATTATCTGTCACAGCAGCAGGGCAGGGTTCTTTACTTGAATCTGTGCAATCTACGTCTCCATACAGGGAGGTTAAGCAGCAGCAGCAGTAGACTGTCTATGATCTATCACCTGAGGTTGTGGATGGTAACCTTGTGGTCAGGCATCACTCTATCAAGCCTATTTATGCTGGGCGTTGGAATACATTTGTGGCCAGGTGTGGAGTTTGCAACACAGACCCTTTGTTGGTTTTGTCTTTGGTCTTTCAAGCTCTTAAAGTGGGTACCATTAAGGGTTACTTTTCAGCTCTTTTGCCATTTTTGCATTTGCTAGACCAACCGTTCTTGTTTAAATGACCTGTTTTGATACATATTATTAAAGGTTTGACATGCATGTTCCCTCCCAAACCATTTCTGATGCCACAGTGGCATCTTAATTTGGTCCTGATGTTCATCATGTGCACCCCCTTCAAGCCAATGCATAGCTGCTTGTTGCATCTTCTGACTCTCAAAACTGCCATCCTCATTGTGATCCCTTCAGCTTATTGCACGAGTGAGCTCCAGGTGCTCACAGTGAAGCCTCATTATACCACCTTTTTACCAGACAAGCTGGTGTTGAGGTCAAGTGTGGCCTTTCTGTCAAAAGTCATGACTCCCTTTCACTTTGGGCAATCCATCATCACCTCAACCTTCGAATGAGGAGGAGAGGCTCCATCGACTGGACCTCAACAGAGCCTTAAGCTTTTACATTTCTCACATGTAAGACCATTGCATGCATGATCAGCTTTTTGTAGAGTTATTGGGGCAAAGAAAAGTTAAGGTTGCATAGAAAAAAACTTTGTCAAGGTGGATAGTCTGCTGCATTAAGATCAGCTACACATTGGCCAAGAAGAAGTATCCAGAAGGACTGAGGGCCCCAATTACCAGAACCAAGACTGCTACCATTGTATTGGCATGCATAGTGTCTGTCTTCAGCATCTGTCAAGCTGCAATGTGATTATCTTTGCGCACATTCACAAAACACTATTGCTTGGGTAGCCAGGTCCAATGGAGGGGGCATTTTGGAAGGCCTTTTGGTCAGAGGCCATCCCACAGAAAATCCAAAGGTTTCCTAAAGGTGAGGAATCAGAAGAGCAAGTTACTTACCTTTGGTAACACTTTTTCTGGTGGATAATCTATGGAGTGAAGCAGTGCACCCATCACTTTTTGTATACTTTAGTGTGGCACCTTAAGTGCAGCAAGTATGCCCAGACGTGGGTCCCATACTTACTGGCCACTGGAACCAAGCTACACCCAACTGACAAGCCCAGTAGGTTGAAATCAGTCTTGGGTTGTTTGTGTTACGGTTCAGGTAGGACTTGGCCTGGCAGTCCGGGAAGGAATTTACAGACTGGAGCAGGGTTAGGACTGATTTGCACATGGCTGGGTCCAAACTGAACTGGCATGGTGTACAAAATAATAATTAACTGGGATACCTCAACCAAGTAATTACCATTAGCTGAGATTTAGGTAAACATTCTACCCATCATTTTATTCTATACTTCACTGTGATGCTGCAAGTGCAACAGGTATGCCAAAACATGGGTTCTGTTCTCAATGTGCCAGTGGAACCAAGCTACACCTGACTGATGAGTCCCAATTAGCGTGAAACCAGTCTCAGGTTGCTTGTACCCCAGTTTCAGGGAGGACTTGGCCTGGCAGTTCAGGCTGGACTGTTCCTATTGGATCATGGTCAGGACTGATTTGCATAAGTCTGAGTCCAAATTGAGGTAGCATGGTGTGCAAAATAATAATGGACTGGAATGCCGTCTGAGTAATTACCAGTGGCCGACATTAATTCAAGCATTCCAACCATCACTTTTTGTATACTTCAACCCTATGTGAGTTACATAGGTTTTCAGCATCATGCAGCTTGGAAGAGGAAGTTTTGTCAATGCCGAAGATGTACGGTTCCATTATTAGTTGCTGGTCAAATGGAACGTCTAACAACTTATGAGAGTAGCCTAGAAGAGATGCCTGAATGTAGAAGATAAGATTGCACTGCTTAAAGATTATCTTCGAAGGCAGTAAAACGAATTCTGTTTTGGAGGATTCAGTGTAAGGGAAAACATTTCATCCCCCTTTTTGCATTTTCACGGACCAATTTGGGCTTCTTGATTTCAGACGGATCATTCACTAAGGTGTTCACTAAACTGATGGTAGGATACACTCGTTCCCCAATTTCCTAACTCAGAGATTTCATGTAAAGTTTTAGCGAAGACGGATGTAGGATTTAGCTCTCAATGCACCGAACACTTGAGGGGGAATTTGAATTATCGGAAACACTCATTATTCACAAATTGTGATTTTGAGAAAGGCAGCAGTTTTAGCACTGCACTGCAAAGGCAAACCAGGATGGCTTCGATGACTAAGAGTGTTGCATGTTCAGCCATATTCAGCACTATGCATATGTCAAGCAACACTGAGAAGAAAGCATCATGCTTACCAGGAGAATACATAATATCATCTAGTGCCTGTATCATGGCTTTTTCCACGTTAAATGAAGCCTTAGTGATATGCACAAGAAAGTTAAGTTTCAGATGTAGGGAAGGAGTTGGGCTTCTACAGTTCGTAGGGCTCATTTGGAGGCCGGGTGGAGGTTTTGGAGGTTCTATTCTACAGCTGGATAATTTGTGTTATTTTATGTGCCCTTGTACGGTACATTCAGAACATGAGCTAATCAGGGGTAATCGATGGTCAGCGTGAAAGCGGTGTTTTGACTTTGGATTTGGTTGTGTTTCATATTGTTTACAGGTGAGGCCTACTGAATAATGACTGGTGAGGTTAAACTAGACCAGTGCATTCTTTAGTGATGATTTACACTGGATAGTGGCCTCCTAGACCCTGCTATGGATTTTTGTGCAGCATTTTGTAAATTAAGGTGTGTGTTGTAGGACATTTCCGTTTGTTTCATTCAGGTTTAGAGGAGGGCTTTAAATTGTTCCGAATCAGATGGTGGTTATGTTTTAGGACATTGTTGACAAAAATAATTATATTTATTGATTTATCAGCATTATATAATGTTTTTGCACCAAGGTGGTACTATTGTGCTTTATATTAGGGACTAGGAAAAATACAGTACAATAAGAGAGACTTAGTACTTGTGAGGTTAAGTCGTACGTTGATGGGACCATTCCTAATTCAGGAGTAACCGGAAGAGATGAATTTAAGTGATGTCTGCAGAGCAGAAGTTAATGTTTCGTCCCTAGGTTAACAGTAACTGTTATAAAGTAGCTCCTGACAAACATTCATTTTGTGTTTGATCAGCTCTGAATCTTGGTACTTCTGTGTTCAGTTAGTTTCTGCTTTCAAGATCTCTTTGTCAAAGCACACACAACTATGGTAACACACTCTACGGTCTTTCCCCTACATCACACTCAAAACATGGATCGACCTCCCACAACACATCAGAGCCCACTCCTCACTTCATAGGTTCTGGAAGAAGCTGAAGAACTAGGTCTTCGAATAGCTGCCGGGACAACACATCCACTCACCTGCTCAGACACATTGACACCCTCACGGGTAGTTAGTATGCTCTGCAAATCGACATCACTGACAGTGGGAAAGTTAGTGAGGATTAGTCAAATGCAAGGCTTTATAATGTAGGCATCCAATACTAAATACGATTTTGGCTTTGATGAGTAGCCAATGCAATTTTAATTTTGTAAATTTGGGGTGATACCTTCTGCATGCAGACATGAATCTAGCTGTCAGGTGTAAAATGGGTTGATTTGGAAGAACAAGGGTTGAGCAGTCCCAGGAATGATAGGGAGGCCAAGTTGATTGAGAGGTAACAGTGCATGGCATGACAGTTTTAGACGGGTTCATAAAAGCAATAGCTTCATTTTCTGAGAGAATTCAGATTATTGGCATTCTTTTGTTAATGTATGGGGAGAAGTGAAAAAGAAGAGTCAAGTGTAAAACATAAGCATGAGACAACTGGACATCAGATTGAAAAGGAGTCTTTCATTTTGAGGTTTCAGGGAGGATTAGATTAAATTTGTATATGCGTCTGAGTACAAAAAGGGGCAACTCAGTTTTCTGGGGACTGAGCAACAAAATATTTGGCTATCTATGTTTGAAGATTGGTGAAACCGTTCTGTGGGATAAGTAAATCATTATAGAGTGCGTTTCTAAATACAGTTGTGTCAGTACATTTCGCATGGAGACCCTCACTCTCTCAGACGTATTTCGTTAGCTTCTGGTACAATTGAAAAGGACAGGAACTAGAACAGAAGCAAGCCCATGGACAAGCTACAAGGCATTTTTGCTATGATTGAGTTATAGAGTCTAATCTTCACTAGATTGGTTAGAAAAGAAATATACCAGCTCAATACCTATTATCTAACTCCCATGAAATGGTTCAGAATTGTGATCAGCCTCTCGTGATCAATTTTAACAAAAGATGCTGAGAGACAGAGCAGAACGAGAAGACAAGAATCTTCCTCATCCAGAATGCAATGCATGTATTGTCATATCTTCAAACTGACAGTTTAAGTAATGCATCTGGATCCTAAAACTGATTGTCAGTAAACTGGGTGGTGCACTTTGTTGATGTAGGTGAAGAGTTCGTTCGACATACATCTCTCAGTGGCTCTTTCAAACCAACTAAGGCTGGAAGTGAGACTGTATTTTGAATGAGGATTGGAATCGAGTTCTCAGAATGGGTGAGTGTAAGCTAGTGTTCAGCAAACCATGCAAGAGTTCCTAAGTAAAAGAGGGGTTGTTCAAGGTGCACCATGCTGAGGCAAATAGAAGGACATTGGCATAAGTTATGTTCACTGGTAACAAGTGCAGATAATTATTTTTAGTTTTGAAGTGTTCGACGATCAAGGTAAGTTCTGTGCTGATGGTAGCAAAAGTGTCTCGGAGTTGTTCATTTTAGGAGGGGATTTTCCAATTATGGTTAGGAGGGGCATAATTTTTCTTGTGATAGTACTTATATTCACAGTAATGAAGACACGAACTGAGTTGCTTTTGTCAATTGATGGACAAGATAAAAATGTGATAAGAGGAGTGTTCGAGTGAATGTAATCGAAGTGGAAATAGGCAGGGTTGGTAGATGAGTCAGTTTCTTCTTGTAAGAACACGGCTTTCGCACGGAAGAAGGGCTGCTTATAACTCCTCAAGACTTTTTATTTTCTGCAATGCTTGTGAGATTTAAAAGCATGCCTGGTATTTCCCAAATTACAAACCAATTTAGTTGTTTCGCTTTACAACACTGATTCAAAACTGACCTCTTAGATTGAGTTTTGAAGGATGATGTAATTAAAAGGACGGGGTGTTAAGTTTGTTTACGGGGAAATTCCAGGTATGGCTCGTAGAATGTGGGCAGCTGAGAAAGGAATGTAGACATGGGAATAGGAGAACGAAATTTCATTGATGTGGGCTCAGCAATGTGGTCCGCTATCCTTCTTTTGCTGTGGATATTAAGGGAGGACGATTAGAGCAGTGAACAATAAGTATTCATCTTTGCCCTACTATCAAAATAATGTGTTGTTCAGGGTTAGCATTTGCATGGGGCAACATAATCAAATATCTGATCGAAGATATTTAGTTTCAGTTTTGGTGGGTAGCAAGTGATATATATAGTTAAGTGATAGTCGAATCTGATGGGGAAATGAGAATGTAAAGCTCTGTGCAAGTGATTGTTGTAAATGTAAGCTTCTGGATGATAGCCATATACTTTGGTGAACGGATATGGATGTGCTTTGATATGGCTAAACTTTGCCCAGAGCTATTGCTTATAGCAGTGTTGTCCACTTGATAATGCCAGAGGCTGTGTAAATGTGTATGGCTGGTCAGGCATGAGGTACGAATACAACTTCATACGAGCGTGCACTTTAGGTGGCAAACACATGTCAACTATAACATACGGAGCTAGCATGGAGGGGGGTGTCCTGTAAGCATGTCAGGAAGACCTGGGTGCTGGGATCTACGTCCTGCGCCAGAGTCTAACTGGAACAGGCTGGAATCCTAATAATGCATTGTCCACTCCTTGTATGCAGAGGGCTATTCTAGCCTCCACGTGAGGGACCATTGTAACAGAGTTTGTGAGGAATGGATGGGCGGAGAGGGGAAGGAGTAGAGGAGAGTGCTGTGCATTATCACCAATTTGCCAGTCCAACATTTAGGAATTATTATTATATATAAATATGAGATGTGTCAATATGCAATGGGAAAAGAAGCAGAAAGATAACTCTCACTACTCTGATTGACAGGCTGAGTACTTCTATGTCTTTTTCTTCCAACAAATACCCTTCGATTTAGTCTGTGTGCCAAGTCACTCAATTGATACCAGCAGCACGCAACATGAAATGTTCCATTAAACCTGCTGCATAGCGAAACAGACATCCGACCACACTCTACTCTGTGGAGAGAGTGAAGGGAAAAGGGAAGGTTGAAAATATATTACATATGAGCTTAAATTATATATGCCGATAATGACAGGGTTTGAAACAAGAATATGTGATGCCTCGCAGAAAACCAGAGTTGGGGCAGGATAAGAGAAATAGTTGTGGAGTAGGAGAAAAACGCCAGAGATCTGTGGAGGATGACAGACTGGATTGTGAGACCACGATGATATAAAAAAAAAATGAGAAACCAAGAAGTGAGAAAGAGAGGAAGCCAGAAGCAGGCAGGCAAAGAGGAAAGGGGACAGCAGAGAAAAAGGGGAGACAGCCAATAACGTGAATGAAAGGCAGAGGAGAGAAACCCTGTGGGAGTCAATGTTATGGAAGTACTGAACTGAAACAGAACTTGTCACATATGTATAATGCAACTCTTAAACTTGAATGAGTGATAGTAAAGCAGAAAAGCTCACAATTCTGAAATGTTGTGTGTTTTTGGACATTTGGATGTCAGTGTTAGCAGGAGTGTTATGGACCGAAATGCAAACAAATTAAATAGACACCCTCTGCCCCCGATTACAGTAGTAACACAGTCATAATTGGGGTACATATGGCTCTCACACTTTTGGGACCCAGTGTCCCTGCACATGCTGCACCGCTGATAGCTACGCTCCTATGATGGTCAGCTTTAGACATGCTGATTTGCAACGTCCTGATGGCATCACTGCTATTGATTGGAAACAGGTGAAACATGAATTTAGGCCTACTCCACATCAGGCTCAGGGTTGTAAATCATTGCAGAATACTTTATAGCCTACAATGTCTGTAGCCCAAAGATAGCAGGCTGCTTGTTCCACATCAGTAATTCCTCTATCCCCCTCTGTTAAATATGTATGACAGAACAAAACATTGGATGTCACACAGCCCCAGAAAAACTGCTTGGCACACAGAATGTCACACTTGGGCATTCTCTTCCTAGAATCATAGACAGCATGAGTTCCCAATTAAGCACCAAGGCCCTCATTACAACCCTGGCGGTCGGTGTTAAAGCGGCGGTAACACCGCCAACAGGCCGGCGGTAAAACAAAAATGGGATTACGACCAGGGCGGAAACCGCCAACACAGACAGCCACTTTAACACTCCAACCGCCAGGGCGGTAGCAACAAACACCGCAGCGGTCACCACCAACAGACAGGTGGAAGACAATGTACCGCCCACCCTATTATGAGAGGCCAATCCGCCAGCTTTTCCAGGGTGGTACCAACGACATCAAAAGCACGGCGGAAACACTACACTGAAGGGGAACCACTCACCTTCCGACACTCCACGAAGAACCAGGCCGCCATGGAGCCTGAATTGCAGGTCCTCCCCATGTTGGTGTATCTACTAATACACCAGGAAGTAGAAAGAAGGCAGCGGCGATGACGACCGTGAGTACTGCACCTAGCACGCAGGGGAGGGGGGAGGTAAAAGAGAGTTACACACACACGCGGCATGCAACACCACCACCCCCCACCCTCACCCACAACACCATACACACGAACACATCCAACAACATGACAGATACACCCCATCACCCACTGGAAGAACACAAGGACAAAAGCAAATGAGTTTAACCAGTGATATTTTAGAACATTCAGATATAGCAATTGAAGAAAAATAAATCAGTATATACAAATATTTACATTATGTACAGAAGGCCGTAAACTGTCCCTTGTAAATGTCCGTGGACCAGTGGTCCCAAAATCATGGGCGAAGCCCACACATGACACCTGCCTCAAAACGGAGAGAACACTGCAGGGGAATCAGGACAAAAAACACAGGCACCTCAGGGGGAAGAGGGAGGGGGGGGACACCTCAGCCGGAAGATGGTACTACGCCACTGCCCCTGGAGGGGGCACCATGCCCACTGCTTGGTCCTGGGGAGTGCAAAGCCACAGTATCTCAAGTCTCTCTAGTGGGTGCTTTGCCCACTGCTTGGTCCTGGAGAATGCAAAGCCACAGTCTCTCTAGTGCGTGGTTTGCCCACTGCTTCGTCCTGGGGAGTGCAAAGCCACAGTCTCTCTAGTGGGTGGTTTGCCCACTGCTTGGTCCTGGGGAGTGCAAAGCCACAGTCTTTCAAGTCAGTCTAGTGGGTGCTTTGCCCACTGCTTGTTCCTGGGGAGTGCAAAGCCACAGTCTCTCCAGTGGGTGGTTTTCCCACTGCTTGGTCCTGGGGAGTGCAAAGCTACAGTCTCTCCAGTGGGTGGTTTGCCCACTGCTTCGTCCTGGTGATTGCAAAGCTACAGTCTCTCTAGTGGATGCCTTCTTCCACTGGTTCTGGAGGGGGCATTGTGCCCAGTCTGCTTAATCCTGCCAAGGAAGGTGTGAGTGGATGCATCTCTCTACTGGTTCTGGAGGGGGCCTTGTGCCCAGTCTGCATCATCCTGCCAAGGAAGGGGTGAGTGGATGTATCTGTCCACTGGTTCTGGAGGAGGCCTTGTGCCCAGTGATGCTGCACCTGGGGTGTGTCAATTCCCATACCCTCACCTGGGTGTCTGAGCTACGAGATGTGCAGAGAACAGGTAGCATGATACTCCATGGAGGCAGAGCCGCACTCCATCCTGCGGCGACTCAGGCTGCAAACTGCTGGTAGTGCCAGTGCTGGTGCCTCATGTGGTGTGTGCAGGGTCCAGGACATCTCCTGCAGCCTCGGATGGCTTCCCACTGGGGATGCTGCTGATGTCCGATGTTGTGGCACCGACTGGGCACGTGGCAGTGCAGATGGTGGTGCAGGTGGCGGTGACTGCGGCGGTGGCTGTGACGGTGGCTGCGGCGGTGGCTGTGGCAGAGATGGTGCCGGTGCTGCCCGTTGTGCAGGTGTCTGTAGTAGTGGAGGGAGACACCAGACCGTCTCCGGCAGCCTCGGACGGCTGATCACTGTGGAGGATGGTGGTGACTGACGTTGTGGCAGCGGCGGTGCAGGGGGTTGTGCAGATGGCGGGCAAGGTGGTGGTGCAGGTGGCGGTCGGTGCAGCAGTGCAGACCATGGTACAGGTTGCTGGCCTGTCTGGGGAAATGGTGGTCACCAGCCCATCACCAGGAGGCGTTGTGCCCTGAGGTGACTTGACCTTGCTTTTGTGGCCCTCATGAGGGGTGTGTGGTGATGGGCGTGCTGGTGATGGAGGCAGTGGCTGATGATGTAGTGCATGCAGGTGTGAGTGGAGACGATACTGGGAGTGAGGTGGAGGAAGAGAAGGAGGGGGACACAGTGGAGGAAGTGGATGTTGGTATGTGTGCATGGGTATGGTGGTTGTGTGAGTGCCAGTGTGATGATGTGTGGTGCTTAAGTTTTCCTGAGCCACTTTTGTTTGTTGATGTGTGTGCATGCTAGTCTGAAGGTGTGCTTGGGATATGCTGAGGTAGAGGGGATCGGGCCTGGGTAGTGGAAGTTGGAGGGGGGAGGCTGGACACAGGGACACTGGCTGCCATCAGTGCTGAGGCCAGTGCCTGAAATGCTCTCTGTTGTGCCGCCACGCCAGAATGAATGCCCTCCAGGTATGCATTTGT
This sequence comes from Pleurodeles waltl, assembly GCF_031143425.1. NCBI lineage: Eukaryota > Metazoa > Chordata > Amphibia > Caudata > Salamandridae > Pleurodeles > Pleurodeles waltl. The sequence goes on along the minus strand of NC_090450.1, from coordinate 744,693,043 downwards.
TAGTTGCAAATGCCTCTCAACACCCTGGATGGCATTCAGAATGGTTGTCTGCCCAACAGTGAGGGATCTCAGGAGGTCAATAGCCTCCTCACTGAGGGCAGCAGGGCTGACTGGGCTGGGCCTGAGGTGCCTGGGGCGAAGAAGATGCCCACCCTCCTGGGTGAGCGGGAACAGGAAACACGCTGAGGGGCTGCTGGGAGGGGGCTGCTGGTAGGTGGGGTGGTGGCTGTACCTGTTGTTGGGGTGGGCACAGAGGTGTCCGCCACCGCCGGGGAGCTTCCATCAGAAGAGGAGTCGCTGTCACTGGTCTCCCCTCCTGTCCTTGTCGTGGAACTCCCCTCGCCCTCCGTCCCACTGGTGGCTTTACCCTCCGTGGATTCACCTTCCTGGGCCATGTGTGATGCAGCTCCCTCCGTCGCCGGTGCCTCTGCTCCTCCACCAGATGATGCTAATGTACACAAGGAAAGGGTGACAAAACAAGAAGGGGGGATAGACAGAGGACACGCATGGTCAATGCCAGCAACACCACTACCGTTCGCATACACAACACACTCTGAGCTGCCCTATGCACTAGGCCATGCCCAACCACTCACTAAGGTAGTCACCAGCCCAGGGGGTACAATACCTAACACCAGCACCTGCACACCTGACACCCACATGACCCTGCACACTAGTAGTTGGCCACTTGTACCATTGGGGTAGGGGTGCTTCAGAGCCTGCAAACCAGGGACCTACCCTGGCATGATCGCCCTGGCCTAGGGGCACCCACAGTCCACATCCCCCAGCCATCTAGTTCCTAAAGCACGTAAAGTCAACTGTTTGAAACGGTACTCACCACCTTGTGGCTGCTGTGATGCCATCAAGCGCCCATCCAACTCCGGATAGGCCATCAGGGGGGTCAAGGTGCGACGGGCACCCCTTCCACGTTGGGAGGCCAGCCCCAGCTGGGCCTCTGACGTATTCTTGCTTCAGTGGGACAAGTCCTCCCATCTTTTGCAGCAGTGGGTGCTCTGCCTGATAGACCCCTAGGGTCTGCACCCCCTTGGCGATGGCACGCCAAATACCCTTCTTGGGCACTGACCTAGAGGGTAAAGACAGCGGAAAATGTAATTACTCACCCGTCCGGAGCATCATACCCATTGCCCACCAGTTCCCACCCATGCCCTGACACACATACAGTGACCACCTCTCAAGCAGCAGTCAGGCCAGGACGCCTTAGCACCCCCTCAAACATGTGCCTTCTATGCACACCACTCCAAACAGGCATTGCCCACGCATCATGCTCACAGTGTACTCACCTGTTTGTCTGGAGGACCGTAGAGTAGCGTGTCCTGGGGGAGGACCCCATCCACCAGTTTCTCCAACTTCTCCACAGTGAAGGCAGGGGCCCTTTCCCCAGACACATGAGCCATTGTCGCTTCCAGACTCAGGACACAGCAGCACTTGCAGTGTAGGTCCTCTCCTGTTGATGGTCAGATATCAATTGAGTGAATGGGTAGAAAATGGCGGTGACATCCGTGGCGGTGCGTACCGTCACCACCGGCAAACATCGCCATTGGCTCCTGCAATGATTAGGGCCCAATGATAACCAATGCGGAGTTGCGCAGCGGTCTTCGACCGCATACCTTGAAGCTGCACAACGCCAGCACAGTTACCTCATTTCCCCCTGTCCATCCTCGCAGGTCAGGCAGCCGCCATTTCAGGGGGGCACCCGCCATGGCACCTAACTGCGTCACAACACATATTGGCACATATACTGACTCTCGATTTCACACCCTGCTTCTGTAACATTGATTCAGACACAGTTGTGCTATCTATGTGGTGATTTACCTTCTGCTCACCGTTCTCCTCCATAGGCTACAACCGCTGAAGCAGATGATGAGATGGTGGCATTCTCCGGTGTACAGACCCCTGGTGGACCTGTCAACAACGGAGGACAGACACATTATAATCATGTACAGACTTGATTGTGCCACAATCCAAGAACTGTGTGCCCAATTGGAGCCAGACCTGATGTCAGCTATCCCGCAGCCCACAGGAATCCCCCATCTAGTGCAGGTCCTGTCAGTGCTCCATTTCCTGGCAAGTGGCTACTTCCAAACTACAGTGGCCATGGCATCAGGGATGTCTCAGCCAATGTTCTCAAACGTGTTGAGCAGGGTGTTGTCTGCCCTGCTGAAACATATGCGCAGCTACATCGTGTTCCCCCAGTTGGAGGATTTGGCCACAGTGAAAGCTGACTTCTATGCTCTGGGACATATCCCCAACATCATTGGTGCCATTGATGGAACACATGTGGCATTGCCCCCCCACAGAAATGAACAGGTATACAGGAATAAAAAAAGCTATAATTCGATGAATGTGCAAATGGTGTGTTTGGCGGACCAGTACATCTCCCATGTGAATGCCAAATATCCAGGCTCTGTGCATGATGCCTATATTTTGAGAAATAGCAGCATCTCTTATGTGATGGGCCAACTCCAGAGGGGCCGGGTGTGGCTAATAGGTGAGCCCACGGTTCCCACACAGTATGAGTAGGTGTCTGGGTATGGGGTTGTCCCTAAGGTTTAGTGTGTGTCTCACAATTGTCCCTCGATATTTGCAGGTGACTCTGGTTACCCCAACCTCTCATGGCTACTGACCCCAGTGAGGAATCCCAGGACAAGGGCAGAGGAACGTTACAATGAGGCACATAGGCGAACTAGGAGGATTATTGAGAGGACATTCGGACTCCTGAAAGCCAGATTCCAGTGCCTCCATCTAACAGGTGGCTCCCTGTACTACTCACCCAAGAAGGTGTGCCAGATCATTGTGGCGTGCTGTATGTTGCACAACCTGGCATTGAGATGCCAGGTGCCTTTTCTGCTGGAGAATGAACTTGGTGATGGTCTTGTGGCAGCGGTGGAGCCTGTGGACAGTGAGGAAGAGGAGGCAGAGGAAGAAGATGTTGACAACAGAACAAACATTATCCTGCAGTACTTCCAGTGACACACAGGGAACAGACTGTAACTCCTCTTCACATTTAAGTATACTTTAGGACATTGTACATGGCAGCCTCTTACACTCTGTCTATGGACACTGACTGTTCCCTTTGGGTTCCTTTTTTCAGATCTGTGTACCCCATTCTGGCTTATGCTAAGTGTAGTGCTGCCCAACAACAGTCATACATTGGTATGTGTGAATGAACATAAACCTTGCAATGCTTTGCTAATGTTGTAGTAATACATTTGTGAATCATCCGACTGACTCCAGATTGGTATTTGTTTCAAGGATGTTTATTGAAGGTGTTCATAAGTATAGGGGTATGTGCAAGGGGCTGGGGTGATGGTGGAGGAAGGTCCATGGTAGAGTCCAGTCTCATGGCATCACAGGTGCATTGTCCAAGGGGCATAGGAAGGGGAGCAATGGCATTTCAAGGTGGACAGGTTAACCGTGGGACAGAACGGTGACAATCAGGAGGGTCCTATATCCTGGCGGGGGTCTTGGCAATGTTCTCTGTCTTCTGCCTGGATCACAGGGACCGTTTGCGGGGTGGTTCTTCTTCTGCAGGGGGTGGGGTGCTGGTGGCCTGTTGTTCCTGTGGTGGGGCCTCCTGTCCACTAGTGCCGACGTAGGTGGAAGGCTGTCATCGGTTTGGCTAGTGTCAGGGGCCCTTTGTTGTGCCACTGCCTCCCTCATGGTCTTGCCCATATCAGCCAGCACTCCTGCTATGGTGACCAGGATGCTGTAGATTTTTGTGAGGTGATCCCTGATCCCCATGTACTGTCCCTCCTGCAGCCGCTGGGTCTCCTGAAATTTGGCCAGTACCGTGCCCATAGTCTCCTGGGAATGGTGGTATGCTCCCATGATGTTGGATAGTGCCTCGTGGAGGGTCAGTTCCCTGGGCCTGTCCTCCCCCTGTTGCACAGCAGTCCTCCCAGCTTCCCTGTTGTCCTGTGCCTCTGTCCCCTGAAAAAGTGTGCCCACTGCTGCTGACCCCAGGTCCCTGATCATCCTGGGTTAGTGGGATTGCCTGGGGTCCCTGTAGTGGTGGACACAGTGCTGATTGGAGAGTCCTGGGGACAGTGGCATGGGCCCGCTGGGTGGGTGCTGTGGTGTTGTTTCCTGAGGGGGGAGGCTCTGTGGTGATATGGGACTGTGGCACGGTTACCGACAGTCCAGAGGTCCCAGATAGGCCAGGTTGGTCATCGTGATCCAGGCGTGCAGAGCTGCTGTCATCAATGTGGGCCTCTTCTGTGGGGGGACTGGATGTAGCTGGCACCTCCTGTCTGGTGACGTTGGGTAGGGGTCCTGTTGGGATGTAAATGCATTGTTATTGTATCTGTGTGTGCCATCTTGTGCAATGGGTGTGTTTCCCTTCTAGATTTGTGCTTTGACTGTTGCCTTGGCCTTGTGTGATTGCTGATTGTGTGGGCTTGGTGGGTCTCTCTAGTTGTGGAGGAGGATGTGTGGGTCCACCGCCAGTCCTCTGTACTGCAATCTGGTGTCTTGATACGATGGAACGCACCTTCCCCCGTAGGTCGTTCCACCTCTTTCTCATGTCATCCCTTGTTCTTGGATGCTGTCCCACAGCGTTGACCCTGTCCACAACTCTCCGCCATAGCTCTATCTTCCTTGCAATGGATGTCTGCTGCACCTGTAATCCAAATAGCTGTGGCTCTACCCGGATGATTTCCTCCACCATGACCCTTAGCTCCTCCTCAGAAAACCTGGGGTGTCTTTGAGGTGCCATGATGTGGTGTGAGTGATATGTGTGTGGTGATGTGTGAGGTGATGCGTTGGGATGTATAATGTGATGTGCGTGGATGGTGTATGGGTGATGGTGTTCTGTGCCTCTGAGTGAGTGTGTGCTCTTTGCTTGGCTCTCTGTGCTTGGACTCTTTTTTTCCGCCTAAGGGTTTGTGGGTATTGTGGGTTGTATTTTATAGTGTTGTGGCTGTGGTGTGTGTATGTGTATCAGGTGTGTGTATTTTGATTTGTCCAATGTGGTTGTGTTTTGTAAGTGTGTGTGTATTTTGAGCACGGCAGTGTGTACTGCCAATGGTTTTCTGCAGTTGAAAGCCCGCCACATTGATTCGTGGGTCCTGATACTATGGGTGTATTCCTGTTGGCGTGACGGTGTGGGTTTTGCTATCGCCAGTTTATCACTGACCTTTGGTGTGGTGGACTTGTATGGGTGTCTGTATTGTGGCGATATTTTCTGTGTGGGTCATAATACCCGTGGCGAATTACCGCCGCGGTCACTGTATGTTGGCGGCCGTCAGCATAGCGGTAGGCGCCATTTGCCGCCAGGGTTGTAATGAGGGCCATAGTCTAATCATAAAAAGTAGCTAATACACAATAGTTGTCTCTCCATTAGACGTTATTGAAATTTCCAATGTAAGATATCGCAGAATCTCTTCCAAAGAGATCAGTTCCTGTTTCTGCACATAGAAGGTGAAATTTTTGCCGTGATTTTTTTCAGCAGATTGGATTCTTACTTTCCAAGTATCCTCTTCCATCTGTTGACTTTCTCACTATCTTTTACTTCTTTTTTCATATTTCCTCCAGCAGTTTCCAGCTTGTGCCTTTTCTGCTTCGTTTTGTTAGGTGAAATGTTGAGTCTTGCTGGTTTCATTAAAGCAGTCTACATTTTCAGTCAAAATCTGCATTGTTTGCCAAAGCAGATTTTTCCTATTCTGGATTTTTCTATTTGTGACCTTCCAAAGGAGGAACCTGTCACCTTTCACGCATAATATTGAGTGTAAGGTGTTACTATGGCTACTGGGAGGGGTTGAATTTTCCTTTAGCAATCTCGAAGGGCACTCAATTGACCTCCTTGAAATCCAGTCCATCATGTGTTGGGACACTACCAATTTCAGAAGTTTTGGACAAATGTGTATCCTTCTTAAGACCTGGGTGAAGAATTTCAACAATTAAGCCTTGAGAATCCAGCACAAAACAGACCCTAATGTGATGTTCCACGGGTATCCAATTAGACCCTTCAGGTGTGCGGCACTTTTTCCTAGAGTCCAATGAGGTTACATAAATTTTTTATTCTCTTGTCGGGCATTTTGCTTTTTGCCCTGGATATTAGTAAATACTAAATTAAAGTGGGTTATTTGATTAATTGACTTTAAAGAAATTTGTTGGTTTGAGCAACTTTATTAGAATCAAACTCAGTTGCTAATTTGCAGTCCTCTGATGTATTGTTGTCAGCTTTTATGAAGGTGCTTGAACTGCCGTATTCTGAGTGCCCTGCTGAAGAGGCCTTATGTGATAGTCCGCAAGGATATTGATTTCACACTTTTGATTAACCTTTGATTACAAGAAATAGGAATGGAAAGAATGAAGTTTTAAGTGGGTTGCCCAGCTTCTAGAAAGTCATTTTATCTGGAAAATCAGAATTTTCTACAGACCGATTGCCTTATGAATGACCTGAAAAACTCCGCTAGCCCCACCAGCAGAGCAGACCTCACCTGGTATCTACTGCACCCCAGTTATGGGCTACACAGTGCAAGGGCAGACAGTCTGCACTTGCGCTGTGCAGCCCATAACTAGGCTGCAGTGCGCATCGGCAACAGATCCAGATCTTCCTCGCCAGCAGCCTGGGAGCAGGGGGCAGAGGGAGGCAGAGAGCCAGGGTGCTGGGAAGATGGAGGAGAGGACAACGAGGACCCCCTGGAGGACCCAGGTAAGTCCTTGTTTCTTTTTTTCCTTTTGTGCACACTGGTGCACAAGATGCCTGAAATGGCAGCTTTTGCTGCCTACGGCCCTGGCTTGAATCCAGGCCAGGGCCATAGGCAGCAAAAGCTGCCATTTCAAGCCTCTTGGTCACTGGCCTGCCCAGGGCTATTGTGCACCAGCCTGCCCCGTTTGCAGGGCACATGGGGCAGCCTTGTGCACAAGAGATCTGACAGTTTTTGCTGCCTACAACCCTTGCTGAATTCAGGTCAGGGCTGTAGGCAGCGAAAGAAAGCTGCTGTTTCAGACCTCTTGTGCACCAGCATGCCCTGTGTGCATGGCACATGGGACAGGCCAGTGGACGAGAGGCCTAAAACAGGAGCTTTCACTGGCTACGGCCCTCTCCTGAATGCTCCCCTTCTCGGCAGCACTAAGCAGGATTGGGCATGGCTAACCAGACCTGACCCTGCTTAGCTCTTCCAAGATCGGGTGCATTTTGGATTCCGCTGCTCATGGAACTCCACCTCTGCAGAATTCCACAGAGTTTTTAATCAACTCCGCGGAACTCCACAGAGTGAAACTCCTAGAACCCCGCCCAGGCCTATGATTTAAGATGTTGCATTGATTATAGATAATTAATTAAGATACTACTCAGTGATAGATATCCTTTGCCCCTTATCAGAGTCATTTTGGAATTTGCTGATGGAGCTCAATTCTTTACCAAGCTGGATTTATGAGGAATGTATCATCTACTGCATATCAAAGAAATGTATGAGTAGAAGATGGCAATTTGCACCCCTTTTGAGCATTCTGAATATTATATCTTACCATTTGGTTTGTGCAAAACTCTTGCTGTTTTTCAGTCCTTGATGGACTTGATATTCTCTGATATGCTGAATTAGTTTGTCCTATTTACTTAGAAGATACTCTGGTATATTCTGAGACCTTTATGGAACATGAAGAGCATGTGTAAATTGCAATTTCTAAACTTCAAAGACCAATTATATTTATAACCACAGAAATGTGGTTTAAAAAGAAAGAACCTGACTATCTTGGATTTAGAATAAGGGCCTGATTTGGTAGATGTGTGCAGGCCATCAGAAATGTCTGTTTAAAGGTCTGTTGACATGAAGGTCCATCCATCCTATTAAGTGTGCGTTGGATTATCAGACAAAAGTCTGTCAACCGTCTGACAATTCCCATGCATGTTTCTTCCTCCATCATTGGAGTTATACTCAAAACACGATGGATGGAGTGACAGAAATATAATATTCCTTCCGCTGTATGTAGAGTATTCTTTCAGTCAACAGAAACATTGTAGTTCATCCTCCACACCTGTGTTTGGCGAAAAATAGAATAAATAGCCAAATCTTGCCCACAATAACTAGAAAACCTTCTCAAAATAATGTCACTGCTACTTCATGGTCTGGGTTTCTACCTGGCTGTCCTAAATCAACAGCAAAATCCCCCATGAAATAGAAGGACATACAACATTTTTTTTTCCAAAACTTTTTTAAATGCACAAAATTAAGTAACAGTGCAAGTATATGTGCCTTTATGACCTCCAAAGATTTTCTAACTGCACATTAGCGAGTCTCCCTGTCTGACCGCGTCTCATCATACAACCTATATAAAATATTCACCTAATATAATTTTACCACCCCCACACCTCAAGTCAATATATGAATGCATATTTTTTTTTTCAAATGTACATGTTCACATTTACACTTGATTTTAACACCCTAAAACCAAGTTTAATTTTTTTTTTTAATACTATTTCATATTCAACGTGTTTATCATTAAACTAAAAACTAGGCAAAGTTTAACCTTTTGCGCAGTCTACCTACTTAGCACACCCTCTACAATCATATCAATCAACCATGTGTCCTATGTACAACTTTCCACCACCCAGTTACTGATATATTACATACAAAAAAACAGTCACAATACATCATGGGCTCGAGACACACTCCCATGTTAAGCATCGCACTCACTTTTGTAACCGAAGTGTACGAATAATTTAACCTAGGTGTAGGCATAAATGTTTCTTTACCGCTCTCAGCACTTTGACGCCTTGTTGGCAAAATGCACTCTACAAATCCCATTCCATCCCATTCCATTTTTATAAATTATCAATTGTATGGACTATTTGTGAACCACAGTATTTCAAACTACTCCTATATTTATTTGCAAAAATATAGTTTTTTTTAAGCAGACACATACACTACCACTCTGAATATCACTTGCACTAGGATCCTCAAAAAAATACTACCACTTTCTTTAACACAAGAGGGAAAGGAAGGAAATTGCATCTCCCATAAAGCAACACATGGTAAGTAGTAAAACCTGAAAAGGAAAGAAAATGTTTAACAGATACAACATATTGGAATATGCAATCAAATATGTTAACTTTTGTGTCCTTTCTAAAACACAATATAACTTCAAATAAACAACATATACAATTTTAGTAATGTAAGATATTTATTGAAAAACAAAATTAATAGGTACAACATGCATCTTTCTTCTCTGAATATCTGTGAATATGTAAAAATAAAAAAAGATACAAAAATCAAAGTTGAAGGGGCAGTGGCGTATTGAAAACAAGGAGTGTCCTATCACAGTCCAAGAATCACCAAAGTTCATAATACCTTCTAATGCATTCTTTTCCATTCCAAAATGTGTAGCTATCTTGTTCTCAGGTGGTTTTCCATTCTTCTGGAGCTGATGTCATCCTGGGCATCTATTCCGTGGGGTGAGGATTTTTTTTTTTTGTTGGTTAGGTGGGGGTTAGGGCAAAAGGTTCATGGAATGGAGGGCGATGGGAAAAGTGAGGTTTTGGGTTATGGGATTGTTGGGGGAATATGGGACGTTGTAGGGGTTTTGGATGTGGTTGAGCAGTTAAGCGGAGGGTTAGTGTAGAAAGGGAATTTGGGGTGGGATGTAGACACAGGGGAATGGTGTCATAGAAAATGGGGTAATTGAAGGAATAGGGGCAGGTATGCCAGAAATACTGGTGTCAGTAGAGGCAAGAGGATACAGTGAACCTCTCTCTGTAAGGCATACAGAGCAGTGAATATGATATTCAGTATGTTGATGAGTTGTGTCAGTAGCTGGCTTACACCCTGGACAGCATGCAGCAGTGCTGTTTGCCCTGCAGAGAGGCTTTTCAGAACGTCTAGACCATTGCTGGTTGGGGTTTGGTGAGGAGACCCGAGCCTTTTTCTGGACTGGGTGTTGGCTTTTTTTAACAGTGGGACAGGAGTGAGGGTACCACTGGTAGTAGTAGTAGTGGTTGACACAAAAAAACAGATAGATGTCCTTGGATAGTTCATCTGCCACTACAAATGGCAGGCCCAAGTCAGAAGCCTCAGAGTCCTATGTTGCTGTGGCTTACTGGCCAGCCTCATCAACTTCAGTGCCATTAGGATGCTAGATGTCAGTGGCTCCACCATCCATTCCCAGTCGCTGTCCTTTTGTCCCCCTGAAGTCTGGCCAATGTTTATGTCGCCAGTTCCAGAAGAAGCTGAAAGCACATATATGCACACAAGAGACTACAGAGGTAAATTGCAAAAAATGACACACATCTAAGAGGCCTAAATATAATACCTTTTAACATATGTGACATTATAAAGGACCTGATTGTGATTTCAGGATAACAGTTGTTCCTTCACAAATGTCAAAATTATTCTTTCTGCCTTATTAAAAGTGGATTATTAAAACCAGTAATAATGCGGACAGGATAGCTGTCACATTTGTGACGGAGTAACCCAGCCATGTTTTGATAATGATTTAAAAAGCTGTAGGTCTGCTTAGACATTTTTTCAAGGACTCTCCTTGAGCCTGAAATGTAACTCCGGCTAATGCTTATTTTGGTTAATTTACACTGTGGTGAGACCACTTTTATGCGCATTGTGTATACTTGTAAGTCAAGGCCAACATTTTCATTTAGACATATAGATGTTCAGGCTTCTATGACTATATAGAAATTTCCAGAAATAAAAAAGAGTTTTATAAGAAGGCTGAGGCTACCCTTTTAGCATCCTCTCTGCCACATTGTGATGAAGTAGCCCTTCTTTCTCAAGGTAACTTTACACCATTGTATTCTGGTATAGGTCAATTCATTTTATTTAAAATGTCTCTGAGCGCAGAGTCCACAAATGTTTACATGTATTACCATAGGTTAAGTGACTTTAAACATTGACTTCACTTTTAGAAAGATAGGTACCACACCCAGGGTATCCCTTGGCTCTGATAGTGTCATGTCAGAAAACATATATATCATTCAAGCGATTCGCAGTAAAACCTAAAATGGTTAGTGACACCATGCATGTTAATATTTGTGTCATTGTATTGCTGTTGTCCAGGTAGAAACCACAGCTTCCTCAGGATAAAGACTGGGCCTGCATGCCATCATCAATGTTATACTTTTGTTTTTACTATCAAAACGTATTTTGCTGGAACTCCGAGGAGCCAAGATGGCCACCTCAGCAGACACACCCCCATCCACTTGCACCAGCGCTACTAGATAGGTTATCCCTTTGGCAATATTTGAATGCCCAAGCAGAGGAGATTGTAGTGGCAGCCTCCTGAAGTACGGCCAGAAATCCATGGGCCATTCCGTACTGTCCCCCCATATGGGCAGAGGGGAAGTGTTTGCGCAAGTCCTCCCGTAGAGGGGAGGTGGCACTGACCAGCATGTGTGGGTCCTGCCTTGGCAGGGCCCAGGGTGTGCGCAGAGGCCATGGGGCCTTCAGAGGTTCTGAGCCTGGTATACCAGGCCAGTGGGTGCACACTTACGTGTTGGGGGATTTCGTGTATGTTGCGCCTGGCACAGCTTGACAATAGGGGCACCATTGTCATGGGCTGCTCATGTAGTGAGCCAGGGGCCTCTATGTGCCCATGTGCACATGGTAGCTCATGTATTTGGGGAACTTGGCATATCTAGCCTAGAGGTGCCTGCTTGCACCAGGATGACATATGCATAAATGAGACTGGCACAACTTGCCAGTGTGTGCAACATGCGCCCTGGTGGTTTTCCTATATAGCTACTGGAGCTGGCATTACTTGCCAGGGTGTGCATATTTGTGCACAGGTAGTCTAAGATAGGAAATTAGGCTGGAAGAACAGGCCAGTTCTGGCCCACTAGCACCTTTGTGGTTGTTTCACACTCCAATCCAATGTGCAGGGAAACCTCATGCATAGGATCCTACCTTAGGATAGGTTAATGTTTCACAGGCCACCCTAAATTAAGGAACCTCTGATTTCCTCATGCAGGGATGGGGCAACGCCCTTTGTAGTCACACATTAATCAAAAGGAGCATTGGTCTGTTGCACCTATTACGTCCCCTCGCCGTGCCAAACTGTTCCTCAGGTAGGATCCTATGCATGAAATTTCCCTGCACATTGGATTGTTGTGTGGAACTAGATAATTAGGTTTGATAGGGATCCTTGGCTTTGATGAATGCCTGAGACCTAAGACCCGTAGTGGCTTGTTAAAATGGGCCGAAACATGTTGGCTGGTTAACAGGTGATTCAAAACATAACTGTCATGATATCACCGTTTGTTGTTTTAACTATACCTGTGTTCCCCACTAATAAAGGCAAAACGCCGGGGCAATACATAAGGTATTTGTTTTTGTAGTAGTCTGGATCCCGGTTTTTATCCAGTAATTACTTATCAAGAACTCCCTTCTTTTCTGAGGAGACAGGTGGTTGAGTCCGCCCTGGTGGTATTGTTTCTACCGGGGTGGGGAGAGGAAGCCTAGGATGAAGCATATCACTATTAGGTGTGTGAGGCTTCCTCTGCCTTGAATGGAAATGACCCAGGTGTGGCCACAAAAGAGTAGGAACTAACTTTGATAGTTGGATTCCTTTACGAGGGAACCGAAAATAGGTTTCCTCACTTGAAGCAATCATATTTCTTGGGGTTTATGTTGACAGAAGGGGTGATGTGACTACTTTTTTATGTCCCATTCCTCTACATCTTTTGTGTTAAAAAGGAAATTTAGGAGAGACATCTGTGGTTCAAAGGAAAACCCTTTGAACCACCCCCAACTCCAAAGGAACCATCTAGTATAACTAGGGGTACTCAACATCTGCAAGGCAGAGTAACCTTTACGGTGATGTGGGACCAGTGCTGCTGGACCATGTGGGCATACTGCCGGAGGAATCAGTTGTGCCCAAGAGTATAACTCCTGTCCGAAGAGGGGATCTGTGCCCCCGTTCCTGCTTAGAAAATGGCCTGGGTCCTGATTGCCTGCTGCTTTGTAGCATCTCAAAGGTAACTCTCCAAGGGCAGGTTGGCTTGCTCCCTGTTCTCTGAGGAGGTCTCAGGGACATCAAAGACCTCCTGAGAGGGACTCACATCAATGACCGGTAATATCTGGAGAGCGGAGCCCTCTGCTGCATCTACATCGTAAGCTGGACTGGCAGCAATGGAGGTAGCATGGCCTAAGTATTGTGTCTGGAGACCGGAATTCCCTGGTGATGAGCTTGCCAAGGATTGGCTGCACTTCAGTTGAGTGGCCCTTCATCATGGGGAACACTGCAAGCCGAAACATGTTGTTGTATGAACAGGATCACCCGTGTGGGACCCCGTGGGGCCCGCTATTCTTGAGTGTGTTGCATTTCTCTCATTTGAGCCTCGGCTGCATGCTCATTTTGTGCAGTGCCCTGCCCTTTGGTTGCAAACCTCAGAGGTGGGGGTACAACCTGATTTGTATTGTGCTTGGCTTTGTATGGCATGACTGAACATGCGTCGAAGTGTGTGACAGGGGAGTCTGGTGCGTCTACCAGTCATCGAGTACTAGACAGTGTGCCTCATTCCAAAGAGGTACGGAAACCAGGTTCTCAGTGTGAACGTATGGTCTAGTGCAGGGATCTTCAAACTTGGGGGTGGCCCCCCCCTAAGGGGGCCTCAAGTGATCCCAGGAGGGGGCCAGGCTCTGGCCAAAAGAACCATTATGCTGATAACAGCGCTTTGTTTTAAGCTGAAAAAGCATGAGCAGCAGTAAACTACTCTGTAATGGGCCACCACTAACTTATTTTGTCATTTTTCTATCCATGTGTCAAAAAGGAAGGGACTCCAATTATTCTTCAAAAACCTCACTCCATCCCCACTTCTAATAATCACATTGTGGATACAATTACATGTTAGTAAGGCCTGCCTGACCAGAATAGTATATTTGGCTTCATGTATTTGATTGCGTTTTTAAAACTGTAAAAGAACTTAACTGCAATGTTTAAATACGTCTAGATATATTTAAATATTACCAATTTAAGACAGTAATTACAAAAAATTTGGAAGGGGGCTCTGAGAATTTATTTACCCACTGGGGGCGGGGATGTCGTTAAAAGGTTTGAAGACCACTTGTCTAGTGCGACTCAAGTCATTGTGTGCTAGATATTGTGCCTCCCAGATGGGTGCAGGATTTACATCCTTGTGTAGGTGAGTCCGGGAAGGTCTGGTGTGGTTCAAGTCATCACACACCAAACTGGTTCCTCGGTCCAAGAAGGTACCACCTTGGGAATTGGCTGATGAAGAATCATAAGGTCAGGGTGACTGAGATCAGCAGACTCCTGTCGTTGTGCCTTATTTTTGTGGAGGTACAACACTGAGCACTTGCCATGTGGAATCATAACTGTCTAGGATCACTTGCATGTTCATGCCCCAGGCGCAGTATCTCCTGGTCTAGCAGGTGCGGGCCTAGTAGCTTGCCATGTGCAACAGGAAGTGTTGAGGGTGACTCACGTCAACAAGCCCCGTCGGCACCCCTCCCTTTCGGAGGTGTTGAAATTGGTAACTGTTTGGTAACACTGAACTGTCTGACTGGGCTGGGCGCCTCAATGTCTCTCCACCTGTGTTTTGTAGACCTCCGAGTGAACCTCCTGTTGGGAGTGAATATGTCTGCACCTTAAGTCTGTACCTTAATTGTTTACCAGCTTTTGGTTCCCCCCCCCCTTTTTGACTCAGGGACCCTGAGACAGATGACCTAGCTGTGAGTGGCCCAGTAACCAGGGAAAGGTTGATGCAATCTTTGGTTCAAGAAGGGTCTGGATAGGTGAAGCTGGTTGGTGGGTGGGAGAAGGCTTGGGACCCAGAGTGCTTGCAAACACAGTGACCTCCACTATCGGGGTATCAGGGCACCGCATCAGGGTGCTGGGAGTGAGTGCATACTAGTGAGTGTGTGCACATGCCGACGGATACCCGTGGCACTGTACAGCAGGGCAGAGAGGATGTGCAGGAATGAGAGTGGGTGAATACGAAGGCAGTACTGTGGTGCTGCTGGTCACATTTATCCTATCAGGAAGTTCTTACAGTTGGCATTACGTCTGACTAGTGTGGCTCCAGCTGCAGAGCTACTCGAAAGTGTAAATATTGTATGTACATTTTGCTACTAACGTTGGGAACTGGAGTGCACCCTGAATTTATGTGTTACACTGAATGTGGGGAATTCTAGGGTGGGTCTTGTGCTGACAACGTTTGGTCCCTTATGTCGGTGCAGGATGGGAATGTATAATTTTCCATATGTATACAACAAGAGTAGTATTTTACGCAGTTGGTCCTCATATCGTGATTTTCATTGTAAATTGTGGTATAGGCCCAGAGTTACATTATACCTGTACTGTGTTGACAAGGTGAGTGTTGAATGCAATCTTTTTTATACCTACACTGTGTGTGAAGCCTCCTTTGTTCCGCACAGCATGGTTGTGGCAGGGAAGTGCTGTGTTGTTGTTTTAAACATTGTCTCTGTGATAAGCCTGAGTGCTCTGTGCCAAGCTACCCAAGGGCGAGCACAGGTTATTCAGTAAGTGTAATCACCCACCCTTGACAGGAATGGCGGGTTCTGCCTGGCTAGGGTTCTGCCTCAACCAACCAGAGCGTGCCACCTCCAACAGCAGTTAACCGAGATGGGAACATAATTGAAATGGCATGAAGAAAAATTTGTCAGATTAATGTGCGAATTGTGGGCATAACAGATGGATCAGAAACACACTGATGGAAACCTATATAAAATTGTTGCTGCCCACATTGCTCAAGGAAATGGGGGAGGCTGAGGAGATACAGATTGATAGAGTGCATAGGACACCAGAATGTAAACCACCCCCTGGGCTCTGCCTAGGATGATAAAGGCACGACTACAGAGATGTTGACATAAGATCTGTATTCTAACTGTGACAAGGTGACAGGGTAAGATGGACTATAATGGCAATCAAAGCTCTATCTATCTTGATTATGTCCTTGCAAAACAAAACAAAGACATTTGAAGAAGTTAAGTGTAATCTAAGATATCTGAAGGTGCTTTATGCTTTACTGCTCCCTGCCCATTTTAGGATTGAGGCCCTAGGCAAGAGACACTTTTTTTATCCAGCTAGAAGAAACTCTGAACTATGTAGAAACCATGGATGCAGCTGAGTAATATATGTTGCACTATGTTTGCTTGGTTAATATTACTGCTCTGTGCTAAATTGTCATAAAAGGAAAATATTTATTTAGCCAAAGAGGGGTGAGTTAGGGTTACACAGATTAGTTAGAGCATAAGAGTTGTGCTGAGAGTTCCTGCTAAATTCTATCAGACAGGAACATCTCTAGTTAGGGGGTGCTGGTGTGGACCACCCTATAGAGGGAGGATTTCAATACTTATTATCATGGCTAGTTAGAGGGGAAGCCATCTGTGCTGCTTATGAAGACCAAGTTGGGGCAGGACTTGTGAGACGGGGGTTGTTGGGGGTTAAGGCAGGATGGAAAAGCTCACTCATAGAAGTTTCTATAAAATGGATGTGAGAAATTGGATTGTTAGCTGACAGGGCTGCCACAGCCACAGTCCCCTTAAGACTGAACCTCAAAAGTCACCAAATTAACCTGTGCTTAACCCTCTGGTAGCTTGGAACAAACGCAGTCAGGTTTAACTTATAGGCAATGTGTTAAGTATTTATGCAGCAGACAAACGGACAACACAACACAAGAAAAATACCACACCAATTTAGAAAAATATAGTAAAATATAATAAATAGTTTGACACCAAAACAACAAGAATACAGTCAGGACAACCAGAGTTATGACTTTTAAAAGCTTTTAGTAAAAACTACCTCCTAAAAAATCAAAACGTCAACCCTGGACATCCAGTTGCGCAAAACGGGTCAAAGTAAAAAATGTGGCCAACAGCGATGGAGCACAGGTCAGATACAAGAAGTGGACTGGATCCAGTCAGTGCTTACCTATGGACTTAGAAGACATTTTGAAAAAAAGTTCTGAGAAGGTAAAGTTCAGCAGTGCAAGGCTGCAGGCGGTGTCTGAGGAGGGAGCGTCGTTGTCATCGGGGATCTGCTGGACAAAGATACAGTGAAGATTTCTACATTCGGACTTAGACAATTTTTTGGAAGTTGAAAATCTCCAGCAGTATGAGGCAGGAGGCTGTAGCCGGTTAGAGATCCAGAAGGCTAGATACTGCTTTGGTGAGAGACCGCTAAACTTTTGCTGCTGCAAAGAAGAACATCACAGGAACTACTGCAAAGTCAGGCCGACCAATGATGCACTTTGGGCAGATGGACGAGTAGGTTGGTCCCGGTCTTCTCTCAGTTCTCAGAGCACTTTTTAGTCAAACATTTTCTAAGAACCAAGTTATGGATTTTGGTTCTCTGGGCACCATTAGCACAACCACCAAAAGTCCGGGACTGAAGAGGCACCACTTGGGGGGTTCAGAACTCACTCGGGCTGGGTCCAGGTGCCGGTTCAAGATGGGCTTAAACAGCTGGGCAGGCCTCTTAGTGCTCAAGGCAGTCTCCAGGCAGCAAAGCAGTGCTTCCTTGTGCAGCAAAGCAGCTTTGTGGAGTACACAGCAGCAGGCAGTCCTCTGAGAGTTTTTCCTCAGTACCATAAAGTGAACTGAAGAGTGGGTTTGAGGGTCCTATTTCTATACCTGGTGGCTTCTTTGAAGTAGGAGAAGTTTCTAGAGGTTTTTCTTTGAAGTGCTTTGAATTTATTTCTTGACTCTCCTGCCCTGGCTGTAGGCTTGCTGCAGGGACAATGCAGTGGTGACAAACCCTTTGCCCAAATGGCAAAGGGCAGGAAAATTACAATTTCATAACTGTCATTTAAAATCCTACGTTACCATTAGAGAAGATTTTTAATCATGTTTTCATATATACCAAACATGAAATGTTTATCTGTCCACAAACAAAAGTTAGCACTTATTCAGTGTAATAAAGCACCACAATGCTATCCTACCGGACGGGTAGGCTTCACAGTAGTGAAATTTAATTTTGGAGTTTTTCACTAGCAGGACATGTAAAACCTAAAAGTACATGTCCAGATTGAAGACTTTATAAAGGGGGTTAAATTGCCAAGTCGAAATGGCAGTTGAAAACAGCATTCAGACTGCGACTACAGGCCTGGGACATGTTTTATGAGGCAAGTTAAGTGGGTGCACAATACTTACTGCAGTCCCACTGTTGGGATTTAATTTACAGGCCCTGGGTTTATGGTATACCGCTCTACAAGGGACTTACAAGTAAATTAAATGTGGCAATTAGGTGTAAGCCAGTTTGACCATGTTTGGGCGAGTGAGCGCAAGCACTTAGCACTGGTTAGTGGCAATCAAAAATTAATATTGACAACAAATTGGAGGGAATGAGGTTCAACGTTTATTTCAGACTACCCTAAGGCTGACAGGTCTAACAACAGATCACTACAACTATTTTAAATTGCCTTGATACCTGTAACACTTGCGGGGAGTCACAATGACCTCATGGAATATTGGAAGCATACACAGAGCAGTTACGTGTCAAAGAACATGGTTATACATAAAACGCAGGCATGTTCATATTGTTATGCTGCAGGAAACAAAATTAATAACAGAAAAATAGGTTAGCTACAGACGAAATGGAAGGTACAATCTGGCATCCTAGCTCCAAGTCATCAGCTCTGGGGGTGGCCTGGTTATCTGGATGATATCTTCAGTACCCTTTTGCAGTAGAAGCCACATGCAGGGATGGATGTGGTCACTATGTATGGGTGGCTAGGAAGTTGTTTGGGAAATCCATGCAGAGGGGAACTAGGCCCACTATCCCCCAAAATCTTTGCCCTAGTCATGGACCCGCAGGTACAACTGCTCAGAAGAGATGAGAGGGGTGGTATACTATTACGATCTAAGAGGGTATCAATCACACTATATGCTGATGACATTCTATTAACAACGTGAGAACTGATGGAAACATCAGGCGCTGAAGGATGTGGGTTGCCAGTCATGTTTAACACTTAACTTACACAAATGAGCATTATACCCTATGACTAACGTGCAATTAAGAGAGGACACCAAAATCCTACTGCAAGTACAAACCTCGTCGTTCTGGTACCTGGGAATTAGGTTGAGAGAAAATTGGAATAAGTTATTTTGCTAAAATGTGGAGACCTTATTGTAGAATCTGGACATGAGTGTCACCAAATGTCGCTTATGGGATACAGTGCCTTTTGTAAGATGAACATTATACCCAGATTATTAAATATATTGAGCAACATATGCCTATGCTGATCCCAGGGAAGTATTTCCATAATTTAAATGACTTACTGAGTAAACCATACTGGGGGAATGGGAAAGCCAGGATAGCATTAAATGTCTTACAGCCTCCCTGGGAACAAGTGAGTATGATGGCATCCAATTTTAGAGCATATTACAGGTCATCACATTGGCACGTTGTGCCTCCTTGGTTCAGTGAAGTTCCATCAGACTACGTGTCTGACACACTTGAGCTAGTGATATGATCGATACGTTCGTTGACTATACTGTTGGGATCAAGAAAAACACTGTCTCAAATGCTCATGTATCTACAAACAATTATAGCAGAATTGAAGAAGGCAACTAGATACAAATATTACAACCATACATAGGTACTGCAACACACACTCTGGCACACAGCTCTGTGCCCCAATCCACTGAGATTTTTGAAAGACTCTTCTGCCGAAGGTAAACATCAGACATTGCTGGATTTATATATCGTAGGCAGACTTAGGAGTTTTACCAATTTCTGTAGGGGGTGGGATATTGGGACCGCAAATGTTTTGATATATTTTGGGCTGGCTGTGGCTGTTGATGAGAAATGACCTGAATTTACACAAGATTGTTTTTTACATGCAATGAACCAAGTGATGCTAAAATTGCAAGAAGGGGAAGTCTGGTCTCTGGGCTTACTGGATGCTTCTCTGGAAAGAATCTAAGAGGATAGAGAGGTATTCCAGAATTGCAGGAAAGGGACCAGAAATGCACGACTGAAATGAATCCACTACAAATGTGGGATACGTAACTCCCAATGTATTAAAAAATTAATCCTGAACATTCAGAACTATGTTCCAAGTACAATATAGAAACAGGTACCTACATTCATATGTGGTGGGAATTCCCAGGTATAGCCAGGTTCTGGGAATCGGTAGCTGAAAAAATAATTTCTTTGTCAAGCATAACCCCATTATGAATACTTATGAGGAAACACAAATAGTGCAATGTAACTATCCCCAAAATGCCATAGCTTTTTAGGACAGCCCATTGGACCAGTGGTAAATTGTGGCAAATCCATGTTTGCTAGCACCAACAGGTGCCTAACCCAAAACCTACACACTCTCTCTTTACTTATTGTACATTTGCTTTGAAGACTTGATGACATGAGATCACACACACAGGTAAAGCAGACTGTAGCTAGACCTAAAAACAATTACAACATCAACCATATTCACAGTTCTCCTTAGATTACTATAAACATACATCTGGGATGATAGCAAGGGTCATTATTTAGTTTTTCTTCATCAATGATAATTTAGTGTTTTACTGTCATAATAAATAGAGTACTTATGGGTAGCAGTGAGTAACGGAGTTCTGAGTGACATCAACTAAACAAGAGCAAAACCTGAGCTGCCTAGGATATCACTCAAAACACCAAGGTGAAAAACATCCTCATACTTATATTTACCCAGCTTTAATTTTATGTTATGTATGACAACCAGAAATATCTGCCCCTACTTTAAATTGCTTCATCAGGGCAAATGAGTAGTGGAGGAACTATACATAACAATAACTATACATAGCAACTATACATAACTCGGTGTTTGAAATGTGAACAAATACCTGATCTCCAGCCACGCGCAACCACACCCCAAGTGCCTTTCCTCTTTCTACCCTCTTGAGGATGTTCTCTCTGCTCTCTTTTGGAACAGAGAGACACAGCTCTGCACTAGCAGGGTCTCAGAGATCCCTGGCAGAGCAAAGTGTAATTCCGTTATTACACTGCAACAATGGAAATTAACTTTTGTTTCCTACTTTTGCTATATCACTGTAGTGAATAAAAAGATTTAGAAACTGTTATTCATGATAGTGAGTTTACTCCGCCTTCATATTGACTCCAGAATATTGGGATATTTGACATACATATATGAAATCAGCCACGCAAAATCTTCTAATTTACTCGTTTGGGCTGCACACATTAGAGCTTCTTACGGGTAGCTTGGAAGTTACCAGTACCTCAGGAGATACTCGTTGTAGAAGCTTGTTGTACGTTTGCACTATTGCAAAGGAATCTGGTGCTGTGGTTCGGAAAACAGGACTGATCAACCAGAGCCTCGTTTATTTTCATAAACAACTCATTGAAAGCCGAGGAAACACAGATTGGGCTATCAGGGAATCCAGAAAATTTCTATCAAATCGAAGCCTTTGAAAGGCCGGAAGGGCTGGGAGAGTCAGTCACATATGAGGCACAGCTTCCCGATATAATAATAGACTAGTCACCCTCTGACTGTGAAAAGGCAAGTTGGTTCTTCCCCTGTAAAAGACCCAGAATGCACTAGGATGTCAGCTTGAATGTCAGAAGAGGGCCATAACTGATTGATGACCTGATTTCAGGAAGCATGCCCTTAAATTACTACAATGCACACGTGGGAGCTGCCGTACGATGCCAGCAGACACTGGTGCCTTTTAGTGGTGAGGAAAGAGATGGGAAGCAAAGAAACTTGGAGAAAAGCCCCTCTGCGACTAATTATTCCCAGGAATCGCCGCAGTAAGAGACACTGCAGTGAGAAACCACAGGCCTCTTTTGAAGGAGCAGACCACCGAGATGTGGTTAACCCGGGACTGCATGACCTCACAAGTCATCCCAGTAATGACAGGCTAAGTAAGTCTTAAGCCGTCAGCCCAGGCCGCCTTATTGCAGCTACATACACCAAAAATATCTCTAGTTTATTTATGCCACAGTGTGGAAAATATTAAAATTATAGGGGCAGATTTAAGAGCTCCTTGACCACATTAGTGTCATTTTTTTTTTTACACTGTCGCCCAACGAGTCCCAAATCACTGCGCCAAATTTACAAAGTAGCGCAATGCACGCATTTCGCCACTTTGTAACCCTTTGCACTATATTATGCCTGCACCAGACATAATGTATGCAAAGGGGGCGTTACCCCATTAAGGGGATCCAAAAAAATGGCACAAAGAAATCTAAGAGATTTCATAGCATCATTTTTTTTGGGCACTTTTAACGCCTGCTTAGAGCAGGCGTTAAAAAGAGGCACACCATTGTTTACAATGGGCCTCAATAGGCTTTGCAGTATTAGCGTCCACATTTTTATGGACGAGCGCAAGGCGCTCAGTCCATAAAGTAATCTCTCTTTGGGCTTCAAACCACACCCAGGTCACGTCAGTCTCTTTCATTGGTTCCTGGGCTTGCTCTTTAAAATCTGCTTGCTTTCATTTGTGAAAGGCATGCATACGTCATTCCTTTTCCGGTGTTTAGCCCACCTACACAGCACCGGTAAACTACTAGAAACATACGAGGCTCGATGTTTTGAGCCTGGTTTCTGGACTACTTTATCAGTTATTTTTCCCCGCAACGCGATCGTGCTGGGGTTTACATAGCGCGATCGCGCTCTGTTTTTTCGTTTTCAATTTCATCGCGATCGCGCTGCATTTTACATAGTGCGATCGGGCTGTGTTTTTCTACTTTTAATTTGTGTGGCAAGAAAAGTTAGGTTAGGAGTTTACAACACAAATAGCTCCAACTCGAGTAAATGCGAGCCCCGTTGCATTGAAAATGCTGTTTAGATACAGCCCACACATGGTGGCATTAGGGGGGGTGCTAAGGGGTGCAAGAAAAGTGGAGCTGCAATGGGTGCAGTGCCACTTTTCTTAAATCAGACCCATAAACTGTTAGGGTCTGTGCTGACAGGGTCTTAAGAACTGGGTGCCTTCCTTGCTTGAGCTAACTCGGTGTGTACCAAGACCAGATGTGATTTGTAAAACCAGACACAGCTAAAGGCCCAAAAGTATTGTGTGAAAACTAGGGCTATATGAAATGTTCAATAGCAAGCCAGAGCAAGTCCTTTACGATCCATGTTTTTTGCCTATTTTTTAGGTCGAGCATTGCAGCGCGCATACGCTGCTTTTCCGACGTGATGGTGTGTATCTGGGCTTTTAACAACGCCTACCTCACGCCCATCACTACCACTCGTTCGTGGGCTTGCTCTTCAAAAATTCTTTGACTACATTGGTAAATGGTTTACCTTTGACCCTCCTTGGGGAGGTTTTGTTAACGCCTTGGCCATCGCCCCTGTTACAGGGCTAATTGCACTTTTGCCGATACGTTTAACTGCGAGCGAACTTCTTTTCCTTTTGTGTATCTCTTCACGCTGATGCTCATGGCAGCAATGGCGCTGTGAATCTGCTCCCTTATGTGACAGTGTTTAACTTTCAAATTTCAATTTATGTGGCAAGAAAAGTCGGGTTAGGAGTTTAAAACGCTAATAGCTCTAATTCGAGCAGATGCGAGACCCATTGCATTGCAAATGCTTGTTCTTAAACCGGTTATACTGTAACTGGTATTTTTCAAATGTGGCAGACAAATTAAAGACAAAAATGTTTAGCAGAAGTGTGCGCCCCTGCTTCAAGTCATATTGAGTGAAGAAGTCTCTCACAGTTATGTGGAATGACTTGTATTCGAATTATTTCTTAGCAGACAAGTGAAATGTAACAAGACTACTTTTTGGGAAAATTTTGCCGATCACGTGGAATAAAAAAAAAAGCGATTTCGCCCAAGCCTATCAGCAAAATGCACACTGAATCTGAGATCTCATTGCCTTATTTGCATGCATGAAGAGCTATGTATTAATAGTTGATATGTGAATACATATATTGGTTGAAGGATACCTTTATAAATGTATGTATAATTGCCAAAGTTTGTTCGCATGTGAAATATCATATCACTAAAGGATTTAAAGCTCCAGTACCTCAAGCGAACTTTGAAAAAAAATAATATTTTAATAGTTTTTTCACTAAAGTGCTTCAACAAATATGTGTTTAATTCAATACAATAATCAATAGGATAAAGGAGCCCGCTGCAGACCCATCAACACTTGTCAACTAGAGGCTGATCTCCCTGTTTCCACCTGCTGGCTCTCAGCAAGTTCATAATCTGGCCGGCGGGGTTCCGGGGACGCTGGTGGTCAGTGTTTTGACCGCAAGCATGAACACGGCGGTTGTTTCCGCCGTGTTCATTATGACCCCATAGTGTTGGAATGCTTTCTGGAACAAGAATGACAAATTAGGTTTTGAATATCTTATCTCAGAAGTGAACAAGGCACAGGGTGCACTTCATTCAAAAGACATAATGCAAAGCTAGCAATGTTCAATACACTCAGTTCAAAATCAGAAAACCTGAAAACCAAGTTTGTAGTGTTTGTCAAAGAATGTGAAGAAAAATCAGAACTTTGCAAGTACTGTGGAAATGTTTTCCACATGATAGCTTTGGTATATGCTGATCAGGTAGGTGATTGGGAGCTGCACATAAAGACAGTGGAGTCACTGATTACTGTGTTTTGCTAATTCAATTGCATAAACTACCTGAGATATGGGTCCCAGGATTTGGAAAGAGTGAAGAAGCCAGAGGTGAAAAAACCATACCTCTACAGAAAATTAATCCAAAGACATTTTGACAGAGAGGGAAGGTTCAATGCTGTGGCTCCAGATATGAAACTAGAACAGACGATCCAGCAATCACAAAAAAGCTCCAAGGGAATTGTTGGCCAAACATGTAAAAGTGAATATGTTGCTCAATGGCAGCTAGTTTACCAGGAAGTCCTTTATATTTGTAATGTTTTCAGAGGGATGACAAATTCAAAATTAATGAACCATCATGAAACTGTTCCTCACCACAAACCTTTGGGAAAGAGAGGGAAACATTTTAATAAACATGTTGACAGCCTACTTCATTTCATGCAGCAGCAAGAAAACCCCTTTGAAATGACTGAGACTCTGCGACTACACAACTTGTGACCAAACAATATGTGGATAACAATATACAGACACGCCTACTAGATGTCCTGTAACATGGATCACAACTATTCGCAGAACTGAAGCAGGTGCGATTTGTATTGAAAGCGAAAAAGCTGTTTGACATCATCACTAAAGCTAAACTTCCACTGTTCCACAATTTGATTACCATAGTAAGAGTTTTGTCCAACCAACCACTCCAAAACAGGTAACGAAAAACAACATCCACAAGCACATACAGAGTTGAATGTAGCAAAAGAAAGGGGTTAATTTATCAAGGACATTCTGATGCATGTTCGTCCAACAAACACATCATTTGATGGAGATGTTGCAACCAAATTAGTGAACCACAAACTCGTACAAGAGCTCGAAGATTACTTTCACCTGAAGAATTTTAATTTAGAAAGGCTTCTTATTGAAAACTGCTGTTGTTGTGGACTATATGTCACAATTGCGAATGGTCAAGATTTCATCCATGCAAAACTTGGGAGAGGTCATTCAGACTGTTCTACGGATATCAAAGTTAGTGTGCACCTTTAAAGAACTGCACAATGTCTTTGACAGTTATCTTGAACCTTTCTGTCAAAGAATGCTAGAGAATCAGATGAATGTCTACAAGTGGAACAATAGACCTTGCCTGCATCACAAATGTGACTCCTATACCTGTGTAACTTTATAAATTCTGGTCATCAACAACAAACAAGATGAACATGGAGATGTTCAATCACCAAAACATTGCTGAAGCTTCAGTGAACACTGAATTTCCAATTATTGAAAGTGGAATGATTGTCAATGAGGAGTTGGTGCCTGCAGAGAGATATTCAAAAGGCATGGGCCAAATTGTTCAAGAACCTAACAGCAAATTGGAGGAAGCTGACCTTCATGTTGTGCCACATGTTGAATGGGCTGTTCGAAATGGTTCCAATGGAGTCATTGTACTGTCAAATGACACAGATGTTATTATTGTGCTACTTAGATTTGTTGCAATGTTCATAAATTAGGGATTGTGAGAGTTATGGATACGTTATGGAACACGAGAAAAGACACTTAGGCCCTCATTATGAACATGGCGGTAAACCCCGTTCCCCACCGTGGCAACGTTGAACAGAATCCTGCCATTGACGGTGAACAGAAACCTGCCATATAAAGATGCAAAAATCTGAATCCGCCAAAATTTTCATAGCCACCAGTCACTGCCAGGACATTGTTGGCGGAAATGCAGGACATCCCACCCTGCCACCGCTGAGCACACAAACTCCCGCCCTCCAAATAATGATGCACAAATAACCGCAGCGGTCAGTGGAAGTCGAACGACCATTGGCGGTACAGACCGCCAGGGCCAGCAATGGAACCCAACAGTAAGTATTGCACACAGTGGCAAGTTTGAAACCCACACACCTGACATACATCCACAACACTATAAAACACTCACAGACACACCCCACAATGCTTTGCATCACCAATAGGACAACTGAGAAAGAGAACACCACAAGCAGACACTGAACGCCACAATACACGAATCACACACCAAACCACACAACAGCACCCTCACCTAGATCCACACAACACACTACTCACAACACACACATGGCACCCCCCCAAACACCCATGCTTCACAGAAAGGGAGCTAAGGATCCTGGTGGATGAGATACTGAAGGCCGAGCCACAATTATTCGGGGCACAGGTCCAGCACACTCCCATCGCCAGGAAGATGGAGTTATGCCAGACAATAGTGAACAAGGTCAACGGAGTGGGACACCATCTATGCTTGAGGGACGACATCTGTAAGAGATGGAACGACCTGCGTGGGAAGGTGAAGTTGATGGCATTGAGGCACAACATTGCACTCCAGAAGATTGGGGGAGGACCTCCACCAACACCCCTCCGACTACACTGACTGGGAGGAAAAGGTACTGGCCATCCTGCACCCTGAGGGCCTCACTGGGGTCACTGGAGGAATGGACTTGGGTAAGTCATCTACAATTACCCCTTATCCACCACACCTGTAATGCATGCACCACCTGATCCCTCCAACATCCACCAGGACCACTACCCCACCCAGGCCACAGTCACTAAAGCCAGTCACCCTGCATGCCCACAAATCCATCAAGAGGCCCACATATCTCCCCCTGTGCACAGCCGCCCACCCCTGGAAGGAATCACAAAGGCACTACACCACCCACAATGCACCACCACATCCTAAGCAAAATGCAATCACAAACTTACAAGGGCGCCCTGCTTGGTCAAAAAGTGGAAACCCTGCACAAAACAGCCCAGCCTTGTGCCCCCATCTAATTATGCAACTGTAACAGACATGTCCATTCCTCCCAACAGGCAGTACCACCCATGCCAACCTGACAGACAGGACAAGGAGTGGCAGTGCCCCACATGGAGACAGAGGCACCACCCAGGACAATGGAGAGGGAACCCTGGACAGTGAGGAATGCCCTGGCCCCTCATACAGTCCTGGACTGTCACCATCCAGCAGCCACACCCAGGACACCACTGACACCCCTACCACCCAGCCACCAACATCAGGCCAGGGCAACCGGCCCCACACCTGTGTATCCAGGCCACAGACTGGTGGAACACAAGGACAGAGGCCACAGTCACCACCTACCAACAGGCAGGAAGGCGATGGCCGCAGTATAAGTGGTACCGCCAGACCTGTGCAGGGGACACAGGCACAGAGGGCTAGGCCCAGTGGGAGGGCATCAGTGGCCCAGGGGGTTGGCCACAGGATGGATGCTGCAGCCCAGGGCGTGATCTCTGAGGTCCTGGTAGCATACCACCATACCCAGGACAGAATGTTGCCACCCAGGAGCAGAGTGAGAGGCTGCAGTGAGCCCAACACCAAGAGACCATGGAGCAGTGGAAACTGCACAATGCCACCATGGCCACCATAGCAGGTGCGTTGCTACACCTTGTCCCAACCCAGCCTGAGACCCCCATAGACCAGCAAGCCCCTTCTACAGGCCAAGATACAGACCGGCCAACAACAACAGCAGCAGCAGCAGCTGGACTTGTGCCACCATCCCAGGACACACAGGAGACCTGCACCTCATCCCGTACAGGCCAACACCAGGCACCCAAATGGTCCCTCAGGCCCAGATATGGCACTGGAACACCTGCCAAGATCAAGGTCCCCTCTAAGAAGTGAATCTGACAAGAACTGTTCTCCAAGTGTGCACTGAACCACCATCCATCCCGTGCAATAACAATCCCAAAAACTTTAAATAACAGATGGACTTATTACCACTGCCAATAATCGCTGAGACCATGTAGCCAATATGGACATCCACCAGTAGCCCACTCCCATTACTGTAAAGCGCATCATGGCATCCCTGACACCAAATAAAACACCTGTTCACCAATGTAAATGTCCCCTGTCATTATGTTGAATGAAAATGAAGTGTGCATGCAATTGTCTCTAAAATCATTTATTAATATCTTAATAGCAGGAATGGCACCCCACCCATAACATGTGGTTGTGACAACAAAATTGTCAAACAAGTTCTCCATAATATCACATGTCCCATGCAAACCTGGTCACAGTGACAATGTCTATAGACACAACACCGCCATATAGGATAAGGCATAATGATAGTATGCTGCACAGACAGCAACAGCATCAAATAATACAACTTAGTTACTGGAAGTACAGTTTGATCAGTTGGTGCCTGGAGTGTACATCTTCCCCCTCCTCATCATCACCATCACTCTCATCCCCTCTCTGAGGAAGCTGGTCTGGATATACAGTGCCCTCCTCCTCCAAGAGGGGAATGGATTTCCTCACAGCCATGTTGTGCAGCATGCAGCAGGCCACCTCTATTCTACACACCTTTTTAGGTTCATAGGCCAGGGATCCCCAGAGATATGGAGGCAACGGAATCTAGCTTTCAGGAGAC
The DNA here is from genome assembly GCF_031143425.1 of Pleurodeles waltl. NCBI lineage: Eukaryota > Metazoa > Chordata > Amphibia > Caudata > Salamandridae > Pleurodeles > Pleurodeles waltl. The sequence goes on along the minus strand of NC_090450.1, from coordinate 744,664,170 downwards.
CTATTGTGTGCTCTATCACCCTCCTAGTACGTCCATGGGCCTCATTGTAATTTCTCTCTGCATATGTCTGCAGGTATCGTACAAATGCATTCAGGAATCTGGACAGTATAATGCTAAACATTGGCTGTGAAAAACCTGCACCCATGCCCAGTGTCACTTGAAATGAGCCTGTGGCCAGGAAATTGAGTGCAGAGAGCACTTGCACTTCAGTAGGGATGGCATGCTGATTCCGATTAGTCGGTCTCAGTGCTGGATCCAGTAATGCACAAAGTTAATGAACAGTAGCATGGTTGAGTCTGTAATTGATAATGATGTGACTCTCCACCATGGTCCCCAAATCAATAAGTGGTCTGTACACCGATGGGACCCTCCCACGCCACATGGATCTGTACCTAGGAGGAGTGGAGAACACATGTGAAGAACACACATACATCTGACCACAATGTTAAATATTCAGCACTGCTGGCATACTAGACGACGACACATATGCATAATAGAATGTTAAACTGGAGTGACATGTCCTCACCGATACATGAGGACTGTTGTGGTGAGTAAATTTATATTTGTTAATGCCTATGGGGGATAGGGACAATAGGGCCTGCATGGGGCAAATGAGGAAATAATAACTGCGTAGTAATGGCCAAAATGTCTGCCCCCTGTAATCCAGAAATGTTGTAGTGGAAGGGACCTCATACCGCTAGCGGTTGTCGTAATAGCGTAAGGTGATGTTCACCGCCATGCGATCATTCATTGGTTAACATGGTTGTCAATGGATATTTTTAGCGTATCATGAACGCCGCAGGCGGTGACGGTGCACACCGCCGCGGAGCGTACGTCATCTCGTCACCCAAACTTCACTTGACTCCCGGATTACGTGCATGCAGGTACTCCACTGAGTGTGCTACTGTGTCCTAGCTCTGGTCTTGGAAATGGCATGAGAAACAGGGAAAGGGCCCTGGCCTTCACCAGAGAGGAACTGGACAAACTCGTGGACGGGGTCCTGCCCCTGTGTGCCAAGCTCTCCGGTCGACCAGAGGTACAGGTGAGTAGGTGGATTGGGAGGCATGGATGTGTGTAATGTTGGTAGATGGCTGTAGACATGTGTACACGTTTGACACTGTACAGTCGTGGGATTCATGGCATACTGTGTGTGTGAGGTCGTGTTATGCTGTTGTAGGTGTCCGTCCCACAGGGGACGTATAACCAGCTGTATCTAATGGGCATTGCCTGACCTCTGTGTTACTTTTTCTGTGTGTCCCATATAGGTCAGTTCCCATTAGAAGAGGGGACTCTGGCATGCCATCCCCAGGGAGGTGCGGACCATGGGGGTCTACAACCGGCAGAGGACCGACAGCAGGAAGCGGTGGGAGGACCCACAGCGCTGGGCAAGGAAGACCTGCGAGGCCCAGCTGGGGAAGTCCTCCCAATGAGGAAGGGGTGCCCGACGGGCATTGACCCCCCTAATGCGGCACATTCTGGTGGTGGCGTATACGGACCTTGATGGGCGCTTGAAGACTGCACAGCAGACACAAGGGGGTGAGTACAGAAACCATCGTATGCCTTCTTGATGGATGTGTGAGTGTGCTGTGGTATCTATGCTGTCTAGTGGCAGGGACTCTGACTGATGTCCTTTTACATAATGGCCCCCGTGGAGAGCTGGGTTGTAATGGTCAGGTCTGCAGTACTTCAGGTCCTTCATTGATGTAGGGAATGGCTGTAGAGCAGGATTATGGCCACTAGTCAGGGGCATAGCCATGTGTATAGCAGTAGGTGCTGCATGGTGGAATATTTTCAGGGTGGGTGTATGTGTGAACCAGTTATGTACCTCCATTCAGCTATTAACAAGTGTCTCTCCTATTTTGTCTCCCCATCCCTGTTCTCTTGTGTTGTCTGTGTACATCAGCATCATCTGGCGAGGAAGCTGACGCATCGGCGAGTGGGGATGCAGCGGCCCAAGGTTCCACAGAGGCAGAGTCGAGTGATGCCAAGGGGACCAGTGGAGGGTGAGGGGAGTACCACAGGGAGACAACTGCCACTGGAGATAGTGACTCTGATACCTCCTCCGATGGGAGCTCCCTGGCGGTGGTGGACCCTAGGGGGCCCACCCATTCTGTGTCATCTTCCGCCACCCCCATACCATCACTGCCCTCCCATTTGCTCCCCACCGAGTTGCCCGTGCCTGCTCACCCAGAAGGGTGGGCGTTTCCTTTGCCCTAGGCACCTCATCCCCTGCCCCAGTCAGCCCTGCTACCCTCACGGAGGAGGCAGACAACCATCGTCAATGCCATCCAGGGGCTAGCATCAGAGGTGCAGAAGACCAATGCCTACTTGGATGGCATTTACGGTGTTCTATCTTGCCTAAAGAGATCTTTTCAGGCTCTGGCCTCCTCTTTAATGGCAGCCAGTGTCCCTAGTCATTCCATCCCCCCTCCAACCACCTCTACCCCTTCCAGCACCCCACTCCCTTCACCCATCCCAAGCACATATTCTGACAGCCATGCACACACCTCAACACACAAGCACACTGCAAAACACAAACACCACAGGCATACACACAGCCAACATACAAAGGCACACACAACAACATCCACTTCCCCCAGTGTGTCCACCTCTTCCGCCTCCCTGACTGTCACCTCTACATGCACACTCACAGGCACTGCACCCTCACTTACTGTTGCTGACCCAATTCTTGCAGTCACCACAAAATCAGACATCTATTCATGCACCCCAGACACCACACCTGCACTCACTACGACTTTAGTTGACACATGCAGCACACTCACTAAACTTGCAGACACACACACACAACATACATTTACACTGCCAGCCTGTTTTATCCCACTGTGTCCACCCCCCTCCTCCCAAGACACTCAAACGCTCCAAGACACCCACCCAACACACATCCACCACACCTCAGCATACTGTACAGTCACCTGCACCCACGTCACGCACACCTGCACCTGTCATGACCACTCCCTCTACCTCCACTCCCACACTTTCCTCAAGGTCCTTCCCGATTGCCCCCAAAAATCTTTTCCTATCCTGTGTTGACCTATTTGAACCCACTGGCCCAGCCCATCTCATTCCTAAACATGCCCACCTCCTTGCCTGTCCACTCCTCCTACATCACAGCCCACCCCTGTCCACCCTTCCCATTCCTGTGCTACCTCACCTGTGAGCAAGAGACCCCGTGCTGGCCCAGGAACATCTGCTGCACGCCAGTCTCAGGCCGCTCCAACAGCTTCTAAAACCAGACCCAAGCCCCCTCAACCTCCCAAACGTAAAGGTAAGCCCCCCCTCCAGTCGTAAGTCCCCCTCCACCACCTGCCCCTGTTCCCTGAGGTACCTGGATGCCCCATTGTTGCCCCTATGAGGTGGAGTACCTTTGCAGTTGTGGAAGTCAAGTTGAGGCCATTTAGGCCCATCAGACTTCGGAGTACGGACTGGCCATTGGCCGTCTGTTGGTCTTCTGTTGCTCATGGAGCTTGATTAAAGTTTGTGGGCCAGTGTTGGTTTTGGCACACTCAGGTTCTGTGGTTCATTGTTTCTTTGTGTGGGGGTGTTGTGCACATGTGTGTACTTTGGGCAGGTTTCATTTGCCTTGTGTCGGGTAAGTACATCTTGCTGTGGGGTGTATGGCTTTTTGTTGTTTTGAGGGGTTGCGGGGTGGGTGGAGTGAGTGGGTATGTAACGGTGCCCTTTCTTCCATTGTTTAGTAGGTTGTGGTACTTACCATCGTTGTCTTTGTTGGCGGTCTCAGTCGTGGAGGTATATGTCAAGGAGCAGGACTGGCATGATTTGCAACTCTCTATCCATGTCTACTTCGGTGTGTTGTGTGTGCCTCCGGTGAGTGTTTCCTTTTATTTGGTTAGTTTCTGCCTGGCTTTGCGTGGCGGTGGTTCCCACCCCAGAACTGAAGGCGGTCTAGTGCTTCATTATTTGATGGGTGGGTAGGGCCTTTCCATCAGCCTGTGGGCGGCCTCTGCCTTTCGTTGTCGGCACTCCTCTGCTGGCAGTGAGTGGTTTTCAGGCTGCCTGTTTTTCAGGTGGTTCTTTATTTGGCGGCCCAGATCGCCTGACTGTTGGTGGTAGTTTCCGCCACCGCCGGCGGGGCTGTGTTTACCGCCATGTTCATAATGAGGGCCTTAATTTTGCTTCATGTTCTGTAGAAGAAACTTGACCCGGGGATGTTCATTGTTCTTATCAAGGCACTTTTTCTTACGGAGGATGAAACTACGAGCAAAATTGGAACAAAGCTTGGAGCTTTAACTGCTGAACCAGTGAAGTTTCTGAAAAGATTTGCTGAGACAGAAGAAGAATTTCACTTTAAAGACGTTGACAAACTCCTTGTGCGTCTGTAGAAAATGAGTTCTGGCTGTCACACATTTGACGATCTTCAGTACAATGAGTTCAAGAGATCAGTCCTGCTAAGTGACCTTCCACCGGCATCATATTCTGTGCGCGGACACACTAAAAGAGCGTTATACTTGATCAAATGATGTGTAAATGTTTTGGATCATGCATATGTAGAGAAAGATCCATGTGAATTTGGTTGGTAAGATATTGGTGGGGTGCTAAAACCTATGAAATTTCTAAAGCCTCTACACACAGAACTTACACATACATGTACTTGAAAAACCTGTGCTACAAAAAAATGTCCCTGTTGATATGGTCCTCTCAAATGTTCAACAATCTGCAAATGTTCCACAAATGATTGCCGAAACAAATACATAAAGTGAACTACAAAATATGTCTAAAACAGGAGTGATAAACATTATTTTTTCATATTCAGATGATAAACATTGTTTGGTGTATACATAAACGATTAAAAAACATTATTATTCGTTTCATTTCTATATATTTGTCTCTTCTACCACTATTATAGCCACTATGTTGGAAAATGGCAGAAGGGTTGCTCTGAGGAGTTATTTTCTGTCTCTGTAAGACTACTTGGCCCCCAAAACCTATGTTTTGACACCATAAGGATGTATATAGGTCTCATCGTTCCTCAAATATTACATCATCACTGCAACACGTCTGCCATTTTAAAAAATGTTGTCCAGAACAATTCGGCTGGATCAGCAATGCCTACACCAGCTAAATTACTTCTCTAATGACCCAAAAACATAAATCAAAAATTAAATCTATGGCCAACAATTTTTTACAGAGGTATAGCAGAAGGCCGGGATTAAAGGGTGCTATGATGCATTAATTTGAGAAAGGACTGCAACTGATATGTTTCTGTACTTTTTAGATTTGTTCCTTTTGCCCTGTTGCAGCATGCAGCAGTTGTAAATGTAACTTTAATTAAAACCTTTGCTTTTCTAGCATTAAATAAATATATAACAGCTTATTTTCATGTGTCACCCATTACTTTATATGTTGCCATTTTTACTGCTGTAATTTGGAAGTGTTCCTATTATTCAAACTAACGCTGCCCACTTTATCAATCTCAGGCTGATGATGACATACTGAGCCGTCTCTTCTCGGAGTGAAACAATAGTCTTGCCTATTACACATAGGTCCGTGCAAAGGCACGATTATTCCACATGTAGCACTCCAAACGTGCATAAATGTCGCAACAATACACAGAATTATTTCTTTAAACAAATGTTAGGGTGCAACATTTCAATTTTTAACTTTTCGTTTAATTGATTTATCATATGGCACTTAGAAATGGCCTAACAGCAGAGGCAAAATAAAATAAACCACTGCTAACATATATGTACTGGTTTGAAGCACATTTTTCACTTACTCTCCTGGATAAAGCAAAATCCTTCCCAGAGTGTTTTTGTATGCCTGTTTTTGACTCTTTTAAGTACTTGCTGGTGATAGCTTGCTGTCTCTTTTGTTATGGCGGGAACATTAGTGATACCTATCCTGTCTATTTTTGCATGGTAACCAAAGTTGCTGCTGCTTTCACACCTTTTTTGCCTGCAGAATTTAAAGAAGGCCAAGCTAATAGTGTCTACTGAGAAAATTAATTAATTAGAGGAAATGGGGCTTCAGGCTTATGTGAAATATTACGAAAAACAGAGCAAGCACTGGTTTTCCAGGTCTGAATAGGTCTTGGATGGACTCTGTTAGCGCGTCAGAGCCTTAATAAGTGAACTTACAAGGAGAGGCGTTCAGGCCGACAAACCTTTGGACCACGTTCGGGGACTTCCCAGTACAAGGTGTCTTCTTGACATCACCAATCAATAGATCAATAAACCAATCACTAATTACAATAACTAATCAACAAACTAATCAATGACATTTAAGAATTTGAACACACCACGACCTTTCAGTCAAGAATAACCACACCAATTAAATTAAGTGTTAGGATATTTATTTCCCTATTAGTTACAATCTAACATCATATCTCTGTTAATCTCATTAGCGACAAATCTCATTAGAAACTCTTCGAATTAGCAATTTGAACGCAGTTAATCAATGCATAGAGAATATTCATTCAGTACTTAGGCACATCATTAATATGAAGCAACTTAGCAGAGTCTCAGTAATAAATGATTCAACAAAGCAAGAATTCAGTCATTTGTCTATTTGCATAAGACATTTGTGAACGCCTTAACTAACCTCAAATTAGCATCAGCATATTGGGCTTCATGCAAAAACATTTAGTGACCACGAATTTAGAAAACATCTAAACTAATAGCAGTTGGTACCTAGAAAGAAAGGCAAACAGACAATTACAATTTTGCATCAGATAGTTACCAATCTATTAGATCAGCAAACAGCGCCAGTCTTCGTCCTCAGGACATCATTCGATTCACCATCAGCAGAGATAGGACGGGGCAAAGTCTCAAGATAGCATAGCTAAGGAATGGGACCCTTCCCTCATATGGAGGATAAGTAAGTATCAGGCAAGAATGGGTAGAGGATGGGTTGAAGTATCAGGACAAAACGCTAGGAAGAATAGTAGCCCAATAGCTCAAAAGTGGCAAGTCCTCCAGGAACTGAGAGTGTGAGTGAAAAGTGAGTGAGTAAGCCCGTTTCTTCTTAGGTTACGCCGTTAAGTCAAAACTGTCTAATTAGCCCTTCACCGCTCATTGGATAATAATTTGCACATCGTTATCGCCATCCAATAATTCTTCAAGCACCTTGCCAGAATTTTCCACAAACCAGTTCTTATTTCGCGGATTGGTCCATGTTATTGACGTCTTCAACGGTTGGAGTGTCAGGTAGAAAAAGTTACACTTTGCGCTCCAGTCAGTGTCTTCATTGTCTTCTCCTAGTGCAGTTAACCTTGCACCTGTTACGAATTACACTGTTGCATTTAGCAAGAACATCGCCCTGAGCAAGTCGGTTCTCATGAGAAAGAATTTACTATGGCTACACACACATAACTCCTGGAAAAGTACAGCTTCCTGTCCTTCAGAAGAACAGCACATTACACATTAGAAAATGCAGTTTAATATGAGGCCAGGCAGCTAGGCCCAGGCCCTCACTAAACTAAGCCCTCTAATTTAATAAAGCGAACTCTTAACACATAACTCTAATTATGATATACTAATACAAATTCAAAACATTATTGCATAATAATTCTAAAATAACAAGCCTTTTCATTAGTCTTTTTATACATTGGTAGCCAATCGCCGTGGGCACATTTCAACGCATGCATTATTTTCTATGTTAACACATTTTCTGTGCAGCTTTATCACAAAATATATTGCAAGCTTTTCACGTTAATATTGCTTTTAAAAGACACACTCCAACAATCCCTCCTCTGATGACTCTTGTCATCACACAAAACCTTCCCCACAAATTGTACATCTTGAAATTCTGTCAGTTCAATCTCTTCCCTTATTGGCTTCCCCTTTGATTTTTCCCTATACAATTTTTCCCTTTGTTTTTCTTCCGTCCTCTTATTATTTTTCGCCATCTTCAAATGTATTCTTTTTTACATGCCACCCACAATCCAAATAGGCAAGCTATAACAATCAATGTCCCCTGTACTATTTTAGACAATGTCCCATCCAAATGTTGCTAAGCCAATTTCCCACTGAAGCGAACCCTTTTCCAACCTTTTCCCAAACACCTGGTTCTTGCAATTCCTTCAAGTCTGTACTATCCCTAGTCAAGTTAGTAATCATACTTCTAATCTCATTACTATTGTCTGGTATATATGCGCAACAATGACGCTCATTAAGCATTTTACAGACTCCGCCATTTTTCACTAAAAGAATGTCTAAAGCAAGCCTGTTTTGAAGAGTCATAGCCCTCTCCGCAGCGAGTTCAGTATCCATCAGGAGTATAGCCCCTGAAAAAGTTGTCAGCATGTAGTAGACAAGTACAATAGTAGACAACTTTTGAATCTTTATGGAGTTCAAGATAACTCTTACTGAAGGAATTATCACCCCAAATATGTCTCCCCCTACACCAGCAGCAGCTTCTCTCTTCTGTCTAGTAGGATGTAATTCAGACAATTTCGGAAACCTTTTCAAATCATCAAGTTGATATATCCTTGGGAAAACTATCCCCAAATAACATGTCCCATACCATCCCTTTGGAAGACGTAATAAGCATTAAGTCCACATATGTAATAGATCCCTGGGATTGCTGGATCCTGTCCATTTAACATGAACGTCCATTTACTCTGAAACAAAAACACATGCTTACATTCACTCATTCCCACAAACACATTGTCATAATATGATTTCGGCCTAGATGTGCAAAGCTTCCTTACATGTAATGCATCTAAAGCTAGCTTCCCTTTTTCCCTAATTGCACCATAACCTTCACTACTAGCAAAAGCCCGCTGCTGCAATCCTTTTTCTAATTTACCCTTTAATGCCCTTCTTCTATCCTCCGTGTGATCTAAAAAGCTTTTCTTTACAGGTGTAAGCAGGCATGTCAAGTTATTGCGATGTGCATAAGACGTACTAATTGTCAATGTCGACTCAAAGAAGCCTTTAACTAACTTTATACTATAGTATCTAGCTACACCACTCAAATCCTCTATTATAGGCACATAAGAAAACACAAGGTTCTGATTTGAATAGAAGTATTGAATCTCTTCCTGGATATAGAATCATGTTAGTAACAGACTACAACTTATCCCATAAGTTAACGGCAAGCTATGATAGGTAACCTCCTCTTGTACCGAAACAGGAATCTGTGTGCACACAAAGCAATCCTTTGCCTCCATTGTGTCAACATGCTCACTCAGCAAGCAATAGAAAACGTTAGTGGAAAGTTCCCCTTTTGCATTAGTTCCCTCATGCAAATATCTCTCATCCAGCTCAAACCTCTTCCAAGCTGTCAGTGCAGTGGTAGTCTCAGGAATTGTAGCATTGTTAGTCCCACTCTTATCCATTAGCGTCATACCCACAATCACAACCACAACGAATATCACACACACACAATCTTGTGACTTCAGGTGTGCACTGCATTTCACCACGGCAATTTCATGAGGTAACTGCATCGCGTGAAACAACTCCTTTATTCTCTCACCATTTTTCACTGGCAAACCAGAGGAGGTCAAATAACCCCTCTGTGACCACAACTGGGCAAAGTTGTGAACAATTCCGAATCCGTAACGGCTATCAGTATAGATAGTGACTCTCATCTGAGCAGAGACATGGCAAGCTCTGATAAGAGCAACCAGTTCAGCTACTTGAGCGGAATACACTCCTTGAAGTCAGGACACTTCCAGGATACCGGAAATCGTGCATACAGCATATCCGGCTCTCAGCACTCCTACTGAGTCTCTCAAACATGAGCCATCGACAAAGATAATTTGGTCATTTTCTTCCAATTGGGTATCTTTAATATCAGGCCTTGGTTTGGTGCACATTTCTGTTACCTCAAGACAATCATGCTCTACATCTTCCACATTTTCAAACTCCGTATTATCACTTGGAAGCAAGGTTGCCAGTTTCAACACTGTACATCTTTTTAATGTTACATTTGGTGACCCCAATATATTCATTTCATATTTGGTCAATCTTGCATTTGTCATGTGCTGCGTTTTAGTACAGGTCAGCAGGATTTCAACTGAGTGAGAGACCATGACTGTTTTAGGATGTCCCATCACTATGCCTTCACACTGTGCGAGGCTTTGTCCAACTGCTGCTACTGCACGCAGGCCACCCAGTAGGGCTGCTGCAACTGGGTCCAAAGTAGCTGAAGAATATGCTACTGGTCGGTTTACACCTCCATGGACCTGTGTCAAGACAGACAAAGAACATGCATCACGTTCATGACAAAAAAGAACAAAAAAGCCTTTGTGTAATCAGGCATACCTAAAGCTGGAGCCCTGCACATGCTCTCTCTTAACTCAGTGAACTCTCCAATACTATGACATCCAGACCCTCTTTGACCATCAGTCTCACCAATGGCTTGGAGATGACTGAGAAATTCGGGATCCACTGACGACAGTAACATCCTAACATCTCTCCGTGTTTTGGGGGGATTCATCTGTAACAGTGCAGTTACTCTTTCCCTGGATAACTTCCTCGACCCTTTCTCAATTTGATGACCCAAGTACTTCACCTCTTTCTGGCAATATAGCAATTTCTTTGGGGACACCTTGTGCCTATTCTTTCCCAAGTGATTCAGTAATGCAATCGAATCATATTTGCACTAGTCCCTCGTTTTGGATGCGATTAACAAATCATCAATGTACTGCACTAGAGTCGATTGGAAAGGCAGCTCCAATGACTCCAAATCCTTCTTCAATATTTGATTGAATATGGAAGGTGATTCCGAAAACCCTTGAGGAATTCAACACCATCTGTAAACCTTGTCCAGGAATTTAAAACTAAAGAGAAATTGGCTGTCGTCATGAAGAGGCACAGAAAAGAACGCTTGGGACAGATCAATTACTGTGAACCATTCTGCATCGCATGGAATCTGAAACATAATCACAGGTGGATTTGGCACCACTGGGCAGCATTTCACCACTATGTCATTTATCTTCCTCAAATCTTGAACAATCCGAACCTTCCCACAAGGCTTTCTCAGTCCTATTATTGGTGAATTACATGGACTGCTCATCACTTCTTCCAAGACTCCCTGTTTCACAAAATCTGCAATTAATTGTGCAACCTTTATAAGGACATCTAGCGCCATGTGATACTGCGGTTTCTGGGGGAACGCAGCATTTGGTTTCACACTGACTTTAACGGGCTCTACTCCTTTTATCAGTCCTACTTCTTTCGCTGTCAAATCCCACACCTTCTCTTGAACTGTTCCCTGCAAGTCTGCTGGGAGATCAGCCACTGTGAACATCGGAAAGAAATTAATCAGAGGATATTCCTCGTCTGTGGTCCCAGTTTCAGGCTCTGAAACCTGTTCCTCCCCTTCATCATCGCTGTTTGTCTGGACCTCAATTCCCTCATTGGCACAGGTGATTGAACACCTCGTCTTGCACAATAAGTCTCTTCCCAGTAAGGACACGGGACTTGAATGGCAAACCACAAATTTGTGCAATCCTTGGAAAGTCCCAAGCTCAACCTGAACCGGATCTGTGATCGGGTTAGTCAGGAGTTGGTTTGCTAATCCCACTCCCTTAACTGTCCGTCCCGAAAGGGGTAGTTTCGTAACCTCTGTGCTTCTGAGCGTGTAGCTCCTGTGTCAACCAAGAATGAAACCTTGTGACCCATTACCTTCCCCTGAACGTAGGGTCCTTTCTGGTCTACCTCTAAGGACGCTGCAAGCCTACACTCCTCACTATATGAACTCTCATCCGACCATTCATCGTTTATTCCATTCTCACCACGCAATGGGTATTGTTGTAATGTGTGATTTTGACTCATTCTTTGACCTGTGACCTGTTGAGGAAGCATCACCTGCTCCTGTTCCATTGCCGCAAAGGGCACTTGCATTTGCTGTCTAGGTACCATGGGGACCTGCTGTTGCATTTGTTGTAACTGCATTGGCTGTATACGCGGCATCTGCATCTGCTGCATGGGTTGAAAACCTTGCATTTTATTCACATTGTTCTGAAAATTTGGATTTGGACCTCTCAATCTTGGTCCTTTCACATTTTGGAATGAACTGACATCATTGCTTTTTTTGAACAACACCCTCCTGCACCATCATCGGGCACTCCCGCTTCGAGTGTCCAATGACCCCGCAAGCATGACAAGGTAACATCTTCTTCCTTCCCTGTGCATCGTTTTGAACTACTACAGTGTTCAAATCAGGACTTCGGTTCACAAAACCTCCTTGACCTCTACCTCTCACTTGCGCCTGAAACATCCCATTTTCTTGCGGCTGTTGTACCACCTGCTGTAGACAGCCTCCCTGCATCCCTGTCTGTGCTGCCTTAATTTGCATCACCATCGCTTTCTCCTTCAACTTTCTCTGCTTTAACTCAATCTCATCACTGCAGTATTTTGCATACTGCAACACCTCGTCAATCGGCTTTGCTTGCCAGCAAATCAAATGACTCTTAATCATCTGGCCAATCTCAGGTCTCAACCCTTCCACAAACCTAAACACAAGGTGATTCATGTCCTTCGCCTCAACAACCTTAGTACCGCTGTAGTGCTTAAACACCTTTAACAGCCTCTCACAATAGGCATGTATCGACTCCTTGACTTCCTGAGCCGTTCGGTCAATCCTCTGCCAATCAATATTCTTCGGCGAAATTCAAATTTTCAGAAACTCAATCACCTTATAATAATACTTCATCACCTCAGGAGACAGTGCTCCCGTGATCCTGTCCCTTGCCGGTTCCTCAGTCGACCAATCCACGCTCCTTTTACACTCAAGCCACAAATCAGCTGGAACTATGATCTCAAAGAGAGTATTCAGATCTTCCCAAAGACACTTTGCAAGCTTCACAAACCTGTCTGTCTGCTGATACCACTCTATTGGCTTCTCCCTCAGCCTGGGGAAATCATTCGTAAATGACAGAATATCACCTCTAGTCCACGGTACGTGGACAAGAATCCCTCCAGCGGTCTCTCTCATTGGTAACATCTTTACCGTACCTGTATCCGGTAATGCTTTTGCTGACTGCTCTATGCAATCACTCTTCCTCTTGTCTCTTTTCTTCACCCATCTGCCTTTCCACTTTTCTAATGCTCCCCAAACTTGTGCACTCTGCAGTATCTCCTTGAGGAGTGCTTTCATTCCAGTAGACCTCATGTGTTCAAAATCCTTGGGCTCAAAATCTAACCTGTAACTTCTCTTCAGATGTTGTATTTTCTAAATCTACGCCATTTTTGTCTGCCAAATTTGCCAACCTCTGGTGCACCCTGCTCACTTCTCTAATTATCTTTGGGCACAAGTATCTCAATTCTGCTTCCGTGTATGACTCTAACCTGTTCACACCCATGTTCCCTTCAACATGTTCGTTGGCTTCCATACCCAAACTCACGAAATTCAGGTCTTCTTCTCCTTCCTCTCTCCCTGCGGCAACAGGAGCAGTCTGTGGAGTATTAAGCTTGTATAGCCAATCGGTCAGCTGTTGTGCTGTCAAACCTTGTAATGAGATGTTCCCAGCCTGCGCTAAAGGTGTCTGTGGTATATTCGCACTCGAGATTTGTGGTGTCAGCAGTCTTGAACCTGACTGTCTCATGGTTTCTGGAGGAGCCCCAATCGGACAGAAATCTAACAGGGATCTAGATCCTTCAAATGTCAGTTCCACTGGAGTTGTTCCTTGGGAGCTTCCTACAAACCCTCCTCTTGCCATGTTTTATGTCATTACCTCTTGATCACATCCACTAGGCCTCTCCTGCACATACACTGGTACTGGTGGACCAACCGTAACAGGCAAAGATATGGTGGCTGGCGTCTGTCTGTTCCCCAAAACCTGTGGAGGATTAACTCCCATATTCTGGTTCATCACTGGTGCCATGTTTGACTGCGGTCCCATGACCGAATTATAATTCAAAATCATTTGCTGCTGCACCTGAGGCAGTATAGGTGGAGTTGGCTCAGTCTGAATGAACTTTGGTCTCCAATATACTTGCTCTGTCGTCACCATCAGATTTGTGGTAGTCTCTCATCGGGGTAAATTCTCTGAATCTGTGGCGGTTGCAACTTGGGTTGCATACCCTGAACAGTGGACATACGAAAACTAGGACTAACCTGTGTCGGATTCGTTGTCGCCTTCTCTTGTGCCAAACCTGCGGGACATGTACTGGTACTCTGTCTATTGTCATCAATAGCATATGGCAGTGGTCGATCATTTAGTAACTGATTAAGGAACTCATCATCGTCTGAGTCATCTACCTCTGACCAGGGCTTCCTAGCCTCTTTGTCTTTGGAAGGACTTTTGTCAGTCTTACAAGTAGCTTTACCCCTTTTGTCTTCACCTTCTTGAGCTATCGCTGGAAACAGCCTGACTCCGTCTATTGTTCCTCTCCTCCAGACTCTCTGTGCACTATCCCACCTAGCCTCCGCTAGTGTCTTTTTTGCTTTCCTCATTCTCCTCTCAAATTTCTGTTGCTGTTGTCATATTGCCATCAGTTCCCAAATTGCTAATGCCTCAAACTGTGCTGGCCTCGGAGGTGGCGTTAGCTCATTTAGCACCCTCCGTAAATTCTCCAAAATCCTCAAATTGAACGTTCCGTGCTCAGGAAATGCTAAGCACCCCTCTTTCTCCGTAGCTTTGCATCATTGCTTTAGCCAAAGACATGGCACAACACCCTTTTCCTCCATTACAGTATAAGCCGGTGTATCCTCTGGCGGTGTAATCTCCCCTACACTCACAGTAATATATATGTCTCCCCTCAAAGCACTCTTTAAAGCCTTGGAAAATTCATCTTTACGTCTTTTATTTTGTTCTCAATCAAATCAGGAAGTGACTTTAGTTTCCAGAACTCTCTTCACCTACCTTCTCAACCAGTTGCTTCTCACGGATGTCTGCCAATCCGTGCGCAACCCTACTCACTAACCAATCTATCCCAGCGCGGCTCCAATGACGTCACACTCACACACACTGCGGCTGACAAAGTCTTGCGGCTTGTCTTCCCACCCTCAATTCACACAAAACTAATGCAATATATTGCAAGCACCAACCAAAAACAACGCACATTTTCCAGTTTACTACAGGAAAGGGTAACACAGTCGCTTCAGAACTTTACAGAGATTTTGCATAGCCTCGGGCGCTACTCTCTCCTTCTTAGATCCCTCACTCGCAAGCAAAATTTGACCCGCATATTCTACTCTCGACTTGACTCGATTATTGTTCTAGTGCACTTTAGAACTCACCAAATCTCCATCGAAGTTTTCATTCACTCACTTTGACTCATACTCGACTCGTCGACTTCGCCATCGACCTATTAAACCGCACAAATTACAACATAAACCAAGTGTGGCACACTCACAGCCACACCCATTGCACACCCCTTCCAGGCAAATTGCTGCTCGTGAAGGGGCCGTATTTACAAGGTGGCGTTAAGAAACATAAGTGGCTTAACACCACCTTGTAAATATGACGTAGGGCACAGCGCTACGGGAGCGTCACGAAAAGTGATGCTCTGGTGGCACTAGGGGCTCTTAAATATGCCCCTTAGTATATACAGTTCCACACCAAACAAATCCAAAGACAGTTGAAGGTCTTTCAATTAAATGCAAGAGCCCATATACCTACATACATTAGTGGTATGGCCATTATCCACAAAGAGTCTCATACTTATAATCAGTAATTAATTTGTAAAAAAGTGTGAGGGCCCTCATCAGGTAGCCACTGCATCTTGCATCAACCATTTCCCCTCCCAGGTCTGCCAATGTCTGTACCAGCCAACTCCTAACAACCACTCTCCTAGAAGAGTGACAGTTTGATCAATGAAACAATCAATCAAACAAGACATGTAGAGAATAGCTAATCATCCATGAGGGTATCCAGGCACTGGGATCCTGCAATGATCAGTTGAAGAGCCATGTTTTGAGTCCATTTCTGAATTCCATGATGGAGGATGCAGTTCGGAGGTGAAGGGGAAAGTCATTCCAACACTTGGCAGTGGGGTAGGAGAAGTAGCTACCTCTGCTGTGGCTCCAACAGATGCGGGGAGTGTGCGTGGGGGCCAGGGAAGTGGAGCGCAGGTGTCTAGAGAGTTGGTGGTAGTTCAGGCAGTGGTTGATGTATGCTGGTCCTTGGTTGTGTAGGGCCTTGTAGGTATGTATCAGCATCTTATATTGCCATCTTTTCTGAGTGGGGAGCCAGTGGAGGTTCCTGAGGTGGGAGGTGATATGGGCCCTTTTAGGGATGTTCAGGATGAGTGTTGCCACTGAGTTCTGAATGTTCTGAAGTCTCTTCTGGAGTTAGGTGGAGATTCTTACGTAGAGTGCTTTGCTGTAGTCAAGTCAGCTGATGACTAGGACTTGGGTATGGTTTTCCTGGTGTCAAAGGTGAGCCATCTGAATATCTTTCGGAGCATGTGAAGGGTGTGGAAGCAGGTGGAGGCAACTGCGTTGATCTGGTGGTTCATGGTGAGTTTGCTGTCTCAGATGATGCTGAGGTTGTGGGTGTGGTCTGTCAGTGAGGTTATGGGTTAAAGTTCGGAAGGTCACCAGGTGTTGTTCCATAGGGAGGTGTTAGTTTCCAAAGATCAGCATTTCGGTCTTGTCCGTGTTGAACTTGAGGCAGTGGTTCTTCTTCCAGTCGGCAACGCTCATCATGCAGTTGTGGAAGTTGGTCCTGGTGGTGGAGGGGTCTTCTGAGAGTGAGAAGATGAGCTGTGGGTCATCTGCATAAGAAATTATGTTGGTGCCATGGGTTCTGACGATGTTGGCCAGGGGCATTATGTAAGTGGTTAACAGGGTGGGATTGAGGGATGAACCTTGCGGGACACCGCAGATGATGCTCTTGGGTTCTGACGTAAAGGAAGGTAGGTGAATTCTCTGGGTCCATCTTGTGAGGGAGGATGCAATCCATCCAAGGGCATTTCATTGGATTACGATTCTGTCTGAGCCTACTGATGAGGGTATGGTGGGATACTATGGGATACTGTGTCAAACGCTGCTGAGAGGTAGAGGAGGACTAGGGTTGCTGTGTCACCCTGGTCGAGAAGAGTTCTGATGTCTTCTGTGGTGGTGATCAGGACAGCCTTGGTGCTGTGGTTCGTGCGGAAGCTGGTCTGGGATGTGTCCAGCTGATTGTTGTTCTCTTTGTGTTCGGTGAGTTGTCGGTTGATGGCCTCCTTGGGGCTTTGGCAGGGAAAGAGAGTAAAGGGATGGGTCAGTAGTTCTTCAGTTCAATGAGGTCGGCAGAGGGTTTCTTCTGGAGGGATCTGACTTCTGCATGTTTCCATTGCTCGGAGAATGTGGCCGTGGTGATGGATGCGTTGAGGATGGAAGTGAGTTTGATGCTAATATCCTTGCTCCGGAGGTTGAAGAAGTGGTAGGGGTCTGTGGGTACTCCCAAGTGGATGGAGTTCATGATGACCGTGGCGTCCTGTGTGGTGAGCTGAGGGTTGTTGGTGATGTCCATTGGCGTATGGAAGTTGTAGAGGTCAAGGGTTGGGGTTCGAAGTTAGGGTAGATATTGAACATCTTGTTGTGGAAGCAGTCTGCTAGGGTGTTGCAGAGTTCCTGGGATATATGGATTGCATTTTCAGTGGTTGACAGGCAGGAGTACTCTCTGACAATGTTGAAGAGTTTCTTGTTGTGGTGGGAGCTGGCCACAATGCGGTCTGCCAGGGCATGCTTTTTCGTCTTTCAGGAGTTGATGGTAGTTGTTGAGTGCTAATCTGGTGCGCCATCGTCTATATACATTTGCAGTTGTGTTTTTTTATCCTTAGGCCCATATTTATACTTTTTGATGCAAAACTGCGCCAGCGCAGTTTTGCGTCAAAAATATTGCCACCGACTAACGCCATTTCTGTGCGCCGTGCGGATACTTTGACGCCCGGCGGCGCAAACCACAGTTGTAAGTCTTTTTTTTTTACGCACACCGCAGCGTCAAGTCGTAAACCAAAACAATGTTAATGCTGCAGAAATGACTGTGGGTCGATTTACGACACCGCACACAGGATATGCAGCGTATTTTTACGCAATAGCGTCAAAATTCCCCGCAAACACAGCCATTTCAGCAGAGGAGAGCCAAAATGGATCCCAGATGCCTGTACAGACACCAGGAAGATGACAACAGACCAGGAACCAGTCAGGAGGACCCACACAAGACCCAGGACAGTTTTAAGAAGAAAATAAAGTGTCGCTTTAGTGCAGAGGAACGGGAAATTCTGGTTAAAGAGGTGACGAAACACCAGCACCAACTGTTTGTCACCTCAAAGTTGCCAATCAGTAGGAGAGAGGCTATATGGCAACAAATTGTTGACAAGATTAACAGTGTGGCAGAAGTACGCAGAACAGTCATCGAGTGCAAGAAACGCTGACATGACTGCAAGCGTAGGACCAAGGAAAAGATGGCCAGGAACAGGAAGGCAGCACTGCAGACTGGAGGTGGGAGTCCAGCACACCAGGAGGCCCTGGACCACATGGAGGAGATGGTGGCAGCCGTCATCCCTGAGGAGATTGTCACAGGGATTCAAGGACAGGACAGCGCAGACTACCAGGAGACAATACACATGCAGGGTAAGTCGCATGGGGAATAAAAATGAACTAATGTCAACTGTAAGCAGGGGGGATTCCGACCACACAATGCATGGAAGTCAACATATACATGGAGTGGCATGGGTAAAGGGTTATGGCATGGGGGCATGGCCTGCACAGAGAGAAGCTGGGGCACACCATTACACTACACCAACAACAGTCCCATGGGGGCATGCTGCTATGCCAACGATGGAGCAAAGGTAAAGCCATGACAGGAGGGAAGGGCACAACGTCAAACTGGCATCCCGGCTCACTTCAGCCACTATACCCCCTACATTAACTAGGGCCCAATTAACAACCTCTAGCCATACCAACAACTGGAATGTAATAGTTACAACAGTAGCCACTACCACCTCACCTCTGCTGTGTGTGCTGGTCAAGTAGCTAATGGCAGTAACGTCCCCATGGATCATACACACCTAAATTAGTGGGTTGATGATGACAACTTCAGCAATCCTCTGAAACAAGACAAAGGCTCCAGTCCTGTCAAATGTGAATGCCCATAGTTGCCGCAAACATCAGCCAATGTCATCAACAGTAGGAGCTACACAGCACTAAGGTCACACCCATGCTGCATATGCCTAGGTCCATCCTGTGCCTGGGTGTCAATGCAACATCCCAAATGGCATACTGCTCAGACGACAGCATTGAGGAGGAGGACACATAACTGGTCACTGAAATACACCTGCACAGTCAGAGGAGGAAATAGGACACTGCTACGACTATCAGGGCAATCCAACGTACCACACATTCCCCAACATCAGCTGTACACATTACCAATGCTGACTTCCATATCGTGCCATAACAATGCTATGCATAGGATACGCTACATGTCAACTACACATAAGTGGATGTGAAAGATCAGAGACTGGGGCAGGTCCAGATTGTTAAGTGTGCTGCTAGTGCCGTCAGAGCACCCACAGCCAGTGAAAGGCCTCACCATGGGAATGGATGTAGACGGAGGCTTGAGTAGGACAAGAAGGTGTCAATTCACTATTTGGCCTAAAACAACACTAGAGGAGATGATGCCGACAAGTCTAATAACTTAATGCAATACATGTGACATGCAGGTGGGCCATAGGCCTGGGAGAATGCCCATCTGTAAGACTGGAGCACTGAACAGGAAACAAGAGCACAATGTGAATTCATCACAAGGCAGGCATGTCACATCACCAATGCCACAACACAGACACACTAATTGTACCCTATTTTATTGCAGAGGATGATGGATCTCCTGCGGATATGCCTGTCCAGGACTGCCCTGATGACATGGATGACGAGCTGACAAACATCAGCCACCAGACCCTTCAATATGTCCTTGGAACCCTCCAGAACCCACCTTCAGTCACAAGGAGGAGCTCAGAACAAGCAGCCCTCACAGAGGACCCACCCACAACACCAATTGTAAGACCTGCCAGCTCCAATACAGCTGAGGGCTCAGACGACACAGGCACCAGCTTAGAGAGAACTGTAGTTGGAGTACAGCGGGAGCTGGCCAAGGAGGTGCGGGTGGGGATGCAAACTATGGCAGCCAGCCTAGAGGGGGTGCGTTTATGCATGATGTCATCTGCAGATCAGGCAGCAGCCATGCAAGCCCTAACATCCATCCTGCAAGGACTACAACAAACTGTCAAGGAATTCACCACTGCAGTAAGGGAGTTGCCACAACACCTCGCACCCCAAACCTTCCACTGCATGCGCAAATGCAATCATGACCCCCTCAGGGCCGACCTGGCTACCTACCATCGTGATTTGGCTGCTATTCTTAAGAATCAGCAGACCCTCCTTGCAGCAGTACTGCCCTTAAGACCTTCACAGGTAGCAGCGACCGGGATGTCTGACTCCACGTCTTCTAACACTGAGGTGTGTGTTGCCCCATCACAACCACCACCACCAAGAACAGAGGAGGCAACACACACATCAGAAGAAGAAGACATGGAACAGATCACCTTCACACGGAAAAGTACCCGGAAGCACTAGTCCCTGCCACATGGCCCACTATTACCAAGGTCCAGCGCTTTGTAACATGCCAGTCTCACAACAACTGTACTCAATGACTGTTCAGCAAACCACTGTTTATCTTGTCATCCTGCCCAGTGATTGCCTCTCACTTACTCATTAGCAAATCCTGTCCCTCTGCACTGTCTGACACATCACCCCAGCATGTCAAATGCATTTTCCTTTACCACTTGTGTAGGATCACAATATAAGATGTCACTATAATGGACTCACAATCATGGACAATATACATATAGCACTACAGCACTTTTCAATAAATAGCACTTCCACAACCACTTTGTCTCTGTGTAATGTGACACATCAACTGTGCAGTAGATAACTGAAATGTGCCTCCTGTCAAATTACGTAGCTTGTCAATACAACTGTCCTGAAATTATGTAGTCCGATAACTTTGCACAGTGGCCTGGATTGCATCATACTCTGCCCTACCTGAGGGTAATATCTGATGAAAAGAGAAACCATACACCATCATGCTGTGTTGGACAGAATAATGCTTCCTCAAGGGATATCTAAGCCATCAAATAGTGGCAGCAAAATGTTGTCACCATGCAATACTAACACATATAACAGTGCCCACAAATATAAGCAAACACTCAAAAAAATGCATGAATGAAGGTGTCTGAGTTTCCATCCAAATAAGTAATCATGCTGAACATTGTCACAAATGATGTCTGTGAGTCATGAAGACGATACTACAAGAGTGCTTATGACCACTCACCTTATAAGGGTGTCCTTGAACATCACACTGCAGTCAGACCTAAAACAGTTCCCCCAATACCAAATCTGGAGGCACTGTTTGTGACTTTGAAAACATACTTATTGAAAAAAACACGTTGGGATCCATATTAACTGTGATTGGTGGTTGCAATGAATGGTGGAATCTTTGCAAGGTGGCTCTGGGGTAGCTGCCAATCTTACAGCTCAGTTGGGATTTGTTCGTGGCATAGGACACAAATGTAATAGAACAAAATTCATGTACACTTATGCCAAGGCCCTGATCAACAAGTATTTAACACATACTGTAAAGGGTTCCCTATATATTTATTAAACGGTAATAACATAAGAGGAAACTCTGGGAAAAGTCTTACCTACCCTAATCTACCCTAACTACTCGTTACCCACAACTGTCCCTAACTAACCTAAGCTAAACTTACTAATCACATGTAACTAAATGTTCTAAACATCAACCCTCCACCCCCCTTATGAGACGGGACACATGGAGGACAACAGATACTAACCTAAACACATACTATCCCATACTAAACAAATATATATATTTTTTGTATTTTTGATATATATATATATTTTTTTAAACACACAAGAACCCCAACATAGCCCCCCAACCACCCACCCACACACTCAAAAAGAAAAAATAGAAATAATCAGGTCCCTTACACTCCACCCACTAACACTAACTAAACTAACAGCCTATACTAACCTAACACTAAGCCCCCTAAGCCCACTAAGTATAAGAACAAGGAAAGAGGAGGGAGGGGAGGGAATCATGTCCATTTAAAAAGTCTAGAGGTTGGCCCTCCGGAGGGTCCGCTTTATGGACCGCACACGCCTGTTCATATGGCGAACATCCCGGCTCAGGTGACTAATTTTCCGTAGGACACTGTCCATTTTTCGTTGCATTTTCTGAAAAGCTGCAGGGTCAACTGTAGCAGCTGGGGCGGTCTGGGTACCAGCTGAGGACGTGTGTGGGCATGTAGAGTCTATGCCTGTCGGCTGCCCTGAAGGTGTTCCACTGCTAGGGCCTGAGCAACTACAGACGTTGGGACAACAGTCCCAGCTGTGGGTGGTGCCACCTGGGTGGAAGTGGTGGTTGTGCTGGTGGTGGCTGTGGTGGGCAAAGTTGGGCCACCCTGTGGGAAAGCCCTCCATGCTCCGGAGGCCCGTTCGTTCCTGTATCTTCGGGCCATCCGTCTGAACCCCGACTCTACCAGCAGGATATGCTGGTAACGCATTGCCTGCCTCTGGAATTCACAGACCTGGATGGGTGTCATGTTCGCAGCTGTGTAGACAAAGGCAAAAAATGTACATTAGGAACTGTATTGTGTGAAATGGCACAAGGAGTAAATCAGACAGTACATCTACTGTACTTGTAACAGCTCAAATCATCATACAGATCATTAAATGTCCCTGAGGAAGTACATGGCAGGCCAGCCTACAAAGGTCGTATCACACATAGCACATCCAAACCCTACAAGATGGGTAACAACTGGCATTAATTTGGCATCAGAGTTCTGCTAGTTGTCAGCTAACAATCATGCAGCACATCCTGCGCCAATGCCAGGGCTACAAATGTCAGTGTACGTGATGGAACTCTAGGGCCATATGATCTGCAAGTTGTAAATGGACTTGCTAGTATAGTACTCATGTGCTATACCTGAGTGTGTATACTAGGTTCCGACCAAACATTCACTGATTTACATGTCTGTGTAACATACTTGAATCATCAGTCCTAGGTACACTATTCACAAACCCATGCTTGTGTTTGAGGGTGGGGGGGTGGATAAACAACTAACAATTTCAAACAACATGGACACCCAGGAAGATATAGAAAGCTGGACATGTGTTTGGCTCTACACACACACCACAGGTAAGGTCTATCAACAAACAGGAGACAGCAAACCCTTGACCAATCCCAGCGCCACACATGTCTGGAAATGCAGACCTTTGTCCACATCATATACTTCCAGTAAGGCATGACTTACAACAGACTCACAGTTGCAAGAACACCCATGGTCATGATTTGCATGCACACCTAGGCCATTGCACTCATGTGCCTCATACTTGTGGCACTACATGTGGAGCTACATGCTGCTAGGAAGTTCAACCTACAGTTTAATAAGTACTTTGGTGATTAGGGAAGCAGAAGTCTGTGGGTAAGCATTTTGCAGCCCCATTCTGGGAGAATGTGGGTCTGACAGGCAGACTAAACCTGAGATTAGTTCCAGTGCGACTCTTGTTGATACAAGTGTTATCCACATGACTCACCCCAGTTCACATTGCGGCGCCTACAGGAATGACCTAGAATCCCTAGATAAGACAATAGGATAAGCATTGGCAAACTCCAAAATGCTTAGAAAATTAAATCCCACTCATGGAACAAGGCAAATGATGGGCCAGCGCATCATACCTTGCTATGTGTTCAACATACAGGAGTCCATCACACATCACCAGCAAACACACACATAACAGACATATCAACACTTACTGGAGTTGTCGGGGTCCTCAAATAAAGCCACCTTGCGCACAGTGTAGGGTGCCGTCCACCTGTAAGGCATGGAAGGAAGAAATGTGCTCAAAATCTGTGCACTTACCAACAATACCAAAGACATAAACTATGTGTAAGATGACATAAGTAATTAAAGCTACTCAGACATGATGATACCGCATCCGATATAGCACGGCTAACATGTACGTAGCATGGGTCTCCTGTGACAATTACACACATATCTGCACACATGCAGTGGCCCTAACTATCATGTGGTGGCAAACATGCTCCATCATAAGTGAGCAGGCATAATAATGGTGTGTATTCGTCTCATCATGTGCATCCAAGAGAGACATCCAAAGCCTGGTTACTTGAGGACTGCATTACCAGTCAAACAGCCTATGTGGCTGTGATACATTTATGACACATAGGTACAATGTACAGAGGGGCAGGGACTTTTGTAAGACCTCATGTTGTTACAGTTTCTTCATTTGAAGTGGCCCAGCTATGGTGATTTGCACCAACCATAGAGATATGAACCCATGTGCATACCTTTGGCCTGCCATCCCTAAACAAAAGGTGGAACACCAAACACCAAATACCAGTGTAAGATGTTAGCTGAGGGCACCTTACACCTTTTCCCTATGTTTCCAAATCCAGATCTGACATGTATCCAAAATGATGAAGGACCACAATAATCCCTAACATTCATAGAACTTTCAAAAACGCTTTCCTTACACACTCACCAGACACACATGAGACATATGTCTGGGCCACATTGCTATCATCAATTGACGTGAAGCCAGCACTCAATTTCTGCATCATGTAGTGTTTAGAAAGTCAGTCTAGCTATTGCATCAACAAAGGTAGCCAATATTTTAGAAAATCTATACTTCACTGCCAAATGTGACCTATATAGACATGATTGGCTCCTATTTTGTGTTGCTGTCTGACACAAAGGCGGCACCAAATTACATTAAGCAAAAGTATTCTGTAAGTTTGCAGATCACGTGCTTCCTGACAGCTAGCAATTGTGGTCCTTCACATAGTCCATCAATGACCCTGTATGTTTCCGAAGCATTCCACACAGTCAGCAACTTAGCCGGCAGATATTGTACAAATCATCTGATGTCACTACAGAGCTTTTAATTGTGCACATTTACATGATTTGTACTCACCAACAGGGCCACCAATCACTATTCCCAGGTGGTCCATCAGATCTTGCTCCCTGGTGATGAGGTCAGCCCAGCGGTGCTTCAGCTGGTGGTCATTCCTCTGGCTCCCATACACACGCTGCAAGTGATGCAGGATCTTTCCCCACCGGATTAGTTGCTCCTCGGTGTGATACCCCTGTATCACCCTACCCCCTGCCTCGATCATGAGTGGGAGGAAATGGCACACCAGCCATATAAACCCCCCAAACTCCTCCTCACCCATCCTGCCAAGACGTGGCCTACCCAACATCTTAGCACCGAAAAGGGGAATAGGGGATTAAGAAGAACAAAGGAGAAAAGGGGGAAAGTAGAAGTACAAAAAAAGTAAACTTAACAACTAAAAGAGCCCAACTATCCCCAAATTGGCACTACCTACAACAGACTCCCACAAACAACAAATACAATACAATACTGGACAATTGTACACAAAACACATTCAGACAGTAGACAACAACAATATTTATTTCACAAACAAGTAATGGAGCACACAGGAGACAAAAGCACAATTTCACTGGGCAACACTCAGAACACAGCCACATGGTCTAAAAGAATCACAGACTGCAAAGTGAAAGTACACCCACTGTACATAATCTGTAAACAGGATATCCTATTACATCACTTCCTGCATAAAATGGCCACCGTTTTTTATCGTTATGCATAGTATTTTTCACGCATACAGTATGTGCGTCATTTTTTTCAACGCACAGGAGTAAAAATTAGGCCGCATCCATATATTTGTAAATAGACTTAACACTTAACCAATTTTCAGGGCATTATGCGTCGTTTTTCGGGCATGAGCGTCAGTTTTTGACACGTATGCGTCAAAATTTCAGGGCATGAACTGATTTTGGGTATTTTTTCCATTTTTATGTATTGTTACATTTGGGACACAACTGAGATAGGCTGATTGCACCCACTTTGGTGTTGATGGTGTATGTTCACATGTGAGACATCATACTGCTGCGGACCATGACCCGCTACTTCCTTAACAGGATTTTGACGCTTGGCTAACGCACTAGATGGCCATATGTGTGGCCTACATATATGTATTGCACAATTTGGGCATGTTTGGCATCAGGAGAGGATAACAAGGTGACGCACATGAGTACGATACCTCAATGCCTATGGCTTAATGTGTGTGAAGTGGCTACTAATGTATTAGTCGACCTAGTGTGTATGCATTATAAGATTCATTATTGCAAATATGCTTGTATGAATGTGAAGTCAATGTGTCCAAACCATAGATGCAAGTCATTGTGGAAATGAGAGAGGACATGTGCTAGTCATACATGTAGCAACATCTGTTGTGTGCACTTCCAAGATCTTGGGTAACGTAGACACCACAAATGACAAAGCATGCACCGGATAGATGGCAGATGCTTGTTCAAGTCAATGGTCCACAAGTTGGCCATCCCATGTCCTAGAATTTTAGTAATTGATTCCTAGGCACTTGACAGCCAAAGGTGAACCACAAATGTAATATGATGCCACAGTTGTGGTCATGTGACAGAGCCACAACTCTCCAGTGGCAGTGGTGGACCAGCAGACGAGGCAGCACGTTTCCACATATTTCCAGTGATCAATTGCACAGAGGTGTCTTGTTCATGTGTGGTCCAATGTTGATCCTGTATATTTTTAGGGGTGTATGTTGTCACAGTTATGTCCAGGTCTCATCATGAGTCAGTGGCAGCTATTCCTGTATCTACTGAGTAACCTTCGGAGATCACTGTGAGTAAAGTGGATGAGGACATGTGAACCTACATGGGGATGGTCCCACCCTGTCACTGAAGACGTGTAATGAGACTGTCAACAGGGCAACCTTGGTGTGCTGAGTGAGATAATGTCTCAGGTGTCATGTTCTGGCAGGTGTCATTACAACATTTGCACACAGGTTGACCTGTGAAGTTCCCACTGCATCTGGGAACATCATAGCCTATGTATTGATTAATGTAGCAGCTATTCAGCATGCACAGCCCATCAATATGTTGTGAGCAATGTGATTCAGCGTGTGAACTGTCAGGGTCCTAACATGTGTGGACTTTTCATGGACATTATCAGAGGTAGCTGGTTCTGCTGAAAGCACCATACCCAATCCCTGCATACGGCCCTGGTACACTGTCACACTTTGTCGTTCATGCATACATGAGTCCCAGACAAGGGATGGGCCATGATTTTGGAATTCAAAGACAATTTTACTAATATGGTACAATTAAAAAGCAGATGAGGCTATGCAATGTATTTGGGTATGCATTGATGAAGCACATGACAAAATACCTTCTGAGGAATGAGAGGTTTGCTAACGCAAGTGTGGTACATATGTAGCCACAAGGAACCTTTAGGGTAACACACACAGACAGGTGCCAGTCAGGCTGACAGGATGCAGGGTAAATCTGGATCCAGCAATTTCACAAGGTACATAATCAGTGGTCTGACTAAGACTGGTCGGAGGAAGAACAAGACAGTTGACATGGAAAACTGTGTATGTCCTGTGTTTTTGAAGGTGACACATAAACCCGAGGGCTGTGTTACACGGCTGAATTAGTAGCAATGCATAACAGTGTATTTGACAAAATGGAAACTTCTATGCTGTTCCAGGCATCAGCAGGGGCAGTGCATGTTCAAATGGGTGGTGTGCATAGAGGTGCTCACAGGTGTGTGCTGCATCAGTTTCTCACAAGTCCTGTTTGTGAGATTAGAATTCAAATTGCCAACAGTACCTTTCACACCAGAAGCAATCTACAGGTGATAACAGGGCTTAGAAACTACAAGCCAATGTATTAATTGACCTGACGTCTATGCAGTCAGATGTACTATGACAATGGCATAACATAGGAAAGGGTGTAGCACACATGATTAGTATTGTTTGTCTGTGTGTGTAGAGGAGGGAATATCGGGGTACACATATTACCATTCCAGGGACCTCTTCAGACAGGTGGGTTGTGACCAGGAGCAGGAGTGTGTCAGGAGTTAGGAAATGGGCTGACATGTACATGGAATGTCATGTGCGCAATGCTTGTCATAGGTGTGGCACTTGTGCTGTCTATGTTCTGCTTATATGGAACTCTAGTCACAGATAGTCCTTGCAAAGATCGGTGCAGTCGGACTTACTGCTGTCAAGGGTCTGGTCATACATTCCTGTTACCAATGCAATAGCACATCAACTGCCTCATGTATGAGGCTTGTTTTCCCCTTATTGAGTGATGGTGTCTTAGTTGTTTGCCATATGCTGCGATGAACCATGTTGCCAACATGTATGTGTGAAATAGGTATGGTCCTCTGCTATTGCCCTTCAAAGGTGAAATGTACAGGATATATGTCATTTACAGTGTGTGTGTATGTGACTGTTGTATGATACGCATCACAATTGCTCTGGGATTTTCTGTGTCCTGATCGGTATATCAGCAATGCTCCATGTGGCTACACTCTTATTCTGATAAAGGTTAGCAAAAATGATTAGCCAGACCATGATATGGTGATTATTATTGGTGTTTATTTACATTAGTTAATACAGTGGTGATGGTGATTAGTTTTAAAAGAAATTGTTCACGATATGTTGGCGCCTACGCACTCCAGCAGCCGTGTTTTGTTGTTCCCCCTCATGTTTCAGGCCATCATCCTCCTCTTCCTCCTCTTCAGGCATGTGTGGCTCTGGTTCCAAGAGGGGAATGTTCCTTCTTATGCAAATGTTGTGCAGGATGGCACATGTTAGAATGATCTTACAGACCATTTCAGGGGAAAATAGGAGGCTACCACCAATGATGTCGAGGCACCTGAATCTCGACTTGAGGATGCCGAAGGTCCTCTAGACTATGCTGCATGTCCTCCTATGTGCGTCATTGTAGGCACGCTCTGCTGCAGTGCTTGGGTTGCCAAATGGTGTCATTATCCATGGCTGGATCCCATACCCCTGATCAGCTGAAAAAGAAAATGAATGGGATCATGTTGATGTATCTTGCCCCATTGAAATCACCTTGCATGGCAGTAGTTGTCTTGTGTTGTCTGTGATTCTTTTGTATTATAGTGTTCCTTCTTAGGCTTGTAGGATGTAACATCTGCATTGTGTTGTTTCCTTGGCTGAACAAGTGTTTGGCTGCTAACCGGTTGTCAGCAGTATGTTTTGGGATTTGCAGTACAGTGTGCACTCCCTAGCATTGTGACTTGTGATACAGGTGTCCCTGTGTCTTCACTGGGGGTGAGATGATAGTTCCATACACAGATTAATTTTGACAGTATTGTTAACACATTCACATCAATGTACCCTGGACATCCCATACCTTTAGGCTTATGCAATGGATTCATTTAAACATCTTTGAGACGCTTACATTTTGCAAGGTGACAACTAGGCAAACCACTCCAAACGTTGTGATCATTGATGTCTCAACATTAGACTGTACACTAATTTCAGATGTGTGACAGGTTCAATGCAGACCTATGAAACATGGCTAGCGATGTCACAACCTCAGTGTGTTCCTGTCAACATGTTGCTGTTGTGGTGTATGTGTTGTGAGGTCCTAGAGGGTTGCTGTGCAGTGTGTATATAAGTAGGTTTCTGTACTTACCAACAAGTAGTCCATTGCCATACCGTCCATCCTGGAAGTGCTGATTGATGGTGCTGTGACGGAAGATGAATGAGTCATGGACACTCCCAGGATATTTTGCCATGATGTTGCTGATCAATTCTTGGTGATCAACAATGGCCTGCACATTGATGGAATGTGTGTGCTTCCTGTTGCAGTATAGGTGTTCAGTTGCAGCACGTGGCACAAGGCGTACATGTGTGCAGTCGATGGCACCAAGGACGTGTGGGAAGCCACTAATGAGGTAAAACCCATGTTTTGTCTCCTGCTGCTTATGCAGTGTGTTTGGGAAGCGGATGTGGTGGGGTGTGAGTCCAATGATGGCATCCAGTAATTTGGGCAAAAAGGCAGAGAATGATGGCTGTGATATTCCGGCAACCAGGGCACCAGTTGTTTGAAAAGAGCCACTTGCCAGCATGTCAGGTACGGCAAGCAGCTTGGCTTCTGTTGGGATGGTGCGGGGTGTCAGCAAGGTGGGTGCCAACTGTGGCTCTATGTTTCGCAGCAGCTGCTGAAAGGCCTGACAGTTCAACCTGTACCTCTGGATGATGTCATGTTCCCTGAAGCAATGAAGGGTTGTTCTGGTGCGGAATATTCTCTCCTGCCTCCTTTAGGGTCCCTGCTGGTGTTGTGGTAGCTGCTGTTGTTGTTGCTGGGCTCTGCGTCTGCGTGCACGCTGGATGAGAATCACCTCCATGTCTCCCTTTTGCTGCTCTGCTGTTGCGTCTGTGTGTTCTGATGAAATACAGGTGTGTTTGCCCCATTTTAACGCCTGCCCTGACCCAGGCGTTAATTTTTGACGCAAATCGGGCTGTGCGTCATTTTACGGCTCGGCCTCCTAGCCGTGCGGCATTTTTGCCCGGAAGCATAAATACAACGCACCGCTGTTTGAGTCATTTTTTGGACGGGAACGCCTACCTTGCATATGATTAATGCAAGGCGGGTTGCCGCATCCAAAAAATGACTTACATGATTTTGACGTCCGCGGGCTCGGGCGTCAAAGTTTAAATATGGGGAAAGGTTTGCGCTGAATGTGCGTCAAAATGTTTGACACACATTCGCCGCAGACAGAGTATAAATATGCCCCTTAGTTCATGCTTAGTACCAGCTGGCTTGTTCTGATGGCCTGGGAGGGCTTGATCAGGATGACTGTAGGAGCATTTGGTGATCCAGGTGGTGAGGTTCTTGAAGGTCTGGTTGTGGTTGGATGCGGGGTCGGAATGGGTGGTGTTGAGGGCATCTGTCAATTGAGTTTCTGTCACTTTTTGTCCAGCTTCAGTGGAAGGAGGTTGAGGTCTTGGTGGTGGTGCATGGTGCACCTGCGATGATAAAGTGCATGATAGAGTGGTCAGTTCAGGTGAGTTCTGTGACATATGCTGCACTTGACTCTGTTGCTGGTACTAAATATGGGTCCATTGTGTGGTCTGCACTGTGTCGGGGTCATTGACCAGTTGAGTGAGGCTGATGTTGCTCATGCTGTCCAGGTTATTGGTGGCGTTGGAGTCTTGGAGGTCATTGAGGTGGAAATTAAGGTTGCCATTTGGAGTGAAAATGCTAGTGGAGTGATGAATTCAGGAATGTGTTGCAAAAGCCAGGGGGTGTGCCTGGGAGTCTGTCTGCAAAGGTGCCTCTGATGGCTGTTCTGCGATTGGTTTGGAGTTGGAAGTTGAGGTGCTTCATGAATGGTGGAGTGTTGTCTGCGGTGTTGGTGTAGTGGATGGTGTCTTTGTGGATGATAGCGATGCCGACTCCGTGTTTGTTGGTGCGGTTCCAGTGTATCATCTTGTCTCCGTTGGGTGTTGCTGTGGTGATTAGACTTTTACAGGCCCCCAAACCCTATAAGAATGGCCTGGATCACAGGTATTAGTCATTTTTTTCATGTATATTGAAGCAATGAAAACCTGTGATTTTGCTCATCCATAAATTAGGCAAACAGTGCCACCACGTGGCAGACTATCATAAGTGCTGGTTTTGACAATTACTTGGTGGTGATGAGCACGGGAAACCACCAACTCAAATTAACCACTGCACATAATCTCTCAACTCATCATTTCAAGGGATATGCACCTGTAATATACAGTCACAATATTTATGGTACTTAATGCAGAAGCCCAAAATAACAAGAGCACGAATACAGAGATATGTATTACCATTGGAAAGTATATGTATATTTTTATTTTATGTGATAATATCTAATGCGATAATATAGAAAACGTATATATTCTTAAATAATAATATGTTTTTTTAAGTGTTTGAAATGTAATATATATATGTACATTTTGTATTATTTTCTTTGAGTGTTAAGTTTGTGTATTTTAAATGTGTTTATGTTATACTACGTATATATAGTTAATATATGTGTGTGTGTGTTTGTATACTTTATTAATATAGTAATGTGATTTTATTTCAAATACAGTATTTTTTGTTTTGTGTATTTCAGGGG
Source organism: Pleurodeles waltl (assembly GCF_031143425.1). Lineage (NCBI taxonomy): Eukaryota > Metazoa > Chordata > Amphibia > Caudata > Salamandridae > Pleurodeles > Pleurodeles waltl. The sequence goes on along the minus strand of NC_090450.1, from coordinate 744,632,181 downwards.
TTAATGGTGGGTAGTATATTAAATATACATTAAAATATTATTGTGGTCATTATGACCCTGGCAGTCTTCTGACTGCCAGGGTTAACGTGGCGGTATCACCACCAACAGGCTGGCGGTAATGAACGCCAAATTATGACCATGGAGGTGATCCCTCCCATAGACAGCCAATGTACCACATCAACCGCCAGCGCGGTACGAATATCGAACATGGCCGTAGCCACCTACAGGCAGCCGGAAGACAAGGATCCGTCCACCATTTTATGATCATCATGATTTCTTGGAAGGTAGCAACAACACCAAAAGCCTGGCAGAAACAGATCATCTAAAAGGAGACACTCAACACCAGGGACACACAGGAGTCCGCATCCGCCGTGGAACCTGAACTGCAAGTATTTCCGATGCTGTACCAGGCCATGGCCATCCTGGAGCACCAACGCCGACGAAGACGGCAACAGTGAGTACAGCCGCCTAGCACATAAGGGTGGGGGGGAGTGACACACACACGCACAACACACCTAGTAACACATGCACAGGAATAAACAGCAACAGAACCCTGGAGTAAATAAAAGCAGGACAAATACCCAGTTCCAACCACTTTATTCCTTTTGTATGAATATGGAAAATGCACAAACATGCACAACTACAGAAATAAATAAATGCAGGCCCAAAGGCCAGTCCAAAGTCACTAATGCCCACAGGGCAAAGTCCAAGCCTTAACTTGACTCCTGACAACATCAGGACTCCACTGTTCAAGGGCATCATGTTGGAAATAGGCAGGTACCTCAGGGGGTGGGAGGTGGAGTTGGTGGGGATTGCAACTCCCTGTGAGGGGGCTCCTAGACCATTGGTTCTGGAGGGGGATTCCTGCCCGCAGGATGAGGAGGGGGTTGGCTTCCCACAGGATTAGGAGAGGGCTGGCTGCCCACTGGTTCTGGAGTGGGGCTGGCTGCCCAAAGGATGAGGCGGGGACTGGCTGTCCACTGGTTACTGATGGTGCCCCTTGGCCTCCTGTTTCAGATGTTGCTCCTCAGCCTCTGGGTCCGGATGCTGCTCCTTGGCCACTGGTTCTAGAAGCTGCTCCATGGCACTATATTGTGGTCCTCCTTGTTCAGGGATATCTGTGGGACCTCCTTGTCCATGGAGTCCTGGGGCTCCTCCTTGTCCAGGGATATCTGTGGGGCCTCCTTGTCCAGGGATTCCTGAGGCTCCTCCTTGTCCAGGGATTTCTGGGATTCTTTCTTGTCCGTGGTGTTCCTTGGTGTTCCTCCTGCAGCCTGCAGGAAGGCATTGCATTGCTGCATCTGGTATGCCAGCCCCTGGGTGGCATTCACAATGGTTGACTGCCCTACAGAAATGGATCTCAGGAGGTCAATAGCCTCCTCACTGAGGGCAGCAGGGCTGACTGGGGCAGGGCCTGAGGTGCCTGGGGCGAAGGAGATGACCACCCTCCTGGGTGAGAGGGCACAGGCAGCTCAGTGGGGGGCTACAGGGAGGATGGTGCTGGTACAGGGGGTGGCGGTAGAACCTGTAGTTGGGGTTGTCCCAGAGGGTCTGCCACCACCAGGGAGCTCCCATCAGAGGACGATTCAGAGTCACCTCCTGTCCCCGCCATGGTGCTCCCCTCACCCTCCGTCCCACTGGTCCCCATAGCGTCGGTGTACTCTGCTTCCTGGGTCCCGTGGGCTGCAGCTATCTTACTCGCCGGTGCCCCTGCTCCTTTGCCAGATGATGCTAATGCACACATGGACAGAATGACAGAAGGAGAGAGAGGGAGAGAGAGAAAGAGAGCAGAGCGTCAATCTCAGAACCAACAGCACAGATGGCAGACACATCACTGTCACACAAAGAGACTGAGAATGGGCAGTATGGACCACACTGGCATACCATTGGCTAAGTACCAAAGCAGGTAGGAGCCAAACACTGCCAGCCACTCACCAACTGGGACCAGCTAAGCCCTGCCTGACATGGGACATCACATACCTAGCTATCTAATACATGCTTTCAACCCTATTATGCGGAGCTGGACCACTCAGCAATATCTGAACTGGCATAGTGGGGCATCCACTGACTAGTACCCTGCACCCAAATCCCATGCCAGCCAACAGAGATGGTTGACATACACACTGTACTCACCCCCTTGTGGCTGCTGTGATGCCCTCAAGCGCTCATCCCGCTCTGGGTAGGCCACAGCCAGTATGCGGGCCATCAGGGGGGGTCAGGTTCCGACGGGCACCCCTCCCTCATTGGGAGGCCATCCCCAGCTGGGCCTCTGCAGTATTCTGGGACCAGCGTCTTAGGTCCTCCCACTGTTTCCGCAGTGGGTGCTCTGCCAGCTATAGACCCCCAGCATCCACACATCCTTGGCGATGGCATGCCACAATCCCTTCTTTTGATGGGCGCTGACCTGCAGAAGAAACACAGAAGGTAGGACACCCTGAACCTGACAATCCAGCCTGTCACACATACGGCCCACAAAAAGCACTTCCCCTCATCAGGCACACACATGGCCCTTAACACTGCACTGACGCTGCCACCAGCCATTTCCCCCCACCTGGCAAACTGCCAGCACACACACACATCTCCATGCAGTCATGTTGCATGCAACGTACCCATGGTGTACTCACCTGTTGGCCTGGTGGCCCATACAACTGGCCATTCTGGGGTAGGACCTCGTCCACAAGGGATCCAGCTCCTCAGATGTGAAGGCTGGGGCCCCTTCCTCTGTAGCACAAGCCATGGCAGGTTCCAGACACAGGTCACAGCAGCACACGCAGTATATATGTTGTTATGTGGAAAGTCAGGAATCAAGTGAAGTGGTAGAAAGGAAATGGCAGTCACGTCCGAAGCAGGGAACATTGTCACCACCGGCATTGATCATCATTGGTTCCCATACTCTATGAAGGGCCATGTTAGCCAGTGAGGAATAGGACGACGGTGCAGACGACCTTCTTCCATGATGCCAATGCCAGCGGTGTGAGGTCACTTCCACCTGTCCCAATACAGGACAGGCGGATGCTATTTTCTAATTCTGGTGCACTGTACAGAGTAATACGTGCATCATTGTAGTCGAATGTACTCACCTACAAAGTTCCAGTGTCCAAAATACAAACATGCTCTGTGTACACTGCTGTAGTGTGGTTGTGGTTCCTATTGACACTCCTTTTCTACATTTGAATCCCTTAGGTACCAACCACCGAGGAGGAATAGGAGGAGGCCAACACTGGTGTACAGACCCTTTGTGGACATGGCTACACTTGTCAGCACTCCGTCCATCATCCTTTTGTGTTGCTAAAGTTGCCCTAAGTGGTAAGGGTATGCCCAGACGTGGGTCCCTTGCTCACTGTGCCACTGGAATCAAGCTAGCCTGGCTGAAGAAGGGTGATACCCTGAAACCGGTCCCAGGATGCTTGTTTCCGGTCCAGGGAGGACCTGGCCTGGCAGTTCGGGCTGGACTGTTCCCATGAGGAACAGGGTCAAGACTGATTTGCATATGGCTGGGTCCAAACTGGGGTGGCATGGTGAGCAAAAGAACGATGGATTAAACCCAGATCTGTGACTGGGGGTGAGTGTTTGCATTGTCAGCACTCCGTCCATCATCCTTTTGTGTTGCTAAAGTTGCCCTAAATGGGAAGGGTATGCCCAGACGTGGGTCCCTTGCTCACTGTGCCACTGGAATCAAGTTAGCCTGGCTGAAGAAGGGTGATACCCTGAAACCGGTCCCTGGATGCTTGTTTCCGGTCCAGGGAGGACCTGGCCTGGCAGTTCGGGCTGGACTGTTCCCATGAGGAACAGGGTCAAGACTGATTTGCATATGGCTGGGTCCAAACGGGGTTGGCATGGTGAGCAAAAGAACGATGGATTAAACCCAGATCTGTGAGTGGGGGTGATTGTTTGCATTGTCAGCACTCCGTCCATCATCCTTTTGTGTTACACTGGAGGACCGGCACATCATACTCACATATCGTCTGGACAGGGCCACAATCACAGAGCTATGTGCACAATTGGAGCCTGATCTGCTACTTGCTATCCGTAGCACCATAACAATCCCCCCTCTTGTGCAGGTACTCTCAGTGCTCCATTTCCTGGCAACACGCTCCTTACAGGTGACAGTTGGCTTGGCTCCAGGGATGTCACAGCCAATGTTCTCTCCTGTGCTTGCAAGGGTTTTGCCTGCCTTGCTCATACACATGGGCAGCTACATCGCATTCCCCCAGGTCAATAACTTGCACACTGTGAAGGCTGGATTCTATGCAATGGACATACACCTCATGTTATTAGGGCTATCGAACAGATGTACAGGAATAGGAAGAGTTACCACTCACTCAATGCCCAGATGGTGTGCCTGGCTGACCAGTACATCTCCCACGTCACTGCCAAGAGTCCAGGGTCGGTGCATGATGCCTTTGTCCTGAGGAATAGCAGTGTCCCACAGCTGATGGCACAACTACAGGGGCACAGAGTGTGGCTTATAGATGAGCCTGCGTCCCCACCCAATGTATGTCAGTGTATGCCTTTAGGAGTAATCCCCACTGCCAATGTACAAGGCTAATGTGTATCCCTCACTTCTTGCAGGTGATTCCAGCTACTCAAACGTGTCCTGGCTCATGACCCCTGTTAGAAATCCGAGAACAGGGGCTGAAAATAGGAATAATGACACCCATGGGCATACCAGGAGGATTGTCGAAAGGACCGTTGGTCTCGTAAAGGCTAGGTTCAAGGGCCTCCATCTGACAGGTGGATCCCTCTGCTACTCCCCTGAGAAGGTCTGCAGAATCGTTGTTGTGTGCTACATGTTGCACAATTTGGCCCTCAGACGGCATGTACCCTTTCTGCAGGAGGAGGGGGTGACACTGCAGCTGTGGCAGCAGTGGACAGTGAGGAGAAGGAATAGGGTGAGGGTGTGGACAACATTTTAGTGTTGTACTGTGTGACTGCAGCATGATTCCAATCATTACCATTGCACCCCACCTGACTGTCACCTATGTCTTCCCTTATTGCAGCTGATGGTGTTGTTACAACAGTGTACTGCTGTGGTGTGTACAGACTGCTGGGACACATTTGTTGGATGGTTCAACATGTTACTGGACATTTACACAGGATCATGCAGTTCATTACAGGTCATTACGTTGTACAGTACCTGTAGATAAAGCACTATTAAACAAGCTGTGTCCAAGGGTGTTTATTGAAAATAGTTCTACAATGGGAAGTGCAGTAGAGTGGGGTGATGGTTGGGAATAGTCAGGTTACTGGTCCAGTCTGTTTGTAGGACAGGTCCAGTGTCCAAGGCGCCATAGTAAGGGGAGCAATGGCAGTTCAAAGTGGACAAGGTGACACAGTGAACCACAAGGGGGACATTCCTGAGGGTCTCATTCCTGGCGGTGGTCTTTGTCTTGGCAAGTGTCTCTAGTGTCTGTCTGGGGCGCAGGGAACATTTGCGGGGTGATTCACCTTCTGCAGGGGGAGGGTGCTGGTGGCCTGTGGGTCCTGTGGCAGGGCCTCCTGTCCACTAGCTGCAGCAGATGTGGAGGGCTGGTGAGTTAACTGGCTAGTGGAAGGGGCCCGCTGGTGTGATGTGTACTCCCTCATTATGTTGGCCATATCACCCAGCACCCCTGCTATGGAGACCATGGTGGTGTTGAGGGCCTACAATTCTTTCTTGATCTCCTGGTGGTGTTGCTCCTGCAGCCACTGGTTTGCCTGCATGATGTCTATCACCTGACCACCTGGCCCATCTTGTCCTGGGATTGTTGGTAAGCCCCCAGGACATTTATGAGTGCCTCCTGGGCTATCGGTTCCCTGGGCCTGTCCTCCCCCTGGCGCACAACTGTCCTCCCACTGTCCCTGGACCCCTGTGCCTGTGTCCCCTGAACCCCAGGATCCTCATTGTCTTGCCTGTGAGGTGTGGACTGGGGTCCCTGTACAGGTGGGCACACTGCTGATTGATGTGTCTGGGAGACAGAGGTCTGGGGAAGTTGGGTGGCTGCTGCGGTGTTGGATACTGAGGGGGGAGACTCTGTGGTGGAGTGGATGTGGCCTGGGGTATCCGACTGACCAGTGGTCCCTGATGGGCCAGGGAGTTCATCCAGATCCAGAAGTCCAGAGTTGCTGTCATCACTGGGGGCATCTTCTGGTAGGGGATTGGGTAGCCGTGGCACCTCCTCGCCACTGGCAGTGGCTGGGGCACCTGTGGGGATGTAAGTGGTGTATTTTGCTACATGTCTGTGTGTGACTGTTCAGGTTGGCTGGGTCTGAGTTGTGCAGTGCTGTGTATTTGTGGGTGAGGAGCTTGAATTGTGTGCCCTTTCGTTCTGAGAGCCAGTGGAGCATCTTCAGGTGTGGAGTGATGTGAGTCCAGCATGGGAGGTTAAGGATGAATCTCGATGCTGCATTCTGGATAGACTCTTTGTGAGTTGCTTTTTGATTCCTACATGAAGGGAGTTCCCATAGTCCAGCCTGTTGGTTATAAGGGCTTGTGTGCTGGTTTTTATGGTGTTGTTAGGTAACCACATGTGGATGTTTTTAAGCATCCTCAGGGTCTGAAAATAGGACACACTGGATTGACTTGGGCGGGCATGTTAATTTTAATGTCAAAGATGATCTCAGAGTTTCTTGCTTGTGGCCTGGGGGGAACCAGAGGTCTGTAGGCCACCTGATAGAGTCCCACAGAAAGCTGCCTTTTCCAAAGATCACCACTTCTGTCTTGTCAATGTTCAGTTTGAGACAGTTGGACTTCATATGGGAAGCCACTTCAGTCACATTGGTGGTGGGGTTGTTTCTTGTGCCGGGAGATTTGTCCCAGAGGGACAGTATCAATTGCATGCTGGTGTAGGATAGGATGTTGAAGTTGAAGTCTGATGATGTTGGCCAGTGGGCTCAATGAGATGTTGAAGACGGTGAGACTGAAAGTGTAGTCTTGAGGTACTCCCTGATGAGTTCCCAGGCTTCTGAACATTAAGGTGATAGATTGACATTTGGTTTCTTCTGGTTAAAAAGGAGCAGATCCATCATAGGGCATTCCCTTGAATGCCAGTCTTATGGAATCAACCAATCATAATTAAATGGGAGACTGTGTTGAAGGCTGCTGAGAGGTCCAGTAGGATGAGGCAGCTATTTCTCCTCTGTCAGGGTGACTTAAAGGTTTAGGGTTATGTAGAGGTAAAAGCAGGTTAGGGTAAATATTGGGTTTATGGGTGGGTTTAGGCAGTTTTAGGGTTTGGGGATGAGTGATGGTCATGGTATAGGGTGCTTGAGGGGCTTTCCACAAAAACTGAAAATATATACAATTTTTTTTTAAACTATGAGATATGTATATAGTTTTTTTGACTTGGCTACATATTTTGCAAAGTTTGATGAATCTTCATGAAATTTTCAAAACATTGTTGTACATAGAAAGTTTTGGGTTTGATCTGTGAAGTGGGGGCCGAAGAAAACAGAGGAGGGGGCAAAAAAAGTGTGTTTTCCCATGTTAATTGCCATAGAGATTTTAGACATGACTACAGTCTGAAACTGCTGGGCGAATGACGCCAAATCTGGCAGAAAGGTGCCCTTGGTCTGGAAATTGTTATTTGGTGTAAATCGTTTCAGTAGTTTTTGAGATATAAACGGAAGAACTATTTTGTATAGCTAGGAGTGCAAATAATTCAAGAATTCTCCTGATGTACAGAAATCTGATTGGCTGCCAACATTTCAAGCAGGAAGTGATGACAGCCAATTAGGGACTTGGACTGAGCCGAATCCCAAACAAAAAGATACAAAAATAAAGAAAAGGTGGCAGGGTATAAATACCCTGACCACCTAGCCTTGATGCTGGGATCCTCCTTGGACCCTGCCAAGGCAAAAAAGCATTTTTTTTAAAAGTCTTGCTTCAGATTTGCAGCAAATTGATGGCAAATATTACAGAAAAACAAGCGTGGGCTCCTGTGTTTGTTATCATCAAAGCCCCCATGTAGGCTAGGTCCTGGGGCATTTTCCCACATATACAACATAATAAGGGGGCACACAGCACCCCCACCTGAGGCTCTTATGAGCCCCAGAGACCACCAACTCCCTAGGACTTTTTTGTTATTAGGGACTGGGTGCTTGGAATCTCCTTCAATAGAGTCCGTGAGCCCCGGGGACCTCCACCTCCCCAGGCATAAGCTAAACGAAAGGAAGGAGGCAGTGCGGACCTCCCTCCTGGGCCTTAAATATGCCCTGGGGACCACCATCTCCCCAGGGCTAGTTAACTAGTTATGCAGGGGGCAGCGTAGATGCCGGGCCCTGGGACAATCACTTTCCTGGGACCAGGCCATGTCAATTAATGGAGGGGGGCTGCATAGCTACCTTCCTGGAGCCGTTAATGGCCCTGGGGACTGCTAACCTCCTGGGATGGTTCCTGCTATCTCCCGAGGTACCCACCTGTGGGAGATAGTTGTTTGCTTTCGCTTGGCTGAACCTGATGCCTTCTATCAGTTTACACTTTCATTTCGAGCACTGAGACCGTGTCCTGATAGACAAAATGGTGGCTGCAACTTTCCTGTCACGTTGTGGCCAGCCGATCATGGAACTGCTGTTGGTGCATGTTCCTCCTGGATCCACCATGGTGGATCTACGTCCCCAGATACACAAATGTATTTTTCTTTAATAACACCAAAACTACTGAAGTGGTATACACCAGATTACAGAAAGAGCTCTTTCTGGACCAAGAGCTAGCTTTCTGCCAAATGTGGTGTAATTCCGTCCAGTGGTTCGGGCTGTAGTCGTGTCTTTAGTCCCTATGAGAAATTGCTTGGAGAAAACACGTTTTGGGAGCCCCTCTTTTTGTCAGCACCCAATTGACAAATCACTCCAAAACTTTCCAGGCAGCAGCTGAAGTGAGGGGGAAACTTTTAATTAGCCAAACAAAAAAAACTTTGTCTATGGAAACTAGGTCCTACTTATAACTACCCACTGGCAACAGTAGGTAATATATATAATGCATGTGTATATATACATATATAGATATATAAGTATATAGTTGTAAAGTTCCACAATGTAATGCAACCTGATGTAAAGGTCACACATTATATTACATGCATGGTAAAGGCATGAATAGTATTGTCATGCGTTGGAAAGACATACAGAAGGTGAGTCAATGAGAAGAAACACAATCTGATAGGGAGAAAAGAAAATGAAAAGAATCCAAAATTTACAGAAAAGAACACTTATGGATACAGATTAAAGTCCACTAACAAGGGAAGGGATGTGGAAATGAGTAGCAAAGTATTAAGAACAAAAAAGCTTTAAGAAGCTGCACATTGACAATCAAAGGATACAAAGAGTGTAAGAGTTGAAAAATGCTCAGTGGCATGTAAAACTTTGTTCGGTCCCCCAACAGTTCCATAGTTGTGAGCAATGTGAAAGAAAACTGAGCTTAACGAAGTGAAATCAGCTAGCATTTTTGTGCTAAATGGTATAGTCCAAGTTTCTGTACAACAGAAAAATTGCAAAATTGAATTTGAGAAAATGTCTGGGGAAGAAGAGATTTTAATGCATAATAAAACAAGTTTTCCAAAGGCCCATAAAATCATACAGGGGGAGAGTATGTGAGAAAAGGGGCTCTCATAACCTTCCAGGGAATCAAGGAAGAAAAAACAGTGAAAGGGACTCAGCATGAGTAAATGAGATGGTTAAGACCAATAGGATTCATTATTAGTTGTTCGGGTCATGGTACTAGACCCTGTTTAGCAATCAAGCACAAGACTATGCTGGACTGAGTGACAAGAACAGGAAAGCACAAGACATCATCTGGGATTCTACGATGATCACAGCAGGCCTAGAAGTCAGTTCACACTTCAGGGCTCTCTGCTGTGTGTGTGTGCAGATAAGTGATGTGTGGAATGGGGAAGTTATACCTTCAGACAAATGATAGCATCTGGTGAGGCACCTATGAGTAGCCAAGGTTTCCTACGGATCATGGAAGTCCAAGAGGTGATGGCAGGCTTCTGTGTGATCACACTGCTGACAATGATGCTTTAGGTTTTGATTTACTGAGTGTAGAGTTTCTCAAAGATGAAAGTCCAGATGTATGTGCAATGCACTTGCCAAACATGGTCATAATTTGTGCACCAATGTTTACTGAATCCTTTTGTATTTTGTGAACGGACTTATGTACTAATAAGTCAATTCACCAAATACGGAATTATAGTGGGTCGCAATTCTACCTACCTCATTAATAATAAAGAGGTAGGTCGCAAATTGTGACCACTGTGATTCATTGCCCTCACTGGGATGGTAGCCTTCCTGGGTCTGTAAACCACCATGTCTGTGGCTGCTCTTAAATAAGGCAATGGTTTTGTATGTGTTTAAATACAGCGTGTTTTCTGTAAAGGAAATGGGATGTGTTCAAAAACAAAATTAAAGGTTTCACAAACTATTTTTAGCAGTAAGCACTGGTCCATAGATCACTGCCTACTCCTAAAAAAAGTTTTTTTCACCATTCACAAAGGGAAAGGGATCTCTTGGAGACCCATTCCCTTTGCTAGTGGGTTACTACCTCCATTGAGGTGTTGGTAAAATGTAAAGTTTTTTCGAATGGATTTCAGTGCCAAAAGTTTAGTTTAAACACAACCCTTCCAAATACTGATTTGGTATGGTTTCTAAATCCAATTATTGATTCCTTAAAGTCTTTCCAAATTGGTAAATTGTTAAATGAGCATAATACATCGGAAAAAGGGTTTCAGCATTTGCAAATCCTCTGATTCATCAATGCTAAAATCCTTTGTACACCTGGCCCCAGTCACTTAGTACTCATGCCACAGTTCCTTGTAATGTCCTCATCAAGTTTCCCCTTCACCTCCATCTAATTTATTTTTCTGCATGCCACAACCACTACTTAAACTACAGGCCTGCCTACATTAAGTCTAAAAATGCCTATTTCCAATTCCAAATTCCAAACGTGTCTACTATCACCTAAGAACACTTCCGTCTTTAGCATGAACCGGCAATATCAGTCTACCAAAAAAGCTCTTCCACCTACAAATCAGTTAAATGAAATAACCTCTTGACGTTTTTGTAAAACAAAGTAGATTAAACTAAAACTCTCACAGCTGCTTCATTATTCTTTGACACTCTAGCTAAGATTCTCTCTGACGAAAAACAGGACAGTTTTTAAAATCCTTCGAAACCTCTTTTACAAACAACAACAACAAATGGAATCTTAATTTATAAATCTCTAACTCTCTACAATGGTTCCCACTGTTGCCAGTCTTAATAATGCTTGACTCAACACTAAACTCAATCATACAATAATAATAATACACCAAAAAATATAAATTGGTCACCCTAACATCTTGAACAAATGTAGACACTCTTTCTAGTGTGTAGTCAGTACAACTCCACATATGGCTTTCCCCTTGGCACGTACTTGGTGCTCTGGGTATATCACAAGATGTGAGAGTATCATTTTCTTAGCTAATCTGATTATAAATCACCCCATACCCTTTCCTCATACTAAGCACTGAGAGTAAGCTCCTCTGCACACATAAAGTGCAGGTGACTCAACAGTAAACTATAATTCTATATCTCTGTAGCTTGTGCCTCTATCCATAATAAAGTAGTCATATGGAATTATGCAGGATGATTGGATATACGTGTTTAAGCAATAAGTAGCATACATATATAAAGCTACAATGTATTAAACATATTCATAAAATAACAATTGCATATAAAAAATCCACACACTGACATACGCTTCTATAAGGCGCAAATAAATAAATTACTTAGTTGAAATATACAATACAGTTCACTATTACTCTCTAGTTCTCTTTGGTGCTCATTCCGAGTCAAGACCGCCAGACCCGGGGTGGCCATTGGACCACCGCGGTAGTGGAGGTCCAATCTACCACATTCTGACCGCGGCCAAAACACAGCGGGAATACTGCCGACACTGTCACGCCGGCGATGGACTCCAGCCTGGTGGTCCCGGCAGTTGTAATTTGCCGGGGCAGCGCTGCAAGCAGCGCTGGCCGCCAGATTACAAATTCCATACCCCACCAGCCTTTCCATGGCGGTTCACACCGCTGTGGAAAATCTGGCGGAATGGGGTTGCTGGGGGCCCACCTGCACAGCCCCGTCGCACATTTCACTGCCCGAATTACGGGCAGAGAAATGCGCGACGGGTGCTGCTGCACGTCCACATTTTCGCCGGCTCGATTCCGAACTGGCGTGAATGTTAAGACCCTCTTCACTGCAGGGCCAGAGGGTGGAAACATTGTTTCTGCACGCCGGCCCTGCGGTGAAGTCGGAATATGACTGGCGGTGTCCTGACGGCACCAGTGGTCAGGTGGCAGTTTTGGTTTGCCGGATGGCCTCGGCCGCCCGCCAAACTCAGAATGAGGGCCTTAGTGTTGAAAATATGCATTTCTTGGTACGTTTCCTCTTGCCTAAATGTAGTTTCCTGAATTCTAAATTGTAGCTTCAAATGATTTTTGATGACTTTTGGTTAAACTGTTAATATAAATACATTTTGCTTGTAGGTAATGAACAGCCTTTGTAACTTGTTCTATTCTTTGTTTACCATCAAATACTCTCTCTTTGTTTATTTGGGCAGATGAAAACAAATGTCCTTCAGCCTACTCATGCAACTGCTTAAATTAAAACACATTTTTTCTTTGTGGTGCAGATTTATAAAAAGAAATCTAATATACTCATTTACAGCAATGTAAATATTTTCTTTGCAAAGCATTTAGCCAGGTAACACTAAAAATAAATGCACGCTCCCCTTGCAACATTGGGGCTTGGATTTCTATGGAATATGGCTTCCTGAACTTTGTTCATTTTGCTATAACAGCTCAGTTAATCACTGCATGTTCTACACTGAAACACCTTTTCAATATCAGTTTCACTTTTTCAGCTATGTTTCCAGCTATAAAAAGCTGAACATATTTCTGCAAAGAGTTTTTGTGAATAATAAGGTATCTAAAACTGCTAGGATCTTCTGTCACTGCTCGTTGCCTCTCTGTATGAGACTGGCTCACAAAGATGTGGGCGTGTACAGTTCTATATTTCTTTTGATAATTTATTTATAAGGTGACATGTATAGGGTAACCATCAATTACACGTAGAGGTCGACACACATCTTTGGACTCAGAGAAGAGTCCGGTACCATCCTAACAGTCAACATCAATAAGATAAAATCAATAAACATCACTTTCAATATTGGAGACAGTAATTTATATGCACCATGACCTATGTGGCCATGATTCATCACACCAGTTTAATAATGTTGAAACATTTATTTCCCTTTAGGTTAACAATGCTAAGATCACGAAAATCAAATGCAAGACCAAATGATAAAAGTACAAGAATAACACAGGTTGACCAAACCTTCAAAAGAATCTTAACCTAGACAGAATATTTATCATTAAACATTCAAGAACCACCATGCAGAATAACAACAACAGATGAATGATAGACACATAATACATTTAGTTGTCGCAAATTAATTATTTACAATCAAATTATATGAAACAGTTGAATTTAGAATTTGGCATCTTTAACTACTACTGTAATTCGATAAGCATGCTTGAGCCTCATGCAAAAATAAAAGAAGTCAAAAAATCATTTGTAAAACATCTGACTGTGGCGCCAACCAAAAATATCAGTTGGGTTTTCTAAAACGAGAAAACATAAAACTCTGAAAGAAAGACAAATGCAGATTTGGTTATACCTCTTCTAAATGGATCAGCAAACAGCGATGTCTTCATCATTTGAGCATCTTCTGGTCTTCTTCATTGGACATTGCCATGATAGGTAACAGTTCAGTAATGTTTGGCCTTAATACATCTGAACTGACAATGACAGAAAGCTAAACACATAACATATCATTACACTAGCTTAGAAAGTAGAACTTTGAACTCTCATTCCCTAGTTTGCTATATTATATTCCTAGAAAGCAACTAGCTAAGCCTCTATTGGTCAGTCTATGGGGTGGTTTAGGTCAGGACCAATTAGCTTTTCTCCACGTTTCAGACGTATCTTTTTTATTTTCTGTATTCACGATTGGCTCATCCTCTCTCACTGCAGTCACCAGTTTCTGCAGTAGAATACAATTGTTGCAGGTTATAAATGAGCACTGAAGACTATTGATCCTGAATACACATCCTCTCATCCCAGGAAGACAGACAAATGTTACAACATAAGAACGTAACTTTTCCACCGTGAGCAAGTCATCTTTTGCAGCTTAACATTTTAAAACATTGTCTCTGTAAAATTACTAAAACGTGAGGCCTTTTTAAAACCACTGCTAAAACATGAAGAATAAAACATTTTGTAATATTTAAACTATCTTTTTAGTACACATTAATATTCATCTTTCAGTGCATTTAATTATGAATAAACAAAATACATTTTCATTAGTCAGTTCTTTTTATAATAATACATGTTGTTTATGGTGTCCGCCATCTTTGCCACTTTACACGTTGTACATTTTAAACACAAATTAATTTCAAACCGGATTTTTAATACACACTTTCAATAAAATCTTTAAATTCATGTTATTTCACACTATATTTAAGTGACAAAATTGTATCAATAATGTTTGCACTCCAACACCTATTTTGCCAGACTATACATTGAAAACATATATCAGTCTTCTGAATTTACTTTGTGCAACAGTGGTAAGATAAATGAGCGACAAATGATCATCTCTGTAATGAATCACTGTAGCCTCTGGCCTACTGAAATTAAAGTCTTTCATACATTCCAAATATACAGTACCCAACAAACTACTGAGTTGTTTACTATAACTCAGTTATCATTGTGTTGAGAGTGAAATAAAGATTCTCAATAGTTTACTTAGCAGCAATGACTGGACTAGCTCAGTGGCATGCATGATGCAAAATTAATTTAGTCCAGAAATAAATGCTACATTTCATGAATGCTACTCTCTTCCCTCCTTGTTGTGCAGAAACAAATGCTTAATTTCTTGGATGTTTACTCTTCTCTCCTCATTGTGCTTGTAAGGAAATACATGCAGCATTATCTAAAAACGCAAATACTGAAGTTAACATTTTGACATATTCTCCACATAGGCCGATTCATTGGCTTTCTCCATCCCTTCGTCTTTGGTCTTAAGTGGCACATTACACCAAATTCCAGCACTACTGTGACTAAGCCGGGATACAGGTTTACCTTCCTCTGAGATCTCCTTGGTAGCTCATGAACCATACCTTCTCCCTGTATTACTCGCCCTGAGCTCACCAGTCAAGCTGATTCAAATAACAGTTCAGGAGTATCATTATCAACCTATTTTGGCATCTGCACCGCTGGGATATCAAGTGATGGTTCAGGCACTATTGTTTGCAGTATTGGTGGTATAAATGTTTGTGGCCCAGGTTGTTAGAAAGTGTGGCCCTCATTACAACCCAGGCGGTTGGTGATAAAGTGGCAGTAATGCTGCCAAAAGGCTGGTGGTAAATACCGCCAAATTATGACCATGGCGGAAAGAGCTCAGACAGACAGCCACTTTAACACACCGACCGCCAGGGCGGAATCAATAGGCACCACGGCAGTATCCGCCTACAGCCATGCGGAAGCCAATGTTCCTCCCACTGTATTATGATAGGCCAATCTGCCAGCTTTTCCGGGGCGGTACCAACGACATCAAAAGCTTGGCAGAAATAGAGCTCAGAAGTCAAAGGACTCACCTGTGGAGTCTCAGGGAAGAACCACGCCGCTATGGAGCCCGAGCTGCACATATTCCCAGTGTTGGTTTACGTTCTGCTCCACCACAAACACCAACGACGGCGAAGACAACCACGGTGAGTACAGCCACCTAGCACACAGGGGAGAGAGTGGGGAAAAGGAGAGAGACACACACGCAATGCGCAACACGAAACACCCCCACCCCCAACACCATACACACAAGCAGATGCAGTAACATAACATATTTACCCCGTACTCTTCAGTAATAATGCAAGGACAACTCCAATAGATAAAAGTGAGTGTAATAAGATAAATATAGTAGCAATAAGTGCACCAAATCAAAAAGTATATACATATTTACAAATGAAGGGAAACTGGCCAGTCCTCAATGTTCGTGGGCCACAGGGCTACATTACAAAGTCCAAAGCCCCACTTTACTCCTGCAACAACACGGAGAGAACACTGCAGGGGCATAATTTAGAAAATAGGCAGGCATCTCAGCCGGCAGATGTAACAATGCCACAGGTCCTGGAGGGTGCATCATGCCCATTACTCTGTCCTGAGGAGTGCAAGGCCACAGTCTCTCAAGTGGGTGACTTGCCCACATGCTCTTGAGGAGGCATCGTACCCAGTGAGCTTCTGCCTGGGGAGGATGGGGTGAATGGATGGCTTCTCCACTGGTTCTGGAGGGGGCATCGTGCCCAGTGAGCTTCAGCCTGGGGAGGATGGGGTGAGTGGATGGCTTCTCCACTGGTTCTGGAGGGGGCATTGTGTCCAGTGATGTAGATCTTGGGGAGTGCAGGGTCACAGTCTCTCAGCTGGGTGTCAAGCCCACAGGATTTGCAGGGGGGCAGGACAGACAACAGCCCATGGAGGCAGGACTACACAATGTCCGCCAGCGGTACCGGCTGTTCAGTGGTGGTGCTGGTGGTGGTGCTGCTGCTGGTAGTTGTGGGGGGGGGCTCCAGCCCATCCCCTGCAGCCTTGGACGGCTGCCCACTGGTGCTGCTGCTGCTGGTGGTGGTTCTGGTGGTGGTGTTGCTGGTGGTGGTGGTGGGGGGAACCTCCTGCCCATTCCGTGCAGCCTCAGATGGCTGCCCACTGGTGCTTCTGCTGGTAGTTGTGGGGGGATGCTCCAGCCCATCCCCTGCAGCCTCAGACACCTGCCCACTGTTGCTGCTGCTGCTGTTGGTGGTGCTGGTGGCAATGTTGCTGGCGGAGCTGGTGGTGGTAGTGGGGGGAAGCTCCTGCCCATCCCCTGCAGCCTCGGATGGCTGCACCATCATGGTTGGTGGTGTGGGCTCCGACAGAGTCCCAGCACCAGGTCCCTTGTCCTTACTGCCTGCTGGTGCAGGCCCCTTTCCCTTCCTGTCAGCAGCTGGGGATGGCTCCTTGCTCCTTTCGGCAGCAGCTGGGGGTGGCTCCTTGCACTTCCTTGCAGCAGCTAGGGGTGGCTCCTTGCCCTTCCTGGCAGCACTTGGGGCAGGCACCCTTTCCGTCTGGCTTCCTGGTGCCCGGGATCCTTTCCCACCTGGAGTTGCTGGGGGCACTAATGGGCCCTTGGACTGGGTGGCTGAAGTGCTTGCCTGGGTTTTGACCATGCTGGCCTGGCGTGAAGGACGAGGGAAGGAGGGGTAGGGAAGAGGTCAACAGTGGAGAGGAAATGCTTCTTAGGGACATTGGGGCGGGAAGAAGGAGTGGTTGTAAGAGGTGTCTGTCTGCTGTGTTTTGGTGTGGGTGCATGAGTTGGATGCTGATGTGAGGTGGATGGCTGTTGAGTGTCTGAGTGCTTGAGTTTGTGTACTTTGGGAAGAGGGGGCACAGACACAGTGGGAGAGGACACAGAGGACGTGTGCATGGCTGTTGGGGTGGTGACTGCCAGTGAGGTGTGTGTTCTGATAGGTGTGCCGGTGATTGAGGTAGTGAATGAGGATGTAGTGCATGCAGGTGTGAGTGTAGACGCAACTGGGAGGGAGGTGGACGAGGAGGAGGAGGGGGCCACAGTGGAGGCAGTGGATGTTGCTATGTCTGCATCTGGATGGTGTTTGTGTGAGTGCCTGTGGGATGAAGTGTGGTGCTTGTGTTTGCGTGTGCCACTCTTGTGTGTTGTCCTGTCTGCATGCTTGTCTGCCTGTGTGCTTGGGATAGGTTGGGGTTGAGGGGAATGGGATTGAGTAGAGGAAGTTGGATGGGGGAGGGTCGATACAGGGACAATGATTGCCATCAGAGAGGAAGCCAGAGCCTGGATTGATCTCTGTTGGGCCACCAAACCAGTGTGAATGCCCTCCAGAAATGCATTGGACTTGCATTTGGGCTGCCAGCCCCTGGATGGCATTCACAATGGTTGACTGCCCAACAGAGACGGATCGCAGGAGGTCAATAGCCTCCTCACTCAGGGCAGCAGGGCTAACTGGGGCAGGGCCTGAGGTGCCTGGGGCGAAGGAGATGCCCACCCGCGGGCACAGGAAACTCGCTGAGGGGCTGGTGGGAGGGTGGTGCTGGTACGGTGGTGGCGGCTGTACCTGTAGCTGGTGTGGGCACTGAGGTGTTCGCCACCACCAGGGAGCTCCCATCGGGGGGAGGTATCTGTGTCCGAACTGTCCCCTCCAGTCTCCACTGTGGTGCTCCCCTTGCCCTCCGTTCCACTGGGTCCTGTGGGATGCAGCTCCCTCAATCGCCGGTCCCTCTGCTCCTCCGCCAGATGATGCTAATGCACATAAGGACAGGGTGGCAAAACAAGAAAGGGGGGAGAGAGACAAAGGATACACTTTGTCAATGGTGGCATCAACACCACCGTTGGCATACACAACACACTTACACACAGGGAACAGCCCTACGCACTAGGCAATGCAGTACCAATTACAATGCTAGTCACAAGGGCATGGGGAGGGACACATACTGCCAACTGCAGCATACCTGGGACCCACACAACCCTGCCCAGTAGTGGATGCCTACTAGCTAGGTTGGAGGAATTTCACTTCAGAACCCTGGCCAACATGGGACTTACTCTGCAATGTCAGGCCTGGCCTAGGGACACCCAGAGGGACACATCCCCCACCCGGATACCACCCCACCAGGCATATGTAGTAATGAAGGGCACTGTACTCACTCCCTTGTTGCTGCTGTGATGCCTCCAAGCACCCATCCAGCTCCGGATATGCCACTGCCAGTATGCGGGCCACCAAGGTGGTCAGGGTTCGACGGGCACCCCTTCCTCGTTGGGAGGACATCCCCAGCTGGACCTTCCGCCATCTTCCGTGCCCAGCACCTCAGGTCCTCTCACCGTTTCCAACAGTGGGTGCTCCGCCTGCCGTAGACCCCCATGGTCTGCACGTCCTTGATGATGGCACACCATATCCCCTTCTTTTGATGGGCGCTGACCTGCAGAGGAAATATACACAGGGAAAGGCAGACCTTCCTGCCTGTTAAACTCATGGCCCATCATACCCCTTCCCATCCCCGTTTGCACAAACATGGCCCAGCATACATGCAGCACACTGCCCAGGGCCCATCCACCAAGCCCCCACTACACGTGGCCCTCACACACACCACTCCATGCATTCATGCCCCATGCATTGTACTCACAGTGTACTCACCTGTTAGTCTGGAGGCCCATACAGCAGTCAGTACTGGGGTAGGACCCCATCCACCAGTCTCTCCAACTCTGCCAATGGGGAAGGCAGGGGCCCTTTCCCCAGTCACACTAGCCATGGTAGTTTCCAGACACAGGTCACAGCACCACATGCAGTGTAAGTCCTCTCCTGTTGATGGTCAGGTAGCAAGTGAGTGAACAGATAGAAAATGGCAGTGACGTCCGCGACCGTGCATACCGTCACCCCGGCATACATCACCATTGGCCACTGTACCCTATAAGGCCCAATAATAACCAATGAGGAGTTGCACTGCGGTTCCCGACTACCTCCCGCAATGGAGCACAACGTCAGCAGAATTACCTCACTTCCACCTGTCCCTCCATACAGTACATGTGGACGCCATTTCAGGGGGGTGTGGGCAGCCCATGGATCCTAACTGTGTCACAGTTCACAATTTCACATTCTGGACATATGCCACCAATAAATTGTAAAAGTCACAATATGTATTGAACTTTAGTGGTTATAATGTACAGATTATGACCAGCTGCTCACTCTTTTGCCCCATAGATTGCAAACGCTGCAGATGAGTAGGAGATGGAGACATCCCCCTGTGTACAGACCCCTGGTGGACTTGGCAACAATGGAGGACAGGCACATTATCCTCATCTATAGACTTCACTGGGCCACAAGCACAGAGCTGTGTGCCCAGTTGGAGCCTGACCTGGTATCTGCTATCCGTCGCCCCACTGGGATCCCCCCTCTTGTTCAAGTGCTATTAGTACTCCATTCCTTGGCAACAGGTTCTTTCCAAGTGACAGTGGGCTTCGCAGCAGGAATGTCACAGCCAATGTTCTAAATAGTGCTGACCAGCGTGTTGTCTGCCCTGATAAAACACATGTGCAGCTACATCGTTTTCCCCCAGGTGGAGGAATTGGCCACAGTGAAGGCTGACTTCTATGCAATGGGACACATCCCCAACATCATTGGGGCGAGTGATGGAACACATTTTGCATTTGTCCCCCGCCCCCAGCAAAATGAACAGGTCTTCAGAAATGGAAAAAGTTTCCACTCGATGAATGTGCAGATGGTGTGTTTGGTGGACCAGTACATCTCCCATGTCAATGCTAAGTATCCAGGCTCAGTGCATGATGCTTTTATCCTGAGGAATAGCAGCATCCCAAGTGTGATGGGCCAACTACAGAGACACAGGGTGTGGCTAATAGGAGAGCCCTGGTTCCCACCCAGTGGATGTTGGTGTATGGGTATGGTGTGGGCCATGAGGGTAAGTTTGTGGCTAATAGTTGTCCCTCGATATTTGCAGGTGAATCAGGTTGCCCCAGCCTATCATGGCTACTGACCCCTGTAAGGAATGCCAGGACAAGGGCAGAGGAACGTTACAATGAGGCACATGAGCGATCAAGAAGGATTATTGAACATACCTTTGGCCTCCTGAAGGCCAGGTTTCGGTGCCTCCATCTAACAGGTGGATCCCTGTGCTACTCACCAAAGAAGGTCTGCCAAATCATCGTGGCATGCTGTATGTTGCACAAACTTGCCTTGAGACGCCATGTACCTTTTCTTCAGTAGGAGGAGGCTGGAGATGGCCGTGTGGCAGCAGTGGACCCTGTGGACAGTGAAGATGAGGAGGCAGAGGATGAGGATGAGGACAACAGAACTGCAGTGATTCGTCAATACTTCCAATGACACACAGGTAAGAAAGTGTTATTTCACATTTCATTGACAATTTCATGTTTGACATTGTCACTGGCAGGATGTTAATTCCTACTTCTATTCCCACTCACTGTACCCTTTGGCATCTCTTTTTGCAGATATTGGTGCCCCACTATTGCTCCTGTTCTGTCCACTGCAGCCATCTACAGGTCTTTCCTATGTATACATTACTGTACAGTTGAATTGCAATGTTTAAACCTTGTTAAACAAATACATACTTAAATCATTTGATATGCTCCATGCTTGTATTTTTTCAAAGTGTGTTTATTGCAGTGCTCTGACGAAAAGGGGGAAATGCAATGGGCTGGGGTGATGAGGGAGGAAAGTCCAGGTTAGAGTCCAGTCTATTTGCAGCACAGGTGCATTGCCCAAGGGCGAATAGGAAGGGGAGCAATGGCAGTTCAAGGTGGACAGGGTGACAGAGTGGGACACAAGGGTGACAGTCTGGAGAGTCTTATTTCCTGGCGGGGTCTTGGCAATAGTCTCTGGCTTCTGCCTGGATCGCAGGGAATGTTTGCTGGGTGGTTCTCCTTCTGCAGGGGTAGGTGTGCTGTTGGCCTGTTGGTCCTGTGGCGGGGCCTCCTGTCCACTAGTGGTGGCGGAGGTGGAGGGCTGTTCAGTGGTCTGGCTAGTGGCAGGGGCCCGCTGATGTGCCACTGCCTCCCTTACACTGTTCGCCATGTCTGCCAGCACCCCTGCAATGGAGACCAGAGTGGTGTTAATGGACTTCAAGTCCTCCCTGATCCGCAGGTCCTATCCCTCCTGCAGCCGCATGTTCTCCTGCATCTTGTCCATGATCTGGCCCAGCGTATCCTGGGAATGTTGGTATGCTCCCAGGATCGCGGTGAGTGCCTCCTGGAGAGTCGGTTCCCTGGGTCTGTCCTCCCCCTGGTGCACAGCAGTCCTCCCAGCTTCCCTGTTGTCCTGTGCCTCTGTCCCCTAAACCATGTGCCCACTGCCACTGACCCCAGATCCCTGATTGTTCTGGGTTTGTGGGGTAGCCTGGGTTCCCTGTAGTGGTGGACACACTGCTGATTGACGTGTCCTGGGGACATAGGTATGGGCTTACTGGGTGGGTGCTGTGGTGGTGTTTCCTGAGGGAGGAGGCTCTGTGGTGGTGTGAGACTGTGCCTGGGTAACCAACTGTCCAGAGGCCCCTGATGGGCCATGTTGGTCATCCAGATCCAGACGACCAGAGCTGCTGTCATCACTGTGGGCCTCTTCTGTGGGGGGACTGGATCGTGGTGGCACCTCTTCTCCGATGGCATTGGATGGGATACCTGTGGGGATGTAAAAGCAGTGTTATTGTTTCTGTGTGTGACATATTGTGCAAGGGTGGGTTGCCCTCTATGGTTGTTATTGCCCTGGTAGCTTTGCCTTGTTTGAGTTGTTATTTGGTGGGCTAGCTGATTGTCTCTAATGTGCATGCTTTAGTGATAGGTGTCCATGCAGGTCTGTGAGTGGTGTCCATGCATCGGTGGTACATGCAGGGCCTGGCATTGGGATGGGTGGGTTGTGATGGTAGGGTGTGTGGTAGGTCGTGCAGTGATGGGAGTGAGAGTGAGGGTGGGGTATGTGATGGCATGCAGGTACGGGGTAGTATTAGTATAGAGTTGACTTACCAGAGTCCAGTCCTCCTCCTACACCTGCCAGGCCCTCTGGATGCATGATTTCCAAGACTTGCTCCTCCCATGTTGTTAGTTGTGGGGGAGGAGGTGGGAGTCCACCACCAGTCCTCTGTACAGCGAGTTGGTGTCTTGCTGCAATGGAACGTGCCTTCCCCTGTAGGCCATTCCACCTCTTCCTGATGTCATCTCTTGTTCTGAAGTGCTGTTCCACGGAGTTGACCCTGTCCACGATCCTCCGCCATAGCTCCATCTTCCTAGCAATGGATATCTGCTGCACCTGTGGTCCAAATAGCTGTGGCTCTACCCGGATGTTTTCCTCCACCATGACCCTTAGCTCCTCCTCAGAGAATCTGAGTTGTCGTTGTGATGACATGGGTATAGTGTGAGTGGTGTGGGTGAAGGTGTGTAGGGTGATGGGTTGGGGTATGTGATGTGGGGTGCGTGGGTGGTGTATAGGTGTAGATAGGGTGTGGCTCTGGTTTTGTCTGTGGTCATGGTGTCTGTCTCGTGCCAATGGTTTGTAGTCGTAAAGGGTTGTGGGTAATGTGGGTGTCCAATGTGATGTTGTTTTGTTTGTGTGTGTGTATTTTGAGCATGCCGGTATGTATCGCCAATGGTTTAACACCATTGAAAGTCCGCCGTGGTGATTCACGGGTCATAATGTTGTGGGCGTAGTTCTGTTGGCGTAACAGTGAGGGTTTGGATACCACCAGTTTTTCACTGACCTTTGGTGTGGCAGAGTTGTGTCTGTGGCTGAATAGTGATGGATTGGTGTGTGTGTGTGTGTCATAATTTGGTAAGCAGATATCTGCCGCCGCCGCGGTATGATGGTGGCAGTCAGCATGGCGGCAAGTGGGATTTACTGCCAATATCATAATGAGGGCCAATATACTTGCTCAGCTTTTCGGTCAGATATACCTCTATCACTGCCTTTTTCATTTGTTTCATCGGATTCAAATTTTTTTCTTTG
Source organism: Pleurodeles waltl (assembly GCF_031143425.1). Classification (NCBI taxonomy): domain Eukaryota; kingdom Metazoa; phylum Chordata; class Amphibia; order Caudata; family Salamandridae; genus Pleurodeles; species Pleurodeles waltl. The sequence goes on along the minus strand of NC_090450.1, from coordinate 744,608,596 downwards.
AGGTATACCATTTCCCTTCTCACACCCTTTGCCTTTTACAAAGTTCTCTGAAACAGGATCCTGTGTAGTACCTGAGGTTTCTTTTAATTGTACCCCTGCTGTTGGGAGTAGATGATTTCTGTCTTGCAGACATATGGTTATGATAACCAATTATCTTTTAGTTTCCTATTTCCACAATGCCTCCAGCATCAAAAAACAAGCACTCTGACTCCTACCTGTAATAATTGTTGCATCACTTTTGATCGTATCTTGCTTTGCTCCCGCTGGCAGTTTCCAGCTGATACGCGCAATCTAGTTGTTATTCATGTTTCAGATGTAATTCTGTATTCTTCCTATCTAGATGTTTTCCAAAACCCAAATAAACAGCAAGCAAGCATTTTTTTAAAAACATGAGGTAATTGTATGATAACCTGAAAAATAATTTTTGTTACAATATTATTTGTGGACCAATGTTACTATGTATTGACTTTGGGCCTGATTTAGATCTTGGCGGTAACGGTCCCGCCATATTTAGATGCTGCCGGTCCACTAAACAAAACCCTGCATTCGAATTGCCGCCTCTGCCAAGAAATCCCACCCGCGTCTATGGCGGGAGAGGGAAAAGGGAAAAGCCACCCTTCCCACCGTGCAGATTTGGATGTGCCTTACCAGCAAGAAAAAAGTGGCGGTCTGATCTCCATGTCTGAGTTGGCGGTATGGGGGACAAAGGAGGTGAAAACCTTTTTCCCCATTTCACCCCATCTTCGACTGGACAACACTTGCCGTTTCTACTGCCACCGACCCTTGAAGAAAACACAACGCCCCCCTCTCGCCGGCCTTGAAGGTAGGAATTCTGCTTTGCCAAGGTACGTTAGGTGGTCATTGCACATGAGCTCAGGACCACTGCAGACATAGACATGTCACAGTAATTTTTATGGGATGAGTGGGTCAGACACGGATGGGGACACCTTGGTACACAACACCTATCTCGCACATACACAACTGTCATTATGGTGCTGGTATTCATTGACAAATGAATGCTGGCACCACAATGACCATTGTGCCCACGTGTACACATTGCCAGGGGACCTGTACCTGTCATGTTGTGGTGTGAGTTGTATGTGTGAGTCAGTCCATGTATATGTATATACAATGCAATTGGCTGGGTGGGGGGAAGGAGTTGGAGTGGGTGCAGTGGTTGTGTCAGTATGTGTGTCACCTGCAAAAGGCTGTGATGTTGTTGTGTATGTTGTGCTGTGTACAACATTCAGATGAGTAGTGTTCTGTGGTTGTTGTTTTTGTGATAAGAAGGGTATGTAGTATGTCGTGTTCTGCAGGAGGACCCATATGGCAAAGGTAAAGTGTGTGTGTGTGCAACTTACCTCTATTCCACAGCCACTACCTTTGTCTGCTGTCCATTGCGATGTCCTCCCTCTCCATCAGCGAACCACCACCAGTCCACCGCTTGCTGAGCTGTTACATCTAAATACAGTGGGTGGAACACGCAGTCTTTTCGGGTCCGGCATGGCTTGGCAGTGTGACCCAAGAACTAAATCAGGCCTTTGTCTCTTCTTCTGTTTCACTTGTTGAGCTCTTAGTGCATCTGTTGGCTGTTATTCTTGGAGGATTATAAGGCATTGTTTTGCCTTTTTAATGCCTCGTTGTTTTAGCATTTGTTTCACTAGATTAGTCGTAATGGATAAAACACTTTTCCTAAGAGAGTTTAAAATAGCTGCTGTTCTTTGGCCTTTAGACGGGATATATGGTCAAATAACCTGCTATCAGCAAAATGGTCTGTACTTCTTTTTTATTGAGTTCTAAGGATAAGAAATCTAAGCAAATTAGATCAATGGGTCTTAACTTCTTTTCCCAGGTATGGCTGGTGAAATCCCTTCTTCAATAACTCAGGAGTTTCACGTAAGTCTAAGTGTTGTGGTGGTGGAAGAACAAGGCAGACGGTTGCTCGCAAATAGTCAATATATCTCTCAATTGAAATCTGGGGAAAAAGTCCTTCAGGAGAAGTTGGAAACATTGGAAAATAATTTGAGGAGTAACAATATTAGATTACTGAATGTCGGGGAGGAAGGTGAAGACATTCAGGGCTTTGTAATCTCCTTGATTAGAGAGTCCATCCTGACCTTGGCTCATTTAAAACTGGAAGAAGATATTCAAAGAATACATTGAGATCCCTTTAAAAGAAAGGCTGGGAGGATAGTTCCCAGGAAAATACTTATGAACTTTGTAACATAATTAAGGAGAAAATATTTTCAGAAGCCCTGAAAGCAGGCAGCTTTTCAAAGGGGGATTGGTCTTTTTCGCATGCGATCTGATGTGTCAAAGGCGACATTGGACAGCAGTGGAAGTTGGGGAACTTCATGCAGAATTTAGGTCCTTAGGTGCTACAGTTCAGATGAGGTTTCCGACCACCTTAAGTTATCAGGTGGAAAAATAGGATGCATATTAGGGATCCTGCTGAAGTTTGTGCTCTGATTAAGGCATTGCATTTGTTTTCTTTTTTTTTTTTTCTTTTTTTTTTTTTTAGTTGTCTGGAAGAGAGCTCAATTGGGGTGACATTATGTGCCCCCTACGGAAAGATTGAAGGGTTCCCCAGGTGGGGGTGTAATACGGGGGTTTTAAGAGTTTTTGGGGGGTTTGTTTTTGCACTCGGTGTGGGAGCTTGTGGGAAAATGAGACAAAAAATAAGTGTTCTCAGATATTCTACATTTAGGTTAGGTAGGGGTTCTGCAGGGTTTTTTCTGTTTTCTTTGAGTAATGACTAGACACAAGAATGCCCAGATGAAAATTCTCTCTTGGAATGTCAATGGTCTCAGGGTAAGAGGAGAAGGAGGAAGATTTTTGAATTTTTTTAAATGATAGATGAGGAGGTGGTTATCCTGCAGAAGACCCACTTATTACGAAAGGAGTGGGAAGACACCCCTAAACAAATGAAGTGGGTGGGATATAGTGCAAGCACTAATCAATCATGTGCTGTAAAGGGTGTGGCAATTCTAGAAATCTCTAAATGTTGTGGTAGGTAATGTAACAGCGGACTCAAAAGGCAGGTGGTTGATCATTGAAGTGGGTCTGTATGGGGTTTAGCTTACAATAGCTGGATATTATGGCTTTAATGTTGATGACCCAGCACCTTTTCAGGATTTACATAGTAATTTACTAACAGCAAGGTACCTAATTGTGATGGGGGGAGATTTCAATGTTTTACTATATCCTGTGTCAGATAAATCTACCCCCAGACCAACGGTTAATTCCCCTAGAACATGATCCTTGGTGAAACAAGCGATGGCGGATTTTGTCCTTGTGGATATTAGCCATTGGAAAGGAGGAGAGGGTCCTAGATTTACGTTCAAAATAAAAAGTACGGTCATCACTCCAGGACAGACTTTTGTTTGGTGCACAATAGCCTATGCGGAATGGTCAACCATGTAGGCCAAGCCCCGGCTCATCTTTTGGCTCACTCAGCCGCCAAGCTACATGCCACCTTTAATACTTAGTCCTCTAACCTTAGGTGGTCAGTAAATCAGTCTCTTTTCCTAGATGAGTTGATTGTTGAATGTTTGAAGTATGGCACAAAATTATTGTTTGACATGAACTATGGATCCGCCACCTTATAGTTGGTGTGGGACGCATATAAAGCCTTTATGAGGGGAAGACTTATGAATTTGGTCACTTATAATTATAGGGAAGAGAAGGAGCAGCTGAAGAGCCTACGATCATCTTGAATAGCTACCCTTTGTGAAGTAATGTCTAATACATACCAGCTGGAGGATAATCAGTTAGTTAGCCTGGAAGCCTAACTGGTAAAGGCCGAAACCAGACTTGATCCCCACTGTTGGGATCTAAAATGATCCCTAATGCACATTGATCAATCCACCCCAAAGCTGAGGGTTCTTTCTCTGCTACATACAGCTTCCCTTAGTAATCTTTTTTTAAAACTCAAATTCAACCATCCCAAAACCCACCATCGAAATTTCTTCTACTGGATATGTAATTGGGTGTATATCAGTAGGATTCAGTTGTTCCCCCAATTTTCCGGCAAACTCTTCTAGCCATATAGATCGCTGTATGAATGTTTAAGGTGAACCAGAATCTGCTATCATCTGTATGGGAATGCCTTTGATTTTTATATCACATTTAGGTTTCTTTTTTAAATTACAGTTTACTCCTAAAATTGCATCATCAGTACTAAGCATGCCATCATCACTAGAAACATCCTGTTCATGTAAATCTCCATTCTCCATGACATATTTAATTGCCATCTTATTGTAATTCTTTTTCCTACAGATTTTGGCAAAATAACCTATAAAACCACAAGAAGCACATTTAATCTTGATAGCAGGATACTCCTTGTCTCTAGCCATGTGACCTTTATTTCCACACCTGAAGCATATCGTGTTTTCCATTCCAAGTTTCTTCCACTTTTTTTTCCAGATTTCATTTCCAGCTCCTTTTTGTTTGAAACTTTACAAACCATTTCCCCTTGGTTGTTTTCCTTTAATACTGCTTTCGCTAATCTTTTTTACATTTCCGCCTTTTTTATTATAGCAATAATTTCATTAAGTGGAGATTCTCCAAAAACCCACAACTTCTCTTGAATGCTAAAATTGTTGGAACGCATAACTAATTTATCTTTAATCAGATCATCATGTAATATTCCAAATCTGCAGTTGATAGCCACTTCTTAGGTGCGGCTACATAGTCTTCCACAGGTTCTAATTTCCCTTGTTTCCTGAGCCCACCGATAGCTACACAAATTGTAGGTTGATAATACAAATCCAGATAATCCAGTGCATCTTCAAATTAATTCCTATCATCTAGTTGTCTGATCTTTTTTTTTCCATCTGGTTGTAAATGCGTAAACCTTCTGGTCCCAAACTATGTAATTAGATTTTCTTCTTCCTGGAAATTGTAAAAGTTTCCTCGTTTTCTTCCTCCAAAGCTGAAATATAATTCGTCAAATCATCTTTCCAGTCCACCCATTTTAATGATGGTTCACCTGGTCGTGGAGGAAAAGGTACTGGTGGTGTAGGACCATAATTTTGAAATGCCATAATGATGATTAACTGTAACAATATGTGCTAAAGTAAATTATTTCAACTGCACGATCAATATGTCACAAATATAACACATGAATCCATAAACATATACATCTGCTTTATTATACAATATGCGGTAATTATAGATTTTCTAGCATATAAATAATTCTGTAGGGCAGTGCACCAAATGCAATTAATAACTGTTGTCAACATGGATGTGCGCATCATCGAAAATTGAGCTCTTCAGTACGCTTAAAAATACTTTGGGGCATATTTATACTCCGTTTGCGCCGGAATTGCGTTGTTTTTTTTGACACAATTTCGACGCAAAACGAACTCCATATTTATACTTTGGCGTTAGACACGTCTAGCGCCAAAGTCCATGGAGTTAGCGTCATTTTTTAGCGTGGACACCTACTTTGCGTTAATTATATGCAAGGTAGGCGTTCCCGTCTAAAAAATCGACTCCGAGGCATGTGCGTCGGATTTATACTCCCGGGCAAAATTCACGCCCGGGAGTGGGCGGGTCCAAAAAAATGACGTACGCCCGCTTTTGCGCCGTTTTTTAGTGCCTGCAAAAGGCAGGCGTTAAGGGACCTGTGGGCTCTGCCCTCCAATGTCCCCAGGGACACCCCCTGTCACCCTTGCCCACCCCAGGAGGACACCCAAGGCTGGAGGGACCCATCCCAGGGACATTAAGGTAAGTTCAGGTAAGTGTTTTAAAAAAAAAAAAATTGTGGCATAGGGGGGCCTGATTTGTGCCCCCCTACATGCCACTATGCCCAATGACCATGCCCAGGGGACATAAGTCCCCTGGGCATGGCCATTGGGCAAGGGGGCATGACTCCTGTCTTTGCTAAGACAGGAGTCATTTCTATGGGGGTTGGGAGTGAAAAAAAATGGCGCAAATCGGGTTGAGGCGAAAAAATTGCCTCAACCTGACTTGCCCCATTTCTTGACGCCCAAGCCCCATATCCCCCTACGCTGCCTGGTGTACGTTGTTTTTTTTAACGCACACCAGACGGCGACGGCGGCTAACGCCGGCTAACGTAATTCAATAAATACGGCGCCCGCATGGCGCTTCAGAATGGCGTTAGCCGGCGCTTATTTTTTTTACGCAAAACTGCGTTAGCGCAGTTTTGCGTCAAAAAGTATAAATATGGGCCTTTGTATTATATTTACGTAGATCCTTGTTAAAATGGTGTGCGTATCACCGAAATGCGCTCAGTACTTGAAGATAATGCTAAATAATTTCCCTTACGGGACCCACTCAAAATGGCAGTCACGCTTAAAAGTACATCTTATTATTATTACTACATAGATCCATGTTAAAATGATGTGCGCATCACCAAAATGCGCTCAAAACTTGTAGCTAATATCAAATAATTTCCATTACGTGACCCACTCAAAACGGCAGTCACTACTGCTCATTCATACGTTTTATGTACTAGTGCCATACACCTGTGTGCCACAGCATGACTTCTTCCTGTTCCAGTGCCTGACAATACGCACAGCAATTTCTTCACCTGTGCTTCAGTCACGCTAGCACACAAGTTCAATTGCCAGCAGGAGGTAAGCCCCTTTTAAATTCCTTCCGTCTTTAAGCAACACCAATAATACCAATGTCACCTGACAATGCTAAAGGCAGAGTTAGACCTCCATCACGCTGTCCTGCACTGCCTGCTCTCCACCGTTAAGACAGCTCCGATCGCTGAAAACTTTAGAGACATGGCTCCTCTCTGGATCCGTAATACTCCGCTCGTCGCTAAATTAAAGAAGCATCTTCACCTTCACACAAGTTGATAAGTACACGATTTATTAGAGAGGAGGCATGTTATACAACTCATCTTCATCTCCTTTGCCAACAGTCAGCACCCGCTCCTCCACCTCCCATCATTCCAGAATCCCATGTCCGGTATTCTACCTTACTTAGGATACCACACAATGACACATATGTCAGTTTTGTCAGAGGTAAACAAAAACAATGATATACAGAAAACACTTGGGGCCAGATTTCTGGGAAGTGGAGCTGCACCGACTGTAGCAGCACTTTCCCTGTGCCCCTTAGAACCCCCTTACTGCCACCATGTGTGCGCCGTATTTAAAATACGGCTCAACGTGTGGCAGGGTAGGGGGCAATAGCGTAATTTTTCATGATGCTATTGATGTACTCTGCAGGAGTAGCGCTACTCCTGCAGAGTACATAGAGGTCCATTCTAAAGAATCGAATCCCTCTTTTAAAGCCTGCTCTTGAGCAGGCGTTAAAACAGCTGTAAAAATGGCTCAATGAAATCTCATAGATTTGCTTGTGCCATTTTTCCTGCTCCCCTTAACGGGGAACACCCCTTTTGCATACATTAAGTCTGGCGCAGGCATAATGGATCGCAAAGGTTTACAGAGTGGCGCAGTGCATGCATTGCGCCACTATAAATACGGTACGGGGATTTTAGCCTCGTTGGGCCACATTAACGTCAAAATTAATGATGTTAATGTGGCGCAAGGTGGCGCTAGGGGACAATAAATATGCCCCTGGTTCTGTTGTGACCACCAACATTTGAGCTTATCTGAATCATCAATTCTACAATGGCAATACAAATCTTAAAAGACAGCAAAGCAGCAATTATAAGTCTGACACTCTTTTATCCTGTGATTTGCAGTCTATCAAATTAGGGTGCAGCTGGTGCTGAGTTAATTAGTTCTTAACACATAAATCATCCTTCTGTTCTCACAAGTGCCATTATAAGGAGTTCCTGGAGTTCCTCAAGAGGCGAGTGTTAAAAGTTCACGCTCAGGGTTATTTTCGATAAACCTCTTTATTCAAATGTCGTACAAGATATATATATATATCGGCCCATCCACGCAGCAGTCCTCTCACCTCCAGCTCTCCTCTCAACTGTCGCTTCGCTCTCTCTCCTAAAATTCTAAATTCTCTTTAGAATGAGAATGAATATAACACATTATCGCTTTATAACAAAACAATGACAATAAAAAGTTAAATATATGTACATGACCAGAGAGAACTTATAAACAACCTGTGGAAAAGAAAGAATGGAAAGAAGAACCAAAACTACAATTATTGGTAAGAGGAAAAGTCTCTACATAATCCTGAAGGTAGGCTGGGCTCTGCGTCTTCCTGGTAGACTTCCTCCGCAACATTTTGCTCATATCCTTCCTGTGCTTGTATTCGTCTCCATCTTTAGCCAGGTCGCCGGTCACCACTTTGTCAGAGAACTTTTCCTTGTCATTTTGATGTTCATTTACAGAACTTTTTTTGTATAAAACTACTCTGCTGAGGTTCCACACCCGATGATCACTGGTTTTGACAGCATTGGTGAAAATCTTGATGACTCTCAATGGTTTAGACAGCCTATCACCAGCAAAGGACAAACCAGGGCGTTTTATCATGACCAAATCACCAACCTTAACTTTAGTCACCTTAACGGCGTGATTGCGATCAAACTGAATTTTGCTCTTCTTTACTTTGGACATCTCTTTCCCTTTAACATAAGCATCCTTCTTAGCACACTTCGTACTTTCCAGGAATTGATTTACCCAGCCAGGATCAAGAATGGAGTTTGGACACCTCCCACGAAATAAAACAAAAGGAGATACCCCGGTGGTTGTATGTGGTGACAATCTATAAATACCCACTCTTTTAACAACTTCCTCCTTCAAATCCTTATTGTCATTCTTGGCCAACGCTATGGATTCCTTCAATGTTCTATTGATCCTTTCAACCATACCATTGGCCTCTGGATGGTATAAGGCACATTGTTTTGTGCTTAATACCACATAACTGGAGAAAGTCTTCCATCTCTTTAGAAACCAATTGAACTCCATTGTCTGTGAGCAGTGATTCAGGTAGACCCTCCCTTAAAAATATGTTTTTGAGAAAACGTATAACAGATGCAGTTTCAACACCTTAAGAGAAGTACATTTCTGGCCAACGTGAGAACAAGTCAATAACAACCATGATAAACCATTGAGAGCCAGCGCCATGTATGGGACCAAGGATGTCTAACTCAATGTCCTTCCACGGCTTCTCCGGTCGGTTCCTCACCAACATGGGCTGGGATCGTGGTTTATTACACTTCTCACTAACTGAACACTGCACACACTCTCTCACTACACGTTCAACTTGGATGTCTAACCCAGGCCACCAGTAATTGGACCTTAACCTTTCTTTAGTCTTAGAAATCCCTGAGTGTCCTTCATGTGCAATCTCCAAAAAGCTCTTTTCTCAATTTGGTTGGAGGTATTAGTCTGGTACCTCGTAATAACAGCTCACTCCTGGTAGCTAACTGGTCTTTTACAAGCCAATAATCCTTACATAATTCACCCCCTTGCTGTTTATATTTCCACCCACCTGTGATGAGGTCAGTTACCTTTTGCAAAGTGGAATCTTCTGCTAGTTCTTGGCGCCATTTCTTCTCTGAGATTGATGCCTGATTATTCTCACATACCAAATCTAAAGTCTCCTCGTCCTCCTTAAATGAATCCGAGGAGTCTTCTGTAACCAACCTGGATAGTGTGTCTGCTAGAACATTTGCAACTCCAGGGATATACTTCACCTCAAAATTTAATTCTTGAAGGTCAATTACCCATCTAGATATCCTGGAAGAAATCTCATCGACCCCTTTTTTACTGAAAACTTCGCATAGCGGTTTATGGTCTGTTCTTACCATGAATGAGGATCCCCACAATAAATTCCTTAATTTCTTTAAAGCCCAGTTGACTGCTAGCGCCTCCCTCTCTATTACAGAATACTTGCTTTCGGCCCCTTTTAGACTCCTCGAAAGAAACATGATGGTGTTCTGGGGACCACATCCTCCCTGTTGTAATACCACACCCAATCCTTTTAAACTAGCATCAGTTGTAATGATGGAACTTTGTTGGGATCAAAGTTCTCTAGGCACGGAGCCAAAGCTAACTTTTCTTTGACCAAATTGAATTCTCTTTCACACGTTTCATTCCATATAAAGTCAACTCCCTTTCTGAGGAGGCCTCTTATATTATATGTAATGTCAGCAAAATTTTAATGAACTTATGGTAGTATTCGACAATTCCCAAGAACCTCAAAAGTTCTTCTTTTGTGGAAGGCGAAACCAATGCCTGAATAGTACTAACTAGATCGGACTTTGGGGATACCCCTTCACCTGTAATGGTATGTCCTAAATATTCAATTGTTTTAGTGCCAAATTTACATTTTTCAAGTTTGACTGTCAAATTATTATTATCTATCCTCCTCAATACCTGCCTGACTCTGTAGTTATGTTCTGCATGATCCGTTCCATAGAACAGTACATCATCTTGATACACACAGATGCCTTCTAGACCTTTCAGAATCTTTTCATTGACCCTCTGGAAGACAGATGCCGCTAATATCGGATCAGAAGGCAATCTGGTGTGTCTGAAAGTGCTATAAGGTGTAATGAAAGCAGTGAGGTCCATGGAAGCTTCAGTGAGTTGAATTTGGTGGTAGGCTGAAGCCAGATCAGTAATACTAAACACCTTAGCATCCCCTATCATCATTAACAATTGACTAATATTTGGTAACGGATATCTATCCACAATGACACATTTGTTCAGCTGTCTGAGGTCCACACATAGCCTGACTGATCCATTGGGCTTCCTAACCATGACTAGCGGAGCCAACCAAGAGGTGCCCTCAACTTCTTCAATAATGCCTTGTGACTTTAATTTACTTAATTTATTTAACATGTCCTCTCTGGCATTGACTGGAATGTTCCTAACTTTGCTACAGAAGGGGACAGAATTTGAAGCAACTTTAATGTCATGGCAATCATCTTTTAAACAACCAACCTCACTTCTCAACACCCTCTGGAATTCTTGCAAAAGTGTCTGATGCAGATCCACATCAGAATAATGTGATGACACTGACTCCACTTGAGAAATGTCTTTTAATATGATGGGATCCACACTATTGGGATCCAATATGACCCCAAGGTCTTTCTGGTGCCACCAACTAATGATGCTATCACCTTTTTTTTTAGACATAAATTTTATCTGACGTAAACCGACCTCTGAATTCAATTAACCCTATGAAGTAACCAAGTAGGGGTATTACTTCACCTCCATATGTGCACAGTTTAATATCAGGTTTACAAAGGGTAACCTTCTCTCTCAAGCAGCGAGAAAAGAAATCACGAGAGATTATTGTAATTTTCACCCCAGAATCAAATAGGACCTGTGTCTGCATTCCCTCTACTGTAATCAACTCCAAAGGACCTCTGTTCTTCCCTACCTGGAGAACAATTTGTCCACAATCAAAGTTGGAAGTACCAAGGTCTTCATCAGGATCAGTGTGAACCTCATTCACATTTGATTTGGATTTACGTACCCTACAAACAGAAAAGAAATGTCCCCGTTTCTTACAATATGAACAAATTGATTTGAGTGCTGGACATTTTTTATCATTAGCTAAATGACCTAGCCAGTTGCATCGAAAACACTGTATATCTCTCACTGCAGGGAAAGCTTCTGAGATTTTTTTTCCCGTATTGCCATCATTTTTTTTAAACTCTCATTTATGGAATATACTACCCCCGAAGAGTCACCAGTAGAGGCAACTTTCTTAAAACATCCACACACTTTAAAGAGTGTTCACTCCGCTGTGCAACCACCAAAACATCATCCAGAGAGGGTTCATCCTTCAGCCACAGTTCCTCTCGACTTTTTTAAATATTTAATATTACAACCCAACATGAAGTGGTCCCTTATTACAATCCAACATGAAGTGGTCCCTTAATCTCTCATCGGTAAGCAGGCCAAATTTACATGAAGAGGCGAGACGTCTAAGATCCGTTACATAGTTCTCTACCGATTCCCCCTCAATTTGTAATCTTTTACCAAAGTAATAATGTTCTAGTATGGTGCTGACCTTGGGAAGATGATGCATGTCGAACTTCCGTATGCAAATTTCAAGTTCATTTGTGTTTATTGCTTCGCTGCCTGGAATATCTGTAAGGTGATCAAATATTTCTTGGCCTTCAGAACCCAAACAGTGAAGCAATAAAGCAGTGCACCGTTCAGCACTTAGTGAGGTACCACAGACTTTGGCGTACCTTTCAAATACCCTTTTCCATTTTGACCATTTGATGGGAGGTTCTCCTGGAGAGGATAGAAAAAACGGAGGTGCAGTTACGTTTTGCATTATAAAACAACTGAAGATTGAGTCCTGAGAAGACAAATATCTAGATGGTACCAAGTCTGAAGCAGTAAAGCTGTGTGTATCAGCGTAAAACAACTTGACTTAGAATTTGTTACACAGTTCGAAGTTGTTATTGTAAGTGAGGAATAATGTTCCAGAGAAAAAAAAACAGAAAAGCTGTGTGTATCAGCGTAAAACAACTTGACTTAGAATTTGATACACAGTTCGAACTTGTTATTGTAAGTGAGGCATAATGTTCCAGAGGAAAAAAAATGAATTTTCTCCTTCTTCTTTTTTTTTTTTTTTTAAATCAAGTGGAGGGGATTCCCTCAAAGTTGTCAGGGTCAAATGCACTCTGCCGCAAAGACAGGACGCTGGGTGTTGCTTGGCAACACAAGCATGTATACGGAACACATCCAAGGTGCGGGAGCGTGGCTGGCTGTTGCCTGGACACTAGAAAACTTGCATGCAGCTGTTGCTTAGCAGCACGTGCGTCCTGATGCATGCGCGTGCAACCGCTCCCGTGCACGGTCTAAATTTAACGCTTGCGCTCGAAGGGACAGAGTGCCACTCAAAACAAAAAGGTAATTTTTAAATATAATAATGCCTGAATGCCGCCTTTGCCGCCTTTAATTCAGTCCACAGCCGCCCGATGCGAGTGCGTGCAGCCGTTCCCATGCACGCTGTCGATTTAACACTTGCACTCGAGGAGACAGAGCGCCATCCAAAACAAAAAGGTAATTTTAAATATAATAAAGCCTGCCTGCCGCCTTTAATTCTGTCCGCAGCCGCCTTTAGCTCCGTCCGCAGCCTCGTCCGTTCCGTCTGTCCGCTGCCTCGTCCTTCCGTTGACAGCTGATCCAGAAAGCGTGTTGAGCCAGGGAGAGGTTTAATCCCATCCTTGTCGCCAGTGTTAAAAGTTCACGCTCAGGGTTATTTTTGATAAACCTCTTTATTCAAAAAGTCGTACAAGATATATATATATCGGCCCATCCACGCAGCAGTTCTCTCACCTCCAGCTCTCCTCTCAACTGTTGCTTCGCTCCCTCTCCTAGAATTCTAAATTCTCTTTAGAATGAGAATGAATACAACAGCGAGTAATGTGCTTCTTGTTACTTATCGCCTTTGTGTTGTCATTTCTTTACGTATTTAGTTCTGTGTCTCCTTTCAGAAAAGTGTTCACGTGTTTCAATCTCTGTTGATTTATTGGCATCTTCTCAGGACTTGGGTTGGGAAGTAATTAATTTTACGTTTCTGTGAAACAAAAACTTTATAATTCGAATGTTTACATTTGTGGGATATGGTGTGCACCCTGTGATGTTTATATTCCTGTATTGTCTTGTGTCTATAAGAATTTGTAACACCTGTTAAAATAATTGTAGAGCACTGTGAGGTCTATCTATCTATCTATCTATCTATCTATCTATCTATCTATCTATCTATCTATCTATCTATCTATCTATCTATCTATCTATCTATCTGTTGTCTGTCTACCTATCTAGGTTGAAAAGTTGATTAAGGTTGATATTGAAGTAGAACCTTATTTGTATGAGTCTTGGTTCTAACATCTTGTATATTCTGTAAACAAATCCAAACAATTATTTTTGTTAGCTTTTCTGTGGGCTGGAAAGAGTCTGTGGCATAATAATGTCACAAAAAGTAGTTTACTTCCGAGTTATGTTTAGTGTTCTTTGTGGTCCGAGGGGGAGGCTTCCACTGCTGGATTCGAGGACCTGATCCCAGTAGCAACACTACCAGCAGTTTTGTCATCTTGTTAGGGGGCGGTTCAGCTAGCATTGCAGCATGTAACCGGCATTGGGCCCGTTAGCCTCTGCTATGTTTTTTTAGAAGATAGCCAGCTGGTAGATTTTGAAGAATTTTGTGTTGGAAAGCTTTCTACACTCTTTTTTATTTTAGCTGGTATGGAGCTTTCCGTTCCCTTTTCCCAAGGTAGGGGCTTGTGTCAGACCTGGTAACCCTTGGGACACATTTTCTTTTCTTCAATGTTTCCTAATATCCCGGAGAACATGTGAAGGATGTTGGTTTTACAGTCCAATGCTTTCACCTTGTTGTGCAAACAGATTAGTTGTCACATTTGTCTGTACCTCCCAAAACGTTATGACTGTTATGCATGTTTAAAACATAAAAAGGTACTACATATCTCCATCGCAGGGAAACACATAATTGAAAAACCTCAGATGAATGAGACTTGTGGCCGAAGGACTAGTTTGACAAGAAACTCGTATGTGGACTCACTTTTGATGGAAAAAATATTCATTAAGGGGCATGCTTCGTTTGTATATTGAATTAACTAATTAGTGCATGGAGCAAGTTTTAAAACATCATCTTAATTACATTAAAAACGGGTGGAGGAAGTGGGAGAATAGGTTCCTTCAGGTTGACCTAAGCAATCTTAAGATAATTTGTAATTCTGTTGTTTCATTATATCGTGTAAATGTTGTTTCCTAATTCAGGATGTGGGTGGCCTCTTTTCTTAATAGCATTTTGTCTGTGCTGCCTTCCTGAGGTCCTGTTGGATGATTTCAATGATTCTCCATTAGAGTGAATCCTCTAAGTGATTCATCTTCACCAAGAATGCTGTGGAGTACATTTAATTTCATTCTAGATTCATGTTGAGTAACTCAGGCGCTCATTCTGACTTCGGCGGTCTTCTGGTGAGACCGCCAAAGTCGCAGCCGCTAGAGGACCGCCATATTCCGAGTACTGAAGGACTTCCGCCTCAATTTGGGTGTAAATCCTCCAGTATTTATGTTGGCCATCGGCAGTGCAGAGGCGGGCACACCGCCGGTCCGCTCCTCCAAAAGGACTCCGCCAGCCATATTACGACCTGTAATACGGCCTGGCGGTGTCGTAATGGCAGTGTGGGGCCAGCGGTAGGAGAGCCGGGTCCCATCTCCTCAGGGAGGAGCACCTGGGTGGGGTGAGGTGTGTGAAAATGTGTGTGTATGCGTGTAATGCATAGGGGGGTGGAAGGGGAGTATTTGTGTGTGTGTAATTGTGGTAATGCATGTGTGTGCACGTGTGTAAGAGTGTTGTGTGTGTGTGTGTGTGTGTGTGTGTGTGTCAGGGTGTGCGTATGTGTATTTGGGGGGGTGGGGTGGGGTGCAGTATGCGAATCAGGGGATGGGGGGTCTCTACTGGGGGGATGGGGGGTGGTAAGGTCCCTACTGGGGGGTGGGGGTCACTACTGAGAGTGGGGGAAGGGGAGTTATCTACCAGCAACAGGAATGCAAATTCCTGTTGCCGGTAGCCTTTCCACCAGGGATTTCGCAGTGGTGCTCTGCCACGGATCCCTTGCGTAATGGGGACTCGGAATACCACTGGTGGTATTGGGTGTCCCGCCGGGTCGGAGATGCTCGTCTGCTACCCTTGCGGTAGGAACGGGAATAGGACAGTTTGGCACAGGCCAAACTGCCACACCCGTTATTTGGCGGTCTGCACTGCCATCCTGGCGGCGGTAAAACGACCACCGCCGACGTGGCGGTTCAGGTTCCGCCGAAGTGGGAATGACAACCTCAGTGTTTGACTTCCTCCTGAGTAGGTTTACCCACATTTAATGTTTTGCAGGGACAAAAGATGGCTTGCATTACATTTTTGGTGTGGCAATTTGGGAACTAAAGGTGTTTGATTCTATGGCCATTGTAATAAAATTCCTGTTGTAGAATCTTGTGGCAGAGTGGATAGTGTCCACATCTGTTGTGATTTTGTAGAGAGAGAATGTTCCATAACAATCTTTGCTCAGGGATTGTCTGTAGGGTTCCTGGTCTATGTGCTCTGACCAACACACCTTTCAAACGTCTTGTGTTTTTCAGAGCAGGTGTTTTTCCAAAGGACAGTCCTTAGTCACTAAAAACTGCTAGTTTAAGTGTATTACTTTTTTAAGACGTTAGTAGTGGGATTGAAAGTCGTGACACATTTATTAAGGATGCCATTTGATTTGTTTTTTTTTCTTTTAAGGACCTCCTGCAACAGGGCAAACCATGCTTTTTTTCAAGGGATGGTTAGATGTTTTTTGGGGCATGTGGTTTCTTTGCATATCTTAATTAATTTAATCTTAATTTTTGAAGTATCCATTGTTACTAGTACAGTTTTTACTGATTTGGAACAATTGTACAAAATGTAGATTTTCCTGTTGGCTTTTCAGATGGAAGCTTTTATAATAAAGAACACTTTCTGTCCATTTGTTTGATCAATAAAGTGGAGGTAAGATTAACTTTTTAGATTTGAATCATGATGTCTAAAAAGCTGTGGTTTCATGTGTATTGACATCTGATACGAGGGGGAGCGAATTGAACCAGTTTAGAATTTCCATTAACTCTAATGGGTATCCCTTCCATATACAGAGGATGATATCACTACATTAGTTCCTCACAATTGTTTTTATGTGTCTGGGTTGTTAGAAACACGTTGTTCTTCCTATTTGTCCATGTATAAAATCACCAACTCTGGAGAACAATAGCAGCCTCTGGTTTTCTATTTCATTTGTAAATAACATTTGTTTAGGCATGATCCGCCAATGCCAGTATAAATTCAGCTGGGACTTAACGTGAGCACGTTCTTTGTACAGATAACATTTAATAACCTGTAATGCTCGTCTTGGGGAATGGTGGTGTACAAGGATGGGACTAAAATAAGACGGTTGTAGAACGGACTCCAGCCTTATTACAATTTTTCTCCCTGTTGAATGAAGCCATCCTTCCCTATTTCTATGATCCTGATGTGACTTTCCAGCAAATCCATTTTTTTCTGCAGCAGTCAGCCGAATGATGACAAAATATACTGCTCTGTTTAGACTTCCTTGGGCCTTTAAGTACTTTCCTGAGTTATAAGTTGAAACTTGAAATGGTTACCATTTCATTTGACTTTCAGTTCAACCACATATATAAATAGCTTTTCTTTTTACCTAATAAATAACACTTGTAATGTGCTCCCCTCTGTGTTTAACTTCAAATATAAACTCTTAGTTTCCCAGCACAGGTCATTCAGGCATTTCCTGCATTATTTAAATCTAAAAACACATTTTTTGTCTTCACTCCACAGACTTATAAAGCAAAATCATTGTTCCTAATTCGATGTGATTATTTTCTTTACAGATTATTTAGAAAAAACTTAATTCTAAAAATGGTTGTATTTTCCTCTTGCAGCATCAAAGCAAGGATCTGCAGTTTTTACTAGCCATGGCTTCATGACCTTTATCTAGCTTGCAATCACAGATCAAGTAATTGCACCAGCACCTACAGTGAAACACTTTGGCCCGTATTTATACTTTTTGACGCTAAACTGCGCTAACGCAGTTTAGCGTCAAAAAGTTTTGCGCCGGCTAACGCCATTCTGAAGCGCCATGCGGGCGCCGTATTTATTGAATGGCGTTAGCCGGCGCAAGCAGACCGGCGCTTCCTGGTGTGCGTGGAAAAAAACCACGTACACCAGGCAGCGCCGGCGTTGGGAAAAATGGCGCTAGGGCGTCTTAAAAATGGTGCAAGTCAGGTTGACGCAAAAAATCGCCTCCACCCGATTTGCGCCATTTTTAACGACGCCCAGACGCCATTTACATGACTCCTGTCTTAGTAAAGACAGGAGTCATGCCCCCTTGCCCAATGGCCATGCCCAGGGGACTTATGTCCCCTGGGCATGGTCATTGGGCATTGAGGCATGTAGGGGGGAACAAATCAGGCCCCCCTATGCCAAAAAAAAGTTATAAAAAAAAATACAAATTATACTTACCTGAACTTACCTGAATGTCCCTGGGGTGGGTCCCTCCAGCCTTGGGTGTCCTCCTGGGGTGGGCAAGGGTGGCAGGGGGGGTCCCTGGGGGCATGGGAGGGCAGCTGTGGGCTCATTTTGAGCCCACAGGTCCCTTAACGCCTGCCCTGACCCAGGCGCTAAAATCCGGCGCAAATGCGGGGTTTTTTGCCCCGACCACTCCCGGGCGTGATTTTTGCCCGGGAGTATAAATACGACGCATTTGCGTCGCAGTCATTTTTTTGGACGGGAACGCCTACCTTGCATCTCATTAACGCAAGGAAGGCGTTCACGCCAAAAAATGACGCTCTTTACTCATACTTTGGCGCTAGACGCGTCTAACGACAAAGTATAAATATGGCGTTCGTTTTGCGCCGAATTTGCGTCGAAAAAAACGACGCAAATTTGGCGCAAACGGAGTATAAATATGCCCCTTTATCTCTGAAACGTGTGATGGAGCCTGGGGCCCTATCTCTAAATCTGGGGTCCCATAAATCTTTTATTCTCAGGTCATGAGGGCTAGAGAGTGAGACAGTTATTAAATCATTTCAACAATTTCTTTGCAACCCAATCTGTCACACAATAATATCCGGAGACAGTTCGAAGATTTATAGGGCTTTATTACAGACTCAAAGTCAACATTATATGAATGAGTCTCAAAACTCATAGATATTTAAAATCACCAATGGTGAATCGTGCAATTTTAAACTTATCATGTACTCATTTCGAGTTTGGCGGACGGAAAAGCCTGTCTGCCAAATTCCCGACAGGGTGGCCGCCATCGTACATCGCAACCTCCCTTCTGGAGTCACTATGAGTTTCCCGCTAGGTAAGAGGGAAGAAACCTGAGCTTCCACTTGCCGGCCTAGCAAGAAACAGGTTACAGCATTGTCTACCAGCTAAGCCAACAGGGTGCACCAGCATCCTCGCAAGGGTGCTGGGCAGGGGGGCCCTGCACTGGTCATGACAAGTACATGGACAGTGCAGGGGCTGCACTGTGGCCCCCTACACCTGTTCTCCACCAGCCTTTTCATGGCAGTGTCATCACCATGAAAAGGCTGTCAGAGACCGAGGTCGTAATCTGTAGTGCAGCGATGGATGCAGTGCTGCCCTTGTGGATTAGTATCTCCGTCACCGCCAGACAGCCGGGATCTAAGATCCAGGCAGAGCTGGTGGTTCCCTGGCAGTCGGACTGCCAGGGTAGTTCTGTGGCGGTCAAACCACCGCATAGGGAGCGGTCAAGACCACCATGAAAAGGCTGGCAGTGAACAAGGTCGTAATCTGTAGGGCAGCGATGAACGCACTGCTGCCCTGGTTGATTAGGATCTCTGCCACCGGCATACTGCCGGGATCCAAGATCCTGGTGGATCTGATGGTTCCCTGCAGTCGGACCACCAGGGTAGTTATGTGGTGGTCAAACTGCTGCATAGGCAGCGGTCCAGACCACCACACTCGTAATGAGGCCCTAAGATTTCGATTGCCATAATACAGAAAATCAGAAATAACATGTGGTTCTCAGGCACCAGAACCACGTTTTCCTGCCTAACCATTTAAACTAAAACCTGACAGTTCTAATTCTAAAAGAGTATTTGGGAAATTATCTGCAAACAGAAATTCAGTACAATATACTGTTAAGAGAGGTGCAGTGGCATAAAGCCACAAAGAAAATATGATGGCTGTACTTCAGAAGGGTCTGTTCAGCTCAAAGGGTGAAAATAATCTAAATTTCTTCACTAACTAAACCTTCTTTAAATCAGTTTGCCAAGACGATGATATCACAGTAAAAGCTAATCAATTGAACCCCAATTAATTTTAATTAGAATTTACAACCTTTAGAGACCTTGTATTTCCTATCTTGAAACTCTTTGGTCTCAGATATTTCAAAAGAATTATGGCTGCCAACTTCCAGAATGCTCCTCTTCGTCCTTGCATAGCTCGTCTCAGGCTTTCTTATCTCACACACACAATAAGCTTCTTGTTAATTCTGTCTCAACTCCTAACACCTTTATCTTGGAGAGAAAACATTTAAGAAAAACAGTCTCCACATTGAAATTTAACTGTGAAAAGAAGAAGAATATATGTGTAGGCCTTCACTCAAGCCAGGCTAATAAAACACAAATATACTTTCTGATTAAATTAATTCTAAACATTACACATGAGAATACGCAAAATGATTGCGCAGAATAATACTTTCAAAGCGTTAGTTCCAAATAGATATTCATGAAATGTTTCTGAAATGTTATATGCAATAGTGCACTCCACTCATATGCATTACAGTGCAGTAATTATATAAAAGCACTTACCACCAAATTGTGAACACCAGAAAGTGACCACTCTTTCACTTCTTATTTCCGAGACGTAGTGGCACAGCCAAGCTATGCTCTTTCACCTACTCCCATCCCCCATTGTTTCTCCATTGCCACACGTAGTATCACTGACTATGATAGGTGTCCCACCCACTGTCGCAATGAAAACATAATTTGTTGAAACTATACGAGCTTATGTGCAACAGGTCCAAGAAAAATCAAGGGTACTTGAGCTTTGTTAAAATGAATTACAGCAGTCTCTGGCCTTCAGAAATGAGTGTATCTTGTACATTTCTTATGCATAGGCACAGATTTACAATGTTTTAGCGTGCTGTAGTGGCACAACTTTTGCAATGGCAGCCAGAAAATTAGCACCCTATTTACAAAGTGGCACTAGATCTGTATAGCGCCACTTTCCTGGACCTTGCAATATTTTTTAGTAGCGCCACCTAACCCTGCACTGTTTAACGAAAATCATGTGCAGGGTAGGCGTTCCCTACTTAAAAATGGTGCTAGCCACGTAATGCCATATTTACAAGCCTGTCGAAAAATCCAGCACAGGTCAGAAAAGCAGCGCAAATACCCATTAGAGCCGAAAATATAACGCCCGTTCGAACCAGGCATTAAAATGGTGCAAAGGCACAGATATAAAAGGAAAACACACATTAAGCACTCTGGCAACAACCAGAGATACATGGACCTGGTACTGCTCCAGCTAGACATGAAGAGAAGAATACATGGATGATGCCAAGCACTGCCAACCTCACCGCTGGACCCTCCATCACCACTACACCAACCACAAAGGCAACGCATGAGGAAAGAGCACATTTATCGACAGCGGATCTCCATCCTTGGCCAAAGAGAGTAAACTGTCATCAGATACTACTGGCTGAAGCCACTGTCCATTGTGCAGCTGCTTCATGACATAGCACCAGCAATCACACCAAGGATGCATAGGTCAACCAAAATACGACACATGACCAAGCTCCTGGCTGTGCTGCACATGCTGACCACTGGCACTTTCCAGTCAACTGTAGCAGAAATGGGTGGATTATACCAGCCCTTCCCATCAGTCCTACTGCCAAGTATGTTGGATGTCATCATCTGCCTCACTCCTTACCATATCCTGTTCCCCAACACCCAGCAACCGCAGCAGGAGATCAAACAGGGATTTTATGCAGTTGTCGGCTTCCCACATGTTCTGGGTGCCATGGATTGCACGCATGTGCTACTTGCCCCTCCTACTGAAACCTGTATGTGAACAGGAAGCAGACACATTCAATCAATGTGCAGGCCATTGTGGACGACCACAAGGGATTATTCACCAATATTCTGGCCAAGTATCCTGGAAGTGTGCATGATGCCTACATCTTACGGCATTCCACCATCAACCAACATTTCCAGGTTGGACAATATGGAAATGGCCTACTAGTAGGTAGGCAAACAGTTATCGCTTAACACCTACAACACACAACACGCATGATACAAACTATACACACACAACATTCCCCACACGTGGTTAGGGACATATGGATCAACAATCAGCAACAGACATGCAACATGCATCACAGCAAACGTACAAAACACTTCTCCAACATATAAGGACCACTGTATAAGCCCTTAGTGCCACTTGAGTGGTATTTACAATGATGCTCCTGTAGGGCAGTGCCTGCTCTGTATTCACAAGTTGGTGTTCAGAAACTCATTTGGCTCTTTAAGCAGCTGTGTCAACATAGCCATATATCATGCACCCCTGAGTGTTGAAGGGCCTTTCAATGGGTCATGATGTGGATGTGCCACCACATAATATATAGCATATTGGCACACGTATACAGCAATATGTACACCCGAGGCAGCACCGCAAATTAAGCCCACCATAGGGGTGCAAATGGAAGTGTCAAAAAAGGAGAAACACTTCACACTTTTTTATCTTCCAATGTGTACAGCAGTGTACAGCACACATAGAAATAGCAAATTTACCACATTGATATGTTGTGTGCAGAAAAGGAACACAGTCATACACATAAGCAATCTCCCCTGCAAATCAGCCATTATAGTATCAAGGTGCCAGGGTACCCCTGTTGCAATTTGGCAGTTGAACAAGTGACAGCACAGTGGCTGAGAACAGCAATGCTTCATATCTAGTAGCCATGGCACACTGCTGATATGTCTCAGTGGTGTAGGGTGGGGCTGAAAGACAATTCCTGTTACATCCTGTGCCACAGGGGCTACCCTAAAATCCACAAACATGCCAATGCATCCCAAGCTACCATACCACACTTTGCATGATGCCCACACACACACACACACACACATACATGTGAGTCAGGAACTATGGAAAATAGCCTTTGGGCAGGGAAAGAGTACCATGCCCAAGGGGTGTGTGGTTTGCACACTACACACAGGACACAACACCTGTCTCATGGCACAGAGCACACACAAAGGGATCAAACTCACACAACAAGGCTCTTTGGTAGGTCACCTGTTATAATTAAATTCATCTACATACATCTATATCACACACATCCTTCATGGGTGAACTGTATTGCCATTCAAATAACACAATCTCCATGCCCCTGAGACTGTACACTCAACTGAAAGGAGTGCCACTGCACACTGATAAAATCATGTATGCAAACAGGAACTCACACAACGTGTGGAGTAAGTTTGAACCCCTAAATCGTGCTTCAAAACTGTGCCAGGCCAGTCGAAATAATACACAAGAGCAAGTTTAACACTGTCTTTCCTCTCTCATTGCATCAGACCAAGGATATGGCATCCAATTGTGGGTGATGACCCCATTTGCCAACCCACAAACAGACTATGAGAAGGACTATAATGAGGCACACAAAAAGATCAGGAACATGGTGGAGAGGACATTGGCATACTAAAGGGCCGCTTCAGATGCCTTGATTTATCTGGAGGCAAAGTGTTGTACTCACCACCACTTGTTTGCAAAATGATACTTATGTGTGCCATCTTACACAATATATGTTTGAGGACAATGTCCCCTTGGAGGTCCCCAGGGAGGTAAATGAGGACAATGATGCCCCACCACATGAAAGAGGACTACTCAATGCTGCTGCTGGGGCACGCAGAAGGGAAGTGTGACCGGGCCGCCCCGGGCAACAGCGGGGAACCGGCAGAAACGGAACCGCTACGGCCGCGTTCCCAGGTTCCCCTGGAAACGCGTCCGCAACGAGGCCAGCGTCCTGAGGTTGCCTCGGCAACCTCCGGTGACGAGGAGGCTCCGGATTGGCCACCAGGCGGCCAAAAGACGGAAGCTCCGGTCGAGAGGGAGAGAGCCGGGAAGGAAGAGAGGAAGGAGAACGACGGCGGCGACGGCGAACCGAAGGAGGAAGAGAGAGACGGCGACAAGGACATCGGAGGAGGACCCCAGTGGCCTGGAAGCGGCGGAACCCGAACCCAGAGGAACAGCGCCCGAACGGAAGCAGGGGAGACCAGCCCAGACCGACGAGAGGACCTCCACAGAGCCAGCCACGACCCTGGAGGGTCGTGGCTCTACAAGGTACGGTCCTTCTGGACAAACCGAGGGGCACAATAAAAGGGGAGAAACGCTGGGGAAGGGAGGGAGGCAGGGTGAGGGGAGGGAGGAGAGAAGGGCACTTTAGAGAGCACCGGGAGAGCACAAAAGGGTAAAGTACAGAATATACACAAGCCCTGAAGTCCTCACTGGCACCTATATCACACATACAACCCCCCCCCCTCCTTAAACCTTTTCCCCAGTAAAACATATAAGTAGAAGACGTGGTATAAGGCGTCCGTTCCACTCACCAGCGGTATGTGTTCCCTTTTTCTTGTATGTCACATCCGGGACCTGATGAGGACGATCCGGTACGCCACCTAGAGAAAAAGGAAGAAAAGGGACACAGATTAGAAGGAAGATATTCACCACTCCAGAGAAGAAACTGGCGCTAAACGTCGTACTGACTTTTCATCAGTTCTTATTTCAAATTACTAATAAATACTTACCTCAAAAACCCAAATTTACCTCTCCTGAGTGTCTATACTGTGGGGACTGTCTACAGTGGTGTCAGAAGTGGGATCTTGTTTCTAATCCCTCTCCATAAAACAGTCCAGACAGTATACACAATGAGTGAGAGTCCATCGTTAGAGACCGTGATTAAGCAACTAGCGGAAGGGCAAAGACACTTACAACTAGTATGGGAGGCCCAACAGAGAGAGGCCAAAGAAGACCGAGAAACCTTACAATCTGCGCTGAAGAGCCAGGCGACCATACTGGCGAACAACCAGTTAGTCCATGAAAGTGCGATGAAAAAACTAACGGAGACTATCGCCG
This sequence comes from Pleurodeles waltl, assembly GCF_031143425.1. Classification (NCBI taxonomy): domain Eukaryota; kingdom Metazoa; phylum Chordata; class Amphibia; order Caudata; family Salamandridae; genus Pleurodeles; species Pleurodeles waltl. The sequence continues at coordinate 744,584,005 of NC_090450.1, read as the reverse complement.
CTAGTAAGGTACATCCGAATGTACCTAGTTCCGTATTACAGAAGTATCAGGAGGGAGAGGATCCGGAATCCTTTTTCACCAACTTTGAACGGGTAGCCTCCTCCGCCCTATGGCCAGAAGATAAATGGGGACAATATGTGGCCCCCCTGCTCACCGGTCTCTTACAATCAGCATATCAAGCCGCTAACCCAGGTGGTGTCAACCCCTATCAAGACATAAAAACAAGTATACTAGAAAGGGTGGGTCACGACACAGAATATTACAGGATGAGATTTCGTAAAGTCAAATGGGGCACCAACGAAGATCCTAGAACCTTTTATTTTCGTGTGAAGGATCTAGCATTAAAATGGTTAGGCCATATTGGAGATAGTCGGGAGGAAGTCATCAAAACCATTATACTGGAACAATATCTAGATGGTCTACCTCCATCCACAAAACACTGGATAAGACAACACCCAAAAGTGGATACTGAGACGGCCATCGATCTGGCCTGTGCTTTTCATCGATCCACCGATGTCAGAAACTGTCCCACGCGAAGTATCATTAAACCAGTTCTACCGACCCCAAAGACATTTGTAAAAAGTCCACCCGACTATCTAGTACCACGTAGGATTCCTGAAGGCCCGCCTACCATGGGACCCCAATGTTATAGTTGTGGCGAATGGGGACACATCGCACGTATGTGTCCCCAGAAACAAGAAATGGGAGAACCCATGGAGATAGGGATGACAAGGCGAAGGGTGTTATGTACTGGGAAGGGCGCCCTAAAATTTAAAATGATGATACAAGTGGACGGGAAAAGTGTATATGCCCTGGTTGACTCCGGCTGCAGCCAATCAGTAATTAGGAAAAACTTGATAAATAATGATATAGAAGAGAAACAATGGGTATCTATATGTTGCATACACGGGGACAAGGCCCAGTATCCTATACAGGTACTCCAGATCAGGTGGGGACCCTATCAGGACTTCCTCCCAGTGGGGATAATGCCCCGGTTAATCGAGGAATGTATCATTGGGACAGACTACATCCACTTCCAAGAACTATTAGACTACGTCAGAGATAGCAAACAAACTAAGGATTGGTGGGGAGAGGCACCTTTTTCAGAGAGTGATATTGAGTGTCCGCTATATCGTAGAAAGTTGTCACGAAGAGAGAAACGACAGGGAAAAGGGGACTATCGGAAGACGAAAGGTGACAACACCTATGGAGAGATAGTGGCAGAAATTCATGAAGTTCCTAGTACTTTTGTCCAACAACAGAGAGAGGACCCCTCCCTTAACAATGCCTGGAGGTCGGCAGTAACAGAGGAGACAGAAGAGGTGGGTCCCTACTTTATAGTGCAAAAAAACGTATTATATCGGGTTACTACCACACGACGGGGAGAACGTAAACGCCAACTTCTGGTACCTACCCACTATCGGGAACATGTTCTTACACTAGCTCATAATTACCCAGGGGGAGGACACTTTGGGAGAGAAAACACCGAGGAATATTTGCTTAGAAGGTTTTATTGGCCTGGAGTGTACGCCCACATACGTAGGTATTGCGCCCAATGTCCCCGTTGTCAGTTAACCGAACCTAGTCGGCCTAGGAAGGCGCCTCTCCTACCCCTTCCCATCATCGATATCCCGTTCAAAAGAATAGGGATGGATCTAGTGGGACCTTTGATTCCTTCGTCAAAAGGACACACCTACATCTTAGTCATTGTAGATTATGCTACACGATACCCAGAGGCCATTCCCCTGACTAGTATGACAACCAAGACAGTGGCCCAAGCTATGATTAACGTATTTTCTCGTCTTGGGTTTCCACATGAAATCCTCACGGACCAGGGGACCCCTTTTATGTCCACCTTAATGAAACAAGTGTGTAAAACATTGGGGATAGCTCAGATCAGAACCTCCGTTTACCATCCTCAAACGGACGGATTAGTCGAAAGATATAATCGAACCATTAAAACCCTGCTGAGAAAGACTATCAATGAGACAGGGAAGGATTGGGATCAAAAGTTACCCCTAGTGTTGTACGCCATACGGACACATGAGCAAGCATCCACGGGGCATAGCCCCTTTGAGTTGGTCTTCGGACGCCAACCTCGGTCCCTTTTAGACATGGCGGTAGAATCCTGGGAGGCCGAGGCTGAGGAAGCAGGGACTCCTTTGTTAGAATATGCGGAAAAATTGAGGAACCACCTACACAGCTTATGGACCGACGTACACGCAAACCTGGAACAGGCCCAACAAACACAAAAGTCCTATTATGACAAAGGAAGTAAACTACGGGTTTTCCAACCCGAGGACCAGGTCCTAATAATGAGACCCACCTCCGACCATAAACTCCTGGCCAAATGGCAGGGCCCATATCGAGTAATCAAAGCAGTTTCCCCTGTCACCTACCTTATCGAAATATCCTCCCGTCCAATAAAAACACAAATATATCATGTAAACCTGCTAAAAAAATGGGAGACCCCCGCACAACCTGAACGTTCCGTAGAAATGGGTCAGTTTGTGTGTCCCGACAAGACCCTAGATATCGAGTTCTACCCTACCAACCCCGATACTGAAAGTACCCTACCCATAGTAGACGATATTTTACCTGAAGGGCAAAAGCAACAAGCCCTTAAGGTTTTAAAACAATGGCAACCACTCTTTTCAGAGAAACCAGGAAAGACGTTTTTAATTCACCATAATATACGCACAAGCTCCGGGCAGATCACCAGAGAACGCCCGTATCGTATTCCAGAAGCTAGAAAACACATAATCGAAGAAGAAATCAAAACAATGTTATCCCTAGGGGTCATCGAACCGTCCACTAGTCCCTGGTGTTCACCGGTTGTCCTAGTACCGAAGCCTGATGGTAGCGTCAGGTTTTGCATAGATTTCCGCAAACTTAACTCAAACTCCCTATTCGACACCTATCCCATCCCTAGGGTGGACGATGTTCTCGAAAAACTAGGGAAAGCAAAATACATGTCTACTATCGACCTAACTAAAGGGTATTGGCAGATTCCCTTAGCTCCTCCAGATAGAGAAAAAACAGCTTTTTCTACCCAGTCCGGGTTATATCAATTCACAGTACTGCCTTTTGGGCTTCATGGAGCCCCTGCAACCTTTCAGAGGTTGATGGATAGGATTCTAAAACCCTATCCTGCATTCTCCGCTGCGTATCTAGATGATGTAGTCGTATTTAGTGAAACATGGGAGGACCACTTAATACACCTACAGAGAATATTCCAAGCCCTTCAAACTGCTGGTTTGACGGCCAATCCCAAGAAATGTGTGATAGGTAAAACCGACATCTCCTATTTGGGATATCGGATTAATCAGGGTACACTACAACCTCAAAATGGGAAGGTGGATGCCATTTTACATGCCCCTCTTCCACACACGAAAAAGGAATTACGCTCCTTTTTAGGATTAGTGGGCTATTATCGGCGCTTCATTCCACATTACTCCACCTTAGCAGCACCTCTTACGGACCTACTCACTAAACGATATCCCAATCGACTTTTGCCTTTTTCGGAGACGCAAAACGCGAGTTTTGAACAGTTGAGAGTTTCCTTAACCTCCGATCCCATCCTGCACTGCCCAGACTTTACGAAGCCGTTTCACCTCTACACTGACGCATCGGATGTTGGGCTTGGAGGGGTTCTGACTCAGCCAGATAGCGAGGGGCTTGACCATCCGGTGGTCTACATCAGTAGAAAACTGTTTTCCCGGGAACGTAACTATCCAATTATAGAGAGAGAGTGCTTGGCTATCAAGTGGGCCATTGACTGTTTGCAGTACTATCTCCTAGGGCGGCCGTTTATACTATTCACGGATCACGCTCCTCTTACGTGGCTGGCTGCGCATAAAGATTCTAACTCCAGGATACTGCGATGGTTCCTTGAACTGCAACCATTCTCCTTTCAGGTTCGGCACGTCCCTGGATCTCACCAGGCCCCCGCTGATTATCTGTCCCGATTTCCTCTGTCTTCGCCTGTCCTGGAGCAGGACAGTTCTTGGGGAAGGGTGTGTGACCGGGCCGCCCCGGGCAACAGCGGGGAACCGGCAGAAACGGAACCGCTACGGCCGCGTTCCCAGGTTCCCCTGGAAACGCGTCCGCAACGAGGCCAGCGTCCTGAGGTTGCCTCGGCAACCTCCGGTGACGAGGAGGCTCCGGATTGGCCACCAGGCGGCCAAAAGACGGAAGCTCCGGTCGAGAGGGAGAGAGCCGGGAAGGAAGAGAGGAAGGAGAACGACGGCGGCGACGGCGAACCGAAGGAGGAAGAGAGAGACGGCGACAAGGACATCGGAGGAGGACCCCAGTGGCCTGGAAGCGGCGGAACCCGAACCCAGAGGAACAGCGCCCGAACGGAAGCAGGGGAGACCAGCCCAGACCGACGAGAGGACCTCCACAGAGCCAGCCACGACCCTGGAGGGTCGTGGCTCTACAAGGTACGGTCCTTCTGGACAAACCGAGGGGCACAATAAAAGGGGAGAAACGCTGGGGAAGGGAGGGAGGCAGGGTGAGGGGAGGGAGGAGAGAAGGGCACTTTAGAGAGCACCGGGAGAGCACAAAAGGGTAAAGTACAGAATATACACAAGCCCTGAAGTCCTCACTGGCACCTATATCACACATACAACCCCCCCCCCTCCTTAAACCTTTTCCCCAGTAAAACATATAAGTAGAAGACGTGGTATAAGGCGTCCGTTCCACTCACCAGCGGTATGTGTTCCCTTTTTCTTGTATGTCACATCCGGGACCTGATGAGGACGATCCGGTACGCCACCTAGAGAAAAAGGAAGAAAAGGGACACAGATTAGAAGGAAGATATTCACCACTCCAGAGAAGAAACTGGCGCTAAACGTCGTACTGACTTTTCATCAGTTCTTATTTCAAATTACTAATAAATACTTACCTCAAAAACCCAAATTTACCTCTCCTGAGTGTCTATACTGTGGGGACTGTCTACAGGAAGTATTACTGCAATTTTAGTTTCTTGAATACTGACAACATATAGCCACTATGAACCATTGCTATAAATAAATCACTTTTCTTCACACCTGTCTTGGAGTAATTTTAGACATAAACATGCAACAGTAAAGCATCCATGTTGGAAAATGGGTTATTGGTAAGGGCAGGTAGGTACCTACACCTAGCAACAAGCCACCAACCTCCACTTAGGTACAGTTAGGTCTCAGTAAATTAATCCCAGCTCAACCCTTGGTAGCTTGGCAACGAGCGTCAAGGCTTAACTTAGGAGACAGTGTGTAAAGCATTCAAATATCACAAAACAGTAATTAAATAAAACACAGGAAACAGTTTAAAAATCCAAAACCAATTTATAAAAATAGTTTATATTTTTATCTTTAAAATGACACAAAAACGAATAAAATCGGATAAAGGGAACCGGAGATATGAATTTTTAAAGAATTATTATTTTTCTAGCGCTTAGAAACAAAAAGCGCCAATCGGGTCATCTGGTTGCACCACGACCGGGGCAAAGTCAAAGTTTCAGGCCGACCGCGATGGAGCCCTGCTCGGCTACAAGTCGCGGGAGGCCTCGGTTAAAAAGTTACCTTCTGACTTAGTCTTTATTTTGAAGATTTTCTTCAGCGGGACGAACCTGCCAGTCGAATCCGACATCCTGGAGCCCTTGTCCGGATACGCGATGCTGGATTCCTCAGTGGAGATTTTTACCTTCGGACTTAGTCGTTTTTTCGAGGTGAAAATCCTTCGACCGGGGTAAACCTGGATCTTGATCCGACGTCCGTGGAGCCCTTCTCGGATACGATGGCTGGGAGGTCCCGGTCAACTTTTTACCTTCGGACTTAGTCTCTTTTTCGGAGATTTTTCTTTACCGGGACGAACCACCAAGTCAGGCCGGGTCGCGGTTGAGGCAAGCCGGCTAGAATTTCCGCGGCGGGTTGGTCCCTCTATGGAGCTTTTTTACAAAAATTCTCAAATCTTCTCCAAACTTCTGGGGCTTCACCCAGATGTTCTTTTAAGGTTCTTTTGGGGTCCACAGCTCACCCCAAGGGTCCAGAAGTTCTGAGATGGTCCTTGGGGGGTGCGGACTACCACTCCCAGAATGCACCTGGCGCAAACTCCTTTTTGGCCACTGGACAGTGGTCAGCTGGTCACTTTCTTCAGGAGTTGGTGCAGGGGACTCTGGATAGCAATTTTTCACCTGTAGCAAACAGGGAGTCCCTCCTTGAACCAGTTGAAGCCAGGCAAAGTCCTTCTTGTGGTGAAGCCCAAGTGTGCAGCTGGTGCAGTCCTTCTGAGTGCAGGTTCCAGGTGCAGGCCAGGGGTCCAGCAGGGCAGTCCTTCTTCTCCTTTAGTTCTTTTCTTGATGAAATCTGGTGGGGATCTGAGGCGTGGGTGCAGGTCTGCCAGTTTTATCCTTGCTCCTGGGTGAAAAGCAGGGGGGTCCTGGTTCTCCAATCAGGTACAGGGTCGTCCCCCTGTGATGACCACTTCCTGGGAAGTGTGGCAAAAATCCATCCCAGAAGGCAACATTCTCTAAAAATCCAACATGGCTGAATCTGATTTTTGGAGGTTACATCTGGCTGAGCCCACCCACTGGTGTGGCTAAAAATCATAAACACACCCCTCTCCTGCCCTCTCCTAATCTAATCAAGGGGGCACCTAGTTGTCTGGGGTTGCAGGATGTGGGGGTGTTGCTGGTTGCTCCAAATATCCTTCTCTGCCTTTGAAGCCCAGTTTGGCAGCCCTCCCCCTTCCTGCCTCACCATCTGCTGAGGGGAGATTCTCTCCCACAAGCACATTCCTTTGTGTGAAGCCAGGCCACTTCACACCTCATCAAGGCAGCTTGGCTAAGCTGCTGCAGGCTGGCCAATCAGAGCACAGCAGCAAAAACAATGCAGGGCTGAAATTGGCAACTTTTTAGGTAAAGTCTAAAACTTTTTACCTGAACAAGTTATATTAAATCCAACAACTGGAAGTTGTGGGATTTATTACAACAATTAATTTGATACCAAATTCTTGGTATGCAACATTTAAGGAGACTTTAAAATTTAAAATAAAGTCTCCCCATTCTAGCCTATGAAGGCCATTTACTTCAATGAGGGAAAAACGAATTTGGCTGTTTTTACCTCACCAGGGTTTATAAATCTATTTTTATAAAGTCCCTGCTTATAGTTACATGGCACCCAGCCCTAGGGGCACATAGGGCAGACCTTAGGGGTGACTTATATGTAAAAATAAGGTAGTTTAAGACTTTGGAACTACTTTTAATTCCAAAGTCGAATTTGCATATAACTTTAATTTAAAAGCAGCCAGCAAGGCAGGCCTGCCTTTAAAATGACACTGGGCACCTCAGCAGTGCACCTAGGTGTGCACCACCTATGCTGTGGTCCCTAAACCTACATGCCCTACCATATACTAGGGACTTATAGGTAGGTTAACTTAGCCGATTATAATTAGCCTAATTTGCATATTGATTTTACACAGAGCACAGGCCCTGGGACTGGTTAGCAGTACCCAGGGCACCATCAGAGTCAGGAAAACACCAGCAAAAGGTGGAAAATGGGGGCAAAAAGTTAGGGGGCCTCTGCAATCAGCCCTGTTTTCTCACAATCCACAAATCTTAAACCATGAGTAGCCCACAAAAGTTGGTAGGCAAGGACTTTCACACTCTAGAAGTCCCATCATACACACAAAATGAACTGAGGAAGGAATGTGCAAGTGAAATGTATGCACTGCCATTTGAACATAGTTATCACATAACAACACCCATATCAAGCAAGTCTGTCAGTATAAAACATGACAGCAGAAAAAATTAAGATCCAAGTGATGAATGCCATCCATAAGTTAGTCAAAGGTAGGACAGCAGTAGGCAGTGCCACCATCAGTGGGTCACTGTGAGCTACATGAAAAATCAATTATTGACTGGCACTATCACAGGTTACAACTACCAACACACCCTTCAGTGGCAACCACATGTGTGACAAATAGTGACTGAAATGCAGAGGACACAGTACCTCAATGTCCAGCCCTTCCACACTCGTCAGTTGTCATCTTGCATGTATGTAAAAGTATGAGATTTCATGTTCCAAATGCATGTGTTAAACAGGACACGGACATATAACCAGAGGCATGTTGCATCTGTCAAAACTGATCATACATGCAATCTACACTCATTGTGCATCTAACAAAGGATGATGGCTGCAGCTGTGTCGGAGTACACATGTGAAACCCACATATTTTGAAGGACATATGAAACACTCCTCTACTCAACTGGCCCAGCCACTTTGTGTAGGCCACTCATAGACTGCACAAGTGTTGTGGCTGAAGTCTGTAAATGTTTGAGGGTCAGCCACCAATCATGCGTATAATGGAAATGCCACAGAAAATAGTGATAGTCCTGGATGTGAACCAAATTGTATGAGCAAGTTTTGTGTCACTCAAATAATGTAACGTGCATGAAGGACTGGATAGTGTGGATGAGGAAGATGAGGAGCTAATTTAAAATCTGCAAACAGAGGTAGCCAAGTGACAGCAGACACCTACAATACACAAGGTAGCTACAACATCTGGGAATCATCACAAAATGTCATATTGAGTCTACAAATCACCACTCTAGCCATGTAAGCCCACATACAAGCTTACACAATGTGTATGCAACTTAACATCACACTCCCTCTGTTAGGAAGTCACCCAGTGTGATAGCCCAGAACTAACAAGTATGAGTGAGGCATGTTGGCACTTACATTTTTTTTTACCTCAGGTTACAATACATGTCTCTGTCACAATGTGTATTAATGTTGTATAACAGCACAGACAGAGCACATGAAAACCACATATAACAGTGTCCTGTAAGTCCCTAGTAGATTATAGGGCATGGCTGACACCAATTGACCACTGAGTTCCAGGAGATAATGGGTGTGGGTAACACCCATCAACATCTAAGTCTCTAGTAGATAATAAGCAATCTTTACACAAATTACTACCTAACTGGACTCCCTTGTGGCCCCCTGCATTGTGTATATCACTAATTTGAACATCCACAAATGCAAAGATGCAGCAACAGGCCTGGTGTATGGTCAAACCACCTCTGTACACTTAATTAAAGGAGAGATGTCTCAACATTGGACAACATGTAATATACCATTATGAGCAAAGATACTGCAAAGAAGGACTGCGTTGACCCATCATTCAGGTAATGGATTGTAAAATTTTACACCCAGAGCTAACAACTGTAGTTTGCAGAAGATAAAGATACACGGGGAACACTTGTCATTCACATGCATGTCATTAAACAAAACACCACTGAAATTTTCCATCCATTACATCTCAAAATATATCTGCAGTACTAAATGAACCTACCCACCAATCCATAACCTTGCATGATGGCATGCACTCAGCACTTTAGGATATTGGACATAATATGTGATGTGCAGAAGCCTACATGTTGATGTACCAACCACATACCATGTCAAGTACATGTCATCCATGGATGTGACATGGGCACTGTAATTTGATGACAACCCAATGTCAACACATAAATCAAATATCTGAAGTTCACATGTACAATACCATCACAAAATGTAGCCTTAACATGTACATATCATTGTAAGGCATGTACCATCACCCTGTAAACAGCTGACACGGACATTGTATACCTGTACAGAGCAGTATGTGGCATACAAATGTACATACACAGGCCATCAATCCACAAGACTTGGAAAATGTGAACCTGTACACTACATGACACCATACATCTGCAAACACACATTACACACAATTCTACCCATAAAACGACACATTGGTCATATGCGTGTTTTTTACACATGTTACACTTGAAAAAAACTATGCATACCATGTGACGCATATATACTGCCTTATGTTTTGTTGTTGTTACATCATAGGAAAATGACACATTTGAGCATTGCGTTAAAGAAATGATGCATTCCCAAAAACGTGCAGTATGTGCACAGAAAGTGATGCAATAGATCTGGCATGATGCCAAACAGGACATGCTAACTTAGTTTTGCTTTCATTCTCTACTCACAGTCTTTTTGTCTCTCTTGGAGGGATGCTGTGATTGTTTTGTGGAGAGATTTGAAGTGCATTTTGATTGGTGTGTTGTGCTGTGTTGTGTCCCTGTATTGTCCCTTGTGTCCATTTGGTGTGTAGTAATTGTTTTCTCTACTCTGTTGTCATTTTATTGTGGGCTGTTTATATTAGGGGTAGTTTAGTAGTTAGGTTTCATGGGGTTAGGGTAGTGTTGCATAGTTTTTGGGAGAATAAGGTCCTGTGGGAGGGTAGAATATCAGGTGGAGGGTAGGTCCCGTCATTTTGGAGCTGATGAGGTGGGCTGATTCATATGGTTGGTCCTGCACTACCTCCCCCACATGGTGGCCCAGGGTGGAAGGGTGATCCAGGACTACCGCACCGAGGTCAGAAAGCTGCATTGGGGCAAGGTTGTAGCTCATATGAACAGTATGGTCTGCAGTGCTGTCTTTCTGTTGCTGGTCAGTTTCTCTTTAGTTCTGCGCTTGCAATTGTGCCAACACTTCTTACAATCAACCACAGTTCTTCTAACCTCTGCCACACTGTTGACTTTATCTACTGTGGTCTGGCATATGGCCTCCTTCCTACCTATTGGCAATTTAGAGGTGGCAAAGAGTTGGTGTGGGTGCTCTGTCACCTCTGTGATAAGTATTTTATTTTCCTCCTGATTGAACCTGCACTTCCTCTTTCTTTTCCCCTTATCCTGTGACTCTGCATGGGCATCCTGTCTGATACCTGGCTCAATAAGGTCTCTCTGGGGTCTCTCCTGTCCAGATTTCCCCAGGTTTTGATTTGCAGGCTTTTTGCCAAAGAGAGACACTATTACGATTAGCATCACGTAACATGCCGCAAATCAGGTTAGCTCCACTTTTCCGGGAATAGCACCATTTGTTTTGCGACACGTAGCTCACGTTAGCGCCATTTTGTGGCGCTAAACTTTCCTTATCACCATGTTGCTCCATATGGTAAATATAGCGCTTACAAGATGCAAGAAAATGTCATAGCGCGGCATTATTTTTTTGCGCAAAACTGCACTTTACAAGTTTTGCGCCATATCTTGTAAATCTGGGCCATAGTACTTAGCAATGTTAGAATTGTTCTACATATTCTATTATACACATGCACACACACAAACACACCTATAGCTTGTTCAAAATTATAATGTTTAGGTTACATTTTGTGCTATTACTAGTCACTGTGTTAGTTTCCTGGATGTTATAACCATAGGCTGATCTTTGGAATTCTTTACAGAGCAAAGCAATATGAAACTGACATCACTGCTAAACGTTTCTCACTTCTGGACTCACGTGGTTACATGAGCCATTTTCAGACACTAGATTCCAACAGTTTAGTTACCGAAATGATTCTGCTCAACATTAGATAATACTTTCTCACCATGACCAATAAAGATCAGAGCAGATGTGCTGCACTGAGACATCTCATTTGTGAACCAACCGAGCAGACTGGAGTTACTGGGCTTCAAGTGTGGCAACTGAAACTGGGGGCACCTACAAGTGGTATTTCGGGGCCAACATACTCTTTGCCCCCGAATGAAGTTACCAAGTCTTCCCATTCCCATTCTCAAATGAGCTGAAGGCTGACTCACAGAGTTGGTTTGAACTAGACACTGAGAACCACAACAAATCACAGTAAGATCACTCAATAGGTTTACAATTGACTCAATGCTTCACTTTGTACAATGAAAAGTATTTTAGTGCACTCTTAATAAAATATCATACATGAAAATAGGGATAGACAAAGAAAAACTGAACTAATTAGCGCCTTCCTAGTCAGAAATCTAAGCCCAAACGTTATTATGACTCCTATGCATTAGTTCCTGTAGTTCCCATAATGCTGCGGTCTGTGGCATTGGTATTGTATGGGTCAGGCCTGTGAACCTCGGTCTCATGATCTAGAGACACAAGTTAAGTCTCAACATTCCAAACACACATGAGGCCCCAGCTTTTGGTTGACACTAGGCAGCCATCAGCTGTCATACTCATGTCCTTGGCATGGCAGATTTATCACTCACTTATCCCTACAGGATATCACAAGTGTAATCATTTCCCTCCACACATTTGGGTGCAAGGATGACTGTTTCACATACACCCTAATCTAAGATAATTTACCTATAAAGCAACAGTGACACTGACACTAGACCTTCCGAGCCTGTGATGCATTTACCCTCGTTGGATATCAAACAAGATTGGCAACCATAAAGGGCATGCTCTCCTTCTTTAAACCACACCCACTCTTGTACACGTGCGTGTTCCTCAGTGTGTCTGGTATGAAATCAGCTTTCACTTGGCTCCCACTTTCAAAGCCGTTCTTACTCACTTGGCACTGCATGAATTAACAGAAGACTTACTTTGTACTTCCCCAAAGGCCTCTTACACGAATCGGACACTCCAGCTCTCATCAGGATACATGAGCTTTCAACTTTCCAGAAGACAAGTACCTGAAAAGTATAAAAAGAAAGATACAGGTTAGTGCACTAACTGTTATCATACGAATCTCCCAATATACACTACATCATACTATACAATACACAGAGACACTACTTAAAACCTTTTACGTAGAACAGGGATAACTGTGCTGATCAATAAAGTACTGAAAATGTGCACAAGGTATTGCATGCAGCACACATAATTTTGTTTCATGACACAGAACTACGAGAGACACTATTTATAAGAAATAGTATCAACACTGGAAAAACATTGTAATATACAACTTTGAGAGATATGTGTGAGTATGAAAGGTGAAAACAGTGAAAAGTACACTCTTCTGGGTCGGAAGGCTAATTGACCTGTATGTGCATGTATCAAGTGATTCTTGTGAACATATATCAGCGAAGATATTGCTACATATTATCCTTGACAGAAGACAAGCCCAAGTATCAATCTTGCCTAAGCGATGGATCCTCAAGGTGTCGCACTCTCTTGTAGCCAATTTACTTATTGCGCTACGGGTGACCCAGAGATTGTTATTTCCATACTAAGTCAGACCACCATACTAGCCCCAGATGTTTACTGCTCCTGTTCCAGTTTATCATTAATGCCTGAGGATTCCTTGAACTTGCACCCTCCAGTGAATTATAGACCTACGTCTATATCTGTTAAGATGCACAGTGTTCAATCCACTTGCTGGCCTAGGTTCTGAATTTCCCTTACAGCCTCCACAATTGTCAATAACGTCGATAGCTCCTGCTGTTACTGCAGTCCTGGTGTCCTCCTATCCCCTGCAATGTTTTTGTAAAGATCCCAAAAAATTTTTTATCATTTTTTATTTTTTATTTTTATCAACCAGTGGCAGTTTTTTTTTTTTTTGTCAGAATACTGCCTTTCCGAGTGAACTATTCAAGGTTTCATTCATTCTCTCTTATCTTGGTGTGATACTGTGGTACTACCTGGTGTAATCCTTTGGTGGAATGGGGTGATCCACTTTGTAGAACTTTATTACCTTAAAATATGAAATGAAACAATGATTCTCGAAACTGATTTTGATACAGCTTGTGACAGCTTGTGACTACAGAATTGCTGAATCTTGGACAGAGAAATTACGATTTATTGACTTATACCACCAGATTTACCCAGCTTGTGGTAGAAGCAAATTTGCAAGTGGAGAAGTAAAGGATACTTTTTTCACAGAATATTACAAGACAAGATTTACCTTGCACTTCTCCAGAGTAATCTCTGAGATTGTGAGGCTTCATCACTTTTCAGAATATCCAGGCTTTCAACACTCCAAAACACAGGTACCTGAAAAGAAAAAAAAAAACTGAAAAAAAACAGGTTACTGCACAGACTGCCATAATAGGGCAATAGTGATGTTCAGGTATGCCACAGTTGTTTGAGTAAACTTAGGATCAGATGTATCAAGGTTTTGCATCACATTTGCACCACGCAAGATTGCGCAAGGGAGATGCAAAACCTAAGGGAGATTTATCAAGCCATGCAAGTTATTATGAGTTATTCTGCCCCAGGGAGGCATTCCATGGGTGGAGCATGGACGTTCCCACTCATCCACCCATAGATTTTGGCGCAATTCTTGATTTGCCATTAGTGGTAAACCTGGGAATGTGTCAAAATGCTATGCCTCTGCAGGTGAGGCATAACAAGGTGAAATATCTTTATTTCTCCTCGTTTTTCCTCTTTCTGTGTGTGCTTCATTGTGAAGCACACATAGAAAGAGGAAAATGCCGTTAAGGATGGTTTTTGTGCAGGAAGGTGTTGCTTCCTGCACAAAAACAATCCTGCCTACAATGTAGGCACCCTTGCACCATGACACAAGGATATATGCATTAGCACTAGGCAGCCAAAAGTGCTCGTGGAAAGGACAGGAATGCCTCATATATGGTTAAATATGGCATATGCCCTTTCCCTTTCATGCAGCAAAGCAAGGTGACTTGCTGCTTTGCGCTGCATGAAACATTTGTATATATGGGCCTTAGTTCATCATTCAAAAGGAAACACAAAGAACTCTAAAAGTAGATACATTGTTTAACGCTCAAGCTACATAACAGGATATCAAAGTAATGAGCCACAATTTCCTGGAAACCAGCAAGAATATTGTGTTTACCAGGAATAGCTTTGTTTCTTGGCACTGAAAATTAGATAAGATAATCATAAGAAGCATTATAAACAGTTTCGGAGAAACAATTTCAGAAAACGTTTGAAAGGTAATTGTGAGTTAAAAAGCAAATGAGTAATTGAGTTGCATGATTTTGGTGCTCTTGGCCAACAGGTATCAGGGAAGCTACTGCTCCCTAATTGTGGATTATGTGTTCACGTTATAAGTGACTTTGGAGTTTGCAGGAGGGACAGTCAAAGAAAGAAATGGTCTAACTTTTATTTGATGGTTGATTGTCTAGTTCTATTGTAGACAGTACTTACTTAAAAAAACGTTCTTAGGTATTTCACAGGAGACTATTGCATCTTACATGTCCCAGTGCCCCTGATAGTGCTGAGCAGTGCAGTGCCACTGTAGACTACTAACCATCATATTCCAGTAAATGTGGCAATTAAGACTATTCAATTTTACCCAAATTTGTAAAAATGGCCAGGACAATGTATTATTATTGTCATTTCAAAAACATTTTAAATAGTCATTGGATGTGCTTTGGATAAAAACTGATAGAGAGCGCCACCATGTGGTAGAATATCAGGATCATGTTCTGCTGCTCAGGACCGACAAACACCTGCAAAAATTAAGCATTGACTGCAGACATTCACTCACCACACATTGCAACTAAACTAATGACATCAATCCAGTAAATCAACATCTTCAGTGACAAAAGGGCAATGCCATTGTGAACCCAGAATGCAGCTGTATCTTTCCTTCTCCATTCCTTCACCCGCCTTTTCTTGCTCACCATTCGTTCACAGTCTGTAGACTGGTTAATTGAGTATGACCATGGGAGGACTGGCATAACTTCTGCCTTGGTGCATAAGATCCAGGGTTTGTGCTTGGTTTGCTTTTCTGGAGTGATGAATGATGATGTCGATGAATCAGGATTTATGAAGTGCACAGCTACTCCATAGAGTGTTCCAGCACTGAGGCTTCTATGTAAGGGTGTTTAGCTTTGGGCAAATAGCCATGTTTTCAACCTCTTTTTGTTCAGATTCAGGTGGACGAAGATCTGGGGTAGTTTGTTTCAGGCAGAAGGGCCCAGATATGAAAAGGAGTGGCCACCTGCTCTGGAAAGGCACTTTCTGAGTATTTTGGTAAATGCCACATTAGAGGATCGCAACTTCCTGTCCGGGAGACAGAAAATAATTCTGGACTTATATTATCTAGGTCCAGTTAGATAAAGGGCTCTAATGGTGAGTACAAGTGCTTTGAACAAAATACATTTCCTCACTGGAAGCCAATGCGAAGAATGGAGATAAGAGAAAATCTGAGTTCTTAACAGAAGCCTGAGGAGCAAATGAGCTGCTGCATTCTGTACCACCTGTAGCCTGTTGACTAAATAATCGAGGAGCCTGAGGTATAATGCATTTGCGTAGTCCAGCCTGGACATGATGAGAGCTTGAATTATTGTTTTACGTGCTGGAAAGGATTGGAAATCAAGAAACCTTTTCATTATGGGAAGCAAACCAAAATAGGTCCCGACCACAGTTTTGATTCGGTGGTGAAAAGACAAGTTGTCAAACTTGACCCCTAGGTTTTTGACAACTTTAGAACCCGGGCATTAAGAGAGAGTGCCATCAGGCCAAAAGCCTACCAGCCTGAAGGAGAATTGTGGCTGAAGAAGAGAACTTCATTCTTATCCGCATTGCATTTCAGCTGATCAAGGTGCATCCAGTGGAAGACAGCAGCTAGGCAAGGTTTTATTGAGTCCGGCGTGATAGCTTCTCCTTTATTAAAGGGAAGATAAGCTGTTTGTCTTCTGCATAAGAGAGTATTTTGTCTCAAAAGATTCCGCCAGGAATGCCAGTGGAGTGAGGTAGATGTTAAACAGTGTGGGGATAATGGGTGAGCCCTTAGGATCCCCTACTGTGAAGTCTTTGGTGCCTCAAGTGAAAGAGGGGGCCAGTGCCTCCTGTCCTCTGTTCCACAGGAAAGAATACAACAGTTTAATTGCTAGACCCTCTATTTCAGTCATTTGAAGGCGAGAAAGAAGCCTAGTGTGAGGTACCATATCAAAGGTTGCTGATTGGTCTAGTAGTTCAGCATATCCTTACCACCTGTGTCTAGAGTGTCTTTGATGTGTTCTGTTACCTCTAGAAGGGCTCTTTCAGTTCTAAATTTGGGTCTGAAATCCAGTTACCTGGGGTGGATGAGATTTTTAGACTCCAGGTATTATGAGTGTTGCTGCTTGAAAAATTACTCCAGCAGCCTAGATAGCACGGGAAGCAGAGAGATTGGCCTATAATTAGCCAACAAAGTGGACACTGCAGATTTTTTTTTTTTTACAAGAAAGGGAGGTTTTTAGCCTGCTTCTGGCTGACTGAATTACTGCAGCGGTAAGCGAGTCATTGAGCAATTTATTGACTATTGCGTTGTTCGCCTCTGCCCTCAGAGTTAGAGAGTTGGAGAGGAGCAGGGATCATATGGTGACCTTGAATTCAGGCCACAAATAGCCGACATAGTATCCTCCAAGGAAATGGGTTTGAAGGATAATAATGAGCTTTCCATTACTTCAGTTGCTACAAAAGAGACGGTAGGGCTTGCGTCATGCAGCAGAATTATGCTCAGGCTGGATTGAATGTTCTACATTTTGTTATGAAAGAAAGAGGCCAGTTGTTCACCCCATTCAGCAGAAGGTTCCAGGCTTCTGACACATGCCTTAGGTCAGGGGTTCCCAACCTGTGTTGTGGTGACCCCTGGGATCTGCGAAGCCTCCTGAAGTGGTCCACGACTGCTTAGAAAATAAATAATATTAACATATTAGGTCCCCAGCTTTCTGTAATGACTCAGTGAGGTGTCTCCGGTTTGCAATAATGATTCAGTGGGGGTCCCTGAGTTCCAGTCACGATAAAGTGGAACACAGGAGTCAAAAGGTTGGGAACCACTGACTTAAGTGAAATGATGTTTTTCACCCCCTTAAAAACTTCTCTGGGTCTATTGCCTGCTGAATCAATCTGTCCTTCGTAATAGAGTTATTGTTGCTATTTTAACAGAGGCATGGTATTGCCTTAGGTCTACCCTGTAGAGGGCTTTATCCTCCTTTTTATAGTATTTGTGTCACTTTCTTTACAGTGTTTTTTTTCCCAACATAGGGATTTGTAAGCCAGGGCCCGAAGGTCTGCTTCTGCAATGTTTCCAAACTGAAATAGTTGCAAGCTGCATTTCGGATGCAATTATCAACCACACTGGCATCTGCCTCAAGAGATCGGGAGAGTCCCAGAGCAGTCTCTGTCAGGGATCTCAGGAGCTTGTCCTGTTTGTCCTTATTATAAGGTCGAAAGGGACTTGTCTGGGCTGTTCACTAGCCCGTGGAGTGGTGGACTGTCTAAACATAATTAAAAAGTGACCGGGTAGAGGATCCAGCACTTGCATCTTTACATCAGAAAATAACAGGTCAATCATATGTCCTGGTCAAAACATGGAGGATATCCTGTCTGCTGTATTTCAAGTATCGCAGGCTATAAAGCACTTAGCAGATGGAATATCCTCCATATTTGTGATGGTTTTTCCAGTCTGCCAAACTTTAAATAAGGTCTCAAGTGGTAAATCGCTTATAAGATGTTCAGACTCGGATGCAGATTAACTAATGTTCCTTAAGAGTGAACAACAATAAGAGATCCATATGACTCATCATCTTTCCCTTTCCTGTGGCCTGACTCGAGAAGCAACAAGGGCAGAAAGTACAAACTCTGAGTGTGCTCCTTAAGAGTGAACTTTCCTTTACGCTGAACACAAATATCAATATGGAGTACTTTTTACAATGCCATCTACGTGTCATACATTCTCTGTTACAACTCTCAAAATCACTTTGTTATGTATGGCTCTCATAGACAGTCATTAGAGTAAATACTTGATCCTGAGTCTGGTTATTCACTACGTTGATGTAACAACATCAGAAAATTAAAAGTTGTTTTCCGCTTCTGTTATTCTATCAAGGGAGTCACTCACTTCTGTGCTGTTCCTTCATCTTGCCCGGGTGTGGGTGTTTTTGAGGGTAATATAAAAGGGTGCTAGGTTGGAACGTTTGGGGGCATGTTGTGCAGGCTCACCCATAATCTTCTGTGCCTGTGAAGCTGCATACAAGAAAAGGATTTGGAGATCCAAAATGACATATAATTAATTGTAGATGGACAGCTTTTAACGATTTCTGTCTCGGGGTTCCAAGTGACATCATAGACAACCTTAGCTTAACTTTTGTTGTCTGTTGTCACTTGGAACCATCTGATGGAAATCCTCATTAAAATATATGTCTATCAATAATTATACATATTTCTTATTATAATAACTTCTCAATTGGTCTACTGTAAAGTATTTTACACTAGACGTCTTGTCTGGCTCATATTTGGTCTTCATTGGCATGGCCACATTATCCCTGCCTTGAAAAATGTACAGTGACTCTGAGATAAAGACATAGGACCTGCTTTAGAGCATGGTTAATACGGTACTCTGTCACAACTTGATGTATATCCCATCCGCATTGTTACAAGTCCATTATATCCTGTGGCACTTATAATAGGATGGACAGGTTATCCATCACATTGTGCCCGAGTAACCCATCCACCAAATTCTAATTTAAAAAGCACTCCATGTCCACACACTTTACCTAACCAAAGTGTTCCAGACATACCATCTAGCTGGGACTCTGATGTCATCCCCCCAGAATTTCTGGTCATCTTCGCATAAAAAATGGTTTTGGCAGCTATACACTGTCCTTGTAAAGTCCCAACCTTGGAAATTTTCTATCATCAGACTTGAATGTGATTTACCCAAATTCAGAAGGGTGCTGACGACACACCACTTATAATCTACTTCTCCTTATAAAGGTTCTGTCATCTGTGGGCACTTTCTGCCATGTGGCCATCTGTCAATATTACCTTCATCCATGGATTTGTATGCATTGGTTAACCATGTTCCCCACCAACTTGTAGATACCTGGAGATTGGCATTGGTTCTTACATTGTTAAGAGATTACAATATATAAACTTTAAAAAAAAAACATTGACAATTAAAACTAGCTTAGATTGCCCACTCTTTCATCTGTGCTGCCACTCTCTTAAGCAGTCTGAGATTACCTAAATTGGCATATGGTGCTATACAGACACCCTAAAAAAATAATGTAATACATGCTGTTTATGGAGATCCTCTTCTACAAGAACTTTCTCGTTTCACGTCCGCCAATGTATATCTAGGATGACTTCAAATTTAAAGATATCTCTACCGTTGCCGAATTTGATGAATGGTAGGTCTTGGAGCATGATACCACTCCTAGTATAACAAAATATTTATTTAAAGTTGGTATGCACTGTGCAACAAAGCCTTCTGGAAAGGAGAACCAAATGATTTGCAAAACCGTTCCACTGACAGTCAACTTCCGAGGAATCTAAGGTCCAAATATTGTGCTGGACTACTCAAGAGAAACCCCAAAGTACGTAGGCATAGAGGAAACACGCGTAACATTCTCTGTTACTGTCTTTGAAATGTATGAGCTCACTAAAATTCTTTAATGATTAAGGAGAACATGAGCAGAAGCTGTTCAATGCAAAACTAGACACGTCACTATCATTGAACGCAAAGGTTTGTTCGCTCCCAAAGGAAATTCTCAGCATTATGTGGGGTACTGTACTGCAAAACACCAGACAGGAAATATAGGGGGTCATTTTGACCTCAGCGGTCTTTTTGAAAGACCACCGAGGGACCGCAGTGCGGAAGACCGCCAGTGGTGGCGGTTTTCCACTCGGCCTATTATGACCGTTGGCAGCTCTCTGTCCTTTTTCGGACGGAGAGCCGCCAACAGCCATACTGGCGGGAGGCGGGGAAGTGGAGGTTGCTCCAACTCTACCGCCACGCCAACAGAACACGTCCTGTGATTCGCCGTGGCGGTGTTCTGTTGGCAGTGTGGTGTCGGTGGAGCTGCCCCCATGGCTCCCGTCCCCTTCTGGAGGATCGTCGGACCAGGTAAGTCGATCGTCCGTGAGGGGAGGGGGGTGGGGGTGTTGGGTGTTCGGTGCGTGCATGGGGGTGTGCATGTGTGTATGTGAAGGGGGGGTGAGTGCGTGTATGCTTCCGGGGGTGTTGTGTGAATGGGAATGAATGCATGTATGTCTGTGGGTATGTCAGTATGGATGTGTGCGTGCATGTTTGAATGTGGGTGTGCGTGTCTGCCTGTGTGTGTGTATGTAGGCATGTATGTTGGCATGTGTGCGTGTGAGTGTGTAGGTGGTACCTGCGTACGTGTCGTGTGGGAATGGGCAATGTGATGTTGGGGAGGGAGTTGGGGTGGGGGTGGGGGGTGTGGGAGACCCCTATCAGTGCCATGGAAGGAATTCCCTGGCACTGATAGTGCTTACCGCCATGGATTTCATGGCGGTTCAAACAGCAGGAAATCCACGGCGGTAAGCCGGGTCAAAATACCGCCGGCAGTATAGTGACGGCCGCCGGGCTGGAGACTCAGGTCTCCAGCTCGGCAGTCGTCTCCGCCCTGGCGGGCGGAACGGGAACCGGCGGATCACCATGGCGGTAACCGCCATGGTCATAATTCCATGAAGGGAGACCGCCAGCCTGTTGCCGGTCTTACCGCCGGTTCTCCGCCTTCCGCCAGGGTCGTAATGACCCCCATAATGTTCCCATCTTCATGAAGAAGGTCAAAATACCTTTAAATTAATGTCATTTTTTTTTTTAGCATTTCTGTGAGTTATCGTCTTTAAAGCATGTTTGTATTGCTAATATTTTAAAAGCATTCACTTTTTCCTGTGGGGCTGTGCATGTCTTGCAGAATTGTTGAGGCCTTCTCATATTTGCCCAAATCTTTCTGAAATACATAAACAAACCATCAAATCACCTTAAAAGGATACAACTGGCCCACATATGAATTAATCACAGAATATGCCACTTATGTGAGAATATTGAATACTTCATAAACAGGGTTATCATAAATTCTAGCATAAATCAGCAAGTGTTAGACCTATTTTCTTGGTCTGCTGCCAGTTTTTAAAGGGGAGCATTTAAGAACGACAGCCCAGATTTTTAAAAAGTGCAACTTCATTACATGGAGCGCCACTCTTCTTGCGCCCCATTGCGCACACGTAGTGCCACAGTGTGTGCGGCGTATAAATGATACGGCGCATCATGTTGCACGTTAGGATCAATAGCATTATAATTTCTGACGCTATTGTGGTACATTGCAGGATTAGCGCCAAATATATTGGGGCTAATCCTGCAAAGTACATAGAGGCCCATTATAAACAATGGTGTGCCTCAATTTGACGCCTGCACTGAGCAGGCATTACAAATGATGAGAAAAATGGCACAGTGGAATCTCATAGATTCCACTGTGCCATTTTTCTGGGCCTCCTAACGGAGGCACGTCCCCCTTAGATACATTATGCCTGGCGCATGCATAATGTGGCATAAGGGTTTACAAAGTGGTGCAATGCGTGCATTGCACCACTTTGTCAATTTAATGGCGATAGGTGGTGCTAGGCCCTTCTTAAATATGGGCCTATACTTTTACTTGTTGGACCTGGCCCCCCTGTTCCGGGTGCCCCTGGATTTTGATGTTGTTTAGACTTAAATTAATTGTTATTTCAAATCCCCTTTAATGGTGAAGTAAGATTTTAAGTTACATTCTATAAAAGCCACTTTCAGAACGTAGGCATTTACTTGTCCCAACCAGCTATGGTCCTGATTCACAAAGGTGAAATTACACTTTTGTGCAAGTTTATGTTTGTTTTGGTATTCACAAACATGGAGTTAAATGGAATATAGGAGTTATTGGTAAGTTTAAAATGCAGAGACACCTCAATCTGGTGGAGAACTCTGCAGATAAAAAGATAGGATATGCTTATGAGCAGTCAAAAACTTACTGTTAACTCCCTGTTTGAGAATCCCAAAACAAATGTAAACTTACACCAAAGGGTAAGTCTGCCTTTGTGAATCATGACCTTCTGCCAGTATCCTGGATCAGATGACTGTGAATGGCTTTGCTATTGGGGTTTGTGTATTGCATCCATACAGTGAGGCAAAAGGGGTTTAGGCGTGGACAGGATCATGGTCAGTTTTAGAGCAGTGGACCTGTGTAGCTGCACCTGACCCTAAGCTCAGGGAGCGCTGTGTTTAGCAATAATGTAAGGGGTTAAAAAACCTGCTGGAGAATTCATTGTGTAGCCACCAAAGTGGTCTGACAACCTACACTTTTATGAGCAGTGCTATAAAACAAATGTATGTGAGAGAGGGACTCTAGCGAGACCAGGGGCAATGTTGATGGGTGAAAGTGAAAGAATCCATGGAGAAGGGAGTCATTGGGGAGAGGCACCAGAAAAGACTGTTAAATCGGACACCACCAATACTAAAGCTTACACAGGACAGAATGTGCCATCCTGGCCGAATGGCTGGAGAGCGGCTGTACCCAGCCTCACTTACACTTCAAAGGGCTTTGCCTACAGAACACACAAATAAACCTTTGTCATCCTAGACAGTATGGAGTGTACACCAGGGAAAGAATTGACCAGAACCAGTTTTGAAGGTAGGTCTAGAAATTCCCCCACACAAAAGCTGGGGTCAAGTGTAAAAATGAAACCTCCAGACCCACTCATCAGAACACTGGAAGGTTCAGAAAAAGGACTCCCCTGCAACCAGAAGAAAAACCTTGCTGCTTGAAGAACTGACTTGCTGCCTGAAGAAGGAAGACTGGACCTGTATGCCTTGATCCCAGGCTAACCAGAATGACTCCAAGGGTGAGTTGTCTGATCTTTCGTGTGGTCTACAGGGACACACAAGCTCCTAGAGGTCTCCCTGCAACTGACCAGCTGCAGCTGGACCTGGTCGAGCCATGCTGCTGGCCTCTTTACACTAGAACTCTGCCATTTGTGATGACCGCCAATGGTAAGCTCCTGTAAGACCTGCTCTTCGGGCCAATAGAGACCATCTGCAAATACCGACGAGACCTACACTTCCAACTACAACATGTGGCAGCGGCTAACACAAAGCTACGACAAAGACCAGCTGTTCGCACTACAGTTACGTCAGTCTGCAATGCTTGACCTGCTCTTCATGCCCAAAACCCCAGCCTCCTCGTGGCCTCCTCCCATGTGAGCGGAAGTGTTCGTGCAAGACTTCAGAAGGTAGCTCATGATTGGGCCAATCGTGGTTCCTGTATCCAAACCACAGTCCATTGCAGTCAGCTTTAACTTGTGACTTTCCCCCGTCTCGAACAATCAGATAACTGCGATTGGCGCTTTGTGCTTTTAGACGCTATATTTACCTTTAATCTTTAACATTGCATATCTCCGATTGTACAGATTGGATTTTTGTCATTTTGATGTCAAATGATTTATTAAATCGCACCCTTTTTTCTAAATTAGTGAGGATTTTTTCTTGTATTGTGTTGTGTTTTCACTTTATTACTGTTTGTGTGCTGCATAATTCTTTACTCTTTGTCTTCAAATTAAGCCTGACTGTTTCGTGCCAAGCTACCAGAGGGCTAGGCACAGGTTAATTTGGTGACTTTTTTGTGCACCCTGACAAGGATTGTGGTTGTTGCCTGAGAGGGTCTTCCACCCTCTCAACCAATAACACAAGTTCTTAAAATACTAATTAGGATGAGCATATTCAGCTCTATTTATTTTTGTAGCGGTCAGTTTCACGTTGAGAGACAGGTAAATGCTTTTATTTTGTTCGAAATAGAAAAAAAGTAAATGTGTTTTTGGTAATAAAACAGCACTAATCAGCTTAAAATTCTTCGTATTACTGATGTACAACAGCAAGTTTATGCGAATTCTTACCAAAGTCAGTCGAAGATTTTTAAATTAAGACCTCACATCTGTGACGTTTCAAAACTTAATTTACACTCTGTAGATTAAAGAGGTCAATGAAGAAACGAAATACCTTCCTCATTAACATTTCAAGCACTTCATCACTCACGATACACACACAACCTTTGCAGTCGTTGATGCACAGCATTTTCACAAATGTGTTCCGGTAGACCTAAATTCATTGAAAGTTCTATTGTTTTGCAGAAATGTCCAATCTTTTGTCATTCATAAAAAGGATACAACAGCATATCTGTAACTGCAAAATGAAATGCCCAATCTTTTGTCATTCATAAAAAGGATACAACAGCATATCTGTCACAGCAAACTGTATTCTCAGTTATACGGAGCGAAATGTATGTACGCATCCACAGAAATATTGTCAATTTCTCCATAGATTGGAGCATATAGGTTGCAAATGTTGGCCATTTACCTTTACTGATATCTTTAATATTTCACTAGGAATTTTTCATACATATGCTCTTTTTAAGAGATTGAACCTTCTTACCGCTAGGTGTGACATTTTCCAACTTGGAGACCAAAACTGATCATGGAGAGGACCAGTCTGTCACATGCTTCCTAACTTCCCCTCCTCGACACATTTTTTTAAGCCCACTAGTTGCAGCTTTTCCCATTCCCTACACGGTCTCGAATATCTTTGTTCCCTATATTGCAGTCTGCATGGATGCTTCCTCAGCTATGTCACAAAACAAGTATTGTAAATAATACATGACTGCGACTTGAAAGATGAGCATTCTACACGTTCAGTAAACTCCTTATACCCGTTTGCCATCTACATAAAATAAATATTATTGGGTGACTCAGGTCACTCCAAACCTCAGTACTCTTTTGCTGTAAGAATCCTATCTAGTTATTAAATGTTTTGTGACCTTTCAGGTGGCTCAATGGAAAACATCTGGTCTCACATTTATTTGATTCATAAAGATCATCTGGGATGGGAAAGTTAAAAAAAAAAAAACACACCTTATATTCAAAGGCCTTCATTTATGGGAATTTGGCATTGGGCAGCACAGGGGGAAAGGGCAGGAATGCGCTGTATATATCTAATATGGTGCATCCCTGTCCTTTCCGCCTGTGCTGGAACTGTTTTGGCAGCCTAGCACCAATGCAGGCACTCTTGCACTAGTGTGCAAGGGTGACTGTGTTGTCAGCAGGCTTGTTTAAGTGCAGGAAGGGGCACCTTCCTGCACAGTAACAATACACAGAAGTGTTCCCTCTTTCTATGTGTGCTGCAGAAGGCAGCACACAGAAAGAGAAAACAACAAGGAGAAATAAAGATATTTCTCCTTGTTATGCCTGCCCTAGGGCAGTGTAAGGTTTTGACTGATTCCCAGGTTTACAAGTCCTTGTAATTCTGGGAATGTGTCAAAACCCATGAGAGTTATGTGGGAACACCCACAACAACGTCCTTGGAATGCCTCCCTTGAGCAGAGTAAGGCAACGCAGTGATTTGACCTGCGTTGCCTTACTCAGGATTTATGAGGCAGAGTGGCTTTGCATGGCTTCATAAATGTGACTCAGAGCCTTGCATCACGCATGTACCACTTAGTGTGGTGCAAACAGGACACAAGATTCTCATAAATATGCTCCAAAATGTTTCTGCAACATCCTTCATCACACAAATTAGTTCTACATTAAAATATTAACATGACCAAAATCAACAAAAGGACCAATTTGAAAGTGGCCATAAGGGACAAAGCCCAGACAAATGGAGTGGTGGCGAAGGTAAGATAGGCACCATAATATCTTTTGACATGCAGTATGTTTTTTTTCTCATTGAGATGTACACTGAAAGACCCAAGTGCTTTGAGATTTTATACCTATGTTACGTATGTTTCTAGTCTTTTCAGTCTGAGCCTCTCATTCAATTTTTTATCAACCTGTTTCTCCAAAGATTCTAATTTATTTTTCTATCTTTGAAATATACTTCTGATTTCATAAATGTTTTCTTTTGGACACTCTAAATCAAATCAAGTGATTTAGAGTCCATTGTATGGCTGCTCCACCACTTTGCTCCTGACATCACAGCAAGAGTGGAAAGTCACACAGCCATACCACCCATGACCAGACTCCTGGCTGTCCTACACATCCTGGCCTTGTGATCATTCCAGACCACGGCAGCACAAATGGGTGGTGTCTCCCAACTATCCCTTTCTGTCTTCCTTCCTATGGTCCTAGACGCTATAATCTGCCTCACACTCCACCGCATCAGGTTCCCCAGAAACTGCAGCAGGAGAAAAATCAAGGACTCTATCAAATTGCTGGATTCCCACATGTGCTAGGTACAATGGACTGCACCCATCTCCAACTTGTCCCTTCTGCTGAAACCAAACACCTCTACAGGAACCGCAAACATACGCAATCAATCAATGTGTAGGCCATTGTGGACCATTGTGGAATAATCTCCAAATTCCTTGCAAAATATCCCGACAGTGTTCATGATGCCTATATCTTCAGACACTCAACTATCAATCAACGATTTGAAGATGGACAATATGCCAATGGCCTACTCGTAGGTAAGAGAGTATGCAATTCATAACACAGACAACACACCAAACTTGAGGGACAAACAATGCATACACCACATGAAACACACATGGACAGGCAACACTCCTGCTTCAAGCTCACATTATACTACTTACCCTTCTACTAAACAAAACAACACTACCACTAACACACCCTCTCTAAACTGCCAGCTCATAAATGCTCGATCACTCTCAAAGAACAAGCACCACATCTACGACCTACTCACAGACACACAACCTGACTTACTATTCATTACAGAATCCTGGTTGGGAGATGACATGGCACCAGTGTTGCACGAAGCCCTTCCTCCGGGTTATCAAACCATCACACAAAACTGTATAGGCAAGATAGGAGGTGGACTAGCTATTATATTCAAACAGGCAATAAACCTCAGTAAAACAGACAACATCTCCATACAAGGTTGTGAAGCCCTCCTTACCAGATGCCACCCTACTCCAACTTCATCCTGTAACTTTCTCCTCCTTTACAGACCTCTACCTAACAACTCCACTTTCCCTGATGCTTTTCTTGACACAGTCTCAAACCTTATTACACTATACCCCAATCTATGCATTCTTGGGGATCTTAACATTTGGTTTGGCAAACCCAATATGCCCCATCCAAAAGCTATCACCACTGGCCTACTCGCATTGAACCTACATCAGATTGTACACAATCCCACACACATCGCTGGTCACATCCTAGATGTCATTTTTGCTAAGCCTGAACTCATTACTATTCATAGCATCACACCAACCACCTGGTCAGACCACCATCTGATAACTTTCCGACAGACAACTCCACAAATCAACACACCCCACAACCACTTACATACATACACCTACCGACCATGGAGCAAACTCAATTTGGATCACTTAGAAACAAAACTAACAGCAAACACAGATCTAGATACAATCAATTCTGTACCAATACTTTGAGTGGCTACAGGAAGCTTTTGATGTCCTAATACCACTCAGAAAAACTACACATGAGAAAAGAAAACCAACACCTTGGAGAAACACAGAACTTAAAAAGATAAAGCAACAAATCAGAAAGTTGCAGCGGACCTGGCTCAAAACAAACAACAGTCAAGACAAACTGCAGCTACACAAACTTAACAGGATATACAAATCATCAATCAAAAAAGCTAAAAAAAGATACTACTCAGACAGAATTCTAAATGCTCAATCTACAACCAAGGAATTTTATAAAATTCTCAATGAATTTCGAAAACCCACATGCATGGAAGGAAGTCATCCCACCACTCAAGATTTCACAAACAAATTGGCAACTCACTACACAACCAAGGCAGACACATTGGACTCCTATTTAAAACAGAAGAAAAACATCAGCACCAACCCCTTTACTAAAATACCCTTTAAGAATAAACCATCCCAACCTCTACAGTCTTTCAAACAACTATCCCAGGATGAATTTATGGATTTGGTCAAAGCAAGCAGACCTTCTGGTTGCCCTTCTGACCCTTGCCCACCACAAATCTTCAAGAACATCCTGCTATCTACTTCTGCTGCCACACCTGTAAGAAGAATCATCAACAACTCTTTAACTTCAGGAACTTTTCCTACAGACCTGAAAAAGGCATACATACGACCATTATTAAAGCAAACAAACCTAGACCCGCAAGACCCCAACAACTACAGACCTATCACAAATGGACCTTTCCTGGGCAAATTGATAGAAAGAGCAGCATTCGCCCAGATGTCACAATTCATTGAAGACAATTCTATACTTTCAGACTTCCAAACTGGATTCCGCCCAGGAAGAAGCACTGAATCGGCACTCATGGCAATCTGGGACGATCTTAAAAACACAGTCGACCGAAATGGAGTTGCTGCACTACTTCTCTTGGACCTCACAGCTGCCTTTGACACGGTTGACCATGACACCCTAACTCAAAGACTCCACGAAGCCGGCATACAAGGGATTGCTCTCAACTGGATTACTTCCTATCTCCAAAAAAGAGCGAATATCATCCACTCGCCCCCCTTCTCGTCCGAACCCTACCTCACAAAAACAGGGGTCCCCCAAGGGTCAATCATCTCACCTTTGCTTTTTAACATCTATATGATATCTTTACCAGAACTGATCAATGAGTTCCATCTCACATGCTACAACTATGCAGATGACACACAAATACTACTTCAATTAGAAGACCCCAAAAACATTGAAAAGTCACAAATCTTCAGTTGCCTCAGAGCCGTTGATCAGTGGATGACCTGGAGCCATCTCAAACTAAATACCTCCAAAACAGAAATACTCATATGTGGTGGCTGGAAAAATTATGACCCTCTGTGCATCTGGCCTGAAGATCTCGGACCACCTCCTCAATTATCCAAGGAAGTGAAAAACCTAGGAATCACCATGGATTCCAAGCTAACTATGAATACCCAAGTAGACAAATTAGCATGCACAAGCTTCATCACCTTAAAGACTTTACGACGCATCTTCCCCCACCTCGGATTTCCACACAAGGTGCAAGCTACTATCTCACTTGTATTATCCAAACTGGATTATGCCAATAGCCTCTACCATGGATCATCTCTATCTGTTATGAAAAAACTACAACGTATCCAGAATTCCGCAGCCAGGCTACTACTACATATAAAGCCGCAAGACCACATCTCCCCTGCCTTGAGAGCACTACACTGGTTACCCGTTGCCAGAAGATGCACTTTCAAACTGCTTTGTATCACCCACAAAGCTATACATGGAACAGGACCACTTTTTATCAGAAAGAAAATTACCAAATACATCTAACAAAGAACCCTCCGCTCAAGACTGGCACCCCGCCTTAGAACACCACCATACAAGAAAAAGTCTGTCGGTGGTACATCCTTCTCCGTCCAAGCAGCAAAACTATGGAATTCATTACCCCCAACTATAAGAGCCACAGATAACTTTCTTGTTTTCAGAAAACTACTCAAGAGTTGGCTCTTTCCTTCATAACCACCTTTTTCAAACAACTATGAACTGCATATGCCTATGTGGATAAATATTTTTTTCAGATTATATGTATATTTCTATTTATTTATAGTTTCTTTGAAAAATATGTATTGCTACTGTCATAACAATAAAATACATACACACACTCTTTTAAACCTGTCTGACTAAGTATTTTTTACCCATGATTCTAATTATGTATTGTATGTGCATATGTGTGTATTCGTGTGTGTGTGTATAAATATATATATATATATATATATATATATATATGTGTATGTATGTGTATATGTTGTTTCTGTGCTTGGCATGTTGTGGATCATTGCATGGCTCCTGGTTTTTTGGGGTTGTTATACTAGATATCTATGAATTTCTGCTCTCATCTTTCATCACTCTTATGTCATGTCTCTATCAAACTATCCTCCATTCTCACTCTGACTCATCCCAAATCCCTTCGACCACTTTCATCTCCTAAATATCTCTGCTTAAGCTCTTCCCTCTACCTCCACATCTAACTCGCCAAACCTCACTCTACCTCTGTGACCTCCCACACAACCCTACTAAATTCTCCTGCATTCATCTCACCCTGCTACTATGCTCTCCCTAACCCTTCCACATACTCTTCCCCCCTCCACCCCCCTTTATCATCCCAAGCCTTTGGATTGAGTAAATGAAGGATATACTCCCAATTAACACTTTTAGATTTCTTTCCTCCTCCACCCCTCCATTACTCCAGTCAATCTAACTAACAAACTCTCATATCCGCAGCTCAAATTAACTCACAATAATACTAAAACTGTACTCATTATTAAATGATACTAATCCATCACTAATTCTTGTTGGGTTCCGGAGTAGCGTGCTACTCATCGAAAAGCGCTTCAACGCCTCGTCAGGGGTAGTAAGCGCTATATAAATACGATTACAATACAATACAATACAATACATGTTTAGACAACAACATATATCCCACGTGCCACACCACACAGCATTCAATGCACATCATCCTCACATATGCCCATATGTACAAGTGTTTTGGACTACCTGACTGACACCGTACATGATGGACAGGTGGAACTATGTCCCCTTTACATACAAAAGCTGTGGTCAAACCACTACATGTGTCCACACGTTGATAACAGATTCTTCACACATAACACTTAGCAAGGAATAGCTCAGCTATGTGTATTGCATTGGCCATGCCACCATCAAACAACTCACATATTGGCACTGCTCCACATTTATCATGCTATAGAAACCTGAGGCAGCACCGATATTTAATGCCACCCTGGTGGTGCCATCACAATCTACATATCACCAAAACATACCTGATATACCCATTCTGTTCACTTTTCCCTTGTGTGGTGCATAGTGCAGCACGCATTGAAATACAACATCGCCATTATTGAAAGATCATGTGTAAGAATGGACACCTCACAGCACACCAACAATAAGGGCCGTAAATCCCACATCTCCTTATCATGATACAAGGGTACTAACAGTGGACAGTGGCAGCTGAACTACTGCCAATGTACTGGTAGAGGCCAGAAATGCATATGATTGAGGAGACATAGGACTTTGCAGGGCTGGACTGGTGATGCAAGGCAGTGCAGAAAAGCGCATCATGCCCTAACCTGTCCCACAAGTTTCTGCACACTCTTACATACATCACAGTACATCCCATCCAACTGTGCCACACTGTGCATTTGAACCGCATGCTAGCCAGCAATTGGCAACAACAACACTTTGTGCAAGGGAGGTATTTCAAGGGCAAAGGGGTGGTATTCATATGCAACAGACAGGGCACAACATCTGTTACATGGCACACAACACAAAAAAAGGTTCAAATTTACCAAACTTCACTCTTCTGGGCCACATGTTAAAAAAGTGGAGCAGCATCCAAAGCAGCTCCACTTTCCTTGCACCCCTTAGCGCCCCCCTACTACCACCATGTGTGTGCCATATATTATTTACTGTGCATCATTGCACAGAGTAGGTGCCAAGATAATTGACGTTATTGATGGACTGTGCAGGATTAGTGCTAAACATTTGGTGCATCTTCTGCACAGTAAAAAGGGGCCCACTGAAAGCAATGGTGTGCCCCCTTTTCACGCCTGTCTGTGCAGGCATTAGAAGTAACCACTAAAAATGACGCATTGGAACCTCTCAGATTCCTCTGCACCATTTTTGCAGTCCCCATAACAGGGAATGCCCCCCTTGAATACATGATGCCTGGCACAGGCATAATGTGGCGCAAGGGGTTACAAGGTGTCGCACTGCATGCATAGTGCCACTTTGTAAACATGACACAGTGACTTAAGCCTTGTTGGGCCATATTAGCGTCAATCAAAATGACACTAATGTGTCGCAAGGAGGCGCTAGGTCCTCCTAATTTTGTGCCTCAGAGTCAAATATAGACAACACCACACATATTCTGTACGGGTGAACTGGCAGACCAGAAAATATTTAACAATCACCAGGTCCCTGAGGCACAACCCATGATATTAACCACAACACACCAATACAACGATCCATCCAAACAGGAACACACGCAATACCAGATGCAATTCTGACTTACCACTCCTCTTAAAACAAATATACGTCATGGCACATAGCAAATAATAAATATGCATGTCTGACACATTTTATCACATTTCTGTGCAGCAGACCAAGATTACGATATCCAGCCATAGGTCATGACCCCTTTTGGAAATCCAACTACTGATGCTGAGAGGCTTACAATGAAGGCCACAGAAGGAGCAGTAAAGTGGTGGAGAGGACCTTTGGACTCATAAAATCCAGGTTCAGGTGCCTAGCTCTTACAGGAGGAAGCCTGTTATATGCACCACCCCTTGTATGCAAAATTATACTTGTGTGTGCTATTTTGCATAACATTTGTGTACACACCAATGTCCCCTGGGACGAACAAGTAAATGTCCCCAATGAGGAGGATGATGACAATGATGCACAAAAGGAGGAGGGGGAACAACCAAACTCTGCTGCTGGAACACCAAAAGAGAAAAAATTGTGCACAACATTTTCTCATAGACACTGTACTCCAAGATTCACCATTTAAATATTGCAATAAAATCATTTTAACTATGATTTCTCATGGCGTACTCCATATCACCATCACATACACCACAACAGTTGCAAATAACTTTGGAACATAGGCCCAGATTTAAGAGAGCCTGGCGCCTCCTAGTGCAGCATTAGCATCATTTTTTGATGCAAATATGGCCCAACCAGACCAAAATCAACGCACCAGATCTACAAAGTGGCACAATGCATGCATTTGTAACCCCTTGCGCCTACGTCAGGCATAATGTATGCAAGGAGGCGTACCCCAGTTAGGGGGGGCTGCAAAAATGGCGCATTGGAATGAAGAGATTCCACTGCGTCATTTTTGCAGCTACTTTTAACGCCTGCTTACAGCAGGAGTTAAAAGGGGGCACACCATTAGTTACAATGGGCCCCTATGCACTGTTCAGTATTAGCGTGAACATTTTGGCTGCTAAACCTGAATAGTGCATCAATAGCATCAAATATTTTGATGCTATTGCCCCCTGCCCTGCCCTATGGTGCTCCCTGTTTTAAATACGGTGCACAAATGGTGGCGGGAGGGGGTAGCTAAGAAAAGTGGCGCTGCACCTAGTGCAGACCCACTTTTCTTATATCTGCCCCATAGTGTGGAACTAAAACCACATTAGAATAATGCACTACCACATGAATGTGTGAGTGGAATGTAGGCATAGTCTGTAACAATTACAATTGACATTGTCACACATATATCACACAAGTGTGTTGGCTTGACATATGCCTGCAGCAATCCTGGCAATACACGTGAAGACTGCTGTACAGTTGTATGGCCTAGGTAGGAAAAGGGTAGCAATTACCCACAATGGCAGGTTTGTTTCTGCTAGGTAACTAAGCAAAGTCTGAATGACACTATCACATATGATAACTGAAACATACTCCTCAGTGGCACACATGTTTGACCAAGAGAGAGTGACATACAGGGACCAAAACTCCTAAATGTCCAGGTCTCACACTCAATCCAGTTTGGTATGTGCATGTAAGTCAAGCAATGTCCAAACAAGTCACAGACCCGTGCCAAATTGTACGTATGATGAAGGAGACAGGTTGAACGTCGCATCTCCTCTACTCATCACTGTCATGAGTAATCACACTTACAGAATACACTCATGGTGAATGTGACATAGGTTGCGGAATACAGATGTGAGTGCATGCCCATGTTGAACAAATTATGAGGAAGGACAGCTAAGAGACTCCTGTATGTCACTTTGAGATCCAGTATGTGGAGGTCACTCAGACGCTACACAAGTGCTGTGGCTGGTGTTCTGTAAAGTTTAGGGGTCAGTCATGTGATCTAGCAACACCTGTAAATGGGAGGGATACTATTGCTTAGCCTGTAGAAGAAGCTGTGACCATCTACAAAGTACACAACTCTGACTTACTATGCTGTGCACAAATGAAGGGACAATATTGATGATGAAGATGGGTACAAAGGGTAATCAGCAGAAATTAGGGCAACTATGTTGCACTAGAAACATACATGACAAAATATGCCATCAATGTGTGTGTAGGAACACATATAGAATAATACTCTCTGTACAACACAACAATGTTTCCATGTAACCACAGAGAATGTGTGGGTCAGTACATATTCCAGTCACATTGGCAACAACTACAACTATGTGCTTGGCCAGCACAAACAAGTGTGACAGAAGCTAATGACAAATGACAGTATCTGTACCCTGAGTCTAAAGACATGACCCAGTTCCACAATCTATCAATGACCTAACCAAGCATCATAGGAAAAATCTCACCTATGTATGCCAAGTCATGTCAGACCATAGCAAATGATGGGACATATCAAACATAAACAAGCTGCCAGTCCCCAGCGTATAACTGGGCAAGCCTGACATCAACAACCCCAAAGGTAACAAAACATACTTGGCCATGGGACCACAAATGTGCAGGTGTATGTCTGCAGGTGACTGTGCATCGCAGTGCTGATGATCGATCATGAGGATGACTGATACCCACCCAATGCCCCCCCAATCCCCAGAGGAGGCTACATTGACTCTTGACACAGTCAAGGGCCTGCTGCCTGTACCCAAGGAATTGAGCTGAGGTGACCACAGTCAACCTGTGTCAATACATGCAACACTGGCCCTGTGTGGGCATACAAAGTGCCATTGGAGCACTGATGACTAAGGTGCCATCACTGCCTGAGAGCAGCCCTGCCATACAGATTGTATGCAATTATGTAAACCTGACAATAAAAATAAAGTTTGAGTCATCGTACATTCCAAGTGTATGTGCTAAACATATACTTCCTCAATCTTAGCACACATGTCCCACCTAGGTGTACCAGACTTAGGCGGTCATTCCAACCCTGGCGGTCCGAGACCGCCAGGGTTGGGGACCGCGGGAGCACCGCCAACAGGCTGGCGGTGCTCCCATGGGCATTCTGACCGCGGCGGTACAGCCGCGGTCAGAAACGGAAAACCGGTGGTGTTCCTCTGGTTTTCCGCTGCCCTGGGGAATCCTCCATGGCGACGCAGCTTGCTGCGCCGCCATGGGGATTCCGACCCCCACACCGCCATCCTGTTCCTGGCGGTTTCGGCCGCCAGGAACAGGATGGCGGTATGGGGTGTCGTGGGGCCCCCTAACAGGGCCCCACAAAGATTTTCAGTGTCTGCCATGCAGACACTGAAAATCGCGACGGGTGCAACTGCACCCGTCGCACCCCTTCCACTCCGCCGGGTCCATTCGGAGCCGGCATCCTCATGGAAGGGTGTTTCCCGCTGGGCTGGCGGGCGGCCTTCTGGCGGTCGCCCGCCAGCCCAGCGGGAAACCCAGAATAACCGCGGCGGTCTTCTGACCGCGCAGCGGTATTCTGGCGGCTCCCGCCGGCCCCACGGTTACCGCGGCCGGCGGGAGTCAGAATGACCCCCTTAGTGCCGTCTATTTGCCTATGAACAAAAGGGAACAATTCATATGTGAAAATGTGTATGTGTTGCATAATTACTTACAAATTTATATGAACAGTACAAATTTTCCCACTTAGGGAAACATAGTTAAGACAGATATGAGTATACAGCCTTGAGACAATGGCCTACATATATCCATGCTGAAATAGAGAATTGGTGTGTGGCAAATCCCTAAACACACTACTCTACTATGCATCACTTATCATACTTGAAACATATCTTTTCACACACAAACATGTCACATACATACAAACAATGATATGTCTGCACATCATCTCCAAAAATTTGCAAGCATGGGGAACTATACGTTGCACGGGGTGCTTTGCATCATGAAGTCTGACCCTTAGAACACACCAGAACTTGCACTCACATTGTCATGAGTTACCGGATCTAAACCCACCCTTAGTCAACAGCATCCTTTGCTAAAGAGTTGTCAAGGTTATCATATGCATGAACATGTTTTACACATGGCCTTTCCTATCTTATGCTGTGTTGTGAAACGTACAGTGGGAATTCTGACATGACAATGTGGTAGTCCCACATTAATAGTTCCATTACATATGTACACTCACAGTACACATGTGGAAACCTGTATGTGGAAAACAGTCTCCCTACATATGCACATTTGCAAACACTATCCATATTCCCATGCATCAGACACACAAACATATGGTAACACATTCCCTTTGTTACCAGTACACAGTGAAATACACATGCATACACATGTTGCCCTACCACACAATCAACAAAGATGCAGAGCCCCTGCAACTAGGAATGTGAATCTGGGTGCCCTGTTAGCCTTCCCTCCAAAATCCGCGCATGCCCCTCATGCGTCAAACAAATGACGCATACGGTAGTTCTCCATACATCGCAAATCACTAAAATGACACCTCACACCTGGCGTCTAATCTAAATCATCATGCCTTGTCAGGGTTCATGGAAAAATCCATGCGTGGCCGTCATGCGTCAAAAAAATAGACAGACCGTAGTCCTTCAAATATTGCATTTATAAAAAATGACGCCTCACACCTGTGCGTCTAATCTAAGTATACAGGCCTTGTCAACCTTCATAGAAAAATCCATGCATGGCCCTCATGCGGCAAAAAAAACAACGCATATCAGAAAACGTGATGCATACACCCAGGAAGTGATGTAATAGGTCTTTCTCGCTGCATACCTGGAAAAGTGAATTTACTTCCACTTTTACTTTCCAGTCTTGTAGTTTGTGCTTGAGAGAGGTTGTGTGGTGCTTGTGCTGGTGTGAGGAGTGTTTGATTTAGATTGTTTTGTCCTGTGTCCTGTCTGTGTCTTGTCAATCTTGTAAAGTTTGTAATTGTATTGTACATTGTTTTCCTGTTATTGTGTAACTATTGTCGGGTGTCTGTCTTGAGGTAGTTAAGTTTGTTGGCTTAGTTGGGGTTAGTTGGGGAATGGTTTTCTTATTTTTGGGGTAATTAGGTTTGTTAGACTTGGCATCCTTGGCGTGGTCTTCCCTAACTTTTTGCCTCTGCTTCCCAGGTTGTTGATGTGTGCTGGACTCTGTTTTTGCTGTTTTTGATACTCTGGGCACTTTACCACTGCTAACCAGTGCTAAAGTGCAAGTGCTCCCATGTAAAATGTATGTTTAAGTTGGCTTATCCATGATTGGCATAATTGATTTACTAAGAAGTCCCTAGTAAAGTGCATTAGAGGTGCCCAAGGCCTGTAAATCAAATGCTACTAGTGGGCCTGCAGCACTGGTTGTGCCACCCACATAAGTAGCCCTGTAAACATGGCTCAGATCTGCCAATGCACTGTCTGTGTGTGCAGTTTTAAACTACCAATTCTACTTTGCAGGTGTACTCACTTGCCAGCCCTAAACCTTCTCTTTTTATACATGTAACGTGCCACTAAGTTAGCCCCTAGGTAGCCTCTTATGCAGGGTGCAGTGTATATTGAAGGTGAGACATGTACTGATGTGTGTTACATGTCCTAACAGTGAAATACTGCTAAATCCAGTCTTCACTGTCTCAAGGCCTCTCATACCTTAACATTGGGGCTGCCTTTAAATACCTTTAAAGTGCAGATTCCCTCAGAGAGCAGATAGAAATATGGAACTTAGGGTCTCTGAACTGACAATTTAAAAATACATCTTTTAGTGAAGTTGGTTTTTAGATTGTTAGTTTGAAAATGCCACTTTTAGAAAGTAGGCATTTTCTTTCTTAAACCATTCTGTGATTCTGCCTGTTTGTCTGTCTGGGTCAGTTTGATAGTTGGGCTATTTGTGAATCTCCTCTAGACAGTGACACAAAGGA
Source organism: Pleurodeles waltl (assembly GCF_031143425.1). NCBI lineage: Eukaryota > Metazoa > Chordata > Amphibia > Caudata > Salamandridae > Pleurodeles > Pleurodeles waltl. The sequence continues at coordinate 744,545,725 of NC_090450.1, read as the reverse complement.
GCTGGGGTGTAGCCTGCATGAACTAATGAGCCATTTGTGCTAGGAGGGGAGGGAGAAGTAGTCACACACCTGAAAGGGCTGTGCCTGCCCTCACACAATGCAGTCTCCAACGCAGTGCAATGCAGTGTGTCTGGGGCATAGCCTGGGCAAGGCAGGATCCTGTGAACAACAGAGATTTTCCTTTGAAGTAGGCCTACTTCAAAGGCAGAAAGGGGTATAAGTATTGGACTGAAAACCCCTGAAAATTAGATCACTTCTGGATTCAAGCAGAACCTCTGCCAAGGAGAAGAGCTGAGGAGAACTGCTGCCCCTGCCTGTGACTGTGCTTCGTTGGGCTATCCTGCAGTTGCTGCTTCTGCCCGTGAAAGGAGACAAAGACTGGGCTTTGTTGTGCATTCCTGCTTGTGAAGAATCTCCAAGGGCTTGAGTTGAGCTTGCCTCCTAATTTGAGGTCTCAGGGCCATCAAAGACTTCCTCTGCTAACATCTGGACTCTCTGCTGAGACTCCTGCCCTGCCAAGAGGTGCCCTATCCAGTCCCTGGGCCCTTGAAAGGTGAAGTTGACAGGCAAGAGCTGAAAATCCATGCATAGAACGCCGTGCGGGGAAATTTACGATGCACCATCTGCAATGCAGCTGATAAAAAATGCGCCGCTGGCCTTGTGGCTAAAATCGATGCTCCACCTGCATCATGGCTGGGAGATCGACGTGCAACACCCGCTTGCGGCTGCTGATAATGATGCAAACCCCACGCAGCGTGGTTTTCTAACACCGTGCAACAGGATTTTCCACGCATAGTCCACGGGCGTCAAAGTCAACCCCACCCTGTGCGGATCCGAGGTGCCCCATCTGGAAATTGTCCCATTTCTCTCTTGTGAGGGAGAAAAAATTACGCATTGCCGACCGGACCGGTGAAGAAAACGATGCATGACCTCCCTTGCAAGGAAGGAATTGATGCATCGCTGCCTTTTCCGACGCACGCTCACCCGTGCTGCCTTATTGTTGACGCTAACCAGGTTTTTTGTGTAACAACAGCATTCTCACTGTTTTCTAAGGATTAAGACTATTATTCTTTTGAAAATTCATAACTTGACTTATGTATGTTGGATTTTTGTTGTTTTGATCCTGTTTGATTTAGATAAATATTACCTATTTCTCTAAACTGGTCTGGTGTCCATTTTGTAGTGTTGTCACTGTATTACTGTGTGTGTTGGTACAAATACTTTACGAATTGCTTCTGAAGTTAAGCCTGCCTTTCAGTGCCAAGCTGCCGAGAGGGTCAGCAGGGGTTAACTGAGGGTGATTCTCCTTTACACTGACTAGAGTGAGTGTCCTTGCTTGGACAAGGGGTAACCTGACTGCCAACCAAAGACCCCATTTCTAACAAGGTTGCAGTGGAGGGAAACTGCAAGATGTCCGGGAAGGGAAGAGCACAGATGATGACTGGGGATAAACTGGGAGGGTTCATTTGGTTGGTGTGCCACCTCCCCAACGTTGTGGCTATGGGTGGCCGTGTGATCATGGTCTACCCAACTGAGGCAAGAAAGCTGCGCTGGGGCAAGGTGCTCTACCAGCTTTGAGTCATCTTCTCAGTGGAATGCCCCGAACACCAGGCGAAGACAGTGTGCAACATTGGATAGCTGTTATCCCTGCGACATGAACAATATATCGTAGATGCTTGGGAGGCAGATTGGTATAGACTTGGGTCTTGACATTGTTTTAGGATGTCTGGTGGACAACATGTGTCATCTGAAGATGTTGTTTCTATTGCATGTGTGTTCTTCCTCTACCCAACGCAGTTTTTGATGACATGTTCTGCTCATGTTTTTGTAGCATCAATGACTCCAGCACAGAAGTGTGCCTTTGAAAAGAGGGCAGAGAGGTCCAGGCACATCTGTGAGGTCCAGAGAGGGTGCTGCAGGATGGGTAAAAGGTACAGAAGGGAGAAGAAATCGGGGTTGTGGCAGGCTTTTCCACAAGGGGGGACTAGCAAAACAGCCTGCAACAAAAGCCAATAAGAATGTGACCTCAATACAGAGGGTCAGGGGTGCCTCAGCAGGTCCTGCGCCCTCCACATCCACAGTACAAACAACACCAGCATTCCGAGAACAGCCACCACCAGCTGCCAGTGGCTGAACCTTTGAGGCAGATATGCGCATGGACATGGCGGTGGTGAAAGCAAAGATGACCGAACTGGAGGAGGACAATGCACTGAACTACAAACTTTTGAAATACATTATAAATAAGCTGAAGAAACTCTAAGTATGGACACTTTCCTCTTCCCAGTACCTTCCCTTCCCCTAGTGTTCATTGTAAATAGTTTTAGTGGGTTTTAAGTGGGTAGGCATAGGTTAAGTAGCATAGATTGGGTTAGTTGTAGGTAATAATTAGTATAGTCAGGGGGTGGGATTTAGGAATATTTCTTTTGTTTTTGGGGGTGTTGGAGAGGCTGTGTATAGGGGTGTATGTTTTAAAAAAAATACAAAAAAATATATATTTGTTTAGGCAATAGGTTTACTTAGTCTATTTGTAGCTTTAGTTCATTTTGTCCTACTTGTCTATTGTCTCTTAAGAGGGCTGAGGGGCGGCAATGTTTATTGTGTGGCATTACATGTATAAAATACGTTTAGATTAGGATAGATAGCTGTAGGGATAAGTTAGTATAGGTTAGGTTAGTGGAGGTTAGTGTGTAGTTTAGGTAGTGTTTCTTAGTAATAATAAATCTTATTTGTTTTCTACAATATGGTGTCCATGATGATTGACTGTCTGGGTGTTATCATGTCTACACTGGCTACGTTAGACAAATGCCTTTGGGCATGCATTCGGTATTGATTTACATGTGTGGATATGTGTATCCCCTATGCCCAAGGACCTGTCTAATTGGCAGCGGTATGACATCAGCTACTCAATACACTTTTCAGCGAAGTTCCTCGCACTCGGATTGTGTATTGGTATAAATTCTAAGATAGGTAATCATGCAACATCTATTGTTTGTGCTAAGTTCTGTGAAATTCATTTTTGTAAAGTTTAGCACATTGCACTCCACCTCATTTGAGGAATGGATACTGGCACACAAACGTATGCCCCGCACAGTCTTACATATGCCTATTTTGTTGGCCACATCAATGTTGTACTGGTACATTCATTTGGGATACTTCCAGACACTTGTGTTCTGAACCATACATGCCATAAGTGAACTTGCATGGAACCTTCTTATCAAATGCTTGGAAGACTCAGACATTTTATCATAGTCCACAATGCTGTCTGTCACCTTCATCATGTTTGGTTCTTAGTGTGTGGCTTTATATCAGACAGAAAGCCACACGTCCTTTTGTTCTGTGTTCATTGTCCTAGCTTTACACAATGCATATGTTTGAAACAGTTGATGGATCACAGCAAAATACAGTAAATATGTGACTATGGTAATTTATTTACACATGCAAGTTTTGTATCACATGTAAAGTTCACTGCCTCCATGAGAGATCCCAAGCCATTGAATATCCAGTCAGAGCCAGGGGTGAGGGACATGTGATGAGACATGTGTAGAAGAAGTGAGCATCAGTAAGTTGGTGGTGTCCAATTTAACAGCATATAGGAATTGAGAGTATGGCAGTCCAGGCTTGATGGTTCAACAGTGGTAGAGTCAAGAGGGCAGGTTGGCAGCTGCCACTACACTGGCATTATCATAAGCACAGAATTAAAGAGATACTGTCTATGTGGCACAGACTGTAGCTACTGGGTGTTTTTCTAGTGAATGTTGTTCCTTCCACATAATCATCCTCTGATGTGTGTGGTGCCTCCTGTGCCAATGGTGGTGTTGTTGTTGAAGTTGAGGGGGGCAGACACACATCACGGGATAGAGATGTGGAAGCAAAGGTCCCGCCAGCTGCCATTTGTGGGTAAGCAAAAGGCATCACTGCAGCAAGGAGAAACTGCTGGTTTCGCTACACAGTAGCTACATCACGGTGGTAGGCAGCCATGTTTTCAATGAGGAAGGCCAAATCCCGCTGCATGGACTCCAGGACATTTTGGATAGCCTCCAGCATGTTGTCAATCATGCTGCTGCCAATTTGGGAGGGTAATTGTTCCAGCTTCTGCCTCGGGACAGCAGCTTTGTCATCCAGCGACTGCTGAAGTTCATGTAGCAGAGAGTGGGTGACCCTGATGGCAGCACATTTGTACTTATTTGGACTGAGGCACCTCTGCACTCCCTCTACGCTGCCCGCCATGGTCTCCATCCCCACCCGCACCTGCTGTGCCAACTCCTATCACTGTCCTCTGGAAGGTAACGTCTGGGTCCTCAGAATCCAGTGCTGTGGCTGTACTGGTCAGTGCAATGTGTTGGTAATTCAGTGGTTCATGTGGAGACCCTGTAATGCTGTGTGCCCTCCTTGTGACTGGAGTGGTGTCTGGAAGGAATCAGAATTGATGGTCAGCAGCTGGTCATCCAGATCATTAGAAAAATCCTGGACAGGCAGCTCCCCAGGAGGTAAGGCTTCATCCTCTGCAATGGGATAATGAAAGGTCAATAGTGGACTGTGGTGACTGTTGATTAGGCCTGGGAAGAGTTCACAGAGTTCCACTCTGTGGAATTCTGTGGAGTTGATTAAAAACTCAGTGGAATTTCATGGAGGCAGAGTTCTGTGACTCACAGAGTCCTGAATGCACCCTATTTCGGAAGCGCTAAGCAGGGTCGGGCCTGGTTAAGCAGGCCCGACCCTGGTTAGTGGTTCCGAGATAGGGCACATTCAGGAGAGGGCTCCTGGCAGTGAAAGATTCAGTTTCAGGCCTTTTGTGCACTGGCCTGTCCCGTTTGCCCTCCACACTGGGAAGACCGGTGCACAAGAGGCCTGAAACTGCTGCTTTCTTTCACCGCCTACGGCCCTGGTCTGAATTCAGGCCAGGGCCATAGGCAGCAAAAGATGCCAAGCATCCTGTGCATCAGCTTGCCCCGTGTGCACTGCACACAGGACAGGCCGATGCACAAGAGGCCTGAAATGGCAGCTTTCACCGCCCACGGCCTTGGCCTGAATTGAGGCCAGGGCCGTAGGCAGCAAAAGCTGGCGTTTCAGACCTTGTTTGTGCACCAGTGTGCACAAACATGGAAAAAGAAAAGAGACGAGGACTTACCTGGGTCATCCAGGGGGTCCTCTCCTAGTTGTCCTCTGCAGCGGCCTGGCTCTCTGCCTCCCTCTGCCCCCTGCTTCCGGACTGCTGGTAGAGGGAAGCCTGGCCCTGGATCCGTCACCGGTGCACACTGCAGCCCAGTTATGGGCTACACAGTGCAGATTGTCTGCACTTGCAATGTGTAGCCATAACTCTGCTTCTGCGCGCACCGGGTGAGCTCTGCTCGGCTGGCGAGGCTAGCGGAGTTTTTGGACAAAATCCATGCTCCAAGCAGAGTGGGGAGTGCCAAAAACTCTGTTAGCCCCGCCAGCAGAGAGGAGCACCCTTCCCAACCCTACTGTTGACATAAGTAATTATTTACTTGCTACTGGTGGCTTTGTGACATGGTACAGACCCACAGGTCAAGGCACACATTTATGGACCCCTTGTGGCACAGTGTGCCACCTGAGCATCATTTCAATGGAGTCACCTTTGGCACAATCTGCCAATCCACATTCCCCAGTGTGTTACCCCCAGCTTGATTGCCTTATCATGGTCTTCTGCATATGTTGCACTTTCATTGATTTGACTGTGTTACACATGCATGCAAAGAGCGTTGTTAGGGATTTGTGCATACACCACAAATGGAGATGTACTAAATATTTAGCATTTGTTTTTAGAGATATTTGAGTGAGCAACTGACTCCTCTGCCATGCTATGTGTGTTGTTGGAGTGATGGAAGGATCTGAACTGTCAACATGCATCCTTCTAGCCACTTTGAGTCTTGTGTCCAGCATCATGCACCACCCATTGTGAGATTCAGCCACCTCATGTGTATATCTGCAAACAAGAATTTCTCCCTTCTTGCAGAACAATACTCATCCATGCATCATAGGTTTCCTTGTTGCAAAGCTGCAAGGATGCCTACCTCGCTGAAATGAGTGTTGTTTTGCTGGAAGGTAGATCTTCCTGTTTGCACACATACACACATGGTGGACCATCGTTACGTTGTGTGGTGCAGGATGCTCAACACATGACTCAAAGTGGCTAGGAGGATGCATGTGAAAAGCACACCCACTTCCATCACTCAGACAACACATGTGAGGTGGCATGAGGACGTTACACGTTTTGAGGCTTGTTCATGTGTGGATGCATCATGTTTGGAGACCATATCAAGGGAGACATTGTAGTCATAGTAATGGTGACTGATATTGTTATAATCCTATTGTGGGCTACTTTCAGTGTGTGTTGAAATCATCATCAATCATTGTAAGTGGCAGACAGCATTCCAGTTAGTTGACTATGCAGGATGGGTACCTTCCTCCACATGTGCATTAGGACCAGCAAGATGGACACCCCTATACCTTGAAGTTTGTGGGGGCAAAGTTGGTATTGTCTGTCATATGTTGTGACTTAAACAAGGTTAATAAAGGGATGCATTGGCTATCTGTGACAACTACACATCCCTGCACATTTGACATGATGCAGCACAGCACAGCAAGCTGAGCTGTTGCACTGCGTTTTTCTTCATAAGTGGGTACATATGTGACACAAACTCCAGACACAGACATCATAGTACTCTGCCAAAGCATCTTTTTGTTACAGTACACTCCAGTGGTGGATAGTAGTAGCTTATAAGTACCAAGCCAAGGTAAAGCACCTTGCATAATTTATCCTTCCTAAATCTCATGTCCCCCTCTCACATCTTACACTGCATGTAGTATGCATTCTATGTGTATGTTTGGGATTTTCCCATGCAACACGTGTGACCCACCCAGCTTCTGATGTCTTTAGAAATATTGCACATCTGTATTTGGTTCAGTGTAGTCCAAGAACTCAAAGGTGGTGTGTGAGTGACAAGTGGGTGTGTGACAAGTTTGTATTTGCGAAGATTGTAGTTGTTGATTGTGTATTGCATTGTGCATCTCATATCGGGCAAACATTCTGTGTATGTGGTACATTGATCCCAGACCACAATTTTCCTGGCAGCACCCTTGCCCCAGCCAACAACACCATGGAACCACCGTAGTTACATTACTGGTCACCATGGTGGACATTTCCCCTGTAGCCTCATGATTTTTGTCATTATTGTGGTGCTTTACTGCATTGGCACAGTACATGATGTCACTAGTGAAGCAAAGCACAGGGAGGCCCTGGATTTCTCATTCATACATTTTGCCAGACTTTGTTCTCCCTTATATGTTTTTGCTCCAATTGTAGAAGTTCGGTCAGCGTGCTGCCTTTATCCATCTCAGCAGTACCTCCGCTGTGTCGGTGTGCAGGCATTCTGCTACCATTGCAACAAAATTTCAACATCCTCATGCTGCCTTCTCTGCATCCTAGCATTTCCAGTCCAAGCCCTTTCCTCAGCAAGTCCAGCTCCATGTCTGATTCCTGGTAGGACTCGGGCTGTTCATGGCACTTCCTCACTGAGTGAGAGAAAAGTCAATAATGCGACTTTTAGAAATCGTGTATGTATTTTGTTTATAGTATTTTTTGTCTGTCTCTTTCTGGAGATTACTGAGCGGTGATTATGAGATGATTAAAGTCTGTGGTTGGTGCCATTCTGAAAGAGTTTCTCAAGTGTCTTTTACCTACCACCCTTTTAATCTGGGGTCCTAATCAAAATATTACTCTTCAGTAACTTTGTTGACAGAGGTAGGTGACTGGGATTATAAACTACTTTCTTTTGGAGAAATTACCTCTTTAATCCCTTGTTTTGAACCCTTTGTAAATCGGGCACTCTTATGTAGTTTAAGAGAACCATTTATTCAGAGCTTTTAGCTCCAAGGTATTTTCTAGCACGAGGTCTACTACCACCATATAATATTGCAGTTGATCCTTTTCGGTCAATAAATGAAACGCACTATGCATTGTTTAAGAGTCAGGGCAACCATTCCACCCACACCTGCCCTTAACAAGCAAACTTTTCATTTTTTAAACTCTTGCACATTTATACATGCCTAGATCATATGGAGTAAGTCATTTTCTGCCCTCTGGCACCTCGGGCACCACCCTAAGCGTGCAAGGAATGTTTTCTGCAGAACTGCTAGCATGCAATATGAACTATGAATATATTTAAAGTGTTGATGGAACATTACAATATGTGAAGCGTTTCCGACACAAAGCAATATCTTATGCCATCCTTCCTCTGTGAGAAAGTGTTGCGTAATGAAAGGTCACCAACAAAAAATACCGCTGACAATATCATCAAAAAAACAAATATTTACAAACTTTGGAGCCCTCTAGAGCCACTGGAGCATCACTTTTAGTGACGCTCCGGTGGCACTATGCACTGCACGGTATTTACAGGATGGCGTTATTCCACTTTTTGTGGCTTAATGCCACCTTGTAAATACGGCCCCTTCACATGCAGCATTTTGCGTGGCAGGGACGTGCAATCGGTGTTGCTGGAGGGGTACCACAGGAACACCCATTTCATTTTGACTTTGACGCTGCCCCAGAGTTATGAGTTTTCGTAATCCGGAGGCAGCGCCAAAATCTAATGCCACCCCAGGGGTGGCGTAAGCAGGGCGCAACAAGGATAAATGCTTTTATTTCTCCTTGTTTTTTGCTCTTTCTATGTGTGCTGCATTCTGCAGCACACATAGAAAGAGCAAATTGTCATTTAAGATTGTTTTTACGCAGGAAGGTGTTATTTGCACAAAAAACAATCTCCCCCTCAACGCAGCCATCCTTGCACAATGGTGCAAGGATGCCTGCATTGGCGCATGTCAGCAAATACAGTGCTGGCGCAGGGGGAGACACAGGGGTGCGCCGTATTCTTTTATGGCACATCCCTGTGTTTTGAAAATGATGGTGCATGACGCTGCCAAATTTGGTGCAGCACCACGCACCGTCTTTTTAAAAAATTCAATCTGGCCCTTTGTGCATAAACTCAAAAATATTGAAAACAAAAATATAGAAGACGACTATATTGTCATAAAATACGTAAGTATATTGAATTTTAATAACTACGCATTATACATTGTTTTTAGAATATAAGAGTGTCAGAATGACTTTCAGAGGGCCAGATGGCACATAGGGTCTACTGGGCTCAGCTGTGGGTGTTGGGGCCTTTTACACTTCATGTCCCAGGGCCCAGCCTACTATGGATACTGAGCAACTGGGCCAAGTACCCCGTATGCACTTGACCATAGGTAGTAAGGCCCATATTTATACTCTGTTTGAATTTGCATAATTTTTTGCACGCTAATTCAGCGCCAACTTAACTCCATATTTATACTTTGACGCTAGACACGTCTGGAGTTATGGTGCTAACGTCATTTTCTGGACGAGAAAACCTACCTTGCGTCAATGAGATGCAAGGTAGGCATTCCCGTCCAAAGAATTACAGTATGGCCCTTGCACCATATTTATCCCCCATGCTAAAATCTAGCACGGGGATGGGGGCCTTAAATAAGCTTGTTTAGCGCCATTATTTATTGCCTGGGTCAGGGCAGGCGGTAGGGGGCCTGTGGGCCTTTTTCCATGGTCAGAGACCATGGAAAGAGCCCACAGGTGTCCTTCCCTGGCCACAGGGACACCCTCACCTACCCCCACCCACTCCAGGAAGACACATGAGGATGGGGGAACCCATCCCAGGTAGGTAGAGGTGAGTATTTTTTTTTTTTTCGAAGTGCGATAGGGGGGCCTAACCTGGGCCCCCCTGCATGGCACTGTGCCCAATGGCCATGCCTAGGGGACATAAGTCCCATGGGCATGGCCATTGGGCTGGGGGGCATGACTCCTGTCTTAACTGAGACAGGAGTCATGTCCATGGGGTTTTAACGTCAAATTATTATGCTAGTATGGGCAGAGGCATTTTTTCTTTTCCCTCTGCCCGTACTAGGGTCATCCTCTGATGCTAAGCCCCCTGTTCCCCCATGCCTCCCCCACCTGGCTAGCACCCTTTTCTATGACGCCGGGCCGTATCGCCGGCTAGCGTCATACCATAAATATGATGCCTAGCCAGCATCTTGGTATGGCACTATCTGGCAGTAAACCTTTTGATGCTGAACTGCGTTAGCACAGTTCAGCGTCAAAAAGTATAAATATGGGCCTAAATGTGGTCAAGTAGTCCAAGGGTCCCTCGGGGGAGAGGTGAGAATATAGATTAGAGAACATGGGCTTACAACACAAAACTCACACAGAATCACCAATAAATCAGTGTCCAGCCAAATTCACACTTTTATGAAAAAAGAGAAGTATATTATTTCTACCACTAACCACACAAAGGAAAACTATGATGTTCAGAAACAACAACACAATTCCCCTTGACGATGGGGCTCTAGTGTTTCAATGGCAATTTCATATGACACTCCCTCCTCATGTCTGTTGTAGGGGTTATTCCCCATTCACTGTTGACAACAACCAGGGAATGGCCTCCTAGTAGTACGTGTCTCAAGATTCCACTTTGACTCTTAAATTTAAGTCAAAAGTATCCTAGCACTGCAGCACTCTCAGCAGTGAGTTTCCCTGGGACTGGCATGCCTGAAACAAGCTTTACCCGCTCCAGTAGGAGTGACGCATGCAGAGTCCCAAAATGCGCCCCATCTCAGGGTGCTTACAGCTGCTCAGGTCTGCCAACTGAGTCGGCTGTATGCGGACTCAGCTGCTGCCCTCGGCAGGTGCAGCAGGCTCTCCCTCCCTCTTGGACGCAGTCACATTCCAGTAGCGATCAGAGGTTTCCTGCATTCCTCCTGCAGGTCAAGTATTTCTGCGCCCTCAATCGAGGTTGGTGTGATTTTGACACTCCAAACTTTGATCCTAAACTTGGATGATGATGCTCCCACATTGTCCTCACTTTCTCAGTGGGATCAGACCAGTCACAGACCTAGCTGCTCACGATGTACTATGAGTCAACATGACTCACAGTATATGGGTTCTGGCCTGATTAACATGACACAAGTATTCCCGGCAACCCTTCCTGAAATACGGGGTTGCCACACAGCTATCACACAAGGCTGCAGCTTTTACTGCACTGCGGTCTTTACCACAGCTGCCCCTCCTGGCATACGGTGTCACTGAAACTCTACTGTGCAGGCTTTGGCCCTTATTGCATGGCAGTCTTTACTATGGCAGCCCCTCCTGACATACAGGGTTGCCGTAACATTATCTCACAAGGCTTCAGCACTTACTGCATGGCAGTCTTTTCCATGGCTCTCTTTATAGTGACCCTCTTTTGGCGTACAGGGGTCATCCACTCAGTCCGGCACATAGCAACAACCTGATCAGTGTGGCAGATCTTTCTTCACCCCTCACACAGGGAGTCAACTCGACAGGACTCCCCACTGGACCTTACTCCCTGCAACACTGTTCCCATACTTACAGGGCACATTGATCTTAGCAAGCAGGCTGGTGCTTGTGCTCTACGCTCCAGGGCAAGTGGTCTTGGATTCCCTGGGTGAGGTCTCCTCACCCAGCAGACAGACTACAGGCCTCGAAGAATCATGAAAATGTTACTAGACCTGCAGATTGAGTAACTTGAATAATCTACTCAGCAATAACTGTAATGTACTTGACCCGTAAATGGGTCTCAAATTGTGTGATCCTAGGCAAATATTTTAGTATACAGTCACCCTTTGATTCATTCTTACGTATGAGTGCACCTTCAAATATGTGAGCTCAGAATTTCTGCTGTACAAAAAAACCTCTTTTGTTTAATTAAATATATTAAACCTTTGCTCCACATATAAAAAGAATCTAGCCCACATTCAGGGGACACATGATCCATGACTTGCCTATTAGTTTACTAACAGTACTGCTATTAGGGTATTACTGTTTCTCAGTTTATGTTTAAACTCTCACTTCTAATAAATATATTACTAAAGCACGATGTGGTCGCACATTGTCATTTACCGACAGTAAATTTCCAAGAATTGTCCAAAAATCTTCCCACTAACATGCAGCTTTACTGATAAAACTATGTAATGTATTAACAATCTTTATTCTTTGTACATCACCAAGCAAAATGTTCTGATTTGTTTTCATCCTATTAAAATATTGTTTTCATCACACAGAAGTACAAACAAAGGGATTTCACAACTGAAATATATTTTGAAATGTTTGTAGAGATGACAATTATTTAAATGTTATGTTAGGAAAAACCTGACACCTTACAGCCTTTCATTTCACATTCTTACTACAGCAGGTCAGACAGTTCACCTTACAAAATCCTGAAACTCTGCAGTCAGAATGAAAATTAATTGTAAGACAAATTGGCTTTTGCCCTCTGTCTCTGAACACAGAGCAAATGTGACAAGAGCAAGATTTAAAGGTTTCCTTATTGCTCCTTCACTTTTTTGACTGAACAGAACACTTGTTTTTTGTCAACTTGCCGGAAGGGGCGAGTAGGGACAAAAAATAGCTCAACCGTATAAAATATGGTTCGTGATAGCGAGTAGACAAGTAGACTTTTCGAGGCATGGACTAGCAGGCCATGGCCCCCAGTCCTGGTCACAGGCAGAAGTCTTGCAGAGCTTCCCCTCCTCACACAACCAGCCTGGCTGTTTGGCAGATGACAGTTTTGGGGTCACATCTTCCCCTTCTAATAGTTCATTTCCAGACACCAAATGTAATTTTGGGTCTGTGCCTTTGAAGTTTTATTTTGGGGTTTTTCTTCTTTTGAAGTATCTATTTCTCTATTCTGTCTTCCTCTTGAAAAGCAGTCTGTCACAGCAGTATTGTCTCCAATGCTGATAGTCCCACAACACAGGCCATGGGAGTGACTAGAGTTCATACCTGGATTTCAGCCACAGTGATATGTCTCTTAAAAGGTTAGTTCAGGGCTCCCAGCCCTACGTTTTATGTTTATGTTATTTAGCCCCATCTCCTTCTAGAAATATTCCCAGTCCCCTTCCTTGTGCCATCTCACTGAATCAAAGGGCACCCTTTAAAGTGTGCAGGGGGTGTGTGGTCCTCCCCTCACCAGTGTGTGTCCCACCTAGCTTACAGCAATGCAGCAATCCACAAATCTTTCTGAGGACATGTCTCTGGCTCCAGTCCATGCTTCACTGTGTAGGCCTGGGACTCACAAAATGGAACCCAGGGCACTCCAGGTATTGTACCATACACAGGCACACATAAGCACAGTGCATGCATATGGCATACACTCATTTATTGTAGTATTGTTTAGTATTGTATCCTCTAGGTACTGTACCACTCACAAGCATAGATACATCCAGCATGTACATTTAACATGCATACACTGCTCAACACTGTATCCTTTATGTACTGTACCACTTATAAGCATATATACATCCAGCATACACATTTGAAATGCATGAACTGCACAGCACTACATCCTTCAGGTACTGTGCCACTCACAGGCCACTCACAGGCACATGCACCTCCAGCACCTTCACACATGAGGCACACATTACTCAGTATTGCATTATCCCTGCATTAATTATCCCTCTACTGCATTATCTCTGTATGGCATCATTCACCCAGAGCAGGCACACCACTAATGTGCTGCGCAGCACTTCACACCAACCTCATCTAGGCCAAGGGTGAGTTAAGCACACAGCAGTGGCACCTTTAAAATGGGAGTGAGCCTGTCACTCCAGTGACACAAGTTAAAAAGGGCCTGTTCACCCCTAATGATCATTACACTGCATTCTGCTATCACCACACTTGTGTTGCTTAACTCCTTGTGAAGGCAGTAACCTTCCGCCCATCTGAGGGTAGCACTTTGGGCGGCCCTTCCGGTCCACCAAGACTGCAATCCATAAGACAGGCCTATGTCATGGCTCATACGCATGAGCTGTTTGCCCATGACAACAAAAATTAATATTACTGATCCAGATATCATTACAGTTGGGAACTCAAGGGCGGGGTGCACATCTATTACCATGAAGGTGACTTTTCTGTCCCAGCAAAGGAACTTTTATAAAATATCTGGTTGATTGTTGACTGTGTTTATTGTAGATTGCTGCTTTGGTCAGTGATATTAATTATGGGTTCTCACTGGCTTTCCCTCTTGAACAGCTGGGCAAGTATTATCCAAAGGAGGTCTGCCTCGCTATGTAGCTTCTGCTTGAAGTATGTGTAAGAGAACTTACCTGAAGATGACTACAGATCATCGTGTTTACCTTTAGTTTCCATAATTTTCTTTATAAAATCTGACTATCTAAAATATCTCTTTCTAAGATAGTTTTTCATTTTTCCATTTTACAGATGTCAGCTATTAATTGGTGGCTAAATCTCTCTATATTTTCCCAGGGCTTGTGCCTACCATGACTACTTTCATTGCACCCTATTTGTAAGGAAATGCCTTTTTTGTCTTGTCACCCCCAAAGTTTTGGACTGCTGCTACCAGTTTATCGACTCTGAGAGTGCACTGAGACCTGCTTTTCAGAACTCAGTGTCTGTGCCATAACCTTAAAGTTATATGTTTGATTAGCTTATACCCAATTTACATAAACTATCTGACCTGTAAGCCCCTAATTTATGGTATCCAGGGCCTTATAATTAAAGGGTTTATCCCATGGACTGTAGCACAGGTTGTGCCACCCTATCTGTGACAAAGGTAAAACATTGCTTCTAGTCTACAACTGAAGACTGGAAGGGCAGTTTAAACAGCTAACTCAACTTTGCTACTTAAAGTAATGGCAAAAGCAGGTCCTCCCCTTTTATTATATGTAAGTCACCCCTAAGGTAGGCCGAATAAGTCCTAAGGCAGGCTGCTGTAAAGTAACATGTGGAACATGTATTTTTACATGTCCCAACAGTAAAACCTGCAATTGTCATTTTCCAGTTAACACATTTTATTGTTTTTTTTTCATATGCAATACATACGGCTGTAACAGTATTATACTTACACCTCAGATATCACAAAGGTCATATAAACTTATATAACGATGATAATAATTGGAGAACTCCCCACCTCCCCCTTCAGTACATTTCTCAGCATACGGTTTACCGTCTCTCTGTCCTGCAGTGGTCTGATAATGCATGGCGTTCCAGTTTTGCCCCTCCTCTTTCTGTGAACCCTATGTATCTTTGCTTTGTTGTCCTGGCTCTCCTCTCTCCTTCTTTCATAGTATATCCATGTTTGTCCCTCAATTTCTGAATTGGCCTATCTAATTTCCCACCGCCCCAAATGTTCTCATATTTCTTTTCTTTGCTCCCTGTCTCTGTATATTACCTTTCAATTATTTGACATATATCCCTGCCCTCCCACCATTCATCATGACCTGGTGCCGTCCCCAAACCTTACCTTCTGGCTATGTCCCTTTTTGCAATCATACAGCCTAGAGTGATCAGTAGTTTTTTATACCCCAAGTGGTCGGTCTGGTCCCATACCACCAGAATCACTGTCTCCTGTGTTATTTCCATATCTGTCCCTGTTACATGTTCCAGGGTCTTTCCTACGACTTCCCAGAATCTAGAAATCCGGGAGCAACTCCATAATGTGTGATAGAATGTGCCCATGTCCCCACATCCCCATAGACACTCAGCATTTGTCACACTCCCTATCCTATAAAGCACGGCTCTTGTATAGTATACCCTGTGTACTATTTTAATTTGTATTAGCTTGAGCGCTGCTGGAATGGCTACTTCGGCCAGGAACATAAGCGCCTCCGCCCTGTTTGACTCCTCCAACTCCTTACAGTCTCTTTTCCATCTCTCCCATAGGTGGGATAGTGGGGTTGTGTGTTTCTCATAATTGTGCCATGGGTCTGTGATATTAATTTCCTTTGCATCTTGCCCTCCAGAAGTCTTACTTCCAATGGGGCAGCTTCTTGTGTTTCCTCTTCTACGGAGATGCTGTTTCAGGGCTGCCCGTAAGCAGCATAATGTAACTATTGTGTGTCCGACATTTGATATTCTGTTTTGAGATGTGAAAAAGGTGCCATCCCATTTGCATCCCATATGTCAGCTAGGTATGTTATCCCAATGTTGTCCCAACTTCTATATCCCATTACAGTGTTTATCTTAGGTAATCTGGAACCTTCCCACAGAGGTGTCCTTGGGGTCAAACGTGTGGCTCATCCCATTTCTCTAGTTATTATTTTTCATATTTGTATAACCGTCTTTGTTGCTGGGCTAAATGCAGGGTTCAGTTTACCTCTGCATAGCCAATGCATGTAACTATTTTTATGCATCAGCACCTATCTCCTTGAATTGCTGGGTTGTCTCATGGAGCAAAAGCCCATTGATTCACTATGCTTAGTTTTGCCACTTTGTAATACTTCCGGATATTTGGCAGGGCTATACCCCTCTTGTATTTTGAACTGTGCAGTGTGTGCAATTTAATTCTGGGCTGCCCCCCTGACCATAATAGTGTGCGTACCAGAGAGTCCACTTTGTGAAAGAATGTGTCTGGAATGGGTAGTGGGAATTGTGTAGAATGTAGAGGAAGCAGGGTAACGCCACCATCTTAAAAATTGCGGCCGTACCCATCAATGAGATCGGGAGGGATTGCCAATGTCTGACTTCTATTTTGAACCTTTGCAGCAGGAGGTGTAAACTAGTATCATAGTGGATATGGGGTCTGTCAGAGACCCAGATACCTAGGTATCTGAACTTCTCTAGCTCTACCCTAAGCGGCAATATCATTATCCGGTCTGTCTCCCATGTGTCAACCGGTATATTAATGATTTACTCCAGTTTATTCCGAATCCTGATACCTCCCAAAGGCCCGAAAAATATCTCCCAGGCGGCCTAGTGAGGAGTGCGTCCGGGTCAAATACAGTAAGATGTCATCTGCATATAACGAGATCTGCTCTTCCTCACCACTGTTAGGGGGCCAACCTCTGATCGAGAGGTCCATTCTTATCCAATTGGCTAAACCTTTGATCACCAGTGCGAAAAACATCGTTGACAGTGGGCATCTCTGTCTTGTCCCTCTATGGAGGCTAAACTCATGTGAGGTGTATCCATTTACTCTCATTTTTACGGTAAGCCTATGATATAGCAACTCAACCCATCTCTGGAATTTCGGCCCGAATCCCATTTTAGTCAGTGTGCCGAACAAATATCTCCATTCAACCAAATCAAATGCCTTATTGGCATCAAGGGAGAGAATGGCTCTCCCTTTGGCCGAATTTATTATCAAAGCCAGATTGTTATGAAGCTGTCGGAGATTCAAGGCAGTAGGGTGACCGGGTATAAACCCTGTCTGATCCAGGTGGACCAGGGTCGTCATTACATTTCTAAGTCTGATTGCCAATGTCTTTGCTAGTATTTTGGCATCGACATTTAGCAACGAGATTGGGCGATAGGAGTCTCCCCGGTCTCTGGGCTTATTTGGCTGGGGTTTAAGGATTATCGTCGCTGTTCCCATGTCGGGAGGGAGTTCTCTTGTTTCAAAGGCTTGTTTTAGGGCCTCATGCAAATGTGGCATCAGCCCCTTACCAACCCTCTGAAAAAACTTGACGGGGAACCCATTGGGCCCTAGGGATTTCCATCTCTGTAATTGCTCCATCACTTCTATCATTTCTTCCTCTGTAACCACCTCCTCTAATTCTGCCATTTGCTGTTGAGATAGATGAGACATGGGGAAGTCAGCTACAAAGAGATCTATTTCTGCCTCTGGGATGGTTACGCAGGATTTGTAAAAGTCCTCCATTTGGGGTTTGCCAGTTCTCCCATTACCTCCTTGGGGTCCATTATTAACTCCCCTTGAGCTGTCTGAATTTCTCTAATAAGGGAATCACTTCGTTCCTTCTTGCCCAACCATGCTAGTAGTTTACCTATTTTATTCCTGGCCTCATATGTATGCTTACTTTTTAATAGGTATTGTTGTCGCACTTCGTCTCGGGTGACTACATTATATTCCTCCCGTTTTTGTATCATCTTCTTTTTAATGTCCTGCACCTGTTGTGTTGTGTATTTTTGCTCCAGTGTTATAAGTTCACTTTCTAGTGTTTGTATTCTTTTCTGTCTTTGCTGTCTTTTCCCTCTCTCTCCCGCCATGATAATCCCTCTGATGGTGGCTTTGTAGGCTTCCCACAGGATCACCGGACTTTGCACCGACCCCTTGTTTTCAGTGAAATATTGCTGTGTTGTGTGCTCTAGGTCTTTTACCACTTTCACATTTTGGGGACATTATGTTTGCATCCGCCACCCATTCCCAGGTGATCGGGTCCCAGAGATAACGCCATCTGAAATGGGGCATGGTCACTAATCCCCCTGGCCAAATACTCCACCTCCTTGAGTCTCAGTAGCAGCTGTTTAGTGAGAAAGAAATAATCTAGTCTGGAGTGAGTGTCGTGTGTGACTGAATAGTATGAGTTGCCTTTTTCCTGACCGTGGAGCGATCTCCACGCATCACTCAGGCCCATTGCATGTGTGAACCCCTCCAGTTTTTCAGTGGTTGGGCGTCCCTTCTCTGACTTATTAGCAATGTCTACTCCAGTCTCCATCACTAAATTGAAATCACCTCCCATTAGTATTGATGTCGGTGGCGAGGTCGTAAGTATGGTGCCAATTTTTTGGAACGCCTCACCCTGTAGTCCCGGGGATAGATATACATTGACTAACAATATGGGTACGTTCACATACTTCCCCAGTATTGCTATGTAACAGCCGTGTGGATCCACCCATGTTCGGGTGGTATGAAATGGGAGAGCCTTTTTAATAAGCACCATGGCCCTCCAGATCCTGACGTAAACTTTGTGTGTCCTACTATCTTGTATTTCTCCCTTTCCATGGCTTTATGTTGTGCATCGATGAGGTGGGTTTCCTGGAGGAATATTATATCTGACTTATATCTATTGAGAGATTTGTGTACCAGGCCCCATTTGAGCTTATTCCCTAGCCCATTCACATTCCATGTGAGAAGGGATAGTTTCTTGTTACCCATGGTAATAGTTTCAGCAACAATAGTCTGTCCTTGTCTGGAGGAATCTCCCCTCTTTGACCCGCAATAACCTTTGTACCGATGTCCAATGTCCTGTCATCCCTTTGATTGAACTGAACTGTTAACCATACCCCACAACTTCCCCCCCTCCCTACCCTATCATGTTGTGATTGTAAAACTAACCACCCCCCAATTCACTGCATGTGTTAGCCCGAACCCTGAAAAGGAGACCCTTGTTCCCCGTTGCAAGTTTCTCTGAGGCGTGGACCAGTGCCATCTTTGTAGGTTGTCTATCACTGTTTGTTGTTCGATGTCTGCCGTCCCTCCCCGGAGGGGTGTAGCGGAAGGCAGAAGCCAACGAGAGATGAGAGGCTGAAATGCCACTCCCCCATCTCCTCTCCGCCCAGACCTGCCGAGCCACGTCTTTTAGTATTGTTGTGTATGATTTGAATTATCTGTTAGCCAAACAAGTCCGCTGTCATTGAGGTCACCTGAGGGGGCTGCTGTTCCCCCTCCGATTCTGTTCCCGACCCTGACTGTTCTGTACCGCTTCCACCGGCGTCCGAAGCGAGCTCCTTCCACCTGGCGCTCATCCAAATATCGGTTGTCCCCCTGAGGTCCTGGAGCACCTTCATCTGTGCAGCCTTGATTTGGTCTTGTGTTGGGACAGCGGCAGATCCCGCCCGAGCCCTAGCCCCCCCTGCGTTTCTTTTTACTCATAGTCATGTCTTGGTGCTCTCCTCTCTGATTCCATTTCTTTTATGAAGACCCTGCATCTCTATCCATTCTCAGGCCTCCTGAGGTGACGTTAGTAAATGTGTCTTTTTCTCGTGTTCGATCTGAAGTTTCGCCGGATAAAGCAGTGCGTACTTCATGTCATTGTGACAGAGGACCTTTTAGACTGCGGTAAATGCTGCCCTTTGTTACTGTACCATGTTCGTGTAGTCTGTGTAGATGTTTATCTCTTTTTCTTCAATTTTCCAGGGGCCCCTTTTCCTTGTCACCTGGAGGATCATGTCTCTCTCTCTGAAATTCATTAATCACATTATTATCAGTCTCAGGTTTGCCCCTGGTGGTGGAGGGGTCGCCGGCATTCTGTGTGCCCGCTCCACTGAGAAGAACTTGGTGGGTGTACCTCCCAGCACCACATCACTCAGCCATGTATCTATGTATAGTTCTAGTGAGGGGCCTTCTGTCTTCTCCAGGACTCCCACCAATTGGATGTTGTGTTGTCGAGACCTACTTACGGCATCTTCCAGTTTGATTGCCAATGTTCTCAGTTCGTTGTTCTTGAGTGCCAATCTCTGCGTAAGTTCTTTCACCTGCGGGGTAGTCTCACCTAACGTGTTTTCTGTTGCTTTAACTCCATCTTTTAACTTGTTGTTGTTGTCACGCAAGAGACCTACCTCCAAGCAAGCGTTGCAATTTGATTCTCTAAGGCTGCCTTGGATCCCTCTATAGCCACCAGGATCACCGGGGTGTGTTGCGTTAGCGCCTCTTCCCCTCCGCCCGTCTCCATCATAGCATCCCTTGGGGGGTGCCCAGCTGGCATGTCCATGCCAATCCATTGTATCCTCATGGTCTCCTGGAGGGGGGAAGAGTAGATGATCGCCCTCTGGGCCTCCATACCTGATGTCACGCTTCCACGGCCACATAGATGCTGCTGTCCGGTCTCACGTTTGTAGGTTGTCTGCTCGTTTGGCCCCTGATGTGGCTTAGATTAATCTTCCCCCATCTCGCCGTTTATTTGTGCAGTTTCAACTGCAGTGTTTCAGGCGTGCTCTCTTGCTCTCTTACCGGGTCCAGCTCGCTGTATCCGATCTCCAATAGTTCCTCGGTAAGCTTCTCTTCTGCGCTGTCAGCCACCACCATCCCCTGATCACCAATGCGTGGGCACCCCCAGTGATTCAGTAGGGTTTTCCATTGTATCGGGTGCTATCTCTGAGTTGGCGGCCGCCTGTGCTTTCCTGGTTGTCCAGCTCACCTTTATCCCTTGTTGTATGGTACCTTCTCTTCGCCACTTCTGTGGTTCACTGTGGGCCGTGGGCCATTTCCCGGGGTCCTAATCCCTTGCAGCTTCGCCGGTGGCTCATTGCAGTGCTCCTCTTTTTGGAGCTCCCAGGTACACGGTAAACTGTTTTTACTGCGTGGGCCCTGTGGTGTAAGATGGCGGCATCTTCCTCCCTTCCAGCTTCAGACTCCCCCCTGTCCCCACTTCCTTCAGGCAATCAGCGCGGGCCCAGGGAGCCTACTGTACTGTGTCCCTCCCAGCACATCGCTGAGTCGTCGAGAGCCGTGGCTCTTAGTGCAGCCCAAATGACGGCTGCCACCTCCCACTCCCGGACTCACCACTTGTCCCAGAGTCTTCCTGGTCCTCCTTTGGGTCTTTGTGGGACCCCGGACCTCCTTCTGATAGGCTCCACTCACTTTATTCTGTGGAGGCGGGCATCACGGGAGCCATTGCCCAGAGCCCTCATCCGCCTTAGCGTGGCTTCCTGTGCACCTCCGCGTCACTCTGCCATGTGCCCCCTTCTCTGGCTGCGCCTCAGGCCCCCCGCGGTCCTTGGGGGCTTATGATCTCGCCTGTGGGGCTGGGTCAGCGCCTCATTCAGCCCCTCCGTACAAGAGTCGGGAGCAGGAGCTATGAACTACGCATCCGACTCCATTGCTGGCTTGGCTAGGCCGCAATTGTCATTTTTACTGTGGATAGATACTTTTTATTGTTTCAAGTTATTTTAAAACTTAATAATATAGCAAAACACATGTGAAGCAGTTAAAACAAGATAAAAACTAAGGCCCTTATTTATACTTTTTGACGCAAAACTGCACCGATGCAGTTTTGCGTCAAAAATATTACCGCCGGCTAACGCCATTTATTTGCACCGTGTGGGCGTCAAATTTATACTTTGATGCATGGCGGCGCAAACCACTGGTGTGAGTCATTTTTTTTAACTTAAACCACTGCGTCACGTCGTAAAGGAAAACTACGATAACGTGACGAAAATGACTGTGAGACGGTTTACGACGACGCAAACCGGATACGCGCTGTTTTTTTGAAGCAATTGCGTCAAAAAGCGCCGCAAACACTGCAAAATGTGCATAGGAGAGCCAAAATAGATCCCAGATGCTTGCACAGACCCCAGGAAGATGACAACTGATCAGGAACCAGCCAGGAGGACCCACACAACACCCAGGACAGGAAGAATTAGAAAAGAAAGTGTCGCTTCAGTGCAGAGGAGTAGGAAATTCTGGTTAAAGAGGTGACGGAACACCAGCACCAACTGTTTGTCACCTCAAAGTTGCCAATCAGTAGGAGAGAGGCAATATGGCAACAAATTGTTGACAAGATAAACAGTGTGGGAGAAGTATGGAGAACAGTCATTGAGTGCAAGAAACGCTGGCATGACTGCAAGCGCAGGACCAAGGAAAAGATGGCAAGGAACAGGAATGCAGCACTGCAGACTGGAGGTGGGAGTCCAGCACACCAGGAGACCCTGGACCACATGGAGGAGATGGTGGCAGCCGTCATCCCAGAGGAGATCGTCACAGGGATTCAAGGACAGGATAGCGCAGACTACCAGGAGACAATGCACATGCAGGGTGTAAAGAAATGGCTCCCTGTTGCAGTTACCCCCCACTTTTTGCCTGATACTGATGCTGACTTGACTGAGAAGTGTGCTGGGAACCTGCTAATCAGGCCCCAGCACCAGTGTTCTTTCACCTAAAATGTACCATTGATTCCACAATTGGCACACCCTGGCACCCAGATAAGTCCCTTGTAACTGGTACCTCTGGTACCAAGGGCCCTGATGCCAGGGAAGGTCTCTAAGGGCTGCAGCATGTATTATGCCACCCTAGAGACCCCTCACCCAGCACAGACACACTGCTTACCAGCTTGTGTGTGCTAGTGAGAACAAAATGAGTAAGTCGACATGGCACTCCCCTCAGGGTGCCATGCCAGCCTCTCACTGCCTATGCAGTATAGGTAAGACACCCCTCTAGCAGGCCTTACAGCCCTAAGGCAGGGTGCACTATACCATAGGTGAGGGCACCAGTGCATGAGCACTGTGCCCCTACAGTGTCTAAGCAAAACCTTAGACATTGTAAGTGCAGGGTAGCCATAAGAGTATATGGTCTGGGAGTTTGTCAAACACGAACTCCACAGCACCATAATGGCTACACTGAAAACTGGGAAGTTTGGTATCAAACTTCTCAGCACAATAAATGCACACTGATGCCAGTGTACATTTTATTGCAAAATACACCCCAGAGGGCACCTTAGAGGTGCCCCCTGAAACTTAACCGACTGTCTGTGTAGGCTGACTAGTTCCAGCAGCCTGCCACACTAGAGACATGTTGCTGGCCCCATGGGGAGAGTGCCTTTGTCACTCTGAGGCCAGTAACAAAGCCTGCACTGGGTGGAGATGCTAACACCTCCCCCAGGCAGGAGCTGTAACACCTGGCGGTGAGCCTCAAAGGCTCACCCCTTTGTCACAGCCCAGCAGGGCACTCCAGCTTAGTGGAGTTGCCCGCCCCCTCCGGCCACGGCCCCCACTTTTGGCGGCAAGGCTGGAGGGAACAAAGAAAGCAACAAGGAGGAGTCACTGGCCAGTCAGGACAGCCCCTAAGGTGTCCTGAGCTGAGGTGACTCTAACTTTTAGAAATCCTCCATCTTGCAGATGGAGGATTCCCCCAATAGGGTTAGGATTGTGACCCCCTCCCCTTGGGAGGAGGCACAAAGAGGGTGTACCCACCCTCAGGGCTAGTAGCCATTGGCTACTAACCCCCCAGACCTAAACACGCCCTTAAATTTAGTATTTAAGGGCTACCCTGAACCCTAGAAAATTAGATTCCTGCAACAACAAGAAGAAGGACTGCCTAGCTGAAAACCCCTGCAGAGGAAGACCAGAAGACAACAACTGCCTTGGCTCCAGAAACTCACCGGCCTGTCTCCTGCCTTCCAAAGAACTCTGCTCCAGCGACGCCTTCCAAAGGGACCAGCGACCTCTGAATCCTCTGAGGACTGCCCTACTTCGACGACGACAAGAAACTCCCGAGGACAGCGGACCTGCTCCAAAAAGACTGCAACTTTGTTTCAAGAAGCAGCTTTAAAGAACCCTGCAACTCCCCGCAAGAAGCGTGAGACTTGCAACACTGCACCCGGCGACCCCGACTCGGCTGGTGGAGAACCAACACCTCAGGGAGGACCCCCGGACTACTCTACGACTGTGAGTACCAAAACCTGTCCCCCCTGAGCCCCCACAGCGCTGCCTGCAGAGGGAATCCCGAGGCTTCCCCTGACCGCGACGCTCTGAAACCTAAGTCCCGACGCCTGGAAAAGACCCTGCACCCGCAGCCCCCAGGACCTGAAGGACCGGACTTTCACTGCAGAAGTGACCCCCAGGAGTCCCTCTCCCTTGCCCAAGTGGAGGTTTCCCCGAGGAAGCCCCCCCTTGCCTGCCTGCAGCGCTGAAGAGATCCCTTGATCTCTCATTGACTAATATTGCGAACCCGACGCTTGTTCTAACACTGCACCCGGCCGCCCCCGCGCCGCTGAGGGTGAAATTTCTGTGTGGGCTTGTGTCCCCCCCGGTGCCCTACAAAACCCCCCTGGTCTTCCCTCCGAAGACGCGGGTACTTACCTGCAAGCAGACCGGAACCGGGGAACCCCCTTCTCTCCATTATAGCCTATGCGTTTTGGGCACCACTTTGAACTCTGCACCTGACCGGCCCTGAGCTGCTGGTGTGGTGACTTTGGGGTTGCTCTGAACCCCCAACGGTGGGCTACCTTGGACCAAGAACTGAACCCTGTAAGTGTCTTACTTACCTGGTAAAACTAACAAAAACTTACCTCCCCCAGGAACTGTGAAAATTGCAGTGTCCACTTTTGAAATAGCTATTTGTGAATAACTTGAAAAGTATACATGCAATTGAAATGATTCAAAGTTCCTAATGTACTTACCTGCAATACCTTTCAAACAAGATATTACCTGTTAAATTTGAACCTGTGGTTCTTAAAATAAACTAAGAAAAGATATTTTTCTATAACAAAACCTATTGGCTGGATTTGTCTCTGAGTGTGTGTACCTCATTTATTGTCTATGTGTATGTACAACAAATGCTTAACACTACTCCTTGGATAAGCCTACTGCTCGACCACACTACCACAAAATAGAGCATTAGTATTATCTCTTTTTACCACTATTTTACCTCTAAGGGGAACCCTTGGACTCTGTGCATGCTATTCCTTACTTTGAAATAGCAAATACAGAGCCAACTTCCTACATTGGTGGATCAGCGGTGGGGTACAAGACTTTGCATTTGCTGGAATACTCAGCCAATACCTGATCACACGACAAATTCCAAAATTGTCATTAGAAATTGATTTTTGCAATTTGAAAAGTTTTCTAAATTCTTTAAAGTCCTGCTAGGGCCTTGTGTTAGTCCCTGTTAGCATTCCTTTTTAGAGTTTAAAAGTTTGTTAAAAGTTTGAATTAGATTCTAGAACTAGTTTTAGATTCTTAAAAGCATTCCAACTTTTAGAAGCATAATGTCTAGTACAGATGTGAATGTGGTGGAACTCGACACCACACCTTACCTCCATCTTAAGATGAGGGAGCTAAGGTCACTCTGTAAAATAAAGAAAATAACAATGGGCCCCAGACCTTCCAAACTACAGCTCCAGGAGCTGTTGGCAGAGTTTGCAAAGGCCAACCCCTCTGAGGATGGCAACACAGAGGATGAAGATAGTGACTTGGAGGAAAATTCCCCCCTACCAGTCCTATTTAGGGAGAACAGGGTCTCTCAAACCCTGACTCCAAAAATAGTAGTCAGAAATGCTGGCTCCCTCACAGGAGGGTCCAGCCTCTCTGAAATCACTGAAGGTAACTCCAGTGAAGAGGACATCCAGTTAGCCAGGATGGCCAAAAGATTGGCTTTGGAAAAACAGATCCTAGCCATAGAAAGGGAAAGACAAGAGATGGGCCTAGGACCCATCAATGGTGGCAGCAACATAAATAGGGTCAGAGATTCTCCTGACATGTTGAAAATCCCTAAAGGGATTGTAACTAAATATGAAGATGGTGATGACATCACCAAATGGTTCACAGCTTTTGAGAGGGCTTGTGTAACCAGAAAAGTGAACAAATCTCACTGGGGTGCTCTCCTTTGGGAAATGTTCACAGGAAAGTGTAGGGATAGACTCCTCACACTCTCTGGAAAAGATGCAGAATCTTATGACCTCATGAAGGGTACCCTGATTGAGGGATTTGGATTCTCCACTGAGGAGTATAGAATTAGATTCAGGGGGGCTCAAAAATCCTCGAGCCAGACCTGGGTTGATTATGTTGACTACTCAGTGAAAACACTGGATGGTTGGGTAACTGGAAATGAAGTGTATGACTATGTTGGGCTTTATAATTTGTTTATGAAAGAACACATTTTAAGTAACTGCTTCAATGAAAAGTTGCATCAGTATCTGGTAGACCTAGGTCCAATTTCTCCCCAAGAATTGGGAAAGAAGGCAGACCACTGGGTCAAGACTAGGGTAACCAAAACTTCCACTGGGGGTGACCAAAAGAAAGGGGTTACAAAGCCTCCCCAGGAGAAAGTGGGTGACACTAGAAACAAAGAAAAAGAGTCCCCTGTAGGCCCCCAAAAACCAGACCAGGTGGGTGGGCCCAGAGACACAACCCAAAACAAAGGTGGGTACCAGGGTAAGAGCTGGGATGCCACTAAGGCATGGTGCCATAACTGTAAACAGACAGGGCACCACACCAAGGACACTTCTTGTCCCAAAAACAAACCCCCTAGCAAAATCCCAGGGGTAACCAGTGTAGCCATTGGAGATGACTCCTCAGATGAGGAGGTCTTCATAGCCTTCAACTGGAAAAAGGGCCCAACAGGTGAGCTGGAGATTCCAGAGGGAAGTAGACACTTCCACCACCTACTGGTGAATGGAATCCCAGCCACTGCCCTGAGAGACACTTGTGCCAGTCACACTATTGTGCATGACAAGCTGGTGTTCTCAAACCAGTACATCCCAGGTGAGACTGCCAGAGTAAGAGTTAGCCCATACAGGGTCACTTGTAGGCCAGTGGCTTTTGTGCCCATAGAAGTGGGTGGAACTTTAAGCTGGAGAAGGGTGGTAGTCAGTACAGACCTCCCCCTTGATTGTCTCCTTGGAAATGACTACCCAGAGGTTAGTCAGAGCCTAAGAGAAGAACTGGTCCAGGGCCAGTCCTCTCCCAAGGATTCTGGAGTGCCTGCCTCTGCAGTAAATGCAAGTAGGCCCCAGAAGAAAAAGAAAAGGAAACAGAGTAGGAAAGGTGGACAACCTTTAGCCAAGGTTCCAGCAAGCCAAGGAGATTCTGCTCCAGTAGGGGAGAACTCCAAAAGTGGCTCTGATAAAGTCCAACCTGACCCACAAGAAGTCCTGGCTAGTCAGGCAACTGTTAAGCCTGAGTGGGTGGCTCCTCAGCTAACAGAAGAAAGAGTGGAAGAAGGGTGTTTACTACAAGATGTGGTAACCCCCCACTCTAATACAGCAGACAGGCACCCTGAACCCAAAGAAGCCTGTAACTTAGCCCCTTCCATTGTAGGTGAAGAGCTAAAGGTGTGGTTCTGGGCACTGATAGCTGTCAGTGGCCTCTGCTGGGTGTTAGCCTTTATGGCTGCACTATCCTTGGCATGGTGGTCTGACCCCATGCCAAATAGCAAGTTAGGCCCCCTGACCCTGTTGGTCATGGTGGGGTTACTCCAGCTCTGGGTAACCTCTTTGGGTAAGCTAGGGGTGACCCTGGCTAAGATAAGATTAGCAGAGGTGGATACCTCTAACCCCAAAATAGAAAGGATGGGTGAAGACATAAAAAGCACAGACAAGAGGCAGTTCAGACTAGGTCCTATCACTGTGGAAGTGGGTCAGTTCCCCAGAGGGAATGACCTGAACAGGAGGATGTAAGGCAGAGTAGGCCCTGCAACAAACCAGCCTATTTTCTCTACTCTTCCTCGCCTAACAGACTAGGAAGACTCTCCCAGCTTTGGCTGAGTCTCCTGGCCTGTGGGCTGGGGGGGGCTTGTGTAAAGAAATGGCTCCCTGTTGCAGTTACCCCCCACTTTTTGCCTGATACTGATGCTGACTTGACTGAGAAGTGTGCTGGGAACCTGCTAATCAGGCCCCAGCACCAGTGTTCTTTCACCTAAAATGTACCATTGATTCCACAATTGGCACACCCTGGCACCCAGATAAGTCCCTTGTAACTGGTACCTCTGGTACCAAGGGCCCTGATGCCAGGGAAGGTCTCTAAGGGCTACAGCATGTATTATGCCACCCTAGAGACCCCTCACCCAGCACAGACACACTGCTTACCAGCTTGTGTGTGCTAGTGAGAACAAAATGAGTAAGTCGACATGGCACTCCCCTCAGGGTGCCATGCCAGCCTCTCACTGCCTATGCAGTATAGGTAAGACACCCCTCTAGCAGGCCTTACAGCCCTAAGGCAGGGTGCACTATACCATAGGTGAGGGCACCAGTGCATGAGCACTGTGCCCCTACAGTGTCTAAGCAAAACCTTAGACATTGTAAGTGCAGGGTAGCCATAAGAGTATATGGTCTGGGAGTTTGTCAAACACGAACTCCACAGCACCATAATGGCTACACTGAAAACTGGGAAGTTTGGTATCAAACTTCTCAGCACAATAAATGCACACTGATGCCAGTGTACATTTTATTGCAAAATACACCCCAGAGGGCACCTTAGAGGTGCCCCCTGAAACTTAACCGACTGTCTGTGTAGGCTGACTAGTTCCAGCAGCCTGCCACACTAGAGACATGTTGCTGGCCCCATGGGGAGAGTGCCTTTGTCACTCTGAGGCCAGTAACAAAGCCTGCACTGGGTGGAGATGATAACACCTCCCCCAGGCAGGAGCTGTAACACCTGGCGGTGAGCCTCAAAGGCTCACCCCTTTGTCACAGCCCAGCAGGGCACTCCAGCTTAGTGGAGTTGCCCGCCCCCTCCGGCCACGGCCCCCACTTTTGGCGGCAAGGCTGGAGGGAACAAAGAAAGCAACAAGGAGGAGTCACTGGCCAGTCAGGACAGCCCCTAAGGTGTCCTGAGCTGAGGTGACTCTAACTTTTAGAAATCCTCCATCTTGCAGATGGAGGATTCCCCCAATAGGGTTAGGATTGTGACCCCCTCCCCTTGGGAGGAGGCACAAAGAGGGTGTACCCACCCTCAGGGCTAGTAGCCATTGGCTACTAACCCCCAGACCTAAACACGCCCTTAAATTTAGTATTTAAGGGCTACCCTGAACCCTAGAAAATTAGATTCCTGCAACAACAAGAAGAAGGACTGCCTAGCTGAAAACCCCTGCAGAGGAAGACCAGAAGACAACAACTGCCTTGGCTCCAGAAACTCACCGGCCTGTCTCCTGCCTTCCAAAGAACTCTGCTCCAGCGACGCCTTCCAAAGGGACCAGCGACCTCTGAATCCTCTGAGGACTGCCCTACTTCGACGACGACAAGAAACTCCCGAGGACAGCGGACCTGCTCCAAAAAGACTGCAACTTTGTTTCAAGAAGCAGCTTTAAAGAACCCTGCAACTCCCTGCAAGAAGCGTGAGACTTGCAACACTGCACCCGGCGACCCCGACTCGGCTGGTGGAGAACCAACACCTCAGGGAGGACCCCCGGACTACTCTACGACTGTGAGTACCAAAACCTGTCCCCCCTGAGCCCCCACAGCGCCGCCTGCAGAGGGAATCCCGAGGCTTCCCCTGACCGCGACGCTCTGAAACCTAAGTCCCGACGCCTGGAAAAGACCCTGCACCCGCAGCCCCCAGGACCTGAAGGACCGGACTTTCACTGCAGAAGTGACCCCCAGGAGTCCCTCTCCCTTGCCCAAGTGGAGGTTTCCCCGAGGAAGCCCCCCCTTGCCTGCCTGCAGCGCTGAAGAGATCCCTTGATCTCTCATTGACTAATATTGCGAACCCGACGTTTGTTCTAACACTGCACCCGGCCGCCCCCGCGCCGCTGAGGGTGAAATTTCTGTGTGGGCTTGTGTCCCCCCCGGTGCCCTACAAAACCCCCCTGGTCTGCCCTCCGAAGACGCGGGTACTTACCTGCAAGCAGACCGGAACCGGGGCACCCCCTTCTCTCCATTATAGCCTATGCGTTTTGGGCACCACTTTGAACTCTGCACCTGACCGGCCCTGAGCTGCTGGTGTGGTGACTTTGGGGTTGCTCTGAACCCCCAACGGTGGGCTACCTTGGACCAAGAACTGAACCCTGTAAGTGTCTTACTTACCTGGTAAAACTAACAAAAACTTACCTCCCCCAGGAACTGTGAAAATTGCACTGTGTCCACTTTTGAAATAGCTATTTGTGAATAACTTGAAAAGTATACATGCAATTGAAATGATTCAAAGTTCCTAATGTACTTACCTGCAATACCTTTCAAACAAGATATTACCTGTTAAATTTGAACCTGTGGTTCTTAAAATAAACTAAGAAAATATATTTTTCTATAACAAAACCTATTGGCTGGATTTGTCTCTGAGTGTGTGTACCTCATTTATTGTCTATGTGTATGTACAACAAATGCTTAACACTACTCCTTGGATAAGCCTACTGCTCGACCACACTACCACAAAATAGAGCATTAGTATTATCTCTTTTTACCACTATTTTACCTCTAAGGGGAACCCTTGGACTCTGTGCATGCTATTCCTTACTTTGAAATAGCAAATACAGAGCCAACTTCCTACACAGGGTAAGTCGCATGGGGAATTAAAATGCACAAATGTGAACTGTAAGCAGGGGGGGTGGACATACCTACTACAAAATGCATGTAAGTCATGATATTCAGGGAGTGGAATGGGTAAAGGGGCACGGCACGGGGGCATGGCCCGTTCTGAGGAAACCTGGGGCACACTACTACACAACACCAACGACCTTTTCATGGGTGTATGCTGCCATGCCAAGGATGTTGCAAAGGTAAAGCCAGGACAGGAGGGCAGGGTACAACGTAAAACTGGCAGCACATCACACATCAGCCAGTATTCTCCCTACATTAATTAGGGCCCAATTAACAACCTCAGGCCATACGTGCAAGTGGAATGTAACGTTGACAACAGTTGCCACTACCACCTCTGCTTTTTGTGCAGGTCAAGTAGCTAATGGCAGTAACGTCCCCATGGTCAAACACACCCAAATTAGAGGGTTCAGGATGACAACGTTATCAATCCCCTGAAATCTAGACAAATGTTCCAATCCTGTCAAATGTGATTGGCCAAAGTTGCTACAAACATCAGCCATTGTCATTAACATTAGGAGGTACACAGCACTAATGTCATACCCATGCTACATATGTCAGGGTCCACCCTGTGCCTGGGTCACAATAGCTCCAATGACACCATGCAACATCCCAAATGTCATACTGCTCAGACAACAGCATTGAGGGGGAGGACACATATAACTGGTTACAGAAATACACCTGCACAGTCAGAGGTGGAAATAGAACACTGCTACAACTATCTGTGCAATCCAATGTACCACACATTCCCCAACATCAGCAATACACTTTACCAATGCTGACATTCATATTGTGCCATAACAAAGCTAGACATAGTATATGCTACATCTCAACAACATATAGGTGGAAGTGAATGATCAGAGACTGGGGCAGGTCCAGATTGTTAAATGTGGTGCTTGTGCCATCAGACCACCCCCAGCCAGTGAAAGGCCTCACCATGAGAATGGAAGTAGACGGAGGGTTGAGTAGGCCAAAAAGGTGGCAATTCACAATCTGGCCAGCACCAACACCTAGAGGATGTGATGCTGACAAGTCCACAAACTGACCACAATACATGTGACATGCAGGTGGGGCATAGGCCTGGAAAAATGCTAATATGAAAGACAGGAACAATGAACAGGAACAAAGTACACAATGTTAAAATAATCAGAAGGCAGGCATGTCACATTACAAAGCCCACAACACAGACACACTAATTGTACCGTATCCCATTGCAGAGGACGATG
This sequence comes from Pleurodeles waltl, assembly GCF_031143425.1. Classification (NCBI taxonomy): domain Eukaryota; kingdom Metazoa; phylum Chordata; class Amphibia; order Caudata; family Salamandridae; genus Pleurodeles; species Pleurodeles waltl. The sequence goes on along the minus strand of NC_090450.1, from coordinate 744,513,776 downwards.
GGTCTCCTGCGGATTTGCCTGTCCTGGACTTCCCTGATGACATGGATGATGAGCTGACAAACATCAGCCAGCAGACCCTCCTAGATGTCCTTGAAAACCTCCAGAGCCCACCTTCAGTCACAAGGAGGAGCACAGATACAGTAGCCATCACAGAGGAAACAATTGTACGACCTGCCATCTCCAACACAGCTGAGGACTCTGACGACCCTGGCACCAGCTTTGAGCGAACTGTAGTTGGAGTACAGCGGGAGCTGGCCAAGGAGGTGCGGGTAGGGATGCAAACTATGGCAGCCAGCCTAGAAGGGGTGCGTTTGTGCATGATGTCAACTGAAGAACAGGCAGCAGCTATGCAAGGGCGAACAACAATCATGCAGGAAGTTGAAAAAAGGTTGAAGGAAATCAGCACAGCTGTAATAGAGTTGACCCAACACCTACAACAACAATCCTGTCAACACGTGCACAAATGCAATATTAAACCCCTCAGGGCCGACCTGGCTGCCTACCACCGTGATGTGGCTGCTATTCTTAAGAACCAGCAGCTCCTTCTTGCTGCAGTACTGCCCTTAAGACCCCCACAGTTAGCAGCTACCAGGATGTCTGACTCCACGTCTTCAAACACTGAGGTGTGTGTTGCCCCTTCACAACCTCCACCACCAAGGGCAGAGGAGACAACACACACATCAGAAGATGAAGACGTAGAGCAGATCACCTTTACCCGTAAGAGTACCCGGTAGCACTAGTCCCTGCCACATGGCCACCTATTACCAAGGTCCTGTGCTTTGTAACATGCCAGTCTTGCAACGACTGTACTCAAGCACTGTTCTTCAACCCACCGTTTATCTTGTCAGCCTGCCCTGTGAATGTCTCTCACTAACTGATTGGCAAATCCTGTCCCTCTGCACTGTCTGACACTTCACCCCAGCATGTTCAATTACATGTCCTTTTGCACTTGTGTAGCATCACAATGGAAGATGTCACACTAATGGACTCAGAATCACGGACAATGTACATATAGCACTACAGCACTTTTAAATAAATAGCACCTAGACAACAACTTTGTCTCTGTGTAATGTGACACATCAACTGTGATGTCCATCAGTGATGTTAACCTGAGGTCAGTGAGCATTGATTGTCTAGACACCTGACCTGAACGATTCTTGGCTGATAACTATGCACAGTGGCCTGGATTATGCCATCATCTGCCCTCCCTGACGGTTATTTCAGAGCAAAATATAAACTATGCACCAAAATGCTGTGTTGTACAGAATAACGCCTCCTCAAGGGATGTCTAAGCCAGAAAAAAGTCCCTTCGATTGTCACTGAAAGTCAAAACTTATGTATGTGACATAATTGCCAATTTTTACCTAAAACACACCAAACAGCATGAAGGGATATGTATGAGTTTCCATACAAATAAGTAACCATGCTGAACATTGTAACAAATGATAGGTGTGAGTCATGTATACCATACTTCATGAGAGCATAATACCACTCACCTTATAAGGATTTGCTGGGACATCAGGCTGCAGGCAGACTTTACATAGTGTCCCCAATACCAAATGTGGTAGCAAAGTATGCAAGATTGAAAACATACAACACAAAATAACCACACTTTGGGATCCATAGTAACCATGAGTAGTGGGTGCAATGGATGGCAAAATCTTAGCCAAGTAGCTTTGGTGTAGCTGCCAATGTAACAGCTCAGTTGGGATATGGTTGCAGCATGGGACACAAAAGCCAATACCAAAGAGACACTGTTCACTCATGGCAAGGCCCTGATCTACAAGCATGCGACACATACTGTAAAGGGTTACCTAGATATTTATTAAACAGTAAAAACAGAAGCTACAACCAGGGGAAACACCTAATCTAACCTATTCTACTCTAACTACACATTACGCACAACTGTCCCTAACTAACCTAAGCTAAACTTACTTATCACGTTTAACTAAACGATCTAAACATCAACCCCCTGCCCCCTTTATAAGACGGGACACATGGAGGACAACAGATACTAACCTAAACACATACTATCTTATACTAAACAAAGATATCTTTTTTTGTATAATTTTTTTTATTATTATTTTTATTATTTTTTCATTTTTTAAAACACCAAAACCCCAACATTGCCCTGCACCCACCCACACACAATAAAAAACTGTTGAAAAAAGTAAGAAACCCCCACCCCCACCCACTACTACTAACTAATCTAACAGCCTATACTAACCTAACACTAAGCCTCCTAAGTTAAAGAACCAGGAAAGAGGAGGGAGGGGAGGGACTCATGTTGGAGTAGAAGCATACAAATTGGCCCTCCTCAGGGTCTTTTTAATGGCACGCACCCTTCGGTTAACTTGTGCCACCTCCTGCTGCAGTCTGGTCATTTTCTGTAGGACACGGTCGAAGTTCCTTTACATCCGGGCAAAAGCTGCAGGGTCTATGGCTGCAGCAGGGGTGGTCTGGGTGCCAGTCAATGAAGTATGGGCCCTTGTCAGTGCCATGTCCGCAGGCTGAGGTGCAGGTGGTGCTGTGACTGGTCCTGGAGCTGTTGCTGTAGATGGTCCAGCAAAGGTCCCAGCTGCTGTTGGTGCCACCTGGGTGGTAGTGGTGGTGATGGTGGTGGTGGCTGTGGTGGACAGGGAAGGGCCCCCTTGTGCAAATGCCCTCCACACTCCTGAGGCTCTCTCATGGCGATATCGTCTTGCCATGTTGCGGTACCCAGACTCCACATCCAGAATGTGGTGGTAACGCATTGCCCTGCGTTGAAACTCTCGAAGTTGGATGGGAGTCATATTGGCTGCTGTTAAGACAAATAGAAAACCAAACATTAGGTGCTGCATTGTGTGAAATGGCTCAAGAAGTAAATCAGACAATACATCTAATGTAACCTGTAACATCCCATATCATCATACAAATCACTGATAGTCCCTGAGTAAGTACATGGCAAGCCAGCCTTCAAATGTCCTATCATCAAATAGCACACAAATAGCCCTACAAGATGGGTAACACTTGGAACAACTGGAATGACTTTGGCATCATAGTTCTGCCAGTTGTCAGGTAAAAATCATGTTGCAAATCCTCCACCACTGACAGGCCAACCAATTTCTATGTTCTGGATGTCAATCTAGGGCCACAAGATCTGCAAGTTGTAAATGGACTTGCCAGTATAGAATGCATGTGCTAATCATGAGTGGGTATCCTAGGTTTGGACAAGTGATTTACTGATTTACATGTCTTTGTACCAAACTTGGATCATCAGTCCTAGGTACACTATTCACAACCCTACACCTGTGTCTGAAGAGCAGGGTGGACAAGCAACTAATCATTTCTAACAGCAAGGACACCCAGAAAGCTTTGGAAAGCTGTACATGGGTTTGGCCAACACACCACAGGTAAAGAGGAACTCCAAATAGGATACACCCAAACCTTGGACAATCCCATCAACACTTATCTTTGGAAATGCAGACCACTGTCAACATCATTTCCTACCAGTAAGCCATGACTTACAATGAACAGATAGATGCAAGCACACTTCTGGCCATGAGCTGCATGCACACCTAGGCCATTGTACTCAAGTGCCTCATACTCGTAGCACTACATGTGGAGCTACATGCTGCTAAGAAGTTAAACATACAGTCCAACATGTTCATTAGTGAATATGGAAGCTGAAGTCTGTGGGTAAGACTTTGGCATCAATCATGGTCTGACTTGCTGACTAATTAACTAATATGGTCCACTGCTACATTTTCTGATTTCACATTTTATTCACAATACTCATCCCTATTCACATTGCCGTGCCTACTGGACTGACCAAGAATCCCAAAATATGCCAATAGGATAAGGTTTGGCCAACTCAAAGATGGTGATAAAATGATACTCCACTCAAGGAACAAAACAGATGATTGACCAGCGCATCACACCTTGCTATGTGTCCAACACACAGGAGTCAATCACACATCATCAGCAAACACAACACAGAACAGAAATATCAACACTTACTGGGGATGTCTGGGTCTGCAAATCGAGCCAACTCTCCAATAGTGTAGGGTGCAGGTCCACCTGTAAGACATGGAAGGGAGAAAGGTGCTCAATGTCTGTGCACTGTACAACACTTCAAAATACAAATACTATGTGTAATATTAACTCAGAAAGTAAAGCCTCTCAGACATGATGAAACTGCATCCTACATACCACTGCAAACATGTACAGACCCGGAAACTCCAGTGAGTGATACACACATATCCGCACACATGCAGTGGCCCTATCATGTGGTCGCAAACATGCTCCTTCATTAGTGAGCAGACAAAATCATGGAGTGTATTCCTCTCATCATGTGTATCCATGAGAGACAAGCAAAGCCACTTTCCGTGAGGACTGCAATACCAGTCACCCAGACATTGTGACTAAGAACAATTTTAGACACACAGGTACAATGTACAGAGGGCCAGGGACAGTTGTTAGCTCTTAATTTGTATCATTATCTTCATTTGATGTGCCACAGCTATGGAGACTGCACCAACCATAGAGATATGAACCCGTGTGCATACCTTTTGCCAGCCATCCCTAATTGAAATGTGGCACTACAAACTCAAAATATCAGTCTAAGATGTTACCTGAGGTAAGCTATTACTTGTTACGTATGTGTCAGAATCCAGTTCAGATATGTATCCAAAAACAATTGAGGGACACAATACTTCGGAAACATTTTGGGATTTTCAAAATATGTTTCCTGACACACTCAACGACCACACATCAAACAAATGTTTAACCCAAATTGCCATCATCAATTGACGTGAAGCCAGCACTAATTTTCAGGCTCCTGTTGTGTTTAGAAAGTTAGTCTATCTGCTGTGTCAACAAATGACGGTAATGTGTATGAAATTTGTATACCTCACAGGCAACTGTGGCTCAAATCTATACATATTTTGCACCGCATTTGTGTTGCTGTTTGACACAAAGGTGGCGGAAACTTCCAAAATACAATTGTATTTTGTACATTTGCGCCGCTCTTGCTTCAAAACAGGTCGCAATTGCGGTGCTAACAAAGTAGAAATATGGCCCTGTATGTTTCACTAACATTCCACATGTTCATAAATATTGCCGGCAGAATATGACCAAATCAGCTACTGTCACTACAGAGCATTTAAACGTGCACATTACTCTGATTTGTACTCACCAACAGGGCCACCAATTACAATCCCCAGGTGGTAAAGCAGATCTTGCTCCCTGGAAACAAGGTCAGCCCAGCGGTGCTTCAGCTGGTGGTCATTTTGCGGTGTGTTGTATATTCTCTGCAGATGGTACAACACCTTTGCCCACCGGAGCCTCCTTGCCTCTGTGTGATAACTTGGATCACACGACCACCTGCCTTTATCATCAGGGGTGGGAGGTGGCACGCCAGCCAAATAAACCCACCTAGCTCCTCCTCTCCCATCTTGCCAAGACGAGGCCTACCCAACATTATTGTACCAAAAATAAAGAGGGGATAAAGGGGAACAAAGGAGAATAGAGTAAAAGTAGGGCAGGAAAATGCAAAAAAACTACAAACACAGCCAAACTATACCCAAACTACCACTACCCACAACAGACTCCCAACACAACAAAGACAAATGTTGACAACACAACTGACCACAAAAACACTCAGACAGGATACCACACACAGTTATATACAAGTCTATACACAGCCACACAGTCAGGAAATATCACAGACTGCAAAATGAAAGTGAAAGTACACCCACTGTACCAATTCTGTAAACAGGATATCCTATTACATCACTTCTTGCCTCAAATGCGGTGTGTTTTTCTTGTTATGCATCAAAATATTATGACACTTACAGTCTGTGCGTCATTTTTTTTTTTACGCACATGAGAAGAAATACCCCTGCATCCATATTGTTAAATATGTGTTATACTTAACCAATTTCCCGGGGGACAGTGTGAGAATTATCGCTCAGGGCCAACGGATGTTTCAGGGCATTGTGCGTCATATTTCAACGCATATGCGTCATTTTTAGATGCATGTGCGTCTTTTTTTGACGCATATGCATCAAAAAAAATTCATTAACACGGTTTGGGTAATTTCTCATTTTGAACGGGACCTGACAGTTGTGAAAATACAGAGATAGGCTGATTGCACCCACATTGGGCATTACGGTGTATGGGCACATGTGACAGATCATACTACTGCGGACCATGATCCTCTACTTTGTGTACCGGATTTCCACACATCACTGACGCAATAGATGGCCAAACGTGTGGGATACAATTATGTATTACCTAGTTTGGGCATTTTTTGCGTCAAGAGAGGATAGCAAGGCGATGCAACTCACTACAATAACTCAAAGCCTATGGGTCAATGTGTGTGATTTGGCTACTACTATTGTTGTTGACCCCCTGTGTGAACATCACAAGATGCATTTTTGCTAATCTGCTGGTATGCATGTGGAGTCAATGTGTCCAACCCTCAGGTGCAAGTCAGTGTGGAAATGAGAGAGGACATGTGTTAGTCATACACATAGCAAGAACTGCTGTGTGCACTCCCTAGGTTTTTTGGGGCACAAACACCACCAATGACAAAGCATGCACTAGATAGATAACAGACGGTTGTTCATGTCAATGTTCCAAAACTTAGCCATCACATGTCCTGGAATGTTGGATACAACTTCGTAGGCACTTGTTTGTTAACCCACCATGAGTCAGGCATGGGATCATACTATGTGGGTACCGTGTTTGTGACACTGAGTCCCAAATATAATACACATTTGTAATGTTATGCCACAGTTTGAGTCATATAAATGAGGCAGGCCTCTCCTGTGGCAGTGGAGGACCAGCAGATGAAGCGCACGTGTTCACATATTTCCTGTGGTAAAATGCACAGAGGTGTCTGGTTCCTGTATGTGGGCCAATGTTTAGCCTGTATAATTATTGGGGTCTATGTTGAAACAGTTACGTGCAGGTCTAGTCATGAGTCTGTGGAGCTATTTCCTGTATCTACAAAGTATCCTTCGCAGATCAATTGAAGGAATGCAAATGGGGATTTGAGAACACACATGGGGATGGTCCAACCCTGTCACTGCAGACGTGTTATGAGACTGTCAACAGGGCAACCTTGGTGTGCTGACAAAGTTAATGTCTCAGGAATCTTATACCGGCAGGTTTCCTGACAACATTTGTACACAGGTTGGCCTTTAAAATTCCCACAGCATCTGGGAACATCAATGCCTCTGTGCTTGCTGATTACTCTCACAGCTATTCACCACACAAGTTCCATCAATATGTTGGGAGCAATGTTGAATCCATGTGTGGACTGTCAGGGTCCTAACATGTGTAGACATTTCATGAACAATATCTGACTTTGTTGTGCTGGAGGCACCATACCCAATCCATGCATACAGCCATGGTACACTGTCACAATTTGTCACTCTTGGATAAATGAGACCCAGACAAGGGATAGGCCATGATTCCGATATTTGGAGACAAGTTCCCCCCAATGGTGCAATAAATAAACTGATTATGCCATACAATGTATTTGAGTATGACTTGTAGACCCACCTGATACAATACCCCAGGAGAAATATGAGGGTTGGGAAAGCAACTATGATACAAATGTAGGCCCAAGGAACCTTTAGGGTAACGCTAAGACAGGAACCAGCCAGGCTCACAGGATGCAGGGTCAATCAGGTTCCAAACATTTCTCAAGGTAAATACACCATGGTCAGACTGAGAGTGGTCAAAGGAGGAACAAGACAGTGGAAACGGAAAAGTGTGTTTGTCCTGTGTGTTGGAAAGTAACACATTAACCCAAGGGCTGTGTTACACAGCTTATTTATATGGGAAGGCATAATGTTATAGATGAAATGACAGCTTCTATGCTGTTCCAAGCAGCTGCAAGGGCAGTGCATGTTCAAATGGCTGGTGTCCATGGAGGTGCTCACAGGTGTGTGCAGCATCAGTCTCTCACAAGTCCTGTAGGTGAGATTCAAGTTCAAATGGCCAACAATACCTTTGACATGGGAAGCAATGTACAGGTGACAACAGGGCTTAGAGACTACAAGCCAGTGCATTATTTCACCTGACGTCCATGCAGACAGAAGTACAATGACTATGGCATACCATACTAAAGAGGGTAGCACACTGGATTTACAATGTGAGTCTGGGAGTGTGTAGAAGAGGGATCATCTGGGGACACATATTACCATTCCAGGAACCTCTGACAAAGGGTGGGGTGAGACCGTGAACATGTGTGTGTCAGGTCTTAGGACATGGGCTGCTATGTGCAGGGGATGTCATGTGAGCAATGCTAGTCATACCTGGGGCACTTGTGCTATGACTTTGCTGCTTGTATGGAAATCAAGCACACAAAGGGGGTCATTCCAACTTCGGCGGGCGGCGGAGGCCGCCCGCCAAAGTTCCGCCGCCAGAAGACCGCACCGCGGTCAAATGACCACGGCGGTCATTCTGACTTTCCCGCTGGGCGGGCGGGCAACCGCCAAAAGGCCGCCCGCCCGCCCGCCCAGCGGGAAAGACCCAGCAACGATGAAGCCGGCTCCGAATGGAGCCGGCGGAGTTGCTGGGGTGCGACGGGTGCGGACACTGAAAATCATTATGGGGCCCTATTAGGGGGCCCCTGCACTGCCCATGCCAGGGGCCCCACGACACCCGTTCCCGCCATCCTGTTCCTGGTGGCAAGAACCGCCAGGAACAGGATGGCGGGAAGGGGGTCGTAATCCCCATGGCGGCGCTGCTTGCAGCGCCGCCATGGAGGATTCCTATGGCCAGGGGAAAACTGGCGGAAAACCGCCGGTTTCCCTTTTCTGACCGCGGCTTTACCGCCGCGGTCAGAATTGGCCAGGAAGCACCGCCAGCCTGTTGGCGGTGCTTCCGCGGTCGTTGGCCCTGGCGGTCCATGACCGCCAGGGTCAGAGTGACCCCCATAGTCCTTGCAAAGATAGGTGATGTACAACTTACTGCTTTCAAGGGTCTGGTCATACATTCCTGTTACTAATGCAATAGCACATCCACTGCCTCATGTCTGAGGCATTTTCTTTCCTTAGTAACTGATGGTGTCTTAGTTGTGTGCCATATGCTGTGATGAACCATGTTGCCAACATGTATGTGTGAAATAGGTGTGGTACTCTGCTATTGCCCTTCAAATGTGACATGTATAGGATATATGTCATTTACAGTGTGAGTGAATGTGGCTGCACATTCATGCACATCTAACTAGTTTAGGAATTTTCTGTGTCCTAATCGGTATTTCAGCAATGCTCCATGAGGCTACACTCTGATTCTGATAGTTAGAGATAATGTAATGGAAAAAGGATTATCCAGACCATGATATGGTTATTAGTATAGGTGTTTATTTACATATGTTAAGACAGTGGTGATGGGTGAGTAGAGTTAAAAGAAATTTTTGGCAATGTGTTGTCTCCGATGCAAACCTGCAGCTATGTTTGGATGGTCCCCCTCATGTTGATAGAGAGCATCCTCCTCTTCCTCCTCTTCAGGCATTTGTGGGTCTGGTTCATATAGGGGAATGTTCCTTCTTACACATATGTTGTGCAGGATGGCACAGGTCAAAATTATTTTGCACACCATTTCAGGTGAGTATAGGAGGGCTGCCTCCGGTGATGTCGAGGCACCTGAATCTTGACTTCATGATGCCAAAGGTCCTCTTGACTATGGTGCGTGTCCTCCTATGTGCCTCATTATAGGCACGCTGTGCTGCAGTACTTGGGTTTGCAAATGGGGTCATAATCCATGGCTGGATCCCATACCCCTGATCAGCTGAAAGAGAAAATGAGTGAGAACATGTTGATGTGGCTTGCACCATAAATATCACTTTGCATGGCAGTAGTTCTCTTGTGTTGTCTGTGACTCATTATTGTTTGTGTTATTGTGTGGATTCCTAGGCTTCTAGGATGTACCATCAGCATTGGGTTGTTTCCTTATCTGAACGGGTGTGTACTCCCTTGCATTGTGACTTGTGAAATAGGTGTCCCTGTGTCTTAACTGGGGGTGAGATGATACTTCCATACACAGAATCAATTCGACAGTGGTGGTAACACGGTTACATCTATGTACCCTGGACATCCCATACAATTTGACCTATGCAATAGATTAATTTAAGCATCAGTGAGACCCTTAGATTTTGCAAGGTGACAATGTGCAAAACATCTCCATACGTTGTGAGCACTGACTTGTTAACAATTGACTATGCACTAATTTCACATGTGTGACAAGTTCACTGCAGACCTATTTCCCTGCCCTTGCCAAGTCGACTCAGGTTGTAAAGTATACCTATACAGGGAGTGCGGAATTATTAGGCAAATGAGTATTTTGACCACATCATCCTCTTTATGCATGTTGTCTTACTCCAAGCTGTATAGGCTCGAAAGCCTACTACCAATTAAGCATATTAGGTGATGTGCATCTCTGTAATGAGAAGGGGTGTGGTCTAATGACATCAACACCCTATATCAGGTGTGCATAATTATTAGGCAACTTCCTTTCCTTTGGCAAAATGGGTCAAAAGAAAGACTTGACAGGCTCAGAAAAGTCAAAAATAGTGAGATATCTTGCAGAGGGATGCAGCACTCTTAAAATTGCAAAGCTTCTGAAGCGTGATCATCGAACAATCAAGCGTTTCATTCAAAATAGTCAACAGGGTCGCAAGAAGCGTGTGGAAAAACCAAGGCGCAAAATAACTGCCCATGAACTGAGAAAAGTCAAGCGTGCAGCTGCCACGATGCCACTTGCCACCAGTTTGGCCATATTTCAGAGCTGCAACATCACTGGAGTGCCCAAAAGCACAAGGTGTGCAATACTCAGAGACATGGCCAAGGTAAGAAAGGCTGAAAGACGACCACCACTGAACAAGACACACAAGCTGAAACGTCAAGACTGGGCCAAGAAATATCTCAAGACTGATTTTTCTAAGGTTTTATGGACTGATGAAATGAGAGTGAGTCTTGATGGGCCAGATGGATGGGCCCGTGGCTGGATTGGTAAAGGGCAGAGAGCTCCAGTCCGACTCAGACGCCAGCAAGGTGGAGGTGGAGTACTGGTTTGGGCTGGTATCATCAAAGATGAGCTTGTGGGGCCTTTTCGGGTTGAGGATGGAGTCAAGCTCAACTCCCAGTCCTACTGCCAGTTCCTGGAAGACACCTTCTTCAAGCAGTGGTACAGGAAGAAGTCTGCATCCTTCAAGAAAAACATGGTTTTCATGCAGGACAATGCTCCATCACACACGTCCAAGTACTCCACAGCGTGGCTGGCAAGAAAGGGTATAAAAGAAGGAAATCTAATGACATGGCCTCCTTGTTCACCTGATCTGAACCCCATTGAGAACCTGTGGTCCATCATCAAATGTGAGATTTACAAGGAGGGAAAACAGTACACCTCTCTGAACAGAGTCTGGGAGGCTGTGGTTGCTGCTGCACGCAATGTTGATGGTGAACAGATCAAAACACTGTCAGAATCCATGGATGGCAGGCTTTTGAGTGTCCTTGCAAAGAAAGGTGGCTATATTGGTCACTGATTTGTTTTTGTTTTGTTTTTGAATGTCAGAAATGTATATTTGTGAATGTTGAGATGTTATATTGGTTTCACTGGTAATAATAAATAATTGAAATGGGTATATATTTTTTTTTGTTAAGTTGCCTAATAATTATGCACAGTAATAGTCACCTGCACACACAGATATCCCCCTAACATAGCTAAAACAAAAAACAAACTAAAAACTACTTCCAAAAATATTCAGCTTTGATATTAATGAGTTTTTTGGGTTCATTGAGAACATGGTTGTTGTTCAATAATAAAATTAATCCTCAAAAATACAACTTGCCTAATAATTCTGCACTCCCTGTACTACTGAACATGTTCAGGTTCCAATGGCTAACTTGGTTGTGAGGTTGTCATTTAGAGTTTCAGAAGGTCCGTGTGGCAGTACATCTGTTGTGTGTGTGTTAATTTGTTGCAATGCATATGTGTAGGAATGTGCACTTTCAATATTGTCCCATCAAGATGTGTTCTTCGCACAGTCCACTTGCTTCTTGGTAGTGGGCAATGTGAGAGCAGGAGTGATGTGAGATATTGGTACAGCCTCGGGAGGAGCCAAGATGGTGACTGGGAAGGACGCTTAACAAAGCGCTCCATCTCGGGCGGGCCACCAAATAACTGCGGGTGCCCCTGGGGCACTGACATCCTGGTGCGAAGGAGAGACCCGCTCCGGGAGCCTCTCTCCCCTCGCTGGCGGCTCCGGAGGTGGTCGGGCGGCCGAGAAGGGAGGCCGCCGAAGAACAACTCTACACGGGGAACCGCGGCCGCCATCTTCCCTGCCGCGAGGATCGGGACTCTGTCCTGGGGCCCGGACGGTGAGGTGGGTGTGCGGCGGCGGGAGGGCCCCACTCTGGGAGGGCAGCAAGCCCACATCTGGACCCTGCACTACCCTGGGCTTCCCCCCTCACCCCCCCCTCTCTCTGGAGAGTCCCCCCCACCGCTGGCGTGGGGGGGCACAGAGCAGCAAAGGACTGGCGGCCGGGGACCCCCGAGGGTGCCCCCTTTTATCTACGGACCGGCAGAAAGACGTGCCCCCCTCGGGCTAGAGGGGCCACAGGAGGAAATCCGCGGGGCGCTCCCGGGGCGCCAGCGACTCGGGGACGGAGGAGGGATCCGCTCCCTGTGCCCCCCCGCCTGCCATCGTTGGCCCCAGAAATTTCCGGGTGGCTGAGGGCCACGGTAGAAGCGCCCTCTTCAGGAAGCCACGGCCGCCACCCTCCCCTGACACGGGGATCTGAACCCCGCCCGGTGATCCAGACAGTGAAGCGGGTGTACGGCGGCTGGGGGGCTGATATCGAGAGGGCAGGGAGCCCTCACCTGGGCCCTGGGCTGCCCTTGCCCAACCCTCTCTCTCATCAAGGAATCTCCCCCGCCCATGTAGCGGGGCGGAGGACAGTGGATGATTAGCTGACAGGGACCTCTGAGGGTGCCTCCCTCCCTCATGCTCGGCGGAGTGGCGTGCCCCCCTCCGGAGAAGACCCTGGGATCGCAGGAAGATGTCGATGCCACAACATACGGGGCACGTGCACGGCCGGACTGGATCAGGCCAAGATATGTCTCACGACAAGTGGCGCCGACCCGCCGTATAAGCGATGGACTGCTCTAAAGTACTCAGGCGCACCTAGAACTCACTTGGCGCGCACACTCGGGAAAGACACTTTGCCCCCCCACATCAACAGAGGATCCAGGACTTGGAATTAGTTGCCAGCCGCAGAACTATGGGGGCGCGTGGGCCTTGCCGCCCCACCCTCCTCCTCCCTCCCGCCCATGCTGGTTGAGGGGCCTAGCGGTGGGTAGTCCCTGCCCGCCTGAGCAAGAATCCATCTTGAAGAACACCAGGAGGGGCGAAATCTTAAAAATTGAAGCGCAGAGCGGCGCTGACCCGTGAGGATATACAGCCCCCCCTGCTCGACCAACCCAGGGAACGTGGGAGATCGCGTGGGTGTGGGAGGAACAAGGACACACCAGACAAGACAAAATGGCCGGGAGGTCCAAATCAGCGAAGAGCCAGGACCGGAACACGCATGGACCAGCGCCTGGCGATCAACAACCTATACCCACCCTGCAGTCGCTGGAATCCACACTTCTGGCCCACTCCTCGCAATTCGAGAAAGTACTACAGGCAATCATGGACACTAAAACCTCATTGGAGAACAGGATAGACACGGTATCGCAAGATCTGAACATTCTTAGAGTAGACCACCGCAAACTATCCGAAAAAGTGAAGTCAACGGAAGAGGCGCTAAACAAACTGGCCCCCACAGTAGCGGATAACCAAAAACAAATTCTCCGCCTGGATGCAGAGGTAAAAACACTGCTGAGAAGAGCAGAGGAGGCGGAGGGCAGGTCCCACCGTAACAACATACGGTTTCTCGGATTCCCTGAAAAATCACTGGATCAAAACTCAGAGCTTCTGCTGGAACACTGGTTAATTAAAGAGGTCCTGAATGGAGCCGCATCTAAATTCTTTTCAGTGGAAAGAGCACATAGGATTCCCGGACGTCCCCCAGCACCGGGCCAACCCCCAAGACCGTTGATCGCCAGGTTCCTGAATTTTAGAGACCGGGATGCGATACTGCAACAGTTTCGCAACAAAGGCCCATTCAAGTATGAGGACTCAACTGTTCACGCTTATCCAGACTTCACTCAAGAAGTGCAAAGACAACGCAACTCCTTTGCCCAAATAAAGCAACGCCTCCGTGAACATGATATAAAGTACGCACTATTATTCCCCGCCAAATGAAGAGTATTAACAGATGAACGCACCTACGTGTTCACCTCACCGGAGGACGCTTGGACGTGGATGCATGCTAAGGGGATCGCCCACCCCCGTAAAGCAACCGGCACCGACGAGAACTGGTCAATGATATCGACACAGAAACGCTCCAAGAGGCGCCCCAGGGGTCAACCCATGGAGAAACAGGCTGCAGAAGAGAGAGCTAGGGCCTTGAAAGAAACTCCCCTGCTGACACAGAACTCCTTCGAGACTCTCAGGACCCACCCGGAGGAAGGCTCGGAGTCGGACTCGATCAGCTCAGATTCCACATTAACGGAGGCACTGAGGGGCCCGGAGCTCACCCCCCCAGTCTGCAGACACACTTTGAACAAGTGTCACCGACCCACCCCCCCAGCGGGTCCGGCCGCCACAGTTGGAGAGTAGAACTGAACTTTGCGTGCCCCACTGGAAGTGGGTTCAGCGCCTGAACTTATGCATCCTTATTTCTCTGCTCTTGGAGATAACTCCTTTACTCATACTGCGCGTAATTGGTGGCGGTGAACTGCTGGGAGGGGGATGGATTGCCGCGCCCTGGGAGCGCCCCGAACCACCCGCAGACCGTGTCTGCAGAAGGATGCGAGCCCCCACAATGAGCTGCACCCGGATAGTATTATTGCTCCCCCGCAGATATCCACATGTACACAGTCCAGTTCGCACCCCAACGGGGTGCGTAGCTTGTTGCTAGTTCACAGTTGGGGACGGGATCCAGTTGGGGAGGGAAAGAGGGTAATTACTAGTTTGTACACTACAGGTCTGCACACAACACAGGATACTTGGCCGGGAGTGGGGGGCCGGGCCGCTGCAGCGGCGAGGGCGGGGGAAACCGATCGGGTCCTACCGGGGGGCAGAGTGCCAGACACACCCTTACAAAATGAAAATGGCCCAACTTACAGCCTATAACATACACAAATATGACATAGTCACCTGGAAAGTCAGGGGACTCAGGACTCAAAGCAAAAGGTCCAGGGTGCATGCACGACTTAAACGCCAGGGCACACATATCGCAATCCTATAAGAAACCCACCTGCGGGACCCAGACTTGCAAGAACTGCGGAGTAAATGGGGAGGACAGATTGTAGGCACATCTTACTCAACTTTTGCGAGGGGCGTCCTTATATGGATAGCAGGGAGTGTCCCCTTTCTCCAAACATCATATAGGATAGACCAGGAAGGCAGGTATATGGTAGTGGAGGGTAAATTAGACGGGCAAACAATTATCACTCATAGGGGTATATGCCCCCAACAACGCGCTGCCTGAGTTTCTGAGTACGCTCACCCCAGCATTATTAGTGAACCCCGGAACACCCGCCATATGGGGTGGAGACTTCAACAGTACGCCGGACCCGGCACTGGACAGGTCTAACCCCCCACACACCTAGCAGCCAACAGATCTCCCAGGCACCCATTGCCAACATGGGCCAGTGACATGGGCCTCCATGATATATGGCGCATGAAGCACCAACAACACAGGGAATACTCATTCTACTCAATACCACATAAGGTGCACACCAGGATAGATTTACTATGGGGCACTCAGGAAATTCGCACAACAACCAGTGGGATTGAATACCTAGCTAAGACACTATCAGACCACTCACCGCTTAAAATAACTCTGGACTGGGGCAGGAAGCGTCAAATGATCCCAACTTGGAGGCTACAAGTGGAAGCATTACAGGACCCATCATTCACAGACACACTGAGAACAGCGCTAAAACAGTATTGGGAATTAAATACTGGTACCACAAATTTAAGAGCAGTGGAGTGGGACACACACAAAGTATTGATTCGTGGGCACTGTATCTCTACTACATGGGGGGTGAGACGCACACTCCATGCAGAGGTTAGCAAGCTGGAGAAGAAACTAAGAGCACTAGAAAATGCAGTAGCCCGCAATGAAACGCCATACACGTCATTAAAAGATGCGCGTGCAGAATACGCAACCGCCGACGCCACATTACGCCTTCATGATTACAAATACCACCTGACTAGACTACAAGCAGAAGGCGACAGATCAGGTAGGCTACTCGCATGGCTCCTGAGGGAGGACCGGCAACGCCCTCCAATCGGGGCAATAGGGATAGGTGCAGGTGCACTAGCAACCACGCAGGAAAAAATAAACGATGCGTTCAGGGAATATTATACACAACTATACGCTAAACGTACATCATGCACTCCCCAACAGCTCAGGTCTTTTCTAGCGGACTCCTCCCTGCCCCAACTTACACACACCGACAGAGAGACATTAGAGGCCCCCATCACATTAGGAGAACTCAACAAGGCCCTTGAACAATTACCTAGGAATAAAGCCCCAGGGGCAGACGGCCTGCCATCAGAATACTATTCTACCTTTGCGACACACCTTAACACACACCTCCTAAAAGTAATTGAAGAAGCAGGGATCAATGGGATTCTACCCCCCACAATGAGGGAGGCAATGATAGTGGTCCTCCCGAAGCAGGGGCGTGACCCCACTGACGTTAAGTCCTACAGATCCCTATCCCTGCTAAACCTAGACTGCAAAATACTCAGTAAAATCCTGGCCAACAGGCTAGATCCTTACATGCACACTCTGGTACACGAGGATCAGAACAGATTTATCCCAAAACGCAACACCTTCCTCAACATTCGTAGGCTGCTGGGTGTAATGGGCGACACTCCCCCGAGTGCATTTGAGGAAGCGGTGATTTCACTAGATATCGAAAAAGCGTTCGATACACTAGAATGGGACTTTCTGTTTGCCACCATGCAGCTAATAGGTATTGGCCCAAAATGTACACGCTGGGTACGCATTCTGTACACTAACCCACAGGCCAGGGTGAAAACAGGTGGAGTCATATCAGAGAGCTTCTCGATCAGCAGGGGAACAAGACAGGGGTGCCCCCTATCCCCTCTTTTATTCGCCCTAGCGATGAAACCACTGGCCGCACGCGTCCGTGCAAAAAAAGAAGAATGGGGGGTGGAAAGGAGCGGCACCTTCCACGCCATATCACTATACGCAGACGATGCCTTGATATATATACGCAGAGCGGAGGAGGTGTTGCCCCCGGTGATGTCACTGCTGTCTGAGTATGGAGGGATCTCGGGCTTGATAGTTAATTGGGGGAAATCCTGCATATTCCCGCTAATCAGCTGGCCCCCAGCGAGACAAGAGAATGCCCCGTCAGGCCAACTAAAATGGTGCTTCGACACATTTAAAAACCTAGGGGTCAACGTCTACCACAGAGCAGAAGACCTTAGGGATGGTAATCTGGGAAGAACGGTGACCTCTGTAAAGGGCTCAATGCGTTTCTGGAATAAACTACCACTCTCACCACTGGGCAGGGTCGTATTACCTAGACTGTTGTATTACTTCGCGGCCCTGCCAATCATTATTCCCAAAAGCTTTTTCAACAGTTTAAATTCTGCACTACTACAGCTGGTGTGGGGTGAGGGCAGAAGGCGGGTCGCACTCACCACGCTACACCACCCGGTAGCTGCGGGCGGGCTGGGCGCTCCAAACTTCGAGCTCTATTCCGCGGCCGCACAGCTGCAGTGGATCTTTAACTGGATCCATAGACCCAGTTCAGCGGAAGCTACTTGGCTGAAAACCCGACTTCAGGGAGTCCCCCTGCTTGTGTGGCTTATGGATAAGCAAACCAAAAGCACACGCGAAAACCCACTGATGGCAGCGGCACACACATGCTGGAAGAAGTATATCCAAAAAGACGCCAAAAAACGTCCCTACTCACCGCTTCTCCCACTAGAACGGCTCCCCGGGTGGGTGGAAGCCGGATCACATTCGCCCACAATCTGGATAGATGTGGGCATAAACACAGTGGGAGAATGCTTCGAGGAAGGAAAATTAATGTCCTTTGAAGCCATACAGGCCCTTACAGAGATCAGCCCGGGGCAATTCCTGGCATACCACGCTATTTGCCACGCCATCAGAAATACATGGGCGTCTGGAGACCTAGAGCCAAATACCTCAGCTACCTTGCACCATATGCTGAGCTGTGACACCAAAGAAAAAGCAGTCTCAAATTCATATAAACTTCTGAACAAACCCCCGGAATCCAATCTGCAAAAAGCTTGGGAGAGGTGGAACGCCGTATTGCCTACCCCGATCTTAGGGGCAGAATGGCCATAAGCCCTGAGCCACACACGTGAGGTCTCAAGAAACCCCAGATTCCGATACACACAGTTTAATTAATTACATCAGACATATTTGGCGCCAGCCAGGATTAAACGTATGTTCCCCGGGATGGACCCAGCTTGCCCCAGATGCAAAACACCAGCAGCACAGTTTTACCACGTGGTCTGGGAGTGCCCGCGGTTACAAGGGGAATGGGCTGGGGTGGTCATAGCATTATCGGAAATGACGGGCCTCAACCTGGACGCGAATCCCAAATCCTGCCTACTTGGCCTCAGGACAAGGACGAAAAGAAACAAACATTTGCACAGGTTCATAGATCTGGCTTATGCAATGTACAAAAGACTGATAGCCATGAACTGGAAGGCCCTCAGTGCACCCGACCTAAAAGCCTGGCTCACCCTCACGCTTCGCTGGGCACGTGCTGAACACCAGGTGCTAATGAACCTGGCGCGAAGGGGACTGCGACAATCGGGCTGCGAAGCTTGGGGCACTCTAGTCTCCAGACTAGAGGCAAAAAACGATGAAAGACCCCCTTGAACCTTAGATAGCCGCAGGCTTGGATCCAGCTGTAACGCGGCAATACACCAGGGGATTCATACACACCTGTCAACAACGCCTCGTCACTACTATCAGCACACCACACCCCCAAGCCCACACATGTCAAGCAGCACACACAGGCCACCATGTCCAATCAGCAAACACTGGCGCCATGGTGTACCAAGCCACCCCCCCACCCACCCACCCCCTGCCCTTCCCGCGCGGCGGCCGGGGCCCCCACCTTAAACCTTAAACGGTAATGAAACCCTCCCACAAAAGAAGGCCCTAAACATCTGCGTCGGCATAACCCGAAAATATTGATCAGACTGCGCAGACCTGGAAGTGTGCGAAAGTTCTTAGTTGTTTGTTGACCTTAATCGACGAGAGCCCAGCGAGTTACTGTAATCAACAACATCCTACTATTGTTGACATCTGTATGCAATGCAATGCATGGCTCTCTTGAAAACTTAATAAAAACATGTTAAAAAAATAAATATTGGTACAGCCTCAATGATTGCACGTGACTTACATTGTAGTCATCATCATGCTATGTGTGTCATGGTGTTTGACCTGCAGCAAAAAACATAACACACCCCTTACACAGTATGTATTGGTTTGAAGGGTGTTGGATTGAGTGTTATTGAAGTGATATTGAAAGTTTAATCTTCCCAGATGTACTGCCAGTTGGGGCCATGTGTTTGTCATTGTGTTGTTTTACATTTTTCCCTTGTGTCTGTGGAGTGGCATCAGCTGTTATTTGGAGTGGTCATTTGTCCCTAGGTGTGTCTCCCATTGGGTGAGGATATCAAACATGCCTAGCGGTGTCACAACCTCAGTGTATTCCTGTCCATGTGTCGATGTCGTGGTGCATGTGTTGTGTGTCCTAGAGGGTTGCTGTGCAGTGTGTATATAAGTAGGTTTCTGTACTTACCAACAAGTAGGCCATTTCTATATCGTCCATCCTGGAAGTGTTGATTGATGGTACAGTGACGGAAGATGAATGAATCATGTACACTCCCAGGATACTTTGCCACGATGTTGGTGATCAAACCCCGGTGATCGACAATGGCCTGCACATTAATGGAGTGTGTGTGCTTCCTGTTCCGGTATAGATGTTCGGTTGCAGCAGGTGGCACAATGCGTACACGTGTGCAGTCAATGGCACCAAGGACGTGTGGGAAGCCATTAATTTGGTAAAACCCCTGTTTTGTCTCCTGCTGCTTCTGCTGTGTGTTGGGGAAGCTGATGTGGCGGGTGTGAGGGAGATGATGGCATTCAGTACCTTGGGGAGGAAGGCGGAGAATGATGGCTGTGAGATCCCAGCAACCAGGGCGCCAGTGGTTTGCAACGAGCCACTTGCCAACATGTGTAGTACAGCTAGCAGCTTGGTTTCTGGTGGAATGGTGCAGGGTGTCTGCAACCTGGGTGCCAACTGTGGCTCAATGTTGCGCAGCAGCTGCTGAATGGCTTGCCAGTGAAGCCTGTACCTCTGAATGATGTCTTGTTGGCGGAGTCCCAAAATTGTTGTCCTGATGCGGAATATCCTCTCCTGCCTTCTGCAATGCCTTTGGGGTCCCTGCTGGTGTTGTGGAAGCTGCTGTTGTTGGTCCTGTGCTCTGCGTCTGCGTGCATGCTGGATGAAAAGCACCTCCATGTCTTCCTTTTGGAGCTCTGCTGTTGCTTCTTTGTGTTTCCCTTAAGTAGTGATGTGTTTGCCCCATTTTAATGCCTGCTCTGACCCAGGTGTTATTTTTTGACGCAATTCGGGTTGTGCGTCATTTTCCGCCTCCGCCTCCCGGGCGTCCGTCATTTTTGCACGGTAGCATAAATAGGGCCCACGTGTGTTTAAGTCATTTTTTGGATGGGAACGCATACCTTGCATGTCATTAACGCAATGCAGTTTCCCGCATCCAGAAAATGACTCATACAGCGGGATTTTGACATTCGCTGGCTTGGGCGTCAAAGTTTAAATATGGTGCACAGTTTGCGCTGATTGTGCGTCAAATGTTTTGAGGCACATTCGGCGCAAACAAAGTAGAAATATGCCCCTAAATTCAGTTAATTAGAGAAAGGCTTAGACTTTTCATCTTTCCAAACAATTGCAAAAGCATGATTTATCAAATTTACTTCTGATAAAATTTAGCACTTTTCTTTGGAAAAGGCTAGTAGCCCCATTAAGGAGTGCAGGGTTGCAGGCTGCTTTTGCAGCCCTACAAACGTCTGACTGGGACCAATAGAGTTGATACTGTAAGGTATCAAACAACTTGTAAAATTAAGTTCCACTTGATGCCGAAGTCGAAATTAATGTAACTTCTAGAAAGTTACCACTCTGTTGTCCTTAATCCCCATGTGCCCATACATGGTTGTACACAGGTCTGTCCCTAAGACAGCTTTCTGCCCTCCTGGAGAGAGATGCATACGACACTTGGGAATGGAAACAATGGATGTCTATGTGGGAGAGAAGTGTTACCTCTCCCTGTCAGGAAGCCACAAGGATGTTAGTCCAAAAGGCGAGATTCAAAGAAAAAGCTACTTCTGAAAGGCAAATGGTGAAGAGTTGGGAGAGGGGCTGCTCCACTGCTGAGGTAGATAGGCTGGTATTCAGGAATGATCCTACTGTAACCGTGGTACCGCTAGGACTTGTAACCCTTTGGTGATTGGACTTCTGCCAGGACAGACAGGACTTCGACGGATGTTGTCCCCTGTGGCAAGTGCCAAATCACCAAGTTTGTGAACTGAGGAGTTGCTGCAGAAAGACCCAGTTGACTCAACATCCTTGAGCATCTTCAGCATCCTGTATCCCTTGCATCAGGACCAGTTCCATAGAAACCTAAAGCAAGACGATAAACGTGCCTGGAACTAACTCAAGATTGCTTCTTCCTCCAAGGTAACTGTTTCAAAGTACCTTGATGGTCCCCTTGACTGATGCCCTGTCAGATTTGGTCACCTAAAGTCACTGGAAGTAACCACAATGAACTTACCTAAATTCATTGAATTTGCCAATGCTTATTTGTGGTTGAGTAAAAATCTGTGATTTACTGAACTTTTAAATTCTGCATCTCTGTAACCATCCGGCTGATCTTTTTCATTTTGATGTCTAAAAATATATATATAAAGCTGCTCTCTTTTTATAAATTGGTGTCAGATTTCATGCTTGTCTGAGTTATTTCTTCTTCAAGCGTTTTGGTGCTGTTTAAATATTTTACACTTGTGTAAGCCTTGCTGCTCAAAGTCACAGCTTCCCAGGGTTGAGCTAGGGATTTAACAAATGAAACCTACTAGCCCTAAAGGGGTTGGTAGGTGTTTTACATGATTAAATCGCACAACCACATCATATAATACACCGCAGTTGGTGTATAGTGGTAGGATCCAGAACTTGTGTTTCTCAGTAGCATGCAGTTGTTAAAGACACCTAGAAAACGTTCTACTGCCTCTTAAGCATTTCCTGCATTCATCATTGTCTCCAAAAGAGTCCTACCAAAGAATTGCTAAAACTTTTCACAGAGCTGGGAATAGTTTGAGAAAGTTATGGCAAAGTTCCTAAAAGTTTCAAAAAGTTGAAGAAATTGTTCTCAAAGTTTAAAAAAGTTTCAAGAGTCACTTTTGCAACAAGGAAGCATGGAGCTCAACATGGCAAACCTGTCCTCCCTCCAAAAGAATGATCTGAGGGAACTTTGTAGGGACAAGAAATTAACATGGGGGACAAGGTCAGGACAAATGAGCTGATGTGCTTGGGAGGATGCAAACAGAGTACCTCCACACTTGGAGAAGGAACTATCCCAAGGTAATGGGGAAGACGATGATGTGGAAGATGACCACAGTAACAGTGAGGCAGGAGGAAGCCTAGCCCCCTACACCAGGTCAGGAGTGGCTTCCAGAGCTACAGCCAGTCAGGCTCCAACACCAGCCATAGGTGACTCAGGGAGAGCATAGCAGCATTGGACCTAGAAAAGACAGCAATAGGCTTGGCTGAAAGAAGATTGGCCCTTGAGGAAAGCCCAGAGACGATGGTCGCAGCAGAAGAGCAGCTAAAGTATCTGACAGGGGTGCCCAAGATGCAAGACTGCCCAATTGAATTGTCCCTAGCTATGTTCAGGGAGATGATATTGATAAGTGGCTGACCTCATATGAGAGAGCTCTCAAGGCGAGTAAGGTGGGTACACAACTCTTGGGAACACAACTCTGGGAGTTAGTGTCAGTAGTTGGTAGGGACAGACTACTCACAACTGAGGAAGAGATAGCACAACAACCCACATGTAAAGGTAGTACTGATTAAACTCTTTGGACTGACTCCTGAACAGTATACGCAGAAGCTGAGGACAACAGAAAAGGGGGCAACACAGACAGGAGTTAACTTTTTTGACACTTCATTTAAGGCTCTAGATGGCCGGTTAAAGGGCAACAAGTAGATACTTTTGGGGGGCTCTACAATTTATCAAGGAGCACATTCTCACACATTGTCACTCAGAGAAGTTGCACCAGCATCTGGTGGACTCTATGCTGGCTACCCCCAGGGAACTGGGCAACACAGCTGGTGAGTGGATATGTACCAGGGTCCCAAAAAGTCCCTGGGTGGTAACCCGAAGAAAGGAGGTCAGCCCTCCTTCAGGGGAAAGATGAGGGAAAGAATGAAAAGAAAGAGCATCCCAAGAGTCCCCAAAAGATGCCTGTAGAGTGGAACCAATTGCATACTGCATTTTAAGGGGAGAAGGTACCAGTGAAAGAAGGTTGAAGCCTCAAAAGCAGGGGTGGCTGGAACTCACTGAGGAATTACACAGAATAACTATGCGAGATTCTGTTCAGTTCTGCCCACCCTAAGCTTATGCAGGAAGTAACAGTGAACATTTACAATTCTACCAGTATCAAAGCGCACATTTTCAAGTTTAATAATTCTCCTGTTTCAGGGCAGAGCTGGAACAAGGAGTGAAGATACTAGCGCTCCAGCTTCAGCCTCAGTGCATTGTACATGAAAGTAGCTACTCCTGCACTTCTGATCACACGATGTGCAGCCTGGCTTCCTATATAACTGAAGATCTACAGCCTTTTCTCCTTCCACACTTGTGCATCTCAGTAAACATACACTTGCTGGCACAGAGTACTGAAAAGCAAAGCATTCCTATGTAATCCTGTGTCTTTGCTCACAGAGGTGCAGAGGAGGGAAGCTTTCAATTACAACAGTTGGTCACACAGTGTATTCCTACATCATTCTGCTCCATTTTGAGGTACATTCTCATAGTTGAAGTTCATAGCATGACCCCCTTGCACACTCCACTAACAATGCACTCTCAACAAATCCAGTTTGCACAACAATATTCCAGAAGGAACTGGATTCATTGTGAAAGAGACATAGGCCCTCATTACGACCCTGGCGGTATAGAACTGCCAGGGCCGCGGCACGCGGGAGCACCGCCGACAGGCCGGCGGTGCCCCGCGGGGCATTCTGACCGTGGCGGCTTAGCCGCGGTCAGAGAAGGGAAACCGGCGGTCTCCCGCCGGTTTCCCGCTGCCCCCAAGGAATCCTCCAAGCCGGCGCAGCTTGCTGCGCCGGCTTGGGGATTCCGACTCCCCCTCCCGCCATCCAGTTCCTGGCGGTTCTCCCGCCGGGAACCGGATGGCGGGAGGGGGAGTCGCAGGGGCCCCCGTAAGAGGGCCCCAAAATGTATTTCACTGTCTGCATAGCAGACAGTGAAATACGCGACGGGTGCAGTAGCACCCGTCGCACCTTCCCACTCCGCCGGCTCGATTACGAGCCGGCTTCATGGTGGGAAGGTCGTTTTCCCCTGGGCTGGCGGGCGGCCTTTCGGCGGCCGCCAGCCAGCCCAGGGGAAAACTCTGAATACCCGCCGCGGTCTTCCGACCGCGGTGCGGTATTCACGACGCGCAACTTTGGCGGGCGGCCTCCGCCGCCCGCCAAAGTTGTAATGAGGGCCATAATGCTGTTGCTGCCAATACAGAAGTGCCATCAAAACCTGAGCAGTTTCTTGTGAAAGTCCCTTGTGAAAGTCCCACCCTTGCAGGTCTGCCAACTGAACGAACCCCCTGTCACGAGGCCGCTCCCTCAGGCTGAATACAGTTCCTTAATGATTCCACCATTGTCATTGTCAGTCATGAATAATGGCCATGTTCAATGCTTCTCAATAGCATGCACTAACTTCTACGGCAAACACACAGCTGCAAAAGTTGTCAATCTGCTCCCACTACTCTATTGAAACTTGTTTTAATTGTGTATTGTTTACAAGAAACACATTATATTATATTAGTTTGCACCCCCCCTTAATCACTAAATGCTTTTTGAGACTATTGTGCTCTTTCTACTTGAGAGTTCTTGTTATTTTGAGCATTTGTTTGAGATTATTATTACATAGCTTATTGTATTAACACAGTTCACATTCAGTGCCAGCTGTTTAACCTGTTATCATCTCTGTGCAAGTTGTGACTGTTTTCAACACAGTTTTATAGGTTTTTGGCCTTGTTTTACTGCCAGGTTACTAAAACTACTGTGCTGTTTCCAAAGAGAGGCCTGTCTTGGGTGGTAAACTCCGAGGGCATCTGAGCAGCATCAAAGCTTAGTTTTGTTTTGTTGTGGGAGTAGGAAGCAGTGAGTTTGAGTGCCTCATGATGTGCTTGGCACAATGGGGTGGGGAGTAAACTCCACTCCAGCGGCAGCTGGCTGAGTTTTAGCTGAACTCTATGGTCCAAGTGGAGTGCAGATTGGGCAAAACTCTGTATACTCCGCTGGTGGCGCTGTGTTTGCCGCCCACCACTACTCAAAAGCTGAGGTGTGCTTTGATTGTAATCAACCAGGGCACAAGAGTTAAGACTCAACATGCACCAAAAAGACACCCGCCAGTGACTAGTGTAGGTGGTGTTTGGACAGAATATTGAGGAATAATTACAGCGGGCAAAATATTGTGTCAACAATATCGAGGACAAAATATTGTGAAGGTAAGTTTCTATTGGAAAGCAAGGTTTTATTGTACTTAACTCCACATATATGTACCTTATAGGTATGTATATCTTCAAGGTACATAGATGTGGAGTTAAGAAAATCTATACTTAACAATTTGCACTTGCCTTCTCAATATTTTGGTCCTCGATATTTTTGACATGATATTCTGTTCACACAATATTTTTGCAATCAAAATCCTATCAGACATCCAGTATAGAGATGGGGTGGAAATTTGCATATAGAGATCCCAAATGGTACACATAGGTCACTGTAGTGTCCATGGATGGAGAATCTTTGACTTTCTGGCCTCCTAGTATGGAGAAGTACAGGCAGTGGTCAAAAGACAATGGGCTGCTGGTGAAGGCTCCAAGGGGTATGGGCGCCATTATAACCATGGTGATGGCCAAACTGGTTTCCCCAGGCCAGATTCTGCCAGAGGAAGTGCATGAGATTGTCAATACTGATAATGTCACAAAATCCCATCCCATGCCTGTGGTGGACATTGAGTGGAGAGGAATTACTGACCCAAAGACACTGGCTGTGTTCCCTGGCATCCCAATAGAGTGTCTCCTGGGCAATGATCTGGAAACTTCTGCTGGGGCAGAAGAGGAAAGTAGGACCCTTGCGGCAATGCCGGGTCTTCCTGAATGGGTTTGTGTAATCTCAAGAGCACAGAGGAAAGTCAAAGGACTTTCAAGCCTCAAATAATGGACCAGGTCCCTAAGGCCAAGAGAAGGGGCAGGAAGTGTGGCACCCCACCTTCACAGGAAGGAGCCTAACCCTCAGCTGGAGGGCCTGGTAGCTGAAGAAAAAATGGATTCCCTAGGTGACTTGCTAGATTTGACAAGACTCCAGGGAGCAGGGTCCCTCAAGGTAGTACCTGAGTCCAGAGGACATGCCCTACTCTTGAGGACCTGCAGCTGTGGCTGTCAAACAGGAACAAGGGGATACCAGTGGTATCCATTAAGTATACTGGGTTGAGGACTTCTTGTATAGTGAGGCATAGGACCCCAAACCCAGGGGCAACAAGAAGATTGGTGGTGGCCTCCCAGCAGTACAGCCTGGCCCATGATATCCTCTTAGCTGGATACCTGAGACAGGCAATGACATGTGAGGGGCCGGTCAACCATTTCTGTTGACTCCAGATGTCTGGAAAGGTTAAGCAGTTTTGCAACTTCTCTGTCACTTACCAAGCCAGGGGATGCAAAAGAGTCCCCTGATACACCTATCTGTATGGGACTCCCTTTTGAGAGTGAGGATTGACATTGTTGGTCTCCTAGATCCCCAACAGCCTCAGGAAATAGGACCATGACACAAGGTATTCTGAAGCTGTTCCCTTTAGGGTAGCCACTGCTCCTACAGTAGCTAGAGCCCTCCTTGGAATCTTTACTAAGGTTGGGTTCCATTAGGAGGGGGTATCAGATTGAGGCATGGATTTCATGTCTGCCTACCTGAAGACCATGTGGGATGAGTGTGAGGTGACTTATAAGTTCACCAACCCATATCATCCCTAAGGAAATGGTTTAGTTGAAAGATGCAATACAACCATAAAAGGTCATGACCGTGGGTTTGCTTAAAAAAATCAGGAGAAGATGGTATATTCTTCGCCCATGCCTGCAGTTCATCTATAGGGAGGTTATCCAAAAAGTAGTTGGCTTTAGTACTTTTGTGCTGCTCTTTGGACACCCCAGAAGGGGTCCCCTTAGCTTGACGAGGGTGGTTGGGAGACAACCTTCAAAGAACCTAAGCAGGATATATTGGACTATGTGCTTGGACTTTGCTCCAGAATAGCTGAGTACATGAAGATTATGGTGGTCAGCCAGGAGCTTGTAAAGCACTGGTATGACCAAAAGTCCTTGATGGTGGACTACCAGCCAGTGCAGTTGGTGTGAGTCTTGGAGCCTGTGACACGAGCACTGCAAGATAAATGTACTGGGCAATAGCCAATCTTAGAGAAGAAGAGGGAAGTCAACCACCTGGTAGATTTGGGTACCCCCAGGAACCCTTGTAGGGTAATCCATGTGAATGGGCTCAAGCTACGTCATGACAGAGCAGATATCACCATGCTGATGGTGACAGATGGGGGAGAGAAAGAGGAGAGTGAACCTCTCCTTGACCTCTTTTGCTTCAGTGCCCAAGATGGTACTGTAGAAAGAGTAGGTCTCTTCCTCACAATGACAGACCAGCAACAAAGAGACTGTTATCAGTGGTTGAGTCAGTTTTTTGGACTGTTCTCTCTGAGCCCAGGTCTGACAATATGGTTTACCCATGATGTGTGCATCGGTGACCGCTTACCTGTCAAGGGCAAAATATACAGGAGGCCTGACCAAGTCAAGGCCAGCATTAAGGCTGGAA
This sequence comes from Pleurodeles waltl, assembly GCF_031143425.1. NCBI lineage: Eukaryota > Metazoa > Chordata > Amphibia > Caudata > Salamandridae > Pleurodeles > Pleurodeles waltl. The sequence goes on along the minus strand of NC_090450.1, from coordinate 744,485,468 downwards.
TTGGGGGCAGTAGACCCCTCTAGTAGTCCATGGGCCAGCCCAGTGGTACTCGTGCCCAAGCCTAATCACAAAGGTGGAGAAACATGACATGGGTTTCTGTGTGGACTTCAGTAGCCACAATGCTGTCTCAAAGACTTATGCCCAACCCATACCTAAAACTGATGAGCTTATTGATAGGTTGAAGACAGCTAAACATCTGAGTACCTTTGTCCTGACATCAGGTTACTGGCAAATAGCCCTACCCCCAGGAGCTTAAGGCAAATCTGTGTTTTCTACCCCTGAAGGACACTTTAGATTTAAAGTGATGCCCTTTGGGTTCATGAATGCACCTGTCACTTTCCGGAGGTTAGCAAACCAAGTACTTTCAGGTCTGAAGAGTTTCATTGCAGCTTACATTGATGATATAGCTGTATTCAGTTACACATGGGAGGACCACCTGGTCCACCTCAAGGAAGTGCTTCTGGCCCTGCAGCAAGCAGGCCTGACTATCAAGGTAAGTATATGCCAAAAGAGCAAGGTTCCGATGTGTACCTGGGCCACCAAGTTGGTGGAGGCCATGTTCAACCTCTACAACCGGTGATCCAGGCAATTCTGGCCTCGGAAGCTCCTAAGCCTTAGACACCAATCAGAGCCTTAGTTGGCCTGACTGGGTACTATAGAAGATTTGTGAAGGGTTATGGTACCATAGAGGCACCACTAACCGAATGGACCTCCAAGAACCAACCCAGAAAAGTTATCTGGACTCAGCAGTATCAAAAGGCTTTTCACACCCACAAGGAAGCTCAGCCCCTGCCCTAAGGCACCTGGCTTTAGTAAGGAATTCATTTTTCAGACAGATTCATCTGGACATGGGATTGGGACAGTGTTGTCCCAAGTGAATGATTTGGGCCAGGATCAGCCAGTTGCCTTTATTGCCAGGTGACTGCTAAAATCAATGCAGACAGCCTTTTCAGGTTCTTCCACTTAGATGATCAAAACTATCAAGATAAGGGTTAGTTGCTTATCACCTTTTGTCTGGAGGGGGGCCATGTAAAGAAATGCCTCTTTTTGTGGTCATCCCCAAAAGGTTTGTACTGATGCTGCTGGTTTTTCAATTCTGAGAGTGTCTGTGCCCTAACTTTAAATTGTGTATGTTTTATTGGCTTATACCCAATTGGCATTGGCTATCTTACCTGTAATAACCCTGGTATAAGGTACTCTGGGCCTGTAGGTTACAGGGTCACCCCAGGGACTGCAGTACGGTTTGTGCCACGCTAGATGTAACAAAGTTAAAACATGGCTCCTAGTCTGCCACTGCAGACTGGAAAGGCAACCAGTGTAAACTGCTAAATTGACTTTGCCATTTAAAGTAATTTTTCTAATGTAAAACAAGGGGAAACACAAGAGTACATAGGAACCAAGAGTTCATGATATTTTAAAGGAACAATGGTCCTTACAAGAAACAGTTAATTTCAAATTATGTAAATTAATTTAGTTATGACTCAATGCCTTAATATATATTTTCAAACCATATTTATTAACAGTCAAAAGTAGTGGGTAGTGACAAAATAACACAACAATATACACAGGCAATTACAAGTGACATGTGCCAAATTATTCAATTTCATCACAGTACAAATACCTACAAACCAGTCCTATCAAATTAAATATACAAAAAAGGGTCAGTGTGCAAGGTTGACTACTTTTCAATCCTTTGTTATTGTAAGGATCATCATCAGGACATTTTTAAACTAAATGCCTGAGATCCAACTAAGTAAATCTTCACATAGATAACAAAATAGTCCAAAAGAATGAAAGTGGTGGAACAGAAAAGAAAAGAAAAGAAAAGAGAAGAAAAGGGGAAAACAACAAAACACAAAATGGGTTAGTTGCCACCAAATGAAAACATAAATCAATTAACACTACCAATTCTTCTTTTTGTTAGAAAGAGAAACATATGCTGCATTCACCAGTTTACATAATAGATGGCAATGTAGCAGTGCTTTATTTCTCAAAGGTTCACATTAGAAGCTATACATATGGTCACATGAATCAAAATCAAGTAGCCGGTCAGCAACAAAAATTATCTTAAGCTGCATTATAATATTAGCCATTATAGAGGTACCTTATTTCTCAAAGGTTCACATTAGAAGCTAAGCATATAGTCATAGGAATCCAAATCAATTAGCCCACCAACATATATCAAAAACAAAATCAACTTAATATAAAAGGTAAGGACATATATGATATGTGATAGGTGGCAGAAAGCACAAAGGGCCATATGTATGAAATTCCCGATTTTCCATTTCTGAATTGAGAATCCATAGAAACTGCTATTTGGGAATCGCAAAAGTGTATGTAGGTACTCGCCGATTCCACTAACAGGGATTCCTATGGATTTGCATTTGCAATTAGGAAATCGCATTTTAGGAAATCGCAAAATTGCGATTTCCTAATAGGAAATTGCAAATTAGGAAAAGTTGATTTTTTGATGCAAAATGATGAGGACAGACCAGGAAGTGTACAGATATAGGGTGTGGCCACTGCACCTGGCTCACCATATCTGAAGAGCTTTTTCCAATTTCTGGACAACATCATGTCCAAGGAAGATGGGGATAAGGATGCTGGCAGCAGGAAGAGGAAGTTCACATTTTCTGGGAAGGAGTTGAAGCTTTTAACAGAGGAATGTGTAGCACACATGGACCAACTCTTTGGAAAGGCATCCTTTAGTGTTCCAGAATCCCAGAAGTCCAAGATATGTAACAACATTCTGGATAAGGTTAACTCCTTTGGCGTGACTCAGAGGACCATACCTGAGATCAGGAAACAGTGGTACGATCTGAGGTCCCGCACGAAGAAGAAGGTGGCCAGCAGAATGGCTGATGGATGTAGAACAGGTGGTGGACCCTCAAAACACCCCCTCCCACTCCCATGAAGATGCTTATTGAGAGGACCCTGGAACAAGAGAGTGTGACAAAAGTGTGTGATGTTGACACGTCCAATACTGCAGGAGCCAGCCAGGGTAAGTCATCTTCTCTTTACTTAGCTAACATAACATATTGTTAGCAAATCCATATATCATACATAACAGCAGGAACAACTCAATTGAGCATGCTTGACCCACCCTGGCAATGCATCATGGGAGTTGTAGTACACTTAAGTTGCCTGCTGTACTCTGTGCTGATGACAGCACTAACCATATGTACAACATGAACATGTCACAAACACATGAATGACAGTTGCAACAAGATTGTGGCCAAATATGAACCCTTAATTTACACTTATTATATACATACATTTCCACAGATCACAGCCTGGACGTGTCAGGACCTATTGCAGCCGAAGGAACTTCTACTACTCATGTTGAAATTGAGAACACAACAACACCATCCACTCAGCCCATCACCCTGACTCCAACTGCCAGGACAGCAACCATCTCACCACTGCCAGAGTCTGTGAACAGTGAAGAAGGACAATCGCACGATAGGGACAAAATAGGGACCCCACAACATTGGAGGGCAGAACACACAGACAGCTCAGAGTCCAAACATCTACAGTCCATTTAGATATTGTATCGGACGACATGTCAGAGAGGTCTCCTGTGTTTGGTGGCTTGGAGAGGTCCTTCATCTCCACACAGCACCTGCAACCCAAACAAATAAGGATGGTGAATAGGCATCTGCAACAAATGTTTAGGTTGATGCAGCAATTGGAAAAAGGGCGGGAAAGGTGGCTAGCTGCAATGGAGAAGGAGCGCTATGTGCTGCAACAGAGGCACAGGTAGTTCCTGGCAAGGTATGATTCATTCATACGGTCTATCAACTGATTGGCAGTAGCCACTAACACACTAGCAAGGTGGACTGTAAACGTACAGACTGACATGAGCACTGCTCTCAGGATGTTGCACGTGGGCTAGTGCAGGTGACCACAACCCTTGAAAATATACAATAAACAGAGATACAATGGGGCCTGATTCACAAAGGTAAACTTAGACTTTTGGTCTAAACATAGACCAAAAGTCTAAGTTTACAACTTTGGGAACTCACAAAGGGCATTTACGAGTAGTATCTTTACGTATGCACTCTGAGCAGATTCTCTGCACTCAGGGCAGACTCTCCGCACTTGGGGCAGAGACTCCGCAGTCTGGGTTGAATCATCGCAGTCTGGGCGGAGAATCAGCACTCGAGCTGGAAAACAAAAATATCAATATGTACCATGTAATACATCACTTACAACATGTGGAACTGGTCAGTGACCTATATGGATGTGTCGAGTATGTATTGCAGTGGTAAATATTCTGCCACAAATACAAAACACTACAAGATTGTCGGAATGCTACTTAATTGCACTTACATATCTTCTCTACGGTATCACATGTAACTCAAAATCATGGGTCATGTAAAGTTTTATACATACAGTCAAATTGTGAAGGCAATATGTCGCTCCAAATCTATGAACAAACATAAGAGTCCTAAGTTTCTACTAAACAGTTTCTCCCAAACACACCCCACACACACACAGACACTTGTGTCAGTGATTTCCACCCCCCACACCCCCAGTTGGAAGTCATTAGTCAATCACAGCCTGGCTGCAGACATAAAAGCTAAGCTGCCACACAAAATGATGTGAGTAGAAGGAGGAGGAGACCAGAAAGGATCTTCAGGCAAAAGATTAACCTCTTTGGGATGTCCACCCAAGATGTCAGTGCCAGTTTCAGGTTTCCCCCTTATGCCTTTGTGGAGATAGTTTCTGAGTGGGAGCAGGATCTTGAGTCTGTGACCTGCCGCTCCCATGCCATCCCAGCTGTTATCAAGATTTTAGAAACTCTCCATTTCTTTGCCACTGGCTCATTCCAGGGGATGTCCAGTTACATTGTGGCCATATCACAGGTAAGCCAGTCCTGATGCTTGCATCCGGTACCGCGCTGCATAAATGGGAAAGTGCATCAGTGCATACGTATACCCCACACACTGGCAGGAAGGCAAAGGGTTGCCAGGGATTTTTACATTGTATCCCGTGTCCCACGTGTGGTTGCTGCAATCGATTGCACTCATATTTAGCCACATTGCCGCAATGGCCAAATTTTCTGCAACAGACGCCGCTGGCCCTCCTTTAATATGCAGGGTGTGTGTGAGGCCAATCGCTGCTTTACGGATGTGCATGCAGTGTTTCCTGGTAGTACACATGGCAGCAACGTATTCAGCAGGTCACCTCTGGCCCAGTGGCTGGCAACAAGAGAATTTGGCAACATGTGGCTTCTGGGTAAGTACACAAACTACAGAGATGTTTCTGTATGTGAAGAATTGTTTTCATACACATACATTAAAATGTAATTATTTTATGCCACATATACATTATGCTAACAGACACTCCATGTACCATTCATAACTCAGTAACTGAAATGCTATAGGGACATGCACCAAAACCTGTTCATTTCCTTCCCCAGCTGATGCTGCATATGTAGTCTCCTCTCATCTCCTTACACCCTACAGGCGTGCAATCACTGTACCTCAGCAGAGGTACACCAGGGCACACATACGGATCCAAGCCATAATTGAGGGTACTCCTAAAATCACGTTGTAGATGTCTTGACCGTACAGGCGGGTGCTCCTGCACTCCCCTGAAGTTGTTTGCAATATTATAGTAGCCTGTTTTGTCTTACATAACATTGCAGTAAATCATGGCTTATACAAACCTCTGAACCCACAACTAGGTCTGACTCAAGGGAACCAGGCCATTGTACAAAACTGAGTGTGTGACCACCTGGTTGACACTTTTTTCTCTTGAGCCACTAGTTGTGTTACAGACATTATGTTCTTGCACATTCTGTTGCCAATAATGATTGGTGGACATTTAACACTCTGTCCATAGATTCCATCCTGAGACATCTCTGTAAGCCATACATACAGTTTCTCAATAGATGTTTTCAAATCAAAAGTCCCTGCTACATATTTTGTGCCCATGTCAGTGTAAAGTGTTGACAATTTTGCAAATGAGGCCATTGCCTACATGTCAATTCATTTGTGTGATCTCCCTGGGCAATGGACATCTTAAATAGATATGGAGTGCGGCAAGACAGTGAAAATTGCTGCATTGCTTAGCTCTGCACAAGGGACGCTTTCCATGTTCCCACCCAAAACCCATGGATTTGGATGCATACCAAGATTTACAAGACCTCATATACCTGGGGATGCAATGAAACCTTATGCCTCCCCAAGGGGAAGCGCAACAAGGAAAAATCTGATTTTTCTTCATCCTTTTTTCCTCATTCTTTTTGCATTTCCTTATGGCTCAAAATACTGGATAGAACCATTAAGAAATGCAAAATGCCTTTTTATAAATAGCTGCAGATGTGTAATGGTATAATGATCGGTAGAAATATATGGAAAATACATAGTCACAATGTTGTGGGCCAGTCCACAGCATTTCAAATTAAGTTTGCAGACTGAGAAGTAAAAAACATACCTCAAGGGAGATAGTAATGCACCTCCGGTAATCCCCAGGGAGGTGAGAGGGAGAGGCTTGGAGGCGAGTCTGCGGGGGACTGAGAACCGCATGTGCAGAAATGTAATCCTGCACATCTGAGCAGTAAAAAATTTGCATATTCCTGTAAAAGAACAAACATTAAGTGAACACGCATTCCATTAATCTCAGATTGTTGTGCTACCAAAATGGTTGCCCACCTAGATCATGGAAGGAATATCTTTCAAACGTGAGGAGAATCAGGGGCGAATGGTCTACAAGTTTTGCCGTGGGAAGCAGGACCAGTAAAGAACGCATCTACACAGTATTGCGTCAGCATCTGCAACAGCGCAGAAGAACAGTGCAACCTAAGAGAAACCTAAGGAAATGTGAGTGTGGCCCAGGAGCCACGTTCAGAACAATAGAGGGATTAATTGAACCTCATAGTCAACGGGGTGCAATGGACCCGGTACATCTGAAACACTTCGCTAGTTGGGTGGTGTTGGAATTCTTTGATGCCTCAGTTATTTCTTCAATTGCTTTGGTGCTGTTTAAATGGTTTACATTTGTTCCTTTGTCTATGCTTTGCTGAACCGAGCCACAGCTACCCAGTGTGGTGCTAAGGGTTTAACAAATGAAACCTACTGTTCCTAAAGGGGTTAGTAAGTGTATTAAACAGTGAGGGCACTCCAGTTCCTTACACTATTCAATTGCTCTATTCCTAGTCAGGTATGGTTCCCTGTCCATATTCTAAGATACTCTCCCAATGTCTCTGGTCATTTATACGAAAGTAGGTGCATAGGCATAGATTAAAGACGCTTGCATTCCACTAGACATTACCCCCAATAATTATTTGTAGATCAGTTCATGCACTTTGTATCAAACATGATCACAATGGCAACAGTTTGAGCTCTCATAACAGAAGTGTCTCTTCACGATCAATTCATCCTTTTAGTCTTTCATGTTTCGGTCCTGTTTTATATGATCACAAAGCTGTGGCTTGTGGCTCTGGCATGTGTGGTCCTTGTGATATGAGATCCTTGTGGTGGCCTCGATCTACACTCCGACCATTTGGGATTGAGCAGCACATTAGGCAGTGCTTAATTTGTGAATAAAAAGGTAAGGTGCTCAAGGCCCTTCTACTTATAACACGCGGCCGCTGCAATTAAATGTGCGAACGCGGAATACCGAGGCAGCGTAATCCTGAAGCCATCTCGGGCCTCTTTACTCCATTTATATCCACTCCCTGTCCCTTTCGCTCGCTCCAGCTGATTTCTGCTCTCTCCCTTTCTAACGCTTGTTCGTTTTTCTCTTCCTCCGTCTTCCCCAAATGTCTTTTGCTCGCAATTAATGCTGGAGGCAGAAAATTAAGCACCGGCCCTAAGAAATAAGTGCCGGTGCTCAGCACCGGAAACTACAAGCAAAAATTGAGCACTGACATTAGGCCTTCTCAGCAGCTGCTCATCTTCAGCAGATGTGGTGATCTCTTGGCTGGATTTTGATGGGGGCTCATCTTCAGTAGATGCGGCTCCCTGAGACACTTCCACAGAGAGGGACTCCAACCTAGAAAAGAAGGGGACAAGCCAACCATAGTCATTTGTTCTCAAGAAAGGATTTAATCCGGTTTAAGATTAGACCACCCACCACCAAGGAATGCGGACTTTGAGGAAGGGATGTGTGACACAATGTCGAACACCACAGAGAGATCTAATAAAATGAATGCCACCATACCACCCTGGTCCAGAGGCAGTTTGATAAACTCAGTCACTTCAAGCAAAGCAATCTCAGTCCTATATTTTGGGCGAAATACCGTCTGACTGGTTAGCAGTTTATTAATTGTATTTCTCAAGATTGTAGCGAATTCTGGAAGCAGGGAAATGGGTCTGAAATTCGTCATGACTCTGCAGAGGGCTTTTTCAGAAGAGGATCCAATTTATCCGGTTTCCATCCTAGGAGAACTGTGGTAGCTGTAAATAAAGAAGCATTTGAAAGCTAATTTAGGATGGGATTAACTACCTCTGTGGCTTTAATAAGTGAGTCAGTAGGACAGGGGTCAACAGGAGAACCTGACTTTAGTTAACAAATGGCAGCTTCTGATTCAATTTGGGAAACTGGATCAAACTGAAGCAACAGGCACTGCCTCTTGGCAATACCAGGACCCACGGTGCCTCAAAATTAACTAACACTGGGGTTGAAGCCAAATTAGCTTGAATTTTAGAAACTTTATCCTAAAAAAACACCAAAAGTTTATCATATAGTTCCTGCTAAGGAGTGATGCAGCTAATGCAAGATAAAGGAGATAGAAAGTTCTTGACAATTTAAGACATTTCCTGTTGTCCAACATCTGCAGCTGCAATTTATCTGTCAAAATAACCCATTTTGGCGGACTTTACTGCTGGATAGTTCTTCCTCAAGGCTGCTCTATAAGCTTCTTTATCCTCTGTGCGATAGTCTTTGTGCCATCGCTTCTCTGCCTTTTTGCAAGGTCTCTTTTCAACAGCCACGGTCTGTGTGAACCAAGGAGCAGGGGAGCCACGTGAATGCAGCTTACGACAATTAGGAGTGGCTAAGCTATCTGCAGATGTGAGGAGCCAACAATTCACTGCAGTTACATATAGCTCAAGCTTGCCAAATAGAGCAGGCGATGAGCAGGTAAGTAGATTAAGGAAATCACCAGACTTTATATGATCATAGGCCTGGTAGATATTCGAGCTAGATTTAGTGCCCTGCAGCCAGAGAGATTTATTGGTCTTGATGGGGAGGGGTGAACCTAATTGAGAAAGGTTGGCAGAAGGCATTTTATCAAGAATAGTAAAAGTATCTTAATCCGAGGCACAGTCAGCATGAATATTAAAATCGTCCATCTCAATAAAATGTGCATAGTGCACAGTAAAATGGGCCAGCACCTCCTCAAGTGACTTAATAAAGTCACCAGGATAACCAAGAGGCTGGTAAGCTAGTACACCATTAACAACCTCTGGGGAGTAAAGTCAAGTTTCAAAGCCTCAGCCCCTGAAATTAATTCACCATAAATGTGGAACACTGGTACACTTGCTTAAATGCTATGGCCACTTCTCCGGCTCTCATTAATCCTATCCAGTTGACAAAAACTATAACCTGTTGGAATGGCAGAAAAACTTGGAACTGGAGCAAAGAGTTCTGATATAGGTACCGCTTTTAAACTTGTTTTCTGAAAGTGTATGTGAATCCACTGCCTAAAGCTTTGTAACTGGTTAGTGGTGATGTTAACATTATTATACTGCCTGCCGTGGAGAGAAAGCCTTTGTGCAAGGTGATTGCTAACACAGAAGATAGTGATGAGTTTGGCTCAATGTAGGAGTGTCCAAAAAGGGGCATGTAACAGGATGTCAGATATGACTCAAATGGCGCGGTGGTATATATCAGTATGTATTAGTTATAAGTCAAAAATATGCAGCCAGAGCATCAATGTCTTCTCTATGGGTTCTCTTGTTTCTGCTAGGGCCCTTCTCAGGTCGTCTGCCTCTTCTGGCTTCTCCTCGATAATCCGGTGTCGCCCTCATGGAAAAATCAATGCAACGCCTTAGTTATCAGGTGAAGCTCTGGGTCTGTAGCCCATCACCCGCATTTTAGTGTAACAATATGGAGCCCTTTGACTGGTATGCAGTACTGAGGAAAAAGTGTCTGCCACTGTATGTAATTCAATCCAGAAAAACCAACCCCTCACAGGTTACAGCATTCATAGGTCTATAGCACCATCCGACTTACCACCCATGAATTGCCAAAAACAGAATGCACAGCTCAGTTATGCCCTCCAAGTAATCCCCACAATACACCCCACAATCCAATTAAGTAATCCTGCCAACTGTCCGGCTTGTGCACCCCTTCTGGTCAGTTGCCTAAGGCTACAGATCTGGATTAGAGCTGTAGTGGCCTTGCCCGTATCACCTTTCCCTGGGGTTAAGTACACTCCATCTTCTTCCTCTGACATGTACTCTGACTCTGCCTGGACAGTGGTTGTTGACTAGAGCCAGTTCCTCTGGAATGCTGCGACCTGTTGGGTCAACGGAGTCGCGGTACTCGGTGACACCTCCTTCTCCGGCTGGTGGGTCCCATTGATGTCTTCCAGGTCGTCCTGCTCCCTCGCAATGTCCCATCGGTCTTCTCCTTCTCTCTCCACATTTGCAAACCACTCTCCTGCCTCCAGTGTTCTTTCCTCTTCGTCTCTCTCGCTGTGCACACCACACGCTGCCTCAGCCCTCCTATTAATGGGATTGGTCGGATTAAGGGGTGTGTTCCAGCTGACAACTAGAATGCTAGTCAGTGTTCCCTTCGTACCCCTGGGGCCCATGCCATAGTTGATCTCCATCGCTTCCATGACCTCTTGGCCACAGGGCGCAAGGATGTGTGACATCTCTGTGCATTGCTGTAAACGTAGAAAGACAAAATGAAATGCTTTTCCTAGAAACTTCCTCAACCTTAGCTCCAGTCAACAGCTTACCAACTGCTCCCCTCTACCATTCATCAAATGGCAGTGCTCTAAAAGAGCTATCTAGCAACCCCTTGGTGAAAGACCTCATTGTATTTCTAAGGATAGACCTGTCTCCATCCTTCACTTCAGCATCTTGGTCCCCACCCTCCAGCCACAGGACTACAGGCATCACACGTTCTATGTTTGCGGAAGCTATAGCCACCCTCCATCATGTATCATGGTATGGGCCAGCCAAAATGGATCCCACTGGTCCGAGCTTTCAGACTGACACCATATACTGACTCTGGTTAACACGCATGCTCTACATATTGACTCAACTTACATACACTCATTACAAGCACATGTAATGTCAGTGCAAGGGACTGAGGGTCACATCAAAGTGAAACTGTACGTAAGTGGGGTGAGTTGACCACTCACAAACTCAGTACTCTGGCATCAATATTTTATGTGATCAACCCAGGACATTGACAGTAGTCACATGTCAATTATAAGTGCTGGGTCCACCCCTCCAGGTCACAGAATAAGTTCTGCAATTTGGCACTATTACACAGAGGCCTAGGCTGCAGTACGCACTACATTACAGGCTGACAGGGAAAACTAACAATCATGAAGCCAGTTTCCCATGCAGTTGGGTCAATCCAGACAGGGGTACAAGCCTGTATACCATGTAGGGGACATTCCCTTCTTAAAAGGATGTTAATTCAAGAGATAAATAGTGCATCACAAGAAAAGGAGAACCAGATGACTATTGCAGAAATAGAAAAGAATCCCACTGTTAGCAACAAAATATTTTTAATGCAGCCATTGATTTGAGCTTGATGGACTTTGCAATACCTACACATTGACTGTGGTCACAATAATGTGACAATTTCTTTAGAGCAAATTTAACCCAAAGTGTTTTTATTAGACACTTGATTTCCTCGACACCTCAGAACAATCTAGCTTATTTCAGGCTGTTTTCTTACCCGTGTCATTTTAATGATTTAGCATCAGAACTGTCCTGTCCTCACTCCAATGAACTGACATTTATCTCTGTAAGTGGAGTGAAATTAATTAGTGACATGACAAGAGAGGGATATGAATATTTGTCGGCATTCTGGATAATGGGAGCATGGCAATAAATGGCCCGGGGTCTACCAGTTACCTATTAAAAGTATTATTTACTATGGAGTATTTCTTCTGTGTTTGGAGAATGCGCATTCTTGGGAGGACCAGAGTTTGCTACTCGCTGTTTGCTGATCTCTCTAGCATCCATGGGAGAGTCTTGGCTTAGCCTGGGGGTCAGGAGGCTCAGCATGGTTTTGCCTAGTTTGGTGTGTTATGGTAGGTGAAATTATCATCCACCAAGGACCAAGTCAGAAACGAAATCCCTGCGCAGACTAAGAGTAAGCTACAGATGCACGGAGGGGCATCAGAGAAGGAGAGTTAGCACAGAGGCATGCAGCGGTGAGTGCATTAGGCAACAGCCCCCCGCAAAGCGCTGAGGCAGCCAGCCAGGCTGGTGAGGCTTGCACAGCCTGAGGAACCTGCAGACTCTTTGTTCTCCACTCCTTCCAGACATCTTTACTACTTTGCAGTGATCAAACGTCATCCCTGCTACATCACTGCTGCATTCTTGGATTTTATGTCAAGACAGGAGACTAGCATTATGCATAAGCCTTTTAGTCGCCACTTCTGTGCAGTACCTTTAAAGACTCAGTAGAACTGAACAGAAAGTCACAATACAATAGAATGTTAACAGTACATATAAGCCCTATGTCCACCTCTCTCTTCCTCTTTTGTTTGCTGCTTCTGTGCAGGATAAGTATTCTGAATTACCTATTTTTGATCATATATGTTAATAAGAGGTTGTATTCAATGAGTGTTTAAGTAGAGTGTTTCTAAGTTAAGAATTTGGTTGATTAACCACATTTTCAGGTTACATTGGCTTGTCGTTTTTTTCGTTTTCTATTTTCCATAAACGTTATTTATTGTTTAGTTTAGATAATATGAGCGATGGTAAAGGTAAGCTAATGTTCTAAAAGGACATATTCTCTTGTCAACAGTTTGAAATCTTGTAAAAATTAGCAATTTGGTTGTGGAAATAATTACAGTTTTTCGATAAATTAAGATTTTCACGCTCGAGTGCATCGCTTGCGCTCTGATGTTTTTCTCAGGCGCAGGTCTTGTGAGCGCGGTTATTTGCTTGCGCATTCAAGCATTTTAACTGCTTGTGTGCCATGGACGAGGTGGTCTCGTCCTTCTATGGGCCCCCGGGGGAAGCGCTAGCATCCCCCCGGAGGAGCATTTCTCCTCCGATCATGTGGAGGGGGTCAGAGAAGCCTGGAAGGAGAGGCCTTTCCTCTCCTTCCAGGCTTCTCTGAACATTTGTGCTGCCCGATTGCGATGCGATCGGGCAGCAGAAATACCACTACACACCAGAGATTTTTTTGTTTTTGTTTACAAGAATGAGGAGAAACCCCCCTAGGCACCAGGGTTTTTTTTTTGTTGTTGTTTTTTTGATTTGTGGGGAGCGAACCCTTAGGCAAGGGTCGCTCTCCAGGGGGGCAATTCGTTTTTTGACTGTTTCTGCCCCCCCCCCCGGGGGCAGATCGGCCTAAAATTATTAGGCCGATCTGCCCCGAGCAGGGGCAGTAATCTACTAGACACCAGGGAAAATGTTCTTTTTTTTTTGTATGTTTGGGGAGCGACCCCTTGGCAAGGGTCCCTCCAGGGGGGGCAAATTATTATTAGGCCATTTCTGCCCCCCCGGGGACAGATCGTCCTAATATTATTAGCCCGATCTGCCCCCGGGGGGGGGGGCAGAAATCCACTAGTCACCAGGGATACATTTTTTTATAGTTTTTTAACTTTTTTTATGTTTGGGGAGCGACCCCTTGGGCTAGGGTTGATCCGGTGGGGAGGGGGGGCGCAAATCATTATTAGGCCATTTCTGCAGAAACCACTAGACACCAGGGATTTTTTTTTTGTGAGGGCTATTTCAAGTAAGGGGAGCAGCCCCATGGGCAAGGGCCGCTCCTCAGGGGGCAAATTATTTCTAGGCTATTATTAGGCCGATCTGCCCACGGGGGGCAGAAAACCACTAGACACCAGGGATTTTTTTTTTTTGTTTACTTTTATTTTTTTATGTTTGGGGAGCGACCCCTTAGGCAAGGGTCGCTCCCAGGGGGGCAAATTATTATTAGGCCAGTCCTGCCCCCGGGAGTGCAGAAACCACAAGAGACCAGGGATTTATTTTTTATTTTTATACTAACACATAAGGGGAGCGGCCACTTTGGCAAGGGCCACTCCCCGGGAGGAGGGGCAAAATATTTTTAGGCCTTTTCTGCCCCCCAGAGGCAGATCGTCCTAGTATAATTAGGCGGATTTGCCCCTTGGAGGGCAGAAACCTCTAGACACCAGGGATATATATGTATATATATATTTTCTTCTTTATGTTTTTATGTATGGTGAGCGACCCCTTAGACAAGGGTCGCTCCCCTGGGGGGAAAATTGTATTTAGGCCATTTCTACCCCCTTGGGGGCAGATCAGCCTATTTTCGTAAGGCCAATCTGCCCCCTTTGGGGCAGAAACCTCTAGACACCATGGATTGGTGTGTGTGTGTAAGTGTGTGTTTTGTTTGGAGGGGGCAGCCCCTTGGGCAAGGGTCTCTCCCCATGGGGGCACATTACTGTTGGCCATAACTGCCCCCCTTGGGGGCAGACTGGCCTATTTTGGAAGGCCCATCTGCCCCCAAGGGGGGCAGAAAGCCCAACAGAGACTAGGGAAGATTTTCTTTCAAAATAAGAGGTTGGGGGTATGGCCATACCCGCACCCCAAATAAATGGGGCCAAAGTTGTTCTGCCCACCAGTGGGCAGATTGGGCAATTACCCCCGATCCACACCCCGGGGGGACAGAAAGTATACTGGTGGTTGTGGCAGAAGTGGATGCTGCTCCACCCTCACCTCCACGTCAGTCCAGACACCACCACACCTATAATGATGCAGTCACAGGCATGTCAGGGTATGGAGGTGTGGCGATGCCGGCAGAGAAGCATCCAAGGAGTCCGTTCCCTCCCGGAGCAGCGCCATGGAACAGGTAAGAGCTGTTCGAGAGGGAAGGGTGAGGAGGGGGGGTGTGTTGAGTGTGTGAGTGAATGGGGGTGTGCGTGTGTGTTTGTGATGGGGGATGTGCGTCTGCGTGTATGAATGCGTGCGTGCATGTAGGAATATGGTCGCATGTGGATGTGGGTGGTTGGGGTTTGGGGGACCTGTATGTAGGATGGTGAGGGGAGGTTTGGGGAGGCCTACAGGGAGATTGGAGGGAGGAGGGATTGGGGGTCGGTTTTTAGGGTTTGGGGGTGGGGGGTAGGGGTGGTTCTAAGGACTTGGGGGGTGGATGGGATTTGTGGCTAGGGGGGTCCTGGCGTGTCACATACAAGTGACAGGAATGGGAATTCCTGTCACCCGTATCCTTTCCGTCAAGGATTACCTGGCGGGGTATCCCGCCAGGAAATTCCTGGTGGAAATGGGATCATTTTCCCACCACTGATCTGGCCTCCACCGCTGGGTCGAAAGTGCCTACCGTCGGCCCAGCGGTCAAATCTGGCCTGGCAGTGAGTAGTAGTGAACTGGCTGCTTTGCAGCCAGTCCACTACTGTGTTCATCATATGGCAGTCTGAACCGCCATGCCGCTTGTGGTAATGACCGCCACCGCCGGCGTGGCGGTCATTACCGCCATGTTCATAATGAGGGCCCAAGATACATATCATGGTACACTCTGTGATGTGGCTAACAACCTAGATCCATCTTGAGCAGCTATGCCAAGATGAAAATATTGTAGACAGGAAGCACAGCTCAACCTGTGTGCCAAAAACATTTGAGACAGATCAAAGGCCCCAAGATGCATCATATGAATGGTATTGGCAGCAGCCACATTCGCAATGCACTGACCACATGATGACAACTACCACATATACAACAAGGCTCTGGGCCAGCCTGAATAACAGTTAACTATGTCGTACAATGACCTAAACCACTTCCTGCCCAGCTACTGTTTAGCCTGCACTGTAGAAAATAAGTGAGTCTATAACCATCCTTGCAAGTGTTAATATACTTAGAGATTCTGAAGCTAATTGACCAAATTGAAATTGGTATGTTACTCAAATGTCAGGTCAGTACAACTGACAGCATGTGTACCTGTCACATAAGGGAAATCTGCAAATGCAATGTGTACATGGCCTTAGCCAAATATCACTGTTTACTATTGGAGGTAGATGTCCCAATACAACCTTTAACATTGTGTCTCTCACATCAACATGCCTAGCTGCCACTGTGAATACCGAGCTTACTTAAGAGACTGCCACTACCCCCATGGTTGAAGCCCTCTGTGAGGACACCACTCCCGGACGTCTGGATGTTGAGGATGGTTCTGGACCATCTGGGCAACCTGGTCAGATGACACAGGTGAGCCTCACCATGACCACATCAACTCCTCCCAGCCCTGCTGCTTCATCATCTCAGACAGCCAGTTGCCCACAAACATGTTTCCCAAGGACTGTGACAACCATCTCCTGTTCCCCAGTCCAGGATCCTGAGTCACAGCAAAACAACTCCAACAATGATGGTCTTGAAACCAGTGGTAGGGGGAAAGCTGTGCCAAAGGCTCTGGCACCTGGGGGTAGGGTGCATGGGAGGGATGGTGTGGGCCTGTGGCATGAGGCTGCTGGTGATGGTCCTGACCAGGACACAATCAGCCAAGTCTTGGGAGCCTACTGACAATCCCATGGCATGATGGCCAGGTACATGCCAAACTCTGGGAGATGAAGCAGCTGCAGAGGGACTTCCATCGTGAGTCTCTAGAAAAGTGGGAGGTCACCAACACCATCCTGGCCTTCCCTAACAGGGGTGTTCAGGGAAATCAGCAGTACCCTGATCAGGGACCATGAGCAACACCACACCCCTTCCTTTGCCAAGCAACACCAACCCCTTTCAACATCTGTTGCAGCCACTGGAAGGGAGGTACTATTATGGGAAGGACCTACCTCAGACAACCCAGCCTCTGTAGAAGTAGACCCGGCCCCCACAAATAGGGATGTCCACCCAAGACTCCAGGAGGTGCAGATGGCAAGACATCAAAAATTGCCAGCAAGTGACCTCTTACTGAAGGAACTCCTTTTCCTCCTCTCTGTCTCTTCCTCCTCGCTCCCCCTCTGCAATCTTCTTCTGTGTTCTTCTGTTCTTCTCTTCTGTTCTTCTGTTCTTCCCTTCTGTTCTTCTGTGTTCTTCCGGTCTTCTGTGTTCTTCTTCTCTGTTCTTCTCGGTGCTTCTGTGTTCTTCTTCTCGGTTCTTCTGTGTTCTTCTGTGTTCTTCTCTGTTCTTCTCTGTTCTTCTGCTCTTCCGATCTTCTGTGCCTCTGTCTTCTGGTCTTCTGTTCTTCTGTCTTCTGTTCTTCTGTTCTTCTGTCTTCTGTTCTTCTGTCTTCTGTTCTCCTGTCTTCGGCTCTTCTACCTCCTCCGTCTTCTTCCCCCGAGCCTGCCCTCCTGCTCCTTCCTCATCCCCCTCCCTCACTCGCCTCCCCCTCTCTCACCCCTAGCTAACCCGTTCGCTATCTACCTCCCTCACTCCTACTATCTTCCTATCTCTCTAGCTCCCTATCTCACTATCTAACTCCCCCACTCTCCACCTCCTCCTACCTACCTATCTGTCTATCTATCTATTTCCCTATCTATCGACTTCTCTATCTATTTTCTCTATCTATTTCTCTATCTCTCCCCCCTCCCGCCACCCCCTCTACTACCTATCTCCCTATCCTCTCACTCTACCTCTCTCCCTCACCCACCTCTACAACCCCCCTCCCCTATCTTCACAACCCTACTCCTATCTCTCTCCCTAATCTCCAAACCTCCTAACACTCACCCTCCTCCACCCTAAACCCCCTCCCCCAGCTCCTCTCACTCTACCTGTCCCCCCCCCCTCCCTAGCGCTTTCCCGCTGCGACCTCCTGCACGCCCCCGCCCCCCAGCTCCCATTCGCCCCCAGCTGACCCCTCCCCCCCCCTCCTACCTCTTATGGCGGCCGCTGCGTGACTGCGCAGCGGGCGCGCCGGAGGCGCGCCAGAGGAAAGCCCGTCTGCGCCCGTCCGCGCCTGGCCCGCGCCCAGCGCCACGACCCCTGGTCCCCAGCTCCCCCAAGCCCCGCTGATCCGCTACGACCCCACCACCCTCCACGCCCTCAACCCAGGGCGCTCCAAAACCTGCTTCCTAGCTCACCCCAAACGCACCCATGGACCCTTCGCCTGCAACTCCTGCAAACGCATCTTCCACCACGCAACTACCACGACCACAAGCCCACGCGCCATCAACCACCTCAAGTGCATCCTGATCAACGCTCGTTCCGTCCACAAGCACGCCGTTGAACTTTGGGACCTCCTGGACTCCACAGCCCCGGACGTCGCCTTCATCACGGAGACATGGATGAACGCCTCCTCTGCTCCAGACATCGCTACCCGCCATCCCCGAAGGCTACAAGATCTCCAGAAAAGACCGCACCAACCAAGTAGGAGGAGGTGTCGCCATCGTCTTCAAAGACTCCATCAGCGTTACCACCTCCACTGAAGACTCCCCTCTCGCCGCTGAACACCTGCATTTTCAGATTCGCACCGACCCAAGGACCACCCTCAGAGGATCCCTCGTCTACCGTCCTCCCGGACCTCGCGCCTCTTTCAGCGACGCCATCGCCGACTTCATCTCCCCGCACGCCCTCGCCTCACCGGACTACATCCTCCTAGGCGACCTCAACTTCCATCTGGAACAAAACAACGACCCCAACACCACCACCCTGCTCGACAACCTCGCCAACCTCGGCCTCAAACAACTGGTGAACACCGCCACCCACATCGCCGGACACACGCTCGACCCTATCTTCTCCGCCAGCAAACACATCTTCTTCAGCCACACCTCTGCCCTACACTGGACCGACCACAGCTGCGTCCACTTCACATTCCGACGCGAGACCTCCCACCTCCGCACTCAACCCACCCCTCGTCGACAGTGGAACAAGATCCCTGAAGAGCAACTCTTCTCCGCTCTTGCCGCCAACCAACCCACCCTCACCACCGACCCCAACGACGCAGCTCTCAACCTCACAAACTGGATCTCCAACTGCGCTGACAACCTTGCTCCCCTCAAACGCACGCATCGACAGACCAACACCAAAAAACCTCTCTGGTTCTCTGACACCCTCAAAGAATCAAAGAAAACTTGTCGTGCCCTTGAGAAGGCCTGGCGCAAGGACCACACCGCGGACAACATGACCGCCCTCAAGAACGCTACACGCGAACACCACCACCTGATCCGCACTGCCAAAAGGAACTTTTTCACCGACAGACTAGACAAAAACAGCCACAACAGCAGAGAACTCTTCAGCATCGTCAAAGAGTTCTCCAACCCCAGCGCCAGCGCCAACGCCGTCACGCCCTCACAGGATTTGTGCGAATCCCTCGCCACTTTCTTCCATCGCAAGATCAGCGACCTCCACGACAGCTTCGGACACCAGACCCAACCATACACCACTGAACCCGCTTCCCCGGACATCACCCTCAACAACTGGACCCACATCAACACAGAAGAAACCAAATCCATCATGAACTCTATCCACTCCGGCGCCCCTTCGGACCCCTGCCCGCACTTCATCTTTAACAAAGCCGACGACATCATCGCCCCGCACCTCCAGACCGTCATCAACTCTTCTTTTTCTTCTGCTACCTTCCCCGAATGCTGGAAGCACGCTGAAGTCAACGCCCTACTAAAGAAACCTACGGCTGACCCAAGCGACCTGAAAAACTTCCGCCCCATCTCTCTTCTACCTTTCCCAGCCAAGGTAATAGAAAAGACCGTCAACAAACAGCTGACCACCTTCCTGGAAGACAACAACCTGCTCGACCCTTCACAAACCGGATTCCGAACCAACCACAGCACGGAAACCGCCCTCATCTCAGTCACAGACGACATCAGAACCCTGATGGACAACGGTGAAACAGTCGCCCTCATTCTCCTCGACCTCTCGGCTGCCTTTGACACCGTCTGTCACCGCACCCTAATCACCCGCCTACGCTCCACCGGGATCCAAGGCCAGGCCCTGGACTGGATCGCCTCCTTCCTCGCTAACCGCTCCCAAAGAGTTTACCTCCCTCCGTTTCGCTCAGAACCCACCAAGATCATCTGCGGCGTACCTCAAGGCTCATCGCTCAGCCCGACACTCTTCAATGTCTACATGAGCCCCCTCGCCGACATCGTACGCAAGCACGACATCATCATCACCTCCTACGCCGACGACACCCAACTTGTACTCTCCCTCACCAAGGACCCCGCCAGCGCCAAGACCAACCTACAAGAGGGTATGAAGGACGTCGCAGATTGGATGAGGCTCAGCCGCCTAAAGCTGAACTCTGAAAAAATGGAAGTCCTCATCCTCGGCAACACCCCGTCCGCCTGGGACGACTCCTGGTGGCCCACGGCCCTCGGCACCGCACCGACCCCCGCAGACCACGCCCACAACCTCGGCTTCATCTTGGACCCTCTTCTCACCATGACCAAGCAAGTCAACGCCGTGTCCTCCGCCTGCTTCCTCACTCTCCGCATGCTCCGCAAGATCTTCCGCTGGATCCCCGCCGACACCAGAAAAACCGTGACCCACGCCCTTGTCACGAGTCGCCTGGACTACGGCAACACCCTCTACGCCGGGACCACCGCCAAACTCCAAAACCGCCTGCAACGCATCCAAAACGCCTCGGCCCGCCTCATCCTCGACGTACCCCGCAACAGCCACATCTCCGCACACCTGAGACACCTGCATTGGCTCCCAGTCAGCAAAAGGATCACCTTCCGTCTTCTCACCCACGCACACAAAGCCCTCCACAACAAGGGACCGGAATACCTCAACAGACGCCTCAGCTTCTACGTCCCCACCCGCCCCCTCCGCTCCGCTGGCCTCGCACTTGCTGCCGTCCCTCGCACCCGCCGCTCCACGGCGGGTGGGAGATCTTTCTCCTTCCTGGCGGCCAAGACCTGGAACTCCCTCCCCACCAGCCTCAGGACCACCCAGGACCACTCCGCTTTCCGGAGACTCCTAAAGACTTGGCTGTTCGAGCAGCGATAACCCCCCCTTTCCCCCCTAGCGCCTTGAGACCCGCACGGGTGAGTAGCGCGCTTTATAAATGTTAATGATTTTGATTTTTTTGATTTTTTTTTTGTGTGCCACAGATTCAGTCTGTTCTTTAACTACTTCCTATTTTCCATGGTAGTAGGACACTGGACTTTAGACTTCAAATGTTGTTGCACCTACTAATTTGATTTCATCCACCATGACTGATCCCTGCACTTTTTGATTCTCACAATTATTTTCTGCACATATGTAAATAAACACACCTATCACAAAAACATTGCCTACTACCATTTTTCAACATTTTGAAAGGTTGAATTGTTAACCCATGTGATGCACATGAGGAAGACATAAGATGGTAATGGAAGGATGGATATGTCTCAGGCAGTGACATGCTAAGGAGAATTAGCAACACAATGACGCAAGAGTCTGGCAACACCAAACATTTTATTGCACAGTACAGCACATCGGGTGTCAAAATGCCTGGACTGCCGCAGCCAAGAAATGCAGAACCATTTTGAGTCGAGACATTTATCCCAGTGGTACCGTCCTCCAGACCACAGAAGAAAGGGCTTTGTCAGACCTTGTCCATTAGAATAGGCTAACAGAATAGTGGACATTGTCACTAGCTAGAGCCTTATCACATACCACAGCCATGTCTGCCAACTAAACATACGCCATGGCACACACAGACAGAGGGAAGTACAACAGTCCCTGATCAAAAGTCCATCCTATTACAATGACCAAGCATTTGGTGGCATGACACAAACTTATGTAAATGTTGTGGCACAGGCACTGTCGCCTGCAATGAGGAAACACATCGACAGCTACACAAAGTTCATACAGGGTCATTGTCAACACACTGTGAAGGGAGAATGTATGGATTGCACTAGATGACATGTTTCAAGGCCACATTATAACACACATGAGATAGCTGAACCAAATCACCACATCAATCAAGTGCATTGTGCACTTCAGAATTCCATCCACACACTGTCCAAGCTGCTTTGGCACAGGACTCATACACCCCATGTCTGTGACCAACATTAACTGGATCAATCCATATCCACTTCATATGTTAGAACAGCAACAGCTGCCTGCCAATTTCACAACTATGAAATGCCAACATGAGGATGGCATGGTGAAGAGACCTGGATAAAACACAATACAAGGAGTTTAGGCAGGGAAAATTATACATATGACCCAAACCTCATATCAAACTTCAGTAGATCCACTCACATTACAATGAGACTGACACAAACGAAGCAGATCATCAACGTACATTTACAAGTCTGAGTTACCAAGCAAACCTTGGCTGTATACTGCACCGCATGAGATTCCTGAGCTCTTGGATAAAGAATACCCTACTCAACATAGCCTAACCCCTACAATTCCCCATACAGACACAGTAATCACATGACATTACATACTTACACTCAAGTGAAGTAGTGATTGATGGGATCTGCCCGCAATTCTTCACATTCCTCTTCATCACTGTCATCCTCACTTGGCATTTCAGGGTTCTCACCCGGTGGTACTGCTAGCTCCCCTTCTTCTGGAATATATGGGATATCTCTCCTCAAGGCAATGCTGTGCAGCATGCAGCAGGCCACAATGATCTTACATACTTTTTCGGGTGAGTAGAGGAGGGCTCCACCTGTCTTGTCCAGACACCTAAATCTGGCTTTTAGGAGTCCAAAAAGCCCGCTCCACGACATGCCATTATCTTCCATGGGCATTGTTGAAGCAGACTTCTCCTGGCGTAGTTGGGTTCCTCACCAGTGTCAACAACCATGGACAGTTTGGGTATTCAGAGTCCCCTGTAATGGAACAGGATATATGTGTAACTATGAGTCTCTCTCATCTGAATTTTTGCAGCAGACATTGCATAGAAACGAACATAACATATGCGACTTACCAACCAGCCAGGCCCTCTCTGGGTACAGTCGCGATATCAGTTGTGGAATTGTGCTGTTCTGCATGATGAAGGCATCATGAACTGAACCCGGATAACATGCACAGACCTGTGAAAAGTAGAGGTCCTCCAGACAAACAACTTGGACACTGATGGAATGGAAGTTCTTCCTGCTCCGATAGACTTGTTTATTGCCATGCGGTGGAATCAAGGCAGCATGTGTACCATCAATGGCTCCCACAATATGTGGGATGTGTGCCAAACCATAGAAGTCAGCCTTCACAAGGGCAAAATCCTCACTTTGAGGAAACGGGATGTAGCTGTACAGGTGTTTTAACATTGCTGAGGGTACATCCTTCAATAAAAGACTGACATAGGGTGGGACATCCCAGCAAATCCACTGTATTTTGGAAGGACTCTGTGGCCAGGAAGTGCATCACTGCCATGACTTGTGTAATGGGTGGTATGCTATTTGGATGAAGAATGACAGGCATCGGATCTGGCTAGAACTAACGACAGAGATCCACAAGTTTTTGCCTATTCAGACGGTAAATCTGGATGATGTGACTTTCTTCCATGGCCTGAAGGTCTGGCAGTGGACGGTAGACAGGAGGATGTCTGACCCTTCCCCTCCCTGGGTACCTATGTAGGACAAGTCAGTGAAAAACTGTGAAAAGGCATGTCATATGTTGAGGACATGATACAC
Source organism: Pleurodeles waltl (assembly GCF_031143425.1). Lineage (NCBI taxonomy): Eukaryota > Metazoa > Chordata > Amphibia > Caudata > Salamandridae > Pleurodeles > Pleurodeles waltl. Next base: position 744,461,794 of record NC_090450.1, on the reverse strand, counting down.
AGTACACATCACCACTGTCAATGACACAGAATAAAAATGTTTCCCCCTTGCTTTGCCACAAATGTGTACACATCATCTATATGGACAGAACCTATGTGTGCATGAAACTTGCCACTCGGACTGTGACTTGATGTTCCAAGACTTAAATTAGCTTGGGGGTGGGGGGCTGTGCCACAAAGCAAGTTGCCACAAGTAAAGTGAGTTGGCTTCTGTCCCCTTGCTCACTAATAAGTTCCAAGTCTTAGCTCAACCAGTGAACCAGAGAATGGAGGGTGCGACTGTCTGCAAATACAATGTGCTTCAGGATGGAGAGAGCTATCCGTCAGCTAGCACTGAGATTGGTGGTTTCAATGTGAAAAAGTGATTAGAGTCCTTATTGCGAACCTTGACAAAAGAGGTTAAATGCAAATTTTAGATTTCTGAGCGTAATCAAGCAAAGATCCACGGGACCGGTGACAGTCTGGACAACAAGTTTATTGAGCTTTCTGAGAGGCTGAGCGTAATGGAGGCCTCTGTAGTGGTTTAGAGGAAGGAAGTTGAGGATAACCGTATGGAGATCTACACTTTGAAACTAGGTGGCCAGGACTTGCAGGATATATTAGAAGTTTTGGAGAACAACTCTAGATGAGACAATCTAAGAATTCAGACTATCCCAGAAGGGGCAGAAGGCATGTTAAGGGTTTCATTATTAAGTTAATTAGAGCCCACATTCCTTTGGTTGCCTCATTGGACCTTGAATCTGTGCTTCAGAGAATACATTGGGACCCCTTTAGAAGCAAATCCCAGCAGAGAAAAGCCTAGGAATATTTTGGTTGAATTTTGCTCTTCAGCAGTAAAACAGCAGATTCTCTCAGAGGCTCTGAAAGTAAAAAGCTTCAAAGAGGGAGAATGGCAGATCCGTATAAGGTCTGACATTTTCAAGGCCACCCTAATTCATCAATGGGAGCTGGGGAGCTATATACAGGAGCTGAGGTCATTAGGGGCAACACCACAACTGAAGTTCCCAACTATTCTTAGGGTAATGTGGAACAACAAAATGTTAACTTTTAGAGATCCTCCAGAGGTAGATAGTTTGATAAAGCAGATTAAGTCACAGAAGTAGCTGCATCAGAGAGGTGGGCACCAAGGGGTATAGCTATATACCAACCTTGGATAAAGGGAGGGTTCCCGAGGGAGGGATGAGAGAGATATTGGGGTGTACAGTTGTGTGATTTGAAATCACAGGCAGAATTGGTGATGGTTAGGCACAGGGTGGGGAACATGTGGGAGAAAAATTTTAAAAAAAGTTAGTTCTCATCCATGAAAAGACCCAAAGGATTAGGAAAAGAGCATTGCATGAAGATTTTAACTTGGAATATGAATGGATGGCTGGTAGAAGGAAGAGAGCTTGGAAATATCTTAATCAACTGGATGGTGATATCATCTTATTGCAAGAGACCCACCTACTTCTGGGGGAGTTGAAGGAAGTATTAAAATCTCAGTGTTGGGTTAGCCAGTTTGTGGGCTCAGAACAAAATTGCAATGTGAATGTGTGGCTATTTTAGTTAAGAGATCGGTGCAGGCCTCCCTGGAAGAAGTTATAGTGAATCCAAGAGGCAGGTGGGTCAACATGAAAATACACATTACGGTATACTATGGCCCAAACCTAGATGACCCCACTCCTCTCTTGGAGCTATACTCCCACTTGATGGGAATTGGAATCCATATAATCAAGGCCAGCAACTTTAATGCCGTATTAGATCCCAATTTAGGTATGTCTACCTCTAGATCAATAGCTAATGGCCCACAGTTGCATGGGTGTGTTTGTAGGATGATGAAGAACTTGGGTCTTATAGATATCTGGCATAGGAGAAAGGGCCAGAGAAAGGACTATACTTATCATAATAAGAATTATGGTCACTCCTTGAAGATAGACTATTTTCTAATACATTCTGAATTGAGGAACAAGGTCAAGAGGATATTTCATTATCCAGCACTTTTTTTGGACCATGCTGCCATACACCCAGAACTGCAACTAGCTGACTCACCCTCCACTCCTAGATGGACCCTTGATAGATCGCTCTTGGGGGAGGAGGAATCAGTTACGCAGCTGAAATGAGATACCTTAAAAAAAATTGAGAACAATATAGGTTCAGACCCAATTCATGTTATATGGGATACATTTAAGGCCTGCATTTGCGGGAGGTCTGATTAGTCTTGCTGCATTTAGAAGGAAAGAGAAGCGTGACATCCTAAAGGTGCTAGAGCACAATATAGCTGAAGCTTATAAAGCCTTGGATTATTCTAAGAACTCTGCCAGTCAGGCTTCTCTACAAAATCATATCAAGGAGCTTAAGAGTTCCCTATCAGAATTTCTAGAACGGTTTATTCAGAAGATGTGGGAAGCCAGTAAGTTAGCCCATTACAAATATGGTGTGGGTTGTGGGAAATTGCTGGCATGGAGGATTAGCAAAGATAAAGTTAGGAACATTATTAGGGAGATAGTGGACAAAGAAACGTACAAACGTTGCCTAGAAGACAACCAGAAGTCTTTTTGCAATTTCTACCAGAACCTATACACGGAGGAGACTACTACATCAGAGATTATTATAAAAGAATGGTTTAATGAAGAGGATTTACCAATAGTTGACCAAGAATCACAGCAGTCTCTTAATCAGCAGTTTAGTGAGGTAGAGATTTGTAAGACATTAGGCGGATTGAAAAAAGGGAGGGTTTCAGAACCCAATGGTATCCCAAATGAGTTCTATAAAGTTTTAAAGGAAGAAATAGCTTCCTTTTAATGTAATGTAATTAACTCAGTTTTTGTGAGTGACCTTCCAGCCCCTGCCTTGTGGAATGATGCCACCATTAACATCATTCTAGAGCAAACAAGGTTCCAAAAAACAGTGAATCATACAGATTTCTTTGCTTAATATCGATTATAAGATTTTCACAAATATATTAGCAAAAAAACTAGAGAGGGTTATGGGTGGGTTGGTGCATTACACTCAGAAGGATGTTATAAAAAATAGGTATCTTCATGACTTGACCCATGATCCTGTGACTGCAACAGACATTGCAACTCAATCCAATCTCCAGTTAACCACCATGATGGTTGTTGCTGCTAAGGCATTTGATCGGGTGAGTTGGGTTTTTCTAAATGCAATTTTGGCACATTATGGCCTTGGTGACAATTTCCTCAAAGCAGTTAAGACCATTTATAAGGCTCCAGTTGCAAAATACTGAAGAATGGGAATCTTTCTCCACAGTTTAGAACTGAAGAAGCAAACCCCAAGGGTGTCCGCTTTCTCCTCAGTTGTTCAATTTATATATTGAATCCTTAGTCAGGCAAATTAGAGATGATCAGAGGATCCTCCCCTTTCAATATCATCAGTGGATTGAAAAAAGAGATGCTCTATGCAGATGACCTCCTGATTTACACACAAGACTTTCAAAAGTCTTTTCCGATCATCCTGGAGATTCTGAGGGATTTTGGAAAAGTCTCAGGTTACTTAGTAAACCCAGAAAAGACAGAGGCAATGACATGGAATTCTTCCATGAATAGTCCCTTAGAGAAGGAAGAAATGTGTTATTTGGGTATATAGGTGGTCAAGGATTTGGAAAGAATTGCTCAGGTTAGCTTTAATAGGTTTATGGTGGAAACCAGGAACCTTCTTCTGTCATGGTCACATCTCCCATTATCACTGTTGGGAAGAACCAACTTGATTAAAATGACAATCTGTCCCAAGTTTACCTTCATCTTTAATTCATTACCTCTTTTATTCAGGGTAGAGTGGTTTAATAAACTACAAGGGGCTCTGACTGGCTTCATCTGGTCTAACAAAAGTGTGAGGATTTCATGGAGGAAGCTGTGTAAAAAGAACGTGGTGGAGAAATTGCATTAGCAAACTCTCAGTATTATTGCTGGGCCTTCCAACTTAAAAACATACAGGCATTATTGACTAAGGATTACCAATTTTCCCATCATGCTACCAAGTGCTAACTGTAGACTTAAAAGAGAAGCACAGACATTTTTGTCTACATTTGGTCACCCCAAATATTTTTAAAAGATCCGCATCAGAGTCCTAGAGGTGGTCTGTGAGATATGGTACTGTATAAGGAAGAATCTCTGCATTCTATACTATAGTGCTGTGGCTCCTATTTGGCATTTTCCGGGTAATCTCTTGTGTTTTCAAGATTTGTTGTCTGTTCCAACACTAAATGCAGATATATCTGGCTGGGGACAACTGCTGGAAGGAGCTACTCAGATCTTGTGGGATACACTGGCCAGGATTGCAAGTAGTTCCCTTTCAAGATTCAAATATCATCAAATAGCCAGCTGGTTTCAGGATGAACCTAGAGTGGGTGCCAGTACAGAATGAGATGAAGATTTTTTAGTAGTCAGTCGGATAAAGAAGGAGGTATCTAAATGGTACTGGGCCCTGGTTCAGTCTGAGGAAGGGCATTCATAGCTAGCAAAGAAGGTGTGGTGAGTGGACCTGTGTTTGCTTGATGTCTCCCTCTTGTGGCAAGTATCATGGTCTATGCTTTGGTCTACAGTGAAATCTGCACCACTTAGGAGAAATCATCTCTCTACGATCCACAGGGCTTATTGGTCACCCAAAAAAATGGTGAAAATGGGAGGCCAGAGAATGCAGAGGAGATGCGATTTGGAGAATGATGACGATGTTCAAATGTTTTGGCAGAGCCCGTGTATCCAGCCATAATGGCAGGATGTGGGGAAGGTATTGGGGAAGGTATTAAGAATGGAGGTTGAAGTTAGTCTGGCATTGATCATTTTGGGTACACTAAAAGGGGTGGCACTGGGATAAATACCAAATAGGTAGCAGGCTCAACTACTTTTTGTACTGATATTAATTGCTCGCAGAGAAATTTGTTTAAAATGGGTATCTAACTCCCCTTCTACTGTAAGGGATTGGGTGATCTCAGGAAAGACTTTAGCCAGATTGGACTGCACATGTGGGTCAGAAAAGCTGATGAAGATTTGGGAGCTGTTCTGGGCATTTATCCAGGTTTGATTGAAGTAGTGGGTTGGGTGCCTCTTTTTTCCCTTCCAAGGGCAAAGTTGGAAAGTGCAATGATTACAGACAAGGCTTAGCTATAGAACAGGACATGGATGGGACACAGGTGTCTTTGCCTAATGTGCCTCCCTAATCGCTGAAGGAGGTATTTGTGGTAGAGGTTTGGGCCTTCCAAAGGTCAGGCAACGTCAACTAGTGTTGAGGCTATTGCCTCTCCATACCTTGTCATGAATGAGGATACACAAAAACAAATGTTAAGTGGGTTATGGATCACTGTCCTCTGCCATGTGTCTGGGCATATGTGAACGTAGACATCTGCCACCCAGAAGCAAGTTATCTTCAGTGTATAATGTGTTCTAGTACCTCACTGCAATCTGTGAGGTGTTTGTGCCCAGAATATATGTGACATGGCTTAAATGGTTAATGGTTTGCAGATGTAGCAAACTACTTTCCCTTGGTAAGTAGGGAATGTTCATTGAGTAGAATTATGTCCCATGACTGTAGCCAACGTTCCTTGTGCCTACATTTCAGCATGTCTCCTTTTGTTTTTAGGAAACATCCTAATTCTGCAATTTCATGCATGGTCTACCCATGTAGATGGGATGATGTCTGTATTCCCTCACATATATGAGCATGGAAAACTGTTAGTGGAATAGTACATTTACAATGCTGGTTCATTTCATGTCGTGCCACAGACAGGACTGTGTCAGTATTGATTATTGTCTGTCAGATACCTTTATGCGTCGTAGTATGTCTTTTGACACGACAGGTAGGCCCAGATTTTGGGACCAGTCTGTGTTTATCTATGCCCTTAATGTGGCATCATGGGGAAAAGTGCACTGCACATGTTTAATGATCGAGGATTGTTCCCTGATGGTTGTCATGCATCATGAAGTGACTTGCAGTGATGTTGACATTCATCCACAGACAGATACCAGAGTTGGCATGTCTAAGATGTGGATAGTGATGTTGCTTCTCAATAGACAACAAATTGGGGTTCTTCTATTTTTCCCTGCAAGTTTTGTGTCTCTCCAACTTGCAAGGCACAGATGTTTACTACAGACACACTCAGATGATAACATTGTAATGGGAGTCAGACATTACTGGTGACTATCCTGGGGATTAATGATTCATTGTGGTGTGTATTCTGGAGACATCTCTCCCTGACATATTGGACCTGACGTCAATGTTGTTCCTTTCAATGACACATGAGAGGCCTATATGAGTGACATTGGTACTACCTCCTTGACTCTATTGGGACATGTATCACTTTTCGAGCTGTACATTGTTAAAATGTGTCCATGTGAGATGGGTATTTCAATGTCAACTACTCCAGGATATTGCACTTTTGTATCTGAGATAGCTGGATTTCATTGGCATCATCTCAAATTGTTGGTACATCATGTAAGTGCAAAATAGATGTGTGCATAAACTTGTGTTTGAAATATGGGAATATACTTTACAAAGAGATAGTATTGTTGGCTACAAGTTAACTGGGACCTGCTGCATGTGGCACAGCAGTGAGGATGGAGAGGTCACCTAGCTGTTGTATGGGTATTGTGGTTGCAAGACTTCAGCCATAAAATTGTATTTGTCTGGGATCCTGATTAGCCAGTAGGTAACTTTGCTAAGTCCAGATGGCATGCATGCGTATCCTATGGCACATGAATGTGCCACTTAGGTGAAAGTTTTTGATGGAGCCTACTTGACATGATGGTATCGTTTGTCAATCAGCGTTGTGATTAAAGTGTTATAATGTATCTGTTATGACCTTATTTCTCATTCTTTTTGCAGCATCAGCAGTATCATGTGAAGGAGACGGGGCACTGCAGAGTGGGGAAGCATCTGGCCATGGGACCTCAGGTCAAGATACCACGACACAGAGGGACCCAGTGGCCTGGAGGGTAAGGGGAGTGCCACGGGGTAGACTGAATGTACATCCTCATCCTCAGATTCCTCCTTTAGTGAGCACTTCCTAGTGGTGGCTGATCCATTGGGGACCCCCCAGTACCATCCTTGTCCACAACCCACGTTCTATCACCACCCTCCCTGTTGCTCCCCACCTAGTTGGCCGTGCCTGCTCACCCAAGAGGGTGGGCATCTCCTTTGCCTCAGGAACCTCCACCTCAGCCCCTGTTACACCTGCTGCCCTCAGTGAGGAGGCTATTAATCTCCTGAGAAGTATCTCTGTTGGTCAAACTGCCATAGTGAATGTGATCCAGGGATTGGCAAATCAGCTGCAACAGATGAATGCATTTCTGGAAGGCATTCATGGTGCAATGTCTGGCCATGACAGAGATCTTTTTAGGCTCTGTCCTCCACACTGATGACAGCCACTCACCCCCCAGCTTCCGTCCCCTCCTTCTTCCCAATCCAAATCCTCTTTCTCCACCTACCCAAAACACACAAACAGATTCTCATGCATCCACCTCAACAGACAAAAGTAGCGCACACAAACACAAGCACCACAAGACACAATGGCACACACACAAACAACAACCACCCACATACACAGCAACAGTCACAGCTTTACCTGACACCCCCACCACCCCACCATCACACACTCGACATCAAGCATACCTACAGACACCACTGCAACAGTCACTGACACAGCCATCACACCCATCCTACCCAGACACCACACTAGCAGACCCTTAGACATCCACCACAAGCACCACACCCACAGACACCACAACTACAGACACACCTACATCCACCATAACTGCAGTCACCACCGCAAAAGACACCCGTCCATCCACAACAGGCATCCTCCAGCACCTCTACCCTCCTAAGCCCAAGGCACATAAACACCATCACTCACCCACCCAACAGACACCCAGTACACACAAGCATACCTCCCATAAGCATGCAGCCAAGACATCCACACCTACACAGCCTACAACCACTCCCTCAATCTCCAAATCCCATTCCCCTTCTGATGAACGTCCCCGTGTATTCACTAAACTTGTTTTATTTATCCTTTGCCCTGTTCCCCCATCCCAGACCCAGAAGGACCCCACCCAGCTTCTAGTCTGTCACTTCCACCTCCAAGGCCCCACTGCAAGAAGTCATACCTCTTCCCCCTCGAAGAAGCCCACCCCTCCCAAAAAGAAGCCCAACCCTCCCAAGAAGAAGACTAACGCTCCCAAGAAGAAGACAACCCCTCCCCAACCCAAACGCCCCCTCCCAAATCCGTTTCCCCTGGAAAATCCCTAAGGTGCCTGCTTGCCCCCTTGATACACCTTCCTGTGGAGGTTACATGGCAGTCAGGAGTCACGTTGCGGCACAACAGTGTGCTATTATTGGCATCTATTAATAAACCCAACAGGTGTTTTGTTTTGGGTACACCTTTGTCCTGCAATTCCTTTTCTAGCTTTCTGTTGTCCCTCAGTGAGTTTGGTTGTGTGTTTAATCTTGCTTACTGCTCCAGTTGCTGTTGTTAGCAGTATGTGAGTTTGTGTGCAGTACTGTTGTCCCCCAGGAGAAGGGCATATGTTGTGTGCATGTGTGGGTAAATGCAATAGTGGTGTCATGGCATTGTGAACTGTTTGGTATGGTAAGTATTTATTTTTGTGATGTCCAATGTGAGCATGTATATATAGTGTTAGCCTTGTCCCCCTGATCAGGCTTCTGTATGCATGTGATGTGTGTCATCTTGAATTTTGTATGTGCGTGTGTTGAATTGTGGTAACTTTGTTTGCATTTGCCTGTGCATGTGTCCATTTAGGTGTGTGTCTCTTACAGATGTTTCCTGTAGAGGAATTTCCCATGCAGTAGGAGTTGTATGTGCTTTATTGATTTCCCTTCCCCATTGTTTAGATGTGCATGACAAATGGTTTACGTATTTGTTTGTCCCATATGTAGGAAAAGTACCTTCTTTTGCCATGGTTACCCCCATTTTATGCCTGATGTCAGTGTGCTTGACTGTGTTCACTGGGATCCTGCTAACCAGGACCCCAGTGATTACGCTCTATCTCCTCTTAAGTTTGTCATTGCATACTGGTAACCCAGTATTTCACCTAAAATTGGTATACTAGTGCCCCCTTATAAGTCCCTATTATATGGTACCTAAGTACCTAGGGCATTGGGTTCCAGGGAATCCCTATGGGCTGCAGCATTTCTTTTGCCAGCGATAAGGAACCCATGCAAAGGCTTCTGCCGGACTGCCATTGCAGCCTGCGTGAAAAGGTGCATGCACCCTTTCACTGCCATTCACACCGCACCAGGTCACTTATAAGTCACCCCTATAGCAGGCCCTCCAGTTCTGAGGGCAGCATGCAGAGTACCTGTTTGTGAGAGCACCCGTGCACTAGCAGAAGTGCCCCAATGACCTCCAGGACCATTTTCCCAGAATACATGAGTGTGGGGATGCCATTTTCGTTTTTACTGGACATAGGTCACTACCTATGTCCAGCTACAGAATGGTAACTCTGAAAATGGGCATGTTTGGTATCAAACAAGTTGGACTCATACCCCAAATTTTTGCAAACATTGGTTGTATGATTCCATGCACTCTGGGAGCTCCTTAGAGGACTCCCCAGTATTGCCAAACCAGCCTTCTGAGGTTTTCCAGGCAGCCCCAGCTGCTGCCACCTCAGGCAGCTTTCTGCCCTCCTGTTGCTTGAGCAGCTCAAGCCCAGGAAGGCAGAACAAGGGATTTCCTACAGGAGAGGGATGTTACACCCTCTCCCTTTAAAAATAGGTGTTACAGGCTTGGGAGGGGTGGCCTCCCAAGCCACTGGAAATGCTTTGAGGGCACATTTGGTGCCTTACTGGCATAATCCAGTCTACACCAGTTCAGGGACCCCCAGTCCCTGCTCTGGCGTGAAACTGGACAAAGGAAAGAGGAGTGACCACTCCCCTGTCCATCACCAACCCAGGGGTGGTGCTCAGAGCTCCTCCAGAGGGTCCCTGGGTTTTGCCATCTTGGATTCCAAGTTTGCAGGGAACTCTGGGAGCATCTGAGTGGCCAGCACCAGCAGGTGACGTCAGAGCCCTCCCCTGATAGGTGCTTATCTGTTTAGCTGATCAATCCCCCTTTCAGGGCTATTTAGGGTCTCTCTTGAGTGTTTCTTCAGATTCGGATTGCAAGACTCAAGCAGGAATCTTCTGCATCCTTTACATCACCTTCTTACTGAAGAAACCGCATCTGGACTCTCCAGGAACTCTACAAACTGCAACAAAGAAGCAAAGATGACTTCTGCAACTTTGTATCTTCAGCTCTTGCCAGCAACCTTAATTGTTTCCCCGTCGTGCATCGTCAGAGGGCAGCCTGCCTTCAGCCTGCCCCAGAACAATGAAGAAATCTCCCTTGGAGTGAAGCAGTCACTCCCCTGCTTTAGCAGGCACCTCTCTGCATTGATGACCAGTGGCGTGGGTCCCTTCTCCTGAAGATCTGCGTGGATCCTGCCTCATGGGTGGTGAACTGAAGTGGTCCCGACAGTCCTGACGTCCTACTGTCCAACTTTGGTGGAGGTAAGAACTTGCCTCCCCACGCAAGACAGTACCCCCGTGCACCACATTTTGCAGTTGCCAAGGCTTGTTGGCATCCTTCCACGAAGTTCTTTGTGCACTGTGCATTTCCGGCCCCCAGAAACCCTTCCTGTGAATCACAGCTTCCTGCGTGGTTCTCTGGCGGCGTGGGACCCTTCGTTGAGGTGCTGCATTGGCCTCCTTTTGCACCTTCTTTGTTTCCGTGCTGTGGGACTCCTGTGCATGCTGCCTGGTCTTCTGAGGGCTCTCTGAGTTACTGAGAGCCTCCTCTGACTCCCTCTCCCGACTAGATTCCACCAGGTCTCTCATGGTCCCGGGCATCGCCATTTTCTTCTAGCCACGAGCTTTGCGTGTGTCAAGGCTTGTTGGCGGAATCATGAACCAGCATGCAATCATTCATCTGGCGTGGGACATCATCTGCACCAACCAGGAACCCGCATCGTCTTCTTGGCTGCAGTACTGACTGTTGTTCTTCACCGGTGGTTCTTCTTTTGCATCTTCATCCGGGTTAGCAGGGTCTCCTGTTCTCCCTGGACTCTTCTGGGCATCTTGGACTTGGTGCCATTCTTCCAAAGGTTTTCAGGTCCAGGAATCCATTGCTGGTGTCTTGCAGTCTCTTCTGGTTCTTGCACTATCTTCTTTCTCATGTTACTGTGATTTTCTCCTACTTTCCTGGGCTCTGGGGTTGGTTCTATTACTTACCGTTGGTGTTTTCTAATACTCCCAGTTCCCCTCTGCACACTACACTTGCTTCAGTGGGAAACCGACATTCGCATTCCACCTTCTTAGTATATGGTTTGTGTCCCCCTTAGGCCCATTTATAACTATTGTGATTTTCACTATTTGAACTGTTTTCTAACTGTTTTTAGAGCTATTTCTGCATACTAGTGTATATCATTTGTGTATTACTTACCTCCTAAGGGAGTATAGTCTCTATGGTATTTTTGGCATTTGTGTCACCACAATAAAGTACCTTTATTTTTTTAACACTGAGTATTTTCTTTCATGTGTGTGAGTATTGTGTGACTACAGTGGTATTGCATGAGCTTTGCATGTCTCCTAGATATGCCTTGGCTGCTTAGCTGCATCTACCCCTAGAGAGTCTGGCTTCTAGACACTGCCTACATTTCACTAATATGGAATAACTGGACCTGGTATAAGGTGTAAGTACCTTAGGTATCCACTACAGACCAGGCCATCCTCCTACATTGGTGGTGCAGTGGTGGGAAAATAACTTACAATTGCCTTATCACTCAGTCACTGGTGCTTTCCACATGGAAGAATACTCTATACCTAGAGCTATACACATATACCTAGTACAGGGTTCTAGTTTCTTACTTTCCATTCCAATAGACTAGAGGTTAGGTAGGTTAGGTTTTTCCTACACTACACTGACATACACACACATCATGTCTTCTGCTGGATCTAGCTCTGAGGTCATGGGTACTCCCTATGAGGGCATGACCTTCAAGGAATTGAAGGGACATTGCACAGACAGATGTGGGGAAGAACCCCAACAAGAATTTCCTGTTGAGCCTCCTTCTTTAGGCTGATCAGGAGCATGCTGGTAGCCAGGAGGAGGGGGAGGAGGAGGAGAAGGAGGTAGAGGGAGATTCTGACCCCTTAGAATCAAAAAATCATCCTTCAGGTTCAGGGGAGGACTCTTCCAAAGACCTTACACCTAGCAGACCACGTAGTGTAGCTGGTAGTGGGAGGGGTAGTCACTCTGCTAGGGCTCCCTTCACACCCAGAGGTCAAGTCCCTAGGGTCACAAAAGTTAGGAAAAGGTCTACCTCTGCACATTCCCACATCACCTCAGTGTCTGAGGGATCCCATGCTTCATCTCCAGGTGAGGACTCCATAGATAGGGAGCTCAGGAAACTGAGACTGGAGGAGGCCAGGCTGAGGCTGCAGCAGCAACAGTTAGTTCTAGATAAGGAGGCCTTGGCTGTGAAAATTGAAAGGCAGGGGTTGGGGTTAGTACCTCATGATGGCAGCGGCAGATGTTTCAGGAGTTATTGGGTCAGGGAGGACACCATTGAGTCTAGAAACTTGCATAAAATTGTTCCCCCATAAAAGGTGGGGGATGACATTTACAAGTTGATTGCTGCATGTGAGAGGGCCTGAAAAGTTCAGAGGGTCCCTCAAAGGCTGCTATTCTGTGGTTGTCCTTTTCTGACAAGGGGGGATAGACTTCTAACTGTCAGAGAAGAAAACTCAGACAACTACAGTATCCTTAAGTCTGCACTCTTGGCTGGTTTTGGCTTAACCACTGAACAATACAGGATTAAGTTCAGAGAGACCAGAAAAGAGTCCTCACAAGATTGTGTTGACTTTGGGGACTGTTCTGTTAAGGCTTTAGAAGGCTGGTTACATGGCAGCAAAGTGTCTGATTACAAGGTCTTATACAATCTTCTTTTGAGAGAGTATATTTTGAATAACTGTGTGTCTGACTTGTTGCACCAGTACTTAGAAGACTCAGATGTGACCTCTCCTCAAGAATTGGGAAAGAAGGTAAACAAATGGGTCAGAACAAGAGTGAGCAGAAAACCTCATTGAGGGGGTGACACGGACAAGAAGAAGGATGGTAAGTCTCATGACAAGGGTGGGGACAAAGATACAAACAAAGATTCTTCATAACACCCACAAAACCCTTCTTGGGATGGATCTATATCCTATTCATACCATCAGAATAAAAAGCCTTGGTGCTATATTTGTAGGAACAAAGGCCATTGGGCAGGAGATAGTGCTTGCCCAAAGAAAAGCACCAAGCCTCCCACCACCACAACCCCCACTGCTTCAACTAGTGCCCCTGGCAATAGCAGTGGTGGTGGGAAAAATAACACTACCAATAGTCAATCCAAGGGTGTAGCAGGGCTCAATCTGGGAAGTGTAGTGGGGGTTGGTTTAGTTGGGGAAACGACTGAAGCTGTTTTAGTCTCTGATGGTGGCATTGGCCTTGCCACCCTTTTTGCTTGTCCCCTTAATATCGATAAGTGCAAGCAACAACCCCTAATAAATGGTGTTCAGGTTGAGGCCTACAGGGACACGTGCCAGTGTCACAATGGTGACTGAAAAACTGGTGGCCCCTGAGCAACACCTACTTGGTCATTAATACCAAGTGACAGACGACCATAACAACACTGGAAGCCACTGTATGGATTTTATTTATCTCAACGGGGGGAGGTTTACTGGTTTAAAGAAAGTTGTGGTATCCACAGACTTGCCTGTAGAATGTCTACTGGGGAAAGACTTGGAGACTTCAGCTTGGGCTGAAGTGGAGTTGGAGGCTAATGCTGCCATTCTGGGCATTCCTGGGCACATCTTTGCTTTAACAAGGGTGCAGGCCAAGAAGCAAAGAGGACAGCAGTGGCGTAGCGTGGGGGGTACAGGGGGGCTGGCCGCACCGGGCGCAACATCTGGGGGGGGGGGCGCGCTCGCACTCGCACTCGCGAGTGCTAAAATCCACGGGTTAGGGGGCGCAAATTACTTGCCTTGCCCCGGGTGCTGACAACCCACGCTACGCCACTGGAGGACAGGGAAACTTGGATCCTGGAACAATGGACCAAGAGCTTCCCAAAAGTAGGGTTAGAAAGGGTAGGATGTTATCCACTATTCCTCCCTCCACTGATAATTCCGCCTTTGAGGAGGAGGAGTCAACTCCCTGGACAGAACCTACACCTGAGGAGCTGCAAGCTGACACAGCTGAGCTTTTAGGTGCAGGGGGGCCTGCCAGGGAAAAATTAAGTGTGGCACAGCAGACCAGTCTCGCAATTGAGGGTTTAAGACAGCAAGCTGCCAAACAAGGAGCACAGGATATCAGTGACACCCATAGGGTGTACTGGGAAAACAATCTCTTGTACACTGAGGTAAGGGTCACAACACCTGGTGCCAGCAGGAGACCGGTCATTCCCTTGCAGTACAGAGAATTTCTGTTAACCTTAGCCCATGGTATTCAACTTGCTGGATATCTAGGGGCAAAGTAGGACCTGGGACAGACTGGTCCCAAACTTTCAATGGCCTCACATGTCAGAGGACACAAAGGTGTTTTGTTGCTCCTGTGTCACTTACCAAGCCAGTGGCAAGACTGGTGGCACCCCAAAAGGCCCCCTTGATCCCACTGTCAGTGGTAGGGGTGCCCTTTGAAAGGGTATGGGCTGACATTGTTGCCCCCCTTGACTCTCCTACAGCTTCTGGTGATAGGTTCATTTTAGTGGTGGTGGACCAGGCCACTAGATATCCAGAATCTATACCTCTGAGGACCACTACAGCTCCTGCAGTGGCCAAATCCCTCCTGGGAATCTTTTCCAGGGTGAGGTTTCTAACCCAGGTGGTGCCAGACAGAGGTAGCGGCTTCATGTCTGCATACCTAAAAGCCATGTGAAAAGAGTGTGGGGTAACATACAAGTTCACCACACCTTACCATCCCCACACAAATGGGTTGGTTGAGCGGTTTAACAAAACCTTCAAAGGCATAATTATGGGACTCTCTGAAAAACTCAGGAGGAGATGAGATGTCCTATTACCATACCTCTTTTTGCATACAGGGAAGTACCCCACAAAGGAGTGGGCGACAGCCCCTTTGAACTCCTCTTTGGTCAACCTGGTAGGGGTCAATTAGCTCTTGTGAAAGAGGGGTGGGAGCAACCCTTGAATCCCCCTCAACAAGATATAGTGGATTATGTGCTTGGCCTAAGATCAAGAATGGCTGAGTGCATTAAAAAGGCAAATGAGAACCTTCAGGCAAGCCAAGAATTGAAAAGGAATGTCATGACCAGAAGGCTGTCCTGACAGTGTACCTACCAGGACAGAAGGTGTGGGTCCTAGAGTATATGGCACCCAGAGCACTCCAAGACAAATGGAGTGGACCACACATCATAGTGGAAAAGAAGGGTGAGGTCACTTAGTTGACCTAAGCTTTCCTAGAAGTCCTCTCAGAGTACTTCATGTGAACCGCCTGAAGCTTTACTATGACAGGGCTGACTTAACCCTACTCATGGCCACTGATGAGGGACAGGAAGATGAGAGTGACCCCCTCTCTGATCTCTTCTCCAACACTGCAGCTGATGGCTCAGTGGAAGGAGTTCTCCTAGCAGACTGCCTTATTGATTCTCAGAAGGAGGACTGCAGGTTTTCTGAACTCTTTTCTCTGACAACTGGTCAGACTACATGGTGTGAGCACACCAGTGATACTGGAGACAGTTTACCTGTCAAAAGTAACATTTATAAGCAGCCTGACCATGGCAGAGATTGCATTAAATGTGAGGTTCAGAAAATGCTTGACTCAGGAGTGATTGACTCTGATAGCCCCTGGGCCAGCCCAGTGGTGCTTGTGCCCAAACCTCACTCTCAGAATGGGAAGAGGGAGATGAGATTCTGTGTAGATTACAGAGTGCTCAACACAGTCACAAAGACTGATGCTCAACTTATACCCCGGGCAGATGAGCTGATAGATACTGGCATCTCCCAAGTATCTGAGTACTTTTGATTTGACTGCAGGGTATTGGCAGGTAAAACTATCAGAAGATGCTAAACCTAAGACAGATTTCTCTACCAATGGAAGGCATTATCAGTTTACTGTTAAGCCCTTTGGTTTGAAGAATGCATCTGCCCCTTTCAGAGGTTGGTGAACACAGTCCTCTAAAGTCTGGAAGCTTTTAGTGCAACATATCTTGATGCTATTACTGTCTTTAGCTCTACCTGGGATGACCACCTGATACAACTTGGAAAGTTTTGGAGGCCTTGCAAAAGACAGGCCTCACTATCACAGTATCAACGTGCCAGATAGGCAGGGGAAGGTGATTTATCTGGGACACCTGGTAGGTGGAGAACAGATTGAACCACTGTAGGGAAAGATCCAGACAATTTTAAACTGTGCTCCCCCTACAACACAGACCCAGGTCAGAGCCTTTCTTGGTCTCACTGGGTATTACAGGAGATTCATCAAGAGCTATGGCTCCATTATTGCTCCTTTTAATGACCTCACCTCAGAGAAGATGCCTAAAAGGTATTATGGACAGCTAGCTGTCAGAAAGCATTTGAGGAGCTGAAGCAGGCCATGTGCACTGCATCTGTCTTAAAAAGCCCAAACTACTCCAAGATGTTCATAGTTCAGACTGATGATTCAGAGGTAGGGGTTGGGGCAGTATTATCACAACTAAATACAGAGGGCCAGGATCAACCTGTAGCTTTTATCAGCAGAAGTTTGACCCCTAGAAAAAAGTGTTGGTCAGCCATAGAGAGGGAGGCATTTGCTGTGGTCTGGGCCTTGAAGAAGTTGAGACCATACCTCTTTGGGCTCACTTCATAGTTCAGACAGCCCACAAACCTCTCTTATGGCTAAAGCAAATGAAAGGAGAAAGCCCTAAATTGTTGAAGTGGTCCATTTCCCTACAGGAGAAGGACTTTACAGTGGAACAAAGACGTAGGAGTAACCACTCCAATGCAGATGGACTCTCCAGATACTTCCACTTAGACAATGAAGACTCATCTGGGCAAGGTTAGGCTTATTGTCCCTCGTTTGGGCGGGGGGGTTGTTTAGGAAAGTACCCTGTTTTTGCCATGGTTACCCCCATTTTCTGTCTGATGTCAGTGTGCTTGACTGTGTTCACTGGGATCCTGCTAACCAGGAACCCACTGATTATGTTCTCGCTCCTCTAAATATTGTCACTTCATACAGGTAACCCAGTATTTCACCCACAATTGGCATACTGGTGCCCCCTTATAAGTCCCTAGTATATGGTACCTAAGTACACAGGGCATTGGGTTCCAGGGGATCCTTATGGGCTGCAGCATTTCTTTTGCCACCCATAGGGAGCCCATGCAAAGTGCTCTTCAGGACAGAAGGGTGCAGAGTACCTGTGTGTGAGAGCACCCCTGCACTAGCAGAGGTGCCCCCATGACATCTAGGTCAATTTTCCCGGACTTCGTGAGCGTGGGAATGCCATTTTATGTGTATACTGGACATAGGTCACTACCTATGTCCAGCTACATAATGGTAACTCCGAACATAGGTTTGTTTGGTATCATACATGTTTGAATCATACCCCAATGCTTTTGAACTCTGGGGGCTCCTTAGAGGATGCCTAGTATTTCCATTCCAGCCTTCTGAGGTTTTCTAGGTAGCCGCACCTGCTGCCACCTCTCAGACAGGTTTCTGCCCTCCTGTTGCTTGAGCAGCTCAAGCCCAGGAAGGCAGAACAAAGGATTTCCTTTGGGAGAGGGGTGTTACACCCTTTCCCTTTGGAAATAGGTTTTAGAGGCTTGGGAGGGGTAGCCTCCCCAAGTCACTGGAAATGCTTTGAAGGGCACATTTGGTGCCCTCCTTGCATAATCCAGTCTCCACCTGTTCAGAGACCCCCAGTCCCTGCTCTGGCGCAAAACTGGACAAAAGAAAGAGGAGTGACTACTCCCTTGTCCATCAACACCCCAGGGGTGGTGCTCAGAGCTCCTCCAGAGGGTCCCTGGGTTTTTCCATCTTGGATTCCAATTTGGCAGGGAACTCTGGGAGCATCTGAGTGGCCAGTGCCAGAAGGTGATGTCAGAGCCCTCCCCTGATAGGTGCTTACCTGTTTAGCTGACCAATCCCCCTTTCTAAGGCTATTTCAGGTCTCTCTACTGGGTCGTTCTTCAGATGCGGATTGCAAGACTCCAGCAGGGATACTCTGCATCCTTTACTTCACCTTCTTAGTGACAAAGCTGTATCTTGACCCTCCATGAACCCTACAAACTGCAACAAAGAAGCAAAGACGACTTCTGCAACATTATATCTTCAGCTCCTGCCAGCAACAGCAACTGTTTCCTGGTCATGCATCCTCATAGGACAGCCCGTCTTCAGCCTGCACCAGAAGAACAAAGGAATCTCCCTTGGAGTGAAGGAGTCACTCCCCTGCTTCAGCAAGCACCTATCTGCATCGACTACCAGAGGCATGGGTCCCCTATCCTGAAGAGCTGCATGGATCCTCCCTCATCGGTGGTAGACTGAAGTGGTCCCAGTATCCTACTGTCCAATTTTTGAGGAGGTAAGAGCTTGCCACCCCATGCAAGACAGTACCCCCGTGCACCGCGTGTTTTGCAGTTGCCAAGGCTTGTTGCCATCCTTCCATGAAGTTCTTTGGGAACTATGCAGCTCTGGCTATCAGTACTCCTTCTTGTGATGCACAAATTCCTGCGTGGCTCTCTGGCGTTTTCTGCTGACCGCGAGCTTTGCATGTGCCAAGGTTAGTGGTCGGAATCCAGTGACGCAAACCAGACTGCAATCATCCATCCGGCGTAGGACATCATCTGCACCAACCAGGAACACCCATCTGTCTTCTTGGGTGCAGTACTGACTGTTGTTCTTCACTGGTGGGTCTTCTTTTGCACCTTCATCCAGGTTAGCGGGGCTCCTGTTCTCCCTGGACTCTTCAGTGCTTCTTGGACTTGGTCCCCTTCTTCCACAGGTCTTCAGGTCCAGGAATCCATTGTTGGGTTGCAGTCTCTTCTGGTTCTTGCATTATCTTCTTTCTTGTGTTCTTGTGTGTTCTAGAAAAGTTACTGTGATTTACTCCTGCTTTCCTGGTCTCTGAGGGTAGGTTCTATTACTTACCTTTGGTGTTTTCTAATACTCCCATCGCCCGTCTAAACACTACGCTTGCCTAGGTGGGAAACCAACATTCGCATTCCACTTTCTCAGTGTATGGTTTGTGTTCCCCCTAGTCCATTTCTACCTAATGTGTTTTTCACTATTTGCACTGTTTTCTAACTGTTTTCACAGCTATTTCTGCATACTAGTGTATATAATTTGTGTATTACTTACCTACTAACGGAGTATAGTCTCTATGATATTTTTGGCATTTGTGTCACCAAAATAAAGTACTTTATTTTTGTGTCACTGAGGACCATACTTATACTCTGTTTGTACCGGATTTGTGTCATTTATTGTGGCCCATATTCGGCGCAAACTTAACTCCATATTTATACTTTGGCGCTAGACCTGTCTAGCGCCAAAGTTATGGAGTTTGAGACATTTTTTGTACGTGAAAACCTACCTTGAGCTAATGACATGCAAGGTAGGCGTTCCTATGCAAAAAATGACTCTAAGGCATGTGCGCCTTATTTGTCCTCAAGTGTCAAAATGACGCACAGGTGGAGGCGGGCCTTAAAACATGACGCCCAGCCAGATTTGCGCTGTTTTTTAATGCCTGGGTCAAGGCAGGCGTTAAGGGACCAGTGGGCTCCTTTCCATGGTGGGAGACCATGGAAGCAGTCCACAGGCGCCCTTCCCTGCACCCAGTGGCACCCCCTGCCACCCTCGCCCACCCCTGGAGGACACTCATGGATGGGGGGACCTATCCATGGTAATTGTAGGTAAGTATCATTTTATTTTTTTATTAAGTGGCATGTAGGGGGGTGTGAGAAAGTAGCCTCTTTCTAGCCTTGTTACCCCCACTTTTGGCCTGTTTGAGAGTGTATGTCAGGGTGTTTTCACTGTCTCACTGGGATCCTGCTAGCCAGGGCCCAGTGCTCATAGTGAAAACCCTATGTTTTCAGTATGTTTGTTATGTGTCACTGGGACCCTGCTAGTCAGGACCCCAGTGCTCATAAGTTTGTGACCTATAGGTATGTGTTCCCTGTGTGATGCCTAACTGTCTCACTGAGGCTCTGCTAACCAGAACCTCAGTGGTTGTGCTCTCTCTTTACAAATTGTCACTAACAGGGTAGTGACCAGTTTTACCAATTTACATTGGCATACTGGAACACCCTTATAATTCCCTAGTATATGGTACTGAGGTACCAGGGTATTGGGGTTCCAGGAGATCCCTATGGGCTGCAGCATTTCTTTTGCCACCCATAGGGAGCTCTGACAATTCTTACACAGGCCTGCCACTGCAGCCTGAGTGAAATAACGTCCACGTTATTTCACAGCCATTTTTACACTGCACTTAAGTAACTTGTAAGTCACCTATATGTCTAACCTTTACCTGGTAAAGGTTGGGTGCTAAGTTACTTAGTGTGTGGGCACCCTGGCACTAGCCAAGGTGCCCCCACATTTTTCAGGACCAATTCGCCGGACTTTGTGAGTGCGGGGACACCATTACACGCGTGCACTACATATAGGTCACTACCTATGTGTAGCTTCACAATGGTAACTCCGAATATGGCCATGTAACATGTCTAAGATCATGGAACTGCCCCCTCTATGCCAACCTGGCATTGTTGGCACAATCCCATGATCCCACGGGTCTGTAGCACAGACCCGGGTACTGCCAAACTGCCTTTTCAGGGGTTTCACTGCAGCTGCTGCTGCTGCCAACCCCTCAGACAGGTTTCTGCCCTCCTGGGGTCCAGCCAGGCTTGGCCCAGGAAGGCAGAACAAAGGACTTCCTCAGAGAGAGGGTGTTACACCCTCTCCCTTTGGAAAATGGTGTGAAGGCAGGGGAGGAGTAGCCTCCCCCAGCCTCTGGAAATGCTTTCATGGGCACACATGGTGCTCATTTCTGCATAAGCCAGTCTACACCGGTTCAGGGACCCCTCAGCCCTGCTCTGGCGCGAAACTGGACAAAGGAAAAGGGGAGTGACCACTCCCCTGACCTGCACCTCCCCTGGGAGGTGCCCAGAGCTCCTCCAGTGTGCTCCAGACCTCTGCCATCTTGGAAACAGAGGTGCTGCTGGCACACTGGACTGCTCTGAGTGGCCAGGGCCAGCAGGTGACGTCAGAGACTCCTTCTGATAGGCTCCTTCAGGTGTTGCTAGCCTATATTCTCTCCTAAGTAGCCAAACCCTCTTTTCTGGCTATTTAGGGTCTCTGCTTTGGCGATTTCCTTAGATAACGAATGCAAGAGCTCATCAGAGTTCCTCTGCATCTCTCTCTTCACCTTCTGCCAAGGAATCGACTGCTGACCGCGCTGGAAGCCTGCAAAACTGCAACAAAGTTGCAAAGATGACTACTGCAACTCTGTAACGCTGATCCTGCCGCCTTCTCGACTGCTTTCCTGGTGGTGCATGCTGTGGGGGTAGTCTGCCTCCTCTCTGCACTAGAAGCTCCGAAGAAATCTCCTGTGGGTCGACGGAATCGTCCCCCAGCAACCGCAGGCACCAAAGAACTGCATCACCAGTCCCCTGGGTCTCCTCTCAGCACGATGAGCGAGGTCCATTGAATCCAGCAACTCTGTCCAAGTGACTCCCACAGTCCAGTGACTCTTCAGTCCAAGTTTGGTGGAGGTAAGTCCTTGCCTCCCCACGCCAGACTGCATTGCTGGGAACTGCGACTTTTGCATCTACTCCGGCCTCTGTGCACTTCCGGCAGAAATCCTTTGTGCACAGCCAAGCCTGGGTCCATGGCACTCTAACCTGCATTGCACGACCTCCTGAGTTGTCCTCCGGCGACGTGGGACTCCTTTGTGTAACTTTGGGTGAGCACTGTTTCACTCCTCTTTGTAGTGCCTGTTCCGGCACTTCTGCGGGTGCTGCCTGCTTCTGAGAGGGCTCCTCGTCCTGCTGGTCGCCCCCTCTGTCCCCTGACGAAATTGGCGACATCCTGGTCCCTCCTGGGCCACAGCAGCATCCAAAAACCCTAACCGCATGACTTGCAGCTAGCAAGGCTTGTTTGCAGTCTTTCTTCAGGAAAACACTTCTGCACAACTCTCCACGGCGTGGGACATCCATCCTCTAAAGAGGAAGTTTCTAGCCCTTGTCGTTCCTGCAGAATCTTCAGCTTCTACTGTCCAGTAGCAGCTTCTTTGCACCCACAGCTGGCATTTCCTGGGCATCTGCCCATCTCCGATTTGCTTTTGACTTTTGGACTTGGTCCCCTTGTTCCACAGGTACCCTCGTTTGGAAATCCATCGTTGTTGCATTGCTGGTTTGTGTCTTTCCTGCAGAATTTCCCTATCACGACTTCTGTGCTCTTTGGGGAACTTTAGTGCACTTTGCACTCACTTTTCAGGGTATTGAGGTGGGCTATTTTTCTAACCCTCACTGTTTTCTTACAGTCCCAGCGACCCTCTACAAGGTCACATAGGTTTGGGGTCCATTCGTGGTTCGCATTCCACTTTTGGAGTATATGGTTTGTGTTGCCCCTATCCCTATGTGTCCCCATTGCATCCTATAGTAACTATACATTGTTTGCACTGTTTTCTAATACTATACTGCATATTTTTGGTATTGTGTACACATATCTTGTGTATCTTTGCTATCCTCATACTGAGGGTACTCACTGAGATACTTTTGGCATATTGTCATAAAAATAAAGTACCTTTATTTTTAGTATAACTGTGTATTGTGTTTTCTTATGATATTGTGCATATGACACTAGTGGTACTGTAGGAGCTTCACTCGTCTCCTAGTTCAGCCTAAGCTGCTCTGCTAAGCTACCATTATCTATCAGCCTAAGCTGCTATTCACCCTATACACTAATAAGGGATACCTGGGCCTGGTGCAAGGTGTAAGTACCCCTTGGTACTCCTACAAGCCAGTCCAGCCTCCTACATTGGTTGTGCAGCGATGGGATAAGTACTTTGTAACTACTTATCACTTTTGTCATTGTACTTTTCATAAGAGAAAAATATACAAAACAAGTTCAGTGTATGTACACCTAACCAAAACGTTTTGCATTTCTTTTCTCACTTCTTTTCTAAAGTGCTGAAAAGTACCTCTAACTTTCTAAAAAGTTCTTTAAAAGTTTAAAAAGTTTTTTTCTGTCTTTCCAAAAGTTCTGAAAAACTTTTTTCTCACTTTTTCTATCCCTTAAACACTTTATAAAAATGTCTGGCACAGGCCAAACTGTTGATCTGTCCAAACTTGCTTATGATCACCTTAGCTGGAAAGGAGCAAGGAGTCTCTGCATAGAAAGAGGTTTAAGTGTAAGGAAGAATCCCTCTAGAGAACTGTTGGTTAATATGCTTGTTGAACAGGATAAGGCCAGAGGTGCCACTTCTGTTGAGAAATTAGCTGATGGTTCCCAGTCTGACCCTGGGGCACCCCTAGCAAAAGATTTAGAGAAGAAACTTCCTAGCCTGCCCATTATCAGACAACCTAGCATAGCTGGTACTGATGTAGAGTCACACCATACTGATAGTGTTGTCTCACATCATAGCAAGAGTATTCCTTCTCATCATAGTAGAAGTGATGTTTCTGTTAGCCAAGCTGTTAGGGTGCCATCTGTTAGGGACAGGTCTCCTTCTGTTCATTTTCACCATACTTCTGTTTCAAGGCATGTCCCACCCACCCACCCTGATGACAGAGTGTTAGAAAGGGAGCTCAATAGATTGAGAGTGGAACAAACCAGACTGAAGCTCAAGAAGCAACAGCTGGATTTGGATAGACAGTCCTTAGAAGTGGAAAGAGAAAGACACAAATTGGGTTTAGAAACCCATGGTGGCAGCAGCAGTATTCCCCATAGTTATCCTGCAAAAGAGCATGATTCCAGGAATATGCACAAGATAGTTCCCCCTTATAAGGAGGGGGAGGACATTAACAAGTGGTTTGCTGCACTTGAGAGGGCCTGTGTTGTACAGGATGTCCCTCAAAGGCAGTGGGCTGCTATCCTATGGCTATCATTTAGTGGAAAGGGTAGGGATAGGCTCCTTACTGTAAAAGAAAGTGATGCCAATCATTTTGCAGTTCTTAAGAATGCACTCCTAGACAGTTATGGCTTAACCACTGAACAGTACAGGATGAAGTTCAGAGAAACCAAAAAGGAGTCTTCACAAGACTGGGTAGACTTTGTTGACCATTCAGTGAAGGCCTTGGAGGGGTGGTTACATGGCAGTAAAGTGACTGACTATGAAAGCCTATATAACATAATCCTGAGAGAGCATATACTTAATAATTGTGTGTCTGATTTGTTGCACCAGTATCTAGTGGACTCAGATCTGACCTCTCCCCAAGAATTGGGAAAGAAGGCAGACAAATGGGTCAGAACAAGAGTGAACAGAAAAGTTCATACAGGTGGTGACAAGGATGGCAAGAAGAAAGATGGTGAAAAATCTCAAGATAAGCATGGGGATAAGGGTAAAACCAAAGATCCCACTTCAAATCTTAAACACTCTTCAGAGGGTGGGGATAAAACAAATTCTTCCTCTTCTTCTCAACCTGCACACATTAAAAAGCCTTGGTGCTTTGTGTGTAAAAACAGAGGCCATAGGCCAGGGGATAAGTCCTGTCCAGGTAAACACCCTGAGCCTACCACCACCTATCTATCAAGCTCTTTGCCCCTAGCAGTAGTGGTACTAGTGGTGGGACTGCTGGCAACAGTCAAGCAAAGGGTGTAGTTGGGTTCACTTATGGGTCCATAATAGAAACTGGGGTAGTCAGTCCCAAGACAGTTTCTGTCACACCTAGTGGCATTGCCACACTGGCTGCTTGTCCCCTTACAATGGATAAGTACAGGCAGACAGTATCAATAAATGGTGTTGAGGCCCAAGCCTACAGGGACACAGGTGCCAGTATCACTTTGGTGACTGAAAACCTAGTGGCTCCTGAACAACACATCATTGGACAACAGTATAAAATTATTGATGTCCATAACTCCACTAAGTTTCTTCCCTTAGCTATAATTCAGTTTAGTTGGGGTGGAGTTACTGGCCCTAAGCAGGTGGTGGTATCACCTAGCTTACCTGTAGACTGTCTCTTAGGTAATGACCTAGAGGCCTCGGGTTGGGCTGATGTAGAGTTTTATGCCCATGCAGCCATGCTGGGCATCCCAGAGGAATTGTTCCCTCTCATTTCTACTGAAATGAAAAAGCAAAGGAGAGAAGGCCTGAAAACTCAGGATCCCTCTCCATCAACAGGTAAAAAGGGTATCACAGTATCCCCTAACCACCCTGCCATTCAGGATACCATTCCTGTGGTGGGAGAAACCTCTCCTGGGGTGGCACCTGTTCCAAGGGAAGCATCAGCTGGCAAAGCTGTACTCCCTGAGGTAGAAGTACCTCTCTGGGGGATAACTAACATTGATGACAAAAAGAGCACCATTTTGGTTAACATGGAGCACCCCTCCAACCCTCCCAAAGATACTTTAGTGCAGAAACCCTGCACTGCCTCACAACACTTAGGACAGCATCCCTGCCCTAGTGTGTAGCTCATAGGACAGCACCCCTGCCCTGATTCAACTCAAGAGAAACAGCATCCCTGTTCTCTCTTCCAGCCATATGGACAAAGTTTTTGCCCAGCCATGGCTTTTCTGAGACAGCATCCCTGTCTGGCATTTCCATCACTACAAATAGGTTCAGTGCACAATTCCCACTGCTCTAAACTAAAACTTACTGATAGAAACTCTGAAAATACATCTTCACATTGTTGCTTAGCTAAAAAACTTCAAACAGTGTGGTTTACATCCCCACAGGGAAGTAACCATATAGTGGATGATAAAGGGAGTAACCAGTCTATTGCAGAGCTACTCTCTACTTATCACCACTTAGACAATAAAGTCTCAACTGGCCAAGGTTAGCCTTATTGTCCTTCGTTTGGTGGGGGGGGTGGGTTGTGTGAGAAAGTAGCCTCTTTCTAGCCTTGTTACCCCCACTTTTGGCCTGTTTGTGAGTGTATGTCAGGGTGTTTTCACTGTCTCACTGGGATCCTGCTAGCCAGGGCCCAGTGCTCATAGTGAAAACCCTATGTTTTCAGTATGTTTGTTATGTGTCACTGGGACCCTGCTAGTCAGGACCCCAGTGCTCATAAGTTTGTGACCTATAGGTATGTGTTCCCTGTGTGATGCCTAACTGTCTCACTGAGGCTCTGCTAACCAGAACCTCAGTGGTTATGCTCTCTCTTTACAAATTGTCACTAACAGGCTAGTGACCAGTTTTACCAATTTACATTGGTATACTGGAACACCCTTATAATTCCCTAGTATATGGTACTGAGGTACCCAGGGTATTGGGGTTCCAGGAGATCCCTATGGGCTGCAGCATTTCTTTTGCCACCCATAGGGAGCTCTGACAATTCTTACACAGGCCTGCCATTGCAGCCTGAGTGAAATAACGTCCACGTTATTTCACAGCCATTTTTACACTGCACTTAAGTAACTTATAAGTCACCTATATGTCTAACCTTTACCTGGTAAAGGTTGGGTGCTAAGTTACTTAGTGTGTGGGCACCCTGGCACTAGCCAAGGTGCCCCCACATTGTTCAGGACCAATTCCCCGGACTTTGTGAGTGCGGGGACACCATTACACGCGTGCACTACATATAGGTCACTACCTATGTGTAGCTTCACAATGGTAACTCCGAATATGGCCATGTAACATGTCTAAGATCATGGAATTGCCCCCTCTATGCCATCCTGGCATTGTTGGCAGAATCCCATGATCCCACGGGTCTGTAGCACAGACCCGGGTACTGCCAAACTGCCTTTTCAGGGGTTTCACTGCAGCTGCTGCCAACCCTTCAGTCAGGTTTCTGCCCTCCTGGGGTCCAGCCAGGCTTGGCCCAGGAAGGCAGAACAAAGGACTTCCTCAGAGAGAGGGTGTTACACCCTCTCCCTTTGGAAAATGGTGTGAAGGCAGGGGAGGAGTAGCCTCCCCCAGCCTCTGGAAATGCTTTCATGGGCACACATGGTGCCCATTTCTGCATAAGACAGTCTACACCGGTTCAGGGACCCCTCAGCCCTGCTTTGGCAAAGGAAAAGGGGACAAAGGAAAAGGGGAGTGACCACTCCCCTGACCTGCACCTCCCCTGGGAGGTGCCCAGAGCTCCTCCAGTGTGCTCCTGACCTCTGCCATCTTGGAAACAGAGGTGCTGCTGGCACACTGGACTGCTCTGAGTGGCCAGGGCCAGCAGGTGACATCAGAGACTCCTTCTGATAGGCTCCTTCAGGTGTTGCTAGCCTATCTTCTCTCCTAAGTAGCCAAACCCTCTTTTCTGGCTATTTAGGGTCTCTGCTTTGGGGATTTCCTTAGATAACGAATGCAAGAGCTCATCAGAGTTCCCCTGCATCTCTCTCTTCACCTTCTGCCAAGGAATCGACTGCTGACCGCGCTGGAAGCCTGCAAAACTACAACAAAGTAGCAAAGACGACTACTGCAACTCTGTAACGCTGATCCTGCCGCCTTCTCGACTGCTTTCCTGGTGGTGCATGCTGTGGGGGTAGTCTGCCTCCTCTCTGCACTAGAAGCTCAGAAGAAATCTCCCGTGGGTCGACGGAATCGTCCCCCTGCAACCGCAGGCACCAAAGAACTGCATCACTGGTCCCCTGGGTCTCCTCTCAGCACAACGAGCGAGGTCCCTTGAATCCAGTAACTCTGTCCAAGTGACTCCCACAGTCCAGTGACTCTTCAGTCCAAGTTTGGGGGAGGTAAGTCCTTGCCTCCCCACGCCAGACTGCATTGCTGGGAACCGTGACTTTTGCAGCTACTCCGGCCTCTGTGCACTTCCGGCAGAAATCCTTTGTGCACAGCCAAGCCTGGGTCCACGGCACTCTAACCTGCATTGCACAACCTCCTGAGTTGTCCTCCGGCGACGTGGGACTCCTTTGTGTAACTTCGGGTGAGCATCGTTTCACTCCTCTTCGTAGTGCCTGTTCCGGCACTTCTGCGGGTGCTGCCTGCTTCTGAGAGGGCTCCTCGTCCTGCTGGGCGCCCCCTCTGTCCCCTGACGCAATTGGCGACATCCTGGTCCCTCCTGGGCCACAGCAGCATCCAAAAACCCTAACCACACGACTTGCAGCTAGCAAGGCTTGTTTGCGGTCTTTCTTCAGGAAAACACTTTTCACAACTCTCCACGGCGTGGAACATCTATCCTCCAAAGGGGAAGTTTCTAGCCCTTGTCGTTCCTGCAGAATCCTCAGCTTCTACTGTCCAGTAGCAGCTTCTTTGCACCCACAGCTGGCATTTCCTGGGCATCTGCCCATCTCCGACTTGCTTGTGACTTTTGGACTTGGTCCCCTTGTTCCACAGGTACCCTCGTTTGGAAATCCATCATTGTTGCATTTCTGGTTTGTGTCTTTCCTGCAGAATTCCCCTATCACGACTTCTGTGCTCTTTGGGGAACTTTAGTGCACTTTGCACTCACTTTTAAGGGTCTTGGGGTGGGCTTTTTTTCTAACCCTCACTGTTTTCTTACAGTCCCAGCGACCCTCTACAAGGTCACATAGGTTTGGGGTCCATTCGTGGTTCGCATTCCACTTTTGGGGTATATGGTTTGTGTTGCCCCTATCCCTATGTGTCCCCATTGCATCCTATTGTAACTATACATTGTTTGCACTGTTTTCTAATACTATACTGCATATTTATGGTATTGTGTACATCTATCTTGTGTATATTTGCTATCCTCATACTGAGGGTACTCACTGAGATACTTTTGGCATATTGCCATAAAAATAAAGTACCTTTATTTTTAGTATAACTGTGTATTGTGTTTTCTTATGATATTTTGCATATGACACTAGTGGTACTGTAGGAGCTTCACTCGTCTCCTAGTTCAGCCTAAGCTGCTCTGCTAAGCTACCATTATCTATCAGCCTAAGCTGCTAGACACCCTATACACTAATAAGGGATACCTGGGCCTGGTGCAAGGTGTAAGTACCCCTTGGTACTCACTACAAGCCAGTCCAGCCTCCTACAGGGGGCCTACCTTGGGCCCCCCTACATGCCACTGTGCCCAGTGGCCATGCCCAGGGGACATAAGTCCCCTGGGCATGGCCATTGGGCTGTGGGGCATGACTCCTGTCTTTGCTAAGACAGGAGTCATTTCCATGGGGGTTGTGCGTCAAAAAATGGCGCTAGTCAGGTTAGAGCCAATATTTTTTACTCTAACCTGACTTGCACCATTCTTTGGCACACAACCCCTAGACTTCCCTTCGCCTCCACTGCCCGGTTACCGTCATTTATTTTTACGCTAACTAGGCAACGTCATTCCATAAACTAGGCACCCAGCTGGTGCGTTGGAATGGCGTTGGCTGGCGGTGAACATTTTGATGCAAATCTGCGCTAGCGCTGATTTGCGTCAAAAAGTATAAATATGGGCATGAGTATTTTCTTTCATGTGTGTGCGTACTGTGTGACTACAGTGGTATTGCATGAGCTGTGCATGTCTCCTAGCCTTCTCAGCTACGGCTACCCCTAGAGAGCCTGGCTTCTAGACACTGCCTACATTTCACTAATTAGGGATAACTGGACATGGTTTAAGGTGTAAGTACCTTAGGTGCCCAATCCAAACCAGGTCAGCCTCCTACACCTGAGACCCATGTAGGCCATTTCCTGTGGACATGTTGTTTGAGGGTCCTGTTCAAAATGTTATATGTCCCAGTGAAGTCTCCTTCTCTGCGTGGCCCAGATGTCCCCATCCAAATTGTGTAGGTTTGGTTGTTATGTTGTTCTTGGTGTATTTTTGTCTCTCTGTGTTTTATGCATGCCATCGTGCTTCCATTGTGCTATGATGTGTGTGATTTGTGTGTTCATTGCAGGGCTGTTCACTGGTGGTGTTGTTTGTGTTTTGTGCCACATCGATAGATATGTGTGTTTTCAGTGTGGACAGTCCGTGGCCAGTGGGGAATGTGAGTGTATGACCTGTATTTGTATATGTGATGTAGGTGGTGTGTTGTTGTTGCTGTGTGTGACAATGTTGTGTAGCATTCAGTGTCCCTGTCCTGAGCTGTGTGGCCGTGTGTATTTGTAGGTGTAGAATCACTCATTTTGAAAGGTCAAGCTTATCGGGCCACTGGCCCCAATGGCATACCAATAACAGGTATTAAATCTGATCCAAAACAATGGAGCCATATCCTGGCGTTGCTTTTCAACCAATCTAGCTTTCATGGGCAAGTTCAAGTGACTTGGAAAGGCTTCTACATTCAACCAATTTATCAAAAAAGATTCCAAATCAGCAGCCAGTAATTATTAGCTTATTATACCATTAGATGCTGATGGCAAGTCATTTGCCAAGCATCTCCACTCATTTATATTAGCTTAGGGCAATGGAGCCAAGCTTCTTCCGGTTAATCAAACTAGCTTTAGATCCAACTGCTCCACTATGGACAATATATGTGTTTTAACCACTTTAATTCATCATACATTGAAATTAAAAAGAACACATTTATTTGTCTGTTTTTTTATTTTATTTTCCTGCAGCTTTTGATAAGGTTCTGAGACACAGGTTAGGGTTAAAGCTGTCTCAATGGGCAATTAATGGGGCTCTTCTGCAGTTTTTAATTGACTCCATACAGATACTTGGATCCAAGTGAAGTTAAACAGAGCCCAAGGGTTAACACCAAAGACACAAAAGTATAAAAGCCTCAAACAAGGTTGCAGATTGGCACCCCTACTATTTTCACTTTGTATTGCCAATTTAACCCCAATAATCAAACAGGATGGCGGGAATAATCCAAAATATGGCAATAAGAAAACTTCTCACTTAATTTAGGCTGATAATCTTGTTCTAATTTGAACGACCCAGATGGGTCCCCAAAAAGAGTTACTAAGACTGGGGAGATATAGCACAGACAATGGTATAGCTATTCATTACAACAGGACAAAAATAATGTAATTTGGCAAAACAGTGTCAAGATCCATCCTGAAATTGGACAAGGTAATCGAACAGGTCGAGGATATTTAGAAGTGACCTAGGATCTAAAACTCACATGGTTGTTACATCTGGAAAGGATCAAGAATAGATTAAAATTTACTGCAAGGCCATTGCATGTTTTACACATCTATATGGAGGGTCCGCTATGGGCTTGATGATCAAAATGCATCTTTGCACAATCTAAAGAATCTAATCAGAAATGATTTGGAATTGTACCCTGGTGATCAAGTGATTGTAATGGATACGGAAGGAAAACTTCCACCAGGAAATCATCAGCATCTACTACGATAAAAACCTTAGTGGCAATCCCTAAAATGACCAGTAAACTGCTTATTAAAAAGAGGATGAAATTGGTATTGTGTGGAAGCAATCTACTTGCTTTAACAGAATTAAAACATTTCCATTAGACGTATGCAACTTTTATAAATAAGAGACAACCCTATTTAGATTCCAATTTAAATATGTGGGTAAAAAGGCGTTTTTACTCTTTAGACTGCTTTATATCCCATTGATGCAGTTTGAGGAGTCTTGGAATAAGATTGCAGATAACGAAAGACAGTGCTGCTTATGCAGTCTATTCCCTGAAACAGTAGAAAATATCCTTTGCTATGTCCACTCATCCAGGATTTGGGAAAAAAAAAAACAGAAAAAAAACCTTTTTCAACAAGCAGGTACAAGGACGTAATTCTGTTTTGCCGGGGGCTCTTATAAAAGCATTGGGTGTCTTACTAAATGTATCTCATTGGTAGAGCTGCGACTGAAAGCCCACATTAAATTAGATGGAATGGACACCACTTTATGACTGTGAATTTTAATGGATGATTGTGTGCAATTTTAGGGTTGTTTATTATTATTTAAGCTATTGTATTGCGTTGATTTTTAATATAAATTACACAATGACATTTTTTCCTACCTATTACTTCCCAAATATTATCACTTGAAATCTGTAGCCATCATACCAATGATAGTCAATGAAAGGTGAAGTGAAAAAGTAGCTCAACAAAAAAATTACTGAGGAATATGCTTCCAAATATTCCTGCAGCCACAAATGTATTTGGTAAAAGTGCTGGTAAAGTGGCAGAGCTAAAACAAAACCCAGTAAATGTACAGACCGGTGAAGTACTGATAGATTATTTGCTGAAGAAACAGACGCTTGGTCATTGCACATGTGCAACAGACCAAAAAAAGCTGAAAACTCGGCCAGCCAGGGTTTGATGTTTTCAAGGTAGGGATCAACAGTTTTTAAAGGGGTTTTAGCAACTCTGACAGCGACAAGCACAATCCAATGCTCTAGAACTAATTCGCTTTGACATGTGTATCTTATTTCATACTGACAGTGATGCTATAGCAAATGGATTATTTTTTTCATCACCGATTTTTTAATCCTGCATTTTGTAACGGTTTTAATTAACCAAACAATTAAGTTCTATTATTATTAATTTGGGGATCGTAAACACTGACCTGTTCTTTTTCCTAAAGACACGCTTGGTAGCATTCCTACCCGAACCGAAGGGACGGTTGCAGAGCTCTTATGAGCAAGCAAGGACACAAAACCGCTGCAGAAGGTACTTTAGAATTAAGAGCTACAACAATAAACTCTGTGTTAAAGGGTGTTCTGACTTGTACAGCTTCTTGTGGAGATTCGTTTCAGGTCAGTGAGGTAGCACACATTTGCATAAATGCCCAAAGTATCTGTTTTCCTCTCCCTTCTTACAAGCCGTAGGAAAATCACGTTTGACAAACAAGGAATGGTTGAAGAGAATTTAATGAAAGAGACACTTTTCATATTCTTTGTAGAAGGATCTTTTCCCGTATATTATTGCAGAGTATTACAATTACAAATGACTTTCAGAAGGACCACAATAACAGTAAATGGACAGTCTGTAAGAGAGGGTTCTGTTAAACGTGTAGCCAGCCATTTTGATGGAGGTTAGAATATGTAGCTTCATGTTCAAATTCCTAGCACAGGGCAAAGCTACTGGCTTTCCGAATTCGAAGTTATTTAACTTTGCAATGCTTCAATGCATGAAATGGGCATTGGAATTCACAACTGATAAGAATCACAATTTGAGAGTGTGTTCCTTTGAGAGTCACAAAATGGTGTGCGTAATTTGTAAAATAGTAGCTGGCCCAAAATATTACTCAGAAGCCCTGTGTGCCGAATACCAAAACTGCATAGTATTGAATCCCCTCCCCCCCCATGCCTCAATAATCCACCACCAGACATTCCCTGCCCCTTTATCTCACTTTTATGGGTTCCTGCTTTCTCCCTTTGGCAAACGTTTTCATTCTTTCTCTTCCTCCTTCTTTCACACTTGTGTGCTCTCTCGCTTGCTCTTGGTTATTGTCTGATTAGGAAAAATAAGTGCCAGCCCTGAAAAATCTGTGCTAGTGGGCCCCACCTGCAACCACCAGCTCAAATTAAGCACTGACCTGGTCACCTTGCAAACACTCATGCAGTAGAATGTGCATTGAATGGTAACCACCTACTCAGAGCAAGTAGCCATATGCATGTAGATGTTGCAGACAGATTCTACATTGGTTGGAGCACTGAGATATCACTCCTGAGATACATTTGGCTACTTATTGCAGCTTTATGGCAAGGGTTGTGCAAACATTTATTCTTTGCCTGTGAAGTGGGGCATTGCCCTCTGCCTAGATGGGTGAAGTTACCTGAATTTTGCCAAGGCAAAGTTTAAACTTACCAGCCCCGGACACAGTGGATTTCCAGCCATGGAATGCTCTGCTCTTCATGGGTGGGGCATCCTCCAGGATCAAATATATGGCACAGGATAGGGACTGTACAGATGTGGGGGCACAAATGTGTTGCTTTGTGCTCAGGGTAAGGAAGGGGGGGTTGCATCAAGTGATTTTGCTGGGAAGACAACTACTACTCTTGGAGCAGGGAATGGTGTGGGGATGGAATGTGGGCCTGCAAGGCATCCACCCAACTAGCGGTAATGGCTTCCTATTGCTATAAAGGGCAACTGCCCTTTTTTCAAACATTAACACTTTGCAAAGTGTAAGAAATTATGGAACAATTGCAATATTGCCAGTGTGTTGACTTTGGAAATTTGCAAGCTTTTAATTGTGACCACTGACCGCTCCGAGGTCATGTTATAGGTAGACCAGATCACTGTAAAACTGAAAACACGCATGAATGGTTACTACTCCTTGCAGACTTGAGTACCTGCGTTCACTGCTGTGTACCAAGTGATGCAGCCAAAGTTTTAACAGTTGTGACACCCAGCCAATTAGCGCAAGCAAAAGGGCCGGCCCTGTTGCAGTCCTACTCTGGGCATAGCTATCCAAGCGCTACACCAGTGCAAGTTAAAGCATCTGCTATGAAAACGCAAATATCCTATCCAAATCTCTATTCTGATAAGGGACATATTCTTGGAAACCAAAATCTATTTAACGTCACTCCTGTTTTGTCAGGTCCATCTGTACCTATGAAACCTTTACTAAACATTTTACTTGATTTATAGAGGTATAGCAAATTTCTAACTGGCTTTTGACTCTGGATGCATACTCTGCCAAAATGTTGACAACACCTAAGATTTTCCTAAGGACCAGTCAGTCACAGCAGGCCTGAACAACATAACATTTGGTCCTTGGAAACAGGCTCTGGCTGAGATCATTGGGCATTGATTGAAATCCGAACCGTCGTTTTGCGAATTTTTTACCAAAGTGATCATCTCTTGATGACCATCCTCTTTCTGTCCTAGACGATGCAGAGGTAACAATTGCTATGTACAGCACAGCCCAAAAATAAGAAAATGGTACAAAATAGAGAGATTTGCTGCTGCTATGATACATATCCAGCTTTTTCCAAGAACGCTTACAGCTGCCAACCTGTACTTTCAAAAACAACATCTTTTCACTACATACAAGTCTGCACTGGTGAAAAGGTCACCCAACTCGGATAAATTATACTCTTGCCCCTCTCTTTCCTGTTACTTAATTCACAGAGAGCTTTTGTGTACTTCGTTTCTAATTGGAATGTAACCAGCATAGTCTGCCCCCCGAACATCAGTAACTGCATACAAGCTCTGCTTGCTTTTCTATAGTATGAGCTATAGATTATCCTGTCATAGTGACTGAGGATCCTCTTGCCCACTACCTGATTTACATATATAGACTTATGAATTTACCACGTTTGCTGTGCCACATTAGGCATGTAACATTGTGTGAAATTGCAAAAAATTGTAAGTAAACATATCAAAAGCTGTGTCTAAAAGTGGAGTAAAGAGGGTTAATAATATGAGCATGATTGTATATATTTATACAGTAGTCTTGAAAAATATCCAGAGCTGTGCAACATTAGGGGTCAAAACACGTATTTTCTTTCCAGCTACCAATGTTGATTTGAGAGAACTTTCAAAAATAAAGACGTCACTTACTCATTTTATCAACAGCATACATACAAGTCTGCACTGGTGAAAAGGTCACCCAACTCGGATAAATTATACTCTTGCCCCTCTCTTTCCTGTTACTTAATTCACAGAGAGCTTTTGTGTACTTCGTTTCTAATTGGAATGTAACCAGCATAGTCTGCCCCCCGAACATCAGTAACTGCATACAAGCTCTGCTTGCTTTTCTATAGTATGAGCTATAGATTATCCTGTCATAGTGACTGAGGATCCTCTTGCCCACTACCTGATTTACATATATAGACTTATGAATTTACCACGTTTGCTGTGCCACATTAGGCATGTAACATTGTGTGAAATTGCAAAAAATTGTAAGTAAACATATCAAAAGCTGTGTCTAAAAGTGGAGTAAAGAGGGTTAATAATATGAGCATGATTGTATATATTTATACAGTAGTCTTGAAAAATATCCAGAGCTGTGCAACATTAGGGGTCAAAACACGTATTTTCTTTCCAGCTACCAATGTTGATTTGAGAGAACTTTCAAAAATAAAGACGTCACTTACTCATTTTATCAACAGCATCGTTTTTATTGATTGTGATCACATCTTTTAATATTGTTGAGATACAAACATGTTGAAAAACGAGTGTCATATTGGAGTAGGCATTCCAGTCCTTTTAGAATCCGCAGAGCCGTAGACTACTCTCTGCAAGTTCTCGTCCCTCTTGATGTTTTCAGTGTCCTTGGGCCACGCCTGGATAGACTGGCTGCAAAGATCTCATGGCTCTTGAACAGCTCACTTACTCAAGACAACAGTCATCCTGGCTTTATTCAGAACGCAAGAATATGACATTTTGTAGTGCAGACCTAGTTGGAAGACAGTATAGCTCTGTACAGGGTTGAAGGCAAAGATACAATCAAAGAGTGCATCTAGACTGGGTCACTGATTTTAGAGAAGGGGGGAGGGTGCATTTCCTGTGCTGCAGTGTAGTTTTCTTTCAGGAGATATGTTATCAGCTCGTTCCTAAATTAAAGCATCTAGATATGTTACGGGTGGATATGTGGATGTTACTTAAAATCTTGGGTGTGAATATGGAGAAGGTCTGTTGCCTTTTTTTCCTTGCCCTTCTGTGTCTCCAGTCTATTGTGTGTGGGCTCCGAGTGACCTAAGAGTCTCCTGGTTAGTGACCTGCCCTCTTCCCACCTTGAAGAACTGTTTCCTATTCTTTCAGGGAGATTGTATCAGCGGGGCTTTCGCTAGATATTGAACCTGTTCCTAGTCATGAGTCGAAACATCAACAAGCTAAGCCCATCCCGCTGGAGTGGGGTACTCAACTCCTTTCCAAGTCGACAGAAAGTGCAAGTTCCTGGCACTAGGGGGCAATATGGACCCCGTTTTGGGGAAAATCTAGAGTAAACAATGGTTCTTCCTTGTCTTTATTCCTGAGCGTTTGTATAACAGAAAAGCACATAGCACCATGGCTATATCGTCCTGCCATTGCTATTAGGGGTCAGAGGCCAGGCTCTGTAAGCAGGTGTAGATGCAATTGTTCAGGTACACTCAGCCCAATGCAAATGCTAGGAGACGATTTCACATACAAACATTCTGGATTAACAGGATGTGGAGATATATTCCTTAAACCTCCAAAACAGAGATCTCTGAGATGGGATTCCATGAATGAAAGCATGGAGGCTGGTACTAGGGATGTGTGAAACTGGGGTAATTGCTTTTGTGTAACCATATGAAATTTCAAAAAAAATCTAAGCATAATTTCCCAAAATGCAGAACAGGCATTTGGCGCTCTATTTTTTCATAAGATGGGTCCTTGCATCCATTCTGGGCTAGGGCTAAAAATATTGTGCTAAAAAAGAAAAGCACCACGAAAAGTCACTTGTGTTCTGTCATTGGCATTGTTCCTGTTCATTTGAGGCATATATTTACCTCGAATGGCACATAGTTCCGTGAAGTGCTGTCATTTCGGTAAATGTGCGTAGAAAGGGTAATGTGAAATTATTAAAATTATAATAGATAGCCCAGGCGTAACATTAATTTTTCCCAGGCTTAGTTGTCACTGCCACATGGAGAAAAGAAACTCTGGAGTGGTACTGTCAATGTATTTTTAACTGTATTCACTGTGACCTCTACACCCTATTTTAGACACCATTCACTCTTAAAACATTCTACCAGCCACACAACACTTGCAACTCGAAAACATGCACACACAATAAAAGTACTAGAGAGAGGCATGGGCTCTAATTACCAGTAGCACAGGTATAAATATATGTGAGGTTTAACTGTAATCAACTGCGACCAGTGGGCAGTCTGTACACAGCATGATGATGGGACAGTAACCATGGGCAACTGCGGGCAGGAGTACATCTTTGGTGCCCCCCTTGACCAGCACAGTCTTGTCCTCAGCTGGCAAATGGGAGATAAATATGGAGAACCTACAGTGGACTATCGTGGCAAGGGGGGAAATCACTGAATTGGACACAACAAATCCAAAGGGCCAGGCTGGCTGTTTTCTTTGCCATGCAATACTTTTTATGCCTCCACATACTAGGGACATATTGGACATTGGACGCATATATGTGCCTTCATCAGTGCAGACACCAATCCCTCTCGTGCTACATACGAGGATACTCTTCATAAAAAAACCAGTAACCAGAACTATTCACTACTTAAAAACAACTGCCGGAATCACTTGCCCAAATGTCTGTTTATGGAACATCTTGTTCAGTTTTTTTCATAAGCCTCATCCAAAGCAGCTTGCATTGTAACCCGTAAAGAATCCAGGTCTAGCGTGACCAGGTCCACGTGGTCTTCGTGTTTGGGTAGAACATAGCAATCGTTAGATGCCTGCGCACACTGATATAAACGGACTCTGACTGCATCAGGTCAGCATGCCTTCATGGCTGCACTCGGGCTTTCATGCTAAGTACCCCACAACAAACAAAGGCAGCAAATGGAACGTTGTGAAAATCGTGTAAACGACTTTAAACTTTTTAAGAAAACAATGACTAGCAAACTCAAAACATACTCTCAGATTTTCACACACATTCGTGCATCTACTCACAAACACTAGCTCTCCCGCCTGCTTACTCACAACCACACTAGCATACCGCACGTCCCCAGACATCTGATGTACAAACATCTGTTCACACAAACTCTAATTTTCTTATAGCAGACTCACACAAGGATACACTCACGTGTGTGCATACAAATTCTTTTCTATTGTGAGCCAAATTCATACATACTCGGAGCTTACACTCACACAACATTCACATGCTCAGTCAATTAAAGCCACACATGCTCCTTCACTCACATACAGGTGATACGTATTAAAATACATACAATCAATAACCCACACTCACCAGTTAACACACAATTTTCTCTTTCATGAACAGATGTGAATGCTTATATTCTCCTGTACTTCCGGTCACCTTCATTCTGACATGATTTTTGGCTTTGTTTGGATGAAACCACTATGACTTGAGCCTCTGGCAAACATCTTGTCAACACAACTCTGGTGCATCAACTAAATGAAAAAGGTGACGCCTTACACAGAAGTACGACACAAAGATACACCAATAGAAGAATCTTTGTCACTTCTTTGCCAACCACTACCTCGTTTGATAGTACATTTCCACATACTCCATTCCTGCCAGGACCTTGTAAG
Source organism: Pleurodeles waltl (assembly GCF_031143425.1). NCBI lineage: Eukaryota > Metazoa > Chordata > Amphibia > Caudata > Salamandridae > Pleurodeles > Pleurodeles waltl. Next base: position 744,422,727 of record NC_090450.1, on the reverse strand, counting down.
CGGATAATTGCTATATAGTGTACCACGTCCTCAACACTATCACATCATTATAGCCTTTACGTCATCACAGATAATGTCAATGCCTTTACATTGTTAGTTACCCTAGTATAACCCTTGCCTATTCCTAACCCATACAGATACCTAGGGCCCTAGCCTTAACATTTACCTTAACCTGAAACTTTCACTATTCCCCTCCCCATCCCTATCCCTATCCCTATTCCTACTCTAACCCTATCCCTATCAGTATGCTTGTCCCTATCCCACCCCTATCCTCCCACTGTCCTTACCCCAGCCTCTATCTCTAACCGTACCACAATCTCTTTCCCTATCCCTACACCATCTTCATCTTTATCCCTACAATTTCCCTATTCCTAACATATCCCTATCCTACTATTGTCTCTATTACTAACCCTACTCTGGCCACTTACCCAATCCATACACATTCCCTATCCCTACCCTAGCCCTATCTCGTTCAGTATGCCTATTCCCTATCCCGACCCTATCCTAACACTATCCCCACCCCTTCCTCTATTCCTAACCCTACCACAACCCTTTTCCCTATCCCTGCACCATCCCTTTTAGTATTGCTATCCTATCCCTTCCCTATCTAACCACAATCCATACCTGTTCGAAATTGGGTTTATGAATGACAAAAGTATGCACCCTATCCAAGCAGGAACCACACTCCTAGTCAGGGTTTAAGTCACAAACCCACCCTAGGTTGATCTGTGCCTACCCTCTGGTAGCTTGGCACAGAGCAGTCAGGCTTAACTTAAGAGGCAATGTGTAAAGTGTTTATTTGTGCAACACTTCAAACAGTAAACCAGTAAAAACACCATACAAAAATAATGCACACCAGATTAGAACAATAGAACTCAATTTCATGAACAGTACAAGATGAAAATGACAAAAATCCAATAAGTAGAACTTGAGTTATGAATTATTAAAGACTAAAATGCAATATAGTGCTTTGAAGCATAAAGTGCCAACTGGGGCTATCTGATCGCACAAGACCGGGTAAAAGCCAAAAGTTGAGGCTGACCGCAATGGAGCGCAGGTCAGATACAGTCCAGGTGAGTCCCGCTGAAGTTTTACCTTTTCAAGAATTGGGCCACGAATCCTGTTCGCAGGGAAGAAGATCGCCAGGAGCAATGAGACCATTGCTGACAGTGGATTGTGGGCACGTAGAGTCAGCCGGGCATTGCGGAAGGGTAAGCTGGAGCCTTGCGGTCATGAGCGGCAATACTTGCTGTGAAAAGATATGGACTTGCGGCCTCTCACACTGGATTTCCAGGCGAGCAATGAGGTTCTGGAGCGAACTGGCCCATTTGCGGTCGTGAAGAGCATAAAAGCTTGACTTGAAGAGCAGGAAAAAACACTTCCAGGACTTTGGAGGCACCGTCAGGAAGTCTGGAGTTCATTGAAGATGGGACCATTAGCTGTAGCAGGTGAGTTGGAAGTCGTGTGTGTTCCTGAGACTTCAGAAAACAGGAGGCAATCCAGTAAGTGCTTGAAGTAACTTTGGCTCTGGGATGTAGAGATGCAGGTCCAGTCCTTCTCATTCCCAGGCAAGAGGGCAGCAGGCAGTTCAGCAAAGCAGAAGTCCAGCACAGTACCAGTTCAGCAGAGTGGCAGTCTTTGTAGCAGCACCTCAGTCCTTCTTCCTGGCAGAGTTTCCACATGTTCAAAGTATACTGAGTGGTGGTGTGAGAGGTCCAGTACTTATACCCAGTTCTGCCTTTGAAGTGGGGGAGTCTTCAAAGAAAGGTTTTTGAAGGGCACATAGATCCTTCCTTCCTGCCCTGGCTCCAGACTCACTACAGGGGGATATGCAGTCATTTGTGTGGGTTAGGACATTACCCAATTAGGTGTAAGTGTCAGCCCCTCCCTCCCATCCTGCCCAGGATGGCCCATCAGGCTGTGGATGACCCATCAGCCACACCTAAGCTCCCTTTGTGTGTGGCTGTCTAGAGGGAATAAACAAGCCCCTTTCTAAAAGTGGTATTTTCAGAACTACAATTTAAAATCTGACTTTACTGTAAGTTGTGATTTTAAATTGTGAGTCCAGAGACACCACACTTGATAAACCTATCTCTTCTAGATTGCGAATTACACTTATAAAATGTAATAAGGTAATCCCAGGGTTATCATATGGCAGAGATAGGCCTAGTGGTAGTGAAAAACAAATTTGGGATTTTTTTTAACTACCAGGGCATGTAAAACTTAAAAGTACATGCCCTGCCTTTCAAGTACATTGAACCTTACCCTGTGCATCATACAGGGCCTAAGTTAGGGGTGACCTATATGTATAAAAATGGAAGGTTTAGGTCTGGCAAGAGGTTTATCTTGAGAAGTCAAAGTGGCAGTGTAAAATGCATGGACAGGCTCTGCAGTGGCAGGCCTGAGCCATTGTTAGAGGGCTTATTAGGTGGGTGGCACAATAAGTGCTGCAGGCCCACTAGTAGCATTTAATTTACAGGCCCTCGACCCACATAGTGCACTTTACTAGGGTCATATAAGTTAACAAATATGCCACTTAGGGTTAAACCAATGCTATCATGTTTAGGGGAGAGAGTACAAGCACTTTACCCCAGGTTGGCAGTGGTAAAGTGCACAGAGTCATAAAGCCGGCAAAAAACGAGGTCAGAAAATGGAGAGAGGCAGTCAAAAGTTGGGGGGGGGGGAGACCACCTTAAGGCTTTCAGGTCTAACACTACCCCTACCTCTATCCCTAACTCTAGCCCAACCCCTATTCCTACCTCATCCTCATCCTTATCATTATGCCTGTCCGTATCCCTATTCTACCATTGTTCCTATCCCTGCCTCTATCCCTACTGCCGCCTCTTTTTCTTTCCCTACTCCATCTCTAACAATATGGCTACCTTAACCCTCAGCCTCAACGTCACATTTACCCTGACAGTTACTCTAACTCGACCTCTACCATTGACTCTTGTACCTAAATGTACCATTACCGTTTTATGGTTACCATTACCCTAACCCATATTTTACCCTAAACCTACTCATCCATATGAACATATAGAAGGATTCTTTTTAAATGGTTTTGAAATATTGCATTTAATCACAACTATTAGTAAATGTGTAAGAACATCTAAATGATCTAAGTGATTTGCATGTTATAAATAATTGAGTGTATGTGTATTTTTTTAACAGTGCCATGAAATGGAAGCAAGAAGGTGTAAGTGAACACAAATTGTCAATAAAACAGCTAGAATGGAAAGCTGGGTAAAATAGAACCAAGATCCTCCATCCAAAGAGGTGACATGCCTGGAATACATTTCCAAATGGCATGTGCCTCAGATTGTCTACTTTGACCAAGAGATGTTAAAAGGAGATGCTATATCTATAGGTGATGTGTCAAATCGCACATTTCACCTGGCTTGTAATCCCATAGTGTTACGTGTTAGTATCCCCAGATTGAATAATGATTGGCATGGACCTCATTCCTGCATTAAGATAATGCTCATCTTCTTTGAATCTTCTGGTGTTCAGAGCAAAGTTTTCAGATTCAGGGTTTTATCTGTGTCCTTGTTAGACTTTTCAGCCTTGGCGTGGTTTCCCTTAACTTTTTGCCTCTGTTCCTCAGGTTGTTGATGTGTGCTGGACTCTGATTTTGCTGTTTTTGTTACTTATGGCACTTTACCACTTCTAACTAGTGCTAAAGTGCAAGTGCTCCTTTACAAAATGTGTATGTAATTGGCTTATCCATGATTGGCATATTTGGTTTACTAGTAAGTCCCTAGTAAAGTGTACTAGAGGTGCCGGGCCTGTAAATCAAATGTTACTAGTGGGCCTGCAGCACTGGTTGTGCCACCCACATAAGTAGCTCTGTAATCATGCCTCAGACCTGCCACTGCAGTGTCTGTGTGTGCAGTTTTAACTGTAAATTCGACTTGGCAAGTGTACCTACTTGCCAGGCCTAAACCTTCCCTTTTCTTACATGTCAGACACCCCTAAGGTAGGCCCTAGGTAGCCCCAAGGGCAGGTGCAGTGTGTGGTTCAGGTATGGTATAGTAGTGTGTTTTATATGTACTGACAGTGAAATATTGCTAAATTCGTTTTTCACTGTTGCAAGGCCTGTCCCTCTCATAGGTTAACACGGGGCTACTTTTAAATCTGATTAAAGTGTAGATTCCCTTTAGGAGTGGATGGACATATGGAGTTTGGGGTCTCGGAGCTCACAATTTAAAAATACATCTTTTAGTAAAGTTGATTTTCAGATTGTGTGTTTGAAAATGACACTTTTAGAAAGTGGGCATTTTCTTGCTTATACCATTTCTGTGACTCTGCTGCTTGTTTGTGGATTCCCTGTCTGGGTCAGTTTGACAGTTGGGCTGGTTGCACCTCACACTAGATAGTGACACAAAGGGATCTAGGGTGTAGCCTGTATATCCTGATCAGCCATCTGTGCTAGGAGGGAGTGGAGGAGTGGTCACTCACACCTGAAAGGACTGTACCTGCCCTCACACAATGCAGTCTCTAACCCCCTGGTGAGTGTCTGAGGCCTGCCCTGGTCAAGGCAGGATTTCACATTCAAAAGAGACTTTACTTAGAAGTAGGCCTACTTCAAAGGAGAAATTGGGTATAAGAAGGGCACCCAAAACCACAGACTTTAGAAACACTTCTGGAAACAAGAGGAACCTCTGCCTGGAGAAGAGCTGAAGAGCTGAAGAGCTGAGGAACAAGAGCTGCCCTGCCTGTGACTGTGCTTTGTGGAGCTATCCTACAGTTGCTGCTTCTGCCAGAGTAAGAGGGCAAAGACTGGACTTTGTGTGCCTTCCATCTTGAGAAGAAATCTCCAAGGGCTTGATCTAGAGCTTGCCTCCTGTTTTTTGAAGTCTCAGGGACAGCAAAGACTTCTCTCTGCCAGAACCTGGAGTCTCTGGAGAGACTCCTACTCTGCCCTGTGGTGCCCATCCAGTTCCTGGGACCCTGAAAGGAGAAGCTGGCAGCCTAAAGACAAGGAAATCCACGCACAGAGCGCCGTGCGGGGAAAAGATCGACGCAACTCCGATCTGCGGCTGAAGAAACGACGCGCCGCCAGCTCCACAGTTGAGAAACGACACTCCCAGGATATGCGACCAAAGAATCGACACACGGAGCAGGAGAAACAATGCGCAGTATCGCCAACGGAGGCTGGGAGATCACAACCCGCTGCGGGGTTTTCGGATCATCGTGTGGCTGGATTTCCGACTCAAGTACTGCTGGGCATGGAAAAACAATGCGAGGCCTGCCCGGACTCGAGAGTGCTGACCGGATCGACACATTGCTCTCCTGCAGAGAAGAAACAACGCGCCGACCCGGCGAAAGGACAAACGACGTACGGTCCCGCTCGTGAGTTGAATCAACGCATCGCAAGCCCTTTTTGACGTGCACTCGCCCGTGCGGGGTTATTTTTGACGCGCCAAGGTACTTTTTCACGCTGACAGCGTTAGTGTGTGTTTGAAACTACTTAAAGACTCTTTTTGATTTTTAATTGATAACTTGACTTGTTTAATGTGGATTTTATTCGGATTGGTCTTGTTTTGTTTAGATAAATATTTCCTATTTTTCTAAACTGGTGTTGTGTCATTTTGTAGTGTTTTTATTAAGTTACTGTGTGTGTTGGTACAAATACTTTACACCTAGCACTCTGAAGTTAAGCCTACTGCTCTGCCAAGCTACCAAGGGGGTAAGCAGGGGTTAGCTGAGGGTGATTCTCTTTTACCCTGACTAGAGTGAGGGTCCTTGCTTGAACAGGGGCAACCTGACTGTCAACCAAAGACCCCATTTCTAATAGTCCTGATATGGGGCTTTGCTTCCTCCAGCTGTTTTGTATAGAACATGTTCAGAGTTTTACGATATTCCCATGGTGAGTTACACAGTGGAAAGTAGTGCAGCAAATAATAAACATTAACTGAGGTCTGATATCACAAAACGTATATATGGTGTCATACGAATCACACATAACCAGTATTAGACTTTAAGTCATAGCATGCAGGACAGAAAATAAATGGATCCACTCCAGGAACCAGTATGTTGAATTCTTAAGCCCTCAGTTAGAGACTGGTGGGCTATGCTCCATTCTGCCACAGAAATCAAGAGATTTACTCCACTTGCCCTGGTGAATGAAAGTCTACCTTATTTAGACATCTAAACCAGGCAGGCAGAGTTCTCTGTACCTTCAGAGAAGCTACCACCATGGCAGCTTAGCTGAAGGTATTGTAGTTTTGTGTGCAGGCAGCCTGTTCAATGCTCACACAGCAGAGTTCTTTGATTTGCAAAAACAAACTCCAAAGCCAGGAGTGTTTTTATGAAAAATAAAAAATAAATATCCGTGGCACACTGGAAGGTTTCCCTCAGGATGGGTGGGTCATTTATTTATTTTCCTGTTCGGGATGCCCAGGCCATCCTAGACAGTTCCAAACAGGATTAAAGTACATCTTAACATCCCACCTAAATAGGTTGGATGGTCTCAGGTACTTTGACTAATAGCCTAATATCAGTCAAGCTTTCAGTCAATATGTTTTCCCATGTTTTTCCATAGAAGGCACTTTCACAGCTCCAAATAGAACAGACTATGATCAGCTATGAGTTTGGTGGACAGCATATAACAGTGTACAACATGTCTGCAAAACTCTAATTAAAATAATAAGTCTCTAGGAGCCAGATGTACGACCTCGAGTTTTGCAACTTGCAATTTGCAACTCGTTTGCGAGTCGCAAAACCTAATGCACAACAGTGTACTTTACACTGTTTGCGATTCGCAATGGGGTCACAAATGACCTACCTTATGAACATTCATGAGGTAGGTCGCAATTTGCGACCCCATTGAGAATGGCTGCCCTCACAGGGATGGTGGCCTGCTGGAGACAGCAGACCACCATGTCTGTGACTGCTTTTAAATAAAGCTGTTTTTTTTTTTAATGCAGCCCGTTTTCCTTAAAGGAAAACAAGATGCATTTCAAAAAATGGGACCACTGCCTGCTCTGAAAAAACATTTTCGCTGCCATTCACAAAGGGACGCCCTCCCATTTGCAAATGTGTTAGCACCAGTTTGAAACTGATGTTAACTTTAATTGTTTTGTGACCGCATTCACGGTCACAAAACAATGCTACATCGAGCTGCGACTCGCAATTAGGAAGGGAACGCCCCTTCCTAATTGCGACTCGAAAACCTATTTTGGGATTCAGTAAATAGATTACCGAATCGCAAAATAGGCTCTGTACATGCCAAAATGTTTTTTTTCCTGTCGCAAACGGTCCGATTTTGCGAATCGGGCTGTTCGCGACAGGAAAAATGGTACGTACATGTGCCCCTAGATCTGTACTGACCAGAGTCTGAGGCACTTTTAGAACAGAGTGAACCAAGCATTCTACGTATTGATCACTATGAACACACTCATACAAATCACCATTCTATAGATTTAAACAGTATGACCCATTTTATTCCGATGTCCAGTTTTGAAGGAATACTGGTCTTCCATAACTGCCTCTCTACACAGAGCTATACATGTGCTCATTCCTTTAACCGAAAAATTAGTTATATTACATGAAAGTTACTGATCTCCCAAATCTAACAAAGCACACAAGACAATTGATGTCTATCACACTAACTGTAGCAAAGATTTGTATATTACGACATTGGAGAACACCACAACGTCCTACATATGATGAATGGATTATTGAAATGTATAAAATGACACAATATGAAAATCTCATTTACAGATTGCAAGATAATGTTGGAATTTTCATCCAGATTTGGAAACCCTTTCTAGCTAATACATATTCTATTAATATTCATACTTAAATGTTTTCTCCTAATTAGAAAATACAACAAAGGAGACATTTCCTCTTTTTTTTGGCTCCTTCTATCAGTGGCTGCTGGTGACATTTGAAAGTGGTGAGGAGTAAAAGTCTAGGTATGACATATCTAGCGAGTAAAGCGAGGAAGCTCAATGGACAAACATGGGATCCAGAGTGGGTTCTCCCCCCAAGACAAAATTGAGAAAAGATTGATAAATGGTGCATTTGAAAGGAAATATATTTCATGAGAAAGCAAGGTTTATAAAGCAGTGAGAATGTATAGTCTTGAAATATTAAACACATAAAAAAATGCCCCACATCTCACTGCATCATGTATGTTAACCCTTGACTTTAATGTGCGAACTGTACTCTGCAACAACTTCAAGCCCTTTAAAGTGTGTGCTTCCCCACTGTCTTGCATTGCATGAGGCATCACCTTTGGAAGACAATGCTCTAACCAGGTATCAGGAAGCACCCACAGCTGCTGGCTGCAATCAGTCATACAGAATTATGTGCAGACAGGTCTTTGAGTGGGTTCTAAAAAGTGGGGGCTCTCTTAAAGGGAACATGCAAATTAAAATTCTGTGATTCCTATAGTGCGCCACCCAGCCTGTTTTTTTGTTTTTCCCTGAAGACATTATTGCATCCAGAAATATAACACAACTGGCATACACCTAAATCCTGTCAGTACTGTTGACTTTGTCATTAGTTGCTAGCTGTTTAAGATAAATGACTAACAACAATGACTAGTTATAAATAATTAACTTTGGAAATGTTTCAATTCTGAAATTGTGAGACTGTGAATTAAATATTATCGAGGCCTATGGAAGGAGTAGAGCCTGTGCTTTATGTTAGATATGTTTGCCCTTTTTCTCTTCACATCTCATTCAGCTGCACATTTTCAACCTCCTCTCTCCTCTTCAGCACTCTCTTTTCACTCTCGCCTGAATGCACTTCCTCACATTGCCATCATTTTACCACCCCAAACATACACTGCACTCATTCACATTTAAACACTTTATTTCCTTTTGCCCTCTAAATATTTTGACCTCTGTGCACCCCTTCACACACTTACACTGAATTTCAGTTGTAACTGGAATATGTGATGTTCTGTGTGTTCTGCAGAGGCGCGGACAAACTGACAGGCACTTTGCTTTGGCTCCAGCCTCAGCATCAGAGCTCTCAATCAAAGCCCCTCATAAACACTTGGCATGAGTCGAAGTATCCACCAGTGGTCTCCAAACTTTTTAATGCCGTGCCCCCCCCAGTTGAAAAATAAAAATCATTGGGACCCACTAAGAATTTTTCACAATTATTTTATAAGGATGGCAATGTTTAAATATGTCTAGACATATTTAAACATTGCAGTTAAGTACTGTTACCTTTTTTAAAATGCAATAACATGCCACTGCTTAACACAAAGGCATGTTATCTGTATAATGCTTCTTTTGGCCAGAGTCTGGCGCACCTCCTGGGATCACTTCCATCCCCACTAGGGGGGCCCGCCTCCCAGTTCGAAGACCTCTGGTATACACTATGCAAGAGTAATACAATGCACAGAAACAGAGCATGATGAAACAGCTAACTTTCTTGGAAAAGGCAACATTAAGTAAAACGTGAACTAAGAGGAAATAAATGGCTGACACACATTACACACATTTTAACATTCATTGTTTGCATATCAATCCATTTTTTTGGTATTAATGCTAAAGGCATGAATCTAGGGCCAGTTTTAATGCCAGATAACTGCCTTTACCTTAAGCACGTATTTCTCCCCTTGTGCCTGACTCCGATATTTGGATCAATTTCACAAGGGAACAAGAACCCCGATCGTCTTATGGACCTGGAGTGTCACAGTGGTGGAGGTTAGTGTAACAAGGGGTCTCAGTACAATAAAAATAAGATTAGCATCATAACACTTACCAAAGTTATGGCACTAAAGTACACCTGCTTGGATCCACTCCTACTATGTGACGAGTGGGGAATGGGTGGGATCTATACCTGTGAATGACAGATGACGGCCCTCACGGGGATGAAGACTCTGACGCCCGAAACCATGATGCTAAAAGAGTCACTGGCCTATTGTGGATACTGCCGTAAACCACAATGGAAATGAAGGGCTTTAGAGAAGTCAGCCCTGCATTGTCCACCACAGTGTAGAAAGTTGATTTACTGCCTGGCTTCCGTTTCCTGCTTCAAGGCGAGGCGGGCCAGGCAGCCTAGGACAGACAGCCAAGAGTTGAATGCATCGATTTGTTTAGAGTTACGATTGATTCTCTGAACAAATCCATCTATTTACTATTTTTGCTATAGATGTGTAGGAATTTCAGAGGGGCGCAGTCCCTCAGCCTTAAAGGAGAAACCGCCCCTCCCTTCTATCTTTATTAAGAAATTTTCATTATTGTTTTGAGTCATGCTGTTATTATTAGGACTGTTGACGCTTTAGCCATTAACACTTATTTCACCTATTTAACATTGTTGAATTAGCAGGAACATCTCAATTTGAAATGCTATACATGTGGATTTGTATGATATCACTGTCTCAACTATCTTCTGACTACCTATGCTGTTTGGTTTATGGACAGGAACCAAGGCAGAATCTCTCATAAAATTGTGACCAAAATCCAACTGAACACTGCAATATGAAAAGTCACTAAGCATTTTGATTTGCCAAAGGTATCAGTCCATGTCACGCTGAAGGGGCATCATTCAATAATAATCGATCACACAATTGCAAATGGTAACACACTCTTCACTTCCCATGTGAGACTCCACGCAAGTTTGAAACAATTGTATACAATGTCAGTTCATGTTCCACACTGCTACACTGCCATGCTGATAAGATACATTTTCTCTATGCTTGAACAATGGGGTGTATTACCAAACTCTTCTCATGGGAACATAACCTACAAGAAAAAAATAATTAGCATATCTAACCCATCTATGGAGGCAAACTCTACAGGACTCACTTATGCTAAGGCAAAATCATGACATTACATTCAGTTAATACGTTTTAATGAACACATGTAATATGCAAATTTATAAATTTAGCCTTAATAATACTCCAATAATATCAGTGATACATTTAATTTCAAGCAAGAAAGCTTTGTTAATAAATTTAATTAGATATAGCTGAAAAGTACATTTTTCTCATTTCTGCACACATTTTAAACTCATTAATCATTAAAATTCAATATTGTTTCAAAATATTCTGTTAGTCTAGAGCAGTGGTTCCCAACCTTTTGACTTCTGTGGACCCCCACTTTATCAATACTGGAACTCGGAAAACCCCACTGAATCATTATTGGAATGCAGGGGCCTCCCCACTGAGTCATTCCTCAAGATGGGGACCTAATCTGTTATAACTATTACATTTTCTAAGCAGTTGCCCTCAGGGGTCCCCGGACCACAGGTTGGGAACCACTGGTCTTGAGTTTAAATTACAATTTATTACCACAAAAATCCTTCTAACGTCCAAATTAATTCCCATACCATCTAAGTCAAACTCTGCATTATAAAAAGGCACATTTATGAACGTATCAGTGCAACCTACTACATTCAAATGATTTATGCTCTGAATGTAATAAAACATATAGGCGGTGATTCTAACCGCGGCGGGCGGCAGTCGCCGCCCGCCATGCGGTTACCGCCAAATGACCGCACCGCGGTCACAAGACCGCGGCGGCCATTCTGGCTTTCCCGCTGTGCTGGCGGGCGACCGCCAAAAGACCGCCCGCCAGCACAGCGGGAAAGACCCAGCAACAATGAAGCCGGCTCCGAATGGAGCCGGCGGAGTTGCTGGAGTGCGACGGGTGCAGTAGCACCCGTCGCGAATTTCAGTGTCTGCAAAGCAGACACTGAAATTCCTTTTGGGGCCCGATTACGGGGGCCCCTGCAGTGCCCATGCCATTGGCATGGGCACTGCAGGGGCCCCCAGGGGCCCCGCGGCACCCCCTACCGCCATCCTGTTCCTGGCGGGAGACCCGCCAGGAACAGGATGGCGGTAGGGGGTGTCAGAATCCCCATGGCGGCGGAGCGCGCTCCGCCGCCATGGGGGATTCTGCAGGGCAGCGGGAAACCGTCAGGAGACCGCCGGTTTCCCGCTACTGACCACGGCAGAACCGCCGCGGTCAGAATGCCCAGCGGTGCACCGCCAGCCTGTTGCCGGTGCTACCGCGGTCATTCGCCCTGGCGGTATTTACCGCCAGGGTTAGAATGACCACCATATTGTCACATTCTGATGACTTCTGTAGCACAAGGGACACATCGGATTTCAAGCTTTATCAGGGGCATGCAGGATTCAAGAGAATTTCACTGTCAAATGGTACTCAGCTCATTCTTGAAAGACAAGCCATTATTTTTTTAGATTGTTTTTTCATTGCCTCAATATAACACCCAGAGTAAATTAGTAAGTGCTGTTAAATAAATAAAATGAACTAATCTTTAGAATATATATATATATATATATATATATATATATATATATATATATATATATGTAGATATTCACTGAAGAAAAACAAAGATTACAGGGACGTTATAGTTAGGAAATAGAATTAAAAAAACCTTTGAAATTTACTGAGAAAAACAAGAGTTACAGGGACGTTATAGTGAGGAAACAGAATTAAAAAAACTTAGAATTTTACTGAAAAAAACAAAGGTTACATGGACGTTCTAGTTAGGTTGAGAATTTACTTGCACAAAACCATAAAAATTAATCACTTTTAGTTGGAGTTCTTTCAAGCAACTATAACTCGTGCTGCAAGCTAACTATAACTCACGTCCCCACCATGCACAGTTTTTTCATATTTTTTTTTACTGCAGATATTACATTGATATTATGAATGATGTTATCAAAGATGTTATGAGTTCCGTAATTTTATGGGTTAATTAGCGGTGCATAGCGAGGGCGTGAGTTATAGTTACCTTAGGGCACTAGTTATGGTTACTTGAGGTAACTCTAACTGTAACTGGTAAATTTCTATGGTTTTGTAAATTTTAAATGTGAGCCTAACTAAAATCTCCCTGTAACCATCGTCCCTTTAACATTTGTTTTTTTCAGTGAATGTCTATGTTTTTTTTAATGTATACTAATTTTAATTACTGTACATTAATTTAACCACGGCTGTGCATGGCCTTTGGTGTCGGTGGTTGGCCACAGAGCCTGGCCTCTGGCTAGGCTCTGAGGCCAACCCCCTATGAGCACCCAACCGTGCACATCCTTCACCCATGTGCAGGGGAGGTTGCCCGTAAGACCTGGCCTGCAGCCAGACCCTGCGGCCAACACTCCCTAACCACCCAAACCCACTCTGTGCACACCCTTTTTGTGATGCGCTGTGGGAGTTAGCTGCAGCTTATCTGGTGTGAGAATGGGTGTGCAAGAGTGTATCTGGGGGGTGAGAGTTGCTGTTGTATTGTCTGTCTGGGTGTGAGAGTGCGTACATCAGTGTTTTAGTGGGTGAGTCAGTGTGTGCGCGGGTCTGTGAATGGCTGCATGAGGGTGTCAGTGGGTCTGTGAGTGAGTGCATGAGTGTCTGAATGGGTTTGTGAGTGGGTGCATAAATGTCTGAGTGGGTCTGTAAGTGGGTGCGTAAGTGTCTACCTGGGTGTGAGTGGGAGGAATTGATTGAAAGAGAGACAGGAAGAGAGAGAGAAAGTGAGAGAGAAAGAGAGTATTTTTAGGCTTTAATATCTCAAATACTTAGAAAGAAAATTTAATATTTTTTTTTAAAGTATATTTTTTAAAAAAATGGTAATGAGTCCAGCTGAGAATTGGACCCCCATAGCTCAGTGTGACAGTCTGTGACCTTCACACTGGCCTATGAGGCACTTTTTTAAGCCTTTCAGGGCTTTCAAGGACCAAGAGAAGGGCTCCCCCGCGGTCCCTATATTGTTTTTTATGTATTTAAATAGTTTTTCTGTAAAACGGTTTTTAAAAAATCATCAAAAGTCCTTTGTAGGCTATGTTGGACTGCAAGAGAGCCCTCAAGGGCTCCCCCAAGGTCCCTACTTTCTTATTTTTTTTTTTAAATACAAAGCCCGTACAGGCCACCTGGCACTGCAGGCAAAGCCTTAAGCCTTCCTCCACAGTGCCAATGCTTCGGCAAGCAGAGAGCTGCCTTGACCGCAGCTCCATGCTTGCTGAAGCATTTCATTTCTGTCTCCTGCACGCGTGCAGACGGCAGAGATGAAACTTCGGATTTTCACAGCGGGACCTGCTTTAAAAGGTGCTGCTGTCAAAACCTGAAGTGCTTGCTGTGGTTTGGCTGCAGCCAAGCCACAGCAAACAGCTATGTTCCCGGGATTGAGGGTGGCAGTCCCCAGGGCCATCTGTGGCCCCGTCCAATGAGGACTTAACCCCGGGAGTTGGTGATCGCTGGGGCACAGTGGTCCCATAGGGACCTCCTTCATTTTTTTAAGGTGTTTGTACCCTGGCCCCTTTTGTTTTTTTAAACATTTGTTTTGGGACTCGGTTGAGGCTGAGTCCCAAGATGGCTGACAATATTTCAACAGTTTCTGTTGTTTAAATGTTATCAGCCAATCAGATCTCAGCACAGGATCGTTAGGGGCCGTAAATCCTTTGAATCCCTAGATATACAAATTTGTTTTCCCATTAATTTCACAAAAGCTACTGAACGAAATTACACCTAAACAAAAAAAGCACTCTTTGTGACCCCGGACCTACCTCCCTACCAAATTTGGTGTCATTCCGTTCATTAGTTTTTGCATTATCGCTGTTCAAAATCCCTATGGAAAAATGAATGGGGCCCCCCTCCCCGGACAGATCACCTTCAAACTTTCCAGGCAGCAGCTGACGGTATTGGCAAATTGTTTTGGAAACTTTCATGAAGATTCATCAAGCGGTGCCAAAGATATAGGCAAGTAAAAAAACGCTTTTGTATGGAAACGTAGCCCTAACTATAACTACCTAGTGGCAATCGCCACTAGGTATTATATGTGTGTGTGTGTGTGTGTGTGTGTGTGTGTGTGTGTGAATATGTGTTTGTGTTAGAAGTTATAAATGATTATTACTTTATTATTTTAAACTTTAATGATAAACTTAATTTAAAATGAAAAGTAAACTTTTAACCGTTTGTGAAAACCTAAAAATAATTTTAATTGGTTCAACACATAGGGGGTCATTCTGACCTCGGCGGTAAAAGGCTCTTACCGCCGGTCAGAAGACCGCCATTCTACCGCCGCGGCCGCGGTAACCCGCCACAGTCATTCTGACCAACAACTGCCAAGCCGCCAAAAACCCGACATCCACGGAAGGCCGCCTCATCAGCGGGCAGCGATAAACTGGAGATGACCAAACCTCCACCGCCACGCCAACACAAACACGCCCATGCCATTACAACCCACGAATCCACGCGGCGGTCTTTCAACCGCGGTATTCCATTGGCGGTACACACCGCTGCGGTCAAAATACACACCCAGGCTCCAAAACCCAGCCACATTGGACAATTTGAAATACACACACCTGATACACATACAAACACCACCCCCACACATCCAAGCAACTATAAAACACACACCCACATCACCCACAAACCCCCACTAGTTGGAAATCGGAGAGAAGGCGAGAGAGAGAGAGCGATCGAGCACAGCAATCGAAAACCCCAACACACACAGGAACCCAACATCATCAACCACACCACATCTACGCACACATCACCACACACCACCACTCACATCACCGCAAACACCACCCCACACCTCATCCACACCACCCCATGGCACCCCAAAGACACCCCAGGTTTTCGGACCAAGAACTCCGGGTCATGGTGGAGGAAATCATAAGGGTAGAGCCCCAGCTCTTCGGCACACAGGTGCAACACACCACAATAGCCAGGAAGGCGGAGCTATGGCAGAGGATTGTCGACAGGGTCAACGCTGTGGGACAGCATCCCAGAAACCGGGAAGACATCAGAAAGCGCTGGAACGACCTACGGGGGAAGGTACGGTCGATGGTCTCCAGACACAACATCGCTGTGCAGAGGACTGGCGGCAGACCACCACCCACCCCTCCCGAATTCACAGCATGGGAGCAAGAGGTCCTTAACATCCTGCATCCTGCGGGCCTCGCTGGAGTAGGGGGAGGAATGGACTCTGGTAAGTCTAGCCTCAACTACTCCCCCCCCCAACCACCAGCATGCCAACCCAAACCCCCACCCTCACCCCCAACCCCCCCAGCACACAGCCTCCCTGCCAATGTCTCACCAGCACAACCCACCCAACCCAAAACCAAACCCTGAATGCCAACACAAACCATGGACACCCATCACCTATGCATGACCACTGCACATACCCATCCCCCCCACAAACCACCCTCACAACTCCTGCCACAAGGGAATGCCAGCACTGGGGGACAAGGGCACCCACAAATCGCACGCCATGGAACACACAGAAGCAATAACCATACTCTTTCACCCCTGCAGGGCCCGAACGCCGACACACCGGCCAGGAGGGTCCAGATATGTCCATCCCACCCCCAGAACAGGCCCGCAGTGAGGACAGCAGCTCTGTCGACCTGGAACCTGATGACCAGCCCGGACCATGGGGGACCTCTGGACAGTCGGTTTCCCACACACAGACACAGGCCACAGCAGACCTAACCCCCTCTTGGAATATCAGCACCGCTCCCACCCAGCGGGCCCATGCCTCTGTCTCCAGGACAGGTCAATCAGCGGTGTGTCCGCCACTACAGGGCACCCAGGCTGACCCAACACCCCAACAACAACAGGGACCTGGGGGCAGTGGTAGTGGGCACACCGTCCAGGGGACAGAGGCCCGGGGAAACAGGGCAACTGGGAGGGCTGCAGTGCAGGGGGGGGAGGACAGGCCCAGAGAACCGACTCTCCAAGAGGCCCTCACCACCATCATGGGAGCATACCACCGCTCCCAGGAGACGATGGCGACGGTAATGGCCAGGTTCCAGGAGATCCAGGCACAGCAGGAGGAACGGTACATGGGGTACAGAGAGGAGCTCAGGAACATCGTCCAGGCCCTGAACCTAATAGTCACCACATTGCGGGACCATGTGGTACCCCAAAGGGCCCCTGTCACCAGCCCGGACCAGGAACAGCCTACCACCTCCGCCGGCGCTAATGGACAGGAGGCCCCCACACAACGACGGGCCACCAGAACCCCACCTCCTGCTGAAGATCAACCACCCCGCAAGAGGAGCCTGAGATCACAAAGGAGGACAGAGTAGGATGCCAAGACCCCCGCCAGCCTAAGATCCCCCCGGATGTCATTCCACTGTCCCACATCGTCACCCGGTCCAACCTTGAACTGCCCCTGCTCCATCCTTCCACAGGCATATGGACAATGCACCTGTGCGACCGAAAACTGGACTCTGCCATGGACATCACTCCACCCCCACCAATCACCGTTTTACTATCATGGACCTATATGTAGCACTTTAAATAAATCACTTATTGCACTTAAAACACTCAGGAGTCTGCTTGTATTCTTAACAAATGTATTACACATAACGGGTCAAAAATGTACAGTTACATTGTGATGACAACATACCAATGTCAATTTGCTTTACTCCATGGCCGAACAAACCAGAAGTCACGCAGTGGGTCATACAGCTCTGAAAAGCCAAGGGAAAGTCACACTTCAGTTGAAAGGAACTGGGGGGAAACACAGAAAGTAGAGATGCAGGAGGCCAGAAGTAAATGTAAAATGACGTGGGGGATTCTTACCTGGGTGCTACTGAAAATACTGTTGTATGACCGTGTCCCTGTTGTCCGTGTCGTCCCCGTCGTCTTCCTCCTCTTCACTCTCCACAGGCTCCACAGCTGCTACAACACCACCATCTGGACCATCCTCCTGCAGAAAAGGCACCTGGCGTCGCAATGCAAGATTGTGAAGCATACAGCAGGCCACGATGATCTGGCACACCTTCTTGGGTGAGTACATTAGGGATCCCCCTGTCATATGCAGGCACCTAAACCTGGCCTTCAGGAGGCCGAAGGTCCTTTCTATGATCCTCCTAGATCGCCCATGGGCCTCATTGTACCGTTCCTCTGCCCTGGTCCGGGGATTCCTCACTGGGGTCAGTAGCCACGGCAGGTTGGGGTAACCAGAGTCACCTATTAGCCACACACGGTGTCTCTGTAGCTGTTCCATCACATAGGGGATGCTGCTATTTCGCATAACATACGCGTCATGCACTGACCCAGGGAACATGGCATTTACATGGGAGATGTACTGGTCAGCCAAACAGACCACCTGGACATTCATCGAATGGTAACTTTTCCTGTTTCTGTACACCTGCTCATCGTCTTTTGGGGGTACTAAGGCCACATGGGTCCCATCAATGGCACCAATGATGTTGGGGATATGTCCAAGGGCATAGAAGTCAGCCTTCACAGTGGCCAAATCACCCTCCTCAGGGAAAATAATGTAGCTCCGCATGTATTTCGTCAGGGCAGACAACACTCTGGACAAAATCTTAGAAAACATAGGCTGAGACATCCCCGATGACATGGCCACTGTTGTCTGAAAAGACCCACTTGCCAAAAAATGGAGGACTGACAGAACCTGCACCAGAAGGGGAATTCCTGTGGGTTGGCGGATGGGGGACATCAGTGCTGGCTCCAGCTGGGCACACAGTTCATGTATAGTGGCTCGGTCAAGTCGGTAGTGAAGTATTATATGACGTTCCTCCATTGTTGACAGGTCCACCAGCGGTCGGTACACAGGAGGATTCATCCTTCTCCTCGCAAGTCCCAGCGGACGGTGCCTAGGAAGGACAACATGGAGCACAGAGTCAAGCAACCCACAGGTACGTAACTACAGCTTGCACAGTACACGATTCTCAATGCATTGAATGGCTTGTATGAGTGGCAATGCAAGGCCTAGGCCTGTGTGATGCAGTAGTAATTAAGCCCTGTGGTCCCTTGTAATGGAGGCTGCCTGACCTGAGAAGTGTGACAGTGGGATGTGAGGTCAATGCGCTGGCGTGACACACCGTGGCGGTCGAAGACCGCGGCGCAAAGCCGCATTGGTTAACATCGAACCCTATGGGTTTCACGAGCCAATGACTAGCTGTGCCGGCGGTCGCGGAACGCACCGCGGCGGTACGCGCCGCCGAGGGCGTGACCGCCATTTTCTATCTGGTTAATCACTCGAGACCTGATCATCCACAGGAGAGGATCTATACTGCAAGTGCTGCTGTGACCTCGGTCTGGGAGATACAATGGCTGCTGCGACTGGGGAAAGGGCCCCTGCCTTCACTACAGAAGAGTTGGAGAAACTTGTGGATGGGGTCCTGCCCCAGTATGCGCGACTCTACGGTCCTCCAGACCAACAGGTAAGTACACTGTGTGCACGTTGAATGGGCTATGCCTGGGTTGTGTATGGTGGATGTAAGATGGTGGGGTAGGGGGACAATGACGAGTGCAAGGCACGACAGATGAGAGCATGTGCCACATGGCAAGGTTGTGGAGGGGGGGCCAATCGCATCTATCATGCGGAAATTTGATGATATTTCAATTTCCACCCTGTACATGTCAAATAGGTCAGCGCCCATCAGAAGATCGACATTTGGCGTGCCATCGCCAAGGAAGTCCGGAACCTGGGGGTCCACAACAGACAGGGCACCCACTGCCGCAAGAGGTGGGAGGACATCCGCCGCGGGACCAGGAAGACCGCCGAGTCACTGCTGGGGATGGCCTCCCAACCTAGGAGGGGTGCCAGTCGTACCCTGACCCCCCTGATGTCCCGGATCCTGGCAGTGGCCTACCCCGATTTGGATGGGCGCGTGACGACATCACAGCAGACACAAGGGGGTGAGTACCAGCACATTCAGCTATCTTTACGCGCAGTGGAGGTGCCTGGGTGGGGGAGGAGGGCTGTGGGTGACATTAGGCCAGGGCGCTTTCTGTATTGTTTTCCTCTCCTTTAGCCATGTCCCTGTGCCCCCGCCCCCCACCTCTGTACGGTGCCAGGTACAGCTAGCCATGGTCCTGCATCACCCATGTGCGCGTTTGTTGTCCCTAGACCTGTTGGCCCAGTCACAAGTACTCAGTAGTGTACCCCGATTGCGCGGCTTAGTGCATGAGGCTCCTGTGTCTGTCCTCTCCGCCAACGGTGTTGACAATGCATGTACTCAACCTTTTATTATGTCTCCCCCCACCCTTTTTCTTTATCTTCTTGTGCATGTGTGCTTCAGCATCATCAGGCGGAGGAGACTTGGCACCGGAGCACGAGGGAGCTGCGACTCACAAGGCCCCGGTGGGCCATGGCACAGACACCGAGGCCACCAGTGATACGGAGGGCGAGGGGAGCTTCACAACGGGGAGCCGTGGTGAAACCAGCGACACCGACACGTCCTCGGATGGGAGCTCCCTAGCGGTGGCGGCAACATCCGTGCCCCCCGCCTCTACAGGTACAGCCGCCACCCAGCGCAGCAGCTCCGCCCTCCCAGCAGCCCCTCAGCCTACGCTCCGTGCCCGCTCGCCCAAGAAGGCGGGCATCTCCTTCGCCCCAGGCACCTCAGGCCCTGCCCCTGTTACCCCTGCTGCCCTCAGTGAGGAGGTCATTGACCTCCTGAGGACCATCATTGTTGGGCAGACTACCCTTTTGAATGCCATCCAGGGGGTAGAGAGGGAGGTGCATCGTAGCAATGCATACCTGGAGGGCATTCATTCGGGTCAGTCTGCCCATCAACGATCGTTCAATTCTCTGGCCTCAGCACTGACGGCAGCCATTGTCCCTGTTTCCAGCCTCCCTCTTCTAACTGCCTCCACCCTGTCTCTGTCTCCTGTTCCTCTGCCTATCCCATCCACACCATCAGACCAGCCTGCACACACCTCAACACCCAAGGGTAGCTCATCCAGACATAAGCACCACAGATCACACAAACATTCACCCAAGCAACACCCAGATGCAGACATGCCAACAGCCACTACCACCTCTGTGTCCCCCACCTCCTCGTCTCCCTCCTCCCTCCCTGTGACGTCTACACTCACACCTGCATGCACACCACCAACAACCAGTACACCCATCACCAGCACACCCTCCAGTACAGTCCGCACACGTGCAGTCACCACCCCCACTGCCGTTTACACGTCCCCTGTGTCCTCTCCCACTGTCTGTCACCCCCTCTTCCAAGACACACAAACGCAGGCAGCCACTCACCCAACAGCCAACCACCTCACGACAGCCTGCAGCCCATGCACCTTCACCCAAGGACAGCACACCTGACTCTCCTACAACCACCTCCTCTTCCTCCACTCCCATAACCACTGCACCTACCGTTTACCTTGGTCATAAAAAGTTTTACCTCTCCAATCTTGACCTCTTTCCCTCACCTGACCCACCCCCTCCATCTGGTAAGAGTCCCAAGAGCACCTCAGCCACCACCAGCCCGGGTTCACGTGTCAGCGTAGTCCATGGATTTTGGAGTCCCCCCTTTGCCAGCAGTGAGACATCGGTCAGCAGCAAGGAGACAGCCAGCCCCCCCCCTGGAAAGAGGACCTGGAAAGTGAGGGGCCGCCGCGGGAGGAGTGCCACGGCTGCCCCCAAGGACCAAAGTTCGGACACTTCACCTGCCACAACATCCAGGGGAGGCAAGGCCCAGAGAGCCACAGCTAAGGAGGGCAAGGGCAGCAGGGCGGAGAAGTCAGGCAGCAGGAGCGCGGACCAGGAGGGCCCCACAAGCCCCATCCCGGGTGTGAGGGAGGACACCCAAGGGCCCAGGACACCGTCACTGAAGGGTCCAGCAACTGCACGGTCGGAGGGCGACTGAGCAGGGAGTCCTGCCCAGGTCTGACTCCCTGGAATAACAGGACAAACACCGCTGAAGAGGGCCCCGCCATGCAGGAAGGCACCGCTGAAGAGGGACCCGCCGTCCAGAAAGGCACCGCTGAAGAGGGCCCCGCCGTGCAGGAAGGCATCGCTGAAGAGGGCCCCGCCGTCCAGAAAGGCACCGCTGAAGAGGGCCCCGCCGTGCAGGAAGGCACCGCTGAAGAGGGACCTGCCGTCCAGAAAGGCACCGCTGAAGAGGGCCCCACCAAGACAGGCCCCGCTCCGCTGGGCCCTTCCTGTCAAGCACCGCTCCGCTGGGCCCCGCCATCTCAAGCACCGCTCCGCTGGGCCCTTCATCTCAAGCACCGCTCCGCTGGGCCCCGCCGTCTCAAGCACCGCTCCGCTGGGCCCTTCATCTCAGGCACCGCTCCGCTGGGCCCTTCATCTCAAGCACCGCTCCGCTGGGCCCTTCCTGTCAAGTACCGCTCCGCTGGGCCCCGCCATCTCAAGCACCGCTCCGCTGGGCCCTTCATCTCAAGCACCGCTCCGCTGGGCCCCGCCGTCTCAAGCACCGCTCCGCTGGGCCCTTCATCTCAAGCACCGCTCCGCTGGGCCCTTCCTGTCAAGCACCGCTCCGCTGGGCCCCGCCGTCTCAAGCACCGCTCCACTGGGCCCTTCATCTCAGGCACCGCTCCGCTGGGCCCTTCCTGTCAAACACCGCTCCGCTGGGCCCTTCCTGTCAAGCACCGCTCCGCTGGGCCCCGCCGTCTCAAGCACCGCTCCGCTGGGCCCTTCATCTCAAGCACCGCTCCGCTGGGCCCTTCCTGTCAAGCACCGCTCCGCTGGGCCCCGCCGTCTCAAGCACCGCTCCGCTGGGCCCTTCATCTCAGGCACCGCTCCGCTGGGCCCTTCCTGTCAAACACCGCTCCGCTGGGCCCTTCCTGTCGAGCACCGCTCCGCTGGGCCCCGCCGTCTCAAGCACTGCTCCGCTGGGCCCTTCATCTCAAGCACCGCTCCGCTGGGCCCTTCCTGTCAAGCACCACTCCGCTGGGCCCCGCCGTCTCAAGCACCGCTCCGCTGGGCCCTTCATCTCAGGCACCGCTCCGCTGGGCCCTTCCTGTCAAACACCGCTCCGCTGGGCCCTTCCTGTCAAGCACCGCTCCGCTGGGCCCCGCCGCCTCAAGCACCGCTCCGCTGGGCCCTTCATCTCAAGCACCGCTCCGCTGGGCCCTTCCTGTCAAGTACCGCTCCGCTGGGCCCCGCCGTCTCAAGCACCGCTCCGCTGGGCCCTTCATCTCAGGCACCGCTCCGCTGGGCCCCGCCGTCTCAAGCACCGCTCCGCTGGGCCCTTCAGGTCAAGCACCGCTCCGCTGGGCCCTTCCTGTCAAACACCGCTCCGCTGGGCCCCGCCGTCTCAAGCACTGCTGGCCCAATGACTGTGCCGGTTCTGTGTCGTGCTAATGTTCACGCTGCACTCGGCCCACCCTGCCTCCTCCATTGCCTGTGGAGACTGTTATCCACTTGATGGACTGTGACTTTGCACTCCCCAGGATATGACAGTGGGCAAGCCACCCACTGTAGAGACTTGAGAGACTGATGCTTTGCACTCCCCAGGATTGAACAGTGGGCATGGTGGCCCCTTCTTGGATCTGGCGTCGTGGACTCATGTGGCTGTGGTGCCCCCCCTTCCCTTCCCCCTGAGGTGCCTGTAGTTTTGTCATCTGATGCCCCTGCAGTGTTCTCTCCAACGGACTCAGGTCTCCTGTGTGGGCTTTGCCCATGTGTTGATACACTTTGGCCCACGGACATTTGCAATTTCTGTGACTGTGCGGGACTTTCTGCCTCTATTTCTCGGTCACGCAATGTTTACATTTGAAATTTTTTCCATCATTTTCCTATTTTACCATGTCTTCCATGAACCTATTTTGTACATAAATGTTGTTTCTCACTTGAATCATATCTTTTCGTTATTCCGGGGGGTTTGGGTGGGGTCACTTTGACTTGGTGCTCTGCATTGGTGTGTAGATAGTTGGGGGGTGGGTGTGATGCGTATGTGTGTGCCCGTAACCCTTCCTCCTCCCCCCTCCCCTGTGTCGTGGGTGCGGTACTCACCATTGTCGTCTGCCCCGGAGTTCGTACTCGTGGTAGATGAGCAGGTAGACGAGAGCGGGTAGGATGTGTAATTCGGGCTCCATGCTGTCCTGCGTCCTCGTGGAGTGTATAGAGGTGAGCGTTTTCCCGTTCGTAGTCTGTTTCCGCCGTGTTTTTATCGGCGGGGCTCCCACCCCGGATAAGGTAGCGGATTGGTGAGTTGTGATAGGGTGGGCGGTACATTGTCTGCCGCCTGCCTGTTGGCGGTGACCGCCGCGCTGTTTGTCTGTCCCGCCGTGGCGGTCGGAGTGGTAAAGTGGCGGGCTCTGTTGGCGGTTCCCGCCAGGGTCAGAATTCCATTTTTTTAACCGCCAGCCTGTTGGCGGGTTGGCCGCCGCTTTATCACCGACCGCCAGGGTCAGAATGACACCCATAATTTTTAACAACATTTATTACATGTTAAATAAAAATACAACTTTACTTTTGGGGGATTTAAAAAAAACTATTCTTTAAGAAATATTTATACATTAAATACACTATATATATACATATATATATATATATATATATATATATATATATATATATATATTTAAATGAATGATTTAATACACATTTAATTTAATGAGTGCATGGACTGTGACATTATATTTTATTTGTTCTAGATTTATAATAAACATTTTCTATTATTTTGCATGTTTATTTTATATTACAATATTTGTGATATTTATTTTAAAGACTAACAAACAGTTTTTCTGTATGCTTTACCATAGGGAAGACTTTGCAGTAGCAGTGGACATAGCCACCTATGCGTGAAAAGTTACTAGTTGTAACTTTACACTCTTAAATCCTGTTGTACAATTCTCTACCAGGGGTGACACTTGTAAGTTTACACTTAAATGTATATATATCTACACTTTCAAATGGCGAATAGAAAAAAGGGTAGCTTTATGTAGTGTTGTGGAATTCTCAGCATGCAACGGAGAGAATTCTACATTCTGGAATGGAGGGGAGAGCTTGACAGGCAAAAGACGTTGGTCGGAGACAAGGGCTGGAGGTTGGCGACGGAATTGTTGTCTTCGTATTAACCGTGTGGGCTGAATAAATATACTTTTTGGAGGACTCGCAATCGTGTCTCAAGTCATTGCAAGCATCTTTACATTTGCGATGAACGCCTACCTCCGCCTTCACACTACGGGAGTATGAAGACGTCGGAGTGACGAACTCACAATCCTAACGGAAAGAAATTATTTTCACATTTCAGGTGACTTTTAACATTTTAATTAGTTACCTTCCTGTAAAACCCCGATGATTTTCTTGTGCATGCGCGCCAACAAACTGCACTTCGTGTGCATAGAATCGGAGCACTAGCCTGCGTCACAGGTTGTTCTGTATTGAATCAACCCCCACCGCCTATGGAAAACACGTCGAACAACGTGGCGGCCATCTTGGGGGTAAAAAATACGGATTGCCTTTGTTAAAAGAGGGGAAAAAAAGGAAGAACACACGTCGAGTGATGAGACGGCCATCTAAGGGGCAGGAAATTCACTTTCACATTTGTTTTTCTTTGTTAACAACGTTAAAAAAAAAAGTAATAAAACAAATCCAAACTATACCATTCACTGACTATTTAAGTTGTGTGGACACACCCTAACAACAATTTTTGTGAGCAGTTTCATTTTGAAGTCTGTATATATCATCTTAAGGAAAATGTTCTCATGGCCACTAATACGCAAGGCATAGTGCCACCTCCCCCATTTCTTGTTCAACCAGGTAATCCACCTATTCCTTGGGACGAATGGATTGACTTTTTTGAAAATTATTTGGTGGCACTCGATGGTCAGGATTTAAGACCACCGAGGAAGAAGGCTATTCTTCTAAGCATGCTGGGTCAGGGGGGTCAGCGCATATTTAAGTACTTACCTCCAATTCTGGAGCAGGATGGTCAACAGGCAGCGGACAAAGAGGTGAGGAAAAGACTGGAAAAAAGATTTTCAAAAGAAGTCAATATTGTCATGGCAAGACATACATTTTATACTCAACCACAAAGATCAGAAGAGAGCATCAATGAATTTGTTAGGAGGTTGAGAGAGTTATCCACTAAGTGCCAATTTGGTGTGCTGACAGAAGAATTAATACATGATCAATTAATTGTCCAGTGTCGTAGCAAAAAAATGCATGAGAGATTATGGGCAGCGAAAAATCCATCTTTGAAAGATGCCATTGAAATAGGAAAAATTGTCGAACAATCTGAGTACTGCATGGGGGAGATGGAAAAGAAAGAGGGAGTGTTCACTAGCGAGCATGAAAGGTGTGCGTACATCCAAGAATAGCATTAAGAATGTTTATAGTAATGTGAACAAAACCTATAGTAAAATGTGTACGAAATGTGGGAGCAAGCTTCATAATACAGAACTAAAATCGTGTTTGCTTTGGGTAAAGAATATATGAAATGCAGCAAAAAGGAGCATTTTGCACGCATGTGCAAGACCAGTGGAAAGTCTAGGGAAGGTGTCATACAGGAAGATTGTATAGAGTTGGGGGAAGAAGTGGACAGGGTCCTGTCCATAGAGAACATTTGCCTTGGGAAGAGCAATGTATCTAGACCGCTCAGGCCAACGGCAAATTTTATGGTGCGTGGGAGAAGTGTCCAACTGATGATTGTCTCCGGTTCCTTATATACAATTGTACCCCAAAATATGTTTGTGAAAGAATGGCCTAAAGTACGCCTTTTACCAAAAGATATTAATCCTGGTGGATATTAGGGTGAAAAAATCGATATAATTGGCTTAATGTTGGCAAAGATAAGGTTTGGTGAGAGACAAATTGATGGGAAGGTTTATGTGGCCACTAATGGTCCACCAATTTTGGGTTGGCACCACCAATATGATTTACACATCAGGTTGGACCCAGGAGCAGATGATAGGGTTATGATGTTACAAGACAACACCCTAGATGACATTTTGGAGGAGAACAAAGAAGTTTTTACTAATAAGTTAGGAGAACTTAAAGGGTATGCTCATAAGACTGTGGTAAGGAAAGATGCAATCCCAGTGCAACATAAGTTGAGGAAGGTTCCTATTAAGGCTAATAAAGAAGTAAAACAAATTGATTTCTTATATGGTACAGGAAGACATCACAGAACGAATCAAGACATCAAGTTGGATTCCTCCAGTAGTTATCACAAGCAAATCCGATGGCTCTTCAAGGTTCTGTGTTGACCTTAGGTCACTCAACCAAAATTTTGTGGTGGATAATTACCCATTACAGAACATTAATGAATTAATTCTACTACTGAGGGGAGGAAAGTATTTTTACAAACTAGATCTTAGAAGTGCGTATCACCAAATCAAGGTACATGAAGATTCCAAATAATTGATGACATTAATCACAATGGATGGGGATTTTCAATTCACTAGGATGCCATTTGGTTTGGCCTCTGCTGCAGGTGTGTTTCAGAGGATGATGAGTGATGTGTTTTAAGGGGTTGATAACATAATTTATTTTCAGGATGACATCCTAATTTTTGGGGACACTTTGGAAAAACACAACCAAGTACAGAAGTATGCATTGGAAAGAGTTAAAAGAGCATGTCTTACATTGAAGAAAGAAAAGTGTAAATTTCTTGTTAACGAGATTGAGTATTTGGGGTACACCCTCTCAGAACAAGGAGTTAAACCTTAGAGAAATCTATTGGTGGCTATTGAGAAAGTTCCATCTCCCCAAGACAAAGAACAACTAAGGTCATTTTTGGGACTCATTGAGTATTATTCCAAATGCATAAAGAACTTTGCTGATAAGACTGAAAGCATAAGAAAACTTTTACGCAAAGGGCAAAAGTTTCAATGGGAAGATGAACAAGAAACTGCATTTCAGAACATAATAAAAGAAATGTATGAGGCCAAAGTGTTGGTGCCATTCAATGTTGATTAAAAAAACAATGTAACAGTGGATGCAAGTGCAATTGGGTTAGGAGCTGTCCTATCACAAGTTTATAATAAAGGAGAAGTGACAGTGGTGTTTGCCTCACAATCCTTAACTAAATCAGAATGGAATTACTCTGTCATTGAGAAAGAGACATTGGCTGCCTCGTGGGGTATTGAGGATTTCAGAACTTATATTTGGGGACGTAAAATAATACTTCATACTGATCATAAACCATTGTTGAGGGTACTGTCACCAGGGGGAGCTAACAAGTTGTCACCACGGCTGGCCAGATTAGCCGCAAGGTTACAGGAACATCAGTTTACCATTGAGTACCTTCCTGGATGGTGTAATATTCAGGCAGAGCGTTTATCTCGATTGCCTTTGGATTGGTGGGAGGTAGATGAACAACGTGTACAGAAGTATGAAAATGAGGGAGCAGTGGCGAGTGTTGAAGATGTTGTAGAATGTGCTCAAGGTGTGGTATCGCATGAGGAGTGGTGTGAAGGAATGGAGAAAGATGAGGTGATGAAGGGTGTAGTCAAAATGATTATGGGAGGAAAGAGCAGAGAGAGTGCATTGAATGTTCAGATTCGACTGTATGTGAACGTTCTGGAGGAATTGTCCCTTGTTACAAAGGACATTGTGGTGAGAGGTGATAGATTTGTCCCTCCGGTGGGTGTAAGATACAAGCTTTTCAGATTGGCTCATTAGGGCCATTTAGGCCAAACTTTAACAAAAAAAGGTTGAAGGAATATTTTTGGTGGCCAGGGGTTGATAATGATGTTAATAGTTGGGTCGAAAGGTGTGTTGATTACGTGGAGAGTGAAAAGAGATTGAAATAACATAATGGGAACTATACCTGATCCTGGTGTCGTGTGGCATACTTTATGCATGGATTTCATTGGGCCATTAAAAGGTGTTGCATGGGATTTGAGGTATGCTTTAGTAATGATTGATGTTCATTCGAAGAGGTTGACGGTGAAATTCATGAAGGAGATCACTACTAGAGTAACCATTAGGATAATGCAGGAAATATTTCATGAGGAGGGTTGCCCAGTGAAACTAATTACGGACGATGGAACACAGTTAGTGTCTCATGAAATGGAAGAATTCCTTAAACAGTCTGGGATCCACCATTCCCGTACCGCATTGTACAATCCACAGGCTACTGGTATGGTAGAAAGGTGTAATCGGATGGTAAAAGGAGTCATTCAAATGGCAGTAAGGAGTGGCAAAAAAGTACGTACCATGGTAAATGATTAGTATGGGCTTATCGTACTACCACACACAGTGTTACGGGGAAAATACCTTTTGACAAAATGAGGTAGGAGAGCACGCACAAAAGTTAACCCACCATGGATGTCATCAGTGTTAGAAGAAGGAAGTTTAGTTCAAAGGAGTGTAGGAACATCGTTGTCGGATTGGGAGAAAGATATCAAGAAGGGAGATCTAGTGAAAATAAGATCAGGATGTATAGGAGGAGAATCTACGAAATTCCGGGGATCATATGTAGTTAAAGATGTACGCAGGTTCCATGTTGTTTTGGAAAGTGGGGAACGGTGGAACAAGAGGAGAGTGGCATTGTATAGCAGAGGCAACAGAGAGGGGAAAAGAAAGGTGAACTCCGAAGGGTTGAATTCCAAAGGGTACAGTAGTTTTTTACTCATGAGTGATGAGGATCTATTGAATAATAGAGAGGTTGGTGGACAGGAGAGTGTTCAGTCACAATCTGAACATGTACAAGCAACAGGGGTTGGTCTGGGAACTGATGTAAATGCAAAGAATACTCAAACAAAAAGAATTGGTATGAGGACTCGTAAACCCCCAGAGTATTTACGTGATTACGTTATGTAGTGTTTGTTTAAATGGAAAAAAGAATCCAAACAATAGATGATGATTTAAACCAGTGTGTGTGTATATAGTTTGTGGTTTTATGTAAAGTGTTTTTCTAAAGTGTGCTTATACACAGGTTACCAGTGTGTAAACATTGTTTGTAGTTGTATGTAAAGTGTTTCTAAAATGTGCTTACACGCAATTTGTAATTTTGCTTGTATTGTATTTGGGAGAATTCCTTTTTTTCATTCTCTTGCCTTCTGTTTATAAAGGAGGTGGATATGTAGTGTTGTGGAATTCTGGAATGTAGAGGAGAGCTTGACGGGTGAGAGACATTGGTCAGAGTCAAGGGCTGGAGGTTGGCGAAGGAATTGTTGTCTTCGTATTAACCATGTGGGCTGAATAAACATACTCTTTGGAGGACTCGCAATTGTGTCACAAGTCATTGCAAGCATCTTTACAATTTACTTATAGGTGACTTTTACCTTTGTGAATAGGCCCCTGAGTAAGCAGCACATTGATACATCTAGCCCCATCTGGATAGCGATAAGCATCAGTGGTCCAGGCTCCGCACCGCGAGCAGGGGTAGGTGATCCACCCGGTGGCCACACGAGCGGGTTGACTATACAAGCCTGGACCACTGATGCTTATCGCTATTCCGATGGGGCCCATCCTTTAATACAAGGAGGGTTTTTGTGCTACGAAGAAATCCCGTATTGGGTTATAACATGTGGATTAGGTACGTTTTATTGTCCTGACGAATCGCACCGATCTTAACAGACATTTTTTGCGAGAAACATGTTGACCCGATGATAGAAGTATAGTTAGTTCTGTGCTCTAACTCTCCACATTCCCCCAATTCAGGTACTGACAGTTTTTATGTTTCTGAGGGTGGATTAGACATTACTTCTAATCCTTACCCACACTCTGTTTTTAATCATGACAGGGGTCTGGGTTGATTAAATACGATATTTCCAGACCTCTAGCCATTTTTATTTTCACATACCCACATACCAATCCCACATACTAGCACTCAGCTACTGGCATTCTTTACACTCAAAAGATCTCCGGCAAAGAGCCCCCACGAGGGGCACGTCAGGCATTGCAGTGCCGGCCTGACGAGGAGCAAAAGCCTGATGATGAAGCATGTCACCATTTGGTGAGTGAGGGCTCTTGTTCTAATAAGAGCAGACTCATAGACTCTATTACTTACTATATACATTTGTACTAGTCTATTGGCTGGAACTGATGGGAGTACCGTACACAGGACCAACTTTTCTCTAAACACTCCCAACATATTAGCCCTTCTTTATTTGTATTCGAAAAATAGAGACCTAGACACATCTGAAAACGAAACATCTGGGTGAGTCCAAGTTGGTGTGCTTCACATGCAACCCCCACCATTTTCTTACCCACAATGCCCTGCAAACCTCTAACTTTGCTTGAAATCACACATTTTCCCCACATTTTTGTGATGGAACCTTCCGGAATCTGCAGGAATCCACAAAATTACTACCACCCAGCATTGTCGCATCTATACCGAAAACAATTCTGCCCCACTTGTCAGCCTAAAACCTTTTTTTTCAAACTGCCCTTTTGGACCCGCTTTAGTTCCTCTTCAATTTTGACATGTTTTTGGCTCTTCCCTGTCACAGGCACTTGGCCCACCTACACAAGTGAGGTATAATGTTTATCGGGAGGCTGAGGGGAACTTTGGGTGGTAGGAAATTTGTGCTGGTGCGGTGATCCCACACAAAAATGTGGGGAAAATGTGATTTTTGCAGCTAAATTTGATGTATGCTGAGTATTCTGGGTAAGAAAACACTGGGGGATTCACGCAAGTCAGACCTTCCTGATCTCCCTCAGGTGTCCAGTTTTCAGAAATGTCTGGGTTTGGAAGGTTTCCCTAGATGGCTGCTGAGCTCAGGACCAAAAACACAGGTGCACCCCCTGCAAAAACAGGTAGTTTTGTAATTGATAATTTTGATGTCTCCACTTAGCGTTTTGGGGCATTTCCTGTTGCGGGCAATAGGCCTACCCACACAAATGAGGTACCATTTTTATTGGGAGATGTGGGGAAATGCTGGGTAGAAGGAAGTTTGTGGCTCCCCTCAGATTCCAGAACTTTGCAGCATCAAAATGTGAGGGAAAAGTGTTTTTTGCCAAATTTCGAGGTTGGCAAAGGATTCTGGGTAACAGAACCTGGTGAGCGCCCCACAAGTCACCCCATCCTGGATTCCCCAAGGTGTCTAGATTTAAAAAAAATCACAGGTTTGGTAAGTTTCCCTAGGTGCCAGCTGAGCTAGAGGCCAAAATCCACAGCCAGGCACTTTCCAAAGAACATGTCAGATTGCAATGTAAACTTGTGATGTCTCAATGTTGCATTTCCTGTCGCGGGAACTAGGCCTCCCCACACAAGTGAGGTACCATTTTGTATTGGGAGACTTGGGGGAACACAGAATAGTGTTATTGCGCCTTGTCTTTCTCTACATTTTTTCACTCCAAATGTAAGACAGTGTGTAAAAAAAGACGTCTATTTGAGAAATGCCCTATAATTCACATGCTAGTATGGGGATCCCAGAATTCAGAGATGTGCAAATAACGCCTGCTTCTCAACACCTTATCTTGTGCCCATTTTGGTAAAACAAATGTTTCCTTGATACCTATTTCACTCTTTGTATTTCACTAAATGAATTGCTGTATACCAGGTATACAATGAAACCCATTGCAAGGTGCAGCTCATTTATTGGCTCTGGGTACCTAGGATTCTTGATGAACCTAAAAGCCCTATATATCCCCACAACCAGAAGAGTCAAGCAGACGTAACGCTATATTGCTTTAAAAATCTGCCATAGCTGGAAAATGTTATAGAAGAAAACGTGGACAGAAATGCCTCTTTTTTTATCTCAATATTTTTTTTATTTTAGCTGTTACTTTCTGTAGGAAAACATTGAAGGATCTACACAAATGACCCCTTGCTGAATTCAAAATTGTGATTACTTTTCAGAAATGTTTAGCTGTCCGGGATTCAACATTGGTTTCATGCACATTTCTGTCACTAACTGGAAGGAGGCTGAAAGCACATAAAATAGTAAAAATGAGGTGTGTCCCAGTAAACCACAATTGTGTTGAAAAATGTGGTTTTCTGATTCAAGTCTGCCTGTTACTGAAAGCTGGGAAGATGGTGATTTTAGCACTGCAAACCCTTTGTTGATGCCACTTTCAGGGGAAAAAACACATGCTTTCTTCTGCAGCTCTTTTTCCCATTTTTTTTTAATGACATTTTTGCTGAATTTTGGCTAATTTCATGGTCTCCTCCAGGGGAACCCACAAACTCTGGGTACCTCTCGAATCCCTAGGATGTTGGAAAATAAGGTCGCAAATTTGGCATGAGTAGCTTATGTGTGCAAAACGTTATGAGGGCCTAAGCGCTAACTACCCCAAATAGCCAAAAAAAGGCTTGACACCTGAGGGAAAAGGCCTGGCAGCGAAGGGGTTAAGGGCCTGATCACGAGTTCGGCGGACGGGTCTTTCTGATGAGGAGGCTGCCTCCAGACTGGCTTTCTCCTCGCCGGGCCCATTATGACTTTTCCACTGGGCTGACAGGCAGAAATCAAGGTTTCTATCCGTCAGCCCAGCAGGAAAATGGTGGCAGCATTGTCACCGGCTCATAATCGAGCCAGTGGCAATTCTGCCGCCCGCAGGGTGCACCAGCATCCTCGCAATGCTCACTGTCTGCACAGCAGACAGTGAGCACTGTGAGGGTGCTGGGCAGGGGGACACCTGCACTGCCCATGCCAAGTGCATGGGCAGTGCAGGGGCCCCCCTGTGGCCCCCTGCACCTGTTCTCTGCCAGCTTTTTCATGGCGGTCAAACTGCCATGAAAAGGCTGGCGGAGAACCAGGTCATAATCAGCAGGGCAGGGCTGACTTCAGCGCCACCCTGACTGACTCCGACCTCCACCACCGTCAGCCCATTGGGATCGAAGATCTTGGCGTAGACGGAGATAGTTTAGCGGGGCTGCCCGCAAACCTTTAATGTGGTGGTCAGACCACCACAAACGCAGCTATCTAACAGCCATCGTGAATGTGGCGGTCTGAGGACGGCCACACTTGTAATCAGGTACTAACTGCATTTGAGGGGAACTGTAACAGAGGATAGCAGCACAATACTACCAAGAGAGCCAAAAACACCAGCCTTACATTCTGTAATTGTAAGATTTCCAACCAAGCTTCAACAGTTTTCAAGAACTGTGTAATCCAAATGCAGCCAAGAGAAAGCCCTGTTCATCACTAAAAACACAGTGAAGACCTACTCAATTTTTTTATTTTAAAATAACCAAAATCAGTGCTTCCATCTTCAACAACCCAATATCTTCTCATTGCCTGAAAATCTTTGCACATCTGCTTCATCTACGTTTAAGATAAGCAAAACATTTAAGACTCCAAAAGTGTTAAAACTAACCCTTTTGATAAAAGCGTATAATTTGTCTGTGGAACAATGCACAGGCATGTGCATTAAGCAACACTGCATGTTATGTGTTGTAGACATCAAGGACATGAGAAAGGCCATCCTGCAAAAATGGCTAGTTTCTGGCTCTCTGAAACATGCACTGTTACTCCCCTACTCAAATAAAATTAGCAGACCCACTGATCCTGGAAAATTGCAGAATAATCTGTAACCTACTGTTACTTAACAAATTCATTGGGAAGTAAACTTAGGAGGAAAGAATATGTAGCACAAGGTCAACTCCTCCACGGCTACCCATCACAACTCAGACCTTGAAGGGGCATGGAATCCCCATTGAGCAACTTTCGATAATTACTTATCCTCTTTTGGATGAACACAAAAGAAACTATAATACTCACATCTCTGCCACCCACTATATAATAGATGAAAGAACACATTAGACAAAGCTGAAAAAATGGTCAGGCATGTCTTGATCTGCTTTGGCTTGCATCCCATCACTGTTTTCCAAATGTAGTAAACAAATAAGGAATGGTTCAGTGGTGTCATTCACAACAACATGTGTTGTGGCACACCAGAGGAATCACCCTTTTCCTTCCTGCTTTTCAGTTTATTTTTGTGCCCTCTAGTGTAGGTTCTTCAGCAACACAAGGTAACGTATTCTGATGACATCCAAATCCATATTGAGCATGAAAAAAGATCTGAGAATCAGGTCAAAAATCACCCCATGGCAGGATTCCGTAGATGGGAAGCTTGTTCTGCATGAATGCAGCTGAACCAAGATTTTGTTTCTGAGATACAAAGAGGCTGATTCATTGCCCATTATTTGTTCCCAGGTTTCAGGATGCTCTACAACTCTCACCACCTCTGCTTCTTTACACCTTACCTGTAAGACTGTTGTGAGCTGAATGATATCTCTCCTATGGCTTCACACCATACACACAATTCAAACTATTACAACACTCCCTTTGGCACACCACAACAGGGTATGAAACACTAAATAAATAATACAATGCAATACAGTACTAAATTAAGCAAAAATACCTCTCTCCAAGGACAGGCATGATCTGCAGTATCAAGCAGACTCCTTGAACATAATTTGCTGGATCAGGAGTTGTCTAGAACAAGGAATGACACCTATTTAGCTATTATTGTCTTGGATCAAAGCCCTCTTGCTAGAATACAAGAAAGCAGCATAGGAAGCAGTGAATAGTGGAAGGAAGTGGCCAGGCTGAGGAGAAAGTTAACTTGCATAGACATATGAAAGGCTCTATTTCCCAAGACTCACAAATCAGATAAGAGCTGGCCTAAGTTTGAACAAAAGGGGAACTACCAAAACTGCATCAAATGGATTACTTGGCCTTCTCTGACTAACCCCTTTTTGGTGTACACACACACACACATGCATGCACACATGTGCACACACACACCACCCTGCCCCTTTGGCTAAGCTGGTTCAGTATAGTTGCTTGAATGTTTTATTCCTAAGAACTCCTCCTCTAAAACTTAACCCCAGTTTAGCATGCTACCTAACTGAAAATCCTTTTGGAGCCCTACATAAGGATATGCTGTGCTATATAAGTGCTAAAATGCAATACAATACAATGCTGAACTCTCACTTGCACCCAAATTCCCTTTCTTCTGGAAAATGCAGACTTTTCCAACTAAACCACAGAGTGCAGCATACAGGAGACTCAGTGTTGGCACATCTTGACTACTGGAACATTATCATAATGCAGTCTCCCAAAGAAACTTACATTCAGACTCCAAAGGTGACAAATACAGGTGGCCTGTAAATACCTGAACATTCGCATACATGGCCATATTAAACCAGTCCTAAGAGTTGTCTAAAGGTTCCCAGTTTATGGGAAGATTACATTCCTCTGCATTGTTGACTAAATTTATCGCTGGGAAGATCTAAAATACTTCTGGATACCACCACCCTCTCTGAACCTGTAGTCTATGCTAAGCAACCAGGCACTTAACTAAAACAATGAGCCTCTGATAACCGAATCACAGAGGCAGATTATTGGGAAATCAGAAACATAGGCTATAAAAAGAACCCAGACCTGAGTGACTCAAACTAAACTTGGTTCAGGAAAATCTTAAAAAGCAAACTTTTCAAATTTGCATACAGTCGTACTTCATGCACAAAACGAGTCCAGTCCGGCAAGTTTTCAACGTCACCAATCATACTCAAAGTTCCTTCACTCTCACTCTAAGTGGGCTTTTCTGACTAGCTTTCAGTGCTCTGATAAAACCCAAAGGAGATAAACAGTATATTACAGAACTCAGAAATAAATGTATTATGGG
The DNA here is from genome assembly GCF_031143425.1 of Pleurodeles waltl. Lineage (NCBI taxonomy): Eukaryota > Metazoa > Chordata > Amphibia > Caudata > Salamandridae > Pleurodeles > Pleurodeles waltl. The sequence continues at coordinate 744,386,526 of NC_090450.1, read as the reverse complement.
TGTGGAGGACTTACTCCGTGAGAATATCCAGATGTGTATGCATCACTCTTAAATAATTCCATTGCAATATATGGTTTGGAGTAAACACTTACTTGCGTAGTCAGTGATAAACTGAGCACAACATCTGCAGTTCCAACTTCTTCCACATAGGTTCCCTCAACTACAATTTAGAAACACCAAGGTGTTGGTAAGTAAATACGGCAACACTGCCAAGCAGCTTATCTGTACCAAAAGTTGTCATGTTCGGACTAAACACGTGGTCCTACTTTACAAAATATCAAGCATACTACATAACTAAGATCCATATTCATCAGATTGTACAACTTTAGTGGATTATTTTAGAGATGTGTGATAAAATGTAAGGAATGTTCTAAAAATTAGTTTAAAAAAAATTAGTATATCTGAAAAAACGTGATATGCTTTGTATTCAAAAAGAGTTAGCCTCTGATGCTTGCCCATATATACTTACTAAGTCTTTCCTTAGTTTCTAGGAGAAGGAAGTGGAGCATTTTTTTTTTCTTTTGATGATACTGGGTACTAACATATGTAAAATTAAGAGTTTTTATTTTTTACAGTAAACGTCTGTTCAGTATTTTTTTTTTTTTTAAATGGATAGAAAACAGATTTAATTTAGTTAAATCGTGAACTAGGCCACACAAGGACTGCCGGCGCTGTAATATATACAAAGACATTAAACCCACACAAAGAGGCTTAAGTAAAAACAAAGTAACATCAGAATGGTCCTGCCAATAAACAATGCATCTCTTTTTTTACAAGCAAGTTTATATTTATATATAAACATCAAATCAACACGAACTTAATAATGACATTTTGCTTTATTATCTTGCCTCTAAATGGTAAAGTTACAAATCTTATCACTAGTTATACAAATATACAAAAACGCCATCAAAAAGAAGTAATTAATTTTTGTATGCTCCAGTGCCTGAGTTTACTTTAGGCATTTTCTGGAATTGCAGATCTTTATCATTGAGTTTCTTTTCAGAGAACGTTTGTCCCTTGAGGGACAACTGTTGGCATTGCACACAAACTCTGAAAAGCTAACATAGGCTTGAATTAATACCTGTTTACAGCTGGTTTTAGCTGAAGTCTTTCTATGGCACTTAGTAGTCTTTAGAAAGCAGTGGTGGAACACCTTTAATCACATAGCATGCCTAATGAGATTGCATGGTTATGGGTGCAAGTGTTCATAAATTGTGAATACTACCTACACTATTCTGGGTGGGAATGCGATGAGGAAGAATGACAGTAGGATGAGATTAGGCAAATTATGTTCTGGGATGTGGAGAAGGAAGCTTCTTTCTCAACTGTAAGAGTACTGGTGCAATTTGTAGAATCAAGGCCTAGATGTACGAAGCATCATTGAGGGCATAAATGGCCCAGCTCACAGAATCGGACGGTTTATGACCACAGAAATGCTTTTTGGGATGTACAAAGCCCAAATTGTGATTTGGTAACTTGTTACTGAATCACTGTTTGAGTTTCGTGATTCGGTGTGTGAAAGAGGCATGTTGAGGACATCCCTTTCTGATACCAAATCAGAATGGTATGTATGAATGTTTTGCAACCAAAATGCGGTTGCAAAACAGTCACACTACCACCAACTCAAAGTTGGTGGTAACCCATTCACAAATGAGTAGCGGTCCCCAAGGAACTCCTTCCCCTTTGAGAATGGAGGGTGAAGTATTTTGTAAGAGTCTGCAGACCCCAGCTGGCCACCATCCCTGTGATGGCTGCAATTCGAAATGGGTCGCAAACTGTGACCTACTTTATTAATATTCTTGAGGCAGGCCTGTTTGAGACCTACTAGGAAGTGCAAAGGAAGTGCAAATGAAACTCAAAAGAGGTTTATGCATTTGAAATAGCTATTTCCTAATTGCAATTGACAGAAAGTTGCAATTAGGAAATCACTATTTGAAATCTTCATACATGTAGCACTAAGTGATTTTCACCCGGAGTTCTCAAAATGTAACCTGAGAAGGCACATCTGCTTGTTTGCTCTTTGAACATTTATATCAGCAGCAGCGCCTCTGCCATAGCAACGGAGTGTTGCCCCCCCCAACAGCAGTAGCCTCTGTAAACCTTTAACAACAAAATGATAATAAACTGTTTATTATTGTTTTATTGTTAAAGGGGCGGGCCATGGGAGATGACAATCACAAAGGGGAAGTGCACAGCACTCTCCCACACTGCACATGTGTGTTTGGCCGGCCATCTGAAGCCGGCCAAAAACACACGCACACTGTGCTCTCTCCAGCCCAGCACTGTGTTGCCGGGCTGGAGTGAGTAGGCACAGGCTCCCAGTATGCCTGGGAGTGCCCAGCCAGGGTGCTCCAGCCAATCCAATTGCTGCTTTCATGCAGTGTTAGGATTGGCCGCAGGGAAGGCTTGGAGCCTGTGCCTCCAGTGACCAGGAAAAAAGAGCAGCGGCGCAAGGCAGGTACGTTTAAAAAAAATATGTAATGTTTATTTTGCCCCCAAACCCCTCCCCTCGCATGCCGCCCCACCCCTTCACCACGCAGTGAGCCGCAACTGATTGATATATTATTTATTTGGGGGGAAAAGACAGGGGGATAGTAAAAACCCTGCCTAAAATGGATCATCTAGTTTGACAAGATAGTGTTTTAGACTGTATCATTCTAGCCTTTCAAATGGAGAGGTCTTTCATGAAGGACCTGGCACAGCTTAACATAAATCAGCAGGGAAGTTGATCATCTGGAAAGGATGCAAGCATGTCTGTTTTACCAGCAGAATGGGTAATTAGATGTCACTCTTGCACACAGGGAGTAAACAGTGTTGGTTTCAACATATGGTGCCTGAAACAGGTGTCCCTGAGAGGAATCATGTATTAATCTGACCTACACCAGGCTGCTAAAGGAAAAATTAAGGCACTCTTGGTGAAAAGTACTTGGTGTCTAGTAGGAGCTGTTAGGCTTGGCTCCTTCTGGAGAATTACCCTCAGAATTTTAACTTCACCCCTCCTATTTTCTGAGCCCACTTTGGTTGGCTTTTAGGACTCTGTGCCCTTTACCACTGCTAACCATTGCTAGAATGCTTCTGCTCTCTCCTTTAAACATGGGGAAATTGGCTTACACCGAATTGGCACATTTGTTTACTTATAGGTCCCTAGTCAAGTGGTACTACATGGACCCAAGGCCTGTAAATTAAATGTTACTAGTGGGCCTGCACCATTCCTTGTGCCACCCCTTTCTGTAGCCCTATAAACATATCTCAGGCCTGCAATTGCAGCCTCTGTGTGCAGTTTTGAAATGTAATATCAACCTGGAACAAAAATCCATTTGCAAGGCCTACACCTTTATTTTTAATACATTCTAGTCACCCCTAGAGTAGTCCCTAAGCAGCTTAGAGGGCATGGTGGAGTGTATTAAAAAAATACCATGTACTTTTAAGTTTTACATGTCCTGGTAGTGGAAAACTCTTAAATTAATTTTTCACTAATGCATGGGCTACCTTTCCCATTGAATAACATTAGGTTACCTTATTATATTTACTAAGTGATAACTTTTGATTAGGAGTGGGTAGAAATGCTGAGTTTGGTCTAGAAAGAAGTGTAATTTAAACCCTCTTCATTGGTGAAGTTGGATTTTAAGTCACAATTCTAAAAAATGACATGTTCTTATCCTAAGCATTTGGTGCCTGCAACCTGGTCACATGACTAGGTGTGAGTGGCAGTTGGCCTTTGTATATTTTCAGCAAAAACTGTATGAGTACACCCACACCATTCTCAATAAGAGATCGCTTCAGGATAATAGTGAGACCCTCAGTGGATACTCTCCTTCTGCTCTATGTATTTGCCTCTAGAGTACTAGTAGTCAATAGCTTTATCATAAGGTCTCGCCTCCACTAGGAGATAAAGGGGGTCATTCTGACCCCGGCGGGTGGCGGGAGCCGCCCGCCTGGAGGGAACCGCCAGAATACAGCTGCGCGGTCAAAAGACCGCCGCGGGTATTCTGGGTTTCCCACTGGGCTGGCGGGCGACCGCCAAAAGGCCGCCCGCCAGCCCAGTGGGAAACACCCCTCCATGAGGATGCCGGCTCCGAATGGAGCCGGCGGAGTGGAGGATGTGCGACGGGTGCAGGAGCACCCGTCGCGAATTTCAGTGTCTGCTGAGCAGACACTGAAATTCAAAGTGGGGCCCTCTTACGGGGGCCCCTGCAGTGCCCATGCCATTGGCATGGGCACTGCAGGGGCCCCCAGGGGCCCCACGACACCTCTCACCGCCATCCTGTTCCTGGCGGGCGCCATGGCGGATTCCCATGGGCAGTGGAAAGTCGGCGGTACACCGGCGACTTTCCGCTTCTGGCCGCGGCTGTACCGCCGTGGTCAGAATGCCCGGCGGAGCACCGCCAGCCTGTTGGCGGTGCTACCGCCGACCCCGGCCCCGGCGGTCCTTGACCCCCAAAATCTTCCTCATGTGAGGTATGGTGGGATCTGTGAAACAGTGGGTTCAAATTGCCTCAGGTACCTCAAAGATGTCCTTTAATTATTATAGACAGGAACCTGGGAAAGATTATAAAGTGTAGGATGTTCTCAGTGCATGTAATCTGCCCTTTACATTCCAATTAGTGAGAGTAAAAAACAAAAAGGGTCAACATGTTTAAGCCTACTTGTGCCCGAAGACCGACGGCTTTCATCAGGACCACTTAGATTTCAGATCCCCATTGCACTTAGTAGGATATTTTCCTGGAAGACTGAAGGGTGGATTCACTCCAAAACTTGGGGCATTAACTTTCATCCCCTGAAAAAAAAAGAATAATAACAAATGTGTCTGCAGTCAGTCAGACAACTTTATTCAGCTGAAAAGCCATGAAAGTACAGAATGATAAAAACATTTCATAAATATATCAACATCTCAAGGTTGACAAGGAGACTGCCCACAGTCATCCTAAACATATTTTATTTTCTATGCGACTATAAAGGTAATATTTATACACCCTTTGTGTGACTGAGACTTATGATGGTTAGGTGTTTCCACAATGGGTCTACATATAACCACTCTTTTATGGCTTATATTCCTCATTAATGGGCACAAAAGTAAACTCATTAGTGTCTCTTTGTGATGATTATACTCTCACACCTCTATGTGTATTCACTATGGTAGGACCAGTTAAATAAGAAAGGAAACATTATGTATTACTGGTAAGAAATAAAAAGGAATAAAAAGAATCTCAAAAAAGGCCCATTGCACTGAGTTGTCAAAGTTCTAAGCAAGCAGTGGAATCCTAAAGGCAGTACAAACTGCTGTTCTCTGAAAGAAGTGAAATATATTATTATGTCAGTGTGTACCCATCAATGACCCTTCCCTGTCGACAAACCAGCTTGTAGCAACGTGCCTTGTGAGAGGGTATTCTGAAGTACCATAAGAATAACGGGAGGAGGACAGGATTCGTTATTTGTAAAAGTCACTGCAAAAATCAATACTAGAGATATGTCAATAACATTGCTGATAATGTCTGGCATAGGTAAACAAATATCAGCAATCCCGCCGTTACTGACTTCCTGTAAAAAAAATAACGTGTGAGAATAGTCTTCGTTATGCATAAAACAAGAACCTCAAACACTTGCCACAACGAGATTAAGGTAAGGACCACCGGATGCTTGTAACTAGAGTTTGTAGTGAAAAACAGCAGAATTTAAACTACGCTATAGGGGAAAATACTGTATATTTAGCAGAATGTAACTCTTTCTTCACATTGTGCTTCTTCCCGATCCGGAACTCAAAATGAGTGTTGGCGCAGCACATTTTTTAAAAGCGGCATCCGAGGACGAGAGCACGGGTGTTACCAATCAGGACACAGTCAGTGACACAGGTTTCCATAGTGTAAAAGGCCATTTATTTAGGACAGGATTGCCATTTAGCCACATAACATTTTAACATGAGCAAATCAAGATTCAACTTTTAAACCCCATCCTCTGAAACTTTTCCCCAATCTTCTTTCCACTCATTCCCTTCACTTTTCCTTCATTCACCCATCTTCCACTTCCATACCCCCACTCATCCTCCTTTTCCTTTTGTCCCCATCGGGCATCCCTCACGCTGCCATCCTTGACCTACTTCTTTTTCCCCCCTGGAAGGGTGGACAGGCCCGCATCTGACACTCCACCCTCCCCCATCTACTGCCTCCTGAAGCCCCATAGCAACTTGCCCTAACTGGCATACCCTTAACCCTCACTTCTACCACACACATCACTCCATACCCCTTCTTCATTTGTTATACTGCAGGGCAAGTGAGTGGCCAAAACATCCTACTGCATGAAGGAGCAGGCAAAGAAGAGTCCGATCCCTCCCCTAAACCTTTATTTATATCCATCCTTTTATCCCAACCCCATGTACCGAAATTCCCCTTTACTCTGTTTAGGAACCACACTCAAAAGCTAAATCATTAGGTCCTCTATGGGCCAGTCGTAAAATGGACCCACAATTCTGCCCTCTGACACCTCTTTCAATAATTTTGCAGCCATCACTTGAGGCATGACCTTGGCGGACCGCAAATTGTCCGTCCATCTCTGTACCCTTGGTCCCTGGTAACCTATGCGAAATCCCTCCCTAAATTCCAATTCCCGCGCTGGTTCCCCATCCAGGAACAAGAGCAGCCACGGCAGCAGCCCCTCCAACTTAATTGGCGTAGGAGCCCTTTGGTGCAGGAGTGCCAGGCATCCTCTACCTCTGGCCGCTCTCCACTGTTCGGCCGGGCTGGACAGCGAAAAGCATTGCGTGACCGGGTGTCTACCGCCACATGTTCAACATTCGTGTTTGAATCTGCACGGGTGTCTGGGGCAGAAACGTTTGTTAAAATTCCAGCAGGCCCCTGAGGCAGGAGCCTGGGGTTGCTGTGTCGTACCCACCCCCCATTGAGCAGGATGCAGCTGAAAAGTCTTGTACACTATGGGCAGACAGCTAGCAGTATGCGTGGTCGCCGCCGAATGGGCAGATGCCCTCCACTGCATCCATAATTCAGGATCCACATCCCCAAGGCTTATTCAGATTAATGCTCAACCATGCCCTAAACTCTTCATCATAACTGAGCCAGGCAAAACCCCCAAAATGCATTTGGGCCTTGCGGATTACGTCCATATAATTAAGGAACAATATAGCCCTGTCTCGATATTTCTCGCAATAAATGCTCACATATATCAGGAATGCCGAGGTCCAGTTATCCATTGTTATTGGTACCCTAGGCCTCCTTGCCAATTCCCAATCTTCTTCTTTGGATCCCTCCTTTGCCAGTATATCCCTGTGTAGGAGTTTGAAAACATCCACATATTAGTGCTGCCAGATTCTGGCCTTGGTTTTGTCAGCCACATGTGAACCTAAAGGCATCGCTAAACCCATATGTGGGAGCCGCTTCTTATGCCCTTATGGGGTTGCGCCGCTCATGCGCCACGTTTCCATCCCCCTCTCCTTTCTCACTACGCCATCTCGAATCTCCCTATCTTCCAACTCATCCAATTCATCCTCATAGTCAAGCTCCACCCCATCATCCATCATCTCATACCTGCCATCATCATCATCCCCATCATCTTTTACAGCACACCACTCATCCGAAGTCTGTCACCCATGGCGTAGGCCATCTGCGCTGCTGTCCCGTTCCTGCCCCATAGAGAAGGCCACTGAAGACCCCTCTAGTGCTTCAGACCAATGTCCTGGGGCCGTATTGCGCCCCATTGGCACTGCCTCCGTTCTGTCAACCTCCACTGCAGACCTTTGCTCTTCCCGCCGCACCTGGCCGTCTGCGCCAAGCGTGCCCTTCATGCAGTTGGACCCCTCAGCCACACCAGCCTCTTGACTCCCTCCAGTCACCTTGTGGGGAACCCATACCCAGCTCCCCTGACCTACCCCACTATCCTCACTACCCCCCAGGCCTACCTCACCCAACTTTCGCTTCAGTGGCTGCTCCCTGCCTAAAGACTCCTCCCTATCCCTTCAGAGTTTGGCCCACCGCTCTTCTACCTCCGCCATCACCTGCCTCTGCTCCCTTATTTACAGATGCTTGCCTCTTACCATACCTAGCCATACTATCTTCCTGATTGTCCCCAGACTGTTGCCTGGGCTGCCTGGGCCCTTTGCCTTATTTGGCCCTGCACCTGCCCCTTCTCTGCCAAGGGGCCCGGCCCCCCTTTCACCTTGTGGTCTGCAAGACTCTGCCTCCCCTCCCTGTGCAGTGTCCCCTGCCCCACCCCTCCAGATTCACTTCAGGCCTCCACTGGGCCACATGCAGGCCGCAAGTCTTAGGGCCCGCCTCCCCCAGCTGCATTGCTAACTTCGGGCTCCGCACTCGGGCCCACAGTAGACACCGGGGGAGTGGACATGCTGCACCCCTTTCTCCCTGCCGACTTCCGATGAGGAGCGCAGACAGGCGAACAGCAGGCCACACGACCCAGCGCACGTAGGGCCCAGGCCTGGTCGAGGACATCAGGCCTGAGAAGGTCGGCCTGGCCTGCTTCGCCGAGGATGCGAAGTGCGGCCCTCACCACCGCAACGTCAGGGCCACTCGCCATGAATAATGAAACCCGCCCTATGTAAAAGTCACCCTAGCCACCCAAAACTTCCTACTGCACAAAGGGGCCAGCAAGGAAGAGACCGGTCCCTCATGTAAACCTTTATTTATACCCACCCTTTTATCTCACCCCCACGTACCTCCCCACCAATCCTAGCCCTCCTGTCCTACTTCCTTTCTGAAGACTCCCCTAGAGAGACTAGACTCCGTCTGCTCTCCACTGGGCCCTTCATTGCTCGCACTCATTAACCCAAAAGCAAAATGATGTTGGTTAACGCGCAGAACGGACATACTGTGCGCGTTTTACAAATTGCGACATGGCGCGCTACTGAAATGGAAAAAATATGTAAATATCAACTTGTGAAGATGTCCCAAGATTCACAGACTGTTATGCTTAGATCACAAACGTTACTTTACTTTTACCATCAGTACTGGCTACAGCTGGACAAGCTCTTAACAAAAAATACATGTTTATAGTTCCATGTTCGCTAATATTTAGATGACAGACAGCTGAGATGTTCACCGAGGGAGATAGACAATTAAGGATCTACAAATTTCTTATTTAAAAGAAAATGTGAATGGTAACATAACAATACTCTTAATTATGCAATACTTTTAGTTATGAAGACGGGTAGAAAGAAAAGAAATCAACTCAGATGAACCTTCACTTTAAGGTGCATGACGCAATTAATATGCATAGTATAAATGTGGCCTGCATATTGAAATGGAGGGAGTTCTCTCCGTTGTACTAGGGATGGGGAGAGGGAGAGAATGGAAGAGGTAGAGAAAAAAGGGCACAAAAGTGGGGGGTGGAGAAGAGAAGAAGTGGGGAGTGGAGATAAATGTGAAATAAAAGAAAGGCAAAGAAACAAAAAGGGGGTAAAGAAAAGGCAAAAGAGAAAAAGGGGGAAAGGATGGGAAATAGAGCAAGCTGCATTGTGCCCACAGATGGAACTGTATCCCTCATCAACTGGGGATTCAGAAACCATCACCCTCATCATTGCAGTGTCTAGATTCTTGAAGTTAGGTCAAATTTAGGGTGTCACTTGTCTATATACGACCACAGGATGTCATCATTCAGACCTGTGTGGAAGGTTATCAAGCAATAAATCCAATGCTGTTCTTTTTGTAGAAGATTGCGGCCTGAATGTGGGTTGACAAAGTCAAGGGTTTCCATCAACACCCACTTTAGGTCATTTGTGTAATGTCCTGTTGTCACACAACGATTGCTGATACTGGTAGTTGATCTCTTACATCCTATATTACTTCGGTGTTTCCCAATTTGGCTCTTTACTTTTCAACAGGTCATCCCTGTATAATGCATAATGCAAGGGTATGTGATCATGTAGATGACATGGAATGTCTTACAGTTAGTATGTGTTTTCAGTGTCCATTCAAAATCAGTGTCACGATCAATGGATTTTGTGACTTTTGTCAGATGCCATACTGAACAGGATCTACAGGGGAAGTGTCGTACTACGGGGTTGTTAGCGCGCCTGGTCCTTAGTTAGTAAACTTACAAGGGGACGCGTATAGGTCCATGAACCTTTTGGATCGCATGGAGTATGCTAGCAATGGAGTGACCAGTGTATATCAATAAATCAATATATATATCATAAACGACTAAATGAAAACATCTAATCAACTGTTAATTTCATCAACAATTCATAAATGACCACAACTCAAAATACGTTTAAACAATTTTTATTCCCTATTGGTTACAATACTAAGTCATGAGGTTAATTCAAACTGTATTTATTCAGCTCAATATCAGTTTGTTAATGACCACCAAGAACATAATCTAATCAATACTTGTGAAAACATCCGCTCTAGAGCCTCAACATAGGCTAGCAAAACTGAATAAGCAATCATTAATGGCAGAGTTCAGCAATCAGTTTGTCAATCATTTGTCACTGTCAGCGTCACCCAGAATAACCTTACATAACCCAGATTATCATCAGCATGTGGGACTTCATGTGAAAACAATTTGGAAAAACATGAATTTTGGAAATTATCTAACTAAGTGAAAACTACAAAACAGCGCAGTTGGCACCTATAAGGAAAGGCACAAAAGTTAATTAGTCACATTGTCATAGCTACCTATCCACAGAATGGATCAGCAACAAAGCCAGTTTTCGTCTTCAGGTCATCAATCGATCAGAGACGCATCAGGCTTTCGAGCGCATAAGCCCAATGACAGGATCTCGCAACGTGTCTTTTGACGTCATTAATTCTCCCCTCACATCTACCGCATTCTGGAGTTTTTAGCCCCTTGTCATTACTTTTTTTTTTAGTTTTCCAGTCCATCCCCCTAATTCCTAATTGGTCAATTAGTCCTCCATATGTGACGTTACCCAATATATTTTATTCTACATATTTATGAGTTCTAGTATTTCGCCTTTCACACTTCATTGATTGGTTCGCTGTACGATGTTCTCATCATCCGGCTCTTCAGGTATCGAAAATGTTGCATCTTCCTCTTCAGTCAGAGTCTCTATTTTCAAATCCTGGGAAAGTACATTTAGCCTACTCTACAAATAATTGTATCAAATTGACTTCATCATCTCCTGTCCATAGGGACATTGTAGAAAATTCTAGCTAAGCAACATTAACATGAGAGGGTCGAGGTCAGCTCACATCTCAACTTCAGTACAGTGTGCAATTATTCTGCTTCGACATGAGGCTTGGCAAACTAGGCCATAACTCCAGCTAAATTAACTCTACGATATAATGCAGGACATATGTTATACTTCTCATTATAACATATTGCTACATTTTTATATAATCATTTTCATTATTTTCATATATTGCAATTATTTTTAGTATAATTCATGAGCATTGACAGCCACTCTTCGTGGTCACATTTTTAAACGTACACATTAATTTTTCTAACTATTCATTTTAGCGTTTCTTTCCATTAGTTACTAATGCATTGCACTCATTATTAATTTTAATTAGCATATCAGCTTCAGCAATCCCTCCTCTGATGACTAAATATGTCATCACACTACTTCAGCATCAACATTTTTATAACTCAATTTTTTCAGTATTTTGTTTCCTCCTCAAATCTTCCCTATAGATTATTTCCCTGTTTCGTTCTTCCCTCTTCTGATTATTTTTAGCCCTTTTAATTTAATCTTTTCACATAATTTGCATGAACCCCATAACCCTAATATGAAAGCAATCACTATTAATATTCCCTGTTTGATTTTTAATAATACCTCATTCCAAATGCCATTAATCCAATTTCCTACTGAAGCAAATCATTTTCCAACCTTTACCCAAATGCCTGGTTCTTCCATCTCCTTCAAATCCTTACTCGAGTTAGTCAAGTTAATGAGCAAATCTCTTATCTCTTTATCATTGTTCGGGAAATAAGAAAAGCAATGCCTAGCATTAATCATTTTAAAAACTCCGCTGTCTTTCGCTAAAAGAAGTCTAAAGCAAGCCTATTTTGAAGCGTCATAGCTCTATCCGCAACTAGTTCTGTATCTATCAGGCGTATGGCTCGTGTAAAATTTGTCAGCATGTTATCCACAATAGTAGACAACTTTCGTATCTTGATTGAATTCAGAATGACTCCTACTGAAGGAATCACTGCACCAAAGATATCTCCCATACTTGCAGAAGAGGTTTCCCTCCTCTGTCGCTTATGATGTAATTCAGTCAATTTCATTATTTTCTTTAAGTCTCTGAACTTCTCTATCAAAACAAAAGGACATGAACTTGTGTTGCCATTCATTTGTAGTTGCATATGCCCATTCTGGACCTGCGCATCGTCGACTTGCAATTCTCTTTCTTTTCAACTTTCAATCATCACTTAGTTCTCCTTCACTCAATTCTTCTTTCCTTGTAGTGTCTACTTCTTCCTCTACTGTTTCATTTATGACCAGTTCCTTCTTTTTCCCTATCTGCGATTCAGGCCAGTTATCTCCTTTCCTCGATCCTTCTGGCAATAAATATTTCAGGATTGGACTCTTTTCTTTTTCTTTCTCTATGGTGTTTTCTCTTGATGGACCTGCAATGGGCACAGGAGGAGTCAGATCACTTTGACTTTGATCCGTCTCAACTCTTTCCCCCTCTTGGTCTGGCAATTGTTCTGTTTGCTTTTCAGCACTGTCTGCTTCTAGGAGAACCTCTGCTGAGCTAGGCTCTCCTGCTGTATCCGTTGAGAATGATTCTTCCGCACCCTCCTGTAGTTCTTCACCTTCGTCTCTTAGAGGGGTAATTGAACCATCTTCCCAAATCTCTGGTTCAACTTCAGGCTCTCTTGGCTCCCTTTCTGGTTCTGGTGCGGCGACCTGTCACCGTCTCTCAGATTGTGCCCTGGATCATGGATGGGTGGCTGGGTGGTGACCTGCACCTGCTGAGAGAAAGAGCGAACCACATCAGCCAGACCCTTGCAGTAGTCCAACACCATATCATCTGTAATATTCATAAGTGCATTGGCTGGAACTGCTGGTAATCTCATTGCTCTATCCATGAGGATCTCATGGGGTGACAGTCCTGTCTTCCTGTCGGGAGTGTTTCTCATCGACAATAACACCATGCACGCAGCATCTGCCCATTTCGGATTTGTAGCTGCACACATCTTTGCAATTTTTGATTTTAAAGCACCATTCATCTGTTCCACTAGTCCTGATGCTTCAGGGCGATAGCTACAATGCAACTTCTGCTTGATGTTCAATGCTGCACGTAAGAGTTTAATCACCTTGTTATTGAAGTAAGTTCCTCTATCTGATTCTAATGAGATCAGAAACCCAAAACGTGGTATCAATTCCCTGAGTAACAACTTTGCTACTGTGAGACTGTCATTTCTTCGTGTAGAGTATGCTTCAATCCAATGACTAAAAACACACACAATCACCAACACATACTTCAAACCTCCACACGCAGGCCTCTCAATAAAATCCAGTTGCATTCTGCTAAATGGTCCTCCTGCTCTTCCAATGTGGCTCAAATTCACCACTTTCCCTTTTCCCACATTTAGCTGCTGACAAACTACATACTGCTTCTGCTGCTTGCCTAAATTTAGGATTGAACCAGTCTATTTTGAACAACCGAACCATGGCATCCCTTCCTATGTGTGCCTGTCCGTGATAATATTGGGCCATTTGGGACAACAAACTATTGGGAAACCATCTGGCCCTCCTCTGAAACCCAAATTTTATCAGGTCTTTGGACACATTTACCCACAGCCGTTTTTCTTCCTTGTCAACATTATTCTGAAGTGTTTTCAACTCTTCCAAGGTATCGTTCACTTTCAAAGCAAAACTTGTACATGTATTTTCTTCTTCTGACATAAATTCCCACTTGTCTTTGAACAATATACAGTTCAATGCGCAAAACCTTGCGACTTGATCTGCATATCCAATTCCCAGTGAGATGTATTCCTGTGTCTTTTGGTGAGCACTGCGTTTCACCACTGCAATTTCTTCAGGTAACTGTATTGCATACAACAATTCCTTTATCCTGTAGCCATTTCTTACTGGTGAACCAGTAGAGGTCAGGAAACCTCTTTGCAACCATAATTGACCAAAATCATGAACAATTCCAAATCCATATTGACTATCCCTATAGATGGTGACTCTCAGTCTAGCAGAAACAAGGCAAGCCCTTGTAAGAGCTACCAATTCTGCCACTTGTGTAGAATACTCTCCTCGAAGGCAGGAAGCTTCTAGAGTACTTGTAATTGTGCACACACCATATCCTGCTCTCAATGTCCCTGTACCATCTCTGATACATGAGCCTTCAACAAAGACAATTTGGTAATTTTCCTCCAATCGTGTATCTCTGGTAGCAGGCCTTGGTTCTGTACACAGTTCAGTTACCTCAAGACAATTATGCTCAATATCTTCTTGTTTTTCAATTTCAACAACATCACTGGAAAGCAATGTTTCTGAGTTCAGCACTACAATTATTTCAATGTTACATTTGGAGGACCTAGAATGCTCGTCTCATACCTTGTCAGTCTGGCGCCAGTCAAATACTGCATTTTCGTCCTTGCCAGTAAAATCTCAACAGAGTGAGGAACCATTACCGTTACAGGGTATCCCATCACTACTCCCTCACATTGGGAAAGACTTTGACCAACTGCGGCAACTGCACGCACACAACCTGGTAAAGCTGCTGCAACTGGGTCCAAGGTAGGTGAAAAATAGGCTACTGGGCGATACGCACCTCCATGGACCTGTGTCAAGACAGACAGAGAACATGCATCACATTCATGACAAAACAATGTGAATGGTTTTGTGTAATCAGGCATTCCCAACGCTGGAGCTCTGCACAAACTCTCTCTCAACTCAGTGAATGCTTTCATCTGTTCTTCATCTAGTGTAATGTGGTCTGTGACATCCTTGTGTGTCAGTTGCTGTAATGGTTTGGCAATCTCAGCAAAAGATGGAATCCACTGTCGACAATAGCCTACCATTCCCAGAAACATTCTGACATCTCTCTGTAAAGTCGGTGGACTTCTCTGCAAAATCTTTGTAATCCTTTCTCTGGAAATTCTCCTTGACCCTTTCTCAATCTGATGACCCAAATATTTTCACTGACTTCTGACAGTACTTCAATTTAAAAGGTGACACCTTATGTCCGAATTTTCCCAAATGATTTAATAGGGCAATCGAGTCGTACTTACACTCGTCCCTCGTTCTCGCAGCGATCAATAGATAATCAATGTACTGAACTAGAGTCGACTGGCAGGGTAGTTCCAATGACTCCAAGTTCTTTTGCAGAATCTGATTGAACAAAGACTCAGTGTACCCTTGTGGAAGCCTGCACCAGCTGTAGACTTAATCAAGGAATTTGAAACAAAAAAGAAATTGACTATCCTCATGAAGAGGCACAGAAAAGAAAGCTTGTGACAAGTCAACCACTGTGAACCGCTCTGCATCGCATGGAATCTGAAACATTATTACTGCTGGATTTGGGACTACAGGACAACGCTTGACCACCATGTCATTCACTTTTTTCAAGTCCTGTACGATGCACACTTTCCCACACGGCTTCTTTTTGCCCATTATCAGTGAATTACATGGACTGCTCGAAACTTCTTTCAAAACTCCTTGCTTCAGAAAATCTCCAATTATCTGAGCCACTTTAGCATAACATCCTGTGCCATGTTATACCGGGAAACTGCAGGAACACTACATTCTGCTTCAAAGTGACTTTCATTGGTTCCACGCCTTTAATCAGACCCACATCTTTGCCTGTTAAGTCCCACACATTTTCCTGTACCGTTCCCTGTAAATCCGCATATAATTCTTTCATAGTGAACATTGGGAAAAACTCAATCAATGGTTATTCTTCATTAATGCTTCCACTCCCAATCTCAGGAATTTGTTCTTCCTCATCATCACTATTTGTCTGAACCGCTATTTCAGCAGTAGAACAATTGATTAAACATCTGGTCTTGTACAATAAGCCCCTTCCCAGTAGGGATACTGGACTCGAGTCACAAATTACAAACCTATGTAGTCCCTGGAAGATGCCAATTTCCAGCTGCACTAGATCTGTGATTGGATTTGTCAACTGTATATTTGCTACTCCTATAACTTGAACTGTTCTGTCTGAAAGAGGTAAGTTTGGGACTTCTGCACTTCTCACTGTTGAGCGGGTTGCTCCTGTGTCTACCAAGAATGAGACTCTGTGACCCATGGCCTTCCCTTCTACAAAGGGTCCTCGCTGATCTACTTCTAATGAAGCTGCAAGCACACACAGTCCCTCATCTGAACTGTCACTCATCCATTCATCGTTTATTTTATTCTCACTATGTAATGGGAATTAGTGCACTGTATCATTACATCTGTCCTGTCTCTGACCTATGACCTGCTGAGTAAGAATCATCTGTTGCTGTTCCATCGGGGCTTGAGGTATCTGCATTTTCTGTCTAGGTACCATAGGAACCTGCTGCTGCATTGGTTGTAACTGTGTCAATTGTGCAAGAGGCATTTGCATGTGTTGCATAGGTTGAAAATTCTGCACTTGATTCATGTTCATGTTCAAAACTTTTTGCACGTCGCAAACAGCGAATTTCGCTGTTTGCGACGTGCAAAAAGCACATCGGGATGCCCAATTCCCGTTTTGCGAGTCGGTAACCTGGTTACTGACTCGCAAAACGGGACTGCGAGTTGCAATTAGGAAGGTGTGTTCCCCTTCCTAATTGCGAGTCGCAGTGCAATGCTGTATTGTTTGTGACCTAAGCAATTGCAGTTACCACCAGTGTCACACCAGTGGTAACCCATTCGCAAAAGAGAAGGGGTCCCCATGGGACCCCTTCCCTTTGTGAATGGCATGAAAAACGAAACAAAAATGTTTAATTTTTTAGTTTTGTAATGCATCTCGTTTTCCTTTAAGGAAAACGGGCTGCATTACAAACAAAAAAAATGCTTTATTTAAAAGCAGTCACAGAGATGGTGGTCTGCTGTCTCCAGCAGGCCATCATCCCTGTGAGTGCCGCCACTCGCAAGGGGGTCGCAAATTGCGACCCACCTCATTAATATTAATGAGGTGGGCCTCTGCGACCCCCTTGCGAGTCACAGATGGTGTCAGGGACACCATCCTACATTCTGGATGGCGACTCGCAAATTGCGAGTCAATCTGACTCGCAATTTGTGAGTCGCAATCCAGATTTTTACTACATCTGGCCCTTAGTCCTCTCATTCTAGGGACCTTCACAGTTTGAAATGTATTGACATCACTACCTTGCTGAACAACACCTTCCTGCCGTTTCCAGTGTCCCACATTTCCACACAGGTGACACTGTAACATCTTTTTCATTCCTTGCACATCACTCTGAACCACTACTGTGCTCAAATCCGGTCCACGATTCATATTGACTCCACGACCCCTACCTCTCACTTGAGGTTGCAACATGACAGTTCCTTGCTGCTGTGGCATCTGTTGCACTAAAGCTCCTTGCACACCTGTTTGAGCTGCCTTAATCTGCATCACCATTACCTTCTCCTTCAACTTCTTCTGTTTCAACTCAATCTCATCACTACAGTATTTTGTATACTGCACCACCTCATCAATCGGTTTCGCTTGCCAACAAATCAAATGACTTAAGCATCTGCCCTACTTCAGGTCTTAATCCTTCGACAAACCTGAACACAAAGTGCAACATGTCTTTCGGCTCAATCGCTTCTTTGCCACTGTACTCCTTGAATGCTTTTAACAATCTCTCATAGTAGGTATGTATGGACTCCTTTACTTCCTGCACTGTCCTGTCGATTCTCTGCCAGTCAATATTTTTAGGTGAAATTCTCATCTTCAAGAACTCAATCACCTTATAATAATGCTTCATCACCTCAGGTGATGGTGCACCTGTAACTCAATCCCTTTCTAGTTCACTCATCAGCCAATTCACTGCTCTCTTGCAACTCAACCCATAAATCAGCTGGAACCACTATCTCCAATAGTGTATTCAAGTCTTCCCACAGTCATTTGGAAAGTTTCACAAACCTATCTGTCTGCTGGTACCACTCAACCATCTTCTCTCTCAATTTTGGGTAATCATTTGTGAATGACAAAATATCACTTCTATGCCAAGGAACATGAACAAACTGCCCTCTGGGAATTCCTCTCATTGGTAATATTTTTACTGGATCCTTCTCTTTCTGAACACCTTCAGACCCTTCTTGTGAATCTTGTTTCCGTTTATCCTTCTTCTTTGACCATCTGCCTTCCCACTTCTCTAATGCTCCCCAAATTTGTGCACTCTGCAATAGCTCCTTGAGATGCGCCTTCATTCCTGCTGACCTCGCCTCAAAGTCTAGTCTACAGCTTCTTTTCAAATGTTTTGATTTCTCGATTTCTATGTCATGCTTATCTACCAAATCTGCCAATCTCTGATGTATTTTGCCCACTTCTCTTGTAATTCTCGGACACAAATACCTCAACTATTCTTCTGTGTAGGATTCTAACCTGTTCACTCCCATCGATCCCTCAACTAGTTGAGTTATCTCTGTAGCCAATCTCACACAATCAATCTGCTCCTCACCTCTGGATGTATTATGTGGGGTATTCAGACTATCTAACCACTCACTCAGCTGCTGTGCTGTTAATCCTTGCAATAAGATATTATTGGCATTTGGCAATGGCACCTGTTGTATCTCTGCTCCCGTAGTTTGCGGTGTCAGAAGATTCAAGCTCTGACTTACACTTGGACCATATACGGCATCTGGAAGAGCAACAAGTGCACTAAGATCCAATAACGGCCTAGATCCATCAAAGGTCTGGCCCATAGATGACATTATTTGCACATGGTCTCTCACTCCCCTTCTCTTGAGGCTCTGTGACATTTCACCCTGTTCTCCTGCAATCGGCTTCTTTTGTGCAAATAATGGTACTGCTGGACCAACAGTAATTGGCAAAGATATTGCATCTGGTGCTGCTCTGGCACCCGCATTTTGTGGAAGGGTTGCTCCCATACTCTGATTTATCACTGGTGTCACATCTGACTGGGTCCCTGTCAATGCTGTGAACTTCAGCAAACCCTGTGTCTGTGCCTGAGGCAATAACATTGGGTTTGGCTCCGTCTGAACTAACATTGGCCTCGGAATCACTTGCTCTGTAGGAACTACTGAGTTCGAGGTTGACTCAAGTATCGGCACTTCTGGATAAATTCTGTGTATCGGTGGTGGGTGCAAACACACCATCTACAAACACTCTTCCCCTCTCTTCACCTATACACGACCATACAATCCCCACATTTCACTCCACCACACATATTACCTCTTCCAGTCATCACAACTAACACTACCTCCCCTGACACACATCCATCACCTCTTACACACCTCGTACATTCATCTCCAAAACACATCAACACCCCATCTAACACTCAAATTCCACTCACCAGCACTAACTCACATACAAATCCCTCACCAAAAACAACCACACCAATATCCCCTCTCACTATTCCACAAAAACAATACAGACCACAAACATCAGCACATCAAATCAACACAAACTTACATTACACTTATCGTCATACCCACTCCCACCCTCAGGACTACACAAAGAATACAAATTCCATCCTATCTCCACCCCTACTTTCTCACTCTTCACAAACACCTACCACAAGCACCCCAACCCAGCAACTTTCATTCACTCGCCTCTCCTCCATTGCACAATTTAGAGCCTTACTTCATGATCCACATGCTCCTCCACCACCCCTAACCCATACTCCATCCACACTAAACAAACGCAAACAAAATAAAAAACATGCCACTCATAGCAACCTCGCATCCCCTTGTCTATTACATAATAAGACTACCCTACCAAAACCAGTACACTCTTCATGGCTCTCTCAGCCACCAAGTCCACCACCCACACACACAGACCCAACAAAATGCCTCCTTAACCTGCTGGAAGAGGAACACTATATTGAAAAGCAAGACTATTGTGAGCCTCAAACAGTTATCACAACTAGCAACACTCCTGCTTCAAGCTCATATTATACAACTTACCCTTCTCCTAAACAAAAGAACACTACCACTAACACACCTTTTCTAAACTGCCAGCTCATAAATGCTCGATCACTCTAAAAAAACAAGCACCATATCTACGACCTGTTCACAGACACACAACCTGACTTACTATTCATAACTGAATCCTGGTTGGAAGATGACATTGTTGCATGAAGCCATTCCTCGAGGCAATCAAACTATCGCGCAAAACCGTATAGGCAAGAGATGAGGTGGACTAGCTATTATATTCAAACAGGCATTGAACCTCAGTAAAACAGACATCATCTCCATACAAGGTTGTGAAGCCCTCCTTACCAGATGCCACCTTACACCAACTTCCTCCTGTAGCTGTCTCCTCCTTTACAGACCTCCACCTAACATCTCCACATTCCCAGATGCTTTTCTAGACACAGGCCCTCATTCTGACCCTGGCGGTCGGTGATAAAGCGGCGGCCAAGCCGCCAACAGGCCGGCGGTCTAAAATATGCAATTCTGACCCTGGCGGGAACCGCCAACACAGCCCGCCAACTTAACACTCCGCCCGCCACGGCGGTACAAACAAACAGCGCGGCGGTTCCCGCCAACAGCCAGGCGGCAGACAATGTACCGCCCACCCTATTACGACCCACCAATCCGCCACCTTTTCCGGGACGGGAGCACCGCCGATAAGAACACGGCGGAAACAGACTACGAACGGGAAAACGCTAACCTCTACGCACTCCACGGGAGATTCCGGCAGTATGGAACCAGAGTTGCAGGTCATCCCCGCACTACTATACCTGCTCATATACCAGGAGCACGCCCGGCGGCGCGGAAGACATCGGTGAGTACTGCACCTACGACACAGGGGAGGGAAAAGATTACCGGCACACACCCACCCACCCACACCCACTACAACACACACATCAATGCATTCCCACAGATCACTGTCACAACCCACAAACCACCCCCCACCGAAATAATGCAAAGACCAAAAGAAGAGATCATAAACGGGCAGATATATTGAAATATGTACACCAGTAATCCCAATAAATAAATAAACTATGTACAAAATATATACAGCTACTAAATGTAGTCCAACCACTGTCCGTGGATCACAGGGGTCCTGTGCAAAGGGGCAAGGCCCAGTCCCACGACAAGAACTCCACGGAGAGAACCCCTCGTCTACCGTCCTCCCGGACCTCGCGCCTCTTTTAGGGACGCCATCGCCGACTTCATCTCCCCGCACGCCCTCCCCTCACCGGACTACATCCTCCTAGGCGACCTCAACTTCCATCTGGAACAAAACAACGACCCCAACACCACCACCCTGCTCGACAACCTCGCCAACCTCGGCCTCAAACAACTGGTGAACACCGCCACCCACATCGCCGGACACACGCTCGACCCTATCTTCTCCGCCAGCAAACACGTCTTCTTCAGCCACACCTCTGCCCTACACTGGACCGACCACAGCTGCGTCCACTTCACATTCCGACGCGAGACCTCCCACCTCCGCACTCAACCCATCCCTCATCGACAGTGGAACAAGATCCCTGAAGAGCAACTCTTCTCCGCTCTCGCCGCCAACCAACCCACCCTCACCACCGACCCCAACGACGCAGCTCTCAACCTCACAAACTGGATCTCCAACTGCGCTGACAACCTTGCTCCCCTCAAACGCACGCATCGACAGACCAACACCAAAAAACCTCTCTGGTTCTCGGACACCCTCAAAGAATCAAAGAAAACTTGTCGTGCCCTTGAGAAGGCCTGGCGCAAGGACCACACCGCTGACAACATGACCGCCCTCAAGAACGCTACACGCGAACACCACCACCTGATCCGCACTGCCAAAAGGAACTTTTTCACCGACAGACTAGACAAAAACAGCCACAACAGCAGAGAACTCTTCAGCATCGTCAAAGAGTTCTCCAACCCCAGCACCAGCGCCAACGCCGTCACGCCCTCACAGGATTTGTGCGAATCCCTCGCCACTTTCTTCCATCGCAAGATCAGCGACCTCCACGACAGCTTCGGACACCAGACCCAACCATACACCACGGAACCCGCTTCCCCGGACATCACCCTCAACAACTGGACCCACATCAACACGGAAGAAACCAAATCCATCATGAACTCTATCCACTCCGGCGCCCCTTCGGACCCCTGCCCGCACTTCATCTTTAACAAAGCCGACGACATCAGCGCCCCGCACCTCCAGACCGTCATCAACTCTTCTTTTTCTTCTGCTACCTTCCCCGAATGCTGGAAGCACGCTGAAGTCAACGCCCTACTAAAGAAACCTACGGCTGACCCAAGCGACCTGAAAAACTTCCGCCCCATCTCTCTTCTACCTTTCCCAGCCAAGGTAATAGAAAAGACCGTCAACAAACAGCTGACCACCTTCCTGGAAGACAACAACCTGCTCGACCCTTCACAAACCGGATTCCGAACCAACCACAGCACGGAAACCGCCCTCATCTCAGTCACAGACGACATCAGAACCCTGATGGACAACAGTGAAACAGTCGCCCTCATTCTCCTCGACCTCTCGGCTGCCTTTGACACCGTCTGTCACCGCACCCTAATCACCCGCCTACGCTCCACCGGGATCCAAGGCCAGGCCCTGGACTGGATCGCCTCCTTCCTCGCTAACCGCTCCCAAAGAGTTTACCTCCCTCCGTTTCGCTCAGAACCCACCAAGATCATCTGCGGCGTACCTCAAGGCTCATCGCTCAGCCCGACACTCTTCAATGTCTACATGAGCCCCCTCGCCGACATCGTACGCAAGCACGACATCATCATCACCTCCTACGCCGACGACACCCAACTTGTACTCTCCCTCACCAAGGACCCCGCCAGCGCCAAGACCAACCTACAAGAGGGTATGAAGGACGTCGCAGATTGGATGAGGCTCAGCCGCCTAAAGCTGAACTCTGAAAAAACGGAAGTCCTCATCCTCGGCAACATCCCGTCCGCCTGGGACGACTCCTGGTGGCCCACGGCCCTCGGCACCGCACCGACCCCCGCAGACCACGCCCGCAACCTCGGCTTCATCTTGGACCCTCTTCTCACCATGACCAAGCAAGTCAACGCCGTGTCCTCCGCCTGCTTCCTCACTCTCCGCATGCTCCGTAAGATCTTCCGCTGGATCCCCGCCGACACCAGAAAAACCGTGACCCACGCCCTCGTCACGAGCCGCCTGGACTACGGCAACACCCTCTACGCCGGGACCACAGCCAAACTCCAAAACCGCCTGCAACGCATCCAAAACGCCTCGGCCCGCCTCATCCTCGACGTACCCCGCAACAGCCACATCTCCGCACACCTGAGACACCTGCATTGGCTCCCAGTCAGCAAAAGGATCACCTTCCGTCTTCTCACCCACGCACACAAAGCCCTCCACAACAAGGGACCGGAATACCTCAACAGACGCCTCAGCTTCTACGTCCCCACCCGCCCCCTCCGCTCCGCTGGCCTCGCACTTGCTGCCGTCCCTCGCACCCACCGCTCCACGGCGGGTGGGAGATCTTTCTCCTTCCTGGCGGCCAAGACCTGGAACTCCCTCCCCACCAGCCTCAGGACCACCCAGGACCACTCCGCTTTCCGGAGACTCCTAAAGACTTGGCTGTTCGAGCAGCGATAACCCCCCCTTTCCCCCCAAGCGCCTTGAGACCCGCACGGGTGAGTAGCGCGCTTTATAAATGTTAATGATTTGATTTGATTTGCAGGGGCATCAGAAAGAAAATAGGACAGGCACCTCAGGGGGAAGGGAAGGGGGGGCACCTCAGCCACTTGAGTACACGACACCAGATCCACGAGGGGACTCCATGACCACTGGCCCATCCTGGGGAGAGCAAAGCCACAGTCCAAACAGTCCATACAGTGGGTGGCCTGCCCACTGGCCCATCCTGGGGAGAGCAAAGCCACAGTCCATACAGTCCATACAGTGGGTGGCCTGCCCACTGGGCCATCCTGGGGAGAGCAAAGCCACAGTCCAAACAGTCCATACAGTGGGTGGCCTGCCCACTGGGCCATCCTGGGGAGAGCAAAGCCACAGTCCATACAGTCCATACAGTGGGTGGCCTGCCCACTGGGCCATCCTGGGGAGAGCAAAGCCACAGTCCAAACAGTTCATACAGTGGGTGGCCTGCCCACTGGGCCATCCTGGGGAGAGCAAAGCCACAGTCCAAACAGTCCATACAGTGGGTGGCCTGCCCACTGGGCCATCCTGGGGAGAGCAAAGCCACAGTCCATACAGTCCATACAGTGGGTGGCCTGCCCACTGGGCCATCCTGGGGAGAGCAAAGCCACAGTCCAAACAGTCCATACAGTGGGTGGCCTGCCCACTGGGCCATCCTGGGGAGAGCAAAGCCACAGTCCAAACAGTCCATACAGTGGGTGGCCTGCCCACTGGGCCATCCTGGGGAGAGCAAAGCCACAGTCCAAACAGTCCATACAGTGGGTGGCCTGCCCACTGGGCCATCCTGGGGAGAGCAAAGCCACAGTCCAAACAGTCCATACAGTGGGTGGCCTGCCCACTGGGCCATCCTGGGGAGAGCAAAGCCACAGTCCATACAGTCCATACAGTGGGTGGCCTGCCCACTGGGCCATCCTGGGGAGAGCAAAGCCACAGTCCAAACAGTCCATACAGTGGGTGGCCTGCCAACTGGGCCATCCTGGGGAGAGCAAAGCCACAGTCCAAACAGTCCATACAGTGGGTGGCCTGCCCACTGGGCCATCCTGGGGAGAGCAAAGCCACAGTCCAAACAGTCCATACAGTGGGTGGCCTGCCCACTGGGCCATCCTGGGGAGAGCAAAGCCACAGTCCATACAGTGGGTGGCCTGCCCACTGGGCCATCCTGGGGAGAGCAAAGCCACAGTCCATACAGTCCATACAGTGGGTGGCCTGCCCACTGGGCCATCCTGAGGAGAGCAAAGCCACAGTCCAAACAGTCCA
Organism: Pleurodeles waltl; assembly: GCF_031143425.1. Classification (NCBI taxonomy): domain Eukaryota; kingdom Metazoa; phylum Chordata; class Amphibia; order Caudata; family Salamandridae; genus Pleurodeles; species Pleurodeles waltl. Next base: position 744,361,576 of record NC_090450.1, on the reverse strand, counting down.
TACAGTGGGTGGCCTGCCCACTGGGCCATCCTGGGGAGAGCAAAGCCACAGTCCAAACAGTCCATACAGTGGGTGGCCTGCCCACTGGGCCATCCATCCTGGGGAGAGCAAAGCCACAGTCCATACAGTCCATACAGTGGGTGGCCTGCCCACTGGGCCATCCTGGGGAGAGCAAAGCCACAGTCCAAACAGTCCATACAGTGGGTGGCCTGCCCACTGGGCCATCCTGGGGAGAGCAAAGCCACAGTCCAAACAGTCCATACAGTGGGTGGCCTGCCCACTGGGCCATCCTGGGGAGAGCAAAGCCACAGTCCATACAGTCCATACAGTGGGTGGCCTGCCCACTGGGCCAACCTGGGGAGAGCAAAGCCACAGTCCAAACAGTCCATACAGTGGGTGGCCTGCCCACTGGGCCATCCTGGGGAGAGCAAAGCCACAGTCCAAACAGTCCATACAGTGGGTGGCCTGCCCACTGGGCCATCCTGGGGAGAGCAAAGCCACAGTCCATACAGTCCATACAGTGGGTGGCCTGCCCACTGGGCCATCCTGGGGAGAGCAAAGCCACAGTCCAAACAGTCCATACAGTGGGTGGCCTGCCCACTGGGCCATCCTGGGGAGAGCAAAGCCACAGTCCATACAGTCCATAACAGACCCCACTGCCACTGGAGGAGGCAAGTTGGCCAGAGGACATCCTGCAGCCCTGCCCGAGATAGATCCTGCCCTGCCACGTCTGCCAAAGGGCCAGCGGTCCTTGCCTTGAAGGGCCCAGTTCAGCGGTTCTTGAGACGGCGGGGCCCAGCGGAGCGGTGCTTGAGACGGCGGGGCCCAGTTCAGCGGTTCTTGAGACGGCGGGGCCCAGTTCAGCGGTTCTTGAGACGGCGGGGCCCAGCGGAGCGGTGCTTGAGACGGCGGGGCCCAGTTCAGCGGTTCTTGAGACGGCGGGGCCCAGCGGAGCGGTGCGTGAGACTGCGGGGCCCAGTTCAGCGGTTCTGGAAACGGCGGGGCCCAGTTCAGCGGTCCTTGCCTTGAAGGGCCCAGTTCAGCGGTTCTTGAGACGGCGGGGCCCAGCGGAGCGGTGCTTGAGACGGCGGGGCCCAGTTCAGCGGTTCTTGAGACGGCGGGGCCCAGCGGAGCGGTGCGTGAGACGGCGGGGCCCAGTTCAGCGGTTCTGGAGACGGCGGGGCCCAGTTCAGCGGTCCTTGCCTTGAAGGGCCCAGTTCAGCGGTTCTTGAGACGGCGGGGCCCAGCGGAGCGGTGCTTGAGACGGCGGGGCCCAGTTCAGCGGTTCTTGAGACGGCGGGGCCCAGCGGAGCGGTGCGTGAGACGGCGGGGCCCAGTTCAGCAGTTCTGGAGACGGCGGGGCCCAGTTCAGCGGTCCTTGCCTTGAAGGGCCCAGTTCAGCGGTTCTTGAGACGGCGGGGCCCAGTTCAGCGCTCCTTGCCTTGAAGGGCCCAGTTCAGCGGTTCTTGAGACGGCAGGGCCCAGCGGAGCGGTTCTTGAGACGGCGAGGCCCAGTTCAGCGGTTCTGGAGACGGCGGCCGGTCTATGGCCAACTGCTAATTGCCTGGTGGTGCCCTCCTGGGCAGCGGGGATGGTGCTCCTTCAATGCCCACCTGGGCTGTGGGTGGTGGGGCCCTCCTGGCCAGCTGGGCTGGGTCCTCCCTGGGCAGCGGCTATGGGGGTGGTGGGCTCTCCCGGGGCAGCTGTGCCGGTTCCTCCCGGGGCAGCGGCTATGGGGGTTGTGGGCTCCTCCTGGGCAGCAGGCCTGCTGCCTGACCTCTCCGACTTGCTGCCCTTGCCCTCCTTAGTCGTGGGCCTGTGGCCCTTTCCTCCCTTTGGAGCTGTGGCTGGTGACTGTCTCTGGGTGGTGTCCGGGGGGGATGTAGAAGGCAGGCTCCTGCGGCGGCCCTTCCGCCTTCTGCTCCTCTTCCCAGGGGGTGGGCTGGCTGTCCCCTTGCTGCTGGGCGAAGATCCAGACATGCGGGCTGGCGGGCTCCAATACCCCTGCACCCTTGTCAAGGGGGCTGCAGGGCTGGTGGTGGCTGAGGTGCTCTTCTTACCCCGACGAGAAGGAGGGGGGGGCTCAGGGTCAGGAAAGAAGTTAGTAGTGGCGAGGAAGAGCTTCTTGGGACAATGGAGAGTGGTAGGTACAGTGGGAATGGGAGTGGAGGGAGAGGATGTGGTTGTAGGTGAGTCACGTTTGCTGTCTTTGGGTGCAGGTGCAGGAGGGATAGGCTGTCGTGAGGTGGATGGCTGTTGGGTGGGTGGGTGGCTGCGTTTGTGTGGTGTGGAAGAGGGGGTGACAGACACAGTGGGAGAGGACACAGGGGACGTGTAAATGGCAGTGGGGGTGGTGACTGCACGTGTGCGGACTGGAGTGGAGGGTGTGCTGGTGATGGAAACACTGGCTGATGGTGAGGTGAATGGAGGTGTGAGTGTAGACGTCACAGGGAGGGAGGAGGGAGACGAGGAGGTGGGGGTCACAGAGGTGGTAGTGACTGTTGGCATGTCTGCATCGGAATGTTGCGTGTGTGAATGTCTGCGTGATCTGTGGTGCTTATGTTTGGATGAGCTTCTCTTGGGTGTTGAGGTGTGTGCAGGCTGGTCTGATGGTGTGGGTGGGACAGGCAGAGGAACAGGAGACTGGGAGGAGGGAGTTAGTAGAGGCAGACAGGAGACAGGGACAATGGCTGCCGTCAGTGCTGAGGCCAGAGCCTGGAACGATCGCTGATGGGCAGCCTGACCCGAATGAATGCCCTCCAGGTACGCATTGCTGCGATGAACCTCCCTCTCCACCCCCTGGATGGCATTCAAAAGGGTAGTCTGCCCAACAATGAGCGTTCGGAGGAGGTCAATGACCTCCTCACTGAGGGCAGCGGGGGTAACAGGGGCAGGGCCTGAGGTGCCTGGGGCGAAGGAGATGCCCGGCTTCCTGGCAGAGCGGGCACGGGGCGAACGCTGAGGGGCTGCTGGGAGGGCGGAGATGGTGCGCTGGGTGGCGGCTGTACCTGTAATGGCGGGGGGCACGGATGGTGCCACCCCCGCAAGGGAGCCCCCTTCCGAGGACGTGTCCGTGTCGCTGCAGGGTCCAGTCGTCCCCGTCGTGGAGCTCCCCTCGCCCTCCGTCTCACTGGTCCAGTCTGACTCTGTGGCATGGCCCTCCTGGGCCATGTGAGATGCAGCTCCCTCCTGCCCCGATGCAACTTCTCCTCCGCCTGATGATGCTGATGCACACAAGCACAGAAAGACAAACAAAAAGGGGGGGGGAGAGAGAAATAAAGGGTTATTGAGTACATGGATCTCCGGTACAGTTAGCGGACATGACAGACACAGATGCCCCCTGCACTAAGTTGCGCACTTGGGGTCCGCTACGCATTCCGTGGAACATGCCCTACACGCCTAGAGTTGACAACTGCACCCATGGATGACACGGCCCAGGGATGGCTGTACTGACAAACTACTGAGGGTGGTGGCTGGGGACACAGGGGCTTACGGGGGTGCCCAGCCTACAGATATCGCCCTGGCCTAGGGGGACCCCCAGCCCTCCTCCCCCACCCAGACACCTCCACTGCGCGACAACAGAGTAGATAATGCTTGTACTCACCCCCTTGTGTCTGCTGTGCTGCCCTCACGCGCCCATCCAAATCAGGGTAGGCCACCGCCAGGATCCGGAACATCAGGGGGCTCAGTTGACGGCAGGCACCCCGCCTACGTTGGGAGGCCATCCCCAGCAGAGACTCGGCGGTCTTCTTGGTCCCGCGGCGGATGTCCTCCCACCTCTTGCGGCAGTGGGTGCCCCGTCGATGGTGGACCCCCAGGGTCCGGACTTCCTTGGCGATGGCACGCCAAATCCCGATCTTCTCATGGGCGCGGACCTATGTGACACGTACAGGGAGGGAGAAATACCACATTCAAGTTTGTCAGCATTTTCCTTGCCAGTGGCCCAACGCCCCCCATCCCCGCCAGGCCCCCCGCCATGCCCCCCGCCAGGCCCAACATGCCCCCCATCCCCGCCAGGCCCCCCGCCATGCCCCCGCCAGGCCCAACATGCCCCCCATCCCCGCCAGGCCCCCGCCATGCCCCCCGCCAGGCCCAACATGCCCCCCATCCCCGCCAGGCCCCCCGCCAGGCCCCCAAGCCAGCCAGTGGCCCCAAATCCAGATTGAATTAAACTCACTTGTTGGTCTGGAGGACCGTAGAGTAGCGCATACTGGGGGAGGACCCCATCCACAAGTTTCTCCAACTCCTCTCCAGTGAAGGCAGGGGCCCTTTCCCCAGGCGCAGCAGCCATTGTCCCTTCCAGACCGAGGTCACAGCAACACTTGCAGTATAGGTCCTCTCCTGTGAAAGTTCAAGTCGCAAGTGGATAAGTAGATAGAAAATGGCGGTCACGTCCGCGGCGGTGCGTACCGCGGCGGTGCGTCCCGCCACCGCCGGCGCCCTTCGCCATTGGCTCCTGAAACCCATAGGCTTCAATGTTAACCAATGCGGCTTGGCGCCGCGGTCTTGGCCCGCCGCCCGCCGCGGTGTGCCACGCCAGCGCATTGACCTCACATCCCATTGTCACACTTCACAGGTCAGGCAGCCGCCATTTCCAGGGCCCACATGGCTCAATTTCAACTGCGTCACACAGGCCTAGGCCTTGCATAGCCACTCAGACACGCCATTCACTGCATAGAGAATCGTTTACTGTGCTAGCTGTGAGTACGTACCTGTGGGTTGCTTGACTGTGTGCTCCATGTTGTCCTTCCTAGGCACCGTCCGCTGGGTTGGGCGAGGAGACGGATGAATCCTCCCGTGTACCGACCGCTGGTGGACCTGTCGACAATGGAAGAACGCCACATTATCCTGACCTACCGTCTTAACCGTGCCACTATCCATGAACTGTGTGCCCAGCTGGAGCCCGACCTGATGTCCCCCATCCGCCAACCCACAGGGATTCCCCCTCTGGTGCAGGTCATGTCAGTACTCCATTTCTTGGCAAGTGGGTCATTTCAGACAACCGTGGGAATTGCTTCTGGGATGTCTCAGCCCATGTTTTCGAAGGTGTTATCCAGAGTGTTGTCTGCCCTGATGAAATCCGTGAGGAGCTACATCATTTTCCCTGAGGTGGGCGAATTGGCTACAGTGAAGGGTGATTTCTACGCCCTAGGACATATTCCCAACGTAATTGGTGCCATTGATGGGACCCATGTGGCTTTGGTTCCCCCAAGAGACAGGGAGCAGGTGTACAGGAACAGAAAAAATTACCATTCAATGAACATCCAGGTGGTGTGTTTGGCTGACCAGTACATCTCGCATGTAAATGCCAAATTCCCAGGGTCAGTGCATGACGCCTACATCCTCAGGAATAGCAGCATCCCTTACGTGATGGAACAGCTACAGAGACACCGTGTATGGCTAGTGGGGGACTCTGGGTACCCCAACCTGTCGTGGCTACTGACCCCAGTAAGGAATCCCCGGACCAGGTCAGAGGAACGGTACAATGAGGCCCATGGGCGTACTAGGAGGGTGATCGAACGCACCTTTGGCCTCCTAAAGGCCAGGTTTAGGTGCCTGCATATGACAGGTGGATCCCTAATGTACTCACCTAAGAAGGTGTGTCACATCATCGTGGCCTGCTGCATGCTTCACAACCTGGCTTTGCGCCGCCAGGTGCCTTTCCTGCAGGAGGATGGTCGAGACGGTGGTGTTGTGGCAGCGGTGGAACCTGAGGAGAGTGACGAGGAGGAAGACGACGGGGCTGAAACAGACAACAGGGACAGAATCATTGAACAGTACTTCCAATAGGACACAGGTAACATTTCAAAGATAATTTAGTAAATGTTAACTACTCTCCTGCATCTCTGCTGCCTGTCTATTTGCCCCAGTGTATGATGACTGAGTTTTGGCTTTTCCCTCCCTATTTCAGATCTGGGGTCCCCACTACGAGTCCTGTGCTTCGTTTCCCCATGGACTACAGCTTTGTGGCAGCTGTTTGTTGACTTCAACATGTACAAGGACATATTTGCACTGTCATGTCAATTACAATATATTGAAATCACAGCCAGACTCCAGATATTTTGGTGCAAAATAGGTGTTTATTTAAGTGCTCAAAATGGGATGGGTGGTTTCAAGTGGGTGGGGGCTATGGTGAAGGAATGTCCATGGCAGAGTCCAGAGTAACAGTCACACAGGTGCATTGTCCAGAGGCCTGTGGAGAGATGGAGCATGGGCAGTTCAAGGATGGACAGGGTGACAATGTGGGACAGTGGGATGACATCAGGTGGTATCCATTGCTGGCGGGGGTCTTGACATCCTACTCTGTCTTCTTGCGAGATCTCAGGGCCCTCTTGCGGGGTGGTTCTTCTCCTGCAGGAGGTGGGGGTCTGGTGGGCTGCTGCTGTGCGGGGGCCTCCTGTCCACTAGCGCCGGCGGAGGTGGTTGGCTGTTCTTGGTCCAGGCTAGTGGCAGGGGCCCTTGGGTGTTGTTCAGTGTCCGCCCTGGTGTTGACGAGGTCCTGCAGCAGCCCTACCATGGTAACCAGGGTGGTGTTGATGGCTCTGATGTCCTCCCTGTACCCCCGATAGTGTTCCTCCTGCAGTACCTGGATCTCCTGGAACCGGGCCAGTACCGTCGCCATCGTCTCCTGGGAGCGGTTGTATGCTCCCATGATGGTGGTGAGGACCTCGTGGAGAGTGGGTTCCCTGGGCCTCTCCTCCCCCCCCTGTCGCACAGCTGCCCTCCGAGTTCCCCTGTTTCCCTGGGCCTCTGCCCCCTGGCCGGTGTGCCCACTACCACTGCCCCCAGGTCCCTGTTGTTGTTGGGGTGGTGGGTTATCCTGGGTGCCCTGTAGTGGTAGACACACCGCAGATTGACGCGCCCTGGAGACAGAGGCATGGGCCCGCTGGGTGGGAGCTGTGCTGGTGTTCCCAGAGGGGTTTGGGTCTGTAGTGGCCTGTGCCTGTGTGAGGGGAACCGACTGTCCAGAGGTCCCCGATGGTCCGGGCTGGTCATCGGTGTCCAGGTCGACAGAGCTGCTGTCATCGCTGACGGCCTCTTGGGTGGGGGGTGTGGAGAATTCTGGCCCCTCCGCCGCGGTGTGTTGACGGTCGGGTCCTGCAGGGGTATAGAGGTATGGTTATAGTTTCAATGAGTGGCATATGGGTGTATCTATGGGTTCTCGTGTCCCCAAGTGCTGGCATTCGTGTGTGGGGGCTTTGGTGAGGGTGGCTTGTGGGGGGGATGTGTATATGCATTGGGCATGCTTTGGTGATGGGTGTCCATGCTTAGTGGACGCATGCAGGCCTAGGTTTTGGGATGTGTGGGTTGTGATGGTGAGACATTGGCGGGGAATAGGTGTGCTGGGGGTGGGGGTGAGGATGGTGGTGGGGGTGAGGGTGGGGGTGAGGATGGGGGTGGGGGTGAGGGTGGGGTTCGAGGATGGGGTGAGGGTTGGGGTCTGATTTGGCATGCAGGTGGGGGGGAAGCAGTATTGAAGCTTCAACTTACCAGTATCCATTCCTCCGCCGACTCCTGCGAGGCCGTCAGGATGCAGGATGTTCAAGACTTCCTCCTCCCATGATGTGAATTGTGGGGGTTGAGGTGGGGGTCCTCCGCCAGTCTTCTGCACGGCGATGTTGTGCCTGGATACCATGGAACGCACCTTCCCCCGTAGGTCGTTCCATCGCTTCCTGATGTCTTCCCGATTTCTGGGGTGCTGTCCCACTGCGTTGACCCTGTCGACAATCCTCTGCCATAGCTCCGTCCTCCGGGCAATGCTGGTGTATTGTATCTGTGTGCCGAACAGCTGGGGCTCTACCCGAATGATTTCCTCCACCATGACCCTGAGTTCTTCGTCTGTGAAGCGGGGTTGTCTTTGGGGTGCCATGGGGTGGTGTGTATGATGTGTGGGGTGGAGTATGTGTATTTAAGTGAGTTGAGTGTGGTGGTGTGTGTTGTTTTGTGTGTGGATAGTGTGTGGGTGATGGTGTTGAGTGGCTGTGGCTGTTAGTTTGTGGATGCTGGTGTCTCGCTCTGGCCTTCTTCAGAATTTTTTAGCGTAGGGGTTTGTGGGTGATGTGGGTGTGTGTTTTATATTGTATTGTGTGTGTGGGAGTGGTGTGTGTATGTGTATCAGGTGTGTGGGATTCAAATCGTCCAATGTGGCTGAGTTTTGTTCGTTTGTGTGTATTCTGACCGCGGCGGTGTGTCCCGCCAATGGAATACCGCGTTTGAATGACCGCCGCGTGGATTCGTGGGTCGTAATGGCATGGGCGTATTTCTGTTGGCGTGACGGTGGAGGTTTTGTCACCTCCACTTTTCCGCCGACCGCTGGTCTGGCGGTCTGTTGTGGCGGTCGGATTTTCGGAGGTTTGCCTTCTGCGGGTCAGAATGACCGTGGCGGGTTTCCGCGACCGCGGCGGGATTATGGAGGATTTCTGACCGGCGGTAGGCGCCTTTTACCGCCGAGGTCAGAATGACCACCACAGTCTCAAACCTTATTACACTATACTCCAACCTATGCATTCTTGGGGATCTAAACATTTGGTTTGACAAACCCAATATGCCCCATCCAAAAGCTATCACCACTGGCCTAGTCGCATTGAATTTACATTAGATTGTACACAATCATACACTCATCGCTGGACACATCCTAGATGCCATTTTTGCTAAGCCTGAACTAGTCACTATTCATAGCATCACGCCAATCACTTGGTCAGACCACCATTTGATAACTTTCCGACATACAACTCCACAAATCAACACACCCCACAATTACTTACATACATACACCTATTGACCATGGAGCAAACTCAATTTGGATGACTTAGAAACACAACTAACAGCCAACACAGATCTAGATACAATTAATTCTGTGCCAAAACTTTATGAGTGGCTACAGCAAGCTTTTGATATCCTAAAACCACTCAGAAAAACTAAACACGACAAAAGAAAACCAACACCTTGGCATGGGTGGGCAGTGCAGGGGCCCCCTGACAGGGCCCCATGCAGCTTTTCACTGTCTGCTATGCAGACAGTGAAAAGCGTGACGGGTGCAACTGCACCCGTCGCACGGCCCCACCACGCCGGCTCCATTTGGAGCCGGCTCCCATGTTGCGGCCCACATCCCCGCTGGGCCGGCGGGCGGAAACTTGGTTTCCCTCCGCCAGCCCAGCGGGGATGTCAAAATGGGCACCGCAGGAGTGCGGCTGCATTGGCGGCCGCCCGGCGGTTACAACTTGGCGGGCGGCAATGTTGTAATGAGGCCCTATATCTTTACCAGAACTGATCAATGATTTCCATCTCACATTCTACAACTATGCAGATGACACACAAATACTACTTAAATTAGAATGCCCCAAAAACATTGAAAACTCACAAATCTTCAGTTGCCTCAGAGCCGTTGATCAGTGGATGACCTGGAGCCATCTCAAACTAAATACCTCCAAAACAGAAATACTTATATGTGGTGACTGGAAAAATTATGACACTCTGTGCGTCTGGCCTGACGATCTCGGACCACCTCCTCAATTATCCAAGGAAGTTAAAAACCTAGAAATCACCATGGATTCCAAGTTAACTATGAATGCCCAAGTGGACAAATTAGCATGAACAAGCTTCATCACCTTGAAGACTTTAGGATGCATCTTATCTTCCCCCACCCCGGATTTCCACACAAAGTGCAAGCTACTAGCTCGGTTGTACTATCCAAACTGGATTATGCCAATGGCCTCTACCATGGATCATCTCTATCTATTATGAAAAAAACTACAACGTATCCAGAATTCCGCAGCCAGGCTACTGTTACATGTAAAGCCGCAAGCCCACATCTCCCCTGACTTGAGAGCACTACACTGGTTACCCGTTGCCAGAAGATGCACTTTCAAGCTGCTTTGTATCACCCACAAAGCTATACATGGAACAGGACCACTTTTTTTTCAGAAACAAAATAACCAAATTCATCAAACAAAGAAACCTCCGCTCAAGATTGGCACCCCGCCTTAGAACACCACCATACAAGAAAAAGACTATAGGTGGTACATCCTTCTCCGTTCAAGCAGCCAAACTATGGAATTCATTACCCCCAACTATAAGAGCCACAGATAACTTTCTTGTCTTCAGAAAACTACTCAAGAGTTGGCTCTTTCCTTCATAACCACCATATTCAAACAACTATGGACTGCATATGCCTATGTTGATAAATATTTTTTTCTGATTATGTATATATTTCTGGTTATGTATAGTTCTTTAGAAAATATGTATCGCTACTATGTCATAACAATAAAATACACACACACTCTTTAAACCTGTTTGACTAAGTATATTTTACCCATGGTTCTAATTATGTATTGTATGTGCATATATGTGTGTATTCATGTGTGTTTGTATGTATGTATGTATGTGTATATGTTGTTTCTGTGCTTGGCATGTTTGTGGGTCATTGCATGGCTCCTGGGTGGGTTGTTATACTAGATATTTATAAATTCCTGATCTCATCTTACCACACTTATCTACCCATCATCATATATCATGTCTCTATCAAGCAATCCTCCATTCTCACTCTGACTCAACCCAAATCCTTTCTACTACTTTCATCTCCTAAATAACTCTGCCTAAGCTCTTCCCTCCGCTTCCACATCTAACTCACCAAATCTCACTCTACTACCGTGACCTCCCACACAACCCTACTAAATTCTCCCAGATTTATCTCACCCTGCTACTATGCTCTCCCTAACCCTTCCACATACTCTTCCCTCCTCCATCCCCCTTTACTCATCCCAAGCCTTTGGGTTGAGTAAATGAAGGATATACTCCCAATTAACACTTCTGAATTTCTTTCCTCCCCCACCCCTCCATTACTCCAGTCAGTCTAACTAACAAACTCTCATATCCGCAGCTCAAATTAACTCATAATAATACTAAAACTGTACTCATTATTTCCCGATACTAATCCATCATTAATTCTTGTTGGGTTCCAGAGTAGCGTGCTACTCACCGAAAAGCGCCTCAACGCCTCGTCAGGAGTAGTAAGCGCTATATAAATACAATTACAATACAATACAATATGTGGCTGGACCACCGTAGCAGTCACCGTATTTGGAGCACTCTGCACTACCCCCTGTACCTGTCCATCATCTTTTTGCACTGGTCCCATTGACCCCAATGCTTGTGCTGGGAATGTTGGATCAGAACTAGTACTTGGACCCCCCATCAAGCACCGCATAAGGCGGAGGTCGATCCCTCAATATCTGAGTAATAAGATCCTCCACATCTGAATCTTCTCTCTCTATGTAAAACCTTTTCTTCTTCTTACCCCCTGACGAACCTTTTTCACTTTTGTCATCATCTTCTTTCTCATCTTACTCATCTTCCTCCATAATAGCAGGGAATAACTTAACACTCTGTAATGTCTTCATTCTCCACTTTTTTCTGTTCCCAATCCCATCTTTCCTCTGCCAACGAGTTCTCTACCTTTATTATTCTCCTCTGAAATTTAATTTCTTGTTGCTGCCTCGCTATGAGCTCCCAAACCACTAATGCCTCGAACTGTGCTGGTCTCAGAAGTGGCTTTGTCTCATATAATGTCATTCGCAACTGATCTAAGATTCTCAGATTAAACATTCCATGCTCTGGAAATGCCAAAGCTCCCTGTTTCTCTGTCAATTTCCATCACTGCTTTAACCAAAGACATGGCACGACACCTCACTCCTCCATCACGATAATTGCCGGAGAATTTTCCGGTGGGGTAGGCTCCCCAACTGTCGCCTTAATGTAAGAATCGCCCTTCATTGCACTCCTGAATGCTTTGAAAAACGTCACCTTTCTATCTTTCATGTATTCGATTCAATAAGGAAATTACTTTTACTCCCAAGATTCCCTTCACCCGCCTTCTCAACCAATTGTCTCTTGTGGACGGCTGCCAATTCGCTCACGACTCTCCTCCCTAACCAACCTATCCCAGCGCGGCTCACTCTGACCTCACACTCACACACTGAGGCTGACAGAGTCTTGCAGCTTGTCCTCCTGATCTTTAATTCACACAAAAGTAATGCAAAATTATCGCGAGCACTAACCAGAAACCAATAACCAAAAACATATCAGCTGGTTTACTACAGGAAGGTACACAATCGCTTCAGAGACCTTACAGGTTTCCACTGATGGCACTTTCGCTCATGCAGCTATTCCTCTTTGTCAGTCTCCAGCATTCGCAAGCAAAATTCGACCCGCAAATTTCACTCTCAACTGATCAATGGGTCTGTCCTGGTGCACATAGAACTTGCCAAATCTCAGTTGAAAATTTATCTTACTCATTTAACTCACACACTGACTTGCTGACCACGCCCCATCAACCTACTAAACCAGACAGATTACTACATTTCACCAAGTGTCTCCAACCCTTGTCAATATACTCCAGAGTGTTCGACCACACAGGGTCTGTACATCACCAACAAACACGTGTACAATTTTTTAGCACAAAGCGCCACACACATATGAAGTTCGACGACTTCCCTACTCTCATACTGCGGAGTACGCACACTCCCACTAACCTCAACTGGAGTACGCAGACTCCCTACTTTACCTCACATATATCAGAATGCAGCTGGGATTTGCATAAGCCTTTGCAAGCGCAACCTACCACTTTCACACTAACACACAAACTCCAAGAACATACCCAACTCTTCAGGATCCAGGATCTGGGAAAGTCATTTCTGGGCTTAAGGGGACATCATCTTTGCTACAATTGCCATTTCAGAAAAAAAAAATTCAAACTTCATAAAATAAACAACTAACCCTAACTCAAACTACCACCAAAACCACTAATCACCTCATAACTAGTTCTCCCAGGAAACTAACCATCAAGCTGCTACCAAAAACTGTTAGCGCGCCTGGTCCTTAGTAAGTAAACTTACAAGGGAATGCGTATAGACCGATGAACCTTTTGGATCGCATGGAGTATCCTAGCCATGTAATGACCAGTGTATATCAATAAATCAATATATATATCATAAACTACTAAAGGGAAACATCTAATCAACTTATAATTTAATCAACAATTCATAAATGACCACAACTCAAAATACGTTTTAACAATTTTTATTCCCTATTGGTTACAATACTAAGGCATGAGGTTAATTCAAACTGTATTTATTCAGCTCAATATCAGTTTGTTAATGAACACCAATAAAATAATCTAATCAATACTTGTGAAGACATCAGCTCTAAAGCCTCAACATAAGCTAGAAAAACTGAATAAGCAATCATTAATAGCAGAGTTCAGCAATCAGTTTGTCAATCATTTGTCACTGTCAGCGTCACCCGGAATAACCTTACATAACCCAGATTAGCATCAGCATGTGGGACTTCATGCGAAAACAATTTGGAAAAACACAAATTTTGAAAAATATCTAACTAAGTGAAAACTATAAAACAGCGCAGTTGGTACCTAGAAGGAAAGGCACAAAAGTTAATTAGTCACATTGTCATAGCTACCTACCCACAGAATGGATCAGCAACAAAGTCAGTCTTTGTCTTCAGGTCATCAGTCGATCAGCAACGCATCAGGCTATCGAGCACATAAGCTCAATGACAGGATCTCGGAACGTGTCTTCTGGTGTCATTAATTCTCCCCTCACATCTACCGCATTCTGAAGTTTTTAGCCCCTTGTCATGACTTTTTTTTAGAGATTTCCAGTCCATCCCCCTAATTCCTAATTGGTCAATTAGTCCTCCATATGTGGCATTACCCAATATACTTTATTCTACATATCTGAGTTCTAGTATTTCGTCTTTCACCTTTCATTGCTTGGTTCGCTGTACGATGTTCTCATCATCCGGCTCTCCAGGTATCGAAAATGTTGCATCTTCCTCTTCAGTCAGAGTCTCTATTGTTCAAATCCTGGGAAAGTACATTTAGCCTACTCTACACATAATTGTATCAAATTGACTTCATCATCTCCTGTCCGTTGGTACATTGCAGAAAATTCTAGCTAAGCAACATTTACATGAGAGGGTCGAGGTCAGTTCACCTCTCGACTTCAGTATAGTGTGCAATTATTCTGCTTCAACATGAGGCCTGGCAAACTAGGCCATAACTCCAGCTAATTTAACTCTATGATGTAATGCAGAACATACGTTATACATCTCATTATGACATATTACCACATTTTTATATAATCTTTTTCATTATTTTCATATATTCAATTATTTTTTGTATAAATCATGAGCATTGGCAGCCAATCTTCGTGGTCACATTTTTAAACGTACACATTAATTTTTCTAACTATTCATTTTAGCATTTCTTTTCATTAGTTAATAATGCATAACACTCATTAATAATTTTAATTAGCACATCTGCTTCAACAGGGTTCAGACCCCAGGCTGTTCAAACAGTTTCCATTTGTTTCTCAGATCTTCGGGACTAGTGTGAATAAGATAGTTTCATGGAGTTATCATGGAGTTATAGCCCTTTTGTGGGTAAAACGTGTTTTTTTCCCAATATAGGGCACCTGAGGTGATATTCTCCAGTTCTTATTCATTACCTTCTTGACATAACTTGATGCTGTGTTGTAAGTGATGACACACATCAACTTGTCTTGAGTTGTTGTGAACTCATTATTTTGTAATAAAATCTCTGATCCTTAGTATCTTGCTCACTTGTAGCACTTGGTGACAATTTGTGGTGGATATTCACTTACTTCCAGCTTCTTTTTTCATTCCTTCGCCTGAAACTTGTAATCTTAAATGTTACTGTAATTTCTGTGCAGGCAAAGGAATTGACTGTATGGTAAGTTTTCCTGCAAGGCTCTAGGATGGAAGCTGTTAATTAATAACAGGCATTTTTTGTCGGCTGATTTATGATACGTTTTCATCTCCAGATACAAATCCTTTGGGGAGATTACCACATTCAAGAACGGTAATGATGTGTTGCTGGCGGTACTGGTGAAGTTCAGATAATCATCTTGAGTACTCAGCCATGCCATGAATTTGGAAACAGATAGCTCATCACCGTCACCTTTCCAAATAATGAGAATATCATCAATATATTGCTTCCTATAATCCTCTGTTGAAAGGATTGCCGTTTGTCAAAATGTGTGTCTCTTCAAATTGGCTTACATAGAGTCCTGCCATACTTGGGGCGAACGTGCTTCCAATTGATGTTCCTTTGTCCTTGAGAAACAGGATCCCTTTATTTAAATAAAAAAAATAGGTGAGCACTATCCTACAACATTCCAGAACAAAATGTCTGGGTGTCCATTGGGACCAGTCCTCTTTAAAGAGAACTTGTTTGATGGCATCCAGAGTGGCAAGGAGGTATACAGACTCTCTATGTCCAAGCCAACCAGAAGATTCTTCTGGTGGTCCAATGGCAGATCTAGTAATAGTTGCAACAGGTCCCTTGTATCCTTCAAATAGGTTGATGTCTGTTGTACCAGTGGTCTCAAGATTTGATCTGCAAAAAGGGGTTCCAATATGGACCCTATCCCTAACACAATGAAACGACCCAGTGGGGGGGGATCTGTTTTTGTGCATTTTTGGAGGGGAATATAAATAAGGTGTTCTTGGTTCATTGTTATATAGGATCTCTGCCTCTTTTGGACACCCATCACTTTATCTAAGCTGCTTCCATCATTTTGCTGACGACTCTCATCAATTTCTTTGTGGGGCCTTGGGTAATGACAGTGTAGTATCTTTCATCATTCAATAAATCCATACATTGCCTGTTGAAATCAGCTGTATTTAAAAGGACAATAACGCCTCTCTTATCTCCTGGTTTTATAGTCTATTCTTTGTTGGTAGGGAAATCTTAGAGGGCTTTTTGTTCTCGTGTGGTAATATTCATAAATGTTCTCCATGTTGAAACTTCTAAAGACTCAGGGGCATATAGACACATTTTTGGAGCAGGGCAGCTCTGCAAGCCTACTTGCTGCCCAGCCCTGCGACAAAATAAAAGGGCAGTAATGTACTGTTTCTATAAGATACAACATATTCCTGTCCTCTTCCCATTGCTGGTGCGCAATTTGCTGTCATGCGCCAACGCAGGTATGGTGCAAGGGTATGATTGTTTTTGTGCAGGAAGGGAAACCTTTCTGCATAAAAAGAATCAATGAAGGTGATTTCCTTTTACTGTGTGTGCTGCAAAATGCAGCACACATAGAAAGAGGAAAAAAGGAGGAGAAATATTGCTATTTCTTCTCGTTGTGCCTCCCTTACACCTCCCCTGGAGAGGCGAGGCCTAGGCTCTTGATGCATTCCCAGGTTCGCAGCATGTTGTAAATTTGGGAATGTGTCAAATAGCATAGGTTTTACTTGGGAACACTCACTGAAATGCCATTGGCACGCCTCCCAATCGCATATCTACTAGCCCATGAAAAGCCACGCAGGGTGGCTTTACGTGGCATTGGAAGTATAGTTCTGCAGTATGTGCTGCCGGACTGCCGTTAAACGTGATGTTCCAGCAGCCCACAAGGGCTTGTAAATAAACCCCTCAATTTCCTTGAAGGGGGCTTGTTCAAAGGCAGATATTTTTTACTGGAACAATTGAGTTGGGAGGGTAGAACATGGATTTCTTCCCAAGATTTGTGTCTCCTTTATCTCTTGTGACTTATTTTTCCATAAATAAGGCCTTCAGTTTTAATTTTCTGCAAAATTCGGCCAATTGTGCTTGAAGGAAAATTTCTTTAAAGGTTGGAGTGGGTACAAAGTCCTGTCCTTTGTTCAGAACTGATGTCTGGTCATCCGTCAGAAAGGAATCCATCAATTTAAATGTTAATGACTGCTGTTGCTTGTTCCCGGAACTTGGGGGCATATTTATACTCCGTTTGCGCCGAATTTGCGTCGTTTTTTTCGACGCAAATTCGACGCAAAACTAACTCCATATTTATACTTTGGCGTTAGACGCGTCTACTGCCAAAGTCCATGGAATTAGCGTCATTTTTTTGCGTGAACACCTTCCTTGCGTTAATGATATGCAAGGTAGGCGTTCCCGTCTTAAAAAATGACTGCGATGCTATTGCGTCGTATTTATACTCCCGGGCAAAAATGACGCCCGGGAGTGGGCGGGTCTAAAAAACCCGCATTTGCGCCGGATTTTAGCGCCTGGGTCAGGGCAGGCGTTAAGGGACCTGTGGGCTCAGAATGAGCCCAGAGGTGCCCTCCCCTGCCCCCAGGGACACCCCCTGCCACCCTTGCCCACCCCAGGAGGACACCCAAGGCTGGAGGGACCCACCCCAGGGACATTAAGGTAAGTCCAGGTAAGTATTTTTTATTTTTATTTTGTGGCATAGGGGGGCCTGATTTGTGCCCCCCTACATGCCACTATGCCCAATGACCATGCCCAGGGGACAGAAGTCCCCTGGGCATGGCCATTGGGCAAGGGGGCATGACTCCTGTCTTTGCTAAGACAGGAGTCATTTCAATGGGGGATGGGCGTCATAAAAAAATGGCGCAAATCGGGTTAAGACGATTTTTTTGCCTCAGCCTGACTTGCCCCATTTGTGGACGCCCAAACGCCATTTTTCCCTACGCCGGCGCTGCCTGGTGTACGTGGTTTTTTTTCACGCACACCAGGCAGCGCCGGTCGGCTAACGGCGTTAGCCGGCGCTAATTTTTTTGGCGCAAAACTGCGTTAGCGCATTTTTGCGTCAAAAAGTATAAATATGGGCCTTGATCTTTTGTTTTGCTCCTGGTTTGCATTCCCCAGCTTTTGTCCTGCTATCTGACCTTTTTTCTTCTTCTTCTTCTTCTTCTTCTTGGTTGATCTTACTCTCTCCCTAAAATAAGGGGCCAAAATGTTGGTGGGTAATGTAGTGGTGGGCCTGACATGTAGGGATTTCCCCAACCTCCAAAGAGTTGATGTGGTGGTTGGATAAAAGCAATCGGTTGATTGTTGCAGTATGGTGTCTGCCAGAATTGTTGCCATCCACTGCTTTTCCCTCTATTTCTTCTTCTATGATTGTGTCGGCCTCTGCTGCCATCATCACTGTTCCATCCACTTGAATCTAGGAGTTACCACCCAATGGATCCTCATCATCAGTCTGATCATATCCTTGGTCACTTGTCGGTTTCTTGTCTTCTCTTGAGTATGGATAGTCCTTCTCCTGCAAAAAGCAGAGGAGATGGTTTCCCAGTTTTTATACTTTACTCAGTGTGAGATAGTCCTTCATTCCTTTCACCTCAATGTTTATCTCTTCTATTTTTTTTCTTGAAAACATTGATATGTACTGTTGTTTTTAATTTATTTTCACATATGGTAAGGGCTTCCGTAAGTATTTTTGTGCTATTTATAATAAGGACTAACCAGTCACAGGTGCATCACCAAGAGATTGATGCCCAATCCTTTTTGAAGACAGCATCATTCAGGAAAATGTGTGGAGCATTACTTATCCAAAGTCCTCTAGGTGCTGCATTGGTACACAGGTATTCCGTCATCATGACACCATGGATGACGGTCTTAATCTGTTCTTTTTTCAATTCTGATAGTGAATGCCAATCACCCATTTGGGCCATGGTCTGAGAGATGTTACGATCATTGAGTAATGGAGTACCAGCCAATATCAAATCAATCTCCTCATCTGTATATGTTAAGCCCAAATTCTCGGCCTTTGTTTATTCGTCCCACACAGCCACACAATAGAGGGACTGGGTGATGCAAGGATGGGCCATCTGGGCAGGGTGTGTGTTGGGGCGAAGCTATCTCCTACCAAAATTGCACTTCAGAGGGGCTGTCTCAGCACACTCACAAAGTGCTTCACTCAAGGTCACTGTACCTTCAGACAACCTGGGACCAGGGCAGAAAGGCAGGACATTCCAGACACTTCTGAAAGGGGAAACCTTCAGAAGCATCTCTAACTTCAAAGGGGGCATCAGTTTTAAAAATAGGACCGTCAGACCCACTCTTCAGTTCACTTCAGGGCCTGCCGAAGGACTTTCAGAGGACTACCATGCTCTCTGTGGCTTGATGTGTACTGCAGAGGACTGCCCTTGTGCACCAAGAGGACTGTCCTGCTGCCTTAAGCCTGCCGTATGCCCTCAGAGGGCTGCCCTGCTGCTTGAGACCTGTTTTCCTGTTTGCGCCCAGGACTACCACAGTGATTCTAAGGGTTAGTTAGCTGGCCTCCTGAATAGAGCCTCAGGGACAGAAAATATTCCAACCATCTTGAACCTGCATCTGGACCCAATCTAAGTGAGCCCTGACTGAGTTGAGTGGTGCTCTGCCAGTCCTAGACCCTTAGAAGTGGGGCTAAAGGTGCTGTTTCAGCCTAATTGAGGGTTACACCAAATCGGGTGTGAAGTGGTGCAAAGCCCCAAAAAGCAACTCTGTGCAGATCACACACCAGGGACATACGGTACAATACTCTGCAGGTCAAACTTTGTCCTGTGCTGGTGTGACCAGACACCATCAGCACAAGCGGTGGATTGAGAGGGCAAGCAGTGGATTGAGGTGACAAGCAGAGATGCTGACTGCAAAGGAAGATGCTGACGGCAAGGAGGTGGACGCACGGTAATTCAGAGGCAGACGTGTTGATGAGAGAGAGGTGCAATGCTGTGGCATGTTTTGCTGCGGCAGGGATGCCGCAGATTGGCCTGGCAAGAGTGAACAGCTGGCAGATGGGGCAAGAGAACAGGGTGGCCTTACAAATCTTGCCCCTCCGGTTCTTGCTGATTGTGAGGTGAAGAAGCCAGGAGAGCCAGGAGAGGTGTGGGATCTTCAGTTGCCCTTGCTTCTAAGGCAGTGGTTCCCAACCTTTTGACTTCTGTGGACCCCCATTTTATCAATACTGGAGCCCGGGGACCCCCACTGAATCATTATTGGAACACGGGGACCCCCAAGGAGTCATTACTGATAGCTGGGACCTAATTTTATTAAATGTTTTAAGCAGCCGCGGACCCCCTGAGGAGGCTTCGCGGACCCCCAGGGGTCCCCGGCCCACAGGTTGGGAACCACTGTTCTAAGGGATTGCTTGTGATGCATTCACAGGTTTACAAAAAGTGTTATATCAAGGAATGTGTATAAATCCATGTGTGTTACATGGGAACACCCACTGCAACACCCATGGAACGCTTCTTTGACACAAAGTAACGCAACGCAGCAACTTGCACTGCGTTGCCTTTCTCCATATCTACAAGACCATGAAAAGCCGTGCAAAGTGGCTTTGCGTAGCCTTTTAGATATGGGTCTGCAGCTTGCCCCGCTTGTGTGGATCAAATAGTGAAGTACTGGAGGCAGAAGCTGCATGAACGTATGCACCACGAACTGCAACAAAACATGCATGGACATCAGAACCCTATACAACCTGGTGGGAACCATGCGGGCCCCTTTGTACCATAAGACCACTGTGTCTGACTTGGGCCCATAAACATGCACTGCAACGAAAGTCAAGAGCATGCGACTATCAAAGGCGAAACAGATCACTTCAGTGAGGGGTCAGGTATGTTGTCTATGAAGTATCAACACATAGAAACATGCCAAGAGCCCCATGGAGTCATAACAATACATATCACTCAGCTGCCCTGGTGTGTGTGTTGTGAGACAACACAGGTGCAATATGACATCATAGGGACCAACAGAACCCATGTCTTGTACCAAATCTGATTGGGTCAGGGACAATGCTAGTGATGCATATCAAAGAACCATGTGTGTTGAAACCAAAGATGGTGTTATGCCCTGATGATCCCACGGGTGTGCAGTGTATTGAAAGTGCTGAATGAGTAGTTAGAACTACCACTGTGTCTGATGGTGAGACATGGCATAGCAAGGAAGTCAGAATGGAAAAGTGTACTGCAAGATAGCCATACCTGTATAAATGTGCTTTTGTGTCTGGCAGTGTCACACGTATTGCAGCTGGGAAAGGGTGACTTGTAAGACCCCATTGGGGTGTCACATCCTACATGTGATGTGGTCATGGGTGAAGATGAAGCATCTGGCAGGAGGGACTCCGAAGGCAAATTGCTTAATAATGCCACACATGTCTAATTTGGAGGAGGTGAAATAGAGATCTGTCAAGGGAAATTCAAAACTTGACCACCACCACAAAGGGCAGCAGACATCAGTGGTTTGACACTGAGATGGATGTGTCTAGTCGTGTATGAAACGTCAGTAGATACATATCTGCAAAGAAAACACTACTACCATTACACTACTATCATGTGGGGTACAGCCTGGTCCATAGGTCTCAAATTGAGCTAGACATGTCAGTACTTTGGACATAGTCACACATATTGTTTATAACATAGGCACATGAGAGTCAGTGTATGATCCGGGTTACCTCACTGTGTGGCCATGAATGAGGAGCAGCAGAGGAGGCATATGCAAATACAAGTGAGGCGCACTGTGCCAAAGGATGTGTCATACAATACAGACACCCAAACTGGTAATCATCAACTGGGGGGGGGCATGTGCTAGTAACTTACATATGTGTGACATTGACTATAGGCTCAGTTCTGATACACAGTGCACACTGTCTTCATAGATGGTGCCAAAATGGAATGCAACCATTCAATCAGAGGAGACAGATATTGGAAAGACATGGGAAGTACAGGGCCTCATACATTCCTACAGTCTCTCAAGGTGTATCTGGTGTGTTGATTTGGCCTGGATAACTGTAAACCATCCTTGCCCAGAAGAATGAACAATGTGCATGCAAGGCAGCACAACAAGACACTGTGCCATAGTGTACAGTGTGAAACCAAGATGGCAGATGGTTTAAAATTATGATCAAAAGCCACATTACCTGCACACGAGCAGTGGGTAGGATGATGGCCACAAGGAATGCATCCACGCTAGGGATTAGTTGTAACCTGAACAGTAGTAGTGTAAATCCAGGCCTGACACCCTCCGGTGAATGTCAATATTGTCCTGTACTGCAACTGAGCTAGGCCCAGATGTAGCCTGGACTACTTGTGGTGTCAAGGGTAAGGGGGCAGTTGAGGGCCCAGGGACAGCTCTGGTATCTTGTGGAGTGTTACCATTCTTACCTATAGCACTTGGGATTGCCCTCTCTCACACTGTAACTACCTATGGTGGTGAGCTCTGAGATCCTTCAGCCTTGCTCCTTGCAAACTTCCACCTCATTCTCTTGAATGCTTTGCGAACATGTCTGATGTTGCTGTACTTCTCCAGACGGTTGAAATGCACTTTCCAATGTTTACGAATCTCTGCCACCGGCGCGGGAAGCAGTTCTCACCGGCGCGGGAAGCAGTTCTCACCGGCGCGCACCCCAGCGCGAGACCCTCCTGCGCGCCTCTGCCGCGTCCCACGCCCGGGCCCGCGGGAGAGCGCCGAGGGACGACCCCAGGGACCCGGAGACAGCTGAGGGGTGACCGCGGGGGGCCCTGAGACAGGCTGAGGGACGACCCCGGGGGATACAGAGATCGGCGGGGGGGGACCCCAGGGGCACTGAGGGCACTGAGAGCGGCCGAGGGCGAGCCCGGGAGAGGCAGAGGCCCCCTCAGGACCCAGAGACAGGCTGAGGGACGACGCAGAAACCTCGGGGGACCCCCGGACTCCTCGGGGAGGCGACCCAACCCCCGGTAGGCCCCTCTGACGCCCTGTCGTCTCCCGGGGGGGCTGAGACCCTTGGAGGAGAGCCGAGAGCGCCTCCGGAGAGACCGCTGACCCGCAGACCCGCCGGTGACCTGCGCCCTCCACCGAGACTTCTACGGACCCCCAAGGGGGCCATATTAGACCCCATCACACACTCCATCACCTAGAGGGTCCCGAGGAGCCAGCGACCCGAGCACCGGAGACCGACTGTGGCACCAGAGAGAGGTCCCGGAGACTGACCCCTCACCACAGACTGACCCAGGGTGCCAGAGACTGACCCCGGCCACAGGGCACCAGAGAGAGGCCCTGGAGACTGACCCCTCACCGGAGATTGATCCCGGTCATAGGGCATCAGAGACTGACCCCGGCCACCAGAGACTTATCTCCAGGTACCACAATCTGACCTTGGGTACTAGAGAGAGACCACAGAGACTGACCCCGGGCACCAGAGAGAGAGATCGGGTACCAGAGTACCAGAGACTGACCCCGAGCACCCGAGACAAGACCCACATCAGAGACTGACCCCGGGCACCCTGGGCACCATACCCTGGGCACCATACCCCGGGCACAAGAGGCAGACCCCGGGCACCGGAGACAACCAGCCGCGCACCCCTGCAGGACACAGGACACAGGGCTGTCGGTTCGGACCGCCGCCGCCGTTGTAGGCTGCCTGCTTAAACACGCTGGGAGGACTACAATACCCAGAATCCAAGCGGCGCGAAAGTGCTGTTACGCCCCCGGGCCCAGGCCCTTAAATTGCAACAAGGTACCACGCACCGCGCCGGCGCCGGGCAAAGGGTGGGCCCTCTGTGGCCCTCTGAGGCCTGAAGAGACTGGACTGGGCACGGGACTCTGCCTAAATTGTAAATTAGCTGTATTACATCTTGATTACGCGGTTTTGTGTTTTGTGTTTTGTATTGCTGAATTATAGCTGGTGGTACTTACTGCAACCAACCTATGATGGCTGACTGTAATAACTCTGCCAAAAATCTAGGGGCTACTATGCTTGATAACTACCTGGTTAAGGTGGTTAAAAAGATTAATAGCGATCGCAGAGTCTCCCTAGGGAAAGGAGGTTCCCCCGTTCAGACACACCCTAGTTCCTCCCCACATATAGTGTCTACTTTTGAGGATCTGGGCGCCAACACTGACAAGGATATGATACTAACTGAAGCACAGATACATTTTAATCCCTTAGACTCAACGGATATAATTGGCGAGAGCCTATTTAGCCCCGTGGTTATGGCAGTGACTCCCCCCCAACCAGCAAGAGCAGTTAGGGCTTGCAGAAAGTCGTTGGGCAAAAGAGGAGTGGGGAAGGTCAGCAATTCTCGAAAGCCCTTCGAAGCAAAAACCCATACTATTAAAACAAAAGGATTAGACGGGGGATCTGATAAGCCAGTGGGTTGCTGTCATAACAGGCAGTATATAGAAAATATACTGGCAACAGTAGAGGATAAGTTAGCGACAAAAATGGCTGAAATTTTTAGCACATTATTGCTGAAAATTGAAGTACTTACCCAAGAGGTTCATAGTCTGAGGGTACAAGCAACATTGACACCAGCAGATGTACTAACGGTACCTCTAGATTTACCATCTGGAAATTGTGTTGAGCAGGCAATACTCGCGGGCAGCAGTTTAAGACATAAAGCCCCATGTAATGAAACAAGTTTGGAGGCGGAGCCCACTATACCTAGGGAAGCTGTAGTGATTCGAGGGTCCCTAGAGGGTAGGCCTCAACCAACTCGAGTCCATAAGGAAGCAAGAGAGCACAACAATAATTATAATGTTAGGATTGATCTCCCACCGGAGGCCGCTCCATTTGTATGTATATTGTCAGGAGTCCCAGAACTTAGTTCAGGTAAAAAAGAAGGTTACAATGATTTAAAAAACAAAGTAACCTTCTGGCTTACTAAGAATAGACCCCTCCCCCCTACCATTGATGGTAAAATCTTAAATGTGAGAAGGGTGGGTTGGCTTGGCCACATGACTAAAGATATCCCAGGTGATCTGGTAATAGTTAATTTCAGGAGTATTAATGTGGTCCCATTTTTGAGAGGATGGTGCCCGCAACCTGAAGATGGACCAATAGTCACGTGGGAACTACTAGATTTTTATCCTACGGTGTATCCCGAGGTGAAGGTGCCTTCCCAGATTAACAAAAATGTCATTAACCCTCCCAGGGGTTGGTTCGCACCAGAAAGCATTGAACCCTTGATTACTGTCGGGAGATATGGGCCGTTATCCTGCCTAGATGAGAATGACTGACTCATCGGTAGAGAAGAATTAGTTAATTTAACTTTATTGAAATCTCCCCACATAGAAGATATAAGTTGGAAGGCTATTGCCACAGATCAAAGTAATAATCCTGACACTACCCCTGTTGGTACATTGTCTGCATTACCCAATTTTAGTACGGACTCACCCTCTGCTTTAGCTGAGCCTGTTGATATGTTATCAAGGTATATATCCTGGAATATAGCCGGTCTGGAGTCCAGCCAGTGTATTCCTGATTGGAGGGACTTCATAGATCAGGGCGATATAATTGCATTCCAGGAAACTTGGGCTATCACACCGATATTTCGGGTGGGGTATCTGAACTTTAGCAAGCCAGCAATTAGAGGCCAGAAAGGGCGTCCTGTTGGAGGTCTTACAATTTGGGTCCGCCAAAGTGCGGGTGTAAGAGTTGAAGAAGTGACAATTGATAGTCCAGACATAATTGCCTTAAAGATAAAATCCAACCAAGGTACAAACATCCTGTTGGTTAATATTTATGTCAGGGGCCTCCAGGGAGGAAGGGTTTCTCCGACCCTCCTCCTGTTGGATGATATTCTATCAGGAATAACGACCGATGGCCACAAGATTGTGATGGGGGATTTTAATACTTGTTTTGAGCCTTTGGGTATTGAGGACGGCCCGCTCACCGAGGATGAGGATCTATCCTGGGGTATTCCCCAACTCGAGATACCTCCAATTGCTAAGTGGTCGAGCTCAGCCACCTACATCAAGGGGCTATGCCTGGATATGGGTCTAAGAGCTGTTAACGGAAGGGTCAAGTCAGATAGGAAGGGCAGGCATACGTTCAACAACGGCAGACACAGTAGTCGTATCGACTATATTTTGGTCGATGTGAGGCAGTGGTTTGCAGTTGTTGATATGTTAGTTACGGAACGCCCAGAGAGCGATCATGACCCGCTGGTTTTGACCTTAAGGGATTCCAGCTTTCAGAGGTCTGAGGGCAGCGGTCCTAATATAATAGATAAAGAGGTCATTGTGAGCAATGATACGCGCAGGGTACGCTGGCCCAAAATCGCTGTGGACGCTGGGGCCCGCAGGGTGATAAGAACCTTAGTGTCTAGTTCTGTGGAGCTTTTAAACAATTGTGGCTCACAGGACGAGGTTAATAGCGAACTTATACGTACCCATTCTGACTTGTTTCAGGAACTTAAAAAGTTGTTCATCAAATTTATTCCTAAACAACCTAGGACCAAGAAATACTCATCCACTACCTGGTTTGATAAAGAGTGTAGCAAGACAAAAAGAGTTCTCCTTGAGGCTATTAAAAACAAAAATCATAGCCAGATTAGATCTTGTAGAAAACTCTATAATGAGGCAAAACGCAAAGCAAAACAAAAGTGGGACGAGGAACGCTGGCTTATGCTGTCAGAAGCCTGTGGTAAACGCAATATGCAACAGTTTTGGTACCTCATAAAATGGGGTATCTCGCAGGACGCCCACTATAGTCCAGCATCTGTCTCTGATCATCAGTGGGTAAAAAATTTTGAGGATCAGTTTAAGTGTCATACAGTAGAAGTGACTATACCCTACTGTCTTGAGCCCGTCGAGTCGTTAATTTTCTCAGTTACTGAAGTCATTAATTGCCTGCAAAACATTCCCAAAGGGAGGGCCCCTGGCCCAGATGGTATTCCAGCTGACATTTTTTTGGAAGACCAGGACCTGTGGGTACCTTATATACTCCACCTGGTGAATGCAGTTGCAGCAGGCGCTAAAATTCCTGACTCATGGTATGGGGCAGAAATCCTTCCTATATACAAGAAAGGCGATCGCTCAGTACCCTCAAATTACCGGCCTATCAGCCTTATTGATGTGATCCAAAAAATCATAGCGCGCCTCATTTTAGGGAGGATACAGGAATGGATAACAGACTCAGATATTTTGACTCCGTTGCAAGCGGGTTTTAGACCCCATGTAAGCACCCTTGATCAAGCCTTTCGTTTTGCCCTTTTATATTGGAAAACAGTTTTCTTGGGTAAGGGCAAGTTGTATGCAGCTTTTGTGGATCTAAGATCTGCATTCGACTTGGTTCCTAGGACTAAATTATGGGATTGCATACTGGAACAGGGAATGCCCAGGGCTCTAGTGCGACTCTTAATGAATCTTCATGCATACACTTATGCCCAAGTCCGCTGGGGTAAGCCTGGCGAGGTTACGGACAGGTTCCATGTTTTGAAAGGGGTTAGACAAGGATGTGTCCTGGCTCCCACTTTGTTTTCCCTGTTTATTAACGGGGTTACCAAATATTTTGCAACACATCCCACGGATGCTCCCCAGATAGCGGGAATGAAAGTACCATTGCTCATGTTCACGGATGATACCTTGTTATTATCTAAGACAAGGCAAGGGCTTCAGCAGGCCCTACTCAGATTTGAGTTATTTTGTGACGAGCATGAGCTAGAAGTAAATGTTTCTAAAACAAAATTCATGGTACTAAGAGGTCGAACACAAACTGTGGCAAGGGTTAAAATGGGTGGTGCTATTCTTGAGCAAACTAATGTATTTACATATCTGGGTGTGCATTTTAGTGATAATTTTAGTTGGAAACCCCAGATTGATATTCAAGCACTTAAACATGTTCAATTGGGCGGTGCCCTTCTTAAGGAATTTAAAAGATCATTTACCCGCCCGATGTCCCCACTTATGGAAATCTATGGGTCAAAAATTCTTCCCTCAGTTTTGTATGGGGCAGAGCTTTGGGGTTATAGCAATCTGGACCGACTGATGCTGGCCCAAAACAGATTTACAAGAGGGGCGGTTGGTCTTCCAAGGTCATCCCCACGCATCCCGCTCCTTTATGACCTTGGGCTCCAACCGGTGGAAGATCAAGCCAGATTTCGGCCCTTGGCCTTCTGGCGGAGGATGTGGTCTACCCCAGAGCTGTTATTATATGCGAAAGCATGTCTCGAGGTAAGGGACACCCTAGGATCCGATAAGATTGGTTGGTTTAAGGGTGTTAGAACCACCCTTTGTGCCATGGGTCTAGGTGCCCTTTGGCACAACCCAGACTCAGCTACTTTTCCTTCAAAAAAAGAGCTGAAACAAATATATTGGGAATGGGTGGTAGGCATAAGACACTCATCCCTTATAGGTAGTTCCCTTACAACAACATTTGTACACGTGAAAGATGTCTCTGCAATTGAAATGTATTGGGATGTTATTACAAAACCTATGGACCGCAAATTATATCATCAAGTTAGAGTGGGCTCAATACCATTAAGGTGTTTAACCTCAACCTGGGGCATTGGAGGCCCAGATAAATGCCCACTGTGTACTGAAATGCGGGAAAATGTGAGCCATTTGTTCTTTGTCTGTCCATTATATGCTGCCCCAAGGAAGAAGTGGTTGGTACCCCTATGCAAAAGTCTGGGCACACAATCGGCCGAGACTGCTTGTAGGATCCTTAAAACTGATCTTTCACCTACTATAGCAATAGGGGTGGCCAAATTCCTGGGGTGGGCATGGATAATTCGTTCTGAACTACTAAAACAGTTACATGTTTTAGATAAGTAAAATATCTTGAACATTAGAACTGAGTTTTTAAAGTAATGTACTTCCTTTTTTAATATGTTAAAATATTTAACAAATGAAGCATTAGTAGCTTTTATGAAATATTGTATTTATTGTTTTAATCGTTAGCACTGTTAATTTTATATATATTATGACGTGTAGCATGTCTTTTATGATGAAATTTCAAATAAAGACTTCATTGACATGACTTGACTTTCCTGCTCTGGGTTCATGTTGTCTGTCCGAGAGGAAGGGCAGATGTGTCAGACCAAGATTAACTTGCCCCTGTTGTAATCATTTAAATGCATGAACCTGTGCCATTAAGATCAACACATAGCTGCACAAGTGCCATTTCCAGTTCTAGAAATGACTCCTATATTGGTAATCATGCACAACTGCCAAAAGATGCATGATAATCACCTGAAATGAACCAGCTAATGTGCTAATACTATTGTAAAGATCTATCCCAAGAAGATATTATGGGATCAAAAGTAAGAGGTC
This sequence comes from Pleurodeles waltl, assembly GCF_031143425.1. NCBI lineage: Eukaryota > Metazoa > Chordata > Amphibia > Caudata > Salamandridae > Pleurodeles > Pleurodeles waltl. The sequence continues at coordinate 744,332,745 of NC_090450.1, read as the reverse complement.
ATCCAGAATGCTTGCTCCTGAGTATCCACCTCTGCAAATAACCTATTCCAGCCTAATATGTGTAACAGCAGCAGTAGGAGGAGTGTGAAATGGCCTGCATGCAGACAATATTGTGCATACATGCCTGTGGGGTTGAACACATTATCCTTATACCTGTCTAAACACTACAAAGGTTTGGACACGTCCTTTATAGGGCATTGTGTATATTTGGCCATGAGTTAGGCATTTAACTGCATTGTCATGTGTGGAATGCTGACATGTTAAACATTTACTAAAACATAATCTGTCTACAGTGGTGGATTAATAAACACAGCCTGTGTAGACCTGCCACACTAAATGTGTCTTACATTGACACATGGGCAACAACACTAGCAATGTGCATCATACAGGCTGATAGACTTTTCATTCCACAAATGTGTTGGTCACTTCACATCCCATACCAACATCCTTTGTCCCAAAAAACAAAAATTGGATATTGATCCCTAGTCACCCTATCTCACAAGTCACTGATATGCAGTACTCATAAGGATACACAGGGACCCTTAATGCTGGGAGGACAAGTGCAACACTGAATGATAAATGAGTGCCAAGTGGGGAAGGCACGTTTGTCATTGCCATGGACAAAAGACCTACTCACTCTCTACAACAATTTGGTTATGTGATCTGCACAATATTTTGGCTATCTTGATTTACACGTTGACTATACAACATCAGAACTACTTCAGCAGCATGTGCACCATTCCAGAATCATGTTTAGGGATGCCGAGCCTTCTGTCATGATCTGCAAGGTCCATTGTAGTACTAACGTTGTGTAGACACAAAACCACTTGAACATGTAGTGATCTCAGAACAAATAGCATATTGAGTAGTATGAATGTCTGACAAGCCTTCAATCAATCTGACTGTACCATACAACAATTATGTCACAGGTTTTGGGTCACAGGTTGTCATCTCATGTTCATAGTACATGTAACATATTTTTCTTATCAAACTTATCTGATGACTTATATGGCAGGTGATGGTGGATGTGACATAAGCATCAACAACATAGCATGCACAACATCAGCACCTCAAGTTCTGATACACCCATCATGTGTGCCTGATTACATAGGATATTGTACTACAATGCAAAGTGACCTTTACAATTTCAAATGCCACTTTGGTGTACTACTGTTGTGTACCAACATGTCAGCAAAAGCTTGTTTCAGCTGATCTATGATACACCTTGCATAAGCATGCACAACAACATATGGGAAGAGAGTGTACATTAACAATCAGGAGACACTCACTGGTAGCATTCGGATCCTGGAAGGTGTCCACCTTACCACAGATGTAGTTAGCAGGTCCACCTGAAAAAACAGGAAAAGGTACAATGTTTAGTGAATGCAGAACATCTACAATCTGTACATATGTAGCACAGGTCTTTGATGTCAATAATGCCTGATACTGCCAATACATTGGACATGTAGCATAGGGCTAAGTTTGATGGCTCCGATAACGGATGTATGTTCCCCATGTTGCAGGGTACTTAGATAGTATTTGGCACCTCACTTATCAGATGCCGGAGATTGTATGACAATACACACTAAACATTTCCCAATGTCTCACATAGCACCTATAGACCTAGTCCTCACAGCATGGTGTATATTTGGAATTGTGATGCCACTGCGAAAAGACCCCTGTGCCATATTATTTTTAGTCAACAATCATATAGCGTATCATGGCATCCTGACCAAAATATATGCCTCATACTTCATGATACATTAGTTGTGGATTTTTTCAAAGTCCCTGTGTTTCACAGGAATGACACTTCAAATAACAGTGTGGTGGAGCACACTGCAGAGCCATGTCTACAAGGCCACTCCAAAGAAGCCTGTGTTGCCTTGTAAATATGTAGTAAGGCAATGCAGCGCAAGTTGCGCTTTGCCTCACTTTGTGTGAGGGAGGGGTTCCATGGATGTTGCAATGCTCGTTCTGCCGCAACACCCATGGGTAAACCTGGGAATGTGGCAACAAATGTACGCCACCCCAGGGTGTCATAAGGGTGATGCAAGGGTGAGGAGTATCTTCATTTCTTCGTGTTTTCCTCTTTCTATGTGTGCTGCATTTTGCAGCACACATAGAAATAGGAAAAGGCCTCTTGTGATTATTTATTTGCAGGAAGGTATTCCCTTCCTGCACAAACACAATCATCCCGGAAGGCAGGCACCCTTGCGCCATGGTGCCTAGTTTGGTGCATGGCAGGAATATGTGCACCAGAGCAGGGGAAAGGACAGGAATGCATTATACCTTGTAGTTACAGGCCATTCATACCCATTTGTTTTGACGTAGGGGAGCGCAGCAAGAATGCTTGCAGTGCTTCCCTGTGCTAAGACTTTGTAAAGTGTCTGACAATGCTGCAGTCACCTCCATTGCTTTTTTTGTACAGGTAGGTCACCCTTCCTGCACAAAAGCACACATGACTACACTGCTGAAACCTTTGCAACATGGTTCAGGAATGCCTGGCCTGGCACACGGCAGCCATTTGTGAGCAATCGCTGATGTAAACGAAATGACAGCTGCAAATCCTACATATTATGACCATTCCTGGTATTTTCTTGAGATGCAGGACTGCACAGCATGAATGATTGAGGTGCGGTCCTGGAACAACATCAGGACTTATACACATCTAATCTCTACATTTTTAATACAAGCACGCAATTACAGGATCACGCAATTTATGAACATACCTGTTTTTAAGGAGGCGTCACTTTACAGCATCATGCAGTTTCTTAACATACCAGTTTTTAAGGAAGTGTCACTTTTTTTTAATACATGCATCAGTAGCGTTACGTTTTCTGCACAAACATGACTTTCCACATCAACCATCAATGGCATCAGGTGGTATGATAATGCCTCACTTTTCCTACTCTGGCAGCAAATGTGTCACTTCGTATCTGAATGCGTCACTTTTCATACTAAAGCAATTATTTTGTGACACATTGCTTGGGAATGAGCATGTGTGTTATTTACATTTTAAATTTTTGCACACCTTCTTACTTAAAAGCTTTACCACTTGGCCTGTGTCGCATGTTTATCTTGACTGTGTGCATGCGTGTGGGTAGTTGCATTCAGAGGTGCTTTTTTAGAGCACTTTTTGTGATGCACTGGCAACACAAGCTCCTAACCCATACCTACAAGGCCACGCAAAGCCACTTTGCGAGGCCTTACATGGCCTTGTAGTTAGGGAGTAAGGCAAAAATGCACAAATTGCTGTGTTGCCTTCCTTAGCATCAGGGAGGCATTTTCATGGGTGTTGCATGGGTGTTAACATGCAACACCCATGGATTTTGATGCATTCTCTGTTTTACAAGATTTAGTAAACATTTATTGGTTCACATATATAGTGCTTTCAGTGTTGTCATACCAGTCTGTGACCAAATTAGGAGATCCGGCAACACCAAAATGATTGTGAATGCTCTGCCTATAAGAGAGAAAGAGAGAGAGAGAGAGTATGGCCCAAATATGTATGTATACAGGCGCATTCATGTTCCTTTCCCCTGCACTGGGGCACAATGGACTTCATCTGTATTGTGATGGGTATCTCGCAGTTAGTGCATATTTGAAACACACATAATTGGTACATGTGCACAACAATGCGCATTCCCACATTTGTTTGTTGTGTTTCATCCACACAAATGCATTTGGCACATGTTGATGAAGTACACACATGTTTTTGACTACATAATTCTCATCTGTCGTGTTACATACACATATCTAACTGAGTTTCTGGTTGGCTAGGTTCACATAGGCTAGGTATCGATGTACAGAGTGAATCCACTTTTTGCTGTGTTCTACTTTACAGTGGCTGCCCTGAGCAGCATTGTGTTTCCCTTGTTTCTCAGTCTCACAATCCTTTCTAGTCTGATATTCTGATTTCTGTGTTTTCCCTGTTGGGCTTCTGACCACGTATTCGCTGAGTTGGCAGCTGTTCTCTTTATTTCCTTGATTTGAATTTCTGTTCTTGTTCTGAATTCCTGTGTTTATCCCAAGTACCAGAGGGTCATTAGTTGTTCCTCGAGTTACTTGCTATGAATCCTAATTCCAGCTTCCCTGTATTAGCGGGGCAGTGTATGCTCCAGTGCCTGTTGGATACAGCCTCTAGTTGCTTGCTCTGAATCTTAGTTCAATTTTCCCTGAACCAACGGGCATTACTTGTTCCATCGCCTTTTGGGTACAGCCTTTCCTTGATGCCTGTATTCCTGTTCTTGATTTCTGAAGCCCTGTTCTCTTCTTTTTCTCCTTGTCTTGTTTGTCCTGTATTCTGGTTATTATTCCCACTGTATTCCAGATTCGGTCCACTGTCTGTTGCAAGCTGTATATGTTTACAGTGCGACCTCTGGCTTAGTCTTCATTCTGATCAGGTAAGGGAAAGATGATGTTGTTGTGCCAGTCTCCTTAGACTCTTATTCGTCTCAGTGTTGTTGTCAGTCTCAGTCCACATTGCACTGAGTACAACAATCTCTATACAGCAGGCCCCACGTTGACTTTGCTGTATGACTTTTGTTAAAGGTAATCTGCTGCTGCCAGTCCAAAGGGCTTGCTCTAAGCCACAAAGAGAACTCTTGTCCATATATCAGTATACCCCTTTCTTTGATCATGATTTTAAGTTGTCTTTTTTCTTGTCTATCTCCTTCCTGTGTTGTTTAGTGGCCTCAGTTATACTTTGAATAACCTGGTATTACCTTGCCGTGTCGTCTCGCTTTCTGACACAATGATGTATTTTGTCTGCAACAATGTGATCCTCTTTAGGGAACAGCTGTTTCAAAGATGATTTAGCATAAACGTGTAAGTATTTCATGTACATCAATAGCTTTGCACATTAGAGGGCCTGACCAAAAAGATTATTAGGACACTTAGAGAATCATCGCAATCCTTCTGTTCAACAAAGACATCCACACATACTTAGGACTTGGTTGCAGTGTTTCCAGTTTCAGAGTTTGTTATTGATTAATGTTTTTAACAAGAAACATTTAGCATAAACTGTGCACTATCTAAATCAGCGCTGGAATCCACGAAGAAAATATTATTTTTTCTTCATTACAAAGGCCTTTCTGAATTTGGAGCAATCATTGGAATTGTTTACCTGTTATTGCATATCTGCCTGTAAAAGAACCACATTGCTACACATATTACCATGTATAGCCTTTCAGAGGCACAGTTGATGAAAGGAGGAGAAAGGAATAAGTGTGCTTTTAGAAGTCACTGCTGCACACGTGTCCCTGCTCTTGCCACTGCTGCTTGTCTCATGTATTTATGAGCTTGCCATGACTTGTCACCATAGCTCTATGTCCTAGATGTCAATGTCAGACTTTCTTAGGAACTATTGTTGTGTAGCCATTTTAGTTTTAGCTCCACACATGTTACTTTAGCACACTAGGCCTGCCACTGTGCACTTTAACCTAGATATATTTTATTCACTTCATTTATTATTTTAACAATAGCCACATTTGCGGTCTTGTTTTATTTCTCTCTATCTAGCTGTTCTTTGCCTAGGCCAGTCCTATGTTCTTAAACAAGACATTCTTGTTCACTCTGTGCTTCTCTCAAGGCTGCAGTAAGATAGGTTGGCGGTAAAAAGTGGTAACGCTGTGTCTCTGGTATTTGTAGAAATATACACATTCTTACGTAAGGACATCTTCTCAGAACATCAGCTGTTTTATTATAAAAGCACTTCCCTGTCTCATACATGTTAGAGGGAGATTCCAGGCAGATGACCACAAATGTATGCTGATTGCTGAGTGCCTCGCTACAACTGCTTATGCAGACGTCAGGCCTTTGCTCAGGTATGGGGGATGATGTCTTCCCAGGGGAAACCTGAAGGGCAGAATTAGAGCTTAACATGCTGTGCTCTATAATACCCTAGGTAGGAGTTAGTCTATTGACTTTAGTGACAACATGGTAGCGTTATTTCTATGCTTTACGCTCCATGTCACAATTTTAATCTTGTCATGCTTTATCAACCTGGTTATTGCAGTACATGCTTTGCAATCTAAAATGCAGTTGCTTCATTAATATCTTATTGAAACATATACTGCCTCTGTTTGACATTGTATACGTGAAACTAATGTAAATGAGAGAAACGGATGAGATCTGAGTGACCACGATTTCCCTGAGGAATCAATTGTGTCATGCGCTCAGCTGCACAATCATCTCTGCTTTTGGGTAGAGATGAGGCACATCTAGTTAGCCGGAACAAAACCCGGATTGGGGCGACAGGTGTCACCTGTAGTGGGTTAAGACTCAGTCTCCTGCACCGCAGGCGATTCTGCTGCTCAAATCCACAAGTCTCATTAGAATAATGAGAGCCTACGCGACAGTATGAGCTTTTGGTATGTTGGACTGGGTGTCTTGATGGCCTCCTTGATAATATTGTCCTCCTCTCATAGTGTAAAGGTCTATCTGGCCTTTTGTGGTCCTACATGACAATATGGTGCATGGCCCAACCATATTCTTGACTCTGGCACATTGTGGCCCTGTTTCTCATAATAGTGGCTCACCTTTAGTATAATAGTGGCACAACACTTGCATAATGTTGATCTTTGTTTCAAGGTAGTTACACCATTGGTTTTTGATAGGCATCCTTAGCACAAGATGAGCATCCCTGTTATCTGTTGCCTACCTTTAGTTTATGGTGAACATTTCTGGCATATGATGGTGATAAATGGATATTTAAGAAGAATCAGTCCAGTACATTTTGACTTTATCCATTATTTGTTCAGTTTGGAACCTGGAACACTCCCTATCAACACAGTAAAATGTGAAATCATATTACTGATATGTGAGGTATTTCTCACGGCCCACAACATATCCCTAAGAATGGATTTCCACTTGAATCTATTATTTAACGCTAGCTGCAACGGGTCCTTGAGTACAAGTCTCAGCCTTTTCACCAAACCATTACTACCAGGATGATACAAGGAGGCTTTAACATGTTTCACCTACACAGATTAAAAAAAATCTTGCATTACTTTGGAAATTAACTGAGTGACATTGTCAGATGCTTGCTCTTCGGAATAATCTTCTCACAAAATTACTTCTTGAAAAACCTCTATAATGACTTGTCAATTAACAGTCTCCACAAACTTTATTTCAGGCCATTTGAGAAATAATCAACACAATAATGATTTTTGGCCTACTCCCTAAAACTCTTAAAGGCCCTAGAATTAACGCAAATGGAGATCCAGAATCTGCCATGACACAGTATGATGGCTTACATCTCTCTCTTTTGTCATCTACATCAATTTCAAACACTCTGTGCTCATCGTGCTCGGTCAAGGACAACATAATTACAGCATTTCCATTCTCATCTGAAACATATTCGTCAATATGTCTGATGATAGAATTAGCACTGCTTTCTGTCCTACTGATGATTTACAGACCCGTGCAAAATGTACCTTCCTCGTACACTTGTAATACAATTGTTTAAGGGAAATGTTCAGAATTTGGCAAAACTTAAATACTTGCTCCCAACGAAACATAATAGTTACTTTTTTACTTGAACACCTGAACTACTGACAATCTCATTTTTAACTCTATCACTCTCCATCTTTTTATTGCATGCATCTGGTTGTTTGGTAGTCAATTTAGTTTCCTCAGACCCTGTATTCAAATTTAATTTCCTCATGCACAGTTCAGAATGTTCAGTGCCCTTAGACGAGGTTAAAGTGGACTCCAAATCCTGACCTTTGTTGACAATAAGCATGCCTGAATTTTCTTATCAGTCATTCTATTATTTGATCACAAATTATCTCATCTTTAAATTCATGATAATTACACAAAACAGAAAGCATTCTCAATGCAGCCACAAAATCATTAATCGGTTCTCCTGACAATTGTGCACGCTTAGGAAACTTATATCAATCTAACACAGTATTTTTATTTGGGTTGAAACTTTTGTTTAGTGTTTTGACAATAAATGTATTCTCATCCTGCATCTCAGCTACATCACCATCATCTCCACCACTTGTAGGTACCCTCATAACTTCCATAGGTAGCGTTTTTAGTAGGACTCTTCCTTCGGGTCATAAGTTGTACCCTAAAAGTGTTGTTTTCTTTTTTGAGCTGAAGGTGCCACCATCAATGGCTTCGAAAAATATGATTCGTCTGTTACATGCCATGGCTTCGAAATATAATTTGTTTGTTAAATGCTGAGACTGCCGACAATACCATGGAAACAGAGATGCTGGTGGCACCCAGCAAAGGCAGACGCTACACAGAGGCACCTTAAGACCTCAGAGATGACCAGGAGCCAGCAGGTAGACAAACCTGTGGTCACTGAAATTAAGAAACTCCTCAATAAGGCATGAAGAGGAGTTTATTGGCACACAATCCTCGGTCCTCCAGGCAAGGCAGCAACTGCTGTTCCAGAACGAGGAGAACATTCCACTTACCTCAACCTTCTCTATTCCGAAACCCAGACCCAATATACCTCTGTAGAGTCAATAATACAGAATATGACTAAACCATTAATATATTTGTTATACCATCAACATATTAGACAAATAATACCTCAGGCAGTGAAGAAGAAGAATCAATGTCTATGGAATACTCAGATGACATTGGTTTTCTCCACAGACTTTTAAAGGAAGCAATGTTGAAGACAAATGGATCCAGGGAAATTAGATCAATACCACGGAAGTGGAGCTTCCAGTGCATTTTCAAGAGCCAGCAAGTGTCTGTCACTATAGATCATAATAGAATAGAAATGTTTGATCATAAGTGAACAGAAAGTGGTGGCAAACTTCACATCAGCATCGGGTGCAGATGCCACAGGCATACGAAGGACAAGCAGCACCTGTAATATAGAGAACAGAGAAGAAAAATAAAGTAAGATCCATAAATCCTGTATTTACCCAGCGGTGGCACTTGCTTTGAAAAGATGACATCAAACAGTGAAGGCCATGAGAGAGAGAATACAGATCCCTGATCGCTTCAGCCAGCTTCTTAGCAAACGCCTTTTCTCCTACGTTGGTAACTGTTATTAAGCTTTGTTGGATAGTTGTTGTGTTAGATAGACATCCCCTCAATTACTTTATCAGCTCCTACTTTTCATAGTATTGCTCTGCTTTTCCACATTTGTCTAGTTGATTCTATTGCCATTTGTTTGGTCATAAGCATCTTCGACTCACAGTCACACTGTAGAGATGATCACATGGTTTGTGACTATGCCAAGTAGACTAACACAAGCAGGCTTGTTGTGCATTCACAAAGCAGACACCCACGGGGCATGTGTTACTGGTATGGAAAAGGCAAGCTATTCTTTGCATGTTCAGGTCATAGGCCAGTCAAGGGCACTGGAGACCGGCCCTGAGCAAAGACAAGAAAAACATATCCTAGTGAGGTTTCAGACTTCCTGACCCAGATGTACTGGACTTTCTCTGTCCTCTTGTCTGATAGGCTAGAGATCTTTTGCAAACAACTTATTGGGTAAAGTAAGACAAAAACCCAGTAACTGCAGTAAATTTAAGCAATGTGGTTATGTTCATATAGAAAATTGAACGTAGGAGCTGTGAATTTGGCAATTGTAGTGACAATGACATTTTTTGTGCATGACCTGAGCCTGGCTCCTTTGCTGCTTTCATCATCTTGATGTAAGTTATTGGGTGCTGCATTTCATTTGTGGTACAAGTGTGTGAATTTTTCATTTAATTTCAATAGTTCACATTCTAATGTTGTAGCTGCTCTGATCATCTGGCCTACGCTATGCTGGCCAAAGCTTGTCACATGGTGATACTAAAGCAGCTGGAACTGGTTTCAATGTGTGACAGTTGAAAACTGGAACGAAAAGCGGTCAGATGCTTGCTCACAGATGTGATCCTGTCAGTTGGCTGAAGAAGCTTTTCTACAAGTTATTCAGCCACTCATTCTGTCAATCGAGCACTAATCACAACTATAAACCCCAAATTAATAGGGATATGATTGACACTAGCAAATGAAATCTTGATGCTGACTAAAGATTGGCAGTAGGTAGTACAAATGAAAGGTGGAGTGAAACAGGTGTTTATTTAATCCCATTTGATGTGAGAACCAGTTCGGTATGCAAATCCCCATTGTGTTACTGAATTCTTGCATTAGGAAAACATAACTTCATAAATTGTGGGACTCTGTCACAACTGATAATACACCTGATTCTGATCCGCTGGCACGAATTCTGATTTTAATGAAACATGACTGGTTAGGTCATGTTGTCGTGCTACTTAAAGAGGTCATCCACTCCACATAAGATGTGAAGAGATTGTTGTGCAAGGTCCTATGCCCCAAAAGGCAGAAAGGGCCTCACATGTGCTTCCTACGGTGATCAAATTCACTGGGAAGCCCCTCTTTGAATTTGCATACGGGGTGACACAAAGAATTGAAATGGTGTTTTAGATTGATTTAGAGAGATTTCCTGAGAAGGCGCTCCAGAAAAAATACACCTGTTTCAATTTGACACTTGATGGTTCTACACACGGTATGCATTACACTGATTTCTTCGGAAAGTTCAATACATTGCAAGTATTCCTCACTGTACTTGTGTAGTTATTTATCTTACAGAGGATCTGGTATAAATTGAATTCGCCACAGGTTAAGCCTAAAGTAAAGTGGCTTATGATAAACCATTTTTAATAACCCCAGTTGTTAATAAACTATAAGTCAGTACGAAGATACAACTGTAAATAAAGTTCAGAAACTTAAACAGAATATTGGATAGCCTGTGCTTGTGTGCGACCTAGAGGCCAGATTTACAAGAAACTGGCGCAGCGCAGTGCTGTGGCAAAATTAGCAGTGCTGCGCCAGTTTTGAAATGCACGGATGCGTCATATTTACAAGAATACGGCGCACCCCTGCTTTTCCTCCTGCGCCGGTGCACCCACGCAAGCATCCTTGCACCATAGTGCAAGGGTGTTTGCATTGAGGGGTGTTGAGGAGTGTGATTGTTTATGTGTAGGAAGGTGTCCCTTCCTGCACACAAACAATCTTCCATGCCATTTTGCCTTATTCTATATGTGCTGCAAAATGCAGTACACATAGAAAAAGTAAAAAACGAGGAGGAATAAAAGTATTCCTCCACATTCGGCCATGTTAGCACCACCCTTGGGGTGGCATTAGATTTTGGCACTGCCTCAGATTTAGGAATTATTGTAAATCTGGGGCAGGGTCAAAAGCAATAGGGTTGAGGTGGACCTGTGTCAGAGGAGCCTATATTTACAAGAAGGTGTAAAGCCACAAAAAGTGGTGTTACACCTCCTAGTAAATACGGAGAAGTGTCTAGCACCACAGGAGAGTCGCAAAAAGTGACGCTCCGGTGGCACTAGGGCCTTGTAAATCTGGTCATAGGTTTCTTTACTGAACCACTATGCATTCCTTTGGAATTTTCCTCTGTGTACTCCTAATTTTATTATACTGCTAGAGTGGAGGCACTATAATGTAAACACACTATATGGTAAACTAGTAAACAAGAGAAGTAGTATATTGCTTATACACATCTGTTCGCTTCGACTGCAGTTGTCATACCACATAGAAACATTCTTCTTAAGACTGTTAGGCCCATATTTATACTTTTTTTGCGCTGCATCTGCGTAATTATTTGATGCAAAAGCGGCGCAAACTTACAAAATACAATTACATTTTGTAAGTTTGTGCCGCTTTTGTGTCAATAATGATGCAAATGCAGTGCTAAAAAAGTATAAATATGGACCGTAATCCTTACTTACGTGAGAAACTGACCGCCCCAATTCGTCTCTTTACACATAGTATAGCACAGCCCATCATAGTTCAGAGTACATTCTGAGATATGACATTCCCAGTGTTTAGAAAGGGAAGATTAGTGCCTTTACACTTCTGTTGATACCTGTTAGGGAGGCAGGTTTTAAAATAGTGCATGCACTGTAGGGCTTTGTGAGGATCACCTTGAATTTAAACAGCTATGTGACTCCTTTGAAGCCCCTGTGTCCAAATGCAGTCTCTCAGAAAATGATTCCATTACCACGGGAGTGACATGCCTTCGACCAGGCTACAATGAAAATTGAACAGGCTAGTCTAGTTTTACCTCATAGTACAAAGTGGTTGCAGTTTACACTGCTACTAAGTCACTCTGGAAGGAAACAGGAGCAAACATATTTTCAGGCCCTGCCCCCCAGGTGCAGAACATGACATTGCACCGACATCCCATAGCCTGGCTTTCACACACCTAAACAGTGCTAGCATTAGCCTGGTCTTCTTGGTGCCCCTCAAAGACCTCCTTCTCCACATATTCCCTCACTGCTACTCTCCACTCTCCAATAGTACCCCCTCATCTTGCCATAGCTCCTCTTTCTCATGCATTTCATTTTTTATAGCACTACTCATAGTTCATTCGCACTCAGTTCTGTGATCTGCATAGTGCACATTTTTTGCAGTAGGCATATTAACCATTTGCGCTAGTTTAAATCGGTTGCACCTCCTTAAAGCTTGCCCTGCACCTAAGACACTGAATTAGTGCATTTAAAATAAAAGCACACAGGCAAATGACTGAGACACAATCCGTTTTGTGAGAATCATGTAGCAGCTTTCTTTAGTAAGATAACGGGTTAACTTACCAGCAATTCAAGGGCAGCCAGCGATGATATGACCTAAGCTGGTTGCCCACCTGATTAGCTAACGAGCACCAGGAACATACAATATCTAGGGCTGAACATTTGGGTTTCATCCTCGTCTGCCCTCTGTGCGACTTAGGCAGCCACATGTCCGACACATACTACTGGAATAAGATTTTTAAGAGTTGCTATTATACACGTTTTCCCTCCATAGATAGTCCCGTGAACTGAAAATACAAGACTTCTATTCTTCCTCTCCAGAGCCACCAAGGTGGTGAAAACATGGTATAAGGGAGTATGGACTGCAAAACATGAAATAGTACACATTGTGATATTTTCTGCCTCTTAGGATTGGGATATTTTGTGACCAAAATCATTGAAAGTCAAATGGGTCACAGATCCCCAATACCAAAAAGTCCATAATCCTCAAACAATTTTGAAGGCTGGTGGCACTGTTAAAATCGAAGCATGGATGACTCAAATGAATCAACACAAAAAGAAAAAGTGACCAAGAAAGTCATATGCCCAAAGAATTAGGGAAGTTTCTAGCACAGCCATTGGAGAGAAAGCCCCAAATGTGATGGGTATTCCAGTATCTCCTGACCATGACATGTGCAATGACCTAAGCATTGGTTTGCATGGAAATAGCATATAAAATACCGAATTTATCCAGACTATTCGACACTCCCAGAATATTCAACTGTCAGTGGCTAAAACCGATGTCGAGTACGGTGCTGTTCAAGCAGACTCGAGACCATGTATCCCCCAACGTTTATCAGAGATTATTAATATCTCATACAATTTGTCATCAGTTCATTCATTTGTTTAAAAAATTGAACTCTGGTAAAAAATCAATTTTTTTCTGGTTGCTAATTTAACATACCAAGATAAACTCTTTAGAGTGATCACTTAATTTCTTGTGAACCTCCCTGTGACTAGCAGTGTGCGTGACCCCTATCAAAGTAGGTTTTTGAACTGGGCATAATTCAGTAATAATTCTCCTTCTATGCTACTTCTTTTTTTCCTTTTATTTGCATAACATTGGGCGATTATTGTTTTTTTACAAATGAGCAGTGAGTGGCTTAATTCTCCTTATAAGAACGTGCTACATCATGAGTAGCATATTTTAGAGGACAACACGTTTATCCAGGGCTAAACATTCAGTTCATGTTGTTTTCCCTGATTTGATTTGCAAACAAGTTATTGATTGTGATCATATGAGAGGAAAACAAGATAGCAGTTTGGAAATATTTTAGAGGGTTTTCAGCCAGTCGCATTTTGTAATCACCCAAATGTGGTACATTAAGCCTATGAACATACTTTGTTTTCTTTTTCAACATGGCAAATGTTAATGGAAAATATACAGAATTGGTGCTTATCCCCTATGAAAACCATGGTGAACCGCATCATACTTGCATTCTTAAACTGGGCTTTCCTGTCCCCTGAAGTGGGCGGCAGATGAATGGAGAAGTTTGAAGAGTACTAGCTTGGGAGGTTCGAGCCATGGAGAGGTTTGACTACTACAGTGCCTTTCCTCATTTGAGCTGCTGGAAGGGGCAATGCTAGCATTGCTACATCCTTTACAGAGCCTGCAGTATGCTGCTTCCCAGTTGTCAAAGGGGGTAATCTGAATTGAGAGTCTGCTGGATAACTCATAGTACATTTTGATGTGGGAGAGTTCCTGATTAATAACTTTGCTACACTCAAGATGCTGTTGATTGGATGGATTGCCTCAGTGATCTCGAGATTTTGCTTCTTCGTTTCGGATACATGTGGTGTGAAGATATCCCGGGTCACACTGGAGGCTGCATCATTATTTACATTGAGGATGCTCTGGGTTAAATAATCCCCTATAAAATCCTTGCATCAAATTGTCCATTTATAAAAAATGTATATGTTAGGGCTAGTTTTTCAATCGTACAGTAGTGGAGGCCTACTTCCAATACCACTTATAGACATTATAACAATCAATTTTTATGAGGTCTTCTTTACTCTTTTCTTTCCTTGCTTATAAATACCTAGATTCAGGATTAGTTTGAGATGTGGAAGCCATTTGATTACTAATGAAACAAATATATGTCATGCACCCATCAGTTATAGGCTGCTTCTTGAAAAAAGTTGTGACCCTAAATCTCTCTTTTTGTATCTACATTCCAACCTGATACATTGTTTGTCACAAACTCCTTGCCGTAAGTATTAAAAGAAGAATAAAAAGTTTATCTCATCAGCATGTTTGTACCAATAATGTTCCAATGCTTAAGCAACAACATATGGTGTATTACTATAATGTCTTTATTGTTATTGTTCATGTGCTTTAACACTCATGCCAGTAAGGGGCTCCACTATGTGACTCATTTGTTTGTGCTGACTCTGATGACTCATTCATTGTTTCCCTCTGGCAGCAAGCGTCAAATGACTTGCTGACACTCATGACTCAGTTGTTTGTGTTGCCTCTGGTAACTTCATGTTTGTTTCTCTTTAGTAGGAGGTGTTCGTCTGGAACTTACTCAAATGACCTGCTGACCCTGATGATTCATTTGTTTGTGCTGACTGGTGAATTCATTGTTGTTTTCCTTTAGCAGCAGGTGTTCATCTGGAAACATGCTCAAATGACCTGCTGACCCTGATGACTTATCTGTTTTTGCTGACTCTGAGGACTTCATGTTGGAGGGCACCGCCTTATGAGATGGTACTTCTGTTAAAGAGGTTTTGTCCTTTCAGCTGTGCTTGCTATTCATGTTTGGTTTTGAAAGTACCTGCCACATTGAAAAGCCAAACACCCAAGAGGATTTTTCAAGGTCAGAGAGATTTTCCGGTTTTCTTACAAATCAAGGCTGCATGTGTTTCCTAACATTACGCTTGCTAACTGCATGCTTTCAGTCCCAGGTCACCTTCTTCAGACAATTGGATGAGGCACCGCCTTCTGGCTCTCAAGCAGAAATTATTTTGGTGAACCGGGAAATAATAGCACTCCAGTAGGTTGGCGAGTTGGGGATCATGTTTACCTCTGCACTAGTGGTTGGTGAAGGGAGATCAACCAACCATAGCACGAGGGACCTATTGGGAACTAACTCCTACTTTTCCATCAGTATATATTTGTCTTTGGATATATATGCTCCTTTGGAAACTCACAATGAGCCTTGAAAGGAACTGTTGCAGCTTTTGATTAAGGAATATCAGGAACTTTGTGTTATTTAACAGAAGGATCGTAATTCTGGACTTTGCTCTAAGTGAGAACAACCAACATTTTCATGTGTGAAATGTAAAAACAATTATTTGTGAAAGTAGAACCAAGGATTGTTAAGTAACCTTTTTCCTTCCAGGTCTTCCCTGCAGTTCCCACCCTAACTTTCCTTCACCCCATTTGGCCATTTAAATACTGTGGTTAAATATAGAATACAGGAGTCAGTGCTGAGAGAAGGGGAGCATATACAGTGTCTTCATGCCTGGTTCTAAATCTAAGAGTCAATTGCCTCTTGCTAAAGCTATGTCTGTCTGAAAACAAGAATCTTCAAAGGAAGAACCCAGAAGGGAATCTGCAATAGCAAAATCACCAATGACAGAACTGAAAACTAAGAATCCACCATGTTCAAGGTTGAACATTCAAATGTATGCCCAAAAGCATGAGACTGAATCTATGCATTGAGAATTAACTTCCATCTAACTGACAGTTGAGGCATTTGACAAGAGGCTGATTAAGCTGGAGCATGGACACTGTCCTTACCCAACTGGGACGATGATATTTGACCCCCCCTCCAAACATAAATGATTGAGTTAGTGGACTGGTACAAAAGAGGCAATATAAGGATATTTGCAATATCAGAGAAAGAAGATGGAGACAGCATGACATATTTCAGGAAACAAGTTCTTATTAAAATTCCTAGGCAGATTTCAATGCTCCACTTCAGCTCCAAAGGTCCCATAGGTTCCATGCCAGATAACCCAGAAGAACAGATGAAGTCAGACTGACAATAGTTTGTCTCTCCATTATTGCCAGGCAAGATATGTAGAGCTTACCACCAAAAACACTTTCACTTGCCTTCTGTCATGTTATAAATAGCTGCCAAAATATTTCCTAGCATTGAGACCCTCTTTAAAACAATGGAATATCTGATTTGGGGCCTGATTTAGATTTCGGCAGAGGGGTTACTCAGTCATAACGGGTATCCTTTTTGCCGAAATCTAAATTCTGTTGTTTCCTATTGGATCTAGATTTCCGCTGAAGAGATATCTGTCACCGCTGTGACGAAATAACCCCTCCGCCAAATTCTAAATCAAGCCATTGGTCACCTAGAAAATGCAACAATGATTTTGAACATCGATGGCAATAATAAACGATACGATGACCCCAATGATCTAGAACGCGAACTACAGAATTTGATGTCCCCCCTCCTTTATTTGGAAAAATCACCCATGGGGTTAGAGGCTTTCAGCATATCCACTGGCAGCAGTGAAGGAGCCTGCATCATTTGTCCAAGATAAGAAGAATCTCCCATCTAAATAACGTGTTGAATCTAGGTCCACATTGAATTTGCAAGTCATTATTACTCTATAGGCTTCAAGTGGTGAAGAGCTTCTGTACTTACTGTATGTGAAATGTTCTCCAGCCAGATATTGGATCATTTTTCTTCACTGATTGAAGACGCATCTGCTACAAGTATAACCAGCCTGTTCAAAGGTGTGCACTAGAGGCATCCTGCTTCTTGTCTGCTTCTTTAATTTTTTATTTACTTAGATATTTTATTGTATACTCTATGATCATTATCTATTACGGTATCCTATAGTTACCTTGGGGGTCAGTATTATCAGTCTTTCAGTCCCCACAAAAATATATTTACTTCATAGATTTCTGATCAATCATTCTCTTTCCTTATGAAAGAAACCTGCCTTAAGAAGACTCACTTATTTGTATTTGCACAGGAACTCACAATTGTGCCACACATTATTAAAGTCTGGAACAGCATTATAAAAGACATTTAAAACTAGTCTTTAAATATCAATGGCCTTTCTGCAAATTGAACAATAAATGTTCTATTATATTTGGTTTAAAAAACACTGTTTAGACCTCCAACAGGAAACGCACCTATCCCAACCAAAGTCATCCAAATTGATGAGAGTTGCTCGGCAGAATGATTTTTGCACTCATTCCTGTGTATAGAAAGAGTGGATTAGCTATCCAGGCCCGCAACAAGTTGTCAGTCTAAGTTTGTTAGATTTGGCCTGACCACCTAAGCCATTATCTCTTTGTGAAAATCACTATTCAGGCCTACTTAACTATGGATTCAGTATATCTACCCTATCACAGGCATCTTCAACAGACTAAACAGGCGCTTAGCAGAATTTGATTATTACAGAGTGTTGATGGGTGTTGTTGGGAGGTGACTGTAACATCACTTTTGATCCTATCTCAGACCATTCTCAAAAATGTGCAATGAAGCAGAGGTCAGACAGATGGTTCTTGTTGAAGGTAATGTCAGATCATGCTCTAAATGATCCATGGTGATTGATTCATCCAGATGGCACACAATAAACTTTCCTACCCTGTGTTTGGAAATGCGAATCACCATTTTTTTCATTACTGGCTCATCAATCTCCAAATTGAGGACCTGCAAAACACTGGACAGTGAATTTAAGATCAGTCATTAATTCAAATAAAACTGATTTTAGAGGCACCCTACCCAGCCAAAGATGAAGCATGCCCTCCTCGGTTAAAGACAGAGAATGTCCACAATGCGATTTAAGAGCCTTGGGGAGCAGATGAATCTTCAAATATATTTATAGGAATATCAGGATCTAAATGAGCAATCAGTCAGTCAACTCAAACCCTAAGTGCAAATCCTACTTGGACGAAAAGCTAATGAAAGAGTCTGCCCTTATCTGGAAACAATCCCTAAAAAGACATATATAATTGGAAAAAGATATTTTAGATCCTAGAGATGCTATCACTCATGCCAATCCCCAGATATCCTGCAGCTAGCAATGAAAGCCAGATTGAAGCTCAACTCCATCTTTGCTTCAAAGGCGGAATGGGTGTTATTCAAAATCAAATCTAAACATTATGAAAAAGAGAGAAGGGCTGTCATCTATTGTGATGCAATTAAAACATTCGTAGTTTGTTTGAATGATTCCAGAACTTATAAACTCTAATGAAATGTTGATTATCATTCCTTTAGAGATTTCTAAGGAATCTTCTAGCTTCTTCATATTCCTTTACACCTCAGAACCTGTGGAAACACAAGAACATGTCTTTCTCAAAGACCTTCCTCATCATTCATTTCCAGCTGACTCACCCAATGTATGGAAAGAAGATGTACCTGAAACCTTAATTACAAAAGCAATAAAAAACATATGCGCAGGAAAAGTTCCAGGGAATGATGGAATGGCAATTGAATTTTATAAGATTAATACATCTTTACTCATCCCACTAACTTTCAAGGTTTTCACTCAGCCTCTGCTCAGATTTTAATAGCATGATGCTAGCTGTGATCCCTAAACTTAGTAAAGATCTAATGGCAATTTCAAGTGTGTTCCTCAAATTGATATCGATATTAAAATATAGATAAAAGTTCTGCATACTTGACAATGGAAATAATTTCCCTTTTAGAACACTAAAACCATGTCAGATTTGCCCCAAGACAATCCTTTAGTCATCATATGGGACTCATGAATGCATTAACCATGGCATGTGGGCGACTTCTGGGTAGAGTGGCTGTGTCCTTTGATTCTGAGAAGGCCTTAAACATATTCAAATTGAGGCACTCTCACCTTAGCCAGTGCTAGTCTAGGCCTTACATTAGTACTCAAAAGTGCATGCCTGTGTCACGATCCCATGGAGTCTGTGAACAGAGGCAACAATTTCTCTGAAGAAAATGCACAAAGGCATGAGGCAGGGCGGCCTCCTATCTTTGCTCCTGATCATGCTTATTTGGGAACCCCTCACAACCATGATTCGAGAATCAGCACAAGTCAAGGGCACACTGGCAGCTGCAAGTGAACTGAAATTGATTTTATATATAGACAACATCCTTCTGATGCTTTCAAGTCCAAATTCATCACTACCCAGGTCCCAGGGTTTTGGAAATTTGTTCTCCCTTTTTCAGATTCCCTGGATACAAGATACACTGGGAAATGTGAACTCACTGCTGAAAAAGATGCTACTTGATTTTGCTAAGCAGAACAAATTACAACTAACACTATGGTTAAGAGTACAAAATAAACATGATGGTTGCCCCCATGTTGAAGTCATATTCAGTATACTGCCAATTCAGATACCCTACTTGCATCTACCTTCACTTGATTAATACAATATTATATCTGAAGCAAATGGGATGCTTTGACAACTGCTATTGGAGGTCTGTGTACTAGCTACACTATTCAGAAGACTTCTCTCCATGCTCAGAAACATCAATTATAATAAGACAAACTTATTTCATTATAAATTCAACTCTCTAAACTAATTTTCCAAGGTGATACTGAAAGCAGATGCTATTACTGATGAATTTAAATGTATGAAAGCATCATTATGTGGACCACAAGAAGTGGTATGGCTACGTTTACAGTTTTGTTCACCACTGCATACAAGTTCAGCCAATATTTAGGCATGATTCTAGTACACCTAACCAGAGAGAAAAAAGCTCAAACTTCAATTGTGCTTATTAGAGACATGTGGTGATGTAATACAGAATGATGCGTCAATCACAATGACTTTTCTTCAATTTTATTTAATAATATATAATGAGAACAAGGGGTAGGATGGTTCGGATAAACTCAACCTAGACCCTGAAATTGAATATTCTATCACTGGCCACACTCCACTTACTTTGGAAGGAAGACAGAGAGGCTATTGTGTGACTGATTCTGTTATGGGAGGGAGCTGGAGTCATTGGCTAGATCGCCATTAAAAAGCTGCCAGAGAGCCCCACATGCCGGCTGAGTTTTACAAAATATATAATAGGAACCAAGTTGAGGGGCCTCCGATTGCAATACGAGTTTGGTTGTCTTCAATATTGTTGTTTGGAGTTGCCTACACCTGTCTGAGGCAAAACATTTTACTTTAACCAAAACGGAGCACTTTATCACTTAACCCACAGACAATGAGGGAGGAGTCTAGGGCTTCCTCTTGGAGGTGGTTTGGCATACAGCCTCTGTACTCAGCAAAGACAATAATGTGTTTCAAGAACACTATTAATTCAGCTAGGGCTTTTACTTTAAAAATAAAAAGAGTTTCGCTCTACATACAGCTATGCTGCACATTAAAATATGCATAAACATAGATAAACCACATGCATTGTAAAACAGCTTAAAGTTTAAATACCTACTGCCTGCTGATTGGTTTTATCAAAGGGTTTTTGTATCAATAATGTTTATAGCTACTGGCTTTGGCATCAAGGTCATACTGTCAAACAGACTTTAACAAGACATCTTTAACAACACACTGTCCACTACTCATTGACTTTGACAGACAGATTCATTATAAGTAAAGACCTTCTCAGAAGGTCTAGGGGGAGTGTGGTGGTGAAGAATGCAGCCAGACATAATCCTAGGCTGATCAATCCATCAAAGATATAGGGGGTTATTACAACTTTGGAGGAGGTGTTAATCCGTCCCAAAAGTGACGGTAAAGTGACGGATATACCACCAGACGTATTACGAGTTCCATAGGATATAATGGACTCGTAATACGGCTGGTGGTATATCCGTCACTTTACCGTCACTTTTGGGACGGATTAACACCTCCTCCAAAGTTGTAATAACCCCCATAATGCTTCCTACTATCTTTCAAATAATTGAACTTCACCAGACCCTTCGCAGCCCTTTGCAATCCCTGACGCTTCCTCCATCTTCTAATACTCATGCACACATCCATCTCTGCTGAGAGGGGAAAAGCTGACCATCACAGTCAGCGACAGAGAAGCTCTAGGCTGGTGCTGTTCTGGAAGATACACATCATTTGGAAATCACAGCACTCCATTCAACTAATGGAGACAACATCTCTGCCCCAGTAAGGCTCCTTTGGGATGAGAAGGGTCAACAGGGTGGTATGAAGCGAGACTCCCTATTAATGGACTAAAGTTGCATTCAGTGCTCATGAAATGGAGTCCTCATCCCCAGGAGTGGTAGGGGACCAATCTATGTAAGACATATACTATTGAAACAACAAAGGTGATTAAACTTTACAAAAGTCACCACAATTTAGAAAAACTTCCCAGAACACAGTGGTTAAGGTGAGCTAAAGCCACAATATTTTATATGTCTACATCTCAGAATCGCTTGATTGCAGTTAAATGTTCTCAAGTTGAAGGCGTCTGGGGCCTTAATTAGAAGCATTTTTATGCCAGGGACAGCCACAGAGCCATCGGAGATGCAGTAGCCAAAAAAAGGCTTCCACAAAGTGAGAACCTAAACTGTGACATCTCTGCAACTGTTTGAAGATTTTCAAGCATTTGCAGGCATCTGTTACTCTTAGCCTCCATCGGTCAACCTCACTGAGCCTAACCAGGCCGGAAAGAGACCGAGCATGCTCAATGTCCGGGTGGAGGCAACTAGGACCACACTGAGCAGCCCAAGGTCTTAGGACCACCACACAAGGATCCTAAAGAGGTGAGCCTCACTCTGGGCTCACACAGTGATGACCTCAATTCCTTGTCTATCATGCATCTTTGTGGTCTCCTCTTCTAGATAGAATCCTCAAACAGAGACGTATTTCCATGAACTTTCTGCACAGCAAGTTAACATCTTCTCTCAAGACAGATGTTGCCCCTCGACCAGGATTAAACCAAAGTTCCCGTGTACAGCTCCTGTTCACCAGGCAGCTGGGCCTATGTGCCATAAAACAGGCACTCATCTGGGGGATGCAGTCTGTATCCAGCAAGTAGCCCGCCAGTTTGAAGACCTCTGGTCTAGGGAGTTGTGCGCAGGCTGTTCACATCTCATAGCCATCACTGAGGATTCATGACAGGTGGGGCTAAAAAATAACTATCTGCATGGCTGGTGAAATTATCATTGTGCCCTGGAACATCAAGCGTCTTAGTTATTTGGAGTGTAGGAAAGTGTGAGCTTACCTGCGTAGGCATGGAGAGGACACAGCATGAAAACATGAGAGGCACAGAGGCAATCAAGATACTAGAAATAAGTAGAGGATTTTTATCATCACTTGGGTTATTCCATTCACCCCATGGATGGTGGCAGTGTAATATAGATGATATCAAATATCCTGCTCTCTGTTTAAAAAAAGATAGACGACTCCAAGGAGGTAGATAATAACATGTGCTCCCATAAACGGAACTATATGACACTAATAAATATTTAAATGCCTAATACAGATTGCTGACTGTCTGGTTAGGTAATTCTAGCTCTGTATTAAATGGGAAGTGGGCTGGAGTCCCTCTAGGGATCAACTATAAAAAAATGATAAAAACTCTTTTAGCAGTGTTTTTTTATTTTGTGGGTGCACGGGGGGATCGTAATCTGGACCAAATGGTATTTCATGTTTTTCTAGTTTAATCATGTTTTATTGAGAAAATGAGTGATATGTATTGCAAGAAGGTACATGGGTACTTTAGTATATTTTTATTAGATATACACAATAAAAATTACTTCAAATATGTATAAATAGTAATAGTGTGCTACAATGCTGTACTAATACGCAATCAAAAAAGCAAATGGATTATTTTGAGGAGAGGGAAGGGACAGAAAAATGAAATAAAAATGTTTATGTAACATGCCTATATCATCTATTTAATCCAAACAATCAAACGTAATAGATAACAGAGCACTACTAAACTGATATAAGAATCAGTTGCACGCAATATAAACATTTATTTAAGACTTGTAAAAATGACTAACAAACTACGACAGAAAATCAAAACTCATGGAGGTTTTCTATCTTCAATGTTGGAGAAACTTACACATTTATTTATGAACTTGCTTTATTGAGAAACAAAGTTAAAGGTAACCACATTCGTTCTGGCTGAAAAGCTAAAGAAATAAATTGAATGTGAGCTTTATCTAATTGATGATGAAAACAAACAGCATTCCACCTACAGTATTTTTCCAAGTACTAGTAATTTGATGAAATGCCACTGCTAGTGAGAGATCTATTAGGTGAATTTTGTGAGGTAAAACGACCCAGCAGAGGAAATACGTCCTAGGAATACATTAGGGAGTGAACAGGAGATCTGAATATTAAAAATGTTTGCAATTTGAGACCAAACCTTAGTCTAAAAAGTATATACATCTGGATAAGTAAATAACATATATAATAAGTCACCATGAGTATTAAGTCACCTCCTAGCCAGCGTCTGTTGCCCTCCCCAGCTCTTCCTGCTGCTGCCTCTGCCTTTGGGAATGAACCGAGAGCCTACCTGACTCTGCATTCGAGGCCCTCCTTCACCTGCAGGGTCCTGCCTGCGCCTCTTCCCAGGTGGCCCAGTGGCCATCTACAAGTATCTCCTGTCTCTCCTTACTCCTACCTTTATACTTCTGCCTTTACTTCTGTTTTTACTTAGTTTTTCCTTTTTTTCTGTCTCTTCTCTTTTTTGTTCTGTCCTCAGTTCCCCTCTCCCTCCCACGCCGCCGCTGTCCCTGCTGCCCCCTCCCCCGCAAACCACTTTTCCCACCCTCCCACCTCCCAGCTGACCGGACACCCCGCCTCCCTCCCCTTTTTAATGGCGGCCTCTGTGCTTTGAGAGGACGACTCCACTGATCTCATGGCCAGCGTCGGTTGCCCTCCCCAGCTCCTCCTGCTGCTGCCTCTGCCTTTAGTAACAAACTGAGAGCATGCCTGACTCTCAGTTTATGGCCCTCCTCCACCTGCAGGCTCCTGCCTGCGCCTCATCCCTGGTGGCCTAGTGGCCATCTACAAGTAAGTATCTTTCTGTCTCTCTGTCTCGCCTTACTCCTGCCTTTATACTTCTGCCTTTACCTATGTTTTTACTTAGCTTTTCCTTTTTTCTGTCTCTTCTCTTTTTTGTTCTGTCCTCGGTTCCCCTCTCCCTCCCACGTCGGTGCTGCCCCTACGGCCCCCATTGCCCCCTGCGAAGCACTTTTCCTGTCCTCACAGATACCGGACCCCTACCTCCTTCCCCTTCTTAATGGCGGCCGTGTACAGCGGGTGTACTTATGGCAGACCGACGGCGCGCCAAAGGTAAGCCCATCGACGCCCGTTTGCACCTGGACTGCGCCCAGCACCAGGAACCCTAAAACTCCGATAAACCATTCCCTGGCCACCCTCCATTACGACGCCAAGACCTTCCACCGCCTTAACACCGGATGTCTCAGCACCTGCTGCACTACATCTCCTAAGGACACCCACGGACCTTTTTCCTGCCAGAACTGCAACCTCAGTTTCAGCCACAACAAACAACCGGAACACCCCAAACCACTGATGCCCGCCACAACCTCATCAACTGCCTCCTTATGAATATACGCTCCCTCCATAAGCACACCACTGAACTTTGGGACCTAATCAATTCTGCCAGCCCAGACATCACCTTCCTAACCGAGACCTGGACTAACCCTACCTCCGGACCAGGCATCGCAATCCCGAACGGCTACAACTTCCTAAGGAAGGACCGACCCTCCCGTCCGGGCGGAGGATTGGCCATCGTACACAAGTCCTCACTCCACATCACAGTCAACACGGAGGAACACTTCACCACAATGGAACACGCCACTCACAACTCCTCCCTCCACGACACCATAGTCTACAGACCGCCCGGCCCCTGCCCAGCCTTCATCAATGCCATTGTAGACATCTCCAGCCCCCGCACCCTGTCGTCTACCGACTACCTCCTCCTGGCCGACTTGAACTTCGATTTCGAGGACCACAGCGACCAAAACACCACTTCCCTACTCGACAACCTTGCCACCCTCAGCCTCAGGCAACTGATCACCGCGCCCACGCATGCCGCAGGACACACACTAGACCCCATTTTTACCTCACGTACTGGATCACCAGCAAGAGTACCTCTTTCCCGGACTAGACCGACCATCACTGCATACACTTCGCCATCACCATGCCCAACAGCCGCCTCCGTGTCCCCAGGGCCCCCCACATGGAATGGAATAGAATCACTGATGAGCAACTCACCACGACCCTCGCCAAATCACCCCCACCAACGACGACGCAGCACGTAACCTCAACTCCTAGATCACCAAATTCGCCAACTCCTTATCCCCCCTCTGATCAACTTCGGTCAAACACGTCCCAAAAAAGTCAGCTGGTTCACCATCGAACTCTAAGAATCCAAACGCACCTGCAGGTGCCTAGAGAAGAAATGAAGAAACAGCAAAACCAGCAAAGACCTCGCCTCCTTCAGAACCGCCACTGCCACCCATCACCAATGCATCAAGAACGCAAAAAAAGCTTCAATCTGTGAATGCATCAACACCTCCCCGCACAACACGAGAGAACTCTTCATGGTAATCAACAAATTCACCAGTCCTCCCTCCAAAGCCACCAACATCCCCTGTCACAAGACCTCTGCGACAAACTGGCCACCTTCTTTCACCGCAAGATTAAGAACATTCTATTAAGAAACAACTTTCTCCTGCAGAACCCGCCCAGCATCGGAACCTACGACCGACCCAGCCCCCAAGAACCCACCCAAACTGTCCACAGTTGGTCCATTCTCACCACAGAAGAGACTGAAATCATCATGAACAGCATTCATTCCGGAGCTCCAGCAGACCCCTTTCCTCACCACATCTACAACAGAGCTAGTGCATCCATCAGCACCGAACTCCCCAAGATGCTGAACTGTTCTATCAAAACAGCCACCTTCACTAAAGAATAGAAACACGCCAAAGTCCGCCCCCTCCTGAAGAAGCCTACCCATCAGAGCTCTATCCTACCCAGCTAAAGTCCTGGAAAAAGCCATAAACTCACAGCTGTGACAATTCCTCGAGGACAACAACTCTCTGGGTTCCTCTCAGTCTGGCTTCCGCAGTGACCACAGCACAGAGATAGCTCTTCTTGCAGCCACCGATGACATCTGCATGCTCTTCGATTGTGGCCACACTGCAGTACTCATTCTCCTCGACCTCTCAGCAGCCTTCGACATGGTCCCCCACAGCACCTTATGCACCAGACTCCACAGCGCAGGAATCAGCAAAAAAAGTCTTGCAATGGATCCACTCCTTCCCTACTGGAAGAACACAGAGAGTCAGGCTCCCACCCTTCATATCTAAACCAACAGAAGTCAGCTGCGGAGTCCCTCAGGGATCCTTCCTGAGCCCAACGCTCTTCAACATCTACATGGCTCCGCTTGCAGCCCTCGTCAGAGACCACAAAATAAACATCATGTCATACGCAGATGACACACAACTCATCATATCCCTCACTGAAGACCCGGACACAGCTAAGAGGAACTTTCACACTGGGATGAAAGCCGTTGCCGTCTGGATGAGGGAGAGCCTGAAGCTCAACTCTGACAAGACAGGGCTCATCATCTTCGGAAACTCCACTTCAGCCTGGAACGACTCTTGGTGGCCCACATCGCTCACCGCACCACCCACTCCGACTGACCACGCCCACAACCTAGGAATCATCCTCAACTCTTCCCTATCAATGACCCAACTGGTAAACGCAGTCACCTCTTCCTGCTGGCACACCCTCCGCTAACTCCACAAAATCTTCAAATGGATCCCCGCTGACTGCCGCAAGATAATCACCCACACCCTAGTTACAAGCAAGCTCGACTAAGGCAATGAACTCTATGCAGGCACCACAACAAAGAACATCAGAAAACTAGAACTCATCCAAAACGCCACCGCCAGACTCGTCCTGAACCTCCTCTGCCAGGAACACATCTCCCAAAACCCGAGGACCCTCCATTAGCTCCTAGTGGAGAAGCAAATCAACTTCAAACTACTCACCCACACCTACAAGGCCCTTCACAACATCGGACAAGCCTACCTTAATGATTGCATCTCTTTCCACAACCCCGCCAGACCCTTCCGCTCCACCCAGCAGATGCTAGCTACCATCCCACACATCCGGAAAACCACTGCTTGAGGAAGATCTTTCGCATACCTTGCAGCTAAGAGCTAGAACAACCTGCCCACACACATCAGACAAAGCCCATCACTCACCATCTTCAGGAAGAATCTCAAAACATGGCTCTTGGAATGAGGCCCAGACCTACCACCAGCCCCTTGAGACCCTCACGGGTGAGTAGTTGCGCTTTATAAAAACTGATTGATTGATTGATAGATGAGGAGCGTTAAAAGACCAACAATTATTAGTAGAACCAAGTTTCATTCTCATTATTGTTACCAGTGTTAACAATAATCTATTATAGACGTAGTAAAGTGTCTGAGTAGTATTGGCTGCTCTAGATGATTAATTAATTTTATTCCATGTTATTCAAAAAGAGTATGAACCAGACAACCTGAAAATAATTTTCCCATTGAAGTTTAACCACAGATCTAGGTCTAGATGTAGGTGGACAAAAAAGATGGATATACAAAACAGATGCTTTGTATTGAAGTTTTAACAAAGAGACTATGTTCATTTCATTGGAGCATACCACAGATTCATTATCTAAGCGTGATATAGCAGTTGAAATCTTATGTAATAAAAAGGTGTATTTTATTTACATATGAATTAGGGAGACCAAAGAGCAATTGGGCTACAGAAAAGGGATAACAGTATGATTTACTATGCATTGATTGATACTTTCAAGACTTTTGGTGAGCCAGGAGTTTCAGTAAATAGTTATGTTCTGAAAAGTAATATGCATATTATACTGTATAGAGCAGTTAATAAAGTTCGTGTTTTGCATGGAGAGGAATAAAAAGGGACGTAAACGTTTATATGTATGAGAGATGATCAGTGTCTTAAGTAATGATGTTTTAGCTGTAGAGGAAAGTAGGCCAGCAAAAGTTTAATGGTATAATGCAAGCTTGTTTCCAGTTGAAGCCATATGGGCTGGGTTATATGATCATCCATAGAGGAGAGTCATAATGCATTTTGTTTGAGACAAAAAGCTTTATGATAAACATGAAAATTAGGAACATTTACACCTCCCTCTTGTTTGAGATGTGATAATGCCATTCTAGAATTTGTATTGTTCCATAAAGAACCAAGCAAAACAGAATCTGTACACTTGAAGGAACTGGTAGAAAGAGAAATGGGTATCATGGAAATCAGGTAGATCCCAAGATGTGAGAGTGTAATTTTAATACAATCGAGTCATCCCTACCAGGATCAGAATAATGGTTTCCATTTGGAACATAGGGCCTCATTTACGAGGCCTGTGGCAAAGGGTGGCACAAGCCCTGCGCCACTGGGAAAGGGCAGAAATGTGTCATATCTAGAAGATACAGTGCGTTTCTGTCTTCTCCTCATGCACTGGCACACAAAATGCTGCTTAGCGCCAATGCAGGCACCCTTGCACCATGGTGTGAGGATTCCTGCTTTGCAGGGATGATTGTTTTTGTACAGGAAGGGATACCGTCCTGCACAAAAACAATCACAAGAGGTGTTTTCCTCTTCCTATGTGCTGCACAATGCAGCACACATAGAAAGAGGTACACACTAGGGGAAATACAGATATTTCTCTCCCTTGCGTTACTCTTACGCCACCCCGGAGGTGGCGCAGGAATCTAACACATTCCCAGACTTGTAAATTTGGGAATGCATCAGATTCTTTTGGGTTCCATAGGTGTTGCTTGGGAACACCCCAAGCAACACCCATGGAACTCCCCTTTCTCACAGTAATAAGCGTGAAAGGGGTCCATATTTACAAGGCTATGAAAAGCCATTCAAGGTGGCTTTTCAAAGCCTTGTAAATGTGGGCTGGCACACTGCGCCACTGGCGCATTAAAAAAAATAACGTTTAGGTAGAGTAGTGTGCCGCTAGGGCCTTGTAAATGAGACCCATTATGTTTCTAATTTAGTTGTAAGTACACCAATATTTAGTTTAATGGTTTCTTTGAAGGGATTGGTAAACCAAACTTGATTTGTGTAGGATATCAAGTGAAACCTACATTTTTGAAGGATTCTCTATTACAAAATTTGTTAAGAGGCAGTATTTCAGATTTATCAGCATTAGTTTATAGCCTGAAATGAACCTCTGCTTGGAAAGCCAAAATGGACTCAGTAGGGTTAGAGCGGTATACGAGGATATCATCAGCATATACTGATACTTTTAAGTGTGAACTTTTAAAAGTAAATCCTGAAATTGCTGTATGTTACCAAATTTTAGATACAAAGGGTCTAAGGTAAAGGTAAATAAAAGTGTAGATAAAACACAACCTTTCCAGACACCTCTATGTATTACGAAATAATCTGAGACAATGCCATTTGCAAATATAGTGGATTGATGAGAACATAATGATGAGATTAGGTTCAGCATTTTTGTTCCAAAGCCAAACCGTTTCAAGGTATGGAACATATATTGTCAGTACACGCAATCAAATGCTTTCTCCTCTATTGTAATTGCAGTCAAAGTGTGGGTAATTCTAATGACTGACTAATAACTTTAAAGAGACATCTAGAATTATCAAGATCACAATCGGTCTTTGATAAAAATGGCTTGTTCAAGACCAATTCATTTATAGGAGGATACTTTAAATGTGAAGTGCTAGCAACATAGCAAACATCTTGTAGTTCACATTAACCAAAGATATCAGACAATAGTTTATACATTGTTTAGGATCTTAGGGGCATATTTATCAGAGGGTTGCATCACGTTTTCACCACGCAACATGGTAAATGTGTGATGCAAACCTCTAAGTCAGAGTTTTGAAGCCACGCAAAGCTACTTTGTGTGGCTCTGAGTGGCTTCAAAAGCAATGCAGCACAAATCAATATGTTGCTTTACTCTGTCCTGGGAAGGCATTCCATGGACATTGCATGGGTGTTCCCACACAATTTCAATGGACTTTGATGCATCCCCAGATTTACAAGAACTTACAAATTTGGGGATGCGCTAAAACCTTACACCATCCCAGGGTAGGCATAACCAGGAGAAATCTCAGTTTCTCCTTGTTCCTTCCTTTCTATGTGTGCTGCATTTTGCACGGGACAGAACCCTGCATGCAACAAAGGCACTCTTGCACCACAGTGCAAGGGTGTCTGTGTTGGAATAAGGCAGCCAAAAGGGTGTCAGCGCATGGCAAAGGACCTGAATTGTCGTATTTGTGATAAATATGATGCATTCCTGCCCTTCTTTGTCTCCCAGTGCAGCACAGCAAGGTGATTTGCTGCTGCGAGACTTGGCCATAAAGATGGCCTTCAGTTTTATTGTGAATTAGGCAAATCATTGCTTCTTGAAAGGTACCAAATGAACAGATAGTTCTTAAATTCTTCTAGAACATCCTTTTCTTTGGTACTAATATTGGTATCAGACGTTTTGAGGGATTCAGTGGTGTTCCATTCTTTTCTGGATTTTAAATAGTTTGCTAACAATTTTCCCACTTTATTGTGACCACCATAATTTTTTACATTCTGATGTAACAAGATAGGTAAAGCATGTTCGGTAAACAAACGATTTAAATGCAATTTGGCTTTAATTAAATCTTGCAATACTGTTTGGGAATTGGTATGATAATATTTGGATTCTAAAGGTTTTATATCTTGTAATAACATAGCTGATTGTTTATTAAATTGTCTTTTCTTCGTTTTGCATAGTCCATAATGAAATCTCTCGTTGATGATTTGAATGTGACCCATACAGTAGGAAGAGAGGTATCCTGAGGTGTGTTAATCATAAAAAAATCTGAAGTAAAAGCTGTGAATTTGGTATTCAAGGATGTCTAGTAGACGTGAGTTATTGAATTGACATTTTCTGAAATGTGATTGATACAGGATTAAATCAATGTGAGTGAGAATTGTTTTATGATCGGATATGGGTCTAGTTCCAATATCCACATGCAATATGTTTTGTAATCAAGCTTTACTCAAAAATACATAATCAATTTGTGATTGTGTGTGACGAGTTGGAGAATAAAATATATAGGGGGTCATTACAAGCTTGGCGGGCGGTGGTAACCGCCGTGCGGCTGCCAATGCAGCCGCACTCCCGCGGACCCCATTACAACATCCCCGCTGGGCCGGCGGGTGCAAACCTAGTTTACGCCCGCTGGCCCAGCGGGGATGCGCCCGCAACATAGGAGCCGGCACCTAATGGAGCCGGCGGTGTTGCGGCCGTGCGACGGGTGCAGTAGCAGACAGTGAAAAGCTGCATGGGGCCCTGTTAGGGGGCCCCTGCACTGCCCATGCCAGTGGCATGGGCAGTGCAGTGGCCCCCAGGGGCCCCAAGACTCCCCTTACCACCAGCCTCTTCCTGGTGGTGCAAAGCGCCAGAAACAGGCCGGCGGTAGGGAAGTCATAATCCCCAGGGCAGCGCTGCTTGCAGCGCTGCCCTGGTGGATTATCACCGCCGGGGCTAAAACGGCGGGAAAACGCCGGCCCGGCGGTGCGACCGCGGCGCTACCACCGCGGTCGTAATACAGGTCTCCGTACCGCCAGCCTGTTGGCGGTACGGACGCCACATTACCCCTGGCGGTCGGAGACTGCCAGGGTCGTAATGACCCCCATAGTCTAGTGATGTGAGAATACATATTCGCCTTGCATCAGTGAGAGATTTGTGAGAGAATGCAGAGCAAAATTATCTAGGTATTTTGATAAATACAAATTTAACTTTAGGATTTATGTCTAAACTAGGATCGAAAACATGGTTACAATCTCCCCCTAGAATAAAATATTATTCAGTACATTTTAGAATTTGGGTAGTAATAGCCTTCCAGAAAGAATTATTAACTGTGGTTGGGCCATATATATTGTGGCCCAGATTTCTGAAGGCCTAGCGCCTCCTTGTGCCACATTGGCATCTTTTTCTTATGCTAATGTAGCCCAATTAGGCCAAAATCGCTACGCCATATTTACAAAGTTGCACCATGCATGCATTGCAATACTTTGTAACCCTTTACGCCATATTATGCTTGTGCCAGTCATAATGTATGCAAGTGGGGAGTTCTCCCGTTAGGGGGGCTGAAATAATGGCGCAAAGAAATCCAAAAGATTTCTTTGCAGTATTGTTTGTGGCATGTTTAATGCCTACTTAGAGCAGGCATTAAAAGGGGGCACACCGTTATTTATAATGGTCCCCTATGTACAGTTCAGGGTTGGTGCCAAAATCTTGGCGCTAACCCTGAACAGTACATCAATAGCGTCAAAAATATTGATGCTATTGCCCCCTACCCTGTGCCATGATGTGCAGTATTTTAAATATGGTGCACACATGGTGGCAGTATAGGGGGCACTAAGGGGCACAAGAAAAGTGGCGCTGCATTGGATGTAGTGCCACTTTTCCTAAATCAGGCCCTAAAGAGAAATCTGATTAATCAATATCTCCACTACAATCCATCTGCCTTCTATATTGTGGGATTGTGATTACATTTGTAATTTTAGATTCTTGTTAACAAGGATGGCAGTACCAAGCTTTTTCTGCACAGCCACAGATTCAAAAACTCCACCAACCCAACCCTGTTTAAGTCCCAAACCTTCTGACCCTGAAAAGTGTGCCTCTTATAAAAGAGCAATATCTGTGTTCAGCCTAGACAATACTCTGGTGCTCATTACGACTTTGGCAGTCTTTTTGAAAGACCGCCGAAGCCTTCGGTGCCAAAAGACCGCCAGTGCTGGTGGTCAAAAGACTGCCATATTAAGACATTCGGATGATTTCTGCCCAATTTCAGGAGGAGATTCAACACCGTCGGGCTGGCCGACATCATAATAGAGGCGGTTTCCACCGCCGGCACCGCCACGCCAACAGGATACCAC
Source organism: Pleurodeles waltl (assembly GCF_031143425.1). Classification (NCBI taxonomy): domain Eukaryota; kingdom Metazoa; phylum Chordata; class Amphibia; order Caudata; family Salamandridae; genus Pleurodeles; species Pleurodeles waltl. Next base: position 744,299,358 of record NC_090450.1, on the reverse strand, counting down.
TTGCCGTATTATGATCCGTAATAGGGTGCAGTAGTTTCCTGCATGGCAGTGCAGTGCCAGCAGTGGAAACCGCCGGGACCCATCCCCTCCCAGATGGCCATCTTGCTAAAGCAGGTAAGGTGATCATTCAAAAGGGGGGGTGAGTGTTGTGTGAATGTGAGTGGTGTCTGCGCGTATGTATGAATGCGGGGGGAGGGAGTCTCTGTATGTGCGTTTGTGTGGCGTGTATGTCGAGGGGGAAGGGGGTTGTAGTGTGTGTGTGTGTGTGAGTCAGTGTATGTGTGAATGCAGAGGGGGAATGGGGTCTCAGTTTGAGTGCGTGTATTCAAGTGTATGTGTCTGAGTGCGTGCATGCAAGTGCAAGTGTCTGTTTTAGTGCGTGTGTGTGAGTGAATGGGTGTATCTGAGTGCGTTTTTTGGTTACAAGTGTGTGGGAGTGTATGTATGTGAATGCGTGGGATAGTGGGGTGCATGAATGTAGGTGTGTGGTCGTGTGGTGGGGTGTCTGTCGGCGACAGGAATGGAGATTCCTGTCGCCGGGTGCATGACCGCCAGCATTTTTGTGGCAGTGTGACCACCATGAAAATGCTGGTGATCTGCCGAATCGTAATACTGATGGTAGTATTACGGCTACCGCTGGGCCAGAGGTGCTCACCTCTGGCCCAGCAGTCCGACCACCAGGATGGTACGGGTGGCATTTTTAGCGGTTTGGCTTCAGCCAAACTGCTGAAATCTATATATGGCGGTCTTTACCGCCAGTCCAGCGGCTGTAAGACTGCCAGACTCGTAATGAGGGCCTCTGTCTTTTAGTTGGGTTACTTAAACCCTTGACATTCCAGCAAACTACTCTGAATTTAGCAAAGTAATAAACAATAATACTCTTGTACTTACAGCAGCATGATAGCAAGAAGACATATTAGGTTTGATCCTTTGAGCAGTAGAGATAATAAAGGCAAGTAAATTAATGAAGTGAAAGGGAAAAAGAAAAAAAAGGAAGGGAAGAGACAAAATAGAGAAGAAGGAGTAAGGAAAAACAAATAACAATAAGAAGAAGACAGTGAAAGCCAAATAAATTGTGACTGAAAGACATACCTATATGGGGAGATCTTCTGTTTGAGTAGAAGGGATAGGGACATGTGACAGGCTGGGTAAGGGATACTATTGGATAGGGACTATGTGGGGGTCAAAACAGGACAGTCAGGTAGTTCTCATAAAGTTGTATTTCTTTCTCTTATTGTCAGGCAATGTACAACTGAGATTATAACAGGTGTTACTCAACACCATGCCTTTCCTCTCTTAATTTTTGTTTCTTCCCTTAGGAACTCAGATCTCCTGGGTTTTTCTGGACCATCTCTTGTCAGGGAGTGATGGTGAGGGGACAAAGGGGTTAGCAGGCTGTGTGCCAATATCACTAGTGCAGCCGTCACCATTTGTGCTCAAGTTCCTTATGCTTTGAATGTCAATACCATCCGTAACCCTCAGGCTCTGGCAGGCATCAGGCTGGGTGGAAGTCAGCATTACCAAGCGCAATCATGCACAGACAGAGTTTTATACTAGCCTGTCCCGCTCACACCTCCGCTCGACCGCCCACAGTGCCTGCATATGTGAGCCCATACCTGAGATAGCCACATTCCTCCAGGAACATGGTAGGACGCCTTGCTCTGTAGGTGGCCTCCTCGTACTGTAGATTCAGCAGCCTCACTCCTCTAATCCTCATGTCCTCCTGCTGGTTCTCACCATCTCACTCCTACTGTGTCTTCTTCCTTTTTCTCTTGTCCGCGTGCCCACATGACCTACGTCATTCTTCCTACGAACAGTTACGACGCAGTTGGAAGGTGTGACCTGTGGTGTAGCTTGAGCATCACTTGGCCTCTCAACCATACTGCCCCCAGGGTGCCTGCCGAGGATTTCCTTTATTTCCTTCATACCACCACTCTTATTTCCTGATGCTTCTGTTCCTGCACCATCACAGGACACAAGACAGAACAAACACAAATCTGTCTTGTACGTTCATGATATCATAAGAATAGGAAAGGACGGAGACAATAACTGTACAGAAAGAGACATATCCAAGTTATAAATCAGAGTGAATATAGTATAGGCAAGACATTCAGGCAATCTTAACAATTTATATTGTGGCTGTTTCCATCATTTCTTCTCTACATCTGGAAAGAAAAATCTTACGTTTAGCAGAATCCTCATATGTCACTGTTTATAAGTCTTTTTAAATCTCCATGGGTGGTTTAATCCAAATCTGCATTTATAGCTCATAACTGACATTAGATATCCGAAAAGTGTTTCCATTAATATGCCATAGCCTTGCCTCTATCTTGGGAGTAGTAGAGCTTATGACCCGACCAGTTAACGTGTTTCTTTAAATCAGTCTTAGTAAGAACTTTCAAAAGGTCAGCATGGCTGAAGAAGGATATAATAACACCTTGAGGCTTAAGTGTGATTTTGAACCCAACCTATGAGCTTGCTGGATGCTTAAAGATGGGGAGGGAGGAAGATCTAAAACTTGTGGAATAAAGCCATTGAAAAAATATATGGGGTCACTTCCTTCAGCATTCTCTGGGAGACAAAGAATTCTGAGATGATGGCTATGATTCCTGTTTTCAAGGACTTCTGTATGTCTTTATAATTAATGTATGTCCAACTGCAGTTGGTCTATGATATGACTAGTAGCCTGAATATCACTGAGTCTTTGTTTCAGTTCAGATACCCGTTTGTCCATAAAAAAACATTTTTCATCTAGGTTGTGTAAAGTGTTATTGGTGTCCGCCATATTTTAAGGCACGTATTTCTTCCAATAACAATTTAATGGAAATAGGAGAGGGAGACTTCACCATAAGGAGGAGGATCGTTTCTATGCCTTTGATTAGTAGAAGTATTAGCAGACATACTTCCATGTGATATTTGAGATTTAAGAGCAATCATAGCAACATCAGAGTGTTCTGCCATTACTGGAGAATTATATGAAAGTCTTTTGGTGGTATTATGATAATCTTAGTCTGAGTTTTCCTTCGATGTAATCTCCCCATATACTCAAGACCGAGCAAACATGAGCAGAAAAAGCTCCACAAAATACACAAATATAATTCCTGATAACACTGAGGAAAAATTAAACACAGCTGTGCAGGTTAATATTAATTCATATGAATGTAAATACCTGAATAATGTGCTCAATAATGTGAGATTGTTTTTCATGAGGATGAAAGTAGTTGGTTTGCTGCAATTTAAGATGAAGCATGACTTGAGATAAATGAGGAGGAGCAGACCAAATGGCGGCCAAAATGGAGAGTGATACTGTAGCTATCCTTAATGGCATATATAACTCATCAAAATAGTGCAGTATGATGCAGACCCAAATAATTTGTGAGAATCGTAAAGAGAAATGCTTCCCTCAGGTGAGAGAAGCCAAGAGTTAAAAAATGACTCACCAAAATTATAAAATATTTCCATACCGCCATTGGTACGAGCCGTCAAGTGGGACTGCCAGCATGGAGCACTGAGGTTAAGCGTGCATCATGTTTGGCGTCCAGACCACACCCCTGGCATTTCATGTTAGTGACCAATGTATTATCACTCACATCTGATTCTGGCCAATGCCTACAGCAGGATTAGATCCTGTATACCCACTTTGAAGTACCACCCTGCTGCCTTCTAGATCTGAAATTTTAAACAGGAGTAGGTGAAGAAATAAGCCAGCACTTTGTACTCCACTCATAATGACACAGCCAAGCCCAGGAGCGTGGAATGGGAAGCAATTAAAATTGTCATAATAAGAGGAAATGCAATGGCGAGGGCCGCATCTAATAGCCAAAGGCTTGGAGTAACAAACACTGGACAAAGCAACCAGACATGAATGGCGAGGAATAACACAGTCAGCCCCTGCAAGCTACAGCAGATACTAGTCATCATGGGTGAACAGTCATAAACAATACAAGAGCTTGAGTTATTTCAAACAAAGACCTTCAGACAGAAACTAAATAGAGAAGGGGACTAGTCTAGTAAATTTTTATCATCACTCACAAAAAAGGAATCCTCCTACATATTTCATTGATACTACAGATAACAATAGTGTGGTTCAATACACATCTGAGGTGCAGTGTTTCCTAGCTATCTTCAAACACTTTACACATAGACAGATTGTCAGCATATCTCCAGTAACTTGCAGAATCTTTAAATACCATCTTTGGTGGAGTTCCAAAGGGAGAATCTGGAAATGGTTTTATCAATAGATTAAATCAAACTTGCAATAGAGAGCTTTATTACAAGTGAAACCTCTAGTTGTGACTGCATAACAATGGAGTTCTATAAACCCTATGCGTTGTTGATGATGGAATGTCTGTTGAAAGTATGTACTGAAGTGATGGATCAGGGAATCGTATATACTGTAGTTCCATGTGAGAGGTTCCAGTTATTATGATGTTAAAACCAAACAAACACCCATATGATTTTAAAGCTTACAGGCCACTGTACATGTGAACACACATAATAAAGCACCAGGTAAGGTGTCACTACTGCATTTAAATCAAGGCCCTTATTTATACTTTTTTAGTGCCGCATTTGTGTAATGTTTTGACGCAAAAGCAGCACAAACTTCCGAAATGCAATTGTATTTGCTAAGTTTGCGCAGCTTTTGCATCAAAAAATGACGCAAATGCAGCGCAAAAAAAGTATAAATATGGGCCCAAGTGTGGCAACTTTTGGTACATGAGGTTCAATGTGTTTTTGTAACTATAGCTGTAGAACTGCACTTTTTAGTATCTGAAAATTAGTGCATGCCTTGGGTGAATTATGATCTATGATGTAGAGTTACCCTGGTGTCCGTGGTCACTTAGAAGGCCTTTGATGCAATACCCTGGAGAGTGCTGAAGACTATGAATTTTATTATTATACACTAAACCATTGGCAAGAACAAATGAAATTATTTTCGACAGACTAGAACCTGAAAAGCAGTGTTGCCCATTGTCCCCTTTGCTGTTCACTCTGGCAGTAAAACACCTTGTTTGTGAACTCGGGTGTGAAATGGAGAGCATTGGGATGGATGTTTATGCGTGTAGTAGGCATATGACTTCATTATAAGCAGATGAAATGTTGGAATATATAATGGAGCTGGAAGAAGTGATAGAAATATCACTACATATACTTTAATATTTTGAGATAGTCACGCCTATATATAAATAAAGATAAGACATTATTGTTCTCACAAGGTTCGTTGATACTTGAGCTAAATTTAATACAATGGAAGTGCAATTAATTGTGATACCCTGGAATAAACATTACACATACATCTGAGAAATGGCTTATGCTTAACACAGATAGAATAATTGGTAATATACTCAGGTCCCTTCTTTCTTGGCAAAATTTGCCACTCTTGCTCTCAGGCTGAACAACAGTTTTTAAGATGTTACTTCTCCCCACTGCTTATAGCTATTTCATTGTTGGATACATCTACCTTTGAGTGTAGTCTTCAATATACATGATATTCATAGCACTTTTTTCAGGTAGCAGTATATGTTTTGTGAAAATAGGAGTCCTCCTCTGTCAATACAAGGAAGGTGGGTTACATATCCTGGACTTTAGTTCAAATTTAGAATCTGGCAGACAGCCCATTTCCCCACCAGTGCAACTGAGTAAGTTACTCCATTGCCTTGGTGGAGGTACCATTTCCAGATTGGTCATTTCTTAAAGCATTGCCAGGAACTGCTGTCACAGTGGTTCCTGTCAATGCATTTTGCAGTTTAGTGCAGGACTGTTGTCAACTGAAAGACCTGCACCAAATTGTTTTCATTCTTAATTTTAAAAAGAAAATCCAGACCTGGAGTTTTCTTATTGAAAATAAAAAAGAAAATGCTCCCATGGTGAAGGGAGCAGATCTCAGATCCCCCTACTGCCAGGGTTTTCCTGGGGGTGACGGGCAGTAAAAATTGACATGTAAGTCCACCTATTTAATTAGGTGGACAGAATTAGAGGCCTGCCTCTGCCAAAGGCCTGTTGGAGGGGTTTAATCACAGTGAATACAGAGCAGTCTCTGCCATGATTAAACCGGCAGACTATTATGATGGTGGTAAGTAAACTCAATCACCGTGGCAACTGAGTATGCATACAATGAAAATATAAATCGGGCCCTTAGTGGGGTACAAATTGGCTGCCCAACTATGATACCTATCTGAACTGATTGAGCAATTATTAAACTTCAACTCAAGGCTAATGGGAAGATGAATGTACGTCACAGAATTGTTGTGCACTTTTTCAAGCAAGTGTGGTAGGCAATACTCACCCTTAATTACTTTATTAAGCAAATGGTTCTGGACAGCTTTATTATAGGGATGTAGAATAAGAACAGCCTATGCCTCTAGAGGCCCCAATTTGGTTACTCCTTGGATTTAAACAAGCAGTGAGAGAGATGAATGTGACATGACATGATGGACATGGACATGACTAGATGGAGGGAAAGTGACTGTACTTATATGGGCAATAGGTACATAGATGACTAGTTTTTGTTTTTGATCATGCCCAGAGCATGTATGGGAGAGGTGACAGGCAATTTACACATTATCCTACACTATGTAAAACATGTTTTTAAATGTGGGGCAACTTTACACACAATTCCCCAGTTTCACATACTCTGACAGTTTTAGTAACTGATGATTAGGGAAGCATAATACCTAAGACATACAACACTGTCAAATGTATATGGTAAATAAGGAACTGGTGGTCAAGTAAAAATTTGTATATGGAGAAGAATTATTGTCTCAAGAATGGGATACGGCAATGACTAAGACCAACACAATTACAAGTAGTATCAAGTTCGGATTTGTCAACTTGAATATACGTCAGAAGAATCCATACACCCCTTTCCATGTTACAAAATGAAAGTCAGAAAAATTAGATTGTAGATGCCCTAAGTGTACCTCAGATGATGCATCTTCCTTTCATTTGACATGGACATGTCCTAATGTGGCTCCAACTGGAGTGAGGTGGCAACTAGATTCCAGAAGTGTGCAAGCATGCCACTAGTTAGAACCTAATAATTGTTTGCTGAGTATCATTTTGGACTTGTACGACAAGGAGGAAAGCAGTACACTTTATTACTAGTGAAACACCACTGTAGAGTGGTTGTCCCACAGAGTTCCTAAAGTAATAGATTTGATTACATATGTTGGAAAATGATCAGTGGAAAGAGCAATATACATGAAAATATACAGAAATGACAACAAGCTGTCAGATGAATTAGTAGAATGAAATAGTTTGGTAGAAATCTAATACATCCAACTAAATCTTGACCTTCTTGAAGGAATTGTTGTAGAGAGTATTCATTCCAAGTAATGCTGAAGAAAATGTTTAACTGAATATGCTTAATATATCTTTACTGTGTATTTGCTGAGGTTATGGGGATCTGTGAGATGACAGCAGTGCTTCAACAAACAATGCGAACATTTGAACCTCCTTGTTGTCTTCTCGCAAAAACACCAGGTTATGTTTTCATGTGAAACAAAAAAAAACAAAAAAGATTTTTAAAAGGCAATTACTCCTTAGAGGTCAAACTTCATAAAACCATAATAAAATGAAGGCCGTTAATGTTGAACCCCTCTAGGCCATCAACCTTGAACGTCTATTAGACAAGCCAAAATATTTAAAGATTAAAAGGCACAACTTACAATAATAACTTCATGGAAACAATAAGTTGGTGAAAAGTGGAATACTACCTGTGTTTTTGTATGTGTTCAGTGCTATGTTATATATTAACACTACAGTCAACATTCACCACCATATGAAAATCAAAATAACCCTGGAGGTATTATAATCACTTGAGGCTGGTTAATTGGCTTTTCCAGATTTTAGATGGTGTTACCTGGCATCCTTAGGTTGCCAAACTATGAACTTGGAAACTGTTGGGAAGCCCTAGTTATTCACTGGAATTTAAATTGTGGAAAGCACTTATGGAAATGTAATAATGTGACATACTTTAAGGAAGTAATATTGAAGTCATTTCAAGCTTTGATATGAAGCTGGGATGGTGACAGTCAGTCCTTTAAAATTCCTGTCATAACATACCACACCCGATTTCGGGACAACTACTTATTCTCTCTAATAAAGTACCATATCCCTAAAGCCAACAAAATCTTTAATTTATTGGTCAACTTACACAGCTCTGTAGACTTCTGACATTTCAAGAACAACCGTTTTGTTTTTCTTGTGTTATAAAATCATCCAGTTACCTTTAGCTTTTTAAAACCACGACGGGTCTCAAAAAGAAAAATTGTCAGTGTAAATGTTGAGTTCCATCTGCAAAACTAGCTGAGAACTGCTCAGAAGACTTAAGAATATATTTATTACCTAGGGAAATGCCAAGATAATGAAAAAAGGCTAAGTGTGTCTAACCTCATACTTGTGAGAGGGTCAACCATCCTCTCTGAAATCACAAGCCTGCAGGAAATTGTAAGAAATGGTGGCGTAAGGGCTATGCATAAAGAGAAATGCAAACTACTGAACTATTGTGAAATGTGTATATTCATAGAGCCAAATGATTTTGCACTTCGAGACAGAAAACTAGTAAGTGCTGAAGTAAAAGATGCATCACAAATGAACTTTGAAATGCTCGCTTGCTTCTGGCATATGGAGAATTTTCAGAGTATGTTAAAAATTAATAGCAGGAGGGCATGGCCAAGACGCCCGCAAGATGGCCGCTCTCCGTTGAAGCTCCGCGTCGTCATGGAGACGTTTTCGCTTCATTTGGCGGCATTTGGGCACTATGGACAGAGATAATTAAAGGCACAGAGAAGGGAATATGAGGGCAACAGGTACTTTATCGCTGGAATAATTTTGGAGCGTGTTTTGTTGTGTTTTTTGGCTTTTTTGGCCCCTCCTCAGCTTTTGCGGCCGCCATTTTGATTTTTGGAATGTTTTTTTTTTAAAGGAAAAAAAGAAGGAAAAACGACTGCATACTTTAATGTTGTTGGACGCAGGTACTTTATGAAGCTCATTTTGTCTTCTTTAAAATTAGATTATTCTTATCCAGCCACTTTCCTCTACAATTGGGATATGGTCAGCATCTACAGCCTCAGAAGCTATATGTTTCATTAATAATTTTGCAGGTCAAGAGATTTTCTTTATTGCGCGTTTTTCAGACTGCAGTGCTGCATTTAAAATAATTTTTATATTATCTAGTAGTTTTGAATTTATTCTCTGCATATTTATTTTATATGGAGCTCTCCCTCCTCTTCTTCTGCAACGGTTGCAGTGGTTTCTGGAACCACGTCCTCGTCACGGAAGGACTATAATAATACCTCTAAACGACAAAAGAAGGATCCTTCCTCTCTGACAAAATCTCCTTTGCCTCTGACCCTGGAAGACCTTATGGACGAAATAAAACACTTGAAGCCATTTGTGATGGAAACTAATGCTACCCTTCAAAAGATTGAAGAAAAGTGGTCAAGTCTGGAATCAAGGGTATCAGAGGCTGAGCAAAGGATTAGTAATATGCAGGATGAGGTTACTAAGATTGATGCCATGTCTAAAGAAATTTCGCTTCTGAAGCAGCAAACTGAGGACTTGGAAAATCGTAACCAACGTAACAATCTTAGAATTTATGCCATTCCTGAGGAGGCGGAAGGCAATGACATAATCTCCTTCCTGAAAAATAATATTCCACAAATAATTGGGCTCAAGGATGGTACTGCTCTTAATATACAATGCACACATTGTGTGGGGCCCAGATCTTCCGGTGCCTCATCACCTGATCGACCGAGAGGCATAATTGTTCTTTTTTTGGAGTATACTGAGTTACTCATGGTTTTAGAAGCAGCCAAGCAAAGGAGACATATGCTGTTGTCTGGTCATAGGATTTTCTTCCCACAGGATGTGGCACGTGCTACGGCTGCTCGTCGCAAAGAGTTTCTTTCACTGCGTCCATTGTTGAGATCTATAAACACTTGTTATGGACTGGTTAATCCTTGCTTCTTTAAAGTAACATACAAAGATCGTACTTTTTCATTTGCCATTCCTGCTGATCTGAAAAAGTTTATTAGCCAATGCAAGGGTGAAGACATGGAATGTGGCAAATCTTGATTATTCATTGTTGGTTTTTAAGAAGTTTTTTGCTGATATATTGTCCTACTTTACTGATCACTTTTATTTTTATTTTTATATATTATTTTTATTCTTTTTACAGATACCTCACGCTTCATTTGTTTCCCTAAATCCGATATGTGTCCCTTTCCTGTGTCATGTTCCAGACCCATTGTCTTCATTTGTTCTCAGTTGTCGGTAAGTGTTTTGTATAAGTCACTATTGTTCATATTTATGCCGTATTATATATTTCTTCTGATAATAATGTCTTCGTGGCCTTCTGTTTCCTCTTGTGTGTAGTTCCGGTTGTGGACCATCTTAGCTTTTTTCGTGCTTCCCCACTCTCCCACTCACCCACTTTATTGACATTGAATTGTTTTTACTCTGTCTTACTATGGCTCAAGCCATTAGGCTTCTTGCCATCTACTCTGTTTTTATCACCTTTTGCTCTCTTTTTCTTCTTTCTTTTCTCTTTCTTCCTTCCTTCTTTATTATTCGACTGAGATTTGGTTGCTCATTCTACATACCCTTTGGTATTATAAGATCCAGTGGTTTTTAATTTACTGTTATATAAATTATTTTATATTGATAATGTTGCTAAAGGGATATCTTTTTGTTGTTCTGCAGAATGGTTAAAGTCATGCGTATTGTTTCTTGGAATGTGAAAGGTTTACGCAATCCCATTAAGAAGCAGAGAGTCCTTTCACATCTTTCCAAGATAAATTGCAAGGTTGCCATGTTACAAGAAACCCATACCTCTGATATTCTTTGAGGCGGCAGTGGGTGGGTCATATTTTTTGTTCTCCGGCGCTCCATAATAAAAATGGTGTTCTTATTTTATTTCATAAATCACTTTCCATACTGATAGAGAGAGAGGAGAGAGATGATGAAGGGAGGTGGCTTCTTCTTCACCTCACTATCAATAATGTCCCATACACCTTACTCAACATTTATGGCTCTACATGTATTGATCTAAAATTTTGGGACAATATTTCACGGGTTTTACGTTCCTGTCCGGATGATAATCCTAAATTGGGTAGAGATTGTAATCAAGTTATGGACCCCTTTACGGACAGGCACTCCCTTTCCAGATATATCCCTAATAAAATGCAAAAAACATTCAAGAATGCCATTCATTCCAGAGGCTTAAAAGATGCTTGGAGGATATTCAATCCAGATAGTTTAGAATTTACCTTTCATTCTTCTATGCACAATTCAAAATCTAGAATTGATTATATTTTTTTGACACCTCACTTGCTTACTGGTCTATTTCACGCTGAAATAGGCGCTATACTAATATCGGAGCATGCCCCTATGTTTATAGATATTGATATAACAACTGAATCTTGTAGGTCAAGGAGATGGTGCTTTAATAACTATTTGCTGAAGGATCAGGTCTTTGTAGATAAATTTGAAGTATTTCTTAAGGAATATTTTGATCTTAATCTGACACCTTCTTTGCAATTCCATATTGTCTGGGACGCTTTCAAATCCTCTGCCAGAGGCTTCATTATTGACTATGTGGCTACAAAGACGAAAAAGTTTCTCACAGAGTCGGCTCTTCTTTTATAATCTATTAAAACTCGGGAGCATAAATACTTTACCTCAAATGATAATGATACTCTTAAACTCCTTATTCAATCCAAACTGGATTTTAATAAGAAGTCCACTGAACAAGCCTCAGGCTTAAAAAAATTAATTCTAAACTTTATGGTGGGCGTAATAAATATGGAAAGATGCTTGCAAATGATCTTAAAGTTAAATCCGAAAAATCCAAGATTTCACATAATATAGATGACAAGGGGAATAATAATTTTAGAAATGGGGGTATTTTGCAATGTTTTTCTGATTTTTATCAAAATCTCTATACGCCTGAATCATCCCCCTCTGCGGCAGCTCTTGAATCCTTTTTTAAATCTCTCCCATCTTGATCAAATCGGTCTTAAGACCTTTCTTGCCTAGATAAAGAAATATCTGTGCAGGGTATTAATACCGCTTTAGCAAAATTACCAAAAGATAAAGCTTCAAGCCCGGAAGGCTTTACAGCTGAATTTTACCTTTGTTTTTCACACATTCTTCTTCCGCATTTGCATTCTCTTTATTATCAATTTATTCAGAATGATAGGGCTCAAGGAACGTTTTCTCAAGCAATGCTTTGCCTCATCCCTAAAAAAGATAAGGACCTTTCTCTGTGTGCTAATTATCGGCCAATTTTTCTCAATAATTTATACTGTAAGATATTTGCTAAGATATTAGCTCTTCGGGTAAATCAGATTATACAGGATTTAACTGGCTTTGAACAAACTGACTTTGTTAAAGGCAGATATATTACTGATAATTCCAGAGCCTTACTACATATTTTACACATTGCTTCCACTTGTACTATTCCAATTGATGTCATTACTTTGGATGCAGAAAAAGCTTTCAATCGTATTAATTGGCTTTTTATGATGTGAGCCCTGAAATAGCATGGTTTTGGACCTGTAATTTTTAAATATATTAATATATTATATTCTTCTCCATCCACATCTATCCTTTTAAATGGAGTTACATTTTCTTATTTTTCCCTTTATCGTGGTACTAGGCAAGGGTGTTCATTATCCCCCTTGCTATTCATTTTATCTTTGGAACCTTTCTTTTATTCCTTGAAGTAATCTAATTTGTTTACCAGGTTTGTGCATAAAGATTCGCAAATCAAATTTACTGCATATGCTGATGATGTTATCTTGTATGTTTCTAATCTGCAGACATCATTACCTGTATTTATTGAGCTATTGAACTCATACTCTAGCCCACAGATACTCAAAGTACAGCCCGCGGGCCTCTTGGGGCCCCTTTGACCTTAACATGCGTCCCCGTGGGCAAGAGGAGCACTGGACAGCTGTTTGTTCGACTCAGCACTTACAATAAAAATATTAAATAGACACACACTCATTTATTTAAACTTAATTGGTGTTAAAGAAAGGAAGTGACTGGGGACTTCTGCACTTAACTTTAGAAATGCATTCATTTTTAAAGACATCTTGCAGCATAAGTGTAAAACTATGTCAGTCACTTCAAAATTGAAAAAGTTGATTTAGTTAACATTCAGAACCTTTTCACCCTAGTACAATTTGTTATATCAGTACATTGAGATGTATTCATGTAAAAGTGATAGTTTTCAAACACTAATTCTACCACTTACCCTGAGAACACCACATATAGTAAATTTAAAGAGGGATGCCACTTGTTATGTGCACTTTATGGGTGGCCTGGGTTCGTATCATACATGAACAACATTATAGTTTATTAAATCAAACATAGAGGCAGGTTTTGTGCAGCACACACCATGAAATCATATATTTCTAGGTCTTATATGCGATAATGCAGAAAAAGGAGGGAAAGTGAAGTTAAACAATTGCCTAGAATCACACAATTTGGAAAAGTGGGGAAGCCGGGATTAATTCCAGGTTTTCTGGTTTCCCATTGTTCATTTCAGCCACACATATATATATTTACACCATCCAAAGGTCCACCTTGTGGCACGCAAATTTTACAGGTGCAAACGTGAGGAAAGGACCATTCCTCTGCAATCTCCAAAACCAACAATTGTCAGACAATTGATTTGTTGCACTCTAGGAGAGTTTTATTGCTTCTCTCCAAAGAAGTATAAAAAGGCACCACCAACGCGTTTCAACCTCTCGGTCTTGAGCACAGTTTTGAAATATCTATATAGGTATATATATATATATATATATATATATATATATATATATATATATATATATATAAATATATATATATATGTACATATATATATAGCTTTTGCTTCTCCTACACCTACCTTGCCACCAATGCCCCCCAGGCACCCCAGCCAACCGCAACTGCACTGGCATCAGTGCGGCCCCCGGGCACATCGCATACCAAACTTTTTGGCCCCTGGGAAAATGTTTGTAAGTACCCATGCTCTAGCCTTTCAGGCTATAAATTAAACTTAAATAAATCCAAAGTTCTTCCTTTAAATAAATTTTGTTCAAAACATATGTTTGCAGAAACTGATTTTAAATGGACCCCCACACATATAAAATGTCTAGGGATTAAGTACACCCCTTCAACTCCGGCTACTATTCAGCTTAATTTGGCAGATTTTGTTCAAACAATTCGTAGCATGTCGGATAAGTGGTCGCCTCTGTATTTATCCTGGTGGGGTAGGTTGGAATCCATGAAAATTATGATGCTCCCAGTGATAAATTTTTATCTGTCTATGTTACCGGTCAAAATACCTTTGACATTTTTTAACTTGCTTAATAGCATATTGATAAACTTTCTATGGAATGGACGCAAAGCACACATAGCTCTTTCCTCACATAGGGTGGAGTTAATTTTCTGAATCGTCGTCAATATCATTCCGCCTTTATATTGAAAAAAGTTTTACCTTATATCTATTCTCCTCAAGAAATTCCTCCATCGATTTGGTATAATTTGGAGGAGGCAATTATTTTTCTTTTCCCATTTCAATCAATATCATATTTTTCGTACTCTCCTAGAGGGTTCTCATCTCCTTGTCTTAAGCACTCTATCTTAAATGTTTATCCACTCTTTACTAAAACATTATCATTCTTACATACATTCCCGGACTCCTCTATTTGGCAGAATAGAAATATCAAGTTATCTAATCGTACTCTCTTCTGGAGAGAGTGGGTAATTAAAGGTATTTTACAAGTTAAAAAATTGTTTGAGTATATGCTACCTCTCTCTTTTTCTGATCTCCAAATTAAATTTACTTTATCAGCCACCCACAAGCCAAAATATGAAAGCTTAATAACCCTTCTGGCACAACAACTAAATATCCTATTGCCAGATCCAACCCCCACTCCAACTTTAGTTCCTATGCAGCTTTCTCCCTGCACCCTTATTAAGGCCTCTCACAAATATAAATACCTACATTGTCACTTCTCAATTTGTGTTAAAAATTAAATAGAGCTTACTTGGGAATCGGA
Organism: Pleurodeles waltl; assembly: GCF_031143425.1. Lineage (NCBI taxonomy): Eukaryota > Metazoa > Chordata > Amphibia > Caudata > Salamandridae > Pleurodeles > Pleurodeles waltl. The sequence continues at coordinate 744,284,302 of NC_090450.1, read as the reverse complement.
CCTCAATTGCTCTCTCTCTGTTCACAAATGGAATTGTATTTGGTACAAAATCCATCATACATCCTGTAACGTCAGCACTACACAGAACACTTATTATTTTTATCATAGACTTTTTTTTAACTCCTCCTTCTCTCTCTCTCTAAGTATAACCCAAGCATTCCGGATTTTTGATGGACCTGCTCTGGTACACCAGGCACCTACCTACACTCTTTCTTCCAATGCCCAGCTATTGCTTCTTTTTGTTGAAAAATGTGTAATACAATTGCACATATATGCAATGTTAATTTTCCTTTTGACATTGTCAACATCTTTTTGGGAAGTTCCTCTCCTATTTGGATTGGCGCCCGTAAAGTGGGCCGTTTTGTGGATTTGCTCATTGCTCTAGTATTACAAGTTATCACGTCAAACTGGAAGGATGCTACTAAGATCCCTTTTAATGGATGGTGGAACTTGCTTTGTCCTCATCACAGATTAGACAGAGCATCTACCATCATGTGGAGAAGTGTGGCTCAGTGGTTAGAGCGGCAGACCCTGATGCAGAAATCTGGCCCGGGACCAAGGTTCAATTCCCGCCTCAGCGGGTCTTGGGCTCAATTTCCTCGGACCTGACATTCATCGCATCGGTGCCTAATCTAATTCATGGGTCTCACTCTGTAACTCTGGGCAATAGCTTGCTTAATCTCCACAACGGCCTCAACAGTGCTGGGATGCCTGGCTTCACCTTGGAGGCTGCCCAGGAGTGGGCACCTCACAGGGAAAAGCCAGGAGGGGTTCCACAGCGGTATGCGTACAGTGCCTTGAGACCCTAATGGGTGAGTAGTGCACTATACAATTACGAAGTTTACAGTTTTACAAAACAACTTCTTCAAAAAGACTCATTTTGGTCACCTCTTACGACTTATTTATGTCACCCACCATCTCAATTTCGTAATAACACTTTCGTATTCCAGCCATCATGAATTTATAGTTTTAATACATATTTAAGATACTATTTAATGACTGTTCTTATTGTTTGACGTTTTATGATAATTACTGGTTCTGGTCATGTATTTTCATTTTTTCATCTATTCATTTTTCTCTTTTTCCTTTTCTTCTTTCTATATCTTTTTCCTTCTTACTTCTCTTCATTGTATCTATCATATATCCTCTCTTTCCTTTTCTGAAACAAAAAAGAAACATAAATTGCAAGTCTAGAAGTGGTTTGTTCTTTTCTTTTAGCTCATAATTCAGTATTTATAGCCAGTACTATAGTCATGCTTTATTCTTAAACTCTGTATATATTAAATTTTCGTGTATTGCTTTTTGGAACATGTCTGATCATTTTTTTTTCTGTAAGTTATTGTTCCTTTTTGCTCATAATTTCATATAATAAAGCATTCGTAAATTTAAAAAAAAAGAATAGCGGTTTGAATTATGATGGCATCTTAAAAAATGTTGTTCTGATAAAATGAAGCAGGACTGAAAATGGTTGCGTGCTGGAAAATGACTAGCATTCAAATTCTCTTTACACAAATCCAACAGGTAATCTGAAAATGGCAGCTGTGGATTTTCAGTCACCAGGAGCTAGTGCAAACTTTTACAAACATATGATGCCGTATCTGAAGACTCAAATGTTCTTCATTGATTCAGATGAATGTCCTCCCTAGTTCATAAACATAAAAAAGTGTGTGGTGCAATCTTAGACATTAAGGGGGCCGTTACGAGTCAGTCTGTCTCATGACTGCCAAACCTGCAGTGGCAGTCAGACCTCCGCAATCCTGGCGGTCCAACTGCCAGAGTACCACCTTAAAAGTAGGACTGCCAGGGGAACGCCGCCACCATCAGGATTATAGATCCCGACAGGTTGGGGATGGTCGAAGCCGTGGTCAGCTACAGAGGCACTGAGTTAAGCACTGATCACAAATTCTCTTTCTGCAATCCTTTTCATGACGGGGGTCCTGTGGAAAGCCAGTGCAAAGGGTCACAGGGGGGCCCTGCACTGCCCTCGACCCTGTCGTGGGCAGTGCAAGGGCCCCCTGCCCAGCACCCTCGGAATGCGTACTGTCTGCTAACGCAGACATTGCGCATTCTGAGGGTGCTGAGGGCACTTTCTGAGGGTGCTGCTGGTTTCCTGAAGAGCTGAGGCCAATGCTGCAGCACTGTTTCCACTGGGCCGACTGGAGAAAACATCCTGATTCTGAGGTTTCCACCTGTCAGCTGAGAGGAAACCTTGTAATATGGCCGGGGGGGACACTTCCAGCTCCACGGCAGTCTCCTCCCCAAGTGTCTGACCACACTTGTAATGAGGCCCTAAATGTGATACTGTTTAGTGATGAAAAAGAAATGTCATAGTCTTGTAATGTTGCACTGTATGTAGCATGATTGAGTGCAGAGCAGCATGCAAACACAATGCTCCCTGCCCCCAGCTAATGAGTCAAAGGTTTCAGCTCTACTGTATGTTGACATGTGTGACCACAACGAATTCAGGAAGAGTTGGCTTCTTTGATGTGGTTTGCTTTACCAAGTACATATCATACTGAGCATTGAGTAGTGATTGTTGTTTCTCCTATTTTTGGCCATTCTGGATGTTCCAAGCATTGTGCTCCACTGTGGTGAGGGAGCGATTTTGGATGACCAGGTATCCCAGATTTGCCATGACTGTTCTAGTTTTTCACCATCTGTCCCAGAAAATGTCAATAAGTTTTGCACAAATCCCAGTATTCAGATGCTCATCTGCACACAGAGATTTATGTGTTGCAGTGCAGGATTTGTTAGCAGTCCATATCACAAAGCAATTAATAACTAGTAAGATATTGTATTCATGAGTTGCATTTAATTCCCCACAGTGCCCCATTGCCTTTTATTCCATGTTGGTGAGTGCTGCATAAGTAAAAGAAAGTCAAATGAGTCATTCTGTGGCCTCAGTTGTTACTAAATTGTAGCCCTACTTCTCTTTTTGTAGAATGTCCCACATTGGAAATGTTAATGACAAGTTGCCTGCATTGATTGGCATGAATTATTTTTCATAAGACACTTTAGGGTACTAGACTCTGAATATTATCCGCCTCCGTATAGCAACAGACTATGGAAAGCAGTATGGTCAATATGGGCAGCCCTTCTATCTTCAAAGAAACACAGCCAAAAATGTCTGTTCTGCTTTGGGCATGCTGTCTGAGGATCATTCCTTCGATGCAGAATAAATTCAGTTTATCTTTCCAGTGCCTTCATTATTTCATTAAAATTATAACACTGGTAACAAGGTATTTGGGCTATGAAGGGGGGCAGTCAACTTTCATCATCACCGCTAGATGTGTGATGATTAATGTTTTTGCACCTACAGAATAATACAGAAACACCTTACAGTAAATCCTCTTTTGTGGGGTATTCTGTATTTTACTTTTGATTTTTGTATGAAATTTTGTCTCCCCACAACCCTTTTGAATATGTCCTGCCAGATGACACATACTGTGAAGAACCTGACATACATTAATCTTCCTGGACGATGGCATAGAGGTCTAAGAAGTCTTTATTCTCATCAACACGCACAAGGAAATGCCAAACTCCAGGCACAGATAACTGCGGACAGAGCAAACTCTTCGCTGTCAAGTTTATGATCCACCCTCCCCTATGCATTTTGCTGGGTGAAGGAGGTGGATACTTTCAATATTACAGAATCTGCCCACCCCAGGCAAGAGATGGGTGATAAAGGTGGAAACTGGTTTCTGGTTGTGTTGAGGTTAAATAATATCTGTTGGAAATGGGGTCGCTAGTTGGCACCCTTGTCCAAGTAAGGACCACAATCCTAGTCAGGGTACGTCACACACAATCCAAATTATCCTGTGCCCACCCTCTGGTAGCTTGGCACTGAGCAGTCAGGCTTAACATAGAAGGCAATGTGCAATAAGTCATACAGTAACACAGTGAAAACAGCACAAAAATACACCACAGAGGTTTAGAAGAATAGTTTAAATGTAACTGAATAAAATAAGGTACGATAACCGATAAAGATACAGTAAGCACAAGTTGAGATATCACTTTTGCAAGTTTAAAAAGTCTTAAATCTTAAAAATCAACAGTTGTCTCTTGATTACACAAAGTACCTAGTTTGCGTCAAAAATAACATGCACAGAGACCTCAGAGGAGGAGATGCATGGAAATATATGGTGTGCATCGGATTTTCTGACGCGGCACAGACGATGTGTTGTTTCTTTCCATGCTGCAACAGACTTGCGTCATTTTCTGGCACGCAGTCTAAGTTTCTCACTGCGATGCGGGGATCTTTTGTGATGCCCAGGGATGATGCAGGGAAATCCTGGGCACACTGGAAGAAGTCACAGGCATTTTGTCGATCCAGTATGGCGATGCGTCAAATTTCTTTGTTGCACGCAAAACAGGAAGCAAGATCAATCCAAGCCCTTGAAGAGCACTTCTCAGCAAAGTCAGAGTGGCAGCAGGGCAACAGCAGGGCAGCAGTCTTTCTCAGCAAAGCAGCCCAGATGAGTCCTTTGGACAGCCAGGCAGTTCCTCTTGACAGGTTGCAGGTTCAGGTCCAGAAGTGTCCGATTTGGTCAAGTCAGAGACCCATTTTATGTACCCAGAAATGACTTTGAAGTGGGGGAGACTTCAAAAAGTGGTTTTGAAGTGCACCAGTTTCCCTTTCAGTACAGGTCGGTCTGCAAGGGTCCCAGTAGGGGGGTTGGCAGTCCATTGTGTGAGGGCAGGCCACTAGCCTTTGAACTTTAAGTGTCCGGCCCTCCACCCTTCCAGCCCAGGAACACCCATTCAGTATGCAGATGGGTGAAGGTGTGACTGAGTGCCTGTGCTTGTGGTTATCTGGGTGAAATGCACAAGGAAGCTCTCAACCAGCCCAGCCCAGATGTTGATTGGAGACAGTCTGTAAGGCACAGATGGATTTTAAGTGCAGAGAAATGCTCACTTTCTAAAAGTGGCATTTCTAAAATAGTAATAAAAAGTCCAACCTCACCAATAAGCAGGATTTTCTATTACCATTCTGGCCATACTAAATATGACTTGGTTACCCCTTTCTGATCAGAATCTACCACTCAAGCAGTAGGCGAGGGTACTCATAATGCTATCCTATGAAAGGAGCAGGCCTCACAGTAGTGGAAAACAAATTTAGGAGTTTTCCACAACCAGGACATATAAAACACACATGTGCTTGTCCTGCCTTTTCCATCCCTAGCACCCTGCCCTATGGGTTACCTAGGGCCTACATTATGGGTGACTTACATGTAGAAAAAGGGGAGTTTAGGGCTTGGCAGGTACTCTTTAATGCCAAATCAAAGTGGCAGTGAAACTGAACAAACAGGCCTTGCAATGGCAGACCTGAGACATGGTTAAGAAGTTACTTATGTGTGTGCACAACCAGTGCTGCAGACCCACTAGTAGAATTCAATTTACAGGCCATGGGCACATGTAGTGCACTTTAATAGGGACTTACAAGTAAATCAAATATGCCAATTGGGAATGAACCAATGTTACCATGTTTAAGGGAGAGAGCATATGCACTTTAGCACTGGTTAGCAGTAGTAAAGTGCGCAGAGTACTAAAACTAGAAAAAACAGTGTCAGAAAAGTGGAGTGAGGCAGACAAAAACTTGGGGTATGACCACCCTAAGGCTGTCAGGTCTAACAATATCCAAAAGCAAAGAATCCACCCACCTCCATGCAGTGATGGGGGTGAAGGGAGTGTGAAGTTGGAAATTGAATCATACAGTGCTGCGAGCAATTTATAAAATCCATTCTCCAACTGGCTGATACACACAGCAGGGCACATTTTATCATTATTCACTTAACCAACTCTTCAGGATATCTCCTGTCAACCAGTTGAGGTACTCAGATGATAATTTAAATTATTATCTTTTCAATTTGCATGATTTTGGTAAATGACTCCATATGCTACTTGATGTCTCATTAGTATGATGTCCGTTTACATTCTTGATGACATGCACACCTTGCAAGCAAATAATACATGGTATGGTGATATGCACACCATAGGAAGCATGTTACTATTTTCTATTGTGATAGCTGCACAAAAGTTATACTGCTGAATGGTCTAATATAATGTCTGCACATCATTGTACTTTACTTTGCAGTATAGAATAATCAAATGAGATACAAAAAAGGTATGCTCTACTTTTAAATACCATTCTAGAAGCATGTGCATACTTGGTTAATCTGTTGGACGCAACTGCCTATTCCGTGTTTTCCTAGGTGCAAAGTGATTTGTTTATGAGGTGCACATAGAATAACATTGTTGGTAATACCATTGGTATTATTTTTAGGCATTGTATTCCATTTTCTATCTTAAAGTTTATTATTTATTTCAATATGACTGAAGCAAGTACACCTCAGTTCCCTCCATATCCTAACTAATATGTAGAAACATCACATTCCTGGAAACTATGAAAGAGGCTTTTCAGAATCTAATTCACTGAAAGGGGGAAGGGAAATATATTTGTCTTTATGAAAAAATATGTGGTTTTATACAATTTATGAATGCATAGTAGGAATATTTTTGATAATCTGCCTGACCCCACTCTTGATGACGGTGGTGGAGAACAACTTGATGATTTTCAATTAACAGTTTAAAAACAGAAGGATTATTTTGGTACAAAGAAAAATGAAGACTTGGAATTTCATAAATTCTTTGAGCATATTCAAGGCAAAAATTAAAATATTGGAAACTATGGGGCTCTTCTTAGAGATATGGCTTACATATTAAAATTTGGAGATCTCTATGATTTCCTGAAATGTGATCACATTCTATGTTGTATGAAAAAACAAGAACTCAGAAAAAGTTATTAGCAAAAAATCTTAGGGCTTCATTATGAGTTTAGTGGTCCCATCACTGGACCGCCAAACTCACGGGGTGGACGTCACTGCAATAGTTGTGACGTTTCCCTTGAGCGTATTACAATATTCTCACCGGGTTGACGGACAGGAACAATGTGATAGGCGTTCCTGCCAGGCTGACCGGCGGGAACAGTGTTAGGATATTGGTACTGCTACTTTAAGGGAGCCGAGGCCAATATCCTAACACTCCAGCACCCTCCGAATGTGCACTGTCTGCAAAGCTGACGGTGCTGGGCAGGGGGGGTCCCTGCACTGCCCATGCCATGGGTCTCCACCATGAAAAGGCTGGCGGAACTTTGGGTTGTCATCAGCCAGGCGGCGCTCAGTTCAGCTCCACCCTGGCTGGTTACAAGCCCAAGGTGTCATGCCATCGGGAAACATGTTCCCGGCAGGCACGGTGGTCCCTTGGCTGGTCCGCCCGCCAGGGTTGTAATTGGGCAGTTGGACTGCCAAAGTTGCGGCGGTATGACTGTTAATTGTGAGAGTGGCAGTTCTTGGACCACCACACTTGCAATGAGGCCTCTAATGTAGATCAGCATTTTGAACACGCTGCATCTTGTGAGCAAGAGATCAAAACTCCCATGAGGAACCACATGCCAAGTCAAAAACATTAAGTGCTCTGATGAGTCCAGAAACCAAGATCAGAGTACAAATAAAATTTAATTTTCCCAGGACTCCTGTAAATGTGAATGTTTTCAATGTGGAAACCCATCTCATTTGACTAACAGTCAAGATAGTCTTCTAAGTTTCTGATACTTCAGTGCAAGTACAGTTACATACATGTAAAGTCTCACTAGAAAGAACATTTATCAAAGATTTTGCTGGCTCAAGTTCACCTTATGCTTTGATAATAAACAAAATACAATTAATTTCCCGATAAGAATATGAATGTACTCTTGATCCTGATAGCAATCCAGGAATCAATAATAGGAATTGTATATCAGTGGTAGAATTATCCTATTGTGAATCAGTTTTAAAGACAGATCTCGAGTAGGCAAAGTGTATATATTTGAGCATGGACCTAAACTGTTATTGTGGATACATCAAATCTGAGGATTAAATTAGCTCCCAATGCAGAAAACCCTGTTCGGTTGATTGATTGGTGTATTGATAGTGAGGCTTTATCCTAAGAATTTCCCACTGTTTTAACATATTAACTAGGCTGTTTGAAAACTAATCAACACAAAATAAAGCTTAAAGATTGTGCTGTTCCAATAGATCACAAGGTACGCTCTGTTCCCCTCCTCATGAGAGAACTACTGGAACAGTAGACTCACATAAAATATTTTATACATCCCATTGATTCCTCAGATTGGCTCTCTCCAATGGTGACTGCCAACAAGACAGGAAGGAAAGTGTGAGAAAATGGGTTGGAGGTTGATTGGGGTGTGAACCCTAGTCAAGCAGCAACCACAATCCTTGTCAGGGTGAGGCAAAAGCCAACCCTAAATTAACCTATGCTCAACCCTCTGGTATCTTGGCAAAAAGTAGCAGTCAGGCTTAGAGGCAAAATGTATTTGTGCAACAATTCACCAGTAATAAAGTTAAAACACCACCAAAATGGGTCATATACCAAGTTAAAAAAAGAACTTTCTTTAGTAAATAAAACAAGACAAAAACGACAAACATCCAATCAGAACAACCAGAACACAAAGCATCAACTGTGGATGTCCATTTGCACCCGACCGGGTCAAAGTCACAAGCTCAGGCCGACTGTGATGGAGTGCAGGCCAGCTACAGGGACCCAGTAAGGCCTACTGAACAAGGTACATTAAGTCTTGGTTTGTGGAGCATTGAGAGGATCCACGTCGAAGCTGTGTTGTGCATCCACAGCAATGCATTGGTTCCAAGATGCTGGGAGGCTGTGAGGGCCTGAATCATCATCAAAGGATCCAATCAATGGGGCTTACCATGTAAAGTCTGATGTTGAGGATGTGTTATGCATTCAGGGTGATGCGCCGGTTATAATTAGCTGCGAGGCTGCATTGCAGAGTCCGTCGTCATCATCTAAGCTGCCATCTATTAGGGATGCAAGAGTCTGAATCAAGAATGCATCGCACAGTCGGGGCAATGCAGCGGTTCCGAAGAGCTGCAGTACGATGCAGGTTTTTGTGACAGATCCATTCCATGTAGCAGCGCAATGCGTTGGTTCTGCTCAGGTTTTCGCCACACCACAGAGGAGATGTGGCATTTCCACTGGATCCACAGAGGCTGGCAGAGCACATTAAGCCCATCTTCAAGTGTCCAGGGCTGGGGTGACACCACTTGACAGGGAAGACCCACAGATGGCAGAGTCCAAGTACAGATGCAAGGTTGTTGGAAGCTTGTCATGTACCTGAAGCTTCAGATCAGGAGGCCCGTCATCGAGCCCTTGAAGTCACCTTGGGTTCTGGGTTCAGGCGATGCAGGCCCAGTCCTCGTCACCCAGGCAAGAGGATAGCAAGCAACAGGTCAGCAGAGCAGCCGTTCCTTAAGAGCAGCAGTCTAGCATAGTGGCAGTCCATGTAGAAGCACTGCAGTCCTTCTTCCTGTCAGAATATCCACAAGTCCAGAAGCGTACTGAAACAGTGGTTTCTGAGGTCCAGTATTTAAAAAAGTTGTACTTTTGACATGAGGAGAAGCTTCCAGAGGCTTGCCTTTGAAGTGCACAGATGCCCTGCCTTTCTGGCCCGGATTCCAGACTAACGACAGGGGGTATGTAGCCCTTTTGTGTTGATAAGGCACAGTCTATTCAAGTGTGAGTGGGGATGGGTCCAGCTCCTCCCTCACATCTTGTCAGTCAAACCTAAGCTCCCCACCCGAGACAAGCTGCAGGCATCAAATGGCTACGGCAAGAAAATGCCAACTTTCATTTTCAGTATTGTAAGTTAAAATTCAACTTCGCCATAAGTTAGGATTTTAAATTGTGACACCCATCATGAAGGAGCTACCTGTTCTAATTTGGAAATTACACTTATAAAATGTAATAAGGTAATTCCAATGTAATCTGATGGGAGAGGTATGCCTTACAGTAGAGAAAAACACATAAACCTTTAAGTGTATTTGGCCTACTTATTAAAAACATTGCACCCTGCCCTCTGGGCTGCCCAGGGCCTACACTATGGTTGACAAAGCCATTAAAAAGGAAGGTTTGGGCCTGGCAAAGGGCCCACTTTACCAGGTCAAAAAGCCAGTTTAAAACTGCACACACAAGCTTTGCAATGACAGGCCAGGCTGAGACATGTTTCGAGTGCTACTTAAGAGGATGGCACAATCAGTGCTGCATGCCCACTAGAAGCATTTAATTTACAGGGCCGGGCACAGGTACTGCCACTTTACTAGGGACTTACAAGTAAATTAAAGATGCCAATTGGATATAGGCTGAAGTTACCATGCTTTAGGGAAGGAGCACAAGCAGTTTAGCACTGGTTCAAAATGGTAAAGTGCAATGAGTCTTAAGGCCAGCAAAAACGAAGTCTGCAAAAACAGGATGTGTGAAGGCAAAATGTTAGGGTAAAAAAAAGCTAAAGATGCCAGGTCCAGCAGAAAGGCATTATACTTTGTGTGGACCTTAGAGGTTAAACATGAACCTAACGGTGGAGAGATATCCCCTTCCCGCAATCCATGAGATTTTGGGTATGGTGGAAAATCTTTCATGTTTCAGTGCATTTGACTTTCCTCTAGTTTATCACCAAGTTGAACTTCATCCTGATTCACGCCATCCTATTTATTTTGTTACGTCATTGGGCATTTTTTGATTCAAACATATGCTATTTGGATTACCCTACGCAGCTTCTGTTTTCTAAAAAGTGTATGCAGCCTATACTTAAATGCCTAAGCAAATAACTTTGTTTCCAGGAAGATATTTTAATTCATGAAAAGCTATTGTTGAGCCACAAAACATTTGAGGGAAGTGCTGTGTAGATTGTCTGAGGCTGGATTTACATGAAAGAAAGACAATGCCATACTGCAGTAGGAACTGTATCATAACTGGGCCACACCTTTTGCGGGGGGCGGTGTTCAACCCCAGAGTGACTTGGTGGACGCTTTTAGAAAAGCTCCAGACCCAAAAAACAAGGACGAATTGAAATACCTTTTTAGAAATTGTGATGAAAATGAATCTGTTGTCTTTCCTTTAAGGGTCCCAGTTTCATAAGAATATCATCTTCCTCTGGTACGACAAAAAGGTTTTTTATGATATCAAAGGTTGCTTATGCAAAGCTCCGTGCTTAGATTCTTTTGAACTGGTACAAACACATTCACCACCACTGACGTCAGTCTCAAAGGATTGGGGGCTATCATATTGCTAAGAGTAGATGGTGTGGAATATGTAGTTGTTTTTGCTTTCGGATATTGAAAGGTTTTGACTCATCTGTTCTGTGGTAGAGAGGGATTCCTTGACCTCCTTTTGGGCTGTTGGATATTTTAGCTTTTTCTTATTGGGTTCACCGTTTTTTAGTCATACAGACCACAAGCCTTTTGTAGCTGCTTTCACTTCCAAAGGTATTGAAAAACCTTCCTCATATATCAAGGTGGTGGTTGGGTTTTGAGGGGTACGGTTTTGCTTTAGAACATTTAATTGGTCCGTAACATGTAAGCTGCAGGAGATTTATTCAGTCTCCCCAGAGCCAAAACCCAGTGCAGTATATTAGTTCAAACTTGCAACAATACCTTTCTTTAAATTTATAACACATGGGTGGGTCCAAAGGAATTGGTTGATGGAGAAAGAAATGATGTCACTCATAGCTTGGCTTAAGGGTTTCTATTGAATACGTAGCCCAATTTGACTTCACTCGGCAAAGAAGTGAAAAGTATTGAAAAGTTAGAAAATACCTTTGTGATTCAGATGGTAAAATAAGTGGAGGTGACAAAATCTTCCCATCCCAAACACTGTGGGACAAATTTATTGCCCTAGCCCACCAAGGACATTTGGATGGAAGCCTTACTAGAACAGCCTTTGAGCTCAATTCTGGTGACCAAGTATGCCTGCCATGATACAGATAAGATTAGACTGCCAACAGTGTTAAATATTGTGTTGTTTGTGAACAACCACTGAAACCAGTCGAGGTTTCAAGTAGACCGCAGGTCAAAGTGGCTTTAGACATTGCTGGACCTGTTAATTCACCCAATGTAGAAGGAAAGTGCATTCTTCCTCTTATTAACACTCAAAATGAGTAGCTACAAATGTACTAAAGAAAACAGAGATCCTTATTGAAGTCTATGATTTTATTCCTTGCTGAAAGGGTGCGTGAGACCCTTATAACAGACAGCGAAGTCCTGTTCACCTTGGACGTAATGAAGTGTTTTTTTCATGAGTGTAAAATTCATGACTTTAAAATGTCTCTGTGTTGCCCACCATATAAAGGATCAGTTGACAGATTTAACTAAATGATTAAGGAGTGTCCTCAGATGGGCAGAATCTTTGGTGTATAATCAAGAAACCCTTAATGAAAATGATTTGGGTGTACTGCACTGCACCATATATTCTGTAACACGTGTGTCTCCCTTAGGTTCTAAATAATAGACTCCTGGGCACCAGGAAGGTAGAAACTTAGTGAATACGTGCAGGTCAAGCAGAGGGAGTCACATATTGACAATGATTCTAAAATGTTCTTTACCGTTGGAGATGAAAATGTGTTTTGTAATTTTGTTGAACTTGAAAATGGTCAACTGTGGAGTATGGACAGACTGTGCCATGTGTCCAGCTCACCTAATAATGGGAGTAGCAATTTGAGGTCCACTATATCTCACCGTGGTTTTCAAAACTCTGTAGTGTTCGTCACACAAATAAGGATCTCAGTCATGGTCTAAGGACTGTCTGAAATAATATGAGCACAATTACTTTGGGGTACTGGGCTCCCAGTGGTATCCAGTCCCCATACATTAAGAGGTTACAGGAAGCAGTATGGTCAGTATGTGCAGTCCTCCTATCCCCATAGAAGCATTGCTGGAATTGTTTGCTCCACTTCAGACATGGGGTTGCTGAGTCCCATCATCAGGTGCTGACACCAGGCATTATAAACGAATTGAGCCAGGACTTTGATGGCTTACTCTACAGCTACTGTGTCATGGACTGTCTTCACGGCATCATCAGTGCTACCCGGTGGATAAATATTGGGTAGCAAAGTGTGTTGCAATAGAATATTCACTATATTATGGTATTATTGATGTATATTCTTTTATTGCTAAATCTAAATCGGGGTTTTCTCCTGAATTTTTCAGAGAGGAAGGTGTCTTGTCATTACCTTAATTTATTATCCTTACAATTCCCCTTGTTTGTATAAAACTCCTCCCCATCATCCTCTCCTTACCTGTGGTGCATTCTGATTTCCTCCATGGAAAATACAGATGATGAAAGATGACATGCAGTGAGGGTTTGAGGAGACAATGTGCTGTGTGAGGGTCATTTCTTACATGATCTTACAATATCCAGTTCAACTTTCCAGTGTCTTTATTATTTCATAAAAATTATAACAAAGGGTAGGCAAGTGCTCGGTGCTGAGTGTGCACATTAGTAAGCTTGTATGACTATGCGTGGATGTGAATGTGTATGAGCAAGTGTGTTTGTGTGAATGCATCTATGAGTGTATCTGTGTGTTTACATGGGGGACGATTGGCTCACCTGAGCTTAATGGGGCCCACCATGATCGATTGCGATTGTTCTTAGAGACATGCTGGCCCACCCAATACAAGGTGGTCTTTTTTTACATATTTTGGGGATTCTTGGGGACCTGTTAACTAACATGATAACTAACCTTGACATGATAGCTGATGAGTTTCAAATGTATAGGCGTTAGCAACTTGCTGGTTTTCCATATAACACAGTCACCCACAGTAACAAGAGATTTTGGTTGTCTCTGGCATTATAGTGGCACATCCCTCCAATTTTATCGACATGCCTTTCAACATTTCAATTACCCCTGGTATAATAATGATGCATTCATGCAAGACTGTGGGCTTTCTTGGTAACATTACCGTAATCTCATAACAGTGTCCCATCCTGGACCTATTTATTACACTGTATTGTTGGTATAATGTTGTTTATTCCAATGTAATATTTCAAAGAACATCTGTCTTTGTGGTGATGCTCTTCTTTCACAGAGAACATACTATGTTTTTTTCGCTGTATGCTCAAATGTTTATTTCTTGAATCAATATTTTCAGTATTTATCTCCACATTATACTTATCTCACAAGTCTCAGCAGGATTCAGGAAAATATTTTGTTATTCCGTGGAAATTGCATTCATATGCTCTTTTCCTAAGGATATAATTTTACAAATATGAATAGAATGTGACCAAATAATAAATCACTCTTCATACAAATGTTAACATACAGCTATTTTAAATAATATTATACCAATGTAATCAAAGCCAAATTCATTAATCATTTCTTAAATGTTATGTAGTACATAAACCAACACTTAATTTGTATCTATATTATATGGTACTGCTACTGAGTTCATAATAGATCTTCCGAGCAACTTTTACTGAAGTGGTTTCTATAGGTCTGTTACCATTTGAGTAAATTCACATTTCCCTTTTCAGCAGCCCATAAATCTGCACAGCAGTGCATGTACATGCCTACCTCACATACTCCGCATCTGAGGCACAGCAGTTTCCAATCAGCGCTTTACATCCTGAAAGTCAGTTTATGCGACATTCAGCATCCGAGTTCCAGTATTTGGTATCTGTGTGAAAAAACAATGTGCTTCAGTATTCATTTCGACCGCAATAAATAGGCTGCAGAGACCGAATGCTGATATTCGGTCACCCTTCCGTTTCTACGAACGACATCTTCTCTTTCATTTAAACTAGACTTCAGTACCATTGAATGATTTCCTGGGAATAGTACGTCTAAAACTCTTGGCCTAATTTGCAAAGATATAGGTGTACGTTTAAATATACTCATGAACCTGACAGTAAATCTACATATTTTTGTTAGTTAGGATTTCCAAGTGTAGATTCGCACGTGGCGGTAATCTTCCTATCAGAAAGAGTGTGGAAAAAATATTGTCGTTTTTATTCTAAAAACATTAAAATATTTCAATACTGTAAAACATATAAAAATAAAATAGTTTAAATATAAATGTAAAATATTTACGATGAACGTACAACTTTTAAAATAAAAGCAAAGCAAATTAACTCATTAAATTAAATTGCAGTAAATATTTAAATCAATATATGTATTTAATGTAATAATTATATATCTTTAGCAAAATTCCTATTTAATATGGTTAACATGTTATTAAAAGTTATGTGTAGAATTAATTTAAATTAATATTTTTTTATCAAAGTTTCAAAGTTTTATTCAGTTATTTTGAAATTTCATTGTTACATTTCAAACTAAAATAATTCTATAATTACGGAATTATTTAACATTAATTTGTAAATATGCATACATTTTTAAGTCTAAATAATAAGACTTAACATTATTTCCTATACAGTGTCATTTCAAGTAACTTCCTGCATAAGTTTTTTATGGAACTGTATTGCAGTGCCTGGGAGTTGCCTGGTGTGGTGCTTAAGTTACTCCAAGGCTAGGCCAGAGTGCATTTACTTATGTTTTATCAACTTTAGGGCTGAAGTAACTTTTGATGAGTAGTTTGTCATTCACTCAATGGGTTCTCATAGATCATGGCTAATCACCAGTTCGGGTCTCAAGGTGCTGGGGGTGAGGGGCAGAGGGGTTTGGTTCTGGGGCTCAGTTAAATTGCTGCATGGGCGGTCAGTCGAAAAGCGAGGTTTTGAAGTCCTTCCTGAATTGAGACAGAGGGGGAAATTGCCTGAGGTGAAGAGAGTTTTAGGTCTTAGTGGCAAGGAAGGAGAAGTATCTTCCTCCAGTTGTGGTCTTGCGAATCCGTGGGATGGTTGCCAGGGCCAGGTGAGCGGAAAAGAGTTGCCTGGTGGACGTGTGGATGGTGAGGCGGTATGCAGGTCCGATGTTGTGGAGGGCCTTGTAGGTGTGCATAAGGAGTTTGAAGGTGATTCCCTTGTTGATCGGGAGCCAGTGGAGGTCTCTTAGGTGTCCGAAGATGTGGTTGCAATGAGGGATGTCCAGGATGAGTCTGGCAGCGGTGTTTTGGATTCTTTACATCTTCCTTTGTAGCTTCTGTGAGGTGCCTGCGTAGAGTGTGTTGCCATAGTCGAGCTTACTGCTGATGAGCACCTGAGTGACTGTTCTTCTGGATTCAATGAGGATCCACTTGAAGATTTTTCAGAGAAGGCGGAGCATGTGGAAGTAGGAGGATGAGATGGCGTTGACATGGGGGTTCATAGACAGCAAGGAGTCGAGGATGATTTGAGGTTGCATGCATGGTCAGTCAGTGTGTGGGGGGGCTCCGAGCGCTGTGGGGCACCAGGACTGATCTGAGGTGGAAGGGGTGGTACTTAGGATGAGGACTTCTGTCTAGTCGGAGTTGAGTTTGAGGCAGCTGTGTTTCATCCAGGTGGCAACTGCCTTTATCCCGTTGTAGAAGTTGATCTTTGCAGCAGTAGGTTCATCAGTGAGGTAGAGGATCAGCTGAGTGTCTTCAGCATAGGAGAAAGTGTTGAGTCTGTGGTTTCTGATGATGCTTGCTAGCGGGCCATGTAGATGTTGAAGAGGGTGGGGCTCAAGGACGAGCCTTGGGGGACGCTGATGAAGCAGAAAATGAAGGTTTTACATTTATTAACGCTTAAACGTAGTGCTGCAATAATCATGTGTGACTTTACCCGAACTAATAAAGATTGTACGGGGACAAAATGTGCCCTCCGAGTAGTTTGCCAACATTTATAGGCGTGCTTTATATAACGTGGTGTATTAGAATTGCACTAATCCGACATAATCATAAACGTGTGCTACGATTTGCTTGCTTGAAATGTTTTAGCTTAGCATTACTTTAGCGGAGGCTTTGGCCTAGTTGCCTGGTCTCACGGTTTAGATGCCCGTATTTTTCCACTGTGCTAATAAACGTGTATTTTTGCTTGAAGCTGTACTTTTCCACAGAAACTGTTCACATGCTTATCTTAAGGTTTCGTGCCAGCCTGGCATATTTCTCTTTACTCCAAGGTCGATTTGCAGGTGCGGACAATGGAGGCTCTGAAAGTGAGCTAATTGGTAGACAATGTTGCAACTTGCGTACCCATCTCCAAGGATAATGTATGCTTAAGTAAAAGCTTGAGAACTGTCGTTTTTGATTGGACAATTTGAAGCTAACCTATGAACCCTCCAATGGAAGACCCTACTGGATTTGAACTGTTGTCTATAAAAACCAGGTGCACGAGAAGAAGGTAGCCATTGCGCTATCATAGATCATTGCAGCCATTACCAGCTCGATACCTGCCATTTTGTAGACTTCGTAGCTATTATGGCCCACTTTGCTGCGACGCCATTTTGAAAGAGACTTTGATGCTTTCTCCAATCGAGAGAAAGAGACTTTTAATGATTCTGGCCCTAGAGACTTTAACTTTGATTTGATCCCTTTGCATGAAGTAGTAGTTTTACCTTGCCGCCGTGAGGCAATTGCCCCGTCCACCCCTGCCCCTTTGCCCTGTCCCATGCTGATCGAAACGGTACCCATGCTGATCGAGAAACGGTACCTGTGAGACGAAGACTTCCTTGTATGCTGATCGTAATTGGTAAATATGAAAGGAAATTGTACAATTGCATTGTGTTTCTTTTAGGTAACCAACTGCTGATTTTGATAAGATCCCTAGCTAGGAGTTTTCTAAATTAATGTTGCTAAATTGTTTTTGCATGAAGTCCCACATGCCGATGCTAATTTGAGGTTAGACGAGGATTCCTTTTGTCGCACGATGCAATTTGAGACCTTGTTATGCTGACTAAATGTATGCAATTAGTTCATTACAGATTATCATATTAGTGATTTGCATTGCTATTATCGAATGTCTTGTGATTCAAATGCTACATAGATTGCACCTGTTTCGCCGCTATGGACAGTTATTAATGTTCATTTATGTTTATCATTTGGTGTTGAGACACATTTATATTGTGTTAGCTTTGTTAATATAGGGAAATAAAATTCACTAACTTTGCAATAAACTGGTGTGGTTATTCCTGACTGAAAGGTCAGGGTTCGCCGAAATGTATTCTGGATTAATTGTTAAGTGTTACGTTGATCAAGGTATTGCTTATGTTCGATATTGATTATTGATCTGACGCAATTGATTGATTAAGAGTACAGAGAGTTCCCACTTAGTCAAAAGATTCATCGGCCTAAAGAGCGTCCGAACACAGGTAAATTATTACTACGGACCGCTCTATCAGTAGATGGTAGCAGAGGACGGTTTCGTCTTTTGGGACCCTGTACTCCTAAAGTACATGGTGTTGAATTAACGGTTACGCATTTTGAGACCCCACTCGAGAAGTTGAATTAGATTTTTTCTTGGATAAAACTGATTGATAGAATGATGATGGGCTAGGTCCACCGCGACTTTCCCGGGATCTCGGAGCTTGCGAATGGAGAGAATGGAGGTGTGGAATCGGCGTTGGCGGTACTAGTGATGGTATGAGTGAAGTTAGGGTTTTGCGCTTGCACAGCTTATTGCCGCAGGGTGTGTGAAAAGGTTGCAAGGATTTTTTTTCTTTTAAAGGATAGCGGAGGTGCGACTCCGAGTGTAGAAGTAGAGAAGTCGTCGAACTTCATAGAAATAGCGGAGGTGCGGCTCCGAGTGTGAGAGTAGGGAAGTCGTTGAACTTCATGTGCGTGTGGCGCTTTGTGCATAAAAAGGTCCACGTGGTTGTTGTTGTTGAGACGGGCCCTGCGAGGTCAAGAGACTCCGGAGTATGTTGATCCATGTTGTGGTCTGGGCGGTTTAGTAGGTTGATCGGGCGTGGTCAACAAGTCGGTACGTGTGTTAGGGAGTGAAAGAAACTTCGACTTCGGGCTTTGACAAGATTCTAAGTGCACTAGAATAGATCATTGACAAGTTGAGAGTAGGTCTGCGGGTCAGATCTGCTTGCGAATGTGGGGACTGAGAAAGACGGAATAGCGGCCGAGGCTAGTGAAAGGTCCCTAAGGTCCTGAAGCGATTGTGTTACCCTTCCTGTAGTAAACCGACAGATCTGTTTTATTTTTTGGTAGCTCGCGATACATGCAAGAAGTTGTTACGAGAGGAGGTGAGTGAAGGAGGACTAGCCGCGAGGCTTTGTCAGCCGCAGTGTGTGTGAGTGTGACGTCACTAGGAGCCGCGCTAGGATAGGTCGGTTGGTGAGAAGGGTCGCGCACGGATTGGACGCAGTCCGTGGGGCTCGTTTGGAAGGGGAAAGGCAAGCGAAGAGCATTCCGGGAATTAAAGTCACCTATTGATTACAAACTTTGTGAAATAAAAGGACGAGAAAATGAAATTCTTTAAAGCATTCAGGAGTGCGATGAAGGGGGAGTCTTACATTAAAGCGAGCGTAGGAGAGGAGACGCCGCCCGAAGGTACACCAGCTTACATTGTATTGGAGGAAAAGGGGGTAGCTCCGTGTCTTTGGCTAAAGCAATGGCACAAACTGACAGAGAAACATGGGAGCGTAGCGTTCCCGATACATGGGACATTCAATATAAGGATCCTAGAGAATTTGAGATTCACAATGTACGACATGAAGGTGCCTCCAAGGCCAGCACAGTTTGAGGCTCTAGCAATTTGGGAATTAATGGCTAGACAGCAACAGAAAAATAAGTTTGAAACAAGGATGAGGAAGGTAGAAAAGACACTAGCGGATGCTAGGTGGGATAATGCACAGAAGGTGTGGAGGTCAGATGTATTGCAGGGGATAAAACTGTTTCCCGCAATTACTAAGGAAGAAGAGGAGACAGGTAAGAAAGCTACCTGTAAGACAAACAGGAGGTGTTCCAAGGATAGAGAGGACGAGGAAAAGTTGAGAAGAGAAGAGGAGTTAGAGGATGAGGAGTTAATAATGCAATTGCTGAACGACCGTCCACCGCCTTATGCAGAGAATGGACAAGGTCCAAGTACCTGTTCTGCCCCTCCGGCATCGGTACAGAACAGTGAAACTCAGAGTTCAGGAGCGTCATCGGGATCTAAGGACCCGAGTTTATTGTTCACCCCGCAGATACCGCAGGTTAGGAGAATATATCCAGATGTGCCCGTGTTGAAACCAGCAGAAAATTATCAGCCGCAGATGCCAGGGTACTACAACAGTGATAACAGTGCAGGAATGATTCTAGATCCAACCGCAAGGGGAGTACAGAATGGTCACAACCAGACATTGGCACAAGCTGAATCAACTCAGTTTTTGATGCCTCAAAAGCAGATGCAGGGAGGAAACGCACATACTCAGATGACGGGGAGCCAGATGGGCATGCCGGCAATGATGACCCATGGTGTGGGAATGAACATGCCTCAGAACATGGGAAATGGACAAAACCCAGATGCGATATCACTACCCATTACTGTAGGTCCACCGGTACCTTTGTACAGTCAGCCTAACCTGGGTATGAGCAGTCAAGGATCAATGCTGCAGAATGGGACCGAAAGAAGGTGCATAGAAAACACTCCAGGGATAACTCCTATAGCGGCTCAGCCAAATGGATCTGGGTCCTTGATGGAGTTTAGTCCCATATGTTCTCAGTCAACACTGGTGAGGTCAAGCCCCCCACTGATAATACCTCTAACATCGAATACTGAAAAGTTGCCGCAACCATCAATGGCAGTCGATGTGAACGCTACACTGATGGGGGTGAATGCGCAACAGCTGACACAGTGGTTCAACAGTTTAAATTCCACACAAAGATCAGCCAGTGGGAAAGGAGAAGACTATATGAATAGGGTCAGGTTGAACATGGAAGCACAAGAATTGGTGGAAGGGACCATGGGTGTGAATAGGTTAGAGTCCTACACGGAAGAAGAGCTGAGGTATCTATGTCCCAGGATTACGAAGGAAGTGAACAAGGTACATAAGAGCTTGCAGGAAGCAGCTGACAGAAACGGGGTGGACATAGACAAGATGAAACACTTGAGCAGAAGCTACAGGTTGGATTTTGGGACCACAGATTTTGAACACATGAGGTCAGCAGGCATGAAGGCACACCTTAGAGAATTGCTGCAGAGTGCACAAGTGTGGAGGTGTTTGGACAAGTGGGAAAGCAGGTGGGTAAAGAGGAAGGAAAAGAGGAGGGACAGCGCTACAGAGCAGAATGAGAAAAGACCACAGAGCAGTGATACAGTAACTATGTTACCAATGAGGGAGACAGCAGGGGGAAAATTAATACATGTACCATGGCACAGAAGCGACATTCAGTCATTTACGGACGATTTTCCCAAACTGAGAGAGAAGCTGATTGAATGGTATCAACAGACTGATAGGTTTGTGAAGCTTGCAAAATGTCTCTGGGAAGATCTGAACCCTCTCTTTGAGATTGTGGTTCCAGCAGATTTGTGGGAGGATTGCAAAAGAGCTGTAGGTTGGCCGGCAAGTGAACCAGAAAGAGACAGGGAGACGGGTGCACCATCACCTATGGTGATGAGCTTGTACTACAAGGTGATTGAGCATTTGAAGACGAAGGTAGCTGCGAAAAATGTGGACTGGCAGAAGATCGATCGAACGGCCCAAGAGGCTAAAGAGTCGATTCATAGTTACTATGAGAGGTTGTTAAAGGCGTTTAAGAACTACAGTGGCACAGAGACAATAGAGGCGAAGGACATGCTTCATTTTGTGTTCAGATTTGTGGAAGGGCTGAGACCGGAGATAAGTCAGATGATAAAGTCGCATTTGATTTGTTGGCAGTCGAAACCGATTGATGAGGTGTTGAATTATGCGAAATACTGTAGCGACGAAATTGAAGTGAAACAGAAAAGGCTGAAAGAGAAGGTGATGATGATGCAGCTTAAAGCAGCTCAGACAGGTTTACAAGGTTTGCAAGGGATGCAAGGGTTCCAACAGCAGGTACCGCAACCGCAGCTGCAGTTGCAGGGAAACATGGCGTTTCAGCCACAGGCCAGAGGCAGAGGCAGAGGAGGTTTTGTGAATAATGGTCCGGATTTAATTGTAGGTCATTGGAAACGCGAGTGCCCGATGGTGGTGCAGGAAGGTGCAGGTGCAGGTGTAGGTGTTGGTCAGCAAAACAATGATGTCAATGCATTTCAGACAATGAGGGGACCGAAAATGAGAGGTCCAAACCCAAATTTTCAGACCGTAAATCAGTTGCAGGGATTACAACCTATGCAGCCGCAGCAGATGCAGATGCAGATGCCTCGTATGCAGATGACGCAAATGCAGCCAATGCAACAGCAGTTACCTATGGTACCTAATCAGCAAATGCAAATACCATTGGCACCAATGAGTCAGCAGCAAGTGATGGTTCCTCCACAGGTCTCGGGTCAGGTAATGAGTACAAATGGCACCGTACAACAGTTCCCATTACACAGTGAGAGTGGAATAAACAATGTATGGGAGAGTGAAAGTTCAGAAGAAGAAGGAGATTGTGTGCTTGCAGCATCCTTGGAAGTTGATCAAAGGGGTCCGTACGTAGAGGGAAGAGTAATGGGTCATCGTGTCTCATTCTTGGTTGACACGGGAGCCACACGTTCAACTGTTAAGAGCAGTGAAGTACCAAATTTGCCACTCTCAGGGAGGACAGTTCAAGTGGTGGGAGTAGCAAACAGACATCTGACGAACCCAATAACAGATCCGGTACCAGTCAGCATCGGTAACTATCAAGGGGTACATCAGTTTGTGGTATGTGACTCAAGCCAGATAGCACTGTTAGGGAGAGACTTGTTGTGCAAATTGGGTTGTTCGATCATGTGTTCGAACGAAGGAATAAAAATACAGACGAGTAGTGATGGGGAAGAAGAGGACAGTGTAGAGGGGGATGAGATGGAAACTGTAGATGAAGAGTATCCTCTGATTTGCCTTTTCCCGATGATAACTGAAGAAGATATTCCAGCCAAATTACGGGAGACAGTCGGAAAGGAAGTGTGGGACATGACAGGGAAAGAGGTGGGATTGATGAAAGGAGTGGAACCAGTGAAAGTGACTGTAAAGCCCAATGCAATCTTTCCCCAGACCCCACAATACCACATGGCACAAGACACCCTCATGAAAGTTGCTCAACTTATTGACGAATTTGTAAAACAGGGAGTACTGAAAGAAGTGTTGAGCAGTCCATGTAATTCACCAATAATGGGACTAATAAAGCCAAGTGGAAAGGTCCGACTCGTGCAGGACTTGAGAAAAATAAATGACATCATAGTCAAATGCTGCCCTGTCGTACCAAATCCAGCTGTGATAATGTTTCAAATTCCTTGCGATGCCGAGTGGTTCTCAGTCATCGACTTGTCACAAGCATTCTTTTCTGTGCCTCTTCATGAGGACAGCCAATTCCTCTTTTGTTTCAAATTCTTAGACAGAGTGTACAGTTGGTGTCGAATTCCTCAAGGGTTTTCTGAGTCACCGTCAATATTCAATCAGATCCTAAAGAAAGACCTGGAAGCATTAGAATTGCCATTCGAGTCAACCCTAGTACAGTACATTGATGACTTAATGGTTGCATCAAAGACAGAAAGTGGCTGCACAGCCGATACCATTGCTCTGTTAAATCATTTAGGAAGGAATGGACATAAGGTGTCTCCTTCCAAATTGCAGTTCTGTCAGAAGAAAGTGAAATACTTGGGTCACCAAATAGAGAAAGGGTCACGGAGAATAATGAAGGAAAGAATTACAAGCGTACTTCAAATGAGTCCACCCAAAACAAGGAGGGAGGTGAGGAAGTTTTTGGGAATGGTGGGCTACTGTCGCCAGTGGATTCCCAACTTCTCGACTCTAGCAAAACCATTACTGAAACTGACCCAGAAGGATGCCTTGGATCAAATTGAGCTGAAAGGAGATGAGATGGATGCTTTTGTCGAATTGAAAGAATGCATGTGCAGGGCTCCAGCTTTAGGTATGCCTGATTACACAAAGCCTTTCACATTGTTTTGTCATGAACGTGATGCATGTTCTTTGTCTGTCTTGACTCAAGCCCATGGTGGTGTAAACAGACCAGTAGCGTATTTTTCAGCTACTTTGGATCCGGTCGCAGCAGCACTCCCAGGGTGTTTGCGCGCCGTAGCAGCAGTTGGTATCAGCCTCACTCAGAGTGAAGGTATAGTGATGGGACACCCAGTAACAGTCATGGTCCCTCACTCAGTTGAGATACTTTTGACCCGCTCCCGAACGCAACACATGACTGGAGCAAGACTTACAAGGTATGAAACGATAATTCTGGGCTCACCGAATGTGCAGCTGAAAAGGTGCACTACGTTGAATCCAGCAACCTTGCTCCCTGGAGAAAATGCTGAAATTGAGAACGCTGAAGACGTCGAGCATGACTGCCTTCAAGTGACTGAATTTTGCACAAAACCTCGACCGGACATCAAGGATACTAAGCTTGATGAAAATGACCAAATTCTTTTTGTTGATGGTTCGTGTCTAAGAGACGGGATGGGGATTTTGAAAGCAGGATATGCTGTATGTACTGTAACAGGGGTCTTGGAAGCGGGATGGCTTCAAGGAGTCTATTCTGCACAAGTAGCAGAACTTGTAGCCCTTACAAGAGCATGTCAATTGTCTGCATTGATGAAAGTCACCATTTACACTGATAGTCAGTACGGGTTTGGGATTGTGCATGACTTTGGACAACTATGGTCACAGAGAGGTTTCCTGACTTCTTCAGGATCCCCAGTGAAAAACGGGGAGAAAATAAGGGAATTGTTACACGCCATTCAAGTGCCAGCCGAAGTTGCAGTGGTAAAGTGTAGTGCTCATACGAAAGGACAGGACTATGTTTCTCTGGGAAATGCATATGCGGATCAAGTCGCAAGATTTTGTGCCTTGAACTGTATATTACTCAGAGATGAATGGAATTCGATAAGAGAACCAGAACTCGAACCAGCTGAAGCATTTGCCTTGAAGGTCGTAGATACAATAGATGAATTAAAAGCATTACAAAATAATGTCAGGGAGGATGAAAGAGATTCCTGGATTAAATCACAATGTATAAAGAGACAAGACGAGTTATGGGTTTCACATGAGGGAAAATTTGTTTTGCCAAATAGTCTCTTATCACAGCTTGCGCGGTTCTATCATGGGCAGGCTCACCTAGGGAGAGATGCCATGATAAGATTGTTCAAAACTGATTGGTTTAACCCCAGATTTCGTCAAGCTGCAGAAGCAGTTTGCCATCGATGTGTCACTTGCCAGCAGATGAACCCGGGAAAGGGAACAGTTGTGAACGCGAGCCACATTGGTAGGGCAAGCGGACCATTTAGTCGAATGCAAATGGACTTCATTGAGATGCCTGTGCATGGAGGTTTGAAATATGTGTTGGTGATTGTGTGCATTTTTAGTCACTGGATTGAGGCATACCCAACACGTAGAAATGACAGCCTTACAGTTGCAAAGCTATTGTTGAGGGAGTTGATACCACGTTTCGGATTCCCGATCTCTTTAGAATCAGATAGGGGAAGTCACTTCAATAACGAGGTGATAAAGTTACTCTGCGAAGCGCTGAACATTGAGCAAAAGCTGCATTGTAGCTATCGCCCTGAAGCATCAGGACTGGTGGAGCAAATGAATGGTACACTGAAATCAAGAATGGCGAAAATATGTGCATCGACAAATTTGAAATGGCCTGACGCATTGCCCTTAGTGCTAATGTCAATGAGAAACACCCCTGATAGAAAAACTGGATTGTCTCCGCACGAAATTCTCATGGGCAGGGCTATGAGACTTCCTGCAGTTCCCGCAAACGCGCTTTTGAATATTACAGATGATATGGTGTTAGACTACTGCAAGGGTCTGGCTGACGTAGTTCGCTCTTTCTCTCACCAGGTGGAAGCAACCACCTTGCCACCGATCCAAGGTCCAGGACACGCACTGAAAGCAGGTGACTGGGTCGTGGTAAAGAAGCACGTGAGGAAGTCGTGTCTGGAACCCCGTTGGAAAGGCCCTTTCCAAGTGATCCTGACGACAACTACCGCGGTGAAGTGTGCGGGGGTTCCCAACTGGATCCACGCCAGTCACACAAAGAAGGTGTTGTGTCCCACAGATGAGGAAGTTGAAGCGCTGAAACTGCCAGTGCCTGATAAAACAGTGCTGAGTGCTGAGACAGAACAAAACCGAACTGAAAGCGGACAGGCAGAAGCAGGAGAGAGAGAGATATTATTGGAGGGCGAAGAGTCCGACTCACTTGGGGAAGACCAAGGAGAAAGTTCAGACAGCGACGAAGAAGCTGAAGGTGACAAAGAGCCTGAAGCAACTGAGGGTGACAAGGAACCTGAAGCAGCTGAAAGTGATACAGAGCCTGACGAAAGTAACGGTGACGAAGGGCTCGAAAAAGGTGAAAAAGGAGGAGAGCCTGATCAGAGGAGGGCTTTCCCAGAAGCAGACGATACAGAAAAAGAAAAGGAGAACGTGATTGATTCCCCAGAAAAAGGGGACAAGGCAGAACAGAACGAAACAGTTCAAACTTCTACAGAAAAGGTTGCAGGTCCGTCAAATGGACATGGTGCAAAGAGGAGACTAAGTATATCACCAGTAAAACAAAGGACTGGAGAAGGTTTGAACGACGGAGAAAGGCCAAAAGTGAAAGAGAAAAGAAAGGAAGTGTCTGTCGTGGTACCAACCTCGAGTGAGGAAAAAGACTTGACAAAAGAGGAAAGTACCAGCGAAGCAGAATCGAAAAGAGAAGCGAAATTGAAAAGGAAAAGGATACCAAACAGGAGATATTCCGGTCCTGAATGGGCATATGTAGTCAATGACGATTGGACTGACGAGTTTGTATCTCTAAGCATCGAGAACGAAGAAGAGGAAGAGATACCAATAGAAAAAAAGAGTTTTATGGACAGTGTTGATTGAAAGGGTGATAAATGACATTGCCTGCTACAATCTAAAGTGATAAAATCAGCTGAGACATTGCTAAACCGGATGAGACAATTGCTAAACCGATAAAGACTGAGTTATTGCCGAATTGAGACAAATGCTGCTAACCGATAAGTGACTTGGCGTCTTGAAGAAGACGGTGTGAACATTGCGCTTGCTCAGCTTTGTAACTGAATTGCTAAATAGTTTCTTTATAGGTGCTTCCAGCTCTCTGATTCTATACAGATCATGACGCAAAACATTCCAGACAATAGTGTGAAAATTAAAACTATGCTTGCTAATCTAACAAAAGAGAGTGCAGACTTGAAGGAATTGAAAGAACCAGGAGTGTGGGAGAAGGTTTGAAAGGGACCTGCTTCAGTGGGACATTGGATTGGGGGAATTTGGAATGGAATATTGTTAAAGATAATAGAGGGAATTTTAATAGTTATAAGTTGAATATTTGGAATTTGGGGAATAAAAAGGGGAATAATAATGATTATGGAAAGAATTAAAAGAAGAAAAGAAGAGAAAATTATGAAAAGAATGGCTGAAGAATACAAAGCGCAAACTAGGGGAATTAAAAGGAAAAGGGAACTGACAGAATTTTAATGGAATAAAATTTGTGGGCATGATTTGTGTGATGACTAGTAGTCATCAGAGGAGGGATTGATGAAGCAGAAAATGAAGGTTTTACATTTATTAACGCTTAAACGTAGTGCTGCAATAATCATGTGTGACTTTAACCGAACTAATAAAGATTGTACGGGGACAAAATGTGCCCTCAGAGTAGTTTGCCAACATTTATAGGCGTGCTTTATATAACGTGGTGTATTAGAATTGCACTAATCCGACATAATCATAAACATGTGCTACGATTTGCTTGCTTGAAATGTTTTAGCTTAGCATTACTTTAGCGGAGGCTTTGGCCTAGTTGCCTGGTCTCACGGTTTAGATGCCCGTATTTTTCCACTGTGCTAATAAACGTGTATTTTTGCTTGAAGCTGTACTTTTCCACAGAAACTGTTCACATGCTTATCTTAAGGTTTCGTGCCAGCCTGGCATATTTCTCTTTACTCCAAGGTCGATTTGCAGGTGCGGACAATGGAGGCTCTGAAAGTGAGCTAATTGGTAGACAATGTTGCAACTTGCGTACCCATCTCCAAGGATAATGTATGCTTAAGTAAAAGCTTGAGAACTGTCGTTTTTGATTGGACAATTTGAAGCTAACCTATGAACCCTCCAATGGAAGACCCTACTGGATTTGAACTGTTGTCTATAAAAACCAGGTGCACGAGAAGAAGGTAGCCATTGCGCTATCATAGATCATTGCAGCCATTACCAGCTCGATACCCGCCATTTTGTAGACTTCGTAGCTATTATGGCCCACTTTGCTGCGACGCCATTTTGAAAGAGACTTTGATGCTTTCTCCAATCGAGAGAAAGAGACTTTTAATGATTCTGGCCCTAGAGACTTTAACTTTGATTTGATCCCTTTGCATGAAGTAGTAGTTTTACCTTGCCGCCGTGAGGCAATTGCCCCGTCCACCCCTGCCCCTTTGCCCTGTCCCATGCTGATCGAAACGGTACCCATGCTGATCGAGAAACGGTACCTGTGAGACGAAGACTTCCTTGTATGCTGATCGTAATTGGTAAATATGAAAGGAAATTGTACAATTGCATTGTGTTTCTTTTAGGTAACCAACTGCTGATTTTGATAAGATCCCTAGCTAGGAGTTTTCTAAATTAATGTTGCTAAATTGTTTTTGCATGAAGTCCCACATGCCGATGCTAATTTGAGGTTAGACGAGGATTCCTTTTGTCGCACGATGCAATTTGAGACCTTGTTATGCTGACTAAATGTATGCAATTAGTTCATTACAGATTATCATATTAGTGATTTGCATTGCTATTATCGAATGTCTTGTGATTCAAATGCTACATAGATTGCACCTGTTTCGCCGCTATGGACAGATATTAATGTTCATTTATGTTTATCATTTGGTGTTGAGACACATTTATATTGTGTTAGCTTTGTTAATATAGGGAAATAAAATTCACTAACTTTGCAATAAACTGGTGTGGTTATTCCTGACTGAAAGGTCAGGGTTCGCCGAAATGTATTCTGGATTAATTGTTAAGTGTTACGTTGATCAAGGTATTGCTTATGTTCGATATTGATTATTGATCTGACGCAATTGATTGATTAAGAGTACAGAGAGTTCCCACTTAGTCAAAAGATTCATCGGCCTAAAGAGCGTCCGAACACAGGTAAATTATTACTACGGACCGCTCTATCAACACCACAGGTGATCTTTTTAGGTTCGCATGTGAACTGTGGGAACCTGTCTTCCTGGGTTCGGTCGGTGAGTGAGGATAGGATCCATTCCAGGGCTTTGCCGTGGATGTTGGCATTGTGGAGTCTTGAGCAGAGGATGTGTTGGGAGATGGGGTCAAAGGCAGTTGAGCGGTCCAGAAGGAAAAGGGCTGCGGGTTTCACCAAGGTCCAGGAGATTGCGGATGTCGTCTGTTGTGTGAGGAGAGCAGTCTTAGTGCTGTGTGGTTTTTTCGGACAGTAGTGGGCTTCATTTTTTGTGGATGGGTGTTTGTAGTATTGTTTCCATCTTCTCACCGTACTTTTCCCTAGAATCTTCCAATTGTCTAGTCCATTTTATGCATTTTAAAGTCAATCCCTCTTATTTAATAATAAAATGTAGGCTTCAGAATATGGGTCTTTCTTCACCGAAAAGATAGGAGATGTGGAATTGGTGATGTCTCCCTGTAGTTTAGGGAATAGCACTTTGTAGTACGTGACAAAATAAGGGGCCCTCATTGAGAGTTTCTCGAAACGGAGTGGGGTGTTTACCTTTACCCATGTGTGCCATATTTACCACGTGTGGTAAATGCCTCCTATTGCACATTTTTAAACAGAAAATGGGGCAGAACAAGCAGAATCAGTTTTTAACATGCCTTTTCCTGAGCCTTTTCCCCCATAAACTTTTGGCAGATTTGACCTGCAGGAATTTAGCAGGAGAAAACTGGTGCATGTGGAGTACCTTAGAGCAAGTATAGATGTCAATATTTCAACCTGGAATCAACCCCAAATACCAGGTTTCAACATGCTATGGTAACCCCATTGTCATGCCACATAAACATGATCATTTTCAAAATATCAGATACCACACAGCCACTGTAGCCTTACTAGGTCCTTGTGTAATGGTCCATGGATCATCCCCGGTAGGCAGTCCTGTGGCCACTATGGGTCTAACCTATTTGTGGACACGGTGAGGCCCAATTACACCTGCCACTTGTGACCTCTTAGGCTCACTTTGCCTTTCACTCAAAGTTGCGATGTTGCATATCCTTTGCCTTTTGGGTATTGCCAGGCAGGAGCAAACATGCCAACGCTAGTGCAGGCAGGGAAAATACTATGGGGGTCATTCCGATACCGCCCGCCAAGCGGAAACCGCCATTTGGCCGCTCCGCGGTCAAAAGACCGCCGAGGCCATTCTGGCTTTCCCGTTGGGCTGGCGGGCGCCCGCCAAAGGAGCGCCCGCCGGCCCAGCGGGAGAGGCCCTGCAACATAGAAGCCGGCGGTGTTGCAGGGGTGCGACGGGTGCAGTTGCACCCGTCGCGATTTTCACTGTCTGCCAAGCAGACAGTGAAAATCATGCTGGGGCCCTGTTAGGGGGCCCCTGCACTGCCCATGCCAGTGGCATGGGCAGTGCAGGGGCCCCCAGGGGCCCCACGACACCCGTTCCCGCCATCCTGTTCCTGGCGGTAAAAACCGCCAGGAACAGGATGGCGGGAAGGGGGTCGGAATCTCCATGGCGGCGCTGCTTGCAGCGCCGCCATGGAGATTCAGCCCAGACAGGGGAAATCCGGCGGAAAACCGCCGGATCCCCTTTTCTGACCGCGGCTTTACCCCTGCGGTCAGAATGGGCAGGAAAGCACCGCCAGCCTGTTGGCGGTGCTTTCCGTCGTTCACGGCCCTGGTGGATTTTACCGCCAGGGTCGGAATGACCCCCTATGTCCCAGACATGAGCTCTCTGGGATGCAGTAACTGAATGGGCCCCAGGATGTGGTCCAAGGGGCCTTTTAAGGATCAGAGAGGGGGCCCCCTTTTCTGTTTAAATCGGCCAAAAGAGATATGGTAACGTGGGCCCTTTTAGACTCAGGGAGAGGGGTCCACATAACCCCTATTCCCCTTTTTCTTTTTAGAATTCTGCCTGAAAGAATGCAGTTCAGGGGCCTTTTTAGGCTCGGGGAGCAGGGCCGTGTGGCCCCCTCTCCCCTTCAGTAAAATATCAGCCCCAGGCATCGGAGGCATTCTTGGGATGTTTCTTGGTATCAGTGCGATGCTGAAAAGGGTCCACCTCTCGACAGATCCAATTCCACTTGCCGTAATGGCACAGAAGCTTGGAGTGGTTAAGCAAGGGAAAGAGGTTTGGATGGGAACAGCTGGGAAGGAGACTTGTATTAAAAGTAATAACTGGTTATTTCCTCACAATTACAAAAAGGGGAACTTTTCAATATTTATGTAATTACTATTCCACTAATCACCTGTATCTTATGACCTCCTATCAAATATAGTTCCTGCAGACAACTCAAATGGCAATGTTCTGTTTTTTCCCAGATCTATTCTGAAATGGTGCCCGCTGCGAAAAGAAGAAACTGTGTTATTCCATTCTCTCAATTGTTTACCTGCAAAACAAGTATAGATGGTCACATTTGCATACAGAGCTCAACATACATACCACTCAGTTCAGATGTTCCCCATCTCTCCTGGGTGATTTTTTGCTTTTAGTCTCTTTCAGGCTCTTGCCAGTTTCTTCTTGGCAAATACAATATTTTTCTAAATGTCTTTTGAATCATTGTATCAAATCAGAAAGTCTTTAACATGAACGTTGGATACTGCTCCAACCTTACAATCTGTATACTTAGGCTTGTTATTAAAACCAATGTTATTTAGTTCACCAAGCCTTCTAAAGGTCTTGTTGTGCATGGAACGTTTTGGGGTGATCTGTCAAGAGTAGGCTGAAAAAAATGTTCCATGTTAATTCCCATAGGGCTCTAGTAGCCCTCTAAGGCAAAAAAGCATTTTTTTTTTTAAATGGTGAAATTCACGAATTTCGCTGTGAATTAAAAAAATATGCAATATCCCATGTTTAAAAATGCTGTAGCCCCCAGGTAGGCCAGGTCCAGGAGGCATAATGGGGGCAAAAAAGGAGGGGAGTGTCTGGGGCCCTCCTTCTAGGTCTTTTACAAGCTCCGGAAACCACCACATCCCAGAGCTATTCTGAATAAATATGCAGTGGGGACCACACAGTCCCCGTGCCCTGGGGACCACCACCTCCATGACGCTAATTAAATAATGATGTAATGGGAGATCCTGATGACCTCCTGAGTCCTGAGGTCAGGCACCTCCCCAGAGGTACGTATACAAAGTATGCCGGGGCCTTGTGCCCCGCCAGCATGCCCCGGGGTCCGCCACCTCCCCAGGGCTAATTTATTTAAAATATAATGGAGGAGTCCTGTGGACCCTCCCCGAGCCCTAGGGACTGCCACCTTCTAGGGGCTATTTATACAAAGTATGTTGCGGGGTGCAGTCCCCTCGTGCCCAGGGGACCACCAGCTCCCTGGAGCAACATACAATAGAAATATAAGGGGGGTGTCCTGCAGAACCCACTGTCCCCCGGGGACCGCTACCTCCCTGGGGCAAAGAATCAGTAATGTATGTAGGGAGGGCCCCTGTGCCCCCCCACTGCCTTGGGGACTACCACCTCCCCGGGGCAAAGAATTAGTAATGTATGTGGGAGGGTGGTGTGCCCCAAAACCTCAGGGTCTGCTACCTCCCCGGGGCTAAAACAATATATGAAGGAGGCTGCATGGCCCCCCCTCCTGAAGCCATTTATGACCCTGGGGCTGGACACCTGCAGAGGTGCCCACCCTTGGGAGGTAGCTGTTTTCTTTTGCTTGGCAGGAGCTGACAGCTCCTGCCAAGCAACAGCAACCATAACTCCACTTTCATCAAGCGGGAGATGTCAAACTGCTCCCACTTGCTGAAAGCGGAGTTTTCATCTCTTTTCCTGCACGCTAACATGAGTGCATGAAAAGAGATGAAAATAATATTCCTGCAAGCAGGAAGCTGCTTTCTAAAGCAGCACCCTGTGTGCAGGAGCACTGCCGGCTCCTGCAGTAGGCAGGGAGCTGGCTAGGACCGCAGGGGCCTTGAGGCTCCCCTCGCAGTCATGTCACTTTCTCTCCCTCTCTCTCTCTCGCTCTCTTTCTCTCTCTCTCTCTCTTATCCATCCCATAATGGGATAGATGAGAGAGAGAGGTTGTTATTTCAATGGTCTCTCCATACAATTACTTCAAAGCGTCACACTAGCAAGATGTTTGGTTGGAATGTTTTAATTATGTTTTGATGCACAGCAAAACAGAATCACCTCTGGCCTACTGGTAATGCTCTTGGAATGTCACTTAATAAGTTGAAGGTTCAAATCCTGGTATTTCATGGCAGTAGGTCTGTTTATTTGCTTGTGTTGTGAATGTTAAACATTCCTAGTAATGGAACATTTGAGTCTTTTTCCAATCACCATTTTTAGATTGAATGTCATAGAGATGTCTGGACAGTGCTTACTAAGGAGTCATCTGTGGCCTAGTGGTCAATGTCTCAGACCCTCACACAGAAAGTTGAGGGTTTCAGTCTAGGTGTGTCAGTTGTTTTTCTCAGATTTAAATTCTTTTCAACTTCAAATATTTAAGGTGCACACAGAAAGGTGATTTCACTCTTTGTACTAGTCAAAAACATTTTTTTTCAATTTGTCAGAATATTTCTCATTCTAAGGGACACAAGGTTGGATGGCTATAGGGCGTTAGCCGCAGATCCTGGCCTCTGGCCAGGACCTGTGGCCAACCCTTGACACACATGGCCAAAGGCTGTGCGTGATGCTGGGTTGGGTGATTTTAGAGGAGTTAGCAGCCAGTTAGCAGCCAGAGGCCATGGGTGGCGGTGGTTGGACTAACGTATTGTAATTAAAATTACTTTATGTTAAAAAATCATAGAAATTCACTCAAAAAAACAGAGGTTACAGGGATATTATAGTTAGGAAATAGAATTTAAAAAAACATGGAAATGTACTTAAAAAACAAAGGTTATATGGACTTTAAAGTTAGGCTCACATTTTAAACTTACAAAACTATAGAAATTAAACTGTTATAGTTAGATTTATTTCAAGTAACTATAACTCGTGCCCTAAGGTAACTATAACTCACACCCTCACCATGCACTCTCGC
Source organism: Pleurodeles waltl (assembly GCF_031143425.1). Taxonomy (NCBI): domain Eukaryota; kingdom Metazoa; phylum Chordata; class Amphibia; order Caudata; family Salamandridae; genus Pleurodeles; species Pleurodeles waltl. The sequence goes on along the minus strand of NC_090450.1, from coordinate 744,250,320 downwards.
CATGCACTGCTAGTTACCCTAGATATTACAGCACTCATGACATCTTTTATAATCATCATTGACAATATCACTGTAATATCACTGTAACATTTGCCATAAAAATATTCATTAAAAACTGTGAACGAAAGGTTACAGGGACGTTATAGTTAATATTTGAATTTACTCATACAAAACCATAAAAATTCAGGAGTTAGAATAATTTCTATCTATAACTCGCACCCTCACCATGCACAGTTTTGTTATGAATACTTTTATTGCAAATATTGCAGTGATAATATCAAATATGCTATAGAAGATGCCATTAATGATATACTATGTGGAGTAATAAGCTGTGTATGACGAAGGCTTGAGTTATACTTACCTTAGGGTGTGAGTTATAGTTACTTGAAATAACTCTATCTATAACTGCTAAATTTATATGGTTTTGCACAAGTAAATTCAGAACATAACTATAACCTCCCTGTAACCTTTGTTTTTTCTCAGTGCATTTCTATGTTTTTTTAACATAAAGTAATTTTAATTACTATAAGTTATTTCTACCGCTACCACACACGGGTGTTGGTTGTAGGGCATTCAGCCAAGTCCTTATAACCATCCAACCCCACGCCATACACGGCCATGCACAGTGAAAGTTGGCCAAAGGCCTGTCTCTGTCAGTGGATCTGTGAGTGGGTGAGTGAGTGTCTGAGTGGGTCTGAAAGTGGGTGGGAGTCTTTGAGTGGGTATGAGTGGGTGCATGAGTGTCTGAGTAGGTGTGTGATTGGACACATGAGTCTCTGAGTGCATGTGTAAGTGAATGAGGTAGTGTATGAATGAGTCAGAGAATGCTTTTATATTTCCTCAAATATCCTTGAACATCCTCAAATATTCAAGGATATTGGCGAATATTGCGCATAGTGAAGAAAACTGATTTTCAACCCATAATTTGACCCTAAAACACCCTTATATCACACCCCTGAGGTCAGGGTACCTCCAACCCAACCCCTTATCCTTTCTATTTTCAGACCAGGTACCCTTTCCGATAACATAAAATGATGGCCACAACTTTCTAGTCAAGTTGTGGCCAGCCAATTACATTATTTCTATTTGCGCAGACATTCGCGATAATTCACAAATTTTTGCGATATATTTGTGAAGGATCTGAGGCCCTAGATATACAAATGTATTTTCCTTTTAATAGCTCTAAAATTACTGAACGGATTTCCACCAAATAAGCGAAAACGCGATCTGCGTACCGAAAGGTAGCTTTCTGCCAAATTTGTTTCCGTTAAGCGGTTCGGACTGTAGTCGTGTCTAAAGGTCCTATGGAAATCAACATGGGAAACACAACGTTTCTTGCCCCCCTTTTTCCTGGCCCTTGCTGGATGAATCATCCAGAAACTCTCCACTCGCAACAAGAATCACGGGTCACTTTTTGTGGAAAATCTCGTGAAGATTCGTCAAATGGTGCCAAAGATATAGTCAAGTCATAAAACGATTTAACTCGCTCTCTCTCTCTCTCTATATATATATATATATATATGTACATATATATATATATATATAAGCAAAGAAGAGAAACCACGGCACATCCCGGAAAGTTGAAAAGTTCCAATTTATTCCTTGTAATGTCTTTAAATGAACCAATGGCATCTGGCCCAATCTGACATCTTGGGACCAGAATCAAATGATGGCAACAGAATTCATTTTCACATGGATAACAGCCGACACGTGTTTCGTCTGGGTAGACTTTATCAAGGCTGTGGACATATACAAAAATAACATATCAAACACTGGTGATATTTGTAATTGGGAGAAATGTATTTGTTACCAAAAACACAGATTCCTGAATTGAGAAAAAGGAAGCCCAATTTTATACCACGAAAAAGTGACAAACCATAAAAGATGACGTTAGACATATCGCTATTCAATTAAAATGTGTACCACCAAAGAGTGTCAGAAAAACTAAGTGATCTAAAGTAAACCTATCAGAGAAAAAGGAAAAGAGTAAAACGAGTTAGAGGGAAAAACAAGAAAAGAGGAAAGAAAAGGCAAAAGCAACCGTAGTGCTTATGTGATGCAAAAAAATGTAAAGAAAGAACCGTGTGTCAGAGTGAGCGTGTGTCGAAGATGTAGATTTGCCAAGAAAAAGACATGCACAGTCAGAGGCATATGTGTTATAGACAAAAAGAAGAGAAATATAGTGGATTGGATGACCAAGTAATGAAGAGAAGAACATACCTATAGTTAAGATTTTCACTCGATGTTCCAAAATGCCGAAAAAAGGTTACTGTTTTGTAAATTAATATAGCAATTGAGGAAGAATATGAATGAGGACCATGGTAAGCCTGTGTAATGAGAACAAAAAAGGCGAATGTTGAAAAAGGCAGTCTATAGCAACCATGGTGACCCCCTAAAAGGTAGCTTTTTTATACTAGTTAATCTCATATGTCAGCCAAAGTATAGTTAGAAAAAAGAAGAAGCCGCTTATTTGTGGAAAAATTTGTCTGAAAAACATGAACTGGTAAGGAAATTGTTTTTGAGTTTACAATTATAAATGGACCAAAATAGTGACCATGACGAGTTAAATTAATGGATGAAAATACTGAATAGAACATATTGTAGAGGGGCTCATCTGATTAATCCATAATGCGGCAAAGTTAAGATAAGTGAAATAACTATGATACTTGTGGGAGCGTAGCGTGTAAGAATAACAATTCCATATATTTAGAGTTATGTAAACCGTTACGGCAGTTTCAGGCAATAATAAAAAGCCCGTGTATCCCCTTGGCGATGCATTGCTCGCCCACCGCGCTGCTAGCAGGAAAAACATACCTTAAATCCCTCACGCGTTTCTCACTAGTTCTGTTGACGGCGTCGCATATGGTAATTACGCGCCGATGGCAAGTTGCCTCAATTTAAAACCAAATAGAACGTGGAAAGAGAAAAGGGACTACCTAAATGAAGCAGTGTGAAATTGAATTGGAACAAAGGGCACCATATTGGAATATCGATAAATCCGGAAAAGAGAAAAGAGGAGTATGTATGACACCAGATGTCAGAGAGAAAAGGAATATCAAGAGTGACTTGAAAGTTATAGAATCATAGAAAATAAAATATCTGTATACATTGAAAAACACGAAATACACATCTGTCAAAATATAGCAATTGAATTAACCATAGGAGAAAATGTTCGTGATTATACAGAAGCCAGCGTACAATGAAATTGACAAATGATATTGAATACTAGATAGTGCAGCCATGGAGAAACACATAACCAAAGGACATCACTTAAAACCCAAGACATTTTAGACTGATAAGGGACAAAAGTGTGTTAGTGCATATACCAAACGTTCCAAATTATATGAGTGCTGTCAACACAAAAGTGACGAGTTGCTAGAAAGGCAAATATAGAGGTACAGGATATGCTACAAAAAGACATGTAAATCCTTGTCTGAATTTAAGCCCTCCTCTACTGCTCGTAGTTTTATAATCCATCTACTCTCTAATTGCCTTAGCCGAAGAGTTCTATTACCGCCCCTAGGACAGCTACCCAGGGTGGCGATTCCATACGTGTGTACATCAAGCCTTTCTTGTAATGGGTGTTCCTTGTTGCCTGAAACTGCCGTAACGGTTTACATAACTCTAAATATATGGAATTTTTATTCTTACACGCTACGCTCCCACAAGTATCATAGTTATTTCACTTATCTTAACTTTGCCGCATTATGGATTAATCAGATGAGCCCCTCTACAATATGTTCTATTCAGTATTTTCATCCATTAATTTAACTCGCCATGGTCACTATTTTGGTCCATTTATAATTGTAAACTCAAAAACAATTTCCTTACCAGTTCATGTTTTTCAGACAAATTTTTCCACAAATAAGCGGCTTGTTCTTTTTTCTAGTTATAGTTTGGCTGACATATGAGATTAACTAGTATAAAAAAGCTACCTTTTAGGGGGTCACCATGGTTGCTATAGACTGCCTTTTTCAACATTCGCCTTTTTTGTTCTCATTACACAGGCTTACCATGGTCCTCATTCATATTCTTCCTCAATTGCTATATTAATTTACAAAACAGTAACCTTTTTTCGGCATTTTGGAACATCAAGTGAAAATCTTAACTATAGGTATGTTCTTCTCTTCATTACTTGGTCATCCAATCCACTATATTTCTCTTCTTTTTGTCTATAACACATATGCCTCTGACTGTGCATGTCTTTTTCTTGGCAAATCTACATCTTCGACACACGCTCACTCTGACACACAGTTCTTTCTTTACATTTTTTTGCATCACATAAGCACTACGGTTGCTTTTGCCTTTTCTTTCCTCTTTTCTTGTTTTTCCCTCTAACTCGTTTTACTCTTTTCCTTTTTCTCTGATAGGTTTACTTTAGATCACTTAGTTTTTCTGACACTCTTTGGTGGTACACATTTTAATTGAATAGCGATATGTCTAACGTCATCTTTTACGGTTTGTCACTTTTTCGTGGTATAAAATCGGGCTTCCTTTTTCTCAATTCAGGAATCTGGGTTTTTGGTAACAAATACATTTCTCCCAATTACAAATATCACCAGTGTTTGATATGTTATTTTTGTATATGTCCACAGCCTTGATAAAGTCTACCCAGACGAAACACGTGTCAGCTGTTATCCATGTGAAAATGAATTCTGTTGTCATCATTTGATTCTGGTCCCAAGATGTCAGATTGGGCCAGATGCCATTGGTTCATTTAAGGATATTACAAGGAATAAATTGGAACTTTTCAACTTTCCGGGATGTGCCGTGGTTTCTCTTCTTTGCTTGTTACAACTGTAACCTTTTCGGGGTGACAGTTCACGCACTCTGTGGCTGGGTGCATTACCACTTTGAGCACTCCCTCTATTGATCTTACATCATCATGGACTTTGTAAAAAAGCAATAGCTCATCTTTGGAAAGTGCGCTCTCTCCTCTACACAGCCACTCTTTTGCTTTCATATATATATATATATATATATATATATATATATATATATATATACACTCACACACACACACATTACCTACTGGCAGTCCCCAGTAGGTAGTTATAGTTAGGACCTAGTTTCCATAGGAAAAGCATTTTTGACTTGGCTATATCTTTGGAGCCGTTTTACAAATCTTCATGAAATTTTCCTAAAAAAAAGTGTCTTGTTGGGTCTTGTTGTACATTGAACATTTCAGGGTGATCCGTCAAGCGGGGGCTGAGAAAAAGTGGGGTGTGTGTTTCCCATGTTAATTTCCGTAGAGATTTTAGAAACAACTGCAGCCTGAACCGCTGAACGGAATTACATCAAATTTGGCAGGATGGTAGCTTGTGGTCCAGAAAGCACGCTCTTCCTTATTTGGTGCGAATCCATTTGGCAGCTTTTGAGATATTAAAGAATTTGTTTATCGGGGGCCTAAGCACAGATCTCATGGCGAGATCTGACAGCGCTTCAACCAGAAAGTGATGGAAGCCATCTTGGGACCAATACACATGATAGCGTCCTATTAAAATGCATTGTAGTAAATGACAGGTTTTGAGGGTCACAAATAGGGGATCGTATATAGGGTGATAAAAGATTTTAGTTGCAATATAGATAATTTGTTGCTAAGGTGATTTTACCTGGTGAAAAAATCTTCTGCTGGGATTCCATGAATCATGTTTGAGAGAAAACAGTTTTCTCATAATGTTCCCATAAAGGTTGTGGAAGGTCCTGAAGAAGCGAAAATTAGAACATATTTTCTGTAAATTCACACTATCTTTCTTAGCCATACAAGAACACAGTCTGACGTTCTGAGTAAAACATGTACTTCCAATAGGAGCAGCCTGCCAGTTTATTCCCTTGTGTTCTACTGCAGCCTCTCAGAGTGTTCCAAAGAACAACTAGGGCGCTAAGAGTCTTACTTATGACAAAAGTGTGGCACACCTGAAGCCATCTTTGTTAGAAATGGGGTCTTTGGTTGGCAGTCAGTTTACGCCCTGTCCAAGCAAGGACTCTCACTCTCACCAGGGTAAAAGAGAATCACCATCAGCTAACCCCCGCTCACCCCCTTAGTAGCTTGGCACAAGCAGTAGGCTTAACTTCAGAGTGTTAGGTGTAAAGTATTTTTACCAACACACACAGTGACTCAATGAAAACACTACTAAATAACACAACACAGGTTTAGAAAGATAGAGAATATTTCTCTAAACAAAACAAGACCAAAACGACAAAAATCCACCATACACAAGTCAACTTATCAATAAAAATACCCTGCACGGGTGAGTGTGCGACAAAAAAGGCTTGCAATGCGTCAATATCACTCACGAACGAGACCTTGGGTTGTTTCTCCTTCAGTCGGGTCAGCATGCTTCATTTCTTCGCTCCGCAGGAGAGCAATGCGTTGATCCAGTCAGCACTCTCGGGTCTGGGCAGGCCTTGTATCGTTTTTACATGCCCAGTGGTGTTTGCGTCAGAAATCCAATTGCATGATGATCCGAAAACCATGCAGCATGGGTTAAGATCTCACCAGCCTCCGTCAGCGATGCTGCGCATCGTTTCTCCAGCCGTGTGCGTCGATCTTCCAGTCGTGCTGCAGGCGAGCATCGATTTTCAGCTGCGAAGCCGGCGGCGTGTCAAGTTTTCGGCCACGGATCGGAGTTGCGTCGATCTTTCCCCGCACAGTGGTCTGTGCGTGGATTTCTCACTCATGTCCTGCCAGCTTTTCCTTTCAAGGCCCCAGGAACTGGATGGGCACCACTTGGCAGAGTAGGAGTCTCAGCAGAGGCTCCAGGTGCTGGCACAGAGAAGTCTTTGCTGTCCCTGAGACTTCAATAACAGGAGGCAAGCTCTAAATCAAGCCCTTGGAGAGTTCTTCACAAGAAGGAAGGCACACAAAGTCCAGTCTTTGCCCTCTAGCACAGGCAGAAGCAGCAACTGCAGGATAGCTCCACAAAGCATAGTCACAGGCAGGGCAGCACTTCTTCAACAGCTCTTCAGCTCTTCTCCAGGCAGAGGTTCCTCTTGGTTTCAAGAAGTGTCCTAAAGTCTGTGGTTTTGGGTGCCCTTCTTATACCCATTTTGCCCTTTGAAGTAGGCTTCCTTCAAAGGAAAGTCTCTCTTGTTTGTAAAATCCGCCCTGCCCAGTCCAGGCACCAGACACACACCAGGGGGTTGGAGACTGTACCTTGTGAGGGCAGGCACAGCCATTTCAGGTGTAAGTGACCACTCCTCCTCTCCCTCCTAGCACAAATGGCTCATCAGGAATGCAGACTACAGCCCAGCTCCCTTTTTGTCACTGTCTAGAGAGAGTTGTAAATAGCCCAACTGTCAAACTGACCCAGACAGGGAATCTACAAACAAGCAGAGTCACAGAAATGGTTTAAGCAAGAAAATGCCCACTTTCTAAAAGTGGCATTTACAAACACACGATCTTAAAATCAACTTTACTAAAAGATATATATTTAAATTGTGAGCTCGGAGACCCCAAACTCCAGATCTCTATCCACTCCCAAAGGGAATCTACACTTTAATCATATTTAAATGTAGCCCCCAGGTTAACCTATGAGAGGGAGAGGCCTTGCAACAGTGAAAAACAAATTTAGCAGTATTTCACTGTCAGGACATATAAAACACATTGCCACATGTCCTACCTTAACCATCCACTGCACCCTGCCTTTGGGGCTACCTAGGGCCTACCTTAGGGGTGTCTTATATGTAAGAAAAGGGAAGGTTTAGGCCTGGCAAGTGGGTACACTTGCCAAGTCGAATTTACAGTTTAAAACTGCACACACAGACACTGCAGTGGCAGGTCTGAGCCATGCTTACAGAGCGCTGTTAATGTGGGTGGCACAACCAGTGCTGCAGGCCCACTAGTAGCATTTGATTTACAGGCCCTGAGCACCTCTAGTGCACTGTACCAGGGACTTACTAGTAAATCCAGTATCCCAATCATGGATGAACCAATTACACACACATGTTGTATAGAAGCACTTGCACTTTACCACTGGTTAGCAGTGGTAAAGTGCCCAGAGTAACAAAAACAGCAAAAACAGAGTCCAGCACATATCAACAACCTGGGAAACAGAGGCAAAAAGTTAAGGGAGACCATGCCAAGGATGAAAAGTCGAACATGTGTCCCCCCCAGCAGAAAGTGGGGAGCAACTACCCAACCTTATGGGAGTTCTCATCACTAAGGCGGACAGACCATCAGCATTGGTGTGTTCTGTACCAGGGCGGTGTTCCACCGTAAAGTCCATCCCCTGTAGGGAAATGGAGCAGTTCCGGGTGACGTCAAGCAAGTGGCTTAAGCAGTCCCAAGGGACCTGAGCTCCTAGTTAGGAGGGTTTTCATCCACTCAGGTTTCTCAGTCTCATAGCATGTGGTGTAAGTTGCTTTGTGTCCTTTAGATTTCATTTAGGACGAACACTGTAGCTTTGGATTTGACTGTTTTTTGGTCCTGATGAAGCGCCATGTGATCCGAATGGACTTTTTTGAGGCGCAAAACATGTTGATCTGATTTTTCAACTACAGGGTGAGTGACCCTGTCTACTTCTCTTTATTTGTAAGAGTGGTGGTACATTGTTTCCTTCCCACTCTAGTGTGTTTTTAATCTTGACCTAGAACTCCGATGTTCTAATTAAAAAATTGTTTTTGAGGTTCTTGAGTCAATGTTATTTTCTTTCGTCATATCCTGTTCTCTTTTTCAGCAGACTTACTTTTTTACCTACTGGGCTCCATCACGGCACATATTTTTCAAGATCTCCAGCAAAGAGCCCCCTTGAGGGGCCCGTCAGATATTGCAGCGCCAGTCTGACGAGGAGCTAGCCCTATGATGAAGCATGACATCCAGTGGATTTGTGAGGGCTTTCGCTTCTAACATTTAGAATTGTCCTGAGTGTTTGCGCCCTAACTTTGTTCTTTCTTTTTAGGAACAGTGTACCTGTTTTTGTTTGGGAAATGGACCACCTCAACAGTTTTGGATTCTCACCCCTCATCTGCATGAACCATCTGAGGGGCCTGTGGTCAGTCTGAACCTGGAAGTGAGTCCCAAACAAGTAGGGCCTTAGCTTCTTCAGCGCCCAGACCACAGCAAACTCTTTACTTTCTATGGCACTCCACCTACGTTTTCTGGGAAGTAACCTCTCGCTAATGAAGGCTACAGGTTGATCTAGGCCCTCTTCATTAAGCTGAGAGAGTACTGCTCCAATACCATGCTCTGAGGCATCTGTTTGCACAACAAACTCCTTGGAGTAGTCAGGTGCCTTCAGCACAGGTGCTGTGCACATGGCAGCCTTCAGGGCATCAAAGTGGTCTGGCAATCCTTTGTCCAGATCACCTTTTTGGGGTGCTTCTTAGAAGTAAACTCAGTCAAGGGGGTAACAATGGTACCATGGGCCAGATGTAGGTAAGTCAAAAATTGCGACTTGCAATTTGCGAGTCATAGCGACTCGCAAATTGCAACTCGCAATGCGAGATGCAGAAAGGTGTCTCAGACACCTTCTGCGACTCACTATGGGGTCGCAAAGACCCACCTCATGAATATTTATGAGGTGGGTCGCAGTTTGCGACCCCATAGCGAGTCTAGGCACTCACAGGGATGGTGGCCTGCTGGAGACAGCAGACCACCATGTCCGTGACTGCTTTTTGAATAAAGCAGTTTTTTTCTTCTTTTTGCAGCCCGTTTTCCTTAAAGGAAAACGAGCTGCAAAAAGAAAAAATTACCGAAACCATTTAGTTTCGTTTTTTTCAGAGTAGGCAGTGGTCCATAGGACCACTGCCTGCTCTGAAATATTATTTTTGTTGGCATTCACAAAGGGGAAGGGATCCCATGGGGACCCCTTCCCTTTTGCGAATGAGTTACCATCCACTTCAAGTGGATGGTAACTGCGAGTTGGTTTGCGACCGCATTCGCGGTCACAAACCAACTCTGCATGGCGATGCGGTCGCAAATAGGAAGGGAACACCCGTTCCTATTTGCGAGTCGCAGCCTCAAATTGCGAGTCGGTACCGACTCGCAATTTGAGGTTGTGCGAGGCGCAAAAGGCTTCCTACATCTGGCCCCATATCCCTTGACAAACTTCCTGTAGTAGCCAGTGAGACCTAAAAAGGGTCTCACCTGAGTCTGGGTTTTGGGAGGCTCCCAAGCCAGAATGGTGTCTATTTTTGGCTGTAGGGGTGCCACCTGGCCACTCCCTACCTGGTGTCACAAGTACACCACAGAACCCTGCCCTATTTGGCACTTGCTTGCCTTAATAGTGAGGCCTGCCTTCTGCAAGGCCTCTAACACTCTCCAGAGGTGTTGCAGATGCTCCTCCCATGTGGAACTAAACACAGCAATGTCATCCAGGTAGGCTGCACTGAACTCATCCAGCCCAGCCAACACCTGGTTGACCAACCTCTGAAAGGTGACAGGGGCATTCTTCATCCCAAATGGCATCACTTTAAATTGAAAGTGTCCATCTGGGTAGAAAATGCTGACCTCTCCTTGGCCCCCTCAGTTAAGACAATCTGCCAGTTCCCAGACGTTAAGTCAAACGTACTGAGGTACTGGGCAGCTCCCAACCGGTCAATAAGCTCATCAGCTCAGGGGATGGGGTGCGTCAGTCTTGCTGACCGCATTGAGTCCCCGGTAGTCCACACAGAACCTGAGATCTGGAGTGGCACCAGGTGCAGCAGCCTTTGGGACTAATACCACTGGGCTGGCCCAAGGACTGCTGGAATGCTCAATAACCCCTAGGGTTAACATCTTGGATACCTCATCCTTAATGCATGCCCTGACCCTGTCAGTCACCCTGTAAACTTTTTGTTTAATGGGTGTATTGTCCTCAGTGTCCACATCATGTGTGCACAAGTGTGTGACTCCTGGGATCAGGGAAAACAATGAGGCAAGCTGTCCCAACACCTGGCGACAGTCCCTCTGCTGCTCTTCATTCAGGGAGGGGGAGAGGCTCCCTCCCTCCACAGACCCATATTTTTCTCCTGCAGACAGGAGGTCAGGAAGAGGCTCACTCTCCTCGTCCACCCCATCATCTGTTGCAAGGAGCATGGACAGGTCAGTCAGCTCAAAGTGTGGCTTGAGGCGGTTGACATGCAGGACCTTTAAAGGGATCCTTGGAGACTGCAAGTCCACCAGGTAGGTGACTTCACTCTTGCGCTCCACCACCTCAAATGGCCCAGTCCACTTATCTTGGAGCACCCTAGGCTCCACTGGCGCCATCACCCACACTTTTTGACCAGGTTGAAACTCGAACAGAGTGGCATTCCGGTCATACCAGCGTTTCATATCCTACTGGCCTGCTTCCAGGTTCTCCTGTGCAAGACTCCTGAAGCAGGCAGTCTGGTTTCTCAAAGCCAGCATGTAGCTAAATACATCCTGGTGGGTTTACTAGGAGCTTTCTCCAAAGCCTCCTTCACCAGACTCAAAGGTCCCCTCACAGGGTGGCCATAGATGAGCTCAAAGGGACTAAACCCAAGTCCCTTTTGCGGCACCTCCCTGTAAGCGAACAGAAGGCATAGCAAGAGGACATCCCACTTCCACCTCAAGGGCTCTGACAGGCACTGAATCATGCCTTTCAAGGTGCGGTTGAATCTCTAAACTGGACCATTACTTTGGGGGTGGTAAGGTGTGGTGAACTTGTAGGTCACCCCATACACCTTCCACAGAGACTTCATATACGTGGATATGAAGTTGGTACCCCTATCAGATAGCACTTCCTTGGGGAACCCCATGCGGGTAAAAAAAAACATCAGTGCACGACCCACCACAGGGGAAGTGACTGACCTCAGAGGAATGGCTTCTGAGTAATGGTTAGCATGGTTCACCAAGACCAGGATGAACCTGTTTGCCATGGCTGTCTTGGGATCCACAGACCCCTCAGTGTCAATACCTACCCTCTCAAAGGGAGTACTAACAACAGGGAAAGGTTGGAGGGGAGCCTTACATTTCCCCCCATTCTTGCCACTTGCCTGACAAGTTGGGCAAGTCCTACAGTGTGCAGCAGAATGCTTGTGCATCTGGGGCCATTAGAAGTGGGAGACAAGCCTGTTATAGGTCTTGTACTGCCCCAGATGTCCTGCCAAAGGCACATCATAAGTCAACCCCAGTAGGAAGGCCCTGAAGCACCGGGGTACCACCAGCATACGAGCTGACCCAGGCTCAGGAATCTTAGGCTCACTATACAGGAGGCTGTCCTCCCAATAGATCAGGTGAGTACTGGGTTCTTTGCCAGCCGCCTGGGCTGCAGTCTGCTGCTGCAGTCCCTCTAGAGTAGGGCAAGTTTTCTGTGCCTCACAGAATGCCTCCCTGGTGGGTCCCCCTTACTGCTGCCACTGCAAAAGCTCAGGAACCTCCCCCAGTTCAGCCACCTGTTCTGCTGTAGGCTCTGGGGCATCACCCTCAGGCTCTGCCTCCTCCCAGACCGTGGGAACATCTGGGGCTGGTTTCCTGCACCCCCTGCCCTTCCTCTTCTTGGCGGTCCCCTGGGCCACTGTTTCAGGCTCCAGTGGCTCTTCACTACCCTGACAGGCTGCCATTGACCGGGTGGATACGCATACCCACCAAGGCAGACCCAACATCTCCAAGTGAGAACTGTGTTCCACCTCCTTCCAAGGAGAATCCTCCAGGTCATTGCCTAGCAAACAATCTACAGGCATGGTTGGACTCACAGCTACCTTCAAGGAACCTGAGACCCCCCATTCAACAGGAACCTGCACCACTCTGCACAGGCGCTCTGAATTCTCCACTGCAACTACTTGGTGAAGTACCCGGGGATCAATCTGCTCTTCAGACACCAGCTGACTCCTCACTGTAGTCACACTGGCTCCTGTGTCTCTCAAAGCCTCCACCCTCTGTCCATTGATGGTCACCCATTGCCTGTACTTTTTAGTGTTCTCAAGCACAAGGGTTCTCTGGACCATCTCACTGACCCCTAGTGAGACAAGGGTCATCTCAGCTGGCTCCCACCCACCTGGAACCAACTCCTTCCCAAGTGCTACTCTAGCCAAACCCTGGGGCTGCGCACCAGTAGGTGCCGGCATAATCTTGGGGCATTTAAGCCCTACCTCACACGACCCACTTGGTAACATGCATAACACTTACATGGGGGTCCCCCTGCCACTGGCTTCCCTTTGGAGAACCATTGCTTTTTCTCAATGGGGGGTTGGGAATCTTTACCCTGGGAATCAGTTTGGGGCCCTTTAGAGAGCTCCCCCTGTTTACCCTACCCCCCCCTTTCCTCTGAGAGGGACCCTTGCCACCCTGGGCGTGGTCTCCCCATACCTCTTTTGGACCCTGGTGCTTTCCCAGCAGTCCGCTTCCAGTGCAAGCTTCCTGGGATCAGTCAGCTTGCTGTCAATCAGGTGCTGGCGCAGCTCTGGAAAAACATTAACTGTACAAGTGCTCCCAAGCAATCAGATTGTAAAGCCCCTCATACGTAGTTACCTTACTGCCCTTCACCCAACCATGCAGTGACCTGCGATAAGAATCAACACATTCTAACCATGTTTGGGATTCCTTCTTCTTATAAGACCTAAACTTGTCCGTATACTACTCAAGGCTGATACCATACCTTGTGAGTAGGGTATCCTTCATGATAGTGTAGGTGAGATTCTGAGCATCCCCTAAGGCTGTCAGTGTATCCCTCTGCTCTACCTCAATGTGCTTCCACAGACCCGCCCCCCCAATGAGCTTCAGGAACCAGATTCATGTGGAGAGCAGACTCATACCCCCTAAACCACAAATATATGTCGTCCTCCCTTTTGTGATCCTTCACAAGATCTTTAGGAATGTGCACCCTCCTCTCAGGCTGCACTGTGATGTGTCTGCCACCATCGCTCCTAGACTAGCTCCTTTGATCCAGCTCCCTTAAGCTGAGCTCATGAGCCAACAACAACTTTTTCTCCTCTATGGCCATCCTCATTTTCTCCAACTCCCTCTGGTGCTCCCTCTCTGCCGGTCTGTCCTGAAATTTTTCAGGGGTAAGACCCTTAGATGAGACACTGCTACCTGCCCTGGAGACCCTCTCCCTGGACATAACAGGCCCACCCACAACACCATTGTGTATGGAATGCTCTTCTTCCTCCTCATCCTCCACATCCTCCTCATCCTCTGTGTGCCCTTCAGTGCTCTTGGTTCTCACCCAGGGCCTCAGCGCCTTTTGGAGCTCCTCCTCCTTGGATGAGTTCTTAATGGCAGAGTCAAAACTTTTACAGAACTGCTTCAACCGAGCCTTTGTATAGCTCTCTAATTTCTCTAGGTCAAAAGCAGCTCCAACTGATGCATCACCAGATTGGTACATGATGAAAAGTCAACAAAAGTGCAAAGTTCCAAAAGGCAGAAAACAAGATTCCAATGAAGTTCAGAAGTCAATCAAAGATTACCACAAAAATGGATGTAGGAACAAAATCCCCCAAAAAAGAGAAAAAAATCACAAGACAAGTAGTATGTGGTCACGTAGTGGTCTGCACTCAAAACAGTAGTGTACACTTAGGGGCATATTTATACTCTGTTTGCGCCGAATTAGCGTCGTTTTTTCCGACGCAAAATCGGCGCAAAACTAACGCCATATTTATACTTTGGCGTTAGACGCGTCTAGCGCCAAAGTATGAGGAAAGAGCGTCATTTTTTTGCGTGAACGCCTTCCTTGCGTTAATGAGATGCAAGGTAGGCGTTCCCGTCTAAAAAAATGACTGCGCCGCAAATGCGTCGTATTTATACTCCCGGGCAAAAATGATGCCCGGGAGTGGGCGGGGCAAAAAACCCCGCATTTGCGCCGGATTTTACCGCCTGGGTCAGGGCAGGCGTTAAGGGACCTGTGGGCTCAAAATGAGCCCACAGCTGCCCTCCCATGCCCCCAGGGACCCCCCTGCCACCCTTGCCCACCCCAGGAGGACACCCACGGATGGAGGGACCCACCCCAGGGACATTCAGGTAAGTTCAGGTAAGTATAATTATTTTTTTTTTTTATTTTTTTTTTTGGCATAGGGGGGCCTGATTTGTGCCCCCCTACATGCCTCAATGCCCAATGACCATGCCCAGGGGACATGGCCATTGGGCAAGGGGGCATGACTCCTGTCTTTACTAAGACAGGAGTCATGTAAATGGCGTCTGGGCGTCGTTAAAAATGGCGCAAATCGGGTGGAGGCGATTTTTTGCGTCAACCTGACTTGCACCATTTTTAAGACGCCCTAGCGCCATTTTTCCCAACGCCGGCGCTGCCTGGTGTACGTGGTTTTTTTCCACGCACACCAGGCAGCGCCGGTCTGCTTGCGCCGGTTAACGTCATTCAATAAATACGGCGCCCGCATGGCGCTTCAGAATGGCGTTAGCCAGCGCAAAACTTTTTGACGCTAAACTGCGTTAGCACAGTTTAGCGTCAAAAAGTATAAATACGGGCCTTAATCACTGTATGTCAAGTACAAATACAAGTCCAATCCCAACCGTTGATCACCAATTTTAGAAATTGAGTTTTTGGTTGGCAGTCAGGTTAACCCTTGTCCAAGCAAGGACCTTCACTCTAGTCAGGGTAAAAGAGAATCACCCTCAGCTAACCCCGCTCACCCCATTGGTAGCTTGGCACAAGCAGTAGGCTTAACTTCAGAGTGCTAGCTGTAAAGTATTTGTACCAGCACACACAGTAACTCAATGAAAACACTACAAAATGACACAATACAGGTTTAGAAAAATAGAGACTATTTATCTAAACAAAACAAGACCAAAACAACAAAAATCCACAATACACAAGTCAAGTTATCAATAATAATGCAAAAAGAGTCTTCATGTAATTTTAAACACAACTGTAACGCTGTTAGCATGAAAATGTACTTTGGGTGTGTCAAAAATAACCCCGTACGGATGAGTGTGCATCAAAAAGGGCTTGTGATGTGTCGATATCACTCACGAACGAGACCTTGTGTCGTTTCTCCTTTAGCCGGGTCGGAATACGTCATTTCTTCTCTCCGCAGGAGAGCGATGCATTGATCCAGTCAGCACTCTCCGGTCCGGGCAGGCCTTGCATCCTTTTTACACGCCCAGTGGTGTTTGCATCGGAAATCCAGCTGCACGATGATCCGAAAACCACGCAGCGCAGGTTGCGATCTTACCAGCCTCTGTCAGCGATGCTCTCTGTCGTTTCTCCAGCCACGTGCATCGATCTTCCAGTCGCGCTGCCGGTGAGCGTGGATCTCCAGCCGCGAAGCCGGCGGCGCTTTGATTTTTCAGCCATAGATCGGAGCTGCGCCGATCTTCTCCTCGCAGAGCGGTCTGTGGGTGGATTTCTCACTCTTGTCCTGCCAGCTTCTCATTTCAGGGTCCCAGGAACTGAATGGGAACCACTTGGCAGAGTAGGAGTCTCAGCAGAGGCTCCAGGTGCTGGCAGAGAGAAGTCTTTGCTGTCCCCGAGACTTCAATAACAGGAGGCAAGCTCTAAATAAAGCCCTTGGAGAGTTCTTCACAAGAAGGAAGGCACACAAAGTCCAGTCTTTGCCCTCTAGCACAGGCAGAAGCAGCAACTGCAGGATAGCTTCACAAAGCACAGTCACAGGCAGGGCAGCTCTTTTTCCTCAGCTCTTCAGCTCTTCTCCAGGAAGAGGTTCCTCTTGGTTTCCAGAAGTGTTCTAAAGTCTGTGGTTTTGGATGCCCTTTTATACCCATTTTCTCCTTTGAAGTAGTCCTACTTCAAAGCAAAGTCTCTATTGATTGTGAAATCCTGCCTTGCCCAGGCCAGGCCCCAGACACACACCAGGGGGTTGGAGGCTGCATTGTGTGAGGGCAGGCACAGCACTTTCAGGTGTAAGTGACCACTCCTCCCCTCCCTCCTAGAACAGATGGCATCAGGAAATGCAGACTACACCCCAGCTCCCTTTGTGTCACTGTCTAGAGAGAGGTGCAAACAGCCCAATTGTAAAAAAGACCCAGACAGGGAATCCACAAACAGGCAGAGTCACAGAAATGGTTTAAGCAAGAAAATGCCCACTTTCTAAAAGTGCCATTTTCAAACACACAGGGGGTCATTCTAACTCTGACGGGCGGCGGAGGCCGCCCGCCAGAGTTCCCCCCTCCAGAACACCGCTCCGCGGTCATTAGACCGCTCGGTGATTCTGGGTTTCCCACTGGGCTGGCGGGCGACCGCCAAAAGGCCGCCCGCCAGCCCAGTGGGGAACTCCCTTCCCACGAGGACGCCGGCTCAGAATTGAGCCGGCGGAGGGGGAAGGTGCGACGGGTGCAGTTGCAGACAGTGAAATTCAAAGTGGGGCCCGCTTATGGGGGCCCCTGCAGTGCCCATGCCTTTGGCATGGGCACTGCAGGGGCCTCAGGGGCCCCACGACACCCCATACCGCCATCCTGTTCCTGGCGGGCGAACCGCCAGGAACAGGATGGCGGTATGGGGTGTCTGAATCCCCATGGCGGCGCAGCAAGCTGCGCCGCCATGGAGGATTCAGAAGGGCAGCTGAAAACCGGCGGGAAACCGCCGGTTTTCCTCTTCTGACCGCGGCTGAACCGCCGCGGTCAGAATGCCCTGCGGGGCACCGCCAGCCTGTTGGCGGTGCCCCCGCCGACCCTGGCCCCGGCGGTCTAGTACCGCCGGGGTCAGAATCACCCCCACAATCTTAAAATCAACTTCACTAAAAGATGTATTTTTAAATTGTGAGCTAAGAGACCCCAAACTCCACATGTCTATCCGCTCCCAAAGGTATTTCACACTTTAATCATATTTAAAGGAAGCCTCCATGTTAACCTATGAGAGAGACAGGCCTCCGAACAGTGAAAAACGAATTTAGCAGTATTTCACTGTCAGGACATATAAAACACATTACTATATGTCCTACCTTAACCATACACTGCACCCTGCCTTTGGGGCTACCTAGGGCCTACCTTAGGGGTGTCTTACATGTAAGAAAAGGGAAGGCTTAGGCCTGGCAAGTGGGTACACTTGCCAAGTCGAATTTACAGTTTAAAACTGCACACACAGACACTGCAGTGGCAGGTCTGAGCCATGCTTACAGAGCTGTTAATGTGGGTGGCACAACCAGTGATGCAGGCCCACTAGTAGCATTTGATTTACAGGCCCTGGGCACCTCTAGTGCACTGCACTAGGGACTTACTAGTAAATAAAATATGGATGAACCAATTACATACACATTTTGTATAGGAGCACTTGCACTTTAGCACTGGTTAGCAGTGGTAAAGTGCCCAGAGTAACAACAACAGCAAAAACAGAGTCCAGCACACATCAACAACCTGGGAAACAGAGGCAAAATGTTAAGGGAGACCACGCCAAGGATGAAAAGTCAAACAATCTTGATTTAATCAAACTGGTAAAACTTAAATCATTTAATTTAGAAAGGAACAAAATGAGGGGTTTCATTTTGTCATAAAAATTATGGCTACTGCTGTAGAAAGAAACATTTGGGCCCGTTTTCAGCGAGTTCTCAAATATCTTCCTCTTCTATTTCATTAAAACATTCTGACATGTAGACTGAAATATGCAATTTCAACACCAGCAGCAGACTGCCAGTTAACTCCATGGTGATTAACAGTGTACAACAGTGTTCTAGTGAGCAACTAGAGTGCTAATATTATGAATTTATGCCAAAAGTGTGGCACATCTGACTGCCATCTTGATGGAATCAAAGTGGAAAACTGAAAGTATTTTCTGCTGAGGATACAGCAGCACATGAGATTAAGGAGCTTCATAACAAATGTCTCCCAAGCTGGCCATCAGCGAAAAAAGAGCCCAAATGTAGCACACATATCACCCAAATGTAGCTGAAACATAGCTCAGTGACAGAAGTGTGCAAAACACCTATTTATTTTGTTTTTTTGTAGTTTTATATAGTACAGACTTGAACCGGAGCTACTGGAGTGCTTAACATGCGCATCAGTTACATTACACAAGACACATTCCTTTTGAGCTTTAAGCGTGGGGAGATTAAATGATTTGCCCAGAATCACAGGATGTAGAGCTAACGCTGAAACTTGAACCTGGATCCCTAGTTGCAAAGTCTGTAGCTCTGGCCGTGACGCCACATTCTCTCCCCTAAGTGAAACATATAATCAAGTGATCAACTAAAACAATCAAGATAGAAAATAATTCAAAAGTGCTTTGTCGCTATTTGAGAACTCAGAAAATATGTCCTCATTTCAGTTTTTCAGAGCACTAACCATAATTTCTATGGGAATAAAACCTATTAATTTTCATAATTTCTAAAGCAAATACTTTATGTACTACAGCTTTCATTACATCAAGATGATGTCAGGCGTGCCACACAATTTTGTAATGAATATAGAATGTTAGCAATCTAGTTGTTCATTAGAATACTACGGGGAGGCAGATATCAGGTGCATGGACTGGAATAATTCAGGGCAGGTAGGAGGGTAGAGAGGCAACAAGTTGGCCATGCTGGGCAGGCGGGAGGGGCAGTGGCAGCACAACGAACCATGGAGGACAGGGAAAAAGGGGGCAGGGGCAACTAACCAACCATACAGGACAGGCAAGAGAGGTTGTGGCAATATAACAGACTATTGAGGGCAGGAGGGAGAGGCAGTGGCAGTATAACTAATTATTCACTAAAAAAAAAAAACATTACAGGGATGTTATAGTTAGGTTTAGATCTTACACGCACAAAACCATAGAACCTCCCTTTTTGCCAGAGTTGAGCTTCAGACAGTTTTCCTTCATTCAGGCAGATACGTTCTTCATGCAGTTGTGGAAGCTGCTATTTGTCTTGGTGGGGACTGTTGATAGGGAGAGCATGAGCTGCGTGTCGCCAGCACAGGAGATGATGTTGATGTCGTGCGATCTCACAATGTCTGCGAGTGGTGTTATGTAGACATTGAAGATCGTTGAGCTTAGGAAGGAGCCTTGGGGGACACCACAGATGGTGAGCTTGACCTGTGAGGTGAAGAAGGGTGAGGCAGACTCTCTGGGTGCATCCCGTGAAGAGGGATGCCATCCATCTGAGCGCATCGTCTGTGATACCAATCTGGCATAGTCAGTTGATCACTGTGTGGTAGGAGGCGGTATCAAAGGTGGCGGAGCGGTCGAGCATGAGCAGGGCAGCTGCTTCTCCTCTGTCGAGCAGTGCGCGGATGATGTCTGTTGCAGTAATCAAAGCTGTCTCTGTGCTGTGATTGACTCTGCAGCCTGATTGGGAGGGGTCTAGCAGGTTGTCTCTCTCCAAGGTTGAAGATCCTGTTCAGGCAGTGGTCGGTGAGCACTCCTGAGAAGATGGACCTCATGAGTGTGATTGTGTTTGGTGTGCTGAGTTGCCCCCATGTGGTGAGAGGGTGGTTGGCAATGTAGATTGATGGGATGCTGGGGAGGTCAGAGGGTTGGGGATTGAAGTTACCGTAGATGGTTTCTATGTTGTTGTGAAAGTGGTCAGCTAGAGCATCTCAGAGTTCTTGAGAGGGGGTAGTATTGTCTAAAATTAGGGAAGTTAACCCTATCCAAATCTTTAGGTTTGCATGAGGAAAATAATTATATGACTTTTAATAAAAGATTGACTGAGGAAGCATCTGTTGTGTTATTAAAGGATTAGCGCTAAATTACACGGAGGGTGCAATAAGGCAGGAAAGCTGCTTGTGAATGTTCTTGAAGTCAAATCTCAAACGTCTAAGATAATTAGCATTACAGATGCTAATGGTATCAAGCATTTCAGGGATGCTGAAATCTTACAATGCTTCACAGAGGCCTAACAAAATCTATACACACCAGAACAATCTCCTTCAGATGAAGCCTGGGACTCTTTTTTTTAAATCTCTTACACCACGCCCGTAGTAATCTCACAATCTTTCTCCTCTTGTTACAGATCTCTCTATTTCTGAATTAATAACAACAATCAATAAATTACCCAAAGACAAAGCCCCCAGACCGGATGGTTTCACAGCTGAATTTTATTTAACTTTCTCACACATCTTGCTCCCTCATTTGCTCTCTTGCTACCAATGCTTTCTTTTTCTAGCTTGTGGTACATTTTTGGAAGCAAATCTGTGTCTGATCCCAAACAAAGATAAAAATCTCTCCTTCTGTGCTAACTATAGACCGCTCTCTCTTATAAATGTGGACTGCAAAATCTTTGCCAAAACCTTAGCCCTTCAACTCAATCAGTTTATCCCAGATCTCATTGTTCGAGAGCAGTGGTTCCCAACCTGTGGTCCGTGGACCCATGGGGGTCTGCAAAGCCTTCTCAGGGGGTCCGCGACTGCTTAGAAAATGAAAAAATATTAAGAAAATAATGACAAATTAGGCCCCAAGCTTCCAGTAATGACTCAGTGGGGGTCCCCGAATTCCAATGATGATTCAGTGGGGGTCCCTGGGTTCTATTAATTATAAAGTGGGGGTCCACAGAAGTCAAAAGGTTGGGAACCGCTGTTCTAGAGCAAACTGGGTTCGTAAAGGGAAGATACATGTACGGCAACTCGAGAGCTTTCCTGGGTATTATACATCTTGCTTCGAAACGTTCTACACCTATAGAAGCTATTACACTAGATGAAGAAAAGGGATTTGACTCAGTACACTGGTGTTTTATGAAGGGTAATATTAATAAGGCAGTTTGCTTACAGCGCTCTGTATAGTGATGTAGGAGGCTGGCTTGGCTTGTAGTGGGTACCAGAGGTACTTACACCTTGTGCCAGGTCCAGTTATCCCTTATTAGTGTAGAAGAGGTGTTTCTAGCAGCTTAGGCTGATAGAAGGAAGCTATAGCAGAGCAGCTTAGGCTGAACTAGGAGACATGCAAAGCTCCTACTATACCACTCGTGTCATATGCACAATATCATAAGAAAACACAATACACAGATGTACTAAAAATAAAGGTACTTTATTTTTATGACAATATGCCAAAAGTATCTCAGTGAGTACCCTCAGTATGAGGATGGCAAATATACACAATATATATGTACACAATACCAAAATTATGCAGTAATAGCAAAAGCAAGTAATGCAAGCAGTGTAAAGTTACAATAGATTGCAATAGGAGCACATAGGTATAGGGGCAACACAAACCATATACTCCAAAAGTGGAATGCGAACCACGAATGGACCCCAAACCTATGTGAGCTTGTAGAGGGGTCGCTGGGACTGTAAGAAAACAGTGAGGGTTAGAAAAATAGCCCACCCGAGACCCTGTAAGGTAGGTGTAAAGTGCACCTACTACCCCCAGAGAGCACAGAAGTCGTGATAGGGGGATTCTGCAAGGAAAACCAACACCAGCAATGCAACAACAGTGGATTTCCGGACCTGAGTACCTGTAAGACAAGGGGACCAAGTCCAAGAGTCGTGACAGTGTCGAGAGTGGGCAGGAGCCCAGGAAATGCCAGCTGAGGGTGCAAGGAAGCTACCACTGGATGGGAGAAGCTTGGTGTTTTGCAAGAACGAAGAGGACTAGGAACTTCCCCTTTGGAGGATGGATGTCCCACGTCGTGAAGAAGCTTGCAGAGGTATTCCCATGCAGAAATATCGCAAACAAGCCTTGCTAGATGCAAGGGTCGCGGTTAGGGTTTTTGGATGCTGTTGTGGCCCAGGAGGGACCAGGATGTCGCTACTTGGATGAGGAGACAGAGAGGGCGCCCAGCAAGTCAGGGAGCCCTCACAGAAGCAGGCAGCACCCGCAGAAGTACCAGAACAGGCACTTAGAAGAGGAGTGAACCGGAGTCCACCCAAAGTCACAAAAGGGAGTCCCACGACACCGGAGGACAACTCAGAAGGTTGTGCACTGCAGGTTAGAGTATCAGGGACCCAGGCTTGGCTGTGCATGAAGGAAATCCTGGAAGAGTGCACAGGAGATGGAGCAGCTGCAAATCACGCAGTACCCAGCAATGCAGTCTAGCGTGGGAAGGCAAGGACTTACCTCCACCAAACTTGGACTGAAGAGTCACTGGACTGTGGGAGTCACTTGGACAGAGTTGCTGAGTTCCAGGGACCACGCTCGTCGTGCTGAGAGGGGACCCAGAGGACCGGTGATGCAGTCTTTTGTTGCCTGCGGTTGCAGGGGGAAGATTCCGTCGACCCACGGGAGATTTCTTCAGAGCTCCTGGTACAGAAAGGAGGCAGGCTACCCCCAGAGCATGCACCACCAGGAAACAGTCGAGAAAGCCGGCAGGGTTAAGCGATACAAGGTTGCAGTAGTCGTCTTTGCTACTTTGTTGCGGTTTTGCAGGCGTCCTGAGCAGTCAGCGGTCGATCCTTTGGCAGAAGGTGAAGAGGGAGATGCAGAGGAACTCTGGTGAGCTCTTGCATTCGGTATCTGAAGAATTCCCCAAAGCAGAGACCCTAAATAGCCAGAAAAGGAGGTTTGGCTACCTAGGAAGGAGGATTGGCTACTAAGAGAGGTAAGAGCCTATCAGAAGGAGTCTCTGACATCACCTGCTGGCACTGGCCACTCAGAGCAGTCCAGTGTGCCACAGACACCTCTGTTTCCAAGATGGCAGAGGTCTGGGACACACTGGAGGAGCTCTGGGAACCTCCCCTGGGAGGTGCAGATCAGGGGAGTGGTCACTCCCCTTTCCTTTGTCCAGTTTCGTGCCAGAGAAGGGCTGGGGGATCCCTGAACCGATGTAGACTGGCTTATGCAGAGATGGGCACCATCTGTGCCAATCAAAGCATTTCCAGAGGCTGGGGGAGGCTACTCCTCCCCAGCCTTCACACCTATTTCCAAAGGGAGAGGGTGTCACACCCTCTCTCAGAGGAAATCCTTTGTTCTGCCTTCCTGGGCCAGGGCTGCCTGGACCCCAGGGGGGCAGAAACCTGTCTGAGGGGTTGGCAGCAGCAGCAGCTGCAGTGCAACCCCTGAAAAGGCAGTTTGGCAGTACCCGGGTTCTGTGCTACAATTCCATGATCTTAGACATGTTACATGGCCATGTTCGGAGTTACCATTGTGACGCTATACATAGGTAGTGACCTATGTATAGTGCACGCATGTAATGGTGTCCCTGCACTCACAAAGTCCGGGGAATTTGCCCTGAACGATGTGGGGGCACCTTGGCTAGTGCCAGGGTGCCCACACACTAAGTAACTTTGCACCCAACCTTCACCAGGGAAGGTTAGACATATAGATGACTTATAAGTTACTTAAGTGCAGTGGTAAATGGCTGTAAAATAACGTGGACGTTATTTCACTCAGGCTACCCTGGCAGGCCTGTGTAAGAATTGTCAGATCTCCCTATGGGTGGCAAAAGAAATGCTGCAGCCCATAGGGATCTCCTGGAACCCCAATACCCTGAGTACCTCAGTACCATATACTAGGGAATTATTTGGGTGTACCAGTATGCCAATGTGAATTGGTGAAATTGGTCACTAGCCTGTTAGTGACAATTTGGAAAGCAGAGAGAGCATAACCACTGAGGTTCTGGTTAGCAGAGCCTCAGTGAGACAGTTAGGCATCACACAGGGAACACATACATATAGGCCACAAACTTATGAGCACTGGGGTCCTGGCTAGCAGGGTCCCAGTGACACATAACAAACATACTGACAACATAGGGTTTTCACTATGAGCACTTGGCCCTGGCTAGCAGGATCCCAGTGAGACAGTGAAAACACCCTGACATATAGGCCCTCATTCTGACCCTGGCGGTCGGTGATAAAGCGGCGGCCAAGCCGCCAACAGGCCGGCGGTCTAAAATATGCAATTCTGACCCTGGCGGGAACCGCCAACACAGCCCGCCAACTTAACACTCCGACCGCCACAGCGGTACAAACAAACAGCGCGGCGGTTCCCGCCAACAGCCCGGCGGCAGACAAAGTACCGCCCACCCTATTACGACCCACCAATCTGCCACCTTTTCCGGGGCGGGAGCACCGCCGATAAGAACACGGCGGAAACAGACTACGAACGGGAAAACGCTCACCTCTACGCACTCCACGCGAGATTCCGGCAGTATGGAGCCAGAGTTACAGGTCATCCCCGCACTCCTATTCCTCCTCATATACCAGGAGCACGCCCGGCGGCGCGGAAGACATCGGTGAGTACTGCACCTACGACACAGGGGAGGGAAAAGATTACCGGCACACACCCACCCACCCACACCCACTACAACACACACATCAATGCATTCCCACAGATCACTGTCACAACCCACAAACCACCCCCCTCCGAAATAATGCAAAGACCAAAAGAAGAGATCATAAACGGGCAGATATATTTAAATATGTACGCCATTAATCCCAAAAAATAAATAAACTATGTACAAAATATATACAGCTACTAAATGTAGTCCAACCACTGTCCGTGGATCACAGGGGTCCTGTGCAAAGGGGCAAGGCCCAGTCCCACGACAAGAACTCCACGGAGAGAACACTGCAGGGGCATCAGAAAGAAAATAGGACAGGCACCTCAGGGGGAAGGGAAGGGGGGGCACCTCAGCCACTTGAGTACACGACGCCAGATCCACGAGGGGACTCCATGACCACTGGGCCATCCTGGGGAGAGCAAAGCCACAGTCCAAACAGTCCATACAGTGGGTGGCCTGCCCACTGGGACATCCTGGGGAGAGCAAAGCCACAGTCCATACAGTCCATACAGTGGGTGGCCTGCCCACTGGGCCATCCTGGGGAGAGCAAAGCCACAGTCCAAACAGTCCATACAGTGGGTGGCCTGCCCACTGGGCCATCCTGGGGAGAGCAAAGCCACAGTCCAAACAGTCCATACAGTGGGTGGCCTGCCCACTGGGCCATCCTGGGGAGAGCAAAGCCACAGTCCATACAGTCCATACAGTGGGTGGCCTGCCCACTGGGCCATCCTGGGGAGAGCAAAGCCACAGTCCAAACAGTCCATACAGTGGGTGGCCTGCCCACTGGGCCATCCTGGGGAGAGCAAAGCCACAGTCCAAACAGTCCATACAGTGGGTGGCCTGCCCACTGGGCCATCCTGGGGAGAGCAAAGCCACAGTCCATACAGTCCATACAGTGGGTGGCCTGCCCACTGGGCCATCCTGGGGAGAGCAAAGCCACAGTCCATACAGTCCATACAGTGGGTGGCCTGCCCACTGGGCCATCCTGGGGAGAGCAAAGCCACAGTCCATACAGTCCATACAGTGGGTGGCCTGCCCACTGGGCCATCCTGGGGAGAGCAAAGCCACAGTCCAAACAGTCCATACAGTGGGTGGCCTGCCCACTGGGCCATCCTGGGGAGAGCAAAGCCACAGTCCATACAGTCCATAACAGACCCCACTGCCACTGGAGGAGGCAAGTTGGCCAGAGGACATCCTGCAGCCCTGCCCGAGATAGATCCTGCCCTGCCACGTCTGCCAAAGGGCCAGCGGTTCTTGCCCTGAAGGGCCCAGTTCAGCGGTTCTTGAGATGGCGGGGCCCAGTTCAGCGGTTCTTGAGACGGCGGGGCCCAGTTCAGCGGTTCTTGAGACGGCGGGGCCCAGTTCAGCGGTTCTTGAGACGGCGGGGCCCAGTTCAGCGGTTCTTGCCTTGAAGGGCCCAGTTCAGCGGTTCTTGAGACGGCGGGGCCCAGTTCAGCGGTTCTTGAGACGGCGGGGCCCAGTTCAGCGGTTCTTGAGACGGCGGGGCCCAGTTCAGCGGTTCTTGCCTTGAAGGGCCCAGTTCAGCGGTTCTTGAGACGGCGGGGCCCAGTTCAGCGGTTCTTGAGACGGCGGGGCCCAGTTCAGCGGTTCTTGCCTTGAAGGGCCCAGTTCAGCGGTTCTTGAGACGGCGGGGCCCAGTTCAGCGGTTCTTGAGACGGCGGGGCCCAGTTCAGCGGTTCTTGCCTTGAAGGGCCCAGTTCAGCGGTTCTTGAGACGGCGGACGGTCTATGGCCAACTGCTAAATGCCTGGTGGTGCCCTCCTGGGCAGCGGGGATGGTGCTCCTTCACTGCCCACCTGGGCTGTGGGTGGTGGGGCCCTCCTGGCCAGCTGGGCTGGGTCCTCCCTGGGCAGCGGCTATGGGGCTGGTGGGCTCTCCCGGGGCAGCTGTGCCGGTTCCTCCCGGGGCAGCGGCTATGGGGGTTGTGGGCTCCTCCTGGGCAGCAGGCCTGCTGCCTGACCTCTCCAACTTGCTGCCCTTGCCCTCCTTAGTCGTCGGCCTGTGGCCCTTTCCTCCCTTTGGAGCTGTGGCTGGTGACTGTCTCTGGGTGGTGTCCGGGGGGGATGTAGAAGGCGGGCTCCTGCGGCGCCCCTTCCGCCTTCTGCTCCTCTTCCCAGGGGGTGGGCTGGCTGTCCCCTTGCTGCTGGGCGAAGATCCAGACATGCGGGCTGGCGGGCTCCAATACCCCTGCACCCTTGTCAAGGGGGCTGCAGGGCTGGTGGTGGCTGAGGTGCTCTTCTTACCCCGACGAGAAGGAGGGGGGGGCTCAGGGTCAGGAAAGAAGTTAGTAGTGGCGAGGAAGAGCTTCTTGGGACAATGGAGAGTGGTAGGTACAGTGGGAATGGGAGTGGAGGGAGAGGATGTGGTTGTAGGTGAGTCACGTTTGCTGTCTTTGGGTGCAGGTGCAGGAGGGATAGGCTGTCGTGAGGTGGATGGCTGTTGGGTGGGTGAGTGGCTGCGTTTGTGTGGTGTGGAAGAGGGGGTGACAGACACAGTGGGAGAGGACACAGGGGACGTGTAAATGGCAGTGGGGGTGGTGACTGCACGTGTGCGGACTGGAGTGGAGGGTGTGCTGGTGATGGAAACACTGGCTGATGGTGAGGTGAATGGAGGTGTGAGTGTAGACGTCACAGGGAGGGAGGAGGGAGACGAGGAGGTGGGGGTCACAGAGGTGGTAGTGACTGTTGGCATGTCTGCATCGGAATGTTGCGTGTGTGAATGTCTGCGTGATCTGTGGTGCTTATGTTTGGATGAGCTTCTCTTGGGTGTTGAGGTGTGTGCAGGCTGGTCTGATGGTGTGGGTGGGACAGGCAGAGGAACAGGAGACTGGGAGGAGGGAGTTAGTAGAGGCAGGCAGGAGACAGGGACAATGGCTGCCGTCAGTGCTGAGGCCAGAGCCTGGAACGATCGCTGATGGGCAGCATGACCCGAATGAATGCCCTCCAGGTACGCATTGCTGCGATGAACCTCCCTCTCCACCCCCTGGATGGCATTCAAAAGGGTAGTCTGCCCAACAATGAGCGTTCGGAGGAGGTCAATGACCTCCTCACTGAGGGCAGCGGGGGTAACAGGGGCAGGGCCTGAGGTGCCTGGGGCGAAGGAGATGCCCGGCTTCCTGGCAGAGCGGGCACGGGGCGAACGCTGAGGGGCTGCTGGGAGGGCGGAGATGGTGCGCTGGGTGGCGGCTGTACCTGTAATGGCGGGGGGCACGGATGGTGCCACCCCCGCAAGGGAGCCCCCTTCCGAGGACGTGTCCGTGTCGCTGCAGGGTCCAGTCGTCCCCGTCGTGGAGCTCCCCTCGCCCTCCGTCTCACTGGTCCAGTCTGACTCTGTGGCATGGCCCTCCTGGGCCATGTGAGATGCAGCTCCCTCCTGCCCCGATGCCACTTCTCCTCCGCCTGATGATGCTGATGCACACAAGCACAGAAAGACAAACAAAAAGGGGGGGGGAGAGAGAAATAAAGGGATATTGATTACATGGATCTCCGGTACAGTTAGCGGACATGACAGACACAGATGCCCCCTGCACTAAGTTGCGCACTTGGGGTCCGCTACGCATTCCGGGGAACATGCCCTACACGCCTAGAGTTGACAACTGCACCCATGGATGACACGGCCCAGGGATGGCTGTACTGACAAACTACTGAGGGTGGTGGCTGGGGACACAGGGGCTTACGGGGGTGCCCAGCCTACAGATATCGCCCTGGCCTAGGGGGACCCCCAGCCCTCCTCCCCCACCCAGACACCTCCACTGCGCGACAACAGAGTAGATAATGCTTGTACTCACCCCCTTGTGTCTGCTGTGCTGCCCTCACGCGCCCATCCAATTCAGGGTAGGCCACCGCCAGGATCCGGAACATCAGGGGGCTCAGTTGACGGCAGGCACCCCGCCTACGTTGGGAGGCCATCCCCAGCAGAGACTCGGCGGTCTTCTTGGTCCCGCGGCGGATGTCCTCCCACCTCTTGCGGCAGTGGGTGCCCCGTCGATGGTGGACCCCCAGGGCCCGGACTTCCTTGGCGATGGCACGCCAAATCCCGATCTTCTCATGGGCGCGGACCTATGTGACACGTACAGGGAGGGAGAAATACCACGTTCAAGTTACTCAGCATTTTCCTTTCCAGTGGCCTAACGCCCCCCATCCCCGCTAGGCCCCCCGCCAGGCCCCCCGCCATGCCCAACATGCCCCCCATCCCCGCCAGGCCCCCCGCCAGGCCCAACATGCCCCCCATCCCCGCCAGGCCCCCCGCCATGCCCAACATGCCCCCCATCCCCGCGAGGCCCCCCGCCAGGCCCAACATGCCCCCCATCCCGCCAGGCCCCCAAGCCAGCCAGTGGCCCCAAATCCAGATTGAATTAAACTCACTTGTTGGTCTGGAGGACCGTAGAGTAGCGCATACTGGGGGAGGACCCCATCCACAAGTTTCTCCAACTCCTCTCCAGTGAAGGCAGGGGCCCTTTCCCCAGTCGCAGCAGCCATTGTCCCTTCCAGACCGAGGTCACAGCAACACTTGCAGTATAGGTCCTCTCCTGTGAAAGTTCAAGTCGCAAGTGGATAAGTAGATAGAAAATGGCGGTCACGTCCGCGGCGGTGCGTACCGCGGCGGTGCGTCCCGCCACCGCCGGCGCCCTTCGCCATTGGCTCCTGAAACCCATAGGCTTCAATGTTAACCAATGCGGCTTCGCGCCGCGGTCTTCGCCCGCCGCCCGCCGCGGTGTGCCACGCCAGCGCATTGACCTCACATCCCATTGTCACACTTCACAGGTCAGGCAGCCGCCATTTCCAGGGCCCACATGGCTCAATTTCAACTGCGTCACACAGGCCTAGGCCTTGCATAGCCACTCAGACACGCCATTCACTGCATAGAGAATCGTATACTGTGCTAGCTGTGAGTACGTACCTGTGGGTTGCCTGACTGTGTGCTCCATGTTGTCCTTCCTAGGCACCGTCCGCTGGGTTGGGCGAGGAGACGGATGAATCCTCCCGTGTACCGACCGCTGGTGGACCTGTCGACAATGGAAGAACGCCACATTATCCTGACCTACCGTCTTAACCGTGCCACTATCCATGAACTGTGTGCCCAGCTGGAGCCCGACCTGATGTCCCCCATCCGCCAACCCACAGGGATTCCCCCTCTGGTGCAGGTCATGTCAGTACTACATTTCTTGGCAAGTGGGTCATTTCAGACAACCGTGGGAATTGCTTCCGGGATGTCTCAGCCCATGTTTTCAAAGGTGTTATCCAGAGTGTTGTCTGCCCTGATGAAATCCGTGAGGAACTACATCATTTTCCCTGAGGTGGGCGAATTGGCTACAGTGAAGGGTGATTTCTACGCCCTTGGACATATTCCCAACGTAATTGGTGCCATTGATGGGACCCATGTGGCTTTGGTTCCCCCAAGAGACAGGGAGCAGGTGTACAGGAACAGAAAAAGTTACCATTCAATGAACATCCAGGTGGTGTGTTTGGCTGACCAGTACATCTCGCATGTAAATGCCAAATTCCCAGGGTCAGTGCATGACGCCTACATCCTCAGGAATAGCAGCATCCCTTACGTGATGGAACAGCTACAGAGACACCGTGTATGGCTAGTGGGGGACTCTGGGTACCCCAACCTGTCGTGGCTACTGACCCCAGTAAGGAATCCCCGGACCAGGGCAGAGGAACGGTACAATGAGGCCCATGGGCGTACTAGGAGGGTGATCGAACGCACCTTTGGCCTCCTAAAGGCCAGGTTTCGCTGCCTGCATATGACAGGTGGATCCCTAATGTACTCACCTAAGAAGGTGTGTCATATCATCGTGGCCTGCTGCATGCTTCACAACCTGGCTTTGCGCCGCCAGGTGCCTTTCCTGCAGGAGGATGGTCGAGACGGTGGTGTTGTGGCAGCGGTGGAACCTGAGGAGAGTGACGAGGAGGAAGACGACGGGGCTGAAACAGACAACAGGGACAGAATCATTGAACAGTACTTCCAATAGGACACAGGTAACATTTCAAAGATAATTTAGTAAATGTTAACTACTCTGCAGCATCTCTGCTGCCTGTCTATTTGCCCCAGTGTATGATGACTGAGTTTTGGCTTTTCCCTCCCTATTTCAGATCTGGGGTCCCCACTACGAGTCCTGTGCTTCGTTTCCCCATGGACTACAGCTTTGTGGCAGCTGTTTGTTGACTTCACCATGTACAAGGACATATTTGCACTGTCATGTCAATTACAATCTATTGAAATCACAGCCAGACTCCTGATATTTTGGTACAAAATAGGTGTTTATTGAAGTGCTCAAAATGGGATGGGTGGTTTCAAGTGGGTGGGGGCTATGGTGAAGGAATGTCCATGGCAGAGTCCAGAGTAACAGTCACACAGGTGCATTTACCAGAGGCCTGTGGAGAGATGGAGCATGGGCAGTTCGAGGATGGACAGGGTGACAATGTGGGACAGTGGGATGACATCAGGTGGTATCCATTGCTGGCGGGGGTCTTGACATCCTACTCTGTCTTGCGAGATCTCAGGGCCCTCTTGCGGGGTGGTTCTTCTCCTGCAGGAGGTGGGGGTCTGGTGGGCTGCTGCTGTGCGGGGGCCTCCTGTCCACTAGCGCCGGCGGAGGTGGATGGCTGTTCTTGGTCCAGGCTAGTGGCAGGGGCCCTTGGGTGTTGTTCAGTGTCCGCCCTGCTGTTTACGAGGTCCTGCAGCAGCCCTACCATGGTAACCAGGGTGGTGTTGATGGCTCTGATGTCCTCCCTGTACCCCCGATAGTGTTCCTCCTGCAGCACCTGGATCTCCTGGAACCGGGCCAGTACCGTCGCCATCGTCTCCTGGGAGCGGTTGTATGCTCCCATGATGGTGGTGAGGACCTCGTGGAGAGTGGGTTCCCTGGGCCTCTCCTCCCCCCCCTGTCGCACAGCTGCCCGCCGAGTTCCCTGGGCCTCTGCCCCCTGGCCGGTGTGCCCACTACCACTGCCCCCAGGTCCCTGTTGTTGTTGGGGTGGTGGGTTATCCTGGGTGCCCTGTAGTGGTAGACACACCGCAGATTGACGCGCCCTGGAGACAGAGGCATGGGCCCGCTGGGTGGGAGCTGTGCTGGTGTTCCCAGAGGGGTTAGGGTCTATAGTGGCCTGTGCCTGTGTGAGGGGAACCGACTGTCCAGAGGTCCCCGATGGTCCGGGCTGGTCATCGGTGTCCAGATCGACAGAGCTGCTGTCATCGCTGACGGCCTCTTGGGTGGGGGGTGTGGATAATTCTGGCCCCTCCGCCGCGGTGTGTTGACGGTCGGGTCCTGCAGGGGTATAGAGGTATGGTTATAGTTTCAATGTGTGGCATATGGGTGTATCTGTGGGTTCCCGTGTCCCCAAGTGCTGGCATTCGTGTGTGGGTGCTTTTGTGAGGGTGGCTTGTGGGGGGGATGTGTATATGCATTGGGCATGCTTTGGTGATGGGTGTCCATGCTTAGTGGACGCATGCAGGCCTAGGTTTTGGGATGTGTGGGTTGTGATGGTGAGACATTGGCGGGGAATAGGTGTGCTGGGGGTGGGGGTGAGGATGGTGGTGGGGGTGAGGATGGTGGTGGGGGTGAGGGTCGGGGTGAGGATGGGGGTGGGGGTGAGGGTGGGGTTCGAGGATGGGGGTGAGGGTTGGGGTCTGATTTGGCATGCAGGTGGGGGGGAAGCAGTATTGAAGCTTCAACTTACCAGTATCCATTCCTCCGCCGACTCCTGCGAGGCCGTCAGGATGCAGGATGTTCAAGACTTCCTCCTCCCATGATGTGAATTGTGGGGGTTGAGGTGGGGGTCCTCCGCCAGTCTTCTGCACGGCGATGTTGTGCCTGGATACCATGGAACGCACCTTCCCCCGTAGGTCGTTCCATCGCTTCCTGATGTCTTCCCGATTTCTGGGGTGCTGTCCCACTGCGTTCACCCTGTCGACAATCCTCTGCCATAGCTCCGTCCTCCGGGCAATGCTGGTGTATTGTATCTGTGTGCCGAACAGCTGGGGCTCTACACGAACGATTTCCTCCACCATAACCCTGAGTTCTTCGTCTGTGAAGCTGGGTTGTCTTTGGGGTGCCATGGGGTGGTGTGTATGATGTGTGGGGTGGAGTATGTGTATTTAAGTGAGTTGAGTGTGGTGGTGTGTGTTGTTTTGTGTGTGGATAGTGTGTGGGTGATGGTGTTGAGTGGCTGTGGCTGTTATGTTTTGGATGCTGGTGTCTCGCTCTTGTCTTCTTTACGAATTTTTAAGCGTAGGGGTTTGTGGGTGATGTGGGTGGGTGTTTTA
This sequence comes from Pleurodeles waltl, assembly GCF_031143425.1. NCBI lineage: Eukaryota > Metazoa > Chordata > Amphibia > Caudata > Salamandridae > Pleurodeles > Pleurodeles waltl. The sequence goes on along the minus strand of NC_090450.1, from coordinate 744,217,048 downwards.
TATTGTATTGTGTGTGTGGGAGTGGTGTGTGTATGTGTATCAGGTGTGTGGGATTCAAATCGTCCAATGTGGGTGAGTTTTGTTCGTTTGTGTGTATTCTGACCGCGCCGGTGTGTCCCGCCAATGGAATACCGCGTTTGAATGACCGCCGCGTGGATTCGTGGGTCGTAATGGCATGGGCGTATTTCTGTTGGCGTGGCGGTGGAGGTTTGGTCACCTCCACCTTTCCGCCGACCGCTGGTCTGGCGGTCTGTTGTGGCGGTCGGATTTTCGGAGGTTTGCCTTCTGCGGGTCAGAATGACCGTGGCGGGTTTCCGCGACCGCGGCGGGATTATGGAGGATTTCTGACCGGCGGTAGGCGCCTTTTACCGCCGAGGTCAGAATGACCACCATAGTCACAAACAGGCCAAAAGTGGGGGTAACAAGGCTAGAAAGAGGCTACTTTCTCACAAGTGACGGGAAGATCAGTGATGTGAGTTTGATGAAGGGTGATATTAATAAGGCTGTTTGCTTACAGCTCTCTGTACAGTGACAGGATAATCAGCAGTGTGAGGGCGATGAAGTGTGATATGAATACGGTTGTTTCCTTACAGCGCTCTGTACAGTGGTGGATCAGCGCTGTGAAGGCGAAGAATGGTGATATCAATAAGCATGTTTGCTTATACCACTCTGTACAGCGACCTGAGGATCAGCGATGTGAAGATGATGAAGGGTGGTACTGATATCACTATTTATTTACACCGTTGTGTCCTCCGTAAGAGTGCCGGGATGATCAGCTCAGTGAAGGTGATGAAGGTGATATTGATAGAGCTGTTCAGTTATACCGCTCTGTACAGTGATGGGAGGATCAGCAGTGTGTAGGTGATGAAGGGTGATATTGATAGTACCGTTTCCTTATACTGCTCTGTACAGTGACAGGAGCATCATAGGTGTGATGGTGATGAAGGCTGATATTAATAAGGCTGTTTGCTCATACTGACAGGAGGATCAGCAGTGTGACGGTTTTGATCAGTGATATTGACAGCACTGTTTGCTTATACCCCTCTGTACAATGACTGGAGGATGAGCAGTGTGAACACATGAAAGGGTGATATTAACAGTGCTGTTTGCTTATACCACGGTGTACAGTGACAGGGTGTGAAGGCAATGCAGGGTGGAATGGACAATATTATTTGTTTACACCGATCAACACAATTAGTGAATGGTCGGCTGTGTTAAAGCAGTTCAGGAGGTACAGACACTGTTGTTTGCTTAAACCATTCTATTCAGGCAGGCGAGGATGAGCACTGTGGGGGCACATGTACACCACTCTACAGTAAGAGAAGGGTCAGCGGTGTGACGTGTCTTAATGATGGCGCTGTTTGCTTGAACCACTCTTCACGGAAAGCAAACTTTCAGCAGTCTGTAGGAAATGGGCTATTGACAGAGATGTTTGCTAATAACTCTCTATAGAGAAAGAGCAATTTCTGAAGGGTAAAGGAAGCAAAGGGTGATATTGATGGAACTGTCTGCTTAGACCGCTCTTTACAGTTAGAGAGAGGTCGGCTGTTTTAAAGCAGTGAATAGGGATATTGACAGGGCTCCTCTCTACTGTGAGTGGAGTTCCAGCCGTGTAAGGCACTGAAGGGTAACATTGACAGTGCTGTTTGTTAATATATACTAACCCATATAGCTACTCACACACCCACTCACAGACCCCAACAGCCACTCACACACCCCACAGATCCATACAGTCACTTACATACCCACTCACTGACCCATACAGTCACTCACACACCCACTCAGAGACCCTTAAACCACTCACATACCCACACACAGACCCACACAGCCACTCACATCCCTACACACACATCCACACAAATACTCACACACCCAAACAGCCACTTACACACTCACCCACAGACCCTTGCAGACACTCACACACACCCACAAAACACTCACACACCCACTCACACACCCATGGAGACACCCACACAGCCACTCACAGACCCATACAGCCACCAGACCCATACAGCCACTCATACACCCACTCACACATTCACAAAACCACTCACCCACTGACAGACCTATACAGCTGCTCACAAACCCACTCACACAATCTCACACCTCCATACTATTTCTCACATACTCACTCACAGACCCATGCAGTCACTCACACTGACCGACCCATACAGCCACTCACACACCCACTCACAGATCTACACTGCCACTCAGACACCCACTTACACACCCACAAAGCCACTCACACACCCACTCATATACCCATACACCCACTCAAGCACTCACTCACCGTTCCATACAGCCATTCACACTCCCACACACACATTCACAAAATTACTTACACACCTACTCACAGACCGATACAGCCACTCACACAACCACTCATACACCCACACAGCTCTCACACACCAACAAAGCCTCTGACACACACATGCACCGACCCATATGGCCACTCACACACCCACTTACAGACCCATACGGCTACTCACAAACCCACTCAGAGACTCATACACCCATTCAGACACCCACTCACAGACTCATACAGTCACTCACAAACCCATTCACCCACCCACACAGCAACTCACACACATGCTTACAGACCCATGCAGCCACTCAGACGCCCACTAACTGACCCACAAAACCACTCATACACCATCGAAACTACTCACACACTCACTCACACACCTATGCAGATATCCGTACACCCACTCACAGACCGATACAGCAACTCACACACCAAGTAACTGATCTATACAGCCACTCACCCACCCACCCACTCACATACCAACAAAACCACTAAACACACCCACTCACAGACCCATACATTCACTCACACACCCACTCACAGACCCATACAGCCACTCACACACTCGCTCACCAACTCATACACCCACTTACATACCCATTCTCAAAGGTTACATGATACAGTTAGGATATGCAATAAAAAAAAAAAACACCTTTGAAATTCACTAAAAAAACTATCAAATTTACAGGGACATTATGGTTATGAAATAGCATTAAAAAACACTGAAAATCACTGAAAAAAACAAAGGTTACAGGGACATTATAGTTAGGAAATAGCACTAAAAAAACCTTAGAAATTCACTGAAAAAAACAAAGATCAAAGGTCAAAGGGACGTTATAGTTAGGCCCAGATTTTACACACACAAAGCCATAGAAAATCAGCAGTTATAGTTTCCTGAGTTGACTATAACTTACGCCCAATGGGCTCACATATTACATCACTCAGGACAGAGCCAATGACATCACTGATGACATCACTGATGAAATCTCAAATCACATCGCTGATGACATCACTGAACACATCATCCAGCAAAGTAAACTTTAGTATACTTTATAAACTACCATTTAGATGTTTTAAATGTAAGAAGATGACATAGGTGAGAGATGTACAGCGCAGAGCTCACAGTAACATTATCAACTACTACATTCACTTATTACCTAAGAGACAGTTCTCAGTGGATAGTTCTGTCTCTTCTGAACCACTACTCTAAACACAAATGACCAAATTATTACATCTAATGTATAGGCTAGTCTATTGCAAACTACAACAACACAATTTGTGAAATTGGAAAGACGTTTTACTGCAAATGTCACATTTACACAAACTACTACAACATACAATCCATAGAGAGGTCTTAGCGGGCAGACCACTGTGTCACAACCAACTAGTCAAATTATTCTTCATCCTGGATAAAGTTGTGAGCATTGAGGTGAGTCTGTTGTAAATGCCTGCTACACTGAGCTATCACACTAGAGAAAGGTCTTAGTGAACAGATTATTTATTGCAATCTACTACTACAGGCATTGATCACAAAGAAGAAAGGTTTAAGGAAACTAGTCAGTATGTTGTGAAAGAGAACTGTAGTGAGCCATCACTGTGGAGTAAAATCTCAATAGACAGCTTAGACTCTCACAAAACACTACCATACACTGCCTTCAGCTGGAGACATGTGTCAATGTAGAGGCTAGTTTACTGATAAATAGTACACCTGCTTTAAAAAGGGGATTATAGATCAGATAACATAAGTTAGAAATAGTATCACTAATTAGTAGTACAGAAAGAATACTAACTTAACTTTTGCAGTAGCTTAGTATATATCTTTAAGCCTCAAAAGCTTTTACACAATGCTTACACTCACTAGATGATGTCATCAGTGATGTCATTGACCATGTACAGTAATGAGTGATGTAAAATGTGAGGTCATAAGCAGTGCATTGCAGGGGTGCTCGTTTTAGTTAGTGCAGGTCACTATAACTGCTGAATTGTTATGGTTTCGTTTGTGTAAAATCTGAAAATAAATAAAATGTCCCTTTGGCTTTTGTTTTCTTCAGTGCATAGATAGCTAGATAAATAGATTGATAGATAGACTATAAAATATTAATCATAGGGAGCTAGTACATTAACATAATTGTTACAAACAATTATACAATTCTCATAGATTATATTTCGTTGTGATTTGTTATATCCAAATTAATTTCACATTCAAATTAGAAATCATTGTGCACTTATTATTGAATTCCAATTTAGTTGACAAACATCATGATTATTAAAACTCCCAGCCTACACGTTTCCCATCGATGCAAGTTCCTTCTTCAGAGCTTCACTTAGTCAACTGTGTCCCTTTCACGCAAAGCAGCACATCAACTTTGCATGCTAACCTGCATTGTGTGAAAAAATAGTAAATAAACCCCTCAACCCACAATCAATATAAGATACCCTCTATACGCTACCTTCTCTGCTGTGTTACGTTCCCAAAATTGCGTTCCACCCCAACCTTTCGCTGGATTTAATTCTGAAATAAAAATTTGCTTAAATACCAAAACAACCACAATTACCACGGTCGTAACCTCAGTCCCATTCGCCCTCACTATTTCATGGGAAGTGGTACCCCTGCTGTCTCCAGTCCTCAGAACAAGATAATTACGTGTATTTCAATTCAACAGGCAGGTGTGTCCCCCTTCGCTACAGTTTTAACAACATTCTTGCAACAGTTTGTGACCCACCTTATAATTCAATGAACACTTCAGAATGCATTCTTGGAATTGGCAAATTGTTTAACGCTGGTACTCCTGTAACATTCCTTCTTGATAGCTTCACTGGGCTGGTGTCTCAGTCACACTTCTTACACCCTTTATAGTTGAGACAGCAAAAACTGATCACTTTCCCTACTAGCAAACACACTCCATGGTAGGCTTTCTTGTAGTATGGCGTCCCACTTGAGCCTCAGAGCCGTCTATTTGTTTGAACTGCTATCATGACACACTCTTTAAACTGGGGTCCAAAACTGCAGGTTGTTAACCCACTCGAAGAAATAAGGTTCCCCTCATCAATGACCGCTGTTTGTCCTTCCTAAAAGTTTACTTTGCAAAACTACACTCAAGATTATAATATTCACCTGCTTCTTTAAACAGGTTTAATACATGTTTGTTTGACTTTGGGCATTTCTCTCTGCCGGTCATAAAGTGCCACGCCGGACTGCCCTTTTGGTCCTAACAATACAGTAAGAATGATTTATTCTCTCGCCTTCAAATTAGTCCTGCAGGCCCATGCTACAAAACTGCCAAACTTGTTTTTCCTTGGCGTCACTTGATGCCTCGTCTGAGCTGCTAAAACTAAATTCGGATGGAAGAACGTTCTGCATGATAGAAGGTCTAGGGTTTCTATTGGGCAGTGCACTCATACGATTTCAAGGCTAAAACCACTGCGTGCATTGCAGAAACCTCAAGTGTACTTCAGACGGTGAACCAAGTAAGCCAACATCCCTACAGTACAATAATGTTGACTCGATGAGTCAGAAACAATGCAGTGTGTACTGGTACTCGAACAAGCATCCACCTTCGCCACAGACAACGATCTGTTATGTAAACACTACACCACCATTCAATGAAGCACCTGCATATTATTCATCTGGATCAGTGTTAAGTGCATACAAATGCTGCACAAATAGTGTAATCCAAAATCACGTACAGTAAATAAAGCACCCTTCCTATCCATGCATGCAGTGTATAATCTACGTGCACAAAGAACCAATCATCAATGATACAAGGGTGGCCCCTCTGTATTCGTTGTGTCAGTGTGGCTGGTAAAGCCTCTATGAGGTTACCACATGCAGACATGAACGTACAATCTCTTGGTATGATGGTCAACTTTTTTAGATCTTTGTGTATTGAAGCCCAAAAGCCCCTCTAATTACAAAAGGCTTTGTAACGAGGCTGGCGGGTATCCAAGCACTTGGGCAGTTGTGTAGGTGTATGATCACCAAAGTGCTTATTAGAAGAGACAGGTCTCAGCTTTTTGCAGAATATGAGAAGTGAGAATGAGCGTCTAATGCGTTGAAGGAGTGCGTTCCATGTCTTGTTTGCGATGAAGGAGAATGAGCAACCTCCTATTTTGCTTTTGTGGATTCGGGAAGTGTGTGCGAGTGACAGTGAGGCAAAGTGTAGGTGTCTGGTGGGTTGGTCAAAGTGTATGCATCTGTTATGATGGTTCTGTATTGTATAGGGCTTTATAAGTGTACATGAGTGTTAGAAATGGGGTCTCTTGTTAGCAGTCAGTCTAGAAGCCTGTCCAAGTAGGGACCATCACTCTAGTCAGGGTAAGGAATTCACACTCCTCAGGTAACCCCTACTCACTCCATGGTAGCTTAGCACAAGCAGTCAGGCTTATCTCGTAGGCAATGTGTTGAGTATTTGTACCCACACACACTTACACATTGAAAACTCTATAAATGGACACCAAGCCACTTTAGAAAAATAGCCAATATTTATTTAAGTAAAACAAGATCGAAATGACGAAAAATTCAACATACACAACCAAAGATATGAATTTTTAAATATTAAATCCCAATAAAGTGCTTAGAAACACAATAGCTCCAACTGGTGCTATCACATCATCGTGAGGGAGTCATTCCCAACAGTCCGACGCCACTCGTGAGGGAGTGCGGTGCCAGTCATGGAGTCTCACGGACCCCAAGTACAGTACTTTAGAAATGAGGCAGAGTCAAAACGTGGCACGGAGTCAGGGAGGTAAGGCGTCACTGGAACCAGTGTGGTGTCAGTTCCATGCAGCGGGGCAGGGGGTGAGGCATCGGTTCCTTCCTGCTACGCAGGGTAGGTGAGGTGTTGGTTCCTTACGGAGGCAGCAGAGGTGAGGTGGCGGCGGCAGTGAGGTGGCCGTTCCTTACAATCCAGCCGGTAGATAAGTCCAGCGGTTCAAGACGTGATGGGGCGACTTCGCCATGTCCCAGTCATACCATGGGCTAATAGGCCCCGCAGTGGAGTCGGGTGACACAGTACTCAATACTCACGATGATGCAGGACTTCAGAGGTGCTGCGGCAGCATCGGCCCTGTGGTGTCAGTCACGGTTGTCGCACTTCAGCGGGGACCACGGCCTCGGGTGCAGGCAGCAGCAAAGAGTCGGGCAGCTGCGCCGTATCTGGAGTTGTACAGGTTGTGCCTGGTTCTTCTTGTTTTATGCCAGATTTCACTCCCAAGGTTCCTGGAACTGGAGTGGGCTCCACTTGGCAAGTCAGGGTCCTCAGCAAGAGAGCCCAGGGGCTTGAAGGTGAAGTCCTTGTTGTCCCTGAGACTTTTTAAGAGTAGGCAAACTCAGTCCAAGCCCTTGGAGAAGCTTCACAAGCAGGATACACAGCAAAGCCCGGTCTTTGTCCTCTCCAAAGCAGAAGCAGCAACTTCAGGCCAACCAAGCAAAGGAGCAGTACTCCTCCTCACAACTTTCTCCTTGGCAGAGTCTCTTCTTAATCCAGAAGTATTCTAAAGGTATGGGTTTTGGGTCACGTACTTATACTCATTTCTGCCTTTGAAGAAGTCAGACTTCAAAGAAAAGTATTTGCAGTGCCAAGACCCTGCCTTTCCTGCCCTGGCCATCGCAAGACAGCTTCCCAAAGTGACACAAACACTTTAACCTACAGTGAGCAACACTCCTCCCCTGCTGCCAGTCAGCAGCAATGGCCCCACCCTCAAACTGCTCAGTCTGGAAGCAGTAGAAAATATAATGGTGATACGTTCAAATTGTTACTATTTTATTTTTCACCTTTGCTGTACTGACAGAGAGGAATGACGCTCCTCTGCCCTAATGAAGGTATCACCAATAGTGCACACTGTTTTCACTTGAGCTGTCATGTTGAGCTTGTTGTCTAGGATGATCCCTAGATATTGTGTGTCATCTGTAGATATAAGTGTTGGTCTTAGCTCTGACAGCCATCAGGTGGAGTCCCATGGGGAGCTCTTGTTGCCAAAGACCTATACTTTTTTCTTGTCAGACTTGAGCTTAAGGCAATTAGTTTGCATCCAGTCTGCTACCATGGTCATGCAGTTGGTGATGTTGGTTCCGGTGGCGGTTGCCTTGTCCAACAGGGAGAGGATGAGTTGGGTGTCATCGGCTTAGGAGATGACGGTGATGTCTTCTGATTGGATGATGTTGGCAAGCATTGTTGCGTATAGGTTGAAAAGGGTGGGGCTGAGGGACAATCCCTGTGGAACTTCCCATATCAATTTCTGGGTATCTGATGTAAAGGGTGGCAGCCTGACCCTTTGGGTCCTTCCAGTGAGGAAGTAATAGATCCTTTTGAGAGCAGACCCTTGTATGCCAATTTTGTGGATTCGTTTGATGAGGGTGTTGTTAGAGACAGTGTCAAAGACAGTGAAGATGTTGAGCAGGGTGGGGACCGCTGTTTCTCCTTGGTCCAGGGTGGTTCAAAGTCATCAGTGGCCACAATGAGTGCCGTTTTAGTGCTGTGTTTCTTTCTGAATCCTGATTGACTATTGTCTACAAGATGGTGAAGCTCGAGGATGCTCAGTTGATCCGAGACAGGTGTGAGGTTCTTGAGGAGAGTGCTGAGCACTCCCCCTCACTGCTCCTCATACCAGATGCCCTGCCCCTTTCACAACGAGGTGATAATAAACTGTGTTTATTATCACCTCCTTGTGAAAGTTTTGCAGCTTCTGCTGCTGGCGGGGGAGGGGGGGAGTTAACGCTCCTATGCACTTATGGAGGAGCCACCTCTGAGCCAATGTTTACTGTAGTTAAGTGACCGGGGATGCTTCCAGAAATCGATGTTTCACAGATCAAATGCAAAACACTGTGGAGTGCTTAATGCAAATAGAAGCCAAGAAAAGACTGGAAAGTGCTTGTATACAAAATGTAAAAATTTGAGCAAAATGTTCTGTTGTGGCTATTGCTCTCAAGTGGAGCTAGGTAAAGCTTTTCACAAGAGCCCCAGGAAAGTGGCATTTTCGAATACTATGTTTAGTTTTTTGTTTTGTTTTTTGCAACAAAGCAACGCGGTTTCATATCTACTATATGAGCATTTTTACACTCTGAATGTGCTGTGAAATATGCGACTTCACTTGCAGCCTCCCTCAGTGCTTTGGAAGGATGCGTTTCAAGGCATGGGCAAAGTCGGCCCTGACCCAGGACCCCAACTTTTCAGGGGGGCCCCCATACAGCAAGCTCTGTTCTGCAGAGTCTTGCCCTGACGACCTTGAATAATACTTACAAAGATTGTTTTAAGTATCGTTTTACTTGAATTTATTTTAATGTGTTTGATGTATGGGAGTCCATTACAGACATTTTGCAGAGAAATGATTGTTTTTCCGCAGAAAGCAACATCCATAGACAGTTTGTTTTAGATTAAAACAGGAACTCGTATGTGAGAAATGGGAGGGGGTTACAAAGATTTGCAATGACATCATCGAGCTGCTGCTGTATTATAATATTGAAAACACAAATCAATCCCCATGAATATTACACATTTACAGTTTGCACCGGTGTGTTGGCGCACTCTCAATGACCTGCTCAAAGAGGGCATGAAAGATCTGATATTCGATCATAAATTCAGAGCTGTTCCCAACAGAGGCCCCCAATTTACGTTTAGCCCAGGGCCCCCGAAATTCTTTAAATGTCTCTGGCTTTGGTAATTGTCGATATAACTATATCAGTAAAAGAAAACTAGTTTAGACTGGTCATGCCTTCCTCTGCATTTCGGTCTTTGTGGATCATTTCGGCGCCCATGGTAATCCTGAATTGTCCTTTAACAGGACCGTCTAAATCCGAATTACAAGGTCGGAATTTTGTGAATATTTCACTTGGCGACTTCGGCTTTTGAAGTCAATGACAAAATCACACTGATTGTTGTATGTTATTTATTTCCTGAAATCTTGCAGTTTGGAGTATTTACACCCTAGATGAAGTAAACAAGTTTCATTTGATTAGAAAGGAGTTTGTCACATCACGGAATGCTGAGCATAAGGAACCACACAAAAATCAGCGTAAACAGATTTGATTGAGTAGTTGACAGAAAACAGTGTGGACATCGCCTCTTCACATTTTGTACTAGCAGGTACACACCTTCCTCCATATGTCAAGAAGAACTCGTCCTGCTCCCAGACGCCAAATGTCCACAGATCATACTGTGATGCTAAGTACCTTCATGAAGAAAGACCTTTGGTTTACAGACTTTTCAAGAGCATTCATTCCTCGTAATTATACAACAATTTGGGACGTTAATTTCGATTTACTCTTCAAACATAATTTTGATTTTTATCTTAAATACATTTCAAGTAATATTACAATGTTTTTAGGCTCTCCGTTAGATCTGTTATCCTGATTAGCCTACACCTGGTTGGCACAGTGAATTTACTTATAAATTCTTGCATATGGTACTACATGTACCCAGGACCTGTAAATTAAAAGGTACTAGTGGGCCTGCAGCACTCATTGTGCCACCCACTAAAGTAACAATTTAAAACATATTGCTGGTCTGCCATTGAAGCCTGTAGAGCAGTTTTAAAACTGCCAATTCAACCTTTTGCAAGGTCTAAATCATCCTTTTTTATGTATATGTCACCCATAAGGTAGACCCTAAACAACCCATAGGGCAGGCTGTACTGTATTTAAAAGGTAGGACATTTTAAGTTTTACATGTCCTGGTAGTGAAAAACTCCCAAATGTGTTTTTCACTACTGTGAGACCTATCTATCCCAGTAGATAACATTGGATTACCTTATTACATTTATTAAGTGCTAACATTTGATTGGGAACATATTGAAATTTCAAGTGCGGACTCAAATGAATTGTAATTTACAACCCTCTTTAATGGTAAAGTTGGATTTGAAGCCGCAACTCTGAAATTGCCACTTTTCTTGTCCCAGCCATTTGATGCCTGCAGCATGTGTCCTGGATCCATGACGTGAATAGATTGGCACCTGGTCTTTGTGTATTCCTCCCAGACAGTGAGACAAAGGGGGACTGCCAGGATGGGTCAGGTGGAGCTGTTCCATGGCCCAATTACATTTCAAAGGGCTTCCTCTAGCACGCTCTCAAAGAAACTTGACACCAGCCTATTGTCACCCCAGACTACTTGGAGCCTTGGCAGGGGAAGGGAAGAACTTTCCAGAACTAGATGTAGGTCTGGTAGCCAGAATTACACCCCCACTTCAAAGGCTATCAGGTATAAATATTAGACCTCCTGAACCACCTATTCAGTATACCCCTGGGCCTGTGGAAGATTCAGAAGGACTGCCTGCTGCCAAGCTGCCATTAGAAGTGACTGCCTTGTTGCCCTGCTGATTGAGGGAGGACTGGACCTGCTTTCTGAACCGCGGACCACCACAGTGACTCTAAGGGCTAGTTGGCTGCATCCTCTGTGAGCTACAGAGACATGAAAAGCTCCAGAGACCTTGAGCCCTGCACCTGGCCTCTGCTTGAGTGTGTTCTAATTCCCCAGGTGGTGCCAATCTAGTCCTCGACCTTGGTTTTGATGCTGAAGGTGCTGGTCCTGATTTTTCCTAAAATTTGGGACTTAGAAAGTGTTTCACCAAAATATGACCTGGGAACAAACAGAAGACTGGGACCTATCTGCTGATCTGCCCGAGGTGTATCTCCCGCTACATTCTTCTTTGCAGCGGCAAATCCTGTTCAGCAGAACCTCAAAGCAACAGTATCTAGTCTTCTGGAACCCTCATCAGCTACAGTCTACAACCCGGCCCGCTGGAGATTTTCAACTTCCCAAAAAAGTCTGAATGTAGACATCTTCACTGCAACTCTGTCCAGCGGCTCACTGACAACAATGTCTCCTCCTCAGACACTGCCAGCTGCCTTGGACACTAAACTTTACCTTCTTAGGAGCTTTTCTTTGAAATTTCATCTGAGTCCAAAGGTAAGCAGAGCAATTTCTTACACCCTCATTATGAGTTGGCCAATATATTTGGATATGTATGGTAACTGCTAATACCACACATATTGCACTTCTGAGTTTTGTGATAGATATTGGCAGGTCAAACCTGTGGATATTTGTCTGGGGAAAATGTCAGGTAAATATCAAACAATTTGAGTTAGGTGCTCTAAGTCCCAAAATCTGCATGTTATTCCCTAAAGACTTGTGTCAGGGGATAATTATTGTACCTGATAAATACTGAACACCTTAATCTCTTTTTAATTGGGTTCAATAATTATTACATCAGATAGTGGCCAACCTGTAATGACAGTCTTAGTCTTATTCCCTGTAGAAGAGAGTGTTAGCGCGTCAAACCTTAATAAGTATACTTACAAGGAGATGCAAATGGGTCAATGAACCTTTTGACCCGCAATTAAGAAGTTATTAACATAGCTCAAGTACACAATCAATAATCAATGCACCATGATCAATAATCATTAGTAATCAATAAAATCAATAATCAATGGAGTCAGTAAATGTCACACACCATGACCTTTCAGCCATGAATAACCACACCATTAGTAAAAGTTTAGTACGTTTATATCCCTATATTAACAATGCTGAAGGTCATGTAGATTAATCTCAAAATCAAATGAAACACATATAAAAACACTGGTTGTCCAAAGCGGCAGAAGAAACTCAATCTAATCAAAGCTTGGATTACGACACATTCTAAAGTTACAGTGCAAATCAATGGCAGAGTCAGATGCTTTAATGGGATGTAATACATATAGTTAAGCAGAGAAATCCATCAGACGTCAGTCTCTTCGTCAATAGTCAGAATTCTCAAGTAACACCAGATTAGCATCAGCATGTTGTGTTTCATGCAAAAACAATTTAGTAACACAAATCTGGAAAACATCTAACTATGATTATATTAAAACAGCGCAGTTGATACCTTGAAATAAAAAGCAAAATATGCATGACAGACACAATTTATCATATTATACCTATCGTCGGTATCGGTCAGCAAAGCAGAAACAGTCTTCTTCCTCAGGTCATCAATCGATCAGCAAGGCATCAGGCTCTCAATCAGGGAATAATGAGCGTAATGTCGGAATTAATGTCTCTCTCCTAAAATCTCAAACATCTCCTAAAGTTCTGGATAAGTCTTCTTTCCGTTGCGTTGTTATGTCAAAGTCACCTAAACTATCCCCTATTTCCCTATTGGTAAGTTAATCATATGTTCATTCTTTATCCAATAATATTTCTATGTAAAATCTATGAATTCTAATATTTCACCATTCACATACAGTTGATTGGTCCGCCTTATGATGTTCTCATCATCCTGCTTGTCAGGTAACAATATTGTTGCAGCTTCAACTCCAGTCAGTATCTTCCTTGTTCTTGTACTGGGAAAGTCAGTCTCACACATATTGCACGTAAAATATTACACTAGCAGGAACATCATCTCCTAGCAGTCAGTTCTCACAAAAAGATTATATTAAGAACATTTAACAAGACAATGGACATTTCACAGTTTAATTCACTTGGTCAGCATTTTTGTTAAATTCTAAGAAATACAGCTTCTGCATGAGGCCTGGCAAAATAGGCGAAGACACTCGCTAAGTTAAGGCCTACAATTAATAAAGCTAAAACATACTTCATAACCCTTAACATGACAGATTACTGCATTAATCTATTACTTTTCAACATTTCATGAGTATTAATCATTAATTAGTACATTTCGTTAACCTTGGTGGCCATTCTTCGAGGTCACATTTTCAAATGCATGCATTATTTTTCTACGTTATTCATTTTTTACATAAACTCATTATTTAAAATACATAAACACTCATTAATACATTTTATTAAAGACACCTGTGCTAGCAAGAGTGTGGTGGTTTTGGTAGAGTTGACCTGTCTAACTGTCCTGAAGGTGTGTGTTTCTGAATGACTTGCAGACCAAAAAAAAGTTTTCTGTATTATCTTTTAGTTGGCATTCCTTCAAATCTAAATACTTTGGGGCTCAGTAGGAGTTCGACGGACGGTTTTCACCATCCGCCAAACTTCCGATGGGGAGGTTGCCCTTAATTTCCACCCGCTGGCCTTGCGGGAAACAGCCTACAGCATTGTCTACAGCTTTTAAGCGAGCCGGCGGCAATGCTGTAGTAAGCAAAGGGTGCACCAGCACCCTAGCATTGTTCACTGTCTGCAAAGCAGACAGTTAACATTGTGATGGTGATGGCCAGGGTGCCCAACTCTGATTAACAGTTTAAAAGTATATTGACTTTCATGAAACATCACTAATGAAGAGCACTCAGTTTTAAGAATTGAAAACCTGTCATTGCTTAACATCAATACATTTTTTACCTGGGCATCATAAGCATCTTGCACAAAGTATCTTGGTTTAAGTAAAGCCTCACAGTTCACTGTTTCCCTCCTCTGTGTGTCGTCAACTTTGGTAGCCCTGACCCATATGATCGCTGTCCATTAGGTGGATCTCTTTTGCCTGTCACTGAGGTAAGTCTGTTTTCCACCAGTGTGTAGCCACCTCTCCTCCAAGTAAACAAAAGGTGGATATTAAAGCTGAGAAATGCAAGGCATCAAAAGGTGATAATAAATAACCCTCCTAATTACAGACAATCATCTGAGCCAACATATCCCCGGCTTTATAGTGCATTGCATTAGTGCCTAATTCCGTTTCCCACTGCACTGTACACCAGACCATGACCAGTCCCATTTCAGGCATTCTTCCACTCCTCTGGAGCTCCTCCCACTTCACGATTCACCAGATTGTCCTATGGACGCACCTTGGGCATGCAACGCGCTGCTGCTTGCTGTTGTGACTCAGACAAGGTTCCCTTCAGCAGGTAATGCATTTAATTTATTTTCGCACAAATCCCTTCCAGAGTTGGTCCAAAAAGGGAGCCAGACCTATGTTCATGATGCCCTAATTAAGTTCCTCATACTGGTTGAACATCTAGTGCCATGTGTTCACCCAGCTTCATGAAGCTGATGATAAATTGCCTTTTTTAACAGTTCCATGGTGCCACAGGAAAGTTAATTTCTTGGGACATCAGATTATCACAAGGCCCCATCTAATTGACCCTGAGATGAATAAGTGGTTCATTTAGGAGACAGAACACTCAGCTAACAGGATGATAGAAGACTTATGTTAAAAAAATGACCAGTACAATCAAAATCATGGTAGATGAGTGTGTTTCATGTGAGCTGAATATTAAATTTATGTCTGCCCATGTTTTCTCTTGGTTGTAATTGCACTTTAGAAAGAGATTGGTGCTATATGGGTCCCTGCATCAATCCCAGCTGCACACTGGAGTCAGTGATGGCTTCCCTGCTCCTCCCCTTCTCACTTACCCTTCTCTCCTTTCCCAATGCCTCGTTAGCCAAGCCATATTGTGAAGACAAACAAGAAGGACACTCATCCAGTGACCTCCCTGCCAGCAGCAGAGGCTGCAAACCTTTCCCAATGAAGGGATATCCCTTTGTTGTAAAAAGGCGGGGCCATCGGGTTGACGAGCAGTGAGGGGACTGCACTGTGCACGCCCCTCACTGCGCATGTATGGTTGGCTGGCCGTCTCGCGCTGGCCAAACACACATGCGCAGTAGGCTCTCTCCAACCCGGCACTGTGTTTCCGGGCTGGAGAGAGCAGGCACAGGCTCCCAGTCTGCCTTGCCTGGGAGCGTCCTGGCTGGGCGCTCCCAGCCAATCCTAACGCTGCACTGAGCAGCATCAAGATTGGCCGCAGGGCAGACTGGGAGCCTGTGCCTGCACTGCATGATGGAGGAGCAGCGGTGCAGCGAGAAGTGGAGCGGAGGTAAGTTTTTTTTTCTTTTTTTAAAGTTTATAAAAATTCCTTAACAATCCCCCTGCACCGCCCCCTGTAACCCTTGCTATCTGCGGCTGCACTCATCTCACCTTTCCCTCGAGATTCTGATGTTCTTAAGTCTGCAATGTTTCGCTCCCTTCATTAATGATGGTGGATGTTTGTGTCTTCCTTGGGCTGTCTGCTTAATGTATGCCTTCAGGGCTGTTTTCTGTTCTTGATGTAATTACACTGTACAAAAGGATTGCTGCTGTCTAGGTCACCTCACCAATCCCGTTCACCAACTGGAGTAGCCATTGTGATCTTGGCCTTCTCTGCTTTTTCCCTTTCCACTTATCCCTTGATCCCTCCATTTCATTACACTAGGTTGAATGAGTCATGAGGTGAGCAGAGGCATCTGGGAGTCCTTACTCTCCTTTCCTGTGGGACTGTGATATTCGCCAGTTGGTCACATTTTTCTTTCTGCCCAACGTGAACTGTATTTTCAATGTATGTCTGCACTTTTGTTCACTGTATTTTGTAAGTGCATTGCACAAAGGGACTGGCACTATTGAAGTCCCCACACCACTCTTAGCTACCTACTGGAGTGGTTATTGGGATCATTACCAATGCTCCCTTTGATTCTATTTCATTGTGTGCCGCAAGAGACTGTCTGTGTGCCCTCTTCTCTCAGCCATGTGCAAAACTGAAGTGCAGTGTACATCACTATGTCTGCCACCTATGCATTTCTGGGTAGACTAGGTTTTGGGGTGGGAGAAATATACACTGTGCTCTTCAGGCATTATTCCTTTGTATAAAATGGTACAGTTATAAAAGTTGTTTTACCTGGACGCTTTGTCACAACTTTGTTGACAAATAGCTTGATACATTGTTAAAATGCACACAATTTTAAACGTCAATTCACCAAAATTCTAGGGGTAGTGGAAGTGACATCAAAGACCTTTTGATCTTAACGATGTCACAGGAAGTGACATCATATAACCTTTGACTTTGAATCTTTCTAGGCAGTGATGTCACATGACCTTTATCCTAATGGCATCACAGTAATTAACATTGGTGAAGTACCATAATAAGTGTAGTATTAACATAACACACGCAAACATACATTTTTGGATATAATCTATGTAAAGATGCAGATATAATATGTTAAGGGAACAGTTACTTGCATTGTAGTAAGCAATCACAGTGAGTCTGATGTCTTCTAATAGAGACTGAGTTTGGGGGCTACTCTCCCATGGTAAAATTTTGAAAAGAAAATGGACTCTACTAGTGCATTTTAAGTCCTTTCATGGTGTACCAAACTACTGAAATCTGACAGTCTAAATGAGTTGACCCAATTATGCTTTTAAAATGTCCTATGTGTGCCCCATATGTCAAACATTACCCCCATTGCTAGGGCCAGCATTTTGCTACGGATTCCCCTTTTGCCAAAGCATTATATACAATTTGCCAGTCCCAGAATTTTGCTAAAACTGTTGCCCCTGTAACACAGGGGACCTTATGTTTACTATGTTGAGGACAACATTTTGCCATGCATGGTCCTCTAACATGTCATGTTGTGCTCCCATTTGCCAAGCATTTCCTCCAATTTGCCAGCATCAGCAATTTGCCACAGGTGTCACCTAAGCCTAGAATTCTCTCCAGTATGTCAGCGCTGATATTTTTCCGTGGGCGAACCATGGCAAAATTGACCCTCAGTGTGGCCAGCTCTAGCATTTTGCAATGGTTATCCCATATGCAAGTATTGCCTCCCATATGTTAGCATTTTTCCAAGAAGCATGCCACGTCCAACATCAGACTTAGAAGCATAACAATTCTCATTTATGTTTACACACATTCACTTGCACTCATTCACCCCCAGTCTTGCTCACTCATTAGTGCTCACTTGCACTCCATTTAGATTCAGGGGGTCATTCCGACCCTGGCGGTCCAAGACCGCCAGGGCCGGGGACCACGGAAGCACCGCCAACAGGCTGGCGGTGCTTCCCAGCCCATTCTGACCGCGGCGGTAAAGCCGCGGTCAGAAAAGGGAATCCGGCGGTTTCCCGCTGGAATTCCCCTGCATGGGCTGAATCTCCATGGAGATTCCGACCCCCTTCCCGCTACCCTCTTTCTGGCGGTTTTTACCGCCAGGAACAGGATGGCGGGAACGGGTGTCGTGGGGCCCCTGGGGGCCCCTGCACTGCCCATGCCACTGGCATGGGCAGTGCAGGGGCCCCCTAACAGGGCCCCATAAAGATTTTCACTGTCTGCATTGCAGACAGTGAAAATCGCGACGGGTGCAACTGCACCCGTCGCACCCCTGCAACTCCACCGGCTCCATTCGGAGCCGGCTTCATTGTTGCAGGGCCTTTCCGCTGGGCCGGCGGGCGCTCCTGTGGCGGGCGCCCGCCGGCCCAGCGGGAAAGCCAGAATGGCCGCCGCGGTCTTTTGACCGCAGAGTGGTCTTTCGGCGGCCTGATTTTGGCGGGCGGTGACCGCCGCCCACCAAAGTCAGAATGAGGGCCTCAGTCTCTTGCACTTACTGTTCTGACTCGCTCATTTACATTCTTTTGCTCATTCTTACTCACTTATATTTACTCTCACACGCACATACACAGAATTCCACATGCAAACAGAAATGCTCTCAAATACACACCCTCTCAGACAAATTCACTCTCATCCACACACACATACAACATACATTTAAAGCCATTTTATTTGCCTTACCTTAAACACCAGTGAAGGTCCATTCCAGATCCCATTGCTCCACTTTTTACTACACTAATTGTGAATAGGAAACTATTATTGACTATTAGTGTAATAGAAGGGAGCAGAAAAAACAGTTGGAGTCAGACGCTGGAAATACAAGATACTCTTGGAACCGTTGGCGCTGAAGTTGTGAACCTTTGAGGCCAGGGGTCGCAAAGGCAGTGCCAAGGGTCGCAAGAGGCAAGCCAGGAGTCGCAGCTGCGATCCCTGGTGACCCCTAAATGACGTATTTGGGCTTCCGATTTTGAGACTCTAATATTTTTGTTCCTCCCCCTCCAAATAAAATAAAATAAATCTTTTTACAGAAATCAATCAGTTTTCACCAGTGTTCACTGTGGCATGTTTCACATCAGCAAAATACAACAAATATAGAAAATATAAGCCAATTCAAAAAAGGAATAAAATATGTTTTGTATAGTGCTGCACAGTGAACTGCATCATCTTTAGGCACATGAGTTTCATGTCTTTCGTGGAGGTGCCAGAGACTGACCAAAAGAGATTAGCTAAAGTCCAACAGGTACCTCTTTATAGTGATTCGATTGTGCTGCAAGCTTTTTCTGCGTGCGGAATCTAATATGCACATACCAGTCAGTCTGGCCTGAGCATTACTAGTAAACTGTTAGGAGACAAGGGGAGACAAGTGCAGAAGAACTGGCTAGGTGGTAGGAAAGATTAATTCTGAGGAAGTACAGTGAAATACCGGTCTGACAGGACTGGTAAACTGTATGAAAGGAGAGAAGAGAGAAGCAGGGCTGACCTAGGCACGACGATAGACTCTTTGAAAGAGAAGAATGAACCAGACCTGGCCTGGACACGATTCACACATTCTTCATAAAAGGAGAATAACAGAGCAGGAGTGTCCTGGGCAGGAAGAGAAAAACGACTGATTTAGTTAGGAGTGAAAAATTCTCTGGCTCAAAGAAGAAAAGAGAAGCAGGACTGGCCTCCCTTTTCTCCTTCCCTCCATTCTGTCCTTATCTCCTCTTGCCTATTCCATTTATCATTGTTTACTACAATAATAATGTATTTTTAAATAACACTACATACTACACTTCTGGTGTTTTTAAGCACTGTAAATAACAAATGTCATTCCCAAATGTATGGCACTGTTATTGTTTTTGAGAACTGCTTCCTTTCTAAAGGGACAATACTGTCAACTCTATTAGTGATATGGAAGCCAATAGGGACCTTCTTTGTTATGTATCTAGAGCCCTTCAGCTGCAGGCTATGTTTTGCTTCTGGGCTGTGCACCAGTCATAGAGGTTTGTGAAGCAAGTGAGAGGGAGCATTATTTTTATATATAAAATAGGCTGAGTATCCCCAGGAAGAAACCAAAATAGTGTTTATCTCTCTAAAAAGAGGCCCAGAAGTGCAAGCTGAAAGTAGGCCTGGGAGGAGGTCACAGAGATCTCCTGACCGGAACTCTGCGAAGTGCTAAAAAAACTCCACGTTCTACGTGGAGTCCCCAACTGGCAGAGTTTGGGTAAAGTGTGCTTTTCGCACTGATTTTTAGCACAGGAGTCTCTCCCACGCTGTAAAATCAGTGTGAATGCCAGAGGGCGCTACTTCTTTTTGCCGCTCAAGTGGATTTTCTACTTGATCAGCAGCTTCCTCAACGAGAGCAGTAGCTTTCTCATCGCGAGCGAGCAAGGCCTACCGCGATCGCTCAAAAATCTTGCTCGCACTCGCCAACTTAGCGATTTCTCTTGCTTGCACTCACCAACTTAACATTGGCATGCACAAGCGAGAGAAAAAAATCAGCTCCACGTCACTTCTCAGAGTTTTTTCAGAACTCCACACTCCAAATGGAGTGGGGAAAACTCTGCGAACTCCGCCAGATGAGCAGAATTCTTCACTCACCCTTAGCAGAAAGCACTACTGCACTCAATGTAAACACAGCAAAATGAATGTTTCTTTCCTACCATTCTTCCTACACCTCACCTTCCGTCAGGCCTTTCCTTCTTTCTCTCCCTCGGTGCCCTACCCTTTCTCCTTCACTTCCTCTCCCTCAGTTCTTCAAGTCTTCAACTTTGCTGCCTTTGTTGCTTATTTACACAACTTATTTAACCTCTTGGGTGGTTGCGTCTAGGGGTGTGAAAAATTTGCATGATTTGCTTTTGCATAATTGTGTGAAATTTTGGAGAAATCACACGTATGCATGTGAAATACAAATCTGTCATTTCATGCCATACTTTAGCGAAAATGTATTGTTGTACTGCAAACGTGTCGGGTAATTACACATAGTGTTGCAATTGCAGTAATTTCATGTTACAAGCATGTGCAAAGTTCCCAAAATTACATAGGTGTAATTTAAAATTCTTCCAGGCCTAGTACTGTCTTGCAGCGCTAATGCAGGCAACCCAATCAGTGCAACCTCAGCCAAGCCCCGCTTCTGCCATGGACGAGCTGGGCCCAGGCCCATAGCGCTCATCTTCAGATGGGCGCATGGAGCTGTTGCATTAAGGTTATACAAAGAGCAGAACTCTCCCTTACATACCAACACAAAAGTAGCCCCCTTACTCTCTCATTTGTCTCATTGTATTTAGTAACAGCAGAGAGAGGCCAAATTTGAATCTCTCCAGACGTTATCTGGGTAATGCTGACCCTGACCTCAGTAGACAATAGTGCTGCGACTCTGCATGGAAAAGTTAATTGCTATTTAGGGTTCCTCCCAGGCGCACTCTTTAACTTTCCTACTAAAATCACTTTCTGGCTGCCTCAAAAAAGCTAGAAGTAGTGTTAGACAGGAGGAAACTATTTCCCCTGCATTCCATTTCCCTACATTAGCAAATATGTTGCTAAATTGAGTGTGCAAGAGCCCTGCAATGAGCTATTTGTTTTGCATGATAGAAAACGTGAAAAACATTCTTTTAAATGCAAATTTTGTTTAAAGTGGATCATAAGAGTCATCATTTTGAATGCGGTGACATAGTGTT
The DNA here is from genome assembly GCF_031143425.1 of Pleurodeles waltl. Taxonomy (NCBI): domain Eukaryota; kingdom Metazoa; phylum Chordata; class Amphibia; order Caudata; family Salamandridae; genus Pleurodeles; species Pleurodeles waltl. The sequence continues at coordinate 744,195,309 of NC_090450.1, read as the reverse complement.
TGAAAGGGGGAGGTGGGATTGATTTAAACCGCTCTTCAAAGGGAAAATCAACATAAACACACTGCTACATTTAGGCTTAATTGAATTAGAAATGCAAGCGCGCTCCGGCAATTTAACTGCGCGGTAATGTGAAAGGAGCTGCGCAGCAGCTCAGTAGCGCACTTTAGAGGTAACATAGAACATGGCCTACTGTTCTCCTCCCACCTAACTCTTGAAATATGTCTTTGCACTACACCATGTTTTGTAGCTCCTCAATGTCCTCCTGACCCTTCATACACCTTTTACCCCAGGACAACCAGACATCCAGCCTGCGTGTCTAGGTAAAAGGCAGAGAAGTTAAGGGCATCTTTCTGTGGTGCCTTCTCTAGGCTTCTTAGGGCCGGTATTGACCTTGGACTAGGGCAGAATCCATGCCCTATTCCCTCTCTTCCACTTACTCTCTTGACCCTTCCCTTGTCTAAAGAATGGAAATAAAAATTGGTTCCATCCCTCTGCTTAACACTACCTACGCATAAAGACTGAAATAAAGCCCCCTGGGTTATCTCACGACTATTTCCTGTAGGAACCTGCTATTTGATGCATGAACCACCCTGAAGTACCCCTTACTTCCTATAGCTTATGGAATGGCAGATGGCATACCAGGGTCACCACTCTTGCTCATCCATATAGGGTTTTCCTGGTAGCTTCACCATCACACCAGGGATTGGGCTTCTTTCACCACTAGCTAAAGTCCATATAATACATCTTACAGATGTCACATAGGGCCTCATTATGACCCTGGCGGTAGAGAACCGCCAGGGCCAACGGGGGCGGGAGCACCGCCGACAGGCCGGCGGTGCTCCCATGGGCATTCTGACCGCGGCGCTTTGGCCGCGGTCAGAAAGGGAAAACCGGCGGTCTCTCGCCAGTTTTCCACTGCCCCTAAGAATCCTCCAAGGCGGCGCAGCTCGCTGCGCCGCCGAGGGGATTCTGACAATCCTTACCGCCATCCTGTTCCTGGCGGCTCGCCCGCCAGGAACAGGATGGCGGTAAGGATTGTCGTGGGGCCCCTGGGGGCCCCTGCAGTGCCCATGCCAATGGCATGGGCACTGCAGGGGCCCCCGTAAGAGGGCCCCGCTAGTATTTCACTGTCTGCGTAGCAGACAGTGAAATACGCGACGGGTGCAGTAGCACCCGTCGCACCTTCCCACTCCGCCGGCTCGATTACGAGCCGGCATCCTCGTGGGAAGGGAGTTTTTCCCTGGGCTGGCGGGCGGTCTTTTGGAGACCGCCCGCCAGCCCAGGGAAAAACTCATAATACCCTCCGCGGTCTTCTGACCGCGGAGCGGTATTATGGAGGGCGGCATCCTGGCGGGCGGCCTCCGCCGCCCGCCAGGGTCGTAATGAGGCCCATAGTCTTTAAACCTGTCCTCGGATATGTAACTCGGCCATCGCCAGGCTGCCTGGTGGCAGAAGCCTGGCAGTGGTGGAGTTACAAAAGTGGCGGTTCTGCCACGTTCATTATATGGCGGTCTGGACTGCCATCGGCGGTCGTAATGAGGGCCTTATTGTAGCCAAGCATACCCCAAGCCGGAGCTTTGCACAGACTCTCTGTCAATTCACAAACTCTTTCATGCAAACGTGATCTAACACTAGGGGATCGGTGACCTCTTTGTCAGTCAACTTCTGCAAGGGCTTGGAAATGACTGAAAAATTGGGAATCCATTGGCGACAATAGCCTACCATCCCTAAAAACATCTCACTGCGTGGTTGGGGGACTCATCTGCAATATGGCTGTGACCCTTTCTCTGGATATTTTCCTTGATCCCTTCTCAATCTGGTGACCCAAATACAGTGGCAGCCAGTACTTTTAGAAGGGAGGTGGGCAGGCGGGAAGCACACTCACACTTATTCATTCACACACACACGCACATCCACTCACAATACTCTTCAACATTCAAACATACATGCACGCACCAAACATTAATTTAAAAAACACACACACACTTACCTTCAGCTCTGAGGTCCCAGGAGGGTTGGGACTGCTGCCTTCCCTCTCTCAGAGAGGGAAGGCAGCAGTCCCAACTTCGTCACAGACTAAGATGGGGGTCAGTGAGACTTCTGACCCTATCCCGCTCTGTGACGAGGTGTCACTGATTGACACTCGCCCTGGGCACTTCAGGGCTTAAACCTGAAGTGCCCAGGTCAGAGTCAACAGGTGACGCCTCCCCTCATCACCGAGGGAGAGGGCCTCGAGGCAACTTTGCTGAGCCGAGGAGGTCATGCCCATAGGAGCTGTGACCTCTTCAGCCCAGCAATGTTCAGCTCAGGAAGCCAAGAGTCTGTGCACATCACGCATGTTTCGCTCTTGGCTGCCTGACCTTTGCTCAGCCTGACAGCCACTCTTCATGAGGGGCAAAAGGTGGAGGGGTGGCCCCTCCACCCTAAAGGACGGGCTGCGGCTGCCCAAATATTTCACCTCTTTGTGACAGTACTGCAATTTAAGCAGAGACCCTTTATGACCATTCTTTCCCAAATGGTTCAGTAAGGCAATTGTGTCATATTTTCACTCTTCCTTCATTTTGGACGCAATCAACAAGTTGTCAGTGTACTGAACCAAGGTTCATTGGAAAGGCAATTACAACGACTCCAGATTATTTTTCAAGATCTGATTGAATATGGAAGGTGACTCTGAAAACCCTTGAGGAATTCTACACCAACAATAAACCTGGTCCAAAAATTTGAAACAAAAGAGAAATTGGCACAGAAAGAAGGCTTATGACAAGGCTATGACAGTGAACGATTCAGCATCACATGGAACCTGGAACATAATCACAGCTGGCTTTGGCACCATGAGGCAACATTTGATTACAATGTAATTTATTCTTCTCAAATCCTGGACAATTCGAACTTTCCCACAGGGCTTTTTCAATCCCATTATCGGGGAATTACTTGGGCTGCTCAACACTTCTTTTAAGACCCCTTGGTTCAAAAATTCTACAATTATTTGAGCAAACTTCATAAGGATATCCTGTGGCATGTGATAATCTGAGGAACAACTGTGCTTGGTTTCACGACTTACGTGCTGCTTTATCCTGGAGGCTGCAGAGCGAGTGGCATGGATCCTGTTCTTGAATGTTCGGCCTTGGCCCAAGTAGGGGCAACTCTTTCTGGTAGCCACGGTGCTGCAGGCAATGGGTACACCAAGAGCAGGCCATGTCCCTTAGAAGTAGTGCCAGAGGGAAAAAAAACCAGAAAGGGGAAAAAACCTCCAAAAAGATAGGTTCCTGCAACAGGAACAAAAAGAAGAGGTAACAGCAGGAGCAAATACAGGAAAATACACTGGAACCGACGAGAACCAGCACAGGAATACAAGGAAGCAGAAGCGAAGACACCATCCAAACAGAAAGTGTTGCAGCGCAAGGAGAGAAAGAATCACAGCCCTTAAATACCAACAAACAGAAAACGACCAACAGGAAGTAAAAGGACACCATCTTAGATAGGGGAAAGCACATAGAACTGAATGGACTAGGAACCATAGAGAGTAGGGAACAAAGAATGCTGAGAAGAGAAAGGTAATATGGGAAGGGGGAAAAAACATAAAGGAAGGCACAACCAGATGTCCAGAGAAAAGAAGAAAAGAAAGAAAAGAACAGGTGAGTGGGGGTCAGACCTGCCTAGACACGCAGTGCGCTAAAAAAGAAAGAGGCCCCATGGCCAATTTGGGGCCTCGCAAGGTACAGAGCAGGCTGGGGGCGCGGCGCATCTTAAGACCGCGTGCTGTGGCCTGAGACGAATGTACGGCTCGTGCCACGCAACGGCGCGGCACTTGGCTTTACAGGAACTTTAACTGGCTCAACTCCTTTTGTCAGGCTAATCTCTTTCCCTGTCAAATCCTACACTTCCTCTTTAACCGTTCCCTGTAGGTCAGGAGGAAGCTCTTTCACTGTGAATCCTGGAAAGAAATTATTCAGGGGGTACTCCTCATTTATAGTCTCACACTCTGTCTCTGGAGCTGGGTCATCCTCATCATCATTATTCGTCTGTGTCTCAATTCCATCATTTGAACAATAAATCAAGCACCTTGTTTTACACAGCAAGTCTCTTTCCAGTAGGGATACTGGACTTGAATCACAGAACTGGTTCTTTTAATTGGGTTGATCAAATACTGATTCGTTACCCCTACTATCCGGACTGTCTTCCCTGAAAGTGGTAAGTTTGTGGCATCGGCATTTCTTACTGTTGACAGTGTAGCTCCTGTGCCAACCAAGAATGAAACTCTGTGACCCATGACTTTTCCCTTCACAAAGGGGTCTTTCTGATATACTTCTAAGGAAGCTGCAAGCACACGTTCCTCCTCATCCGAACTCTAACTCACCCAGTCATCGTTTATTCCATTCTCGCTGTGTAACAGGAACTGGTGTACTGTGTTATTACTTTGGTTAAACTTCTGACCTGTGATCTGCTGAGGAAGTATCACATGCTGCTGCTCCATTGGGGCTTGAGGTATTTGGATTTTTTATGTCTTGGTACCATTTGAACCTGCTGTTGCATTGGCTGCAACTGTGTCATTTGTACATGTGGCATTTGCACTTGTTGCATGGGTTGAAAATGTTGCATCTGATTCACCTTGTTCTGGAAATTCAGATTATGACTTCTCATTCTCAGTCCTCTCATGATTTGGAACAAATTGATGTCACCTGTTTGCTAAACAACACCTCTCTGCACCATCCTCAGACACTCCTGCTTCCAATGTCCGACCGCTTCACAAGCGTGACAAGGCAATACCCTCTCCATTCCCTGCACATCATTCTGAACCACTACAGTACCCAAATTGGTACTACATTTTCCATTACCAATTCTTCCGCGACCTCTACCTCTCACCTGATTTTGAAGCAACACACTTCCCTGCTGCTGCGCAGGGGAAAAGTTCCCTGCATCCCTGTTTGTGCCACTTTAATCTGCATCACCATCGCCTTTTCTTTCAGCTTTCTCTGCTTCAATTCAATATGTCACTACAGTACTCTGCATAAATCAACACCTTATCAATTGGCCAGTAAGTCAAATGGCTCTTAATCATCTGGCTAATTTCAGGTCTCAAAACTTCCACAAACCTGAACACAAAATGAATCATGTCTTTCTGCTCAATTGTTTCTGTACAGCTGTAATGCTAAAACGCCTGTAACAATCTTTCATAGTACGCATGTATTGACTCCTTTGCTTCCTAAGCTGTCCTGTCTATTCTCTGCCAGTCAATGTTTTTGGGCGAAATTCTCATCTTCGGGAATTCAATTACTTTGTAATAATATTTCATTACCTCAGGAGATGGCGCACCTGTAGCCTGATCTCTCTCTCGGCCAATCTATACTCCTTTTGCACTCTATCCACAAATCAGAAGGAACTACTATCTCTAATAGAGTGTTCAAGTCCTCCCACAGATATTTTGCAAGTTTCACAAACTAGTCTGTCTGCTGGTACCATTCTACTGGCTTCTCTCTCAACTTAGGATAGTCATTTGTAAAGGACAGAATATCACTTCTGTTCCAAGGGACATGGACAAAATTCCCTCCTGGAATCTCTCTCATTGGTAAAATTTTTATCCGATCCTTCCTTTGCTGCACATTTGCAGTAAGCTCCTCAGAATCCCTTTTACTTTGATCTATTTTCTTTACCCATCTGCCATCCCAATTGTCTAATGCTCCCCCCTGTCTGGACACACTAGAGTAATTCCCCAAGGTGTGCCGTCATTCCTGCAGACCTCATAAGTTCAAAGTCTTTGGTGTCAAAATTTAACCTGTAACTTTTTTTCAAATATTTCATTTTCTCTATTTCTATGCCGTACTTCTCTGCCAGGTCTGTTAGCCTTTGATGTACATTGCTCACTTCCCTCGTAATTTTCGGGCACAGCTTTCTCAACTCTGCTTCAGTATAGGACTCTAATCTGTTCACACCCGTAGTTTGTTCAATGAGCTCACCCACTTTCATTCCTAGTCTCATGTAGTTCAAGTACTTCTCTCCCCTAGGAGCATTTTGCGGGGTACTCAGTTTGTCTAACCATTCAGTCAGTTGTTGGGCAGTCAAACCTTGCAACAAAATGTTCTTAACCTATACAGGTGATGTTGGCTGCACAACTGTATTTGGGGACTGCGGTGTCAGTAATTTCAGGCTCTGACCAACCCTATGAAAGTATCCGGAGGAACTCTGAATGGACAAAGGTCTAGCAATGATCTTGATCCGTAAAAGATCTGTCCCATAGGAGAGACTACTCGGCTATTCTCATTAAGTCCTCCCCTCATTGCACTCTGGTTCAAGACTCCCTGTCCACTAGCATTGTTATTCTCCTGTACGAACAAACTTACAATTGGACCAATGGTAACAGGTACAGATAGAGCATCTGGGTTCGGTCTTACACTCAATTTCTGTGGATGCATAATTCTCGTATTCTGGCTCATCAGTGCAGGCATATCTGACTGTGTCCATATTATGGGAGTGTACTTTGGCATAGCTTGTGACTGCACTTGAGGCAGTAAAAGTGGAGTTGGCTCTGTCTGAACCAATATCAGTTTCGAGAAATCCTGTCCTGTTGGCACTATTAAGTTTTTGGCAGTTTCCACAATAGGTACATCAGGGTAAATTCTCAGGACATTCGACTGTGGCACCTGATTTTGTGCTACTGGGGTGATAGGTACATTAAGACTGCTCTGCATTGGGTTCTTTGTCATACTAGGATTCATCTGCGCTGGAATCATTGTCCCTTTAACCTGTTTCGGAGCTGAAGGATTTAGGCTAGTGCTCGGACCCCTCTCTTGTGCTGCATATGGTGGTGGATGATTTCTTAATAACTGCAAAATAAACTCATCATCATCTGACTCTTCCTCAAGTGTAAAGGATCTCCTAGGCTCTTTTGTTCTTCGTTTCCTACTCTCGGAAGGGCTTCTGTTTGTCTTCCTAGTAGTTTTCCTTCCTTCTCTCTCACTATCCTGTGTAATCGTTGGAAACAATTTAATTCCCTATTAAGTCTCAGTTCTCCAAAATCTCTGATCACTGTCCCATCTAGCCTTCGCTAGTGTCTTCTCTGCCTTTCTCATTCTCCTCTCAAATTTCTGTTACTGTTGCTGTCTGGCTACTAATTCCCAGATTGCTAATGCCTCAAACTGTGCTGGTCTCAGAGGTGGTTTCAGATCATACAGCACCCTCCGTTGATTCTCTAAGCTCCTCAAATTAAATGTTACGTGGGCAGGAAACACTAAACTCCCATCTTTCTCTGTCACTTTGCACAATTGTTTCATCCAAAGACATGACGCAGCACCCTTTTCTTCAATTACATTTTAAGCTGGTGTACCTTCTGGTGGTACAATATCCCCTATACTCGTTGCAATATATGCATCTCCCCTTAAAGCACTCTTTAAAGATTTGACAAATTTGATTTCTGCGACCTTTATTTTATTTTAAATCAAATCAGGAAGTGACTTTTAATCCCAAAATTCTCTTTTCCAACCTTCTCAACCAATTGTGCTTCACGGACGGCTGCCAATCCGTGCTCGACCCTTCTCACTAACCAACCTATCCCAGCGGGGCTCGAATGACGTCACATTCACAAGTACTGCAGCTGACAAAGTCTTGCGGCTTGTCCTCCCAAACTCAGATTCACATGAAACTAATGCAAAACTATTGTGAGCACTAAACAAAATCAAAACCCAATTTGTCCATTTACTACAGGTAAGGTAGCACAATCGCTTCAGAAACTTTACAGATTTTTCACTGATGGCATTTCGCTCTAGCAGCTACTCCTTCTTTCTCAGTTTCCCTGATTCGCAAGCAAAACTCGACCCTCAAATTTCACTCTCAACTGATCAGAAGGTCTGTCCTGGTGCACATAGGACTCGCCAGATCTCAGTCGAAAAATTATTTCACTCACTTTGATTCACACTCTGGCTTGTCGACCACGCCCGATCGACCTAATAAACCAGACAAATTACAACAAAACCCAAGTGTCGCATACACTTTTCAATATAATCCTTAGACCATGCAGGGTCTGTATACCAACAACCACATGGACAATTGTTTAACACAAAGCACCACATACATGAGAGGTTCACCGACTTCTCTACTCTCACACTTTGGAGTACACACACTCCTTCTACAACTTCATCTGGAGTACGCAAACTCCCTAAACCCTCACAAACATCACAATTCACCTGTGATTTGCATAAGCAGTGCAAGCGCAAAACCTACTTCATTCACATCGTCACTAGAACGCCGAGAACATCCTTAAACAATCATTGGCAAGCTCCACGATTCTGGGAAAGTCATCGTAAATACTTAGGGGCACATTTTCTTTCCACTTTATATCATCAAATCTGGAGAAAAAAAATCACCAATTTCACCAAATCTGTGAATTACTTTGCTCTTTGTGGAAGATTCACCCTTACCCTACTACCATCTCTGGGAACACCTGTTTGTTCTTGCATGCTACCTCTTGGACCAAATACTCTACTACCTATCTCTGGACTGTATGATGAGCTTTTAAGGAGGCAAACCATGTACCAGGCTTTTCTGATGGGCTTTAAAAGGAGACTAGCCATCAATCTCTGCCACCATCTCTGTTAGCGTTTCAGACCTTATTAAGTAAACTTACAAGGGAGACGTGAAAAGGCCGATGGACCTTTTGACTGCGCTTCGAGTAGTTCCCACCCTGTAACCCGGTACCAATACAAATCAATAGCAATAATAATCAATGGCATCAATAATCAATAGAAGTCAGTAATTTCCACACACCATGACGTCACGGCCATGAATAACCACATTATGTAAAAGTTAGAATGTTTATTTCCCTATATTAACAATGCTAATGTCACGTATCTTACTCTCAAAGACAAATGATAAACATACAGAAACAACACTGGCTGACCAAAGCGACGAAAGAATCGCAATCTAATAAAATCTTGAGCCACTACACATTCTAAGGTTACAGTACAAATCAATAGCAAGAATAATTGCGCAAACGAAATAACATACATTTAGAATTGAGCAAAAAAAAGACATCAGTTGTTATTACATATAGCGAGCATCATCAGTGAGCACTCTGACTAACATCAGATTACAATAGCATGTTTGGACTTCATGCTAAACAATTCAGTCAACACAAATTTGGAAAAACATTTAACTATGGCTCTATCAAAAGTAGTGGTTGGTACCTAGAAACAAAAGCAAATAGATGTAACAATCAGTCACATAGTCTGTATACCTGTCCTCATAATGGTTCAGCAAGCAGTGACAGTCTTCATCAATAGGACATCAGTTCGGTCAGCAGAGCATCAGGATTCAGCATTAAAGTTCAAAAAAGTAAAGTCTCTTAATGCAGTTCAGAGAAGGACAGCTAAACACTCAAGTCAGTGAAGGAGAATATCGCAAAATGGCGTTTCTACTCTCAGTGCAGTCTGGCTAGGTTAGATTTCCTAAAACTACTTCCCACATCCATATTGGGCAATGAATCACATGATTACACTTAGTCCAATTAAAATAAAACCCAAAATCTACAATTTCTCTAGCGTATGGTTCACATGTCGATGATTGGCTCCTCTTCTCCTGTTCCCATTGTTCGGCTTGCCAGGTATCAATATTGTTGCAGCTTATAGTCCAGTCTGTGCATCCATTGTCTTCTCCTGGGAAGGTGGGTCCTACACACACTACATTAAACATTGTATCCTAGCTAGCACATCATCTTCTAGCAAGCAGTTCTCATGAGAAAGACTTTTAGCAAGGATTACTTGGTCAGCACAGTGGAAAATCACAATTTAATTCTCTAAGCAATCATTTTATAAGTTGCTTAAGAAGTGCAGCTCGACATGAGGCCGTGCAACTAGGACCAAGACCTCGCTAAGTTAAGGCCTACGATGAATGAATCTAACACATAATATATAACCTTTAAAATGACATATTACTACATTAATAAAACATAAGCTCAAAATGTAATATTATTAAGCTATTTATAAGTACACTTTGTGAACAGTGGAGGCCACTCAGGTAGTCGCAACTTCAAATGTGTGCATTATTTTTCTCTGTTAATTCATTTTTCGACGCAAATTCAACACGCAGAATACATAAATATTCATTAGTACAACTCAGTGTTAACACCCTTGCATGAATGCTTATGTGGCATGTTCATGCTGGTAGCTTAACAATAACACCAGGGATTGGGCTTCTTTCACCACTAGGTAAAGTCCGTATAATACATCTAATAGATGTACCAGTACCACTGGGTATTTATTTGCTCCTCTGATCACTCTTGGGTAGACTCCATAGTGGTCTTGTGAGTGGATAAACAATGCCATCAATTAATTGCTTCACTGTCATTCCTGTGTTGCCTCGATATAATGTCTGCAGATGGCTCAGCTCAAGAACCAGGGGCTGGTTTTCGATGTTTCCTTTAGGATTTCAACAGTAATACTACTGCCAGATAGATATAGGCTCCTATGGTCTTTGCATGAGTGCTTATGTGGCACCTTCATGACCACGTGCATTATCACTGCAGGAGTTCCTGGGCAATCGCCATATTTACCACTTGCATAACAGATTGCATGACAAATGCATGACAGATTGCATGACAGTTTGCAACACATTTATGTAACATATCACACAACTAATCACATGATGATTGCTTAAAAACAGTTTGACAACTGAGTGATAAGCATCATTACAAACTAAACTGAATTTCCATGGCTCATGTCTCTAAAGTTGTAGTTATCCAACGGAATACCGCACTAGCATCCTCAAAGCACTTCAGCCCCTCAGAGGTAACATACAGCTGATAAACCGATACGATATTGTACAATCAGTGAACCTAGATAAAGGCGCTCAACGCCAAAAAGAACAAGCCCACAGCGTAAACAATTTGGCATCTTCAAAGATGTTAGCATAGGCCCTTCCTCTTTCCCCCCACCAGAGAAGAATACCGCTAGACAAGAATAGGAATCCCTCTAACCAGCCAGGAGAATAGATGAAAAGCTCTATATGACAATAACAATACCCCCAGCCATGCAGACGTTGAGATTTAAGGGTCTAGATGGCTGTATCAATTTCTTAGCCACTCATCAGAAGATATGAAAGCCTTGAATGCCAATGTCATCCCCCAGGTCATTTAACTATGAAGGAGTCTGGCTAAAAGTATTAATCCCCGGGACAGGCAGCAGCAAAAACTCTGAGTAGTGTTATAAATTCCATAGCCGTCCATCTGTAGCGATAAAAGGCTTCGGAAGACAGTGCCAATCACCCCAGATGTCCAGCGCTAGAGGTGAAATGCTCAGAATGGCAGCATCTATCACTTCGTGTTTCAGAAAGAAGTGAAAGGTAGTCGATGACAGTATCAGTCTCCCTAGTCGTCCAGTAATGGGGTGATGTGTTCTGACAGCATTAGTCCTATATCCAGCAGGAGAGGTAAAAGACACTGAATGATACTGTCATTTAACTGTATAGCACCAGAGGTAAAAGGCTCCAGATGGCAATAGCAATACCCATGGCCATCCAACAGTAGAGATTAAATGCTCTAGGTGGCCATACCAAACCCTTCCCCGTCCACCAGTAGAGAGGAAAGACCCCGAATGACAGCATCATTCCCCTAGTAGCTAACATCATCAATCCCCTGAGGTTAATAGCAATAAAGGCCTGTGGATAGATGTATACATTTATAGTATAGAGGTGAAAGGCTTGAATTACACTATCAGTCACCTCACTCCCCTGCGCTAGAGGTGAACGGCTCTGAATGAAACTATCAGTCACCTCACTGCCCTGCGCTGGAGGTGAAAGGCTCTGAATGACACTTTCAGTCACATCACTGTCCAGCACTAGAGGTGAAAGGCTATGATTGACACTATCAGACACCTCACTGCCCAGCCCTAGAGGTGAAAGGCTCTAGATGACAGTATAATTTCCCTAGACATTCAGAAAGAGGTGAAAGGCTATAGATGATCCCACGTGAAGCCTTTAGTCATCGAACCCTAGCAGCTCTCATGATTCTTTATGGGGCCTATTCACAAAGGAATTTTGAAGTATTTAAAGCAGTACGTCTGTAGTAGTCCTTCACATATCTTTGAAAATGTATCCCAAAACATCTAAATATAAATTAAATTGGAAACTAAGAGAGTATTCAAATACAATTGGAACAAATGGAAAATACTTTTGCTCTCTTCGCACTTTCACTAATACGGATTTGGATGTTTTGAGGAGGATTCACAAAGTTTTGTAGGAGTACGTAAAGGAGTACTCCTGAACTACTTCAAATACTCATAAATGCTTCCTGCATTGTCCCCAAGGTGTGCTCCAGTCCGCTGAGACATACATTCCATCTCCTTCTCCATCTTTTGTTTAACCTTTGCTCACTAGACAGAAAATTACCCAAATTGCATAAATGCGCAGGTAACCGGGCGTGTGAGGACTCCTCCACTCTTGCCCTTTGATATTATGAAAGAAGCTTTGTCTGTCTCCCAGGTGTTCGTTACGCCTGGATGCACATCTGTGTTTGTGGATGACTGCACTGCTGTCTATGTCTGTGGTTGTAGGTCTGTGTGAATGTCTTTGTGGGCGAGGGGGGTGTCGCTGTTGTTGTTGCCAAAGCTGATTTAAAGTAAATTAATTTTTTGTTTGATGGGAGTGTGTACATGTATGCATTACCTATTTAGGAGTTTTATAATGTGTGCTAATTGTAAACTTTTGGTTACTTCACAGTGTGGAAACTCTGATATAAGATGGGGTCTTGTATGGGAAGAACTCGTCCTGTTATGAAGAGTAAAGCCTGGTTGTTTTGTGAGATCGTAATTATGAGTAGATGAAATCTGCAAATATGGCAAATTTCCTGCAGCCTGAATTTTAATAGTGCGGCTGGAAGTGGGACGGCTAGATGAAGGTCATGAGAGGTAGGCACGAAAAATACTCAGGGCACACATAGGGCATAATTACGACCTTGGCAGATGGGATACTCTGTCACAAACACAACAGATATCCCACACACCATATTACAAGTTCCATTATATCCTATGGAACTTGTAAAACGACGGATGGGATATCCGTCATGTTTGTGACTGAGTATCCCATGCGTCAAGGTCGTAATCAGGCCTGTAATTTCATAAAACGGCGGGTAATCACAGCTCTTCGCCTTACTATTCCTGAACTGGAAAATAATGTAAATGTTCTACACAAAAGATGGAAGTAAGTGTGTTTTGAGGGAGAAAAGGGGAAGGTAAATCTTCCATGTTTTATTTGGTGCAGATAATGGGGTTTCTCCATCTGATAAAGTATTTCCAGGTAGACAAAACAATATAAAAAAAAGTTGGTAGCAATACTTGGAAGGGGAGAACTCATAGTTACCAGACTCTAGGTTCAGGATGGAAGACCGAGGAAGCCTGTTCTTTCCTTGAAGTAGCCCTTGAAGTCACTCTGGTTGTCCTAGGTTCAAGAGTTAAGTCCAGTCCTCACCCAGGCAGGACAGCAGCAGTACAACACAGCAGGGCAGCCAATTGGCAGTCCTTCTTGCAGCAGAGCAGCACAGAAGTCCTTCTTTTGAGTCTTCCACAGGGTCAGATGTGTACTGAAGAGTTGTGGTCTGAGGTCCAATATTTATACCTGGTGGCCACTTTGAAGTAGGAAAACCTTCTAGAGGTCTCTACCCCTACAGATGTTTGGAATTTCCAGCCTCCCTGCCCTGGCTCAAGATTGTCTGGGGTTGCAATAGAATGGTGTAGACCCCTTTGTGAGAGTGCCCAGGCAAGGCTTTTGTGATGTGCTAGTGTAGTAGGTCGTAGCTCTTCCCACTCATTAACTCAGGGTGGCCCATCCTGCCAAACATCTATCTTCTTTTTGTCTCACTGTTTTGGAGCAATACACAAAGACCAACTGCCAACTACACCTAGTAAGGTGACACAGAGTACAGGCAGCCGACACCAAATGGTTAAGAAAAGAAAATGCCAACTTTCTAAAGTAGCATTTCCAGAATTGTGACTAAAACATCTGATTCTACCATTAAAGAGAGCTTTTAATCACAATTATTTAGACATCAAAGTTGACCTGTCTACCTGCTCCCAAGTGAAAGTTATCACATATTAACTGTTACAAAGTAACCCAATGTTATCCTATTGGAGAGGTAGGCCTTGTAGTAGTGAAAAATAAATTTGGGAGTTTTTCACTACCAGGGCATGTAAATCTCAAAAGTACATGTCCAACCTTTTAAATACACTACACCTTGCTCTCTGGGCTGTTCAAGGTCTACCATAGTGGTGACTTTTATACATTAAAAAGGAAGGTTTGGGAATGGCAAAAAGGTTTCTTTTTGCCAGGTCAAAATGGCAGTTTAAAACTGCACACACAAGTTGAAATGGAAGACCTGAGATATGTTTAAAGTAAATTAAATAGGCCAATTGGTTGTAAGACATTTTTACCATGTTTAAAGGAGAGAGTGCAAGTATTTTACCACTGGTCAGCAGTGGTAAAGTGCACAAAGCCCTAAGGCCAACAAAAACGGATTCAGCAGATGTAGGAGGGGTGAAGGCAAAAAGTTTGCGCGTGACCCTGCAAAGAGGGCGTGATCCAATAGACACCATAGCTGTGGGCTCTGTCGGTGAGGCCTCCTGTGTGATTCTAACTGCTGTAATGCACCTGGGGTAGGCCTTTAGGACAGAAAATGTGATATCTGTGAAGATGGCCATCCTCTGTGGAAGTGGTACTTGTATACATTTCTCCACCCTTGCCTAAGAAAGTGAACAAGGAGAAGCTTTCTGCATGCAGTTTGTCCAGTTTAATTTCTTTGTGGCCCAGCTTGCCTGATCATAAACCCGGCACCCTGAAAGACTGCAACCAGAGCATACCTGTGATCACCTAGGAAAATGGTGCGAAGGCACGAGGAACACTACAAGTAAGGAGGGTGTGTGAAAACGGCATGAGAGGACCTGCTTCACCAGGGAATAGTGCAAAAGGTGTGGATAGTGCAGACTCGGTGAAGTACATGGGACTGAGCTTTAGATGTCCAAGAGAGGCAAAGAATAATGGGTCACACTGAGGTCAATGATAATACGCTTGCAAGGGCTCCCATTTACCTTGGTTTGATCCATTCCTGTGGCAGGCAGTAGTCCCAGCCACACAAGTGATGCAGCATTTTTATCGGCATAAGAGGAGTAACACTAGGTGGTAAGAATTTTGTGCATTCCAGCGGATTCCCGAATTTTCCATCACAGAAATATAAGGAAATATGTGATTCCAGGCAAAGTTTGAGGTTTGCAAGGCATTATGGGTAAGAAAGTCTCATGAGAGCACACCACTTTGGAATCCCCTAGTTGTCTAGTTTTCAAAAATGTTTGAGGTTCACAGGTTTGCATGGGTGGCACTACAGTAGGGCCCAAATACTGCTGCTACCCCGATTGCTATTTTCTCAATGTAGCGCTTAAGGGTTTTTATGTGTCATATGCTTGTGGCCCACCTACACAAGTGGGGTACCGTTCCTATTGGGGGAAAAATGTGAACTGAGAGTCACAGGAAATATGTATCTCCCAGAAATTCCAGACCTTTCTGTCATAGAAATGTGAGGAAAATGTGTTTTGTTTGTCAATGTTTATGGTTTGCAAGGGATTCTGGGTACAAAAACACCTGGGGAATGCCACACAAGTCAGCCTATCCTCGAATTCCCCAGTTCTCTAGTTTTAAAAAAATGTTCAAGTTTGATAAATATCCTAGGTGCCAGCTGATCTAGGGCCCAAAATCCACAGCTACTCACTTTGCAAAACAAAAAAAAGAGTCAGTTTTGAGTGAAAAAATGTGATGTATCCATGATGTATTTTGGGCAATTTCCCATTGTGGTCACTAGGCCTACCCTCACATGTTAGGTACCATTTTGTTCAGGTGACTTGGGGGAAAGCTGGGTGGAAGGAAGTTTGGAGCTCCCGCAGATTCCAAAAATTCATATCACATAAATTTAAGGAAAATATCTCTTTTTAGTCAAAGTATGAGGTTTGCAATGATTCTGGATAACAAAACCTGTTGAGAGCCATGCAGGTGAACCCACCCTGAAATCCCACTGGTGTATAATTTTCAAAAATGTGCATGTTTGCTAGGTTTCCTTAGGTGCCAGCTGAGGAAGGGCCCAAAATCCACAGCTAATCATTTTGCAAAAAAAGGTTCAGTTTTGAGTGGAAATATGTGATGTATACATGTTGCATTTTGGGCCGTTTCCTGTTGCAAACACTAGGCCTACCCGTGCAAGTGAGGTACCATTTTTATCAGGAGACTTGGGAGGATGCTGTGTTTTGTTAGTAAAGGTTTGAGGTGTGCAAGGGATTCTGGGATAAAAAGCCTGGTGAGAGCCATGCAAGTCCACCCACCCTGGATTCCATCAGGTGTCTAGTTTTCAAAAATGAGAAAGTGTGCTAGGTTTATTTGGTGCTGGCTGAGCTACGGCCCAAAATCCACAGCTACCCACTGTGCCAAAAAGAGGGTCAGTTTTGAGTGGAAAAATGTGATGTATCCATGTTGCGTTGTGGGCCTTTTCTGTTGTGGGCATTAGACCTACCCATGCAAGTGAGGTAACATTTTATTGGGCGATGTCTGGAAAAATGCTTGGTGGAAGGAAGTTTGTGTCTCCCCACAAGATTCCAGAACTTTCCATCATAGAAATGTGAAGAAAATGTGTTTTTTAGTCAAAATTTGAGGTTTGCAAGGGATTATGCTTAGGAAACACCTGGTGTGAGCCATGCAAGTTACCCACACTGGATTCTCCCACTTGTCTTGTTTTCAAAAACGCACATCTTTGCTATGTTTTCCTAGGTGCCGGCTGAGTTAGGGCCCAAAATTCCCAGCTATCCATCTTCAAAAAATAGTCTGTTTTCTGTCAAAAAATGTGATCGTGTTTTGGGCCCTTTCCTCCTGTAGGCACTAGGCTAACCTCATGAGTGAGGTACCATTTTTATTGGAAGACATGTGGGAGCACAGAATACTAGAATACTTATTACCAACTGAATTTCACTGCATTTGTGCCTTCCAAATGTAAGCAGGTGTGTAACAAAGAAGACGTTTTGAAAAATACCCTCTAAATTGTTTGCTTAGTTCAGAGATGTACAAATATCTACTGCTCCTAAACCCCACATCATGTGCTCATTTCAGAAACACATAGGTTTCCTTGATACCTATTTTTCACTCTACATATTTCACCATTTGAATTGGTCTATACTCGGCACACAATGATAAAACATTGTACATGTATCCCAAATGTAGGCTCTGGGTACCTTGGTTACTTGGACAACCTAAAAACCTTATATATTCATACAACCAGAAGGGTATAGTGGGCATAATGGTATATCACTTTTGTAAATCAGTCATTGTGACAAAGAGTTACAAATGAAAACGTTGTCACAAATGGCCATTTTTTCTTATTAATTTTCAATATTTCATTATTTCAATAGTTAGTTTCTTTGGTAAAACCTTGAGGGACCTACACATATGACCTTCTGCTGCATTTGGAACTGTATCCACTTTTCATAAATATATAGCTTTTTTGGATCACACTGGTTTCCACAACAAACTGGAAGTAGGTTTAGAGCACAAAACATAGGAATAATGGGCTACCTCATTGAAAAATGCCAAAACTGTGGTAAAAAAATTAGGGCCTCATTTACAAGCCCTAGAGGCACACTGCGCCACAGGAGCATCATTTTGTTTACGCACCGATGGGGCAGTATGCTGGTCCATATTTACAAGGCCACGCAAAGCCACCTTCTGTGGCTTTTCATGGCCTCATAAATATGGCTCCTTTTCATGCGTAGCTCTGCGAGAAAAGGGCGTTCCATGGGTGTTGCTGTGGACGTTAGCATGCAGCACCCAAGGCATCTGATGCATTCCCAGATTTACATGGCTAGGAATGTGTCAGATTCCTACGCCCCCTCAGGAGTGGCATTAATGTGGAGCAACGGGGAGAAATAACATTATTTTTCCCCATTTCTTCCTCCTTCTATGTGTGCTGCATTCTGTAGCACACATAGAAAGAGGAAAACACTATTAATGATTGTCTATGTGCAGTAAGGTGTCCCTTCCTGCACATAGACAATCATCCCTGCAACTTGGACACCCTTGCACCATGGCGCAAGGGTGCCTGTGTTGGCGCTAGGCAGCAGTTTGTGTGCCAGCGCAGAGAAAAGTACAGGCATGCATTGTATTTCTGTAAATAGGACACATCCCCGCACTGTCAAAATGACGAAGCATGGTGCAGCAGGCTGGCTTGCAACACTATGCTGCGTTATTTCTTTGTAAATGAGCCCCTTCATTTTTTTTTTATTCAGCTCTGCATGTCCCTGAAAGCTGAGAGGAAGGTGACTTTAGCACAGTACACCCTTCATTGATGCCACTTTAGGAAACAAACATTCACTTTTATCCAGAGCACTTTTTTCCTATTTTTACCCCAAAAATCAAACTTTAGTTAAAGTTTGCCTAATTTCTTGGTCCCTTAAACAGGAGTCCACAGACTTCGGGTACCTTTATAATCCCCAGGATGTTGTAAAAAAGGACCCAAATTTGGTGTCAAAGTCTTATATGGAACGCATTCATGGAACCCTAAGCACGAACTGCCCTAAATAGCCAAAAAAGGGCTCTGCACAGTGGGGTGGGGAGCTTACCCAGCAATTAATAGGTTAGTATTTGCAACGTGTAATGTGAGAAGTTGCATAACAGGAAGGGATGGGGTTTTAAATATATAGCCATGAACTGGAAAGCACTGGTACATGTTATCTCCTGTGGTAGTGGTCGGTTGTGGGTAAAGAAGCTGAGTTGTCCATCAAAAAGCATTGTAATTTTATCGATAGTAAATATAGAGTGGACAACTGCAAATAAGGGAGACCCGGATTCTGGATTGGCTGATAAGACTGGTGTTACAATGTTTTAGAGAGAATGCAATTGTTCATGGAATGTGCTTTCCGGTTTTCGAGAACAGTATTGCAGCTTGAAGGGAAAGCGCTAACACCTTGCAGACAAACATGGAGAGAATCAAGAACGTGGCTGAGAAAATACATACGGAAAGGAGTAAGAATGGTATGTAAACATTTATATTGAATATTACTGAAATAAAATTCAAACCATCCTCTGTAGTTGGAAAAATGGTGAGATGCTTATTCAGGAGAAACGATTAAGTGTTTGGGACTAAGATTTTGGAGGGTCTTAGGCCAGAAAGACAAAAAAAAACATAGTATGTGGACGCTCACTATAATGTCAGCTTTCAGTAATGTTTGATGGTACAGTGTTTGTCCAATGTAGGAGAAACTTCTTTACAGATCCTCATTTCGTAGTGATGTTGTTCAGGGTGTTCCATGTGTCAGAAATGTAAGGGTTACTTTTCAGCTTCATTTTAATATTTCCCTTGCCCGGGCCTTCCTTGCACAATCTTGGGATGCACATACAGGCGGCATACTCTTGTGCAACACTGGCTCATAAATTCCAGCAAGGAATCAAGTTTAAGTGTATATTCTCGTCCACTCTAGGAGGAAGCATGTGCCCACCAAGCCTTTCAGGCCTCTCATCAAACCATATCCAGGCAGGGAGGGGCTGGGCAGCAAGCACACATCAACCCTGACTCTGAGCAGGCTTAAACCATGCTCTGTTGTCCCACTGCATGCTTGGACGCATTTATTGAACATAAGAAGGCCCTTCCACTGAATCAGTGGCCCACACAATACCCCTTTGACTCAGGTACATGCTAAAGAGCCACAAAGAAGCACCACAATGTCTCCTGATACCTCAGTAAGTTGAGGCCTCCCAGACAAGTCATGAAGCATTTCTCCAGGTTCCTGCAAGATCCTTGTGCAAGGCCAAATGTTTCTCAGATTTTCATACTGGAAAGTGAGGCGGAGGGTGAGGGGGTTTGTCACCTGTCAGGCTGCTGCTGAGTAGCTGAAGGTGATATGGACAGGGCCAGGCCCTTCTTTGCCTGCATGGTGAAGCTACCGTTGCATACCACTTCAGCTAGGAACCCCCAGAGCAGCCTCCATCTTCGTTCATTCTCAAAGGAGCAGTATTCCCTTTGAACTGTTTACGTAAGTTATTTTAGATATGTCTTTCACTGTGGATCAACGCAGCTTGCTACCTGCTGAGCGCTGGGTTAATACACAAACCACCATGATTACTCCACCAACGCTGAGCACAAAAACATCATCACCTCATTACCTTCAGCAACAGTCCGTTAGTTTTACACCATTGCACACAATTGCACATCAAAGTCAGGTACGTCAACGAGCCTGAGCAAGTTACTGCTTTTCAGAGTGCAGTCTGAAGCGGTGTTTATTTACTGTTCTTATGCTACAAAGTATTGAGGCAAGTTCCACACTGCTTACCAGACACAACAGATTTGTAATGTGTGTAGGAAAGTACCATCTTGCCTGGCATGTTATCCCCATATTTCACTGTATATATGTTGTTTTAGTTGTATGTGTCACTGGGACCCTGCCAGCCAGGGCCCCAGTGCTCATAAGTGTGCCTGAATGTGTTACCTGTGTTATGACTAACTGTCTCACTGAGGCTCTGCTAATCAGAACCTCAGTGGTTATGCTCTCTCATTTCTTTCAAATTGTCACTAACAGGCTAGTGACCAATTTTACCAATTTATATTGGCTTACTGGAACACCCTTATAATTCCCTAGTATATGGTACTGAGGTACCCAGGGTATTGGGGTTCCAGGAGATCCCTATGGGCTGCAGCATTTCTTTTGCCACCCATAGGGAGCTCTGACAATTCTTACACAGGCCTGCCACTGCAGCCTGAGTGAAATAACGTCCACGTTATTTCACAGCCATTTTACACTGCATTTAAGTAACTTATAAGTCACCTATATGTCTAACCTTTACCTGGTAAAGGTTAGGTGCAAAGTTACTTAGTGTGAGGGCACCCTGGCACTAGCCAAGGTGCCCCACATTGTTCAGGGCCAATTCCCCGGACTTTGTGAGTGCGGGGACACCATTACACGTGTGCACTACATATAGGTCACTACCTATATGTAGCTTCACAATGGTAACTCCGAATATGGCCATGTAACATGTCTATGATCATGGAATTGCCCCCTCTATGTCATCCTGGCATAGTTGGCACAATCCCATGATCCCAGTGGTCTGTAGCACAGACCCTGGTACTGCCAAACTTCCTTTCCCGGGGTTTCACTGCAGCTGCTGCTGCTGCCAACCCCTCAGACAGGCTTCTGCCCTCCTGGGGTCCAGCCAGGCCTGGCCCAGGATGGCAGAACAAAGGACTTCCTCTGAGAGAGGGTGTTACACCCTCTCCCTTTGGAAAATGGTGTGAAGGCAGGGGAGGAGTAGCCTCCCCCAGCCTCTGGAAATGCTTTCATGGGCACACATGGTGCCCTTTTCTGCATAAGCCAGTCTACACTGGTTCAGGGACCCCTTAGCCCTGCTCTGGCGTGAAACTGGACAAAGGAAAGGGGAGTGACCACTCCCCTGACCTGTACCTCCCCTGGGAGGTGCCCAGAGCTCCTCCAGTGTGCTCCAGACCTCTGCCATCTTGGAAACAGAGGTGCTGCTGGCACACTGGACTGCTCTGAGTAGCCAGTGCCAGCAGGTGACGTCAGAGACTCCTTCTGATAGGCTCCTTCAGGTGTTGCTAGCCTATCCTCTCTCCTAGGTAGCCAAACCCTCTTTTAAGGCTATTTAGGGTCTCTGTCTCTGGGGATTCTTGAGATAACCAATGCAAGAGCTCATCCGAGTCCCTCTGCATCTCTCTCTTCACCTTCTGCCAAGGAATCGACTGCTGACCGCGCTGGAAGCCTGCAAAACTGCAACAAAGTAGCGAAGACGACTACTGCAACTCTGTAACGATGATTCTGCCGCCTTCTCGACTGTTTTCCTGGTGGTGCATGCTGTGGGGGTAGTCTGCCTCCTCTCTGCACTAGAAGCTCCGAAGAAATCTCCCGTGGGTCGACGGAATCGTCCCCCTGCAACCGCAGGCACCAAAGAACTGCATCACCGGTACCCTGGGTCTCCTCTCAGCACGATGAGCGAGGTCCCTTGAATCCAGCAACTCTGTCCAAGTGACTCCCACAGTCCAGTGACTCTTCAGTCCAAGTTTGGTGGAGGTAAGTCCTTGCCTCCCTACGCCAGACTGCATTGCTGGGAACCGCGACTTTTGCAGCTACTCCGGCCTCTGTGCACTTCCGGCAGAAATCCTTTGTGCACAGTCCAGCCTGGGTCCACGGCACTCTAACCTGCATTGCACGACCTCCTAAGTTGTCCTCCGGGGACGTGGGACTCCTTTGTGCGACTTCGGGTGAGCACCGTTTCTCTCCACTTCATAGTGCCTGTTCTAGCACTTTTGCAGGTGCTGCCTGCTTCTGAGAGGGCTCCTTGTCTTGCTCGATGCCCCCTCTGTCCCCAGACACAATTGGCGACATCCTGGTCCCTCCTGGGCCACAGCAGCATCCAAAAAAAACCCTAACTGCACGATTTGCAGCTAGCAAGGCTTGTTGGCAGTCTTTCTTCAGGAAAACACTTTTGCACAACTCTCCAAGGCGTGTGGGATCTGCCCTCCAAAGGGGAAGTTCCTAGCCCTTGTCGTTCCTGCAGAATCTTCAGCTTCTACTGTCCAGTAGCAGCTTCTTTGCACCCACAGCTGGCATTTCCTGGGCATCTGCCCATCTCCGAGTTGCTTGTGACTTTTGGACTTGGTCCCCTTGTTCCACAGGTACCCTCGACTGGAAATCCATCGTTGTTGCATTGCTGATTTGTGTCTTTCCTGCAGAATTCCCCTATCACGACTTCTATGTCCTTTGGGGAACTTTAGTGCACTTTGCACTCACATTTCAGGGTCTTGGGGTGGGCTATTTTTCTAACCCTTACTATTTTCTAATAGTCCCAGCGACCCTCTACAAGGTCACATAGGTTTGGGGTCCATTCGTGGTTCGCATTCCTCTTTTGGAGTATATGGTTTGTGTTGCCCCTATCCCTATGTGTCCCCATTGCATCCTATTGTAACTATACATTGTTTGCACTGTTTTCTAATACTATTACTGCATATTTTGGTATTGTGTACATATATCTTGTGTATATTTGCTATCCTCATACTGAGGGTACTCACTGAGATACTTTTGGCATATTGTCATAAAAATAAAGTACCTTTATTTTTAGTATATCTGTGTATTGTGTTTTCTTATGATATTGTGCATATGACACTAGTGGTACTGTAGGAGCTTCACTTGTCTCCTAGTTCAGCCTTAGGTGCTCTGCTAAGCTACCATTATCTATCAGCCTATGCTGCTAGACACCCTATACACTAATAAGGGATGACTGGGCCTGGTGCAAGGTGTAAGTACCCCTAGGTACTCACTACAAGCCAGTCCAGCCTCCTACATTGGTTGTGCAGCGGTGGGATAAGTGCTTTGAGACTACTTACCACTTTTGTCATTGTACTTTTCATAAGAGAAAAATATACAAAACAAGTTCAGTGTATGTACACCTAACCAAAAGGTTTTGCATTTCTTTTCTCACCTCTTTTCTAAAGTGCTGAAAAGTACCTCTAAACTTTCTAAAAGTTCTTAAAAGTTTAAAAAGTTTTTTTTCTGTCTTTCTAAAAGTTCTGAAAACTTTTCTTTCTCTTTTTCTGTCACTTAAACTCTTTCTAAAAATGTCTGGCACAGGCCAAAATGTTGATCTGTCCAAACGTGCATATGATCACCTTAGCTGGAAAGGAGCAAGGAGTCTCTGCATAGAGAGAGGTTTGAGTGTAGGGAAGAATCCTTCTTTGGAATTATTGCTTAACATGCTTAGAGAACAAGATAAGGCCAAAAGGGCCCCATCTGTTGAAAAAGTAGCTAATGGTTCCCAATCTGATCCAGGGACTCCCCTAGGAAAAGATTCAGGAAAGAAACTTCCTAGCCTGCCCATTACTAGACAGCCTAGCATAGTTGGTACTGATGTAGAGTCACACCATACAGATAGTGTTGTCTCACATCCTAGCAAGAGTATTCCTTCTCACCACAGTAGAAGTGATGTTTCTGTTAACCAAGCTGTTAGGGTGCCTTCTGTAAGGGAGAGGTCTCCTTCTGTCAATTCTCATCATACCTCTGTTTCTAGACATGTCCCTCCCACCCACCCTGATGACAGATTTTTAGAAAGGGCGCTCAATAAATTGAGCGTGGAACAAACCAGACTGAAGCTTAAGAAGCAACAGCTGGATTTGGATAGACAGTCCTTAGAACTAGAGAAGGAAAGACAGAAGTTGGGTTTTGAAACCCATGGTGGCAGCAGCAGTATTCCCCATAGTCATCCTGCAAAAGAGCATGATTCCAGGAATCTGCATAAGATAGTTCCCCCTTATAAGGAGGGGGATGACATTAACAAGTGGTTTACTGCACTTGAGAGGGCCTGTGTTGTATAGGATGTCCCTCAAAGGCAGTGGGCTGCTATCCTATGGCTATCATTTAGTGGAAAGGGTAGGGATAGTCTCCTTACTGTGAAAGAAAGTGATGCCAATAATTTTACAGTTCTTAAGAATGCACTCCTGGATGGTTATGGCTTAACCACTGAACAATACAGGATAAAGTTCAGAGAGACCAAAAAGGAATCTTCACAAGACTGGGTTGATTTCATTGACCATTCAGTGAAGGCCTTGGAGGGGTGGTTACATGGCAGTAAGGTTACTGATTATGACAGCCTGTATAACTTGATCCTGAGAGAGCATATACTTAATAACTGTGTGTCTGATTTGTTGCACCAGTACCTGGTGGACTCTGATCTGACCTCTCCCCAAGAATTGGGAAAGAAGGCAGACAAATGGGTCAGAACAAGGGTGAACAGAAAAGTTCATACAGGGGGTGACAAAGATGGCAACAAGAAGAAGGATGGTAAGTCTTCTGACAAGGGTGGGGACAAATCTAAAAATGAGTCTTCATCAGGCCCACAAAAACACTCTGGCGGGGGTGGTGGGCCCAAATCCTCTTCTAATCAAAACAAAGAAAAGAAACCATGGTGCTATTTATGTAAAATAAAAGGCCATTGGACAACAGATCCCAGTTGTCCAAAGAAAAGCACCAAGCCTCCTACCACTACAACCCCTACTGCTACACCTAGTGTCCCTACTAATAGCAGTGGTGGTGGGAGCAAACCTACTAATAGCCAATCCAAGGGAGTAGCTGGGCTCACTTTTGGTAACTTAGTTGGGGTTGGTCTTGTTAGGGAGACCACAGAGGCTGTGTTAGTCTCTGAGGGGGCTATTGATTTAGCCACCTTAGTTGCTTGTCCCCTTAATATGGATAAGTACAAGCAGATACCCCTAATAAATGGGGTTGAGGTTCAGGCCTACAGGGACACTGGTGCCAGTGTTACAATGGTAATAGAGAAACTGGTCCACCCTGAACAACACCTACTTGGTCACCAGTACCAAGTAACCGATGCTCACAACAACACACTTAGCCACCCCATGGCTGTTGTAAATCTCAACATGATGGGGGGGTTACTGGTCCAAAGAAAGTTGTGGTAGCCTCAGATTTACCTGTAGACTGTCTACTAGGAAATGATTTGGAGACATCAGCTTGGTCAGATGTGGAGTTGGAGGCCCATGCAGCAATGCTGGGCATTCCAGGGCATATTTTTGCTTTAACCAGGGCTCAGGCCAAAAATCAAAAAGGACAGGGTGACTTGGATCCTGGAACAATGGACCAAGTGCTCCCTAAAGCTAGGGCTAGTAGAAGTAAAGCACTACCTACTATCCCTCCCTCTACATTGGATTCTACTTCTGGGGAAGAAGAATTTCCACCCTGTGCAGAACCTACACCAGAGGAGCTGGAAGCAGACACTGCTGAGCTTTTGGGTGAAGGGGGGCCTACCAGGGAGGAGCTGAGTGTGGCACAGCAAACCTGTCCCACACTAGAGGGTCTAAGACAGCAAGCTGTCAAACAAGCTTATGGGAATGTCAGTGACTCTCACAGAGTTTACTGGGAGGGCAACCTCTTGTACACTGAAGCAAGGGATCCTAAACCTGGAACTGCTAGGAGGTTAGTGATTCCTCAGGAGTACAGAAAGTTCCTCCTAACTCTAGCCCACGACATTCCCCTGGCTGGACATTTAGGACAAATAAAAACTTGGGACAGACTTGTTCCCTTGTTTCATTGGCCTAGAATGTCAGAGGACACAAAAGAATGTTGTAAGTCCTGTGAAACCTGTCAAGCCAGTGGCAAGACAGGTGGCACTCCAAAGGCACCCCTTATTCCACTGCCTGTGGTTGGGGTTCCCTTTGAAAGGGTAGGGGTTGACATAGTTGGCCCCCTTGACCCTCCTACTGCTTCAGGCAATAGGTTTATCTTAGTGGTAGTGGACCATGCCACAAGATATCCTGAAGCAATTCCTCTAAGGACCACTACAGCACCTGCAGTGGCAAAGGCCCTCCTGGGAATATTTTCCAGGGTGGGCTTCCCAAAAGAGGTGGTATCAGACAGGGGAAGCAATTTCATGTCTGCTTACTTAAAGGCCATGTGGAAGGAGTGTGGTGTGACTTACAAGTTCACTACACCCTATCATCCACAAACAAATGGACTGGTGGAGAGATTTAACAAAACTCTCAAAGGCATGATTATGGGACTCCCTGAAAAACTCCGCAGGAGATGGGATATTCTTTTACCATGCCTCCTTTTTGCCTACAGGGAGGTACCCCAGAAAGGAGTGGGCTTCAGCCCCTTTGAACTCCTCTTTGGACACCCTGTTAGGGGTCCACTAACACTTGTCAAGGAGGGTTGGGAACAACCTTTAAAAGCTCCAAAGCAAGATATTGTGGATTATGTACTTGGCCTCAGATCAAGGATGGCTGAGTACATGAAAAAGGCCAGTAAAAACCTTCATGCCAGCCAAGAGCTCCAGAAGCAATGGCATGACCAGAAGGCTGTTTTGGTTCAGTACCAACCAGGGCAGAAAGTGTGGGTCTTGGAGCCTGTGGCCCCAAGAGCACTCCAAGATAAATGGAGTGGACCCCACACAATTGTTGAGAAAAAGGGTGAAGTCACCTACTTAGTTGACTTAGGCACTGCCAGGAGTCCCCTTAGGGTGCTCCATGTCAATCGCCTGAAACCCTACTATGACAGGGCTGATCTCACCCTGCTCAAGGCAACTGATGAGGGACAGGAAGAAGACAGTGATCCTCTACCTGATCTCTTCTCTTCCACAGAACAAGATGCTCTAGTGAAAGGTGTAGTTTTGGCTGATTGTCTTACTGCTGATCAGAAAGACCATTGCATAAATCTCCTGGGTCAGTTTTCTGAACTCTTCTCTACTGTGCCAAGTACCACTTCTTGGTGTGAGCACACTATAGATACTGGAGACAGCTTGCCTGTCAAAAGTAAGATCTATAGGCAGCCTGACCATGTCAGGGACGGCATAAAGCAAGAGGTGCAGAAAATGTTAGAACTGGGAGTGGTTGAGCACTCTGAAAGTCCATGGGCTTCTCCTGTGGTACTTGTACCAAAACCTCATTCCAAGGATGGAAAGAAGGAAATGCGGTTTTGTGTAGACTACAGAGGTCTCAACCAGGTAACCAAAACTGATGCTCACCCTATACCCAGGGCAGATGAGCACATAGATACACTGGCATCTGCCAAGTATCTAAGCACTTTTGATTTGACTGCAGGGTATTGGCAGATCAAATTATCAGAAGATGCTAAACCTAAAACTGCATTTTCAACCATTGGAGGCCATTACCAATTCACAGTAATGCTTTTTGGATTGAAAAATGCACCTGCCACTTTTCAGAGGTTGGTGAACACAGTCCTGCAATGGCTGGAAGCTTTTAGTGCAGCATATCTGGACGATATAGCTGTCTTTAGCTCCAGTTGGGATGATCACCTGGTCCACCTATGGAAAGTTTTAGAGGCCCTGCAAAAGGCAGGCCTCACTATCAAGGCTTCAAAGTGCCAGATAGGGCAGGGGAAGGTGGTTTATCTGGGACACCTTGTTGGTGGGGAACAGATTGCACCACTTCAGGGGAAAATCCAAACTATTATAGATTGGGTTCCCCCTACTACTCAGACTCAGGTAAGAGCCTTCCTAGGCCTCACTGGGTATTACAGGAGGTTCATTAAGAACTATGGCTCCATTGCAGCCCCTCTTAATGACCTCACATCCAAGAAAATGCCTAAAAAGGTATTATGGACAGCAAACTGTCAGAAAGCTTTTGAGGAGCTGAAGCAGGCCATGTGCTCTACACCTGTCCTGAAAAGCCCTTGTTACTCTAAAAAATTCTATGTCCAAACTGATGCATCTGAATTAGGAGTAGGGGCAGTCCTATCACAACTTAATTCTGAGGGCCAGGATCAACCTGTTGCTTTTATTAGTAGGAGGTTGACCCCTAGAGAAAAGCGTTGGTCTGCCATAGAGAGGGAGGCCTTTGCTGTGGTCTGGGCACTGAAGAAGTTGAGGCCATACCTGTTTGGCACTCACTTCATTGTTCAAACAGACCACAAACCTCTACTTTGGCTAAAACAAATGAAAGGTGAAAATCCTAAATTGTTGAGGTGGTCCATATCCCTACAGGGAATGGAATATACAGTGGAACATAGACCTGGGAGTAGCCACTCCAATGCAGATGGACTCTCCAGATATTTCCACTTAGACAATGAAGACTCATCAGGTCATGGCTAGTCTTATTGTCCTTCGTTTGGGGGGGGTTGTGTAGGAAAGTACCATCTTGCCTGGCATGTTACCCCCATATTTCACTGTATATATGTTGTTTTAGTTGTATGTGTCACTGGGACCCTGCCAGCCAGGGCCCCAGTGCTCATAAGTGTGCCTGAATGTGTTACCTGTGTTATGACTAACTGTCTCACTGAGGCTCTGCTAATCAGAACCTCAGTGGTTATGCTCTCTCATTTCTTTCAAATTGTCACTAACAGGCTAGTGACCAATTTTACCAATTTATATTGGCTTACTGGAACACCCTTATAATTCCCTAGTATATGGTACTGCGGTACCCAGGGTATTGGGGTTCCAGGAGATCCCTATGGGCTGCAGCATTTCTTTTGCCACCCATAGGGAGCTCTGACAATTCTTACACAGGCCTGCCACTGCAGCCTGAGTGAAATAACGTCCACGTTATTTCACAGCCATTTTACACTGCACTTAAGTAACTTATAAGTCACCTATATGTCTAACCTTTACCTCGTAAAGGTTAGGTGCAAAGTTACTTAGTGTGAGGGCACCCTGGCACTAGCCAAGGTGCCCCCACATTATTCAGGGCCAATTCCCCGGACTTTGTGAGTGCGGGGACACCATTACACGCGTGCACAACATATAGGTCACTACCTATATGTAGCTTCACAATGGTAACTCCGAATATGGCCATGTAACATGTCTATGATCATGCAATTGCCCCCTCTATGTCATCCTGGCATAGTTGGCACAATCCCATGATCCCAGTGGTCTGTAGCACAGACCCTGGTACTGCCAAACTGCCTTTGCCGGGGTTTCACTGCAGCTGCTGCCAACCCCTCAGACAGGCTTCTGCCCTCCTGGGGTCCAGCCAGGCCTGGCCCAGGATGGCAGAACAAAGGACTTCCTCTGAGAGAGGGTGTTACACCCTCTCCCTTTGGAAAATGGTGTGAAGGCAGGGGAGGAGTAGCCTCCCCCAGCCTCTGGAAATGCTTTCATGGGCACACATGGTGCCCATTTCTGCATAAGCCAGTCTACACCGGTTCAGGGACCCCTTAGCCCTGCTCTGGCGCGAAACTGGACAAAGGAAAGAGGAGTGACCACTCCTCTGACCTGTACCTCCCCTGGGAGGTGCCCAGAGCTCCTCCAGTGTGCTCCAGACCTCTGCCATCTTGGAAACAGAGGTGCTGCTGGCACACTGGACTGCTCTGAGTAGCCAGTGCCAGCAGGTGACGTCAGAGACTCCTTCTGATAGGCTCCTTCAGGTGTTGCTAGCCTATCCTCTCTCCTAGGTAGCCAAACCCTCTTTTCTGGCTATTTAGGGTCTCTGTCTCTGGGGATTCTTGAGATAAACAATGCAAGAGCTCATCCGAGTTCCTCTGCATCTCTCTCTTCACCTTCTGCCAAGGAATCGACTGCTGACCACGCTGGAAGCCTGCAAAACTGCAACAAAGTAGCGAAGACGACTACTGCAACTCTGTAACGATGATCCTGACGCCTTCTCGACTGTTTTCTTGGTGGTGCATGCTGTGGGGCTAGTCTGCCTCCTCTCTGCACTAGAAGCTCCGAAGAAATCTCCCGTGGGTCGACGGAATCGTCCCCCTGCAACCGCAGGCACCAAAGAACTGCATCACTGGTACTTTGGGTCTCCTCTCAGCACGACGAGCGAGGTCCCTTGAATCCAGCAACTCTGTCCAAGTGACTCCCACAGTCCAGTGACTCTTCAGTCCAAGTTTGGTGGAGGTAAGTCCTTGCTTCCCCACTCCAGACTGCATTGCTGGGAACCGCGACTTTTGCAGCTACTCTGGCCTCTGTGCACTTCCGGCGGAAATCCTTTGTGCACAGTCCAGCCTGGGTCCACGGCACTCTAACCTGCATTGCACGACCTCCTAAGTTATCCTCCGGCGACGTGGGACTCCTTTGTGCGACTTCGGGTGAGCACCATTTCTCTCCACTTTGTAGTGCCTGTTCCGGCACTTCTGCAGGTGCTGCCTGCTTCTGAGAGGGCTCCTTGTCTTGCTCGATGCCCCTTCTGTCCCCAGACACAATTGGCGACATCCTGGTCCCTCCTGGGCCACAGCAGCATCCAAAAACCCTAACCGCACGATTTGCAGCTAGCAAGGCTTGTTGGCAGTCTTTCTTCAGGAAAACACTTTTCGACGACTCTCCACGGCGTGGGGGATCCGTCCTCCAAAGGGGAATTTCCTATCCCTTGTCGTTCCTGCAGAATCTTCAGCTTCTACTGTCCAGTAGCAGCTTCTTTGCACCCACAGCTGGCATTTCCTGGGCATCTGCCCATCTCCGACTTGCTTGTGACCTTTGGACTTGGTCCCCTTGTTCCACAGGTACCCTCGACTGGAAATCCATCGTTGTTGCATTGCTGATTTGTGTCTTTCCTGTAGAATTCCCCTATCACGACTTCTATGTCCTTTGGGGAACTTTAGTGCACTTTGCACTCACTTTTCAGGGTCTTGGGATGGGCTATTTTTCTAACCCTTACTATTTTCTAATAGTCCCAGCGACCCTCTACAAGGTCACATAGGTTTGGAGTCCATTCGTGGTTCGCATTCCACTTTTGGAGTATATGGTTTGTGTTGCCCGTATCCCTATGTCTCCCCATTGCATCCTATTGTAACTATACATTGTTTGCACTGTTTACTAATACTATTACTGCATATTTTGGTATTGTGTACATATATCTTGTGTATATTTGCTAGACAACGTGGAGCGCTTCCCTCAAGGCAGTGGGAGTCCGGACCTGGCTTGTGGCAGCTGCATCGGCTTCTGAGCGCTCTTACCCCTCGCCGAGGCGGCTGGCTGGGCTGGCGTGGTGACCCCGCGGTGCCTCTCCCCTTCGTTGTCTGGCTCCGCTGCAACGCTTCGGGACTCTCCTGGTTCCGGTGCAGCAGCAGCATCTGGCTCCGGGGGCGGGAGTGCGCCGGGCCTCCGAGGGTGACCAGGTTTGACGGAGCTGCGAGGTGGGCGTACGACGGCCTGCCGGTCTTTCAGCAAGCCCTTACAGCTGAGAACGAGCTTTCTGCGACAGGGCCGTTTGAGAGCAGGGACGACTTATCTGAAGTAACGGGACGGGACGGAGCGGAAGCAGCGAGGGACGGAGTAAGGAGCAAGGAGCACGGAGCAAGGAGCACGGAGTACGGATTGCGGTGGGGGTATTGACTGGCGAGTGGCGCTCGAGTCTCGGAGCACGTAACACAGAGCTCCGCTGGGTCCGTCGTTGGTCTGACAGCTCGGCCGGCCCCGGAGAGCGGGGGAGACCCAGGGGGGGCCCGGTGAGGAGAGCCCGGCACGCGGGGCACCAGTGGTATATATCTATCGTACTCTTGGAGGCCGAGCAGTGGTAGCAAAAGCAACCGCAACTGTACAACTGTACAAGTGCCCGCCCGATACCACCTTCCTCGGGTCCGTGCTGGGTTACTCGATGTATTAAGCTACGACGGAGCCAGAAAAAACTCATTTCTGGAACTGCATCTATGCCAGCTGTGGGACTTTCGTCATACCACAGAATCTGCCATTATAACGCGAGTCCAATCCTCCAACCCTCCAGCCTGGCTGGTAGTGGCAGCTCAGCCTGGTCGGAAGAGAAAGGCCAACTGTTTGGGAGCAGATGAGGACATAGGGCTGCCGGCTCGGACCACCACCGTTGTAGGCTGCCTGCCAATACACGCTGGGAGGACTACAATACCCAGAATCCTCTGGGTTTCCCGTGCGCCAAGTGGCGCGAAAGTGCTGTTACGCCCCCGGGCCTTTAAATTGCAACAAGGTACACCAAGGTACACCGCGGGGACGCGCGCGGGCGGCACCGGGCAAGGGGCGGGGCCCCTCAGAGGCCTGAAGTGAGGCCTGAAGAGACTGGACTGGGCACGGGACTCTGCCTAAAACTGTAAATTAGCTGTATTACATCTTGATTACGCGGTTTTGTGTTTTGTATTGCTGAATTATAGCTGGTGGTACTTACTGCAACCAATCTATGATGGCTAACTGTAATAACTCCGCCAAAAAATCTAGGGGCTACTATGCTTGATAACTACCTGGTTAAAGTGGTTAAAAAGATTAATAGCGATCGCAGAGTCTCCCTAGGGAAAGGAGGTTCCCCCATTCAGACACACCCTAGTTCCTCCCCACATATAGTGTCTACTTTTGAAGATCTGGGCGCCAACACTGACAAGGATATGATACTAACTGAGGCACAGGTACATTCTAATCCCTTAGACTCAATGGGTATAATTGGCGAGAGCCCATCTAGCCCCGTGGTTATGGCAGAGATTCCCCCCCAACCAGCTAGAGAAGTTAGTGCTTGTAGAAAGTCGTTGGGCAAAAGAGGAGTGGGGAAGGTCAGCAATTCTCGAAAGCCCCTCGAAGCAAAAATTCATACTATTAAAACAAAGGGAGTAGACGGGGGATCTGATAAGCCAGTGGGTTGCTGTCATAACAGGCAGTATATAGAAAATATACTGGCAACAGTAGAGGATAAGTTAGCGACAAAAATGGCTGAAATTTTTAGCACATTATTGTTGAAAATTGAAGTACTCACCCAAGAGGTTCATAGTCTAAGGGTACAAGTAACTTCGACACCAGCAGATGTTCTAACGGTACCTCTAGATTTACCATCTGGAAATTGTGTTGAGCAGGCAATACTCGCGGGAAGCAGTTTAAGACATAAAACCCCATGTAACGAAACAAGTTTGGAGGCGGAGCCCACTATACCTAGGGAAGTGATCCGAGGGTCCCTAGAGGGTAGGTCTCAACCAACTCGAGTCCATAAGGACGCAAGAGAGCACAACAATAATTATAATGTTAGGATTGATCTCCCACCGGAGGCCGCTCCATTTGTATGTATACTGTCAGGAGTCCCAGAACTTAGTTCAGGTAAAAAAGAAGGTTCCAATGACTTAAAAAATAAAGTAGCCTTCTGGCTTACTAAGAATAGACCCCTCCTCCCTTCCATTGATGGTAAAATCTTAAATGTGAGAAGGGTGGGTTGGCTTGGCCACATGACTAAAGATATTCCAGGTGATCTGGTAATAGTTAATTTCAGGAGTACAAATGTGGTCCCATTTTTGAGAGGCTGGTGCCCACAACCTACAGATGGACCAATAGTCACGTGGGAACTCCCTGATTTTTATCCTACGGTGTATCCCGAGGTGAAGGTGCCATCCCAGATTAACAAAAATGTCATTAACCCTCCCAGGGGTTGGTTCGCACCAGTAAGCATTGAACCCTTGATTACTGCCGGGAAATATGGCCCGTTATCCTGCCTAGATGAGAATGATTGACTCACTGGTAGAGAAGAAATAGATAATTTAACTTTATTGAAATCCCCCCACATAGAAGATATAAGTTGGAAGGCTATTGCCACAGATCAAAGTAATAACCCTGACATTATCCCCGTTGGTACATTGTCTGCATTACCCAATTTTAGTACGGACTCACCCTCTGCTTTTGCTGAGCCTGTTGATATGGTATCAAGGTATATATCCTGGAATATAGCCGGTCTGGAGTCCAGCCAGTGTATTCCTGATTGGAGGGACTTCATAGATCAGGGCGACATAATTGCATTCCAGGAAACATGGGCTATCACACCGATATTTTGGGTGGGGTATCTGAACTTTAGCAAGCCAGCAATTAGAGGCCAGAAAGGGCGTCCTGTTGGAGGTCTTACAATTTGGGTCCGCCAAAGTGTGGGTGTAAGAGTTGAAGAAGTGACAACTGATAGTCCAGACATAATTGCCTTAAAGATAAAGTCCAACCAAGGTTTAAGCATCCTGTTGGTTAATATTTATGTCAGGGGCCTACAGGAAGGAAGGGTTTCTCCGACCCTCCTCCTGTTGGATGACATTTTATCTGGATCAACGACCGATGGCCACAAGATTGTGATGGGGGATTTTAATACTTGTTTTGAGCCTTTGGGTATTGAGGACGGCCCGCTCACTGAGGATGAGGATCTATCCTGGGGTATTCCCCAACTCGAGTTACCCTCGATTGCTAAGTGGTCGAGCTCAGCCACCTATATCAAGGGGCTATGCCTGGATATGGGTCTGAGAGCTGTTAATGGAAGGGTCAAGTCTGATAGGAAGGGTAGGCATACGTTCAACAACGGCCGACACAGTAGTCGTATCGACTATATTTTGGTCGATGTGAGGCAGTGGTTTGCAGTTGTTGATATGCTAGTTACGGAACGCCCAGAGAGCGATCATGACCCGCTGGTTTTGACCCTAAGGGATTCCAGCTTTCAGAGGTCTGTGGGCAGTGGTCCTAATATAACAGGAAAAGAGGTCATTGTGAGCAATGATATGCGCAGGGTACGCTGGTCCAAAATAGCTGTGGACGCTGGGGCCCGTAGGGCGATAAGAACCTTAGTGTCTAGTTCTGTGGAGCTTTTAAACAATTGTGGCTCACAGGACGAGATTAACAGCAAACTTATACGTACCCATTCTGACCTGTTTCAGTTAAAAAGTTGTTCATCAAATTTATCCCTAAACAACCTAGGACCAAGAAATACTCATCCACTACCTGGTTTGATAAAGAGTGTAGTAAGACAAAAAGAGTTCTCTTTGAGGCCATTAAAAACAAAAATCATAGCCAGATTAGATCTTGTAGAAAACTCTATAATGAGGCAAAACGCAAAGCAAAACAAAAGTGGGACGAGGAACGCTGGCTTATGCTGTCAGAAGCCTGTGGTAAACGCAATATGCAACAGTTCTGGTACCTCATAAAATGGGGTATCTCGCAGGACGCCCACTATAGCCCAGCATCTGTCTCTAATCACCAGTGGGTAAAAAATTTTGAGGATCAGTTTAAGTGTCATACAGTAGAAGAGACTATACCCCACTGTCTTGAGCCCGCCGAGCCATTAATATTCTCAGTTACTGAAGTCATCAATTGCCTGCACAACATTCCCAAAGGGAGGGCCCCTGGCCCTGATGGTATTCCAGCTGACATTTTTTTGGAAGACCAGGACCTGTGGGTACCTTATATACTCCACCTGGTGAATGCAGTTGCAGCAGGCGCTAAAATTCCTGACTCATGGTACGGGGCAGAAATCCTGCCTATATACAAGAAAGGTGATCGCTCAGTACCCTCAAATTATCGGCCTATCAGCCTTATTGATGCGATCCAAAAAATTATAGCGCGCCTCATTTTAGGGAGGATACAGGAATGGATAATAGACTCAGATATTTTGACTCCGTTGCAGGCGGGTTTTAGACCTCATGTAAGCACCCTTGATCAAGCTTTTCGTTTTGCCCTATTATATTGGAAAACAGTTTTTTTGGGTAAGGGCAAGTTGTATGCAGCTTTTGTGGACCTAAGATCTGCATTCGACTTGGTCCCTAGGACTAAATTATGGGATTGCTTACTGGAACAGGGAATGCCCAGGGCTCTAGTGCGACTCTTAATGAATCTCCATGCATACACTTATGCCCAAGTCCGCTGGGGTAAGCCTGGCGAGGTTACGGACAGGTTCCATGTTTTGAAAGGTGTTAGACAAGGATGTGTTCTGGCTCCCACTTTGTTTTCCCTGTTTATTAACGGGGTTACCAAATATTTTGCAACACATCCCACGGATGCTCCCCAGATAGCGGGAATGAAAGTACCATTGCTCATGTTCGCGGATGATACCTTGCTATTATCTAAGACAAGGCAAGGGCTCCAGCAGGCCCTACTCAGATTTGAGTTATTTTGTGACGAGCATGAGCTAGAAATAAATGTCTCTAAAACAAAATTTATGGTACTAAGAGGTCGAACACAAACTGTGGCAAGGGTCAAAATGGGTGGTGCTATTCTTGAGCAAACTAATGAATTTACATATCTGGGTGTGCATTTTAGTGATAATTTTAGTTGGAAACCCCAGATTGATATCCAAGCACTCAAACATGTTCAACTAGGCGGTGCCCTTCTTAAGGAACATAAAAGATCATTTACCCGCCCGATGTCCCCACTCATGGAAATCTATGGGTCAAAAATTCTTCCCTCAGTCTTGTATGGGGCAGAGCTTTGGGGTTATAGCAATCTGGACCGACTGACGTTGGCCCAAAACAGATTTACAAGAGGGGCGGTTGGTCTTCCGAGATCATCCCCACGTATCCCGCTCCTTTATGACCTTGGGCTCCAACCGGTGGAAGATCAAGCCAGATTTCGGCCCTTGGCCTTCTGGCGGAGGTTGTGGTCTACCCCAGAGCTGTTATCATATGCAAAAGTGTGCCTCGAGGTAAGGGACACCCTAGGATCCGATAAGATTGGTTGGTTCAAGGGTGTTAGAACCACCCTTTGTGCCATGGGTCTAGGTGCCCTTTGGCTCAACCCAGACTCAGTTACTTTTCCTTCAAAAAAAGAGCTGAAACAACTATATTGGGAATGGGTGGTAGGCATAAGACACTCATCCCTTATAGGTAGTTCCCTTACAACAACATTTGTACACGTGAAAGATGCCTCTGCAATTGAAAAGTACTGGGATGTTATCACAAAACCTATGGACCGCAAATTATATCACCAAGTTAGAGTGGGCTCAATACCATTAAGGTGTTTAACCTCAACCTGGGGCACTGGAGGCCCAGATAAATGCCCATTGTGTACAGAAATGCGGGAAAATGTGAGCCATTTGTTTTTTGTCTGTCCATTATATGCTGCCCCAAGGAAGAAGTGGTTGGTACCCCTATGCAAAAGTCTGGGCACACAATCGGCCGAGACTGCTTGTAGGATCCTTAAAACTGATCTTTCCCCTACTACATCTATAGGGGTGGCCAAATTCCTGGGGTGGGCATGGATAATCCGTTCCGAATTACTAAAACAGCTACATGTTTTAGATAAGTAAACTATCTTGAATTTTAGAACTGAGTTTTTAAAGTAATGTACTCTCTTTTTTTTTAATTTGTCATAATATTTAACAAATGATGCATTAGATAGTTTTAATACGTTTTTAGTAGCTTTTATGAAATATTGTATTTATTGTTATAATCATTAGCACTGATAATTTTATAAGTATTATGATGTGTAGCATGTCTTTTATGATGAAATATCGAATAAAGACTTCATTGAATTGAATTGTATATTTGCTATCCTCATACTGAGGGTACTCACTGAGATACTTTTGGCATATTGTCATAAAAATAAAGTACCTTTATTTTTAGTATATCTGTGTATTGTGTTTTCTTATGATATTGTGCATATGACACTAGTGGTACTGTAGGAGCTTCACTCGTCTCTGCTCTGCTAAGCTACCATTATCTATCAGCCTATGCTGCTAGACACCCTATACACTAATAAGGGATAACTGGGCCTGGTGCAAGGTGTAAGTACCCCTAGGTACTCACTACAAGCCAGTCCAGCCTCCTACAATGTGTATGTGCAATATGTACATGCACCTTATTCTGTTTTCTGCCCAGTAAATCGAGTAATTAATGTTTGTTCATCGCATTCTGCTGTTAGGTTTATATCGTCGCAAGCGTTTCTGTTTTTCCTTTGTTTTGTGATATTTTGTGCAGGGTACAAACCCAGTTGATGGTTTAATTCCTTCAGTTTTAAATCCAAGAGCTCTGTCCCAATATCCTGCTACCTTTGTCTCAGGATAGTTCACCGCCAATGGTGGGGGGCGCCTGCCCATTTAGGAGCACTCTGGTGCTAATCCTTTCTCCTACAACTCCAGTGGATGGTTTTCATTAAGCTCTACTTACAGGCATACTTATTTATTTAGGTATTTTTAAATGTTTTATGTAGCATCTTGTAGCAGTTCATTTACTTCTGAGAGGTGGAGATACACTTTTCTAGATACCCTTTTCTTCATTCGTGACTACTGAGTTTGTGAAGTGCTTAGATGAAGGCGAATGTAAATATTTCATTTTATAAAAGTTTCCCGAATCCCTGGTGATTGGCTTCACATGTCAGTTTGTGTTGGAGGGCTTTCCACCTAAACTCGCAAGGATCTGCCTCATGCCACATCCTCTTAAAAGGTTGCTGTTTGATCAGACTAGAGGATGCTGAACGTTGGTTTCTGGTTGTTGCAGAATTAGGTGCCACTTTCTGCTCGTATTCTGAGTCTTTGAAATGAGCAGCGCACAGGACCTTGAATGTGATCTTGAATTTGGAGTCAACTAGAAGCCAGTGGTCTGTTTCAGGGTGAGTTTGATGTAGTCACGTTTCTGCAGGTTATGGCACACTCCAGCTTTATAGTTCTGTGGCTTCTGAAGCCTGGTTGTGAATGTCTTGATAAGATCACGGTTAATGATGTTACAATGGTCGAATGTATGATGGAACAACGTATGCGTATATCACGCATACCTTTACAACGCGGGCTGTACAACGACTGCATCTTTACCATGCATGTTTTTACCACACATGCATTTACAACAAAATTCGTTCTAAAAGCATGTTTGTAAAGGAACATGCGTGGTACATTTCTCCACTGCCCTGCACCCTACACCTGACACCATACTCCACATGCCCACGATATTAAAACTGCTCCTTCCACCCCCTGTCCTGAGACCTAACCCCCGCCCTACCCTGCCCTGTCCTAAAACCTACCCCACCCTTTCCTAAAAGCTACCCAACCCCTAACCCTCAACTCGCCTTAAACCCTAAAACTTACCCTGTCCTAGAAACTACCTCACCCTGTCCTAAAAACTACCCCGACCCCACTGCCCTAAAACCTGCCCTGCCCGTCCTAAAAACATACCCGCTCCCACCCTAAAAGTTACCCTGCCCTGACCTAAAACTTGCCCTGCCCTGTCCCAAAACCTATCCCATCCCCCTGCCCTAACCCGTAAAACCTACCTGTCCTAGAAATTAGCCCTTCCTGCCCTTAAAACTACCCAGACCCCCGCCATGAAACCTACAACCTATCCCTCCCTGTCCTAAGAACTACCATGACCCACCGCCCTAAACCCTAAAACCTATGCTGCCCTGTACTAAAAACTATCTCACACTGTCCTAAAAACTATCCGACTCCCCATCCCCACCCTGAAACCTAAAACCTACTCGCACTGTCCTAAAAACAACCCTGACCCACCGCCCTAAACCCTATAACCTACCCTGTCGTAAAAAGTACCCCACACTGTCCTAAAAACTCCCCGACTCCCCACACCTAATCCCTAAACCCTAAAACCTTCTCTGCCCTGCCCTAAAAACTACCCTGACTCACGCCCCCAAATCATAAAAGCTACCCTGTCCTGTCCTAAAACCTGTGGCACCCTGTCCTAAACACTACTCCAACCCCCCGGCCTAAGCCCTACCATGTTCTAGAAACTTCCCCACTCTACCCTAAAAACTATCCCCACCCTGAACCCTAAAAGCTACTCTGCCCTGTCCTTAAAACTACCCCGACACTACGTCAATCTAAACCCTAAAAGCTACCCTGCCCTATCCTAAAACCTACCCCGGCCTGTCCTAACAACTACCACGACTCCCCCACCTTAAACCCTAAAACCTACCCTGCTCTGTCTTTAAACTACCCTGCCCTAAACCCTAAAAGCTACCCTGTCCTAAAACCTACCCACCCTGTCCTAAAAACTGCCCTAAATCCTAAAACCCATCCTGTCCTATAAACAACCCCATCCTTGCCTAAAAACGACCCCGACCCACCTGCTCTAAACCATAAAACCTACCTTGCACTGTCCTAAAAACGACCCTGTCCCCACCCCGACCTTAAACCCTAAAAGCTACCCTGCCCTGTCCAAATCCTACCCTGCCCTGTCCTAAAAACTACCTGACCCCCACCCTAAACCATAAAACCTACCCTGTCCTAAAAACTATCCTGAACCCCCACCTTGAAACCTAAAACTTACCCTGCCCTGTCCTAAAAACGACCCCGATCCCCCACCCTAAACCCTAAAAGCGACCCTGTCCTAAAAAAGTTCCCCTACTCCCTGCCCTCAACCCTAAAAAGTACCCTTCCCTGTAATAAAACCTATCCCACCCTGTCCTAAACACTACCCCAACCCCGCCCTAAACCCTAACATCTACCCTGTCCTAAAAACAACCTCGCCCTGTCCTAAAAACTATCCTGAGCCCCGACTCTAAACCCTAAAACCTACCCTGCCCTGTCCTAAAACTATCTCTCCCCTGCCGTAAACCCTAACAGCTACCCTGTCCTGTCTTATAACCTACCATGCCCTGTCCTAAAATCTACCCCAACCCCTCACCACACCCTAAACCCTAAAACCTACCTGTCCCTAGAACTACACCATCCTGTCCTAAAATCTACCCCAAGCCCCCCACCCTAAACCCAAAAATGTACCCTAATCTGTCCTAAAAACTTCCCGGACACACCTCCATGACCCTAAACCCAAAAGCTACCCTGCCCTACCCTGTCCTAAAACCAACCCAGCCCTGTCCTAAAAACTACCCCGACCCCTCACCCTAAACCCTAAAACCTTCCCTGTCCTAAAAACGAACCCACCCTGTCCCAAATGCTACCTGAACTCTAAAACCTACCCCACCCTGTCCTAAAATCTACCCGACCCCCACCTTTGCCCTAAAACCTAAAAGCTACCCCACTCTGCCCTAAAACCTACTTTACCCTGTCCCAAAATCTACCCTGAACCCTGCCTTGAACACTAAAACCTACCCTATCTTACAACCTACTCTGCCCTGCCCTGTCCTAAAAACGAATGCACACCGCCCTAAACCCTAAAACCTACCCTGCCCTGTCATAAAAACTACCCACCCTAAACCTTAAAACCTACCCGACCCTGTTCTAAAATCTACCCAACCCCCCGCCTTCGCCCTAAAACCTAAAAGCTTCCCAGCGCTGTCCTAAAACCTACTTTGCCCTGGCCTAAAATCTACCCCGACCCCCGGCCTAAACCCGAAAACCTACCCCGTCCTACAACCTACCCTGCCCTGTCCTAAAAACTACCCTGCCCTAAACCATAAAACCTACCCTGCCCTGTCACAAAAACTACCCCACCCTAAATGCTAAAAGCTACCCAGACCTGTCCCAAAACCTACCCAGTCCGGTCCTAAAAACTACCCCCCCCTTGGCCCTGTCCTAAAAACTACCTCTCTCCTCTGGTCGCTACTCATTCCTGTTCCACCCGGACTGCTCTCTCTGCCATTACCAAGCATATGCATGGTAAAGGCATGTGTGCTAAACGCATGTGTAGTAAATGCATATGCGTGGTAATGGCAGCGTGGTCGATGCATAGCATTGCATTGGCCACGTAGCTACTGATGTTTCCCACAATGGTCCAGATGTGCCATGATCAAAGCCCTTGTCAGCTCCACTTGGTCATCTATTTAGGCTAGTAGTAACACATTTTTATAGTAGAGAGAGCCGAAGAATGATATTCTTGACCTATACTTGACCCTAGAATCCTACTTTTTGTTGAAGTTGCTGGGGGTTCCAAGGCCAGCGGGAAGTTGAAGGGTAGCAAGTCATGCTTGTTAACTCCTATCGTTAGAATTTCAATTGTTTCTACATTTATGCTGTTAAAACTCTCGTTCGTCCAGGACAGCACTTGGTTCAAGCACAGGGTGATTGCCAGGTTTAGCTAGAAGTGAATGTATGTGTAATTTGCATATATTTTAAAGTTAATTTTCTACTTGGACTAGGAGGTGTGCGAAGGAACACACGTGGATGTTATACAATAGTAATGAGCAGTCGTGGCTGGCGACTCGGCATAGTAGCGGGGTGGGGGGAAGCAAAACAAAAAAAAATTATATATATATATATATATATATATATATATATCACCCTCCACCGTCGCACTGCAGATTCAGGCTCCCAGACTGCTCTGCACCAATCATGGCGCTGCTCAGAGTGGCTTTATGATTGGCTGAAGCTCCCTGGCTGGGCGCTCCAACACAGCTACACAGTGTCGGGTTGGAGAGAGCCCTTGTGCACATGTGTGCTTAACTGGCCTGAGACGGCCAGCCAAACATACATGAGCACTGAGGGGAGTGCTCTGTGCACTCCCCCTCACTGCTCGTCACCCCCATGGCCCTGCCCCTTTAGAAATAAAATGACAATAAACAGCGTTTATTATCGTCTTGCTTCTAAAGGTTTGCAGCTCATGCTGCTGCTTGCGGGAACAAAGCTTCTCCGCCCTAACGGAGGAGCCACCCCTGGTTATGAGAGGCAAGATCCATGGCTTATGCCATAGGACTAAGGGTCTCCCAATGGTTTAGGTGACTCAACCCTACCTTTTTTATAATGGAATGATCAAAAAATGATTGTAGTCATGAAACAAACCAGGACCAGTTTTTCTTGGCCGTTGTTGCTGCTTTTCTAGCAGAGTGGTGTGGTCGACTATGCCTTTCGCAACAGATAGCTCAAGGAATATAAGACCTATTTTTGTCTCATCCACAGAGAGAAGGTGCTCCCCTCTGATATTGGCTAAGACTGATTCACCCCCCCCCCACACACATGTCTGAAACCTGACTGTTGATCATGGGGCAGATGGTTGTCTCACATTTTCTTGAATTCATCTTGTCATCTCCCTTTTCATAAACTTGCTAAAGAGGGTAAGGTGAGAGATGGGCCAGACGTTAGCGAATATCTATGGATCTGTGGATGTTTTTTCACACAACACATGACGGCTAAATGTATGCTTCCCTTTTACTCGTATCATGTGTATATAAGTATGTGGTTTTATGATAACAAAAACTAATTTACCAACACGTGCTGTGCTTCTGTTATACAACTGTGTCACTGGGCTTCACTCCATATAAGCGTCTCCTCCTCCATTAACACATTCTTAAGCCGGTCTCCATATACAAATTAAATGCCTAACTTTTGGCTACATCAAAGCGTTGTTTAGCCCAATTATAATTGGTTTGCACACAATCTAATGTGCTCTAAAATGAAAAATTGGGCCTCTTTAAAGGTGGGACAGGGATGCCTTCAGAATCCCAACCAACCCTGTCAAAAAGTACTTGGGGCCTCATTACGGGTTTAGGGGTCTGACCGTCGGCGCACTATGGTGGCGGTCCTTCGAACGGTGCCTGGCCAAAAGTCCCAGGACCGCCTTAACACGAGTTCTACATGGGGTGGAGTGACTGGCGGCTGGAGACATGGGTCAGTACAATGGAGCTACTGTCTGCCATGCTCTCCTACCAGTCAGCAGGTCGGGCAGCCTGTTTCTGATGCACATTGCCATGCACGGGACACAGTGTGCCCCTGAACCCTAAATATTTTGGGGGCTGCACCAGCCTCCCCCTCCATGTG
Source organism: Pleurodeles waltl (assembly GCF_031143425.1). Classification (NCBI taxonomy): domain Eukaryota; kingdom Metazoa; phylum Chordata; class Amphibia; order Caudata; family Salamandridae; genus Pleurodeles; species Pleurodeles waltl. The sequence goes on along the minus strand of NC_090450.1, from coordinate 744,151,502 downwards.
GCCTTACCCCTGGAACCCCTTGTTTTGATCCCCTTACTTGCCCAAGTGCCAGGCTTTCCACAGCGGTGTAATTTTCAATGCAAACTTAGCGGTCCAGCAGGTGGTAATAGCCATATCGGTCCCGAAGCCGGGATCTCTAACATTGACCGCCGCAGTGAAGGATCACCGCAGTCCCTGACATACTGACTGACAGTCAGGGGGTGCTTCTGACGGGCCAGGGTCGGCGGGAGCACCGCCAACAGGCTGGCGGTGCCCCGCAGGGCATTCTGACCGCTGCGGTTTGGCCGCGGTCAGAAAGGGAAAACCGGCGGTCTCCCGCCGGTTTTCCGCTGCCCTGGGAATCCCCCATGGCGGCGCAGCTTGCTGCGCCGCCATGGGGGATTCTGACACCCCCTACCGCCATCCTGTTCCTGGCGGTTCGCCCGCCAGGAACAGGATGGCAGTAGGGGGTACTGCGGGGCCCCTGGGGGCCCCTGCCGTGCCCATGCCGAAGGCATGGGCACGGCAGGGGCCCCCGTAAGAGGGCCCCACTGGGTATTTCAGTGTCTGCGTAGCAGACACTGAAATACGCGACGGGTGCAAACTGCACCCGTCGCACATGCCCACTCCGCCGGCTCCATTCGGAGCCGGCTTCCTCGTGGGGAGGGGTTTCCCGCTGGGCTGGCTGGCGGCCTTCTGGCGGTCGCCCGCCAGCCCAGCGGGAAAGCCAGAATGGCCTCCGCGGTCTTTCGACCGCGGAGCGGCCATATGGCGGTTCCCTCCAGGCGGGCGGCGCCCGCCGCCCGCCGGGGTCAAAATGACCCCCTCAGTATGGCGGGGCCGGCAGAGCGCTGGTGGTCTTTTGGTGGTCTCACACCCAAACTTGTAATACGGCAGTCGGACCGCCAGAGTTGCGGCAGTCGGACCGCTACCACCAACATTGCGGTCCACGGAACGCCAAACTCATAATGAGGACGTTGTTCACTGGCATCTGTGTCTATGGCAAGGACTCAGTAATGGCACAGTTCTCACATTCCGCCAGAGTTAGTGCTATCATTGTGGCCTTGTAGTACACCTTCTTTTTCAAGGGTGTACATACGATTAGAGCAGCAGGTGCAGTGGTACCAAGGCCAGTCACGTGAGGGGCCTCTGTACCCTACTTATGTTTTATGATACTCAACCGGGGGAAAATATATTTTTCCTTTCTTTTAGGACCCATGGGACCTCCAATACTGGTTGCTGGTTTCATGGAATGCCCGGCTGCAGGCTAAAATGAGAACCCGTGGGCCGCAAGAACCTCCGTTTACCGTCAATCACCCCTAACATGTGCTGTCCTCCTACAGCTTCCCAGAAAAAAAGTAACAGCTCGGTCTGACGTGATTTGCTGTGTCTAGCGACCTTTTCTGAGCACTGGCTTGACGGAAAAACTTCAAAATTGTTGTAGGTCACACTGCTGGGGGACAGTCCTACATCCGGTCCAGAGGTCACTGGTGCACAGTACCACAAGATGTGACTGTCAAAGTGGAACGGAACGAATGGAACCAGCACAAACACCACGATGAGCTGAAAGAAGAAAACCCTATGATTACTCACTGCTGTTGGGATAAAGGGATGGATTTTTTATTTCACCGTGCTTGCAAGCGGAACGTGGGTGAGTCCGTGTGATGGTGTTACAGAGCCTTTGTCACCCAGCACCTCGCAAATGAATGATTATTTTTACTATTAATGATAATATTATTAGTAGTATAACCATTTTTATTGTAAACTTGTTAAAAGAAATGGTTATAGTCGATTATTATTATTGGTATTTGAAACGGGGAATACTATTGTAATTAGGGTTATTGCTATTGTAATATAATTATTAAAGTTACGATATTATTGAAGAGTTTTGTACGGGGGTGACATGATGGTTCCTGGCAGGTCCTTTATTTAGAAGCACGGGCCGCACATTTCCAGGACATGGCGTTGTCAGCCGCTTCCCCACTGGTGACAGAGGTTAGAGTGACTCAGAGACGAATGAGTGCTCTGCTTTGAATCCAGCGGTGTGGCTTTTGTGCTGCGTTTTTTCAGCCGGAGGTGACTCACAGATGATGTTCATGCGGGTTAGCCCAAGCCCCCGCTCTGGTTAGAGTGATTGTCAGGATGGTCCAATGTCTTCTCATGTGTAAGTTGAACCGGGGGGCTGGGGTTTGTGGAACTTCCATCCTTCTCCCGAGTACTGGGCTCCCACTGTGGAAGCTTTGCATACGGTGCAGCCAGTAATTCGTTTCTAAAATGCTACAGCCTTGCCTCTTGATTTAAAATGTCATCTGCCTGTACTTTAAACAAAAACAACACAACAATACAAAATACACAACCTTTTATTATTTTACAATACATGTCACATATTGAATACAAATACATTTGATGTAACGCACGTACTAGAATTACTCGATGAAGCCCAGCTCTATTACGTCGACTGCAGAGATTTGATGAAGATGGCAGTGATACAATTAATAATTAATACACATTAGCAGTAGTTATTGAACTGTTAAAATTAAAACATGACTCCATTTCTTCTTCTTCTGCTTCTTCTTCGTATTATTATTTTAGATACTGTGTCTCAGTGTGTGCTGCTTAGTGTGTCTTTGTGAACTGAAATTCAACAATGTTTTGTTTTAAATTTCCCACATGTTTGGCAAGCTCAGACAAGGAGCTATTCAGTGTTTGGTGAACAGAACAATCCTTGACACCCACTTAACAACGGTGTCATGGTATCTTCTTTCTGTTAATTATCTATGTCTGCTTCTGTTTGTAACCTTCGAGGCAAAGTTGCCAGTCAAAAAGAGCCATAAAGAACAATTTAAACTCCAAGCTAGAGTAGCAGGTGCTTTACTAAGTTTGAATGCAAGAGGTCGAGATACATGTTAGGTGTGTAAGACTCCACCTACTGTTTCCTGAAAATCCCAGACGCTGTTGTGGAACAATAGTATTGACTCTAACCTTTCTCATTTATGCTTCATTTCTCACGAGAAAACAGCGTCACTTTGAAAGTCAAGACAACTTGACAACATACCAAATTGAATGAAATCAGACTACTTCATAAATAAACATAGCATATAATCCTTTTCTCAAGCCATTATAGGATTGTTAAAAATATACATAAAGCAAACCCTAACTAACATATCTCTCACAATTAAGATCAGACAATATCTAGGCACCGTGACCTACTCCACTTTTGCATCCCAGCAAACCCATAGATAGAAGCTGGTATTGTCCAAAGGGAACTAGGCGTTGGTGCTAATTCTGGGTGCTCTATTTACCCTCTGACAATCCTCGAACTGTCTCACTAACACTGGTTCCGGGGGTCATGAAGTAAGTATCTGGGACATAAGTAAACATTATTCTTTAGTAGCTTCTGTTTGCCTTCTCTCTAACCTTTCACCGGACAAATGGAGACTGCTGAGGATCCAGTTGTGGGGCATGGAGTCAGCCAAGCCAGGTATTCAGGGAGGGAATGAAAGGGTGCATGATGGGACTACTGGACAGCTCCACCATTCTGGGAAATTTGGTGAACCAGTGCCCAATGATTTGGGGACCATGGTGGTTGTGCTATTTTTTGTTTGGTTGCTTTTTTCTGGCTTGTGGTGCTCATTTCCATCAGCGTGTGTCATCCTATAAATTCACTGGAAAAGAAGGAAAAACATGTTAAGGTCAACAAGTATTGGCAAATGCAATAAGTCTCACCTATGCAAGAGCTATTGTTTTTTACAATGTGTTTTACCCATATTTTATACCAGCGTGGCTTCTGTTAACCATGGCCAAATGTTAGTGGCATAGAGGAGTGTCGTAGAGTGGAATGGCAAAGAGTGGAGTAGAGTGTTGTAGAATTGAGAGTGTTGTGCACTGGAATGGCATATTGCGGAGTCGTATTGAGTGTCATACACTGGAGTGGACTGGTGTAGAGTGCATTGGCATAAAGTGTTGCAGAGTATAGTGGCATAGAGTGCAGTAGAACTGAGTGCAGTGGCATTTAATTCAGCGGCATACAATGCAGCATCGTAGAATGCAGTGGCATAGATTAAAGTTGTGCATAGTAGAGTGCAGTGGTGCAGAGTGGAGTGGCAAAGAGAGGATTGGCACAGAGTGGTGTGGCGCATAGTGGAGTAGCACAGAGTAGAGTAGTGTATAGTGCAGTGGTGTACAGTAGAGTGGATAGAGTGGTGCGGAGTGGAGTGGTGAGAGTTGAGTGATGCAGATGGCAGCAGAGTAGAGTTGAGTGGCATACAGTGCAGTGGTGCAGAGTGCAAAGTAGAGCAGAGTGGCATAGAGTACAGTGGTGCAGAGTAGAGTAGCCTAGAGTGGTGCAGAGTAGAGTATAGTGCAGTAGTATAGAGTGCAGTGGTGTAGAGTGGAGTAGTGTAGAATGGAATATTACAGAGCAGAGTGACATAGAGTCCAATGGCAAAGACTACAGTATTGCAGAGTAGAGTGTCAGAGTGCACTGGTGTAGAGTGGTTTAGAGTGATATAGAGAGCAGTGACATACAGTACAGCGATGCAGAGTAGTGTGCAGTGGCATAGAGTGCAGTGACACAGAGTGCCGTTGTGTAGAGTGCCTAGGTGCAGAGTAAAGTGGTTAAAAGTAGAGTGGCATAGAGTAGTGTGGCGCAGAGTGGAGTAGAGTGGAATAAAGTGTAGTGGTGTAGAGTAGAATGTTTCAGAGTAGAGTGCAGTGGCAGAGAGTGCAGTGATGCAGAGTAGATTAGAGTGGCATACATTTGTTTGGCGTAAAGTGTAGGGGCATAGAGTTGAGTGTTACAGAATAAAGTGCATTTCCGTACAGTGTATTGGCAGCGAGTGCAGTGGCGTACAGCGCAATATTGCAGAGTGGTGTAGAGTAGAGTGGCGAAGAGTGCATTGGCATAGAGTAGTAGAGTAGAGTGGTACAGTGTAGAATATGGAGGTGTAGCATGAGGTGGCACAGAGTGCAGTGGCATAGAGTAAAGTGGTGCAGAATGTAGTGGCATTGACTGGTGTAAATTGGAGTGGTGCAGAGCAGAGTGCAGTGGTGTGGAGTGGTGCAGAGTAGAGTGGCGTAGAGTGGAGTATGCATCATATGGTAGCGCACTGCCACTACAGAAAACACATTTTAAAATTAAGTGACCATTACATTTGCTCAGACATACAGTTTTACTAATAAAACCATTCAATGCACAAACAAAAATGTGTGGAAATTGCATCACTTAGTGTAATGTTTTGTTTGATCTTTTTAAAGTATTTGTTTCCAACACACTTCAGAAATAACAAAAATCTGCTTCATTTTAATTCTGATATCTTCGGATATACTTACACAGTTCATTTAAATGTTGCTGTGTGGTTGAAAAAAACTATTTCCTAAGCCCAGTATCCAGCAAGATTGTCACATCAGTCACCTCACTTTGAAATCACAGAAAGAAAAGTAAACAAGCGCACGCGTAAGACAGCTCCTGACATTTGACCTCAGTCTTTGAATGCACAGCAGATGTAACAAGAAAAGAACACATTTTAAAAGCCTGTTTACAGAAAGGGAGTTTATGGAAGAATACAGTAACACGATTTAGGCAACGAGAGGGACGAACTAAACCTGTAGAGCCCAAAGCAAATAAAGCCAGCAAATGGAAAGACAGAAAATGTGAGTTACAAACCACCAAGCCAATGGTAATCAAGGGGTGGAATGCATTCCTAGCTCAGCTATCTGAAAGCCCTCAACATGTCTTTAGCAACATAGAGAGCTGAGTGGTCTGCTAGGCTACAACCTAAAAATGTGGATTCCTAGGGAGGCAGGGCAGACTTCCTGCATGAAAGGGTTTGTAATTTATATACAGTTCTCACCACAGTCTGGAAAGGAATGGCTATAGATGATCACAGAATGTGGATTATATTTTATGCAAGTTAGACCCCTTGTATGGGGATTATTTGTCTCTGTGATCTGGGCCTTGTCAGTCTAGGGGGTCAAATGACTTAGGAAGGTTCTGAGGTAATTGTAAAATGCAGTCTGATGCCACATCAGATGACCCTCTGATGGACTCTTTGACGTGAAACCCTGTTTTGTTTCATGGAGAGGGCACTCAAAGTGATCTTACAATGCACCGGAAATGATCACTTTCTGCTGAGTGCAATATGTCCTTGCAAGCAACATAGATATCATTCAGACTGCACACAGTCCCCATGCACACCATGTTTAAGCCCAGGCATGCAATGTACTACACATGTTGAGGGGAAATGAAGGGCCACAGTCTTAGCCTTCTCTCACGGGTACCTGAGAAAGTTGCACATTAGGATATGCACTTCCAGTAATGGTAAGTCTTTCCATAGCCTTTTCACAGGCCACAGTAGCCAAACTGCACAATGGATGGAGTACACTTATGGTAAAGTCTCCTTACACAGTCTTTTACGATGCTGGTGGAATGTTGAAAAACATGGAGTATTCCATCCTCTGTAGCGTTGAAGCTTCTCCAGGAGCAATTAGAGCAACAAACCCCTGGATGGACCCATTCGATTTGCAATAGGCCTTGACCTCGTAACGTACAAGGGGAATTGCAGATACCCACAAATCTAACCTGCTACTTCCTTTTGAACCACAACCACATGCCCAAGAGTGTACAGAAATACCAACTGATCGTGTACACTTCCTTACTTTGAGTTACTGAAAATATTATGAACTGCAATTACCGTTGTGCAATGAGAAACTTACACTGATATGCCTGCAGTACGCTCTGCATCTCTTCCTAGTGATATGTTTGGATGAGTGCAACACCAACAGTTTAGGTTGTGTAGATTGTATCTGCAAGGGTTCGTGGTTGCTATTATCGTAATTGTATCTTAGTGTTATCATCTTAATTTCTGTAAATGTATTTACATTTGTTAACTTAGAGGATGTGTTATGTTGTGTGTAAATTTGGACTGCTGCTCAGTTTCCATTTGATCTTATTCCAAGAGATTTGCTTGAATGAGTTCCAAACCTGGCAGTTGGTCTACTGTGGTCCTGTGATCTACAGAGCTGCACTATTTGACAATAAATGTTTATTTAAATTTGACTTTTGACTTATAGCAATGTGGAGATACTCTGCTATCACAGTACAGACAAGCATGTGATCAAGACCATGACTTTGGAAGAAGTTATTTTTTCCAAGGCTAATAAAAAGCATGACCCTGGAAAAATCCAGCTGCTGTGTACTTCTTTGGAAGAACGGGAAGCTGTACTGTCCCTTGCCTGGAGAGTAACTAGCACCTGCCCAGGTGAACAAGGAGCAAGAGCCAACACACTAAAATAAGCATGAGGTCGTCTCAAGGTGGTGAGCAATTGAGACTCCATGGGGGTCTTGCAGTTCAACCAAAGTGACAAGATCCGCTTTGCAAAGAGTCCAATAAATTTCAGAACTTTGAAGGTGGTAGTTCTGCACTGTCCTGACACAGTACCATCTCTGACTTTGTGGAAGCCTTTATAGCCCCACTGCCAGCTCCAAAGAAGCAAAAAGTACTTTTCTCCTTCATAAATCTCAGTAAAGTATTTAATTGGCTGGCCTTTGTATCTCTAATTAGGTAACCACTTATTTTGCCACAATAGTGTGTAGCACTAAGGTAACATAGTCACACCCATAAATGCCTGATATAAGTACCAGTAATGTGTCAGGTGGTGACTGAAAGAATGGTGTGCTCAAAGTAACAGCATGAGAGAAGGTTAACCGAAAGGATCCTCGAGTGTGTTCACTTATTGTTGCAATAGTCATTCTGGGAATGTGAAAACAATCAATCACAAAGGCTCACTAGGGAGTTAATGAATTAAACAATTATAGGAGACCCATGTTTGGTGAAGTACAGTAATCTCTGAGGTAGCATGCAAGAAAAGATTGTAAATAGATTTGAAGGTATAAACATCATATACAACAAGCACTGGCAAAGTCAATAGGTATTGCCTATGCAAGAGCCATTGGCGTGCCAATGTGCTTTAGAAATGTTGTACACCAGCGTGGCTGCTGTTCAGCATGACTGAAGGTTAGTCACAGAGAGGAAAATGGCATGGAGTAAGGTATGGTAGAGTGAGAAAGAGTGGAGTAGAGTGGTGAAGAGTGGCATGGAGTGTAATGGAGTGTCATAGAGTTTTAAGGAGTAGAATAGAGTGGAGGGGCATAGATCTGCGGGACACAGAGTAGAGGGGCATAGAGTGAAGTGTCGTAGAGTGGCACAGAGTATCATTGAGAGGCATAAAGTGTAGTAGAGTCATAAAGTTGAGTGGAGTAGAGAGGCTTAGAATGAAGTGGCATAGAGTGGAGTGAGGTATAGTGGAATGGAGTGGAATAGGGTGGTGTTAGAAATGGGGCCTCTAGTTGGCAGTCGGTTTGCCCCCTGTCCAAGTAGGGACCCCCACTCTAGTCAGGATAAGGGAGATACCCGCTCAGATAACCCCTGCTCACCCCCTTGGTAGCTTGGTACGAGCAGTCAGGCTTATCTCAGAAGCAATGTGTAAAGCATTTGCACATAATACACAGTAATAAGTAAAAACACTATAAAAGGACACCAAACCAATTTTAGAAAAATAGCCAATATATATCTATGTAAAAAAAAGACCAAATACGATAAAAATCCAACATACAGTAATAAAAATATGAATTCTGCAAGATTTACTCAAAAATGCAGTTCCTTGAAGTCAATAGCTCCACTTGGGGCTATCACGGTGTCGTACTCAGCAAAGCTAACAGTTCAGGCCGGCCGCGGCGTTGCAGGCCAGCTACAGTGTTGGGAAGACCTGGAAACAGTACCTTGGATTTGCAGGGTGTTGTGATCCTCGCGGTGAGCTCCGGAGAGCGGCGCCGCTGACGTTGTGGTTTCAGTTCCGGAGTCGGTGCAGGAGTCGTCAGGCCCTTGAAGTCACACGCGTTGCGTATTGAACTCCAGGCTGATGAAGTCAGGTGCGCCGGCGTGGATGGCATCGGGGCTGCGGTGCGAAGCAGGACGATGTGACGTTCGGTGCCCACAGGTCATGGTGCGGGCAGCGGCTTGGTGACGCCGTCCAGCGGCATTGGTGAGACCAGGGCTGCGGTGTGAAGCGGGGCGGTGCGACAGCCTGTGTCCACAGGTCACAGTGCAGGCAGCGGCGGCGTCATTTCTGAAGCACTGTCGTCGGTAGGCCCAAGTCAGTGGTGTGGGACAGTGCTTTGTGACCCTCACGAGCTGTGTCCACAGGCCACGATGCAGGCAGGATGCCTGGTGACGACACAGGAGTCGATGGTGCTGGCGTCGGTGGACCGGGGCTGCGGTGCGGGACGGGACGGTGCTTTGTGTACCTCACGAACATTGTGTCCACAGGCCATGGTGCAGGGAGCCGCGCCGGTGTCAGCAGGAGCGGCAGCTTTGGGGATGCCCAGGCTGCGGTGTGAGCAGGTGATGCCGGAGTGCGGGCCGACAGGTCTCGTTGCGAGCAGCAACTTGGTGAAGTCGTCCGATGACGGCGTCGGGGAGACCAGGGTCGTGGTGCGAAGCAGGGCAATGCGACTCTGTGTGGCATCGGCAGGTCACGGTGCAGGCCAGCGGTGTCGTTGGCGGAGGCGCAGTGGTTTCTCCTCTTGAACAGCACAAAACACACAGTTCCCAGTGCTGCAGGTCGAGGAAACTGAAGTCTTTGGTGTCCCTGAGACTTCCAACAGGAGGCAAACTCTACTCCAAGCCCTTGAGAATTTTCTCAAGCAGGACACACAGCAAAGTTCACCCTTTGCACTACTTTCAGGCAGAAGCAGAAACTGGAGGCCAGTCCAGTAAAGCAGCACAGCAAAGGGACAGTACTCCTCCTTCAGCTTTTTTCCTGGGCAGAGGTTCCTCTTGATTCGAGAAAGATTCGAAAGGTCTTGGGTTTTGAGTCTTCTCTTTATACCCAGTTCTGCCTTTGAAGTTGGCAAACTTCAAAGCAAAGTCTCAAGTGTTTGCAAGATCCTTCCTTGTCCAGGCCAGGCCCCAAACACACACTAGGGGGTCGGAGACTGCATTGTGTGAGGGCAGGCACAGTACTTGCAGGAGTGAATGACCACTCCTCCCCTCCTCTCCAGCACAGATGGCTAATCAAGATATGCAGGCAACACACCAGCCCCCTTTGTGTCACTGTCTAGAGGAGAGGTGTGAACAGCCCAACTGTCAAACTGACCCAGACAGGGAATCCACAAACAGGCAGAGTCACAGAATGGTATAAGGAAGAAAATGCCTACTTTCTAAAAGTGGCATTTTCAAACAGACAATTTAAAAAGTAACTTCACTAAAAGATGTAATTTTAAATTGTGAGTTCAGAGACCCTAAACTCCAAATTTTTATCTGCTCTCAAAGGGAACCTGCACTTTAAGGATATTTAAAGGCAGCCCCCATGTTAACCTATGAGAGAGATAGGCCTTGCACAGTGAACACCGAATTTGGCAGTATTTCACTGTTGGGACATATAAAACACACTAGCATATGTCCTACCTTAAACATACACTGCACCCTGCCCTTGGGGGTACCTAGGGCCTACCTTAGGGGTGCCTGACATGTAGTAAAAGGGAAAGTTTAGGCCTGGCAAGTGGGTACACTTGCCAAGACGAATTGGCAGTTTAAAACTGCACACACAGACACTGCAGTTGCAGGTCTGAGACATGTTTACAGGGCTACCAATGTGGGTGGAACAACCAGTGCTGCAGGCCCACTAGTAACATTTGATTTACAGGCCCTGTGCACCTCTAGTGCACTTTACTAGGGACTTACCAGTAAATCAAATATCCCAATCATGGATAAACCAATCAACAGTACACTTTACACAGAGAGCATATGCACTTTAGCACTGGTTAGCAGTGGTAAAGTGCCCAGAGTCCTAAAGCCAACAAAAAAAGGTCAGAAAAAAATAGGAGGAAGGAAGCAAAAAGACTGGGGATGACCCTGCAAAAAGGGCCATTTCCAATAGGTGGCGAAGAGTAGAGTAGAGTGGTATGGACTGGAGTAGAGTAGAGGAGCGTAGAGTGGATACAGTGGAGGGTCATGGAGTGGCATAGGGTAGCGTAACATGGACTGACGTAGAGTGTAATAGAGACATAGAGGTTAGTAGAATTGTAGAGTATACTGTTATAGAGTGGCAAATGCAGTAGAGTCACCTGCAGTGAAGTGGCATATTGTGGCAAAGAGTGGAGTAGAGTATCGTATATTGTAGTAGAGTGGGATAGACTGTCATAGAGTAGAGTGGCATAGAGTGGAGTAGAGTGGAGCAAAGTAGAGTGGCATAGAGTGAAGGGTGTAGTGTTAAGGTATAAAGTATAGTAGAGAAGAGTGGAGCAGTGTAGACTGCAGTGGCATAAGGTAGAGTGGAGTGACGTAGCATAAAGTAGATTAAAGTGTCATAAAGTGGAGTGTTGTAGAGTTAGGTAGAGTGGCACAGCGTGCTGGAGATCGATGTGTCATAGAGTAGAGTGTCATAGTGGAGTAGAGTGGCATAGAGTGAAGTGATGTGGCGTGTGGTGGAGTGGAGCGTGATGGAATGGAGTGTCATATGATGTCGTAGAGTGGCATGACACAGAGTGGAGTAAAGTGGCCTACAGTGACGTGGAGTATGGTGGAGTGTTGTAAATTAGAGTGTCGTAGCGTGTCATACAGTGTCCTGGTGTAGAAAGTAGGTGCATAGAGTGGAGTGGTGTAATGTGGAGTAATCATGGGATTGTAGCACACTGCCATTACGAAGAACACATTTCAATTGAATTGACCATTAATTACATTTTCACAGCCAAGGTCCAAGTTACAAAGGGACATTGTGACTCATAAAATTACGAGTGCTGAGTCTCCGCACACGTGATGGAATCTCAGAACTTGGGGTGGAATTTCTGCCATGAACACTGCAGAGTGGAGATTCCACCGCAAGTATGGAGACTTGGCACTTATAACTTTACGAGCCGTAAGTCAGTTTGTAAAGCAGCCCATTACAGTTTTTACTGATAAAACCTTAAGGTGCACAAACAGTAATGTGTGGAAAAAGCATCACAGAGTGTACTGATTTGTTTTGATCATATTAAAATATTTGTTTCCACCACACTTCCGCATGAAAAAAATGTTTGATTCACTTGGTGCTTCCCTAACTCTGATATGTTTTGAAATATATAACAGTTCATTTATTGACATTTAAATATTGTTGTGTGCTAGAAAAAAACTTTTCTTTCCCAATACTGGCAAAATTTGTCACATAAATCCTCTCACTTTAAAGTCAGAGAAAGAAAAGTAAACACCAAGCTCCCAAGGAAGCCCGACATTTGACCTCTGTTTTTGAAGGCATAGCAAATGTGACAAGAAAAGAACAAAATGTAAAGGCCTGTTTAAAGAAAGCAAGGACTCATGGAAGAATACAAGGAGCGATGGTGAACACGCTTTGCTCCTTGTGACGGATGAAGACATGCTGGACATCCCAAAACAAATAAAGCAAGCGAATAAAAAACCAGAAAATGTGACTTACAAACCACAAACCTAATGGTTAGCAGTGGGCAGAATGCATTCCCAGGGAAGCTTTCACAATACCTACAAGAACTCTTTTCGCAATCAGGCAGCTGCACTGTCTGGTAGGCTTCAACCTAAAAAGCGGGAGCATAACATGACTATGTAAAAAGATACCTATCCCACCAGAATACTGTGATCAGTTTATGTTCAGTTGCTGTTTGGAGTATAAATAAACAAAAGAATGCCACAGCACAGTGAAAGGATTGGTATTTGTTTTATTTAAGTGCACTGCTCCATTATGTTTGTGTGCTGAATGTGCTTGCCCATCTGGTTAGCAGACGTATTTGTGGTTAAGGATAATCTCCAAAGTGTTATATGTTTTAGCAAAATGGGGACACAAATGAAACACATTCAATTTTTAAATTAATTCTCCAAACTTTGAAATAAATTAATTTTCTGATAAATAGTTGGGTACAGATGCCTTCAGTTGGGCATGATGAGATGTTTGCCGGATTTTACTAAGAAATTTTACACACATTCAGACTAAAACACACACACACACTCTCCCTCTCAGTTTTTAAAGTTGTCACATATAGGTCATTTTACAAAATATTATGTTTTCCCTAACTTACTACCCTACCAATCTGCATTCCTCTCTCTTCCCACTGGCCCTTAGGCCCCTCCCATGCACCTTTCTTGTCATGTAATGTATTTAAACACTAAGGGCCTCATTATGAGTCTGGTGGTCACTCGTGGTGGTGGTCAGGACAGTTGCTGCTGTGGTGGTCTGACTGCCACATTACGACCCTGGCGGTCAGACCACCGGGGTACCGCCGTCTCCACAGCGATCAGTGATCACGATGGGATGACGGCAGGCGCAGGTCACAATCAGCCAGGGCAGCGCTGCATGCAGCTCAGCCCTGCTGATTACAACCTTGTTCTCTGCCAGCTTTTTCATGGCTGTCTCACCACCATGAAAAGGCTGGCGGGGAACAGGTGCAGGGGGCCACAAGGGAGCCTCTGCACTATAGAGAAGGTGCTTTACGTGGATGCTGGTGCACCCTGAGGGTAGCAGCACTGCCACCGGCTCGAATACGAGCCCGCAACAATGCTGCCGCCACTTTCTCGCTGGGCTGATGGGCAGAAACCTCGGTTTCTACCCATCAGCCCAGCGGGAAATTCATAATAGGCCAAGCGGGGAGGTCGCCAGTAAGGCGGCAACCTCCTCGTCGGAAGTTCAGCGGACGGGTCTTCTCATCCACCAATCTCGAAATGAGGCCCTACATGCCACGCTGATTGTCAAAACATCTGAAGCTCACCCCCCCCAATCTTAAGGACCAAGCTACACCCCTGAACAGATGAAATGGTAAGGTCTGAGAATTTGTCTGCAAATATATACTTTACAGCACTAGCATAGCGCCAAAATATTCTTGACAACACAAAGGTAGCCTACTGCTCTTGCAACACCAGATTTGTGTTTGCATTTCCTGATTACACAGTTCACACTCATTGGGAAGTGAAAATGATGATGATTGTTTCCTACTGTTGGAGTGTAACCTTTGAAATCAATATTAACATGAAATGCTTGCAATAGAATGTATAATGAAGCCGAATAGAAAATGTGTTAATGCAGTACTAATGCACTCGTTTGAAATGTGCCCACGGGGAGTGACCGCCACTGTATACAATGATTAATGAAACTGCCTAATAATGAATTAATAATGTACTAATGTGTGATTTTGTATTAGCATTAAGAGTTATGTATTAGGGTTATGCTAAATTAATCACTAGGCCTTAGTTAGCAAGGGTCTGGGCCTAGCTGCCCGGTCTCATATTAAATGTGTTTTTTCTAACGTGCAATGTGCTGTTTCCTGAAGGATGCGAAGTTGTACATTTCCAGAAGCTAGAGATATGTGTGTAGCTGTAGTAAATTCTTTCTCATGGAACCCGACTTGCTCAAGGAGACATTCTTGCTGAATGCAACAGTGTAATTCGCAACATAGACTAGGAGAAGACAATGGAACTACTGACTGGAGCGACAAGTGTTACTTTTCTTACCTGACATTCTACCCGATGAAGACGTCAATCACAGGAGCCAACAAACTATGGCCCTCATTCTGACCCTGGCGGTCGGCGGAGAGACGGCGGTCGGACCGCGAACAGACCGGCGGTATTAAAAATGGCATTCTGACCGCGGCGGTCCCCGCCGCGACCGACCGCTACTTCTCCACTCCGACCGCCACGGCGGTCATGACCGCGGGGCTGGAGTTTGCGCACTCCGGCCCGGCGGTCGTCCCAAGACCGCCAAGGGTATTATGACCCTGCCTACCGCCGCGGTTTCTTGCGGGCGGGAACCGCCGTGCGAACCATGGCGGTAAGCACTATCGGGGCCAGGGAATTCCTTCCCTGGCACTGATAGGGGTCTCCCCCACCCCCCACTACCCACCCGAGTCCTCCCCCCACACCCTCCACCCCCCTGCCACCCCCCAGAGGTGGTACGAACCCCCTCCCCACCCCCACCCCGACATGCACATACATGTACCCCGACATGCACACACCCCCAACATGCACATATACACACCCCCTACACACACATACACAACGGGGACACATACCCGCACACATACATGCCGACATGCGCACCTGCCGAACAGCACACATTACCCATAGACACAGCACCACCCCCCGCCCGCATACACGCACTCACACACCCCCTCTACACACTCACACGCACACCCCCATGCACGGCCACATCACACAACACCCCCCCACCCCCTCCCCTCACGGACGATCAACTTACCTTGTGCGTTGGTCCTCCGGGAGGCGACGGGAGCCATAGGGACGTGACCGCCAACAGAAGACCGCCAACAGAAGACCGCCACACAGAAATGTGGGTCGTAATTCTGTGGGCGGTGTTCTGCTGGCGTGGCGGTGGAGGTTGACCAGTCTCCACTTTCCCGCCGACCGCCAGTGTGGCTGCTGGCGGTTTTCCGGCGGAACGCTCCCAGCGGTCAGAATGCGCACAGCGGCACACCGCCGCGGTCGGCGGTCTTCACCGCGGCGGTAACTCAGCGGTCTTGCGAAAAGACCGCCAAGGTCAGAATGAGGGCCTATGTGAGAACTGTCTTAGGTGAAAAATTCTAGTAAGGTGTGTGATGGATCATTGGACAGAGATACCGATGCACCAAATATTGCCCAATGGGAAATTAGAGACTTGTTCGACTTGTTCAGCCATTATTGGGATACTCTTGCCGTTACTCCAAAATTCTGCCTTAAACCATATTTGAGACTTTGATATTCTGATATTCTAAACCATCCTCTTTTCCCTGTGCTTACTTCTCCTCCTTAAGAGGGAAGAGCCCTATTCTTGCTATGCCTTGCTGAGACTATGCTGTCCTATCCAGGTTGATGGTGAATCGACTGATGTCCTGAGGACGAAGACTGACGATGTATGCTGATCCATTTGGAGGGGTAACTATATGATGATATATTGTAATTGTCTGTTTGCCTTTTCTTTCTAGGTACCAACTGCTCTTTTGATAGAGTCCATAGTTAGATGTTTTCTAAATTCATGTTGCTAAATTGTTTTGCATGAAGCCCAACATGCCGATGCTAATTTGAGGTTAGTTAAGGAGTTCACTAATACTGGAAGCAAACAGACAAATGACTGAATTCTTGCTTTGTTGAATAACGTGCTAATGATACTCTGCTAAAGTTGATTCATGTTAACGTCGTGTTTTGTTCTTATGTTCATGATCTATGCTTTGATAAAGTCTTATTCAAGTTGCCATATTATAGCGGTTTTGATGTGCTTAATGATATTGCGATTAATGAATATGCTGCTAGATTGTAACCAATAGGGAATAAATATCCTAAACTCTTACTAGATTTGTGTGGTTATTCATGGCTAAAAAGTCATGGTGTGTTTGATTCTTATTAAATGTTATTGATTAGTTTGATTGATTAATTCTTGAGAATATTGATGAGGTTATTGATCTATTAATTGAGATGTTAAATAGATATCTCGTCCTGAGGAGTCTCCAATCAGGGTCAAAAGGTTTATTGGCCTAAAACGAGCCCCTGTGTAAGTTAAATTAGCAAAGTTGGGACGCGTTAGCACTACCCTTTGAAAACAAGCACACCCAACATTTCGCTTTTTCTTAATTTCTAGCCACATGTTCCATCTATTGCAACACAAAGAAACTGTCTATCTGCTCTCTCAAAGATGGCTGACAAGTAAAAAAAAATCTACACTGCCGGCCATTTTTAATCCCTTCAACAACAAGAAATAATTGTAAATTTCTACAAAATAGCAAGCCATCGTGAGTTTGGAGTAGAACCCTAGTACCTAGTACGTAGTACCGACTCACATCTATGGCCTCCAGCACTTTACTAATGATCGATAGAAAGACTTAGCTCGAGAAGGGGGTCCTTTTCAGTAATGAGATAAAATCATTAACTATAAAATGGAAAGAACCTGACGCACTTAAAGGAATGATTGGCTATAAAGGCCAAAGCAGAACCCAAAATATCAAACAGTTTTTTCTGACACACCGGGGACCTTGATGCTTTAGTTATGATGGGCAATCCAATTTCACATGAAAGCAATCAACTCTGTGGGTGCCACACCCCACGCAGATGGGATAGTGAGGAGTGCACCCTATACAGTAACTTCCAAGGAAAAAGCCATCGTAGTTTCCCTGATAGTTGAAATTTTATTCACACTAACGTAATTCATGTAATCTTGGCAATTTCCAGTAACAAAATGTAGGTGCATTTTCAGAAGTTACACAATTGCGCCACGCTGTGTAGTGAGAATTCCGTTCAGGGAAAAATCCTAAAGAGAGAAGATGAACAGGAGCTGCATTACCTGAACATGAGCGACAGTACCTTAACTCAGGTGGTCAACATACTTTTCAGGTTGATTTCTTTACCCTTTCTAGTAACCTTCTGAGCTCTAAACCCCAGGTCTGAAAGAGAGGGCAGGTCTTTGAACACTTACATGCAAGAAATTTTAAAGAGGGGGCAAGTGACAGAGAAACTGGGAGACTACTGTACTGAAGTCAGTAGCTCCCCTTTGTCCTGAAGTCTCCTTCCTCTGATATGTCATTTTAAATCTGGATTTTGGAGGTAAATCCTCACTATCTTTTTGTCTGCAACGTCTGCTGCTTTCACACTCTTGAAAGCTTTATTCTGTGGGGAAAATTGAGTAAGTTCAATAAAATACTTTGAAAAACGTTTGTTGTTTGAGGGAGGTCAGGCACCACTATTTCTGTTCATTTTTTGATTTTTTTTGTTTTATTTGTTTTCAACTACCTTCTTCCCCATATGTTTGCCCATCATATTTTGTGACTTTGTATAAGAGTGAGGCGGTTGAGTATTGTGTTTTTTCTTCAATTTTTAAAAGTATTTTGGAAGGGTAATTTATGGTGCCTTGGGCTGTTTGTGGTTTAGGTATTTAGGTATTTTAAAGTGTATTTTTTTAATCTTATATAGTTGATTTACTTGTGATGAGCAAGGCTTACGGCATTCCCATGTGTGGGTTGGGACCCATTTATGGTATGTATAACTACGCAATAATTTCCCCATGAACATCTTAATCCCTTGGGTACCCAGGACGTAACGGTTATGTCCTCGGCTGCACTGCTCGGGTGCCGAGGACGTAACTGTTACGTCTTGCACCTGGCCTACAGGGGGAGTGTTAGAGCTCCTCCCGTGGGCCTCTCACCCCATTCCCCTGGGCAGAGATGGAAGCGGAATCGCTTCCCCTTACATCCCCAATTCCTCCCAGTGATGTCTGATGACATCAGCGCGCATCATCAGAGGTCACACCCATTGTGCTGAAAACTTGGCTTCCAGCATGATTACTTGCATTTCTCTTCCGATCGGGGGCTAGGGGAGGTCTAACTCTTACAATTTTCCCACTTGGAATGGTGAGGGCTGCACTTTTTGGATGCTGCCATGTAGAAAAATGTATGAGAACTAGACACATCTGAAAACTAAACATCTGGGTAACTCCAGGGTGGTATGCTTTACATGGACCCCACACCATTTTCTTATCCACAATGCCCTGCAAACCTCCAACTTTGCTTGAAATCACACATTTTCCTACATTTTTGTGATGGAACCTTCCTGAATCTGAAGGAAACCACAAAATTCCTACCACCCAGCATTGTCGCATCTATGCCGATAAAAATTCTGCCCCACTTGTCAGCCTAAAAACTTTTTTTTTCATACTGCCCTTTTGGACCCGCTTTGGTTCCCCCTCAATTTTGACATGTTTTTGGCTCTTCCCTGTCACAGGCACTTGGCCCACCTACACAAGTGAGGTAACATTTTTATTGGGAGACTGAGGGGAACGTTGGGTGGTAGGAAATTTGTGCCGGTGCGGGGATCACACAGTAATGTGAAGAAAATGTGATTTGTTAGCTAAATTCGAGGTTTTCTGAGGATTCTGGGTTAGAAAACCATGAGGGATCCACGCAAATCACAACTCCCTGGACTCCCTTGGGTGTCTAGTTTTCAGAAATGTCTGGGTTTGGTAGGTTTCCCTCGATGGTTGCTGAGCCCAGGACCAAAAGCGCAGGTGCCCCCCCTGCAAAAACAGGTAGTTTTTTATTTGATAATTTTGATGTGTCCACTTAGTGTTTTGGGGCATTTCCTGTTGCAGCCACTAGGCCTACCTAAGCAAGTTAGGTACTATTTTTATTGCGAAATGTGGGGGAATGCTGGGTAGAAGGAGGTTTGTGGCTCCCCTCAGATTCCAGAACTTTGCAGCACCAAAATGTGAGGAAAAAGTGTTTTTTTGCCAACTTTGAGGTTTGCAAAGGATTCTGGGTAACAGAACCTGGCAAGAGCCCCACAAGTCACCCCATTCTGAATTTCCCTATGTGTCTAGTTTTCAAAAATGCATAGGTTTGCTAGGTTTCCATAGGTGCCGGCTGAGCTAGAGGCCACAATCTACAGCTAGGCACTTTGCAAAAAACAGGTCAGTTTACTTTGGGAAAATGTGATGTTGTGTTTTGGGGCATTTCCCGTTGCGGGCACTAGGCCTACCCGCACATGTGAGGTACCATTTTTATCGGGAGATTTAGAGGAACACACAATAGAAGTGTTATTGCCCCTTGTCTTTCTCTACATTTTTTCCTTTCAAATGTAAGACAGTGTGTAAAAAAGACGTTTATTTGAGAAATGCCCTGTAATTCACATACTAGTATGGGGACCCCGGAATTCAGAGATGTGCAAATAACCACTGCTTCTCAACACCTTATCTTGTGCCCATTTTGGAAATACAAAGGTTTCCTTGATACCTATTTTTCACTCTTTTTATTTCACCCAATGAATTACTGTATACCCGGTAAACAATGAAAACCAATTGCAAGGTGCAGCTCCTTTATTGGCTCTGAGTACCTACGGTTCTTGATGAACCTACAAGCCCTATATATCCCCGCAACCAGAAGAGACCAGCAGACATAACGGTATATTGCCTAAAAAAATCTGCCATAGCTGGAAAAAGTTATAGTAGAAAACATGGACAGAAATTGGTCTTTTTTCAGCTTAATTTCAATAGTTTTTTAATTTTAGTTGTTACTTTCTCTAGGAAAACCTGAAAGGATCTACACAAATGATCTTTTTCTGAATTCAGAATTTTGTCTACTTTTTAGTAATGTTTAGCTGTCAGGCATCCAGCATTGGTTTCACACCCATTTCTGTCACTAACTAGAAGGAGGCTGAAAGAACAAAAAAGAGTAAAAATGGGGTATGTCCCAATAAAATGCCAAAATTATGTTGAAAAATGTGGTTTTCTGATTCAAGTCTTCCTGATCCTGAAAGCTGGGAAGATGGTGATTTTGTCACAGCAAATCCTTTGTTGATGCCATTTTCAGGGAAAGAACCAAATGCTTTCTTCTGCAGCCCTCTTCCCCATTTTCTTTAAAACAATTAACTTTTAGCTGTATTTTGGCTAATTTCTTGGTCTCCTCCAGGGGAACCCAAAAATTCTGGGTACCTGTAGAATCCCTAATATGATGGAAAAAAAAGAAACTAATTTGCCATAGGTAACTTATGTTGACAAAAAATTATAAGGGCCTAAGCGTGAACTACCCCAAATAGCCAAAAGAGGTTAAGGACTTTGGGGGCCCATGGTTGAACATAATTTGGGCCCCCATGTAAGGAACAACTCTGAATTTATTTTTCATTTTCAGCTCAATCACGCCCTAAGAAACTATGATTGTATTGTTGGCAGGCCTCTTCCTTGGCCGTCCTCTATCTTGGCTCAATAATGGAACAATCTGCCAAGCAATAGAGAAGCTGAAAGGCTATATGTGTGAACAAGGCAGCTGTATGTGGACTGGTGCCTCACTTTTGGGTCTGTGCATACAGAGGGTGTTTTTTCATGCTGACTGCACTTCTTTCTCAGCTCTATCAGGAACAGGGACTCTGAGTTAGGTGGCACTAGACTGTAAGTGCATCGAGCCAGCAGCTGAACCAGATAGAGTTTGCAGTGCTGACGGGAGCATATTATGCCTCTCTGCACTGCATTTTGACACGTGGCCTGCCATCAGGCCCTACCTTGGTGCAAATGGTCTTGACCTGGACTGCACAAAAAAAGCAGACACACTAGTGATCTAACAAGCCTACCCACAATGTATGGCATAGCTAGTCTGTGCCATTTTTTTATGTGAAACGTATCTCCCACCTAATTTTTTAACGTAAAGCACTGGAGATGCGCTTTATTTATTTCATATAATTATGTGATGGAAAATTATGGGAATTTCACACACCCCAACCTGATACCCATAGAGAAAGTATTTTGAATGTTAGCCAATGAGGACGGTGATGTTAAAGCAACCTTTGTGCAATGTGAGATTTTCAAATGAACTGCAGAATCACTCCAAGCTTCTTTAATTGTTTTAGAACAGAAATGTATAATGTGACAACTTAACAATGTTTATGGAAGGCTGAAAAACTATCTTCATTACGCAAAATTCAAAAGAATTGGCCTAGTTTTGGGGGCTAATTACAAGTACGGGAGTCCTGGGACCGCCATACCTGAGGTGGCGGTCTAACCGCAGCATCCTCAGCAGTCTGACTGCCAGATTACAAAGATGGTGGTGGGACCGCCACAACACTGCCCCAACCACCAGGATCTTGGATCCCGCGGCAGCAGTGAGGAAAGCTGTGGTCGATCGCGGGAGTGCTGATGCCGGCACTGCCGTGCTGATCACGACCTGCCTTTCCACAGAGTTTTTCATGGCAGGAACCCTGCCATGAAAGGCTCATCGGAAAGGCAGGAAAGGGGCCCCAAACAGAGCCCGTGGTGATTTTGCCCATTGGGCGGAGTGGCTGGGGGCACATGCTGTGCACACCTATGCCTGAACTGTGAATGCACACTGTTGCCATGCAAAGCATTGTGCATGGCAACAGTGTGCCCAAGGTGCATCTGGCACCGCACTACAGCGGCATGTGCTTAAGGCTCACTTTCTGAGCTGAAACATGCCACTGCAGACACTACCGCTATCCCTGCGGTAGTGTTTGTAATGCGGTGCTTAGGAGGCAGCTGGCTTGACGGCATCTTCTCAACTGCCGTATTGGCGGTCTGGTGGTCCAACTGCCAAACTCATCATCAGGCCCTTAAGTTTTTTTCTGAACTCCAGGTAACATAGCGGTTTGCTATTTAGGCAATTCCTCCCACCCCCACACACCCTTCAAACCCCTTAGGAAGAGGACCATTTCCTTCAATCTGTTATGCTCTTATTACTAGGGGTGGGCGTAGCTTGTGTAATTCTGAGTAGCTTAATTGCAAGGCATTACCTAAGAATTTTTGCTGGAACTACGCAAGAAGAGTAAAACTGCTTTAAGCACTATTTCGTAACGAAGAAAGGCCCCTTGTGTCCAACTTTCACATGAGGATACATTTTGAGGAAGGAAATAATGCTAAATGCAATAGAACATGAATAGTAAACAGGAGCAGCAGCCCAAGCTTGCTAAATGTGCTATTGAGGTAGTGTTTTCTCCCAACTTACCACTGGCATTTAAAACTACTTTCTTACTGCAAAGTGCACCCACATTTCCAAAATGGAGGGGTTATATTAGTGCAACAGTTGGAATTCCTAGGAGTAACATTTACTATTCCCACTCCAGTCTGAACAGTGGACTGGATTGTGTTGGATTAGATTTACTATTCCCATTTCAAACAGGACAACAGTAGGGAATGTGTTGAACTGTGAAGAGGTTAATTTTACTGTTCAAACTGCAGTATAAGAGGATTAGGGAAAGTACTTCATTTCAAACTCATTACTTAACACCCCAATATGTTTATTGGGTACTCACTTTGATAGAATTATATGTTCATGTGAACCTCAGATCCGTCTGTGACGGGTGGCAGCCATGTTGGAAAGGAGGGCACCCTATCACCTCAAAGGGGCAGTAAGACTTCAAATATACCTGAGTTCAGCTATGCTGTGAACTGCAATTACTGAACAAAAAGGATAAAAAAGATATGCCCTTTAGTAACAATATAATAATATAAAAATAATTAACTCTCAGTACTGACAATTATGGCACAAAGTATACAAAAATCGGATACATAAATTAAGCACAATAAAGGTAATTGCAGACTTCAAACATAAGGTGATTCCGATTGGAATAAAAAACCCAGCATAACAGATTACACATGGAAAACCAAATACAGAAAAATACAATTACAATTAGGAAAACCATTATACAGGGAACAGATGGTATTCACAATACATATGGATTATAATGCATAAAATTCTTACACAGTAAATAACAACAAATTTAAGTTGATTAAAATAAACCCATATTGAAAAAAAAACAGAATTAAAAAATAAAGAGATAGAAACAAAAGAATTATCCTCCCACAGTCACTCCTCACCCCTAAAATAATACTTTCCCTGAGTCCTAGAAATGTCTTGCTACCACACCCATCCCTGAGCCTTAAAATCTCCTTGCTGCTCTTACTCTCTATCCATCCCTGAGTGCTAAAACCTCCTCAATACCACTATTCTCTACCCATCCCAGGGCTTTAAAACCTCCTTACCACCACTATTCAATTTCCATCCCTCCGTCCTAAAAACAAATTATTAAATCAGTGCAACATCTATTCTTATGATCTAAAACTAGTCAGTAACTCAGTGCAGTCTCCATTCCTGTGCCCTAAAACCGAATCAGTAAACCGGTGCAATACCCATCTCTATACCCTAAAAGCTGAACAGTAACCCAGTGCAACACTCATCCCGGGGCCATAAAAATTAATTATTTAAAAACTACAACAATGATTACTTGAAAGAACTCTAACTAAAACTGCTGATTTTCTATGGTTTTGTGTGAGTAAATTAAGAACCTAACTATAACGTTCCTGTAATCTTTGTTTTTTTCTGTGAATTTCTATGTTTTTAATATAAAGTAATTTTATGTACTATACATTATTCCAACTCCTGCCGCGCACAGCCTTTGGCCGTGCACGGCTTGGGTAGGTCGCAAGGCCTGGCCTGCAACCAAGCCCTTATAACCACCCAACCCTGCCCCATGCACAGCCTTTGTCCATGAGCAGCGCAGATTGCATAAAATCACCAACTGTCTCTCTCAGTCGATCTGTGAGTGGGTGCATGAGTACCCGAGTGGGTCTGAAAGTGGGTGTGTCAGTCTATGAGTGGGTCTGAGTGGGTGTGTCAGTCTATGAGTGGCTCTGAGTGGGTGCATGAGTGTCTGAGTGGGTGTGTGATTTGGCTCATGAGTCTCTGAGTGCCTGTATGAGTGAATGAATTACTGTATGAATGAGTCTGTGGTTTTTCTTTCAAATTTGTTCATATCCACTAATATTTTGTAAATAATTCACGAGACATTGTGAATTTTTGCAAATATCATGCATGATCACGCAAACTTATTTGAAACCACAAATTTGCCTCTAAAACACATCTATATCACACCCCTGGGGCCAGAGTACTTTAACCCTGACCCCTAATGCCACCTTCAATTAGGATTTGTACCCAGGGGGTCCGTGTCCCTTGAAATAAAATGGCAGCCCCAACTTTCTAGTCAGGTTGCGCTCAGTGAATTACAGCAGTTCTTTTTGCATGAGCATTCATGAAAATTCAAAAATTTTTGCAAAATATTTGTGAGGTAATCACAAAGTAGCCGCAGCCAGAGATGTGCAAATTTGGATTTCCCTTAATTTCTCAAAACCTACTGAACAGATTTACACCAAATAAGCAAAAGTACAATCTGCATACCAAAAGCTAGCTTTCTGCCAAATTTGGTGTCATTCCGTCCAGCGGTTTGTGCTGTAGTCGTATCTAAAGGTCCTATGGGAATTAACATAGGAAACACAACTTTTTGACACTCCCTTTTTCTTGGTCCCTGCTAGACAGATCACCCGAAAACTTTCCATGTGCAACAAGAATCACCGTTATACTTTTTTGAAACATTTTGGGAAGATTCGTCAAACAGCACCAAAGATATAGGCAAGTCAAAACGCTTTTTCTATGGAAACGTGGTCCTAACTATAACTAGCTAGTGGCGACCGCCAGTAGCTAGATATAGATATAGATAAATATAGATAGATATAGATATAGTTAATACTCACCCTGACCCTTTCAATACCCAACACCCTGAAACATAAAAACAGAGGGCCTGATTCAGAAAGGTAAACTTACTCTTTTGTGAAATTTTATGATTGGTTGCTTTTTTCAAAGGTATTTTATTATTAGTATCTTTATGATTGTGAAGTCTCTGCACATGATAGGACAGTCCTATCTTTTTATCTGTGGAGACTCCAAAGTCATAAAGAAACTAATCAGAAAATACCTGTGCGATTAGTTAACAATTGTAAACTTACACAAACATTTAAGTTTATCTTTGTGAATTACGCCCACATTATTTAAAGAAATTAACAATAATTTAGATAAAACCAATAAATACTATATATACATACTATAACAAATATTTCTAAAAATATGTAGGCTCGTTTAACATTCAAAGAAACAATTTTAAATCTACATATGAATAATAAATTTAAAAAGGCTTAGAAACATTGTTATTTAAACCTTATATACCTAAAACTTCAATATTATTGTACAAGATTGAAAAACAATATACTTACTATAATAATGCTTAATTCGACATAATGATACTCTTGATATTCAGTCTTAGATGCTTAGTACCATTGACATTGTGATTTTGATATTAGGGATGCACACCAAACTGAAGAAGTAAGAGTAACGACTCAACACAACTGGAGCAAGTAGTTTTATGAGTAGGTGTCCTTAAAAAATAATATCTACCATGCTATCTCTTTATTGAAAGCAGTCCACATTAAGCATATTATAGCCAATAAGGACTTCAAGGGCAGTTTAGGTCCAGAAGCCTCATGAAGCCATGTTTCTGAGACAAAGATAATGTCCATTGTGTGCTGCAACATAAAATCATCAACTAGGAGATTATGGCAGGGAAGTAAATGGACATTAATCAAGGCACACAAAAGAGATGCACAAGAAGTACTAGGAGGACTAGTGGCAATAGTATTGGAAGATGGCAGTGTGGCACACAGTTAAAGAGCAGAAACTGTTTGGGATAATACCTGAGAAATTTTTCATGTATGTCATGCAGCTGACATGCATCAGAAACAGAGTTCTGGGCCATAGCCTGGCGCACAAACGGGCACAGATGAACTTATCCTTGCTGCACTCTTTAGCGGACCTAATGTTCATATTAATATGTAGGCAGCCACTGGTGGTAGACAAAATATGTTCACAGCCACTAGTATGCCAGCCTAGAGAACTTCTAACATGGCAGCAGGTTGCAAGGTGAAGGGCAGGGAGTTCAAGGCTAAGGACACTAATTACACTTACCAAGAACACAACACAAATCTGAGCTCAGGACACAAAGCAACCTCAACAAAAGATGTTAAGAACAGCAAGTACATAAAAAAATAATTAGATTTTAAAACCTCAAAGGCTGTTCTGACATCAGCACAGAGAATCAATTTTGCACAGACCCGCTGTTTGTTGCAACATAGGGGAGGTCACTGAGCAGCATATTGGAGAGCTCTAGTGTGCCAACCTAAAGAACATACAAGAGGGCAGTGGGCTGAGTGGTGTAGCGTGAGGAACACAAGAATGAGGACAGAAAACAAAGCAACCACATCAAAAAAGGTTACAATAAGTCAATGAAAATTTTTAACAGTAGTTACATTTTAAAGACCCCCAAATATCCTGACATCATCACAGATAGTCAGTTCTAAAGAGTGAGTCAGGAGGTTTCTTTGAATAATCTACAGGCTTGGTGGAGGAGAAACCAATGCGTTAACTTCAAAACAATTTTCTTTTCTTGCAGGTTTGATTGTCATCTCTGCTTTTTAGGTCGCAGCCTACCAGACAGCTAAAGATATCTAGGTGACATTCAGAAAACTGATCAAAAAATGCATTCGGCCCACTGCTTGCCTTTGTCTTTGTGCTTTGTAACTCACATTTCCCTGCTTTCCATTTGCTGACTTGATTTGTTTTAGGCTGTCCAACTTGAGTTTGCACCTTCCTTTGCCAAAAACGCGTTTACAGTATCACTCTGAGTGACTTCTTTCTGTAAAGAGACCTGTAAATGGTTCTTATCTTGTCACATTTGCTGTGCATTCAAATACCAAGGTCATTTGTCAGGCGCTGTCTTCTGAGGGTGCTTGTTGACTTTTTTTTCTCTGACTTCAACATGAGAGGATTTATATGACAATCTTGCTGGTTACTGAGAGTGGCAAAATAGTTTTTTCTAGCACACAACAACATTTAAATATATTATTTAAGTATTTCAGAGTATAGCATATTAGGAACACAAATGAAGCAAATGTTTTGTTATTTCTGAAGTGTGTTGGAGACAAAAACATTAATATGATAAAAGTGCACTGTATAGTATTATTAGTGAAACTGCATGTCTGTGCAAATGTAATGGTAATTTCAATTGAAAATGTGTTGTCTGTAATTGCAGTGTGCTACCACACCATGAGTATTCCGCTCTAAGCCACTGCACTCTACTCTGCACCACTCCACACCACTGCACTCTACTCTGCACCACTCCACTTTACACAACCCCATTGCACTCTGAACCACTCTGCTCTACACCACTGCACTCTATGCAACTTCATGCTATGCCTCTCTATTCTACTCTGAAGCACTCTACTCTATGCCAATGTACTCTTCACTCTTCAACACTCTACTCTACAACTCTGCACTCTTTGCCACTGCACTCTACATCACTCCAGTCTAGGCCAAACCAATCTACTCTGCACAACTCCACGCCACTGTAGTCAATGCCACTGCACTCTTTGCCAATACACACTACGTCAAGTCACTTAACTTTGCAACACTCAACTCTATCGCCCCCTCCACTCTATGCCAATCCACTGTGCACCACTCTAATCTACTCGACACCACTGCACTCTATGCCACTGCAATCTACAGCACTTTCTACTAGGACATTACACTCTATGCCACTCTATGCAACTGCACTCTACCCTGCACCACTCCATGCCACTTCACTCTACTCTAAAACAATCTAATCTACACCACTGCACTCTACTCCACTCTACTCCACTATGCGGCACGCCACTCTATGGCACTGCACTCTACACCACTCTACTCAACCACTGCACTCTGCCCCAATGTACTCTACACAAACACACTCTATGTCACTGCACACTATACCACTTCACCCTACTTTGTATCACTGCTCTATACGCCACTCTACTCCACTTTATAATGATACACTGTACTCTCTGCCACTGAACTCAGTACCACTGTACTCTGCACTACTCTACTCTACTCTACACCACTGCACTCTATGCTACTGATCTCTATGGCACTATACTCTACTCTGCACCAATCTACGCTACTCAACTCTGTATCACTTTATGCCACTACACTCTATGCCACTTGACTCTACTCTGCACTCTACACCACTGCTCTCCATGCCACTCGACCTTGCTCTGTGCCACTGTCCTCTACATCACTCACCTCTACATTACTCCAGTCTGCACCACTCTACGCCACTCCATTCTCGTCTACTGCACTCTATGCCACTGCACTGTATGCCATTGTACTCTATGCCACTGCCCTCTACTTGGCGCCACTCCTCTCAACTCTGCACCACTCTACTCTACTATGCACCACTCTGCACCATCATGCTGCATTGTACGCCACTGAATTCAATGCAACTGCACTCAATGCCACTCAACTCTATGCCATTATACTCTGCAACACTCTATGCCAATACACTCTACACCAGTCTACTCTATTCTATGTCACTCCAGTGTATGACATTCTAAGTGACTCCACACTCTGCCACTCCAATAAACAACACTCTCTGCCACTCCACTCTACAGCACTCGGCTCCACTCTACGACACTCCATGCCACTACACTCTATGGCACTATACTCTACTCTGCACCACTTTATGCTACTCTAGTCTGCACCACTCTACACCACTCTACGCTACTGCACTCTACTCTGCACCACTCCACTCTGCGCCACTCCACTCTGTGCCACCCCAATCTGCATCACTCTACTATGCACCACTCTACTCTATGCCGCAGCATTCTACGATGCTGCATTGTACTCTGCTGCATTAAATTCAGCAGCACTCATTGCCACTGCACTCTATGCCACTATACTCTGAAACATTCCATGCCAATGCACTCTACACTATTCCACTCTACTCTATGCCACTCCAGTGTATGCCAGTTTATGTGACTCCACACTATGCCACTCCAATAAACGTCACTCTCTGCGACTCCACTCTACAGCACTCTACTCCACTCATCACCATTCCACTCTATGACACTCCACATCACTCTCCTCTACATCACTAACATTTAGCCATGCTGACCAGCAGCTATGCTGGTGTGAAACATGGCTAAAACACATTGGCAATGCCAATAGCTTTTGCATAGGTGAGACCTATTGGCTTTGCCTATGCTTGTTAACTTTGTCACTGTTTTCCTAAAATTCTCTTCCTCCTTCTTTCTCACTCTTTAGTATTTCTCTTATTATAGGTCAAAGTTAGATTTTTTGTTTTAAGAAGCCATGGTCACCAAACATGAGTGCCAGTAGCCACCACCTGCAGCCACCAGCATAAATTAAGCACTATTTGAAACAGAAACATTGTAGCATAGTTTAGTACACTTTTACAGGCTCCACAAAACCTCAGTGGGGGCTGATAATGTAAATTAGGTGCTAGCAATATTTCTGAGGACTATGGTTTTAAAATGTTAATGATGGTTTATTGATAAAATTGGATGCAAAATTAATACTTTTTGGGATAATTTTAAAAATATTCAAGCACAATTAAATAACTGTTTTTGGCTATTCTCCCTTTTGTGTTTGACAGTTCACGTGAGCCTGAATAAAATATACTCTTGAACTGAAATGGTGTGTCTGACACCTTTCAATGCTAAAACATGTTGTTTGGTAGGTGTCAATATTGAAAAGGGTTGTCTGAAGTCTCTTAACCTCTTCCATGCATTGAACGGCTGGGAGCCATCCGACGCCAATGTGGGTATGTGTGTTGGGCGGCTCTCAGACGTCCTTCCACCCACCCACAGGGTAAGAGTTGGCACTCCCCCTGTGAGCCGGCCCACTCCATCAGGGATAGAAGCCAAAGCACTTCCGCTGCCACCCTGGACCCACCAGCGATCTGATAATGTCAATGGGCATGTCACTGCCGGCATCATCAGATCAGGCCAGCAGAGCTGGAAGACATTTGCTTCCAGCGCCAATCGTGGAAGGAGGTTCATTTTTCCTCCTGGGAAGGGTGGGGAGGTTTTAAAGTGGCACAGGTGGGAAAGGAATTAGCTTTTCCTTTCCCCCTGTGTCTCTTTGAAATGTATTCCTGCTGTACGATCACGCAGGGCGTCACGATCGTGCAGCAGAAAAACACACTAGGCCACAGGGATTTTTACGTTGTGTGTGTATGTTTTTGATGTGCGGGGAGTGACCCCTTGGGCAAAGGTCACTTCCTTCAGGGGGCACATATTTTGGCCATTCTGCCTCCCTTGGGGGCAGATCGGCCATGTTTTTAGGACAATCTGCCCTCAGAAACCAATAGACAACAGGGAATTTTGAATTTGGGCGATTTTGGGGAGCGGTCCTTGGCAAGGATCGCTCCCTTTAGGGAGCAATTATTTTGCAAACTTAAGTCCCCCTTTGGGTGGCAGATCAGCCTCTTTTTTGTAAGGCCCATCTGCCCCCAAGTGGGGCAGAAGCCACTAGACACCAGGGTTTTAACTGTTGACGATTTTGGGGAGCAGCCCCTGGGACAAGAGTGGCTCTCTTTAGAAGGGACATTTTGGCAATTTCAGCCTCTTCATTTTAAACCATTAGACACCAGGGATTTTAAATGTTGGCGATTTTGGGGAGCGGCCCCTGGGGTAAGGGTCACTCTCCTTTAGGGGGTGAGTGTTTTGGCCATATTTGTAGGTCCATCTGCCCCCAGCTTGGTATGTGTGGACTGGCACATTTTTTTAATTTGTGATTGTAAGGTTTATTTCTCCTTTTTATTCTAGTGCAAAGCTTTTGATTTCTTTGCTGTGACTCTGGTTAGTGGTTTTGGCAGTGGTAGATCTGCAGTTTGTGTAGTGGTATGAAAATCATTTTTGTACTGTTAACTTCAAGGAGGACCATTGCCATGCATGAATGAGATTTTTATTAATGGTGTAATAATAGCTGCATATTTAGCTTATGTTTTATTGTGTGTGAAATTCTCTTTTGATTAGTCCGCTATGTGTATTCTGTTGCCTTATGTGCAATTTTATTTTGTTTTTCCTTTTCAATGGGAGATCGCTTGTTGCTTGCTATGTCTGTGCAGAGTAGGTGCTAGTGATTCTAGCTGTCTCTGGGAAGTGAGTGGTATCGTTTTTGAGTATGTAGGTTTTTGTGATAAAGCCACACTTTGTTTATTACGTATTTTTCACATTGTGGGTTGTTGTTGACTTATTTGTCATGTGACTTTTATAAGTAAGGATTATGGCTAGCCGCAAGATGACATCAGCAGATTGTTGGTATGCTTTTTGAATCTTCCTCTGACTATGATTATGAGACTGACTCTGCATCTGAAGCAGAAGAGGAAGTGCAAGATTCTGGCAGTGAATTTTCTGGAGGAATCATCTGATGATGAAGCCACTTTCATTGCGGATGAAGCGCCTGTTTTTGAGGAGGACACTGATGTGCTGATAGTACGGCCAGAGGCATCTGGATTGCAAAAGGCATCTAGGGCTAAAGGTTTCACTTTGGAAGAGCTGAACTTTGATTGCCCCAAACATGGTGCAGCCAGCGTTGCTTGCCTTTACTGGTGTCATAGGGTGTACAGGGGATAATGAAAACTTTTTGCCTATAAATGTCTTTCTGTTGTTGATGGACAATGTTTTTTTGGGTGAGATGGTAGCGCAGGCTAATTTGCATGCTGAACAGTATTTGTGGGACAACAGTGCCAGGCGTAAGCCCCGCTCTAGAGCTACCCAGTGGACTCCCACAAATCTGGAAGAGTTGAAGAAGTTCTTAGGTTTAACTATATTATTGGGCTTGATAAAGAGGCCATTGCTGTCTTCTTGATGGCAACGGCCATATTTCCTGCAATCATGAGTCCTGATTGGTATTTGCTTCTGCTTCGGATGCTGCATTTTGTTCATAATGCTTTAGCGTTGCCATCAGATCACCCTGATTGGAACCGTGTTTTTAAGAATGGCGCTGTCTGTTGATGTGAGTGTTGTAATCTGCTGAGACTGCGGCTGGCGGCATGAATGGTCTTGCATGTGTACCGTATGAAAGGTGTGTGAATGGGCTGTAAAGCGGTGATGCCTTGTCGCTGCTTTATAGCTCATGAGCTGAGTCACTTGTTCAGTTTTTTTACCTTTCAATTATGAACAAAGCATTTCATTTTTGTGAAGCCTCTTGTTAATAACATTTTTTATACTGAACCATCACTTACCCTTGTGCCAAATCCAACCAGTATATGTGTGTACTTGATCAATATATATTGTTGTGCAGTAATATTTGTATTTTCAGTTTTTCTTTGAGAGGTTTACATTGTCTCTACATTGGCACTATTTGTGAATGCTGTAATGAGCTGGGCCCGCCAGCTGGCGGTGTGAATGGTCTTGTGTGTGTCATGTATGAAACGAGTGGTAATGGCTTGTAAAGTGGCTGGTGCAGGGTCGCAGCTCTACAGCTCACAAGCTGTGAGTCATTGGTTCCGTTTTTTGACCTTTCAATTATTAACAGTGCACATAATTTTTGTGAAATCTCTTCTTAATAAAATTTTCTATATTGAGCCATCACTCACCCTCATGCCAAATCCAGCTACTATGTATGTGTAAAAATAATGGTGGATGCCAAAATGTTTTCTTACCCACAATGCCCTGTAAATCTCAAAATGTGATTAAAATCACACAGTTTCCTTGCATTTCTGTGCCATATTCTTCCAGAAACAGAAATAAACCACACATTTCCTACCACCCAGCGTACCCCTCTGCCTCCTGATACAAATGATAGCTCACTTGTGTGGGTGCCCAAAGCAGAGTCAGCCTAAAAATATATTTAAAAAACTATGCTTATGAATGTGCTTTGGTGCCCCCTCAAATGCTATATGTTTTTGGCCCTTCCCTGTCACAGGCCTTTGGCCCGCCCACAGAAGTGAGGTATCCTTTTTATCAGGAGACTGAGGGGAATGCTAAGTGGGAGGAAATTTGTGGCCCCCCTCAGATTCCAGAACTTTCCATCACAGAAATGTGAGGAAAATTTGTATTTTTAAGACAAATATTGAGGTTTGCAAGGGATTCTGGGTAGAAAAATGGGGCCAACACCACACAAGTCACACTATCCTGGATTGCCTTATGTATCTAGTTTTCAAAAATGGACCCCACCCGAGACCCCCAGCATGTCAGGGGTATGCTTCAATGCCTGATTACAGTGGAGCAGGTTTTTTTTGTGAGTTGTTGAATTCCCAACTGAGTGCAGAAGTCCAATAAATATGTCTTGTGGGTACCACTTTGATTGGGAGACTTGAGGAAACACAGAATAGCAGAAGAAGTGTTATTAACAATTGTCTTTCTCTGCATTTTACCAAAAGAATTGCTGTATACCCGGTATACAATAAAAAACGATTACAAGGAGATTCTCAGTTGTTGGCTCTGGGTAGCTTGGGTTCTTAGAGAACCTACAAGCCCTATATATCCCTGCAACCAGAAGTATCCAGCGGACATAACCATATAATGATTTTGAAAATCTGCCACACTCAGGAAAGGTTACAGACGAAAACATAGGCACAAATGGCTTTTTTTTTCAGATCAATTTCATTATTTTTTATTTCAAGTGTTACTTTCTATAAGAAAACCTCGAAGGAATGACAAAAATGACCATTTGCTGAATTCAGAGTTGTATGTACTTTTCAGAAATGTATAATTTTCTGGGATCCACCATAGGTTTCACACCCATTTCTGTCACTAACTGGAAGGAGGTTGAAGGCACAAAAAATATGAAAAATGGGTTATGTCCCGGTAAAATGCCAAAACTGTGCTGGAAATTTTAGTTTTCTGATTCTAGTCTACCTGTATTTTGGCTAATTTCTTGGTCCCCTCCTGGAGAATCCACAAATCCTGGGAGCCTTTAGAATCCCCAGAATTAATGTTGGAAAAGAAGGACAAAAATTTGGCATGGATAGCTTATGTGGACAAAAGGTTATTGGGGCCTAACCGCAAACTACTGCAAATAGCCAAAAAAAAGGCTTAGCAAGGGGGGGGGGGGCTTAGCAGCAAAGGGGTTAACGATGAAAAGAGCTGCTTGATAGTTAGCAGCTGTGACCTATACCATAATAACTATCAATCTGAAATGGATTGTATAATAGTTGTCAAAATCAAGAGGCTCTGTTATAGGGGCCAGCCCTGAATTTTGAACAATGACAGCTCCATAGCTGGCAACCACAAAACAATGTGTGAATGGCCTGGTGCAAAAGTACATAAAACTACCATGCAGGTTAAAGTTAACCTTATAACAACAGCTACAGAATATTATGATACTGCAGATGTCAGAATGGAGTGCACTCTTACATCATTAAGCAGGTTGATAAAAGAAAGTAATCAGCTGATTACCTCAACGGTTTGTATTACTCTCATAGAGAACCTCTTTATTTCAGCATCTAAAGCTCATAACCCACTGTTATGACATACAACAATTGTAACAAAATGAGTTACCTACTGTTGTGATGTCATAAAGGCCTTCCAGGCCATACCGACAGTCCTTCCTGAGAGTCAGTCAGTGCAGCTCTGGCTGAAAGTAGAAAGCACAGCTGCAGGAGGGGAAGGAAGGGAGAGAAGGCGGTGGGGGATGGCAAATGATGTCAGGCACGTTTTTTTATGGCTACCTAACAGAGGCCATACTATGTATGGCTTGTCCTTACTACTTTGCCACTGTGCTGCAGTTTAAAGCAGGGGCAGATGATCTTGTGGGCCATCCGTAACATATAATTATAGCTGGGTACAACGTGAAATAGAGGGATGTTTTTCATCTCAGGATTCTGAACGACATCATAGACAACTCGAGCTTTGCTCTCTCGTCTATTTGATTCACTCAGAACCCCTCGGTGAAAAACACCCCCGTCATTCAGCTACCCATCTATAACCACACTAGCATCCTGAGCACATCAGTCAGATCGAATATAGCAAACATTTGTCTTAAAATTGCCAGAATGTATGGTAAGGAAACAATAAAGGTATAACGCAGTTTTTGGATTAAATTACATAATTACTATCAATTATGTAATTTCCTCCTAAAACTGCCTCCCTGTTGCCTTTTTGATGGAGGAACACCTGTTTGCGACTCCATTTCTGTCCTATCAAACATGGTAGTTATGAAACTGAAAATAGATTGAGATGTCGTCTGTCAGAAAGGGAATAAATAAACTACACCTAATACCAATCACTTTTTTAGCTCTTCAAGTCCACCTACAAAGTACTGCAAAGGCACCTTTCCAAACAAAAAGATATGTGTGATATCTATCAGACCATTGTGCAGAGCCACTGTAACTAGGCAGCAATAGGTAACCAAATTATGTGGCTTGTTAGTAAATTATGTGGGATCAATAAAGCAAATAATGCAATATAATGTGGTGCATTCTCTGGCAGCATTAATTTGTTTCTTATAATTTTAGCACACCTTAGTACTGTCTGAGTCAATTTTTTGCTATATTAGTACCAGTCTTACACCAGAATACAGCAGTCTGCAAACTGGAAGGTAAGCAGTTAACCTTTACAATGGTGTGACGCTGTATAGCTCCATGTGTTGCACGTATTTTGGTAATGCTTGATCCATTTGAGGCAGAATCATATTCTCATTGAAATCTGCAAGTTATACAGGGGATGGTGGGTTATGTAGCATGTGCAGTAAAACCATAATTAAGCAGAACATGTATCGACCTCAGAATTGCAGATTCCTGGGTGCCCTGTCATTATCGGACATGTTCACAGTTGTCAGTCGTATCACCCATGCAGCCACCTAGAGCTAAAATTAGGCCAAAAAAGCTAACAGCGTGGCAGTGTGAAAATTAAATCTACTCGCCATTTGGAAAGTAAAGAAAATACTATTTACCCAGAATCAGGGCAGCTGGCATAATCCTAAAAACATCTGAGACAGGTCATATTATGCACCGTAGAAAAGGTGCTGGATTAATAAACTGATTCTCAAAGGTTTATCATATAAACTGACGCTAAGCCATTTTTGGGATTCACAAACCAAAACAAATTGGTATTTGGATTGGTTTGTATGGGAAAGTAACACAAAGCGAAAACGAAAGGCTGCTTTGTATTACTTTGCCTCAAGGGGGCTTTTCATGGGTGGTACTTGGGCTTACCCGTGCTACTACTTATGCTTTTCGATGCTAAACCCTATTCTCAAACATCAGTAGAAAGGGTTTAGCACCAAAAAGTAACGCCGCTGAAAAAGAGTGCGTTAAACTGAGAAGTGTTTTAATTTCTTTGTGCTTTTCCAACTTTGTATGTGTGCTGCACTGTACAGCACACATACAAAGTAAGAAAAGCTTTTTCAATGGTCTAGGCATTGTATTTTGTGCAGGAAGGATACCCTTTCTGCACAAACCTATGTTGGACTCACGCACACACCCTAACACTATGGCGCTAAGGTGTGTGCGTGGCGCACAGCAGCTGAAATCAACACCACGGCTAGGGAGAGGGGTGTAGAGTGCCATAACTATGTGAATATGGCGCTCTCCTGCTCTCTCCCTGTCACACAACTCAGTACAGCATTTTTGCCTGCTGCACTGTGTTGGGTGACAAGTTTCGCAATATTGGCCCTAGAGTAGAGCTCCATGCAGCGCCTTCATCAAACAAAACCTGCCTGCCTGCAGCTGCCGAAACATCAAAAACAGTCTGAGACATCAGATACAATTTCCAGCGTGTCACACAAACTATGCAACAGATATCAGATACAAACAACTGACTGACAAGCAGACAGACTGAAAACAAGTCTCAGAAATATCATATTCAGAATGGAAATTGATGCGTTGCTAATCATCTATCAGCTTTTAGATGATTCATGAGACGCAAAACTAACTACCACCCAATATAAGTTTAAAAGCTCACACAAACAAACCAGTACGTATCAACTTCTAGGCTGAAGGCAGGTATTTCGCTGATCACATACGATGGAATCTATCTGACAGCATGAATGCTCAAAGCAACCTACTGACATAGGTTCAAATGTATAAAATGCTGCTGTCAAACTGATATAGACTGACAAAAGAAAATAGGAATTAGGCAAAGCATTGCCAAATAGCTGTCAAACTAAAATATATTTCTGCCATCAGTTTGTCTAGGAAGACTTCTCTGACAGCATAAGGACTCCCTTCTCTGCGAGAATAGACGCAGAATTTTCTATCATGCTTTATGAAATTGTGGCCCAGATTTATAATATGTTTGCGCTGAATTAGCATCATTTCTTTACAGTAATTCAGTGAAAACTTAACTCCATATTTATATTTTTGATGCCAGACTAGTCTAGCATCAAAATATTGGAGTTAAAGTCATTTTTTGGATGCGTGAAACCACCTTGCATCAATGAGATGCAAGGTGGGCGTTGCCATCCAAAAAATGACTCTAAGGCCCTAGCGCCCTATTTATCCTCCCGTGCAAAAATGGTGCACAGGAGGGATGCGGTCCTAAATAATGGCACTAAGCCTGCTTAGCACCGTTATTTAATGCCTGCGTCTGGGCAGGCATTAGGGGACCTGTGGACCCATTTCCATGGTCAAACACCATAAAAAGAGCCCACAGGCGCCCTCCCCAACCCCCAGAAACACCCCCACCCACACCAGAGGGACACTACAGGATGGGGGACCCCATCCCAGGTAAGTATAGGTAAGTATTTTAAATAATTTTATTAGTGCTATTGGGGGCCCTGAAATGGGCCCCACTACATGGCACAGGGCGCAATGGCCATGCCCAGGGGACCCCTGCCCCTGTGCTGGCCATTGGGGTGGTGGGCATGACTCTTGTCTTTTATAAGACAGTAGTCAAGTGGTATGGATGGCTTTGCGTCAAGAAATGATGCTAGGCTGGTTAGAGTCATCTGTTTTACTATAACCAGCCTCACGTCATTTTTTGGTGCAAAACACCATTCTCCCAAACCGCCACTCCCACCCAGCTAAAGTCATTTTGTTTTTTTACGCTAGCCGAACCTTTGCGCCGGATTGCACCATACCATTAATATGGCGCCTGGCTGGCATCCTGGAATGGCACAATCCAGAGCTATACTTTTTGACGCAAAACTGCGCAAATACAGTTTTGCTTCAAAAAGTATAAATATGGGCCTGTATTTGTTAGCTTGTTCCGGTTGGGATTATTGTAAAATGTATTTTATGTCAGTAAATATTTTTCTTCTGTTGTCATTGTATCTGTCAGAGTGATGAAAAACTGCTTGACAAGTGTCAGGCTGTAGAAACAGCTGTTAAACAATTAAAAACAACCATCTAACAAAGGTCATATGTAGACTGCAACTTGCAATTGCCAAACTAAACAAGCGTTGCTAAAGCCAATATTTGTGGTTTGCATTGTGAATCCTGTCCAAACGTGAAAAAGACTGCTGCACTGAAAAACATAACAAACATGTAATGTGTGAGCATTTAGTGTAATTTGAGATATAAAGATGTGCCTCGTGCATTGCATAGAAAGCAATCTATTAGAGGCAGAATTATACACCAAACAGCCAACAGTACGAGATGAGAGAATAATACTCCAATATTGCTTTAAATAATCGTTAACAATAAGTCAAGCAGACAGCTGTGCTACCAAGGGAGACCTAAAAATAGAACCGTTCCCCAGGATGGCAAACTCAGTTGTTAGACTGAAAAGAGGAAGCCATCAAACTGAAAACAGACTGTTGTGAGCCGGAAAACCGACAACTTTCAGCCTTAAAATAGACCCATGTGAGAAAAAAATAGAGACCAGTAAAATGGGACATAGACCGTTGTCAGACTGAGTTAAGGCATCTGTCAAAATGATACCAGACATATGCCAGTGTGAAACCGGCATATCAGAAAGTTATTTGAGAAAAGCCATTTTAGAAATGTTCATAAATAGAACAAAATAACGAAGACTATGTAACTGAAACTAGGTAATGTGCATATTGGTTAAAGAAAGGCAGCTCTTCGTTTGATAAAGGACAACTGTCATATGGCAAACAGACCGGAGCAAATTGAAGGTAGGTATTTGTCAGACTGATAATAGGCAGCCACGAGACTGTAAATGACATTTCTCCAAACTGGAACCCGGAACCTGTCAAGCGGAAAACATTCCTTTTTAAAATTGAAACTGAAACTGGATCGAGAGAACTAACTAACAGAAAACCTCCAGCTGAGAAACTGAAAACATAAAATTATTTTGAAAAACTGACGCAGCGTCCATGTCAATCTTAAAATGTAAATGTGTCAAGCTGATAACACTGATAGATGTCAGCTCACAATGAAAACAGACTGCGTCCTGAACACAGGCATCTGAAATAGTGGCAGGTGACATCTGCCAGATTTA
The DNA here is from genome assembly GCF_031143425.1 of Pleurodeles waltl. Lineage (NCBI taxonomy): Eukaryota > Metazoa > Chordata > Amphibia > Caudata > Salamandridae > Pleurodeles > Pleurodeles waltl. The sequence continues at coordinate 744,111,983 of NC_090450.1, read as the reverse complement.
AATGGGAGAGTTGTAAATTTTAAAATAGAATGCTGTAACACTACAAAATAAACTGTTTTTAACCTAAATATAAAAGCTGTCAAACTGAAAGCGGACAGCTCTCAGACTGATTAAAAAACAACTGGCTAACTCAGAGCTGCCAGACTGAAAATAGGCAGCTGTCAAACTAACTGAGTACAGACAGTTGGTATATTAAAAACCTAAGAGCTACAGCTGCCCGCTTCCATAGCCAACTAACCTGACAGCTGCCAAACTACGAACACCTGACAGCCTCTATCCATCACTCAGAAAATGGAACCCAGCAGCAAGTGTGCAGATACAGATGTGCTCTAGTAACCGAACGTGTGGAGCAGCCCTTACTATCAGCATCAATGCTTTTATGTGCATAGATCTAAAGACACATTTTGATTACATTATGCCTTTTCATTATTAAGCACGTGAAATAAAATATATACCGTCCTTTGATCTCAGATTCAGGCATTACAATATTTAAGCAGGATAGTAAATCTAATACCACAAGTAGGTGGCCATAGCTTGCAGGTCGATGGGTTGGCTTCACTGCTCTATGGAAGTAAATATACTTGCTACCAATGCCTGTTCAACGGGGGTCTCATACAAGTTATCTGGCTTCTCCACTAGGTGCAATATAATCTAGAAAATTAAACAGAAAGGTGCCAGCGTGGCATTCTAAGGTGACGGGTGAAATAGTCGGTAGTGGGTGGAGAAGGGAGCAGGAGGGAGACATTCCTGCCTGCAGAAACCCTCTGGAAAGTTGAATTATGTGAGATCTGTTCCACAAGGCACTCAAAACTTAGAAGACTGTGGGCTTTATTCTCAGTTGTGGAAACCACCGTTCACTTTTTTCCAACTGGACAGGGTTATCTAAAAACAATTTTGATTCCTAAAGACAGCCAATGAAAAATTGCTTGAGAATAAAGGTAACAGTTTTCACCCAGCCACACCAATATCTGAGGCAGCCAGGGCTCTCTAATGAATATTTCTAATATACTGTTATCCACTCCTAGATGGCTTGCTTACAGATGAACATTCTATATTTTTCCGTAAGATAACAAGCCATGGCAAAGCTTATGGAGAACTATTGAACTTGCCAATGTTTTTTTGCTGATGCTATTTACCAGTGGCAGAAAGGGAAAGAAAAATGGCTATTGCGGATGCTGAACAGCATCAGCAAAAAAAAAAAGGTGCAATGATTTATATGAATGCATATGTTATGACTCTTTGGTAGCTGCAGCATCCTGTAGCGATTTTGTTTTTCACTGTTCCAAGATGGCAGATGAGCTTTGAGTGGTATAATAAAACAAGCATTGAGAAAGACAATAGGTCTTGCCTTTCACCTTTGCCAATGATTTTTTGTAAATGCTGTTTCTCCTCAGCAAAGAACATTATTAATTACTCCTGAAGCTGGAGAGCATTAAAAAAAAAAAAGAAAAAAGCAACACCCAGCGTAATGACTGATGTGAATGTATGTCTCATAAGGCTGCGGCAACCTAGAGTGAGGATGTATACATGTGCATGCATCACCGGAAATGTGAATGTATGTGCTGTGATGCAGTACCCATTTTTTTACGTTTTGCCTGCACGCATGCTTGTGTGCTGTGCTTGCAAAATCTTTTGTTGATAAAAAAAACGTAGAAACTGCCCTTCACTTACCTGAACTTACCATTAGCTTGGTCCAACGTCGTTCTAAATTATGTGTTTCTAATGGGGCACCTGGGTCACCTGTACATCATCTGCTTCACTTCCTGCTCTCTTCTTTGTCGTCCGTGCCATTGTGTTGACTCGGGACCAAGTACTTCTTCCGGTCACTTGCTATTGGACACTGACCAGTGTCCTTCCTCTGGCTACGATGCTGAAGGTACTCCTTTTTTCTTTCTGCATGCCATCTCCTTTCTTCGCTACCATCTACTTTCTTCTTCGCCCCATGCAGTCTTCTTTCTCTGCTGCCGTCTTCTTTCTTCTTTACCGCACGCCGTCTTCTTTCTTCACCGCATGCCATCTTCTTTCTTCGCTGCATGCCATCTTCTTTCTTTGCTTCCTCTGGCTATGGCACTGAAAGTACTTATTTTTCCTTTCTGTCTGCCTTCTTCTACCTTCGCTGCTGTCTTCCTTTCTCGCCGCTGTCTTCTTTGTTTGCTGCCATCTTCTTTCTTTCCCACATGCGGTCTTCTTTCTTCGCTGGCATCTTCTTTCTTCGCCATGTGCTGTCTTCTTTTTACACAGCATGACGTCTTTTTTCTTCACTGCATGCCATCTTCTTTCTTCGCTTCCTTTGGCTACGACACTGAAGGTACTTCTTTTTTCTTTCTGCATGTCATCTTCGTTCTTAGATTCCATCATCTTTCTTCTTCATCGCATGCCAACCAAACTTTGATCATACTATGGGCGGGCCTTTCTGTGGGAGAACTGTGGCCCTTATAGGAAATGCTAACAAGGCTTCATAAACGTTAGAGTCATAGAAATGTGGGTGAACTAGGATATTATTGAGGGATTTGCAAGTTTGCCAATATATGCTATTGGCCTGATCAGTCCCATTGCTATATATTGATTTATAAAGTTGCAATCTTTTCCCTTGGATTTTGAAAGCTTACAATGACTACCGCCATCGTGCACATATCCACTCAACTGGGTGACTGCAGCCATAGGGACAGCAGCCTGTGGGTGGTACCGGTGGGATCAGAGGTGGATGACGGGGGGTATAAAAAAAACAAAAAGCTTATCTGCCACTCCTGCTCCATCCCGCGCTGCTCCCGATCTTGCTGCTGACCCCTTCCTCTCTTCCCAGCAGTCACCACAGGTTCCCAAACCAGATGCTGCTTTCATGCTAAAGCTAGCATGAGAGCACTGCTAGGCTTGGCCTGAGCGGGCTGGTCTGACGCTCGGTCAGGCACAGGGAGCCTGTGCCATTTCTCTAGCCTGGCTGTGCAACACAGCCAGGTTGGAGACATGTAAGTGATCATGTCTGTTTGGCCAGCCGGCCAAGCAAACATGCACACTTTACAGAGACCACCACTCCTTCCTATACCCTGGCCTCACCCGCCCTATATTCCAAGCTGTCAGACAGAGAGCGGCAAATACAATTAGAATAACATTGTTTTCTTATCATTTTATTTGCCGCTGTCTGCCTGAGCAGGGGGGCGATGCTCCTCCGCTAAAACGGAGGGACCACCCCTGATAGCAACATCACATTTTAAAGCAGAGTTAAAAACATAAGCACTGACTTACATCGCTTGCATCTGGCTATGTCCATGGACTAGGAAAAGGTCATTCCTGGGACTGGGGTGAGGAAAAAGTGGGTCACACCTTACAATGCATGAGACTATCTGAATCACCCCCCCCCCGAGGCAGCTTCTTGCTGGGAGTGGGTGGCACACGCATTGGCAAAGCCAATAGGTTTCGCTTTGTTTATTAATTTGCATTCTATCTTTCTGTCTAACCAGATTATTAATATTAGAAACGCTTATATTAATGTTTGTTTTAAATTTAACAAACCTTTATTAGTTCTTTATGTTGTTTATTAATTAAACATATACCACAACATAAACAACTATTAACGGTTTATAAGATTTAACACAAATATTATTATAAACTTTTCCTCATATTTATAATACAGTTAGATAGTAAGCTGAAATGCAAAAGAAAAAACAAAGGCGGAACCTATAGGCTTTGCCAATGCTTGTGTAATTTACCGTTCATAGCTGGAATAGTCTCATCTTGAAGCAGTAATATAAAACAGTTTAAAAGTAGTGCCAGTGCACATTTATTTTTATTTTTACAAAAAAGCAGCCTGTTAGCATATTGCAACTTTTAGTCCCTCCTAAAAAGAAAACAAATTAAAAAGAAAGCCATGGGGAGGGGCGCAAGAGCAACAGTATAGCAGGTGGGCAGTGATCGGTTAAAAAATTAACACCTTGAGTGACAGGAGCAGCAGGGTTTGTAGGATGGCTTGAAAGAGTGAAAAATAAAAATTGCTGATGGGTGGTGGGTTTGAGCTGAAAAGAAAAGTGAGGAGGAACATAGAGGGCAGAAGTGGGGAGAGGAAACAATGTCTGAGAGAGCAATGTGGAGCAGGTGGTGGAGAAGCACACAATTGAGAAATAAATGAAAGGGACCACAGAAGATCAAGAACAACATGGAATGGTGTGGAGAGAAGCACATGGGCAGCAGAGAGCAACATGAAGTGCAGGGGGAGAGAAGTATACAAGGGAGACAGCTGAAAAAGCATGCATTCTCATGGAGTGTTTAACTAAAATGAAAAAAAATGTAATGGTTTGAAAGTTAGCAGTGGAAGCAAAGAAACCAGCCAATCAAAAGAGATGGTAAAGAGGGTATGCTCCGTGAGAGGGCCACATGCAAGGTTGACAATGCTGGAACACAAATAAGAGGAAGGCAGACAAGAGTGACAGGAAAGCCAAAAAATGGTATGCAATGAGCTGGCTCTAAGCTCCTGTACGTTCTTCTCGAACCGACAACATGTCTTTTGAACCCAAGCAGCTGCACTGTCTGGTAGGTTGAACCTAAAAAGCAAGTTCCTTAAGGTAAGCAGTGGAAATATACAAGTCAATAATTCAAAAGGATTTTAAGGAAGCTATGCTTCAGAGGGCAGACAAACTCAAAAAGAAAAAGGCATGCCAATGGATAAGAAGCAAACAAATGATATTGACTAGGAAATGAAGCAAGCAAATGAGATTGATAAGAAAATTAATCAGCAATGGGCTGTCCCAAAGCCCACTGTAAGTATTGGTATTATCCAATATAGGTCTTTTTCCAGACAGAAAAATAAATGAATTAAAGGTACACAAAAGCATGTGTTTTTGGAAAGAAGTGGCCCTGCAGCAAGTTGCATTTGTGGGGACTTCCTAAATAGTTTTAGAAAAGTTCAGCACTAAAGCAGTGGAGGAACAACTGAGAAGCAAAGAAGAGCAGGTGTATCCATGCTGGTAATGGTGATCTGAAAGAAGTGTGAAAGTAACTGTGGAGGGCTTATGAAAAGAACAAAGCAGAAAAGAGTGGGATGATGGAAGCAATGGCAGCTGGGATGGGAAAGCAACATGGAGACCATGGCGGTGATTGTCGAAGAGGACAGAAGCAGACAGTGGAGGGAAAGAGAGCAAAAAACACATGCAGTCCCTAAGAAGGCTAAAAGAAAGGAAAAGGTAGTTCCCTGAAAGTACGTATTTGAACAACACAAGTCATCTAATCAAAACATGGTAAAGCAGTAATACTCCAGAGACAGGACAAACCCGAAATTGAGGGGAGCCATCAAATAGGACGGAGAGAAAAGAGCTAGACAGGATAGTTGTCGTATTAAGAGCAAGGGGCCCGAATCAAAGCTCAATATGTACACAACAAAAAAGACACACAAATTAAAAAAACATATTGTAGGAAGCTGGCCTGGTGGTGTGGTGGGTACCTAAGGTACTTACACCTTATACCAGGTATCCCCTATTAGTGCAGTGTAGGCAGTGTCTTGAAGCCAGGCCCTCTAGAGTTACCTGTAGATGAGCGGCCAAGGCTTATCTAGGAGACATGCAAAGCTCATGCAATACCACTGTAGTCACACAGCACTTACACACATGAAAGAAAACACTCAGGGGCTCATTACGACTTTGGCAGGCGGCGGCGGTCGCATGCCATAGTCCCGCGTCGGGATGACCGCCTATGCGGCTGTCCCGCCGTGGGTCCTATTACCCGTTTTCTGCTCGGCCGGAAATGCTGTTTACGCTTGCCGGCCCAGCGGGAAACTCACCACAACATTGAAGCTGGCTCGCAATCGAGTCGGCGGCAACGTTGAAGTGCGTCGTGTGCAATAGCACCCATCACGCTTTTCACTGCCCGTAACTCAGGCAGTGAAAATTGAGATAGGGCTGTCCATAGGGGCCCCTACACTGCCCATGCCAAGTGCCTGAGTCGCCACCTTTCCGCCAGTCCAACCACCGTGCAAAGGCCGGCAGAAAGGGGACTCGTAATCCGGAGGCCAGTGCTGCTTGGAGCGCTGCCCTGGCGGATGACGACCGGTGAGACCGCCAGGCTGTCGACTGGCGGCAACCTGGTGGTGCCAGCAGTCGAACCGTGGTGGTTCCACCTTGGTGGTAATGTGGCAGTCTTAAGACCGCCACGCTCGTAATGAGGTACTCAATGTTACAAAAATAATGGTACTTTATTTGAGTGACACAACACCAAAAAGTACTAGAGAGGCAACCCTCCAATAGGAGGTAAGTAACACACTAGATATCACTAGATATCAACAATAGGCATAGAAAGTGATAGAAAACAGTGCAAGTACAGTTAGACAATAGTGACCCTGGGGGGAGCCCAAACCATATACTAAAAAAAATGTAATGCAACACAGCACCCCCACCTAGGTAAGTGAAATGTGTAGAGGGAAACTGGGGGTACTAAGAAACCCCAAAGGTAAGTACCACAGTGCCCCCAAGCGACCAGGAGGAAAGGAGTAAATTACTAGATTTTCCCCAAACCACCCAAAAAGAAGAAAAGGAAGAAAATGCAATACCCAGGCAAGACTGCAAGAAACCAGCGGTGGATTCTTGAAGAGGAAGACCTGTGAAAGAAGGGGATCAGGTCCAGAAGTCACAGAAGAGTCCACAATGAGTAGGAGCTACTACCCACCCAACTGTGGATAAGGAGTTGGTCAATGATGAGATGAAGATGGTCAGGAATGCAGCCCTGGAGCAGGTGAAGAGTTCCTAGAGGATGCAGTCGATGTCCCATGCCAGATGAAGGATTGCTGTCAGTCAGTGGCATGGAAAAGCTAAAAACAAGCCAAAGGCAGAAGTCGCGGTGAAGCAAAAGTGGAGCTGCTTGGGACCAGCAAGTCCTAGGGGGACCCTCAGCAAGGTGCAGGAGAGTCCAAAGAAGAAGAGGCAGTCCCCACAGGAGACCCACTAGATCAGGAACCAGGAGTCGCAGAGGAGCCCAAGCAGCACAACTGGAGAAGGATCCCACGCCGCAGGAGAAGCATGCAGAGGGCTGTGCATTGCAGGAAGGAGTGATGGAGAATTGGCCTACAAGGAGTCTAAAGATCCCTTGGAGGAGATGCAAACAGGCCTTGGTAGCTGCAAGAGATGCGTTCACAGGGGTACTGTCCTGCGTAGGAAGGCAAGGGCTTACCTGCACCAAAGTTGGACATCTGGCAGAGAAGGCCTAGAGGACTACTCCGACCACCACCTGTGATGCAGGATCCATGCAGCTCAGGATGAGGAGATCCACACAGCTGGTTGTCATTGCAGTTGGTGCCTGCGGATGCAGGGGAGTGACTCCTTCACTCCAAGGGAGATACCTTCTTCCTTCTCATGCAGCCTGAAGACTTGCCACCTTCAGAGGATGCACAGCCGGGGAAATGTTGCAGAGGCTGGACGGAGCGGTGGGAACAATATTGCAAGCAGATTGTCGGTTCCTGGAGGGTCCAGTCACAGTTCTAGTGGTTAGAAGTTGAAGTAAGGTTGCAGAGGAATCCTGCTGGTATCTTGCAAGCCGAATCGGAGGACCCACCCAAGAGAGAGACCCTAAATAGCCCTGAAAGGGGGATTGGTAACCTAGCCAGGTGACTGCCTATCAGGAGGGGGTTCTGACGTCACCAGCCTAACCTGGCCACTCAGATGCTCCCAGAGGTCCCTGCCAGCCTTGGATTCAGGATGGCGTAACCCAGGGACCCTCTGGAGGAGCCCTGGGCACCACCCCTTGTCACGATTCACCCTGGGCTTACCGTCTGTACTGGAGAGGGATGGTGAGTGGCCCCGGTTCCTGCAAGTCCTGCTCTGACCGAGGTAGGGGCGACCCCTTCCGGTAGCCACGGTGCTGCTGACAATAGTACGCCACCACAGTCCGTGCCCTCCAGAAGACAAAACAAGAACGACTGGCGTCCAAGCCAAGACCAGCCGGAGCGTGACCACCACAGCAGAAGTGGTGCAACGCAATGAGAAGAAGAAATGATTCCCCTTATATACCCCTAGACAGGAAGTGACAAACAGGAAGAAGTAACACCACCATCTTGGATTGGGAGGGAGCTATAGCAAGAGATAGGAAATATACCCTTGTACAAAGGGAACAGATGCATGCAGGGAAGAAGGGAAGTGCACAGCATGCTGGGAAGGAGAAGGCATGGCTCAAAAACCATGCAAGAAGAAGAGGAAGGCCCAGAAGGCGTGTGTCGGTAAGTGATGCTAGGGGGGGGCGCAGACACCCCACAACAATATCCGCGTCGCGCGCCGTGCGCCGTGCGCCGCGAGGACCGAGACCCAATTCTGGGCCTCCGGCCTCGCCGCATCCAAACAACATCGCGTGGCCGGAGAAAAGGGCCAACGCGGGCCCGCGACCTCTGAGACGGGCCGCGGCTTCCCCGCAGCCTGGCAGGGAGACGCCGCGGCTTCCCCCGTGGCCCGGCCGGGAGACACCGCCGGCCGCCGCGGCATAACAGTAGGTCCCCCCCCGAGGCCCCAGGTTTGTGAGGGAAAAGACGGAAAAAACGACGGATCAAAAAAGGGGCATGAACCGAAGGTGCGTCTTCCCAGGAGCACTCACTCATAGGGTAGCCCTTCCAATGAATGAGGTATTGGAGACGACCACGGAAGACCCGAGAGTCACAGATTTCCTGGACCTCGTATTCAGGCACGTTATCAATCAATTGAGGAGGAGGACAGGTGAATTGTCTGCGAAAAGGATCAGGGACATAGGGTTTAAGCTGAGATACATGGAATACAGGATGTATTTTCCAAGTCTGAGGCAATGAAGACGAACAGAAACAGGATTGATCTTTTGAAGGATCAGGAATGGACCATAATACTGAGGTTTGAATTTATTTTGGGTTAGTCGGAGAGGTAAGAATTTAGAGAAAAGCCAGACCTTATCGTGGATCTGATAATGCGGGGCCTCACAACGTTTCTTATCAGCCATTCTTTTCATGCGTGTTTTAGTGGCTAAAAGATTTGAATGTATGACACGTTGGATACCCCGTAGTTGCTGGACATATGAGGTAATGGCAGGGAGATTGGATGTTTCTTGCAGAGGAATAGGAAAGGCTTTTGGATGGAATCCATAAGAACAATAGAAAGGAGAGACTTTCGAAGCACTGTGTACTGAATTGTTGTATGAGAATTCCGCTAGTGGTAGGTACGTAGACCAGTTACTCTGTGTAGCATTACAAAAACTACGTAAATATTGTTCAAGGCCTTGATTCAGCCATTCTGTCTGTCCATTCGTTTGGGGATGGAAACCAGATGATAAAGCCACCTCTATTCTTAGTGTCTTACAAAATTGCCTCCACAATCGGGAGATGTATTGGGGACCCCGGTCTGAGATAATGACTTGTGGCAGGCCATGAAGCCGAAAGATCTCCTGAATAAAGATTTGACTTAGTTCTTTAGCCGTAGGTAGTTTCCTTAATGCTGTGAAATGTGCCATTTTCGTGAAGGAGTCAATCGTTACCATTATTACCCGATTCCCAACCGAAGGAGGCAAAGAGCACATAGAATCAGTGGATATAGTGTGCCACGGACCTGGTGGAACAGGTAAAGGACGGAGTAATCCTACTGGTTTATTGCGAGGTGTTTTGACTTGTGCACAGATGGGACAAGAAGTCACATAGTCCTCGGTGTCTGTTTTAAGTGTGGGCCACCAAAAAGAGCGAAGCAAGAACTCTTGGGTAGCCTTCATTCCGCGATGACCTGCAATGGGAGAGTCGTGGCACGTTCGTAGGGCTTTTGTTTGGACTATCTTAGTAGGTAGGAACAAAGCGTTTTTGTGATAGTAGTATTCCTGGTCTTTATGAAGCTGCTGTCGTAAATTGTTCATTTCAGTTGTTTCAAGGTTGGAATATTCAGTCTTAACCTTGTCTAGGAATGATTGTACCAAACTAATGATCTTAGTATTTTCAAATAGGTTTTGCACAGGAGAATCACTACACTCCGGATAGCGGCGAGATAGGGCATCTGCCAAAATATTTTGGGAACCAGGGATATACGTGATGTAAAAATCATATTGACTAAAAAAAAAAAAGCCCATCGAGCCTGCCGACTATTTTGCCACTGAAAGTTTCTCAAACACTGTAAATTCCGATGATCTGTCCGTGCCTCAAAAAGTTCTTTTGATCCCATAAGAAAGTGTCTCCATTCAGTGCAAGCTGTCTTCAAGGCGAGTAGTTCTCGTTCTAATACCGAATAGTTACGTTCGGAGTTGGATAGTATGTGTGAAAGATAGAATACGGGGTGTTCTAGCCCATCATCATCTTGTTTTTGTAGCAAAGCAGCCCCGATTGCTCTTTCTGAGGCGTCCGTGACGACAATGAACTGTTTGGTGGTGTCTGGATGCCGTAGAATGGGAGCTTGAATGAAGGCCTTTTTTAACTCTTGAAAGGCGGATTCAGCATCTTGGGTCCAACAAAAACCCTTCCTTAAATTTTCTTTCTTAAGGGTTTGTGTAATATAACTAGTTCTCTGGGCAAAGTCGGCTATAAACTGACGATAAAAATTGGCCAATCCCAAAAAACACTGAGTTTCCTTGATGGAGGAGGGGGATGGCCACTGCAGAATGGCTTGGATCTTGTCTGAATCCATGGCAACACCTACTTAGTTGATGCAATACCCCAAGTATTTTACTTCAGTTTGGTCAAATTCACATTTTTCTGGCTTGCAGAATAGATGATGTTGTCTAAGCCTTTCTAATACTTGGAGTACATGTTTAGTGTGTTGTTCTGGGTGAACAGAGAATATTAGAATGTCATCCAGATAGACGACCACTGTCTGGTGTAGAAGATCAGAAAAAATAGCGTCCATAAATCTCTGAAAGATGGAGGGAGCATTGGTTAGTCCAAAAGGCATCACCCGATATTCATAATGGCGGAAAGGTGGTCTGAAGGCAGTCTTCCATTCATCACCTCTTTTATCCTTAAAAGATGGTATGCTCCCCTAAGATCTAACTTGGTGAATTTCTTAGCCCCTCTGACGGCTTCTAAGATGTCCTTAATAAGAGGCAGAGTGTAGCGATCCCTAGTAGTGATTTTATTCAATCCTCGAAAGTCTATGCAAGGACGTAAGTCTTTCATCTTCTTTGGTACGAAAAAGAGGGGAGCCCCTGCAGGTGAAGAGGAAGGGGCAATCAGACCACTTTGTACATTTTCCTCTAGATATTCCTTGAGGATCTTTTTCTCAGGCTCGGTTAGAGAATACATTCGCCCAAAAGGAACCACGGCATCTGATTCCAGAGGAATGGCGCAATCGTATTCCCTATGGGGTGGCAGTACTGGCCTTTCTGGTTTCTGGAATACATTGGCATATTCTAGATAATGTCTGGGTACTCCTTGTAGAACGTTGATGGAACATCCCACTTTAGGTGGTGTTAATAAGAGACTCTTCGGGGACCAATAGGTTCCTGCTAAATAACAATGCTGTTGGCAAAAGTGAGAGGAAAGAGAAATGGTTCTAGTTTCCCAATGAATATAGGGATTATGCCGGGTTAGTCATGGAATCCCCAGAATCATTACGTGATGCGGTGAGAATATCAAGTTGAAGGAAATATTTTCTTGATGTTTCCCGAAATGCAGACATAATGTAGGAGTGGTATGCCTGACAGGTCCCAAGGCTAGGAGGGAACCATCCACCATGTGGACTTGCTCTGGTACTTCCTTGGGTATCTGAGGAATCTGTCTTTCCATGGCCCAGTTTTCATCTAGATAGATACCACTGGCTCCACAATCCAACAAGGCCAGTGCTCTTTCTTCACGGCCATCTGTTAATTGTAATGTGACGGGTAAGAGGAAAAGAGCAGTTATTTCTTCCCTGGAGGAACAGATGGAAGGTATCTCGGAATATCCCGTCCTCACCCTTCTCACAGAGGACGGGAGCTGGCGTTTCCCAAGGGCTTGGCTGGACGGATGGGACAGGTACGAAGTAGATGACCAGCAGCACCACAGTAAAGGCAAAGTCCTTTTTGTCGCCTGTTTTCACGCTCACTAATTGATAACGGCTCTCGTGCCATATCAATTTGCAGAGGCCCCTCATCAGTAGATCCTTTAGGTTCAAAATGAGTCTCCTCGGAGTGATGAGGATTGGCGCGGGAGGTCATTGAGTGTGATGGTATACGACTCTTTTTCTTCTCCACCCTTCGCTCATTTAGACAATATTCAATCGCAAGGGTCAAATCCATTAAACCCTTGAGATTCTCCACTCTGGCGGAGTGCACTAGTTCATCTTTGATATCATCCCTAAGACCCCTGCGAAACAGGGTCACCAAAGTACGCTACACCCAAGAAGTCTCAGCTGCCAAATGTCTAAATCGTGTGATGTATTGTAGAACATCCTGACTTCCTGGTTGGATATCGCATAGAGCTTCTTCTGCCGAAGATTCAAGTCCAGGACGTTCAAACATTTGCTTAAAGGCAGCGACAAAGGCTGAATAGTTAGACAGGCTGGGATCATTGCCTGTCACCAAGGGGGTTGCCCAGGCTAAGCCCGGGCCAGATAGAGCGCTGATCAAATATCCAACCTTAGTCTTGTCTTGCATGAACTGTGAAGGACGGAATGCAAAATAGACTGTCAAGGCATCTAGGAACTCTCGCAATTTGTTAGGATCCCCAGAGAAGCGAGGTGTGGTTGCAGAGACAGTAGGGACATCAGTGGCTCTAGAGGCTAGGGCTTGTCGGAAAGCCGTATTTTCGGTCCGTAGCTGTTGGAGTTCTTGGGCCTGTTGTTGGATAGTCAGGAGCAAGGTTTGGCTTGTTGGTTCCGTACTCATCACGGGATTCTCCATGGTTCCGGTCAGCGATTGAAGTTTTGGGCGTTGCAATCTGTCATGATTCACCCTGGGCTTACCGTCTGTACTGGAGAGGGATGGTGAGAGGCCCCGGTTCCTGCAAGTCCTGCTCTGACCGAGGTAGGGGCGACCCCTTCCGGTAGCCACGGTGCTGCTGACAATAGTACACCACCACAGTCCGTGCCCTCTAGAAGGAGTCCCAGAGGAAAAACCCCAAAGGGAAAAAACCTCCAACAGGAACTCCATGGAACAGAAGGAGGACACAAGGATTTAGAACTCAGGATCCTGGAAATCTGGAAGACTGAAGACAAAACAAGAACGACTGGCGTCCAAGCCAAGACCAGCCGGAGCGTGACCACCGCAGCAGAAGTGTTGCAACGCAATGAGAAGAAGAAATGATTCCCCTTATATACCCCTAGACAGGAAGTGACAAACAGGAAGAAGTAACACCACCATCTTGGATTGGGAAGGAGCTATAGCAAGACATAGGAAATATACCCTTGTACAAAGGGAACAGATGCATGCAGGGAAGAAGGGAAGTGCACGGAATGCTGGGAAGGAGAAGGCATGGCTCAAAAACCATGCAGGAGGAAGAGGAAGGCCCTGAAGGCGTGTGTCGGTAAGTGATGCTGGGGGGGGGGGGCGCAGACACCCCACGACAATATCCGCGTTGTGCGCCGTGCGCGGCGAGGACCGGTACCCAATTCTGGGCCTCCGGCCTTGCCGCATCCAAACAACAGCGCGCGGCCGGAGAAAAGGGCCGCCGCGGGCCCTACGACCTCTGACACGGGCCGCGGCTTCCCCCGCGGCCCGGCCGGGAGACGTCGCGGCCCGCCTCGGCGTAACACCCCTTGTGTGATGATGGATAGGGAAGTGGTCACTTCCCTTTCCATTGTCCAGCTTCACGCCAGAGCAGAGACTGGGGGTCTCTGAACTGGTGTAGACTGGTTTATGCATGGAGGGCACCAAATGTGCCCTTCAAAGCATACCAGTGGCTTGGGAAGGCTACCTCTCCCAAGCCATGTAACACCTATTTCCAAAGGGAGAGGGTGTTACCCCCCTCTCAAAGAAAGTCCTTTTTTCTGCCTTCCTGGGCTTGAGCTGTTCAAGCAGCAGGAGGGCAGAAACCTGTCTGAGGGGTGTTAGGAGCTTGGGTTGCCCGAAAAACCCTAGAAGTCTGGTAGGAGCAATGCTGTGGGTCCTCTATGGAGCCCCCAGAGTGCATGGAATCATACTTCCAATACTGGCAACAGTATTGGGGTATGATGCTAACATGTTTGATACCAAACATGCCTAGGCTTAGAGTTACCATTATGTAGCTGAAAATAGGTAGTGACCTCTGTCTAGTACACGCATAAAATGGAGTCCCCGCAATCACAAAGTCCATGAAAATGCCGCTGGAGTTCATAGGGGCACCTCTGCTAGTGCAGGGGTGCCCTCACACACAGGTACTTGAAACTTGCCCTCTGGGCTAGGAGGGCCTGCCATAGGGGTGACTTACAGTGACCTGGTGCAGTGACCTATAGTGAGAAAGGGTGCATGCACCCTTTTCACGCAGGCTGTAATGGCAGCCCTGCAGAACAATTTCCATGGGCTACCCATGGGTGGCATAATACATGCTGCAGCCCATGGGGATCCCCTGGTAACCCAATGCCCTGGGTACCTGGGTACCATACACTAGGGACATACATGGGGGCACCAGTATGTCAAATGTTGGGTGAAAATGGTACAGTTTACCAAGTTAGAAGGGAGAGAGCATAATCACTGGGGTCCTGGTTAGCAGGGTCCCAGTGAACACTGTCAAACACACAGACAACAGGCAGAAAATGGGGGTAACAATGCCAAGGAAGAGGGTACTTTCCTACAAATATGAAGAATAAATGAATAGGATAAAAGTATAAAAAAGAAACCAAACAGCTATATAAACTTGAACCGTTATCTGCTTGGCATAAAAAAATAAAATTGACATGTCAGCCAGCGACTGTAGCTCCTAATCACTCACAAAGGGCTAGTACTACTGGTCCCCTACCTATGTTAGTTGGCAGCGCAGATCCTGTGGATTGCTAAATGGCTGGAAGAAGAGCTCACCCAGGAACTGGGCAGACTATAGGCACCAGAGATAAAGGGCAAACTTGTGGTCCCCTTTACTGGATGCAGGTCACAGACGTAGGTCAATTAATGTATTGGTGGATGTGGAGCTGAAATGCTGGGCATGCTGTGTCGAAAGGAAAAATACTTTCTCCTGTATGCACCCACTGTCCCTTTTATGGGACTCCTTAACGAGGTTGGCTACTGGAGTATAGTGGGAGTGTTAACATTGTGTGACTTATACAAAGAGGGACAACATCTTACCCTGGGTGATCTTGTAAATGATTATGGGCTGCCAGCTTCCCAATGTCTGTCCTGTGGGACACTAGTGCACTTTGTCAGGTCCCATTTGGAACTACGCAGAATTGAACCAAAGAACCATATGTTGTGCAGCTTCTAGTCATGGCTGGGAACAGCCATAAACTAGTGGGACGGTTTCACAGGTCTTTACTGGAGATGACTAAATTTGACCTTGCACATGTCAAGTGAGAGGCCAAAATAAAAAGAGAGTTGGAGCTAATGGAGAGGGAACGATTGTTGCGCTCATCAAAAGTGTTTCCAGGAATGTAAGGTTACAGTACACTTAATTCAACAACCTGCATATGACTTACTAGAACCCAGGGAGGCTGAGCCTTATCAATGGGGGAGAGATATTTGGATGCCCTAGATGTGGCCTCTAAGATGCTGTTTATTACTACATATTTTGGTCCTTTCCCAACATTCAAACCTTCAGGACGGAGTGTCAGTGCAAATTGGAAATTTGCTTAATGTAGAGCACTTATACTCAGTGTTTGTTTACTAGGCCTATCAGCTAGACCCAAAGCCAGGCAACAGCTTTCTCGACTAAGCACTACTGCTGGCTAAGAGTTATACTGCTGGGGACCGGCGGTCTGCTCCCACAGCTGCTCGGTGGCTTGCAGACCTGGTAAAGTGGCTAGAGCCGAGAATTTATCACTACATGCTGAAGAAAAAGAGTTTGTATCAGACAGATAGCCCATTTATGGGACAAGATCCTATGGGATCTAGAAAGACCCGTGTGTGTGGGCGGAGGGTGCCTTAGGACCCGACGAATCAGTGAAGTGAACACATATGTATTGACTCTTGTCGTTCAAAATTCTGAACTATAAGAAAAACTGACTTACTCCCTGTACTTTATTGCTGATTTATGGACTACAGTCCTCATATGCTCTGCCACGAGTTAAGTTTTTCTATTTAATTGTTCATTTTGATTCCTGGTTGTATTTTTCTTTCTGTTATTGATCAAAGATCTATATTTATCTTTGTTGTATACTCCCAGGACTGCTGACTATGAACATGGGCGAAATGGAAAATGTAATAATGACTTGATGGATCTGAATTAGACTTGTTTAAAGCACAGAGAGCTGACACTGTACAAAATATCTAACTGTTAAAGTGATATCTGTAAATTAATGACAATGACAAATGTCTATAAACAGAATTAAAACAAAATCAACTGGTGGCTGTCTTACAGTGGTATTGTACATAATGTATTATAATTTTAACATTTCAAGTCCAACATAGCTACCTAGTAAACATCACACAGGGCAGCCATCATCAAATGCGGAAGTGTATAATGTATTACTGTTGTATTGATACTAGGTGGGCAACGTAATGCGGTGACTATCGTGCAACGGTAAAAGAGGATAAACAGTGGACAATACCATTCCACTTTAGAAATAATGGCTGCACCGGATGCAACACACTGCAGATGAAATGTGTGGCAAGTAGATGGCCCAATGGGACTGCCTGGGATGCTGCAGGGCACCCAAAAACAGAAGAAGAATGAACACAATTAAAGAAATGCCCGGGGACACCAGTTCGGGTACTAAAGCACAAACATTTTTAGGCAGATGTGCACAGGTGATCAAGCAAAATGCTGTTACTCATAGGGCCAAAGAGCCTATGGTAGACGTCTGTCATGAGGAGAAGCAGAATGTGAATGACACTTGAACAGACATAATGGATCCTCTTTGTATTATATGGTACAGGGACCCCCTACGTAATATATATATATATATATATATATATATATATATATATAGTGTTGTCTTTATTACGAGGGCCTGGCACACAACTACAATGACCAGGCCCTCCTAACAGAGTTTATCGAGGATTGTTTCAGATACAAATCTTCTACTCCCAGTAATCTATAAACTTCATGCAACAAAATACTTGTCTAGAGACACTAACACAGAGTGATTTGAATCCAACCTCGAAGGCCTATGGACTAACATATGAATTTAGATCTATGGCATCTGACAAAAAGTTTCTTAATTAATTAATCACGCCTGTAGTTTTCAGCATTCACTTCTCATCATAAAAACGTCGGCCTACTCCATTGAGCACAAGTTATTTCACAAAGCAGCCATTGGTAAAAGTATTCAGCCATAAAATTCCAAATGTGAACAACATTATAGCTGGCAAAACAGTATAACTGAAACTGAATACCAAGGATTCTAAAAGCGTACATCTATCCCATCCAGGGTTTATCACACACAAATGCTTTTCACAATAAATATGTCAGTGGTCTTTGACATTGCATTTCATAATACACAGATCAATCCATGACATCTGATATACCTTTCCCAAAGGAACCAGTCAGCTCTTTAAACTTTTTCATTGGGTTGCCTTAATCACCAATTCCGGCCTACTGAATTATGTATACTATTTCCCACAAGGAAACTCTCTGATACACAGTCAGAAGAATATAAAAGTACAGCAAATTACAGTCACTTTATAACTCATGCCCTAAAGTAACTATATCTTGTGCCCCCGTAGTTTTGTTGTCAATTATGCCATTTCAAATGTTGCAGTAACGTTATTAATAATGTAATAGAACATGTCATGAGTGATATGATATGTGGGAGTAATTAGCTGTGCATGGTGAGTGCACACGTTATAGTTACTTTAGGGAACAAGTTATAGTTACTAGAGATAAATGTAACTGGTAAATTTTAATGTTTTTTTTTAGTTTGAAAAATTACATTGTCACTGAAATTTTCACCTAACTGTAATGTTACTTTACCTTTGTTTTTTCTGTGAATTTCTAGGCATCTAACGCCAACCCCATGCCGCGCATGGCCTTCCAAGCTTAAAAAATGATTTGAAAAAACCCCTTGCAGGACATTATGGGTCACTCCTAGAAGAGGCAGTGAATATTATTCTTATTATTATTTTTGGTGTCCCATTGTCCTCTTAGGACACCTTTCACTAAATTATTGGGAAAGGGGGGTTGCACACGCTCCCTGAGTTTTTATGGCCCTGAGGACCCCATCACCTTGGGCCCTTCTTTTAGATTAAGGGGAGGGGGCACACAACCGCCGTGCTGAGCCAATATGGCCCAGGGAATCCCTCCTATGGGTCCTTTATTTTGTAATACAGGGAGTGGGGCGTGCTGCCCCACAACCTGAGGCACTTCATGCTCTGGGCACCCCATCCCTGGGGCCTTTCTTTTTCATTAAGGGGAGGAGGCACTGGGGATCCCATCGCTGGGAGGGGGCTTTATTTTTTAATAATGGAGGTGGTGTGCAGACCCCCTCCATGAGCCACTTTGGGCCCAGAGGACTGCTTCCCAGAGGACCTTTTTTATAACAGTGATGGTGATTCAATCCCGTGGGATATTATGTGGGTGCCCTAGTGTTGACCCGGGGCACCCAGAGCACACACCATTGAGGGTTGTGGGGAAAGACTCGGATCCCCTGCATCCCCGCTGCTCCCTGCATGCATCCATCCTGGGTTCACTGGGAGCAAGAATTGCTCTTGATTGGCAAGAGCAGGTATGTTTCACTACTTTCTCCAGGCAGGAGTAATCTGAGTTTCCCTGCGTGCAAGAGCATGGGCATGGAAACACATATTTGCTCCTCCCCAGTGGGAGCATTTTTTAGGCCTGGGTGGAACTCTTGGAGTTTCATGAAGATACGTAAAAACTCTGTGAGATTACACTGACTTCTGCATGCAACAGAATAAGGTATGTTGTGCCTCTTGCACTGATTTTTAGCTCCTGGAGCTTGTCCCACACTCTACAAACAGCGTGAACAGCACCACACAGTGCACCGAAGGGTGCTACTCTTTCTCACACTTAAGCTGCATCTTTCTCAACAAGAGTGCTAGCTTCCTCAGTGCGAGTGGTCACTTGCCATGACCGCCCGCATTGAGAAATCTCACAGGAAGGTGCTCTAGCACTCCATATTCTCACATGCGCTTGCCACCTTAATGTTGGAGAGCCACATGTGAGAAAAAACTCTGCAACGGTTGATGGAGATTTTCCTGAACTCTGCACCTTTCTCTGAGGGAAGTGGGCAAATCTCCACACACTGTTGCAGGAGTGGAGTTTACTGCCAGCCCCTAGTATTTTTTAAGCTCCTGCTCCCAGGGAGCAGATATACAGTTGCACGTGCAGGGAAACTAGTGCGTCCTGGGGGGGTGTTACCCGGGACACGGTCACTGAGCCAGTCCAAGGGATGTAGTCCTGGGGACTTAACAGGCTCAAGGAAGGTGGCTGAAACCTCCCCTCGCCTAATATTTTTATTATTGATGTTGGCCAATGGTTCACTGGGCCCTTACAGGCTTCAGAAAGGGGGCCATTGCCCTATCAACTTTATATTTATCTTCTAGTTTTTGCCCCGGGAGACATTTACAGGCTCCCCTTTGATTTAAATGACAAGCCCCAGGAAATGGTATCCCCTGGGCTGCAAACGGCTTGGGAAGGGGATCCCCATGCGCACTCCCCTCCACAGATAATGCATTTATTTGACCTCTAGGACCTGACCCACATTGGGGTCATATAAAAGTAAAAAAAACAATAGCAGCTGTCATTTTTGTTCCTTTTTATGCAATCCCACAGGACTGCCACAGGATCATGGCAAAAACCCTGAGCTGTTTTTATTTATTTTATTTTATTTTTATTTTGCCCCCTGGAGGGCATCCCTCTGGGATGAACCCATAAGGGCTTGCGGCACCCACTTATATATTTATATATTTTTAAACAAACTCAGGAGAAGGAACTAAAGGCCTGATTTAGATGTTGGCGGTAACAGTCCCACCATCAAGTTTTCTACTGAAACCCTGTCCACTGCTGTGACGGTCCAGCTGCTCTTTATAGATGTTAGCAGGAGCATAGACGAAAGATCGTCAACTTAACGGTCTTTTCAGGTCTGTGCTCAACACGGCTTATTGGTGCGACCACGAACATCTAAATTAGGTTCTAAGCCCCTTAGTCCTGGAATTCCTGCCTGCAACATTTTCTCTCATGTTGTAGCCAGCCAATAAGCATGCTAAAAAGGACGGCTGGGACTCCTGTCAATTTTTTGCAGCTGTTCTACATTTGCCAAGGTCTAAATAACCCCCATATTCAATGCTTCGAGGGCGAACATGTGCACTCTGTTCATCTTTCAGTTCCTTCAGAATCTACCAACCTCTAATAAACCAAATAATATTTCTGCTTTTGAGTTGGGCACTTCCATTCTGACAACCTTTTAATTTATTCCACATCTGCTAAACTCTAAATAACCCTGGGCTCCAAGAAGAACAGATTGAAGTGACTGTAAAACGTTAATTGGAACAAATAATAAAGTTTGTGAACATCTAGTGGCAAATGTTACAACATTAGGAATTCTGATTTCCAGATTGTGATTTTTACTGAATCGCAATTTGGAAATCTCATTTCCTAATGTATGACAGTTCTGTTTTTAAAATAGCAATTCTTAGTGGGTCGCAGATCAATCTCCCTCATGGATGTTAATGAGGTAGGTTGCACCTTTGAATCCACTGTGAATCGCAGCCATGTCATTGATGGTGGCCTTCTGGGAGCAGCAGACCATCATGTCTGTGATTCTTGTTCAATAAGGCAGACATTTCTTTCAAATGCAACCCACTTACCTTAAAGAAAGCGGGACGAGTGTAAAAAGAAAGGTATTTTTCATTTCTTTTGTTTGCTCATGAAGAGGCAATGGACCTTCTCTTAAACATTTTTTACATTCACAAATGGGAACAGGTCCCCTCCCATTCACAAATGTATTACCACTACTCTTCTGTAGTTGGTAAAGTACTAATGTTTTGTGCCTGAAATTCGATCGCAAAACAATAATACATACCATCCCAATTCAGAATTTGGAAGGGACACCCTGAACAGACCGCTTCGAAATAATGAATCGGTATGTTTTCGCAGTCCCAAATAGCTATTTAAAACCCCCTTTGTGTCGCTCTTACACCACGCAAGCTTGGTGCAAGAGCAACTCAACTGAAAAATTAGATTTATGAAGCCGACCTGAGTGGTTTCATAAATCTCGAGTAATGCAAGGCAGTGCAAATTGCTGCATTGCATTACTCTGCACCAGGGAGGCATTTTCATTGGTGTTGCGTGGGTGTTACCACACAACATCCATGGATTTTGACGCATTCCCAGATTTACCCGAAGTGGTAGACCTGGTATTGCACCAAAAACCTATGCCTCCCCAGGTGATGCGTAACGAGGTAAAATATCAAAATTTCTCTTTGTTTTCCCCTCTTTCTATGTGTGCTGTATTGTGATAAATATGGCACATTCCTGCTCTTTTCCTGTGATGCAGTGCAACACATCAAGGTGACTTGCTGTGCTGTGCCACTTGGCCATAAATATGCTCCTCTATGTTTTGCGACCGCAGTTTGATCGCAAAACATTAATACATACTACTGTGAATTGATATTTGGAAGGGATGCCCTTAACATGCCCCTTCCAAGTACCGATTCACAAACCCAAACTGATTCTCTAAAATCGCGTTTGGAGCTGATACATCAAAAAAGCATTTTTGAGGATTGCAAATGGCCAGATTCTGCGAATTAGATAATTTGCAACTTCAAAGAATCTTTGAAATGTTGACCACTAGTGATTATTCACAAGGGAAAGTGTGGCTCAGTTTAGTAACAGATAGCTGCCAATGTGTTCTCTAAGAGGCACCATATTGCCTTTAAGCCCAGAGATAGGTACAAGGAATATAGAGCCCCCACCAGGGGTGCAGCCTCCATTGGTACAACAGGAGCAGTGACACCGAGGCCCAGAGGCCTGAGGGGCCTACTGAAACCCGATTATTGCTATTTTTCAAACAGCGGCCATTTCCTTCCTTGAACGAAGGCCCATGATATACTGGCCATGCTACTGGGCCCCACTTATCAGAAAGGGGCAAGAGCTAGTCTCAGCTGCCTCCTGGAAATGGTACCTAGAAGTAGAGCACCCCTAGACTTGTTAGTGGTGAATGATCCCCACTAGGGGGCAGCATGCCCCTAACACAACGGGTGTGAAGTGCTCTCTAGTGACTCCATGTGGTTTGGACTGTGTCCCTGAGATGACAGGAATAGGGCGGCTTTTTTAGAGAGCATCTAGTTTTCTCTCAGGAGACGAAAGTGGGAGGTTGAAGTGTCCCTCTGTTTTCCCATAGCATGGACTGAAGTGCAACCCCGAGAGGACAAAAACAGCGGAGGACACACTAGAAGTCTCCATCATTATGAAGGAAATCCCTATTGGGCTCACCCTATCGAGTGAGAAATCCCAGAAATGTAAGTACTGTGCCATTTTAGAAACCTCTAGGAGAAAGTTGGTTTCACTGGAAGTTCCCAGAACAGTCAGTGCCCAGAGAATAAGGGGTGTGTCTTGTCAGATGTGGTCCTAAAAGAGACATATTATGCACTATACCCAGGCACACAAAAATGCCCTTGCGTATGGAAAGGAGCCAGTAATTCCAGATAAGAATGGTATTCTCCTTTCCCAGGACAAAATAGTGACATTGCATGGTGCAGGGGTGCACTTACCATTCGCAATCGGTGATGATGGAAACGATAACTTGGGAAACTCCTAATCACGGTCTATACATATGTCAAATCCATGTCTGTCCCTTGCCACACACATTCAAAGGGAAGCCACGTTGAAAGTATGCAGTCATTCTGCCTTTCATCCGACAAATATCTAGAAACATGGAAAAATGAGGAGGAAGATGATGTGAATCGTCCCACATGGGTCCTGGATAAAAAACAAATCATCAATATAAAATGAATTCCTTCATCCGCTTCATGTACTTTCTCCCAGCCCACGTGAGCCCTCTAAATTTGCTGATAGCTACCACTCCGTGCGGACGTGCTCGTTCTGGAGCTCATACCCGCTATCCTCAGTGAAAGAGGATTTCTGCATTTCTTCACTCCACAATAATGGTGCCTTGCTCCAGAAACAACAATCTGATTAGTTAAAAATTGCCATATTTTCAACAGACAAATAAACAATGCTGCAAATCTGTAACAACAAGCGTTTGATGTCGATACCACATTGTAATGTCTATCTTGCCATCTGGACCCTTTGAATATTGTTGTACAGTCCTAGTATAAAGTCTTTGGGTGCGGTCCGCACTATACTGTCTAAGAAAAATAAATAAGCCCTATCCCCTGCAGACAGGAAGGCTGTTTACATGTTGGAGCCACAACACAGGAAAGGAAGGCCGCACTGTCACTATTATCCTCACTCGAGAAAGGAAGGGACCAGAATAAATACCAGCACTGAGATAACATTGTGCTAAGGGAGCCTAAGGATGGGGATGGGGGAGCGGACTGTTCCAAGGCTTTCACGACATCAAACTGCACTTTTTGTAAGGCACGACTAGACTTTGCACTGTTTTCCCGATGGTTTTAGAGGCTGCAGGCCTGAAATAAACACGGCTGACTCTGATACTGTGAAAGTCCATCTTTGAGGTCAGTTGACCATACGGTTGAACTAGGGAAGGTCGTTAGCAGCATTGCATTAAAACATCACTTCAATAAATTCCCATACCTATGCCCTTGCCTCGTTTTACTTATTCAAAATATAGGCTGCTTGGTTGTTGCTGCTCCAAATACTTAAATCAGGAACACTTTGATATACAGATGGCTCAACCACAATGATCAATGATCACTATGAATAGTGCAGCGAGTGGAGTGCTACCAGAGCCCGCATGTGCGAGGAGCCTACTGCATCACAACTATGGCTGTCCTTTACGATCGGGCTATGTTGCATTGAAGGTAATTGCCTTTGCTTGCGTTAGAGCCTTTTTCACCTTTGCTACCCAGTGGTGAGGTCTTCAAACTATCTGAACCTGCGTTGGATTAGTGTGCAATACAATCGCTCTAATTATTCCCTACTAACGGGGCACTCTTATTACACCATGCACTGTGACTGAACAGCATACACCACGGCCTACTCTCAACTTTACATAATCTCTTTTGTTACTTTAGGCTTTTTCATTTTAGATTTTTCCCTGTTTTGTTTTTATTTAACCCCTCAGGTGCCTGGGACGAAATCACAAAAATGTAAGGTAAGGTCTTTACCGAAGGAGGGTCAACATATTATACTTTACAATCATAGTCATTTTTCACTTCCTCATTTTTACCAATACTTTTGTGACCACATGTGTGGTATTTCGCCATTGGGCTTGTCCAACACTCATATTATGTGTATAAAAAAAAGATAACTCAGGTTTTCCTGGCTTACCCACCGAAGTCCAAATCAGCTTTTGCTTCAGACAGATTTCATATTAAACCATAACTAAGAATTTAGGGCCAGATGTAGCAAAATAAAATTTTGCGACTTGCAAATAGCGAGTCATTGCGACTCGCTGTTTGCAAGTCGCAAAATGTTATGCAGAACGGTGTCTCAGACACCGTCTGCAAGTCGGTATGGGGTCGCAATGACCCACCTCATGAATATTCATGAGGTGGGTCGCAAATTGCAGCCCCATACCGACTATGGGCACTCGCAAACATGGAGGCCTGCTGTAGTCAGCAGACCTCCGTGTTCGTGACTGCTTTAAATAAAGCAGTTTTTTTTTTTTTTAAGTGTAGCCCGTTTTCCTTAAAGGAAAATGAGCTGCACTTAAAAAAAAAAACGAAACCTTTAGTTTCGGTATTTTTTCAGGGCAGGGAGTGGTCCCTTGGACCACTCCCTGCCCTGAAAAAATGTTTTTGGTTCCAGTCACAAACTGGAAGGGGTCCCATGGGGACCCCTTCCAATTTGCGAGTGGGTTACCATCCACTTGAAGTGGATGGTAACTGCAACACCATTTGCGACCGCATATGCGGTCGCAAATGGTATTGCATACCACTAGGAATCGCAAATAGGAAGGGAACACCCCTTGCTATTTGCGATTCTGAAATGCATTTTGCGAGTCGGTCCGACTCGCAGAATGCATTTCTGCATAGGAAAATGTGATTTGCAACTCGCAAACGGCAGTTTTTGCCGTTTGCGAGTTGCAATTCCTTTCCTACATCTGGCCCTTAGTTTTTATTTATTTATTTATTTATTTATTTTTATTTATTTATTTCAGTGATGTTTCCACAGGAGCACTACCAACAAATGTAAAACAATCAGAATAACATTTTAAAAGATGACAATTCACATAAAATTTATACAGGAAAGCTATTACAATTTGAGAAAATATTTTTTTTTTAACGAATAGCCGATATTCACAATACCAGGATTTAACAACATATGTAGCACATCCTCATACATTTCTACCGGGTATTTAAAGAATATATTTCTAATAAATGTAACTTGAAGATTCAACAATCCAGGACAAACAAATAATACATGAATCAGATAATCTATGATAGTACCACAAAATTGGCACATTGGGTGAGCATTGAACCCTTTGAACCGATGAACAAATATCAGTTTAAAAACAGAATTGTATTACTCCTCATCTTGCAAATAAACCATTCAAGTGTATTTTTTGTAATTTTAAGACAGTGCAGTTACTCATCTTGAAAACTTTTGTTCAGAGTTAATTTCTTTAACCGTGGCTTCAAAATATTTCAGTTTTTCATGATAAAACGTCTTCATTATTAATCGCCAATATGTTTAAGCTGCCCAAAATGTTTAGAAACAGAATTGTTCTTGTTCACATCAGGGATAAATTTGGGCCATATAACACACTTTTTTGTTGTTGTCATTTTTAATTAAGTAATAATAACCATTCAGGAGTACAGTACACATTGTACCTTCACATTTTGCAAAGATAGGTGGAGTAAACATTGGCAAAAGGCTCCATCGTCGACGGATCCTGAAAATAGAAAACAGGGAAGAGAAAGAAAAGAAGGGAAAAAGGGCAGAAGGGAAGAGTACTCCAGTAGTAAGGGTGTGGGTATCGGAGATTAACCTTGACACACAAAGGAAAGAGTATCCTGGCTCATGGTGGTGACCACTCATTATTTGCAGATTTCTTCTGGTCTCTGAAGCAATAGTCTTATAGCCTATGTCTGGGGGGGAGAAGGGGAAGGTGGGAGGTATTCGCCTCCTATCCTTCCATGCCTCGAGGTGATCGCTGTGGATCGTATGATGGAAGGGGATATGGAAAGATAATGAGAGGTAGCAGGTAAGCAGGTTGGATAAAGTAGATGCATTTACATCAGATTCTAACATAATAGTGTAGGGAAAGGTAAAGAGGATTCTCAGAAGAAAAAGGAGAATGGTGGAGGATAAATAAAAGGGGGGGAGAGGAGGTGTGGTGCTGCACCCAGCGCCGGATGTTGTTTGAAGAAGGGAGAAAGAAGAGGAGAGAGAAAGAGGGAAGGGGGAAGGAGGGGAGTGGAGGGGAGGGGGAAACTAGTGTATCAAGGAAAACCTATAATATTGCCGATCAGCAGATGAGTCACGAGGGGAGGAGAGAAGGGCGGAAGAATGGGAACGAGGCCGTGGTATAGTAATGAGAACATTCTTAGCATTGGCAGTAGCAGACAGGACTAAGGTGGGAGTACCAGGGTGTTTGATGTATCTCCAAGGAGGAATGGTGCCCTTGGAGTGAACAAGGCAGACTGATCTTGTAGGTTATAGATGACATGTTCATGGACGGCTGTCCGTATCATCTCCAACTAGCCATTCCTCTGGGGTAGATAGAGTGGTAGATCTCCAGAGGAGGAGTATACATATCTTAGCTGTCGCTAAAGCAGTGTGCAGCAGGTGACGTTGCGGTCTGGACAGGTCGGGAAGGACCCTCAAGTGGTGAAGGAGAATAAAAGAAGGGGAGAGTGGTTGCCTTAGAGCAATAGAGCCACCAAGGGTAGTTTCCACCGCCTCCCACAAAGGCTGGTTCGAGGGACAGTCACAAAGGATGTGGGGCAGACCACACCGTGTCTCTGCGAATCTCCAGCAGTTCATGTGAGGTAGGAGATCCAGTCTGCACAATTTAATTGGGGTCCAGTGCCAGTTGTGAATTATTCTAAAGAGGCAGAACTTCAGATGGGCTACCCGGCTTCCCCTGTCCAGGGCCGTCATGATGTTTGTCCAGCCCTCTTCCTCGATTTCTGTTTGGAGGCAGAGTTGCCACCTGGAGCATAAGTTGTCAAGGAGGGGCCGTGAGTATAGGTGATGTGTAACAATTTCATAGAGGCCTGACATTACACCCTCATATAACACACTTTAATGAAAATTTTGTAATGATAAAGAGGTAAAAAACATAACAAATATCTGACAGTAAACCCGAAATGTTATGCCAATTAATTCTATTTCAAGGTGAATAATTTTGATAGAGCTAGAGCTACTGAGACCTCAGAATGTTTTCAGAGTTGGGATTCAACTGCGGACAATTTATTGTTTCAGATCATGGGCTGTGCTTCAACTACATATAATTCTACCACTGGGCATTTTACAGTATCAACTTTGAGTAGTGATTGTACATCTCTTTTGCCTTGAGATCTAAAGTATTGCAATAAACCATACATTTAGATTTTGTTTTAGGAAATTGACACCGACATTGGGTAGACCAAAAAAAGATTATTCAACACATTCATTTGTAATTAGGTGTAATCCTTTACTTTTCAAATTCAAGCCTTTTCCATTTGCAATACCAATTACGCAGGACTTTCAAACTGTGGGCACTCATTACCATTATTCCTTCATTAACAAAGAGGTGATGATGTTCAGCAAATTATGCCAGTGAATCAATTTGTCTCTGTATTCCTACAGCAGTAAAGTCCATTACAACTAAATCATCTGCATACAGTTAGGGAGATATTTGTGTGTTCCCTAGTTTTAGAACAAATGTTTTAGCTTTTGTTTTTTGGAAATTTTGACAAATATAAAATGAGAGTAACAATCAGGCTAAAATACAGACATGTTTTAGATCATTGTTAACTTCAAATTTACTAGAGTACTAATTTTACGACCCCAAGAGTACTCTTCTCCGGGTTTCTGTGTGTAAATTTACCAGTGGTTGCAGCAGCTTAAATTGGGATGCCCAGTTTAATTCATTTGTGCCACAAAGTGGCATTATCCAGAGAGTCAAACACCTGCTAAATCCACAAATGCAACATATTGCCTAATTTTGCATTGTGTGACACATGTCTTGTTTATCGTGCCTAAACACAAAATATTATCAAGTTTAAAACATCCTTCACAAAGCCTGATTTTTCAGTGGTTAAGACCTGACACAATTTTAACGCATGCTGTTAATTGATTCGGGAGACTTTTGGCAAACATATTCCTCATACGATCAACAATGATTATAATGGCAAAGGCAATATTGTTTAGGTGAGTTACAATTTCCTATTTTACGGAGAAAAATAAAGTTACTACCCTTCATGACTTAGGGATCAAATCAACACCTAAACAATAATCAAATAGAGTTTTAAGCATTTCAACCCACATAATTGGATCTAATTTAACAGTATGAGCTGGTCTTTGTGCTAGGGAATTTTTGAGTTTACTATTGTCCCTGTTGTTAACCCATCCCAAGAAAAACTAGAAGGGAGACTAATGCCATTTCAGGTAGGGTTATTTTTGGTGAAAGATGCAACTTGGTAATTGGAACTGTTTTTTAGAACTATCCTTACCTCAGCTTTCTCAATCAAGTGCCAATCTTTATGCTCTTCACCTCACGTTTCTACCAAGTTTAAGGAAAACCAAAATTGAGTTACCATGTTATCATTAAATTGTTTCTTTGGAAATTTTTAATTTTTTTTTCCTGAATGCCACTAAGTTATGCATGGAGTCAGGTGACACTACAGGGCATGTTGATCTAAAAATAAAGTATCTTAGAGAACGTTAAAGGTATTCAAAGATGTCAATATTAACAGAGTTGATGACATTATATATGGAATGCTGTAACCATAATATCATGTCACCAGCCAGATCTTTCTTCTAACCTATAAATTATTAGACAGATGTCGTTCTTTAAAAGGATATATGCCTGTCTCCACAGCTAAAACCCCATTTGAAGTAATTGTTATATAAAGTTGGAAATTATCACTCCAGAAATAAGGTTTATTTTCAAACTTTGTAACTGGTTTACTTCCTGAGGAATTAATACCTATGTAATCAATCAGTGAACTTGGAGTTCCTCTTTGTCAGCAGTAGTATCCTGATTCAAAGATAAATCAAACTTTAATTAGGACCACATTTAGCTTAAGAGCCCAACCTAATAAGACAATTCTAATTCTATAATTGTAAGGCAATTCTAATTCCTGTTTGGTAAAATTGGAGGTGAAAACCCTAAGCCATAGCTAAGTCTACAGAACTATTTTGTAATAGGAAGAGTTAGTTACTCACATGTTAACATCAAGTAATTTTGGCAGTAATTATTCAAAATTACAGGAAAGAGAAAAATAAACATAGCAAATACAATATTCATACAAATACCATTTGAACCTACACAGGAACATCAAATAACCTAAGCAAATTGACAGAGGCAGCCAACTGAGTGGCTTTCCAGTTCAGATGTGATTTCATCAAAGTACATAATCCACTTTTGAACTTCCTTGATCTGATGGGGTTGCTGGACATGAATACAATTCATATTTGTCTATGTCACAATATGCAGTTGATCATGTCACTCCCACAACATATTATTTAAACATTGTCAAAATTAGTTCCAATATTCTATGATTTAAGTAGACCCTGTAACCAGCAAAATTCCAACGATACAGTTTCCAATTCATATTATGAGCAGTGTTCTAGATTTAGCATACTTGGAAGCCAATACCAATTCTTTTCTTCCATTACCAAAATGTTACCGTATTTACACTCCCTATCTATTTGTCAACATCAGGGCAGTGCGCGCTCTACGGGCGACTGGAATGCAAAAACCCAGCACTTATGAGAAAACGTAATTTATGCATTATGTTGATATGCTGTTGTTTAACCTTTTGCATTGCAGAGTTTAATCCTGAAGACGTATTTTCAAGGTGCTTATAAATACTGTGCATTTGCAATGTATTGCTGCAGGCTTTCAGAGTGTGTCAGGGTGTGATCCCTTTCCAGGGCTGTAAGGAAATGCCTCCTTGGCATGGTTACCTCCTGACCTTTTGCCTTTGCTGATGCTAGTTATGATTTGAAAGTGTGCTGGGACCCTGCTAACCAGGCCCCAGCACCAGTGTTCTTTCCCTAAACTGTACCTTTGTCTCCACAATTGGCACAACCCTGGCACTCAGGTAAGTACCTTGTAACTGGTACCCCTGGTACCAAGGGCCCTGATGCCAGGGAAGGTCTCTAAGGGATGCAGCATGTCTTATGCCACCTTGGGGACCCCTCACTCAGCACATACACACTGCTGGCCAGCTTGTGTGTGCTGGTGGGGAGAAAATGACTAAGTCGACATGGCACTCCCCTCAGAGTGCCATGCCAACCTCACACTGCCTATGGCATAGGTAAGTCACCCCTCTAGCAGGCCTTACAGCCCTAAGGTAGGGTGCACTATACCACAGGTGAGGGCATATGTGCATGGGCACTATGCCCCTACAGTGTCTAAGCAAAACCTTAGTCTTTGTAAGTGCAGGGTAGCCATAAGAGTATATGGTCTGGTAGCCTGTCAAACACGAACTCCACAGCACCATAATGGTTACACTGAAAACTGGGAAGTTTGGTATCAAACTTCTCAGCACAATAAATGCACACTGATGCCAGTGTGCATTTTATTGTAAAATACACCCAGAGGGCATCTTAGAGATGCCCCCTGAAAACATACCTGACTTCCAGTGTGGGCTGACTAGTGTTGTGTTTGCCAGCCTGCCACACACCAGACATGTTGCTGGCCACATGGGGAGAGTGCCTTTGTCACTCTGTGGCCAGGAACAAAGCCTGTACTGGGTGGAGGTGCTTCTCACCTCCCCCTGCAGGAACTGTAACACCTGGCGGTGAGCCTTAAAGGCTCACCCCCTTTGTTACAGCGCCACAGGGCATCCCAGCTAGTGGAGATGCCTGCCCCTCCGGCCACTGCCCCCACTTTTGGCGGCAAGGCTGGAGGAGATAATGAGAAAAACAAGGAGGAGTCATCCCCCAGTCAAGACAGCCCCTAAGGTGTCCTGAGCTGAGGTGACTCTTACTTTTAGAAATCCTCCATCTTGTAGAAGGAGGATTCCCCCACTAGGATTAGGGATGTGCCCCCCTCCCCACAGAGAGGAGGCACAAAGAGGGTGTAGCCACCCTCAAGGAGAGTAGCCATTGGCTACTGCCCTCCCAGACCTAAACACCCCCCTAAATTGAGTAGTTAGGGGCTCCCAGAACCGAGGAAGATAGATTCCTGCAACCTTAACAAGAAGAAGGACTGCTGACCTGAAGCCCTGCAGTGAAGACGGAGACGACAATTGATTTGGCCCCAGCCCCACCGGCCTGTCTCCCTACTTCGAAGAAAACTGCAACAGCGACGCATCCAACAGGGTCCAGCGACCTCTGAAGCCTCAGAGGACTACCCTGCATCTAAAGGACCAAGAAGCTCCTGAGAACAGCGGCCCTGTTCAACAAACTGCAACTTTCTGCAACAAAGAAGTAACTTTTAAAGACCACACGTTTCCCGCCGGAATATTGAGACTTTCCACTCTGCACCCAACGCCCCGGCTTGACCTGCGGAAAACTAACACTACAGGGAGGACTCCCCAGAGACTGCGAGCCCATGAGTAGCCAGAGTTGACCCCCCTGAGCCCCCACAGCGACGCCTGCAGAGGGAATCCAGAGGCTCCCCCTGACCGCGACTGTCTGTAACAAGGAACCTGACGCCTGGAACCAGCACTGCACCCGCAGCCCCCAGGACCTGAAGGAACCGAACTCCAGTGCAGGAGCGACCCCCAGGCGACCATCTGCCTAGCCCAGGTGGTGGCTACCCCGAGGAACCCCCCCTGTGCCTGCCTGCATCGTTGAAGAGACCACCGGGTCTCCCCATTGATTCCTATCAGAAACCTGACGCCTGTTTGCACTCTGCACCCGGCCGCCCCTGTGCTGCTGAGGGTGTACATTCTGTGCCTGCTTGTGTCCCCCCCGGTGCCCTACAAAACCCCCCTGGTCTGCCCTCCGAGGACGCGGGTACTTACCTGCTGGCAGACTGGAACCGGGGCACCCCTATTTCCATTGAAGCCTTTGTGTTTTGGGCACCACTTTGACCTCTGCACCTGACCGGCCCTGAGCTGCTGGTGTGGTAACTTTGGGGTTGCCTTGAACCCCCAACGGTGGGCTACCTTGGACCCAACTTTGAACCCTGTAAGTGTTTTACTTACCTGTGAACTTAACATTTACTTACCTCCCCCAGGAACTGTTGATTTTTGCAGTGTCTACTTTTAAAATAGCTTATTGCCATTTTTGTCAAAACTGTACATGCTATTGTGATTATTCAAAGTTCCTAGAATACCTGAGTGAAATACCTTTCATTTGAAGTATTACTTGTAAATCTTGAACCTGTAGTTATTAAAATAAACTAAGAAAATATATTTTTCTATATAAAACCTATTGGCCTGGAATCAGTCTTTGAGTGTGTGTTCCTCATTTATTGCCTGTGTGTGTACAACAAATGCTTAACACTACCCTCTGATAAGCCTACTGCTCGACCACACTGCCACAAAATAGAGCATTAGAATTATCTATTTTTGCCACTATCTTACCTCTAAGGGGAACCCTTGGACTCTGTGCACACAATTTCTTACTTTGAAATAGTATATACAGAGCCAACTTCCTACAAGGGCCTTCTAGAAGCTTCCTCTGCAGCATGACTGGGTGTGGTTTGTGGGTTGGGCCAAGACTCTATATAAGGGAGCCAGCCCAGCTCCACGTGCTCACGATTCAGAGGTCCCGGTGCAGAGCAGCAGCAACTTCCTGAGCTCCTGTTCCAGAGGCCTACTTTGATCTTCCATGCATTGCCCTTTCCCTTGTTGGTGATCCTTGATCAGGGCGGTAAGACGGAGGTCGGGATGGGCCCCCGGTCCCGTTCTCGAAGGTTTTCAAGTTCTTGGGCCTAATTTGCATGATAAACAATTTTAATCTTGTGCGTGTGAATGTGCGCTTGGTTTTTCATGGCATTTACATGCTGACACTTGAATCGGCAAGACGCGCGATTCTTTGCTTGTGTGCAACTCTTGATATTCATTGTGTGCTACCATTTTATGGCATTTACAAGGTAGCATTCGAATTGGCAAGACGCGCGATTCATTTCTTGTGCTTAATTCATGTTATTCATTGTTCGCTTTCATTTCATGGCATTCACATGGTGGCATTCGAATCGGCAAGACGCGCGATTCATTTCTTGTGCTTAACTCATGATGTTCATTGTGCGCAACCATTTCATGGCATTTACATACTCTTGTAGAAATCCGCAATGTGCGCAATTCATGTTTCTGCATTTTAAAAACGAAGGCCCATATTTATACTTTCTTAGCACCGCATTTGCGTCATTTTTTGACGCAAAAACGGCGCAAACTTGCAAAATACAATTGCATTTTGTACGTTTGCGCGTTTTTGCATCAAAAAACGGCGCAAATGCGGCGCTAAAAAAGTATAAATATGGGCCTAAGTGCTATAATTCAAGATGTTACATTCTATGTGCATGTTAAGTCTTTAGTACATTTCCTATTGTTTTCCCAGGGAATGTTTGGATGGCCTTTTATCCTCATGTAATGAGGCAGTGTTTGTTCTGGGACATTGTTCTAGAAGGGTTTTGTATTCCTAGAACAGTATGTTACAATTCATGAAAAGTCCATATGAAACTTTGTACTAACCATTCTTGATTCTTTTCCAGGTACCTAGATTTCTTGAGGCCTAATTAGAGTCTAGTGCTAGGCCATTCATGTTTCCTCAGTCTAAGTATTATTTCATGTTCCAAGTATCACTGAACTATAGACACAACAGAGTGTTATTTCATGTTCCGAGTGTAGACTCAACAGAGTGTTATTTCATGTTCCAAGTATCACAGAACTCTAGACTCAAAAGAGTGTTATTTCATGTTCCGAGTATCACAGAACTCTAGACTCAACAGAGTGTTATTTCATGTTCCGAGTATCACTGAACTATAGACACAACAGAGTTTTATTTCATGTTCCGAGTATCACTGAACTCCAGACTCAACAGAGTGTTATTTCATGTTTCGAATATCACTGAACTCTAGACGCAATAGAGTGTTATTTCATGTTCTGAGTATCATTGAACTCTAGACTCAATAGAGTGTTATTTCATGTTCCAAGTATCATTGAACCCTAGATTCAACAGAGAGTTTTTATGAATCTAAATGTGGTTTTATTCTGATGTTGTGTTGTTTAACCTTGTGTTTCCTACAGGTCTCCTTTCCAGCTGTTCCCCTTTTCCCCACTTGGACTCTCTTAGGCTCTGTGACATTCTAATCAGAGTATTGGAGCTGTCTTGTGGTGGACATGTTAGGAACGTGTGCAGACCCCGAGGATCTGGTGACTCTGACACTATTTCTGTAATGTTGGTGAATAATGGTTAAAATGGCTAAAAGGGATTTCTAATTCGATGGAAGGAAATACTGTGTCACAGGTTTCTCGTCGTTTATGTCTTTGCCCCCACTGGAACTGCAGAAAGGTCTTGATTCTTGTAGGTTCTGCCTTGACCGAGGTAAGGGCGGCCCTTTCTGGTAGCCACGGTGCTGCCGATGAAGGAACGCCAAAAAGCAGTCTGTGCCCTCCAGAAGACTTCCCAGAGGAGAAAAACCCGAATGGGAAAACCCTCTATAGCAGGAACTCACTGGAACACAAAGAAGCAAAAAGGAGAATCTCCCAACAGGAAAAAACAATAGTGGAAGAAGCTGGAACAAGTAAGGTAAAACACTGGAGAATAAATAACAGGAGCGAAGATCACCACCGAAGGAAGTGTTGCAGCGCAAGGAGAACAAGAATCACTTACCTTATATACCCTAAAACAGGAAATGACAAACAGGAAGAAGAAAGTCACCATATTGGATTGGGAAAGAATCATAGGAAAATATAGAGAAAAGATGTCATTTTGAAAAAGGGTCCTAAGGCATGCAGGGAAAAAGAAAGGCATGCTGGGAGAAAGAAAGAACATGGCTGCTACATGTGGACATAAAAACAAGACGAAAAGAAGAAAAAAAGAGAGAAAAGAAGAAAAAGAAGAAAAGCACAAGCTCACCAGGTAAGTGAAGGGTAGGGTGGAAGGTGCGTACCGTTAATATTGAGGGTGCGCCACGCCCAAGACTCGCCGAGACTCCATGCCCACTTTGGGGCCTCACATGAGGAAGTAAAGAACAGAAGGACCTTTAAACCTGCCAGTTTGACTTGTCAAAATAACCCCTTTTGTCTGGCCTAACCCCTCCTTTCAGAAGTATTAATACATCAACCCTATGTATGCCTTATTGTCCATAAGGCAGGGTACATGATATTTAGAAGTAGAACAGGTAAAATCTTAATGTTAAATATGTACTTACAGTGACAAGACCCTAAAAGCTACATTCAGTGTAGCAGGCGTAGCTGTTCCATAGGAAACCATTGGAATACAATATTATGTTTACTATTGTCATCTCCACCTAGGAAACAGCTACAAAGGTCAAATATCTTAGAAATGGGGTTTCTAGAAAGTTACCTGTTCCCTGCCTAAAGACTCTAGAAGACCATTTGTATAAGCTTCCAACTGTCACCCTTGGGTTGAATAGCACCTTGAGGAGGTGTAAAATTTCTCCCAGATCTGATTGAAAGGTCTTGGGTTTGGGGAGTTGTTCTGTTCCTCTGGCTTCACTTCAAATAGGCTTACCCTGTCACAGGCAACTGTTGCAGAAACCAGCTGAGCACCAATTACTGTAGGAAAGGGAGTGTTCCCCACAGTCAATTTTGAGTGACCACAGAGCAGTGGTTGCTCATTTTCATGGCCACCCCTTTAGGATGGGCATAGGAACTCTGTCCCAGGGAAGGAAAATGCTGCCATTTTAGGTAGAGAGGTGCACTGTGGGATTGTTTGCAGTAAACACACAGGAAACTTTGCAAAATATAGGTTTACCCATGGGAATTATTTCCCTATTGCTTAGGGATGGGGCAGAAGAAACACCTACCCACAGGATAATCTGAGTCGTAAATATGACACCCCTTGCCAGCCTCTTCCCAACACTACTGGACTTGTGGAATACAGAAGAAGGAATGCACTTGCTATTGAGACCTGCGAGATGACCTGGGAGGTAGGACATGCTCCCACTTGTACCCACATAAAAGAAGTGGGCTCCAAGGGTCTGTTGCTCCCGCTCTGAGTTGTTGTTGAGCAGCAGCAAATCCATAGTAGCAGGATATTGCGGAGAAGGTATCTAACCCCATGGAGCCCTGTTTGGCTACAGCT
Organism: Pleurodeles waltl; assembly: GCF_031143425.1. Taxonomy (NCBI): domain Eukaryota; kingdom Metazoa; phylum Chordata; class Amphibia; order Caudata; family Salamandridae; genus Pleurodeles; species Pleurodeles waltl. The sequence continues at coordinate 744,075,553 of NC_090450.1, read as the reverse complement.
TGAAGTCTTGCCCTGCTGAAGGAATCCAAGCTCTAAAAAAGTGACTAAGTACGACCGTAGAAATCTTCACTGGGTGAAGGCACCACAAGTATCCGTTCAGTGAGGCACCTTCCTTGGGCCTGAAATTTGAATTTCTCCCATTCTGAGCTTTCCTGCCAAAAGTCAGCAGCTTTACTGGAATCTTGACCAATTGCTATCCAGCCTGATATAGACCTTCTCAGCCACTGCCTGCAGCCTTGCCCTGCTTAGGATGTTTGATTTTCATTTTTTTTGTATGTTATTATTGTCATTTATGGAATACAACATTAGACGTTATATAAAAAGCTGTGATCACCATAATTAGACAATGAAATGTAGAGACATCTCACATAATTTCACAATCAATAGCAATACAGCCAAAGTGTATATATATATATATATATATATATACCGACAGGAGAAAACACAAGAAAATGAGAGTGAGGGGCGGCAGATATACATTTGGATTGCCACAGTATAATCTGTCCTACCAAAGGTCATGTATAGTGAAGAATACGACAACGTACAACCATAACTTTAAAAACTCCTTGCTGGTGGTGTCGCTGGTAGCTATGTATCCATGTGATAGTGTAGCAGACCAAGTGATGCTGTAATTAAAGACCCAGAGTGATGGTGACATGCACCATGTAGGGAAACACAAGGAAGGGAGGGTGTGGTTTGGCCCGGGAGTGCACTGCATATGGGTGATGCTGCGTAGTACTGGATCATACATTGGGGGCCCATGGGCATGGACATGAAGGTGAGTGACTCAAACAATAGGGTTAAGCAGTATGGCCTTATGAGAGGTTTAATTGTTTAGGGGGAGGGTGGACTCAACTTGTCCAATAGTTTCAGAATGTAAGTGTCCCAGAGCGTAGCTGCTCCACTCTCTCCACGCAGCCCATTATAATGTACCTGGGTATCTGCCTCTGCTGAGGCCCATCGATAAGTCACCCGTAGCAGCACTCCATCATAGGAGGTTGAGAGGGTTTCCATGCCATGCAATTAGGCGTTTCAACAAAATCAGAAGCTAGGTCAATGAATTTCAAGTAATGTTTGTTATGTTTACTGCACTTCATGATCCCTAACAGACAGAATAGTGGGCCTTGGGGGAGCTGAACATCAACCACTGTCCACACGTGTTCCATCAGGTGGGTCCAAGTGTACAGCAGTGATGGGCATTCCCAGACAATGTGAATAAAGGAATCATCCAAGTGTCCACATCTGTGGGATGCTGGTGACACTCCTGGGAGCATTTTGTACACGCGATGTGGCGTGAGGTAGTTTTGATGTAAGTAATTAAAGTGTGCATATTTAAGCAAGCATTACGGGAGACACACTTCAGCCATTCCAGGGCCTTGGTCCACTGCTTGTCAGTTAAGTCTGCTCCAAAGCAGTTATCCCATTTGGGTTTGCTCTGAGTCTGGGAAGAGCCATCCCCCCTCTTACAATGCTGCATACAGTATCTAGATTGCCTTACGGCCCAGCCCATGTGTTAGAAAGCACTGTAGCGGTGGTTCATATGGGCTAGTCTCCCACACTTCCCCAATTACTATCTGAATTGCAGTGTGGGTAAGGAAGAGGACTGCCCCCAGATCGTAAAGTTCTTGTAGGCCGTGGAAGGATAGTAGAGTGCTGTCACTGTATAAATCACCCAAGTGGGTGAGCCTAGCTTCCCTCCATGGCGTAGAGTCAGGTACTCTCAGTAGACATTTCATAGCAGAGACATTCCAGAGGGGTAGGTGTGGTTCATAAGGAGTCAGTGCATATCTGGGTTGACTATACTGAATTCAAATGAGCTTTGCAGTTCATGCAAGTCAACCTAAACTCTTGGGTGGCATTCCTGGTGATAATAGCCACTCAAATACATCCCTGTCTCTTAGATCCGTTTGAAGCAGGTCATTCTCCATTGTAATATCCCCTGCAAGCCTGTGTATTGACCATTGTAATTGGGCTGCAGCAAAAAACTGCTCCAGGTCTGGAACTCCAAGATCCCCCTCGAGCATGGGGTGCTGGAACTTAGAATTTGTAACCCACTTTCGAGCAGGTCCCCAAACCAGTTCAGCTTCTAGGCTCCTCAAGGTGATAAAAAAGGATCTAGTGGGTATCACCAGCAGAGCCACAAATAGATATAAGAGCCTTGGGAGAACCAACATTTTAGCCACTGATGCTCTTCCCATAGGTGAGAGGGGGAGTTGTGTGTAAAAGTCCATGGACTGACATATCGAAGTTAAGGCTCTGCCGTGATTGCCGTTAAGCAAATTTACATCTGCATGGTTCGCACTGTGATACCAAAAGGTCTCAAAGGACCAAGAAAAGCACCCTTCTTCTGGAACAATTTGATATTCCAGTTCAATTTTAGGTAGAGGAAAAATACAGAATTTACCCTAATTCAGCTTGAGGTCGAAAATTTCCCCAAAACAGTCAAGGAGATCTTAGTAGTGTAGATCTATGTCTCGCAGAAAGATTGACACACCATCTGCATAGAGGGATACTGTATGCCAGTTCAGACCCACCCGAATACCCCAGTCAGGACCCCTGACACGCAGCAGAGCTACCAGAAGCTCCATGGCGAAGGTGAAGAGCACTGTTGATAGGAAGCACCCTTGACGGATTCCCCTCTGAATGGGGAACCCGTCAAACAGTGAAATCTGGAGGCCAGTACAGACCCGTGCCTTTTGGGTGGTGTACAGAAGCCTAACCCACCCTAAAAAGTTGGTACCCATCCCAAACTTCTTTAGGACCAATAGTAGGTAGAACCAACTCAGCATATCAAATGTTATCTCAAAGACCAGGGAGACGACCACCGAAAAGTCAGTGCCCCTGGACACCACATATGTGGCACAGGTGTTGGATGTTGTGGTGCGCCTCTCTCTGAGGTACAAACCCACAGTGGTCTGAGTGGACAAGTGAGCCAATCGTCGACAGCAGCCTATTTGCGAGGATCTTACTTAGAACTTTATTGTCAATGTTCAGCATTGACAATGATCAGTAGGAGCTCACCTCAAGGAGGTCTCTACCTGGTCTCAGGAGCCCCAGTATGAGGGCCTCACACAGAAAGCACACCCGAACACCCTGATGATGCACTTCTTTGTATACCTCCAGTAAACGAGGAGCACGGGTAGGTCTAAAAGCGGCATAGTATGCCACAGGAAACCCGTTCATACTGGGGTCTTCCCGCGGGCCAACTGACGAATCACCAGATAAGTCTCCTCTATCTGTATAGGTAGTTCCAAGTCCCAAAGCTGCAGTGGGGTTAGTTAGGGGAGCATCACCGTTTGTAGATAATCTTACACTTGTGACGAGGATAACTTTGGGGGGACGAGTACAACTGCTCATAATAACGAGCACATACCTCATTAATGTCTGCCTGAGTGTTCCTCAGCTAGCCTGCGCTGTCGAGAATTGTGCCTAATTGGGTCTTGGGAGCTTAGGATTGCAACAACAATGCTAACATACACCCAGGTTTATCGCCATCTGTATGCTGGCGGGCCAGGAAGGACTTATAGTCCAGTTTGCAGAGTCTTTTCATCAGCTCCCGGTACTGGTGCGCAAGTTTGCCAGGAGATGGCACGCCTCGGGAGTCTACACCACCTCCAATTCCATGGACTGTGTGCGTTTCTCAAGTGCCAAGACAGTATGTGTAAAACAGGATTTGACTCCCCACGTTGTAGCGATGTAATTCTCCTCTCATAACAAATTTCATGGATCCCATTCGACCCCACAGGAACCCACTGATCCTGCGTTTTCCTCAAAATATGTGGATATGTGTGTGGCTAGTGTTTCTTTGTAGGCTGTGTCATGCAAGTCTTCCACTTGAAGCAGCCAAGTCAGTATAGGTGTCATTGTCCCATCCCCTCTCCATCCCCCTTTGTGAAACGTAACCTTGGGCAGGTTATGATCAGAGAGGGTTCTACCCAAGTACTCAGAGCCATGAATAAGGGGTCAATAAGCTGTACTGCAGAAGAAATAATCTAGTCATGTATGAACGTGATGTCCCGGTGCACAGTAGGAATATTCCTTCTCTCTAGGGTGCTCTAAGTGCCAGACATCTTGGAAGTCCGATGACCTGGACCATAATTGAGTGTTTAGTAGCTTGTACCCCTGGTGCACCCGGAAGTGGAGACTCTGAGTGATCTAGATCCATATTGCGTATGCAATTGAAATCACCTCCCTACAAACCCGGAGCATGGGGGTCCAGCAACACAGCCAGGTGAAGTGAGTCCAGCAATGCTCCCTGAGCAGTGTTGGGGCATAAAGTGAGATGACAGTGAAGGGCACCCTCCAATATCACATACCGACCATCTTTATCATAGGACATTTGTTTTCACAAATGGAACTTCTGGAGCAACCAAGACAAGAACCCTCCGGACAAATGCCAAATAGCATGTCCCATATACCTATAGGATGTTTGCCTTTCATTTCAGAGACTAAGTCAGAACTTAAAACGTCTGACCAAGATTAACCTGGTTTCTGTATTCTACGGGCTGTCCATTGCGGTTGGCCTTAAATCACGCCAAGGTACTGCTCAAGCACAACCAGAAGACTGGGGTTGGCGCTTAATGCTTCTTGTGTTATTTTTATTTAAAACTTAAATAATTCATATCTCTACTCATCATTATTTCATTTTTGACATTGTGGTGTCATTTTGGTAGTTACATTATTCTTTAGTTTTATCAACTGTAGAAGGACTTTTCTTTTTTGTGTGTTTTCAACTTGTAAGCTGTTTTGGTCTTCTAACTGCTTTACACAGTTAATCAGGTTAAGCCTGTCTGCTCTGTGCTGTAGCTACGAGGCGTTGACCTCGGGCTTAAATGACTGAAAATATTACTGAACCTAACAAAAATGGGGAAATGATTCCTTGCAGTGGACTACCCTCTACCCTAACTAATAATCCACTTTCAAACTGCTAGCAAATGTGTGTAGATGTTTTGTTATTTTTTTCACTAGTTCTAAGAAAACCTTTAACTCACATGTTTAATATGTGACACAATAAAAACAAATTGTGTGAAACAACAGCTGAAAAACTAAAGCTTCCTATCAAACGTGCTGTTGCCTTTCTTACACCTGTGTATTTATTTATTTACAATAGGTACAAGTAGAACCTAAACATACTCTACCGCAGCTTGAGACGTTCCCTATAATTCAGGCAGACATCAAATGGACCTAATTGTTTGGCCTATTCGGGTGAGGCCCTTAACCTCGCCCACAAAACAATGTCGGCCCACGCCTTAGCAACTCTGAAATCGCTTGAAGCACCTTTAATAATAATATAATTAGCTTGTTTTTACATAACACTCCATACAGCACTTCTGTCATTTCTAAGGTCTGGTCTTTCTTTTCCAAAAGGTTTTCTGGGATTGAGAAGATCTACTTGGTGAAAATGGTTCACATCACTGATAAATAAGCAGATAGCAGAATGAATGCCTCTTTTCAATGGTCTTTCAGCCACAAATATCATCATTGCAGGTCCAAAATAATGCTTTTATTCGCACCCACTCCATCCTATTGGATGCAGGAATTGGTGTGAAATCTTATTTCTGACGTGATTAAGCTATAGGGAGTATTTTGCAGTATTGCTATCAATCAATACACTTTGGAGCCATAGCTAGCCTTCCCCCGTTTTCAAAATGGCTTCCTGGTCCCTCTGAGAGAAGGTAGTAAGTTTATTTAAGAAGGGGACACAGTGCGCATAGACTTCACAAATTGCTTGACTCAATGACCATTGCCCTCAACCCCCAACTGCAAACCTACTTATTTAATGGCTTTTGTACTACAGTCCACCTTGTGAAACCATCTCACATTTATTACCTTACTGTGAGAAACTGGGTTGTTAGTTGATGGGGGTGAAACCCTGCTTAAGCCACAGCCACAATCCCTGTCAGGGTGAGCCACAAAAGTTACTAAATTAACCTGTGCTTAACTGTCTGGTGGCTTGGCACGAAAGCAGTCATGTTTAACTGAGAGGCAATGTGTAAAGTATTTATGCAGAACACATACAGTATTAAAGTGAAAACATAGTACAATAAAAATCACGCACCAAGTTAGAAACATAGGTAGGTTTTGATAATCTATTAGAGACCAAAACAACAAAAGTTAATTTAGTAGAACTAGAGCTATGCAATGTTAAAGATTTAAGTAAAAATTGTTCTTAAAACAACAAAGTGTCAATTGTGGTTATCTGGTTGCACTGAGCTGGGACAAAGTCACAATTTCAGGCCTTCTGCGATGGAGTGCGGGTTGGGAACGGGGCCCAAATTAGGCTCATTGAGTATTGTACCTTATGTCTTTGGTCTGCAGCATGCACGGAGTTGCTTTTTGAAAATCGGCGTCGTCCAGTGCTGCATCCGAGGACCTGCAAGCGCTGCCAATGTGAGGTCTACCATCTACTTGGGGGGGAGCAGTGAGGGCTGCAATGTGAGGTTCTGCCCACTTCCAAGGGTCCAGGACTAGAGGGGGAAAATCTTGGGGGGTTATGACACACAGTAGGCAGAATCCAGGTGCAAGGTTCTAGGTAGTTGGAGCATTTTATGTCCCTTAGGTTCTGATCAGGAGGTCAGCCAAATACCCCTTGAAGTCACTCTGGGGGTCCTGGGTTCAAGGTGCAGCCCATCTCACTCAGTCAGCTGGGCAGTGGAGTAGCAGGGTAGTCTTTCTTGCAGCAGAGTAACATATCAGTTCTTTTGAGTCTCTCACAGGTCCTGAAGTGTACTGATGAGTTTGGTGTGAGAGTCCACTACTTTTACTAGATGCCCACTTTGAAGTGAGAGAAGCTTCTAGAATCCTGCCCCTACAGAGGTGTCTGGAATTTCCTGCTTTCATGCCTTAACCCCAGCTATCATGACACATCTCATCTGCCATATTACAAATGTTGCAGGATACAATGCACTTGTAATTTGGCAGACGGGATATCCATCATATTTGTCAACAGAATATTCCATCTGCTAAGCTCTAACTCAGGCCCTAAGTCTCATCTTCCAACAAACTTAACTCCTTGCCTCTTCCATACTTGCCAGCAATGTTTGGACTCACTGTCCCTTAGGGAGGCATGTAAGAGTACCCGTAATCAACATAATCATATTTTACTACTGTGTAAAGCTTTTCTTTTGCTTTTAACAAAAGGACGTCTATGACCATTGTGTGAATAAAATGTTACAGATTTTAGAAATAATATTTAATTTGTGGTGTCCAACAATTATGGAGTTTACCTCAAGTGCACAAAATAAGAAATGCTGTTCAATTATCCCCTAGTCTCTATCACACCATCCTCTAGTAAATCATAAATAAATGTGAATATAGTCATGTAGCTGTTTTATCTTTGGGTTAGAAGATTGTCTTGTGTGAAGTGACCTCTTGGTTGCACAATGAATACTATGAATAAGGCTCCTGGTTTTTGCAGTATTTGTTTTTTTACGTTTCCGTCTGTCTATATTGATATATTTCTCCATATTTATTTTAAGGCCATTTTATTGGGATTTATACATATATATCTGTGATTTCAGACTAAATGGAGTTGTAAAATTGCATATTTCCATATTTATTTAACTAATAAACATGCACTCATACTTTGATGTCTGTTGAGTTTTAGCAAATTAAGTGAAACACTACATCCACAGGTAAATAGTAGCATCATATACAAATATAGGTTAACATATGCCTGTATTTTAGGGAACCTCATCTTGTTTTTAACTTCCCGTAGTGTCTACCTGCTTAGCAGTTGGTACAGTCACTTACAAGAGGCAAAAATGTCTGTATTTTAAAGCTTTTGAAAATAGATAGAGAAAGGAAATAGACTGTCTTCTGTTTGTATTTATCTGTTAAAATCAGTTAAAACAGAAAACAGGGAGCCTTAACCCCTTGGATGCGGACGTCGGCCACTGGCCGACGCCCGCACTACCTCCCTGGTGCGGGTCACGACCCGTGGCCAACACCAGGGAGGGGGTTAATAAATCCTCGGGTGCGTCGACGCACCCGAGGATGTTTTTTTTTTTTTTTCCCCGGGAGACACGGAAGCTCTTCGTGTCTCCCCGTGCCCCCCACCCGCCCCTTTGTGACGTTAGCGCGCCACGAGGCGCGCTGACGTCACTTTGTGGATTTCCCCATCGGAGGAGGAAGCGGCCTTGCGGCCGCTTCCTGCTCCAATGGGGAAAACGGCCACAAATGGCCTTCCCCACGTTCGGGAAGACCTCGTCAGAAAGGGGAGACTCTCCCCTTTCTTATGAGGCCTTCCTGAAAGTGTTTCCTGGCCCCCGATTGCAGCTGAAAAGAAAAAGAAATAGACAGTCGGTCGCCCGTGGGCAGGGCGACCCCCTGTGGGGGCAATATTTTTTTTAGTTGGTGTAGGGTTTCCCTGGGGGCCATTTTGGTCCCCAAGGAAACCATATAACAACTAAAAAAAATATAGATCTATATATATATAGATATATATATCTATATATATATAGATCTATATAGATATATCTATGTAGATATATATATCTACGTGGATATATCTATAGATAGATCTATAGATATATATAGATATTTGTATATATATATAGATCTATCTATAGATATATCTATGTAGATATATATATATAGAGAGAGAGAGAGAGAGATAGATCTCTCTCTCTCTCTATGTATATATATATATATATATATATATATATCGCTTTTGTCAATACGTGTGTGGTTTCCCTGGGGGCTGCGATCGGCCCCCAGGAAAACCAGACCCACATATAAAAGTGATATATATATATATATATATATATATATATATATATATATATATATATATATATAGATTTGCCACCAGTTGTCTTGCAGTTGCAGCTTGCGTCTTCAAAGCAATGCACATACTTCAACTGACGCTTTTCAACTGTAGCTTTTAGGCAGCAATAAAAAAGTCAAGTAAGTATTGTGATTATGTTTCTGCTACGAAAGGGTCAGACTTGTCTAGTGGCAGTTTTAGTGCCATAAAGAAGCGCAGAAGGTTTATATGCCTACTGCAAAGAGCAAATCTGTATTTTATGTAAATAGCTGAGTACATTAGTAAAGTCAGCCATTACCTGCGTTATAATACAAATGAAATGTATGTGCGGGGTGGAGGGCGGCTATAGAGAGATGAAGGGCACTTTTGCTGTGTGGTAATGAGGGAATCCGAGGAGGAGGGAGTGGGAGCACCAATAATGATTGTTGGACTGGGCGCAGGAGGTGCTAAAGACTGTGACGAAGGGTATGTGACAAGGTGTTTTTTGAGTGTCTTGAAAGAACGTGCTGATTGAGGGAAGAAGCGCAGGTAAGGTGGCCTCTACTGTTGCACGTATCTCACACACACCATCGATTTTGTGACTGTCTACGTAGGCTGGTGTTTTAAAGCAACAGTTTAGCCAATAGCAGAGATGGCATCTTGATGGATGACTGCTGCTGTCACTCCGGTTATAGAGGACAGCTCTGACATAGGATCAGAGACTGAGACATCAGATACTGAGACAGCATCTGAGGGATAGGACAATGGCGCAGACTCTGGGAGTGATTTTTCAGTCGGAAGAGTCCCATTCGATAACTCCTCTTCCAGTAAATTATGAGGGAGGTGATGAGGACAGTCCTGCTGTCCCTTCGCAAGCAGTCTGTGCAACGGGGTAATAGTGGGTTAGCCCAACCCAGAGAGCAGGTGAATGCGGCGGCAAGCAGAGAGAGAGAGTGCTCTCTTGGGAGCTCCCCAATTTAGTTCAGCCCCAAATTCCACCGCCCAAATCGTACTGTGGAGACATCAAAATTATCTATCGCAAAACAAACTGGTTTTGTAAGGCAGGCACCTGTGTTTTTGGTCCTGGGTTCGGCGGCCATATAGAGAAACACACTAAACCCAAATATTTCTGGAAACTAGACATTCGGGGGAGTCCACAGAGGTGTGACTTGTGTGGATTCCCCAAAGTTTTCTTACCCAGAATACCCTGCAAAGCTGAAATGTTGAATAAAAACTATATTTTTCTCGCATTTCTGTCACACAAACTACAGGAATATGCTGGGATCCATAAAATTCCTACCACCCAGTGATTCCTCACCTGTCCTGATAAAAACACTACCCCACTTGAGTGCCTACACCTAGTGCCTGTGTCAGGAATGGATCACCCCAGGGTCAACAGCTGCCTCATGTAAGGACCAACATTGACCGTTGTGTGATCTATTCCTGTCGCGGGCAACAGGCCTACCCACACAAGTGAGGTACCATTTTTATCGGGAGACTTGGGGGAACGCTGGGTGGAAGGAAATTTGTGGCTCCTCTCAGATTCCAGAACTTTCTGTCACCGAAATGTGAGGAAAATGTGTTTTTTTGGGCCAAATTTTGAGGTTTGCAAAGGATTCTGGGTAAGAGAACCTGGTCAGAGCCCCACAAGTCACCCCATCTTGGATTCCCCTAGGTCTCTAGTTTTCAAAAATGTGCTGGTTTGCTAGGTTTCCCAGGTGCCGGCTGAGCAAGAGGCCAAAATCCACAGGTAGGCACTTTGTAAAAAACACCACTATTTTCTGTGAAAAAATGTGATGTGTCCACATTGTGTTTTGGGTCATTTCCATTCGTGGGCACTAGGCCTACCAACGCAAGTGAGGTACCATTTTTATCGGGAGACTTGGGGGAACGCTGGGTGGAAGGAAATTTGTGACTCCTGTCAGATTCCAGAACTTTCTGTCGCCGAAATGTGAGGAAAAGTGTTTTTTGGGCCATATTTTGAGGTTTGCAAAGGATTCTGGGTAACAGAACCTGGTCAGAGCCCCACAAGTCACCCCATCTTGGATTCCCCTAGGTCTATAGTTTTCAAAAATGCACAGGTTTGATAGGATTCCCTAGGTGCCGGCTGAGCTAGAGGCCAAAATCTACAGGTAGGCACTCTGCAAAAAACACCTCTGTTTTCTGTCAAAAAATGGGATGTATCGACGTTGTGTTTTGGGGCATTTCCTGTCGCGGGCGCTAGGCCTACCCACACAATGAGGTATCAGTTTTATCGGGAGACTTGGGGGAACACTGGGTGGAAGGAAATTTGTGGCTCCTCTCAGATTCCAGAACTTTCTATCACCGAAATGTGAGGAAAATGTGTTTTTTTTAGCCAAATATTGAGGTTTGCAAATGATTCTGGGTAACAGAACCTGGTCAGAGCACCACAAGTCACCTCATCTTGGATTCCCCTAGGTGTCTAGTTTTCAAAAATGCCAAGGTTTGCTAGGTTTCCCTAGGTGTCGGCTGAGCTACAGGCCAAATTCTACAGCTAGGCACTTTGCAAAAAACACATCAGATTTCAATGTAAAAATGTGATGTGTCCATGTTGCGTTTCCTGTCGCGAGCATTAGGCCTACCCACGCAAGTGAGGTACCATTTTTATCGGGAGACTTGGGGGAACACAGAATAGCAAAACAAGTGTTATTGCCCCTTGTCTTTCTCTACATTTTTTCCTTCCAAATGTAAGACAGTTTGTAAAAAAGACGTCTATTTGAGAAATGGCCTGTAATTCACATGCTAGTATGGGCACCCCGGAATTCAGAGATGTGCAAATAACCACTGCTTCTCAACACCTCATCTTATGCCCATTTTGGAAATACAAAGGTTTGCTTGATATCTATTTTTCACTCTTAATATTTCAGCAAATTAATTGCTGTATACCCGGTGTAAAATAAAAACCCATTGCAAGGTGCAGCTCATTTATTTGCTCTGGGTACCTAGGGATCTTGATGAACCCTCAAGTGCTACATATCCTCGCAACCGGAAGAGTCCAGCACACGTAACGGTATATTGCTTTAAAAAATCAGACCTTGCAGGAAAAAGTTACAGAGTAAAATGTGGAGAAAAATGGCTGTTTTTTTCAGTTCACTTTCAATATTTTTTATCTCAGCTGTTATTTTCTGTAGGAAAACCTTGTAGGATCTACACAAATGACCCCTTGCTGAATTCAGAATTTTGTCTACTTTTTAGAAATGTTTAGCTTTCCAGGAACCAGCATTGGTTTCACACCCATTCCTGTCACTAACTGGAAGGAGGCTGAAAGCACCAAAAATAGTAAAAATGGGGTATGTCCCAGTAAAATGCCAAAATTGTGTTGAAAAAAGTGGTTTTTCTGATTCAAGTCTGCCCGTTCCTGAAAGGTGGGAAGATGGTGATTTTAGCACCAGAAACCCTTTGTTGATGCCATTTTCAGGGAAAAAACCACAATCCTTCTTCGGCAGCCCTTTTTTCCCATTTAAAAAAAACAACGAAATTTTCACTGTATTTTGGCTAATTTATTGGTCTCCTCCAGGGGAAACCACAAACTCTGGGTACCATTAGAATCCCTAGGATGTTGGAAAAATAGGACGCAAATTTGGCGTGGATAGCTTATGTGGACAAAAAGTTATGAAGGCCTAAGCGCGAACTACCCCAAATAGCCAAAAAAGGGCTCACCACTGGGGGGAGGGTGGGGGGGGGGGGGGCTAAGCAGCTAAGAGGTTAACTATGAATAACAGATCTTACTATTATTGTCCATTGTCCAGTTTATGGTATTTACAAGTAGATAACAAAATGAATAAACTTGTTCCTGGAGAGACAGAATAACTGCAGCCAGTTTTGGACTACTCAGAGCCCACAGGTTAGCAGTAGTTGCAAACAACCAAGTTAAAAAAAACTTAGGACACAGTACTTCATTCTTTCTGCTCGTTGGGTGAGCCCGGAGTGATGCCAAAGCAGGTTGGACAGGATGGCAATGCAATTGTGCATTGCATTCTGTGCAGGCAGAGATATTCACTGGTGGTAGACTGGCAGGACTAACACCTTTAGGAGAGACAAAAATTGTCAAGATTGTGCCCTTAAGTAACTATAATCTGCACCCCTGTGGTGCACAGTGTTGTCATTAATGATGTAATTTCATATGATGCAGTTCTGTTATCAATGACGTCATCGAGCGCGTCATGAGTGATTTAATATGTAAAGTACTTAGCAGTGGATGGCGGTGGCTAGTTATAGTTAATTCAGGGCACGAGTTATAGTTTATTGAGATAGTTATACCTGGTGAAATTCAGTGGCTTTGTTTGTTTAAAATTATATGTTTCAACTGACATTTTCACCTAATTTGAAAGTCTCTTTAAGCTATATTTTTTGTCACTGAATTTTGTTTTTTTAATATATAGTAAGAAGTTCATTGCATGCATAGTGTCTGAAATGACATCATTGATTATAACACTGTGCATGGTGAGGGTGCAATGTCTTTTTTTTTAGTGAAATGTGAAGCCAGAAGCAGTGCTTTTTAACTTTAGCTTCTAACACATTCCAACAACTAACTATAATGTCACTTTAATTTTGGTTATTTTGAGTGAAATACTAAGCTTTTAGTCCCATACCTAATTATAATATCCCTCTAAACTGTTTTTTGTCAGTGAATTTCTGCTTTTTCATGTAAGGGAAGATCATATTATCACACATAACATATCTTAAACCAACATTCTTTTTATTGCTTTTCTGGGGTTTTTGTCCTTGCAGTCAACACTCCTACCGCACAGTGGGTGTTTAGCCTAAGCCCACTGCCTGTGGGTAGCAAATTGCCTACCTTTGGCCTGCTTAGCACGGATTGACTGGCCTGTAGAGCAATGTAGGGCAATCTGCCAGTACCTGAAGGGCTGTTCTGATAAGTCTATGTGTGGGGTGATATTTTTGCAGTTTGTGGCCCTATTTTATGGTCTGACAGAGTAGTTTTTACTGTTCATTTTCCTGATTTTACCACAGACATTTCCTGTTGCATGAACAAATGCATTCAGTCTCCCTTGGTTTGCAAAAAAACAATACAGTGTCTCTTTACAAGTTAAAAACAGCCCTGATTTGCAAATGTAAATCACTTTTTTTTAGCTATATGATTCTCTAATGGGGGCCTCTTTCAGTTGAATACTCAGGAAAAGTTTCTGTCCCAGTCCATCCCTGACGCGCATACCTACAGATTTACCTATCTGAGTAACTAATGCTGGACAATTTTAGTTTGGTGCTCAGGACTCATTTTTGTCCCAGTCATAACCTGGTGCCAGTGGGGTGGTTGTTCACAGGGCATGGCCTCTGGTCAGCCACTGCAACCAACTCCTTTATGGGTACCCAACCGTCTGCTGTGCACAATCTTCAGAAGTGAACAACCGGGGATTTTTACTGAGCCCAACCCACTGCAATTAGCCAAACCCCAATGCAAATAGCCTATATGCTGCACAGTGCCAGCTGACTACAGGGTATGAGACCCCATCCTTTTCAGCCACCCCCTGTTGTCAGCTTGTGTGCCTGGCCTTCCCACCTACCATGGTGTGTCAGTTTGCTGACCAAACACTTCTGCCTACCCGCCATTGTCCATTTGCTGCCCATACCCTTGCCATCTGCCATCCATAGTCAGCTTTTTATCCCTGCCTTTCCTGCCTTTCCTCTGTTGTCAGTGTGAAGGTGTGTCCTACCTGCCTCCACTCCACTGCCATTGTGCTGTCCTTGCACCTTCCACCTGCACTGCATGGTCAGCTTACTGACTCTGCCTCCTACCTCTAGCCCTCTGTTCTGTGTGTGTGTCTCTATACCCTCAGTCCTACTCTCCGTGGTATGTTGTGCTGGCACTGCCATCTCAGTTCTCCATTTCTATGCCCTGCTCCCTCCCTCCTGCTGTCTGTGTTCTTGTGTGCTGCCACTGCCCTTCCCACTTGCCCTCAGTAGTCAGCTTGCTGCTTCTATATTTTCACCCCTCCATTCTCGGTGTCCCTACCACCTCCCTGGTGCACTATGTGGTCTGTTGAGCTGTCTCTGCACTTCCCTCCTGCCATGCTTTGTTAGCTTGCTGTCTCTGCCCCCCTACCCTTCACTTAGTTTTCTGTGTTCGTGCCCCCTGCACTCTCCCTTCTTCACTACATGGTCTGTTGTGCTGCCACAGCTCCTCCTGCCTGCCACGCATAGTCAGTTTGATGCCCCTGCACCTTCCCTTAGCCCTCTTTTCACAGTGTGCATGCTCCTTCCCCTCCCTGCTGCCCTCTGTGATCCATTTGTCTGGCACTACCCCACCACCTGCCCTATGTGGTCAGCTTGTTGTTCCTACCCCCTACCTCTGCCCTCAGCACTCCTTGAGCATGCCCTGTCCGCTCTTTGCTGCAATCTGTGGGACGGTGGGCTGCCACTGCCCCACCCACCAGCCCTGTGTGGTCAGCTTTTTGTGCCTTGCCCCTTGCCCAGTGAACTCCGTTTTCCATGTGCTTGCATATGCCCACTCCCTGCTGCCCATAAGGGTCAGTTATGTTGACACTGCCCTTCTTTCCTGGCCAGCATGGTCAGTTTGCTGCCCCTGTCCTGCTTCCTCTGCCATCCATTTTCCATCTGCATGCCCACTGCCCCCTCCCTGCTGCCTTTTGTGGTGCATTGTGCTGCCACTGTCCTTCACGCCTCCTCTCTTGCATTGTCAGCTTACTGCATCTGTGAGGCCTGGTATATTTTGTTTGTTCCAACAAAGCATTTGTTTTTAACCCGCCCTGCCCCTTTACGGGCTTAAAGTTAAGGACTCATACACCAAGTATTCAAGACCTGTAATAGTGGCTGCAGCATTTAGTTCTTTTGTTGATGCGGCCAGACAACCAAATCCCTCAGTACCAAAGGACAGGTCTTGGTCGCCCACTACTGAAAAGGCCGTAGGGAGAAAAAGCTATCTGAGCCAATCAGAAGGCCCTCTTTTTTTTAAATGACAGTACAGCGTGACTCCTGCAGGACCAACCATCCAGATATATCTACCTTTTTAAACCATTTAAGACCATCACAAGCACCTCTTTCAATTAACATTTATTGAAAATGGCTGAACGGATATACACCAAATGATGAAAAGCACTTACTTGGAGTAAAGTTCAAATTTTCTGGCAAATTCGGTGTAATCCCATTCACCAGTTTTTTTTTTTTTTGGTAACACTTCCCAACATTTCCTATGGGAATTAGCATGAGAAATCACCACTTCTGGACCCACTCCCTTTTCCTGGCTCCCCCCTAATGGATCAGCATAAAACTTTCCAGGAAGGAATTGAGGTGGATGAACTTTTTTGGGAAGGTTTTGTGAAGATTTGTCAAACTGTACCAAAGTTATTAGCAATGTAAAGACTCTTGCATTGTAGTTTTTCTTGTGATGTATTAATCACTCCTGGAGCCCTGAGCAGTGACTCCAAATGGAGTGACTGTTTTAGTTTCACAATATTAAAAAATAAAAGCGTGTTCTTCATAGTTGTGCTTTTACAGAGGGAGGCACTTGCTTTGCCACTCTTGTGGCACCTCAGTCAGGTCTCAAAAGATCTGAGATAAGCACTGGAATAGCTCATGATGGTGTAATGGCTTCTCTCATGCAGATCCAATATGGATTGATGGTGCCCACTATCTCTTTTGATCTCAAAGGGATTTTTATTTTCAGCCATAGGTCTGCATAGGTGCAGACACACGGTTGACAAGAGGACATCAATCCTTGTGAAGACTTATTGGGGGTCATTCTGACCCTGGCGGTCATGGACTGCCAGGGCCAACGACCGCGGAAGCACCGCCAACAGGCTGGCGGTGCTTCCATGGGCATTCTGACCGCGGCGGTACAGCCGCGGTCAGAAACGGGAAACCGGCGGTATCCCGCCGGTTTCCCGCTGCCCCAGGGAATCCTCCACGGCGGCGCTGCAAGCAGCGCCGCCATAGGGATTCCGACCCCCTTCCCGCCAGCCTGGTTCTGGCAGTTTTCACCACCAGAACCTGGCTGGCGGAAACGGGTGTCGTGGGGCCCCTGGGGGCCCCTGCAGTGCCCATGCCATTGGCATGGGCACTGCAGGGGCCCCCTAACAGGGCCCCACATAGATTTTCAGTGTCTGCGTGGCAGACACTGAAAATCGCGACGGGTGCAACTGCACCCGTCGCACCCCTTCCACTCCGCCGGCTCCATTCGGAGCCGGCATCCTCGTGGAAGGGGGTTTCCCACTGGGCGGGCGGGCGGCCTTCTGGCGGTCGCCCGCCAGCCCAGCGGGAAACTCAGAATGACCGCCGCGGTCATTTGACCGCGGTGCGGTCATTCGGCGGCTCCCGCCAGGCGTGCGGTTACCGCCGCCGGCGGGAGTCGGAATGACCCCCATTATACTTTCTGTAATTGACAGAGGAGAGTAGGGCAGTTCGGAGACTAGAGGTCATATTATGGAGGACCAGAGACTAGAGGTCATATCATTGAGGACTACTTGTCATTGCTTCTATAGGAATTTAAGAATGTAAAAGATTTTTGAACAATGAGAGAGGATGATCTAGAAAGGCAAGAGGAAGCCACGTAGGTTTATACAAGGGCATGTTGTGAAAAGGGGAAAGATTCCAAGGATGGTGGGGCACACCACCCCCCCATGAATCTTCAGTTGCTGCACAGTTTCTAGTACGGTGAGGTGCAAGTTTTGTGACTTTTTAATAGCTTTAAAGTGATAATAGAGATAAAGGGGACAGAGAATTGGGTACCTAAACAGTAGGTTTCTTTCTCTGCACATACTCACTACTTAGTTTGTAAAAGAATTCAGTGCCGGTGCACAAAGCTGTGCTCAGAATCTCATGGCCTTTTCTATTAAATGTCCTCAAAGGAAAGGGGGCTGCATTAAAAAAATGTATTTTTTGTTTGAGAGTTGGAAGTGGTCTATAGAGTTGGCAATGGCCCTATAGATCACTGCCACAACAAAACTTTTTTCTCATCGCACGAAGGGGGAGGGGTCCCAAAGGGAAGCTTTCCCTCTTATGAATAAGTTACTACCTCCTTTGAAGTCTCAGTAATGTTTCAATGATTTACGTCTAAATATTTGTCACACAACATTGATACGTAGCATACCAATTTAAAATTTGAAAGAGACACAATACGCCTCTTCCAGACACCAAATTGGTATCCATTCACAATCCCATTTTAAGAGTTGGAAATCCTTTTCTGACTCCTAAAATGGAGTTAGCACATGTGAAAAAACGTTTTTACTGCCCAAATGCCGAATGAGTGCTCAAAACCATAAAAATGATTAAAACAAGGTTTCTTATTTTGAGTGGAACAGATGACCTAGCTAGCAAACATATTTGGCAACATGAGAGAAGACAGAGTCAGTGTCAAATTCAAAAGGGAGCATAGCATAAATTAACATTAATTATTCCTAAAACAGAATCATTTACTAAACCAAGTGTCCTATATTTCTCTATCATAAAAACAATCTAAATAATAAATATATCAAAGTTGGAAATGTTATAGGCAAAATATGGATTATTATACACCTACTTACAATGTAGATTGTTTCTGCTGCAACTAGATTCTCTATGCAGTATAGTTATAAAAGAAATAACCAGTGCCTTATCTTACCCTTCATTTGACTGTTATTCATTTTCAACATCAGGAAGACCCATGAGCAGAGTTGGGGTGACAGTGTTGGCTCCTTGAATGTTTTATCCTCCTCCTGTAGCAGCTTAGTATTACTGACATCACAGAAGCCTTGCAAAGAGTAAGATCTCTTGAAGGCAAAAATCGATTGGAGCACAATAGAACTCACTACTGAGTAGAAGAGTGTTATAGAATCAGTCAATGGATGAGTGAGTGAATTAGGGAATGTATGAGAAATGGGCATTCACCCCCTCCTATAAGGAGGGGATGTCTGTTATGGAAGGACTATGACAGTTAAGTTAACTCAATTAAACAGGTTTTTTACCTACCTACAGACTCCCAAGTTAGTTATCTAAGCTGGAATGCAAAATAGAGAGGGGACACACAATTTGATAATATTTGTAAGTAAAACAGATTCCATATAGAAATGGTGCAACTGCACTCTTGTATTGTCTTGAGAGAAGGGCTGAACCACAGAGTAGAATCGTGGATCTATTGAATGAGAAACGAAAAAATATTTGAGAGTTGGAGTAAAGGGCGTGTGCAAGGTCTCTGAGGGAGGAGCATAAGCTGGTGTAAATTCAATTAACTAAAGGCCAGGCAACTAGCTGCATGGTCACTGAATGACTAATCACCCAAAAAGCAATTTAAGTTGTGGCCATCATGGCCACAACATTATTCACTTTACATTTGTCTCTCAAGCATCCATTCTTCCTTATTCTAAATACATGACCTGTTTCCATATCATACGGATGCGCCTCTTTTTGCACTGAGGTAGCACATTGGTCTTCTTCCTGGATGATATGGACTGGACATTGTATTATCTTCCCTCCTAATAAAAGGCAGACCAGTTGAACAAAAAAAGGAAAGGAAATTGAGACTTGGTGCCAAGAAAAACTGAGATAGGTGTGTGGATTGGCAGCCAAAGATGGTGGCTGAAACTCCCTCATTAGCTCTGAAGTACACAACAATCAGTTATTATTTTCTGTGCTAATCTACTAAGTAGATGTTGTGTGCTGAACAGTATTTCCGCTGCCCAAATTGGCCGAGTCTTGGGACTCATGACAGCTCCTGAGCTCCTGTGAGCAGAAGAAACTGAGCCAAGTCCCAGTGAGTGATTTGTCCTATAGTCTGAGTGCCAGAGAGGTGAAAGAAGCCCCCTCTAACTGATCCTACTATCTCAAGCGAGCCGTGTTTTGTGGTGCCTGTGAGTGGAGGAGACTGAGCTGAGACCTGACACTAGACCTGCAGCAGTCTCCGCCTTATAAAACGGATGCCAGGGAGGCAGAATAAGCACCCCACATCTGATCCTGCTCACCCCTTGGGACAGGGACCAATTGTTTTAGCCGGTCCGTGGCCGCTGCAGCTAGCGTGCTACTGACCAGGGCTGACAGAGCATAGGCATGGTTAGCGACTTCGGTCCTAGTCGACTACACCACTTTATGCGGTGCAGCCCTGGGATTGAGCTGCGATTGTGCTTCGCCAACTGCCCATGTATAGGGGTAATGATCTATGGTTCGGCGGCATCTGGTGAGCTGAAACATGCCTGTGTCGACATGCTGAGTTTTGTCCCGATGAACTTAGTGGGGCCCTCTGGCCTGCGGCCCTCACATAGGTGGTGCCATGTGGGCCCCTCTTTTCCTTTTTTCAACCCTTGGTAGGGGCAGGATGGTGGAGTGGGCTGGCTTCTATATATGATAGGTCCCTAGGGACAGTACAGTATTGGGGAACCACCACAAGATTATAGTCATTCCTTGCCAAATGCAGGCAATCAACTGGCTCCCCTCTGCCAATAGAGTGCCCAATTTTAAGGGCTGGGATAACATTAGGATCTCCAAATTAGGAGATATATAGAAGGGAGTCCATGTGAAATAATTTACAGACATACAAGCAGAATACAAAATGCCTAAATCCCAGTTCTTCTACTATCACCTGCTCAGCTACATATTGGATGACCTCAGATACCATTTACTACAACTCCCAGAATTCAGCCTCATAAGGACAAGCTTAATATGAGACTCGTTAGGCAAAGGACATCCGCCGCAGATGTATATCATTGCTTACCAATATTTCAGATCCTTTAGTCCCACTGTGGGAGGGATTATGAAAAATGTAGGGAGGTTAAAATGACCTCCCAAAGCCTTGTCATATCGTCCGGACTCCGGCTTGTCTTCTTTCACTATTTACATAGGATCTATGATATCTGAGATCGTTTGCACAGGATTAATGCCTCCATCTCGTATATTTGTACTAGGTATCAAACCTTGAGGGCACCGTAATGCATATGGTCTGGGACAGTCTTGAGATTCAACCCTATTGACAACAGGTCCAACAGGCGTTGATTTTATTTGTGTTACTACATTGCCTTAAAGCGTAAGAGCCCTATTAGGATCAAAGCAGACTCTTGTTGATGTTCAGTTTCATGGGAAGGTTCAGTTTGCTGCTAGGACAATCTGATTTCTGAGCCAAGCCACTCCTCTCAGCCATGACTGCAGTTATCAGTGCTCAAAATACATCTGCTTTGGTTTTGGTAGTGGTGGTACCATTGTTGATCTATAAGTAACTATCCTCCCTGCATCCTTCTTCCCAGAATAGAGTTCAGCAGGTAAAATGCGTGATGCACATTGACTGAAAATGGAGGAGGGTTTGATGCCAGTGGTGGCAATAGACTTCTTCTTTCAGGCCATCTTCTTTGCTTTGTATATGGTTGGCCAGCAACATGAGCGAGCAGCAGTAGTTAGCATAGAGATTTATGCAGTATGGAGTCATCTAATTCACATGTTCTCTCTAACTCAGTATTGTCTTGTGCACCTGCATGCAATAAGAATAGGATGGAAAACAGTGAGACTTGGTCATTTTAATTAATGTAAGACAAGGAGTAATTGCCATTCTAATAATATCCTTAAATGTAAACTAACTGTTTTGTTAGACAGGATACTACTTATATGCAGGAAAACCTGCATCCTACCTGGTGTCCCTCGAGGGCCCATGGCATCCCTAAGGGAGCCAGGAAAAAATATTAAATTAGCTAAAAAAAACAACCACAATGGCATAGATGTCACAATCCAAGAGGCAAAATGTGATGTCTCCAAACCACTTGGCGCCTTTCTGCGAGCTAGGCAAAATCTGATTAAGTTAATTAAAAACAACAACCACGTTCTATAAATTACTATAAGAAGCCACAAGCGCAAATAAATATTGTAAGAAAAATGTATTTTCAAAATGAATAAAAATAACATGCTCCTAAAGGGTCAAAACAAGCAATGCACCTAGCAAAAGCATTTTAAAAGTGGCAATAAATGATTAGTAAATGATTAATAATCAAACACACAAGCTCTAAAATATGTTGGTCACCTACATAGCATGCAAAGAAGGAAGCGTAAAGAACTAAAAGCACATGCTAGCCATACTCTGACTGTACCCCGTTCATCCCCTAACAAAACTTGAAAGCACTGCAGGGTAAGAATTGCAAAAACATATACCCAAAATGTGTCTGAACCAACCCCTTGGCCTATATATACCTCAAGTAAAGCACTAACAATAATTTAAAAAATAAAAAGATTAAAAAAACTTTAAAAATGCCCCAACTAGCCAGAGACAACAATTACCCTCAAAGAAACGTTTAAAAGTTGCAGAAAAAAACATTAGTTAGCCATCTGACACATACACACACTCATAAATAAAGGAAAGAAGGGGGATGAACACACAGAAAATGTCTGACTACATGGGCATGAACTGCTGGAGTCACCCCCACCATAGCTACCAACAGGCACATGGAGACAAAAATAGCCCAACTGTGTCACAAATAAAAAGCTATACATAAGCCCCTAAAACAATAAAAAAATAATCTCCAGCACAGCAGCAGAAAGAAAGTGAAAAAGATAATAAAACATACATCAATGGCCTACATCAACCTGGACTACAAAGAGTAAAACGCCATAGTATAACTTCAAATCTGGGCAAAATTCAGGAAAACACAAGGAAAATGAAGGAATATATATAGCCTCAAGCCTCAACCGTCCCAAACCTTCCTCTGCTTTTACATGTTTACCCACCCCACAAGGGTTTGCTTGTACCCCCTACACCAAATACCAAGCCATCCAGTAACAATCAAAATGAAAAAATCCAAAAAAAGGACCAGAAATTGTGGTAACTGCCCTTCATCTAACAAGTATTTTGTGAAGAAATTTGTATGCAAAGATGAGCCATGTTTTCTATCCAGAACCCAAATCTAAAATGATCAAAGACTAAATAAAAGCTAGGTGAAATTCAGGACTGGAAGAGGATGGCGATAATGTCTGTGCAGTAGCCTCACACTCTATGGCACCTCCATTTGTATAAATAAATTATTCATACATGTGTGGCTAATAAAATTACCAAAATAGTACAACCGGGTAAAAAAATCAATTCAAAATTGAATTTTTAGTTGATTATCAGTGCCACGGTTAAACAGCATTTGTTCACATTTGGTTCGATCGAGCTGTTCGTGAGATTCTGCAATAGGATTTTACCCAAACAGAAATCATGTTTGCATGACTTCTAACTGGGGTAATCTCCTCCATTGCCTTTGACTACGGTAACATAAAATACCAAAATGTACTCAAGGTTACGCCAGTGTAAGGAGAATTACTCCAGAAAAACATACAAAACGTCCAACAGCGGATGATGCAGCAGAGATTGCACATAAAGTATACATGAAGGCTTTCCCATCAGAATAAAAATGACCAAAGACTCAAAAAAAAAAAAAGGAAGGCGTCTTCAGGACAGGAAACGGAAATGACTTTTGTGGATACAGTAGCACCCTATCTATGGTACCACCCCATGATTTTGCACTAATAAAGTTGGCCGAGCTGGGCTCTTGGGTAAAACATCAACTAGAAATTACTTTTGCTCAATAATCAGTGCCTGATGACAGCAGCTACTTGGAGTCTTTAATGCATTCTAGCATGGACTTATGACGGAACCCCACATTCCAGTAACATGCATGGCTTTACTATGCAACTATTACAACGCATATGCCTTTATCACTCATGCCTTTAATACACCAATTTTTACCACACACATACAGTATATATATATATATATATATATATATGAAAATTCACAAACAAAAAGGTTGCAGGGATGTTAAAGTTAGGTTCACAATTTCCACACACAAAACTACAGAAATTTAGCAGTTATAGTTGGAGTTATTTCAAGAAATTATGACCCCGGCCATAGGATATGTAATTCAGCAGTGCTAGTTATATCAAGTAACTAGAGCTCATGCCCTAAGGTAACGGTAGCTCGTGCCCAGTTAAGTGATGCAAGATAAGTGTAGGATCCAGGATATTGCTAAAACTACCTCTGTGTAAACCTGCTTTTTTTCGAGTGCTATATCTCATGTAGTGTCTGTGATGAGTGGGTTCTTAGCATCTGCTGCTGAGACCAGAGATCGTGTTCTAAACTTTTAAAAACTACAAGTATGTAAACTTGCCTAAAAGACCCGCCCGTTTGTCTATGCTCCATATACATTAGTGATATGCAAAGTCTCTCCCCCCCACCATTTTCCTAGGGAGATGTACAGCTTACTAAAAGGACCCCAAGCACATTTCAGGCCAATTTTGGGGGCTTGTTTTAGTACATCGAAATATGATCACATCTTCACGAAACAAAGAAGCACTTCGTGAGTGTTGTGGGGTAGGCCGAAGGCCATGCGTGGTGTGGTGTTGGATGGTTATAGGGGGTTGACAGCAGGGACTGGCCCCAGGCCAGGCCCTGTGGCCAACCTCTACCGCGCATGGCTAAAAGAGCGTGCATGGCACAGGGTTGGGTAGTTAAAGGGGGCGGGCCACAGGCCAAACCTTTCAGCCAACCCCGCCAAAAATGGCCAAAGGCCTTGCACAGTGGTGGTTGGGTTAATGTAACGTAATTTAAATTACTTTAAGTTAAAAAGCCATAGAAATTCAATGAAAAAACAAAGGTTACAGGGATGTTACAGTTATAAAATGGAATTTAAAAAACCCCATAGAAATTCAATAAAAAAATTAAAGGTTACAGGGATGTTATAGTTAGGTTCTGAATTTACTCGCACAAAACCATAGAAATTCAGCAATTACAGTTAGAGTTATTTCAAGTAACTATAACTCGCACACTCGTCATTACAGCACTCATGACAACTTTTATAACATCATTAAAAATATCAATACAACGTTAGCAGTCAAATTATTGAAAAGGAAACTGTGCATGGTAGGTGCGTGAGTTAACTTAACGCACAAGTTATAGTTACTTAAAATAACTCTAACTGCTGAATTTCTATGGTTATGTGCGAGAAAATTCAAAACCTAACTGTAACCTTCCTGTTACCCCATAACCTTTGTTTTTTTAAAGTTAATATATATGTATGTGTGGCCAAGATGGCGACCGGTGCAGCAGCATAGTTCTTGAACTCCGCACCCCGTCGAAGTAACTCCTGAATCCAGGCTATCGCCGGCTTCCCCGGCCGATCACCATGATCCCTGTGGCCCCTGGGCCACTGCCAGGAGAGCAGCGCAGTTGTGGAGCAGATTTTGATGCTGTGGCAGCGCCAATGCTGGGATGCGGCCTGGGCCTTGATTTGGTGGCCCGTGGAGACGAGGCCCACTCGCCTCAGTCGGACGCGTGGAGCAGCGCTTCTGGGGCAGGACATGGCCCCAATAATGGTGAGCACCTGGAGATGGGGGCCCAGCTTGTGGGCCTGATGCGGCCAGCGACAGGAGAGGTACATGTTTTGGTGCCAGGGCAGCCTGAGATCTGGGGCGCCGGAGGTGGGCCTCGGTGGGCACTGTTCCCAGCGAGAGCGGAACTGGCTGCTCCTAGTTCGGTTGATTGACGGCGCCTACCGCCCACTTTAAGGGGACCCTACAGACACTGCAAGCGCTTGGCACTTTGGAAGTGCAGCTACCGGGCCATTGTGAACTTTTGGTGGGCCCGACTGGGGGAGCGCAGTGGGTGGCCTGACCATGGGGCCCGATTTCGAGTCCCTAGACAGCACTGCACTGAGGGGACCCCACAGGCTTACTTTGTCCGTATGTCTCTCCAAAGGAGCTGAGGTAACCTCCCACAAGATCTGCCATTTAGTCTGAGCTGTGGATTGCGAGCCACGGTCCATTAAGAGTGCTGGCCACTCTGTGAAGCGTGGAACTCGACCAACGAGAATCCTGGGCCCCTGCCCAGATCTGTTGTTCGCCTGGGATTGCCTGCTTCCGCCCCACTAGGCGAGTGCGGTCCACACTGCGTTATTTGGAGTGCTATTAATAGCGCCACCTACCCAGGGAGCGCTCCAGCTCTTGGAGCTCGAATGGGCAAAATGAGGCCTGCCCGGCCACCCCGGGCACCATGACTACCCCAGGCGCCCCACCTGTGAGCCCGAACGTTACTTTTCAGGCCTTACAGCAAATGGATGCCACATTACACATACACACATCGCAGTTTAACAAGGTGCTGCAGGCCATATTGGACACCAAAAACACTCTGGAGTCAAAGATCGATGCAGTGTCACTAGATGTTAACCTTCTGAGAGCGGATCACCGAACATTGTCTGAGAGAGTCACAGAGACAGAGAAAGTGGTGGCTGAGTGGCACCCAGCCATGAAGGAACTCCAAGAAAAAATGCTTTGCTTATCTACGGAGGTAGACACACTAAGACGTAGAGCGGAGGACGCAGAAGGGAGATTGCGGCGTAACAACATCTGCCTGATCGGCTTCCCAGAGCGGGTGGAGGGCCCAAACGCAGAACTATTCCTGGAGAAATAGCTTTCTGACATGGTCCTACAGGACAAAATTCCGGAAAAATATTCGGTGGAGCGGGAGCACCGAGTGCCGGGCAGGCCCCCTCCGTCGGGAGCACCCCTCTTCCATTGATTGCCCACTTACTCAATTACCAGGACAGGGACCTGGTGCGGCAGCTTTTCTGAAAAGAGGGTCCGCAGAAATTTGAAAATGTGCTCATCTTTGCCTACCCTGACTTTACCGCTGAAGTCCAAAAGAAACGCTGCTCCTTCTACCAGGTGAAGCAACGCCTCCGTGAGCACAATATAAAGTACACCCTTCTGTATCCTGCAAAACTGTGCATACCGGATGGCCCCAAGGTACATATCTTCGCCTCCTCGGAGGACACCTGGACTTGGCTTCATGCTAAGGGGCTGGCTCAACCAACAAGATCGAGGGACTCGGAGCAACGGTGGACATCCCCCAGGGGCACAAGCCGGCACCGGATGTGGACGAGAACTGGGCCCTCACTGGCCCAGGTGGTGGCGGACCGCTCTCGCTTGCTGCTTGAGACTTCACAGTTTGTTTCCAACCCATTTACTACCCTGCGACAGCCGAAAGTCACAGACAATGATCAGGGAGACCGCTCTGACTCTGGAAGCTCCCCATGTGGACCAATGCTCACCCGAGATCTGCAGATGATATCTGAGTCATGCTTCTGGAGTTGTCGGGGGGCACATCTTGGAGGTTCCCTTGGTCAACCAGCTGCCTGGAACTGGCCCGATCTTTGCGGGTCGCTGGAGGCTGGTATTGTCTCAGAGCTGCCTGCCGAGGAATGTGGTGGTGCCAGGAGGCAACAGGCCTTGGGCTGACATTCGATGGGCCGGGTGCACAGAACTGGCTGCCTGGTTTTCACCCCCTGAGCCCCACTCCATATGGACCAGTTGTTCCCCACGCCTGCTGTCAGGCTAAGTTTTATCCTTGTTCTTCTGTTGTTAATAGATCGAGCTGCTGTTCATCTGTTGGGCCTGCTTGGGTTCTCCTCTTTTTATTTTGTTGAGCTCGTTTTGTTATTGCCACTAATTATTCTACGTGAAATAGCAGGGGGGCACGGACAAGGCGTGTGGATCCGGAACATTTTCCCGCAGTGGGCAAAGCCAAGTCCTGCTGGGTTGAGGGTGGGACGGTCCTCTCTGAGTCTCCCACACTGTCACATTTTCATAGGGACATGGCCACACTGTTGAGAACACAAACATCATGTTATAACGTGATTACATTGAACGTCAGAGTTATGGCCACCCCTCGCAAGAGACAGCATATTCATGCTTACATGCGGCGACACAGTGCATATCGCTATGCTGCAGGAGACGCTCTTATCGGAGGCCACCCTTGGGAGATTGCGTGCTAGCTGGAAGGGCCAGACTTTCGATACCACCTCATCATCCTTTGCCTGTGGCATGGCAGTCTGGATCGCCCCCGGAGTGCCTGATGCGGTCGACCACACAAAAGTGGACCCCGACTGTAGATATGTAGTTATCGAGGGCTGCCTTGATGGTGCTCCACTGTCCCTGGGAGCATTATATGCGCCCAATTCTAACCAGGGTGGCTTCTTGTATACGATGTCTGCTGGGTTGCTTCGGGACCCCTCGGGAGAGAGTTTATGGGGGGTGACTTTAACTGTGTTCCTGACGCCCATGTGGACCGCTCCTTCCCCCCACTTCCGACCGCACCAAGTAGGCACACTTCTCATGAGTCTGAGGTGTGGAGGGGGCATATAATCTATGCAACATCTGGCGTATGGGGCATTCTACTGATCGTGTCTATTCCTTTTACTCCCCTGTCCATGCCCTTCATACTAGAATAGACCTTATACTAGCACCGC
Source organism: Pleurodeles waltl (assembly GCF_031143425.1). NCBI lineage: Eukaryota > Metazoa > Chordata > Amphibia > Caudata > Salamandridae > Pleurodeles > Pleurodeles waltl. Next base: position 744,047,581 of record NC_090450.1, on the reverse strand, counting down.
CAGCAGTGATCCAAAGGGTTCGCAGCTCTGGTTACCTTGCACGCACTGTGTCTGACCACTGTCCATTGAGGGTGGTTTTAGGTTGGGGCCGTCCGAACGCACGGATGTCTACATGGCGCTTACAGGTAGAGGTGCTGTCTGACCCTCCCTTTGGCGCAGAGCTCGCCACATGTTTAACAACGTGTTTCCCACATAATACTAACATGACAGCGCTCCGAGCTACCAAATGGGACGCACATAAAGTGGTGGTGCGAGGTCATTGCATGGCTGACTCAGTGGGAGTCCGGCAGACGTTGTTCCGGGAGCTGACTGAGTTGGAGTCAAGCATGCCATTTGTTGAGACTGCTGTGGCCAGAGGTGAGATGTCCCCTGAGGAGCTTCACCCTTTGCGGACCAGATACATGGAGGCTGACGCCCGCCTAGGCAGACATGATTACAGACACTACATGACACGACAATATGTGGAGGGTGACAGATCAGGCCGTCTGCTGGCTTGGCTAGTCCGCGATACCCCCGCCATTCATCCATTGGGGCTATCAGGTTGGAATCGGGTTTGATAGTGAACACCAAGGCAGCAATAAATGAAGCGTTCTATGCCTATTATCAGGGGCTGTACGCAACCTCCCCCATCGGGGAGGATGTCTGCCTTCCTGGACTCTCTCCCCCTGCGTTGCATACAACCGGAGGGGGCAGCTGCGCTGGATGGCCCCGTTGGTATGGAGGAGCTGCGTCTTGTATGCTCCCAAATGGCCTGAAACAAGGCTTCTGGCACGAATGGCCTGCCAATTGAATATTATGTGGCACAGGCAAGTCATCTCCTGCAGCCCATGCTGGATATGTTTAATGAGGCGCGCAATCATGGACAGCTACCTGGCTCTCTATGCAAGGCCTTGATAGCAGTGCTTCCGAAGGCTGGCCGTGATCCCCTAGATGTCAGGTCATACCGACCGCTCTCTTTGTTAAATACAGACTGTAAAGTATTGGGGAAGATTCTAGCCAACAGACTCCTCCCATTTATTCCGCAGCTGATCCATGAAGATCAGTCCGGATTTGTCCCCGGCAGGAACACCTTCCAGAACATCAGGCGACTGCTTCGAATATTGCATAATAACTATGGGACCTATCATCGGGGAGCAGCTGTATCATTGGATATTGAGAAGGTGTTTGATACTCTTATCTGGGATTTCCTCATTAAAACCCTGGGTATCATGGGATTTGTTAAGGGGTTCATAGCATGGATTAGTACCCAATACTCTAACCCTTCAGCTCAGGTTAAAACTGGGCAGATTATTTCACTGCCCTTCCCCACACACAGGGGCACTAGACAGGTTGCCCGCTCTCTCCACTTTTGTTTGCCATAGCCATAGAACCCCTAGCCGCTAACCTTCGTGAACACACACACCAATGGGGCATCCCGGAATTACATACATTCCATATTATATATCTTTATATGCAGATGATGCCCTGATCAACCTACAAGACCATATGGTCTCCATGCCCGGGGTCATGGAGGTACTTGATTCATTTGCTGTATTATCTGGACTCTGAGTCAACTGGTCTAAATCCTGCATATTCCCCTTAATACCTGTCCCCCTGGATCTTCAACCAGACCTACCGGTGTACCAATTGTCTTGGTGCCACACCACCTTTAAGTATCTGGGAATCCAGGTGTATCAAACCATAGAGGATATTAAGAAGGGCAACATACACAGAGTAATTTGTTCAATAAGATGCTCTCTTCCCTTCTGGGGTTCTCTCCCTTTGTCACCCATGGGCAGAGTGGCCATAGCCAAAATGCTCATCCTCCCTAGACTATTATATCATTTTGCGGCGCTGCCAGTAGTACTTCCCCGCTCACTTTTTCATTCCCTACAGAGCATTCTAACCGAACTACTCTGGGGGACGAACAGACGTCGTGTAGCGTTAACCACAAAACAAAACACACAGGACAATGGGGGTCTGGGTATGCCTACCCTTGAACTATATTATGCTGCTGCTCAATTGCAGTGGCCAACTAGCTGTCTGGGGGGGTCACTACTTAGCTGAGAGGGAGGTGCTGATGGATTCGCTTGGCTTGACTCTGCAATTGGCTTGGTTATTGGCTAGAGCATGCCCTGCACCTAAGAGTCATATCATATTAGACACTGCTAAAACATGCTGGCTACAATATGTTCTTGGTAAGGGCCCTCACGTACCATACTCACGGTTGATCCCACTGCTCCAATTGCCTAGATCCCACGACCTACTGGTGCTCCACAACATGGCCCCTTGGCAGGAGGCGGGGCTCGTGAACGTGGGCGACTTCTATTCGGAGGCTACACTACTGACGTTCAATGAACTGGTAGAAACCAAAGGGATACTTGCCGGAGCCTTTTTGACATACTGTTCGATACGTCACTTACTGCACCTCACTTGGGACTTGGGGGATGACAAACCGCGGACGTCACAAATCCTCACGGTGATTCCTTCTTTCAAGGGCACCAAAAAAGTAGTCACACAGATATACAACAGGCTACTGCCAGGGGCCTGTCTGAGATTGGAGCGTGCTCGAGACCGCTGGGATGCAGCACTCCCTACTCCCATGTTGCAAGCAACCTGGAACACTGCACTTGCCTCCGTTAGGCATGTCTCATGGAATTCCAGACTTCGCTATACCCAGTTTAATTATCTACACCACACTTATTTGTCTCCCTCCCGCATCAAATGCATGTTCCTCGCTTCAGACCCATCATGCCGCTGATGTGCGAAGCCACTAGCAGACTTTCACCACATGGTCTGGGACTGCCTGCCACTGGTGGAGGCGTGGGGACATATCACTACTACAATAGCGGAAATCACTGATCATGCCTTGACTCCTGCTTGCTGGGGCTACGTTGCCTTGCGAAGGGAGACAAACATATCCATAGATTTGTGGACTTGGCTTACATCACGTTTAAATGCCTTATATGAAGGCCTCATTGGAAGGCTCCACATGCCCCCGCACATACAATGTGGCTGCGGGACTTGCTTCAGCGGTCCCAGGCAGAAGCACAAACCCTACGACTACTACATTCAAGGGGTCTGTCAGATGGTGGTTATTAAATTTGGGACGCATTCATAGTACACATTGAAGCCAAAAATGACACACGCCCCCCTTGAATGTTCTGAGACTTCCTCATCTCCCTTTGAATAGTTACGAGGCCCCCCCCTGCACTCTGGTCAACCATGCCCCACTGGTGTGCCTACGCTGGTGTTCCCTGAGTGTGCCTCCCTGTGGCGTGCGCATCCCCCCCACATGGACAGATACCCGGTCTCACACAATGGCACAGTTTGCGCATGCTGTGGGCCGCTTTGTCCCCCACGGGTTCGGTTTCTCTGGAGTGTTTAGGCTCCTCTTGAGGGTCAAGTCCTTATGCTGTCTCACTATAACACATTAGACTTTGGTGATTGGGTTGTTGCCCCCCCCTGATTTACTTATCGTCTGCATCTCCTGTAGGACTATTAATTACGATACGTGGCACGGTTATATATTGTATCTGATATTGTTTTCCCTTTGTTGTTTTTCCGCCTTTTATCTATTGCTTTATGTGGTTATTTCTTGACTACACTACTCTCAATAAACAGATATATGAAAAGAAAATGAAAAATATATATATATATGTATGTGTTACCCACTGTAGTAGATAGTTATAGTTAGGACTATGTTTCCATTGAAAAAGCATTTTTTGACTTTCCTATTCCTTTAGCGTGGTTTGGCAAATTTTCACAACATTTTCTGAAAAAAAGTGTTCCAGTGAATCTTGTTGTACATGGGAAGTTTCGGGGTGATCCGTCAAGCGGGCCCGAGAAAAAGGCGGAGTAAAAAAACATGTGTTTCACATTATTATTCCTATAGGGATTTTAGACACAACTACAGCCTGAACTGCTGGATGGAATTACACCAAATTTGGCAGAAATGTAGCTCTTGGTCTAGAAAGAGTGTTTTTTTTTTTATTTGGTGTAAATTCATTTATTACTTTTTGAAATATTAAAAGAAAACTAAATATAGATATCTACAGGTACAAAGGGTTAGCAACTAATAGTGAGCTCGTGCAGGTACATGCAGTGCTCTAACTGGTTGCCAACACTTCAACCGGGAAGTGTTGGCAGTCATCTTGGGACTTGGCTTCAGCTAAGACCTACATACAAAGATTTAAAAAAGAAAAGGGGCATGGGTAGGGACACCCTGACTGCTTAGCTCTGGTGCTCGGGTCCCAGAGGGAAACCCCTAGGGAAAAAAGCATTTTCTTTTGCCACAAATTTGCAGTGGATCTGCAAATTTGTGGCAAAAATGTTTTTTTTTTTAAAACAAGCGAGGGCGTCTGCACTTGTTTTTAATAAGCCAATGGGTGGGCCAGGTACCAGATGCATTTTCAAATAAAGGAGGGGAACACACAAGGCCACCCTGCTAGCATAGTTTGAGGCCACCTTTTATTTATAATGAATGTGGGGGGGGCACACCCCATGTGGGGGGGGGCACACACCCCTGTCCCCGCAGCCCTGGGGACCACCACCTCCCCAGGGTTATAGTGCAAGGGAGAGCTATTTTGCTCCATTTCATTTGTGGGGGCTGTGCTGCACCACAGCAGCAAACAATGTTTTTATTTTCCCAATGAAGACAACATCGGAGCATTATCACAGATCTTGGTTTCTAGTTCCTATTCTTACTTATTGTAGACAAAGTATAAACTTCTGCCTCAGCTATAATGTCTTCCGAAAAAACAGTTGCCTCTGGACAGAAACCCCCTGGAGTTGCTGCATGGTAATGAATTTTGCCTCTTTACCTTGTTAACTGTCCCTGCTCTGCGAGCCAGCAATATTGTTAATATTGGATGGAAAAGCCTCACCCACATCATCATGGCATGCTTCAGCATAGGCTTATCCACCACACCATGGTGGGTAATACCACCAAGGCGAGCTTAACCTCGAGCTAAGGGATGTCAAGATAAGGGATGCTGGATAAGTGTTGAATCCAGGATATTGCTGAAACTACCTTTGTGTAAACATAAATGGAATACCTTTATTTAGAAGAACCACAGGGTAGGTTTCAATATAGTATCAGATGTACATCTTGTTGTGTGCATCAACACAAAAGTAAGTCTAATCTTAAACTTGCTGGTTTGTTAATTATCCACCTTCAGACAAAAAAGGGTGAAAGTACATAATTATTCATCCAACGTTACATAAATCACATAAACATTTAGGTAGTCATTACAACCCTGGTGGTCGGTGTTAAAGCGACGGTAAGACCGCCAACAGGCCGGCGGTAAAAAAAATGGAATCACGACCGTGGCGGAAACCGCCAACATAGACAGCCACTTTAACACTCCGACTGCCACGGCGGTACAAACAAACAGCGCGGCGGTCACCGCCAACAGACAGGCGGAAGACAATGTACCGCCCACAGTATCACAACTTACCAATCCGCCACCTTTTCCGGGGTGGATTCACCGCGAACAAAAACACGGCAGAAACAGGACTTTGAAGGGAAAACGCACACCTCTACACACCCCATGAGGAACCAGGACGCCATGGAACCAGAGCTTCACATTTTCCCAGCTTTCATCTTCTTGCTCCTCTACCAGGAGCACGAACGCCGGCAGCGAAGACCACGGTGAGTACTGCACCTACGACACAGGGGAGGGGAGGGAAAAAACAGGGACACACACACACAACACCCCCACCGCCACCCTCACTCCCACGACAACACACACACTAATACATATTGATACATCACAGTTACACCCCCAAACCCCTGTAAGAATGCAAAGACAAAAGGAAATGAGTGTAACCATTGTAATCTATTAAAATCCAGTACGCAAAAAAAATATACACTATTAACAAATATATACACCAAGAATAGAAGTCCAGGTATTGCTCCATTTAAGTCCGTGGAACACTGGGTCCACACTGCATGGGCGAGGCCCACATAAGGTACCCGACCATGATGGAGAGAACACTGCAGGGGCATCAGATAGAAATAAAACAGGCACCTCAGGGGGAAGGGAAAGGGGGGGCACCTCAGCCGGATGAGTGCACGACGCCAAATCCACGAGGGGGCCACATGCCCACTGTTCAATCCTGGGGAGTGCAAAGCCACAGTCTCTCAAGTCTCTGCAGTAGGTGGTTTTCCCACTGCTATATCCTGGGGAGTGCAAAGGAACAGTCTCTCAAGCCTCTACAGTCGGTGGGTTGCCCACTGTTCAATCCTGGGGAGTGCAAAGCCACAGTCTCTCAGGTCTCTACAGTGGGTGGGTTGCCCACTGTTCAATCCTGGGGAGTGCAAAGCCACAGTCTCTCAAGTCTCTACAGTGGGTGGGTTGCCCACTGTTCAATCCTGGGGAGTGCAAAGCCACAGTCTCTCAAGTCTCTACAGTGGGTAAGTTGCCCACTGTTCAGTCCTGGGGAGTGAAAAGCACAGTCTCTCAAGTGGATAACAGTCTCCACTGGTTCTGGAGGGGTCTTTGTGCCCAGAGTGCTTCATCCTGCCAAGGACAGAGGTAGTGGATATAAATCTCCACTGGTTCTGGAGGGGGATTATGCCCAGAGTGCTTCATCCTGCCAAGGACTGAGGTAGTGGATGTATCTCTCCACTGGTTCTGGAGGGGGCTTTGTGCCCAGAGTGCTTCATCCTGCCAAGGACAGAGGTAGTGGATGTAAATCTCCACTGGTTCTGGAGGGGGCATTGTGCCCAGAGTGCTTCATCCTGCCAAGGACAGAGGTAGTGGATGTAAATCTCCACTGGTTCTAGAGGGGGTTTTGTGCCCAGAGTGCTTCATCCTGCTCGTGGCGGACTCAGTAGGGTCAGTGCTCTTGGCGCTCATGGGCCAGTGGTGCTTGTGGTGGCGGAGTCCTTGGCAGCGGTGCTTGTGGCGGTGGTGTCCATTGCAGCGGTGCTAGTGGTGGTGGTGTCCATTGCAGCGGTGCTTGTGGCGGTGGTGTCCATTGCAGCGGTGCATGTGGCGCCGGTGTCCATTGCAGTGACTCAGCTGCTGGCGGTCCTGTCTGGGCCAGCGGGGCTGCTGCTGGCGGTCCTGTCTGGGCCTGCGGGGCTGCTGCTGGCGGTCCTGCCTGGGCCTGCGGGGCTGGTGCTGGCGGTCGCATCCTGGCCAGCAGAGCTCGTGCTGGCGGTCCTGTCTCGGCCAGCGGGACTAGTGCTGGCGGTCCTGTCTGGGCCAGCGGAGCTGCTGCTGGTGGTCCTGTCTGGGCCTGCGGGGCTGGTGCTGGCGGTCGCATCCTGGCCAGCGGGGCTGCTGCTGGCGGTCACCTCCTGGGCAGCGGGGCTGATGGCGGTCGCCTCCTGGGCAGCAGGGCTGATGGCGGTCGCCTCCTGGGCAGCGGGGCTGGTGCTGGCGGTCGGCTCCTGGGCAGCGGGGCTGATGGCGGTCGTCTCCTGGGCAGCGGGGCTGGTGCTGGCGGTCGCCTCCTGGGCAGCGGGGCTGCTGGCGGTCGCCTCCTGGGCAGCAGGGCTGATGGCGGTCGCCTCCTGGGCAGCGGGCTGATGGCGGTCTTCTCCGCCGTGCCGATCTTCCCACACTTGCCGAGTTTCTTGTGCCTCTTCCCCACCTTCGAAGGTGTCGCAGCTGACTCCACACCCCCACCTGTACCCCTGGGAGCGGCATTGGTGGCTGGTGTCTTCGCCCTCTCCCACCGGGCACTGGCCAACTTTTGATGCTTGACAGGTGGGGGACTGTCCATGCTGTGGTTCCTTGCAACACTGGCTGCCCTGCTGCCTGGTGCACTCCAGAATCCGGTGACTACTGGCACCACTTATCCCGCCGATGTCGTGGCTGAGGTGCTAGGTTGGGACCTGGAGAGTCGGGCCCTAGGGGACTGACGGGGTGGGGGAGGTGAGGGAAAGAGGTCAACGGTGGACAGGAAAGGTTTCTTGGAAACACTGGGACGGGTAGCTGGAGGGGGTTTGGGAGTGGAGGAAGAGGTTGTGGTTGTAGGAGGTGTACGTTTGGTGACTTTGGGTGAAGGTGCATGTGCTGGAGGCTGTCGTGAGGTGGATACCTGTTGGGTGGGTGTGTGCCTGCGTTTGTGTACCTTGGGAGGTGGCGTCACAGACACACCAGGAGAGGACACAGGGGATGTGTGAATTGTAGTGGGGGTGGTGACTGCACGTGAGCGGGTGTGGTGGTGATGGAAGTAGTGGCTGTAGATGTAGTGCATGCAGGTGTGAGTGGAGACGAGACTGGGAGAGAGAAGGGAGACGAGGAGGAGGGGGACACAGTGAAGGCAGTGGATGTTACTATGTCTGCATGTGTGTGATGTTTGCGTGAGTGCCTGTGGGATGTGTGGTGCTTATGTTTGCCTGAGCTTCCTTTGTCTGTTGGGGTGTGTGCATGCTGGTCTGATGGTGTGCTTGGGGTAGGATGAGGTACAGGGGTGTGGGTCTGGGTAGAGGAAGTTGGAGGGGGGAGGCTAGAGACAGGGACAATGGCTGCCATCAGTGCTGAGGCCAGAGTCTGAAAAGCTCACTGAAGGGCTGCCTGACCAGAATGAATGCCCTCCAGGAATGAATTTGTCTGTTGCAACTTCCTCTCTACACCCAGGATGGCATTCAAAATGGTAGACTGCCCAACAGTGAGGGACCTGAGGAGGTCAATGGCCTCCTCACTGAGGGCAGCAGGGGTGACTGGGGCAGGGCCTGAGGTGCCTGGGGCGAAGGTGATGCCCACCCTCCTGGGTGAGCGGGCAATGGGCAAAGGCTGAGGGGCTGCTAGGAGGGCGGGGCTGGCGGCTGTACCTGTAGATGGGGGGGCACAGATGGGCCCGCCACCACAAGGGAGCTCCCATCAGAGGACGAGTCTGTGTCACTGGTGTCAGCTCCTGTCCCTGCCGTGGAGCTCCCCTCGCCCTCCGTCCCACTGGTGAAATCCGACTCTGTAGTGTCGCCCTCCAGGGCCATGTGGGATGCAGCTCCCTCCTGCTCCGGTGCCACTGCTCCTCCGCCTGATGATGCTAATGCACACAAGAACAGGGAGACCACAAAAAGGGGGGGGTGACAGAAGAAATACATGTTGAGCGCATGCATTACCGCTACTGTTGGCGGACACCACAGACACAGAAGCCCCCTGCACTACGCTGCGCACTTGAGGTCCACTATTCAATCCCTGGGACATGGCCTACAAGGCTATGGGCGACATCTGCACACATGGATGTCACAGGAGCCTGACTAGGTGTAGTTGGCACTGTACCCAGGTGTGGTGGGGTGCCACAGGGCCTGCCTGAAAAAGGAGACCTAACTAGCACACTCACCCTGGCCTTGGGGAACCCACAGCCCACCTCCCCCACCCAGACACCTCCACTGCACGCTGAATCAGCAGAATGAGAGTGTACTCACCCCCTTGTTGCTGCTGTGATGCCCTCAAGCTCCCATCCAACTCCTGGTACGCCACCGCCAGGATCTTGAACATCAGGGGGGTCATGGTGCGACGGGCACCCCTCCCACGTTGGGAGGCCATCCCCAGCTGGGCCTCCGTCGTCTTCTTGCTCCAGCGGTGAATGTCCTCCCATCTCTTACGGCAGTGGGTGCTCTGTCTGTGATAAACCCCCAGGGTCCGGTCATCCTTGGCGATGGCACGCCAAACATCCTTCTTCTGTTGGGCGCTGACCTACAGGAATTGTACAGGGGAAAAAGAGAAGTTATTTCCAACTGCACTGTCACAGTCATTGGCCCGCATCCCTACCCTTGCCATGTGGCACATGCACTTACCATTGTTTCATGCACGCCTCATTCTCCCCCCCTATCTTTCATCCACTTCACTCCAAACAGGCATAGCCCATACAGCACGCTCCCAGTGTACTTACCTGTTTGTCTGGAGGACCGTAGAGTAGCGTGTACTGGGGAGGACCCCATCCACGAGTTTCTCCATCTTCTCCGATGTGAAGGCAGGGGCCCTTCCCCTAGACGCACAAGCCATTCTCTCTTCCAGACTGAGGTCACAGCAGCACTTGCATTGTAGGTCCTCTCCTGTCGAAGATCAGGTATCGAGTGATTGAACAGATAGAAAATGGCGGTCACGTCATTGGCTCCTGGGACCCATAGGGTCCAATGTTAACCAATGCCGAATTGTGCCGCTGTCTTCGACCGCCTACTGCGACGGTGTACAACGCCAGCGCAGTTACCTCATATACCATTGTCCCACTTTACAGGTCAGGCAGCCGTCATTTCAGGGGCCCGCATGGCTCTATTTTTAACTGCGTCACACATAACTAGGCCTTGCCTCAACACACATACATGGTTATTTCGAATTATGAATCGTGTTCTGTGTAAGCTGTGTGTACGTAACTCTGAGTTGGTTGACTCTGTGCTCGCTGTTGTCCTTCATAGGCACCGTCCGCTGGGACATGTGAGGAGATGGCGGCATCCTCCGGTGTACAGACCGCTGGTGGACCTGTCAACAATGGAGGAAAGACATGTAATCATCACATACAGACTAGATCGTGCCACAATCCTGGAACTGTGTGCCCAGTTGGAGCCAGACCTGATGTCAGCTATCCGCCATCCCACAGGAATCCCCCCTCAAGTGCAGGTGCTGTCAGTACTCCATTTCCTTGCAAGTGGGTCATTTCAAACAACAGTGGCCATAGCATCAGGGATGTCCCAGCCTATGTTTTCCAGCGTGTTGTCCAGAGTGTTGCCTGCCTTGCTGAAACACATGCGGAGCTACATCGTTTTCCCTCAGGTGGAGGATTTGCCTACAGTGAAAGGTGACTTCTATGCCCTGGGACATATCCCCAACATCATAGGTGCCATTGATGGGACACATGTCGCCTTGGTCCCCCCGCAGGAGTGAACAGGTGTACAGAAACCGGAAGAGTTATCATTCGATGAATGTGCAGATGGTGTGTTTGGCAGACCAGTACATCTCCCATGTGAATGCAAAATTCCCTGGCTCAGTGCATGACGCTTACATCCTGCGGAATAGCAGCATCCTTTATGTTATGGGGCAACTCCAGAGGCACCATGTGTGGCTATTAGGTGAGCACCTGGATCCAAATCAGTGGGAATAGTTGTCTGGGTATATCCCTACAGGTTAGTATGTGTCTAACAGTTGTCCCTCGCCTTTTTCAGGTGACTCTGGTTATCCCAACCTGTCATGGCTACTGACCCCAGTGAGGAATCCCAGGAGAAGGGCAGAGGAACACTACAATGAGGCCCATGGGCGAACTAGGAGGATTATAGAGCGGACCTTCGGCCTCCTGAAGGCCAGGTTCAGGTGCCTCCATATGACAGGTGGTTCCCTATTCTACTCACCAAAGAAGGTGTGCCAGATCATTGTGGCCTGCTGTATGCTTCACAACTTAGCTTTGCGATGACAGGTGCCTTTTCTGCAGGAGGATGGTCCAGATGGAGGTGTTGTGGCAGCTGTGGAGCCTGTGGACAGTGAAGACGAGGAAGCAGAAGAAGAGGACATCGACAACAGGAACTCGGTTATCCTGCAATACTTCCAGTGAGACACAGGTAAGAAGACAAACCTGCTTACTACATGTAATGTAACACTACTACCTCTCTACTGTCTGTCCTTTTCACCCAGTGTATGGTCACTGAGTTTTCACTTTCCCTTACGATTTCACAGATGTGGGTCCCACTGTGTGACATCTGCTTTGTTTCCTCGTGGACTAGAGCTGTGTGACATAAGTATGTTGACATTACAATTGTAAGAGCATTTTGTCACTGTAATTGCTAATACACTATTTCGAAATCACGGACAGACTCCAGATTATTTTGTGCCTTAAGGGTGTTTATTTAAGTGCTCAATATTGGAGGGTGCTGTAAAATGGTGAGGGGTGATGGTGGAGGAATGTCCATGGCAGAGTCCAGTCTATCAGTCTCACAGGTGCATTGTCCAAAGGGGCATAGGAAGTTGAGCTGGGGCAGTTTGAGGATGGACAGGGTGGCAAGGTGGGACAAAAGGATGACATTCAGGGTGGTCTCATTTCTTGGCGGGGGTCTTGGCATCGTTCTCTGTCTTTGTCCTGGATCTCAGGGACCATTTGCGGGGTGGTTCTCCATCTGCAGGGGGTGGGGTGCTGGTGTGGTGGTCCTGTGGTGGTACCTCCTGTCCACTAGCGCCGGCGGAGGTGGTGAGCAGTTCACCGTCCAGGCTAGTTTCAGGGGCCCCTTGTTGTGCCACAGTGTCCCTCCTGGTGTTGAGGACTTCCTTCAGCACCCCGACGATGGTGCCCAGGAAGAGTTGATGGATCTGAGTTCCTCCCTAAAGCCCAAATACTGTTCCTCCTGCAGCCGATGGGTCTCCTGAAACTTGGCCAGTACCGTTGCCATCGTCTCCTGGAAATGATGGTACGCTCCCATGATGTTGGAGAGGGCCTCGTGGAGAGTGGGTTCCCTGGACCTGTCCTCCCCCTGTCGCACAGCAGCCCTCCCAGTTCCCCTGGGCCTCTGTCCCCTGAACGGTGTGCCCACTGCCACTGCCCCCAGGTCCCTGTTGTTGTTGGGGTGGTGGGTTAGCCTGGGTTCCCTGTAGTGGTGGACACACTGCTGATTGACGTGTCCTGGGGACAGAGGTATGGGCCCGCTGGGTGGGTGCTGTGCTGGTGTTTCCAGAGGGGGAGGCTCTGTGGTGGCCTGTGCCAGTGTGAGGGGAACCGACTGTCCCGAGGTCCCTGATGGGCCGGGCTGGTCGTCCAGATCCATTTGGACAGAGCTGATGTCATCACTGTGGGTCTCTTCTGTTGGTGGTGTGGACATGTGTGGACCCTCCTGTGTGGTGACGTTGGGTAGGGGTGCTGCAGGGGTGTAAAAGCATGATTATTGCATCTGTGTGTACCATGGTGTGCAATGGGTGGGTGCCTGTGTGCCCCAGTGCTTGCATTCCTGTGTGGGACCTTGTGTGATGATGGTTCAGGGGGGTGTATAGGTATGTGCAGTGGCCATGCATTGGTGATGGGTGTCCATGCTTTGGTGTTGCATGCAGGGCTTGGTGTTGGGATGTGTGGTTTGTGATAGTGGGACATGTGTGAGGAGTTGGAGTGATGGGGGTGAGGGCCAGGGTGGGGGTATGTGATGGCATGCAGGTAGGGTGGGGGTTGTAATAGTTAAGGTTTGACTTACCAGAGTCCATTCCTCCAGCTACTCCTACGAGGCCCTCAGGATGCAGAATCACCAAGACTTGCTCCTCCCATGTTGTTAGTTGTGGTGGAGGAGGTGGGGGTCCGCCGCCAGTCCTCTGTACCGCAAGGTGGTGTCTGGATACCACGGAACGCACCTTCCCCCGTAGGTCGTTCCACCTCTTCCTGATGTCATCCCTATTTCTTGGGTGCTGTCCCACTGCGTTGACCCTGTCCACTATTCTGCGCCATAGCTCCATCTTCCTAGCTATGGAGGTGTGCTGCACCTGTGATCCGAATAGCTGTGGCTCTTCCCGGATTATTTCCTCCACCATGACCCTGAGCTCCTCCTCAGAGAACCTGGGGTGTCTTTGCCGTGACATGGGGTGGTGTGGGTGATGTGTGGGGTGGTGTGTGTTATGATATGTGGGGTGATATTTAGTGGTGTGTTGTGTGGGGTGTGTGGATGTTATGTGGGTGATGGTGTTGTTTTCCTGTGGATGCCTGATTATAGATTGTGGTGTCTCTCTCTGACCTTCTATCGCAATTGTGGTCGTAAGGGTTTGTGGGTGATGTGGGTGTGTGTTTTATATTGTATTGGGTGTGTGGGAGTGGTGTGTGTATGTGTATCAGGTGTGTGTATTTTGAATTGTCCATTGTGGTTTTGTTTTGTAAATGTGTGTGTATTTTGAGCGTGGCGGTGTGTACCGCCAATGGAATACCGCGGTTGAAAGACCGCCGCGTGGATTCGTGGGTCGTGATAGTGTGGGCGTATTTCTGTTGGCGTGACGGTGGAGGTTTTGTTATCACCAGTTTATAACTGACCTTTGGTGTGGTGGACTTGTGTGGGTGTCTGAATTTTAGAGGATTCCGAGCTGTGGGTCATAATAGCTGTGTCGGATTTCCGCGGCTGCGGCGGTGTGTTGGTGGTCTTCTGCACAGCGGTAAGCGGCTTTTACCGCCAATGTTGTAATGACCCCCTTAGTGGGTTACACTACTACACTATTTTCACCCGACCCGTAAAAAGTAACAGCAATCAATATGTGTTTCAAATAGGGAGTCACTGAAACCCACAACAAACGTGAGTAGGACATGGACACACTATTATGGTGTTCTGACTTACCCCAACTTAGGGAGTGATGACACAGCAGTCTCTCTGGTGGTGGACACCTTCTGTAGCCACATACTTACAGGATTCAAAGTAGCATATATGTAATTCACTGCATGATTATCTTTGACACAAGTTAAAAGAAGGGATGTTAACCATGATTGATCAGCAAAGAGGAAAGAGTTAAGTATGGTCAATTAGGTCCCTTACTAGGACGCTTAGTGGATCTATTGGGTTTAAACACTTGAATCAAGTTGAGTTCTGTTTGTCCTCGATGATTACACATGCTGGGATGCATGTCCATAATTCATGGTGTTATAGGACTCTTACCATGGGGGTAAAACTGGTGAGTTTAGGGCGGCAGCACCGTTGTGTGTGAGTCACTGAGTCAGTTTCACACCAAATGGAAGCTGTTGGCCTGACTGTGTAGGCTGGCTAGCAGTACCTCACCCAAACCTCAGAAGTAACGATGATTTCTGGCAGCCTAGAGACATAACACTGAGACTCCTCAGGGAGGTTGTGGTCGACGGATCATACCCTTTTCTGTCATGTACACAATGTTTCACACACATGAAGGCAAACAGAGAGATGCAAGAAAAGTTCAATACATTTAATTGAACTGACTGCATCCTAGCCTGTAAAAAATTATCTGTGATTATTAGGAGCATGAAACATAACACAGCGATGATTATGGATAATAGTGTGAAAAATATAAACAGTCCCAGCATTCTGGAATAAGCATGAATCTAGTGATTCCTACCTACGCACTAATCTCTAAACCTGAGACCAAATTGGTGTGTAGCCCTTCTACTCATCCCAGTCTAAAGGAGGAGGCCCAACCCCATACTTGAAGTGTGGCAGGAGTCTGTATGTTTTTCTGATGGTGATCCTCAAAACCAGGTTTGGTGTAGCTGTCGACAGGATTGCGGACAGCATGCAATGGCTCTGGCTAGAATCCCCTCTGACCTCCTTCAGCCTGTGTGGTGTTTTTATACCAAAACATGTATTCTGAGAACAGGCCTGACATGATAATATGTCTAGGTTTAGAAGGTTGGCTACAATTCTTGGGCTGACAAAACTAGGTAAACTATCATATACAGCCTTGACCAGAGGCACTGGATGAAAAGTTGTGTAAAGGAACGGACAACAATGCTTTCGCAGAAAGGCAGTTTATTAGAGAATAAAACATCCCTGCTAAAAGCAAGTCATGCTGTAATTTAATCAAATGAATAAATAAATAAAATATGTAAATGGATGAAAGGGCACAGGCCACAGGCCAGAAGCTAAATGAAATGGGCCCAAGCCAGGAGCTAAGATGAACACATGACAATGGTGGCATTCACAGAGTTGTTCTGAGCACCACAATTTCTGTTTGCTAGTGTTCAGTGATGAGAAATTCCACATGCCCATGAAAAATAGGGACATACATGAATGAGTGTTCCTCACATATGCTTGTATGATAGCCTATTAATATCATCTTACATCAACTTTAGGTGTAGAATGCATGTTGCAAAAGGTCTCCAAAATGCCAGGAGCGTATGTCTACTTCATGATAGGAACACTCACATATGACAATTATATTTTTATTGTCGCCACAAGGAAACCAGACAGCATTAATCCCTTCAAACATATCTGCCTCTATATATATTAATTTGTGGCAGTGGGAAATAGTGATGGAAATGTGGCACAAGTCCATACCATTCACACTATTACGTTTTTTTTAATAAAAACAACCATTTTGCACTGATTTTGGCAAATGTAATACCTGTAATATACTATGTTATTGCAGACTTCCAGTGCTGTGTGTCCATTATTGGCTCTGGGACAAGTCAAAAGCTGGCTTTGGTATATCCATTAAGTAAGGAGTGGACATGGAATAGGTGCGTTTGTAATTCCTCAATTATTCACTGTTAACCTGATTTTTTCTGTGTCCTACGTGTCCTCGCAACATTAACCTTGTTATGCAAAATTGTTGAAACAATGCCAATATGCCATGTTGCATAATTACCCTGCTGTTTATGGCAAAATAATAGTGCAGAGCACGGGAACAATGCAAAGAACCAGAACGCAAATAGCTGTTATTCACAGCAATTGTGTTTTTCACACTATTTTTTCTACAAAATGTCTCCTTGTATGAAAAATTGTTAGGAGGACACATTTTTTGCTAAAATTGCCCCAATGATGGATTCACACGTTGCATACCTGCACATAATGTTGTATAATTTCCTGGAATTTTGCATAATTATGCAAAAGAAAATTACCCAAATTTCGCACACCTTAAATCTTTTCTTTTTAGGGAGAGTGTGTTATTTAATTGACTCAGTTTTTAAATTGTAAATAAAAACATGCCGGTGCCCAAAGCCCTCCTTTCAAACATTTTGCTGCTGAATTTAAATATGCGAGCACGGAATACTGAGGCAGTGTAATCCTGAAGCCACCTCGGGCCTCTTTAATCCATTTACAGACATTCCCTGTCTCTTCAGATCACTCTTGCAGCTTTCTGCTTTCTACCTTTGTCGTGCTTTTTCGTTTTTCTCTTCCTCTGTCTTTCCTATATGTGCATTTTGCTTGCAACAAATGCTTGAGGCAGAGGAATAAGCACCGGCCCTCAAAAATATGTGCTAGTGCTCAGCACCGTAAACAACAAGCACATATTAAGCACTGAATTGACTTACTTAACTTGGTTCGGCAGTTTATTGTTCTGAAGTGGCATATACCTGATTGTGGACTAGGATACGTAAGGAGTAGGACTAGAAGTGAATTTAGGGATTACTTACCTACAATCTCAATACCCATGTCACTACTCTTCGTGATCAAAGACACTGCTTTTAAGCTGTTCCCAGCACAAAGAAAGGAATACATAACATGAAAACTGGACCACCCAATCTTATGGGTGACAGAGGACAAGAGACTCGACCTCTTCCTGAGTATCCAGCAGCAACTATCATAAACCAAGTCCCAGGTGGACGTGTCTGGGCCTAAGGACTAGAATAAGCAACATAAGGACTATAAAAAAATGGCTTTTTGTGGTAAGTATCCTTATGATCCTCTTCTTCATCTTCACAGGCCATTTAAGGAATTGCATAGCAAACTCGAGACTTCAGTGACTCCAAAGAAACAGTTGAGCCCACGGTCTGAATAAGAATATCTAGAACCAGAATTTAAACGTCCGGCATAAATTATTCAAATTGCCACTTCTGACGTGTAAAAAATAGTACTTCAAGAAAGCGTGAAAGACTCTCATAGATGAACTCAGCAAGATGAACTCAGCAAATTTCTGACACTGGAACCCCATAGGCCTCCACCCAAGAACCAACTGTTCCCCTTGTAGTTTGACGCTGAATGCCAGCTAGAACCACGACATCTGCCGAGGAATAAGCCAAGCCAGTGGCTGACTCGTTGCATCTGCTTATGGAGAGTTGGGAGGTCTTGATACCTTTACTAGAGAGACCAAAGGTCATAATAAAAAGGTGAGTTGACTACGAGAAGGGCTGCAACCCTCCCCCCAATAGATGAGGACTATTCTACTGAGATCTATTATTATGTGTATAGTAATTTTATATAGCACAGATCTAACATACTAGAGGAGAGCTTTTTTTTTACATTTATGTAAAATGAAGTAGTGTAAATACATGAAATAGCTTTATTTGGTCAATTACCAAAGCCAAAATTACTATCTAGGTTGTTAAGTGGTAACGGACAGCAACAAAGCTACTCAGTCTCATCTCCTGCTCCTATCTTTCCACATTATCTCCTTACAGAAGAAGTGTGGTTCAACAGCAAAGGGTGGTGAGATAAAGGTTTAACAAGGGGAAATTTGTTAGTAGCAAATGACTAGATAAGATTACCAAGGAATGCCTTTAAAGGTGGGGTGCTGGAGGAATTCAGAACGCTGTGAATGCGCATGCAGGATCAATTGCAGAGAGGGGGCCCGAAGAGCATCCCAGTGATGCCATAGAAAGAGCATGTGACCTACATGAGGACATTTTTTATTGCATTTTATGTAGCGCAAACTCAACCCCAAAGGTATTGGAGCTCTTTACATGAGTACCACTTACATTACACGAAGACACATTCATCTTTTGTGGGTACGAAGAGGTTAAGCGATTTGCCCAGAACCACAGGAATCTGAGGTGATGCCAGGAGTCGAACCTAGTTCCCCATTTCCTAAGTCAGCAAGTTCGGCCGTTTGGCCACTTTTTCTCCTTGTTGGTCTTGCTTCTATATATCCTGTTTGTTATATAACTTTTTCATATTCTGGCTTTCTTTTTCAGTCTTTTATTATTCGAAAACGGCTGGTTCGAAGGTCTGCACGAATGTCTCTTTTCTCGGATAATAACCATTAACTGGAGGAATTCAATTGTTGTACTGCGGTCCGAGGAAGAAACATTGTGTTTTCATTGATCATCTGCAGAAAGACTGTTTAACCTGCGGTAGATTGCATTGACCCTTGGTGAATAATTAATAGTCCCCTCAATAGAGAAGCTATCTCAGAGGCCTGGCTGATATCAGCCGGGTGCTCCTCTAGATTAGATAAGTACCCTGCTCCCAGCAGATCACACGATGCATGCCGTATCCGGGTATGCTAGGGGCCGTCAGCCAGCCCAGCACGCTGAAAACCAAATGCATTTCTGGTCCAAGCAAACATTGTCTGATAAAACTGGGGTGTCCGCGTGAAGACACCGTATCCGAAATCCAAGACTCATACAATAAAACAATCGCCAAATATGTCATTTATTTATTTAGGAGTTTTACATAGCAGTGCGCATTGTATCACGAGTACTTACACCCACTGCACATCTGAGACTCTCTCAAACGCTGCACATCTCAGGCCGTGGCTTAGATCACATAATCTGCCGGGACATATATTCATGTTCAGGTCTCAAAGATAGCACTTCTGACCTTATCCTGATAACTCTCGGCCTCTGGCTCAAGTCTCAAAAATTACATTGCTGCCTTCTCACCTAAGAGCTCTTTTAAACACTGACTCAACCTTCAGCTTTTTTTTTTATATCTCACACCTGAGAACTTTCAGACTGTGGCTCAAGTCTGAGCATTTGTATAGTTATCTCCATTCATTAGCACTCTCAGGCCCTGGATTTCCAAGTAAACTGTGTTTGCTTCCATACCTGAGGCTCTTTTTCTAGTCAGTCTTTTGTTTTCTATCTCCATACCTAGGTATTCGCAAGCTTTGGCCTAAGCCTTATAATGTGCAATTGTGTTTCGCCCCATTGCACACTCAGAGCTGAGTATAAATTTAATAATGGGCTCATTTAGAGAATGACAGGTGGCCCACTAGACAGCCAGATCAACAGAGGCTTTAGCCTAAATTCCCTGGTGGGGGACCTATCCACCCACCATATTTAGAGATTTCCACCTAACGGGGATCTCCGTGTTTTCAGTGAAACTGCCAGTGCTGCTCCACAGAAGGCAATTAACTTTGCCAAGGTGTTGCCATGTATAATATACCCTGTCGGAAAAGTTTTCCTGTTTTCCTGAAAAATAGCTCCCAAGGTAGGAGTTTGTTTTCAGAAAACACAAAACGATGGCCCTAATGCAAAGGAAGCTTTCACCCTCTGTGTGGGAGCCATTGTGCATTTTCCCTACCAAGGACTGGTATGCTTTGCATCACTGTCACAGGTAAGGAACAAGGCCAGGCGTGCGTCGTGGTGACTGGTCTGGCCAGCTCTCACTAGTCTATCAAGACAAAGATTTATGGTGAAAGAACCAGCTGAGGTTTCAATGGTGTAAACCCAGTACTTCTGACTGTAAATCAAGAGGGAAAACAGTGTGATTGACAGGGTAAAAGCACCACTAATTTACAGCAACACTCCTGCTCTTTAGGTCGAGTGCGCAAGCGCTTTCACCTGTTGTAAGTCTTATGGGCTTTTAACTACGCCCACTGCACCCACATCACTTTCATTCGTTTGTGGGCACGTCTTTCAAAAATACCTTGTTATCATTGGTAAATGCTTTACGTTTGTCCCTCCTTGGGATGGTTTTGTTACCGCTTTGCACACTGCCCCTGTTACATGGATAATTGCACGCTGTTGGCAATGGCCCTTTTTCAGGGTTATGCCTGAACTTTTTGCCTGCTTCCTCCTACTTTTTTCTGATTTGTTTTTGCTGGTTTATTGTCTCTTCACATTTTATCACTGCAGATCAGTGCTAAAGTGCAGGTTCCCTGGATGCAAATTGTATTGGTGATTGGTTTATCGATGATTGGCATATTTGATTTACTGGTAAGTCCCTAGTAAAGCACACCAGAGGTGCCCAGGGTCTGTAAATCAAATGCTTCCAGTGGGCCTGCAGCACTGAATGTGCCAACCACATGAGTAGCCCTGTAAACATGTCTGCAGTGTCTGTTTGTGAAGTTTTAAACTGCCAATTCGACCTGGCAGATGTACCCGCTTGCCAGGCCCAATCCTTCCCTTTTTATACATGTAAGGCACCCGTAAGGTAGGCCCTAGGTAACCCCTGGGCCTGGTGCAGTGTATGTTAAAGGTAGGACATGTAGTGATGTGCTTTACATGTCCTGACTGTGAAATACTGCCAAATACTGTTTTCACTGTTGCAAGGCCTAGCTCTCTCATAGGTTAACATGGGGACTGCCTTTAAATATGCAGTTTCCCATTTGGAGGAGCAGATGGAGATATGGAGTTTGGGGTCTCTGAACTCTCAATTTAAAAATACACCTTTTAGTAATGTTTGGTTTGTAGACTGTTAGATTGAAAATGCCATTTTTAGAAAGTGGGTATTTTCTTGCTTAACCATTCTGTGTCGCTGCCTGCTTGTATACTCCATGTCTGGGTCAGACTGACAGTTGGGCTGTTGTAGTTCCCTTTAGACAGTGACACAAAGGGATCTGGTGTGTAGCCTGCATATCCTGATGAGTCTTCTGGTCTAGAGTAGGGAGGGAGGAGCTAACACTTACATCTGAAAGGGCTGTCTCCGGCCCCCTGGAGTGTGTCTAGGGCCCGGCCTGGGCAAGGCAGGGTCTTGTGAATAACAGAGACTTTACTATGACGTTTGCCTACTTCAAAGGCAGAAAGGGGTATAAGTAGTGGAACCAAAACCCCAGGCTTTTGGAACGCTTCTGAATCAAGAAGAATCTATGCCAAGGAGAAGAGCTGAAGAGCTGGAGGAGTAGTATTGCCCCTTTGCTGTGTGTGCTTTGCTGGGTTGTCCTGCAGTTGCTGTTTCTGCCTTAAAGAAGGCAAAGACTGAAATTTGGTGTGTATCCTGCTTGTGAAGTTTCTCCAAGTTTCCTCCTGTTGAAATTCTCAGGGATATCAAAGACTTCAGCTTCATCTGCCTTCAGCACTGGGAACTGTGTGTTTTGTGCTGCAACAGAAGAAAAACCACTGTTATGCGGTCAACAACGTCGCTGACTGCACCGTGACCTGACGACGCCACAGGGATCCGCGTCTCACGTCGCACCACAACCCTTGTCTCACCGATGACACCACCTGATGCTATCACCGAGCCGCTGCTTGCACCGTGACTTGTGGGCCCCGCACTCCGCATCGCCTTGATCACACAGCAGCCTTGGCATCCCTTACGACGACACTTACACTGTGGTGCGGCCTGCTCCATGGCCTGAGGAAACCGCTTGTGAGGTACACAACGTACCGTCCCATCCCCCACCACAGCCCCGGTCCGCCGATGCCAGAGACATCGACTTCAGTGTCATCAACAGATGCTCCTGTCTGCACTGCGGCTGTGGGCGCCGCAGAGAGCCCGCCCCGTGCCGCACCACTGGCTTGGGCCTACCGATGGCAACGATTCAGCAACAACAACACTGCTGCCTGAACCATGACCTGGAGACACCATACATCGCACCGTCCTGCTTCACACCACAGCCCTGGTCCCACCGCCTCTGCAGGACACCGTCAACGAGCCGCTGCCTGCACCATGACCTGTGGGCACCACACGTTGCATTGTCCCGCTTCGCACCACAACCCTGACACTATCCTTGCCAGTGTTCCTGACTTCGTCATCAGCCCTGGGTTTGATCTGCAATGCATGTGACTTCAAGGGCCCAATGACCCCTGCACCGACCTCGGGAACAGATGCCTGCGATGCCAGAGATTCCGCACTCCGGATCTAATCGTGAGCATCCCAGTGCCCTACATTTCCAAGGTACTGTTTGCAGGTCTTCCCGACACTGCAGCTGGCCCGTGGTGCTGTGACCGGCCTGAACTATTGAATTTGTTGTTTACAACGCAGTGATAGCCCCAGATAGAGCTATCGACTTCAAGGAACTGTATTTTTAAGTAATTCTTGCAAAATTCTTATCTTTATTATTGTATTTTGGATTTTTCTTGTATTGGTCTTGTTTTACAGAGATATATATTGGCTATTTTTCTAAAACTGGTGTAGTCTCCTTCTGTAGTGTTTTCACTGTGTTACTGTGTGTTATGTGCAAATGCTTTACACATTGCTTCTGAGAGAAGCTCGACTGCTCATGCCAAGCTACCAAGGGGGTGATCAGGGGTTATCTGAGCTGGGTATCTCCCTTATCCTGACTAGAGTGAGGGTCCCTACTTGGACAGGATGCAAACCAACTGACAACTAAAGACCCCATTTCTAACACATACTGCGAGCAAACTTCTTTCTCTTTTTGTGACTCTCCTTTGCATTTGTGCAGGCTATGGCGCTTTGAATCAGCTCGCTTAGGTCAACTGTTTTACTTTTCATTTTCAATTTATGTGGCAAGAAAAGTCCAGTTAGGAATTTACAATGCTAATAGCTCTAACTCGAACAAATGCGAGACCCATTGCATTGCAAAAGCTTGTTTAAACTCTGACTACATGAGAGTTTTGACACAATATGTAGATAACTGAGAATTCACATGCTCTTACTCAGACCTCCAAATGTACAATGGAAATCTTCTTTTGTGCCTTCCGTGGACAACTGGATTTTGGTGATTTCTTTGCCGTACACATATTAAAAAAATGATATAAAAATGGACATGTTGGAAAAGTATGAAGCTGTAAGAACATCTTTGGGGATCTCTTGGCACACAGGGGTTAATCGACGTCAAACAAGTTGGTTGGTTGAGACATAATACCACTGATGTCCACGATCAGGACATCGTCTGTATGCAGAAAAATGAGCACCAAGTACACTATTTCAACATTTGACTCTCAGAATATCTATGTGAGACATCCAAGGCTTCTCACAGAGGTAGTGAGGGGTAAAGACTCTGATCTAAACAATCCTACACCAGAACTCAGTAATGAGTGCCAGGTCCAGTGCTTTGCCTTTGTGGAAAAGGACAAATGTTTTATAACACTAACTACGTAATACACCCCAAACAGAGTATGCAAGGAAACATCGGGTCCTATGGGGGCTACAGGTAAGGCATGGTATGGTCTCTGGATGCAAATTACAGGTGCTGGCACACATTGGGAAGTGCAAGTAGGTTACTTTATGTATGACTCACAGGCCAGTCTCTTAATATTTCTTAATGATATTCTGTTTCTTAGTAGTTAGTAGTTAGGACAACAGTCTTGTCACTGTGGAAGTGTTCAGTAAGGGATTATTTTCTGCTAGGGTGGAAAGTCCACTACATGGTAAACAGGTTCATACCCCACCCTGAGTGCCCGACTGCGTGTGATAATGCATGTGAAGTTGGACTCCTGACTTCTTCTTTGGGACTGCAAAAATGCTAATCTAGCCTGTGTGCA
The DNA here is from genome assembly GCF_031143425.1 of Pleurodeles waltl. Lineage (NCBI taxonomy): Eukaryota > Metazoa > Chordata > Amphibia > Caudata > Salamandridae > Pleurodeles > Pleurodeles waltl. Next base: position 744,023,683 of record NC_090450.1, on the reverse strand, counting down.
GTGGTCTATTTCCTGGAAGGGAGCCCCAAGTATGTCTTCATGAGTGACATGGGACTACTGTACACATCTTGGAGTATTTGCATAAAGCGGTGGTGTCTCCTTTTCGTGAATCATTGGTTTGACCAGACCTTTTTTGCGAGTCAAGGAAAAGTGTCTTCTACTGTCTCCTCTTTTGGAAAGTTCCACATTTATATAATCCCCACATCTTTGTGATTAAATTCTGTGGGCATGTTATGTGTGTGTGTGGGCAGTACATGTGTAGCGCAAGTGTGGTAGCTGCATATTGAACAACTCTCAGGCTTGGCGTCAAGGCTCAGAATTTTTACTTTTATTGATGTATCCACTGACTCTCATGCTCCTGACAACGTTTCAGAATCTGGTATTCTTCCTCCATACCTGAGAACTCTAATGGCCATACTTAAAGCTTGTCAGACTTAGTACCGTCCATCAGTGTGGCAGAGGACATTACAGAATTATGTCCCCAAACATGAAGGAAAAGAAATGACATCAGACCGTCCATCTAAAATAGGGATAGATGATGGAATGCCCTTCTTCTTTTGGTCCCTACTATTTCAGGCTATCGATAGAAGCATTCCATCGACAGAGACAACTGAGGTTCTGCTGACAGAAAGTTGATTGTCTGCACAACTCCAAATGAGGCATGTGGACAGAAGGTTTGGAGGGCAGATACTTCACCACATTTGTGGCCAAGAACCTTGTTCATCAAATTCTAAATCTATCCCCATCCACGGTCAAATATTGACTCCACTTACCAATGTTTCAGAATTGTCAGTGTTATCTCTATGCCTGAAAAATCCCATAAGCAGGCTAAAATCTCAGAATCTACTGAGTTAGCAAATACCTGAAAACTCTAAGTTTCTGAACCACATTTCAGAATCTGCAGTGCTTTTCTCACACACAGGAACTCTCAAATTTGAAATATCTGAATCCATTGCCGTAGATATACACCTGAGAACTAACCCAAGTCTTAGAACATTCATTGCTTAGCCATACATGAGAGCTCCTAGGTTCTAACCTACATTTCAGAACTAGCCATGCTATCCGAAAACCTAAAAATCGTCACACTTTTCATTTGTGGTAATATCAGTCGTGGCACGCGGGGGGAAAGGGGCAGCACAGCACATGGCGGGGGGAGGACAAACAAAAAAATAATAATTAAAAAAAAGTACCTTCCTCGCCGCCTCCGCCGAGCTGCTCCTCGGTCCTCACAGCAGGCACAGGCTCCCAGCCTGCCCTGCGGCCAATCTTACCGCTGCTTTCATGCTGCCGGCATCATACATGAGAGCTCCTAGGTTCTAACCTACATTTCAGAACTAGCCATGCTATCTGAAAACCTAAAATTCATCGCACTTTTTATTTGTGGTAATATCAGTCATGGCACGCGGGGGGAAAAGGGCAGCACGGCATATGGCGGGAGGGAGGGCAAACAAAAAAAGAATAGTTAAAAAAAAAAGTATCTTCCTCGTCGCCTCCACCGCGCTGCTCCTCCATCCTCACAGCAGGCACAGGCTCCCAGCCTGCCCTGCGGCCAATCCAAACACTGCTTTCATGCTGCCGGCAGCGTGAAAGCAGCATTAGGATTGTCCGGAGCACCCTGGCTTGGCGCTCCGAGGCAGAGTGGGAGCCGCTGCCTGCTGTCTCCAACCAGGCAACACAGTGCCGGGATGGAGAGGGCTCAGTGCGTATGTGTGTTTGGCCGGCCGGCCAAACATACACACGCACTGAGGGGAGCCCTGTGCACTCCCCCACCGTCCCTGTCACGCCCCATGGCCCCACCACTTTTACAAAAAAAATGATAATAATCATAGCTTATTATCATTTTATTGTAAAAGGTTGCAGCTGCTGCTGGCGGGGGCGAACCTCCTCCGCCATAGCAGTGGAGCCACTGCTGAATAATATGCCTCTGAGTGAGGAATATTTTGAACAGAAACACTGTTTATAGATAAAGCATTCTGGAAATAAATCAGTGACATCTCAGATACATTTATACGTAGTGATATAGCATGATTAGTATGAAATGAGAAGGCACTAACAGAATTAATGTGGACTTTATTACATAGCTTCTGTACTTACAGTGGGATGCTGGTCTGTGGACATACGAGGCTTGGAGTTAGACCTGTTAGCCTTAGTGTGGTTGTCCCCCAAAGGTTTTGCCCTCCTCCTCCATTTTGCTTGCTGATCTCGTTTTTGCTGGCCTTAGGACACTGCACACCTTATCACTCCTGACCAGCACTAAAGTGCATACACCAACTCCTTAAAACATTGTAACATTGGCTTATGCACAATTGGGATATTTTATTTACTTATAAGTCTTACTAATGGGTCTGCAGCACTTATTGTGCACCCACTTAATTAGTCCTTTTAAGCATGCCTCAGGCTCTGCCATTGCAGCCTGTATGCGCAGTTTTAAACTGCCATTCTGACCTGGCAAAATTAACCTTTTGCCAGACCCGAGCCTTTCTTTTTAGTATATATAAGTCATGCCTAGGGTGGGTCTTAAATAGCCCTCAAGGCAGGTTGCAATGTGTTTTAAGAGGTAGGAAATTTAATTTTACGTTTTACATGTCCTGGTAGAAAAAAAACCTCCTAAATTAATTACTCTGCTGTAAGGCCTACCTCTCCCATAGGATAACATTGGAGTTACCTAATTACATTTAATAAGCCGCAATTTCCAAATGGGAGCAGGTAACCAGTTCATATTTTGGTGTCTTTGAAACTGTAATGAAAAATGCTCTTATGGTAAAGAGATTTTAAATTGCAATTTTGAAAATGCCAATTTCTAGAAAGTTAAAAGAACAGAAGATGGATGGAATGCCGAACAAATCAAACATTTACCTGCAGTCAATGTCAGAACCAATGCATTGCCTTCACTGCGCAATGCATCCTTGATGCCAGAATTTGCACTGCAAGCCCTTGTCGTCAGGATCCTCAACAATGGCACAGGACCTTGCATTGCAGCTCCACATCACCGTGGAACCGATGCATTGCCCAGCTGTGCTACACATCCTTGGTGCGAAACCTCATTACGCTCTGCTAATCTGGATTTAAGGTACTTCGTTCAGCGGTCAACCTGAACTTGCGACTTTGTCCCGGTCCTGCACAACCAGATATCCACAGTTGGCACTTTGTGGTTTTTTTGGTACTGTTTCACTGAAATCTTTCAAATTGCATTTCTCTGGTTCTACTGATTGGATTTTTGTCATTTTGGTCTTGATTTATTTGTTAAATATAACTCTATTTTTATAAATTGGTTTTGGCTCCTTTTGTGGTGTGTTTTCACTGTGTTGATGTTGGAAATGTTGCACAAATACTTTACACATTGTCTCTGAATTAAGCCTGATCACGCTGCGCCATGCTACCCAGGAGTTCTCACAGGTTAATTTAGGGTTTGCTTGTGACTTCACCATGAGACGACTTGTGGTTCCTGCTGTGAGGCATGGACTTCAGGTAGAAGTAGATAAATTAGGGGCAGCCCAGTTTAAAAGCTGCAATTCCTCATTTCCCATTGTTACTTCTTATATGGCAATTTCTACCTCTATTCTTAAAGGTCAGGAAGACAGGGGCAGCAAAAAAAAAGCAGCTTCCACTCCTTTTTACTAGAAATTATTATTATGACAGAAGGAACAAAAATCAAACAGGATTCCAGGAACATTCTTACTTTCACTAGCTTCCATTGCTTGCTATTTTACAAATCCCCCAGCAGCAAAAAGGAGGCTGCTGAAGGTATTAACACTGTTAAGGGTTTCAGTGTTGTGGTGTTATCAGGGGTCAAAAGAGGAATTTCCATAATGAAAAACGTCAGGCTCTAGCTGCACGCCTCCTGAGGTAGTCTCGATGTGAGGAGGATTCGGGTGGACAATCGTGAATCATTTTCATAGACCAGATTAGCCACCTTCATGTTGTACACTGACCAGGCCGCTGAAATGTAACAGTCAATTACATAGCGATTGTACTGTAACGCGTGTGAGCCGATAATGGGTATTCCTGCTTTTATATCTTTGAAAATCATAGTGAAAAAAAGAACGTCAGCCTGACTAAATCAAGCCGACAACGCTCTCTTATGGAGAAATGTCAAAATGATAAAATACCTTTTGCGCGATAATTGTATGTTTTGCTGGAAAAGGTGTATGTATGTCTGCAAAAAAGGCACAGCAATCTTAGCGGGATGGGGGCAGCAGTAAGGATAGGTTGGGAAGGTGATAGAGCGGTCCGTACTAATAATTTTACCTGTTTTCGGACGCTCTTTAGGCCGATGAATCTTTTGACTAAGTGGGACTCTCCGTACTCTTAATCGATCAATTTCATCAAATCAATAATCAATAACGAACATAAGCAATACCTTGATCAACATAACACTTAACAATTAATCCAGAATACATTTCGGCGAACCCTGACCTTTCAGTCAGGAATAACCACACCAGTTTATTCAAAGTTAGTGAATTTTATTTCCCTATATTAACAAAGCTAGCACAATATAGATGTGTCTCAACACCAAATGATAAACATATATGAACATTAATAGCTGTCCATAACGGCGAAACAGGTGCAATCTATGTAGCATTTGAATCACAATGCATTCGATAATAGCAATGCAAATCACTAATACGATAATCTGTAACGAACTAATTGCATACATTTAGTCAGCATAACAAGATCTCAAATTGCATCGTGCGACATATGGAATCCTCGTCTAACCTCAAATTAGCATCGGCATGTGGGACTTCATGCAAAAACAATTTAGCAACATTAATTTAGAAAAACTCCTAACTAGGGCTCTTATCAAAATCAGCAGTTGGTTACCTAAAGGAAACACAATGCAATTTTACAATTTCCTTTCATATTTACCAATTACGATCAGCATACAAGGAAGTCTTCGTCTCACAGGTACCGTTCTTCGGTCAGCATGGGTACCGTTTCGATCAGCATAGGACGGGGTAAAGGGGCAGGGGTGGACGGGGCAATTGCCTCACGGCGGCAGGGTAAAACTACTACTTCATGCAAAGGGGTCAAAAGTTAAAGTCTCTAGGGCCAGAATCACTTAAAGTCTCTTTCTCTCGATTAGAGAAAGAATCAAAGTCTCTTTCAAAATGGCGTCGCAGCAAAGTGGGCCATAATAGCTACGAAGTCTACAAAATGGCGGGTATCGAGATGGTAATGGCTGATAATATCGCAATGGCAATCATAGCGCGTAATGGCTACCTTCTTCTCGTGCACCTGGTTCTTATAGACAACAGTTCAAATCCAGTAGGGTCTTCCATTGGAGGGTTCATAGGTTAGCTTCAAATTGTCCAATCAAAAACGACAGTTCTCAAGCTTTTACTTAAGCATACATTATCCTTGGAGATGGGTACGCAAGTTGCAACATTTTATACCAATTAACTCACTTTCAGAGCCTCCATTGTCCGCACCTGCAAATCGACCTTGGAGTAAAGAGAAAATATGCCAGGCTGGCACGAAACCTTAAGATAAGCATGTGAACGGTCTCAGTGGAAAAGTACAGCTTCAAGCAAAAATACACGTTTAATAACACATTGGAAAAATACGAGCATCTAAACCGTGAGACCAGGCAACTAGGCCGAAGCCTGCACTAAAGTAATGCTAAGCTAAAACATTTCAAACAAGCAAATCATAGCACACGTTTATGATTATGTCGGATTAGTGCAATTCTAATACACCACGTTATATAAAGCACGCTTATAAATGTTGGAAAACTACTCTGAGGGCACATTTTGTCCCCGTACAATCTTTATTAGTTCGGTTAAAGTCACACATGATTATTTCACACTACGTTTACGTGTTAATAAATGTAAAACCTTCATTTTCTGCTTCATCAATGGGGATAGACGAAACTGAAGGCGGAAATGAAAAAGGAGAAAAGAGTGTTTTGGGGAGCCCCACTTAAAAAAACAGAGCATTTAGGGGGGAGATCCCTTCCCCCTTAAAAGGAATAAATAGAAAAACAAACTTTAAGAAACAAATATATATTCTAGAATATAAGTAATTTTTATTATGCAAAGTTAATAAAAACCATAGCATACATTAAAATAATTTTGTATTAGTAGCTGCCCCAGCGAATTTCATTAAAACATTAAAACAGGACCAATTAATACACATAATATTTGAAAAAAAAGATTATCAAGGTTCACAGTCCTTCAGTTTTTGTGCAACTAGCTCTCATAAAACAGCAGTTCTAAATGATGCTGGTAACGGCATGTCTGCAGGATAAGATGCCTCGTTGGGTAAAAAATGCCATCAGAGACGCCCTCTTTTCACTCCTTAGGCCAGGGCAAATACAAAGTAGATGAACAATATTCTACTCTCCTGTGTGGCACTGTTTGCATGTAAAGCACAGTGTGGGCAGGTCCGGGAAGAAGTCCAAAGCGGTTCCTGATAAAGGGCTCTTTTAGCTGACTGGATCATATAGCCTCCAGAAAAGTCAGTGGTTTAAGAGATTTATAATCATTTAGGACAGTCCACGCATGTGATCTAACTGATAATACCTCGTTGTCGCTGCCTGCAGAGAATTTCTTCATTACACCATTTATTGATTTTTTTAAAGTCCCTTGGGGTAGAGTTGTGCCCCATAATGTTCTCACTCCCAAGCCATTAATGGTGGAGTCTAGGTACCGGCGAGCAGGAGTACATTGGATTTTGTGCCACAAGGCTTTACCAGTGGCGGCTGGTGACATTTGAAAGTGGTGGGGCGTAATAGTCTGGGTACGACTTTTATGCAGCGAGCAAGCTCAGTGGACAAACGTGGTGTCCAGGGTGGGTCCTCCACCCAAGAAAAAATAGAAAAAAGATTGACAAGTGGTCCATTTGAAAAGAAATACATTTAGTGAGAAAACAAGGTTTATAAAGCAGTGGGAATGTATAGTCTTGAAATATTAAAGACATATCTTACTGCATTAATACGTTCACCCTTTACTTTAATGTGCAAATTGTACACTGCAACAACTGCAGGCCCTTTAACCCCTTCTGTGCCTTGGACGAGATCATCTCGTCCAAGGCTACAGTTCCCCTGTGCCTTGGACGAGATCATCTCGTCCTAGGCACAGGGGAACTTGAGGGCGCGCTAGCGCGCCCCCCGTGCACCCCCCTTCCCCCCCAAGTCGTGATGGAAGGGGAAGACCTTCCCCTTCCACCCCCGATCCCCCCCCACCCCCCCTGTGACGTCAGCGCGCGCTGATTTGTCACAGGGGCCTCCCTAGTCGCGCTGGAAGCTCTGCTTCCAGCGCGATTGAAAAAGAAATGCAAAAGCATTTCTTTTTCAATCACTTGGGAGGTCCGGAGGGGCTTCAAAGGGAAGGAAAAGTATTTCCTTCCCTTTGAAGTCCCTCCGAGGGTTTCAAAAGCCGGATTGCTTGCAATCCGGCTTTTGAAACCCCACTAGACACCAGGGATTTTTTTTTTTTTTATTGAAACACACAAAGGGAGCGACCCCTTGGGCAAGGGTCGCTCCCAGGGGGGGCATTTTTTTGAGAAGGCCTTTTCTGCCCCCAGGGGGGGCAGAAACCTCTAGGCACCAGGGACCATTATTTTTTTTTTTTTTTTTTATGTTTCATTTCTTTTTTTTTGGGTGGGGAGCGACCCTTTAGGCAAGGGTCGCTCCCCTTGGGGGAAAATTATATTTTGGCCATTTCTGCCCCCCTTGGGGGCAGATTGGCCTATTTTGATGAGGCCAATCTGCCCCCAAGGGGGGTAGAAACCACTAGACACCAGGGAATTTTTTCTTTGCGTGAATTTCATGCAAAGGGAGCGACCCCTTAGGCAAGGGTCGCTCCCTGGGGGGGAGGGCAAATTTATTTTAGGCCATTTCTGCCCCCCCTGGGGGCAGATCAGCCTATTATTAGGCCGAACTGCCCCCAGGGGGGGCAGAACCCTCTAGGCACCAGGGCAATTTTTTTTTTTTTTTTTTTTTTTTTTTTTTTTTTTTTTCGAGATGGGGAGCGACCCATCAGGCAAGGGTCGCTCCCCTGGGGGGCAAATTGTATTTAGGCCATTTCTGCCCCCCTTGGGGGCAGATTGGCCGATTTTAGGTCAATCTGCCCCCAAGGGGGCAGAAACCACTAGGCACCGGGGATTTGTTTTTTGGCGCCAATGTCACGCAGGGGGAGCGACCCCGTAGGCAAGGGTCGCTCCCGGGGGGGTGGGGGCTGGGGGGGGCAGATTTATTTTAGGGCATTTCTGCCCCCCCCCCCCTCCCGGGGCCGGCTGAGCTAGAGGCCAAACTCCACAGTTAGACACTTTGCAAAAAACACCTCTGTTTTCTGTGGAAAAATATGTTCTGTCCACGTTGAGTTTTGGGCCATTTCCTTTCGTGGGCGCTAGGCCTACCCACAGAAGTGAGGTACCATTTTTATTGAGAGACTTAGGGGAACGCTGGGTGGAAGGAAATTTGTGGCTCCTATCAGATTCCAGAACTTTCTGCCACAGAAATGTGAGGAACATGTTTTTTTTAGCCACATTTTGAGGTTTGCAAAGGATTCTGGGTAACAGAACCTGGTCCGAGCCCCGCAAGTCACCCCATCTTGGATTCCCCTAGGTCTCTAGTTTTCAGAAATGCACAGGTTTGGTAGGTTTCCCTAGGTGTCGGGTGAGCTACAGGCCAAAATCCACAGGTAGGCACTGTTTTCTTTAAAAAAATGGGATGTGTCCACGTTGTGTTTTGGGGCGTTTCCTGTTGCGGGCGCTAGGCCTACCCACGCAAGTGAGGTATCATTTTTATCGGGAGACTTGGGGGAACGCTGGGTGGAAGGAAATTTGTAGCTCCTCTCAGATTCCAGAACTTTCTGCCACAGAAATGTGAGGAACATGTGTTTTTTTAGCCAAATTTTGAGGTTTGCAAAGGATTCTGGGTAACAGAACCTGGTCCGAGCCCCGCAAGTCACCCCTCCTTGGATTCCCCTAGGTCTCTAGTTTTCAGAAATGCACAGGTTTGGTAGGTTTCCCTAGGTGCCGGCTGAGCTAGAGGCCAAAATCTACAGGTAGGCACTTCGCAAAAAACACCTCTGTTTTTTCCCAAAATTTAGGATGTGTCCACGTTGCGCTTTGGGGTGTTTCCTGTCGCCAGCGCTAGGCCTACCCACGCAAGTGAGGTATCATTTTTATCGGGAGACTTGGGGGACCGCTGGGTGGAAAGAAATTTGTAGCTCCTCTCAGATTCCAGAACTTTCTGCCACAAAAATATGAGGGACATGTGTTTTTTTAGCCAAATTTTGAGGTTTGCAAAGGATTCTGGGTAACAGAACCTGGTCCGAGCCCCGCAAGTCACCCCTCCTTGGATTCCCCTAGGTCTCTAGTTTTCAGAAATGCACAGGTTTGGTAGGTTTCCCTAGGTGCCGGCTGAGCTTGAGGCCAAAATCTACAGGTAGGCACTTCGCAAAAAACACCTCTGTTTTTTTCCAAAATTTAGGATGTGTCCACGTTGCGCTTTGGGGTGTTTCCTGTCGCCAGCGCTAGGGCTACCCATGCAAGTGAGGTATCATTTTTATCGGGAGACTTGGGGGAACGCTGGGTGGAAGGAAATTTGTAGCTCCTCTCAGATTCCAGAACTTTCTGCCACAAAAATGTGAGGGACATGTGTTTTTTTAGCCAAATTTTGAGGTTTGCAAAGGATTCTGGGTAACAGAACCTGGTCCGAGCCCCGCAAGTCAGCCCTCCTTGGATTCCCCTAGGTCTCTAGTTTTCAGAAATGCACAGGTTTGGTAGGTTTCCCTAGGTGCCGGCTGAGCTAGAGGCCAAAATCTACAGGTAGGCACTTCGCAAAAAACACCTCTGTTTTTTCCCAAAATTTTGGATGTGTCCACGTTGCGCTTTGGGGTGTTTCCTGTCGCCGGCGCTAGGCCTACCCACGCAAGTGAGGTATCATTTTTATCGGGAGACTTGGGGGAACGCTGGGTGGAAAGAAATTTGTAGCTCCTCTCAGATTCCAGAACTTTCTGCCACAAAAATATGAGGGACATGTGTTTTTTTAGCCAAATTTTGAGGTTTGCAAAGGATTCTGGGTAACAGAACCTGGTCCGAGCCCCGCAAGTCACCCCTCCTTGGATTCCCCTAGGTCTCTAGTTTTCAGAAATGCACAGGTTTGGTAGGTTTCCCTAGGTGCCGGCTGAGCTAGAGGCCAAAATCTACAGGTAGGCACTTCGCAAAAAACACCTCTGTTTTTTTCCAAAATTTAGGATGTGTCCACGTTGCGCTTTGGGGTGTTTCCTGTCGCCAGCGCTAGGCCTACCCATGCAAGTGAGGTATCATTTTTATCGGGAGACTTGGGGGAACGCTGGGTGGAAGGAAATTTGTAGCTCCCCTCAGATTCCAGAACTTTCTGCCACAAAAATGTGAGAGACATGTGTTTTTTTAGCCAAATTTTGAGGTTTGCAAAGGATTCTGGGTAACAGAACCTGGTCCGAGCCCCGCAAGTCAGCCCTCCTTGGATTCCCCTAGGTCTCTAGTTTTCAGAAATGCACCGGTTTGGTAGGTTAACCTAGGTGCCGGCTGAGCTAGAGGCCAAAATCTACAGGTAGGCACTTCGCAAAAAACACCTCTGTTTTTTCCCAAAATTTAGGATGTGTCCATGTTGCGCTTTGGGGTGTTTCCTGTCGCCGGCGCTAGGCCTACCCACGCAAGTGAGGTATCATTTTTATCGGGAGACTTGGGGGAACGCTGGGTGGAAGGAAATTTGTAGCTCCTCTCAGATTCCAGAACTTTCTGCCACAGAAATGTGAGGGACATGTGTTTTTTTAGCCAAATTTTGAGGTTTGCAAAGGATTCTGGGTAACAGAACCTGGTCCGAGCCCCGCAAGTCAGCCCTCCTTGGATTCCCCTAGGTCTCTAGTTTTCAGAAATGCACAGGTTTGGTAGGTTTCCCTAGGTGCCGGCTGAGTTAGAGGCCAAAATCTACAGGTAGGCACTTCGCAAAAAACCCCTCTGTTTTTTTCCAAAATTTAGGATGTGTCCACGTTGCGCTTTGGGGTGTTTCCTGTCGCCGGCGCTAGGCCTACCCACGCAAGTGAGGTATCTTTTTTATCGGGAGACTTGGGGGAACGCTGGGTGGAAGGAAATTTGTAGCTCCTCTCAGATTCCAGAACTTTCTGCCACAGAAATGTGAGGGACATGTGTTTTTTTAGCCAAATTTTGAGGTTTGCAAAGGATTCTGGGTAACAGAACCTGGTCCGAGCCCCGCAAGTCAGCCCTCCTTGGATTCCCGTAGGTCTCTAGTTTTCAGAAATGCACAGGTTTGGTAGGTTTCCCTAGGTGCCGGCTGAGCTAGAGGCCAAAATCTACAGGTAGGCACTTCGCAAAAAACACCTCTGTTTTTTCCCAAAATTTAGGATGTGTCCACGTTGCGCTTTGGGGTGTTTCCTGTCGCCGGCGCTAGGCCTACCCACGCAAGTGAGGTATCATTTTTATCGGGAGACTTAGGGGAACGCTGGGTGGAAGGAAATTTGTAGCTCCTCTCAGATTCCAGAACTTTCTGCCACAGAAATGTGAGGAACATGTGTTTTTTTAGCCAAATTTTGAGGTTTGCAAAGGATTCTGGGTAACAGAACCTGGTCCGAGCCCGGCAAGTCAGCCCTCCTTGGATTCCCCTAGGTCTCTAGTTTTCAGAAATGCACAGGTTTGGTAGGTTTCCCTAGGTGCCGGCTGAGCTAGAGGCCAAAATCTACAGGTAGGCACTTCGCAAAAAAAACCTCTGTTTTTTTCCAAAATTTAGGATGTGTCCACGTTGCGCTTTGGGGTGTTTCCTGTCGCCGGCGCTAGGCCTACCCACGCAAGTGAGGTATCATTTTTATCGGGAGACTTGGGGGAACGCTGGGTGGAAGGAAATTTGTAGCTCCTCTCAGATTCCATAACTTTCTGCCACAGAAATGTGAGGGACATGTGTTTTTTTAGCCAAATTTTGAGGTTTGCAAAGGATTCTGGGTAACAGAACCTGGTCCGAGCCCCGCAAGTCAGCCCTCCTTGGATTCCCCTAGGTCTCTAGTTTTCAGAAATGCACAGGTTTGGTAGGTTTCCCTAGGTGCCGGCTGAGCTAGAGGCCAAAATCTACAGGTAGGCACTTCGCAAAAAACACCTCTGTTTTTTCCCAAAATTTAGGATGTGTCCACCTTGCGCTTTCGGGTGTTTCCTGTCGCCGGCGCTAGGCCTACCCACGCAAGTGAGGTATCATTTTTATCGGGAGACTTGGGGGAACGCTGGGTGGAAGGAAATTTGTAGCTCCTCTCAGATTCCAGAACTTTCTGCCACAGAAATGTGAGGAACATGTGTTTTTTTAGCCAAATTTTGAGGTTTGCAAAGGATTCTGGGTAACAGAACCTGGTCCGAGCCCCGCAAGTCAGCCCTCCTTGGATTCCCCTAGGTCTCTAGTTTTCAGAAATGCACAGGTTTGGTAGGTTTCCCTAGGTGCCGGCTGAGCTAGAGGCCAAAATCTACAGGTAGGCACTTCGCAAAAAACACCTCTGTTTTTTTCCAAAATTTAGGATGTGTCCACGTTGCGCTTTGGGGTGTTTCCTGTCGCCGGCGCTAGGCCTACCCACGCAAGTGAGGTATCATTTTTATCGGGAGACTTGGGGGAACGCTGGGTGGAAGGAAATTTGTAGCTCCTCTCAGATTCCAGAACTTTCTGCCACAGAAATGTGAGGAACATGTGTTTTTTTAGCCAAATTTTGAGGTTTGCAAAGGATTCTGGGTAACAGAACCTGGTCCGAGCCCCGCAAGTCACCCCTCCTTGGATTCCCCTAGGTCTCTAGTTTTCAGAAATGCACAGGTTTGGTAGCTTTCCCTAGGTGCCAGCTGAGCTAGAGGCCAAAATCTACAGGTAGGCACTTCGCAAAAAACACCTCTGTTTTTTTCCAAAATTTAGGATGTGTCCACGTTGCGCTTTGGGGTGTTTCCTGTCGCCGGCGCTAGGCCTACCCACGCAAGTGAGGTATCATTTTTATCGGGAGACTTGGGGGAACGCTGGGTGGAAGGAAATTTGTAGCTCCTCTCAGATTCCAGAACTTTCTGCCACAGAAATGTGAGGAACATGTGTTTTTTTAGCCAAATTTTGAGGTTTGCAAAGGATTCTGGGTAACAGAACCTGGTCCGAGCCCCGCAAGTCAGTCCTCCTTGGATTCCCCTAGGTCTCTAGTTTTCAGAAATGCACAGGTTTGGTAGGTTTCCCTAGGTGCCGGCTGAGCTGGAGGCCAAAATCTACAGGTAGGCACTTCGCAAAAAACACCTCTGTTTTTTTCCAAAATTTAGGATGTGTCCACGTTGCGCTTTGGGGTGTTTCCTGTCGCCGGCGCTAGGCCTACCCACGCAAGTGAGGTATCATTTTTATCGGGAGACTTGGGGGAACGCTGGGTGGAAGGAAATTTGTAGCTCCTCTCAGATTCCAGAACTTTCTGCCACAGAAATGTGAGGAACATGTGTTTTTTTAGCCAAATTTTGAGGTTTGCAAAGGATTCTGGGTAACAGAACCTGGTCCGAGCCCCGCAAGTCACCCCTCCTTGGATTCCCCTAGGTCTCTAGTTTTCAGAAATGCACAGGTTTGGTAGCTTTCCCTAGGTGCCAGCTGAGCTAGAGGCCAAAATCTACAGGTAGGCACTTCGCAAAAAACACCTCTGTTTTTTTCCAAAATTTAGGATGTGTCCACGTTGCGCTTTGGGGTGTTTCCTGTCGCCGGCGCTAGGCCTACCCACGCAAGTGAGGTATCATTTTTATCGGGAGACTTGGGGGAACGCTGGGTGGAAGGAAATTTGTAGCTCCTCTCAGATTCCAGAACTTTCTGCCACAGAAATGTGAGGAACATGTGTTTTTTTAGCCAAATTTTGAGGTTTGCAAAGGATTCTGGGTAACAGAACCTGGTCCGAGCCCCGCAAGTCACCCCCTCCTTGGATTCCCCTAGGTCTCTAGTTTTCAGAAATGCACAGGTTTGGTAGGTTTCCCTAGGTGCCGGCTGAGCTAGAGGCCAAAATCTACAGGTAGGCACTTCGCAAAAAACACCTCTGTTTTTTTCCAAAATTTTGGATGTGTCCACGTTGCGCTTTGGGGTGTTTCCTGTTGCCGGCGCTAGGCCTACCCACGCAAGTGAGGTATCATTTTTATCGGGAGACTTGGGGGAACATAGATTAGCAAAACAAGTGCTATTGCCCCTTGTCTTTCTCTACATTTTTTCCTTCCAAATATAGGAGAGTGTGTAAAAAAGACATCTATTTGAGAAATTCCCTATAATTCACATGCTTGTATGGTCACCCCGGAATTCAGAGATGTGCAAATAACCACTGCTCCTCAGCACCTTATCTTGTGCCCTTTTTGGAAATGCAAAGGTTTTCTTGATAGCAATTTTTTACTCTTTATATTTCAGCAAATGAATTGCTGTATACCCGGTATAGAATGAAAACGCACGTCAGGGTGCAGCTCATTTATTGCCTCTGGGTTCCTTGGGTTCTTGATGAACCTACAAGCCCTATATATCCCCGCAACCAGAGGAGTCCAGCAGACGTAACGGTATATTGCTTTCGATAATCTGACATTGCAGGGAAAAGTTACAGAGTAAAACGTAGAGAAACATTTATGTTTTTTTCACCTCAATTTCAATATTTTTTCTTTTTCAGTTGTTATTTTCTGTAGGAAACCCTTGTAGGATCTACACAAATGACCCCTTGCTGAATTCAGAATTTTGTCTACTTTTCAGAAATGGTTAGGTTTCTGGGATCCAGCATTGGTTTCATGCCCATTCCTGTCACTGACTGGAAGGAGGCTGAAAGCACAAAAAAATGCAAAAATGGGGTATGCCCCAGTAAAATGCCAAAATTGTGTTGAAAAATTGGGTTTTCTGATTCAAGTCTGCCTGTTCCTGAAAGCTAGGAAGCTGCTGAGTTTAGCACTGCAAACCCTTTGTTGATGCCATTTTCAGGGGGAAATCCACAAGCCTTTTTCTGCAGCCACTTTTTCCAATTTGTTTGAAAAAAACGAAATTTTCACTGTATTTTGGCCAATTTCTTGGCCTCCTTCAAGGGAACCCACAAAGTCTGGGTACCTCTAGAATCCCTAGGATGTTGGAAAAAAAGGACGCAAATTTGGCTTGGTTAGCTTATGTGGACAAAAAGTTATGAGGGCCTAAGCGCGAACTGCCCCAAATAGGCAAAAAAAGGCCTGGCACAGGAGGGGGAAAAGGCCTGGCAGCGAAGGGGTTAAAGTGTGTGTTTACCCACTGTCTTGCACTCCATGCGGCATCAACTTTGGAAGAATATGTTCTAACCAGGCATCAGGAAGCACACACAACTGCTGGCTGCAACCAGTCATACAGACATATGTGCAGACAGGTCTTAAGTGGGATGAAAAAAGTGGGGGCTCTCTAAAAGGGAAAATGCAAAATGAGATGTTATTGCATCCAGAAATATAACACAACAATTGACATCACGTAAAGCCTGTCAGTACAGGTGGCTTTGTCAATGGCTGTTAGATGTGGAAGATAAATGAGTAACAACAATGATTAGTTATAAATAATTAAGATTAAAAATGTTTCAATTCTGAAATTGTGAGACTATGAATTAAATATTGTTGAGGCCTGCGGAAGGAGTAGGGCCTTCAGTTACTTGTTCTTTAATCTTAGATATGTTTGCCCTATTTCTCTTCACATCTCATCCATCTGCACATTTTCAACCTCCTCTCTCCTCTTCAGCACCCTCTTTTCACTCTCCCCTGAATGCACTCCCTGCATCTCCCTCATTTTACCATCCCAAACATGCATTGCACTCATTCACATATAAGCACTTTATTTCCTTTTGCTTTTGCCTTCTAAATATTATCACCTCTGTGCATCCTCTTCACACACATTTACACTAAGGGCCAGATGTATCAAGGTTTTTTGCATTCGCAAACAGTGCGAATGCCCGTTTGCGAATGCAAAAAGCCAGTTCAGAATGTAAGAAAGACATTCTGAACGCAATTTTAAGGAATCGCTAAAATAGCGATTCCTTAATATTGCGACCCTGTTTAGAGAAGGATTCCTTATTTACGATTTCTTAGCACATGTATGAAGCCATTCCTAAATGCAATTTGGGCATTTAGGAATCGCTATTTACCACCAGGTTGAACCTGGTGCTAACCATGTGCAAAATTTAAAAATGCATTTTAAATGCATTTTTAAAATGTACATGTAAAGCACACATGCCCTTTTGGCATGTGTGCACCTTACGTGTCCCCAAAAATAATTTTGGGGTGCAGCAGAGGGGGCCTAAGGCCCCCAGCACCCTGGGGTTTTGCATTTCCAAAACTGCAATTTCTGGTTAAGAAATCGCAATTTTGGAAATGCAAAAAATTCGCAGATATGGGCCAACAGGCCCATAGGTGCGAATGGGGCTGGTATCGCAATTTGCGATTTGGTAATAGCATTTGTGATTTTTAAGAAACCGCTATTACCGATTCGAAAATGTGATACATGCCATTTTGCGAGTCGGAAATAGCGATTTCTTAAAAATCGCTATTTCCGAATCGCAAAAGGCCTTCATGATACATCTGGCCCTAAATGTCAAATGTAACTGGAAAACGTGACCATTGTTCTGTGTGCTTTGTGAAGACGCCAACACACTGACAGGCACTTTGCCCTTCAGCCTCAGCACCAGCATTCTCAATGAAAGCCCCTCATAAACACCTGGCACGAATCAAAGTGTGCACTAGGCAAGACAGAAACAAATCATGATGAAACAGCTAACTCTCTTGGTGAAAGCAACATTAATTAAAACATGTGAAATAAGAGTAACTAAATCACTTTTTAATATTCATTGTTTGCACATCAATTCATGTTTTTGGCATTAATGCTAAGGGCATGATGATAGAGACAGTTTTAAGGCCATACAGCAGATAAATGCCTTTACTGTAAGCACATATTTCTCCCTTTGTGCTTGAATCCAATATTTGGATCAATTTTGCAAGGGAACAAGAACCATGCTCGTCTTTTGGATCAATTTCATGAGGGAACAAATGCAGCACCTCCACTTCTAAAGGAGCCAGCGATTTGCAGCCAGGGCCTGGGGCGTCACAGTGGGGGAAGTTAGTGTGGCAAGGGGTCTCAGTACCATAAAGATAACATAAGATTAACATCATAACACTTACCATTATCCAAGACAAGACACCAAGTTACTCATGCTTGCATCCACTCCTACTGCGTGAGGAATGGGGGAAAGAGTGGGCTCTCTGTCAGTGAATGTTAGACGGCTGGGATGAAGAAGTTCCAGTGATAAAAGGTACACATTTATTTGAGCTGCGGATTACATGTTTAATATGACATATCACGTCATTAGTCTGCAGAAGAAATAAAACAAGCATAACTAGCCACAATAAATTACTGGAACCATTACTGCCTTTGAGAGAGGAACTCACCTACAAAGGAGAGGAGAGCTGAGAGAACAGATTTGTTTCTTATTGTCTGTAAAAAAGATAGAGCTCCAACTTACTTGTGTGCAGGGTTGTCTTTGTCATATTTATGACTTGAGGTCTTCAGGTCACACTCCTGTCTCCCAGAGAGCCGTGGATTGAGTTATTTATTGTATTTATTCCATTCCTCTGCCACAGACTGCTTGTATTGCAGGAAAAGGGGATTTTCTTTGCGCAATGCCACATTCTTTTAATATAATGTGACCTCTGGTACTAGACCCTTCTGATCACACACCACCATTTGAGTAAATAGGAAAGGGTGGATAATAATATCGGAGTGACATGAAGTTTTCAGAAACCCGGGCTGACCAAAACACGCTCCAGGCTGTTTACTATCAGGGCTTCTGGTGGAGGAGGAGATAACCCAAGGACGTCACTGCGTTCTGAGAAAACATAAGGGCTTTGCGTGGGCAAGCCCTGTCAGCCCTACTGTGCAGCTTTCAGCCACATACTGACACAGGCGCAGTGGGGCTTTTCAAAGTGCACAACTTTCACTCGGAAAATGTTGTGCAGAAAATGTTTTACCTTCATCATGTAATTAAATGTATGCTTTATTAGAGAGGACAGAAAAGGCTAGGGGCGCAGCCCCTTAGCCCATGAACACTAGCCGCCCCTGGGCTTTACTCAGTGGGTTGGCTAACAAGGACTGTATTCTCTTCCACACTTTGATGTGTGTCCCCTTTCTGGCAATCAATTGATTTACAAAGCCAAACTTGAGTCTTATCTGGCCAGAGAGGTGTTGGAAAGAAGACAAAAGTCGAGTCTGTACGTTTTTTAATGACTGTATTCAAGGTCACTGTGCCTCATGAAGCCTCACTTCCACAAGATAGGCTTGAGATTCATTTTGCTGCTATTACCTTTAACAGAGGTGTGAAAGTTGGGGCATCCAAGGATCTCTGTAATGTTCAAAATGACAGGACTAGTACACTACCCTTCCTGCCTATGTTGATAGAAGGAGCCTTTATCATCAAATAGGGATGCCAAGGGATCTGTAAGTTATCACCAATTCCCGCTGATGGGCTTGTAAATACCATTGGTATGTTTTCTGCATTCTGTTACAACCATGACTTAGGCTTTCTTTCGGTTTATTGATATGCAGTTGCTTGCTAAGTAATTGAATAGTTTGTCGATGAAACGTTGCAGAGTGAATTTTGTTTGACTAAGAAGAATCATATCATCTGCATGCAGAAGACTGGAAATATGAAGATCCCGTAGCTTTGAAGCACGTGTATCTACCTTATCCAGAGCAGGAGTCAGGTCTGCCAGAAATAGATTTAATAAATATGGCGCCAATACATGTCCTTCTTTTGGGCCCTGATAGGTGTATACTTTCTTAGGTAAGAAAGAGATTTCCTCAGTTCTCAATCTTGTCTAAATGCCAGTGTACAGCATCTGTATTTCTCTTAAAATATGCACAGGGATGCCCCAACGTGACAGCTTCTGCCAGTGGAGGTTACACTGCGCACAGACAAATGCAGCCTTGAAGTCCACGAAACAGAGATAAATTGCTTCCTTAACTTGAATTTGTCAAATATTATAGAAAACACCAGGATATTAGTTACTGTGCCTCCTCCTTGTGTAAAACCAGCTTGATTTGGTGGGGTGATGTTTTTTCCTACTGCCCAAAGAGTTAACTCAGTTGGTAGAAAGCCTGCAAAGTGCTGTGCCTCAGTATCAAGAAGTGTAATGACGTGATCATTTTTGGGATGTTAGCAGTCACCCCCTTTGATCGGATTGATAACAGACCCTTTCCATGAATCGGGATGGTTTCTAGCTGCACAGTGCAATTAAAGACCATCATCTGCCAGTGCTGATATCGACCTGACCTGCTCATGCCCATGCTCACCAAGATAACCGCAGCTGCCCGAGTCTACTGCCACCACTGCCATCACCTCACCTTAACACCATTGCTACCTCACCTGTCACCTGCACATCCTGCTTGCCCAAGCCTCCAAGCCCCCAAAGCCACATAAGCAGCCCAGTCCACCCAAAGCCAAGATCAAGTCCAAAGCTGCCGGGCCACTGCTGCAGGATCCACCAGGCCACCCAATTTCCAGGCTAGAGGTCAGAGGTCAAGGGTAAGACCTGGCTGAAGTGGAGGAGTTTGCAGTACCCTACCCCGCAAAAAGCCCACCTGAGCCCACTATGTGAGTCTGCTGACGCAAGCGGAAGTAGGAGGGGGGTAGTAAGAGGCTAGCAGCAAGCAAGCCTCATTGCCGAGCAGGCAGACAGAGGTCTGACTTTTTCTTCTTGGCTCCCTACCTGCCCAGCGGGAGGCTGCAAGTGTTCAGTGGCAGGAGGTAGGGATATCTTTGAACTGTGAGGGGAGAGAAGCTGCGGGCCACCTAGAGTTTGGTAAGAAGGCATGAATGAAGCCTGCACATAGCTAAACCTCAGAACTATGAATCAAGGTGGCCCTCCAGCACTTAGTGGGTCTTCAGGGCATCAGTTTACAGATTGGGGTTTGCAGCTCCCTGCAAAATCACTCCAGGCGTATTGTCTGACCTGTAATCCCAACGAAATCACTAAGGATGTTATACATACCCTCTGCAAAAGCCTGCATAACTAGCAAAAAGCTGTAAGAGCATCCAAAGGGGTAACTTGCGGTCTGAGTGGGTTATGGGGCAACAACCCTTGGTATGGAAAAAGAAGACATTGCAAGCGCTATCTGCCAAAAAAGCATCAAGCCTAATGCTGACCGGGAAGGCCCGTGCCTAATCTCTCCGTAGCTCACATGTTTGAAAATCCATAAACGTGCTTTCCAAATTTGACTTTTTAAGAGGTCCTGTTGGGGCCAATCTCAGTCGACACAGAATGCCTTCCAACACCAATTTCCTCCACCATAAGTCACAACAATCTCTCCTACAAGGCAACCCAGGATATGGGGCTCACATGGTGGGGGAGGGCGCTGAAGATACACTAGAGAATGACAACAACAAAGAAATAGCCTAGGGCCCGGTGACTGACACAGAATTTCTCTCCTTTAGGTCGCTATCGCCTCGCATACTCCCAGACTATTACTAACAAACAGAGCTCCATTACCAATTGAGGTCAGGACTATAGTGGTAACAGGCTTGAATGGCGCAGACAGCTAACCAGGACTTGATGTACAAGATGCATTATAGCAAGAAGCTTATGGGTCTCTGGAAGTACAACCATTGAGCCCAAGATCCATACTAGGACCCCCTCAACTTGACCCAAACCTCGACATGGCTGAAAGACATAGAGAGCAAACTAGTGGTGAGTCACGACGGCACAGTCTGACAACACTAAGGGGAGATTAACGACTTGAAAGGTAGCCATGGAAGAGCTCAAATAAGATCCGAGCACCCACCAGAGGTGTAGGAAATCAGCCCTGGGAATATCTGAATTCGCCCAACACCTCATATGGGATACCTCCCTCCACCAGGAGCATAGTAGACATGCAGACACAAACAGGGCCAGCCACAGAGATTGAGATACCTGAAAAGAATACCTTCCAGACTTTCCAACACAAGGCAACCAATGCACCAACAGGGGTCAGGGAATGTATGGGACCTGCTGTTTAGATCTTCACAGCTGACATTAGATGCTTTGTCCTATCGGTCAAGCAAGATGACTGTGCAAGTAGACCTTTTAAATATCTTGGCAGTATTCTTCTCGGGCATTGACCGTAAGCTGGCAGATTTAAATAAATCAATAACCAGAGCACAAAACTATGCAGTAGCAACTTACACAGATCGCTCTTGTGCACCCGTGATAAACAAACTTGCAACAATCTCAGCCGTCCTTGGAACTTTAATGAAAGACCTAAAAGATAACCTAGCCACCTCATGCTCTAAAAGGAACATAACGCCTCTAGCGCAACTTAGCGGGCAGCATAATTCCTGCAATGTAAATCCAAGGGCAGCAGGAGAAAATGAAAATCATTCACCCACAATGGTAAAGAATGAGTCTTGCAGGTCCAACAAAATCAGGGACAGCTTAACGGGGGAATCCCCACAAATACAGCCTGCAAACAGGTCACCAGATCTATTTGAGATGCAGAATGCAAATAAGGTTCCAGTACAATTAGCAAATAATTTAAACTGCACAGACTATGATGAGACAAATCAATTGGCTGTCCAAATTCCATCAGAGAACATAATGATAAAAAACGAGGAAGAATCAATGCAAGGCCAGTAATAAAACAAATATCAGCTTGGTAACTCTATTCTGCACAAGTACAAATCAAAATGTAACACACACAATGGCATTAGACGAAGACACAATGCCTTCGGGATCCCTTGTCAGCAGGGACCCACTTTAGAAAATGAAGTCTTTTCTAATGCTTTGTTAAAAAAACAGAAAATATTGTATTACCCAGTAATACAGTATTCTTCCTCCGAGGACTTTGGAGCTGTTACAAGTAAACAACCATCTTTAGACCAAGCCTTGATGACACATACTCCAGCCCTCACAGAGATAAGAATATCAAATGCACCAACTTCTGTAGAAACTGGCTCAAATGAGGCACCTTCACTTGACTGTGTACCTATGATTAGCGAACACAAAATCTTGGGAGCTACATCAACAACCATCTTAGAAAAGGTCTCTGCTCAGCCTACCTCCTTAAAAAGAGAAACAGATTTGCCATCCCCACAGCACATACACATAGCTGCTTGTACCCACCCAGAGCATGAATGATGGTGTACTCCTGGCCCACAACCAATGTGCCAAGGATCCTTTAAATCATGGACAAGCGCGTGCCACACAAGCGTCTGGATACTCAATGCATAGCAAGCATACAGTTCTCACCCCAGAATACCAGTCCAGTGGTAGGCACAATATTTTACAACTGTTACATGCTGTGCCAACTCTCGAGAATATGACCTCCGCAGACATTGATTCAGTCAAATTGTTAGTCCCCACGGAGGGCGACACACGGGAGTCCACTCTTGTGATGTGGGATTCAAGCTTAATGGCTAGGAAAGTCCTCCTGTGGAGCGATCATTTCTGCTGCAGGGAAATTAGGATCCATTCCCGCTCACCAATCAAAAAGAGCCCACACCGCTGCGAGCGTTGAAAAACAAAAAACAAGTTTACTCTAATCTTCGAAACTCTCTTGGTAAATCAAACATGGATTCACCTTCTCCCAAAAATCATGTGCATTCCTCATCAGATACATTCAAAGGCACACAACTAGAATTAGGCTGGCTATCAGTGGCTTTGCATGGCGGCAGCCTGTTTTGACACTTTGACACCCAAAGCCCCAAGATGGACCAAGCACCTGATCTATTGAAACTTTACTCCTGGAACATAAACAGCTTTCATAACAAAAATGGCAATACGGATCTGATACACTATCTGAGTAACTTTCAAATTATACTGTTACAAGAAACATGGTTGACACTGCCGTTCACGGTCGAAGGGTCTGTAGGCTATTTCCACCCAGTGATTAAAACCAGGAGGTTTGGCCATGCTAAGGGGTTCTGGCAACCTTTGTAGCAGCCTCACTTAAGATAAGAAGTAAATTGATAGAATCAGGTGATGAAAACATCTTAATGGTTAAGTTGGGGAAGTGGCACAAAAAAAATGACAGACCCCTTTTATTAATCAACCTATATATACATCCGGATGCAGGATCAAGGAAAGCCTTGGTACTAAAACTATCAAACATTCTTTTAAACAACTTACATGACCCAACGTTTCCAGATAACATAGTAACATGTGATTTTAATATGAACCCGCTGTGGCCCTTTGCCATTGACAACGACATCACACAGCAGGACTCTCTCTGGCCTGTTCATAATCTAGCTGAAGGAATTGAAAACAGGAGAAAATATGACACAAAGAGAGTCTCTCTAGAAAAAGATCTTGAATGTCGCGGACCGAGAGTATTAAATGCAAATACCAATAGGATTCTCCACCAGTGTGGACCTACTATACATCTGATTCTTACTCTATAATCGACTTCACAGTAGCCCTTCTACCCATACTTCGCAGAATCACATCATTTCACTTTGAATAAAGGGCTGAAAGCACTAATGGCCCAGAAATGATAGACCTTAATGTTAAATGCCCCCTCCATCAGCAGGCAAGTACCCTGCCGGGGGAAATGGAAGCCATAAACTATAAGAAGGGAAGGTACACTGAAGAAACTATAGGTGCAATTGGGGAAGCAGCAGCAGACCTCATCGGGCATTGCTTTAATAAGAAACATCAAACTTCGATCTCTAAATGGGAATATTTTACAATAAATCTAATAAGCAAATATACCCCTAAGAATCTCTCAACCACACATCAGGTTATAAAGAGCTTTCAAGGCCCAAAAAGGAATCATACATGCTTTTCTCCTTGTTGGTTTCATCAACCTCGAAAAAACCATAAATAAAAGTGGTTTGCCAATAACCCACGAAATAAGTTTGTCATGACAATTTTCTTCATGTTTGTTTTTCTTCTAAAAACATACAAGGGGTACATGATATCTGCAGAGAAGACTTCTATCAGTAGTAATCAGCGTGGACTCTTCTGTACAAACATGTGGCATGTTTATTCATTCATCAATGTAGGTTTAGTTGCAGTTCACATGAGTATATGTACAGGGTACCACAAGTAGAACGTGGTACTGCTGCTCCGAGTATCGTCTTGATAGGTGTAACTGTCGGATCAACATTTCAAATGAGAGCAATAGTCCACGCAGCATCATATTCATAGTGGAGGAGGGGCCCAAAGAACACACGGAAAGCTGCAACAGAGATTAAACAGTATGACTGCCAGTTCATTGTATGAGGAAAGAGTGAATGAAGGGGAGTAGTCAACCATGGGCATTCTAAACCCGAGGAGGCAAGCTTGAAAAAGAGTCCTGAACGTTGAAAGGGAGAATGTTGCTAGCAGTTCACCCAAATGGTGTACCACTGATTTGGTCATAGACAAATGAAGGATCTGCATGTGGAGGGGTCGCTGGTTTGATTGGGAGCAGCTCTTTCTATAAAGACTATCAGAGCGCTATCTGAGAGAGGTAGGGATAAGTGGTGCAACAAATTTCCTTGAAGATTTTAGTAAGAAGCTTGCATTGTGACTTCAGTCTGGCAGTTAGCTGGCTGACTTGGTGTCAGTAATGGAGGTGTGTGTCTGTAGAGGTTAGGAAGTGGTCACATGACAAGGTTCATGACTTTCGTGCACAAAAAAAATGTTTACGAAAGTTCAATGAAGAACTTGTTACAATAGTCCAGGGCATGTACTATAGATAGGGCGCAGTGTCCCTTTCTGCACCATAGTGCACCTTTAAACAGATGCACCAGACACAAACAAGTATATTTACAAATGAGGAGCTGCCCTTAGGGCACTCACAAATAAGTATTGCCTTGAGAACAGCGCTTTAGTGATAGGCATATCCGGTTGTTTGAAGTGGCTGGTCCATCTTTCTCTTAGCAGGTTGCACCAGTCTGCACTTCAAAGAGGGGACTGAGATTCCCAGCAGGGTGGTGCAGTTTGTGACATCACCTGCCTGCAGGGGGGTGTTTGAAGAGGCCTAGGTGACCCACTTTCAACCCTCCAGATGGCTGCCCTCAGGGAGTGCATGACTGCACCACTTCTTTGTGGTGAACAGTCAGTACACCTCCTGACGGCTTCTTTCTCTCTGAGCCCACATCCATAATATGCCGCAGGTGCAGAGGGAAAATGATTCCTTCACTTGCAAGGGGTCATGCCCCCATGCAAATGAGGCAATGACCCTTTGGAATAATGTTGGCTCTTTATATGTGCACGAAGATGATCTGTATTACATTGGAGGGTGCACTAGCGTCTAGACCATCTTTTCTTTGTGGTTGCAGACAATGGGGGCACATTGCCATTGCGCCACTGGGGCACTGTATGGAATATGGGCCCAGGTTGCTCTTAACTAATATTTTAAATGCATTAATTCATTCATGGTTGAAATGTGTTAATAACTGTATTATAAAGTGCTTTACAAAATGTACTATCATTGTTTCAGTCGCTTTACTCTGTAGTACATTACGTAAAGGTTATTACACATCAACAATATATCGATATTAACAAATGTCAGGTACTTCGTTCACATTTCTCTTAAACAAAGGCATTCAAACAATTCAGACTCAACTGTGGATAGACATTCATCTATAAATTATGTTTTATCTAGGGACTTTCCTCAAAACTTCCAGAACATCTTAACTAGTGTTGTCTGCATAAATCGCATCCTAAACTGCACAATTTCTGTGATCATAGGTTTCTATAGGTTTTCCAAAGATATCACATAATTTCACATACCAGCATGTTGATCCCTTTCATTCTAATCTTTCAAGAATTTAATAAACAGAAATCCATTTAAGTTAGGATAAAGTTGGACTTTTACATTTTCTTTGACAGCTGTTTTCTGTGTGTTCTCCTTACATTACTGGTAGCAATTAGTCAATGTTTGTCCAAGTACATCACAAAAATATACGAGGGTCTGTGTTTTACTTCTCCTATCGCAAATTTCTCACAGTCCTCCACTCCATGTTAGCATCTTATCTGTAACCATCAATGGAACGCTGTATCCAATTTCAAATATTTGTGTGCAGAAACTGAATCAACTTTGATAAAATAATTTTGCAAGTAGCATTTCTATCAAAAATGACTGTATTTACGTTATCAAAAGCAGAATTTTAAAACAAAACACAATCTAATGGTGCAGATTTAATTCTTCAATACCTTCCCTAAAAAAAGCCTGCCTATTATGTAACATTAACAGGCTCTTTCAAAGTCTAGTCCTTCAAGAGCTAATAATTTCATTGTTTCCATACACTTTCTAGACTATACCAATAATTGCTTTGCACAAAGCTTTCCGTAAACATCTGTAAGAGCTTATCACATTTCTTAATTTCTTATGAGCTTCCACTAGACTGGAATCTAGACTTCGGTTGATTTACCAGTGACTCTTGTAATATGAAACCACTATACCAAGGCCACCAAAAAGAGTAATTATTTCAAGTTATATGTAAAATTAATTTGAACCTCGAAGTCTAGATGTTCTGAGATCAAGGATTTCCTTACTCAAAGAATGCTGCTACTCTCAAAAAATATTGTTTTACATCATTTCGTCTACCTCACTATTTATTTTCCCTTCAAATTAGTCAAAATTACACCACCACTCATTTCATCTATTGTGTTGCTTAATTCCCGACTTTTAATTTGTATATACTTCTGTCACTTACAAAAAGGTATTAGATAGTGCCTGAAAAGTTATTTTTTCATCTCCTCAGAAGGTCGAATTACTTCTCACTATCCTGAGGACTGGAAACTGGTGAATCCATTTTCAGTAAATTTGCATTTAACATGGCATTGTTAAGAATGGTGAAGTAAACCTGTGAATGTCAGCTTCATCAAAATTGTCTTATCAGTTTGCACTATAGATATGTATCCAGGTGGACTACGGTTGTGTGAAAAAAAGCCAGAATGCAATGCAGAACTGGACAATAGTTTGGAGATACATGCTTCCCAGAATGGAGTGAGAGAGGGGAGAAGTGGACACGTGCTGTAGGATGCATTACAGCAGGGAGGAAGTGAGACTATAGCAGTTAGTGGGGAGATGGATTGTGGGACACAGTGTATATGGGGATGGGGAAATATCACATGGTAGATAAAGATATACAAGAGTGTGGAAGGGTGTGCTTGAAGCAAAAAGTCTAGGGAGGACACTCTTCATATGAGCCTGGCAGGTCATGGATTAAACATCGACGAGGTGTTGCTTGAGGATTCGATCTTGACCATTTGTCTACCACAGAAGGAGGATAGTGTCTCGAAATTCGGAGATGGAGTTCCATACTTTTGCAGCTTGGCATAAGAAGGCCTGGCATGTGTCCTGTTTCTACCAGCACTTTGTTAATTCTACTCTGATGATGCTGCTGTTGCTGAAAAGCCCTCTGGACATCTTGATCGTCAAGGACAATCGGCTGCAGTTGTTGTCTTTCTTGCAAATAATTTAGCAAATTTTGAAAGTGATGCACGCAGGCAGAAGGTTGAGTGGAGTTTTCAAACTGTTTAAGTTATTCTCTGTACCTTTGATGAGGTGAGCCACAGCATGAAGATTGCTCTTTGGGGGTTTTGATAGGTCTCTGGAACACCGGCTAACAAAGTTTTGTTACAATCAATATGGGGTAGAATTCAAATCTAGACTACTGTTCAGAAGTTGACTGAAGAGCAGGGTCAGTTGATACAGGTAGTCTTGGTCTTGTGCATAATGCGAGTCCTGAAGCTGACACTAAGGGCCTTATTTATACTTTTTGGTGCAAAACTGCACTAACGCAGTTTTGCACCAAAATATTTTGCACCGGCTTGCACCATTTTTTAGGACCAGCTGGGCACCATATTTATGGAATGGTGCAAGCCGGTGCAAAGGGTAGGCTAGCTTAAAAAATAATCATGTTAGGCAGGTTTCAGTCAAAATAAATGATTCTGACCAGATTACCATCATTTTTTGACGCTAAGGGGCATATTTATACTCTGTTTGCACTGAATTAGCGTCATTTTTTTTTTACTCTAATTCAGTGCAAAACTAACTCCATATTTATACTTTGGTGCTAGACCCATCTGGCGCCAAATTTATTGAGTTAAAGTCATTTTTTGGAAGTGGAAACCTACCTTGCCTTAATGAGATGCAAAGTAGGCGTTCCCGTGCAAAAAATGACTCTATGGCCTTAACGCCATATTTACACTCCCATGCAAAAATGGTGCAAGGGAGGGAGGAGGGGTCAAAAAATGGGGCAAAGCTTGCTTTGCCCCATTTTTTAAGACCTGGGTCAGGGCAGGCGTTAGGGGACCTGTGGGCCTATTTCCATGGTGGAACACCATGGAATAAGCCCAGAGGTGCCCTCCCTAGGCCCCAGGGACACCACCACCCACACTAGAGGGACTGCGAGGATGGGGGACCCCATCCCAGGTAAGTACAGGTAAGTGCATTTTATTTTTGAAAGTGCCATAGGGGGCCCTGAAATGGACCCCCATACATGGCATAGGGTTCAATGGCAATGCCCAGGGTACCCCTGTCCTCTGTGCTGGCCATTGGGGTGGTGGGCATGACTCCTGCCTTTGCTAAGGCAGGAGTCATGTGGCATGGTAGGTTTAGCACCATAAAATTACGCTAATCTGGTTAGTCATTTTTTTTTTACTCTAACCTGCCTAAAGCCATTTTTTGGTGCTAAACCCTCTTCTTCTATACTGCCAGCCCCACCCGATTAAAGTCATTTTTTTAAACTCTAGCCTACCCTTTGCACCGGCTTGCACCATTCCATAAATATGGTGCCCGGCTGGTGCACAGAAATGGTGCAAGCCGGTGCTAAACTTTTTGGTGCAAAACTGAGTTAGTGCAGTTTTGCAGCAAAAAATAAGGGCCAATATTTTGTAAGTTTGTGCCACTTTTGCGTCAAAAAATGACATAAATGCGGTGCAAAAAAAGTATAAATCAGGGCCTTGGTGCTAGATAGGTCTAGCACCAAAGTATAAATATGGAGTTAGATTTGCACCGAATTAGAGTAAAAAAAATGACACTTATTCGGTGCAAACAGAGTATAAATATGCCGCAGAGTATAAATATGCCCCTAAATATGGCGTTAAGGCCATAGAGTAATTTTTTGCACGGGAACGCCTACCTTGCATCTCATTAAGGCAAGGTAGGTCTCCACTTTCAAAAAATGACTTTAACTCCATAAATTTGGTGCCAGAGGGGTCTAGCACCAAAGTATAAATATGGAGTTAGTTTTGCACCGAATTAGAGTAAAAAAAAATGACACTTATTCGGTGCAAACAGAGTATAAATATGCCCCTAATAGTTTAGTTGCTGTTGACAAGAAGTGGAGCAAAACAATCTAGATTCATTCTGTCAAGTCATGAAGCTGCTTGCTAGTTTTGATAATAGATTGTGTCATGTGAAGGTTCAGTTCAGCAAAGCCTTGGACACCCAGTAGTGGTATCTGTGCTTCTCCGAATATCTCCTTCATGACTGATGATGCTATGATATCATCCTCCAATGATTTGCCATTGGTTGACTGTGGAAGGCTTGCCATGTCTTCCACAGAATCGACTTGGAAGACAGATCATTGGGTGTGCTGTGTGTTGGGATAGTCATTGGGATAATAGTGGAGGTTGTTCAATAAATGTGTTGTCAAATGTTTCTATCTTTCCATTAACAAAGTTATTGATGATGTAGCACTTCAACTTGGAGTAGGCAAATGGGGGTGGGAAGATCTTTTGTAGGGTTTGTAAGGTGCTTGATGATTTTCGAGGAATACCTTGCATCTTTTGACCTCAGCGTTACATTCTTTTACTAGGCAGACTTGGCATCACTGAAGCCAGCAGATTGTACAAAGTTATTTTCAAGGAAGCCAGGAAATCCTCCAACTGTCTTTATCTACAATTTCTTTTGCTGGTGTCTAATAATACATTTGCTGTTGATGAACTCCTGTATGTGCCAAATGGTTTGGTTTTTCCAGGTTGTGGACCTCTGCTGTCACTTGGAGAATGCCACTGAAGTTGAGGCTGCCAGAACAAAACTGACAAAAAATGCTCACTGTCCGTATCAGCTTTGTTTGACCAGAGGACAGTGACAGGGGACGAGCTTGAAAATGTTGAACATTGGAACATCGGTTCCTGCTCAGGTGTGCATGAAAAAGATGAGAAGCATCTCCTCACCCAGACTAGTTCAACTGTTGAAGTTTTAAATGTTGTGATGTTGGGGGCTGCAAATATAAAAACAAGAATGTTAGGGTTGTACAACCTTATACCATATAGTTGATGAAGTGGCACTATACAACTAATACCAGCAAACTGCATAAGTCTATCTGCTCCTCATGGTGGAAAATTCCAGGTTGTCATAGTTCACTGTAAGGTATGTCCAATTGGTAATGGGCAGTATCTTATATTTGTGTTACTATAGACCCCTGAGTGCTCTTTTATCACCAGTCACTTATAAAGCAGCCTGGTACTTCTAGTTGTATATGCAGCAGTCATGTGTGCAGAATCTGAGTCCTCCTTCTCAGAATGTTTGGCACATGCATGTAACCACCTTACAAAAATTGTGGCATGAAGGCAAAAGTAGCACTAGAATTACACAAGACCTAGACAGGATTATAGGATTAATTTTAGGTGATGGTAGACTATCCAAATCTAAATTATTTTTATTACGCCTAAAACAGCTAAAACGTGGTGGTTTCTACCATCTCTATTTCTTATGGGTATCAATGAGATAGGTCTTTCTCCTTTACTTGAAGATACCCAGATCATTCAATATATCAATATTTAGTGACACTTTGTTCCAAAACTTGGCCCCCTCCTTGTAGTGATTTCCTGTACAGTGAACAATTATTCAAGTGTTATTCTCAATCAGCTTGACACCAATTTAAGAGTCTTTTAGAAGCATACTGCTTAAATCTCCCTAACCACTGCATTGGCCTATCATTATACAGGGATCAAAAAATTAATGAGAGCATGATGTGTAATCCTAGCTCAAAGAAGCAACCAATGCAGGTTTAAATCGTAGTGAAAGTCAGCCCTTGCCACCACCTTCACAGCATAGTACTAAATGTTCTACAGCCAACTTCTAATATTTTGTGGTTCCCCCTATAGACAAGCTATTTCAGAAATCAAGCCAGTGAATCACAATTGCTTTTAAATTGATCATGATCCTCCAAGTATGGGTGGGGTTTCGAAAAAATCCTGATATAAAATCCACATTTAAGTGTCCGCTGGGATCCCTCTTCATCCAAGGTCAGGTATTCATTGAACCTAAAACCCATGGCCATGACTGTCCCGGACAGAGTAACGATCTTGTTAAAACCTAAAACTGTTTTACAAAATGCTTCCCAAGATCTTACCAACATTAATTCTGTTTCACTTCTATTCAATTAAGCTTTATTAGATGTCTTCCGCTCTTGCAAGTTTTGTTGTCTATTCCATTATCTTCTGCTGTATTTCTTTTGATTGGCAAACCAGGTTGATACCATCTGCATACCCACAAATATTCACTCCTTTGGCTTCCATCAGGTCTTGAAAATGAAATTTGCAGACAATTGAGACTCTTATGGAATGCTCTAAGCGGATCTGTGCCTAAGCTGTGGAACTTGTTATCTGTATCCATGAAACTAACATAACACGTTCAGACATTTCAAGCACTCCCTGAAATTGTTCTTTCTTGGGAAACCCTTCTACTCTTTCAGTGTTACTTGGGAAACTCTAACTGTGGAGTCTATTCCTGAAAAGCTATTTTATCAGTCATCCACTAATCTTATTGGGTTGTTTTCAAAGATGCTTAATGTGGAACAGTTCCATCCCTGGGCTGGGGATTGTCGTCCATCGAAGAGGAACAAGCATAAACTTTGGCACATGTCTTCTCGTGCTGAATCTTATTTCAAACCCTCCCTCTTTGTAACTCCTCGAGTAGATTATCTAGTATTGTTTCAAAATAACACTCAAACTTTATCATTTATTAGATCTGCAATTGCCTGAAATTTTGGTTTAGGATCGGTCCGCAAAGTATGTGCAAATGTTGTTGTCTAACTTCACAAGCACTGTTTCTTATTGTATGTGAAATTACCTCAAAAACCCTTGGTGTATTTTAACCAATACAAAATATCTAAATGAACTGTTTGGTATTTGCAATTAACTTGTGCTTAATACCCCTGATGAGGCAATGAAGTGCTTTATGGAGGACAGCTTGCTCCTCCAGAGAGCAAGCTAGTAGTTATTCCAGTGGTTATTAGTTATTGTGATTTCTCTTGTGCTCTCAGGAAACTGTTCCATGCATTTCCTCCAGTTTTCCGAGTTAGGTGGGATCATTAGTGTGAGGTCATGCTAATGGAAGTAGGGGTGAGTAGACAAACTAGAGGGTAGCAGAAATAGTTAATTGTTAGATTGCAAGGAATGTTGGGCATAAATAGAACTTGTGATTCCTGATGAGAGGTGTTGTCTATTTGCAGAAATACTGCAGACAATGTGGCACAAAGGTATGGGCTGCTCAGAGGCAATAAGGCCTACAGACGATGGTGAGTAGGGAGAGGATCACTTGGAATAAAGGAAGAAGAGGGAACAATCAATGGATAGAGTTCAACATCATTTTTCATTCAAGGTTTTAGGAATATAGTAATGGGGAGGAGGCTTGATGGTTGCTACTTGTTGCCATGTCTTTGGTTCTTTGGCTGTTGGTGCTGAAACAGACATAAATGTATCTCAGATGAAGTTCTGTAAATCTCATGAATTGCACTAAGGTGCAATTCTGAGGAAGATCTGTTCATTTGAGGAAGCTCGGTTTCATAAACTGAGCTAAACCAGACAGTCTACAGGCTGAAACCCGGGCAACTTTCTCCAAGCTGTCCAGTAAGATGCTAAACTCTGGTATCAGGTAGAGCGGATAGATTCAGCAGTACCGATGGTGAAGCTGAGCTCCAGGCAGCTGCCCACAATGACTGCTCTGCCTGTCTCAGGCACTCTGCTCAGTCCTCGGCCAGACTATGGGTCTGATTTATGCTTTGTTAGCGCCGCCTTTGCGTACGCTCGAATGTCTCAGCAAGAGTACTGGAGAGGTCCTTCCTGAAACCTGCCCTGTGTATATGTGTGTCTAAGGTGAACGCCTCCATTTATCTACAAACACTGTGTTTAAAAACAAGCTTGCCAGTTCTGTCCCTGAACGCAACGTTATTTTTGTTTCCCCTAAAAATCTACGCCAGAGATAATAAGAGTTTTAATTTATTCTCATGCGAGACACAGTTTTGTTCCCAAACTCCAGCCCGAGACCCTGCAGAGTGCTGATGAATAGATGATTTCTCAGGTATTTATAGAATGTGTCATGCTGTGTCCTTTTATCTGGAGTCCAGTGAGGCATTCCTTAATCTTGTCACGGTGATCTGCTGTCATTTTCACGGTAATCTGCTATCATTTTAACTATTCAGTCCAAATCTTTTTTGTTTTTTTGTTTTTACTTTCGCGGTGCATTTTCGTAAGACGAGTAATTGGCTGCAGGCTGGTTGGTGTGGTGCAATATTGTACAAGACGAGCGCGAGGTATGAAAAATCTCGCCGTACACGATAATTAGGCTGCAGTAGCTGGGGAGAGGCTTCTCCTTTGTTTGAACTTTGACCTCACCTCACGACTGACCCTTGAACCCTGCGTCTTCTTAATATCTCTGTAACCACCGGTCAAGGATGGGTCATTGGGAAGTCTGTTTAATTAGATATGTGTCTTCTGGACTGCAGCAGATACCGGTGATCTTTTGGTACAAGAGCCCTTTATTTCAGAACAAAAGTTTGTATTTGTCAACAAACGCAGAAGTGCTCTTTCTAATGCTCTGGCCAATGAGCCCCGTTCTTTGAGCTAGATCAGATTAACCTGTCGCTGATCGATCTGGTTTCTCCGTCAGAGGCCATTTAATCTTCTCGTGAGTGATTGCACTTTTTATAGCCCACCCTACGGACCTCGCTGCCCCCAGGGAGATCTGGTCGAAAGGCCGAATTCTGAACTGTGGAAACGAGTGCCTTGGTGTTTTAATCCCGGCTTTGCCACTTGACTACTTTCTGTGATCCTTGGCTGTTAATCATTTGATCTCCTACTGCCTCTGTTGCCTTTCCGAAAAAAAAAAATTGCGAATTTACAATCATGCAAAATACGTTAGCACTAAATGGCGCTATGTAATAATAAACTGCGCATTTATTTCTACACGGTGTCTGTTCCACAGGCATAGAGAGGACCACTGCCCGGAGCTCTGGAGGGCGTAGGGGCAGCCCAGGACGGAGGGGCTGGTTTTGGGCAGGTTGCGGCTCCTCGCTCCTGTCACATGGCTCTGTAATGGGATCCCTCGCCTCCTGTTCCTATTCTTCGTCCTCGGCCCAGGACACACACAGACCCGCACAGCCCGCGAGCCCAGCTGCAGCTGCACGGAGGATGCTGTAGGGAGGTCCCTCTGCCCGCCTTCTCCGCCCTCACACCGCTGCCTCCTCCCTCCATGTCCCCGGCTCTGTGTGTACAACAGTAAGAGGAGCTGTGAGGGGACGGTCCGGGCAGCCCTAGCTGCTCAAACAGCGGGAGCCCAGGAGAGCTGTCCCGGGCAGAGCAAGGAAGGAGCACTAGGCGTAGGAAACGGAGGGGCCACTGACACAAGGGCCTGAGGGGAGCCTTCGTCCGGAGAAGACTTGGTGCTGCTGACACCTGAAGGCTGAGCGGCTGCAAACTGCCGCTTGACCGGACTAGGGGGCTGCGGACACCCCCTAGAGAGGACTAGTGGTTGCTCACACCAACCTAGAATGGGAGTGGGGGTGGCCTGCTGGCACGTGGGACTGAAGAGTTTCAAACATCTTTGAGTGCAACGGACCGAATCTGCAGGCACAGGGAAGTGGGGGCTGTTGACAGGGCAGAAGTCTGAAAGGTGCTTCCACCTGGAACTGAGGGCTCCTTTCACCTCCACCAAAGGGCCAACTGAGTGGCTGCCGGCCCCTGGGACTGAGGGTTGATGCTCAGGAGAGGACCGAGGAAACCCTGAGGTACATGCGTCAGAGGGCAACAAACACACACCTGTGTCTCTAGGCTACGAAGTGCCCTCACCATACCCCGAGGAGTTGGCACAGGACTGTTGACACCTGGGTTGGAGGGCTGGAGACACCTGGGACTACAGTGCTAGGGCTCCATTAGAGGAGCAAGAGACTTCTGACACCTTGGACCGAGGGTTTCCCGGCACCTGTGACTGGACGCCCCGCGCACGGAAGGACTGTTGACAGCCCAGCCCCAGGCTGTTCCATCCCTGGGGCAGGACTGAGGGATATTCTGAGTTCAAGGTCTGGGGACCCCCTATGACCCAGAGAAGACCGGGGTGCTGCTGTCACCCGGAGGAGGGCCTGTTCTTCATTGACGGACTCCACATAGCCCAGAATAGAAAGCCTGCTGTCACCTGTGGAGAGCCGAGAGACCGCTGTCGCCCGGGGCATGGAGTGTCAGATAGGTCTCCTGCCAGTCGTGCTCTCTGCCCTGGCAGCACTGGCCGGCTGCCTGAATCTCTTCCAGTCAGGTGAGTGTGCGAAGAGGCATGCGCCTTCTACCTCAAGGGGTGTGCGAGGGCATGGAGGGTGAGACGACTAAAAAAATATACTGAGAGCGCCAGGAGGTGAAGGCGACTTCATATACACCTCCTTGAATGCAACTAGCGCGACGAGACTGCATTGCGTTCTTTAATTCAGCATATTGCATATATGGTACGGCAGGGCACGGTACGGTTCTTATAGCACTTATGACCAGTTGTGAGCCTCTGACGCATGTGTATTTGTTTTCATGCACAGTATATACCCCTTGTTAAAGCGCCACGTGCCGCCCAGGCCACTTCAGAGCACTTCTTGCAGAAGAGGTGGCAGTGAAAGCAAGGCGCGGTGAGAGGTAGACACTGTGAGGCGCAATAGACGAGAAGGGCGCAGATCGATGGTTATGGTCTGGGAGAGCTGATACACTACACAATACAGAAATGCGACGAGCAGCTGGACCATACCATACCACCCTTACGCCACACCAACATGGGCGTAGCAAAGCCCCCTGCAGCCCCTGCCGTGTGGGGTCCCGAGCTCCAGCCCCCCCCCCCCCCTCCTCCCCCCTCAGAACAGTACTCTGGCCTGAGAGCTCCTGCGTGAGTCCGGAGGGTGCCCCCTCCATGTACTGTGCGGGGGGGGGGGGGCTCAAATTTCGTTACACCACTGCACACCACCACAACATATCAAAGCAAGACATCAGAACAAGACCTTATAACAAAACATACTAACACGATAACATGAAAACATAGCATTATATTATAACAACGCTGCAAACTACCAATTTCACACACGAGTATCGTCCTATGTGAAAGAGCCAATAACCAGTACGATTAAACGCTATAACATACCATAAAACATTCTCGCACAACTTTATACACCACAGCAAAACCCAGTCTCACCGTGCCACAACACATCATCCCTTAACAATATAACAAACGTCTTATTCATATCATCTCATTAAAACAATATACCATCACAGCACAGTAACATATCATCGTGTTTTAACATACGATAGCATGATATAAATTACAATAATGAGATATGACATGGCATACCTTACTAATATATACCATAACATAAAGAACAAGAACGCCATCTCAGCACTCAACCACAACAAATTATAAGTTCATACTAGAATCTCGTAAGAAGAAATATCATAACAACATAACAAATACTAACATGCATACATGACAGGTATTTCTATAATGTGACCCTAGCTGGAAAGCTGCTGGGCGCTGTTCAAGTGAGTACAGAAGAGGCACACTTGTCGGTGAATACCGGGGTTTGGTGGCTCTTCAGGTGATGCTGAGATGGAGGGAGGGGCGAAGCGCTCCTTGACGACATTTCTCTTCTGAGGAGGCGGGCCAAGCTTTATTGGTATTGTTGTGTATATAGTGCTTACTACTACGAATGTGGCGTGTATAGTATAGCTTTAGAGGCTTGTCTGGTTGTTTTTTTTCTTGTTTGCATCTCTAGACATTATAACAATATGACATCACAGCATTTCATGACGTCACCGCACAGAACAGTAGACCCCACACCATACTATGACACAATACGGTATAACCTCATGCTTTGGTTCTTGGATGTTAATTCATCCGAATGGCAGAGCGCAGCCCAAGTGACGTCACACACCACAGGGTTGATCCCTTGCTCCTTAAAGGGGCCAACCGGCGAAGGACGTTACATACGGTCGCAAACCCAAGAAGACGTCATAAAATAAAGCAGCATTCTGGAATGCCGGTTGCTGGCGATTTGTAAAGATACAGGACCATGCAAAGAGAACTTTGGGGGGCCTTTCTAGGAGCTTCCAGTTTGATTCTGAGGAGCTAGAAAAAGGGTATGGAGTGTTATGGAGTAGAAACTACAAAATATAATGATAGCTTCCTTTACTTGACATTTCCTTGGGCTTTCTTACTCCTGCAGGGTAACATAACTAACATAATACTATGTTTTCATCACGCGCTCTGTTAAGGACTTTACTATTTTGCTGCTTGTCATGTGTGCAGCGGAGGCGTCATACTGAACTTTTTTCTTTGCTGAAGAGAGACGGGTCCAAGCTTGTCTTTGACATTTTCTGGGCAGAATGAACTGAGAAGGAACGAAGGAAAAGTTTGTATTGGGAGAAGGGAACTGTGTTCTGGTCTCGCGTTGTTTGACCCGGCACTTAAACCCTTGGACTTTTTCACACTTGTTGCTTCCTGCTCGGTGTGTGGCCGCCGCGGTGCAATGTGTGGTCGCAGTCCCCCGTCCCTGACTGAGGATGCGTCTCCCGAGGTGGGCAGCAGGCCGGTAAGGGGTGGCTCTGGAAGGCACGCTCAGCTTTACCGCCCCCCCCCCCCCCCCCCCCCCAACTTTCCAGTAAATCCAGCGCTCACTGTGCGCAAGGGACCCATATGTGAACTCGGGCGATGCTCACGTTACACGCAGCCGAGCGGAAACCCAAGCAGAAAGAGACGAAAGAAGGCAAGCCTAGCTTAGGCTTGATTGCTGAGAAAGGGAAAAAAAAGAACGTACGTTTTCTTTTGTGGTTGCGGTGAAAAAGAAAACCAGTTTTGCTAGTTGCTGAAAAGCGCGCCGGCCCCAACTGTGAAAGGAAGAGAAGCGTGGCTTGCCGTCCAGCACCTGGTGTGACGGGGGCGCGTTTGGAGGCCTGTCAGCTGTTGCACTGGAGGGACACCGGGTCCGGAGGGCCCTAGGTAGATTATAAAACAGGCAGAATCCTCCGAGACACAGTTGGTAAATCGCCAGTCGTATGTCAGACATGAGTCCAGGGGCACTGGAATCATTGGACCAAGTTATGCGGCAGTCCTGACTAAATTATGCGGCAAGAAAAGGCAAATTCAGCAGTGTAACATGGCAGAGTCTGTGATAGTATCACTTCATGATTTGTTATTTATTATAATTCTTAACACTGTTTGGGCATAGATTTGACCTCATTAGTAGGACCAATGTAGTCATATGCAGTGGAAAGGTGACCAGTCAACCTTTGCAAAAGGGCCTTCCACTGCACAGCACCACATGTTGCACAGTTTTTAGCAATTGTTGATCCGTTTGAGATAGAAACCTTTATTTTAAGACTTCAGATTATACAGTAGATGATTGATAATATGCTTATTCCACAGAAGTCCAACGTAGGTACAGCAGGGCCGATTTAGGCTACATTTACAAGATAACGATTAATTTTGTAAACACGTCATAGTTCGATTAAATATGTGTAAATGTGTCTTATCATACGCCCATGAAAATGTGGTATAGATCGGGGCTTCCCACCCTACGATGCAAGCAGTACATTACTCTTAAATGGTGTTACCAACTAACATTAATGGGGAAATTAAACGTATATTTTCAGTCCCTTCTAAAAAAGAAAACACTTGATTCTTAACAGCTTTCAGTGCGTGTGACAGACCATTCCAGGTTTTTGCACCTAGCGCTGAAAAGATTATGCTAATTACAGGTACAATTATGTATTTTTTTGTTTTTTTTCGCCTAAAGTCGGCTTTCAGAGGACTGCTGCTTGGCCATATTTAAGTTTGTAGACCAGAGGTGCTCTTTTGACCACAAGCTGTCTTTGTTTTTGTGACCAACGCAGCATTGTCGACGTAGGCCTGATAATCAAATACTAAGGAACATCTGCATAATACTTGACAATAAATTTTGAATTTTCCGCAAACTGTTTGCTAATTCCTTGTGTATACCAGATAAAGACCACCGAAGCTGTCCTGTGATTGCTCTTGTTACTGTCGCCCTTTAGGTTTCTGCTCAAAGAGGGTGCAGCATTTCAATCAGTTTTAAGTACAAGTTGTTAGGTTTATACAATATATCTTTACAGTCCCACAGCTACTGTAGGACATAAAACATTCTTAAGGTCTGCACCGTGGGTAATGGAAATCGCTTTACATCATAGAGTGCAAACTTTTTCTATTCCGCCAAGTGCCAGGTAGTGCTTAAGGTGTAAGAGAAAAAAAAAAGTGCCTGGGTCCAAAGATTTGCTAAGAAGCCCGCAGCCGGTACTATGAATATTGGGGTGTAAAATACCAATGTTGCGTAGTCTTGATTCCACCGCTTGTCTCTTTCATCCACCACCTGACTCCTTGTCCCTTTATCTCACGCCTGCAAGTTCTTTTTATCTCTACCTTACCCAGTGTTTTTCTTTCTCTTCCACGACCTTCCTCTTTTGTTTTTCTCTAACTTGCCCCCCCGTGAAAGTCTAATGAGGAAAAATAACTGCTTGTCCCCAAAAATGAGTTCTAGCGGGCCCCACCTGCAACCACCGGCTCAGATTAAGCACGAGAGGCAGGCTGCCCAAGTTTAGGGTCCCATGAGTATAGACTCGATCTTTCCCCAATTTATGGCCAGTCAGTTATCCATATATAGAGATCTTTGTGTCTTTTTGGTAGTCAGTAGCCAGAAATTTGCACATAACCTGCTAGTGTATGGAAGCCTATTGATACTAAAAGCCCATGCAATAACTTCAGCTAAATGTTTTAAATGATGGGGAAGCAGGCGAGGGATTGGCATTTGATATCCAATCTGTGGTTTCGCAAATTGCTAGACAGATTTGTGAGACTTAGGGAATCAAACTATTTAAAAGGTTCTGATATTTCCTCGACCTTCATTACTCACTCAGTATTGAGTTATAAAGTGTTGCACGCAGTGGTGATTTTCCACATCACCCAAAGTGACGCCACATTTCAGTGAAAGGCACCATGTGTTGGGGCGTTGATGACATGGTTCCTACAGACCAACACTGAGTAACTGCAAATATAGGGCCAACGTCTGAATGACATTTGTTGTGCTAAGACTATCAGGATCCCAGGGGCATGTGTGGGGTTTTAAGAACCGCTTAGGTGGACCTGATTTCACTCTATTGCTCTTCACCCCTTCTACCTCTAGAGATTCATTGTATATTAGCACTCCACCGCATCACCTTTCTCTCCTCACTTTCATGGTCCTTTTATTACGCTTTTGGTGCTGGAATAAGAATGTCAATGGATTATTTAATGTTGCTACATTTTTTTGCAGGTCCTCTTTTTGGTCATATGATTGAAATACACTTGTTTGGCAGTGTACCAGTCTTCTATTATCATTGTTTTGATTTAAATCATAAACATTTATGGTTATAGACAGTGCTTACTTTGTGCAGGTGGCTGCAGGTTTGGAGCACCGCTACTCAGTTTTGGGTATTGGAACTTATTTTTCATCATCAGACTTTGACACAGAGCAGAGCCAACCATGCGGTTGCACAGGGCCCGCAGTCTAGAGGAGCCCGAAAATGTCTCAGAAATGTTTTTGACAGTTCCTGTCACAGTAGCCTCTTAGGAACAATCCTTCTGAAAGTTAAACATTATTAAGAATTACTTGTGCTCTTCAATGGCCCAGGACCAGCCGACTGTCTTGGCACTGATAGTTGAACATGACGTTGTATGAACTGTCGACCTCAGTGAATTAATGAAAGAATTTACAGGACAGAAAGCAAGGAAATTTCAATTTTTGAGAAGAAGTAGCAAT
Organism: Pleurodeles waltl; assembly: GCF_031143425.1. Classification (NCBI taxonomy): domain Eukaryota; kingdom Metazoa; phylum Chordata; class Amphibia; order Caudata; family Salamandridae; genus Pleurodeles; species Pleurodeles waltl. The sequence goes on along the minus strand of NC_090450.1, from coordinate 743,982,716 downwards.
ATATATTGTTCTATTACAGGTGCACTTGTATAGTTACAGTTTGCTTATTAACAATCTACTAAAATAAAATGATTAGCAATGAAAAACAATTTGACTTGTATCAGGAGGGGCCCGTACCGTATACTCTGCACAGGGCCCGAAATATCCTAAGGCTGGCACTGTCCAGAGCAATAAAGAGCAGAGGAGAAAAGGGAGAAAGAAGGAGGAAGGAAAAGATAGGAAAATAGTGAGAAAGCTGAGATGACAAGCAACTGAGGTGGTGGAAGAAAGTAGCATTAGATGGAAGCAAAAAGTTTGTTTGGTATTTAGTAACCTCACCATTTTTTTGACTACAGTCACACTCCTAAGAAATACTTTGGGTTCCTGCACTTATTTTTTATCTTAAAAAAAATAAAATAATAAGCACTGGTTATTGAAGATGAATAACTTGCATACATTTTCCTGGCTGTGTGTCAGGGTGTTGGCCTGACATTATCTCTCACAAATTGTTTTCGAGTATGTTATTCTAATTGGTTCCATTAAAGCAAAGCAAGACTATAAAACCCAGAATGCATTAGGTGATCACCAAAATGTTCAGGACTGGAAACTGTGCCTGTAGTGACTTGGAAGGAGGTGGGCATCCTACTGACCCGATCTGAGACCGTCACCATCCACAGAGCAAGAGACCGATATAGGGAAGTCCAATGGTCATTGCTCAGTTACTTCCCCATATGTAAGCATCAGGGAGGTGAAGGCATTTGCAGTAGTGCACAGTTTAGTCTGGCCTAAGGGTTGTTTTCATGAGATGCCAGTGTTAACCTCATACACACTGTTTTCATTTCAGTATACATTTTGCATCCGATAAATGTGACACCAAAAACTATTTTTTAACAAAAGTTGCAGTACTCTGGGGTTTTTTGAGAGGTGGGGAGGGACTCTGCATTCGCCCAGTCTAAACCCGGATTACCGTCCTCCAGGCCCTGTTTTCCTTTTAAATATGCCCTCACTTGATCAGCTGCAGTTTTTTGCTACAAAATAAGATTTGAAAGTGGTGGATCTAGGGGGTCAAAACGTGTTTTCCTTCAAAGTGTTTCGGTAGGTTGGTTACTAACGATTGTTCACTGACAATCTTTGAAGATATCAGAGCTCTACTTTGTTGCTTGCATAACATCCACTATACACTTTAGGGGCGCCATTTTGATACTGAGGCACTAACTTGCTCCTGTTTTTGAAATGTATGCCTTCTTTTGAAATGTCACTCTGGATGATGTGGTTTCAGTCAGTGAATATGGAGTTCGTTCTGTCTGTTCATCGAAAGCAGGTCACTTGCACCCACACCTCTGACATGTGGCTGACTCGTCCCCAGCCCTTTGTCCTATAAGACGCGTCTGGCCTGTCTACCCGGCAACCACTGCTCCAGCCCCCCTAGTTTATCGTGAGTGGTGCAGGCCAGTCCTCTGCTTGCGCCAGGCTCGTGCGGACCAGTCCCCGCTCCGTTTCCACCAGACTCCAAAAGGCCAGCCCGCGGATGCACCAGACTCGAATGGGTTCAGTGTTTCTCACGTTGTATACTTGTCTCTGTGGAAATAAAAGGAGATTCTGCTCAAAGTAGGACAGACTTCTAGGGCCAGAAGCCAGGGAAAAGACCCATTTTTTTGTAAAAACAATTTCGGATCAATGTACCGCCGTCTCATTTGAGAAGGGAAGTATCGTGTTTCAACCGCCTTGAGCCAGGGAGAGGCGATACACGCCTCTTGGAAAGGAGAAGGCGTCTGCTGAGAAGCAGAGCACACTCAGTCATGTTGACATACATCATGAGCAGATCACACACGCGTACACGGTGCCCAGAGTTCAGAGAAAACACATGTATACACACAGTGTGTGCAAGAACACACGCGTGCGCGCTGCACAGAAAGCAGAGACCCTATTCATATACAGCATGCACATGAGACACAATTGCATGCTGTATAGAATGCATGGAAGTGCATTCACATACAGTAGGCATAGACCACAAAAGTGTATCAGTCCATAGAGTGCCATAAGTATACGTGCCCATTTATAGTACACACAGAGAACATATGTATACAGGGTACATGAAGAGTAGAGAATGCATACAGTCAGCACAGAAAGCATAAGTCACAGTATACACAGAAGTCAGAGTGCACACGTTTACGTACAGGATTTGTAGGGCCCACGTACATGGCACACAGAATGCAAAGAACACACGTGCCTGCATACAGTGTGCACAGACTGCCTACTGAATTCAGATGCAAAGAATACATTCCTATTTAAATAGAATATCATCTGTACACAGAACTTTAAATGGAACTTATAGTGCAAAGAACACGTTTACATATTATATGCAAAGTGCGCACACAAGTGTACCTGGTGCATAAAGATGAAATTGCTGTGCACTGTGCCCAGAGATTGAACAAACACGTTATTACATACAGTGCATGCACACAGTACACATAAGTGCACAGAACACATGTTCTACAACATGCACATACAAACGCTAGAGGGAAAAACTATGACCAGGTTTGCCCTGTAGAAAATCCAAGTACCATACCAGAACACACTATTGTTCAACGAACATTGGGCAAAGTGAATAATTGTATTCACTTACTGTACCTCAGCACATATAAGGGGCGATGGTTCATGTCCTTAGAGTGCAGAAACACACCTTTACATTCAGTGTGCAAGAACACACGTGCATACATTGTACATTGGGTGCTACATCACAAACACCATCCAGGATGATCAGACATTGCGGAAACAGAACGCATTTCACCTCAGCATACATCTCAACATCACGCCACCAGAGCACCCCATACCCGTTCACATCACCTCACCATACCACTCCACACTATAGAGAAAAACAGAGCTGGGAGGCTGAAATATAGTACCAAGTAATGTTCCCCAAGGTTGCACGTTGGTTCCCATACTACTCACAGGTCATATCTGAATGTTATCCAAGACGCAAGGTGTCCATCCTACTAGGAAAAGACAACTAGATTATTGGTAATATATATTTTAATGATAAATAATAAGTCAGAAGGATCCAGAGATAGTATTACATTTAGTCAGGGAGCCTGGGGCAGGGATCCTCTGTTTCAATGACTGCAGGGCCTGAGATACAGAGGATAGACAGTGATTGGGACAAGCAACACCAGAGACAACGAGTCTTCAGGACATGGAAGAGACCAAGGCTCCAATCAGGGAGGCTGCAAACATGCTGACAGCACGAACAGAGGGTCGTAAGAGTTGGAACACACCAGACAAGAAACTAATGAGTAAAAAACACTACAGGCACAACATAGACCAAGACATGCACTTGTGTATGACCAAAGATCTTACAGTTGAAAAAGCGGCCCATTAAAGCCAGTGAATAATCTGACAGTGACACAGAACACTACCAGTCAAATGGGTCTTATGGTCGTCCGTAATACTCAGCCTCCCACCTTCCTATGGAACAATTCTGTGAAAAACCTGTGGCAAAATTCACGTACCCACTGGGTAGATGGAAGGTTGTAAGATACACTCCTTACCCGCGTCTTGCCCCTCTCACAGAATACCGCAGTAGGGAAATCCCTCACTCTACAAACCACATCACCCAGACTTACTTGGGTCAGTATAAGTTGGAAGACCCACTCCTTCCCATGTGGAGACAGTCTATTGTGAAACAAAAATGCACACCTCAATCTGCCTCAAAAAGATAAAGTGCCAGGAGGTCAAAGATGTAGCAAACTGCACCATGCAGAAACCATATAAAATAATGTCACATCATACAACATAACATCATAACATAAGAAAGTCTGAGCAGACCATACCTGTATTTACATACAGTATATGCAGAAAACACAAATCTATGCTGTATATGCTGTGCAGTAAACTAGCTTATATATGTGCATAGAATTCACACGGAACGTACGTATACATATGTGCTGAAAAGACACGGTGCAACAGAGAGTATCTGCAGAAAACACCCAAGTTCCAATACAGTATAAAAAGAACAAACGTGAGGGTGTGTAAATACAGTGTATAAACAGCACTGATTATGTGCAGATTACGCTAACTTTTATCTATAGTATATATGAACAACCAACATAATACAGCATGCGGGGTACTAATGAATGTACATTTGACGATGAATGTATGTTTATGATCAAATTTACATTGTTATGCCTACCAGGATTTCACAAAGAGATTTTGGCAGGTGTAAATGCATTTACAAGTGCAGACATATCTGCCACGAGTGTGGGGAAATCCCGCGCAACCCAACACAGAGGTGGGAAGTGAGAATTCCGAGGTACGATTTATCTTACAAGTTCGGGGACGCCCACAAATTTAAGAGCATTCCTAAACTCCACTACCTCTCATTTCCAAGCCGCAAAAGGTCTCAAGTTTACTCTAGCCCCAACTCCCAGGTTGTGGAGGGGCATGGATCAGCTCCAGTGCTTGAAATGGAAAAATCGAAGTGCAGGTACTCTGTACCAGAGCACCTGCTTATTTCTGAGAAGTGCCGGTACTCTCCAATTAAAAGTATTACGTTTTTCTTGAGAAGTGCAGGTACTCTCCCTCTAAATATAAAAAAGTGGCGGTACTGCGTACCGGACAGTACCCGCCCATTTAAAGCACTGATCACCCCAAGATTTGCTTTGTGTAGAGGATAAGGGCAGTGGCATAACTAAACTTAAGGGGGTCCTCCGGCAAACTACCTATTGGGGCCCCCTCTTCCTAGATCCTGTAGGGGCCTGCCACCCCTACGCCACTGGATTAGGACAGCATTTGTAGAATACAGGTGTGCTGAAAGCAAATGTTCATAACCCCTTCGCTGGCAGGCCTTTTCCCCCTCCTGTGCCGAGCCTTTTTTTGGCTATTTGGGGCAGTTCGCACTTAGGCCCTCATAACGTTTTGTTCACATAAGCTACCCACGCCAAAGTGTTTCCTACAGAAAATAACAGCTGAAATAAAAAAATATTGAAATTGAGGTGAAAAAAACAGCAATTTTTGTTGATGTTTTATTCTGTAACTTTTCCCTGCAATGTCAGATTTTTTTACAGCAATATACCGTTACGTCAGCTGGACTCTTCTGGTTGCGGGGATATATGGGGCTTGTAGGTTTATCAAGAACTCTAGGTACCCAGAGCCAATAAATGAGCTGCACCTTGCAAATGGGTTTTTATTCTATACCGGGTATACAGCAATTCATTTGCTGAAATATAAAAAGTGAAAAATAGGTATCAAAAAAACCTTTGTATTTCCAAAATGGCCACAAGATAAGGTGTTGAGAAGCAGTGGTTATTTGCACATCTCTGAATTCCAGGGTGCCTATACTAGCATGTGAATTACAGGGCATTTCTCAAATAAACGTCTTTTTTACACACTGCCTTACATTTGGAAGGAAAAAATGTAGAGAAAGACAAGGGGCAATAACACTTGTTTTGCTATTCTGTGTTCTTCCAAGTCTCCTGATAAAAATGGTACCTCACTTGTGTGGGTAGGCCTAGCGCCCACGAAAGGAAATGGCCCAAAACACAACGTGGACACTTAATATTTTTTCACAGAAAACAGGTGTTTTTTACAAAGTGCCTAGCTGTGGATTTTGGCCTCTAGCTCAGCTGGCCCCAGGGGGGGCAGAAATGGCCTAAAATAAATTCCCCCCCCCTAGCCCCCCTGGGGAGTGACCCTTGCCTACGGGGTCGCTCCCCTTGCGTGACATTGGCGAGAAAAAAAATCCCCGTGCCTAGTTGTTTCTGCCCCCCTTGGGAGCAGATTGACCTAAAATCCGCCGATCTACCCCCAAGGGGGGCAGAAATGGTCTAAATACAATTTGTCCCCCAGGGGAGCAACCATTGCCTGATGGGCCTCAGGCAGCGATGAGGTGCGGTCAGCTTTGAGGTTGTTTTGTTGATTTTTATCTTTGTCTTAATAGCTCCAACTTGTACTGTCAGCTATGCCTTCTTCTGAGATATACTTCTGCCTTCTTCCTTCCAGTTCTCCACCTCTTAACTGTTCTCTGTCTCCATCTTACTAGCTCCTCCTGCTCTCTCTTCTTGCTCTGCTCAACTCTCCCTACTTTCTACACGCCTGATTCATTAAGGTAAATTTGGTTGTAAACAGAAGTTTAAATTTTATTTACACCTACCAAGAATTCAGAAAATTCCTGGCGGGTGTGAATGCATTTTTGAGTGCAGACATATCCACTATAAGTATGCCGAAGTCAGCAGTTGTTGTGGGTGTTTCAGGCTATGGTTTATCTTCGAAGTTTGGAAACAGGGGCGTAGCTTGGTCAGTAAGATTGGGGGTCAACGCTTTAGATTTCCCGACAATCAGACTGGCAAATAATGTATTTTAACATTACATGACAAGGGGCTTGCAAACTGGTGGAAGTACTAAGTGAGAGAAACACAATATTTTGTAAAATAATGTTTTTTTTTTTTAGGGCTTTCAAAACAGAAATGAGAGTGTGTGTGTTTTTGTCAGTGTGTGTGTGTGGTGTGTGCACATAAATGTCAAGTGAAATCCGACAGACACCTCACGATACCTGACTGGAAGCACCTGTACCCAACTCTTCTTTGGAAAATACATTTATTAGGTGGGTGTAACACCCGAAACCTCCCCATCCTCCGATGCCACCCCCCTTTTGTGAACATTAATGAACCTGCGCTCTAGGGGCCAGAGTAACTCCTCTTCCAGGATGGGAACCAAGCACCAACACATTTGATGGGAGTGTAGCTGAAGAGTTTTTTTCATGGAGAAATATATTTTCGCTCTGGAGAGAAAATACAGAGTGCAATTCACAAAAGCATTCATGAGTGCACGAAGAAGCACTGCAGGAGTACTATTTTACATATTCTTACGCTCCTTTGCATCTTTCTTTTCTCTGTTCTTTTCCTTTGTTTCATTTCTTCTTGCCTCTCTTGCTTCTGTGACTAGTATTATATCCCGCTCTTTCTTCTGTTGTCTCTCGGAGTGAACGCTTTTTCCCTTTCATGCTTCCCTTTCTAGCATTCTAATTCCTTACTCTTTCCTTACTCCCCAATTTCCTTATTTCCTTGCTAGCCATATCTTCCATTTTCTTCCCTATATTCCTCCCCTCTTCCTTCTCTTGCTTCCTTCTTCCCTATTATATTGCTTTAATTTCTTTCTTCTCTCTCATTCTTCTCTCCTGGTAACTCCGTCCAACTCTTACCTCTTTTCCTTATCACTCTTATCTCTCTCTCTTACTTTATCCTCTTTCTTGTTTACTCATTTCTTCACTTGCCCTCTGCTTCCAGTCTTCATTGCTCTTTAGGTTGTTTATACCATTTCTGCTTCATAGTTCCCCTCTTTAGCTACTGTCTCTTTATTCTTCGTAACAATTGCTTTATTTTTTCATTTCTTACTTTCTCTTCTGTTCCTTCCATCTTCGTGTTTTTGTTTCCCCACTCTATTTTTAGTTGTACTTTCTTCTTAAATCTCTTTCTTGCTTTTCCCTATCATTGTTCCCTCTCTTTGGCATCCTCATTCTCTGTCTTTGATCCTTAGGTCCGCTCTTGATTCCTTCTGCTCCTTAAATCTTTCCTCTTCCTTCTGCTTCACTTTTTCCTTTCATTTCCTGCCTGCCCCCTCGACCCCCACCCCTACATGTCTCGGCTATTCTTCACTGTTACTTCATTCATCCACATCTCTCCCTTCTTCCTGCTTCATTCTTTCGCCTTCCACCCACCCACACTAAGTTGCTTACTTCTTCCTTAAATTTATTGCTTCTGTTTCTTCCAGGATGGCACTGTAGCTTCCTCCTTTCCACTTTGAATTAATTCTTCCCTCATTTGAACCTCACGTCTTCTATTCTTCCTTCCCTCTCTTTCTTCTGAACATGGTACTGTTTTCTCCATCGTACTTTCCCATTTCCTTTCTTGCACCCTCTTTCCCCTTATCTACTTCTACCACAATTCCGCTCAGTACCTCATTCCACGCATTCCTCACGCCTCTCTTATTGCTATCGTGCCTCGCTTACGTTCCCCTATCGCCCGGCGAATTATTCAATCAGGTTGTAATATAAAAGCTTTCCTTCCCCACTGACCAACAACAGACAGTTTCTTGCCATCTTCCTCCTTCTGCCCCCTTCTATTTGTGATTCACTTTCCATTGCTTTCTCTAGTCTTCCTTTTTCCTCTGCCACGTTCTTTTTCTTGTAAATATGCAAAAGTTTTCACTTATTAAATGTTCAGAAATTGAGTGAAAATCACCACTTCATCTAGCCTTTAATAAATCGCAAGGCCTCCCATCTCACCCTAGTGGCTGCTGTACAACCTCACATATTCCCGGACAACAGTGCTTAGTTTGTAACAGAATAAGTGCTGGGGCTCAAAGTTTTGCTCAGAAACCTGGCTGGTGCTACCAAATGTTTGGGGTACCGAATACCAAACCTGCATAGTCTTGATTCCATATCATGCCTCTTTCATGGTTGTAAAGCATTATTATGCATACCATTACCAGACATGCCTTTAGCAGGTATGTAATACCATGTGTTGACCTTTGCAACGCATGCCATTACATTGTTGACCTTTATCACAGATTTTTAAATGTGCACACACAGACACATATTAAGAGTTTTTACACTAATACACATCTATCTATCTATCTATCTATCTATCTATCTATCTATCTATCTATCTATCTATCTATCTATCTATTTGTTTTTTTGGGGGCAAGAGTTTCCCCAAACCCAACTATTTATTACTTGTGACCTCCCATTTACCTCTTCCCTCCCTTGCACTCTAAGAGTACATTTACCCCCTCTATGTCTACAACCCTCAAGCCCTAAAATTATCTTTATCTTCCTTTACCTCTACCAACCTGTAAACCCTAAAATGACCCTTGCCTCCCTTTCCCTCTATCAAACCCTAAACCCTAAAATCAACTTTAACTAATTTTACCTCTATGTGTACCATTTTTTAACTAACATAAAAGTTATTTTAAAATAAAACACTCTTACCTGCGTGGGAAAGTACTGCATAGTAAAGGTTAAAAAAAATTACCTACTTGGGCTTACCTATGTGTAAAGACTGTGTGGTAAAGGTTCTCGGTTTCATTCATCAACAGACACTCCCTGATCCTTTTTAGGGTGGAGAATGCAAGTGCATGCACGAGTGCATGCACCTCGCTTGCAAGACTCTGTTGGGTACAGTAAAGGGTTTGGAGCCCGCCTGTCACTTACCATTTGTTGGCTTGCGTGCACTCTTCTTTACATCCTTGTAATCCGTCACTGCTGTCCAAGCATAATTTCAGTTCCTCTGTGTGGAGCAGTGACCAAGCACGGATTGACGTAACTTAATCAATGCCCGCCCGCTGCTCCTGAAGTGATTAAGATACTATTTTGGTCTTTTTAATTTCTAGTATCCTGCAAACAGCAGGCTTGCGACTGGCAAAAATTTGCCCCTGCAGGACAAACTACATTGCAAAGTTTTATTTTGTTTATAGCTAACTTTCTTTTATTTTGGCAAGTCATCTTTTTTCACTTCGCACTCACGTTTTCTTTTGTTTTTGCTAGTAGGCACTGTTCACAAAAGATGACAATTATCTTGTTCTAAATATTGCAAAGCATCATTGTTTCTTTACTATGTGTAATTCCTGAAATGATGATTTAACACAGTCATACAAAACCCCCAAATCCACCCCACTCAAATACGCCCCACTACAGTCCACCCCACAACAATCCACCCCACTCCATTTCAAACCACTCAACCTAATCCAATCTACTCCAACCCACCCCACTCCACTCCTTCCAACCCACCCCAATCTAATCTGCCCCACTCCAGTTTCCCCACTCCAGTTCAAAACAATTTGCACCAATACGAAACAATCTGCCCTACTCCAATCCAAAACAATATGCCCCACTCCCATCTACTGCACTCCAATCTCAAGATCAAGCGACTGCAGTCCAATTTCCAGCCTGCTTTAATGGTCTGTTCTGAAAGCTAGACGATTCTCTGTACATCCACAATCAGATGGTCTTCCTCTGGCTAAGAACAGAGGGGGGAGAATGGGATAGGAGGTTAATGAAAGACAATTGTCCCTTTGTAAAAAGCCTTGCACAGGACCTCCCTCAAACCCTCTTTGGTTGCCCAACATTGTGTTCAGCGCATTAGAAATATTTAGATTCATTGTTTTTTAGAGGGGACGATAAGAACAGCACATAAAGAGACGGTTTCACTTTTTGCAGGCCCAATGGTAAAAGTTTGACATTCGAGTATTCAGAATTTAACACACTTTAGCAGTTCGGTAGGTTGTCTTTAATGGATGTAATGGATGTAATCACTCTGAATTGAACATAATTTATCTTATTACTGTCTGTTCTCTGTGGAGGTACAGGCTGTACTTGTAAATGATGTTTATTAGTTTTAAATAAGTAACGATTTTGAAATAAAAGAAATGGTGCAACTTGAAATACAACGAGGACATGCAAGCTTAAGAGGCTGATTATGGGTATGTGATGTTGAACCTAGCCATATAAATTTGTTGCTGACACAATTATATGACATCAGCATATCAAGTGGTAGGTAACTATATAAGGCATTGCACAGAAATATGAGGCCGTACAAAATTTGAGTATTCCAGAAAAGAGCTGGTAGCGATCAATAAAAAGGTATGTTCACTGAGAAAAACTAGTGTTTCTGAACAAGATGAATCTTTTTGGGGGAGAAAATACGTTTATTGGTTATAGTAAAAAAAACATTTTTTAAACAATACTTCTATTTCTACCGAAATTACAAGCAACTAATACGCGAACATTCACAACACAATAAAATGCTCTGATAATGGGGAGAAAAAAGAAAAGTGCTTTATCGAAAACTGTTTGAGCAGAAAATTACATTATTAATCAAAATGAAATATAAGTATTTGAGGTAAAAAATAAGAGTATCCAATAAAATCGCAAGGCGATGTTTGAGGACAAATTTATCTTGACCAGAGTATTCAGCCTGATATTTCAGCTTTAACCCTTGTGATTTGGGTGGCTTTCACTGCTGATGTAATAGCTACATAATCTTTGTCTTTGAGGGCCTCCTTCTTGCTGCTAGAACATTTATGTTATGACTTTGAAGTTTCGGGCAAATTCAAGACCGCCTCTGAGTAACTACAGAATTCAACATATCTCCCTTGTATGAGGTGACCATCCACACATGCTTCATTCACGAGCCCATTGCTATTTGAAGGAAGGTTTTATGCCCAAACAGTTTGACGGTACATACTGCTATCACTCTGCCACGTCCACACTCAAGACAAAAGCAATGGTTAGAAATTTCTGTGCCACAGCCAAGCATTTGGGACAGCATTATCATGTCGAACAGTTTTGTGCTCTACAGTACATGCACCCTGTCATCACATCAACCTTCAGCGGGTAGAATGTAGTGGAATAAATGGATCAATGGGCCTATGTAGGTTTCCAATTTCCTGCCCACTTGCAATTACATGCAGGCGTTACGTGGATTCCCTTGTTTGTTAAAAGCCCTTTTTAATGTCTTTAGTTTTTTGCCTCCATAGCCTCTGCTGGGAGGCTACTTCATTCATGTTATGTTATGTTACAGCTTATTTATGGAGCACATGTACACCAAAAAGGTTCATGGCGCTGAGGCATAAGGTCAGAATGACATCAAAGTTTTGCCATAGGCCTTCTTGAAAAGGCAGGTTTTAATGTAGTCCTAAAACCTGCATAGGAAGTTGAGGCTCTTATCTGCGGGGGGAAATAATTCCATGTGTTTGAGGCAATCACAGCAAATCAAGTGCCATCCAGTCTCTTCCTGTTGAACTTAGGGACCTCTAAAAAAATTTGGTGGGCTGATCTGAGATTGCGTTTAGGCATGTATTTTCGGACTCTAGAGGCCACAAAAGTTGGACTTTTCCGATCTAGGGTCGAGGGATTTGAAGATAATACACCCAGTTTAAAATATGGTCCTCCATTAATGTCAATTCAGCTGCGGGGGGGAGGGTCTAACCCAGCTAATTGTACTCCATTTTTTATTATACTGATAGGTAACAATTAAACATTATTCACTAGCAGCGTAGTACCAAAAGTAGAGAAAACAAAGATAAAGGAGCACCAACCAACGTCCATAACAATGTGCTGCCACTGTGTTTCTGGCACTGCTTCTGCCACCTCTGAAACCACGGGTCGCAAAGACAGTGCCAGGGGTCGCAAGAGGCAAACCAGGGGTCACAGCTGCGACCCCTGGTGACCCTTAAATGACATCCATGGGTCCTCTGAGCTATTGGAAGCCAGTGTAATTTTGCCATTAGCGGTTTAACAAAGCAGTCTCTGGGCTTGCGCCATGGCAGTCTAGCTGCTTGGTTTTGCACCAACTGCAGTCTCTGACCCAGACTCTGTGGAAGTCTCAGGTAGAGGAAAGTAGCAGAGTAAACCTGGGACATAACAAGAGCAATAATAATCTGAATAATGGCTTCTTTGGTAAAATATTTCCGAATTTTCTTTAATTTCCAGAGGTGAAAAAAACAAGCAGAGGTTACTGTGCCTATCTTAGGGTTCATGGAGAGATCTTTGTCAACCAAAATTCACAGGCTTTTGACCACATTTTTTGGCACAGGAGGAGTGCCCATTTCTGAAGGCCAGAATGAAGGATTCCATTTTTGCAGTATGCTTTTGAGTATCACAATTTCGGTTTTATCCGAGTTAAGCTTCAGCTGATAAAGGTTCATCTAGTTACGTACATATAGCATTGTTCTCTAGAAATACTCTATGGATTCCGTTGTGTCATCAATGTTGAAAAGCAAATACCTATAGTTAGTGCAGTTGTATATTTTTACTCCTTGCCACTGTAGAGTGCGGATCAACAGGCGAATATATATGTTAAATAGATTAGGGGATAAGGAAGAGCCCTGTGGCACTCCACAGTTGAGCCTAACCTTTGGCGAACAAAAAGACACAAGACAAACTGATTGTGATTGTTCTGAGAGAAAATACTTCATCCAGTCTAATGCTGATCTTTGGAAACCTGCAGCTTTGAGACACTCAATGAGGATATCATGATCTACTGTGTCAAAGGCCCCCAATGGACCAAATAAGCCTTGTCTGCTTCTTCCCTCATATCATTGACTACAGATAAAATGATGGTTTCCGTAGTGTGGGCGGGAGGAAAACACGCCTGATCAGAATCTAGGAAGGAGGAATCCTCTAGGAAAGAGCAAAGAGATTGGGCAACATGTGCCTCTAGTATAGTGGCAAAATAAGGCAGTAGGAAATGGGATGGTAATTGTTTAAAACCAAATGATCTTCTCCAGTTTTTTTAAGAGTGGAATTGCTGTTGCCTCCTTAAAGGAGTAGGGAACAATGCCCTGGCTTAAGTATTGATTAAGCAAGGAGATAACAGGGTCAGGTATGATGGAGAAGATGATTTTTTGGATCCTGGGGGGCAGATATCTTCAGAGGACCCAGATTTTTGATCATCAGCTTCGAGAGGCTGTCGTCGGTTATGGCAGGAAAGGCTGTGTGTTTAGTGGGGTTTATCTCATCTGGGGAGAAAGCACAAGTTAAGCGCCATGGGGAATACTGTCCTTTATCATCCGTATTTCTTAGATTAAAAAAGGTATTCAGATTATCCCACAATTTCTGAGTAGGGACCATCGACAGTGATCATGGTTAGAAAGTTCATTAACAATATCAAATATCTCTTGGGTTTTGTTTTTGGAGTTTAGGATCTCATTTGAGCAGTAGCTAGATTTACTTCCTAGATCGCTTTCTTATAGGCCTTTAGCCGCAAAATATACCTGTCCTTTTTATCAGGTGAGAATGAATCTCACCATTTCAGCTTGGATTTGCACAACTCAAGCTTTGCTCTCTTTAAGTCTTCTGTGTAGCATTTTGATGCTTTAAGTCAGCAAAACAGATTTTTTTGCGCATAGGAGCATGTAAATTACCAGCTTCTCCAAGCTAGTCGGTTAGCATCTCTGCTGACTAATCTATGAGTCTCTTATCTATGGGTATAGATGGTGCCAGTGAGTCAAAGAAACTACTGAGATTGATGTGGTTCCAATTTCTCCAGTAAATACCAGGGCAGGTAGGGGTTTTCCTTGGCATAGTTTTATTAATGACAAACTTAATAAGGTGATGATCTGAACCGGTGCATGGAAGAACCTTCAGTTTAATGACCAGACCTGATCTATAATGTGGCCTTTGATGTGTGTAGCAGTAGACACATGTTGGTCAAAGTTCAGGGCGCTAAGAGAGTCAATGAGGTCGTATGAAGTGTAGCCGCCGTTTTCCTCATTGATCCAGATATTGAAGTCGCCAAGGAGTACGATTGTTGAATGGTCAATGAATAAATCAGATAAAAGATCCATTATGAATGAAGGAATCTGGGGCATAAGCCCTGGGCGTCTGTACATGAGGATGAATATTAAAGGGGAAATTGGTGAATCTAATTTTTATACAATGTTCTTTGCCATCAGGACTGATGAGAGGGAGAGCTTAGGAAAGGCCAGGTGCTTTTTAATGATTGCGGCCACCCCACCACCTTTTTCCCTCAGAGGTCTGTTGTAATTGATGATGTAATAATTCGCTTCATATCCCTTTCTCTGAAAAAAAATCCCATTGCACTCTTAGTCCTGAGGCCCTCGGAATGTGAAATCTCATTTTGTTACCTCCTGTGCCAAAGCCCTCCTTTACAAAAAAAATGCCTCTTTCATAGTGCTAAATTCAGGGTTGAATCAGACTGCCTTTTTAATATCTCTCTATCTCTATACCTTATATGGCACTACATTGAATTCCATTATCTTGTCCTACCGCTACATGGAAGTACAACTACATCGACAAGCTAAGTATATCCTATAATTAATTACTACCTCAACATCACTAGGTTGACTATACAAACGTTGACTTACAACGTACTCCCAAACTGCCCCTTATTATGAACCGAACACAGAGCTCAAACTTAAACATTACCTTCAGCCTTAGCCCCACATTACAGTTAACCTGAACTCCATGGTCAATACTAATTCTGAACTTAACATTCATATTTCTGCTTACCCGTGGTCAAATTTAGCAACACAAAAGGATGATGGACGGAGTGCTGAACAATGCAAACACTCACCCCCAGTCACAGATCTGGGTTTAATCCATGGTTCTTTTGCTCACCATGACACCCTAGGTTGGACCCAGCCATATGCAAATCAGTCTTGACCCTGTTCCTCATGGGAACAGTCCAGCCCGAACTGCCAGGCCAGGTCCTCCCTGGACCAGAAACAAGCATCCTGAAATCACTAACCATCTGGGTGTTTAAAAAAAAAAGATGTTTGAAAAAGCCTCCAACCGTAGAATTTTCGAAAACTGGTATGTTGTTAGAATGTTGTCCCACGAGTAGAATTTCATGGCTGAAAACAATATGTAATAAACTTTGTCCAAAGTCTATAAAATCCGAATCTTCACGAAGTTGCAGACCTGTAACCTACAAACAACTCCGAAGGTGGACTTCAAATTCTACACACATGTAGTTAAATTCTTCAGTTTCTCTGAACTGTCTCTAATCAGTGTTTATCCTTGCAGAAGTTTAAGGTGTGCTAAGCTCCTTAAAAATAGACACCAACATGACTTCCGTTGAGGCCATCCTCGAAACCTGAAGCAGGTCAAAAATCCATTAATTCAAACGTGGTACATGTATCGACCCCACAGAAAGCAATGTATAAAGATGAAGGTTAAAAAAAAGAGTTACATTATATGTAGAATACATTAATTGATGTTTACAATATCCAGTGCTAGGCCTAGATTAAATTTGAAAAAAACACCCGTGTAATCTTTTATAATATCTGTCATTGATGCCATTATGCCTGTTCCCATAGCTAAAGAGTATTCAAGCAAAAATCATTTTTCATGAGCATTGTAACAAAGGGAATGATCAGAACGCGATAAGTTCTTGTTGATAGACTCGAGAACACTTCACACTAAATATGCTGCTAAATTTTGGGTTTCTATTTTGCATAATTTCGGGTAATTGTTTTGTAATTTGCGTAATGACGCAAAAAATTATGCAAATTTTGCACCCTTAAGAAATACATTTCTTCACATGGGCTTTTGGCCTCTGAAGGCCCCTTCATGCCTGTTTGAATTCTGTCTTGTTCCGTCTTTTTATCTGTTCTCACGTAGTCCCAACATGCTCTAGCAAAGTGTATCATTAGGCACCAGTAAATAAACATGGTAGTGCATCTAAACCGAGAGGTTCTTTACCTCCCTTGGATGTAGAATTACTCAGCTTTGGAATTCTCATAGGTTTCCCAGGCTATGCCTAGAAATTGAAAACAGTTCTAGATTTCCAAGCATACTCATAGAGAGCTTTCAACAGCTACTGTTCTGCAGAGTACACAGCTACACATGGGTAAATTATATTGCAGTCATGTTTTGTGTGTTCTTGTTCCTCTCCACAAGTAGAATAGTGTTCTCAAAGAACAAACCTCTTTCCATTCACCCCACCAATTTTGGGGGTATCTCTTTCGCTTATCCTTCCTCGAAAGATATTTACTGTTTCCCTTGTCAGGTAGACATTTGCAGCATTTTCATAGGGCGGAAATGGCCAGAAAGAAGTTTGTGAATACACCTAAAGGGGTACGTTTGTAGGTGTGCACACATTCACAAAGTATTCCTGCCCATTGGCACCCATTCCCAATCTACACTGGTAGAATTACTCGCATGAAAATCTTTGCATTAATAAAATCCTTTCACATATAAAATCAATTTGTGAGAATTTCAAAAGTGGTTTTACACTCATAAAACTTGCTATTTGGATGTGTACACTTTACTTTTGGTTTCAAATAACTTTGTGAAATTTGGATCGTGTTTTGTATGCTTTTACAATATGATTATGCTAATTAATTAAACACAGTAAAATTAATATTACAAATAAATTCACAGACCATACAATTAAGCCTTCTTAGTGATGTGGAACCCCTCACAGCAATGTCACATAATGTTGCCACTGTGAGCCCTTATGATAAGATAACCTAAAACCACATTATCTTATTTGCTGACCTTTAACACCTCACCTCTCACCCCATAGTGCCACTGTTGCCCTGCAGATTTCTGTGACCTGGGTGCCAGTCTTTGTACACGGCTGCATTGAACTGTCATTGTCATTTTAAGATTATCTAAATTACATCTAATTTTTACCTTTCTTAATAGAATGTCTGTCAGTCTTGCAAACAGGTTCTTCACATTCAGATACACATTCCACACAGTCACCTGTTTCATTATTCTTGACCTTTGCTCTTCGTTCTGGTAGCCTCGCTTCACGCCCTGTCTACATGGGAGGGGAAGGTCGGGCTACGAGCGTGGAAGCTTTACTGTGCAGCTGAGGCG
Source organism: Pleurodeles waltl (assembly GCF_031143425.1). Taxonomy (NCBI): domain Eukaryota; kingdom Metazoa; phylum Chordata; class Amphibia; order Caudata; family Salamandridae; genus Pleurodeles; species Pleurodeles waltl. The sequence continues at coordinate 743,965,393 of NC_090450.1, read as the reverse complement.
ACACGGCTGGGCAGGTTTTCGTCAGGACCATTATTCTCTCTTTGTTGGCGCAGCATCTAATGGCTGCCGCCAGCCATGGGGTTTCCAGTGGAGCAGCTGCAAATTCCACGGCGCGGTGAAGATCGGAAATGAGGGCATGTCAAGCTATCTCTGGCGCGAGCCTGAAAGAGCTGCGCACACTGGGCGCGTCGGATCACGCCCCAGCATGGCGGGCTCGTGGGAGAAAGAGAAATACTAAGCCGCCACAACTGGGCCGCAGCATTTGCGTAAACAGAAGAGGGGTGCCGCGTGGGTGGATCAAGGACAGGCTATAAAGTGTGGAATGCCGTTTTAGAAAAGATAAATGCTGCATTTAGAAGACCCGGCACCTCACTGCCTCTGCTAAAGTCCTACACTCGGTGCTTTAAATGGAAATATAGCAGTGCAGGTACTCACTTTTTAGCGTACCTGGTTGCTCATGAGAAGTGCTGGTACTCTCCTAGTAAATGTATTGCAATAGTGCTGGAAAGTGCAGTTACTCTCCCTCTCAAATTGAAGAAGTGCAGGTACCGAGTACCGGACAGAACATGCCCACTTAAAGCATTGCCTACACTGTTCTGTTAAAATAAAGCTCCCCTTGTGCTTGTAGGCCCAATTTGTGCCTGAACTCAGCTACACCAGCCTGCCAGATAGGCATGTGATATGCGACTGGCTCTGTCAGCTATGTAGCAGATTGATTTGTGGCTTGCATAATCCCTAAAATATCATCCTAAAACATGCTTTCATTAAATCCTGTATGGGCCTGGACTGCTCGTAATATTCCGACCCATGCGTTAACTCCTGTGTACACATGGGTCTCAATTACAGGTTTGAAAGTATTCACCGCATACGATAATTATCACATGTGTTAAATAACCCAACATTCGTTAAACGTCGGCAGGTAAAACCTACTGAAATTTAACAGGGGAAAACATATTGCATTTACTGTATAATGTGGATTTTGTTGGGTTAAACACCTAAATCTGCATGCTATTCCCCATAAACTCATAATAGGTGTTATTTATTGCACCCAATAAATAACGTACCACATAGTATTGATATTTATCAGAGGCTATAAATAATGCTTCAACTCATAATCAAGTACTATGTGTATACAGCTTATCCCGCCTCTGAAAGATGTAAAAAAATACCATGCATTTTCACTGAGATTTTGTTCAAAGATGCTTGTTTGCATGCCTTGTACTGCTCCTGCCATAACGCTGTTTTACTCAAACTGAACTCAGGCAATTTTGAACTTTCTATGCAAGTATCAGTCACTGTGTTCTAGAGGAGAAAGGCTGCAGGGGAATGTTGATGGTGGGAAGTGTGTAGTCCTAGGCATTTTATTTTAGACCTACAACAAGTTGACTAAGCTGCAGTACTGTTTGTTGACACAGTTTAAAAAACTAAAAGAAACGCCTTTTGTTTAAAAGAGGAAGCTTAGTTACTTAAAAAAAAACAAGAACAAAATCCACATATGCTTAATGGGGGGGGGGCAGGGGAGGATTCCACAGCAAACCCTCTTGCAGCATTAGGTATAGCTCCATGAAATCCATACTGTACACTACGGTCATGCAGGGCTGCTTTAAGTATCTTTATTATCGAAGTAAAGTGAAGTTTTGTCCAAACCTTATTGACATTGAGGCAACATTTGATTCTTATGGGGGTAACCTAGTGATTCCCTGGTGGTGCACATTTGGTGGCTCTTTCTACCAAACCACCACATCCACCCAGCCTCTCTGGCTTTTATGCCTCGAGAAGCATGGCAGCTGCGCTAATCCCTTATTGCATTTCTTTTTCGCTCTGTCTGTGTCTCGCACTTTCTCCTTGAAATTCCAAAAATGTGAATTCTGCCTTCCCTCCCTACTATCTGTCTTGGTATGTGATACAGTAACACTACATTAGTTTACAATAATAAGTGTGAAATTTCTAATAAACCACTTGCTTCACATTTCGGCCCATATTTATACTTTTTTTAGCGCTGCATTTGCGTCATTTTTTGAAGCAAAAGTGGCACAAACTTGCAAAATACAATTGTATTTTGTACGTTTGCGCCGTTTTTGCGTCAAAAAGCGGCACAAATGTGACGTTAAAAAAGTATAAATATGGGCCTTAGTGTGACTTTTGCACAATTCTAAATATCTCTAAATGAGAGCAAGGGTGTGCAGTGTATAGCAAAAGAATTAGGGAATAACACCTATGTGGTAAAGAGGTGGGTGTAAACTGATAGATCCCTCAATTTCACGTTTGGGTTTTTTGGGAGCAGTGAGATTGTGGAGTTCAAGGAATGACATTAGGTTGTTGGTCAAACACTGGCATTCCTTCCGACTACAGGGCAGACTGTTTTCAGATTCACATTGCCAAGACACTGTTCCAACCATCCATTTAATATGGAATAGGTTCCAGAACTACATAAGAAGGAGAAGCATCAGCTAATACATCAAGTATGAGCTGCAGTGATAGTAGATATGTACAGTAGCTAATATACACATATGTAGACAGGTAAATAAAGATGCTGTACATGTGGTTGGTAGATGGGGTATCCTGTCTGGTGTAGCTGAACTTTGAAGCAAATAAAAATGAAAACATAATTGTGCTTTAAATTTGGGAATTGTGATGGACTTTCACAAAGGTAATTTTCACATGAGTAAATCTAGACATGTACATTTACTCTTAGACCTTGTAGTAAATTTACTCATTATGGCATCTCACCATTTTCAAATGTAAAGCTACCATAAAGTGTAGATTTACATTTCTCTACGTCCCCAGTTTAGGAGGTGGAGGCTAAACAAGCATACAATTCAACCATATATTTACTGCTAATAATTTTATGACCTTACTTTATGTTCCAAGCACTTGGCAGAGATTTCCACAACTGGGGAACAAACCTACTTATGGAAGGTATAGGGGTATTTAAAAAAAAAAAGAATTACACCTTTAAAACATTGTAAAAATATTTTTTATTGTTAAATATTAATGAAAAATAATTTCATATATTTACTTTAAATGTAGAGGGAAATAAATTAAATTAAAAGAAAACTATTTTTAAGCTTTCTTTTAAAAAAATCCAACTAAATTAAAATCATTATATTTATTATCCAACAGAAATTACTAAAAGATGTGTATAGAATTAATTTTTTATTAGAAACATTCAAGTTACATTAATTTTTTTATTTAAAAAAGGTATTAAAATATGATAAAATGTGTATTTTTCATTTTTATATATAATTTTTTTAACATTAAAATAAATGTGTATATATATTTTAAAAGACAAAATATATTAAATCATTTTATTAATATTTCCCATGGAGTTTTTATTTTAACTCCCTTTTTCCATTATTTTCTGTAGGAGGTTGTCTCAGTAACATTGACTGTCGAAGTGTGGCGCTGGTTTTTACCCCAGGTCCGAGCTGAAGTACATTTTGTACTGCTTTGGGTCCTTTTTGGCTGGAGTAACTATAGAAGTGTAGGTTATGAGTAGGAATGGACTTACTCTTTTGTGAGTAGGTGCATGTTCTTCCCTGCACTCCTTCCTAGACAGCCTTGAATCCCTCTGTATTTCTCCATAAACTCCTCCTACTTTGTAATAAGTATTCCATATTTTCCAGCCACTATCCCTGTCCTTCCCACATTTACTGCTAAAATGTAGACATACGTGTGGCAGTCTCCACCGTTAGGGTTGAGATCTCCGCACAGAAAATAATTTAGAGGGAGAGGAGTAGACATCCGTGCTTGGATTAGTGAGTAGCACTTTGTAGTATGTGACTAGGAATACTGTAGTACTTGTAAATGTCTGACAACATACATTTTGCGAATAGGCTCCAAGACATACAGGGGCTTATTCACAAAGAAGAAATAAAGATTTAAGATTGTCATGAAACAGGGAAGATGATTAATTGACAAAGGGCTTTACCCGGGCTTGAGATGGCTTTAAGACTGTCTTTCCTGGCATAAGACAATCTTTAGGGTTTTCGTCCTGATCTATAGTGTCTTTCTCTTTTTTTGTAAGAATTAAGAATATCTTTCAAGACTAAGGCACTCTTAAGGTTTTTATAGGCTGGGTAAATCAATTTGTAAACAAAGCCCTCTTACCCAGCTTCAGACACAATGTTTTATGTCTGTATTTCTCCTTTGGTAATCAGCTGCATAGTGATTTAGAGGTATTATGACAAACAGGTATCACAATTATCCAGTTCCAGCAGAAAAAAACAGAGACGTGAAGTGGCCCATATTGCATGCTGGGCAACATTGATGGAGAAAGCGGTTTTGTTTCTTTCTGGGCAGGTACCCTCTATGTCTTCTTCACTATTCCTCTGTGATGGATTCATGGTTACCCAATGGAGCAGGCAAGACGCCCTCAGTCCCTTCTTATCATGCCCTTCCAAGAGGGTGATCTAACTGGGGCATCGAAGGGCCTACTCGATTGGATTCTGTCTCTCAGAAATGGTGGGCCAGCTTTGGAAAGACTAGAAATCTTTAAAAGAAGTGTCTATTGAGGGGTGTCGAGGTGAGCCCAATAGCACTCTATAGTATTCTGAGGTAGAGGATCATTATGGCCAGCTGTGAGGTTGGCATTGTAATACCCAAGTCTGTAATACAATATTCTGCCCGGAACAATGTTCTGGACGCTAATAAGCACCAGGAGAGCGCAATACCTGACACTTTGATTTAGCCTAGGTAGGTAGACAATTTAACTCATACCATCTTACTGTCTCTGGTTTGCTTGTAATCTAGCGAAAACCACTTTTTAATATATGCTCAACTATCATTTATCTCCCAAAACAAAGACTGCGTTTTCTCACTTACTCAATACTTAATTTGAGCCGGTGGTTTCTGGTGTGGGGCACAAGCACTTATTTTTCTGCCGCAAACATTTACAGCGAGCAGAAGTCAAGACGGAGGATGAGAAAAACGAAAAGGCGTCACAAAGGGCGAAAGAAGAAAGCTGCAAGAGTGAGCTGAAGGGGCAGGAAGCGGCTCTAAATGGATTAAAGAGGCCCGAGATGGCTTCAGTATTATGCTGCCTCAGTATTCCGTGCTCGCACATTTAAATGCAGCAGTCGCGTGTTCAGAGGAGAGATTTGGGGACCGGCACGTTTTTATTTACAAATTAATCACTGCACTTACTGATCAACGAACGTAATTATCAAAATTACATAACGGCATGAATGGCTCATTCTAGCAATGGTATAACTCGTCCACTTGACAGCAGCTGTGTTGCCCTGCATGTAGAAGGACATATCTCTCCTCACCTCACCCTTAGAGCACGTAACCTTTCTCCGTGCCAAACAACATGATCAGAGGGCTCATGAGGCAGCGTCCTGCAGCGCGCGTCTCCTTCCTGCAGGCGCAGATCCCACACTTCCGGCCTCTGTAGGCTGTTGGCCGTCGATCAGACGGATGCTAGAACTCTCCTCTCTCTCACGGTGAAACCCAACTTCCTGCAGCTTCCCGCAATCAACCATGTACTCTGAGATGCAATGACTACCCATAGCACAGCTGTCCTCAGGTGCAACTCTATTTTTAACGCCCAGAGACATATATAATCATTCGTACTGTTGGGCTTATTGGCACCGTTAGGTGGGTGACTATGCTGGATTACATTCCCTTGCAATTTAAATTTTGTGTAAGTGAAAGTGTTCAATTACGTAAAGTTGGAGATTCTTCATACCTTTGCTTGTTAGAACATGTTTAAACAAAATGTTAGTGTATTTGTAAAGCACACATTTCCCTGAGGTTTCTTGGCACTATCAAAATATGTTTACTGTTACCCAACAGTACTCATTTTATAAAAACTCTGAATGATAAAAAGGTGAGTGGATATTCCAGGACTCGAGTAATAGAAAAGACAAATGGGGGTTCTTCCTTCCTTACAGTGTCCTAACAAATTATGGGGCCAACGGCAGAATGTGAAGAGGGACCGCTGAGTTTCCCGTATTTCACAGATATTCCTTGGCCTTGAGGGGCACCCTCATGGGCTGGAGCTACTGAAGGGTTTTTCTGTTCCCCCTGACAGCAGGGCCCGCTTTACGCTTCTCCTAAGGCTTATAGTGAAGTGTGATTGCAGGATAAAACTCAATTGAACAGGAAAGCCCATTCCACTTCTGCCACCACTAAATGTTCAGTACAGGGCTAGAGAGTAAACCTAAAGATACTAGCAATCCAAGTTGTCAAAAAATATTTTTGCATACCTACACACTTCTTTGTAAATGAATAGAACACAGTGCAAAGATTCAATAAGCATTACAAAATTGCATGACTCTAATAGCTCTTGGCACATAGTTATTTGCACAACCCATTCTGGTTATTAGCATTAGAATTGCCTTATGTAAAATATTGCTTCCACAAGAGTCATGATACACAGTTTGGCAGCCGATACATGTTTCGCCCTGGCCTAGCTTACAGGCACAAGTGTTTCTCAAGGGTTATCCTTTCCAAGTGAATGACAATGTGGTATTAATAAAGTTGCCCTGTCATCCAAAGTGCAGTAATAGTTGAAGTTAACAAGTCAAAATGTCTGGGTGGGTTCTGCTCAGCAGGCAATAATTGGTATGCACGTCAAAGGTATTTTAACTGTGACCACGTGGCAAAACACGATCCCCTGGTATATGTACATTAGTTCACTGATTCATTTGACTGGCTTGTCTTTCAATGTGATGTCTGTGGCAATATCTCTTGTGCATCGTTTCTTGAAATGAAAGGTAAGGTTCTACTGTTATTGTTATGTGATGCCTCTTCAGTGATCACTGTCCCTTTATATGGGATTTTGGCAGACAGAAAATAAAAGGACAATTATGGGAAACTACTCAACAGATGGACTTCCAAAAATAGCTTACTTTGGTCATGACCGTCAAATCCCATTTGGAAAGTTATGTGGTACAACTTCTTGAAAGGGTGCTACTAATAGTGGCAACTCTAACCCAAAAGGATCCCTGGAATACGTGCACTGCTGTCAATGTTACAGTGGCAAGGACATTCCTTGAGTAAGTTTTGGTGCAGCAATTTGATGAGCATATGGACATTCAGTTCTTCTAGGACAGCCATCAATTAGGATTTTGCCAGGGCCGACTGGTTGATACCACAACCCTGTCTGAAGCAATCAGCTTCATGCGCTGATTCAACAAAAGCTTCCCATACTCAATCTTTGGTACTAGTAGCAACCAGAGCCGGCTTTAGGGCAGTGCGATTTGTGCAGCCACACCTAGCACTGACCTTATGGGTGGAGGGTGCAGTGTTTAGAAATAACTTATGGTTTTAAAAGCACTTGCTGCAGTGTCCCTTGTGCACCCAGCAGTTTTTATGCAGTAATGAAAATGTCAAGATAACTCAGGTGATTGATGTTTCTGCTAGAGAGATGTAGAAGTTCTGTCTAACAGCAGTTTTGACTCATAAAGTAACAAGCATTTGCAATGCAACGGGTCTCTTGTTTGCTCAAGTATGAGCTATTAGCATTGTAAATTCCTAACTGGACATTTCTTGCCTAAGAAATTGAAAATAAATAGTAAAACAGTTGACATAAGGCGAGACGATTCAAAGCGCCACAGTTGCCATGAGCATGAGTGCAAACGCAAAGGAGAGACACAAAAGGAAAAATAAGTTTGCTCGCAGTCAAACATGCAATTATCCATGTAACAGGGTCGATGGCCAAGGCAGTAGCAAAACCGCCTTAAGGAGGGACAAACCTAAAGCATTTACCAAGAATGATCAAGGCAAAAGCAAGCCCATGAACAAGTGATAATGATGGGTGTGCGGTGGGTGTGGTTAAAAGCTCACAGATAAATTACAACATGCTGCAAAGAAAGCATACCATTCAGATCTCAAAAGTGTATTTTAAGTGGATAGCTCAGTGGATTACTGCTTTTTGTCACAGAGATCCATTTGTTACAGTAGTTCAGAAGTTATATCCCTAATATAGAAAAGTGACTTATGAACTGGCATCAAAGAGCTGCATAGAGACTGCATAATATAGGTTAGGACATTATGGCCCTCATTCTGACCTTGGCGGTCGGCGGAGAGGCGGCGGTCGGACCGCGAACAGACCGGCGGTCAGAAAAATGGCATTCTGACCGCGGCGGTCACCGCCGCGATCGACCGCCACTTCCCCACTCCGACCGCCACGGCGGTCATGACCGCCGGGCTAGAGTTTGCGCACTCCGGCCCGGCGGTCGTCTCAAGACCGCCAACGGTATCATGACCCTGCTTACCGCTGCGGTTTCTGGCGGTCGGGAACCGCCATGCGAACCATGGCGGTAAGCACTATCGGGGCCAGGGAACTCCTTCCCTGGCACTGATAGGGGTCTCCCCCACCCCCCACTACCCACCCGAGTCCTCCCCCCACACCCTCCACCCCCCTGCCACCCCCCAGAGGTGGTACGAACCCCCTCCCCATCCCCACCCCGACATGCACATACATACACCCCGACATGCACACACCCCCAACATGCACATATACACACCCCCTACACACACATACACAACGGGGACACATACCCGCACACATACATGCAGACATGCGCACCTGCCGAACAGCACACATTACCCATAGACACAGCAGCACCCCCCGCCCGCATACACGCACTCACACACCCCCTCTACACACTCACACGCACAACCCCATGCACGCCCACATCACACAACACCCCCCCCTCCCCTCACGGACGGTCAACTTACCTTGTGCGTTGGTCCTCCGGGAGGCGACGGGAGCCATGGGGAGGTGACCGCCAACAGAACACCGCCAACAGAAGACCGCCACACAGATATGTGGGTCGTAATTCTGTGGGCGGTGTTCTGCTGGCGTGGCGGTGGAGGTTGACCAGTCTCCACTTTTCCGCCGACCGCCAGTGTGGCTGCTGGCGGTTTTTTCCGGCAGAACGCTCCCAGCGGTCGGAATGCGCACAGCGGCATACCGCCGCGGTCGGCGGTCTTCACCGCGGCGGTAACTCGGCGGTCTCGCGAAAAGACCGCCAAGGTCAGAATGAGGGCCTATGTTTTTCCCCAGTCTTTCATTATCTATTCTTAATGTTACTAAAAAGGGTAGATTTGTGTCGATACTTACTCTTATTCGTGAAGCCAACTCCAATCAGTGCCTTAAAATGAATTAAATCTATGTGACAGAGGGACCACGGAGAGACAAGGGGCATTGTTGGAGGGTGGTAGACAAAGAATCCCTGGAGGAGGCCACTAGAGAGGGGTGCCAAAAAATGTGTCGCACTGGACTAAAGCTGTCCCTGGTAACAACAGTGCGACCCATTGCTGTGAAGGGTTTAAAAATCTCCTTCATACCAGATAAAGAGCAGAACGTCATGTTAGGATGAAATCAATTGTGAGATAAGCATTCATAACTGTGCCAGTGTCACTTCACATCGACTTCAGACCTCACACGTGTCAAAACATGTGTTTGGAGACATGTACAACCAGATATCAGACCCCATTAACAACATACTACTCTTAACTATCTATTGAAGACACAAAAACCAATAGTGCCTTGGTGCCATTTGAATCCCCAAAATACTAACAGTACCTTTTTTGGACCTCTGCAACTGAAAGCGATCCCAAGATTCTCTTTCCACCAACAAATTTATCTCCCACAGCACATAAAGGAAACCTGGAATGATTATTCGGAAAACATGTGCATTTTTAGTGACAAAAATATGCAGGGGAAACCCAATTCTGTGTTCAGAACTTCTTGTTTGAGAAGCTCCCAATAAAATAAAAACTTCCTCTGTATAACTCTCTGCTACCTTTAGGAGCTAGGATTGTAATACCCCAATTACCCAAAAAGAAATGAGTAAAATAATATGGAAACAATGTGCAGTGAGCTTCTGCAGATGAATTTCATAGCCATTAGACACCTAGTTCCCGATTATGATGCGGTGGCAGTCCGCATCTTCAGCGGTACGACCGCCAGATTCCAGAATGGTGGGCAGACCACCACAAGACCACCGCAACCACCAGGATCTTGGATCCTATGGTGGTGGGGAAAGCTGCGGTCCATCGTGGTGGTGCTGATGCTGGCACTGCCATGCTGATCGCGACCTGCATTTCTGCTGAGCTTTCCATGGCGGGGACCCTGCCATGAAAGGCTTGATGGAAAGGCAAGGAAGGGGCCCCAAAAGAGAGCCCCAAGGTGATTTTGCCCATTGGGCAGTGTGAATGGGGGCACATGTTGTGCCCCCCTATGCCTGCACTGTTGGTGCACACTGTTGCCAAGCACAAGATTGTGCATGGCATCAGTGCTCCCAAGGTGCATCTGGCGCTGCACTGCAGCGGCTTGTGCTTCAGGCTCACTCTCTGAGCCAAAGCATGCCACCGCAGTGACACCACTGCAGACATTACTGACAGCCCAGCGGTACTGTTGTAATATGGCAGTCAGGAGGCTGCCAGCTTGGCAGCATCCTCCCAACTGCCATATTGGTGGTCTAGCGGTCTGACCACCAAACTCGTAATCAGGCCCCTAGTGTGGAGAAGGTTATTCCAATTCATTTTTTAGCAAAACATTTGTGATTTCCTTGTGGGCACCTGACTTGTGAGCATTGATTAGAACTTCCATCGAGGAATGCATAGCTTGGTCTTCCACTTTGCATTGAGTAGCCTTTGAGTGAAGACATGTAGCATTGTGCGATGATCAAAGTAGAACGAATGAGGAGTAGGAGAAGCAGGTGATTGTGAAAAAGACATGGTCATCAGTGGTTAATTTGTAAAAATAAATAACTGCCAGGGCACTCTTCAGGAGACTACTGCATCTTGTACCACCCATTGCACCTGCCAGCGCTGCCAGTCACAGTACCAACACAAGTACTAACCATGACACTCCTACAAGTGTGAAAGTTCAGACTATCCCAGGCCACCCAAACCTATAAGAATGGTCGGGTGCCAGTTATTAATCATTTTTAATCTATATTGAATTAATAAGCAACTGTTGATGTGTTCATCTTAAATTTGAACAACAGTGCCACAATGTGACAGACTGTACAAAGTGCAAGTGTTGACAATTAAATGCCTGCACTGGGCACCAGAAACTGCCGGCTCAAATTAAGCACTGATGGTCATGCTTTGTCAACTGTCAGCCCTCTTACACTGTTGATTAATCCATACTCATTCCATAAAGTCCCTTTGGGCAGGAGCTTCAAGAGCCCTTAGACATGTAAAAGGACACTTGGAGGTCCCTGCACTCACAGTTCATTCCTACCCTGAGGATAGTTTCTATCACCCGAGGCAACCAATTCTTCTCCTTTTGTCCTCCACCCAGTTCACCTGAGTGCTTTTGGACTTCAAAGCAACATATGAGCCCAGCTTCAGGCCCATATTCTACCCCAGTGACCAATAGGTAGTAAAGGAATGCTATGGATATTGACAAACCATTTGGCTCCCTCTGCGAGTGCCTAAACCAGGTAATAAGATGGTCACTATCCCCAAAGACATACCCTATATATGGCTCTGAAGTACATGTACTTTCTATGAGTGGGTAATGTAAAGTGTAGGTGTGTTTTGTAAATACGTTTGATTTATTGACATCTTTGTTTGATGTGGGTACTGTGTACCTAAGGGGCATGTGTCTAAACTGCGTTGGTTCTTAGCTTAAGCTTGTGTACACTGTAAAAGTGCTTAGGTATTCACACATACACCCCACATCCTACAGGCGAGAGATCAGGAAGTAAAATGCAGCAATTTAGGGAAGACTGGGAAGGGAAGAGTTTTATACTTTCAGTGGGTAAGAATGGCAGGGGATCCAGGGCAGAAAGACAGGCTAGACAAAATAGTGCTGCCTGCCTCAATAAGGAAAGCCACCAGAGATAATGAAGTGAGAAGTAGACCTTCCATGACATAAGCGGCAGATATTCTGCAGACGTGGTGGTATGACAGCACCCTGCACAACCATTCATGTTTACCTCTGGCTTCCTTCTACAAGTTAGAGGCAGACCAATTACCACACTTCACTCCAAGGAACCTTCTCCTCTAAATCATCAAAGAATCATGAGCTGTCATTTTAGGAGTCAGGTCAGGGTGTAGGTTTTGAACTTTCACTTTAAGAGTCGATTCAAGACGCAGCTTAAAAAAAAAGTAAATTGTTTTGCCATAACAGAGTCAAACAGTAACATTTTGGGCAGGTGATTATAGCACTGGTGAATGTGTTTTTAAATGACAATTCTTGCAAATATAAATTAAATAAATCAACATATGAATTCACATTAAGAACATCTTCAGGCGCTCACAACCAACTAAACGCCTTTTGTAGGGGAGAAAGAGGATAGTAATAATACAAAATATTGGACGGGAATGTTGAGACAAGGAGCAGTGTGCCAATAATGACTGGTTCCACATTCTGCCCCGACATTCCATTATCTGTCTTTCTGTGTCTCCCTGTTTAATTTAGAATGGTGTATCATTAGGGCTCAACCATATAGCCAACACTGCTGGAATTATGCCATTCTGCGGGCACAGTGTTTTCCACATCATTGTGGATTTGATGCATAATCCATCATCTGCTGCATACTCTGCACATTTTACCAACTCAAATGGATCAAAAATCAGCCATACGTTTTGCCCTCTAGAGGAAGGCCCTTCGCAAAAGTCGACTAGTCACATTTCAATTGCATATTGGTGTATTTATGTGTTAAACTGTTACTAATGAGGTAGGACTTTTGCCGAGCATTGTTAGCATATGTAAAATAAGCATTTGCAATGCAATAGGTCTCACATTTGTGAGAGTTAGAGCAATGCCTTTAACCTATGTGTTTTGGTTTCAAATGTAGTGGATGTATGCCAGGTGCTTCAGCAACCCTCCCAGGCCTTTCGCTGCAGAAGAGGGGACACCACAATGCCGCCATCTTGGGAGTGTTTTTGCCTCATTCATACAGACTGGTTGTGATATTCTACATAGCAGTCCAGAGAGTGATGGGGAAGTGCTCTGCCCCTGTGGGTGGTATTTGAGGTAGGGCCTCTTCAGACAGGAAGCAGTGCTATTCGAGAGCTGTTACAGACAGTGTTCCTGGAAGTGGCATCTGCAAGATCAAGGTAGCTGTGAGGGGGCCGTCAAAGCCATGACACTAGTGAATTCTGAGTGAATTCTGAGTGGAGGAAGTGATGGAGTTTGCTTCACTTTTGTGCCCTATTATATTCTGCTCCTCTCACTCTGGCACCCTTGTGTTAGCTTCTTTGCGCTACAGGGTTAGGAAAATGGTTGCTTCTACTAACTGAACTCTATTTACATCCAAAGGCTAGTTGTTTTGCTATCATTTTGGAGACAACAATTTTTGCCATCTACTTGCCTAGAACTAACCTTTGTGCTCGACTGGTGACCCTCCAGAAGTTATCAAGAGCACATGCTATTGCCTAGTTTTAAGCTCTGCTCAAGTCAGCTGGTTAATGCACCCACTGAAGAGGTTTTGACAGAACTACAATGTTACAGATTGCAATCCTTACATAGCTTTTTCACCTCTTCATCTCTGCAAGGTCGATGCAAATGAATTATAGCGATTTTGTTAAGAATGGCACCTTCTTTGCAGTGCTATGAAATGGCAGGACCTGTATTACTGAGCTCTATATAAAAAAAAAACGAGTCACAAAATGTGCTGTATTATGCTGCATGATTTGCCTATTCTTTTTTGCTGCATAATTTATTCAGCCCTGCTCCATAGTTTGGTCCTCTCCTGTTGCATAATTTTAGCAGCCCTGCATATAGCTCTCAGTAGCTGATTGTAATCAATGTTACACATGTTTAGTAAAATAATTGGGTCGTTATAAATTTCAAAGGATTTGATATTAGGAGTATTGATCAAGAGGCAGTAACTAACCACACCTTCAATGTGAAGGGTGGAAAGGTATTTGAAAGTTCTGCTAATTTGTTCTCAGCTCAAAGATGTAATATATATCCCCACACGCGGCCGTTCACCCATAAGTCAAGACTGAGAAGGAACTAGTTCACTTTCAAGTGATTGAGCGATGCTGTGGTGACTGTCAATGCCTTCTTAGGCCTTCAGTCAGGGGAGGCATTCTCCCAGTCTGTGAGCTCATCGGGCTGTCCTCTGTCAGTTACTGAGGCATAACATATATTTTGGAAAACCATAATGTTTGCATATTAGGTGCCTTCTCCCTAGAGCATAAAAATCAAAAGGGGTTCCAGTAGTAGGGGTGATGGCAAATTCAGTAAAAGGATTTCAACGAACTGTTCTGGGCAGGAGAGCAGTGTGAGGTTAAGGTTAACAGAAGAGATACAAATTAAGCACTTTACCAGAAGGCAGTGAAATACACATACTAAGACCCACGGCAGTTTTTGTACGATGCTTGGGTGGATGAACGGACGGACGGATGGACCGACAGACCAATGAACTGACGGATGTAGGCATACATACACATGCTGAAAGTTGGACTGACACATTTGAATGATATGACAAACAAATAACAATCGATTGTCAGTCCTGATTTTGGCCGCAAGTCACTGTGTACAGTTTATCTAGGTGCTGTTTAACAGTTTTTCTGCACGCTACAGATAGGCAATGCCCCACCCGTCTAAACCTATAGTTGGTCATTGCTAACACAACTAATCCAACTTGATAGGCCTTCGGCAAACTGGAAAACATACATTCAATGTTCAGTTGCCTAAACCACCTTTCATGACCCATTTACCTTATTTAACTTGCCACAAGAAGTCAATTAAGTCTCCACGTATCATCACCAGATTTTTCTAATCCACGTTTACTGTGATAAATTATTTAAAACACCTCGGGATAAAAAAAATAAACTGGGATGACAGAAATGTAAAATAAAAGAAATTTCAAAAGATACAAAATATCAAGGGACAAGACTAATTGTTTAGGTAAAGTATGGGGGAGGAGTGGATTGAGAATATAAAGAAGCTGGAAAGGGTATAGTGCATGGTACAGGGAGTGCATGAGGTTCCCGCATAAAAATAGAATTACATTGTGAATTCCTAAAATAAATAATTGACAATAAAAAATAAAAAAACAATACAAGAGGATCCGAAAATAGTAATCTCGAGACTGTTCAACCAAGACTAATTTCAGAGTCATTATATGAACTGAAATTAACAAGCATAATCATTTACGTGTCTGGCGATCACCACACTACCCGAGTCATTGCAGCAGTTTAATTAAAACTTGTACTTCCACTGGAAACCCTAGGGACAGTCTTCAACAACAGGAATCGGTGCTCCCCCCCTCTTTGTAACTTCACCAGAGTCTGAAAATACATGTCCCTCCACTAGTGTCTCTATTCCAGTACATAGAACAGCTGCCAATCCTAATAAGTCGCCCACGCGGCCGGCTCCTGCACTTTTTAATGAACATAGAACCTTCTGCCAAGCTCTCTGAAAGTATCAACAATCTCATTGAGGCAGAGAGCTGGGGTTTCCTCTGCCAAGGCAGAAACACGACTCTCCGCAGATCTCATCTTTACAATCAACAAAGTCCTTTCCCTCTTTCCAAGATTCTTTGTCGGTACAGGAAGAGGAGGGGCATTCCTGCTCTCCAAGAAACACCCACAGAGCCAATAAACCAGGGTCACACCTTTCCTGACATTCAAATATTTGGCTGGTGAATTACAACCAGCAATACCTCCTCCATTTGAATAACTCACAGTTTCGGAATCACACTGGTTACACCAGCTCTTCTGTTTAATCTTTTTTTTTTTTTTTACTTCAGACTGTAAGCCATAAATTCCACCAAAGAAATGCGTATGTTATTAATTTATTTATTCTTCAATTATATAACGAGGTATGTAATTAGACTCCTTCTGTCATTCGCACAAAAAGGCACAGAAAAAATGTCAATGAAAGTTGTGCACACATTAGAGGTAGCATGGACTAAATCAGGCTTGTTTTAGTTACTCCCAGGTAGACTTATGACTTAATTAAAAGTCTGTTTGAAGTATTTGGTTTTCATGAGTTTCCAACACTGAGGGCCCTATTTGCAAAGGTAAACCTATACTTGTAGATTTACTACTAGTAAATTTACTCCTACACTTTTTAGTAACTTTACTACTTTGGGCTGTTCACAAAATCTAAATGTAAAGTTACTCAAAAGTGTAGACTTACATGTCTCCACCCCTGAAGCAGTGAGTGGAGCAACATTTACGATTGTAAAGCTACTTCTGCCAAAAAGGAGCAGTAGTACATCCAGCAGCTCATATCTACAACAATTTACACTGCAATACCCTCCCACAGAAAAAACGGAGATTGGGACTTAAAACCCTATTGGAAATTCTGTAAAATTCAATTACATTTTCAAATAGTTAAACTATAAATACTTTCAATTTAATGTTTGAAAAATTATCTAAACATGAAACATATTTTTTACTTTATTTTAGCATGTTGTAATAACTTTTCTGTAATTTAAAAACTAATGTAGCATTGATGTCATTTAAATGTAACTGAATTACTTTTAATCAATGCTGTACATAACTTTTCTTGCAACATAAACAATTGTTATTGTATCATAGTCAAAATAGACATGTATAATAATAATGAAAAACCTTAACCCCTTAGCTGCTGGGCCTTTTCCCCCCCAGTGCTGAGCCCTTTTTTGGCTATTTGGGGTAGTTCGCGCTTAGGGCTTCATAACTTTTTGTCCACATAAGCTAACCACGCCAAATTTGCGTCCTTTTTTTCCAACATCCTAGGGATTCTAATGGTACCCAGAGTTTGTGGTTTACCCTGGAGGAGACCAAGAAAATAGCCAAAATACAGTGAAAATTTAGTTTTTTCCAAAAAAATGGGAAAAAAGGGCCGCCGAAGAAGGCTTGTGGTTTTTTCCCTGAAAATGCAATCAACAAAAGGTTTCTGGTGCTGAAATCACTATCTCCCCACCTTTCAGGAACGGGCAGACTTGAATCAGAAAACCACATTTTCCAACACAAATTTGGCATTTTACTGGGACATACCCCATTTTTACTATTTTTGGTGCTTTCAACCTCCTTCCAGTTAGTGACAGGAATGGGTGTGAAACCAATGCTGGATCCCGGAAAGCTAAACATTTCTGAAAACTAGACAAAATTCTGAATTCAGCAAGGGGTCATTTGTGTAGATCCTACAAGGTTTTCCTACAGAAAATAACAGCTGAAATAAAAAAATATTGAAATTGAGCTGAAAACAACAGCCATTTTTCTTTATGTTTTACTCTGTAACTTTTTCCTGCGATGTCAGATTTCTGAAAGCAATATACTGTTTTGTCTGCTGGACTCTTCTGGTTGCGGGGATATAAAGGGCTTATAGGTTCATCAAGAACCCTAGGTACCCAGAGCCAATAAATGAGGTGCACCCTGCAGTTGGTTTTCATTCTATACTGGGTATACAGCAATTCATTTGCTGAAATATGAGGAGTGAAAAAGAGGTATCAAGAAAACCTTTGCATTTCCAAAATGGGATCAAGATAAGGTTTTGAGGAGCAGTGGTTATTTGCACATCTTTGAATTCCGAGGTGCCCATACTAGCATGTGAATTGCAGGGCATTTCTCAAATAGACGTCTTTTTTACACACTCTCTTATATTTGGAAGGAAAAAATGTAGAGAAAGATAAGGGGCAATAACACTTCTTTTGCTATTCTATGTTCCCCCAAGTCTCCCGAAAAAAATGATACCTCACTTGTGTGGGTAGGCCTAGCGCCCGCGACAGGAAATGCCCCAAAACACAACGTGGACACATCCCATTTTTTCACAAAATACAGAGCTGTTTTTTTGCAAAGTGCCTACCTGTGGATTATGGCCTCTAGCTCAGCCGGCACATAGGGAAACCTACCAAACCTGTACATTTTTGAAAACTAGAGACCTAGGGGAATCCAAGATGGGGTGACTCGCGGGGCTCTGACCAGGTTCTGTTACCCAGAATCCTTTGCAAACCTCAAAAAGTGGCTAAAAAAACAAGTTTTCCTCACATTTCGGTGACAGAAAGTTCTGGAATCTGAGAGGAGCCTCAAATTTCCTTCCACCCAGCGTCCCCCCAAGTCTCCCGATAAAAATGATACCTCACTTGTGTGGGTAGGCCTAGCGCCCGCGACAGGAAATGCCCCAAAACACAACGTGGACACATCACAGAAAACAGAGCTGTTTTTTGCAAAGTGCCTACCTGTAGATTTTGGCCTCTAGCTCAGCCGGCACCTAGGGAAACCTACCAAACCTGTACATTTTTGAAAACTAGAGACCTAGGGGAATCCAAGATGGGGTGACTCGCGGGGCTCTGACCAGGTTCTGTTACCCAGAATCCTTTGCAAACCTCAAAAAGTGGCTAAAAAAACAAGTTTTCCTCACATTTCGGTGACAGAAAGTTCTGGAATCTGAGAGGAGCCTCAAATTTCCTTCCACCCAGCGTCCCCCCAAGTCTCCCGATAAAAATGATACCTCACTTGTGTGGGTAGGCCTAGCGCCCGCGACAGGAAATGCCCCAAAACACAACGTGGACACATCACAGAAAACAGAGCTGTTTTTTGCAAAGTGCCTACCTGTAGATTTTGGCCTCTAGCTCAGCCGGCACCTAGGGAAACCTACCAAACCTGTACATTTTTGAAAACTAGAGACCTAGGGGAATCCAAGATGGGGTGACTCGCGGGGCTCTGACCAGGTTCTGTTACCCAGAATCCTTTGCAAACCTCAAAAAGTGGCTAAAAAAACAAGTTTTCCTCACATTTCGGTGACAGAAAGTTCTGGAATCGGAGAGGAGCCTCAAATTTCCTTCCACCCAGCGTCCCCCCAAGTCTCCCGATAAAAATGATACCTCACTTGTGTGGGTAGGCCTAGCGCCCGCGACAGGAAATGCCCCAAAACACAACGTGGACACATCACAGAAAACAGAGCTGTTTTTTGCAAAGTGCCTACCTGTAGATTTTGGCCTCTAGCTCAGCCGGCACCTAGGGAAACCTACCAAACCTGTACATTTTTGAAAACTAGAGACCTAGGGGAATCCAAGATGGGGTGACTCGCGGGGCTCTGACCAGGTTCTGTTACCCAGAATCCTTTGCAAACCTCAAAAAGTGGCTAAAAAAACAAGTTTTCCTCACATTTCGGTGACAGAAAGTTCTGGAATCGGAGAGGAGCCTCAAATTTCCTTCCACCCAGCGTCCCCCCAAGTCTCCCGATAAAAATGATACCTCACTTGTGTGGGTAGGCCTAGCGCCCGCAACAGGAAATGCCCCAAAACACAACGTGGACACATCACAGAAAACAGAGCTGTTTTTTGCAAAGTGCCTACCTGTAGATTTTGGCCTCTAGCTCAGCCGGCACCTAGGGAAACCTACCAAACCTGTACATGTTTGAAAACTAGAGACCTAGGGGAATCCAAGATGGGGTGACTCGCGGGGCTCTGACCAGGTTCTGTTACCCAGAATCCTTTGCAAACCTCAAAAAGTGGCTAAAAAAACAAGTTTTCCTCACATTTCGGTGACAGAAAGTTCTGGAATCGGAGAGGAGCCTCAAATTTCCTTCCACCCAGCGTCCCCCCAAGTCTCCCGATAAAAATGATACCTCACTTGTGTGGGTAGGCCTAGCGCCCGCGACAGGAAATGCCCCAAAACACAACGTGGACACATCGCAGAAAACAGAGCTGTTTTTTGCAAAGTGCCTACCTGTAGATTTTGGCCTCTAGCTCAGCCGGCACCTAGGGAAACCTACCAAACCTGTGCATTTCTGAAAACTAGAGACCTAGGGGAATCCAAGGAGGGGAGACTTGCGGGGCTCGGACCAGGTTCTGTTACCCAGAATCCTTTGCAAACCTCAAAAAGTGGCTAAAAAAACAAGTTTTCCTCACATTTCGGTGACAGAAAGTTCTGGAATCTGAGAGGAGCCACAAATTTCCTTCCACCCAGCGTTCCCCCAAGCCTCCCGATAAAAATGATACCTCACTTGTGTGGTTAGGCCTGGTGCCTGCGACAGGAATAGATCACACAACGGTCAATGTTGGTCCTTACGTGAGGCAGCTGTTGACCCTGGGGTGATCCATTCCTGACACAGACACTAGGTGTAGGCACTCAAGTGGGGTAGTGTTTTTATCAGGACAGGTGAGGAGTCACTGGGTGGTAGGAATATTGTGGATCCCAGCATATTCCTGTAGTTTGTGTGACAGAAATGCGAGAAACATTTAGTTTTTTTTCAACATTTCAGCTTTGCAGGGTATTCTGGGTAAGAAAACTTTGGGGAAGCCACACAAGTCACACCTCTGTGGACTCCCCCGAATGTCTAGTTTCCAGAAATGTTTGGGTTTAGTGTGTTTCTCTATATGGCCGCCGAATCCAGGACCAAAAACACAGGTGCCTGCCTTACAAAACCAGTTTGTTTTGCCATGGATAATTTTGATGTCTCCACAATATGATTTGGGTGGTGGAATTTGGGGCTGAACTAAATTGGGGAGCTCCCAAGAGAGCACTCTCTCTCTGCTTGCCGCCACATTCACCTGCTCTCTGGGTTGACCTAACCCACTATTTCCCAGTTGCACAAACAGCTTGCGAAGGGACAGCAGGACTGTCCTCATCACCTCCCTCATAATGTACTGGAAGAGGAGTTATCGAATGGGACTCCTCTGACTGAAAAATCACTCCCAGAGTCTGCGCCATTGTCCTATCCCTCAGATGCTGTCTCAGTATCTGATGTCTCAGTCTCTGATCCTATGTCAGAGCGGTCCTCTATAACCCGAGTGTAGGCAGCAGTCATCCATCAAGATGCCATCTCTGCTATTGGCTAAACTGTTGCTCTAAAACACTAGCCTACGTAGACAGTCACAAAATCGATGGTGTGTGAGATACGTGCAACAGTAGAGGCCACCTTACCTGCGCTTCTTCCCTCAATCAGCACGTACTTTCAAGACACTCAAAAAACACCTTGTCACATACCATTCGTCACAGTCTTTAGCACCTCCTGCGCCCAGTCCAACAATCATTATTGGTGCTCCCACTCCCTCCTCCTCGGATTCCCTCATTACCACCCAGCAAAAGTGCCCTTCATCTCTCCATAGACTTTGCTAATGTACTCAGCTATTTACATAAAATACAGATTTGCTCTTTGCAGTAGGCATATAAACCTTCTGCGCTTCTTTATGGCACTAAAACTGCCACTAGACAAGTCGGACCCTTTTCCCCCCAGGGAAACCACACACATATTGACAAAAGTGATATATATATGACAGCCAATCACCTGAAACTCAACTCAAGCAAAACCGAAATAATCCTCTTTGGCCCACACAAAAACACCTGGGACCCCTCATGGTGGCCCACCACGCTAGGCCCTGCACCCACCCCCGCCAACCACGCACGCAACCTCAGCATCATCCTAGACTCCTCCCTCTCGATGACCCAACAAATCAACGCTCTCACCTCCTCATGCTTCAACACACTCCGTATACTGAAAAACATTCAAATGGATCCCCACAGAGACCAGAAAAACTGTCACTCACGCACACAGCAGCAGGCTTGATTACGGAAACGCCCTCTACGCCGGCACCACTCTAAAACTCAAGCGCAAACTACACGCATCTAGAACTCAGCAGCACGACTCATCCTCGACCATCGCCGACACGAACACATCTCTCCACACCTCAAATCCCTCCACTGGCTCCCCATTGACAAAAGGATCACCTTCAAGATCCTCATCCTCGCACACAAATCACTCCACAACACAGGCCCTGCCTACCTCAACGAGAGTCACCTTCCACACCCCCACACAAAACGTCCGCTCAGCTGACCTCTCTCTCGCCTCTGTCCCCCGCATCAAACACACCACCACCGGGGGCAGATCCTTCTCCTACCTTGCACCCAAAACCTGGAACGCCCTCACAACCCACCTTCGCAAGACCCAAAACCTACTTCTTTTCAGGAAGGGCCTCAAAACCTGGCTTTTCGAACAGTGAACCTCCCAGCCCCTTTCCCTCCCCCCGCCCCCCTCCAAGCGCCTTGAGACCCTCACAGGTGAGTAGCACACTTTATAAATCTCTTTGGTATATATAGATCTACCTCTATATATATATATATATCTATGTACATAGATATATCTATAGATATATCCATGTACATAGATATATCTATCTACATAGATATATAAATATAGATCTATATATAGATCTATTTTTTTTAGTTGTTGTATAGTTTCCTTGGGGGCCAAAATGGCCCCCAGGGAAACCCTACAACATCTAAAAAAAAAATTGCCCCCACAGGGGGTCACCCTGCCGACGGGCGACCCCCTGTCATTTTTTTTTTTTTTTTCATTATTTAAAAAAAAAAAAAAAACCAATCCCCTGGGGGGAGGGGGGCGCGATCGCGCCCCCCCCCCCCCCCAGGGGGCACCTACCTTTTTTTATTTTTATTAATTATGCCCCCGGGGGGGGGGGCGGCCCGTTTTCCGAGGGGGCCGCCCCTCCAAAGTGAAATCCCTGGCGTCTAGTGGTGTTTCCTGGCCCCCGAGGCGCGCTGACGTCACAAAGGGGCGGGTGGGGGGGCGGGGGGAGACACGGAAGCTTCCGTGTCTCCCGGGGGGGGTTTAAAAAAAAAAAAAATCCTCGGGTGCGACGCACCCGAGGATTTATTGATACCCTTCCTGGTGTCGGCCACTGGTCGTGACCCGCACCAGGGAGGGTGTGTGGGCGTCGGCCAGTGGCCGACGCCCGCACCTATCAGGTTAAAGCAATAGAAAGATTTGCCTATTTGTGCACAAATATTACAGCCAGTTTCGATGCTACAGATTTATAATACATGTGGTTATCTCCAAAAACGTATGACAAGCCAGTCTGGACAATGGCATAGTATTTTTAGTGAGGACACTCCGTTTTACAACAACTCCCTCAATCATGTTCACATTTACTACTAAGTAGTAAACTTACATGTGTAAGGATCTCCCTGTTTACAAGGTGGGAGAGGTGGAGGTGATTTACCTTCATAGGATTGTGGATAGCATTCTGTAGTTCTTAAGTAGTACTATTGTAGTAGTACTCAGGGTACTTCGAAATGCTGCTTATGGAAAAGGACTCTGAAAGTAGTTCAATTCTTTTCAGGGGTACCAGCAAAAGCTGTTCCATGTTCCATAGTATCACACTATGGATCCCCAGAGCTCTTCCTCTATACTCTAGTCTAATCAATGAGTGTAATTTGATCAGATGTGCTGCCGATGATCATACGTTTCTGGATGCGCTATAGTGGCATGGCCAATCTTGGAACATATTGGAACTTTGCTCTTAGTGCATATTTGTATAGTACTTTAAACTTGATCCTCATTACAAGAGGGGGCCAATGGTGAGGTTTCAGCACTGGTTTAAAATGTTTATATTCACGTAAATGAAAATATTTTCTTATTTTACAGTCTTTGACCCTCATTACAAGTTAGGTGAGGTATTTACCACACATGGTAAGTACCATTACCACAGAGTGAGATATTTACCACATGTTGTAAATGCATCGTATTTTAACTTACAAATGAGAGATCAGCATCTATTTAGCACACTGAATTCCACGTGTTTTGCCTCCTTTACCATCTTCTTCATCAGATAGATTGTATCACCAATTTATCGAGGGAAACTCAGAGGGTGTGATAATTATCACACAACTTGTCATTCTAATACCTATGCATACACTTGTTACTACAAGAAACAGAACTTAGCCTTCCATATGCAGTGTTATTGAAGTGTTTTCCTAAATATTTATGAGAGGCCGTTATTAATACATAACAATAGCGCAAACAATTCATCACAAAAGCATCTTTAAGCTTGATTATGAGTTATTGCCTTTTGTGCATTTGGTGGTTCAACACTTCTATTGATGGCTGCTGAACAAGTTTACTTGGCAAACCTAGTAACTCACTCAGTCCTAAAACCATACTTTAGGCTCCATGTTTTCTTTTTCCTTACAATCTCAGGATCTAAATCTTGCTTGAATCATGATCACCATCAGCATACCAAGTGAACACCGTCTCCCTGGTTATGGATACTGTAACTTGTACCTTGCAATTTAATCAGCAACAAATCTACCATTAGCCATGGCCAATTTTATGGCGTGTCAGCAAAACCATGATTCAACAGAGAAACTAAACTAAGGAAAGTAAATAGCCTCCATCTTCAACTTAGACCAACAGCTGAATTACTCACACTGCTCTGCTTATTCCTTAGTAATCGTGCTCCCCATGCAATATTTAGCCACTCTTTTAGCACAGGCAAGCTATCTCCTCCTCAGGACTCTTTAGATATTTTAATATTCTCTTTACATCCATCAAAATAGTCATCACTTTGACAAATCTTATGTATTTTTTATTTGTCATATGTTAGTTATTGTTTTTCTACAGAGCACAATCGATAACTTCATTCCTTTCAAGCACTCCTGAATGGGCATTCGCAATGCATGTGGTTATAAAGGCAGGATCTGTAAAGCATGGTAAATCACCCCTGAGGGTCTTAGGCATGGGGAGACTAGGGGCTTGATTACGACCTTGGCAGATGGAATACTCCCTCACAAAGGTGACGGATGTCCCATCCACCGTTTTACAAGCTCCATTATATTGTATGGAATTTGTAAAATGACGGGTAGGATATCCGTCACATTTGTGAAGGAGCAGCGCATCCGCCAAGGTCGTAATTAGGCCCTAAGTGATTTGCCCAGAATTGAGCCGATGCTGAGACTTGAACCTGGTTTTCCCAGTTTCGAAGTTGGTAACTCAGGCCATTATACCACACCCTCTTCCTTGGGTAGAGGTGAACGTTAGTAGCAAATGGCTCTGTTCGCTGTAAGGTCTATATTATCATGACCTGTGGCCTAGGTAGCATTGTCCATATTCGTACAGGCTAGGATACCTATTTGTTTTTTGCAAATAGTATCAGAATGGATCATACATTAAATGACCCTTTTTTCAGTTATTTTTCTTGGTTTCATTTAGTTTTTGTAAAAGGGGGTGGTACTCTATGTTTATTCTTAGTTGTAACTTTACTGTGCAGCTGTATGAAAAGCTATTGTTAACAATACTTTAAAATATAGATGAAGTTGGCTTTGGCTTCACTCAAGGGAAAATGTATCTTTCATCTCATGCAATTGACCGTTTGGTGTGTCAATCCGCCTTTTATTGGGTGCTTGCGCTGTAATGCATGAGGAATTATTTTATATCTGAAAAGCACACTGAATCATCACACATTATAGTTCTTTATCTCACTGGCTAATTACATACAGAAAGCAATCTTTTTTCCACTTCTGGAGGCCTATCCTCTTTGCAATGCTTGTTTTGTTTAATCTTAACGGGTTAGACCTGTTAAACACTGGAACCTTCCCACGCCCCCTCCGCCTCTCTAGATATTTGTTTTAATCCTTGCTTACCTCATGCACTCTTGCTTACCTTTCTCTGACAACTGCTGCTGAGGTGGGTACTGTCATAAAAAGATGAAAGTGGTAAAGTGGTCGATGGGATAGCACTGCAGTGCAGAGTCCATACAATATCTAAAAGACATATTTAAGAAATCATTTATCATATATCAATATATCATTCTTGCCTTCTGTGGCAGTAAGATTTATTTGCTAAACAAAGTTTCCGGGATCTGTGAAGATGGATAACAGGCTTGATAGAGATATTAAAAGAGAGTCTTACTTTCTGGCTGGAGTCCGAGAGGAAAGTGTCAAAATAATTAAGAGAGTGGAGTGGAACATTTGCTCTCGAGTGAAGGTGGCATAGAAGAATATTTCGGTCTACTGGCTTCAAGGTGTTGGAGAGATTAATGCTGACCAACAAACTGATTTAGCCAAGGCAGCCACTAGCAAACTAACAACATCTAGATTTAATTGACTGCCTCCCGCCATAAAACCACATGGCTCATGAGCTAGAAGCATAATATTTTTTATAGTAGTTTAGTTCAGCTTTTGTTTTATTTTATTTACAATGTGCGGCAAGTCCAGAGAACTGGAGGCTGCTGTTGCTGTGTAGCAGGTGTGAAATCTTGGCATCCAGTTTGACTCAGCTCTTTTATGTGTACTGCAGATTAACCAGGTTGCCAAGATTGCAATCATCAAATTAAAGATAATCCAAAAATTACTTCCATGTCTCTTTATGAATCTCAAGGTTGCCTTTGTTCTTTTCGTTGTCCTCTATTGCTCCAAAACCTCACATACTTGGCTGCATACTTAAATCACCAGAAACATCTGCTTAGTAGAAAACCATGCAGGAGATATTCTACTAATCTTAGGCAGAGGTATCTCAAGCCTCTGGCTGCTGTAAGTAGTCATTCAATTTCACTTTAAGGTACTCTGAATTGCCCCGAACTCATTCTGGCTGAAATCCATAGCCAGCGTCAGAGTACATTGAAGTATCAGCACAGCAGAACTTTCAACAAAGAAAGGAACCAAGTGCTCGCAACAGAGCCATCCAAAGTCTCTGGCTATGAGAATCTTGAATTGCAATGTATGATTCGAGTTATGGCACTCCAATCCCCCCTAATGTGAACATCATTCCATGTCGGAAGTCTTTCTAAGGAGGAATCTTTGTTTTCTGCCGTCAGCTATATGTTTTCATTCCTGGGTGTTCCTAACCTTCACTTCAGTGTCATGATCCATGGGGGCGGGGAAGAAGGGAAAAGGGGTGCATGTTGATTCTAAAAATAGCCTACCCAAAACCCTGTAGTACATCAGTCAAATCCACCGCTAGTAGTATACAATACAATCGAACAATTTAATATTCTCAAACCCTACTCCTTGCACACTATCTTGCTAGCCTCTACACTGCTGGTGTTAGATTTCCTTAATCTGTATACCCCCCTTATAGAACCCACGCTAGCTTCACGCCCGACCTGTATAATCTGTACTTAACCATACATGTTTTGTACTACAAAGATGGCAACCCACATGCCTATTAAGGATAACTGTTTATTAACATGTGGCAGTCTTTTCAATAAAGGTGAATCCAATAATCCTAGAGTGGCGTATATTTGAGACTGGACATTCTACAATGGCTTTTTCTGTGATTCCATTAGAAAACCACCGGATACCCCTATATAAACTTAACTCAGCTTTAACATCTTGTGTCACAGCGCAAGTGGTGGTAATAACCTGACATCCGGTGGCACCAGTGCATAGTTGGGAATAGTCGCACTCATAGGGGGAGCCTAATCAGCCACACAGGAAGGAGTGGCAGCAAACATCATCCAATGCAGAACCGGTGGCATGAAATCACAGCCTTTCATTTAAGTTGTAAATCCCAACCAGGAGTGGGAAAAATCAGTTATCAATTTTCTTTAAGGGCTCTGAAGTAGGGGTGCGGCAGTTGCTGCATGAACCCCAAAATAATTGTGCATCAGTTCAGGAGTATGAGCCCTAAAGAGGACTTTAGAGGGAGTTTTATCACACTGCATGTGTTGTCTGTACAAAGACAGAAGACAAGTGTCAGGCAAAGTCTACCGACAAAAGTGCTTCTTATTGTTTTAAAATTGAGATTGCTGTTTTTCTTCATTTCACTCACTGCATGGTGTGGGAAACTTATAATGTGAGCCTAGCGAGTTGCTTGCTGAGGCACATGGAGCATGAAGGAAAAAGCTTCAGAATATCAAATGTTTTCTCACACAATTTAAATACTTGCAGGTGAACAATACAAATATTCCAAAATACTTCAGCAGCAAGGAAAGTACGAATGAGACATGTTTGAGTGTTTTGTAATCCTTAAGTGATGGAAACAAAGATTTAATTTAGGATCAAATATATCACAACACTTTACTTGTATGATGCACAAATGACAAAAATACACTAAAACCCGAAACCCACGTTTTTGACTGTGTACCATATTTGTTTAGCAGTAAAACTGAATATCTTATGCAAATTAAGTGGCCATTTCAGTGGGAGTACATACCACACCATACCTTTGTCCTATATTTGGAAAAGCATGCTCCAAAATGCACATCTGAACACATACTTTTGCCCTGTCAGTCTCATGCCGAATAGGCATGGCTTATTTGTAACGTGTTCTTTGTGTGACGTTTGGATTTTTCACTAATCCAGTGACTTTAATGATGTAACAATGGGCGTTGGTAGACATTTTTTGAGTGGGGAGCTCCCGGACTGTTTTTGACAGGGGCCGCAGCCATACTAGTGCCAGCAGCTTAACACTATGTAATGTTACACTGCACTGTAAGGCTGCGCACCCGGCTGTACCTAAATCCAGGAGGGAGGGGACAAGCTCTCCCCCGCGGATGCCCATGGATGTAACGTTGAATGCAGCACCGCTACTCTGAAAGGGGCATATTTACAAGCCCATAGCGCCTCCTTGTGCCACATTAGCACCAATTTTTACTACGCAAATGTGGCATCAGGAAGGCATCTTTACCGCGCCAGATTTACTAAGTGGCGCAATGCATGAATTGCGCCACTTTCCACTCTCTTGTGCCACATTATGCTTGCGCCAGGCATAATGTATGCAGAGAGGGTGTTCCAGCGCAGGGAGGCCCAAAAACTAGCACAGTGAAATCTACAAGATTTCACTCCACCATTTCTTCTGTCATTTTTAATACTAGCTAAGAACAGGCGTTAAAATGACACACCAATTAAAATCAATGGGCCTCCCTGCACTTTGCTGCACTAGTGTCAACATTTTTTATGCTAGTGCAGCAAAGCACCACAATAGCATAAAAAGTCTGACACTGTTGTCCGAACGACAGCTATGGTGCACCATATTTTAAAAACGGTGCACCCATGGTGTTGTTAGGTGGGGCAGAGGTGACGCAAGAAAACTAGCACATCAGTGCTGATGCGCCAGTTTCTTGTAACTCTGCCCTAAAATTGATCCAGCACCAATGATTCCATTCTGCACCATTTTTAAAGATAACACTGGCAGGCTTGTTCTTGGCTGTGTTGATGTGGGTATTGCTTCTATTTTCATTTTTTTTGTGACATTCACCCTGCTTAATTTATTTTTGATGTGATAAACATTAAAGCTATCTGTGGATTTCCCCCTCTTGACTTTTCTATACAGCACATCTTTGTTTTCTCACAGGTTGTATCTTAAGATGGGAGTGATGCCTTTGACCCTTCATGCTCTTGTAGCACCTCCCAGATAGCAACATGGTCTGAAACCCTCCTACCTAACTCCATGATGCTTGTGTGGTTGCAGTATTGTGCTACACATAGCACATTTCTCCTTTCTAATCCATACCCCTTTATTACTCCTGTCTCTATTCGTCCACCCTGTCCTCTACACCTCTACTTGCAATTGATTTGGCTGCCTCTATATAGTGACAATGTTGTGAAATTACATTTTATTTTACAAGCACAGCAACGTTTGGCAGTGTTTGTGCTGCTGTCTTCCTTTTTAAAATGTGGGCATATTTTATAATATCAGGTAATACAGTTGCAGACATTGGTAAAAGTAATAGATGTGGGTGTAATGTCCTATTCCATGCAATGTTACCATGTTAGAGAGAAACAAACAGGAGCGAGTCCTAAGAGAGGACAGAGAGGGCTGTTGTTGTAAAGTAGTGAGTCAAGAGTTTCAGTGCAAGCACTCAAGTGGAGGTGGAAGGATACACACACATAGCTAATAGCATTAAATGAAAGATTAATACTCAATTGGTTTGAACCAAGATGGGGTCGACAAAGTCTCAAGCCAATGACTGAAAGAAATTGGTCAAAGAAAGGAAATAGTTAACAGGGTGGACCCAAAGACCACTCTGTAAATGTGTAGCACCTGCACTGTCAAAATTAAGAACTTAAAAGTGTGATGTGACAGTAAAATGAGATCAAACAATGCTCAGACCCACTTATCTTTAACTGCTAGCAAATTAAGTTTGTGTATGCTGTGTCAAAGACAATAAGATGTTTGATAGTGCTTTCAAAACTCAAAAGTCACAAGTTTAAGGAGAGATGTCAGAAGTCTGGTTGGGACTCCCAACGATGTCAGAAGTCTGGTTGCAACTCACAACTTTGTGGTTCCTCCCCAGATGTTCAGCGGGATACTAGTGTTCTGGAAAGGCCTATTGAACAATACCAGAGACCAAGCTGTGGATTTAAAGGATACTGTAATAATCACTCTGTAATAAAAAGTATGTATTTATTTTTGTGTATTTGTTCTGTTTGCATGTTGAACCGAAATGTTGTGGAAAGGATCACTCAAAAGCTGGGAGATATATATTCAGTGCCCTGTAATAAAACCAAGGATGCTTACTGAAGGTTGAATCGTAATACAGCACCATAAGGTACAGCAGTTACAGAGAGGTCATTAGACTGGTCATGATTTTCTTTGGCGAAGTGACATTGGATGTTGAAGATGGGCTGGAGGTGTACGGGACAACCTGATGGAGGAGGTGCTTTCTGGGGGATTATTTGTAGGTGCTCAGGAAGGAGGTACACCTCCAGTTTTTGTAGAAGTATTTCCGTGGACGTCTACCAAGAGGAAAACATATCTGAATAATGAGACAGATCCAGTGGTGAAGGAGATTGATAGTTACAGTTAATTTGTTTTGGGTTTGTGATTGGAGATTATGGGGTGTGCTGTTCAGTGAGATGGTGAGTTTAAGGTGGGCGGCATGAAACTATGAGGGTTGAGCAGAAGGTTGTTGATCTTAGAAACATAATATGAACATGTTTTGCCTGACAAAGCTGAGGAATTGTTCAAGAGGTTTGAAAGAGTATTTTTGGAGATCCAAAAAGAAACTTTTTCAGTAAATCAACTTTCTTAGGACTGATGAATTGATCGGGCTCTTTCCTGAGTAGAAACACAGTTATGGTGGACATTCCAGAGGTAGAGCAAATGTTGTTGCCAGAAGATGACTGTAAAGTGATGAAAGAGGGGGATTCTAGTTTGCTGAGGCTATTTTTCACATTGTTTCACTCTAACGGGGAAGGAAGGGTAGATCGCAGGTTAAGGAAAATGTTCAATGGTATGGATTGGTCTACAGTGAATTACAGAAAATAGATTACCTTATTCTTAGTTGGGTTATGATTTAGACAGTACGTGGTCGCCTAATACTAAATGAGAGAGAGGCCAAGGGCCAGATGTACCAAAGGATTTTACCCATTCTGTGTCTATGGGGATAAAGCTTTCGTACATATGGCCCCAAGTGTCCATAATCGATGCCTGTCGTGCAGAGGTCCATTGGGAAATGAGAAACACCTGCACAAGCTGTTAAAAATGTAGTGATTCAAAAAGCCAAACAAGGAAATAATGTCACTAAGGAGGTAGTTGTTATAGAGATGAGATGACTGGAATGGACTTCGTCTTAGAGGTGTGTGGTGTTGAACAGCAGGCTATCCTAGTCATAGAGTATGGACGGTGTGCAAGCTGGAAGCAGGGATGGGAGATGCAGATCCAGAGATCCCTATAAGAGTATTACAATATATTTGTGTGTCACTTATAACTCTCATCTACACAGCATAGTTGCATTTCACAAAAAAGTGCGGGCAGGGATAAGCTGAGAGGCTACCCAGGAAACGATTGAGGCGCCTCCTGCTGCATTTTGGGAGACAAGCAGTCGAGCAGAGGGTGGGAAGCTGTGGGTATGAGCAGGGGAGAACTGCCACAAGGCTAAGAAGGGAGCTGGAACAGGCATAGCGTTCGAAGGTATGCTGTGGTGCCTAGACAGGGTTTACAGGAGTATGTCACGGTCAGCTGTAGTAAAGAGTGAAGGTCAAGAATGGTGAGGATAGAGAACGAGAGACTGCGATGACAAGTACCATACATGTGAGAGCTACCCAAATGCTGTGTGTTTTGCTTAAAGAATATTCCAGGGGTTTGAAACGGTTATGGGTTCCGCAAAAAATAACGAGAGGATGGGGAAGAGAGATCATTAATTGGCTACGCATTTGGGAATGCCTTTGGCTGTTTTCAGACAGGCAGGGTGTATGCCAAAGTGTAGACAAGTTAATTAGATGTGAGTGTAAGTGAGAGAGCGTTCTGTAGAATTCATTATGGGGTAAAAGGTGAGGCATTTTCATGCAGTGCTGGTATCCATGGTCAAAGCTAACCACAGTTTCACAATAAATGCATAGCTGCGAGACGGTGTTAGTGTCCAGTGTTGCAAACATGCCCTCACTGTTCAAGGTCACTAGAGGAAATCCCATTCTGATCTGCCTGCAGCTCTGACTTAAAGTTATCAAGTGGCACTAGAAAGAATCTATACCCAGCACTGCTTTCAGGTGACATAGACATGGGACACTAATACATATTCACACCTATAGCTGTCCTAAATTGATGACAAGGCCCTGGCACATTAAGGGAATTATTATGTCCAGCTCCACCATATATTAGCCATAGGGCCATGGACACCAAGGGGGTATCTAGTATAGGCTCCTGCACCACAGGTAGAGCCCAACCCTTTACAGGGCCCCAGTCCTTCTGTGGGGCACATTCAGCCCATGGCAAATGAATATCTGTGAGATATGGGTAACTCAGAGGTCCTCTTCACATTCTGCAGGGGGACCCCTTCATTTTGCGTTACATCACTGATGAGCACTAGGAGAGATCCATGCCTAGCTCTGCCATAGAGTGACCATGAGCCATCGGTACTAGCAGTGATCCATGTCCTGGACTGCCATATATTAACCATGGACCCTAGATGCTAGGAGAGATCCATGACCAGCTCCGATAGTCAGTGACCTCAGGGTTTTGGGTCACTAGGGAAGATCCGTGTGCAACTCTAATGTATTATTACCACAGGGCTTTGGGTCACAAGTTGATAATCCATGTCTCGCTCTGAGCAGAAGCCCCTAATGCACAAGAGACAAGAGAAAACTCACATCCAGCATTGCTTTAAGGTGGTCCCAGGGCCCTGGGGTATGAGTGGCGCAACACATCCATCAGTGCATTTCAGGTGACATTGTGGGATAGGTCACTAGAGTGAAGTAATGTCCAATCATGATTTAGTGTAATCTGAGATCTCCAAGCCACTTAGGACAGGCCGTGAGTCCTGTAGTTTTAAAACAAGGAGACTTAAAAAGGTACACAGCTGTTTCTGTTTTGGCGCACCAAGACTCCCATCTCTAGTGCAAAATTTCTACCAGAGGTTGCAGGTGGAGGGCACTTATTTTTGAGAACCTAGATTTACTTTTCATCATCCAAGTTTGGCCCGTAGCGAGAGCGAGAGAGGCAGGAATTGTGAAATAATGAGCAAAAGAAAGATAGGAAACCCTCCATTTATTTTATTCTATTCATTTTTTTTTTTACAAACTAAGCACTAGTCCCTCTGTGAATGCGTCAGGGCAGAGACCACAGGTACTCAAACGGACACACATATTCACTGTGACATGAAGTACCTCAAGGACGTGGCACAGAACTTGACCATTCATTCTTAGATGGTGACCCAATATTGGCTCCGACGTTTTGCCCTGGAGGCCATTGTTGGTACATCATTAATGAGTGTGTTGGCGCGCACCAGACTGTGAGGAAAATTAAGGCCTCCAGGACTTCAAAATGAGACTAAAGAGGAGTCTCGCCTGTTCAAACTCGTCCCCAAAACCACACCTACCATCCGGCCTCCGCTCACCCTTCTGCTCTGGGCCCAGACACGTTTTTCTGCTTTCGGAAGGCATTCTTTTCTCTTTGTTTATATTTTGTTGTGTGTGCGCATAAGCTGCAGATAGGAGTCAATATTAATTATAATAAACTAGCACCTTCAATATGCACGCGGGAAATCCAGTATGGATACTTCGTGAACTTACATCATGTTATAATAATACATTGAAAGGTCAAACTTGCAGAGGAGATTTGTCAGGACTTAGTTAGACCCTGTTCTCATTGTTCCGCGTGGCACCAAAATGCCTGGGATAGTTGAAGTGATATCACACACTCAATGACATCAAAGATGTCACCCTTCTCTCAGTCTTAGTCCATCAAAAACCTGTGATTTGCTTCGGAGGTTTAGGGGAAGGTAGAAAGTGGAAATTACAGTAAGTAAATAGCACTAATAGATGAGGTTAACAGACGTGTACATCGCCAGACATGCAATGCTCTTATTCTATGTACTCCTTTAACAACCAAAGGCGTCATGGGAGTTGTGGTCCTTGTGCAGTTCAGCTGAACCAACATACCTGAAAATAGTCATAGAGACCTTATTTACTTTCGGTTCCTGCTGCTGCCTTCGTAATCTCTGGGGCCAGGGGTTGCTAAATTGTGCCATGGCTGCCACAGGATAAACCAGGGATAGCAGCTACTATCCTTCACAACTCCTAATTGATGTGTAGGCAGTGGTTGAAGTGAGTGGGATCAAAAGGGAACAACGTTCCCATTTTTATTTTATTTTACAGAAACAGTTCCTGTACTTTTTGATAAAAACAACTGTCCTTGGGACGTTAATGCGACCTTTGAGTCCCTTTGGCTGGAAGGGAGGACACCTCCTGTACTGTGGAGCCAAAAGAGAAGCAAATAGCGAACGAGGAAACAAGCCCTCTCACCAAGGTGTATGTTACTGCTAAGAAATGTAAATGTATGCAGTTGGTTAATCAGCAAATCTAAAAGCTGCTTGGGAGCCACTATGTTACTTTAATTGGTGAGCATTATTTGAATGTTCATGGTCACAAAGATGTATTTAGTTGGAGTGGTACTGCTCGTGTTTTAGCATCTGAGGTCTGGAGTGTGTATATCCAATGGGAATTTACGAAAAAAAGGTTGCAAGAGGCACAGTGTTATTGCAGATGATTAAAAATATATATTTTTAAGGCACATTTTTATCTTAAACACTATGGGCCTGATTCAGACCCTGGCGGCCGGTGACCGCCAGGGTCACCGGCCACGGGAGCACCGCCGACAGACCGGCGGTGCTCCAAAGGGCATTCTGACCGCGGCGTTTCTGCCGCGGCCAGAAAGGGTAAACCGGCGGTCTCCCGCCGGTTTACCGCTGCCCTTGGAATCCCCCATGGCGGCGCAGCTTGCTGCGCCGCCATGGGGGATTCTGACACCCCCTACCGCCATCCTGTTCCTGGCGGTTCGCCCGCCAGGAACAGGATGGCGGTAGGGGATGCCGCGGGGCCCCCGTAAGAGGGCCCCACTGTGTATTTCAATGTCTGCCTAGCAGACACTGAAATACGCGACGGGTGCAAACTGCACCCGTCGCACATGCCCACTCCGCCGGCTCCATTCGGAGCCGGCTTCCTCGTGGGGAGGGGTTTCCCGCTGGGCTGGCGGGCGGCCTTCTGGCGGTCGCCCGCCAGCCCAGCGGGAAAGCCAGAATGGCCTCCGCGGTCTCTCGACCGCGGAGCGGCCATATGGCGGTTCCCTCCAGGCGGGCGGCGACTGCCGCCCGCCGGGGTCAAAATGACCCCCTAAATCTATTTGCACACACATTTTTCAACACCCCATGTTATGCTGTGTGTCATGCTATTTTGAAATAATGACCTGCACATTCACAGTGCTTTCAGTCACAGCCTGTGACCTCTTAGCACTATAAAGACAGGTCACTGTTCCCCACTATGGCAACCAGGTTTAAGTGCTGCAGCTGTCTGGTTACCCACACAGACACCTCCAGAAGTCACATTAACCAAGTAAGATTTCATAAGGCAGAAGAGTGCATTTCCCCTGATTATTTTATCTTGCGTTTATGTTTCATGTAAGGTGTGTGTGTGTGTTACTTTTTATACGTATTTACCTGAAGGCGAAAGGCCAAAAAAATGGTTAGAGATTATTGTCTTCTTTCAGCCATTTCCCTGGACACCCAAACACTCACTGACCTCACCACATTGCACTAGGATCATAGTTCCCATACTTTTTTATGTACTTCTGTGTATAGGCTTCTAATACAGGAAAATACCAATTCTGGTCATACAGCAGTACAAGCTAATCCGCTTTTCCTGAAGGTAACCATCCTTTCTGGTATATCAGTGGAAATAGTGTTAATTTCTTAAACATTTGTAGTACATGTGTGAACAGACAAGACTAGCAGCCAATCAGGGCTATCCCATGCAGTACAGACAGTTAAGCTGTTTATTATGGGACCAAAAAATTATGGCTGCACCCTTATGTCGGCAAAAGGCTACATTTGTGAGACTGAACATGAAAGGTGACAGCATGGTGGTTTACGTTTGATTAGAAAACACTGCTACAAATGTCAGATGTGCTATTGGTATACATTTGAAGGGCATGGAACGCCCTTATCATACTAAAAACATCACAACACAATAAAACAACACCTCACATAAACTTATGGAGGACAGTTCAGAAGATACCATTTAGGGCCATGGACCATTGTTATAATATCAATAAACATCATACCAACACACAAAATAAGATGTCATTACATCACATAATATTCTGGGTGGTGACAGAAAGAGGATATGTGTGTGCGCGTGTGCGCGCTTGTGTGTTAGTGTGGCTCTGTAGTGCTGTCGGAGTGCAATACAATCACGTTCAGCAAATACCAGACATGTCGACAGACTCTTTCCGAGACCCACTGGCTTGTTAGAAAATGTCCTGAGATTGCACTGGGGCCCTATAAGTTTTAGTTGAAGCTTGGTTGTCACAGTTATTATGTGTGCTTCAGCCATCTCTCTCTGTTAGGGCTCAGGCTCCGGAGGTGTTGAGGACTCAAGTACAGAATTCTATGTGGGTCATCCTTTTGTCTCTCTGGTAAGGAACGCCCCTTTGTTATGTTGCATGGGCTTCCTTCCTAGCTCCTCTCCCATCACCTCACCCACAGACAACATTCTGTGTGGGTCATCCGTCTATCTCTGAACAGGCCTTTGTTGTGTTTACGCCGTCTCTTCCCTCCTCACCACTGCTCACTCAGTCAGTGCTATATGTGGGACATCCTCTGTGGCTCCGAGGAGCACACATTAGTTGCTTTGTTATGGATGCTGTCCGAATCCACCCGGCTCCCTCATAGGCCAGTGGTGTAAGTGGGTCAACTGTGGAGGGGCACAGGTCTTTTTTGAGTTGACCGAAATCCACTCCTTCCCACTACACCTCAAGTTAAGAAGGTGATATGTGTGACAGCGCTTACGTCTCAGGTAAGTAGTCCGTTGTTGTGCTGGATTACACAGTGGCGTAACGAAACTGGAGCATCCCACCCCCCATAGTACATGTAGGGACCCACCTCCGGACTCGCACAGGAGCCCCGAGGCCAGAGTACTGTGCTGAGGGGGCCCCCGGTGGCTGCGGGGGCCTTTGTTACGCCACTGGGAGTACACCAGCGCCCCAATCAACTCATCTCACTTCGCGCACAGTAGGCTGTTGGTCCACCTTTCTCTATTTCCTGTCATGGGAATATGTGTCTCTGGGTGATGTCTTGGTTTGCTTCCGTTAAAATAGTAAGACATCTGCGACCTTTGCTAGCGATTTGCGGATGAAAAGCCCATATAGCTCGGAGCAGTATCCCTATGACATAGCGTGAGGTGGCCAGGAAATAGCCTCAGCTGTGTTGCTTTGAACGGTGTCCCACCCCCAGTGCTTAATTTGTAAATACAAATGTTCCGGTGCTCAAAGCTCTCCTCTGAAACACGCGGCTGCTTCAATTAAATGTGCTAGTACGGAATACTGAGGAAGCCTAATCCTGAAGCCTTCGGGCCTCTTTAATTCATTTACAGCCATTCCCTGCCACTTCAGCTCACTCTTGCAGCTTTCTGTTTTCTCCCTTTGTGACGCTTTTTCGTTTTTCGCGTCGTCCGTCTTTCCCATATGTGTCTTTTGCTCTCAGGAAATGCTTGAGGCAGAAGAATAAGTGCGGTTGCCCCCACACCGGAAATCACCGTCTCAGGTTAAGCACTTCCCACCCCTATTTTGCCCCTCATAAAGAAGTAGTGTGTGGAGGTAATCTGTCTATGCTGGGGATCCCAGCCTTTGCTGGTGTGCGTTCCACCGACACGCACCCTATCTCACCGTTTGCACCACTCAATGATTGTCATATGCATGATTTTCTTTCTGTCTGTGGAGGGGAGCAGGCCCTGGCTAAGTTCCCGCAGGCTCCATTCCTACCCCTATCTCACCTCACTTACAGACGATGTTACATATGGGCCACATGACCGTGGTGGGGAGCAAGGTTTTGTTGGGTTCCCATGCGCCTCCGCCACCCCCTCCCTGTGACCCGTTCCTTCTGCTTCTGGGTGCCTGTGCGTTCTGTCATTACACAGCCTCTGCTGCCTAATTATATGCCATCGGCCCAAATTAGAGGCTTTAGCATCTGGGCCCCAGCGCCTATAACTGTTGCCATCTGCAAGGGCTTCGAGAGGGACTCGTGCTCGCGGCTTAGTCAGAGAGAGGCCTGGTTTGCGGGAAGAGAGGGCATGCTCCTTTCAAAGGCTCCTGAGGCAACCGACGAGCTAACGAGCAGTCATCTTATCCCGCATCTATTTAAACTGCGCCATTCGAACAGATGCTGGCACCGTCTGCAGAGCCGCCCATATTCGCATTAGTGTTGTTTACGTACATCTGTGGGTGTCACCACTCTATGCTCCGTTTGTAACCGCGGTCATTCACATGCCGCCTTTCAGTGGATGCCCCTTGGAGATTATTATTATTATTATTTTTTTTTGGGGGGGGGGGGGGGTGTTGCATCCCAGGGGCTGCAGGGACCTGTGCTACGCCCCCTTTGTTAATTATTAGAACTTTCAAGCTTCTGGTACCGTTACCTGGACAGCTTTGGAAGCAAACGTACGTGATGGCGACTAAGACTTTGTGGAGCTGATATTTTGCATGGATGTGAAGCCAGCATCCATTACAAGGCAGACATATAACACCTTAAGGGGGCCTGACTCTCAGGGATAGCAGACATGGCATCACGTACCATTTGGTACCGAGTGGCATCGTGGGCTTTACCTCTTGTCTCACACGCTTTGGCCCGCAACAAGCTCACACTTGCTGCCAAGGGGCATGAAAAGCGCGGGGAGTAGAACTATAGAAATTAAAGAGAGCCACAGGTGTCGCTTGCCCATTAGGATTGCAATTTAATTTATGACCTGTATCCAATACATTTTAGACTCTTTTCCTTTAAAAGTCGATTATGTTGTTCATAACAGTGTCATTTCTTGATTAACTTGATCTTGAAGCTTATTGGACAAATGCTCAACCTCATGGTCGCAGGTTCAAATCATGACAGGTCCACTCAGCCTTTCATTCTCTGAAGGTCGATAAGGGCGTTAATACATACCTGTTATTCAGCTTTACGGGGTAAATTTGCTATTTAGAAATACACCTGCTGTGTATATTAGTTATTGTTGTTTAATGGGTTTTCAAACAAACACTGTTTCTTATGTATAAGTTTGGTACGCCACAAATGCCCTACAAGTGTGTGAGTTGCCCATTACATGTTCATAGACACGCCATGAGAGATTAGAAAAGGGGAATCAGACTATAAGATACAAGTCTGTTTCCTATGATATTATGCATAAGAATATCTGTTTGAGGTAGCAGGGCTTGCCCTGGCTACTCCTGATTGCAATTCATAAAAGGAAGCGCCCATTAACGTTGGGAGAAACAGCCCAAAGCAGGGTGCAGATGTACTTGTTTTTGCTCATGTCAAGCTGCAGATATTCTGCAGAATATTTTCCCATCGTTAAGACTGCATGTGCTGCAGAGACGTGTACAAATTTATATATAAGAAACATTAAGAAACAAATACCATTCAAGTGGGTGTGCTGCGGCATCGTATTTGGTTGTAATCATAACAGATAAACCTGCAGATATAGATACCTTTACAAAGAAAGCGTTAAAAGGTAAAAAATAGTCAGTCAAAAACGTTATTTCGCTGCATTTCTGTAGCATAAAAGTATATAGAATATATAACATTCATTAAAAGAATCAAACTAAAGCATCGCATAAAACATCAACAAATTAGCCGCAATAGATTAAAAGAGCATAAAACATCAAAATTTAGCCACAGTAGAATATAACATACATATTAGAAAGGAGCCACTTGGCATACTTCCAAAAAATGTCCTAAAACAGCGCCCTTCTCCGAAATGTAATTGCCTGCCATACGAAAGAGGCTACTGCCCTACATACTAATGGGCTGTCTACATTTTGTATAAACAACATCGTTTGCCTACACTGTCTTAATCTGTGCTTTTTGAGAATGAGGATTAAAAAATGCTTTCCTGGAGTCCCATAAAATGTGCAAAAAAACGTAGGGGCTTATTTACAAGGAAAAGCGCAGTGAGGTGCAGCAAGCAATTTTTCTGCAACGAGCTGTATAATTTCCAAAACGTAGGGATGCGCTGTATTTCATAGAATACGGCGCAGACCTGTGTTTCCCCTAGCGCCGGCACTAAATCAGCTACCTAGCGCCAATGCAGGCACTCTTGTGCTATAGTGCAAGTTGCAGGGAATGATTTCTTATGTGTAGGAAGATGTCCCTTCCTGCACATAAACAATCATTAATGGTGATTTATCCCTTCTATGTGTGTTACAGTTTGCAGCACACATAGGAGTAGTGAATCATCATTAATTAATGATTGTTTATGTGCAAGAAGGGACACTTTTCTGCACATAAACAATAATTCATGGCATTTTGCTCTTTCTATATGTGCAGCAGAATGCAGCACACATATTAAAAACAAAAACGAGGAGAAATAAAAGTGTTTTCCTCGTTGCGCCATGCTAACGCCACTCCTGGGGTGGTGTTAGTTTTGGCGCTGCCTCAGATTTACGTTTCCTTGTACATCTGGGGCAGTGTCAAAAAGCAATGGGTGTTGCATGAGTATGCCCACAGCAACACACATTGCACACCCCTCTGCCACAGAAAACTGCACCGGGGGGCCCATAATTTCAAGGTGGCATTAAGCCATGCAAAGTGGTTTAACGCCACCTTGTAAATATGGAAAAGGGCACAGCGCCACCGGAATATCACAAAAAGTGACGCTCCGGTGGCGCTTGTAAATATGCTCCATAATGTTCAAGGTCGAGTGCGCTGAATGCCCATCAAATGGATGCAGGCTTAAATCTGCTGGATTAAAACAGTTTTCAAGGAAACCTAACATAAGGAGCAGAAGATTAAAATGACATCTAGTTAGGCAAATCTATCTTGAGTGCTCTGTTTAAGGCATCAATATATAAATGAAATGAGTACACTGTTCCAGAGAAATCTGTCAGTGAGGACGAAAGAAAGATTGAAAGTAATGTTGTAGGAGTGCCCTCAAGCATCACTATAGGATGCTAAGCATCATCATCGGGCTAACTCCTCGTCAGACCGGCACTGCAACATCTGACGGGACACCACACAGATGGTGGTGGCACTAGACCGAAAGTTGTATCGCAGATCCAATAGAGTCTACAGTACGTGCTGACAAGGAAGGAAAGGAGAGTGAAGTGTATGTTAAAATTGGCTCTGAACACCTAGTGCCTCAATTTAATTGCTCAAAGTGAGGGTCAGGCCAAGGTTAAAAATAACAGGAGGAGTACTTGGGGGGAGTAATGTCCCCTGTACTCCTAAACAACGGAAAGGAGGAAATGTGTTCTATTCTAACACTAGAAGGTCGACATGTTTCGCGCCCATACGGTCAGAAATTGATCCAATGGCGCTTCATCAGGACCGTAAATTGTAACTTCTCCTTAAAAAACACACAACAAAACGGTAAGTGCTGGAAGGTCACTTACAGTCCGTGGACCAGTAGTCACAGTCAGTAGAGTTGTAGGTCGCCCATCCCATGTGGAGACAGGGCATCATAGGGACGCGTAAACCTCAGACCAAAGGAGAGTTCATTGTAGTCTCCCGGGAGTCCGCCGTACACCTACCTGAGGTCGCGTGCCTGACAAAGGCATAAATATGTCAGAAGACCTTCATGAGGTGGTAATTCATTTTTACACCACCCTCTTTGCTTCTTTTTGACTGGGCTAAAGCCATGGGAAGATGTTTAATGCCCTTCTTGCTGACACTAACACAGTATTCCAGCTCCATAAATACCTCAAGTCAACTGATCTCCTCGCAGGTCGACCTAACATAGGCTAACCAGGCAATTTCGTGGGCAGCTTGAAGTCGTAGGCAGTCCTTCAGATTCAGCTTATTTGAAGCTATTTCCTTCCTCTTCCATACAGCATGCCAAAGCACCAAGGCGTCATATTGATGAAGTTCATAATATAAGAGATACACAGTTTATTCTGGACAATTGTAGTGAAACAACTAGCTGGATCGGATAGCTGTTTTTTCGGAAACATATTATACAAGATGAATGCCTTTCGCATGCTGCCACACCCAAATGCCGGCCCTATATGTGGCAACCAACACACATTTACTGACACACATTTTTAGGATCTCCTTAATGGGTTTGGAACCTAACTTTTTCATAAACCTATATAGGCCTGTATTGCACGCTCAAGCATAGCCACCCTGTTTAAAATAATCGCTTTCCACATACTTTTATTAGCAAATAAAATGCCCAGATATGAGACAGTCGCTATCTCCATAGCCTTAGCACTCTTAATCATGTGAACAGGTCTTTTCCTTGGCTTCTCATTAGCTTGCAAGTCAAGTTCTTGCATAAAAGTGATGTAATCATCTATTAATACTTATAGCCCTCTGCCTGTTCTCGCAATTAAGACTGCATCATCCACATGTGAGAGAATGGGTATAGGATGATATCCCACATAAGGAATGTCACGAGAACTTGACCTTAGCACTATATCAATCCTATTCATATACAATGTAAATAAGAAGGGGGCGAGGAAGCACCCTTGCCTTACTCCTCTTATGTTAAAGTGCCAAGTGCATTCATTCCTATTACTATATCGCACTCTGGCCTTTGCGTCCCTGTACAGTTGTCTAATAAATATAATTATCTTCTCCTCAGTTCCCATCTTAGTCATTATAGCCCAGAGTTTTGAATGTGACACAGAGTCAAAGGCTGCTGATAAATCCATAAATGAAAGAAAAACTGTGCCCTTTTTTGCAACTGCATACTTCCCAATAATAAGAGAAAGATCAAGAGCTTGACCAATCATTCCCAGATCTTTTTTAAAACCATACTGTGTGTCTTTATAGAACATTATTCTCTGTAGCCCAATCCTCCAATGCAGTAAACTACGCCCATCACCTTCACTGTGGAATTAAGGAGCGATAAATTACTATAATTTTTTGGAAGGGATCTATCACCCTTCCTAAAAATGGGACAGATATTTGAGGTTTTCAAGGTCGAAGGTGGACCAACCTTAGCAATAGCATTGAACACATTCGTAATTGTGAGTGCCCAAAGATCTTGGCTTTCCCGAAAAACATCAATCGGGACC
The DNA here is from genome assembly GCF_031143425.1 of Pleurodeles waltl. NCBI lineage: Eukaryota > Metazoa > Chordata > Amphibia > Caudata > Salamandridae > Pleurodeles > Pleurodeles waltl. Next base: position 743,922,303 of record NC_090450.1, on the reverse strand, counting down.
CCATCGGAGCCTGGAGCTTTGCCCCTGCAAATTTCCTTCAGGCCCCTCTGTATTTCCTCCAATCTAAAACTCAGATGGTTGGAGTTCCCTAGTGCACAATGCATCGGCTCTGTCAAAGGTACCTGCACCTCAACCTGGGTATCATAAATACCCACAAAAATGTTACATTCAGATATGTTCTGGTATATGAGTATCCAAAGTGGGGTTAGAATCATCGCCAAAATATGGAGCATTAATAACTTTCCAAAATGAAGTACTATCTTTTAATTCACTCACCCTCTGTAGTGCCTCCCAAGCTTCCTTTCTTATCTGAATCTTTCTAACTATAAGGGCCTTCTTGTAGTCTGCCCGTGCTGATTTAATATGTTCCACAACTCTTTGCTTTGCATGCAAAACTTTATATAACTTTCTGTGTGCCTTTGAACATCTCACATCAAACCACCCCTTAATTTGGGGTTTAGAAGAGTGCAGATCAAGCCTTAAGGCTTAATTTATATTTGCCGCAATAGCAGCGAAGGCTGGTTTAATAAGCAATATTTCAACATTAGGATCCAAGCAGATGGCCACCTCCTCTTTAAAATTAATCAGGGTGGGGGCAAAAAGCTATCAATGATCGACCTTCTCCCATTTGATAGTATAAACATTTTTCTTCCCCATCCCTGACCTATCACCTATAAACTTGTGTGCCCTTCTCCAAGCATTAAGCCCTCTACTGCATGACAAAGCTGCATCATCACTATACCCTGTAAATTTGCTGCTCCGTAATAAGGAGATCACCCCCTGGTCATTCCTCAGCGCATTAATCATCCTGAGCTCCAGTTTCACCATAGTTTATTCAGGGCTGAACTCTAGGGGTCATGCCTAAAATGGATAAATTGTTCATCCTGTGAACCTTCCAAACCACAAACTGCCTTCTCACTAATATGAAAATAATGTGTGTTAAAATCTCCTACTCAAAGGTGGCATGTCAGTTTAGAGCAGAGGTCTTCAAAATTTTGGATTCCGGGACCCCCTCTCAAAGATTTTTAGATGTAAGGACCCTCTCCTGACAACAATTTCTAGAACCTGGTACTCCTCATCATCGACAATAATAAATGTCCCCATTTCCCACAACAAATCACTTTTACGGTGGGAAAATAATATTAATATTAAACAGTGATTAGCAAACCAAAGGTCAGTGAGTGTGGGCACATGGTCAAAGGTGTAGCTAAAACCAAAGGTCCTCATTTATGAGGATTTGGCGTAAGACAGTGCTGCAAGTCTTCTTGCTACACTGCCCTACGCCTACATAAAAGGTCAGGAATGGACCGTATTTATTGGATGCACTGCATTTCTGTCCTTTCCCCCTTTGCTGGCGCACAAATTGCTGCCTAGCGCTAACGTAGGCAGGAATTGTTTTGTGCAGGAAGGGGCACCTTCGTGCACAAAAACAATCTAGAGAGGCATTGTACCTCTTTCTATATGTGCGGCAGATAGCAACACACATGGAAAGAGGAAAAACAAGGAGAAATCAAAAAAATTCTCCTCATTATGCCTGCTCTGGGGAGGCGTAAGGTTTTGGCACTGCTTCAGTTTATGTGATTTTGTAAATCTGGGGCAGTGTCAAAATCCATGGGTGTTACATGGAAACACCCACCACAACGCCCATGGAACGCCTCCTTGACACAAAGTAAGGCAATGTAGCGGCTTGCACTGCTTTGCCTTACTCCATATCTATGAGGCCATTCAAAGCCCCGCACGGTGGCTTTGCGTCACCTCATAGGTATGACTAAGAGGCTTGTGCCGCTGGAGCGTCAAAAAAAGTGATGCTCCAGCAGCGCAAGCCTCTCAGAAATAAATCCCCAAATATTCTAAGTTGTTTTTAAAACTTTCCCCATCAGGTAGCTACATATTAAATGACAACCAGCTTAAATGAAAAATAAATAAAAGAAAGTTGTTACTCAATGGAAAATGCACTGTAGTGCATTATGAAACTTCTATTAGTTAATGCACCACAGAGGTCTGTGTGTAACCAGAGAGCGACATCATTAAATCTTGGTTGGTGCAGTGGAGAATAGTGACGTGTATTTTTAGTGCCACAAGGTCACAGCCTGTGACAGAAAACACGGTAAACATGTAAGGCATTATTTTATACTTGCGTTACACACAGTATAAGATAGACCACTACAAAAAGGTTTAAGATAAAACTGTGCTTACAAAATGTAGATTTAAGTAATACGAGAGCATATGCAATACCTTTTTTTAATAGCTGTCCCTTCAACACCTCCAGTTGAAGTAAGTGCTATGTAACTACAATTACAAGCACATACACACTTCTTAACTCTTTGCACTAACCCTAAAAAAGAATAAATGTTTGTCATCACAAAGCTTTGAGTGGTTGAATCAGCTCCCAAGCAACCTTTACAGTTGAAGATTACCCATTACATTTGCAGATCAGCTCATTGAGCACATTTGCATTTAATTCAGGAAGCAGGCGCCCTGGTATGAAGGCCTCCTTAGCTGTCTGTGCGGCTTTCACAGCACAGGAGACTCAATAAATCAAAGTTCACTTGAGGCATTTTAACAATCGGCTGGGGTAATGCGCGACCCCCATTCCAGGACTTCAGGCCCCCTCCCCCCCGGGGGTTGCCACCCCCAAATTGAAGACCTCTGGTTTAGAGTGATCCCTAAACATTAACTCAATAGCCATGTCCAGGTCGCTGACCACCTCAGATCTCTCCTTATCAAACTAGTTGTTATAAAAATTAATTAACATCAAATCCCAATCTTTGCGGATGTCGCAAAGAAGTAAATGAAAGTATGGAGGATTATGGACAAACGTAATCACTTTCCCGGGAAAAGTGTTGGTGATATCTGTAACCAAACCCGCCTTAGCTCGTACAGCGGACAAGGGGCCTGCCTTTGTATGGTAAGCAGAAAACCCATACATATGATTTTCCAGAACTTCCCACGTTTCCTGTGAAAATTTTATGTGGTAGGAAGCAATGAGATTTCGCCAATCTGAAAGAGTCAGCTTATTACGCAGCCCAGCAATATCCCATGAAATAATACTAATAAGATGCCCAAACCCTTTCATCCCTAGAGATGTGGCTTGGATCGCAAAAGCAGCTACTCTCTCACTTGTCAGAGGGCTATTAATCACTATGGGCAAAAGCTCTATATTCACAAATTTAACACTTGGGAGGGACGGTCTTATAGGATCATCCCAAGTAAGACAATCTTGTCCCAGCCAATCATGTGCATTCAGATCACTTAGACACCCAAACTGGTTCCCCTTCCTCCAGTCCAAGTCAGTTGACACAAGATGAATCTCGTCTACCCCCTATTACCCTCGTCTACCACCAGGTAGTCATCGGGTCGAGGAAACAACCAGGCCAGTGATTGTTCATACCCATAAAGTTGTCATCTCTATACAAACCTACATATGTACTACTAACAGGATTAATGTCAAGTCCTCTTTGGTCCAACCCACTCGTAATAGATTGAGCAGCCATTACAAGGGTATTGGGCCCGGGTTTACAAATGTAACCTAGTGGTAAAACATTAATGGCATGAGGCGTCAGTTCCTTATGACCATAAATCCTCAAAAGTTTTCTCACCAGATCAGGGTCACGAAAGTTCAAAACCACACAATCCCCCTCAATTGACTTTCTCGATTGCCCCTCCCAGTTTACCCACCTGATCATAATTATGTTCTAGAACAAAATGCCGGATGTGATTGAACTAGCCCTGGTGGTAAACCAATGCACATATTTATTTTTAAGTTACTGCCTTGTCTGATATTTGGTACCAGGTATTGAAGGGACCCCCACCTGAATGACTATATAAGGAACTGATTCCGGCGCGAGACTGTGGCCCAGATTCTGAAAGGTGTCACACAGCGCAGTGCAGTACCCAAAAAAGCTGTGCTGTGCTGTGCTGCGTGTCAAGGAGAGAGAAGGAGAGTGCTATATTTACAGAGATAAGGCTCTCTCCTACCCCCTCCCTAGCACTGGTGCTGATTTCAGCTGCCATGTGCCACGCACACACCTTAGCACCATAGTGCTAGGGTGTGTGTTTGTAAGTCTAGCATAGGTTTTGTACAGGAAGAGTAACCTTCCTGTACAAAATACAATGCCTAGACATGTGGAAATGCTTTTCCTATGTTGTACATGTCCTGTACAGTGCAGCACACATGCAAAGTCAGAAAAGCAGGGAGAAGTACAAATATTTCTACATATAGCACCTGCTTTTCAAAGGTGTTAAGTTCTGTTGCTAAACTCTTTCTTCTGATGTTTCAGAATAGGGTTTAGCGTAATAAAACATGGGTGGTAGCAGGGGACGCCCGTGTACCACCCATGTAACACACCCTTGATGTAAAGTAATGCAAAGCAGCGCTTCATGCTGCTTTGTGTTACTTTGCTACACAAACCAATGCAAATACCTATCTGCTTTGGTTTGTGAATGCCAAAAAAACTTTAGTGTCACTTTAGCATTACAAAAGCAACGCCAAACCAACGCTACACCTTTGAGAATCTGGGCCTGAGTGCTGGAGCAAAAGGTGTCTTGCGGGGGTCTGATGTCAATGATTGGCCACTAGATGGTGCAATAGTAGCTCCCCTCCTCACATTCTTCCCGATAGCTGGAACTGTGGGTTCACTTAAAACATCTGGACCTGGGATAAAAAATTCTGAGGGTACTTGACCACCCTTCCCTGAGTTAGATTATATTGCCTTCCTAATCCGACCAGGGGCGGTGATAGGGAACCCAGTAGGGGACTCGATGTGAAACATACAGTCCAATGAACTTACACAGGACTTAATCAAAGATTCCACATTAAACAATTTACTATTAATGATGTTTAGTGTAGATGCCAAGCAGTGCTCCATTTCTACCAAAATATCCTTAGATTTGGAAAGCAGCCTGTCCTCTTTCCCCAGCAGCGGATCCTCCCTATCGGCAGGAGGCCTGCTATTTAAGACTGGGCATTTACGTGAGGCTGCTTTATCTGGTGCAATGACTCGCGACTCCTTTGACCTTATCTTAGATTTCGTATTTGGTGGAGAGTCTGTTAAACACGAAATGAGAGCAGATAACACTTGTTCTTGAGGACCTTTCCACAGGGTGCTACCTGAAACCTGTACTTCATCCCTGGCACTCTTAGGGGAGATATTATGCACCAAAGGGCCAAGATCAATTAACTCTGTAACAGACTTCCTTGTAGTCTCCAACATTGACTCTCCATTTTTTATCTCTTAGTCCCGGTTAAGAACTTTTGGAGGGAGTCAACGCCCCCCAAATCAGGGTTGGGTGAGCTTTTGTTTACCCATTGTAAAATTATACATTAGCAGTGAACAGCTGCCCAAAACCCCTCCCAGAAAAAATGGTACCTATATACAGCTGTCTAGCTTTATCGAGTCAAAACCTCATAGCTATTAGCTTCAACCAGGGACCATGGGCAGATGGAAAACAATAAATTATTCTTCCAGATTGTAAAATCAAGAGATATATTGCCTGGCCCGCCTCTTACAGTCACTGATGGGCACAGGACGGATCCGCCCTTAGCCCAGGCTTTGTCTGAACGCGACCCACACGCAGGTCCCATGCCACGGGGGGAAGGTAGTGCTTTAATGCATGAATGTTGACACCTTTCCCTCAGCAGGCCTGTTGGCCAGTGCACCCTGGGACTGTGAGTCCCACCAGGGTGTTGCTAGCAGCAATGGGGGGAATGAAACAAGATGCCCCTCCTGGAAAATACATCCTGCGCTGAGGGGGAAAGGCAGCGCGTTAATGGGCAGTGACAATGCCTTCCCCTCAGCAGTGCCAGTCTTGTGGCGCTGTGCACCAAGGGACCACAAATCCCACCAGGATGTTGCTATCAGCAATCGGGGGAATGAAACAAGATTCCCCCATAGGAAAATACGTCCTGTGCCGTGAGGGGGAAAAGCAGCCCTTTAGTGCACGCTGATGACGCCTCTCCCTCCGCAGCTCCTGTGGCCCAGTGCACTCTGGGTCCGCGAGTCCCACCAGGGTGTTGCTAGCAACGATGGGGGGAATGAATCACGCTGCCCCCACAGGAAAATACATCCCACTTGGGGGGGAGCAGTGCTTTAATGCGCAATGGCGACGCCTCACCCTCAGCAGCACCAGTCTTGAGGCCTGGTGCACACTGGGACCGCACGTCCCACCAGGGTGTTGCTAGCAGCAAAGGGGGGAATGAAACAGGATGCCCCCACAGGAAAATACTCATTTAGAAACAAGTGAAAACATATATTTTTAAACAAAGGGGTTATAGATGCTACAAAATGATATCTTAGGTTGCTGATTAGATTAGCGTTATGGTTTAGGGCAAAGGTCATGATTTCAATACAAGTTAGGTTTAGGATTAGGGTTCAGTGTAGGGGTGGATAAGTGGAAGGGTTAGTGTTGAGGTTCGGTTTTGAGTAATGTTTAGGGTTTATGGTTAAAGTTAAGTTTAGGTTTAGGGTTACAGTGAGTTTTAAGAGAAATGTACATATTCGTTATAACAGAATCCTAGTAGAAAATGTATTGTAGGACTCCTGATACTAATTATTAAACAGCTGGCGAGACTGGTCTGTTGACGCTTTTCTATAAGGACATTTTTCTGTAAGAACCTATGCCTGTAGCGGTTTCTGTAGAAAGGTATTTCTTTTCAACAACATTATGCGTAGTGGTTGTACAGGTATTTCTCTGTGAAGGTATTTGTAATATAGCAAAGATCCCTATAAGCAGTCGTCTGTCTAGGTCTGAATAGATCCACTCTGTGAAGGTATTTGTGTTATGGCAAAGATCCCTGTAAGCAGTTGTCTGTCCGGGTGTGAATGGATCCACTCTGTTGAAGTGTTTGTGATGTAGCAAAGATCCCTATACGCAGTCATATGTCCAGGTGTGAATGCATCCACATGTTTAGAAGGTGTATGTTTATACTGGTAGCGTTTTGGCTGTTATTTATATTATTTGCATGTATAGCTGTGGAGGGACTGCAGGCTGGTTCTATAAAGCGTTCCTTGCTGTGCAATCTTCCTTTCTAGAGACTCTGCTTTAAAAACACATTCAAGTTAAGATGCACATAAAATAATCTACCCTGATTACATCACTGCTAACACCTGGAATCACAACAGCATACAAGGGAAGACTTGTCGAAAAAAAGCACAAAAAGGTGTGTGCAATGTAGAGGGATATCGAGCAATATCACCTGTAGCCCCTTTAAGGTGTTCTTTTATTCTTTTAAAATTTCTGCAAATAGTTATGCAGAAGAGAAAAAATCGGCAAAATCCATGCTTATAGGAACAATTTTCTCATTAAAAAGTTAGTGCGTGAAACTTCAACGGCTGGTTGGCAAGCTGTTCAAAATCCACAAACTCCGCACTTTTGCAAGGTTGTAACATTGTACTATTCCACCAGTGGAAACACAGTTCCACTCAGCTGTTCGCTGTACTTCTCCAGTTCCACAGCACTGCCCACAAACCTTGAGATTATAATTTCCCTGGCCCATTTTTAGCTGGTCCAGTGAAAGTGTTGCTGGTTTCTGCAGTCCTGATGGATTCTTGCAGTATGCCAGGCATGGCTTTCTACCTAAAGAGGCATTTTTCAAGTTCCCATTTGCCACCACGAGTCTTATTTGAAATCCCTGAAAATAAAATCTGTTTTTGGTGAAAATACCCTCAAGTTCTGCTTTAATAAGGGTTGCCAACTGATATCATGAATGGCTGACAGGCATGTGGTGAGCCCAGTCACATGCTTCTCAAAAACACTGCTGCACCAAAGGCTTGTTTATAAAAATGGCCACCCTTTGACACCTGAGTGATCTGTTGTGACAGCACCTAAAAGTGAAGCTATGTATGGGGCAACACACCCTTATTTTTCTCTTTCATGCCAGCCAGCAAATCCATCTACCTGAATGGCTGCTAGCCATTGCCTGTCTCCAGTCATATGATATGCATCTGTGGAAGTTTGCAGTTGCAAGGCACTGAACCACCAAGAGTTTATGCACATTCATTTCCACCAGAGAAGGCTGGTGAGGAATCACCTAAACACAGAAGCTGACTTTTAGGAAACATATACTTTCAGTCTATCTCCATCTGATTGACTGATGGGCACAATAGGACCTCGGCGTCATGCTATAGTCGCCTCTTAAATGGAGCTTCAGGATATCTCAGTCCAGCCATCAAAATAACAACCTGGACTCCCTACTTGAGCCCTTGCAAGGTATACTATAATAAGGTCAGTACGAACACTGCCATCCAGTTCTGAACTTTTCACCTAGAAATCAACGATTTCAAGTGTGCTAGTGTAATGAGTTAATGGAAGCAAAACAAGAGTAGAACATCCCGAATAGATTGGCCTGTCACACAAAACTCCAAGACTCAAGGCAATTCCCTAATGTCCTGGAAGTAGATGGTAACCTTAATAAACTAAACACCCCGCGATACATCAAGACGGACTAACTTTTAAAAATACTTAACACACCATATTCAAGTCTGCAGATTTACACACTCACAAACCCATTCACGAAAACACCCAACTGTTGAACCCTGCATGCACACAAAAGTTGAATATCGACACTATAAAAAACATAAAAATGAAAACACACTGGTAAAATAGACCAATTCAATAGATGTTTAACAATCCACATATTTGTGGTGCCTTATGGTTCACAATCTTCCAGGCTGCTCAGGTGTGAGTAGCTCATCAAATTCAGACCTTTTTTGCTTTATGGTGCTCTTAGTGCTGTGTATCTCATCATGAAGTTAGACTAGAAGTTCCGGAATGCACAGAAAAAACATGAATTGGAAGAGCTCACCCATGGACAATGAAGACTTGAGAAAATAGAATCATCCTGAAGGACTTACATTAGAGTGTGTGACTAAACTTGAAGTACAGGCCCTATGACAAGATTTCGTAGGACCAAACCAGCCCAAGCGTGTGTGTGAAATTTGTGCAATTTGAATTAGCATAATTATGTTCAATTGTGCAAAATATTTTCGAAATTACACAAAATGCAAAACTGGCATTTACCACTTTATTTTAGCTTGACATGTCTTTGCATCCTTTTTGGATTTTCTGAAGCATTTTGCACTAGGATAAATCGAAAAAAACAGAAGTTCCTCAGACAACAGCTGCTTCCTTTCTGGTCATTTGCGCTGTTCCTGTGATGCTCTGCTATAATGATGTCATGAACATGGCATAATTATCCCATGTATCGTAACCATGTAATTTTAGAAATTTCACATAACACAAAATTCTCAAAATTATACGAGATGACTCTGGTGTAACAGCAATTTCACCTGGTCTTACTCCTATAGGCCCTCCCACACCCACTATTCTGGTAGTACTCTGAAGTGACAACACAGTGGCATGAGTGCTTTACAAATAATACAAAATAATAAATAATGAAAATAAAGCAGGAGACTGAATGTGGGCAGCGTTTTTTTATGAAAATGGAAGCTCACATTATTCTTGTTTATGTCAAGACTAGGAAGATGTCTCCTGCGCTTACCAGAAGAAGTCACCAGATTGCTCAGACAATAAGAAGAGGCTGCTCCCTTAGTACAAACTCAAAAGCCAATTTATATAGGATAGTAAAAATGTGCAGGCCCAGAGGGTACAGTACTAGGAAAGTGATTAAGAAAGAGAGGGGTAGACCAAGTGGCAAAGGGGAGTGGGGCAGGCAGTAGTAGAAGAAGGTGTGAGGGAGAGTGAGAAGAAAAGGATATTGAAATCTAAATTTCCAGATAGATGAAAAGTCTTTATTTTGTGAGTCACACAAGCATGCGTGTATGAAGTGTGGGGGACATAGGGAATTTATCCCCCCCAGATTTTGGAGAGGGGGGACACAGGGGACAAGGTCGGGGGGATGAGGGGGACAAAAGAAAGTCATCCTCCAGGGTCTCGTCTGCCATACCGCGACTGCCGCATTTAAGTCGAGATTCACGCTGACAAAGAGGATGAACGTGCCGCCCTCCTAGACGCCTTCAGTGGTGCTGTAACTAGGTGGGAGGCAAGTGGTGCTGCACCACCAGGTAGCTTGCAAAGCTTTAGCAGGACAATGGATAGGACAGTGAGGTTGCTGTTTCTTTCTGCATTTGAAAGTCAGAGAAAAGTTGAATGCTTTTAGGCACTTAACAGCTGCTTGTCACAAATTACATTAAAATCTCCTGTAGTTCTATGTTTACATTTGTCTTCCAGGGAAGCAAACATTTTCAAAGAACTGGCACATGAAATTTGTAATAAAGCAGCATATCTCAATTCAAGGAACCAATATATTTGTGTTTTTTAAGTCTCTTTTTTATTATTGTTTTAAGTTTACATCTCTGTTTATATACCAAATGTGAACAATGTGTTTCCATACATATATGTATACATGTACTTTTGTAGGTATGAGGTATGTCTTCAGAAGGCTATGGTATAATGTATAGACACAAACAATCATGTAACAAAACAAGTCAGTCAATTAACATTTTTTCACTGTATCTAATATTTATGAAGTAACTTTGCTGTGTGGTTGCTAGCAAACCATCATCCCGTTAAGTCTGTTTCTGCAACTTGGGGCTCCACTTTGTCAATGCAAACATATTATAGTACAGTACAGCATACCAGGCTGTGTTACGCAACCAATCTACTTCCGTGTCCTCCTGTAATGGTCCTTGATTAGGCCTATATTTAACAAAACTCTGCAACACTTCATACCACAAATCTGACAATGGGCGCCTACACATCCCACATGCCTTCTCTCTCCTTAATGTCTCTTCCTCTGCCCTAGCCCAAACTTCAACATCCCTTTTGCATCTTGCAATTGTTGGTCCATGATTAGATTTCCACGTCACTGCCACCAGTTGTTTTACTAATGCAAATGCTAAGTCTAATAGTCTGTGAAGCACTTTCCTAGGTTTGAGACTAGTGAGTCCAACTAGTAAACAAAAGTCTGGCCTACATTAAATCACTCTATCTTGAGACCCACTTAAATACTGTTTTATTTGAGTGCTATATTCCCTAATTTACATACAGTCCCACACTGTGTTGAAGTCATATATGTATAGAGACTGGCACTGGGCACAAAGCCTAGGGTCTCCTTGATTTAGCTCGCAGATTTTCACGGAGAAGAGGTATGACTGGTGTAAAAGTTCAATTGAATATAATTCAGTCTAGTGTTTCTCAGCACTTATTGAGTGTATGCTAGTATTGTCTCCCATTCTTTGTCCTTTATCTTGTGGCCTTTAATAGTCTCACATTTTTCTCTGGATTAGTATAGACCCCTTCTAAACATTCCGTCATCAACGCTGATGTAATGCACGTCTAGGTCTGTGTGAACTCTGAAGTAATGCATGTCTAGTCCTGTGCCCCATATTCCCTCAAATGTTAGTTTTAGTGCACCATAGTTCAAATATTGACCAGGGTCCAAGCCCAAACAGGGGGTTCTGCACGTGGGAGGCCAATCAAGGACAAAGTTGCAGCATACAATGGTTGCACAGAGGTCCCTGCAATGCCTGGTTTTCAAAATGTCAATGGTCCTGAAAATAATGAACTGGCCGTAGGGGTTTTTGATGGACTTCTGCATAAGAACCGCAATCAGAGCACCCTGGTTTGGTTCTTACCCAATTCCCCAGTTCCTCAACATTCACACCATAATCTACCTCACTTTGCATTGTACATGGGCTGCCAGGTAATGTAACTCTAACTCAGGAACACTAAGGCCCCTGTCTAAAATTGTGTGTTTAATCGACTCCAACGCAACCATCTGTCTTCCTCTGTTCCATACTAGTGGTTGAAGGAGAGTCTATGAAAACCACTTTATAGGGCCACAAACCAGGAAGTTAGTAAAAGTATAGCAGCCTGGGCAGTGCCCCCCATCTTGGCAAGAGAGATCCTTGCAATAATCGTCGGGATAAGGAAGTGCCAAAATGTCACTGATCATTTCAATGCCCTTAATACGACTCCCAAGTTACCGTTTCTCAGGTCCATCACTCAGTGATATATATTTAAATATTAAAAGGTCTGAGGGGTCCACTGCATTCCTGTTGCAGCTATGTCCAGTTCATGTCCATCCCAGGTAACCAAGAAGAAATATGACTTAGTAGTATTTGTCTTGAGACCAGCGACTCTTCCAAACTCATCTAGAAGGTGCATGGTTGGTCCTAAATTTCATGTCCTGCTATGGACATATAATAATAAATCATCCCCATAATTTGATATAATATGCATCCCCTCCTATAGTGGGATGCCTCAGGTCCCCCCACTGCCATCAGAAGTTCAAGAACAATAACAAAAGGCAGAGGGAAAAAGGGGGCAACCCTGTCACGGTTCAAGATACATAAAATATTGATAAGATACAATCCGTCTGGTTTTTACCAGGGCCACTAGATTAGAGTACTATACCATAATCCACTTAGTCCAATGCTCCCCCAACTTCATTCTGTCCATTTCCGCCTCAAGATAATTCCATCTTTCAGTCTTGAAGACATTTTCAAGGTTAAGAGAGACAATTGTTAAATCAGGGAATAAGGCTACATTTGTCTCATCTAGAATCTTTTATAGTCTCCTGAGATTACTAGGGGCCATATGTACGAACGCATTTTCCCATAGACACAGAATGGGTAAAACGGTTTGATACATCTGGCCCTAGATGTGTTACAGGCAGAAAATAAACCATTCTGACCCGGATGGATCAAACCCAGTGGATGCTGGTGAAGTCAAGTCCCCAAAACTTTACTAATGATTTTAAAATCCAGGTTCAGCATTGAAAGGGTCTATATGACAGAGCAGTGTCCCGGTTCTTTCCTGGATCAAAAAGTGGTACCACTAATGCCTTCCTAGTTGAATCTTTGAACTCACTCTTCTCCCAAGCTGCTCCATATACACTGACCAAATGTGGTACCAAGTTAGTGGAATGAGTTGACTGTGTTGGCAGCCCGTCATTCCCAGTAGTTTTACCCCTAGCCACTTGTGTAATGGCTTGTCAGATTTCATTTTCTGTGATTTGGCCCCCTTCGAGTCTCTCTGATCTCCAAGTCCAATGGACTCAGAGGTGCCCTGCATCTGGGAGCCTAGCATGTGTCCAACAGAATCCTGTATTTCTGTGATTGGAGACCCTCCGCTGGAGCACTAACCAAGCCAGTATTCTCCAAGGCCTACCTTCCCCTTCATATACCTATTAGTGTACTCTTTTTAATTATAAGAATGCAACCTCTCGATGATCTGAATATACCTCTCTCTACTGTCAGCTAGTTTATTCTTAGTAGCCTGGCCTCTACTACGTCTAATTCCAACTCATGGATGGTTTTGTTGTGATTGATTTTTTAGTGCCTTCTAGACTCCCATTGCCCTCTGGAAATAGCTACCTCACACCACCACCTTAAAAACCTCCCATTCAACCATCACGTTGGATGCTGTACCTTGGTTACTTCGGAGGCCTTCTGTAATCACCTCCACCAATAAGATATCGGCTGTGGGGTTTTCTCAATTGTACTCACACCAAAAGTGGATTATGGTCTCACCAAGCTCTGCCCAAGTACTCTGAACTCACCACACATTGACTTAATGAACTAGAGCAGAACACTGCACCCAATCACATGTGAACATCATACGTACTGGAGTAAAGCGAGTATTACCATGGTGTCTGTGTTGGAGCCTCCAAATGTCCACCAATTCACAATCCGCTATCCAACTAGTAAAGCCCTTGGTTGCTTTAAAGTACTGAGCACCTGCCAGAGGTGGCATAGAACGATCTATGCGTACATCGCAGACACAATTAAAATCCCCTCTGATGAGCATAGAGGACCAAGTTAGAAATGCAAGGAATGGTGCCTGTTTCTGATTAGGCACATAAATACTGACCAACAATAACTCCTGCCCATCTAACTTACCTGCCACCAGCATATATCTTTCCTCTTTACTACAGTATGTGAGGCAGAGAATGGGACCCTGGCCCTGATCCCAATGAGGCTCTCCTCTGCAAAAGATGAGTACCCTGTCATGAATATTTGATCCCTCTATCTCCGTTCTAATCTACAGACCTCAGCCTTAGTAAGATGGGTCCTTGGAGGAATATGACATGCATACCACTTCTCTTCAAGTATGCAATGATCTTATGCCTTTTAGTTGCCGAGCCCAGCCCTGTTACATTCCATGTAATAAGGGAGATCTTAGTCTTCAGTGACACAATATTTTGTTTTCTATCCTCTCATCTTGCCTCAAGTAAAATGCCATCAGGTAGCCTAGTTGCCTCTTTGCAAGAGCATGTAAGTGTACACTCCTCCACACAGCACTACCACTTGATAGACTCATGACTGGATTCTCAAAACTTAACATCAAGAGCCAATAAATATTTTTGAGAAGTAAAAATCACCCTTTTAACTAGTAATAAGTCACCGCTAAGCAGGCATTGCTGCTCCCAAAGCAGGGTGGAAGGTATTTGAAAGTAGGATATTTAACAATTTTATGCCAACGTCCTACTGTACAGTGACTAGCACCCAAAAGCTATTTTTCACTGTGGCAGGCCTAGCTTTCCTATACAGAAAACCAGAGTACAGATTAAAATCCTATTACTGTTTCTCAGAAATAGACCTAGCCACAAAAATAATTAAACAACTATTTTTAATAATTCTTAAAAAGCCAATAATATAGGGAAATCAGATTGTGGTATAAGACATCTGTCTCTGGGTTCTACATATAATACTTGGAGCACACTTCAAAAGGCGAAACAGGATGCCAAGGCAATTCTTGTGCTTCACGGTCTGGTTTATAGAAAACCCTCCTGTTTTACTACCAGACTTCTGTCTCTCATTTATTGGGGATTTAGTGGTTATCAGTAACTGGAGTTTAGTTTTAGATGTGAGAAAATGCTAGGATTACTATGGTGCGCTCCAAACATACACACTCAGGTCTGAGAGCCCACAGTTAGTGTGGCCAAAGTCTTTTGCCATCTTCAAAAAACACAGAGTACATAGAGTTGGCCCAAGCAACTTATATTCCATTGGTTAGGGTGTGCTCAGGAGTCTTTTCCACCCTCTAGCTCGTAACAGGCATAAATGTGGCACATCCATTGACCCGCTTCAGAACACCCCCAGAACTGAGGAAGATCAGTAGAGAACTGTACCTGCTGTCTGTGACCTGGGAGAAGCCCTAAAGGACTGGACATGCTGCTTTTTGTACAAAGAACAAAGAAGTGGACCAAAGGGTCATATGGCTGACCCACTGTTCCAGCGACATGGACATAAGAAGCTACAAGAAGCTTTTCAAGCAACAGCCCAGCTGACTGTGGCAGCTGAACCTAGAATGGAAACTACTGTTGGCCACTGCCTAAAACCCTATGAGTCTCTTAAATGCCTCCCCGGAGGTTTGGGGGTCAGGGGAACTTTTTAAGTGTACTCCTGTGATGGAATGGAACACAAAGAGCTAAAGTCAGAAGGGACAATCTTTGACCAGGACAAATGTGGTTGGTGTATCTGACATGTGCTCCATCATAGTCAGCTTCAGATTTCACTCAGGACCACGTCAATCAAAAGCATTGACTTTCATTGGTGCTTTGAGATTTCGGGAGCTATTTCTACATAAAACTCAAAAAACTCACATCTCTGGTTCACAATATTTGATTTTTGTGTTATTCTGGTTGATAGTTTCTACTCTATTTTTTTAATTCAGTTTGGGATTTGTATTATTTTACATTTAAATGTTATTACTGTTTTGGTACTGCATAAATACTTTACACATTGCCCTAAGTTAAGCCTGGTTGCTATGTGAAATAATTATCAGGGGGTTGAGCTCAAGCTAATTTAGTGGCTTTTAAGGTTCACCCTGACAAGGATTGTAATTATTACTTGAGGTGGGCAGTCAGAGGCAGACAAGGAGAGGATGTGGTGTAACAGCCAGAGCTGCTTACTTTGAACCTGGGTAACTAGGCTTGAGTATCGGCATCAGCTCAATATCCTGTAATTCTGCACATATAACTTAATCTACCCCGTCTACAAAAAATGAAAGTGTCTTTGAGTAATGTAGCTGGTGCTCATGAAAAGCACTCCAATACCTTCTTGTCAAGTTTGTGCTATATAAAACTGCAAAAAAAAAGAATAACCCAATACCTTGCAGTACTTTTATTAAAAATGGAAAAGCTGTAATTAGACGAGAAACCTGCTACATCTTTGGCTGAAACTTAAACACTGAACCACATCTAGTGGATGGTGCTACCTGCTAACCCAAGGGAATTGTTAACTGGCGGTCTGGTCAAGGGTCTTTCAAAGCACTGTTTCTAAGCACTTTCATTCTTTTCAGTTAAGGTAAGAGAAGACGTAAGGAGACTGCAGCAAGAATTAATCCTTTCTGATTAGCCCATTTGCATTCTGAGGTTTAGGAATGTCACTAAGAACATTTTGTTTATTCTTTATTTTCCCCCTATACCCTTTGTTGCTTGGTGCTTGAAGATGTAAGGTTAGTTTCCACTTGTTTTCTATTTACTTTGCAGAATATAAAACCAAATAATCATGCTCGCAATCTATGATTATATACCCACCTTTATCATTATTTAACTTTTCCCCTTCAGAACTATGCAATTGTATACATTTATCGGAGCCTGCGTCACAGACAATGGGTACTTTCGTATGGGGTCAATGAGGAGTCCACCAGGCTGTCCCCCCCAGAAATTTAGTGTCTCCTATGCCCCTGCACACAGGGGATGAGCCACATACACAAAAGCTACAACGTTTGCCGTTGGGAGTGGTGTGAGAGTGCAGGTGGTGTGTCTGTATGTGAGGGACTAGAAAGGAATATACTGATCTCCAAGGAACACAGATTCTTGATGAGAGGAGTGTGAGTGGATGCATAGATTATTTCACCAGATCAAGTCCATGATATTGAAACGTTTTTGATTAATAACTCTAGGCACTGTAGGATTTATTGTCCAAGTTCACATCCAGGTCACCAATCAGAGAAAAGTTTTATATTGCAGTAAGTTTCTTGAATCAAAAACTGAACTAGAATTAAAAGTCCTCTCCCAGGCAGACAGGGACTGTCCCGGGTCACAATGGTCATTTGTGCCTGCTTGTTGCACCTCCATGGCACTTTGGTATCATAGAAGGGAACTTCAGAAGGTTGTAGCCCCCCTCTTTAATACAGATCATACAGGCACACTTTTGCACTGTACCATCAAAAGTGAGCACTCCAGCATTTGCATAGGGTAGTAGCCACATGCAAATGAGGGTACACGTTGTCTTTGTGCATGTGCCGTATTACAGACCCAGACACAAAGCAGCTGTCAGGAGATGCATTTACACTACATAGAAGTGGTGTGCAGTCAGTGCATCACCGAAATGCGCCACTAGGGAGAGGAATGAGGGGGTTAGAATGACCCCCCCATGCATCCTACTCTCAAAAGAGATGAGCTGCTCTAGTGAAAGATGGAGCAATGGTTTTAAACTGTGGTTCTGCCTTCCTCTTATGCGCGCCCATAGGCTCGGCACGAACTTTCAGAGTTCAAGCCTGGTCTGAGAAAATCACTTTTTCTTCAGTGAGGCACACTCTTCAGGTCAATGCTGGGCACACTAAACCAAGGGTGTGCGAGGCACATAAAAGTTTTCAAGTTGTCATGTGTCATGTGTGACACCTCAAGTCAGTTCAGGGCTTCTAGCAACCAAAATGTTGCATCAAAATTCACCAATCCCAATATGCAAAGGACTGGTAGTTAGGAATTCAGGAATAACTGAAGGTGTCACAGACTAAAAGAGGCCACTCAATCCACGTTGATATTTTCCTTACATTCTGGACTTGTTCAGTTCACACAATCCTAGCGAAAATACACGGTGGACCCTCAACATACTGGATACAACTCTGGGCGCGTCACGTACACCTAATCTGACTAACAGCCGCTCCCTCCCTCCCTTTCCTGCGCACAGCGCACCCCACGGTTTGTGGCTCACTGAATCCCCATCCCTTTCTTCTTTTTCCTAAACAACGGCGCAGCCGCACCCTGTCATTATGAGCGTCTCGGAAAAGCTTCTGAGGCCAACGGGGATAACACTGCAGACAGGCAAGTCTCATCCCGCCCACGCGGTGACCCCACACCCGCGGCCACCGTGCCCCCAGACGTTTCATCGCCTGCTCTTGATGTGGCGATGGGGGCGTGGCGGACAAAGCTTGTGCGGTTTACTGTTCAGATCTAAAATAAAGAAAAAGAAAAGAAAACATGGCTTTTCTGTGAACTCGTCTGCTTGCAAGTTGGCACATTTTAAGATAGGCATAGATGTCCTTACCTGCGATGTGAACACTTAGCGTCCAGACCAAACTCTGGCATTTAGTCCAGTCTCAGGTCAGATGTGTGTTTTTTTAATGCCACCACTTTTTCAGACAACACTCCTTTCTTTTGATTAAATTCAGCTTTGGTTTTACTTTTTTCAGTTCTTTAATGTGCAATGAATGTGTTTCCCTTTTAAAAACAAAAGGCGTTGGCATAGTATGTGCTGCTTGGATGCTTAACTAAGACTGCTTGAACCCGACCCTCATATGGTGGGGCCAGTTGGTGACTATGGCCAGGTTGCATTCATGGTTTTTCCCTTTCCAACCCAATGGCATAGGTGCCAAGCGGACTTTGTGGCATTTTCAGCCCTTTTTGTATTTTTAGCCCATAGCATGTTGCATTCTGGGATTTGTGATTTCATTTTCAGCTCAGCTGCCCTATTGCTAACAACATATATAGGGCCAGATGTACAAAGCCCTTTTGTATTTCTTAACGGTCTGGATCAGTATCTCGGGCAGTTAAGAAACGCAAAACGGCCTTTTCTTATGTACAAAGGCCCTTAAGGAATCATAAATTGCGATATCTATCTTGTAGAAATCACAATTTGCGATTCCCAGATTAAGAAACTACAACTAGGGTTTCCCTATTTGTGATTCCTATTCTGATGTACAAAGCATTTCCTAAATGTGACCTTGGCATTTAGGAGATGCAATTACCACCGACTTAAAGTCGGTGGTGATCAGGTGCAATTTAAAAAAGGCACCCCAAAGTCCTTTTTTAATTGCAATACAGCACACACATGCCCCTTAGGCATATGTGTGCTCTAGAGGTACACCCTTATTTTTGGGGAAGACCAAGGGGGACCTTTTGCCCTTTGCAATCCCTGTTTATTCAGGAATCGCTATTAGGAAATCAGAATCTCTGTACATAGCGTTTTGCATTTCTTAAGTAGCAATATTTATGAAGTCCCTATTTAAGAATTGCAAAATGGCATTTTTATACATCTGGCCCATAAAGTTGGATTTGGATCCACCCTTTTCAACCATTGGCTTCCTTCAACCAGCATCTTTCAGCCATTGGCTAGAGACTTTGTCAATCATGTCTTGGTTTAGCTAACTGAAGTATTCATCTCTCTCCTAATGCTAATTGTGATTTGGGTGTATCCTTCAACTTCCACTTGCAGTTCTTGCATAGAACTGTATTAGTGGCTTCTTTTCAATAGACATCCCTGCCCACTCCTGCCAGTTCCCTCTAGAATGTCTTGCTCTAATGTGCCAAATCTGCACGTTTAAGCACCTTAAACTTAGAACTATTAACTTTGATAATGATTGTTAACATTTTTAAGGAGATAAAAAATTCCAGCATAATGAGCACTCTTGACTACAAAGGGTTGGTCAAAGGTGTGATATGGACGTTAGTCAAATTGATCCAATGTAAGTGCACCAACACCACAAGTCCTCCCCGATTGAACCTGATAAAAACCAAAATTATTGTCTTTGAAAAAAAAAGCTTTTTTTCTGAATCAAATTTCAGAGCTAATGTCCAAATCTTGACTGCCTTGCTTAACTGGATGGATGCAATACTTCAAGATTTAACAGGTCAAGTGTTGGAAACACCCACCATCACCAGGTGGTGGTATTCAGAAAAGCTACAAACATCACCCCAGTATTATGGTTGGCTGTAGGAAGAGATGCTTTAGTAGTTACAGTGAGGGGATTGTTGGCTTAAGGGACAAGAGCTCCCACAATCACAGTATGGGACTCATTATCAGAATTTAGTGTTTTACTAACCATGGCACATTTCCAAACATTACCCTACAAGATTTTGTGTCAAAAAGGGGGACAAGCCAAACCATGAACTGATGGGTTTACTAGGACAAAGAATGTCCTATCAATCACTTTAGGTAATCACTGGTAAAAGGAAGACAACCTCATCCATCACCTAGGAGATTAATGATTGGTAATGGGAAGGACAACTCCAACAGTCAGTCTGTGATAATGTCCTGAACATGAGAGGGAATCTCTAACTATTATCTAATGTGTGTTTTTGCTCAAAGGGTTTCACCCCAACCTTCAACCCAATATCACTGGCGAAAGTAAGGCTAGCACCAGTCTTCACCTTATAAGAAATCTAAGCACTAGGGAGAAAATCCAAATATTACCCTCTGATAAATGTTAATGCAGAGGTGTAGCACCTGGAAAAGCTGCTACAAGTATCACCAGCACCAATAGAACATTGCCCACCCTATGAGGATCCTTTGTTCATCCTAGGAAAATTACATGAGAGATAGGCAAACATAATCATCATGGTGCATGGGTCCCAGAGAGGGACATATATAACCATAATCATACATAGATCCAAATATCAACAGCAGTGATTTCTAACATAACTAAGGATGTCCACAGCCATCACAAAACAAGAATACATCATTACCCTGGTAGAATCACTAGCTCACAAGAAGACAACCTATAGTCTTCTAGTTGGATAGCAAGCATGAGTAGTATGACCACTCCCTTCACCCTGTGACAGTGGTTGGCGTACGGAGCAAAGCCCCAACTACCACATAGCAAATATCACTGCCTCAAGGTAGGGTAGCTGCAGTCATATATTTATGAGTTAAACTGGCTTCCTGAAGGACCTTAGCAACCATCACCCTTCAACTATTACAGTCACAAGGGAAAATAGCTTCAACCTTCACTCTGCAATAATACCGGTCACAAAGGAGGCCAGTCCCACCCATCAAATGTAAGTCTTGCTGGCCCAAGGAAGGGCAGTGTTAACCATCTGCCTTAAAGGGTCAAAGGCACAGGGGAAAACAAATACAACTAGCACTCTTTGGGAATGTATGGCACAAAGAAACGCAATACCAAACATCATCATATAAGAAACACTGGTACTTTGAAGGGGCAGTCCCAACTATCAATCTATAGGTGTCACTAGATCATGGGTACTTGCAAACATTTTTCTTGGGACCAAAAATTATAGTCTGTCATGTGCCTGAGGGCCCCATTGATGCCAGCAGGATCAGATTAGGGTGTTTGGGGTGGGTTGTAAGGTGGACGTAGAGGTAGCAAAGTATGCACATGGTATGGACAGTCAAGGAGTTATTTTGAGGGTTTCATTTCATAATGCCCTCTAAATTAAGCCCTAGTCTCTAGGAAAGTTGTAGATTTGACAACACTGTGTTATGCTGGATCTGAATCTCTATCCCTCTACCACACCTTGGGTAAGTCTTCTCTGCCTGCTATTGCTACACTGGAAGAATCAAGTGTATAATGGAAGTAACTTGATTACTGAACTAGAATGAAATAGAATTGCACAACGTGATACCAGAAAACCTGGGATCCCTCCTGGCTTCCCACTTGACCAAATTGTGCGATATTGGCAATTGTTTTTTCACTTTGTCTCCTTTTTAGGTTGAAGCCTACCAGACAGTAAAACTGTCTGGTTGTAAACACACTTTTTGTGGGCATTCTGGAAGCTTCCCTGGACATGTATTCCACCCATTGCTTACAATTGGCTTTGTGGTTTGTAACTCACATTTCCTGGCTTTCTATTTGCTGGCTTTATTTTTTGTAGGCTTTCCAGCATGTCTTCCTCTCTCCTGTGGCACAAAGAATGTTCACTGTCGCTCCTTGTATTTTTCCACTAGGGCTCACTTTCTGTAAACGGGCCTTTAAATGTTGTTTTTATGTTGTTTCATTTGCTGTGTGTTCAAAGAGAGACGCCAAATGTCAGGGTCTGTCTTTGTGAGGGAACTTGGTGTTTACTTTTCTTTCTCTGGCTTCAAAGTGAGAAGATGTATGTGACAATTTTGCTGGGTACTGGGAAAGAAAATTTTTTTTTTCTAGCACCCAGCAAAATGTGAATGTCTACAAATGAACTATGCAAATATTTGAGAATTAGGAAAGCACAAAAGTAACACTTTTTGTAATTTTGAAGTGTGGTGGAACAAATATTTTAATATGATCAAAACAAATCGGTACACTGGGTGATGCCATTTCTACACATTATCTTTTGTGCGCTGCATAGTTATATCAGTAAAACTTTATGTGCAAATGTAACTGTCATTTCAATTGAAAATATGTTGTCTGTAATGGCAGGGCGCTAACACACTATGCATACTCCACTCTAAGCCACTCGCCTCTAAGCCACTCCACTTTACTACACTCCACTCTACGACACTCCACTCTATGACACTCCACTCTATGACTCAACACTCCATTACACTCCACTCCACTCTATGCTACTTCACTCTAGGCCACTCTACGACACTCCACTCTATGGCACACCATACCTCTCCACTCTAAACCACTTCACTCCACAACCCTCCACTCTACAACACTCCACTCTACCACACCCTATGCCACTCTACTGCAATCTACAATGCTCCATGCCACTTTACTCCACTCTACAGCACTCCAAGCTACACCACTACATGCTGTGATACATTAGTCCATTCTGTGACACTCCACTCCTCTCTACGTCACTCCACTCTATAGCATTCCACTCTAAGCCAATCCACTCTATGACACTCTACTCTACTACACTACACTCTACTCGCTCTGTGTCACTCAATGCTACTCCACTCTATGCCACTTAACTCTAGGCCACTCTACTTCACTCTATGCCACTCCACTCTACTCCTCTCCAATCTGCGACTCTACTCCACTCTACACCACTCCATGGCACTCTACTCTGTGCCACTCCACAACACTCCAGTCCATGACACTCTCCTCCACTCTACAACACTCTACTCTTTGCAACTCCACTCTATGACCACTCCACTCTATGACACTCTTCGCCACTCCACTCTATGGCCCTCATTTCGACCTCGGCGGTCTTTTTCGAAGACCGCTGAGGAACCGCCGTGCTGAAGCCCGCCAGTGCAGGTGGTTTTCCGCACGGCGTATTATGACTGCTGGCAGCCCTCTGTCCTTTTTCGGACGGAGACCCACCAGCAGCCATACTGGCGGTCGGCGGGGAAGTGGAGGTTGCTCCACCTCCACCGCCGGTCATCAGAACACTGCCCACCGAATCACGTCCCATGATTCGGTGTGGCGGTGTTCTGGTGACGGGGTGCTGGCGGCGGAGCAGCCCCCATGGATCCCGTCCCCTCCCTAAGGATCAACGGACAAGGTAAGTTTATCGTCCGTTAGGGGAAGGGGGTGTCGGGGTGTTGTGTGCGTGCTTGGGGGTGTGCGTGTGAGTATGTAGAGGGGGTGTGTGAGTGCGTGTATGCATGCGGGGGGTGTTGTGTGTAGGGGAAATGTGTGCAGGTCGGTCTGTGTGCATGTCTGTTTGTATGTGTGCGGGTTTGTGTTGTTGCAGTGTATGTGTGCGTGTAGGGGTGTGTGTCTGTGCATGTTGGGGGCGGGGGTGGGGAGGGGGTGTGTCTGTGCATGTTGGGGAAGGGAGGTCCTGCCATGTTTGGGAGGTGGTAGGGGGGTTGGGGGTGTGGGGGGAGGACTCTGGGTGAGGGAGACGCTTTATTAGTGCCAGGTAAGGAATTCCCTGGCACTGATAGTGCCTACCGCCATGGATTTCGTGGCGGTTCCAAACCACCCAAAATCCATGGCGGTATGCAGGGTCGTGATACTGCAGGCGGGCTGGTGACCGAAGTCTCCAGCCCAGCGGTCGTCACCGCCCTGGCGGTCGGAGTGGAGAAGCGGCAGATGACCATGGCGGTAACCGCCATGGTCATGATTCCATTCTTTTCTGCCGGCCTGTTGGCGGTATTACCGCTGCTTCGCCCCCGTCCGCCAGGGTTGTAATGAGGGCCTATGACACTTCACTACAAGCCACTCTCCTCTATGCCACTAACTTTTAGCCATACTGAACAGCAGCCATGCTGGTGTACAACGTGGCTAAAACACATTGGCAAAGCCAATAGCTCTTGCATAGGTAGAACGTATTGGCTTTGTCAATGCTTGTGTTTTACTATCTCCTGGACCACATTTTTTATACCATTATTTTGATTGTATGACTTATAACCTTCCACTGCTCACACTTAGGGGGACTATTTTTTTCTTTTTTAGCACTCAATTAGAATGCGTGTGTTCTCTTGCTCTCTTACTTCCTTGCTGCTCTCCACCTGAAATACGCCCAATTCATCGGGTGCTAAACCTTGCCCCTCCTCCACCACCCACTGCTTGTTTCCCCACCCTGTTAGTTTTTGCTTTTTACTTAGTCTCCTGCCTCAAGCTCCTCTGTTGTGAGCCTTCCCACTACCCGTTGACCCCATTCATTCACTTCTCGCTCCTTGCGCTCCTGCATTGCTCTCCTCCTGTCAGTCCTTAAAAAAATATTAAATTTTTTTTGGATGGATGGACTGGCAGCTCTCATTTGCTCGCTGGCCCTCTCTGTTTTCAACATTTTTGTGCACCTATTAAAACCTTTACTTTCTTTTTTTATCTTCCCTGTAAGTAGTGTCCACCATCTTGTAATGGTAAATAAAACAATGATTCAAACGGTGGCCTTTTCATGCCATATGGGTCAGCATGCATGGTGATGCAAGCACATGTATATCATCCTTCCTGGCCACCATAGTGTCATGATGTGTACACATGACATTGGAACGCTCATCATTGCACTCTTTTTCAGGTTACTTTTTATTTTTGTTGATACTGCAGACCATCGTCGAAAAACATTGGCAAGCTATTTGGTCGAAAAGGTGAGACCTAGTGGTTTTGTCAATGCCTGTCCTACATTATCATAAACCAGACCACTCAGGTTCACATGACAATTGACTTTCCTTTTACTTCACTATTGGCATTGTTGTCACGGTAGGGGTGGGCATAAATGTTTCTAAATTCATGTTTGAAAACTATCACTCTTACAAAAATACTTCTCAATTCACTGATATAATCTAGTGTACTAAGGTGAAAGACTTATTCTAATAAAATAAACTGTTTCGCATT
This sequence comes from Pleurodeles waltl, assembly GCF_031143425.1. Taxonomy (NCBI): domain Eukaryota; kingdom Metazoa; phylum Chordata; class Amphibia; order Caudata; family Salamandridae; genus Pleurodeles; species Pleurodeles waltl. Next base: position 743,897,160 of record NC_090450.1, on the reverse strand, counting down.
TTGAAATTACTTTATCTTAATTTTTACTCGTTTTTGCAAGTTGTCTTTAAAATTAAGGTGTTCCTATAGTTAAGTGATGCAAGACACCTTCTTTGCTACTCTTCTTTTACTTCAGTTAGCTTGCAAATAAATGCATGTATTTAACATCTTTGTGACTATTACTGGTTTGTCATTTAAACAGCAGCCGCAGGACGCTGTTCACCAGAGGGGCCTTACCCAAAAGTCAGGAGGGCCGTAAGCGGCCACTGGGCCGTACTTTGAGTATCACTGCACTAGATCAAGATTGTGAAGCCACAGTTACCTTGCAGCCTTGCGGCCAAGTGAATCAAGATCCCAATTTTCATTCTATGATCCAACCAATGCCTAAAAGGATTGCTGACTCTAGGGAGAACGGACTAAAACAAGACCCCACAAAGATATCTGGTTCATGGGAGGATGACACCACATATTATCTAATAAGGAGCACTGCTACAAACCTACAAGGTTTGCTGGTGCGAAGTGTTGGACACACACCATTATTTTACAGAAGTGTTGCGAGGGCTTTTCTATCCTAGACAAAGTGATACTTATAGTTTCAGTCTGCCACCCTTGTTCAAGGGGTTGCTAGGAAGAAACATAGTATTCATTTGCTCTAGTACCAGGCCTATTAGCTCATGATGACTACAGATAAAAAGGGATAATGGCCACAGCGGTAACACTTCTAGGATCTCTAGTAGAAGGGGGGAACCAGCCATCACTGAGAAAGATGACTGGTATATGGAGGAGAGCTTCAATAATCACACCACAAAGGTCTCTGGCATAAAGGATGATGACTCCAACCAACACCTAAAGAGAATCGTTGTGTCCAGATAAGGCATCTCAAAATACTACCATATGAGGATCGATGTAAAAGGAGAGGGTGGCCACAACCATGATCACGTGGCTCTAAGAAGGAGGTACCAACCATCATTCTCTAAGGAAAAGCTGGCACAGGGGAAGGTCTTATCTGACAGGCCTGTACTAATGCCATTTTGTAATGTGTCCACCACCACCACTGCTGGCTGATTTGCGCCACCGCCGTGCCAACCCCTTCATGCCGTGGCAGCAATCATTTGGCAATTGGCAAACCTCAAGGGATGTGTACACAGCCCTGTTTGGGCCTGAACAGCGACCCAGGCCAGATCTCGGCTCCTTCAAGTGCTTGTGAAGTTCCAGCTGCCACGCATATAATGCAGCCGTTGTTTGCTGAGCATTGTTGTCTGCCTGCCGGGGCTTGTCTGGCTTTTCCTATTGTTTCCCTTACAAAGCATAGGCTGTAAGGCGGTGTACGACAAGCTCGTGTTAGGAGAGGCTCCCGGCCAGCGGGATGTGTGATCCTACTACTAACAGGTGGCGCGGCACCGCCGATGCAAGTTTCGGTTGTGCAAGAAGGAACGCAGCTTGTCAGCCATGCCTTTAATTCGCCGCCATTCGCGCGGGGTGGGGGTGCCGTGCTGTGCCCAAATCCGAATTAGAGCAAAATTGGCACCGCTGTCTACTTCGAGTGCGGTGATCCATTTTATAACCTCGATAAACAAGCAGATTATCGAGATAGCGCAGATTTCAGTATAACGTCATGCTAATCTATTTATGTATGCTCACATGCTGATTGCAGGTGCTTCTGAAGCGTCTAGAAGACCAGAGGAGCCGAACCCAAGCTTGCAATTAGGGGCAGCTCTAACCATGTATTTATTGATTTATTGATTTCTTTATTTTGCATCGCTATTTGCAATTAGGGGCTATCTTAGTATCCTAAAGGAGCCCCGGTAAACAAAAACAAAAAAAAAAAACTTCTTAAAATGCGCAAACCAGACACTCTCCTTTCGTCTCTACGTGCAATCTCTCTCTTTTTCTATCCATTCATTCTTCTTCTCTCCTCTCTCTCTGATAGCTTTCTCTCTGACCCCCTCCACCTCCCCCTGTGGTTAATCGGAGCCAATGGTTACAGGTGTATCCCACCCAAAACAAGACAGAGAAAAACACAAACATGGGAAAGGCGGAGGATGGGAATAACGAAACACAGTGACAGATGGAGAAAGCACACATAGGGGGTTATTACAACTTTGGAGGAGGTGTTAATCCATCCCAAAAGTGACGGTAAAGTGACGGATATACCACCAGCCGTATTACGAGTTCCATAGGATATAATGGACTCGTAATACGGCTTTTAGAAATGAAGCACTTTCTTTCCCCCTCCCTACCTCTTTCACTTGATGCATCAGTCTGCCTGCTGTAATTAACCTGTGGAAGCTGGAAAATTGACAAAAGTGCCAGCAGCACCACCATTCCCTGTAAACCAACCTCCAAGGGTTCCAGGGTTCCAGCCCACTGGGGAAATGCCCAATGGAATACATGGCCTGCCCAGGTATCATGTTGCTGAAAAGGCCACGTTTCAGCGCAGATCTTACACTGTTTTCAGACAAAGATCTTCCTGGAACACCTGCACTCTAAAGTTACTTATAAAATTGTGGATCTCACCATAAAGTTCGCCTTCCATTCTGGCAAGAAGCTGATTAACGCTCAAGTGAAAAAGACCCGGTCCTTGAGAGAGCAATCAAAATCAAACTTGTGGCAGGTAAAGGAAAGCGAACACGGGTTAGAGTAAGGCCATCAAAGCCCAAAACCCCAATGCGGGCCATCATGCAGGGACATACTCCACATTCAAGTCAGATAAATTTGAGGGTGGCAACATAACATAACGTAACATAGCATAACATAACATAATTGTGAAGAAGTGAGGGAATCCAGACAAGTTGGGATAAAAGTATTTATTAACATTTAAAAGTAATTAAGAAAAAGTAAAACGTCCCAGCCACAATGGTAACTGACTTTTTAGAGTCTTCACAAGTCAACATTCTTTTCACGTCATCACATTCTGTATTCTATACCATTGCCATAGAAACTCACACATATCACATATCTTCCCCCCAATAAAACATAAAGAATTCAACATCACAATGCACAGTAGGAGACACTTACATCAATACAGAACTCCTGAGAAATAACACTATTTTTAATAACTTACTTCAGAGAAACTGAAAAACCTTTTAAATATTCTGGACATTTGACAGACCACATACTTCTTCTTTGATATGAGTAGTTAGAGCCCTTCGATTTTAGATTGTCAAAAGTTTTTTTATTCACATTTCTTGACTTGCATGCCAATTTATTACGTTCACCAGTCTCTTCAAGTCTTGCTGATGAAGAATTCAAAAGGTCTGAGTTTTCTGAGTTTGTAAGAACAACCACTACTCTTCTTACATTCCAAATCCAGTTCTCACTTAATTTAACCGTATTGCGAAACAGTTTAATGACTTTGAGAGGTGCAGAGAATTTTGAGCACTCAACCTTCTGAGGATTTTTCACTCTTATCGTATCGCCTAACGTGACCTTAGTGGTGGACACCGCATGTCTTAAATCAAAATGTATCTTTCTTTTCAAAATCTTGTCCTTTTGTTTTTTTCCCACATATCTGTTTTAGTTGGTTTACCCACCTCTTTTTTCCACACCAACTTAGACATATAAGGGAAATGGGTTTGCAATCTCTGAAAAGTTCAAAGACACCTTACCAATGATGGAATGAGGAGTGAGTCATTACAACACCACTCTCTCAACTTCAGACTTCCAGCTTTTATTTTAAGACTTTGCCACCTACATGGTTTCTTTCAGAACCCTGTTAAATCTTTCTAGAATTCCATTTGTTTCCGGGTGATAAAGAGAGGACTTCTTAAGCTTGATGCCACATTTAAACAAGAATTCTTTCATTCCGTTAGACACCAATTGTGCTCCATTATCTGTTAAAAGTACTTTGGGTAAGCCTTCTCTACCTAACACTTTGCCAAGAAATGTAATTACACCTTTTGTTTCAATACTTTCTGTAAATGAAACTGCAGGCCACCTGGTACACAAATCTATCAGCACCAACAAATGATGGCATCCATTTTTGCATGCAATTAGTCCTAATATATCTGAAGCAATTTCTTGCCATGCGCTACTTGGCAACTGTCTTACCACCATAGGTTGTACCTTTGTTTTACAAACTTGATCACGGTTGAAGCATACCAACCAATCTCTAACCATTCTTTCAACTTGGACATCCATGCCAGGCCACCAATACTATAGCTTGATCCATTCTTTTGCCTTTGAAATTCCTTGATGCCCTTCAGTGTCCAATTGTATAATTTTCTCTCTGAGGTTCACAGCTGGAATGAGTCTGGTGCCTTTCCAAAGTAAGTCATCTCTTACAGATAGTTCATTATGCACATTACAACATTTTTCCACCTCCTCATCAGCCATGTTCTTATGATGCCAGCCTTTCCGATTTAACTCAATAGCTTTCTGTAACACCACACCCTTGGGCCAGTTCATCTTTCCACTTTTTTCAGTGATAACACTCTCTGTAATCTCACATACACACCAGTCATCCCAGAGTTTATTTGACTATCTGTGTTCAAGACATCATCTACAACTTGACTATTTTGATTCGGTATAAGTCTCGACAGATTGATACTTTATTGCACCCTGGAATATATTCCAGCATGAAATCATACTCAAGTAGATAATCAACCTTAACCCCCTCGATCTGAGCTAGGTTGCCACTGGGTGGAGAACTTTTTGTGAAGCATCAAGGTACTGAAGAGTCTGAATGGTAGACTGCAAAATTCCCAAAGTTTGCCCTTTTAGGTGAAGTGAAGGAATATTTGATGAGGAGGCCATATTGGAATTGTTAAATATGTGTCTTTGAGATCTAATCTCGTTAACCAGTCCCTTTTTCAAAAGACTCCCCTTAAAAGGTAAATCCCCTCCATTTTGAAGTGGTGATAGACCACCCACTCATTTAACTCTTTTACATTTATTAATGCCTAATACCTTTGTCTTTCTTTTCGACCAGTAAAATATTGGTGATGAATCCTATGTTTGAGGACTCCAAAATAACCCCTTTTGCCAGCAAATCTTCTACACCATTCATGACCAACTTCAAGTCTTGTTACAAAAATGTTATCTCTCGAGGTGTCTTCACCTGGACTGGGAGACCTATAAACGTTAGTTTGTAACCCTTGACCACATCCAAAACCCAGGGATCCTGTGTCACTAGTTTTCAATTCCCACACAATTGGGCCACTCTGCTTCCCACCTTTGTAGGGGTATGTGAAGGGTCTCTGGAAAATCTTACCTGCTGAACAATCTCTGTGCTTCTGGTCTCCTCTGGAAAACCTGATAAAGGTCCTTTATCTCTGAAGGTAGAATCCCTAGTGTGAACGAAAGCTTGGTTGAGCAAACATATTGCCACCTTCCCAGAAAAGTCTGGATAAAGCTTGATCTCGGCAGAGGAACCGACCCCTCGTTCTCCGGGCCCTACCAAAAACCCCATCCTGAAAAATCTTTTTAATGTCTCTCTGAAACTTCTAAATGGAACTAAAAAATCCTACGTACTTGGCCATGTCTTTAATGAATTAATCTCTGAAAAGATGACCCTGCGGGGAAGAGCCTCCTTCCTTGCTAGCTAAATCTATTAATTTGGCATCGATTCTGAGGAAGACGCTTTTTATTTTTCTTCTGTTATTAGAGAGCGGTGTTCACATTTCCTGATAGACTGACAGCCGTTTGGGTGCGCTGGCGCAATTCTCTGGGATCCACTGATGTCTCGTTGAGATAGGCCTCCTCTGCCATCTCAAATATTTTAGTTAGGGGACCAATAAGGTCCAATAGCCTATTGTGGCAAGATTTCAGGCCTTTGCCAAGTCCTTTTCTGGGATTTTTACTGTTTTTACTAATGAATGCCACCACTTTAGCATCCAATTCAAGAGCTGTTGTGATTTTGTCAGGGAGGGAAGGGTTTAGAGCACTCAGATCTTAAATGAGATCCCTCCTTGGGAATCTCTCTTCTCAGCCAGAAGCTAATATAATCAGTGACATGCTGAGAAGGAGTCCATTCAGGTAATAGGGGATGCGTAATGAGGAGAGGGTAAAAAATGTCCCGTCTGGAGGTCTAAGGCATGGTTTCCGATCATGTTGGAAGTGACCGTGGACTTCCCTATCCCAATACCGACATCCATGGATGTAATCTTTGCCCAGGAGAGGAATTTCACCCTCTCGCTGAGCAAGGTCTGCTGGTTCTGATGGCTTGGAGGATTTCAGAAGACAATGGGAAATCCCAGGGCTTTCGGTAAATGCTTTTCAACTCATATCTGAGTCGTTGGCACCTGGGACCAGGAAAGCGTATCGACTGGCTTGGAAAAAATGAGTATGTTGGTGTGTTCGACGGAATTAAAATCCAGTTTCAACTGATCTAGTGAATATGATTAACTATCTATTTGAATTGTTCACCTCAGGATTATCCTATAGGACAGTGAATGTTTATAGATCAGCTATACATTGTTTGGTGGATGGAACATTTGTTGGTCAGAATTTACTAACTAAGAAAATGATGCGAAGTATGCAAGTCTTGAACCCACCTACTGCAAAGTACACTTCATTATGGGAAGTTAGGGATGTTTTACAGGTCCTGACAGGATGGGGTGAGAACTCCAATCTATCATTAAAACATATTTCTTACAAATTAAATGTTTTACTCTGCCTAGTGTCAATTAGACAAACCTCAGATGTAAGAGTCTTAGATGACTCTAGCAAGTCCTACCAACCTGAAAGAGTTTGTTTTTATATTAGAAGAACACAAATTCTATCAACCTCGATTTTTTACCCTTACTTTGTTTCGAATGAAAGACTTTGCATTATGAAATGCTTGAAAGATTACGAGTGCAAGTTTGAGAATGAAAGTTGCACAGTTATTGATTTCACATAAGTGGCCTCATAAGGCTGTGTCTTCCCTAACTTTAGGAAGATGGGTTAAGGAGGTAATGAGTGAGGCTAATGTGGATATTACTAGATTGGCGTGGGTGGAGGCAAAATCTATCAGGATGATGTGTTAGTGTTTGGATCGTCTCAGAAAGAACATGACGACAGACTTAAACTAGTTTTAACCAAGTTCAAGGAGAGGGGCTTAACGCTGAGAGCGGACAAATGTAGACTCCGTCTGTATGAGATCGAATATTTGGAACATAAACTTACTAAGAGTGGAGTTATGCCCAAGGAGCGACTAGTAGAAACTATTAGCAACTTCCCTACACCATTAAACAAAGATGAGTTAGTTGCATTTTTGGGTATGGCAGAGTACTATAATAAATTTGTACCGAACTTCGCCATTCGCACACACTCCATGAGATTATTGTTGAAGAAAGGGACACAATTTTCTTAGACCAGAGATTGTGAGACAGAATTTCAGAACAATAAGGAAGCACTGGGGAAAGCTTCTTCCTTAAGAAGATTAGACACAAGTAAAACGTCCATTTTGATCACTGACGAAAGTGGCTGTGGCTTGGAGGCAGTATTAAAACAAGTTAAGATGGCGAGAAACAGACTATAATGTTCTTTCCAGAGCCCTTGTTGGTCCTGAAATGCATTACTCAGTCATAGAAAGCAGCAATGTGAAGAAGTGAGGGAATCCACCGAAGTCGGGATAAAAGTATTTATTAACATTTGAAAGTTATTAAGGAAAAGTAAAACGTCCCAGCCACAATGGAAGATGGCAGGTAGCTGACTTTTTACAGTCTTTACTAGTCAGCATTCATTTACACATGTCATCACATTCTGTTTTCTATACCATCGCCATAGAAACTTACAGATACCAAAATAATATTTATCTTTGACCCCATTCTATCCATCCTCTAAACAGGTCCACATTTCCCCACTTTCCTCACTCTACTATTTAAATCTGTCTATTTAACCCTGTCAATGATGGTCCTCTCTTCCTTTGCGCTGACAGTCTCCTTACATCCCCCAGACCACCACCTTGGACCAGAAAGCCAAAATATCCTCGAAACCACAAATCCATCTGCTCTTCCTCAAGAGTCAAGTCTTCTCCCCGCCTGGCTAGCAGTGACCGTGTCAGAATACTGTCAGGAACAGGCAATTCTAGACGAGCTAGGTTGTCTCTATTGGTCCTAAAGTCAAAGCACTATCCAAACCAACGAGAGAATGGTAACAAGATTAGAGTGTTTAAAGTTCCAAAGAAGCTAATTTCTTTGATAACTGTTAGTCCAGTGTACGGAATATTATTACTTCATTTAGTGATATTAAAACAAATACATTTACTTATGAGTTTTATAAAGAGCTGTAAGTTACCGTTTGATTACTTCAGAACGCTTCATTCTTAATAATATTAGCAAATAATTAATAAATGATGCCTTTATTCCCTCAGAATTCCTGGATAGCACTGGTATGAATGAATACACAATTTAGCTTGTAATGTGGGCTATATTAATGCCCTTTACTACCATTTATATGGAGTAAAATAATAAATCGTATATGCATAAGGTCTTTCTCTTCGTATGGCATAATGTATGAATTCATTTATTTTTGTGAGTTCCTAAATTTGTCAGTCAACGTAACTGAGGCACAGGGAAATTCAGAAAATTTCCCCAAGAACACACTATTTGTCGCCTCAGGGATTCCGGGATCTGAGCGCAGGTTAATTCGCTGTACTATGCAATTCAGTCAGCTGAGGATAGTCTTTTCTCTTTCTAGTTTACACTGATAAATAATGCTCTGTGCTTGTCTTTCAATTACTAAATGAATGCACTATGTTCAGTAAAGGTGATTGCCAGAGTCCGTAAATCACAGGGCAAATCACTCAGAATCTTTATAAGAACTCTTTCTAAAAGAAGCTTGACAAAATGAGTGTGTAATTCTTAAAAGGGTTAGTATTTAAAGCAACTTAGCACATTGTTTTTGCTTAAAAACGTTTCTGTGTTGTACTATGTAAAACATACTGAAGGCAGAACATTACATACATGTCCTGATTTGAATAAACAAACTATTTCAGAAGAAGCCCTATACCACAATGGATGGAAATAAACAATGGGCAAACTAATGAGGTCACATAGGCCCCTGAAGCTTTCACTCAAGTTGCAGAGTTTCAATTGGACTGCTTGGTGAAATGCTGTGTTGCTGCAATCTGCAGATACACTTTCACCCACCTGTCTAAATTTAAACTGCAATTGTAAATTGAAACGTAAATCAGGTCAAGTGGAAAAAAACTGAGTTTTGGGTTTCATTGGTAATCATTTAATCTATACTGTACAACTATGCTTTGTTTGGCAGAATGCTTCATGTGTAGGTCCAGTCCATTCATAGCTTTAGCAGTCTTGACTGTCTTATGTATTAAAAACACCTATATTAAAACCACATACATATAAAGATTTTGAGTCAGCCCTCTTCATCCATTTGTCTGTTCAACTGTAATTGTCATTTTGTTTCTGTCCACCACAGCATACATCATGGGGCAATCGGTCAGCCCAGTTCAGCTAGTGCCTCTTTTGTGTTGTCCAGTAACAGATTATGCCCGATTTCATGTGCACACTTGCCTTAAAAGAAGTACAACTCAGTGTAATGACTAGCCAGCCAGTTGTTTACTTTACCAATTATTATTTTGCACTATTCGTTATCATTTGTTTCTCTTTTTAGTCACCCTTGTTTGTTCAAACTGTGTCTTCAGGTTACACTAATTCAAAGTCAAAAAGGAGTCAACATTGACAAAGTCTTCAGACATGCAAAAAGTAAAATATTTTTAAAAAAGCTTCAATATTTTCAAGTTGATCATTTTATTAAAAAATAGCGAGACAATTACTGTATGTCCATGCAGGAGTAGGAGAACTTTATTGCTGTCTAGAAAGAGCACTATGTGGACTGCTGCCATCCAATGACAAGCTCCAGTCCCCTGCTTCTGGCCCTACTGGGTTGAGTATTGTCTATCACTTCGTGCACTTGTGCCTGGTCTCCGCACACTGTACCCACATCAGTCAATCCCAGTTTAATTTGTGCTGGTGTTTACCAGTGCTCAGAAATGGCACTTATTTCAAAACATCTGCACATACACATGACAGCTCACCTCATGGTGGTGCTGTCTGTCTTTTTTAAGATCAGTACAGTGTTTTACAGTTCTGTATACTTCAGAAAAACGTCAAAATTAGATGTCTGCTCCATCCTTGTAGACTGAGATGGCCGAAGCTGTTCAAAATGTCACACTTGTATGTGTGATGGTTCATAGACAACACTGGGCCCGACATTTTGCTTAACTGGTGGGGGCTGTTTGCAGTTTGAGCTGCAGTGCCCCACTGAGAGATGTCCTGGGACATGGTGCTTACATTTTAACCAATTAAGCAGTGCCCAATCCCTTGCTGACCCAGAGTGCTGACTCCCTCCTCTTTCTTCTTTCCGCACCTTTAAACTACACAGGGATGCAGGGAAGGGCTTAATTAGTGAAACAATAGCTGCTAGTGCCTAAAGCTTTTATCAGACACCCATGGCCAGTCCTATTAATTGTTGCCTTGCAGATCACCAAGGCTGCATAGTCTTGAATCCCCCTTATGCCTGTCTCTTTAATCCACTACCAGACACACCCTGCCCCTTTATCTCACTCTTGCAGGTTCCTGCTTTCTCCTTTTGGGACAGTTTTTACACCTTTCTCTTCCTCTGCTTTTCCACTTTGTGTTTTCCCCTCTCTTGCACTCATAAATGTTAGATGCTGAAAAATGAAAGCCAGTACCTGAAAATTAGTGCTGGTGTTCCCCACTGGCAACTACCACGTCAAATCAAGCAATGGTAGTGGCAGTAGTTGCAGCAGCTTTCTTGTGCAGTGTCAAGACTGACCAGGCAGATTTAACTATGCCATGTCAAAGTCAACCATAATCTGGAAAATTTGAATCATTGAAGCAAATGGAAGTTTCTCAAATATTCTTGACTATGCACACCTAGCTAAATCCTTCACTCTACCTGCACATGAGTCTCCTTTAGCTTTCCTACCCCCAGGCTAGACAATCTTCCATAGGCAGAACACTTCTTAGAGCTGATGCACATGGAGAGTCTTGAAACTAGCTATTTATTTTCAACTTCTCAGTACTCTCTCATCTCCTTACCCCCGTGTCTCCTTTCACCTTCTCTTACTCTTATTAGACTGGATTCCTCGCTCTATGTCATCATGGACACTATGCTTTCAGTCCTGCCCTTTTCATTTAAAATTCATGCTGTCATACATGTTAATCAATTATCATTTTGATGGAAGTCAGCTAAGACTACAGCACCCAGAATGCATTATTTTGTCGCATAAAAGCACAGGACTGGAGGCAGTCTCCTGGATGATGTGGAGTGAGGTAGCCGCCTTACTCCTAGTCAGCATCTCTTTTAAGAGTACATGTCAACAAGCGGTTCAGGAACACTAAAATACAATATTTTATATAATGGGACATTTATTTTGAAACACCTCAATTGCCTCCATCTGTTCCCTTCCAACTGTAAGTTTTATGTACTATTTGTTGCAACCTTTGCATGGCATTTTGCTGGACATACTCCCTAGTATTGTTGCTTAGCTCAAGTTTCCTGGTATTGTTTATAAGATATGGAGACCTGATTTGTTTTAATAAACTGCAGTTATCTGATATTATTTATCAGCTGTGGTTGCCCGGTATATTTTATATGTGCAGTTGCCTCGAGCCTTTGAGAGTTCTCAGGTTTCCCAATATTGCTCATAATCCTTTCATTCCCTGCTAAATATGGTTGCCTGATGTTTGCAATCAACTACAGTCAACTGAGATTGTTTATAAGCTTCAGTTGGCAGATATTTTATAAACTGAGGTGCCTGATGTTTTATAAGCTACAGTTGCTAAGTATTAATAAAAACTGTAGTTGCCTGGCATTTTTACAAGCTATAGTTGTCTGATTTGTTTTATAAGCTAAAGTTGTCTGGCTATGATTATAAACTAAGATTGCCTGGTATATTTTTTATAAACTGGAGTTGTCTGGAATTGTTATAAACTATGGTTGCCAGATATCTTTTTTATAAACTATAGCTTCCTGATAGTCTTAGAAAGCTGTAGGTGACTGGTGTTTTGAGGCCACACTTGATTGGTATTTTTAGGTTGGGCGTAAGCGTACGGCCTCTTGCATACTTTAGTATACTTCTTATGCCTTAAAGTGATTTAATTTGTTGGTTCAGTGTCCTTTAAAAATCCTTGCTTGCTAGTGGTCAGTTAAGCCTCTGTGTCCCTCCTTTTTCTCTCACAGAGCAGGGACCAACTACTGTAAAATTCCACGTTGTTTCTTTATCTGTTGCTTTGATGGGCTAGTTTATAATTTCTTTCTTAACGTCAGCGCACGCTTCTCGGCCGCCGCACTTCATCTTTATCATGGCAGCTGCTTTGGGAGGCCGCGCAAGTTTCTTTTGTTCTGTCCAGCTCGATCTCTAAACATTACAAGATAGGCCTGCGTACTTTATTATTTCTTTGTTATCATCAGTGCGGTGCACACTTTATGGCTGCTGTGCTCCATCTTTATCATGGCGGCTGCTTTGGAAGGCCGCGGGACTCTCTTTTGTTGTACCCAGCTCACTCTCTAGGCATTACAAGATAAGGACACTTACTTTATTATTTCTTTGTTATCATCAATGCAGTGCACGCTTTATGGATGCTGTGCTTCATCTTTATCATGGCGACTGCTTTGGGAGGCCGCAGGACTCTCTTTTGTTCTGCCCAGCTCGCTCTCTAGGCATTACAAGATAAGCCCGCTTACTTTATTATCTCTTTGTAAACATCAACGCGGTACACGCTTTATGGCCACCACGTTCCGTCTTTATCATGGTGGCCATTTTTTAAGGCCACTCGACTTTCTTTTGTTCAGCCCAGCTCACTCTCTATGCATTACAAGATAAGCCTGCGAGGTTGATCAGGTGCATTCCTTCTGTGCTGCTTCTTTTATAAAGCCCAAAATCGGACATAGGGTGCTTTACATGGCCACTAGATTACATTACACAAGGTCGGTTTCATTTATTTTGTTTTTATGTGGTTGCTTGCCCACAGTGCCTCGATTTAGGCCTTCCTGGCATTGCTTTCGGCCATCCCACCCACCAATGGTTGTTTTAACCCTCCCTCTCTTCCCGCAGAGTGTTGAACCAAACCTAGAGATCCTCACTGGCCGCTTCCGCTCTCTGCCTCCCAGTATAAGCCACCAGCTGCTCTCTGCTCGTTCAATTAATGCTGTCTATGAAGCTGGACCACTGGACAAGATGAACAGGAATGTCCGCATCCTCTGCCAAGATGGAGAGTGCGGATGGGCTTTTAAAGTGGCAGCCTGTCTGCGTGCTACCATTTCCAAGTAAAGAACTACACTGAAACAAAAAAATCTAGCTATTTGTCACTTTTATAAATTCGGACACAGCATTCACGTTTTACTTTAAAAAAACAATTTTTCAGTTGTGTGTTTCTGTTTATACAGTGATCTGAAAGTTTGCCACTTTTAGAAAGTAGGGCACAGATTTTCCTTTGCAGATTTAACTGTGTTTGACGCTGCACGTTTCTCCTTCAGGATGTACCTAGTTTAAGTCTACATAAATACGTCGACAAAAAAACAAAGCCAGACAATAAATTTGCAATGCAATAGGTCTCTCACTTTCGAGAGTTAGAGCTATTGGCGTTGTAAATGGTTGTAAATGCTTATGTGCCAAAAAAGTCCAGTTATGCATTCATAACATCAATAGCTCCAACACTCACTTGTTATAAGCTGGAGTTGCCTGCAAGGTCGGACTGGCCTATTAAGCAGTAAGACAGTGCTAGAAGGACTAGCCTGATAGGTCAGTGTGTGGGTTGTTTTTTGGTTGTTTGTCGGCTTGTTCATAGCCTGGTGGGTATATTTTTACAGTTGGTTTGCACTTTTGATTTCCGTTATGGGATCACAAAGACTGCTTTCATTATGCACAAATGCATTCAGTCTCCCATGCCTTTTAAAACACTTATACAGCATGTGCTTACAAGCTCAAAACTGCCTACATTTGTTGAATGTATGGCATTTTTCAGGAATCGGATTCGCTAGTGGGCAGCTTGCATAACAATCATTACAAAAACTACAGATCTCTTGTGCTTTTATTATAAACCATAGATGTCTGCACTTTGGTGCATAGATAAGACTACCACAAACACGTTTCCTTCAAATTATCAAAAAAGTACATTCATTGTTAGTATTTTCACTCAATTGTTTGCACTTCTTTTATTGTATCTCATTTTTGTATCCGTGCCTTGGGGAGATTTACTGTTTTAGAGCCAAGCCAAAGAATGTTTGCGGTAAAATGTGTAATAGCCCATAGAATTAGTAAAATTCTTAGTCATGAAACAGCTGGATGGAAATAACTTGAGCATGGAAATCGCTGGTGTGTAGGCTGAATGCGAACAAGCACTAAAAAAGCCAATAAGTGCAGCTTTTCTATAGTGAAAGATTTTGGTGTTACACTAATACTGCCTTAACCTTGGCCTTAGAGACACTTTACAGCCAGTGTAACTATTGTTTGGAAGACTGTAGCTCTCAGTTTCCCAATCTTGTCAGACACAAACCCCTTTTAATAAACTGCTGATCCAGATTAAACATTTCATGGAATGCACTGGCCTGCAAGGATGAAAATGTAGGCTTGGTTTTACAAATATATATATATATATTTACTAATTTGTAGATCTACTCCTACAACTAGGAGTACCTCACCACTTTTTTGCTATTCACCATTTCTAATTAGAGATTTACACTTAGGTGTAAGCTTACTTGTAAAAGAACGAGTACTCGTGCCCAAAGTTCTGCTCAGACACCCATGGCCAGTGCTATTAAATGCAGGTTTGCAGAATACCAAGGCTGAGTAGTCTTTAATCTACCTCACACCTCTTTAATCCACTACCAGACACTCCCTGCCCCTTTACTGATTCTTGCAGGTTCCTGCTTTTTCTGTTTGTGAGTTTTTCCATCTTTCTCTTCCTCTGTCTTTCTACTTTGTGTGGTTTTCCCTCTCTTGCTCTTCTAAATGTTCGATGTGGAAAAATAAATACCAGTCCCTAAAAATGAGTGCCGGTAGGTACCACCAGCAACCACCTGCTCAAATTAATCACTGGTGGGGGTTTATAGTGGCTTCCTCATACAGTGTCCAGATTGGCCAGTCAGGTTTAACTGTGTCATAAGCACAATCAACAACATTTAAGTAACTTCAAATCACAGATGCAAGTGGAAGTTTCCCAAATATTCTTGACAATGCAAGCCTATTAAAACCCTTCACCCCACTTATACTTAAGTCTTCTTTAGCTTTTCCACCTCTACTTTCCATTGTTTTGCTATTCACAATTTCTAATTAGAGATTTACACTTAGGTGTAGGATTGCGCCTCCACACCCTGTAATTAGAAGGTGCAGCTTCCTAGAATAGTACTTGAGACTATAAAGTTACTTCTAGTAACTTTTGACCTCTTGATGGATATCTCAGACATTGGTGTGGAGATCATCCTATGTGAACGTCTGGGTGAATACAATAAGTTTATTATTTTTAAAAAGATATATTTTAGGATACAGTTTAAATGTAAACTAATTTAAACTATTTTTCACATTCAACTAATACTATAAAATGGTACTTGCTCATCATTTTAAATGTGTATGAAATAATACAATTATTTAAATGTCCTAATGTTATTTGTAAATGTTCAGTTTACATTGGTGATTAAACAAAACTACACATTTTTATTTAGTTTTAGTAACCCTGGTTAAAAGTTATGTGGTTCATTCATTTTAACACTTAATTTTTTTTTAATGCAAGTATAAAAGTGTCATTTAATTTTGAATATTACGTTTTATTACATACACACACACACACACACACACACAGTGAATGTTAAACTAATTTAATTAATTTAACATTACTTCCCATGAGGTGTTATTTTAATTCCCACCCTCCATTGTTTTCTATTGGAGTTTGTTGCAGTTTAAGTGTTTGGCTATGTGTGGTGCTTGGCTTCCCGTAAGGATGGAATGAAGCACATTTACAGTCTATTTTAAATTTTTAGGGCTGTAGTAACTTTAAAAGTTCATTTTGTGAATGCAAAATGATTTTTTTTATTGCAATAAAGCACGCTCATGCCCCTTAGGCATATGTGTGCTCTACAGCTGCACCCCTA
This sequence comes from Pleurodeles waltl, assembly GCF_031143425.1. NCBI lineage: Eukaryota > Metazoa > Chordata > Amphibia > Caudata > Salamandridae > Pleurodeles > Pleurodeles waltl. The sequence continues at coordinate 743,881,119 of NC_090450.1, read as the reverse complement.
TTTTTGGGCTGCACTAAGGAGGGCCTTTTGCCCTTTGCATTCCCTGGTTTTCCATTTCCTTCTTATTAAGAAATCACTATTTAGGAAATGCTAAACTGGCCCATTGACTAAAATACAATGGGATTTCTTAAAATCCGATAGCATTTTGCATTTCTTAAATAGAGGTTTCTACGAAACTGCTATTTAAGAAATGCAAAATTGCATTTTTGTACATCTGGCCCAGCATGTTGTCCGCAAGCCTCTCCTTAAATTTCCTTTAATCACTCCAATTTTTGAGTAATTATTCCCAATTTTACGTCCACTTTCCCTGCTCCTCCCATATTTACTCCAAAGTAGTATACTGTTGTGTGTGGAGATTTCATCCAGTGTGGCAGAGATTTCACACAGAAAAAATATGGGAGACAAATTTCTCTGGGTTTTGAGCTGCATTTTGCAGTACATGAGTAGTACTACTGTAATACTGGTTTACAAACTACAAAATCTAGTTTGTAAATCAGGCCCTTAGGAAGTGGACTTTTCTTAGGATAAAATGTAGATAAAATACTGACAGCTCCCAAATGAGGGGTACCTCAGAGTAAGCTTACCCGATGGTTGTAAGTCACCTCCGACGTGATCCTCAAGGACTATGTTTTACTTAAACAAACATTTGCATTCTGGTAGCTGTATTTCTGGTTCACTTCATGTCATTCAATTGAACGAAAATACATTATTGAATTGTAAAAGAAAAATCCAGGACTGGAATATTGTATTCTTGTTCACATGGTGTTTTGAATATGTATTTTTCCCTTTTGTTGGTCCTGCTTTTTCACTAAATGGTTGACTGTAGGAGCAGAAACGAACTTGTGGGAACAGTAAAACTGATATCTAGTACTACTATTTGTGTGCCAACAGATGAAATGCATTTTAGACTTGTACATTTTATGAACGCTATGCATACTCCACAATGAAAAAAGTCGACCCACCCTTATAAAATGCTTTTGGCAAATGAATGTACGTATGCATGCAATACACTACATAATTAAGTAAGCAAGGTATCAAAAGCCAGTTTGAGGGGAGAAGGGGTGATTGATTGGAAATGTGATTCAGAATGAGTAAGCCAATGGATTGCCAAGCACAAGGATAGCAATGAAAGAAAAAAGTATTGGGAAGCCATGCCATGCATATATTAAAAACAATAAAAAAGTAAATAAAACAGAAGTTGTCTGAATTAAGCTCAGCATAGTTAGACTTTTGATTATGTATTGCATGGGTTAGAAAATCGCAGTAATTAGGGGGAAGGGAGGTAAAAAAGAAGTTAGCTGGAAACAAAATTAGGATTTCTTCAGAATATGAGGAACTGTAGCATGTGTGAATAAGGCAGGAAATGTACTAGTTTAATAAGTTTGTTAAAGCCAATTTTGCACTCTGAGGACACCATCAGTTTATAAACGGACTCACTTTTTCAATGGTCTGCAATTTCTCTCTGTCCGGGATTGTGATGTTGTTGTTTCAGAAAAATATGGTGTTGACCCATTTTATTGAAGATGTAACATGGATACCATTAATTCAACCAAAATCCTATATACATTAAAAATTCTCTGCATGATTAAGATACTCAAGAAAATTGTATTAAATCAACCGAAATCTTCCTTGTGGTCAAGCTCTTTAGGAATGGGCATCTACTTAAAAGAACAACAAAGTGTGCTTTTCAAAGAGCAGTTACTGACATGAGAAAATTGAGAAAGACAAAGGTGATGTGACGGTACTGACCTTTTTTGGTCCATTGGTGGCAACTACTTCATAAAGGATTAGGCCAAAGTTACTAAGGCCCTCATTATGACCCTGGCGGTCGGTGGTAATATGGTGGAAAGTACTGCCAACAGGTTGGTGGTACTTTCCACCATATTATGACATTACCGGTTTGGCTGAAGCCAAACCACCAATGTACCACACCAACTACCACAGTGGTAACAGCCGCCGGGCTGGAGATATCAATCTCTGTACCTCCTGGGGGATTATGACCCCGCCTGCCACTATGGTTTCCGCGGCTCCCTTACCGCCACAAAAACCATGGCGGTAGACACTATCAGTGACAGGGAATCCCTTTCCTGTCACTGACCGAGGTCTTCGCCATCCCCACCCCACTCCCCAGATTCCCCCACCCCCTTCTTCTCCACCCCCCCTTATATATTCACCCCCCTTCACACATGCACACACGCATACACACAACCATTCCCACATTCATCCATGCATGCATACATCTATTCACACACACATCCACACACACATCATACATACATGCAGACACACATTCACACAACACAACATACACGCACTCACACCTCCATACATGTACATACATTCAACACGAAACACCCATCTGCATACAGGCCCGCACAATCATTCACACGCACCCCACACACACACAACACCCCCACCACCTCCCCTGTCAGAGCACCCACCTACCTGTATTCAGGGGGTCCTCCGGCAGGAGACAGGATGGGGCGTTGCTGCCACCAGCAGCGTCTTCCAGCAGAACACCACCAGGCCGTATTATGGGTCATAATACGGCTGGCAGCGGTCTACTGGCGAGGCCCTGCTGGTAGCAGCAGCGCCACCTTACCGCCATCCGCCGGCATGGCTACAGCCAGATTTCCGCCATCCTTTCTGCCATCCTTCTGGCAGAAATCTGGCTGTGGTCATATTACGGCAGACGGATGGTCGTCGCGGTGGTAGGCGGTTTTTACCGCCAATATCATAATGAGGGCCTAAGTGTATAAGTGTCTAAATGTCATCGCTTACCAAGCAAATGCTGTCTAACAATTGTCGTCCTTATTATGCTCCATAATCCGTATGACTGACGAGAAGTGTTCTCCTAGGTCATCGTACTTGTTTTTTACCAATTACAGTGAAAGTCTGCTAAAGGTCATTCTGACCTACAATATAAGCGTTTAAAACTATATGAATGATAGACAGACCATTCTACGTTTAGAGGGACTGGATAGGACTCTCCTGCCCTTATTAAATGCAGAAGCCAGAATTGGATGGCCTCAGAAAAAACTCAGCGAGACTGAAGTAATCACTTTTGGCCCAAAACGTCAGCTGTGTCCTGGGGACACTTGACTGCCAATCCTAGATAAATGTCCTATTCTATGTGTATTAGCCAAAAATGTTGATATCAAACTAAAACATCTATGTTCACAATGCAAGATCTGCCACGTCAACTTTGTTCTGCTCAAGAGTAGACGATGCTAATGGCTTTTACCTCTGGCTCCCACAATGTGCCTGTAGGGGACTTCAAAGAAGCTTCCATTCACTCAAAGGGTCTGATTTGTTGACGGTTTCTATGTAGAACATCAGACTTTTGACCAGGGAGCCCCCTTTTTTAGTTAGCAAATTCCGACACTCTAGTCTCACATTGAGCCTCTTAGCTTAAGAAACCTATGTACTGAAGGTATCCACCAACACATTCACAGGCGCTCATAGTCCGGGTATTAGGCATTTTCTGTTTTAATCTGTGTGGCAAGTAATATCATGGATGAATCTCTGAAGTAGTGAGGAGCTTTGGTAGATACAATAATATATTATTGTGTGTACAGCGGGGGGCTTTAGACATAATGGTAGGTCTGTTCTGTCTACAAATGAGGAGAGGGCCTGTGAAAGACCAAGTGACCTACCATGGACGTGCTGCTGCTTCTACTCCTTTTTTAGAGGAAGTTTACTTAGTCATATTTTATGAGCATTTGTATGCCTTCTGAATATTATTTACATTTGTATGTGCCAATTTAGAGATTCTTCACAAATGCAATCCTTCTCCATGTGCTCTATGCGCTTCTAAAAGGTGTCAGACCCAGTGAGAACACTCAGGTGGCCACCCTCTATATCTGGTAAGATGCTTTCCAAAGCATTTACTACCTAATAACAAACAGTGTGTGTGAATACTTCCAGAAGAACAGTTATATTCTGTGGTCTCAGTGTGGGCGCCTGCAACATTAAATGGAGTTCATGGAGCTTGCTTAATTTTTGTTTACGGCTGAAAGCCTTGTACCTGTGATTACCTATTGGGCATTCCTGCGATTGTTTCTATAAAAACAGTCTTTGATGTCACCTTTTTCAATGCAAGTATTGTTTTTGGCTTGCAGTACAAAATGTTCTCTGTTTATTCCTGATTTCCGGAAACACCTTTGAAGTTGGCGTACTGAATGTGTTCCTTTATTAAAGAAGGGTTCAGCCTCGCCATTCTCCACTTTGGTGGTTAACGGGCATAACAACATGGGACAAAATAGTAGCCCTAGGGCTCCATCGGCATGATCCTAAATGTATAAAAAATACACCTTTACCTGAAGATTCAAAGTTCCCCCTCACCGATTCTGTCTTGCAATGCCTCTAAATTGCGTTGAGGGGCAGTCGTTCTGCAACAAGGTTGATCAAATAATCATGCAGCTGGCTGCTCTCACCTGTTCCCACACGGAAAGAATGAGGGATGGAAATTTTGCAGAAACGTTTCCACTACGCACAATAGACAACAATGCATGTCAGAGAGAAATAAGGCAAATTAGATACTGTTGAAGACATCTAGCGGGGGTGGACAGGCTGTTTTGGTGCGCCTTTCTCCCCTTACCACTTAATAGACATAAAGACTGTACAGGTATAATTGTCTAATGTGCCCGTGAAGGAGGTGGCTTAGAATGGCTGCTGGTCGATGCCTCCTTGATCATAGACTTAATAGACACGCTGGTATATGTAGGAGATCCACAGACATGATAGCATGACTTGCATGAGGCCAAAAAAGGAGGCCCGGCACATAGAGCTGACAGATGTGATAGGCCTGCTGCTTCTTAAACCACTAGCCTATAGAAGGCCTTGCTGCGGATATAACAGTCTCTCTATTATACTTATGAAGTAGAGTAAGTATAACAGCTAGTAGCCATCAGTTGTACAGCCATGGGCACAATGCACATCTTAAAATGCATTGTTTTTAAGTGACAGTTATAAAGATAATCTTCTTTACAAGTGTAATGATGTGTTTGGCAACCCTCTGTGGTTAATCTCTATTCCACCATCCCCGGGGTGATTTAAAAAAAAAACTGACTCCAGATTAATCACAGGTTTGCTCCTAGAACATACACAGTTTGAGCAGCACCCATATATTGTGTAGTGTTTCTCTGATATTCTACTCTGTCAGCTTTGTAATTAAGCCCTTGGCATACAGCATTGGGTTCTGTGTTGGTTCTGCCCAACAGGTTTACTACAGTAGGCTTCATTATTTCAGCATGGCAGTGCTCCTATATAGTGGACCTCCTGTGTATATTCATTAGGGATAGATTCTTTAATAGACATTTTTTTTTGTTCTAAAAGTTTTATTGAATCTTTAAGTGAGTACAGGAAGGAGAAGATCTCCCCATAGATAGTATAACATAAAACATTGACTTATTGATACAAGCCTCAATATAGTGACAACCATATATTCATCAAAAACCACTACTGGAATAAAGTTTTGATACGCAAATCTAAGGTCAAATTATAAAAATCATCCTATAATATTCGGTTGGGTGGAAATGTGGGTGTATATGCTGCTGGTAATAACTATCTAGTATTCAAGACTTTTTGGTAAGATTTGATACATATTTTAATTTAAATTCTCAGTACTCAGTTTAAAAGGCAGGATCCTGGTTAGGGAGTGTTCACAGATGAGTGACTGGAGGTACAAGAGTTCTCAAACAATGTGTTAAAGCATAAATCCTAGTTGAGAAATATGCAAGGCAGCCTCAATAACTGATAACAATTTTTCCTTCCCTGATTAGTGCAGTTAAAAAAGGGCGTGATTTTGTAGTGGTTTCCCCACATTTCCTGTTTGGCTTTCCTGGCTTTACGACTCCGTGAGCTATGCAGTGTCAAAGCTCGTGTGATTGCTTTCCTATAAAACATTACTTTTATATTGGTTATACTCAGTTGGCTTAACTTTCCAGCAAGGCCATGGTAATTTGGTGCAATAAACGAGCTAGTAGTGTGCAAGAAAAATGTGATACATGAGTCATTGTGTATATTTATTTCTCCCACATATATGAGTAAAGAGTATGGCACTAGAGAGCACCTTTGTGCTCTGGTTGGAGTGCAGTTTTAAAACCACTTTAGTGAAGCAAGCCAAGCAAAAGTACTTTATTATGTAGGAAACCTATTTTTACATATTTGCCAAGTCACCCCTAGGTGTGCCACATGAGTCCAAAGTCCTCAGTGGTTAATACACAAAAGAGTGGCATTCCGAATGTCAAGAAAAGTATTTCCCTTGCATAAATAGTTGCAACTTGTTGGTTGTCACAATATAGACAAAACTACATTTAACATTAACAAACATGATTGCAAAATAAAACATTAATACCTCGTCCTGGAAAAATAGAAGAGACATAATTCAAGGTTCTTTTTCGCTTGTTAATAAAAAATCTAATTCAGTGATGAAACCTGGGTTTTGATAAGTGGAGTGGAAAATAGCCTTTAAACATTGTGATATGTATTATGTGAGAATAAACAGCAGAATATCAGAATGCCTAAAAGGTCTGCCCCCGTGACTGGCATAAATATTCTGACTTGCCTTCTGGAGGACAGTGGTACTGCATCTGGCAGCAGCAAAGCTGAAGAGGTAAAGTGAAGATCCCAAATGGGGTTGCAAGAACTGAAACCATTCATTATCAGATCCACCTAGACTTTATGTCTGGTCTCTCAGAAGGAGGGAATCACAGTTCCAGTATTAGCACACAGGAGGTTACCCCATTTCAACAGGAGTTTGTCTGAAAGGGAAAGCCAGGCTGTTGCAACGGGAAAACGTCCAGGGGCACCTTGAGTGGTGGGCTCTGGAAAGGTTTGTAGTAAGTTGGGAAAAGAAGTGTTGAAAAAGGAGTTGTGTTTCCCATGGAAAGTTGCCCAGATTGAGTACAGAAATGCTCCAAACATTGGCTAGTGCACAGAAAAAGAATGACACCATACTGCCTCCTCAGAACATTCTTCAGCCAAGACCACCAGGAAGAAAGAAGATTCTGCTTCTGTTACATTCCTGACTCCTGCCTGCACTCAGGGACCGGAACTGCTCTCCAAGGGTCAAGTATCTGGAACTGTGGGTTCACTTAAAACATCTGGACCTGGGGTCAAAAATTCGAGGGTACTTGGTCACCCTTCCCTGAGTTGAATGAGTTAAAATACCCATCTTTATCAATTGTACATTTTCTGTCAGTTAATGATAGCTATCATTTTGTGTTTATTGGAAGGCTTTGGTCTCGAAGAAGGTGGTTTGGCATTTGCTGGACTGGACTAAATGTAAGGAGCTCAGGTCCTGTGTAACATTATGACCTAAATGCACCCCTTGGCACTTATCCCCATTAACCCACTTCTGTCGTTGGCCTCTTTGTTTCCTAGGAAGGCCCAGATCCTTTTCTGAAAAGAACGAGTCCTGCTCTCGATTTGCAATTTCCCTTGGCTGTGTTACATCAAGGACAATGGAAACAGTCTGGTAGCTGGCGATCGATTCTCATTAGCGTCGTGCTTTCTAAATTAAAAAAATAGTCAATCTTGAATTAACTCAGGATGGTTTTGATTTGAAACAAAAATCACAGGACTGTACTTAAAACAGAAAAAGGCGAAAGTAATTTAAAGTTTCCCAGGCAGTACTTCAAAAGTCAAAAGTTTAAAAGAATGATAGAGAGACGAGTTCTCACGAGAACACTCTCCTTACCAAAATCTCTTTACATGGTCGCCCCCAATGGCCCTTTGCACCTTGCCCAGCTATGAATAGTGAGGAGAAAGCTATGAGTTAGCATAAAATATTTTAGCCCGCACCTCCTTTACACTAGTAAGGAGACCTTCAATCCAAAGTTAGTAAATAGCCAAGAGAACGGTTTGGGTACATACAAAAACTGAATTGTCTTTTTCAACACCTTTCTAGTTGGAGTGGGTCGTGTTTTTGTAGAAATGCATCTAACTCCACATTTTAATGTTATTTTAATAAAATATCAGATTTTCCCCCCTAAATAGAAAGTGGTTGTGCGTATGGGATGATACTAATTATGTAACATATAAAGTGCGCAGTAGTAAGCATGGCTGCACATAGGGATACATAGAAAACACAAGCAGATTAATATTTTCCAAACAGCAGGGCAGCGGCGGTTCCCGCATAACACAAGGGGAAGGGGTGGGGGAGGAACAGAGACAAGCAAAAAATGAACAAAAAATAAAAAAGAACTTACCTTGCCTCCGTCCCTGCCGCCTCCTTCAGCCTCGCGCTCCTCTGCTTCCAATGTCCCAGCAGTGAATGCTGGGACACCAGCACAGGCTCCCCAGAAATCCTGGTGCTGCTTTCATGCAAAACCTTGCATGAAAGTAGCACCAGGATTAGTCTGAGCACAGTGACTGAAGCTCAGACACAGCCCGCCAGACGGCCGGCCAAACACACATGCGCACTTAGGTGCACCCTCCCCTCTTTCTCCCTCCCACCTCCCGTGGCCCAGCCCCATCCCTCCCTGCACTGCTGGCTGTGCCAGAAGCAGACAAATAAAACACTCTATCATTTTATTTGTCTGCTTCTGGCACAGCCAGTGGGGCAACGCTCCTTCACCATAGCAAAGGAGCGCCCCCTGCAACAGGGCAGCAATCTTTGACTGGTAAGGGGATTTTTGCAGCAGTGGCTTGTTGTTAAGGTAGGAGTGACTTCTCCCCTCCACCTTTTTTCAATGTACGACGACTGTCTGTCAGGCTGAGCAAAGGTCATGCTGACAGGCACTCTTCATGTTTGGATCAAGCAGCAAGGAGCTGTACATGCACTTAATGAACAGGCGCGTGGCTGCCTGAGCTGAAATTTGCTGAGCTGAAGATTTCACATCTATCAGTGACGCTCCCTTTGAGGGGAGGCTCACAGAAGACTTTGCCTGGCTCAGAGGGTGTGACGTTCTGAGCCTGGCAAAGTCTTCTGTGAGCCTCCCCTCATGATGAGGGGCGGCGTTACTGATAGATCTGGGCACTTCAGTTTTAAGCCCTGAAGTGCACAGGGCAGACTGTCCATTAGTGACGTTGGTCACAGAGTAAGGTGGGGCCAGTAACCACTCACTGACCCCATTCTACTCTGTGATAAGGTAAGGAAGGTATTCATCTCATTGGCAGACCCATGACAAGGTCAGCGAGTGAGAAGAGGCAGCGGGATCTTTCTTATATCCCTATTTGCCTGAAGCCTCCATGAAACAACAGAGGCTTCTGCTTCTCCCACCCACCACCCGATGTCACCTCAGTGTCAAGTGTGCCCTTAATGAGTGTTGAGTGCGTGTGTGTATGTATGAATGTATCTATACGTGTGTATGTGCTGTGAATGGGTGTTTAAGTGTTTATGTGATTATGAACGTCAATTAACCAAAATGCCAGGGGTAGCAGAAGACATATCTTACTTTATTTGACCTTTGCTTTCACTCACACACACGTTACAAACACAGATACATTCACACATACACATAAACATAGTCCTGCAAGCGCACACACAACATATATTTAAAAGCATTTTTTGCTTGCCTCAGTTGACTGTCATATTCCAGTTAATTGCCCTCCATTATGTATTCCACTTGTAGTGAATAATATATTATTATTTACTATTAGTGTAATAAAAGAAATGACAGAAAACAAGGAAAATGGAGCTCTAGTCAACGTTCATGAGGACGAGCTGCCCCCTGAGTTCCTGCCACTGATTTTGCCTCCTGAGACCAGGGGTTAGAAAAGCAGTGCCAGGGCTCACAAGGGGCAGATCAAGGGTCACAGCTTCAACCCGTGGCGACCCCTAAATGACGTCCATGTATGTGATTGTGAATGGTGGGTGTATGTGGGCATGCTTCTGAATGGTGAGAGTGCATATGAATAAGGGTGAGAGTGTGTGATGAAGAGAGTGCACATGTGTTTACTGGCCCCACTACTGCTGCACATTATGGACTACCACTGGATAACTGTGTATGTCCATTTTTGTGGAAGCAACTGATGCAACTTTTTTTAAAACTAAACTTATACGACTATTGTTACTCTTTTCCAAAATGTGGAGTCTCAATGAAGTATTGAGAAGAAATGACATTTCCAAGCAATGATAAATATTGCATGACAAAAATATTGCATGAACTTTATCGCCCGCCTACCAATGTATCCTTAACCTGAATACTTGTGAAGTTAAGAATAGTAAATATGGGCTTACATTTACATACATATCTTATATACTTATGGTATCGACTATGTCCTTATAGTGGATACTTTCTTTTTGTAGCTGGATATTGCTGGACTAGATATTGTGACATTTAACCGACTGATGTTGACTGCAGTAATTTACAACACTTCAAGGCCCCTGTGTGTGGCAGAACATTACATATAAAAAATACATGTCGTGAAACAACCTCCTGATAATCACTGCAGTTATTTACAACACTCCATGGCCACTTTCTATGGCAGAAAATGAGATATAAAAAAGAAGTGAGGTATTAATAGTAATGTATAAAAAGGTGTGTCTCCTTGTTTGTCTAAACTATTTTTCTTTCCTTTGGGCCTTGTGTTTCCTAAAGACTAGGGAATGTGCAAAATTTGTTTAATTTATTTGTAACATAATTACACACAATTTCATTAAAAATCACATGGAATTATATGTATAGTGTAAAATGCAAAACTGTCATTTGGTGCCATATTTTAGTTCAAGATGCATGCTTGCAACAATTTTTGTGTTTTTTTTTATGCTGACAAAAATGCAAAAAACACAAATTGAAAAAACAGGAGACACTCATGTTCTTATCATCTGCCCTGTTCCCATTACCGCAAGAGGTGCATAATTACATGCTGTAATAACATAATTTTGGTAATTTCACGTAACAAGAGTAATGTGAAATTACCTACATTATGTAAGTTTACACCTGCATCACAGACATTTTGTCAGGGCCTGCAAAATAACTTTTAAATTCCATTTGGCTGAGGCAGACGTATCACTGATTCTCCCACAATCCAATTTGTCTTTCAGAGAATGATGGCATGTGACTTGCTTTTCCTCAGCCCCACTAGGTTTTGTTTGTAAATAGACTTGTAATCGGGGTCCATATTAACAGTACCCCATATCATTTCCTGTGTTGACTACCCAATCAGTAAATCCATTGGAAGTTAATCCAACTTTAATGTAGTGTCTTGGAGGGATCGGCAGAGGAAGGCAAAACAGCTAGGTACAACAAAATAATTCTAGCATTCGCGTTAAGAATTTTTCAATTCTATTAAGGACACGGAGACAAGGATTATGCTTCTCTTTCTATGCTTTTAATTTTTATCAGCCAATCAGAAAACAAAACAAAACATCATTTCCTGTGACACAGTACCACATGACTACCATAGAGCTTAGGCCTATATAAACCCCTTATGGATATAACTCCTCTTTCTTTGCAAGAGTCCATTAACAATTGCCAATGGGAGAAAGAAATTGCAAACCACACAGTACTACAACATTCCACAGAAGATCAAACCAGCGAAGGGACCAACGGACTGGATCCAAGACGGAGAACTACGATGACAGGGAAGACCTCAACTCAGAAAGATCAGGAGTCACTTGTCTTAATTGTTTGAAAAATGAAGAGGAACAAAATCCAACATCCATCTGAAACATCAGAACAAAGCACTGGAAACACCCAAGAATCATTTGTCCTCAGTACCTGCAAGGAGATGAACAACCAAGCCACAGAACTGAACCAGGAAAAAATAATCCTACAGATAGTAACAGGGAGGGAAAAGCACTGAAATACAGTAATCATTGCAATGAAACAATAATCACAATAATAAACAATAAACCAATAACAACTTTAACAGTGCGGGTGGAATAATCCTCGCCTCCATGTCCTTAATAGAATTGAAAATTTCTCGACATGAATGCTACAGAATGTTTTATTCTATGTCAGGACCGGAGGCTCCGATTATGCTTGTTTAAAGCTGACCCACAACAACAGATGCAATATCCACAATAGGTTTATAATAAAACGATTTGAACGTAGATTCAGAAGACCAAATTGCAGCTCTTAAATTGTCTTCTAGTCGGGAACCTAAAGCAAAAGATTTTGAGGCTATGGCCCCACTAGTGGAATGAGCACCAAATTTAGAAATATCAATGCCCGCTTCACCCAAGAGCCAGTGAACCCATCTGGCTGGAGTGGCAGACGAAACAGGGTCATAAGGATTAACCAATGAAATCAATAACTGTCCTCCCATATCAGAACAAAATTCTTCTGTACTTACCTCATAAGCTCTCAGACATTGTACTACACGCAATTTGGGATTGTCTACAAAACTAGGATAGGAAACCAGTTTTAAATTACACTTAGTACAATGGGAAATATAAACAGTTACTTCTTTAAGAGAAAAAACCCTACCAGCTAAATCAAAAGCCCTAACATCAGAAACACATTTGCAGGAGATTAAACATAATAACATAGTGAGTTTAGCCGAAAGCTGTTTCCTGGAAAGAAATCTATTAGCCGGCCACGACTCTAAAAATCTCAAGACTATATTCACATCCCAAGGGGTAGAATAATGCGGACGAGGGGAGTTAGCCAACCTTATGCCTTTGAAAAGCTTACAAACTATGGGTAATTCCTCCAAGGGTTTACCATCCACTGGCAAATGACCAGCCGAAAAGGCTGACCGATAGTTATTAACCAATCTATAAGCCAAGCCGGATGAAGCTAGAGAGGACAAAACATTTAGGGCCAGACTGCAATCTGCTGAAGCCAGATCAGCGCTCTGTGCACTGCACCAAGAACACCATTGTTTCCAAGCGGAAGCATATCTCTTGTGGGTACTGTAAGACCAGGATCCTGAAATGAAAGCGGAAGACTCCTGCAAAAGTCCTGAGATACTCCATCTTACCCTGAAAGACGCTAAGCCACTAGGGCCAGCTGCCACAAGAGAATGAGGGGATGCGGAAGGCCCTGAGGATCCAGAAGGAGGTTGGGTCAGAAAGGAATCAATATCGGGAGGTCGCAACTCAACTCCAGAGCTACCGGAAACCAAGCCTGGGACCTCCATAGAGGAGTCACTAGAATGAGATCCGCCTGCTGATGACGGATCTGAGCCAAAACCCTGGGAATTACCAAGAAGGGAGTAAACGCATAGCCCAGACCCAGAGACCAGTTCTGGAGAAAAGCATATGTCGCTAGAGCCTCCGGATCTGGCCCCCAACTGAAAAATGTCTTCATCTGCCAATTAAGGCGGGATGCAAACAAATCTACAGAGAAGGGACCGCAGAGGGAGCAGAGAACTCAAAAGACCTTGGGATGAAGTCTCCAGTCACTGAAATTCCAAAGGTGACAAGAGTGCCAATCCACCACAGAGTTGCTGCTCCCCGGAAGGTATTCCGCTACCACTGAAATCCAGTGTTGCAAAATAAAATGCCACAAGTCCTTGGCAATCTCCACTAGAATGTGAGACTTGGTCCCACCCAATTTGCTGACATATCTCACTGCTGAGATATTGTCCATCCGAAGAAGGATACAACAATCCATCTTGATAGGAGACAGGCTCCTGATTGCAAACAAGGCCACTGGAAGCTCCAGACAACTGATGGGGAGGTCCAGCTACTCTTCGGACCAACGACCCCCTGTGGAAACTGACCTGCAATGAGCCCATCCAGCCCCAAAGACTGGCGTCAACTCTATCACAATCTCTGGGGAAGAACCAAAGATGGCCCTGCCATTACAACCCTCCATGTGGTCTAACCACCAACACATCTCTGAGCAAGCATCCTCTGAAAGGGGAATCTGGTCCACATATTTGAGACCCCTCTGAAGATGAACATTTTTTAATCTCTGCAGAGCCCTGTAATGTAGAGGACCCGGAAAGATCGCTAGAATGGAGGAAGAGAGCAGGCCCACCATGCGGGCAATCACCCTCAATGATACAGTCTGTCTGGACAACAGTAAGCTCAATTCTCTCTTCATCAGACAAATCTTCTGAGGGGAAGGATCAACTGAGTCAGAGTAGAGTCTACCTGAAAACCCAGAAAATCCAACCTCTGAGACGGAATTAAGACTGACTTCTGGGCGTTAATAATAAATCCCAGACTCTGGAGAAGAGAAATGGACCATTCCAGATGGTCGAGGACTAGACGGGGACATTGAGCCATAATGAGAATGTCATCAAGGTAAATTATAAGACGGACCCCTTGAGCAGGGAAGAACTCTACCACCGGCCTCATCACCTTTGTGAAGCATCAAGGGGCCGATGAGGGCCCAAAAGGAAGGACCTTCTATTCGTAACAAAGACCCTCCCACAGAAACTGATGGAATTGACGGTGGGGAGGAAAAATAGGTATGGTCAAGATAGAATCCTTTAAGTCTAAACAAACCATCCAGTCTTGTTCCTGAAGAATATCCCTCAATAAGTGGATGACCTCCATTTTGAAATGCTAATAAACCAAATCCCCGTTGAACTCTTTGAGGTTCAACATGAGGCAAGAGCCACCTCCCTTTTTGTCCACTAGGAATACCAAACTGAGAAACCCCCTCAGATGAGTGGAAGCCTCGACAATAGTGCCTTTTTTCAAAAGCGATGCTATTTCTGCGGAAATTAAATTGCGATCTTGAAGGGAAAAATAAGTTGGACTGGGAAGAGATGTATGAGATGGGGACACGTAAAATTCTAGCTTGAAGCCTTGAATAGTTTCCAAGACCCAAGAGTCGCAAGTAATTGTGTGCCATGTTTGGTGAAAACACTACATTCTGCCCATAAAACAACTTCTGAGCTTAAAATTATGCTCACCTGTAGATTCTGCATCCTGGGAGTAGGATTGGGTTCCTCTAGATCTCCCTCTGTGGAATTCGGAGTGACCTGCTCTCGGACGGGAACAGTAAAAGGTGGACACGGAGGAACCATAGTCTTGGAAACCACCTCTCCCCTGACCCTGACGATAGTATCCGCGCTGAGGACCTTGTTGGCTGAAACGTCCGAAGGCACGCTCTCTGTAGCATCCGGCCCCAAGAAAAAGTGGAGGAAGAACCTTCTTAATAGACCCTTGGGCCTTGTCCAAATTGGCATAAATTGTCGCAAATTTAGAAAGCTCCTTGAGGAAAGGAGAACCAAAAAGCAAACCCTGGGTCAAAGGACCTGGCTCAGATGAAGCAAGGTCTGCCAACTTTGGATCCATCTTTATCAAGACGGAGCAAGGACGTTCATTGGAAATTGCACAATTAGCATTCCCCAAAAAGCATAGGGCCCTTTTTGCCCCACCAACCAGAACATCTGGGTCAATAGCATCACCAGAATCCTTGGCCTGAAACCCCATCTCCAAAATCTTGGTCAGTGGGCCAGTCACGTCAAGTTTGTCGTGGCAACGATCAATCCCCTTCTTAGGATCCTTTGAAAAACATTTTTAATATGTGACCAGAGTAGGATCCAGTTCAGGTGCCTCAGTCACCTTAGAGGGAAAATCTGGTCTTGGGCATTCAGAACGTAATCTGGATTGAACTTCCTTCTTGAACCCATGCCTAATGTGGGTTTTCACATAGTCAGCTACTTCCACGGGGTTCAGCCATAGAGTAGAGCGGAGATGAACAATGTCCTCAGGTTCAAAAGTAAGAACTTTTGGGGTAGGAGTAGAATCATCCTGGTGGTGCGTCTTCTTTTTGCATTTTCGGGGGGGGGGGGGATCATCTTCCTGGTCTAAGGAATGCTCTGAGGAAAAGGAAGCCAAATCCTCCTTGGACTTGGACTTTGAGGTGGCAGAAGAATTATATTCATGATCCCTGGCCAGGGATCTAATAAGACTCTCAAAGTCAGCAGCATGCGGATTCTTGCCCGGTTTGAGGGCCTGTGAGCCACCACACAGGGAAGGAACTTTGACTAACTGAGATCTAGAGGGGGCCACCCATCCCTGCTGTTCAGCACAACCAATGAGATGGTGTTTTATAGGCCTGATAGCTTGGGCGAGTGCTTGATTGACTGTATGACACACACCAGCATCCTGGGCATAGACAAGGTCCTGCTCAAAGGATCCCAGAGGATCATCCACATAATATTCATCACCTCCTTGATCTTCATAAGCAGCCATAGTGACTGGGTAGAAAATACACAACTCAAAATGAGCAGAAATTCAGGTGATGTAGGACAAAGTGAGCAGAATACCAGTCTTAAAAGCAGGTAAATATATCAATAGGACATGGAGGGAGATCTTCCCAATTATAAACCGGTCCAACCTGTGTAAATATTGTTGCAGCCTCAAGGAGAGCACACTTGGGGTGTAATGCGGGGAGAAAAAACACATCCAAATGCCTAAATGAGACGAGGACACACGTCTCAACATGTTCTATAATGATGGGGCTATGTGCATGCTCAGTAGAACAGACTGTGTTGAAATAGAGAGAGGACTACGCGGCATTGCAGCGCGTCCCCACTCCCCTGCTCCCACTCCACCAAAGCAGGGTGCACGCCGAGCGTCCGCCTCCGGGAGGTGTAATGACGCTCCCAAGCACCAAAAGAAATATTAACACAATGCGCACACAGAGCGATTGCAAAGCACCATAATTATCATAAACATAAGAGACAATCACAATATACACCGTGATTAAAGACAAATCGAAAAATACTTAACTGGCTGCAAAGCAGCAAAGAAACAGGAGGAGTTATATCCTTAAGGGGTTTATATAGGGACAGGCTCTATGGTAGTCAAGTGATACTGTGTCACAGGAAGTGATGTTTTGTTTTGTTTTCTGATTGGCTGCTAAAAATTAAAAGCATAGAAAGAGAAGCATAATCGAAGCCTCCAGTCCTGACATAGAATCTTAGTTGTGACCTGAGTCGCAAAGGCCTGTGTGCCCCAGACATTCCTGGGGCAGGCTGTTTGGTGCTCTACATCGCATCAACCACTTTCTGTACATTGTTTGATAGCAAGCCCTCTCATGCTGGTGTTCTCCCCATAAAATATAGAAAAACACAAATTGAATTAAGTGGCATTGTGGATCCAATACAAGGATATGATTGATCTCAGGTGCATGAACTGTACCTTCTCCAACATGATATAGATAGAAGGGTTGCTAGTTACTCACCTAGCTGTGAGATAAAATGGTGCTCGTTTGAACTATTAGAACTGAGGTTACAGAGTTATTGATGCAAATAGAGACTGATAGAACCCTCAGGTCTGCCCGTTCCTATTGTGCACCAGCACAAGTGGCTCTAAGGGCCGAATTTAAGAAAAGTGACGCTGCATCCAATGTAGCGCCACTTTTCTTTGGCCCCTTAGTGCACCCCTACCGCCACAATTTGTGCACCGTATTCAATATACAGTGAACCATGGCACAGGGTAGGGGCAGTAGAGTCAAACATTTTGACGCTATTGATGTACTGTGCAATATTAGTGCCAAAATGTTGGTGTTAATCCTGCAGAGTACGTAGGGGCCAGCTGAAAACAATGGTATGCCCCCTTTTAATGCCAGCTCTGTGCAGGCTTTAGAAATAGCAGCTAAAAATGGCACAGTGGAATGTCTTAGACTCCACTGCGCCATTTTTGTAGCCCCCCCTAACAGGGTAATGCCCCTCTTGCATACATTATGCCTGACACAGGCATAATGTGGCACAAGGGGTTACAAGGTGGTACAGTGCATGCATTGCGCCACTTGGCAAATATGGTGTGGAGAATTTGGTCTTGTTGGGCCACATTAGCATCATAAAAAATTATGCTAATGAGGTGCAAGGAGGTGCTAGGCCCTCTTAAATCTGGGCCTAAGTCATCAGCTCGGTGTTTATTGTATGATTATTACCCTGTGTTTGTCCTCTGTGGGTGGCGATCCCCTCGGGTGTTTGTTAAAGTTGAGCACCACACTGCTCAGGTTTGGGGATGTTTTGAGGCAGTTATTGTTCAAACTTTCCTGCAAAATAGTAACATAACGTCTACCAAGGAGAGTTTTGGCAGCGAATAGTAGAAGTTTATTGTTAACGAGCTCAGCATTACTCATCATATTGTACTCAGAAAGATGAAAAGCCTGAGTGGACCTTAAGAATTTTGAACCTGCAACTATGAGGTCCAACACAGATTTCTGCAGTGGATGCATTAGTACACTCAGCCACTAGATCTAGCTAGCAATGTCTCAAGTTATTTCTTGATTTTAAGCATCTAGTTCTCAGTCACTCCGGAGCAGACCTTTCATCAGCCTTGTTGTTATTGATATTTAAGTCTTTTTATAGCACTCTATCTGCATCTAGTATGGCATGGGTTCACTTTTCCTAAACGGTTTTAATGTTTGCGTCACACACCAGAGACTGATACAGTGTGAGTTCATTCCAGCCACTATATCTTAGGGTGTTTGTACATGGGCCACTGTCCACTTTGAGGAGCTATGTAACTTGAAACAGGGCGTGCTTCATTTGTAAGAAGCGACCGACCCAAAAGTATTCTTATGAGGCTGTCAGCATCTCTTCCAGAATGATCCATGGGGCACGGCTGCGGGTAACTCTCTGGGAGGTCAATAAAAGGTTTTAGCGTGACTGGCACAGAGGTGTCCAATTTTTTTGTAGGAAGAGCTATTAATGTTCAATAGAAATCATCCTGGGCTACAGTCATTAGTGTTGTAAAAGTGAGCACATCAGACAAGATCACATTAGTTGCCATGATGTACAATATTATTAACAGCGGTCCATGGCGAGCGCTGTTAATTAACAGGCAGGGTTACCAGTAGAGATGTAAAAAAGTTTTATCAGTTTGGAATGCTTCTTTGTGGGAAATAGCCATACCTGCAATACCCCAGGCACCAAGGAAATAATATGGATCATAGGTTTCACCAGTGGAGCTTGATTTACTACTGCTTTAAATATACTTGGGAAATTCAATGTTTTTCTTCAAGCTTTGGTTTTTGTGTTCCGAAAATTGACACATTTTTGTCTCGAATACATGCTTTTCTATTTTCATGTATTTATGTTTCTTTAATTATGTGAAATTTCAGTAAAATGAGCGAAAAGACATTATCACGTGAAATGGAAATCTGTGGTTTTACACTACATTTTCGCAAGAAATTAGTCTTTGTATCAATTTTTGACAGGAGGACGCATTTCATGCTAGGTAAAAGTGCAAAAGTGCAACAAAGCAAAAGCACTGGGAATAAAAGTCACTCATGTTCTGTTGTTTCTGGGTGTTTGCAGTAAATTATTAAACTCAAATGGCACATTCACTATAAATGTTTACAGTGAATGACACATAGGGGGTGATTCCGACCCTGGCGGTAAAAACCGCCAGGGCCGGGGTCCGCAGGAGCACCGCCAACAGGCTGGCGGTGCTCCTTTGGGCATTCTGACCGCGGCGGTACAGCCGCGGCCAGAAACGGAAAGTCGGCGGTGTACCGCCGACTTTCCGCTGCCCAGGGGAATCCTCCATGGCGGCGCAGCTTGCTGCGCCGCCATGGGGATTCTGACCCCCTCACCGCCATCCTGTTCATGGCAGTTTCGACCGCCAGGAACAGGATGGCGGTGAGGGGTGTCGTGGGGCCCCTGGGGGCCCCTGCAGTGCCCATGCCAATGGCATGGGCACTGCAGGGGCCCCCGTAAGAGGGCCCCACTTTGAATTTCAGTGTCTGCTTAGCAGACACTGAAATTCGCGACGGGTGCTACTGCACCCGTCACACCCCTTCCACTACGCCGGCTCCATTTGGAGCCGGCTTCCTCGTGGAAGGGTGTTTCCCACTGGGCTGGCGGGCGGCCTTTTGGCAGTCGCCCGCCAGCCCAGTGGGAAACCCAGAATGACCGCTGCGGTCTTTTGACCGCGGTACGGTCTTCTGGCGGTTCCCGCTTGGCGGGCGGCTCCCGCCGCCCGCCAGGCTTGGAATCACCCCCATAATTTCGTGAAGTGGCATAATGGTGTAATGTCAGGCCTTTCACCTAACAAACGTAACTAAAAATGTTGGAAATTCCACTTAATATTGTGGAATAGTTTAAATTTTGGCTACACCTAATATTAATTCAACCAAGCAAACACTTCTCATCTAGTAGTAGTGGATGCAGACAGTAGAGCTCATTACAGGTGGCTGGAGAGCTTCCAGTAGCTCACAAACTACTTTTTGGAGAAGCATCGATTATCATCACTTCCTGGATTGCTCCAACGTGCTCCACATCATGTCCACATGGTAAACTTTTGGTCGCAGAAGCACAGATATCCTTACTTCCCTGTATTGGTATTTCTTTCTAGGAGGCCTGCGGCTGGAGCCTCAGTGCACGATCCTACAGGCTCATTTGTAGCTCTGTTACTGTCCTTACCTCCTCATTCCAGTGTGTGTAGCCCTTTCATATGTGTATTCTCTTTGCACCAAGCAATACTGATTTTCTTCTCTCAGATTTCCTCCGGCAGTAGCATTTTTTGTTTGCAAATGCCCAGTACTGCACATTCACAGGCCGGGTTTTGCTTCACGGGTGTTATTGTTCCTGTGATACACAGTTGAAAGCCTTGCAGTGTCTGTTGTGATGTGCAGTGGGTCGTAATGAGAAGGATTTGTTGTAATTTCTGCAAGTTTCCTGATCAGTGGATTTACATTTTGGTCTAGTTCTTCGTGAACTTTGTTGGTAAGCTTCAGGTGGTGGTCTCTATGATCTCAGTGGAGGTCTGCTGTTCTTGTGAAACAAACATCACTTGCTGCTTTCTTTAGGGTCAAAGTGAAGCAGTAGCTTTCTTGCCAACGTTGCCGTACTGTTTGCTGCTCCGCTACATATGTGCTTATTTTGAGCTCCAAAGTGGTCAGGTATGACACTATCCATCAGTTCTGGATTTTCAGATAACACTTTGTAGGCTGGAACCAGTAGCTGAAGCCTTTACACTTACACCTATGGGCATTAAAATCCCAGCAGGCAAAGTGCTAATGACTATAATACCAGGATGAGCTCAAAGTGTCACACGTCACATACGTCAACTTGGCAGCTTTATTTATTCTGCTGCTGCTCTACCACTCAGTCATTCTCTCACTCATTCAATTACTCCTACTTAGTCTCTCGTCTTAGCAACTGCTGTCATGCTCCTTTCCCAGGAGGTATCCTAAAAGATTTCAGGCCATGACAATGAAACCCCTAAGCTCCAATCACCCCTCCATGGCTCCATTAGGGGAAAATGGTGCAGAGGAATCTAAAAGATTCCACTGCCTCATTTTTAGCTGCTATTTTTAACGCCTGCAAGGAGCAGGCGTTAAAAGGGGGCATACCATTGTTTTCTACAGGACCCTATGTACTCTGCAGGATTATTGACAAAATGTTGGTGCTAATCCTGCACAGTACATCAGTAGCATCAAAAGCAGGAGATAAGGTTCCATGAGCTGCTCAGGAGCGAGTGAGATGGGGTTTAGAAGCTTTGCAGGTGACCTGTGATGGAGTGTCCAGGTATATTTTATGCAGTGGAGCTGTTAAGTAGATGTGGTGCACTTGAGCAAGATAAAATGCATTGAAGCTGAGAAGCAAGTGCGATTGTTCAGTCGCTCACCTGCTGTGGGGCTGGTCAACGTTATGGTGCAGAGTAAATGTTCTGAAGGTGAGGTGAAGTTTTGCAGTAGCATTGTTCAGTAAGTTTGACACAGTCGAGCGAGAAGCGGCGGAGCTGTTGAGCTACTTCTGCTACAGACGGTCAAGTGAACACTGGTCAGCTATGTCTAACTGTCAGTGAATGTGGCAACTCTGGGCGAAAAGAGAAACGCTGAGACGCCTACCTATGCATAGCTCTTCACTGTATTTAATATACAGTACACTTGGGCTTTAGGTGGGAAAAAAAGTGGGGGTCTTAAAAAGAGGGTTGGGCACATAGGCATGGCGAAGAGTGCTATATAAAGGTGGGTCCTATATAAATAGGGCCACAGAGTAAATCAAATGAGTGCAGAATCCTAATCCTATTCCTCACAATTTAACCACATTTTATGCAACAACTATAACTGAAATCAACAGGAGCATATTTATTTTTCATAAGCACTTTACAAGGTGTATGTAAATTTCTGTCATGTAATGAAATCTATTATATATTATTGCAAACACCTTTCACCAAACCCATCACACTGTTGCATGAAGTAGCTATTACCTGTTTCAGGGCCTCTAGTCAATCAAAGGTACTGACTAAATAGATGTTCCTGAGAGTTACAGCAAAGAAATAGGGACATTTCAGCACATTTTCAGAGATTGTAAGTGCTATTTAAATGGATAAAGTTCTGAATATTTTCACCAGAGCAGAAACTCAGTCCGGAAGCAAGGTTAAAACTAAATTAACAAAGGTCCAGTGGCTAGAGGAGAAAAGTGGCCTTTCTACGTTTGAGGAATAAAGGGAGATTTAGATTTGCTCCTTCGACTTGATACCAGTCCTGATGCAAGGTGTGGCAGAAGAGACCATGCAAACATAAAACGTACACCCTACTTCAATTACTGCAGCCCCCTTTTGATCGAAAGCTTCTGATCTGATGACCAGATTGGAATTCTTTTTTTCACAAATTCATTATTTTCTTTTCCGCCCAATAGAGGGCCCAGAACAGAGCAGGACTGCCTTCCTCCTGGAGCTGCAACAACAACAAAAGCAGTCGGATTGCCGACAGGCCCATGACTGATCATTTACTGGTGTGGTGTAACAGAACAGAAGAATACAACAGAAGACAGGGTCTTCAGGTTCCTACAAGATGTGTTCCTCAGGAGAGTCTAGTCCTGTCTGAAGAAGATCCTGGGATCAGTGGCAGAACGAAACTGGAGGCCCCCCGCTCAGAACATGGAGGGAGCCCACCTCTGGACTCACTCAGGCCAGGTGCTGTGCTGGGGGGCCTCCGGGAGCAAATCCCTCCCCTCTACCGTGGGGGCTGCTGGGGGCTTTGTTACGCACCTGCCTGGGCTGCAAAGGTGGCAGAAAAGAAAGCCTGGTAGGGGCTTGGGATAGCCAACATGCATTCCAGCCCTGTTTCCGGTTGTTCTCTCCTCCTGGTGCAGGCTGCAGTGATACTATCTGTCGGGAATGACATTGGTGAGCCACTATTTAGAGAGAAGGCCTTTAGATCCTGTTGAGTTTATTAGCATATTGGGGATGAATGATCCCTGAGTTCTTTGGCATAAGTTCATGTACAAGTTAAATTGGGTAAAAGCTAGCATAGACACTTATGCTTAAGGTCCTTCCTGCACTCATCTTCCTTCACCATGGGAGTCTGCACTAACCCTTCTTCTCCCCATTATGCCACTTCCCTTTCCTTTATCAATGCTCCCTTTGTCTATCACTCACCCGGTCTCAAAGATCACTGAGACTATAACTTGATACACATAAGAGGGGCCAATCGGGCCAAAACTGGCTAGAAGCCCTTGTTATCTTCAACAGAGCGATATGATTCCCTTGGGGGTTGGTTGATATGCATATATCTACATCTATTTCTTTGTGGTTTTATATAGTGCAAACACGACGGGGTATTTAGTGAATTTTTACAATTGAATGACAAAGTTATAGGAGCACAGTTGATGGACAATATACAAGGGTATATTGCAGATAAACGTATAATTACCAGTATGGAAGGGTTGGGGAACACACTAGAGTAAATGTCATTAAATGATAGAGGAGGATGAGAAAGTGGAAGAAATGTGATTTTTAAAAAAAAATTATTTAGCTTTTATGTAGCTCCACTCAACCCTAGCATTATCAGATTGCTTTGTTGTCAAAGGAAGATACAGTATAAGCAGTGCACTCGAATAATGCAAATTTTGGGCTGCAGCTTTTTTGGCCTAATTATAGATTTGCAACATTATCTATCATCTGCTGCATGATCTGCAGATTTTAACAAAAAAAAATTGTTTGTAACTCAAACAGATCAAACTTACCAAAAACATGGCAACACCTGTTTGTGTGCACTGGAAGGCCCTTCGCAAGTTTGACTGGTCATCTTTCAATTAGGTATTGCTATGTTTGGATGTTAATTGGGTACTAATAAAGTAGAATATTTTCCCAGACAGAATTACCAAGCATAGAAATGACAAAACAATGAAGTAATACTTTCAGAAAATGTGCAGTTATGCTGCATAATTTGTTTTCCTTGCTGCATAATTTAGTCAACCCTGATACATAATTTGTCCCACCCCTGCTGCAAATTTCCAGTGGCCCTCAGTATAAGTAGTAAGTGTTAAGGAGAACTAGCAGTGGTCATGTCAAAGAAGTGATAGACCACTATAGTATAGCAAATACAAAGAAGAAGAGAAATAAGAACGTGGAAGAGAGAAACATCAATGCTTTGCTGAGCAAAAGAGGGGTTGACTGTAAAGGTGAATCCTAGCAAGACAGCTGTCAACGTTGTGGTCAGAAGGGTCTAGTTTGGAAATTTCTTTTGAAGACAAGTAACTTAAGGTGTTTCTTTATCATCACAAGAGAGATGATAGGGCGAAGAGATAATAATCGATTATTTGTATCACACACAGTTCTCAACTATGGCCATTCAACGTGCTCAGCTATCCTATCAGCTGGAAGTTGAGCCAGAGAGTTCCAAATTCTGGTGTAAAGGTTTCTGTAATACCAGAAAGTTAAAAGAAAAGAGTTAACTGAAGTAAGACTTTCACTATTATGTCTCTGGTTAAATACTAGGTGTTACCACAGGAGGACGAATAATCAAATTATCAAGGAGAGATAACCAAGACTTGAAACAAGGGTCTGGCTTGGCTCTAATAACCTATGCCTGAGTCGAGCCTTAAAAATATTTGGATGTAAATTGTGGAACAAATATTAGATGAAAGTATGATAAAGTCTTTTCAAAATTTAAAAAAAGTGTATTTATGTAACACACAGAAGCAATTCACCTTCTACATCAGATTATACCACCACAATGAGAGGTATTTTTTAACCCCTTTGCTACCAGGCCTTCCACCCCCCCCCCCCCCCAGTGCCAGGCCTTTTTTTTCGCTATTTGGGGCAGTTTACGCCTAGGCCCTCATAACTTTTTGTCCACATAAGCTACCCATGCCAAATTTGCGTCCGTTTTTCCCAACATCCTAGGGATTTAAGTGGTACCCAGAGTTTGTGGGTTCCCCTGGAGGAGACCAAGAAATTAGCCAAAATACAGTGAAAATATTGTTTTTAAAACAACAATAGAAAAAAAGGCTGCAGAAGAAGGTTTATGCCTTTTTCTCTGAAATGGCATCAATAAAGAGTTTGTGGTGCTAAAATCACCATCTTCCAAGCTTTCAGGAACAGGCAGACTTGAATCAGAAAGCACATTTTTAACACAATTTTGGAATTTTACTGAGACATACCCAATTTTTACTATATTTTGTGCCTTTAGCCTTCTTCCAGTTAATGACAGAAATGGGTGTGAAACCAATGCTGAATCCTGGAAAGCTAAACATTTCTGAAAAGTAGACAAAATTCAGAATTCATCAGGGCATTATTTGTGTAGATCCTACAAGGTTTTCCTATAGAAAATAACAGCTGAAATAAAAAAATATTGAAATTGAGGTGAAAAACAACAGCCACTTTTCTCCACGTTTTACTCTGTAACTTGTTCCTGTGATGTCAGATTTTCTAAAGCAATATACTGTTATGTCTGCTGGGCTCCTCTGGTTGTGGTGATATATGGGGTTTGTAGTTTCATCAAGAACCCTAGGTACCCAGAGCCAATAAATGAGCTGCACCTTGCAATGGGTTTTCATTGTATACCAGGTATACAGCAATTCATTTGCTGAAATATAAAGAGTGAAAAATAGGTATCAAGGAAACCTTTGTATTTCCAAAATGAGCACAAGATAAGGTGTTGAGAAGCAGTGGTTATATGCACATCTCTGAATTCCGGGGTCCCCATATTAGCATGTGAATTACAGTGCATTTCTCAAATAGATGTCTTTTTTACACACTGTCTTACATTTGGAAGGAAAACATTTAGAGAAAGACAAGGGGCAATAACACTTGTTCTTCTATTCTGTGTTCCCTCAAGTCTCCCGATAAAAATGGTACCTCACTTGTGTGGGTAGGTCTAGTGCCTGCGACAGGAAATGCAACATAGACACATCACATTTTTACATTGAAATCTGACGTGTTTTTTGCAAAGTGTCTAGCTGAGGATTTTGGCCTCTAGCTCATCCAGCACCTAAGGAAGCCTACCAAACCTGTGTATTTTCGAAAACTAGATACCCAGGGGAATCCAGGATGGGGTGATTTGTAGGGCTCTCACTGGGTTCTGTTACCAGGAATCCTTTGCAAACCTCAAAATTTGGCCAAAAATATACTTTTTCCTCACATTTCAGTGGCAGAAAGCTCTGGAATCTGTGAGGAGCCACACATTTCCTTCCACCCAGCGTTCCCCCAAGTCTCCCAATAAAAATGGTACCTCACTTGTGAGGGTAGACCTAGTGCTCGCGCCAGGAAATGCCCCAAAACACAACGTGGACGCATCACATTTTCCCAAAGAAAACAGAGTGTTTTTTTGTAAAGCGACTAACTGTGGATTTTGGCCTCTAGCTCAGCCGGCACCTAGGGAAACCTACCAAAGCTGTGCATTTTTCAAAACCAGACACTTATTTTTTAATTTATTTTGAGAGTTTTCTATAGCGCTGGCAAGACTGAGAGGGTATCAGAGCGCTTTAGCCAACAGAGGGCTTCTTCAAGGGTATTGTTCAGACGGTGAATGTCTTCTACAGAGGATAGTTCAATATAGAGTTGCGTGTCATCAGCATAGAGATGGAAGGGGATATTGGCTCGAGCAAGGATAGTGGTAAGAGGGTCCATGTAAATGTTGAAAAAAAAGTGGGAGAGAGGACAGATCCTTGGGGGACTCCTCTGGTAATTAAAGAGGTGGGTGAGGTCGAGTTGAGAAGTTTTAGTTGTTGCGTTTTGTAAGAAGGAGGAAAACCAGCAGAGGACAGTCCCATCAATGCCGAGTCTCTTTTGGAGGGAGTCAAGAAGGAGTTTGTGGTCGACAGTGTCAAAGGCCGCTGTTAGATCAAGGAGAATCAGTAGGCAGGGTCGGTCAGAGTCCAGGGAGTTGTGGAGGTCATCTACTATGTTGGGGATGGCTGATTCTGTACTACAGCCTTTCCGGAAGCCTGATTGAAGAGGTTTGAGGAGATTGTTGTTATCAATATGATGGGCTAATTGCTGGAGAACACATTTCTCAAGAGTTTTGGCAAGGAAGGGAAGATTGGAGACAGGTCTGTAGTTATGGAGGTTGTTCGGGTCCGCACCTGGTTTCTTTAGAATTGGCGTGATTTGGTCTAGTTTTAGGCAGTCAGGAATCACACCGGTTTGAAGGGAGCTATTGATGATCATAGTCCATGTAGGGGAGAGGGACTGGTGGATTTTTTTTGTCAGGGCGGAAGGGAGGGAGTTGGCTAGGTGGGAGGATGTTTTGGAGGTGGACATAAGTTTGGAGATGTCCGATACCAGGAGAGGTTGGAAAGATCTCCAGCTGGCGGGGGTGACAGCTGTGTCCGGTAGGGGAGAGTGATTTCCTTTTTGGGGGGTGGGTTGTCAGGGAGGTATGGAGCAGGGATAAAATTGTTAGTGGAAGGAAGGGGGGGGGGCTCTTTGCTGGGGGGGTATCCAGTACTAGGGAAAGTTCAATCTCTGTGATTTTATCGTTGAAGAAATTGGCAAAGTTGATACAAGTGTCCGTGGTAGTAGGTAGGGTGTTGGGAGCAGATTTGGTGGTTTGTTGTTTAATGATGTTAAAGAGCTCCTTTGGGCGGTTTATGGCTCTGTCTAGAGCATTACAGAAGAAGGAGTTTTTTTCTTTGTGTATGTGTTTTTTGTAACTTCTCCGTGCTCTTCTACGCTGCTCCATGTGGGTGGAGGAGGGGTCGGATCTCCAGAGTCTTTCAGCAGCTCTTAGTTGTCTCCTCTCTGAATTGAGATCAGTGTTGAACCAGGCTCTGGATGGGGTGCTTCGCAGTCTTTTCAGTTTTAGTTGGGCTAACTGATCAAGTATGGTGGTTATGGTCGAGTTGTATTGGGTGGTTAACTCTGTCGTGGAGAGGTTGGACGAAGGGGGAGGTAGAAGGGAGGTGATTTTTTTCTTCCAGGTTAGATAAAGGGATTTGGCTGATATTTCTTTTCGAACTAAGTGGCTTTTGGGAATGGGTAGTGAGTTGGGGGAATCCAGGATGGGGTGACTTGTGGGGCTCTCACCAGGTTCTGTTACCCAGAATTCTTTGCAAATCTCACAATTTGTCACAAAAAACACTTTGTCCTCACATTTCGGTGATAGAAATTTCTGGAATCTAAGAGGAGCCACACATTTCCTTCCACCCAGCATTCCCCCAAGTATCCCGATAAAAATGGTACCTCACTTGTGTGGGTAGGCCCAGTGCCCGCGAAACGAAATGCCACAAAACACTATGTGGACACATCAAAATGATCAAATACAAAACTACCTGTTTTTGCGGGGGAGGGGACCTGCTTTTTTGGTCCTGGGCTCAGCAGCCATATAGGGAAACCTACCAAACCCAAACATTTCTGAAAAAGAGATAATCGAGGGAGTCCAGGGAGGTGTGACTTGCGTGGATCCCCCAGTGTTTTCTTACCCAGAATCCTCAGCAAACCTCAGATTTAGCTTAAAAAAATCAAATTTTTCACACATTTCTGTGTGGGATCACCGCACCGGGACAAATTTTCTACCACCCAACGTTCCCCTCAGCTTCCCAGTAAAAATGATACCTCACTTATGTAGGTGGGCCAAGTGCCTGTGACAGGGAAGAGTCAAAAACATATTGAAATTGAGGGGGAACAAAAGCAGATCTAAAAGGGCAGTTTGAAATAAAACATTTTTAGGCCGACAAGTGGCGCAGACTTTTTATCGTTATAGATGGGACACCGCTGGGTGGTAGGAATTTTGTGGATTCCTGCAGATTCCAGAAGGTTACATTGCAAAAATGTGGAAAAATGTTTGATTTCCAGCAAAGTTGGAGGTTTTCAGGCCATTGTGCATAAGAAAGTGGTGCGGGTGCATGTTAAGCACACCACCCTGGACTCACCCAGATGTTTAGTTTTCATATGTGTCCAGGTCTTGTAGATTTTCCTACATGGAAGTGTCCCACAGTCCAAAAAGTGCAGCCCTTTTATAAGTGGGAAAAGTTTGAGGGACAGACAAGCTCTCATGGCCCAAATGTAAAACCAAAACCCAAAACAATCAAATGTCCTCTTGCTTGCCGTGGGATAAGATGTTTTAGTGTGCAGGGTAGAGCTGAAAGACTGTTACTCCCTTCAGTTGGGATGGGGGCATAACCATGGCCATACTGGTCAGTAGCCACCACCCACTATTTTCTTTTTAATTCCCTGGCATCTAGTAGGCTTCCTCCCCCCCTCCTGGGGAATGGATCGGGGGTAACTGCCACATCTGCCTAACGGTGGGCAGAACAACTTTGGCCCCATTTATATGGGGTGGGGGACAGGGCATACCCTCACCCTCTGTTTTTGAAAAATAAATCTTCCCTGGTCTCTGGTGGGCTTTCTGCACCCCTTTGAAGGCAGATAGGCCTTCAAAAAATTGGCCTATCTGCCCCCAAGGGGTGCAGCTATGGCCAATAGTAATGTGCCCCCATGGGGAGCGAACCTTTTCCCACGGGGCTGCCCCCCCCAAACAAAACACACACATACACACATACCAATCCCTGGTGCCTAAGTGGCTTCTGCCTCCCCCCCCCCCAGGGGCAAATTGGCCTAATAGAAATAGGCTGCTCTGCCCCCAATGGGTACAGAAATGGCCTAAAATAAATTCCGCCCCCCCAGGGGAGCGACCCTTGCCTAAGGGGTCGCTCCTCTTGCCTGAAATTAGCGCAAGAAAAAAATCCCTGGTGCCTAGTGGTTTCTGCCCCCTTGGAGGCAGATTGGCCTAATAAAAATAGGCCAATCTGCCCCCACTGGGGGCAGAAATGCCTTAAAATAAATGTGCCCCCTAGGGAACGACACTTGCCTAAGGGGTCGCTCCCTTTGTGTGAAATTGGTGTATAGCAGCATACCATGTGCAAGCAGTTTCAGGACTTGGTATGCAAAGACGACCCCTCCCATGATAGCCCAACATAGAACTGCCCAAATACCCTAGGTCTTCATGGCCGGCCCTGGCCCTTGGCCACAGACCCTACCAGGCCCCACTGGTCCCCATAAACCATTATCGCTCCAAATGGGCGGGAAACTGACCTCAAAGACATTCGCTGTTTCACTGCTCACATCAGCCCACTCAAACACCCACTAGCTACTACCCCTCTGTCGACATACCTTCCACTCACGTTTGTACTACTGTTTAGTTATTCCCCTCCTCCACCCAGCCGTTCCTACATAGAGAAGTACACATATTTTCTGACCTGACATTTGAGCCCAATGCCCCACAGGCCACAGAATTGCTCCACATGGTCAGTGCAATTCATTCCGTGGCCCTGCAAGGGTCCACTACAATGTCACATCACCCAGATCCACTACCCACACTGAGCTACAATGTGGATCACAACTTGAAATCAGATACGCTACATCATTTTTGTAACTGTTATCTTGCATTTGAAAATGTGAGCATGATATGTTGTGATAAAATCCTCAGTAAAGGCAGTTTCAAAAATTGATCACACAGTTTGCAAGCTGGGCAGCCAGGGCTGATCTCATGTTTCTCCCATTGTTTATCAAAGGTTTAATGCTTTATCTGCAATTCTTGGTGCATAAGGTTAGAGCAGGCTTCTCCAAAGAGTAGCTCGCAAGTTACTGGTAGCTCTACAGCTACCAATAAGTAGCTCTCCTGTGTGCACCCTGGTACATTGAATTAAAATATTTTGTTAGTTTAATTAATATATCTATTCAAAAATTGGAAAGTGTGTATGCAAAGGCATTAAAAATTGACAAAGACTTTTTCACATCATTGTAGGAAGCCCCGTCTGATTGTCTGAGGTGGTGATTACTGACAATCTTTAATCTAATTGTGTCTGATAGGGTCACTATTACAACGCAAATATTACTAGTAGCTCGGATTGATTTTCATTGAACGTAAGTAGGTCTTACTACAGAAAAGGTTGGATACCACTGTGTTAGACCATGTTGACAGTCAGTAGCCACATGCAAGCTTGGCTCTTTTTTGGCTCGAATGTCTAAGAAGACTTCGCTCTGAGCCGGTATGTGAAAGGCAGGCAGAGTTGTAATGATCACTGAAAGAACAAAACTATTTTAGCAGAGCCAAGTTAATAGAATTGTCAACGCTCAGCGCTCGTTTATGGTTTCAGTACTAGGTGTTCTGGGAAATAGTTAAACATCTGTGAAAGGAGCCAGACGTTTTAGCATTCAGTAGTAGGTTTGTAATTCTAAAAAAAATTGTATGAAATAAAAAGTGTTTCCCCGCTAAAAAAATTGTGGAAATCAATTAAATGAGTCATCGATCCCTCTTCAAAATCCACAATCTTTTAGAGACTTTCTAGCAGAGCTATATATATATATATATGTATATATATATATATATACACACAGATGGTTTAGAAAGGAACACTTAGATACTCGATAACAGTCAGACATTGGGGGATGGAAGATCTACAGTAAACATGCCCCACCTCTCCCATCTATGGCTATTCCTGAACTCCTTCACAATATTGCTATTTTTTTTCAAGTTCGAAATTCGAGGCATGGGTTTCTTTTGGACAAATACGATGCTGTTGTACGGAGTTACTTATCTGAATGTGTTGTATTGTGTTATAACTGCATCCGCCTCGATGTAGTTGGGCAGAGATGTCTAGATGGGTTTAGGCTTGTTTGGCGAATCCACGACAGACTTGGAGCTCATGTAGAGGCAGACGCGTGTTAAGGAAAGTATGATGCGCATGTACTCCGTCCCAGCCCTACCAACCTTACAGAGTACCGAGAGTATGGAGCTCTGGAAAGGTCATAGGACTCATACAAAGTCAGCAACTTGTTAAGGGATGCTGATGTGTGTCAGAACCAGCCCCCAGACCCACCGGTTTTACAGGGACGTTCGGCTGAGAGAAAGCGACTCTGTTGCTAAAAGCTTGATCTATCTTTTCTTAAGATGAGGCCTCTCCCGTTTTAGGACCCCAGATTGTCTGTGTTTCCGACTTCCTACTTTTGGGAGGTCTGCGCCCCGTTGTTCCCGCACGAGCCCTTCTTCCAAGTTGTGGCCTCCGAGGGGTCGTGGAGAGATCTGGATGCAGCTGGCAGCTTTCCATTCTGTGAACGAGCGCGCGGGAGTGCAGCTCCGGGTTCAGCCAGGGCGCGGGGAGAGGGGAGGCGGTGGTACTGGAAGAGAGTCAAAGACAATGAACTTGAAAAGAAAGGGCCACTTAAAAACACACACTGAATTTTATTCTTCTTGAAATGAGTCCCAGGTGCCTCTACATTCTATACTAACGTGTTACAGAGTCTCGTAAAAAATGTGGCGGGAAGGAATGCGCTCCAGATGAGCCTCAGAACGGACACGGGCCGGAGAGCGGAGTGCGAACCTGGGAGCAGGCATAGGCCACACCGAGAAATTCATGGGTTTCCTCAGAGTGGGTCCTGGCAACTTCAAAGCGGGTGCGTACCCCACTGAGAGGAAACTTGTACCGGCCGCATCGTGGTCTAGAGGGATGCCAAATCACAGCGCGAACCTCGGTCCAAACCAGTGGCGTACCCCAAAATGATACGTCCACTCGCCAAACTGTGGTGAGGGGCCACGCATTCTTCTATATCCCACAGATATTCATTGCTAAATGGGGACTCCCTGAGTGGTGGGGTATCCCGTGTGCCACGGGGGCCTGCGTTAACCCTTGACCCAGGAACAATATGCGAGAGCGGCTCCAGGGCACACTGAGAATAATGTCAGCCTCAATGTGGGACCAGCAAGGGGTACTAGGTAGACCCCGGCTGTCGGCACGACGTACAGGCCCCAACTTTGGGAAAAGCAGTGTGTGAGCCTCAGTGCACCCCACCACACAAAAAGTGCAGTGTGACCTCGTTTCAGACTTTCACTTGCCTCTATATATCCTCTCTTTCCAGTAACTTTGTTCCTCACAATATGGCACCCAGTTCTCTTATCAGCACATTGTATCCAATGTCAAGCTTTTAGATAAGTCGAAACCATTCTCATTCTGTCAGCAATATATTAAATGCTGACACTGTTTACAAATATCACCACTAACACCCAAAATCAGCATTGTTTCCAGTGCCTACCATTGTTCTTTGCATCAGCATCAACCCCTGCCATCTTCAGTATTATTTGAAAGGTCAGCACTGTTCATTATGTTGGCCCTGTTCCAATTTTTAGCAGTTTTTCTAATGTCAGCACTCTTTCCAGTTTTGGCAATAATCTCTTTGACCGCACTATTCCCAGTGGTTGCATTATCATTTGCAGCACAACTCCCACCCCGCCCCCATGGTTCCCCAGATTTGTGACCTTTTGTAATTATAACCTTTGTTGCAGTTGGAGACTTGCTCCTATGTATGAAATGCCCTCTCATTCTCTCCCGGAAGAGCCTCTGTCATCATGGCAGTGGCCTGAAATTGTGCCAGGCCACCACTTTGACACTGCAAGGTGTCAGATATTAATAACAAGCACATTATATGTACACTGAAGAGGTACGTGGCCACTCTTCCCAGCTACTTGTGTGTTGAGTTGTGTGACTAAGGGCCATATGTACGAATACATTTTCCCATTGACACAGAATGGGAAAAACCCTTTGCTACATCTAAGTGGCTAAGTAGAATAATATGTTTTCACACAACAAATTTGTTGGATGTGGACTGTGTGTGTGGCATAGCCATCTGAATGTACCTTCCTCAAGAATAACCTCTCCCAAATGTGTGCTTTTAGCTTAAATATGTTTCTCTGGTGATGGCCATTAGGACAATGTTTCTTGTGTCATCATTATTCCCAATATCAGTATTACGCCTGCAGTTGGCACTATTCTCTGTCAGTATGATTCCTGGGGGTATACTATGACAATATTACATGCATTATTTCACGTGACTCTTTTATTACATCCAGTAGATTGACCTAACCACTATATCACATGGTAACTGTTTTTGGACATAGGAATAGTAATAACATGTTTAAAACTTCAATCTGGAAGTAGTTAATATAATGGGTGTAATATAATCCTGACCTCAATATACTGTCCTCCAACCTCACTGATATTTATACCTTTCTTTGTCGCTACACCATGTCCAATATCTGCCTTATTCCCAAGTTGCCACTATCCTGTGTGTCAACACTGTCCCCTAATGTCACCTTTATTCCACCTGAACTTCATTAATGGCTCATAATGTGAGGTTTTTCTAGTATATTACAAAACCTGTCAAGAGGTGTAGGGCCCATGGAACAATTCCATCGTCATCTACCCTGTTCTAAGATAGGTAAAATCGTGTAGGCTCAGTTCGACAGTAGTTGCATTCCAGAGGGTGATGCTGATGATTTTACATGCTTAATGATCACAGCAATGGAATATGTGTAAATAGCAAGAGACTCCATTATGATATTAATGTTGACACTTGGTGGGACTCATCAGTACTAATAATATAATGCAGGGACTAGATGTGTGTATGATGGCTTCGAGAGTGGCTGATGTGTCCACGAAAGAGACCATACTTTCACTGCAGAGATCTCAAGAGGTTAGGAGAGGAGTAATGGGCAGAGGTACGGACTTTCATGTCCTCATAAGGATGAAATAGCGCTTCAGTAGCTTGTCAGGGGTAATAAGCGCTATATAAATACATTTACAATTCACATTACATTCGCTGAATGTACAGATTAGTAATTCCAGGCTAGAGACGCAATTATTTAGCCTGGTCAATAAGATGTGCGCATTTCGGAACCCGAGAGAAACATAGCAATTTTTAAATGTTGGCAAGGGACCACCAGAGAATGCGAGAAGTTGGAGATCGTCAGCGAAACGTTTATTGAGTAGTGAGGACCAAGATTCGGGACAGGGAAAGGTCAGACCACATAAAGAATGGTGCTAGAAAAGCTGAGGCTGGCACCTCAGAGAAAGGGCTCTCGGGGCTCTGGCCTGTTCTATATATGAGTGAGGCAGTGTTGAGAGAACTGAAGGCTGTTTGTATCTTTCACTAAACGGTGCCTGTATAATTTGTGGTGATCATCTTGCCAATGTGTTAAAGTGTCCTAGAATCTAAGAAGTGGACAGGGGGTGTTAGCTAGATTCAAGACTTTTGATAGGAAGAAGTGACAGTGTTTTTGAGTGGTTATACATGAATGTGCAAGCAAAGATGGAGGCTTGACTGTGATGCGTTAAACACGAAGGTGAGTCACGTAATGCCAACTGTTTATGTAGTGTGGGAAAAGTGCAGCAATCCTGCCTCCGATGTCCTAGACACAATTGCTCAGGAGGATGTTGTAGCCTCACAGCAGCACACAGGGCTAGGTAAAGTCGGTGTATTCTAGGTAGAACGCTAATAAACTCAGCTTCTCTCTTTTTTTTCGAACAAAGCCCTAGTAAAATACGAAAAAAAGATAGATTCAGCTTGCAGAAGAAACTACTCTCTTGATTTAAACCAACATGGATCTAATTTTGTATTCTGATATTCTTTCACACACTATACATTTTTGAACTGCTACTGAATTCCGAGGTACAAACATGATCTATTCAAATCTGCTAGTCTATTGTGAAATGTTTAAATAAGACTATTATTATAAAATTACGTCTTGTGATTTGAGCATCTCTTTAATTTGCAAGAACCAATTTTTCCAGTTGGGTATTTAATTTGTCATATTTATATCTACTTTCAGACTGCTACACAGCAAACGGTGCAGATTACAGAGGTGCCCAGAATCAAACATCCCCACAAGGTGGGAAGCCGTGCCTCTTCTGGAACGAAACCTTCCAACATCCTTACAATACCCTCAAATATCCCAACGGAGAAGGTGGACTAGGAGAACACAACTACTGCAGGTAAGCTTCAGGACCTGAGCTCTTCAAGGACATGGTATCAGCTTGTTGCCTTCCATTCTATGACTTAGTAGGGTGTATATTGGCCACCATTTCCTCCAATCAGCTTTTGTTGGTCCCCTGACATTTACTATGGGACATGTACAATACATCTTGCACCCCATTAGCTGTTGCTCCAGGCTAATTTCAAATGTGAAGAGGGAGGTTTTCAATGTAGAGAACTACATATAGGCTTCATGCCAGATGCTACTGCGTAATGCAGTGTTTAAGAGTTTCATTCCTTGGTCACTCCGACTACACTTGATATTTCGAAGTGTAATTTTTTGGTGAACTCAGTACCACATGCCCTAATTTTTGACACTAGAGATTCTCATTTTCCATCTCTATAGCCTTACATTTTAAATGAAGCCCCGATCTTAGACTTTGAATGAATCAACTACATCTTGACCGAAGTTCTCTGGTATTGATTACAGTTTGGCCAAATTATTTTTCTCATCAAGGGCATGGGGAGGCATACCATTTGGTTAGGATTATATTAAAACAGCCATTATTTTATTACAAATTCAACGCTGTTCTGATCCAAAACATACTTCTTGTTGCAGTTGTTTCTGTTCAAATTGCATATTTCACCAAGTTCATAGCTGGTGTCAGCATTGCTACAAGAATGACTGTAAAGCCTGGTTGAATGTTGAAGAGGCTGACATCACAAAATATAAATACTCTTCATAAACCCAGCCAGTGGGCATATTAAACCCTTTTTGGCAATTGCATGGGGCTCTATGGTAAATAACATACGGTATCTGACTCTCTCCGTATTTAAAAGTATAAGCAGCCTGACAACGCCTCCCAGCCACCCAAACGAGAGCCAAGAGATGACATAATACATCTCATCATTATAATTGCAGTGCGTCCTTTCCTCCTGTATGATTACCCTGCAGAGTGAAGTCTTCAGCATGTCTTCAGCCAGAATAAATAACAGCACCCAACACTGTTATTTCTTTAAGCATTACATTAATTTATTTTGTAAACCTGAATTATTGTACGTAAATATGTTGAACCTGGCCCTTTTAGCAGGGAAATCCCTAAACTTTTTGCCTCCTTCCTCCTATTTTTTCTTACCGCTTGCTGTTGGCTCTAGGACTCTGAGCACTTTATCACTGCTGATTAGTGCTAAAGTGCACATGCAGGTGCTCTCCCTACTAAAGTTGGCATGATTGGCTTACACCTAATTGGCACATTTAATTTAGTCCCTTGTACAGTGGTATCCCTTATACTCAGGGCCTGTAAGTTAAATGCTACTAGTGGGCCTACAGCACTGCTTGCGCCACCCACAGAAGTAGCCTTTCAAACCTGTCTCAGGTCTGCTAACGCTGGCCTTGCGCACCCAATTTATTTCCACAGGGACCTGGCATCTAAATTGACTTGCCAGGCCCAGAACTCCCCTTTTACTACATATAAGTCATGCAAAGGTAGGCCCTAGCTATCCCTATGGGCAGGGTGCTATGTATGAAGAAGGCAGGACATGTGCCTGGTTGTGAGGCCTGCCCTGGTAGTGACAAACAGCCTATTTGGTATCTCATTGCCGTGAGTGTTCTTTCTCTCATAGGATTGTATTGGAAATGCCCTGCCTTACGACTAGGGGGTGTTGTCTGATTTATGAGGGGTAGCATAGGCATGTTTGGTATGGTTGTTACTGGTGTAGGTGGATTTTTTATTACCATTAAAGAAATACCACTTCTAGAAAGTGAGCATTTCTCTGTGTTTATGACCCTGGTGTTTTGCAGCTTGACTTCAATCCATGTCTGGGGCAGGGTGACAGCTGGGCTTTGGGCATACTTTTCAGACAGCCTGAACACAGGGAGGGTGGAGGTGTTACAGAGGTGCATCTACATTGTGAATGGTCTTCCTGGGCTGAGAGAAGAGGAGGCGGGTCACGCCAGCATTTGTAAAGGCTGTGCCCTGACCTCACACAAAGGGCTTGTTTACCCTCAACTGATCTCTGGAGCTTGTGCTGAAGGAGAGGGGAGACACTCCCAGAACCAGTGGTAACTGGTTGGAACCTCCTTTCCCCCTCTTTGAAAGTGTTGTGCAAAAATGAGTATAAGTACATGGGATTAACCTTCCTAAAGAAATGGACACCGAATGCTGCTGGAGGGACTCACCAGGAATAGCCTTGGATTTCTGCTGCTGTGCTGACTTGTAACCTGCTGGGTCACTAGGAGAAACTGCCACTGACTGCATACCCCTTGTGCGGGCACAGGCAGGCATCCACTTTGGTGCCTTCACCGCTGCGGCCCTGGAGGGCTGGCGGAGGCTCGCTCACCGCATAGGGTGACGGCACATTGCCAGGGTGGGGTGGAAGCCTCTTCGGAGGCCCCCAGCTCCACAAGGTCCCCATTCCTGTTGTGAGGCTCACGGGCAAGAAACCTTGACGGAGGTCCCCTGTCGTACTGGAGCCCCAGTCCTGTTGTCAAACACACAGAGTGTTGATCGAATTACTTGTGCCCTCGCCGGTGGGCAGGAGAGCCGCAGCCTGGCTGAGGGTGAGAGCAGTGAGGTGGCCCCTATTTGAGGAGTGGGGTCACCCGTTCTCCCCATCACGGCTTTCTGGGATCGCGATCCATCAGAGGTGCTACGAGAGTGGGGACACGGATGTTCCTGTTTTGGCCCCTCTTGTTTTTGCACCCAGGGCGGAGGACAGGTCACACTCACCAGATCTGGTGAGACTATTGCCAAATAACAGATGCATTTCTGCCATGGTGTTAGGTACATTTATGCTGATGTTGTTGTTTTGAGCTATGAGCTTTTGTTACCGTGTTATACTATGCACAGTCATGATAATGTCTTGGCAGTGCCGATCCTGTCTTTATGGTGATATGTTTTTCTGACTTGCCATGTGTTTTCTGATGTTCCCTTTATGGGCATTTATGTTTACTATGACATGTGCATTATTTTAGTAATGTTTACCTGACTATTGCTTATTTTGCAGGATAACCAGTAACCTATATGTTCTATGTGACTACTGATGGCTTTCACAGAGTAATAATACCTTGTAATGTTCTGACAACTGCATGGGTAGCAGGCAGTGCTTAATTTGTGCTTGTTGTTTCCAGTGCAGAGCACCAGCACTTATTTTTGAGGGTCGGGACTTAATTTTCTGCCTCAAGCATTTATTGAGAGCAAAAGACACAAATGGGAAAGACAGAGGAAGAGAAAAATGAAAAAGTGTCAAATGGGAGAAAGC
This sequence comes from Pleurodeles waltl, assembly GCF_031143425.1. Classification (NCBI taxonomy): domain Eukaryota; kingdom Metazoa; phylum Chordata; class Amphibia; order Caudata; family Salamandridae; genus Pleurodeles; species Pleurodeles waltl. The sequence goes on along the minus strand of NC_090450.1, from coordinate 743,842,061 downwards.
AGAAAGCTGTTAAAGTGAGCTGAAGGGACAGGGAGTGGCTGCAAATCGATTGAAGAGGCCAGAGATGAATTCAGGATTACGCTGCCTTGGTATTCCATGTTTGCACATTTAATTGCAGCAGCCATGTGTTTAAGAGGAGGGCTTTGGGCACCGGCACGTTTTTATTACTTAAGCTCTGGTAGCAGGGTATTACTCACATGTTGTGTTTGGTCTAATGATGTTGTGTACAATACAGTTTATTTTTATATAACTGGGTGTTGTGTTTCCTTTGTGGTGGGGACAGTGCATCACATGTGTTGTGTGTGTTGTGTGTGTTGTGCAATCGCTTTACACATTGCCTCTGGGATGGGCCTGACTGCTCGTGCCAAGCTACCAAGGGGATGAGCAGGGTTTATCTTGGGTGTGTAACTCCCTCACCCTGACTAGAGTGGGTGGGTTCTGCCTAGCTTAGGTGCATACCCTAGCCAACCAGAAACCCAATGTCTAACAAAATAATTAAAAAATAGATTGCAATATGAGTTATATTTTGGATACAGGATACAATTGTAACATCCATGTTCGTACAGGCATGAATCTGCCTAGGACTTCATCGGAGTCCAAATACAGCCCTTGTCATCCTTCTGTATAAGTCCATTTGTAATTCACATTGACAAGCATTTCTTTTAAACCTTGTGTCTGGCATGCCCATCAAGAAAGGTGCTATTCAATCATTAATTCTCCCTTTCTGCTATATTGACATGTACATAATCCAGTAATCAGTCTAGAGAGCAAAGTGATTAAGCAATGTGCCAGTTAGATCTTGGAGAGTGTGAGACTATGACAAAGGTGTATAGCATGGCATAGCGTGGCCTTGACAAAAATAATTAGAAACCATTGTAAGTTAATTGTCATCTTCAAGTAATGAAGTGTAAGGTAGTGAGAATGCTGTTTTTTAAATTGGTTTAGTCCTAGATTGTGCAGTCAATGAATATCTCATCAAGTGTTTAGCAATACACGAGGTTGTCTGAAACGTTTTGTCTGCCGCTTGAGAGGATCATATAGATCTGGTAGTAGCTAAGGTGTCTAATACTCCAGTGACTTTAAATCACTGCTGTAAAATTGGACTTGAGGAGGCTGTTTTGATCCCCTTGTATTCAAGTGTGTGGAGGCAAAGAAACTGATAATTCAAATTGTGGCAGCAAGGAAGTTATTAGGATCTGCAAGCTTGTGAGTGGGCCAGAGAGGGCTTACCGTCGTGGTTTTTCATTGTTCATAGACATCCCTTCCCCAACATCAATCGTCACAGTTCTGCGGGATTCAAGTGCTTTAATTACTTTAGATTTCTTGTCATTATATACGTGAATTTAGATTATTCCTAGGGTCCCACAAGTACATTATTATTATTTCAGAAGTGAGAGTTTTATATTTCATAGAAGGCCGTTTGGGCTGCTGTCAGTAGCTTCAGTATTCTATTGCACAATACAGCCTTCGGTGTGAAGGTTTTCTAAGATGGCATCTTGCTGTTTGGGAGCGAGATGCCATCAAGATGTCTGTTAACATGGTGAAAGGTCGGAGGTCTGTTAAAAGAACATTGGAGGAGATTAGGCATATCCTCAAGGATGTGAAATGCACTTTTACACGTATGTCAATTTGGTAATGGAACTACATAGTTTGGAGCTAGAAAGTAGGTTGTAAAAAATAAATCTTATCTAACAATGTGAAGTCTCTGGAGCAGTTTATGTATTATTGGGTATCACAGCATTTTGTATCAGACTGATCAATAACTACAATTAAAGGACTGAGGGCCTCATTATGAGTGTGACAGTCCAAGGACTGCCACACTTGCATTGACGGTCACACTTCTGCATTACGGGCGGTCGGACTGCCCAATTACTACCCTGACTGACGGACCCTCAGGGGACTGCCACCCCCGCTGGCAACATGGTTCCTGACAGCATGACGGCAGTCACAGTTGTACTCAGCCAGGGTGGCGCTCAATTTAGCACACCTGGCTGATCACAACTCCCCTCACCGCCAGCCTTTTCATGGCACTTTCACCAACATGGCAGGGGCCCCCCTTTCCTAGCACTCTCGGAATGCGCACTGTACGCTTTGCAGACAGTGCACATTCCAAGGGTGCTGTCTGGCCCCCTCTGTGCTACGAGATAGCACTCAGCTCCTTCAAGGGAGCTGAGTGCTATCTCATAGCACTGTTCCTGCCGGTCAGACTGGCAGGAATGCCCTATTGGAATGTTACCGCAGGTCAGACTGTTGGGAACATTGTAATAGGGGATGAGGGATGCTACTGCATCCTCCTGCAGCTTTGGTGGTCCCTTGGTGGGACCGCCAAAGTTTAAATGAGGGCCTAAGTATAAATATACAAACTTTGGTTAAGAAAGGTGCAGATGTTTGGAATGGAAAGTGTAGGAATGACATGAGTGAGATAAAAAGGGTTTGAGTGAAGCACACACAATCAGTCATTTAGACAAAGGACATCAGAGTGTGATCTCTTTAATGTTGGTGCACATATGAAATGGGTGAAATACTGACTCAAGTCAATGGATTTCCATTTATTTGCCAATGGAATCTAAGTAGAAGTAATCAGTTGTCAAGAGAAAGGATTTACTAGTGCTTTGGGCAGTGAGGAATGTAAACGCTTGTATGTGTAGGTGGAAACATTAATACTTGGTTGGTTCACAGGCAATTGAAAGAGGTATTTAGGAACAACAGGATGGCATTTTTAAGATGGGTTAAGAGTTTGTTTGAAGGTGAGTGTGTTCATTGAACAAAGACCATTGAATCTATCTGTTCATACAAGTTGGAGAGAATCTATTGTGTTTAAGAACACAGCCAGCTTTAGTGCTGGTGGCACCCAGTGCGACTGTCTTTTTTGGCACCCCCACATGACCTTCATCTCCTCGAATCCCTTCAATACCACTCCCCAACAGTGCCCCCCATCTCTGCATAGCCCCTCTATGACATACATTTATTTTTTATAGTGCTACTCATGGCTCACTCATGCTCAGTTTTCTGCTCTGCATGGTACACCCTGTTTTCAACAGGCACAATAACCCTCTGCCCTACTTTATGATGAGTCAAAACTGCCACTTGACAAAATACTAGTCTCTCAGCAATAGGAACATTAATCATCAGAGTTATTTTCACCTGCTTTTAAACCCATAAGTTATCTTTTATCACATGGCCCCCCCACCATAGTCTGCGTCAGGTATGGTTGCACTGGTCGCACTGCCCTAAAGATGGCCCGCAAAGTCGCCCTGAATCACATGTGATTTAACTGTCTAAGGGCAAACAAGTACACACAGATTTGCACACACACTCCCACACAACATTTCATACCAATCAATATGAAGACAGGCCATTGACCACAATGAAGTGTGTATTTACTATTCTAACTCCACGCACGCTTTGATGCTTTGTACAAAGTGGACCAAGGCAAATATAACTGTGCTTTAGGGTTTTTTGATACACTTGCTTGAAAGTAAATAAACACACTACTGGGACCATCCCCATAACACCAGTCCTCAAAAAAATAGTGTTTGTCTGGTTCTGTCTGGGTCTGCCCACGCTATGAGGATGTCAATTGAGTCCCTATTAACTTACTCACATACCTAGGGTGTGCCAAAGCTCTTTTAGAAACTCAATACAAACATGTCAGAATTATCAGTTAGCAGGGCCTTCACTCTTCGCTCCTTAAAAGGAAAAGGCCAGAATTAATTCTTCCAATGGGGCTTCTTTAAAGAGCTTAATCCGGTGCCATCCTAAAAGGAACTACTCATATTAACATTCTGTCACTGGTACCTACACCATTCCTCTCAGGGCAGCAACCATTCAACAGTCAACAAATCATACTTTGACACTCCCTTTTACAGAGCTACTGCTATCCAGCAGATTCTATCAAGTCCTAGCAAATGACAGAAAATTCAGTCATATTTAAAAACTCTGTGCCCAACACGCGACAATGCTTCTGTCAATTTCTAGGAATTGTGTTTTATTATCTCATTATTTTTAGCAGGAGTTTGAATTGACAAATACATTAATGTTATCAAAATAAAAGTACTTTTTTCCAAAACCATCTACTACAACCTTCATTCTATGAGATTGTTTAACATAATCATCTTTCTTGTAGATATCATTTAGGAATGTGCTTTATATTTAGCATCTGGCTTCCATGAAGAAGCAAAGAGTTGCATAACTTTTAATGTCCCAAGAATTCCCCAAAAATACCATTGAAAAACCCAACATGTTTTTAGCAGTAAAAGCCATTTTCTCTGAAGTAGCCAACTTTGAGGGCTTTTTGGCCTAATGATCTGCAACTGCATAACTATTGCTTTTGCATTTTCAAAAAAGTAATTTAAGCTGTCAGCACAACAGAACAACAAACAGGCTGCCAGCACAGGATTTCATCACAGCAGTACCTTAACCGTTCAAGCCTACATGTACCTATTACTCTATTCGCATTCGACGAGTAATGGCTGGCCAAACATACATGCGAACTGAGGGGGAGTACTCCCCCTCAGTACTCGTCACAGCCCGTGGCCCGCCCCTTTTACAATAAATCAATAATAAACCTAGTTTATTATCATTTTACTGTAAAAGTTTGGCAGCTGCTGCTGCTGGCGGGGGGCGACGCTCCTCCGCCTTAGCGGAGGAGCCACATCTTCCTTTACATTCACCAGTCCTCTATAATGCAGAGTAAAATCACAGTTACTAAATTCAAGTTAAGATATTTCTACCCTATTAGGTGTGATCAGTCGAGCACCACTGCAAGTAGCACTGGTATTTGTAGTTTTATTGATTTAGAAATGCTCATACGTACCTGCCAATAGATCATAGTGCTGGCAGCCAGAATACTTGTACTGGTACACAGAAGATGGTACAAAAATATGGCAGAAAACAAACCAACATTTGGATAAATATCTTCTAATAAGCCATGGGAAAGGATATTCTAGCCAGTCAGGCCAACAGCTGCTTTACTGGTATATTAAAGGATTCCACTGCAGCTGTAGAGATAAGCTTTGAAGTCCACTTGGTCTTTGGCATAGCACTTTTTGATGTCGCTTCTTTTCTATTGACCCTTAAATAGGGATATCTTGAGGTAATATAGAAGGTTCCCTGTGTACTTCTTTAAGAACATGTGTAGTCAGTAGACCACGGTAATCGTTGCAGATACTAAGGTTGCACTCTGAAGAGTTCTCCATCTATCAAAGGTAAGACTTGGAGCTCAATTGATGACATGATCAGCCAACTAAGTCCAATGCTGGCTAGCCAAAGATGATTTCTAGATCTGCCCCCAAAGGCTGATGTCATCACCTGTGTAGGGGCATTCGTGGTGGTTATATGGCTAGTTGTGGTAGTCGGAGATACAGTCTACAACTCAGGTGGGAAATTACAGTCATCTGCAGCAAGGCAATTCTATGCATGAAGGAACAGTGACAGTGTGGATAATATATTAATTTGGACATTGCCAGTTTCTGCAATAATCTTAACCTGTGGAGCAAAAGAAAGATATCCATCAACCATTGCATTAGATTTATTTGTCTCTCCATTGGCTTGAAGGGGATAGAGGTACAGGAAGGGTTCTCACCATGCAATGCAATAAAGGAAGAGGTGTGTCTCCAGTATCCATGATTGGGTATTCCTCAAGTACACCACACTTTATTTATTTGTTTATTTGAGTATGTATTTAATTATTTACTTTAGATTCTGAATCATGTTTGTTTGGTTATTGAATAATTGATTGGTAATTTGTTAGGCTTGACTTGCTACTCACAAGTCACTTCCAAGTATCTCGATAAGTCAGATAAAAGATAAAAAACAAGTAACATTCACAGCCGGGAGGTTGCATTGCAGTTCTAGTTGCAGGGTGAGACTATAACATCCTCTGAGCAGTCTAAACAGATGTAGCTTGGCACAGATAGGTGTGTCGACTGGCCATCAGGCACACTGATAGCACTTTGATTAAGGAGTGACCTCAGGTAAAGCCTAACAAAATCTCAAACCTCAGAAAAGTTGTTCCGCAAACAAGCCACCCATTAGTGGACACCCACCCCCAGCTTTGAGGTACACTTTGTGGAAACTCTTCAGCCCCCCTCACAAAGCGTTGCTTCAATTGTAAATGGTATAATATTTAATAAAGATTTTGTTAACAATTCCCCAAATTTGAACATCAGGAGTGACAAGTAGGCTACATTAATGGATGTGGGTAAGGGGTCAAGAGCTGTATTTTAGCAGCATTTTGCTATGCTGTTACAACCTCCCAACAGCATACTGTCTCCTTCAGGCAGGCTCTGTAGCATATACAAGTTTCTGTAGCTGAGCAGCCGGACAGTAACACTCCATATGCAGCAATCCCAGTCCATCACACCCATATGTCAATTTCAGAGTCTTCTGCTTGACTCTGGGTTCAGCGTATGCCCAGACCAGAGAATGAAGTGTACTATCCAATTCACTGAATATTTGCTTTTGAAGAACGTAGAGCGTTCCTTAAAAAAGATTTAAGCAAATAGGAAGAATTACCATCTTAATCATCACTACTCTACTCTTGACAGCCAATGGAATGTCTTCCTGGATGAAAATTTCCCAAAATTTTAGTGAATACTCTGTCTGTATATTCAGATTATTGTAATCTTCATTGTTGTTTGCCACTCTGGTTCCCAAGTATTTCAGGTATCTGAAATGCCACTGTAGCCTAAGGTCCAAGAGTCCATCCATGGTGTGGATTGCCAATGCCCCTAATGAGAACATGTTCTACTTCGCCAATTTGTGTATATTGCATAAACAGAGCCAAATTTAGCTTCCCGACAAGCTTTATACTAGGACATTAATGCATTACTATAAATTGCCTTATCCTCCTTACTATAAGTTTTATGCCAAGCTGTTTCTAACTTTAAAAAAAAAGTCTCCTTATAAGGGCCATGCTTGTACCAAGACGTCATGGGAAAAGATCAACGATGCCTCTTTGAGGTCATGGGTACTAAAGTGTCTAAGGAAGACCTTAGCCATTCATCAATCATTGGTATATCTAGTTCCACTGAGTTGTATAGTGAAGAAAGATTATCCTCCAAAATCGCATTACATTTAGGGATATCAACTTTTGTCCAGCTTCTGCTAGAGGCGATAGACTGCTTGTCTTGACAATGTGGCAACAAGTCTATTAAAAAGGAGCAAAGAACTGCAATATGATCCGACCATGTCAAGGGTAAAGGTATATCCACCTGTGCCATTTCAAGATTTATAAATATAGGATCTAGCAGATGACCTGCCTTATGAATAGGGAACTTAATTATTAACTTCATATCTAATGTCAGGAGATCATCAATTAGGGAAGTGGCTACAATATTAGATGTATCCTCTAGATGTATATTAAGATCTCCAAAAACAGCAAAGTTAGCATGCTGAAGGATAGCAAGGCTAGCCTCCAACAAGATCCAAACACCAGTTACCAACGAGACCTGGAGGACAGTAGATTAAAGCTCCTGACATGGTAAATTTCTTTGTCAGAGTGATAGCAAACTTCAAAGCCTTGCAACCAGTATATTGAGCTTCTCAATCTTACAGGTAGTCTTGTCTTTACAAATAATTGAAATCCCACCCCTTCCCTTTCTGTGTGATCTACATGAGCAATGCAATGACCGGCCGGTAGAGCTGCAACCATATCCGGGCCGGAGTTATGGGTTAACCAGGTTTCTGTAAGAAACATGGCATCTGGGTTTCGATCGATTAAGAAATCAAACAGTTTGTGCTGGTGTTTCTTCAATGAGCGACAATTCAAACAAAAAAATTTGCAGCAGCCAGTTTTTGATTCTTTCTTTGCTTTCAGCTGATTCCACAAGGCACTATCAGTTTCTTTATTAGAACCCTCAGATATATTAATAAAGGGTAGAGGTTGGAGCATGAGGTGGTAAACTGAAAGGGGCAATGTATGCAATTATTCCTCCCTTCTGAAGCATTAAGGCCCTGATTTATACATTTTTTGCACCGCATTTGCATCATTATTTTACACAAAACTCCGGCATAAGCGTACAAAATACAATTGTATTTTGTAAGTTTACGCTGGTTTTGCATAAAAAAATAATGCAAATGAGGCACAAAAAAAGATATAACTCAGGGCCTAAGTGAGTGTCTGCGGGTTTTCAATGTAAAGGAGCATAGGGCGTGCAGTGCTAAGGCAGAGTAGACATGTTTACCTGCTGGCTGAGAGGCAGCATCCCTGGTCCCAGGGCCTGTTTGGGCGCAGTCAGGCTTGTCGTAGGCACGCCTTTGGTGCACCAGCGATGCGTCCGTGCCATGGCTGCACTTAAATAGGCAGGCCAAAACTGATTGTTAACAGGCCAAAAAAGATAGAGCTCTAACTGCTCTTAATCTCGAAAAATGGTCGCCAAAACCCTCAATTTATTAATTTTTTTGCTTTCCCCCCCTTTTGCCTAATCTTCCCCGTAGCAGTTCCAACAGTTCAGACAGTTCAAACAACACAGATCTAAAAAGTAATGTACTGCGTAACAGTTAAAATAAGTTTAAAACATTTTGATGCCAGTAAAACAAAAAGGTGCAAGGAGGCTGGGAATACTGACATTACAATTATAGGGTATAAAACATGACTGATCTAAATGAATCAACTAAGGCATCATCTTCAGTATTCTTTTTTCCTATGGCCCCAATAAAAATGTTGTCATCTGTGTTAAACGCTGAAAGTGTGTGATAACATCTCAATTCAACAGTGTCAACAACTCAACTCTACTCTCTCATAGGTACCCACCATTATACTCCTCTGCGTTGAGTGAATTCCTCACGTTAATCCTCGTTTGCCACATATTTCTCTATCTCTCGAACCTCTTTGTCCATAAAGTGCCTGGAGACACCTATAACCTCAGTACTCTTTTTTTTAGCTGCTGCTTAGTGGGCACCCAACATCCAAATCCTCCTTTCCCCTATAGAGCTCAGAGGGTTCACCACAATAATTTTTTCCTCACATAATGCTATGAAGGCACCCTTTACCTTAATCCTTCTTTCCTATACACTCAGATGGTGCCACTGTCAAGGCCCATGTTGACCTCCACTGTTCACCTCTTTGTGCAGCCATTTTACTTCCAACCTAATTCTTTCTGTATTCAGCAGTGGTGCCTTCCAGTGGTGAATACCTGTTTGTTCTTCCATGTTACTCATTCAAGTGTTCACTGAAGGATTTTTTTATTAAAGCTCCACCCTCATTCCAGCCCCACCTCTGACTAGCCCCTTCCAGAAGATGAAGATAAGACAAAACCCAGAAGCTGTGTTCAAACTCTGAATAGAAGCAGCTGTTGACACAATTAAATTCTGTGGTGTGAACTGGCTTGGGGTAGTGCCAGCACCTGGCACTGAGGAGCCTACTGAGTGCCAGGTAAAACCGCTATATTTAAACTGCTGGATTGGCACGGCTTTACACCAATTTATGGCTTCAAGTGCCTGAGATAACATTTTTCTTTCCTGCTGGATTGCTAAACAAGGAGAGGTTGACAAGTAGGCCAAATTGCTGTTCTGCAATTTCCTGCAGAGTTAGCAAGCTTTTCGTCTACTTAGCCTCTCCTCTAAGTCTCCCGAGAACCAAAGTTAGGACTGCCAAGAAGCTGCCTGGGGCTGATCTGGAAGACACTGTCCAACCTAGTCTAATTCCTTCCAGGGATCTGCCACATCTTCAAAACCACCATTAATGTTGCCCACTAAAATAATAATGGATTGAGGGGACATGGAGACTGCCCCTCCCCCCCCCCCCCATCTACAAATCAAGTATACAGGTGGCACACACAGAGACTTCGATGAATGAAAAGATGTGTGGACTAACCCCCACAAGGCGATAGTGTTTCCTAAGGAAGCCAAGGATTAAACAGACATAAACACCTTAGAGTTCATGGTGACATTGGGGTTAATGATTGAGCAAATAACCTTTCAGAGTGGCTTGGATTTGTATAGGTGATTAAACTGCACCAAACTGTCTCCAGGGACCCTAGTGGGCACTAAGAGGAAGCTATAAGTTTTTCATGGGCATGTGATAGGAATTCCTACTATACTCACGTAGAATGACGAATGGTTGATCAGACACCCTCGCCCCCAAAAGCACAGAGGTGAATTGTACAGAGCGGTTAAAGACAATGCATTGAATAAATAGCTGTGTGGTGCCACTAGTACAGAGTTGTACGGAACGTGATTGAACAAGAAAGGGGGGCGCCACTGCAACCACAGAGGCAGTCATTTGGATGGAGCATAGGCTGTACAGAATAATTAACTGAACCCATCTCAGATCCCATGGAGGCAATCACTTCAGAGAGCTCATAGGCTGAAAACACATACAGACTGAACGCTTCACGGGCCCCTTAGCGGCAACCATCCCCAAAAAGCCATGGGTTTAACAAACGTATAGTGAACTCCTCTCAGACCCAACAGGGGAAACAACATTTCAGGGAGATCATAAGTGGAACGGACTTGGAGATGCTTATTACAAAGAGATCATACATTCCGCAGACTACAAAGTGATGCCCTTTCAAACCAATTACAGTTGATAATTTCAGAGAAGCCATATATTTAACAGAAACTGAATTCTTCTCAAACCTTACATGGGAAATTCCTCTGCTAGGCCATACGGCGAAAAGCCATGTATAAAATATCCCTCTCAAACAGCAAAGAAGAGATGATTTCAGAGCGGTCACAGATTTAACAGAAGTATAAACTAATTCCTTCGAGAAGCAATCATTTCAGAGAGGCAAAGGGCTGAATTTATACATCGATGTTCTAGCCCGTGATTGCCAGGGTATAGAGACTGAACCCTATCTTTACACTGAGAGGAAATGTGGCGGAACAGGACCAGGCTCGCCAGGAGGGCAGTTCGTGGCCGGAGTTCACATCTTAGCTGCTAGGCACTAAGCATCATTATGTGAGTGAATACGTGACATTTTCTAGACTCTGTACACCCGAAGTCCAGCAGCTGGTACCAGCTTTGAATCCGTAGCTACCACCATATAAAAGCATATCTATCTGATGTTTACCTTAACCTTTGAATGTAAAGTATAATGTTAAAGCAAACGTTAAATTATTCGTATTTATGCAGATTCTGGGGCGTCTTCTGTCAGCAGAGCCAGATCAGTGTTTATAAAACTTCAAGGCATTTAAAAGACCTCCATTAAACACAAAAAATATTGTGCTGGAGAGTGTAGCGTGCAGTGTTTGAAAACTGTACAGAAATGCACTTAAACCGGTCTGTACTCTTTTTTGACAAGTGTATCTCCCCATCTGTCTTCTTGCTAATTAACCAGCAATAATAGCTCTCTGGAGCTCAGTAATGCTGTTCACTGCACTTGCTAGAGGCAGGAATGAGTGCTTCTCAAGTGACAAAGGCTTTCACGAAGCAGGAACAACTTTACTGCACTTCCTGGAGTGCAATCTAGGTTTGCATCATGCCCTAGAAAAGAAACAGGTTAGGTAGTCTTTATTCATGGTGGTGAACATATTAGCCCTATCTCTCCCTCATACCTAGATAATGCTAATTAACTTATGGCAATGCCTCATGGTTTCAATGTTACTCTGTGCTCATCATGGGATTACTTAGATCCTCAATACGAGTGGCCCATTTTTCCTGAAGGGGCGGTAACAAGAGTTACTCAGCCCATTAGAATTGTACGAAGTGGTATTCTATGCATAGATTTCACCTCCTGCAATCAGGCGAAATTTCTCGGTGAAATACAGAGGAAAAAAATATGTGGAAGCCGGTTCTGTAAGGCTGATTTCTACATGATAATCCCTACAAACTCATAATTTCAGTTATTTCCTCACCCTTGGATTTATCAGGGCCCACTGATAGTAAACACATTGCAGGGACATAACAATTAATTACGAGCCGAAGGCAATGAGGGCTTAGTGATACAGATAGATAGAACTTTGCAGGAGGTAAGTCATGTGGGTGAATTAAGGCTAGCCATGGGTAGCAGCTGTCATCGTTCGCCCCGATCTCCTCCATCATGGTGTCACTGGCAGACAGAGAAAATAAGTAGGGCTCTAATAATTTTCTTAACTTCCTGTAATTAACACTCCTTGCCCTTTCTGTAGCCCCTTGGAAACTATAGAAAGCTGCCAAGGAGCAAAAGTGGGGCTGGGGAAAATACTGTGATGTAATCAGGGGTCAAAGGGCTTGTGAGATCACTTCTGCTATCCTTGGAATTTTGGTAATGAGGGTGAAAGACATCACATGGCTCATTTCAGATATAGGCAGGAATTAAAGGGCACAGTGTACAATTATAGAAATAAGATTTCTAATGAGTGTACAACCGTAAGTTGTGGAGCAGCAGAATGCTGGGCAAGTTGTATGGTGGAGTGTAACATGTCAAAATTGTCTTCAGTCAGCGTGGTAATGCAAATTGATAGGTCCCCCTGCAGAATGTGGCAAGGGACCCCGGTGTCTCCCAGATTGCACAGGTATTCATTGGTCTTGGGATCAATGGGGGCCCTCGTTAAAGGTCCCCCCCCATGCTGCAGGGGCCTGCTCAAGAAAGAAGAGTGACTTTCCTGAGCGTTTAACTATTTCTTATTCCATATCATTGCACACATTTTTCAAGGCATGCAATGGCATGGCTTAGAGGGTGAGGCCCCACCTCCAAAACAAGTAACCCGGGGGACCCCCATGCACTACATGGGAGGGGGGCCCTGTCATGCCGTTATCTACAGTGTTACAATGTGTAATGAGGGAGGCCAGCATCTCAGTGAGCAAGGGACTAGATCTTCGTATAGTTAGACTGCAGATTAAGGTTTAGGCAGGATTTTATTAGTAGTGGCAATGGTTATATTTTCATGGTGTTTTCAGATACCGTCTTGAGTAGCAAGAGAAGCTGGATGAGTTAGAAGCGAGTGGGGTGTTATTGTTTCGGAGCCCCAGGTTGTAACGTGAGAAGCCTTGGAGCACTGCCTCTATCTGCTCGGCAACCGCAAAACTCAATCCATGTGTTGGTTTGACTGATTATGTTGTTTTTACTGCAAGAGATGGGCACTTTCTCTGCTGCGTATCATGAAGAATTTGACATTCCAACATTGTAGATTATGCAACAGTTCGGGAAGATGACAAACTTGGGTCAGGTGAAGTGATCAAATTTGTGTTGCCCTTTGATGAGGTTGGTGTCCTCAATTAGGATTTTTTTCGAGGTTGTTAAACAGGTCTCTCAGATGGTGGTGAGAATGCATGGGCACCATCTCCATATGAGAAGGCGCCTGTTTGGGCTGTGATCAATGAGTCTAAGTCCCTTAGAAATACCTTTACCATTTGGTGCAAAGAAATGTGATACCATGCTGCCTGGGCTTCCTTTGTGATGTGGCTTTTTAAGCGTTAGATGCTGTTAATCTGAAAGATTGAAGATTTGCTGCAGGTTGTGGCCTTACGTGTGAATCATTCTTGGTTGATGTTTGAGAGTCATAACATGAATCTAAGTGTAATCATACTTTTTGAAGATTAGAGCAAATTCAGTTTCAATTGTGGGCTGAGCATTATGTAGGTAATGGGAATTCAGGGATGGATTAATCGTAATCAAGGCTTCAGGCAGTGGATGTCAATAACTGATACAAATTTGAGTTCCACCTGTGTGTTGTAGGTATACAACTGGTGATTTCATGATTTACTTTGATAACTAGTAAGGATTCAATGTAAAGTTAATGAAGGGAATTGGTTAAATCATCTTTGGATGCCACTGTGTGATCGGCAGCTGCTGTGAACTCAGAGATCCCCTTCATATCTGTTGCTAATGTAAGATGTGTACCAAATTAGAAGTTGATACTCAAGATCCAGTTGGAATAAAGCAATGAAGGTCTTGTAGTTGAAATAGTTTAAGGCTGCTGATAAATCATATAGTACATTGAAGAAGTGATCACTGTTGCCCATCATGTTATCGAAAAGAGTTTTCTGAATGTATGGTGGCATTAAGACATAAACATTTATTTATTGTGGGATGTGGAAGGAGGAGGGGAGGGCCTTGTTACATTTAGTTTTTCATTTTCATTCCCCTCCCTTGGTTCCAAAGCATGACTTTCTGCTTCTGAGAAACCCTTGGCAATTTCTAGGTGGCACCAGTTTGTTTTTGGAAGTGACAAGCACACTGCTTCTTGCTCACAGGTACAGGGCTTGTGGGAGAAGAAGGTAGGATATGCTGTTAGTATGCCCCAAGCATGGGTGACGCCAATTCAACAAGAGGGGTAAACATGTGGTCTGCAGCTAGTGACATATTTTGGAGAACAAATATATTACTGAAATATGGTGTGGTAGCACACTGTCATTTACAGACAGTGTCGCATGCCCTCAAAATTCGCACTGACATGCAGTTTTACAGATACAAATATATGGCACCCGAATGATAATGTGTAGAAATTAGATTTATGCAAATACTTATAATTTTCATATCACCAGTAATGTCTCTTGATTTGTTTTGTTCCTTTTAATATAATTGTCTCCTCACACTTCAGAATGACAGTAAATCTGCATAATTTGTGCTTTCTTATCTACTGATATATTCTGAAATATTTGTAAAAATATTTGTAAAGTTCATTTATAGGTATCTAAATTTTGCAGTGTTTTAGAAAAAATACTAACATTGTATCCTTTCACACTCCCTGTACCAGAACAAGATTTTCAGATAGTTCACCTTACAATTCCTTTGACTTTATACATCATGCGGTGGCCTGGGGGAGATCTCAATAGTGTTGCTCAAACAGTGCCAACCCCCTGAATGTCCTAAATCTCTTCTTATCTTTTCTGGGTTCTATATGAGTTGTATCCTGGGAAATGAAAGTTTACATTTTTGAGCTAGTATAACCATCTCTCAACCCTCCCTTATAGGTAAGAATTTCTTCTCTCACCATTAATATATGTAATATATCTGCATCTTCCCTTAACTATAGGTGTGGAGTAAATTCAGGAAGTGTAAAGAATTCACTTATTGTGCATGGGTTGGAATTATGAGATGTGGGGAGCTGGCCAAATACCATAATAATTGGATGTGATAAATTGTGTACTTGCATCTTTTTCCTTAGGTACCTACTTAGGTCGAGCGCACAAGCGCTTTGACCTGTTGTAAGTATTGTGGGCTTTTAATCACGCCCACTTCACACCCATCACTTTAATATGTTTATGGGCTTGCCCTTCAAAAATCCCTTGATGCCATTAGTAATTGCTTTACGTGTTCCCTGCCTTGAGGCTGTTTTTGTCATGCCATACAGACTGCCCCTGTTACATGGATTATTGCACGATCGCTGATATACTTCAGCATGGGATAACTATTTCTTTTGTCTCTCCCCTTCATACTGCATGGCGACCATGGCGCTCACAGGCACAATAGCATGAATGCGATCGGTGGTATTGGAGTGCTGGTCACATATTTCACAGTTACCTAATCAGTCTCATTTCTTGTGGTTGGCCTCTTAAAACATTTGAAAATGGTGAATGCTTTACCAAAACAGAAACCCTGAAAGCAAAATCGGCTTTCCCGGTATAGTGCGAGAGCCAATACTATTAATATTCACTGCACTCGGGAAAACGTTCCCCATAATGCTTTGCAAGCATTCTTTGTCAATACATTTTTGCTCATAACTCAGCTTGTTGCGGCCCTAGACCAATGGGATCACCACCAAAACATTCATATTAGGGTCTCCTCATTAGATTAGCGAGGATCCCAAAATAATAACCCCTCCCTCCATTCAGTGTCTGTTTAAGTGTTCTCATGGCTAGAACTTTTGTTTTACAGCTGAGAGTAGATTGTGTTTTATGAGCCTTCTTTGTAATATCATTGCTATAGGTCTGTTAGCCCTGACTATGTGTAATGCACTATGCCTTCTAGGGACTAAATATATGGTTACATTGCATTACTTTCTGCCATTTTTCTGTGTGGTTATGCCCTCTAGGGGCTAAGTATACAGTTAGATGACCATGTTTCTTACAAAAGCAATTTTTATTGCGGGGTCCTCTAGGGGCTGTTCTAAGCATCACAGTCATATCAACATATTAAAATATGTGTGGCACTGAAATTTGTCCCCTTATGCTTTGCAGGACATTATTTTTGCAAAACATTTTTGCTAATAACCCAGACTATGGTGGTCCTAGGACAATGGGACCACCTTCAAAACATTGACCATAATGTGCTCTTTTACACTATCTCTGGGTCCCCACACTATGTTAGTGGAGATTTCAAAATAATAACCCCTACCACCCATTCATTATCTTTTTAAGCTTTGTTATGGCTGGAACTTTATTTTACAGTTGTGAGAAATAATGTATTATGAGCCTTGTTTGTAATACCATTATAATAGTTTTGCTATCCTTGAAAATGTATAATGCACTATGTCCTCTAGGGGTTAAATATATGGTTACACTACATTGCTTTTTCCTATATTTTTCATGTGGTTATGCTAAGGAGTGACTGCATGGTTACATGACCATGTTTCTTCCAAATGCTATTTTTATTGTGGTGTCCTTTAGGGGCTGTTCTGAGCATTGCAGTCAACAAACCATAATATTCGTGGAACGAAAACTTGCACCATAATGCTTTGCAGGGCATTACTTTTAGAAAACATTTGTTGCCCATAACTCAGCCTAGGACAATGGAACCACCTTCAAAACGCTCTGTCTACATCATCTTTGGGTCCCCACACTAGGTTAGTGGGGACCCCAAAATAATAACCCCTCCAACCATTGTGTGTCTTTCATGCTTTCTCATGGCTACAACTTTTGTTTTACACTTGGGAAAACTTTTGTTTTAAGGTCCTTGTTTTAATATCATTGCAATAGGCATGGTAGCCCAAAGAATGCCCTCTAGGGCTAAGTATATGGTTACACTGTATTACTTTCTCCTGTTTTTTTTTCATGGGGTTATCCCATCTTTGGTCTAACAATATGGTTACATGCCCTTGTTTCTTACAAATTATATTTTTGTTATGGTGCCCTCTAGGGGCTGTTTTGAGCAATAGAGTCTAATGGCAAAAGTGTATGTCTGTTAAAGGTTTATATAGTAATTGTATATGTTTTAACAATCTCTCCTTATTACAATTATGACCATAATTCAGGCCAATTTAACATCTTTATTACCCTGTGACTGTTTGAACATTCTTGATATTTTTGGGTGACCTTCCTAGTTTATTTCTCTTGTTACTCTGCCGTGGCTGTCTTGTGTCTTTTTTGGGGGGAATCGTGTTAGCCAGCCAGCAACTCTGAAGGTAGGGTTGTGAAAGTGGTATTCTATTGGAATTAGCATGGCAGATTTAAATTAGGATGCTAAATTGTAACATTTTCTTTTTTTGCTGCAGATAAAGGAGAAGGTAAATGGAAGTGATTTCGTTACATGCAGGGCCACTGGATTTATATGGCAGAAAAAGACAAATTATGAGGCAGGGTTGACCAATTTATGTGGCAAGAAAAGTCCAGTTATGAATTTACAACGTCAATAGCTCTAACTCAAGCAAATGCGAGACCTAATGCATTGAAAATGCTTGTTGTACTTCAGGTCACACCTGCCTATATTTATCAGGGGAGCATTCTTAGCAAATCTTGAGACATGGTGATTGTGCTGCAGAAAACACCAAAGTCCACATTCTATGCGAAGTTAAGAAGGGCTTTATTTGAAGGTGTGATTTTTATTACCCCGATAAAAAAGAAGCCTTGGATATTGAATTTATATATAGCACATCTGCCACTGGTGGGTAAAGGAATGCTTATTGTTTCCTGTTGGAGTAGAATACAGGAGGGTTTCTTCTCTTTTATTTACAGTTTACACCTTTCAGATGTGCGGGCTGACATCATACTAAGATGGCCTCATATTTCCTCTTTCAATAACAATGCAGGCGAGGTCAGTGAACAAGGGCACATGTTAAGCTAAGTGTTTTGGTATATCAGTGTGCCTTTATTGAGCCCCATCACAGTCTGCATATGGACACAGCCCCGCCTGTGAGGAGAGTTTATGGCCCGTAATAAAAGCACTTGATGTCTCTCAGCTGAAAGGTGTAAACGGAGAGCTCCACATGATCTGGAGGAGCAGGAGAAGAACAGGCACACAGATGGCTGTGGACCTCACACCTCACGTTTAACCATCTCAGCAGCACTTCAGCATATGGCTACAGGGGAGGTAATTGATGGTAAATGTCTGGGCAGGGTTGCCTATATACTGTTAGATTGGGACTCCAGATTTGTTGACCTAATTTGTCAAAATAGCAGGAAATATGAGTCAAAAAGAAGCACATTTTGGGCATCCATGGAAGCACAATTCTAGTTTCTCTGAACTATATGGCCATCATGTAAAGCATAATTTGGGCATCTCTGACGGGTATAAGTAGAATGATAGCATCCATGCCAGCAGAACATAGGCTTTATGTATGAAGAATTTGGGCGTCCACCTAAGAAGAAAGTTGGCATCACTGATAACAGTAGGTGAACATTTATTGGAAGAAGGGTTTGGGTATCTCTGGAAGGCCGAAGGAGGAATCCATGTTAACAAAATGTGGGCATCCCTGGAATAATGCTGTGGACTTCCCTGGAAAGATAATGTGGACATACATGTAAGTAGAAAGTAGGATTCTATGAAAATAAGTTGTGGTCCTGTAAGAAAGCTGAAGGTGGACTTCGTGGTGTGCAGGATACAGACAGTCCAGGATTTCTAAAAAAAATTAAAAAACAAAACTTCAATATTGTAGTTGCAGATGCTGCAGACACAGGGGCATGTTTACAAGTCCCTTGCGTCGCCGGTGCATCACTTTGCATGGCTTTTCATGGCCGCATAGATATGGTGTAAGGCAACACAGCGCAAGTTGCTGTGTTGGCTTGTACTGCATCAGGGTGGTGTGCCATCGGCAATGCAGTGAGTGTTCCTATGCAACACCCATGGGTTTTGATGCATACCCAGATTTACAAGAATCTGCAAATCTGGGAATGCATCAAAACTGTATCCAGGGCTGGTGCAGCAAGGAGAAATCTCTTTAATTCTTCTTGTTGTTTTCTCTTACCAAATGTGCTGTATCCTGCAGCACACATAGAAAGAGGAAAATGCCTCTCTGGACTGTTTTTTTGCAGGACGGTGTCCCTTCATGCACAAAAATGACCCTCTTGACAATGCAGACACCCTTGCACCATAGTATAACGGTGCCTGAGTTGGCCTAGACAGCGATTTGTGTGCCAGTGCAGAGGGAAAGCACAGAAATGAACTGCATCTTGTAAATGTGGCGCATTTCTGCCCTTTCAAATTGGCATAGGGCAGTACAGCAAAAGACTGGGGGCGCTGCCCCATGCCAGTTCCTTGTAAATGTGCTCCACAGTATCATGAGGTAAATCCCCGTTGAGCATGTAAAGCTTCCCTAGCTGAAGGTGAGAACAGCATAGAGAGAAAGAAGCAACATCAGCTCCACATAACGTCCTGTAGAGCTGGCAGTAATGCTATTCGAACAAGCACATTAGAAAAGTTGTTCCTTTAGGAAATGCCTCCTGAATTACTAATTGAGACATTAACAAACTGAGTAAATTTGCCTGATGTACTTGCTAAACGGTGGGGAATGAGATGATAATAAGTATATTGAAAGGAGGTATGCAGAATCAGCAAATGCTGTCAGATTCTTAATCTGCTTGGCTGCGGGGACATTATCACATCAATGAGTTGCGACAAGGTCACTATTGCCAGTTAATGCCTATTTAGTGAGTTGACTGATGGGGGAGCAAGAAAATTCAATTTTATGAAACAATAATAGTTGTCGAATAGTCTCTCAGGGGAGGGCACACAATGAAGGAGGTCATTTCTGCTGTTGTCGCCCTGAGGCAAACTGACCAGCAAATGATGGTGTGCAAAAGATTGAAATAATTTTAGAGCAGATTTTTCAATTGGTTTTGAAAAGATCAGGGTCAAACAGATTGCTGCCTGAAATCCCGCAGAATACCTCATTGTGAGAGAGCTTGCTGCTTGGGTCTGTGTATAGTCTGTAGGTCCCAGAGGTGAATCCGAGCATGGCCTTTGACTTTTCAAAGGTTAATCAAAATGAATACCATTGAGGGATGGTAATAAGATCTGTTATTTACATTATTAGTAAATGGCAAAGCTGATGCTGAAAAAGCTGTATACAAAACAATTAATAATGAAATGTCTCTATGGGCATTGCCAAGCAACTGGAAAGAACCAATCACATCCCCACCCAGTCAAACTCTATTTATGTTTCGTGAGGATACTAGATCTTGATACCAGTCCATGAAATGTAGGTTCTCTTTTCCTTTTGAAAATTGCTGTCAATATTAGATGTGGAAACTCCTTACTAATCTGACAACTTCCAGACAGATCACTAAGGATTGTATTCTACTATCCTCCGCCTTCCTAGCCATGTGCCATTTAGTAATTAGTGTGAAAATAAGATGTCATTTAACCAGATATACGTTTCATATTTTCGATTGGGATACAGCACCAGCACACATTCATTTTTTGAAGGACCTACTGCTTCTTTTTTGCTGTTTTTCCTTTCTGATTCTGTCATGTGGTTCACCATAAACATTTGGCTTGCTACATAACTTTACTAGGTGGACTGGTTTGCTTTGACATTGACGTTTAGCACAGCTTTCTAAGCAATGTAACATTTAATGTTTGCTCTAGTAAGTTTATTAGGTGAACTTTGGTATAGAAATATATACATGTATCAATAGTTCTAAAAAATAAAGGGCTTTGAAGCACCCATTTTATTGCAATATGCAAAGTAACTGCTGAAAAACTATGACGCCTTAATTTGCTAATCGAATGTAGGGTTAATTATCCTGGCTTGTTATCGCCTTACTTCTTGTAGTGCCTAAAACCGAGTCAAACCGCCAGTGCTTAATTTGTGCTAGTTGTTTCCTGTGCTGAGCATCAGCACTTTTTTCCGAGGGCCGGGGCTTAGTTTTCTGCCTCAAGCATTTACTGCGAGCAAAAGACACGTGGGAAAGACGGAGGAAGAGAAAAACGAAAAAGCGTCAGAAAGGGAAAAAGCAGGAAGCTGACAGAGTGAGCTGAAGGGACAGGGAGTGGCTATAAATGGACTGAAGATGCCCGAGGTGGCTTCAGGATTACCTGCCTCAGTATTCTGTGATCGCACTTTTAATTTCAGCAGCCGCGTATTTAAGTGGAGAGCTTTGAGCACCGGCACCTTTTTATTTACAAATTAAGCACTACAAACCGCACATTAGTTCTTTGCAGTCAGACCTTCAAATTGAAGTATACAACCCTGGAGGAGTCACTTATTCACTGCAAACAGGCCCAGAGGCATGTCGGGTTTTTACTGTTAATCTCTAATGTTAACATGGGTGACTGCTTTCACCAGGGGATAAAACCCTTATTTTAACCCCTGCAATGTCGCAGAAGTTGTTTTGGCTGCTACCATCAGTTATGTTACACAAGGACACATTCCTTTTTTCTTTTTTTAGGAACCCGGAGATTAAGTGGTTTGCCCACAATCACACAGTGTTGGGCTGAAACTAGGCTCGAACATGGTTCCCAAGTTCTAAAGACTGCAGCTCTGACCTTAGTCCACATTCTCTCCTATTAAGGGCTAAGGACTAAAATGCTTTGAAGTGTTAATGTGCTCTAAGTCAACTTTCCTACGGTTATGGTAATATGATCTTTCCAATGTCCTTGTTTTGCTTTCCTGCAATGCCCTAATAGGTTTCCCACCTCTAGAGAAGGCATCAGATCAAACTATAACAAGCTTCTCACCTTGGTATGTATTTGATGGATTGTTATACCCCTTCTACCTGGTACTATAGCATAGCTGGCTGTTGTTTTGGTTGCCTTGGCAATTAGCCATCTAGAAAGGAAACACCCCACCCTCTGCAATGCATGAAGGTTTATTGAGATATCTCTGAGGCAGGGATTCTCTGCTTAGGGCCAAATAAAACTTGGCTGGAAAATGTCCTGACAATTTTCCCCGCTCCCACAGAATTACTAATACCATCAATATTTGTAACCGCAGGGGACACATTTCTGACAATAACCCCTATGAACTGGTATTTCGGCACCAGTTCTTGCAGGTGTTTCCCTGGAATTTCACCCAACAATGCTATTAGCGGGCGTAATGTCCAGGTGAAAAACACCAGACCCTTTGTGTTATCGTTGGACGTATAATCATGTGGGGGTTGGTGACTCTAGTTAATACCTCCAAAAGGGTTACCCAGTTGTGGCATAGTTGCGACTAGCACAAATGCTGCAGGTTCTGTTTTATATTTGAAAGTTCATTCATGGTAGTAAATAACTTCGAAAAAAAATAGACAAAAATGTATTTTGGATTGCAATCTGAAGTCCCCAGGCATCTATTCACTTAACTGGCCAAGATTTCCACTAACAGAGCAGTATGGCGAAATAAATAATGGAGCTGGAAAATTAGCCAACTGCTACATATCAATTAAAAGGAGACCGTACTCATATGATTTAGAGATGTTCGGCATTAAAAAGAAATAAACTAGTATTAGGCCCTCAGCATAATACTGCAGCGCGCTGCTGAAGGCATTGCTGGCCCTCTACTCGTGCTATAGTATCCACCCACAGATGAGGCCCCTTAGCAATGGTAAACTAGTAATCAAATAGCAAAGTCCAGTACAGAAGTATTGTAAAGATATACATACTCACAGGGAAGATGAGGGTTGAACAATTATCAATCACCCTCCTATTGCATTATTAAATCACAAAACATGAAAAGATTGATGAAACAACAATAGTTTCCAGATTCCTAGCTTTATAGTACAAAGCAGTGGTTCCCAACTTGTGGTCCAGGGACCACTGGTGGTCCACAAAGCCTCCTCAAGAGGTCCATGACTACTAAGAAAATTAAATAATATTAACAGATTAGATCCCCAGCTTTCAGTAATCACCCAGTGGGGGTCCCCGGATTCCAATAATGATTCAGTGGTGGTCCCTGGGTTCCAGTAATGATAAAGTGGGGTCCACAGAAGTCAAAAGGTTGGGAACCACTGATATAAAGCTATTCAAACTTTTCGCTCACTGAGGGTATAAAGTTCTCATTTAAAGAGGGGAACAACAGAAAAACAAACGGCCACTAGAGTGTAGCCCACCACCTGTCCAGTGTTATATTAATCTTTATTCTCAGTGAGCTGCCTCTACAGGGGGAATATCTCAGAACCTTACTTGCCACAGTATTGACCAAAGCCAAGAATTCATTTGTTTAGTCCAAATGTAAACGAAAATAACAAGGAAACAAAAGTGTCTTCATGAGCTGCATTCTGCCGATGCCTTTTTAGATCTACCCTGGTGGCAAGCTTCCAGGGTTGATAGTAGGCGTGAACTTTGAAAGTCTACTGCATGTGTGTCTGATTCATCGTTCATCAAAGGCACTTAAATGTGGCTCTGCTCCAGGATTCATCTTTAAATACTCCTATAAGTGCAGGGTTTTCCTGCTCTGTACAATGTGACAATGAAACCACCATCTGTGTGTCTCTATATGAACTTTAATTAGACACTGTCTCCGTGATTGCTCCCACACAGTGCATGGTCATACCTTTTAAATTGAGTTTTAAGTGCTCTATAAGTAGGGTATTGAAAATTCTATGCTGATCCCCTGAGTTCACAAATATCTACTCTTAAGAAGTGGATACAATTTAAACACATGCTGTCAGTAAGTGAAGAACAGGGTTTGGCCATTTAACTCAATCCAGGTCATAAGGCAGAACCTGAAAGCTAAAGCCTTTGTAATTGCCTGACAAAGAGATTCTCAGTATCTACAAAGGCTAGTAGTACCAAGTCATATTCAAGACCTGGAGTGCTATATACAAAGTAACTTCTAATAGTGCGTCTTAGGGCCTTATTCTGAGTGGTGCCTGGAACTTTATCACCAGGAGGATACCCCTCTGGGCAACTTCAAGTTGCCTGGTGTCTCTGGGCCAGGAATTATAGGGTGTTAAAACTCCAGATCCAATAATTCCTGGCCTGGAATTACCGGGACCAGACTCCTCAGTGGTACTGTGGATGCTGAAAAAATTCCCCCTAGCTGAAAGTAAACCAACTTCGGGGATTTAACCCCAGTCAGCCCAGTCTAAAGATTCAAAGAAGTATACTCTTCAGTGTGGGAAAGTGTGAGGAAACAGGCTGATTGCAGGTTTCCCTGCACTTTTTTGCCCCACTTTCTATTTGGTGCAGCTTTTTTGACACTGAGAATGCACTGAAGCCCATAACCAGCCCTGAGTCCCAGTGCACTGACCCCTGAGAGAATATGTTGAATTGGCTTATGCTTAATTATAAGTCCCTAGTAAACGGTACCAGAGGTACCCACGGCATCTACGTTAAAGTATCCCTCAGGGACTGCAGCACTTATTGTGCCACCCAAAGTGCGACAACATCAAACATGTCTCTTAGCTTACCACTGCAGACTGGTAAAGCAGTTCTAAACTGATAACTAAACTTTGCCATTCAAATTTTTACAAAGGTAAAACTTTCTAGCCCTATTGCTGAGTACACGGTTATACATTGACAATTCAGCTGTGCTAACTTCTGAATGGGACTTCTAATGTTCGTACTTCAAGATATCAAAATAATTGTTACATTAAACACAACTTCATGCCCAAGTTTAGATTAATGTAATGTTTGAGTAAATGCAACTTCTAGGAATTTACCACTATGTTCCTTACGTTTTCCAGTGGCCATTCACAGATGCTGGTCACAAGATAGGCTTCTGCCCTCCTGGGGAGAATGACTCCCTGGAAAGGAGACAATAGAGGCCTGCCGTTGGAAGAGGTGAAAGTCTCCCTGGCCGGGAGCCACACAGGGTATGAGTCCAAAAGGCAAGCTTCAGAGGGGAAGCTGCCTCTGAAGAGTAAATGATGAACACACATGAGAGGGGATGCTCGATTGTTCTGGTAGACAGGTTGGCCTCGGGTGACAGAGAGGGGAAAGTAGTTGCAAAATGGTTTTTCTCTTGGACATGTAGTCCTCAGATAGCTGCACCTTGCGGGTTGGCTACCAAACTCCACACAGCAAGAAATGGGTTCAGCCATCTTGGGTGTGGGAAGAATAGTGCACTCTGAGATAACTAGATGTTGCATGCTGCAAGAAGTTGTCTTCAAGTGGGAGAAGACCTGAAACCCAGTGATTAGTAAGCACTGCATCCCTGAGTGCACTTTCTGAGCATAAATATGTCATCCATAGCACCCAGGCCTCATATCACATCTGGACTGGAGAGGGAACAAAAAGGGCTGTCCTGCTGTTCCCTGAACCTGGCAAGAAAGGCTGTGCCAACGACAGAACTGCACCTGCTGCTCCTAGGCTAGCAAAGAAAGTACTGTGCTTGTGATGCCTAGCTGGAGGAAAAGTCACTCACGAGATCCACACAGAAGAGGTGAACTCCAAGAGTCAGCTGTCTGACTTCCTGTTACAGCTCCAAGGACACACAAGCCTGAGAAACGCGCCTTGACAAGTCAGTAGCCACAATTGTTTGATCACCACTGACGGCTGATGTGCAGCTTGAGAGACCAAATCTCAATGTTCAATATTTGTATCCAAGTTTGCCAGACCTAGAACGTTGTCAGAGAACACTAACCTTCACCAAAAGAAACCACTGGTTTCATTCTGACCAGAGACCAGTACTCCAGTGGCAACTAGACTTTTGCTGGACCCATCAAGATTTCGAGGGACGTTGACCTCTGTGGCCAAAGTGGCCCCACCAAGACCATGGAGGGAGGAGCAGCCCCATCTTACAGCATCTTCAGCATCCTGTGTGAGTCCATTGTTGTCTAAGGGGGTTTGCCCATAGGCACTGGAACAGGACTTGAGACTGTTTTGGTGACACAATAACTGTTCTACAATTCCTAACTGGTCCCATTGACCTGTACCCTGTTGAAGTTGGTTGCCCAAAGTGGGCCGGACTACCTGAACACAACTTAGTAAAAGTTTACAAAGGTTCCTTAGTTCCTGCTAACCGTGGTAGTTACCAATGCTTGTTTGCATTTTGAATGAAAAGCAGTGTTTTATGTTTTACCTAACAATCGATATCTCTGGAACCCTCAGATGGATTTTGTTCATTTTGGTGTCTAAATTTGTTTATAAATTAAATCTATTTTTATAAATTAGTGTCAAACTTCTTTTGTGCTGTGTGACTTTATTTTATTGTTTTTGTACTTCTAAACACTTTACACTTGTTCCTTTGTTTAAGCCTGACTACTCAAAGCCACATTTACCCACGGTTGAGCTCAAAGTTTTACAAATGAGTCTGACTGGACCCAAGATGGTATTATTAGTATATTTCATTGTGAGATCTCACAGCCACAGCATATAATACACCATGTTCATCAAAGTAAATAATTACTTTCTCTGACCTAATACCATTTACGCAATATTGACTTTTTAACAACAGGTGATTGTGGGTCTGATGTAGAAAACAATTTTGTAGTTGCACACCCTATGGTTTGCAAAATCACTGGGTGTGACTGCAAAGTAGTGATTTAAAATGTACAAAACCCTTTCAAAAGACAGAAAAGTGTTTCCGACTGGCAAAAGACTTTTCCCAACCAATTATAATTTGCAAATAGGAGGGGACATTAAAGGGGCTTCTCAGTTGGGAGTAACAGTGGAAAGTATCATTGCTTTGCGACCTGCAATTCTGGTCACAAATCATTGTTCATATAATGGCATCTCAAAGGGGTGGTAACTGATTCAGAAAGGAGAAGTCATCCTCCTTGGGAGTCGTGTTGAGACTCCTTGCTCAGGGGTGGGTAGGGGTTGTTGGGAGGGGGTAGAAGTGCTTGGCAGCAGTCTTGCAGCTGTCTGCTGCACCAGTGTAGTCTAAAACTGAAAGCATTGTTTTGCCTAAATTATGACAGTCATGCCTGTCAAAAAATAAAAAAAATAAAAAATGTTATATTATTTTAATAGCACAGTATGGGTTCTTCCTAGCAGGCATATGTACTTACAGAACTTCGTAGAAACTATTTTAGCTTTAGTGCATATCCCAGGGGAATATAATTCATACTGGCACAAATAAAAGTTACTATTGGCTTTTCATCAACATAATCTGCAGACAAAGTTTAAATACACAAAAATTTATATATAAAGTAAAGTCAGTGTTTTATATGGGCTGGTACTGTCCGGTACGGGGTACCTGCACTTTTTTATTTTTAGAGGGAGAGTACCGGTACTTCACAGAACTTCTATTTTTCCATTTCAAGCACTGAGTAAAGTATTAGACAACCGGTCGTGCCACTGAAATCTCTTTGCTTTACGCAGAATTTCACATCTGCTTAAGCAAAATTATGTCAATCACAGTGCAAGGGAGTCAGTAGCACTGACAACCCACTGCCTCATGCTGAATGCTGGGTGGGCGAAAGGAAAATGTGAATGACAAATCAACAGAACAGTGGATGAATAGGCGTGACCAAAAACCCATCTAAATGTGTATATGAGTGTATTTTTATTTATGATTTATTTTTGAGTTCATGAGGCTGGTGAGTCAGAAAAAGCTGTCTCTATGCCAAACGTAACAAAACATGTTTGCTGTTTGGGAAATCAAAATGAATGGTGGTGGCAGTGTGCTATCCCTTGCAGTACACCATTCCGGCATTTACAGAGCCTCCCAAATAGCGACCTACCTAATAATATTCATTAGGTAGCTCGTTCTTTGACCCCTGGCAAATTTACAATTCGTGATGCAACTTATTGTGTCATGGCAAATTGCACAGCCAGTTGCAAGCCTATCGTTGTAGATATGTTGGTTACATTCTGGGTTGCAGATGTGAGCCCCAGGATGAAAGGGATGTACTTGCATCTGTGCATGGGGTGTTTTGGAAAGGTTAAGATAGGATGGAGTATGAGGCAATGACAAGGCTGCCGGACTGTGATGTCATCACTCTATGGGCATGTAGCAGCATTTCACTTCCCTTGCTGCAAGGAAGAAAGAAGACAGTGGCCCGCCCTCCTCTGTGGAGTGCCAACATCGAGGTGTCAATCTGGGATCCTCTGTGACACAGAAGAAGACAGGTAGGCCCAGAAGGGCGGTGCCCGTAGGGGTCCCAGTAACAGTATGTGTATGTTCCTGCCTTTCACTTTGGGGAAGGAGTAGGAGGGCATTAAAATTCATCGAAACCTCCGTTGGAGTTCGTATAGATACTGGCAGGTGCAAAAAGAGACCCCAGGGCCATTTGAGGACAGGCGAACTATCTAGGCCAGAAAGAGTGTTAAAAAGTCACTTGGGAGCAGCATGGCTTTGTTGAAGTATCTGGTGATTATAAGAACGGCCAGTTTCAGCTTTGGTGGTCTGGCCTGGCTGGGGTTTGATGAGGAATTCACACACTACTACATTAAACACACTCCTACATGAACACTCAAATTTGCTTCTTTCTTCCATTGACCTCTCCCACCTGTGGAGGTTCGGGACACTCCTCCACACTCCATGTACGAGTGGGTGTACAGCTGAGAGGCATATACTTACACAGGACTCTCCATAAATTGTCATTGGTGATCAGTCTTCACCTCAATTCATTAAGCATCACGGGCACCACGCCCTTCACCCACCACCCTTTAAGCTACCTTTGTTAAACCTATTCACCCATAAATATGAGCTTCTGTTAAGATTTTTAGAAAACCCTTTAAATACACAACCCCTCATTCATACCACCTCCGTTGATATAATTGTCTGTGTATCAGGAAGCCAGGGCTAACTGTCAATGATTAATCCTTTCTTTATTGGTCACAGCCGTTATTTTCATTACATCCTCTTTCATAGTCTTCTAAATAATCTCCAACTCTATCAATGACGGTTCCATATTCCCATCACTTAAGCTTAACTCATCTACCATCCTCAGTTGTCCCTTTCCATTATCTACCAAGCTCTGACTTTTGTCTGTAGAGGGTCTGTTCAGTTACCTGAATCATATCCTCCAAGGTATCTTTCACCATCATAGGGTACCTCCCTTTTTGCAAAAATTAGCAGACTTATCTTTTTTGTCTGCTCAGTTGATATTCAAATTATTGAATTATTGAATTGAAAATAAACACTATTCTTCTTCCGTTACCTGCGCATATGACATAGAGACTGTGAGAACATTGTGCATGTTGACCTATATTGTGTTACGGTTCCCTGGTTACTTGAATCACAACCACTGACGTTATCCGCAAAGTGCTTTGGGACCATGACTAGAGACTGGAAAGCACTATAGAAATGATTCAACACAACATATCAACCACAGAACCAAAGCTACAGAAAAATAACCTATATGTTTTCTATTTCTCCACCCCGTAACATATGAACTGGGTACCAGGTGTCCCTTCTCCTGTGTGCCTATCTGGAGAACCATCTATGAAATGAGTGATTTTACACTCCGTAATGGACATAGGCTTTGCAGGTCCTCAAATCATGAGCTTGAATCTTAATCTGTGAAGAAATTTTCAGACCATCTTTCATTCCACCGTTTGATATCAGCTCTTCACCGGAAGACACAGCAGCCTCTTATGAATGGGCAACCCTGGTATCAACATCCATGTGTGCACATACGTAATGGTGCATGCTCATTTTTTTCTTCATTTTCTTTATTTACTGATCCAAGATGGCATATGCTATTTGAAATGGTAAATAAAAAAAGAATTGTAGTTGTGTGAAAGTATTTTATGCACCGTAAAGCAGCCTGGAAGTGGGAATGGGTCTAAGGGAATGAGGAGTGGTCTGGTGTCAATGGGGCAACAGATGTGTTTTATGCTAGGGTTGAGATAGGATAAAAAATAATGTAATGCCAGGGAGGATGTGGGGAAACCAATGGGTGAGCTTGGTTGAAATATCAGATTATTTGTCTTTACATTACATGCAGTCTAGGAGAAATGCCTAAAGTCTGTGACCAGACTAACACTATCAATGAGGTGTTATGGTGTTAGTTTAATGCCTTTGGGATACTAACCTATATACTTTAGGGATGAAAAAGAGAACATCACCTATTTGTTCCTGTAATAAATGAATGTTCGCTCACCTCTAGGGATGGCCCATGTAACACTATGAAAACAGACTTGGTTCACTGACATGGAGGTTAACACGCTGCTCCTACATTCAAGGTGTAAACCTTGCTTGATTAAAAAACGAATGACCTTCGGAAAACACCAGACCTGAGCTCTGACGCCATTTTTTGTCTCTTGCAGGAATCCTGACGGTGACGTCAGCCCCTGGTGCTACATTGCAGAGCACGAAGACGGTGTGTACTGGAAGTACTGTGAGGTGCCGACCTGTCGAAGTAAGTAGTCTTTAAGCAGACCTTCTAAACTCATCTCAGCACCGGCTCATATTATGTGTAAGGCAAAATAAATTAAGAGAAGGACCAAGTTCAAATTCTTTTCAAAGGTTAAGAGAGATAAATGTGTTCCCAAGCAAGAATCGTATGCTTTTTAATACTGGTGACAGCCAGCTTACCACAAAGAAGGAACCCCGTTTTGGCTTTTTATGATTAATTCAACGGCCCATGGGGGAATAAATGCATAAACCAGGAGCAAAAGCATTACAAATGGGACACAACACGTTTGAAACACCAAATGTAGCCCGCATAGCTACACAGCCAGCGAATGTGCATGCTAGAACAAAATTAAACAGTAAAAAACTATTCGCACAAACTTCCAACATAACACGAGACAGAACACCACACATATATTTAGCACATCAGCTGCCACCATACGCACAAAAGCACTTCCCACCACGAAGAGCCACAGACTAATATCCAGAGGAACATATCGGGCAGCATTCCCACGCAAATCCACAATACACAGATTCATCTTGTAGTTATGGTACCTAAAAGCACCTCCTACCAAGAAACCTAACATACACATCAATACCTCATGTTGGGAAATGGGTATCAAAATGACGTAGCAGGTTTACTGGCAGATGACAGAGGTCTCCGTCCATAAACAGCTGATTCAAAAAGTCATACTCCTATATTTCCATCAATAAGACCAAGACAAAAATGGTACTGTGACTAGAACACAATACCGCAAAACAACGTCACTAGCCTAATCTGACGTCTGGTTACTGTGGGAGACATCTAACCATAACGTTAATCATTGGACAGTTGAAAGTACCACATTCAGCAAAAAACAATGGGGGCATCAAATATCGATTACACAGCTATATATATATATATACAGTACAGCGCATTACTAACCTAGTATAGCTCCTAAGGGGAGGGAAAAGGGCTTCTTTTTGAGAACATAATAAATGTATTTTCAGCTATTTTCCATTAACAACTCTGCAAGCCTGGCATTTTAGATGTCGACCTAAGAGTTCTAGAAAAGGACAAAAAAATCTCACTTCATCTCGTTAATCCGAACTAGAGGGCTACTGCATGTTAATTAAAAAGTGGAACCCGAACAAAAGGGATTGAATACATGCAGTCCGAAAAAAATTCAAAGTACTGTAACATGTCCAAATCCTTCAGCTGTGTCCTTAAAGGAGCAGCTGTCAGGATTCAAGTGAAGCATTACATTACAATATTTTAAAATGGTACTACAGTATTAGGAGAACGTTTACCTTCTCCCAAAATATTCCAGGATGACAACAACTTGCCTGCCTCGTGCAGTGGAACACCTCTAACCGCTTAGTTCCACAGAAGTAGCTTCACTGAATCTTGGCCGACCGGCTCATGTGAATCTCCTGCACCTCTGCATAGAGCTACCCACCGCCACCACAGCCATGGTATTAGTATGGGAAGGAATGGGACGAACGAAGGTAAATAAGATTGGTAGGAAAACGGCAATTGGCTGGTAATTGAAGGATTTGAACCACAGAAAGCGGTGCCCCTATTACTGAGAGGCAGGGTTGGCCTGTAGCATGGGAGAGTTGGGCCGGTGCCCAGGGCTCTGCCCTTCAGAGGAGCTTCCTTTGACAGTCTTCCTTCCACATAGCTCCCAAAAAAAATGTGCTTAAACACTTCTCAGGAAAATTGCTGTGTGTCCTCATTTCCGTTGGCTTCCCCTCGTGGAGCTCCTTAACCTTGCTCTGACCCGCCCCTTCGCCTTCCTTTTATACCTCCAACGTTTTCAACATACAGAAATATAAAGGCGGGTTAGAGTGCCAAATTTGGTCTCACCCAAGACACTATGGGCCAGATTTTTAAAAAGTGGTGCTACTATTCTTGCACCACTTAGCGCCCCCTTACGCCACTGTGTGTGCTCTGAATCTAAGATGCGGCACACCATGGCAGTAGTTAGGAAACTAGCGGCAGAATTTTTGACACTAGTTTGGAGCTTTGTAGAACTAGTGTCAAAAATGTTGATGCTAATCCGGCAGAGCCCATTGAGGCCCACTGTAAACAATGGTGTGCCTCCTTCTAATGCCTGCTCAGAGCAGGCGTTAAAAGTGTTGAAAAAAAATGACGCAATGAAATCTCTTAGATTTCTTTGTGGCATTTTATCAGCCTCCCCCCAATAGGGGAATGTCCCCTTTGCATACATTATGCCTGTTGCAGGCATAATGTAGCACAAAGGGTTACTAAGTGGTGCAACGCATGAATTGCGCCACTTTGTAAGTATGCCATGGGGAAAAGGCCACCTTAGAGCCACCAAGCGTAAAAAAAGGATGCTAAGGTGGTGCTAAAGTGGCACTAGGCCCTCTTAACTCAGGGCCTTTGTGAGCAAAGGCCAGTGCTGCTGAGAGGTAGGGGGCACAGACAGGGCGTGTCCATTCAAGATGGAGTCAAGAAAAGGTGAGATAAAAATGTGGGCAACAGAGGGTCTGCTGATGAATAAAAGCACTTGATAGGAGAAATGGTTCAATTGGACACAAAATAAAGAATGACCGGAAGGTAAGTAAAAGTATTTAATAAAAGTAACTGAAAACACATTAGACTAGGTAGATGCGTTGTAAATGGGGAAAGCACTGGTAGCCGCATTTGCCATGGAAACATTAGAGGTCACATATAGAACCCCAGGTGAATCTGTTCCCTCCTAGTCATACCTGTGCATGGGACAGCTCCTGCAAGTTTTTAAGATGTACTCAAGCTTTTTCTGTATCACTGCTCCCCTGTTTTTACTCTTGCGTCAACTCATCAGCGATGCCTTGCTCCTCTGCTGGTCCCATGCTACTTTGTATTCAGACTAAGAGAGTATTGCACAAATTTTGCATTCCGAAGGGCGCTGCCAGCATGACTTCTTCAGCTTCATATCCTATGCCAGCCCATGCGATGCAGCAGATGGCTAATGCCCCGAGTACTCAAAGCAATGTGGTTCATTATGACTTTTTAAATGGAATTCCTTTACAAACCTTCATAAGAGCTAAACCTTATCACCGTTTCAGAGGACCAAAACATAATTTTCAAGCCTCTTTTAATATTGCTTCACTTATGTCCTTCTGAACTTTCTCCACGATTCGACTTTGTGCATTTAGCAGCTGCTCATTCCAAGCACATTGTACCCCAATACTACAGGGAGTGCAGAATTATTAGGCAAATGAGTATTTTGACCACATCATCCTCTTTATGCATGTTGTCTTACTCCAAGCTGTATAGGCTCGAAAGCCTACTACCAATTAAGCATATTAGGTGATGTGCATCTCTGTAATGAGAAGGGGTGTGGTCTAATGACATCAACACCCTATATCAGGTGTGCATAATTATTAGGCAACTTCCTTTCCTTTGGCAAAATGGGTCAAAAGAAGGACTTGACAGGCTCAGAAAAGTCAAAAATAGTGAGATATCTTGCAGAGGGATGCAGCACTCTTAAAATTGCAAAGCTTCTGAAGCGTGATCATCGAACAATCAAGCGTTTCATTCAAAATAGTCAACAGGGTCGCAAGAAGCGTGTGGAAAAACCAAGGCGCAAAATAACTGCCCATGAACTGAGAAAAGTCAAGCGTGCAGCTGCCACGATGCCACTTGCCACCAGTTTGGCCATATTTCAGAGCTGCAACATCACTGGAGTGCCCAAAAGCACAAGGTGTGCAATACTCAGAGACATGGCCAAGGTAAGAAAGGCTGAAAGACGACCACCACTGAACAAGACACACCAGCTGAAACATCAAGACTGGGCCAAGAAATATCTCAAGACTGATTTTTCTAAGGTTTTATGGACTGATGAAATGAGAGTGAGTCTTGATGGGCCAGATGGATGGGCCCGTGGCTGGATTGGTAAAGGGTAGAGAGCTCCAGTCCGACTCAGACGCCAGCAAGGTGGAGGTGGAGTACTGGTTTGGGCTGGTATCATCAAAGATGAGCTTGTGGGGCCTTTTCGGGTTGAGGATGGAGTCAAGCTCAACTCCCAGTCCTACTGCCAGTTCCTGGAAGACACCTTCTTCAAGCAGTGGTACAGGAAGAAGTCTGCATCCTTCAAGAAAAACATGATTTTCATGCAGGACAATGCTCCATCACACGCGTCCAAGTACTCCACAGCGTGGCTGGCAAGAAAGGGTATAAAAGAAGGAAATCTAATGACATGGCCTCCTTGTTCACCTGATCTGAACCCCATTGAGAACCTGTGGTCCATCATCAAATGTGAGATTTACAAGGAGGGAAAACAGTACACCTCTCTGAACAGTGTCTGGGAGGCTGTGGTTGCTGCTGCACGCAATGTTGATGGTGAACAGATCAAAACACTGACAGAATCCATGGATGGCAGGCTTTTGAGTGTCCTTGCAAAGAAAGGTGGCTATATTGGTCACTGATTTGTTTTTGTTTTGTTTTTGAATGTCAGAAATGTATATTTGTGAATGTTGAGATGTTATATTGGTTTCACTGGTAATGATAAATAATTGAAATGGGTATATATTTTTTTTTGTTAAGATGCCTAATAATTATTCACAGTGATAGTCACCTGCACACACAGATATCCCCCTAACATAGCTAAAACTAAAAAAAAACTAAAAACTACTTCCAAAAATATTCAGTTTTGATATTAATGAGTTTTTTGGGTTCATTGAGAACATGGTTGTTGTTCAATAATAAAATTAATCCTCAAAAATACAACTTGCCTAATAATTCTGCACTCCCTGTATAGTCCAAAAGATTCACCATTCACGGTCTCCAAGCACAAGGCTCCACATCCCTACGGTTTCAAAGATTTAGCAGGCACTGGTTAAAAGCACAGTGTGCCCCAATTCTGCAGCCTCATGGGTTTGCAGACAGTGCCTCGAATCATATTGCTCCCCAATACTTCAACTTTGTGGGGTTAGAAACCAGTGAGCCCAAGCACAGTACATACTAATGTAATAGTTTCCGGGGTTTAGCCGCCACTAACTTCAATAAATGTGCCTCCCACTGAAAGAGTTAAAAAGGATTAATTCAACATTCATGAAAACGGCGTCCCAGGCTCTTTAGTTTCCATGACGAGTCCATGAGCTATCGACGCAGTTCAGACCTCTAACATCCCCTAGTAAATCCAGTCACATTTCCACTCAACCTAAAGGAACGACATTGGCTTTATATCAAAGCTAGGATTGAATTCAAGATCTAGGCTTTCAGCTAAACCGTCCTCTATATCTGGCAAACCATTTCAATATTTAAGGGGACAAAGAAACCACCTGAGCTACAATTCTTTATACGTGGAAGCACCTAGACTCAAGACCTCCCGAGGGCTGAACCAAACCTTCACACTGATGCAACAAATTTCTTGAACTCCATCACAGTGACCTAAGAACTGAACCTGCCACCCTTCTGTTGCTCAAGAAACAACTAAAAACCGAACTCTTCTGTGTATTCCTGAATGATCATCCGATCGGTTGAACACAAAGACCACCTCACAAAGTAAAGCTCATTTTTTAGATGTGTTCTGTTCAATTATTGTTATCAATATACCTTGTCATTTTCATGTCATTGTAAAGTGCAAGTGGAATACAGAGACCACCCCTCAAAGTAGAGCTCTGTCTTAACTGTGTTCTATTCAATTATTGTTATCCATATAGTTTGTCATTTTCACCTTTTTGTAAAGTGCACTAGCACTATGTAAAACTGTTAAATTAATCTGAAACATGGTTAGAGTACATAGAAACTTCCTTTAAACAAATCAGCTGAAAAGATGCAATTAAAAACTTCTAACACTCACCAGTGATTATAAGAAACAATTAATCATACTGTGCCCCTGTAATTCACTGCACATGACCTCTCACACGTCATACAGCGGACAGAATAACCGTCACGTTTATGACAGAGTAACCCATCTTCCAAGATCTAAATCAGGCCCTGTGTTCACTCCTGCATCACAGACCTATGGAGCGTGGCAGTGACGATAATCGGGTCCTGCTCCAGCACTTGTCAGAGGGTGCTACTGCCGATGTCCAACAATAGCAGCCTGACATCCAAGAGGAACACATAGGGAAGAGCTTGGACTAACTCCGACAGAGTGTTCTGTTTCCCAGCCCCAGTTAATGCAGAAGGGTGCACCACTGCTTGTTCCAGGCCCCTGCCTGGAATTGGTTAGGGACCATTTTTGATTGTTTACAATCCCTTTAGTTAGTTTACAACTTGCCTGTGATTGTTCTCTTTTAGGAATGTAAACTGGAGAGCGTTTTAATTGGCGTAACAAAGACCTAAAAACCCTTATGACGTGAAAGCACATAGCACATGACCAGTCTTTGTTTATTTATGATTTATTCTTTGCCCGCATTGTTTATCTCCAGCAGAGCTGGCTCCCACAGTGGGTAACAATTCAAGACGGTCAGCAAAAGGGACACTTCCCACAGCAAAACCTGGTCTGTCCCCTTTTAGATCGGCATGTCATAGGCTTGAGGAGCCAATTCAAGCAGGCTGCAGAGAATCAGATTTAATACCTATTTCTGAGAGTGCTGCGATGAAGCAAGCGCCTCTGCTATAGTCTTCATCATGTGAAATTACCCATGAATCTGGGGACACGCAAGAGTTGTGACAGGAGAAACACAAACAACTTCCCACTTTCTTGCCTTCTCTTGCGCTCTACTGCTTGGATCCCGGCTGGTGCTGCATCATGCTCTAGGTTCAAAGCAAAGGGTTGCTTAGGAAGTTAGAAAGATAATTAAATGAAAAAAGTTATAAGGGCCTTCCAATAAGTAAACAATTCCTGACTGATCAAAATATTTCTCTGCTTGAATACCAAGGAATCTAGTTAGGATTGAGCTCTATTTGCATCCTAAACTTCCATTACTCTTCTCTTTGCTTCTCAAAGATTCTTGAAGACTTTCAACCACCGGAATAGCCACTTCAGGGAATACAATTCCTCTTTTAGTGCATTTTGGAAAATGTCATTTTCAGTTAAAGCTGAAATGTTCGGATACCTTTCTTAGCATTTGATATTATCAGCTCAACACTCATGAAGATATGGGTTAATGCCTTTCATCATTTCCACTCACACACTGGCCTACCACAAAGAGAAGTATATCCATTCTAATTGGTGGCCCTTGCATGATTTTCAAAACTCCACAAATTATGGAGCCCACCTGGAAAAAAATGATGAATAAGGGTCTTTCTCTCCTCTATTTTAGATCTCAGGAAGGTTTGGTACCCTTTTCACCTGAAGTATGGAACCTGAAGGTCTGCACTGTCATTAGCAGAAACTGGACCTCATCTTGACTTTCACTAGTAACATTTACCGCTGAGCATCTCTTCTGTGATCAGCCAAGAAAAGAATTATCCAAGTCAGGTGCAATTGTTTCTGTAATTAGATGATTTTCAACCTTCATCTCTGTTAAGAGCTTGGCAGCTTCTACTCTCTCCAGTTGCTTCACACACAGCACTGTGAGCATACTAAAGCTGTGCTCTCCAACTCTGCAGGTGTTCCACCAGCACACCGTCCTGCTCACGTACCCTTCCGCTGAATGTAACTTCCCTTTGCATAACACTAGCAACCACACTACGATACCATTACACACGGTCAATCATCTGTACCTTCTTAGAAATTGATTCAGGATAAACCAAGAATACTCACTCCTTTGTTGCCATTTTGTGGAGGCTCTAGCTCAGATCTCTCTGGCGCAGTGCGACACGCCCTACCTTCCATGGCGCAATCGGCGCCTCTAGCTCAGATTTCTCAGACGCAGTGCGACACACCCTACCTTACATGGCGCAAT
Source organism: Pleurodeles waltl (assembly GCF_031143425.1). Classification (NCBI taxonomy): domain Eukaryota; kingdom Metazoa; phylum Chordata; class Amphibia; order Caudata; family Salamandridae; genus Pleurodeles; species Pleurodeles waltl. The sequence goes on along the minus strand of NC_090450.1, from coordinate 743,804,081 downwards.
CTGCGCCTCTAGCTCAAATCTCTTTGGCACAGTGCGACACCCCCTACCCTACATAGCACAATCTGCGCCTCTAGCTCAGATCTATCTTGCGCAGTGCGACACCCCCTACCCTCCATGGCGCAATCTGCGCCCTTCGCCCAGATCTCTCTGGCGCAGTGCAACACACCCTACTCCCAATTACGCCTCCCCCAGAGTAGCCTCTACTTCAGACACCACATGTCCGGACGGTGCTCTCTCTTTGAGCTCAGTCTCTGTCTGCAGCCGCAGCTGTTCTTCACTTGCCAGCATTGAGGCTTTGCTAAATTTTCGGAAGAACCCTGGCCAAGTCCCACGAGCCCTTAAAAGACGTTAAATGTGTGTTTTGTTCTACTGGTGCCAAATAGTTTTGCGGGGGATTGGACACAGATGAAGGAAGGTCAGGCTGCCTGGGAATTCTCTTTCCTTCGATTGACATTGTTCCATTTAAACAAGAATATAGTGCTGCTGAAGTGGTGATGTAGCGCTCACAAATCTAAAGGACAGGTGAGTGTCCTCCTTCGAATCTGACACCACGTACCTTTTTCTGCTCCCAGACCCTACCCCCTCTCTTTTTCAAGAAATCTGTATATTTTTGTAGCAGAACGATTCGTTTTGTATTCTTTCAAGGACATAATTTTAGGAGCCAAATTTGCGTGGAAGACGCTTCCCTGCAAAATCTGTCCAAATCGTTTTTGGATGAATTATTTTATATTCAAATTACTACTTTGTGTTAAATTATATATAAAGTGAAAAAACCCATTCACTAACAGTACAATTTATCCGAAAGCCCGGTTTTTGCTATAGAAACATATGCATTTACAAAAGCATTAGGTTTCACCTTGTCAAACGCTCTTCCCAACACTCGTGCACTGATAAAGACATAACTATCTTTTTGGAGAGAGGACTGCAGGTGCGGCTCCTCTGCCCCCTCCCACCTCGCCTGCAGCAGCAGCTGCCAAACTTCTACAATACAATGATAAAAAACTATGGGGGTCATTACAACCCTGGCGGTACAAGACTGCCAGGGCTGTAATGACGGAAGCACTGCCAACAGGCTGGCGGTGCTTCCCAGGTCATTACGACTGCGGCGGAAGTGCCGCGGTTGCACCGCCGGGGCCGGCGGTTTCCCTCCACAATGGCCCCGGCGGTAGTAATCCGACAGTGCAGCGCTGCTAGCAGCGCTGCCCAGGGGATTACGAGTCCTGGCGGTTTGAACTGCCAGGAAAAGGCTGGCGGTAAGGGGAGTCGTGGGGCCCTTGGGGGCCCCTACATTGCCCATGCCACTGGCATGGGCAGTGCAGGGGCCCCCTGACAGGGCCCCGTGCAGCTTTTCACTGTCTGCTTAGCAGACAGTGAAAAGGGCGACGGGTGCAACTGCACCCGTCGCATGGCCGCAACACCGCCGGCTCCATTTGGAGCCGGCTCCAGTGTTGCGGCCGAGATCCCCGCTGGGCCGCCGGGCGAAAACTAGGTTTCCGCCCGCCGGCCCAGCGGGGATCTCCAAATGGCTGCGGCGGGGGTGCGCCCGCATTGGCGGCCGCCCGGCGGTCCGATCTTGATGGGCGGCTTCAGCCGCCCGCCAAAGTCATAATGAGGGCCTATGTTTATTATCGTTTTATTGTAGAAGGGTTGGGGCCACATGCTGTGACGAGCACAAAGGGGGAGTGCTCAGCACTCCCCCTCAGTGCACATGTATGTTTGGCGGGGCAGTCTCGGGCCGGCCACACATACATGCGCACTAAGGTCTGTCGATCCCGGCACTGCGTTGCTGGGTTCCAAAGAGCAAGCAGAGGCTCCCAGTCTGGGCTCTCCGACCAATCTCAATGCTGCTGTCATGCAGTGGGTGGGTACCATTGTGCCAAGGATGCACCCAGTATGTCAACAGTAACAGACATAGAGCATGGCATGGCCAAAGATGAAAGAGGCTCATTACTTTTTAGCTCCATGCCGCTGTCCCACAAATGAGATCCTGCATAAAAGTAACTACGGAGTCCCCAAAATATTCTGAGAGCTGTAGAAGACGAGAGTGAAACTGTGTAAAGTCAATGAGCTGCTGGAGCTGCTTTTCTGACCTGAATTGCAGTTGCCAGGAAGCAAGCTCTAGTGGCCAAGATGATGCTGATGCTTGAAGCCATGTCAAATGGAGCTGTCAGTGAGCACTGGCATGTGGTTCCTGCCTTTCTCCTTGTACCTGCCAGCGTGGGGTGTGGGTGTCTTATACTCTGGAAGGAGGCCGACTGGAGGACTTCAGGGTTGTGGTGCTGTGGTGCGCACAACATCAATAGAGTGCTGTAGGTGAGCGGAGTGGCAGTGATCTTCCCTTCTACCCTAGTGTGTGGCACCCTTGGAAGGGCGAGTGATACATTCAAGAGCACTTGTACCAGCATCACTATACTGGGGGCAACTAACATGAACTCTTGATAGGGCAGGGGTGCGATCTCAGTGCCTCCGCTTTCCCCAAGTAAATAATACTAGAAGGTTTCCTGGATTTCCAACATTTATTTTACCACTATCAACCAAATGTAGTTTCTAGATTCGCTAATGCCAGATAAATAGCACAAACAAGAGGCATTCCGAGAGGCAACTACAACCTGGTCCACAATATGGACTGTAAAGATCTACACTGAGTTTAGGGTCAAAGAAATTCAGCACATGGCTACAACAACAACAAATCCTGTGTATGTGGGGGTAAGCAAATCTGATCACAAGGGAGTACTCGTTTTACTCCTAACTACAAGTAATACACACCAGATTAGATATGCTTCTAGGAACCCTTGAGGTGAGCACAAGAGCAATGACCTATGAATTCATGGTATGGAATCAGATCATAATTCACTGTTAACAACAGCGCAATGATGTAGAACTACTCTGGCCAAATCTATATGGGGACTCCAGGAAGATGCTCTAATGGACATTGCCTACAAAAAACTATTGGTGAACATATTGATCAATACTTCTGGGAAATTGAGTGGTTAACCCAGAGCAATACAGTTGAATGGAACACATTTAAGTTGGTGCTGAAAAGACATTGCATAAAAATCACATATGGAATTCGGCAAGCACTTTAGAGTGACTGATCAGAGAGCCAGAAATAGGGGCAACCAGTGTTGGTCCTCTCCTGTGCAACGAGTGTGGCACATTCTGGGCTCTTAGATGACAGTAGATGCCTTTACTGCAAATAATTTTTCTGGTCTGGCTGGTGAAAATAGAAATTTCCATGCCACCCATATAAGCTGTTCATGCAGAGGAAGAACATACACTGGATGCACAAGCAAACATTAACGAAACATTCCCTAACTACAAGATAGGTTTCTACACTACTCCACCAACCAGAGAAATCTCTTATATACAAGGATACTTAGATTACTTAGATACTATCCACTTGCCCAATTAATGCCACAGCATTGCAAATCCCCTAACTCATTACTGTCTATAAAAGAAATCAAGTCACCCATTGACAAATTAGAGGTAACCAGGACTCCAGGGTCTGATGGATTTCCCCCACAGTTGTGCAAGACATCTTAGATGGATTTGGCCCCTAAATATTTAACCATGTACAAAGAATCACAGCAAAATAGTGTAGTCCTGCAATTCACCAAGAAATCAATTATATAAGTTCTACCAAATGCTGTCTGTGATTCTCTGTAAGTGAAATCATGCTGCCCGTTTTCACTCCTCAACAAAGATTTCAAAATGTTAGGGAAGGAGCTAGTTTATTGCCCTTATTGCCTGAAACTGTACATTATGAGTAGTATGGTTCATCCACGTGGCAACACATTCCTTAGCCTGAGAAGATTGCTCCGTGTGATGGATGAGATCCCTAAAGATGGGCCACGCCAGGCAAGACCTCACTAGATACAGAAATGGTCCTTGCCACCTTTCTCTGTCCCTACTGATTTAAAGTGCTCAAAAGGATGGAAATGGGAAAAGAATGTCTAAAATGGATAGGTCTTCTGTATACGGAACTAAAGGGCAGGGTGCACTCTGACCATATGGCATCACAAAGGGGCTCCAGGGGCGCCCATTGTCCCCACTATTGTTTGCATTAGCCATAGAGCAGATGCTGAACATGTTAAGAAATAAAAAAAAACAGCAATAGGAATATAACTTGAAATTGGACGGCACGTAATCTCATCCTATGCAGAGGACACACTTTTATATTTGTGAAGTCCAGAGGCTAGCATAACTGAAATGACAAATATCCTAAGGGAGTTCAGTACAGTAACTGGAGTGAACCAAATCAGAAAAATTGTACATATTCCCACTGAGACAAGTAAATGAGGATGAACACACACATCTCCCAGACACACTCAAATATCTTGGTATGCAAATATATCACTACAATGAGAAAGAAAGAGCAAGTAACATTGACAAGGCCATAGCAGCGATTCAATGAGCAGAACTCGTTGCTAAAATAATAATGGTGCTGAGACTGCTATATTGTTTTATGGCATTGCTGATCATGCTAAATATAACATTCTGTAAAGAACTACACTTGTTAATAGCAGAACTGATGTGAGACAGTGAATGGAAAGTGTTGGCATTTGGAAAACTACAGAGACCCTTAGGCAGGTGTGGAGTGATGGTCCTAAGCTGTGAAGTTTATTATTTATCGGCACAAATTTAATTGCCGATGAGATGGGTTGGAGATTCAAAACACAAAACCTTAATAACAGTAGTGGTTCTATCCCACCACACTGATCTTATTCACTACGAAGTATCTATATATAGGGGGTCATTCTGACCCCCGCGGGCGGCGGGAGCCGCCCGCCTGGAGGGAGCCGCCATATGGCCGCTCCGCGGTCGAAAGACCGCGGAGGCCATTCTGGCTTTCCCGCTGGGCTGGCGGGCGACCGCCAGAAGGCCGCCCGCCAGCCCAGCGGGAAACCCCTCCCCACGAGGAAGCCGGCTCCGAATGGAGCCGGCGGAGTGGGTATGTGCGACGGGTGCAGTGGCACCCGTCGCGTATTTCAGTGTCTGCAAAGCAGACACTGAAATACAAAGTGGGGCCCTCTTACGGGGGCCCCACGACACCCCTCACCGCCATCCTGTTCCTGGCGGTCGGAGCCGCCAGGAACAGGATGGCGGTGAGGGGGTCGGAATCCCCCATGGCGGCGCAGCAAGCTGCGCCGCCATGGGGGATTCCCAGGGCAGCGGAAAACTGGCGGGAGACCGCCGGTTTTCAGGGTCTGACCGCGGCCAAACCGCCATGGTCAGAATGCCCTGCGGGGCACCGCCAGCCTGTTGGCGGTGCTCCCGCATCCCCGGCCCCTGCGGTCCGTGACCGCCGGGGTCGGAATGACCCCCAGGGTTCCACTGCTAAAACCCCATATTAACATAAAATATCAAACTGAGGAAAGCACTCCTAGAAATGTAAATTGAAATTCAGCTTTAACAGTCGTCGTGTTTGTAGAAACGTCTACATTCCTCTTTAATCCATCCACCTAAAAAAAAGAATCAAATCACAACTTTTTGCAAGAATTGTCACGTTTTGTTCTTCAGTTGTCTTGTTTTCTTTATTAAAACCTTTCACTATTAGTCAGTGAGTCCAACCCTTGCGTTTCATCCATTAATAGGACTTCATCAGGGATAAATTCCCAGAAGAGTATCATTAGAAAATAGTCATCCATACAAGTCTAATAATACTCACTGTCCTGTATCATTGTTATATTTTTTAACAGTATTAGCCGCAGCATGGCCAACTCAATGGTGTTCACAAATACTATGAAAAATATGATAACTTTTATGTGTTCCAATAGGAAGTTATTTTCTTAGATGCTAAATCAAATAATTGGTGAAGTAAAGGACCCTTTTCAGTTTTACATAAAAAGTCGATTTTCAGAGTGTGCAAATAAATTCACCGTAACGGGGTAACACGGATAGTGAGAATATTTCTTGCCGGAGCTGACACATTGCATTGTTCTTCAGGCGATTATTACATAACTACATAATATATGACATCAGCCCCAGATAAAGGGCATTGACAAACTCGAGGCGAGAGACAATAAAGAAAAGAAGAAAATTGCATAATAAAATGTGACATTTCTTAGAAGAGGTTGCTAAAAGACATTACTACATGCCGTGAGCACTCTGACATGTATGGGTCCCTGCAGCCACATAATTCCCGCTCCCAAAATATATGGAACCCGTCCTAAACATATCCTGCTGAATATTATATGTATTAAAAATGTCCCTGTTGTGGATAATATAATGTTGTAGCTGTACACGCGCTCTGTAAGAATTGATCATGTTAATGATGGATTACTTGCTCCAGTAAATACATAAAGATTGTCTAAAAACTGCCCATGTGCCTTGTACTAGGCTGCCCTTTTAGTGTTGAAAATTGAAAAAAAAAGAAACAGAGAAAGAATATCACATTTGAAATCAGGGCTACTCCAGTCCTAGTGCAATTCAAAAAGAAACTGAAAGCACTTCTTCAAGGAGTCTTAGATGGCGGGTCACTAGCACTAACTGTTGCCAGTCTTGTTTCATTGGGTCCAATCCCAGTGCTCTACTGATTCACAGATAAGTCCATGCTATACAGTGCAATACTTCTACATACATACATAAATATGTAAACTTAGTTGGTTTCAGTGCCATTCCCAATTGGCAGGAGTTGGCTTCATTAACCCCTTAGGTGCGGGTGTTAGCCAATAAACAACACTCGCACCACCTCCCTGGTGCGTGCCCTGGCCAGTGACTGACACTGGAGGTGGGGGTAAATAAACGCCCCTCCGGGTGCATTGACGTAAAGTTAAAGTAAAACAAGCCAGTGGGATTGTTTTACTTTCTATGCCTCAGTGCTTGGGGGCATATCTCAGTGCCCCTCCAAGCACTGATTTGGGTGGGAGAGTGTTAGAAAGTAGGTTTCCGGTTGAGAAAGGTGCGCACCCTGGTTAAGCAGGAAACACAATCCTAGTCAGGGTAAGTTACAAACACACCCTAAATTAACCTGTGCTAACCCTCTGGTAGCTTGGCACAGAGCAATCAGGCTTAACTTAAGAGGCAATGTGTAACATATTTGTTCCACTTTTCAAACAGTAAAACATTAAAAACACCCCACAAAAAGATTCCACACCAAGTTAGAAGAATATAACTTATTTTAATAAATAAAACAAGACCAAAATGACAAAAATCCAATAAGAAGAATTTGAATTATGAGTTTTTGAAGATTAAATTATAAAATAGTGCTTAGAAGCAAGAACCACCAGTCAGGAAAATCTGGTCACGCCAGACCAGGACAAAGTCAAACATTTAGGCCATTCCGATGCTTGCGTGACGTCCAAGATGTGGGGTGCACCACTGTCAATCCCCCAGTGGAGAAGATGCATCGATTTTCCCCACACAGCAAAGGAGATGCGTCTGTTTTCTCCATGCAGAGATGGCGATGCAATAGTTCTGAGATGCGGCGGGTCCAGAGCCGATGCACCGGTTCTGGTCCGACCACAGCGGTGATGCGTGGGTTACAATCCATGCGAAAAAGAAATGCGCCTGCTCGGATCCACACAACAGGAGCAATGCAGTAGTTCTGATCCCTGCAACAGAAATGATACTCTGGTACTGATCCACACAGTGGCAACGATGTGTCAGGTTGACAGAAGATGCGTTTATTCTGCACAACGAAATGGTTGTGTAAAACTGCACATACAGGCAAAGCAATGGCAGGCCTGAGCCAAAGTTAGAGGGCTGCTACCTAAGTGGGTAGTACAATCAGGACTGCAGGGACACAATCAGCATTTAATTTATAGGCCTGTGCTCATGTAGTCTACTTTACTAAGGACTTGTAAGTAAATTAAATATGCCAATTGGGGATAAGCCAATATTAGCATGTTTTAAGGAGAGAACACAAGCACTTTAGTTGTTGGGAAGATCATTCCAAGGCTGTCAGGTCTAACACAAAGGTATCACTGGAAAGGGGAGAATCTCCCCTTTCCAGTGCTACCTCTTCCCACTGGATCCCTGCTTGTGGATTGCAAAAGGAGAGTGCTCCCCAAGCAGGGATCCACCCATTAGGCATCAGAGATGGGGGAGGGGCCCCTTGGGAAAGAGCTTTTTCTCCCCCCAGAAAATGTAACTATATCAGCCTTTCTGACCCACCAGGGGACGGATGGGAGTACTATTCCATGATCTGCCCCCGTGGAGGGCAGAAAGCCCACTGGACACCAGCAAAAAGTTTTGTTTAAACCAATATAGGGTTGGGGGCTTCCCACTATGGGCTTGGCCATGCCCTCTCCCTATTTAAATGGGACATCAGTCTTCCCCCCCGCCCGGGTTGCAGATGGGTGTAATTACCCCTGATCTTCACCCCCAGGGGGCTAAAAGCCCACTAGACACCAGGGAAAGCTTTCTTATTTAAATATAGGGGTGGGTTCTGGCCACCATCTGCCTGGCATAGTCCCCACCCCAACTAAATGGGGCATCAGCCTTTCTGCACCCGCTGGGGCAGATGTGGGTAATTACCGTAGATGCCAAGGAAATCATTTTCTTTAAATATAGGGGCAGGGGCTGCCACTATGGGCATACCATGCCCCCACCCCATTTAGATTGGACATCAGTCTTTCTGCCCCGTGAGGGGTAAATTGGAGTAATGAGCTCCGATCTGCATCCCCGGGGGGCACATTGCTCACTAGATACCAGAGATATTTTGTAAAGAAATATAGGGGTGGATCTGCCCAACATGGTAATGTTCATACACCCGCCACAAAAACAAGACAGGCAGCCTTTTCCACCCTCCTAGGGGAGGTTGGGGGTAAGAACCAAACTGCCTCACGGGGGAGGGAACAAAGGCCACTAGACACTAAGGACTGCATTCAGGTAATATTATGTGGGGGGGGGTCCCCCTGGGCATTGGCCCATGCTCCCCACCCTCAAACCCAATAGAATTGCAGCCCCCCTAGGGTGTAGATAGGGTAGTGAACCTACAAGACTCAGACGGTTCTGGAAACTAGACATCTGGGAAAGTCCAGGGTGTTGTGCTTCACCTGTATTCCACACCATTTTCTAACCCATAAAACATTGCAACCCTCTAACTTTGAATGAAAACACACATTTTCCTTATTTTTCTGTGAGGAAGATTTCCACAGATTCCCCTCCACACACCAGTCCCCGAACTCCTTCAATGAAAACGGTACCTAACTACTGTGGGTGAGACAAAAGACCTTAACACAAAAGACCTTAAAGCACTATGTGGAGATATCTGCAATAGGGGTAGCTGCAGGTTTGGTAGCCATTCTCGGCTACCACCCATGGAAATCTACCAACCAGGGATTTTTGAAAACTAGACTACGAGAAGCTTCGAGGGTGGTGTGCCTACCATGGATCCCATTAGGATTTTGTACCCACAATGCCCTGTAAACCTCAAACTTTGCCTGAAATCACAAGCGTTCCTTACATTTCTGTGATGGAAACTTCTAGAATCTGCAGGAATCCACAAAATTCCTGCCACCTAGCATTGCCTCGCTCGTGCTGATTAAAATGCTGCATCACTTGTGTGGTTGGACATACAGCTAATGACAGGAACAGGTCAAACCAAAATCAATGGCAGTCCCCTTGCAAGAACTCTCAATTACCTTGGTTTGATTTGTTCCTGTTGCCTCTTGAGTGGTACTTCCAAGGCACTCTCTGGGATCCCAAGCAGTATGCTCAATTTAGGACATATATTAAATATGGTTGTTTTAGTAGGAAACTAAATACACCCATACTTCAAAGATTCATCTCAGACCAGGATTTCCCTGGTAGTTCTCACCCTGAAGTGGCCTAATTGCAAGCTACAAAAAAAGTCCACATACAGATCATTGGTGCTCCATGATGCCCTCACACAAGGCTGGTTGTCTGAAAGAATTCAGGCTTTGGCTGGGTCAAATCCCCATTGGGCTCGGTCTTGTCGTGGAGACCTCGCATCATAAAAGATTCATTTTGTTAAAGCTGTGGGATTCTGTTCTTTGTCTATTATATTCTTTTTGTCCTAACTCCTTAATCATGACAGTGCCTGAAGTGCCTGGCTTACAGACAAGGCAAACACACATACATTCAACTGACATCTGTGCCATGGAGATGGGGCACTGTTGACTTCATATATCTATTGCTATTTCTACAGCCTGGCTCTAGCTGAGGAAAATCAGAGCACTGTATTTCAAGAATTGGTTTGAAGAAGACACAGGTTCTAGTACCTCGAGTGGGGATTTATATCTTTGAATTGAACAGTTACAATATACGTAGTATTTCACGGATTTAGGAACATGGAGATTGATAGACCTGGCATCTTCTGGCATGGTTTCCTCTGACTTTTGCTTTCTGACCTTATGTTTTGACTTTATGCTGAACTTCGCTTTTCCTGGCTTTAGGACTCTGTGCACTTTTTCACTGCTTACCAGTGCTAAAGTGCATGTGCTCTGTGACTAAAACATGGTAACATTAGCTTCTCTATGATTGGCATTTTTGATTGACTAGTAAGTCCATAGTAAAGTGCACTATGTGTGCCCAGGGCCTGTAAGTCTAATGCTGCTGGTGGGCCTGCAGCACTGGTTGTACCACACACTACAATAGCCTTTCAAACATGACTCATGCCTGTGTGTGCAGGTTAAACCTCCATTTTGACCTGGCACGTGTATCCACTTGCCAGGCCCAAACCTTTCTTTTTATTACATGCAAGCCACCCCTAGGGGAGGCCCTGGTCAGCCCCAAGAGCAGAGTGCAGTATATATAAAATGTTGTACATGTACTTTTAAGTTTAACATGTCCAGATTGTAAAAAAATCTTAAATTCGTTTTTTTCACAAGTGCAACAACTATCTCTCCCAAAGGCTAACATTTGGGTTACCTTGAAGCATCATTTAAGTGTAACTTTTAATTGGGAAAAGATAAACAAAATTGAGTTTGGTATAGCTGGACTCACAATTTAAAAGAAAATATTTTGGTAAAGTTGGTATTTAAATTACAGCTCTGAAAATGCCACTTTTAGAAAGTTGGCATTTCCTTCCTTTAACCATTCTGTGCCTTAGCCTTTTTCTGAATACAAATCTGGGTTTAGGCAACAGATACATTTTTACGTTCTCTCCAGACAGCCACAAACAGGAAGGGCTGGATGTGACACGAGATACATCTGCATTCATCTGCATACTGATAGTCATCCTGGAAAGGAGAGGTAGTTCACACTTACATCTGAATAGTTTGTGTTCTGCCTCACACAAAGGCCTGATTACCCCCTACTGGTAGTCTGGAGCCAAGGCTGGGTTGAAAGGGATCCTTATGCACTTCAGAGAATTATTTTTAAGTTACCCCTACATCAAAGGCCTTTGTGGGTATAAGTGCAAGCCTATGACACCATATACTAAGAACACTTCTGGACTGAGGACATTCTATCAAGAAGAAGGACTGCTGTGCTGTCAGGAGGGACTTCCACTTTGCAGACTGCTCTGCTGTGCTGTCCTGCTGTGTCTTGCCTGAGAGTGAGAGGACTGGATCTAACTCTATATCCTGCAATCTAAAGTTTCTCCAAGGGTCTGCCTGAGCTTGCCTCCTGTTACTGAAGTCTCAGGGATACCAAGGACTTAACCTGCATCTTCCTACCAGCATCTGTGCTCATCTGCCATGAATTCTGCTCTGCCAAGTAATGCCAAATCCAGTCCTGGGCCCTTGGAGGTGGGTGTGATGCTGCAACACAAGAACTCGCATCGACACTGGTGTGTCACTTAAAACTGACGCGTCCTGCTGCAGAAACAACTCTTTGTCTCTGCTTGCACCTAAGCCACAGCCACCTCTCGCTGTCTGCATGACACAATGAGCCCAACTTTCAATGCAGCCCCAACTTGGCCGACGGAGCACCAGCGCATCGGAACCAGTACTCATTGATCCTGGACATTGACGCATCAACGATGTTGCTCAATCAGGAAATGATGCATTGCCTGCAAGCGTGATGAATCCCCTCCTTTGGTTCAACGCATTGTCACCGATCATTGATGCAACAAATGTACCGTGAGCAAGTCTGTGTGACTCTCAATCTTTGAAAATTTGTAGCTTGACTTGTGTATGTTAGATTTTTGTCGTTTTGGTCTTGTTTGACTCAGCTAAATATTGAATATCTTCCTAAACTGGTGTGGAGTCCTCTTGTGGTGTTTGCACTGTGTTACTGTGCATGTGTGCACAAGTACTTTACACATTGCCTCTTTAGTTTAGCCTGACTGCTTTGTGCCAGGGTACCCGAGGGTGAGCACAGGTAAACTTTTGGTATGTTTCTTACATTCGGGAACGCAGCCGCGGGGGTAGGTGCACCACTGAGCGCCGGCAACACTACAAATTCACTGTGAACCGGGCAACAGGCCTGCGTGATCCCATGATACCCTTTCTCAGAATGGAGTTGGGTGACTGATAGGAAAGAAAAGCCAGTCCGGTTTATCTCTAGTAAGTGACTGATGACGTCTTGACTGTGAGCGTTAGATTGCAGGAGCTGAGAAAAGGGATAATAATATTTGTTTCCTTTATTTTCAATTGGAATAATCCAATGATTTAGTAGGTCCTGAAGAAGCGTCAGGGGATCCTTTTGGACCATAAGAGACGCGAAACATGTCGACCGCATATTGACCATATACTGAGGGATTTCGGATAATTACTGTCTTCCTTTGCCTTGATTTTTTGTACGAGTGCCTGAGCATTATCTCTTGTTTCACTCCCTTGTAACTTCTTTTAATCTTGACCAATTCCCAACAGCAAATAATAAACCATTTAGTGAGGGTTTTGAGCCAATTTTACTTTGTCCTTTCCTTTTTTCCTCCTCTTTTTCGGACCCACATTTGGTTCCGCGGCTTCATCATTAATAAAAAGATCTCCGGCAAAGAGCCCCCCTTCGGGGGGTGCCCGTCAGGCATTGCAGCGCCGGCCTGACGAGGAGCTGTCCGATGATGAAGCATGACACCATTTGTGGTGTGTGAGGACTTTTGCTCCTGATTATCAGGACTCCTTTCCTTTTCCTTGTATCAGCTTTGGAACAGTGTATTATATTTCATTATCTTACTTACCCAGACTAGGATTGTGGTCCCTACCTGAACAGAGTGAAAACCTTTGCCAACTAGAGATGCAATTAAGAACAAAGTGATATGCCTAAGATCCATCAGTCAAGTGTCAACGCCAGGATTTGAACCCAGGTACCCATGATCCAAAGTCGGCAGTTTGAAGACTCTACCATATCTCCATTCCTGTGTGATGCTGAGGGCTGTTTATGGATGAATAATCTTGGCAATTTTGTACCATCAGGGAGGACCCTCAATATATCTCTGTGAAGTCGACATTGGTATCAGCTCTAACAGTCAGGCCAGCTTACGATCTGCTCATAAGATCTAACTTTAGGATTGAGGTTCACACAGGTTTTAATCTTGGACCAGTTACTTCCATCTCTTCCCTGGCAGATGTTTTCACACATTCCATAGTCTGACCATCAACAAAATGGTTCATTGGCCTGTGAAGTTGGACTTAAAAGATTCATGAGCATCCTCAGTCTCTCTTCATTAGTTAACTCTCAAATGGAGGAAAGTGGTTTTGAAATCCTATGGTCGGAACCTTAGGTACTTAGTGAAGGCTCTTGTGACAATTTAACCTAACCTTTAAAGAATGAATCATAACTATTTGATAGTGGCCTATTGGGTCCCTATATAAAGTGGCCTCCATGGACTTCTAATTTCGAATGGCTTTTTCAGATCACTTGCCCCAGAGCATAGACAGTCCTTTGGTTGACCTTCCTTACACAGATTACACCACTCACTTTGACTGGGGTGGACTTGATCATTTAGGCACTTTACAGTACCCCCAACAAATCAAGGGCCTGTTGCACAAAGAGTCTGGTCACAATGCATAGCACTGTGCATAACTCTACGACCATCCTCATTCTTTGTGATGCAAGGTATCATCAATGGTCCTGCAATTTTTAATGAATTTGTTATTCCTTTGTAAGCCAAGTCCAAAATATTTTAAGTTTCCAATTTTCTTGAGAACATTTTAAAAGAACCTTGTAGATAAGTGTAAGCTGCAGCTTTGTGTACCCCATAAGGTAAGGTGGCAGCTAAGCACCCAGTCACTGAGCATCCCCATAGGGCATCTCAGTACAGGAACCCTGAAAGGCTGGTAGTTCCATAGTTTTGAAGGCTTTGTTGAAGTTAAAAGACTCTGTTCCATTGGTAATAGGTTTATCATTGGTTTATCTTGGAACTTCATTGCCTACACAATGGGATCAGTACTAGGGGTAATCTGGTGAGGCTCATCTTCAATAAAAACGTTTCTGGGACTGACTCAGGGAAGAGACTGAAAGTTTGGGCAGAGCAAATGGCATGGAAGGGATTGGGATGAGATTAGTCTAGAGTGAGTAATACATCAGGACATGAGATATGGCATAGCATGTGGTTGTATGTGTATATGTTCGCTCGTTCAGTCTATAACCTTTGTGAGGGAGCGGGCTATGAAACATGAGCTGTTCAATTTGTGAACGAGAATGTGATTAATTGAGCTAGACAGGTTTGTGTTTCTTTTTGAGTGTGTCAGTAGGTCAGTATGTGAATAAGGGTATGAATAAGTGATTGCAGGAGTGTTTATGAATAAGTGAATGACTATCTATGGTGCTTAGGATGGATTTTTGAGTTTAAGAGGTTGTGGGAGAGCAAGAGATTAGATGTATGTCAGTATATTATTCGATTAATATTTGTGCGTGAATGTGTAATGGACCTTTGAGTGAGTATGTGAGTGCATGAAAGATCTACTGAGTTTGGGAGTGTGTTTTTGATTGAGAGCGTAATTGAGTCAGGAAATGAGTATGAATGAAAGTGTGCCAATGTGTCACGGAGCACTTGCGAGTAAATGTTATATTACCAGAAATATAGAAGTGTGTTCGGAGAATTCACTGCATTGTGACTGGCACAAGTTAAACTGAAGATAATGACTCGCAAAGGAAAAATGTTACAAACGTTTTCATGTTTTCATAGATTTTACCAAAGCTGCTGCCGCTATCCATAGTCAGTTCATCTGTAATGTGCTAAGTATTAATACTTTCTACTCCTCATTTGTATCCGAGTAGCGTGTCAAGTGTCCGATATTATGAGGGACTGCCCTGTGGCACAATGTTAAGCCATTAAATCAATCATGGCAGGTCAGAGACCTGTTTTAACAGATATGATGTTTATATAGTTCAAAACAGATTGTAAACTTGAATTAGGGGTTATTTCCTGGCCAACATACACACTGTGCTCGGTCCGAGCTTATTTGTCTAGTGCCCTAAATCTACGTGTCAAGTGCACTGCGATATAGAAGACCCACAGCTGAAATACTGTGTTGTCAGTGGTCCTACCCTATGGAGATTTGGGAAACAGTGTTGCATTTGATGGATCTTTGGGCGTCCCATGTGACCCGATGATGCATCCAGCGGTGTGTCTCGAGACATGGATGCCCTCGAGAATAATGAGCACATAGGCTGCATTACACAACGGGAGGATGAATGCTAACCAAACAGTCTGGCACAGCTCTAGCGACAGATGAGTCAGACTGTGTGGCGGGACAAGCTGTGCTCCTTCTGGCTGAGCTCTCGCTGTGGGCCGAGTGGGCTCCTTTGCTTGCCCTAAGCTTTTATGTATGAATGTTACTAAGTGTGACTTCACATTTTTGTCTCAGCAGATCCCATTCAGTTTGGTTTTAATCCAAGCAACGCTCTTCCTGACAATGAAACTGTACTGAAAAATGTATTTCCACAACCTTAATCCCGGAATTCAGTGCGAGTATTGGGCTCCTTGATGACAGTCAAGTAATGGCTGACTGTCGGGGTCTGCTACCGAAAACAGATACAGCTTCCTGCAGGGTCCTGCTTCAGAGGCCTACTTCCTGGTTGTCTCTACCTAGTCTCCCAGACCCTGGTTGTCATTCGCCCCGGCTAGCATCCCCTGTTGTTCTCAGTTGCTAACGCCATTTCCTGCTCCACCACTTTTTCATTGTCTCCCACATACAACTTATTTTGTTAAAGTGACATGATTGGATTCTTAAAAAGGTCAAAATGGGAAAGACATACATTGCCTTGTTAATTTCTCTAAGGAGAGAGATGTGAAAACAAAGAGATTGGTAGGGGGTCACGGATCGTTATCTTGTTGGAGGGAGTCCACCTCACCATCGTGTCTGAAATGTGCTGCGATCCTGGGTACCATGGAGTCCCGAGGTGCCCTCCACACTATAGACTCCAGTCTGAGGTTGTGCCCTTCCAGATGGAAGATCGGAACCAAGCGTCTGCATTACACTTTGGGAACAGCACCACGGAGGCTTGTGTTTCAAGCAGTCCTTAGAGGAAAGAACCACAGGAAGAACATATGGGCAATATAATTTTACAACAGTGGAAAGAATCAATAAACCAAGAGCAGTGAAAGCTTTTGGATACATCTCAGAGAGTAGAATTTGAAACCACAGCAGCTTGGTTCGAACTTATGACAGAAGATTTCAGCTACTTATTGCACGGTGAGACCACAAGACCCGGGCAAACCTGATGTGGTCAAGTGAAGGCTCAGATAGCAAGAGCGTGGTTTAAAAGCCCAAGGAGGTGGAGTCGGACAGGGATAATGGTTTCTCACCACGCTGACACCAGTGATATGGACGTTGGTCAACACAAGAAAATTACCACTTTCCCTTTTTCTTACCACAGTTATTCTGTGTCACACAGAGTTTACCTCCTCGCCGCCAGCTTTTTTCCGGAAGAATGTGTGCTTTGTTTAGATGGTCTCCAGCAAGGGACTTTCCACCCAGAATGTGAACTCGAGAACAAGTTGAACTGTAAGGAGAGTGTGAGTGTGTGCTTGTGAGTGTGGGGGGGGGTATGTTGCACTGGGGAAGAAATTAAAATAAATTTACTCAGGGCAACAGTAACACCGAAGGGCATCCCAGCACTGGCAAACATATAAAGAAAAAAGAAAAAGGGGAGGGAGCAAAGAACAGAGAATGTGAACGGGCATAAAATGCAAACTAGGGAGAAGGTGAACTAGGGAGAAAGGGTTAACTGGGAGAGGAATATGGGGAAAAGGAGAATGTGGGGAGAAGGAGCACTAGGAGCAGTATGTTGTGAATCAGAAGAGAAGACTGCTCGGGGAGGGAATGAACTGGAAGTACAGGTGAATTATGAAAAGATGATGAATAAGGGAGTGTGAACCCGGGAAGAAGATAAATTGGATTCAGAATCCCAAACCCTAGGAAACATATATGATGAATAATTCTAGTTTATTCCATAAATCTCTGTATTTCGGCCTGTTTCCAGCATTATAAATTAATGACCAAAAATCTTCCGTGCCTGGCCTGTCTGGGGAGTTGGATTTCATCACAGTATTATTAGGCTCTAAGCTTATTTACTGGAATGGCTCTTTGTGAGTCTTTCCTCTGGTTCCCTTTTGAGTATTCTCTGTAAAGTGATTAGTTACAGCTTCTCGAGATGCCTTTGCTGAGGATGCATGCTCCAGAGTTACCATACACACGTCACTCTGAGATTTGCTATCATATGATGGTGTAGTCAATCGTTCTCTTCAACTAATTTTGGATACCCAGTGTACAGCCTAGTCCTTTTCCAAGTGAGCCTTTGTGAAGAGATATGAGAGGGTTCTTTAATGTCATGGATGAGGTTCCCTCTCGCTCCATCTTCTCTCTGTTGACAATGTCCTTTCTCACTCAGAGGTGTACACTTTCTAATTCCTGCTGCATCATCAATAGAGTTCTGGTGGTCATCACTTCCTGCCAGTAAAACCTGGTTGACATTAAACATGTTTTACCTACGCTAAACTTATCATCAGGGTGCTCATCATCTTCCATTGGACATTGCCAGGCTATATGCAGTGGCGTAACAAAACTTGACGGAGGCCCCCTTGCATAGTACCTTGAGGGGGGCCCTCCCCCTGGATCCAGTCAGAGGCTTGCCGCCCTTGCACAGTGTACTGTGCTGAGGGGGCCTCCTAGAGCTTGCCCCGCACCTCAGGGGCTATGGGGGCCTTTGTTATGCCACTTGCTATACGCTCCATCATTGCATTAAGATTCTACGGGACTTGGCTTTCATTGCAATTATTCACTCACTCATTAAATTTACGTCATATCTCTACACTTAACAAAATGCAATGGAACACAATAAAGGTCATATAACAGTTAGGATTAATATGTAATATTTTTTTACACCTTTTACACCAAACAGTTACCCTCGGATCATATAGGGTGAATTATTAACAGTGACGGAAGGCACAGATTACAGCAGATGCCTGATAAAAAGCACTGAAATGTCACAAAACCTGTGAAGCTTCTGATAAACCGAGCAAGCAAAAGATGTCCCAGTGGATCTCCCGTCCACGGAGCTGGAAGCTGAAGCTTAATGAGTAGTTTTCCTTTACAAAAACCGGTTGGGAGGCAGAGGAGTAAGGTGGCTCCTGGATATGCTATGTAGAGTACGTAGATAGGAAGCAGTCCTTGCAGGTTAATTGTACTGTGTACCCTCATCCATCTGCCCTATGGAAATAGCGCAGAAAACGGAGAACACTGTGTTGTGGGACAGAATAGATTTCAGGATCAGTGGGTGGCCAGGGTCGAACACATAATATGTATTCTTTTTTTAGCACTTGCTAAGCGACTAGTCCTGTGGATCTGTTGGGTAGGGCAAAAGCAGGGTTTGTGTGTGGGTGGAGCCACTAACACACTGTGGGTTGTGTAGAGCTGTTCTTCCACTGTTAAGATATAGGAGCTCATAGGTATACATGGCAACCTGTTAGGAGGTTTAGGAGAGGTGACAGGCTACAAGTCTTCATTCCCTTAGGGGTTTAGGTCAGTATGGAATGCAGTGTGTGGCTAGAGGTGGCCCACGTTTTCAGAGGACGTCTGTTCAGACATCTTCCGAGTTACTCTTCTCTCTGTCTGGCTTCTTTCACCAGAGCATTCACTGGTCTTTTTTCTTCCAGGGCCTATGTTATGGGTTTCTCTATTGAAAGCTGCCTCTCCACCCGCTCTCTCCTCTAGTGTTAGTTGGAAGAGGTGGTGTATCCAACAGAGACTACAGGAAGACCCTCAACCAGTGAAGAAGTATGGATAATTATTGTTACAGTTTTGCCATTGGAGGCATCTAGCTGTACTTCCTTGTGACCAAGTCTCACAGGCTACACGTCAGTGCTGCACTAGGTTGTATGGACAGAAAGCTCAATCTGCACCAAACTCGCCCATAAACCTCAAGGTGCCCCTTAAATATCCACTTTGAACGATTAACTTTGTGGCTGTCGTCGGAATGAGGCCATTATAATCTTCAGTGACGAGATTCTCATTAATTGCCTCCCTTAGTTCTGCCTTAGTGGATTCACATATCTCATTTATGTCTTCCTTCTGCATCGCTCAATGTCAGTGCTGCACTGTACGAGCAGCTACGTCACTTCCTGAATGACCCATCAAGCCACCCCTCTTCTCCAGATTTAACTAGCTCTATGAACTAACACAACCCATTCCCCCTTTACGTGGTCGCCTCATGGAGTGTGCATAAATCTTTCTTCCTCGTTTAATGGGTGTTGCCGGCGAGAGTAAGATAGAAATAGAAGAAGTAGAGAAGGGGAAATGTATTATTTAATCACTTGCCTGAAGTCCCCTTCTTTTGGCAACTACAAGTACCATTGAACTAGCCTGGGAGACAGTGACTGAAACATTCAGCGTGCCAAGGTTCTCTCCACAGATGCCATGCTGGAGGGCACCGTGAAATAATGAATGAACACATCAATTTATGCTTTCCTGTTAGTGCGCACAAGCGACAACGACCAGCTTTAGAAGGAACCCAGAAAGCCGGATAATATGACCATGACAGGGACATTGGAGACACTACATTTCTGAGGGGGGCAGCCTTGTGGACTCTTCATTGACCCCATACAAAAGTACCCGTGGTCTGTGAGGCAGGCTCTGATAAATGTATACAATTGCATAGTTCTGAAGGGGAAAAGTTAAATAATGATAAAGGTGGGCATATAATCATAGATTGCGCGCATGATTTTTTTTTTATATTCTGCAAAGTAAATAGAAAATAAGTGAAAAGTAACCTTGCATCTTCAAGCACCAAGCCACAAGGGTAGTAGGGGGAAAAATAAAGAATAAACAAAATGTTCTTAGTGACATTCCTAAACCTCAGAATGCAAATGGGCTAATCAGAAACAATTAATTCTTGCTGCAGTCTCCTTACGCCTTCATTTCCTTAATTGAAAACAATTAAAGTGCTTAGAAAAAGTACTTTTAAAGACCCTTGACCGGACCACCAGTTGAATTCCCTTGGCTTAGCAGACAGCACCACTCATCCACTAGATGTGGTCCAGTGTTCAAGTTTCAGCCAAAGACCCAGCAGGTTTCTCGTGTAATCACAGCTTTTCCCTTTTTAATAAAAGTACTGCAAGGTATTGGGTTATTCGTTTTTTGTTTTTTTTGTAGTTTCATATAGCACAAACTTGACCTGAAGGTATTGGAGCGCTTTTCATGAGCACCAGCTAGATTACTCAAAGACACTTTCATTTTTTGTAGACGGGGTAGATTAAGTTATATGCCCAGAATTACAGGATGTTCAGCTGATGCCGATACTCGAACCTAGTTCCCCAGGTTCAAAGTAGCCAGCTCTGGCTGTTATGCCACATCCTCTCCCTGTTTGCCTCTGACTGCCCACCTCAAGTAATAATCACAGTCCTTGTCAGGGTGAACCTTAAAAGCCACTAAATTAGCTTGAGCTCAACCCCCTGGTAACTATTTCACATAGCAACCAGGCTTAACTTAGGGCAATGTGTAAGGAATTTATGCAGTACCAAAACTTAATAAAATTAAAATGTAAAATAATACAAATCCCAAAATGAATAAAAACAAATAGAGTAGACACTATTAACCAAAATAACACAAAATCAAATATTATGAACCAGAGTTGTGATTTTCTTTAGTTTTATGTAGAAATAGCTCCCGAAAGCTCAAAGCACCAATGAGAGTCAATGCTTCTGATTGATGTGGACCTCAGTGAAATCTGAAGCTGACTATGATGGAGCACAGGTCAGATACACCAACTACATCTGGTCAAAGATTGTACCTTTTGACTTTAGCTCTTTGTGTCCCATTCCATCACAGGAGTACACTTAAAAGGTTCCCCCCACCTGCAAACCTCTGGGGAGGCATTTAAGAGACTCATAGGGGGTCATTCCGACCTCCGCGGGCGGCGGAAGCCGCCCGCCTGGCGGGAACCGCCAGAAGACCGTACCGCGGTCATTCTGAGTTTCCCGCTGGGCTGGCGGGCGACCGCCAGAAGGCCGCCCGCCAGCCCAGCGGGAAACCCCCTTCCAGGAGGATGCCGGCTCCGAATGGAGCCGGTGGAGTGGAAGGGGTGCGACGGGTGCAGTTGCACCCATCGCGATTTTCAGTGTCTGCTTGGCAGACACTGAAAATCTTGGTGGGGCCCTGTTAGGGGGCCCCACGACACCCGTTACCGCCAGCCAGGTTCTGGCGGTCAAAACCGCCAGAGCCAGGCTGGCGGTAAGGGGGTTGGAATCCCCATGGCGGCGCTGCCTGCAGCGCCGCCATGGAGGATTCCCTTGGGCAGCGGGAAACCGGCGGGACACCGCCGGTTTCCTGTTTCTGACCGCGGCGGTACCACCGCGGTCAGAATGCCCATGGGAGCACCGCCAGCCTGTTGGCGGTGCTCCCGCGGTCGTTGAATGACCCCCTAAGTGTTTCAGGCAGAGGCCAACAGTAGGTTCCAATCTAGGTCCAGTTGCCACTGGTAAGCTGGGCTGTTGCTGGAAAATCTTCTTGTAGCTTCCTATGTCCATCTCGCTGGGACAGTGGGTCAGCCATATGATCCTTTGGTTCACTTCTTTGTCCTGTGTGAAAAATGAAGCACATCCAGTCCTGTAGGGCTCCTCTCAGGTCACAGATAGCAGATACAGTCATCTACTGATCTTACTCAGGTCTGGGAGTGTTCTGAAGTGGGTCAATGGATGTGCCACATTTATGCCTGTTCCGAGCTAGTGGGCGAAAAATACTCCTGGGCACACCCTAACCAATGGAATAGAAGTTGCTGGGGCCAACCCTACGTACTCTGTGGTTTTTGAAGCTGGCAAAAGACTTTAGCCACTCTAACTGTGGGCTCTGAGAGCTGAGTGTGTATGTTTGGAGTGCACCATAGTAATCCTAGCATTCTCTCACATCTAAAACTACACTCTAGTTTCTGATAACCACTACATTCCCAATAAATGAGAGACAGAAGTCTGGTAGTAAAAAAGGAGGGTTTTCTAAAAACCAGGCCATGAAGCACAAGAATTGCCTTGGCATGCTGTTTCGCCTTTTGAAGTGTGCTCCAAGTACTATATGGAGAACCCAGAGACAGATGTGTTATATTACAATCTGCTTTCCCCATAATATTGACTTTTTAAGAATTATTAAAAATAATTGTTTAATTATTTTTGTGGCTAGTTCTATTTCTGGGAAACAGTATTAGGATTTTAATATGTACTCTGGTTTTCTGTATAGGACAGCTAGGCCTGCCACAGTGAAAAATAGCTTTTGGGTGCTAGTCATTATACGGTAGGACATGTTAGCATAATATTGCTAAATATCCTACTTTCAAATACCATCCACCCTGCTTTGGGAGCAGCAAGGCCTGCTTAGTGGTAACTTATTACTAGTTAAAAGGGTGATTTTTACCTGTCAAAAAGATTTATTGGTTCTTGATGTTAAGTTTTGAGAATCCAGTCATGAGTCTATCAAGTGGTAGTGCTGTGTGGAGGAGTGTACACTTACATGCTCTTGCAAAGAGGCAACTAGGCTACCTGATGGCATTTTACCTGAGGCAGGATGAGAGGATAGATTCTCACTCAAAAACAAAATATTGTGTCGCTGAAGAATAAGATCTCCCTTATTACATGGAATGTATCAGGAAGCTGGGCTCGGCAACTAAAAGGCATAAGATCATTGCATACTTGAAGAAAAGTGGTATGCACATCATATTCCTCCAGGGACCCATCTTACTAAGGCTGAGGTCTGTAGACTAGAACGGAGATGGAGGGGTCAGATATTCATGACAGAGTACTCTTCTTTTTCAGGGGGGAGCCTCACTGGGATCAAAGCCAGGGCCCCGTTCTCTGCCTCACATACTGTAGTAAAGAGGAAAGATATATGCTGGTGGCAGGTAAGTTAGATGGGCAGTAGTTATTGTTGGTCAGTATTCATGTGCCTAATCAGAAGCAGGTACCATTCCTTGCATTGCTGACCTGGTCCTCTATGCTCATCACAGGGGATTTTAATTGTGTCTGCGATGTACGCATAGATCGCTCTATGCTGCCTCTGGCAGGTGCTTAGTACGTTAAAGCAACCAAGGGCTTTACTAGTTGGATAGCGGATTGCGAATTGGTGGATGTTTGGAGGCTCCAACACAGACATCATGGTAATACTCGCTTTACTCCAGTACGTATGATGTGCACATGTGATTGGGTGCAGTGTTCTACTCTAGTTCATTAAGTCAATGTATGGTGAGTTCAGAGTACTCAGGCAGAACTTGGTAAGACCATAATCCACTGTTGATGGGAATACAACTGAGAAGACCTCACAGCCGATATCTTATTGGTGAAGGTGATTACGGAATGCTTCTGAAGTAACCAAGGTACAGCATCCAAAGTGATGGTTGAATGGGAGGTTTTTAAGGTGGTGGTGTGAGGTAGCTATTTCCAGAGGGTAATGGGAGTCTGGAAGGCACTAATAGATGAATCACAACAAAACCATCCATGAGTTGGAATAAGACGCAGGATAGGCCTAGGATACTAAGAATAAACAAGCTGACAGTAGGGAAAGGTATATTCAGATCATCGAGAAGTTGCATTGTTATAATTACAAAGAGTACACTAATAGGTATATGAAGGTGAAGGTAGGCCTTGGAGGATACTGGCTTGGTTGGTGCTCCAGAGAGTAGAGGGTCTCCAATCACACAAATACACGATCCTGTTGGACACATGCTATGCTCACAGATGCAGAGACCAGAGAGATTCGAGGGGGGCCAAATCACAGAAAATGAAATCAGACAAGCCATTATACACATGGCTAGGGGTAAAACTACTGGAAATGACGGGCTGCCAACAGAGTCAACTCATTCCACTAACTTGGTACAACATTTGGTCAGTGTTTATTGACCAGCTTGAGAGAAGGGCGAGTTCCCAGCATCAACTAGGGAGGACTTAGTGGTCCCACTTTTTGATCCAGGAAAGAACCGGGACACTGCTTCGTCATATAGACACTTTTCAATGCTGAACCTGGATTTTAAAATCATTAGTAAAGTTTTGGCGACTTGACTTCACCAGCATCCACTGGGTTTGATCCATTGGGGTCAGAATGGTTTCTTTTGTGTGTGTAACAAATCTAGTAATCTCAGGAGACTATAAGATTCTAGATGAGACAAATGTAGCCTTATTCCCTGAATCAACAAGTGTCTCTGTCAACCTTGAAAATGTCTTCAACACTGCAATGTGGAATTATCTTGAGGCTATTATGGACAGAATGAAGTTTGGGGAGCACAGAAGTAAGTGGATCATGGTATAGTACTCTAATCTAGTGGCCCTGGTAAAACCAGACGGTATGTATCTTACCAATATTTTTTATATATTGAAACGTGACATGGTTGCCTCCTTTTCCCTCTGCTTTTTGCTATTGCTATTAAACATCTGGCGGCAGTGGGGGGTCCAGAGGCATCCCACTAGCAGAGGGGGTGCATATTATATTAAATTATGGGGATGATTTATTATCATATGTCCACAGCAGGACATCAAATATAGGTCCAACCATGCACCTTCTAGATGAGTTTGGAAGAGTTGCTGGGCTCAAGACAAATACTACTAAGTCATACTTCTTATTGGTTACCTGGGATGGGCAGGAACTAGACATAGCTGCAACAGGAATGCAGTGGCCACTCATACCTTTAAATATTTAAATATATATCACTGACTGATGGACCTGAGAAACTGTAACATGGGAATCGCATTAAGTGCATTGAAAGGATCAGTGGCATTTTGGCACTCCCTCATCCTGACGATTATGGCAAGGATTTCTCTTGCCAAGAGGGGGACACTGCCCAGGCTGCTATACTTTTACTAACTTTCTGGTTTGTGGCCCTATCAAGTGGTTTTCATAGACACGGTCCTTCAACCACTAGTATGGAACAGAGGAAGACAGATGGTTGCCTTGGAGTCGATTAAACACACAATTTTGGACAGGGGCCTTAGTGTTCCTGAGTTACAGTTATATTGCCTGGCGTCCCATGTACAATGCAAAGCAAGGTGGAGTGATGGTGTGAATGTTAGGTAACTGGGGGAATTGGGGTAAGAACCAAACCGGGGTGCTCTGATTGCGGCTCTAATGCGGAAGTCCATCAAAACCCCCTAGGACTAGTTCATTACTTTCAGGACATTGACATTTTGAAAACCAGGCATTGCAGGGACCTCTGGACAACCATTGTATGCTGCAACTTTGTCCTTGATTGGCCTCCCACGTGCAAAACCCCCTGTTTGGGCTTGGACCCTGGTCAATAGTTGAACTATGGTGCATTGAAACTAGCATTTGAGGGTCTATGGGGCACAGGACTAGACATACATTACTTCGGAGTTCACACAGGACTAGACATGCATTAGGTCACCGTTCATGACAGAATGTTTAGAAGGGGTCTAGACTAATCCAGAGAAAGATGTAAGACTAGTAAAGGCCACAAGATAAAGTGCAAAGAATGGGAGACAATACTAGCATACGCCTAAAAAGTGCTGAGAAACACTAGGCTGAATTATATACAAGTGAACTTTCCACACCAGTCATACCTCTTCTCCATGAAAATCTGTGAGATATATTAAGGGGACCCAAGGCCTTGTGCCCACTGCCAGTTTCTATACGCACATGACTTCAACACTGTGTGGGAATGTATCTGAATTAGGAAATATAGCACTCAAATAATACAGCAGTTAAGTGGGTCTCAAAATAGAGTGATTTAACATAGGTCAGACATAAGTTTACTAATTGGACTCAAAAGTCTCAAACCTAGAAAAGTGCTTCATAGATTATTAGACTTAGCACTCGCATTCGTAAAACAACTGGTGGCAGTGACGTGGAAATCTAATCATGGACCAACACTTGAAAGATGGAAAAGGGATGTTGAAGCTTGGGCTAGGGCAGGAAGAGACATTACGGAGAGAGAAGGCATGTGGGATGTGTAGGCGCCCATTGTCAGATTTGTGGTATGAAGTGTTGCAGAGTTTTGTTAAATATAGGCCTAAGCAAGGACCATTTCAGGAGGACACAGAAGTAGATTGGTTGCGTAAAAACAGCCTGACATGCTCTACTGTACTATAATATTTGTTTGCCTTGACAAAGTGGTGCCCCAAGTTGCAGAAACAGACTTAACGGGATGTTGGTTTGCTAAACCAAACAGCAAAGTTACTTCATAAATATTAGATCCAGTGAAAAAATGTTAATTGACTGACTTGTTTTGATAAATGATTGTTTGTGTTTATACGTTACACCGTAGCCTTCTGAAGACATACCTCATACCTACAAAAATGCACGTATACATATATGTATGTAACCACATTGTTCACAATTGATATATAAACAGAGATGTAAACTGAAACAATAATAAAAAGAGACTTAAAAACAAAACCATATTGGTTCCTTGAATTGAGATATGCTGCTTTATTACAAATTTAATGTGCCAGTTCTTCGAAAATGTGTGCTTCCCTGAAAAGCAAATGTAAACATAGAACTACAGGAGATTTGAATGTAATTTGTGACAAGCAGCTGTTCAGTGCTTGATAGCATTCAAACTTTCTCGGTCTTTCAAATGCAGAAAGAAACAGAAACCTCACTGTCCTACCCATTGTCCTGCTAAAGCTTTGCAAGCTACCTGGTGGTGCAGCACCACTTGCCCCACACCTAGTTACAGCGCCACTGAAAAAGCTGAAGGCGTCCAGGAAAGCGGCACGTTCATCCTCTTTGTCAGTGTGAAGCTCGACTTAAAGGCGGCAATCGGCGTATGGCTAACGAGGCACTGGAGGATGACTTTCTTTTGTCCCCTTGACCTTGTTCCCTGTGTCCTCCCCACTCCAAAATCTGGGGGTTATATATCCCCTGCCTCTCCCACACTTCCTACGCCCATGGACCATGATATAAAACTAGGGCCAGAGTAATATGGGCATAGTGTGCAAATTTGACTAGTGTAATATCACCATGATGTGGAATTACAGATGACATAGGATGGATATGCTGTGGAAATGAGGTGGCATAATATGAGCCTAGTGTGGAATTAGAGTTGGCACAACATGGGCATAGTGTGGAGGTAGGACTGAAATTGTGTGCACTTACTTTGTAGGTAGGGGTTACATAATATAGGTATGCTTTAGAGGTAGGACTGTCATAATAAGGATTAGTGACATACTAAGGCAGTAGGGCTTGCGTGGTGTGGAGCTGGGCCTGTCACGATTGGGGCATTGTGGGGAAGGGCTGGAATGATAGGACATGCCATGGAAGTGAGACTATCATAAAATGGGTACATTTTGAAGTTATAACTTGTTTAATCCTGGCATGGTTTAACTAGCACTTGTGTAATATGCCTCTCAAAGATTGGAAAGGGCTAATATTACATGGACGTGTCTTAGAAGTAGAGTTGGCTTAGTTAGGGTATTGCTGTGGAGTTAGTGGTCCACACTGCACAAGAGCTACCTCCACAGCAGGTCCCTAGCCCCTATTATGTCAGCCCTTCCCTATAAAGCATCCCTGTATTGTGTAAGTCCTTCCTCCAAAGTAGGTCCACACAATTGCGTTCCTACATTCACAGTACAGCCATATTGTTCCACCTCTACATCATCCATTTAGTGGAAGGGTGCTCCACAAGCTGTGTTCTAGGACTCTGAGATATCGTCCTGGTATCATGACTTCATGAACTGGGCACTGCTAGTGAGGGTTACAAAGCAGACCTAGGGGGTCATTCCTAGATTGGCGGGCGGCGGTCGCCGCCCGCCAAGTGGGAACTGCCAGAAGACCGTACCGCGGTCAAAAGACCGCGGCGGTCATTCTGAGTTTCCCGCTGGGCTGGCGGGCGACCGCCAGAAGGCCGCCCGCCCAGCGGGAAACCCCCTTTCACGAGGATGCCGGCAGAGTGGAAGGGGTGCGACGGGTGCAGTGGCACCCGTCGCGATTTTCAGTGTCTGCATAGCAGACACTGAAAATCTCAATGGGGCCCTGTTAGGGGGCCCCTGCACTGCCCATGCCAGTGGCATGGGCAGTGCAGGGGCCCCCAGTGGCCCCACGACACCCGTTACCGCCATCCTGTTCCTGGCGGTGAAAACCGCCAGGAACAGGATGGCGGTAAGGGGGTCGGAATCCCCATGGCGGCGCTGCAAGCAGCGCCGCCGTGGAGGATTCCTTGGGGCAGCGGGAAACCGGCGGGACACCGCCGGTTTCCCGTTTCTGACCGCGGCTTTACCGCCGCGGTCAGAATGCCCCCGGAAGCACCGCCAGCCTGTTGGCGGTGCTTCCTCCGTCACCTATGACTGCCAGGGTAGGAATGACCCCCCTAATGTTCATGGATGGTCATGGATATGCAGTTGCTTAAGTAAATGGAGAGAAACATTTTGTATTTGATGTATTTTGCTCACCAGCTTGCAAGGCAGGCCCAAGTATAGTATTTTACCACTAAACTGGGCGAGAGTGAACACATGCCCCAACCACCAGGCAAGGACTGCTAACCCAGGGCAGCCCTGGCACACGTATCGCAGAGTACAGTGAGTGAGTACAGCAAGAGAGCCAGACCACTGCAGGGGTGCTTGGAAGTGTTCGCCATCCAAGATTAAAAACAATGGGGTAGAACATTTTGTTTTACAACACGTCAACAAGTGTCGACTTAAAACTCATGATATTTACAGCATCGTGCATAAAGTCATATGAAAACTAGGCCCATATGCAGAAATGGAAGATAAAGAGCTAATCTATATGACATTAACGATGATCTGCTGTGCTTTTATTATAGTGCCTGTCATAAATTCCAGAGGCACCGCGGAGCGGGCTAGTATAACATTTTACATCTCAATAGAGGAGTTAAAAGTAACAGTGCAGCCATCTTCCATCACCGGAAAAGCCCCGCCGCAGACCTCTGGCTGCCAGTCCTTACCATTTTACCTGTAACTAAAGAGCTCGGCAAAGAAATAATATTGTGGTGCATCGTCTTCAAGCCCCAGCTTCGGTCAGCCACTAGATACGTCCGCGCGCGTCTCCCACCATACCAAGCAGGCGAGTGCGCTGGTTGGTGAGCGGAAGTGCACTGTCTGTTAATATGTGTGCGCATGTGCACAGCTCGGCACTGGTAGCTTACAAGAGGATGGTTTTTATTGTATTTATTCACAGGGCTTTGAATGGGCCAGTACTGTCCGGTACTGAGTACCGGCACTTTTTCATTTTGAGAGGGAGAGTACCTGCTCTTCTCAAGGAAAACGTAATACTTTTAATTGGAGAGTACTGGCACTTCTCAGCAACAAGCAGGTACTCGTCCACAGAGTACCTGCGCTTCTAATTTTCCATTTAAAGCACTGTTTATTCATAGCAGATTGCATACTTTTACAGAAATATCATTGTAATGCCAGTATTCAGTTACCTTCAAGATAGATACAAAAGAGACATTGGAGCTTTAACCTGAGTACTTGCACAATCAAACAGCAAGAAGTTATTA
This sequence comes from Pleurodeles waltl, assembly GCF_031143425.1. Classification (NCBI taxonomy): domain Eukaryota; kingdom Metazoa; phylum Chordata; class Amphibia; order Caudata; family Salamandridae; genus Pleurodeles; species Pleurodeles waltl. The sequence goes on along the minus strand of NC_090450.1, from coordinate 743,774,342 downwards.
AGTGGTATATAACTGGTTAAATGTCACAATTTGTGTTTTTGCAACTGTTTTCTAGGAGCTAAGAACACAGTGTGACTCTCAGGATGTATTGGAGTTATTAGTAATCAGAAGTACTACTGCCAGTCCTAGAGCTTGTATTACTGAAATAAAACACAGATCTTTAAGGAACTTTGGCCCATATTTATACTTTTTAGCGACGCATTTGCGTCGTTTCTTGACGCAAAATCGTCGCAAACTTACAAAATACAAATGTATTTTGTATGTTTGCGCTGCTTTTGCGTCATACAATGACGCAAATGCAGCGCTAACAAAAGTATAAATATGGGCCTTTGTATTTTAAGATGTCCCAGAAGGTGCCTAACATCATACTCTGTTGTTATTAGGGTAACCACAGCACTCCAGGTCCAGGTATAAATACCTCAGTGGTAGTAAATCAAGACCGTAACACCCAGATTGCGGTGGGTAATCAGGAAGCCCAGGGCTAGAAAAAGTGCCCGTAATGACATGTAATGGGGTGGCCACCCTACTAACCATAGACCAGAACTGTATCAATTTGGTCAAAATGTGGTGTAATCATAGAATCCGTTTTTAAGTTGAACGTGCCATGCTTAGGTGCAAAAATAAGGTCCAATACATGACCATCTGAGTGCCTAGAGGATGTAATAAATATGATCGCTTGCTGGACCTTTTAGGCTTTGATAAACCAACAATTTAGGTGACCTTCAGAAAAGCCTGATGATGATTCAGTGTATTGCGTCGTGCTGGATCTTTTACTACTGTGTCCCCTGGTTTATTATGGTTTGTTGCTTTATGAAATATATGTATTTTTTAAAACTTTTTCACAAATGTGATTCAATAGCTTACATTTAGCAGCATGTCTCTTTGAAGGCTCTAGGAATCAGTGTTTACTGTGCCATAAACATTTCTTAGAAGCACAGCTTCTTGTGAGTTTGTCAGGAATAATTTGAAGCATACTTGGCAATTAGAGAACACAGTAAACTGGAAAATTACTGTGATATTTTTTGGCTGGCAATATATCGGCATTCCGCAGGGCTTGCATAATATGGGCATGTTGTAGGGGTAGGACTGGAATGACATGAATCATGGCTTGTTTTAGGGCTGATCTGACATGATTTTGGAAAGCAAAGGTGGTGGTCGTGGTGGAGAAATTGACATGTCGTGTTGGTGGTACTCCCACGACATGGGTATGGTGCAACACCTGGGCTTTTATATAAAGTTTATGTGCACAATTATAAATGTATAACGCCTGAAAGGACACACAGATTCAAATTAAACTACGACGGATGACAATATTCTGATATTTTAAATACTGGTGGTATAACTGCTAAACTGTTCTCACATGACTATTCTTCACATTGTAATACATGTCTGTTGTCACTCACAGAAAAAATGTACTTTAAATACTAGGCCTGAAATGTGTAGTCCAAATCTCAAATACACACATCAACACGTGTTGTACGTGTGCCTCTTAACCAACTATCTTCTGTACGCTCGGAATTCTTACAAACATGCTCTCCAAGAACACTACAGTCACATTTTTCAAGACATTAAAATAACGCCTTGTGTGTTTCTTTCTTACAGTGCCTGGAAACCTAGGCTGCTACAGGGATCATGGAGATCCACCCCCTCTGACCGGAAGTAGTGAGACCTCAAACAAACTGACTATACAGAGCTGTATCAGCTTCTGCAGGAGCCGGCGCTACAAGGTATTAATAATGAGTGACTTGCGGGCGCTGTGGGTGGGACGGTAAAATGTACAAAAATAGGGATTCCCATAAAGATAGCATTAGGGTAAACTTGGTACAGTTTCCATGTTCATTGAGTGTATGGTGAGGATGGGAGAAACGAATACTTGCCATTTTAAATTGTATCTGCCTGCTTATAGTGCTCACAAATGTAAGCACCCCTACAGCGTATCCAGGGCACGGTCTTCCAAAAGTAGGTGTTAACCCAGGAAAAAGCTCAGTTTTTCAAATATTGTGTTTCTCAGACCTAAAAAAGAAAGCTTTGCGCTTCGGGGGTCACTAGAAAAAACATAAACAAATGAGTTTTCGGAGGTGTGTGAATGGCAGAAAGAACATTTCCCAACACTGTCAGATTTAGAAACCAAATGAATAAAAGTATGCCTTCGAGAGCAGAAATCATTTTAATGGGGCTTAACTACAATGCCTTTCTTATACCCACTATTTAAAAATTGGAGTTTCTCCTCATCCCTGCACATTTCTGAGGTGCTACCCTGACACCCTATATCCTCCAAACATCTTCCCCATTTGTTCTCTCTGTTTAGGGTGGTAGAAAGGAAAAAAAAACACATTAAAATTACACGAAACACTAGTTGACCCTGCACAAATTTCCAATTCCTTTCTTTTGGGGGGAACTGAATTGAGCTTTTATGCATTTTTCATTAGAAATAAATCTAGACTTCAAGACCCGGAATTCAATATCGGCTCCATAATACTCTTGTCCTCTATTTTGAAAGTGTTTGCAGTTCCTTACATTTTTATTTTAGATATTGGTTCTGAAAAATAGTTTTTTTACCCCAGAAACCAAACACTACTGTATAAATGAGCTCATGTAGTTTCGGGGCATGACCAGACAAACTGCTTTATGAACAATGGCCAAAGCTTTGTTAGGTTGGCGTGTGGTCTGTTAAGCTCTGAAAATATGTCAGACACAGGTTTGTGGCTGTGTAATACTGTATAACAACATGTGTCTGCACTGACCAAGGGCAAGGGTTGATGCAAGGCGCTAACAGTATTCCGTCTTCTGAGTAAAGCTAGATTGTGTCACTTTGCTTGCCTGATGTTTTGTTCTTAGTATATTTTGTGTCTTTACAGTTGATGAACTCTAGAGTGGTCGCATTAAATTCTAGTGTATACTTATGAGCCACTGTAAAAAAAAAAGTGTCCTCTGCTACTGAGTGTTAACATTTGCTATGGTTGGCTTTGACGGCTTCAGAGCTTTTTGCCTCTTTGGAACCATAATTGAGTCATAGTAAACAACATGAGTTGTCCATCATCATCCCAAGTGTTACTTTTATACTATCTTTTCTTTATTTCTCAGCTTAACTCGGATACTGATGAACTCTTCCCTAAACCAGGAAAACGTCACCTTCTAAGGCTGCTTTCCAAGGTTGTTAAGAGTATTTGTGTGCATATGGTGCAGAACTATTTGAAAGCATGGAATCTTATACTTTTTCAAGCCTGGGTTCTAGTCAAGTCATGGGCTGAAGGCATCAGTCCTCACACCACTGGGTCACGAGAGACCCTCTGCAGCTTCACTGTCCAAAATGTGGTCTGTGCTGTATTCTTGAACACTTTCAGTTCTCCATCTCCGATGTGGTGACTTCATCTCATGCCCATTTGTCCATCATTTTCCATCCCAGTAGATCTTCGTAATTGCTTCTGCATTTGAATATTTATCCGAGGTTACTTCTGCCAGTGACAGGGGCCCTTTCAGCAGAAATCCAGAATTTTTGCTAACTCTTGGTTATGAGACACTCTTTGCTGCAATGTTATAGACGACTCAACACACAACAGTGTGTGGAAATCACCTACCATCCTCACAATAGTGTGTTCCTATGAATATACTACTACTCAAAGGTACTGCTCAACATACCAATCAGGCTTACTTAGGGTGAGACATTACACTCATCGGAGCAATGAGCTTACAAGATAAAAATCTTTAAGCAGCAGACAACAATTTGGATGAAGAACATCAGCTAATGGAACATTACTCCAAGTATCACATGATCACAGGAATTATTATGCTATGAAATAACTAGTGCAAATTAGCTGACAGTGTGACAGACTACTACATTTGTAGAAGCATATACCATACACCTCAATACTATGTGAAACCACTCACTTTAACAAAGTCCATGATACCATCAAAAGCAGAGTTTCCAGGTTGGTGGCATGTTCCCCTAACACAAATGTTCCTAAGATGACTCTGCAGTATAGGCCAACCCTTGATATACCATATTGCGTTTTTCTTGAATCACTTATGAACACATAGGCGGTCATTCTGACCCTGGCGGTCAAAGACCGCCAGGGCGGAGGACCGCGGGAGCACCGCCGACAGGCCGGCGGTGCTCCAATGGGGATTCCGACCGCGGCGGTAAAGCCGCGGTCAGACCGGCACCACTGGCGGTCTCCCGCCAGTGTACCGCCGCCCCATTGAATCCTCCAAGGCGGCGCAGCTTGCTGCGCCGCCGAGGGGATTCCGACCCCCCCTACCGCCATCCAGATCCCGGCGGTCCGACCGCCGGGAACCGGATGGCGGTAGGGGGGTCGCGGGGCCCCTGGGGGCCCCTGCAGTGCCCATGCCACTGGCATGGGCATTGCAGGGGCCCCCGTAAGAGGGCCCCTAAATGTATTTCACTGTCTGCTGCGCAGACAGTGAAATACGCGACGGGTGCAACTGCACCCGTCGCACAGCTTCCACTCCGCCGGCTCGATTCCGAGCCGGCTTCATCGTGGAAGCCTCTTTCCCGCTGGGCTGGCGGGCGGCCTGAAGGCGACCGCCCGCCAGCCCAGCGGGAAAGTCAGAATTACCGCCGCGGTCTTTCGACCGCGGAACGGTAACCTGACGGCGGGACTTTGGCGGGCGGCCTCTGCTGCCCGCCAAGGTCAGAATGAGGGCCATAATGCTATGACTGGACAGTAGATAAGGTATCAGCACCTTCCAACAGAGAGTACCAGAGTATAAAACAATTTTAAAGGATATGATTTAATATATAACCAACAGTATTTGGATTCACCTCGAACAAGCAACATCTACTAAACACTTCTTGGGAAAGAAGACATAGAAACCATGATGATTTCAAATTTGATATACTCATTTAAACTATATCCACTGACCAAATCTTGATGCAAAAAAGCCATACACAGGCACAACTCTTATTTGCCATCAGTGCAGTATCTTTTTAAATTACAGCACTATCCATACGACTCACCAAATTTGGGGAGACGGATGGGTACCCCATTCTATTAAGCAAGCATACAAGCTAACATTCATGACTCCCAGGGAACCATAATGACAGGCAGACTTGTCCATGACATCAGGCCATGATATAATCTGCATAAAAAATGACATGCAGGTATCATGGTGACCTTGAGAAAGGCAGGCGCCCCTGTGACAGGAATGTACCCTCCACTAAATTACCCATCTGTTTTCCCACAATTGCTTGTAGATATGGGGCTTTGACTCATTTGCACATATAAACAACCATTTTCATGATGCCGCTATTTAGCCTGATAGAATAATGACCAAACCCTGAATGACTAAACTGCTATATGACCTTGGTAAATGACTCACTTGTACTTAAAAGCCCCTGTAATTATCATACGTATATAACTTTGCATGCTTCACTAATAAACTGAACATGATCTATCTGAGTGTGGATGACCACTAAACTGTTATCTCAACACGGCATACTTTTACATTTTAAATTAAAACAAAAGAGGTGCAGTATGCTTTGTCCCAGCCATATGTGAACTTCACCCTGTTTATTATCCCTACTGTGTGTTTTGAATTCTGAATGCTGCCGTCCTTTGTATCTTACTGTTGCAATGCCTAATGAACTGATAGGTTATGCACCATTACTAAATTTGAGTCTTCGATTATTCACTACCTAATCTCTATTTCGCTAAGTGAGCTAGATGGGTTTTTTTCTTGGGTACTTTTCAGTTTTCAATATCTTCTTATTCTGCAGTTTTGAAATAGCTCCTAGTCATAGCGAGACAAAGCAAAACGAATGTTGGCAGTGCTCACTGAAAAATTACAATTAATGTTGCTAACAAGAAGTTAGTATGATTGCCGGATACCATTTATGATACATATAATCCAGTACCCTATATGACTATCAAACAATGGAAATTTGTAGGACAAATGTGTACTGATTGTACTTCAAGGTTTCCAAGACCCTCATAGTTGATGTCTTTTAATGTGTGGAAAGGCCAGGCCCCTTGAAAACTATATCATCACCTACAACAAAAATACAGTTATTAATAAATTATGACTTGACAGTACAGCTATTTGTAAGACCTATTGATACCAGGTCTTTAAAACGGAGTGAACATTGGCTCCATCCAGGAATTATTAATTTCTCACCTTATGCAATTGGCTGTTTGGTATATCATCTCTCCTTCTATGAGCGCTTGCAATGCAAGCAAGAGGGGCTGTTCTTCAATGTAAAAGCACACTGACTCATCACACGTTAAATCATTACCTCATAGATGCATTGTATACTTATAAAAATAGCATTTATGGTCTGGCTTGGGAGCGCAGCTGTCGCCAGACAATTATATGAGGACACCAGAATATGAGAACACCAGGAGAGGGGCTTTGGCTGCACCCACATTTTGGGAGCTAGGAGTATCTGTTTTGATTGGGCAAACGTTGTGTACCTCCACAAAAAATGCTTGCATTCACACAGCTGTGATCATTCTGTTTATTTATCTAGGTTCTGAGCTTGAAGTTTCAGTGGCTCACACATGACATTTTAATGCTTTTAAAGTGTCTTAGTTAAGTAGATCATTTATGGTATTTTTCTCGGGCATCAGCACCCATGGGAGGAGGGCAGTCATTAACCTGCTGGAATTTTTAGGTCTGGCTTCATAGTGTAAACGTCATCTGACCTTTTAACCTACACCATTACTATTCTACAGTTCTTTGCTTCCACACAAATACAAATCCATTCCCATACAATTTACTTATAATGCTTCACATTACCATACAACATTCCTTTATAACAGACCTAGTATTGTGAATGCCTGTAAAATGTTTAGTTCAGGACCCAAAATAAAAGTAAGACCTATTGGTTCTACAAAGGCCTTTTTTTTAGCATACTTCTGTCAGTAATTGCAGCATAGGTTGGTGGTAAATTCCTTTTCTTCACATTTGCAGGATCAAAAGCCTGACAGCAAATTCTCTAAAGCTCTTAGATAGGCAAGCGTTGCAAGTTCACTCATTGAACTTTGACTATGTTCAAAGTTGACATCTTCCTCAGATGTTTACCACTATACTCATTGTAGTGTACACCCTCTAGTTAGTAGCTAAAGCAGCTCAGCTTATACAATGAAAGCTTTAATACTGAAGCTTGCATACAGAAGAGCTGATCACACTTTATCCAGTTCGGGCTGGACTGTTCCCTTGGGGAGCAGGGTCAAGACTAATTTGCATATGGCAAGGTATAAATTGGAATGGCATGACAAGCAAAACAATAATGGATTTAGCCCCAGATCTGTGACTAGGGGGGATTGTTTGACGTTGTTCAGCATTCCATCCATCATATCTTCCTTTTGTACTTGTCGCTATAAGTGGAAAAGGTATGTCCAGATGTGGGTCCCATGCTTGTTATGGCACCCGATTCAATTTAGCCTGGCTCATGAGGGGTGGTGCCCTGAAACTGGTCACAGGATGCTTCTTTTCGTTCCAGGGAGGACCTGGCCTGGTAATTCGGCTTGGACTTCCACATGGGGATCTGTCTGGGTCCAAACCGGAATTATGTGGCAGGCCAAAAAAACTATGGATTTAGCCTCTGATTTGTGACTGGGGTGAATGTTTGAGATTGTTCAGCACTACGTCCATCATCTGTTCTCTTTTCACATTTTAACCAGGGCAGGATGGTGAACAGGGTTAGAGGGCTAGAGATATTCTTTCTGCCACACCCAAACCACATTAATTTCAGTTTTTTACTTCGATCAGTGCTTAATCAGGCCATCACCATGAATCCCAAACTAAAGAACTTGGTAGTCATTTTAATACATTTCTGGACAATGGAGGCCCAGGCCACTGAAACTACTACTAATAACTGACATCTTATTCTGACCCTGTGAAAAATGTTTACGTTTGTCTGCCACACCATCCCTTTTTTATGGACTACTTATCTGATGCTGGGTAACTGTACAACTTATTATGCCAATGTTCTCATAATGGGATGCCTGGACATCGGAACCATCAGCTTCAGTGGGCACAGAATGTTGGGATGCTTTTAGCAGTGAGGCTCATTAGAAGTAGCCATTGGATGTTAGTGGAAGGCATGGTCACTTGGAGAGTTAGTGACTAACTACTAGAAAGTAAGTGTTCATGGTGATGCAGGTGGCAGGCGAAAAGAGAGACTATAACAGCTGTGCAGTTTGTTTCTTCATTGTTTTTTGCCATATGGGCATCTGAAGAAGAGCAGTGCATGGGTATTGTAGTGCAAGGAGAATCCAGGATATAGATCCAATGCATGCTGAACAGGTGTCAAGCAAACAGTACCGGCCACTTGACAGTTTGAAGTGAGGCCTTGCGTGACCCCTCTAAAGGTGCCACTACTGAGACTTTTTATGGCACACACCCATGTGAACGCAATATTAAATTTTTGTGTTTTCCTTATCCTTTTTTCCGAATTTCTATAGAATTCATAGAGGTTTCACATAACTTATTCCCTGGTTATTTTTTGCAAAATCCATAATAAATTCTGCTTACTTCGCATACTCTTTATTGTGAGCTACATTCACAAGTATTAGCACAAGTCATCTACACTGGTGACTCTACTCCAATGCAGTTGGCTTGTGGTTGCCTAAGGTTTCTCTCTAGACAGTCCCTCGGACTCTCAATATTGACTTTTTGAGATTGATGAATTTGAGGAGAGGGAATAAAAGGAAACAGGGTAAATGGAATAATCTCCTTTCTCAGTTCCCACTGCCCAAGGACTAAAAATGCCACAACTTGCAGTACCTGGTACCCTTATCCAGGACCAAACACAAACCAAAAACTCACCCGGAGTTGTCTCTGCAGGGGGACACTCTGGCCAATAGAGTAATGGACATTTGTAGAAAATGGAAGGGCCAAGAGGGATACAAGGGGTTGTTTCTAAGCATTATACATCAGACTCCCACGCAGCACAAAATATGTGAATCTCAAAAGAAGATGCATGTAATGCATATCAAGGTATTTCAAAATGTCTTTCTGGGAGGCACTCCACATCATGAGAATGTTGCTGATAACTATCACGATTCTATAATTTTACAGTATGCCATCCAAGATCCCTTACTGCCCAATGGCATCAGAGGGGCACGGTCAACCGACTGCCCACATGCTACAATGGATCTCTGATAGATGGTCCTCGATATATGGCTGCTATTTCTGGAAAAGGAGTTATTGTCTAGTGCTCGATTAAATGGTCTTTTTCATGATGGTTGTTGGCTAGGGCTTTAATATCTTCACAAAAGTTCGCTCCAACTCAAAAGACATCCAGATTGCAGGTACGTGTATAGCTACTCGGGCAACCAAGTTATAGAAAATATTCCCTCTGACATGTGCAGGTAGTAGAACATAATTTATTTCAAGGCTGACCTAAAAAACATGTCTCTTTGAAACTTCTCTTCTTTACCTAACTCTGAGACTGTTGAAGTATTAGTGCTCTTTGCTAATGCCCTAAGCTTATGGAATTGATGCAACCACAAACTTTGCAGTTTAAGAAATAGGAAATAACATTGTTGTTACAGAGGTGTTGTGTGTTATTCGTGGACCTGACTTGTCCATGAAAAAAATATTTCTAACCCATTAGGAGAGGACACTAATTTGTATTGTGGGCATGTTAGATCTTCTGGAGAGCTAGAACAGATGAATCAGTTTGAAACGAGACTCATCTTTTCTATGAGGATGACTTTGGATAGATAGATAGATAGATAGATAGATAGATAGATAGATAGATAGATAGATAGATAGATAGATAGATAGATAGATAGATAGATAGATATTATGTAATCTGGAAAATGAACTTTCAGTACCTTTTCTCATGTGTGTTGGGTTCTGGCATGGGTTCCGCTTTTCGTCACTGACAGTGAGGTTAGATGCCCTCTCCAGTTTACTCAGCAGTACCATTTGTAGTGTAAGAAGGGGCAAGAAGCCTAGAGGCTCATGACACGAATTTTATGCACACGTTAGGGCTTTCAGTCTCTTCACTAAGCTTTACTCGTGGGCAGGCATTTCAGGAAGTCCAACTCTGAATGCAGATTACTACCTAAGTGTGATGGCAACAGGAAAGAGAAACTTCTTTGTGGAGATGAATATCATCAGACCGTTAGACTTTACTGTGATATCTTGGACAATGCCCGCGATTGTCAGTATATGGACGGAATCTAGTTGTTTCCTTCCAAAAAGAGCTGTCTTCCTAAGCACGTGGACGTGACTGTGAAATTCTGCCTCCTACAGCAGTTCTTCTTAGGGTTCCTCTGCTGAGATCAGTGTGGTGGTAGGATCCAACGTGTTTCCTGGTCTTTATTACTGTTAAGCTGTAAATGCCTCTTTCTAGGTCTCCTGAAGCCTCTCTGGTACCCCTGTCAAACAAAGGAAAATATTTAGGGCAGTGTTTATAGCCTTGGACCACAGTTTTGCTCAAAGTTTGGAACAGGTTTGGTCATTATATTGTCCTATGGTTTCTAAATTAAACAGAAACTGGCTAGGTCAGAAAGTCCAACGAAATTCATGTTTGAGGCTGGGCCTTAGTAACGCAGGCTGCAACGCTGCGGAACTCTTTTTGCCCTGAGCACTCAGAGCCATCAACATCCACCTGCATTGCTTAATTTGTGCCAGTGGTTGCAGGCGATGGGCACCGGCGTGCATTCTGGGGGACCGGAGCTTATTTTTCATTACATGTTTTGACCCAGAGCAAAAGAGAAAGGCAGAAAAAGAAGAAAGAAAGAGGACGAAGGAGTCGGAATGAAAAAGATCCTACAAAGTGAGCAAAGTACACAGGAAATGTAGGATGGTGGTCAGTGGTGTAACAAAGGCCCCAGCAGCTACGCAGTGCTGGGGGGCACGAGCTCCAGGTGGCCCCCTTATCACGATACGCTGTGCAGGGGCGGCAGGCCTCTGACTGGGCCCAGGTGGGAGGGAGCCCCCAACAGGTACTTTGCAAGGGGGGGTGGCGGGGGGCCATGTTTTGGTATGCCACGGATGGTGGTGGAAGACAGACACACATTGATGTGTGATGAGGACGAGACTGACGTGGTATTATGCAGTGCCTCTTGCGGGCTCCGAATACAAACATTGGACCACTGCACTTGTTTTATGTGTTTTTTTTTCTCCCGAAAATGAATAACGAAAAAAGTCCAGGGCACCTGCCATGTCTGGCAGTCAGTTGGAGGTGAAACTGAGCAGCATTGAAGGGAAGTTTAATTTGAAGGCAGCCTGTTCCTCCCGGGTAACATCGCTGTCAGGGAGAAATTGTGAATTATTAAGAACAAGAAATGTATTTTACAGCAACGGTAATGGCTTGGATCTGGGCCCAGACCTGGCTTCAAAAACCATTTGCCGATTGAGGTGACATTCAGAGCAGAATGTGTAAGGCAGCAGATGGACGAGAAGCGCCGCAAGGAGAGGCCTTTGAATATTAAGAGAAATGTGCTATTGGTGAACGTTTCAGAGTGGACCACAGGGCACATGAGCTGAACTGTGCAGTTTGTCAACCTTGTAGTCTGAGCTTGGAAAGTGCGACTCCTGGCTCTCTCATGCTCAGCATCATTTCCGCAAAGTTTTAGGAAAAGCGGAAGTGACACCACCTGTCTCATAATACCTCTCCCTTCCAAGTGCATCGCAGGAACTGACGTAATTTAGAATTTGACACTAGCCACAGACAGCAAAATGATACAATCACTTTAGTCTCACAGGGGCAGATGAAAAGTATGAGTGAAGTCCGAAGGGCCGTTGGTGAGTTGGTTGTAGAATGGCTACCCCGCCATCAGTCACTGTGCAATCAGTTACCTAACAAGTTGTTCCCTGCAGAAGTTGTGTTGCACAAAACTGTCTGAATCGCCACTCTGTGGATGCTAGTACATCAAATTTTAGAGTCTCTAGATCATAGCAACCAAAATGACCCCTAGATTACATCCATTTCTGGGTGCCAGCTTAAATATACAACTATGCCTACGAGGTCATCTTCCCTGGCATCAGCGCAGATATTATAATCTTTCAGATAATAATGACTACGTTGTTAGGTGTCAGCCTGTACAGTAACACTCTCAAGGGAAGCCCATACATACTCTTCTTAGGGATAGAGCTAGACTGCAGCAACTTTACAAGGGCAGTGGCTGTGGTCCAAGACATAGCCCTGAACAAGCAACATTTCTCTAGAGTAGATGGCGTTGCTTGGCATTGCTGTATAAACCTTCATAGATCCTGGAGGAATGGTGCTGCCACATCAGGATCTAGATTTCAGTTGTCCTGTCATGTGAAGTACAGCGAATAGTGGGTGCTCATATTAGAGCACCCATAGTTTGCTCTAACATAAAGTGATATAACCCTGCCACAATCCCTCCTGGCCATTGTCCAGGGCACCATCTTCCTGCATTTCAACGTTAGGCTTCCACAGCAAATATTGTTCGGTCTTGGTGAACTTGTTCTACTTTATTCAGCACAGTGCTTGCCTGCTTCATGGAACTGATGATTAGGCATACTGTGGCATAGTAACTGATGGTATTCCTTCCAAGGTCATCGGGATATGCATATTTGAATAAGAGCTACGGCATCTGACTCCAGTGTGTGCCTCGCATTTATTTTTATGAAGATTCTTGAATTACTAATCAGTTTCCAGTTATCGGTGGCATTTGTATGCACTTCCTGTGACTCTGAGAGGATGATAAGCTATGTGAAGCCACTTCTCGAAGGTCAAATGGTGTCTGTTGGTAAATAGTCACTAGGAGGTGCAAAGGTGTGGGTTGTCACCTTCTCCACCCATTTTGTTTTTGGGAAATGACACATGAGGCAGGGGAGTTGTTTCCCCTGTAGGTTTGGAATAAGATACTTGCTTGTTTTTCCGAGGCTTGATTGGAAGCATTTGCTGCCAGTTTCTTTGCCTTGCATTTGGTAAACGACAACTACTATTCTATTATTTGCAGCATATTGGGTGGAAGAATCTACTGACATGTTGTGTTTTCCTTAGTTTTTAGAACGTACTTGCTGCAGATTATTTGTCTTTGGTTTGCTGACAAACCTGTTTCTACATGTTTCATAGGATGTAGTTTGTTAAGAGGCATATTTAATCAGTTTCTTTGTTTATTGTTTAACAAGACACTACTTGGCAATTTTTATATCCCTCGATAAGTGGAAGGTACATTCTGGCAGGTTGTTTGCCCCAGGTTTAGGAGAACATACTTGTCAGTTTTTTCCCAGGTTTGGCAATGGATTCTGGCTGTAAAGATGTTTGCGAGGGTGTGGTAGGAGGTACTAACTGGAAGTTTCTCTGCCTTAGATTTACTTGGAGGTATTTTCTTTATCTACAGTTGCAAATGTACACAGACAACTTTTCACTCCATAGGCCAAGGCAGCCAAACAGAGCAATGGAATAACTGTCTGAAAGAAATACACTGATAGGTTTAAAATAATTACTCCCTGTCTAAATGTTACAAAAACTCCAATCCTTTGACTCAGATATCCAGGCTTGCACTCGTGCGGCCCCACTGGAACTTGGTGCTACCAGACCTGCCAACTTGAATTAAAATCTCGCTGTGTGAGGATGGGGCGGGGTTTTGGAGGGGGGGCTTGTGCTGGGAAGTATCTAAGGAGCACTTTTGCCCCCATCCTTCTCCTCCCCCAAAAAAACATAAAAGCTAGCTGAGGCTGCTTCTGATGTATTGGGCTGTTTTCACACCCATTAATGGACGTCTAAGCATCGGAAAACGAGCTGAATACCACTATTTGCTGTGGTTTTCAGCTTGTTTGCCATGCCACTGTGTGATATCGGCTCCTCACCAGGTGACTGTGTGATGGGAGCCGATATAGTGTGTCACACGGTGGGACCGTGTGAGTCGGCAGATATGTGCTACCCTGACTCTACCACAAGCAGTAAAAACATTGAAATATGGTTTTCAGAAACAAATTGTTTTAATCAACAAATCACAATGGTTGAATACAACGAACTCAACTATGTGCTGCTAAGAAATACCCTTCTACTGGTTCAGATTTCACACTGCAGTGAATTGACTGGAGCCTTGGTTCTGTCAAGATGTGATTCTGAAACACAGCCCCTCAAAAATAGTTGCAAAAGTCCACAGATTGCAAACTTGGCATCAATATTCTGTCTTAATCTAAAGGAATCAGCACTTGCTCGCCATGGCATTTGAGAATAAAGTTCTTTCTTTCCAAACTCTTCAGAACACAAGCTGGCCATATGATTGAAACACCTCCACTCATTATTTATCAACTGAACACCCAGTAAAAACTTGAGATCTGGTAATGCAGCTCTACCCTTACAAGCCATGCTCAAATGCAAGTCTCACAGAGAGAGGTTGATCTGAGTGTTGAGGGCGCAGCTCTAAAACACGTTCTGCCCAGATCCAAGCAATCAAGCAAATCTGGCATTACCCAAGAAAAAGCGAAGACCACCCTGTGCAAAGGGGGTTTCTTTTCTCATTGATAAACTAGTGGGACTTCTTACCTCTCTTCACATGTCCCAAAACTAGGGACACAGCCCCTAGGACTACATACAGTTCAACCTTAGATGAAGGTCTGACCTGAAAACTTAATTTGAGATCCCCCATCTTCCCATGTCATTAACTTCCCTTCACTTGGAAAGGGGCGTTGCTATACTCAAGAAAGGAATTTTAATATAATGTTGTTCCAAGAAGTTACCTGCTACAAGTCACTGAACTACAAAACACAAAATAAACCCTCAATCATTGGGGATGTTTAGCACTCAGCAGTGTGTTTTGCATTCAAGTGGCCCAAACTATTTGAATGTCAAGATATACTATTACCAGCTGTCCCAGCTGATCTGATCAGATGAGGCTTATCTTGTATCTAAATGTAATTTTATCAATTGAAGGCATCTGCGCATTGTGGTGTTGGTGCTTCAACTGTGGAATAGTCTTCTTCTTTACGGCAATGTTATGCACCAAATAAGGAACTTTCCTAAAGTGTTAAAACTTACTTGTTCGTTTCTGATATTTGTTTTCATTCTATTATTGTTACACTTAGTTTAGTTTGTTAATCTATAAAATATAATAAAATACAGTACACTATAATAAACATATCATATTTGCTGGCAATCCCTGTTAGATGTTCGGTGGGAAGTATTTGCCTGGCAGGCTGCTTGGCCAAGTTTGGTAGAAAGAACTTTAGTAGTAAGTTGTTTGCTCCAGGGTTTGTAAGAAGTATTTGCGTGACAGATTGCTAGCTCCATGTTTGGAAGGAAGCACTCATGTGGTAGGTTGTTTGATTCCAGATTGAAGGAAGTACTTGGTTGGCAGGCTGTTTGTTCCAGGATTGATAGAAAGTACTCGGTGAGCAGGTTGTCAAGGCCACGTTTGGTAGAAAATCCTTGTGTGACAGCTCGTTTGCTCCAGGACTGATAGAAAGTACTTATTTTGCAGATTGTTTGTCCCACTTTGGTAGGAAATACTTGTGTGACAGGTTGTTGCTCCAAGACTATTAGAAACTGCTTGTCTTTCAGACTGTGACCCAGCTGTGGGAGAAAGTATTTGCATGACTGGTAGTGTATTCCAGAAGGAAGCATTTGCCTGGCAGTTTGTTTGGTCCACGATTGATGGGAAGTGCTTGCGTGCCAGGTCCTTTGCTCCAGGACGGGTAGGAGTTATTTGCTGGTAGGTTGTTTGTTTAAGGATTCTTATGAGGTACATATTATTAGTGTTTGGCACCCAACCTTCCTGATGGATCTTTCTTTCTTTGCAGATGGCTGGGATGGAGTCGGGTTATGCCTGCTTCTGTGGGAATGACCCAGAGTATTGGAAGTACGGCGAGGCAGTCAGCACGGAGTGCAACAGTGTCTGCTTCGGGGACCACACGCAGCCTTGCGGTGGCGACGGACGTGTCATTCTGTTTAACAGTAAGTATGCCACCATGTCCTGTGGGAGATGCCTCTCTTTATGAAGTAGGTCACGCCTTGTTATGTAGAGGAGGTCCCATTCTGTGAGACAGTAAAAAAGATGACACCACTCTTGACGGGAAGATGTCACTCTGTAAGTCTTTTATTATGTCTCAACAGTGACTGTAGTCACTGCAAACCTGTTATTCCCTTCTCAGTGTCGGAGTGATCACTTTGACAAGTTGTAACCATAATACTCCCTTTCTTGTGAGAATTAATTCTCCCTGTGAAGAAGCGAGCATATTATTCGTAGTTCTGTAGAGGGGATAACTCTGTGTGACAGTCTGTTATCCCAGACTTGTTACATTTATTGTCTGGGAATAAATCATCCTGCAATGCTGTGTCAAGCAAATTGTCTGTTTATAACGAGACGTCACACTGTGTCAAAGTAAATATCTTACACACTGTCCCTGGGAGAGATGCCACTCTGTCTATCAGTGATTATGATACACACTGTGTCGTGCGAGTAGAGGTATGGTTCAGTATGGGCATGAGTATACCCCACCCCACAGTGTCCCTTTGCACAACAGCGAGTTTGTTACACAATGTTTGTGGGCTATATGAACCTTTGTGATAGTATGAGTTTGTTGCACCCTGTTGTGCTGCTGACTTGAAGAATGACAGCAAGGCAGGGTGACACTTCAAGGGAAAAAGTGGGTTTATTCTCCTTCCAGGAAGGCCCCGCTACAAGACAGATGACATTGCTTCTGTTAAAAGAGTCAGAAAATTGGCAGAGTGACTTCCAAACGCTTCAGTGTAGTTGGTCTGCCAACAAGCAGTCTTCTATAGTCCTCTTCTCATTCAAAAGGGCACTCCAGTTGGTTGTCAGCACTCTTTTGAGGTTTTGAGAAACAGGCCCACAACCTGCCAGTTTATGGGTTTATGGGGGCCACACAAATGGTATATGTTCCAAGCCACATTTTCTGTTAAAGTATTGGACCCGAGATGAGAGACAGGAGTTGTGTGACCAAGGTATTAGCCACTGAACTATTTGATAGCCTGTAGAAGGATGTTTGAAACGGAGTTAATCTTTTAAGTTCAACTTTGGTTGCTTGAGTGTAAAAAGAAGCCCTGGTGTAGCGGGAGAGGAAGAGGGAAAGAGGATTGTTGGTTGTAGTTCAATGGGCTGCTCCTTACTGATGGTGGAGTTGCCTCTAATCCAGTCTAATCTCTCACTGCCAGAGGAAGAAAGAATGAATTGAGTGACCTCATGTATCATGCAATCCACACGAAACTCACACATTTGAAAGCTGAATTCACTGATCATGCTGGCCATGCTAAAAATCACACGACCAGGAGAAAAAAATATCCAACCTCCAGATGCAGTTTGTGCACAGAGTTCTGTTGTTATCTGCAGAAAGGAGGCTCCTCTCCACCAGAAAACACTGCATTATGGCCTTCCACTAATGTGGGCCTTCTAGAGCTACCAAAGCGGACATCGTAGGAGTAGGTTAATGCACAACAGTCCAGAAAGGGTCTCACTTCTCTTTTTGATGGAATGGAGTGTCTGGACCACTATGCTGTGGTGTGCGTGGTGTGCATGGTGGCAGGCGAGGGCAGGCTGTACCTGGAGCAGGTGAATGAGGGTAGGGAGTAGCTATCTTACTGAAGAGAGTTGTCTGACAATATTGAGGAAATAATTATTGCGTGGACAAAAGTATTGAGGACCAGGATATCATGAAGGGAACTGCAATAAGGTAAGTATACATGTATTATTCTCAACTCCACATCCGCGTACCTTAAAGATATGTATATCATCCAGGTATATATATGTGGAGTTAAGTATAAAGTTTGCTTACCCAAAGAAACTTATCATTACAATATTTTTGTCCTCAATATTCTTGACACAATGTTGTTTCCACACAGTACTTTTTCTCTGATATTTTGCACAAACCCTGATGGTACCGATGCCCCCAATGCCTCCTGGCCCAGACTACCATGTCATGAAGCATTGCACAAGAGTCTGCAGACACAGCACTTCTGCCAGGCCAGGAGTCTTCAGCAGATGGCATTATCAAGTCAACAGCATACAGCACTTCTATCAAATGGTGAGTCTGCAGCACACACCACTTCTATAAAATCGTGACCCTGGAGCACTGGCATCAAGCCATGACCCTGCCGCACACAGCACCAGAGTCAAGTCAAGACCCGCAGTCAACAGCACTGCTATACAATCATGTGCCTACAACACAAAACACTACTATCAAGTTATGAGCCTACAGCACACAGCACTGCAGCCAGGACAGAAACATGCAGAGGCCAGCACAACTAAGCAGCAGTGAGCATGCAGCACCCAGCAGCAGTACCAAATAAGAGCCTGGACTAAAAAGACCAATTTGAGATGGTGACCTGAGAGCACGCAACACAGCTATAAAGTCTGGGTCCTGCAGCTCACGTGGGTGCGCATTATAAACACTGCTTGCTGTCAGGCCAGTAACCTATATCACGAGGCACCATTATCCTGTCAAGAACATATAGAACAGAGCAGCGCGATCGCATCACTGCTATCTGATCAGGAGCCTGCAAAGATCACTGCTGCAGCACAGAGAACTGGCATCAAAATATGAATATACGGCAGCACATAGTTCTATTAAGCCTCGAGTCTACGGCACACATTATTACTAGTGTAGCTGGCACAGGATCACACAGTGGGTCAGCTGCACATCATGACTGGTTTCAAGCCACATGGTGTTGGCCCCTTTGCCCTGCATCAGATGACACGTTGGGGAGCGCTAGCAATGCATGGCATGACATCTCCCAGCGGCAGTAAATCGTGCCTGGGTGCCACTGATGCCGTGCCAGCGAACGTCACCTAGACCTGATGGTTTAGTGTGATCCGCAGACACCTGCTGCTGCAAAGCTCAGGGGCGGCTGCCCGTGGGCCCCCACTGCTGGCACATACCAGCCCTTACATTAAAGGGTATTAAAACAAAGCCAGCTCATATGGTGGGCCAGGGGTAACGACCCTCCATGTACAATGACAACACAGAACGGAACTTGCCACAGTTGCTGGCGGGCTCCTTATAAGTGAATTCTCCCAGGGTACGCCAACAATCACCGTGAGAGTCTCCACTTCACTGTGTTAAATCTGAGCGAACTGATACGAACATACTTAGCTTCAAACTGCTGATGTAGAATAAAAGTGAAACGGAGAGGAGACTCCTAGTGTGGCACCGGACTAGGAGACTGGGTGGCAGGCCCTCTGATGGCAGCTTTGATTGTAGGAGATACAATAGTCTCCCTGGCTAACATACAAAATAGGAACTTTGAGATTTCTAAGTAAAAAAGATGTCCAAGAGTTAATAATCCAGCTGGGTAGTTTTCCTTCTTCTACCCTAGGCCACTCGAAATAGTAGAAAAATGTAAACGTTTTTAAGGATGTGTTCAACAGACTGAAAATGAATGCCCTCCTCTTTTAGATTCTCCATTCCTCGGGAAACTGGGCCGACAGGAGAACCCCTCTAACAAATTCTTGCCCTTAGACTTCTGTGCTTTCCAAGGGCCACCTAAAAAGGGCAGAAATAAGCAAACGTGTGTACAGCCTTCGGCTAGAGGCTGTGTTGGATTCAAGCTGCTTGTACTTAAAACTGGTCAGGGTGCTGAAACCGTATCCAGGAAACTCCGCAATGGAGGAGGCGGAGACCTGTCAGCACAGTTCTTCAGGAGAGGGTGGTCTCCGGTTGCTGGAGACTGCCACAAAGGCGGAGAGTAGGTTGACTCAGCCTTTCCTCTGACTAAAAAGCTAGCTAGAGAGTCAGTGCAGTGGCACTGAAACTAATGTATGGGCACCATGCTCACTGGACATCCCCCATCATCTTCTTACTGCTCCCGCTAGATGTTCCCTTGGTCACTTGCTGCTCCAATCACTTCTTCCCTCAGCCTAAAAGAAGTTTCATGATCGAAGGCCTGTGGCAGATAGATTTCTACATCTGCTATTCCATGAAAATTGGTGTAATACTCAGTTATATTCTATCATGTCATTGACGCTGGGTTGAAGTGAGACTGCTTTCCGAGGTGTGAGGACTAAACGGAATGACTGAGGTTCTCTTGTGTGGACTATTATTCCTAAAGAGGCCAATATGACCCCTGACCTGTGCTGTATAATTCAATCTCAAACATGGGTTATTTTTGTTTTTGTGTAGGGCCATGTTTAATTGTATGTAATGTTATATTTGTGTTTGCAATTATTAGCTACTGTTAGTCACAATATCATGCCTGTATTTCATGTATAGGCAATGGGGGCCATTCAAAAGGTAAGTTAAACTTGTGTGTGATTTATAAGTGTAATTTTTTCTTATACTTTTGAGGAACTTTGCTACTTTGGCCTATTCACAAAATCTGAGTGTAAGTTACTTAAAAGTCTAGACATACACGTCTCCACCGCTGAAAAAGGCTACTACTAAAAAAAGCAGTAAGCCACCATCACACATGGCCTATGACTAGTACTGCAACATCCTCCCATAGAAAATAATTGAGGCAGAGGCGGGAATTAAACCTCATATGAAATAATGTTAAATTAAAATATTTTTCTAAATTAGTTAAAAATATGAAGAATTATAACTTAATGTTAAACAAATATTAACATAATACACATGATCCTGTTACTTATAACATATTTTAATATTTTCATATTTATAAACTGAAAGCACCGGAGAGGAAGCGCAAGAAAGAAGGGCATGATCTGCAAAATTAGACATCTAAATCCTAGACTGGATCACCACATCTTCGGCCCAAGACATACTATCAGAATGATCGCATAAGGGGCTATTAATTGAAGGATATGTTCTTTACGCCACCATATAGGTTTCAGTATTCTTATGATCACCATTCCCCATTGCCAAAGAAACAGGAAACGAGCAGGCGCTTGGACAGATACTCTGAAAGAAAGAGTGAGAACAGATTATCGCAGAACAGAAGAAAATTCTAGAGACAAGGCTACTGTCAATTGGCAGTCCCAGCATTGGAACTCAGACCAGAGGGGGAAAAGAGATTAAAAGTGCTCCAATCTGAAAACTCCCTTTAAAAAAGAAGTTGTTTTAGCTACAAAAAATAGCAAAAACAAAAACCTCTCAGAAAAGGAGAATGCCCCTGTTGAACAGGATATGGACTGAAATGCTCATAGATAGCACTGCCAAAATCACCATAACCCACCAGAATCTCTGGCCTGTTAAGTATGATAAAAACTGATTAACATATTCAAGTGGGGACCCCATATGGTCATCTGTTAACTCTTGGCCAAATATACAATGTGGAGTTTCTGGTAGAATGTAACATTTTACAGATTATTAGAGTGATATTTCGGTTGTATTTATTGAAGCCATATAACATAATCTTAGTCAAGGGTCACTTTTTGGTATGAGGCCCTTTGGGGAGACGAGGTGATGTTAGATTCATTTTTCATAACAATCCTGATACAACTGTCAGACAAATGCACAGGGGCAGCTCCTCCGCAATGAAGGAGGGTCGTTGCCCCCCCTTGCTAAGAGCTAGCAGATGAAAAATAAAACAATTGCTAACTATCCTTTTATTTTTCATCTGTTGGCTCAGCCAGAAGTGCAGGGAGGGGTGGGGCCGGGCCACGGGAAGTGGGACGGAGGAGGAGGAGAGAGTGCACCTAAGTTCGCATGTATGTTTGCCCTGCCGTCGCAGGCCAGCCAATCACATATGCACACTTTTGTTTCTCCAACCTGGCTTGTACACAGCTGGGCTGGAGGAATTGCACAGACCCCAGGGTTGTGCCTGAGCGGCAGTCCAAGCCACTCAGACCAATCCTGACACTGCTTTCATGCTAGGTTTAGCATGAAACCAGTGCCAGGATTGCTGGGGAGCTTGTGCTGGTGTCCCAGTGAATGCTGGAACACCACATCAAGGGAAATGGAGCGAGGCAGCAGGAGACGGCTACATCGGGGTGAGAGGTAAGTTTATTTTATTAATTTTTGTTTTTATTTTCACTCCTGCGCCTCCCCTTGAGATTTGGGGCGGTTGCCTCTGCAAATACGCACACTGCAATGGACCTGAGCAAGCCCACTGCACTACGTATGAGCCAAATGAAGGTTAACAGAGGTTCAACTTCAAATGTAATTTCTTTCAGAAGCTAACTGCAGACTTAAACCCAGTATCCTTTGAAGCCAGAGGCCAAACGCAACATAAAGGCCAGTCTTACACAACTCTATCATCAGGGAGTGTTAGCACTGTGTCATTCTACAATCAACGGTCCTTTTTTCATGAGATTGAGCCTGATAGGCCAGAAAGACTATTCATACACCCATGCTGTGCCGAATGCTCATAATTCCTGGCTTGTGATGAACTTGGTATAGAAGAAATTCAGAACAACTCTGAGGCAAATTGGATGAAAAGTAAGTAAGGTAAATCAATTAAGGTTGAGTAGCTTTGGTGAAAGATTGTGTTTCTACACGACAAGCTACCGTTAATGCAAGTGAAACAAACAATGGTGCACAGGAATGAAGGAATGCATTCTCAGTTGAGCAGTATGTCAGAGTAAGCTACTTACTGCTGTTACTTGATCTTAGTCTAAGATTGATGCAGATATCGTATTGTGACTATGAGAGGGGAAGCACCACATACTGGTTTTCAAGCTAGATAATCCCATAAAATAGCCTCAGACAATAGGCCA
Source organism: Pleurodeles waltl (assembly GCF_031143425.1). Classification (NCBI taxonomy): domain Eukaryota; kingdom Metazoa; phylum Chordata; class Amphibia; order Caudata; family Salamandridae; genus Pleurodeles; species Pleurodeles waltl. Next base: position 743,751,813 of record NC_090450.1, on the reverse strand, counting down.
TGGTGCCAATTCCTGGCACCAGAGACAGATACAAAAAGGAGGGGGTTATTTCAGACCTAATAAAAGCAGCACATGTGTTAGAACCATTTTGTCTCTACTACAGCAGCAATACCGGTGGCCCAGTATGCCTGCGATACCACAGAATGTATTCTGAATATAACCTCTGTTGAGTTTTAAACCCTCCTCAGCTGCTCGACCAATTACTACATTTCTCTTGAAAGCGAAAAATACTATTTGAAAATATTTCGTATTTAACCCATATCATTACTTGCAGTCATAATGATAAAGCACCTAAATTACCACAATTCTCCCTAAAAACGGAGCACAATAAATCACTGAGGCAAATCAACGCATGCAACATGCATTGTGGGATGAATCCTCTAAAATAATGAATAACCTTTCTTTAAAATAGTCTTGCTAAGCTCCAGTGATATGGGACCATCTGGGTGGTCTGGTACAGGCATGCCAGATATAGATTTTGATGTAGAATCCCAGCCAAAACAAATATGAGTGTTCACGTTTAAGTAATAAAACCAGTCATGCTTTATCTTTAAATACTGGCACTTGTAGTGTGTTTTGTGTTATAAATGCAGGGCATCAAATATCAGGATGCAGAGGAGCTTTTCTCGCATCGAGGGAGTGGGCAATGCCTTGACCGGACTGGCCGGAGCGGGTAGTGGGCGTTTCCCCGGGATGCTGGAACAGTGTTGGTCGGTTTTGTAGAGTGGGGGCCGGTTTTGCTCCTGGCGTCTGGTTTTGCAGCGGTGCTACAATATCGGCCCCCAGTAACAAAACAGCAGTGCAACCTCCTGTGATGTTATGCTTCAGTTCAGACTGAAGGAGCGTGGCAACATTCGGAAGGATCTTCAGCTTCGGTATCACTCAGTGCTTCTGAAGAATATGTGTGGGAATAATGGGAAGCAAATTTTTCCGTAAAGGACATGGGATCTGTCAATAGTGTGCCATGTGAACTGCATTTGAACTATATATTGCTGGTAATGAGGAGGACAGCTCTCCGTTTTTTCGCTGCAGGGCCAAGAGCCTCCCTACTTTTTTCTATATGACCGTAGTGTTTAGCTCAGATTGGGTGCAATACTTTCTGTGCGTCCAGCGAGTACACGTTATTAAGTTTTTGTTTTTTTTAATCAGTAGCCTGCAGTTTTCCACTGTTGAGGTTGTTCTGTAGCAGTTCTGAGTGGTTAGAACCACCTGCACTAGAAACATTTTTAGTTTTTGTGCCTGTTTCCACTGGATACTGGCTTCCTTGATCAGGATACCACGCATATAGACCTTTTTCCCAGCCCATAGGGTTTGCGCCGCTAAGTCTGCTTCGCTCAAAGTGAAGGGGACCATGATTCCTGCCAGAAAACATAAACCAACACAGAGTTGTGGACACAAAAGAAATAACACAGTAGAGAATGGATGTAATTCTGACACCTATATCATTGTCAGCAAGTTCCAACACATCCCAGAATATAAGATGCCAAGAAGCTAAACCGAGGAGTGTCTGTTAATATTGATTTACCAGTACTTCCCTCCACAAGGGAGCTTGTGGTAAGGATTGCTGGACCCCAGTTAATTTTTAATATACCCCATGTGTGTAGGCGCTGTGAGGAGCGTTAGACCAAAGCCACTCCCTTGGACACGCCCCCCCCCCATGGATGGCAGGCTATTTAGGGCATTACACAGCATGTCCACGCAGCTGTGCTCAAAAGGTTCATGACAGCCCACTTTTTATTTCCTTGCAGGCACTCTTTGTGCCAGTTATCACGAAGTGCCTAGATAGTTCCTAGCGCCTGACCCCTTGGTCATTTTAGAACTCATCACTCCCAGAGACATTGGTAATCCAGAGAGGAACTGCTCACCTGCAATGCCTCAGGTAAGGGCGCTGGCTGCACCAAATTAGAATTCTATGTTATCACTGACACAGTTAATCTGAGGTGTCAGAAATGCAGCTTTGCACTAGCAAGTCACAAGACAAGTGACAGGATCAAGCAATCATCTACTTTTGTGTCTTGATCAGAGAAGTATGGGTAATTTAATCACCCTCCAAAATTTAGAAGTGTCCTTCAATTGGGTAGCTGCCATTAGACCTTCCCAGGCCTTGCTTCTAATTTCCAATTTCCTCTCATCCAGTGTTGCCTTATACTGGCCCCTTGTCTTTTTAACTAGATTGCGGGAATAAGAAATTGATTTAAGTGGGTTTTTTTAAAGATTTTTTTCCTGCGATATTTTCCAGCCAAAAAGCACACGCCAGGCAAAGAAACATTTCCTGTGCATTAATTAATGCAGGATCATTAGTGGAAAACAAACTTGTGTTGGCAGAATTCTTACACTATCACAATCTAGACATGGTAGTCGTCACCGAAACTTGGACTGACCCTACATGAGGACCTGATATTTTTTATTTTTATTTTTTAGATTTTTTTGAGCAGCGGTGCATGCGGAATTAAACAATTGATGCGCTAGTGGTCTCTGTGTTGACCTGTCAGTGACCTGTGCCGCAGAGATGGCATTGCTTAGATGCTCATATTCCTGTACTGTGAGGTCATGGGTTGGCCAATGTGTTAGGCAAAGGTTACTAGAGTCTAGCTTTTGTTTAATGATTCTCTGGTTGAATACCTTTTGATCATCCTTTTCACGTTTCATACGCAGGCCTGTGTTTTTATTAAATACAAGATTTCCTCTCCCATCCCTATTCTTTAGACCTATTTTAATGTTATAGGATAGGTTAATACACAGGGCTTTATTATCACTGGCACAGTGCTGTACTATCTCAAAATCGAGGATTAAACGAAAATCAGCTAGGCTGATAAGAATAAAATCAATGACGCTCCCTTTGGGGTTCCCCGTGAATGTTGGAATTTTCTGAATATTTTGAAGCGCTTTCTCCCTTGCAAACATAAAGTCATATTTACTAATAAAAGTATTAAAAGCATCCCCTTCATCTGAATGATTAAAATGGACCATCTTCTCTCTTCCCTCAATCAAGAAACTACATGCAGCCTTCTGATTGCCATAGGGGCATAATAAAGTATCCTACTCAGAACATGGTTAGGTCCTTGTCATGAACCCAAGTAGATGAATCGAGAAAATCAGTTACATTCTCAAGGCCTTTCCTCAAAAGGCCATACGGTATGTTGTTATAGAAATGTATTAGCAAAATACCCTTTGTCCCCTCAATAGATAATAGGACAATCATAAATAAGTTGAGGATGAAATTAGGGATGACTTCATTTTCAGTAGATGTAACGAAACAAGAACTGAGAGACTGCCCTCTTGCCCTACCTGCTATAGATGGTATCGCTGGTTGGTATAGAGTTAGATAACCATCCAGAAAAAAGGGATCTGTCAACAAGGTCTCTTGAAATCAAATTATATCGTACATAGATACAAAATTTTGCCAGTCTGGGTTTTTTATTTTTGACTGGAGCCCGCTATGTTCCAGCTAATCAGTGTTGGAGATTTGTGTCCTAATCTTACACCAGGATCTTTTATCCTTTTATATAGTGGTAGTAGGGAACAAATCCCAAGTGGGGGGCCTAACAGGTGCACCTCTCCCTCTAATGGAGATATGTCTCGGTCTTCTTCTTCTCTTAGCCCCTCAAGTCGGCCCTTCCACACATGGCTGAATCTATGAGTCAATCATTTTCATCAAGAAAGTTCAGAGCCTGAAAACAATTTACAATGGGAGCATTTATCTGAGCCTGTAAAACCACCAATCCTGGATTTTGGTTTCAGGATACTGCAAGGGAGTCTGAAAATAAAGCAAAAGGATAAAAATGGTTTAATGAGTACACTTGGATCCCTTCTTTTGCCCTTGCACAGTAGTCCAAATCTGCCAACAAGTGTTTCACCAAACAAGGGTTTTTAAAGTTTATCACAACGCAGTCTCCCTCAGAAGCTTTCTTTGATAGTCCAACCCATTTCACTCTATGTGCCAGAAGGATCTTATTATTTTAAGTCCTCTTGGTGTCTAATTTTAGTCTTTAGCCATTGAGAGGACTTTCTCATCAAAGCTTGTGTATCTTCATTGTTACGTCCATCTAAAGGAGGCACATTTTCTAAAACCAAGATATAGGGCGTGCATTCAGGGGGTAAATGCAGTGTCTCTTCCAGGTTATTAGTGAAATTAGTGTGAGGGGGGTTTGAATACCCAGGATGAGCCCCCTTTCGGTTTTCCAAATTTGTTTTTTGCTCTGTATATGAAGCTCTAGATTTAGCTAAGGGTTGAGATAAGGGTGGACCAATTGCATTTAAGACTGAATTATGTAAAGCGTTTCCATTCTTTAGGGCAGACTCTTGGCAATGGATTTTCCCTGGTGCAAATAGCTCTGAATTAGTTATCTGGAGTAGCGCTAGTCACATTACTTTGGAAATTATCCAATCTCTTAGTTATCAGTTCAATAAGTTTCTCCTCCACAGCTACACAGAATGGTTAAAGTATAGAATCAATTAAATAGGTAAAATCATTTAAGGTGTCTTTCCTCATAGTACATTTCCTTATCATGTCAGGGGCCACCTGTTGTCCAGCATTATCTTCCAATTGTATATGACTTCTCTTTTTTAGCCTTGAGACTCCTTTCACATTTTTAGCCCTTCCTCCCTCCCTTCTCTTTTTGATTCATTAATTAGACTTGTGTCCTGAGTGTACGCATATTCCACTCTGGGACGGGTCAGAGTTTGAGGGCTTTGACAATGGCTGTTTTCTACTTGTGTGGACTTTACAAGTACAATGGGCTCCAGGGGTGGCCTCTGAGAGAGATTCTGTGCGGCCCCAATCTTAACCTCCACTTGCTCTAATTCAGTCTCGATGGCTCCCATAACGGAAGATAAATAGCTTGTAAATGACGATTGAGCTGAAGGCCCCAAGCCACCTTCCCCCCTTTGCACATTATTCTTTCTCTTCCCCATTAGGATAGCTGGTTCACATACCTCGGATATTGAATGCACAGCATGGATCACTCAACCACACAGGTGTAAGGGGGGGGCCCGCCTTGACCTCTTCCGGATGCTGACAGGCGAAGACGGACGCGGTCTTTGCCCGGGCACGTCCTGTGCTGCGGGAGTGCAGGGCTGTTCGTAACAGGCCAATGCCTGTCTCCTCTTCCTACTCGGGCAGCCTAGGGCTTGTGGTCCGCACCCACAAGGTCTTCTCAATCGCGCTTTGATTATTATGGTTTTAGCATTATTGTGGGCCGTACATTGTGTGTATGCAAGTACAATACTATATAATGCCATGGAGAACCATACGTCAGCTCTTCTTTGCTTCCCTGCATATCTAAAGCAGTTTGCTGGTTGAGTTGTTTGTAATTCATGGGTTGCAATCCGAGGATTGTGCTTGAGGGTGGGACTGTTTTTTAGCTGTCTTGGCAGGAGTCTGAAACTTGTGGAAACGTAAGGGGTGTCCCATTATTGTCAAGAAATGTATATTTGTATTTTTTATTCAAGACCTCTAGAATAACATTGTTTCAATGTTGTAGCATTTTACAAGAAAGTATGGATTTGCTGCCTTTGCCATATAACACAACATCTGCTGCATGGTTTGCAGATTTCAGTGAAAAAACATGATAGTGGTTTAACAAATCAGAAGGTTACTAAAAGTGCTGCAAACGGCAATAGAGTGCCAGACACTTTGCAAATACTAACTGGTTACCTTTTATCTGTTGATTGCTGATTAGAGGCAAGCAGAGGTGTGAATTTTACCAAGAAGGTTTTAATATCCTCAACTGATTGACCAGGGCATTTCTTTGTGATGATAAACCTAAACAAAACCTTGCATGCTTAAATGTAGTTTTAATAGAATTAAAACAGAGTCCCACTGTGGAGATATCAGACCTAACACATTTCTCTGACATTTTCTGTACTAATTATAAATGAATGAACAGGGTGTGCGTTTAAACATAATCAACAACAAAAAATATAAATTTGTGTATCAATCTAAACCCTCAGCAACTTACTCATCTAGCAGCGAAGGCCATGTCTGCAAGCCTTTGCTGGATATGAATATATTATAGGCAAGTGTAATGCACACATTCTAAAATAAATAATGAAGAATAGGCTTAGAAGAGGCCACACTGAACTTACTTTATATTAACACAGCAACGCTCCTTTACAAATTAGAGGGCATCTCAAGGAACCAATGTGAGAAATAAATACAATAAAATTGTTCAAACGTGTCCTGGCTCTTTTAGAAACACGATGAGCACGACTCTGTGTTTTCTAGCAGCCATGAAAAAGGAAGCCTGAGAAAGTTAGAACAAATCGTTGAAAGTTTTACAATTATGAGTATCAATGGAGAATGTGCTTTCTTTGGTCAATCTGGCTGGATTTGTTTTAATTATTTGTTATATTACTGTAGAACAAGGTCAATATTGACTCTGCCACCCTGGTAAATGTTTTCATTATAACTTTGTAGATGCCATGGTTCAGCCAATTGGCCAATTTATAGCTCTGGTGTCATAGAAAAACAGTAAACAAATATGGTTAGTTCTAGATGAGCTGGAATTCATTGCAGGTGTTTCAACTTCCTTTCCACTCATGCTGAGATTCGGACGGTGTCCCTTCCCTAAGTGGCCTCCGTGGAGCAACAGGCTGTTGCACATCCTGCCCCTGTTTTGTGCCTCGATCTTCCCCTGCTTGATACCTCACTCTATAAATCTTCTCCTCTACTGGTGAGTGGGTGTATGTCTTTCACCACCTCTCGCTTCCTCATTCATAGAGAGTATTTTCACTGCATCAACTTCCTGAAGCTGCTCAGTCACGGTTGAGGATGAGCTGTAATAGTGTTTACAAGGCTGCTATATTTATAAGAGGTTAAAGTGTTTACCTGAACTCATATTTTCCTATAATTTTGCAGTGTGGGGTGTCATGGTGAGGAAGGCATAAGCAAGAGACATAGCAAAAATAGATCACAATGTTTCCTTTTGTATCTCGCAAATCACAATCTCTTTCTTTCTCACAGCCCTCATTGGAGCCTGCGGTGGGAATTACAGCCTGGATGGAGCGGTAATCTACTCACCAGACTTTCCTGACACTTATGGCCCTGGTCGGGTCTGCTATTGGACCATTCAGGTTCCCGGGGCCTCCGGGATCCGCTTCAACTTTACCCTCTTTGACATTAAAGACTCTGTGGACATGGTGGAGCTGCTGGATGGCTACACTAACCAGGTGCTGGCACGGTTCGACAGTAGAAACCGCCCCCTGCGGCCGTTCAACATCTCCTCGGACTTTGTCATCCTCTACTTCTTTTCTGATCGCACAAACCAGGCCCAGGGGTTTGCCGTCATCTACCAAGGTAAATTTACAGGGTTTCAGTGTCATACGTCAAGCTAAACTGCCTGGGATTTGCCATCACATACCAGGGAGAACTTCAACTGGCAGGGGCATTCCATGATAGAGTAAAGCAAGTAAAATTCTGCCCCAGAATCTTCACATCATATTCTAAACCACCAATATGTACCAATGCCTCAACCCAGGGTTTCCCTGACATATATCCAGTAACCTCCCAGAGATACATTTACACACACCATGGTAAACGTCTAAGGGTTTGACATCATATGCCAGTTGCCTCGAAGGTGTTCGCCATCTTATACAAAGGTAAACCCATGCGTACAGTGTCGTTTGCTAAGGTAACCTCGCATGAACTCCAAGAGTTCACCATCATATAGCAATAGTAACTTCCAGAACTTCCCTATCATATTATATAAATGTAAATTTCCGAAAGTTAACCATCATATACCACTGTAAACTCCCTGCTGTTCAGTCATATACCACTAAAAAGTCCCTCATTTTTTACCATTACACTTTTAAAACCAAGGCATTCCCCTTCCTATACCACTGTTAAGATCCACGAATTCACTATTATTTACCACTGTTATGTCCATGGGCTAACTATCATTTACCACTCTTAAGACCATAGGATTCGCCACCATAAACCACTGTAAAGTCCCAGAAATTCACCATCACATACCACTGCAATCTCATAGGGCAGGCTCCTGTTACCACTGAGTAGCTTCCGCTTTTCTGAGTTTTTGTTAGTGTTTTGTTAACCATTCTAACAACTACTCAAATTATTTAAGGTTAGCTTTAGAGTTTAAAAGGCAATTGAAAGACAAGTGCAAAGATGTGAAAGAAGAGGATGAGATAGATCAAAAAGGCACATTTTTATGGGAGGAAAGTAGACATGAAAGAGCAAAAAAAAACATGGCCCTGAGTTATCATTTTTTTGCACTGCATTAGTGCCATTTTTTGATGCAAAAGCGGCGTACACTTACAAAATACAATTGTATTTTGTAACTTTGCGCCGCTTTTGCGTCAAAACATGATGCTAATCCGGTGCAAAGAAGGTATAAATCGAGGCCCATGTGCGTGTTTGTGCACTTGCATTAAGGAGACTAGCACCCATAAACTAGCACCCATAACACCTTTTCACATTTTCAAACATATTAGAGTGTATTTAAAAACGTTTTAAAGTGGATAGTGCTGACACACTTACTTTTACCCTCTGCACAACATACCCCAGTGTACGAGTGAGCGTGACTTTTGAATGGTGAGTGCGCACACCGCAGAAGTCAATGGACTGCCTATGTGAGTCTGGTCTGCTTGTGAGAGCCTCTGTCTGTGTGTGAGAGAGAAAGAGGTGGCGAAGGACATATTACAGCGGGGTGAAAAATAAACTGTATGCCTTTGAGAGGGAGAAAGAGCAATACAAAGAAGTGTTCCAAATAAAGAATCAAGAATGTGCCAGTAAACTCCTTTATTAGACAGTTACTTTCACCAAATGAACAGTGAGAGATTTGTTTTGGAGAGCCTGATACTGCTTTTAGTCTCTGCATCCAGTGTTTTTAATGGAAATATAAAAGTGCAGGTACTCACTATTTTTGCTCCTAAGTGCTGGTGCTCTCCTATTAAATGTATCAAATAGTGCTGGAAAGTGCAGGTAGTCTCCCTCTCAAATTAAAGAAGTGCAGGCACTGAGTACCGGACAGTTTCTGTCCATTTAAAGCACTGCTAACACCACACTTGTAAACAGAACCTGGAGAAGAGAAATACACTGCTATGCAGATGGATGGTTCATCCTAGAGTGCAGCGTAGGCATGCGGGAATCCCCAGAAGATAACGGTTGTCTGCATCTTCCGTGGCATCCTCAACTGACACCTCAGACACTCGCTCATGCTCTGCAGCCTCCTCTGCTCCCTCCCGTGCAGAGTTGTTATTGCCAGCCAGTGAATGACTGCAATAAGGTACCATCCGGACTTTAACGATTAATAGAGCAGGTCCGAGATTCCTGGCAGGCAGCAGCCCGTGAAGGCCGGAGGAGGCTTCAGGATATCCTGCACTGCAGGCCATTGGTTGCCGGGCGACAGAGGAGGGCTGCAGGGCAATGCGTGAGGTAAGGAGGGCTTGAGAAAAGTTGGAAGGACAGGCCTCCTTTCAGGCACAATATGTGCAACTATAAAAGAAGAAGGCCTGGAGAAAGAAAGGATTATCGTAGAATGAAGGCCTAAAGCATCCCCAAATGTTTGCAGCTTGACACAAAGGGCGGGCCGGCCTCATTATTCGATAGTCCTTAGGACTGCCACTGTGGGGGCAACATTTCTGCAGAGAGTGAAAGGACAGCCGGGCCCGCCTCTCCCACGCCCTTCACTTTGTTACTCACTGATGCAGTCAGTGGAGTCAGTCTGGGGTATTCCCCACGAGTTTGGAGTTCCCTTCCCTTTATTTCACAAAACTATAGAAGACTGAAGCAAGGTTCCCATTCTTAACTTCTCTGTCATCCATTTGTGTCATTAACCAGCGCTGCATGGGTTGAATTCGAATCAACGCATGGTGTCAGCTCGTATTTTTCAATGCTTCCTGCCAACCTCATGATACCAGTCAGGTGTGCACAGATTTACTAATATTTGGTGCAACGCAGTATGACAACTGTTGCACTGCATCAAATGGAAAGAGCAGGAATGCGCCAAATCCACTGAGATATGCCGTAATCCTGCTCTCCCTCTGCGCTGAAGCACTTGTGGCTGTCAAGAACCAATGCAGGCACGCTTTCTTATTGGTGCAAGGGTGCATGCGTTACAGGCAGAATTGTTTTTGTGCAAAAAGGGACACCTCCCTGCATAAAAATAATCCTCTGAGGCTTTTTCTTCTTTCTACATGTGGGGCAGAATATTGCACAGGTAGAGAGAGGAAAAATTAAAGGAGAAGTAACTTACACCTCCCCTGGGAAGACATACCATTTTGACTCATTCCCAAGCTTACTAATGTTAGTAAATCTGGGAATGCACCAAAAACCATGGGTGAATGCATGGGAACACCCAGAGTAGAGTAACGCAAGGCAAAACTTGCACTGCCTTGTGTTACCCTAGATTTTACTATGTGATGCATAGCCACGTGAGGTGGCTATGCATGGCATAGTAAATCTCACTTAAAGGCTTGCGTGGCCCAAATAGGCCACGCAAGCCCTTGATAACTATGGCCTTTGGTGTCTAGCATGTTGTGCCTGATGCATCCTGTCTGACGACCTGATCTTGTGGCCTAATGCTCAGAGATGAAACTTTGAATGACTGCCTAGTATTTTCTTGCCATAGCACTGGCACTACACCCAGGTCCAATTTTACAAAGATTTTGCTGCATTCTCCAGCACACACACACAGGAAATAACATCAATGGATATTTTTTGTGCATGAAGGTACATCTTTCAGCACAAAAACGTTTTTGACCACAACAAAGACACTATGGTGCAAGGACACTTGATTAATTTGTGGTAGAGAGATGCTAGAATCTATTAGATGTAGGTTTTTACTGTCAAATTTTTGCCATGCATCCAGAGTCAGCAGTGACTATAGCCCTTATGCGTTTCCGAATACTGATCTGGCTAGTTTTTCCAGCGGTACAATTATGTGGATATTGACAGCATATTTTTTGCAAGTAAGCTTAAACGTGTCAACAATTCCTAGAAGTGTGGATAGGTAAACATTAAAAAGTAAGGGACACCAATCTATTTGGTCAATTGTGGTGTGCAAAATTGAGGAAAGGTGTTGATTTCACCTCTTTCTGCTGGGTAGGTCATAATACAATTAAGAATGTTGCTTTGGATTCCAGGGCCACTCGGCTTTTAGAGCCATATCTGACAGTGAACTGTGTCAATGTTGATGACCTCTCGAGAAGGACAAGGACTGGCATGCCATTAGACTTTACCATATTTGAGGTCATCTCACATTGTAATGAATTCTGATTTGGGGCCATTTCTGGGCAGAAACCAGTCTGTCTGCCAAGAAGGATGTTTTTTTTTGAGGAAATCAAAAAGTTGTGTGAAAAATGCCTTTTCAATGACCTTCTCTGGTAAATGTTCCCTTCTATAGTGACCTCTCTAGTATGTTGGTCTGTTTACTGACATTCAGGGGGCTTATTTACAAGCCCCTCTGCACCACTGGAACTTCACTTTTATAATGGTCTGGCGGTGCACACTGCAGATCTATATCTACAAGGCCACGTAAAACCACTCTGCGTTGCTTTTCATGTCCTTGTAGATATGGAGGGAGACAACACAATGCAAGTCGCTGCGTTGCCTTACATTGCAATAGGGAGGTGTGCCATGGGCATTACGATGGGTGTTCCCACGTAACACCCATGGCATTTGACACATTACCAGATTTACAAGATTTCGTAAACCTGGGAATGTGTCAAAAGCTTATGCCTCCGCAGGGGAAGCATAAAGAGTATAAGTAACTTTATTTCTCCTCTATTCTTCCTCTTTCATTTTGCAGCCCACAGAGAAAGAGGAAAAATCCACTATTGATTGTTTTTATGCAGGAATGTGTCCCTTCCTGCACAAAACATTCATCCCTATAACGTAGACACCCTTGCACCACAGTGCAAGGGTACCTGTGTTGGTGCATGGTAGCCCATTCTGCACCAGTGTACAAGGGAAAGAAAAGGAATGCATCGTATCTCATGGATATGGTACATTCATGCCCTTTCCTTTTGAAGCAGGACAGTCTAGCAAGATTCCTTGCGGTGCTCCACTGCGCCAGAACCTCGTAAATGAGGCTCATTGTTTCCTAAAAACTGCCTCAATGTAGAATGTTTTTAGTTTGTTGCGAAACTCTTCTATTCAGAATGGTGAGTTAATAATTATTCTGGCTATAATAATAGCAGACAATGCTAGGTGGATGCTTTTGAATACGTTGTGGGGGCATTGGTTACTTAGACTTATGACATTAAAGATGGACTTGATTTGTTGAGTCATTCTTTTAGATAAATTATTTAGAATGCACAGAGGTATGGCTAAGTAGTTTTGAAACTTATGCTATGCATGCAAATGTGTCATTGATTGTTCTAAATTAGAGGTTATGCCTGAGGCTGCTGGTATTTCTAAATGAAATGATCAGTGAGCAAGTTTCAGAGTTCCTGATTAGATCTCACAGTTTGAAATGCAGTTTTGGTTACAGAATTTTGAGATGATTTTGAAGAGATGCTTAGTTTGACATTTTCTGTCTGAAATGCTTGAATCTCTTAGCTTTCTTGATAGTTGCTTTGTATATTCTGTACTTTGTTGGTAGTTGGTATCTCCTGTTAATGTTGTGTTTTTTTATCAACTGTCTTTCAAGTGTTTAGGTTAGGGTTATTTGTAATTTTACATCTGAGTTGATCCATCCTGTCTTCTTAAGGTGTCGCCAGTTTTGCAAGGCTGTAAGAGTGATCACTTTGTTAAAAATCTTCATGTGTCATTGGTGGGTCCAGCAGTCATTTATCCGACAAATCTACCCATAATGGATCTAGATTCAGTTTTTGCATGGTATGGTCTGCATAGATGTGGTTGAGATTGTTGGGGTAGAGCAGCAATGAGAATTCTGAGGTCAATTTGATGACATGGTGATCACTCCAGGTAGTGGGTTTGTTTCATGTTACTGAGAGCAGTCAATTTGGTGGAATGATTATGCCATGTGATCAGCCGTGTGCAGTGGTCTAGGGACTAGTTGTTGGAAGGCCAGTGCTTCAAGTTTAGATATAAGTAATGGGGAGTGATGTGGTCCCGGCGTTGTCAAACCTGCTGTTGAAGTCACTCAAAATGCATAGACTTGAATGGCTGAAAATCTTAAAACTATATCATACAACAGCAAAGGAAACCATCCTGATGCCAAATGCCTCACTATCAACTATTTACTTAACCATTACTTGACAATGAATCACTTTTGTCTTAAACTGCTAATTGGACTCACCATAAAGCCTAAAGTTCAGCTAGGCAGGCAACAGCTTCCTCTGTTGAAGGACATTCTACCACCTGCAGCCACAGGACAGATGTAGCGTAGTGGCATTTAGGAATCCTTCAGTGCAGCAAGCAGGGATATACTTTCAGCGCCATCTCTTCTAAGCAGTTCTTTCATAATTTTTCATCATCAAGAAAGGTATTTTAAGGCATGCACATATTGAGCTATTGGGGATGACCCCTCTTCAAATAGGACTGAAAACTCTAGGCTTTCCCATCTTATATGTTGCCAGTTCTTTTGAACTCAGTCAAAACCTATCCAAAGTCCCCTGCATAACAAATTCCTGAATACAATGACTCCAATTGTTCAGCGGCCTAAGATCACACTATCTATAAATTCCACCCTAGGCCTGCCCAGTTCTTCCTACCAAGCTTGAAAGGAAATCTTCAACTTTATCCACCCATATGCTTTAGGACTCCTGTTGGGCATAGTGCCAGTGGAGCTGCAAGTGGTGTGGTTTGGAAGGCCTGGGATTAATATTTCATGCTCATCCTGGCCCTATGTACTTTGCCTTTATTTTAGCAGCTGCTGGCTCTGGAAAAATACATGTAAACTGACATGTTGCAGCCAAAGATGTAAATGTCTCAATATGTATTCAGCTGAGCTTAGGCAAAGTATATTTCATATTCTCAATTAGTAGAGGCATTATGGCCCTCATTACGAGTGTGGCAGTCTTAAATTGGCCACACTCCCGATGGTGGCTGGGCCATCGCAGACCGGGTGGTCTGACTGCCCTATTATGACTATGGCAGAGCCACCATGGTCTGACCGCTGACACCGCGAGGCTGCCGCCAGACGGCAGCCTAGGGGTCCCGGCGGTTGTAATCTGCCTGGGTAACGCTGCAAGCAGCTCTGCCCTGGGGATTATGAATCCCCATACCACCAGCCTTTCCACGCAGTTACACCGCCAAATGAAAGGCTGGTGAAATGCGGGTGTCGGGAGACCCCTGGGGCCCCTGCACTGCCCATGCACTTGGCATAGGCAGTGCAGGGGCCCCCATGCACAGCCTCGTCACGCATTCCACTGCCCGAATTACGGGCAGTAGAATGTGCCATGAGTGCTGCTGCACCCGCCGCACCGCCACATTGCATCCGGCTCGATTACAAGCTGGCTGCAATGTTTCAGCCCTGGGTGGCAAGGGTAAGTAGTAAAAGGATTCTCAGGGAGGTTCTGTGCCACGTAAGAACTCAGAGCACAATAGTCACACAACAAACACAATAAGGGGCATATTTATACTCTGTTTGCACCGAATTAGCATCATTTATTTTTTACTCTAATTCGGTGCAAAACTAACTCCATATTTATACTTTGGTGCTAGACCCGTCTAGCGCCAAATTTATGGAGTTAAAGTCATTTTCTGGAAGTGGAGACCTACCTTGCCTTAATGAGATGCAAGGTAGGCGTTCCCGTGCAAAAAATGACTCTATGGCCTTAACGCCATATTTCGGGGCATATTTATACTCTGCGGCATATTTATACTCTGTTTGCACCAAATTAGTGTCATTTTTTTTTTTTACTCTAATTCGGTGCAAAACGAACTCCATATTTATACTTTGGTGCTAGACCCGTATAGCACCAAGGCCCTGATTTATACTTTTTTTGCACCGCATTAACTTCATTTTTTGATGCAAAAGTGGCGCAAACTTACAAAATATTGGCTCTTATTTATACTTTTTGCTGCAAAACTGCACTAACTCAGTTTTGCACCAAAAGTTTAGCACCGGCTTGCACCATTTCTGTGCACCAGCCGGGCACCACATTTATGGAATGGCACAAGCCGGTGCAAAGGGTAGGCTAGAGTAAAAAAAAAATGACTTTAGTCGGGTGGGGCTAGCAGTATAGAAGAAAAGGGTTTAGCACCCAAAAATGACTTTAGGCAGGTTAGAGTAAAAAAAAAAATGACTCTAACCAGATTCGCTTCATTTTATGGTGCTAAACCTACCATGCCACATGACTCCTGCTTTAGAAAAGGCAGGAGTCACGCCCACCACCCCAATGGCCAGCACAGAGGACAAGGGTCCCCTGGGCATGGCCATTGCACCCTGTGCCATGTATGTGGCCCATTTCAGGGCCCCAAATGGCACTTTCAAAAATAAAATGCAATCTTACCTGTACTTACCTGCGATGGGGTCCCCCATCCTCCGTAGTCCCGCTGGTGTGAGTGGGGGGGCCCCTGGGGACTGGGGAGGGCACCTGTGGGCTTATTCCATGGTGTTACACCATGGAAATAGGCCCACAGGTCCCTCAACGCCTGCCCTTACCCAGGCTTAAAAAAATGGGGTAAAGCAAGCTTTGCCCCATTTTTTGATCCCTCCTCCCTCCCTTGCACCATTTTTGCATGGGAGTATAAATATGGAGTTAAGGCCATAGAGTCATTTTTTGCACGGGACCGCCTACCTTGCATCTCATTAAGGCAAGGTAGGTTTCCACTTCCAAAAAATGACTTTAACTCCATAAATTTGGCGCTAAACGGATCTAGCACCAAAGTATAAATATGGAGTTAGTTTTGCACTGAATTAGAGTAAAAAAAAAGTGACGCTAATCCAGTGCAAACAGAGTATAAGTATGCCCCTTAGCATCAAAAAATGACGCTAATCTGGTTAGAGTCATTTATTTTGACTCTAACCTGCCTAACATCCTTTTTTTTTTTTACGCTAGCCTACCCTTTGCACCGGCTTGCACCATTCCATAAATATGGTGCCCAGCTGGTGCTAAAAAATGGTGCAAGCCAGTGCAAATCTTTTTGGTGAAAAACTGCATTAGTGCAGTTTTGCACCAAAAAGTATAAATAAGGCCCTAAATGTGCTGTCCAGCCCAGTGCTGATTTTAGAAAAAAGAAAGTACGTTATTATCACAGCAAAACATAATATAACACAATTCAGTGGGCTTAGTTGCAATGTCATAAATCAAACTACAATGCCTATTTAAGCACTCCATCTGCTATGTCACCCTGAAGAGTATTCTAGGAGTGAGTATTGTTTTTATGGATCTTCTGCTGTTATGTTGTCATATGCACAGATGTGGTTCACTATGCTGCCCTTGCTTGCTCACAGTAGGCCGCAGCTCAACAATTCACACCAAAATGGAAAGTAATACCTAGGCAATAGTCACAATTCATGACTCAGAACACCGTCTTGCATGTCTAGCTCAGTGTTTTTTTGTGAGGCCTTATTACTTGCCCATGCTGTCATGATTGATCGGTGCTGGCGAACGCTTCCCTGGCCTTTGCTCTCAGTGGTGTCTCAACTGACACTGGACTGCAGCAGAAGTTTCAATTGGAATTAGAGCCGTGGCTTTGGAGCTGCTTGATTGGCCTCCCCTGTGCCATCCTGTCATAAGCAGTAAACATGCCAAGATCTGATAGGTGGTCACTCCAGGAAGTTGTGGCGTCTAGGAAGGAATCACACAAGGTTGCTTGCTTGGGTAATTGCAACCTCTGGGTCAGGACCAGCTTGGCTTCAACTGGGATGGCAGCTATGCCTCTGGATTCATTTGAAAGGCAGCAAAAGAAGGGCCAATCATTTGAGATCACTAGGGTGTTGGACATCACTTGATAACTTCTTGGCATGATTTCTGTATGCATATCAGCATGTGAGCTATGATGGGAGTCCAAGAGAACCCTCACGAGGCAGGTCAGCTCCAGCTTTGTTTCAAAGGACAGATAGAAGGAGGGGTGCGCGGGAGAAGGAATTACCTCCCACACAGCTGATGGTTAATTATTTGAACTGGCTGATACCAGTTTACATGCAAAATGCAGCATATAATCTGGCCTTGTCATTTACTCTATGCACAGGTGCGTGCATACTCTTAATACTTTTTGGCCTTTCTTATGACAGACTGCCCGTCTGTTACTGGCACTAACAGCAAAGGAGGATAGCTAGTACTTGACAGAAATTAGCACTAGTCACAGTTGCCTGACCTTGTGGACCCATGAACTCCAATGCTGTGCAGTGCAAGTCTGGGTTTCATACTAACTCATGTGTCCCTGTATTTGAAGTATACAATGCTAATTACATTTTGACTCTCTAGCATTATATCTGAAGACCAGTATCAAAGTTCAATTCGAGATTTTCTTCTTTATAATATGCAGCTTCCTGACTTCCCAGCTATGTAAATCACATCCTGAAACACATAGGGGGTGATTCTCACCCTGGCGGGCGGCGGAGGCGGCCCGCCAGAGTTCCCCCCTCCAGAATACCGCACCGCGGTCATTAGACCGCTGCGGGTATTCTGGGTTTTACACTGGGCTGGCGGGCGACCGCCAAAAGGCCGCCCGCCAGCCCAGTGTAAAACAACCTTCCCACGAGGACGCCGGCTCCGAATGGAGCCGGCGGAGTGGGAAGGTGCGACGGGTGCAGTGGCACCCGTCGCGAATTTCACTGTCTGCAATGCAGACAGTGAAATTCATTGTGGGGCCCTCTTACGGGGGCCCCTGCAGTGCCCATGCCATTGGCATGGGCACTGCAGGGGCCCCCAGGGGCCCCACAACACCCCATACCGCCATCCTGTTCCTGGCGGGCGAACCGCCAGGAACAGGATGGCGGTATGGGGTGTCTGAATCCCCATGGCGGCACAGCGAGCTGCGCCGCCATGGAGGATTCAGAAGGGCAGCGGAAAACCGGCGGGAGACTGCCGGTTTTCCACTTCTGACCACGGTCAGAATGCCCTGCGGGGCACCGCCAGCCTGTTGGCGGTGCCCCCGTCATTTTAGCCCTGGCGGTCGACGACCGCCAGGGTTAGAATGACCCCCATAGTTCCTTCTCCTGAACCATTCAGTTCCAATCCGAGGTCATGTGTGGTCTCAGGCCTTCGTTATACTTCATTGAGTGCTACTGCCCACGTTCTTGATCTCTACAATCCTGCATCATAAACCATGAATGACACACTTCTCTGCCGCCTGATCAATTCAATCCTGAATCACAAACAGTTCTGTGCCTTCCTTTGCCCATATCATAAACTGCTGCATTCACAGATCATAGACATAGCATTCATTTATTGTCCTAGGTGATGTACGGGAACTCTCATCCAAACCAGTCCTGGATCATGGGCATTTCATGGATTGCTTCTCGTGGTTATTATACTGTTATCCAAATCTGTGACCCCTTTCTATCCCGGATCCTAGGCCTTTCATGGCTTCTTTTTTCCTGGATGATGTAGTACCACTCAAAGTCCTGTTTTATCAATCTCAGGTAATCGGTCATCCATGGTGGTTTCATTTACCATAATCACGGTCACCTAAATTCCTGACCCATATAATCAATTGCATTGCAAAAAGCACTCATAACTACTGTCCTATGTATTATATATTGTTACCAAATGCCCTGACATATTCAAACCAGTGGAAGCTCATTGCCTCTGCACTATGTAAGTCAAAAAAGGGCCTGTTAGATTCTATTACACTCCTGGCTACATCTCACTTGCTAGATTCTGCCTCAAATTCCACTGCAGAACTTGTAGGCTGAGCGATACAGACTCTGCTAAGCCATTCCTGCCAAGTAGGCTCAAAGTTGATTCTAGTCTCTAAATCATTTCCAGAAGTTACAAGGACGACCATACTCTCATGAGAACTGGGACAGCTAAATTCATTTTACGCCCAGACAAATTTATATGCTTTGTTGCTTTTTTCTGTGGATTTTTTTTAGGTACTCTGAAGTGGGTTTCTGCCTGTAACTATCTTTTGTTTTGTTAGACTTTAAGAAGACAAAAGATCTTCAGGGAGATAAAAGATCAACGTCCTTCAGTCTATGATAACCAAGAATACTTTTATATCTTGTAGATTGGTAATATTTCTCTAACACAAACCTTAGTTTGCACACCTTCTGTTAGACCCACTCTTTGTGTGTCCCAGAGGAGTCTATTAAAGGTGAAGAAATATTTCAGTTCCTTTTGCGGTTCATTGTGGTGGAGAAAACTGTTGGTTACACTAATAACCCAAATCTGGATACCTATGCTTCCTTTGTGAATCTGAAACTAAAGCTTCTGCAAAAGAAGCTCTCTGAGATTAGCTGGGTTCAGGGGGTTCCTACCCAATATTACTGATTTCAATCAGATAACCACTCAGATTGTTTTGGTCAAAAGAAGACAGATGAGTCTCTAAAGAAGTGGACTGCTTTAAGAAGCATAGGATGAATGAAGAAGTGTGAATCATTCTAGTACCTTGCCTGGTCAGATCTTGCACCTTCTGTAGGAAGGTCAATGGAAATGGGAAAAATGTAATGGTTTCTTTCCCCTTAAATGCAGGTTCAAGGACTCTTCTCTCCACTTCTATTGATGAGCAGATGAACATGGGGAATACCAAGAGGGGCCTTCCAGATGAAAGGAAGTGGCCATGATGGTAAATGGCACTTTGGACATAATATAGGAGATATATTATTCCTTCACGTTCTGTGAGACTAGTTATGCTGGAACAGTTTCAGGTTAAGTTGTGCAATGCAGCTTGGGCTAAAATGTCTGCACCTCTCCCTCATGGCACCCTGGTCCTCCTGTTGTGTGTCTGAGCCAGGCCTGTCACAGCTACCAGGACACGCCCAATTCTTTAGCTAATGTGTGCTGGGCTGGGCTGTGCTACCAATGTGGCTTCAGTGAGAGCCTCTTACAAAGTGTTTCAGGTTGAAATACATAAAGGTGTAGGGACTGTGATCATGAGAACACTATGGGCAGGATCTGGTAGATTGTGTGCGGGTCCAGAGAAGTGACAGAGTTGGCCTTTCACCTTCAGGTAAATACTTATGAAATATTATGTAAATGACCTAAATCTAAAATTAATGCATGTTAAAGTAATCAGTGAGAAATGCATTATTTTATGTCATGAATGCTCATTTGGTTAATGCGGTCACCGCAGATGTCTGTGTTTAAGCAGACAGTCACAGAACAGAACCCTGGTTGGTGCACTGGGGAAGAGTGACATACATTTGTAGTGCTATGAAGTCCTAGCCTGTGACTGAGAGCACTGTGAATATGCAAGTCATTATGTCTAAATTGCATTGTACATGGTATAAGTCTGCTGCAACATGTGAAGAGAGATTAGGCCCATACTTAAGAAAAAGTGGCTCATCAGTTCTGATGCGCCACTTTTCTTGCAACCCTCTTCCGGCACCTAATGACACCATGGTTGCACTGTATTTATAATACAGCACACCATGGCAGTCGTTAACACAGTAGCGTCAACATTTTTTACGCTATTGTGGCGCTTTGCTACACTAGCGTCAAAAATGTTGACACTAGTGCAGCAAAGTGCAAGGAGGAGGCTCTTAGGTTACCATGGGAGTATCATTTTAATGCCTGCTCTGAGCAGGCGTTAAAAATGATGCCAAAAAGGGCACAGTAAAATCTTTTAAATTTAGAGATTTAACAGTTAGAGACCCCTCCCTCTTGAATACCGAGCAAAATCAGCGGTGGGGTTAGAGATACCTTCAGCTGAAGTTTGCTATTAAGAAAATTGGAAATATAGGGGGTCATTCTGACCCAGGCGGTCTTTGACCGCCAGGGTCGCGAATGACGGAAGCACCGCCAACAGGCTGGCGGTGCTTCCAAGCCCATTCTGACCGCAGCGGTAAAGCCGCGGTCAGAAAACCGGGGCCGGCGGTTTCCCGCCGTTTTTCCCCCGGCTGGGCGAATCCGCCAGGGCAGCGCTGCAAGCAGCGCTGCCATGGGGATTCTGGCCCCTTCGCATGGCGGCCAAATGGCGCTTCCCGCCTGGCGGGCGGCAACCGCTGCCCGCCAGAGTCAGAATGACCGCCATAGTATTTTATCAGAGTCAGATCAGGGCAAAAAGCGAACATGTGGACTAGATTCACCTCAAAGAACTGACATTGTGGGCATTGTGTCCTTTTATCCCCACCCCACTTGCCAATTTTCTCTGGCATAAAGTATAAATCAAAGCAGGTTTTATAATGTTGAACCTGAAGATTAGCGGATAAAAGAACATATTGGCCTAAAAGGAGAGAGAGTCTAAAATAGACAGGTTAGTGGTCCCCAGTTTCTCCTGCCACTTCGCCGAGTATTTATCAAAATCATCCTTCATAGATCAATTCAGAAAGCCATATATTCCACCAATTGGGCAAAACCATACGCTTATCAGGGAATCAACCAGATCTACTCTGGAGAGCCCAGAGGGCCGCCCTCCTCATAAAGAAAAAGTCCCAAACTTGATGATATTTTAAAAACTCCTTTTGTCCAACATTTTATGCCACTTTGAATTCCTTGAACGATAGAACACCACTGTAAGAAAACAAAATCCTAGCTAGTTGAGCCCTTGCGCTGTCTAGTGGGATATACAAGGATCCTGAAAAATACCTGGCAACATCAGATTGTTATACATGAATGTATAGAAGTTGAACTGCCCGAACCCCAAGTTCTTATGAACTGCAGACCAAGCTTTAAATGCACACAACAAGGGCTTACAACAGACTCTCTTAAAATAGCTGTACTCAATATGCTACCAAAGACATCCCCATGCTGCTTCTCCTAGTAATAACTCAAAGGTGACCAGTGCTTAATCCTTGTCTTGGAGCAAGATCATAATGTATTGGAGTGTCATAGCCCAATAATACAATTTACGGTTGGTAATGCCCACCCATCTCTTTGACATGGAAGTGTAAGGAGCTTCAGTGCTCTCCTAGGATTAGCGTATGCCCATAAAAACCTAGATATAATGCCATCTAATTTTTGAACCATTGATTTCCCCACCTCCAAAGGAATAGCCCAAAAAAATACAAAATTTCATGAAAAAAGGTCATCTTCACCAAATTGCAACTCCCTACGAGGGAATGATGTAAGTTATTTAACCTACAAAATTCTACTTTAGCTTTCCCTATTAGGAGGTCGAAGCTTTTCTCCACAATGTTGTCAACATCCACAGAGACATTGACTCCGAGATACACTGCATTATCCACCACCCCATTATCCAGCAGAAGTATATTTGTATTTATTACCATTTTTGTCTTATCTTTATTTAACAGGTATCCAGAAAGTGTCCCAAAACAGCGAGCCTCCCGCTCCACCTCCCTCAAAATGTTGACGGGTCAGATGTGACTAATGCAATATCATCCGTGTATACAAGGGTCTTTGTGTCCCATCCCTGAAGCCGAATTAAGGGTTGGTATCCAGACTACGTGAAAAGGGATTGATGAACCTAGCGAAAAGTAACAGGGAGCAGGAGGCAACCCTGCCTTGTTCCACATTGGATCCTGATTGCATCTGCGTCTCAACCCATTAAAATGATCTTAGCCACCAGTTCTTGGTAAAGTGCCCTAACCGCCTGAATAAATCCTAACCCAAAACCAGTGCTTCACATTGCATCCAAAAGGTATTGCCAGGAGACCCGGTCAAACCCCTTTTCCGCGGCCAATAAAATTAGTGCCATAGGGTCTCCCGATACCATGGAGGCATTGAAAAATGTGATCACTCACCGAATATGGTCAGACATCCCTCTCCCGGGAATAAATCCATGCTGCCTGGGGGTGACTATTTTGCTTGTAACCCTAGAAAGATGGATGGAAAGACTTTTAAAATAGATTTCAGTATCTCTGTTTATCAGGGTAATAGGTCGATATGACCCAAGTTCATGCAAGGACATGTTTGGGAGGGATAACAATATGTGCAGAGGCCCAGGACTTTGGAGGGTTAATGCTGCTGTGTATTTGCAAAAAAATCCATCATGTAATCTTTTAAACAGGAAGAGAAGACCTGATAAAATTCAGTGGGGATACTGTCAGTACCAACCGCTTTACCCGAAGGGAGACAGGCCATAGCAAAAATAATTTTCTCCCAGTAGAAAGGACCCGCCAATAGTTTGTGATCTTCCTCGCTATGTGTATTATGTGAGATCTTTTCCCAGAGTTGGTCTACATCTGCTTCTGCCCATATTGCGCTTTCAGCATAAAGATTTTGATAAAGTCTTTGAAAGGCAGAACAAATACCCACATGAGCTTGTACCTGATTATGTCAGGTACGAATAGCAAGTGGGTGGCCTACCTGCTTACTATACTCGTAAAATGTCTCCTTCCAGGCCGTATATTTATCAGCAGTCTTTTTGGCTGTTATTTCCGTTATTTCAGCTTTAGCCTGAGTGGCCCCAAGTTGAGCCTCCAAGATATCGTCCTCCTGCAAGGTGAATAAATCCAATTTTGATTCTGCTATGGACAAAGCCGCATAGAGGTCCAGCATCCTTTGTTTATCCCTTTTTTGGTGCTTCAGACAAAATCGTAAAGTCTCGCCATGGATACCTGCCTTGAACTCATCGCAGATGACCCTGGTGGGAGCAATTCCTATATTTTCTTTCATAAAAATCAGGATCCATTTAGTAATCTATTCATTTTAGTCATCATTCCCCAAGAGAGCCTGCAGAAAGATCCAGGCCGAAGCTTTCCTGTCACACTCCTTGGCTGCGATTTCTAGCACTAAGGGATTATGGTCCAACATTACTCGGAACATTTCTCAATTTCACATTCGTGAAGAAACATACGTGAAATAAAACAAACTCCAATCTTACATAGGTCTGGTAAGGTGCTGAATATCACATGAACCCTGGCTCCGCTGCTCTTTTATCCATCCAAACATCCCCTAAACTGTGATCTTTAATCAATCAGCACGAAGATCGAAATACCTTAGGCTTATGTCCTAAATAGAAATGCAAGCTATTAGAAGAATAGTGTTAAATGTATATTAAAATCCCCACACATGATAACAGGAGATGCCCAGTGAACCAGTTCATTGCTAAGCCAATCAAACAGCCCAGGATCATAAAGGATAGGTCCGTACAAAGACCACAAAGTGAACAACCCCTTTGGAAAATGGCATTCCGTTATGACCCACTGTCCCTGATTATCCACCTGAGTCCGTTTGAATTGGAGAGACCAAGTTCGAGAACGGGTGCAAGCAAGAATCGCAACTCCTTGTGTCTGGGCCCCCTGCATCATCCCAATGATCAGCAGATACCCTATAGACTAAAGGATGTTCTGCTTAGTACCTTAAATATGAGTCTTTAACAAGCACAGTATATTGGCTTGCAACATCTGGAGCTCAGTTGATACCCTCTGAATTGTTTTTAAAATCATTCAGCCCACGTATGTTCACCCTGGGTATCCGTATTTTACTCATCATAAAGATTTAACCTAAGGTTGCCTACTGGCCATCCTGTGGACAAGCCCCACCCATACCAAAGACTCAAAAATGAAGGCTAGCCCCACAGCGGCCCCCCTCTTGGGAATACTTGTCCAACTCTTTGTGTTGTCTCCTGCCCTTCGCCCAAGAAACCCAAAACCAGCCGCCAGCCCCATCCATACCACCAACCTTCCCACCCCTCACCATCCCCCACCACCCACCGAGCAATCAGGTTCTGAACCTGAGTGACGTCGCCAGGTAGCACACCCACTGCCCCCCTCCCTCCAACCCGACCAAAATATATCACATATGAGTATATGGGTAGCAATACCTAAACATGGCCAAAATGTGAAAGAGAGAGGAAGAAAATGAGAAAAAGAGGAAAGAAAAAGTAGTGCCTAAAGCGCCCTGAGTGGTGAAAGAAACAAAACCATACCATACTTTAAAGTATCAATTGATAGATAGATCACAGTACCACTTGTCGTTCGTCACAGCAATGTGCATGAATACATTCCATCTAGGACCCAACAGCATCCCCAGTAGAAATCTCTCTTAGGTATTCATGAGACTTAACCTCTGAGGTAAAAGTGTGAGTCTTTCCCCTTAGAGTGACCTTAAGCCAGGCAGGATTCAGCAGGAAAACTTCAGCCCCTAACTTCTGAAATGGATCAAAAAGCTGTCTAAGATGCTATTGCAGATCCACTGTAGTGTGGAAAAAATCAGGTCTAACAGAAATAGTGTCCATCATGCTCTCTTTTTGAATTAGGGTGTGTTTTCTTGTAAACGGCCTGCCCCAAATAGAAGTTTCCAAAATACACTAATATGACCCTGGGCTTCTCCACTTCTTGATCCTGTCATTTCTTAAGCATGAGGGGAAACGGTGAACCACCTGAACCTCTGCTTCCCAGTCCCATTGAGTGAGCTCAGGGAAGGTCCCCCGCAAGAGCGCTATCATGAAAAGCCTGATGTGGCCCCCATCAGCCCTCTCTGTGATCTCAAGGAATCTCAAATTATTCCTTCGCTGACGATTTTCGAAGTCCTTGTGCTTCCACATAGCACCAGTCAGTTAATAAATCTTATGTTGCCTTCTGGGCCTTTAGTGCACCAACCGGAGTTCGCCCCTCCACCAATGAAATCCTTTCCCCAGTTTCAGAATAGGTTTTATCAACTCTCCTAATAGCCCCTTGTAATGTTTTAGAGGTCAAGCGAGCTTGACGACTGTCGCTCCATACCTCCTCCTCCTGCAACTGTTTGATAGACTGCAAAATAAGCGTAGGTGATGGTTCAGTTGCACAAGGGGAGGTGGATGCTGCAAATTCCTGGGTCTTGCCCACCGATGATGTTAAAAACCCTTGGCTTCCCTCGGGGTATATCTGCTGAGTAGCAGAATAATCCCACTTTAGTTTGCGGGCCATGTCCTAATCAGAGTCCCAACCCGGGTCCTCTTGCACACCTCTCTTTTTAAATTTCCTTTGCAATTGCTTACGTTGCACTATGTTAGCAGCTTCAGCTGGGGCACGACTAAGACTAATTTCTGGGGACAGATCACCCTCCGTTGAAGTGCCACTGAGCCTGGAGAGATTTGAGTCATCAGTCAATGAAAAACACTTCTCCCCACCATCAAGAGGCCCGGCCAGTATGTGAGCTTCCCCTGCTCCCACATTTGATAGGACAGAACGCACAATCACTCGGGATGCCGGCAGTCGGGTCATGAGATCTTTGTGGCAGTGTCAATAGAGAGGTTGTTCCAGCTCACCCTCCCTTTTGAGTCCATCTTTCGCTCCCCACAAGAGAGCCTACCCAAATCCTCCCCCAGCTCTTTGCAGTGGCCCTTGCTTGATGGCCGAGAACCTACCGGACAGTTATCAAGAGTTACCTGGACAGCTCTGGGGCAATTTCTCACACCGCTGGCTAGATGGCAGTGATGCCCCATCTCTTCCACCTGGAGAAAAGCTGAGGACTTCTCTGGGGCCACGGATGTTCCATTAATTTGTGCAGGGGTCCTCCAGAGGTTACCGCTGCTGCTTTTGCAGGTGCGAACGGGACTCTGCTGGCTTTTAATCCCCTTCCAGGCATCCTGCGTGGGAACAACTGCTGTAACAATGCACTGCTGAGTACCTGTGCAGTCCGGATTGCAGCCCAGAGAACACCGACTGTGGAAAAGGCGGTCTCTTAGTCCAACAAACAGAGGATATGGCGAGAAACACCAAGTCGACAAAGCACTCGTGCCGTAAAGCTGTGTTTTAAAATTCCCGAAAATTTATCCTGACAGATCCCTTCCTCTTTTGGCACTCAGACCATGGCTGGAGTGGGGAGAGGCAGCAGCCAAGGCATGTTACGCGGGCACCATCTTGCTCTAAAACTCGTCTACATTGGTTGTTCTGTTAGCCTCCCTGAAGTTCGGGTCTAGTTGTGCCACAGGTCTGGTCTCCAGCATTTCCTTTCTACTGTGTAACTTTGCTTGTAACCTTGAATAGTTTGTTCTTACCTTCCCAAGTTCACTTTCTTCTAGCAAGCACACAGTTACACATAGTTGAGACATAGCTACTTGGCACTGCTCATTTAAAGCAGGGTCTTGGGAATGGCTTCTGTGTTGCAAAAGGAACGGACATTCACATGGACATAAGCCTGTAGAAAAGAAAAGATTTGGAAGAGGAAGTCACATGACTGGTGGATATTACACCCTGTCCATTCTGTTAAAGCTATATTCAACATTCAGAGTTAATGGTCTTCCTAAGCATCGCTTATTTTCCATCTGGAGTGTCTTGAGTGAGCTTAGAAGCGTATATGCAAGTATGTATGTATGTATGTATGTATGTATGTATGCATGTAAGTGGTATTTGTCTATTTTAAACCTAGGAAAATGGCATTAGATGGTCAAAGACAAGGAGACAGTATACAAGTGGTTTTGGGAACTGGCTTGTGGATTATTATTCCACCATGAGGTAGTGTTCTTTAAAGAGCTGCATCTTTTACTGTTCCTGAATTGAAGCACTGTTGGGGCATCTTCACCATTACCCTAAAGAGTGAACCACATTGTATTCTAGCACTGAAATGCTTTAGCCTCAGAATGCATGTTCAAAGTTGAATTAATAAATATACAAATGTCGAACTTATGCCCTAAATGCTGAACTGTTTTTCTACATTGTATAGCTGCCTTCTTATGGTACTCTCACTATTTTATTTTCAGCTTTTAAGGAGCTGCATCCTCCAGAGACTGCTGGCCCCTACTCATCAAGTCCGAACCAGACGCTGATAGAGGTGATAACGGAAAGAACCAACCTCAGTGGCAGTGCAGCCCGCTCCTCCAAGATCCTGTATGTAATCACAACCAGTCCCAGCCAACCACCCAGGAACATGCCAGGTAAAGTATTATAAGTCGAGCCTCTCAATTGAGCCTTTCAGGTTTGGAATCTTAGGATAGTCTGGATTCTTTTGCGTAGCTGAGTTCTACATCAAATTAGTTATTAGTTGGTATGTAAGGGAGCTCCATTTTACATCTGTGCTTCCTAATAAAGTTGTTTCATGCACTAACAGACTCACATATATTATAAAATTAGTGACGAGCACTAGCTGATGGGGGAAGAAGAGCGTGTGGAGAAGAACCTGGTGTGAGTACCACCACCAAACTCCAAATGTGTTGTAGTGGAGCGAGCAGGATGAGTTATTCCCCCAAAAATATTTTTGTGAGACAATATTCAATTAATAAAGTTGAAGAAAGATCAAATGAAGCAGGCAATTACTTTTAAGATTTAGGCCCTCATTATGACCCTAGCGGTCGGTGATAAAGTGGCAGTAATACCGCCAACAGGCCAGCGGTAATTACCACCAAATTATGACCATGGCGGAAAGATCTCCGAAAGACAGACAATGTACCACACCGACCACCAGGGTGGAAACAACAGCCACCACGGCAGTAGCCACCTACAAAGTTCCGTCCACCATATTAAGACCCTGCAAACCACCACCTTTTCCGGGGTGGTGCCAACGACATCAAAAGCCTGGTGGAAACAGAGCTCAGAATTGAAAAGGACACACCATCGGAGACACAGGGAACAACCACACTGCCATGGAACTCAAACTGCATGTATTTCTGATGATATTTTACGTTCTGCTCCACCACGAACACCAAAGTCGGCGAAGACGACAACGGTGAGTACAGCCGCCTAGCACACAGGGGGGGGAATGACAGTGACACACACACGCAGGACACACACCCCATACACACAACCGAATGCACAAGAAAGGAAGTTAATCTCCCTATATCGGCTGAATAATGCAAGGACAAAAATAATTTACTAAAGTGAGTGTAATAATATCATCACAGTATAAAAATAACTTAGCCAATGTTACAGATATTTACAAATGTACAGAAAAAGGGACGCTGCCCAGTCCTCAGTTTGGGTGGGCCACGTGGCCACAGGGCAAAATCCAAGGCCCCACTTGTCACCTGCATCAATACGGAGAGAGCACTGCAGGGGCATCATTTGGCAAATAGGTAGGGACCCAGGGGGGGAGAGGGGCACCACAGCCGGATGCAGAAACAAGACCACTGGTTCTGGAGGGGGCAACATGCCTTGTGCTTTGTCCTGGGGAGTGATGGGCCACAGTCTCTTGAGTGGGTGTCTTGCCCACTGGTTCTGGAGGGGGCAACATGCCCTGTGCTTTGTCATGGGGACTGCAGGGTCACAGTCTCTCGAGTGGGTGTCTTGCCCACTGGTTCAGGAGTGGACAGGCCACACAACAGCCCATGGAGGCAGGATCACATTGCATCCGCCTGCTGTGACGGCTGCACTGTGGTGGTACTAGTGGTGGTGGTGGTGGGAGGCTCCTGCACATCCCCTGCACCATTGGATGGATGCACTGTAGTGGTGCTGGGGGTGGTGGGAGGCTCCTGCACAGGCACAGCACCCTCGGATGGATGCACTGTGGTGGTGCTGGTGGTGGTGGTGGTGGGAGGCTCCTGCACAGGCCCAGGACCCTTGGATGGATGCAGTGTGTTGGTGCTGGTGGTGATGGTGGTGGTGGTGGGAGGCTCCTGCACAGGCCCAGTACCCTCAGATGGATGCACAACCATGCTTGGTGTTGGGGTCTCCATGACAGCTGCCGGTGCAGGCTCCTGGGCCTTCATGCCTGCTGGTGTAGGCTCCTTGCCCTTTTGGGTGGCAGGTGCAGGCTCCTTGCCCTTCTTGCTTGCTGGTGCAGGCTCCCTGTCCTTTCGGGTGGCAGGTGGAGGCCCCTTCAATTTCATGCCTGCTGGGGCAGGCTCCTTGCCCTTCTTGCCTGCTGGTGCAGGCTCCTTGCACTTCTTGCCTGAGGGAGAAGGAATGGGAGTGGAGGATGAGGGAGTGGATGTTGGAGGTGTCTGTCTGCTAGATTTGGGTGCAGGTGCATGGGTGTATGCTGCTGTGAGGTGGATAGCTGTTGGGTGTCTGAGTGCTTTTGCTTGTGTACTTTAGGAGGGGGGGACAGACACAGTGGGAGAGGATACAAGGGACGTGTGCATGGATGTTGTGGAGGTGTCTGCCAGTGAGTTGTGTGTTCTGCTTGGCGTGGTGATGATGCTGGTACTGGATGCTGATGTAGTGCATGCATGTGTGAGTGTGGACGTGACTGGGAGGCAGGAGGTGGAGGGGGAGGAGGGGGAGACAGTGGAGGCAGTGGATGTTGTAGTGTCTGCAACTGTATGGTGTTTGCGTGAGTGCTTGTGGGATGAAGTGTGGTGCTTGTGCTTTCCTGTGACACTCTTGTGTGTTGTCCTGTGTGCATGCTCATCTGGCTGTGTGCTTGGGATGGGTTGGGGTAGAGGAGAATGGGACTGGGAAGTGGAAGTTGGAGGGGGGACGATAGAAACAGGGACAATGGCTGTCATCAGTGAGGAGGAGGCCAGAGCCTGGATCAATCTCTGTTGGGCCGCAATTCCAGTGTGAATCTGCTCCAGGAATGCATTAGATTGTTGCATCTGGGCTGTCAGCCCTTGGATGGCATTCACAATGGTTGACTGCCCTACAGAGATGGATCTCAGGAGGTCAATAGCCTCCTCACTCAGGGTGACAGGCCCTGAGGTGCCTGGGGCGAAGGAGATCCCCACCTTCCTGGGTGAGCGGGCACGGGCAACTTGATAAGGGGCTGCTGTGAGGGTGGTGCTGGTACGGGGGTGGCGGCTGTACCTGTAGTTGGGGTGGTCACAGAAGTGTCCGCCAGCACCAGGGACCTTCCATCGAAGGAGGTATCTGTGTCTGAATTGTCCCCTCCAGTCTCCGCCGTGGTGCTTCCCTCGCCCCCGTCCCACGGGTGCCCTCAGCCTCGGTGGAATCTGCCTTCTGGGTCCTGTGGGATGCAACTCCCTCTGTCACCGGTGCCTCTGCTCCTCCACCAGATGGTGCTAATGCACATAAGGATCGGATGACAAAACAAGAAAGAGGGGGAGAGAGACAACGGATACACTGGGTCAGTGGCTGCACCAACACCACCGTTGGCGTACACAGCACCCTCACACACAGGGAACAGGCCTACGCACTATGCATTGCACCACCACTGATATCGCTTTCCACCAAGGCATGAGGAGGGGCGCACACCGCCAAGTGCAGCACACCTGGGACCCATGCAGCTCTGACCAGTAGTGGATGCTTACAAGCTAGGTAGGCAGGATTATCCCTTCAGAACCTTAACCACCAGAGGACCTACGCTGCTGTGTCAGGCCTGGCCTATGGGCACCCACTGACACACATCCACCACCCGGATACCACCCCACCAGCCATAAGTTGTAATGATAGCCAGTGTACTCACCCCCTTGTGGCTGCTGTGATGCCCTCAAGCACCCATCCAGCTCTGGATAGTCCACTGCCAGTATGCGGGCCATCGGGGGGGGTCAGGTTTCGATGAGAACCCCTTCCTCATTGGAAGGCCATCCCCAGCTAGGTCTCCGCCATGTTCCGTGGCCAGCGTCTCAGGTCCTCCCACCCTTTGCGACAGTTGGTGCTTCACCTGCCATAGAGCCCCAGGGTCTGCACCTCCTTGGTGATGGCACACCATATTCCCTGCTTTTGATGGGTGCTGACCTGCAGAGGCAATACACACAGGAAAACACCATTAGACAAACAGTTCTGCCTGTTACACATATGGCCCACCATACCCGTTTCCATCACCATTGGCACACACATAGCCCAGCATACAGCGTGTACACCGCAAAGAAGATATTTACCCTCCCTTACATGAGGCCTTCACAAACACAACTCCATGCATTCATGCCACGTGCATCGTGCCCACAGTGTACTCACCTGTTGGTCTGGAGGCCCATACAGCAGTCTGTACTGGGGTATGACCCCATCCACCAGCCTCTCTAACTCCTTCAAAGTGAAGGCTGAAGCCCTTTCCCTGGTCACACATGCAATGGTAGGTTCCAGACACAGGTCACAGCAGCACATGCAGTGTAGGTCCTCTACTATGAAAGGTCAGGTAGCAAGTGAGGAATGAGATAGAAAATGTCTGCCCTGATAAAACACATGTGAAGCTACATTGTTTTCCCCTAGGTTGAGGATTTGGCCACTGTGAAGGCTGAGCTTTATGTAATGGGACATATCCCCAACATAATTGGGGCGATTGGTGGTACACATATTGCATTTGCAGAATGAACAGGTGTTCAGGAATCATAAGAGTTTCCACTCCATGAATGTTCAGATGCTGTGCTTGGCGGACCAGTACATCTCCCATGTCAATGCTAAGTATCCTGGGTCAGTGCATGATGCCTTTTTCCTGAGGGATAGCAGCATTCCAAATGTGATGGGCTAACTACAGAGGGACAGGGTGTGGCTAATATGTGAGCCCTGGTTCCCACCCAGTTGATGTTGGTGTGTGGATATGGTGTGGGCCATGTAGGATATTGTGTGGCTAAATGTTGTCCCTCAATATTTGCAGGTGACTCTGGTTACCCAAACCTATCATTGCTGCGGACCCCTGTGAAGAATGCCAGGACAAGGGCAGAAGAACGTTACAATGAGGCGAACCAGAAGGATCATTGAAAGGAACTTTGGCCTCCTGAAGGCCAGGTTCCGGTGCCTACATCTAACAGGTGGATCCCTGTGCTACTCAACCAAGAAGGTCTGCCAGATAGTAGTGGCATGCTGCATGTTGCACAACCTGGCCCTCAGATGCCATGTCCCTTTTCTGAAGGAGGAGGAGACTGGAGATACCTGTGTGGCAGCAGTAGACCCTGTGGACAGTGAGGATGAGGAGTCAGAGGATGAGGATGAGGACAACAGAACATCAATTATATGACAATACTTCCAGTGACACACAGGTAGGACAGTGTAACTTTAAATTTAAATGACTTTGGTTGTAATCTGTGTGGCATTGGCATGCTGATATTTCCCACTTCTATGCCTACATACTGTTCCCTCTAGCAATTCATTTTGCAAATGTTAGTGACTTGACATATACTCCTGGTGTGATCACTAACACCAGCCACAGGTCATTAATCTATGCTCATTCTATGTACAGTTAATTTGCAATATTTGTACCTGTTTCAAATAATACATATTTGATATACATTACATGATTTTTTTCAAAGTGTGTTTTTTGAAGTGCTAACATATAGGAGGAAAGTGCAATGGGATGGGGTGATGATGGAGGAAAGTCCAGGGTATTGTTCCAGTCTGGTTGTGGCACAGGTTCATTGTCCAAGGGGACATAGGAAGGGGAGCAATGGCAGTTCCAGGTGGACAGGGTGACTGAGTGGGACACAAGGGTGATAATCAGGAGAGTCTCATTTCCTGTCGGGGGTCTTGGCAAGTGTCTCTGGCTACTGTCTGGATCACGGGGTGGTTCACCTTCTGCAGGGGGAGGAGTGCTGGTGGCCTGTGAGTCCTGTGGCGGGGCCTCCTGGCAGCTAGCGGCAGCGGAAGTGGAAGGCTGTTCAGATGTCTGGCTAGTGGCAGGGGCCCGCTGGTGCGAGAATGTTGGCCATGTCTGCCAGCACCCCTGCTATGGAGATCAGGGTGTTGTTAATGGCCTGCAAGTCCTCCCTGATCTCCTGGTACTGTCCCTCCTGCGGCCGCCTGTTCTCCTGCACGTTATCCAGGATCTGGCCCATCGTGTCCTGGGAATGTTGGTAGGCTCCCAGGATCTCGGAGAGTGCCTCCTGGAGAGTTGGTTCCCTGGGCCTGTCCTCCCCCGGCACACAGCACTCCTCCCAGTTTCCTCCAAGTTTCCCTGTTGGCCTGTGTCTCTGTCCCCTGAACCGTGTGCCCACTGCCACTGACCCCAGGTCCCTGATTGTCTTGGGGGTGAGGTGTGGCCTGGGGTCCCTGTAGAGGTGGACACACTGCTGATTGACGTGTTCTGGGGACAGCGGTGTGGGTACGCTGGGTGGGTGCTATGGTGTTGGATCCTTATGGGGGAAGCTCTGTGGTGGTGTGTGACAGGGCTTGGGTAACCGGCTGCCAATGGTCCCTGATTGGCCAGTTAGGTCGTCCAGATCCTGAAGACCAGAGTTACTGTCATAACTGTGGGCCTCTTCTTTTAGGGGGCTGGATATTGCTGGCACCTCCTCTCCGCTGACATTGGCTGGTGTACCTGTGGGTATGTAACTGATTTGTTTATGTGTCTGACATATTGTACATCCGTGGCTTCCCCTCTATGGTTGGATTTGCCCTGCCAGCTTTCACTTGTGTATGTTAGTGTATTGTGGGATTGTTAGTTCCCTATGGTGTGCATGCTTTAACGATGAGTGTCCATGCAGGGCTTGGATTTGGGTTGAGTGAAATGTGAGGGTGGAGTGTGTGGGATGTAGTGGAGTGACAGGAGTGAGGGTATGTGATGGCATGCAGGTAGGGGTGGTGATAGTAGAGAGTTGACTTACCAGAGTCCAGTCCTCATCCAACCACGGCCAGGCCCTCAGGATGCAGTATTGCCAAGACTTGCTCTTCCCATGGTGTGAGTTGTGGGGGAGGAGGTGGGGGTCCATCGCCAGTCCTCTGGATAGCGAGCTGGTGTCTTGCTGCTATGGAACATACCTTCCCCCGTAGATCGTTCCACCTCTTCCTGATGTCATCCCTAGTTCTGGGGTGCTGTCCCACAACGTTGGCCCTGTCCATGATTCTCCTCCATAGCTCCATCTTCCTAGCTATAGATATCTGCTGCACCTGTGCTCCAAATAGCTGTGTCTCTACTCGGGTGTCTTTGTGGTGCCATGGGTGTTATGAAAGGTGAATTGGTGAGGGTGTGTTGGGTAATGTGTTGGGGTGTGGAGTGCGTGGGTGGTGTATAGGTGTGAGTAGTGTGTGGCTCTAGTTGTGTCAGTGGTCTTAGTGTCTCTCTGGTGGCAATGCTTTGCAGTGGTAAAGGGTTGTGGCCAATGTGGCTGTGTGTTTTATAGTGGTGTGGGTGTGGTGTGTGTATCGGTGTCAGGTGTGTGTTTTTGGTATTGGCCAATGTAGTGTTGTTTTGTATGTGGGTGTCCATTGTGAGTGTGGTGGAATGTTCGCCGTGGTGATTCGTGGGTCATAATGTGGTGGGTGTTGTTCTGTTGGTGTAACGGTGTGGATTTTGATACTGCCAGTTTATCACTGACCTTTGGTCTGGCGGATTTGTATGTGTGGCTGAATTCTGTTGGGTTGGTGTGTGTGTGTGTGTGTCATAATATGGTGAACAGATATCCGCCGCTGCAGCGCTAAGTTGTGCCCGTCAGTGTGGCGATAAGTGGGATTTACTGCCAATGTCATAATGAGTGCCTTATTCTCTTTGTGTCATTGGGGCATACATTGGGGAGTCAATATTATATGCATGCCTGAACATTCCAGGCAGTGAAGCTCAGATTGGTGCCTCAAGCTGTCTCTCACCTTCTGCATGTCAGCAAATCTGTGCCATGTGTTTACGCTATTAAGAGCATTGAGCACAAGGCGGAGGTGTGCAGAAAAACATTTTAATCGGTTTACCATGCAGTTCACTGTTTATAAGCTGACTTTCTCACCTGCAGTGATACTCTCCGCCTTCCCAGATGAACCTGAAAGTCCTAAACAAAACTAAAGTACTACTATTTATAATAATATATATATGAAGAAAAGGACATAGACAAAGGACTATGCAGCTCTGCCATATCTCAGAGAAAAGGACACAGAAATAGGACTGTGTGTGTACAACATACACTATGAAAGCGACTTATTCTTCTGCCATTATACCTCCACCCTTTTTTTTTAACTCACCCAGGTGATCCATCCATTGTCTGGAAAGAATATATGGATATATTTGAGAATTATTTGGAAGCACTTGTTGGGCAAGAGTTTATGCCATCCAGGAAAGAAGCACGTTAGGGCAAGAAGAGCAAAATATTTGTAAAGATTTATCGTTTGCACTGGATCAAGATGAGCAACAGTTCACGAATACCTACAAAGAAGCAAAGAAAAGTTGGAGATTAGATTAACAAAAGATACCAATGTGGGTATCAAAAGTCAATTT
This sequence comes from Pleurodeles waltl, assembly GCF_031143425.1. Taxonomy (NCBI): domain Eukaryota; kingdom Metazoa; phylum Chordata; class Amphibia; order Caudata; family Salamandridae; genus Pleurodeles; species Pleurodeles waltl. Next base: position 743,715,984 of record NC_090450.1, on the reverse strand, counting down.
GGTACCATGACAGATGAATTAATACATGACCAATTAATTGTGCAATGTAGAAGCAAAACAAAAAAATGCTTGAGAGACTTTGTGCAGTGAGAAATCCTTAATTAAAGCATGCCATTGAAATATCAAATGCTGTTGAAAAAAAGTTACTTGTGCTGACAATGATGACACTAAAGTTCTGGCAATAACTAAAGGCTACAGCAAATCCAACAAAGTACACCTTCTTATTAGCAATTAAGTAGAGTTTGCACCAGGTGTGGACACAACGCTAAATCCAAATCATATTATGCTTGCAGTTTGCATGCATATGCAAGGTTAATTATAAGACTCGAGTAGGGATTTTACAGGAAAACATCTGGAAAGTGAAAGTGTGGAGAAAGTGTTAAAGGAAACAATATTCAGTTAATGGTGAATTCAGGTTCACTTTATACTATGACGGCTAAAGAAATGTTTTTACATGAATGCATAAAAGTAAGCATGTTACCAGAGGACATTAGCCCAGGTGGCAACCAGGGAGAGAAATCTGATATCACTGGATACATGGTAATGAAAATTGAATTTCAAAATAGACATGTTGAAGGAAAAGTTTATGTGACAGTGATTTGTCTTCCCATTTCAGGATGGCATCACCAATATGATCTTCACATAATTGTCAATCTGAGAGCTGTCAACCACATTATGGTTGTTGAGGATATTTCAGTCTAAGAGATTCCCAAAGGTGCTAATAGAGTATTTGATTGTAAATGGGAGAGTTAAAGTGTTATGCTCACAAAATCTTGGTAAAACCAGGTGCAGTGACTGTGTGGCAAAAGTTAAGGAATGTGCCCATCATGTGCACCATAGAATGATTTGGTATCTGGTGGAAGATGGTAATATTGAACAGAATGAAACTTCCATATGGATTCCTCCAGTTGTAATCATAGCAAATTCATATGAAAGTTTGAGATTTTGTGTTGGTCTTCTCACAGTTAATCAAAATAATGTTATGTACAACTACCCATTACCAAGTAACAATTAATCTTGTAGCTAAAAGAGGGTAAGTAGTTTAGTAAGTTAGATCTCAAAAGTGCTGACCATCAAACACAATTACACAAGGATTCCAAACGACTCACAGCCTTCATAACTATGGAGGGTATTTTTGAATTTACCAGGATGCAATGCGGGTTATCTTTCGCCGCAGGTGTTTTTTAAGGAATGATGTGAGAAGTATTCACAGGTATGGATAATGTTAATTGTTTTCAAGACAACAGTCTGGTTTTTGGAGAAATGGTTCAGAGTCATAATATTACTCTCAAATGAACATTAAACAGAGATACTGGAGAAGGATTAACCATCAAGAAAGAAAAGTGTACTTTTTTGGTGGAAGAGATTAAATATCTTGGGTATACTCTATTTGTGGATGTGGTAGGGCCAAATAAAATTGAAACGCATAAGAAAAGCCACTCCCCAACATGATAAAGACCAGCTAGGATAATTTGGGGGTTTGATTGGCTACTACTACAAATTTATTAAGATTTTGTGGAAAAGATAGAAAATTTGAGAAATCTGTTGAGAAAATGGTATTGTTTTCTATAAGAGGAGGAACAGAAAGCTGCTTTTGAGAATATAAAAATGGAATTGTATGAAGAAAAAGTATTGATTCCATTTGATACCACAAGCAAAACCATTATTACAATGGATGCAAGTGTGATTAGTATAGGAGCAGTATTATCCCAGGTTCATGGGAATTATGAAAGGACAGTGGCTTTCGTCTCTTGATCATTATCCCATAATGAAAGGAACTACTTTGTAATCGAGAGGCAGTAGCTTGGGGAGTAATTTTAAATTTACACTGGGGTTGCAAGATAATACTTTGCACTGACCAAAAGCCTTTGTTAAAAATACTTTTATGTGGTGGGAGGTGCAGTCAAAGTGTCAGCCAGATTGGCTTGGTTAGCATCTCACTTACAAGAATACTGGTATTGTATTGAACACCTTCTTGGTTGGAATAACATTCAATTTGACTGAGTGTCCCGCTTACTCTTACAATTGCAAATTTTAGATGAAGAGAATGTGCAGATGTTGGAAAAAGAATGGGCAGTGGCAAATGTTAGTTATGTGATTAAGTGAATACAAGGTGCAGTACCAGAGGAGGGGTGGCATAGAGGAATGAGTGATGACTTTGTTATAAAAAAAAAGTATTGATTTTTGAAAGGTAGCAAGAAAGAGAGTGTGGTGAATGTTCTAGAATGACTACTCTTGAAAGTTTTAGATACGTTGTCTGTAATAGCAGCAGGATTTGTAATAAGATGAGACAAATTTGATCCTGAAAAAAATCTGGCATTGCAGTTGTTTAGACTGGTGCATGGTGTTCATTTGGGGCAGACCTTAACCAAGAGGAGATGAGAGAAAATTATTGGTGTCTTGGCACTGATGGTGATGTGAATGGATGGACTGGTGTGTAAATTGTAAGAAACAGGAGAAAAGTTGAAAGCTATTGTGGGAGAGATATTAGATACTGGTAAGGTGTGGAATATTTTGTGTAGGTATTTTATTGGACCTTTGACTAGTGTTGGTGTTGAGCTTACATTTGTTATGGTGGATGTTCATGCAAAGTGGTTGTTTGCAGTGTTTCTCAGAGAAATCACTACCAGAACCACCATAAACACTTTGCAGGACATTTTCACAGAGGAAAGGTTTCATTCTAGGTCTACAACCAACAATGGCACATGGTTGGTTTGTGAAGAAATAAATAGTTTTTTAAAATCCTGTGGTAGTCATCAAACTCGTACTTACTTGTACAACCTACAGTATAATGGTATTGTGAAGACGGTCAATCAAATGGTAATGGATTTGATTTGGTCTTATCACTCACAAAAATTGAGTTACAGTGATGACCAGATGAGATGAAGGAAGTCGGTATGAGGATGTTGCCAGCTTGGATGTTGTCTTTGACAGATGATGACAAGGTTGTTTCTGTTCCAAGGAAAGAGTTGAAAAGTAGTATCAATGTTGGAGATTTGGTAAAAGAGAGATCTGGAGGTGTGGGTGGAGGGGCGCTCTTGCAGTTTTGTGGGCCTAAAAAATCAGAGACGTGCATGAGTATTTTTGTGTGTGCTAGAAAATGATGAGAAGTGGAATAGGAGAGATGTGGTTTTGTATGGTAGAGCAGATCAGGCATGTATGAATGAAAGTAGTAAATGTAGCATTTTTTGCTAATGAAAGATGATGAGGTGTTAGAAGAGTGGGTGATTATGAAACAGTTTAGAGAGGTGCTGCATCAGGGGAGACAGTGGAGACATCAGAGGGCAAGTGGTTAGAATGCGGGATGGTACATTGGAAACTCAAGAGCGAAAGAGTGCCAAGGTTGCCGAGACCTCCTGAATATTTACATGACTGTACACTGAAACTTTCTGTTATTCTTCTTTCCTTTTCAAGTATTTTAATAGATTTGTTTTTAATTGGCATAATGATATTTTAATTACTTATTTTCTTGTGTTTATTGTGTGCTTGTTTTCTCCAGATTGTTTATCAGTTTAAATATGTATTTTATTTGTAAAGGGGCTGGATATGTTATCACCTAAGCTCCCTAGTTGAGCCTTTTAGGTTGAGAATGTTGGGGCTGTTTTCATTCTTTTGCATAGGCAAGTTCTACATCAACTCAGTTATCGGCTGACTGGTGAGGGAGCTCCATGTTTCAGCTGTTCTTCCTAAGAAAGTTGTTTCCTCCACTAACACAATCCTGTAGATCATAATTAAAAAACTGCATTGGTGCAATGGTGTCCCCATAGTAGAATGGAGGGTGCTGCTGTTTTAGGAGTGAACTGCCAATCCCAAACCACTACTCTCCGAAATTAGAGATAATTGTTTGAGCGTTAACTGAATATTCTATACTCAGTGATGAAAATGAACCCTTCTCCTGAACATGGGATTGTTAGTAACATACTAAAAATAACAAAGCCTGTTATATGTGTTGGTGTTGAGAGGGTGTTGGACGTGAAGGTGTGTGGAAGGGTGGGTCATGGGAAGAATGGATGGAGGGATGCAGTTTTTGTCGAAAGAATGTCAGTGTGGAATGTGTGGTGTACGTACAGACAACAGCAGTCACATGGCTTAGGGCATGGTAGAGACTTGTCCTTACTTGTCACTTCTGTTATCTTTTATAAACGTGTCTGTGTTACTCGTCGTCTCCAGGGTACCCCTTAATCTTAGTTCCATTGCTTGTTGTTTCTAGGGATTGAGAAGTTCCCCAATTTCTGTCATGGTGGAATTCTGCAAAAAAACTGGTTTCAAGCATGAGAAAATCCCATCACATTGGCAGAAAGTTCAACTACCTGTGTGAAAATATTGTCCGCATTACAGAAAAGCAAGACACGGCTTTAAAAGTTTGCATTCTTGCTTAAAGTTATCTACATAACTTTTATTACGGTGTTTAACAATAAACACTTTTCTAAAAAAATACAGTATCAAATAACATTTAGAATGTTTTATTATAGACTTGTTAGTCAAATATATAATATTTTTCAAAATTCCCAAATAATCGTGTTAGTTACAAGTACAAAATATCGGTTTATGACATGTTAGAAATAATAATGTTTTTAAAACGGATACAAACATTTTGTTATCTTTTAACTAAATAGGTTTCTTTGTTACAACAGGAATAGGCTTTAGAAAGTTTAGCTTTCATAATGTTTTAACAAGCAAGTACAGGTTTTGTAAATTTCAAGCAACATTTATATCTTCTTAGTAAATAATTACAAAATGTTATAACACCCACTGACCTCTTATAGCTTGTAAACTTTTAAATTCAATTTAGAAAGTAAAAATGTTATATATTACATCTTTAAGACTGAAAACCGCACAGAGGTTAGGGTCAAAGGTGTAGTCTACTGGACTCTGGGAAATAGTGCTCTTGAATGGCTTCAGTGATCTAATTGATGATTCGGATTGTCACATGACATATGATGTCACCACTGATGGTATTTTTGATGTCATCACGCTTTCCTTAGCAGTCTATTGTGAGGAGTCACGGATGCATAGCTGAGAATGGCAAAGTTACACTTTTTGGATTGTAACTACAATATTTCTCCTTATTATATTTTAAGGTCCTTTTTATTTGATTTGATTGAACTTCACATGCTGAGCTTAGTAAGAGGACCATTACTGTCGCTTGCCAACAAGTTTCAGTGATTTTTTTATTTTTTTTCCTAATAAACTTTGCACCTAGTCAAAGATCGAACCCATTGTTTTTTCAGTGTTGTATATGGCCAGTCCCTGTTGTCTCAGAACCCACTGTACATGGCTTTCAGTCCTGCACAGTGGGCTCTCGGCACAGGGCATGGACTTCAGTAATTCCCTGTTACATACCCCAGGTCTGTGGTCTTTCATAGTGGAGCATTCCCTTCATACCTAGACTGTGCCCGGTCTAGGTTCTCTCAATACCTATTGTACCTGGACTGCTGCCATGTGTGCAGCAGCCTGTGGGCATAAAACTAGGCTTTTGAGAATGTCTTGCGACTAAGCCTTTGTGAAATTTTAATTATGCCAGAGTAATTACAGTAATTTTGGTAATTATTCATTACTCTTCTGATGCGAAATTACCGAAATTACACCATTACTGCAGCTTGAGTAATTAAGAGTAATTAAGAGTAATTTGCGGCAAGAATCCTACTGCAGGAGCACAGGAATAACAAACCAAGAGAGAGCAAGTGGCTGCTGTCTACTGCTGTTCATATCCTGTAGCATTTAGGGACATGTTTAAGAGCCCCTAGCGCCGTTCTAATGCCTCATGAGCGTCATTTTTTTACGCTAATATGGCGTTAGAAGGCCAAAAAAGCTGTGCTATATTTATAAAGTGGCAGAATGCATGCATTGCGTCACTTTGTAACCCTTTGAGCTACATTATGCCTGTGCCAGGCATAATGTATGCAAAGGGGGCGTTCCCCCTGTTATGGGGGGCAGAAAAAATAGTGCAATGAAATCTCACAGACTTTCTTCCATCATTTTTTTGGCACTTTTAATACCTGCTCAGAGCAGGCATTAAAAGGGGGCATGCCACTGAATACCATGTACTCTGCAGGAGTAGTGCCAAAATCTTGGTGCTACTCCTGCAGAGTACATCAATAGCTTCAAAAATTACGCTATTGCCCTCTACCGTGCACCATGGTGCGCCATATTTTAAATACGATGCACACATGGTGGCGGTAGGAGGCTCTAAAGGGCTCAAGAAAAGTGGCGCTGCATTGTAGGCAGCACCACTTTTCTTAAATATGTCCTTTAGTGCGATTTTCTTAGCGTAAACACCATTCTTGTACCCATTTTGGACACGAGGTTGCATTTTGGAATAAGGCAATAGCCGTAAATTCTGGATTATAATTCTCACACAACAACACAAACTTGTGAGTAATTTAACATCAATTATGAGTCGTTACACAAGAGAGAATTACACTAGCTGTGCCCACCCCTACTTATAACCCAGTTCCTCTGCTCAAATACACACTATGGGTGTTGTATTTGTTTTATGTTTTTTACATTTTCCAGTGTTTGCACACGTCAAATCGACATCCACAGGAGCCATCTTTGATTTACTGCTGCTCATCTCACGTTAATGACAGTGCACCACCTTTCAAGATTGTTCACAAATATTTCCAAAAATCAAGCCACTGCTTAGAATTACATCAGAGGAGTAGCCTACTTCTCAGTAGTACTAAAGTACTTCTAGGAAGTGGCTCTCTAAACAAAATATCTGCTGACATTTCCAAATGTGCTAGCCAGTGATCGCGATTATTTCAAGATGGAGCAGCGTCACCATTTTGGAACGGGCACAGCTTTCTTACAAGGGTACAGTGAGCACACAAACGGGCTGACAGACCTTGTTCATGGCTCAGCAAACCCTGATTATTTATTTATTTATTTTGGGGCCAGAAATTGTCCTTCTGGAAAAGCCCTGATCATTCCTGGGGTCAGGGTGTGCTGCTGGTTCACAGTTCAATTTTATTAGCAATTAGTTGGATTGCAAAGAAAAACGTCTATTCTAATGAGGAAGCAATATGTCATATACAGCACGTCATAAGTAGGTGAGGAAAGAAAAAAAAAAAGATTGGACTGTGTATTATATTATTATCCAAAATAGGTATTGTATTTTTAGTATGTTTTTAAACGCCGTTCTTTGTATAATAAAATAGTACATATGAACAAGTAACTTAAAGTTGTAAGCAACACATTGTGCTGGCTGAATGATGTTTTTTTAGTGGACTTTAGCAACTTTGTGCCAATAAATAATCAAAAAAACTTCGGACGAACATGGGTTTATTCAAACTTAACTCCATGAAAGGCCTGTTCGGTCAGAGTTTGGTCAATTCATACAACACTTCAATGTCATTATACTCCAAGTTAAAATTCTTGTGACCTAGACAGCGGTGGGCTGTGCACAGGCCAGCATATAATATTTGTTATAATTTGTTAAATTTCCAGAGCAAACAAGCATTGATTTTACTAACAATGTAAATATAGGGAGGTTTCTCAAAGATGCTTTTAAAATCACCATTTGATATTGATGTTATGGAGCCAACTTAAAGTTGGGTGTAAAATTGCATAAGTTAAAGACTGTCAGCGGCCTCGTTCCACCATTATTGCAGTCCCCCCACTTCATTTAGATCCATCCGAAGCCTCAGCTGACTCCGGCACTGGAAAAACTTTGCTGACAGCCCATATGCGACAGGTCCACTGGTTAAACTGTGGTGGAAAACCTGTACTACTCTGGGTGAGCCATGCAATGCTGTTGTGTCCTGTTTGTGGCTGCAATGAAGGGCATGATGGCTGCACACTGAAATATGCCAACATTTCTCCTGCTGAAAAATAACTCCTAACTTGACAAGAATTTTTCTTATTTGTTCATCATCAAAATACTGTTTCATGGTGTTTATTTCTGAAATACATGAATGAATAAATAAATGAATGAATTACTGGGACACCATAACATAGCTTCCAGTGCAAATTCCCTGCCAGAGCATCTGGAGCTCTAAGTTTGGACCAGGGCTGCAGCTGTGCGGCATCCAACCTTCTGTCCTTTAAACGAGTCCCTTAGTCTCTCACTATGAAATTAGTAAAATGCATTTACCCAATTGCCCCAAAAGAATAAACTGAGCCACAAACACGTTGTGAACTTTCAACATTAATATTATCTGTCTATTGTGATTTACTACCTTTGTGCATTGTAACTGGCTTTGGCAATATCGATATGAGAATGCTATCTAGTTTTGATATGATGATCTCAGAATATTTCTGTGGACCAGTCAATTTGAGTCTCCTCAAATAGTTAACAAATGAAGCATGCTTTAATCGCGAACAGAAATAAATATTGATTTTGAAAATCTCCAATAAATTGCAGGGACTATAAAACTGATATTAGTGTGCATCATAAGGCTGACTCAATAAATCAACATTTCGAAAGATCGTGTGTGCCAAATTTGAAATTCGATTTCACATGCATGCAACATTTAACAGCCAAAGTTACATAATTGTCAATCTCAATAAAATTCAATGTTTGTTTTTTCAAAATCAGTATTTGTTCTCCATGAAAATCATTGTCTACATTATCAAATTCCAAAATCCTTTGGAGGCTGCTTCATTGGCTCAAAGCCAATCCTTAACCATATGTGCTGCTAGCAGCAGAAAGAGATGTAGACAATATAACAGTTGTTAATCTATATGCCACACTACAAGTTTTACTTCCTGTATTGGCCTCTCATGCCATCTGTTTGATAATGGATTTGCTAGGGTCAAGTGAGATAGACCAGAAAGGGACAACTTTAACATAGGCTTTATTTTTTAAAAGAGCTGCTACAGTCATGCTTTTTATTCCAGAAGGGGATTATTAGAACCTGCCATTTTGCTACATGAGGACCTACAGCAATACGCCTCCGACTCAAGGAGGGGAATGCTATGGATAGGCCTTTAAACCTTGAAGGGAACTGCAATGTTAGGCCTTTCAACGCACAAAGGGAGTGAAGTGGTCAGGATTAACACTCCAAGTAGGTATTGCTACATTAAGTTTCTTTATCTCAGTGATACACCCATCACTTGGACTCATTCTCTTGCAATGGACTACTACGAAGGGATGTCCACTATGGAAAGGGACAGTTACGACCATGCCTTCCTCTTCTGAAAAAATCGATGTGGCTGTGTGACATCCCTCAGAATAAACCTACAAGGGTCACGTTTTACAGTCTTGAAGGAATGCCTGCTACTGAGTGAGCTCATAGTATGTCTTGTCGGAAAGTCTGTGGTGCAATACAATTTTCTGTCCACGAGTGATAATAAATATTGTCTTCTTTCTTTCACAGGATGGACAGTCTATGCCCTGACGGCGCTCCTCATTCTCACAGTAATTGCAATCCTTGCAAAGATTCTCCTACATGTTTCTCTCAAGTAAGTCCAAGTCTACAGCAGTGGAAATTTGGTATTTGGACTTTGGTATTCAAAGGCTTTACTATGCCAGCCAGAGAGACAGGACCCACATTCTGCGATGAATATCAGCCATTCAGAAAAATTCAGAGCTTCTGTTTCTACACAAAAAACATTTCACCCTGGGATTACTTGGGTGTACAGCATCATAGTGTTTCATGTTGCCAGCTCAGGCAAGGAACGCTTCATTTAATTATGCACTTGAAAGAGACAATTAGCCATAGGTTTAAATTTAGGCCGTGCCCAAGCTAATAAAAAAATGGACCTTCACTTAAGTAGGATATCTTCAGCAGCACAGAATTTACAATATTTCAATTTTCTGGTGTATGTTAATGTCAGGATAACTCTTTTCCTGAAAGATTACCATATATCTCTCACCTATAGGCAAGTGCATGCAGGTTCTTAATGTAGTGTGCAAGATCAGGGTTTATGTTACCATCCCCGGGAACATTGCTCATCTTGGCTAAACATTGAAGAGGTCTTTCAAACAAGGTCTAATACAAAATGAAGATCAATACCCTGTGGCTAGAGTATTGTTTGTGAGGAAAATCTGTCCATAGTGTGCAATATGTTTTCATGGGAGTGATTTTTTATGCTGTTTTTCCACTCACACAAATGTCTACGATGCATTTTATTAATTATTTGCTAAAACATCAAAGATCAGGTACCTCTCTCTGCCCATAGCCCTCCTCTGCTCAGTGTGTGTCAATTTAACCTCTGTCAGTGCTTAAACATGTCCACCTCTAACATTTCCTCCTCTGTTCTCGTGCCCTTCTATTTACTTTCACCCTAGGTTCTTCTTTCCTGAGGTAACTCAACATAATACTGATTTGCCAAGCCTGCATGATTCTACTGGGTTACAGATAGCAGCTATATCCCACTGACATCTCCATGACCCCTAATGTTGGCTTCCAGTTTTCACCACAGACGTGGTTCATGGGAAAAAATTGCACAGTGAAAATGGCACTGTTTTTCTGTCTGTTTTCCAAAAATCAATTTCTGATCAGTTCACTCCATGCTCTTATGATATTTCCCTCATCACGGCATTGGCTCAGCAAATATTCCTCTGCTGTACACTGAATTGGCATTCTGATTTTGGCCAAATAATTGAGCTCTGTTCCACATCTCATACTGATTGGATGTGGACAAACAGCCCCTTCTATTCCAATATTAGTATCAGTTCTTCGAAGTTTATCCAAACATATTGTATTTACTATTCAATTTCTTCCCCAACAGGCCATTCTTGCCCCAGACACTCTGGGATTCAGTAGGAAAAGGGTCCACTAAATGTCTGACAGTGGACTACAGACTTCTAGGCCGGATACATCACTTGTTTTAAAATTAGAATACTTCACACCTTACAATGGTAAATGGGGGAGTTATGTGTTTTTATGGAGAAAATATATCACTGGATAAGTAAAAATATGCTCTCATTTGAAAACCTTGTATTTAAAAAAATATATATACTTTTCCTTGCAGCTAGTGTTCCAATTAATTGAAAAACGGTACTGTATTTTTATTTTAAACATCTTCTTCAGATCAGCCACCATCAATAACAATAGACCTACTTGTGGCACCAGTATTATAATGTTATTGGTCTGGAGATATCACAGGAAGGGTACAAGTAGAAGCTGGTGCCAAACTCCTGCATGTCTGTGGGGTGTATTGTATGGATTTTTAAGCTTAAAACAGATTAGCATACCACGTCTGAAGCCAGAGATAAAGCCTTAAACCACAGTCCTACATCGATATTTACATTAGCTCTCAGCCACAAAAGTACAACCCCCTTTTGATCAGAGCAACTGTGTATGAGGTGTATACTGTGTTCTAGAGTAGCGTGCTACTCGTCAAAAAGCGGTTTGACGCATCGTTAGGGGTAGTAAGCGCTATATAAATACTATTACAATACAATATACTAACGGTGTATCTATGGATTGATCATGCAGAGGTAAGCTAATGTATGTCTTTTCTAATACCTACTCCACCCCCAGACACTTTGCTTGTTCACTAGAGGGATGTAGAGTCTGCTCTACTATTGATCACAAGGATTTCATGCAGTACGTAGCCCATGCACCTCAGTACTAATCATCAGCTTAGCCCCCACTAGATCAACAGATGGATCAAGCACAAAAGTTGTCAGCACACTTCGCTATTAGTGCAGAAATCCACCACTTGACTTAGTAACCCCTATTAGCTTCTGCACACATACTGCATTTATTGAAGAGCCATCCACCAGTTCTGCTTTGGATGGCAGTCAGCTGGACATGTTTCCAAGGGTGAAACGCAAAGAAACCACAGTCATGCCATTTAGCATATAGCACGTATGTGGCAAAAGTGTATGTTGATCCCGAACATTATATGTGAGAAATCTTTCTGCTACCTTGCTTATCCTTAAAGCACAGTCTACCTGCACTACTGTCCCGATCATGTAACTTAAATGATTCTCCTCTCTTTCATTCCAGGTGGAACGGAGTTACAGGTTCACGCACGATAGGCGATTGCCACCGCAGCTCTGCAGGAGACATATGGACTATTTTCTACAAGCCCTCTACTTCTATCTCAATCTTCAAGAAAAAACTGAAGAACCAGCATGATGACCGCAATCCTCTTGTGGGAGAATAAAAACCTTTCCCTGTAGACCAACAGTGTGCTGCCTTTTCTAGGGGAAAGCTTTCCTCAAGAGTGTTTTTGGGATAATCATGGATCTCTTAATAACTCGCCTACCATAAACTGGAGACCTTTGCTGGGAAAGTGATTGAAATCAGCTGCAGCTCATCTATTAATTGGCAATGAATTGTGGGCTAGGCCACTGTTGCATAGTCTCATAAATGTACAGACTAAAGAGGCCTTCCAGGCCCTTTCGAGTTTGCAGACTGAACAACATGAAAAAGGAAAGGGGAAACCACTGTTAGGTGGAAGAAAAAGCCAAAAATCTGGTGCAGCGACAGCTTGGGCAGTCCGGCACCACAACACAAGAGTGCCATGAAACTCACGGGGTCACCTGCCTCAAGCAGTCACAGCATTGCAATCAGGGTCTGCAAATGGTTGTGTCTCGGATGTGTCGCTATCTGCTTTTTCAAATGGGTGTTACTGATATTTTTAAATAACGCTCAGACATTTTTGGCTCATCATCCACAAAAAGCTGAACAACATGTGTGGACCAAAGTACCCCAGCAAGGGACTCTTTGAAACAAGCTGCTGATCCTCACACATTCATTGTGCATATTGTGGAAAAACATGGTTTGGAGGAGATTTGAGAGAAGCTGATCTGCACATTCACCCTGCTTGCAACATCCAGTGCAGGGTATGAGACAGGTCTGATTCGTGCAACACCTGCCACAGAGCCTGCAACACCGTCCTTCCTCTAAGCAACACAGGAAAGGTAGTTTGCGGATTGCAGAGGAGTCGAAATAAGTCTGATGTGGTCTAGCACCACAGCTTGACATGTTAGCAAGGTCGCTCATTTTCCAATTTCCTTCAGCTGGCAAACAGATTTTTGTGTAGGAAATCATAACGGGTTATCACTCACTCATGTGCAGTATTGGAAACCAGCATCCCTTTGAAAAAAGCCCTATTAAGTGAGTGTGGAAAAGGTGTGACAAGATACCATAATAGCACTTTCAATCTGTCATGAGAATTTGTTCATTTGCATCATACCTGGATAGGCACAAAAATGGACATGGGGTTTTTGAAGCCACCGCACCTGTAGCAGTTGCCTAAATATCAGCACTTTGACCAAACTAGATCAACAGATTTTGAAATTGGAGTGCTGATTACTTTTCCTCCATGGAGAATCTGTGCATTGAGATAATCTCGTCAAGCCAAAAGCCCATCTCCTGAGTGAATCTAATTTATAATGTTAAAAAACTATGAAGCTGTACGAAAACAAATGCAGGTGAAGAAATGTTGTCCATTTCATACCCCACATTTGCAGCCATAACCCTAGAGGAATGTCAAAACTGAAGAAGCCAAAACAATGTAGAAAACATGATTTTTAGTGGTGTTTTTGCTCTGTAGTCACTACTGTTCCAGTCATTCCCTCAGCTGTCAGGAGTCTTCGCCAACCTAGCAGTTGTTATGGCTGTTTCACCCAAGTCACCAGGCTGACAACAATATCCCATATTCTCAGTGTGCTTCTAAATCATTGTATTTGATATTGCAGGCTAATGTTGTTTGCGTTGCCAGAATGCTGGAGTTACACACCAGAGAAACTCTGATGTCCCTAGCCAACGCCTTTTGCATATACAGCAGTCGCACACTATTTTAGAACCTCAATTACCATTTGTCTTCTGGAAAATAAACTCTAAAGGGGACTTCTGTGATCAACTCCACTCGGTTTCTTCTAAACAGCCACAAAAGAGTGGACAGCTTAAGTCTTCAACAAACTGACTGGCACAGGAACTATCCACCTGACCAATTGGCAGAGCTAGATGCTTCTCCATGTTCCCTAGCATCAAATTACCAGAGGCAACTGCTGAAAGAGGTCTACTGTATGTAAAAGTCAAAATTGACACTATCCTCTGAACAAATAATTCCTACAGATCTTAAGCCCTTAAACCAAACCCTGTGCACTTAAAGTTTGATTTTTTAATCCAGTTTCTTTCCCTTTGCCATCCTTTGAATACTCTGTTTTCATTGACTGCCCAATATTTCTCACACCTTAGTGCCTTGTTTAACTCTCCCAGTTAAGTGTATTTGTGCAAATTCTTCTGAAACAACATTTCAGCTCGACCTAGGGGCCTCAGCAGGTTGCAAATGTGTAAACATATGTAGGCATGTGAATTTAGAACACTCCCCCCTCCTTAGACAGTGAGAATGCTCAATTCTTATTTACCAGTAGTTCCGACATATAATTCTTTGGTGAAAAATCTGTTCTGCATTCTGTTGATGAGGCAAATGTGAGATTTATGGTTCTTAGTCTGCTTCTAACCTTAATTTCAAGAAAGGATATTTGATCCTCCAGCAAGGGGAATCTTTTTCCTATGTAATATGTCTGAGATGCCTTGATTTTCTGAAACTCGTTCACCTTTGCTCTGCATGCCAATCTTGTGATAGTACCATACACCTACATTCTAAAACTTTCACTGTCAGATTGTTTTTTTGGGAATACCATTGTGACATATGTATTGGAAAATGGAGAGATGACTGATTCTTAATATACTGTGACCTGGTTCACCTGTTTCCAGTTTTGGGTCTGCACAAGGACCTATGACTGGAAGAAGCAACACGGCGAGCCGATATTTAAGAATAATGGATTTTCAGAATGAGGTTTAGGCATGTGGAAAGGTTGCAGCTACTTTCCACACCCAAAGTATCGAGACAGCAACACACCTCAGAGCAGTGCACCCAGTTTAATGCCTACCTTACTGCATCCCATTCGAATATTGCATCCACTACCAGCAGTCAGCTCAGTCACCCAATTGCAGCAGACTATCCAATCAGTGTCGCTCCCTAAGTGAAGTCCATCAAATCAAAGTGCCTCCCTATCAGTCACCTACGCAGTCGGCATGCCCCTAGTTTTCGAAGACTCTCCATTCAATCTGTCCACAAGGTACTGCTCTTGTCTTTATTTATGTCCTTGTTCACATGACTGCAGGCCATCCAATCAAGGATATCCCCAGCTACAGACCAACCTATCAGTGTTAATGTAGCATTAACCCATACCATTATTACATCCACATATCTGACCCATGTAGTCACTGTATCCACCTAACCGCAGTCCATCTGGTTGCTCTATTGGCACTTCTACAGAACTTTAGTCCATTTGGCCAGCATTGCTGTCTAACCTCAATTCAATTCATAAATATATCTTCTTTATTGTATTTCATTACATCAGACAAAGCAGTTAATTTTGGTACATAGCTCAAGACTTTAAGTATTTTATCTGTCGGTATGGCTGTGGCATTCCATCTTCCCGCTTTACCACCTTCCTCCTTCCATACATTTTGTAAAGGTCATTGGATGTAGATGTCGGTTACTCCAGCTCATAAGTACACTATGTACAAGACATGACAGAAGCACATAGAATAGAAAGAATGGTCAAGGTTTACTTTAAATGTGTTGTAGAGGCATGTCACCCCATATTATTAGCATATATCTTCAGAATAGCAAGGCTGCTTGTCCTTGGTAAAAGAAGTCAATGCAGAATTATGTGACTTTGTGTACTAATCTTTCACTGAAACTGAACGGTGAACGCCCACAAATGGTGTAATTTGGGGTGAAAACTTAACATCATGGCACCAGTGTGACACAGAACAACAATGACATAGTTGTACAGTTAGTGCACCCAAACGCAGACAAAGGGACATTCTCACCAATTTGATGCCACTCTCAGAACTTTTGAGGGATGCTTATTACTTTACATGACTATTTGTGGGTTTAAAATATCAGTTTGGTGAGTAAAAGCGTTTTCTTGTTTAACTGATGGTCATATAATCTGTTTATTGTTCTGTGGCTGAAAACATTCTCTACTAACTCTTGATATGGCCCATCTAGGATGTGAGCTTAACTCACGTCATGCACAATTTTAGCTAATCTGATGTCTTAGTCTTGAAATGTTCAGAAAGCACTAGACTAGATTCATACATTTGAATCCCAGGATTGAACATCATGTTCTAAAGCTGCTGGAAAGCCTTTGGCAGTGGCAATATGGCTACTGTGGCCTTGTTGTCCATGAATATAGGATAACATCACCTTCCTTGAAAGGAGACATGTTTATACTAGGTATAGACACAATCAGGAACTCTTATTGGTATAAAAACTTATTTCAGGCTTTAGTTCCAAGCATGGACATGCTTTCTCAAAATCTCTTCAGCTCTCACACAGTAGATTGCCATAAAGCCATGCCCCTTTTCAGAAGTAAACGCACCATCCAAGCCAGAATTTCAAGGTTGGCTGGCCTTTCTGAGATGCATTTGACATCAACAGCACCAGCACCAGAGTTACAGGCAGCAACCACGTTTTTGCCACAATCGGGAGGGACAGGCCTTACAAGAAGTCAGTAGCACAAGAATATCTCCCTAGGTAGGATTAATAATCTTGACTAGTCTTGGATTCTTTCTACCAAGATGGAGTTAAGAGGACTGGACGTCCTGTGAAGCAACAGAATACTCCAGCAGTAGAGCTAGAATGAAGAATGGGCCTTTTGAAAAGTCAACAAACAGTTCAAGGATAGCGCTACATGATGGGATAGTCAACAAAGCAGATCAGGGTAATAATTTTAAGGAGGGACAAGTCTCATCGGAAGTTGTTGATCGAAATCCTCCATGGGACAGGTGTAAGGAGCCACAGACTTTCATTGAATCCTACCACAGTAAAATTGAAGGAGAGATAGGTGTTTTGCGAATTTATTAATTGAGATGTTTTAAAGTACCATGAGATGAATTCACTGAACCCGCATGCTCCAGAAAGACTTTTCCCGGCACCATTTGCTACAATATTGATGCACTCTTTTCTTTTTGCAAGATGCACTAGGCATGTTAATGAATGAAATCTCAGAACAGCCTGTGACTACTTCAGTAGTTAATAGATTATTGTATAGCACTCTATAGACAAGTGGATCCATGGCGCTGAAACGTGACAACCTATAGTAGTAATGCATGATTATTATTATTTTTTTTAAACAAGAGTCAGATTTTCATGCTGTTCCAGAGAGTAAAATGATTCTGAAAATTGCTTTACACAAGAGGCAGTACATTGGAGTGGGAAGACTGTTAAAAACTAGAAGCCCAGCATAGGTGAGTGGGAGTGGATATACCGATTATTCTTTTAATTTGCCTTTAAAGAAGCTTTATATTGAGCCTAAGTTAGATCATCTTTCCGCAAAACAAAAGGGTACATCACGGGAGAGAGATCAAGTAATAGTATTACACCAAGAGTCACGACTTAATTCCATCCATTCTTGTTTAATTTATCGTGAGTTGCTTCTTTTTAACCACATCCGGTGTTTCTTTCTAAAAAAAAAGAATTAGCTATGAAAACATGAACAAATTTTAGATACTACCCAGTATTAAGGATTATCTGACCGTTCGAGGTCATTCTTCTGGTATTTATGATGCGTTTATACTGAAGACAGTTTTAACTATGTAATCAAATACGTCATTCTGTGAATGACTAACTCAACCGATTGAAGTATTTTTCTAAAATGCAAAACTGATCTGTTATTAGGGATGCTGTAAAATTCAGAAGTAACAGTGTGTGTACAGGACGATAGATAGATAGATAGATAGATAGATAGATAGATAGATAGATAGATAGATAGATAGATAGATAGATAGATAGATAGATAGATAGATAGATAGATAGATAGATAGATAGATTGATTACTGCGGCATGTGAATTTGACAGATTTTAAACACCAGAACAATGGGGTGAAGTAGATTTGTCAAACATTCAAACTTTTTATTGGATTGAGTTGATTCGATCATTAAGTTTGCCTAGACAAGGTTACATTAAAGAAAATAAATCCTCTTAAATAGTAAGTTGCTTTTCAAGTATCACTTAAGCAATATTATTCCATTACTAAATGATGCAAATAACAGGCGTTACTCTTACACAAATTGATGGTGATCAGTTAATCCACATCGAGCATGATATAACCTTGGTGACTTTTGAACTGATAACATGCACATCACAAACTGATAGCAGCGAGAGCCTAATTCTCTGAGTCACTTTGCTTGCACAGTTACACTGTTGGGAAGGCATCTTTAGAAATTATGGGCCACATATAAGTACGTTAGAAATTGCGATTTCTAATTGTGATTCCATGCAAACCACAATTAGAAAATCGCAATTCCAAATGTTCGAAACTCCATTGAGTTTCTTTTGCGACTCCTAGTGGGTCGCAAATAGAGCTACCTCATGAATACTAATGAGGTAGGCCACAGTTTGTGACCCATTGGATATTGCAAAAATCACAGGGAAGGTGGCCTCCTGGGGTCAGCAGACAACCATGTCTGTGATTGCTTTTAAATAAAGCAATCTTATTTTTTTAAACACAGCCCATTTCCTTACAGAATTGGCAGGCAAGCAAGTTAAGCCTAGGTGAACAGGACATTTCTGTTTCATTAATGGTTTTATCATGATTCATGGTTGTCAGGAGACGTAGATAGGAGGGCCTTGCAACTGACAACATCATTCTTCATTGAGAGGAGCAATAGAGCTGGGGCGTTATTGCTATGTCTGTAAAACAATGGTAGTGTAATTCTCATTCTTGATTGACAGAAGAGTTAGGGTTGGGGATGTCGTTGTCTTGGGGATGGTGTTATCATTCCTGGTGTCAGGATAGGGGAAGCCTGAGGGCTGTGTTTGACATGCTTCAAAATGCCACAGTGCTATGAACATGTCTGCAAAGTATTGACTGTGGTAGCATCCATTATAGATTGTAGAGAAAGGTGAAACCAATGGTTTTCTACAGGTTTCTATGCTCTTGGTGGTCATATGATCCTTCACAGATGTCAGAAAAAGCAGGGCGGGGGGCATGCACTTGATGGTCTCACCATTCATTATAGCCAGGAGAAGTATAAAATGTGTACTGTATGTATGTCTATAACTTATTGATCCTGACATTTTTTTCAATTGCAAGGAGAACCCAACCATTAGGTGTGCATTAGAGGGATGCTATAACTAGAATTCAGTTTCTGTAAACATTGAGATGGGACACCAACCTTTACATTATTTGAAGTAGTATAAATGCTGAGTGTCAGAACTTTTAAAGCTCAAGGTGATGCACATGCTGGTAAATTATTTTTGGAAGTATCATTATCAACATCAGCATTTTGTTCTGTTTCCCGCTTGTAAATTGCTGATTGAATAAGGAATGTGGAGTTTTGGATTGTCTATGATTTCAATATCTGATCTTCAACACTAGGTTGTGAGTTTGCAGTTGGTGGATGATGTCAGGAGGGGATATTGTCAGCAGATGGCAAATGAGTCCTCCTTTCATAAGATTTAATGATTACCAAAGTGGGTAGTAAATGTTTCTGCTGGCACTAAACTCACAGTGTACACAAATATGAAAGTAATTGTACCCTGTAGTGCATAAAAGGCAGAACAGACAATTCTTGAACTTCTCAGGCCATTTAGCTATACTTAGCGGAGGAGGCCCATGGGTCCAAAAGAGGGAGCTTCCTTGGGGACAAAATTGCCACCAATGACCAAATCCGTACCTAATGTCAGTGAAACCAACAGATTTGCCATGAAATACTGCCCAAATTAAGAAGAGTAAAAGAATGGTATTAGCCTGTGTGGCTAGCCCCTCACAGTATTGACATTAAAACACCACATTAGTATTTGGGGCCAGCATGGTAATGGAGCAGAGCTATTATTGGCATGGGACATGTCCACACGTAAATGTATAAGATTCTGTCAAGCTGTCATCTATATCTGTAAACAATTTTACTCATGGAACTTACCTCCTAATTCTGCTGGAACATTATGCCTGCGTCAGGCATAATGTTTGCAAAGGGGGCTTTCCCCCATTATTTGACCAAACAAAATGTTGCAAAGAAATCTAGGAGATTTCTTTGCGTCACTTTTTTCGGCAGTTTTAATGCCTGCTCAGAGCAGGCGTTAAAAGGAGGAACACCATTGTTTACAATGGGCCTCAATGTTCTTTGCAGGATTAGCGTCAACATTGTTTACGCTAATCCTGCAAAGCTCCGAACTAACGTCCAAAATTTTGACACTAGTTCATTTAACTACCGCCATGGTGCGCTGTATCTTAGATACGGCACTCACATGGTGGTGTTGGGGGGGCTCTAAGGGGTGCAAGAAAAGTGGCGCTGTACTGGGTGCAGCACCACTTTTCTTAAATCAGGCCCTTAGTCTTGTAGTGTGCTGCAGCTGAGAAAAAATGAAGATCTGTATATCTGTATATGTATGTGATACTTGAGGCAGGCAGCTGCTAGGAGGTATTAGCTACTTAAACGCTTTGTGTTTCTTGGTGGACATCCAGCGGAGATCATGAGTATTTCTACATTATCCAGCCCTGGCTGAAAAACCACTAGTCTACTTTCTTCAGAGATAAAAGACCCCGACCCACTTGTGGTAATGTGACTCTGGAAATCATGCCTTGCATGTAGGGCAGTCTCAATGTATTTTGCCAATGGATGGCTTCTGCCCCTTTGTGGGCCCCTGTGTAACTACACACCTGCTCAATTAGTTCGTGAGCATACCTGCCTGTAGCGCCTAAAAGCAGAGCATTAAGATTTGTGTGATAGAAAGAGTTGGAATACGTCTTAGTAACATGGCAAGTGGATATGTGCAGCAAACAATGTGTTAACAGTTTCAAGCATTTCCCGTCAGACAAAAAACAGTAAATGTAAGAAAAAGAAGGTAAACTGGTTTGGACCATGTGTTACTAATTTAGCTGCTTAAAAGTGGAAAGTGTGGGAGAGGTCTGAATTCGAGGTGTGATAGTTGTTGGGGGTCAACGTTACATCAGATCAAACTAACCTTTCCAGTGAGGCACAAAAGCAATCACGGTTTTAGTTTATTTTCTTATTAATACCACTGGGAGGCTGTGCTCAGGAATTCACTCAATGGGGTGTCTGGGGTTTGATTGACAGAACTCTGTGGGGGCCTGGGGAATAAACTGGTTTCTCAACTAAGGATATTCTGGCTTTCAAGCCTGAGTTTCCTTGGACAATGTCTTTTTATTATTTATACAACATGCAGTTAATTTATTTTCAGCTGTTGCTAATTTAAATGGAACACAATACTTTCTTTAAAAGATGTATTCAAATGCTTTAAAAATGCCCAAGAATGTCATTTTTGTTGTTGATGGCAATAAACTAATGCCTGGAATACTTATGTCCTTGACTTTTTGTCTCTTTCCCGGAAAGGGCACATTGGCAGGGATGATTTCTCCCTCTTCTTCTCTCATTTCCTGGTATTAATGGAAACTGCCTTCATGCTGTACGCACTCAAGTGAAAGATGTATTCTGATGAGTCGGAGTGTAAATGAAGATGCTGAACGTGGACTTTTGGTTTACCAAAGTACCAGTAGTGGAGCACGTGACATCACACGATCTTTGATCCCCATTAAAATTACAGGCTTAAACCTCTGTCTCATCCTTAGCTTCTCAATAATTTATTTGTTGCTGAAGGGCTGGAGGAAGAGCAAGGAGCTCAAATCACAGAAAGAAACTAGCTTTCAAAGCCCTCTGTACATATTTTCCTGTCTTCATGACTGTTTAGACAAGGGCAGCGGCACAGGTATGAAACGGAATGCATGTTGTAACAACGGCTCCCTCTGGCTTGCTTATGCTGATTGGCGTTTATGGGACTGGGGAGGCATGGAAACAATTTTGATTGTCCTCCTGAGCACGTGCTACATGTCTACCTCTTGTGCAGGGCCAGCCTTGGACGTGGGCGAGCTGGGCCTGGTGCGCCAATATTCCATTTATTCCATAGGGTAAATACCATCAAAATATAACAATTGCCACCTGCGACTAATTTAGACAAAGCTGAATGCCAATCGGTCTCAGAGCTAGGTAAACCCTTTCAATATGTTCCTACATTCAATTCATTTGGACAAATTAAATTAAACAATGGTGCTGGATTGATCTGTTAATTGAATGCTACTTGTATTCATTTCAGTTAGCACAATACAATAGAACGTAGTGTGAGAAATTGAATTCATAGTGCAGACGGTGCAGTGCTCACATATAACTACCTACGGTCTGACCGCCAGATTATGATGCTGATGGTCGGACTGCCATGAGACCGCCACCACCGCCAGGATCGTGGATCCCGATGCGTTGGTGGTGGTGAAAGCCATGGTAAAGCACGGCTGCCAATGTTGGCACCGCCGTGTTGATCATGACTTGCCTTTCCGCCGGCCCTGTCCTGGACAGTACAGAGGCCCCCCTGTCAGCATAGTTGGAATGCAAACTGTCTGCAGTGGCAACGGTGCGCATTCCAGCTGTGCTGGCGGCGCAGACAGTGCCGCGCTATTGGCCTCGGTTCTCCCTTAGAGCCAATGCCGCTGCACGGTCTCCGCCGCCTGGCCCAGTGGGAACATCGAAATACAGTGGTGTGGATGCCGCTGGGTTGGTAGTGTCCTCCCTACGGCCGTATTGGAGGTCCGGCGGTTGGTCCGCCCAACTCATAATCAGGCCCTACGTTCTTAAACCTTATAGGAAAGCTATGTCAACGTTTTGACCTCCTATAATTTATCAGGGCGTCATCCACCCTAACAATTAGAAATGGTCAAAGTCAAGATCCTCGTCATTACTCAAAAAGCGCATAGGACCGATCTGACATTTCAAACTTATATATCAATACGCACCAGTCACATTCATCATTGCGAAATACAAAAGATTAGTACGGAATCCACTACTCCTGATTCCAAACGAAATATTGGACAAGCACGATATCCAACTCAGCGCTGACTGCTGCTATCTTTGCGTAGTCAAAACGTACGTAGGAGGTCGAAACATTGACATAGCTTTCCTATATGGTTTTGGTGGATTTGTCAAAATTAGTTGCAGGTGGCACTTATTATATATTGATGATATTTACCTCAGTTGCGTGGGCATACTGGGTAGTCCTTGTAATGCATACAAATATTCCGAGGGACACAGCAGGGAGCTTCCTGACAATGCCCTGCAAACAGCAGCCAGGTCATCCATCTTGGTCTCAATCAGGTCCCATTGTAGGCTTTCAAACAAGCCTTTAATGTACCTCAGCATAATTGTTAGTTCCCCATTAACCCCTTGCCCTCCTCCCATCTTTCGGACACCTTCCATCACACCGCTAGAGCTTCCCACTCTCACAAGAAACACCAAATTTTCTTTCCACCAGGTCTTCAGCTTCTTGCTGAATTCATTAAGTCAGGAGGAGGCTCTTATGTGTAGTGGCAGGTTTTTCCACCCCTTAGGAGCATTGTAGGAGAAGGCTCAGCCACTGGATCTAGTTTTTCGTATAATTGGGATGTGTGCAAGTAGGAGTATGGATGAATGGAGTGTCTGGACAATTTGTGAAAGCAGATTCGATTGTTGAGGTATAATTGGCCAGTGTTGTATAGTGCCTTGAAGGTGTGTTTCTTCCGCAAGCACTCTGTTGGTCCAAAAATTCAAACAATCTCTTTCAAAGGTGCAGGCTACACCCGCGCACAGCTTATGTTAGCCCACCACTGATCTTTAATTTTGACACATGACACCTATGTGCCAATGAATGTTGGTGCAATAGTAGATTTTTTAATTGGTACTCTTGCATTACAGAAAAAAGTGGCCCTGTAATATGGCCAATCCCACTGTGCACAATCACCTCTGCAGTGGAGTAACTTAGGCTCCCCGTAGTGCAGCGGGCCTTTGAGCTACAGGGGTCCCCTTAGCACTATACCTTGGCCAGAGAGCTCCTGACAGAGTCTGGGGGGGGGGGTCAATGTACTTTGCAGGGGGCCACCCTCAAGTTTTGTTACGCCAGTGCACCTCTGGCTAGAATAGTGGACCTGTTGGACATCTTTATGGGAAAGGGAGAAAACCCATCTGCCAGGCTTGCCTACCTATGTTTGTGATAGGTACATCACATATACATAGTGCTCCCAAAATATCTTAACACATGAAATAGTTGGATGAGAAAGACAAGAAATCTGCAGTTTATACCCATTTTAAGACAGATTTCAATCCTGCATAATTTCCTTACAAAAATGCTGGTAATAAAAGGGCTGCAGTTGTTAGTGGAGCAACCTCAAAACAATTGTGGAGGGAATGGGGAGTTAACGAAATGTATATTTTGTTAAAACCTTTAGAGTTCTTTATAACAGAACCAAGGCCCGTAGGATCGAGAGAGACCAGAATCCGTTCCACGAGAATGGCAGTGTGCTGGGTGGGAGCTACAGGTATTATACTATACGTAGAATAGTCCTCATGAGGCATATTAAACAGTTATAACATATCTTTAGAGTGTTTTCATTTCTAGCTCAAATAAAAAACATTATTTGGTGGAAACGAAAGCATATCAATACAAATATCAAAGACGTTTTAGATAAGCTCATTATCAAGCCTATGTAGACATTAACCCCTTCGCTGCCACGCCTTTTCCCCTCCTGTGGCGAGCCTTTTTTTTGGCTATTTGGGGCAGTTCGCGCTTAGGCCCTCATAACTTTTTCTCCACATAAGCTACCCGTGCCAAAATTGCGTCCTTTTTTTCCCATCAGCCTAGGGATTCTAGAGGTACCCAGACTTTGTGGTTTCCCCTGAAGGAGACCAAGAAATTAGCCAAAATACTGCAAACATTTCGTTTTAAAAAAAATGGGAAAAAAGAGCTGCAGAAGAAGACTTGTGTTTTTTCCCTGAAAATGGCATCAACAAAGGGTTTGCGTGGTAAACTCACCCAGCTTTCAGGTACAGGCAGACTTGAATTAGAAAACCCCATCTTTCAACACAATTTTGACATTTCACTGGGACATACCCCATTTGTACTATTTTTTGTGCTTTCAGCCTCCTTCCAGTTAGTGACAGAAATGGGTGAGAAACCAATGCTGGATCCCAGAAAGATAAACAGTAGAATTCTGAATTCAGCAAGGGGTCATTTGTGTAGATCCTACAAGTGTTTCCTACAGAAAATAACTGCTGAAATAAAAGAATATTGAAATTGAGGTGAAAAAAACAGACATTTTTCTTCACGTTTTATTCTAACTTTTTCCTGCATGTCAGATTTTTGAAAGCAATATACCGTTATGTCTGCTGGACTCTTACGGTTGCGGGGATATATAGGGCTTTTAGGTTCATCAAGAACCCTACGTACCTAGATCCAATAAATGAGCTTCACCTTGCAATGGGTTTTCATCCTATACAGAGTATACAGCAATTAATTTGCTGAAACAAAAAAAGTGAAAAATAGGTATCAAGAAAACCTTTGTATTTCCAAAATGACCACAAGATAAGGTTTTGAAAAGAAGTGGTTATTTGCACATGTGAATTACAGGGCATTTCTCAAATAGACGTCTTTTTTACACACTGTCTTACATTTGGAAGGAAAAAATGTAGAGAAAGAGAAGGGGCAATAACACTTGTTTTACTATTCTGTGTTCCCCCAAGTCTCCTGATAAAAATGGTACCTCACTTGCGTGGGTAGGCCTAATGCTCGTGACAGGAAACACAAAATGGACACATCACATTTTCACGAAGAAAACAGAGCTGTTTTTTGCAAAGTGCCTCGCTGTGTATTTTGGCCTCTAGCTCAGCCGGCACCAGGGAAAACCTAGCAAACCTGCGCATTTTTGAAAACTAGACACCTAGGAGAATCCAGGATGCGGTGACTTGTGGGGCTCTGACCAGGTTCCCTTATCCAGAATCCTTTGCAAACCTCAAAATGTGGCCAAAAAAAACACTTTTTCCTCTCATTTCGGTGACAGAAAGTTCTGGAATCTGAGAGGAGCCACAAATTTCCTTCCACCCAATGTTCACCCAAGTCTACCGATAAAAATGGTACCTCACTTGTGTGGGTAAGCCTAGCGCCCATGACAGGAAATGCCCAAAAACACAACGTGGACACATCACATTTTCACAAAGAAAACAGAGCTGTTTTTTACAAAGTGCCTAGCTGTGGATTTTGGCCTCTAGCTCAGCCGGCACCTGGTGAAACGTAGCAAACCTGCACATTTTTGAAAACTAGACACCTAGGGGAATCCAAGATGGGGTGACTTGTGGGGCTCTGAACAGGTTCTGTTACCCAGAATCCTTTGCAAACCCCAAAATTTGGCCAAAAAAACAGTTTTTCCTCTCATTTCGGTGACTGAAAGTTCTGGAATCTGAGAGGAGCCATACATTTCCTTCCACCCAGCATTCCCCCAAGTCTCCCG
This sequence comes from Pleurodeles waltl, assembly GCF_031143425.1. Lineage (NCBI taxonomy): Eukaryota > Metazoa > Chordata > Amphibia > Caudata > Salamandridae > Pleurodeles > Pleurodeles waltl. The sequence continues at coordinate 743,689,733 of NC_090450.1, read as the reverse complement.
ATAAAAATGGTACCTCACTTGTGTGGGTGGCCCAGGTGCCTGCAACAGAAAAAGGCCAACAAACTCTAGAGATTGAAGGGATAGCACAGCGAGTTGATAAGCACATATTTTTGTTTTATACATCTTTTAGGCTAACTGCTTTGGGGACTCACGCAAGTGAGGTATCATTTTACTTGGGAGACTGAGGGAAATGCTGGGTGGTAGGAAACTTGTGCCGTAGCGGTGATCCTACAAAGAAAAGTGAGGAAAATATGCTTTTTTAAGCACATTTTGAGGTTTGCAGAGTAGTCTGGGTGAGAAAATGGTGGGGGATCCAGGCAAGCCACACCTCCTTGGACTCCTTGGGGTGTCTATTTTTAAAACATGTCTGGGTTTGGTAGGTTTCCCTAGATGAAGGCCGCACCTGGGACCAAAAACATAGGTGCCCTTACCCCCCAAACACAGGTAGTTTTGCAATAGATCATTTTGGTTTGTCCACATACTTATGTGATGTTCCAAACACTAAAATTGTGAAAAGAAACACACTTAGGTTATGTTAAAAAGACCCCTCACCCGCCAACCAAGTTGGTGGCATGCTTCATCATCGGGGTCCCACTCGAAACACCTAGCGTGTCACAGGTGTGTTGCGACGCCTGATAACAGCAGAGCAGGTTTTGTCAATTTTACCACACATACTGGTTGGATTTGGGACGAGGGTGAGTGATGGTTCAGTGGATCAAATTTTATTAACAAGAGGTTTCACAAAAATGAAATGCACTGTCAATAACTGAAAGGCCAAAAAACGGAACCAATGACTCACAGCTCGTGAGCTGTAAAACCACGACAAGGCACCAACCGCTTTACAGTCCATTCACACACCTTCCATACATGACATGCACAAGACTATTCAAGCCGCCAGCCACGGGCCCAGCACATTACAACACTTGCATCGACAGACAGCGCCTCTCAAGGGCATACGGCCACATGCCTGATACAACAATCATACCAGCTGATGGGAGTGTGTGGACTGGCGTTTGGCTGGCAGTGTGTTGCAGTAGCCAACAGCAAGTCAATATGTACACCGTCAGCCACGCGCCACTCCACACACAATAGCATCACCTTTTTTTGTTTTAAAAACAAAGAAACCACTAACTAATTAGAAATAATTACAAAACTACAAACACAAAAGCTCTAACTAAGTACATGACAGAAATGCCAACCATGAAACTGAACACATGAACATATAAAACAGGCAGTTTACACTCATGATAGTTCCCAGTAATTCTTCTGGGTGTGGTAATTCTTGAAACAACCACCCACACACAGCCCAGGCTTTGAAGGACAATCTGGGTAGTACATTTGAGTCTCTCTCTGGATACCTCTTCGAGCACAGACTCTATATTTCTTAACTGGAAAGTCTTTTTTGGGCGTGGGAGGAATGTGCTCAGCAAAGTGGTGATCTTTGAATCTAGCCACATCCTCCGCCACTGCTTCTCTAGGAACTCTTGCCTGTTCCACCACAATAAGGCCCTCTATCACTGACTCCTGAAATTTCACAAATGTCATCTTTGACTCTGGAGACCTATCCTTAAACACAAATAAAAGCATTAAAAGTTGCCAAGTGGAAGAGGTGAATTGCTAACTTCTTAGACCAAACGTAAGACTTGCGAATAGCAGTATAAGGTTCCAACCTCTGATCAACTCTATCTACGACTCCCATGTGCTTATTGTAATCTAAAATGCACACAGGTTTGTGCACCTCTGCAACCTGGCCCCAAACAGTCACGGGGGAAGTACTCTCATCATGGATGGTACTTAGCATGTAGACATCTCTCCTCTCAGAAAATTTCAAAGCTAGAAGCTCATCATTCCCCAAGGCACTGCACTGTCCCCTCTCAAGTTTTTTTTACAGACAAGCTCCCTTGGATAGCCTTTCCGGTTACAACAAATTGTGCCACAAGCAACAGTGTCCACTCTAAACAATTCCTTGAACAACTGCACTCCAGTGTAGACGTAATCTACATACAAATGGTGACCTTTGTTGAACAGTTTTCTACCAAGTTCCCACACAATTTTCTCAGTAACTCCAAAAGTGGGAGGACAATCAGGGGGGTCAATATTGGAATCCCTACCAGAGTAGACACAGAAACTATACACATATCCTGTACTACTTTCAGACAGCATATACAATTTAATTCCATATCGTGCCCTCTTGCTAGGAATGTACTGCCTAAAAACCAAACGATCCTTGAAGAGTACCAAAGACTCGTCCATAGCTATTTCTTTGCCTGGAACATAGGCCTCTGAAAACCGATCTACAAAATGATCAAGGACAGGCCTAATCTTAAAAAGACGGTCAGAATCAGGGTGATCTCGTGGCAAGGCTAATACATTGTCAACAAAATGTAGCATCCTAAGAAGAAGCAAATACCGATTATGACTCATGGTTGCAGGAAATATAGCTGTTGCCATCAAGGGTCTAGTAGACCAATAAGAAGCCAGTGACGGCTTCCTTATTAACCCCATCAAAAGAGTCAAACCCAAAAACCTTTTTATCTCCTCCAAATTTGTGGGAATCAACTGGGTAGCTCTAGAGTGTGGCCTAAGTCTAGCAGCGTTGTCCCTCAAATACTGTTCCGCATACAAATTAGTCTGCTCAACAATCTCTTCCAAAAATACATCATCCACAAATAACACAAAGAAATTGACAGGCAAAAAGTTCTCTGTATTGACTCTACACCCTGGGAGACCAGTAAAGGCAGGCAACTCTGGCTGCTCCATGTTTGGGGCAACCCAGAGTTCAGGTCTTCCAACGGGAAACCTTTCAGCCCCAGGTTGCTGCACTAATGGCACATCAGTGTCCTCCTCTAAAACAGGACCTTCATCTGTACTGAGTGGCTTCCTCATCACAAGATTCCTCTCCGACAGAAACTTCACTGCCAGAATCTCTCACTTCCTCCTTTGCCTCAGATGCAGAGTCCGTCTCATAATCATTATCAGACAATGACTCAAAAAGCATACCAACCACCTGCTGAGCGGTGATCCTGCGGCTAGCCATGATCTTTCCTACTAAAAGAAACTTGTCAAACGCACCACCAACAACCAGCACTGTAAGATAAGCCATAAAGTGTAGCTTCATCAGTAAGAGTTATAAACTCAAAAACTATACCGCTCACTTGCCTGAAAAATCTTGACTCACCAGCAACTACTCTGCACAGACACAGCAATCACCAATTATATCTCACTAAAAAGAAAGAAAGAAAAGCAAATTAGAAATAAGACAACACAAATATCATTGCGCTCAAATCTAAGGACAATTTCACACACAATCCTGCATTTAGTACACCACCCACAAACATGTCATTCATGCATAGCAACAATACTCCTTTGGAGTAAATTGTTTTTACTTACCTAAAACATGCAACTATGCAAACCGCAGGTCAACCACCGCCAAAACCGCAAGGAGCCACAGCAAAGAAAGCAAAAGCTTTGAACTAGAACAAAAAGGAGACTTTTTTTTATCACAAATGCAAATACTTCGCCAGTTGACAAACACCCCACCATCAAGCATTTAGAAATTGATGCCTAATTGGGTTCTGCCCCCCATAGGGGCAGATGGGCCTACTGAAAAATAGGCCTATCTGCCCCAAGGGGGGCAGAATATAGCTTTAGTAGGGTGTGCCCATGCTGAGCGACCGTTGCCCAAGGGGCCACCCCCCAAACAAAAAAAAAACACACGCACATACTATCCCTAGTGCCTAAGTGGGTTCTGCCCCCCTTGGGGGCAATGGGCCTAAAAAACAAAATAGGCCGAATTGCCCCCTTGAAATGGCCAACAGTTCTTTGCCCCCTTGGGGGGGGGGCATGCCCAAGGGGGTGCCCCCCCCCACATAAATAAACAAATAAAAAAACATCCCTGGCGTTCCAGTGGTTTCTGCCCCTCTTGGGGGCAGATCAGCCTAAAAATAATAGGCAGATCATGGCCATAAAACACATGCCCCCCAAAGGGGAGCGACCCTTGCCCAAGGGGTCCCCCCCATCCACTGAACACACACGCTATCCCTGGTGCCTAAGTGGCTTCTGCCCCCCTTGGGGGCAGATGGGCCTAAAAAAATAGGCTGATCTGCCCCCAAGGGGGGCAGAAATGGCCAAGAGTTCTATGCCCCCCTTGGGGGGGCGCCCCTCACATAAACAAACATCCCTGGTGTTCTACAAGGGGGGCAGATCAGCCTAAAAAATAATAGGGGGGGCAGAAATGGCACTAGTACACATGCCCGCAAAGGGGAGCGACCCTTGCCCAAGGGGCCTCCCCCCCATCCACTAAACACACACACACTATACCTAGTGGCTAAGCGGCTTCTGCCCCTCTTTGGGGCAGATGGGCCTAAAAAAAATAGGCCGATCTGCCCTCAAGGGGGGCAGAAATGGCCAACAGTTCTATGCCCCCCTTGGGTGGATGCCCCTTGCCCAAGGGGGCGGCCCCCACATAAATAAACATAAATAACAAACATCCCTGGTGTTCTAGTGGTTTCTGCCCCCCTTGCGGGCAGATCAGCCTGAAAATAATAGGCTGATCTGCCCCCAAGGGGGGCAGAAATGGCCATAGTATACATGCCCCCAAAGGGGAGCAACCTTTGCCCAAGGGGCCGCTCCCCGACACAGAAACACGCACAAAAAACATAAAAAAGAAATTCCCTGGCATCTAGTGGGCATTCCTGCTGCCCGATCCCAATGCGATCGGGCAGCAGGAATGCTCAAAGAGAGCATGCTCAAAGAGACACCAAGGGAAAGGAAAACCCTTTCCTTTCCTCAGATGCCTCCTTGTTTCAAACCCACCAGAGGAGAAACTTACCTGTTTCTCAGATCGCGCACTGGAAGCAAATGGCTTCCAGTGCGACCAGCACCCTGTAATGATGTCAGCGCGCGATCGTGTGCTGACGTCATTAAGGGGGGTTGGGGGTGGGGGTGGAAGGGGAAGGGCTTCCCCTTCCATCCCTGCCTTGGTGGGGTGGGAGGGAAGCCCACGGAGGGAGCGCTAGCGCTCCCTCCGAGCTCCATGCCGACAACGTAATGGTTACGTCCTCAGCACAGGAGCACTGTGCCGGTGGACATAACCATTATGTCCCCGGCCCAGAAGGGGTTAAGGGGCATATTTACAAGCCCCTAGCACCACCGGAGCCTCACTGATGCGCTGGTGGTGCTATGCACTTCTCCGTATTTACAAGGCAGCATTAAACCGCTTTTTGGGCCGTATTTATACTCCATTTGCGCCGAATTTGCGTCGTTTTTTTCGACGCAAATTCGACGCTAAACTAACGCCAACTAACGCCATATTTATACTATGGCGTTAGAGGCGTATAGCGCCAAAGTTCCCGGAATGTGCGTCATTTTTTAGCGTGAACCCCTTCCTTGCGTTAATGATATGCAAGGGAGGCGTTCCCGTCTAAAAAATGACTCCCAGGCCTTTACGTGGTATTTATACTCCCGGGCAAAAGAGACGCCCGGGAGTGGGCGTGGCTAAAAACGGCGCATTTGCGCCGCTTTTTAAGGCCTGGGTCAGGCATGGCGTTAAGGGACAAGTGGGCTCAAAATGAGCCCAGAGTGCCCTCCCCTGCCCCCAGGGACCCCCCCTGCCACCCTTGCCCACCCCAGGAGGACACCCAAGGCTGGAGGGACCCACCCCAGGGACATTCAGGTAAGTTCAGGTAAGTATTATTATTTTTTTTTAAATAATTTTTTTGGGCATAGGGGGGCCTGATTTGTGCCCCCCTACATGCCACTATGCCCAATGACCATGCCCAGGGGACAGAAGTCCCCTGGGCATGGCCATTGGGCAAGGGGGCATGACTCCTATCTTTACAATGATAGGAGTCATGTTGATGGGGGATGGGCGTCGAAAATAAATGGCGCAAGTCGGGTTACGATGATTTTTTCGACGTAACCTGACGCCCCATTTTAAGACGCCCATGCGCCATTTTCCCCCTACGCCGGCGCTGCCTGGTGTACGTGGTTTTTCTCGCGCACACCAGGCAGCGCCGGTCTGCTTGCGCCGGCTAACGCCATTCAATAAATACGGCGCCCGCATGGCGCTTCAGAATGGCGTTAGCCGGCGCAAAACTTTTTGACGCTAAACTGCGTTAGCGCAGTTTAGCGTCAAAAAGTATAAATATGGGCCTTTGTGCCTTACCGCAACCTTGTAAATATGACCCATTCACACGCAGCACTTTGGGCGGAAGGGGTGTGCAATGCGTGTTGCTGTGGGTGTTCCCCTGCCACACTCATTGCCTTTTGACACTGCCCCAGATTTACAAGATTTCGAAAATCTGAGACAGCACCAAAATCCAACGTCGCCCCACGGGTAGCGTTAGCATGGCGCAACAAGGAGAAATAATTTTATTTCTCCTTGTTTTTTGCTCTTTCTATACGTGCTGCATTTCGCAGCACGCATAGAAAGAGCACATCACCATTGAAGATTGTTTTTGTGCAGGAGACATCCCTTCCTGCACAAAAACTATCTCCCCCTCAACGCAGCCCTCCTTGCACCATGGCACAAAGGAGGCTGGTTGGGGCTCCGCATTACATTTAGCACCAGCGCAGGGGGAATCAGAGGGTGCACTGTATTCTTGTTAATACAACGCATCTCGATGTTTCTAAAGTGACGCAGTGTGGCGGGGCCAATTTTGGCGCAGCGCTTCACCACTTTATTCTAAATATGTCCCTAAATGTCAGAGACATGGAAAATATGGCTATTGCCTTCTTCCACACTTTGCTAGGGCTTGCTTGACAACGCCGTTGCCTACTTTACCAACTATTCTCAATTCTTTGATATATACATAAAATTAGATTTGTCTCAGCATAGCAAAGTATTTCCCTCTCACGTCATGCCATTGGGTTTTTGGTGTATCATTGAGCCTTCTATGGAGAGCTTTGATTGAAAAACAGTCAACGATGTTACATTTCTAAAATACACTGAATCATCACACATTGAACTCTTTATCTCACATGTTTGTATACAGAAAGCAATTTATTATTATTATTATTTTTTTACAGCAAGGAAGCGTCTTTTACGGTTCAGTCAGGACTTAAAATGCAAGCCAGACCTACTGGCTTTGCCACTGTGCGTTTTTCTTGATATCTTCTAACCAAAAAAGATGTACTAAACAACTGAGTGGAAACACTTAAATGATTTCAGTTTCAACACTGAAATCAGACTGTGTATTCTAATGACAAATAACTGCTTCGGGTCCCACTTCTTCTCAAATTTCTCCCACAACAGTTTCATCCAGTTTTAATCGTGGGTGCAGGGCAACCAAGAAACTAAGACATATTCTATTGCACATTTGGTCGCTTCCTCCCACTGCTGCAGATTGTATGGCCCAACTGATTGTGGTGTCAATGATATCGCCAAAGCCAGAGCTAGCGAAAAGAAAACCTCTTTCCAAAATTCTGGTAATTGGTATTGACATCAAAACCAGTGAGAACTTTGTTCATGCATTCTGGGGTATGCAATAGGCAAAACGTTTAAGGAGATATTATGTTTTAAGTTCTAATTCTTCATATCTTGTTTTACCTGAAATCATTACTGTTCCAACTTTCCATTTTTCACCCAACTTTTGCCAACTTAGTGGACAAAACAAGGCAGTAGTGAAGAATTGTTATACCAGATTAAGCCTGCGAGGGTTAGATGCGTGTATTTAATTGACTTTTATGGTTCTTCTTTATTATGAACTGTAACTTCTTGTTTGCAAGACAGAAGCAGAAGTTAATAAATAACACTGCAATAAACAAGACACAAATACAATGCTCTGTGATCTGGCCAAGGGATTGCAAGGAACCAAACATGGTTACAAAGAGTTGGAGAAATTATAAAACTTGTAAATACAATTTAAGTGAGAGGCAAATGGAGAGGGGGAACAAAAGGAGGAAAGAAAGAAGAATGAAACGAAGGAAAGAACGATGCAAGAAAAAAGAAACCAGGAGAGAAAGAAGTTTGTAAGGAACAAAAGAAAAATGGAAAGAAGCAGTAGCGATTGCCCCTAGGGGACACCAGGGCATTTACCATTTGCCACTTCTGCATGGCATACTATAGCTTTAATATGAAAACGAATGATCTCACGGATCATTTGTTTGCATGTAAGAGCTGTAATATTACCCTGCCAGCAGAAGAGGGCTCTACTACCTGTTTTGTGCATGTGTCAGGCGTGTGCTGTTACAGCACAGTCTCACATATACACATAACATATATGACATGCTGCACAAGCATCATACAGTGCAGGATGTCAGATACTAGAGCTTCAGGGCTTGCCAAGCACAGGTACTCTTGCCCCATCAGGAGCTGGAATCGAGAAAAAAGGTTTACCTCAGAACCTTCAACCCTATTCCAGCTTCTGATAGGGAGGAAGCTCGTGGGTATGCCTCTGGCTGCTGCAGAGAGGCGGGGTGCTGGCAATCACGAGCCTGTCTCTGGTAGGTTTTTGGGAATATGAGTCGAACGGCCTGATTTAGATCCTGCCGGAGGGAAATACTACGTCACAAACATGAGGGATATCCCGTCCACCATATTAGGATCCCATCCCATCCTACAGAGATCAAAATACGACAGACGGGATATCTGCACATTTCCGATGGAGTATTCCATCCGCCAAGATCTAAATCAGGACCTTAGTGTGTTTTGTCTGTGTGCTGGGGATTGAATGCATATGTATGTGTGAATGTCTTTGTATGCTTGCCTGCAACTGTGTGTCTCTCAATGCATGTCTGCTTGTGTGCAATGTGAAAGTCTGGCTAGGGTTATGCATGGCCCAAGGTAGAGTGTTGGATAGTGCTTTTGGGCCCCACCACTTCGGTAATGCACCAGCGGCCATTGGAAAGAAGGCAATACAATTGGAAAAGGAGAAGGAGAAAGAAAGGAAGAAGGAGGAACACTTTCTTTGGGGGGACAATTTCTGAGGGCCTCTTGAAAGGATCAAGAAAGCATGCCCCACTTATTTATCTAACTCCAGAGATACCTCCTTTATTCTTCTTTGACCTGAATGTTTTTTCATCCACTTAGCTCCTTGGAAAAGATTCCATGCATTTCTAATTAGATTTCTTGCAAATGTAACAAATTCACATTTGACATTTTGCAAGAACTATAAGATTAAGACAAACTGCAATCTTTGATCTGGACAGGAAACAAGTGGAGCAGTACAGGTCTCTGCAGATAGGGGAAATTCAGCTTTAGCCATAAGAGGCAAATTTGTCAGAACCCCTTTACTTCAGCACACCGTAAGGAATAGACAAAATGCTTGGGTCTTCCTTTGGGGATAAGGTACCAATTACTTATTCTACCACAGTGGCTGTTGTGTAATGATAGCCCAGCACCATCAAAGCACGCAATTATCATCACAAGTCCACTAAAAACAAAATTAAAGTAAGCGTTGTCAAAGAAAATAGGTCTTAACTTAATGTGGTAACTCATGAAGCATTATCACATTAAAGCAGGACACATGGGAGAAAGCTAGAAGGATGGGACAGAGAAGATATAGTTATAAAGTAGTTCCATATGCGGTTGAATGCACTGGAGTGGAGGTGGAAGGATAGACCCAAGCAGTCAAAAGCAGTAGGAGGTAGAGTTGGCTACTTCACTGAGCTGAGCCAAGAAGTGAACAACAGTGTCTCAAGTCAATGACGAAAGTGTATGATTCATGTTTCCCAGTGTCCCTCCGTCCCCAGGACCTACTTAATGGAGGCTGCAGTGCCAGCTCCTCCTTGCCTCATCTGAGCAGGTCTTTCTGATGCTGCCTCCACATGCCGATCCCTCTCTTCGCAACTTGCCGCCTGCTGCTCCTGCCCCATTAGCGCTGCTTGCACATCTCTATTGTGCTGCTTCAGCTAACACCTTCTGCTTATTTCACTGTTGGTTCGGTCCTTCTGTTCTGGCATAGTTAGCTGATATTGAATAATGCGCACACTCATAATCACTGTTGTCATTACAATACTGTTGTATTCCACTTAGTTCAGCCCTTTTGTTTCCTGTAAAGTCAGTCGGTATAGTTACAGCCTGCATAACTACCAATACTGTTGAGTTATTGTCATCCCAATACCGTTGTATCCTGTTTTTCTTCACTTCACAATGCCACTTGAGTCCCCGCCATTTTGTACTTCTGCCTCATGCTTCCCTACACCCAGAACTCTACCCCCGACCTACTTAATGGAGGCTGCAGCACTGCCATCAGCACCAAAGTAAAGCCCATCTGTTCCCATTCACGCCTAGACCGTGCCTAGCACCAGGAACTCTGACCATCCTGCCATCCTCCGATATGCTGATGCAGTGCTCCTAGCCCTGGACCCCAGATGCTGCAACAACAACTGGTGCATTGCATCTCCTCTGTCAACGGTTGGGCTGTTCACCTGACACCACTGTTGATTTACCTGCAACTCTGGACCTTCCGCCTGTAGAAATCTTCTGCCTGCCCCCCACCAAAAACCCAATCCCCTCTTCCCAGGAACACTGACAAACTACTTTTTCAACAAGATATCCACTCTATACAATAACTTCGAAACCCAACCCACCGACCTCTACAACCTCATCACACCCTTGGACACCACCCAACTGCTCACTGCATGGGAACAGGCCTCCACACAGTAAACTACAGCTATCATGAACTTCATCCACTCTGGAGCACCCTCAAACCCTCAGACCCCTGCCCACACCACCTCTTCAACCTTGGGACAAAGAAATCAGTGGGACACTCATCTCCACCCTCAAAACATCCCTCATCATGGACACCTTATCGATGAATAGAAACACACAGAAGTCAGACCTCTCCACAAGAAACTCTCTGCCGACCCCAACAAACCCAAGAACTACTAACCATCTCTCTTCTCCTGTTCCACACCAATGTCCTCGAGAAGGCCATCAGGTTCCAGCCGGATGCCTCCCAGTCCAGTTTCCACACCAACCACAGCACCGAGACTGCCCTGATCTCTGCCACTGATGACATCAGAACCCTCCTTGACCAAGTAGAAACAGTGGTCCTGATCCTCATCGACCTCTCAACTGCATTCGACTCCGTATCCCACCAAACGTTCATCCACTCAGGAGCACCCTCAAACCCTCAGACCCCTGCCCACACCACCTCTTCAACCTTGGGAGCAAAGAAATCAGTGGGACACTCATCTCCACCCTCAAAACATCCCTCATCATGGACACCTTCTCGACGAATAGAAACACACAGAAGTCAGACCACTCCACAAGAAACTCTCTGCCGACCCCAACAAACTCAAGAACTACTGCCCATCTCTCTTCTCCTGTTCCACACCAATGTCCTCGAGAAGGCCATCAGGTTCCAGTCGGATGCCTCCCAGTCCAGCTTCCACACCAACCACAGCACCGAGACTGCCCTGATCTCTGTCACTGATGACATCAGAACCCTCCTTGACCAAGTAGAAACAGTGGTCCTGATCCTCATCGACCTCTCAACTGCATTCGACTCCGTATCCCACCAAACGTTCATCCACTCAGGAGCACCCTCAAACCCTCAGACCCCTGCCCACACCACCTCTTCAACCTTGGGAGCAAAGAAATCAGTGGGACACTCATCTCCACCCTCAAAACATCCCTCATCATGGACACCTTCTCGATGAATAGAAACACACAGAAGTCAGACCTCTCCACAAGAAACTCTCTGCCGACCCCAACAAACCCAAGAACTACTGCCCATCTCTCTTCTCCTGTTCCACACCAATGTCCTCGAGAAGGCCATCACGTTCCAGCCGGATGCCTCCCAGTCCAGCTTCCACACCAACCACAGCACCGAGACTGCCCTGATCTCTGCCACTGATGACATCAGAACCCTCCTTGACCAAGTAGAAACAGTGGTCCTGATCCTCATCGACCTCTCAACTGCATTCGACTCCGTACCCACCAAACGTTCATCCACTCAGGAGCACCCTCAAACCCTCAGACCCCTGCCCACACCACCTCTTCAACCTTGGGAGCAAAGAAATCAGTGGGACACTCATCTCCACCCTCAAACATCCCTCATCATGGACACCTTCTCGATGAATAGAAACACACAGAAGTCAGACCTCTCCACAAGAAACTCTCTGCCGACCCCAACAAACCCAAGAACTACTGCCCATCTCTCTTCTCCTGTTCCACACCAATGTCCTCGAGAAGGCCATCAGGTTCCAGCCGGATGACTCCCAGTCCAGCTTCCACACCAACCACAGCACCGAGACTGCCCTGATCTCTGCCACTGATGACATCAGAACCCTCCTTGACCAAGTAGAAACAGTGGTCCTGATCCTCATCGACCTCTCAACTGGATTCGACTCCGTATCCCACCAAAGGTTCATCCACTCAGGAGCACCCTCAAACCCTCAGACCCCTGCCCACACCACCTCTTCAACCTTGGGAGCAAAGAAATCAGTGGGACACTCATCTCCACCCTCAAAACATCCCTCATCATGGACACCTTCTCGACGAATAGTAACACACAGAAGTTAGACCTCTCCACAAGAAACTCTCCGCCGACCCCAACAAACTCAAGAACTACTGCCCATCTCTCTTCTCCTGTTCCACACCAATGTCCTCGAGAAGGCCATCAGGTTCCAGTCGGATCCCTCCCAGTCCAGCTTCCACCCCAACCACAGCACCGAGACTGCCCTGATCTCTGCCACTGATGACATCAGAACCCTCCTTGACCAAGTAGAAACAGTGGTCCTGATCCTCATCGACCTCTCAACTGCATTTGACTCCGTATCCCACCAAACGTTCATCAAGAGGCTCCTCTACATCAGGATCCAGGGAGACGTCCTCAAATGGATCACATCCTTCCTAACAGTACACACCCAGAAAATGAGGCTACCACTCTTCACCTCAGAGCCCATGAACATCATCTGTGGCATCCCTCAAGGTTCATCCCTCAGTCCAACCCTGTTCAACACTTACATGACACCCTTGGCTGGCATCATCAGAACCCATGGCCTCAACATCATTCGCTAAGCAAATAACTCTCACTTCATCTTCTCGCTCATGGAAGTCACTCCCACCACCACAACCAACTTCCTCTACACCATGACAAATGTTGTCGACTGGATGAAGACCAACTGCCTGAAACTCAGCATGGACAAGATATAAGTGCTGATTTCTGGGAACACCACCTCTCCGTGGGACGATTCCTGGTGGCCCGTCAGAGTCGGATCCACTACCTCCTCTACAGACCACACCCTCAACCTTGTCACCATCCTAGACAGCAAGCTCACCATGATACTCCAGATCAACGCTGCCTCATCTGCCTGCTTCCACACCCTCCACATGCTCTGAAAGATTTTCCGATAGATCCCCGCTGGCACCAGGAAAACGGTCACTCAAGCTATTGTCCCCAGCTGCCTGAACTATGGAAATGCACTCAACACCGAATCATCTTCCAACTCCTGAAGAGACTCCAGACAATACAGAAAACAGTGGGCAGACTGATCTTCAACCTTCCCAAGTGGACCCCATCACTCGCCAACCTCAGGAACATCCACTAGCTCCCCAACCAGAAAAGATGCTGTTTCAAGATACTGACACTCATACAAAGCCCTCCACGACCAGAAACCAGCATACATCAACCACCACCTGAACTTCCACCAACCTCCAAGACACCTATTCTCCGCCTACATTGCCGTTGCACACACGCCCACACCAGCCAAAGTCACAGTGGAGGCTGTTCATTCTCCTACTTCACTGCCAAAGCCTGGAACAACCTTCCCCTTCACTTTCAAACTTCACTCTCTCTCACAGTCAGTGAGTGGCCGTGCTTTAGAAATACCTATTGATATTGAAGTGAGCCAATTGTTGAAATAGACAGACCCAAAGCCCACTCTATATGCATAATCAGCAGCAAGGCTCCTTCACACATGCAGTGTCAAATCCAAGTCCTAAACAAGACACTGCTGTACCAACTTGCCTTTAAATAAGATTATAGGTATCTGGAGTGTCTGTTGGCTAAATTTGACCCATCACATGATCATTAAGTTCATTCCCCCTTCAAGCTACTGACGATTGAAAGCCTTTGACACTTGGGAAGGTTCTGAAACTGGCGGTAAGCATCAGAAAGCCAGATGACTGCAAAACGTAGGAAGTGATTGAAGTTGAAGGGACATGTTGATAACAACATTGCCAAGCTCTTTTAATTTTGCAAGCACAGTTCTTATACTTTTCCTTAAAAATCAGTTCCTGAACAGTCAATACGGGCCCTGACCCACCCAAGGTTAGAGGGGGGGAAAACTGGAGGGAGTGGTGAACAAGTCTTGTCCAGTGAGTAGGGATTGCCAGAAGAGACAAAGGAAACCTTTGAATTCCACGCTGGAAAAGGTACTTCCTTTCTCAAAGAAATGTAAATGCGTTAAATAGGGAGATTATCAAAAGAAAATGTTCAACCAATGGGTCAAAACGAAGAAGTGCTATAATTTCCCGCTGTATTTCTCTTAGCACAAAAATGTGAGTAACATATTTTTAATGCAACATATATAGCTGCAAATACTCTTCATTCGGGGTCTGTCATTTGCTACTTTATACTGAAGTACAGATCAGTGAAGGTGTTTTTAAATCAACATCATATTTATTTACTTATTTGCATTTGTGCAGTGCATGCAACCCAACGGGTACCTAAGCATTCGGTGTATGACAAAAGCCCTCAGCACAATGATGCAGTCCCTCCCCAGAGATCTCCTAATCTGTCCTGCACAGCCAGGTTTTGACTGCTCTGCGAAATTCCAAATGTGACTCAATCCTTCTGATGTCTGGCGGTAGCATGATCCAAAGCCTAGCTGCTGCCACTGAGAAGGCTCATCCCCAATCTGGCCTTCCTAAATCTGGGGATAGTTACCTTCTTGTTGCCTGCTGATTTCAAGGCTCTACTGGGGGCATACCATGTAAAAATGGACCTCAGATATCCTTAGCCGGACTGATGCAAAGCTTTATGCACTAGGCATACTGCTTTAAAGCTAACCCATATCCTAATCAGGAGTCAGTGTAAGGACCTCAAGCCCTCGCTCACTGAGTGGCTCATAGGGAGCCCAAGAATCAAATGCTGTGCCCCGTTTTGGATCAATCGGATCTTATTGAGGGAGGATTAAGGATCATTTAAATTTAGGGCACAAAAATAATCCAGGCGCGGGGTCATAAGCGTCAGAACTAGAGGAATCCTAAGCACCTCTGGAACGAACAGCAGGATCTTTCTCAGCATTTTAAGTATCCAATGACATGTCTTCACTGTCTTACTGACCTGACATTCAAACGTCCATTCATGGTCAAAAAACATTCCTAGGTTCTTTGTTTCCTTCACAGGAGTCTGCGGCCACCAGCAACTATTCCAAATGGAGATACTGGACCCAAAAACAGAATCTCCATTTTATCACCATTCATTTTAAGACCATTTTGCTTCATCCAGATGCTAATCTCTGTCATGCAGGACTTAAATCTCGCAGCCACCTCTATCCAACCCTTACCAATCGGCACAATGATTTGTGTGTCATCGCATAGGAAGTCACCTTAAAGTCCCGAGTCTTTATCAATTGTGCCAGTGGAGTCACATACAGGTTAAACAGAGTCGGACTGTGAGATGAGCCTTGCGGTACCTGCATGGCAGCTAAAATGGAGAAGCTCTGAAGTCTCCACAACTGATGATTTTCATCCTGTTCCTAAGGAAGGATTCTGGCAGTTGCAGAGCCCTGCCCCTCAGTTCTGTCTGCCACAGCCTACTCACCACTAAAGATGGTGAAATAGTGTCAAAGGCTGCAGATAGGTCTAACATTACGAGAATGACTGCATCGCCTTGATCCACCTGACACCGGATGGAATCTGAGGCTGATAGTAATGTGGACTTTGTACTGTGATTGTTGCTAAAGCCATGCTGGGATGTGTCTAGGCATTCATTCTTACCTAGAAAAAAGACTAACACTTTTACTGTTTCAAACAGTTTGCATTAAATATTTATGACTTTCCTGATTTTCTGCAAGAAAAAGGCAGTCTTTACTTCCTTTACAGTGATCTTGTATCTCTTTAACAGACTTTTATGTTTCTATTTTTCCTCCGAAATGGGGTCTAATCTCCACCTCCTTTGTTGCTTACAGGACTGTATTTGAAGGATTTTCAAATCCTCTGTAAACCACTGAGCAAAGCTTTTGCGCCTTCCCTTCATTGTTTCCCTAATAGGTGCTAATTCATCAAGTGTAGCCTGA
This sequence comes from Pleurodeles waltl, assembly GCF_031143425.1. NCBI lineage: Eukaryota > Metazoa > Chordata > Amphibia > Caudata > Salamandridae > Pleurodeles > Pleurodeles waltl. The sequence continues at coordinate 743,673,539 of NC_090450.1, read as the reverse complement.
AGCCAATCAATTAAACTCGCTGCAGGAGCGATCCCACTGTCCACAACCCTCCAATGCGTCCCAGCCAATCTGCACTATAACTCCCTTCTTGAAATACTACCCCCATTTCCTAGTGGACCAGCTGTAGAAGCCTTCATGGTCTTCCCAGAATAAAATGATAGTATCACAAAATGATACAACCAGCTGAGTAGTAAACGATTCCCAACCTGCACTGCATCATCATTAGTGATTATATCGTCTAACGTATGACCTGCAATATGCGTGGCTGTTTCCACTATTTGGGAAAACCCCAAGTTATTCATCAAATCCAGAAAGACCTCTACTTCTTTCTCTTTCTCTGTTTCGAGATACAAAATAAAATCCTCCAAACATATAAAATTGTTACTGGTAATGGCAGGGCCTATTTTTAGGTCCCAGTGATCAAAGAACTAAGCTTTAGGGCCTGGTGGGTGATATACCAATAACTCCCAAAAAAGAAGCACATTCTTCTTGTGTAATCTAAAGGAACCCACCTCACAGGCCTCCCTGGCTTGGGTGTCCCTAGCTTACAAAGTGCAACCAAACTCTTGACAAAAAACAGTCACCAGCTCTTTCCTTCTCCACTCCCCTCTGTCCATCCTGACAATAGCATACCCTTCCGGAACTGCAGTCACCAGGTCAGGGCCTGAGTCTTCCTTCACCCATATTTCAGTGACAAATAGACAATCCAAGCTGTTATCCCCAATAAAGTAATTAATCTCCACACTATGTTTGGGTCTGGGCGGAGTATTGAGCAAGGAAAATTTAAGTGTTTGTGTTGCCCCACTAGTTCTCAACATATCAATATCTTGTTCCTTTGTCAAACCGTTCTCCTAACCCCAACCCTTCCTCTCATTATGCCAGTTACAAGCAGTATAGCAAAAGCGCTCCATATACATTGAGTCCCACTTTCCACAGCCCCCCTGGGTATTTAGAAGGCACAAATCTAAAATCTGCTTCCTAAAAAATGTGGACCTCATGTTACCTTTGAGAAAACCGGCAGCCTCCCTGGCTCCTGCTGACATCCTGGTATGGACAGGCACAGATGGGCTTGCCTTAGGCGCGCCTTTGGCGTGTCAGTTGTGGGCCCGCTGGACATGTCCGCACATTGGCACGCTTAAGTAAAGCCCGTGGTTATGTAACCCCAAAAACTGGTGCACAGCCCCCCGTATCCTGTGGCACATCCAAAATGGCCACCACACCAATCAGAATCAGAGATAATGCAGACTTTCCCAGCCCAGAACAGTTAAAATATCACCTAAAAATGTCCCCAAATTAAATAATCAATTAATCAATTAGGGGATTTGTAAAGCGCACTACTCACCCATGACGGTCTCAAGGCGCTTAGGAGGGGAAGGGTATAAGGAGGGGGGGGAGGGTGGGTGCTACTGCTGGAACAGCCAGGTCTTGAGAAGTTTCCTGAAGGTAAGGAGATCTTTGGTCTGGTGCAGGTGGGTGGGAAGAGTATTCCACGTTTTGGTGGCGAGGTGTGAAAATGATCTACCACCGGTTGAAGTTCTGCGGATGCGTGGGACGGTTGCAAGGGCGAGGTCAGCGGAGCGGAGATGCCGGGTCGGGGTGTAGAAGGAGAGTCGTTTGTTGAGGTATTCTGGTCCGGTGTTGTGCAGTGCTTTGTGAGCATGGGTGAGGAGTTTGAAGGTGATTCTCTTGTTGACTGGGAGCCAGTGCAGGTCTTTCAGGTGGTATGTGATGTGGCAGTGGCGGGGGATGTCCAGGATGAGACGTGCGGAGGCGTTCTGGATGCATTGCAGCCTCTCCTGGAGTTTGACCGTGGTTCCTGCGTAGAGGGCATTGCCGTAGTCCAGTTTGCTGCTTACGAGGGCTTGGGTGACTGTTATTCTGGTTTCGGTGGGTATCCATTCGTAGATCTTTCGGAGCATGCAGAGGGTGTTGAAGTAGGAGGAGGAGATGGCGTTGACTTGCTGGGTCATGGATAGTGAGGGGTCCAAGGCAAATCTTAGGTTCCTCGCGTGGTCGGTGGGAGTCGGAACGGTTCCGAGAGTGGCAGGTCACCAGGAGCCATCCCATGCAAATGGGGTGGAGCCAAAGATAAGGACTTCTGTCTGGTCTGAATTGAGTTTGAGGCAGCTGCTCTTCATCCATTCGGCGGTGGCCTTTATTCCCTCGTGGAGGTAGGTCTTGGAGGAGTCCTTGGTGAGAGAGAGTGTCAGCTGGGTGTTGTCGGAGAATGAGATGATGTTGAGGTTGTGGGATTGGGTGATGTTAGAGAGCGGGCCATGTAGACATTGAAGAGGGTCGGGCTGAGGGACCCTGGTGTAGGCCGCAGATAATTTCAGTGGCCTCTGAGCTGAATGGGGAGAGGCGGACTCTCTGGGTTCTGCCGGTGAGAAAGGAGGTGACCCAGTCCAGGGCTCTGTTGCGGATTCCACCATTGCTGAGGTGTGGGCGAAGGGTGTGGTTGCAGACGGTGTCAAACACGGCCAAGAGGTCCAGGAGGATGAGGGCCGCGGTTTTGCTGCTGTCCAGTATGGTTCTGATGTCGTCAGTGGCGACAATGAAGGCTGTTTCGGTGCTGTGTGTAAGTATAGGCCCGCAGTCATGTGACCCCCCAAAAACTGGTGCGCAACTGCCCCCTATCCTGTGGTGCGTCCAAAATGGCTGCCACACCAATCAAAAGTGATCGTGGTCTTTTAGGCTCACATAGAATCACAGAAAATGTTGACCCTCCTGACCCAGATCAACAGTTAAAATGTCCCCAAATTAAATTAAACTTAAAAGGAGACACCGCCAGCTGGGAGTTTTCAAACACTCATCATACAAATGGATGCATATTAACAGGTGTGCACCAAGAATATCGAACCAGCCATATCCGTGGGACAGAATAGTGAGGACAAAATACCAAGAAATAAAATATCGCCATGTGAGCAAGTCTAGAGTTTCTATATCTAACTTGAGTAGCTACAAAGTATATATGTCTTCAAGGTATGCAGCGCCTCCGCTATGGCGGAGGAGCGTCACACCACTGCTAGCAGCAGCAGCTGCAAAACTTTAAAAATAAAACGATAATAACCAATGTTTATTATCATTCTATTTTTATAGGGGTGGGGCCAGGGGGGAATACAGGCAGGGAGGGGGAGTGGTGTGCACTTCCCTCTGTGCGCATGTGTGTGTGGGCGTCCATCTCAGGGCGGCCAAACACACATGCACACTGAGCTGTCTCCAACCCAAGGTGCATTGCCGGGTTGGAGACAGAAGGCACAGGCTCCCAGCAGGGCAGGCTGTGAGCCTGTGCCTGCCTGCAATAAAGACCTGAAGAGCGGAGGTGTGGCGATGCGGCGTGGATCGAGGCAAGTTTATTTATTTATTTATTTTTGTTTTGTTCACAACCTCCCTGCCCCTGACCCGCTACTTAACCACACCACCAGCCGCAACTATACTGATGTGCTGTTAGGAAAAGTAACTCTATAATTCCCTATATGCACTTACTTTTTAATATGTTGTCCCTTGGTATTCTGTCCTCATACTTTTGTATCACAATATTGTTGGCGTTGATATTCAGTAATACAAGCACATGAAAGATATGAAATATTAGAGCATTTTAAAATTAATAAGTAGTGATGTTATAATATGAAGATTTGAGAGTGCACAATCACCTGAAGGGCTGAGCACGTCTGAGCACGTCTGAGCCAAACCAGACCTAGGGCCTTATGGGACTACTCAAAAAGGCAGGTTTTCAGCTTTGTGCAGTGAAGAGGAGGCTTATGTGTATCGGCAGGTCATTCCACAATTTTGGAGTGATGTAGGAGAAGGCTTGACTGCTAGGTCTGGCTTTCCATATGCATGGGATATGTGCAAGTATGACTTTGGACAAGCAGCGGTATCTGGAAGATGCAATTGTTGAGGTATGCTGGGCAGGTGTTATATAGAGACTTGACACTGTGCATGGGAAGTCTGAATTGTGCTCATTTGTTTATTAGGAGCTAGTGGTGCATCTTCAAGTGTGGTATGATTTGAGTGCAGTATGAGAGGTCAAGAGTGATTCTTTCTGCCAAATTCCTAATGGTCTGCAGACTTTTGGTGTTTTTTTGTTGTTCCAGGTATAGAGGGAGTTCCCATAGTCCAACTTGCTTGAGGTGATGGCATGCATGATGACTTTCCAGGTGCTTGTTTAGAGCCATTTAAAAATCTTCCTTAGCATGTTCAGAGTATTGAAGCCTGAGAGAGTGACAGCATTGACTAGGGCAGCTTGCTTGAGGTGATGGAATGCATGATGACCGTCCAGGTGCTTGTTGAGAGCCGTTTAAAAATCTTCCTCAGCATGTTCAGAGTATTGAAGCCTTAGACAGTGACAGCATTGACTAGGGCTGCCGAGTTTGCTGTTGATTACAATCCCAAGGTTTTTGGCGTGGGTGTCTGCCCTGGCTCTGCTGGACATCAGGTGTAGTCCCACAGATTATGTGCTCTTCTCGACGATCATGGTTTGAACCTTGGTGGTGTTCAGCTTCAGACATTTGGTCTTCATCCAGTGAGTGAAGCATTGAACTTGATCAGGGACTGGACATCTTATCTTGAGGAAGATAATGAGTTGTGAGTTGTGGGTGTACGAGAGGACGATGATGTTGTGAGAGGGCATGATGCTGACTAGAAGGATCATGTTTGTTTTGAATAGGCTCGGGCTCACAAATGAGGCTGCAGGAACCTGAAGTGCACGGAACACTCATGCACATCCTGAACACCTCCATCTCCACTGCCACCTTCCCAGATGCCTCGAAACATACCACAGTAAATGCTGTATTTAGGAAACTTTTGGCAGACTCTACTCAACCAGCAAACTATTGTTCAATATTCCTGCTACCTTTCTGGCAAAGATCATGGAGAAGGCCATCACAGACATCTCACCAACCACCTCAACAGACACCAACTTTTGGGCACCTCGCAATCCAGATTCTGACCAAACCACAGAAGAGAAACTGCACTCCTCACAGCAACATACTACTTAAGGATGCTCCTCAACTGAGGAGAAACAGTAGTCCTTATCCTGCTCGACCTATCAGCCACTTTCGACACAGTCTCCAACACCACCATGATCAAAAGACTCCACGAGTCTGGCAACCAAAGCTCCACCCTCAAATAGATCTGCTCCTTCCTCACGAGAAGAACACAGAAGAATACAGAAAGTCAATATGAGGCACTACACACTGCAAGACAGAAATCTCTTCTATGGAATACTTCAAGGCCAACCTCATTTAACATCTACATGACACCACTACCTGACAACTTCAGATCCTACAACATCAACATCCTCTCATGACACCCAACTCATACTCTCTCTTTCAGACAGGACTCCTGTGACCAAAACCAACTTCAACACCTGCACCACCATAGTAGCCACATGGATGAGATACAAATTCCTCACAAAACCAAAGTGGTGATCTTTAGAAGCAAAACTTGCCTGTGGAACTCATCCTGGTGGCTAAAGGACCCACCCCAACCCCTACCGCCATCTCCAGAAAAATGGGAATCATCCTGGATCTAAAATTGGACATGACAGCACAAGTCAATGCAGGTATCTCCAACTGAAAAATCTTCAAATGGCTTCTGGAAAACACCAGGAAACAGTCACACACGCTCTCTTAACAAGCAGACTGGACTAAGGCAATGCACTCTACACCAGAACCAATAAACAGCTCCTGAATATGCTCCAAACCATCCAGAATGCTTCAGCAAGAGTCATGCAAAACCTCGCTTGATGCACCCACACCACTCCACACCTCAAGGAACTTCACTGGCTCCCCATACACAAACACATTCACTTCAAACTCTTCACATATACCTATAAGGCTCTACACAACATAGACCCTGCTTACATCATCACACACCTATACTTCTACCAACTCTCCAGGCACCTCTATTCAGCTGGTGTCTCACTGATGCACATCCCCTATATACACAAGAACAGAGCAGGAGGCATCGCCTTCCCACACTTCTCCTCTAAGGCTTGCTCATGAGAAGACGTCATCTGTTTCACTCCTTGAACCCACCGGCAAGTGTCTGGATAGCCTCATGGGTGATTAGTGTGTTATGAAAATCTACTTGCATAGCATGGTGTCAGGCTGACTGACTGGGTCCTTGCAGTTAAGAAGCAGGAGATCCATCTGAGTGCACGTCCTTGGATTCCGATGTCATGTACGGGTTGGATGAAGACGGGGTGGAGACCGATCCAACCCCTTCAAAGAGGTCCAGGAGGATGAGGGCTGTCATGTCTCCTCCATCCAAAGTCATGCGGATGTCATCTGTGGCATTAAAGAGGGCAATGTACATGCTGTGGTTGGGTCTGAAACCAGACAGAGTGATGCAGAGGAGTCATTGAGGTGTTTGATGGATCACTGAGGTTTTTGGTAAGGTGTTTGTTGATGATTTTTTCTAAGATCTTTGACAAGGTAGTAGCAGGGATATACTTTTGCAGTTGCTGAGGGTTGAAGGGTCTGCAAAGGGTTTGTAAGCAATGGGAGCACAGCTGCATGTTTCTAAGCATTTGGAGAGGTTGTGGAAGAGGTGAAGGCATTCAGAGTGCGTGTGACCGTGGCACTGATGAGGTGCAGTCCTCTGGAGTAGGCGTGGTGACAGCACTAATGGGCCTAGAGAGAATGAATTTCATAATAGATGTTGTTTTTTCTGGGGTGATGATGGGTCATGTAATTAACATTAGTTCTTTGGATAAGACCTGGAGGTGTTTGGTGAGGTCTATTTGGTTCAATAGTGGGCTGAAGTTGCTGTAAATGTGCTGATTTTTTTGCTGAAGAATTTAAAGGGATTGCAGCAAAGATTCTGTGAGGGGATGATAGAGTTGGCCACCGGTGAGATGAAAACCTTCATGATGGTGATTTGCTTCTACTGGTACTGGCATCGATGTAGTCAGCCAGGGACAAGTGTTTGGCGGCCCGGATCATTTACTGGTAGCATCGCAGGGTGGATTTTAATGCACCCCTGTCTGCCTTGTTCCAGTTCATTCTTCATTTGCACTTTAGTTGTTTGCAGTTGCGTTTTATCAGTCTGAGTTTTTCTGAGCAACAACTGGCCTGGTGTATTGAAGTATTTGAATCAGTGCAGGTGATGATCCATTTGTTGATATTCTTGATGGCTTTGAGGAGGCCGTTTGGATCGGTGGAATTTGAAAACAGTGGTCCAGTTCTCATTAGTGATGCTGTTACAGTTTCAGCAGTCTGGCGGGTGGTGGTGCATGTGCATTGAACCTAGACAGGGATGCTGAGCTCAACGTGGGTGTGGTCTGTCAAGGAGTTTGTAACAGGGGTGTATGGCTGTGGTGATATTCAGTGTTGGTACGGGGTTTAGTGAACAGAAGTAGTCAATAAACAAATTAGAATGAAAAAAGAAACAATGTTAAGAAGACTAATGTGTTTTTTTTAGCTAACATAATAATGAGTGGTAGTATAGGTTTATGTTGTATAGTCAGGGACATGGCATTATGCATTACAGAAGCATTAAATTGTGTGGCAGGGTTGACTAAGTTATACTGCAAAAAAAAGTCAAATTATGCTGCACAATGCGGCACATATTTATTTTAGCATTACTTCATTATTTTATCATTTTTATTCATGGCAATACAAATAGGGAGATAAGCAACTGAAAGATGACCAGTTAACCTTTGCAAATGACCTTCCACTGCATGCAACATTTTTAGTAACTTTTGGTTCATTTTAGCTACAGAATGTGCAACAGAGGTTGGATTTTGTGTCAAATTGCAGCAATTCCATAATTATGTGAAAAAGCCGCTGCTGCTGCAAAATCACATAATTCCAGTGGACCTGTGTATAGTGAAAAAAGGCATGTAGTGTGCAAGGATTTACCTATGTCAAACGGATCTAGCAAAGCAAGTTGGTCGGCATTCATAGCATAAACGTTGGCACACACCAAGCTTGTATTCATAGAGACATGCAAACAATGGAGTCCAAAAGATGCACAGAAGCCTGGATCCATTCCAGATGTTCAGGGTGGCCATATAAAATACATTTACATAAAATGACTCTGGGTGAAACGTACAAGAAATTGGATTACTATTTGTGTTAGGTGACTGTCCACCTCAAGGAATAATCACAACTCTTGTCAGAATGAACCCTCAAAGTCATTAAATTAACCTGGGCTCAACACCCTGGTAGCTGTGGCCCAGAGAAGCCAGGCTTAACTTAGGGCAATGTGTTAAGTATTTATGCAGAACCAAAACAGTAATATAGTCCAAATGCCAAAGAATAAAAATCCGAAACCAAATTAGAAAAATAATGTAACATTTAATAAACAAAATGAAATACAAATAACAAAAATCCAATAATGGGAATCAAGACATGATTTTTTAAAGTTTGAAGTAGAAATAGTCCCAAAAACACAAGGCACCAGGTTCACGGTTGCGGTAGACTGAGACCTAGGCACAATTTCAGGTTGACCACAATGGATTATAGATTGGATACACCAATTTGTCCATGTCGAAGATTTTACCTACTGGCATAAGGCCTGATTTATACGTTGGCAAATGGGATTCACCGTCACAAGTGTGATGGTTATCCTGTCTGCTGTATTACACATACATTATATACTATGGCATTTGTAATATGGCAGACGGGATATCTGTCACATTTGTGACGAGTATGCCATCTGCCAATGTTTAGGCCCTTAGTCTTTTAAGTCCCAGTCAACCCAGGAATGCACTTCTAAAGCCCCATAGGATCACAGTTGAGGCACTTAGAGGGTCAGAAGGGGTCAGGCAGAGGCCAAAAGCAGGACCCAGTCCAGATCTAGTTGCCATTGGTCAGCAGGGTACTTCGAGGACAAGGCATTGTGCAACTTGTTGTCTCCCTGTAGGTAACAGAAGATCAGCCAACTATCCCCTGGAATTCATTGTTATGTCCTGGGTACAGGAGGAAGCAGGTGCAGTCCTTCAGGGCTCCTCTCATGTCACAGGCAGCAAGTCCAGTCCTCTTCTGATCTTCCACAGGTTCAGGAAGTATTCTGAAAAGGGTCTTTCAGAGTGTGACATTTATGCCTGGCACCAAAAAAGTGGGTAGGCATGACACCTGGTTGCTCCAAAAGCAATGGTGTAAAAGTTCCCAGGGTTAACCCTACCCACTTATGCAGATGTCATCCATGGCAGCAGTTCCTGTTTGCTTCGCAGCAAACAGGCCCAAAATTCCATGTGTCAAGGCATTTTCAAGATGGGGAACGTTCTGGCACACTAAACTTGGGTTCTGAGGAATGGATATGTGAGTGGGGAGTGTACTCTGGTAATCCCAGTGTCGTCCCACATTTAAGACTAAAATGAAGTTTGAAACTGGAAGTGTACCCACAAAAAAATCAGAGACAGAAGTCTAGTAGGACAAAAAAACCTTCAAGCAGAATTGTGGTGTCACAAGATGCCCACAGCCCCCACTTTGAATATTCAGTGAAGTTCAGAGGAGTCATCTCTGCTCATTCGGGTCAGCTTATTGTTTGCTTCTGGGACACATTTCACCTCTAGTCCACCCATATTCAAGGTTGAGCACCGGCTGAGAGCTAGCCTGAGGGTATGCTAAATGGGCTTCTAACAGTTAAATAAGTCATAGGGCAAGTTTCTAAAGGTTACTCTTCCTTCATATTAATTAAGTATCTGACTTCACCATTGAATTGGATTTTTAATAAGCATTAAAAATAGTATTTCATTCTTTTTTAGTCTTTCCAGAGTCAGCAGTAGTCATATTTTAATCACCATTCAGTTTTTTTACTTAGGATAGCTAGACCTGCTACATAGTTTTTTGGGCCTTTTCAGGGTTGGGCCATTGTAATAATATTTTTTCTACATGTGCCAGTTTAAGTCCTAGCCACCCTACCTTTTGGGCTACAAGGCTTACATAGGAGTTATGTACTAATATTTAAAAGGGAGGTTTTTAGCTGCAAAAAGGGTTCTTTTAATAGGCTACACTACAGGTTTTGCACTGCAGCAGGGCAGGCTAGATAGGGTAGGTCATGTTTGTAATGCCACTGTACTGGATGGCACAATAGGTGCTGCAGTCCACAAGAGGCATTTAACTTTGAGGCCATGAGTCCACTTTTTACACCACATACCAAGAGCTTACAGGTAAGTTATATGTGCCAATAAAAAAATAAGCAATTTCAGCCATGGTTAAAGAGGTAGTACAGGCACTCTACTCCTGGGTACAAGAGTAAAATGCACAGAGGTTTAAAGGCAACAAAGCAGATAGGGCAGAAACTGGGGTGACAGCATGCAAAAGATAGTCTATTTTATAAAGAACTCATTAACATCTTAGAATTTGACAAGAATCTAGCATTCCCTGCCTACATTGGGCACCATGTCTTACAACCTTAAAACAAACACATAGACCAACCAACACACCTACAATTGATCCACAAAATCCAACAATCACTGTTCCAAGCAGACCAACAAGCTTATAGACATCTATTGTATTGTAATTGTATTGTATTGTAATAGTATTTATACAGCGCTTACTACCCCTGACGAGGCGTTGAAGCGCTTTGAGGAGTAGCACGCCACTCCGGAACCCAACAAGAATTAGTGATGGATTAGTATAGAGAAATATGAGTATAGTTTTAGTATTATTATGAGTTAATTTGAGCCACGGATATGAGAGATTGTTGGTTAGATTGACTGGAGTAATGGAGGGGTGGAGGAGGAAAGAATCTAGAAGTGTTAATTGGGAGTATATGGTAACAGGATTTAGGCTTGAGATGAGTAAAGGAGGATGGAAGAGGGAAGAGTCTGTGGAATGGGTTAGGGAGATCATAGTAGCAGGGTGAGATAAATGAGGGAGAATTTACTAGGTTTGTTTGGGAGATCATGGTATGAGGTTTGGTGAGTTAGATAAGGAAGCAGAGGGAAGAGCTTAGGCAGAGTTATTTAGGAGATGAAAGTAGAATGGATTTGCGATGAGTCAGAGTGGGAATGGAGGATAGATTGATAGAGACATGACATATAATGATGGGTAGATAAGTGTGATTTAAGATGAGAGCAGGGATTCATAAGTAGCTAGTATTATAACTTATCTAGGAGTTATGCAATGACCTATGAACCTGTTAAGCATAGAATAACACACACACATATATATATATGAATACACACATGTGCACCCACATATGTACATACATACACACATATGTACATACATTTTGCAATAGGCTGGAGATGAGCACCTAGTTATTGTACTATTTTCCCTGGTTGCACTCTTTGTCCTTTTTGATGCTGCTTCACTTGGAACTGGCTCTTGTTTTCTCTTGTTGGAAGATGGAGCTTTGCCTCTTGGTCTGCCTGATCTCATTCTCGGGTGCTTGGGTGATATTTAGGATTTTGACAGTTGACACTAATGCTGGACTCCTTTTCCTTCCTCACACCAGCAGTCCTGCAGTCCTGCAGTCCTGTAGTCCTGTTAACACAAGTGGTGGAGAGGCACGGAAACGCTGGGGAAGCAACCAGACCCGTTTACTGGTTCAGAGAATATTACTTTGTACCGCCTAGCCTCACTGAGCTCCCTCGCCGGTAATGCTGGTTGCACCACCTTACTCAGGTGGTACAAGGACTTAGGAGGAATGGGGGCACAAGTCCATTAGAGGCACCGCCTCAACCTCTTGTGCCACTACAGGTGGCAGATCCTAGCAGATCCCAGTTGCTGGATGCTAAATTCTGGCTCACCGGGGCTTTCTTAGCACCACTTCACCCGCTGGTTGCCCTTCTGATTGTGCTGCACCTTGCTCTGAGGCTCAAGGCTCGGGCTCAGGGGGGCAACAAGCACACTGGGGGCGCAGACTCACCATTCCTGCGGTAACCCCTTGTTCCTTTCTTTGTGTGTGGTGTGGCTCAGGCGACAGGGAAGTACAAGCACGCCAGAGGCAACGCCTCACCCTCTTTACAGTCACCCCTTGTTCCTTTCCTCGCGTGTGCTGTATTGAGATGACAATGCACCAAAGGATGCACCATCAGATAGAGTCCTGTGTGTCTCCTTTGCATCACCTCACACCTCCTCATTGATTGTAAGTCCTCACAGATCATGAGTTCACACAGGTTACACAATACTCTGCACAGCCGTATAACCTTATGAACCTGTACCTTTATTGGCACACAAAACAGAGCTCTTGTGCAATTTCAGGTGCTTTCAAGTTGTTTTCAAAATACTTTCAAAGTGTTTAAAAAAAAAAAAATGTAGAGTGACATTTTCTAAGAGATATATCAATATCAATAAACAACAGCCAATGTCAGTAGGCCACGAAGGCGGGAGGCTGACCAGGTCACATGCTGCACCCAGACCCTGGCTGGCCCACTTCTGTGACGGCTACATGCCGCTTCCGTGACAACTAGATGCCTCAATGAATCGAGAAGCAGACTGGCTTTCTCTCTGCTGCCTTTCCCCACTCCTTTGGCTCCTTGGAACGCCAATGCTAGATCACCAGATGAACCGGAGGCTCTGCTCGGCGAGAGAGTGCGCAAGGGGCCCGTGGACTGGGGCTCGCAATAACTAGCACCCCTTCCTTTTGGCGTCCACGGCCCTCGCCCTCGCCCACGCCTTCCCTAAGGAAATCAGCCCTCCCTCACATAGCCCTCCACTACCACCCCATTGTGGTCGCAGCATCTTTCCCCAAACTCCCCACCCTCCTACCCCCGCATCTTCCGACTCACCTCGGTACAGCCACGGTCCAGATGCCCGACTGGTCTCCGGGCCACTCTCTCGACTTCCCGCCGTCCTGCTTGCCGTTCGCACAAAGAGGCCCAGCCCTGCGAGGTCACCCCTTAAAAGACCTCCTGGCCTCACTCCTCCCTCCTCACACCTTGGGGGCCATAAAGAGAGGTGGACCACCCTCCCTAAGTAAGGAGGCCCCTCCTGGCCATTTGCCTCCCTAACAGGGGAGCAACGCTAGGGAGCTGTCCCCCCTATTGTCGCCCTGCGTGCGACGTGGACAACTACACTCCCCGCTCCTCTGGCTCCTTGGAACGCCAATGCTAGATCGTGCAAGTAGTGAGAAAGTGGGGCTGCAGCTGTGGGAGCACGGGTAGGAGCATGACCGAGTAGGACTGATCAAAGCCGGACAGGTCAGTGTAATGGCGGGCCAGGACGACGACAATAGAACGGCTAAGGCGGGAATCAGGCCAGGTCAGTGAAAAGGCACACATACCTCTCCTAACCCCTAGCACCTCAAACCCACCAACCTCAATTCCCATGCTCCGCATCCTCAAACTCAGACCACCACAGATTCAAGTGGCAGAAACTCCAGAGGCTGCAAACGGGAAGTCCGCACCATGTCTGTACTTCTGTTCTGACTCCGCCCCCTTCATGTACGTCTGTGTCCAGCATCGTTTTACATGAGCATTCTAAATAAATGCTGTAAGCTCGGACCGCGCCACTAACAGTAGCTCCAGTAGAAAAACGCGCACCCACGTCCACAAAGTTTAAAACACGAGGCCACGCATAATGCTCTTAAAATAGCTCTGTGTAAATGCAAATATTTGTGGAAGCTTCAATGCAAGATTGATGATTCTTTTGAATTCAAAATAAAATGTTCACTAAAGAAAACAAATGCTTTGCTAAACTACTCTGAAATTCCAAGCACCATTTCATTGAAGCATCATCCAGTAAAACGTGTCTATGCATGCTGGCATTGCCAAAAAATATGCACACAGACTACAAGTGCATGACACAAGGTGAAGGTACCACATGCCAGGCCTGTGATTACTACAAACATGTAGCAGGGACACTCCAGGATATACATCACCTGAGTACTGGAACACATGATACAAGCAGGGTAATGTGGAATGTACTGGGTGATGTCTCAGGTTGGGTAGCCACCTCATGACATGTCATCAAAGTTGTCAGTCCAGGGCTTTCATGTGACAATCACATGTACTCTGGAAGTTGTAGCGATGGATTGCTTCAATTAAGCTAATTAGACTAAACTAGGATTGCTTTATAGGTTTAAAGACCAGGACTGTACACAGTTACCAGGAAGAAATTGAGCGACTTGGCCTCACTGAGTGATGCTTACTATGTGTGCACTGCATTTCAGTTTCCTCCAGACAGTGCACTCAAAGTGCGGAACGTTTTATGAGCAGTGATGAAAAAACTGAGTTTCTCACATTTTTCAAATGTTTGAATATGAATAATCTAAGCTTTAGAAATTAAGCAAAATATGTTTATCTAGCAGTTAAGCGTGTAGGTGGTCCAAACATTTTCCCTGCAGATATCTGTAAGTAGAAGGCCAACGTGCGGAACCTGGGAACGGGGGTGGGCCTTGCAGGCTATCGCAACGTGAGCGGCTACGGAGGAATATTTTAGTGGGCAGGATCTGGAGAGGGACTGACCACACTCACCTGTTCCAAAAACACTAAAATCCTCTTAATTGAAGTCATCTCCATGTGCATCCCAGTGCATATATGAGCTGGAAACCCACTCCCTGAAGGGGGTTCCAGCTCATTGTATGATCTCGACTCTTTATGGGGTGTTTGTGCAAAATGCGCAGATACTGTGTGATTCGTGGTGGCACCATGTGAGTAGGCAAATTTGGACTAGTTTAGTCTTTTCAGCAGTGGGTATGCTACTGCCCCACAAAGGCCATGGCACCCACCCACTTTGCATTTAAGATCACAGTTCCTTTACCTTTCTTGTCACACTTCGACCACTAAAGGTAAGGCAAATGCTTTTTCCTCCTATGCGCTGTTATGCCACAGCAGACATGAGCTGCACATTGAGTGCTCCAGGCCAAGCCCCTAAAAAATCATGGATTGAGATGCACAAGTTTGTATTTGAAGATGGTTGTAGAGAAATATATACCACACACTGCAATTTATATGGTATGTATAACTCTGCACAAGGCAAATCACAATGCGTTTTATAATAACGCAGGAGTCAGGTGATGATTTAAAAATGCAATATTTGTTTAAAAAAGAAAAAGAAGTTTCCTTTTACCTGATAAAATGCCATGGTTACACTGCAAATATAATTTAGCTGCTAAACAGACAAGTTTGTTTGTTGTTTAAAGCGAAAATGCTTCTGAGCTGCTGAAGCATGTTCAAGATTAATCAAGTGAGGTGACTGAACAATGTCAAAAAATATGCCAGTGTTTAGTGTGGACTTAGAGGAGGTGCTGAAGCTGAAATTAATTTGTGCAAACACAAATTAGATAAAGCAAGGGAACAGTACGTGCAGAAAGGAGAGGATGCCAACTGACCTGGCTGATGAATGGAGATGGGCACTGAGGAAGATAGGAATCTGGAACAACTTAAAGAATATTACAAGGAAATACTGAGGCATTAGATACATTATAAGCGGACCAGGAACTAATTATTTTGCAAAGCAGGTAAAGTAAATAGACTAATGAAAAAAACACATTCTAGAGTAGCATACACTCGCAGTGCTTCCAATATCACAGATGGCAAGTGAGAACATTGGACGGCACATTTTAAAACTGACTGCAAAAAATATCTGTGTAAAAAGGGATGAAGTCGAAAGATTTTCTGAATGTGAGGAAATACCATTGGTGGCAGGAGTTCTATTAATAACTGGACATTGTAGATTGGGCTATTGAAGGAAACCCTATTCAAGCAGCAACCACAATTCCTGTCCAGATGAACCAACCAACCAACCAACCTCATAATTAACCTGTGCTTAACCCTCTGGTGTCTTTGCACAAAAACATTCAGGCTTAACTTAGGGGCAATATGTAAATGATTTATGCAGCACTTCAGCATTAATTGGAAGGAAACACCACACAAGAAAAGTTCCGCACTAATTAAAAAAAATAAAGTAAACTCTAATAAATGAAGGAGATCAACAAAACAAATAGAACAATTAATAGAACCGAAATATGTAATTTTAAAGATTTAAGTGAAAATAGTTCCTAAAAGCACAGAGCACCAACTGTTATTATTTGGTCGCACCCCAATGGGACAAAGTCACAAGTTCAGGCCGACTGCAATGCCATTCATACCAGATACAGGGATGAACTTGGGCCCACTAAACAAAGTACCTTAAATCCTGGTTGTGGAACATTGCAAGATCCCGCGCATCATGCAGCAATGGTTATGATGAGCTGTTGCCATGATGAGAGGTCCTGAGATGAGGGTGTGTTGCACAGCGTAGGTTCTGAGGAACTTTGAAGGCAATGCAAGACCTTACGTCGAAGATTCATCACACAGCAGTGGCTCCAATCCGAAGCTGTAATGAGATGAGTTGTGCTGCGTCAGCTCTGCTCAAGAGACCAAGGTTGGGCTGGTAGTGCACCTCGGGTCCACCTCCAAAGGTCCATCACTGGTATGGCACAACTGGGGGGGCAAGACTCAGGAGACAGAGTCCAGGAGCCGTGGTCCTGGGTTCAAGATGCAGGTCCAGTTCTTTTCACTCAGGTAGCAGGGCAAAAGGCTGTAAGGCAGCAGAGTAGCAGTTCTTTTTGCTGCAGAGCAGCACAGCAGTCTTCCAAAGGCCTAGAGATGTACTGAAGAGTTGGGTCTGAAGGTCAGTGTTTATACATGGTGCCACTTTGTAGTGAAAAAGGCTTCTAAAGCCTCCCCCCCCAAAAAAAGAGGTGTCTGGGATTTCCTGCCCCAGCTTGTCTGAGGGCACAAACGACTGTTGTGAACCCCTTTGTGAGTGTGCCAAGGCAGAGTCTTTGTGATGTGCAAGTGTGGTAGGTGACAGCTCTGCGCCTATCAAGCTAGAGATAGCCCATCCTGCCAACACCTAATACCGCCTTTGTCTAACTGTCTGAGAATAATACAAAAAGACCACCTGCCAACTATACCTAGTAATGTGGCCCAGAATACAGGCTACAGGCATTAAATGGAGAATGTCAACTTTCTAACAGTGGTTTTTCAGAATTGTGACTTAAAATCCACCTTTATCATTAAATATAGTTTTAAATTACAATTCTTTAGAGAAGAAACTCGACTTTAGTATCTGCTTTCAATTAAGAGTTAGCACTTATTAAATGCAATGAGGTAACCCAAAGTTTTCATATGGGAGAGGAATACCTTTCAGTAATGAAAAACAAATTTAAGAGAGTTTTTCACTACCAAAAAAGTTAAAAGTACATGTCCAACTTTTTAAATACACTGGGTCCTGCCTTATGGGCGGTTTAGGGCCTACCCTAGGGGCAGTGTTGAATGGGCCTACAGGGCAATCCGGCAGTGACTGATGGGCTGGTCTGACAGATCAGTGTGTTGGCCAGTTTTTTTTAGCCATTTGTAGGCCTGCTTTATGGCCAAGTGGGAGATTTATTACTATTGATTTCCCTGATATTACCACAGGCATTGTCTGCAGCAAAAATAAATGAATGTAATCTCCCATACCTTGCAAAATACCCATACAGTGAGCCTTTCCAACTTCAACACTGAATTGATATGCAGATGTGGGCCACTTTTTTTTTTTTCAGCTTTCAGGCTCGCTAATGGGGGTCATTTTTATTTTGGTGCTTGGATCTATATTTCTTGTAAATACATAGCACCCTGCCCAATGGGCTGTTTAGGACCTACCCTATGAGTGACATTTGTTTTAAAAAGGAAGGTTTAGGCTTGGCAAAAGGTTTATTTTTCCAGGTCGAAATGGCAGTTTAGAACTGTACACACAGACTGCAAAGGCAGGTCTTAGACATGTTTAAAGGGCTAAATATGTGTGTGAGACAATCAGTGCTGGAAGTCCACCAGTAGCATTTAATTTAGAGGCCCTGGGTACATGTAGTACTACTTTACTAGGGACTTATAAGTAAACTAAATGTGCTAACTAGGTGTAAGTCAGTTTCGCCATGTTTAAGAGAGAGAGCACAAGAATTGTAGAACTGGTTAGCAGTGGTAAATTGTGTAGAATCCTAAATGTCAACAAAAAACGGTTCAGAAAACAGGAGGATGAAGGCAAAACGTGTGGGGATGACCCTGTAGAGGGGGCAGAATCCAACATACATCAGAAGACAAACCAATGACAAAGACAGCAGAAAATGAGTCTGAGACTTTTCTTTATGGCAAGAAAAATACAGTTACGAGTGACATAAAACGTCAGACTATTTAGAGAGCAAGATGTATTATGTATTGTTCACAAAAAAAGGCCCTATTTTGCAACCAGTATTTTTATGACCAGAAAATAATTTTACACAAACTTATGTACTAATAGGTAGGTTCCTAAAATTCAGATTTGGAATGGGTCATAATCGGTATACTACATGACTGTTAAGGAAGTAGGTCGCAAATATTGCCTTGTTCCAATTGGAGGCCATCACAAGCATGGTGGCCTTCTAGAATCAGCTTTCAATAAAGTAAACTTATTTTTAAATGCTGCCCATTTTTCGTAAACAAAACAGGTCTGCATTTAAAAAAAAAGGTTTACCTTTTTTATGTTTGTTTGAGAGTTGGAAGTGTTACTCTGGCCCACTGCCTGCTCCTCAAAAAAATTATTTTTAACATTCATGAAGGGAAAGAGGTACCAAATAACCCCTTCCCTTTTGCAAATGAGCTGAAACTCCAATTCAGGAGTCTGTAACTTTTCAATGTTTTGCAATCACATTTCAGTAACAACATTGATATTTGGCATCCTTAGTTGATATTTGTAAGACACTCCAACAACAAACCCTTTCCAACCAGTGATTCAGTATGAGGTGGGAATCCCATCTTACGGGCCAACTCCTAAAATTGGATTCATATATTCTAAAAAGCATTTTTGTGGTTGCAAATTCTGAATTGGAGAGTTTATGACTATAAAAATGCTTCCTACATCTGACCATAAATCTGAGTGCACCACTGATTAGTTCCTTCCATCGTGTTCTTCAAAGCCTTGAATAATTGCTAGTCATGTAGGTTAGTGCAATCTGTCTCCAGAGGTAAAGAGGAAAGACAAACAGAAGACAGAATAGTGTACTCACATGTTTCCCAACCTGAAAGATACACTCTTTTATCTTGCATTTTGAATTTTGAAACACTGATACTTCTAACTCCAGATGTGTCACCAAATTCCAAAGATTCATCAGTGAAAAATAAAATAGAGGAGTTGCTATTATTTAATTTTAAGAATAATATAAAGAGCTCAACAAAATGCAGCAGGTCTAGAGAATGTTGCAGGCAGGAAGTAGGATATGGTGAAGTTCTCTGGAGATGAATGTCATTCTGTTATACTCATGAAGACCTTTGGTGAGATGGACTGTCGTAGTTTGGACTCTTGCTCTGAGCAAGACTGCTGGTTTAAAGATAACAGTACTTTTGTTTGTAGGTGACTGAGTCTTTCCTACAACAAGTCGCAACTGTTGTCCCAACCTCACCGGCTCACTAGCAGCACCTCACCAGAAACACAATAGTAAAAGGTGATTTGTGGCAGTTGCTTACGCATGGACTCAAAGTAAGATATCTCAGGGTTGTTGTGGTTAAACGGAGATTACCCTTTTCTCACAGATATATTATGTCTCACACAAACAAAGGCAATAACACAGATGCAGTGAAGTTATAATAGTTTTTATTTAACATAACTGCAATTTGTGATAAGTTGCATGAACTGCAATGATTAGGATAATGAATATACCAAGCAACAGTATTGTGAAGAAGAGAGTCATGGTTATAAAGACCCCCACCATTTTTGCAATATATGAAAGAAATATATATATATGTATGTATAAGATGGAATATGCCCTAATACCCTAATGAGAATAGGCCTAACCTCCTACCTAAAGGAGAGCTGGGTTTGCTAAACCTAATCTGCCAAAGCCGTGTACATGAGAGGAGCCCCCAACCATCGTTACCTTGGAATGAGGTCTCTATCTCAGACTCCGTAGGGACACGAAGAATGGGTCAGTGTCAAGACGACTGCAGCATCGGTATCAG
Organism: Pleurodeles waltl; assembly: GCF_031143425.1. Lineage (NCBI taxonomy): Eukaryota > Metazoa > Chordata > Amphibia > Caudata > Salamandridae > Pleurodeles > Pleurodeles waltl. The sequence goes on along the minus strand of NC_090450.1, from coordinate 743,653,681 downwards.
CGATGGTGGCGATGCCCTCTGGTCGGAATCCCTCTGATTATCTGTCTAAAAGTGTGATGTATTTATACAGATCTACAAGGTCTTCTGACGTAGGTGTATTTCAAAACAATAGATAACAGGCATGCTTGGGACGGCAATTAATATCAACAATCCCTCGAAAGTATAGAGAGGGAAAATCCCTAAGTGTGAACACCTACTGTTTGTTTGTCTTTCGCGCTTGATCTTGACGCCTTGGCGCAGTGACACTGATAATAAAACTCATAACAAGTGGCTTAACTATAAACAAGGCAGCCATCTTAGAGGAAAGAAATAATTAAATGAGCTAAGACAGAGTAAGCTAAGTAGGTTAAAAGTCACTAGGTGACGGGGGCACGAGTTTACAAGCCTACGGCTAAGCTAACTCCTGTTATCCCATTAAAACAAACTGGGATTCACTACACCCTCCCCATTGCCGGAAAAGGTATGATGAAGGTACAGGAACCCAAAAATGCTAAAAAGCTGCTTCTGAACTAAAAAAGCTAAAGGAAAAAACAAGCTAATAAAAAAGCTAATAATAAAATCGCTGTGTGTGAAAACACGGGAAAACATACAGAGATGTTAATATCAACCATGACAAGTACAGCAAACGTCTATTATAATTGCATAATTTGGAATCGGGAATGGTAAGCAAATTCATCAAATTATGTGTGATACGCAGGATCTTGAAGAATGTCATCCAAGTCATCAGTCAAGGACCTCAAAAATGAGTCAACATCGTCCGAAGTGAAGTCTAGTGTTGGGCGGACAAACGGATCCACAGAGCAGAAGTGAGCCATATTCACTGGTGCATCGATACTTGCTGCAGTGTCCTCATCCATGTTAGATCTTATAACGGAAGGCTCATAGGTGGCCTCGTGGAGCAACCTCAGTCTCAAGGGGCATGACCGTGTATGAACCCTCATCGGGGACATCAGCAGTTCGTGGTCCACAGGAGATGTCGGTGCAACAGCAAGACCGACCATAGGCAGATGCTCAAAGAGACACCAAATGCAGCAGAAGACCGGTTGTACACACCAGAGAAGTGGCCGGAAAGACAACGACCAGTCAAGCTCCAGTTCCACCAGCAAAGGTGTACCGAAGATCCGAACCATGCGCTCACGGCACAGTGGAGTTGGCGGGAGCGGCTCCATTGCTCTGCGTTGCTGGAAAGAAACAACCACCGCGAATCAGAAGAAATAGCAGTAGTAGTCCGCCAATCAAAGCCAAAATAATTGGAAAGCCACCAAACACACTTGAAAAGAGAGAATGGATGGCTGATGGGATGACTCCAAAGACAGTCTGGAAGATGGACACGAAACCAGACCCGACAGCATTAAAGAAATGACCAATCCCAGTGGTGCTTGAAGCATTGAATATTCTGGATACCAGCTCTCCAAAGAGTTTGGGGAAATCGGTATTTAAAAGGGATTGTATCTCGGCTGATGATCTCGCAATCTGGAGAGCATATGTCTCTTTTCCGGATGTCAAGGCGACCTGTTTCTGAAACAATAGCGCCTTTAGTCTACTTAACTTGTCATAGTTCACATTAATAGCATCTATGTGGGGCCACATTTCAGATAATTTTATCTCTCGTGTGGGGGGAAACAAAACATGTCCACAACACGTAACAACCTTCGTGAATGAGATTGCGTAGGCAATGCCAGGTCGCAAGCCGCAACAGCTTTCATCGTTCAGTACCACATAACTGCCTTTGGAAAGTACATGAAACACTGGACGAATCAAGGGGACAGGAGTACCCTTCAGAAAACAGGCCAAATTCGCGACCCCCGCATTGCAAAGACCGTGAAGAGACACCTGTTTGCATATCATAGAATGACGAACAGCAGTCACACATTCACTTCCGCTGAGAAAGACCTCCTGTTCACCATTCAGACATCTATAGTCAAAGGGCAACTCCCACTCTTCCTTAATAAAGCTATCTCCTAGCTGCTCATATCGTCCCACCGCAAGATGTTTCAGGCAGCTCGAGAAACGAAACGTTGAAATCGGTAAATTAATAATGCCATGCAAGAGCCAGATAGTTGAAGGACTCTCTGCTACCGTGAAGGGCAACTTATTTAACTTTTCTACTTGAAGCAGGGTGAAACGAGCCTCCCTCTTAGCCATTGTCTCTTGTTCCCTGGAAAAATTAAAAGCAGTGAACAGTTCACTCCCATTAATGTACCTCCATGGAATGTGGCCACTTTTCTGTGTCTGTAATATCCAACCCAGCTGCATGATGGAACGTAGCTGTGTTTGCCCATGATATAACCGGGACAAGTCTGCCTGAGTGATATCAATAGCAGACAACACTATGGGGGTCATTCTGACCCCCGCGGGCGGCGGGAGCCGCCCGCCCGGAGGGAGCCACCATAAGGCCGCTCCGCGGTCGAAAGACCGCGGAGGCCATTCTGGCTTTCCCGCTGGGCTTGCGGGCGACCGCCAGAAGGCCGCCCGCCAGCCCAGCGGGAAACCCCTCCCCACGAGGAAGCCGGCTCCGAATGGAGCCGGCGGAGTGGGTATGTGCGACGGGTGCAGTGGCACCCGTCGCGTATTTCAGTGTCTGCAGAGCAGACACTGAAATACAAAGTGGGGCCCTCTTACGGGGGCCCCTGCAGTGCCCATGCCATTGGCATGGGCACTGCAGGGGCCCCCAGGGGCCCCACAACACCCCATACCGCCATCCTGTTCCTGGCTGGCGGTATGGGGTGTCAGAATCCCCATGGCGCCATGGAGGATTCTGCAGGACAGCGGAAAACCGGCGGGAGACCGCCGGTTTTCCTGTTCTGACCGCAGCTGAACCGCCGCGGTCAGAATGTCCTGAGGAGCACCGCCAGCCTGTTGGCGGTGCTCCCGCATCCCCGGCCCCGGCAGTCCTTGACCGCCGGGGTCGGAATGACCCCCTATATTTGATAGTGAATAAATCCTGTTGGACAGCGTGTTCATGCCATTGTCGACAACAGCTAATGTTTTTTCCAAATTTCCCCTATCTAGTTGCCTTAAACGTGCAGCAGCCTCAATCTGAGAAAGTTTCCAAATTTCATTGTACATAGCATATAAAAAACGTTTCGAGTGCTGTTTCCTAGGACCTAACAGGAAATCCTGTAAGTCTATACTGTCAGAAAGAGTGTGCAGGTGTTCTTTAACCGCTGTCAACGTGTTTGTCTGCACCCATTGCTGGCACAGCTTACCCACACTGTATGTTGTAATTATACCCGTATGTTGACCTGATAGAAAGCGAGGGTCAGGCCTGTGAATGGAAAACCCCCCTGAAGAGTTCAAGAAACGCTTTTGACACTCATCTGTGTCGGTGGGCCATACCAACCACCCGCCGGGACAGGAAAGTGAAGAATTATAGGCACCAGCCTTAACCATTGCATCTAGCCCATCTTCTGAGACATTAAGAAAGTGTTGCCAATCTCTAAATGTTGTCGGAGTAGGGATACTGGGCGTGTTCAGGTCTTTAATTTTTGCTAACCCCAGACAGGATGTCTGCTCAACAGTGTCATTTAAGAAAATCATTTGCACAGGAATCAGGCATGCTCAAAACAAAGCCTCCCTACCCTGTATCTGCCAATCTTGTGTTCCCCATACACTTTTCAAATCAATAGTATCTTTCCAATATTCGTAACCCTCAAGCGAGAGCCGGGAAACAAAGCGATCTGAATAAATCAGTTTCGTATCTGTTAGCAAAAGTTTTCTCATTTGTGCCGGAGGTATTTTAAAATAATACGACTCTGCTGTATCCTTGTATCATGCCCGGAAAAGTATTTAAATTTATCGCTGTAATACTTTGGACTCCCCACCTGTGGTGTTGAACAGTGTTCCCACTGTGTAGTTCAAGAGAGGCCTATATCTAGTTGCACTGTGTAGGTAGTGATGTCCCCAATTGTTATAGCAGAACATTTCCCCATAATTCATTGTATAATGGTATACATCATCACTTCCAAAAGTGGAATAGTCCTTCATTTCAGCTAGCATGGAATCAACTGGTTGGACATCCCAATCATCAGAGACAACATTAGGTGTAATAACATCAGACATTGAAATTTTGAACACGTATGGTATTTGAATAATCTCTGTAGGCCCATATATATCTGATGGAAGTTTGTCCCACACAATCCCATCAGTAATTGGTATAGCTGTAATATTCACATGGGACAAATCTCGTTGGACCTTATGGGAAGAAAGATGTGGTGTTAAAATTTCATCAACAGGCTCCACAGAGAAGCGATCAGGAATATAGTGACCATTAATCAGCAAAAAGAAAATTGTCACAAAACCAATCCATAAAAATAATGCAATAAACGTCAAACACAACCATAGATAGTTCCATGGGTAAATCAAATAGTTCTTTTTAAGCCATCGATACAGTTTATTACTCTTCGAAAGTTTGTCAGACACTGTTGAGGAGGAATCCAAAGAAAAATCATCAATGTCAATGAAATAGCCAGAGGAAGTCTCCGCAAACACAGGACCCGCTGAATTCTGATCCACCGCTCGTGGAGGTAATCCTGATAAACAACGTCATGAGTCGTGGAAATGTTCTTGTAAAATACAGCCAAAACTTGAAGTGGGGTAGTCACCGAAGATGTGACTGGAACCAACAAAAGTTCATTCTCCGCCCTCCCCATGGTCGAGGAAGTGTCAGGAACAGCAGTTAACATAGCTGCATAGTCAGTAGCAGGGATGTTCATCCTATTATGTAGATGGATGTCCTGTTGGGTAGTGAGAGAGGTTCGGGAACCACCCAAGGGACCTCCTGGTCTACTGTGGAGAATCGGCCACATGGTGTAATTTGATGTCATCAATGGAGATGAATCTATTCGATTTAGAACCAGATAATGATGGTAGGATGACAGTCCTGGTGCCTTTTATTCCCAAAACCGGTACAGGTGCTCTGTATGATGGACCGAACTCCTTTTTCACAGCGATCTTCTCACAAACCAGATCCCCAACGTTAGGAATCCAGCCAGTCGAAGTTTTCGCCAATTCCCTTATTCCTAAGGTGGCAGCACTTGCAGATTATTTATCATCACAAAATTGTTGAAGCTCCTGTAAAACAGTGAGACGTTCTTTTATGTCAAATGGCGTTTCTGCTGCCACCATACCAGGGGCATCAAGATCGGGGACATACATAGGTATCCCAAAGAGAACCTCATATGGAGACTTTCCCCCCAAGGACCGACTTGGCAGATTATTCAGTGCTCTCTGGACCCCATATAGGTGGTGTAACCAACTGCGGCCTGAACCTAATACTCGAGCTGTTAAGGACTGCTTTAGATCACGATTCCGCCTCTCCACAACCAAATTTCCCTCGGGATGGTATGGTGAGGAGTAATGGAGTTCAACACCCATCGTCCCCATGGTGTCCCTGAATGCTTTAGAGGCAAATGCAGGGCCCTGGTCCGAATGGAATGCTGCGACCGCATATGTACAGATAAAGATCAGCAAATCTTTTATAACAGTCCGAGCGTCAGCCGACCACTGTGGCCATACCCACAGGAACCTAGAACAGGAATCCACAGCCACTAAAATGTATTTGTATGCACCATCAGGCTGTAAGGGACCACAATGGTCTAGGTACACACACTGGAGTGGCTTGTCTGACACTAAGAGGGTGGTCTGTGGAGGGCGTTTAATATTAGAGCCCTTAATCTGCTGACAAATGTCACAACAAAGGACATACTGTTTGGTCCGTCTGCACAGACCAGGCCACCAGTATCGTTGCTGTAGAATTGTTATCGTGGCCTGTATACCAGCATGTGCAGAAGCGACACCCTCATGTGCGGCTGTAATCAGCTCTAATCTCTGGTCTTCATTGGGGATCACTCGATCTCCAACCCCAGGAATTGTTGTATAAGCAACATTCTGTGCACTGATATGGTAAGTATAGTTTGTAGGGTATCCTTTCGGAAGGGTCTTGCCTGCAGCCGAAGCTTTAACGGCAATCAATATTTCATTATCCAACCTCGTCCGAGAACGAGTCACTGCAGCCACAGAAGCCGTAGCTACTGATGCTTTGGCCGCTTCATCAGCCAATGTATTACCAGTAACGTGTACTCCTACACGTTGGTGACCTAATGTATGAACTACATGGACACCTGGCAGCTTATCCTTAAGATCAGCCACCCTCCCTACAACATTTAGTGTTTAATTGTGTTCCCTTTAGAATCCCTAAACCCGTTCAGTTTCCAATGATTGAGATATTCATTATATGACTGGACGCAGCAATATGAATCACAGACTATCAAAGTCCGGCTTCCTGCCTCAGTATGTTGGAGCGCTAGAAGAAGAGCCTTAAGCTCGGCCAACTGGGCTGTGCAGTCCGCTAAGGTCTGCGTGTAAGTATTGTGAGGATGGAAAACTCCGTCTTCCAGTACCCCGCGCATGACTGCGCAAGCTGCCGAGTATTGATGTTTAGTACCTACAGCCGGTTGTGCCGATCCGTCAGCATAAATGATAGTATTATAACTGTCTAGTGGCAAGATATTTAGAGGAGCGGGGTACTCCTGTTCATACTGGAGAAATTCTTGTGTCTGAAGTCTTGGGTCAAATACATAATCAACATCAGTGGCGGTCAGAGACGTTGCCCATTGAATCCAACGTGGATGTAATGCCTTAGCGTTCGGAACGCTCGCTTTAGTGACAGCCTCTAAGGCCGGTACCGGGGAGACAACAATAATGCGTTTCCCCTGGGCAAGTGGCCTCTCCTTTATGACGGCCATCTGAACTGCTGTCAGAATCTTTTCTGTAGGTGCAAAACGTTTTTCAGCATTTGAGTATAAGTGTGATTTATATGTCATCGGCACTGTGTCATCCTCATTAAAGGTGACATAAGTAAATCCAAGTGCTCCAGCAATTATCCTGATGACCAAATTTGTTTTATTGTCACGTGTGTGTAAGTGTTTAGCATCGAGCATGTCTCGTTGCATATCCCTAAGGATATGTGTGTGTTCAATCGTCCATCGTCTGCTAGAAAAATTGGGCTGTATTAAGTCATAAAGTGGCTTGATGCGTTCTGCATAATCTAGAATGTATGTTCTGCCAAAATTGAAGAAACCCAGTAATGGCTGTAATTTCTTAATTGTGTTAGGAGGCTGTAGTTGAGCACACTTTTCTAGAAAGTGCGGGCCAGGCTCTTCCCTTCATTTGATAGCTCATATCCCAGGAACAACACACTAAGAAAGGCTATCTTGCTTTTCTTAAAATTGAATTTATAGGTCTGCAAACCCCAAAACGATCGAATCGACCCTCGCAAGATGAATGTCGAGGGCGTCGTCAGTGAGATAGATATCATCCACATAGGACAATGCATCGGAATCAAGCTCGTGCAAAATTTATGTTACACGGGCTGAAAACAGTCCTGGGCTATTTTTATAGCCTTGAGGTAAACGACAAAAGCGTTTTTGAGAGCCAAATGAAAATGTACTGAGGTCCCTACTTTCATGTGCTAAATTCTGGCAGAAAAACCCATTAGATATATCCAATGTAGTTTTATATTTTTTACGCACTATATTGTTTATCAGTGCTGTGCTGTGAGAATTTTGTATAGCATATGTGCGTGTATGACTATTTAAGTGTCTATAATCAATCACTATTCTATATGAATGATCTGGCTTTGCAACAGGGAATAGTGGATTATTCATCGCCGATGTACAGGGCTCAATAACTCCCTGGTACTCAAGTTGTGACAGTATCTCTTTCACCGGAGCTTTCGCTTCATGTTTAACAGGGTATTGTGGCTGTGGTTGGGGTGTAGACCTAAAGGGAATAACATGACAAGGAGAGTCCTTGTCCCATGATTACGGTATAGCGCGGGTGCCTGCGCTAAAGCCCATTCAGCAGCATAGGCTTTTTTGTCTGCTTCTGGAACAAGATCGGAGAAAGAAGGCAAAATGACATCTTCCCCATGCGGGAGCTTGCGGACGTGTTCAGGTGGCCAGTCTCTCTCGGCCAACAGGATATCACTAGTAAGTTCATCCCAAAATATTATATTAATAATGCGTTCCATGTCTCCCTCTATCTGAATTGTTAAATCATAAACCCTATCGGGTGGGAGAACGCGGCCATCCGCTGTCTCAACTGCGATGTAATCGCTAGTTGCTGTTGCATCCAGATGATCTTTCAGACTCTGGCGACATATCGTGACCTCTGCTGCACTGTCCAACAGAGTCACAGCCCACTTCTTGTTCCTCAACAGTGTTCTCAATACTACTGGCATTTTTAACTGTCAGTGCTGCCACCTTCTTCTTTTTAAACTGCGGCTTTTGCTGAGGAGTTTTTTCTTCTTTTTTAATGGCAGACTGTGGTGAGTCTTTCTTTTCTTTCACGTATTCCAGACGTCGATCTTGACGGCCCCCTCTCTCGCTACGTTTATCCAGTGCATCCTGAAAGGAACGAGAGGGACGTGAATCAGTATATCTGTCTGGAGTTCTAATGTGCTCCCTATTTCTGAGATTATACCTCCTTTCGGAGTACTCCGGATGTGGAGAATCAGCTCTCTTATTTCTCCTTTCTTTGAAATCTTTTTGTTTGTCCCAGCACTTTTTAGAGCCCTCTTGTGCCTGCTTTGTACCTTCCTTATAGGCGGTACTTGTTAATTCCAATTTTTTAGGTTTGGCTCCCAAACTATCCCGTCCTATACTAGTATAGGTATCGGAAATTATTTTCGATAGCTAACTCTCTTGTTCCAAATCTGGAGTTTCCCGGAGACGCTGGCGTATTGCCAGTGCTACCGCTTCCCCTTTAATATTACTCAGTATTATCGAGGAGATGGCGTCAAAATTACGCATTAGTTTCATCCCCAGATCCAGGGCTGGTGCAGCCCCATGTTCATTTTGTATTTGTTTTAACACCTTCGGTAAATTGGCAAGTGTCGGGGTACCATGTGTGGTAGTATAAATGGCAGCGAAGACTGTACCCCATGTGGCGCAGTCATCCACCGAGGGAACCATCCCAAACGGCAAGCACATAGTGAGCAGTCTATGTTTTTCCTGTGGTCCCGTATGGGGAAACACAGCTTTCAGCTGATTAGTTTTCTGGGCAATCCAGAACGGTATTTTTTCCCGTTCCGTGGGCACTTTACCCATAATAGTATGCACTGTTTGTGGATTAATCCCAGTAGCCAATTGATATCCACCAGCTACTGGCGGTGCTGGACTCGCTGGTGTAGTGTTCAATGTTCGCATTATGAACTGAACCAATCGTCTATATAATGCTACTAATTCATTATATAATACTCGTAAATCTGCGATCGGCATATTCTGTATCCTGGGTGAGGTGTATATGTGGCAAACATAGGCCACGTAGGGCCCTCATTACTTAAAGGACCTAGCCTCACTCTTCGTAGTACATGTGGTAGGGCGCCTTCAAACCAGTTCTGATGCTCTTGATATGGGAGCGATATTTCATGATACTGGTATGCTTCGTACCATACAGGTACGTTCGCAATTTCATATGTGTGAAATGTGTGCGTTCTTTGGTCCGCCTCAGGAAAGGTGACCCAACAGTAAAACATTTCTGTTTAGTATGCTTCAGTTGCTTCTATTATCAGAGTAACATCCCCGCCCTCTTCTGTAAGGCCATGCGCTAATAAATGTTGTGTAAGTGCATGTCTAGCATTTGCAGGAATGTCTATGGTATTAGCCATAGTTGTTTAGAGAAACGGAACACCAAAAATAGGGGAAATGTTTCCTTTTTATTAGTTTGAGCTCGAACAACCTACAGCTTAATTAGGTGTTACCTGTTCAGCTGAGGAGGATTCTCCCAAAGACCACCGACGTCTCCGTATAATGGTACTAAGGGTACCTGTTGTCTGTGAGACAGTGATAGTCAGGGTATCCGTAAATTAGTGCCTAAACACCATCGTTGGTGGCGCCATGTCGTAGTTTGGACTCTTGCTCTGAGCAAGACTGCTGGTTTAAAGATAACAGTACTTTTTTTTGTAGGTGACTGAGTCTTTCCTACAACAAGTCGCAACTGTTGTCCCAACCTCACCGGCTCACTAGCAGCACCTCACCAGAAACACAATAGTAAAAGGTGATTTGTGGCAGTTGCTTACGCATGGACTCAAAGTAAGATATCTCAGGGTTGTCGTGGTTAAACGGAGATTACCCTTTTCTCACAGATATATTATGTCTCACGCAAACAAAGGCAATAACACAGATGCAGTGAAGTTATAATAGTTTTTATTTAACATAACTGCAATTTGTGATAAGTTGCATGAACTGCAATGATTAGTATAATGAATATACCAAGCAACAGTATTGTGAAGAAGAGAGTCATGGTTATAAAGACCCCCACCATTTTTGCAATATATGAAAGAAATATATATATATATGTATGTATAAGATGCAATATGCCCTAATACCCTAATGAGAATAGGCTTAACCTCCTACCTAAAGGAGAGCTGGGTTTGCTAAACCTAATCTGCCAAAGCCGTGTCCATGAGAGGAGCCCCCAACCATCGTTACCTTGGAATGAGGTCTCTATCTCAGACTCCGTAGGGACACGAAGACTGGGTCAGCGTCAAGACGACTGCAGCATTGGTATCAGCGATGGTGGCGATGCCCTCTGGTCGGAATTCCTCTGATTATCTGTCTAAAAGTGTGATGTATTTATACAGATCTACAAGGTCTTCTGACGTAGGTGTATTCCAAAACAATAGATAACAGGCATGCTTGGGACGGCAATTAATATCAACAATGCCTCGAAAGTATAGAGAGGGAAAATCCCTAAGTGTGAACACCTACTGTTTGTTTGTCTTTCGCGCTTGATCTTGACGCCTTGGCGCAGTGACACTGATAATAAAACTCATAACAAGTGGCTTAACTATAAACAAGGCAGCCATCTTAGAGGAAATAAATAATTAAATGAGCTAAGACAGAGCAAGCTAAGTAGGTTAAAAGCCACTAGGTGACGGGGGCACGAGTTTACAAGCCTACGGCTAAGCTAACTCCTGTTATCCCATTAAAACAAACTAGGATTCACTACAGGACTGCTATGTACAGGATGTTCTCTAGCTGGTTTAGGTGGATCTCAGGGATGCTGATGAGCAGAGCATGGCTACCTTTGAGATAAAAAGTCTAGAACAAACTGAACCATTCGGAGGTGCACTTCTGGTAGGTAGAGCTTCATTCTGTCGAGCAGGGGTGCTGTTGCTAAACACTCTCTATCTTGTGTGCAGTGTAGGTACTGAAAATAATGTTTGTTTCATGTGAAATCAAAGGGCTTGGCGCTGACAGTGAATCATGGAGTGAAGCCACCAGGATATTGTTTGCAGCCACTTTTGAAGAATACAGATTCCATCTTGGTGATGATTAGCTTGTGGTAGGCTTGGACACCCATGCACAAATTGTGGAAAGGCAATTCTTACGATGGTTAATGTCACAGCCTATTCAGGTGTAGGTGAGGCTGGATCCAGCTTTTCCCTCCCATCCTGCAAGGATGGCCCATAAAGTCACACCTAAGCTCTCATTGTGTGTGGCTGCCCAGGGGGAATACACAAAGCCCTGCTGTCACCCACCCCAGGCATGTGCTCAGAGACAGGCAGCAGGGCATCAAATGGCTAAAGTAAGAAACTTTCTAAACTTGGCATTTTCCCAATTGAAATGTAAAATCTGACTTCACTATAAGGCAGAATTTTAAATTGTTATTCCAGAGACACCAAACTTGAAAGAATCATCTCTTCCCATTTGGAAATTACACTTATAAATTGTAATAAGGCAACTCCAATGTTATCCGATGGGAGGTATTTGCCTTGCAGTACTGAAAAACAAATTTAAGAGTTTTTCACTACCAAGACATGTCAAACTTAAAAATACAGGTCCTGCTTTTTACATACATTGTACCCTGCCCTCTGGGCTGTCCAGGGCCTACCCTATGAGTGACATATGTATTAAAAAAAGGTTTGGGCCTGGCAAATGGGTTATTTTGTCAGGTAGACATGGCAGTGTAAAACTGTACATACCGGCTACTTAAGTGGGTGGTACAATCAGTACTACAGGCCCACTAGTAACATTTAATTTACAGGCCCTCAGTGCATAGTGCACTTTACCAGGGACTTACAAGTAAACTAATAATGCCAATGGTGATAAGCCAATACTACATTCTTTAGAGCGGAGAGCACAAGCACTTTAACATGGTTAGCAGTGGTAAAATGCACAAAGTCCTAAGTCCAACAACAACAAATTTCAGCACAAATAGGAGGAGAAAGGCAAACTGTATGAGGGTGACCCTGCAGAAAGGGTGAGGTCTAACAGTCAGCCAGTGCGAATTGCAGGGCCACCATTAGAGGTTTAGGATTAGTGGTGGAGGATGGGGCCTTAAAGCACTTTGCAGATCACACAAATGCTCTCAGATCTGGAGGAAGCCATATGGACTAGCTAGGATTTGATCTTCAGGAGTAATGTAAACCACTATAGGATTGCTCCACCAAAGCTCAATTTGAGTGTAAGGATGTCAAGTAGGGTACGGGGGTCAACAGAGCTAAGCCTACAGAACAGTCAATCAGGACAAGAAGGCATGCAGCTTTGTTGTTGGAAATCTGCAAAACACCACTAATCGCTTGGTTGTGGTTGTCCCCCTACTACACTGTGCTCATATTCTATTCTGGTAGCCTTGCAGGGTTTGGCATTTCTCTTGATCGTTCCATGAAGCTGGCTGGCAACACCCTTCTTGATGATGGTCCCTTGGAATTGCAAATGCATAATTAGGTTTTAATTAGTAACGTCAAGTTAGCATGTCAGATTACACAACTCAGGTGCATGTACAACAGAATGATATCCCACACAGAAACAGTGTCCACCCACAGGCATCATCAACTCCATACCTGTGCATATTGGAATAACACACAAAGTGCATTATGGACATTCCAGTTCTACATTCTGTATTGCAACCAATAGCTATGAATATTATGTAATGTGATACTTGCAAATTAACTTGGACAGGACTAGAGCACAGCCATACACAATTTCTATGCAAGTACAGCATGGTACACAAGGTATATTAACTGAAATAAAATTATCAACTCGTCTTGTGGCAACTCCGCCCATGTAGCATGGAAAATTTCTTTGTTACCTATAATTAAGCCTGAACATTGGCACTGTGCTCCCCCTCTGCTGCTTGCATGGGCTGTGGGTTCTACTGCTAATGCGGCGGATGTCACAGAAGTCCTGGGAGAAGTTGCAGTGCAGTGGAAGACCAATATTACCACACTCTGAACTTGTGAAGTACACAGCAACCCCTCATGCCTTCACAGCACAACCAGCTGTGCCACGCCCTCCATATTTTCACACAGAACTAGCCTTTCCGACAAGGCAGCGGCAAGCAGCAACGCAAATGAAGGCTTATTCCAATCACCAGAGCACATTTACCACTACTACAGGAGTGATACGTTGGCATCGAAATGTAGGGTTATAGAGCAGGCCATGCTTCAAGTACAGCAAATGCATTTAGACGTGATAAATTGTGGTGGAAAGTGGGTTCAGTCAGCAGCACGATGACAAAGGATTTTTAGGGGGTAAGGTGGAGTGGGTATGGCAGGTGTAAAGCTACCACAGCACTATGTGGGGCAGTCCACACAGATTCAGATGCAGAGAAGCATCACCAACACCAGCTAGAAAGTGAAGTTCAGGGCTTCTGTAGGCCTAGAGACTTGGTTGGTGCTGTGACTGCAAACCTCTTGAGACAACATCGCAACGTGCAAATTGAACTGCGCGCTATAGGGAAGATGTTTCACAGGGTCTAGTACGAGGAACATGATCATTTGAAAAAACGCAAACAGAAAATGCTGTAATCTGGGCTGCGCTGCAAGCCTTTAGAGTGAGGCGGTCTCAGCAGTGCGTTTGTTCTACAGAGAGTGGAGGTTAAAGGGTCTTTGACAGTAACAAGTAGTGTAATACCGAAGGAGAAGGAGACAGTGACATTTGACTTTCACAATATGCAGGCAAAGCTTACTTTTTGTATTTGTTTTCATTATCTTGCTGTGCACTCTCAGCCTTGGACACTGCTGACATGTTTATGTACCTGTGAATAAACAGAAAGGTATGTTTACAAACTAACATTTTGCTCATGTACACTCATCATCACAGTACCTCATTTGTTGGCCCTATCAATCCTGTGTGCCCTATCCTAATTTTGCGATTTTATATCGCGCAAACTCGACCGGAAAGTATTGGAGCGCTTTACATGAGCACCAGTTATTTTGTACAAGGACACATTAATTTTTGTGGTAAGCACAGGGAGATTCAGATTTTCCATGAATCACAGGATGTTGAGCTGATGCCGAGGCTCAAGCCTGGTTCCCCCACTCCAAGGTTGGACACTCCGGCCAGTACACCACATCCTCTCCCCTATGGTGTACATACTGCATCATTCCCCTGGGATGGTGGGTGAGAGGGGCCTCATCATCACCACCTGAATCCACATTCTTGGGTTGAATTTGTAGACACATCCCACTTGCAATGATATGCAACAGTGCACATGTGGCTATTGTCTTACAACATATCTCTGGGATTCAATGAAGTGCACCATCACATTTGTGTATGGAACAGAATTTGCCATTCAATATCCCTAATGTTCAGTTTATCAAAGATCTGATCTGCTTTTATGGGGTGTTATATTTCTAACCTGTCTCTGTGGATTCAGGTAATATGTCTCAATTATAGATCATGTGGCATACACACTGTAGCTTATAATATGTATAGAAGGGTTTACCAGGTGGGTGTTGTGCACACAGGACCTATTCCAGTGGGGGTGTTGGCCTGGATGCATAGTGTGTGGCTGCTAAACACAGGGCATAGCTCTTCCGCGAGTCCTACCTCTAAGATGTGTCTGCCATGAACGTCCTCCTTTAATTGGCCCTAACAGTCTGAATCTCAGTCTGAAAATGCTCTCCTTTTCGTGCCAGACTTCCAGGGTTCACATGCATCTCTCCATAGCATACAGGCCAGACAATTTGGAAATTTGTGGTATATTTCTGGTCTCTTTTTAGGGTTGAGCCTGCAAGTGCATGCATTAGCGCATGCATCTCACTTGTGAGACTCTGTTGTGCACAGTAAAGGACTTCGAGCCTGCCTGTTACTCACCATTTGTTGACTTGCATGGCGCTCTTCTTTACAGCCTCGTAATTCATCCACTTCAGGCCTGGCATCATTTCCGTTCCTCTCTGTGGTGCAGGGACTAAACACTGATTGATTTAACTTAATCAGTGCATGTTTGCTGCTCCCATTGTGATTGAGGTACTATTTTGTTCCTTTTAACTTATAGTGTCCTGCAGACAGAAGGCTTGTGACTGGCAAAAATGTGCCATACAGGACAAACAAAATTGTAAAGTTTTCTGTTCTTTATAGCTTTCTTTTATTTTGCCTAATCGTCTTTTCTCACCTTCCACTTATGTTTGATTTTGTTTTTGCTCGGCATTCTTCTCAAAAGATTATCTTGTTCGAAATATTGCAATGCAGCATTGCTTCATTATTATGTGTAATTTATTTAATGATGCCTTAACACATAATAGTGTAGCACATCACAACCCACCCCATTCCAATCCGACCCACCACAATCTACCCCAATCAACCATTCTTTACCCCACACCAATTCCCCCCTCTCCAATCCAAACCTCTCACCACAAACCAGCACACACCCCACTCCAATCCTCCCAGCCCACTCCAAATCTAATCTGCCCCACTCCAATTCACCCCAGTCTAATCCAAAACAGTCTGCATCACTCCAAAACAATCTGCATCACTCCAATCCAAAACAAACTGCCCCAGTCTAATCAAAAACAATACACTCCACTCCATTCCAAAACAATGTGCCCCTCTCCCATCTACCCAACTCTAATCTGTCCCACTCCAAATCAAAGCAACCTACCCTACTCCAACCCAAAACAATTTGTCCCATTCCAATCTGCCCCAATCCAAAACAGTCTGGTCCATTGCAATCTGCTGCACTCCAATCTAAAATAATCTGCCCCACTGCAATCCAAAACAATCTGCCCCCTTCAGTCCACCTCACTCCAATCTGCCACACCCCAATCTAAAACAATCCACCCCACTTCCATCTGCCCCACTCCAATCCAAAACAGTCTGTCCCATTCAAATCCGCCCACTCACTCTGCCCCACTCCAATCCTTCACTCTCCAGTCTGCCTCAATCCACTCCAAAACAATCTTTCCTACTTCAACCCACCCCACTACAATCGGCCCCACTACAATCAAAATCAATATGCCTCACTTTAATCCAATCCAATTTACCTGACCCCAATCCAATCCACCCCACTCCAATCCAATTCATCCCACACCAACCCAATCCACTTCACTCCAATCCATCCTAATACAATATGTCCCACTCCAATCCACCCCAATCCAATCCAATCCACCACACTCAATCCATTTCACCCCACCCTAATCCACCCACTCAATTCGATCCACGCTACTAAATCCAATCCACCTCACTCCAATCCACTCCAGCCCACCCCAATCAGATACATTCCAATCCAATTCATCCCACCCACTCCATTCCGTTCTACCACACTCCAAATCTACACCACTCTAATCCACCCCACCCCATGCCAATCCAATCCAATGCACTTCACCTCAATGCTATATACCCCAGTCCAATCCACCCCAAACCAACCCACCTCAATCCAATCGATCCCACCCCAATCCAGTCTACCCCACCCCACCTCAATCCAATCCACCCCACCCAAATCCAATCCACCCTATCCCATTTCAGTCCACCCCACTCTAATCCAATCGCCCCAATCCATTCCACCTCACCCCACCCCACCCCATCACAGTGCAATCCACCACACTCAAACCACTCAAATCCAACACACCCACCCCATTCCAATCTATCCCACTCCAATCCACCCCACTTCACTCCATCCACTCTACCATAATCTAGCCCACCCCATCCAAGTTCAGTCCACCACATTCCAATTCAATCCAGCCAGCCTACTCCACTCCAATACACCCCATTCCAATACAACCCACTCCACCCCACCCCTACCCAATCCACCCTATTCATTTCAGTCCACCCCACTCTAATCCAATCCACCCCAATCCATACCACCTCACCCCACTCCAATCCACTCAAATCCAACACGCCCACACCATTCCAATCCATCCCACTCCAATTCAATCATCCCATTCCAATCTACCCCACTCACTCTGATCCACCTCATTCCAATCTACCCCTCTCACTCAAATCCATCATACTCTACTCCAATCCATCCACTTTATCCCAATCCAATCCACCCCACTCCATCCATCCAGTCCACCCCACTCCAATCCATACAACCCACCCTTCTCCAATCGACCCCACTCCAATTCAATCACCCCACTCTAATCCACCCTTCTCCAATCCTATCCACCCAACCACAGTCCACTCCAATCCAGTGAGCCAATCCAATCCACCCCACTCCAATCCAATCCAATCAACCCAACCCCAGTCCAATTTAATCCACCCCAATCTCAACTACTTCATCTCATTTCATTCCACCACACTAAAGCCAATCCACCCCACATCACCCCACTCCACTCAATCCACCATAGTCTACCACAATCCAATTCACCCCACTCAACTCCAATCCAATCCACCCCACACTCCAACTCACTCCACCCTATTCCACCCCAGTCCACTCCTCTCCACAAGACTCTCTGCCACTGAAACACTGAACTCTACTCCCTCTACCTAACTCTGTGGCACTCTACTACTCCTACTCCACTTTACAACATTCCAAGAAATCCACTTTATGACACTCTACTTCCCTACTCCACTTTGACACTCCACCCAACTAACTTTTAGTCATTCTGAACAGCAGCCAAACTGGGGTTCAACATGGCAAAACACATTGCCAAAGCCAATATCTCTTGTGTAGGTGTGGCCTGTTCGCTTTGCCAATGATTTTTATAGTTTGCACCTGGTTATCACAGGCCTCGATCTGATTTTAATTTGAGAGTGGTAGTTGCTGTTTTTGCTACTATTGACTAATTAAATATTTTGCTTACATATGTTTGTACAGCTTCTGAATTCAGATATTTTACATCACTTTGTGCAGAATTTATGGTCAAACTCACAAATGTCTAGTACATCAGGCTCCTTATATATGACTAAGAAGATGGTACGCTGCCTTATGCATCATGATGTTCCTGTGCAGAACCTTTCGACAGCCTTAACTTGATTGCAAATATCAAATGTATTATTTTTCCACATTTCAACAAAGATGTGTGGTTCCTTGATCTAAACGCATCAACGTTATCCACCACTTCACGACATACGATCTAAATTAGGGACCAGTGTGATCCATCCTGCCTGTATTGCACACTGACAGGGTGTGATTCTACAACCAAATGTGAAATGTAAGAAGGTGCTCTTGAGTTGGCCTTTGGCGATGACAGTGTGTCAGCACAGCTGACCAACGGAATTTAGAGACATGCATCATCATTATAAATTCCAGCAATAAGTGTTCTTCTTTGGAAGAACTGTGCCTTCGACCCTGCGCAGCGTCCCCCTGCCTTTGAGATAGGTTTGCGAATCCGATCAGTACCAGATACATACAATCTCTGGTTGGGTTATATTTAAACTTCACGAGTCCACAATTGGATGCATCGCCTGTCCCACATAAAGAAGTTTCTGCAATCACTTCTTGTACAAACTTCCGAGTACATGTGGAAGGGTGCCCTCTTTCCTTCAAGAGAAACATTCATTCCCACAGAACTATGAGTAGCATCTCTTGATGAAACAAAGTAACTCCACATTTGTAACACTTGCTTCACATCCACCTGAAGTGAATGCTGGGTGTGAGTGCAAAGAGGTCAACTACGTATCTTTCTTCAGTAAGCCTAGTTAAATATTGTCAATTTTGAACTCGTTTGACTCACCTTTCTTTGTCTCATTTGATCACTACTAGCTAAATGTTGCTGTACCATAATAAAAGTGAGATGACTAAGAAATCTGAAAAACAGTTGTAGCATGCACAATGATGTGTGCTTGCCATACAATTATCTCTCACAAACGAATTCAAATGACAGGTTTTTTTTCAATTTTTGTATGCCTTGCAATAGGCCAAACATCAGCATTTCTGCGTCTGTGTGTTTAAGTCCCGTAGTATTTCCGTACATGAGCTGCCAATTGGGATCTTGGCTACCATCTTAAAATCAGTGCAAATGACAACACTTTCAGGAGTAAATTTTCCCATTTGTGGTATTCTCCTTTGTGGCATTACGTTTAACAGTAACACAGAGCCTGTAAAATGCTGCATTTTTGGATAATTGCTGCAACCTTAAATTCAGGCCGCCTGACAAATTATATCAAATTTCCAAATGCATGGGCCCAATCTAAACCAGGTCCACTAAGGGTCTGAAAAAAGGATTTTGGCAGGGTTTAGAAAATGTGATGTGTATGATGAATTCTAATCCAATTGCTGCCAGAGGTTACAAAAGTGGTCTTCATGAACTGACACTTGTCGCTACACTTCATTGCTTGGGACAATAAATTAATGCAGCAAACTCCTTTATGTGAGGGGAAATGGCTATATCACACTGCCCAATTAGAAGTCTTCAACAAGCATTGGCAAAGTCAATAGATGTTGCCTATGTTTTTTCTTTTGCGTTATATCTTACAACCTGGATTATAAATGTTAGAAAAATGATATAATAATGTTTGCTTTATATTTGATTAACCGTTAATAGTTGTTTATGTTGTGATGTATGCTGAATTAATATCCCAGGCTTCCAAACTCGTAATTTGTACCTTATTTAATAGGGCATTGTATTAGAGTATAGTAGTGTAAAGTTAGTAAAGTGCCATTGTACCTGCTGTGTCGTTCAAATCATCCCCATTTTAACTACAAGGTAACCACAATTGTGACTGCTTGTTTAGTAGTAAAATATAGCACTATTTGGTGTTTAGAGGAGCTGTAACAACTTTTGACCCCAGTGCCACTGCACCTACTGCACTATTCAAATCATGACCTTAATGCCTGCAAGATAACTACACTTGTGACTTCCTGTTTAGTAGTAACATTTAGCAATAATCTGTGTTTAGAGGGGTTCTGACACCTTGTGGCACGGGTGACCCTAGTGCCTGCAAGATAACAGCACTTGTGATTGCCTGTTTACAAGTAATAATTAGTAACAATTTGTGTTTAGTGGCGTTCCTAGAGCTTTTGGGCCTGGTGCCACTGCACCTGCTGCACCATTCAGATCATGACCCTAATGCCTGTAAGGTAATTGTACTGGGGCTACCTGTTTAGAAGTAAAATATAGCAATAGTTGGTGTTTAGAGGATTTCTGACAACTTTTGGGCCTGGTGCCACTGCACCTGCTGCACCATTCAAATCATGACCCTAGTGCCGCAAGATAACTGCACTTGTGACTGCCTGTTTAATAGTAACATTTAGCAATAATCTGTGCTTAGAGGAATTCTGACACCTTGTGGCACCGGTGCCACTCACCCTGCTGTACCATTTAACCATGACCCCAGTTCCTGCAATATAATTTCACTTGTGACTGCCTGTTTAGTAGTAAGATATTACAATATTTGGTGCTTAGAGGAGTTATGACAACTTTTGGCTCCAGTGCCACTACACCTGCTCACCATTCAGATCGTGATCCTATTGCCAGCAAGGTAACTGCATTCATGACTGACTGTTTAGTAGTAAAATATAGCAATATTTGGTGTTAGAGGGGTTTCTACAGCTTTTGGCCCCAGTGTCACTGTACCTGCTGCACCATTAAAATCATGACCCTAGTGCCTGCAAGGTAACAACACTTGTGGCTGCCTGTTTAGTAGTAAAATATAAATATATTTGGTGTTTATAGGAGTCCTGACAATTTTTGTTCCTAGTGCCACTGCACCTACTGCACGATTGAAATCATGACCCTAGTGCCTGCTAGATAACTGCACTTGTGTCAGCCTTGTGTCAGCACTTGTGGTTAGAGGAGTTCTGACAGCTTTTGGCCCTGGTGTCCATGCACCTACAGCACCATTCAAATCATGACCCTAGTGCCTGCCAGGTACACTTGTGACTGCCTGCTAATAAGTCACTGAGAGAATAACAATTCAAAATAAAACATTGCCCTATTATACAAATGACTTTTCTTTAAAAAGGAATGAATGGTAATTTAAGAAACTAACACAAATTAATTGAAATATTTACAACTGTTATTCATCAGAAATGTAATTATTAGGAATGGGCAGTGAACTCCGCTCTACTTGGGGAGTTTGCAGAGTTTTTCCCACTCCACACTCCGCATAGAGGGCAGAGTTCCGAAAAACTCTGCAGAGTTTTTTCCTTGCTCGCGCTCATCAATGGTGAGTAGGGAAAATCTTACTTAAGACCACCTCCTGGCGAGATTTCTCAACGCAAGCGGTCTCAGTATGGTTGTGACTGCTTACATTGAGCAGCCTTCCGTTCGCATTGCAGTAGCTGCCGCTTGAGTAGAAAACCAACTCGATGAGCAGAAAAAAAGCAGCGCCCTGTTGCACTGCTCAGGGAGCCGCTCACGCAGATTTTTTCAGTGCGGGAAAAACACCTGGTGCTAAAAATCAGCATGAACTGTGTGACCTAATGCACTTTGCCGCTTGCGGAACCCCGCGTATTGTGGCAGACTTTTTGGGCAGTTTGCAGAGCTCCGTGTAGCGCAACTCCACGAAGTCCATCTAGGCCTAGTAATTATTAAGTAATGAAAAACACAACATAATGAGCCCACTCGCTGTTTGCTTTACATCTGCACTCGATACTCCATTGCAAGATGGCTGACATGTTTATAAACATTTCACTGCGAACTGAATTGCGTTCAGTTCATCTTTTCAGGTTCAAACCCTAACACCAAAAAACAGAATGTGTACTTTGGCCACGCTCCATGCAATGGCAAAGCAGAACAGAAAGCAGAACAGAAGAGCAGGAAGTGACCTGCTAGCCAATCAGAAGCAACTAAATTCAAGCAACTGAGCGACATTTGAAACAAATGGGAAGTTTAGGTAAGTAAGGGGCAAAGTAGGGGCAGGTTCTTAGTCCCACTACAGAATTTGTTTTTAGTAACATAAGACTTCGCAAGCACAGTGCAAGTGTTGTGCAGGCGAAAACTAAAAATGGGGTAAAATTGACATTATAAGTCTGAGAGACGAATGGCAGTGTGAACATTTACAATTGTTTCAGGATCTGCAAACTCATTTCTCCCTATCCCAAACTCAAATCTATATATATCTGCAGCTCTGCCACACCCTTGCTAGTCACTTGACCAAGATAATAGAAGTGCCCGAATACAATCTGTTAATTGGGTTATGGAACCATGTCGCAGATATACCACACTCTTGTTCTTAACACCCTGACAAATTTACATCCCTCAAACAGAAGTAGGAGAATTGAGTTAGACCCTCTGATGACACTGATTGGTAGGATGCTTAGATGGTCCCTCTGGCGAATTGCTATCTCCACTCAGCTTCTATTGACCCAGCTGAACTACTTGCATGTCACCTACTTCACCCGATCGTCTTTGGCATGCAGGCAGGATTCCTCCTCCCACATGCGTTTGTTGCATCCATGCAGATTATTTTATATGGTCTGGTCGTGCCCCAAAGTTGCATGGTTTTGGTGGGAAATTGAGGGGCTACTGGCCCGGCTCCTGAAACAACCAGATGAACTTATAAACCAGAGTGGCCCTTTTAGGAATTTTGATGGACCCTGGTGGTAACCGTGGTGAACATAATCTATTGAGGGTGGCCGAAATAGTTGCCATAAGAGATCTCACACACCTAAGTCCCGAAATACCCCTACTTTGTTAGAATGGCAGTGGGGGCGGGTTAGCGTGTAAACCCATAACTGACAATTTATTAATCCAGGTGTTGTCCTCAGAAACATTGGAGAATTTGGGGTAAATGGTGGGCGTATTTTGGGCTTAATGGTGAATTACTGATTACACGATGAAAAGACAGACTCAACAAAGTTGATTTATAATAAAAAAAGGATTTCTCTACAGTTTAGCGCTACTGAGAGGAACTTAAAAGTTCCTATCAAGGCAAGTTAGAATTACACTACATTACATTGTCTCTGATCGGCAGCTCCAGATTCTCTAACAATCTGATGTGTCAAAATCAACAGTAGACTTTCAAAGAGGCACATGGCTCAAAATGGCAGTATGCAGTATAAAGACAAGGTAATGCTTGTCACCGGCCACGGGATAGTTCACTGTGGGCTGCATAACTTAAGACTTGTGGCAAAAGCAGTCACATTCCTGACATACTATGGGAGCTGGTAGTTTGTCAAGGGACATGTGCGCAGCACTGGAAGGTGTCCAGGCTAAAGTAGGCCTGTGAGAGACTATCTACTGCTTCAAAGGGCAAGCCCAGGCAGGACAATTGTACGAGTGGGGTGAGTCATAGCTGGAATGCCATCAGTTCTCATTCTGTCTGCATGACGCGTTCAAGCTATTGGCAGATATTTTGTCCTCTATTGTGATTTTCATGTGGGGCTTATAAAAAGCCAGAGGGGGAGGCGAGAAGGGGTGTAATAGAGACAGCTACTTGGGAGGATTGAACTTCTTTTCCTGGTGTTAGTAAAAAGTACTGTGGAGAAATACAGTGTGAGTGCAGAAGTGCTATAGCGTCAGACTTGTGCAGTGCTACTCTAATAGTGCACCAGTACAAGTCGTTAGTTGTGAGAGACTGCGCATGTTCTGCTGTAAGACATATAGGTCCAGATTAAAGAAAAGTTGCGCTTCACGTGACCCCCTTGGCTCCCCTAACGCCACCATGTGTACGCTGTATTTAAGATATGCCACACCATGTCAGTATTAGGAACAATAGCACCAAAATTCTTGACGCTATTGTGGCTCTTTGTTCCACTAGCACCAAAAATTCTGACACTAGTGGAGCAAAGTGCAAGGAGGCCTATTGATTCCAATGGGTGAATCCTTTTTAATGCCTGCTTTCAGCAGGTGTTAAAAATGATGCCAAAAATAGCCAATAAAATCTTGTAGATTCAATTACACCATTTTTGCTGGCCTCCTTGCGACGGAACACCCCTTTGCATGCATTATGCATGGCGCATGGATAATATGGTGCAAAGGGTCGCAAAGTGGCGCAATGCATGCATTGCACCACTTTGTATATATGGCACAGCGTTTTTGGCAATCTAATGCGACATTAGCAGCAGAAAAATGACACTAAAGTGGAGTTAGATTGCGCAAGGCCATCCTTAAAATTGGGCCATACTGTGAGAGTTGTGAGGGACTAAGCATGTTATGGTCCTACATCTGCACTGGGAGTGCTCCATTGTTTGAACTGCTGTACATATTTCAATAATAAGAGGGCTTCAGAGTTAGACATACTGCATCAGTGAAATCTAGAGTGTTCTAGCACCATGGACTCAGTGCCAGTCCACCAGGAACATCCACACACTTTAAGGTCACATGGTCAGGGATGTCTCTTTCGGCTTGATGGTACCCAGTGATTCCAGGTGGGCCCCCAGCACTCCTTTTAAACAACCAATACTTCTCTTTCCTCAAGTCCTTACTTACAAAGAGGGGGAAAAGGCGAGAAAGAGGAAAACATAGTGACGACTACAAGAGTGAGTTAAAGAGGCAGGGAGTACCTAGAAGTTTATTAAAGAGGCATTAGGTGGGATCAAAACGACACAGCCTTAGTATAGGGCACCCTGACTTTCAATCACTCCTGCCATGGGCTTCTCAGCAAAATGTTGAGCCTTGAATCTTTTCAATTGCAAATTAAGCACTGAAGGCAGCCTTCATGTGTGAAGTGGAAACTGCAGGCTGAGCCATTTAATAGCATTCACATTTCTTTCTACCATTTGTGGCATCAGAAAAGCAGTAGCCAAATGGTACTTTTATTGCATTACAATTTTTGCTGTGATTTATTTCATATTTTTATTTAAATGTTTCAATGTCTTGAGGTGGCCTGCATGTGTACAGAAAGCACACCGTGTGGCTCGACCCACACAGTTTAAACTCTTGCGTGTGTCAGACGGCCGGGAGCCATCAGACGCAGTGGTGGGTGTGTACGTAAGATGGTTCCCAGCCGTTTTCCCACCGCCCATGGGGGAGGTGCACGCACTCCCCCCTGTGGGCCGCTACCCTACACCCCATCATCAGGAAAGCACTTCCACTGCCATCCCCGACCCCCTAAAAGATATCAGCACACTGGCATCATCAGAGCACGTCAGAGGCGCTGGAAGCCATTTGCTTCCAGCACCGATCGGGGAAAGAGGTAATTTTCCTCTTGGGAGGGGCGGGGAGGTTTCAAAGAGGCACCAACAGGAAAGGAATGTGTGTTTGCTTTCCCCCAGTGACTCTTTGAAATGCATCCCTGCTGCACAATCGCGCATGGGGTCGTGATCGTGCAGCAGGAATACACACTAGGCCACCAGGGATTTTTGTGTGTGTGTGTGTGTGTTTGTTGAGTGTAGTGGTTGAGCGTTCTCCCCATGGGCTGGGTGCAGGATGTAACGGTTAAGTCCTTGGCTCCCGAGGACGTAAACATTACATCTTGGGCACCCAAGTGGTTAATTTACTTTTATTAATAAGTATTATGACAAGCCGCATGATTACCGCTCAGCAGGTTGTTGGTATGCTTTTGAATCTTCCTCTAACTATGATTATGCATTTGAGGTAGAGGAAGAAGTGCAAGATTCTGGGAGTGAATTTTCTGTCCGAGAGGAATCATCTGATAATGGAGCCATTCTCAGTGTGGATGAAGTGCCTGTTTTAGAGGTGGACACTGATGTGCCAATAGTGAAGCAAGAGGCATCTGGATTGCAGCTTGAGGCTAAAAGGCTTCCCATTGGAAGAGCTGAACTCTGGGTTGCCCCAAACATTGTGCAGCTGGAGTTGCCGGTCTTTATTGGTGTCGCAGGGTTTCGAGTGAATACATTTTGCCAATTAATTTCTTTCAGTTGTTTATGGACAATGTATTTTTGGATGAGATTGTTGAACAGACTAATTTGTATGCTGAACACTATTTGAGAGACAACAGTGCCAGACTTAAGCCCCACTCTAGAGCTACCAGGTAGACTCCCACAAATCTGGATGAGTAGAAGAAGTTCTTGGGTATAACTTTTTTGATGGGCTTGATAAGGAAGCCGTTGCTGTCTTCATATTGGTTTACTAGTCCGTTGATGGCAACTGCCATATTTCCTGCAATCATGAGTCGTGATCGGTATTTGCTTCTGCTTAGGACGCTGCATTTCATTGATAATGTTCCACGGTTGCCACGAGATCATCCTGCTTGTGACCGTCTTTTTAAGATTTGTCGTGTTCTTAATCACTTTTTAGATCAATTTTTAGTGATCCATGTTCCAGGGAAAGAAATAGTTGTGGATGTGTCCTTGATCATGTCCAAGGGCCATTGGATTTTGAGGCAGTACATTCCTAGCAAGAGGGCATGTTATGGAATTATGATGTATATGCTGTCTGAGAGTATTACAGAATGTGTCTATAATTTCAGGTGTGCACTGGAAGTGATTCTACTGTTGCCCCCATTCCTCTCTGGTTGTATGTCCACTTTCGGAGTTAGTAAGAAAATTGTGGGGAGATTTGGTAGAGGACTTTTTAACAAAGATCACCATTTGTACGTAGATAACTTCTACACTGGTTCGCAATTGTTCAAGGAACTGTTCACAGTGGAAACTGTTGCTTGTGGCACAGTCTGCTCTAACAGTAAATGTTGTCCAAATGAGCTTGTTTGTAAAAAAAAAAAAACTTGAGAGGGGACAGTGCAGTGCCTTGCATAGTGATGAACTGCTAGCTGTGAAACTTGCAGATAGGAGGGATGTAACATTCTGACTATCATCCATGATGAGAGTACTTCACCTGTGACTGTTTGAGGTCAGGTTACTGTGTGCATTTTAGACTACAATAAGCACATGGGGGGTGTAGATAGAGTAGATCAGAGGTTGAAACCTTACACTGATGTTCATAAGGCTTACATGTGGTATAAGAAGTTGTCCATCCATTTATTCCATTTAGCACCCTTTACTACCTCTGTTGTGTTTAAGGATTGATCTCCAGAGTCAAAGATTACATTTTTTCAGTTTTAGGAGTCTGTGATAGGCAGCCTTGTTGTAGGGGAACAGGCAAGTGTTTCTTGAGTTGGAATGGAAGAGGATGTGGCTTGACTGAAATATCACCTCTTTGCTGACTACATTCCTCCCACGCAAAAAAGAAAAAACCCCAATCCCTGTATGAGATGTAAAGTCTGTTTGTGAAGAGGCATGCAGAAGGAGAGTTGTATGTATGGCCTTGAATGTCCTTATAAACCTGGGCAGTGTGTGTCCGCATGTTTTAGATTGCACCACACGCAAAAGAGTTTTTGGGAGCACCCATGAGCGTTGCCTAGTCTGTATGGTTTAATGTTTTTGTTTAGATTAACGTTGGCATTTGGTGTGATGTATTTAGTCAGAGATGTTGTGTTTGTAGTTTTGTATTTATTTACAATTGGTTTGTGTTTTCTTTTTTGTTAAAAAAATGTGATGGTGGTGTGCATGAACTAATGCTTGGCTGGCGGTGGGTGTGGACTAGAGCTCAGCTAGCGGGGGGCATGGACTGGTGCTTGGCTGGTGGTGTGCATGGACCGGCGCTTGGCTGGTGGTATGTGTGGACTGGTTCTTGGCTGGCAGTGTGTGTGAGATGGCGCATGGCTTGTGGTGTGTGAGTGGTGACTTGTTGCTGGTCACTACACACACTGCTACCCACACACCAGTCCACACACTCAGTCAACCAGTGTGATTGCTGTTTCAGGCAGGTAGCCATATGAAAATGATTGGCATTTCAATGGCGCTGTCTGTTGATGTGAGTGTTGTAATGTCCTGGACCAAAGTAATGTATCATTTTTATAGAGTGAGACTGAGTGGAACGCTGAGTAGTAGGAAATTTGTGGCATCCTTTAGATTCCAGAACTTTTCATCACAGAAATGTGGGAAAAATTAGTTTTTGGGCCAAATTTTGAGGTTTGCAATTTGTAAAAAACAAAATGGTGAGAGCCATACAAGTAGGCACCCCAACCTAGATTCCCCTAGATATCTAGTTTAAAAAAATGAACAGGTTTGTTAGGCTTCCCTAGGTGCCGGCTGAGCTAGAGCCTAAAATCCAGAGCTAGGCACATTGCACAAAGGGGACAGTTTTCAGTGGAAAAATGTGTAGCGTCCAAGTTGTATTTTGGGCCGTTTCTTGTTGCGGGCACTAGGCCTACCCACACATGTGAGGTACCATTTTTATTGGGAGACTTGTGGGAATGCTTGGTGGAAGGAGGTTTGTGGCTGCCCTCAGATTCCAGAACATTCCATCACAGAACTATGAGAAAAATGAGTTTTGTTAGACAAATTTTGAGGTCTGCAAGGGATTGTAGGTACAAAATGTAGTGAGAGCTACACAAGTCACCCTGTCCTAGATTCCCCTAAGTGTCCATGTTTAAAAATATGTACAGGTTTGCTAGGTTTCCAGTGGAAAAATGTGATGTGTCCACATTGTATTTTGGGCCATTTCCTGTCACAGGCACTAGGCCTACCCACACAAGTGAGGTACCATTTTACCTGGATACCTGGGTGAACATAGAATAGCAGAACAGGTGTTACTACCAATTGACTTTCTATGCATTTATGCATTTCACATGTAAGACTGTGTATGTAAGAGGTCATTTTGAGAAATGTTCTCTAATTCACATGTGTAGTATGGGTACCCACAAATGTAGAGATGTGCAAATAATCACTGTTTCTTAATTCCATATCTTGTGCCCATTTCAGAAGAACATAAGTTTCCTTGATACCTATGTTGCACTCTTTATATTTTACCAAATGAATTGCTGTGTCCCAGGTACACAATGAAAAACCACTGCAGGGTGCAGCTCAGTTATTGGCTCTGAGTACCTCGGGATCTTGGTGAACCTACAAACCCTATATATCCCTGCCACCAAAAGGGTCTAGCGGACGCAATGGCATATTGCTTTTAAAAATCTAAGTAGTTAGAAAAAGTTACTGATGAAAACGTAGACACAAATGGCTGTTTTTTTCAAATCAATTTCAATATTTGTTTAATTCAAGTGTTGCTTACGGTTGGAAACTCTTGAAGGATCTACACACATGATCCCTTACTGATGCCAGAATTTTGTCTACTTTTCAAAAAGATATAGCTTTCTACGATCCACCATTGTCTCGGTCCACTCCAGGGGAATCCACAAACCCTGGGTACCTTTAGAATTCCAAGGATATCAGGGAAGAAAAGGATGCAAATTTAGCATGGATAGCTTATGTGGAGAAAAAAATTGAGGCGGCCCAAGCTTGAACTACCCCAAACAGCTAAAGTCTGAGTGCCAACAAGCTTATAAGTCTTAACCTTTGGATGCATCTCTACTCTGATTTGGGAAAGCATCAGGCACACCTCCCTACATGCTCTGGTCCTTCTGCAGGCCCACTCACCAAAGGTGGTCTGTAATGTCATATGACCAGAGAGAGAGGATGTGCCCATGGAAGCTCCATGGGTCCACGGCCAGACCACTATCTATGCCTCCACCCAAACACACTACCAAATCCATTTCAATTTTTGAGCATAACCCCATATAAAACCACACATCCAAGCATGATACCATTCATCACAGTTCCAATGTCTATTCACCAGAAACGTGTCACACCTACTTCCTTCTTCGCCATTGTATCACATCTGGCAGCTGTCTATAAGGCCATTGCCTAGTAATCATTTCCATGGCCTGGATATATGACTTTACCTTGAAACTCACACCTATGAACATTACCTCCTTATGCCCTCCTTTTTCCTTTTTCATGTTTCTGATATCTGCCTCTGCCCACTTAGTCCCCTCTGACGGCTGCACACCATTCATATAACCAAACCCCCCCAGTTCTAATTCAGGTGTTTTGTGTAGTGCATAGCTACCTATTTGATCCTCCTAACACTGAAACAGACACGCCTACAAGTTTGCTAGCTGCACTTTAGGTTGTGGAGTGGTCTGCGGCTAAAAGAGGTGCATTTTCAGGAGTTTACTATAGATGGTTTCAGGTTGGTTCAGTCTAAGGTTAGTAGGCAGGTCGTTCCATATCTTGGAGACACCACATTTTGCCTTGCTGACTTTGGGCACTGTCAGCAACTTCAAATTTCTAGACCGTAAAGGCCTCCTGGGAGTATAAGAGGTGAGAATTTGCTTAATGAGAGGCGCACCTTTTCCGTGTACTGACTGTATTCTGTGTGAATGGAACAGGTCCTTAAAGTTAGTTCTTTTCCGCACCAGAAGCCAGTGCAGGGCAGCTAAGGCTGGGGCAGCCAATTGGTGTGTTAGAAATCTATGGAGAGTTCATACAGTGGCATTCTGGAAGACCTGCAGTCTCCTTATGACATACTTGGGACTTCCCAGGAACAGGTAGTTTCCATATTAGAGACACGAGTTAATCAGTCCCTGCATGACCACTCTCCCCAGTGATGGTGGAAGCCAATGAATTACTTTCCTTAGGGTTCTCAATAATCTGAAAAATGTTCTTGAGAGTTTCTTGGCTTGCGTTTCCATTGACAGCTTATCCTCTAACCAAAGACCTAGATGTTTTACTGCATGGGGTGGCTGTAAACCTTCTCCAAGGTATTCCAGACAAGTTATTTTCTTCCACCTTGACAGGTTGTTTCCAACAACTAACACCTCAGTTTTTTCACCATTAAGCCTTAGGCTATGCACAAGTCCTAAAAAAAGAAGTGGGTAGACTAACCAAGTTAGGCAGTATGCAAGTGGCATCCTGGTGCGTGATAGGACAGTGTATGCACATGGCATCACAGGAAGTGGCATCACAGCCCATGACCTCACAGGAAGTGACGTCAGAAGTGACATCAGATCTTAAGACCTCACACATCTTTTTAGCAGGTCTATCATGAGTACATTTGAGCGCATTACAATATTTAACAAATTAAATTTTGCATCAGGATGTGCCAAAAAAATGATGCACACCTGCTGCATAATCTGGGCCTCAACTCATACATTTAGTTTTTTAAACCCTGCCACAAAGAAGCAAATTGCCAACACGGAGAACCATGGCTGTAAATCTGTTCTGCTTAGTTGGTTGCAAAGTCTGCATTTTAAAATATCTTATGGGGTTAAGGCATATGCTACAGAGATCTTTTTCTGCCGGTAAATCAATTGAGATGTAAAATGCTCAGACACCCTGCATTTGGATTGGAAGCGCTATAGCACTATAAAAGAGATAATAATAATAATAGTGGCAGTTAAATTATTATTTGTGTAAAAACTAGGTCAGACCAACACATCTAACATTCTCACAGTGCATGCATATGTCTTATATACAGGGACTGAACAAAGTCAAAAACGTGATTCTCTTAACTACCTGTGAAGTAAGTGATAAGCTGTGTGCCTTTGTTTCCCTCCATTGCATTTAGGTGTGAGGCTCACCATTGCACCCAGCCAGGATACTCCAGCAAAAGAAGGCCTGCTGGCCCCTTAACTTCGCTCTTCGTTATGGGCCTAACTGGAAACTGAAAAGTCTCCTCCCCGCCTGAAAGGTGGTGTTCATAACAAAAGCAATTATACCAGGACAAGTTTAGCATATTTTGTGGGGCTCATCCTCTTGGCATGGTAGACGGTGTCCACCCTCTAAAAAAAATGAGTACATGCCGTCTACCGTCGACTGGTACTCTGGCTTTAGGCTGCTGTCTGACATCTAGTCTGTGACCTGTTCTAGGCAGAAATTTAGTTATGAGGATGCCTGCCCTTTTTCTGGAGTGATGGCTATGATAAGCTGTGTGTCGTCAGCATATGATACAAGTAAGAGGCCTTGTGCCATGCACTATCTCTGCCAGGGGAAAAACGTATAGATTGAAAATGTACGGCTTAGGGAAGAGCCCCGTGGGATACTGCAGTTGATGTGGTAAATGGCTGAAACAAAGGTTTCTTCACAGACCTGGAAGCTTCTCCTATCCAGGAAAGCTGCAAGCCAGTTGAGAGTAGCGCCTATAATTCCTGCTTCCTCGATCCTTTGAAAGAGGTTAGGAAGTGAAACTTTGTCAAAGGCTGCACTGATGTCTAGCATTATCATGGCTACTGAGCTCCCTCAGTCCAGAATAGACTGAGGTTCCTCTGTGGATATTAGCAGAGTGGTCTCAGTGCTACTGCCTGGTCTAAAACCTGTTTGAGTGGGGTGGAGGACAGAATGCATTTCTAAAATGTTGGAAAGGTGTTTATTGGTGTTTTTCTTCAGCACTTTGCTTGCTATGGGGAGTAGGGAAAGGGGGCTATGATTTTCTGCCTGGAGAGGATTGGCCAAGGGTTTCTTCAAGTAGGGGTTTCTCTATGGTATGTTTCCATGTGGGAAGGACATTGCCACTGACTAAGGAGTCATTGAGGATATCCATTAGGGTTGACCAGATAACGTTCCTGCCTTTTTATCTAAATATGTGGGAAAGCTGAATCTAATGATAAGCCTTATTTAGAGTGGGAAATGAGATAAATATGGCTGTGGTCACTGACTCTACATGTGAGGCAGGCCTTGGGGCTGCAGTTGCAGGCAAGGAGTTTAGGATGTTTTATACTTTATTAATGAAGGTGTTTGCAAACATGTTACTGTGGTCCACAGAAGGTGGGGGGCCTGCAGTACAGGTGGGTTTCTTTAGAAGCCCATTTACTATCTTAAACAATTCCTTGGAAGAGTTGTTTTAGACGTTTCCATGGAGCTGAAGGATTCAGAGAATCATTTAGCCAGCTCTCAGAGTTTCTGTACATTTCTGTGGTGCCTCCCTTCATGGCTGTGATGGAGTCGGTAAGAATGCTTGTCCATTTGCCCACGTCTAGTTTGGACCATGCCTGTCTGGGTTTTGGGGGGAGGGACTGTTTGTGTGCAGTTTAGGGATGTCTAGCTAAAGAGGGACTACATAATGGTCTGACCACAGAACGGGGATTGCCTCTTCTGTGGCTATACTTGTGATGTTAGTGAAAACCGGGTCAAGAAGGTGACTACGACGGTGTGTGCTTGTCTTAATGATTAGTTTTGACTGAAGTGCTGCCAGGTCTTGTGCTAGCATTGTAGCTGTTGCATCACTACTTTTCTCAAAGTGTAGGTTAAGATCTTCTACTAGAGTAAAATATACTTTCTGGAGTCTGCATTCAGTGGCTATTTCTGGTAGTGCTCGGACAAATTATGGCAGAGCAACGGGGATGATACATAAGGATGCATGAAAAAGTAAAAATGGGGGAGAGTTCAAGCAAGAATTGAAGGCTTTCACTATCCTTGATCTCAATAAGTGCAAAAGGTCCCTTCAGTTCTTCTTTAAAGATAATGGCTATACCCCCACACTTTCTATCCTTTGTCTCACATCTGCTAATGGAATAACCTTGAGAGAGGGGCATCACTATATCTGATGTTAATTCCAGGGAATCAGGTTTCTTATCCTCGAGGAAGTTGAATAACTTTGAGCAATGTTTGGGCAGCAATCTGCAACTAAGTGGATACATGTGTATACTATGGGCATGGTGTGCACTTTTGAATGGTTCCTTGATTATAAAGTAGAGCTTGCAAAATCCCAATCTGATGTTGCATTCTTTGCAGACCCCGGGAAGCGTATGAGGTTCTTGTGTGTGCAAACAGTGTTTTCTATGTACATTATTGAGTTCTCTCAGCTCCTCAACAGAGTACAGTCAATGCATGGCAGAAAACGAGCAGGATCCCTGGCCCCTGGCCCGAGGCAGACGTGGACTGGCGCAGACAGGCTTGGCTTTGGCCCACCTTCAGCCTGCTGGTGGCACTCCCACTGTGCATTCGCTGTGCGTCCATGCCCCAGAGTGCCTTAAGTAGCGGGGCAAGCCTCAAAAGCTCTAACAACTATACCACAGCTACCAAAATGGTGGATCTAGTCAAAATGATGGCAAGAAGGAAGTGGCTTTAGACACAGTCAATGAACACAGTAAGCAGTACACAAAGTAAAAATGCCCCCTGCCCACAACTCAAATTGAATCTTAAAGTGACTTTAAAATTCCCAAGGATCCCCCCAGATTTCTTATGTAGCAGCAGGTGGACTTAAAAGTGACAAGTGCAATTACAGGTGTGTAGGTGGTCTCAGCGTCCACGCCCCAGACAGTCTTAAGTAGCAGGCTGGGCTAAAAGCTCTAACAACTAGATCGCAGCTTCCAAAATGGTGGCTTTAGTTAAAATCGGGGCAAGTAGGAAATGGATCTAGATATGGCCACTGAACAGAGTAAACAGTAGACAGAGTAAAAGGGTCCCTTGCCCCCGCCCAAAACATTGATTGTATCTTAAAATGACTTCAAAATTCCTCAAGGATTCCCCCAAATGTCTTACTTAGCAGCAGGTACAATAAAAGTGATGAGTGCAATCAGCCCCGTCTATGTGGTCTCAGCGTCCGTGCCCCGGAAACCCTTAAGTAGCGGGGCTGGACTGCGGGGCTGGACTAAGGGCCAGATGCATTTTAAAAACAAGAATTAAAGGTTTTCTTTTCATTTTTTCAGAGCAGGCAGTGGTCCGTGAAAAGTATTTTCACCTCCATTCACAAAGGGGAAGGGGTCCTATAGGAACCCCTTCCCGTTTGCGAAATGGTTAGCACCAATTTGAAATTGGTGCTAAATGCGACCACATTCACGATCACAAAACAATCCTACATCGCACTGCAACATCCAATTAGGAAGGGAACACACCTTCCTAATTGCGACTTGCAAATCATTTTTGCGATTCGGTAAATAGATTACCGAATCGCAAAAAAGGGTCTGTACATCTCACAATGCTTTTTTCTCATTGCAAACAGCCCGATTCTGTGAATCGGGCCATTTGCAAGGAGAAAAAAGCTTTGTACATGTGGCCCAGAAAGCGCTAATGACTAGGCCGCAGCTTTCAAAATGGCTGCTGTAGTCAAAATTGTGTAAAGTAGGAAGTGGCTCTAGACACGGCCACTGAACAAGGTAAACAATACACAGAGTAAAAACAGCCCCTGACCCCACCCACAACATGAATTAAATCTTAAAATGACTTTAAAATTCCCAAAGGATTCCCCCAAAGTTTTTATTTAGCAGCAGGTAGACTTCAAAGTAATAAGTGCAATTACCAGCATGTTTGCGGCTTCACACGCTGTAAGCAGAAACTTACAAATTCTTCTTGTGCAAGTCCATTTTCACACCACTCTTTACAGCCCACAAGACACATAGCATTCACCTGATAAAAACACCACTAAAGCATACCAGAGCTCCCATAGTAGAAGCAATTATCCGCAGACACCACATACACACCAAAATCTCAACTTTCACGCACCAGTCTTGTACAAGGCAGACCCTTTACTAATTACAGAAAACATTTCCTGTTCATCTACAAACTCACAGGACCAATGACTTTTAATAAGTACATCTGTAAGTATGTTACTAGTATACCACTAAGCCACACCCAAATCACTATCCTTGCTGGCACCAATATATAGGTCCCACGCTTTAACTTACAATCAAGTCTGTCCAGTCGCTGACAACCTCCTATGACTAGGCTTACGTTAGTTAGCTCACAAACCTGCCTGCTAAATAGACCACATGCATAATGCAATCTTCTCCCCCACATGATACCATCACATTGGTTCCCTCCACCACTCTTTCCTGTAGAGATCGGCATTCCATCTCATTTCACTTACGTACTTGACTCTCTCATAGCACACCTCTTGCAGCCCTTTCCTTCGACCCCCAGACTTTGATGAATATCAACATCTTTGGGCCCACAACTACCCTAATGTCCACAGTACCCGAAGACTTTCAAGACATTTTACACTCTCACCTTCAAATATAGCTCTTATGACCAATGCAGTGTAAATAGGAGACTAGTGAGAATCAACATGTAAGATACAAAGGCCACCTACCATTAGAAAATAACTAGATTATGCTGCTCGTTAAAACGCCTAGAAAATGTAATAAACCAAAGCCCATAGTCAAGCGATATTGCATCTTCACAAAGCAAGCGTGGACTCTCTTGCGGACAAATCTAAAACCCAACATCTGGAAGCAATTTATGTCCAAACTATCTTCATTACCAGATGAAAAGTTACCTAACACTACAAGTGCCCGCCATCTTTCACCTACTTGGAACTCCTAACACTGAACACTTGTCAGTCTATTGCCAAACATGAAACTCCAAAATGAGTCTCCACCAGTACGACAGCAGGGCTTACTGAAGATACCAACCTGGGTGTCTACAAATAGCTCTTGACAACTTCCTAATGCTTCAACTTTTGACCTCTCACTCTTCGACACCAGATGTGGGATCTGTGAAGGCCCCTCCTATTTTAAAATGGGACAAACCCCCTGCTTGAATATATGACACTGGATGCAACAAACCTTGAACTTCAGACCATCGTCAATTACCACTCTCCTGCTAAATGCCTCAGATGACTGGTACACTAGTAACTACAGACATTTCTAAAAATGTAAACCAATTTTATCACTGGCTGATCAGCTTCACATTATAATGAAGCACAGATGCAGAGGCGCTCAGGCCACTGACTCACTCTAGTGATTATGAGATGGGCTGAGCTTCAGTGAAAGCTTTTGGGGCCGGTCATCAGCTGATGTACGACCACTCCAATGTATGTGTTCATATTTCTCCTAGTAAACATCTCTAAAGGTAAAATGTTGACTTATAAACAGCAGTGGCGGCTGGTAATTTTAGGAGGGAGGGGGCGGGCGGGCATTAAGCACACAAACATTCATTCACACACGCACACCCATTCACAACACTCATCAACATTCAAACATACACGCACGTGCCAAAAATTCATTAAAAAAAAAACACACACACACACACTCTTACCTTCAGCTCAGATGTCCCTGGAGGGTTGGGACTGCTGCCTTCTCTCACTGGCTGACATTAGGTCAGCCAGTGAGGGAAGGCAGCAGTCCCTACTTCGTCACAGAGTGGGATGGGGTTAGTGAGACTTCTGACCCCACCCCACTCCGTGACAAGGTGTCACTGAAACCTTGTTTAAACCTGAAGCACCCAGGTCGGAGTCAATGGGTGACGCTTCCCCTCGTCACCCAAGGGGAGGCCCGCGAGGCACCTTTGCTGAGCTGAGGAGGTCACGCCCATAGGAGCTGTGACCTCTTCAGCCCAGCAAAGTTAAGCTCAGGCAGCCAGGAGTCTGCGCAAATCGTTCATGTCTCTCTCCTTGCTGCCTGAGATGACCATGAGGAGTGGCTGTCAGGCGGACCTTTGCTCAGCCTGACAGGCACTCTTCATGAGGGTCAAAAGATGGGGGGGTGTCGCCCGTCTGCCCTAAAGTACGTACCACAGCGTTAAACAGATACTGGCCACTCACAGATACACTTTGCAGACCTATGAGGGGCATCTAGTTCTGGCAGATTTAGGAACATCGTGCTGATGCTGAGCAAGAAGATTCCAGTTTGAGCTGCTCTAGGCTTCTCAATTTACCCCTGCATAAGGCTGAACTTGATTAAAGATAACCTTAGTTTAGAAGGAGCTGCTACTCTCACCTTACTGGATTTATCAGTGGCATCCGACAATGTGAACAATTCTATCTTAATGAACTTCTCATGTTGCTTTAGACGCAACAATAGACCCTTGAGTGAATCTGCTTCTGCTTTCAGACAGATACCTAACCTCAACATATATACAACTTCATCATGTACTTTCCAGAGTTCCACAGAGCTCAACCGTGGCCCCTACACTATTTAGCACTTGCCTCAACCATTATTCATACCCACTTCTCAGATCCATGTATGCACCTCTTATAATTATGCTGACTGATTATTGGGTGTACAAGCTCCCAATCTTTTTAATGCCCTTGATCACACTCTGACAGCAGTGCTCACCCACCTGAAAATACAGAAAACACAAGAAGACATAACTCTTTAGACAGATATACTGCTGATCTCAGCACTGATAGGAGCAGCCAGCACTAGAGTGATGCATAGAGATGCTTCACCTAAAACTCTTTATTATCAATTTGTGCTCTGTAGGAGAGCGAGGCTATCTCTCTGGTGCTTCACAAAACTCATTAATATACAAGGACAACAATCAGGTCATTGGAAAATCAGCAATGACTGGTTAATAGGTTATTTTGAGTAGCACTAACAAGTTGCATTTACTGTGTTATTGATAAGCATGAGTATGACATCCATCACAATGCAAATAGGTTGTACCTTTGCCAAGTTTATCCATTACTTCCATTCATAAAAAATGGAGCGGTAGAATTATGGCAATTTCCATGTAGTTTGTTCAGTCTCCTTGTTCTTTACTCTTGTGCAGATAGTGAGGTTACACTTGGGTCTGACACCCTGGGGTTAAATTAAGAACACAGCCCCTGTCTGTTCACTCAGTGATCTTTCTTTCACTCTCTCTCTTCTGGCACTTTCACACTTCCTCTAACTCCTCTCTTTCCCCTTCGCTCCCAGTTTCACTCCCATTCTTAAGGGTGAGCCTACCAGATTGCACAAGCTGTCTGTTGAAAAAAAGACATATTGTTAGCATATAAGGTCTTACAGTGGGCTTAAAGCTCTTCCACTGCTTACCATAGGTGGGCATGTTTGTCACTCTCAATTGCTTCCTTCATATTTGATGGCTTGCCTTGTCCATCTTGTGTTTGCTCCTCCTGGAGCATAGCCACTTTACTTGTGTCATTCCACCACTCACTTTCTGGGAAATACATGTTTCTTTTTGCTTAAGTACTCCACAAAAGTGCATGTGTTTTTTGTGGCTGTCTCCCTCATGTACTCTAACCCCTCCATGTTGCTCTTTAGCATCCAAGTGCTTTTCTCTCCTGGCACTCTCTTTCATTTCTTTTTTGTAAGCACTCCATGAATTAATGTGTTTTCAAGCTGTGCCCCTTGTGTGATTCTCTTCCCTTTGTCATTCAGAGTTGATCTCTTTTATCCTTGTGCTTCGATCCCAACCCTCTGAGCTGTTCTCTTTTGTCCATGATTTTTTTCTCATCTACTCTAAACTCCATGTTGCTCACTTGCTCGCCTATTTTGTCCTCTCCCAGTTGTGCTTTCTCCCCATAGGCTTTTTCTCCTTAATACAACCCACCAGCTCCTCTATTACCTCACGCTTAATTAAACCTCATTTTTTTATTTACGTATCCAAGTGGAATCCGCCATCTTGGATCAATAGATAAAAAATTCAAGTTTGTGGCACCCTCGTCATTCCTCTGCATTTGTATGTCAATGGAATGACATGACCACCACTGCATTTTTTTAAAATTGTTGACAGGCCTGTACTGCATCATGACACAATACAGCACTGACAAAAGCAGTTAGCAAAGTCAATAGGTCCCAAAGGCAAGACCTGTTGGCAAGACCTGTTGGCTTTCCAAATGCCTGTTTTCCCTATTACTCTCTGCTCACTCTGTTCATCTTTCACTTCTCACTCTTTTTCCTCACTCCATTTCCCTCTGTCACTCTTTTTCTGACTCTCGCACCTCTCTTCTTTTTGCTACACTCCTCTGACCCTCTTTGCCTGTTCTCTCATAAGAAAACATAGGGGATAAATGTTCTTGCAGCAGGCAATCAAGCCATCTTCTGTTGCCTCCCATCACTCCCTCAAACTAGGGCCTGAGTCACAAAGGTAATCTTACACTTTTGTGAAAGTTTACTATTTTTTGCTACTCAAAGCATAACAATTTAATAGTAAGTTTATGACTGCGGAGAATCTGAAGTTGGGCTATTTTTTATATGTAGAGTCTCCACAGTCCTATATTTACTATTAACTCCTAGCTTGTGAATAGCAAATTAATAGTAAACTTATCCAAAAGTTTAAGTTTAAATTTGTGAATCAGGCCCCTAGTTTCCAGGAGATAGCAGTGTTATGTTCCTACATATGTCTACAGCAATGTGGTGATTGGCCAGGTTTTTGAATCCTCACAATATAATTCACACATGTGAGCACAGGACTGCATATTCGCATGCTTCTGTGTTATTCATCCCTTGCTGTGTCATCCAAAAAGAATAGGAAAATAAATGTGTGTGAAAGGGCTGGAAATATATTTTCTTTTCAAGAAACGTGCACTTTTGTGCCTCAATACATTAATTTACTAAGAGCTATGGGCAGTGCTTAATTTGTAAATAAAAAGGTGTCAGTGCCCAAAGCCCTCTTCTTAAACGTGCGGCTGCTGTAATTAAATGTGTGAACATGGAATACTGAGGTTATCCTGAAGCCATCTCGTACCTCTTCAATCCATTTAAAGACACTCCCTGCCCCTTCAGCTCACTCTTGCAGATTTCTGCTTTCTCTCATTGTGACGCTCTTTCGTTTTTCTCTTCCTCTGTCTTTCCCAAACGTGTCTCTTGCTCGTAGCAAATGCTTGAGGCCGAAGACTAAGCGCCGGCCTTCAAAAATAAGTGCTGGTGCTCAGCACCGGAAACAACCATCACAAATTAAGCACTGGCTATGGGGTAGGAATGAGGCAGGCGCTGCAGCACCCCTCAAAATAATGCTGCAGCAATTCAAGTGAATGAGTCAAAAAGAGGCCTTAAAAGAGTTTGTTTTGTCACACTGCGTTTGTCCTCTGTTCAAAGACAGAGGTCGGATGTCAGGCAAAGTCTCCTGACAAGCGGTGTCTTAATATTTTAACACTGAGTTTATTGTTTCTTTTCATTTCACTTACTGCAAAGTGAGGGAAATTTATAATGTGAGCCTAATGGCTTGCATGCTGGGGCATATGAACCACATGGAAAAGATGTAAGGTGCCTAATGTTTGCTAACACACAATAAAATAGAAATACTTACAAATGAACAATACAAATCTTTCAACAAATAGCAGCAGCAAGCAAAGTACAAATAGGACATGTTCGGGGTTTGTTTATGATTCTTAATTGGAATGGAAGCAACATTTTAGTAGAAAGAAACTAATCAAAACACTTTACTTGTGTGATGCACAAATTACAAATATGTGGTGAAACCCGATTTCCACGTTATTGATTGTGCGCCATATTTGTTTAGAAGTAAAACCGTCTGTCTGATGCAAGTTTAGTGGCCATTTCAATGGGAAATATGCTGTTAGTAG
The DNA here is from genome assembly GCF_031143425.1 of Pleurodeles waltl. Classification (NCBI taxonomy): domain Eukaryota; kingdom Metazoa; phylum Chordata; class Amphibia; order Caudata; family Salamandridae; genus Pleurodeles; species Pleurodeles waltl. The sequence goes on along the minus strand of NC_090450.1, from coordinate 743,612,643 downwards.
TAACTGGAAATATATATCACACCATCCTTTTATCATGTATTTGGAATCTGCTTCTAAATGCACAACCAAAATCATACTTGCCCCCTATCAGTAACCTCAATGTATCCTTGCTTCTCTCGCTCTCCATCTCCTCACCAATTCTATCTGACCCCTCTCTTCATCTCTGTCCCCACATCTCTATGCACCTACCACCTCACTGAACTCTCTATACCGTACCTATTACTACCCGTTAGACTTGGTATTCTTGACGTGGGCTCCCCTAACTTTTTGCCTCTGCTTCTCAGGTTGTTTTTGTGTGCTGGACTATGTTTTTGCTGATTTGTTTGCTCTAGACACTTTACCACTGCTGACCAGTGCTAAAGTGTAAGGGTTCCCTGTATAAATTATATGTGTAAATGGCTTATCCATGATTGGGATATTTGATTTACTAGTAAGTCCCTAGTAAAGTGCAGTGGAGGTGCCCAGGGCCTGTAATTAAAATGCTACTAGCAGCACTGGTTGTGCCACGCACACTTGTAGCCCTGTAAATATGGCTCAGACCTGCCACTGCAGTGTCTGTGTGTGCAATTTTAAACTGCCAATTCTACTTGGCAAGTGTACCCACTTGCCAGGCCTAAACCTTCCCTTTTTTACACATGTAAGGCACTCCTAAGCTGGGCCCTAGGTAGCCCCAAGGGCAGGGTGCAGTGCCTTTAAAGTGCAGATTCCCTTTAGGAGCAGATGGAAATGTGGAGTTTAGGGTCTCTGAACTCACAATTCAAAAATACATCTTTTGGTAAAGCTTGTTTTTAGATTGTGTGTTTGAAAATGCCACTTTTAGAAAGTAGGCATTTTCTTGCTTAAACCATTCTGTGACTCTGCCTGTTTGTGGATTCCCTGTCTAGGTCAGTTTGACAGTTGGCCAGTTGGCACCACTCCTCTAGACAGTGACACAAAGGGAGCTAGGGTGTAGCCTGCATATCCTGATGGGGCATCTGGGCTGAGGGGAGGAGTAGTCACTTATACCTGAAAGGGCTGTGTCTGCCCTCACACAATGCAGTCTCCAACCCCCTGGTGTGTGGCTGGGGCCTGGCCTGGGCAAGGAAGGATCTTAAAAACAGAGACTTTCCTTTAAAGTAGGCCTACTTCAAAGGCAGAAAGGGGTCTATGAAGAGCACCCGAAACCCCTGAAAATCAGATTACTTCTGGAACCAAGAGGAACCTCTGCCAAGGAGAAGAGCTGTAGAAGGAGTACTGCCCCTTTGCCTGTGACGCTGCTTTGCTGGGCTGGCCTGCAGTAGCTGCTTCTACTTGAGAGAGGACAAAGACTGACTTTTGTGCGACTTCCCACTGGTGAAGAACCTCCAAGGGCTTGAAACTGAGCTTGCCTCCTGTTGTTGAGAGAGTCCTGCCTGCCAGGTGGTGCCCTAACCTGTCTCTGGGCCCTTGAAAGGTGCAGCTGGTGGAAAAGGACAGAAATCCATGCAAATATCGCAGCTGAAAAATGACGCGCCGCCGGCCTTGTGGCATCGCAGGTGGTAGATCGACACAACGTAGCTGACGAAATGACGCACAACATCTGCAGAGGCTGCTGTTAACAACGCAAGCCCCCACGCAGTGCGATTTGTTGACACGTGAGACTGGCTTTCGACGCAATATCGCTGGGTGTGGAAAATCAGCACAAAGCCTGCCCAGACCAGAGGTGTCCGCCCGGATCGACGCATCGCTCTCTTGCGGAGGGAAGAACCAACGCATGCCGACCGAACCGGAGGAGGCACGATGCACGCTCTTTCTTGTGAGTGAGAAATCAACACATTGCTGGCCTCTTCAAACGCACACTCATAGTGCTGCTTTTCTTTGACGCTACCCAGGCACTTTGTACGATAACAGCGTTCTGTTTTCTAAAGGATTTAAGACTCTTTTGCTTTTTAAATTCATGATTTTTGTCGTTTTGGTCTTGTTTTGTTTAGATAAATATCTATTTTTTCAAACCTGTGTTGTGTCATTTTGTAGTTTTTTCACTAAGTTACTGTGAGTGTTGGTACAAATACTTTACACCTTGCTTCTGAGGTTAGGGCGTGCCAAGCTATCAAGGGGGTGAGCGGGGATTAACTGAGGGTGATTCTCCTTTACCCTGACTAGAGTGAGGGTCTTTGCTTGGACTGGGGGTAACCTGACGGCCAACCAAAGACCCCTTTTCTAACAATTAAATTCTATCAATTGCTATAAAGTATTTTGGCTGGGATGGCAGCATCATGAGGAAAAAATAATAATTGGAAGAACCATCATTTTAATAGTATCCACACGACCCCACCATGACAGAAAAAAGGGGGACCAACCTTGTGTTAATTTTGTGATTTTAGCAATGAGGACATCCATATTATATTGCAAAGTTGTTTGTGATGTTTACAGTAGAAGATACGGAGACATTTAGGCCCTCATTATGACTTTGGCAGTCTCTGAACGAGATCGCCAAAGCCACGGGTGTCAGAAGACTGCCAGTGCTGGCGGTATCTGCCTGCCATATAATGTGTACTGCCGGATTTCCGCCACACTGTGGGCGGATATCCGGCAGTAGCCATGCTGGTGGGCGGTGGCATTGCTACCACCTGCACCGCACCGACAGTAGCACGCTGCAAGCCGTATTAAGACCATTAATACGGCCTGGCAGTGTCCTGCTGGTGGGGTGCTGCCAACGGTGGCAGCGCCCCTTCCTGTTCCCTTCTCACCGGACAAGATAAGTCGGGCGTCTGACAGGGGAGGGTGTTGTGTGTGTGTGTCTGCGGGTGTGTATGAATGTGTATGTGTGAATGCGACTGAGTGTTGTGGTGTATGCATGTGTATGTGTGTGAGTGAATGCATGTATGAATGTTGAAGTGAGGTCATGGGCATGTCAGCGTGTGAGTATGCATGTTTGTGCATATGCATGACTGAATGCATTTGAGTATGTACGAGTGAATGTGTGTATTGATGCGTGTCTAGAAGTGTAGGTGAATGGGTGTATGCATGGTACATGTGGGTGTCTCTGTACCTGTATGCGGGGAGAGGGGTGTCACGTAAGTAGAGGGAGTGGGGGGTGCTATGTGGGTGGGGGGGTGGGGGCACTGTGACTGTAGGGGGTGTGGGGGTGTCAGGTGCTTGCGGGGGGTTGGGGGAGCCGTCTACCGCTGACAGGGAAGGAATTCCCTGTAACCGGTAGCCCTACTGCCGTGGTTTTCGTGGCGGTGCTACCGCCACAGAAACCATGGTAGTAGGACTGCTCCTAATACCACCAACACTCTTCTGTGGACCGCTGGATCGGAGATGAACGTCTCCGGCCTGGCAGTTCATACCGCCATGGCGGTATGAGTGGAAATGGGGCGGGTTGGCAGGTTGCTTCATAATGTGGCAGTCTTCACCACCAGCCTGTTAGCGGTGATACCGCCACACTGACCCTGGCAGTTGTAAGACCACCAGCGTCATAATGACCATCTTAATCTTGTCAGGGTTCAAGGATAAACCAATCTCAGTAAAGGGAGCTTTACAACAGAACTTATTGAGGGGCATTGCTATGGATTTTTCTGTTAAGTTTGTAGCCTGAGACTTTTGAATAAGATTTTAGTTCTTCAAAAAAATTAGGATGAGATGTTTCAGGTTTAGAGACTTGTAGGAGGATGTCATCCAAATATGCTGGATATTTAATATGAACCTTATTTAACTGAAAGCTGGTGAAAATGTGCTAGCATTTCATCTTAAATAAGAAGGGTTCAAGTGCAAGAATAAACAACATGGGTGGTAGGGGACAAACCTGCTGTGTGCCCATGTGTAGGAGAAAATAAGAAGATTAAATATAATTGACCAAAACGGACAAATATGGGGAGGAGTAAATAAGAAAATTAATTAAAGAGATCATGGTCCAGCCCCATGCCAATAAAGGGCATACTCTGGATAATTCCAGTCAACTTGATCAAATGTTTTTTCAGTAACTAGAGCCACCACTCCTAGGGAGTTGTTGAGTTTTGCTGCTTTACTAAGAATATTTTAAAAGACTCACAAATTATCCATTAAACTCCTATTTTTAACAAAACCAGACTGCTCAACATCAACTACATCAGGCATGAATCAATTTAGATGGGGGGCAAGTGCTTTGGCAAACATTTTCCAATCTCTATTAATAAGAGAGATGGGTCAAATCTGTCTTTTTTAGTGATAAGAAAATTCATCACCTCTGTAAAAAAATCCAGATGATTTATTACTGATATGAAGTGATGAAATATTTAAAGAGTTTAGAGAAGTATTTTCGAAAATTGGATTTAAAATTTGACTGTGATTCCATCTGGTCCGGGGTTTTACCTAATAGAAGGCGTTTGCCTGCAGAGAACAAATCCTCTAACCGCAGAGGATCCTCAAGAGAAGTCAAGTTGACTTGAATAGGTTTACGCATGGAGGAATCGGATAAAAATGAGGAGAAAGAATTCTCAGAAGGTGATATTTCAGCGGTGTATAAAGTTTGGTAATATTGTACGAAACATCTAGCAATGTCCGGATCACAAAAACATTTGGGGCCAGATGTAGCAAAAAAACTAATTGCGACTTGCAATTTGCGAGTCCCTGCGACTCGCAAATTGCAAGTCGCAATTTGGTATGCAGAAAGGTGTCTCAGACACCTTCTGCAACTCGCAATGGGGTTGCAAAGACCCACCTCATTAATATTAATGAGGTGGGTCGCAGTTTGCGACCCCATTGCGAGTATGGGCACTCACGGGGATGGTGGCCTGCTGGAGACAGCAGACCACCATGTCCGTGACTGCTTTATAATAAAGCAGTTTTTTTTTTTCTAAGTGCAGCCCGTTTTCCTTAAACGAAAACGAGCTGCACTTTGAAAAAAAAAACGAAACCTTTAGTTTCGGATTTTTTCAGGGCAGGTAGTGGTCCATTGGGCCACTGCCTGCTCTGAATTTATTTATTTTTTCCAGTCACAAAGGGGAAGGGGTCCCATGGGGACCCCTTCCCGTTTGCGACTGGGTTACCATCCACTTCAAGTGGATGGTAACTGCGATTCAAATTGCGACCGCTTTCGCGGTCGCAAATGGAATTGAATTGCATTGCGAGTCGCAAATAGGAAGAGAACACCCCTTCCTATTTGCGACTCAGAAATGCATTTTGCGAGTCGGATCCGACTCGCAAAATGCATTTCTGCATACCGGAGAAGCTTTTGCGCCTCGCAAACGGCGTTTTTTGCTGTTTGCAAGGCGTAAAACCCTTTCTACATCTGGCCCTTAGTACTGTCTTGATCAGTGATAGCGGCAATGAAATCTCTTTCTTTTCTGCTTTTAAGGGAACTAGTAAGTAAGGCTCTAGTTTTATTATGTTCTCCATAATATCTAGTATTAATTTTAAGAAGAATTCCACATGCCCTTTCCGTACCAGTTTTATTGAATTGAATTTTGGCTGCCACTAATGCATCAAGATCAGTTTTATTGTTTTTGGACATGAAGTATTTATGCTACAGTCCTTTAATTTCACTGACAATATACATCAATTCATTCTCCATAGCTTTTTTGTTTATTGGAAACATAGCTAATAGTTAATCCTTTGAACACAGCCTTAAATACATCCCAAACAAAATAGAAAGAAGACTCCCCTATATCATTAATCGTAAAACATTCTTGGACAGAGTCTCAGAGGAATTAATAAAGTCATGATCAGAAAGTGAGTGACTGTTGAACCGCCTGAGGAATCTGTGAGTTGTATTTAGAAGAATATCTAAATCAATGGAAAACCCAGCATGATCTGATATTAAGATAGAACCTATCTCAGAACTGACAAGGAGTTGAGTGAGATTTTTGCTAGGAAAGATATAGTCTATCCTAGTCTGTGTTTTGTGAGGGGTAGAGTGGAAAGAAAATTCCTGAAGGGAAGGGTGAGCCAATCTCCATGAGTCTGAAAGGGTGCTATGTGTGATAGCATGCTTGAATGCTTTGTGAGCTCTATGTGGTATGAATCTTGTGGATGAGTGAAGGTCTAGAAAAGGGTTCATAATTTGGTTGCAGTACTCCCTAAGATGAGATTTTCAGTGAGGTTTTGAGTAACTAATTGAGATATATGCTGCCAAAACATAAGATTTGTATTGGTGGAGTCATAAACATTTAAAATTGGGAAGATACCACCATCAATAGTGAGGCGCACCAAAATCCACTGACTTTCCTTATCAGCTTCTTAGGAAATAAGGGATACATTTAAATGGTTATGGAACAGAAAAGCTACCCCATTTTTATGTTGCGAGGAAGAGGAAAAGAAAAGTTCTCCCACCCACTGTTTGTAAGTTTTGTAATAAATGCTTCCGTGAGGTGAGTTTCCTGAAGTAATGCAAGCTGGCAATGCAATCTAGCTAAATGAGACAAAACGTGTTGGCACTTGATAGGACTTTTTAAACCTTTAACATTCCATGTTGTAACTCTAAGAGGTATTCAAGGGGAACTCATTATTAAACATTAGATAAAATATATACAAAAGTATTTTTTACACAGGAAGTTTCAACAGATAATACTTAGAAGTAAGGAAAATATAAGAGAAGGAGTAGGAGCAACAATCGATGGAAGGGGGAAATATAACCTCAAAAAAGCATAGAATGTACATAAAGGCAACATAGGGAAGAGGAACCTTAGTCGCAGACATTACCTTTCGCAAGGAAAAAGGCCTCTTGAAGGACGAGGAGGGTATGGAGCACATAAAGAGGATGGACGCGGACACGGCTCCAGCACACAAAGAAGCAAGGCACAATTCAAATAATGAGAATTAATGGCAGCAACATGAAAGAGAATAACATAGACAGACAAAGACAATATGATAGGAAACATTTATGCACAGGTAAGCGCAATAGGATAAAAGGTCTAACAGAAGACTTACCATCTAGTAACCAGGATGGAAGCTGGGTGCACTGCATCACATAAAAGGGGAGGTGCGACTTGGACAAGACACATACACCAAATAGAAGATTCACTGGGGCTGAAAGACAATGGGACCAATATAAGTCATACAGAACACATAGATAAAAAATAAATAGCATCTAAATGAAAGCTAACTTTATTTAGTTAAAGAGAAATGATAGACAAGGCATATATAAGATTCAAGTCTTGACTGTGGCACCAATTTCCATGTCTTCGAGGTGATCCTGTCGGAGGAAGTCTTGTGGTTTGACTGGGTCTTCAAAGATATAAGATTTCTCTTTATAAGTTATTTTAAAGAAGCATGGGTGAACTAAACCATATCTGATATTCAGGGATTTTAGTTGTGGTCTAAATTCCAAGAAATGTTTTTGTCTTGCAGCAGTTGCATTGGAACCATCTTGCTCAAAGTAGGTCTTGTGTCCAGACCATTGGAGTGGACCCTCTTGGTTAGCTGGAGATAAAATATGTAATAAATCAGCATGATGCAAGAAAATAATTATAATGCCTCTAGATCTCTGATTTAGAGATGTGGTTGAAGGTTTGGGACCTAAACAATGAGTCTTTGAATATTAAAGATGCTACGCTTGGGTGAACAATTGAAGGGATAATCTTTTGTAGAAAGCAAATCATGTTGGTCCCTTCAGAGTTCTCCGGGTTTCCATAAAGGGATAGGGTGTTTCTACGATTCTTGTTTTTCAAGTCTTCTGTAGTCTTTTGAGAAGTTTTATTTCCTTTGTCAGATGAGAAACCTCAGGAATAGTCCTCCACACTACTGATCCGTTGTTCCATGGCAATAATGCGTTGTTTGTGAGTACACCATTCTCCTCAATGCGAATCAAGGAAGCATTAGTTTCCACAACAAAGGGTTCCAAGCCTCTTATTTCCTCCATAATATCCTCCAGGGTGAAAGGAAGGTGTGATTTGGAAAGTGAGCCAGGATCTCCAACAGAAGATCACCAGAGCCCTCCATGAGGGCTGAGAGGTTCTTAGGAACAAAGTAACAAAGTCTTGTGGATAAATTTTAGGACGAGTAATGAGTTTGGTAGCGATAGAAGGGATGATGATTTGTCCTTTTGTTTCAAAGTCCTACCCATAAAGGAAAATTAATATATGAGACATCAGTTGGATTCCTCTTGTAAGTGAGGGTGTGATAGACAAGATGCCATTACTACCTTTGAAGAATGTAGTGAAGAATTGAATAATATGTTGCACAATTGGGTCGATATGACTGAAATGACTGAAAAGCAAACTTAGGGGTTAACATACGAGGAGAGAATGTTCTAGCAAGTTAAGCCATTGAGTGAAGAAATCTGCAGGAGCCCTGCACCCTGACTAAAATAATTGAAAATGACTATCATGGAGGCAACAAATACCCTTACTTGGTTTACATCAGTGAACAACTCTTGCTGGAGTAATGTTAAAAGGAATGTTTCCCTCAACGTATATATATCCAAAAGAGCAGTTTTAAGAGTACCCAGCTAATGTAAAATTAAGTATCTTTAATATTGAAGAAGAGGTCAAAAAAGTTCAACATTGCAGCACTGTGCCATCATAGTTGGTGGCATTTTGGGTCTCCGCTGCCCTGACGTTACATCTGATGCCTCCGAAACAAATTCTCTCAGGAACTTAAAAGACTCTAAAATGGTGCTGTAGGAAAGTACCATCTTGCCTGGCATGTTACCCCCATTTTTACTGTATGTATGTTTGTTTTTGCCTGTGTCACTGGGATCCTGCTAGCCAGGACCCCAGTGCTCATAAAGTATGCCCTGTATGTGTTCCCTGTGTGGTGCCTAACTGTATCACTGAGGCTCTGCTAATCAGAACTTCAGTGTTTATGCTCTCTCTGCTTTTAAAATTGTCACTGCAGGCTAGTGACTAGTTTTACCAATTCTCATTGGCACACTGGAACACCCTTATAATTCCCTTGTATATGGTATGTAGGTACCCAGGGTATTGGGTTTCCAGGAGATCCCTATGGGCTGCAGTATTTCTTTTGCCACCCATAGGGAGCTCATACAATTCTTACACAGGACTGCCACTGCAGCCTCAGTGAAATAACGTCCACGTTATTTCACAGCCATTTTACACTGCACTTAAGTAACTTATAAGTCACGTATATGTCCAACCCTCACTTGGTGAAGGTTAGGTGCAAAGTTGCTTAGTGTGTGGGCACCCTGGCACTAGCCAAGGTGCCCCCACATTGTTCAGGGCAAATTCCCCAGACTTTGTGAGTGCGGGGACACCATTATAGGCATGCGCTACATATAGGTCAATACCTATATGTAGCGTCACAATGGTAACTCCGAACATGGCCATGTAACATGTCTAGGATCATGGAATTGTCCCCCCCAATACCATTCTGGTATTGGGGGGGACAATTCCATGCATCCCCGGGTCTCCAGCATAGAGCCCGGGTACTGCCAAACTAACTTTCCGGGGACTCCTCTGCAGCTACCGCTGCTGCCAACCCCTCAGGCAGGTTTCTGCCACCCTGGGGTCTGGGCAGCCTGGTCCCAGGAAGGCAGAACAAAGGATTTCCTCTCATCCTGACGAGCGTGGTCCCTGGAACACAGGAGCTGGGTCCAAGTGTCTTTGACAGTCCAGTGGCTCTTCTGTCCAAATTTGGTGGAGGTAAGTCCTTGCCTCCCCACGCCAGACAGTAAAGCTGTGTACTGCGTGAACTGCAGCTGCTCGGGCTTCTGTGCATTTTTGCAAGACTTCCTTTGTGCACAGCCTAGCCCAGGTCCCCAGCACTCCGTCCTGCATTGCCCAACTCGCTGAGTTGGACTCTGACGTCGTGGGATCCTCTTTTGTTGTTCTGAGTCGACCTTTGTCCTCAGATCTTCTAAGTGCCTGTTCAGGTACTTCTGCGGGTGCTGCCTGCTTCTGCATGGGCTCTGTGTGTTGCGGAGCGCCCCTTCTGTCTCTTCCTCCAAGGGCCGACCTCCTGGTCCTTCCTGGGCCCTGGCAGCACCCAAAATCCTTAACTGTGACTCTTGCAGCTAGCAGTGCTTGTTTGCGGTCTTTCTGCGTGGAAACAACTCTGCATCCTCCAGCACACTGTGGGACACCTTCTGACCAAAGGAGAAGTTCCTGGCACCTTCCGTTGTTGCAGAATGTTTGGCTTCTTCCACCCAGAGGCAGCCCTTTTGCACCTTCATCCGTGGTTTAGTGGGCTCCAGCCCCCCCTGGACACTTGCGTGACTCTTGGACTTGTTCCCCTTCCTTTGCAGGTCCTCAGGTCCAGGAATCTGTCTTCAGTGTTTTGCAGTCAGTTGTTGTCCTTGCAGAATCCCCTATCTCGACTTTACTGTCTTTCTGGGGTAGTAGGATAAGTTTACTCCTACTTTTCAGGGTCTTGGGGTGGGGTATCTTGGACACCCTTAGTGTTTTCTTACACTCCCAGTGACCCTCTACACCCTACACTAGGCCTGTGGTCCATTTGTGGTTCGCATTCCACTTTTGGAGTATATATTGTTTGTGTTTGCCCCTAGGCCTATTGTCTCCTATTGCATTCTATTGTGTTCTACAGTGTTTGCACTACTTTTATAACTGTTACTTACCTGATTTTGGTTTGTGTGTATATATTTTGTGTGTATTACTTACCTCCTAAGGGAGTATATCCTCTTTTGGCATATTGTCACTAAAATAAAGTACCTTTATTTTTAGTAACTCTGAGTATTGTGTTTTCTTATGATATTGTGCTAAGTAATACAAGTGGTATAGTAGGAGCTTTGCATGTCTCCTAGTTCAGCCTAAGCTGCTCTGCTATAGCTACCTATATCAGCCTAAGTTGCTAGAACACCTCTAATCTACTGATAATGGATAACTGCACCTGGCACAAGGTGTAAGTACCACAAGGTACCCACTATAAGCCAGGCCAGCCTCCTACAGGCGCTGCTTCAGGAACCTCCAGAAATGCAGGAAGAGAAACAAAACATGCCAGTGATGTCCCTAAATAATTTGAAAATGGTCCAGGAAGGTGGCACCGACCTTCCAACCACAGATTCTGAGCTTGTGAAGCAAGTTCATAAAAAATGTTAGTTGGGCCTCTGGGAGCCTCAAGGACAGGCAGCCATCATGGTTGTGGTCGCAAGGCACTCCTTCCTATTGATTTTCTATTAGCTCTTGGAGTCCATTTGATTCCAATATAATTTTCAGATCTTCAAGACTTATTTTTGTCTGTTGTTCCATAAAGCAATCTAATTTGCTTTGCTCCCCGTCCCAGTGTAATCAGCATATGCAAACTTCGTGTTGAAGAAACTCTAGGTATTTCCAACCCATGTTGGTTTCACCACTTTTATTAGGACACCAAATGATATGAATTGAGAAGCGGGAATACTCTAAGTTTGTTTCAATGAAGAACTCAGGCTCTCATTAAAAGACTGCTGAAGCCGTGGGTGCCATCATACTGCCAGTGCTGGTGGTATGATTGATGCCCTATAAGGAGTTTTCTGCTGGGCCAGCAGACAAAAACAGCATTTCCGCCCGCTGACCCAGCAGAAAACTCACCACAAAATTGAAGCCAGCTCATAATTGAACTGGCGGCAATGTTGAGGTGCGTCGGGTGCAGCGTCACCCGTCGCGCATTTCACTGCCTGTAATTCGGGCAGTAAAATGCGTGATAGGGCTGTGCATGGGGGCCCCTGCACTGCCCATGACAAGTGCATGGGTAGTGCAGGGGGCCTCCAGATGCCCCCATTCCACCAGCCTTTCCATGGCAGTTTACACCACCATGGAAAGGCTGGTGGATGGGGACTCGTAATCCCCAGGGCAGTGCTGCTTGCAGTGCTGTCCTGGCGGATTACAACCACCAGGACAGCCAGGCTGCAGGCTGGCTCTGGCCTGGCGGTGTCGGAGGTATGACTGTGGCAGCTCAGCCAGGGTCATAATAGGGCAGTCAGATCGCCCTGTCTGCAGCGGTCCGACCACCATCGCGAGGCTGGCGGTCTTAAGACTGCCAGCCTCATAAGGAGTCCCTCAGTTTTCATGCAGGCTAGAGCAAGGTGGTCCGCAATCTAACATTAATGTTATTTGCTTTGACACTAAAGTTAGGTAAACTTCACGGAGGGCTGTCCAGAGCATATGTTATCTTGTCATTTTACTTTTTCAGTCATCGCATCTAACTGTGTCGATCAATGCTCCCTAGTCTGGAGTAATTTCATCAAGTTATTCTACCACCCAATATTACTTCTGGTGTACTCAGTGAGCTGATATCTTGTTGGAGAAATTGGGTTTAAGTGACCATTCTTGGGCTAAACCATCTGATTACTCAATGTAGCAGCTCAGAACGACAATACATTGCATAGTACAAGGCACTGCAGCAACCGTCCTTGGTGACGATTTGCAATGTAGTATGGGGCACTCTTCTTCTGTCACTTCCCCAGATCCTGTCTGTCAGCATGGAATTTAGTTACTTAAAAAAACAAAGTTAATAGTATGATCAGAATATTGGTAAAGAAAGGCAAAAAACACATGAATATATTCAACTTGGCAAGGTACTCTTCCTATAGACAACAGTTCTCCCTCAGAAAAGGACATTTACACCTTTGTTGCCACTATGGTTCTCATGAACTTATTTTCTAGTATGTCTTCGACCATGTGATGTATCTGGACACCCATATATCTAAAGGTAATAATTTCCATTAAATCTGTAACTCTAACAACATAACTTTCATTAGTATATCCTGGTGCAGGAGGGTGAAATACAGGATATATTTAATTTACATAAAAGCCAGACATTCTGCTGTTCATCTCCAACATATGCAGCATTGTATTCACTCCTGTATCTGCATCACGAAGAAACATGAGGACATCATATGCACATAGGGCTGTTGCAGGGGTGTGTCTAGCAGTGTCTCTGCCCATTGTCAGTAATTATCTTCTAGGTAGTGTGCAAGTAGTTCCATTGCCAAGGCAAATAGTAAAGGAGATATAGGGCAACTCTGCTGGGTCCTGCTGGGTAATCTGCCAAAGGTTGACTCAATTCATGAGGACCAGTGCCAGAGAAGTAGTATACAAGAGCATTATCCAGATTATTGCCTTCTCATCCATTTCCATTCCTCTCAACACACTAAAGAAGTTTCCCCATCCTAATATGTGAAAAGCTTCTCAAATGTTTGAAGATATTGCAGGCATTGCATCATGATTGACCTCTTTTTTAATGTAAATTAATGTTTGCAGATTAGGGGATGTGTTATGACCTACGACAAATCCATTCCGATCTGAGTGAATTAACAATGGCACGATTTAGCTATAATCTATTCACTAAACCCATGTTCAATATTAAATGAACCAATGAATGAATAAAAAATAACTTATTAAGCACAAGCACCGACCTAAAGGGCTATCCCTCCACTGGTGTCCAATTATTATAGAAGAGGGATAGAACTACAGTCAGTGGTGGTGGCTGCAAATATCGGGGGGGGGCGGTGGGGAGGGATAGTGATGGGGTGGGATAAAAATGTTTTTTGTTTTTTTTAACGTACCTCTTCCTGGAACCACCACCACCACTTGCCGCCTCGATCCCTTTCTGGTGTCCAGCATTCAGTGGGACACCAGTACTGGCTCATGCTGCTGCTTTTTTGCTAAAGGTAGCATGAAAGCAGCATCAGGATAGGTCTGAGTGGCTTGGACTGCTGCTCAGACACAACTCTGGGGTCTGTGCAGTTTCTCTAGCCTGGCTGTTCAACACAGCCAGGCTGGAGAACTGAAGTACACATGTGTGTTTGGCTGGCCTGAGATGGCCGGCCAACACACATGCGCACTTAGGGACACTCTCCTCCTCCTCCCCACTCCCATCTCTCGTGGCCCAGCCCACTCCTTCCTTCACATGCTGCTGAGCCAGCAGCTGAAAGATAAAACAATAAAGAAATATCGTTTTTATCTTTCAGGTCCTGGCTTAGCCAGGGGGCGACACCCCTTCGCCATTGCAAAGGAGCCACACCTGACTACAGTAGAAAACCAGTGAGAACCATTCAACGAGTTAGGATGGTTGCTTGAATAACAAAGTGTTAAACAATTTCCTAAATTTGGAATGAAGTAATTTCTCCTTAATCTTTACATATAGACCATTTCAAAACTTTGCCATACAAACAGAAAAAGATTAGTTGCAGCCCAACTTTTCCAAGTTTTGTGGACACTAAACAAAACACAAAGTTTCAAAGTAGAGTAAATATTTTAAATTTGTTTTGCAAACATACCAGTCCACTCCGTAAAAATTACGATGAGCCATGAAAATACATTAAATATAATATGCTTTCCAGTGGGTGCAAGCCACCAACTTTTTCGTTATAACTTGTGTCCCTTAGCACTACCAGACCTTCTGTCTTGTTGCATGGAGCTATAGTTCATTTTTTAAGCATCCAGTCTGGTACAGCTGACAAACAGTTGTAAAAGTTACAATGGGTAAGATCACCATAGCCATCTGCAGCAGTAGCAGTAACATATAAACATATAGCTATGTAACATATGAAGCCAAAAGAAAGAATCAGCAAAGCCAGGGGTGTCTCATAAATATTAAATAGCATGGGGCTGATGGGTGGACCCTAGGGCACCATGCAATTTATGCTTTTTGTTGCTGCTTTCAAATCACCCAGAAGTACTGTCTGAGATCTATCCTTCACAAAAGAGATCATGCATCGTAATGTTTTATCATCTAAACGCACCTCCCTAAATCTATGCAACAGTGTAGGATGGGAGACAGTGCCAAATATGGCGAAGGTGTCTAACCAGACTTGGAAAATCATGGTACCATTATCCGTGGCCAGATAGAGATTGTCGAGCACAGCAGTCAAAACTGTTTCAGTAGAATGAAGTGGGTGAAAGCCTGATCAAGCATATTCTTTACTTCCACATAGGTGGAACGTTGGAGGTTTGCTTTGGAGGCAAGTGGTGGCAGAGAAATTGGCCTAATACTGGCAGAAACTGAAGAGTCACTATTAATTTTTTTTAATAAAGGGGCTAAAATGGGACGTTTTAAGGTGGATGATATCTTGCCCATCTTAAGGGAGAAATTATTCAATTTGGTAAGTTTCATTCCAACCGTTCTGTTGGACATATGTAAGGTCCTCATCCTGCAAGGATCAATTGGGGAACCCAAGCAGGTTTTCCACGGGTGTTTGATAGATACCTTCTGTGTAGCAGACTGGAGCTGTAACATAGCACTCCTTTATGATGGGACGTTAAGAAGTCTCAGTGATAACATGGCACCCTATCTGAGAGTGTATAGTGACTCTAATAAATGGAACTCTATCATGAAAAAGCCAGAGTTAATCATATAGACTTGGAAAGGCAGGATAACTGCTTTATGTTTTTTAAAGGCATGGCGAAGCTAATTCAGGGACAAGACCAAAAATGTATTTGGCTGGTCAAGAAGTGTCTGTTATTCTGTTAGCAAAATTTTGGCATTCTCCCTTTTAATCTCAGTTTTATATATTTTAATGTCAAGTTTAAAAAAAGTACCTTTTTCTTCCTTAAAATCCTTTGTCCATACTCCTTTAGCCTCCTTCCAATCTTTCTTGGGTTTTTTCAAGCTGTTATTGTACCAGGGTTCTTTGGGACTCAGACAGCAGCTTTTAATCATTTTACCAGGGCTATGGACTCAAAGGCACACAAAGTCTATTTATTAAATTAGTTGCTGCTAAGTCCACATTCCCCTTCAACATTGGGTTCATTTTTCCATAACTACGTATAACTAGAACATTTTCCCAATGGCTTATCGACATCTAGTTATTTATGGAGCTTTGAAATCTTTGAGCTGGGAGTTGGATATGAAAAATAATACAAATGTGATTGGATACCACAATGTTATTAAAAAGGCAAGGACTTGTTTTGTATGTAGGCCCCTTTAAAAACTGGTGCAAGCTAAGCACTGGTGAACGCTAAGCCTTCCAACAACTTCAGAACATGACCTAAAGTAAAGTCTTTGAGCCGCAAGTTAATACCCTCCATAGAGATGAAATTTGCAAATTGAAAGGCAATGAAGCTTTAATCAGAGAGGAAGTAAATGAGGAATCATGATTCAGAGGCGGATATGCCCCCAGAAGATGGCAACGTAATGCAGATATTGACCAGCAAAGGCTAAGATTTGTGGAAAGTAAGGGATTCCAACACTGAAACCCACAAAGAATCTTTAAATCTGACAACAACCCGCCGACCCATTATTTCGCACAGTAAACCTCTTAAGAATAACCACAGAAAGGCTCTTGAAGACGTGTTTCAGTCAAGACAGCTAAATAGAGTTCTACTTCCAGAATAAAGGGGGTGATTCTAACCCTGGCGGTCGGTGTTAAAGCGGCGGCCAACCCGCCAACAGGCTGGCGGTAAAAAATATGGAATTCTGACCCTGGCGGGAACCGCCAACACAGACAGCCACTTTAACACTCCGCCCGCCACGGCGGTACAAACAAACAGCGCAGCGGTCACCGCCAACAGCCAGGCGGCAGACAATGTACCGCCCACCCTATCACAACTCACCAATCCGCCACCTTTTCCGGGGCGGGAGCACCGCCGATAAAAACACGGCGGAAACAGACTACGAACGGGAAAACGCTCACCACTACGCACTCCAGGAGGAAGGAGGACAGCATGGAACCCGAATTAAACATCCTACCTGCTCTCGTCTACCTTCTCATCTACCACGAGTACGAAGTCCGGTGCAGACGACAACGGTGAATACTGCACCTACGACACACGGGAGGGGGGAGGACTAAAGGTTACGGGCACACACATATGCGACCCCCCCCCCCCCCAACTATGTACACACCAATGCAGAGCAAAAAGTCACAGTGACACCACCCAAACACCCCAGAAAAATGCTAGGACATAATCAAATTTGGAATAAATATTTATGTACCAAAAAGGTCCTGAAAAATATCGTACAACCATGAAAGATATTCACAAGAAAACAAATGACATACACATCAGTGTATAACTGAAGTAACAAGTCCTGCACATCCTACGAATTCATCATGTCCGTGGGCCAAAGTTTTGAGAAACAAGGGCAAAGCCCACACAGGAGACCTGAGTCCTTTGGAGAGAACACTGCAGGGGCATCAGATGTAAAAACTACAGGCACCTCAGGGGGAAGGGGGGGGGCACCACAGCCACATGAGTCCACGACGCCAGATCCACGAGGAGCCACCATGCCCACTGTACCATCCTGGGGAGTGCAAAGCCAAAGTCTCTCAATGTCTCTACAGTGGGTGGGCTGCCCACTGGACCATCCTGGGGAGTGCAAAGCCACAGTCTCTCAATGTCTCTACAGTGGGTGGGCTGCCCACTGGACCATCCTGGGGAGTGCAAAGCCACAGTCTCTCAATGTCTCTACAGTGGGTGGGCTGCCCACTGGACCATCCTGGGGAGTGCAAAGCCACAGTCCATCAGGTGGATGACAGTCTCCACTGGTCAAGGAGGAGGCATGGTGGGCACAGTGAACCATAAACAGTGATTGAGACGGCGGTGCCCAGCGGAGCGGTGCTTGAGGGGAAGGGCCCAGCGGAGCGGTGCTTGAGACGGCGGTGCCCAGCGGAGCGGTGCTTGAGAAGAAGGGCCCAGCGGAGCGGTGCTTGAGACGGCGGTGCCCAGCGGAGCGGTGCTTGAGAGGAAGGGCCCAGCGGAGCGGTGCTTGAGACGGCGGTGCCCAGCGGAGCGGTGCTTGAGAGGAAGGGCCCAGCGGAGCGGTGCTTGAGACGGCGGTGCCCAGCGGAGCGGTGCTTGAGAAGAAGGGCCCAGCGGAGCGGTGCTTGAGACGGCGGTGCCCAGCGGAGCGGTGCTTGAGAGGAAGGGCCCAGCGGAGCGGTGCTTGAGAGGAAGGGCCCAGCGGAGCGGTGCTTGAGACGGCGGTGCCCAGCGGAGCGGTGCTTGAGAGGAAGGGCCCAGCGGAGCGGTGCTTGAGACGGCGGTGCCCAGCGGAGCGGTGCTTGAGAAGAAGGGCCCAGCGGAGCGGTGCTTCAGACGGCGGTGCCCAGCGGAGCGGTGCTTGAGAAGAAGGGCCCAGCGGAGCGGTGCTTGAGACGGCGGTGCCCAGCGGAGCGGTGCTTGAGAGGAAGGGCCCAGCGGAGCGGTGCTTGAGACGGCGGTGCCCAGCGGAGCGGTGCTTGAGAGGAAGGGCCCAGCGGAGCGGTGCTTGAGACGGCGGTGCCCAGCGGAGCGGTGCTTGAGAGGAAGGGCCCAGCGGAGCGGTGCTTGAGACGGCGGTGCCAGCGGCGGTGCCCAGCGGAGCGGTGCTTGAGAGGAAGGGCCCAGCGGAGCGGTGCTTGAGACGGCGGTGCCCAGCGGAGCGGTGCTTGAGAGGAAGGGCCCAGCGGAGCGGTGCTTGAGACGGCGGTGCCCAGCGGAGCGGTGCTTGAGAAGAAGGGCCCAGCGGAGCGGTGCTTGAGACGGCGGTGCCCAGCGGAGCGGTGCTTGAGAGGAAGGGCCCAGCGGATCGGTGCTTGAGAGGAAGGGCCCAGCGGAGCGGTGCTTGAGACGACGGTGCCCAGCGGAGCGGTGCTTGAGAGGAAGGGCCCAGCGGAGCGGTGCTTGAGACGGCGGTGCCCAGCGGAGCGGTGCTTGAGAGGAAGGGCCCAGCGGAGCGGTGCTTGAGACGGCGATGCCAGCGGAGCGGTGCTTGAGATGAAGGGCCCAGCGGAGCGGTGCTTGAGACGGCGGTGCCCAGCGGAGCGGTGCTTGAGAGGAAGGGCCCAGCGGAGCGGTGCTTAAGAGGAAGGGCCCAGCGGAGCGGTGCTTGAAACGGCGGTGCCCAGCGGAGCGGTGCTTGAGAGGAAGGGCCCAGCGGAACGGTGCTTGAGACGGCGGTGCCCAGCGGAGCGGTGCTTGAGAAGAAGGGCCCAGCGGAGCGGTGCTTGAGACGGCGGTGCCCAGCGGAGCGGTGCTTGAGAAGAAGGGCCCAGCGGAGCGGTGCTTGAGACGGCGGTGCCCAGCGCAGCGGTGCTTGAGAGGAAGGGCCCAGCGGAGCGGTGCTTGAGACGGCGGTGCCCAGCGGAGCGGTGCTTGAGAGGAAGGGCCCAGCGGAGCGGTGCTTGAGACGGCAGTGCCCAGCGGAGGGTGCTTGAGAAGAAGGGCCCAGCGGAGCGGTGCTTGAGACAGCGGTGCCCAGCGGAGCGGTGCTTGAGAGGAAGGGCCCAGCGGAGCGGTGCTTGAGACGGCGGTGCCCAGCGGAGCGGTGCTTGAGAAGAAGGGCCCAGCGGAGCGGTGCTTGAGAAGAAGGGCCCAGCGGAGCGGTGCTTGAGAAGAAGGGCCCTGTTCAGCGGTGCTCTTCTTCACCGCGGGCCCTGTTCAGCGGTGCTCTTCTCCACGGCGGGCCCTGTTCAGCGGTGCTCTTCTCCGCGGCGGGCCCTGTTCAGCGGTGCTCTTCTCCACGGCGGGCCCTGTTCAGCGGTGCTCTTCTCCACGGCGGGCCCTGTTCAGCGGTGCTCTTCTCCACGGCGGGCCCTGTTCAGCGGTGCTCTTCTCCACGGCGGGCCCTGTTCAGCGGTGCTCTTCTTCACCGCGGGCCCTGTTCAGCGGTGCTCTTCTTCACCGCGGGCCCTGTTCAGCGGTGCTCTTCTTCTCCGCAGGCCCTGTTCAGTGGTGCTCATCCAGCAGGTCAAGGGAGCCAGACCTGGCCTGGACTCCCTGCTCAGTCGCCCTCAGACCGTGACGTTTCTGGACCCTTCGGGGACAGACTCCTGGCCTCCTTAGTGTCCTCCTTCCCAGCTGGGATGTGGCATGTGGGGTACACCTTCTCCGCGCTCCTGCTGCCCTTCCGCTCCTTTGATGGGGCTCTCGGGCCCTTGCCTCCCCTAGATGGTGTGGGTGGTGAAGTGGCCGCACATTGCTCCTTGGGGCAGCCCTGTCGGTCCTCGCACGGCGGCCCTTGTTTTTGCGGGTCCTCTTGCCGGGGGGGGGGGCTGGACGTGTCCTTGCTGCTGATCGATGTGTCACTGCTGGCAAAGGGTGGGCTCCAGAACCCATGCACAACAGTGACACCCGAAGCTGGGCTGGTGGTGGCTGCGGTGCTCTTGGGACTCTTTGAAGATGGATGGGGGAGCTCATCGGGGGGAAAGAGGTCAAGGTTAGCCATGAAAAGTTTCTTAGGGCCAAGGTAAAGGGTAGGAGAAGTGGAGATGGAAGTGGAGGTAGAGGAGGTGGTTGTAGGAGAGTCAGGTGTGCTGTCATTGGGTGAAGGTGCTGGTGCTGTAGGCTGTCGTGAGGTGGATGGCTGTTGGGTGGGTGGCTGCCTGCGTTTGTGTGTCTTGGAAGAGGGGGTGACAGACACAGTGGGAGAGGACACAGGGGACGTGTAAATGGCAGTGGGGGTGGTGACTGCACGAGTGTGGCCTGTACTGGAGGGTGAGGTGGTGATGGAAGCACTGGCTGATGTTGGGGTGCATGCAGGTGTGAGTGTAGACGTCACAGGGAGGGAGGAGGGAGACGAGGAGGAGGGGGACACAGGGGTGGCAGTGGCTGTTGGCATGTCTGCATCTGGGTGTTGCTTGGGTGAGTGTTTGTGGGATCTGTGGTGCTTGTGTTTGGATGAGCTGCTCCTGGGTGTTGAGGTGTGTGCAGGCTGGTCTGATGGTGTGGATGGGATAGGCTGAGGGACAGGAGACAGAGAAAGGCTGGAGGCAGTAAGAAGAGGGAGGCTGGAAACAGGGACAATGGCTGCCGTCAGTGCTGAGGCCAGAGCAGTGAACGCTCGTTGATGGGCAGCCTGACCCGAATGAATACCCTCCAGGTACGCATTGCTCTGTTGCACCTCCCTTTGCACACCCTGGATGGCATTCAAAAGGGTCGTCTGCCCAACAATGAGCGTCCTTACCAGGTCAATGAGCTCCGCACTGAGGGCAGCAGGGGCAACAGGGGCAGGGGCTGAGGTGCCTGGGGCGAAGGAGACGCGCGCCTTCCTGGGCGAACGGGCACGGAGCGAAGACTGAGGGGCTGCTGGGAGGGCGGGGCTGGTGCGCTGGGTGGCGGCTGTACCTGTAGAGGCGGGGGGCACGGATGTTGCCGCCACCCCTAGGGAGCTCCCATCCGAGGATGTGTCGCTTTCGCTGCTCTCACCAGCGGTCCCCGTCGTGGTGCTCCCCTCGCCCTCCGGATCACTGGTGCCCTCGGTGTCTGTTCCTGGGCCCACCGGGGCCTTGTGTCCTGCAGCTCCCTCGTGCTCCGATGCCAAATCTCCTCCGCCTGATGATGCTAATGCACACATGCACAAGAAGATGAAGAGAAAGGGTGGGGGGAGAAAAAAGAAGACCAGGTTGAGTGCATGCAATGTCAACACCGTTGGCGGAGAGGACAGACACAGGTGCCTAATGCACTAAGCCGCGCATTCGGGGTACACTACTCAGTACTACTGACTAAGACAACAGGCCAAGAGATGTCAAACGCGCACATGGGAGATGCTGGACCTTCAATGGCTGTACTTGTCACCCTACCGAGGTGGGGGCCGGGGGCACAGGGCCATGCCTAAGGGAGAGGACTACACTACAGAAAGCGCCCTGGCCTAATGTCACCCAGAGCCCTCCTCCCCCACCCATACGCCTCCACTGCGCAGAAAGATAGGAGAATGTGCTGATACTCACCCCCTTGTGTCTGCTGTGATGTCTTAAAGCGCCCATCCAATTCAGGGTAGGCCACCGCCAGGATCCGGGACATCAGGGGGGTCATGGTGCGACTGGCACCCCTCCTAGGTTGGGAGGCCATCCCCAGCAGTGTTTCTGCGGTCTTCCTTGTTCCGCGGCGGATGTCCTCCCACCTCTTGCGGCAGTGGGTGCCCCGTCTGTTGTGGACCCCCAAGTTCCGGACTTCCTTGGCGATGGCACGCCAAATCTCGATCTTCTGATGGGCGCTGACCTATTTGACATGTACAGGGTGGAAAGGAGGAAATCATCAATGACCTGCATGTTAGATGTGATTGGCCCCCCCCTCCAACTTTGCCATATGGCACATGCTCTCATCTGTCGGGCGTTGCACTCCTCATTCGCCCCCCACCCCACCAACTTACATCCACCCCAATCCACACAGGCATAGCCCATTCCATGTGCACCCGGTGTACTCACTTGTTGGTCTGGAGGACCGTAGAGTAGCGCATACTGGGGGAGGACCCCATCCACGAGCTTCTCCAACTCTTCAGACGTGAAGGCAGGGGCCCTTTCCCCAGTCGCAGCAGCCATTGTATCTTCCAGACCGAGGTCACAGCAGCACTTGCAGTATAGGTCCTCTCCTGTGGATGATCAGGTCTCGAGTGATTAAGCAGATAGAAAATGGCGGTCACGCCCGCGGCGGTGCGTACCGCGGCGGTGCGTACCGCGACCGCAGGCGCACTTCGTCATTGGCTCCTGAAACCCATAGGCTTCAATGTTAACCAATGCGGCTTAGCGCCGCGGTCTTCAACCGCCTACCGCCAAGGTGTGCCCCGCCAGCGCATTGACCTCCCATCCCATTGTCCCACTTCACAGGTCAGGCAGCCGCCATTTCAAGGGCCTACATGGCTTAATTTTGACTGCGACACACAGGCCTAGGCCTTGCATTGCCACACATACACGCCTTTCAACCCATTGCCATTCTTTAACTGTGCAAGCTGTCTGTACGTACCTGTGGTTTGGCTGACTCTGTGCTTCATGTTGTCCTTCCTAGGCACCGTCCGCTGGGACTTGGGATGAGAAGGAGGAATCCTCGCGTGTACCGACCGCTGGTGGACCTGTCGACAATGGAAGAACGCCATATAATACTTCGATACAGACTTGACCGTGCCACTATCCATGAACTGTGTGCCCAGCTGGAGCCAGACCTGATGTCCCCCATCCGCCAACCCACAGGGATTCCCCCTCTGGTGCAGGTTTTGTCAGTCCTCCATTTTTTGGCAAGTGGGTCATTCCAGACCACAGTGGCCATGTCATCTGGAATGTCTCAGCCTATGTTTTCTAAGATTTTGAGCAGAGTGTTGTCTGCCCTGATGAAACTCATGCGGAGCTACATCATTTTCCCAGAGGAGGGTGACTTGCTTACAGTGAAGGGTGATTTCTATGCCCTTGGACATATCCCCAACATCATTGGTGCCATTGATGGGACCCATGTGGCTTTGGTACCCCCAAAAGACGATGAGCAGGTGTACCGAAACAGAAAAAGTTATCATTCGATTAATGTCCAGGTGGTCTGTTTGGCTGACCAGTACATCTCCCATGTAAATGCCAAGTTCCCAGGGTCAGTGCATGACGCGTATGTGATGCGAAATAGCAGCATCCCCTATGTGATGGAGCAGCTACAGAGACAACGTGTGTGGCTAATAGGTGACTCTGGTTACCCCAACCTGCCTTGGCTACTGACCCCAGTAAGGAATCCCCGGAAAGGGCAGAGGAACGCTACAATGAGGCCCATGGGCGTACTAGGAGGGTGATTGAGCGAACCTTTGGCCTCCTGAAGGCCAGGTTTAGGTGCCTGCATATGACCGGTGGATCCCTAATGTACTCACCAAAGAAGGTGTGCCATATCATCGTGGCGTGCTGTATGCTTCACAACCTGGCTTTGCGACGCCAGGTGCCTTTCCTGCAGGAGGATGGTCCAGATGGTGGTGTTGTAGAAGCAGTAGAGCCTGTGGAGAGTGAAGAGGAGGAAGACTCAGAGGACGACACAGACAATAGGGACAGAGTGATACAAAAGTATTTCCAGTAACACCCAGGTAAGAATCACCCACGCCATTTCACAATTGCTTATAGCCTCCTGCATCTGTACTTTCTGTAGTTCCCACCAGATCTTTTTGGGTAATTTTTGTTTTTCCCTTCCCTTCTCAGTGCTGTATGACTCAGTGCCTGACTTCTGCTTGGTTTGCCCATGAACTACAGCGTATTGACATTGGTATGTTGTCATCACTAATTGACAGAACAGATATTGAACAGTAATATGTAATACATTTGCTAATAATACAGCATGACTCCAAACTGATTTGTGTGCAATATGTGATTTATTTACAGTGCTAGATATTGGTACATGTGATTATAAGGGTGATGGGTGGGGGTGGAGTAATGTCCATGGCAGAGTCCAGTTCTCAGTCTCACAGGTGCATTGTCCTTTTGCCTGTGGAAGGATGGAGCAGAGGCAGTTCATGGTTGGACAGGGTGGCAATGTGGGACAGTGGGAAGAGTTTAGGGGGTATGTCCTGCTGGCGGGGGTCTTGACATCCTACTCTGTCTTTTTTTTGGATCTCAGGCTCCTCTTACGGGGTGGTTGTTCTTCAGCAGGAGGTGGGGTTCTGGTGGCCTGTCGTGGTGTTGGGGCCTCCTGTCCACTTGCGCCGGCAGAGGTGGTAGGCTGTTCCTGGTCCGGGCTAGTGACAGGGGCCCTGTGTGGTGCCACATGGTCCCGCAACGCGTCTTCTATCCTGTTGAGGGCCAGGACGATGGTCCCCATTGCGGTCCCAATGATTCTCAGCTCCTCCCTGAACCCCATGTTGCGTTCCTCCTGCTGTGCCTGGATCTCCGTGAACCTGGCCAGTACCGTCGCCATCGTCTCTTGGGAGTGGTGGTAGGCCCCCATGATGGTGGTGAGGGCCTCTTGGAGAGTGGGTTCCCTGGGCCTCTCCTCCCCCCCCTGTCGCACAGCAGCCCTCCAAGCTGCCCGGTTTCCCCCGGCCTCTGTCTCCTGGACGGTGTGCCCGCTCCCACTGCCCCCAGGTCCCTGTTGTTGTTGGGGTGTTGGGTTAGCCTGGGTGCCCTGTAGTGGCAGACACACCGCTGATTGACGTGTCCTAGAGACAGAGGCATGGGCCCGCTGGGTGGGAGCTGTGCTGGTGTTGGCAGAGGGGGTCGGGTCTGGTGTGGCCTGTGGCTGCCTGAGGGGAACCGACTGCCCAGAGGTCCCCGATGGTCCGGGCTGGTCATCAGGTTCAGTGTCGACAGAGCTGCTGTCCTCACTGTGGGCCTGTTCCGGGGGTGGGATGGACATTTCTGGACCCTCCTGGCTGGTGTGTTGGCGTTTGGGTCCTGCATGGGGTAAGAGAGTTTGGTTATTGTTTCTGTGTGTGCAATGGCGTGCGTGTTATGGGTGCCCTCGTCCCCCAGTGCAGGCATTCCCTTGAGGGAGGTGTTGTGAGGGTAGTTAGTGGGGGGGGTAAGTGCAGTGGTCATGCTTGGGTGATGGGTGTCCATGGATTGTGTTGGCATGCAGGAGTTGGTGTTGGGATGGGTGGGTTGTGCTGGTGAGACATTGTCAGGGAGGATGTGTGCTGGGGGTTTGTGGGTGAGGGTGGGGGTGTGGGTTGGCATGCTGGTGGGGTGGGGGGGATATAGTAGTTGAGATTGGACTTACCAGAGTCCATTCCTCCGGCTACTCCTGCGAGGCCCTGAGGATGCAGGATGTTGAAGACCTCTTGCTCCCATGATGTAAATTCGGGAGGGGTGGGTGGGGGTCCGCCGCCAGTCTTCTGGACCGCGATGTTGTGCCTGGAGACCATCGATCGGACCTTCCCCCGTAGGTCGTTCCATCGTTTGCGGATGTCCTCTCTATTCCTGGGATGCTGTCCCACCGCGTTGACCCTGTCCACGATCCGCTGCCATAGCTCCGCCTTCCTAGCTATACTGGTGTGCTGCACCTGTGAGCCGAAGAGCTGGGGTTCCACTCTAAGGATTTCCTCCACCATCACCCGGAGTTCTTGGTCCGAAAAGCGTGGGTGCCTTTGGGGTGCCATGGGGTGGTGTGGGTGAGGTGTGGGGTGGTGTATGTGATGAGTATGTTGGTGTGTGGTGCTTTGTGCTACTATGTGGTGTGTGTGATGGTGTAGTGTGCCTCAGTGTGTATTGCTATGGATTGTCTGCTGTGTCTCTCTCTCCTTCTCTCAGTAATTGTGGTCATAGGGGTTTGTGGGTGATGTGGGGGTGTGTTTTATAGTTGATTGATTGTGTGGGAGTGGGTTGTGTATGTGTATCAGGTGTGTGTATTTGTAATTGTCCAATGTGCCTGTGTTTTGGTGCTGTGTGTGTATTTTGACCGCAGCGGTGTGTACCGCCAATGGAATACCGCGTTGGAAAGCCCGCTGCGTTGATTCGTGGGTCGAAATGGCATGGGCGTATTTCTGTTGGCGTGACGGGGGAGGTTTGGTCATCTCCAGTTTATCGCTGCCCGCTGATGTGGCGGCCTGCAGTGGAGGTCGGATTTTTGGAGGTTTGGCCGTTGTGGGTCAGAATGACCGTGGTGGCTTTCCGCGGCCGCGGCGGTGTTATGGCGGTCTTCTGACCGGCGGTAAGCGCCTTTTACCGCCGAGGTCAGAATGACCCCCAAAGTCCCTTAATGCAATATTGTTTTTAATCATAGATAGCATATTTAACAGAAATATTATTACCAACTGTGCAAGGGCTATTCTTGAAGAGACTGACCGTTTCAAGTAAATTGGAAGTGGGCTTTGAAGCTCTCAAAACCCTCCCTCCTTTTCAAGTGGAGTATCTATCCCACTCCGGACACGGGGGGCTTGTCTTTCGAGCCTGAATTATTTACAGGAAAGGCTCCTAAACTGTTCACATGTTAATCAGTGGGTGAAAGGCGGGCAGGTGTACTAGAGTTTGAGGAAACATCTCCGGCACTGTACCCTGCCCAAGCCTAATGGGCTTGCCTTCCACAAGCCAATGGTGTGTCAGCTCAGCGTCTTCCTCTCGTGCGTCATTAAACAAGGTGAGAAGGGAAGCCTCACTGCTTGCCCCTCACCCAGGACCAAGTAGAAAGCCCACGGTAGGTGTGTATTTTATAATCCAGATTAAACATTGCGAGTGGTTGCTTGGAGGTTTTATTAAATGAGTCTCTATTGGGCTTGGGCATCACAACCAGAACTACTTCCTTGTTAATTCGTGGAATGCTACCTTTTAGTTGATTTGTTTAATGTAAATTTAATAATCTGGGTGCCACAATGTCCTGACAATATGTGTAAATCTCAGTGAGAAATCCGTCGCTACTTGGCATTTTGCCATGTGTTATAACTTTAATGGCCTTTCTACTTTATGGTACCCTAGTGGCTGTCCAATGCCTCTTTCTGGGGATTTGTAAATCTTTTTAACTCACACAATTTTACATAATGCCTGATTCTTTCGAAAGATAAGCGGTGGGATGATTTGTACAACAACGAACAATATTAAACCAATATTTCATTAATTTCAGTTTGTGAAAGAACTAACATGCGCTCGTTTTTGCTAACGCAGTTATACGGAAGTCTGGATGTCTGTATTAAAAAGAAAAGCTAGTAAACAACTCACCTTATCACCTAAAACATGTCTAGCAATGTATTCCCAAAAATGAAACGATGTAACCTAGTTGACTAGTTTATTTTGTCTGTCTAAGAACAGGCTCTAAGGAGAAGTCAAAAATCACCTCTTCCCCCAAGTCTCTTAATTCATCTACCAGTTTTTATCACTTTCCTCTTTGGTACTTGCATGACCTACCTTGTGGTTTGATACAC
Source organism: Pleurodeles waltl (assembly GCF_031143425.1). Classification (NCBI taxonomy): domain Eukaryota; kingdom Metazoa; phylum Chordata; class Amphibia; order Caudata; family Salamandridae; genus Pleurodeles; species Pleurodeles waltl. The sequence goes on along the minus strand of NC_090450.1, from coordinate 743,585,313 downwards.
AAATTCATTCTAAACACCTTGGAGGCTTTCCATCCAATATGTTGATCAATGGTGGATTTCTTGGAGCTAAATGACAAAAGCTTCCCTGATTGTGCCATCTTGAAATTTGCAGACTGCAGTCACCAAGGACTGTATCTTGAAGAAATGCACAGTCTCGAACTGAGCACCATAGAGTTTAAGGTGTCTAAAGTTCAAACATGTAACTCAGAAGTTCTCCACATTAACGCATGTCATTTAGACCGAACAAGTAGGTACAGAGAGAGGCAATGATGCTCAATGCTTGCGACTGCTACTGCCTGCATTCCATGCATGAACACAGATAAATTCTGAGTCATGTGTGTTAAACTTACACAACTGAAATGCAAGTATTTGGTGCTGGGCTCCGCGCTGAGATGGAGCAGCTCTTCATGATATGGCCACATGGTGGAATTCAGGTAAGAGGACTCCCCCAGTTCACAGCTAACAGCCATGGATTGTGATCAGAGAGTGTTTCACGACGGCATTCGGCATTCAATATTAATTTGTTTAGTATTAAAAAGTAAAGGAACAAATCTAGTCTGGTATATAAATCGCATACGTGATACGTCTCCAGGTGTCAGTCAGACCCCATCCATGCATTTAAGTCCCCAATTTGCATGCAATACTCTCAGCAGTTGTGTCAGGCCATAGCAGAAAATATCTATCTTGCCAAATTCAGGCACACATTTAAAATCTGCCAGATTTGGGGTATAGCAATAATGCATCACAGTATATTTGGTGCATAAATACAGAGTAGTACAATGGGATCCCGGTCAAGCTGACTCTCCAGAACAATATAGCCACCTTCCTTTTTCATTGATGTGTCAGTCACCGCAAATGTAACTTGGCATCCTCGGCAAAATTGTACGTGTCTCATCCAGTAGAACTATGTGCGAACCCCACCTACTTAACTGTGCATGTATTTTGTGATGTTTAATGTGGTTTCCCGTTCCTCTGATAATTCACAATAAGAATGTGTATTTATTTTGCACGGTCATCGAGATGTGGTGTAATCAGTGCTTAATTTGTAAATTAAGAGGTGCCGGTGCTCAAAGCCCTTCTCTTAAACACGAGGCTGCTGTAATTAAATTTGCCAGCACTGAATACTGAGGCAGCGTAATCCTGAAGCCATCTCGGGCCTCTTCAATCCATTCACGGCCACCCCTGACCCTTTAGCTCATCCTGCAACTTTCTACTTTCTCCCTTTATGACGCTTTTTAGTTTTTCCTTCTTTCACATATGTGTCTTTTGCTCGCAGCAAATGCTTGAGGCATATGAATAAACCCCGGCCCTCACAAATAAGTGCCGGTGCTCAGCACCGGAAACAACAAGCACAAATTAAGCACTGGGTGTAATGTTGTCTGGTCACATTGGTCTGTCCCCCTACAGTCTACCAGTCCACAAGTATTTGTAGTCAACTAGCATCGTCCACAAGCAAACAACATCTCAGCAGTTGCCAGGGCTAATTCTGTTAATTTAACCATGCAATGCATTATCCAAGCCATAACCATCAAACCCCCAGAGTAATGTAGAAACATAATCTTGAGCAAGAGCATCACCAACAAAAACTGCTTCTTCCCCTCATCATTGCTATTACCAGTAAATGTGTTCAGAGAGCTTAGTGCTGTCTAGGCCCAGCTTAATCTCTAATTTTGTTATAAATTCAATTATATATTTCTTTTCCACAGGTAGGGACAGGTACTCCAAAATCTACGAATAATCAACAAATAAGGCTATACATAGACATGTTAGAAAACATTCAAATATCATAAAGCTTGTATCACAATTTCCATCTGTCATCATGGGATGACTCAGGGATCATCCTTTGTATATTGTTACATATGTCCTCAGATTCCTTTATCCTCTCCTGGGTCACCTAACGTAAGTACTAAAGGTTGTAGAGGCAATGTCGTCTCCGTGATGGACTAAATTTGTGATAGGACCTTGCTCCAAAAAGCATTCATATGAATGCACTCATACCATAAGTGAAGAAGTGTGCGTGACCCAAACATCGTCTTAATCCTCTAAGCATTTTCCCTATTTTGGACACATATTGATGCTTTGATAGAGTGGTGCCAGATCGCTGTCCAAATGTTTTGCTACTGAAAGTTTTAGATTAATACAATTGAGGCATGGATTTTCCAACAAAGACATCAATGGGAATCTCCTTAGGTAGCCAAGCCCAATATAAGCCTTATTCATCAGTACACCACTCCATGTTCTGACAGGACCTGGTAGGTCTCTGATATGCCTCACTCCAGAATTCCAAATGACCCACTCCATGCTTCAATACGTTCCACACTATTCTGATATGACCTACAAAAGAGCTTCACATTGCTTGCTCCATGTGCTGACATGCCCAATTCTAAGCTGTGATAAGTTCTTTTCCACACTTTAACATACACCACATTAAATGATCAGGCCGCTCTTGGGTCTCTGATACGCTCCACTCCTGTCTGTCACATGTCCTAGTCCCTGTTCTGATACAGTCCAGTCCAGCTATCACATGCCCCCGACAAGCTCGGATACGTTCTACTCCAGTTACTGATGTGACCTACAACATATTCTGCATCAACTTCTGATATCACCCCTACATGTTCTACTGCAGTGAAATATTTCAGACTCTGGCACATTCCAATGCAGTCTCTGATATGACCTACAACATCCTCTCACATCTTCCTCCCATGCTCTGACATGTGCATAGCCCAGGGCCTATCATGTTCCACCTTGACTTCTGATGAGTTCAACTCCAGCCCCAAAGTCTTCCCTCTTATTGTTCTAACATGCGGTTTTGGGGACTGATGTGGTGCACTCCTTGCTCTAGCACATTATACTCTCGCACTTTCCACTCTAGTCTTTCAGACTACTCACTGCAGGCTCTGACACGCCTCAGCACAGCCACAGGTATTTAATGCTTTAGGGATGCAGTACTAATAACCATGCCCGTTGAATGCCCACAGCCTCACTTCCAAGTAGAGGATATTTATCAAACAGAGGGCATCTGTAAGTCAAGACCATTGTAATTTCTGACCTTGCTGTCCCCTGATGACCGTCTGTTCTTTAAACTAATTTGTGTGACTCACACAGCTGGCGTGCAGTAATGAGTCACTAGCCTCTCACTGTCCCCTACTGATGGATTATTAAAGCTCATTGAATTATAGTGCATCAAGGACTTCACTTTCCATTTCCTTGGATCATTGCACATAATGGGCCAGGTGAGGCAAGTGAGGGTTGAGCTTTATTTTTCTCACCCTCCAGATGTCTTACCTACAGAGTCGCAGAGAACAGAAGCCAAGGACAGGGATTTGGAGCAGGTAGACAACTTGAATCACCATAATACTCTCGGTATTACTTGGAACAGTATACTGTTGTGTACATTAGTCTATGCAGGTCTCGCATACAGGACATCTGATACCAGTTTCCAGCACAACTGTAGCATAATCCTGTGCATCTAGAGTCTAAAGCAACGTTTAAAACATATAATTTATTAGCTGTCTTATTTGGAATAAAATCAGAAGGCAAACAAAATAAGTAGTATTTCAAGGGCAACCTGGATGGATTACCAAATATTGCATGTTCGATCGAGAAATAATTTATATACTGAATAACCAAACGTTTTCAGGCACAATGGGTCAAATTTGCAAATATTTTGCTGTTACGTAAATTTGTAGTACTCCTGGTGTTCTACAAAAGTACAGCATAGCTTATTTCTGAATTCAGGAGTACGACAAGACTAAGGTGGTCATTCCAACCCTGGCGGTCCATGACCGCCGGGTTGGAGGACCGCGGGAGCACCGCCGACAGGCCGGCGGTGCTCCAATGGGCATTCCGACCGCGGCGGTCAAGCCGCGGTCGGACTGGCAACACTGGCGGGCTCCCGCCAGTGTACCGCCGCCCATTGGAATCCTCCAAGGCGGCGCAGCTAGCTGCGCCGCAGAGGGGATTCCGACCCCCCCCTACCGCCATCCAGTTCCCGGCGGTCCGCCCGCCGGGAACCGGATGGCGATAGGGGGGGGTCGCGGGGCCCCTGGGGGCCCCTGCAGTGCCCATGCCACTGGCATGGGCACTGCAGGGGCCCCCGTAAGAGGGCCCCTAAATGTATTTCACTGTCTGCTGCGCAGACAGTGAAATACGCGACGGGTGCAACTGCACCCGTCGCACAGCTTCCACTCCGCCGGCTCGATTCCGAGCCGGCTTCATCGTGGAAGCCTCTTTCCCGCTGGGCTGGCGGGCGGCCTGAAGGCGGCCGCCCGCCAGCCCAGCGGGAAAGTCAGAATTACAGCCGCGGTCTTTCGACCGCGGAACGGTAACCTGACGGTGGGACTTTGGCGGGCGGCCTCCGCCGCCCGCCAAGGTCCGAATGAGGGCCTAAGTCACACATCCTTATAGGAAGAAAATTGTGAATTGCGTCCAATTGCCTTCTCATGCTTATAAGATGAACAAGCATTGAAAAAGCTAATAGGGCTCACCTATGTGAGATAATGGCATCGTCAGTGTTTTTTTCTGCAGCGTTTTACAGCAGCATGACTGCTATACAGCATGTCTGAAAGTTAAAAAAGCATAGAGACGTGGCTAGCACTGGCAGTATCATAGCACTTTATTTTTGGTGGTTGGAGAGGTGGTGGGAGGTAACACAGAAGGTGGGACGGGAAGCAACCTGGAAGGCAGGTGAGGTGTCAACACAGACAAAAGACGGTGTGGGAAAAAAGAGCTATGATGTGGCCAGTGGTGTCTGCATCATATTGCTTTTTTTTGTTATGGCGGGTGTGGGGGGGAGCCAACATGAACAATAGAGGGGGGGTGGGTAGGGGCAAGCCAAAACGGACATGAACAGAAGGAGGTATGGAGGGCAGCTGGGGGCAAGGCAACACAGGTAATGATTGGTGGGAGGGAGAGTGGTGTGAGACACAACAACATGGACAAAAAACGGAAGGGAGGAGGGCAGTTGAGGAGGGAGCCAAGAAGGATAGAAGGGAGGGAGAGTGGGGAAAGCCACCAGGGACAACAGAGAGTGGGTTGGGCAAATAGCACAGACATCAGATGTAGGGAGGTTGTTAGGGATCCAAGCAGGTGGATAGGGGAGGAGCACAGAGGGGGAAGTACACAAGGGATCCAGCTGAAAAAGACACACTCTGGGAGTGTCTAAACCAATAAAAAAAGTAGCACCTAAAACAATGAGCACTGGCAGGACACAAGTAATGTGTCCATGCTCCAGGGGAGGGACAAATACATGAAGAAGGCAGCCTGCAGCAGCTGACCAACATGAAGCAACCAAATGAGAGTGACAATGAATCCAACCAATGGTAAGCAATGGGCGGTCTTTAAACCTACTGTTAGAAAATAAAACATCTTGAACAAACAGTGCCAGAGCTGTCCAGGCGAGACCTAAAAAGGAGAGAAACATTTTCTGAGAGCTTCACTCCCGACTAGCACATCAAGTGTCACGTACCCAACGACTTGCTCATTTTGTATAATCAGCCAGCCACATTTCTATTTATATTTAGCATGGCTAGCATATCCTAGTTAGGACGATAATGGGGCATAACTTGGAGTTGCATTATAAGATCATAACTGTTGGACTTGGCCTTCCCTGCAGGGTCACCACCAAATGCTTTGTCTTCACCCCTCCTGTGTTCTGAAACCGTTTTTGTTGGCTTCTAAGACTCTTTGCCCTTTACGACTGCTAACCAGAGCTAAAGTGCTTGTGTTCACTCCATTGACCCTGTAGAATAGGCTTGCACCAAATTGTTACATTTAATTTACTGATACAACCCTAATAAAGTGGCACTACGTGTACCCAGGGCCTCTAAATTAAATGCTACTGATGGGCCTGCAACACTTATTGAGCTACCCACTTACGTTGCCCTTTGAAATATGTCTGCAGCCTGCCGCTACAACCTGTGTGCAGTATTAGACTGCCAATTCGACTTGGCACAATAAACCTTTTGCCCAGCCCAAACTGTCCCTTTTAATACATATACGCCACCCCTAGGTTACACTCTAAATAGCTCATAGGGCAGGGTGTATTGTATTTAAAATATTGGACATGTACTTTAAGCTTTTACATGCCTTGGTAGTGAAAAACTCTTACATTTGATGTTCACTACTGCAAAGCCTACCTTTCCCATAGTTTAACACTGGGTTACCTTATTACATGAAATAAGTGGTAACATTTGCTTGGGAACAGGTAGAAATAACATGTGTTGTCCCCAAAGAACTGTAACTTTTAAATGATGTTTAATGGCAGAGTCCAATTTTAAGTCACAATTCCGAAATCTTCACTTTTAGAAAGTTGCTATTTACTTGTCCTAACCATTTGGTGTCTGCATCTTGTGTTTTTGGGTCACACAACTAGGAGTGGATGGCAGCTGGCCTTTGTGTATTCCTTCCAGACAGTGTCACAAAGGATCACTCGGTGTTCGCAGGATGGGTCATTCTGACAGGATGGGTGGAGGCAGAGCTGTCACCTACCACACTTGCACTTCAATAGCAGCTGCCTCCAGAACTAACAAAGAACATCACAACATCCTTTTGTCACCCCAGACACATTGGGGCCTGCGCAGGGGAAGGACAAACATTCCAAAACCAGAGGTGGAGAAAAGTCTGGAAGTTTCTCCCATTTCAACCAGGTATAAATGTTGGACCCACAGACTCACTCTTCAGAACACTTCTGGACCTGTGGAGTCTACAAAACGAAGGACTGCCCAGCTCCCTGAAGACCGCAGTTGCCTGAGGACTGCCCAGCTGCCAGAGGCCTGCCTTGATACTTGGACTCAAGACTATTAGAGTGTCTTCCAGGGTCAGTTGACTGGCCTCCTGCCCTGAGCTACAGGGACACAGCAGGCTCCTGACTGGCAGCTTTATCGGACTGACACCGCTTGACACATACCAACCCAAGTCCTGGCATCATCAGCTCGAGAACACTGGCTTCATCAGAACCGATGCAGTACGACGCATACAGATGCAAAACCCCACATCCCCAGTTCCAGAATGGTGGCTTCATCCAAGCCGATGCAGCACACCACATCTCAATGCAAGTTTCAGCATTGCATCCCCAGACCTGTGGCTTCATTGACCCAACACAGCATGATGCATCTCAAAGCCAGCATCACAGTTCCGGATTGGTGGCTTCAACATTATCTCAATGCAGGACCATACTTTGCAGCTCCTGCTTAAGGACTCCTCGATCAAGCACAGGCCAGTGCAGACTTCTCATCTTGATTCCAAAGAACACAAGATACTATATTAGCGGGCCAAGCTTGGTCATGTGCTGGGCCTGCACTCCATCGCAGTCAACATGAATTTGTGACTTTGTCAACCGATTAACGTGATCAGATAAATATAATTGGTGCCATTTGCTTCTATGTGCTATTTTTACTGAAATGTTTGAAATTGCATAACTCCTGTTTCACTGATTGGATTTTTGTGGTATTGGTCTCATTTTATTTATTAAATTGTATTCTACTTTTCTTAATTGATGTGGGATTTTCTTGTGTTGTGTACTCACTTTGTGTCCTGCATAAATACTTTACACATTGCATCTCAGCTAGGCCTGACAGCTTTTGTGCCAAACTCCCTGAGGGTTAAGCACAGGTTAATTTAGTGACTTTTGGTGGTACACCCTAACAAAGATTGTGATTGTTGCTTGAGTAGAGGGTTCCACCGCTCTCAACCAATAGCCCAATTTCTCACAATAACAGGCTGAACTGGAAGCAGGTGCATACAAATAAGTCAGGAGGCATCTGCCTCCCACCTCTTTTATCCAGCTACTAATTTATATGTGGTATCCTGAACTGCAATGATCCTGTAAAACTAGGTTTTGAAAAACACATTCTGGACCATTGAGACAATCATACATAAGGCCTTATTATGGGCTTGATTCACAAAGGAAAACCTACGCTTTTGTGTAAGTTTATTCTTTTTTTTTGGTATTCACTAACTACAAGTTTAATTTTACTAATTGTAACTTACAACTGTGTAGACTCCTTATTCATGGCGGAAACTCTGCAAGTAAACAGATAAGCGTCTCCTATATTTTTATGTGCAGAGCTCACCACCCAATCTGCGGAATCTCCGCAGTTGTAAAATTTCTATTAGTAAAGTTAAACCTGTAAGTGTATGTTTGTGAATCAAGCCCTATGAATTGCCTGCTGGAGTAGGAGGTAATATTGCACCCTATAAATATAGATACTACTGCATGTAATGTTTCCAAGGTATGGTGTTATCACCCCATTCCAAGATCTACACCACAGATGAAGTAAATACAGGAATACCTCATCTTTTCCTGTCTTCTGCAATTCAGAACATGAAATGTGTGATACGATAGTGCACAAATCGTACTATACCTGATCAAATTTGTGTATAGATAAGATGTGGTAGTAGCACAAGAGTTGTAACCCCAATCTGGTTGCAAACTAGGTTTGTCATCATGAGACTCCTAAAAGTAAACTAAGGTTACCTTTTCTTTCCTTTACAAAAAATTGTATGAAAAAAATGAACTAAGGTGTCCTTTTCTTTCCTTTACAAACATGCCTAGTATTCACTTTTCAAAATCAATATTCCAACTGTAATTCATAATTCTGACAAAATAATTAGTATAAGTATTTATTTTGTTTGGCATCAAAGAGTGGGCAACATTTTAATTACAGATTAGCCAGCTCGGTGAGAGGAGTCCATTTAGCAGTCTTAATCCTGAAATATAGGGTTATGAACTCCGTGATAGACTCCATTTTAGTTAGGATAAGTTATCCTGTTTCTCCATTTTCTGGCCTTATAACTTTAGCTGAACTTCTGCAGTACACGTTCACTGCTGATCAATTTTTGTTTATTATATTCAATGACAAGAGCCAAAATTCTAATCTGGCCCCTTACTGTATAGATGTAGAGGTTTTAGCAACTGCAGCTTTAAATCAACATGTGGGCAGAGCGGACACATTTTGAGTCCTGACTGTCTGTTAAAAATCTCATGGCTCCGAGCCCCATTTTATGTGGTAAATACGAGACAAAATTAGTAGTCAAACTCTGCATAAAATTTAAGATTTGACCATTGATAAGGAGAAGGCTTCTCACAAAAACATTTTGGCAAAAGGGCGTGCCAGATCAGCCACTCTCAGTGAGAGAGCTTAGTGTGGAAGCCTAGCAGAGGGTGCTCTTTTGCCTATTGCACATTTTTACCCCTGGCAGATACTTGATAGAGGACAGCTGCATTGGCTGTCAACAAGTATGACTGCAATCATCTTCAAAAGAACTTGAGAGGCAAGCTTGTTAATAAATGCTATTAGGCCATGAACCAGGCCCCCAAATTTAGACCATTGGTACCACTTGGGGAATGGGATCTAAGATTATTTTTTTGCAAGTTATGGATGCCTATAGAAGGAAAAAATGTGATACCAAGTCATCACTCTTTGCCTTTTGTCTGGTACTCTTGGATTAGCAACCATAGCCGAAAAAATAATGGTTTTCATAATTTTGATAAATACAGGGAGTGCAGAATTATTAGGCAAATGAGTATTTTGACCACATCATCCTCTTTATGCATGTTGTCTTACTCCAAGCTGTATAGGCTCGAAAGCCTACTACTAATTAAGCATATTAGGTGATGTGCATCTCTGTAATGAGAAGGGGTGTGGTCTAATGACATCAACACCCTATATCAGGTGTGCATAATTATTAGGCAACTTCCTTTCCTTTGGCAAAATGGGTCAAAAGAAGGACTTGACAGGCTCAGAAAAGTCAAAAATAGTGAGATATCTTGCAGAGGGATGCAGCACTCTTAAAATTGCAAAGCTTCTGAAGCGTGATCATCGAACAATCAAGCGTTTCATTCAAAATAGTCAACAGGGTCGCAAGAAGCGTGTGGAAAAACCAAGGCACAAAATAACTGCCCATGAACTGAGAAAAGTCAAGCGTGCAGCTGCCACGATGCCACTTGCCACCAGTTTGGCCATATTTCAGAGCTGCAACATCACTGGAGTGCCCAAAAGCACAAGGTGTGCAATACTCAGAGACATGGCCAAGGTAAGAAAGGCTGAAAGACGACCACCACTGAACAAGACACACAAGCTGAAACGTCAAGACTGGGCCAAGAAATATCTCAAGACTGATTTTTCTAAGGTTTTATGGACTGATGAAATGAGAGTGAGTCTTGATGGGCCAGATGGATGGGCCCGTGGCTGGATTGGTAAAGGGCAGAGAGCTCCAGTCCGACTCAGATGCCAGCAAGGTGGAGGTGGAGTACTGGTTTGGGCTGGTATCATCAAAGATGAGCTTGTGGGGCCTTTTCGGGTTGAGGATGGAGTCAAGCTCAACTCCCAGTCCTACTGCCAGTTCCTGGAAGACACCTTCTTCAAGCAGTGGTACAGGAAGAAGTCTGCATCCTTCAAGAAAAACATGATTTTCATGCAGGACAATGCTCCATCACACGCGTCCAAGTACTCCACAGCGTGGCTGGCAAGAAAGGGTATAAAAGAAGGAAATCTAATGACATGGCCTCCTTGTTCACCTGATCTGAACCCTATTGAGAACCTGTGGTCCATCATCAAATGTGAGATTTACAAGGAGGGAAAACAGTACACCTCTCTGAACAGTGTCTGGGAGGCTGTGGTTGCTGCTGCACGCAATGTTGATGGTGAACAGATCAAAAAACTGACAGCATCCATGGATGGCAGGCTTTTGAGTGTCCTTGCAAAGAAAGGTGGCTATATTGGTCACTGATTTGTTTTTGAATGTCAGAAATGTATATTTGTGAATGTTGAGATGTTATATTGGTTTCACTGGTAATAATAAATAATTGAAATGGGTATATATTTTTTTTTTGTTAAGTTGCCTAATAATTATGCACAGTAATAGTCACCTGCACACACAGATATCCCCCTAACATAGCTAAAACTAAAAACAAACTAAAAACTACTTCCAAAAATATTCAGCTTTGATATTAATGAGTTTTTTGGGTTAATTGAGAACATGGTTGTTGTTCAATAATAAAATTAATCCTCAAAAATACAACTTGCCTAATAATTCTGCACTCCCTGTAGTATACAAATTCATCATAATGTGTGAAGAATAAATCTAATTTAACCACATTGGTTAAATTCAATCTAATTTAAAAATAATTGTGATTATTACTTTGAAAAATAACAATATAGTCCTTAAAATAATAACAATAAAACTTCATTGTATTCCTCATATATTAATATAGATTATATGCATAATTTTCACACTTTCACTATTCACCTATTTCAAGAGCCTTCTTTATGCCGGATACTATATAGTGAGATGCCTTTTTTGCTGTGGAGAGACTAATAAGATCATGTTGCTCAACAAATGGGGTTTTCCCGCTTTGAACCAGACTAAAAGCTCTCCTAACAGTATCTTCGGCTTCTTCAATTCGTGACTTATGTAGGCCTGCGTAAGTAAGATCTGAACTGAACCATTTCCCTTATCTGACCAGAAAAGGCACTTCTGTGTTCAGCCATCATATAATATGTTTTCACAGCACCTGCCTTGAGGTTGAACCTTGTCGTACCACCCGGAGTCTGTGTGTCTTTGTTGACTGTTAGCTCTATCGCTTGATCGACCGGAATTCGTCCAAACAGATTAACATTTGACAATTAAACTGAAAAGACTTCACTGATGAAGTTGTGGTGCATCTCTGGATGTTTCACTGCAAGTAATGTAATTTCCACATAGTATGCAGGAAGTTATCTAGCATAGTTCATCCTGTCATACGCATAACACCATGGGATCATAGGGCGTATGGCAGCAAGATGTAAATACCAGTTTCCTTCTTGAGCAGCACCCAGCAGAGCCAGCAAGACATTTTCAACAATATCCACATATGACATCCAAAACGCAGGGAGATCTCCATTGTCATGACGATGTTGTTCCAGGATGTATATCCCAAAGCTGTTTTACTTTGGCAAAGGCAGCATTCTGCAAGAGGTCATCTAATCTCTGTTGCCATAGGTCTTTTGCTAAGTTATTAACATCCTCATTGATGGAGGAGACTACGTAATTCTTCTCCACCCAGGGGATGAATCCCAACTAAGCCAGTCTTAACATAGCTTCATACATGCACTTATGTACTCGAACTACACGATTGTACATACAACCTTCTAGTACTGATGTTATTGATCCTTCTGCTATAATATCTGCTTCAATGCAAAGGCCAGCATCTTGAAAGCATTTTCCAAGAATAGACATGACATTGCAAATGGTGTGAAAGGTGCCCATTCAAAGAATGATTCTGTTGTACATTGCTTTATGCTTCCATACAATCTCACTTGCTTTTGCATAGAGAGCTTGTTTCATGACCACTACAGTTTTCGCCAGATGCAGTGATTCCCTAATCAGCTCTGACTGTTTCAAAATTTCAGAAACAGTTGTCAACTCAATTGCATGGGCATTAATGGTGGGCAACAAGCCAATAGAATCCCGTGATACACTAACCAGGTCTCTAGTACTGATGTTAAATCCTGTCCAACTTCGTATTATCCGTGCAAGGCTCTCTTCTTGTCTTGTAACAAGCCAGATTATGCTTCTATTTTGTGCAGGCTATACCTTTGACTCAATGAGTTGTCCCCTCAGCAGTAAGAGTCTCTTCCAGCCTATCAATGTTATCCCATGCTGAGTTAGTGAAAACACAAGGCTGAATGTTGACTGGAAGAACAATTTGCTCATTTAAAGTAGTAGCACGTTTATGAAGATACAAGGCAGTATCATTTTTTTCTAGTTGCGAGCATGAAATCCCATGATCAAGTCTGTTTAGAGTGCGAATGATTTCAACATTGCCTGTGTTGAAGCAGATATGCTAATTAAGAGAATTATTAATTATGTATATGTATTTACTAATGAGAAATACGTAGAGGAATTAATCGTAGAAAAAAATAATGTGCACGTTTGAAAATGTGCCCTCGGGGAGTGATTACCATGTGTACTAATAGAACGGAAACTGTATGAAATAATGAAAATATATGAGAAAAATTTAATAATATGTCATAATGAGATGTATAGCGTCTGTTTTGCATTAATTTATAGTGCTAAGTTAGCTGAACTAAAAGCCTGTTTTTTCTAGGCCTCGCACACGGAGAGCTGAAACACTGAACACTTTTGCAAAGGACTGAAAGCATACCCTAGCCTTGACCCGCTCGATGTTAAAGTTACGTAGCTAGAATTTTCTGCAATGTACTGGCGGACAGGAGATGATGAAGACAATTTGATACAATTATGTATAGAGCAGGCTAAATGTACTTTCCCAGGACTTGAACAATAGAAGCACTGACTGAAGAGGGCTATGCAACAATTTCGACATGATGAGCCGGATGATGGGAACATCGCATGAAGAACCAATCCACATCTTGTGAACAGACATATGAAAATTAGTAGATTCGGTAAATAAATACTATAGGTTAAAGTTATATCTGCTGACTGACTGATCAATTAGCAATTAGGAGATGGACTGGGAGACCCTAATAAAAAGTCATGACACGGGGCAGAAGAGAAGAGATGATGCGAGAGTTGCTGGAGGAGAATTGATGACATCGGGAGATGCTGTCTGAGGTGCTGATATTGGGCTCATAATCTGTGAGTCTAATCCGTAGCTGACTAATTGATGACCTGAAGACGAAGACTGACTTGTTGCTGATCCATCCTGGATAGGTAGCTAGGAAATGTGACTGACAATTTTTTTGCCTTTTCTTCTAGGTACCAACTTTGCTGATTATAGAAATTCTCACTTAGGTAGATTTTTCCAAATTGATGTTTTCTCTAAATTGTTTTTCGCATGAAGACCCACATGCTGATGCTAATCTTGGTTCGGTAAGGCTGTTAAGGGTGACATTGACAGTGACAAATGACTGACAAACTTATTTGCTGAACTTCACTATTAATGCTGGTATTCTTAGTCTGTGGAACTGCATTATCGCATATGTTTCCTTGAAGAGATTATGTTTTTTATTAATGAATTAACAAATTGATTGGTTTGAATAAAGATTGATGATTTAGAATTGTAATCAATAGGGAAATAAAATTGTTTAACTCATTACTGAGTTGTGGTTATTCATGAGTAGATGGGTTTAAGCTGTTTTCCATAGAATGTTCCTTGATTATTGATGTTAGCTATCGATTCAGTAGTCACTGCATGACTAGGATACGCAATGCGATTCAAAAGGTTTATCGACCTATATGCGTCCCCTTGTAAGTTTACTTACTAAGGACCAGGTGCACTAGCACCTGCCAGCGTTTTTACGGCGCATGGGAGCAACAGTTGTTTGGAGGGTCTCTTTAATAGTATTTAATGTCCTGACTGAATGAGTGCATAAGTAGGGTGATCCTTTTGGATGGCTTGTGTTTTCTGGATCTCTAGTCAGAAGTCCTAATAAGATCCATTTAAGGTAATCAGGCACTGTAAGTGAATCTTTATCAATGTCTGATGGATGATATGGTAATGGGAATAGTGTTGATGTCAAGTTTGTTTTAATCATTGTTCTTATGTGCAATGATGTGTGGTCAATGATCGTGTTCATGTCGGTCGCCTTAAGCTTTAAAACTGATAATTCTCTTTTCAAACTTTGGTTTCCTCTTACAACGTCCTGTAGCATGACAATATCAGGTTGGGCCAATCCGTTTCCTTGGTTATCTGGGAATATGTGGAGGCTGTCACCAAAATAGGAGTCCAATTTTCTCCTCATATGCTTCTTGGTTGATTTGTCTATTCCCTGTATTTCTCTGAGTGTCATCAGGGTTTCAAACCTTTCAGTGAGAGTCCTCATACATATATCCTCTTTGTTAGGAATTATCACAGTTCTAATGTATTGAAATAGTTCATCATATGCTTCATCTCTCGTATTTTTGTAGTGATCATCAGTTTGAATGCTAGATGTATGATCTTCATCCTTTGCTTTAACCCTTGTATAGTACATATAACAAGATGCATGATAATGGGCTTCTGCAGCCCCTATTTTCCTACTGCGAACTGCTAAGATCTTTGAATCACAATTAATGGTTGCACACTCTCAAAGCCTTTTGTCAGTTCTAAGCTCCATGGCCCTGATTATTTCTCAAACATTGATGTTCCCTTGTAGCATTATATCTTTCCACAAAATATACATTCTTCAGCATACATGTTTGACGTTAATGATGTTCTGCTGCTTAAGGGTTTACTTGTGCACTTACTCATTCCAATATCATCACTGACACTTGCTTCAGCTTTACACTTAATAGTCTGTAAATGTCTCTTCATAGTAAACAGGCTCCTGCACTTCCTGTGGTAAAATACTTGGGGAAATGTCTTGCTTTCCAGATTTCTCACAACATCTAACAGTGGAATGAGACTCCTTATCTGAGCTGCCTCTAACAAAGTTTTCCATGATGAGTAATCCTGCAGACTTTTGAGCATAACTCCATGATGGACATTTGACCATAAATGAACTATGCAGTGGGAATCTGAGGGACAGGATGTGCTTGTTTCAGTCTTCTTCATGATGCTGCCTGGTCATTCACCACCAGCTCTGGAAAAAGTAATTAATCAAAAAATTTATAACTTTTACTTGGTGTACTTACTATAATCAGAATTACTATTATAATTATTAGCAATTTATATAATCACATTTACTGTAATTGTCAGTTTTAATAATAAAATTCACAATAATAAAAACTATGAAAAATATCCATTAACATCGTAGTATCTTGGAGTACAGTTGTTACTCACAAAAGGCAATGAGTTATGACTTGCTATCACATATTTTCCATCTCCAGGTATCCATACCTCGCCAATAAATCATATTAGTTCCCATCACCCCCTAAGTGGTACGATAAAATGGTTAGCTCAAGGCCTTTTTGACTGAAATTGCAGTGTAGTGCTTAGAAATAGGGTAGTACGAACATGTTACAAATGTTCATTGTATTCTCTGTACCCATGACATGCATAATTGTGGGAAATATTATTTTTTATATGAATGAGACTCAATGGTCGTGATATAACACAGAGAGTGGCATTGCCTAAAACAGGGAAATAGTTTTGCCACCTCATAGACATTTTTGTGATGTTAAGTTAAAGTTATAAGTACAAGAACAATTGCCTTGATAGCCAAAAGGTAATGTGTAGTATAATCCTTGCAAGAAACCTGTCTTTATAGTTATCAAATATAACACTTATAATTATGAAAAGTGATGTGCAGAATAAACTAAAAACAATTTAATTGTATTTTTCTAAAATATTAATGGTACATTAGTGTTCAAACTCAAAAGGGTTATTAAACTATAATTAAATATTATGTATAATTTCTAGATATTCTGTAACATAAATTATATTTATCTTTTTAACAATTGAATATAATTATATAATAATATTTCCTATGGGGTTTTATTTTAAATACTTACCTCAGTGACTTTCTATGGGAGGTTGTTGCAGTATCAGTGGTTGGCCATGTAGTGTGCCAGACTTTCTACTGTTTATTTTTAGGCAGTAGTAGCTTACATTCATACATTTGGCTCCACCCCCTTTATAAGGTCAGTGGGGACGTATAAGCCAACACTTTTGGGTTACTTTCAATTTGTATATTGACTGCAGCTAAAAGTATTAAAATTACTCAAAAGTGTTAGAGTAAATTACATGTGTAAATTACTCACAAGTGTAAGTTACCTTTGTAAATACCCATGTGTGTGTCCTTTTCTTTCTCTTCCAATTTAGTGCATCCAGATATATCTCAATAGACTTTGTAATTCCATGTTTGTAAACATTTGTGAAGCTCCCTGGTCCAGAAAGCAGAGAGCCATTGGCACAGTGCACCTGTCTCAGTGGATGAAAGTTTGTTGCAGCCTGAAATAATAATCAAATGAAAGACACTCATCTGTTTATGTCTTCTAATGTTATCCCGTTTGGATGAAAGAGGGAGAGGCGGTGAAATGTAAGGTCTCATGAGAGTTGTATATCCCCAAGCTTAAAATGCCTTTTGTTAAAGTAATGACAAATCAAGATGCTGAGGTGTATCTGATTACTGACTGAAGAACAGACATTTTGCAAAGTAAAGGAAAAATGGATCATGCTTATACAATTGGAGTATCTGAATCTTACCTTGCATGCAACATCACTGGTAGAGTATTTGAAGGGTGAAAGAATACCAAGAGGGCCAAGAATACTCTTTAAATCTACTTTGTGTCGACAAAACAAAATTTATTGTCAAATACATTTTTAAAAATGCTCTCTATCTGTAACTTTCATTAAGGTAGTTTTGAGATTGGAAGATCCGCTGCATGATAATATGAGTGTGCAGGGCTTGATTTGTAAATAAAAATGTGCCGGTGCCCAAAGCTCTTCTCTGAAACACATGGCTGCTGCAATTAAACGTGCAAACACAGAATAGTGATGCAGCTTAATCGTGAAACCATCTGGGGCCTCACTAATCCATTTACAGGCACGCCGCCCTCTTGCAGCTTTCTGCTTTTTCCCTTTGTTACACTTTTTCGTTTTTCTTTTATCTCCATCTTTCCCATATATGTATTTTGCTCGTAGTAAATGCTTGAGGCAGAAAAATAAGTGTCAGCCCTCAAAAATAAGTGCCCTGCACCGGAAACCACCAGCTCAAACTAAGCACTGGAGTGCGCACCCTTCTCCTGACTTACCAAAGAGCAAAGATAGGGCTTCTTCTTGAACTTTGTTTGTCCTCAGCACACGCAACCATGTGTATATATGCTGGGAACTACTTTAGATATGACCTTGAATCCCAGACCTGGGTTCTGTGGTCTTGAGAAATGCATAAAGTGTAACCTCCCTAGTGAGCATGACTACTGGCAGGTCACCAGACCAGACAAGACTGGCAGTGGTGGTAATTATTGAATGGAAAGGCCTTTTGTGATCTGTTATCTGCAGAATAGCAAGCACAACTCTCATCGTACAAAGATT
The DNA here is from genome assembly GCF_031143425.1 of Pleurodeles waltl. Taxonomy (NCBI): domain Eukaryota; kingdom Metazoa; phylum Chordata; class Amphibia; order Caudata; family Salamandridae; genus Pleurodeles; species Pleurodeles waltl. Next base: position 743,567,396 of record NC_090450.1, on the reverse strand, counting down.
CTGCCCAGTCATATGTAACTGGGTCATTTGCCACACCCAATGTGGATGGATAGGACACATGCAGTGCTTCATTTGGTGATTTCCGGTGGGGGCTACAGGCTCTCATTTTTGGGGACAGGCACTTATTTTCTGCATCAGACATTTGTTGAGAGAAAAAGATAGAGCAACACTCAAAGCGGGAAGATGGAGGAAGAAAAATATGCAGGAAACGCCATAAAGAAAAACATGAACCTGCAAGTCTGAGATAAGGAGGCGGGGAGAGCCAGGTAGCGGTCTAAAGGAGCATTGGGCAGTTCCAAAACTATAGATTAGTGGTATTTAGCGAGCCAACATTTAATTGCTCCAGCCATGGGCTTCTGAGCAAAGCATCGGACACTTGTACTCTTTTTTATACATACTAAGCAATGGGCAAATGTATGTAGGAATGGTGTGCATGGTAGATCACCGTGAGAGACAATGAGCTCAGTGGAATCAGTCTTGGATTTATACTAACAACATTCTTCACAACATGTAGATAGGAGGTAGCCTTCCAGACTAATATTGTGTATTGCTAGCATTCCTGAAACCTTTGTGAAAAGGTTTCTCCTCGTGGAGATCCCAAGTTTTATCCGCTCCTGACCACCATGACAGAGAAACAAAGAGTGTGGCTCATCTGTGTGAGAAAGGGTACACAGGTAGCAGAACCACTTGCATCAAATCACGGGATTACACCCATGAAATACATAAACTCCATCTGCAAGACTAGTACAAGAGAAGAACTGAAACTCTAGATCAGTTTGCAGGACTTTTCACTAATTAGTATAGGTAAACCCCTTAAGGGTGTTGGAGAATCTTCTGAGTTCCAAGGCTGGTGTCTTTAATGGTCAGTTTACCAGTCATGTAAAGAGAAATCACCTGTAAAACTATGCAACGACCTACTGGAAGCTCTGTGGCAGTGCTTAATTTGTGCGTGTTGTTTCCGCTGCTGATCACCAGCACTTATTTTTGAGGGCCAGTGCTTATTTTTCTGCCTCAAGCGTTTACTGCAAGCAAAAGACACACATGTGAAAGACGGAAGAAGAGAAAAACGAAAAAGCTTCACAATGGGAGACAGAAGAAAGCTTCAAGAGTGAGCTGAAGGGGCAGAGAGTGGCTTTACGCAGCCTCAGTATTCTATGTGCGCAAATTTAAGAGCAGCAGCTGCATCTTTAAGAGGAGGGCTTTGGGCACCAACACATTTTTATTTACAAATTAAGCACTGCTCTGTGGGTCTGACTTGCCTGCTTAGGAAGGGTGCAGGAGGTATACTTGGTGCCTGCTAAGAAAAAAGGCCATCAGTAGCTGCCTGGAGGAAGAGCTGCCCAGAGAAGCAAATAGAACTTAGAAACTGAATGAAGAACTGCACCATGAGCAACAAGGAAGAGAGACTGTGGAAAGCCCCAGCTCTTTGGTGTGTGTTTTCATTCAATCTAAATAGGCCTTGAGGTTTCCTTAGCCCTTGTTAGTTCCCTTGGAGAGTTTGGTGGGGTTGCCTGCATAGACTGCAGAGTTGCCCTGATTAAAGTTCCCACTTGTGACCTGTTCATGGCCTGGTGTCCCCAAGGACAATAAACAGCAAATCTGTGGTTGTTGCTGTGGACTGAACTGGGCCCCTAGCACAAAGAAGTGCGTCCTGTGACCTACCATCTCCATCAATGTGACCCTAGAATCTTAAAGTGTGGGCTCTAGATACATCAGTATACTCCCAAATAACTCCCACCTCGTCAGTCTCCTACAATCTATGTGTGGGCAATGCCTCTTGTTTAGACAGGGGTTGTTTGAGGCACTTGAGATGCTGACTCCAGTAAGACTCCAGACTTATCTGCACCCACTGCAATGAGCTGGAAAAAGACATGGCTGGGTGATGCAGCACTGCAACTGCACTGAAATGCAGCAGCTCCAGAACCAAATCTTCACTGCATTGTATTCAGATAAAGCTGCTCTCGTGAAGTGTAAATGCCAGATTTGGGGTGCCACTGAACTTGAAAAAGACCATTTCAGGGGGCTGTACAGCCACAGAAGCACTCAGAGAGTAAACCGGCACCGTAGAGATCAAGCTTCCTGTAGGATCTCTTTATGTACTGTTGTGTATTGGTGACTGTTGAGGTAAAAACTCCGAAGACAGTCAATAATCCACACTTGAAGTTTAATCAGAGAAACACAACCTGGCGTCCGACCGTCCCAGAGGTTGCTCACCAAATGCCACCTCTGGAATGGTAAACGCTCTCCATTCTAAATAACATTCACATCATAACACATCCTTCCCTGTTCATTACCAAAGCAATTATGAAAACAAAAGAAAACAAAACAATCAACAATAATAAAAAATGAAATATACAATAACAAGTTCATCATTAAACAAACACCTCCCAAAAGAGCCTTAAATGACTTATCTAACTTAGTCTTTCAAATAAGAAAGTGGCTTCTTAATTCTTTTCCCCAAGACAGGACTCCTCCTCCCACACACATCACTCTGGTCCTCAAAATCATTGCGCAAAGCCTCACTAGGCATCCCACTCACCACTTCATCATCACTCAAACATCAAACCTGAGCAACAATCATCAACATTCCCCTCTGTCATTCCACCCTTCTGGTACAATGCCACATTCCGAAAGTTTCACCTTTCCCATTCTCCAAAATCACAAAATATGTTCCAACCCGCTGAACCTTAAAAGGGCCCTTGAACTTGCCCAAACCTCCTTGAACCCTTCCTGATTTCACCTTGACACAGTCCCCCATTCCACTCTCATTCTGGGCTGAACACCACCTTCGTTAGAAGATGCAACACCTTCATGTCTGTGTACTCCCTCATGAGTATTCAATACACTCTTCAGCCAAGCTGGCACTAGTTTAATACCTGGAAATCGTCCACGCATAGATATGAACAGAATTTTGTTAGTGACACTATGTGGTGCGGTACAGTACGCCCACACCGTATCAGAAACAATTTTCCTGACATCATAACAATTGGCTAAGGCCAATTGAATGGTACCTTTAAGAAGCCGAACAGCTCTTTCAGCCATTCCATTTCCCCTAGGATTATACAATGAGGTGCAAGAATGTTTAACTCCCCACCCCTGCAAAACTCCTACCATCTCGTGTGATGTAAGTTGCAAACATTATCCGTAACAAGCACAATCAAAGCCCCTCTTTTTTGAAAATGTCCTCCAATACTGCAATTGTGCTTCTCGTGGTGATATTCTTCAGCAACTCTACCACCAACCACTTGGAGTGCACATCCACCACCACCATGGCAAATCTCATATCTAAGGGCAACTCATTCAATGGTCCAACAAAATCCAGACAAACTCTGTGCCAAGGCTTTCCCGGGTCCTCCAAATGCTCCTCCACACACTTCTCAAGCACCAATCTTTTATCACTTGCTTTACACAATTCACAATTTCTTAACCCCACTCTAATCTGATTATTCATCCCCAGCCACCAAAAATTTTCCCTTACTCTCCTGTTAGTCAACCCCTGCCCCAGATGACCCTAATGTGCCAACTGAAAGATTTGAAATCTCAACCCTATGAAACAATCACCCTTCATAACCACACCATCGCAACCAACAGACAGCTCATCAAGTACCTTCAAATAAGGCCTAACTGGTATAGAAAGAGTGCTCTCCCTTACATTCCCATGTCGTATCAATTTAACCACATCTTTCATGATTGCATCTCCATGCATCTCATCCCTCCATTGCATCAACGAAAAGGAACCAGTCCCACTGCTCAGTACATCATGAACAGTGGCAACAGCACCTTCCTTGTCAGCATCTCTTACTCCACTGTCTACACTCCTTCTGATAAAATAAAAGATATAAATTTAATTCTTAAAGTTACTTGTCCAGAGTCTTTCTTCTTCTACTTTTTTTTTTTTTTAAACACTGAGGAAGTGTTCCCCTCCAGAATGAGGACATGACGACTAGCGTTTCCAGTGCTCCTAGCAACCATCCGCTATTCCACATAAACTTGTGCGCATGAGAGGCACGCGTGCCTGCACGCGCAAGCCGAACTGGGGGAGGAGCTCTTTACCTCCCGTGGTTTTGGCTTGTACACACTTGCCACCTCACACCATTTCCGTAGTGGTGAACACTCCATTCTCTTTGCTCAAGCAGAGTGGCTAATTTTTTGCTGCAGTCACCCCCAAATGCAGCCCGCTCCAACAGTCCGTGGCGTAGCACCAGGACTTGTGGGTAACGATGCAGCTGAAGTAATGGAGGAACACATCCGACACTCCCCTCACATCAGGGCAGTCAAGCGGCACCCGGACACCGCCGCACGGTGTCTGCCACGGCACAAAAACAGAGCGCCCACCACAGTACTCACAGTCTCTGCACACCGGAAGAGCGCCCTGCCGGTAAGTAAAGCAGTGCAGGTTCGTGCCAGGTTGTGTGAAACTCGTTGCCAAAATGTTGAGATAACAACCCCGAAGACAGTCAATAATCCAAACTTGAAGTTTAATCAGAGAAACACAATCTGGCATCTGACCGTCCCAGAGGTTGCTCACCAACTGCCACCTCTAGAATGGTAAACACTCTCCATTCTAAATAACATTCACATCATAACAGTGACATAAGGTACCTTTTCGTGCAACAGTAAAATCACTGTCTGGAAAATCTATTGAGCGATACCATCAGACTTGTTGAGTTCTGGGTCTCTAACCCCACTCCACAACCTTGAATGATCCTTTAACGGCTCGCGACTCTGAACGTCAAGTGCTAAAGGGATATACTTGGTGCTCAGTCATGCTCTCAGTCATCAATGTCCCAAGTAGGACTCCCAAGGACATCAAATGGTAGACTGACTCAATCACATTGATAAAGGCCCAGTAGCCAATGTGTGGCCCAGGATCCCCAAACTGTGTTCTGACACATTTACATCAAGATAGTTTAACTAAACAGAAAAACACATACCTTTTAGGTAAGAGAGCCACAATAACCAGCCTGTTCCAGTGTACTGTTGCAATTCGGAAGACACTGACAACGGTGCAGATGGTAGCTGTCCCATTCATCGTTCACCTCCTTTTTGTTTAAGGTGAAGCTGGCCCGAATATTTAAAAAAACAATTGTAAACAACCACCTCCGTCCTTAAGCAAGGTGGGTGTTATGAGGAACAAATAAACCTCTTAGTCCTTGGGTAAGGCTCAGTGGGTGAAACAATAAAACATATAACACACTGTCAACTCTGCCCTTGAGCCAGGCAAGGGTGGGGGCCAAAGAGCACTTCTGACCTTTGGCAAATCATCCTGAAAATAATATTTTTAAATAACTGCCTCTAAGTAGATCAAAAACAACAGACTGGCACAGAGTGTACCAACTGCAGGCTATATAATTATTCAAGTATGTATTTCACAGAGTAACATTTGTGACTGTAGTTATGTCTAAGCCGCACTTTCGTTTGAAATGTAATTTTGAACTGCTAATTATTTTGGGACTGTTTTGCAAATATGCATAAACTTTTGAACACACCTAATGAAAGTGGCTGAGGCTCCTCATTCTACGTTTCGTGCAGCTCTGTGCTGGGAAAAAAGGTTAAGAGGATTCCAATAGAAACTTTCTCTCACCCCTGTGGCAAAAACTGCTAAACTGATTTACACCATACTTCGCATGTAAGAAGAATTTCATTATGAACGTGTGCTTGTTGTGATTTGGTGTAATACATTCAGTAGCATTTGAGATATTAACGATTTAACAATGTGACAAGAGAGCATTGAGGAGTTAAAATTTAGGCATATTCCATTTAAAAACATGAGTCTAAGGGCAGGTCAAGGACTAAATTAAAAATACAGAAAACTCATAGGACAAGGGAGTTTTTTTCTCGTCGTCCACTTAGGGTCAGCGGGCACAAGGGCTCAGATAGACTTGTTGCAAGAGAAGGGTTTGTTTTGGGACCGCCATTACACTATGTTGGGCTAGCCTCCAAACCCAAACAATTCGTATTTGAATAAAAACTAAATGAGAACAGGCCATATTTGAATAAAAACTAAATGAGAACAGGCCATGTTCTCTATTTAGGAGGATTGGGTGCAGGGATTTGTGGAAGGCCTGGGCCTCCAGCCAACCACCATTGTGCATGGCTGAATGCCCTGCACAGTCGGGATTGGCCATGAGTGGGAGGGTGGGGCAGGGCCAGGTGAATGCTAGGCCTTACGGTCAATCCCAGATGCACATGGACAAAGACTACAAAGGCTGTTTACAGTGGAGGTGCCCACCTGTAGAGGCTGGACTTAGGACCTAGCTGAAAGTCACAGCAGCAGAGGTTGTTTGGAGGTTGATTGACCATTGATTAGGTTGGACTCTGCGTCCACGGCACACAGCCTTTTTGTCTATGACAAAGTCTGTGGATAATGCAAATTGGGTACATGGCAGGTGAGTGCAATACTATAACTGACTCACCCAGCCATACTCAGTACACCCCTTTGCCAATGGCACAAGAAAGAAAAGTTGACTACCAAGGGAAAATATGGTGGGCTTCCTTTATGGTGCAAGTTTTCTATTGCATTCCATACATGGCACTTTTCAGGGCTTTTGTTTGCTGAACCATAACTAACTTATAACTGTTGCTTATTCAATGGAAACCTTTGATAAAGAAAAATAATATATATTTATTAAAAACAATGAAAGAAATCTACCCTCGCCAATGGCACCACAACCTGTTGTGCACATCCTCCAGCCATAAGAAGCAGGCATCTAGTGCAGGGTGAGGTCTTAAGACATATTCTGTTCTCCAGTCCCAGATCCTTCAGCACATGCCCTTCATCTGTAAACAAATTCCATTGGGAGCAAGACATTGTCTTCAGCTACAACCAGCATTGCATCCTTATGCCCCTAGAAACTGGTTTCCATGGCTTCTGACCACATTTTTCCTATTGGCAATGTCTACTGTACAAGAACATGCCCCATAGAGACATTAAGTAATGTAATTGATAATTTCAGTGATGATGCAATATGTGATTTGAGATTGTGCATGGTTTCATAAAGGCTGTAAGCCCCTAACTTGATACATATTAAAAACCCCAGCGTTAATGGTGGGCACACTGTAGTTCCTACTTTTGCTTCAGCAGTGCTGGTCTCTCTGGAGGCATATGAGGAACTAATATATGGACACATCCACATTTAATTTACTTTCATATCCATACCTGGCAGCGCCGGGGATCACCATCTCTCCCGGGCACAAATACAATTGAAATGCGGGAGGCGCTCAGCCTCCCGCTGCCCCGGGTACCACCACCTCCCTGAGGCAGAACATGAAATCCAATGCAGGGGGGGGGGCCTGGCCAACCTGCAGGCCTTGGAACCACCACCTCCCCGGGGTGAAAACGTATATGTGCGCGACCCTTCCCCCCCAACAGCCCCAGGGACCACCACCTCCCCGAAGCAAAGATAGCAGTAAATGCAGGGGGCCATGCAACCCACTTCCCCCTCCAGCCCCAGGGACCACCACCTCCCTGGGGCCAAAATACAACAAAGAGGGGGGTCAGTTCTGGCTCACCGCTTCCCTGGTGCAATACTTGTTGGAGGGGGCTGCGCAGCCCCCTCGAAGAGAAAATGATGGCCCTGGGGACGGACCATCACCCCCCTGGGCCACCCCTGCTATGTCCCAGGATGCCCACCCCCCAGAACATTTCTGTTTGTTTTTGCTTGGTGGGAGCTGCCACCAAGCAAAAGCAAACAAAGTCCGCTTTCTGACAGTGGGATCTGTCAAACAGCTCCCTCTGAAAGAAAGCAAAGTTTTCATGTGTCTCCCTAGATGCAAATATGTGTTCAGGGTAAAACAGATGAAATCATTGCTCTCGCAAGCAGGAAGCTGCTATTTAAAGCAGCTCCCTGCTTGCAGGAACAATGCCGGCTCCCGCAGGATGTGGGGAGTCAGCTAGGACCGCAGGGGTCTTCAGGCTTCCCCCGAGGCCCTGTCACTCTCTCTTCCATCCCATGGTGGGATGGAAGAGAGAGAGAGATTGTCATTGCAATGGACTCTCCATACAATGACTTCACAGAGTCAGGCTACCAAGATGTTTGGTAAAATTGTTATAGTTATGCTTGGATGCAGTCACTTCTGCCCTAATGGTCAAGGTATTGTGCTGTCACTCAGTAGGCTGAAGGTTCAAATCCTAGTATCACTTGGCAGTGTGTTTGTTTATTTACTAGTGGTTTGACTGTTAAACCGTCCCAGTGATGGAACAGTTGTGTTTCTTTCCAATCACATGTGTGGCTTGAAGGTCATAGGTATGTCTGGAAGCATCACAGTAAGGAGTCAACTATGGCCTAAAGGTTAAGGTCACAGACCCTCACACAAAGTTGAGGGTTCTAGTCCAGGTGTGCCCGTGGTCATTTTCCTTCTTTAATTTCTTTTGGTCTTCAAACATTTAAGGTTCATACTGTAAGGTGACCTCACTCTTTTTCATTGACAAATACATTTTTCTTTTCATTTTGTCCAGAATTATTTCATTCTAGGTATATCATACATCAAAGCCTAAAAAATTCTCTAGCTTTCTCCCTCTCTTTCTCTCTCTCTCTTGCTCTCTCAATTTCTCTCTTTCAATCTTTCTCCCACTCACACACCCACTCAGACCCTTACGCACCCACTCACATACCCACTCAGACCCTTGTGCACCAACTCACAGCCGCACTTAGACCTTCACACACCCACTCAGAGACCCACTCACACACTGACGCATCCACTCACACACCCACTCACTCACACACCCACTCACAGACCCACTGAAACCCTCATGCACCCACTCTCAGACCCACACAGACACTGATGCACTCACTCACAGACCCACTAAGACACTGATGCACCCAATCACAGACCCAGACACACATCTAACAACCAAATACACCCTGTCAGATCTACTCTCACACTCAGAGAGACAGGCCGCGGCCAAACCCGCAGAGCATGGCACAGGGTTGGGTAGATATAGGGGGTTGGCTGCAGGGCGGTGGTGGTTGGATTAACATATAGTAATGACAATTACTTTACGTTAAAAAAAACATAGAAATTCACTGAAAAAAACAAAGGTTACAGGGACTGGTTACAGGGACAGTAAAATTAGGAAATAGAAATTTCAAAAACCCATAGAAATTCACTTAAAAAAAACAAAGGTTACAAGGACGTTATAGTTAGGCTCACATTTTAAATGTACAAAGCCACAGAAATTCACTTGTTATAGGTAGAGTTATCTCACGAAAAATAACTCATGTCTTAAGGAAACTATAACTCAAGCCTTCCTCATGCACTGCTAATTACTCCGCAGCTTACTGCACTCTTTACATCTTTGATAACATTATTGATAATATCAATGTAATATTTGCAGTAAAAATGGCAGAGGCACGAGTTATAGTTACCTTAGGAAATGAGTTATAGTTACTTGGGATAACTCTAACAAGGTGAATTTCCATGGTTTTGTATGTTAAAAATGTGAGCTATAATGTCCCTGTAACCTTTGTTTTTTCAGTATATAGATATATATATATATATATATCTTCCATCATATTCCAGCTTCTTAAATAAAGAAACATAGGAACTCTGCAGCGTATTAGGCAACAAGAGTTAATAGTACTGAAAATGCAAGCTCAAAGGCACATTCCCATTTTTATCTAGATTCCTGTTGTGTTAATCTGCGCTCTTTATCACCTCCTCTCTCTTGCACGCCCACCCAGTCAACTGCATAGAAACTAAACTTCCTAATGTCCCTATTATCAAAGTGACGTGCAATGGGGTACTGCTGGAAAACCTGTCCAATGACCCTCATGTGTTCTAGTATACGCTTCTTGTTGGGATGGATAGTACTCCCCACATGCTTAAGGCCACAAGGGCATGTCAATACTTAAATGCTGAAGTCTGTGGTACAGGTGAAGTGTTGGTTATACTTTTTAACACCGTTAGTAAGAGGAAATAAATATTTAGTGACCACCTTACTATGTTTGCATGCCTTACATTTGAGGCATCAAAGAATTCCTTCAATGCCTGCATCCTGTTTGTGGGCTTGCCTGTGATATCACTCTGACTCAATCTATCCCTGAGTGTAGGGCCACTTCTGAATGTAACACTGGGCTGGTTTCCAATACAATCCTGTAACCTACTCTCAATCTAAAGGATGGGCCAATGTTTCCTGAGAATCCCTTTCACAGCATATGCCCTCTTATTGTATGTGGTGAGAAATCTCACCAGACCATTTGAGGCCTTCACCATCTGTTTTCTGGGGACAAGTACCCTGTCCCTTCACATTTTCTGAACCTTACGTAATGCTGTTTGCAATATTCCGGCTTACACCCCTGCTACTAAATCTCTCAATCATCACATCACATTCTTGTTGGAAAGCCTCAGTGGCACTACAATTCCAGCAAGCTCTAAGGAGCTAACCATATGATATACTTTCAACAAGAGTTTTGGGGTGACCACTGGATGAGTGCAGGAGAGTATTGCCAGCGGTCTCTCCTCTGTGGAGTTTGGTGATTAATTTCCTCCCTACAACCTCCAATCTGATGTCCAGAAAATCAATATTGTTCTTGCTCATCTGTGCTGTTAAACAAATATTCAAAGAATTGATATTCAATACTCCACAAACTTTTCCGCCTGTTCTATGCTGGCCTTCCAAATAACAAACAGGTTGCCAATGTAGTGAACCCACATGACTACCTATGTCTGAAACTCCTCCAAGTTCTCCACCACTACGTGTTCCCATCATCCCATGAAGAGGCCCGCAAAACTGGGAGCAAAACAAGTACCCATAGCGGTGCCTTGTTTCTTTCTGAATATTTTGCTCACAAACATAAAAAAGACATTCCCCAATCAAAACTGGACCATTTCAAGGAGCATCTCAGTGTAAAAGAAGAAGGAACATTACCTTGCCCTAAGAAAATATCTACATGTTGATATGCCATCAGGGTGTCTATTGCTCGTATACAAGCTGTTGACATCCAAAGTCAGCAGTAATCATCTTCCCACATTATTTCCTCAACTCTATTCAGAAATTCCCTGCTGTCTAGAATATACGAGGGTAAGGCAGTTACAAATGGATGAAGAAAGAAATCTATGGATCTATGGGGTTCTTGTGGATTTTGGGTGAGAAGTAAAGAACAGGTATCCATGGTGCTCACAGCATAGAAACCTGTATTTCTCCCACTCAATCAGTACTCTCTCCCTCTCCATTCCACCAACATAGCTCTAATTCTTACAGTGGATGTTCGAAAACTCTGTAAATCAGTAACCTCATAGAGAGCAGATAATTCATTTGACGACAACCTTCTCTAAAATATTGTTCTTTCGAGAGGATCACCACATTCTCCCTTTTATCAGACTGCCTGATTACAATCTCATGGTCATTTTGACGGTCCCTCAAAACCTTTCTTTCAGATTTTGACAAGTTGTCATGTTACCCGTGACGTTTACCAGCTAATTTGGATGAATTCAAACATATCTTTGGCACCACGACTTAAACTCGGGTAAGGGTGTATTTCCTTTTAAAATTGCTGGAGCAGTTCATTTTCAGATCAATAATGCCCATGTCTGCAAGGTTAAGGAAATTATCCCCAACATATACTGCTTTCTAATTCAGATAGTGTAAATAAAGTATGTATCATAAATGGATTCGAATTGCACAAAAGTACACGTGTACTGCTTTCTGCAGAACGGGCCACCCTGCACCTCTTACAGTTTCAGTGTCTTGCCATTTTTCACATTTCTGCATCAGATGCATTTCTGTGTAAGTTGCATTCGAAAAATGTTCACTACACGTAAATACATTAGGATTCTCTTCTTATTTGCTATTTTGTTTGAACACATTTCGTCACATATTTGTGACCTAATATAATGTGTGTGAATAACTCTAAGTATGGTGTCTCAATGTACCACTAAGCTGTGTCGCAGAGGATGAATGTATGGATGGATGGATGAACAGTGTCATTGCTGAGCAACAGTGAGCATTTGTGATGTGTATTGGCAGAACCTGGTATGACTGAAGTGCCTGGAGTTGGATTGCCTAATAATAACATAATTGCTAGCATCACAATTTGTACGCCAAATTTGCGTTTTCTAAATAACAGATTTTACTATTACCCAGGTGAATGACACACAATTTAACAACATTGAAAGGATGGAACACAGACTCCTCTTATGTTTAACAACTGACAGCGGTGTAGCTTAGTCAGTGAGATTATTTGTGGTGTGAATCTTAAATTTCCTAGCTAAAAAAGCAGTGGGCAGGCTATTTCACCACTGCTTGGGTGAGGACTTCATGAGCCAGCAGTCATTGGGCCCCAGGAGGCGGTCCTCTGCCTACCAGCACACCTGACCTGACCTTGCGCTATTAAAGTGCTTTCATTCTCCTGCAGCGCAGGATGCGCCCCGGGCCAAGGACGGACCTGTGCTGCACCCGTCGGAGACAGGAAAAGGCAGGGCAGGGCCATCCCCCATAGCCTTTCCTGTTTGTATCCCAGTGAGCGGTAAGTGTTGAGTGATTTAGGGAACAGCACAGGTGTATTTGGGCTTGTTAACTTCAACACTGCTTCCCAGTGAGGAATTATCATCATCATCTCGGTCTCAAAGACTATTACACTGTCAATCGTCAAGATACCCTTTACAAATGACTGCTAGCATTGCTTAGGTGTAAGAATATAAGTTGGTATCTCACATCTAAAACTAGAGGCTGTGTGTGAACAGAATGCACTGGTTGCAGACCTTTTGGATTTTAGGACCTCTTCATTCAAATACCTTTGCAAAAGTGAGGTGGAACATGGGTGGGGACCTAACGGACAAGATTCCAATTCATCGGCGGTAAAGCAAGGTTGTAATTTGGCCCCAACATTATTCAGCCTTTATATTACTAGGGGAGTTAAATGGCTTTCTCAGTGTATGCATGATGCTCCTAAGCAAGCTGAAACTGCACTCCTGATACTAATCTTTGTGGATAACACCTTGCTTATTTCTAGAACCCGTATGGGTCTTCAGATAGAGCTGGACTCCTTTGTGACTTTCTGTAAAATGAGGGGCCTTGAAATTAACCCACTGAAAATAAAATGTATGGGTATAAACACCCATAAATCATTAAAGGGGAGAATGGTAATTGATGGCTCTACAATCGAGCAGGTTAAACATTTTGATTATCTAGGGGTCCGGCTGTCCAATGCAATGGCTTGGACTCCTCAAACAGAGAAGAGTATAAATCTTCTTAAGCAGAGAGCCTATCCTATCAGTAGGAAACAGAAGGCAAAAGGCGAGGGCGCGGTGTCTACAGTGCTTTCAGATTTATAAAGCTGCGGCTCTACCAGCAGCCACTTATGGGGCCTAAATCTGGGGATTTTCTGATGCTATGGCCCTCTTAATGGTTGAGAACAATTTTATAAGGGCCTTATTTAAGTTATCAAAGTTTACGCCTCTGGTCCCATTGAGGTTGGATTTAGCACTTAATCCTATAAACTTGGTGGTGGCACAAAACCATTATTGTACTGGGGTTAGGTTGTGGTTAACTGAAGAGTTAACACCTTATAAGGACTTCCTAAGTGATTTGATCTCTTGTGATTCCACAGGTAGTTACGCCCTTGTTGAAAAATGTTAAGATGTAGTGTGAGAAGCTGGAAATAGTAGATCTCTGGAACTCGCCAGCAGTTGCCGCTAAGGGAGCCAGTCAGAAAGTGAAAAGTGCTCATTGGAATTATGACCTAGAACAGATTTGGTTGAATTATGATAATGAAAATCTGACTGGGAAATTTTTAAATGTTAAATGCTCTTCACTTTATGAAGATTTTGTGCACGAAATGTATTCGCCCACTGCAAAACAACTGTATCTTCAATTTAGATATGGGTCCCTTCCTTTAAGACCCTTTATGGCCAAATGGGATAAGCAAGGTTCCTCAATGTTTTGTCATTTCTGCCCATTGGAAAAAGAAACTGAAGATCATTTCCTTTTTGCCTGTCCCCAGTACTCACAGCCACGTAAAAAATGGATTGTTGTGGTCTGTAAGCTTCTGAGTATTAGACATTATCAGGAGGCCCTGAGAATCCTTAAATATGAAACAAAGGTGGTGATAGTATTTGCAGTAGCCAAATACTTAGAGCATGCATAGCGTATTAGACGGCAGAAGATGCCCTACCGGAACTTTCAATTAAGACATTGCCTTAATTGTATAGATTGTGTTCTTTGTGTTTATAGGGACATGAAACAAACTTGAATATATTACTCACTGATAAGTGTACCCCCAATTTTTGAGAGCCACTTGTTCAGATCTCAGCCTGGAGGTGGATTGTCCCCATTCATTGCTTATCAGAAATTATGTATCATTGGGAAGCCAATGGGTTGTTTAAATGCAATACAATGGAAGAAATTACTATTGCCACTCTTAGGCAACTACTATGGGTCTTGTGATTCTGGTTTGGGTAGTTGAAGACCTATCTGAGAAATACCGCCTTTTAAATGTGTACTTGCTTCTATTTGCCTGTAACATGCACTATAAGATTTTATCCTAAGTAGTCCTAAATTATATATTTTTATGGTGCTTTTTTACAATTATGTTGGGTGTGTATTTTATAGGGATTGTCTTTTTCATTTATTTTTCTCTGGTATTTATGTATGTTTGACCGAAATAAAATATTTACTACTACTACTACCACTGACTAAGCTACACCCTTGTCAGTGTGTAAGATAAACAAGGTTCTGGGTAGACTGTGTCCATGAGGAACAGGGTCAGTATTGATTTGCAGTAGGTGGACCTTTGTCTAGAGTGGCACAATGGGTGAAAAACAAAGGTGTGAAATTCTACCTGAAATGATTGCTACTGGTTGGATCATTTTAAGCTTTCATTCCATCACCTATTGGGCTCTCTGATTGCTAGAAGCATACCTGGAAACTTGAGACTGTGGAAGTTTGCCAAGTCGTGTACTGTGAAAGTTTGTGAACTCCAGAAGCTAGTAAATTTGTGCCCATTCAAGGGAGTTCTTCTATGGGTGCAGATTTACTACTTTTTTACTAAACTGGTCACTATATATATTTAAGAACCTGGTCCTAAATAATGAACAAGTTAGAACATCTTAGTGAAATAAGAAGGACAAGAAAAACCAACACATTTATCAGACTCAAGTCAAGGCCCTTGGACTCAACTACCAAACCAAGAATGCATTTGAGCGATGACATACCTGAGCACCCCTGATGAATCTACATCTCTGCCAATCCCACCTGGGCCTTGTAGTTCTACCTGGGAACACATGACTACGGTCACATGCAACACAATGCCTTGAGTTCCTGCCCTGGGGTCATTTATTTAAAATGTATTGTCACTGTATGTACTCTTCCTCGTTTCTGTTATGAGAACCCTTGATGGTACAGCTGTCAAATTTGGGCATGTGGGCAGGGCTTCATATTTCCAGTCCTCGCCTGTAACAAATCAAGTGAGTGATGGCCCCAGGTACTAAGCCCAAGTTGCAAATAGAGAAGGGCACGCAGGCAAATAATTAATTAGCAGGGCGATCTGAACCAGAGCCAAGCTGTGGGTCTGTCTTGGATCTAAGAATCTGTGCACAAGCAGAGCCATACAAACAATTGCCATATATGTCATACAACAAACATAATTTAAAAATATGATACAACCTCTTCAAAATTCAAAAACGTATATATTTCTTTAAAATACAGAAGTGATTCACCTTAGTACATCAGAATATATTGCTGCAGACAGGCATTTATTAAAAGAAATTTTTTTTTTTTCAGCTCCATGTCCTTCCAGCACGCCCGAGACCGCGGCCACATAATCGTTGAAAAAGTGATCATTTTTAGAAACATTCATGGCTCACTACCCAATGTCAATGCTGTCAGTGAAGTAAGAGCAGGTCAGTAGTCATGCAAACCCTAAACATGGCCTAGATTCTTATTATAGATGGGGCAACATTACAGTGTATTAAATCAAACAAAAGAGATGCTTGTTCAGGGAACATCCTGAACTCAGGTGTTTAAAAGTGTCCTCAAGTGTGATGATAAACAAAAAGGAGGTGCTATGAAATAGAATATCTGCTTAGGATCACAGAGTTTGGTTAAGCAGGGACGTAGGTATTGATTCCAGCCTATATGGCTTCAGGTTTTGAATATCAGCCACCAAATTAGATTTCTATCTCTTTCTCTCTCTTCCATTTACATTGAAGGTCACTGTTGCTCCCCAAAAGAAAAAACAACACAAAGATGGCAGACCCAACTCAGGGCCCCCAAACCCATCTGACAAGCCAAGAATGCATTTATTTGGAGGATGGGATGGGGTGTCAGACTCCAAACACCCTCTTGAGCTACACCCCTGCACACTGACCCCTCCTTCTGGCTTGACTGCCTAAAGTGGAGTAAATGAGTGCTAACGTGAGAATGTGCAAGTGAGTGCTGATTGTGAAAAAAACTGAGTGAGCTGTCCCCTGAAGGGACGGCAGAGTAAGAGTCTTTCTAGAAAAATATAGCTCCAAAGAAGAGATAGGACCCGTGGGGCCCTGTGGCAGATCAAGACCACACTAAGGGAGCTCGGGTTTGCCGCAGTACCTCACACTGTCTTTGCCTGGCTGAAGACAGACAGTGGATATTGAAATCCAGATTTCAATTCTTTAAGCATGGAAATAAATGGGCAATGCAGGGCAGATCAATGATGGGCTACGAACAAGGATGTGTGAGGAAAGGGGTCCAAGCAGGCGGAACTGCTTGACATACCTACAAAGTTTAACAGATCACCACACACAATTTCAGAGATTTGGCCTAATGGCCAGGGCTGCCAACTTTCGAATTTAGAATGCAGGTTCAAGACCCAGCTCCTGCTTGACATACTGTGATTATAAACAAATTACTTAATCTCTCCGTACCTAAAAAATGCAAAAAATAATCTGACCTTGTGCAATTTAATCAGGTGCACATGTAAAGCGCTCCAATGTACTCGGGCCGAGGTCACGATATACAAAGCTGCAAAACAAAAAGTGTTATTTATTTATTAATATTTTAATACGCAGCACGTGCTAGAGGTCTAGCTTCTTCCCGCAGCACAAATACATATAACAAATACTTGTGGTTGCAAGAAAAACATTCACAATACTAAAAAATGCAACAGCAAGTATCTATTTAAAAGGAGGGAAGATCTTGGATAAACAGGAGGCAAACGGTACAAGTTAAACACTGATAATGGCAGACAATGCACGTACTGTTGTGGCAAACTATTCCAAGGAGGTGAGAGCAAGGACAGGGAGGAGGTAAACTGGGGACGTAGATGGCGAACAGGAGGGGCGCCTGTACCTACAGACAGAGTGGAAATGTGATCGCGAAATATTATTGACCAATGCAACATATTACTGATCGATGGACATTATTTATGTGTACAAAGTTCGAAGGACTTTGGGGATAATACCATAAAGATCTCATGGGTGGGAGAGAATAAAAAGGACGCATAATTTTAACTAGTCCTCCACTAGTTAAAGTTACTTGGTTTTCTGAAGTAGTATTGATGGGTAATTATTGTTTTGAAGTAGCAGTTGTTTCGGCTAGTTTTTTAAGACTATTTCATCATTCAGTGATATGGTTTATATGGAAAAGTTGTAACAGGGTTTTACTTCAGCCACTTTGAGGGTTTTTTGCCTCCAAATCGTGTGTCCATTTTCGGATGATCAGTTTGTGCTGGGAGGCGGAGGAGAACTGTTTATGTTTGAAAGGACTCAAAGAGGTCTCATAGGTACCTGGAGTGACTGTGCTGATGTTTACTTTCTATTGCTTACGGGTGGTAGTTATATCTGGGCCAAATCAAAGAACCCAAAAAACAGGCATGAAGGTAAAAAGGACCCCAGTTCCAGTGCAAACCACAAAAATCCTGATCATGACACTCACGGGGAGGATGGTTCAGTGAGCTGAAATCTCGGACTGACTAAGGCCGCATTCTTCAGGTAGTGGGCTTGAAAATCCAACAAAACAGACTCAGCCTCCAATCTTTCTGAGGTTGGAGAGAGAGTTAATGTAACGTCTGTTATTTACAGAGTTATAAACAGACAACGTGCGGTATGAAGTGCCACATAAAAATAAAGTAACAGAGGGTCTCCCGGGACACGTGGAGCGTGGTGATGGAAGATGCATCCCAGAGTGACTGTTTCCTAGACGTGTTTTTTTTTTTTTCTGTAATAAATATGTTGAAGTCTGCGCCAGAAATGGGGCTTTTTTTTACCTCTCTTTTGTAAATCAGGGCGCCCCTTCGTAATAAAGACCAGAGCATGGTGCATACTCATTCTGAGAAATTCTTTATTTCTTCAGTCATGTGTAACTTCTGGGTTGTGGGAGGTAGCACCATGCGATTCTTTCTGGTGTTTATGATTTAGAGTATCATGTCTCTAAGTAGGCACGCGGATTAATGGAAGCATACCAAGCATGTGTGCCTTCCTCATATCATGGGATAGTTTGGCTCCAAATAGCTCTGAGCACCATGCACAATAGGCACACCAGTAATTGTGCCCATACTTGCATAAGGTGGGTCCCTGCACTCAACTTGGGGGATCAGGATTGGTTTTCTAAATTAGATTTTGTCCTTTAGCAAAAGAGGGAAAGAATAAAGGTGGGAAAATACGAACAATTGAAGAAAGCAGGGAAGTGAGAGAACATGTATGGAAGAGAAAGAAATAGGAATGAGGTGAAATCAACACGGGAAAGCTTTGGCCTGGCCGGCATTGAGCAGCAGACCCCATGCTTCCTTTTTTTTTTTCTTTTTTTTTTTAACAATTTATGCAAAGGGCACCTTAGTGCGGTGGGTTCTATGCATGACTACATACATGTGTATTGGTGATGTAATCCAGTTCACAATTGTTCTTAGCACTAATCTTGGCCACTACATTTTTTAAACCTAGCTTTCCCCTTGATGTTTGATATATATTTCGTCTTCAGTAACCAGGGGCTGGATTACTGAACTATAGAGTGACCATATTTTTAAAAAACAAATATCGAGACATACTAAATTTACCGACATTTCCCACAACAGATGGTGAAAAAAAATGGATCGTCCCTGCAAATGCAGCACTGTTGTTCACCCTAATGGCACACACAGTGCCAATTTGTACTGATGTGCTATTTAAAACTTTTTTTTCATATTTGTAAGGGTGTGACATTTTGCCCCGGTTCTTTTCTCAGCTGGCAGTGGTATTGTAAAGCAGTAACAAGGAATGTGTGTGTTTAAACTAGACTATGCAGAGAAAATTGACACCGCATGACAGTTTATCTGCATTGACAATCTTTCTAATGTTCTCAGATAATTTATGGCTAAACTATAATTTGTTTCACATTATGTTGCTTATATGCGGAGGGTGATGTTTTCTAGTTACTATCAGTCTATGCACCTAGGCCTGTCTTTCAGTAAACAACAAACTCTACCAAAATTGCTCAGGTCGACTTTTAGGCCTAGGAAACGACAGACAAAATCGCTGAGAAGTGTGTTTGGGTATCATATGGCTGGGGCATCACTTGCCAGACGTCAAAAGTACCTCGCCTCAGGGCCTGATTGTTTTCTCAAACCGAGGACGGCTACAGATGGTGACGCATAATGGCGTTAGCAGAGAAGCCCGATGACATTCTAGCTGCGCGTCTATTCTCTCTGGTCCCCTTGATGTGGCAATGTTAAAAGCTTTTCGAGCACTCCGTGTGCTCTCGTCTCCTCACCTGAATACCTGTAATGATGAGAACTGTGGGACTGTGACCTCCCCCAGCGCGGTCTTTTCTTCCCAAGGCACCCCCGGCCTTGAGATCACGTTCCCTTTTCTGAAAGGGGTGCACATAGGAACAGAGGGACCAGGACCCTCGGGAGGGGGGCCATTTCAAGGGCACCGTTGACTTGAACCTCGAGGAGGCAAGGGAGGGGTGCAATATCTGCTCTCAAGTGTCAGGCGGGCCCATGTGGCGTAGGGGAGACTCTAGGTAGGGAATAAATAGCCGAGGATCGAAAAGGGAGGAGGGATACATTACTTACTTATATGGCAGCACAGGGCAACTTTATGACCTCTGTATTGTGGATTCTCATTCAAATAATGTTACTATCACCTGCTAACAAAATGAAATGCTGTCAGTCACCCCTGACTCCTATCTGAGCTCACTTTAAGTGTGGTATTTAACATTTCAATAAGGAAACAAATCAGGCCAGGAGGTGCTGATTGTATATACTTGAGAGGGTTGACTACCTGGTCACTTCAATATGTTTTCTAAAAATGTTAGATTTGGAAGGATACTGTATGAATGATTAGACCGCAATTGCAGGTTTGCAGGAGACGTGGTTTAGTTTTTACGTTGTTAACTGTAGCTCCTGAATGTTCTCATCATCATTCCAATCATGGCCTGATTTAGAGAAATTTGACATATCTGCCAAAACTATTCGCACTTAAAAAGGGGGTGGCAGCTTAAAACGCGTCACAAAATATTGTGCATTTGCATCTAATGCAGAGCAGAGCATCGCGGTTGCTCGGTGACCAGGGAAACAAAACATTTAGTCGAGATTTGGGATAAAATAATCGCTCCTTACAATCCAAATTTACATTATTACAGGCAGAGTTTTAAATGGTAATACGGAAGTGCTGGTGCTTACTATCCAAAATATCTGTCTCATTCTAGGAAGTGCAGACACTCTTCCATTAAATATATTGCAGCTTAATTGTGAAGTACAGTTACTCTTTCTTTCAAATTAAGAAGTGCAGGTACTCCGTACCAGACAGTTCCTGCCCGATGAAAGCACTGATTACGGGAAGCAAGAAAAGCGAGGTGATTGAGGCTGTTTGCGTTATGGCTGCGCTGATGCGTGTTCACTAATGATGCTTCACTTGGAGGATAAAAATATGTGGGTGACTCTAGATAGCAGGGACACGCTCGGCACATCAAGAGGAGTTTGATTTAAAAGGCTTTCAGTTTGGGGAGCTGGACTGTAGGACAGTAGAGAACATATCTGATATAATGGATGGGAGAGGGCAGGGCTCATTTTGCCAGAAGGGCATAAATCGATGGTTCACAAAGACAGGAGGAAGATATTAATGCCCAATCTTATTTGAAAGTGTCCTCATTTGTGCTTACCACAGGTGTCACACGTCCCTACCTCCCGCTTGTTCATGGATGAAACAGTAGAAGATTGGCTCATGATCCTGTCTCCTTTCTGAGCAATCCCCTTTTATCCACCTGAACAAGGCTAGAGAGCATGGACATATAGCAGGAGCTTCTATTTCTGGTTGATGGGAGTCTAGGCGCTTTGCTAGTGCTTTCTAAATCGGTGGTGTGGTGAAGCACAGTTCTTTAAATTTTAAGTATTGGTGCTTTAATGAGACTAAAAGGGTGGTCTTGCTTTCTGAGCAATATGGCTGAAGCTAAGCCGATTTAAACCCTTTGGAAAGTCTATGGTGATGTATGTGTACCTTAAAAAACCTCAACCTAGGCTTGATCCAGTGCCTCTGCTTGCCCAATTATGAATAGTTATGGTGAACTACATGTCTACTCTGTGCAAGCTTAGCAAAGATATAATTGCTGAACAAAAGGTGCTCGGTGCACTTCATATCCTTTTTTTGGGACATGAACAGGAAACTGAACTGTTGAAGTGACATATTCTGCTGTGCTCAAATGGTATTTAAATCCATATTCACTCCACCTATGTTCGACTTTAACATGTAACATGGGCAACACTTGTGGATGTTTTACAACACATTCACACACCAGGTCATGGTTTAAACAGTGGTGCTGGAACAATTTTCAAAGTGTGTGGTGATGGCCAGTGGGATCTCTTCACTAAAGTCTCCAGCAATGTGAGGAAAAGTGATGTTAGCAAAAAATAGGTGTAAAAATAGCTAAACTGTTTATGTAGAAGAGAGGCAACCATCTTGTACAATGAGTACATTGTGTGTGTTTAAAAACCTACTTTCCTCAAAACACAAGAACAATATAGTTTGTTGTGCGTCTTTATAGAAACCGGATTCCTGGCCTGAATGGCCTCTTACTGCTGTGAATTTAGCAGAAACAACTGTAAATTCAATCATTTCTCCATACTGACATAATAATCAGATCAGCGAATAGTTCTGCAAGTGACTTATCATGATATACAGACTCGCACAAGGCTGCTTTCTGACAAACAAAAATAAAGAATTGTCCAATTAAAAGAAAGCAATGCTTTGTTAGCAATCACTATTCAGGTGTAATTTCACCCAACAAATGACTTCAGGTGACAAAAGTTCCAATAAATAGGCCACAAAACAAAGGCAGTGTTATCGTTTATCCTCCTGCTTCCTCTCCTTTATGAAATGAGGGGGCGCTGCAGCACGCCCCGTACCCTAGTTACAGCGCCACTGGGTGTAACCACACCACACAACTTCGGATGAATGTTGGGGTTCGAAGGTTTCTATCAGGGTTGCATGCAGAAAGCTCTGGCTTCGGGCACCATCCTTTCTCTGCTTCACTCATGATTGCTGCATCCAGCTGCTGCACATTGTCTCCACCTCAGCGTCAACATTTTAGAGACAACGTCACACGTGCTTCCATTCTGGCTGCAACTAGAACATTCTGCACAACAATACCCTTCCAGATGTCCCTCATATAGATCAATTAATCAGAAAACACAACAAAGCTCTGAAGGTTTGTATTGCTGTTAACATTTGGCTATTACTACTTAAAGGTTAAGGGTTGTGTAGGGTCACGGGAAATTCAGAGAAATAATCAATTTTTATGCAATTTGTGTCATGGATGCATATTCAATTTTAATCATATAACTTTTATTTGCCCGGCTCTTCTTGCACAATCCAGAAAACGGTTTGTAAACCCATTGTATGTTACATTTCATATAACAAGAAGATTTTATTACACTCATTTAATTCCCTCCAAACGAATGTTTGTTATAATCTATTTAAAATTGTAAAGCGTTTTCTAAAACATTTTTTGAGGTTTGTGATATTGAAGTAGTGTTGACTTTTATGGTGTTTATTGGCTTAGTGAAGGTTTAAATCAGTCTCAATTAACCTGAACTTGAAACCTGAGAGACTCATAGCTCCTAATCAGTAAACAATACAATGCTGTATAAAGGCTTCTAAATTAAATACGACTGACACACAAACCGGTATACCAGCATTACTCCAACCATGACAGTCACTCCTATGCAAACACCAGAAATGCCTTCCTCGTAGGTAATATAACGTCTGGAAGCTAGAATAGAAAAAATGATGAAATGCTCATAAAGACATTTTTTTTCTTGCTTTCATTCATTTATACGAGAAAAACACATAACACTATGAACACATTAATTTTCACCACTTGCATTCAGTCCGTTATATAACACACACCTCCTCTGTCTTCACTCCATACTTCCAGGCGATGCTCAGTTAAACACCCTTTAATGTCCCTGATGAAAAAAAGAACAATCCTATCACTAAGGTACAAGTGGTATATAATGCACGCGTATCTCTCAGGTTTACTACGGTTTTCTTTTCTCCTAATACACATAGACTTTCAAAGTAAAAGGAAACGAATACCTCTTTGCATATCGTATTTCAAAATAAAGCTAAGAATGTATTTGCCACCTGTAGCAAAAAAAAAAAAACTCAGCACCTTTCAGTGCTCTTGTCTTCCCCCTGCAATCAATGAGATTGTGTTTCAATCAGTAGCATTTGAGTACATCCTGAAACCCACAGAATTCCTTTACATTTAACTATGGAACATTTCTGAGGCAGGAGTCCTGTAATTTCCAGCCTCCTACCCTCTGCCACTTTTCTGGCATCTCTGCACCTCCCACCCCCAAGTGTGTCATATACTCATCTCTGCACCAACATTCCACTAGTCCAAATGATCCACAATCTATGGAAAAACTGTCCAGACTAAAAGTTACTAACACAACAACTGTCGTATCAGTATTACCCCTGCTATGATAGTTACTCCTGTGCAGACACTAGACATATTGTTTACTAAGGTGGTACTGGTAGTGATGGTGGATTGTGGTACCTCGAACAAACAATGTGATTTGCTATGAGCTTATAGACAGAGATTGCAAGAACCCTGAAGTATACAGAGTATGAACAGATTTAGTCTCAAGAACAAACAGTGAGATGAACTTAGAGCTCATGGACAAAGAGTGTGAGGAGCTAAAATAATATAATAATTTAAGAGTCATGAAAAAAACAGGCAAATGGTTGCTAGAGATTGTTACTCAGTAAGTAACAATGCAAGGAGGTTTTGGACAGTCAACCCCATTAACTTACTGTATGAGGGATCTTGGACCCCAGGCAAGGCTGATAGATTGTAGGAGCACAGTAGGGCACATTGAACACCATGACAGTGCTTTATTAGAGTGGGACATGCTGATCGAAATAATTTAGAATTTTTCCACTTTGCTACTGGACCCCAGGCAATGAACCTTCGAGGCGTAACATGAAACAAATGAATGCTGAATTAAAAAATATGGTTGCAACTAAACTATCTACTGGATGCTGGCTCTCACCAATTCAAGAAACAAGGGTGAAAAAGTTTATGGTTAGTAAATGCATACTTTAAAGTCTCATTTTCTTTCCCGTATGCTCTCTTGCATTCAGTCTATTTGTAAAGAAACATATTTTGTGATATAACTAACATTGTATTCATTAGATGAACTTATGTATGTGTGAAGGTTAAAAAATAAACATATATTTATATCATGGTTCATTGCTAATGTTGCTAAACAAGTTTTACAGCTATTCATAATACATTTCTAACCTAGGTCAGTAACGACAAATCATGTAAAATATGTGCTTGATGGTGCATTCTTTAACTAAAGCCTACAACTATTGTTGCCTCATGCTTTCAGATTCTAAGACAGCACAGAAAGAACAATAAATGCATTTAATTCTTGTTTTCAGCCCTACATGGTATTTCTATATGTTTAATTTTACATCCAATATTTTTTTTAATTAGAAAAAGCTCTTCCACAGTGCAATGATTTTGAAGAACGTGGACAGAGTTTGAGAAGCTTAGATACGTGGTCAGGCAGGTGGAAAAGATTGCTTTTTATCCACATACAGTGCGAGGAGCTCATGGCACAGACAGTGTGAGGAGTTTGTGGACAAATTTGAAGGCTCTCGTGGCACATGGACACAATGAGAAGCACATGCACAGACATAGGAGCTTGGGACACACTGATGGATAATGTAAAGAGTATGTGGAACATAAACAAAGTGTGGTGGTTAGAGAATATGGACAGATAGTGTGAAGCTTGTGAACCTGAGCAGACATTGATCACAGTTTGCAGACTGACAGTGTGGAGCTTGAGCCAGACGATGAGACAGTGTGAGGAACTTGGAGGCCTTGTGAGGAGATGGGTTCAAATAACAAACACAAAAAGGTTTTGGAGCACATGGAATGACTCTTTTGTGCCTGGAGTACATGGACGGAGTGTAAAAAACTTTGCGACACATGGGCCTTAAATATGATTTGTTTGGGTCTCATGAATACTATTAAGAGTTTTAGTTATATGACTGGCAGGTGGTGTGGTGAGTTTCTAGCAACAGTACACCCCTGAAGAGTTTAGGATGTAGTGACAAACACTGTGTACATGGTAAGGAGCTTGAAGCACAAAAGTGAAGAGAGAGGACTCTGGGGTGCTTAGAGAGTGTAATGAGCTTATGGCAGAGTGATGCCGTTATGACCATGGCGTGCTTTGAAAGGGTGGGGTCTCTAGTTTGCAGTGGTTTGCACCTGGTCTAAGTAGGGACCCTCATTCTAGTCAAGGTAAGGGAACCACATAGCTAAGATAGCCCCTGTTCACCCCCTTTGTAGCTTGGCACTAGCAGTCAGGCTCATCTCAGAGGCAATGTGTAAAGTATTTGTACACATGCTCAGTAATACAGTGACAGCACTACAAAAGGACACCACACCAGTTTAGAAAAATAACCAACATGTATCCCAGTAAAACAAGACCAAAACGACAAAAATCCAACATACACAAGTAGAGGTATGAATTTTCAATTATTAAATCTTAGCATAGCACTTAAAAACACAATGGTTCCAACTGGGGCTTTCACAGAATCATGATGTAGTCAATCCCAACAGTCTGACCACACTCACAAGGGAGTGCGGGCCAGTCATGGAGTTGCACGGACCCCAGGTACAGTACCTTGGAAAACTATGAGGAAACAATGGCGTTGCATGGAGTTGGGGAGGTGAGGCATCGCTGGAGCCGGTTCGGCATCGGTTACTTACTGCTACCAGTGAGGTGAGGTGTCAGTTCCTTACTGCTGGACAGGGGAGGTGAGGTGTCGGTTCCCTACTGTTTCAGGGGAGGTGATGCAGTGTTGGTTGTGAGGCATCGGCTCCTTACGACAAGGAGGGGTCGATGAATCCAATAGGTCAAGATGTGAAGTGTAAAATTTGCAATGTCACAAGCATACGATGGGGCCACAGGTGCTGCAGACAGTTGGAGCCGGGTGCCACTGATGTCGGTGACATGGTGCTCTGGACTCACACTGTGGCAGCACTTCAGAGATGCTGCGGTGTCATAGGGCCTGTGTTGCAGGTCGCAGTCGTTGAACTCAGCAGGGACCACGGCTGTGGTGCAGACAGTGGCGCAGAGTCAGAGAGGAGCACTGGTTTTGAAGTCACTCTGGAGTCAATGTGCTTAGTTTCTTCTTAGTTGCACCAGAACTTACTCCCAAAGGCCCAGAAACTGGGTTTGGCACCACTTCGCAAGTCAGGACTCTCAGCAAGAGACCCAGGTGCTGGCAGATGAAGTCTTTAATGTCTCTGAGACTTCTTAAGAGGAAGCAAGCTCAGTCGAAGCCCTTGGAGAACCTTTGGAACCAGGATGTAGAAAGCAAAGTTCAATCCTTTCACTCCCAGGACAGAAGCAACAAGCAGCAGACCAGCACAGTAAAGCAGCTAGCAGGGTGGCAGTCCCTCCTACAGCATCCAACTCTTCTTCCTGGCAGAATGTACTCAGTCCAGAAGGAGTCTAACTCTGCTGGGTCAGAGGTACAGTACTTAGACCCATTTCTGTCTTTGAAGCTGGCAAACTCAAAAGGGAAATCTTTGTAGCACACAAGACCCTGCCTTTCCCTGCACTGGCCACAGGCACACTTCAGGGGGTTGGAGACTGCTTTGTGTGAGGATAGGCACAGCCTTATTCAGGTGCAAGTGTCAGCTCCTCCCATTACACTAGCTCAGGAAGACCCATCACTGTGGTGATGGGCCATCAGGATATGCAGGGCACACCTCAGCTCCCTTTGTGTGACTGTCTAGAGTAAATACACAAACAGCTCAAATGTCATCCTGACCCAGACATGTATTCAGCAGACAGGCCGGGGTACAGAATGGTTAAGCAAGCAAATGCCCACTTTCTACAAGTGGCATTTTCAAACTTACAATTCAAAAACCAACTTCACCAAATGATGTAGTTTTAAATTGTGAGTTCAGAGACCCCACACTCCATATCTCTATCTCCTCCCAATGGGAAATTAAACTTGAAAGATATTTCATGGCAATCCCCAAGTTACCGTATGGGAGTGATATGCTTTGCAATAGTGAAAAACAAATTTAGCAGTATTTCACTAACAGGACAAGCAAAACACACTAGTACATGTCCTATCTTTTAAATACAATACACCCTTCCCATGGGGCTGCATTGGGCCTAATTTAAGGGTGACTTACATATAGTAAAAGGGAAGATTTGAGCCTGGCAAGTGGGTGCACTTGCCAGGTCAACATGGTAGTGTAAAGCTGCACACAGATACTGCACTGGCAGGCCTGAGACATTTTGCAGGACTACTCACGTGGGTGGCACAATCAGTGCTGTAGGCCCAATAATAGCATTTGATTTACAGGATCTGGGCACACTTGGTGCACTATACTAGGGACTTCCTAGTAAATCAAATATGCCAATCATGGAGAAACCAATCACCAATACATTTTAGACAGAGAGAATATGCATATTAGCACTGGTTAGCAGTGGTAAAGTGCCCAGAGTCATAAAGCCAACAAAGAAAACATCAGAAAAAAAGGAGGAAGAAAGCAAAGATTTGGGGAGAACCCTGCAAAAAGGGCCAGGTCCGACAGACACAGAAAGAGGCTACTTACACAGACAGTGTGAAAAGTCTAGAGCCCATGGTAAGACAATGTTAGGAGGTTGGGCACACAGAGAAACAATGTGTTGAAGTTGGGTCATATGACCAGAAAGTACGAAGAACTTGGAATCAGTCTGAGGAGATGTATGCGAAACAACAAACTAAAGAACTCTAAGAACCATGGAATTACTGCATGTTGTTTGAGGTGGATGGTCAGTGGGAGGAGCTTGTGACACACGAATGGCCCACTTGGGGTTTTAGCACACTTGAGAGCAGGGGTTATTCCAACAGGCCTTAGAGTAAGAAACATACCAGGCCTATTTGTTGAGATCAAACAATTTCTGGAGAAATGGTCACTAATATCCAACCAATGCTCCTGGGATTGGATGATTCTTATCGTGGAAACGGCAAGAGAGCTGATGGAAGTATTAATCAAAGAAATTCAAACACTAGAAGATGAGTTAAAAGCACAAGAGTCACTCCAGGAAGCGAAAAAACAACTAGAAGCGATGAACCAGGAGTTAGAGTCTTTTAACCTATATCTTATTAAAAGAAAGACAGACAAGTTAAGGAAAGATATGAGATGGTTTTCTAAGGAGCGAGCGTACCCATATCTGTCAGAGAAATACTACCAAATTCAACAACAAAATGGACCGGAACAGCATCGCCAGTTCTGGACCAGTAAAAAGATTGTCACATTCTCCGATATCTCTGAGTCAGACGGAGAAGGAAACTCTAACCAGTTTGACCAATATGGCAATAGGGCAGGTCAAAATGAGGGGTCTAATCGATGTAACCATTTGTTATCCAGGGGAGGACGACACAGAACCAGATTAAGGAACTTCCAGAGAGGGAGATATCACAATACAGACAACCCGCAACATATATTACAAACGCAGAGACAACAATATGGGAGGGACTGAATGCTATGCCAGTCTTCAATTTCAGTTCCACCCCAATAGATGTAGATACTGACACATTATTGAAGAAAGGTCTATTGTTTGTTCCCAGTGCACCTATTAACCCCTTTGGCTTGTTGTCAGATCTCTTTGCATTTTTTAGACGTATTAGACTTAAGAGATTTTTTGAAGGGAGAAGTGATACTATGGAGACAAATTTATCGGGTCTTAAACCTGTCTCAACCTTTACACCAAATTTGGACATGGTTGGACCGGAAATCAAGATATTTGAGAATATAGTGTTAGAAAAAATTAAAACTATTCTTAGATTTACACCAAAACCCCATTATAATCTCAATAGATGTGAACAACAGGCTCTTATGAAACTACAAAAAGATAAACATACCACTGTCAAACCCTGTGATAAAGGGGGTGGCATAGTTTTGATGGACACTGAAAAATATAAACTAAAGATGAAGTGCATGTTGGATAACTCTGAACATTACAAAAAGGGCAAGAATAGCTGGCAAATACATGTTAGACATGAAATACAGAAAATCAGTGATGAGGCATTAAGAAAGGGGTTGATTTGTGAACAAGAACATCAATACCTGAACCCACATATGACCAGAACTCCTGTTTTTTATGGAGTACCAAAGATACATAATAATAAGGAGGATCCTCCTCTTCGTCCGATTGTCTCCACAGTTGGTTCACTTACTGAACCTCTATCTAAATATGTGGAGAAATTCTTGAAACGGAGAGTGGCTTGTCTCCCTGCATATATAAGAGACACTGGGCATATTATTTCCAAATTAGAAGGTACTCCCTATAATCCGACCTCTCAGATTCTGGTAACCATGGACATTGAAGCCCTGTATACAAATATACCACAGAAAGAAGCATGGCAGGCTGTCACCCGCCTTCTGGACAGAGAAGGTATGACAGATCATTTCAGATTTGTATTACAGTGTTTGAATATTGTCCTCCAAGAAAAGTTCTTTGAATTTGACTGAAATATATACCAACAAAAGAAAGGAGTCAGCATGGGGGCAAGCTTGTGCCCCGAGTGTAGCGAATATTTATGTGGGTAACTTTGAAGAAACTCACATTTATAATGAAATGGCTCCCTTCTATGAAAATGTTCAGTCCTGGTCTCGGTTTATAGATGATATTTTTTTCATCTGGACGGGACATGAGGAATTGCTCAAGGAATTTTGTGAATGGATCAATGTTTGTGATCCTAACCTTAGGTTTACCATCCACACAAGTAGAGATAAGGTTGAGTTTCTTGATATTTGGATAGGACATAATAATTTTCAACTAGAAATGTCCCTTTATACGAAACCTACTGCTAAAAACACCATATTACATTTTGACAGTTTCGATCCGAGAAGTCAAAAACAAGGAATACCTTTCAGTCAGTTCCTACGTATGCGCAGGAATTGTACCAACTTACAAGTTTATGAATATCATGCTGATATTTTACAACAGAAACTCTCACTACGAGGATACCCGAAAAGAATAATAAGGGAATCCTCTAAAAGAGCAAAATACTACAACAGGGAGAGTATGTTTGAAAGACGGAATAAAGATTCTAAACCACAGATGGTGTGTGTTATACAACATTCCAACTTGAATGAAAGGATTAGAAAAATAATTTTGACCAATTGGCACATACTCAACAGTGATCGGGACTTACCAACTCTTGAACGTCCTTTATTTGCTTTCAGGAAAAATCTAAATATTTGTAACAAATTGGTCGGATCAAGTTTACCCAAAGATAGAGATTTTTGTCAAAAATCTATAAGGGGGGGATCAATCAAAAAAAGTCAACCACAAGTGTGGAACCTGTAAGGCGTGTCCTGGAGCGATCATAGGGGACACATTGCAGTGGAACGGAAAAATTACAATCTTGCCGATATGACCAACTGTAGGACAGCCAATTGTGTTTATTTGATCCGTTGTCCCTGTTCCTTTGGCTATGTTGGTGAAACGGTACGAGAAGTAAGACTAAGAATACTTGAACATATGTCCAATATACGTAACAATAGGGAGTGAGCTCCCTTAGGTTTACATTGGAAACATTTGGGACATAAATCAGAGGATGTGACATGGACAATTCTGGAAAATATAAGAAAAACTGGAGGATTAGAAGAGAGCAAGGTTAGAAAAAAACAAGAAGTATACTGGATTTTTACTCTGGATACGTGCAATAAAGGTCTGAATGAGTACACTCCTTGGGAGAATGCAATTAGGTAAACTTATCATCTATTCTTTATTCATGGAATACTTTAGTTTAGTATATTCAATCTAAAATTTGAAATGGCTGCCAATATTAGTCTTCAGAGATACTATTGTGGTCTCTATTCAATCATGTATATATTGTTTAGTTCTTCAAATTCTTCCTTCCTATATAGCATTTATTGGTGGGTTAGACATGCACATTTTGATTCCTTGTTTGTATTGGCAGCTGCCCAACCAAGAAGCCACCTTGTGTGGCTGAGAATAAGCATTTTCTCCCTATGTAGGTCGGGCCTATTTATGCCTAGTTGGTATTGTCCCTTTCCATTCCCGTTTGTGATTTACCGTATAAAGTATTTCTGAATTTGTGTTACGTATGTTTGCGGCGTCAAGAGCTGCATTTGTCAACCTTCGACAACCAAAGTAACTCCTTTTTAAGATGGCGACGATTCTCGTGGCGTTTAGTCCTCGCCTTTTCCCATAGCGTTCCACCGAACGTAAGTGCTCTTTGACCTTATATCATATGACCAGAAGAATAAAGCGGATCGCTTCCAACCGGCGAGCTCGCTAGGAAGGATGCGATCATTTAAAAATCTTCCCAGGTAAGGAGTCGACTGGGGCTATTAATTTCATTTGGCCCAATGTATTATAACAAAATTGTGGAAACGAATGCGTCTATCTAAAGAGGGAAATCCCTTCTTATGTATTCTTTTTTCATAAGATCCATATAGCGGATCCGTGTATCAAGGCGTATGGCAATCGTTACCTCTTTGAGAAGCGACCCATGCAGAGGAGTTTCTCTATTTATTAAAGGTAAAAGAGGTGAAAGGGGATCTTTGGTTCCAAATGTATGTCCCTAAATCTCCTTATATCGGTTTTTCCTAAATACATCTTGGTCTTGTCTTAAAGACAATACAATGATACAACCATTGGCATAAATCTCATGCCATGGGAAAGTCATGCTCCCTATCGTTCCATAAGAGATGGTTTTCCATCTGAGAGAGGTTATACCACCACCTCCCTGCAGGTATTTGCAATAGCAATTTAATATTATGGAACTAATCGTACACATAGGCATGTGTCACAACATTTTTATTGCAATGCGGTTGCTCAATCACTTTGTGACGCATGGTTAAATATGGATCTGAAGATATCACAGGCCATCAGTTTGATTTCAGTGCATGGGGATGTTGAGAGGAAGGGCTGTAAGGCTTTGTGTTGGCTTCATTTGCATTTATATTGTCCATTTTTTGTTTTTGATTTTCATTTTCATCTCTATCTTGATATGTTCTTTCTTTCCACTCTTTGATAGCATGAGTCACTTATGGGTGTTCTATCTATATATATACACTGGTAAATTTGACTATTCTATTTGGGTTGTTGTATATATTTAATTTTGGTTGTCGTAGTACCTTTTTGATACTTGATATGTTCCAGGCCTTGGATTTATGGACTCCCGTATCTCAAGATTGTTATTTACATGTTATTTATATGATTGTTTGTATTAGATATCATCTATCAATGTGACGTGTATCCAGAACTTAATCTACAGTGTTGTCTGACTGTCCTGTTCTTGGGTCTATCTCAACATTTGACTAGATGGTTGGGAACTGCCCTGATGAAGGTGGCCTCATTAAAACGCACGTAGGCTTTGGGTTCCTACTGTATCACTATCCTAGTTTTTTGTAACACTAGACATTGGACTTTATCAATCTTTATATGTATACTGTATGGATATGTATTAATATTGTATTTGTGTCTTTTAGGGATTTGTTTTTGTTATATCAATATAATATATTTTTCTATATTCATGTATAAGTATGTTCCATTTTAGTATGAATGTGGTGTGATTGAGTCAGTGCTGTAGTTTCTCTTTATTATATATATTGTTTTGTTATCTAATAAAATTATATATTGTTGAAATAATTCCATGATTCGATGATGTAATATTTTTAGTAATTAATATTAGGACTCTGATATAGCCTAAGACTGGACATATAGCTATTACATATTTATACTTATATATATATATATATTTCTGTAGACATACATAATTAGTTGTATTTTTACATATTTTGGTGGTGTTCTCTATTTATATCCATATGGTAGCATTTGAGAGTAGCTCCTAATATTTGCACTTACCCCACTTGGGGTTTTATACCAAAGGGCTGGGCATGTGAGGAGCTTATCATCCATAGGCAGACACACCTTGTGAGCTACTGGGTCAGTGTGGACAGCAGAGGAACATGCAAAGGCAGATTTAGGACCTTCTGGCTCATTGACAATTTATAGAGTTTGAGGCATAAGTATTGAGAAGCATATAATCAGTATGAGGGAGTGCT
Organism: Pleurodeles waltl; assembly: GCF_031143425.1. NCBI lineage: Eukaryota > Metazoa > Chordata > Amphibia > Caudata > Salamandridae > Pleurodeles > Pleurodeles waltl. The sequence goes on along the minus strand of NC_090450.1, from coordinate 743,533,873 downwards.
TTGGAACCTCAGAGGGTGTAGAAAGAGCCATGAAAATAATAGAAAATAGTACATGCTCTTAATTACACTTCTAAAGTATTATTGAGCAATATGGTCCTGCAGTAGGGATCATGCTTCCTGCTTAGTTCTTAGAGGTGTTAGGTAGGGTAAACAGCTTTCTGCACCCAGTCTTTACCACGCAATGCTTTTAGCACGCATCCTTAACCACGCAGATGTCTTTACCACGCATACCTTTACTTTACCATGCAAGGTAAGTATGTTTAAGGTATATATATATAATCTTAAATAAGATGTCATGAGTGATGTAATATCGGGGTTTATTAGTAGTGCATGGTGAGGGCATGAGTTATTAGTTACCTTAGTGCAGGAGTTATAGTTACTTGAGATAACCAAAGCTGCTGAATTTCTTTTTAATTACTTTACATTAATCCAACCACTGTCACGCATGGCCTTTGGCCATGCATGTCAGGGTTTGGCCACAGGACCTGACCTGTGGCCAGGCCCTTCAACCTACTCCTTATAAGCTCCAACACCGCAACTTTGGCAGTACGTGGTGGGGTTTGCCTGCAGGGCCTGACCTGTGGCCAGGCCCTGCAGTCTACCCCCTAAAAGCACCCAACCTCATGATACATACACCCTTTGGCTGTGCGTGGCAGGGTGTTGGCTACAGAGCCTGGCCTGTTGACAGGACCTGTGGCCAAAACTCCATTAAGCAGCAAGCCCTGTGCCATGCATGGCCGTCAGAAAGAAAAGAAAAGGGGGTAGGGTAGGGTAGGAATACCCTGACTCCCTAGCCCATGTGCTGGGGAACCCAAGGGGCCCCGCCGGGGCAAAAAGCATTTTTTAAACTTTTGTGGCAGATATGTGAATCTAACAAAAGAAAAGAACAAGCGCCGTCTCCTGTTTGCTATCATCAAAAAAAGGAAGGGGGTGGGGCAGGGGGACCCTTCATAGGGCTCTTATGAGCCCCCTGGACCACCACCTCCCCAGTGCTTTATGAAAATGTTGGAGGGGGGTCACGCAGCACCCCCTCAACCGGGCTCTTAGGAGCCCTGGGTACCATCACCTCCCTGGAGCTTTCTTTTAAAAATGGAGGGGAGCTGTGCAGACACCCTTCCTGGAGGTGTTTGGACCCCCGGTGGCCTCCCTCCCAGTTTTAAAGGGAAATGGTGGTGGTTCCAGGGGTCCTGGGATCAGCACGCCCCCCTGCTTATTTATTAATTTTGCCACAGTCAGGTGGTAGTCCCCGGGGCATATTAAAGACCCACAAGGGGGTCTGCGTGACCCTCCTCCAGTTTTAAAATAAAACCCCAGGGAGGTGGTGGTCCCAAGGGCACATAAGAGCCCAAGAGAGTGAAGAGAGTGGGATCTGTGCAGCCCCCCTCCGAGATTTTAATAAAGCCCTGCGGAGGTGATGGTCCTTGGGACCCAAAAGAGCCCTAGTAGGGGGGCATTGTGCATCCCCTCCTTTGATCCTACATACACATGCCCCGGGACCTGGCCCATCCAGGGACTAAATAGTTAACAAGCATGGAAAACGTTTTATTTTTTTTTAATTTTCACCAAATCCGCGAATCTGCCTCAATTTGCAGTGACATTTTTAAAAAATATGCTTTTTTAACCTAACGGGGTCCCAGGGAACCCCAACACCAAGGCTAGGTGTGCAGGGTATTCGTACCCTGCCCCCTTTTCTTTTTTTTACTAGCCAATCAGATCTCTGCACGAGGTCGGGAAGATTCAGAAAGGATTTCTGATCGTTTTTCAATATAAAACTGTGGAGTAAACACACTTGTTTTGCTTTCGCCAAGCCCAGGAGTTAGGATCATTTGTCCTTTACAGAAGTGGAGCTGCAACTGGGTAATCTAATACATTTATATTTGTAAGTGCTTCCTGTTGAGGTGACATTTCTGTGAAATGAGCATCATGGCCAGAATAGAAGCTCACCTGTTTATCCAACCAGAGTCCACAGTTTTGCCCAAAATGTCTATCCGACTGAAGTATTTTTTTTTACTGGTTATTTAGTAAATGCTACAGTTGAGTGAATGGCCAGTGTGGGGGAGGAGGGCCCCTCCCCCAGCTGATGTCAGCAACAGGGAACCTATCCCCTGGGGCCTGGCCTTTATTAAATGGAGGGGGGCCACGCGGCTCCCCCCCAGGCCAAATTCGGCCCCAGGGACCCTCTTCCCCCGGGGCCTGGCTTTCTAAAATATATATTTTTTTTTGCAGGGGGGGGGGCACGTGGCCCCTCCTCCCCCAGCCGTTTTCGTTTCCAGGGACCCCATCCTCTGGGTCCCAACCTTAATATATATATTTTTTTTGGGAGGGGGGCTGTTCAGCCCTACTCACCTGGCTGATTCGGCCCTGCAGACCCCATCCCCAGGGCCCCGCCATCTGTCCTGGGTACCCTAAAAGGCACCCAGAGTGCAGTAGGAGCACAGGGGGAGCCTCAAGGCTCTTGCGGTCCCAGCCGGCTCCATGTTCCTTGCAGGAGCCAGCATTGCTTTTCTGGACAGACAGCTGCTAAACATGCAGCTCCCCATCTTCAAAAAAGCAATTGTTTCCTCCGTTTCCCTGCCAGCATCTCTGCAAGCAGGAAAACACCGGAAACCTCCACTTCCCGCAAGCGAGAGCTGTTTGACAGCTGTCTCTTGCTGGAACCTGAGTGTTTGCTGTGACTCGGTGGGAGCTGTCAAAGCTCCTGCCAAGTCACAGCAAACAGCTATGTCCTGATGGGGGGGTACCCCGTGACATAGCAGGAGGCAACCCTTGGGGTGGTGGTCCCCAGGGCCTTTATTTTCTCCTTGAGGGGGGGCCACACACATGAATGGATATAAGCCCCGGGGAGGTGGGAGTTTCCAGGGCTGGGGGACTATGTGGGGCCCCGTGTTAATTTATCTTTTGCCACGGGGAGGTGGCGGTCCCCCGGGACACACAACCCCAGCACATAACTGAATACAAGCCCTGGGGAGGTGGCAGTCACTAGAGTATAAAAATGCACTTCTTTCCGAAGGCCATGCCTCTCCTTTATTTTACACACACCCCAGGACCTGACCCACCGGGGTCTTTTTCCAAAACAAGTGAAGGAGCCCACGCTTTCTTTTTGTTTTAATTTTTTCACCCTGTCGCAAATTCACTGCAATTTTTTTTTTTTTTAAGTACGTTTTTGCCCTGGGGTCCCTCTGGGACCCCCAGCACCAGAGGTAAGGGTTCAGGGTATCCCTACCCTGACCCCTTTTCTTTTTTTTTTCTGGGACTCGGCTGAAGCCAAGTCCCAAGTTGGCTGCCAGCATTTCCTGGTTGAAGTGTTGGCAGCCAATCAGAGCTCGCGTCTCCATATATCTATATTACTTTTTCTTTTAATATCTCAAAAACTACTGAGCAGATTTACACCAAATAATAAAAAGCACTCTTTCTGGACCAAGAGCTAGCTTTCTACCAAATCTGGTGTAATTCCGTCCATCGGTTCGGGCTGTAGTCATGTCTAAAATCCCAGTGGAAATTATAATGGGAGAAACAGTTTTTTTTCAGCCCCTCCTTTTTTGCAGCCCCTGCTTGACAGATCACCCCAAAACTTCCCATGTACAACAGGTTTCCCTGGAGCACTTTTTTGGGAAAGTTTGTGAAGATTCGTCAAACGGCACCAAAGATATAGGCAAGTCAGAAAACGCAGTAGGTGTTTTATATATATATATATACTTATGGTTTTGAGGTGGGTAGGGGTATAGGGTCATAACGGCCATTTTAGGTTATAGGGGTGAGTAGGGGTATAGGGTGTAAGGATATTTTTGGGGTTTGTGCTGGGTATGGGTATCGGGTGATAAGGGTAATTTTAGAGTTTAAGGTTGGGTATGGGTATAGGGTGGTAATGGCAATTTTAGTGTTTAGGAGTAGGTAAGCAGGATATTTTGGTAAGGGTAACTTTAGTGTTTAGGGTGGATAGGGGCATAATATGGTAAGGATAATTTTGGATTTAGGAGTGGGTAGGGGTATAGATGGTAAGCATAGCTTTAGGGCTTAGTATTGGGTAGGGTTAGAAGTGATAAGGAACATTTTAAGATTTAGGGGAGTGTGGGGTATAGTGCAGTTAGGTTTATTTTAGGGTGCATAGGGTTATTTTTACTTACCTTAAGTATACTTACTAAGCATAGTAAAGGCACGTGTCGTAAAAGCACCTGCATGATAAAAGAAAGAGAAGTAAAGTCATACATCTGTTAGATAGACAAACTCTTAGTAATGAGGGCTGTTACACAGGTTTACAGGGAAAGGTGATTAATTGCCCTCACTTTCTCTCTTTACACTCGTAAAATCACAAATGCTTATTTAGCACAATAAATCTTCCATCTTCCTATCATTTCTGAAATGTGGTCACATTGGTGCTGCTTCAAAAAACCTCAGTAGCTACAGGATTACAGTCTGACATAAGCACTCTTAATTCCAATTGTACTCTGTATATATTTATGTATGTGGTATTTCTATAGCATGAACCAAGCCGGGGCCACGGTTCCCTTAACCAAAAAAAACACAGTTTTAAACCCCTGTCTCTCATCTTGTTCTTCAGGATCTGGAAACCCTAGAACAGCAGTTCCCAACCGGTGGTCCGCAGACCCCCAGGGGTCCGTGACACATTCCCAGGGGGTCTGCAGGCCTGGGCTGGGAGGATGACACTTCTCCAGCTGTAACCTCTGAAAAACACATGAGTGTTTTTATATTTAATACTTCCTTTGTGCAGCAGTTTAAAAAGCCCTGCAAAGTTCCTAGAACATCCAGCAGTTTTGAGGCAAAAATAAAAGCATCAAGATAACTCTACTGATTGATGTACCTCCTTTTGTTGAAATGTAATTAATTGAATACAAATTAAGAGATATGAGATTAGATAAGGTCTGTGCTCTAAAACGTTCTAGATTCCCAGAGGTCATTAGCGCAGAATATAAGCTATGGGCATCTACCTTACTTGAATGGACTCATTCTTCCCCACAATACATTTTTTAACCCCTTGGGTGCCAAGGACGTAACAGTTACGTCCTCATTCACACCGTTCAGGCGCAGAGGACGTAACCGTTACTTCCTCGTTTGCACTGTTCGGGTGCCGAGGATGTAACCATTACGTCCTGCTAAGGGCCCTCGGGGGAAGCACTAGTGGCCTGGCACCCCCCTCCATGGGCAGGGCTAGAAAGAGAAGCCACCCCCCACCCTCTCAGTGATGTCTGATGACGTCAGCGCACAATTGAGCGCTGACCTCATCAGAGGCCGCCCCCACTGTGCAAAAGAATTTCTCTTCCGATCACGTGCTTGGGGCGGGAGAGGCATCAAAAGATTGTAGAAAAATCTATGAGACCTAGACACATCTGAAAACTAAACATATGGGTGAGTCCAGGATGGTGTGCTTCACATGCACCCTCACCATTTTCTTACACACAATGCCCTGCAAACCTCCAACTTTGCTGGAAATCACAAATTTTTCCCACATTTTTGTGAAGGAACCTTCTGGATTCTACAGGAATCCACAAAATTCCTACCACCCAACATTGTCACATCTACACCGAAAAAAAATTGTCCCCACTTGTCAGTATAAAAATGTTTTTTTTCAAACTCCCTTTTGGACCCACTTTGGTTCCCCCTCATTTCAACATGTTTCAACATGTCTCTTCCTTGTCACAGGCACTTGGCCCACCTACACAAGTGAGAAATCATTTTTACCGGGATACTGAGGAGGACGTTGTGTAGTACAAAATTTGTGCTGGAGCGGTGGTCCACACAGAAATGTGGGAAAAATGTGATTTTTTAGCTAAGTTTGTGGTTTTCTGAGGATTTTCTGTAAGAAAACACTGGGGGATCCACGCAAGTCACACCTCCCTGGATTCCTCCGGGTGTCAAGTTTTCAGAAATGTTTGAGTTTGGTAGATTTCTGTAGATGGCTGATAAGCCTAGGACCAAGAACGCAGGTGCCCCCCATCAAAAACAGGTAGTTTTGTATTTGATAATTTTGATGTGTCCGCATAGTGTTTTGGGGTATTTCCTGTCATGGGCACTAGGCCTATCCACACAAGTGAGGTACCTTTTTTATTGGGAGACCTGGGGGAATTCTGGATAGATGGAAGATTGCGGCTCCCCTCAGATTCCAGAACTTTGCAGCACCGAAATGTGAGGAAAAGGTGTTTTTTGCCACATTTTGAGGTTTGCTAAGGATTCTGGGTAACAGAACCTGGTGAGAACACCACAAGTTACCCCATCCTGGGTTCCCTAGGTGTCTAGTTTTCAGAAATGTCCAGGTTCGCTAGCTTTTCCTAGGTGCCGGCTGATCTAGTGGCCAAAATCCACAGCTAGGCACTCTGCAAAAAATAGCTCTGTTTTCATTAGGAAATTGTGATGTGTCCACATTGTGTTTTGGGGCTTTTCCTGTCGTGGGCACTAGGCTTACCCACACAAGAGAGGCACCATTTTTATCGGGAGACTTGGGGGAATGCTGGGTGGAAGAAAATTTGTGGATCCTCTCAGATGCCAGAACTTTCTATCACCGAAATGTGAGGAAAAAGTGTTTTTTTTTGCCAAATTGTGAGGTTTACAAAGGATTCTGGGTAACAGAACCTGGTGAGAGCCCAACAAGACACCCCATCCTGGATTCCCATAGGTGTCTAGTTTAAAAAAATGCACAGGTTTGGTAGGTTTCCCTAGGTGCTGGTTGGGCTAGAAGCCGAAATCCACAGCTAGGCACTTTCCCAAAAAACACGTCTGATTTCAATGTAAAAATATGATGTGTCCATGTTCTGTTTCCTGTTGTGGGCATTAGGCCTACGCACACAAGTGCGGCACCATTTTTATCAAGAGACTCGGGGGAACACAGAATAGCAGAACAAGTGTTATTGCCCCTGGTCTTTCTCTACATTTTTTCTTTCCAAATGTAAAACAGCGTGTAAGAAAGAAGTCTATTTGAGAAATGCCCTGTAATTCACATGCTAGTATGGGGATCCCAGAATACAGAGATGTGCAAATAACCATTGCTTCTCAACACCTAATCTTGTGCCCATTTTGGAAATACAAAGGTTTCCTTGATACCTATTTTTCACTCTTCTTATTTCAGCAAATGAATTGCTGTACACCCGGTATACAATTAAAACCCATCGCAAGGTGCAGCTCCTTTATTGGCTCTGGGTACCTAAAGGTCATGAATGAACCTACAAGCCCTATATATCCCCACAACCAGAAGAGTCCAGCAGAAGTAACAGTATATTGCTCTTGAAAATCTGACATTGCAAGAAAAAGTTACAGAGTAAAACATGGAGAAAAATGGGTGTGTTTTTCACCTCAATTTCAATATTTTGTTTATTTCAGCTGTTATTTTCTGTAGGAAAACCTTGTAGGATCTACACAAATGACCCCTTGCTGAAATTAGAATTTTTGCTACTATTTAGAAATGTTTAGCTGTCAGGGATCCAGCATTGGTTTCACGCACATTTCTGTCACTAACTGGAAGGAGGCTAAAGGCACAAAAAATAGTAAAAATGGGGTATGTCCCAGTAAAATGCCCAAATTGTGTTGAAAAAAAGTGTTTTTCGGATTCAAGTCTGCCTGTTCCTGAATGCTGTAAAAATTGTGATTTTAGCACCACAAACCATTTGTTAATACCTTTTTTCCCCATTTTCTTTTTAAACAAAATTTTCGATGTATTTTGGCTAATTTCTTGGTCTCCTCCAGGGGAACCCACAAAGAATCCCTAGAATGTTGGGGGGGAAAAGGATGCAAATTTGGCGTGGCTAGCTTATGTGGACAAAAAGTTATGAGGGCCTAAGCACGAACCGCCCTAAATAGCCAAAAAAAGGTTGGGCACCTACGGCGGAAAAGGCCTGGCAGTGAAGGTGTTCAACCATTTAAACCAGACACTGCTCCTATTTGCTATGTGCTTAGTGTAGGAGGCTGGCCTGGCTTGGAGTGGGTACCAAGGGGTACTTACACCTTGCACCAGGGCCAGGTATCCCTTATTAGTGTAGAGGGGTGTCTAGCAGCTTAGGCTGATAGAAAAGGTAGCTTAGCAGAGCAGCTTAGGCTGAACTAGGAGACGAGTGAAGCTCCTACAGTACCACTAGTGTAATATGCACAATATCATAAGAAAACACAATACACAGATATACTAAAAATTAAGGTACTTTATTTTTATGACAATATGCCAAAAGTATCTCAGTGAGTACCCTCAGTATGAGGATAGCAAATATACACAAGATATATGTACACAATACCAAAATATGCAGTAATAACAATAGAAAACAGTGCAAACAATGGATAGTCACAATAGAATGCAATGGGGGCACATAGGGATAGGGGCAACACAAACCATATACTCTAGAAGTGGAATGCGAACCACGAATGGACCCCAAACCTATGTGACCTTGTAGAGGGTCGCTGGGACTGTAAGAAAACAGTGAGGGTTAGAAAAATAGCCCACCCCAAGACCCTGAAAAGTGGGTGCAAAGTGCACCTAAGTTCCCCAAAGAGCACAGAAGTTCTGATAGGGGATTCTGCAAGGAAGACCAACACCAGCAATGCAACAACAATGGATTTCCAGACGAGAGTACCTGTGGAACAAGAGGACCAAGTCCAAGAGTCACGATCAAGTCGGGAGTGGGCAGATGCCCAGGAAATGCCAGCTGTGGGTGCAAAGAAGCTGCCACTGGATGGTAGAAGCTGTGGATTCTGCAAGAACGACAAGGGCTAGAAACTTTCCCTTTGGAGGATGGATGTCCCACGTCGTGAAGAAGCTTGCAGAGGTGTTTCCGTGCAGAAAGACCTCAAACAAGCCTTGCTAGCTACAAGGGTCTTGGTTAGGGTTTTTGGATGCTGCTGTGGCCCAGGAGGGACCAGGATATCGCCAATTGCGAGAGGAGACAGAGGGGGCGCCCAGCAAGACAAGGAGCCCACTCAGAAGCAAGCAGTACCCGCAGAAGTGCCAGAATAGGCACTACAAAGTGGAGTGAACCGGAGCTCACCCAAAGTCACAAAGGAAGGTCCCACGATGCCGGAGGACAACTCAGGAGGTTGTGCACTGCAAGGTAGAGTGCCAGGGACCCAGGCTTGGCTGTGCACAAAGGAAATCCTGGAAGAGTGCACAGGAGCCGGAGTGGCTGCAAATCACACAGTTCCCAGCAATGCAGTCTAGCGTGGGGAGGCAAGGACTTACCTCCACCAAACTTGGACTGAAGAGTCACTGGACTGTGGGAGTCACTTGGACAGAGTTGCTGAGTTCAAGGGACCTCGCTCATCGTGCTGAGAGGAGACCCAGAGGACCGGTGATGCAGTTCTTTGGTGCCTGCGGTTGCAGGGGGAAGATTCCGTCGACCCACGGGAGATTTCTTTGGAGCTTCTAGTGCAGAGAGGAGGCAGACTACCCCCACAGCATGCACCACCAGGAAAACAGTCGAGAAGGCGGCAGGATCAGCGTTACAAGGTCGCAGTAGTCGTCTTTGCTACTTTGTTGCAGTTTTGCAGGCTTCCAGTGCGGTAAGCAGTTGATGCCTTGGCAGAAGGTGAAGAGAGAGATGCAGAGGAACTCTGATGAGCTCTTGCATTCGTTATCTAAAGAATTCCCCAAAGCAGAGACCCTAAATAGCCAGAAAAGGAGGTTTGGCTACTTAGGAGAGAGGATAGGCTAGCAACACCTGAAGGAGCCTATCAGAAGGAGTCTCTGATGTCACCTGCTGGCTCTGGCCACTCAGAGCAGTCCAGTGTGCCAGCAGCACCTCTGTTTCCAAGATGGCAGAGGTCTGGAGCACACTGGAGGAACTCTGGGCACCTCCCAGGGGAGGTGCAGGTCAGGGGAGTGGTCACTCCCCTTTGCTTTGTCCAGTTTCGCGCCAGAGCAGGGTGGGGGATCCCTGAACCGGTGTAGACTGGCTTATGCAGAGATGGGCACCATCTGTGCCCATCAAAGCATTTCCAGAGGCTGGGGGAGGCTACTCCTCCCCAGCCCTGACACCTTATTCCAAAGGGAGAGGGTGTAACACCCTCTCTCTGAGGAAGTCCTTTGTTCTGCCTTCCTGGGCCAAGCCTGGCTGGACCACAGGAGGGCAGAAACCTGTCTGAGGGGTTGGCAGCAGCAGCAGCTGCAGTGAAACCCCGGGAAAGGTAGTTTGGCAGTACCCGGGTCTGTGCTAGAGACCCATGGGATCATGGGATTGTCTCACCAATGCCAGGATGGCATTGGGGGGGCAATTCCATGATCTTAGACATGTTACATGGCCATATTCGGAGTTACCATTGTGAAGCTATACATAGGTAGTGACCTATGTATAGTGCACGCGTGTAATGGTGTCCCCGCACTCACAAAGTCCGGGGAATTTGCCCTGAACAATGTGGGGGCACCTTGGCTAGTGCCAGGGTGCCCACACACTGAGTAACGTAGCACCCAACCTTTACCAGGTAAAGGTTAGACATATAGGTGACTTATAAGTTACTTAAGTGCAGTGGTAAATGGCTGTGAAATAACGTGGACGTTATTTTACTCAGGCTGCAGTGGCAGGCCTGTGTAAGAATTGTCAGAGCTCCCTATGGGTGGCACAAGAAATGCTGCAGCCCATAGGGATCTCCTGGAACCCCAATACCCTGGGTACCTCAGTACCATATACTAGGGAATTACAAGGGTGTTCCAGTATGCCAATGTAAATTGGTGAAATTGGTCACTAGCCTGTTAGTGGCAATTTGGAAAGAAATGAGAGAGCATAACCACTGAGGTTCTGGATAGCAGAGCCTCAGTGAGACAGTTAGTCATAACACAGGTAACACATACAGGGCACACTTATGAGCACTGGGGCCCTGGCTGGCAGGGTCCCAGTGACACATACAACTAAAACAACATATATACAGTGAAATATGGGGGTAACATGCCAGGCAAGATGGTACTTTCCTACACAACCCCCCCCAACCCCCTAACGAAGGACAATAAGACTAGCCATGACCTGATGAGTCTTCATTGTCTAAGTGGAAATATCTGGAGAGTCCATCTGCATTGGAGTGGGTACTCCCAGGTCTATGTTCCACTGTATAGTCCATTCCCTGTAGGGATATGGACCACCTCAACAATTTAGGGTTTTCACCTTTCATTTGTTTTAGCCAAAGTAGAGGTTTGTGGTCTGTCTGAACAATGAAGTGAGTGCCAAACAGGTATGGCCTCAACTTCTTCAGTGCCCAGACCACAGCAAAGGCCTCCCTCTCTATGGCAGACCAACACTTTTCTCTAGGGGTCAACCTCCTGCTGATAAAAGCAACAGGTTGATCCTAGCCCTCAGAATTAAGTTGTGATAAGACTGCCCCTACCCCTAATTCAGATGCATCAGTTTGGACAATGATTTTTTTGGAGTAACAGGGGCTTTTCAGGACAGGTGCAGAGCACATGGCCTGCTTCAGCTCCTCAAAAGCTTTCTGACAGCTAGCTGTCCATAATACCTTTTTAGGCATTTTCTTAGATGTGAGGTCATTAAGAGGGGCTGCAATGGAGCCATAGTTCTTTATGAACCTCCTGTAATACCCAGGTAGGCCTAAAAAGGCTCTCACCTGGGTCTGAGTTGTAGGGGGAACCCCATCTATAATAGTTTGGATTTTCCCCTGAAGTGGTGCAATCTGTTCTCCACCTACCAGGTGTCCCAGATAAACCACTTTGTCCTGTCCTATCTGGCACTTTGAAGCCTTGATAGTGAGGCCTGCCTTTTGCAGGGCCTCCAAAACTTTCCACAGGTGGACCAGGTGATCATCCCAGGTGGAGCTAAAGACAGCTATATCATCTAGATATGCTGCACTAAAAGCCTGCAGACCTTGCAGGACTGTATTCACCAACCTTTGAAAAGTGTCAGGTGCATTTTTCAACCCAAAAGGCATTACTGTGAATTGGTAGTACCCTCCAATGGTTGAAAATGCAGTTTTTGCTTTTGCATCCTCTGATAACTTGATCTGCCAATACCCTGCAGTCAAATCAAAGGTGCTTAGATACTTGACAGATGCCAGTGTATCTATTAGCTCATCTGCCCTGGGTATAGGGTGAGCATCAGTTTTAGTTACCTGGTTGAGACCTCTGTAGTCAACACAAAATCTCATTTCCTTCTTTCCATCTTTGGAATGAGGTTTAGGTACAAGTACCACAGGAGAGGCCCATGGACTTTCAGAGTGCTCAACCACTCCCAGTTTAAGCATTTTCTGAACTTCTTGTTTTATGCAGTCCCTGACATGGTCAGGCTGCCTATAGATCTTACTTTTGACAGGCAAGCTGTCTCCAGTATCTATAGTGTGCTCACACCAAGAAGTGGTGCCTGGCACAGTAGAAAAGAGTTCAGAAAACTGACCCAGGAGATTTATGCAGTGGTCTTTCTGCTCAGCAGTAAGACAATCTGCCAAAACTACACCTTCCACTAGAGCATCTTGTTCTGTGGAAGAGAAGAGATCAGGGAGAGGGTCACTCTCTTCTTCCTGTCCTTCATCTGTTGCCATGAGCAGGGTGAGATCAGCCCTGTCATAGTAGGGTTTAAGGCGATTGACATGGAGCACCCTAAGGGGACTCCTGGCAGTGCCTAAGTCAACTAAGTAGGTGACTTCACCCTTTTTCTCAACAATAATGTGGGGTCCACTCCATTTGTCTTGGAGTGCTCTTGGGGCCACAGGCTCCAAGACCCACACTTTCTGCCCTGGTTGGTACTGAATCAGATCAGCCTTCTGGTCATGCCATTGCTTTTGGAGCTCTTGGCTGGCCTGAAGGTTTTTACTGGCCTTTTTCATGTACTTAGCCATCCTAGATCTTAGGCCAAGTACATAGTCCACTATGTCTTGCTTAGGAGCTTTTAAAGGTTGTTCCCAACCCTCCTTCACAAGTGTTAGAGGACCTCTCACAGGGTGTCCAAATAGGAGTTCAAAGGGGCTGAAGCCCACTCCTTTTTGGGGTACCTCCCTGTAAGCAAAAAGGAGGCAAGGTAACAGGATATCCCATCTCCTGTGGAGTTTTTCAGGGAGTCTCATTATCATTCCTTTGAGAGTTTTATTAAACCTCTCAACCAGTCCATTTGTTTGTGGATGATAGGGTGTGGTGAACTTGTATGTTACACCACATTCCTTCCACATGGCCTTTAAGTAAGCAGACATGAAATTGCTTCCCCTGTCTGATACCACCTCTTTTGGGAAGCCCACCCTGGAAAAGATTCCCAGGAGGGCCTTTGCCACTGCAGGAGCTGTAGTGATCCTTAGAGGAATTGCTTCAGGATATCCGGTGGCATGGTCCACTACCATCAAGATAAACCTATTGCCTGAAGCAGTAGGAGGGTCAAGGGGGCCAACTATGTCAACCCCTACCCTTTCAAAGGGTACCCCAACCACAGGTAGTGGAATAAGGGGAGCCTTTGGAATGCCACCTGTTTTGCCACTGGCTTGACAGGTTTCACAGGACTTACAAAATTCCTTTGTGTCCTCTGACATTCTAGGCCAATGAAACAAGGGGACAAGCCTGTCCCAAGTTTTCATTTGCCCCAAATGTCCAGCTAAGGGAATGTTGTGGGCTAGAGTTAGGAGGAACCCTCTGTATTGCTGAGGAATCACCAATCTCCTGGCAGCTCCAGGTTTTGGATCCCTTGCTTCAGTATACAAGAGATTGTCCTCCCAGTAAACTCTGTGAGAGTCACTGACATCCCCATTTGCTTGTTTGACAGCTTGCTGTCTCAGACCCTCTAGTGGGACAGGTATGCTGTGCCACACTCAGCTCCTCCCTACAGGCCCCCCTTCACCCAAAAGCTCAGCAGTGTCTGCTTCCAGCTCCTCTGGTGTAGGTTCTGCACAGGGTGGAAATTCTTCTTCCTCAGAAGTTGAATCCACTGTAGAGGGAGGGATAGTAGGTAGTGTTTTACCTTTACTAACCCTAGCTTTAGGGAGCACTTGGTCCATTCTTCCAGGATCCAAGTCACCCTGTCCTTTTTGCTTTTTGGCCTGAGCCCTAGTCAAAGCAAAAATATGCCCTTGAATGCCCAGCATTGCTGCATGAGCCTCCAACTCCACTTCTGCCCAAGCTGATGTCTCTAAATCGTTCCCTAGTAGACAGTCTACAGGTAAATCTGAGGCAATCACAACTTTCTTTGGACCAGTAACCCCCCCCCCCAGTTGAGATTCACAACAGCCATGGGGTGGCTAAGAGTGTTGTTATGAGCATCAGTCACTTGGTACTGGTGACCAAGTAGGTGTTGTTCAGGGTGGACCAGTTTCTCTATTACCATGGTAACACTGGCACCTGTGTCCCTGTAGGCCTGAACCTCAACACCATTTATTAGGGGAAGTTGCTTGTACTTATCCATATTAAGGGGACAAGCAACCAAGGTGGCCAAATCAATGGCACCTTCAGAGACTAACACAGCCTCTGTGGTCTCCCTAACAAGACCAACCCCAACTAAATTACCAAAAGTGAGCCCAGCTACTCCCTTGGATTGGCTATTAGTAGGTTTGCTCCCACCACCACTGCTATTACTAGGGGCACTAGGTGTAGCATTAGGGGTTGTGGTAGTGGGAGGCTTGGTGCTTTTCTTTGGACAACTGGGATCTGTTGTCCAATGGCCTTTTATTTTACATAAATAGCACCATGGTTTCTTTTCTTTGTTTTAATTTGAAGAGGATTTGAGCCCACCACCCCCACCAGAGTGTTTTTGTGGGCATGATGAAGACTCATTTTTAGATTTGTCCCCACCCTTGTCAGAAGACTTACCATCCTTCTTCTTGCCATCCTTGTCACCCCCTGTATGAACTTTTCTGTTCACCCTTGTTCTGACCCATTTGTCTGCCTTCTTTCCCAATTCTTGGGGAGAGGTCAGATCAGAGTCTACCAGGTACTGGTGCAACAAATCAGACACACAATTATTAAGAATATGCTCTCTCAGGATTAAGTTATACAGGCTTTCATAGTCAGAAACTTTACTGCCATGTAACCACCCCTCCAAGGCCTTCACTGAATGGTCAACAAAGTCTACCCAGTCTTGTGAAGGCTCCTTTTTGGTTTCTCTGAACTTGGTCCTGTACTGTTCAGTGGTTAAGCCATAACCATCTAGGAGTGCATTCTTAAGAACTGTAAAATTATTGGCATCACTTTCTTTAACAGTAAGGAGCCTATCCCTACCCTTTCCACTGAAAGATAGCCATAGGATAGCAGCCCACTGCCTTTGAGGGACCTCCTGTACAACACAGGCCCTCTCAAGTGCAGCAAACCACTTGTTAATGTCATCCCCCTCCTTGTAAGGGGGAACTATCTTGTGCAGATTCCTAGAATCATGCTCTTTTACAGGATGACTATTTGTAATACTGCTGCTGCCACCATGGGGTCCAAACCCCAACCTCTGTCTTTCTTTTTCCAAGTCATATGCTTCCCTGTCTAGATCCAGCTGTTGCTTTTTAAGCTTCAGCCTGGACTCTTCCACTCTCAATCTATTGAGTTCCCTTTCTAACATTCTGTCTTCAGGGATGGTGGGTTGGGCATGCCTTGACACAGAAGAATGGTGTGAATGGACAGAGGGAGACCTGTCCCTAACAGATGGCACTAACATTCTGGCCTACAGAAGTAACACTCCTACTGTGATGGGAACTCACATTAGTACAGCCATGCTAGGTGGCTTGCTAGTGGGCAGGCTGGGAAGGTTCCCTTCTAACTCTCTTACTAGGGGTGCCCCAGAGTCAGAGTGAGCACCATAAGCTAATTTCTCAACAGATGTGCCAACTAAGGTCTTATCCTGTTCAATGAGCATATTAACTAACAGTTCTCTTGAGGGATTCTTCCCTACCCCTAAACCTCTTTCAACGCAGAGACTCCTTGCTCCTTTCCAGCTAAGGTGATCATATGCAAGTTTAATCAGATCAACAGTTTGACCTGTACCAGACATTATAGAAAAGGTTTAAGGGACAGAAAAAGAAAGAAAAAGTTTCAGAACTTTTTAAAGAACAGAAAAAAAACTTTTACAACTTTTAAAGAACTTTTTGAAAGTTTTAGAGGTACTTTTCAGCACTTAGAGAAAGAGTAAGAGAAGAAAAGCAAAACTTTTTGGTTAGGTGTACATACACTGAACTTGTTTTGTATAGTTTTCTCTTATGAAAAGTACAATATGACAAAGTGGTAAGTAGTTGCAAGTACTTATCCCACCGCTGCACAACCAATGTAGGAGGCTGGCCTGGCTTGTAGTGGGTACCAAGGGGTACTTACACCTTGCACCAGGGCCAGGTATTCCTTATTAGTGTAGAGGGGTGTCTAGCAGCTTAGGCTGATAGAAAAGATAGCTTAGCAGAGCAGCTTAGGCTGAACTAGGAGACGAGTGAAGCTCCTACAGTACCACTAGTGCCATATGCACAATATCATAAGAAAACACAATACACAGATATACTAAAAATAAAGGTACTTTATTTTTATGACAATATGCCAAAAGTATCTCAGTGAGTACCCTCAGTATGAGGATAGCAAATATACACAAGATATATGTACACAATACCAAAATATGAAGTAGTAACAATAGAAAACAGTGCAGACAATGTATAGTCACAATAGAATGCAATGGGGGCACATAGGGATGGGGCAACACAAACCATATACTCTAGAAGTGGAATGCGAACCACGAATGGACCCCAAACCTATGTGACCTTGTAGAGGGTCGCTGGGATTGTAAGAAAACAGTGAGCGTTAGAAAAATAGCCCACCCCAAGACCCTGAAAAGTGGGTGCAAAGTGCACCTAAGTTCCCCAAAGAGCACAGAAGTCGTGATAGGGGAATTCTGCAAGGAAGACCAACACCAGCAATGCAACAACGATGGATTTCCAGACGAGAGTACCTGTGGAACAAGGGGACCAAGTCCAAGAGTCACGATCAAGTCTGGAGTGGGCAGATGCCCAGGAAATGCCAGCTATGGGTGCAAAGAAGCTGCCACTGGATGGTAGAAGCTGTGGATTCTGCAAGAACGACAAGGGCTAGAAACTTCCCCTTTGGAGGATAGATGTCCCACGTCGTGAAGAAGCTTGCAGAGGTGTTTCCGTGCAGAAAGACCGCAAACAAGCCTTGCTAGCTGCAAGGGTCGCGGTTAGGGTTTTTGGATGCTGCTGTGGCCCAGGAGGGACCAGGATGTCGCCAATTGCGAGAGGAGACAGAGGGGGCGCCCAGCAAGACAAGGAGCCCACTCAGAAGCAAGCAGCACCCACAGAAGTGCCGGAACAGACACTACAAAGTGGAGTGAACTGGAGCTCAACCGAAGTCACAAAGGAAGGTCCCACGACGCCGGAGGACAACTCAGGAGGTCGTGCACTGCAGGGTAGAGTGCCGGGGACCCAGGCTTGGCTGTGCACAAAGGAAATCTTGGAAGAGTGCACAGGAGCCGGAGTAGCTGCAAATCACGCGGTTCCCAGCAATGCAGTCTAGCGTGGGGAGGCAAGGACTTACCTCCACCAAACTTGGACTGAAGAGTCACTGGACTTTGGGAGTTACTTGGACAGAGTTGCTGAGTTCAAGGGACCTCGCTCGTCGTGCTGAGAGGAGACCCAGAGGACCGGTGATGCAGTTCTTTGGTGCCTGCGGTTGCAGGGGGAAGATTCCGTCGACCCACAGGAGATTTCTTTGGAGCTTCTAGTGCAGAGAGGAGGGAGACTACCCCCACAGCATGCACCACCAGGAAAACAGTCGAGAAGGCGGCAGGATCAGCGTTACAAGGTCGCAGTAGTCGTCTTTGCTACTTTGTTGCAGTTTTGCAGGCTTCCAGCGCAGTCAGCAGTCGATTCCTTGGCAGAAGGTGAAGAGAGAGATGCAGAGGAACTCTGATGAGCTCTTGCATTCGTTATCTAAAGAATTCCCCATAGCAGAGACCCTAAATAGCCAGAAAAGGAGGTTTGGCTACTTAGGAGAGAGGATAGGCTAGCAACACCTGAAGGAGCCTATCAGAAGGAGTCTCTGACGTAACCTGCTGGCCCTGGCCACTCAGAGCAGTCCAGTGTGCCAGCAGCACCTCTGTTTCCAAGATGGCAGAGGTCTGGAGCACACTGGAGGAGCTCTGGGCACCTCCCAGGGGAGGTGCAGGTCAGGGGAGTGGTCACTCCCCTTTCCTTTGTCCAGTTTCACGCCAGAGCAGGGCTGGGGGATCCCTGAACCGGTGTAGACTGGCTTATGCAGAGATGGGCACCATCTGTGCCCATCAAAGCATTTCCAGAGGCTGGGGGAGGCTACTCCTCCCCAGCCCTGACACCTTATTCCAAAGGGAGAGGGTGTAACACCCTCTCTCTGAGGAAGTCCTTTGTTCTGCCTTCTGGGCCAAGCCTGGCTGGATCCCAGGAGGGCAGAAACCTGCCTGAGGGGTTGGCAGCAACAGCAGCTGCAGTGAAACCCCGGAAAGGTAGTTTGGCAGTACCCGGGTCTGTGCTAGAGACCCGTGGGATCATGGGATTGTCTCACCAATGCCAGGATTGCATTGGGGGGGCAATTCCATGATCTTAGACATGTTACATGGCCATATTCGGAGTTACCATTGTGAAGCTATACATAGGTAGTGACCTATGTATAGTGCACGCGTGTAATGGTGTCCCTGCACTCACAAAGTCCGGGGAATTTGCCCTGAACAATGTGGGGGCACCTTGGCTAGTGCCAGGGTGCCCACACACTAAGTAACTTAGCACCCAACCTTTACCAGGTAAAGTTTAGACATATAGGTGACTTGTAAGTTACTTAAGTGCAGTGGTAAATGGCTGTGAAATAACATGGACGTTATTTCACTCAGGCTGCAGTGGCAGGCCTGTGTAAGAATTGTCAGAGCTCCCTATGGGTGGCACAAGAAATGCTGCAGCCCATAGGGATCTCCTGGAACCCCAATACCCTGGGTACCTCAGTACCATATACTAGGGGATTATAAGTATGCCAATGTAAATTGGTGAAATTGGTCACTAGCCTGTTAGTGACAATTTGGAAAGAAATGAGAGAGCATAACCACTGAGGTTCTGGATAGCAGAGCCTCAGTGAGACAGTTAGTCATAACACAGGTAACACATACAGGGCACACTTATGAGCACTGGGGCCCTGGCTGGCAGGGTCCCAGTGACACAAACAACTAAAACAACATATATACAGTGAAATATGGGGGTAACATGCCAGGCAAGATGGTACTTTCCTACACTTAGTAGTCACTAAAAAGTTATATGTAGCATGTTATAAATATGTCCTAAATAATCAACAACGAAAGTGTCTTAGTATTTTATGGGAAATCACAGACAGTGTAATTATTCCACTAGGGGACTTTGCGCCTTTGCATTTCCCCTTGCACATAGATAGTTCCTGGTCCCATCTGTTCCAAAGCTCTAATTTCTTTCCAACTATTTCCATTCATCCCGTAATACTCATTCCATGGTCACCGTTAAAAACACCACCAATATTTATCCTTTAGGTTCAAGGTAGTATGTTAGCCAGTAGAAATAACTGTTTGGAGAAGTGCCTTCCAGCATCAAATCTGCTGTAGTCCTAAGCATAGAGAGTTCCTGTGCCAGCCTCATTCCTGCCTCTCCTTGAGCCAAGACTCTGTGGTTCTGCAGCTGCAGTCAGCATATGGCCATTCTCTTTGCCACAAAAGACAAGGCCAGTGATGCAAATTTAGGTCTCAGAATCTACCGTAGCAGGCACATTCTGGAATCTAATGTGAGCTTTCTGCAACTTCCTTTTTTCACTCCTGATCAACGACACCGCCTTCAACCACCACAAAATCTATGAACAAATCTGCTCCCTCCTCTTTATATCTTGAGTACTCCGATGTACATTCAAGATATAGGCCCTCATTACGACCCTGGCGGCGGTGATAAAGTGGCAGTAATATGGCCAACAGGCTGGCAGTAACTACTGCCAAATTATGTACATGGCGGAAAGAACTCAGAAAGACAGCCAATGTACCATACCAACCGCCAGGGCGGAACCAACAGCCACCACGGTGGTACCCGCCTCCAGCCAGACGGAAGTCAATGTTGCACCCACCATATTAAGACCCTGCAAACTGCCACCTTTTCCGGGGCGGTACCAACGACATCAAAAGCCTGGCAGAAACTGAGCTCAGAAGTGAAAGAACTCACCATTAGAGACACAGGGAAGAGCCACGCCGCAATGGAACCAGAACTGCATGTTTTATGATTATATTTTATGTTCTGCTCCACCACGAACACCAACGCCGGAGAAGACGTCGACGGTGAGTACAGCTGTCTAGCACACAAGGGGGGGGAGGAAAACGACAGTGACACACACACGCACAACACACACACCATACACACAACTAGATGCACTATAAAAACAATTTATCCCCGTAAATCGGCTGAATAATGCAAGGACAAAACGATTTTGCCAAAGTGTTTGTAATAAGATCAACACAGTAGAAATAATAAGTTAACCAAGATAACAGATATATACATATTTACAGAAAAAGGGACACAGCCCAGTCCTCAATTTATGTGGGCCACATGGCCACAGACCAAAGTCCAATGCCCCACTTGTCAATTGCATCAACATGGAGAGAACTCTTCAAGGGTAAATAGGCAGGCACCTCAGGGGGATGAGGAGGGCACCTCAACCAGAAAATGAAACAAGACCACTAGTTCTCGATGGGCAACATGCCCAGTGCTTGATCCTGGGGAGTGATGGGCCACAGTATCACATGTGGGTGTCTTGCCCACTGGTTCTGGATGGGGCAACATGCCCTGTGTTTGAACCTGGGGAGTGATGGCTACAGTCTCTCATGTGGGTGTCTTGCCCACTGGTTCTGGAGGGGGAAGGCCGCCCAGCAGCCCATGGAGGTAGGATAACAGAGTCCGCCTGCAGTGATGGCTGCACAGTGGTGGTGCTGCTGGTGGGGGGAGGCTCCTGCACATCCCCTGCACCCTCTGATGGCTGCACAGTGTTGGTGCTGCTGGTGGGGGGGCTCCTGCACATCCCCTGCACCCTCTGTCAGCTGCACAGTGGTGGTGTTGCTGGTGGGGGGAGGCTCCTGCACATCCCCTGCATCCTCAGACAGATGCACAACCGTGGTTGGTGGTGGGGGCTCCGTCACAGCTGCTGGTCCAGGCTCCTTGCCCTTCCTGCTAACTGGTGCAGGTTCCAAGCCCTTCTTGCCTGCTGGGGCAGGCTCCTTCCCCTTTAGGCTGGCTGGTGCAGGCTCCTTCCCCTTCAGTACATGTGGCCTGGATCCCTTTCCACCACGAGTGGGTGTGGTTAGAACTGGGCGCGTGGACTGTGTGGCTGAGGTGCTTGGCTGGGTTGGTGATACCCTGGCAATACATGCAGGACGGGGGGAAGGGTAAGGGAAGAGGTCAATGGTGGATAGGAACAGTTTTTTAGGGACATTGGGGCGGAAAGAGGGAGAAGGAGTGGAGGATGAGGGAGTGGTTGTTGGAGGTGTCTGTCTGCTGGATTTGGGTGCAGGTGCATGGGCTGTATGCTGTTGTGAGGTGGTTGGCTGTTGAGTGTCTGACTGCTTGTGCTTATGTACTTTAGGAGGGGGGACAGACACAGTGGGAGAGGACACAGGGGACGTGTGCATGGATGCTGTGGAGGTGTCTGCCAGTGAGGTGTGTGTTCTGCTTGGTGTGGTGATGATGCTGGTAGTAGATGATGATGTATTGCATGCAGGTGTTAGTGTAGACGTTGCTCGGAGGAAGGTGGTGGAGGGGGAGACAGTGGAAATAGTGGATGTTGTTGTGTCTGCAACTGGATGGTGTTTGTGTGAGTGCCTGTGGGATGAAGTGTGGTGCTTATGTTTGCCTGTGACACTCTTGGGTATTGTTTTGTGTGCATGCTCGTATGTATGTGTGGAAGTTGGAGTGGGGGACGGTAGAAGCAGGGACAATGTCTGCCATCAGAGAGGAGGCCAGAGCTTGAATCGATCTCTGTTGGGCCGCCAATCCAGTGTGAATACCCTCCAGGAATGCATTAGATTGTTGCATCTGGGCTGCCAGCCCCTGAAGGCATTCACAATGGTTGACTGCGCTACAGAGATGGATCTCAGGAGGTCAATAGCCTCCTCACTCAGGGCAGCAGGGCTCACTGGGGCAGGGCCTGAGCTGCCTGGGGCGCAGGAGATGCCCACCCTCCTGGGTGAGCGGGCATGGGCAACTCACTGAGGGGCTTCTGAGGAGGCGGTGCTACAATGGGGTGGTGGATGCACCTGTTGCTGGGGTGGTCACAGAAGTGTCCGCCACCACCAGGGAGCTTCCATCGGAGGAGGTATCTGTGTCTGAACTGTCCCCTCCAGTCTCCGCCATGGTGCTCCCCTCACCCTATGTCCCACTGGTGCCCTCACCATCGGTGGACTCTGCCTCCTGGTCCTGTGGGATGCAGCTCCCTCCGTCTCCGGTGCCTCTGCTCCTCTGCCAGATGATGCTAGTGCACATAAGGACAGGATGACTAAACAAGAAAGGGGGGGAAGAGACAAAGGATACACTGGGTCAATGGCTGCACCAACACCACCGTTGGCATACATAGCACACTCACACAGGAACAAGCCTTCGTACTATGCATTGCATTACCAGAGAAATAGCTTGCCACCAAGGCATGGGGAGGGGCACACACCGCCAAACGCAGCGCACCTATGACCCACGCAGCCTTGACCAGTAGTGGACGCCTACGAGCTAGGTAGGAGGATTATCCCTTCAGAACCCTAGCCACAAGGGGACCTACGCTTCAATGTCAGGCCTGGCCTAAGGGCACCCACTGACACATTCCCCACCCAGATACCACCCTACCACCCATACGTTGTAATGATAGGCACTGTACTCACCCCCTTGTGGCTGCTCTGATGCCCTCAAGCACCCATCCAGCTCTGGATAGGCCACTGCCAGTATGTGGGCCATCAGGGGGGTCAGGGTTCAACGGGCACCCCTTCCATGTTGGGAGGCCATCCCCAGCTGGGCGTCCGCCGTCTTCCGTGCCCAGTGTCTCAGGTCCTCCCATTGTTTGCGACAGCCTGCCATAGACCCCCAGGGTCTGCACCTTCATGGCGAAGGCACGCCATATACCCTTCTTTTGATGGGCGCTGACCTGCAAAGGCAATTCACACAGGAAAATAGAATTAGACAAACAGTGCTGCCTATTACACATATGGCCCACCATACCCGTTCCCATCAACATGTCCACACACATGGGCCAGCACATAACCTGTACGCCACCAAGAGGACATCCACCCACCTCCTTACACGAGGCCTTCACACACACAACTCCATGCATTCATGCCACATGCACTGTGCTCACAGTGTACTCACCTCTTGGTCTGGGGGCCTATACAGCAGTCCGTACTGGGGTAGGACCCCATCTACCAGTCTCTTTAACTCCTCCAACGTGAAGGCTGGGGCCCTTCCCCCGGTCACACAGACCATGGTAGGTTCCAGACACAGGTCACAGCAGCACATGCAGTGTAGGTCCTCTCCTATGGAAGGTCAGGTAGCAAGTGAGGAATATGACAGAAAATGGTGGTCACGTCTGAAGCAGTGCATACCGTTACTGCAGACGTAGATCACCATTGGCCACTGTACCCCATAGGGCCCAATGTTAGCCAATGAGGAGTTGCACAGTGGTTCCCGACCGCCTCCCGCAACGATGCACAACATCAGTGGAATTACCTCACTTACACCTGTCCCTTCACACAGGACAGGATGACGCCATTTCGGGGGGGGCAGGCCCTGGAATAATGCTGCATCACAGATGAGATATTAGCACATACTGGGCAAATCACAATGACCCATTACATGTTTACAGGATGCAAACTATTGTTGTAGCTCCATTGTTCAGTTTGTGACCAGCTCCTCACTCTTTTGTCCCTTAGATTCCTACCGCTGTGGATGAATAGGAGATAGAGACATACCCCCATGTACAGACCCCTGGTGGGCTTGGCAACACTGGAGGACAGGCACATTATTCTCACCTATAGACTTGACAGGGCCACAATCACAACGCTGTGTGCCCAGTTGGAACCTGACCTGAAATCTTCTATCCGTCACCCCACTGGGATCCCCCCTCTTGTGCAAGTGCTTTCAGTACTCTATTTCCTGGCAACTGGTTCTTTCCAAGTGACAGTGGGCTTGGCAGTAGGAATGTCACAGCCAATGTTCTCAATAGTGCTGACAAGAGTGTTGTCTGCCCTGATAAAACACATGTGCAGCTACATTGTTTTCCCCCAGGTTGAAGATTTGGCCACAGTGAAGGCCGACTTTTATGCAATGGGACATATCCCCAACATAATTGAGGCGATTGATGGAACACATATTGCATTTGTCCCCTCCTGGCAGAATGAACAGGTGTTCAGGAATCTTAGGAGTTTTCACTTCATGACTGTTCAGATGGTGTGCTTGGCGGGCCAGTACATCTCCGACGTCAGTGCTAAGTATCCAGGGTCAGTGCATGATGCCTTTGTCCTAAGGAATAGCAGCATCCCAAATGTAATGTCCAAACTACAGAGGCACAGGGTGTGGCTAATAGGTGGGCCCTGGCTCCCACCCAGTAGATGTTGGTGTATGGGTATGGTGTGGGCCATATAGGATAGTGTGTGGCTAAATGTTGTCCCCTCTGGTTACCCCAGACTTATCATGGCTGCTGACCCCTGTGAGGAATGCCAGGAAAAGGGCAGAAGAACGTTATAATGAGGCACATGGGTGAACCAGAAGGCTCATTGAAAGGACCTTTGGCCTCCTGAAGGCCAGGTTCCTTTGCCTCCATCTAACAGGTGGATCCCTGTGCTACTCATCAAAGAAGGTCTGCCAGATAGTGATGGCATGCTGCATGTTGCATAACCTGGCCCTCAGACACCATGTCCCATTCATGCAGGAGGAGGAGTCTAGAGATGCCTGTGTGGCAGCAGAAGTAGACCCTGTGGACAATGAGGATGAGGAGGCAGAGGGTGAGGATGAGGACAAGAGAACATAT
The DNA here is from genome assembly GCF_031143425.1 of Pleurodeles waltl. NCBI lineage: Eukaryota > Metazoa > Chordata > Amphibia > Caudata > Salamandridae > Pleurodeles > Pleurodeles waltl. The sequence continues at coordinate 743,508,972 of NC_090450.1, read as the reverse complement.
GTGATCTGACAATACTTCCAATGGCACACAGGTAGGACAGTGTTACTTCACATATCAATGACTTTTGTTTTAATTTGTGTGGCAATGGCATGCTGATATTGTCAACTTCTAGGCCCCCTTACTGTTCCCTCTGGTAATTTATGTTGCAGATGTTGGTGACCTGACATTCACTCCTGGTGTGATCACTATAGCCAGCTACAGGTCAGTAATCTATGCTCATTCTCTGTACAGTTGATTTGCAATGTTTGTACCTGTTACAATGAATACATATTTGATATACATGGCATAGTCCAAATATTTTTTTTCAAAGGGTGTTTATTGAAGTGCTTATATATAGAGGGGCAAGTGCAATGGGATGGGGTGATGAAGGAGGAAAGTCCAGGGTATTGTTCCAGTCTGGTTGTAGCACAGGTGCACTGTCGAAGGGGACATAGGAAGGGGAGCAATGGCAGTTCAAGGTGGACAGGGTGACGGAGTGGGACACAAGGGTGACAATCAGGAGAGTCTCATTTCCTGGCAACGGTTTTGGCAATCGTCTCTGGCTTCTGTTTGGATCGCAGGGAACTTTTGCGGGGTGGTTCACCTTCTGCAGGGGGAGGTATGCTGGTGGCCTTTGAGTCCTGTGGTGGGGCCTCCTGGCCACTAGCGGCAGTGGAGGTGGAAGGGTGTTCAGATGTCTGGCTAGTGGTAGGGGCCCGCTGGTGTGAGACTGCCTCCCTCATAATGTTGGCCATGTCTGCCAGCACCCATAAAATGGAGATCAGGGTGTTGTTAATGGCTGCAAGTCCTCCCTGATCCCTTGGTACTGTCCCTCCTGCAGCCTCCTGTTCTCCTGCACATTGTCCAGGATCTGGCCCATCGTGTCCTGGGAATGTTGATAGGCTCCCAGGATCTTGGTGAGTGCCTCCTGGAGAGTCAGTTCTCTGGGCCTGTCCTCCCCCTGCCGCACAGCAGTCCTCCCAGTGTCCCTGTTTGTCTGTGCCTCTGTCCCCTGAACCGTGTGCCCACTGCCACTGACCCCAGATCGCTGATTGTCTTGGGGGAGAGGTGTGGCCTGGGGTCCCTGTAGAGGAGGACACACTGCTGATTGATGTGTCCTGAAGACAGAAGTATGGGTATGCTGGGTGGGTGCTGTGGTGGTGTGTGACTGGGCCTGGGTAACCGGCTGTCCATTGGTCCCTGATGGGCCAGGTAGGTCATCCAGATCCTGAAGACTAGAATTGCTGTCATCATTGTGGGCCTCTTCAGTTGGGGGACTGGATAGTGCTGACACCTCCTCTCCGCTGACATTATCTGGGGTACCTGTGGGGGTACAAATGATGTGTTATGGTTTCTGTGTCTAACATATTGTACATCCGTGGCTTCCCCTCTTTGGTTGAATTTGCCCTGCCAGCTTTCACTTGTGTATGTTAGTGTATGGTGGGTTAGTTAATTCTCTATAGTGTGCATGCTTTAGTGATGAGTGCCCATGCAAGGCTGTGAGGGATGTCCATGCATTGGTACAGCAAGCAGGGCTTGGCATTGAGATGAGTGATATGTGATGGTGGGGTGTGTGGGAAGTAGTGGAGTTATGGGGAGTGAGGGTGAGGGTATGTGATGGCATGCCGGTAGGGGGGGTGATAATAGAGAGATGACTTCCCAGAGTCCATTCTTCCTCCGACTCCGGCCAGGCCCTCAGTATGCAGTATTGCTAAGACTTGCTCCTCCCATGCTGTGAGTTGTGGAGGAGGAGGTGGGGGTCCACCGCCAGTCCTCTCTACAGCATGCTGGTGTCTTGCTGCTATGGAACGTACCTTCCCCGTAGGTCGTTCCACCTCTTCCTGATGTCAGCCCTAGTTCTGGGGTGCTGTCCCACGGTGTTGACCCTTTCCACAATTCTCCCCCATAGCTCCATCTTCCTAGCTATAGATATCTGCTGCACCTGTGTTCCAAATAGCTGTGGCTCTACCCTGACAATTTCCTCCACCATGAACCTTAGCGCCTCCTCTGTGAAACGGGGGTGTCTTTGTGGTGCCATGGGTATTATGTGAGGTGTGTTGGTGAGGATGTGTTGGGCAATGTGTTGGGGTGTGTGATGTGGAGTGTGAGAGTGGTTTATAGATGTGAGTAGTGTGTGGCTCTAGTTGTGTCAGTGGTCTTGGTCTCTCTCTGCTGGCAATGGTTTGTAATGGTAAAGGGTTGTGGGTACAGTGGGTGTGTGTTTTATAGTGGTATGTGTGGGTGTGGTGTGTGTATGGGGTGTGTGTTGTTTGAATTGTCCAATATGGTGTTGTTTTGTCTGTGGGTGTCCATTATGAGTGCGACGGTATGTACTGCCAATGGTTTATTGACGTTGAATGTCCGCTGTGGTGATTTGTGGGTCATAATGTGGTGGCCGTTGTTCTGTTGGCGTAACAGTGTGGGTTTTGATACCGCCAGTTTATCAATGACCTTTGGTCTGGCAGATTTGTGTATGTGGCTGAATACTGACGGATTGGTGTGTGTGTGTCATAATATGATGAACGGATATCCGTCACTGTAGCGGTGTTCAGTTGGCAGCCACCAGCGTTGCGGTAAATGGGATTTACTGCCAATGTCATAATGAGGGCCATAGTCTATTGAGCTCCAGGGAGTTAGGTTTTGTACCAGTTTAAATGTGGTATTTGTGAGTTCAGGGACTGGTCCACTCTGCGCCTGAGAGCGGTTCACGGCCACCATCATCCTATTTGTCTTTAACAGATAGCACTGATGGAGGCTTATCACCCTGCAGCAGTACACACAGTATCAAGACCAGGCAGTTCCCTTCAGTCAGCGCAAGTAACTGCTTTCAGCATCTCTTTTTTGTGTTCAATTTTGCATAATGCAGAAACCACCCAATCCAGATCTCATAAGGCATATTTGCCTCAAATATGAGGAATTTAGCTCCAGAAAACAGTTCTCATATTTTTAAGCATCCATTTAGGCACCACCTTGTCCTACAGCCTTCTATTAAAGAAAATTATCCCACAGAGGCCTAAGGATTATTTTCACTGCCTACTGTCATATTTACCGTGTAAGCACAGCAAACGTTTGCCAAACAGCAAAAGATTATTCAGATACTTCTGACAATGCATTTACTTCAGCAAGCCCTTGTCAAAATGCTGCTCTATAGTCACCCAACACAGTCGGTACTGCAGTTGCAAAACTATACAGTAGGACTCAAATTCAGAGAGACCGAATCCCCTTATTCTAAAGTAAGTTCAAACCCCCTAGTTTGAGTGCTTTACTTCCCCGCAAACACCACTGTAATCAATAACAGATTTAAGTGTTTCAATAGCTTTCTCGGAAAGAGACACTTTGAACCCCACATGATGCAAAGGCGCATGGGCAGCATGACCATTTCTGCGACTGTAACTCTCACCACAACCAACAGCAAGACCGTGACCCAGGCCATGATTGAGATGCTCAGTCTTTTTAGGAACCTACATAGAAATGCATCATGTTACTTGTCCCATGAGCACGTTGCATGGAAAAATACTGGAATCTATCAACCTTCAAACTCACATCCATTCGTGGCAGATTCTGACTATATATCCGCTGTATTCACTACTTTTGGTGCATTTCCCTGTGGTTGGCCTGTAGCTGAGGGCTGCCAAGAGGAGGGTGGAAGCAGATGTGCGGACCTTGCTTCCAGATTTATAACTGATTTTCTGGTTATTCTTTTGCATGGGTGGGAGCAGTCTGGCTGAGTGTGTCAGGAGATGCTATCACTTAATCTGCTGCACATAGGTTTGCTACTAAAGGATCAAGTATGAGATGGGAAGAGCAGCACAGACAGCAGGAGACATTTCACTTCTCTTTAACTTAACCAAAAGTCTATCTTTACAAAAATGCCGTCGTGGTCTTTCAGGGCCATATTTATACTCTGTTTGCGCCGGATTTGCGTCGTTTTTTTTAACGCAAATTCGACGCAAAACGAACTTCATATTTATACTCTGGCGTTAGACGCGTCTAGCGCCAAAGTTCATGGAGTTTGCGTCATTTTTTAGCGTGGACACCTACTTTGCATTAATGATATGCAAGGTAGGCGTTCCCTTCTAAAAAATGACTCCGAGGCATGTGCGCCATATTTACACTCCCGGGCAAAAATGACACCCGGGAGTGGGCGGGTCAAAAAAAATTACGTCCAGCCGCTTTTGTGTCGTTTTTTAGCGCCTGGTCAGGGCAGGCTTTAAGGGACCTGTGGGCTCGGAAGGAGCCCAGAGGTGCCCTCCCATGCCCCCAGGGACACCCCCTGCCACCCTTGCCCACCCCAGGAGGACACCCAAGGATGGAGGGACCCATCCCAGGGAACTTAAGGTAAGTTCAGGTAAGTATTATTTTTTTTTGTTTTTTTTTTGTGGCATAGGGGGGCCTGATTTGTGCCCCCCCTACCTGCCACTATGCCCAATGACCATGCCCAGGGGACATAAGTCCCCTGGGCATGGCCATTGGGCAAGGGGGCATGACTCCTGTCTTTGCTAAGACAGGAGTCATTTGAATGGGGGTTGGGGGTCAAAAAAAATGGCGCAAATCGGGTTGAGGCGAAAATTTTGCCTCAGCCTGACTTGCCCCATTTTTTGATGCCCAAGCTCCATATTCCCCTACGCCGGCGCTGCCTGGTGTAAGTCATTTTTTTTGACGCACACCAGGCAGCTCCGCCGGCTAACGCCGGCTAACGTCATTGAATAAATACGGCGCCCGCATGGCGCTTCAGAATGGCGCTAGCCGGCGTTAGATTTTTTGACGCACAACTGCGTTGGCGCAGTTGTGCATCGAAAAGTATAAATATGGCCCTTAGTTTTTAATGATAACAAAATGCATTTATGAATAATTCTATGGAGTGGTACTTCACTATTTTATTACGCAGTTGTGTCTGTTTTACTTATTTCCATATGTCTGCAGATAGATTTAGAATAAAAGAAGCACCTTTGCTGGAACTAGGAAAATTCGCTCGCCTTATTAAGGCGTCTAAAAAGCGGGAGCTGTCATAAAGCCAGAGTTGCCATCTCGAAAAATACCTTCCACGTGGCTTTAATTGTGACAACTAAATCTGCATTAATCGGGAGAGTTAGGAAAAGTAGCATACTTGGTACGTCTCCCGAAGCTCATTGCTGCCATTTTTTCTTAATTAATATTGAGGCTATTTAACTGAGCACACTTTGAAGTATGTTCAATAAAATGTTGTAGGTCCTCCAGTCTTTGAGTTTTAAGAACCATGTCATCTGTAAATAGGGACACGGGGTTCGCTGCTCAGTTAACCCTTGGGACAAAGTGTCAATATGATGTACAAAGAGAGAAGGTTTAACACGCTTCCTGCAACCTGGACACATGTAAATGCATCGGAGTATAACTGCTGTAGTCTTTGATCCAGTGCATAACATTTCCCTATAAACTAGTATTAACATGTATAGAGGTGAAGCCTGAATTTATGAGGTTAAGCATAATTGAACATATTACATGTCTTGCGGTCTAATGCGCTCAATACATTTTTGATATTGCCGGGATAGCAGATTCCCTACAAGAACATCCAAGAGAGTTTCAAATGTCAAAATATGCAGTGTCTCCTCTTCAAACAGAAAGCTCATTGAGTTTAAATTTTCACCCAATAATTTTACTTGATACATATACAAGTGCATCCCTGTAACTCGACAATCATTTTTGTGTATTAAAATCATAAACAACAATTGCAGAGAATGTTGCAACACAGCTAGCACACCATGTCTGATGACCTCTGTAATTGTACAGAAGCAATTTATGAAGATCCAAATATCCTTCTCCCAGAAAAGATTCGAATTTGTATATTTTGAGTCAACAAGCCTTTTCATTCAAAATAATAAACGTTCCAACGTGACATTTTCCCAGAGCACTCAAGTGACAATATATTAGGAATAAGTAGATCGACTCTTGCAAATTCCAACTGTGAGTCTTCAGCATGTTTCAAGTAATTAATTGTTTAAGAGTTAAAACAGCAAGCCAATTATCAGTGTCTTTAAGAAACATCAGTTTCACAAGTAGCTTCCACCAACCAAAAGCCGAGTCTGAGGACAAAACTTTAGTAGAGGGAGAGTCAGGGAGGTGGTGGATTAACAAGAGCTAAGGTACAATATGGAAGTAGAAGGAAAACCATGGGCATACAGGGGTGAAAAAAAGCTGAGCAATACAAGCTCAAGGTAATGGAGTTCAAGAAGAGTGAAGGAAATTCACGGAAGTAGTAACAAAGAACATTAGGTTGTGTAACAGCGTTATACCTGGTGAGAAATCTCATTTGAAGTATGGGTTTACGGTACTGAAGATCACTTTATCAAAAATAGGCTTACACAGATGTCTGGCCGTTCACATAGAGCAGGACTAGCATTAAGATGACTTCTTCTCACAGAACTGTTGAATTTATCCCTTTGGAGAAGCATTTCTAACTTTGGTCTCATTCTTGCCATTGCAGATGCACAACAACATGACTTTAAAGATGCAATGAATCCCAACACTGCTAATCAAACTCCCTCCTTAGAACAACTCGACAGAAGGGGGAGAATGAAGATAGAAGACAGACTTCAGAACAGCAGTGAAAAATGTAAAGCTCAGTTTCAAGACTATCAAGTATCCAAACATGGACAGCCGGGTAAACCCAGATTAGGCATGAAGAGACATTCAATGACAACAACTGTTTTGTAAAGCAAGCATTCACTGTCAAAGTCTTCTCTTGATGTTGATAACAGGTGTGTTTTGTTACTCAACACAATGCTCCTTGGTTATGGAGGTCGCTAGGATAACATGCATTTGCAATGCAATGGGTCTCACATTTGGTCGAGTTAGAGCTATTAGCCTTGTAAATTCCTAACTGGACTTTTCTTGACACATAAATTGAAATTGAAAAGTAAAATAGTTGACATAAGCAAGCCGATTCAAAGCGCCACACCCGTCATGAGCATGAGTGTGAAGGAGAGTCACAAAAGGAAAAATAAGTTTGCTCGCAGTCAAATGTATCAGCAAAACTGCAATTATCCATGTAACAGGGTCGATGGCCAAGGCAGCAACAAAACTGCCCCAAGGAGGGACAAACGTAAACCATTTACTAATGATAACAAAGGATTTTTGAAGGCAAGCCCATGAACGAGTGATGGGCGTGGTTAAAAGCCCACAGATAGATTACAACACATCAGAGAGCTTGCGCGCTAGACCTAAAAAGCTGAATAGTCCGGCTGCCTGAGTTTCAAACCTGTGCCATATAAACACAGACCCTTCTAGATACGCAATTTGAGGAAGCATATTCAATAGAATTAAGAAGAAAAAGAGTCAAGTAGCCCTGCTGCTTGAGTTTAAAACCTGGGGCTACAAAAGTGCAGGCTCCTCCAGTGGATGCGTTAATATACTTATCTATCAGACAAACAAGACCCCTAGAGAGTGGGCATGAAAATCAAACATCACAAACTGGGGGGATTCCTAGTCTGCAGGTAATGATAATGTCATGTATTAACAATAGTTTTAAACACTCTACCTTTGCAGTTTCTAGATAAATAAATAACTTTACCTTGACAGGGGTAGTAAGCGCTATATAAATACTATTACAATACAATTACAATACACTATTTAACAGCCCCTCACAGAACTATTTCTGTCGGGTAGCCAAGATGCCTCTGACAAAAACCATAACATGGAACTGATGGCCATGGGGCATGTCCTTTATCACAAAAAATGTGGGGTATCTTAAAAATAGGAGGTGACCACAAGAGTAAGTCAAAGTCGTGGAAGAACTAAAACAGACCTAAAGACAAGAGGAAACAAAAAAAGGGAAAAGCATTACATCAGATCAAAAGCATGGATCTAATGCATAAAATAGGTAAAATGCAGTATGGGAGGCCAAAAACAAATTGTAGGCTGGAGAGAGAATGCCTATAAGAGTCCAAAGTCAAGGTAGCTCGGAACCCAAGGCAGGTAATACATAAAAACACAATGCCCCTATAACACGTTTACTTAAGGAACCAGGCATAAGTGGAGGCTGAGAGTAAGTAGATGGCTTTCCAATAGTAGTATTATTGTGGTGTAAACCATACTGCTTGGCCCGAGGAAAATGGAAGTGGTGGCAGTGTTTCCATAGACTTCGTTGGCCAGTTGGCCCCTTCTGTACTATCCACTTGACTGTCAGCCTATGTGTACACTTTATTAACTTGTATACACTTTCTAAGTAACTTCAAGAGGTGCGTTTTTAAAAAATTGTTCAACAGCAACTCCGTTATCTCTAAAAAAGGTACAGGAACGGTGTTCTTTGGAGCTCTTAAATTTCTGTAGATGAAACTGCCCACCATGTACCCTTTGTTTTATGTATTCAGAGTTCAAATACGTTTGCCAATAAAAAAAATAGCTGAAACAAACAGCATTGTACCTCAGATTGCAGAGAATAACTTATGGGGTCCTTGGGAGTTTGGCTGGGAGGAAGAGTTGCCATAAATTTGATGATTCTCTCTCCCCAAGAAACCTGAGATTGCCCTGCCTCTTTTAGAGGTGAAGCCACCACCACACTGTCCAGTGGTCAATGGCAGCAGTCCGCCACCATAGGTTTGCCACATTTCATGTGTCGGGAAGTATGCCTGTTTTAATACGGTTCCCAGGATACATACTTTTCCATGCCCAAGTCCACCATGCAAAGCAGGTAAAATAAACATTGGCACTCATGCATAGGGTGAAAACTACCCAAGCATCAGAGCCATTGGTTTTCCAAAAACAAATCTCTACTTTTGGTGTTTATTAATCCAAAAGAAAAAATAATGCTTCATGGGCCAAAATATAATGGCACCCCACTCGGCATTCATCATGCCATATGTGCATCAGCCCAACATCTGGGGGAGGAAGGCAGGCTTGAGGCTTCCGGCTATGGTCCAAATGACCCCTTGAACTTAGTGATAATGTGTTCTTTACATAACGGTGTGGCCGAGCAGAGCAAGATGATGGGAGGAGTTTAACCTTGCTCCATCTGGGTGCCCACAATCTGCTACATATCCCCATCATCTCTGGTGGAGGGATTGGCCAAGGGGCTCCCTGGACAACAGCATATGATGAGCCCTTGATCGGAGTGGTTTTGCACCTGCCTTGAGACTCAACAATGATGTAACCACCACAAGATCCTGCAGGCCAGCTGGGAGACCTGTGTGGTGCCGAGGCTTTAAGCCGGCTCCCCTCTATGCAGCCGCAACCCGGGCAGCATCTGAGGTCATGGTTGGCCTGCAGGGGAAGCCAGACTGCGCCAGAAAGCTGCTGAGAGGCTCGGGGCCCTGGACTCCATCTGTGTCTTGATCTGCAATGGGCCGGGATGCTGAAAGCAACCTGGGCCGAACCATGAGGGCATTGTGCTGTGGGCTATGCAGTAAGTTCGGCTGGAGTGGCGGTTCCTCTGAGAACCCCCCTGCCCTTCTTCCCTCACTTTCTTCCCTCTCACTCCCCCCTCCTATCACTGACCCCCCATGGAGAAACTAGCACCAGGCAGGACGTTGCCCAACTTTATGGAGTGAGTGTGAACGACCACAGCGACCCGAACTGGCATGGGGCAATATCGACCCCTGAATCCTGGCTCCCCTTCATTGTCCCGCTCTCCTCCCTGCAGCTTGACGTGGCAGGTGCAGCTGGGCACACATCAAGGTGCACGTGGCGAGCACCATTAGTGACTTTCCCCCTCCTCCCTTGCAGCCATGCTATGGGGAGTCTGAAGTAGGGGAGACCGCCCCTGGGCTTCAAGTGGGACTACTCTTGCCCCCCTATCCAGAGAGGGTAGGGATGTGGCAAGTCCTGAAAACTTTGCATGGTGCTTCAGCTATCACCGCTAGGTGCCATCACTACTCACCGGTCCTACCAAGGGGGTCCAGGTTTACAGACCAGTGACTGCCATGCCTCCGACCTGTGTGAGGGGAGACGCTTCTCTTGCTGACATCCCTAGCCCTCAGAGTGACTGCTTGTGCTGCCCCATTGTAGACCCTGGAGGAGGGCTGGGGGTCTTGTGGGTACCATTAGCAACACAGTGACCCTCAAATCCCCAGGGATGGATGGATTCCCAATAGAATTTTATAAGGCTTATGAAAGTCGTTTAGCCCCCAAACTACTGGAGCTGTATCAGGTGGTGCTTGAGGAGGGTCGTCTCCCACTGTATCTCCAAAAATCCTTATTAATCTCTATCCTTAAGCCAGGGAAGGACCCACAGGAGCTCACCTCCTATCATCCACTATCAATGCTGGGCTCTGACTAAGATTTTGAGCAAAGTTCCAGCAGGTCGATCGTATGACCCGGTGATGCGTCTCATGCACCTTGACCAGAACGGCTTCATACCCGGCCGGTCCACTACCTTAAACATATGCCATCTGCATAAAGTAATAGTGCTCTCTCCAGACCAGTGCCCATTTGCCAAATGCCTTGTGCTGGACCTGGAGAAAGTGTTCAACATGGTATTTTGGGACTACTTATTCTCGAAAATGACCACCTTTGGCATCACGGGACAGCTTGATACACCTCCTATACGTAGACCCAACGGCAGGTGTAACGTTTGGCCAGTGTATCTCGCCTCATTTCAAGGTGAGCAGGGGGACACGTCAGGGCTGCCCAATGTCCTTGCTATTGTTTGCTCTAGCCGTGGAGCCATTAGCACAGAGGCTGAGGCAACAGGGACAAGAGTGGGGCATCCCGATAGGAAGGGAACTTCACGCTGTTTTGTTTTATGTGTATGAAGTGCTAATTTATGTCGAGGACCTAAGAGGGGTATTGCACAAATCCAGACCCTCTTGCAGGGATTTTGGGTGGTGTCCAGCCTGAGTGTGAGTTGGGCCAAGTCATGTCTATATCCCTTAAACCCAAATTGTCTTCCACATCTTTTTACCATAGACGGGCGCCTGCTCCGCTGGGAACCCAAACTTTTTGTTACCTAGAAATCAATATCTATCATGCCACGGAGGATCTAAAAGACAGGGGCCTTACGAGAACTATTGTGTCTCTACCCCTGCAAATGGTGTTTTGGAGCATGCTGCCCCTCACGGTCCAAGGTTGGTTGTCCTTGTCCAAAATGGTCATATAACCCACTTACTCTATCATTTCTATAATTTACCAGTACAAACCCTGAGGTCCACCTTTCAGGCTCTACCCTCAGTGCTGGGGAAATTCATCTGGACAAAGGGGAGGTGCCGGGTTGCACTCTGTAAATTACAGCTGACTGTCAGTAGGGGAGGCTTGGGGGTGCCATATTTTGAGCATTATTATCTGGCTGCACAGTTGCATTGACCTGCATGCTGGCTGGCAGGGCGACATATCGCAGCGGGTTTACCCGCACATGGTGCAATTCAGTAGCTCTTTCTTCAAGGCGCAGGGCTCCCGTGTGAGGCCGGAGTGTTATTACAATTGCACACAAATGTTTTCTCCGTACCTTACAACTCATGCCGCAAATACCCCCTACTCCTCAGAAATCCCTATACACTCCATATCCACTTTTAGTAGTGTGCTGGGGGAGGTGGGATTGGCCGCTTGGGAGGCAGCAGGTGTGGACACACTGGGCACACTTTCATGAGGGTGTGGTTATGCTGTTTGAACAGTTACAGGAGGAGTATGGGCTACAGGGGGCATTTCTTGGCCCATAGGCACTTACTGGCTGGACTGAAAAGACTGTTGGGCTTTACGGACTGGGAACCCACTCAGCAAGCATCCCCTGATCCATACTCTCCATGTTATGGGTGGCGGGAGGGAACTCGTCACCTGGCTTGCTTCAGAGAGTGGGAAGGTGCATGGGTAGGGATTTAACAAACAAAGTGTGGGAAGCTGAGCTCATATCCCCTAGGAAAGTCTCCCAGAATGCAAAGTTTCAATATATCCAGTTTAATATCTTAGATATAGCCTTTTTCATGCATGCATCCTATACCGCTTGTGTGGGTCACTTTTGACATGCTCTCACCATCAGCAGCCAGGGGCAGACATAATACATAGTTTCTGGGAGTGCGTTGAGTCCACTGTGCTATGGACTGCAGGGTCCACAGCCCTGGAGTCAGTGAACGGCCAGATAGAGGTGTGCACAAGGGAAGGGGCGTTATTGGGACTATTTTGACATCTAAAGGCAGAAAAGGCCATGAGCCGCTTCACAGATCTGGCATTGCTAATAGCAGGTAGGCTAATTGCATTGGACTGGAAGGCCTCAGCCTTACCTGGACTAGCTCACTGGTGCACAGCGACACTGAAATAGGGATGAGTGGAGGCAGTAGCGTTGTGTCGCGAAGAAGCACATGGCCTACTCAAGTACCCAATAGCAGCAAACTGTGAGGTGCTGCTCCTAGACTCCAAACATACCAAGAGGGGGTGAGTATTTGACACCGCATGTGCGACCAACATGACATTCCGCTCTACCTGCATTGACCCGAGTTGTATTGTCTCCCAGGTGTTTAACAGTCAGAGTGTGCCCAATATAGACTTCCGGCAGACTTGAACTGGAAGGGGCGGAATCATACAGACAATATTACACCTACACTGACAAATGTCATCACAAGATCAATTACTTTTGGTTGTTAAATGTTATAATTAGATTTGAGTGAACCTCGTACTTCTGAGACCGCAGTGCTGCTTGCTACATTCCAATACTGTTTTTCATTGATCATGAAGCTATATGCTGTAACTGATATGACGAATGTACTTGCCTTACTGAATATAATGTTAATAAAAATGGGTCACACAAATGTGCTCTTTACACAGTGTATAACGCAGTCCTTGACATAGACATTTGTATATGCAATTAATTTTACACATTCTAAGCTATTACTCACTTTGTGATCATCGATGTATTAAAAATGGAAGTCAACATTGAAATCTGAACCGTTCAGCTGCATATCATTCACAGATCAGCAGTGAGTTCCTAACCTACTATACTTTATTACAACTAGTGTGTGCGAATTTCTAATAATTTGCTTTTCCGTAATTACGTGAAATTTCTGTAAAATTACACAAAATCATAAGTAATTACATGAAATGCAAATTCATCATTTAGCATATTTTTTAGCGCAAAATTGATTTCTGCATAAATTTTTGATGCATTTTGAGCAAAACAAATAGTGCAGAAGTATAAAAACACCACAAATAGCTGCTTATGTTCTGTTGTTATCATGCATTTATGGTACATTTTTAGCACGAATGGTGCATGAGAGAATTGTGTAAGGTAGTATAATAACAGTTTTGAGAATTGTGTCACAAGCGCAAAGCAAAATTCCCCAAATTACATGAATTAAGTCACATTATTTAAATTTTACCTAGTCCTGATTAAAACATATTTCAATGTGAATATCTAACATATAGACCAGAAGGAAAAATAATACACAAAATGTATAAACAATACCACTTAGATAAATCGATACAATGCCTCCTTGAGACTAGAGTGTCATTGAATGAAAAATAAATATTCATGTCAGTAGTATGAATATTATGAGAAAATGCCTATTTTTGCATAGTCCGTGACATGTTTTGTGGACAGATGCTGTTTTTTACATTCTGCACACGGGGTTCACTCCCCAGTGTATGTACTCTGGCCCATAAGATATGGTAAAATTGGCTCATTCCTAGTTAGCATATTTAACATTCCAGAATGGTCTTGCAATATACTGCAGGAAGTACATTCAGAGCATAGAAGATACATATCATCTTGGGACTGCAGAACGTGTTCTGCCATCCACTAGGCTGCCCAATAAAACACCTGGCCAACATGGGTAACCTCACTGCTACTATTTTAAACCTGCAGGCACACATGTAAAAATAACATTTTGTTGACAGGACTGAAACCTACTTTTCTAAGTGTTAAGTCACCCCCAAGTAGGAACTGAAAACCACAAGAAAGGGCGCCTAGTACATAAAAATGGAACATAGAAGAATGTTACGTTGGCGTGTTTCTACAGTGATTAGCACCCAAAAGCTACTTTCACTACATAGGTGCTGTGGCTATGAGAACAGCTAAAGGACAGAGTGCTATTTTTCTCATTATTGGTGTGGAAAACTACATAGTTAATTCAGCCACTGTTTTAATATTTAATATATTTTGATATTTATCAACAATCCAATCCTATGGTGAAGTTGCTAAATATAAAGGAAAGGTCACTTTTAGGAAATTCTACTTTTCTTGCCTGAAGCTCTAGTAGACTAATTAGCATTAACTTGCCAGCAGCTGACCTTTCTTCCAGAGCTTCACCCCATGAGGAGGTGTGAAATGTCTCCCAGAGCAGAAACAATGAGTTGGGCATTTTGGCAAAAATGCTTTGGATGTGAGATATACTATTCCCTTGTCTCAGGAAGGGCCATTTGGGAGGATCTGTAAACATCATTAGCTTGAAAAAGACCAGGGTGAGGACTGTCTATTTATAGTTAAATGATATATGAGACCTGTGGAAGAAGGGCATTTTGATTCCAGTGTACGCTACACCCATCCCATTCAGACTCCATTCACAGTGGCAGGGAAACTAGTCACAGAACCGGTTTTGTGTGGCTAGGTAGAAGGGGTCTGCTCATTGGAATAGACTCGCCCTGGGTTGGGCAACAGCCTCCTACAAGGACAAAGGCTCTGCCGTTTTTGATTTCACAGGGAAGGGTGCACTTTGACACAACTTGCAGTAAGGCAAACAGGATCTGTTGAAAAAGGGAAAAGATTTGACCCCTTGGAAAGTTTTACTAGTTGCTCAGAGAGTGTACAGGAGTCATCGACACCCATTAGCTAGGATATTGTTCTAATGTATAACCTCACCCTCACCTATTCAGAACACATACAGGCCTTCGTAAGAGCAGAAGAAGAAAAAGCCTGCTAACTGTGACCTGTATGGAGACCAGAAGGGCTGGACCTGCTCCCACTTGTACACAGGACTAAGAAGAGGACTCCAATGGTCAGTTGGCTGACCTGTGTGACCCTTGAGACACCAAAAGCTGCAGGAGGCCTTTTTTCCAGAGTAACCAGTTGACCAGTGGCAAGTGGCTGCTCAGTGGACTGCACTGGTAGCTTCTGCTAGAGCAGGTCATGGAGCATTTGAAGTGGCCAAGAGTGACTACCTCATAAATAAGGAAAACATGGGATTTTGACAATTGTGAACCTTTGGATGACCTAGTCAGGTCCTCAGTGGGCAAGAAAGTCATAAAAGATAAAGATGAGACTTACACAATTATCGACCACTGGATGACCTAGGTGCATCCTCAGTGGGCAAGAAAGTCAGATTAGTCCTGTTCAGAACTTATCAGATAAGATATTTTGCTTTGGTGCACCATGTCTGGCGACAGCTTCTGGGTTTGTCCTGCCGGAGATTTTCAAGGTACAAAAAAGGAGCTGCTGCCCAGAGTAGAAATCTTGATTGGGTGAAGGTGCAAAAAGTATCTAGCAGGTGAGATGAGTTTGGCGGTCAGAAAATTTAAATTTTATAGCCTGAACATTTCCAGCCAAAACAACGGTTTCAGTGAGAACTCATCCAACAGGTACTCGACTTCAAGAGGACTTTGTAAGAAGCAACTTTCAATCTTACCTCAATGGTGGATTTCTACTTCCATAAAAAAGAAAAGGTCAGAAGGTCAAATCTTTAGCAAGGTCAAGCCACTAGGCTTAGCTAACCTCCAGTGCATCAGTGGCACCCTCAACTTATGATTAAGGCCCGGTCACTCATTGACGCTATGATATCTCTTGCCTCTTTTTAACTTAAAAACTTTAAAAATGTATTATTCTGGATCATTTTATGAGGTTTTAATAATTGTGGGCCAGATGTACTAAGTTTTTTCTCAGAATCGGCCTAATTTGTGACTGTAAAAAAGCATTTTGGTATGTATAAAACCCAAACTGCGATTTGGTTACATGTTACCAAATGGCAATTTGGGTTTGTGACCAAATAATGATTCAGTATGTGGAAGGGACATCCTTTCAACTTACTGAACTGGAATTCTAAGATTAAATGTTTTGCGACCGAATTCCTGTCACAAAACTTTAATATTTAACTGACCACAAGCATGGAGTGGTGATCCATTCACAAAAAGAAAGGGAACATCCTAGTGAATGTAAAAAATGAAATAAAGTCCGTTTAAGAGGATGCAGTTGTCCACGGGACCTCTGCGTTTTCTTAAACAAAAAAACTATGTTTGCACGTTTCATAGCACTTTATATTGCACTTTAATAAGAACTCTGTTGAGGGTGGTATTTAACTTTTGGGAGGGGCAGCACTTTAATGAAATGTTTACAAAAATATGTTTTTTATTTCTTGCCAGTATATTGTGTGTTTATTTGTTAAAGATTATGAAATGAAGGAATTTTGTATTCTGTATTTGTATGAGCTCAAAATAAAATGGAATTAAAAAAAAAAACATTTTTTTTTTTGTTTTACACGCAGTCCGGTTTCCTTTGGAGGAAATGTGCTGCATTAAAACAAAGACTGCTTTTTTATAAAGCAGTCACAGACATGGTGGTCTGCTGATGCAAGCAGGCCACCATCCCTGTGATGATGGTGATTCCAAGTGAGTACCAAGTTGCTACATACCCTATATTCATCATGTCAGTTGATTTGCAGCCCAATGGAAATCTGATTTAAAAGGAAAACTTTCATACATTTAGAATAATGATTAACAAATAGCAATTTGGAAAAAAATGCTTTCTGGAAATAGCTTTTCTAGAGGTATGTACATCTGGCCCTTTGGGTACTGTGGGACTCCAGCCGGACTAAATTGGGCCAACCTTCCTGATATATTGTGATGGGGATAATGTCAGCTTAAATTAGGTTTTGCCCTGGCCCTTCCCTTCTCCTTCTGCAACACGGGATGTGCCTTTATTTTTCTTAGAAACTACATGGGACATCTGTCCATTTAAGAAATCTACAGAAAGATGTGAGGAGGGGTGTGGCCTTGAGTGTGATGCTGATCAGACCCTGATGAATGGTAGCCAGACATCGGAAGGATGACAAACCCGGAAGGAAGGGGCGCCGACAAGACAGGGAGGGAGGGACACCAAACGGAGACACTGTGGAAACCGGCAAAGGACCAGACTGATAGGCACAGGATGACTCAGGAGCCTACAGCACCCTGTCGGAAATTTACAGGGAACCAGATGAGAGTTGGTGGAGTAAGCCGCGAGGCCACCGTCCCCTCGTGTCGCCCGCCAAGCTCTCGGAGGAGCGTGGCTAACCTAGGATTGTGAGCGTCTGCCAGGACAGGTGGGAGGATGGAAAATGGGTAGTTGTGAGAAGGGGACATCCGTCAGTGAGACAGGCTCCTCTTCTTATTTGGAAGATATGAACGAGCCTCGCATACTACATTTTCAAGTAAAAAAACAGGCATGACAACAAGGTAACGGGAGAGGAAAAATGGTGATTGTCTCCCTCACACCCACCCCCATAAAAATAAGACAAAATTAAAGAGTATACACTTACCTGTGGTCTTTTCCTCTTCTGTCCGCGGGGGCGCAACAACCACAGGGGTCCAGTCCGATCGAGACTAGAAGGGAGAGGAAGAACAGAGACGACCATTACGAATCAAACCACAGAGGAGCAAAGCATGAGCCTTATATAGAGAAAATAAAGAGACCCATAAGTAACCAAACAAGGTACTTCAATTATCCATCTACGTAGCCGTTTGTCTGCCCATGTGGCATATACCCATGTTTTTCTGAGGGGTTATCCCCTTCATGCTCAACATGAGCGACTCTTTAAAAGCTAATTTCTAGAAAATGGCTGAATGGATTTACACCATATCACAAAAAGTATGCTTTCTGAGTAAAATTCTAACTTTTTCACACACTTAGTGTGATTTCATTTAGTCATCTTTTCTGTATCAAAAAACAAAATTTCCTATGTGAATCAACATAGGAAATTTAGATATTAGAACTCCCCTCTTATTTCTCTGCCTCCTCTTGACAGATCGTAACAAACCTTTCCTTGAAGGAACCAAGGTGTATAGATTTAGCTATTTGGAATTTTTCCTACAGAATCATCCAATGTCGTCGCAGTTAAGAAAATAAAAAATGCTCTTACTTTGGTAACTCAGACCCAAATATAATTATATGAATGACAAGTGGCGAACGCAATCTTGTAATTTATATAATTTGTTTTTAATGAAATCCGTCACTTCAATCATGATTGGGTACATATCCATTGATTTAAGCCCAACTGGAAGTAGAGACCGTACCAATGGCTATTTCCAAGGACCTCTCAGTTGTTGAATTACAACCTTAAAAACATTATGTCATTTATTCTGAGGTGTGTAACATACTCGTTAGGAGGAGTGCTCCTTAACTGATAGCAGATGGGTAATAATTATGATTCCCTTGTACAAGGTTATGATTATTGTTAATACCTGGTATCTGCCGTTACATATGCATACAAACAAGGTGCACAACATGCATGGTTAACACTGCTCTGAGATGCAAAATCACATTTGGTGCAACATCAGAATGGGTGTAGAAAACTGTTAGGAAGGCAATTCACAATGTTAGGTGGAAAATCATTATTAGGTGTAAAATGACTTTTTGTTTGCAAAGTAAGGAGAAGTGTGTTATCACACCTAGAAGCAAATACATACTTAAGTGCAAAATCATAGGTGCAACATCAGCTTGAGAGTTGAAACCTTTACAGAAAAAAGACACAATAATGCACAACATCAGATTTAAAGTGCAAAACAATAACAAAAAGTAATCATTGTGGTATGACATTTAGATGCAAAATCACTTGGTGCTACTTCAGCCGGAGAGTGTAAATATTTAGGTAGAACACATTTAAGTGCACAATTAATTTTGGTGCAAAATCCCACGGAGGTTCTAAATCGCCCTCGGTAGACCAACAACACTATGGGGACGCAAAGTCAAAAAGAGGTAAAGTCCCACTCAAGAGTTCTTGAAAATATCAAATTCGAAGTTTATTGCAATACTTATTCCAACATTTTACTTCCAAACATTCCAAAAAAGTCACTTCATTTCCTTATGCGAAAGCATTTCCTTATTACAAAAGCAGCATCCAATCAAATGGCGCAAGAAGAGAGAAAGAAAAAGCAAGCCAACACGTGACTTCTTTGCACAATATCGGTGACATTCTTTGCACAGCATCTCGTTCTTTTGCACATAAATTGAAGGGCTCTTGAAGACCTATGGATAATTTTCCTCTTTTTCTTTTTCTTTCTTTTTCTTTTTATTATCTTTCTCCAGACCATCAACAAGCGTTGATTTCTTTTTCTTTTCCAGCCTTGAAAAAACCCCAGCTTATAATGCCAGAGGGGGCGAAACACGTGTTGGCTTGGCTTTTTCTTTCTCTCTTCTTGCGCCATTTGATTGGATGCTGCTTTTGTAAAAAGGAAATGCTTTCGCATAAGGAAATGAAGTGACTTTTTTGGAATGTTTGGAAGCAAAATGTTGGAATAAGTATTGCAATAAACTTCGAATTTGATATTTTCAAGAACTCTTGAGTGGGACTTTACCTCTTTTTGACTTTGCATTCTCTTCTTTAGAGGACGTTTGGGTCCTTGTCCTCTGGCTAAGTCCCCCATTTTATAATCAAGGCATTTACACAGGAGAATAGCAAAATTGGACCCTCTCCAACTTTGGAGTTTTGCCCAACACTATGGGGACACCTTTAAAGGCAAAGTCACGTTTTTTGAGAAATGGCATTCAGTTGTGCAAGCATTTAACTGCAAGAGTGTGGTATCATATTTAGATGCAAAATCACTCATCACAGAAAGAATATGCGGTAATAATATATCATGTGAATGGAGCAGCATCAACAGGAGTATAGAAAGGGTGACAAACTGTAGAGTACAAAAAAGGGATGGATGGAATGCTTGTATTAATCTCAGCCATTAGTAATTATGTAGGGCCGCCTCCCAGTCCATTGTTATTTTGCACACCTGCCTCCTCAGGTTGGACCCAGCCAGATGCAAATCAGCCTCGACCCTGCTCTAATGGGAGCAGTCCGACTCGAACTTCCAAGTCAGGTCTTCCAGAACCCAAGAAAAGAAGGACCGGTTTCATCCTAGTTATGGGCTATTCAGCTGGGTATAGCTTGGTTCCACTGACACAGTCTGCACGGGACCAATGTTTGGGCATACCGGTTGTACTTACGGCGACAAACTGAGCCTATAAAATCACAACATATATTTGAAGACTGTGAAGAAAGACATAAGGTAACCAATACATTAATTACCAGTAAATCAAAGTAGCCCCCAGCCAGAGCTTCATTTACCCCCGCATCAACAGCCAAATGTTTTAATTCTGATTTTCAGTCACAGAGCAGATGATGGTGCAGTCATGCTTTACATGGTGCAGGGGCGTCTTACCCCTGCATGGGCCAGCACTCCTGCTGATGCTGGGTAGGGAAAAAGAAGGCATGTACATAGAAAATGTCCAACCCAAACCGCCTTTGGCCTGATCTTCAGAGTGAATGACGCTTTCTTCAAGCAGGGGCTGACCCAAATATTTTTAGTGTAATCGACATAGGTTCTGGCAGAAACACTAAAGCTGTCTGAACTTACACCTTTCACAAACCTTAATTGTTGATCACCTGTCCCAACAATTTATCCACCTCTGCACAGTTTTCCAAGGGCTCTACATTTCCAATTGACAGTCCCCATTTCTAGGTGAAAAGAGGGAGCCATCATTTCTATATTTCCAATAGAAATATATATAATTCTGTATGAATCAACTGTTAATCTCTTCACTATCGACCACCATAAATAGCTCAATTTGCTCACACCTCTGGACAGAGGGCTTTTTAAAAATCATTTTGGGATTACTACTTACAAGTCAATAGCAAGACTACCTGTACAAAATGAACAGTCACACTTCAAATCCACGTTATTCATAAAAACGTTAACATTAAGAACATTCTAGGGACTCGATAATAGCAAGTTATTATTTAAAGGTGCCATTATGAGGTCAAAGGTTTACTTTACTCATCGAACAGGCTGACCATACTTTCTTAAATACCGAAAAATATTGCCGCAGCCAGTCAAAAGGTAAAACCAAAGCAGATCTGAGAAGCTCCATTGTGAATATCGTTTGTGCTGAGACAGTTTACAAGGATGAAAAAGGGTCAAGGCCTCAAAAACTATGGCAAACATCATCACAGTTCTTCTAAAAGCGGATTTATTGTCAAATCTCGTAGCCCAATGGGCAGGCTTCTAGGTATTTTCATAAGAGAATGTCAGGCCAACACAACCAGCTTTCATTTGTTCCCATCACTGCACCGCTCTTACTCATAGATGGAGTCTGAGATTTACAATGGTCATGCAGTGATGCGTACATTTGATGTAAATATACCTGAATGCCTGGCATTACCTGTGTGGAACATCCAAGTGACAGCAAATCCCCGTTTTCAACTTCTGGGTGACATTGTATTCAGGTCAATAAAAGAAGCAATACCTGAAATAACAAACTGCTTCGTATCTTTCAACCCACAAATATTTTATTAATGGTGGAAACAACAATTATTTGGAGGATCCTAGAACACTAGAAATAAAATGTACGAAAATAAAACGGAGTCTATAAAAGCCACGACATATATTTGAAGAATGGAAAGAAAAACATAAGTTAGCCAGTACCTTAATTACCAATAAATTAAAGTAGCCCCCCCAGCCAGAGGCATTGCGCCATCAGCCCCAACATCTACAGCCAAACTTTTTAATTTTGATTGTTGGAGACAGAAAAGATGTTGGCAGTGCAGGCATGCTTTACATGCCCCTGAAGGGAGAGCACTACTGCTGATGCTGGGTAGGGAAAAAGAAGGCATGTACATAGAAAATATTTTCACCTTGCTTTGGCTGTGAAAAGGAAACTTTTTCCTGGGGTTATTGAGTAGTCCTCTAGAAACCCTCATTCTACTGAGGGAAGAACATCTAATTTGGTACCCACTGGTGAACATTTTCAGCTATGCATAGTAGTTGTACAAGAATCAAAAAGCTAATAGAAACCTGTTGATCAAGCCACACTTACCAAATGCTCCTCCTTTGGCTAAAAGGCACAGGACTCCTTTCAAATGGGACCTACATCTCCCAAGCTTGATTTGTGGGTGTTCGACTCCTCAGTACAAAAAGATTAATGTTTAATGTTCTCAAACTCACCCTCTTCCCCAGACAACCTACTGTAATAGTTTGAGGTCATACCAATGATAGAAGCGGGTCATGTAAAAACATCCCACGTTACATCATTATTTACTTTTTTGCAGCTTTTATATAGCACAGAATTGGCCCAGAGGCATTAGAGCGCTTTACAAGCAAGCAGGTTAACAAACATCATAAAATAACCAATTAGCACCACGAAAACAAGGAACAAACAGTTCATATGAGCAAGGACATTACAGGAGAAGAAGTGGTTAGCTAAGCACTACAGTACATTGGCAGCATGTAACCAAGACATCAAAGAGAACAAACATTCCATAACATGAAAGACAGGTGAAGTCAACATAGGAGAAGCAAGGATGTCCACTTTAATCAAAATGTCCCTCAAATAGGAGTTTTTTGAGTTCCCTTTCGAATGCGAACAGACAAGAAGTTGTGCAAAGCTCTGGAAGGAGGGAATTCCAAAGCCTTGTTGCATTACCAGAGAATGCCTGCCTCATGCAGCGTCCTCGCTTGAAAGCCACATGTTTGAGCAGGAGGGGCTCAGCATTTCTTGATCCTCGTTGAGCTCCGGAAACTTTCAATTTTCCAACCAGGTAGAAGGGAGTGAACTTGTGGATGTCTTTCTGAGTAATACATGTAGTTGTAAATTGGGCTCACGCAAACACATACACCCAAACAGTCAATAGAAAGAAAGTGAAACTAAAATACTTAGACTGATCAGAGATGTGATCAACAATGTCTCAGGCCAGCAGGTGAAGCTTCCTGAGCAAAAGAGGAAGGAGGCTGATACAAAGCCCCTTCAAGTCTGTATAGAAGACATCATGTTTGCTATGAAGGGCCATTACACCTTTCAAACCTAAAACAATACGATTTGAGAGAGGTGTTTGAGTGTAAGAAATATCTCTCGAAATTAAAAGTTAATAGGAACAGAAAACAACATTTTAAAGTAGGCAACAACGCCTATCTCTTCCAATGACATACAAACGTGAGGGAAAACCATGTGTTGCTGCAGTGTTAGACTACATTTGATCTCCGGTAAATCAAATATATATTTCCTATTCTGAAGCAACACACAATAAATATATGGTCGCGGATTTGACTTAGATGTTTAGATACTCAAGGTCACTGCCAACACCCAACTAGCATTTT
This sequence comes from Pleurodeles waltl, assembly GCF_031143425.1. NCBI lineage: Eukaryota > Metazoa > Chordata > Amphibia > Caudata > Salamandridae > Pleurodeles > Pleurodeles waltl. The sequence goes on along the minus strand of NC_090450.1, from coordinate 743,485,773 downwards.
TCCACTATGCGCGTTCCCCTTTTTCCTTTCATAGTGTTTTTCCCGCAAGGTTCTTATTCCAGTGAGCTCCCAAAACCACTTAAAGGACATATTCAAGTTGTCAAGCTTAACCAGGAATAAATCATCAGGTTTGAACACTATTCAATAGTGGACTGCAAAGAGTGGTGAGAAGTAAATAAGGTGGTAAGAATTATGGTGCTGTCAATGGACATCTACTGACGACAGCTTGGCCCTTTGTCTCTTTGGCAACTCCGTGTGAGTGTTAGCTAAGCTGGGCTAAGCACAAGATACGAGAGTTGGGTCTGCACAGGGTAGTAAAGTAATAGGAGGGTTGTAACTTAGTAGCCTCAGGAAGAACAAACCTAGCCTAAGTTTGTTCTGCTGGGCCTTAGACTTACTGCAGTTCAATGGCACTGCAGTGTCCTCTCAGATGGCGCTTACGGGTATTGGTCAGGGTGGTACAGTGTACTGGTTTTCCACTGAGATCTTTTCTGGAGAATCTGTTATTGTACATATTTAGGTCTCTGCATCTGTTGCAGTAAGGAGGGTGAACTTGTTGCATGAAATATGCAGCGGTGGTCCAGGGATCCAGCAGGACTTCATGTTCTTCCTGTTAATCCTCACACTGGATACTGTGCCTCCCCTCAATGACTGGTCAGGCCCTGTAACAGCATATAGACGACGGATGAACAAGAAAGCAGCACCATGGGTCACTGGAACTTCGTGTGCCTGCTGCATCATGAACACAGAGAGAATACAAACCAGGCCCGAGCAAAGGGCAAAGGCTAAGCGGAGGGCAGAAAGTCCTAACATGGAGGCTCCTTCTGTGGAAATGCATGCCACGTGGAGAGAGAGAACAGACGACAAATCCCTGAAGTACAGAGCACGAGGACTGCAGGTCATGGACACAGTATAAGGACAAGGTTGGTGTCTTTGGGGTTGTGCATGTGCATGGGCAACATGCCTCTGATAGAGGCGAAGGATGAGGGAGACCTGCCATCAGGGAAGTGTGCAACATATGCAGCATAAAGCTCAAATAAATGCCATTTTATACAACTCTAAAATACATATAAAAATGATTATTGCAGTACATGGGGACTTTAGCATCCTTGCACGTCAAAGTATGCACTCATTACGTGGACTAACACAACTGTTGGTCAATCTAATGGTATGCTGGTGTAAAGAGGCAATTAAAGGGCAGACCTAAGCAATTCTATGTGCAGTCCTTGTTTCTCTTTTCTGGTATGGCAAGAGCATTGGCAAAAAGATAAAGCTCTCTGTAGACACCATACAAGCAGTCAATGCTGAGTCTTGAACACAACTACAAATGTCTTCTAGGAAAGTCAAGCAGAAAACACCCAAGTCACTAGAGTGGTTTTGGATATTCAGTAAATTATTGAATTAATAAAATAAGAAAAAGTATTTTGGAAGCCAGGGCTTAATTTATTAGAGAAAAAAGGGAAATAGGTGTGAGGGCCCAAAAGTATTCCAAGGAGATAGCTATCCACTTTCACCACTGACACTGCCAGTTCCAACGCTGGCATTACCCTAAGACTTTAGTGCTCTCCCTCACCCCTCCAGCAAGTTGTTTGGTTGGGGCAAGGAGGTGATCCGAGATGTGTGTGTGCCAAGATGTACTTTTTTTTTTAATCTAATAGTTTCAAATGTTGTGCTGCTAGTTCAATCATCAAAATAAGCCCTTCTGCATCTGACAAGCATGAAACGAAAGGGAGCAAACATGTTCTGGTCAAGTAAACTGTGCACAGTTTTGCATGCTAGATCAGCGACAGTCGGAATCCTTTGAAAGTGGATGGGTATAATTTGTTACTCTAAATGTTGACGCACCTTTTTTGTTGTTTTTTTTTAACACCAATTACACTTCCCAAGTTTGGTTAAATTCTGTGGCGATTATATTTATTTTTATTTCTGATGATCTGGATTATTACAGTTTCAAGTGCTGTTACAAATAACTCATGATATGTGGGTACAATTGTAATGGTACTACCTTGATTTGTAATGCTGATTCTTTGCCAATATGTGTTTCGAAATGTAGAGGAAGACTTCCTCTGGGCAATCGACAGTCATATAAAAGTAGCTGAAGTTTATTATTTTCGTAATTAGTATTGTAAGGCAGCATCAACATTCTCAATTTTAAATCGTCTCACTAACAAATCTCATTACAAAATGATACTGATTTCGCAAAAGGAATAGAGTAGCCATCACATGGATGGGACAGAGGTCACCCTAGATGGACAGGTGGCACAGGGACTTACAGGAATGGGGCATAGCAGACCAGATCTACTTAAGAACTATCAGGAAAGATAAGGTAGATGAGGATCTTGAGAGATGGAGGATGCTGAGCGACACACATTGCACCCCGAGGACGAATTAAGCTCATCGGACAGCCAAAGCGCAGACGAGGAATTGGAGGGGGATGAAACCAATGGGAGGGGGGCACACTTGAGTCACTCCGAGACATGCTTATAACTCGCATATACCCTGTGAGGCTCGGCGCATTTGGATGGTATTTGTAAGGACACAAGCACTTTATAGTTGACAAATGTGTAATTTCATAATCTAAATACTGTACTTGATTCTCACAACCCCGATCACTGCTGTACTGTAATGTTTATAGAATGAAACATAAAGATAAAAAATATATACTGATTTCGAATGAAAACAAGCAGGACATGGAAACACCTTGCTTCAGTAGTCAAATTGTTTTAGTAAGATTTGACAATGGTACATGGCCCACAGGATGAATTAAGATCCCGGTTCTGTGAAATGAGTGCTGGAGCTGAGCACCAACAAGCACAGGTACAAAATAAACACTGACTTGGTGCTCAATTTAACTGAGTTCCAACCTAGTTTATTTCCCAAATAAAATCCCTGTAAAATATTAAGTTCGGAGCCTAGAGATAAAGAATTTGGTATACCTTTTGCTAATTTGCTAATGTCAAGACCAAAGGCGTCATGATGTTAGGGAGCACCTGACTGATAGAAAACAAATGTACCTGGAGTAACATCATCCCTGCTGGGAGAGGAGCCTAGGCAGAGCAACTTTGAAGGAGAACTCTAATTGGATGACCAAGAGGAATCGGAGGATGTATTATGTTATGTTAGCAATTTGTGAGGCGCAACAGGAAGCCCAAGAGTGTCCTGGCATTAGCTATCTATCCCGAAAAGCTACACGGGTATGCAGTGGTTTTTATAAATGATAAAAGTCAAAATCTTTAGAAATTCCCTATTGGTTAACTGTTTTGGTTGGGACTTAAGTGAATGGATAGCACATTCCATTGTTCTGCAGCCCATATAAAGAAAGCGCAGCTCCAACCTCGCCATTTTGCGACAGGGTTGCTGTAGACCAGTGGTTCTTAACCAGTGGTCCGAGGACTCCGGAGGGTCCGCGAAGCCCATGCAGGAGGTCCACGACTGCTTAGACAACTAAACAGTATTAGCACAATAATAAAGTGTATATTAAAAAGCAAAATTGAAAACAATTTTTTTTACATTTTAAGACGTTCTGTAACTGTGAAGGAATCTGAAACTGGAAGCTAGAAATTAAGTCAGTATCCTCAGATTGATTTGGGGCGGCAGTGCAAGTGCAGGAAACAGAGTTCAGATAGGACACTGAGTGGCCTTGATTGAATTTAGGCATGCTCCATCCCTCTGATTAATATATTCTTTAATTAATAAAAAATAAAGTTTCAGTTTATTTGATGAATGCTTGTTCTGCATTTTTTCATATATTGTTTTGCAGTTCATATCATCGAAAATTCTCAAGTCAGGGTTCCCAGATTCCAGTAATGACTCAGTGGGGGTCCCTGGATTCTAATAATGATTCTGTCCGGGTTCCCCTAGGGTGACTGCCTGGCCGTCAATTTCACGGACTGTCCATAAATTCAGCCTAATGTCCGTAATTAGGCTTTTAACGGACAGCATTTGTCCGTAATTTCAGCACGTTCAGTTTTGCAGGATCATTCTATACACTGTGCAGCTAACAGCTGCTGTGGTGTCTTTCTAATCTGCTCCCCATTAGCCAAACCGACATTAGAACTGCCTTCCAGTGCACCACCAAAGGAGTAATAGTTTAAAGAGCACTTAATGTAACAGAAATATACTGTCAACAGAACAAATAATTTCATTTATTCTAAAGGCTTTCACATTCATTTTCATTCTTTGTCGTTTTCCTCCCACACAATTTGCACAAAGATTTGTAAGCACATACCATTCATTCATGCATTAATGTTGAGCATGTTGTTAATTCATTTTTAAGTTCTGTTATTGTTTGAGGTGCATTGATGGACCTGTGGATGGATGGCCTTATGGATGGGTGCATGGATGCAGATTGTGGGTGATGAATGGATTGTGTGTAGATGGGTGAATGGATTAATATATGGCTGCATTGGTCCATAATATTGATGGGTGATGGATGGATGGATGAATGTGTGGATCTGGGAGGATGTATTGTGTGGGTGGGTACACGGATAAATGGACGGTGCTCGGTTTGATGGATAAACTTAGGTGGGTGGATGAATGGATGATGTAGGAGCGTGTATGGATTAGTTGTGATGAACAAACTTTTTTTTAACAATAAACTTTCTTGGCATTTCTCGATAGAACATACATAGGACAAATCACATCCTTGCAAGGTGTGTACAAAATGTAAATTACGCCAATGCAGTTTCAGGAATTTTGTGTTACGATTGTTACATTAAATTCCTGAAATTACACCATTATACCAGGTCACGTAATTACACTGCATTATAGCATGGGAACAACGTTAATGACCAAATCACAAACAGCTGTTATTCACAAGACTTTTGTTTTCGGTGATGTGTTTTAGCCTGAAATGCATGCCAGGGCTCATTTTATGTTAAAGTATATTGCTAAATGTGTCTTTGTCTTTTTTTTTTTTTAAATCTATTTATTAAGTATTGTGCACACACAACAGTACATTCTGCTGTTAATAATTTTACGATCTGTTTACACACATTTGTAAGCTTGTACAGTGCTATTGCGTAATGAAGAGCTGAAATACAACTTAAAACTGTGCAACAAGTGGTTAAAGTCACAACTGCGTACCGAATAATGAATGCTGATATCACACATGGTGCTGGCTACACCAATTGGAGGGTAAGAGGTGAAGGAGAGAGATACAACTGCTGTGTATGGGAGGTGTGAGGCCGGAGTTGAGGTATGGATTGTGGGGCAGAAAGGGACGCGGAGCCAGTAGTGTAGTGAGCAATGCTAGGCATGGGTTACATAAAAGCATAGCCGTAGGAGAAGCACCCTGAAGCGTTACGTTGTTACACTGAGGAGGGAAGTGGAGATGTTAAAACAGAGTGATGAGGGGGCATCTGGGAGTTGCATGGCATAGATATTGAGCAGAGAAATAATACATATACAATTGTTAGTTTAGGGGGAATGTGTTATCCCTAGCTTCTATTGCTACCACAAAAATATCTCAGGCTTCGGCACCATCTTGTATTAGGCCTTTATGTTGTAGTAAGCGTAATGTCTGAGCTTCGGCTTGTGAGCGACTATGTAAGTCGCGGAGCCAGGCAGAATGAGAGGGGACGTGGGGGGCCTTCCAGTGCGTAGCAATCAGGCGCTTGAAGACAACAAATGCTAAGTCGATAAATCTGTGAAGATGTTTATCGCCTTTGGCACGGTGTCGTATGCCAAGTAGGCAAGAGTCCGGGGTGGGTAAAAGAGTGTGGGACGAGATGTCTGCTGTAACGTCCGTAATGCGTTGCCAGGCCAAGTTTATTGAGTGGCAGCTCCAGACCATGTGGTAAAAGTCTGCTGCTGGGATGGCGCATCTGGGGCATACCGGGTTTGTGTTTGGGTATATTCTTTGGGGCCGGGGATAGGTATGAGTGGTGAATATAATTAAATTGGGTGTACCGCAATGTGGGATTGCGGGATGCTGACTTGATCATTGTGAGAGCCGCAACCCAAGTTTTTTTGTGGTAATGGTGAAGGGAGGGCGGAGTCCCAGCGTGCTTTAGCAAGCGGCAGGTCAGAGCAGACTTCAGCTAGAAGCACTTTATATAGTTTAGTTATGATGCCTTTTGTGCTTCCTATAGTAAGGATAGTGGTGAGTAATTAGGATTCGCGTGGCTCGTTGTTGCCAGGTCCCCATAAGTTATTAAGTAGTCGTTTAGTGGCGCTATATGTCAAAAAGGCTCCTGTGTGCATGACCCCATCGGCCACTAGTTCTTCGAAGGTGCGCATTGTGGAGCTTGAGTAGTAATCACCCACATTCAGTGTACTCATGTCGCGCGTATCATGGTGAAATGAGAGTGTTTGGGTGCCCGGCAGTTGATGCAGCGGTAAAAGAGGGGAGTAAGGAGGCGAGGGGGTCTTGCTTTGAACATATCTACGCCAACAGAATCTAGCTGCTTCCAACAGTATCGGTTTTGATGGTAGGTGGTTAGGGCTGGATAGTAGTGAGGTCAGTATCATTTGCGGAGCTGTATATGCCCGCAGCACTATGCATTCGGGAGGAGGAGTTTCCCTGAGCCATGTGGATAGCCACAGCAGATGGGCAGCTGCATAGTATATTTCGAAGTTAGGCATGCCCAGTCCGCCTGCTTCTTGCGGATATTGCGTTATATACAACGCTACTCTGCGTCTATCTTTGCCCCAGAGCAGTTTGGTTAGTAATGAGTGCAGTTTGTGAAAAAACAAGCGTGGTAGGCATAATGGAAGGGCGGTAAAATAATATAGAAACCTAGGAAGGATGAGCATTTTGGCTATGGCTACCCGACCCATGGGGCATAGGGGAAGTGAGCTCCAAAACGACAGTGAGCTGTGGGTAGAACTGAGTGCCCTGTCAATGTTGCCCTCTTTCACATCGGCAATGGAGTGGTAAATTTGTATCCCAAGGTATTTAAAGGTAGTGTGAGACCATGGCAGTTGATATTGCGGTAGTGCCATGTGAAATTCGATTGGTATGGGAGTGAGAGGGAAAATACTTGACTTGGACCAGTTAACACGTAGACTAGAGGCGAGTGCGAAGGAGTCCAGTATTGGCATCACCCCTGCCATGGAGGTGGAGTGATTACGCAAGTATATCAGGGCATCATCTGCGTATAAGGATATAATATGATGTGTATTGGATTCAGTGATGCTCCATATGTGGGCGTAACTACGTAGCTTAATTGCTAATGGTTCCATGGCTATTGCGAATAATAAGGGGGATAATGGACAACCTTGTCTGGTGCCTCTGCCTATGGGGAATGCTTCGGAGATAGCACGTCCATTTTTGACTCGAGCTGTGGGTTTGGAGCAGAGCGTTTTGATCCATCTAATAAAACCGGGGCCGAAACCAAACGCATTGAGTGTGCGCATAAGATAGTCCCAGCTTAGCGTGTCAAACGCTTTTTCAATGTCTAGTGAGAGGGCCACCGCATCTGGTTCTGTGGTGTTATGCATTATGTGGATCAGTCTTCTAATATTTAAAAAGGTGCTTCTCCCTGGAATAAAGCCAGACTGATCAGAGTGTATTAAGTTTGGTAGGTAGGGGAGTAACCTATTTGCCAGTATTTTTCCAAGTAGTTTGCAGTCTGTGTTTAGTAGGGAGAGCGGCCTGTATGATTTAATGTCAAGAGGGTCACGGCCCGCCTTTGGAAGGACGACTATCAGGGCTTCGCGCATAGAGTCTGGCAGTTGTAGTTTATTGCGCGCTTCGTTGAATACCTCTATGAGTGGCTGAAGGAGGTGAGTAGCATGAGATTTAAAATACTCTACCGGTGGGCCATCCGAACCAGGGGTTTTGGTACGTGCCATTTGTGACAGAGCTAAGCGCAGTTCTTCCATAGTGATGGGACCGTCTAATGTGTCTGCATTGTCAATAATGTGTTGGTTTTGGTGAACGAGTGATAATATGTCAACTAATTGCTGCTCTGATGGGGGGGAAGGAGGGGTATATAGGGCGCTGTAGTATGTAGAGAAGGCTTTGTTAATTCCTACTTGGGTGTTGATGATGTTGTCAGAGTTCAAACGTAGCGCGCCTATGGGTGAGGGTTGCGAGGGTTGGCGAGTCAGCCATGCTAACAGTCTACCTGATCTATCCCCCTCAGCGTGTTGTTGTGTCATGTAGTGTCTGTAATCATGCTTACATAGTCTGGTGTCTACTTCTCTATAAGCAGCTCTAAGCGAATTCAGTGCTGCCAGCGTGGACTCGTTCCTGGAAACCTCAACCTCCGCTTTGCGGAGTTTAACCTCCAGAACTTCTAACTCTTTAGTGAGTGTCCTTCTTACCCCCACTGTGTCCGCAAGGCAGTGTCCGCGTATTACCACTTTGTGGGCACGAGATGAGGTTGTATTTTTGTTCAGAGAGAAATAATCTGACAATCGTTTGGACAATTCTGGGTGGAAGGGGGGGTCTGAAAGAGCTTCTGTCTGTAATCGCCATGTTGGTATGCAAGTGTGTGTGCGGCTCCAAGCCAATATTGTGCAGAGCGGGTTATGATCTGAGATGGTGCGTGCCAGGTACTCGGCCATGCACACTTTCTGGATTACGGCTGCGGATACGAAAATCATGTCTATTCTGGTATGTAGCTTGTGCACAGAGGAATAATAAGAGTATTCACGGTGGGTGGGGTGACCGACCCTCCAGATATCTCTCAAACCATTGTTGGAGGCCCAGTTTGCTAGTTCTAATGAGGTACGATTGGATGGAGCCATGTCAAGTGGGGGAAATGAGCGGTCTATTTAAGTGTCTGGGACACTGTTAAAGTCGCCCCCCCATATGCACTCTAATGTGGGGTCGCTAAGTTTACGAGTGGTGAGCGTTTGCAGGAAATCGCGTTGATTTGAATTTGGGGAGTATAGGGCTATGTGTACCTGATGTCTCCTGAGAAAGGTATGCATCCTTTGCCTCTTACGCGGTGTTGCCATACCTCTGATATTCCATGTGAGTATCTTATATTTCAAGATACCTTGTTGAGTTTGAGAGGTCATGATGCAATTATGGGTTTAGCCAAACAGGAGAGGTGTGTGTCCCCCGCCCCCATTGTGGTAGTATCGTGTCGGTTACCCTCCAAGGCTAGCCAGTTAATGTCCTTAGTGTTGTTGAGCATAAGCCTTTTGGTAAGGCAAATGTGACATGCGCAATTGTGAGTGTGTTTACGATTAGATAACATGTGACAAAACCATTGACTAAAAATGCAACCAAGAACAGTGTATAACATCAACTGAAATAATGACGAATCAAAAGAAATTCCAGCGATTACTGGCTTGGGAGAACAGTCCATATGGAGCAGGGGGATGCCAAAGGACGCTTGTTCTAAGTCATGGGATTACCCTGCCCAAGTTATCAGTGCTGGTTCAGCCGCCCAGGACCGCGAGCGGCTAACATGTTGCAATGAAGGACCAGTGGTGCCGCCAGGCCATTTCTGATCAGCTGTGGGAGGCAGGCCATGTTATTGTATATAAGGACCAGAGCAGGGCGATGAAAAAAAAAAAAAGGGAAAGGGGGAATAAGTGGTGCTTAATTGTCTCAGCAAATATCATCTGCTGTGCGCGGCGTGAGGGTAGTTCCTCGTACAGATTCTGCAGAATCGGAATTTACGTTGTGATCTGGTTCCCCGTCAGTTTGAGTGGACAGGGCTGTTGGCGACATGTTAACAAATCTAGATGTGGCTTGCAGGAGAAGGGAGCGCTCCGTTTGTGACTGTTCAGGTGAGGGTTTACTGCCTTGTTTTTTGCGTTGCCTACGCCTTGTCTTGGGAGAGGACTATTTTTCCCCCAGAGTGCTTGTGTCTATCAGGTCGGTCAAGCCCTTGGCGTGCAGCCAGGTCCAGGCATCTTCTGGTGTAGTGAAGAAGAGTACCCATGTATCGTCTTGAACACGGAGTCTGGCTGAGAACAGCAATGAATACTTGATGTTATGTTCGCAAAGGCTTTTTTTAACACAATAGAAAGAACTCTGCTTCCTCTGAAGTTCTGCTGTAAAGTCTGGGTAAGCTGTGATCTCTGCGTTTTCAAAGGGTAACGGGCCTGATTTGCGGAATAGCTGTAGGATGAGGTCTCTATTGCGGTAATTAAGGAGTCTTGCTATCAACGGGCGAGGCTGCACACCAGGTGGGGGGCTTCTGCCAGGGACCCTGTGGGCACGCGCAACGGAGGAAAAACTTTGGGATATTGTCTTTAAGAATTGTTTCCATGAGCCATTGTTCTACGAATAATTCTGTGCTGGGGCCTTCGACACGCTCAGGGAACCCCACCAAGTGAATGTTGTTGCGACGGGACCTTCCCTCTGCATCCGCAGCTCTACGTTTTAAGAAGTCTACTTCGGTTAAGTGAGTCAATTGCGATTGGAGGTCTTTCACAGACCGGGGGAGGGATACGGAGTCTTTTTCCAGTTCAGACACCCTGTCAGCTTGTGCGAGTTGATCAGTGCGCAGTATGTTGACATCTTCTGTCACCGAGCCTATTTTGGCTTCCAGGGTGGACTTTGTGTCTAGGATGGCTTGCAATATCTTTTCAAACTGTGACATGTGTGATTGTAAGGTAAGTTCCATCTTCTGCAAAGCCAGTTGCATGGTGACGTGGGCCTCTGAGGACGGGAGGGTGCTGGAGTCCATTCTACCCGGAGGTGCTCGTGGGGTTTTTGGTTTGACCATTTGGTGGGTGCGGTACCAGGTGGTCAATAATGCAGTAGGACCGCCTAGGGGCGATGCAAGCAGGGCGGACAGACAAGTAAGCTGTGGCGTTGTGAGAGCCCGGTTCCAGAGGGCTATGGATAACTATTGAAGGCCCGAAGCAACATGCTAGAGTCAGTTAGGTGTCACGTGAAGTTTGGGAAACGCCGCCACCGCTTCCTGCGTTCCTGGTGGTTAGCAGAGTGCTTTAGCGCTGCGCCGTATGCACGCCGTGCTTTCGGACTCCTGTCGGCAGGGGGGTCAAGCGTGTTATTCTCCTATATCCACGTAAAGCGGCGAAGCCCAGCATCCATGTAGGGGCACCGGAGCAGCAGAGATGTGGGAAGTGTTGTATACGGCCGAATCAGGGGGCGCGCTGCAGTTTAGTTCAACATGGGCGCTGAAGCCAAGCAAAGCAATAGCAGGCCAGTGAAGGAAGATGGGTAAGGGCCTAGAATTTTGGCGGCTGCTTGCACGGCCTGGGGCTGGTTGCGCTGATGGGGCATTATATGTAGGGCCCAGAGGGTCAGGGGGGGTAACTCATTTGCCTTGTTAGTGACTCAAACTGCTCTGTGTAAGTTGGTCTGGAGGGAGGTAGTTGTCCTATTCTCGCACCGCGACTCGATTAATGTCGCCGAAAGGCTCACCTTTTTCCTTCTTCTTTTCCCCCTTCCTTCTTCCCTTCTTTGGTTTGTTGTGCTGCGTGGGCTCCCATAGTAAAGTTAAAACAAGTTCCAAATGGGGACCCAGGCCTGAGGTCTCATTGGCAGCACCTAAGGCCCAGCTGCCAGGCTACACGTAATCCACGAGGCCTCTGCTCCAGCAGGCCTCACCCAGGCAGGTTGCAGCTCCTCCGAGCCTTGGGGCACAGGTGGGCGTCGGATGAGCCCACTCCCGGTGAGCAGGGGAGCCAGGGCACGGTCACCAGCGGCAGCGCCTCAGCACGGAGGCCACAGACGGCAGAAGCACACATCAGCGGGCATCAGCAGGCGGGGCGCGGCACCACGGCAGGCTCAGCCTCGCAGCGGCGCCGCTACCCCAGGAGGTTGTGAGGTGTTAAGCACCCGCCTCCAGAGCTATCCACCGGGCCGGAGCTTTCCCAGTGTTTTCAGTAGTCTGGGCGCGGCTCCGCCACTCAACGCCGAGTTCCAGGAGGCGGCCCGTGGCTCCAGGCAGCATCGCACAGGCCGCAGCCGCGGCCGTGGGCACGGCAGCCCAGTGGTCCGCTCGCAGCATACAGAGCGGCAGCGTCGTCTGATATGTAGTCGCGGCTACAAGTGCAGGTCCCGGGCAGCTGAATAGGCGACGCCTGTCACCTTTAAAAGGGGGAACAGGCGCCGCTGTCAGGATATCTGAAGGGGCCGGGATCGGAGCTGCAGTTTATGCTGCCACTCCGGTCACCATGTTGGCCACGCCCCCAAGTATATTGCTAAATAATTGCATTTTATTGTAATTTTAATGCAATTTTGCATCTATGTGAAAATGCACTAGTTTCACACACACCCTTAACCCTTGCACAAAGCATATTGTTTCAACCTGAGTTTTCATGTAGGCAAATTAGTACTGGCATTGGCATCCTGAGAATAGTCAGGTCACGCACACACATTTCCGTTGGCCATCTTCCCAATTAGCCCTTACCTCTTGTCCATGCACTCTTCATCAGTCATTTTATAATGCCTTTGTAGGATCTGCTGGAGTCACATATTTTCTGGTGTTTTTGAGGGCAGCCTGGGGCCTATATACCGAGCTCTCCAGTGTCATGCAGTGGTCTAGGCCACCTGCCCAAGTTTCAGGTCTGGGGAAGTCATATTGTGCCATTTGCAAACAAGGTCTCCCTCTTAGCCACTCTGATATTGATGTGTGGAAATGTTCTGGTATAGCTTATCTCTTCAATGTTCAATAGAATAATGAGCAGGGCAGATTTGGGTGTTAGCGAGAAATCTCCTTTACACTTCCTAAGCCAAGAGGTGTGAATCCTGGGCAGGAAGTCCACTTCCACATCATTACGTGTTATGAATAGAACAGAGGATACATAACAGAAGCTCTCGAGCTTTTCGCATATCAAGTAGGTGCAGTGCATGCACTTATACTCGATCAATCTGAATTGAGCTGAGGTTGTCACCTCCCATGAAACCTCTGCGACGTCTCACCACTTCAATTAATCAAGTGGGTCAAGGTTTGCCTCACAAGCTTCACTTGTATTAAAAAGGAATGAGTGATTTATGTGGCTGATATTCTATGCCTCCCCATTTCACTCATCAGCAGTTTGGCTTCTAATGGGATAAACTTTGGGAGGGCGTTGATCTATTTCAGTCATCTGAGGATGGCATGCTCAAGCTGTAAGTGTTTAGCGAACTGATATTTATGGAGCTGGAGTTCTGATTGTAGGTTGCAAAATGAGCAGACAGTTTTCTGCACCACAACATCCCCTAATTTGGACATGCAACTGATGTCCCAGACCCTGAAACCCAATAGGGACTGAATTTCTTTTAATATTGTGCTCATCCACAGGACAGTGTCACCTATGAGACACTTATCCCATTTAATGACCTGCACTGTATTATTCTACACCCGTATTTTCTTGGATGTCAGGGGTGAGAGACTGGAAGTATGCCCCTTTATAAAAGGTGCAGCGTATGATAGAATGTCACCCATATTCAAGTCTAAATCATATGGGGACTTCACACATTTACACATGGCCAGCCTGGGATTATGTTTATTCTCCACATGGCAGTGAGTCATGTAAATTTGTCACAGCAAAGCAGTGGGGATAATTATGTAGTTAGTACCGCATTTGAGGGAGTGACACAAAGTTGATTATGGGGGCTCACCTCATCAAGGATAGCCAGAATGGGACCAGTATAAGAAGTCTTGCAGGAGACTATCTAGCAAAGGAACCACGTTTCCCTGCCACTCTGTCATCAGTCCTGAAGGCATGTAAAACCCTTGGTTGCAACCTTATGTAAGACTAGTGCATCACTGCTTTATCGCCCTGTATTAGGTAGACCACTGACTTGGTCGTAGCAACTTTCAAGCCCAAAAATATGCTGCATGTATACAATATTTGAAGGGCTAGTGGACAAGACAAGGCAAGATATTGGACGTCAAAAAGGACATTGGCTGCATAGAGGGACAGAGTGTCCGTTTCTCTGGTCCAGTCAGAGCCCAAATTTGGGCCAGTTGGTGAACCATACTGCAGGTAGCTGGCCTGGTCTGTGGTGATCACCTATGGTCTTATCACCTTATTCAAGTTCCAGGTATCCCCTAATATTGAGGTGTAGACTGTGTCTAGGAAGCCATGGCTCTCTAGAGGTAGCTGTGGGCGAACAGCCAAGACTTATCTACGAGACATGCAAAGTTTATGCAATACTACTATAGTCACACATGAAAGAACCACATGGAGTTACAAAAATAAAGGTACGTTATTATGGTAACACAAATACTAAAATACTGTATAGGCAATACTCCACTAGAAGGTGAGTAAACACATGAATATATGTACATTAGGTCCGGCATTGGCATAGATAGCAATAGAAAACAGTGAAATAACAGACAATAATGGAGACCCCAGGGGGAGACCACACCATGTACTAAGTAAGTGGAATGCGAAAGTCAGTCCCCATCCAAGGAAGTGGAATCTATAAAGGGGAGACTGAGGAACTAGGATCCCCAAAAGGTAAGTATCAAGGTTCCCCTCAGTGACCAGGAGAGAAGAGGTAAGTACCTGTTTTTTCCCTAACCCACAGGTAAGCTTTGGAAAAGGACTGTGCAAGAGGCAAACAAGACTGGAAGAAATCAAAGGTGAATCCTGATAGAAGAGGACCTGCAAAAGAAGGGGACCAAGCCCAGTTCAAGTTGGAGTGTCTAATTGGGGCAGGAGCCACTACCCACCCTTCTAGAGTTGCAGGGCCAGGTCGACGGTGAAGGCAAGGAGTCAGCTGTGCAGCACTGGAGCAGGAGAGGAGTTCCAGAAGTGATGCAGATGATGTCCCACGATGTAAGAAGAGTTGCAGTCAGTCAGTGGTGTGGAAAAAACACCAACAAGCCTTGGCAAAGGCAAGAATCACAGAGCTGCCGGGGATCAGGAAGGTCCAGGGGGACTCAACCCAAGGAGGGGAGCCCCAGGTGACCCTCAGCAGTGAGGAGAGTCAGGAGATGAGGATGTAGCCCCCATAGGCAACTCACAGGCAGTAGGCACAGGAGTCGCAGTGAGGCCCACTCAGCACGCCTGAAGAGGAAACCCACGTCACTGGAGCAGCAGGCAGGAGACTGTACTTTGTATAGAGGAGTGCTGGAGGCCGGGGCTACATGGAGCCTGAAGTCACTGTGCACAGGGGTACTGTCATGCATGGAGTGGCAAGGGCTTACTGTCTCCCAAATTGGACAGCTGGTAGAGATGACCAAGGGGACCACTCTAGACCACAACCTGTGATGCAGGATCCATATATTTTTCCAGAGAAAAGATCCACGCAGCCGGACATCATTGCAGTTGGTGCCTGCGGATGCAGGGGAGTTACTCTTTCACTCCAGAGGGTATTCCTTCTTGCTTCTAGTGCAGGCTGAATACTCATCTCCCTCCGAGGATGCACAGCCAGGGAAATGTTGTAGTTGCTGGAAGGAGCCGGAGAAACAACGTTGCAAAGCAGAGTTGTCGCAGGAGTTGCAGATTGTCAGTTCCTCAAGAGTCCACTAGCAGTTCCGGTGGCCAGAAGATGAAGTAAATAATGCAGAGTAATCCTGCTGGAATCTTGCATGTTGAACATGAAGACCCACCCTGGAGGGAGACCATAAATAGCCAAGGAAGGGGAATTGGTCACCTAGCAGGGTGACCACCTATCAGGAGGGGGCTGTAACGTCACCTGCCTGGCCTGGCCACTCAGATGCTCCCAAGGGCCTCTGCCCACCTTAGCCTCAAGATGGCAGAATCAAGTGGCCACCTGGAGGAGCTCTGAGCACCACCCCTGGGTGGTGATGGAGAGGGGAATGGTCACTCCCATTTCCGTTGTCCAGTTTCATGCCAGAGGAGGGACCGCGGGTCCCTGGACTTGTGCAAACTGGTTTATGCAAGGAGAGCACCAAATGTGCCCTTCAAAGCATACCGGTGGCTTGGGGGGCTACCCCTCCCAAGCCAGGTAACACCTATTCCAAAAGGGAGAGGGTGTTGCCTCCCTCTCCCAAAGGATATCCTTTGTTCTGCCTTCCTCTGCTTGAGCAGGCTAAGCACCAGGAGGAGGGCAGAAACCTCCAGAAACTCTCTCTCGCTCTTTGTTGTAACAAGTAGTACTGCCCATGTGATGGAAGTAAACCTCCATTTACAGAGCATTGCTCCTAGAGCTATAATTCATGGCGAGGGGTTAGATTCTAGTGACAGCTGTCCTTTAGGGTGGCTATCAAAGTGTGCTTACTGAGCACGTGTGCTAGTTTTTCAATCTTTAAATAAGCCACGTTTCACATTAATATTTGCTCAATGGTGCTTTACATTATACCTACCAAAGACAGTAAACCAACTGTGGCATCCACTTGTGTCAGCTGCCTATTTACTTACATTTATAATATTATTGCTTGACCTACTCAGATGTCTCTGTAAATTGGACATTTTGTCCTGAATTGTGATCTTTTGTCCTGAATGTTTACAGTCACTGTTGTGAATATGCCTCCATACCAGGTGTTCACCCTAACTTCCCCGGTTACAGTAATTATTAAGTGGGGCCCACAGATATCAAAAGTTTACGGACCACTGCTGTAGGCAATGAAGAGAACTATTGGGAATCTAAGGGTTTACTGATAGCCAGGCACTTATTGATTGAAAGTAAGGTAAACACTGTGTTTGCTTACCAGCATATATAGCAAGTAATTTGTCATCACTTGGTGTGGCATTGGCGCACTGCAGTCTATGGGGTTAATTCGCCTATCGATCTATACTGGGTAGAAGATTGCACGTAATTAAAAGCACGCAAACCGCGTCATAGATCTCAGGGCGCAGGCGGTCTTACTTTCCTTTGAACCGATTATGCTATTCGATGATGAGGAGTTAATTTTCACGCTAATGTGAATGAAGTTCACCAGTTAAGTTTGTGTTTATAATTTGTTTTCGCCATTAAAAACAGGAATATACACAGTTAAGAGACGTCTTCAAAGGGCATCAGTGTTAATTTATTTTGTGACATGTGAAAAGTAATTGTGACACGATATAGCTAGTTCGATTGTAAGACTGCACTACTGCTAGCTCACTGGATGTTTCTGAATGATCAAATTGCACCACCTAGTGGTGAGGCAGCGACTTAACGATACTGCAGTCTGACGGCATGTGCGTTTTTTCTGTTAATTTTAAACGACACAAAATGTTATTGATATTTAAAATCCTTCAAGTTTCAAAAATGACAACCAAAAAAACTATCATCCCTTAGTTCACATGATGTCACAACATTGGCGATTTGTCGGTTTTACGCTCTAAAGCAAAGGAAGTAAATATAAATATATGGTTACTTAATACTAAAGTTAAAGCAACATTTCGTTACTGCGCACCTCTCAGCCAGTGCACCTTCAATTCATTACAGCACTGTGCGGCCACCTGCCTTACACATTCAGGGCCATATTTATACTTTTTGACGCAAAACTGCGCTAACGCAGTTTTGCGTCAAAAAAATTTGCGCCGGCTAATGCCATTCTGAAGCGCCATGCGGGCGCCGTATTTATTCAATGACGTTAGCCGGCGTTAGCTGCCAGCGCTGCCTGGTGTGCGTTGAAAAAAACGACATACACCAGGCAGCGCCGGCGTAGGGGCATATGGGGCTTGGGCGTGAAAAAATGGGGCAAGTCAGGCTGAGGCAAATTTTTCGCCTCAACCCGATTTGCGTCATTTTGTTTTCACTCCCAACCCCCATTGAAATGACTCCTGTCTTAGCAAAGACAGGAGTCATGCCCCCTTGCCCAATGACCATGCCCAGGGGACTTCTGTCCCCTGGGCATGGTCATTGGGCATAGTGGCATGTAGGGGGGCACAAATCAGGCCCCCCTATGCCACCAAAAAAAAAAATATATATACTTACCTGAACTTACCTTAATGTCCCTGGGATGGGTCCCTCCATCCTTGGGTGTCCTCCTGGGGTGGGCAAGGGTGACAGGGGGGGTGCCTGGGGGCATGGGAGGGCACCTCTGGGCTCCTTCCGAGCCCACAGGTCCCTTAACGCCTGCCTTTTGCAGGCGCAAAAAAACGGCGCAAAAGCGGCCGTACGTAATTTTTTTTGACCCGCCCACTCCCGGGCGTGAATTTTGCCCGGGAGTGTAAATACGGCACACATGCCGCGGAGTCACTTTTTTAGACGGGAACGCCTACCTTGCATACAATTAACGCAAAGTAGGTGTCCACGCTAAAAAATGACGCAAACTCCATGGACTTTGGCGCTAGACGCGTCTAACGCCAAAGTATAAATATGGAGTTAGTTTTGCGTCGGAATTGCGTAAAAAAAAACGACGCAATTCCGGCGCAAACGGAGTATAAATATGCCACTCAGTTCTTTGAAGAATTTTGGGGCAGAGCAAGCCCATAGTCAGGAATAGATGCTTGGTGGTCATGGCCCCAAGGAACAACCACAGCATGGAAGGGGTCTCTGGGTATGGCTGGACCGTGGTTTGCACCACAAGATATTTTCAAAATATGACGACGTTTTTAAACCACGTCTTATTTTACGACATTTCTTAAATTATGAGCACCATTCACCCTTTTCAGCAATTTGTGATAATTATTAGGAAATTGTGAAGTTTAAAGCACAGGGAGTCCAGCACGTTGGAAATTTTTCAGTAACTGCTTAGTAAATGGACAGTAAAATTGATGACCTGAATAGAGAATAAATATCTTTATGCTTGGTGTTGTGTGTTCTTCAAGGCACATTTGTGGAAATGTGTGGCAAATTAGCGTATTTGTTAGGGCCAGTTTACTATCAGCCATTAATAATTAATGATTGAATGCATTTTAAGGCAGTTCTAAACACACTGGGGTACACAGACATGGTGCAAACAAACTGCTAGTCAGCGCTGCACTGACTGAACCTGGCTGCCCTAGTATCTGAAAAATAGGGTTAAGGAGTATTACGGAAGAGCTCTAAATGACAACGTTATGTCCACTGTTTTTTAGTAGAACATATAGAATTCCTTCCTCTAAGGTCCCTGCTCCAAATATCCATGTTCTCCCTGTCTGTCCCTGGGCCTAGTCTTTGTGTCCACGAATGAGTGTCCCTTTGTCTTCATGCCCCACAGCCAGTGAGCTTATGTAAGTGTTCGGGCCTGTGTCCCTGCATTTCCGTGCCACAGTATCAGTCTTGCACTTTTAGTCTCCCAATGCCAGGATGTCAATGCTGTAATATCAATGTCCCTGTATCAGTGCCAATGTGTGTCTCTGTGCCAGTTGCAGTGTCTCGGTTCCAGTGTCCTAGTGGTAACTCCCCCATCTCATTAGCTGTGACATTGCTCGAGGGCCACTGTTCAAATGTCTGTGTCCCCGTGTTAAATATACTGTCTCAGTCAGCATCTCACAGTATCTGTGGCTGTGTCCAAGTGACACTGGTGAACTTCCAAATGTTGGTGCTAGAGTTAGTATGTATATAAACATATATTTATGTTCCTGTGTTTCTGTCAATGTATCCATACCAGCGTCCTTCTGCCAGTGGTCCAGCACCCAGCATCAGTATTCCTGTTTTATTGCCCACCTATTGTTATTAATGTGCAAATGTTGGTGCCCTAGGCCTGTCTCTCTTCCCCCTCCCTGACAGATTCCCTGAGTCACTGTTGGTGGTCAGTTGCCAGCGCCCCACAGTCAGTGGCTTCATGCTGTTGTCTCTCTATTGTGTTATCCTTAGTGTGGATATCCATATGTTGCAGAGTCCCTTTCTCAGTGCTGATTTACTGTCAGAGTCTCAGCATCAGTCATTGTAGACGTGTGAGTGTTCTTGGGTAAGAGTCCCAAGTCAGTGTTAATGCATGTGTCAGTATCCCTATGTTTGCTCGTTTGCTCTCTGTCAGTTCCCTGTTTCCTCATCTATCTCTGTGGTAGTATCACCGTCCCAGCGTCATTGTCCCCTTGTCACTTTCTCTATGTGACGGTCCATTTGCCTACGTCATCATCACAAGGACAAAGTCTCCCTTTTAGTTTCAAGATCGCCGTGTCATTTTCCTTTTCTCCAAGTGTGCCTGTGCGCCCTGTTAGAGATTGAGGAACAAGAAGCGTAAAGCTGTTTCACAAAGGAAAAAATGGATGCAGAATGTTCCCATTGCTTCAGAATACACATACCTGTGCAAGTAAATTCCAACTAAGGAAGCATTCAAGGAGAAGTTTCCAAGAGCTTTCAGCAATCACACATGTACAAGTTCCTTAAGCAATATAACCGGAATACTTGAACATAAATTCCAACACTTGAAATGTATGCTAACGACGTACACGCAAGTACATACGACATTTACAAAGTATGCACATAGATCAGAAAAAATGGGCAAAGCATGTGCAACGAAATCAGAAAATTCTCACTGAATCATGGAAGTTGAAAAACATTAATGTATATGGTATACTAGCAGTATATGTTCTGTACACTTGGGGGAGCTAGACATCTATGAAAAGTCACTGCAAAAAAAAACACTGGGTAAACAATGTATCTTGCTATTTTGAATAAATATAACAGTGTTCCCATTTTCATTCCTTTCAAAAGCTCAAAGTGGTACTTAAATGTGCAGGCGGCACCTTAGGCCATTACTATGTAATACAAAAACATGGTGTTTTGAACTTTTATGAATAAGCAGTTTTCCATATGAAATGGAGGTGCTAGGCATTTTCAGTGGACATTTTGTTTTCAGTTTCACAGATTCATGTTTATCACTGCAGAATGTGACACTCCAGGGGCTGGGAGGAGTGGTTGTGGAGGTCGATATCAAATAACTGTTAAACCTGTCATCCTTAGGGTTTCCTTACCCCAGACTTCTTGCCTTTACCTCCTGTTTTGTTGGTGTACCTTTTTTGTTGGCCTTAGGACCCTTAGCACCATACCACTGCTAAAGAGTGCTAACGTGCATGTGCTTCTCCCTTAAAACATGGTGACATTGGTGTAAGCAAATTTAATTTACCTGTAAGTTCCTTGTAAAGTGTTATACCATATATCCAGGGCTTGTAAAGTTAAATGCTACTCATGGGCCTGCAGCACTGATTGTGACACCCACTTGAGTAGCTCTGTAAACATGGCTCAGGCCTGCCACTGCAGAGCCTGTGTGTACAGTCTCACTGCTACCATGAACTGGCATTTAAAACCTCTTGCCAAGCCTTAAACTCCCCTTTTCTTACATATAAGTCACTCCTAGGTTAGGCCCTAGGTAGCTCATAGGGCAGGGTGCCGTGTAAGTAAAAGGCAGAACCTTTCATATCCTGGTAATGAAAAAACTCCTAAAGTAATTTTTCAATACTGTGATGCCTACCTCTCTCTTAGGCCAGCACTGAGAAATCATTTTAGCTGTAATTCCTGATCTGAGAGGAGTAGCTGCATCATGTTTAGTACCACTGGAATGGTAGTAATAAATCCTCTTTACTGGTATTTTACTTTTAGAATGTAGTAATTTCTCTGCACTCACTGCCCTGTGTGCCCACAGCCTGTCTTCAATACACATCTGGCTTGGGCTAGGGGACAGCTACACTTGTGCATTCATTTCAGGCATCCACAACACAGGATACTCAGCTGCATCTGCATATTGATGGGGCTTCCTGGTGAGGAGGTTGGGAAGGGCTCACACTTACACCTCAAAGGGTAGTGACCAGAGTCCACACACAGGGGCTAATTACCTTCCACTGATAGGCTGGAGCCGAGGCTGACTTAAATGGAGGACCTGTGCACTTCACAAGAACTCTTTATGGTCATCCCCACATCAAATGCACTTTCTAGT
This sequence comes from Pleurodeles waltl, assembly GCF_031143425.1. NCBI lineage: Eukaryota > Metazoa > Chordata > Amphibia > Caudata > Salamandridae > Pleurodeles > Pleurodeles waltl. The sequence goes on along the minus strand of NC_090450.1, from coordinate 743,464,201 downwards.
ATAAAGTAATGGGTCCATGACCCACTCAAAGTAGCACACTTCTGGACTCAAAGAAACACTGCTGTGGTAAAGCCTGCTGTGCGCTAGCATTGCCACTCTGCCAGGATTGACTGCTCCCAGGAACTGCTGCCCTGCTTTGCTGTTCTGCCCTGCTGCTTGCTGATCTCTTCTAGGTAGCACAAAATCCATTCACGAAACCCAGAGTGACTCCAAGCGGCTTTTGCTTTCCTTTGCCACTCGCTGCTTCAATCAATCCTGAGCGGCTTTGCCAAATCTTGTCTCTTGCAATTCCAATTACCTGAAGTGGCGTGGGTAGCATTCGTCGCCCGCTTTCTTCAAGCACCTGGAAGTGGCCTTGTTAAACCAGTCTGCCTCACAGTTCCCCTTGCTGTCCGCACCTGCTTCCCTGATGACCGCACCCAGGAATCACTCAACCACTCCCAGAGGGGAGTGCAGTCTAGACATTACCACAATCTATGGAATCAATGCTCAATTGTGCTGAGGAGTCCCCAGCACCACCTCTTCTATCTCATCATTGATTATCAACTTTGTTTTATTTAATTCCCACAAGGCAAATAATTAATAATTTACAAATTGAATCTGTAGCATTCTGATCTTGAATGAACCAGATAAATGAGCTTTATTTTTCTACATCCGTGTGGAGTACCTCTTGTGATTAATGTGTGTGCTCTGCACAAATACTTTATACATTGCCTTCTAAGTTAGGCCTGCCTGCTCTGCGCCAAGTTACCAAAGAGTGAGCACAGGCTATTATGTTGTGTGATTGACTTGCCCCGAGTAAGATTGTGGCCCCTACTTGAACAGGGTACATACCTCTGCCAACAAGAGAGCCAAATTCTAACAGAAACTTTGCCATTAATAAGGCACATTATAGCACTTCACTGAGAAGTACTTATTAAAAATGATTAGTTTGTACAACTGGCAGTCTGAATTCACATATTCAAAAGTGCTTTCTTATCTGATAATGAAGAAGAAGAAAAAGAGTTTTGTGAAATAAAGTATTTGTCTAAGAACACACAAGTTAAGCAGGGAAGCTGCAACTTATCCAGGCTTTCTAGGTTCACTATGTACAAATCAGTCAGTAAATGAGTATCCATTTGGCTTTCCTTATATTAGGCTTCACTTTTACATTAGTGCATTCTTCTGCACTTTGTAAAATATAGCACAAATTCTACAAGAAGTTATTAGAGCGCATTACATGAGCATCAATTACATTACACAAGGTCCCATGAACTGTTTATAGGCAAGGGGAGATTAGGTGATTTGCCCAGAATGACATGAAGTTGAGCCAATGCCGAGACTGGTAACTGGTTCCCAAGTACCATAGTCAAGAGCTCTGGCAGTGACACCACATCATGAGTAGAGCGGAGGGAGGCAGAAGCCATATGAAAGCTTGGCTCGCTATGGGCTTGAGCTTCCAACAGGACCTTGAGCTTAGCCTCAATCAGGCTTCAGCTTTCAGTGGCTCTCCCACCTCTATTGCAAGAGAACATCCATCCTCCTGTTCTGGTTCCTTGTATGCATAGGATGTGTGTGTGAGGAGGGGTCCTGTGGAGCAGAGGTGTCTGGGTGGTTGATGGAAGAAGATACTACTGTTCAGGTAGGCAGCACCCAAGTTGTGTTTGTGTATTGGGAGACAGAGGAGCTCAAATGGTTGGTCATTGTTTGAAGACAGATAGCTCTTCACCCTGGGAAACTTTGTCTTAACATCATGAGTTCCTACAGAAATCAATTTTGGTATTGTCCCCGCTCTGCCTGCTGTCCATACTGAAAGGGTTGCTGTTGTGTTGGATACTGGGATCACAGAGCAGGAGAGGCTATTTTTCAAACCACTTGGGTTGATGTTCTATGAAAAACAGTTTTAGCTTAGTAGTGCTGGAACACAGCTGTTGGCTTGGCTGTGCCTCAATCGTTCATGATCATCTAAAGGATGCTAGTCATCTTCAGACCGAAAAAATGTTCCCTGCCAGAAGGGAAGCCAGTGGGGTGCTATTCAAGTCAAAAGCCAGAAATTCTAAGCCAAGCATGGTGCCATAAAAGGATGCTGGTGATCATTTGTCTTGAGGTTTCATCTGCAACATTAAAGTCACAACAAATATTAGCTGAACCTTACCCACTATGGACAATGTCCAATACTCTTTTCTCAGAGGCGTCTGGAAGGTGGCTGAGAAGTTCCTCCATCTCATCCCAGTCATCTCTTTTGTGCCTGGCTAGTAGTACCATAAAGTTTGCAATACATTGCGCGGCAGTCTGTCAGTGGTGTCCTTTCCTTGGAGCTTCCACAAAGATCTTCAGAGTTCACCTTCAGGCACCACTAACTCTGATAACCTTTGTGGCATAGAGGATTAAAGTGGCCAGGTAAGAGAAAAGGGGTTGGTGAAGGAACAGCCTAGAGGACGATCTGAAAGAGAAGAATTAAATGCTCAAAATCTTCAGTGCCTAAATTCCCTCTTGCTCTATTACTAATTGAGATGAGCATAAATTAGTAACCTGTTCCTTGGGGGAGTTTTGGGGGTTATCCTGAAGTAAGGAGAATTCCAGTTGTCTCAAGAGTAGTTGCTGTAACACAATAAACCTTATGAATCATTATTCTTCATCTAAACACTCCTTTTTATCAAGTAATCTCAGTCAAGGGCCCTCATTACAACCCTGGCGGTCGGTGATAAAGTGGCAGTAAGACCACCAACAGGCCGGCGGTAACAAAATTGGAAACATGACCATGGCGGAACCGACCAACACAAACAGCCCCTTTAACACACCGACCGCCACGGCGGTAGCAACAAACACCGCGGTGGTAACCACCAACAGCCAAGCTGAAGACAATGTACCGCCCACTGCATCACAACACGCCTATCTGCCACCTTTTCCGGGGCAGTACCAATGCCATCAAAAGCATGGCGGAAACAGTACTCTGAAGGGATACAACACACCTCTCGACAGTCAAGGAAGAACCACAACGCCATGGAGCTCAAGCTGCACTTTTTCCCAATGCTGGTGTACCTTCTCATACACCAGGAACACGAATGCCGGCGAAGGCGACCACGGTGAGTACTGCACATAGCACACAAGGGAGGGGCAGAGGAAAAAGAGAGTGACACACACACGTAACACGCTACACCCTCACCCCCAACACCATACACACAAACAGATGCAACAACATTACATATACACCCCGTAACCCTCAGGAATAACGCAAGGACAAAAGGAATGGAGTAAAATGAGTATAATAGTACAGTTTTAGAAAAACATACTTAAATTAAGAAACAGTATGTACAATATATACAAAAAGAGGGACAATGCCCACTCTAAAATGTCCGTGGCCAAAACACACAGACCAAGGCCACACTTGACTCCTGCCTCAATGCGGAGAGAACACTGCAGGGGCATCAGGTCGAAAACACAGAGGCTCCTCAGGAGGACGGGAAATGGGGGGGGCACCTCAGCCAGTATATGGTACAACGCCACTGGCCTGGAGGGGGGTCCATGCCCACTGCTTGGTCCTGGGGAGTGCAAAGCCACAGTCTCTCTAGTGGGTGGTTTGCCCACTGCTTGGTCCTGGGGAGTGCAAAGCCACGGTCTCTCTAGTGTTTGGTTTGCCCACTGCTTGGTCCTGGGGACTGCAAAGCCATAGTCTCTCTAGTGGGTGGTTTGCCCCCTGCTTAGTCCTGGGGAGTGCAAGGCCACAGTCTCTCTAGTGGATGCCTTCTTCCACTGGTTCTGGAGAGGGCCTTGTGCCCAGTGTGCTTCATCCTGGCAAGGAGGGGCTGAGTGGATGGCTTCTTCTACTGGTTCTGGAGGGGGCCTTGTCCCCAGTGTGCTTCATCCTGGTTGGGGCAAGGTCACAGTCTCTCACCTGTGTGTCACACTGACAGGTGTTGCAGGGGCCAGGATGCACTGCAGCCCATGTAGTCACCACTACACACTGCTCGTCGGCGGGGACGGCTGCGCGGTGGATGTCAGTTGCGCTGCAGGTGGCGGTGCTGGCAGTGGTGGTGATAGCCTCCAGGACTTCATCTGCAGCCTCAGACGGCTGCCCACTGGGGCTGCTGCTACTGGAAGTGGTGCTTCTGGCGGCAGTGCAGGTGGCAGTGCTGGCTGCGGTGCAGGTGGCGGTGCTGGCAGTGGTGGTGGTAGCCTCCAGGCCTTCACCTGCAGCCTCAGACAGCTGAAATGCCATGGCTGGTGTTGTGTGCCGCTTCCTGCCCTTGGCAGATGGTGGTGTCTCCTTGCTTCTGCCAGCTGGTGTCTTTTTCTTGCCCTTGCTGGCTGGTGGTGCCTCCTTCCCCTTGCTGGCTGGTATCCCCTTCTTGCCCTTGCTAGGTGGCGAACCCTTCTCAGCCTTGGCAGGTGGTGCTGGCACACTGGCTGGGCTGACAGGTGCCTCCTTGGAGTCTCTCAAACCTGCAGTAGCTGCAGAATCCACAGTGGCCGTGGACTGGGTGGGTGAGGTGCTGGGCTGGGTTCAGGCCACTCTGGCCCAAAGTGAAGGACGTGGGGGAGGGGGAGGGAATAGGTCCAGGGTGGTGAGGAAAAGCTTCTTAGGGACACTTGGGCAGGAAGAGGGTGAAGGTTTGGGAGTGGAGGAAGAGGGAGTGGTTGTAGGTGGTGTCAGTCTGCTGTGTTTGGGTGCAGGTGTGTGGGCTGGATGTGGTTGTGAGGTGGATTGCTGCTGGGTGTCTGTGTGCTTGCATTTGTGTACTTTGGGAGGAGGGGTCACAGACACAGTGGGAGAGGACACAGGGGACGTGTGCATGGATGTGGGGGTGGTGACTGCCAGTGAGGGGAGTGTAGTGATAGGTGTGCTGGTGATGGAGGTAGTGGATGAGGATGTAGTGCATGCAGGTGTGATAGGAGACGCTACTGGGAGGGAGGTGGACGAGGAGGAGGACGGGGACACAGTGGAGGCAGTTCATGTTGGTGTGTCTGCATGTGGATGGTGCTTGTGAGAGTGCTTGTGAGATGAAGTGTGGTGCTTGTGTTTGTCTGAGCCACTTCTGTGTGTTAATTTGGGTGATTGCTGGTCTGAAGGTGTGCTTGGGATAGGCTGGGGTTGAGGGGATTGGGACTGGGTAGAGGAAGTTGGAGGGGGGAGGCTGGAGACAGGGACAATGGCTGTCATCAGTGCGTTGGCCAGAGCCTGGAATGCTCTCTGTTGGGCCGCCACGCCAGAGTGAATGCCCTCCAGGTATGCATTTGTTTGTTGCAAATGCCCTGCTACACCCTGGATGGCATTCAGTATGGTTGACTGCCCAACAGAGAGGGATCTCAAGAGGTCAATAGCCTCCTCATTGAGGGCAGCAGGGCTGACCGGGGCAGGGCCTGAGGTGCCTGGGGCGAAGGAGATGCCCACCCTCCTGGGTGAGCGGGCACGGGAAACTCACTGAGGGGCTGCTGGGAGGGCGGTGCTGGTACTGGGTGGCGGCTGTACCTGTAGTTGGGGTTCCCACAGAGGTGTCCGCCACCGCCAGGGAGCTGCCATCGGAGGAGATGTTGCTGTCGGTAGTGTCCCCTCCTGTCTCTGTCGTGGTGCTTCCCTTACCCTCCATCCTACTGGTGCCCTCACCGTCAGTGGATTCGGCCTCCAGGACCATGTGGGATGCAGCTCACTCCATCACCGGTGCCTCTGCTCCTCCGCCAGATGATGCTATTGCACACAAAAGAAAAAGGGGGGGAGAGACAGAGGATACCCTATGCACTAGGCCATGAACTACCAGTTACAATGCTAGTCATCTGCCCATGGGGTACAATGCCTAATGCCATTAGCTGCACACCTGAAACCCACAGGACCCTGCCCAGTAATAGATGCCCACTAACATTATTAGGGTTGGAGTGCATCTGAGCTTGCACATCATTGAACATACCCTGCCATGTTCGCCCTGGCCTAAGGGCACCCACAGCCCACATCTCCCACCCAGGTAATACCTTAATGCACGCAAAGTCATGATTCAGAATCTGTATTCACCCCCTTGTGACTGCTGTGATGCCTTCAAGCGCCCATCCAACTCCTGATAGGCCACCACCAGGATGCGGAAAATCAGGGGGGTTAGGGTATGACGGGCACCTCGTCCTCGTTGGGAGGCCAGCCCCAGCTGGGCCTCCGCCATCTTCCTTGCCCAGCGGCGCAGGTCCTCCAATTATTTGCGGCAGTGGGTGCTCTGCCGGTCAACAACCCCCAGGGTCCATACCCTCTTGGCGATGGCATGCCAAATACCCTTTTTCTGATGGGCGCTGACCTGCAGAAAAAATACAGCAGAAAAGGTATTAATCATACCGTCCGGACTGTTATACTCATGGCCCAACATATTCCCCCATCCCCTTACGCACATACATTGACCACCATACATGCAGCACTCTGCCAGGACCCCTCAGACGCCCCCTAAACAAGGCTTACACACACAGTAATCCATACATTCAATGCCCACGCATCATGCTCACAGTGTACTCATCTGTTTGTCTGGAGGACCATAGAGTAAAGTGTACTGGGGTAGGACCCCATCCACTAGTCTCTCCAACTCCTCCGAAGTGAAGGCAGGGGGCCTTTCCCCAGACACTCAAGCCATTGACGCTTCCAGACACAGCTCACAGCAGCACTTGCAGTGTAGGTCCTCTCCTGCTGAAGGTCAGGTAGCAAGTGAGTGCACAGATAGAAAATGGCGGTCACATCCGCAGCGGTGCGTACCGTCACCGCCGGCGTACATCGCCACTGGCTCCTGGAACCCATAGGGCCCAATGATAACCAATGTAGTGTTGCGCGGCGGTCGTCAACCGCCGACCGCAATGGCACACAACAGTAGCAGAATTACCTCATTTCCACTTGTCCCTCCCCACACGTCAGGCAGACGCCATTTCAGGGGGCACAGGCCTTGGCACCTAACTGCGTCACAGCAGACATTGGCACACAAACTGACTTTTGAGTTCACATACTGTTTCTGTGAAGGAAAAAATGCATATTACGGTTGAAATATGTGTGAAGATGACCTTCTGCTCACCGTTTTTCACCCTAGAGTTCACCCACTGAGGATGAATAGGAGATGGACATCCCCCGTGTACAGACCCCTGGTGGACCTTGCGACAATGGAGGACAGGAACATTAGCCTGACCTAGACTTGATAGGGCCACAATCCAAGAACTGTGTGCCCAATCGGAGCAAGACCTGATCTCAGCTATCCGCCTCCCCACAGGTATTCCCACTCTAGTGCAGGTCCTGTCAGTGCTCCATTTCCTGGCAAGTGGTTCCTTCCAAGCGACAGCGGCCATGGCAACAGGGATGTCATGGCCTATGTTCTTAAACGTGCTGACCAGAGTGTTGTCTGTCTTGCTGAAACACCTGTGCAGCTACATCATATTCCCACAGGTGGAGGATTTGGCCACAGTGGAGGCTGACATCTATGCACTTAAACATATCCCCAACATCATTGGTGCCATTGATAGTACACATATTGCATTTGTCCCCCCCCCGAAGAAATGAACAACTGTTCAGAAATAGAAAAAGCTTTCACTCTATGAATCAAATCAATCAATCAATCAATCAATCAAAAACAATTATAGAGCGTGCTACTCACCCATGAGGGTCTCAAGGCGCTGGGAGGGGGGGGTTGGGGAGATGAGGGGGGACAGGGAGGGTCACTGTTCGAACAACCATTTCTTGAGGTTCTTTCTGCAGAGCAGGAGGTCTTTGGTTTTGCGAAGGTTGGTGGGGAGGGAGTTCCAGGTTTTGGGGGCGAGGTAGGAGAAGGACCTGCCTCCTGTGGTGGCGCGTTGGATGCGGGGGACTGTGGCTAGGGCGAGGTCGGCTTATCGAAGGTTGCCTGCGGGAGTGTGGAAGTTCACTCTTTCGTTGAGGTAGGTTGGGCCAGTGTTGTGGAGGGATTTGTGAGCGTGGATGAGGATCTTGAATGTGATTCTCTTGTCTATGGGGAGCCAGTGAAGGGATTTGAGGTGTTGTAAGATTCGTTCATGGCAGGAGAGGCCAAGGACGAGGCATGCAGCTGTGTTCTGGATTCTCTGGAGTTTGCGTTTGAGTGTGGTGCCGGCGTAGAGGGCATTGCCGTAGTCTAGTCTGCTGCTGATGATGAGTGCATAGGTGACTGTCTTCCTGGTTTCTGGGGGAATCCATTCGAAGGATTTTTTTTTTTTTTTTAGAGTGCAGAGTGTGTGGAAGCAGGAGGAGGTTAGAGCATTGATTTGCTGTGTCATGGAGAGGGAGGGGTGCAGGATGATGCCCAGGTTGCGTGCGTGGTTTACGGGGGTGGGTGCGGGGCCTAGGGCAGTGGGCCACCAGGAGTCGTCCCATGTGGTTTTGTTGGGGCCGAAGATGATGATCTCGGTTTTGTTGGAGTTGAGCTTGAGGTGGTTAGTATTCATCCAGTTGGCGGTGTCGAGGAGAGCAGCGTGTAGGTTGGTTTTGGCAGTGGTGGGGTTGCGGGTGAGGGAGAGGATGAGTTGGGTGTCATCTGCATAGGAGAGGATAGTGATTCCGTGTGCTCGGAGGATGTTGGCTAGGGGGATCATGTAGATGTTGAAGAGTGTGGGGCTGAGGGAGGACCCTTGGGGGACTCCGCAGATGATCTTGGTAGTGGTGGAGTGGAAGGGTGGAAGGCGGACTCTCTGGGTCCGGTCGGTGAGAAAGGAGGTGAGCCAGTCTAAGGCTTTGTGGCGAATTCCTATGTTGTGGAGGCGTGTGCAGAGTGTGTGGTGGCAGACAGTGTCAAAGGCTGCGGAGAGGTCTAGACGGATGAGTGCGACGGTCTAGCCTTTGTCGACTTTGGTCCTGATGTTGTCAGTGCATGCGATGAGGGCGGTTTCCGTGCTGTGGTTCTTGCGGAACCCAGATTGTGAGGGGTCAAGAGTGTTGTTTGCTTCGAGGAAGTGGGATAGGCGGGCGTTGACTAGTTTCTCGGCAACCTTGGCGGGGAAAGGGAGGAGGGAAATGGGGCGGTAGTTGGAGAGGATCTCCGGGTCGGCTTTGTTTTTTTTTTTTAAGAGAGCAGTGATTTCTGCGTGCTTCCAGGGGTCTGGGTAGGTGGCGGAGTCGAAAGAGGAGTTGATTATGTTGCAGAGTATGGGGGCGATGGTTGGGCTGGCTTTGTTGTAGATGCGATGTGGGCAGGGTTCGGAGCGGGATCCGGAGTGGATGGAGTTCATGGTTTTTTCGGTTTCTTCATGTGTGGTGGGGGCTCAGGTGGTGAGTGTGGTGGGGGGTCGTGAGTGGGGGTTGGGTTGGGGGAGTGAGGGGTGTGTGTGGTGGGTTTGTGTGGTATGAAGCTGTTGTGGATGTCCAGGATTTTGTGGAGGAAGTGGTTCGAAAGGGCGTCACATAGGGGCTGTGTGTGTGAGGGGTCTATGTTGCTGGCTTTGGGTTTGGCAAGTTCATTTATGATGGTGAAAAGTTCTTTGCTGTTTTGAAAGATGTTGTCAAGGTGTGTCTTGTAGTGATCTCTTTTGGCGGTGCGTAAGAGTTGGTGATGGGTGCGAATGGTGGTTTTGAGGGTGGAGAAGTTGGTTGTAGAGGGTTCTAGTCGCCATATTTTCTCAGCTTGACGGCATTTGAGCTTGGAGTCTTGGAGTTCAGGGGTGAACCATGAGGCGTTCTTGATGTTGCGGGTGGCGATGTGTTTTCTGAGGGGGGATAGTGTGTCTGCGCAGGTGGTGATCCTTTGGAGAGGTTGTGTCCTCCTGTTTTGGGGTCGTTGGTGTGGGGGGGGTTGTGAGCCAGTTGGGAGTTCAGTCGTTCTGTGGGGATCTTGTCCCACATGCGGTAGGGTGTGGTGTGTTGATGGTGGTGTGTGGGGGGTTTCGTGAAGGCGAAGTGGACGCAGTGGTGGTCAGTCCAGAGGAGTTCGGTGGTGTGGGTGTAGGCTATGTGTTGGCTTGAGGTGAAAATTGCGTCAAGCGTGTCTCCTGCTAAGTCGGTGGGTGCGGTGACCAGTTGTTTGAGTCCGAGGTTGGTGAGGTTGTCTATGAGGGAGGTAGAGTTGTGGTCTTGTGGGTTTTCCAAGTGAAAGTTAAAGTCACCGAGGAGGATGTAGTCTGTGGAGGTGAGGGTGTGCGAGCTGATGGTGTTGGCGATGGTGTCGCAGAAGGCGGGGCGTGGTCCTGGTGGTCTGTAGATTAATGTACCTCTGAGGGTGGAGTTGTTGTTAATGTGGATCAGGAAGTGCATGTGTTCTGTGTTGTCGATAGTGTCTTGGGAGCTGGTGGTGACTTTGATGATGTCCCTGTGTAGTATGGTGATGCCACCACCTGGCCTGTTGAGGCAGTCTTTGTGTTGGAGTTTGTATCCCTTGGGGGTGGCGATGGCTATGTCAGGTTCTGAGGAGGGGTTGGTCCAGGTTTCCATGAGGAAGGCGATGTCAGGTGAATGTGATGTGACGAGGTCCCAGAGTTCTATGACATGTTTGTGAAGGGAGCGGGTGTTGAGGAGCAGGCAGTTGAGGTGGTTGTGGTGGGTGGTATTGGTGTGGTGCATGAGGGTGTTGTTGCAGGGTGTGTTCTGGTTGTGGGCTGGTGTGCGGCGGGGTTGGTTGGTGGGGGTGGGGCAGAGCAGGTGAGTATTGTGTTGGGGGTGTTGTGTTTGTTGAAGGTGGGGTTGACAGGTGTGGCAGGTGAAGGGGCCATGAGTGTGTGTGGGGCTAGAAGAGGTGCACATGGGGCGGGGGCCTGGGTTGAGTGAGTGGAGGGTGATGGGGGAGTAGGTTTGTCTGAGAGGGCCAGGGGGACGGGCGCAGATGGGCTTGCCTTTGGCGCACCTTCAGCGCACCAGCAGCGCGGCCGTGCCACGGCTGCCATAAAAGGAGGGGAGGGGAGGGTGGGAGTGGCAGCTGGGAGGAGGGAGGGCTGGTCGAATGGCAAGGCTGGGGGGGAGGGGCCGCAGGGGACGCAGAGGCGGGAACTGGAAAAGAAAAAGACGGTGAGGAGGAGGAGGAGGGAGGCAGGAGGGGCCGCAGGGGATGCAGCGGCGGGGAAACTGGAAAAGAAAAAGACGGTGAGGAGGTGGAGCGGGTGGCGGAGCGGGGAGCGACCTACCTGCAGAAGCAGATGGTGTGTCTGGCAGACCAGTACATCTCCCATGTCAATGCCAAGTATCCTGGGTATGTGCAGGATGCCTTTATCTTGAGGAATAGCAGCTTCCCATATGTGATGGCTCAACTCCAGGGGCACAAGGTGTGGCTAATAGGTGAGCCCATGGTCCCCACCCAGTTGTTGTAGAAATATGGGTGTGGGGTTGGCCCTAAGGGTGTCTGTGAGGCTAACAGGTATCCCTCGATATTTGCAGGTGACTCTGGTTACCCCAACCCCTCATGGCTACTGACCCCAGTGAGGAATGCCAGGACAAGGGAAGAGGAACGTTACAATGAGGCACATGGGCGAACAAGAAGGATCATTGAGTACACCTTTGGACTCCTGAAGGCCAGAATCCGGTACTGCCATCTGACTGGTGGATCCCTGTACTACTCACCCAAGAAGGTGTGCCAGATCATCGTTGCATGTTGCACAACCTGGCCTTGAAACGCCAGGTGCCTTTTCTGCAGGAGGATGAGCCTGGGGATGGGCATGTGGCAACGGTGGAGCCTGTGGACAGTGACGAAGAAGAGGCAGAGGAATAAGATGTAGGCAACAGAACCACACTAATTCAACAGTACTTCCAGTGACACACAGGTAAGACACTGTAACTTCACCTTCCATTGCAGTTTTGTGTTGGACATTGAACATGGCAGCCTGAATTCCCTATTTCTATGGCCACTTACTGTACCCTTTGGCATCTCTATTTTCAGATCTCTGTGCCCCACTCTGGCTCCTGGTGTGTTTACTGCTGCCCACTACAGGTCATACCTATGTAAATATTACAGTACATTTGAATTGCAATGTTTGCAGTTTGTGTAACTAATACATTTTTCAAACAATTGACAGACTCCATATTTGATTTTGTTCCAAGGGTGTTTAGTTAGGTGTTAATAAGTGGAGGGGGTATTGCAATGGGCTGGGTTGATGATGGAGGAAAGTCTAGGGTAAATTCCAGTCTATTTTTATCACAGGTGCATTGTCCAAGGGGGCATAGGAAGGGGAGCAATGGCAGTTGAAGGTGGACAGGGTGACAGAGTGGGACACAAGGATGACAATCGGGAGAGTCTTATTTCCTGGCAGGGGTCTTGGCAATGTTCTCTGGCTTCTGCCTGGATCGTAGGGACCATATACATGGTGGTTCTCCTTCTGCAGGGGGTGGGGTGCTGGTGGGCTGTTGTTCCTGTGGCGGGCCTCCTGTCCACTAGCATCGGCAGAGAGCTGTTCGGTTTGGCTAGTGTCAGGGGCACGTTGGTGTGCCACTGCCTCCCTCATGGTGTTGGCCATGTCTGCCAGCACCTGTGCAATGGTGACCAGGGTGGTGTTGATGTCCCTCAGGTCCTCCCTGATCCCCAGGTACTCTCCCTCCTGCAGCCCCTGGGTCTCCTGCATCTTGGCCAGTATCTGGCCCATGGTCTCCTGGTAATGGTGGTATGCTCCCAGGATGTTGGGGAGTGCCTCGTGGAGAGTCAGTTCCCTGGGCCTGTCCTCCCCCTGTCGCACAGCAGTCCTCCCAGCTTTCCTGTTGTCCTGTGCCTCTGTCCCCTGAACCGTGTGCCCACTGCCTCTGACCCCAGGTCCCTGATCGACCTTTGTTTGTGGGGTTGCCTGGGGTCCCTGTAGTGGTGGACACACCGCTGACTGATGTGCCCTGGAGACAGAGGGATGGGCCCGCTGGGTGGGTGCTATGCTGATGTTTCCTGAGGGGGGAGGCTCGGTGGTGGGTTGGGACTGTGGCTGGGTCACGACTGTCCAGAGGTCCCTGATGTGCCAGGTTGGTCATCGTGATCCAGGCGTGCAGAGCTGCTGTCATCACTGTGGGCCTCTTCGGGGGTGGGGGGAACTGGATGTGGCTGGCACCTCCTCTCTGGTGACGTTGAGTGGGGGTCCTGTGGGGATGTAAATGCAGTGTTATTGTTTCTGCGTATGCCATCTTGTCCATGGATATGTTTCCCTCTATGGTTATTAGCAAAGCACCTTTGGGTTGTGTGAGTTGTGATTGGTTTGGCTAAGTGATTGTCACTAGTGTGCATGCTGTGGTGATGGGTGTCCATGCAGGTCTGTGATGGGGGTCCATGCATTGGTGTTGCATGCAGGGCTTGGTATTGGGATGAGTGAGATGTGATGGTGGGGTATATGTGAGGTGGTGGAGTGATGGGGGTGAGGTTAGGGGTAGGAGTTTGTGATGGCATGCAGGTTGGGGGTGATGGTAATAGAGAGTTGACTTACCAGAGTCCAGTCCTCCTGCTACTCCGGCCAGGCCCTCAGGATGTATGATTGCCAAGACTTGCTCCTCCCATGTTGTTAGCTATGGGGGAGCAGATGGGGGTTCACCGCCAGTCCTCTGTACAGCTATCTGGTGTCTTCCAACCACGGAACGCACCTTCCCCCGTAGGTCGTTCCACCTCTTCCTGATGTCATCCCTTGCTCTGGGGTGCTGTCCCACAGCGTTGACTCTGTCCACGACTCTCTGCCATAGCTCCATCTTCCTTGCAATAGATGTCTGCTGCACCTGTGATCCGAATAGCTGTGGCTCTACCCAGATGATTTCCTCCACCATGACCCTTAGCTCCTCCTCTGAGAACCTGGGGTGTCTTTGTGGTGCCATGGGTGTAGTGTGAGTGGTATATGTGTGGGGTGATGTGTTGGGTGTGTGCTGTGAGGTGCGTGGATGGTCTGTGGGTGATGGTGTTTTGTGGCTCATATTCAGTGGGTGCTCCTGGCTTGTATCTCTCACTTGCCAAAATCTGTGGGTCATAAAGTGTTGTGGGTAGTGTGTGTGGGTGTGTTTTATATTGGTGTGGAGGTGGTATGTGTATTTTGAATTGTCCAATGTGGTGTTGTTTTGTTAGTGTGTGTGTGTGTGTGTATTTTGAGCGCGGCGGTGTATACCGCAAATGGTTTACCGCAGTTAAATGACCGCCGTGGTGATTCGTGGGTCATGATGCTGTGGGCGTATTTCTGTTGGCGTAACAGTGTGGGTTTTGGTACCGCCAGTTTATCACTGACCTTTGGTGTGGCAGACTTGTGTGTGTGTCCGTATAGTGGCAGATTTCTATGTGTGGGTCATAATACGGGTAGAGGTATACCGCTGCAGTCGTGGTGTGTTGGCGGCAGTCAGCATGGTGGTAAGCGGCACTTACCGCCACTGTTGTAATGAGGGCCGAAGTCTTTTCAAACAAGAACATACTAGGACTTGTCTCTCTCCTCAGATTAGCCAGCAGGACAGGGTTCCATCACTAGTTCTAGAGAGACAATATGCAGACACAAACTACTTTTACACAAAGGGAATCTTAAGAGCTTTCCTCTTTACCTTTGTTTTCAGTTTTTACCTTTGATTCACAAATTCTTTATTCCTGAAACTTTAATCGAGATTTTGTCACATTGTTTACATTCAAATCAGTCTTTCCAAAATATTCAAATGAGCAACTAGGTCCTACCTAGAACTCCCTGGAATACGCTCCCCCTTGCAGAATCCGGATAGATACCACCAAAGCTTCGACAGAAGAGGCCAACAGTGAACGACTTCTAAGGTGGCTCTGCCTTGGAAGTGCGCCAAACCAAGAGACAAAGGATTCCAGGATCAGAAGACAGCCTCTGGATAGTGAGCATTGTGCTGAGGTGGAGCCAGCTGTTACCCGAGCCCCACCTGAAAACTCAATACCCTGGAGACAGCATTATGGAATGTTAGAAGTGCGCCTCACCCAATGAGTCAGCAGTCTGGAAGGAGCACTGGAGAACCTAAGAGGTGTGCCCTGTTGGCGCGTCTGACCTTAATAAGTAAACTTACGAGGGGACGCAAATAGGTCGATTAACCTTTTGACTCGCAATTAAGATGTTCTTACCAAAGCTCCAGTACATAATCATTAACCAATACACAATCATCAATAATCAGTAACAGTAATAATCAGTGGAGTCAGTAATCGTCACGTACCATGACCCTCCAGTCATGAATAACCACACCTTTTAGTACAAGTTAGAATATTTATTTCACTATATTAACAATGCTAAGGTCATGTAGATTAATCTCAATATCAAATGAAACACATACAGAAATAATACTGGCTGTCCAAAGCAGCGGAAGAAATGTAATCTAATCAAAGCTTGAACTACAACACATTCTAACATTATGGTGCAAATTAATAACAAAGTCAACTGCGTCAAAGTAATCACATAAATTAAGTTTAGCAGAGAAATTCATCAAGCATTAATCCCCATTAGCATGATTTCATTAGTGAAGATCCTTAACTAACACCAGATTGGTATCAGCATGTTGGGCTTCATGCAAAACAATTTAGTAACACAAATTTTGAAAAACATCCAACTATGGCTCTATCAAAACAATGCAGTTGGTACCTAGAAAGAAAAAGCAAATATGCATATTAGTCAGCAGTTTAGCTCTTAATACCTATCCTCAATGTGGCTCAGCAAGAAGAGTCAGTCTTCATCCTCAGGACATCAGTCGATCAGCAAGGCAATCCGGATTCAGCATCAAAGTTCAGAAAACGTAAAGCTTTTAAGCATTAAAGTTAAGCACGTCTCTTGTCAAGACACATAAGAAATATTGACCTTCTGGCCAGCAAGAAAATGGGCAATTAATCTGTCTTCTCTCAGTGTAGCATTGTTAAATCAAAAGTAGCAAAACTATTTCCTAACTCCCTATTGGTCAGTTAATCGCATGTTCACACTTTGCCCAATAAAACAAAAACTTCAAATCTATGAATTATACTATTACTCCATTCACATGTCGTTGATTGGTTGTCTTCCAATGTCCTCATCATCCGGCTTGTCAATTAACAATATTGTTGCAGCTTCCTCTCCAGTGTCTCCATTGTTCTTCTCCTGAGAAAGTCAGTCTCACACGCATTACACATATGTTACATTAATAAAAACAGCATCTTCTAGCAATCAGTTCTCATGAGAAAGCTTCAGCTATGAGCACATTTAAACAATGCAAAAAGAAAAATCACAGTTTAACTCTCTAGGACAGTCATTTATTAAACGTTAAGAATACAGCTTTGACATGAGGCCTGGCAAACTAGGCCAAGACACTCGCTAAGTTAAGGCGTATAATTAATAAAACTAGAGCATAATGCATAACCCTAAATATTACATGTTACTAGATCAGTCAAACATATATTCAACATTTCACAGTATTAGATCTCTAGTAAGTACAATTTGTGAACATTGGCGGCCACTCTTCGTAATCAAAATTTCAAATGCGTGCATTATTTTCTACGTTATTATATTTTCTACACAAATCACTTATTCAGAATACATGAATACTCATTAATAATTATCATTAATTCACCTGCGCTAGCAATCCCTCCTCTGATGACTAAATGTGTCATCACACTAACTACCACCCACAATTTTTTAGCATCAGCTAAAGTTCTGTCAATTCAATCCCTTCATACTTTTGTTTCCCTGTTGAGTTTTCTCTATACAATTCTTCCCTTTTCTTTTCTTCCCTCCTCTGATTATTCTTTGACCTTTTCAATTTAATTCTTTTGCATAATCTACACAATCCCCATATTCCAATTAGACAAAGCACAATAATTAACATTCCCGGCAAGATTTGAAATAGAATCCCATTCCAAATGTTGCTGAGCCAATTCCCCACTGAAGCAAACCCTTTTGCCAACCTTTTCCCAAACACCTGGTTCTTTCAAGAAATTCTGTCCCTTTCAGAAACTTCTTCAAATCCTCCATTTGATACATCTTTGGAAAAACTATCCCATACCATCCTCTTGGAAGACTGTAATAAGCATTAAGACCACAGATATAATAAATTCCAGGAATCAGCGGGTCCTGTCCATTTACTCTAAAACAAAAACACATGCCTTCTGTCACTCATTCCTACAAATAAAGTTTCAGTGCATGATTTAGGCCTTTTTATACAAAGTTGCCCTACGTGTTGTGCACTGAATGCTAATTTCCCTTGTGTTTTAATTGCACTATAAGCATAATCATTCTTGTAGGTTCTTTTCTCTAAGCCTTTTTCTAATTTCTCCTTCAATGCCTTTTTCCTGTCATCTGTATGATCTAAAAAGCTTTTCTCTAAAGGTGTAAGCAAGCTTGTCAGGTTATTCCTGTGTGCATAAGCTGTGCCAAATGTTAATGTGGGCTCAAAGAAACCTCTAACTATTATTATGTCATTAACTTTAGCTACTCTACTCAAATACCTAATTATAGGAACAAACAAAAACATGATATCATAATTTGAGTAAAAGTACTGTATGTATTCCTGGTTATAAAATCTTATTCGTAGCAGACTGCAACTTATTGCGTAGGTTAATGGCAAACTATTATAGGTGACTCCTTCCTCAACTGATGAAGGAATCTGCGTACACACAACAATTCTTCGCATACATTGTCTCGACATACTCACTGAACAAGCGAAAGAAAACAGAAGAAAGTTCTCCTTGTGCATTAGTATCCCCATGCACATATTTCTCATCTAGCCTAGACCTCCCTAATGCCGTTAATGTAGTAGTTGTCTCAAAAGCAGAAGAATGGTTGGCTTCTCTCTTATCAAGAACAGACATACCCACAATCAATACCACAAACAATATCTCACACAATTGCCAAACCAATACTCATATTTACAGCGCCTAGCATTTCTACCAGGTTGACTAATGTTACTCATGATCTGTAAAGAATCAGAAAGCAGAAGAGCATTTGAGAAAACTGCAGCAAAAATAACATTACAGCTTTCAGTCTCACTTCTAGGATCCCCTGTCAAAATCGGTAAGCAGCTTGTCAAAATCAGGTTTCAAAAGTCAAATCAGGTTATCAATGTCTCTTCCGGTTACTTTCAACAGTCTCTTTTCTCAAAAATTCTTTCAGATTGTTTCAACATTTCAGTTCATCAGCTTCCTTTAAGTGCCAAAATACTGACCTGGAATGTCTCTATCAAAACAAAAAGACAAAAACTCTTGCTGCCATTCACTTGTAGTTGCATACGGCCATTCAGAACCTGCGTATATTTGACTTGCTATTTTCTTTCTTTTCAACTTTCGATCACCATTCAATTCTCCTTCACTTACATCTTCTCTCCTTGTTGTATTTACTTCTTCCTCTATTGTTGCTTCAACAAGCACTTCCTTTCCTCTTTCTATTTGCATCTCCGGCCACTTATCTCCCTTTAGTGGACCTTTTGTCAGTGTTCTCTTCAGAGTTGAATTTTCTCCTTGTTCTGTGGTGTTTTCTCTTGATGAACCTGCAATCGGTTCGGGGGAGTCAGATCACAATGACTTTGATCCACCTCAACTCCATTCCCCTCTCGGTCTGGCAATTGCTCTGTCTCTCACAATAGTCTTCTTCTGGGAAAGCCCTCCCCTGATTAGGATATCCTGCTGCCTCAATTGAGATAGGCTCTCTGTCACCCTCCTGGAGGTCTTCTCCTTTGTCTCACACAGAAGTGACTGAACCATCCTCAACGGGCTCAGATCTGGTCTCAGTTCCCCTTTGTTCTAATTCCGGCCCTGAGACTTGTTTCGCTGTTGTTGGTACTCTCAATAACTCTTCTTCCTCATGATCCAGTGGACATGCCACTCTCTTCGTGTGACTTGCATGGGTCCAGTTCGGAATTCCAGCACACTTCACAGCTGTGGTAGTTGTCAGAACTACCTGATAAGGTCCCTTCCAACGAGACTCCAAACACGTTTTCCTCATGTGTTTCCGGACCACAACCCAGTTTCCAGCCCTCGGATTGTGTCCTGGGTCATGGATCGGTGGCAGTATGGTGGCTTCCACCTGCTGAGAGAAAGAGCGAACCACATCAGCCAGACCTTTGCAGTAGTCCAACACCATATCATCTGTAATGTTGACAAGTGCATTTGCAGGCACCGCTGGCAACCTCATGGCTAGGCCCATAAGGATCTCATGCGGCGACAATCCTGTCTTCCTGTCAGGTGTGTTTCTCATTGACATCAACACTAAAGGCAATGCGTCAGGCCGTTTCAAATTTGTTGACGCACACATCTCTGCAACTCTTGACTTTAAGGTACCATTCATCTGTTCCACTAGTCCTGATGCTTCAGGGTGGTAACTACAATGCAACTTCTGCTCAATGTCCAATACTGCACACAGTTATTTAATTACTTCATTGTTGAAGTGACTTCCCCTATCTGATTCTAAAGAGATCGAAAAACGAAATGTGGTATCAGTTCCCTAAGCACTAGTTTTGCTACTGTGAGACTATCATTTCTTTGTGTAGGGTAAGCTTCAATCCAGTGACTAACAATCACCAACACATATCTCAACTCTCCACAAATGCATCTCAATAAAATCCGTCTACATTCTGCTGAATGGACCTTCAATTCTTTCAACGTGGCTCAAAGTAACCACTGTCCATTTCCCTGTGTTTAGTTGTTTGCAAATGACACAACGATGGCAAGCTGCTTCAGCAACCTGTCTAAACTTTGGGTTGAAACAATCATGTTTGAACAGTCGAATCATTGCATCCCTCCCAATATGTGCTTGGCCATGATAGTACCTCGCCATTTGAGACAACAGACTATTTGGCAAAACCAATTGACCCTCTTCTGAAACCCACAATTCATCTTTTTTTTGCACACATTTCATTTTGCTCTATGAACGCTTTTCCTCCCTGTCAGCATTATTCTGCAACAGTTTTAATTCCTCCATAGTGTCAATTACGTTTAATGCAAAACTTGGACATCTCATCATCTTCCTGTAACAGCTCCCACTTGTCTTTAAATGATATACAGTTCAATGTGCAAAACCTTGCAACTTGATCCGCATATCCATTTCCCAGTGACACAAAGTCTTGTGACTTCAGATGTGCAATGCATTTCACCACAGCAATCTTTTCAGGCATTTGAAAAGCATGTAACAATTCTTTAATTCTCTCACCATTTCTCACTGGTGAACCAAAAGAGGTCATGAAACCTCTCTGTGACCACAGCTGGCTAAAATCATGAACTATTCCAAATCCATACTGGCTATCCGTACATATGGTAACTTTCAAGTGAGCAGAAACATGGCACGCTCTAGTAAGGGCTACCAGTTCTGCTACTTGGGCAGAATACACTCCTCGAAGCCATGAAGCTTCCAAAATACCAGTAATTGTGCACACAGCATATCCTGCTCTCAGTGTCCCTGCATTGTCTCTCAGACAAGAACCATCAACAAAGATAATTTGGTCATTTTCTTCCAATCGGGTGTCTCTAATGTCAGGTCTTGGTTTTGTGCACAAGTCAGTTACTTCAAGACAATCATGCTCAACATATTCCACTTGCTCAATTTCGATATTTTCATTTGGAAGTAAGGTTGCTGGGTTGAGCACTGTACATCTTTTCAATGACACATTTGGTGATCCAAGAATACTCGTTTCATATCTGGCCAACATTGCACCAGTCAAATATTGGGTTTTCGTCCTTGTAAGTAAAATCTCAATGGAGTGAGGGACCATTACAGTCAGTGGATGTCCCATCACAATGCCTTCCCACTGTGTAAGGCTTTGACCAACTGCTGTAACTGCGCGCAAACAACCCGGTAAGGCTGCTGCAACTGGGTCAAAGTAGCTGAAAAATATGCTACTGGGTGCTTTCCACCTCCATGGACCTGTGTCAAGACAGACAAAGAACATGAATCACGCTCATGACAAAACAATGTGAAAGGTTTTGTGTAAACAGACATACCCAACGCTGGAGCCTTGCACAAACTCTCTCTCAATTCAGCGAATGCTTTCATTCCAGCCTGGTCTAACATTATAGGATCAGAGACTTCCTTATGAGTCAGCTTCTGCAATGGTATTAAAATGACTGAAAAATTTGGAATCCATTGGCGACAATAGCCTACCATCCCTAAAAACACCCTGACATCCCTCTGTGTGGTCGGGGGATTTATCTGCAATATGGTTGTAATCCTTTCTCTGGATATCTTTGTTGAACCCTTCTCAATCTGGTGACCCAAATATTTCACTACTTTTTGGCAGTGCTGCAATTTAAGCAGAGACTATTTGTTACCATTCTTTCCCAAATGGTTCAACAGGGCAATGGTAACATACTTGCATTCGTCCCTTGTTTTGGACACAATCAGCAAGTCATCAATGTATTGCACCAAGGTTGATTGAAAAGGCAATTCCAATGACTCCAAATTCATTTTCAAGATCTGATTGCATATGGAAGGTGACTCTGAAAACCCTTGAGGAATTCTGCACCAGCAATAGACTCGATCCAGAAATTTGAAACAAAAGAGAAATTGGCTATCCTCACGAAAAAGTGCATAAAAGAAGGCTTGCAACAAGTCAATGACAGTGTACTACTCAGCATCACATGGAATCTGAAACATTATCACAGCTGGGTTTGGCATCATGGGACAACATTTAACCACAATCTCATTTATTTTTCTTATATCCTGGACAATCTGAACCTTCCCAAAGGGCTTTTGCAACCCCATTATTGGTGAATTACAGGGACTGCTCAATACTTCCTTCAAAACCCCTTGCTTTACAAAGTCCGCAATTATTTGGGCAACCTTCATAAGAACATTTTGCGGCATGTGGTACTGCAGAAGTTGGGGCAAAACTGCATTCGGCTTCACAGTAACTTTAACTGGCTCAACTCCCTTTATCAGACCTACTTCTTTTCCTGTCAAATCCCACACTTTTTCCTTAACTCCTCCCTGCAAATCGGGATGAAGCTCTTTCACTGTGAACATCAGGAAAAGTTCAATCAGAGGATATTCCTCATTTGTAGTTCCACACTCGGTCTCTAGGGCTTGGTCATCTTCATCATCACTATTCATCTGAATCTCAATCACATCATTTGAACAAGTTATTGAACACTTTGCTTTATATAGTAATTCTCCTCCCAGTAGGGATACTGGACTTGAATCGCAGACTAGAAATCTGTGCAATTCCTGAAAGTTGCCAATCTCAACTTGAACCAGATCTGTAATTGGGTTGGTCAAATACTGGTTCGCTACTCCCACAACCTGAACTGTTCTACCTGAAAGGACCAAATTTGGAACTTCTGCACTTCTCACTGTAGAGCGTGTAGCTCCCGTGTCAACCAAGAAGGACACTTTGTGACCCATAACCTTTCCCTTCACATAGGGACCTCTTCGATCTACTTCTAAGGAAGCAGCAAGCACACATGGGTCCTCATCTGAACTGTCACTCGTCCAATCATCATTTATTCCATTCTCACTGTGTAACGGGAATTGGTGCACTGTGTTACTACTTTGGTTAAGCCTCTCACCTGTGATCTGTTGAGAAAGCATCATCTGTTGCTGTTCCATCGGGGCTTGAGGCATTTGAATTTGCTGTCTAGGTACCATGGGAACCTGCTGTTGCATTGGCTGCATCTGTGTCATTGTACACATGGCACTTGCACCTGCTGCATGGGTTGGAAATTTTGCATTTGATTCACATTATTCAGAAAATTTGGATTAGGACCTCTCACTCTCGGTCCTCTCACATTCTGGAATGAATTGATGTCATTACTCTGCTGAATGACACCTTCCTGCACCATCATTGGACACTCCCGTTTCCAATGTCCAAGCGCTCCACAAATGTGACATGGCAATAACTTCTTCATTCCCTGCACATCTTTCTGAACCACTACAGTACTCAAGTCTGGACCACGATTCATATTTCCTCCCTGACCTCTACCTCTCATCTGGGGCTGAAATTACATGTTCCCCTCCTGCTGCTGCCCATAACTGCTGTGGAAAATTCCCTTGCACTCCTGTTAGAGCGGATTTAATCTGCATCACCATCGCCTTCTCTTTCAACTTTCTCTGCTTCAACTCAATTTCATCACTACAGTATTTTGCATACTGCAACACCTCATCAATCGGCTTTACTTGCCAGCAAATTAAATGACTCTTAATCATCCAGCTAATTTCAGGTCTCAATCCTTCCACAAATCTGAACACAAAATGTAGCATGTCTTTCACCTCAATTGTTTCTGTATCACTGTAATTTTTAACACCTGCAATAATCTCTCATAATACGGATGTATCAACCCCTTTGCTTCCTGAGCTGCCCTGTCAATTCTCTGCCAATCAACATTTTGGGGCAAAATTCTTGTTTTCAAAAACTCAATCACCTTATAGTAATATTTCATTACTTCAGGAGATGGTGCACCTGTATTCTTGTCTCTCTCCAGCTCGCTTGTTGGCCAATCTACACTCCCCTTGCACTTGATCCACAGTTCAGCTGGAACTACTATCTCTAGTAATGTGTTCAAGTCCTCCCATAGGCATTTTGCGAATTTCACAAACCTGTCTGTCTGCTGATACCACTCTACTGGCTTCTGTCTCAATTTTGGATAATCCTTTGTAAATGACAGAATGTCACTTCTGCTCCAAGGGACATGAACAGAATTTCCCCCTGTTATCTCTCTCATTGGTAAATTTTTCACTGGATCTTTATCCTGCTGCACATTTGCAGTCCGCTCCAAAGAATCCTGTTTTCTTTTGTCTCTTCTTTACCCATATGCCTCCCCATTTGTCTAATGCTCTCCAGGTCTGAGCACTTTGAAGCAATTCCTCTAGGTGTGTCTTCATTCCAGCAGATCTCATGTGTTCATAATCTTTAGCCTCAAAAATCTAGTCTGTAACTCCTTTTCAAATGTTTAGTTTTCTCTATTTCTCTGCCAGGTCTGCTAGATTCTGATGAATATTGCTCACCTCTTTCATAATCTTCGGGCACAAATATCTCTACTCTGCCTCTGTGTAGGCTTCTAACCTATTCACTGCCATAGTTCCCTCAATGAGTTGACCCGCTTCCATGCTTAGCCTAGCATAATTCAAATAGTCCTCTCCTTTAGGAGCGCTCCGTGGGGTATTCAGCTTGTCTAACCATTCAGAAAGCTGCTGGGCTGTCAATCCTTGCAATGAAATATTACTTGCTTGAACTCGTGGCACCTGCTGTGAAACTACATTCGGGGTCTGCGATGATATCAATTTCAAACTCTGACTAACATTTGACCCTGCCATAGTATCTGGAAGTGCTACAAATGGACTAAGGCCTAGCAATTGAGCTTGATCCGTCAAAAGTCTGCCCCACAGGAGAGATTATCTGAACGTTCTCATTTAGTCCTCCCCTCATTATATTTCTCCCTGTTCATTGCTCCCTGTTCACCTACAGTAGGTTTCTTTTGTGCAAATAAGGTACAGCTGGACTAACAGTAATGGGTAGCGATATAGCATCTGAATTTGGCCTGGCGCCTAGGCTCTGTGGGAGAGTAACTCCCATATTCTGATTCATCATTGAAGACATATATGACTGTATCCCTGTTACTGTAGTGATTCTTGGCATTGCCTGCGGCTGCACTTGGGGCAGTAGGAATGGAGCTGGTTCAGTCTGAGCCAACATTGGTCTTGGGTAAACCTGTTTCATAGGCACCATTAAGTTTGAAGTAGTTTCCGTAGTGGGCACATCAGGATAAATTCTCTGAACCTGTGGCGGCTGCATCTGGTTTTGCACTACAGGAGCAGTAGGCACATGAAGACTACTCTGTATTGCATTCTGTGTCAGGCTATCATTAATCTGTATTGGACTCAGTGTCCCATTAACCTGCATTGGAGCTGTCAGATCAACAATGGTACTTGGACCACTCATGCGCTGTATATGGTGGTGGGCGAGTTCTCTATAACTCTGTAATAAATTCATCATCACCCGATTCCTCCTCCACTTTTGTAGACTTTCTGGCCTTCCTACTTTTGGTCGGAATTCTGTTAGTCTTTCTGTTAGCTTTCCTTCCTTCCTTCTCATTGTCCTGCGTAACTGCTGCAAACAACGTAATTCCGTGTAAAGTCTCTGTCCTCCAAACTCTGAGCACTGTCCCATCTATCCTCTGTTAAAGTCTTTTGTGCTTTTCTCATCCTCCTCGAATTTCTGTTGCTGTTGTTGTCTAGCTACTAGCTCCCAAATCGCTAATGCTTCAAGCTGTGCTGGTCTCGGAAGGGGCTTTGTTTCATACAGCACCATCCTTAATTTCTCTAAAACCCTCAAATTGAGCGTTCCATTTGTAGGAAATGCTAAGTTCCCATCCTCCCCTATTAATTTGCACTATTGCTTTAGCCAAAGACATGGCGCAACACCCCTCGCTTCTATTACAATGTAAGCTGGTATACCTTCTGGTGGTACAGCCTCACCTATACTCGTTGGAATGTACGTATCTCCCCTCAAAGCACTCTTTAAAGCTTTGAAAAATTTCATCTTTCGACCTTGCTATTCAAAATCAAATCAAGAAGTGACCTTTATTCCCAGAGCTCCTTTCACCTACTTTCTCAACCAATTGCCTCTCACGGTCAGTTGTCAATCCATGCGCGACCCTTTTCACTAACCGACCTATCCCAGTGCAGCTCCAATGACGTCACGCTCACATGTATTAAATTGCCAGCACTAATCAAAACCCAAAAACCAGATCTGCTGGTTTACTACAGGAAAGGCAACACAATTGCTTCAGAAACGTTATCGCTGACGGCGCTCGCTCTTGCAGCTACTCTTTTCTTGGTCTCCCAGATTCGCAAGCAAAATTCAACCTTCAAATTTTACTCTCAACTGATCAATGGGTCGGTCCTAATGCACATAGGACTCGCCAAATCGCCGTCAATATTTTCTTTCACTCACTTTGACTCACACACTGACTTGTTGACCATGCTCGATCAACCTACCAAACCAGACAGATTACAACATAAAACCAAGTGTCTCATACACTTTTTAATATACTTCAGAGTCTTAGACCACGCAGGGTCTATACATCAACAACCACGTGAGCAAGTTTTTAAAGTACCAAGTGCCACACACGTGAAGTTCGACGACCTCCCTACTCTCACACAGCGGAGTACGCACACTCCAAAAACTTCACTTGGAGTACGCAAACTCCCTAAAACCCTCACAAACCTCATGATTCACCTGCGATTTGTATAAGCTGTGTAAGCACAACCTACTTCATTCACACGGTCACTAGAATACCGAGAACATCCTCAAACAATCATTAGTAAGATCCAGGATTCTGGGAAAGTAATTTCTGAGCTTAGGGAAACATTTTCTTTCGAAGTAGCATCATTGAAAAACGAAATCCAGATTTCAATAATAATAATGAACCTTCACCTCTCTTTGGTAACACTGTTAACACCCTTTACCCTAAACGGACGTCTACAGTAAGCGCTTAAGGAGACAAACCATCCTCTGCTACCATCTCTATTAGCACGTCTGACCTTAATAAGTAAAAACTTACGAGGGGAAGCAAATAGGTTGATGAACCGTTTGACTCGCAATTAAGATGTTCTTACCAAAGCTCCAGTACATAATCTTAAACCAATACACAATCAATAATCAGTAATCAGTAACAGTAATAATCAATGGAGGCAGTAATTGTCACGCACCATGACCTTACAGTCATGAATAACCACACCTTTTAGTAAAAATTTGAATATTTATTTCACTATATTAGCAATGCTAAGGTCATGTAGATTTATCTCTATATCAAATGAAACACATACAGAAATAATATTGGCTGTCCAAAGTGGTGGAAGAAACGTAATCTAATCGAAGCTTGAACTACAACACATTCTAACATTATGGTGCAAATTAATGACAAAGTCAACTGCATCAAAGTAATCACATACATTAAGTTTAGCAGAGAAATTCATCAAGCATGATTTCTTTAGTGAAGATCCTTAACTAACACCAGATTAGTATTAGCATGTTAGGCTTCATGCAAAATGATTTAGTAACAAACGTATAAAAACATCTAACTATGGCTCTATCAAAACAATGCAGTTGGTACCTAGAAAGAAAAAGCAAATATGCATATTAATCAACAGTCTAGCTCTTAATACCTATTCTCAATGTGGATCAGCAAGCAGAGTCAATCTTCGTCCTCAGGACATCAGTCGATCAGCCAGGCAATCAGGATTCAGCATCAAAGTTCAGAAAACGCAAAGTTTTTAAGCATTAAAGTTAAGCACATCTCTTGTCAAGACGCATAAGAAATATTGACCTTCCGGCTAGCAAGAAAATGGGCAATGAATCTCTCTCCTCTCACTGTAGCGTTGTTAAATCAAAACTAGCAAAACTATTTTCCAATTCCCTATTGGTCAGTTAATCGCATGTTCACACTTTGTCCAATAAAACTAAAACTTCAAATCTATGAATTCTACTATTACTCCGTTCACAAGTCATTGTTTGGTTGTCTTGCAATGTCCTCATCATCCGGATTGTCAGGTAACAATATTGCTGCGGCTTCCTCTCCAGTGTCTCCATTGTTCTTCTCCTGAGAAAGTCAGTCTCACACGCATTACACATAATATGCTACATTAATAAAAACAGCATCTTCTAGCAATCGGTTCTCATGAGAAAGCTTCAGCTATGAACACGTTTAAACAATGCAAAAAGAAAAATCACAGTTTAACTCTCTAGGACCGTCATTTATTAAACGTTAAGAAACACAGCTTTGACATGAGGCCTGGAAAACTAGGCCAAGACACTTGCTAAGTTAAGGCTTATAATTAATAAAACTGGAGCATAATGCAAATCACTTAATATGACATATTACTACATTAGTCAAACATATATTCAACATTTCACAGTATTAGTTCTCTAGTAAGTACACTTTGTAAACATTGGCGGCCACTCTTCATAATCAAAATTTCAAATGCGTGCATTATTTTCTACCTTATTTTATTTTCTAAACAAATTACTTGTTCAGAAAACATGTATACTCATTAATAATTATGATTAATTTACCTTCGCTAGCAGCCCCACCCGATGAGTCATCAGTTTGGGAAGCACCAGTGAACCATTGGACTGTGATTCCCCCTCACAATGCAGATACCCATACCACACATGGATTTCAAGAAAAAAGTTCATAAAAGTTGAACAAATCAGCCCATTTCTTATTTTACGAAAGGGTCTTCAAGTCTTTGATGCAAACTTCTTGATTATATGCTTTGACATCGTAACAACCATTGCCCATTTTTCCTTTAAACGTACACTATTCCACAGGACACAGTGCCATGAAGTCTACCATACCAGCTGAGAAAATCATGCATGTGTGAGTGCACGCTACTGAGATATTGACAAAGCTCCTAAAACACAATTTTTCCCTGCAGCATCTTTTTTTCTTGCTTCTCTTTTATGGAGTGGGAGTCACCTATGACCTGCATGAATGTGTGTTTATGTGCCATATGCGCAACCTAGTGTCTGGTGGGACATGTCCAAAAAAAGGTGGGGTGGAATGAAACTGGCTTAAATCTTTTTTCCACACATGGAGTAACGCCCCTGGAGTTTAGCATAACTTGTAGCATCTGTAATAACTGAGAACAACACTCACTTTTAGACAAGGTTTTTAATAAAGTATTTATCTTCCTCCTTCTATCATAAGATCCACTGGGATCTTATGATGTGCCACTGCTCATGCTATGACAGAGTGATTTCCACTAGTAACAACTGGTGAGAAAGCCTTTACTTGACGAGGCTCAAGAAACAGGTCATTCTAAGGGCCTCTCTAGTAGTCTTGCAGGTGTACACGCCTGGTCATCAGTATTCTCAGACTCCTGATAGATCCAATTCCAAACTAAGAAATGTTCCTTATAGGAGTCTGAAGAGAAAATGGTTCACTGTCTTGTGTCAGCCTCTTCTCTGCAAGGTCCTGATGTATTCTGAATAGAAGGTGTACTTTGTTTTGGTATCGACTATGGTGCCTGACTTGGTGCCTAGGGGATTTCAGCAGACTCTCGAACTCAAGTCTCAGGAACTCTACATCAAGGGAATACTGGCAGAAATAGCTCTTTTCTCTATCTAATGGGTTCAGCATCAGTGGGTGCTGTAAAATACTGAGATTTTATAGAGTTGGCTCCTACTCCAAGAAATGGCACTCTCAGTCCATTACTTGTATTGCTTGTTTATGCTCGGCCCAAGGTGGAACCCCAGAGAGAATGATCCTTGGTGCCTGAGAGGCCATATGCATCTTAGGCCATATAGAATAAAGCTGCTCTCTGGTGTTGATGCTAGAAATCCAAAGCCAAGTCTCCGTCCTGGATGTGCGTTTTCTGGAGGGTTTTCTCTCAAGTCTAAGTCACAAGAGTCGACACTGCTCTTCCACGGCATTCAGGCTACCAGACAATGAATCCCTCTCGCCACCTATTGTGTGCCCCTTCAATAGCTGCAACACTAATGGTGGATAGTTACTCTGTAGAGTGTTGCTAATGCACCATTGTTATACACCTAACTCCTACTGCACCAGTGCCGAATGGCCTTTTTTGAGTGAAAGGCGATACAGGCCAAACACTCACTTTTGATGTGGGTATATTGCAAACACATATTACAGACCCAATGCTGGCCCGACCACTGGAATTTGGTGTTACAGGAAGGACAAAATTAAAAAGCTGTATTCTACAAACAATCCTCGAAATGACTAATTCATATATAACCTTGTCCCACTCCTTTCCAGTGGTTCAGCCCGAAGTGGTTGAAGGTTTCACAGTGAATTGCAGGTTTTTTTCCTGCCCTGAACGAAGCTCCAGTCCTCCTCCGTCAAAATGATTTTCTGGCCCACACAAGAACAGAAAGCTCAGAAACTCTCCTACACCCAGTGGTGGAAAAAACACAGTCTATGATGGAGTCCGTGTCCTGGTGCATTGCGGGTCTGAAGAGCGGTGTCTTGAGTGGCATCAAAGACATTATTGTAGAAAAACAAGTTGTAACGTTTCAGGCCCAACACTAGAGTGCAAGGTTGTGATTTGCAGCTGCACGTGCTGCAAACAACACATTCAAAACACTTTAACCTACTTATGCTTCTTTTCTAATATGATTGTCAAACAGTAATGTTTGTGAATGTGTGAGAAGATGACCATATTGCTGCCTCCCTAATATCAATAAGTGGGATGTGGACAAGAAAAGCCATGGTGGCCCTAGTTTTTAAAGTCTTGACTACAGCTGTTGTTTAGCTATCTGTAGGGGAAGAACTATTGTGGACCACAGCAAGACTTAGAGGGATTTGGTTGGCAAATTGCTTATGATAGGTTGGATTTTTTGTCAATCTGATTTGCTTGCATTTTTTTTGGTGGCTTTCCTTCCTCTTCTTGTGTTTGTTCATCCTCTGTAGCATAGCTTCATGCAACTTAGTGACTTGTATTCTTCCAGTGGTTACATTCAGGGAACTGCCTCTTTTTGTCAGCACTCCATTGGAATGTAATTGTTTCTTGCTCTTTCCCTTGTGTACCGTTTTCCCCTTATTAATGCACAAAGAGTCACACCTCCCACTGGCTTGTCTATTGCTTTCTCCACCCCTCCTCGCTTTCCTCAGCTTTTTTCTTTTTATAGCCCCTCCCTCCTCCATTGCCCCTGCCAATCTGTGGCAGTGACTTGCTACCCTACATCGCCACACCTGTTACTCCATGCACTCCTGCCCTCGTTCAGTAATATTTTTTTTTTTATAATTTTGTTTAGTTTTTGAAGGGCCCAGCAGGTGCATTTTACCTACCAGGCAATTTCATTTACTTTAATGCACTTTCAGGGTCTTTTTTTTTTTTTTTTAAGTCAGCTATGCAAGATTGGCTTCCTCCATCTTGGAAAAGGAAAAGAAATGCTTAAAAAAAAAAAAAAAAAAAAAAAAAAACCTGTCACATCATGATGACTACATGTGTATGATGATGCATTTGCCTGTGTTCATCTTCACACAGCAGTGTTTTTTTTGTGTTTTTTTGTATTTCTAAATGCTTTTTTTCCCCCAAATCGGCAAACAAGCATCTTTGGTTTTTTTGCAGATGCGGAATCTGCAAAAAGCATTGGTGAAAGCCAAAAGGTCAGGTAACACAAATGAAAGGAGAAAGTTTACTGACTTACTGACATTGCCAATGCTAATTTACAAGTGCATGTGAAAAGTCAATGTGTTGCCTATTTGCATCTGCATAACAAACCAGAATGCACTGCGCAATCAGATGCCAATACTGGATCATGGGTATGGGGTCACAAACAACTTTTTAATACAAGGGTGTAGTTATACTTATAGTATACAAATGTTCTTATGACATCTAAGGAACGAAATGTGTTTCTTGCTCTGTTTTAATGATTTGGGAAGAATGTTGGAAATTCAATGGTTTCATTGATCTGAAAAGGTGATACCACATTTGAAAGAAATCCTGGATGTGCTTGTAAGACAACCTTTTCTTTGTGAAGCTGTATTAACGGTTCCTGCAGTGATGGCCCTTGGAGTTCATCAACTCTGAACAAGGACATGGTTGCTACCATCAAAGAAACATTCCATGTTAGTACATTAAGCGACCATGCATATAGTGGCTCAAAAGGTGGACCCATAAATCTTGAGGTTCCAATGGCACACAGGGTGAATGTAGTGGAATCATTCTTCTCAACACTTCCAGGAAAGCTTGGATAACAGGTTTCCAAGCTATAAATGATTGTGTATTTTTGAGTAGACAGCCACTGCTGCAAAAAGAAGTACAGGCAGTTTCCGTCAGACACTAAATATATCATCCTATGTGATTTATCCGCAAAAACCTCTCTGAAAGATTTGTTTTTTTAAGGCATGCTGTTGTGGTCCTTGATGTTGAAAATACGTACTATGATGATAATACTGCCTTACAGGAGCTGGTCCATGCCTTATATGTTGGCATCATTAGTGAGAACTAGGCTGCCGTTTGTCACTTTGCAGTGCCCTTGTTTTTCCCGAGGTCCTTGTTAATAAGTGGATCAAATAAAGGTTTCCCACCAATTAGTAAATCAAAGAGTATTGCTGCTAACATGATATAAAATGGTTTTAATTTGGCAGCATGGAATTCGCATCACATCTAGAGAAGAGCATATGCTGGCGTTGGGAATTATTTCCCCAAATTTACAATTTCCTCTCTTCTCTTTCAATATTTTCATGAAATGTCTTCCATACCCAACTTTACTTGCTTAGAAGTACTTGTGAGTTTACGATGAAACTAGATGTAGCAGGGCCATTTTAAGCTTTTTCCCACACTGGCAAGCTACTTACTTTCCTTACCAGTGGATGGCCCTTCTGTAACACCGTGTTTAACAATCTAGATGGACACGATCTTTAGTGTATAGTGAACCCTGTGGTGCAGCTTTGTATTTACACTCTACTCCAGGTATTAAACATTGTATCTTTACACGTTTTTTTAAGTTCTCTGCAGTGTTCTTTAAGACTTTTTTTAAACATTGGTAAATACAGGGGATTTATGTTAAGACCGTGCCCCGATGCTGCACTTTGAATTCTAGCATTATACCCTCATGTTTTATTTGGAGGTCAAGCTTTAAAGGTTTTCTATTGTTTCACTAAACTAAATATTTGTTCCAATCCTCAGAACTTGGACCAAAATCCTCACACAGCCAGGCCTGGTTTACAACTTCACCTGTGCCTGTCAGGGTGTTGAGTTACATCAGGGGGTCTTCAAACTGGGAGACATCAAGTGATCCAAGGGGGGAGTGGAGGGGAGTCTGTATGTCTGGTTGGGAGGACTTAGCAGTCTAAGAATATGGTAATAGCAAAAGGTCATTGAAATTGCCTTCTTAAAAACAATTGAACACTTAATATCTGTCTTCCCTGAAGGTAGTAGACTCTCTATGGTCGATTTGGCCTTTTTAACCTAAAAAAAACCTTAGATTCTGCTACAATATGGCCAGTGTCTGCCTCGATTTAAATATATTTTGTCTTGAATAGGACTATCAAGCATATCCTCAAGTGTGAGTGGGAAGACATTTTCCACCTTGTCCTGATTCCTCTTAGAAACATAGATATTTTCAATGCAGAGGCTCTATTGGTTCCAAGTAGCACCTGAAGCAATCAGTGCCAACCTTTCAGGACAAATCTTTAGAGGCCAAAGCTGATTTTCAGCTCTTGAGCTCTGTTTTGAAGCAAACTTTCAGATACCCTCTGCTGCCTATATTGTAGTCTCAGTACCTTGGCAGAATTTTCTTAAGCTTTAATAAAATTTCTAGGTCAGACCCTCATCATCCAAGTATTATGCTTCTCCTACAGGTTTGGTAATCCTGTAGGACAGTGGTTCCCAAACCATTTTGACTGGCAACTCCCTTGACCAATTGGCTGTTGGCCGTGGATCCCTATTAAATTAAAACAAATTTAGGTGGGTGTGGGGGGCAAGTTTGCTATATAAAAAACAGCAAAAAAAGAGCTGTTATTTGGTCAGCTGAGTCTCTGCTTTGAGACCATATTCTCGAACAAGAGGTGTCTTTAAATCTGAATAGGATAGTGCACTGGACACCTCTCCTGGATAAGGAGAAACTGCATTGTTTAATTTGTCGCTACCAGGAATGTTTTAGGTTGGGCGTTACCCACAACCTTTCATTTTTAATAAACAAAAAACATATAATATACATACTTTCAGGGGCTTTCCGTCTGCCCTGTTCATCCATTATTAGGATACTGTGGTGTCAATAGCATTCTGCTTCTTCCCACCACAAGACCACCATTGACTTACCTCACTGTGAATAACGACACTTTGCTCTTGCACAGAGTGCACTGTAATGCTCATTCATCAGCCTTGTAGCAGAGACCATGTATATTCATGGCTAATGCAGCTTCAGCTCACAGTGAAGGGAAAGAGAATACATTAAAATGCCAAATGTAATCCAGGCAGCTTGTTGATTCTGTACACCGGATACTGAAAGAGGATACAGGCAAATCCCTACTGCATATATTTTGGAAGCAAAATTATATTACACAATTCATTACAGGGGTAAGCCTGAGAAACTATGGTAATTTAAAAGCCAGACTGACTGTTACGAACACAGGACTGAATGTAGAAAAACATGATAGCACCAGCATGTTTCACTACTTCAAAAGAGTTCTGATGTAAAATATCAGCAGTATTCCGGCAAAGCTGAGCGAGTGCAACAGTAAAAACAAAACTGAATCCCCTTGAGTGTGTAGGGCAGGGGTTCCATTCTTCTGAAAAACTGCACTTTTTGTCTAGGTGAAGTAGCTTACAAAAGGGGAAACAGATAAGTAGAACTAAAGCTATCCTTCAGCAATAACAATGATACAACGAGAGCTGCTGTTCCCAAGTCTGGAGTTGTGAGCTCATAGTGGCATCTAGTGGCTATTCTAGGAACCGCAGTTCATTGAAACAATCAGTAAAGCTTCACTGCTGAACAATGTGTGCAGCATTGATAGTTTTGGGGTGACCGCTGCACCCCAAGCTTAGTTTGGTGAAACTCCGGGGTGCTGTGGCGCACAGTTTGGGAAGTACTACTGTATGACTTTAAGAGACCTTTCCTGCATTGATGTGCTCATAAGCCTCTGAAGCAACTTTGGGATTTTTCACCTCCATTGTGGCATAGTAAGCCCACCTTCAATCACAAAGGTTATGGACAGGAGGTGCCAGAGTGCCAGCGCACAAGATGGCCACACCTGTGTGAGGCTCTGGCAGTCCGGGGACTTAATCCACCATCATCCTGCCTCTGTGTTCCTCATAGGTGACTAGGGCAGAGGCAATTTACTCTTTATCCACTCTGGACCATGCAGGGGCCTGGAGACTACCTGTTGGCACCATTAGGTGCACTTTCAGTCCAGTTTGGTGGATCCCGTGGTCTGCAACATCCTTACTCACATGGCAACTATGGTGATCCGGGCACTTTCTTCACAGCGCCCTGTTCAGATGTGGGTCGGGGGGGGGGGCTCCGGCTGCAGTCAGGGACCTAACGACTTCAGGATTTGAGCCTTGATACCTGAGCGGGCCTAGGAACGCCCTAGAGGAGTCCTCGCCACCCATGAGGCTGCCCATCGAGTTGGACGTTGCCTGGCCTGCGTGACAGTGCAGTGACTGGTGGGTGTTCTTGGCCCATGCTGTGGGGCTCTACTGAGTTGCTGCAGTGAGGTGACTTTGCTTAGGGCTGATGCCTGGGACTGCAGATCACTAAGGTGAACAAGTTGGGCTTGACACTGGGCCTAGTTGCTCCCCAATTGTGCAGGAGTCTATTGACTGTATGGGTGGGGGCCTACCACATGCTGTGTGTTCCTTCTGCCCCTACCCTTTATTTATTTTTTTACTTTGCCTCCCATTGCTTTGCTCCCTGTAGGCCCCCAGGGAGCTGATTACTTGCTTTGCAGCCCTATGTGGTGTATGGGGGGGGGGGGGGAGGAGGCAGCCTGCTGTTGGAAGACATTCAGGGATTAGGCCGGCTGTCCTTGCTACAGCCCATTTTTCTGTGACAACTCCTGCCACCACATACGTGCTGTGGATATGTCAATACAGGCTGCACTACGGAGTTGCTGACAGGTAGTAGACACTTGCTAAAAAGACTGTTCTATGCGTTGCGCCAGGACTTAAGAGCATATACCTACTGCACCTGGCTACTGGGACTGGCCTGATGTGCATAAGCGCTGGACAAGCCTGTATGTGTGGACTGCCTGCTGCTGGGACTCTGCTCCTGTGAAAGCTACTGCACGGGGGCTGGTAGGGATTCCCTACCTCTGGAAAGAACCTGGTCTGCTCATGCCTCTCAGTGTTACACATGTATGTGGAGGTGAGATGGGAAATGGATTGTGATAGCTATCTTCTTAACACAACATACTATTACTAGCGGATACTGCCCATCTGTATTTTCAACAACATAACCTTCTGGAGTGACACTTCAGATATCAGCTCTTTTGACATCATGGGCAATTCTCATGGGCAACAGTTTAAGCTCCATTTTGACAATCGCCGTAACTCCAAGATGTTGGACACTGCGCCAGAGGCTCTGGAAACTGCAGGTCCTTCTCAAACGGCAGCCATAGAACCAACTGACAGACAGGTACTTCTTATGAGGCTGCAACAGAGTCTAACCTCTATTGAATCCAAAATGGATTCCACGATCGCTGGAATGGATGCTATTACCTATACACTTAAAAAGCATGATGGTTGACTAAAGAAGGTGGAACAAAGCATATCTGCAGTCAAGGGCTCTATGTCATCTCAAGGGGATAAGACTTTTAACATGGAGAAGGTGTTTAAAATGATTACAGCACAAAACAAGCACTTAGAGGCGAGATCTCGCTGCAATAACCTTCACTTTATCGGTGTGCCAGAATGAGCCAACACAGGCAAACTAGAGATGTATGTCAAAAAATGCTAACCTCTGCTGCCAACTCCTTTTTGCCCAAAGAGAGGCCACACAGCACCATATCTGCTTGACCACACCCAGGTGTACCAGCATGCACCATTGTTGCCTGTTGGCTTAACGTCTGGGATTGAGACACTGCCCTACGGATAACTATGGAAAAAACTTTCAATTAATTTTGACATTCATTCAATTATGTTGTTCCCAGATGTCAAAACTGCTGTGCAGGAGGCCCGCCATATTTTTCCCCTGTCAAGCAAAAGCTCCACCAAACTGCTATCCCATATGCCATGCTTTGCCCGGCACACTTCATGGCAAAGATCATACTTTCACCAACCCACAGCAAGTATTGAACTTCAAGCACAGACATCTCTAAAGGTCATGAGAATACATGACTGTCTGCATCTTTCATCTTGGGCAAGGGTGTACCATACACACCATGGGGTTCCTTATGCAACATAAAGGGTCGCTACATGGTGGTGTGGGGGAAGATGCTGTCCCATGACACTCCGATTGTAAGTTGCTTTGGGCCGAATACAGATGATCCCAAGTTCTTTGATTGCTTGTGGGGTAACATCACGTCTATAGAGCCAACGTTAATAGGGGATACAATTTTAATTTAATACAGCCCTTTCTGCAGATATCGATCACTCTCACATACCACCCACTTACCACTGCTTTGCCTTCTGCCATCTGCAAGTTATTTTTGAAGACCCTGACTGACTTGACATTCAGAGGCTATGGCATCCGCTGGGAAGGGAAGGCACTTTTCACTCTGGAGTTCATGGTGGCTGGCCTAGATTGGATTACTGGTGGATTCCCAAAGGGGCGGGCCCTGGGCTCAACAGGTGGGTCATCTTGAATGTACATATTTCGGCCAGTCTCCCGTTCTACTTTCCCCGTCTATACTTACCCAATTTCTTCTCAGCATAAATTGGTGGCTCTCCCCACGCTCCCGCCTAGATCAGCAGCTGTGAAAGAAGCTTCAGATCAAAATCGCCAATTTCTGCGCTAGGACGTCCGACTTGGTCCCATCCATCTGCACCCTATGGGAGGCATTTAAGGTTGTGATTTGGGGGTTGAGCCTAGCTAAAAGGCAGGAAGTGTTACAATCCCTGCAGACTCACCTCTCCTGCTTGGAGGGTGAACTCAAACAGTTGGAGACCCAGGTGGGAGGCATGACCAACCACCCTGTGGAACAGCAGATCAGGAAAGTACTCTCGGAATTTCATGAAGAAGCCAATAGGGAATGTCTTTCAGGGGAAAGTATGCCATGGCTAGGGCATATGGGGAGGAGGAACGACCAGGACACACACTGGCTACTATGGCCTGGAGACTATTAAGAGCCAATAAAATTACAGGCGGTTGAGACATGCAAGGTCAGTTACTTATGGACGTGCAGGACACCCTCCAATATTCATCTTTCTATAGCTCCCTTTACACCGCTCAGAGGAGGGAACCGTTAACATTGACTCCTATCTAATTGACGTGGCTTCGGGCTGGCTAAATGCCAAGCAAAGGGATTTCCTAGCTCAGAATCTTACTTAGATCAGAAGCAATACATCAATTACAGGCTGGTAAGTCGCCGTGACCCGATGGCATCCAGGCTGACTTCTATAAGACCTATGTCGTTCTCTAGGTGCCGGTGCCGTTGGTGGTGTTTCACAGGGCAGAGTAGGAGGGTCGGCTTCCGCTATGCGCAAACTACTGATTGCAACACTGCTTAAATCTGGCAAACATCCTTAACGGTGTGGGTCCTATAAAACTTTTTCTCTTATTAACTGCAATGTTAAAATCTTAGCTAAAGCTCTTGCCAATCGCTTTTCTCGCCTCATTTTTTTGGTTCACCCAAATCAGTTGGGCTTTATTCCTGGTTGGAGGTGGATCACCTGGTTGCCAAGTAGCACCAACACCATCCTGAGTACGCACTGCGGTACCCTAGTTGGCATCTTTTG
This sequence comes from Pleurodeles waltl, assembly GCF_031143425.1. Classification (NCBI taxonomy): domain Eukaryota; kingdom Metazoa; phylum Chordata; class Amphibia; order Caudata; family Salamandridae; genus Pleurodeles; species Pleurodeles waltl. The sequence continues at coordinate 743,426,089 of NC_090450.1, read as the reverse complement.
ACCTCTTCATATGCAGACCACATGACCATGTTTCTACATGATTCTGTCCAAGCCTAAGTGCTGTGCTTCAAGAATTTGTACGGCCTGGCGGGCTAATGGGATTTTCAGATAAATTGGGAGAAATCAAAGATTTCCCCCCCTGACACCCGCTACGAATCACTTCACCCCAGACTTTCCTTTGCAGTAGTGCCAGACAGATCTCAAGTATCTAAGGATTGCGATCTTCTGAGATAGAGAGGAAGTGATTTGCTCCAATTATGGCACAGTGCTTTCTTCCCTCACCGACCGTATAACTGAATGGATTGCTCCTGTTGTCACTGGCGGGCCGTATTGCCCCAATGAAAATGATGATACTACCCAAATTCTTAGAAACTCTTCTTAAATATACTATTACTATTGACTTTATCCTTTTGGCAAGTATTGAAGACCCAATGGATTTGTTTAGCATGGGTGGGGAAATGCCCCGCTTGCAATCAGGTGTTCAGACCTTACCCATTTCAAAAGGGGGCTTTGAAGCTGTACTGTTTATGTGCTTAGTCCAATCATGCCATTCATTGGTACAGGCCCACACCCCTTCTTCCCTAACTGGTGGTAGAGCAGGGTTATATGGCCCAAATCCCGCCATTCTCTTTTCTGGGCACCTTATTAGATGCCCCTTCCGTCCCTGACTCCACGGTCACCTGTACTTCGGTTGCATGGAGAAAGCTAGGTGGTAAACTTGGCAAGATGCTCATCTATTTCCCTTTGATACTCCTCTCTCATCATCCACTACTATTGGTTACTTATTAATCTTTTGTAGGCTTCAGTGCAATCACCATGGCTTCCAACAGTGGGAGATCTACATCGAGAAGGTTTATTCCTCTCTCAGACAGACTTCATAGGTGAGATCCCTGCTTCTCTACTGGAAACCTTTACCTACATCCCCTTGAGGCATTATGTTATGTCAGACACACCAGATTTCCCCGCCGAGCCTCCTACTATTCACTCCATACATATGATGCTTCAAGCTGATTTTCCACGACATCTGATATCCTTCCTATACAGCACCGCCAAAGCAGAATATTCTGGTGCTTGGAGCTGGGCACGGATGTAGTGGGAGGCAGATGGTGGGAATGTCCTCACAAATGTGCAGTGGAAATGTGTGCAGATGGGGCAGGAAGCTCCAAGCAGTAGATGCTGCATTAGCTATTATAAATATCTTCAAAGGAATTATTGTACCCAAGCCCAGCTGTGCAAACATGGTCTTGGACCAGACGACAGATATGAGATGGCTGGGGCTTATTTCTTTCACTTGGCATGTTCCTGTGGACAGGTCTGGACCTTCTGGTGCTAAGTGGGTGCTCCAATCTCTCTTATCATAAGACAAGCCCTGACACTGACTCCCCCACCCCCCCTTTTGGCACTTCTAGGATATGTTGGCGAACTAGAGGCATCCTTCAGGAGATATGAAGCGTAAAGTCACCTGTCGCTGGGGTCGGGGAGGGGTACCAAACTTTAAGCACTGGCTTGCTGATCTCATCTAATGTAATGAGGAAATGGATATCCATGCTCAATTTCTTCCTTCCTCGTCACGGTCTGGAGACATTTGGGAACCACTTTACTCATATTTGCATGCTTTTACAACTGATTCCCCTAATATGGTTGATGCTGGGTGCCGAGAACACGCTGGGGGAGATGTTGATTCCATGTAGCTCTCACTCTCCTAGATTCTGAGCCCAATCTATAATCATTCCTCTTAGGCCATTTCTATCATGTCTCATGGGGCTGTTGACTGTATGTTGTCTTACTAGGTATCACTCTGGTTTCTGGGAGTGGAAGGGCGTGTTCATGCTTCTCTCTTTACACTCCAGATTTCAAGAAGCTTCAAGACACACCAGTGCAGCTGAAACAAAAAGTGCATCATGGGTAGGACCAGAAAGAATAATGTACATTTATTGAGGATTCTGTGGGCACTAGAGAGATTCAAACCCTCACATTCTTTGCTGAAATGATTAAAAACCTATGTCCCTGAGAAGGGACTGTATGTTTTTTATTCGGGAAAAGGGGCCTTGGTAACCCGACCCTCATCCAGGGCACTGCCGTGTCCGATGGTATTCAGTTTGCTGACCGAGACAAAATACTTAAAACAGTGAGAGAACAAACAAATGTTTGATGCGAGTCTTCTAAGGTACTAATCTTCCCTGATTATACCACAATGGTTAGAAAAAAATGCTATTCCTCCTGTGAGATGCAGCAAAAAAAAAGCAATACAACTTGAATATATATTATACCCAGCTAAACTTAAAGTTCTGCACCAACGAAGATCATATTTCTTTGAAAGTGTTTGGGAATGGGTAAAAGAACGAGCAGACACCCTCAAAAAATGAAGTGACCACAGGTCCCCAGGTATAAAAGAGGCATCTTGAAGCTTCCCGCCCCACCTACCCAAAGGAAAGAATGCATTCGGAGGCGACGTAAATACTGCCCTGGCTTCAGAGGTCTAAATCACGGAGCAGCTGCCCCCTCCAAATTAGAGCCAGCAACGACCACTCAGGTTTCACAATGGCCCCAAAAGTTTTAGCAACCCTGATCCACAAGGAATTCCCTATGGTTCTGACAGAGATTTAAATTTTTAATGACACTTTAGGATGCTATGTGGTGGTCCCAGGTCAACTAGAGGTTTGTCCCTGGACCATCAGAAGTGTATATGTCTCATCCAGACTAAAAAGGAGAGCAATCTGTAAGCTCTGACTGATCTTGTTCTAGTAGCCCCTATTGGAATGGCAATAATTGGTAGGGACTTCTACAAGGTAATGGACCCCTTGGTTGATAAGAAGGTATTGGGACACCCATGTGGCAAACTAACTCCCCTGTTGGGCCACCACTTAGGGGATGAGTGAGGTCTGACTTCTAAAATATCCAACAGACCAAAATGTATGTTCTATTCTAGAGCACACTGGTCACATTGTAGGCTGGAGTATTTTTTGTACTGGCAGTGGAAATGCCAAGGGTTATAGGTTTAAAGTTCCTACCTAAATGCCGCTCAAAACACTTCCATTTTGAAATAGCACTTGGCAGACATCCAAGGATGGCAGATCAAATGAGTCTCAATTCTTGCTGTTTATTAGAAGGGTATTTTTCCAAAAGGTTCTAAAAACATTTGAGTAATATTTACATTTCAGTAATTCCTCGATCCCCTCTGCCATAGCAGTCTGTGAAGTACAAATGTTAACGAGTTGAGGCAAAATAATCTTGGATATAGTAGGACAGTGTAGGCTAAGGAGAACAGAACTGGAGGCATTGATCTTTAAATTAGAAAATCAATACTGTGCGAGCCTAAACATGGAGTGCTAGCGACAACCGCAGGCAGTGAGACTGACCCTTAAGGAACTGTTACTCGACTCCGCAAAAAGGAAATGGGCAGTGCTGCAGCATACACTATATGACAAGGGTCATAAAACTGGTAAACTAATATATTGATTGGCCAACCACAAAATGGTAATCTCAAAATTTCTATCTCTGCAAAGGCCTTTGTCACTTGCTCTGGCTACATTATAGAGGTCTTCATAAATTACTATGGATCCCTATATCAAACAGTATCAACACCCAGAAATCTGAGAATCCAATAATAGCCCCTACTCATGTCTAAAGTTCAGAAAGCAGAGAAGGTGGCACGGGATCTTCTGATGATGGCAGAGGACATACTGGAAGGAACACAACACATGCTGTCCAGAAAAAAACCCTGGCCCAAATAGCTTTCCCCTTGAATTCTATACACAGAATTAAACCAAATTGGTTGAGCCCTTAAGGGCCATATTTTAAAAAGCCTTTCAATCTACTGAATGGCCATACAACCTGTGTGGGGCCATCATAGTGGGCGTTCCCAAACCCGAAAAAACCCCTATTGCCTGTACCTCCTATAGTCCTATATTTTAAGCCAACACTGAGGCAAAAATTATAGCTGAAGTCCTAGTCATTAGCCTATCTAAGATAATGCAGTCCTTAGGTGTGGACCTGAATGGCTTTGTACCATACAGAGTGAGTGAATACTGTATTAGATTGTTACAGGTAAACCATGGCAATCTTGACAAAGTGAGTGAGTCCACTTCATTGGCCTTAGTAGACCTAAAAAAGGATTCTGTTTTCTAAGGCGATCAGCAATGAAGACGTGGGTTTAGGATGTCGAGGCCGAACCACAAGTACTGTCGGACCACACCTGCATTGCACTATGAATTAACATATCTCCAAATAGAGTAATCCATGGGGACACTGCCAACACTCATGTAGCCACACTGTGGGAGACCCTAAAGGCAGTGAATAGCGGGGAGCTCATTGACACGTCTGCAGGTGAAAACATGCTGCATAGGGAGAAAAGAAAGGGCTTGGAGAGGCAAGTGAGGGAACTTGAGGCCATCCAAAAAGGGACAGAGGCCCCGAGGGTCTGGTGGCAACTAAAGGCAGACCAATGCCTTCCACATAGCCTTGATCTAGACAGGGAGTACATCATGTTTCACCTCCAACACATCTTCTACAGTGGTGGAGACAAATGTGACAGACTACTGTCCCATAAACTCCAGACTAAATGGCAAACTGGGAAGGTCAAAGTGGTCATGACACATGATGGAACAGAAACCACAGGTGACGATAGCCAAGTGTTGACTTTTAAGGAATTCTACACCATACTCTACACAGCCGCGAACCTGCAGCTGGCTGACGTCCATGACTACTACTGAGGTGCCAGCACTTCCTGGCTGACCTCACAACGGACCGACTCACTTGATGCACCCATACAAATTGAAGAGGTGATTTTTGCTACTTCTCGGTTCGAGACGCTCAAATCCCCTGGCCCAGACAGTTTCTCAGTGCTACTTTTCATAAAACCTTCTGCAAAGAACTTGCGCCCATTCTAACCACACTCTTCAATTCCTTCATGGATACTGAGACGCTTCCTGGCACTATGCTGAAAGCATTGATCATGGTCATCCTCAAACCCGGGAAGGACACAGGTTGTGGCCACTCTTACTGCGCCATCACACTCGTAAATGTAGATGGTAACCTTTACTAGCATCCTGGCAATGCATCTCAGCCCCCTTATGCCAGGCCTAGTGGATTCAGACCAGTCTGAGTTTATTCCCTACCAACAATGCAGAGACAATACTAAACGGATACTGCACAAAGTCAATAAGGCCAGGACGAGCAGAAAGCATTTAATAGAGTTCACTGGCCCTACTTAGGACACCCTGGCCCACTTTGGCCTCAGTGCCAGGTTTTGCAGATGGATTCTCAGATGCAACAGCAAAATTAAGGTAACAATCTGAGTTAATGGGCAGCTGCTGAGCACCTTTTCCATACCAGAGGGAGACGCAAGGGCTGGCCACTGTCCCCGCTTATTGGTCTTATACATGGAACCAATGGCACAAAGAGTCAGAATTGACAGTCGGTTACTAGGGGGCAGCTTGGGAGGGGAGGGGGAGATGTGGGTGGGGGGAAATTTGCATAACATCAGTCTATATGCAGACTCAGTAGAAGATCCACTGCAATCCACTCCTGGGGTTTCTAGAGGAGTTAGAGCGGTTTGGGATGGCTTCTAGTTTTGGCATCAACATGCTGAAGACTCAGGTCCTCAACCTATCGGTGCTCCCCTCCACACTGGAGTTGCTGGCCACTAAATACCTTCTGGTGTGGGCTACATCCTCGGTCTCCTATTTCCGAATCCAGATTGCCTCCATGATCCGGAATAGGGTCCATCACAATTACAGCACCTTACTCCGCCAGATTTAGATATTTCTCAGCCAAAGGAGACATTCATGCTGCTCCTAGCTCGGTTGTATAGAAGCCCTAAAATTGAGAATGCTCCCCATAACCTTGTTACGCTTTCAAGCCTTCCCGGTGCCACCACCTGCAGGAATGCTCAAGTTCATCGAGGCAGAGCTGGACAATTTTGTACAGGACAGAAAACACCAGCATGTACACCATGAGCAGATACTGGGGGTCCCCAATCTTCACTACAAGCTGGCAGCACAGCTCCACCCTTGGTGGAATGGAACTACCCGAAAACTGAAAAGTACAGGTGTTTCATGAACCATAGTGTAGCTGGGGAGCACCTGTAGAAGATACCCTTGTTGTACCAGAAACACAGTGAGTGGGGCTTTACTCTTTATCGAGCAGTAGAGCCACCCTGTGGAATGAGATAGAGTGGCCACCCAGAAGGAAGCAATGCATTTCGCCTCATCACTTATGCCCATCTTGGGTGACCTCAAATTTGACCTGGAACTTTACCCCACAGTCTTTTCGGCATGCTGGTTGTAGATTCATCCAACATTTTGTCAACAATGATGGTCCCATTGCCTCTGAGCAACTGAAAACCAATTAAGGTATCCCTGAAACAGGACACCTCCACTACATTCAGATCAGGCAGTGGATCATCCAACCCAAGATAGGTAAGGGGGCACGAGACCACTCACTACCTTTGAGAAATGGCAGCAAACATTACTGAACTTTACACCCTCCTGACCTACCCCCAAATGGCAGAGAAATCTGTGGCCCAAAGGCAGTGGAAACGCTCACACAAACACAAGGGAATGGGATGATATACAATACTGGGCCTATTATATGGCCTGCAGTGCTTAATTTGTGCTGGTTGTTTCCGGTGCTAAGCACCAGAACTTATTTTTGCGGCCGGGGCTTATTCTTCTGCCTCAAGCATTTGTAGCGAGCAAAAGACACACACGGGAAAGATGGAAGCAGGGAAAAACGAAAAAGCGTCACAAAGGGAGAAAGCAGAAAGCTGCAAGAGTGAGCTGAAGAGGCAGGGGGTGGCTTCAGGTTTACTCTGCCTCATTATTCCGTGCGCGCACATTTAATTGCAGCAGCCGCATGTTTAAAAGGAGGGCTTTGGGCACCGGCACGTTTTATTTACAAATTAAGCACTGATGGCCCCTAATACCTTAAGCGTACAAATCACCACCAAGATAGTAACCTATGGTTATCTTACACCTGCTAGACTGGATCAGGGTAATCCTACCTACACGTGAGGATTGTTTAAGGGGATGAGGGCACCTGGAACACTCCTCCATCTACTCTAGGCATGCTTGACAAAGCTGACACCGTATTGGGACAAGGTTTTGACTGGCAGATACATACTAAGATACACAAATCCCACGCTGCCCTGCCTACATCATGTTAGGACTCCCCAATGTTCTGGCCTTTCCCCTGAGATCAAGACAAGGTGGGCACCTCAGCCTGTCACTTGGTGCAGCTTTGCAGGTGTTCCTTTCACAATGGGGCACGAAAAAGGTACCTACACAGACAGCTTAGCTTCATAGATTGTGGTACAATCTGGGCAAGGAAAACATGACCCTTTCTGTGACCCATCAATCGCATGTCTACAGAGACCTGTGGGCCCCAAATATAACGCTGCTTGTGGCAGAATTCCGGGAAGTAACCTGGCCCAAATACCTCCGACTGCTACACCTGACAGCGAGGCAGATAACGAACACAATGGAAGGTGACAAATCAATGGGGTCCATTACCTAATATTGAAAGGATCAACTGGATAAACTACAGCATCAGTAAGAGGGAGTGGGTGGGGGGAAATGTTGGGACAAGTTTGTCTTGTTTTGTCATTCTTGAGCTCGGCTACGCTGGGCTGCCCTGCTGGGGTCTGACCATTAACGCAAGCATGTATGTTTGCACCTTTACCTTGTAAACTCAAAATACACTTTAACCATAAAGAAGATTTCAATTCAACTTCATGGTCATTCCTTCACCAGATATTGGAAAAAATGAGCTGTGGTCTCAGATTTACAGCCTACGTGCAGTTGCTTTATTCTTTCTCTTGGATAAGAGCCCAAATAATTTGAGTACTATTGAGACAGTTTCGATAGAGGGACGTGGCAGTTGCCTGCTGTCCTCACTTTTCCTTGGTTAGGGACTCTCTTGCGAACTGAAGAATACAAGACACTCCAGTCTGGGGCACTGACTAGCGGGGGGTGGATGACTGGAGGATCGTATTGCTGTTTATGCAGAGCATGAATTATCATACTTGCAGAAACCCCATCTTTCAGCCCCCAAAGTCATACATATAGTTAAGGTTTATGGTGATGCCCCTGAGTCAATTGGCACAAATCCACATTCATGATAGGGGACAAAAATAAAATGCACTACACATTCCCACACTCCAGATTACACTGAGCCAATTTAAATATCTAGGAATCAACATTACACAGATTTCAGATAAGAGCTGGAAACTAAATACCACCCCCATGACTACAGAAAATCAAAGATCATATTTAGGCTTAGGCAGACTCCCAATTTCCAAAATGGGCAGAGGTGCCCTGTTCAAAATCATAAAACTACCAAAGCTATGTATTTTTTTTTTTAGAGCTACTCGTACACATCACCTCCTCCATTATTCAAAACGTTGCATTTCTAATCTGATATCCTACCCTGTAGCAGGCTCCTCTGAGGATAGCATTTAACAAAAGCTTCAAGTCACCATATGAAGTTGGACTGAGCATTTCAGACATTAATCTTTATTACTGGGTGGCCCAAAGACTTCATTCCATGAATGGCTGTTTGTAGGTAGAGACGACCAAGCATTCAGATTGGAATTAAAGTATATGGAGGATAGGGATTAGTGATGCCATTGTGCAAAAGGAAACGTGCATTCTTTGCGCCTTTCCCTATCACAAGGCTACCCATAGAGTGCTGGTACAGCGCACTGAAAAGGACGAGATGCTAGAGGAAACTAACCAAAGAAACACCACTATGGCCTGATAATTGGATCCCCACAGTAGCAATATTGGAGAAGCCACATGATAATCACACTTAGGTTCTTTGGGAAGCAGCCACCCTGGCATAAAAGCAACCAAGATATGATTTAAATCTTTACTCAGATGAAAGGGTTTTGCCGCCTCTTTTTACATATTGCTACAGGCAAATGTCAGGGAAGGGCAGGCTCTGGCAAACCATAGGAGGTGGTAGATGCATCTGAAGTGGGGAGTTTCAAATCAAGACAGAACCTGTGGATTGTAAACCCTTCCCAGTAGGTTGAAGTTGAGGTTTCCTTCAAGAGTGAAACAATTGTTGCCTTCTTGGTCCCAGAACAGTACTGAGAGCTTAAAACTGGGTCAGCGAGGGGGTGTGGTCAGGCAGCCGGTCTGGTGCACCTCACCTCTTAGGGCCCAGCTAACAAAATGATTAGCCAAAACTTGAGGGCCGGGAGAGCGGCCATCCACTACCGACTTCAGAGCCTTTGTACATGGCAGACAAAGATGATCATCAATGACAGTTGCATACTCCTGAGGTAGTTCGGGGAACAGCCTCTTTGTAATGCATGTCACCTAATATTTTAGAGGGAGTAAAGAGAATTCCACCACCGAGTTTGGAATCTACACCTATGTGGAACCTTAACCTGGTGCCAGTAGTAATTTATTTAGTTCCTTATTTTTATTTGAATTTTCAGTAACTAATAGAACAAAACACAAGCAATTGCCATGTTAAATGATTAGAAAGCCATGTTATACAAATCAAGTACGTATACATTTCCATGAGTGTCTCCAACACAGATATGTAAACAAATGATACTGTAGTGGATCCCAGGGAAGCGTGAAGTCACCTGCAAGCGTCAAATAATAGTGTTGGCTACCCTAGCAACAGAAGGAATGCTTAGCTTATAGTTATGGGCAAGCACTTGGTACCACGGACGCCCTGCCAGTAGCATGTCCCCAGTGCGTCTAGGGCTTGCGTACTCACAAACTTTTTCCCAGGGGGCAAAATGTTTGGTATGTGATGTGCAGGAGGGCCGCATTGATGCCACTGGAATGGCAATTGGGCAAAGGGGGGTTGGGAGAACTGGCGGTTAAGTAAGGGTAGGCGAAGCCAAGGCTGTACATCTAGTGGCTGAACTGAGCAAGATGAAACCAGAAAACCTGGGATGGATTTCATCTTCCCCACTTTTTCAAATAGTGTTAACCTAGGTAATTGCTTAATTTCACTTTCCCTCCTTTTTCTTAATCATCACATAGGAGGACAGCGAAGTTTCAGGGTCTGGGCTGGTCAAATGTGCTCCTGTGTTTGATGTAATAAACAATAATGGTGTTCATGTATAAAAGGAACCCAGACCACTCAAAGTGCACATAACACCTGACTTGCTGCTTTAATTCACTATGTGCGTATTTGTTTCTAAATTCATGTTTGAAAACTATCACTTTTAAATTAATATTTCTCAATGCACTGATACAATAAATTATGCTTAAGTGAAAAGGTTTTGCATGTTAACTTACACTTTTTGAATTTTGAAGCGACTGTTATATTTTTACACTTTTGCTGCAAGATGTCTTTAAAAATGAACGTGTTTTTGAAGTGAAGCTCAGGACTATCTAGTTACTTTCTTTCCTCAACACCAGTTAACTTTGAAATGAACAATTATTTATTTATTTAAGATCTTTGTATTGTTGTATTAGCGCAGAGTCAAGTGAACAGCAGCCCTGTACTCCTTGTGCCCATAGGGCACATGTGAAAGTCAGGGGTGCAGTATGCGGCCCCCAGCTGTTGCTTTGAGTATCCATGGTATAGGGTATTGAGATAATTTATGTCTAGATGACCTGAACTGTTTCCCTCTCTACAGATGCATTGTCCTCAGTGGGTCGATTATCATCACTCTGGCGGAATTAAGAGGTGAATGGTTCCCACATGTCCTTGGGAGGAGACCGTGTTAGCATCAGCTATCAGTAATTTTCTAGTTGCTCCTGTCAGTAGGACATGTCTTTTGACCAAGTTGTGATGGTTTCCTTCCCCAATGTTTGGCCACTGTGCAAGGTCCGCACTCCATGCCTCCTGTGCTTTCTGGGAAACCATAGTTGGGGAAAATTACATGTGGTTATAAAGTCAAGTAATCAATTTGCGTGGGGAGGGAGACATAAGCATATGCTCCAGTGCTGGGATAAAGGGGGCATGGAACATATTGTGTGCTGCCCAGCAAGTGGCTCAAAACTGATAATATAGTAGGGTATGCAAGAAAGTGGGATGTGAAGATGAGCCGTCAAATGGTGGGATGAATTGGCCCTCTGGGTATAGATCTGAGAAATCATTAAATGTCTTGTTGCCTGGTGCATGAGATAGCTCCCTTATCTTGTACTTGTGGGAATGTGGGGTTGTTAGCGAGGGTGATGAAGGGGGTGCACAGGAGCAGCAGACCTGCCTACCTATGCAAGCCCTCCCTTGCTCAACGTACACATTCATTGGTGTCAATTTTGTCTCTAGGAGCCCTGTATGGCAGGAATAGTGCTGTCAATAGTGGCAGTGCCCCAAGACATCTCTGTGTGGTGGTAGGGTGAGAAGTTTATAAGAAACTTGCAGTTGTTTCCGGGCCCAACTCAACAACATCAGATTAGATTTCAACCGCTTAAAGAATTGAGTAGTTAGAGGGAGTGGAACATTTATGAATAGGTAGAGGAGTTTAAGGAGTATGACCATTTTTGTGATTGCAATGTGGCGTGCTACAGATAGTGGTAGTCTAGACCATAAAGGTATCTAGTCCTCAAGCCAGTCAATGACATGGCCATAATTTACTCACCAGAGCTCTTCCGGATCTCTGCTGAGTGAGACTCCTAGATATCTGATCAGGACCTTCGCCCATTTTAAAGGCTATTCACTGCTAAACAGCAGAGTGAAGTCTGTAAGCGGGAAAATAATGGATTTACACCAATTTATATGAATGGTGGAGTAGCTCCCAAACCGCACCATCTTGCGGGTGAGCAGGTTTAGATTCTCCATCGGGTTGCATGTATAGAGGGTAATGTTGTCTGCATACATTGAGACCACGAGTCCCCTGGACCTGAACCCAATGGCTCTATTTGCATGGTGCTGTCGGAGTCTCATGGCCAGAGGCTCCATGGCAATAGCAAATAAGGTAGGTGATACTGGGCATCCTTGTTGCGTACCACGGGTGAAAGGATCTGAAAGGAGCCCATTTATGCAAACTCAAGCTTTGGGGAGTGTATAGAGAAGCCGAATCTGCCTGATGAATTGTGAACTCATCCTGAGGTGCCCAAGAAATGGAAAAAGGTATGCCCATTCTAAGGAATCAAACGCCTTGGTGGTGCCTAGCAGAACAGCCAGCGCAGGTTCTCAGAGAGCAAGATGGTGCATGACAGCGAACATGGTGCATAGGTTCTGTGAGGTGGAGCGCCCGGGGATGAATCCCGATTGGTCTGGTCTCACAATCAGTGGCAGTAGAGGCAACAGGCGATTGGCAAGCACTTTGGGGGTAGATCTTATTATCGATGATGAGTAGAGGGGCCTGTAGGAGTTGTAGTGCTTGGCTGGCTTATCCTGTTTGAGGAGGATTATAATGATTGCTTCCCTCAAAGTGAGGAGTAGCGAGCCTATGGATAGGGAGTCCTGATACATCGCCAGTAGAGTGTCTCACTCTTTATAGAAGGCAGTGGTCAGGCCATCGAGCCCCGGCACCTTGACGCCCGGAAGACCACTTGTCACCTTTACAATCTCAACAGTTACAGGAGAATCAAGATATCTGCCATGGGCCGGGTCCAGCCACTGCAATTGTATAGTGTTAAAATAGGCAGTTATTTCAAGGGGGAGTGGAATCGAAGTTTGCCTGTAGAGTTGGGAGTAGAAGGACAACATCATATCCAATAGTTCCAGAGGGGAGGATACTGGTTGGAAATATGGGTCAATTAAGTTCTGTCACATATATTAAAGTGTGTAGTTTAGGAAGCATCCCGGCTAGAGTCCTGCCAGGGCAGTCGCTCTCACCGATCTGACGAGCCGTAGTCTCCTTGAATATATAATGCATCTCCTGAGTCCCCTGTTCTTGATATTCAGACAGTTTATCTTTAATATCAGCTAAAATGGAGGGTTCCACTGTTTGAAGGTATTCTGTTTTTACCATGCGGATATCGTTCGAGTCTGCCCAGCATAATGCAAATGCTTTGAGGACACCAGACTGCTGGGCAATACATACCCCATATATTACCACTTTGAACGCCTCCCAGAGTGTGGAGGGCGATTATACGGAGCCCTCATTATGTTTGAAATACACCACTATGGCCAACCGGATTCCCTCGCAGAAAGCTGTGTCGTGTAATGCCCCTGGCAGGCCAATAATTAATTAAGGCCTCATATGAACCGATGCGTTGAGTAGGACGAAAATTCCTGGCAATTAAAACAGCATTTGTAGTTACCATCAAATCTTTCCAAGAGTGAAATTGGTGGCTCTGACTTTCCAAGAACCTCACCTACAAAGAAACAATAATAGGGTAGTGATGAGAACTAACCCACACCTAGTTGCAAAGGGTCTATTGCAATTCCTTGAAAATCTATCAATACAACTACCAGCCTTCTTCAAAAAACTGAAAGAATCAGGTGAAAGGGAATTACATATGCTATATGTGAAGAGAGTAGTAATGTATTACTTGCAAAAAACCAAATGTAGGAAAGCAGATCATTTTTTCCCCACATGTGCCAACAAATCGAGGTTTAACCACGAACAAAGGGAAAGCATTAGACAACCAACAAGTAGCACATTCCAACAGGAAAAATGTGTCAAACTAGGATTCATAGCAAATGTCTTAATTACATGTGTGTGTGTGTGTGTGTGTGTGTATATATATATATATATATATATATATATATATATATATATATATATATATATATATATATATAGAGAGAGAGAGAGAGAGAGAGAGAGAGAGAGAGAGAGAGATTTTTCTATCCTGGTTTTGACTGGAAGACATTTTATTCTCTACCCTTGGTGTTACTACTTTGGAGAAGGTTGGGTCTGTAAAGGCTACTTTCGCTTGCTCAGTGCTAGGGTGCATTTGTAAGAATTGGTTATTCTTCTGTGATGGCAGGTGTGTTTCCAGTAGAAAACATGTAACGGGAATCTTGCAGCAGAAAACATGCTTCAGCTTGTTCCTCCTTTAGTTGCACCCCATACGTCTTGGCCACTTATTTAATTGCGGAGTTGTACAGTGACATGTTATCTATGGGTGATGGCTCCAATGGGTAGCAGTTGAGCCCTTCCACAGTAGAGTCGTGTCCAAGTCCCGCTCTATGTCCTCATTGCTTATGGACTTTAATGGGTTTGTGTTATTGGACTTCCAGCCCATGAAGGTCCTGCTCCTCCTGTGGTCCTGGAGTTGATAGGGAATCGAAGTACATCTGGGCATTTTCCTTTGTTCTTCTCTTTGCTAGCTTCCCTGGAATCCTCAGACTCCAGGGATTTATCAATTTGTTTTTTCCCTTTTATGTCAAGGCTGCTGTTATTTATGGCTCCAAATATAGGTTTTTCTTTCAGCATTGATCATCTGTTTGGTGTTTAAGGAGCCTTCCCTTTCGGGGTTGAAAGGCTCTTCGGTTTTTCCTTCCTTTAATCCCTTTTCCAAACTGAGTTAAAGTTCGAAAGCTATTTCTATCTGGTGTCCTTCGGATTAGGGTCTCTTCTTTTTTATTTTCCTTCAGCTTCAAAGCGTTTTGGCATCTGGAACTGCTTCACGGTCAACAAATCCAAAACATTCAGCTTGGTCCTATTGTCGGCATATGTTTTTCGGCATCAGCTCAATATCTTTAGGTGTCTTTTTCGACACCTCCACCCATTTCAAGTTCTTGCATACTGTATTTTTGGCATCAGATCCCCTTTCTCTCTCTCCGCCTCCTCCACTTTGAGGATTCCCTCCTTGTCTGATAGTCTCAAGTCTTTAAGGGAGACCTGTTTGAATTGAGTATGGTGGAACACCCCTCAGACTTATTGCCCTTGGACAGGCACAACTTGCAAACCTTATGTTTGTCCTTCTGGACTAATTTGTAACATTAGAGAGAGAACCTTACACATGTACTTTCCAACCCTCCTTCAATTTTAAAGGGGGACTTCAAAATACTTGTGGTTGAAGCCCAACGTTTAAAAAATACAAAAAAAACTTTCTCCTGTGGTTTTTTATTTTTGGTAGTTTCTCCTTTATTTCTGTGTCTGCTCTCAATTATAGTTTTCTTCAGTGTTTTCCATTCCCTCTTTGGTACCATCTCCCATTCTGCTGATGATCTCCAATCCAGAGCTGTGGACCATTCTTCCGTACCAAATAGAGGAAAAATAATCTGAACATGCCAATGACTCACTGTGGCATTGTAGGCTTTTGTCTGTAGCACATTGGGATGGCACTACCAGTGGCGGCCCGTCCTTTAGGGTGGAGGGGCCATGCCCCCCACCTTTTGCCCCTCATGAAGAGTGCCTGTCAGGCTGAACAAAGGTCAGCCTGACAGACACTCTCCATGTTCAGCTCAGGCAGCTAGGAGCACACATACGCGATTTGCGCACACTCCTGGCTGCCTGAGCTGAACTTTGCTGGGCTGGGGAGGTCACAGCTCCTATGGGCGTGACCTCCTCGGTTAAGCAAAGGTGCCTCGAGGCACTCCCCTGGGTGACTAGGAAAGCGTCACCAATTGACATTCTCCCTGGGCGCTTCAGGTTTAAACCCTGAAGTGCCCAGGGCGAGTGTCAATCAGTGACACTTAGTCACAGAGTGGGATGGGTTCAGCAGTCTCACTGACCCCATCCCACTCTGTGACAGGGCTGGGACTTCTGCCTTCCCTCATTGGATGACCTGCGGTCAGCCAATGAGGGAAGGCAGCAGTCCCAACCCTCCTGGGACCTGGAGGCCGAAGGTAAGTGTGTGTGTGTGTGATGTTTTAAATTGAATGTTTGGTGCGTGCGTGCATGTTTGAGTGTTAATGGATGTGCGTGTGTGTGTGTGTGAAAGAATGAGTGTGTGCGATCTCTTAAAATTAATGTTTGGTGCGTGAATGTTTGAATGGTGTGTGCATGTTTGAATGGTGTGTGTGTGTGTGTGTGTGTGTATGTTTGAATAGTGTGTGTGTGCGTGTGTGTCCCGCCAGCCCCCCCCCCCACCCCCCCCCCCTCCTCCCTCCTAAAGCTGCTGGCCGCCACTGGGCACTTTTGGTCGGCACCTATAAACGGGGAGGGAGAAAATAGGGACAGTTCCAGATGAAACCGCTAGATGGCGGAATAATGCACAGAAAGCAAACCTAGAAAAGATGCATGCTGGAAAAAAAAAAATGCTTATTTTTCCTCCAACTACAGTGGCCAGTGCCATTGCTGGCAATAATCCACAGAAAGCAGATGCACTTCAACACGTTGAACAGCAAGGTTCCAGAGTATGAGTGAAAATGGAGAAGACGGTGATTACTGTTTCCTACTGAGGGCAGCAGCGGTGCTGTCGATCTTTAAAAGGCACCTCGTAATAGCAGTGTTTACAGTTAGTCTAATAAAAACTGACATTACAGGAAAGCGGATCTTACAGAGGAGGCACTGTGGATAATGGCACAAATAAAATAGCTTCATTCCAGCATCCACAACAGCGATGTCATAAAAAACGGCAGTGACAGGACACTGACCTACGGCAGACATCTTCATGCAGAGATCCCTCAAGTCCATGGTGATGCAGCAAACATACGGAGGAAGATGCAGAGGAAACATGCATAAGTATGATGGACATAATCATGTGCCAAGGCAGGTATATCCATAGAGGTGCTGTGAACTTCGAAAGGATCAAACTAGATAGTGATTATGTAAAAAGGACATTTTCCATGCAAATATTAAAGAAAACGAAGTCCCAGAATTAGAAATTCTGTTGCCCATAAGAGCTATCATACGTTAAAATACAGTTTAGCGTTTCCATGTGAATAAATCTATCTGCACTCTGATATTGAGGGAAAGAGAAGGGTGCTCTTGGTCCTGTGGTTATTTTGTTAAATTACTTGGTTATCTAGACAAATTACTGCTCTTGCTAACTGTAGTGTTAGCAACGCTGTGCTGTGTAATTTACCTGCTTAATATTCCCCAATGAGGATGATAATTCTTACCTTCTGTGCTTTTGTATGTGCCGCATGTTCTGGAATGGAATGGTGGCTCAGGGTCAGTTGCGCTTGTAACTTAGAACTGACCAGGCGATCCCAGTCACAGGCAACATGCTCTTGGAATGAATTGTTTTGGAGAATACTTCCACTTAATTGGTGTGTCTTCAGTCTTCTACACTAACAGTGACAGGCATCCCGCATTGGATCATATTTGCCTGCACCTGGCAACCGTGACATGCATGCCTAATTAAAGCAGAGTAATACATTCTCAAGAAGGCAGAATGTCAAGCTTGTCTCAGCAGGAGCCTGCACTATCGAATGGGGATGGGCACACCTACATAGTCAAGTAGTGAACGCACATGAGGAGGTGACCTACTGTCATATTCAGTTCTTTGTCAATTAAAACAAATCTTCATGTATTACTTTAGTCATCTCTTGGTTTATTTGAAGGAAGATTTACATTATGAATTTATAGAGTTAGAGGTACATTTGAAGATTTTACCTCGGACTGGAAATATTGGGTTCCGTTAGTCATTCTAGAAGGTGACTCCAACGCCTTTCCTTTTGAGACATCCTGGAGAACCTCTGCTATAACGGCACATATGGAAGTATTCCAGACTTGTGTGGCTTTGTGGGGGATAATTGGGAGTGGAGAGGACATGATCACTTTACTTGTGCTGCACTGGGGTAGAGAGGCAGAGAGAGTTAGAAATTTTATCAGAATGCAAGCAGGAGGCTGTAGGTCATCTCACTAAATATTATGCGTGTGAAAAATACATGTTATACATTATGTACAGCACATTACCACCTCCTGCTCACCTTGTACTCTGGGTCCAAACATGATACGTTAATATTGTGCTAGAGGAGAAAGCAGCTTCCTGAAGAAATTAGCAGCAACTTGCAAGTCAGAATCATTTCAGAATAAGTGTTTGGGAAAAATGTATATCAGATCAGGAAGTTATGATGGTCAGACTATTAAAATGAAAGGGCACTTTCAGAGTGGCACAGAATTGCATGGTGAAATCAATCATGGTAGGTAAAGTTTAGGTTTCGTTGGCATCATAGGTTATCCACTTCAGAAGGAATTATCCACTAGCTCAGATTCATCTGCTTGAAAATGAATGTACAGGCTTTAAACATTTTTCCAGGTGGGTCCAAACCTTTGCAGCGCTGGTGTAATTAAGCCCATAGAGGTAATGGAGATGGCTGGCTTTAACTATAATAGCTAAGAAGAAAAATGGTGACATCTGCATAGACATAAGGACTTTATACAAATAAGTAGTAGTGAATGACAGTAAATTGACCAACATTTCTAAACTGACCAGCTTTGTTGAGGGGGCAACATTTTTATCGCTTTACATCTCACCTCTAATTACCTTTAGATCTATTTACATGAAGAAATAACATCTGCTCACACCTATAGTTCTAATGGGTGCTTCTAAGTTTGTAGAGTCTTCTTTCAGACTCAAGACCGCTGTCTTGGTTTTCCATAAGGTCATAACACCTATACTGGGATACAGTGTGGATGATAAATAGTTCTAGGATGATTGTAGGAGGGTGGCCTGGCTTGTAGTGGGTACCAAGGGGTACTTACACTCTGTACCAGGTCCAGTTATCCCTTATTAGTGTAGAAGAGGTGTCTAGCAGCTTAGGCTGATAGAAAATGGTAGCTTAGCAGAGCAGCTTAGGCTGAACTAGGAGACGAGTGAAGCTCCTACAGTACCACTAGTGTCATATGCACAATATCATAAGAAAACACAATACACAGATATACTAAAAATAAAGGTACTTTATTTTTATGACAATATGCCAAAGTATCTCAGTGAGTACCCTCAGTATGAGGATAGCAAATATACACAAGATATATGTACACAATACCAAAATATGCAGTAATAGCAATAGAAAACAGTGCAAACAATGTATAGTCACAATAGAATGCAATGGGGGCACATAGGGATAGGGGCAACACAAACCATATACTCTAGAAGTGGAATGCGAACCACGAATGGACCCCAAACCTATGTGAGCTCGTAGAGGGTCGCTGGGACTGTAAGAAAACAGTGAGGGTTAGAAAAATAGCCCACCGAAGACCCTGAAAAGTGGGTGCAAAGTGTACCTAAGTTCCCCAGAGAGCACAGAAGTCGTGATAGGGGAATTCTGCAAGAAAGACCAACACCAGCAATGCAACAACAATGGATTTCCAGACGAGAGTACCTGTGGAACAAGGGGACCAAGTCCAAAAGTCACGATCAAGTCGGGAGTGGGCAGATGCCCAGGAAATGCCAGCTGTGGGTGCAAAGAAGCTGCCACCGGATGGTAGAAGCTGTGGATTCTGCAAGAACGAAGAGGGCTAGAAACTTCCCCTTTGGAGGATGGATGTCCCACGTCGTGAAGAAGCTTGCAGAGGTGTTTTTGTGCAGAAAGACCGCAAACAAGCCTTGCTAGCTGCAAGGGTCGCGGTTAGGGTTTTTGGATGCTGCTGTGGCCCAGGAGGGACCAGGATGTCGCCAATTGCGTGAGGAGACAGAGGGGGCGTCCAGCAAGACAAGGAGCACACTCAGAAGCAAGCAGCACCCGCAGAAGTGCCGGAACAGGCACTACAAAGTGGAGTGAACCGGAGCTCACCCGAAGTCACAAAGGAAGGTCCCACGACGCCGGAGGACAACTCAGGAGGTCGTGCACTGCAGGTTAGAGTGCCGGGGACCCATGCTTGGCTGTGCACAAAGGAAATCCTGGAAGAGTGCACAGGAGCCGGAGCAGCTGCAAAACACGCGGTTCCCAGCAATACAGTCTAGCGTGGGGAGGCAAGGACTTACCTCCACCAAACTTGGACTGAAGAGTCACTGGACTGTGGGAGTCACTTGGACAGGGTTGCTGAGTTCAAGGGACCTCGCTCGTCGTGCTGAGAGGAGACCCAGAGGACCGGTGAAGCAGTTCTTTGGTGCCTGCGGTTGCAGGGGGAAGATTCCGTCGACCCACAGGAGATTTCTTCGGAGCTTCTAGTGCAGAGAGGAGGCAGACTACCCCCACAGCATGCACCACCAGGAAAACAGTCGAGAAGGCGGCAGGATCAGCGTTACAAGGTCGCAGTAGTCATCTTTGCTACTTTGTTGCAGTTTTGCAGGCTTCCAGCGCGGTCAGCAGTCGATTCCTTGGCAGAAGGTGAAGAGAGAGATGCAGAGGAACTCTGATGAGCTCTTGCATTCGTTATCTAAAGAATTCCCCAAAGCAGAGACCCTAAATAGCCAGAAAAGGAGGTTTGGCTACTTAGGAGAGAGGATAGGCTAGCAACACCTGAGGAGCCTATCAGAAGGAGTGTCTGACGTCACCTGCTGGCCCTGGCCACTCAGAGCAGTCCAGTGTGCCAGCAGCACCTCTGTTTCCAAGATGGCAGAGGTCTGGAGCACACTGGAGGAGCTCTGGGCACCTCCCAGGGGAGGTGCAGGTCAGGGGAGTGGTCACTCCCCTTTCCTTTGTCCAGTTTCGCGCCAGAGCAGGGCTGAGGGATCCCTGAACCGGTGTAGACTGGCTTATGCAGAGATGGGCACCATCTGTGCCCATCAAAGCATTTCCAGAGGCTGGGGGAGGCTACTCCTCCCCAGCCCTGACACCTTTTTCCAAAGGGAGAGGGTGTAACACCCTCTCTCTGAGGAAGTCCTTTGTTCTGCCTTCCTGGGCCAAGCCTGGCTGGACCCCAGGAGGGCAGAAACGTGTCTGAGGGGTTGGCAGCAGCAGCAGCTGCAGTGAAACCCCGGGAAAGGTAGTTTGGCAGTACCCGGGTCTGTGCTAGAGACCCGGGGGATCATGGGATTGTCTCACCAATGCCAGAATGGCATTGGGGGGGCAATTCCATGATCTTAGACATGTTACATGGCCATGTTCGGAGTTACCATAGTGAAGCTATACATAGGTAGTGAGTGACCTATGTATAGTGCACGCGTGTAATGGTGTCCCAGCACTCACAAAGTCTGGGGAATTTGCCCTGAACAATGTGGGGGCACCTTGGCTAGTGCCAGGGTGCCCACACACTAAGTAACTTAGCACCCAACCTTTACCAGGTAAAGGTTAGACATATAGGTGACTTATAAGTTACTTAAGTGCAGTGGTAAATGGCTGTGAAATAACGTGGACGTTATTTCACTCAGGCTGCAGTGGCAGGCCTATGTAAGAATTGTCAGAGCTCCCTATGGGTGGCAAAAGAAATGCTGCAGCCCATAGGGATCTCCTGGAACCCCAATACCCTGGGTACCTCAGTACCATATACTAGGGAATTATAAGGGTGTTCCAGTATGCCAATGTGAATTGGTGAAATTGGTCACTAGCCTGTTAGTGACAATTTGTACAGAGAGAGCATAACCACTGAGGTTCTGGTTAGCAGAGCCTCAGTGAGACAGTTAGGCATCACACAGGGAACACATACATATAGGTCACAACCTTATGACCACTGGGGTCCTGACTAGCAGGGTCCCAGTGACACATAACAAACATACTGAAAACATAGGGTTTTCACTATGAGCACTGGGCCCTGGCTAGCAGGATCCCAGTGAGACAGTGAAAACACCTGACATATACTCACAAACTGGCCAAAAGTGGGGGTAACAAGGCTAGAAAGAGGCTACTTTCTCACAATGATGTCCTAATTTATGGACAATTCTTGGCACAAGCATAATGACCAAATGAAGAAGGTGCTAGAGAAATTCAGAGAGCACACATTGACAAAGTCTGAAAAATGTTGCTTTGGGAAAGAATAGTTTTGCTGTTTAGGACACTACATTATCTCTGCAGGTGTTCAGCAAAATAAATTGGAAACACCTAAAAACAGAGAGGAATGTTGCAGTTTTTAGGAATGGTAGAGTTTTACAGTAGGTTTATAGAAAGGATATCACAGAAATCTTGTAAAATACTGTTAAGGAAATGTTGCAGTGAAGAGTTTAGACAATCAAAAAAGATTTTGAGGCGGCACCAGATGTACAGGCCTTGTACCAGGAAGAATACCCATTCTTGACAGATTTCAGCTATAAAGTATTAGGGGCAGTTTTACTATGGGTGTAAGATGATAGAGAGAGGAACATTACAAAACATAGGACCACTGGGATTCATTAGTAGTGGATCGAAGCAAGAGATTGCACCTTCAGACGTCAATCATTAACAGTGTTCTTCTCAATACAGTAAAGTCACAAAAATACACTCTGGCCCTGTTTTGTTGCATACCCTCAAAATAATTTTGAAGCGAACTATCCAGACAGAGATTTCACACCTGTTTTTGTATGTATTATCTTATGTGCCTATTTTTCGATTTTTTCTTCACCAAATTCATGAAACAGCAAATTTCTGCATTACTTCTGATTGAGAGAGAAATCTGCTCTGATGAGACCTTCACACATTTTATCTCCCCTGAGATAAAATGTTATAACGCTGGCACTACATTGTATTGCAGCATACAAATAACAGAAATTGTTTCCAAATTTTCAGTGGCTGCAGCCCAACGGTTTTTTACTAACTGAATTTGTGTCATATCCATCTATCTACCTATAACAAAAATATATCCCATAATACTATTCCAGCTACGCTCTTTAGATATCTGTGGCATAATAATGGTTGTAAACAGAACTACTTGAGATTACGCACAAAAAAGGGTTTTACAAAATAATTCTAGAATATTTTATAATTAGTACTCAAGCTCTTGTTGGGCATATTGATTAGTTCTTTATTTTGTACTAGGAGAGAAGTTGGTTGCATTGCTGCAAGTCCCATAAGAATAGCAGAACTTAGCTACACAGTCACTGTGAAAAAAAGCCTTAGCTGTGAAATGACTGATTGACAAATCTTGGTATTTTCTCTAAGAAAGTGCTGGACAGTGAGTTCTGACCGAAACGTTTGAGGGGAATTCTCAATAGGGTATGTCTAGATGACATATTACCAAGGGGAAGAAATTGGATTGTGAACGTGGAAGAATACATTTTTGATATGGAGTATGTACTCGAGGCAAAAAATTACAGGGGGCAGGGCTTGGTGCCAGAGCTCTCAGTCTACCACTCCATTTTTGCTGTATTTAATCATCCTGAAAGCCTTCAGAGCACCCATTTTAGACCAGCTCTGACAGGTGCATGCCCACCTACTACTCTGGTGATTCCAGTGCTGGCATCAGAGCTCTCTGCAGAGGGCGAACCTACTGGTAATTTCGTTTTCAGTATGGGAAAGACTCCGGGTCTACACGCGCCTGTGACTGGCCCCCTTCTACACACCGGGAGGAGACTGATGCATAGCGGGCTTGGGGGACGGTGGAGACTGATGGCATGTACCAACGGTGCTTGAAAGATATGGGGGGGTGACATGCCCCTGGGTGTCTGAGGTGAGCCATGAAGCAGACCAACCCTCCTGGGTATTACTAGGGCCCACTGGATCTGACAAAGTATGCTCGGAGTCTTACTTTTCACCCCTTGGCCCAGAGTCTGCCTCTCCTGACAGAGCACCCCCATTCCTGTTGGCATCTGTCCAGGTTGAATCATTGATTGAGACTGGATGAAAGTGAGGACTTTGATGTGCACCGCCAAGTGTTCATCATGCATATGAAGCCTGATTGTTTCGATGAGGCGACCTGGGTGAGACCTTACTCACTCCCTCCTGTGCCTCCACTTTGGATTTTTGTGCTGTGAGTGAGGGGCAGGCTTTCTGCTGGGGCCACTCTCAGTTACACACGCTGTACACTGCTGAGTAGTCCTTCTGGGAAACCAAACGAGCAGGGCAACTGCACCAACTGCAGTAAACACCTCCTGGCATGTACCTAGATATTGTTGATTGTTGTTGCGATGCCTCCCCTGCCTGACCGACCTTGCTTGAACATTACTGCTTAGCCAATAGCCTTGTGGGAACATCAGCAGCAATGGGGAAAATGGACACTAAGCGGAGCAAACTCTAGCTTTAATAATGGTCACAGACAGGCACATGCTCTAGGCCATCTCCTGTAGCTGCCCCACTGACAGAGGTGTCCCCACAACCAGACCTGGACACAAAATCTATTCTCCTGGAGATACAATGGACCTCATGAAAGAGACTGAATAAGCAGCACAACAGACTGAGTAAAACTGAGACCAATGTCAACCCTGGCAGATGAGGCCCCTACAACTAAAGCTACTGTGTGCTGCCTTAAACAAGATTTAACGAGAGTGATGGTGAAAAATGAGTTGCACGGATATGAAGAATCATCATCTGCATAGTGGAAATCCCAGAGAACACCAATATCAATGAGCCTGAACTGTTCATTGAGTCCTTGCTAGCGGAGCTTCTTGGTCAGGGGAATATCTCCAAACTCCATGTGGTGGCTAGAGCCCTAAGCCCCCTGGGTTCCAAATCGCCAGCTGGGGCCCCTCCCAGGCTGGTCACTGCACAACTTTTGAACTACAGCAATTGTGACACTGCTTTGACTGTTAGGGAAAAAGGCCAACTGACATATCAAGTTTCAAACATCTCTATCTATCCAGATTTTACACTAGCTGTGCAAGAAGCGTGTAAGGCATTCACTGAAATGGGGAAGTTCTACGAGTGAAGAACACTAAATATGCTATTGTAGAAAAGTGCTCCTTTTTGACAAGGTTACCTCCTACTTTTTGCCAGGTATCTGATGTGATTTGGCCTGAAAGTGCACAGAGTTCCTGCTAATCAGTTCCCCAATGCCCGATCTCTTTCTCTAAACTGTGCAATTGTTTTTTCAGTCAGCAAATACTTTAGCACCCTCTCTAAGTCCCTAGTAAACAGTAGCTCAGGTACCTAGGGCCTAGAGTGCTAAAGAGGGTCCCTAAGAGCTGCAGCATGAATGGTGCCACCATAAGAGACAACTCACCAAGCACATGACAGGCTGCCATGGCAGGCTGTGTGTCTTGGTGAAGACAAAAGTAAAAACACAACATGGCACCCAGCCTGTGTGCCATGTCCCCTAACACTGCATGCAATATATGTAAATCACCCCTACAACAGGCCTTACAGCCCTAAGGAAGGGTGCATTATATTACATGTGAGGGCATAGCTGCTACAGCCGATAAGCCCCTGCTATGTCTGTCAAATCTCAGACATAGTAAATGGCCAGGGATGCCATTTTAAATGCATGTGCTGGACACTGGTCAATATGGGTTCCCCAGCTACATGATGGCTTCACTGAAGATAGGGATGTTTGGTATCAAACATTTCGTATTGGTGAACCCACACTGACGCCAGTAGTGGATTTACCAGCACATGCACCCAGAGGGCACCTTAGAGGTGCCCCCTGAAACTACCCACCTCTAGTGTGCTTGTTGACTGTTTTCTGCCAGCCTGCTACTGAGACACGGTTCTGCCCCCCCTAGGGTGAGAGCCTTCTGCTCTCAGGAGGCCCAGAACAAAAGAATGTCTGGTAAGAGGGTGTAACACCCCCTCCCACAGGATGAGCCTACCTAAGGCAGCAAGCCTCAAAGGTCTCCCGTCTTTAAAAAGTGAATCTGGATCCAGCCATATGCAAATCAGTCTTGACCCTGTTCCTCATGGGAACAGTCCAGCCCGAACTCCCCGGCTGGGTCCTCCCTGGACCGGAAACAAGCATCCTGGGACCGGTTTCAGGGTATCACCCTTCATCAGCCACGCCAGCTTGAATCCAGTGGCACAGTGAGCAAGGGATCCACGTCTGGGCATACCCAGACTGTTCCATGTGGAACAGGGTCAAGACTGATTTGCATATGGCTGGGTCCAAACTGGGGTGGCATGGTGAGCAAAAGAACGATGGATTAAACCCAGATCTGTGACTGGGGGTGAGTGTTTGCATTGCTCAGCACTCCGTCCATCCTCTTTTTCTGTTGCTAAAGTTGCCCTAAGTGGGAAGGGTATGCCCAGACGCGGGCCGCTTGCTCACTGTGCCACTGGATTCAAGCTAGCCTGGCTAATGAAAGGTGATACCCTGAAACCAGTCCCAGGATGCCTGTTTCTGGTCCAGGGAGGGCCTGGCAGTTCGGGCTGGACTGTTCCCATGAGGAACAGGGTCAAGACTGATTTGCATATGGCTGGGTCCAAACTGGGGTGGTATGGTGAGCAAAGGAACGATGGATTAAACCCAGATCTGTGACTGGGGTGAGTGTTTGCATTGTTCAGTACTCCATCCATCATCCTTTTGTGTAGGAAAATTAGCTACTCAGGTAGGCGTGCAACACCTAGGCTAGTACCCCCCCTAAGGTGTACTATTGCGAGGTGGACACAACATTTCAGAGGCGGTCATCTTTGTGATGGCATACCTAGGAATTCTGGGACAGGGTTTTGCCCACTTGCCACAGGAAATTGTCATATAGGGGGCGTCGTGACCCCAAGGGACAGTAGCGCATTGGCTACTACCCTACATCCCCTGATGACCTATGATGACCAAGGACACTGGAGACCCAGAAAAGCAGTAGAGGAAAAAAGAAGCAGCTGACCTGGTACCAACCCTGCTGGCCTGTCTGCATCCCTCCTTGAAATCTGCACCAAAGTAGACTCATCCTGCAGCTGGGACTCCAGAAACCTTGGAGGACTGCCTGCCTTCAAAAAAAGACTTAAGACCTTCCAAGAACAACGGACCTGTTCTCCAGCAGACTCCAAAGAAAGAACTCTGAAGCCTACGGAACCGCTAAAACCCAACACCTGAAGTCACCACTGCTCCCGCCATCTCCAACCTGAGTTGAAGTGGGCCACCAGTGCCAACAAGGTTCCTGAAGCCCTCGAGAGTCCAAGTCCATCATGGTTCCACCCCTCCTGAACTCACCTACAGCCTCTGCACGCAGCTTCACCGCCCCCCCCCCACCAGCATCACCCCTACCTCCCTCCCACAACCACTTGATTAAGGAAAAACAGACACATAAAGACACCTTTGCACCCATCGCCCCTGACCCATGGAGAAGAGGACCAAGGGTGCCTACCTGTGTCTGAGCATCGTGAGGCCTGAGAACCACTTTTGGTTCAGCCTGACGGGCCTTCTGGCCGGAGCCTTCAGCCTTTT
This sequence comes from Pleurodeles waltl, assembly GCF_031143425.1. Taxonomy (NCBI): domain Eukaryota; kingdom Metazoa; phylum Chordata; class Amphibia; order Caudata; family Salamandridae; genus Pleurodeles; species Pleurodeles waltl. Next base: position 743,399,220 of record NC_090450.1, on the reverse strand, counting down.
TTTGCAGTAACAGATCTCCATTGAAACACATTGGTCTCCCAACTCTGCTTTGCACCCTGCACCCAGCCCCTTTTGCCACTGTTGGTGCTGCCTTGGACCTTGCCCACTACTCATCTCGATTCCTAGAGATTGGTTTTGTACGTCGCAATATTCTACCTGTTTGCAGAACTCAGAAATTGCAGTGTCCACTTTTTAAAGTGAAAAGAATTCCTATTTAAAAACGTACATACCTAAACATATATATGCTTGCTATTTTTATAAATTGGTGTGGATCTCGTTTTTGAGTCATGTCTCTCATTTATTGACTATTGTGTGTATTTGTGGATGTCTTACACTCCTCTGTGTTAAGCCTAAGGCAGCTCGACCATACTATCGCCAAATAGAGCACTTTGGAATTGCATAGGTAGCCCTGTCCACTAACTGGGGAACCCTGGGACCCCTTACACAGTATTGATGTACCACATAAAGTGCCAGCTTCCTACAGCTATGCTTTATCTGCCCCACCACCGCATCCATGTGGACGATAAAGTGCGCATCTATACTAACACCAAAGAGGAATTAATATTTGCTAAAAAAAAAAAGTGTGCAAACCTGACTTAAGGCACTAACACGGATTCATTTACAGTACCTGATTACCTTAAACAAAATAAGCGTGCAAACCTGACTTAAGGCACTAACACGGATTCATTTACAGTACATGATTACCTTAAACAGTTTCTATTAGGATTTCTGACTGGAGATCCAGAAAACACAAAGCTATCCAAAAGTGTCGCCTTACTTATGCAATCATTCAGTCAGGACATTATATATGCAGTCACAAATGGCCAGCAGAAACCCCACAAGCAATTGTTGCTCACATATGCCACAAAAACGCAGACAGACAATGTTGAAATAATTCGCACTCTAAACAGACTTGGTCACGGGATTTCATGCTCACAACTGGAAGACAATGATTCTGCCTTGTGTCTTCAGAAACTTGCTGCTACCTTAAATGAGCAAATTGTTCTTCCAGCTGACATTCTTCCTCATGTCTTCACTAACTTAGCATGGGATAACATTGATAGGCTGGAAGAGACACTTACTGGTATGATGACGACTCACTGAGTCAACGGTATAGCTGTGCAGCCCAAGTTGTTTGGACCACAACCTTTTAAAGATCCTCTCCCAATCACTGAGAAACAAAAGCAAAGAACGTTGCCACGACAAATACTGAAGAACTGTTCATGTATGTTTCTAGTGAACAAGCTGGGCCTAAGCCATTGATGACAAGTACAGGAGTCATGCCGGAATGTGTCGTCCAACTGAAGTTTGCACAAAATAAGAACATAAGCTGGGTTGCTATATAACAAGAAGCAAGCCTCGCACAAATAATACCAAGTTGGACAGGATTTAACATCAGTCCTAGAAGCCTAGTTAGTGTTACACGATTCCATTGGCTACTTGCCCACCATTAATGCCCCTGCAACTGAGTTGACAACTGTTTTTGAATCAGTCAGAGCTGATAAGGGAATCACTACATTTGGCAAAAATTGTAGTGGTCATGGATCAAGTTATCTACAAAAACGCAACTGAGATTGTGTGGAAACAAAGGAACATATGACAATCATTCTTCGAATGGGGACTTTTCAAACCATTTGCAATGTCAAAAACATTTTTAAGGTACTGGCATTCACAGCATTTGCATTGAAGCAGACATGATAGCAGAAGGATCAATATCATCAGTGTTAGAAGGTCATATATAAAATCATAAAGTTTGAGTACACAAGCGCATGTATTAAGATATGTTGAGACTGGCTTGGTTGGAATGTATCCCCTGGGTAGAGAAAAATTACAAAGAGTACATTCAGATAGTCTACTAAACCTATGCCAACAGAGATTAGACAACCTATTGAAGAATGCTGCCTTTGCCCAAGTAGAACAGCTTTGGGATGTGTTCCTGGAACATCTTTGTCATGACAATGGAGAACCCTCTGCATTTTGGATGTCATATATGGATATTGTGGAAAATGTCTTGCTGGCTCTGCTGCATGCTGCTTGAGAAGGAAATTGGCATTTACATCTCACCCCCATACACTTTACCATCCCATGGTGTTTTGCGCATGACAAGATGAACTACGCTAGATATCTTCCTGTGTACTATGCCGAAATGACATTGCGTGCAGTGAAACATCCGCAACTTCATCAACGGATGCTTTTCACTTCAACTGGCAGGCATTAATCAGCTTAGACAAAATCTGGTTGATCAAGCAATACAGGTAACGGACAACAAAGACACAAAATATCTAGGTGGTACAAAAAGGTTCAACCTTAAGGCGGGTGCTGTGAAAACATATTATATGACAGCTGAACACAGAAATGTCTTTTTGGATCAGTTAAGGGAAATGGTTTGTAACAGATCAGATCTTACTCATGCCGACCTACATACTCCATGAATTGAAAAAGACAAAGATACTGTTGTGAGAGCTGTTAATCTGAGTCAAAGTTGCATAAACCCATTTGTTGGGGCACATGATCTCAGTCTCTCCACAGCAAAAAAAAGGCATCTCAAGACATAGTATCCGACATAATGGAGGCACATGAAATAGGTGAACAGTCCTATACAGACTTCAACCTTGAGCAACTTGAGAATATTCCACCTTTTAAGAAGTTTCATGACACAATGAAAATGAACAAACTAAAAACCTTCACTAACATGTTCAATAAGAAGGCAGAGAACAGCAATGGCAGGACAACCATCATGAAAGCAGACAAAGCACTATATAGTTGAATCTTTGTGACAGCACAGAATCGGAATCTTTTATTGGCAGATGTACTCCTGCATCCAATTAGGACCTTTACCATGGGCTTTAGCAACTCCAGAAGGTATGTTAAGAAAGACAGATAAACCTGTTTTAGCAAAATACTTGTAGTAAAACATTATCCCTGTTGAAAAATACTTGGAAATTCAGCCATGCTAATTGATGGTATGGTTCTTGTTCAGAGACTAAAAGGAGAAGAATCAAACTTTGGTGAGGTGGCTATGTCTGTCTTGTCCATGGCTTTGCAGGAAGGAAATAGGAGTCAAAGAATCAATGTTGTGTTTGATACACACAATGAAATGTCTATTCAGAACAGCGAAAGGACAATCAGCGGGCAATAAATCGAGTATCAGTTACAGAGCATCTCACCTTCCTAGACTGTCAGACAGCGGAGGAAATTTCTAAGCCACGTAAGGAATAAAACAACTCATCGCATTTTTGTTAATAAATGGAGGAAACCAGAGTATTTTGTAAAGCTTGAGAATAAAACACTGTTCGCAAACTGTGAAGATAAATGCTGCAAAATCACATCTGAAGGGAGCTATGAAGTGCCCGATCTCAAAAGTACACATGAAGAAGCAGATGGTTGTTTGTTGCTGCATGCTGCTAATCGAGGTTATGAGGCAGTAATGATAAGCTCAGATACCACCAATGTTTTTATGCGTTTGGGATTCCATGACAGAATCATGGCTACATTTTTTCTGAAATGTGGTACTAAAATACGTGTGAGAGTCCCTGACATTGGGAAAATAGCTTCAACTGTTGGTGAAAATGTTTATCGAGGTGTGATAGGCCTCCATATGTGTACAGGATGTGACACAGTAAGTGCATTTATTGGAAAAGGAAAAGCAAGCACATTCAAAATGCTGTCTGCCAACAGACATACACAGGAAACATTTTCGCAGTTCAGAGATGAACGGAATCTCTTTGAAGAGCTAATGAACAAATTAGGGAAATTCTTGTGCTTGCTGTATGCACCAAATTCTTCAGTTCATCACGTGAATGACTGGAGATATCACCTATTCTGTGCAGAGAGGGGTGAGATAGACAGTCATCAACTTCCACATTGCAGGGGCTGTGGGACTGTCTGAAGATACATGCCGAACGTGTGAATTATCAAACCGATATAAGCAAGAGATGTCTTCTGAATCATCAACAAACACCTAGTCGAATTGGGAAAGAGTGGAAGCTGGGAAAACACGAGAGCAGAGGAACTGGTAGTGGACTGGATGGAGGGGTAGCCAGCACCTCAGGCTGTGTTAGATCTGCTAGCTTGCAACTGCATAAGGAACTGCAAACTGCCAACATATGTCTGCTGCCTAAGTGACCTCAAGAGCACTGAGGTGCAAACTTCCCACCTGTGAAAATCAAACAGACGTGAAGAATGATGACACCTACTCAGAAGAAGATGATGACAAATGTGAATGATAAAAATAATATCAGACAAAAGGCAAAGAGCAATGACTTGCCATCACATATTTTCCAATCTAGGCATCCATACCTTGAAAGAAAATCATGTTAGAACCCATTCATCTGGAGACAAAAGACACACACAAACTACCACTAAAAATTGTATTTATGTCATAACCTGCCCCTGTGATCTTCATTATATAGGGATGACCACGAGAATGTCAGAGCAGGAAGATGGAACATCACAGCAATATCTGCTGCGGATGTGATGCAACCAAAATGAGCAGACACTTCTCTAGTTGCAAACGTTCACCTGATTATGGACAATTTTGGAAGCCAATCCACATTTGAACAGTGCTAACTTCTTTAGAAATGAAAAACAGTGGATTTTCCATATTGCCATGAATGTACTGTGGCATTTACGACAATATCCCATGGTGTGAAGTAGAACCCACACACATATAGACTGGTGTGAAGTATTACCCACATAAATTGACAATCTGTGTTGTATGAATTACTTTTGGGTCACCCACCCACAGAGTAGTCTACTTGCCCAAGGGGAAGAGGGGGAGTCTTTATTTATAATTGACATTTATGGCACACCTGGTTCACCCTTAGTGACATGTCCACATGAAATGTTGCCTGTTGGAGGGCATCAGTGCTTTTGTTCTATATTTCCTGAACAATTGGCATCTATGGCATTTTTAGGAGCTACCCTATTGTTGCGTCTATGCGTGCAACACTGTCAATGCCCTTTTTTTATTAACTACAGTACTTGGCATTTTCAGTTTCACAGCGGACATCTTCCGGATTGACATTTGCCATTAGGGATGAACCCCACCAAGCTCGAGTTGTGCAAGGACGACATACAGCATGTGGCTACGGCCACTAGCAACTCACAGTAACCACTATTCTACTTGTGAGTTGACCACATTCCCGTATTATGATATTACCTATTTAAAGATGGATGCCATTAGAAATATGAATGTTGTTTTTATCTTGGTCTAATAGTAGGTATGCATCTTACCCCCTTTTTAGTTGTGAATTGTGTGTGGGCGATATATACCATGCGGCTATGGCCTTCTGAAATGCACACAAATTAACATTCTTTTCGAGGGTAGTACATATCTCTGTACAATCTCACCCACTCTAAGATGGCTACCACTGGAGCGAGGAAAGTTTGGTTCCGCCTCATTTTGTTAGAGGCAAGAACTCAGTTTAGTTCATTGCACCTGGCAACGTGCTGATTAGACCGCCCTTTAAAAGCGGACCACCTCCCCTACTCAGTCCTTTATAGGCGAGCAGAGGGCCCGGTAGGTCATCCATGTGTGATGCTCCACGAACCTGTAGGTAAAACTTTCAATCTACAGGTAGGCTGCACCCTTTCCTTACTTGATATTACACATTCAGTTCTTTACTTATACAGCAATGATCAGAATGCCACACTCTGCCTACGACCTATGGGGCCATGTCATGACTTTCTGGAGGGTAAGAACCTTTTTTCTCTTTCATATGTATGCACTGGGAATGGGGGTACTATCATACTATATGTGACGAATTGTTGAGATCACTGTGCTAGTGAACACAAACATTTTGTTGGTGGTGAGGTTTAGTTATAGACGTAAGTCACAAAAGAGTACGGGGTTTTTTGGAAATATAAATGGATTGGAAGTGTGCTAATTGCGTCACCATGCCAGTCCTAAATATCAACTAGAGATACTACGAGGGGTGGTTTAAGGTCTGTGGAGGGGGATTTCCTTTACGGACTAGGTGGTCTCACACACTATATAGTGTAATGCTTCATCATATGACCACCTAGCCCCACCCAGGTAGGGCAATACCACCTGGGCGGACTCGACCTCGCTGTTAAAGGAACAGGAGGGAGTGCGTAAATTAGTTAGATTTCTGGAAAATAGGGATCCAGCTATGCTATGGGAATAAAAACACCTACTCAGATACCAGGGTGAGTTTTAATAAAAGGTTCTGTGTGGTGTGTAGGAAAGTACCATCTTGCCTGGCATGTTACCCCCATTTTTCACTGTATATATGTTGTTTTAGTTGTATGTGTCACTGGGACCCTGGTAACCCAGGGCCCCAGTGCTCATAAGTGTGCCTGAATGTGTTACCTGTGTAGTGACTAACTGTCTCACTGAGGCTCTGCTAATCAGAACCTCAGTGGTTATGCTCTCTCATTTCTTTCCAAATTGTCACTAACAGGCTAGTGACCATTTTTACCAATTTACATTGGCTTACTGGAACACCCTTATAATTCCCTAGTATATGGTACTGAGGTACCCAGGGTATTGGGGTTCCAGGAGATCCCTATGGGCTGCAGCATTTCTTTTGCCACCCATAGGGAGCTCTGACAATTCTTACACAGGCCTGCCACTGCAGCCTGAGTGAAATAACGTCCACGTTATTTCACAGCCATTTTACACTGCACTTAAGTAACTTATAAGTCACCTATATGTCTAACCTTTACCTGGTAAAGGTTAGGTGCAAAGTTACTTAGTGTGAGGGCACCCTGGCACTAGCCAAGGTGCCCCCACATTGTTCAGAGCCAATTCCCTGAACTTTGTGAGTGCGGGGACACCATTACACGCGTGCACTACATATAGGTCACTACCTATATGTAGCTTCACAATGGTAACTCCGAATATGGCCATGTAACATGTCTATGATCATGGAATTGCCCCCTCTATGCCATCCTGGCATAGTTGGCACAATCCCATGATCCCAGTGGTCTGTAGCACAGACCCTGGTACTGCCAAACAGCCCTTCCTGTGGTTTCACTGCAGCTGCTGCTGCTGCCAACCCCTCAGACAGGCATCTGCCCTCCTGGGGTCCAGCCAGGCCTGGCCCAGGATGGCAGAACAAAGGACTTCCTCTGAGAGAGGGTGTTACACCCTCTCCCTTTGGAAAATGGTGTGAAGGCAGGGGAGGAGTAGCCTCCCCCAGCCTCTGGAAATGCTTTGTTGGGCACAGATGTGCCCAATTCTGCATAAGCCAGTCTACACCGGTTCAGGGGACCCCTTAGCCCTGCTCTGGCGCGAAACTGGACAAAGGAAAGGGGAGCCACCACTCCCCTGACCTGCACCTCCCCTGGGAGGTGTCCAGAGCTCCTCCAGTGTGCTCCAGACCTCTGCCATCTTGGAAACAGAGGTGCTGCTGGCACACTGGACTGCTCTGAGTGGCCAGTGCCACCAGGTGACGTCAGAGACTCCTTCTGATAGGCTCCTTCAGGTGTTAGTAGCCTATCCTCTCTCCTAGGTAGCCAAACCCTCTTTTCTGGCTATTTAGGGTCTCTGTCTCTGGGGAAACTTTAGATAACGAATGCAAGAGCTCATCCGAGTTCCTATGCATCTCTCTCTTCACCTTCTGATAAGGAATCGACTGCTGACCGCGCTGGAAGCCTGCAAACCTGCAACATAGTAGCAAAGACGACTACTGCAACTCTGTAATGCTGATCCTGCCGCCTTCTCGACTGTTTTCCTGCTTGTGCATGCTGTGGGGGTAGTCTGCCTCCTCTCTGCACCAGAAGCTCTGAAGAAATCTCCTGTGGGTCGACGGAATCTTCCCCCTGCAACCGCAGGCACCAAAAAGCTGCATTACCGGTCCCTTGGGTCTCCTCTCAGCACGACGAGCGAGGTCCCTCGAATCCAGCGACTATGTCCAAGTGACCCCCACAGTCCAGTGACTCTTCAGTCCAAGTTTGGTGGAGGTAAGTCCTTGCCTCACCTCGCTGGGCTGCATTGCTGGGAACCGCGACTTTTGCAGCTACTCCGGCCCCTGTGCACTTCCGGCGCAAATCCTTTGTGCACAGCCAAGCCTGGGTCCACGGCACTCTAACCTGCATTGCACGACTTTCTAAGTTGGTCTCCGGCGACGTGGGACTCCTTTGTGCGACTTCGGGTGAGCACCGTTTCATGCATCCTCGTAGTGCCTGTTTCTGGCACTTCTCCGGGTGCTACCTGCTGCTGAGAGGGCTCCTTGTCTTGCTCAACGTCCCCTCTCTCTCCTGGTCCAATTTGCGACCTCCTGATCCCTCCAGGGCCACAGCGGCGTCCAAAAACGCTAACCGCACGATTTGCAGCTAGCAAGGCTTGTTGGCGTTCTTTCGGCGGGAAAACACTTCTGCACGACTCTCCACGGCGAGTGGGATCCGTCCACCAAAGGGGAAGTCTCTAGCCCTTTTCGTTCCTGCAGAAACCTCAGCTTCTTCTGTCCAGTAGAAGCTTCTTTGCACCCGCAGCTGGCATTTCCTGGGCATTTGCCCATCTCCGACTTGCTTGTGACTTTTGGACTTGGTCCCCTTGTTCCACAGGTACCCTAGATTGGAAATCCACAGTTGTTGCATTGTTGGTTTGTGTCTTTCCTGCATTATTCCTCTAACACGACTTCTTTGTCCTTAGGGGAACTTTAGTGCAATTTGCACTCACTTTTCAGGGTCTTGGGGAGGGTTATTTTTCTAACTCTCACTATTTTCTAATAGTCCCAGCGACCCTCTACAAGGTCACATAGGTTTGGGGTCCATTCGTGGTTCACATTCCACTTTTGGAGTATATGGTTTGTGTTGCCCCTATCCCTATGTTTCCCCATTGCATCCTATTGTATCTATACATTGTTTGCACTGTTTTCTAAGACTATACTGCATATTTTTGCTATTGTGTATATATATCTTGTGTATATTTCCTATCCTCTCACTGAGGGTACACTCTAAGATACTTTGGCATATTGTCATAAAAATAAAGTACCTTTATTTTTAGTATAACTGTGTATTGTGTTTTCTTATGATATTGTGCATATGACACTAAGTGGTACTGTAGTAGCTTCACATGTCTCCTAGTTCAGCCTAAGCTGCTCTGCTTAGCTACCATTATCTATCAGCCTAAGCTGCTAGACACCCTATACACTAATAAGGGATAACTGGGCCTGGTACAAGGTGCAAGTACCCCTTGGTACTCACTACAAGCCAGTCCAGCCTCCTACATGGTGTGATTAAAAGAAATGGGAGACCAGTGTGAGAACAATGACTTACAAGGTCACCTATCTAGCCGACATGTTTCTGCCCTTGTGATTGAGCTATGGAGGGTCTCTGGGCATTCATCAGGGCGTTGGATCCCTGTTGCGGATGCTAATAGCGCGCTGCAGTTTAATTCGCAATAGGAAAAAACGTGGGAAGGGAAGGAATTGCCTACCTTAGCCAAGGGAATACCTGGGGAGGACCTATGGTAAATACAATAACACAAACAGACCAAAATTGGCGGTGAGAAAGAAAATTCACGGCAAACCACAGCACACGTGACAAAATATCATGCATAACACAATAGTAATGGTTGCAGATAGAACGGTCGCAGCAATGCAGGTTATGCGCGGCGATTGGTAGGTCAGGGAAGACAATTCCTTACCCTAACAATAAAGGCTACTAGCCTCTGGTATCCTGGAGAGGGAGCGTCCCCTTATAGTCAGACTCTAGGGTTAGAAAGGGAGAGAGCAGAAGGGGAGTAAAGAAAAGAAAATATATATGAGGGAATAGGAATAGGATAGGGAAAAAAAGAAAAAGGAAAAAGAGAAGGAAAAAAAGAAAAAAGGAAGAAGAGGAAGAAGAAGAAGAAGAAGAAGAAGAAGAGAAAAGGGAAAGAAAGAGAAGAGAAGGGGGAACAGAGGGGGAAAAAAGGGGAAAAAAAGGGGAAGGAAAAGAGAGGGAGGGAGCAAAAAGGGGTGGGGGCAAAGGAATAAGAAGGCAATAAGGCAAACATGGAAAAGAAATTAAAGAAAAAGAGAAAGAAAGAGAAAAAGAAAAAAGAAAAAGAAAAAGGAAGAAAAAAGAAAGAAAGAAAGAAGACAAGGGGAGACAGCTTGGAAAAAGAAAGGAGGGCAAAGAGACAGAAGAACAGAAGAGAAGAGAAGGGATTCTTATCTGTGTATCCATCGATGGTAGACTCACTGCATCAAAGGTGGGCGCTCGCTGTGCGCCTATACCGACCTCTCTGTCAGGACCGCTTGGGTAAAGTGACCTGAAAGTGGTTAGTTTATATAGTACTCTTAATGGGGATGAATTGCCTGCAGCTGTGGGTAATCACCGTCGCGGCCCGGGGGCCGGAAGTAAAACGAGCTGTGAACGTTATATGCACCGGATTGGATTGTGGTCCCTTCGGAGGTGCTGAGGCCCGGAAATGGTCGTAAATGGCCCATAGAGGGTGGGGCGCTCATTAGTGGCGTAATCACACATGACAAGCCCCCTCCGCGAGGGCCGAGGCTGCTGCGGTCAGTGACCGCGGCTTAGTGAAAGCCCTGTGAGGGCGGGTGCGCGATCCCGCTAAGGCTGCCGGGAATTGTAGTTCCCGTGCAGCCATGCGGGTCGCCGTCACTCGTAAGCCGGGAAATGAAGTGTCCGGGCTGCGAGTGAGGCTTGAAAAGGGAGAAAAGGGTGACGGAGGAAAAGGGGGGGGGGGGAGGGTTGGGTGGGGGGTGTGAAGGTCGGGAGGTGAAAAAAGGGAGGGGGGGCGGGGGGTGGTTTCCAAAAATTAAATTGGAAATAAAATAAGAATAATTATAACAAAATTGAAAATAAAAATAAAAATGAAAATAAAATTAATAGAATAAAATTAGGCGGGGGAAAAACAAATGAATAAGAAGAAAATAAGAAGAAAGAAAAAGGGATCGAACACTGAAATTGACGAAAAATAGGAGGAGTAGGAGTGGGGGAGTGTAGGACAGAAGGGGATGAGGAAAAAGGGGGAGGGAAAAATTGGGAGAGGAGGACGCAGTGAGTAAAAGAGGAGGAAGGAAACGGCAGAGAAAAGAAGAGCAAGGGGGAAGGGGGGAAAGAGGGAAAAGGAGGATTCAAGGAGAGACTGCAGGTCGAGAAGGAGAGGGGAGGGGAAGTGTGGAGAACAAAGAAGGGAAACGTATGTGCGAAAGAAAGGGACAAAGAGAGGAAAAAGAACAAAGGGGAAGAGAAAAGGAGTTGAGAGGCGGGGAGGGGAAGCAGCACCGCCAGCGAGGCGAGAGGGAGGGGGGAAAGGAGGGGGTTCTAATTGTGAAGAGAGAACCACGGTATCTCGTCATTCAATCCAGCCATGTCGGTGTGCAATCTCCAAATCCAGCGTTGTTCTGCCCTAAAAAGTTTATCGGACAAGCTGGGGGTTGAAGGAGAGAATTGTTCCAGGACCGTCCAAGACATGTCATCTGGAGAGTGATTTCTTTGTAGGAAATGGCTAGTGAGCTTCGTTGCATCTCGTTTACACCTAATCGTGCTTCTATGTTCGCAAATTCTGGTGCTCACTTTCCTCGTAGTCATACCCACATACTTAAGTAGGCAAGGGCATTTGATTAAGTAAACTACGTCTTTGCTGTTGCAATTTGTCAGCGATTTTTGCACCCATGGAGTTTTAAGGTCAAGATCGATGGTGGTGGATCTATGAGTAAAAGGGCAGACGCTGCAGTTGCCGCAAGGGTAATGTCCAGCGGGGGGAGGCATTTGCCATAGTGTAGTCTGTGTGGACCCTCGCTTCTCCATCGGTCTAGTGTGGACCACCATGTCCCGTATGCAAGTTGCTCTCTTAAATCCGTGTAATGGTGGTTCAAAGGGTAATCCACCTGACGTCAAGATTTTCCAATTTTCTCTAATGATCTTCTGGATTTCATTGGAAAGGGGATTGAAGGTAGTGACACATACGATTTTATCCAAACTTGGTTTCTGTGCTCGGGGCTGGAGCAACTGGTCTCTGCTATTGTTACGTTTTTATTTTTATTTTCAATTTTGTTATAATTATTCTTATTTTATTTCCAATTTAATTTTTGGAAACCACCCCCCGCACCCCCTCCCTTTTTTCACCTCCTGACCTTCACACCCCCCACCCAACCCTCCCCCCCCTTTTCCTCCGTCACCCTTTTTCTCCCTTTTCAAGCCTCACTCGCAGCCGGGACACTTCATTTCCCGGCTTACGCGTGACGGCGACCCGCATGGCTGCACGGGAACTACAATTCCCGGCAGGCTTAGCGGGATCGTGCCCCCGCCCTCACAGGGCTTTCACTAAGCCGCGGTCACTGACCGCGGCAGCCTCGGCCCTCGCGGAGGGGGCTTGTCATGTGTGATTACGCCACTAACGAGCGCCCTACCCTCTATGGGCCATTTACGACCATTTCCGGGCCTCAGCACCTCCGAAGGGACCACAATCCAATCCGGTGCATATAACGTTCACAGCTCGTTTTACTTCCGGCCCCCGGGCCGCGACGGTGATTACCCACAGCTGCAGGCAATTCATCCCCATTAAGAGTACTATATAAGCTAACCACTTTCAGGTCACTTTACCCAAGCGGTCCTGACAGAGAGGTCGGTATAGGCGCACAGCGAGCGCCCACCTTTGATGCAGTGAGTCTACCATTGATGGATACACAGATAAGAATCCCTTCTCTTCTCTTCTGTTCTTCTGTCTCTTTGCCCTCCTTTCTTTTTCCAAGCTGTCTCCCCTTGTCTTCTTTCTTTCTTTTTTCTTCCTTTTTCTTTTTTCTTTTTCTCTTTCTTTCTCTTTTTCTTTAATTTCTTTTCCATGTTTGCCTTATTGCCTTCTTTTTCCTTTGCCCCAACCCCTTTTTGCTCCCTCCCTCTCTTTTCCTTCCCCTTTTTTTTCCCCTTTTTTCCCCCTCTGTTCCCCCTTCTCTTTCTTTCCCTTTTCTCTTCTTCTTCTTCTTCTTCCTCTTCTTCCTTTTTTTCCTTCTCTTTTCTTTTTCCTTTTTCTTTTTTTCCCTATCCTATTCCTATTCCCTCATATATATTTTCTTTTCTTTACTCCCCTTCTGCTCTCTCCCTTTCTAACCCTAGAGTCTGACTATAAGGGGACGCTCCCTCTCCAGGATACCAGAGGCTAGTAGCCTTTATTGTTAGGGTAAGGAATTGTCTTCCCTGACCTACCAATCGCCGCGCATAACCTGCATTGCTGCGACCGTTCTATCTGCAACCATTACTATTGTGTTATGCATGATATTTTGTCACGTGTGCTGTGGTTTGCCGTGAATTTTCTTTCTCACCGCCAATTTTGGTCTGTTTGTGTTATTGTATTTACCATAGGTCCTCCCCAGGTATTCCCTTGGCTAAGGTAGGCCCTTCCTTCCCTTCCCATGTTTTTTCCTATTGCGAATTAAACTGCAGCGCGCTATTAGCATCCGCAACAGGGATCCAACGCCCTGATGAATGCCCAGAGACCCTCCATAGCTCAATCACAAGGGCAGAAACATGTCGGCTAGATAGGTGACCTTGTGAGTCATTGTTCTCACACTGGTCTCCCATTTCTTTTAATCACACCACACAGAACCTTTTATTAAAACTCACCCTGGTATCTGAGTAGGTGTTTTTATTCCCATAGCATAGCTGGATCCCTATTTTCCAGAAATCTAACTAATTTACGCACTCCCTCCTGTTCCTTTAACAGCGAGGTCGAGTCCGCCCAGGTGGTATTGCCCTACCTGGGTGGGGCTAGGTGGTCATATGATGAAGCATGACACTATATAGTGTGTGAGACCACCTAGTCCGTAAAGGAAATCCCCCTCCACAGACCTTAAACCACCCCTCGTAGTATCTCTAGTTGAGATTTAGGACTGGCATGGTGACGCAATTAGCACACTTCCAATCCATTTATATTTCCAAAAAACCCCGTACTCTCTTTTGTGACTTAGTATTGTGTTTGGGGAGTAGGTTAGTTATAGACGTTACTGTGGTACACTTGACCTACCTTTCAAATTGATGGTCTGACAGGCCCCTGATACCGTGTGTTAAAGTCAACAGCATGTGTGATCGATCAATACGTCAGATAAGCCAATTTGCAGCCTTGGCAATGTTTGTCTACTATTTGTATTTAGCAAAACAAAAAGAAGGATGGACGGAGTGCTGAACAATGCAAACACTCACCCCCAGTCACAGATCTGGGTTTAATCCATCGTTCTTTTGCTCACCATGCCACCCTAGTTTGGACCCAGCCATATGCAAATCAGTCTTGAGCCTGTTCCTCATGGGAACAGTCCAGCCCAAACTACCAAGCCAGGTCCTCCCTGGACGGGAAACAAGCATCCTGGGACTGGTTTCAGGGTTTCACCCTTCATCAGCCAGGCTAGCTTGAATCCAGTGGCACAGTGAGCAAGGGACCCACGTCTGGGCATACCCTTCTCACTTAGGGCAACTTTAGCAAAACAAAAGGATGATGGACGGAGTGCTGAACAATGCAAACACTCACCCCCAGTCACAGATCTACTACTACTAATACTATTTGTATTTAGACGTATGCGCTACTGTGGTATGAGTGATGAGTGTGCTCTTTGTATAAGCCACAGACCTCTTGGGACACTACTCAATCAGAGACCCTGGACATTCCTGGCTATAAATATTACTCCCATCCAGGAGTTACTAATGAGATATTGTCTCAGTACAGTAAAGGACAGCCTGTTAAAATAAGGTGACCTGCATTGTGTGTATTATCTTGCAATCCAATTTCCTTTTTTCTTTCTCTCTTTCATGCTGGACATTCACACGTCAGAAGTTTCTAAATGGTAATATCAAATTTGTTTATATTTTCTACGCCTTAACATTAATAGAGGTCACTTGTTACATTTGTAGTGGTAACCATTACCTTACCACCTGCTGACATTTTTACTTCCCAATTAGGGAACTTTTATTCACTTGTGGTCCTGAAGAAGCTCTGTGTATCCGATTCTCCTAGCTCGCCAGGCGCGAAACATGCTGACCTTTACTCAGTTTTGACTTCTATAGCTACATGGGTTCATTACTTTTCCAAAGTAGCCCTTGATGCCTTTCCTTGGTGGCTTTTGTTATTTAAACCCACCAGGAATTCTGTGTAATTCAATGACTTTTTGTTAACCCAAATGAGAACCAGGAGTCAGAAGACCAGGGGAAAATAGTTGTTAACCTATCTGACAGGACCCTTCATGAGGCTGAGATTGAGGTCTTGTGTAAAGGTCTGGGATTTGTACCAACTCCCTGTAAAGATCCATTTCACTTGACCAGTGAACTACATCAGTTCTTTTGCAAGATTCGATTACGAGCATTCTTTGAGGACAAGACTACACCCACATCGGAGGACTCAGGCCTCAGACCTACTTCCAGATTCACTCTAAATGCTGCTATGATGCCCAGAGAGATACTCACTTCTGAGAAGGCGGTTCTAAAGGAAACATCTAAGGTAAGGAGGCCAAGACACTTTGACAACTTATCCTCTAGATTACAGACTGCTATCAACAACCTGAAGGATGACGCTTCAATCATCATCAAACCAGCCGAGAAGGGTTGCGCTATTGTGGTGATGAATTCTTCTGATTATGATCAAGAGTGTCTTTGTCCACTAGCGGACACGACTTACTACAGTCCCTTACAGACCAATCCTACTGAGGCTTTGTCAAAATGTATTCAATGTATGGTGACAGAGGCAGAGTGTCAGGATTGGATCTCAAAGAACGAGGCCAAATATTGGGTCAACAAATCCCGCAAGACTCATTACTTTTATGTGTTACCCAAAATACACAAAAGAATGAATTGTCCTCCGGCAAACCAATTGTATCTGGCATTGGCTCTCTCCTAGAGCCCTTGAGTTCTGTGATCATACCTTTCAGCCATTAGTTCAACAGACACCCGCAATGTCCTTAACTTGATTGAGGAGACAAAACATCTACAACAGGTTGACCTCCTAGTGACCTTGGATGTGGAGGCCCTGTATACCGACATCCCCCAAGATGCTACCCTTGACACAGTGAAATTCCTACTCAGGAGAGGCTCTTGGAGTTCCAATACGCCTGTTGGCTTCATCATTACGCTCAAAGGCTTCACAATACGGCGTCTAATAAAAGGATCTCTGCTACAATTACCCTTCGTAGGGCCTGTAGGACATTGCTGCACAGGTCCTACAAGGAGCAGCCCAATGATGAAGCATGACATTTTTTTATGGAATATTTACTTAGCCTCATACAGTTAGGGGTGCAGTCATACTCGTTACAAAGTCCTTGACATTTAACATGCCAATTCAACCCGCGGACACTGAAGGGAGTAATATGTGAAAGGCACACTGAACTGCACTCCTATCACCCTGGTTAACTCCTATGACCCTAATGTACAGCCCTGAGTTCTTTGAGGATGTGGCGTCACTGTGCAGCTAGCGCATGACACGTTATAATATATGGGGTGAGGGGGGACTTTAACCTAACCACACACCCTGAGATTGAAAGTGGCAACCATATTATTTTGAGGCAGATGAATGCCATGGAGGGGATGAGAGACGTGTGGAGAGAGAGATGGAGAGGAAAGAGCATACTTTTACTACTCTGCAGTCCATGGCACACTCCAGCTTTGACTTTTGGTTTTCCTCTTTGGAAGTGATACTATGGATCGTGAACATAACACACTAACCCTGTATCCTGTCTGATCACTTCTCAATTGTACTTGAGGTTCCTGTGGACAAATTAACATGTTGCCCCTGGTGTTTCCCCAGTGGGACCCTTAAAGATATGTCTTCTTGGAGGACCTTCATACAGCAATTGTAGAGTTCTATGAGAAAAACAAGGCTTTGTGGCACACTTTGCATTGGTGTTAAAAACATTCGTAGTCCATATAAGGGGCTGCACCATTGGATACGTAGGAGTCTTAAAATCGATCGGGACACAATTGGGATATAAGGAGGCTAGATTGTGGCAACTGGAAAAAAAATGTATGAACTGACCCAAAGAGAAACTCAAAATTGAACACAAGCACTCAGGATGTCAGGGAGCTAATGGGCAGAACAATGAGATACATGCCTATAGATGATGCAGCTTGCAAATATGGGGAAAGGTGACCTTCCAGGCAAAACCCTCTCAGAGCTGCTGAAGGAGCACATACACAGGACACAATAGATTCCATTTGACACTGGGGAAATATTGGGGAGTCAGATTCAGGCATATAATTCATCCTTATACAAAAGCCCAACACCAGTGACAGACTTGGACATAGGGCGATACTTAGGTGACATTGTGCTTGCCTGGATTAAAGAGGGCACCAGGGAATTTCCAATGACACACAAGAGATACTCTTAGCCATTGACAGTCTGGAGAGTGGGAAGTCTTCTGGTACTGGCGGCCCCACAGCAGGGTTTTGCAAAACATTTAAATTTATACTAGCACCAGACTTTTCTACACACTATCTAGAGGCAGCGGAGAGTGGTAACCTGCCCCACATTACAAGAGAGGCAGTCATAATGGCAATATTGAAATGTGTCAAGGATAGACAAATATATCCATCCTAAACACCACTGTCCCCATTAAATCTAGATGACGATATACTCTCTTGTATCATTGCTAGCAGACTGGCTCCACTGGACTGATAATGCCTTAGAAATCTGTATTCATCCTGGGCAGGGACACATTCAATAACTTGCTAACTTTTTGTGCAGTCATGCTGCAGGAAGTCAATGCCACCTCAGTGCTCCTTGATTGCGAGAAGGCATTTGATTCACCTCAATGGACTTTTATGTTCAATGTGCGACATAAACTAGATATTCCCTTCAAGATATTATATTTCATCAAACTGCTAAATTCTGACCCCTTTGCTAGTTCACATTAATGGCTGTATCACAGGCCCATTGGCAGAGGCACCAGACAGTGGTGCCCCTTCTTCCCCTTTTATTTGCTCTTGCAATGGAGTCGTTAGCCACCTGGTTGTATACTATACACCCCCATCGGGGACTCACTTTCCCGAATAAGTGTATTACTGTCATTATATTCTGAAGACTAACTCATCTTCATAAAACACACAAATACAAATCTTGCAAATCTCAATGCTGAAATAGTGCAGTATGGAGACATATCCAAAATACTCATTAAGTAGTCAACAACTGAAATGTTTGCATTACAAGCAGAGGCCTGTAGCCAGCAATAGATTCCCCTTGGAGATGCAGCGGCGTAGTTCAATACTTGGGGTGCACACTCTACAGAGACAGATATTACTGGGAAACTACTGTCTTGCGTTTGCTAACCTAACTGAAGAAACTGAGAGGTGGTAACACTTCCACTATCAATGGCAGGGCAGATTGAACTGATTAAAATGCTAGTTCTCCACAAGTTTCCATATTTACTCCAGAACATCCAAATGCCATTGAACCAAACCTTTTTAACCAAATTAAAAACAGTTTTGACCAAGTTGGTGTGGGCTGGTGGTAACCTGAAGTTGCACTGGGAGACACTCAGACCACCTTGCAATCAGGGAGGGTTTGCAGTAGCGAAAAGGGAACAATGAGAGATAAAAGTCTGTTTAATGTGGGACGACTATCTGTTGATAGTATATACCTTACCCGTTAGCATTTCTACACTGACAGACATACCATGCCATTCAATGTTTTGAACTTCATGTGCCTGCGACGTGCAGCATCACTTGGCCTTCCATCCCCATTAAACCACCTAAGCTCCCTCCGCTTACCCAACTAATTCAAAAGTCAGACCAAAGGACCAAAAGGGCTGAGTATCCATGTTGTGCACATTATAAAGGGAGGTCTGTTCAAGTACAGACCTTAGAACCTTGGAGAAATAGAAGATAGATATAGCTCAAGAAATAGGCTTTTATTTGTGGAGATATTGTGGTTCCCAAATCAAACTCCTATTTTTTTTCCTTTTAATTACAGGCATGAATTTATCCATTTAAAGTTTATCAATAGATTATATTATTCACCACATACTTACATAGGACAGACTTGGAAAAGTCCACACACTGTCCTCGGTGCCCATGTGATCTCGCTGGCTCCTTTCACGGGACTGCCCACCAATCTGATATTACTGGGAAGAATTGTCCATGCCATAACAGATGTAGTGAAAAATACAGCTGACTATGCCCTGCTGACGGCACTGCTGGGCTACTCTAAGTATATAGCAAAGCCAGTCAGACAGCTGGTGGGAGTGCCAAGTAACTGGCAAAAAACAAAAGTTGGCCTGTTGATGGCTGAAAGCCCCCTCCTAAGGTTAAAGACTGGCTGGAAGGTGCAGTTTTCTCTAGGGGAGGGCTGAGAGCTATGCAGAGCTACAACACCCTCAAGCCTGTCCACAAGACATTTGTGAACCCTTTAGGCTATACCTTGTTTACCTTGCTTGGAAAGCTGGTATTGATAAAGGTGAATAAAGCTGTCCATTATTATTACTGTGTAACATGTCATTATTGAAACTCCCACTTGTTACAGGATTGCCTAGCCCGCTGTCCATTGCCCAAATGCATTACTGTTTCTTGCTTTTCCTTTATTGGGAGGATTCAGATTCTGCTCATTGTTTAATGCTTTGGACGTACAGACTTCAGAGCCTATGACGCATGCCGCTGTGTGTTTGTTGAAATGACTAAAACCCAAAACTAATAAAATAAAGGTTAAATAAATAAAACAGTGAGTTGCCTGTCATGGCTATACTGCTGAGGATGCAGTAAACAGTGAAGGTGATGATTTGTTTTTGGAAGAGGTCAGAGATGTAGCAGATGAAAAATGGAAGAGTGAAGTGATTAGGGATGGGAGTTTCGAGAAGGCATTAAAAATAAGGTGGGAAGGTAAAGAAAAAAAGTTAGGAAGTGAACTAAAACCATAGTGAGTTAGCAGAAAATTATTTTAGTTTAGGGGAACAAGACTCGTACCCTAGTGACCTTAAGGAAAGGATTGTTTAGTCGAACCCATGAGGACCATTTAGGAGTAAAAGCAAGGAATGGATCGTCTTGCATTTCTGGTTACCTGTGTGGGATTTAAAATTAAAGAGATATATAAGAGATTGCAAGGAATCTTGCAATAGTGACAAGATTCATATATCTTTTACTACGTCTATAGTCTGTTACTATCTTACAGATAGACCACTGGAAGATGCAGCCTTCCCTATCATATGAACCTTGAGGGAAGAAAAATATTTTATATCTGATTATTTTGGTTGCCCTATTTTCAAGTAGGCCTGTAGTAGTATGGGTCACTTATGTAAGTCAGAGAAATGTTGTAACATTTGTAGAGGATATGTCTTTGAAAGACAGGGGATGAGGTGCTATAGAACTGTGCACGAGGTGCTGTGAAACAAATACGCTCACTTTTCCTCCACCCATGGCTTTTCCTCCACCCATGGCTGTCCTCTTTCGTTGACAATTCTCTTTAATGGAACCATTTGCACGCTCCTCCTCCCGCAAAAAGTAGCAATCTGACAAATTACCAAAGATACTTGATAAAACTGTATTTTCACTTTTTACAGACATTTGTACACTTTGTTACAAAACTGTATAGTACTAAATTATTTCTTTTTTTAAATCATTTTTGGTCAGCAAATATTTCATCTTTATGTGCAATTATCAGATATTTACAATGTCTTGAGGGTTAGTGATTCACAAAGATTATTTTTTTTAAAAACATCATACACTCTCAACATAAGACATGGCTTAAGATAAATATATTAGTGAATAAATATTCTCGGGACGTATGTTCATAGATGAGATGGATGCTATACATAAAGGATATTACAACGTTCTTTCCTAGCCTTTAAAAACATTTTTCTCTTAAAAAACAGTAATCGTGGAGAGCGGTCTTAAAGCAATATTAAACATCTCCTGACACCAAATTCTATACAGAAAGTTTGCTTTCTTTAAGTGCTACAGAATATTTTTTATTTCATTTACATTTTTAAACAAAACATTTTACAAATCTTTAACTGGGCAAAACATGGCCTTTATGCAAGAAATATATACCACTGTATGACAAATATCTGTTCACCTAGAAGTGTAGAGATCTTCAATGTATCATGAAAATGGCGTGCCTTAGTTATTGCTTTTTGCTGGACAAACATGTAATTTCAGAAAAAGGAAGAAGTAGTTCCGGTAGAGCTAAATATCAGATGTCGACATGGATTACGAACAAGAGGGAGAAGCACAGACAAAACAGCGTCTTCCAGGAAAGCAAGATCAAATCAGTCTGGAAAGAAAAGACGGACTTCGCTCGACTTACATAAAAACACTCCGACAACGTAACTGGTTTGGAGGGCAAGGCACGCACTCAACGACAGCTAGAAACCGAAGCTCAGAGGCGCAAGCTATTGTCACACAGCCGATGTATGTATTGAAGCCTTCGGGCAATATTGTACTGGGGCTGAAATCCCGATCTACGGCTAAAACTGTAGCTACTGTGTGACAGCCACAGGGTCCACGGTATGTATGTTGTACTGGTGCTAGACACCCAATCTTAAACTAAGGCAGACGCAACTGTGCCAAGGTATGTTTTGAAGCACGGGAGCAATGTTCTAACATGGCTAGAAACCCAACCTTAGACTGAAGTAGAAGCTACTATAAAGAAGCTAATTGGTCTATTGACGTCAGAGGGTAATGCTGCACTGAAGCTAAAAATCACAATCTCAGACTGAGGGGCAGTTTCTGAAAGACAGCTAAGGTGACCAAATGTTGCTATTCAAGACAGAGTAATGTTGTACTGGGGCTAGACACCCAGCCTTAAGCTGAAATGTGTATTCAATCCAGATGCCAATCCTTCAATCCACTGGTTACCTATGAAGTACATGGTAATAGTCATTGATTCCTTATGCCTGGATTCGCCAGACAGGTGCAAAGTAAGGCAGATGTTGTGGTCCAAAGCTTAGTGGTACGAAGAAGAGTTAGAGAAATTGAAAGGAGAAAAACAGCGAGATGTGCAAATTACAGAGGGATAAGAGACATGCAATGGCTATTATGATGTTATTTTCAACTCCCATAGTAGAGAATTACCATTGACGACAACAGCAAGCAGAGAAGAGGAAATCCCAGGACACCGCCTACCATGGAGAGATGACCAGAATAAATCAGAAATCTGTGAAACAATCTATTGCAGCCTTCGGGCCCAGTTTCCAATATGAGACAATTTAGTGCGGAAATTCGAGCTACGTCTTAACTCAAAATACTATTAAGAAATATGAAATGAGTAGGTTATTCTCCTGTCACAAGAAACGTGCTTAGGACAAAAATGTGTAGAAAAAAACTGCATTTTCACAAAGATGGCACACTGTATGATTCTTTACCAGGATACAGTCTTGAGTAATATGGAATTAAAAAAAAAAAACATGTTCTGCCAGCATGCCAATGTATGAAAGCACAAAACCTTCTCCTTAAGAATCAACAGGTTAGAAAAAAAGGTAATTACAGATTTGAAAACATCGCACCAAAGGATATGCTTAGTGTGAAGAGACTTATGTTGCTCCAATCCCTTTCGCTAACCTTTCAGAGACAAGATGCCAACATCGAAATAATTTTTCTCCTCTCAACTACGAAAAAAAAAAAAAAAACGGTGGTACTTTTTGGAAGTCAGAGAAACATAGAATGAGCGCACAAAAATAGCAAAGGAAAATTGGATGCAAATGACTTGGGTGCAAAATGGGACATGTTCTGGCCCTGCTAAGCTATTTCATGGTCTATTACAATGTTATTGTGGTAGTGTAAGCTCTAGACGAGGTAATGGACCACAACTGCCATCGGAAAATAGGTGGTTGACTAAATGAGATGATTTGCACCACCCACTGGCAAAGACTGCTGCTTAGGAAGCTGGTCCTCATCACCGCATGGTGACGTCCATTGTGCCAGGTTCAGCCTAGAAAAAAAGAGTAAAGTGGAAAAAAGGAGGAACAGAAAAGAGCAAGAGAATGTAACAGCCATACGATTAGACAGGCATAGTAGGAGGTACTTTCAAATGTTTTTCATTATCTTTCATGGTGTCAAATGAGAAAATATGCTGCATTATAGATGATTCAGATCTTCAATGTCAGTCCACAGCTGCAGAGCGAAGAATTTCAGATGATCTTTGATAGGAGTATTCTTCAGATCCTACAATCTCACTTTCGGGTTTAAAAAAAAAAAAAAAGATTTGACAGGTCGCAGCCTTTCAGATGCTCCAGCCAGGTGGATAATGAAACAATGAGAGATCACAGACCGAACTGAAAATGATGTCTCGGGTGTCAAACTACACTGAATGAAGTTGCTCTTGCAGTGACCGCTCTCTTAAAACATCCTGCTTGCCATGAATGAGGAAAGTTAATCTAAAGTTAGCCGTTTATGGGGTATCTCAGGTCTCCTGTTATATAGCAGTCTAAGAATTAAGAGATTAACATTCTTATCTGCAAAGCCAATTACATTTTGCCTTAAAATGACTGGCTGAGCATCCTGAAGACGGTGCACAGGTTGAGCTGGCTAGTAAGTTTAAACGTACATGCCAATAGATGGAGCAGTGCATCAACCTGTACTGGGCCTGAAAACAATCCAGCAGAGTTGCATGATCAACAAAGGGGAGATGCAGCAAAGACAGATTCATGGAAATCTCGCAGTCCGCGCACACTAGCTCTCAAAGGTTATCACTGAGGGTTGGTGTTTGAAAGCTGTTCCAGTGATGAAAACAGACCAGATTCATTGTTCCTGGAGTTATCAAACTTCTGTTTGGGCTATATTACTAGCGACTAAGAAATGTTGTATTGCAGCATTATTCTATCTTCCATTCTAGAAATAAAATCTCCTAGTGAAATGCAGTTTCTTCCATTCTATAAATCCAACTTCTTACTGAATGGTGGGATTTTACTTTGTTAAATTGAGTCTTACATGAAATCGGTAAACCATTCCAGTCTTGCAGAATGAGTCAACTTCGCCACCTGAAAAGTACCCACTGCACAATCTTACGGAATTTGGTTATTATGGAAGGTTAGGCCCATCTGTCCTCGCCCCTTCATTTTTCAGAAGTGTCAGAAAATACGTGGTCCATAAAGTCCAGTTCCACAACTAAGCCTTATGGGTAGTTTTATATCCTAATAGGGCATTTTAATTACTCAAAAGATCAAAAAGGCTACCAGGTGTCTTCGTCCTCATCACTAACGCAAGATTTACGAACAGCTAAGATGTCACACACGATTTGCAAGAGAAAGCTTCCAGCTTTATCCTATTCGGTAACTTAAAATCTAAAAGAGCTGCAACTATAAACTGGCCACACAAATTGTTGCAACAGTGCGTGTGCGATAAGAATGCACAATGGCGGCTGCAATGGGTTCCTCACTATTAACTGTCACTTTGTAAGAACCCACGGAGAGACTTGCTGGCCACTCAAGTAACCACACAAACAGTGGGCAAGGAGCTGCAGGCGTCTGCATCCGAATAGCAGACCTCGATAAAGACCTGCACAGGTCAGAACCGCAGAGCTCCCTACCAGAAGTACTTGGGTCATTACCATAAGAGGACAGACTTCAAAGGCACTGCCCACTTGCAGCACAACTGTGGATTTACTTCCTTCAACACCTGTGACTTGCCAGAGTCTGACAGGCATGACCTGGACTTTGAACGAGGAACAGTCGGAAACGCAAAATATACATAGTCAACCCCGGGGTTTTTCGGCAACCGGCAAGCCCCTTCACACTAGGAGAGTACAAGAGTGTATGGGCCCACTTCCACATAGTAAGTATAGTATTCACGGTAAAGAATGCTGCACAAACGTCTTAATGAATGTACGCAGTTTGTGTAGTAGCACACTGTGTTTAAGCCAAACGCTTAATTAAATAATTGCAGTGAATTGTATTCAAAATAAATGTCCTTGTATGGTGGCAGGATGGAGTTTTGAGTTAGGGTTTTTTTATGTATTACTCTAACAACAGCAGGCCCCCGACAAATTGGCACAGAGCATCCTCACAGTAGTTACCACTTCTTGCTGCCAAGGCAGAGAAAGTAAAAGAAACAGAAAGAGGACTTGAAGGACAGATTCCACAGGAACCATTCAGCTGTACATGAAGCTGGCATCCATCTTAGAATGAATGCCTTTTATTCACTGCAGTAGGAGCATCACCAGAAACCCCAATAAATATTGAGCCCCTTGGTCTACACAGCATCAAAAAAAAAAGACAGTTTGAAACCCTTTAGAAAGTATATTAATTATTAATTTCCACTACAAATATTACAAAAATATAAGTATTTGTTAGAATTATTCATTTTTATAATCCCTACCAGAAAACAATGTCCTTGCTCTTTTTTTTCTTTTTCAACCATTTGGAGGTTTGCCGTTCATTTTCGATGAACGTTGCACTGCACTCAAATGTGGTGTACAACTTTGTTATCCTCTTTCTAATTCTGCACTAGAACCAACAATTATGTCATCACTGCGGGACAGTTGCCTGGAGGGATGTAGGCGCATTTTTGCAAGGTTGAGGGTTTTTTTGTTGTTCTTAGTGGCCATCATAAGGTGGGGTCCATGATTCATATACAGTGGTTTAAACAGACGTGGGCATGGTAGTCTTCGGCTTACCTGGGTAAGATGATAAAAAAAAATCAAAAGAGGGAGTGGAGGGAACAGGCAGCCGGAGCACTGTGCTAGTCAAAAATCTGAGCTCCAAAAAAAACAAAAAAAAATAAGTGTAAAAAAAAAAAAAAGTCTTGCTTTTCTCTTTCTGTAGTACTTTGTTATATTTTTGTCTCAACAAAAGAGCCACCCTCCCACCCCCTCACAAATGTTTTCCCTTATTTATTGAAAAAATATATCCTTTTAAATACCGCTTTCACATAAAATATATATTTATATATTTATATAAAAAAAATAAAAGATGGAGGTCCGAGCTTGGCCTTAACCCGCATTTTGTACACGCTCAAACTCACACACAAACATAGATATGTAAAATCTACATATATAGAATATATCTATATATAGTTACAAAAGAGAATCACAATTTGGATTCTTGGACAAAGCACTGTGATTTGGCATTTGTCTCCTGTGTGTTTGTCAAAGCTAAAAAAATATATATATAAAAAAACCACAAGCACAAAAATGTCTTTTTCCCTCCAGAAAGAGTCCGCTGAAGAGTCCATCGGGCTTAGCAATATTCTCAATGCTTAGAGTGCTTCAGTTGCTTGTACAGTTCTCCAGTGGGTGAGGTTCAGTTTCTGCATAAAAAAAATGTAAATGTTAGAGGCTCTGAATCACTTCACTTACTGAAATAGAAGCAAGAGAACAGAGGGCAAGAATACTCCTCCCACCCGACATCACTGACAAAGGAAACTTTGCTCACTTTAAGGCTGACTGGCAGAGGAAAGCTATCTGCACCCAGTCAGCAAAGTAAGAGACGCTCTGTCTGACACTAGCACAAACTGAAGAAGTTCCCTTCCCTGTCTAACACTAGAGCTAGCTAAAGAACCTTTCAAAACACTACGAGATTCTAGGAAAGTCTAAGGCTTGTCCATATTCCCGACCACACTAAAGTAGACTCAAGAAGCCTCTACTTTTCCATGACATTCACAGGCAGGAATTGGAGGAATTTCTATCCATGCCTGACACACAAACCGATGAACACCAGAGTCTCTACATCTTCCTGACCCTAGCACACAATGAGGTTTCTGTGTCCACCTAGAACAAGTGAATGTCTGCTCCTACCTCACACTAGCAGAGGCAGATGAGCACATAAACCTGCCAGATGCTGGTGTAGATGTGAGGAGCATCTATTCCTTCCTGACACTTGTTCACATGGAGGGCACATTCATCTCTATTCCCCGCAACTACAAACAGAGGGCCACTGGATCTCTTACTGACCGCAATTTAGACTGAGGGTGTCTACATCCCACCTCACTATTTCTGAATACGTGGGTCTAATTTCCTGCCGGACGCTAGCAGGATCGTGCTCCGTTTATACTGGAACATGCATTCCACAAAGCCTGGTCTTTTCAAAGATGATGTGCTTGCTATTGCTTATTGATGCACAACTTTCTCTTCATCAGATGCCTTGAAAAAGTCCACATATTGTTCTGGATGGCCTGGAGGTATCTAGAAGGTTTGTGAAAGCAGATGCGATTATGGAGGTATGCTGGGCCAGTGCTGTGTGACGGGGGAGTATGAATTGTGCTTATTTGTGTATGAGAAGCAAACGGAGCTCCTTCAAGATGTGGTGTGATGAGGGCAGCGAGGAAGGTTGAGAGTGATTCTGGCCTCTTGGGGCCAGATGTATCAAAAAAGCCTTTTGCGAATCGGTAATAGCGAATTTTAAGAAATCGCTATTTCTGATTCGCAAAATGCTAGGTATCATATTTGCGATTCGCTAATAGCGATTTCTTAAAAATCGCAAATGCTATTACCGAATCGCAAATAGCGATACAGCCCTCATTCACACCTATGGGCCTGTAGGCCCATATTTGCGATTTTTTTGCATTTCCCAAATTTTGGAAATACAAAACCCCAGGGTGCTCGGGGCCTAAAGCCCCCTCTGCTGCACCCCAAAAGGTTTTTTTGGACATGTAAGGCGCACACATGCCAAAGGGGCATGTGTGCGTTACATGTCAATTTTAAAAATGCATTTTTAATGCATTTCTAAAATTTGCACATGGTTACTACCAAGTTTTACTTGGTGCTAATTGCGATTCCTTAATGCCAAATTCGCATTAAGGAATTGCTTGATATATGTGGTTTAGAAATCGCAAATAAGGATTCCTTATTTGCGATTTCTTATTTAGAGAATCGCAATTTGAAATTCTCTAAAAGGGCTCACAAATTTAAGGAATCGCTATTTTAGCGATTCCTTAAATTTGCGTTGCGAATGCCTTTCATAAATACTGAAAGGCATTTTTGCATTCACACCGTTTGCGAATGCAAAAAGGCTTGACACATCTTGCCCCTAATTCCTAATGATATGAAGTCTTCTGGTGAGTTTTTGTTGATTCTGGATTAGAGGGTGTTCCCATAGCCCAGCTTAATTGTGACCAGGGCATGCATGATTGTTTTGACTAGAAGCCATTTCAAAATCTTCCTTAACACCTTAAAGTTATGGAAGTATATAGCAGTGATGGCATTGCCTTGGGTGGGTATGCTGAGTTAGCTGTCAATTACGGTCATAGCAAGACTTGAAAATTGCCTTCCTAAAGACCTGACATGAACCACTAAAGAAACCCTCAACTTTGCTGCCCAAATCCTCTTCAGAGCAAGTGTCTGGATCAGATCAAACCATTGCTCTAAATGCACAGTACTATGTACATCACTTACAAGACTTTACATAAGAAAACCCCAAACTATCCGGAAAACAAAGTAAATCTGGAGGATGCACAGTCTTACAAAGCATAAGTTTACTCTGAAGTGTCACGTTTACTGCACAGCCACAAAAATCTCCAAGTCCTGCCTAACTATCATCTGCATGGCTCCTCTTGCTTACATCGTTCAAAACTAGACTACTGATTATCCTACTGCTGAATGAAAACTGCTGCTAACCGTATATCTATAAACCATTCGACATTGGCACTCCAGGTCTGCTCATTGGCAAACTCACCACTTACCTTAGCAAAATATCACCTATAATGAAAACCTTTAGGTCTGATAAACACCTTTGTGCTCCTATATCTCAACAGCTTCGGCGCCGTTGCCTGATTGCCAAGTCTGCGTAATACAATAATACGAATAGATAAATGATCGAAAGCAGCCATCGCATTTATGAAATATGTCAAATTTTCCGTATGCTGATGTATTTCCGTGTGCAATCTGAAGATGGCGCTGTAGCCAAAATATTCGAACATTTTTGTTAACGTCCTCGTGATTGGAAAGCACAGTCTCTTGGCGTCTTTAAGATGTAAGATTTTATTTTTTTTCCATAAGATTATTCCAGATTTTGACACAAGGTGGCAGGCGACTGCAAAGTGTTTCCATCTAGAAAAGATTTGCTTTACAAACCAACCCACTGATTAGTGGGATAACTAAAGAGGCCCCGGCCAACTACACAAAGTACAACTTATTAGTTAAGTTCCCAAAAGTGTGAGAGATAACGTCCCAGCGTTTCCGCTGTACACATTTGGGTGTTCATGGGGCACAAAATCCGGTTGGGCAGAGCTACTTAGTATTGGCAATGTGCACTGATGTCACAGGAAATGACGCTATGGCATAAGACGGCACAACGTTATCAAACCGCGCACATTACTATGAGGCTAAGTCTATTTTAGAGAGTCAAAAAGGCAAAACTGCCTGCCTCGTTGGAGATATTCCCTCACATCATGAAGTACTTAAAGAGTAAATCTGGACAATTCAATCTGTATTTAGGTGCTCTGTAGATTTCACTGTATTGGAGCATTTGTATAGCGCTCACTACTCTTGGTGGGGAGCTGCAGCGCTTACCCGCCTGGATAGCAAGCTACACAGTGTGTGGTACTGAATTATTATTATTTTTTTTTAGCATATATGGGACTTGTTGTCCTGCTTAGTGTGAGGACCACCAAGGTGCAGTTATTTTGTGGTATGCAGCGTGTTAATGGAAGCAGTGCCTGGCGATGAGATGTGTGAAGGCCTGAGACAGATGCACAAATTATAACTAATAAGGACTAACCAGCTTAGCCACGAGGGCAGTGGAATTCTATGTGAGAATACACCAAAATGGGAGGTATTCAGAGAAGACCCAATAATCCATATAGCTGCATGTGCTGGTAGAGATGCTGTTGAATTAGTAAAATTATACCAAATGTTCAACAAGCATTTACAATGTAACAGGTCTTGCATTTGCTTGAATTACATCAATTGGTGTTGTCAGTTCATAACTGGACCTTTCTTGCCACAAATTGGTCAACCTTGCCTCACAATTAGGTCTTTTCCTGCCACATAATTCCAGTGGCCTTGCATATAACAAAAGCACTTCCATTTACCTTCTTCCTCTATCTGTAGCCAAAAATGAAAATGTTGCCATTTATCATCCCGATTTAAATCTGCCATGCTAATTCCAATAGAATACCACTTTCACCACCCCAACATCAGAGTTGCTGGCTGACTAACAGTTCCCAAAAAACAGACACGACAGCCATGGAGGATTAACAAGAGAAATAAACCCAAACATATGAAGAGTGTTCAAACAGTCATAGTGTAATTAGGATGTTAAGTTGGCCTGAATCATGCTCATAATTGCAATAAGACAAGATTAATAAAACATATACACTAGTAATGTAAACTTAATAAAAACCTTTATCAGAAAGAAACTTTTGGCCTTCGACTGTACTGCTCAGAACAGCCCCTAGAGGCCATAACCACATGAAATGAAAATGGCAGACAGTAATGCAGTGTAACCATATATTTAGCCCCTAGAGGGCATAACACATTACACATTTTTAGGGCTAGCAGACTAACAAACTACTCCCAGCTGTAAAACAAATGTTCCAGCCATGAGAGAGCTCAAAAAGACACATTGGTGGGAGGAGTTATTTTGGGGTCACCACTAACCTAGTATGGGGACCCAGAGATGATGTAGACAGAAAGAGCACGTTGTTATGAACGTTTTGGTAGTGTTCCCATTATTCCAGGAGCACCACAGGGTGAGTTATGAGCAAAAATGTTTTCTAAAAATAATGGCCTGCAAAGCATTATGGAGCGAGTTTCCTGAGTGCAGTGAATATTGTTGTATTACTGCTTTGAGGATTCCTGTGTTTTTTACGTAAAGCATTTATCAATTACAAGTGTTTTTGTGAAAGCTATGGAGTGTGAAGGGGCGAGCCAAAAGAAATTCCTCTGATTAGGTCACAGTGAGAACAATGTGACCAGCGCTTCAATACCGCCGATGGAGTTTGTGCTGTTCTCCACTGTTTGCACTCTGAGCGTAATGGCCACCATGGAGCACGAAGGGGAGCGACAAAAGAAAAAAATAGTTCGCCCATGCTGAAGTATATCGGCAATCATGCAATAATCCATGTAACAGGGTCAGTCTGCAAGGCAGTAACAACACCGTCCCTAGGCGGGAGAAACGTAAAGCATTTACCAATGACATCAAGGGATTTTTGAAAGGCAAGCCGACGAACAAGTCAAAGTGATGGCCATGGTTAAAAGCCCACTTACAACAGGTCAAAAAGCACTTGAGCACTCTACCTAAAAGTGAGAATTGATGATAAAAGCAGTAGCCATGCACCATTTTATTTTAATTATTTTATACTCTCTACTGCTGAACAAATACACCCCATAAAGGAGGATGGATGATGAGGAGCAATCAAGGCTGGCAACCCGAGCAGAAACTACACAAACATTGATTGGTCCAGATTCTACTACTGCTAGGCAAGGAAGCCAACATTTGAGCAGGGGTTTAAGGTACCACGCAGCACTCAGGCTCCCAAATGCAGGAGAGCCCTAGTACGGTTGTAGTTCAGACCCCAGCTAGAAGGGCAAGGGTAAAAGACAAAGCACTTCATAGATTGCGGTCTAAGCAGCACAAAAGTGAATCTGCTTGCCTTGTGTTACTTTGCAGTCCTTACCCCTGAATGCACACCCCATACTTTTCAGGCCTATTGAGGCATCTTCCTGACCTTCTAGAATTTCCTCTAAGAACAATCTCCACTTTCATAATTAGTAGTGAATGAGATTCCAGAGTAAAAAGAGACAACGTAGTGAAAGGAGACTTGCCATCTTTTCATTATTTTGATTAGGACAGCAGCATGGCAGGATTTAGTAGTTCTCAGTTTGCTCAGTCTTAGCCCAAGCTCTTCTCTGACCTGTCAGTCTTGTTAAAAGCAATTTTTAAATATGCCTCCACAAGTGAATGTCCTTCCAAAGTACCTTTGTCTGGTCTAGTCTCACTCTACGTTTCCCCCACCCATGAACTCATTCACTTAAATCCAGAGGCCTTTGAACCAAAAACAATAGTAGCCAATAGGTGTCATTTCTTGTCCTAAACAACTCCCCCCAGTGGTACGCTACAGTTAGCTGCTTTGGGTATGTATGTTCTACTAAAGGTCTGCGGTAGGTGGGGAGGGTACTGCCAGCACTACAGAAAGTAAGCAACGGGCAATACCTGCAATGGCTAAAGAAAGCAGGTGATGGCGAGGTCTGTACTTGTTCTAGACTGCTGCCAATGGTGAGCGCTCCACTAATTGGAATGTACACGAGAGGAATTGCTGCACTAATGATGGAGTAATGGTTGGGAGTGCAACAGCTACTGATGGCAGAAAACATGAGGCTTGTACCAGCTGCTTAAAGCGGGCTGTGGCTATGGATACATTAGCTGCTGAACACAGCGTGGTATAAGATGGTTTTTAATGGTAGATGTTGGAGAGTACTGCAAAGGCTGAGCAATTACGGGAATTGGTGAGGGCTTTGGGATAACGGATCACCCAGTCTTACTCTCTTTAAAACCGTTGGTATTCATTTCAAGACCCTGTGTCCACTTTACAAGTCTATGCAGGGAAAAGGCCAGCCAGAACTCCAAAGAGACATGAGCATGCGCCTCTCGTTTATCCACCAACAATAGACCCTTTTTCTCAGTTAGCTCAAACAAACTGCCAAACTATGGACAGCCTCCTCCTTAACTCCTAAGTCTACTTTGTATTGCATACAGTGCATGTTAACTTGATTTAGGCTTACTCTAACCACCAGACTTACTGTTTCATTTTCCAAACACCTGAGGCTTATGCATTGGTAAGTTTGACTACGAATTCTTACTTTCAGTCAATCCCTCAGTCTCTGCAGGGTGGTGTCAACATGGGAAGTGACAACAATGGTCTAACTAGAATGCCAAATACAGCAGTATTAGACTAGCATTTTACCTGTTTCATTGCTGTTTCTCGCTGTGTCCAGAAGAGTTGGGCACGTGCTGTGGAACAGAGCCCGTGTCTCGTCTGCAAGCGAGCAGTTCCGCAGAATACAAGGGCCTGGTCGGTAGAACAACTCCTTGTGCTCTCCAACGTCCTCCTCCTCCTCCTCCTCTTCTTCTTCCTCTTCCTCCTCTGGCTCCTCCTGCTGGCACGCACCCTGGACCGGTGTCCCAACCCAGGAGTTGTGGTTCGTTCGATCTCCTGTATAGTCTATGGGCAACTCTGCTTCACAGTCCAGGTCTTCAGGAATGATGGGTATCCGCTGGCCAAGCTCACGCTGCACCACCCCTGCACAGCAGTTCGGCAAGGAATCCTTAGCAAGAGTGTACTGCACACTCACAGCATAGTCCTCTGCGAAGCAACCACCTCCACCGCTGCATGCCACCTGAGTCTCCTCGTAAAAGCAGCATGGCATTGCCTCATACTGCATCCCATCAATCCTACGCAAGTGGTCCGGATTAATATTGTACAAGTCCTGGACGCAGCCTGGGTGGTGCTCAGCCCCTTGCCGGCAACCCCCACACAGGGCAGGACTGAGAAACAAGGCACCAGAGTCTATCTGCATGGCACTCCCACTGCTGTCCAGCGGTAGCCGCTCACCTGGTGGAGGCCGCTGCATTTCAAAACAACAGGGACAACCCTGCTCTGGCAGCATCCCAGCCCTCTCGGGACTCTTACAGTTCTGTGTGGCATCCATGGGGACAGAAGTCTCATGGGGGCACTCAGGCCCACCAGTTTCAGAGGTAGTGCTGTTTGGGTCCCGGTGCTCCAGCGACGAGTTGCTGCTATAGTTCATCTCCATGCTGCAGTGGGACAGCTGGTCCCCGGAGGAAGAGGTCTGAACAGGCTGCCCAATTCCCCCTATGCTGACTGCACCCCCAAGGCCACAAATGTGCATCGAAGGCTCATCAGCTGAAGGGCCAGCCTCCACAAGAGGAGTAGGCCCACGGCCGCCCACCCGGCCAGGGCTCTTGCTGCGATAAATATAAGGGTCGTAGTCACTGCTCAGAGAACTCCTAAAGGTAGAACAGCTGCCATAAACCCCCTGGTTGCTCACTTCAGTGCAGTCCAACATGGAATCACTGGAGGAGCCATGGCCTTGGCCTGAGCTGCTACTGCTGTCACTGCCAGGGCAGTCTGCCAGGTACCCACTACACACAGATCTATGACCATGGTAGCAGCTGAAGCTGGAAGTGCTTCCAGTCTCCAGACGGGAAGAGGGAGCCATGTGGACAATTGTGGGGTAGAGCATGTTGCTGCCGCCAGCAGCATTCTGCAGGGCATGAGCAGGTCCAGCAGCAGAAGGCACCACCCCAGATGCTGGGCCATCCTGCTGTGGGTAGCTCAATCCTTGGAAATAGTAGTGCTGGTACATTGCCTCATATTGAGAAAAGCAGGTGGCTCGGGAGAAGCTGCGGCCATTGAACTTGGGTCGGCGGAAGGCAGAGGCTGGCGGATAAGGTGGATGCTCTAGGGTGCAGTGATGTGGGTTGTGGTCCAGGTGGATAGGCTGGTAGCTGTGCAGGAAAGCGGGGGACTGCGTTGGATACAGGCTCTGCTCCCCATGCCGGTCCACTGTCAGCAAAGTGATTGGGTTGCCATGAGAATCCATGCTGGTCCGCGTTGGGTATGTGGCAATTTGGCTGGTGCGATGGACTCGCCCTGGGTAGTGCACAGGAAGGATCACCCTCTGTTGCCTGTTGCGCACTGGGTTACCACTTTCCATGCAGATGGGACCACCACCTCCTTTATTTTGCTCTAAAGAAAGAAACAAGAGTTATTGACCAACTATGAAAATACAAACATTGGATGCACAAAACTGAAAAGTTAACTGACCACTGTGCATGACTGGAACAGGAATTTGTTCCCAAGACTCCAATTAATGCATTACATTTTCTGCATGGATGTCCACACATTACAACCATCTTTGGGTGGAAGGAAGCACTAATGCTAACTGCTGAGCCTCAAAAAGACTCCCAAATTCACATAGAGGAGGCAATGCCCCATTTGGTTCCTCAAGGTGACAGTTACGACACTTCACCCACATTTCTTCAAAAAATGGTTGGTGATGCACCTGGAAGGAACAGAGGGCGATGCAGTCGCTGGCTAGTGATCTTTCCCTGAAAACGTCAATCCTTTTTTTGTTTTTAAGTTTTCTACACTAGGATGAAAACAAAGGGCCCCCAAAAGAGTCAGTCACTCAAAAAGAAAAGAGCACACACATCTGTGACTAGGTGAAAAAAAAAAAACACAAACATTCAGTGCGCCCCGTCTGAAGGTCTGCCTGGAGACGAGCTCTGCACTTCACTCGAGTCAAGTAAATGCGTGGGCTTTCCCAGAGTTCCATGGGGTAATATTTTGCAAAACCTCTTTTGCAAAAGTCGCTTTCCAAAAACATCAGTTACAAAAGCATTGGTTTTTTTGTGCATTATTTTGATACGAACATCTTTTCGTAAATTTCAACCTGTCCTTCACATCTTTTTTTTGGGTTCTTTTTTGTATGTCTGTTTCAATTTGCACTTCTATTTCTGTTCACAAACCGGTTTATACCTATCCCCAAACTATTTTCATATACGTATATATGCACATTCTGTTTATATTTTGAAGTTTGATAGGAAACAAAAAAACACTCAAAATCCCTTCTGTTTTATATGTGCATTTCAAGTGTGTGTGTGTGTGCGCGTGTGTATCTAGAGAGGCAGCACAGCACTTTGGTTTCAGCAAAATCCTTTTATTCACTTCTCACAAAAGTGCATCAGTGCGGTAATGGCCTACGCGTTTTGGCAAAAGCCATCACTGCATTTGCCTTATCTCACTCTAAATAAATATACCTATGTATATATATCCTTTCATTTTAACTACTAAAAATATGCATTCATGTTTCACTACAAAATATTCTCAAGTGAAAGGTAATAAAACTTTTTATTTGTATTTATTTTTTAAATGGGAAGCCAAATTACACATTTTAAGTTAAATTTTGCGTTTTTTTGCAGTAAAATGCAATGCTTAATTTGATTTGACATATAATGGGAAAACAATGTCTTGTACGAGATATTTTTTTAAAGTATTTTCTGTAAATGATGTTCTGGAAAATGATATACCACGCTACCCTAGCCCAGACCTTTGCTTTGTTAATGCGCTAATTGGCTTCAATGCCCGTGTTGAGCTTCTCTGGAACTCGGTACCTTGTTTAAGTAGTGGAAACAGGTGACAAACTTTAAACCAGAATACCCCACCTTCCCTTTACTTTGTCATTTTTGCTGCACATTTTTCTAATTTCAACTGGATTTAACATGTAATAGGTGTATTCATTTAATACAGGCTACATATATAGCTCAACACAGATTTAAAGACAAACATTATCCTTTAACTAAAAAGAGAGATAGAGAGCTGTATATTTCTCGAAGTGGCTGAATTGCAGAACGTGAAATCAGGAAACCTGGGATCAATCCCTGCTTCCTTGTTTGACTGTATGTTGTGATTGTGGCAAGAGTTTGCTTTGTCTAATTTTTCTTGCCATGTGGGAACACCTTCTAACACATCAGTTCGAAACGTACACAAAAAACACTTTAATAGGTGGTTTAATAGTCTACAGTGTTACTCCATCCATAACAATCTAGGCCACATATAGGGTACACGTGCTAACTGACTTGCCATTTTGGTTCTCTAATAGCATTCCCGTTAAGGAGGGGCATGAATGATTGAGTTGATGTTACAGAAACTACCACTGCTGCTAAACGTCACTCAATACACTGACACAATTTAATGCACTAAAGTGAAATACTTCTGCATCGGTTTCTCCCCAAACCTCAGTTTACTACTATGATCTCCCAAACAACCCTACTTAATTCCCCCTCATGTATCTCTCTTTTTACTCATACCAAACCTCATTTTACTACTATGATCTCCATAATCCCTTTCTACAGACTCTTCCCTTCTCCATCTCTCCTTTACTTATCCCAAACCTCACCTTACTACTATGATCTCCCAATTAACACTTTCTGGATTCTTCCCTCTTCTATCCCTCCATTACTCTATCCAATCCAACTAACAAGCTCACAGGTCCTCCGCTCAAATTAACTCCTATTTCCCTATACTAATACTATACTCCTATTTCCCTATACTAATCCACCACTGATCCTTTTTGGTTCCGGAGTAGGGTGTTACTCTCCAAAAAGTGCTTGGATGCCTAGTCAGGGGTATTAAGCACTGTATAAATACAATCACAATCTTTAAAAAATGCTCTTCATAATAAAATAAAAAATGGATCAAATATTGACGTGGAATTTGCTTCACAAAATGTGTCAAATATGCTTATTAAGCTACTCATTTTATGGCTTTTAGCAACAACCAGACTCTTGGCTTGGCTCTCCCTATTATTTGCTAACTTGACCACCACCACTTCTAATTTATCTAAGTCTTCCAGATCATTACACTGTTGCCCCACCCAACTCATTTATGCTATCAAAAGGCTACCTCACAGTACCTCCCACTAACCCAACTCATTTTAAAAGACTGATAGGCTTAACTTGGTGAAATTCAGTAACACTCCTCCTTCCACAGGCCATGGAAGAGGTCAGTGGCCTGAGGAGGGACTATCCATAGGTCTTTGCTGCCACCTACTGGAAAAATTACAGTGAGGC
Organism: Pleurodeles waltl; assembly: GCF_031143425.1. Taxonomy (NCBI): domain Eukaryota; kingdom Metazoa; phylum Chordata; class Amphibia; order Caudata; family Salamandridae; genus Pleurodeles; species Pleurodeles waltl. The sequence continues at coordinate 743,361,811 of NC_090450.1, read as the reverse complement.
ACACTGCCATCACGACCTCCATACATGGTTTCCCTTTTCAAGGCAAAGCAAACAGCTTTTCCAATACTGTTTTCCAAGGCTGTGCAGCATCAACATTTTTTTTTTTAAATGACAAGTTTTGGCAAAGCAATAGGTCTCACATTTGCTTGAGTTAGAGTTATTGGTATTGTAATTCATAGCTGGACTTTTCTTGCCACATAAATTGTTCAACCCTGCCTCATAATTTGGTTGTTTCCTGCCACATAATTCCAGGGGCCCTGCATATAACTAAAGAACTTCCATTTACATTCTTCCTCTATCTGCAGCCAAACATGAAAATGTTGCCATTTAGCATCCTAATTTAAATTGGTCACGCTAATTCCAATGGAATACCACTTTCACCACCCCACCATAAGCGTTGCTGGCTGGCTAACATAAATCCCCCCAAAAAAGACACAAACAGCCATGGAGAAGTAACAAGAGAAATAAACTAGAAGGGTCACTCAAACACATCAAGAGTGTTCAAACAGTCCCATTGTAATAAGGATGTTAAGTTTGCCTGAATCAAGGTCATTATTGCGAGAAGGGGAGATTAATAAAACATATATACAGTTATTATGTAAACCCAATAAAAACCTTTATCAGAAATACACTTTTGGCATTAGACTGTAATGCTCAGAACAGCCCCTAGAGGACAACACAATAAAAATAGCACTTGTAAGAAACATGGTTATGCAATCATATAGTTAGGCCCCTAGAGGGCATAACCACATGAAAATAAATGGCAGAAAGTAATGCAGTGTAACCATATATGTAACCCCTAGAGGGCATAGTGCTTTACACATTTTCTGAGCTAACAGGCCTACTGAAATATTACAAAAAAGGCCCTTAGAACTCAAACTACTCCAAACTGTAAAACAAAAGTTCCAGCTGTGAGAGAGATTAAACAGACACTGAATGGTGGGAGGGGTTATTTTGGGGTCCCCACTAACTTAGTGGACCCAGAGAAGATGTAGACAGAAAGTGCACGTTATTGGGAATGTTTTGGTGGTGGTCCCATTATCCTAGGAAAACCACAGGCTGAGTTATGAGCAAAAAATGTTTCTAAATGTAATGCCCTGCAAAGCATTATGGGGCGAGTTTCCAGAGTGCAGTGAATAAAGTAATATTGGCTCTCCGACTGTGTCAGGGAGCCGCTTTGAGGATTTCTTAGTGTTTTTTACGTAAAGCATTTATCAAATACAAGTGTTTTTGTGAAAGCTATGGAGTGTGGAGGGGGGAACCAAAAGAAATGACTGATTAGGTAACAGTGTGAACATTGTGACCAACACTTCAAAACAGCAGATGGAGTTCACGCTGTGAGCGCCATGGCAGTCATGGAACACTAAGGGGACAAAAGAAAAAAAAAATAGTCCACCCACGCTGAAGTATATCGGCAATCGTGCAATAATCAATGTAACCAGGTCAGTCTGCAAGGCGGTAACAAATCCTCCTCAAGGTGGGACAATGTTAAAGCATTTACAAATTATATCAAGGGATTTTTTTTAAAGGCATGCGCATGAACTAGTGAAAGTGATAGGTGTGAGCTGGCTGTGGTTAACAGCCCACAGAGTAGATTACAACACGTTGAAAAGCACTTGCGCGCTTGACATAAAAAGCAAAAAGGGCACCGGGACTTCTTGGACATATGCAGGCTTGATTACGTATGCATGCGCCTAGAAAATGACAAAAGTGCCTTTTTAAGTTTACCTATTCGATACGCAATAGTAATTGGGCCCTCCCAAAAAATGTAAATTAAAAAATAATGTACCACTGGGAGTATTGGGGCAATGGGGGGAAGGGTTGCAAAAGGGAGTGGAAAGGGGGTAAGGAAGCAACTGAGCCACGTGAGGCTTGGCTGAAGGGGTCCCACCCTTCAAAAAAAATAATTAAGCTAGCAACGGCGGAGGCAATGGATGAGCGTGGGTGGAGGGATGAGGAAGCAACATGGAGCGTGCCGGTGCAGTGGTTCGGTGAAGGGAAGTAGCACACAAGAGAGCTAGACAATACATGCATCTTTATGGAGTCCTGAAAGAAAAAGGAAAAAAATCTCTACATTTCAGTAGTGGAAGGATACAAGTTATCCAATTGAAAGGATGGTAGAGAGATAATGCTTTAGAAAAAAACAGGGTTAGAAAAACCAAAACATGGACAACGAAAGACAATGACTAAAATGCAAGCATATAACAGTGACAAGAAAGGCACTCAGTAGTAAGCAATCAATTTGGTCTAATGGCAATACGTTTTTGGAATAGTCCACTATAGGTTTTCAGCAACCAAACAGCTGAAACCTGTCTAGTTCACAAGATCTAAAAATTCCAAAAACCTATGTCAAACAACTCTGAAATGTGATATCCCATTAGCCAAAAAGCTGGCTGTTTCAATATCAAAATGAAGCATCTTTTTTCATTCTACGTAAAACTTTCACTGGTTCAAAAAAAAAAAAAAAAAAGACAGGGCAAATGCTTATAGCATCACTTTTTGTTGAAAGTTTATAGGAGAATAAAAACCCAAATTACATGACTGCTTAGCAGTGAGTAAAATAGACCATACAAACTAACTACGGCAAAACAAAAATAATAAAGCTAGTTCTTATAACCAATGTAAGTGTTTGTCAGTTTTGCAGCAAACAAATCGAAGTCTGCAAATAAGCTTTGATGATAAAAAAAATAAACGTAAAATAATGTCCACTTATGTAAAGGAAGAAAACTGATTTTGACACAAACTAAGCTCCAACTTTCATGTTTGAGATAGAGACAAATGTCTGCCCTGTCCCAATTATGTGAGCAGAAAATGCAAATAATGTTGCTGTCTTTTATCCCGATGCAAAAGGTTCTGTATTGTACATGTTAACTTCGAGGCAAACCCCATTTGCCTAATTCCTCTTACAGGATTGCCATAATGGTTAAAAAAAAAAAAATGCCCACGTTTTAGCACCAGGGCAAAATGTAACATAATTGGTAAGTAAAGTACACAATCCGAAAATATCAGATAATATCAAAGTTTAAAAACTCATTCTCTGGTCACCTACCCATTGTGCCTTTTACCATCACGACATTTCACTCACCAGAAAGTCTAGAGTCAAGCTAGATGCTGACAGACAGGATGTGCAGTATTTATTGTGAGAGGTATAGAGCTCTCACAAACAGCTCACGTGGCTCGCCATTACAACACCACGTTGCAAGTTAATTTGCATAGAGACTCAGTGAGCCAATTAGCAACTTCACTATATAAATATAAACATGTTCCTTGTAATCGTAATTTTTCTGCTGACAAACGGGGGTTCCCTAACATTTTGTTCACATTACGCCAAAAGCAGAGTTATTTTTTAAAGACCATTCCGAATAGCAGTAATGGGTTGTTTTAAATAAACCTTCAAAACCACACTTCGGCCTTTGAAAAAGCTCCGCTAATAATACATGTAACTATTACCCAATTGATAGTAAGCAAATTTCAGCAGAAAAAAGTTCAGCTCACTTTTTCATTTTGCCGACAGGGAAGTGCAAGCAGGTGAATCTAACAAAGATCCATGGTCAGTAATCAAATAAGCGATTTCTAGCTATGGCCGCTGATTAGTTACTCGACACACAGCGCAAAACAGACCATTCTCTAGAGAGTCAGCTGATTGGCCGAGGACTTACCGATGATGTTGTGCCTGCAATGAGGGCAAGTGTGATGCTGCAGCAGCCAGGGGTCCACACACTTCTTGTGGAAGCGGTGGGTACAGGGTATAACCCGCAACTCCTGCAAGGAAAGAAGGAAAACGGTTATATCAATTTTTAGTGAAGAGGGCAGGCTCAAAAAGAGAATGGAAAGAGGGCTATAGGGAGGCAGGAGTGCTCGTCCTATTTGCGTCTCCCCCTCCTTCCTGAATGTTTACTTCCCATCTACCACCGCGCATCCGCTTCCTCTCCCTTGAGTGACGAATGCAAACATGTGTACAAGGCTTACTGGTGCAGCACCACTATTAACGCGATGAAGACTGAGCATGAGGCCTAGTGGGCACATAATATCTAGAGAAAAAAGATTTAAAAAATGTATCTTTGCAAAAAAAAAAAAAAAAAAAAAAAAAACTCCAGCTTTGGACTGTCTTCATATCCTGCTCGGCTTTCTTCGCATTCTGCATTTACCCCACTCAACATGTTTTTATTCATGTTTGTCAGTTGTTTACACGTGCGCTGTTCAAAAGATTCATGCATGTGCACAGTACTTCGGTAGCAGAACTTTTTTTTTTAATTTTTTTTTTTTAAATAGATTCTGGCCTTGCCAGCTTCCCATGGCGATTTAAAATCGGAAGGATATTGTTAGCTATCAGAGAAGGAGAATGCTTCAAGCACAGAGTCAGTATAACAGAAAGCGGAATCCACCTTTGCTGGTATGGAATAGTTTTGCTCATAGCGCTTCCCACCCCTAACGAGATGCTGAAGCACTCCGAGGAAGGGTCGCACACACTGCTGGGACCCACGGTTAGCAGGGAGAGGGGTATATGTTCGCTTGTATTAGTCAGTATAATTGTTAATAAGAAGCAGTTAATGTTGTGCTTAACGATTAATTATGCAACCTAAAATTGACATAGAGATGCTTTTTTTTTCTCACTAGTATTATATCAGTCAGTGCTTTGAAGGGGGCTAGGGACTTTACTCAGGGTTTGTGAGATGGGCTCCTCTACGTGGTCTTTTGGTTGGTTACACCTGGACCTGATTGCGTACGACGATTATGTTCTAGGTAAGCAATGGTGCAGGTTGTTGGCCATGCTTCAGTAACAGTCTAGGGACGTCTTGGGAACGTTTACTGGTTGATCCTGTGCTGGGTCATTCCTGTTCTTTTTTTAATGAGTGAATTTTATGTTGAGCTGATTCAGACTAAGAAGAGCTTGGTCCTTAATGCTTTCTTGAATATCCGGGGATTTTCAATGGACCGCATCCCCGCCGGGAGAGAGATCCATAGTTGTGCTGCTTGGACTGAGAAAAAAAGATTCCACAGAAGGTTTTCTCTTGGTAAGTCAGAAGCTGTGGTGCCAGTCTAGAGCCTAGTAATCTTTTGGGGAGCATTTGTTGTTCTTCATTTGAAGGAGGATTGGTACTTTGCCGTTTATGACCTTGCACATAATGCGGAGGGTGTTGGGGGTTCACTGCATTCGCAGGATTCGACATCTGCTTCTTTGCTCTGTTGACACAGTAGTAGTGAAAAACCAAAGTTGTTTTATTTCCGGGACCTGCTGTGACGGTGCTCCCTGGAGACTGGCTAGACAGCCTTCCTTGGTCTAGTCCTAATCTCCCGTGACCACTTCCCCGTGAGATCAGAGCTGTGAAAAGCCATTTCTGTTGACACAAATAATGAAATGAGGCTTGAACAAGTAGTTAAGCGACCATTACAAATTGCTGGGCATGTGCCTCCTGTTCATGGTCATTCTTTTTATGTGGCAAGTGCCTGGAATGATTATATTGCTCACTGAAGGTTTTCCATGCTACCACGATAAGTCCCAATCAGATTTCAGCTCCCTGAGAGTGGCGTTTGATTCACCGTGCTCTAAGCAATGCCTCTGCACAAGTTTACTTTTTATTGCAGATTCCACATTACTTTGATCTCTAGTATTTCTGTTTGAGTTGATCATTTAGGTGCACCTTTACACATTAATATTGCCACTTACCTTAAAACATTTTACTAGTATGGTGTGTGCTTTGATGTTCAGTCTGTCAAAGCCCTGCCCATGTACACACCTAAACTTTTATTCTAGGTGCACAGAGTACAAAGTAGAGTTTAAATATAATGGAAGGACTAGCTATGGAGTTTAGGGCAGCAAGGGCTATTTGCCACGTTTTGCATAAGGTTTGGAAGTCCCCAAACTATGGAATTTTTCACTTCTGGATATCTGCCAGGCACGCATAACTAAATGCTGATGTTTGTAGAAAACACACATTTCTAAATTTCTCAAGATTTCGTGAATAGTTAGACATTATTTTAACACATTACTGAAATTTTGGAAATTGCCAAAATATCAATCTGTCTCCTTTTCAAGGTGGAGAAAACCCATAAGAATGAAAGGATCAGCCACACTCCAAGGAGGAAGAGCAGAAGTGGAAGCTATTAGCAGCATCTTAACAACTAGAGCATTGTGGGATACTCATTTTTATCAGCCGCTCAGCTGAGTTGCAAGTGACGCTAAACGGAAGCCACATGCATAATATCTGCAGAGAACCATCCAGTGACTTCCTTGGCCAATATTCGAATGTACTGAGCACTCATGTACTGTTAAATGTACAAATATGCATCGGGGCTGGAGTGAGAAACGATACATGATGGGGGGGTGGGGCACTCGCATCAGGGCACTGAAAGGCTGCGGTAAGTTTTGTGTAATAGAAAGGGATATTTAAGGAAGCATGAGACCCAGTCGTCCCAACTCATGACTGTAGACAAAGATGAGGGAAGCAAACAGAATCCCTACCTATGACAAATAGCTTGCTTTCTAAATATTCAGGTATGCGAACATTAATCCACAGAGAGAGATTTCATGTGCTTTTCTCATTTGGCTAATAGACACTACTTGGCAAAGTTCATCTCTATTCTCAACACAAATTGGGACGAGTTTCTGCAGGTTTCTGCATGCAGATGCACATGTAGATTTGAACTGCCTCTGTCCATGACCTCCCCGATAACCTGTTCTGTGATTAGTAGAAGACATAAGGCATAGAAAAATCAGGATTTAGCTATGATCTATAGGCAGTGAATAAAATGATGGGTCAAAGGCTGTGCCCGTCACAAAGGGTTGGATAGGATGGAACAGGGCATGACTTCTACTCAAGCTCCAGGCATACCACACACAATGCGAGGCCTTCTGCCATGCGCCCCACTCCATTCAGGGTCACTGGCCTGTGGCATGGTCCTACCCCATGACAGAAGAGCAAACAGAGCAAGGCCTGTGGCAAAGTCTTCCAAGTAGCATGCATCAGGTCTGGCCCTTACTAGAACCTGTGCAAACCTCATACCGTGGTACACCTGCCACGTGCCTGCAGGGACTGTAAAAGTGATTGGTTATGTTACATGTGATGTCATCAATGATGTACTCTATGTGATCTAGAGTAAAACAAGGATATCTAGAAGTTATTTTTGGATCGAAACTATAAAGCCCCTCAGTTTTTTCTGGGAAAATTTTAAAAAGGGAATCAAAATGTGCGAGAACGAGAATGTACATTTTTTGAAAAAGCCAACAAGTTATTTGCTTTCATCTTCTAATAATAAAAATATAGATTTATACCATGTCTTGTGCCTCGCACCTCTACGTCTAATAATTTCCTTTTACTTTTTTTGTGATTGGTCCACGAATCACACAAAAAATCTTACATGCTGAAGAGGAGAACAATGGACATCCTCCACCCCGGACTTTGGTGTGAATTTACTCAGCCAGCCCTTAAATGGCTCCATTATATTCTTTGGTTTAATGAGGTCCGCGGAGCAGCTTTCTGGTCCAAGGAACGTATTAAGGGCTACCAAGCACAAACCTACGCACGTCTTTTTTGTTTTTGGCAAATCTGTGCAGAATTATCAAATGGGACCAATTCAGTTATTCAAATAAAACAAACTTGCCTTTGAATTAATGACCAGAAGCATAGCTATAGAGTGTCTGCGGTAGACTCCATAAACCGAGCCTTCCATGACATAAAAATAACAAGCTCTGGGAAAGTTAATAGAGCTATTCTCGGCAAGTTGCAATGTTTTTTATTCATCCCTTTTTACATACATAAACAATACACATTAAAACTGCAAAAGTAATAATTAAAACGATTTTATAAGTAAGAAAAAGTAAAAAAGCTGCTGTTTAAAGGTGGCATGCACGTTTGCAAAAAAATAAATGTGTGAAAACTGACATGGGTGAAATAAAAGTTTTAAATGAAAACGGAGGTTGGCCTAGCAGCGCTGGCATTAAAGTGAACTACTTTCTAGGCAGATGTGCAAATGAGCCGAAATGCTGTCACTCACAGTAAAGGCAGCCAATAGTTGAAGTGTGGTGTCCCATTGCCCTATGTTTTTAGCTGTGGCGTGAGGAAGAACAATGTCAATTCAACCAGAACAGACCATTGGATTAATAGGGCTGGACAGAAAGCGCCTATAAGTATATTACTATGCACGTAATTTATGAGGATTTTTTTTTTTTTTTTTTTTTTTACAGGAGGCTGGTAATTTACCCAAAGCTGTCTGAAGGAAATACCCCAAAAAGGCTCTAAGCAACACTTTACGATGAAATACCTGATCCCAATGAAGGAGGCAGAGCACCGAGAGCACAAAAAGACAAACTTTTTGGAGGCACAAGTATGTTATAGACTTGTACGTGGTTGAGAGCCCACGGTCTTGGCACCCCACCTGTGCTGCCTTTTATTGTGAGGCCTACACCTTGCTCTCAGATTATATGAGGCTAGTGTATTAAACAAAAATGTGTGGCCCGTTCAGTGGTCACATATAGTCCCATGCCCATTGGTGGTTGCATATGGCTGTCCTTCTGCCAGTCTCTTCCAGGCGCTCTTACCTCCCCATCTATGTATTTCTCGAGACAGATGGCACAGTCTGACGTGGAGCTGCTGCTGAGTGTGTCAAGGGCCCCGCAGCTTCCTTCCCGGTGTCCTTTGCCCTTAGACTTGAACTTCCTGGTCTCCATCTTCTCAAGGGCCTGAACTGCCATCCGGTTCATAGAGTCCTATGAAAGAGGAAATTAAGACAGAAGAATAATTCCGTTAAACTTCCTGGGATAAAGTTTGCTCTCATATCTCACCCTTGCTCACTTCCCTTCCTGGTTTGACCCTCTTTTCCAGGTACTCGTGTCCTCAGAGCACTCTGAAGGAGTCTTATTGGAGCACGCATCCGTACACAGGGTGAATCACTCACTCAACACGCTGAGGGAATCAGGCCTTACCAAGACGTTAATGGCAGTGCGCACCACCTCTCAGGCAGACTTAACTTAGGAAGATTCGTACAGACAAGTTATTCCATGAATGTCATTGGTATATTGGCATACTGGCGGTGGTCCTGGACTCCTGTGAAGTGAGGAACATCTGCTTCAGACCCCCTTTCTTTAAATGAGCCAAAAACTTGAGTGTGCATGGTTGCAATGTCTTCTAGGTAGAGGTAGGCAAAGCACTAAAGGCTCGAGCCAGATGCCCGACTGTCAATGATCGAGGTTCTCTTGGATTCTTGGGCCCAAAACAAGACAAGCGTTCATGTAGCTTCAGCCTGCCACTCACGCTGTACTCTCAGGCATCAAGCATTAAAAATGTAGTGGGTAAATTGTACAATGTGAAACTAGAAAACCTGGGCATATGCGGGGTTAAGGCAGAGAACGGTCTAGATATCCAGGTCGGATCAGGAACAAGAGCAGGATGTTTCAGGAGAGGCAAGTGGGGCTACGGCAGGTTGGGGGAGGGGGTTAGTTTTTAGGGGTGGGGTGGTTTTAGGGCTGGGGGGCGCAGATTCGTTTTTTTAATGGGGTAGAGTTAGTTTTTTGGGCAGAAAGCAGGGTTCAAGGAGCTGGGTTTGTGGAAGGCGATGTGCAGCTTTTAGGGGTGGAGTCGGTTTTAACACTCAGGAGGAGAGGCTGAGGTTACTTTTTTTTTTTTAACGATAGGGTTTGGTGGGGTAGTTTTTATGGGGGGTGGTGGTTTTAGGGCTCAGTGCAAAGGGGGGAGATCAGGTTAGGTTTTATGGCTGGGGGGTCACGTTAGTTTTCTGGGCAGAGAGCAGGGCTTTACAGCTCAGGGCAGGAGGTGGAGTCGTTTTAAGGACTGGGGGAGGGGCAGTTTTCAGGAGTGAGGTCAGTTTTAGGGCTCAGGGTGGGAGGGCTGGCAGGGTAGTTTTTAACAAGGGGCATGGCATTAGGGCAGGGAAGGGGTAATTTTAAAGGGTTGGTTTTTAGGGCTTAGGGAGTTGTTTGTTTTAAGAGAAGGGCGGGGTCAGTTTCAGGACTCCAGGGGAGTGGGGACGGGCAGTTTTAAGGACTGGGGCGAGGAGGACTACAGGGCTGGTGTAAAGGATTTTAGGGCACAGGGCAAGGGGGAAGTTTGCCACGCATATTCCTTTCCGAAACATGTCTTTACAACTACATTTGTTTTAAAGGCATGTATGGTAAACGCGTGCATGGTAAAGATGCAGTCGTTCAGACCACGTTAAGGCATGAGTGGTTCAGGCATGCGTGATTCCATCTTACAACCAACACTTCCACACGTTAAAGAAATACACCTCAGGATTGTTTTACATTAAGTTTGTTGCAGGAGTTACATGGCAAATATTTTCAGGGCCCGGCTTGTGACAGACTTAGGCTGAGCCAAACCCTTGGCAGAGCTCAGCGAGTTAATTTGTTGTCTCACCCTCCTCTACTTTTGCGGATTGGGCCACACTCTAGATAGTTCTGAAGGTGGGATTTAACATTGCTTGCACCCTTGCTGGCCATGCAGATTCACTGTCCTACAGAGCTCTCAAGTTTCCCACATAAATGAATGAGAAACACATCCAGTTCAGGTTTCCGCTTTACATTCTGCGACTTGTGGTCTTGTTAATCGATTAAACTGCAGACTGAATTGGCAAGATGCAAACAGTGAACCTGGTCTAGATGAGCTACTCATGCATGGCCCTGGAAAGCCCGATAGCCCTCTTATACCAGGATCAGTAAGGGCAGACGTATCCTTTAGCACGCTTGCAATCTGGGGTAGTGATGATGACACAGAGTAGTACCAGCGGTCATAACTCTTGGAGATGACTCCTCTCTGAACCCTAACAAGCTAAAGAACGCCACCCTTTTATATAAGGTATTTATGATACTAGTACTTTAAACGGTCCACTACTGCCTGCTCTCAGAACCGAAACGTCTCCTTGCCAACAAGGGCACGGATACCCATGGTGCAGGAGAAGTAGCAAGTTCAGCTCAGGATTGATGTGTGGCCTTCTCCCTGCCTAGCCTTCTCGCAACTGTTGTGTTTTCACTTCAGCAGAAATCAGCCCTGCAGACATATCCCCACTGAACCAGATGTGCTCCAGCTATCCTTCCATGGTGATGGCTGTAGACCATCACAGAAAAAAAGATGCCATGAACACACGATTACCTTGTTGATGTGTCTTAAGATGCTGCAGATAAACCTTTCTGACGTTTAAAGTGCTCACTGCCTACCTGTCATTTGTGGCACGCAGCTTCTTTAAGTCTGAGTGTTTTTTTTTTAATGGGGGTAAGTGTGGGGGGGCTGGATAAATGTTAGTGGGGAAAATCAGGACTGTACCCACAGCTCGTAATGTGCCGAGTAATACTCCTCAGCGAAGCACTTTAAGAGGTGGAATTTCACACCAGTATTTGGCAAATCTGTCCATCGTTCTCAAGCTCTAATTCAATTAACAAAAACAGCACTTGAAGCCATTTTTAATGCATTAATGTTCTCAAACTTAGAATGGTAAAAGGCCATGTTGCCACTGCAAGAATTCACGCCTAGAATGAAAAAGAAATCCCTCCCTGAAGTGACAGGAGGTTTGGATTCTCTTAGGTAAATATTATGATTATTATTCTTTACTGTAAACTCTAGAAGCGAGAAGAAATCGATACATGAACATGAATAAAAAAATGCTGTAAGAACGTGAGGTCAGCACTCTCGGGTACAGATGACCTTATAAGGGAGCTACTAATGAGTAGACAGTCCGTAGTATAATCATCTCTACAGAGCAGCAAATCCCCCCTCTTGTCTGCAAGCCACAAAGGTGAAATCGAGTTGAACTGTCCTAACCTTAAGATCATGAAACCGTTTCTGGTTATAATGTAGAACAGAAGGCTGGAGATAGAAATTCTGAGGAAATCAACCACATGTCGGTAGTCCTAGCTCCAGTCTCTTCATGCAACATGTATATTCACGTTAGGTGGAAAGAACAAATATATAGATGACACCTAGAGAGACAGAAGGGATAATCTTCACCTCGGTCTCTTTAAAATAATTCAAACCTACTGCCACTAATGGTGGAGATACACCATTCTATTACAAGATAGGAAATAACTTCACAGCTGTGCAATCGAATTACAAGACACTGGATTCATTGGTTTGTACTAGAATGCTTTAAAGGTGGATTCTCTTGACCAAGCTGCTGCTTTAGGAATGTCCTCCAAGCAAACAGCTGAAAAACATGCTTTTGAATCCACTGCCTCTTAGCGTGAGCTCCAATAAGTGAAACATCAATGCCAGCTTTAGGCATAATCCATCCGAACGATCTAGCTAGAGTCAAGGGGGGCCCAGGCTTCAAGGAAGCTTTGTACAAGTTCATTAAATAGGAAGTGAGAGTATTATGAAAAGCAGAATTTTAGTCTTCATAACAACTTAGAGATGAAAGAATGCATGACTTTTTGCAATCATAAAATGCAGGCTAAAATATAGAGGAAGGCACCGTCTTGGTATACCTAGTGGCACAGGTGACTCTTTGGGGGAAAAATGAGTTATCCACATCATGTTTGTCAACATCAGACATGCGTCTAAATGACAAACACGTTCATGATGAATTTAGCTGATAGTTGCTTTATTGAGAGAAACTCATTATGCAGCTAAGCCAAAAGCCAGTCTAATACCACCATTACACCCAGAGAGACTAGCATCTCGCTTTTGGAGGAAGCTGAAGACAGCGCTCTGCATACCAAGACATGTTTACCCAGTGGTTCACCTTTGACCTGGGTATGGCCTGCTGAAATAAAGGATCTATAAGAATTTACTGTTTCATAAGCTTTGCCTGAAACAAAGAAATGCTAGAAAATTAACTATGGCTACAAGAGGTATAGCTTTGGTATTAATCTCCCCTTCCGCACATCAGCCAAGCCAGGGTGTCCAGGTGTATTTATAACCAGATTGATTGGAAGGAGCCCAGGAACTGATAATAACTGACAATGTGGCAATAAAAAGTCCTTGGAAATGCAAGGCTGAACTAAAATCTTCTACCCAATCCGAGAAGATGGCCCGCAGAACCAGATTGTGAGAGTGACCCTGGTGATCTGTCAGCAATACAGAGAAAAGGTAGGAAGGATTCTAAGAAAAAGCTACTGAGAGCTCCATAAGTCAAGAGAACCATACCTAGGATGGCCAAAAGGTGGTCACTAGGATTAATGAAGCTAAGTCATGGGGCAAGGGAGGACGGCACACAAAACAATTGAGTCCAGAGTTGCAAGAATGGATCTACTGCTTCTGGGTCCAGTCATAAGCTGAAATAGAATGTGACACTGCAATTCAGTCAATAAGCCAACAGATTCATCATACTTGAGCTCCCCTAAGATAGAATATTTTTGAAAACTTTGGGATGCTGTGAACAGCCCCTTTTGTTGGGAACCCCAATCTGCTACTGTATTGGAGAACCCTGGGATGCATTCTGCTTGAAGAACAAACCCTCTGTTCAGACAGTAATGGCAGATGTCCTTTGATAATTCCACTATGCCCTGGATCTAACACATTCTAGCTTGTTTATATAATTTATGTCAGAGATACTGTCCATGCAGAGGACAAAACAGCAACATACCCAAGTTGAGGCTAAGCTTTTTATCACGAAGGAGCCTGCAAGCAGCTCGAAGCATTTTAAGTAATAGTGAGTTTGTTCTAGGGACCATTTCCCCAGTCATTAGGTCTCATTGTCTTGCCATCCTGCTAGGGTGCGATTCTAATGTGATATCAAGGGCCTGTCCAATCAAAATTGGATTTTCCATTCTAGGCTCCCCTCCAGGAGAGCTACCATTTCAAACCCCCACTACCCCTCTGGAGAAAGGAAAATGAATGCTGTGTAAGGGAGGATACCATCTATCCCGGCTAATCTCCCAATGGAAAATGTGTTTAATCTGAAACCAGACAGAATATTTCTTTGTTAATTTGATCTTTTTTGTGGGAGAATGAGAGGTGAGTCTAGAAAGTTTATCCTGAAACCCAGAAACTCAGTTGACTGGCATGGAATCAGGATTTATTCCTTCTGTTTTTTTTTTTATGAAACCCAAACCCTGGAGGAGGGAAACCACCCACTGAATTTGAATATTTAATAACTCTTTAGAAAAAGCCATCATCAACATGTCTAGATAAATAATTAACCTAGCCCAGTATAACCTTTGTAAGCGTACTATTTGTTGTAGGGGATTGGCAAAGCACCATGGGACTGAAGCAAGGCCTGAAAGTAAGTCATGCGAACTGGACTCTCCAGAAGAAGGTGTCTGTGAAACTGATGAATTGGGACAAAGAAGTGAGCATCCTTTCCACCCATCTTCGCCAACCAATATCCTGTTTGTAAGGTATCTCTCAAACAATGTTTCCCTTCCATTTCAAAATATTTGAAAAGTACAAACATGTTTAACAGTTTTAGGCTGGCAGGATAGAAACCCTCGTCCACCTAAACCAGAAAGAAGCTGCTGAGAAACCCCTGCAAATGAAGAGGGACCCTCTGAATGGCATGCTTGGACAGCAACTGTTGAATGTCTGTGATGCACTGTTCTACCTGTATTGAGTGAAAATAAAATTCTATACTGTAACCCCAAGCAGTTTGTAGAGCCCACTCATTTGAAATAATCAGTCTCCAATTGTGAAGAAAAGGGGTAAGTATGCTACCCAGCTTTGTCAGGGCAAAAGCTTTAAATTATGTACCTGCCTGTATTGTCAGGAGCATGTCCTTGGCCATGTTGGAAACTGTCTCAGTAATATCCTCCTCTCTCAAGAAAGAAGGTATTGTACTTCACCTTGTTGCTAAAGGCAATTTTTGACCTACTTTTGAGGCATGAAATGATGGCTTGCATGAGCTCTGTTGAGGGGTGCCAGGAGAGCAAGCTCTTCCTCGACCAGCTCTGGTCGAAACATGCAGAATGAAAATCTTCCTCAAATTTTGCTGTGCCTTATGTAATGCTGTAAAAGTCTGGGCATACGAGGAGATATTCTTGACTAAATGATCAAAGAGTGAACCTTTTCTTCTGGGCCCAACTCCTTTTCAGCCATATCCACCAGATTAGGATGGAACCTTATAAGAAGTGTTTTTCTGCTAGTAGTGTTGCATTGACATTGCTAAAGAAGCAAATATCCCTCCTACTCTATCCTAAAGGGCAGACCAACTGGGGCACCTTTGAGAGCTGCACCATCAATAACCTCAATTGCATGAGTTAAAGGCCCAAAATATCTAAAAGTTTGTTTCGACAGACCAAGAGCTTTGCCAATTTTCTTTTCTTTGAGCCTTTAATTGTTTTGGAAATAAAAGTCGCCAATGCTGGTCTACATCTGGAGTGGAAGACAATTTGTTTCACAGTAAAGGTCTAGAATACTATTTGCCTTGTCAATAGGCCTTATCCAATGGGCAACAAAAATCTGATATTTAAGTTGATGGTGGGTGCCCATTCAGCTTATCTTGGATGTGTGATGACATCTAGATCAAATTATCTAAAGCAACTAGGATGACTTTATGCAATCCCCTAAATTATCTGCATCAGTTTCCCATTAATGACATGTAAGAGGACACTGAATCAATGTCTGAAGGTGCCAACTGTAAGTCTTTATCAGTTTGTCATCTTAGGAAAGTATCCCTACAAGCGTAGCTTTCCTGGCTTCTTTTAAGAGGAATGCTTTAAACATTTTTTTTTATGTGCTAGAGATATCCCAGCACTTTTTAGTTCTTGGGGCAGGATATTTATAAGTTGAAGAATGGGAACAGTGTCCCTTGAAAGGGTGTGGCTCATCCCTGGGACAGGAACAAAGATGATCAATTTGTTAAAAGAACGCACAAGTGAATGGCTTACGACCTCCTGCATAGACAGCAATGATGCAGACATTGCAGAATTAATCACCTCTCGTTGTTATCTGCCCATCACCGACAGATGCTTGTCCGGTGTGCAGGTCATGAAATGAAAATGTCACTTACCCAGTGTACATCTGTTCGTGGCATTAGTCGCTGCAGATTCACATGTTGTGCATAGCCCGCCATCTGGTGTTGGGTCGGAGTGTTACAAGTTGTTTTTCTTCGAAGAAGTATTTCGAGTCACGAGACCGAGGGACTCCTCCTCCTTGCTTCCATTGCGCATGGGCGTCGACTCCATCTTCGATTGTTTTCCCCGCAGAGGGTGAGGTAGGAGTTGTGTGTGTTAGTAATAGTGCCCATGCAATGGAGTGAATAAGTATGTACCAATTAAGGTTTAAGTAATATATTTACAAATGTACAAAGTTGAAGATAACTTCCAAACGGCTACAGGCTCCCGGGGAGGCGGGTGGGCACATGTGAATCTGCAGCGACTAATGGGTAAGTGACATTTTCAGTTCGATGGCATGTGTAGCTGCAGATACACATGTTGTGCATAGACTAGTAAGCAGTTATCTCCCCAAAAGCGGTGGCTCAGCCTGTAGGAGTGGAAGTAGTCTGAAATAAAGTTCTTAGTACGGCTTGACCTACTGTGGCTTGTTGTGCAGATAGCACGTCTACACAGTAGTGCTTAGTAAATGTGTGAGGCGTAGACCATGTGGCTGCCTTACATATCTCGTGCATTGGAATATTTCCTAGGAAGGCCATGCTAGCGCCTTTCTTTCGGGTTGAGTGTGCCCTTGGTGTAATGGGCAGCTCCCTTTTTGCTTTAAGGTAGCAGATTTGGATGCACTTAACTATCCATCTGGCTATACCCTGTTTTGATATTGGGTTTCCTGTATGAGGTTTTTGGAATGCAATAAACAGTTGTTTTGTTTTTCTGATGTCTTTTGTTCTGTCAATGTAGTACATTAGTGCTCTTCTGATGTCTAATGTATGTAGTGCCCTTTCAGCTACCGAGTCTGGCTGTGGGAAGAACACTGGCAGTTCTACCGTTTGATTTAAGTGGAACGGTGAAATAACCTTTGGTAGAAATTTAGGATTGGTTCTTAGGACTACCTTATTTTTGTGTATTTGGATATAAGGTTCTTGTATTGTAAACGCCTGAATTTCACTTACTCTTCTTAGAGATGTGATGGCGATGAGAAATGCAACCTTCCAGGTTAGGAATTGTATTTCGCAAGAATGCATGGGTTCAAAAGGTGGACCCATGAGTCTTGTTAAGACGATGTTGAGGTTCCATGAAGGGACAGGTGGTGACCTTGGTGGTATAATTCTTTTGAGGCCTTCCATAAACGCTTTAATGACAGGTATCCTAAATAGTGAAGTTGAATGGGTAATCTGCAGGTATGCAGATATTGCTGTGAGGTGTATTTTAATGGAAGAGAAGGCCAGGTTCGATTTTTGTAAGTGTAGTAAGTAACCCACTACATCCTTTGGAGATGCGTGTAATGGTTGAATTTGATTATTGTGGCAGTAGCAAACAAACCTTTTCCATTTGCTTGCATAGCAGTGTCTAGTGGATGGTCTTCTAGCTTGCTTTATGACTTCCATACATTCTTGGGTGAGGTTTAAGTGTCCGAATTCTAGGATTTCAGGAGCCAGATTGCTAGATTCAGCGATGCTGGGTTTGGATGCCTGATCTGTTGTTTGTGTTGTGTTAACAGATCTGGCCTGTTGGGTAACTTGACGTGGGGTACTACTGATAGGTCTAGCAGTGTTGTGTACCAAGGTTGCCTTGCCCATGTTGGTGTTATCAGTATGAGTTTGAGTTTGTTTTGACTCAATTTGTTTACTAGATATGGAAGGAGAGGGAGAGGGGGAAAAGCGTACGCAAATATCCCTGACCAGTTCATCCATAGGGCATTGCCTTGAGACTGCCTGTGTGGGTATCTGGATGCGAAGTTTTGGCATTTTGCGTTCTCCTTTGTTGCAAATAAGTCTATTTGAGGGGTTCCCCAAACTTTGAAGTACGTGTTTAAAATTTGGGGGTGAATTTCCCATTCGTGGACCTGTTGGTGATCTCGAGAGAGATTGTCTGCAAGTTGATTCTGGATCCCTGGAATAAACTGTGCTATTAGGCGAATGTGGTTGTGAATTGCCCATTGCCATATTTTTTGTGCCAGGAGGCACAGCTGTGTCGAGTGTGTCCCCCCCTGTTTGTTTAGATAATACATTGTTGTCATGTTGTCTGTTTTGACAAGAATGTACTTGTGGGTTATGATGGGTTGGAATGCTTTTAACGCTAGGAAAACTGCTAGCAGTTCTAGGTGATTTATATGCAGCTTTGTTTGATGTACGTCCCATTGTCCTTGGATGCTGTGTTGATTGAGGTGTGCTCCCCACCCTGTCATGGAAGCATCTGTTGTTATCACGTATTGTGGCACTGGGTCTTGGAAAGGCCGCCCTTTGTTTAAATTTATACTGTTCCACCATAGAAGCGAGATGTATGTTTGGCGGTCTAACAACACCAGATCTAGAAGGTGACCCTGTGCTTGTGACCATTGTGATGCTAGACACTGTTGTAAGGGCCTCATGTGCAGTCTTGCGTTTGGGACAATGGCTATGCATGAGGACATCATGCCTAGGAGTTGTAATACCATCTTTGCCTGTATTTTTTGTGTTGGATACATGGTTTGTATAACTTTTAGGAAATTTTGAACCCTTTGTGGACTTGGAGTGGCTATTCCCCTTGTTGTGTCTATTGTTGCTCCTAGGTATTGCTGTACTTTGCACGGCAGAATGTGTGATTTTGCATAGTTGACGGAGAAACCGAGTTTGTAGAGGGTTTGTATGACCTGATCCGTGTGGTGTGAACACTTTGTCAGTGAGTTGGTCTTGATTAGCCAATCGTCTAGATACGGGAATACGTGTATTTGTTGCCTTCTGATGTGTGCAGCTACTACTGCTAGGCATTTTGTAAAGACTCTTGGTGCGGTTGTTATACCGAACGGCAATACTTTGAATTGGTAATGTATTCCTTTGAATACGAACCTTAGGTATTTCCTGTGCGAGGGATGTACCGGTATGTGGAAATACGCGTCTTTGAGATCTAAGGTTGTCATGTAGTCCTGTTGCTTTAGCAATGGTAACACTTCTTGTAGCGTGACCATGTGAAAGTGTTCTGATTTGATGTAGGTGTTTAGTGTTCTGAGATCTAGGATTGGTCTCAGTGTTTTGTCCTTTTTTGGTATTAGAAAGTACAGTGAGTAAACTCCTGTGTTTATTTGTGTACTTGGTACCAGTTCTACTGCGTTCTTGTGCAATAATGCTTGAACTTCTATTTCCAGAAGGTCTGAATGCTGTTTTGATATATTCTGTGTTTTTGGTGGTATATTTGGAGGGATTTGGAGAAATTCTATGCAATAACCATGTTGGATAATTGCTAAGACCCAAGTGTCTGTTGTTATTTCCTCCCAAGATTGGTAATACTGACTTATTCTTGCCCCCACTGGTGTTGTGTGGAGGGGATGAGTGACCTGTGAGTCACTGTTTGGTTGCAGGTGTTTTTGGGCTTTGAAATTTTCCCCTGTTTCTAGGGAATTGTCCTCCTCTGTACTGGCCCCGAAAGCCTCCCCTTTGGTACTGTCCCTGGTAGGTAGACGGTGTTGAATGTGATGTACTGGCTTGTGTGGCCTGACCCCGAAACACCCCTCTGAAGGGTGTTTTGCGGAAGGTGTTGAAAGTGCCTCTGCCCTGCGGGGAGTAGAGTGCACCCATGGCCTTGGCAGTGTCAGTGTCCTTTTTTAGCTTCTCAATTGCCGTGTCCACTTCAGGTCCGAACAATTGTTGCTCATTGAATGGCATATTGAGCACCGCTTGCTGTATCTCCGGTTTAAAGCCAGATGTTCGTAACCACGCGTGCCTTCTTATGGTTACTGCTGTGTTAATTGTTCTTGCAGCTGTGTCAGCTGCATCCATAGAGGAGCATATTTGGTTATTGGAGATGTTTTGTCCCTCCTCAACCACCTGTTTCGCCCTTTTTTGTAAATCTATGGGTAGATGCTCGATGAGGTGCTGCATCTCGTCCCAATGGGCTCTATCATATCGCGCTAGGAGCGCTTGAGAGTTAGCGATGCGCCACTGGTTTGCAGCTTGTACTGCGACCCTTTTCCCGGCTGCGTCGAATTTGCGGCTTTCTTTATCCGGAGGTGGTGCATCGCCTGATGTGTGAGAGTTGGCTCTCTTGCGAGCCGCCCCTACTACAACTGAATCTGGTGGCAGTTGTGAGGTGATGAAAGCAGGGTCTGTGGGCGGTGCTTTATATTTCTTTTCCACCCTAGGTGTTATTGCTCTACTCTTGACAGGCTCTTTGAAGATTTGCTTTGCGTGCCTTAGCATTCCTGGGAGCATAGGCAGGCTCTGGTAGGTGCTATGGGTGGAGGAGAGGGTGTTGAAAAGGAAGTCATCCTCGACAGGTTCCGAGTGTAGCGACACGTTATGGAATTCTGCTGCCCTAGCTACCACCTGTGAATACGCTGTGCCGATCTCTGGTGGTGAGGGCTTGGTAGGATACGCCTCAGGGCTGTTGTCCGACACTGGGGCGTCGTATAGGTCCCAAGCGTCCTGGTCATCTTGGCTCATGGTGGTGTGAGCCGGTGAGTGTGACGGAGTCTGTGCCGGTGATATGTAAGTTACAGGTGGAGGAGAGGGTGGCGGAGTTACCTTCTTCACCACTTTTGTTTGTGGTGCTTGTTCCTGTGTTTGGAACTCAAGTCTCCTTTTTCTCCTAATAGGGGGAAGGGTGCTGATCTTCCCTGTTCCACTCTGTATAAAGATCCGCTTTTGAGTGTGGTCTACTTCAGTGGACTGTAACTCTTCCACGAATCTATGTTTGCGTAATTGAGAGGACAGTGATTGCTCCTCTGAATATGAGCTGGTAGTTGGCTCGGTTGCCGGTCTTTTCGGCACCGAAACTATGTCCTTGCTCGTTTTCGGCTCCGATGCGACTTTCCTCTTTTTCGGAGTCGAAATTTCTCGGCGCCGCTGTCTCTGCGCCGAGCAGCTTCGGCTCCGCTGTCTCGGCGTCGATCTTTTTCGGCAGCACTTTCTCGGTCCCGAGATTGTTGCGTGCCTGTGTCTCGACCCGAGTCGGACGACCTCGGCACTAGTTCGGCCTTCTTCGGTGCCGATGGGCGGTCACCGACTTTATGGGTTGAGCCATGGCCTGTTGGCAGTGGCGTCTCCTGGGCCTTGTCTGTTTTCTTGTGTGCTGGCTTCGACGTCTTACTCACTGTTTCGTGGACGTCGAGTTCCTCCGAGTCCGATTCATGGATCGAGAAGGCCTCCTCTTCTTCTCCTTGTTCCTCGAACTCTCGGTGTCCTGTCGGCGTGGACGCCATCTGTAATCTTCTGGCGCGCCGGTCATGGAGCGTTTTTCGGGACCGAAACGCACGACAGGCCTCACAAGTTTCTTCCTTGTGCTCGGGCGACAGGCACAGGTTACAGACCAAATGTTGGTCTGTATATGGGTATTTGTTGTGGCATTTAGGGCAGAATCGGAACGGGGTCCGTTCCATCAGCCTCGATGTTACACGCGGTCGGGCCGACCAGGCCCCGACGGGGGATCGAAATTACCCCGAAGGGCTACCGGAGCTCTTCACGATTCGATTTGGTGTCGATTCTATCTAACCCGATCCTGAACGCAACAATACCGACGCAATTTTCCGAATTTTTAACTATCTTTCCGTCCCGAAACCCGGAGGGAAAAGGAACACGTCCGAACCCGATGGCGGAAAGAAAACAATCGAAGATGGAGTCGACGCCCATGCGCAATGGAAGCAAGGCGGAGGAGTCCCTCGGTCTCGTGACTCGAAAGACTTCTTCGAAGAAAAACAACTTGTAACACTCCGACCCAACACCAGATGGCAGGCTATGCACAACATGTGTATCTGCAGCTACACATGCCATCGAACATTCTGTTCCATAAAGGAATAAGCTCTGGAGCTCTGAACTCAACAAGGGATTTTTGACGGAATGTCTTAATCGAAATCACAGGAAGAGTTATGAGCAGCCCATGAAATAGCAATAACTTAGGAAATTTGCCTTTTCAGTCTGGTCACCCCAGGTTTTTCGCCTTTTGTTGGATACTACTTTGCTGGTTTTAGACCTCTATGAACTTTATACCTGCCAACCAAGGGTAAAGTGCCTGTGCTCCCCTTTAAACATGGTTAAATTGGTTTATTCTTAGCACACTTAACATTCTTGTAAGTCCCTAGTATATGGTGTAGAAACTACATCCAAGCGCGGCTGCACATGTCATTCTTAACACACTGAAATTTCTTTCTGTGAAAGAAGCCCTTCAAAACCTGCACTGGCTGCCAATTCTGAAGCGAGTGATCTTCAAGGCGCTCAGTATATTGAGTGTACCTGGTCCTTCATGGCAAAGGATCAGTGGCCAGCAGGTCTTTCTTTCATTTGTATAGGCTGACCAGGGACTTAAGATCAGCCTCCAGCAGGAAAGTTATAGTTCCTTAATTCTGAAAGGCAAGATGGGGCGCACACTCCTCACCTGTGGAATCTTGAGACTGAGTCCTTTGTTTCCTTTCAAAAACATTTAAAAACCTGGCTCTTTACGTCACAGGCTTGAATTTTGGGGCCTCACTGATTATTTGTATCTATTTTCCCCAAGTTTTTGCAGAATCTCTTGTTGCCTTTTATCTCTGGGGTAGGTTTTCCTTGATAGGGATTCTGATGCAGTGTCTTGCTACCTTCGGGCTAAGAGCACTTCTTAAGTCTCATTTCATGCCTTGGAAGTAAAATATCATTTATGAACTGCAGCACCAATAGTGTCATTCACTACAGTGGCAGTGCAAACATGACTACAGGCCAGCCCTGTACTGCCCTACTTCTGCAGTGTAAAACCTGCAGTGGGACATGTCAAAATAATCCTTTGTGACACGTTAAGACTTCCTTTGTAAATATTATTGACTCCTATGCAAGCACTGAAGCCCACAAGGCAGGATGCACAGTATTTAGAAGTGGGGCAGGTAGAAAATTAATAGGACCATGTCCTTACAGTGACAAGGCCCAAGAAGCTATTTTCACTGTGGCAGACCTAGCTGTCCTATGTGGGAAATCGGAGTACAGATTAAATACAAAACTATATCTTGGTAATGAGGGCAGCTAGAAAAAAATAAAACAGCTATTTAAAAGTTATTAAAATCCAATTCAATGGTGAAGTTAGATTTTTAATATATATTAAGGAAAGGTAAGTTTAAAAATGTTACCTTTTCTTTGCCTGAAGTTCCTGGAGGCTAACTGTATTAACTCTGCAGCAGCTTCCATCCTGCGCTCAGCACGGAGGGTGTGTGAAAGAGGTGTGATACTCCTCCAAGGACGTGCAGGGTGAGGACTGTGGACATTCTCTTGACACCATAATGTCAAATCCTGTCTGACAGGTCTGTTGAGTCACATTTAACACTTTGGTGTACTAGAAAGTTAGAGAACAAGATGTCAAGATAATCCTTTTATATCCCCTGTTTGGTTGCTGGAGGACCCTGCTTTTGTCCTACCAGTGTTCTGTCTCTGCGTTTGCTTTGGGTACATGTCTGCTTCAAACTCGATTTTAATGTTGGATGTGGAAGGAAACTAGTGATAACGTATAGTTTACCTGTTGGCGTAGTTTTGCAGCTTTAAGAATTTTCTAGATTCACATGCTGTGCATTATTTCACCATATAGTGGTTGGGTCCGGAATTATCCACTATCTTGTAGTCCTCATCTTTTAGATGTTTGTTTGTTGGTGGCCATCGGGAAACCTTCATTTGGTGTACCCCATGACGCTGTCCTGCCTCCTACAGAAGCTCCTACCTTTGGTCGCAATTTTCTGATTTTTTTCTTTTTGTATGTTGCTTCCTCCTTCCATCTTCTTGGTGGAGGTGGGCGTATTGCGTGTGAATCCAGAAAATTCTTAAAGCAACAAAACTACACCAACAGGTAAGAAAATATATGCTTTGTAGCAAGAACCTTTTCTGGATTCACAAGCTGTACATCGATTTTATGGCGATTTCTAACCTTGTGCTGGCTGATTTGAAAATGGGCACTGATTTGTAAACAGATGTTGTAGAACACTTTGTCCTACTTGTGCTTCCTTGTTCATTTGTATGTCGATATAGTAAAGTCTTGTAAACGTGTGTACTGATGACCACTTTCCTGCCATGCAGGTTTCCTGTAATAGTGTATTTGCCAGAAAGGCAATGGTTGCCCCTTTCTTTCATGTTGAATGTGCTTTTGGTACCACAGTTAAAGTTGCTCCTGCATAAGTGTGGCACAACTGTATTTTTGCTTAAAACATCTTGTGATTGTGTTCTTAATACCAGCCTTCGCAAGAAACTATTTGCAAATGACACAAAAAGAAGTTTAACCTTTCTGTTTGGCTTTAGCTTTTCTATGTAGTACACGATGGCGCATCTTGCATCTAATGTGTGCAAAGTTCTTTCAGTATGCGTCTTTGGATTTTGGAAAAAAACTTGGGATTTGTATACTTTATTTCATGTGAAACTGTCAAATGACTTGTGGCAAGAACTGTGGGTCTTCTCATAACGATCTTGTCTGAATTTGAAAAGTGGGGTTCTTGGATTGTGAGTGCTTGCAACTCACTTACTTTGCACAGTGAAGGAAGAGCCACTAGGAAAGCAGTCTTTAAGGTTGGCATTTGTAATGTTGCTGTGTGCAAAGTTTCAAATATTTTTTTCACTAGCTGTGTAAATATCACATTTAGATTCCATGTGGGTACTGGCATCTTTGTTGGTGGTGCTATTCTCTTTGCTACCTCCAAGAATCTCTTTATTACCGGTAATATGAAAAAAACAAATATGTCTTCTAGTATAAGCCACTATCGCTGATAGGTGAACCTTTAAAGATGCATATACAAGTCCTTCCTCTAGAAGATAAGTTAAATATGTTAACACTGTCTTGTCCTTTGTTTTTTTCTCACTATTCCCTTTACATTAGACCATAGTGAGTAGCTCTTCCATTTTGCACTGTAACATTTTCTTGTTGTCGGCTTTCTTGCTTCTTTTAGAGCTGCCATTATTCTTTCTAGCAGCTTTAGATGCCCTAATTCTAAGTCTTCAGGAGCCATGCTGTTAAGACTCTAAGATCCTGGTTCTAGATATATTACCCTTCTCTTTTCCATTGTCAACAGATCCTGTTGCTTTGGTAGCCTTCGATAGGTTCCTTGTACTAGTTCGGAGAACTATGTCTGTGTTGCCCACAGCGGGGCAATCAAAATTAATGTCATCTGGCTCATTTTGCATTTGCTGATCATTCTATACAAAAGAGAGTGGGGGAAACGAAAAAAAAAGGAGTACACAAATGACCCTACCAGTTTATCGACAATGCACTCCTCATGGGCAGGTAGTGTGGCTGTGTGGATGCAAAGCTTTGGCATTTTGTATTCTGTAGTGCTGCAAACAGATCTACTGTTGGCATTCTCCATTTCTGAAGGATTATCTATACTACCTTCTGGTTCAGTTCCCATTCGTGGGAGCATGAGGCTCGTCTAATCAGTCTATTTCAACATTGTCTTTTTATGGCTAATGTATTGCTTGGCTTTCCATCTTTCTCTGTATTGCCCCTTTCCAGAGTTTTTGAGCTAGTTCTGATAAGGGTGGTGATTGAGTCCTGCCCTGTTTGTTGATGTAAAACATTTTCATTGTGTAATCTGTTTGAATCAATATTGTTTTGGAAAGATTTTAAGGCCTGAAAGACTGTCTTCAATTCCAGGATTCTGATGTGTTGTACTGCATCCTGTTCCTTCCAGACTACTCGAATCTTGAGTGAGCCCAAGTGAGCTAAACCATCCCAAATGAGAGGCATCTGTGGTTATTGTCATTGTTGGAGTTTGCTGTGCAAATATCCTCCCCTGTGTAATGCGTGCTCTGTTCCACCACACAATTTCTTTCTCTACTTTTTGCGTTACAATCATTAAAATTCCCTGTTGCTTGTGACCATTGGTTTTGAATCCATTCCTGTATTGGTCTCATGTGAAGTCTTGCATATGTGATTAAAGGGTCGTATGATGCCATCTTTCCTACTAGTTTCCCCACTGTCCTCACTGTCATAACTTGCCCCTTGTGATAATGGTGAGCCTCCATCAATAAAGATTGTGTCCATTTTTTATTGGTGAATACTTTCCTCAAAATTGATTTGATTCTTCCTACCATGAAAATCTTTGCAAAGTTCCGGTTCTGGAGACAATTTCTCTAAATTTAAAGAGCAGCCTAGTGTGTAAGGAGTCTTCATTACTTGTTGAATGTCCTGTTTGCAATTGTTGTAGAAGTTTGCTCTTACTAACCAATCGTCGAGGTACGAGTATACATGGATTGCCATCCTTCTTAGGTGTGCTGCTACTGCTGCCACTCTGTAAACACTCTTGGTGCTGATTTTATTCTAAATGCCAGCACGGTTATCTGACAGTCTTTTGTTCACCGCAAATCTTAAATACTTTTGGTGACTTTTTGCACATTGGATGTGCAAGTAGGCATCCTTCAAGTCTACTGTTGCCATGTAATCTACTTTTTGCAACTGTGGTATGACATCTTGTAAGGCTGTCATTTTGAATTAGTGTGTTTTTATAAATATGTTGATAAACCAAAGATCTAGAATTTGACGTAGTGATCCGACTAACATGGAATCAGGAAATTTCTCTTGTTGATCTCTTGTTCTGGGACAGGTTGTATTGCTTGTTTGTCCAGCAATTCACTTACCTCCTTGAGGAGACACCTTATTTCCTCTTTGGATTGAACCTTTGTTTTGGTCCCTTTCTGGTGAAAATTTGATTCGTTATACGCAATATCCAAATTGCATTGTGTTTAATATCCATTTGTCTGAATGTATTTTTTCTCTACTCTTTGAGAAAGCGTTTTAATCTTCCACCTACTTGTGCTTTGTGTAGAAGTTGTGATTGTTTGCCTCTGACTCTCACTGATGGAGTTTGTGAAAGAGTATTTGTTGTTGACCAGTCACTTATTTGTGGGTTGGAGCCTACTTTGCGGCTGCCCTCTCCCTTTCTCAAAAGGGTTGGCATTCCTGTTGTTGATACTGCCAGATTATTTGTGTTGTGGCAGACTGACTGCCACACTGGAATACCAGATGTGAACTTTCACCATAGAAGCTTCCTCTGGAGGCAGGCCTTTGTGATAAAAATGTGCCCCTTTGCATTCCACCCCAAAACTGCACTGCACCCACTGACTTTGCGTCTCAGCTTTTACCCAGGCTGAGGATTTCATCCACAGAGCTCCCAAACAACTGCTCTCCGTTGCCTGGAGTATTCAGTATGTTAGCCTAGACTTCTTGCTTGAACCCTGAAATTCTCGACCAGGAATGGCACCCATCATCTGGTGGCTTTATGTATCTGCCACATCTAATGCAGATTTAAAGCAGGTGTTGGTGATGTTTTTGACACTTTCTGCTAGATGTGCTGTCCTTTTTCGATACTGCTCCAGGAGGTGCTTCATGAGTACCCCCATCTCCTCCTGGTATTGATGTGCTTGTTTATCGAGTAGTACATTTGAATTTGCAATGCGCCATTGTTTGGCGGAACTCATGAGGTCCATCCTTTTACTCTCCTTATCAGGAGGCGATTTGGAGGTCGAGGGGATGTTGGCCCACTTCCTAGCTTTGCACGTGATTATGGAATCCGCTGGGACAGTATCCAGTGTAAGCCAAATCTTTGGAAGAATACTTACTTTTTTTGCCCAGCCTTTAGAGTCACTGCTCTACAAGTGGCTGGCTCTTTAAATGCTTCCTTTCCATGGTCAAGGACACTAGGGAGCATGGGTAGGAACTGGCTCCTTGCCTGACTAGGCAGCAGTGTTTCCAGCAGGAAACATGATTGTGGCTTGTCCTCTTCTAGCTATAAACCAACTTTGTCAGCTGAGAGCTTGATCACTTGATTGTACATTCGGATACAATCCGGAGGCAAAGGCCTCTACTGATAACTTTCGACTCCTTCCTCAGGTGAATCTGTTTTGAGGTCTTCCCATTGTGAGTCAATGTATTTGATTACTCCGATCCCTAACATCCCCGCTTGTTCTTCCTCTTCATAGAAGCGCTCTTCCTCCAATTCTGGAGGCTCAGGTGTGAGTAGGTTGGAATTCTTAGACTTCTCTCTCTGTTTTTTGCTTCAGTGTAAACGTTTTCTGCAGGATCCTGAAACCCTTTAGACTTTCGTCAAAGTCCTTCTTCTGGAGAAGGGCATACATTTCAGCCTTGGGGACGCTTTCTCTTCTTCTTGATTTTGGATGCCAATTCTTCGGTCGAGGGCCAGAGTCTTTCTTTTTTTGTATCAAAGATTCTGTCAACAATGTATTGGTGGGCAAGCTTCCGTGTTCACCTCGACCTGTCTTTTTTCAACTTCCAAGCATCTTTTACCCATAAGTCCTTCAACAACTTGGGTTTCTCAGGAGTTTTTCCTCCACTAGAGTCCCCTTTGAGGGATCCTTGGGCCTCCTTGTCCCTGGGTGCGCATGCGGTCGGCGAGTGTTTTGATGGAGGCTCACTTATACGTCCTCAAGTCAGATCTTTGCGACTCGGATGATTTCTTTTTTTTAGGCCAATGGACCTCTTACCTTGTCTCTTTTCTCTTTTTTCTCACCTGTCCCTCAATGTTGACAAACCGCAGATCTCAGTCTGATGTTTTCCCTTCTGCTTCCTTGGTGACGTTCTTCTCTTCACTCAAAAGGCTGAGATCCCTCAGGGATGGAGTTGTCTTCTGACCCTGCATGGTGTGATGGGCCACTCTCTGAATCACTCTCACCTTCAAAGTGTTCAATGTAAAGACTGAGTAGGCGTTATGGGATATGTTTGGGACTCGATGGAAAGACAGAGGGTGCAGACCATGATAACTTGTGACAATTCTTGCAGAACTGGAACACCGTCTTCTCCATTAAGGCCGATCAGGGAGCCCCCCTGAATGGCATTCTTGAAAACCGTAGAGGAAAAATTCACCTCTTCTGATTTCTACTCAGGTAGCTCCTTGGAATTGATGGTCCTTGATTTCGGCGATCTTCTCAATGAAGTTCTTCAGAAACTTTTCAAAACACTTCATCAGATTGGAGATCCTTCTGCAAGCATCCAGACCCACAGGTGAAAAAAAACATTTGAAAATAACGACTAACGGTCGGAGTTTCCAGAGGAAGTAGGACAATGTCACAGGGGACCCCCAAAGGAAGGTTCCATCGATGCCTACCACACAAACACAAGTATTAAAGAGAAGAAGGACTACAAGATAGTGGAGAATTCCAGACCTAACCACTAGATGGCAGAATAATGCACAGCACGTGAATCCAGAAAAGATTAACGCTGCAAAAACAGAGCAACCTCCTACATACCAGCAACCTTCGAAGGCAAAATTGAGTGGCTGAAGGCTTTCGCCATCTTGAAAATGTCCTGACATGGCATTTTTCAGCCGTTACCAGTAAGGCAAATAGGAAATACTGAAAAAAAATGCTAGATCTTCCCGGTGAGAACTTGAACCTCCATTAGTAACCGAATGCCCAGGAGTCAACCACCCACTAGCTAGTGCCAGGCACAAATGAGGCACATCCAGGCATCCCATCAGAACACATTTGACAGGATCTGCTATCTGTGATACGAGAGGAGCCGTCAAGGGCTGGACCTCCTCCCTCTTGTACCTAGGACAAAGAAGTGGACTCCAAGGGTCAGTTGACTGACCTTCTGTGTGGCTACAGTGAGACATCCAGCTGCTAGAGTCCTTTCCGTGGAGTTCTGCAGTAACAACTGGAGCTTGACTGGACCTTGCTGGTGGCCTCTGCTGGGGTGAGTCCTGGCCCATTAGTGTTACTCCATGGGTCGGGGAAGCTTTAAAAGTGCCCCAGAGGCCCTGCTCCACAAATCCTGAAACGTTGGGACTTAAAAGACTAAGTCAGATGGTGAAGTCATGACCGGGACAACCCTGGTTGGAGCAGCTAACATGCACTCCACTGCGATCAGCTTGAAATCGCTTTTAGGTCCCTGGTCCAAGAAACTCTGCAATGGATTCTACCAAAAAAATGTAAAATGCATTACCCCGCTTCATCTCATTGGATTTTTGTATTTTTTGTTTATTTTTGATTATTAAATGTTACTCTTTTTTTAAAGTTTGGGCTTTTTTTTTTTTTTATTGGTGTTTTTACTATTACAGGTACAGTACAAACACTTTACACATTGTCCAAAGTTAAGACTGTTTGCTCTGCGCCATAGCTACCAGGGGGTTGAGCTCAGGTTAATGTAGTCACTTTGTGGGCTCACCCTAAAAAGAGTTGGGATGATTCCTTGAGGTGGGCAGTCGCCACCTCCAAATAATCAAATTTATATATAAATATAAATCACAACATTAAGAAAACCTAATGTTACAGGGGTGTTTTATTTAGGTTGAAGTTTTACCCATATAAAATGAGAGAAATTCAATAGTTATAGTTATACTTATAGCTATAAAGTATGTTAAGGAACTATAACTCATTACTTAATGGTTCTTATAGTTTCTTCAGACAAGTATAACTATATGTATAACTATAACTGTTGAATTTCTATGGAACACAACAGTCTGAGAAATCAAAGCGAGAGGATCGACAAAAGAAAAAAACATTTCCTGCTGAGAAGCTTGCCCAGCTAGAGGTGGGATACTTACAATGGAGGCATTGTGGGAAGGAAAGCTCCCCCTGACACTGAAATGAAAGAAAATGTGGCAAAGCTCTGGAAGAACGTGTGGGTCCATGGCAAAATGCATATAGAAAAATCTTAGTTTGAGTCCTTGTACTGGATTCTCTTACTACATACCAGCGGTTACCTGTCCTTGTAGAAACCTACGATTATAATGAAAAGGTTGGTGCCCAAGAAAGGTCAGAAGGGTGTTGCCATAACCTGCCCATCTATGAGTTGCTTGTGTTCTGGCTCAGAGAAGCCTCGTCTGGCAGTTTGGGCTGGGCTGTTCCTATTGGAGAAAGGGTCAAGACAGATTTGCGTATGACTGGGTCCAAACAGAGATGACATGGTGGGAAAACTATGGACCGGATGTGGCCCTGAGCAATTATCCCAGGGGGAGGTTAATTTAAGCATTCTATCCACCACTTTGTTGTTGTTATACATATCACATATCAGACTTATCTACTGCTCAAAGGAGATTTGAATGGGAAGTCACTCACATGACTGATCATACCGATTTCACATAGATGCCCTAGCCTATAAATTGTAGCTGAATTTAGGGAAATCCCTCGATTTTTCTTATCAGACAGTCTCTACACAGTCTCTCCCTGCCGCTGCCTTCCTGCGGCCCCGCCCCCCTCGCGCCCCCATTCGCCGCTCCCTCCCGCCTCCCGCCTCCCAGCTGCTCCTCCCTCCCCCCTCCCTTCTTAATGGCTGGCGCTGCGCGTCGCGAGTGAGCGTCCTCTGACCTGTTTCAGGTCCTGAGCTCGCCCCCCACGACCGCAGCACCAACCTGCTGCCTCCTGCCTCTGTCCCCCGACCACGCTGCTGTTTGCGTGTTCGAGGCCCTCCTCCACCCGCAGGCATCCTCCTGCGCCTCATCCCTGGTGTCTAGTGGGCTCTGCCTAGCTCCACTTGACCCGTGTGCCGCTTCCGCCGTCCTGTAAGTTGTTTTTCTGATTGTTTTTCCGATTTTTCTGCGCCTCGCCACCGGCGCTTCTGCCCCCGTTGTGCCCCCCTGACTGCTGTCTCCCCGATCGTGTACTGTGCCATTACTGTATTTCATACTGTGTGTTTTTCTATTGTGATTGCCTTTAATTTTGCTTGTTTTTTGTGCTTTTTGCCCCTTGTGCGCTCCCCCAAGCGTTCCGATCCCTGCCGCTGCCTCCCTGCGGCCCCGCCCCCCTCGCGCCCCCATTCGCCGCTCCCTCCCGCCTCCCAGCTGCTCCTCCCTCCCCCCTCCCTTCTTAATGGCTGGCGCTGCGTTTCCGCGCCGCTGGCGCGCCGGAGGCAAGCCCGTCTGCGCCCGTCCGCGCCTGGACCGAGCCCAGCGCCACCCCCCCTGGTCCTCACGCCCCCCGCATCACCCGCGTCCACTACTCAACCAACGAACTCCACGCACTCAACCCCGGCCCCTCCGCAGAGTGCTTCCTTGCAACCCCGAAGCACACAAAAGGACCTTTCTCCTGCCGCACCTGCAACTTCTCCTGCGACAGAACGGCGAAGCCAACAACAAGAACTTCCAACACCAACCACCTGAACTGCATCCTCATCAACACACGGTCCGCACGAAAACACACCATCGAACTCTGGGACTTACTCGACACCACCGCCCCTGACGTGGCCTTCCTGACCGAAACCTGGTGGAACGACTCCTCGGCCCCGGACATCGCAATCGCCATACCGGAGGGATACAAAATCACCAGAAGAGATCGAACCAACGGAATCGGCGGCGGAATAGCCATCGCCCACAAATCTACCCTCAAAATCCACACCCACACGGACGACACCCTCAAGACAGCCGAACACCTCCACTTCCAGATCCACACGGACCCCAACACGACCCTCCGAGGAACCCTCATATACCGCCCTCCAGGACCAAGAGCCCCCTACAGCGACAACATCGCCGACCTCGCGAGCACCCACGCCCTCGCGTCCCCAGACTACATCCTCCTGGGAGATCTAAACTACCACCTGGAAAATAACAACGACGTCAACACCGCATCTCTGACCTCCAACCTCCTCAACCTCGGACTCCGTCAACTGGTCAACACTCCCACCCACATCGCCGGACACACTCTTGACCCCCTCTTCACCTCAAGCAACCACATCTCTTTCAGCCACACCTCCGAACTCCACTGGACCGACCATCACTTCGTCCACTTCTCTTATACGAAAATCACCGAACACCACCGCATCCCTCGACCTCCTCACCGCCGCTGGGGAAAAATCACCCAAGACCAACTAACCAGCACCCTCGTCAAAGACCCTCCACCCGGCTCAACCGACCCAAGCACTGCCGCCATCAACCTCCATCAATGGATCCTCGACTGCGCCAACACCTTAGCCCCATTCAAGAAACCCACCGCCAACCAAGGAAAGAAAAAACCAGCCTGGTTCACAGACGAACTGACCGCCTCCAAAAGCCTCTGCCAGAAGCTCAAGAAGAAGTGGATCTTAGAGCGCACACCCGACAACCTCGCCTCCCTCAAAAACGCCAACCGTGAACAGCACCAACGGATCAGAGTCGCCAAGCGCGCCCACTTCACTGAACGCATCAACAACAACGCCCACGACTGCAAAGAACTCTTCGGCATCGTGAAGGAACTCTCAAACCCCAACGCCAACTCCAACGACATCCCGCCCTCCCAGAAACTCTGCGACGACCTCTCCACCTTCTTCCACCAGAAAATCACAACCATCCACAACAGCTTCAACGCCACTCCACCGCCAGACCCCACCCTGACATCTCCACAGACGCCTGCCGCCTCACCGCCTGGACCCACGTGGACGACACCGAAACAATAACAACCATGAACACCATCCACTCAGGCTCCCCCACGGACCCATGCCCTCATCACGTGTTCAACAAAGCCAACGCCATCATCGCCCCCAAACTCCGCGAGATCAGCAACCTCTCCTTCGACTCCGCCACCTTCCCAGACAGCTGGAAACACGCAGAAATCCAACCCCTCCTCAAGAAAACCAAGGCTGACCCCAACGACCTCAAAAACTTCCGACCGATCTCTCTCCTCCCTTTTCCAGCAAAAGTAATCGAGAAGATCGTCAACACACAACTCGCCCACTTCCTCGAAGACAACTCCATCCTAGACCCCTCTCAATCCGGCTTCAGACGAAACCACAGCACCGAGACTGCTCTCCTCGCCGCCACAGATGACATCAGAACCCAAATGGACAACGGCGAAACCTCGGCCCTCATCCTCCTCGACCTATCAGCCGCTTTTGACACAGTCTGCCACCGCACCCTACTGACCCGCCTCCATGGAGCCGGCATCCAGGATAAAGCCCTCAACTGGATCTCATCCTTCCTCTCCGACAGAACCCAGAGAGTCCGACTCTCCCCTTTCCGCTCCAAAGCCACCAACCTCATCTGCGGCGTCCCCCAAGGATCCTCCCTCAGCCCTACGTTGTTCAACGTCTACATGGCCCCCCTCGCCAAACTGGCCCGCCACCATCACCTCAACATCATCTCCTACGCCGACGACACCCAGCTCGTCCTCTCCCTGACCAAAGACCCACTCACCGCCAAAACCAACCTCCACGAGGAACTAAAAGCCATCGCCGAGTGGATGAACGACAGCCGCCTGAAGCTCAACTCCGACAAGACGGAAGTCCTCATCCTCGGGCGCACCCCTTCGGCCTGGAACGACTCCTGGTGGCCCACCGCTTTCGGACCCCCACCCACCCCAGCCAGCCACGCAAGAAACCTCGGCTTCATCCTGGACTCAGCCCTCACCATGTCCAAACAGGTCAGCGCCGTCTCCTCTTCCTGCTTCAACACCCTTCGAATGCTCCGCAGAATTTTCAAGTGGATCCCAACAGGAACCAGAAAGACGGTGACCCAAGCCCTCGTCAGTAGCAGACTTGACTACGGCAACGCACTCTACACAGGCATCCCAACAAAAGACATCAAACGACTCCAGCGTATCCAAAATGCATCCGCCCGCCTGATCTTTGACATACCCCGCCGATGTCACATCTCCCCTCACCTGAAGGACCTCCACTGGCTCCCCGTGGACAAGAGGATCACCTTTAAACTCCTCACCCACGCTCACAAGGCTCTACACAACACCGGACCTACCTACCTCAACTCCAGACTCAACTTTTACGCCCCCACTCGTCAACTCCGCTCTGCCAATCTTGCCCTCGCCATCGTCCCCAGGATCCAGCGCAAGACCGCCGGCGGCAGATCCTTCTCCTTCCTCGCCGCCAAGACCTGGAACTCTCTCCCCACCTCACTGCGCCAGACCCAGGACCTCCTCGCCTTCAGGAGACTCCTCAAGACCTGGCTCTTCGACCGCTAACAGCTCACCCCCCCCCCCCCCCCACCCCCACCAGCGCCTCGAAACCCTGACGGGTACATAGTGCGCTTTACAAATGTTATGATTGATTACACACAGGTAAAATAATAAATACTTCAGCCAGCTGATTGCTTGCCCTCATATAATGCTACCTGTATAGGAATGTTTTGGCAGGAAAGCAAGCATGTGTTTGAAGACCAAGTTTTAGGATTGTGTATGCCTGTGGAACTCGTTGCTCCTGCAGGCCCTCAGGTCCCTTATCCAGCAGCCTTCTATGAGACAACATGAAGCACAAAGTGGGTCACTGCAACAGGGCTATCAAGCCAACCAGATGAGAGAGCACATGCCTCCATTTTTTTGAGGTTGGACTTACAAAGACGACAGACAGGTCAACTGCCAAGATTACCACCATAAGGACATTAGAATCGTGATCCAGAAAGGGACTCTGGAAACTTAACCCTCTCACATGCACTTACAGGACCCATTATTTGCTGAGCCACTCTACTGCCCACACAGCTGGTAATGTGAATAAACCCTCTGTTAATGAAAGGGCATAGGTACCCCAGACCAAAACATGATGATGAACCTTCCTTTCCATTCTTCCTCTGTATCCCCACATTTGTATATCAGTTTATTTCATTGAAGTTGGGTGCATAACATAAGCATCCAAAAACCTACGTCAGTATGGCATGCAGAATCACAGTCTGGAAAGTGTGACTGGGGTAAGGCCAACATTGATTGCCAGGATTAGGTAAAATTCTCTGTGTATGTTTAAGTAACCGAGATGTATGGTTGTCTGCCCCCACAGTTGCATATTAACTGATTATGTGCCGAGGACGTAATGGTTACATCCTGCAGCACGGTGCTCCTGTGCAGAGGATGTAACCATTACGTCCCGGCACCAGAGCTCAGAGGGAGCGCTAGCGCTCCCGCTGTTGGCTTTCCACCCAACCCCCCCATGGCAGGGCTAGAAGGGGAATCGCTTCCCCTTCCACCCCGACCCCCCCATGGACGTCTGATGACGTCAGCACACAATTGCGTACTGACCTCAACAGAGGTCACCTCCCATCGCGCTGTGGAAGCATGCCCTATTTTTATTAGGTCG
Organism: Pleurodeles waltl; assembly: GCF_031143425.1. Taxonomy (NCBI): domain Eukaryota; kingdom Metazoa; phylum Chordata; class Amphibia; order Caudata; family Salamandridae; genus Pleurodeles; species Pleurodeles waltl. The sequence goes on along the minus strand of NC_090450.1, from coordinate 743,325,912 downwards.
ATCTGCCCCCAAAGAAACCACTAGGCACCAGGGATTTTTTTTTGCGCCACTTTCACGCAAGGGTCGCTCCCCCGGGGGAGGGGGGATTTGTTTTAGGCCATTTCTGCTCCCCTTGGGGGCAGATCGGCCTATTTCTATTAGGCCGATCTGTCCAGGGGGGAGGGGCAGAAACCACTAGACACCAGGGGTTGGTGTGTGTGTGTTTTGTTTGGGGGGCAGCCCCTTGGGAAAGGGTCGCTCCCCATGGGGGCACAATGTTGGCCATACCTGCCCCGCTTGGGGGCACATCAGCCTATTTTTGGAAGGGCCATCTGGCCCCAAGGGGCAGATGGGGCAATTATCCCCAATCCACACCCCGGGGAGGGCAGAAGGTCTACTAGATGCCAGAGAATTAAAAAAAAAAGAAAATAGCTTGGTGGTGGCTACAAACCAGTATGGGCATGGTTATGCCCCCACCCCAACTGAAGGGGGTAACAGTCTTTCAGCTCTACCCCACACACTAAAACACCTTATTCCACAGCAAGCAGAAGACACTGGAATATTTGGGGTTTTGGTTTTACATTTGGGCCATGACAGCTTGGCTAACTCTCAAAATCATCCCACTTGGAATGGTGAAGGCTACACTTTTTGGTCTTTAGGACGTTGCCATCTAGAAAAATCCACAAGAGCTAGACACATCTGAAAATGAAACATCTAGGTGCGTCAAGGGTGATGTGTTTCACATGCAACCCACACCACTTTCTTACCCACAATGCCCTGCAAACCTCCAAATTTGCTGGAAATCACAAATTTATTCCACATTTTTGTGATTGAACGTTCCGGAATCTGCAGAAATCCACAAAATTCCTACCACCCATAATCGTGTCATCTATACTGATAAACATTTTGCCCCACTTGTCAGCCTAAAAATGTTTTTTTTCAAACTGCCCTTTTGGACCCGCTTTGGTTCCCCCTCAATTTCAACATGTTTTTGGCTCTTCCCTGTCACAGACACTTAGCCCACCTACACAAGTGAAGTATTATTTTTAACAAAAACGCAGGTCCCCCCACCCCCCTCTACCCCCACCCCTGAAAAAACAGGTAGTTTAGTATTTGGTAATTTTGATGTGACCACGTAGTATTTTGGGGCATTTCCTTTTGCGGGCACTAGGCCTACCCACACAAGCGAGGTACCATTTTTATTGGGAGACTTAAGGGAACACTGGGTGGAAGGACATGTGTGGCTCCTCTCAGATTTCAGAAATTTCCGTCACAGAAATGTGAGGAAATGTTTTTTGGGGCCAAAGTTTGAGGTTTGCAAAGGATTCTGGGTAACATACCTGGTGAGAGCCCCACAAGTCACTCCATCATGGATTCCCCTAGGTGTCTAGTTTTAAAAAATTTGCAGGTTTGGTAGTTTTCCCTAGGTGCAAGCTGAGCTAGAGGTCAAAATCTACAGTTAAGCATTGAGCAAAAAACACGCCCGATTTCAATGTAAAAATGTGAGGTGCCCATGTTGCAAGCATTAGGCCTACCCATGCAAGTGAGGTACCATTTTTATTGGGAGACTTGGGGGAAACACAGAATAGCAAAACAAGTGTTATTACCTCTTGTCTTTCTCTACGTTTTGTCCTTCCAAATATAAGACCGTATGTAAAAAAGCCGTCTTTGAGAAATGCCCTGTAATTCACATGCTAGTATGGGCACCCCGGAATTCAGAGATGTGCAAATAACTGCTTCTCAACACCTTATCTTGTGTCCATTTTGGAAACACAAAGGTTTTCTTGATACCTATTTTTTGCTCTTTATATTTCAGCAAATGAATTGCTGTATACCCGGTATAGAATGAAAACCCATTGCAAGGTGCAGCTCCTTTATTGGCTCTGGGTACCTAGGGTTCTTGATGAACCTACAAGCCCTATGTATCCCTGCAACCAGAAGAGTCCAGCAGACGTAACAATTTATTGCTTTAAAAAATCTGACATCACAGGAAAAAGTTAGAGTAAAATGTGGAGAAAAATGACTTTTTTTTCACCTCAATTTCAATATTTATTTTTACAGCTGTTAGTTTCTGTAGGAAAACCTTGTAGGAGCTACACAAATTAACACTTGCTGAATTCAGAATGGTCTATTTTTCAGAAATGTTTAGCTTTCCGGGATCCAGCATTGGTTTCACACCCATTTCTGTCACTAACTGGAAAGAGGCTGAAAGCACAAAAAATAGTAAAAATGAGATATGTCCCAGTAAAATGCCAAAAATGTGTTGAAAAATTAGGTTTTCTGATTCAAGTCTGCCTGTTCCTGAAAGCTGGAAAGATGGTGATTGTAGCCCCACAAACCCTTTGTTGATGCCATTTTCAAGGGGGAAAAAAACACAAGCCTTGTTCTTCAGCCTTTTTTTCAACCTTTTTTTTTTTTTTTTTTAAACGAAATGTTTGCTTTATTTTAGCTAATTTCTTGGTCTCCTCTAGGGGAACCCACAAACCGGATACCCCTAGAATCCCTATGATGTTGAGAAAAAAAGGACGCAAATTTGGCATGGATTGCTTATGTGGACATAAAGTTATGAGGACCTAAGCACGACCTGCCCCAAATAGCCAAAAAAAAGGCTCGGCAGAGGAGGGGATAAGGCCTGGCAACGAAGGGATTAAACACTTTTTTACCCTGTAACTGGCATACTTTGGGCCCTTCTGTAACATGCTTTCAATTCCATAATAAGGATTATAGTATATCACATAGCCCACTACAAAAGAATGTTTATCAAACAAAATGGATTTCTGGGACTCTGAGGAATATGAGATTGCACCGATATGTATACTGCTAGCTTTCAATGGTTTTATGAACTGATCTTTGCCTTACTCCCTCCTAAAAACACACTAAACTTGTTTGTAGAAAGGAGTCAGGCATGTTAGCCTTCTACTAGTACAAGACTAACAATTTTGCCCCAACATCGATATACCCAAAACACTCACCTCTGAAGCAGTGGATGCTAGAGATGAGAGGTAAACCCCTTCTGTCCCACTCCAACGACTGCCTCACCCACTGTTATTTCAAACTCCTTCCCGTGTTCTCATTCCTTCCTCCCCTTATCTCTCACGTCCTCCTCTAAAGGTGCGCATGTGAACAGGTGGCTCATACCTGGCTCCGTCGCTGTTTGAGTTTTATCTTAATGAGAAGGATGAGGCAGACAAGGGAGACGACAACGAAGAAAGCCAAGAAGATGCCCATGTCGAAGTACTCCGTGGGTTGCTTGAGACAAAAAAAAAGAAGAAAAAAAAAGTTTAGTTTCCCAGCTCTTAAAACACCGACTCACTTGTGTAGGTCTCTTCACTCTCAGAACCCTGCACAAGGCCACGGAGTCAGTCCTACAGTCATTTCATCGCTATGCTACCGTTGCCCATTTCCAGTAACCTTCCCTGTTGAAAAGAATTCACTGAACCACTAATCCTCACAGCTATTGCTCAACCACCCATGCTTCCATCAAACCCACCCTACCCTATTCCAGTGCACATCAATCAAACTGCCTTGCCTGCTACCTTCACTCACCAAGATATCTTGCCTAAAGGACAACATGTAAACAATCTGCCTGGAGCTCACCCTTCTAATCTTTTCTCTAAACGCATCACCTCATAGCTTTTATTGACTCACTAAACTCACCCTTCTCCCAAACTTTTCAGGAAAAAAAAAACATCAGTAGTACTTTTGCTTCTAGCAATAAAAATAAATAAAACCTAAAAAGTTTCCTTGATCCGATGAACGCCAAGAAGAATACAATAACTTCCTGTTCATGAACAGGTCTTTTGTTGCAATACTTTTAGAGTCATTTTAAGAATTTTTAGAACATTAGCTCACATAACCATTCCGAGAGAAATGACAAGTATGTTTTTGCTAGGTTTCGGTGAAGGTGGTTTCATCTAGAGTGGGCGATGGAGTGTGTTCACAATTATCTCAGACATTCTAAAGAAAGTGACTGCTAAGGATGGCGTCGGGACATTAGTTTTATTTGTCAACTCTCAGATTTTGATGGGTGCTGGACAAATCAGTGGCATGGCTGGCGGTCACCCTTCTGGTACCAATGAGCCTCCTGTGTCAGAACAGCACTGATGACCCGCATTAACTTTGTCATCTTTTTCATCAACGTCAAGACCCATCTCCAAAGGGTTCGTAAGGTTCCACTTTTTAATTATGCTTTTTTGCTGTCCAATTTATCAATCTAAAGTTACACTCTGTTAGCATCTTGTTCCTCATCTTCAAGTTCACAGATAAATCCATCATGGTCTCTATTGAGAGGAAGAAAGGTTCTGGGTGGTCCTCAGATAGAAATATACCACCAGCCTCTGGAGCCTAGATGAAGCCACCAGCTACCTGAAAGAATACAAAGAGACAACCACCTCTAGCAGGCGATAATAGATTGTATCTATTCTTCACTTTCCTCCTGCTCGTCTCTCTTGCAACTTCCTCATCCTCCCCTTCAACAATATGACACGTCTTAAAGGCAGCAATATTATTATAGACACAACCAACCTAAGACAGAAGTAATCATGATGCACAAAGAAGAGTGCCTCTAATACGATGCAGAGATGGAACTGCCCTCATCAATGTTACAGAGTGGGTAAAGTCAACTAGGGCAGCAAGAGTGCCAACACCAAACTTTTGTCAGGGATTTTGCTACTATCAACCCTGTGGTAGGGTAGGTGCAGTGACCAAAGTGGAGACGAATTGAGCAGTAGACCCCTGTACAGAGGGCGCTGTGAACAGGGCTGGGAGGGTGCTACCACTGACTCAGATACACAACTGTTGAGAGGGAAGTTCAAACACAACTCAAGAGCAGAAAGCGAGCCACCAACCAAAAGTGCGATTAGAAGCAAGCTGCCAACAACACTGGTGCTTAAACCACTTCATCAAATATATTCAAAGGGGGAAATGACAGAAGATAGAACAAGGTATACCTCGAGAGAACAAGGCCAGGGGAACGAGTGAGCCTTGCATAAGGATTACACACACATCCGTGGTCTTCTACACTTTAAAGGGGCGACCTGCAACATATACTCTAAGAGGGCACTATTTTCCCATCAATTACCTCATCCACTATAGTTATGTCCCTCTCGGTGAAACCCTCTTATATTTCAATGGATTCTCACATCATTGGGAACATATATGTTTTTCTAGTTTCAGCATGGACTTCAGGGGGAGGGTTGGAATTCATACAGGTAATGAATGGCTAAACCCAGCCTATGTATATTCGAACCATCCATCACCAGCTTACAAGAGACAAAACTTTAGAATCTTTGAGATGAGAAAAAGAGGCTTCAGCATTACACATGCAATGCTACTTCCTCACCCGCGGTGGGCGGTGCTGGATCCGTGCTCGTGCCATTTTCTGTTTGTTAACTATGTTCATTAGCTTGATGGCATCCGTTCCCTTCACGTACACAACTGGCCTCTTCAGTGGATCCTCCAAGCCCTGATTAAGCTGCAAATTAAGAATGCAAGAAACCAAAGCAGAAAATCAGCAGAACCATACCATATAAGTACTTTATTCTAAGAGCTTCACCCCGCGTATGGATAATCTGTGTTAATGGTTAGATAGGCAGTGTGGATCATCTATGAAATGTACAGGCCACTATATCAGTGTAAATAATTAAGTAAAAGTTTTGAACCATTCGTGTCAATATAAAGCAATCTCTTTAGCGGTCAAAGGTAGTAATAGTGAAGCCCACAGTATTGTGCACGTGTGCCAATGTGAGGATTCGCAATAGAGACCGTCAATGTTAATGATTAGATGCTTACTATAGGCCATCAGTCAACATGGAGATGGACAGGACGACTCACCTAGATCAAATGTCCAAGGGTATATATACACAGTCAGTTTTAGATAAGTGTGTCAATAGAAGCCAACAACGTCAATGATGGCACACACAGTTTGGACCATTGTGAATGCACTGTCTCCTGTATCTATTGTAATTTGTGGAAACTCAGATACAGGTTGCAACCCTCCCGCAGCTATAGTAAATGATACACAAATGCCTTTGAAAACCGGCTCAATCACAAGTACGCAGGAGAGGGTGGGGGCACATTAGTATTAACCTCCAAGTTGCCACAATTCCAATGACTATGCAAATTGTAAATCAGGAGCAGGTGTTTTAGTTGTGCCCCACAAAGGAGATGGGACTCCTCAATATTGAAATGTGTCAGGCTTACTAAATAAATTGAACATCAAAGATTGGTGAGAATTTGCAAATAAATATCCACTCCTTTGTGTTCAAGGAACATGGGCTATTAAACCATTGCACATTGATGGCTATAAAACATTCCATTTGCATTTGCCCTCCCTTGGCTTAAAGTCTGGTAGTGGTAAAGGAGGATTGGTCATTCATGTCACGAACCTTATACATGGCATTTTATCAAATATTAGGACTAGAGAGCCCAAGAGGCGATCATTTGGCAGTGGTGAATTTTGAACAATGTATTTACGATCAAGAAATCTGAATAGCCCTTCCTCTTCCTAATCTACATAAGCAGATAATCTCAAGAAATGATCTGTTTGGGAAGCCTCCACCGTCCTATTTGCCTTTGCATCTAAATTGGGGATAAAGCCTCTGAGGTAATTATGTACCATCTATCAAGGCAAATGTATATCCTGGGCGGCCTATGCGGACATGTGAACATAAATAGGTTACAGCAGACAGAAAATGTGTGCCTGAAGCCTTTCTGTCTCATCTAGCTGTTTGTCTGCTCTGTACCACAGTGAACTGGGTATACTCTGTTTAAGATACCATCAGGCTGCGGCCTCTTCTTTTGTGTCATACGGTTTGGATTTAGCCTGAAGCACACTTGAACAGAATGATAATACAGGGCTGTCTATCCCTTTGATCAGGCCTGTCACATACCTTGGCCCAGTTATTATAAACCTTGTATGACAAGCTGGTACATTCTCATCTTTTTAATAACCCGATAACATTGGCGGGGATGGAAGGGATGGATCTAAAGTAGTTGTGTCTACAGCATTTTGATGAGGAAAGATCCCTGGCCAACAGACACGAGGTTACTTTCATGCTATGTTCCCCAACCTTTCAGTAGACGAGAGTTTGCAGCCTTACCTGGCCCATATAGAGGGTAGCCAGTAAACATATATATTAGCACGATTGAGATTAAATATGGTGTTTTGAATTGTACCCAATCTGTGTGATAAAACCTCAATTCAAAAGATGCTCCACTTTATAACTGTGTCTTTTTTTGACATGGCTAGAATTAACTCAAACGTGTGCTAAAGAAAATACATCTAAGACACTGAGACATCTTTGTTTTTTTTTTTTTTATTTTTTTTTTACAAACCCTACAATCAAAGGAACGTTTTCTTAACGTTGTGGCTTCTATCTGGTATGAGACAGACAGATACTGTACTGTGTGTGATTTTTTTATGATCTATTTACATGATTGAATAAAGACTATGTATTTCAGAATCACATTCTGTCAAATCATAATTTAATGGAATATTGTACTTTTACGATTTAAAATGTTAAAATCTAATACAGTTTACACTGACTAAATGCTCAGTAAAGGCAATGTGTGTCACTAGACAATCAAAATAAAGGGATTAAAGACTATCAATGTCAATGGCTGGATGCATGGTTAGTGGCAATGGTGGGGCCCATGTCCAGTAAATAATGAAATGCACTGTATGCAAAGTTATTGTTGAGATTAGGTTATTACCCAGTTATACTGACCCTTATTCATTCATGGGAGGGAGGGAAAAAAAATTGGGAGAAAGGGTGGGGGGACGGGTGTATGGGAGGAGAAATGTCCAGGAACATAGCATGAAAAACTAGGGTTTACCCCATAGGGCATCAATAATGCATATGTGTGGTAACTGATGGAAAGGGAGAGGCATATTTTTAGATCAAGCACACAAGTGCTCTGATCTGTTGTAAGTATTGTGGGCTTATAACCATGCCCACCGCACGTCCATCACTTTCACTCATTCGTGGGCTTGCCTTTCAAAAATTCTTTATCATCATTGGTAAATGCTTTACGTTTTTTCTTCTTTTAGGTGGTTTTGTTACCACCTTGCAGACTGCCTCTGTTACAAGGATAATTGCACGATTGCCAATACGTTTGACAGCAAGCAAACCTTTTTCTTTTTGTGTCTCTCCATGCTCATGACGGCCATGGTGATTTGAATCGGCTCGCTTATGTCAACTGTTTTACTTTTCATTTTCAATGTGTGGCAAGAAATGTCCAGTTAGGAATTTACAATGCTAATAGCTAACACGAGCAAATGTGAGACCCATTGCATTGCAAATGCTTGATTTCTTACCAACCATTATGATTGAGCGGGGAAATGCTTACATGGAGGAAAGAGAAGATAAACTAATGAGCTCATATAAACTCAGGACCAGGTCAGCAAAATAAAAATAAGGCAAGGAGGAAGTTTAGAAGGAATGCAGGACTGATTGAAAAGGATTGAATGATGTCATTGCTTCCTCACGAAGGCAGCATTGTGCACCTGTGCAGAAATGAAGCTTCATGCAGTCATGGGTGAAAATACTTGTTTAGTGAGACTCGTTAGCAGTGGTCTGAGGCCAGGCAACCCTGGAAGGAAGGTCAGTCTAACTCTAGCTTGTCTTATGCCTTCTGTGATGGAAGGGCATCACCCAGCACTCCACTGTGCCTCAGGTCTGTTGTGAGTGGAATCTAAAAACTGTTTTGATGGAGGGTGAGGACACTCAGACCCATGGAGTCTTCCTGTCTACTTCTGCTCTCTGCTTGTGACCTAAGATCCTACAAGTTCATTCTGTTTGTAAGCAGGGAGGTGCCACCTATCCACGACCTTTGCTTCACCACTTCTTGTCCACATATGTGTCCTCTATCCCCCCCTATTTCATATTAGGGTCTCTACATGAAGGAGTACTCTTGTGGTGTAGAATATTTATCTCTTGCCACTTGTTGAATATCATTACAGATTTGAAATTCTGAATCTTCAATGCCCCCAAGCCACCTTTGTCCTGGTGTACAGATGCTTAAATGCATCAGACTTCTCTCCTAGCAACAGTGATTTAGCCCATTCTCCATCAATTTAGATGCGGGCCCTTGAACTTGTTAAAGCTTTGCCGGATGGCTTCTAAATAATCTCTACATTAACAGGACCTCTAATTAAGTACCCCTTACATTTCCCTTGCTCTCCCCACGGCTGGTGTCAGTTTTTTTTTATTCCAAATTCACAATTATAGCCCACCTCGTTGAGTTACCTTTAAGTCCTCACCCTCTATTCGGTACAGTTAGTAGGCATAGGGATTTGAATTTGGCATAAGTTGTCACCTCTTAAACCACCATTTGAATTTAGGTCCAATTTCACCACTCTACCTGGTTGATCCATTCTACTGTAGACCTTCACATCAGCTTACTAGGTGGCCCTTTACTAGCTGACCACTGACCTTGCCATAGGGGCCCAGCATTTCCAAAACAGCTCAGGTCTAACAAGGATACCTGTGGATTAATAAGCCATGGCCGAAGGAGGTGGTCAATACATCCGGAGCACTGAACACCAGTATCATGACAGCCACATACCTGGTCAGCCGCTTCTGGGTTCTCGGACACATCGAAGATGACAGCTGTGGCTCCTCGCTGCACTGCTCGCTTTGCCTATAGAAATGAGACAAAGGACAGCATGACAACCAGCTCATGAACAAGGAAAGGTATGAACCGAAAGTACTTTATTGGCAAAAGAGGATTAAGTCTACACGTTGACTTGAAGAGCTTATCAGAACCCATTTGATAATGTGAGCAAATATGAGATTATTCTTTATCTGTGACAACAATATGCATGTGTAGATGAACTATCCCTTAAGAGGATTTTATTTCAAATCTATTCCACCTACAGCATGTGGGGGATAAGAGTTATGACCAAAGTCCACATCATCATTAGCATCAAAATCAGGGAAGATACTCTATCCATGTATTGTATGGACAAGCAGGATGGCCACTGTGGGCAACAAAGATGAATTGGGGCATTTTATTCCAAAGGGCCAAAGCACAACCTCCACTTCCCATAGATGACATGGGTCTCATTTTCACTCAAAGGGAGCCTGCACACAATATCTATTAGAGGATATCTGCCCCATTTTCCAGCAGGAATGGTAGTTCCCCTTGGCACGAGGGGTACACCTTCATACTGTCACAGACAGCACAAAACAAGGGGGCAGCTGGCATTTGGTCCATAGATTAGCAATTGCACAGTGGTGCCACAGAAACTTAGCTCCTTCTTGACCCGGGCATTGAGTCCAACACTCAACACATCAGCTGTTATCAATAACTATTGGGACCAGTTCAACATGTTAGTTTTCTGAGTTAATCAAAGACATTAATATAACTAAAGTATCAAGGTGCAATCAAATGTAGAGCACAGCTGTGTCAAATTGTAGAACTATACAATTGCTCAGTTCTGCTACTTTACCTCAACCTGATCAACTATGCACCACTGTTTGTTAATCTTTGATGCGTATCCTCAGCACACTACATCAAACTAAGCAAGACAGAATTGATCACAAACTCCCACAGCAGTTCAGATGTGCCATATATTTTGGCAATAACGGGGATAGCCACCACACTTCCTACCATCACAAGCCACAGCAAGTTTTCAACATAATTTATACAGATTAGAGCACATGCACTCAACACAGGCGGGATAAAGCATATCGCTGGCACTTCGAGATCTTGCAATAAATAGTAACTGCCTACAGACCAATGGCCGGATACAAATATAAATCACTCTACTCAAACAGAGCACTTCAGACATACCTCCTCGCATGCGCACTGCATGGCACCAAACCCAGAGAGTTCACAAAGCAGCATCTCCTGAACAGCTCATCCTTTAAACCCTCAACCTTTCATCATTGAGTCAACAGAACCTCTTACACCACATCACATCCCATGTAAGACTCAACCAGAGCCATAGAGGTGTCTAAGCACTACCACCTCAAAAGCACACTCCACGCCTCGCACCTTACTTTAGAGAGACAGCAGAAGACCCCAGTTAAACCATACCACACTAGCAATACCCTTCAATATCCAAGTAGACTTCAATCACTAACACTTCGGACTGGGTGAAGGACGATCATTTGAACTCATAGTATGACTAATACATCAAGGTCTTTGGCACAAGCACTTATGCATTTAGCACATCTTTACTAATCTACACACTGAATATTTCAATCTATCGGCACTTAGCAAACACAATGAGATCCATGTGGAAAGCACACAGTTTACAGATCATGCAAATAGTAGGAAAAAAACCCTATGCAAATTCAAACTTTGTAAAAGATGTAATTGTGTTGACATCATTGTTTGTGCAGAAGTACACTACAATATGTTTCGATCATACTAGGCTGACGCTATGTACACACAAAATCAAGATCAAACCTCAAAATAGTACCAGCAATTTTGGGTGGTTCTCATCACCAAGCTTATGTACTCCAAAGATAGCCAAGGGTTTGCTGATCTTTATAAACTTCCTAGCATATCATGAGGTTTAGAAAAGCAGGCATGGGACACGTCTTAAATCGTTAAGATTACATACTTCAAAGCAATAAGGTTATATGTTTTATGACACTGTAATATGTTAAATATATTGCAAATACCTGTTTATGGACCATGTATGTGCAAACAACATTTCATACAGCAGTTGGTATAACAGTTTAGTAATGCTGTAAATAACAGGGATTAGTATTAACCCAATTTATTTGTATTAAATTAGTAATCCCAGAATCTGCTAAATCTCCCAGATACAATTCCAATTTGTAAACTACAGATCACACACAACAAGCATTGGCAAAGCTTATACATCTGGCCTTGGAAAGTTTTTTTTTGTATTCAGCAAAATATGCAAAAACAATATATAAAATTAAAGGAGTGGTCACTAGCCATAGCACTGAAGTGAACTCACTTTAAGGCAGCTGTGAACATGTGATCAGGTGAAATGCCGTCAATAGCAGAATAAAGCCAGTGGTTAAAGTGGGCTGACCTATTGACCCGTATTGTAGCAGTGGTAGGTGGAAACAAACCGTGAATTAAACTTGATATATGCAAAACCCCTGTATGCAACTGTTTATGTAGTTTTTAAACAAGGCTACAGAAACAGTTAAAGCTCGCTCTAGGCCAGGCTTAAAATAAGGTCAGCAGATGTACCCAAGGGAAATAAATAAAATACATTTATGCACCTATACGTGCACACAGGAGAAAAACAGCACGTTTTTTTACGTGCACTGAAACCTTACCAAAGAATATCATAAATAATACCTTTTGCAACGTTCATGTAGATTTTGCAGCACGTTATAAGAAAAGATATCTCAGCAGGCAACACCCCATCCCAAATGTATCATTTTATATGCAATGAGGGAGCGATGCACTCATGTTATTTATACTTCAAAGCCAAGTTGATGTCAAGGACCAGTAAAGATTTGTGATCATGGTATGGTTTTAGTGACGCCATGAAGCAGCCTTCTGGCTGAATGAGCGCTATATTAAAGCATGAAATAACCAAACATCGCACATACACGCAGAAAGAACATTTAGATGCCATTTTCACATATAAATTATGCTCATCTCTTTCGCAAGTGAAGTGATACCTGTGCTTAGCTCTCACTCGGAGTGCAACATTTTAAAAACAAAGAGAAGCTTTTAAAACGTACATTTTTCTCCGATACGGAGTACATCAAATGTGTTCCTTTCTTAAGAGCTAATAATTAGTGTTGTTTGAGTAAGTATGACGCGTTGCTATAAACTGTAATCAAGTAGTCATCTTAATCATGGCCATTAAGATGCAGCCATTTGTTTCAGAAACAAGCCATAATGGAACTAGAAATGAGATGACAGTGTTCTAGGATTAAAGCACTTGCCGCTGCAGCAAATGTCTGGGTGTGTCCGTTTACATGGACTGCTGTCTAATCAACAAGAGAAGCATTAATCACACTGGCGTCCCCGCTAAATACCAAGAGGCGCAGCATTGCCAAAAAAATACACCCCAAACCTATGTGAGATCACATGAGGAGCATTCCTCAGACGGGGACCAGGGACAGAGCCGTCGACACACTGAGCACATCAGACTCACGTTCACGAAAAGGGGGCTGTCAGCCACTCACTACGAAAACACCACTCACTAAAGAAAACCAGGCAGTCAGCCACTCACTGAGAAAACCAGGCAGTCAGGTAGCAGTTAGCCGGTCACTGAGAAAAAGAGCCAGACAGCCGGCCACTGAGAAAAGGATGTAATCAGTCAGTCACTGAGAAACCCCGGCAATCCCTTGGCCACTAAGAAACCCCGGCAATCCCCCGGTCACTGAGAAACTCAGGCAATCCGCCAGCCAGTGAGAAAACCAAGCAGTCTGCCATCCACTGAGAAAACCAGGCAGTCAGCCGGTCACTGGGTAAAGGAGGCAGTCAGCCGGTCACTGGGTAAAGGAGGAAGTCAGATAGAAATCAGCAGGTCCCTGAGAAAACGAGGCAGTCAGTCGGTCACTGAGAAAAACAGGCAGCCAGCCGGCCACTGAGAAAAACAGGCAGCCAGCCGGCCACTGAGAAAAACAGGCAGCCAGCCGGCCACTGAGAAAAACAGGCAGCCAGCCGGCCACTGAGAAAAACAGGCAGCCAGCCCATCACTGAGAAAACCAGGCAGTTAGCCGGTCACTGAGAAAAGGAGGCAATCAGCAGGTGCCTGAGAAAAGGAGGCAGTCAGCAGGTGCCTGAGAAAAGGAGGCAGTCAGCGGTCACTGAGAAACAGTGCACTCTTTTACCCTGTGCTGAGATACACTCGCATGCGTTTCTACCTAAACGGATCACATGTAGATGGTTACAGGCAACTCTGGCTAGGGCGCGTCTACTGACCCCACTGACAGGAGAAGGTGAGAGGGAAGAGGCTACAGGTCTAAGGCCAAGAGTGCGGGCAGCTCGAATTGGGCATCAAAGGACGTTGGCGTTGCACCAGAATCCACACGTCAGGCGCCAGTCACCATCCTCTTCACCTCAGTGTCCTGGGACACTGATGTAACAGCTGAACTGTGTCCAGGGCAGGCTCAACAAGCCAGGTATTGTTCTCAACCAGCAGAACTGGTCACTTTTTCCCTCTCCACCTTTCCCTGCAACTCCCCTCCTGGTCCCCTGACCATGACTGCTTTGAAAAGCATAGGGTCTAGCTTCTTCATGTCCCCAGGATCATGACTCACTTGCAAACACAGGGCCGCAATCCAGGAAGCGAAGGTTGGCAAAGCCAAGGCAGCCCTGTCTAAGATCAGCACTGTCGGCGCCCAGGGGGCGGCAAAACCCACACACCGGGGGCTGCGTGCTGGGCAGCTCTGGCCAGCATTCAACACTTTCTGTGTCTCCTGGTGCCAGGGGCACATTGCGAATTGAGGCCATGGCGGGCCGGAATGTATCAGAAGCCGAGCCAGGGTAGTGGAGACACATGCTCCCGAGAGGCATTCTGCACACACCAGTCCCTTCAATGTATCATGCATCCCTGCTTCTTATAAGCCACGAACACAGCAGTCCCCGCAGACAAACATCTGTGCACTGCTCTCTGCAGGGTACCATACAAACAACCACAAAGCGTGCTGGCCTGTGTGAGAAACAGGCAAACGCAGAAATCCACAGACCTTCACAAACAAGCGTACACACATGCAACCGCCTACTTTCAACATCTCCAGGCAGCCTTTGAAGACGACATGTAACCAGTAGCCCGGGGGAGAGGGGGACGGGGGTGGGGGGAGCACCTGTGCATATCCCAAGCCCCACACGGACTCAAAGCATACGCAATCCATTACGGCTACCATGCGCAACGAATCCCCTCAGGGTAGAATACACTTGCCAACACATGCGGGGCACCATAGAAACACAGACCTCTACAGAGTAAACTGCACATGCCAGTCTGAGTGGGATATGCCAGGTGTAGCACGCACTAGCCCTGGCAGAATGCCATCATTTCACTAGTCCAGGCAGAGAAGCATGCATGTTTGCCACTGCAAGGTATACAATTTGCAGTGCACGCAATAGGCCTTTTCAGGTTACCACACCAAAAACCACACAGTAACCATGAATATACCAGTTGCAGCACGATAACACAAAACCCCAAAACGCCATGCAAACACCGGTATAACATTCATTCACCAGCCAGTCCCGGATTGGGAATAGGCATGTATGTACCGGTTTTAGCAGGGTACACACAGACCCGTTCTGGGAGGGTGCTATACTCACCAAGCTTTCCGGGGTACTACAAACACACCATCTGTTACGACACCATACTAACACTTTTAGAAACCTTAAAGTAACATGCATATGCCAACATACACACACTACTCATTGTTACCACGCACATCAGTACCTGAAGGGCACCCTGCACACACCAACTGCTGCAATGTGCCAAACATACGGCAACCCCCACCCCTAACCCTCATGGCGTCATGTCCACATACACAGGCAAGGCACCATGCACACCGGGCCACCTCAAGGTGGCATGCACTGACCAGACTTCCCGGAGTACCATGTAATGACCAGTCCTGCGAGTCCTATGCAAAGACCAGCCCCTGAGAGTACCATGAGAAGGCTACACCTTGCAAAGTGCCATTGAAAGACCACTCCCTGCAGGTGACAAGAACAGCCCCAAAGCAGACTCACATGGTCGGCCAGCCACTAAAGGGTGTACCATCATGTCCATGTGAGTGTCTGCAAAGTACCAACACACCAGTCTTGCAACGCACTATACGCCACCCAGCGTACAGTGCAAATAAACCGTGACCATGTGTACACAAACTGCTATAACAACGTCCATCAGCGAACATCCAGGAGTATATAATTATTGACTAGCCCGAGGGAGACTCCGATTCATCAATGAAATGTCCACATTCCCCTGAATATAGAGCCCAAGGCATACCTCCCTTCCCCTGTGTGTTGAAGGACCCCACATTACACGACACACACGGGGAAAAACAACACGTTTGTGGTACTTTCCACTGCACCACACAGTGCCACCGGCTCCCTCTATGCAAAACACGATTTTGTCACCTCTATGGATACCTCAGTGCCCAAACCCCTGTGTTTTATATTTCTTTTCTGCCTACAACTTAAGCTCCAATACATCACATGAATGAATGATCTTTGGGGTGCTTACATAGCGCACAGATATTCGGAGTATCCTGGCACTTTGGCCTGTAATGTAATGGCAGCAAAGCTTAAGCCAGAATTCCCACTACACTTGGATCCTGGTTAAGTACATTTTAAAAGTTTTTTTTTAAAACATCCTTCCTCGGTCAATATTCTCGGTTGTCTCGGAAGCTGGTTCCACAAACCCGCCACCAGGACTGTGAAGGAGGAACCCCCTCGACGTTTCTTAAAGCGGGGGACTGCAAGCAGTCCGGCCTGACTGGACCGCAGCATTCTCCCCGGACTACAGCCCTGATCCGTTCCTTCAGATAAGAAGGGCCCCCGTCGTAAAGAGCTTGATGAGCCAAAGTTAGAGCTTTAAACTTTCTTTGTTTGCGCGCCAGTGACCAATGAGCCTTTCGCGAAAAAGCGACACAAATAAATGCTTTGGAAGCTTAAACAGTAAGCGGCCACAATCCTTTGCACTACCAGTAAGCGCTGTGTTAGGTGTTCTGGACGCCAAAATAGAGGACATCGTCATAATCCAGCTGTGATAGTATCAAAGCCCTTACCACAGCGGACTGCACCTCCGACGGACGAAAATGTAAATATTTCCAGAGCAGGCGAAGAACCCAAACACAGGTTTTCACCACTGATGATACCTGTGCCTTGAAGGATCATTTTCGCGTCCAACATTATTCCCAAGTTCCTTGAACCTTCGTGGGTGGAGGGGGCGGAACATGTTGGGCCAAGCCCTATCCAAACGGGTGATGTCAGGACCTCCATCTTATCTGGGTTGCACTGCAGCGTGTTCTTTCTGAGCTAGTCAAGAAGTGCTTTTAAACAGAGATGAAACGTTTCTTTGACTGTGGCTGAATCCCCTCTGTAGGTTAATGAGAGCTGGTATCGTCCGCATACAACACTATTCCAATACCAAATATGCCATAGGAGCCAAGTAAATGTTAAAAAGGGTGGGACTCAAGGCTGAAAACTGAGGCACTCCCCATCTCATTTGTCTGACTGGAAGAAGGTGGTTTCATCCAAACTGCCTGCTCTCTGTCCTGCAGAAATGAGCTCAACCACGTAAGGGCTACATCTTCTATACCCAGGTGTTACAGCCTTTTTGGCAAGATGCTGTGATCCTCAGTATCAAATGCTGCAGATAAATCCAACAGCACCAAGGCCACATTAAGACCAGCATCTAGACTCAGCTTAATCGCTTCTGAAATTGTGAGCAATGCTGTCTGTGCTGTGAGGAGCACGGAAGCCGTACTGGGAAGGATATAGCACATTACTGTTGATGGGAAAAGTATTGAGCTGGTTGTTTACACACTTTTCCAATATTTTGTCGGGCGCAGGCAGTAATGGGACTGGGAGGAAATTGGATAACATTTCTGGGGCTGCATTTGCCTTTTTCCACATAGGGGCAACATTTCCTTTTTATCAGGCCTTAGTGAAGATCCCCGACTGAAGTGATATGGAAAAGAGTTCCGGATATATTGGGGCACTATTGTCTGAAACAGCTGCCAAAATGTGTAGGGGAAATGGATCCTCTGGTAATCTTGATTTGCACCCAACCAACTGCATCTTTATCTCCTATACCATAAGAGGAACAAAATGTGTCAGTTTCGTACCAGCGGAAGGCCCAACAGTCATCAGGCCGTATGCTGGAGTCTGGCACATAATGGTTCTCCATATCGTCCTGGATTGTAAGAATTGTGTCCTAAAATTAGTCACTTCGACTGTTACGCCTATAATGTCCAGGCCTTACGAGGGGGGCTTTTAATTTAGGGTCAATAAAGCCGGAGACAATCTTGAAAATGTCCTATCATTGTCAGCGTCTATAAGGTGCCTAGCATAGTAAGAGCTACGAGCTTTATTAATATTCTTATGACATATAGTTAAAGAAGGTGAGCATGAGTACGTGCACTGAAAGGATGAGTGGATAAATTAATAAATGAGTGAATGGGTTTTGACACAGACATGCAAGTGGAATCTAAAAGAAAAGAACCTAAGCCCCAGATTTATCCTAGCTAGCCCTCCTTGTGAATCTTCTTGGGGGTATTCTTGTCGCCTGCAGGGAGTGGTCCTTGCATGACAGACTGCAAGGTGTAGCCTTCTCATGGTACTTTGAGGGGCTGTCATTTCCATAGTGCTCACTAAACTTCTCATTAAGAAGAGAACAGACACGTTTTCAGTCAGCCAACTGATGTACACTGCTGCTGGAATAGGAACTGGTACTGCCTTATTAAGGGACTGCATTAAAAGGTCTCTGTATTGCAATGAATGATAGTGCTAGTTCACTTTCAATATGGCCATCTGAGTATGGTGAACTGGCTACAGCAGCACTTGAGCAATATGAAAGGATGATGGATGGAGTGTTGAAACTTTTCAAACACTTGCGTCACAGACCTGGGTTTAATCCATTGTTCTTTTGCTCACCATCCTCCCCAGTTTGGACTCAGTCATATGCAAATCAGTCTTGACCCTGTGCCCCATGGGTACAGTCCAGCCCCAACTGCCAGGCCAGGTCCTCCCAGGACCGGAAACAAGCATCCTGGGACCGGTTTCAGGGTAGCTTGAATCCAGTGGCACGTTCAGCATGGGACCCATGTCTGGGCATACCCTTCCCACTTAGGCAACTTTAGCAACACAAAAAGATGATGGACGGAGTGTTGAAACTTTTCAAACACTCACCCTCAGTTACAGATCTGGGTTTAATCCATTGTTCATTTGCTCACCATTCCACCCCAGTTTGGACCCAGCCATATGCAAATCAGTCTTGACCCTGTTCCCCATGGGAACAGTCCAGCCGAGGAGCACTTGCTCCGATAGTAAATCAATCTGTCAATTATGCTTCCTGTGCCATTGTGTTCCTTATTGCCCAACTAAAACATGACCAAATCTACATCAAAGTTGCTGCCTTGGGTTTAATGGTTGGGGACAGAAATACCGTATTATCACGGACTCTCCCATGCAAGCAGGCTATACTATCAATAACCTTAGATGGGTTGCCATATACGAGACTACATTAGGAGCAAAAACAGCAGCAACGTGCAGAAACACCCCCGTGATTGAGTGACTTCAAATGTCCAGAAAATTGGAGCAAAAAAGAGAAAAATGAAAAGCAGGATGTGAATGTACACAATTTAATAAATTGTGTGAACCAAAAGTCTGTTTCAGTTGACAGACCAGTAGGCCCTGGAAAAAACAATAAGTGAGATAAGACTAGAAAATTAGCAAGAAGCAAAGAGGACGATGACAGAGCTAAGAAATAAGACAGATGTAGCAGTGAACAGAACATGGCTAAAAGCAGATGTTTTCCAGTTGTACATTCCACATGCCGAGTTTGTAACAGACAAGAGCATTGTGCATATGTTGAATACATGTGAAGTGGAAGTAGAAAACGTACATAAAGACAGGTAGTGGGGGTGATCAGATGTTGAATGTAGGAAACGATTGCAGCAATACATCTATGTTTTCCATAACTAAATAATAATATTAAAACTGTGAATTTCACATCATTGTTTGCTATTATGTATACATGTTTTGGGAAATAACCTTAAGCCAAGTAGAACAGAATGGTATAGTTACAAGAAACTTGTTAATCAATGCTATGTTTGCACATGGTGGATTTAAAACCGAGCTGGAGAGCATCACCCAGGTAGAAACGTACATATCTAGAGACCATTAGTACTAGAATACCAAAGTCTAAGTGCCCTGATCTTGGTGCTAGAACATGATAGCGAGCACCAAGGGTTCATGATCGAGTCAATGGAAAGGGAGGTTCTGGAGAGTAACCATAAGTTTTGAGTCATAGGGGCACCAAGATGAAGTTGCACACGTACTAAAAATGCAAACAATAGCCCAGCTAGAAGGTATCAACGTTCTTATAACCAAACAGGAGAATTTTCAAAATAGAGAATATTTGCCCTACTGGTAATCTTCACTGGTAATGGTCTTCAAACCCAAAAGCCACATTTGAGCATGTGCTGACTTATGAGATGTGAGTGGCCAGGGACCCACTTTTCTCTATACATTAGATGCTAGTCACCCTAAATAATGCCAATTTCTTTCAGCACTCTTGACTTATCTAGTGCATAAAACAAGCTGAAGCTGCCCGAGCAATATTAACATCTCAAGTTATTTATTACGTCACATGGAGCCTTCAGCTTCAAATATTTCCCATTTGGTGTAAAACCCGATGCAGGCAGGTTATAGTGTTAAACAAGCAGTGGCAAAATCAATAGGTCTAGCTATGCGAAAGCTATTAGCTATTGGCTTTGCCCACGTCTCTTTGCCATGCTGTACAGCAGCATGGCTATGCAGAATGGCTAAAAGTTAAACAAACAAAACGAACAGTGGGTGGTGGCGAGAGGGGATTAAAAGCAACATAGAAAAGAAGGGAGTGGGCTTGGGTAAAAACAAGGACGATGGGAGGGGGTAAAGGCAACACTGACAGCAGGGGCTAGGAGGTGGTAAAAGCAACATGGAAAATGAGGGAGGTGCGAGGGGGTAAAAGCAACACGGACAACCGGGGATGGGAGGAGGTAAAATCAATACGATCACAACAACGGGAGTTGGAGGGGGTAAAAGCAACATGGACAATGCCAACATGGACAACATGGGGGGTGTAAGGGAATAAAAGCAATTTGGACAACGGGTGGGAATAGGTAACACCAACATGGACAACAAAGGTGGGGAGGGGGGTGGGAGAGGGTAAAAAGCAACATGGACAACAAAGGTGGTGGGGGGAAATCAACAGACAACGGGGATGGGAGAGGGTAAAAAGCAACATGGACAAAGGGGTAGGAGAAGTAAAAACAACACGGACAACGTGGGGTGGGAGGGGTAAAAGCAACATGGACAATGTGGGGTTGGAGGGATAAAAGCAACACGGACAACGCGGGGTGGGAGGGGTAAAAACAACACGGACAACGTGGGGTGGGAGGAGTAAAAGCAACACGGTCATTGGGGAGGTACGAGGACTAAAAGCACACGGAGAACAGGGGAGGTGTGAGGAGGTAAAAGCAAAAGACAACAGGGGAGTGGAAGGAGGTAAAAACAACACCCACAATGGGGAGGTGGGAGAGGGTAAAAGCAACACAGACAAGGGAGGTGCAAGGGGTTGAGAGCACCACAGACAACGGGGTGGAAGTAGGGTAAAAGCAACATGGACAGCAGGTATGGGGGAAAGCAAGAGACAACGGAGGTGGGAGAGGGTAAAAGCAACATGGACAATGTGGAGAGATTGGGGTAAAGCATCACAGGCCACAGAAGTTGGAGGGGGTAAGAGCAACAGGGACCACAGTGGGTGGAAGGGGAAGGTAACATTATCCCGTGAAGAGGGGGGGGGGGCTTGAGAAGCATCAGACCATGGGGTGGTAAAAGCAACATGGACAACGGGGTGGGATGGAATAAAAGCAACACGGACAAAGGTGGATGGGAGTAATTAAAAGCAACATGAACAATTGAGGTGGGGAGGAAGCAACACCGAAACAAGGGGTGGGCAGGGGAAAGCAACATGGATAAAGGGGGCAAGCAATGTTGGAGGAATAAGAAAAAGTAAAGTACCTCAATCCCAGCGCGAACAGCAGCAAAAGGACACTAATGAAAGACAATCTGTATTTGTTCCATGCTGCCGAGGAAAGAGAAAGTCAGCATGTGCTGCCCAATTAGGAGGCAGAAAATATGAGTGACAATGAAGCAAACAAATGGTAAGCAATGGATGGGCTCCAAACCCCTTGTGGTATGCACTCTCTCTTGCAAACAAGAGCGCATGCACTATGGCAGGCGAGACCTAAGTGTGTCAAGTACAACTGTTTTCTAAGATGATGTGAATTGTTAGCGTGACAGGAAAGGATCATGGCATTTCTAATTAAGTTACAGTATCTCGACTGTACAATATCCATTACATAAACTCTGAACAAATGTATCCTATAAATGAAATGCTGAATATAGTGGGGCGTGTGAAACTAACTTTTGCAACCTTAGAGGTTGGAAAATATGCATCATCATAACAGCTCCAGTGGATCATTGCTGCGGCAGGTACATAACGCAAAGGAATTGTGGTGTTTACAGCACTGTGCCGTACCAGATTTACAAATTAAACATTGTTATTAAGCAGGAATTACTTCCATGTTTTGGGAAGCATTTCGAATGTATGCATCGGGAAGCATCAGCACATTAAAATGCAACTGCGACAAAAAGGGTACTGGCGCTAGCAAAGGGGTTTAACTGCCCACACAGCCATATTCCTGGTCCTTGTGAGTACAGGGGTACAGTGGAGAAGCTGGATCCTGGAAATGTAGAGACAGCGCGACTATTCAAAGAACGAGTGAGATATATTTAAGGTGCTGCTGACGTGTTACACTTCGCCTTTACAATTGTATGATTTTCTCTGTGTTTTTGGTCTAAGAATAAGCATCTTCCAGCTGCTACAATAAGTAATGGTCCGGAACAAAGTGGATTGCTAGGGAATGGGCATTCTGGAGGGACGGTCCGCCTCTTGGAGCTGGGCTCGGGCACGTTAAAGTAGGTGGTCATTAGTCGAAGGGCTTCTGATCACACGTTTAAAGTGCGGTTGTTAAGGAATAGTTCACTAACCAGTGTTATTTCTTTTTCAATGCTAGGCCGCACCGTTTCATATAAAAAATGTATATATTTATAAGTTTGAGTGAAACATCTTGAGAAAGAAAAGCCAGGCAAAGCGTGCAGATTTAAACACCCTCACCAGAAGTTAATTATTTAGCAATTGTAATATATATATATATATATTTTTTTTTTTAAGGCCAGTTTAAGAGGTGAAGGGAATCTGCAGCATCTCGATTATCGTCCTGCAGCCCTAGACTCCAAGACTGGCTGGACAGCCTTACACAACAGATGGGCCAGTGATCCTATTAACTGAATGGCTGGAAAAAAACCAACCACAATCTCCTCTGCACATTTCATGGCCGTCAACACTTCTGCCAACACCTCCATCAAACCCACGTCTCTGGAAGCAACATCTTCCTGTCCATGTGTCCTAGCTACAAGCATCTCTGCACATACTGTGTGTCAAAGCCTTTTATTAAGCATCCAACTCAACTACACCTGCTCCCACCACTGTGCACATTCTGCTCAAACAAACCTCTGGGCACCTTGTACACAACACCCCTGACTGTAAACATCGCTCCTACACACACCTCTTTACAGCCACCATAATCTGAGGCTTCTTCATTTGTGCTGCCAACGCCCTACTATACATATCATTCGAATATACACTCCAGCTTACCTGCAACATCACTCAGACGTCACCTCCTAAGTGTTACTGGCAGGAGATCAAAGTGTCTGCCACAGACACCGCTCAACTTAAAGACCCACCCTGCATTCAACTACCACACACTCGCTCCAAGCATTGAGTTTTTTTCATACCGCAAAACATCCTTTATAAAAAAATATTGTCTGCTCTGTTCTACGGTTTGACTGTGCCAGTGCATATGTGACTGTTACCATTCGTCTGGCACTGCTATAACCAGGCGAGTGGCAACTTTGAGTATCTACACCCCTTACAGCTCCTCGCCAACGAATGGCCATGGCGGCTTCTATAACTGGAGACAGTGTGCTTATTTCATGAACTGCGTTGTCAGAGGGAACCATGTCCACATGGCACTAAAAGGCAATCTTAACTAGCTCAACAAATTGTTTGTATTGGCTCATGGGTGGTTAGCCGTTACAGGGAAAATACGGTCCTGGAGACTAAGGTAGCCCCGAAGTTCGAAGATACATAACCTATTCCCCCAATAAAAGCTTAGAAATCTGTTTTTTGGGCCAATTTCTTTTTGTCCGGAATCACCACAAACTTTTTTTTTTTTAAACACCATTTAGGCATCACGATATTTTTTTTTGTATTTTTCTAGAATATCACAGAAACCTCCTCCGTACAAGCAGCAACATTATGGGGTTTTCTCCCTGCAAAGACCAGAAGCATTCAAGACAACATGGAATTCAGGAAGAAAGTAAAGACTTTGCTCAACACAAGATGATCCATAACCACCACACAGAACCACAGGCCATCGTTTGAAGGGAAAATAATTCACTAGAAGGACACACCACCTTTCATCCAGAAACTAGAACATGTCACCTTAAAGGTGGTAGATACAACCATGTGAGCAGCTCTCTCTCTCTTACTCTATAGAAAGGTGCGACTACATGTTCCAGAACACCATAGGAACAATCTGACGTATGCACACCACACACACACACCAACAAAACAAGTCCTATGCAGGCTACATTCGACTCAAGCATTTTTCTAAATACATACACCTTTAGTGATGTATGATCCTAAATGCCCTATTTCCCCACTCCGTTTACCTTACTATACAACACACAGTGACCAACATAGTACAACTTTGGCCCGACATACCAGCACCAAATGAAACACATTAGCAACTTTCTAGTGAGATCCCCTTTCCTAAGGCCTTAAAGACCTGGCTATTTACTATTTAATGTCTGCTGTTCTGTCTAGTGGCACTGCACTAGCGCTGGGAGGCCTCTGGGTAGCCATGCGCATTACAGATCCTCTAGACTAGACTAGATTTGCATAAGCCACATGTTAGACAATCTCTCCATGGAGTGCACGCCTACAGAAATGCACTTTGGCATCTCATTGGGGGTATGAAGCACAATATAAATGCAAATATAATATTAAAAGAAAATCGAAAACAAATACATTTTTGCGTCCATTTTTATTTCCTCAGGCCTGTTACTATAGCCTTCCAGTTTTGAAAAGGCACAGCTCTTATGATTCAGAAGTGGTGTGCCATTGGTCCTTTAAGAGTATTAGGGGTGGTGGCGGTTGGGAAGGTGAACTTGTAAGTGGTTCCCTCCTCTGCCTTCACCCCTTGGCCAAGTAGAGACCCCATATGCTAGGTGGAGGACATTCGGCTTGTCAGGATGCTGTGCATGAACCAAAGTTCCTCCCCAGATCCTGGAGCAGAAGATGGAGCGTGAAACAGGCCTTTTTAAATGCACCAAACTGGTTTTCATTTAAGGAATGGTACCGCCCCAAATGACCCACACTAGCCTTTGATCCCACTCAGGAGATAAAAGCCATCAGACTTAAATTGGCTGCTTAGACTTTCTTGATCAACCAATGATGGTCGACCCAAGGTGAATTAAGGCAGTATTCATATAGTTCAAACGCCAAGTGATGGATTCATCCAGAAGTTCTGCAAGCCCATAGCCACAGATCAGCGTAATTAACACTAGTGCCCTGTGAAGCCAGCCATGATGGTGTCCTCGCCACCACAAAACTGACACCTTTATTAAAAATATATATATATTAGTACATTGAGTATCAGTTTTACAGCAAATTACAGTCTTGGTTTTACCGGAGAATACCACAGCACTTAAGTAAACACAAAGTCAAGTATGCAAATGCAGAGCTGTGGCAACATCAGCTTTGAAAGAGGATCTTACGAACGGTAGGAGAAAATTGAAGTCTAGAAAGAGGGATGTAGGTGGGTAATGGGCACGGAAAGGAAATGAAGATCTGGCAGGTTTACCATCTGACCAAGCAATAAACCTAAAAGGCATACACACCGTAACAGGTGCAAGGCGATGCAGAAGAGCATGGAAATACAGAAAGGGGCAGGGCAGACTGAAAGCATTGATGCACATCACACATAAAGAAGAGGTCGATGGAGGATGGTGCTAAAAAAAATAAAAAAAATAAAAAATTGGATTTTGACACCCCTGGGGGTCGTACGAGAGATTAAAACCAAGGAAAGGGCATTCATTGACAGAACAGAGCTTCGATGCGCTTTAAAGGACAGTTATACATTTATTGCCATGAATTCTAAACATTTTTTGTTGATTTAGCTTTATTGTGGCAGTTTGGGGATAAGGGCCTTAAGTACAGTTATGTGAGGTGGAACTGAAAAACGCACACGTGAAGTGACCACTCTAAATCAAAGCACTCAATATCATATGAAGGTAGCACCTACTCCAAACCGTTACCGACTCAATGAGCTACTTACAGTCAGGCACTACCAGTCTGAGCTGTTGATGGAGGAGACTTGCGCACACAATACATTTTTAAAAAATCATGCACTATGAACTGTTACAAATTCAGTAGGTCGCATCCACAGGGTCCTCTGCACAGAGGTACAAAAATAAGGACTACCCGCTATGCGTGTGTGTGCATCCGGCCCCATTACTGACACATCAGAAATGCCTACAGAGGGCGTGGGCGCCACCTAAACTCCTACTCTCACAACAAATAGTTGATTCTTCTGTGTCTCACTGGCATGCCTTGGACAGGCACCTGTAGCACCACATGGCCCTTGCCAGGCCTAACATCCGGCCATATCCTCCCACAACAGAATGGATTATTCAAAGACAGGACAGTCGTATTTATTTTTCAGTGGTCTGTATGAATCCATTTGGTAGAACCCCTCCTTGCTGGCCATAACCAACCCACCCCCAAGCTACAGTCCCATCTTACCACTCCCCGTCAACTGTGCAACAACTGTTAATATACTGCAGGAGGCATGAAACTGTTCCATTGGTTCCACACTTCGGGTAAAGCATCTGCTTGAATCTGTTTTTTTATCTTTATCGTGACTATTAAAGTAAAGGGAGTACCTCCTTATCAGGCACTTATCTGCCAGGCCCAGTACTTCAGCCCCAAACAACAGGCCAGGACCTTGCTAGCATTAAAACAGACTACCAGATACTGGCAGCTAGTGAGCACACAACTGTATTAAAACGGAGGGCCCAAAACCTTGGAAGCAGATCAGAAATGCATCATCATAAAAGTAGGCGGCTTCAAATAATGCGCACACACCAAAATCCTGCTCACCTATCAGTAAATGAAAGGGCTCCATAGACTAGCTGCAAGCAAGAATGCCAATGACATTAAAACGAGTGCCAGGTACTAGTGGCTGGTCTGAATCACACATTAAGTTACAATAGGGCTTTGTTTTGGTGCGTGGTGGAGGGGAAGGCACATTTTCACGTCTCACCTTGGACAGTGCATACGCTGTTGCTTGCAATACATTTTGTGAACTAAAATTGGGCTTGGAGCCTACCCACTGCTTATAATTTTTTGCCTTCACTGTCACTCTTATTTGCTTGCGCCTGATTGGTTAGCACATATCGGTCTCCCTTTGTTTCTCTTGTCCCTGGAGCAAATACTGATTGCTTTTCCTTGATTGGTGTCCTCCTGCTGCTCGTGACAGGATTGAGGTAATTTTGTTTTTTCCCCAGTTGCTGTTGCTTGTTCTCCCGCTCCTGCGCATTGTTGATTGTGCCCTCCTGTGTTGATTGCCAGATTTGCTTCCTCTGTCATATTTACTTCCCCATCCTTCCTCCACTCCATCTCTCCTCGCCGTTTTTTGCTTGCCAGGTGCAATCTCCTATGTCGTTGCCTGAATTGTTCTTGCTGCTTCTACCGTCCCACTGCTCGTCCCCCTTTATTGCTTGACCGGTGACACCCACCACCCCCCTAGTACCACCTTTGGTGCTTGCCCCGTGACACCCACCACCACTTTAGGCCCATCTTTGGTGATTGCCCGGTGACACCCACCACCAACCCAGGACCACCATATGTTGCTTGCCCTTTACCACCCACCTCTTCCCATATCCCATTTGTTGCTGCTTGCCATGTACCACCTGGTCCCCTCCTGGTCCTGGGTCCCGTGACACCCACCACCACTCTAGTACCATCTTTGGTTATTGCCCAGTGACACCCACCACCACTCTAGTACCATCTTTTGTGATTGCCCCGTGACACCCACCACCAACCCAGTACCACCGTTTGTTGCTTGCCCTGTACCACCCACGTCTTCCCATATCCCACTCGTTGCTGCTTGCCATGTACCACCTGGTCCCCTCCAGCTACAAATAAAAAAAAACACCAAAAGACAAAATCGCTTGCATACATGAGAGCTATTTAGCTTTAATCAATGTGTTTTTGGTCACGATGTACAGCAGCGTGTTCTAGGTCTAGGACTTCAGTTAGATTTGTAATTTGACCAAAACCTAAAATAGTTAGGACTTCCTTTGGCGGAATGTAAACGCAAGATACAGGTCGAGATTTTTGTATGGAGCAATTTATGCATGTTCAATTTTTTTTTTTAACTATATACTGAGTTTTTCTCACAAAAATACATTTGTTCTGAAACTGAACCAGGAAGGAACAGTTGGTACAACAACTATTGACTCATCACTATTTCTAATTTCGGGGTACTTTAACGTGTCAGATATTAGAGCCTCATCTGACTTATCTGTAAAAAAAAAAAAAAAAAAAAAAAAGGCTTCTTAAACTAAATTATAATTCCTTACAGCCTGGGGCGTAGCTGGGGGGGGGGGGGGGGTTACACTCCTCTAGCAAATGTATCTTGTGTTAGATAGTTGGGTGCAGGTGCTTTTAGTCGGGTAGGGTGATTTATCGTGTCGGATTTCACCGGGAATTTTACACACACACACACACAAACAAAAACGCACACACACACTCTCCCTCAGTCTGTTTGGGAATACTTCAAAACTGTGGGTTATTTTACAAAATATTGTGCTTTCTCTCACTTAGTGCCTCTATCAATCTGCATCCCTCTCCCTGTCCTCTGCCCATAACATCCCCCCCCCCCCCCCCTCCCCCTTCCCCTGTGCACCAGCTTCCTACAATGGATTTCAACATTATGTGTCAGCGTGATTGTCGGGAAATCTGAAGCTCACCTCCCCCCCCCCTCCCCCAACCCCAGTCTTACAGATCAAGCTACGCCTCTGCTTACAGCCAACCCGAAAACCCGCCACAGTACGTTTTAACGGCACCTCTGCAGAGGCGCCACAAGAAATGCACAGATCACATAGGAGGCAATAAACGATGCCTCTTAACTAAAACCCTCAACGTACAGCGAGCGGTCCTGAACAAACTGGTACCGAGAGAGTAAGGGAACAGAAAATGGAATAAAAAAATAGAGGGCGATAGAAATACAGTTTGTAGAACTTAACGGGCAGCAAAAATGCTGCAGCGAATTCTAAAATATTCCCACGTCTTGCTGGTGATGAAAGGTACCCCGTTAACCTTGCCCTCAAAGTCAGAGGCAATCTACTGTGCTCGCCACCCCCTTCGAAACAATTAGTAACATTTATGATAAGGAAATACGATGTAATATATTTTCCGCAATTTAAATGAACTGTCTAAAAAAAGTCACAGCAAAAATGTAAGTTACAGAACTGCAAGTTTAAAATCAGTCCACAAGAGGGAGCCACAATGCAGGAAAAAAGATTTTGCACGTGTTTTCAACGAACTCCTTGAACAAGTGCCATGTAGTTATTACTGAAGAGTCGTCAGGAGAAATAAAATAATGGACTGGAGATTCTCCTTCCAAACTCTTTGTTATATTTAGTGCTTAATATGTTCAAAAACGGCACACACACATATTCTTTAAACTATGAACAATTGGGGGGGGGGGGGGGGGACGCTGGCGAGTTTTTCCTAAAAGAAAATGTTGATAAAAATGGCGTCAAACAGTGCATTTTACAATCCAGTTGTCTTAAAAAAATATGATTATACTGGTTTGGATAGCCAATGTATCTCGAAAGTTATGCACACATTTTACAGCTGCTAGCACAAGGCAGCAATAGTGACGAGGATGTCAAAATATGGTATGGACATCGATGATAAAACACGTCCATGTGCCACGACAGCAAACACCTTTGGAGACCAAATTAATAAATTCAGCATTAAGTTTCCCTCAACTTGGTATTTAATTATTTTAACATATTGTGTAAAACTACTATCAGTCGTAAAGTTTCTGAAAATACACCCATTTTCACTTTGTTTTTAAGGACAATTTTAAGGTTGTTCCTAAGAATGCCTGGACGTTTTCTCTTTAAATATATATATTCATACAATGCAGGTCCATGAGACAGTATAAAAGCTGTGAATGTGCTTATGAAACATCCATCTAACAGTTGCCTACATATTAGAATTTCAACACCAACTATAAGTAGGTAGGTGCCCATTAACTAATTGCGCATCGCCTCGGAATTAAATTGGTTCTGTGCTGTAGAAATGGATGGGCATTTTTAGTGCAGTATAAGGCAACATTTCTCTTAAGATTTAGGCTTTTTTCTTCAACTAAATGCAAGTTAATTTGCCAAGATTTGTACCAATGTTTGCATTATTTACTGGTAATCTCGTTATTCAGATTTCTCTTACTTGCCTCAGATATTACACACATTGAGCGGCGACCACACAGTCAAACAGGCAACTCCCACTACCTAGTCTGAAGCTTATTTACACTTCATGCAGCCCTTTCCTCAAGTAGGAAATGCTTAAAAGGCCCCTCCCACACCACCATGTGTGAAATTCCCTAGTCAACTGCTGGCAAAGATGAAGGTTAACTTAGAGATGGAGAAAGGATTCTAGGGACAGAGAACAACGGTTAACCAAAGTAATATGTTACCTGTCAGGAGTCGAAACATCATTTCCTACTCTCAGCCCTGCTGTATACCTAGGTACACCCAGGTAGCTGCATGTAATATGGACACTATACAAGCTTGCTAACTATATGGAGATAACAGAAGTATGAATTTAGTGGATTCAGGTTCTCCAACCCACATGTGCTGCATCTCCAACTGGTCGTAGGACATGAATGGTAGTCGTCCACAGGGCTGCTTTGCATATTTCTGTTAAAACTATTTGCTTCCCTGGGCCTTTGCCCAGTATATCCTTGTAGGCTACAGCAAATCTATGAAAATGCCACTCAAGATGATCAGGGTGCCGTCAGTAGTCTTGATCCCCTACTAGTGGGTTCAAAATTGACAAAGTGTATCACAAGAGCAGACCTCTGACATATCTGAGAAAATATTGCACTAAAGTGCTACCCACATTTACTAAGTGCTCTGAACTGTCCTAAGAGAGACTGGTCAGGCAAGCAAACTGGCAACACAATTTTCTACGAAGCAAGGGAAAAGCTGCGAACCCACCTTTGCCAGAAACTTGTTTCATGTTAGACTTGAGGCTCGGCTGGAAAGACATGGAGGTAGGAACAATTAATATATGGGAACACAGATGCACAAGTCTGCGGGATGAAGTAACGTGATGTTACATCAAAGAGAATACCTTACATTGCAGACATTTCAAAGGAATATCCTGCAAAGGTTTAAAAATCAATTCCTTACAGAGCAGCCGAGGTAAGAGAAAGGTTCCTAGAAGGAAAGAGGAGGCTACAAAAAGCACAGGATCCATAAAATAGGAATGACCAACCATTGGACACTATACGTGGTGGGAAAATGTCCCATCTCTAATCCTTGTACTAGGAACCCGATAACTTTGGTGGAGTTTCAGTACCAAAGTCAGTGCTACCACGGCAACAGCAAGACTAAATGTATACCCAGAGGTGATCAAATGCCTTCACTTCCACCTCAATCCTAAAAGGCTTATTCCAAATGTTTAATTCACACAAAATGACAGCACCAACACACTGGCAGCAATAAAGAAGCTGGTTCATACACCCCTTGGCAAAATAGGGAATAGCCGCTCTGTTTCCTATGCAATGTACAAAGAAGATGGAACCAGAATACTCATTCGCCTTGGCTCAGTAGTATCTTAAGGGCATATTACACTTCCAGGCCAAAATCAACAGCCTTGGCGTATTTTGAGGAATGAATGGGACACACAAGAGCATCCGCACTAAGAGTAAACACCTGTGGAAGTGGAGGTGGTGTTACTCACCGCCATGAGTCTCTGCTGAAGAGATCAGTAACAATATAAGTAACATCCAATATATGAACTATGCAATATGCACTTTCAACCGGAAAAATTGCCATTTCAATAAGGACATTTCTTACTTCTTTCTGTTCTTGTGCAGAAATGTCAATACCTAACTGTAGCTTGCAATAGCCTCCTACTCATGCTCGGAGTGTTCATTTCCAGGCAAACAGTACAGTTGAAGTTCCCTCCTGAGACCGGCCCCATGGAAATATCTTTGCATTTTGATACATGGCCCTCCCAGATCTCTCTCCCATAATATTTACTTTTGTGGTGTAAACATTTATATGTGATGCAGGTTCATAGGCCTCGTACTTAAAATTAAACCATGTAACGCCTCCTCATTCTGGTTTTCCACTAGTCTGGCCTTTATCAATGTGCTTGGGCAATATTTCATTGCTTGCAAAGTTAATGCTTAGATAAGTAAAAATATGCACAGAATCCACTTTGCTATCTAAAAAAGAACGTCCTCTGCACCTGTCCTTGACGTCTCAAATTAGCCTTCTTTTTCTCAAATTCACCCTATATCAGTGGTTCCTAACCTTTTGACTACTATGGAGCTGCATTTAATCATTACTGAACCCAGGTACCCCAATGAATCACCATTGGAATCTGGGGACACCAACTGAGTTATTACTTGAAGTAGGAGACCCCAACCTAACCATTTTCAATGATTTAAATCGCAAAACAATACACAGAAAATAATGAAACGAGCATTTATCAAACAAATACACAAAATATTTAATCATGTATTTAAGTCCCAAAAAAAAAAGAAAACCAATCTTTTTAATGGGAAGGCTGGGCCTTTTCTAAATTCGATTGAGGCCACTAGTCGTCCATATTACATTCGGTTTAAAGCACATTCACTGCTTCCACTAATCAAAATGAGAATACTAACTTAATGTTTAGCCTCCAATTTTAAATTCATTCAGATTGATAGAACATTTTAAAACATTCAGATTTACTTTGTGCTTAAAAAAAAAAAATTTACAGATCCTTTATTTATCTGTTAATATTTAATTTTCTAAGCAGTTGCGGACCCCCTGAGTAGGCTTCATAGACCCGCCCCAGGGTTTCCCAGACTACAGGTTAGGAACCACTACATTAGACTATAATCTTGATAATGGATGCACATAAATGAGTCTCTTCTTTAATGCCATGCATCATGCCGTCCATTTGTTAAATCAAAACAGCCATATACTAGGCATACCATAAGGATCAGCAGTCTATAATTGAGTTTTGAATGGTAGCTACCCTTTTTTCTCTTCCTCCCATTTCTCAAAATCACACCTGGTACCATGATTGGTAAATCAAAAGATAGCAAGACCACACACCCCAGGTACTGCCCATTTCTGTCCAGTTGCAGCTCGCGGAAGGTGCAGGTGGCGCACGGGTGGAGGGGACAGGGGGGATAACCATTAAATTAATTATTTTTTATTTATTTATTTTTTACTTGGTCGCCGCCACTGACACCACTGCGCCGCTCCTCTCCTGCAGGCACAGGCTCCCAGCCTGCCCTACGGCCAATCCCGATGCTGCTCAGAGCAGTGTCAGGATTGGCTGGGAGGACCCAACCAAGGAGCTCCCAGGCAGACTGGGAGCCTGTGCATGCACTCTCCATCACCGCAATACAGTACCAGGCTGGAAAGAGCCTACTGCGCATATGTGTTTGGCCGGCCCGAGATGTCCGGCCAAACATATATGCACAGTGACGGGGAGTGCTGTGCAGTTCCCCTCACTGCTCGTCACCCCCCGTGGCCCCGCCGCTTTACAAGAAAACGATAATGAACACAGTTTAACAGTCTAAGGGGGGAGCTGCCCCCATTTCTGTCCCAAAAGCAGTTTTGTTTAAAAAGTTATAACTGTCAACAACTCAACTTAGTCATATAACCTTTGTTGGAATTTTAAAGATTTTAAAGTGTCTTTTTTTTTTTCACATATCATTGGTTGCATGATTTACATGTCAAATCTTTTGATGACGTGGCTTGTACTTTGGCTCTTAGAGCCGAGCAAGACCACTGGCACGACTCGTATACATTTGCTGGATTGACCACCTCTATACATACTTCTTCAACGTACAAATCCCTTCGGGAACACTGACGGGGGCAGTGGGGCTCTGGGCATGGCAAGGCGTTCATTGGGCGCGTCCTTTGTCTGCGGTTTCAAGATTAATGATTGTTCAGCGCGTTGTGGGGACATTAACAATAATGAAGCGCCTCAGCACTACCTCAACCCGCAGATACGGCAGCATGATTGCCCATCATAAATATTGATCGGCCGCGGTCCCAGCACGTGTACAGAGGAAGCAGCCCGGGGTGGGAGGGGTGGCGGGAAAGAAGGCCCGCTCTGTCTCGGTCACCAACGGCCGACGTTACTGATTAACACATCAGAGACCTAAGTGGTGGTTTATGTACACACAGCGCAGGTCACGGCGATTCGGCAGGTTCCAAGGGCGGGAAATGGAGTTGGAGTAACGCCCGTATTTTCGTCCTGAAGAGGAGCTGCCTTGTTCCACTTACAAGTCACTCTGGACTTCACGTTGGCCCGTGGCAGTAGCAAAAACTCCAAACCGAGACGGGCAGGACCTATTTTAAACCCCCACCGCCGAGCGTTAAAGGACTGGAGTAAGCATACGGAGGTATGCAAACCAGAAGTACAATTCGTAATGCAAAATACATTTTCCAAGGTTGGTCCATCGTGATTCTTGCTTATAAACTATTGCCTGAGCAACACACAAACACGGCTGTTTGTGCCTCCTTTTGCACTAGTTCACAGCTACGGTATACAGAATGGTCAACTGTACCCTTAACCCATAACCTGTGTATGTACAAGAGCAACTTTCTGCAATGTGTGTTTTTATGATGTCTTCTGCTGAGGTCATTTAATTTGCACAAATGTCAGCGCGTTACTTGTGGCATTAGCTGCAAACCTTCCGACAAAAGAAATAAAAACAAACCCAAAAAAATGCGTGCTTCTTAAACCGCCTCACCCCTCATAGGTAAAAAACAAACAAACAAAAAAAGCAGACTTCAGAGTTTATCCAACATAAAGACACCACTGACCAGCACCATATGAACTTCTCGGCAGCCCTTGGAGGGAGAGCGGGACACCCTTTTTTATTAATCTTTTATGTATCTATTTGTCTGCCATCCATCAGCTGACAGGAGCTTCAAAAATACAAGAAACAAATGGTGCTTGGGGACTTCAAGCTGTAATGTTCCAATACGCCACTGGGTGTCGCTGGTGTACAAACCTGTACAGCCCAACATGCCGCAGACCGTACTGCCAGCAGAGGATTCCCGCGTCGAGTCTAGCAATACGGCGACAGATCACAGGCAGCACTGCTGCAAGTGCTAGGCATTGGTATGGTAAGTAAACACCCTAAAAGGCTCCTGTGTCATAGCACACTAAAAGCACAGCATACTCTGCGCAGGGGGAGGGAGATGTATGCAGGTAGGTGGTATTTATATAGCGCGAGCCTAACCGTAAGACAGCTGGGTCTGTACAGGGTCAAATACACATTCAATTTGTTTATTTATATATATTTAGTAGTTGTGCATAGGGTGAACGAGACCCAAGGGTGGCACCATGCTTCGGATTGCGTGGACAGGACTGGGGATGCACAAACAGCCCTAGCAAAACCGCTCAAACCAGTCACGCTCCCATCGTCTCCTCACTCTTCATTTCCACTCACCATTCTCTTGCTCTCTTCCCTCCTAACAGCGCTCTCTCCTGCCCTTGAAGGCCCCTGTGCAGGGCCGGCTTTAGCGGTGGTGGCGCCCTGTGCGACATCCCATGACCACCTCCTCAGATCCCTCACTATCACCCGGCAAATGTGCCACTCATCTCTCCATAGCCCCCCCCTTCCGCATACATTTGTTTTATAGCGCTTGTAAAGTCTGGCTTTACTAACCCACTCAGCTAGCCACACCAACTCATCATTCTGTTCTTTGCAGCAGGCATATTAACCCTCTACACTACTTTATGGAGAGTCAAGGCTGCCCCTAGACATAATTCCGATCTCTCTCTCTAGCAAGAACATTAATAACAAGAGATATCTTGACATTTTAATAGCTTTCTGAAGGCTGGACCACACAAGGAGCAGATGCTTTTAAATCGCAAGTTTCTAAGTTATTGCTAAACACAGCGACCACCTGAGGTCACACTCTGTGCTGCTGCACCGCTTGTACTGCCCTAACGAGGGCCCTGTGCCTGCTACAATTAATCCCAGGGAACTAGGGAAAGTGATAGAGGAACCAGAAGTAGCCCTGGGCTTGTAAAACCAGCCTCCCCCAGCTCAGGTATTTTGGGAAAATGTCCGATAGGCTACAAGGCCAGTGCAGCACAAGGCAGGCCAGCCAAATCCCACCCCTTGTGACCCACAATATCAGCTCCCTTCAAACGTCACCCCGTGAGGAGCCGATATCACAGGGTAGGAGGAAAAACGAGATGGAAAGCACTGTAAACAGTAGTTTCCAGCTTGTTTTGGGAGGGTAGAACTGCTAGTCTGCTACGGGGTGTGAAAACATCTCAGGACATCACTACCAGGCTCAACAAGTTTTTTTTTTTACTTTTCCAAGATTTGGTTTGGGGCAAAGCGGGACAAAAGTGCCTCTTAGGTACTTCTCAGCATGAGGCCACACCCCCAAAGGCGCCGCCTTCTCCACAGGGTGACATTTTTCTTTTAGTTGGCAGGTCTGCCAAAGGCTAGTGGAGCCAAAGGATGGACAAGTTCACTCCCAGCATCCTCAGTCTCATCAGTCCATAACACACTGGAATTTGGCTCAAGTTCAAATATAATCTAATAGGATATCACTTCTCCATGAATGGCCTCTGAGTTTGTAGGATTTGCACCAGAGTCTGCATTACAGATACAGTGAGCTGTCCCACTGTGCAGAAGCTCACCCATAAGTGTGTGCAGCAGCCACATAGGAGTGTGCAAAGTATCACAGAAAATACGCTGCTTCCGGTGCAGGCAGTGGAACAGCCCATCTGTGAAAAGTAGTCTGGCTGTTTGAAGCTGCTGGCCGCCTTTCACTGGAGGCAGCAACCTGGCCTATATTTCAATGCAGTGAGTTACTGCACCCACCAGCAGCGGAAATCCTTAGGGGTGCCAGGGACACTGTTGCCCACAAAAGGAGCCCACCAGTGAGGATTGGGGGGTGTTTGAGGAGCGAAGGAAAAAGAGTCCCACTAAGCTTCCATCTCCTCTGTGTAGAACAGTGTCAGTTGACCTCCAGATGAACAGCCTCTTTGTCAGTGCACGTATGTCTGTAAAGGGGCATAGGTGCAACGGGAAAGGATTCCCTCATTTGCATGGGGCTACGTCACCATGCAAATGAGCACTCATCGTGATGGGATCGTGCCAAAGCACACTCAGAACTCGTCCATTTCATATAATAGAAGAGGCAGCACAAGCATCTGCAGACCCTTCTATAATGTGCCGGGGCACACATCTACCGCACCGCAGGGGCACACATCTACCGCACCGCAGGGGCACACATCTACCGCACCGCTGGGGCACACATCTACCGCAGCTCTAGGTCACCTTGTATCATACAACCCCAGATATAATTCTGGGCTTCCATCACAGCGGTCTTCAACATGCTATAGGAGCGGTAACTAAACCACTGGTTTGACTCGGAGAGTCAGCACACAGCAGCTCAATTTGCAAAAGGACAGTCCAAGCTCAGACTGCACACAGGGACACCCTGTACAATAGTTTGCACATATCATGCAAGCAGGAGATACACATCATATAAGCAACAAATGTTGCACTTCTGGTGACGTAACTGTTCCACAAACTGCACTAGCAGCACTGCGCACAGAACACATAAGGAGTTTCTCATACACAGCAGCGCCACAGAGCACTGCCACCACAAGAACCACCACGGCGTGGCAGCACAGGTTACGGATAGCAGTGTCTGTACACTGGAAAAACCAACCGGAAAGAAACTTCCCCCCTCTTCCAGATTTGTTCACGAAGGATCTCTAATTGTTTTTCCTCACAAATCCCTTGCAAATATGATTACTATCAACAGTTTGCAAAGCTGTCTACGTTTGGTATTCAAGTTAAAATTAGGATTTTCGCACTACTTAAATTGCTATACGAGAGAAAAAAAAGAAAAAAAAAGACCACCAACTTCACAGCACACGAGATAACAGCGCATTCATTTTCAGCGCTATCACTTGCAAGAAAATATTACAAACGTTCCTGAAGTAACTGCTCCATAACCTACTCTTCCAAGGAGATCTCTGAACCTCAAACTCTTGGACATAAAACAGATCAAAAGGAGAGAGGCCGAGCGAGCCAGGGGCCGAGAGAGGCCGAGCGAGCAAGGGGCAGAGAGAGGCCGAGCGAGCAAGGGGCAGAGAGAGGCCGAGCGAGCAAGGGGCAGAGAGAGGCCGAGCGAGCCAGGGGCAGAGAGAGGCCGAGCGAGCAAGGGGCAGAGAGAGGCCGAGCGAGCAAGGGGCAGAGAGAGGCCGAGCGAGCAAGGGGCAGAGAGAGGCCGAGCGAGCCAGGGGCCGAGAGAGGCCGAGCGAGCCAGGGGCCGAGAGAGGCCGAGCGAGCCAGGGGCCGAGAGAGGCCGAGCGAGCAAGGGGCAGAGAGAGGCCGAGCGAGCAAGGGGCAGAGAGAGGCCGAGCGAGCAAGGGGCAGAGAGAGGCCGAGCGAGCAAGGGGCAGAGAGAGGCCGAGCGAGCAAGGGGCAGAGAGAGGCCGAGCGAGCCAGGGGCCGAGAGGGGCCGAGCGAGCCAGGGGCCGAGAGGGGCCGAGCGAGCCAGGGGCCGAGAGGGGCCGAGCGAGCCAGGGGCCGAGAGAGGCCGAGCGAGCCAGGGGCAGAGAGAGGCCGAGCGAGCAAGGGGCAGAGAGAGGCCAAGCGAGCAAGGGGCCGAGAGGGGCCGAGCGAGCCAGGGGCCGAGAGAGGCCGAGCGAGCCAGGGGCAGAGAGAGGCCGAGCGAGCCAGGGGCAGAGAGAGGCCGAGCGAGCAAGGGGCAGAGAGAGGCCGAGCGAGCAAGGGGCAGAGAGAGGCCGAGCGAGCAAGGGGCCGAGAGAGGCCGAGCGAGCAAGGGGCCGAGAGAGGCCGAGCGAGCCAGGGGCCGAGAGAGGCCGAGCGAGCCAGGGGCAGAGAGAGGCCGAGCGAGCAAGGGGCAGAGAGAGGCCGAGCGAGCCAGGGGCCGAGAGGGGCCGAGCGAGCCAGGGGCCGAGAGGGGCCGAGCGAGCCAGGGGCCGAGAGAGGCCGAGCGAGCAAGGGGCAGAGAGAGGCCGAGCGAGCAAGGGGCAGAGAGAGGCCGAGCGAGCAAGGGGCAGAGAGAGGCCGAGCGAGCCAGGGGCCGAGAGGGGCCGAGCGAGCCAGGGGCCGAGAGGGGCCGAGCGAGCCAGGGGCCGAGAGAGGCCGAGCGAGCCAGGGGCCGAGAGAGGCCGAGCGAGCCAGGGGCCGAGAGAGGCCGAGCGAGCCAGGGGCCGAGAGAGGCCGAGCGAGCCAGGGGCCGAGAGAGGCCGAGCGAGCCAGGGGCCGAGAGAGGCCGAGCGAGCAAGGGGCAGAGAGAGGCCGAGCGAGCAAGGGGCAGAGAGAGGCCGAGCGAGCAAGGGGCCGAGAGCGCAAGTGGCAACCAAGGAGTAACCAAGAGGTCAATGAGCGAAGTGGCCACACTAGGGAATGAAAGACGAGAAGTATATTTTGTGAGTATTGTTCGAGCAGCCTTTGAGTTAGGGTCTCACCTCACTGTAGCTGGTGCATGTGTATGTGTATGTTGAGTTGATGAATCCAAGTGTTTGCAATTTAGATGATTGACCATGATAAATACGGCTTAAACGGAGGTATGAAGAAACATACTAATCCCGAAAGCAAGCAATCGTGCATCAGGATAGCGGTCCTTTGGCAGAGCTGAACAGCAGGAGAATCCACATTAGAGCACTGACGTGATCTTACAGAGCAGTTCAGATCAGAATATAGGTGTTTTAGAAGAGCTGTATATATGAGGTACGACGGAAGTACCATAAATTGACACCAACCAAGTAGGTGCATATTTAAAAAAAACTGGAAGAGACTCGCAAAATATTACAACCGAGTACTCCACTCCGAAAAGTGCACGCCTGACCCTGGTCATCCTCCTGTCCAGCCCCTACAACATTAGAGAGCTTCTGCCCTTCAAACACACACAGTCGGTGGGGCAGCTTTCCAGTAACCATAGAAACAGATGGAAGCCTGAGAAATGAGGCCCGAGAAGGGAACTCCAGATTTAGGAGGTAAAAGGAAGCCGCAGCATCCCTGGCAGGGAACCATCTCCGAAAGGCAGCTGGGCCCACTGGAGACGGGGGGCTCCTTTCAGACTCTTCTGTGTAATCCTTATACCACCTCACCCCACCCCTCCTCCTCGGGGATCCCTATTCAAGAAGGTTCAGATCAATAACTGTAGTGCCTCCAAGCCTTCACAGCGGCACAGACAAGAGCATGCTGGGATCAAAGTGACTGTTCAATAGAGCGCCCCCTTTCAGCTCACCAGCCTCATCTCGAGCCACTCCCTGCCCCCACACATACAATCGGCTCAACTGGAAGAAACCTCTCATCTTTAGCATCATGTGCTCATGTGTCAACGCACAACCACTTGTCTGCATCGCTACCCCAACCTCAAATATTTACACCTACACGCACACTCTATTCCTAAATGTCTGTGCCACACTCAATTTAAAGCACCTCGTTCCAGTCCCCTGTTCATTCTTAACCTTGCCTCTAAACCCAACTCTCCTGTGACACCCACATTTTTAACCCCTACTCCTCAGAGACTCTTGTCTGTGCCCCCATTGTACCCCCAAACCCTCAACACAAGAGCTTCCAAAAAAAACTGCAGTCTGCAATCACACCCGGTAAACACTACCACTCACGTTATGTCTCCACCACCCTTTTCGACTTTCAAGAATGCATCCCCTGCCCCACGTCACTGGAAAACCTTTTGATTGACATGACCCACACCTTCATCGTGAACTTAATTTCACACTTTTTCTGCCACCCCCAATAAGTTTACTCTCAACACTAACCCGTTTCCTTCACCCAGAAAAATACACTGCCACTTATTAACACATCTTGCCCTCTCCCCTTACCTCTGTACCCTCTTGCAATGGCTTAAAGAATAATTATTTGAATGTTTTTCTAGAACCTTCAGTACCCCACTTTCGAAACTATTCTTACGCAATAATTTTTTTTGTTTTGTTTCAAAAACCTTTATTAAGTGCTTAAAGTAGGCGATACATAGGTTTTTAAAGTGTGGTACCTCTTCCCTTAGGAAGGGCAGTCCACTTCAACTTTGTTTCAAACATACCTTAACAATACAGTTGGCTTACATGTGAAAGTAGGTGTAAAGGGGGGGGGGAGAGGGGGGTTGTTTCTTGGGGCAGTGTGAGGAGTTCAGTGTAAAGAGGGGTTAGGGTTTACAGTTCCTCCTTCTCACTGTCCTTGTCCGTGTAATCTCTCAGCAGGTTGTGTACCATTCTGCGGCACGCTTCCCTGCTCAGCACCTTCCCGCTGGTCAGCAGTCAGGCCCTGGCATACAGGAGGTTGTCCTTAATGAAGCAGAGGATTCTCCAGCATCCTTGGCTAGCCTCCACTGAATGTGTCTTTGGAAACAGCCCATACAGCACAGAGTGGTGAGTGATGTTTAGGTATGGGATGTGGGCTTCCATTTCTTGTCTTAAGGCTGCCTGCAGTCTCTGGGCATAGGGGCAGGCCCAGAAGAGATGGTATGCAGTTTCCTCTGCGTGACATCCCCTTGGACATTCTGTGTGGGCACAGCCCCTGCTGTGCATGAATGACCGAACTGGCAGTCCCTCTTTCACAGCCATCCATGCAATGTCTGAGTCTGTTGGTCAGGGATGGGGAGGATACATTTTCCCACACCTGTGTTGCTGTAGCGGGTGGTAGGCCGCCCACTAGTTCTGTGGTGTCCCTGGAGCTGATTAGTCTGTGGATTGTCCTGGGCTTCCATAGGCTTGGTGTGAGACAGTTCAGCAAAAATTCCACCACAAACCTCTCAATCTCATTGTAGTACCAGAGGAGGTCGGAGTTAAAAGATTGATGCATTTTCTCCATTCCATGTAGGCTGAGTGGTCCTTTTTTGCATTTAGCAGGGTTATTCAGAGGCAGCCACACACAAAAAAGGTATGAGGATTGTCGGGATGTCAGGGACTGCCTTCCCTCACTTGCGATGCTCCTTGTGCATGACCTTTTCACCCTGTCCATCTTTGAGTGCCAAACAACGTGGAACACCATGCTGTTCACAGCCTGCGCTA
The DNA here is from genome assembly GCF_031143425.1 of Pleurodeles waltl. Taxonomy (NCBI): domain Eukaryota; kingdom Metazoa; phylum Chordata; class Amphibia; order Caudata; family Salamandridae; genus Pleurodeles; species Pleurodeles waltl. The sequence continues at coordinate 743,283,761 of NC_090450.1, read as the reverse complement.
CATTGGCCAGGAGTGGCCAGGCCTTTGTCACATATTGCATCACAGGCAGTGCATCGTTCCTGAGCACCAGAGCCTTTCCTTCAATGCTCAGGTGTCTCAAGTTCCAGAATCCCAGTTTCTGCTCGACTTTGGCCAGGTGTTCGTTCCAGCTTTTCACCGCTGCTCCTGGTCCCCCAAACCAGATACCGAGGATCTTTACCAGTCCTGCCTTAATGGGGAAAAGGAAAGGCTTGTCACATACGTCCCAGTGGCCAAAGAGCTTTCCCTGCATTTTGTCTATGTTGATTTTTGCTCCTGATGCTTTGCCAAAGTCCTTGCATGCCTCCAGCATGGTCTGGACCGATTTCCCATCCATGCAGAAGAGGGTGACTTCGTCCATGTACAGCATGCACTTGACTTCTTTCTTTGCATCTCCTGGTGTCAGGATCCCTCCGATGTTCGGGTTCTTCCTGATGTACTCCGTGAGTAGATCTATAACCAAAAAAAACAGAGCGGGCGAAAGCGGGCAGCCTTGTCTTACCCCAGATCTGATAGGAAAGGGGTCTGTTTTCCAACCAATTTACCATGACTGAACTGAAGATGTCTGTATACATTATTTTAACATAATTGCAGAACCCCTCCCCCAGCCCAAAGCCCTGCAGTACCCTCTCCATGAACTCATGGGAGACACGGTCAAAGACCTTTTCCTGATCGAGACAGACCAGCGCAGTGTGGATATTCCGGTCCGTGATGTACTTGATCGTGTCCCTGATCAGTGCTAGGCTGTCCGCGACCCTGTGCCCTGGAACCCCACAGGTCTGGTCTGGGTGAACTATCCCTCCCATAGTGCCCTTGAGTCTATTCACAATTGTCTTTGCCAGGATCTTGTTGTCCACATTCAGGAGCGAGATGGGACGCCAGTTCTTGAGGTCACATCTCTCCCCCCTATGTTTATACAAGAGCCCAATCATTCCTTCCCTTAGTTTTCGGGGCATGACTCCCTCCAGCTCCATCTCCTCATACAGCTCCAGAAGTGTAGAATTCGATTGGTAGACCATCACTACCTGGTGTATTTCCTGACTTGATAATACAGTTATCATACCACAAGAGCACACAACCGTCTCACCAGTGCACCACTTAAAAACACCATCCTTCGGTGCGGACTCCAAAATGCTTTCAAACCTTGGGGTGCCCAAATCACTTAAATGTCATCGTAGTCACGGTTTCTTGTGTGTATTTTTGAGAGGTAATGCATTCTGGGTTTGAAGTCTGTTTGCATCCTTTAGATGAACACACCTGAAAGCAATGCAAGTGAAAGTCCATGAATGCTAAAGAGCGACCACAATGAAATAAGGAGCTGGCCACACCCATATTGGGCTGAAATTGTCATTCACACACTTAGTTGTGAAACATTCCTGTCAGCGTCAAGCCTTCGTCCCTCCCTCCACTCACTCCACAACATTTGCAGTCAAGACCTTCTTGTCAGGTCGCAGAGTGCTATAGTTCTATGTTATTCCAGTACTTTTTGATGTAGTGCGACCAAAGCCTAAAAGATGCCAGAGCCACTTACAATATAGGTCAATGTATGAAGCAGGAGAACCAGGTGAAGGTTATATAAAATTACAAACTTCAGTCAAAACAACTAGACAAAACAAGCATTTGCAATGCAATGGGTCTTGCATTTGCTCGAGTTAGAGCTATTAGCATTGTAAACTCCTAACCGGTCTTTTCTTGCCACATAAATTGAAAATAAAAAGTAAAACAGTTTCACATAAGCGAGCCAATTCACAGCACCACAGCCGCCATGAGCATCAGCATGAAGAGAGACACAAAAGGGAAAAAAAAAAGTTTGCTAGTAGTCAAACTTATTGGCAGAAGTGCAATTATTCATGCAACAGGGGCGATGGCCAAGGCGGTAACAAAACCTCCCCATGGAGGGACAAAAGTAAACCATTTACCAATGATGATAAACGATTTTTGAAGGGCAAGTCCACAAACGAGTGGTACTGATGGGCGTGAGGTGGGCGTTGTTAAAAGCCCAGATACATACCAACACGTCAGGAAAAGCAGCGCTTGCGCGCTGCTATGCCCAACCTACAAACGATATGTTGATGGTCTGCAAACTGGAAGTAAAACAGTGGTACAAAATGTATAAACTGGATCATGAGATCCATCTTAGTTAGGAGCAAACAGCTGTAAAGTGGGTATACTAATCACCTGCACGTTATGTTTATCACAAAAGCCGCGTCTGTTCTTCCACGGAGACCCCTCCCACTCCACTTTGAAGCACTGCTACCTACTCTCCATCCTCCTTTCAATCGCCTACCAGTGGTCCCACTCCAGACTCAAACAGTAGCATCCCCTCATACTCCAAGCATGTCACCAACTTCGCTGAGGTTCTCAAAGCATAGCATCTGCCCAACTTTTTAAAAGGCCAATTGTCAACTTCATGATGGAGCTCAGAGCATTCACTCCTCCCAGGTAGTTGTGAGCAGTGAACTAGCAGTTGAGGTATGTAAGTATGATCTAGTCGGCGTACTAGAGTGGCTAGCTTGGTCACCAGTCTACCTAGAGCCATTCACACGCTTCTCCCCCATACCTAGTCGCCCACTGCCCCTCCTTCTGTTCACAAGCTACAGGTGCATCTCATGTGCCATTATGGATGGATTGAGAAGAAAAGACTGAACCAGAGGAATATAAATGGGGCGCTCAGCCAGAAAGGAAATCCATATACGGCTACAGAGGAAATCACATCATAGAACATACATGGATAGTCAAAAAAAGGACAGAACATCAATTAGCATGGAAGAAATCAGTAAAACATTTATACAAACATCCTGAAGTAGAACAAGGAAGCCAAAATCTGAAGCAGCCAAAATTTAACTCCCATCTCTGAATACAGTACTATAACCTAATGGCCAGCTCATCTCAACTAAAGAAGAATAAGAATCTATATATTCATTAAGAATCCAGGCACAAACAACGAACAAAAAAAAAAAGATTTCCTTCAGGGGAAAGCAAAATAACCCAGATCCTTTAATCCCCCAAGAGAGGCTACCAGTGATAAAGTCGAGAAATCGCACCCAAGAGCAGTGATGCAACAGGCTTCTTCCTACTGTGGAATCAGGACCGACTCTGGTGCAAGCTCAGCAGAGATTCTCTGACTTTTACATTGATGTTGTAATCAAAGACACCTTCTTGGTAAGTAGGAGTCAGGTAGCTAGTTAAGGTAGGATAGAGGTTGTAGACTTATTTAAAAAGTTATAGGATAAGTTACAAGATACTTAATAAGGAAACCCAACTAGAAGCATCCTTTCTGTTCAGTCCATTCTGTCACACTCCTTCAGTCACTCACGCGCTAGCTGAGCAGAGAACAATGGAAGTGTGTCCAGAACGCATTACAAGCATGGCAGATTATAACAGTTGCATTCATATATGCTTTTGGAAAAGGTCTACTCGATATAAATTAACATTCATTACTCACAGAGCAAAAATGACCGCATGTTTAAAATGTTAAGGACAATATTTCTGTAAAGGTTTCTTGAATTATGCCGTTACACTCCCCTTAGCTCATCTCAAAGATCCTCTAGGAATGTGAGCACCACTCCCAACATAGTAAATTTCAAATTCGGTAGAGTGAAAAATTAATAAGCACTTGTGGCTGTCATTTTTAGCTCTTAAGATCCCACCACCAATTGATCCAATGCGCCCTCCTCCCCGCCACCCCTACCTCTACCATGTACAAGCCTGGGGGTAAATTCTTCGGACTGGCATTCTGTGTTTTACATTACTCCTGATACCAAAAACACTCCTTAACGTACATCTTGGGTCTACGTTTTGCTAGACTTCCTTCAAGCTTTCCAATATAATGTTAGTTTGTGTGCTAATATCCAATACTATATTATGTTTTACATGGCCACTGTCAAAAAATATTAGCAGATCTGTTATTTTCCGGGCTGATTGTTGTTACGAGGGGAGAATGAGGTGAGTGTGAGTGTGAGTGTGAGTGTGTGTGTGTGGGGGGGGGGGGGGGGGGAGTTGGGGAGAATTGATCTGACAGATTATAGACCTTTGCTCTACTCTACGAAGTCAGGAGGTGGAGGCACCGACCAGACCAGACCAGAGGCACACTTTCAGCCCCCTAAAGAAAAATCTTAAAACAAATATAGTAAAGCCATTCCATAACAAAGCCAAAGGCCAATTAAAACATTTGGAAAACAGACTCAAGAGCATGGGCAAAAAGCAAGGTGAAAAACACCCTCAAAGGGTTGCAAGAGAACTATCATGAAAAACTAAGGCACGACAGGGAATGCATTCACAAGATCTCTCTTATGTAAAGGTTGGGAATACGCCTCTGATCGCCAGAAGATTATGCCGAGGTCCACTGGCAAAGGCATTCAGTAATAGGTGACATAAACTTACTAATGTTTAAACGAATGTAATCACTGAAGGCAAGCAGTGGCAAAGCTAATCTGTCAGGCCTTTTTAAGCTGATTTTATGGTTATTTGATTAATTTTTCAAACATAAGGCGTGAAATGAAAAAGAGAAGAAAAAAAACATGCCACTGCCTAGGTATGGTAGCTATATTTTGGTAATAAAAATATTACATTTTTAAAGAAGAGAACCATTGAAAATAAATTCAATGAAATAGAACAGGTGCTTCCTACCTAGAACAGGTGTGGACAGTGCACATTTGTGTGTCTGTAGGAACCAGAATTTCCAGTAAATATATAATTGCCATTGAATTACTTTATTCTTCAGACAGTTTAAACACACATGGATGGCTAAAAAGTAGAAACAAAATATAGAAAAGAAGCACTAGCAAAGTAAAGGATTGAGCCACCATCCTGTCCCCGAAATGCTACTTCTTTTTTGACAACGTGCAAGTGATTAAACAAAATGTTGGCACTCGTAGGGCATGAGAGCCAATGGCTTAAGTGGGCAAACCCATTGCCATGTTGTTCGCTGTAGTGTGCAGAAAATAAATTTGAATAGCAGCGGATCAGACCAATGGATAAGGAGAGCTGACCCAAAGCCCCACTCTGTAAGTGGTTATGCATGTACTATTTTTTTTTAAAACACAAGACTGACTCGACCGCTAAAGCTCTCTCTAGACCAGACCTAAAACACAATAGGCATATTTGCCTTAAATACAAAGAGAAACACCAGAGGAGATGGAAGATGCACAGGCTAGCCCTGATAAACGAAGCTCACTAGATAAAAAATATTGGAAATCTCAAGCATGGATTCGAGGCTTGTGCCCCTAACTGGACATATCACTACAACACATACAGACACATCAAGAGACATGACAATGTCTTTAGAGAAGAACTACAGAATGGAAATACAAGTGGCAATTTATGTTTGGTTCATGAACCCCATTCCACTGCTGATCAGTTTTACTGAGACTGCATTTGTAATAGTGTAGAATAAGGGTGATATTTGGAAACACATAGGGAACAGATTATCTCATGCTGAAAGAGAAAGTGCACACGAGCGAAAGGCCACATCGAAACGTGTCCTTCTGGTTACTACTATATTACCATAAAGAATCTACTGCAGGGCAATTTTTTTGGGGAGTGTGCACATTTTTTTCTCAACTCATGTATAAGTACTGATATATATATATATATATATATATATACACACACACACACACACACACACACACACAAAAAAAAAAACGTTGCGAGTTGTAAGCTATAACTTTTAATCAGAAAATAACTGGGTATGCCAAAAAAAAACAGAAATTCCACTACAAAAACCTGAAAGTGTCATTTGTGAAGTTATCTTTGACATGATGTGTGTGAATTCTGGGATGTATGGTTTCACTACTCCCCATAACTAGTGAATTTTAGATTTCAATGTTTTTTAGGTTTTGTACTTTAACCAAGACACTCAAGTGAAGGTTTTGGGGTAGTTTCAAATGGTTCTTCCTGTAACTAGCCTCATTATTCCTTTCTGCGTAAAGACATTTTCCTTTCACAAAGTTTTTTTCACCAATATATCTACATGTACGTTCAAACAGTACACATGAGTTTCTCTACTTTTATGGCAATATACACGGAGGCTAGGTCAAGAGCAAACAGAATAGCACATATCTAGCAATGGTTTAGCCTTGAAGCACTGGTGGATATGTGGTATGGGTATCTACATATTCTGGTATTGCCTTTGCAGTTAAATCAGGATTTTAATGGGTAGTTTTTCCCAGTGTTTTTTTTTATGCATGCTTGTTGGGTACATCATTGCTGCAAATATATTTTACACACCAATGTTCAAACAAACATTGGCAAAGCCAATAGCTCCATCTTGAATTTTGGGTCCCGACAAACATTTGAAAATACTGCTGCAGTGGAAAATAAAACAATGAAGATTAGTTTCTGAATAAAATGTATATACTAAAAAACGAATTTAGTGTGTGACAATTAAATTGACTTTTGAAATGTACAATAGACACTCATGCACTGCAATACAAGCACTTCATAATGGGGGGGGGGTGTAAATCAAATCGCCAACAGAATGAGGTGAATCAGAAATACTTCTCTGAGGAGCTAAAGTCTACACGGTGCATTTTTAAAGGATTGGTAGCAATAGGTCATGCACACAGCAGCCCTGTAACACCAGACCTAAAAACACCATCTGAGGAAGCAGACAGTACAGTTTAATGACAAGTGAGTTAATATGCGGAGGGAATAAATCACAAACTGTGCCAGCAGAAGATGCATGAGGCCACAAGCCCTCCACCTGCAGATATTGACACTCATTCTCACCAACATTTGACCAGAACGTGGCTGTGCGCTTAAAAGTGGGAATGGCAAAAGTAGGTAAGAGGTGTGCAGAGAACAGCCAGGTGGCTCCCTTAAGAGGTGTAAGTCCTGGAGCAGCCCATCTAGAGGAAACACCACTGAGTATCCACAGTTCACACCTGCTCTTCTAGATGGGCATTAATTCTCTAGGTAAGCCAGCGAGATTACCTTCCAATTGACAATGTGGGTCTTTCAACCTTAAGGGATGGGTACCCCCAGGCCTTTTCCCAGATCCTTGAAGTTGCAGGAACCATCAAGCATCCTCAAAGTTGAGACTGCATGTAATCTCTAGTGGCCAAGATGTTGAGTACTGAGTCTGCGACTGAGAAGCTAGGTGTCTGAAAGCTTAAACAATCATGGCTCATGTATGGAAGCTAGTATTTCATTTGAAACAGGTGTGCCGGGTAATGTGTGACTTTCAACAGACTGTAATGCATAAATGTTCGTTTTATTTCATAGTTCGCAGCTTGTTCCACTTAGGGTGGGTTACTCATGTTCACTTCGTGCAAGGTAAACGTTTTAAGAATCTTGGGTGGTAAGCTCACAAGAGTGGGAATTTCAACGGTATCAGCTGAAAACGAATGGAAGAAAATGTCGGGCAAAAAAAAATAATATAAAATTACACGGGGGCAAATGTAACAAAAAGCTAAGCATGAATAACGGAATTAGCTGGCACACAGAAGCGCTGAAAGGGAGTAAAGTGGATAACGTTTAAAGCAGTTAGTTTCATTTGTGAAACAAAGGCTAGTTCCACGACCGCGCATATAGTGCCTCGAAACAAACAGCTGCCACGTGGAAAGTTTTTCTATTTCCGACTCAGGTGTCAACCTTTGTTCTCTATTGCAGAGAACAGATGTGCGCAAGTTCGGGACACCAGACAAGGGCCAGGTAACGATCAACCCACCCCTCAGCAAGAACCCTTCCTGACGTCTGTAACGCACCCAGGTCTTAATAAAGCAAAGCACGCATTCTTTGGCCTCGAAGCGCTGTTGGCTGAGGACCACAGTAAGTGTCGCCATGAGGCTAGGCAAGGGTGGCAGGCAGGCCCTCTGAATAAGGCACGGGGCGCCAGAAAGGTGACCTTAAATTGCCTCTAGTGTCAGACACTTGGATTCAGCCATTAATTACACCCTCTTGGTAATGCGCTCAGTGCCGAAGCGATGAGGTAATTAGCTCAGATAACATTTTCCGCCTCACTTTTTGAGTGTTATGTTTCTGTGTTCTCTCGTTCTCCACTAAAAACCGACCTCTTCCCCGAAGCCCCCTTCTCAGACATACTTTCAGGGTGCCCGGCCTGTCTGTAGGGAATTACAGACACAAAGAACGGCATTCCTCAAACCAGCGCTTGTCAACATGTCTGCACAGCCCCTTACATGCTTGGAGAGTGTCAGGTGCGCCCTTCCCCTCCCATCGTTCCCAACGCGCCCCTCCCACTGGCACTCCAATCCCTCTCCCGGGAACTTGAAAGCGATTCAGCGGTTCTCTGAAAATAGGTAAAGTGTGTTAGGAGGCGTTAGAACATGCATGATAGTTTTATAATGCGAATGCCACCTGCGAAGTATGGAGACATCTTATCACGATTGGGGTGGAATAAAATAAAATACAAATACAGTTTCAGCTGCTGCTGCCACCGGTCGCCTCGATCCTCTTTCCTCAATGGTGAGGGTGGCCCTGCAGTCCCTGGGATATTAGCACAGGCTCCCCCCACCCCCATGCAATCCTGGTGCTTTTCTCATGCTATATCCAGCATAAGAGCAGCGTCCGAACTGGTGCGGCTTGGTCTGCCGCTCAGACAGTGCACTGGGGTCTGTGCAGATGCACATCTTGGTTGGAGAAACCTAAGTGCGCATGTCAGTTTGGCCAACCTAAGACAGCCTGCCAAACTGACATGTGCACTTAGTGCACCAACTCCACCACTCCTCCTCCCTCTCATGGAGCAGCCCCCCCCCCCTCTCCCTGCACATGCTGGCTGAGCCAGCAGCTGAAAAATAAAACAATATTAAAATATTGTATTGATTTCCAGCTGCTGGCTCAGCCAGTTGGGCGAAGCTCCTCCGCCACTGCTCTAACATAATATTAGGAGCAGTCCAGCCACCAGTCTGTTTAGAATAGCAGCAACCCCATCATATTTATTTTTTTATCCACACGCTAGGACAAAAGGGTGTCCCATCATGATAAAATAAATTATCTTATAATTCCATCATTTAACCATTAACACTTTGGAAATGGGCTTGCGATCAACATATTTTCTCTACATTCTGCCTTTTAACAAAGTAACAACATTCAGTCAACCAGTTCTGGCAAAGCTATTGCGTCTAGTTTGCCCTGTGTGAAGAGCGCTGCGGCGAGTTGCCCGGGGAGGGCCACCTTCAGCATAGACAACTCAGCGGGTGCACGGATGCAAGCTGGTTTGAAGCCCCCTTCAGGGCAGGGAAGCGGCTTCTGTTGCTGACAGAGCTGTGCTGGCTTTGATTGCATTAAGGAACTACTTTTCCACCTCACCAAAGCCATAATGTAAAGTCAACGGCACAGTGTAACCATCTGCGAAATGCAGTGGTGCTTTATCGATCACATTAACATGTATTTACAAACTTCTAAAGCTCTCTGCAGCCAGGCGGTTAAAGGGGCGTTAGTGGCTGGTCAGATATATGAACTAACAGGACACACTTTAAAGAATCTTGTGTATCTATGTATATAAAGTATTTATCTAGGGCAAACCTGGCTACGAAGCACTGTAGAAATGGAGGGGGGGGGGGGGGGGGTTGGTGCAACAGAGAATGAACTGAGTGGAGAGAAGATTGAAAGTGGAGTTAATAAGGGCCATGGGGAGTTCCCCACCCTCGAGCTTTGTCGGGCTCAGAGGAAGTCCCTTAGAGACAAGGGGAGTACCAATCTAGGCTAGCCAAAGGCTACCACAACCAGGCAAAGGAACCCTTAACCATTATGTGGCTAGGGTTAGGTAGCAAAGGGAGAAGCTGAGATCTGTGGTACAGTGAGGCAGAGAGAAACAACGAAACAACTCCATGTTTAGAAGATAATGAAAGGACACACAGTAGGCATGTAGGAGGGTTCCCCTTATTGGAATAAGTGGGGTTGCCACGGGTCCACATTTTGTGTGGGCACCAATGCTGGAAAGTGAGGGTGCTTTAGTGGAGTAAAGTAGCAGATCTGTGCATAAGGAATCCAGTGCTGGAAAAGAAGGGTGCGCTCCAAGCCAGCAATTAACCGAGCATACAGACAGCACTGTATTCCAAAAATAATGTATGAGGAACTCAAAACCGTTTGAGCTCTTGTGCAAAAAATTTATTCGCCATCCTCAGCCCCCTTTGCATGGCCGGACTGGCCAGCCGGGCACACCCCGGGAGGGTGAAGCCCCAAGAGGCTGGTTTTGGCACTGAGAGGCCAGTGGCAGCCTTCAGGAGTGCTGGTGCACGTTACACAATCCCAGTGGCAACCCGAACGAGCTCCTCGTTTTGTTTTGATTTTATTTGATTTTTTTAAGCTGGCTCTAGCGCGCATTAGCACGTCCGCACATGGGGGCTGAATTTATCATTTTTGCAGGGGCTGTTTTAAATTCCCAGTCCGGCTCTGTGCCTTGGACACCCGTCCAGCCTCATGCATCTGTCTACTCTGGGACATTAGCCAGTGTGGGCAGTCGTGTGTCTTCGCAGCCAGCACCAGATACCCGTGGGGTCCGTGACACCAGCCAGACGAAGTACCGAACAGCTCTATACCGGCCAGCCTCGGAGGCCCGTCCACTTTACTCGACCATTCACTGTACCATTCACTGTATAATAGCAGGCTAAGACTTTAGTCGTCTACGCTGCATCAGCCAAACTTAAATGCAACCTATCAGTAGGCCTCAGGGCGCCTATCTGCAAGCAGCCTTTGGAGAGCTTCAGACACCCGATAACTGCACATCAGCATAATGCATAATCCAGTTGTGAATGTTGCCGGACTGCAGCACACACATTATGACAGCCAGCCTATGACAGAGTCTGTGACATAGGCCCGCCAATGTAACCTATAAGCTCCATGAGAGCTGCCCTGAAAGCCCTGTCCATTTCGTGACAACCAGACTCGGATAAGCATCGGCTGTGCGCCCTAGGCTTGGCCATTAGCCTTCCACTAGCCATCAATCCGTCTTCACACAAGCAACGCATCTACCGGCCGCAAGCAGGTCACCGATCTAGGCAGTGTACGACCCCCGTTGACAGTGCAACAGCCGCCAGGCTGGGGCATGTGACTTCAGCCAGCATCAGACATCTGACCGGTGCGCAACAGCAGCCAGACACCCACCAATCAAACACTAGTCACCACAGTGACATCTGAGGGCTGTTCACCTTAAAGGCTGAGTTCATGTTTAAAGAGCCAATTTAATGCTCGTAGGAAGCCCAAGGCTTACCCTGATGAGCTTTTGTGTCCGTGAGCGGAAACCATAGCCGCCAGATGCTCTTAATGAGGTTTTTATGAACGGGCTAGAGATGCCGAGGAAAGCGTTTCCTCCCGAGATAGAGCACATCCTGTTTTCAGGAACACCTCAACCAGCGCGGAAAAGATTAGAAGAAAGAGAAAGAAACAAGCATTGGCGAATACAAAAAAGTCTAGCTGTGTATGTTTTGCTATCTACATATATTTTTGCAAACATATGCAATAGATATTACAATTGTAAAAGTAATGAAAAGTAAAAATGCTACAATGTAATGATGGGATGCATATGTTTGCCAAAATATATATATATATATATATATATATATATATATATACATACACACACACACACACACACACACACACACACACACACACGCACACACTATAAACCGTTAACAGTCACAGACAATTCAGAAAAAAACATGAAGAGAAACGTAACATATAGCAAAGCACACGTTCGTGCTTGGGACTTTTACCACAGAAATAAGATGTTATTTTCATCAATTCAATGGTGATGATTTTATCGATCCTGAAAGGAGGAAAAGCTGAGTGGACTCACTGGGATCCATACGTGACCATTAGGTCAAACAGGTTCCTGGAGTGTATTAGGGGTGGTATTAACTCCATGTAGCGTAATCACACAAAATTAATCGGGGATTCCACAAGATTACGCTTGAATTATACAGGGAGAGTAATTCTGCATTTAGCGCTATTTCTTAGCAGAAAAATGTTCCTCTGTGTCCAAAATTGACATGAGGGTGCATTTTGCACTAAGAAATAGCGCTAAATGCAACAGACCACGAAGAGCGAGCACAAGCAGTGGATTGCTAAATGTGCTCTTGGGGTACGATTTTCCTTCCTATTTACTATCAGCGTTTAGCGCCATTTTCTTTGCACAAAATGGGGTTGAGGATGCATTTTGTGCTAAGAAATAGTGCTAAATGCAACACAACATGAGTAGCAAGCACAAGCAGCTACTCACAAAGTAGCATGTTTTTCCCCGAATTAATCCTAATTTTGCGAGCAGGAGTATTTATCAGTAATTCTTCACCAAAGACTAATGCAGAATTACTGAAAGTACTCCAATTACTCCAGTGTCATTGAAATTCTATAATGGCCTAGAGTGAATGCCCTAGTCTATTAAGTGCCGTACTCTGGTAAAAAAATCTTTGCTCCCGTTTCTCCTAAGTAGACAACTTTTTAGGTAAAGGTCACATAAGCACGAGAATAATGCTGTGATTCAGTGAAGAGAACCAGTGCTGAAGTGGGCCGACCTATTGCCCCAGTTGTTTGCTGTGGTGGGCAGAAGCAAAATGTGAATGACAGCTGAATAGACCAGTTAATGATTTTCAGACAAATATAGAAAACAGACTGCAAAAAAGCAAAGGAAGCATTCCATCCACCATGTCAGCCATCTTATGCTATCGTACAACCTGAAGTCGGACACATGCCCAAATGTCAGCTTACAAGTTCTGTTGTTCATTAGAGGTTATATCCATGATCAAAATGTCTAATTATCGGCAAACAATGCCTGCCAAAATGACGTGGCAAACTACTCAATTACAAACATTATCACAGCATAATTGTATGCTTGCAGTAGAAACCACCAAGCAAATCTTATCGCACTGTACTTACCATCCACAAACCACTATTTCTGTATGACGTGGCGGATACTAAAAATGACAAAATAAGTAAAATATCCGTTGCCAATTACTTAACATTCCCTGTCACAAATATGCAAGATAAGACAAGATAGATCCAATCACGCCTCTGACTTCACACATCTGACTGTAGGCACTAGATCCATCAGGGCGTTGATGTGTGACCATATCTGCCTATCATAACAGCCTAAAAGGGCTAAAAAACTGTCTACACGTATTGCAATGGCAGACACAGTAGAGAAGTGCTTTCTGATGTTTCTAGGTGTCCGTCCTCTCTGTCAGATGGAGCAGAAACTGGGGTAGAAAGATTCTTTGAGCGCCACTGGGCCACTGGCAAAACCACTGAATCGGCTTTAGGACGCCCTGTTAGGCAAGCAGTGAAATACTAAGGAACCTTTTATTTCTTGTTGATGCGTGGAACCACTGCCACCATAGTTGCTGGATTCAGCATCAGCTTGATATCCTCTTCCCATATACAGTCAATTAATGGGATAGCACAAATATACTTTCGTGCCTGTTCCTTGAAGTAGTAATGGATGCAGTCTGACTTCACCGAAAGAGGCAAGTCAAACCTCACTGCAGCTCTTTCCATCAAATTATGAAAGCCCTCAATGTCCTCAGAAGGGGAACCTGAGGGACAGGGTGCTGGTGGCGAAAGAGTAGGGAGCAGGTAGTCATCCCACTCATCATGGGGTGGATGGGTGTCCTGGATCTCACCTTCTTCCCTCATCATCAGATGAGGATGGATCATCCCTTGATAGTACTGCAATAATGGAGGCTGGTGTCATTTTTGGTGTCACTGGAGGGGGAGGCCTTGGTGTCACTTGAACAGATAGTGGTGAAGACGGTGGTTGATCCTGTGAAGGTTCTAGAAACCTTTTACGGTAGTCCTGCAGCACAACTTGTAAATCTTATACCAGTGAGAGGGGTACTAGCACATTATGCTGTCTAAGTGGACGTTCCGAATAATCATGGTAGTATGGTGCATATCGTTGTTTGCCTTGAGGATTATAATATTGACAATAATAGGAGTCCTCCTTCTCGGTCGTCCTCATCTTGATATTTCACCTGGAGCTCGGTTGGGCTATGTGCTGGACCAAACAGGCCTTTAGCCTCCAAATCCTCCAGATCAAGTAAGTGGCCAAGAGGATATGGTCAAACTTTGCTGGGGGAGCTGTCTTGAGGCCTTAAGAAGGTCTTTGCCACTTTTATGACCGTCCTCGGTTGTCTTGTCCATGGTGGTGTCCTTGACTAAATTGTTGTCAATGGTGGTATAAGTCAACAATGGCCTCATCGATAGTGGTGTCATCGACAAAGCATCTATGACTGAAGGCTTCATTGTTTTCAATGGTCTCATTGATGAGACAGTGGTAACTCTCACTGTAGTGGCCGTAGACAGTGAAGATCTTGTAGACAGTGCCCTTGCATGGCTCTTTGGATTTGTCATCAACAGTTCTCATGAAGAAGTATGTCCACGGTCTTTAGACTTAGTAGTTGGAGTAGTAGGCTCAGAGGAAGTAGTTTTTGAGGAGAGGTTTGAGGTTTTCTCCTTTTTTTCAGAGTCTTGGGCCCTTCTGCCTTCCTCAGAAGATTTTCCTCTCTTGAGAGACTCAGAGGTGTCACTCTTTTCACCTGAGGATGTATTTCCTTGTGACTTGACCTTTTGTAGCCACAACAGAATTCTTGCCTCAGTTTCTCAATGTCTTCGATGAAAATGTGAAACATACCTTAACTCTGCAGTCCTTATTTGGGTCATCCACATGTAATCTCCTCCCCCCCCCCATGATTTGCAGGGCCTAAAAAGAGTCCTTTATTTGATGTAGCAGACATGTTCTGATATTTTTAAAGCTGGAATAAAGAAAAAACTGAGCAGAGCTCAGGGAGACTCCATTCACATGACTTACAGTAGAAAATCTGAGAAACTGGAGCTTTTATGGTGAGGGTTTTGAAGGGTGCTGTCACCTGATCGGCTGGACTTCAGGCCTTTTCAAATGTTGACAATAAGCTGTAAAATTGAACACACTAACATTGTTTTATATGTAAAATATTTTTATACTGCTATTTAATGGTACCTTGGGACTCCCACTGCGATGACGGGAATGATTCAAGCATGTGAATCTATGAAAGATCCAATACGGGAGAAACATATGTGAAAATATATATATATATATATATATATATATATATATATATATATATACACACACACACACACACACACACACACACACAATGTATCCATATAACCATCTATCTACACTTTAACTCCCATCCATCTGTCAGCTTACTTGCAGCCATCGGAATCCAGACCCACTGCAGTTTTCTGCACCATTGTACTCCAATCCAGCTAGAACCACCTGTACCATGGGTCTCATCCTAGCCTGCTCCTATCTGTACCACTGGCCTCCAATCACACCTGTAGCTATCTGAACAGTGACGTTCTAGACACAACAGAAGTTCTACTCATATATAAGTTATGCATTCTAAAACATCTCCCAACCAGCATGCTACCCATAACCTAGCATTCTAGTTTGCCAATCGGCTGTTCACACTGAAGGACTGGTGCAAACGTGCAAATAATCTATAATGGGACTCCTACAAACTTATTCAGATGTCCACAGTATTTATGGATACAAATGTAAATAAAGAAAGGGGGATATTGAAGTGGAGCTGTGGGTTTCATGTAAAAATCTTGATGAGAAAATGGACGTAACCTTTGCCTTTCACAGAGAAAGTGGTAAATGTGTGGAGCAAACCTACCATCAGTAGTGGCTTGACTTCCAAATATGCAATATGATTCCACAAGGCCTGTCAGGAATAGGAGTTTACTCATAGTAGAATAACAAAGACCGAGCTAGCAACTACAAAGTGTCCAGTGTTAGAGCAAGTACAGAAATTGGCAGGCTGAGGGGTAGACCTTGTCTGTCTACTGTTGCTGTTGATGGCTGTTGCTAAGGACGCGTATTCCATTTCTTTGATCAGGCAGACAACTCCAGCCATGTCATTTTAATTTCTGTATGCATATATTTTCAGCGAGCTGTATTCACAACACACTACTGTTGCTTCATCATACTTCCTGGAGTATCCATTCATAAGCCAAATGACACCATCCTGAAAAGTGAAGGGTGAAGCTGGCCTGAACTAAATAACTCTAATACAAGCATTAGCAAAGTCAATTGGTCGGGCTTTGGCTGCTAGCTTTTTGGCTTTGTCAGTGCTAGCTTTGTTTTGCCATGGTTTTTATAACGCATTGTTGTGGGACCTGTTGGGCCCTCACCAATATAGATTTAAAAAAACATACATTTTGTTGGGTTTCAAAAAGGACACACGGCATACTACCTTCTGGGACTTAAAAGAACTACTTTGTGTGCATGTATGCTCCTTGTCAAAGAACAGAAAGCCATCAATCACAGTGAGGTTTGCCAAAATCTCACTCACTACCTCTATGGAGTGTGCACCATGCTGTAGTGGGAGGAATTAATTGAAATTGTGATCGACATCAGACTAATGGTTGAACAAGGTTGACTGAAAGCATATTTTTATATATATATATATATATATATATATATATATATATATATATATATATATATATATATATATATATATATATATATATATATATATACACACATATACATACACACACACTCTTACACATACATATATATTTAAATATATATATATATATATATATATATATATATATATATATATATATATACATACACACACACACACACACACACACACACACACACCTACATATACACATGTTAAAAATAGGGTCTGTAGGTGGCAGTACTTTGCACCCTGTCCAAGTGGGGCCTGTCTCTTTAGTCAGGGTAAGGGAGTCACACAGCTAAGATAACCACTGCTCACCTGCTTGGTAGCTTGGCACGAGCACTCAGGCTTATCTCAGAGGCAATGTCCAAAGTATTTGCACACAGTAACACAGTGAAAACACCACGAAAGTACTTCATACCAGTTTAGAAAAATAGCCAATATTTATCTGAATAAAACAAGACCAAAACGACAAAAACCAACATACACAAGCGAAGATAAAAAATTTCAAAGAATAAATCTTAGTATACCGCTTGGAAACACAATAGCTCCAACTAGGGCTATCCTGGTGTCTTGATGGAGTGGTTCCCAAAAGTCCGATGTCACTCACGAGGGAGTGCAGACCGGTCAAGGAGTCGAACGGAACCCATGTACAGTATCTTGGAAAACAAGGAGACAGACATTGCACTGAGTAGGGGAGGTGCAGCGCCACTGGAGCCGGTGTGGCATCAGCTCCTTACTGCTATCGGGGAGATGAGGCTTTGGTTTCTTAGTGCTAGGCAGGGGTGGTGAGGCATCTGTTCCTTACAATTGCAGGGGAGGTGATGCAGCATCTGTTCCTTACAACAAGGTGGGAGGGTGGGCGGGGTCGATGAATCCAGCAGGTCACGACTCGAGGCGTCTACTTTGTGGTGTTGCGATCACACCACGGGGCCATAGGTGCTGTGGCAGAGTTGGAGTTGGGTGTCATGGACGTCAGGGACACGGCACGTAGGACTCACACCGTGGCGGGACTTCGACAGGCCTGTGACTTCGGTCATGGTCATTGCACTCAGCAAGGACCACCGCTCTGGTGCAGGCAGCTGCACGGAGTCGGACAGTGGCACCGGTTCCAAAGCCGCTTTGGAGTCAGTATGCTGGGTTCTTCTTGGTTGCACGACGACTCACTCCCAATGGACCAATAACTGGATTTGCAGCACTTGGCAAGTCAGGACTCTCAGCAAGAGAGCTCAGGTGCTGGCAGATGATGTCTGAGACTTCGTAACAGGAGGCAAACTCAGTCCAGGCCCTTGGAGAACCTTTGGAAGCAGACTGTAGAAAGTAAAGTCTAGTTCTTTCACTCCTGGAAAGAGGCAGCAAAGCAAAAAACAGAGTGGCAGTCCCTCCCACAGTATCCAACTTTTCTTCCTGGCAGAATGTCCTCCGTTCAGAAGGATTCTAACTCTGAGGTATCAGAGGACCAGTACTTATACCCATTCCTGTCTTTGAAGAGGGCAAACTTCAAAGATAAGTCTTTGTAGGGCACAAGACCCTGTCTTTCCCTGCGGTAACTAACTTGCGCTCCTGCCATGCAGGATTTTATTGAATAATTTTACTGGTAATACTTCATGTATATTTTTAATGACGTTATAGGAGTTGTCATGAGTGCTGTAATATCAGGGGTAATTAGCAGTGCATGGCGAGGGCACAAGTTAGTTACCTTAGAACACGAGTTATACTTACTTGTAAGATCTCTAACTGTAACTGCTAAATTTCTGTGGTTTTGTATCAGTAACTATAACGTCCCTGTAATGTATTTTTTTTCAGTGAATTTGTAAGGGTTTTAAAATCTATTTTCTAACTACCACATCCCTGTAACTGTTGGATTTGTCAGTGAATTTCTAAGATTTTTTTTTTTTTTAACGTAAAGTAATTTTCGTGACTATATATGTAAATCCAACCACCACCGCACACGGCCTTTGGCTGTGTGCAGCAGCGGTTGGCCGCAAAGCCTGCCACCAACCCCTATAACCACCCAATCCTGCTCTATGCACGGCTACACACAGCTGAGGTTGGCCGCAGGGCCTGGCCTGCGGCCAACCCCTATAACAACCCAACCCTTCACAGACTCCCACCCCAGGCCAATCTCAGCCCCATGGAGCTCTTCCCCTGAGACCCAGCCTAATTATTTAATTTTGTTTTGGGGGAGGGCGGAGAGTGGACCCCGCCCGATCACAGGCTCGGTGGCTCCATACCCTGAGGCCTGGCCTAAATATTTAATTTATTTGGTTGTGGGCAGTGCAGAAAAGCTGATCTCGGCACCGGGGACCCCATCCCCTAGGACCCAGCTTAAATATTTAATTTTATGAGGGAGAAGGGGATCCTGCACAGCCATCCCCCGCCCCCATCCCCCCACCCCAAGGGGGATCTCAGCCCCGGGGATCCCATCCCCCAATCGCCCATCCTAAACATTTACTTTGGTTTGGGGGGGGGGGGGGGGGGGTGAGTGGGGGTGGCTCCCTCCTCAGGCCAGTCTTGGCCCCAGGTATCCCATCCTCCGGGGTCCAGTATTTAGTTTTTGGGGGTGGAGAGGGTGCCCCTCGGCCCCCCTGACCAGGTCAATCTGGACTCCAGGGACCCCATCCCAAGGGGCCAGGCCATGCGACCTGGGTGGCCCCGAGGGCACCCAGCTTCAATGTTGCCCCCCCCCCAACTTCCTATGGGAGCCCGCATTGCTGTCACATAGGAGGGAGCTGCTAAAGTAGCAATGTTTCCTCTGACCGCCAGCCTTCCTGCGGGTAGGCAGAAAGAAGGAACCTCTGCTCTGATGAAGTGAGATCTGACAGCTCTCCCTTCATCAGACCGGTGTGTTTGCTGGGACTTGGCGGAAGTTTTAAAGCTGCCGCCAAGCCACAGTAAACACCTATGTCCCGGGGCGGGCACCCCGGGACATAGCATGAGCCGGCCTTGGAGGGTTGCAGTCCCCATAGCCATCATTGGCTCCAGGAGAGAGGCTGCGTCGCTCCCCTTCAACATACATAGCCTCAGGGTGGTGGTCTTCGGGGTGCAAACAGACTAAATGCTTTTTGTTGGAAATGGCCCTTTTTGCAGGGTTATCCCCAAACGTTTTGCCTTCCTCCTCCTATTTTTTCAGGTCTGTTTTAGCTGGTTTATTGTCTCTGCGCACTTTACCACTCCTAATCAGTGCTAAAGTGCAACTGCTCCCTATAGAAATTGTACTGTTGATTGATTTATCCATGATTGGCATATTTGATTTACTGGTAAGTCCCTAGTAAAGTGCACTAGAGGTGCCCAGGGCCTGTAAATCAAATGCTACTAGTGGGCCTGCAGCACTGGGTGTGCCACCCACATAAGTAGCTCTGTAGTCATGTCTCAGACCTGCCACTGCAGTGTCTGTGTGTGCAGTTTTGACTGTAACTTCGACTTGGCAAGTGTACCCGCTTGCCAGGCCTAAACCTTCCCTTTTCTTACATGTAAGGCACCCCTAAGGTAGGCCCTAAGTAGCCCCAAGGGCAGGGTGTAGTGTATGGTTAAGGTAGGACATATAGTAATGTGTTTTATATTTCCTGACAGTGAAATATTGCTAAATTCGTTTTTCACTGCTGCAAGGCCTGTCCCTCTCATAGGTTAACATGGGGGCTACCTTTAAATCTGATTAAAGTGTAGATTCCCTTTGGGAGCGGATGGACAGGTGGAGTTTGGGGTCTCTGAGCTCACAATTTAAAAATACATCTTTTAGTAAAGTTGATTTTAAGATTGTGTGTTTTAGAAAGTAGGCATTTTCTTGCTTAATCCGTTCTGTTTGTGGATTCCCTGTCTGGGTTAGTTTGACAGTTGGGCTGTTCACACCTCTCCTCTAGACAGTGACACAAAGGGGGCTGGGGTGTAGCCTGCATATCTTGATTAGCCATCTGTGCTGTAGGGGAGGGGAGAAGGGGTCACTCACACCTGAAAGGACTGTGCCTGCCCTCACACAATGCTGTCTCCGACCCCCTGGTGAGTGTCTGGGGCCTGGCCTGGACAAGGAAGGATCTTGCAAACACTGGAGACTTTGCTGTGAAGTTTGCAAACTTCAAAGGCAGAACTGGGTATAAGAAGCAGACCCAAAACCCCACACTTTTAGAATCTTTCGGGCATCAAGAGGAACCTCTGCCTAGGAGAAGAGGTGAAGGAGGAGTACTGTCCCTTTGCTGTGTTGCTTTGCTGGACTTGCCTGCAGTTGCTGCTTCTGCCTGAAAAGAGTGCAAAGGATGAACTTTGCTGTGTGTCCTGCTTGAGAAAATTCTCCAAGGGCTTGGAGTAGAGCTTGCCTCCTGTTGGAAGTCTCAGGGACACCAAAGACTTCAGTTTCCTCGACCGGCAGCACTGGGAACTGTGTGTTTTGTGCTGTCCAAGAGGAGAAACCACTGCGCCGCCGCCAACGATGCCAGTGGCCTGCACTGTGACCTGCCGACGCCGCACGGAGTCGCATTGCCCCGCTTCGCACCGCGACCCTGGTCTCACCGACACAATCATCGGACGACTTTACCGAGCCACAGCTCACACCGCGACCTGTGGGCCCCGCACTCCGGCGTCACCTCCTCACACCGCAGCCTGGGCATCCCCGACGACGTCGCTCCTGCTGACACCGGTGCCGCTGCCTGCACCGTGGCCTGTGGACACCGCTCGTGAGGAGTACGAAGCACAGTCACGTCCCGCGCCGCAACCCGGGTCAACCGACGCCAGCACCATCGGCTCCAGTGTCATCACCAGGCATCCTTGCCTGCACCATGGCCTGTGGATACCGCTTGTGAGGGTCACGAAGCACCGTCCCACACCGCTGGCTTGGGCCTACAGGCGACAGCGCTTCCGAAACGACTACGCCGCTGCCTGCACAGTGACCTGTGGACACTGCACATTGCACCACCCCGCTTCACACCGCAGCCCTGGTCTCACCGACACCGCTGGACGCCGTCACCAAGCAGTTGCCTGCACCGTGACCTATGGACACCGCACGTCACATCGTCCCGCTTCGTACCGCAGCCCCGCCAGCGCACCTGATTTCATCAGCCGGAGTTCGATCCCCAAAGTGCGTGACTTCAAGGGCCTGACGACTCCTGCACCGACTCCGGAACCGACGCCAGCGACACCGCTCTCGGAGCTCACCGCGAGGATCACGACACCCTGCGAATCCAAGGTACTGTTTGTGGGTCTTCCCGACACCGCAGCTGGCCCGCGACGCCGAGGCCAGCCTGAACTTTTGGTTTTGTTGTTCACTACGCCGTGATAGCCCCAGGTGGAGTTATCGACTTCAAGGAACTGTATTGTTAAGTACATCTAGCAGCATTCATATTTTTATTACTGTATGTTGGATTTTTTTTAATCATATTTGGTCTTGTTTTATATAGATAAATATTGGCTATTTTTCTAAAACTGGTGTGGTGTCCTTTTGTAGTGTTTTCACTTATTACTGTGTGTTATGTGCAAATGCTTTACACATTGCTTCTGAGATAAGCCTGACTGCTCGTGCCAAGCTACCAAGGGGGTGAGCAGGGGTTATCTGAGCGGGTATTTCCCTTATCCTGACTAGAGTGAGGGTCCCTACTTGGACAGGGTGCAAACCAACTGCCATCTAGAGACCCCATTTCTAAAATTTTTTTGTTCTTTTCTTCACATCTGCCTCGGGGAGATGGTGGTCACCGTGGCTGCACACCCACGCAACAAGTTTACTTAATGCCTCTGGGGGGTCATGGTCCCCGGGGTGGGAGCCATGAGGACCCCACTGCACACAGTTTAATGAATGACCCTGGGAGTTGATGGTCCCCAGGGCTGCAGGGGGACTGTGCAGCACCCAGCATGCAATATAATCAATGCCCGAGTAGGTGGTGGTCCCTGGGGCTGCAGGGAGTCCGAAACAGACCCCCTATTTCTTTTTAATTTTGCCCCAGGGAGTTGGTGGTACCTGTGCTGTGGGGGAAGGGGACGGGGCATGCTGTCCCTGCACATCATTTTAATTTTTGCCCTGAGGAGTTGGCAGAGCCCGGGGATGCGGTGTGAGGAGGGTGGGTGTATCCCCACGCACTTCCCAGAACATATAAATAAATGTCCCCCGGGACCTGGCCCACCAGGAGGCTCTATGAAAAAAAGCGCAAGCCCATTCTTTTTTTCTGAATTTTCCCCAGATTCGTAGATTTAAAAAAAAAAAAATGCTTTTTAGCTTGTGGGGGTCCGGGGTTGTTGGGATCCCTCTGGGGCCCCCAACACAAGAGCTAAGGGGACAGGGTGTCTCTATCCTGGTCCCTTTTGTTTCTGATTTTATGTAGTTTTTTTTTTTTTTAGACACTGCTGAAGCCAAGTCCCAAGATGGCTGGCAACACTTCCTGGTTTGAAGTGTTGGCAGCCAATCAGAGCTGTGCATTTCCTTGCATGAGCTCATCATTATTTGCAAAGTCACCATGGCCAGAGATACTCAAATTTGGATTTCCTTAAGTTTCTCAAAAACTACTGAACAGATTTTTCCACATAAGCGAAAGCACAATTTGCGTACCAAAAGCTAGATCTTATTCCATCCAGAGGCTCGGGCTGTAGGTGTGTCTAAAAGGTCCTATGGAAATTAACATGGGAAATACAATTTTTTTGACCCACCCTTTTTCTCAGCCTCCACTTGACAGATCACCTCAAAACTTTTCATGTGCAACAAGAATACCTGACACACTTTTTGGGGGAAAATTTTGTTAAGATTTGTCAAGTTTCGGGGTGATTAATCAAGTAGGGGCAGAGAAAAAGGGTGGGGTCCCAAAATGTTTTTTTCCCATGCATTCTTCCATAGAAATTTTGAATCGGAATAGCACCTGGGAATATCTCCCAAACCACTGGACAGAATTTTACCAAATCTGGCAGAAATGTAGCTTTTGGTCCAGAAAGCAAACATTTTGTTATTTAGCGTAAATCCATTCAATAGTTTTCAGGAATTAAAGAAAATCCAAATTTGCAAATATAGGGGCGCAAAGGCTTCGAGAACCCTCCCGACCTCACTCTGAGATCTAATTGGCTGCACTTCAACAAGAAAGTGTTGGCAGCCATCTTGGGACTCTGCTTCAGCCAAGTCTCAGAAATAAAGATTAAAAAAAAAAAAAGTGCCAGAGTAGGGACACCGTGACCCCTTAGCTGTGGTGCTGGGGTGCCTCCCGTCCCCCCCCAAACCCTCAAGAACAAAAAAAGCTTATTTTTTTAAATTCAGTGAGAGTTGCGGTCAATCCGCCCATTTTTTTTTTTTAAAGCACGGATTCCCTTACTTGTTCCAATGAAGTCCCCGGGTGGGCCCTGGAGACCGCCACCTGCACTGGACTAATGTTTAATCAAATGCGAGGAGCTGCCTTGCCCCCTCCCCACAGCCCATAGTGTGATAGCGACACCGCGATGTAGATGGCTTGGATCTTGGCTTGCTGGATTCATTGACCCCGCCGGGTCATAAGGAACAGACGCCAGACAACTGATTCCACATCACCTCCCCTGCAACCATAAGGAACAGACGCCTCACCTCCCCTGCCTAGCAGTAAGAAACAGATGCCTCACATCCCCAATAGCAGTAAGGAACCAACGCCACACCTTCTCCAGCAACACCTCAACTCCCCGAATCTGTGCATCATCTGTCGCCTCATCCTCTTCCAAGGCACTGTACCTGGGGTCCATGTGACTCAGTGACTGGCCCGCACTTCCTCATGAGTGGCTTCGGACTGTTGGGAACGACTTAGTCAAGATGCCATGCTAGTCCCAGTTGGAGCTATTGTGTTTCTAAGTGCTTTACTAAGATTTCATCTTTGAAAATTCCAATCTTTACTTGTGTATGTTGGATTTTGTTGTTTTGGTCTTGTTTTACTCAGATAAATATTAGCTATTTTTCTAAACTGGTTTACTTTTGTGGTGTTTTCACTATGGTACTGTGTATGTACAAATAATTTGCACATTGCCTCTGAGATACACGTGACTGCTCGTGCAAACCTACTAAGGAGGTGAGAAGGGGCTATCTTTGCTGTTTGCCCTCTTTCCCAGACTAGACTGAGGATCCCTACTTCAACAGGCTGCAAACTACTGCCAACTAGAGACCCCGCTTCTAACACCCAGAGAGCCCCGTACCTGATAAAAGGACTCCTCTTTACTTCGACTTTACCCTCTTATTTTGAAAGGGATTTATTAATTGCCAACAGCCTTTGAAAGTACCATCTTCACAGTAAAAGCAATGAGACACTTTTGCAAAGTACACCCTGGGTTATAGTCTGGACATCTTGGCATTCGTTGGTGCACCTATAAACAACTAAATGCAAAAAATACATCAATTGTTGTTTTTGCTGCAGATAGCCACAAATGGATATCCATTATATGCTCCATAACGGTCACAAAGTTAAGCTGAGAGGAATGTGTTATGCACTGACAGACCAAACCTGCCCATGAATCATCTAGAGGAACAGGACTCGGGTTAAGGACCATCTAGAACAGTAACTCCAGCTGAGATGCACTGATCCAAGAACACACCATAATATTCCTGTTATAATCTAACCCGTTCACATAGTAGGTCACCAAAGCCTACGGAAAAGGCCAAGTTGTAAGTGTTTGGCGGATCTGTAAGCATTCCCTGTACTACCAGATGAGTAGGCAGATCCTGAGTGGGTAAGCGTTCAGTGCATTATAGTGTAGAATACTGCAACACAGGAGATTATTACGTTTGTAGTATTTGGGGGTAACGCCAAATTACGGTGCCACCAGACACTGGCAATGCTTTAAAGCCACTATACTCTGGAACTACTGGTGTGACCAGGGCTAGAGAACTCATAACTTCAATAAAATGAAGAGACAGAGTTTATGCATAACAGACCTCAGTTCTTTCTGGGGGAAATCTAAGTACCATAAAAGAAATCGGTGAAATGTACCACTGATTACAGCAGGGTAAACTTCCAACATAGTATAAAGGTAAGCTACTAAAATGAATTTTAGCGCCGGAAAAAACACTTTCTCAACATTCAAAATAACCTTGTCCAAACACCTGGCAGTAATCGTCCTAATCCACTAACACACTTCAGAGGCAAAATGAAAAGGCGTCCTTGAAACTTTAGTACTAAAGGCGAGCCAAAACGCTGCTCAAGAACCTCCACGAAGCCACCACAAATAAACAGGAGAGCCAATCTAATGATACAAAGATAACTCCATCATTTTCCTACATTTTAAGCCACTAAAACCAAAAACAAAATTCTATACAATATAACGTTATTTGCATCAATTCAATGAATGCAAGAGTACTACAAGGAAATCGAGTAAGGAGCAGATATTACCCGAAGGACGAGAAACTCCTTAACAATGAAAGGTCACAGGACCTTCAACAGCAAAACGCATGGAAGAGAAAGAACCATATAACAAAGTGGTGAGTATGCCACAAAGGGGATAGTAACCAAATTCTGGACAGGGTATCTGTTCTCGGACATGGTTAGATTACCTTTCCCTATTGCATACCTAGTTCTCCACAGTGACCGCGGTGCCTACTTAATATTTTTTATACAACTAGCCATGCAGAGCATCTTTAGGCACCCTGAACCACTATGCCAGCATTCTCCTGAAAACCACTGCACTACAACTTAAAGGCACAGATACTCGAGTATAAAAATGATTCAGCAGAAAAACATTGACTGACAGACATAACAAAGGACAAACAATCCATACAATGAATGTCACCCATGAAAATATATTCAGTTGTGATCCTTAATCTTGGTGACTTGGCCAGTCCTCAATCCCGACATCCCTCGCACAAATATAACCATCCTCGTTCGCACAGATCAGCGTCCTGCAAAATACAAGGAAACTACCATTGCCCTTCAATCTGTAAAAGAGCAGCTGTATCACATTGGTGGTCTTCTCCACTTTCTTAATGTGGGCCAACGTCGCCCTCTTGCAATCAGACTTTGAACCAGACCACGTAATGAATCCGAGGCCAGTCTCAAATCTGACTTTTTTTTTTTTGTTTGTTTTTTTAAAGACAAATAAAGTTTCAAATCAGTGGCCAAAAATATAACTTAAAATTTAAACTTCTGAAAGTAAGTCAGTGGCTTGCCTTGGACAAAGGCAAAACCTATGTTTTGGTGTTACTAGACGTTTGAGAATCTTTGGATACTGTGAACTACGAGACCCTGCTTGACCCATTAACCCATGTGACCAGGGATTTGTTTAGTTATCATAAATTGGTTTACCTTCTGCTTCACTGATGGGAATCAATTTGATCTCCTAAATCTTCTGTTGTGACAAGGAGTTCCCCTCAGACGGACAATGTACCCTATCATGTCTAACATTTACAAGGAACTGTTGACTTCTTAGAACTAAGAAGGCATAGTCATTCGTCAACACAGTTGACAACCAGCTTTACTCAGAGAACAACCCCTAAATGGACTGAAAAGCTGAAATGGCTCCTAAGCAAGCTAGAACTTTGGATGGGTTCATGTCTACTAACCCTAAACTCAGCAAAAACAATTTTCACTGTTATAAGGAGAAGAGATCCCAAACTCAAAAAAAGCTAAAAGCCTCCAATAATCACTTCAGTAATTAATAGGTTCCTAGGTCCCTAAGATTGGTCCTAACCTTCCACTGGCTCCAAATGAGAATACTTTAAAGTTAACTAAATCGACCCATTATAAACTGCACCATTGAAGAAAATCATAAACAGAGAAAGAATTCAAGGAAGTTAAACAACCACTGTCTCCTCTTACCTCAACAATGGTAATGCTATATAGATAGGAATACTAAAAGTTGCAGTTTCAGTCAAAGCTCCCGCATATGTAGCAGCCACATTAGTAATGCAAATGAAAAAGAGTAGTCACAACAACCAAGTTGTTCAGTTCTTAATTGGAAGATGATTGAAGCTAGAATCAATGTTCTGGTAGACACCGGGCTCTTTGCACCAGCACTTTGTACAGGCCATGTTTACATTAAGACCACTTGACTATATATTTGAACAGAAAAATGAGCCACTGAACCTACTGTCAATTTAGACCCACAACTGGACGCTCATACAAGTCTGAAAGACCTCAACTGAATACCCTCAGCCACTCTCCAGAGTCACACAACTTGTCTTTGAGCCTCAACCTGCACTCTCAAACCAACTTTGCAAATCCTAACAACTATACTGTGCACATCATCATTCTCTGAATCGATGTAACCACCCTCCACACGTACACATCCTTTTTCACGTTCTCAGCTATGTTATCACGCTCTGCACAGCCTCACGACCTTATTCTGTACACCCTTCGGCCCCTAATCTGACCTCCTCAGCCACACTATGTACCGTCTCTCTGCACATACTGAGTGCACCATCCACTTCGCTATGTGTAGCATCAGTAAGGCTTTGTACACCTAAGCTGTGTTCTGATCTCCATATGTCAAACTGTTCAGCCAAAGTTATAGTTATTAACCACTGTAAACTTGTGGGGAGCTACTGAGAGGGAGAAACAGGACAGAGGTCAGGCGAGGCAGGGGAAACTGAAGTGACTGGGGGAGCTTTGTTGGGAAGTTCACTAGAAGAATCAACTGAACCTACTTCACCGTTCTGGTCAGTCTGCTGGCAGGTGGAAGGTTAACAGCTTCGTGGCACTGTACAGCGTTCTTGGTGCACAAATTATAGGAGAAGCTGTGCAATTACTGGGGATGACTGAGAACACAGCCTTAGCTGCACCTGCATTGTTTTCAGACACTGTCAGCCCTAATAAATGGGAAATGGAAGAAGGCTGTCGGGCTGCCAGCACAGACAGGATGCTGACCTATAATTAAGGAGCCCTGCCCCAAGGACTACTGTGGATTTAAACCTGGTATCAATATCCACTACCTATTAGGGATGAGTTCTCACTTGTTGCAAGTGAAAAGCTCCAATACCCTGGGGTTAGGTTCATGCTTAAACACATAAATGCATTAATAATGAGGGAACTGGTCGGAAAGGTCACACTTTTCACTCACCATTACCAACTCTACATTTGTGGATCATCCCCTGTTGCAAGCATCACACTTCACAGAGTGCATGAGAAAAAACTGTGACACAAATGAGGGGGTAGGGCAAGGAGTCTGACCACGAAGTAAATGGTGTAGAGGAGGAGAGAGGCTAGGAGAAAGACGGAATGAGACAAAGGGCTGGGATAAAGAGATGATTAATGAAACATCTGGTCAGACGGAGAGAGAGCCTAAGATGAATGAGGACTGGGGAAAGAAGACAAGTAGTTTGTAACAAGTGCGAGGACTGGACGAGAACAGCGACAGGACGAGGGTTGAATGAAGTGACAGGTTGATTAGTCAGAAGGCCTGAGATGCAGAAATGGGTACAGTAAGAAGAGGCAGTCCTCGATGAACACATTTCGAACTTTTTATGAAGCATTAACATTACATTTAGAGGCAGGGCAATGCAGCACACCCGGTCAGGATGGACAGGGACGGGATAAGATCCTGAAAGTCACATTAGAGAAAGTAAACATGGGGCCAGAGTTACTTTCAGTTGGCGGAAATAAGCATTCTTTTTGGTAACTATGTAGACTGGGTTGTATTTCGTGGCAGTAGTGGAGTAATTTTCTGCATACGTCGCTATTTGGCATAACGTTACTTACTGGACCCTCCATCTAGAAAAGTTGGGCATTTTTTCAGTAATGAGAAACTGGCCAATGTTTTGGGGCATGTTAATGGGAATTAGTGTATTTGTTGGTGGCGACTGGCCATCTCTGCATAAAGATGTCCCGAGGTATAGGAGGGCGAGACAGGTTTATGGAAAGGGGACGGTGAGAAAGACACATTTTGCTTAATCTAGGATACAAATGAATATTGTGGCCTAGCAAAGAAATTGACAACTGTTGACTCACAAAGGGGAAAAACTAACAGGGTCATAATCTGCATTCAAAAGATTGATTAAAATGCAAAACTTATAAGTAATAATTAAGTTTTAAAGAACATTACATCCAGCAACGGCCCTTCCGCTATGGCAGAGGAGCGTCACCCGACACCCCGTTTCCCCCACCAGTAGCAGTATCTGCAAAACTTTACAAATAAAACAATAATAAATGTTTATTACCGTTTTATTTTTAAAGAGGTGGGGCTATGGGGATGTCAAGCAAGGAGGGGGAGTGGTGTGCACTCCCCTCAGTGTGTATGTGTGTTTGGCCGGCCTAACACACATGTGCACTGAGCTCTCTCCAAGCCAGCAGTGTGTTGCCGGGTTGGAGAGAGCAGGCACAGGCTGGGAGTGCCAAGTCTGGGCGCTCTGGCCTATCCTAACGCTGCTCTCATGCCGCCAGCAGCATCAGAGCTGCATTAGGATTGGCTGCAAGACCGGTGATGCGTTGGGCACTCGGAAGTCGGGTAAGTTTATTTAATTTAATTTATTTTTTGTTTATTCACCGTGCAGCAAGCCTAGACAGATTACACTGTTCTGTACACTAATAAATATCCACCCCTTAACCCCTTCGTCGCCATGGACGTAATGGTTACGTCCATGGCAGCGCCCGTGTGGCGCCATGGACGTAACCATTACGTCCTGCGACGCTCCCCCGAGGGCCACCCCCCCACCCCCCCAGGCCAGGGCTGAAAGGGGAATCCCTTCCCTTTCCACCCCCCGCACCCCCCTTGTGACGTCAGCGCGCGAGCGCGCGCTGACAATCACAGAGCCTCCCCCAACGATCGGAAGAGAAATGCTTTGCATTTCTCTTCCGATCACGTGGGGGAGGCCGAGAGAGGCTTCAAAGGGAAGGAAATGTATTGCCCTTCCCTTTGAAGTCTCTCTCTGCGTTCTGGCAGCCGGATTGAAAGCAATCCAGCTGTCAAAACGCCCACTAGACACCAGGGATGTCTTTTCTCAAAAGGAAATTGGCATAAGGGAGCGACCCCTTGGGCAAGGGTCGCTCCCAGGAGGGCCTTTTTTTTTTTAAGGCCTTTTCTGCCCCCCCAGAAACCTCTAGATAATGTTTTTTTTTTTTTTTGTTTAGTTTTTTGTTTTAGAGGTGGGGAGTGACCCCTTAGGCAAGGGTCGCTCCCATAGGGGTCAAATTATATTTAGGCCATTTCTGCCCCCCTTGGGGGCAGATTTGCCTATTTTTATGAGGCCAATCTGCCCCCAAGGGGGACAGAAACCACTAGACACCAGGGAGTTTTTTTATTATTTCACGTAATGGGAGCGGCCCCTTAGGCAAGGGTCACTCCCCTGGGGGGGCAAATTTATTTTAGGCCATTTCTGCCTCCCCTGGGGACAGATCGGCCTATTGTTATTAGGCCGATCTGCCCTCGGGGGGGCAGAAACCTCTTGGCGCCAGGGCAATTTTTTTTGGTGTGTTTTTTGTTTTTGTTTGTTTTTTTAGAGATGGGGAGCGACCACTTAGGCAAGGGTAGGCAAGGGTCGCTCCCCTTGAGGGGTTAATTGTATTTAGGCCATTTCTGCCAGTTTTGGGGGCAGATAAGCACCAGGGATCTTTTTTTTGCACCAATGTCACGCAAGGGGAGCGACCTCGTAGGCAAGGGTGGCTCCCCGGGGGGGGGGGGGATTTATTTTAGGCCATTTCTGCCCCCCCCCTGGGGGCAGATCGGCCTATTGTCATTAGGCCGATCTGCCTCCAGGGGGGGCAGAAACCTCTAGGCGCCAGGGCAATTTTTTTTTTGTTTTTGTTTTTTTTTTAGAGATGGGGAGCGACCCCTTAGGCAAGGGTCGCTACCCTGGAGGGGCAAATTGTATTTAGACCATTTCTGCCCCCATTGGGGGCGAATCGGCCGATTTTAGGTGAATCTGCCCCCAAGGAGGACAGAAACCACTAGGCGCCAGGGCCAATTTTGTTTTTCGTGTTTTTTTTTTTTTTTTTTTTTTTTTTAAAGAGATGGGGAGCAACCCCTTAGGCAAGGGTCACTCCCCTGGAGGGGCAAATTGTATTTAGACCATTTCTGCCCCCCTTGGGGGCAAATCGGCCGATTTTAGGTGAATCTGCCCCAAGGGGGGCAGAAACCACTGGCACCGGGGATCTTTTTTTTTTTGGCGCCGTCACGCAAGGGGAGCGACCTTGCAGGCAAATTTATTTTAGGCCATATCTGATCCCCCTGGGGCCGGCTGAGCTAGAGTCCAAAATCCACAGGTAAACACTTTGCAAAAAAAAACTCTGTTTTCTGTGAAAAAATGTGATGTGTCCACGTTGTGTTTTGGGCCATTTCCTTTCGTGGGTGCTAGGCCCACTCACACAAGTGAGGTACCATTTTTATCGGGAGACTTGGGGGAATGCTGGGTGGAAGGACATTTGTGGCTCCTCTCAGATTCCAGAACTTTCTGTCACCGAAATGAGAGAAAAATGTGTTTTTTTAGCCAAATTTTGAGGTTTGCAAAGGATTCTGGGTAACAGAACCTGGTCAGAGCCCCACAAGTCACCCCATCTTGGATTCCCCTAGGTCTCTAGTTTTCAAAAATGCACAGGTTTGGTAGGTTTCCCTAGGTGCCAGCTGAGCTAGAGGCCAAAATCTACAGGTAGGCACTTTGCAAAAAACACCTCTGTTTTCTGTAAAAAAATGGGACGTGTCCACGTTGTGTTTTGGGGCATTTCCTGTCGCAGGCGCTAGGCCTACCCACACAAGTGAGGTATCATTTTTATCGGGAGACTTGGGGGAACATATAATAGCAAAACAAGTGTTATTGCCCCTTGTCTTTCTCTACATTTTTTCCTTCCAAATATAAGAGAGTGTGTAAAAAAGACATCTATTTGAGAAATGCCCTGTAATTCACATGCTAGTATGGGCACCCCGGAATTCAGAGATGTGCAAATAACCACTGCTCCTCAACACCTTATCTTGTGCCCATTTTGGAAATACAAAGGTTTTCTTGATAGCTATTTTTTACTCTTTATATTTCAGCAAATGAATTGCTGTATGCCCGGTATAGAATGAAAACCCACTGCAGGGTGCAGGTCATTTATTGGCTCTGGGTACCTAGAGTTCTTGATGAACCTACAAGCCCTATATATCCCCGCAACCAGAGGAGTCCTGCAGACGTAACGGTATATTGCTTTAAAAAATCTGACATTGCAGGAAAAAGTTACAGAGTAAAACGTAGAGAAAAATTGCAGATTTTTTCACCTCAATTTCAATATTTTTTTTTCCAGTTATTTTCTGTAGGAAACCCTTGTAGGATCTACACAAATTACCCCTTGCTGAATTTAGAATTTTGTCTACTTTTCAGATATGTTTCGGTTTCTGGGATCCAGCATTGGTTTTCACGCCCATTTCTGTCACTGACTGGAAGGAGTCTGAAAGCACAAAAAAAAAACATAAAAATGGGGTATGTCCCAGTAAAATGTCAAAATTGTGTTGAAAAATTGGGTTTTCTGATTCAAGTCTGCCTGTTCCTGAAAGCTGGGAAGCTGGTGATTTTAGCACCGCAAACCCTTTGTTGATGCCATTTTCAGGGGAAAAACCACAAGCCTTCTTCTGCAGCCCCTTATTCCCATTTTTTTTTTTTTTTAAACGAAATTTTCATTGTATTTTGGTTAATTTCTTGGCCTCCTTCTGGGGAACCCACAAAGTCTGGGTACCTCTAGAATCCCTAGGATGTTGGAAAAAAAGAACACAAATTTGGCGTGGGTAGCTTATGTGGACAAAAAGTTATGAGGGCCTAAGCGCAAACTGCCCCAAATAGCCAAAAAAAGGCTTGGCACCTGAGGGTGAAAAGGCCTGGCAGCGAAGGAGTTAAGAACAAATTTGACCCTTTTTTATACAATAGCTGTTGTTTTGGTCTTTAATGAGTGATTCTACATTACAATTGTCTCGTTTGTTCCTTTAAAGAATGAAGCTTTAATTTTTCCAGATCGTTAACCATTACCAAAAACGTTCAATTCTAAGGCCCTGGGAGATTAAATAAGCTAAAAGCAAACTCTTGGTTCATCGTCCTGATAAATCTGGCCTCTATGAAAAACTCCACCGCTGTTCCATTTTCCTGTTACATAAGTGTGAAAATATATATCGGTGTGTTCAAGAACTCAATTAAGGATTTTCTTCTCTCCTCTTTTTTTTCAAATGCATTTTTTCTATTTAGAATTTGTGCTTGCACAGAGCTTGGTTCACTTGGGAGTAAGAACTTATTTGTGTTTTTTAATATGTTCTTTAAAAAAATGAACATCCTTGCAAGATGCATTAATTACACACCTCAATTTTTATATATTTTTTTTTTATTAATAACACTGAATTAACTTCCCCAGGTTTTTATACGATATATGAATCTGGTAGTTATTTGCGGAATATTTGTGATGGGCTCATGCTCAACTCCTTTTTCTAATCTCTGCTGTACTCCAACTTACTTTAATAAACATATTCAACTAAAAATGTGCAAAACCACTATGTCGTGCCTTTGGGGCCTATTGGCTTTGCCAATTGTTTTTAGTGATGCAATATAGCATCCCTAGTGCAAGAAAGAGCAACGTGGGTCTTGAAGGGAGAAGCATAAGGGCGAGAAAGCAACGTGGCAGGGACAGGCACGAGGCACACAAGGCCAAGAGCGTCGAAGGGCCAGGGGAGAAGGACACAGACGGCCGAGAAACAAGTTGGGGGGAGAAGAGAAGCAAACTAGGGAGACCGCTTGTTAACTCTTGAACTCATGTGGCGTACTTAAGAAAAAACAAAAAAGTGGTCCCACTAAAGTGAGTAGAAGGGCAGAAGTTACAAATAAATTGGCAATGATCCAGGAGAGGGAAAGTCATTGAGTAAGAAGGCAAATGAGAGTAAAAGTAAAGCCAACCAATGTAAGCAATAAGTGGGCTGTAAGACCCTCCATGTTCTTGGTAAGGATACAATCTGTTTTTATCAACCTGCTGGCTCCACCATAAAAATAAAATGGAGGATTATACGGAATGCACTCAATAGTGTCAGACTGCAGGGGTTACACGGCCTTCCGAATGACCGCATAAAGAAAAAAAAGCTGCAAGGATGCGGTTAACATTTCAGGGGGATTCCGAGTCTCCTTCTGCCACCTGCGCCATCTAGGATCTACCTGGTCTATAGCCTTATATAGGGCCCAGCACTTAAATTCCAAAACTGATAACTTACAAAGTGGAAGCATTCGAAAATTTTTCCTTTTGCACTCATCCAGAAGCGATATCTCTCCAGCCCTTCCCATCCTCTTTCCAGGGGCACCACTCAATGAATTCAAGCTTGAGTAGGGTATACGACAGCCATTCCATTTAACAGAGCTCCGCCTCCACACGTCAGTAAACGTCTGGCACGCTTTAGGTCGGAGTACCCTTAGCAATGCGCTCTGCATCATCGTAGAGGCAGACTGTATTCATCCTTGAGCACAACCCTAGTAGAAATGACTGCACCACACTCTACTGGAGCAACCCTCAAGTTTGTACTGTGAAGGTACTGAACTTTGATGAAGGTACCTTGCATATTGTACCTTCAAAGGTTGTGTTTTGTTTCATAACAAACATGTTATCCTCGTACAATATCTAAAAGAGGTGCTATTTCTCCTGACGTATTATTTTGATTGGATTTTTAGTATACCAGAGCTCACTGCATCAGAGATTGAATAATTCTCCTGTGGCACAAACATCTGCCTGCGGGACAGTTAGTATTTTGTAGAAGTCGTGAATCTCTCATAGGCACATACATAAATAGCAGTTACTATGAACGGATACCGGGTTTTAATGCAAAGCTTCCACATCTACCTCCTTGACGTATGATTTTCTATCCCAACACCTTTAAAAAATTGCACTTTCATGTGCAGTATCTGATTACATTTCTTTCACTGCGCTCATTAAAACTTCTATAAGTATACGTACATACAGTAAACCACAAAGGAAATTTGCTGACAGCAAAATCAAGAGAAGAATGGGAAGGTCATCAGAATAACAGCTGGAAACGGGAAATAAACAGGGTCACTGGAATTCCGGGGTAGTTGAGGGTCAAACTGTGTGTCAGGGTTGAGTAAATTATGCAGCAAGAAAAGCCAAATTATGCGGCATAATGCTACACTTTTTGTTAGTGTTACTTCATTACCTTGTCATTTTTACACTTGATAACATTGTCTGGGCATTGGCTGCACCTCATTAGTACCATTTTAATACCCAGATATAACAAAAGGTGGTCAGTCCAGCTCTGCAAAGGGCCTTTCAATGTGCAGCAAAACATGTCACCGCATTTTTAGAAACTTTTGAACCGCTTGAGATAGACACACATTTTTTGTTTATATCTGCAGATTATGCGGCAGATGATGCATTATATGGCAAATGTGGCAAATCTATAATTATGCTAAATTTGCCGTAACCGCACAATTGCACAATTCTAGTGACTCTGGCTATAAATGAGAGACAGGCTGCTTTCTGCTCTGCCGGTGGTGCGTGTTCCGACACAATTGTGGCAAGCATGGGAGAAGAGTGCAGGGAAGGCAGATTGACCAGTGCTTGCAGTAAATTAACAAGTGTGCCACTAATGAACTAAAATCATCATCTGTCTGCTGAAATGGAAAACCTGCTGACAAGGGGAAATAGTAACTTTTACACTGTGTCGCACTCACCTAGAACTTATGTGGGACAATAGCTAACTGTCATGCCCCAAAGAGGGCTCAATGAGTGAAGGCCGCAGTAATATATGTTCTCTCCTTTGGCTGGACATGAAAAAAAACATGTTACTATGTCTGGTTCTTTGAGTAGGCAATCTCCAAATACACCAAAGATTCACAGCTGACCTGTATTTTTGCTTGTGTTTGCCCTTTGCCGCTATAAGATATTCATGCAAGTAATTGTACTGGGCACTGGTAAACCCTAAAGTAATATGAACAGTCACACAAGAAAAGCAATTAAGCAGGAGCGGAACAGGATGCACCCAAAAAGATTCCAATCAACGCGGTGCTAAGTCTCCCAAAAGGACACTTGAAAGTCATGAAAGAGCTGGGGCAGAACCCAGACACCTATGAAAGAGTTTAACTTTGCATGGTGAATGAAGCCATTAGATGGATGTACCTGGCCCAGATTGCGGAGATCAATGCAGTGAACAAACTACCAAGGTCAGCTTGGTAGACCAGGAAGGCCCTAGTCCTGCTTACATGAGCCATCTTACCTTGCCCAGGACAGTCAGACAAGGCTTGGGGTCCAGCTCGGGCTGCTCCAACTTCACCACGCCCACCCAGCCATACTCGTACAGGTCTTCCTCGTCGTTGGTGTTACACAGACCAAGGGGGTGCATCTGAGGACAAAAGAGAACAGAGGGTCAGTTATGTCCCTTGGCACTGACAGGATACAAAGCACGCTCATTTCACAGGGGCACAGATGGGTTCAGAAAGAGCACACACAGATATACACTGATGACACAAAAGAGCACAACCAGAGACTACGTTAATCTCTGATCACCACCAACCAAAGGGAATTCCAGCACCCTGCAAAGTAAGGCTGAGAAAAAGTGACCAATAAGTCTGTTTTTGTTAAAAAGCACAAACTAGAAAAAAGAAGTCCTGAGAGTACAGTATGGAGGTGTGGTAAAACTGTATTCAAAAGACAACACAGGATAGCAAAGACCAATGTTATTATTTAAGATTGTAGGAGGGGGCTCAAGTAAAGCAGCATGGTTAATCGTCTACTTTGAGTCCTAATTGTTATATTCCCATAAATTCACACTGAACATGCTTCTCCCGAATACTTTCTTAAAAGTTAGTTTAATAGTACTTTGTCCACTCTGCTATCTTGGATAGCTAGTACTTTCCAAAGTCATTTTACGACTGCAAATAGGCACAGAGTGGCGATCTGTGGGCCATGTTGTGATAGTTTTGTATATTAGCATGGGCTACACTTCTATGCGGAGCTTCTATTTAAGGGTGTCTTCCACTGCATTACGAAGCAAAAGGTACGGTGACAGAGTAACCACAGCCAAGACCCGGAAAAGACTACAACACATCTAGAACACCTCCGCCCATTTAATCAAGGAGCCCCACGACTCTGCCCTTCTGAAAGACCTACACTGGCTTCCTATCGACAAGGGATTCACCTTCAAGCTCTTGACCCATGCCTACAAGGCCCTAAACAACGCCGGACCAGCCTACCTCAACCACAGACTCTCCTTCTACACTCCTGCCAGACAACTCTGCTCCACCAACCAGGCCCTCGCCAACGTCCTTCGCATCTGGAAAACCACAGCTGGAGGAAGATCCTTCTCCCACATTGCCGCCAAGACCTGGAACACCCTCCCCATCTACCTTAGGCAATCCCCCACCCTGTCACAGTTCAGGAAGGACCTCAAGACCTGGCTCTTCGACTGATCCTCAGCACTCCCCCAGCGCCTGGACACCCTCACTGGTGAGTAGTC
Organism: Pleurodeles waltl; assembly: GCF_031143425.1. NCBI lineage: Eukaryota > Metazoa > Chordata > Amphibia > Caudata > Salamandridae > Pleurodeles > Pleurodeles waltl. Next base: position 743,246,013 of record NC_090450.1, on the reverse strand, counting down.
ACGCTTTACAAATCCCTGATTGAGTATAGCCCACTCAGGTTTTATTCTGCAAGCGTCACTGACCGAAACAGTACGAGAGGGCAGAAACGCAGCCAATGGCAGATCACACTTCCATGTCACTTTACAAGTAATTCCTAATATATGTCCCCTATCAGTATCATGCCGTAAAGCTCATCAATATGAAGCTGTGGTTTTATAAACTTCTCTCTGATCTCGGTAGTATTTAAGGAATATATTTGATTTAGCTTGGTACTTAAAGTAACATGTTTTAAAGACATTTATTAGTCAACTATTGTTTTATTCTCCCCTCCTTTCATTAACTCCCTCGGATGTAAAAATCTTAGAGTCACAACAACCACCCGCACCTCCCACCAAGTAGTTGGCAGGAATATCAAAGGTGCATGGAATAAGAGGGGCGCAGCAAAGTTGGGGCGGCAGAAAGAGCACGTGAGGTGGATCCAATGCTTTAAGTCTGATAAGGCCCATTGTATCTTGGATAACTGAGCATCAGGAATATCATGGCATGCTATGGCTTATTTATATAGCACTAATTCTGCCATTAGTGTGATCTCAAAGTGCAATTACACGCATTTCACGTCAGGAAAGGTGACATGCAAACCAACAAAAAAATGTGCTGTAGCTTTTGGGGGACAAACTTTTTCGAAAGAACAGATTGCCTTTTTCTTGGCTGGATGCTGAAGAAATAGCTGGAGGTGAAGGGAGGAGTTTTTACCAGGAGCGTCTCGACACGGAGGAACCACAGATATTTAATGATCAAACTCCACAGGTTACACGGAATAACCTGCCCGTGGGAGCTCAGGACTGCGACATGCCAGCAATGTACACAAGAGCACTGTTTAATTGAATTCAGAGGAGGAGTGAGCATTTATTTTCCCGACCATCTTATCAAATTCAGACAACTCGGACACCAAAGATATGTGTCAACTTTCTCATCTCTTGCAAGCATTGATGCTTCTAAAACCAGGTTTCTTGCAGCCCAGAGTCAGGTGTATCTGGAAGTGATTGAAAAAAATAATCACAAAGGACATACCACCCACTTGTGCCTCGTCTCAGTTGAGAATACATTAACTGAATGGGCATGGGAAAATTGCCCGGTCGTCTCCATGAGGAGGTAGTGGCGTGAAGCTCTACTGCCTTCCGGCGTTAACTTTACCCAATGTGCGTGGGGATCTTATTTCATTTCGTTTTTTAGGTCAAGCTTGCAAGCGATTTGACCTGTGCAAAGTATTGTGGGCTTTTAACCACACTCATCTCACGCCCATCCCACCTCCCATCACATTCATTTGTTGCTGGGCTTGCTTTCAGAAATCACTTGATGGAATTCATAATTGCTTTATGTTTGTCCCGCCCAGAGGCTGTTTGTGTCTCCCCTTCGTGCTGCATGGTGGCCATGGCACTCACAGTGCGAACACGCACAACAGCGTGAACGCGATCGGCGGTATTGGAGCACTGGTCACATTGTTCAGTTACCTAATCTGTCAATTTTTGTGGCTCTCCCCTTAAAACACTTGAAATTGATAAATGCTTTACATAAAACAGAAATCCTCAAAGCCAAAGCAGCACTCCCGGCACAGTAGGAGAACAAATACTACAATATTCACTGCACTTGCGAAACTCTCCCCATCATGCTTTGCAGGGCTTTACTCTTACAAAACATTTTTGCTCCTAATTCAGCCTCTGGTGGTAGTAGGATAACGGGGCCACCACCAACGTTCACAAAAATGTGTTCTTTCTGTCTATATCAACTTTGGGTGCCCACACTAGGTTAATGGGGACCCCAAAATAATAACCCCTCCCACCATTGTGTCTTTTTAAATGCTCTCATGATGGAACTTTTGTTTTACAGCTGGGAATAGCTTATGTTTTAACGGCCTCAATTGTGGTAATATTGAAATAGGCCTGCAACCCCTGAAAATGTATAATGTACTATGCCCTCTAGGGATTGAATATATGGTTACATTGCATTATGTAATGCCATTTTCTTGTTGTGTAATTATGCCCTCTAGGGGCTAGCTATATGGTTACATGACTATTTCTTACAAATGCTGATTTATTGTGGTGTCTTCTAGGGGATGTTCTAAGCATTACAGTCCTATCAACATACTAAAATATTTGTGGTACAGATAATGCTTTGCAGGGCATTACTTTTACAAAACATGTTTGCTCATAACTCAGCCTCTGGTGGGTATAAGACAATGGGATCACCTTCAAAACATTGACCACAATGTGCTCTGTCTACATCATATCTGGGTCACCCACACTATGCTAGAGGGGACTTCAAAATAATAACCTCTATCACTATTCATTATCTTTTTAAGTTCTCTCATGACTGGAACTTTTGTATTTTCAGCTGTGATAGGTTATGTTTTATAGGCACTGTTTGTAATATCATTGCAATAGGTCTGCTAGCCTTGGAAATGTGGAATGCATTATGCTCTCTAGGGCGCTAAGCACATGGTTATACTGCATTACTTTTGCCATTCTTTTTTCATGTGGATATGCTCTCTAAGGGCTGGCTGCATGGTTACTTGACCATGTTTGTTCCAAATGCTATTTTTATTGTGGTGTTCTCTGGGGACTGTTCTGAGCATTGCAGTCAACATGCTATAATATTTGCAGCACAAAAACTAGCTCCATAATGCTTTGCAGGGCAATACTTTTATAAAACATTTTTGCTCATAACTCAGCCTGTGGTGGTACTTGGAAAATGGGACCACCTTCAAAATGCTCTGTCTACATCATCTCTAGGTCCTCACACTACGTTAGTTGGAACCCCAAAATAATAACCCATCCCACTATTCAATGTCTTAAGCGTTCTCATAGCTAGAACTTTTGTTCTACTGCTGGGAGACGTTTTGTTTTAAAGGCCTTGTTTGTAATTATACTGCAGTAGGCCTGCTAGCCCTAAAACACCCTCTAGGGGCTAAGTATATAGTTACACTGCATTACTTTCTCCTGTTTTATTTTCATGGTGTTGTGGCTTCTAGGGGCTAACAATATGGTTACATGACCATATTTCTTACAAATGATATTTTTGTTATGGTGTCATCTAGGGTCTTAAGCATGAAAGACTAATGCCAAAAGTTTTTTTCTGAAAAAGGTTTACATGAGAATTGTATATGTTTTAATAATCTCTCCTTATTACAAATATTACCACGATTCAGGCCAACTTAACATCCTTATTACACTTCATATGTTTGGATGACTCTTCTATTTTATTTTTCCTCTGTGGCTGTCTTGTGTATTTTTTGGAAAATTATGTTAGTCATCCAACAACTCTGATGGTGGGGTGGTGAACGTGGTACTGTAATGGAATTAGCATGGCAGATTTAAATTAGGATGCTGACTAGAACAGTTTCTTTTTTTGCTACAGATCGAGGAAGAAGGTAAATAGAAGTGCTTCAGTTATATGCAGGGCCACTGGAATTCAATGGCAGGGAAGGATCAAATTATGAGGCAAGGTTGACCACTTTATGTGGCAATAAGAGTCCAGCTATGAATTCACAATGCCAATTGCTCTAACTCAAGCAGATGTAAGACCTATTGGATAGCAAATGCATGTTATTTTGTGGCAGCAACGAACAAATATTGGGAGATGTAGCACAATATGGTAGAGACACTTCCCACAATGCAGGAATTAAAGATCAGAGGTCAGTTGAGAATACAGAAAGCATACTGCTGATGGATGCATCTGAGAAGAGCTTGTTTGAAGCCGACGCGTGAAAGTACAACACCTTGCACAGTTTCTGGTCTCTCGGAGCCTGCTTTGTGTCAAGGAAGCTTGCTTTCATGTCCATCTTGTGATTTAGAAAATGTGCACACTGCTACCGTTGTGTCGTGCTAGGTGTTCGCTTACACACTTTCCCACGCTCTCCTGGTTACATATGTAAAAATCAGCATGCACTGCTGTTGCACGTGGTGTAGTTGTGTGTGAGGGGGGTGCCTGCGATTCTGTAGTCTGTTTTGTACCTGTTGCGCACAACACTCACGCTCATCTTCTGTGTGCATGTCCATCTCTCGACTCACCCTCACTTGGAAGATGTCCCCCATCTTGGACTCCTCTCCACACTAGCAAATACCTCATATGGACTACAGAGGACTACTCAACTCTGAGAACATTACTCACACTCTCAAAAAGGGTTAGTTACTCTCTGTTGACTTCAATGTCATCACCCTTCGAAGGCACCAGAGTTCGTTCTCCTTGTCGATTCAAATTATTTGGAGGTGTGCAAGTGAAAGCAGTGTGCTCTGCAGTTGGCCAGCTTGGAGAAAAGGAAATATGTGGGGTTGCTGCTGCTTGTTCGGTGCAAGGAACAGTGCTCCATTACTGCCCATGCAGTACCTGTTCTGTTAGGTAAGTGTACAGTTCTTCCATGTGACAGACACTTGCACTACTGCCGTCCATAATGGTGAGTAGGATACATACTGCTTCCCTTCCACGCTGTACCTACATGATCTGTTTGTGGACCACATGTCTTATTCAGGAGACTATCTAGGCACTACATCTCGATGAGGGGACTGTGCTGGCAGAGCCTGTGGTCCTGGTAAAGAGAAAAGTCTTCAGTTTCTTGCAGAACTCAAGGAATAAGGAGGTGGTTCCCATGTGCAGGGGTAGGTCGCCCAGGCTTTGAGGGCAAGGTATGAGAAAGCAGAATCATTGGATCTGCAGATGTGAGAGATGTGAGTGAGCAGGAGGCCAGCTGAGCAGAGGTTTCTGATCGGGATGTGAAAATTGATGCAGCTGATGAAGTAGAGGGGAACTAGATAGCACTGGGGTTTCTTTGTGTGTGAGAGGAGCTTGAATAGTGCACTTTTGTGGATGGGTAGCCGTTGAACATTTCCGAAGTCCAAGGTGATTGGAGTGTGAGGTGCAAGTCTGAGTCTGGCCATTACATTTCATATAGTCTGAAGTGTTCTGGTCAGTGATGCTGACATAGAGCCACATTGCACTGGTTGGTGCATGAGTAGCATTTGTTGTACTGTACTGTAGGTTTATAAGAAGGCAGCTTGCATTGCCAGTGCTGTCCCAACTGTACCTGATGTGAATGAGCAATATGTACCGTGCTGCCATAATTGCACTGACGCTGTGGTTGTGTGCGTGTATGAAGGAAGCTTGCAGCTCTCATTGTTTTGGTGGGGGTTGTATGAGGGTACAAGAGAGATGCAAGAAGGATCTCATCGCACCTAGTTTCCTCTTCCTACATGAAATATTTCAGTAACCTGAGGCTAATAAAAAAAATTATATTTATATACATAAATCAGTCTTACTACCATTTACGGATACGGGCGAGTGACTCGACTGGGATCAATTTCAAAAGACCTTTGTCTAATGTCAGAAACGCCGAAGGCAGAGGCATTTTACAGAGATATCCAAACAGATCTGTAGCCGGAGGGGAGAGGCAGGATTTCAGAGAGACAGTCCGAGTTTGACATGTGTACCCCATGAGGCAGCCAAGTCGACAGTAAAGCTTTGCCTCTTGAACTTATGGTGTATAAAAAGCAAAGTGCATTTACCACTGTCTTACACGTACAAACTGAGCTGTACATTTTTGCAGAAGACTAGTTTTAAAGAAAGATTAGGTGCATACACATTAGAACGAAAAACCACAGCCTTCTCACATTTACACTATGAACTTGTAATCAATTAATCGACCCAAATAGCACAGTCTAACTCCAAAATCGGACATCACCCCTACCAGCTGAAAGGTTATCTATTTACTCGATTGCTGTTCTTTGAACTTGGAAACGTGGGTTCCAATCCTGGCTTTAGTGGTTGACTAAAAATTGTGTGATTCTTGGCATAATTATTTCTCAACAACTCAAAATAGTATACGGTTTAATCAAGATATAAAAACAGCATTATAATCCGTTTAGCATCGTTTCATTTTCATGACTCCTTCCTTCTCAAAAACACTGGATTTCTGTAATCATGTCTCAACGAGATACACACACACCACCTAGAATTAAGTCATACTATACTCTTGCAATACCTTCAGCTGCCAGGCCAAGAAAGAGGAAAATTGGGTGTCCAAATTACTTTGTGTTTTAGAAAGTAGAGTGCTTACAATTTCTGTTTGCTAGGCCAGCAGTCGTGCATTATGAACGACCACCAGCCTTAAGATAGCTAAGAAATGCTCCCAAAAAACACCAACTTTCATCTGGTCAGTAACTCTCGAGGGACTGCAAGTCTACAAAACTGTATCTGTAATCTCGAGGTGCCCTTCGACGATTTCGCTTTGAGCAGTAGACTAATGGAACATTCTCCACCTCTGAAAACTGGACAAACTCCCTCCCAACAGGCCGCACTAGGCCATGACCACCTCTACAGGTAAGATTCCAATATAGCTGATTTATCCTGGCAAAGTCTACGAAAAAGCTGTTGCACTCCATCTTCAGCCTGCACCCATCACAATGGCCTTACCCTCCAAAGAGTCAAGCATTCACCCCAAAGATCCCCATTATGTCTCCAACAAAGAGGACTAACAGCAGTTCATGCTACTAGCCCAATCTACTTTATAACAACAGGGGGTTCCCAAGTAATTCCTCGAGAAGAGGGTAAAAGACACTACAAGTAAGAGTTCCTGGACAGGTTAACATACTGACTGGAGTGGACATGGATTAGTTTTAGGCCTAAGAAAGTGGAACAAAATAAAATATCTTTGTAATTCAGAAATAAGAACAAAAAAAAATGACAAAAACACACAGTAACAGATTATTCTAACACCCGTATCACTTATGCTGTCTAGGCACACCTATATTTGTTTTATGAACATTTGATCTAACAAGCTTGAATTTGACCGTGTCTGTTTCGCTAAAAAAGTTTGGGTTAAGTGTATAATCATTAAAATCACCAAACCTGAAACTGTCACAAAACGTTTCACCAAACAAGCATGTACCTACAAAAGTGCCATGATGGGTCTAAGATGATATAGTAAACAACAGGGTAAAACAAAACAGTATGTGTATGACATGAATTCCATGCACCACTCCTTGAAATAAAGGCAAAAATACATGAACCATTAGTACTAACAAAATAGATTTTGATGAACCCTGGACTTGGGTACAATAACTTGTCCAAAATTTCTCCCATTAAATATTACAATCATTCCTCTTCTGTAAAGTTTATTCTGCTTGCTAGACCTATTAGCTTTTGATCCCGCTAACACGTACGACCTCCTTCCTGCCACATCATCTCCAATGGGCATCAAACCGACATTTGTCTAGTGGCTCTGTCCATCACCTGTGGAGTTCCACACTGGCATCTCTTCAGCCAAGCAGCACATTACAGTTCATAAAGCAGATATTAATGAAGCGAACTGATCTTAAACATTGGGGTTCGGCAGGCTCATGGGGAGCACCATACTCTGCCACCTTAGATTGGGCCTCAAAGACTCACGATGCCGCTCAAGAGGCGTAAAGAAAAACTATGCATGGTCAAATCCAGAAACCTCAGATGAGCTAGCCAGTCTGTTTGAACACAGCACTCCACCGCAATGTCAGGGGTGTCAAACTCCTTCAGCAAGTCCTACACCCATAGCACCATCATGACAGACCTTGCAGCAAGAGAAATATCACACAGGCCAAACTGTAAGAAACGGAATGTTCACAATCAGGTCATCTAATCAGTCTATAATTGGGTCAAAGTGATGAATAGGTTTTTCTTTTTAATGATGACGTCAAAACAAAATCTTTCAAACTTAGAGGCACATCTCGAGAAGAAAGCGACGAGATCTTACTTAGGCAGTGGTCAGAGCAACTGACAAGGATTAGACGCAACTGCTGGTGCCAGAACAGGTTCACGTGGAAAGGCAGGTTTACAAAGCTTACTACTGTGCCTTTCTCCAGCAAGGTGAAACTGCACATGCCTTGCTCACGATGGGCAGCAGAAATATTATTAAAAAATAAAAGTGGGTGCCATAGTACTGGTATGCAATCTCCTGGCCAAGTTGGCTTCAAGAGTATGAATTTGCTGCACAAAGAACTCATTCAGGTCATCAGAGATTTCAGAAGCATCTAAAGACATTGAGCGCAGGTAGGATTAAGCAAACATTGTACGAGTCTGAAGAATTCCTTAGACTGGAGAATACACATTCAATTTAAATGAGCCCTGTCATGGCAATCACTTTTTATAAGAAACTGAAGAACTTGGAATAAAAAACAAATCTCGTCACCGCTCTATGCCCCAGTACTAGGAATCTGGCATATACATAACATTCTTCAATTACACTTTTTGTTCACAAAAACAATTCAGACTAATTTGTCCTTTCAGAGTTTTCAAGTTTATTTAAACTGCCTGGACCATGAAGTTGCAAGTATGGAACACTACCAAGAGCACTGTACAAATGTGTCAAGTATAGATCATAAACACTTGACGGGTGCACAACACCACAAATGGCATAGGAAAATGTGTCAAAAGTGTAGCACATAGCAGCATTCCAGCATATAAGCCCCAAATAGGCATTGCACAAGCGTGTTTAGTACATGGTCTACGCAACTGGGTTTGGAACACTATGAATGGCACTGCAAAACAATATGGAATATACAGCTAACAGTAACGCTGCAGGTGACATATAGAAGTGTTCAAAGGTTATCGACAAATGTACCATTACCAAACAAGCACTGGAAAACCCAAAATAGTTCATTGGTGAAAATCTTCACTAGAGCTGTTGACTGTCAATGCTGAACAATATCAGAAAAAAGAAAACAAGTTTCGGGCAAAACAATCAATGCTTGTTTTGTTAATTTTTATTTTTGAGGGGAGCTACTTGGTACGCACCATTATGAAAAAAAAAAGCACTGGTATAAGCAAAATAATTTTTGATGTCAAAAAGCAGACCTTGCCACCACTGTAGTATCTCACACTGGAGGTAACTAAACTGTGTGTAAATGTGAGCTGAACTAATGATTTATGAAATATGTTGTAGTTGGGCAGAAAAAATATGTGAATCACAAAAACAGACCAATGGAAATAGTGGCTGACCAGAAGAACCTGTAAATAAGCATGTTAAATATATAATTTTATAAAGATCTAACAGTTATGGGTAACGCAACACCTAAATAAAAATACAAAAAGATAAAAAGGAAAATGGCTGACCCCAGCAACATGACATACGCATTTGCATGTGTCACCACATGACAGAGCAGCAGACATCCTGCTAACTTTTAATTTACTTTTCTAAGACAGCAGACCACAATCCTGGAGTGGTCATTTGGAAAAAAAAGTGTGTGAACAAGCACAATAGAAAAAGGAGGAGCCGAACGGCTGATGCACACTTACCAAAAATGAATATATATATATAGCAGCAGAATGGGAATTATCTAGCCAAAAGGATGGTAAAGACAAACTGCTCAAGGGCAGGGACCAACCCCAGAAGAGGGAGGAAAACAAAAAGCAGGAAGATTGACAAGTCAACCAGTTCTAAGCAATGAGCTGAACCAAAGTTCACTGAAAATACTGATTTTGTGTACAAGAGGTCTTTCAACAGACATCTAAATTCGTCAGTATGCGAGACTTAAAAAAAAAAAAAAAATAACATGTGACTGGTTACAAATGTAGTCTCCAAAGTTTATCGCACTCCAATAAACCTTCAGAGAATGTAAAATGTGCATCAGTTTGCAGCGAATGTTGCACAAATGTGCAGCACTTATCACACTACACCCAAAATTGCACACTTGTGTTCGTTAAGCTCTTTGCAATGCATAATAATTGAGCATAGAACAATCTAAAGGTATGAGAACGCTGCATAAAATGTTTAGTACAGGTTTACTGTGAAGACAAGCATATCAAGGTATCAACTAGAAAAGCCCCAGAAATCTTCCTAATAGAACCACAAAGGCTCCCTAACATGATTAAAATGTGCTCTTGAAGCCTATCTTATGAGTGGACTCACTAGCAGGAGCCCTAGTGTTTCATTTGCCCATCCCTGCTTGTGCCAATGTGAGGTTGTATTCTAACAACTGAAGAAAACACTAAAAATAGGAAGACATGGACCAATTTATACAATACACATAAAACATTTAAAAAAATATGTTTCTAATGTTCAGCCTGTTCAGAATGAATGAAAACCTGCACAGGTTTTTTCATGTGATGGGAGAGGGATGAATGGAAAACAGATGACTTCATTCTCGGAAAAAACAAGCCTCCAGCAGAAAACATTGGTTGTACAGTGGAAAAATAAAGACATTCAGCTCTCTTTCAGCCAATCATCTTGTAAAACACACATAAGCAATTACAGCAAATGCAATCCCCCATCAAGGGTAGCAGGACCTAAACTCTATAGATCAACACATAATTGCTTTCCTTCCACGCCAAACACCAACCACAAAGCTATAATTCTACCTTCCACTCCTGACCCCTTCAATTTTATGCGTTAGATTTGCGTCTAAAACTCATTAAAGTCGACCTCGAAAGGAGCATTCACCGAACAGGCTATGAAAAAGCAGAACTGCAATTTCCAGAACCTTTCTAAAGCTCTTTTAGTCCCCCCCCCCTCCCCAATGCAAGACTCAGGGAGGGACGCAAATGTTCCACGGAGAAATCCTACATATGCTTCAATAAATGTGTGAAGTATTTCCGAAGGTCATATCCAGTGGAAGTGATAAGTCATCATCATCCTAAGTCAAATGCCTGTCAATGTTCGAAAACTTCAGTACAAGCACTGAATACAGAACAATTTAAGATTGTATGCAGAAAACCCTGTTCAAGTAAAAAATAATAAGAGAAATTTCTTTACTTAAACCTATGCACGAAACAGTATATTTTCTGGTCACTGGCCATTCCTTGGAAGTGTTGATGGTGGCAAATACACAACACAGTTCCCATTACACCGTTTAGGAGTCAACATTGGAATCCAAGTATTGAACAACTTATTTTATTTTGTGTGGTTTGTTTTTGAATTTTACAATATTATACCAGTAAACATTACTAGATTATTAAGACCCGTTGACTTAGCAGAAAAGGTAGAGCTACAACTATAACACAAATTGCAGAAATATTTATTTGTTTAAACAGTGTAATATTTGACAGTTACCCGCATAAAGGAAGGAAAAGGGATAAGATAAAATCATTTATGCACATGATCATGTCTTTTTTGTTCAATTCCCACAAATGATCCCAATTTAGTCAAGATCAGCAAACCGCCCTCAACATTTGCTGCTTTTGTATTTTTCAAAATGGTAAAGAATTATTTTATTGGCAACCGTAGAAGCCCTTATCACAAATTCTATTTGATTCCAAGAAATATTTTTTTACATCAGTTTCATAATTGAAGCATATCAATTTCACAATTTTAATATTTGCGTCTAACATAAAGGGTAGCCTATAAAGAACTACATCAACATTTTTACAATACACGTATGAAGAATAAAGATGAGGCACATGCTATTCAACCTACAGCAGAGTACCACCAGATTTTGTGCTAGGTTCCCGTGTAACACTACTTTCCATTTCCATCAAAGCAACTTCTATAAGACCAAATTTTAGAACAAATAATTAAAACTTAGCAGATATTCATCATTAAAGCATTTCAATTCATCAGTTTCCCTGAATATCATACAATCAGGCATTCATACTGAATATCAACGTTTGTCTTGCAACCATTTTTTATGGGGTCAGCACTTTTAATGTTAAAGAATGTTGGCTCCTTCTTCATTTCTGTCCTCTACAATTCCTAACCTATGCTCATTCCACCAATATAGCCTTGATAGGCAGCCCCATTCATTTCCCCACAACCAAGATCAGTATTGGTATAGTTGCCCATCTCCATTAGTTCTCTGAACCCTCGGGCCTCCAGTTAGTAGGTTCATGTGATCATCTCTGATGCTGCCAATACCTCCCTAAGCTCTATTCCTTAAGGTGTGTCCACATCTGGCCGATTGGTTTACTCACCTAAGGTTTTGTCATCTCTAGTCTAGGCTTAATCCTCTCTCCACAAATGTCCTTTAATCACCTTATTACTTCTGTATCATTCAACTGCAGATATGTATCCATGTTTTTCATCGTGATATCACAGAAAGGAGTTGCTTTGATAATATTTTCTTTATAAGGTCTTCATACACGTGCCTTGGTCTTCATTCATTGATTTGAAAAAAAAAAAGAATATAAAAGGCTCTCACAAGCATTCTACCATTGGAAAGAGGGCTTTCCCTTTGGTGTAGAAGATGACCTGCATCTACAGTCTGCTCCAATTGCAAATCCATTCTATTGAGCAGGCTGCACCAGGCCAAGTCAATAACTATCATGAGGGATCAATACTTACAAACCCTGAGGCAGTTCAGATTTCATGACCATGAAGTTTTTTCTTGGAAAAACAGAGAGAGACTTCTAGCCTATAGACAGTTTCAAGCTGTCCAGTGAGCACAAAGGGTAAGATTCCTGAAAAAGCCCCCTACTTTGAAACAGACCTATTTGAGGTCATATCCAGATCAAAGTGATGGAATATACTGTAAATTACATTTACCAAAGTCATTGATGCATTCTGGATTAAAAATGTGCATTCAATTGTTAACAAAACTTGTGTGTCTTGGGTTCTCCAAAACAAGCACTATGACTCGAGTCCTCTAGCCCGAGATCTAGTTCCATATCCCCTTCTGTTCCAGAGAAGCTCTGCTGGTTAATTCTCTCTTCTCTTTTGCATATTCCTCTCTTTCCCAAACCATACCTAAATGCACGTGCACCCTAGGACCAAGTTTCCATGGCATGTTAAGTTAGAAGTCTCTTATGTGTTCCCAATCCCTCCAAGTCTTCCCAATAATAGCCGTACCCTCTTCTTGTTTGGGGATTTAGGGATTTTTCTGTAGCTGCCAACAACACATCTCTTCTCAGGAATTAGCAGTTCAACCATCCTGTAGATTGCAACCTAAACATGGCACAACTGGATCCACATAGGTTTACATCAAAGCCAAATGATGGGCAAAAATGCTTGGAAACATAGCACCCACCTGACGTTGAGGCAAAGGACAATACAATTCAGCAGAAAGAAAAATACATGCACATAAGGCACCAGACAGATCCATAATAGGATCTGGTGTGGTACTATACAAAATAACCAATGACTATACAGAACACTAGTCTATACCAACCTTGATAACTGCTATCTAACATCATTTCTAACAATTATAAAGCACAACCAAATACGATTCCAGTCAACCACGTTGACTGTAATGAATGATTCAGTACATTAAAGAGTGCTCAGAACCTGAATGTACAAGGGCACCACAAACCTGAAGATTATATCAATGCAAGAGACCCAATCCCAGCATTTCCTTCGAGGGGCCTTTCAGTGGCTGAACCATTAAAAATGATGCCTCTGTCTAAGTACATACCTGGTTTGGGGAAACTGCTTCCACCCCCCCCATAAGCACACATATGTTCTCTCTCTTTCTCTTGTTATGAATCTTTGCTTTGCATTTGTTTTTAACATACCACAACATTCTGCAGAATGCAAAGCTCTCAATTGAAAACTTAAAAAAACAAATCTGTGCCAACATCCGTTCCCCTCCCGTCTGGTGTTTGTTTTCACTCATGCAAGCACTGAGATTTCAACACTGCAAGAGAATAGCGGCCTTTAAGGTCTCTGCATTGTCCTCGCAACCGAGGGACACTGCATGCTTTACATTTATTGGACTGGGCCCTGGTCTGGCCTTACTGAAAAAGAAGACTGCATGGCCTCTCTGGACAGGAACACTGTCCCGGCCTGACCTTAATGTAAATGGCCCTGGCCTGAGTAGAAAAGAACCGTGCTCAGTACCACTGCCACCCACATGACCTTACCCGACACAAATGTGGCTTCACTATACCAGAACTCTGCCTGGCATCCACGGACTTGATTGCTGCGACACCTGACCTGGAAAGGGACGCGGCATGGCCTTACTGGGCAGAGACGCTACCCCCGACATGGCCATACTCCACATGCTTCAGTATGGGTTTAATGTGCCTCAGACTTATTTCATACGTCTAGTCAGTCTTGAATACATTCACATACATGGACCATTCGGCTTTGCCCTGCCATATATGTAAAAAGGAGTAAGGAAGCTTGACCTTCCAGCAATAGTCATGGGTCTCCTACCACCTGCATTCCAACTTCAATAGCTGGCACCCCAGGTCCTATGTATTCCCTGAAATATTAAGGTGAACCAGAGTAGACTTTGACTTATGTTTAGCCTGGCCACAAAGTGCTAGGTTACAGTGAAGGTGGTGCCTAGCTTCGATTTCTTTTCACCAATATAGAGTCTCGGGAATGCATAGATAGGCAAAATTGCCATTGAATACATTACCTGTCAACAAGGATCACTTGCAACTTCATCAATAGCATACTGATACGAGGAAAATGCCTTGAAAACATGCCTTGCATCATTGTCAATTGTGGATGAGCTCTGGGCAAACCATTTTTACTCTACCGTTTGGTGAGAGCTACCACTCGAAGAGTGTAAAACCAATTTAGACTCCCATGACATCCTACGTCACACTGTATGCTGCCAGAGACAGAAGGCACTCTTGAACCCACCAGAAAAACAATTGCAAATGGAGGTGCAAATAATTTTCAGTGGTTTGGTGTCGCTATGTTTGTCTAAGACACTAAATTAGGAATGTTACATTTGGTGTAGTCATACACTTGATGTAGCCTACACTGCTTTCGCTCAAACTTCCATGAAAACATTTCTTCCACCTCTGCTACTTCTCAAAATGAAGTTTGTTGCAGCCACTACTACACTAGAAGGTGAATTTCCTGAATCTTGTTACAATGACAGTTAGGCTGCATGCCTGACTTCTTGCAAAATTAGAAGTAGCACTGATCCCAGAGGTTTGCAAAGTCTCCCCTTATTTTAGCATCGCCCCGGGAGTAACTGAGAAGTAGTGCACATGTGTACATTTGTGAGAGTTTTTCCCTTTATCAATGCACTTAAGTAAACCTTCTCTTTTGATTGTACATAGTGAATTTCACTAGTCAGTCGGTTGGAAAAGGCTGGTGGCAGAAGAAAATTGTTGATCAGGTGATCACTTTGGATTAAATTATTGCTTTGTGGATCTTCTTGTGTGCATTCGCTACTTCAAACTTTTGTAAGGCTAAAACTGGGTTCATAAATGAAACTATGGTCTAGAACTTCTTAGTTTTCACTGGTCATTTTATTAACTGAAATAACTTTTTGTACACATGCTGTGGCCAGTCATCACACTCCTTCCCAGGAGTCAGGCCTGGCCATCAACAACTATCACTGGAGGGTAAAATAAACTATGGGGTCCTATCAAACCACTTAAAGTCTAGTATAAATTACCTGACCTGCAGGCAGAAGACAGTGTCACCAATGAAACTGCTAAATGATGCCTACCAAAAACAGGATATGGCAAAAAAAAATAATAAAATAAGACAGACACCAGGTATTCCTATGTACCATTCACATGACATCCCTTCCGATCCCCACTAGCAGAACGTGAAAACAATGGATACATTTCAATTAATAAATAATACAGATTTAAGCCCAAAAAACGCCATCACTTTCAAGATCTGAAGGATTGCTTCCTAGACATTTCCTTCTGTAGGTGCTGATGCAGGGATCAGCAGACTGGATACTCTTAAATATGAACCTTGTTTGGCATGTGCCCAAGCACAAAGACCATGAGGCCATGTTCTAGGAACAGCGGGTCTCTCCATTTCCCCTCGATGAGGTATCTCTAAATCCGTGGTAATTCAAGAAACTCCATCACTGCCTGCACAGGTATCAGTGTAGCAGGCACGAGCTCTTTTAGAATGGAACTTGGGAACATATGTTTGCACACAGAATTTGATGTATCAATGATACATTTGTGCTGGTGGTTGCAAATGGTGGCCAAAGGATCTTGTTTTTTGGGTTCCAGGGCTTTTTTTTTTTTTAAATCATAAGACCTTGACTCCGAGCAAGACAAAGGCAGAAAAGAGGTAAAGAAGCAAGAAGAGAAAGATGGAAAAACAGACAACAGAAGAAAAAGGATGAAAAAGAACATACCAGAGTGTGATAAAGAGACAGGAAAAGTAGGGTGGTAGAAAAAAAGAGGCATGAGGTTGAATGAAGAATAGGCAGCCTTGGTATTCCACTGGCCGTGGTCCTGCCACTTTTCCCAGCCACCCCCCCTTTTTATTTAATATAATGAACACTGTTTTCCTCTATAAAAATTCATAACAGCTCCAACTCCTGTATGAAAGATTGCGCCCGTAAAATATTACTGTCCCTACTAAACAGATGTAACTAAGGACAGGCATCTGTCACTAATTTCATAACTCAAGACCTTTGTGGTTGTCCCGATCATGGGCAGGGGTGTATAAGAACCTCGCTGCATGTTATCTTCAAAAAACTAATCGAGTTCTTCACTACAATAAAGTTCACTTCAAAACATCAGAAAAAGCAATGGTTCACCAGCATCTCAAAAGAGTTCCATGGTCGCAAGGCAAAAGGGAAATGTAGACCAATCAACACAACAGTAGCCGGATGCTTGTGCAAGAACCCCTCACCACAGTCGGTGTGGAATCTTTCTGGTCCCTGTGCTCTTCCTGTCCCCTCTGATTTGTTCCCTGGAAAGGGTGCTTTTTCTTCTTCGGGAAGGTAAGAGTTCATTTGAAAAGTGTAAGGGGGCTCACTGCAGAGGGCAGGGGTATTCAATCCAGAGAAACGGGCAGTGGACTATTTTAGGAAGCTTCAGACACTGCCTATAGAGGGTTGGGTTTTCTATGAGGAAGGGGCGGCGAAACCTTTGTAAGCACGGGTCTCTCTCCTGAAGGCTAAACTATGATCTACAGAATGGAAGAACTAACTTCAGATTTGCATTGCCATCTCTAGAAAGACATTGGTTAATTCCTGCTTGAAAAAGGCACAGCTTCATGCCCTGCACAGGAACGGACGTCAGACTAGTTTTAGATCTCTCACTACCAGGTTGGTGCAGCTGTGGAGAAGATGCACCCAGTAGGAGACTTAAAATACTGATCCTGCGACCAGGAACTGTTATTTAGTGGAATGAATTAAGGGGAGGGATGTCGCTATAAGGGGCATGGACAAAGAACATAACTAGGAATCCTTTCAAAGAGGCATGGCCTATGTGCTAAGAGGCATGGCCTATGTGCTAAGAGGCATGGCCTATGTGCTAAGAGGCATGGCCTATAAAAGGCATGGCTTAAAACATGCAATCCAAAATCCTATACTTCACACAGTGTGCCACCGAACAAGTATTTAAGAGCAGCTCTCTGAATTTTCTGTGATTGCATCCAGGCGTCACACAACAACCAACAAATACATTTAAAACAAGTCAGACCTATTGGTTTTGCCAATGCCTGTTGGCAGATTCACATAAGTTAACAATTTTATTGTGAGTAGCTAGAATTGTAAGTGTTTAATTTCTGAAAATATGTTTTCCCATTCATACCACTTTCTTTGGCATACTTATACATGTAAACTGTTTTTCCCCCCACAGCTTTCTGAACTACTCCATCTACATATGTCACAGTTCCTCTTTCTTCTTTAGCAAAGTATTTTCACTCTTTCCTGTGTGCACTTAGTTTCATCTCCTCTACTTAAATCCCCCTCCCCGACAAACACACGCACACGCGCGCGCGCGCAATGTTTATTTGTTTACTTCGGCACTGTCCCATTTTGACAGCTGTGTACTCCTTCATACACTTTCAAACAATTACAGCTGGCACATATGCAACCAACACTTTGAACGCCAAGCAGGGAGGCCAAAGATTGGATGTACATGTATGCTGCACACTTTCAGGATCCACGGACACGGGCACTGTGAGAAATGCGCACTGCCTTCAGCCTCAACTTCAGAGCTCTCCATCCTGTGCGGTCGTAAACACCCATTCACAACTTGAACCCACTTCAGACACCTGGCACAGAAGTGCCATGTCGCGTCAAAAAAACTACAGATACATCTTGAAAACAACAAACACTCCTAGGGAAGGCAAGATGAAATAAAACATTACATGTAACAGGGACTGCATCTCTGACATGAAATACCTTAAGGATTTTTCCAGTCATTGCTCAGAAACTGAAAAATGTTTTTCCACTAAAGGTAACACCATAAATATAGCCCGAAAGGGACCCGTTTCAAAGTCGTTTTATAATTACTGGCAGGCCTGTCACCCAGCAGGACCCGCCTCACTTAAAGCGATGAATGCGAGCATGTTGCCTGGACATCACTAACGGTGGAAAAACTAGCTGTTCCAATTGGCGAGTCGAAACGAAAAACTAAACACAAACTACACAGTAAAACAGAAGCCTGGTGCTGGTTGCATGAGTTAATTCAATCGCTCCCCCGTCTCATGGAAGGGCCCGCTCCAGGTGCGCTATAGACCTGGACTCATCAAAATGTCTGACGTTGCCAGCCTGATAGGAGACCTCCTCGTGGGGCTGCCCACAGTGGAATACTTGTCCAGGGAACAGCGGTCGTGACTTCCCACAGCCAGGCCAGGTGCTTAGTCTTAGGAAAATATACTGAAAGAAAACCGCCAAAAGGGGCCGTTGTTATAGCAAGCGTTGGGGGCGAGGAGGTCGAAGGGGTATTTTGGCGGAGGAACACCCAGATTTAATCCGGGCTTTAGGATGGAGGTAGTACCGGGGGTCACGCAAGGTCTCCTTGCTTGTGTGAGCATTCAGGCCTTGAGCTGAGAAGGTCCTCAACTCTGACCCCAGAATGCAACCTCTGACCTCATGACTATAACCTTTGAACCAAACCCTTCTACTAACCTATCGGTATTGATAAGGCTCTTTTCAAGGGGTAAGCGGAGAGGAATATTTGTAGGCACATCCATAACCACCGATAAATACGCATGCACCGTTTCCTTAGATATGTATCTCTCCACAGGCGCGTGGTGGGTAATAATATTCACACTTACGCATTTTGGAATGTTGATGTGCTCACAGTCAAATTATATTACAAGGGAAATGCCTTAAGTGGAGAAATATGGCAGCTGATGCCTGGCCAAATTGGTAAAACGATTTGCTAATGTGCAGGTGACAAGGTGGATAATTGCGAGGGAGCACGAGCCCAAACCACTAATGCTGTGGTACCAGTCAACCCTAACTACACAAGGCAGACATCAGAACTAACTATATTTTAGGGACACGTAGCAGCTAAAATGGAATTAGTGCATGACAAGCACGAACAAACATTTTCTGTCCACCGAAGAGACTGCCCGCGCTGCAGCAAGGGGACTAGTACAACACTTCACAGCAAAATATGTGAACACATTCTTTCATTCACCACAACATACAGATGGTCAAGTTATCTAAGCAATGGTGCCGACTGCAGCCCATAGAGTGCTTCAGGTCCAGCATCAGAGATTGCAGCAGTTTTCTACAGTAAGTTAAGCAGGTGGGCTCGGGATGCCTTTTATTCCAGGTGAAGGCAGCTGGCAAGTGTGCACTCAAAACACACACAACCTGTGCCGCCCCCGCCCCCACATCTCCACACACTCATCTAACAAGGCATGCACTAAATCTATCACCAATGTATTACTTCATTAACTCATTCATCTACAAGTTACCCAACAAAACCTACCACTCACTTAGCCATTCTTACAACAGATTCATCTTTCCACAAAACGTGCCCGTCAAACACTTTCACACAATACTTCTCCGATTCACTTGGACAAGTTAAATACGTCTACATCAATTTCCTGTTTCTGATTTCTACCCACAATCCAACC
Source organism: Pleurodeles waltl (assembly GCF_031143425.1). Taxonomy (NCBI): domain Eukaryota; kingdom Metazoa; phylum Chordata; class Amphibia; order Caudata; family Salamandridae; genus Pleurodeles; species Pleurodeles waltl. The sequence goes on along the minus strand of NC_090450.1, from coordinate 743,226,316 downwards.
AATCACTTTCAAACACCACTTGAAACTACCAAAACACCACCAATATTCCTTAAGAGGCCACTACAACAGGATACAAACCCCTGCAGCGCCCCTCCCCCACCCACTAGAAATGAACATAATACTCCAGAGGAGGCCACCAAAACTACTTTGGGTGAATGTCAAGAGCACACATACCTTTAAAATTCGGTACTTTACAACGCAGCCAACCCAATGCGTTGAACTTTACAACGCACTATTTTACAATATTGTACAACATAAAAATGCTGTGTGTGTAAGTAGATCTATCCAAGTGTTGATTTTATAAAGTATATATTTAGCTTTTACATACATCTACCTTTTTAAGTGAAAATCCCTTCCCACCCGTAAACTCTAACAAATTACTACCCTTTACCCCCACCAACCTTTGAACTATAAACCCCCACCAACCTTTACCCCTACCCATTCCTGAAACCTAAAAACCCCTCACTCCTATCTTTGAACCCTTCAAATCCCCATACTACTTTTTACCCTAACCATCCCTGAACCCTAAAAAAAAAGTATCCCTGCACACCACATAAACCAAAAACAAATTACTTCCCTTTACCACTACCCACCCCTGAACCCTAAAAATCTTAATACCCTCTTCCCCCTACCTGCCCCTAAAACCATCTTATTTTTTAAATTATACAATTTTTATATATTTAAAATTGTATTACCTACTGGCGGTCGTCAGTAGGTAGTTATAGTTGGGACCTAGTTTCTATGGAAAAAGTGTTTTTTTACTTGCGTATATCTTTGGCACCAGTTGACAAATCTTCACAAAATTATCCCAAAAAAATTGACGCTCACGTGAGCTGCAGTCTGGAAGGTGTTGGGGTAATCCATCAAGCAAGAGCTGAGAAAAGAGGGGGAGGTCCCAAAGTGCTTTTTCCCACCCATTTCATTTTTCCATAGGGATTTCAAAACAGATGGCCCCCACAGTACTGGACGGAATTACACCAAACTTGGCAGAAAGGTAGGGCGTGGTGTCTGATTTGGCTGCCAACACTTCAACAAGGAAGTGTTAGCAGCCCTCTTAGGGCTCAGCTTCAATCCTTGGAAAAAAATGATAAAACAAAAAATAATAAAATAAAAGGGGCCAGGGTGTAGGGACACGACCCCTTAGTTCTGGGGTTCCAGAAGTACCCTACAAATTACAGCACTCATGACATCTTTGATAACATCATTGATAATGTGACTGTAACCTCTGCAGTAACATTTTTGACGATAAAACTGTGCACAGTGGGGGTGTGAGTTATAGTCACCTTAGGACACGCAGTATAGTTACCTGAGTTAACTATAACCAGTGAATTTCTATGGTTTGTTACATTTAAAATGTGAGTAACTAGAACATCCCTGTAACCTTTGTTTTTTTTTATTGATTATATATAATATAATACATACACACAAACACACCCATTAAATGTATTAAACAATAGGTGTTATAAGTAGCCAATGCAATGGTACTCAATTGATCAAATTCTAAAGCATGGAACACAGAGTCTACCTTGTCAGGATGAAAGTGAATGACCTGCAGCTCACCTGGTGTAAAAGCAAGCATTAAATCACCAAACCATTCTGTCTAGACTAATGTACCCAAATACTATAGACTGAACTTCCAGAACTAGACACAATATGACAGCTATATCAAGTTGCAAACCTGCAGGTGAGTCATCAAGAAATGTACTCTTCTCCAGGACGATCATCTTGGCTACTGAGTCAAGTCCACCACCAAATACCAAGGACAGATAATGTCCCAGTGGGTGGGGAAGCTTTCTCTCTCTTGGACACCAGTGGTCTCCCAACTTACTTGGGCACTCCCAACTTGACTCTCCCAATTCTATCAACTAAGAGAGGTTTGGAATCTTAATACTCTTTGGCACATTACTTCAGTGCCCTTTTCAAGGAGAAGGACTGAATAACTGAGGCAGTGAATTTATTGTTAGAGTGACTGAGAGGACAACTCAAATTTGTCTGTTAGAATTAATATCACATTCTAGTCAGCAGCAAAGTGATGTCATAATAACGACTGCTACTAGCTCAATATGAATGAATTCTTTCACCCATTATGCTGCATATAGGAGAATTAAATCAAAGTACTGCTGAGCATGTCTGACCAGAGCACATCAAAATTTGAATGTGGCTAGCGCTTTGACCTGTTGTAAGTCTTGTGGACTTTTAACCACGCCCACCGCACGCCCATCACTTTCACTTGTTTGTGGGCTTGCCTTTCAAAAACACTTTGTTACCATTGGTACATTCTTTATGTTTGTCCCTCTTTGGGGCGGTTTTGTTACCTCCTTGGACACCAACCCTGTTACATGGATAAATGCATGTTTGCCAATACGTTTGACTGCAAGCAAACTTTTTTCCTTGTTTGTCTCTCCTTCATGCTAATGGTGCTTTGAATCGGCTCACTTATGTAAACTGTTTTAGCTTCTCATTTTCAATTTATGTGGCAAGAAACATCCAGTTAGGAATTCACAACACCAATAGTTCTAACTTGAGCAAACGCAAGACCCACTGCATTGCAAATGCTTGTCCTGCATGCTGCTCTACAAATCAACACACAACATACAACATACCCAGTGAGCAAAGGTACGGCTAACCCAAATCAACTTCAACACCAATCAGTGATGAATTATATCACTGCATCACATAAAATCCACTTTTATATGGTGCATGTTGCACATACCACAGATGATCAAAAGATAGCCACTTGTGATCCTTATATTGAACCGTGATGTGGTCTTTGTTGTAGACAATCATCTGGTCCTTATGAACAGGCTCAACAATTGATTTAGTCTCACAGAACAGACCTGGGTGTACATCTTTTACAGATCAAGCCTAAATGCGTATAAGGTGGAGAGAAAGTTTGCAGTATACCAACGTCTAGAATGTGGCCTTTGTTTAGATATGTATACATCCCACCGTTTCTCCCTGTCCACTGGTGTGTGCTTACGAAAATGTTCAGTATAAATGATAAGAACACTGACTTAACCAGCCAAAGATCATCCTTATCTACATTCAAAATTCAAAAGCCACCCAACACCCCACCTACCGCCCCCATCCAGGAAGAGAGTCGGCTCAGTGGGTTAATTCAGATAAATAGAAAACTGCATAACATGCTATTCTCGTTTGAATACCATTCAAAATACACATTTTTTCGACTTCAGATTAACCTATTCGATTCGTTAACATCGACATCTGCCAGCAGTATCTGCCTTTAGTGCTCCCTAATTGATCCACTGCTATGAATCAATCCATGAAATTGTCCTGATGTTCTCATTTCGCTCTCTAATTTTCCAGCACATGCACATCTTTTGAAGAGCCCTCATCCCATTTATTTGAGACGTGCTTCCAACCTGTACACATTCCAGCTCTCAGGTACTTGAAGCACCCGCCTCTTAGCTCCCAAAGCCCTCCACATTTTCTGTACTATGCACCCCTTTACTCATTCACATGGACTTGTTCACTTCGCAGGCCCAGTAAACACACCGGACTGGTTCATCCACTTGCCCAGCCAAGGCACAAGGGCTTTGGAGGAGACCGCTTAACACTACCCCTTTCATGGCAACACCCGGCACACAATCTCCACCATTGTGGCCCAACTGCATTGTCAGCCAGGGTGAAACTATCAGGGGAACCTACGGCAGGCAATGTTTTCCTTCAGTGCTTTGTTCCGAACTGAACCTCAGCAGAGGCGCACCAACAAAGGGCTCCACAGGAACACACAGGCGCACGTCCAAAACTAAATAAAGACATAAGCTGGATGCCAAGAATTTTGACGGGGAACCAGTGTGAAAATTAACTTCCCCTTGGCATGAATTACAGAAGAACTGCTGGTATACTCTGAGCTGCGCAACAAATTCGAGCGTTGGGTACACCATTCCAGGACCTCCATTCTACCACTTAGGTCTTTCAGAAGAGACATTTTCTGTTACCAAATAGGCTTCACCCCTTAGGATCAATCACATCCACAACCAGCATGATAGCACCTTTAATGGCTTCCCCTAGAACTCTTTTGCTCTCCACCTTTGGGCCATTTGTATTTTTGTAACGCAAGAGCCACAATTTGGCAAAAAACTGAACTGCTGTTTTCATTCTTCACACAGGTGCAGCATTTAGCTGCCGTCACTTCGGTGCTGGCTTTGTTGTAATGCCTAAGAAGCCTCCAGACTCTAGAGGAATGTCCTCAGTATGAGCACGTAAGGAGTCCAAAGTTATAGGAGTCCCTCATACAAGTCAGAGTATTAAAGCATGAACTGACCACACAAGTGCGTAAAACGTCTCATTTGGGACTCAATGGAAAATTACCTAAGCCACCCAGAGGACATACGCTCAGCAATGGTATGGCTCTAGCATCACTGTGGCAGGCTATCAACTGCCCTAGGAAGGTGACCGTGACAAATCGACCTGATGTTTTGGGCACACAAGTGGACAAAAAGAAACTGAGAAAAGAATACGTAATGTTAAATTCTACCAATAAAATCAAGCAGAATTTCTCATTATTTTTTGGTTTTGACCAATCTTAAGCAAATCAGTTCATCACCACTCTGACAGGAGCAATCTATCTCCAACTCCTAGGCCATGCTCCACATGACAAGTCAACAAACAGCACCAGAATAGTTTCAGCCTCTTTGGCCTCACAGCGATGAGCAACAGTGGTGGCTTGGAGTCAACCTCTGGAAATGTTCACTGCCCTTAAGGAGAACAGACAAAATAAACTGACTGAAACGCTTCCAAACCAATAGGAAAAACGTCTGGCAACATGATTGTGTACCAGTACTTGTTCCCTAGTTGGGACCTTTGTAAGCATGTACGCCCAAAACCTTAAAAATGTCAGGATTAAACTTTCTAGTAGCACAAAAACATAGCTCATTAAGAAAACAAGTATAATGGATAGAGTCAGTTCCTCTCGGGCATGGAGTAGGTAGTTTGCAGTTTCGTCATCTTTTACTTTCGCTTACCAGACAATAAAACGACAGAAAAATGTTCGATAGCCGTCTACTGCAGCATCTGGATGGCCACCCTAAAAGTCCACCTTTAGCGCAACTTTAATGCCATAGTCTTTAGTAACGTAGGTGTTCCCGAAATGAGGACGCCCAGTCCCTCACAGGAGCGCGGGAAATGGATGCACGGACACTTTATTCCACTCAATATCCACAGTTATCTTCAAGGAATTATACTTTGCTTAAAGGAACTCAACCTTTAAGATGCAACCAGAGTCATAAAATGCATGGAAATCACTAACACGACATTCAAACAAAAAGACATTAACAGGGGTAAGGTGCTAACAAACCCCGTGATGTAAAAATATAATTTCTGCATTAGCAGGTTCAGGGAGGCTGTACTTTTTAATTTATATATAAGAAAATACAATGATAATAAAGGCCAAACAAAAAACAAAGTCGACTCAGAGCCAAGCAAATGCCATCTTTGGTCATAGTTCCCACTAATGAAATTTGAGGCAAAGTAGAGAGAAATAAGCAGTCCAGTCAGCGACAAGTGTTAGTGCGAATAAAATGAGCACCACCGAGAACTGTGAGCGTCCCTCCTTTGGGTGTTGCCGATGGAACCAATTAAACCCATTTAATGACATGTGGAGCTAGAAACTTACAAAGAAGCAGGTCGTCCTCTTTGGGAAAATTACCTTTAAATGGGGCAGACTAGGAGTGGGTTTCAGACTGGGCTAAAACATCAAATGCTGTTAAAACAGTTGCAGAAGGTAGATTAAAATCATTGGGGCTTAGTAAAGTTCTTGTTCAGAAAAGATAGGCGGCCCAACCTGTGCTCTTACTGAACGATGAGCGTCCTTGAGGAAATTATAGGTCTAGGGAGTTTCTTGATGTGCCAGCTGTTTGGGGACACGTACACAGCTGCCTTACCAGACGGTTGAACAGCGGTCCGTTTAAGAAAGCTACAAGCAGTAGGATAATTCTAAAGTGGCTCGATAAAGTGCTGGTCCATCGATGAAAAAGGGGTGTAACTAGTTATGACGGATGCAGCTGCTTGGATGCATGAGACAGGAACCTAGTTGCCTTAGAAGAAAATGTGATCAGACACCGAGGGGCAGCAGGACCTGATTTGAAGGGCTCTTAAATCCGGTGGAAGCATTTTTTGCCTAAGAGATAAGAGGCCAGGGCACAAGCAGGTTAAATGGAGCATACTCTTGGGATATCCGCATAATTAACAGTGGTTGCTTGACAGGGCTGCTTCCAAGAGAGAAGCACTTTGACGGGAATGCGCTGAGGTGAATAAGCAACAGAGCATGTTCAGGACCACTGAAAAATGAGATCAAATAGGGCTGTGGGCCCCAGGCGGCATATGATGTCAGAACTGCCCACGCATGCCGTTTGGGAGCAAACTCTGCCTTGTTTAGAATATGAGATTGGAGTTTAAAGGCTTTATTGGTATCTCAGTTGAAATCAGCACATTCTATTGTTGTATTCCAGGGTTCCTCTAATTATAGAGCTTCAATGGCTTGTTGAAAGACAGTGGGCCATGAAGATTTATAATAAGGCTGCTTCTCCATTACTCCCGTTCAACAATTCAGAACTGTAGGTGATTGATGGCAAGAACTTTGCACTGGTGACCTGCGGCAAATGATAGTGCTTGGCGTTGCGTAGGTTTTTGACTTTTATTTTTGCACAAATGTAAATGATAACATAAGTTAATTAGCCATTTCTCTTCTGTACGCAAGATGCTCTCAATGTTAGATGGGAGTCCAAGCAAACGCAAAGATACTTTTGTGATTTCCCCGTTTCTAGCACCTGCCTATTTGCCCACAGGTGTACACAATCCTTGTTTTGAAGGAGGAACTCGAGAAGCAGACCAAGTTGGTTGTTTTGGTTTAATTCCAGCTGCTGGTCTTGAATGTATCCAGTCATCTGATCAATAAGGCCCTGCAGACCAATTGGTGTTGCGCTAAACAAAATAGGTCATCAACATACAGGGGACATCGGATCGGGGCGAGCTTGGGAGGGGGATTGCTCACCACTTGGGTCAGCTGACTATCCAAGTCGACCATAAAAATATTGAATAGGCCATGGTGCCAGGATGCACCCATGCTTCAGGCCTATATGGGTCCAGATCACTGGCCATCGCCAAACTTGATTTGTACCCAGATGTCGGAGTTTAAGTTAATGATTGCATCCAGCAGCATGCATTGCCAGCATTGTTGTGACGCTGGGTTCAATTTACTAATTTATTGATTTCGGCCCAAAATGAGTGGCTATTTTTTTTGTTTGCTCACATGGAGCAATTTGGTCCAAACAGCAATCCAGTAGTTGTTTTCGCCGTCTATATTGCTTTTCTTATAGGCTTGCCGAATTGCAATGTACTTAGTTCTGGTTTTTACGACTGAACTGTTGCTCACCATGAGTGTGCGTTTTATCTCCCCTTTAAGTTGCCTTTTCTTTTTCAGCAATTGTGGCGAAAACCACTCTGCACCAACCTGTCTAAGACCTTCCTTTGAATGGAGGTTTAGTTGGAAAGGCAGAGATGAGAATGTTAACAGAAATCTCCCAAACCTGTGTGGAGGTTGAAATGGTGGTCAAACGTAAAGGCACTGTTTCCAAGTGGAAAATGGCTAAGCATAATCCTAGCTGCGCCAGAGTTTTTCCATATAAGGCACTTTAAATAGAAGGCCCGGGGAAATGATAATAGACCGATTGCCTATGGGGCCCTTGTTGTGCAAATATTTAGCACAAAGTTCTGGGGGAAGTGATAACTCTCCATTCTAGGGTCTATGATTAGTTTAGTGATCACTAACACTAGGAATAACTCAGCATCTACCGGGGTGTAATCCAGAACATAATTTGGTTTATGTAACAACCTGGTAAATGCAGTCTGTTGGTCCTGGGGCAAGCGCCCAGTTAGAGAACATAAACCCAAGTCTTTGAGCACCCTAATGCAGGCCTTGCCGTAATGATCTGTTCCGACATAGGTGGAAATTGTCTTTGGTAATTCTTGTTGGGCCTGCAATGTTAGTTTTACAGTAAATGCACGTTGAAGTCTCCAGACAGCGCTTTGTGAGCTTGTGGATGGGAAAATTGAAGGATTTTGAGGAAGCCATTCAAGGTCTCAATCTTTTCAAATCTGATCTTTTTCAGGTGGATATTCAAGATAAGTAGAGTACACTGTTTCTTTGCAGCAGGATGGGGCTGAAGTTTGACGCACTGGATGCAGAGGAGACCCAGATCTATATGTTCTTGGTCCCACAAGAGATCAGTGGCAATACAGAGCAAAAGCTCCCCGTCACTCTTCCTGATCTGCTGGCATTGCGTGCTTCTTTCAGATAATATTTAAAACCATCTAACGGTGTCTGTGTCTGCAATCAGGTTCCCTGCAGAAGATAAAAATTGCATAAGTTGTAAATTTGTTTTCCTTCACCTTGCAAATAAGGCTATTCACATTCTATGAGCAAAATTGTAATGGCTGGGCCATGACCGAGGCTCGCTGTAGTTGAACTCACACTTCCCTTGAGTCCCTTATTGCGGCATGTGGGTCTGTGTGTTGGACTTCAACCTTTACAGTTAATGAATCTCCTGAACATCCTTGTAGAAGCTGAATTAAATAAACACAGACAAATATCTAATTTCATAGGCAACTTTATACGTTAATTCACTGGGCCATGTCTTCACAAACAACATGTCCAATAAGAAGAACAGATTATTGTGTTCTTGTGATTTGTAAGCCCTCCCAAGCTGCAACTGAATGGGCAGGGCTGATTGCCCCCCTCACCCTTAATAGCTTGTGCTTTGTGCTGAGTACCTCTTCAGGGGTTTGGTTAGCGTACATGTTCCATTTTCCTCATGCCGATGCCCCCATCTTGAGGCTACCTCCCTGTGCTACCAAACCTGGGATGCTGTGGGGCATCAGACCAGTTGATTATCATGATTTTACTTCCTGGTGTTGATGGATTAGGCTTGAATTAGACTGTTTCTATGTGGGTGGATCATATATGATTTAAGCCTTGTAATGTACTGGTCAGCTTTAGTATAACACTTAAGTTTAAGATGTTGTGCTGGCCTCTGGTTTAGTAACAAAAAATCAATTCTAACCTCCCCGTGCCCTGGATCATTGTCATCTGCATTTCGTGGGTGGATCGCCCCTTTTAAATGCATAGATTAATTACCTATTTATTGGTAATAATGATAGCACATAGTCATATGAGAAAATTAGCACCAATGCGGAAATACATATGAAAACTTGTTGATGCTTCAAGTATCAGTGTATTCCTCCGCTCTATATGAAAATATTAGATATTGCAGTAGGGTCACTAATACGAACAACGTTTATGTATTTTTTCAGTTTTACTATGTGTGTTGCGCTGTTTTTATGAAGTTTTAATGAAATGTACAAAAACAAACTTCAAACTAGGGAAATATATAAAATATTCATACCACTCCGCTAACGGGGCAGTATACATAAATGCATATTTTTTTAATATTCAATCATAATTCACATGCTTACATGTCCACAAATTTCCACTCCATTGTAAAGTAAGAAGACACAAAAGCAAAAATATGCACATGCATAAATATTCACCAATCGTATTAGAAAGAACGAATTAACACTTCACTGTTTAATCTTATTGTGTATATTGCTTTGCACATAAACTCTTTTGCGGTCAGGCTCATTTAACAACATATCCTAGCACTAACTGCCTTACATTAAAAGAACCTTTTCCAATGCTTCTCTAAATTGTGCCACAGCCATCTTTTCTGGCAGCGTCTCAGCATTGAATTTTCGTCTAACTCCTGTACATCTTAAGCACATAAAAAAGCCTCTTTCTAGGTATTGAAGACGAACATTTTGAAATGGTAAAATCTCTCCAAATATCAAAGCAAAAATCATATCCACAAATTAAGTTTCAACTAAAAGTGAATGAGCTCTAGTTTTTTGCACTGAAAGGCGCAAACCTTGAAAACCTACCAAAAATGGAGACAACGGTCTGTCACTTCTAAAAGGATGCCAGCCACTGATGCAAAATACACAAACATACCAAGAGTGCTCCAATGTTCATTTAAAAAAAAAAAAAGTCTATAGATTTTTGATTATTTTTTGGTGCAACTTAGTCAACGGATGCAACTAAACAAATGTCCTATTAGGTTAATCTGTTATAATGGTTCTAAGGTGCAGTTTGAATACATGTGATCATAACTCGGAAGAGTTATGGTGCAGTTCGATAAAATAACTTGCAACTTCGCGCTTCGGGTTGCGGTACCACTTTTGTTCTCCCTAGCCTGACAACTGAAGTCCAACCAAAATACTTCAACCTACAATATTTCAGACAGACGTTTTAAGGCATGGGCAAAGTGGACAATTTCTCCCCCAGGTCCCCACCATCTAAAGGCTGCCCCCCTCAAAAATGAACTCTCTAGCTCACCTCTATCTATTCCTACATTTCGATCTCTGGCCTCTCTGCCTACCTCTAACACTGTCTCTGTTTTTCAGTGTTGACCTAAGGATTTTTGGGACCCGGAAAGACATATTTCAACTGTCTTTGAGTGACCCCATTTTTGAAAGTTTGATGGGCATAACCGGGTCTTAAAAAATGAGTAATACAAATCAAAAATTTAACAAACAGGGGTCCACAAAAAATATGTTTTGCCAGGGGCCCCACAAATCCTTAGGGTGGCACTGATTTCAGAAGGTCTTGTGCATAACATAGAAATGCAAATGAAGAAACCATTACTAGTTAATTTTTTACCAGAATTATGATGAATGTGTGCTACATCCAGAATTATGTGAGTACATTAGGTGCACGAGACATGCACATTCCCCTTTTATTAGGAGGCAAAAAGGATAATTTAGAACTAGGGCTCAACCATTGTGAGGGGGTTTAAACATCTATTTAATGCTTTCAAAGTGCATCAAATATTTTTATTTAAATTGCACACAGGAATGTTTCTAATCAAATATTTGTCAATTGATGAAAATTCTTCTGATACTTCCTGAAAAAGTACACAAAAACAATATACCTTTTAAAATATCAGATCTGTTTTTTTCTGCATGTAGCCTTGTCTATTTGCTGACATTCACTCCAGATTTAATCCACAAGAGCTTGACCAATTGTGCATGGCCAAATTCTGGGACAATAAGCCTTTGATTTATTCAGTCTTGATGGCTTATTGGAATTAATGCATTGTCAAAATAAAGAAAAGAAAATTGGTTCAATACTATTCACCACTTAGTGAGAAATTATTTGTTTCTGCTGAAAGTTGTTTCAGCAGTATACGCAACCCATGTACTATGCATTTTGCTTTTTGATAATTGGCTACGGATACTCAGGTATGGAGAAATTCTTACGTCATGTAATTGAAAATAATGGTTCTGATGCAATTGTGGAGTGTTAGGAGGTTATTCTTTATAATATGAGTTATTAATGAATGATTTAACCTGACTTGAAGGGGTTATCGTCCCCCAAACTGCCTGCAGAGGCACAATGGAATGGGATGAGGCCAGAGTAATTGTCAGTAGATGGAACTTTTTTCAGTCATTCCACCCATCATCTTTTCCTGTTTTAAGAAATTTAGAGCAGTTGATTTATATTCTCTGAATCAGGCCTCTCACTCCATAGAACATCCCCAGGAAGGCTCTAAAGCTTGGTCACTTTCTGTAACAACTACAGGCTCTATTTCCGCAGACGGACCACAACCTTGGTAGTGGAAGCCTAGAATAAAGATTATTCCTAAATAGAACACAAAAGGCACCACAAACAAAATGTTGCAGGTCTGTAAATCCCAGTTGATTACAGAGAAAGGATTAGCACTTGCACGTCTAAAAACACAAACTGACTTGTGTACTATGTATACTATTTTGTATCAGATGTGCAAGCTAGAAAATATACCAACGTATAAAGATATAGCACTTGTTGATGGACTTCAAAAGTGCCGCCTAGCAATCTGGAACCACGACAGAGCAACAAAAACAAAACAATTTTTTATTTTTGTATTATTATTATTATTATTATTTTTTTTTTTTTTTTAAATCAGACCAGCTCTGGCAAAACCGAAGCTGTCTACACCAGACCCAAAATTATCAAGAGTCAGCTGGGAATTTGCCTGTAAAAATGAAACAGGTTTAATCAGCTGAAAACCCTCAGTGTAACCGAGGGTAAGAAAGATAATCGCCTGGGCTGGACGAACAAAGTAAATTCTCTCAGTGAAGAGCTCCCTGATACTGTCCAGATCGAAGTGCTTGCAGCCAGGGCTCTGATCTGCCAGTTACACAGCTCCACGTCACTCAAAGTAATGATCATGAATCGTTGTTTGAGCGTCCACGCCAGGTTAAAACGGTGGCAATTGGGACCATTATTCCCCAGGCCGCTCTCTTGCTGCAGTAATTATTTATAGATTTCAAGGCACAGCTGCGCTAATGCTTTTTAATTGAAGACGAACATTGCAGTTACTACCACTGGGCTGTGCCCCATGCTTCATCTGTTTTTTTCTCTTTCCGTGCAGGGCATTTTCTTTCATTAACTTTCAGAAAGGTTTTTGTTCTGTGAAGAACCCTGCCCCACCCCCCACTCCCAAAACACAACCCTCTGACCTGCATGAAAGGTTCCGTAGCTGGAAGTCAGCAGTAGAGTCGGCACGTCATTAAACGCCTCCGCACCAAGTTAAAGTGGCCAACTGCCCTGGGCCCTCATTTTAAGAGTCCCCTGGTGAAGTGATGGAGAGTGGCACTTCTGACTGTCCCAATGTGCAGAAAACACATTTCTGAATTTGACGGCTTGCGATGCTCTTCACAGAAGCTTAGCGTGCAAATCTGAGCTTCCCACCAGTACCCCTTCCGCTCCGACAGTCGGTAGCAAATTAAATGTAAACAAAAATAATAACCTTACTGTCTCCTGTCTCTCCTTATTGCAACTGACCCTATCTCTTCTACCTCGTTGCTCTGTCTAACCGTTCTCTCTCTCTACAGGTCTATGGACTTAGCATACACCACCATTAGCTAAACTCTCACGAACTCGTCTATGTCTCAATACACCTTTATCACACAACCACAACCCTCCCACTACTTGTGCCTACCTCTACACCTCCAACCCCTCTAACACTACTGCCTTTCCAACACATTCCTGTCACTGCACCTCACTGGTCGGTTTCTCTCTCTTCTCCATCTACTTCACCTCTCAACCCAATCTCTATCTTCTCACATCTGTTTCGCCACCTCCCTGTATTGCCTCTCAGTGCCCTCTCTACCCTACCTAATCTCTCTGCACCTCATTTGTTTTTACCTCATATCTGTATACCTCACCTCTTTACACCACATTTCTTACAGCCTAACATCACCATTTACCTCAATACTTGTTTGCATTCTCATCTCTACACCTCCCCTCTTTATCTAGTGTTCAACTTACCTCGCCTCTCTAGATATTTATGTCCCACTACTTTTTTTCTCTTTTCTGTCATGACGTTCTGGCTCATTTCTCTCTGCGCCGCCTTCTCCAGTACAACTCTACCTCACATCGGTCTACCTCTCTGCCCCTAACCATGCATACATGTCACCTCTTCTACTTTGTTGTTCCACTTCGTCTTTTCTATCGACGGCTCATGCCTTTCCACCCATCACTTGCTCCGCCACCTACTTTATTTAAGAGGCCTGTCCTTCTATAGCTCTTATGCGGACCCTTTCACTACCTCACCTGTCTACCTTAACATCTCTCTGCCTCTCCAACTCGCCTCTTTCTGCCTTACATTTCTCTCTACCTCACCCCGGTGCACTCCACCCCTCTCATTCACTCTACATTTACTTCTCCCCATCTCTCTTCTTCTACCTCTTCATCCCTCTCCGTAGCTTGTTTTCTGGCTACAGAGCCTTACTAGCTTTACCCTATATCACAGTCTCCCTGACCTATCTCCCTACCTCATAACTAAGCTTTGCCTCTCTTTGCCCTTAACAACATCTCTGCCTATAACATTCTCTTTCTCTCATCTCCTCTCCCACCCACCCCAGTCACTACATTCAGCAGAGTCGAGGTCGGTGTCTTAACAGACGAGTGTACAGAGAGAACACGAGGGACAATTCAGCCTAAGAGAATTTAGGAGAAAAATAGCAGATTTCAATGAAGGAATGGTGAAAATACACAGCTCTGTAGGGTATGCAATGAGAATAGCAGTTGAGTAGAAGAGTTTATTTGTAATAACGAATATCCATAAATTAAAGCTACAATTTCAAGTGTTGTATGTTTGGTCATTGCAACACCTACCGAGTTACGCTGAGCCAGCTTTCTTAAAATCGGAAGTAGAAGCTGAAGAGGCACGGCATTCTATGCAAAGTAACTGTTGCATGACAAAAATATACTTAGATCTAACTTTAAAAAAATATCTTCATCAATGGTTGTTTAATTTTTCTTCTGGTACTATTTGACTGCTCAATGGTAGTCAGCACGAGCTTCTGACTGCTTTAGCCTACTCCCATTACCGAAAATGTAATGTATAATTCAATTTTGTTTCGCTGTTATTCCAATAAGGGGTCCCAAAACATATCCAGGAAATAATAGTTTTTTTGTTAAAACGAAGACAATTGGCAGGAAGGTAATCTGACTAATTTACTCTTGTGAGCTGGAGTTAGGGAGGTGAATGTAATTAGCATGTATGGTTGGAAAACTAATGACCTCTGAGCCACAACCCCACTTGATTCCCTGGCTTCGAAATCTAATTATAAAGGAAGGAAAATATTTTATAATTGACACCTGCGCTTGTTAATACCATTTGTATCTAGGTTTTCAACGCGAGATAAGAATACCTTCTTGTAGTTTCATCTCTCAGCTTACCCATTTATCCATGTCATCAACCAGACCCCAAAGTCAGGTCTCGCTACCTCCGCTTATAGATTCTGTATATGTTTTTAACAAGTCTCTTTTGAAAGCTTCTAAGTAGAGGAACTGTGTTGACTCACCCATCTTCCCCACAAATCTCACACATTTCCCCGACTCCTGTGCTACCACAGCCTGCGGCTACCTCTGCTCTTGTGTGGACACAGTTTTTGTGCTGCAATTTCGGTCACCCGTGCCAGTGGTTTGCTATATATTTAAGAGCATTAAAGGTGAAACTGGAGACAGAGGTTTGCATACATAAATTCTCAACACTGAAACCGGAGAGTAAGTGCTCTATTCAAGCAAACTGGTAGACAGCATGTCAACCTTTCTATGCACTACCTGCATTTTCAATCTAAGCAGTTACATTTATTGGCAGCCTGCAGATAGCTGTGCCACACCAACCTTCCTTTTAAACCTCAATTCATAGTCCATCTGTAGAAAACCAAGGTGTGGAAGGGATGCTTCAGAAATCTATTTGTCCTGTCGAGCAGAACAATGACACTGTACATGATTTTTTTTTTAAGCACTGTATATAATCTAAAAAGTTGTGGAACATCTGACGTGAAATACTGTCTCTGTGTGCCTTTTCATCACATATGTGCACTGCTCATACAAAGACACTGATTCACCAAATACACCAGAAGTAATATGAATGACATTAGGCATTTTTGCACCTACATGCCCCCCCCCCCACCACCACCACCACCCCAAACAAAAATCACTAGTTGACCTCTAGTTTCAATCTTAGGACCCAAACAGCCTCCAATTTATGAACATGAATGGCCAAGGTGAAGGCCAAGGGAGAAGTAAGCATCACAAACTCAACTGTCCTACCACTGATCAAAGGGCTTTCCCATGGGTATCAAAGGTAAAAGTTGCCACTGGTGAGTCAAAATGATATCTATGTGATCATGAGATACTATTTTTTTCTAGATTTGTGTAGGACCAGTGTTGCAGCGTTGTGGAATTCCTATAGCCCCACGCCCAGGACATATTGGTCAGGGTAAGGACAACAAATTTCCAGATTTACTTTGTCCTGGGACAAGTAGCCCAAACCCCTGCCCTTTGTTTGCCAAATTACAGTACTACATTATAGAACAGGAAAAGGAACTGTCTGCAGTTGAGGTCATATTTGTATTCATATGTTAATGCTATTCGAACTTGTATTTATAGTTCATTAATGCAAAGCCTTTATTATTAGGGTGAGCATTCTAAATAAATGTTGTAAGCTCAGACTGCACTAGTGACTGGTTCCAGTAAAAAAATTGTGGGTACCATTTGCAAAGTTTAACAATATGACGCTACCTAAAACACTCACAGAATGCGCTCTGATTAAATACAAATATTTGCAGAAGGTTGACAGCAAGATTGCGGATTCTTGCTTTCAAAATAAAATGTTCACAAAAAAATGCAACAAGAAAAAAACTTTTACTAAACTGAATTGTTATGTTCCATTTCTTTGAGCATCGTTTAGTAAAATGGGTTGATGTATGTAGCATTTAAAAAAATATTCATAATGGAAAGTCAGCGTGACCATTTTCAACAAGATTATGGGAAACGTGAAAAACTAGCATTGGCAACCCCAATAGGTCTAGCATTGGTCAGTCCTTTGATTTTGTCAGTGAGTGTCTTGTTTTGACATGGCTTTTGTAACGCATTGTTGCTGTGGAAGCTGCTGGGCCCTCACTATTGTAACAATCATTGGCAAAAAACAAAAATATTTTTTGGTCTCAAAAGTACACATTGTCATAGTAGTTCATTGTACTGAACAAAACATAACTATTCAATTCTTAAAGAATGTCTCAAAAGTGTACCAATGGTATTTGTCTTTGCATTAGTGCAGATTTACATATTTCATGAAAGCACAATAATTTAAAAAAGTAGACCAGGCAATAGTATGCCTAGAAAATATTTGTAAACTATAGTTAAGCATGAGCAACTATGCATGTGTAAATTTGCTCATGGGAAAATCTGCTAAGTGTTTCAGTTTGCCTCCAAACACTTTTTACCCCCAACCCTGGAAGAAGTTTTACTTCTGAACCTTGTCAGGAGTACATTTCCAACCTTTCTCGGAAAAGATTAGAGAAGAGCTGGTAAAAACCTTTAAAACACACAAGTTAGTCGGTTTGCACACACTCAAAAGGGCATTCCAATCCTGGAACTATGGCGTACTGCTACCTTCAGCCCCTGTATGCAGATAGGTGTCAAAATAAGAAAACTGCTAGTATGCAACCCTACTATAGTGTTAGCCCTGACATAATCAGAGAGGCTGTTATCTGAGCTCTTATATAATGAGATTGCTCCCATGATTTGTCACCACACTTCATGGCCTCAAAGGGACAATTAGATTTTTATTTTACAGGACAATTAGATTTATGGAGCAACCTGTCCCATTAACAAGTAGATATTTTATTACATTTCACACCCCTATGTTGGGTTTCTTCTTGCTGACACTTTCTCTCACACCTTGTCCTTCGATCAGAAAGGATTTAAGCCTCCCCACTACAGAGGTGAAAATGGACTAAGCACAACCAACGGCACTAAGTCAAGCTTTTGTTAGACTCGCTTAGATGCCCCCAGAGCAACCCTTTCAACCTACTGATGATATCAGTCCTAAAAAGTAAGAGGCTGGGGGAAGCACATGGTAGAGATTTGCAGACTAGGACATAACCTTCCCTTGGAAGAGACTTGGAGGATACCATGGGGCACCAGTGGAAACTTACAGGACAACAATAAGCCTTGGGTATCCGAGTATAAAGTTATTTAGTTTTTTTTATGCCACAGAAAGTTACTAATTTGACATATTTGAAGTTTTCGTGATTAAATATGCAACTTTGTCATGCACTGTGAGATAATTCACACGAACAGGTGGATATTGGCAGATTCACTTTTCAGCACACTTTTTCACCCAACCATACCAGCGACCCTCAACTTGTGTAGCATGAAGTTTATATCCTAAGCACGGCCACTGAAACTATGCGGCAGGGGAAGGGCAAACTATGTGGCAGGGTTGACTAAAGTATACAGCGAGAAAGACAAATTAAGCCAGTGTAATGTGGCACATTTGGTAATAGAATTACGTCATCATTTTGTCATCTTTACACTTGTTAACACTGTCTAGTCACAGGTTTCACCTGTTAGTACCAGTTTAACACCCAAATATAACAATAAGCAATATAAAAAAGTGACCAGTCAGCTTTGGCGAAGGACCTCCAGCAACGGCTGCGTTTTTGGTAACTTTAGAACCATTTGCGCTAGAAATAAACTTTTTGGTTAAAAGCGCAGATGGTGGATTATGCAGCAAATGAGTCAAATAAATCAAATACATAATTATAAGAAAAAAGCAGCTGCGCAGAATTACATAATTCGAGTGGCCCTGGTCTTAAACTGTGCTCTGCCCCATTACAGGAACCCTGCCCAGGACTAAATGGCTCAGAAGCAATCCGTGATGGCGTGTCCTTGTCAAAGGAGGATCCCACCTCGGGCAGCAGGACTTCATGCTGTCAGCTGTGAGGGGCCCTGGCCGGGCAACAGGGCTCCCATGCAGTCAGCAGCGGCCTGTCCTTTTAAGACAGGGTCCCAACATAACCAAGGAGATTTCCCGCAACGCTTTCCCAAATGCCAGAGAGGACAGCCGAAGAAGCGGCACGCCTTTCATCAAGGTTACAGTATCTGTGTACAGTGGAGAGGGTTTAAAATAGCTTCAAAGAGCGGGCAGCTGTGCCAAGGAGCTAGGGTTACTCTGGAGTCACAGGGCGGCCAGACCAGGGGGCTAGGGTTACCCTGAAGCCACAGCAGGTTGGAGAGGAAAGAGATCCCCCTTTGAGGACACCGTCACCAGCACGAGAGATCCCAGGCTCGAAAGAAGAGGAAGGAGTAAGGAAGCTGTTCCCTGATGCCACACTCTCATGCCAGGGTAAGGTGGTGCACTGCAACTACATGGAAAACTACGGCTTCATACCACCACTTTTGAACTTTGCCACTTCAGAAAAAAAACACAATATCGAATACACAGAGTACAAGGAAAAGGGAGCTAAACTTAAGCCAACCTAAAACATAGCCTTGCCTTAACCTTCATAACAAATCCAAGTCCATACCTTATTCTGATACTAAAACCAAGGCCAAAAACTAGGCCACAGCTCTAAGAAAGACACTATGGCTAACTCTGGCCTGAACACTATGCCTAACCCTAGTGTGATCTCTACGCATAACACTACAAGACTACGCCTAACACTATTCTCAACACAAATTCAAAGTCTAAACATAACACTGCCCCTTACGCTTCTACCCATTTCATTGATTGGCGTGGAATTCTCGGTAATCGCATTTGCAGTAGTGACAATGCCAGCGTTTTGTTATCTGTGCAATGAATGAAGTAGATTCCCAATAGTGGACTTGCACTCTCCGTGAGTGCGCCTAGCAACACTAAATGAGAAAGGATTTGGCACCTGCGCATTCACAAAAGAGCAGGAAGCATGGCAACTCCAAATGATGCTGGTAATTCACACAGTATAAGCACATCACCACACCAACACCAGGTGCCAGGATTCAAACAACGTGTCCTGCTATCGCCCCATCTTAAAAAGACAGTACAATGGAATTTAGGCAAATATGATTACATTCATATTCTAAACCAGTCAAGTTTTGGAAATATACTCTTTCTTGCAGTCAGTAATGCCTTTCAACAGTAGCTCCCTGCAAGTTAAAGCACCCGTTTACCTCACAGTACCTGGTGTGCCACCGCCTCTGAACAGCAATGCAGTGAGAGGCATCAGGGCAGAGCCTCGCCCGACTGCCTTGAGTGTTTTGGCCTGGCTGAAGTCTCGTCAGTGCGGTGGAATCTACCCATATCGGAATCTCTGACTTTTTTGTATTATTTACCTTACAGAGCACTTTAAATAAAGTGTTGACTATCCGAGGGAGCGCAATGGTATGGAGTAAGTACAATTTCAGCAGCTTTATGATTTAGTATCACTGGTATTATATAGAGCGAACTACGTCACTCAAGGCATCATAGCACATACTTTAATTTAAAGGATGTTATTTAATTATCTGTGTGTCTTACATAGAACAGTCCCACACCTATGTACATGCTTGCCAGCTACCCAAAACCTAACACACGTTGGAAATTATGCTGGAAATAAATTGACCAAGCAAGTAGCTACTAACTCAGTCTGAGAAAGGACAATGAACTTAGAGCCAAAAGAAGCAGAGAAGATGGGAGACGAGCGAAGGTGGACAAGGGTCTAATGCCCAGTAAATAAAATGATTGGAAACAAGACTGAGCGAAGGAGGAGTCCAGGTGGATTTGGGGGGGGGACAGAAAAAAAACTGAGTAGAGGGAAGAGGGAGCAACAATTTATAAATGCATTTAAAAGTGATTCAATGATTCACTGATAAGTAAATGGATGAGGAGTCTGGAAGGTGAGCCAATGGTGCAGAAACAGGTGCAGTGGGAGGTAACGCTTACTTTGTCTTCTACACTAAAAGGTACAGAATCAGACATTTGTCACTCACACAATTAGTAGAAAATACAAGCTCGGGATTGGCAGGTCAGCCACTGCAGGTGCATGTCCAAGGTCATTCAGTGGTGGGCAACACTTTGCTGTTGAATAACCAGTGCGTGGAGTGGGTAAACCAACTAGAGCACTAACCACGCTGCAACTAGCAACATTTAAAGAAAACAATTTCTAACCAAAACTTTCCTGTGATGTGCATGTGTGGACCAACTACCCATACACCTCCAAAGCATCCCTTGAATGTTTGGCAAGTTGAGGGCCAGTGAAGATACAAACATGGTTATCGGGCACAACATCTATTCGCCATATGGATGCTGTAGACAAGATCCATTTATATTACAAGAAGGTGTCCACAAAAGAGTCACATTCCTGCATGTACGAAGCTTACATCCCAAACGTGAAGATCGGCCTACTCACCACCACGGCTACTGACCTACAGCCAGGAACATAAAAGAGCCTGTATTCGCACGTGGAGATTGAGAACCGAAGCACTCCAGGACACAGAATGTGCACAACAATTAAGGAGACCTTGATTGGCTACTTGATTATGCTTTGGAGACATCACGATCACAAGCCACACAGAGTGAGGGTTATGAAAGCAGTGATTAATGGTGCGGCTAGTTGGGTGGAAGTGCAACTGCAACAAGAAATCGGAGGAAGTGAAAAAAAGGAAAAGAAAAAAAAATAGACCACCTCATACCACAGTCTCCAGAAGAAAAAAAGAATCCTATCAGAAGACAAAATGTCTTTTGGGAATTGTGTATAATAGGTTGGAGCAGTAGTCCTGAAGGGCATAGCAACAGACATAGGAAAGGGGTGCAAAATGGGAAAGCACCAGCCACAGATCGGATACTGCCCAAGTTCTATGAACAGGCTCCCATGCACCTTATGGATAAACTACTAGAAGTGGCACATGAGACCTACTGAAATGGCAACCTGTGACAATATGGGAGACTTCAAAAGAGAATCTACAAAGCAGCTAAAGAGCTCAAATAGATGAGCTCCAATCATCACCTATCCATAAACTACGCAGATATTACAATTATTAGGAAATTGTTGGCCCATAGAATTTTAAGAGTAATCCCCACGTTGTTCCATGCAGACCAATCAGGGTTCATCCACGCAGAAGTATTTCATCTAATCTATGTAGAGCTGCACATGTGAAAAATTGCCTTAAGTCAGATAATCATGACTTTGGGGTGGCAGCCCTCGATTTTGAGAAAACCTATGACGCTAATAATTAACGTCGGCCCGAGTACACTGCACTAAATTAAACTGTTGTACACTCGCCCTGAAGCAACAGTAAAGCCAGGAGTTGTGCTATGAAAAAAAGAAAATGGGAGCTGGGACGAGGCACGAAGCAAGGGTGTTACGCAGTCACTAGAGTGCTGCTACCACTGGAAATGGCAGAAAAAGGAATTACTATAGGAAATACAAATTATGCAGTATTACTCTATGCACATGAACAGCTCTATGGGTGTCCGGGTAACAGTGAATGGGCTAGATAAATGGGGGGTTCTGTGGAGGGTAAAGACACATAAGTCACTCAAGGGTATGAATAGTCCAACATGATAGCTCAGTGAGTGAACACTTGCCTCAGACAGGTGATCTGAAAACCAATGAGTTCCTTTCAGGAAAGGCAGACCCAGCCGTCCATACTTCCAAAGTCAGTAAGTGGAGTACTATTAATTTAGTTAACAGTAACATTTTGTATTTACAGCACTTAGTTATATAAATAATTATAGGAATTAAATCAAGACACCGCAGGGCATTTGATCCCAAGTCTACACCCTCCTCCCCCTTGAGTAATACCTCGTTCAGACTGACCCGCCTAAAAGTCCACCCCGCCACCCCCTCTCCGGTCCCCCAACACCTCCAACGTCCCTACGCCCCAAGAAGAGGTAGTTAACCCTCCAGGAGGCTTTTGTCCAGTGATCTACTTCTCCAAAATGGTTCAGACAGAGTCCACAATTTGTGTTGTGAACCTGAGGCAGGAAGAGCGGACATTCGAGAGAGGGTTGCTTCCTGGCCGCTGCAAGGGTTGCAGTAAAACCTACGGGAGCATTTTGATATCCTGGGGGGCGGGACCCTAGGAGAGTCCTTTCGGTTCAGGAATGTGCGCAGAATATGCCTGGAATGCGGTGACCCTGCAGGATGAAATGGCTGCTCCGCAGGGAAAGGACATACAATGACCTTGTGTGCGGATGTGACTGCAGGACCACCCACCTACCTCCTCGAAAGGAGGAAGGTAAAGTTACTGGAGAAGGTAATAAAAGGAGATCCAACTGTGAAGTGTCACCGAGGGCTGGCAGAGGTGAAAATATGTGCTCTTCGGACGGACAAGCGCTTTTTCGAAAATTGTTGCAGGTCTCGTGGCATTTGAGAGAAATGGAGAGTTAATCGGAAGCCCTTATTCAGTCGAAAGCATGACGCTGCTAGAACATGAATTATAGGCAAAGGTGCGCTTTATGCACATTACTTCAATAAGTGTCAAAATACCAATTAATTGGGCATCACTCCGCTATATGAAAATTCTCTCACACAAGAGCCCGACACTGCCCCAACCATAATATATACTTTTTTTTTTTTTAATTGAAATGCGCCACCATGTTGCCAAGGTCACTCAGCAGAGCACGCAGGGATGGAGGCAGAGTGGCTAGAATACAACAAAGGTACTATAGATCTGCACTTTACATTCAGGAAAAGATAAAGGACTGGAGTATTAGTTCTACTACAAGGTGCGGGGCCCTACCCAATATGGCACATCCAGTGCAAGGTATGTCCAGAATCGATGCCAGAATTTCAGAGCATCCATGTAAGAAACATTTACAAACAACAAATCTAAGTGAAACTCATTCATACAGTCAATAGTTATCGTGAATATTTGGCATGGACCCACACCCCCGATTTCACTTGTATCAAGTCAAGAAGACAGGAAGAAGCAAGCCACAACTATGATCTGGGGGTAGGTAGAGTAGTGTCTGCCCTCCCCTTCTTCCTCTGTATTCAGTCACTCTCAAAATGTTCATCTGAGTCAGTGATCTCTCAAAGTAATCATACGGGGAGGAGTTATGATAGTAACTTAGAACACCTATTTTCAGAAATCTATGTTTTATCATACACAATATCATCCCTGGGCCTGCCTCTCATCCCAAAGGGACCTTCACTGCTTTTACACGGTTTCCCTTTTTTTTTTTACATATTTCAGTTGTGCACACCCATAAAATCAAATTTTATTAATAAGTGACCAGATGCTCCAGGGGAGGGTAAAACAAAGATAATGAAGGGAAGTCACTCAATAAGCCAGCGTTAACTGGCAACTAAATAAGAGGCAAGGAAAATAGATAGAAAAGAAAGACATTCAATCAAGAGGAAGGGGCTGGCCCGAATTCCTCTATATGCTTTTTTAGGGTCGAGCCTGTGCTAGCATGCGCCTGCACATGTGTATCGCTTGCGAGATGCTGTAGTAGTTAGAAAAGGGCTCGGAGTCCCGTCCGTGTCACGTCAGTGTCTTTCATTGGTTCGTGGGCTTGCCTTTTAAAATATGCTTGTTTTCATTAGTGGAAGGCATGCATACATCATGCCTTTTCCGGTGGTTAGCCCTCCTTGAGCGCAGCAACCAAGTACTGAAAACAGGCGAGGCTCACTGTTTTCTGTCCAGTTTGTGGACTACTTTTTATCTTTTTTCGCAGCGTGATCTCGCTTAGCAGAAGTCAAGCGCTTTGCACGACATAGACCCCGTTACATAGTTAATTGCACTTTTGCCGGTTACGTAGATAATTGCACTTTTGAAGATAGGTTTCACTACGAGTGAACTGTAGCAGCGCGATCGCGCTCTTTTTTCCATTTAATGAGGCAAGAAAAGTCTGATTGGGAGTTTACAACTGCTAATAGCTCTAACTCGGGGAAACGCAAGACCCGTTGCATTGCAAATGCTTGTTCTATATAGGAGAGAGTAGGTCTTGGACAACAGGTGGCTAACAGTTCGTTGGTGATACCTAAAAACAGTGAGAGTGAGGTTTTAGGGGGCTTCAGTTAATTTGCCTAATCACCATGTCATCAGTGCACAGTTTCCTTCTGCAAACCATTATTTTCTTGAGGCTTATGCTGACTAGTTCAGCCGAAGTGAACTGGGTCTCTGACCTCAAAAATGCATCGTATTGTTACATTCAGACCACAGGGCATAATGATGCTGTTGCATGTGACACCGAGTAATTTGGCAACTTTAGGTTTTCTGCCAATTAAGGGAATTAGAAAAATCCATTAAGATAGTTAGTGGTAGTGACCCTGAACTTCAGCCACTATGAGAATGAATACATACGGCCAACTGGCTATGTGGACAATTCATAAACTTTAGAGAGTATCGGATTCCATTGCCCAAAGCCCAGGATATACTGTTTGGGGGCAGGTTTTCATATTTATTTTGTCTGCAGGACCATTAGGCCCAACCACCTGTAGCACAAACCCTTGGGCTGCCAGTTTACAATACCACAATATGGCTCTTTGAAAGCAGACTGTCAAGCACTAAAGGCAACATTTGAATAAAAACGTGCATATATACGCTAAAGTCTTTATTATTAGAGTGAGTGCCTTAAGGGAAAGCAGTGAGGTGTGAGCCCAGTTTGCAGTACGAACAGTGGCCCATTATATAAACACTTAACAATAGAAGGCTGCTTACAATACTCTCAAAAGGCTCCCCAATTACGTGCAAATAAAATACACGTAGAGACATGAAAAAAGCTTGATGGTTGTGTGCTTTCAAAATAAACAGTGCTCAAAAATGGAACTTAAAAGAAATTCTAAATTACTGTTCATCTCTAAATACCGTTTTTCTGAGGCACCATGTAGTAAAAGGAGTTTGCCGCATACCAAGATTTAAAAAAATAAATAATAATTGAGGACTGGTGTCAAATCATTATGTGTGACCGGAAAATAAATTAGGGGCCCAAATCTTAAGGAAAGCAACACAAGTATTCATCTGTAGGTATACATTCTTATATTGGTTTGGATGTATGACTTCCAGGAATTCAAAAGTGTTTACAAAAGTAGGCATGGGAACCATACCCTGAGAAAACGTTTGTGATTTCAATTTTCGGATGCACAAATATACAGGCGTGTATTTGCTAATGCAAAAATGTTTCAAGTGACTGCAAATTCTTTCTACTTTCATCCCATTTCCCCCCACAACGGAAACAAGTAGTTTTGCTTCTGTCAATGTCAAAAGTAAATTGCCAACATTTTCCAAAGTGAAGAGGGATTGGAAAGGAATTCGTGAAATATGCAAGTTTGTGGGTGTGGGCATTGCAACCCTGTAATACTACTGTTCATACCCACTTACAAACATTCGTAGATTTGTGGAAAAGTGCCAGAGCCGCAGCCCTGACAGCATCCAAGCCCTGATATATGAGCTGTGGCATAATCAGATAAACTTATCGAGTTCTGATTCAATAAGGACTGTCAAAAATTGCCATCATCCTGCATGGCATAAAAAGAGATGAGTGTTTTTTTGTTTTAACAGAGTCAGTAGATGACTGAAGCATGCCATCCCTTGGACACGGAGATTTTTTTCAAAATTCCACATGGCTGCAGAATCTAGAAACTGCAACACACTATCTTCGACATGGCAACTCTCGCAGGGCTCTCAGATAAATACGTTTATATTGCATTTTCAAATATTTAAATAGATTTAATCTCCTGCTGGCAAGATGACTCAATTCGCAAACGGTTTAGATATTGCTCCTTCCTATCTTTAACTGACTTCTGAAAACTTAGGAGCAGTCCATCGCCAGCTGGGCGACTTCTTCATTCTCCTTACAAGAACATGGAGCGGTCACCGTTGAGTGCAGTCTGCGCAATGCCGAAGAAGTAACTTTTTCGGGAGTCTCTGGGCAATTAGGTTACTGGGCTCTTACTGCATTAGCCATAGGAACTTACCACAGGTGTGAAGCAGTTTAGCCTTACTTTTGGACCTGAACTGGTTCCTTTAGGTTTTGAATCTCAAGGTTTGCAAAGTCAACTAGTCCAAGGTTACCTAGGGAAGTGTTGTAAGGTTAGACACCTAGCACTCACTAACTACAGGATGACAAAAAATGAATCACTACTCAGCCAGTAGTTTGAACTGTTAAAAAATAAAGTCACTTATTCTTGTGACACAGAAAAAAACAGCATTTGCAATGCAATGGGTCTCGCATTTGCTCCAGTTAGAGCTATTGGTGTTTTAAAATCCTAACTGGACTTTTCTTGCCACAAATTGAAAATGAAAAGTAAAACACTTGACATAAGCAAGCAGATTCAAAGCGCCATGGCCATCATGAGCATGAACACGAATGTTAGACACAAAAGAAAAAAGAGGATCGCTCACACATACATACCAGCAATCGTGCAATTATCCATGTAACAGGCGCCGTCTGCAAGGCGGTAGCAAAACCTTTCCAAGGAGGGGCAAACGTAAAGCATTTACCAATGATAAAGGATTTTTGGAAGGCAAGCCTACAAATGAGTATAAGTGATGGACAAAAGGTGGGCTTGGTTAAAAGACCAGGATACTTACAACAGGTCAAAGCGCTTGCGCGCTTGACCTAAAAAGGAACACTGTACGCAATTTAGCGGAGGGCAGTTAATCTGGCACTTAAAGAAGCAGTACCCTTGGTATGCTATGTGACCACCTTTTCTGAAGCAGCAAATTGCCCCTTGGCCCTGTGTGTATCTGGATGGCGAATCTGCCACAGTGCCTTTAAGGGGGTACTTTATGGTGTTCAGGTTGTACTCAATCACAGAGAAATCTTTCAGAGTGCCCCCACTGAGTACTCTCTTCTGAGAACTAAGGTCACAGTACTTTTCTTTGTTACAAAGATGAAGTTTATTAAGCCCTTTCACATGTGCAACTTGTGTAGGCTGCTATCAGCAAAGATTGCTCCACTCTGATGGCGTGCACTCAGCACAGCCCACCAAGCCAAGAAACTTCAGTCTGGGCTTTGCTGCCAACTGGCAGAGTTCACGCTTTATGTTGCACACCGCTTGTAAAGACAGATCACGGCAGCACTAGCACGTCTGGTGGAGGTGTGTGTGAACTGCAGCAGAGCTTGCAGCCATGAACATCTTGCTACTTGGTTCTTTTTCAGACCAAATTTCGAACGCTGCTCCCAAACAACCACACCCCCAGGTTAATGCAGTGGCACTCAGCCTGAAGTTGTTGGGTTGCTCTGACTGCTCTAAAGCTCAACTGCTTTGACGGTCACAGTTGCTCTGAAAGTCTGTCTTTCTAAATGCTGTTTCAGAGTAGAATCCTCTGATTATCAAGACACCCTTAGTGAAAGGTGTCACTGCCCTTGTCAAAAGGTAAACATGCCATGGCGCCTGATGTAGGTTGTGTTCTGTGCCACTGTGTCTCCTCACAGCCTCTGCTTCACCTGAACAGTGTCTTCAAGCAAGGACACCTAATGTCCGCCCGGAGCAGTCAGTCAGCCAAATTTCCCTCTTTAGAAGGAAGCAAGTAATCCGTCTGGCATTTATTCGTCCAGTACCCAGAAAGAAGAGCTGGGGGTCAGCAATCTAACTCCAGAGCATGAACAAATCTCCTGGTCGCCACAGATTTGGGACCCCAGATTTCTGGTGAGGAAATCTTGGCACAGTGACTGGAAATTTGTGTCTCATTTTTGTATTCACGTTACAGATAGTCCATGTGGTTGTAGTAGTTCAGTGACCCGTTCTGGGTAGTACCAGACTTTTGTAACTTCCACGGCTCCAGCCATGGAAATTGTGACAAGTGTGATCAGAAAAGCAGGGAGGGATTGCACTTTCCTTTCAAGTTCAACCCTAAACAAGACCACAAAGGCAAGGGAGGCTGCCCCCACTTAACTATCCACCTGTTACCCTCCGACGATTTCCAGGAACCAATGGTCCATGAATGGAAAAGGGAATTCCCCAACTTCAAAGAGACCCTGTTTCCCTTCTTAATTTCACCCAACACTCCTGTCTTACTAAGTTAAAGAGATCCCTGGAATGTGCTGGAGGGAAGTCCTGTAGTATTCAGATTGTATATGGGGATCCACTTCCAATAGTCCATATTAAGTCCCATAGAGTACACAAATCAGAACCCACTTTCACCCTCTCAACATGTAGTCTTCACATGTGAGCAGCATCTACAAATCTATAGAGCACACAGCATCCATTCATCTTATGGATAAGCGAAGGACCAATGTCACAAACAGGAGAGGCCAGTAGGGTGCTGTCACAAAGGAGACAATAGAGGAAAAATGCCAGCCCTGCATAATAATTAATTAATTGTTACCACAGTCAGTTTCCTACAGCCTGGCAAAGGTAACAGTATTCTCCATGGAAGGCGCATTTGGTGTCCTAACCACAAACCCCAGTTCTGATCCTCACCCTTTATCATGGAAAAGCCTCAGGAGACATACAAGATCATTGGATGTGCTTAAGTGCAGGTCCAATGCAAAACAGCAAGCTTTGGGGACTTCAAGACATGAAGGGCATGCTCTCCAAAGACATGTAGGAGACATTCTCTGTCAAAATAGCTCCCCAGTTAAGGAGGTGGCACGTCCAGAGCCTCTGCATGGTCTGTGACCCAGTAGCTCATGTTAGTAGCTGAGCACACTCAATCTCATCTGGTGCTCTGAAGAAGCCTGGGATTCAACTACAAAATTAGTATTGACGTTAGCTGCCAGCATATCGGCTTTGCAAATGCTTTTTCATGATTTTTGCAAAACATTGTTTGTGACATTGCTGCGCACTTGACAATGTGGAAAAATGACTAAACCCAAAAATATGTTTGGTCTCAGTACACATTTCCATAGTAGACTCTGGCACTTAAGAGAGCGACTGAACGTGTGGATTTATTTCTTAAGAAATAGTAGAATGTTGTCACTCACAGTAAACTTAACCAGTGGCTGAAAGGAACCCAGCATTTGCCCCATGCTGTATACTGCAGTGGGATGGAGAAAAATGTGACGGACATTGGATGAAGAGGGATAGCTGTAAACCAATAGAAGTATATTATATATGGAATTTTATGTCATTTCCGGTGTAAGCAAAGCCATTCTGCAGCAGTCCGAACCCCACATCTTTTGGAAAGTATCCTCTGAAGTCCCATACAATTCTCTTCACAGAACAATGCCATTTGCTCTACAAATAAGGGGATAGCTTTAGACATACATGTACAGCAATCACCTGTGCCATGCACTCAAGAAGCCAAAGTACTCTTGCTGTAGCTAGAGCCACACCAGACGGCTAGCCGCGGATGAAGTCCTGGTGTCAGTTGTGGGCACTCTCCCAAGCCATATACTGGCATTCTCACAGGGCTGCTTTAAGACTGCTTGCTTCACTTGGCAGGCTGAAACATCCTCCCACGGGAGCCGGCAAAACCTTTCACTTTGTATCCGTGTGTCCGCATTTGCGCTAGGTGATATGGGAAACTGCCCTCTTGTCTAACACCAGACCCTGAGACACGTGACATAAAATATCACACACGTATTTGCAGGTCATCTCCAACCAGAACAGGTGTTTATTGTTACCCAACTCAATGGTCCTCCTTACATTGACCCTCGAAGGAAAAAACTCTGTCTAGACTCAACGGGATTTGAACTTGTGACCCTGAAGACAAACACCCCTTCTTGGAATGGATGCATTAGTCTATTGAGCCACCGGGCCCAACGTGTGTAATAAATTAAAAACACGCTCAGCTCAGGCATCAACTGGCAACAGCCTAATAAACTGTGGGATTAGGTAGCCTTCTGTTTAATACCTTAAATCGTAAACTGCACAAGGAACGAGGTGGCCCGTTTCTCTCATGCATGTGTGTTCCAAGCACAATGCCGCATTTCATGATTTGGTGGCATTTAGGAGTGCTGAAGTAACACCCCATGGATAAGGTATATGCCAGAAGTGAATGATTAAGTGACGGCAACTTCCAGAGCTCTCCGTCATCGTCTTCACACCCCTCCGTCATGGAGCTTCAGGAAATGAAACACGTCTTCAATGGGCGCACCAAGGCCCGAGCGCGCTCAAGGCGAACACTCAAGCATGGCCGTCTGCGCGAGTACACGGAAGGAGGCGTCACGCAGCATCTGGAGAGATCCAACACCGTCACAGTCGTGATGAACACTCTCGTCACTCTTGCTGCACCACGTCTGGTGGTGCAGAAAGAGCCCCGCTGCGCTTGCAGACTCCGAATAGATTACAAATCTGTCAATACTACTATTCGTACTGAGCAACGCCCGGCTAAAATTAAATGATTTAAGAAAGAGTTACGTACAACTGAATGGAGCGGATATTGCGTAACAGCCAGAGCTGCAGACTTTGAAACTGGGGAACCGTGTTCATGTCTCTGGCGACGACTCAACATCCTTTAATTATCGGCAAATTACTTAATCTCCCCATGCCTAAAAAGTGAATGTGTCCTTCAACGATGTAACTGGCATGTAAAGTGCCCCAATACCCCCCGGTTCGAATTCAATAAATATAAAAATGCAACAAAAAAAGAGCCTGAAATAAAAGAAACACCACTTTAAAAGCGATTAACTTCAGAAGCTGCAAAATGACATCACTCAAGGATTTTCATACATTTCATTCTTTTATACACTTGAACTTTTTGGACCAGATAAGAGCCAGAAATAGGAATGTCTCTTGAGTCCTGTACAAATCAAGAGAGTAGGAATGTATGTGTTCGTCCTCATTTTTGCTTTATTTCAGTCGTACTATTTCACCTGTTGACCTAAACTGTCCTCTCCCCGAGCGCTTCCGGGCTATGCTTCCTCTTAAATTATATTAAAACTCAACTTCATCAGGTAAAATCGGATGGCTCCATGTGTAGGAAAGGGCGCAGGGGCCACACAATCTAAAGTGGCTACGGGTCCTAGAATGGCAGGTGGGATAAAATAAAACACCGTCAATGCAGGAATAACCACAAGCGGCTAATCCCCCTTTGAGCCTTTGGACTGGGCAAGGCTCTCGGGGTGTGTGCTTACATATGTTGGCACGTAGTGGCCGGGTGGCTCACTATATCCCTTCCAACCTAAACGAAAAACACAAATAAAAGACAAACAAGCACATAAGAGAATGAACAATGAAAAACCGGAATAAGGGTTGGTCCTACATCAGCTCCTCATCTGCAGCCAGATGTCATTCTGGGGTTCTTCATTCCAAGGTGGTGCACAGAACTCAAAATACAAAGGAAGTCTCTTAGATTCTCGTTAGGAGGGGGATTGGCTCTCAAACAGTATGGATACTGGTGTTGACTTGTTTCCAGACTCAGGGTAGGTGGTACTGCCTCTTCTGTTCTGGGAGTCTTATCTCTTGCACAGCACGCCTCCTCTCTCCAGCCTCTTCTGATGTATCCTCCCCAGTCCTCACCACTTGACGATCCATCACAATTTCACCATCTCCTTTTGGCACCACCTTCTTAAACCAGGACACATTCCTCCAAACCTCCATGTCATTCTGGAAAACGGTCACTATGGTTCCCTTCACCTTTATTACACTCCAACTGTCCCTTTCAAACGGAGTGCGAAACATTTCTCCCGAGTTGCGATCCCTGATGACAACAGGGTCACCCTCCTGGACGTCTCACTCTATCACTCTTTGTCAACACATTGCCATGTCTCTGTCTTTGATGAGCTGTCTGGTCATCTAGGACAGAAGGTTCCCACCAGGGGCCCGATGGTATAAGGTCACAAGTAGCCGTCATCATCATCAGGTCACTGGGAGCACCTCCCATGGTGTTACGGGGTGTCTGCAGATAGCCTTTCAGTAATTGAGTCTAACAGCATTCCAAGTCTTCTTTCTTCTCAACCCCAATGCGGAGCACTCTATTCGGAGTCCTCATAAATCTCTCGACCTTTCCATTTGCCTGAGGCCATTGGGGAGTTATGTGTCTGTGCTTTATATTGAGATCATGTAGATATATATATATTTTATGCCCAGGCCTTGAAACTGGGAACCGTTGTCGGTTCTGATTTTGAGGGACAGACCAAGCAGAGCAAATATTCCCTCCACTAAAGGTTTTACATACTCGAAAGCAGTAGACTTCACCAACTTGACCACTGGAAACTTGTTGTAACTGTCCATCGCCACCAGCATCAGCCTGTTGCACAGAAAACTGCCAAAATCTACACCAACTGTGGACCATTGAGCAGTAACAAGCGCCTCAGTAATTACTGGCACTGTCAGAGGTTAAACACTGGTGATGAAGCAGGAGTGAAAGTCCTTCACCATTTCCTCCACCATCTGATACATTCCAGGGAACCACACCTTACTTTGTGAGTGAGCCTTAGTTTTAGATTACCCTTGGTGACACAGATGGGATAGCTCTACAATTCTGGTCCACAAAGCCAGAGGGACCACAGCCTGATACCCCTTCAAGATGACCCCATCCTCTGTTTCACTTAGTTCATCTCTGCACCTCCACAGCTGTGTCTGCGTGTCCTACTCTGCACTCACGAGGCCAATGGTCCCATCTAGAAAGATTTCTATTGGTGTCCCCGCAATGCTGCGGACACCCTTTTCAGACAACTATCTTTCTTGGTAGCTTCTGTAGTTTCCTGCAGAGACAGGGCTCGTGGACAAGCAATCTCAGTCACTAGCTTCACAAATCTCTTGACCCCCAGATCCTCTCCTTGATTGTTAGTGCATTCGGTGGCCAGAGGATGACAGGAGAGTTAATCCACAAGGTTGTTGGCTCCAGGACGGTATACCACCTCAAAGGAATACTGTTGGAACTGCACAGCCCACTTTTCTATTCGGGCGGTTGACTTCTTGTGGTGCTGCAAAGAGACATACAAGGGGTTTGTGATCAGTCACCACTGGAACTTCTGGCCATAGAGGTAGAGATGAAAGTGCTTTCATAACCACCTAATTGGTAGAACATCCCTTTCTATCTGAGCGTATCGCATTTCTACTCCTGTCAGGGCACTGGCATATACAATCAGCGCCCATTATCCCTCCCACTTCATTTGCAGCAAAAACAGGACTCTCATCCACAATCAGTTCAGTGTGCCATGTGGGACTGAAATATGCCATTGTGGCATCCTGTAGGAAGGCCGTCATCAAGTCTTTGAACGCTGGAGCTGCTGTCACATCCCATCTCCACAGAACAATTTTTTGTTGGAGTTCTCAAATGCTCCGATAGGGTGGTCAAGTTGGGGATGAATCTGCCACAATAGTTGGCCATCCCTCACATCTGTCAGCCATTGCAGAATGTCAGCCCCTTTAATGGCTTTCACTTTCGCCGGATCCACATGTAGGCCTTTCTCCAAGAACCTATATCCAAAAAAACTTGACTTTGTTGGAGTAGAAAATACATTTCTGGCAGTGTAGCATCAGTCCCTCCCGCAAAGTACTGTCTAGCAGCTCGCAGTCTTGTATGGTGTTCCTCTAGCATGTTTGAGAATATGAGTTTGACGTCACTCACATTTATTACTCCAATAAGCCCGGACAACACCTCTCTGATGGAGTCTTGGAAAACCTCTGTTGCAGAGGACATGTCAAAACTAAGGCGTTTTCATCTTTTTAAGCCCTACATGAGTGGAGAATGCCATAATAATAATAATAATAATAATAAAAAGTTTAGAAAACTATGTGGCTGCCTTTAAATCAGTCGCTATCTCGTCAATGATGGGTGTAAAGGTTCTTTCTCAGTTAATCTCATGCCCACACACAGACGAATAGCACCAGGTTGTTTTGGTTTCAGCGCTAGGACGAGGGGTGATAACCACAGAGTAGGCCCAACACTTTTTAAAATCACCTTAAGGTGATCCAACTCTTTCTATCAGGGGACGGAGATGAAAGGGTACCCTCCTGTGATGCATTGCAACTGGTTTGACCATCTCATCAATGTGTAGTTTTGTCAACACCAGGACAGTGCGCGCTCTACGGGCATCTAGAATGCAAAAACCCAACACTCGCAAGATAAAGTAATTTATGCATTGTGATGATATGTTATTGTTTAAACTTTTGCATTGCAGAATTCCATCCAAAAGATTCATTTTTAAGGTGCTTATAAATACTGAACATTTACAATGTATTGCTGCAGACAGTCAGAGTGTGTTAGGGTGTGGTCCCTTTCCAGGGCCTTCTGGAGACTTTCCCTGCAACATGCCTGGGCGTGGTTCTAGGCTGGGCCAAGACTCTATAAAAGAGAGTCAGACCAACTTCCAGTGCTCACTATTCAGAGGTCCTGGTGCAGAGCAGCAGCTTCTTCCTGAGCTCCTGTCCCGGCGGCCTATTTGGATTTTCCAGTCTTCTGCACTCATCTCTCATTGGTGATCACTGTTTCCAGGCGGTAAGACGGTGTTTGGACATTTCCCAACACCGTAATTGAGAATCTTCATATTTTTTATTTTAATTCTTAAATGAATAACAGATTACTTGTGCGCTGCCATTTTTTGACATTTCTATGGTGGTTTGCAAATAGGGAGGACGCGCAATTTATTCCATAAAGATTTGACTTCGTTATTACATTATTGTTCATTGCGCGCTGATATTTCTTGACATTTACATGATGTTTTACGAGTTGGCAAGACGTGCAACTCATTTCATGAGCATTTAACTTTGTTGTTCATTGCGCGCTACCTTTTCTTGACATTTACATGGTGCCATTTGAATCGTCGAAACGCGCGATTCACTTCTCGTGTGTAATTCATGCTGTTCATTGTGCGCTACCATTTTCTGGCATTTACATGGTGGCATTCGAATCGGCAACACGCGCGATTCTTTCCTGGAGTGTTTTTTTCATGTAATTCATTGTGCGCTACCATTTTCTGGCATTTACATGGTGGCATTCGAATCGGCAACACGCACGATTCTTTCCTTGAGTGTTTTTTTCATGTTATTCATTGTGCGCTACCATTTTCTGGCATTTACATGGTGGCATTCGAATCGGCAACACGCGCGATTCTTTCCTTGAGTGTTTTTTCCATGTTATTCATTGTGCGCTACCATTTCTTGGCTTTTGTATGGTGGCATTTGAATCGGCAAGACGCGCAATTCTTTCCTCGTGTATAAATAATGTTAGTTACTGTGCGCTACCATTCTAAGACATTTTCTTGGTAGCATTTCAAGTTGACACGTCGCGTGATTTATTCCTTGAATCTACTTTGTGTGATTTCATGGTGCACAAACCTTTATGGTGTTTAATACTCATATAAAAATCTGCAATGTGCGCAATTTACTTCCCAATGTTTTTTTTCTGAGATGAACACAACAATACCAGAGTTCTAGATGAAATGCTGTGTGTTCCGGATATGTATTCCTAAAAGGAGATTCATATGGTTGTTTAGAAATTGCTCAGTGTTTCCTGATTCTCATGCTAAAGAAAGTACTCGAATCTGAAAGTCCTATTTAACTTTTCCTGTTTCCTCCTCAGGTATTCGGTCATCTAAAGCCTAGTCAGTTTTAGGATTATTCTAGGGTTATTCATGTTTTTTCGGAAAAGACGAAGCTTAGAGTTGTAGCATGGTACTGATTTCATGAGATGTAATTTTGATGTTGTGTTTTAACCTTTTGCTTCCTACAGGTCTCCTTCCCAGCTGTTCCCGTCCTAATCCCCTTTTCCCCACTTGGACTCTCTTAGACTCTGTGATAAATCTAATCAGAGTATTGGAGCTGTCTTGTGGTGGAAGTGTTGGGAACGTGCAAGGACCCCGAGGATCTGGTGACTCTGACAAGTTTCACTTGAACTCCTTGTAGGCAACCTAGGCCTTGAAACACTTAAGGAATAGTTTTGGTGTGAAAAAGATGAATCTGTTGTGCAAAGAAAACTAGGTCGAGATCCTCAGCAGCATGGCACCTGAGCAGTGTTACTGTATGACCTTGGGTGACATTAAATTTTGTTTGTGTTTTGAAACTGCTGTTGGCCACTTCCACATCGATGTCTCCTTTTAGTGGCAAAGGCTCAGTGCTTCCATAAGTGTAAATCCGTACTTTAGTGGGTGCAATCTCGGGAGGGGGTTTCAATTTGAGAAGCTGTTCAGTGTCAATGACATTCACGGAGGCCCACCCGTGTCAATCAGCGATGTTATTTCGACTCTCTCGACCATCAATTGACACATGGGAGGTGGTTATTCTATTGATTGCTTCTCCCCGTGAACTAAATGGTGAACACCTCATCCTCTTCGTCATCAATCCAGTGCTCATCAGTCACCTGTTGCTTGCTTCACTCCCTCTGCGCCTTCCTCCAGCGATAGCTGGCTAATATTAGCACCTTTCTTTCTTTTTGGTGTTGGGGCCTCTTTACCGGTCTCTGAGCAGCAGACTTTTGCAAAGTGGTTGGATCTGACACACTTTAATCACTGTTTTCTTTGGGCGAGGTACCCCCAAGGCTGGTGACGTGGCAAGTCACAGCTCCAGCACCCAAAGTCACTTCTCTTGCTCTCTGAGCTTTCCCTACTCTTGGCTGGCTACCTCTGCAGGGCTTCCACTCGTTCCTTCTTCACCTTGACCGCTTGCGCTTGTCGTGCGAGAGCAGACTCCATCTCTCCCACTCGGCTGTCAGCTGACTCATGTGATCTGGCAAGTATCAAAATATCATCCAAAGAAATCCTTGGCTGAAGCAAGATAAGTATACTGAGGTTGGAGCACCAGCACCCCTGGATCAGGTGGGCCCTTATTTCATCCTACATGTCTATCCCAGTGCTTGCCAACTTGCCTAGCTATGGATAAAAAAAGAAAAAATGTTGACAGACTCCCCAGTGCTTGCCTCGCTTGTCTTAGTTTGAACCTTTCAAAGTTGGGGTTCAACTGGGAGTTGAAATACCTGTTCAACGCAGCGACAGCCACAGCCACATCAAAGACATCTTCCGCTCCTGTGTTTGGCAGGTTTTCGAACAGCTTGTACAGTTAGTCACCTCCCATGTGCAGCATGATGGATCACTTTACCGTGCCGTTTGTCTCACAGGTGGTGCGAAAGTAATGCTGCAATCTCCCAATCCATTGACATCACCTCAGCGCTGCTGTTGCTGGGTCCACTAATTGACCGAAAGGTGGCAGAGCAGCCACCGAACTATGGGCATTGCTTGGCTGGTGTGCTGCGTGAGCGGTACTTTGCTGTGGCTCCGACATGCTGCAGGACTTGGCTTTCTGTCCTGTCTCACTCGGGTCCTTTGATAGTAGTTTGTTCAATTCCCCTCACTTTAGTTGATTTCTTTATTATCATATTTTTTTATTTTTTTTACTTGCATGTGCTCATGCTTGATGAGCTCGTACAAATGAGTTGAACTTGCCAATGCTTGATGGAACCTCTCCCTTTGTGTCCACTTTTCAAAGAAGTAAATGCTACCAATCTGCAGCCTGTCTTATTTGCTTAGCCCTCAATGGTTGTTGTCTGTATTACTCTTGTTTTTTTTGTACTGCAGCCACACAGAATCAGACCTAAGGAAGACCTACCCTTTTGACTGCCGCCGTACCCATCGGACAGCCCACTTGCACTCCTCACCTCACGGTGTGCAGCAATGCGCTGCAGCCACGTGTTTCTGAAAGAACTTGCTCCTGTTGCCCCCCTTATAGCGCATTGGCATCTCCCGCTGTGAACCTCTCATTGGCCTGAACTCACCACCAGCCAGTCTTCACCTTGGAGAAGTCTCCGACACCTCTTCCAGACACGAGTGCGTCATGCCTCCTCACTGTCGCACAGCTTCACGCTCCAGAGACAGACTACTCTCACCCTCCAGGTTAGAACCAGAATGCGCCGAGGACACTACCACCTGGTCCCCAATGTAGGAAACAGCACAAGGGCACACATTGATCTGAAGTGGTTACAGGGCCTATAATGATGGGGGTTAAATAAGACACTGTCTACTATTGCATGGTCAACGCAGGACTAACCACGAGTGGCTAATCCCCCCTTATTTGAACCCTCGGAGCAGGCCCAGCCCTCGGGGTGTGTGCTTACATGTGTTGTCACATCGTGTAGTGAGCCACCCGGCAACTATGTACATGTCGTCTCCGAGACACTTCATTTCATCGGTGACCCGGGGACACTGATGATAAACATAACAATACATACTCAGCCTACTGATTACCCGAGGACCATAACGTGCCTTAGATCTACACTACTACCATTACAGTAAATAGTTATTTTCATTTGTCCAAGAAAATATTTCATGGTTTCGCGACATATCACAGCAGTGCATAAAGTTTTTTTCTAAACCTGATTGCATGCGACTCCTTCAAAATCTTACCTTAAGCAGCCTGTCAATAGTGTATGATGGTTACGAAAGCAAGAAAATGATGATTTGATACTACTTACAAATACAAGGTATTTATAGGTCTATAGATTGTGAATCAATAACTGCCACCAAACAGAAGGCTTGAAGAATACCTCAAAGCAGGCAAAAGCAAGCCATGGACAGGCACCTCATCCTATGCAGGGGAAGTTTCCACTGGTTGGAAAGAGAAGCTGATCAACACAAAGACAAATAAGAGGGGCCAAGCTCGGCAATGCTCGGTGTGCATAAAGTAGGAACAATGGACCACTTTCTCTGGCCTGCCTTAGGGACAAAGGCATCAAAATATGGGATAACAAGAGTAAGTAAAACCCTGCACCTTGGAAAACCCCTACAAACTGCAAGTGGGCATAAAATGTACATGCGCATCTCACATGGGGCAAGGTATATAAATTCCTGCCACACAACAGCCTATGTGCTGGAAATCCCATGGTTGTCATGCCAGTCTGTAGTTGCGTTATTTGCGTTTTTATGCCATTATTACAACATTGTAGCACATTCTTTATAGAGACCATTCTCTCGTTCTTGCCTGCCATTTTCACCAATTCCTTATGTTTGGTTGTGTGAGTTAGTTCAATGTAGACATTGTATTCACTATGGCAACACACTGGTCTAGTTTTCTTGTTAATGTATTTAAAGTTTTGTCACTGCAGAGCTGACACATCTGATCTTTTTAAATTGAGTCCTAGTGACCAGTCAAACCTCCACGCTCCCTCCCCACATCAAATGCAATTACATGAAATCACACCACTGATAAAGTCAACAGGACTTGTCTTCTTCATGAAGCTTTTTTTATTAGTACGTTTGTTCTCAGCTGGTAGTGCAATCAGGTCAGAATATAAACCCTGGCACCATTGCAAACACAAATTACGTACAATTTGTATCACATGCTAAGGGAAGCCAGACAGCCACACAGACAGAATGTAAACAAAGCATGTACAGCAGCCATCAGCTAAGCACACAGGCTGTAAACACTGAATTATACGCATCATGCACCTGCTACAAGTGACTGTAGACACTTAACTATGTGTATCATGTGCGAAGAACAGACACACTGTATGGATTGCACTGTTTTACACCATGTGCTTATTGCAGCTAGATAGTAGCTGTAAACAACGCGTGCACACATACTGAACGTAAACACTACGCTATTTGTATCACGTACTTAACATAGGCACGTCACCCATAGAAACAAAACTAGCCAATAACTGATGGTCTTACGTGAAAAAATCCCTCCATCACTTCTTCCTTTCTTCAAAACCCACTTATTACCGCATCATTAGAATGTGTGATGAAGCCAGCACCTCCTTAAGGTAGTCACAGTAAAATCACACAATTGCGTTTCATAAAAAATCCTGCCTACCGTTTTGTTTTCATTTACATTAAGGACAAGTTTGGGATCTGTGGTAGGCAAGATTTACCATAGTCACCCACAGATGGCCAGATATGGAAGATACACAGTTCTCTTGGAGTGTAAACAAAAAGAAAACACTGCACTGGAAAAGAAAGTCTTCTTGGAGGGTTCAAAAGGAAACAGGAGTGCTAAGAACGTCTTTCTCAAATTAGGGTTTAAATGATCAGCACTTTCCTGTTACCCCGCGTCACACACTTGTGTCCTGCGGGTGCAAAAGCGGTCAGGGAAGGCGGCGCAAGGCATCTCACACCAAACCATGGAAGAGGAAACCGTGCCTCCAAAAAAATAAAAATAAATGATTTATTCATACTATCTCAGCCTTTAAGCAAACTAAATCAGCAACTCAGATTTCCTTTAAATTAATACCATAATAGGTTTTAATTCAAAGAAAAGGCAAAACTCACAATTATAAGAAAGAGACACACACTGGTAGGCTTTGCGGTCTGACAAGAACATGCGATGTAATGTGGTCTTAACTGCAGGTGAGGACAGACTCAAGTCAAGTAGACGAGTCATTATGAAGCACCACTGGAATTAAGAGGAAGATCAACTTATGCGGAACAGTTGATTAAATTATGCAATGAAGAAAGGCAAAATAAGAGAGAATTACGCCACCCTATTGTTCAATAAAACAACTCTGCAGAACAGTTTAATGTATTTCATATTCACAATAAACATCTCTTTATAAAAGACGTAGGGCAACCTTCAATAATAAAGAATTTGGAAAAGCAGTAAAAATGTATTTTCCCAAAAAATTGTAATCAACAATTCAAAGTTCTTACATAATCAAAGTTAGGACAAGATAACAGGGTCCAAGAACACAAATCGAACCAATCTCACCACAAAGATGGTAAGTACCACATGTCGCTGGGCCTGTTCTCACACACTTTGCAACGCCCATGCCTATGCACTA
This sequence comes from Pleurodeles waltl, assembly GCF_031143425.1. Taxonomy (NCBI): domain Eukaryota; kingdom Metazoa; phylum Chordata; class Amphibia; order Caudata; family Salamandridae; genus Pleurodeles; species Pleurodeles waltl. The sequence goes on along the minus strand of NC_090450.1, from coordinate 743,185,389 downwards.
TTGAAACCCTGCACAACACGGACTCTCCTCATGTACAACTTTGCAAGGACCCTAAAGAATTATATAAATAGCACACCCGATGTATCAACTTACTCAATCTTCGACAAAGCGCTACAGGCATCACAAGTGATATGGATAGTGCTACATACATATCAACATAATGCTGTAAAATTCAAGGCAAGGCCTCTTAAAAAGTGATGCAACATTTGGGATTATCAAGTGTGAGGGTCCCACTTGAAAGCACTGCAGCTTTGAAACCAGTGACTTATTTGAACCTGAATGAGACTTTATAGTGAAACAAGAACAAAAAGGTTGACAAAGGAGTGAATCATCTTTTCTACCAAGATTCAATTACATTTAAACATTTGAGGTTCTCTGATGGATCAAATGGGATGCGTACACTATCTGGGAAAACACTGTCACTTTTGTATTTGCCTGGTCACAATCAACTACTTAAGGAGACCAGTTAGTTGTTTCAAGGTGCTTCAATTTATTGGTGCAGCACTGCATCTGCATGCACCGTTTTTGCTAAATTTGAATACGTTTGAGGTAGAAACTACATTATATGTAAAAAAAAAAAAAAAAAAAAAATACAAATTATGCAGCAGATGATTGTGGGGTAGGTCTGGCAAATTCTTGTTTATGCAGAAATTCCTGCAGCCGAACGATCACATTTTTCTAGTGGCCATTTTTACTGGCTGCTATCCAAAGGCCAGGCAACAGAGAGTCTCAGTTGAGGTATTTTAAATTGCTGCTCACTAGAGGTGGGCAAGCCACTGAAAGAACAAGCCAGGCTCGAGCCAGATGGGTCAGCTTGAACAATGCCTAGAGCTTCCATGTGGTTTCAGCCTGCCACCCACGCTCTAAATTAATGTGCCAAGAATTGTGAAAAAAAAAAAAAATAATAATAAAACCTCAGTTAGCTTTTATTTGCATGATTAATAAAAAACATTATAATTTGGTATTGAAACAAAACATAATCAATGTGTTAATTACATCATCTAAACCAGGAGAGAGGAAAAGATATCCATCTAGTTGAATGGCACAATGTGAAACTAGAAAACCTGGGATTTTTCCCGGCTTCACTGCTTGACCTAATTGTGTGATCCAGGTAAATATTTTATTTAACTGTGCTTCCGTTTTCCGCATTGTTTTTGAGAGCCCTTTGAAATACACAATTTCAGGGTGCGTACTACACAAGCACAATTCTTGTGCATGATTTAAATAGAATATTATGTTGCTCTAAATAAGAATCTAGGCCACATATAGGGTGCACATGACAACTGACCTGTCTCTTGATTCACTGATGGCATTGTTGCCATGACAGGATGTGGAGGCATGACTATTTTTAAGTCCACGTTTGAAATCTTTCACTTAATAAATCTCTCTCAATGCAGTGATATAATCTAATGCAGTAAGCTGAAACACTTCTGCATGCCGAAAAAAACATATTGGGGGATTTTGAAGAGTCTTCTTTATTCCATTTTTATGTGGCGTTTGTTGCACTGTTTACATGCCAAACATTTTCAGGGCTTAGCTCCTGCTTGAGTTCTTCGAGCCCAGACAAACAGTCAGATCAACACTCTTTGTTAATTGGTTGGCTCGTCCGCCCCCACTGCTCACAAGCAAAGAATCAGAGACTGCTAAAAACGGTTTGCCAATAATTAGGTTTGGTCGCACAAGTGGAGCAATATATGTTCCCTGTCACAGGCAAACTTCCAACCCACAAGCCCCCTGAAAAGCCCACTGGTTTCTGCAAACCCAGCAGCCCATCATAGTGGGTCACGACTAAACAGCGGTTGCCTCAACTCTGAGCGACTGAAAGGACAAGGTTAACAAGATGCAGTTCAATTGTTTCAATTTAATTTAAAAAACATTCATTTTTGGTGACTAGTCCTTTGAACAGATCTGATCACTGTGTACACCTTTCTTTCTTAAACATGCTATATATTTATTGTTGCACTATAAACCATTTTTAGGCCAGGCCTACAGACAACTTTAGAGGTCTCACCAGTCTATAGTCCTAAAAAAAAAGATATAAATACAAAATTAATGCATGAAGGGGCTCCGACTTAGCTCTGTTCGTCCACTGTCTGTTCCAATGTAATCTTTCGTCCACACACTACATCATACAATATGGAGCAATGGGTTAGCCTAGTTCGGCCATTTGTACCATCTGTACTGTGATTGCATTTTTTCTTGATCACATTTGTACATCTCCCTAAAAAGAAGAGCATGTAAGTGACAAGTCACTTGGGCCGATACTTTATCAATGATTTTTTATTTAATCCTTTTCCTTTTTGTTTAAACTATGGCTTCAGATTACCCTCGTTCTAGCAGAGTACCTTTTTTCTTGTTTACAGCGGTAAGAAGCATGTTTTCCTCTGAACTGCTTTCAAGTTAAGGAGAGTTTCTATGCTTGTTCTAAATACACCTGCCTACAAAGAAACAACTATACTGTTCTATTAACGTTATGTAGAGAGGTAATGTGAAATTAAACATTGTACTGCAAGCGTATGGCAGCGATGTTTAGGCTGAGAATGTTTTTTTTCCTTCATTTGTGTGGCATATTATTTACAATAAAAAAAATATATTGAAAATAACCTTTGTACCTGCTTGCCAAGGCCAGGTCTATTGGCTTTGCTAACGCTGCCTGTATCAATATTTGTCCAAATGTGAAAAAATGCAAGGTAACACAGATAATGTGCAATATAATTTGCCTTTAAGTACTCAATACACTGCAAAATAACTCTTTCCTTGCCACATAATATGATGAACACTGTTGCATAACTCATCTCCATAATACTACAGTTGCCCTGCCTGTGAAGGCTCGCTCACGGTACAGTCTGTTAAATGCCAAATCCCCCCCCTCCCCAACTTACACTGTGCAGTCACTCACTACACAGTCCCCTTACTGCCGAGGCTCTAGGCTAGGTAAACACCCCTTTGCCTAGAGATCACATGATGAGGATGTTTGGCAGCCTGGCAAGGTTTAACCCATTGCCTAATGTTAGCTTCTTCAGATTTCATGATTGGAGAGTGCGGCTTGGGGACATTGGCGAACATCTTGCAGTCTTGTCTGTAAGTAAGGGTGGGCGAGAAAACAAATTAACAAGAACAGCCGAGCTAAGGGCCTGGGGCTTGGAACTAAGGGCCCATTCAAAGCCCAAGTCTTGAAAATGTTTTGCATGTAAACAGTGAAAAACGTATCATGTGAAAATATGATAAAGTCTCTTCAAAATTCAAAAAAGTTAATTTCCTTAACATGCAGAAGCATTTTACCTTAGTACATCAGATTATATCACTGCAGTGATTGGTATTCATTAGAAGCAATGGTTTGTAAACAAGTACTTAGAAGCATTCATGTCTTCCACCACAGCCCCTCTGGCCAAGACTTCGTCATTTGGGGAACGATGAGGAAAGTTAATTGTTATATGCACCCTTTAGGTTATCAAAAGATATGGAGCAACATCATTTTTGTACGGTGCACATCCCAAACCCATGCATTACACAGTGCTCTCGTGTCTGAGAATGAAGAAAAAAGGTGCAGTTAAATTAAATATAACGAATTGTCTAGGATCGCACAATCTGGCCAAGCGGGAATACCAGGTTTGATCCCAGGTGCTCATTGTGCAATCCAGCAACTAGATGGGTATCTTTCTTCTGTTTTAAAAGGAAGATTGATGCTTTTGGCATTACGTCCCAGCACATGAGGTCAGAGCACGAATGGGAAGCAGAAGCCACATGACGGCTTTGCTCGTTTTGGGCTTGTGGGCCCAAAATGACCTCAAGCTGAGCAAGAGCCAGTCTTCAGTGGTTAGTCCACCTCTAGTCCGCAGGGCAGGTTTTGACAGTCTTTGGCCACAATAATGTGCTAAGCTCTATCTTCCTTACTGTGTGTAGTGCATAGTGTATTTTTTTCCACTCTTAGAGGGACACTGTCCAAAAAACGTAATGAAGGCAAGTGCATATGGGCATTTATGAAATGATACATACATACTTAAACACAGCACTAGTGATGGGATGCAATGGAGCACGATGGAGGAATGAAGTAATGCATAATTAATACTGAAAATCAGCCTAGGTAGGACTGTCATTAAAGGTTCCTTTACAATTCCAATTCTTATTGAAAGGGTATGAGTTAAAGTAAACTGAGAAAAGGTTAAAAAACAAAAATGAGTCATGTGAACAAGAAAAATAGAAAGTCAGAGGCAAAGAAAAAATGATCGTGTTAATCGGGGAATTAAAAAAAAAACAAGTAGAAAAGAAGGTGAGAGAATGTAAGGGAGGTTAATAAGGTTGGAGATGCTAGTAAGAGGGAAATGGAGGTAGGAACAAAGAGGGGTAGGGGAAAGGAGAAGAGGAAAAAGTAGAACTAAGAAAGAACAAAAACGGAGTGCAGAATTAAAATATTAAAATAAAGAGGGTAGAAAAAAAAAAAAAAAATACAGAAACACGAAAAATGAAAAGTTGAAATTAATAACAGTATGTAAAAAAGAGGAAATGGAAGATGATGTGGAGTAAGGCCAGAGCTGCCAACTTCGGAACTGGACAACCAGGTTTGAGTCTCGGTATCGGCCCGCAGGTCGAGTTCGAGCAATATAAAACTGCAAAAAATAATAATAGTGAAATAAGAACATACATAAAGAATGTAAAACAGCTAAAAATAAAAAGGTAATTAAGCAAAATTGCAGCACTCAAGAACAGACGGTGGGGGCTGAGGAGAGGGTGGCAGGGCCCTTCCCTCTTTCTCTACAGCGCCTTCACATGAGACTTCGCCCCGAATAAACAACAGGCTGCATCACAACAGACACTACGAGGCAGCAGCACGGGGTCTCTTCAAAGGGCCGGTTGCCAGGGGAGGCGGGCGCCGGTTCCGGGCATGCGGCCAGAGCGGCACTGGGAGCTGGACATGGCCGCGCAGCTGTGCCTGCAGACGGCAGGGGCTGTGCTCTCAGGCCTCTGAGCCCAGCGGGGGCCCTCTGATGTTGAACGATCCCTCCGCGCCGAGTCTATCATCAAGGCCTCAATGGAGGGCCGAGGACAGGCCCAACTTCTGTCCGAGACCTTCCGGCTGGATGGAAGGAACGTACACTACAACACCCAGGGCAGCCGAGAAGGAGATAAAAAATAATAATAATAATAATATTTCTGCATTGACTAGCATTGAAGAGGAGGCAGCTTTAAATGTGAAACTTAAAATATTTTTTGTTGTTGCGTAAAATAATAATTTAAAAAAAAAAAACTCTGGGCCGTGACAGATCAACAATTTAAACTGGTGCAAAATTATGGTTGGGATTGCCTGGTGCACAATCATACAAATCGCTTTCAAGAGCTTGACACCTGCGTGCCTGACTAGAGTACGTTTGCTTACTGGTTGGCTGGCCTGTTTTAGATGAGCATGGCCTGAAAGGATTAGAGCTGTATATAGGACACTCCTAAGTTCTATAAAAGCAAAGAATCAGCATTAAGTACACCCGTTTTTACCTTTTTAAATGGCCCACATCTTTATTTTGCATCAGTGAAACGCTCATCTGTCATCCCGAAATCTTTTTGTATGAATTCAAGGTTTAAGTCTACAGTCCTTCACACGGTTCGCCCCACAGACATAATTCAAGAGGGCCTCTAGTCGATTTTGCCTTATTATTAGGGTGACCAAGCGTCCCGGATTTGCCGGGACAGCCCCTGTTTTTCACTGGTTGTCCCAGTAGTTTTAGGAAAATTGGCTCGTGTCCCGGTTTTTGGAGACAGTCGACTGAAAACAGAGGGAGGCGTGTTATTGCATGTTACAGAGCAGAGATAGTTAGCAGCTATTAAAAGAAAGCAATTTGAATGAAAAGTCTCTCTTTAGTGGGTTTAAAAAAAAATAATTCGGTTTATTTTTTAGAGTCTCTTCTGTGATTCTAGATTGATGAGGGCTATCATCTGTGCCGCTCGTTTATATATAAATGTAGTCCTTTTATTTTTGCGAAATGTCCAGATTTTGGGGGTTCAAAATCTGGTCACCCTACTTTTTATACAAAGTACCTGTGTTTTCACCCATTCACTCTTTAAAAAAAAAGTGCATTTATCCCTTGCACTGGTAATAGCAGCACAGAAGCTAAAATGACGGTGAAGGAGATGGGTACACGACTGAACGCAACAAGTGTGAAGTAATCCTGGAAAGAAATACGATCACCCTAAAGTAACTGGGGTAATTTTGGTAATTCCCAGTTACTCTGACACAATCACCAATAACTATGTGATTACTCCTCCCTCACGTCACTGAATAATTTAGGGGAAATGCTATTGCAAGGGCACATTTGGTGAGTGCTCGCTAATCATGTTCTGCTGCACTTGGCGACGCTTCTTAGCGTAATATGCATCCTTGCGTCCATTTTGGACCTAAGGGGGCATTTTTGGGCTTAAATAACAGCACTAAATGCCAGTAGTAAATTGGGAAAATCCTATCTCAAAAGTACATTTAGCGAGCACGAGTGGCTGCCGGCTATTCGTTTAATATTGCATTTAGCACTATTTCTTAGGCAAAAACATCATATTCTCAAAGATTTTTTTTAGGTAATTCCACATGATTATGCGACACAATCACACACATTTTGCCCATCCCTAGCATGAAGTTAGGAAGAATATGGGTGTGTGTGAGAGGAGGAAGCAAGGCAAGAGAAAGGGGCAGCTACGGAAAGGAAGATACGAGAGAGGGAACAATGTTAATAAGGAGAGTGTGTGAGACTAAGAGCACAGGGGCAGAGTGTAGGATCTTAGGGCCAGATGTAGCAAAGGGTTTTACACCCATTCTGTGTCTATGGGAAAATGTGTTCGTACATATGGCCCTTAGAGAGGAGTGAGGCCAATTCAAAATGGAAAAGCCTGAAAGGAAGTTGTGCAGAGGGAGAGCACGAGAGGAACGCGTGGTGTGTTAAAAAAAGGTGAGAGGGAAAAAATTAGAAAACGTGTGAGGACAAAGATGTAACATTGAAAGGAAAAGCGTGCAAAATACACAGTGTTGGGGAAGAGTAAATCAGATGGGGAGGGGGGGACAAAAAAATGGGGATTGAGAAGCTTGTGTACAAGAAGAGAAAGGATTCACTTTAGAATATTTTTCAAGAGAATAGGTTGGAGTAGGAGAAGGTAATTGGTGCGCCAAATGAACAGGCATGGTGCCTTTAATGGAGAGAAGAATATAAAGAAGATGCCTCTGGTGCCACAAGAAGGGGTGTCATATTGCCTGGGCAAGCAAGTGTAACCATTGTTAGAGGTAGTATGTAAAAAAATGTATCCCCACATAGGTTGCAAAAAAACCCTGCAATGATGCCAGGAGAAAAAAAAAAAAAAGATTGAGGAAGGAGAATGTATAAATGAAAATATATGTGAAATAGGGGAGCTTGGTTAGAAGTAGGGGAAATGACAAAATGAAAGTATGCATAAATGAGTAAGGCATGCATGAGGAAGGTACAAAAAAGAAACCTAAAAAGGACAAGAAAAGATGTACATGAGAAGAATGAAGGGAGAAAAATGAGTCAAGTAAGTGAACACAGGAGAACAAGAGTGCGTGACAATGAGAGAGAGATTGGAGAGAATGAAATGGTGAGGGAGAGAAAATAAGGGAACCATAGAAGCCCTTTTTGCTTTGCAACTTCTTTTGTATTGAAACATCTCTGATCAACACTAATTCCTCCCGCTGGCCCGTTTCGTACCTTGAGCTGGAAAGGTCTCTAAGTCCAGCAAGTCAAGTCCAAGGTTTATTGAAAAATATGAATATATATGGACCTCGTTAACCGACAAGAATGGTTGCTGCTTGTCAAGTTTGATGTACCCTGAGAGGTGGAGGGGAATTTAGTTCTGGCATTCCAGTTCAAATGCATACCTTAGTCAATGTACTCCTATCCCAGCACTAATACATTTACACCTTCTCGCAACGTACCTACACGTTGGCTTGCATCACCCACTAATACTGTAGGACAGAGCACTACAAAACTTGCACTGCTGTTCCAGGTCTAAGACACACTAAAAACTCAAACTACTCCTCTAACCTGACCTTTCAAACACCATTATGCCATAACGGAGATATGCACAGAGCTCTATCATAGTGCCTACAACATTCTGACCTTCATCAGGCACTGGGCTTCAAATAAGTAAACATCATTGAACCCTTAATGCACCTCTGTGGCCTTGTATGTCAATACACAACAACTGAGCTCTCAGCACAAACCTGTGATTTGGATTGCACCATTCTTAGATGTCTCACTAGCTAGACATTAACAGGGCGTTCACAAAGCACCTCTATCCGACTTGCACCACGCACTAGTATTCCACCACTAAAACATCCAGAGAGCTCTCCAACTGCCCACCCATTTTTCGCTCTAGTATGCAGGACGACATTCTCAGAGCACTCATAGTGCACGTCTGACCTGCAATGGGCACTGCTTTCAGACTGGGGCATCAAGAGCTCACCTTGTGCCACTGTTCTCATCTGCATGTACATGTAGGCCGATAGGCAGTGCCACTTGAATTATGTGGCAGCGATTAACCAAATTATGTCACAGGGTTCCATAAATTATGGGGTAAGAATAGGTAAATTATGCAACATTCATTATTTTGTCATTTTCACGCCTGTTAAAAATGGGCAAAGTGTCAACTCATTAATATCAGTTTAACACAGCAAAACAGAAATAAGCAAAAGCGAGATGACCAGCCAGCCTTTGCAAGAAGCCTTGCACTGTGCAGCAACAAGCGTTGTAGTAACCGATGCTCTATTTGAGAGGATGTAGCGCGGCGGTCAGAATGACCGCCTCGGGAGCTAGGGATCCGGGTTCGCCCCTTCGCGCAGTACCCTGTGGTTCTGGACAAATCACAATCTCCCGTTCCCCATGGACAGCATCTGGATGCCCTCCCCTCACCGGCGTTAAGATGCCCATATAAATCTACACATAATAAAATCTACACACAATTTGAACTAGAAACACTTTTTGGGTCAAAATCCCAGATTATTCAGCAGATAAAATATTATATGGCAAACCAATAATTAAACAGAAAATGCCGCAGCTACAAAATCACATAATTCAAGTGGTTCTGCTGATTGGTTCTTGCTTACTGTCACTGTGCAATTTCTGTGGCACTTTCTTTCTCTGCCACTTATTGTAATTTTACTCAAAGGTTCAAAAATAGCCATAAAGTGGCTGTATCGAAAGTGTGACCCTTTCAGCTAGTCCTTACTTTTCAGTTAACAGCACTTTGTACGTTCTGATTTTCACTAGAAACCCCAGATTGCAACACAATTTTAGCTGAAAAGCCATAAACGGCTGGCGACGCAACATCACAACAATTTAAAATATGAAAAAACAACTTTTATGGACGTCTTTCAAAAGTTAAGCAGTCACGTATGTAGTGGTGAGGCTGAGATTTCCCTCCAAGTGCAGATGGGAGCATCTCTTATCCCCATGGACATTTGGGAAAAATGCCAAAAGCGCTGAATTCTACAACACACGTTTCATTATATTTTCAATTGAATTCGTTTTTAAAGCATACTAAAGGAGGACCGTACAGTGCACCTGGAAACAGCAACCTTTATTGGGACTCTTCAATGATTTGCTCACCATTACCGTCTAACAGTGCCTCATCACTCCACAGCCCCTTGCTCATGTATTTTATTTGTTTTATAGCGCCTCTCCTACCAGCATAGGGTGTTGGAGCACTTCACATTACACACACACACAATTAATCATACTGGTGTAAATCAGTGTATGGAAAATGTTACATAAGACAAAGGGGACTTAAAGGTGTAGGATTCACGTCATCCATGTAGGCATGTTTTTTTAAAAAGAGTGCTTGAAACCATAAACTCAGGATTCAGAATATAACATAATGGGTAGGGTTAACTTTTCTAATACTTTACTTCTACCCAAAAAAACCTTTTTAAGTGAAATGAGATAATCAAAGACAGGGGAAAAATGTAAATTTAGGCAGGGAAAAAAGAATACATTTCTAACCTGTAACATGCACTTTGCATGCAGCTCTTTCATAGCAGTTCATAGTTCACTGTGCTAGATTATGGTTGCAACATATAAACTGCACAGTTACAAAGGGATCTATGGGAGGGCTGGATGGATTTTTAAACACGGAGGCTGGATGGGATTCAGAATGGTGGTATTTATTAGTATTATTAATAATATTAATATGAGGAAACAATTGCAAGGGTGTTGACAATGGAACCATTGGTAATAGTCTTCCTTTTGGGTTTTCAGGGTCTTCTGTCCAGATGGTACTATCCCGGATTCTGCCACACCGCAACTCTTCAGCATCCCCCGGGGGTGTGCAACACTCTTTGCTCCACATGTCGAGCACTTGGTCCAGGCTGGCGGTTTTCTTCTGGACGTCAGCTTCAGACAGGCTCCCTCCAAACTTGCGTCTCACTTCCTTTATCCTCTCCTTTCCAGATCTTTTCCCTCACTTTCTTCCTGTGCAGCTGTGTCGTTCTTTTCTCCTTCACCCTTGCAGGATTGGTCCTGGTCATCGGAAGCTCCGCTCTGCTGTTAAAAAAATGTGGTAGTCCGTTTTTAGTATTGTTTGTCTCTGTGTTCTTCCTGTTTTAATCCTTTCTCTCTTTCTACTGCAGGAGTTCTTGAGGCATCGGGAGGAGGCAGTGGGGATTCATGCAATGTAAGTAGGGTTGTTTGTGCCAGTTTTCTCACATCCCTCTTTCCTTATGCTCTTACTAGTAATAACTTCCTCCTCTGGATAGCTACACAACAAGTCTGCATTAGCCTGCTCAGTTCCTTTTCTATGCAGGATCTGGAAAAAGAATGACTGGAAGACTAAGAACCAATGAAGCACACGTTTGTTATTGCCTTTGTTGCAGGTCAACCTCTCCAGGGGGAATGATCAGTAAAGCGGGTGAATTCCTAACCTTCCAGGCAGTATTGAAGGGTTTCAATATCCCATTTTATAGCAAACGCTTCTTTTTCCACCACTTTGTAGTTCTTATTTCTGGGGAACAGTTTCCAGCTAACACCACAGGGCGTTTCACTCCTTTTGGAGATAGCTGCTATTTTCTCAGCTTGTGGTCGTAGATGGCCTTCCTCTGAAGGAAGGTCAGGTATTCCACTTTTCTTGCCACCAAGTGGCTTTTCGCAGGGTTATCTTGAACCCATTTGCCCCAAGGGTTTGTATGATGGCATGTAAATGCTCTAGGTGTTGTACCCATGATTAACTATATTATGATGTCTATACAGGAGGCAGAATACTGTTCGTGGGGCTTAGGTATCAAGTTCATCAAGCGTTTGAAGGTTGTGGGGGCTCCATGGAGCCCAAAAGGTAATACCGTAAAATGATACAAACCCCTTGGGGTGGAGAAGCTGTTTTCTCCCTGTCCTGGTTCCAAAGGAGTACTTGCCAATAAATACCCTTTAGAGAGATCTAAGGTACTGACATACTTGGCCTCTCCAAGTTTCTCTACCATCTCAACCACTCTAGGGAGTGGACACGTGTCAACATGTGATGTTTTATTTACTTCTCTGAAATCTATACAGAATCTCACAGACCCATTGAGTTTTGGTACCAGTACGATTGGGGAATTCCATTAGCTGATGGTTCAATTCTACCCATCTGTAACATCTGCCTAAGTTCTTGTTCAATGGTGTCTCTCAAAGCTTCCGGTATGCGATACGGCCTTAACTGCACTATTTTTCCTGGAGGGGTTTTATTAGAATGTTCCAACAGGGTGGTTTTATCCAGCCACGGGAAAAAAAACCTCCTAAATGGAACTGAGCTGCTAAGTTAATCCCTGCTTGAGTGTATCAGGGAGGTCGTAGTCTATACTTTCTAGGAATAAAGGGGTGTCATCTCTGGACAATCCTAGCTTAACAGGTATAGGGCCTTCCCATTTCTTCTGGAGATTTACATGGTAGATTTGGTTTGTCTTTTTATTCAAATCTATTTCGACATGGTAGGTAACTGGAGTTACTTTTTCTGTAACCAGATAGGATCCTGCCATTGTCCCAACAATTTATGGTCAGATGAAACCATCATTAGTAAGACGGTATCTCCAAAGTTGAAGGTTCTTTCCTTCATTTTTTTGTCGTACTGGGTTTTTTGCGATAGTTGGGCCTGTTCCATATTGGCTTCGACTATACTGCTTATTTGCCCTAAGACGACCTTTAGATTGGTAACATACTCAAGCGGGGTTTAGCCCCATCTTTCTCTTTTTCCTACTCTTCCCTGGCCATGCCCAATATAGTCCATGGCTGCCGACTATAAAGAAGCTCAAATGGAGAAAACCCCATACTATTTTGGACTTTGCATCTGATGGCAAGCAGGACAAGGGGCAACATTTCATCCCATCTCCTTGTTTCAAAATCTAGCAGTTTTTTAGGGTATTTTTCAATGCTCAACAAGCCCATCTGTTTGCGAGAGATAAGCTGCAGTACGGAGCTGTTTGATCACCAGTTGTTGCCATACCTGCCGCATGAGCCTAGACACAAATGGGTCCCTTGGTCTGTTAGGATCTTCTTCGAGACCCCAATCTTGAAAACACATTAATCATGACCTTTGCTAAGTGAGTCATGTTGGGTTGTCGTAACACCACTGCCTCGGGAAAACAAGTGGAATGGTCCACGAGAACCAAGACATACCAACAACCACTGTAGGAGGGAAGAAGGGGTCCTATGAAGTCCATGCCTGCAAAGGGTTCTTCTATAATGGGTAAGGGCATGAGGGGGACTTTACTGGGACGATAACAGCTGTTCTTTTGACATACGAGACACTCTCTAAATTATTTTTTCACCTCTTGGTGCATCCCTGGCCAATAAAGCATATCTAGAATATTTTTTTTGGTTTTCTCTGTACTGAAATGACGCCACAATGGCTGTATGCTAGAAAATAAGACTTTTCCAAAATAAGGAGCCGGTACCAACAGTTGCTGGGCTGTGTTCACTCCACTTCTGCACAACAGCCCTCCCTGAAGAGCCGGAGACCTACGTTGTTGGGATTTTCCTGTTCAATAACGACATTCCAGGCTTCGCAAAACATGGGATCTTCTTTTTGGGCAGCATGGAAGTTCCTATCCGTCTCCTAAATGGCCTCAGTGGTACAGTTCGAGGTGCTTTCTTTTCCTCTCGTCTTTGCCTTCTGCTTTTTCGTGTTTTGGACGAGAGACCATCATGGTCATCAGCCTGGGAAAAGGATGCAGTTCCCCACCATGAGTCTTCCTCCTTCCATGACTCCTGAGCCAGGGTTTCTATGTGGGGGTAGTCATTCCCCACTATCAATGGTTCTGGCAGTTTTTGTATGAGACCAACTTTGAGGGGCACACTAAGGGGTTAGTATGTTTTGAATTTGAACTTCTGTCACAGGATATCTCTTGCTATCCCCATGTACTCATTGGATGTTTAAAGACCTGGTAGTATGGGTTATACCTCCTGGAGGAACCAGGGGACGCATTACGGTCTGAACACACCCTGTATCCACAAGGGCAGTGACAGGATCACCATTGATGGAACGGCAACAAGGTTTAGGTGGTTTCTCTGAAGGAGGAGTGCAATACAAAGTACAAACCATTCCTATTTCCATAGGTCCTTCCTTCTGTGGGCAGAACTGACCAATGTGTCCATAGCCGCCACACTGGATGCACTGTGGTCCTGAAAAAGGTGGGAGGAGGTGGGGGGGGGAAATTGAGGTTCACAGTACTGGCACAGGCATCATTGTCTGTCGTGGGTTTCTTGACCGGAGAGGTAGCATGAGGTCTTACGGCCCACCTCCCAGAAGTCTGCAATGGGGTTACATTCGCCCTCGCTGTAACTCTTCAGCCTGACTAAAAGCACTTGCTACCTCTACTGCTTTTCAAGGGTCAAATCGGCATGTTGTCGGACCCACTTCTGATTGGGGTTAGAGAGAGGCAAGATATTGTTCCAGGTATAACTTCCCCATATTATCGTCCTTTCAAGCTGTGAGAGGTTTGAACCACCGATCTATCATGTCCCTGACGTGGTAGTACAAGGCTCAGGGTGTTTTCTGTGACCCTTCCCTGATGTCACGTAGTTTGACATGGTAGGTTTGTCCAACCCCCAACCATTCTAGGATACTCCTCTTAATATGGAGATGGTACCCAAGGAGTTAGTAGCCTGATAGGTGGCTTGGAGATCGCCTGATAGCAAAGGGCATAGATATTGTCCCCACCTGTCCACCAGCCATGATGCAGCCTCAGCCATGCGCTCAAAGTTGTTGAAAAATAAGTCCAGATCTTCTCCTCCGACATATTTCTGCAATACCACAGAGGGTAGCCCTGTATGGCCCTTTTGCTGTTCCCGACATGGTATTACAAGGCTCGGGGTGTTTTCTGTGACCTTTCTCTGATTTAGCATAGTCTGACACGATAGGTTTCTTCGTCTACCCCCCAACCATTCTAGGATACTCCTCTTAATATTTTCATAGGTGTGACCCAAGGGCTTAGCAGTCGGATAGGCGGCTTGGAGGGTGCCTCATAGCAAAGGGCATAGATATTGTCCCCACCGTGCTTGAAGTTGTTGAAAAAGAAGTTCAGATCTTCCCCTCTGGCATATTTCTGCAATGCAACATAGGGTAAAGCTGTATGGCCCATTTGCTGTCCCAGAATGTCAGCTAGATTACTAATGATGGTATCCTCTGTCTGGGTTTGTCCTGTTAAGACTTTATGGAGGGGCTCTTTGTCCTCTGCCACTATGGATAGGAACGTCTACATTGCCTTCTCAATTTATTCTTGGCTCTCTGCCATCCTGTGGACCACAGCCTCCATATGTGGGAGGACTGGGATGATATGTACAAGTGGAGGCTGGATGAGATTCAGAAGGGTGGTATTTATCAGTGTTATTGATATGGGGAAACAACAATTGTAAGGATCTTGACAATGGATCCACCAGTAATAGTCTTCCTTTTGGTTTTTCTGGGTCTTCCGTCCTGAGTTGCGGCGGATCTCCAGCGTCCTCTGGGGGTGTGTACCACTCTTCACTCCACCCTTCGGGTGCTTTGTCTAGGCTGGCAGTTTCCTCCTGCAAGTCGGCTTCAGACGGGCTTCCCTCCAACTCGCCTCTTGCTTCCTTGATCCTCTCCTTTCTAGATCTCCTTCTTGTTTTCTTCCTGTGCAATTGTAGTGTTCTTTTCTCCTTCACTTTCGTGGGATAGGTGCTGGTCCTCCAAAGATCCGCCCTTCGGTTCGAAAATATGGTAGTCCATTGTTAGTGTTCTTTGTCTCTGTTCTTCCTGCTTTAATCCTTTCTCTCTTTCTACTGCAGGAGTTCTTGAGGTATCGGGTGCTGGCGATGCAGACTTAGGGATTCATTTAAGGTAAGCATGGAGGTTCGGGGCACGATTTCTCACAGGATGTGTGCGACAAAAGCAGTATCCCACTGAGCATTGCACATATAAATACTGTTCTGTGATCTGCATAGTACTTGTTCTTTGCAGCAGGCATATCAACCCTCTGGGCTACTTTGAGGAGTCAAAGCTGACACTAGACAAAGCTCCGATCTTTCTTCAGCAGGTACATTAATCAGAGTTATCTTGACAATTGAAATGCTGCCTGTAACCTGCTGGATATACAAGGAACTCCTTATACTTCTACCCTCCAGTTGAAACACCCGATGTCCGTTAAGGCCAGTCCGGCCTTGAGGGCCACAGAAGGACACACCCTTCACCCAGGCACCTTCAGAAAAGAAACAGGTGCTCACTGCAGCCAAACAGGAAGCAGAAGGACTGGCACAGGTTTTTGCCGTCTAGACATACAGCAAATTCCCAGAATATTGAAGGGAGTGTGCGTGGGCACTGTGAGAGGAATACTCTATGGGGAATGAAAACAACACACACAGAGGGCACACAGCCTAGTGATCCACCACAAAAACGACAGCGAGAGTACACAGCTGGAAATTATATGCAAGACAAACAGTGCACGTCAATATATACTGTAAAATGTGTATGCAGAGGAGAGAGCTCACAGAGCAGGAAGGGTCCACCAAAGACAGCATGGGAGGGAACAGAGCTACTAGCACAAGATGAATCAATTCACTGCTTCAAACATAACCTTTAAGGGTAAAACACAGCTATGTGTTTACACAGCTAAGTTAGGGATTTCTGGAAGAATACCTAACCGTCTCTCTCCAAGGTTTACCTCTTATTACAGGCCACCTCTGCCTCAATGCTTTCACACCTTGGATAAGTCAATGGCTTTTACACTGAAGCCCCCCCACCTCCTTTGCAGGCTACAAAAGGGCTAGAAAGTGCTGTCAGGCTGCTCCTTAAACACATCTTGCAGGTGTGTCAATCATTACACGTGTTGCCACTGAGAATTGAAAGATCAGATTTAATATTTGTATGCACAAATAATGATGTATACAATGCTATTTTAAACATGATCCTACATATATATATATATATATATATATATATACACACACACACACACACACCACACACACATACATATACACACCCGATTCTTATAATTGCAGTTGAAACACATTTTATATGATGTATAGGACTGGAGTTAATAATATGTATTACTTAGGCCACAAGTCTGTGTGAATGTCCATTTTAGACCAGATGGATGCCATCTTCGTCATGCACTCCTGTTTCCCCCCTGAAAATCTCTTCCCCACAGGTTCCACAGAGCACAGTCAAGCTGACATGTAGTAGTTTATTTCCAATGTTATGATTAATTTGCTTTCAATAAAATGTTTACTTGTTCTCCATGACTTGTAACATTTGTTAAGGTTTATTCTGCTGTAATCAGTAGTCTATTCATTCGCAGAAAGCTTTTATTGTTCAATGCGTCATGTTTTGGAAAATATTTGTAGACGACATTAGCATAGAGGATGTTAGGTACGTTTTTCAGAAATGGGATCTGCTTAAGTGTTAAGGTGATGACATGTATTTGTGCATTCTGATTTGCTAAAGAAATTATACTTTTGCTCATACTATGATGATTTTTCAGTTTCTCTCATTTACTAAGCAAAAAATGTGTATAAGAGCCTCTCGATTTTGGGGGTGAGCCAGATTCCAAGTTTTTCCTGAGCTTTATGTTGCTAAAAACCAACTTGTTAAAATCCCTCAAGAAAATAATCTGATAGAACCTACATAAAAATGCAACATCAAATCCCCTAAAACCTCACTAATATCACCCTCCGAAAATAAACCATGAGCAAAAAGTAACCTAACCACAGAAAACAACAGGATGGTCAAAACAAACTGCTTTAGGAACAGTGGAAAACAAGCATTGAAAGAACCTCTAAAACAAATTAAAACAAGCATTTGCAATGCACTGGGTCTTGCTTTTGCTCGAGTAAGAGCTATGTGCATTGTAAATTCTGAACTGGACATTTCTTGCCACATAAATTGAAAATAAAAAGTAAAACAGAAGTTTGCTCGCAGTCAAATGTATTATCGGCAAAAATGCAATTAGCCATGTAACAGGGTCGATGTGATGCAAAGCACCCGACTACTGCCCAGCGAGATTGAGCTGCGTAGGAAATAAATAGAAAAAAGTAGTCCAGAAACCATATGGAAAACACAGAGCCTCGTATGTTTTCAGTAGTTAGCCTGGTTGCTCGAGAAGGGCTAAACACCGGAAAAGGCATGACATATGCATGGCTTCCACTAATGAAAGCAAGCAAATTTTAAAAGGCAAACCCACAAACCAACCAAACCCATGGGCATGCAGTGGGCGTGGTTACAAGCCCATAGAGAAATTACAGCAGGGACAGAGTGCTTTGCGCTCGACCCTAAAAAAATGATGTCGCTCCCAAAAAATATACAATAATAGGTTCTCCGAAAATAGCCACAAAATTCTTACTAACAAAAAACTGCAATGGAAACTTCAAAATCCAATTAGACAACTTTCCTTAGACACCAAATAACAACGGTATGAAACCCATTAAATAAGATGCCCAAGAAGGATTTGGCAGGAACCAGCTGATATATGAATAACACTTGTTGACCGCAGCAAACACCAAATGCAAGATACAGGGGCTACAGTCATCTGGGCCAGGAGGTTTACTGTCCCATAAAGGGGGTTATATCTTCCACTTCACCACTCATGATTGTATTTTCTCACATCCTCAGAGGAACTTAAAGCCAAGATAAGGAGGAAAGAGATTCAGAGAAGCCTATAGGCACTTAGATGACCTCCTTGAAAATTACAGCAAGGTCATTAAAGACATCACAAGTTCCACTCTAGATCTTGGGCATAGGGCTGCATCCTGACAACTCTGCCACCTTTCCCAAGATAAGAGGCTGCTGGGAGATACTGACCACACTTTAGATCTCATTGGAAGGACAAGCTCATAATCGGAGGACACAGAGGCTGCCAGAATACGCATTTTTACACAATCCAGCAAGGGTGAGCCGAAGGGACAACTGCGGCTCGGACACACTTTATGTCTGCAGAGGGAAGAGGCGCCCGAGTAAGTCACCATGACAGCCAGTGGAAGCTGAGGAGCAGGGATGAGGTTCAATTAAATGCAGAGTGATCTGTGGTACAGGGAGTGCGCGCTCACCAGACAGATGTCCATGCCATGGCTTGCAAAGTACATTTTGGAAACTGATACTCACCAGTGGTTGCAGTTCTAAGCTGTCACACATGACATTTCCATGCTGTTCATCAAAAGAGTGCAGCAGCAGGTCTCCTTTTGAGTTCCACTGCTTGCTGGTCTAAATGCTGCATGTGAGCCCTATTGTCTGCCTGGTACAAATCGCTGGGAATAGACATACTGCAACATGGACTCTGGTAGAATCCTTCTAGGCTTGGTTCCCAGCCTTGGGGGATCAAACATCCGGCAGATCCAGAAATTCAAGAAGCACCTGCTAAACCAAGCCAAGTGAACCCTTTCAACATACCAATTCCATATGACCAGCATTTATGCTGCATACAGGAGGTAGAAATGGATCTAGCTCTCAAGCAGTAAGAAGGTCTCATTTCAAGCGTTGGCAGGGAGACCATACAGGTATTTCGATGGGCGTCTCACTAGAAAAAGTGTGGGCTGTTTGCAATAAAGTTTGTAAAAAAACACTGCCCAATTCAGGCACTAGCTAAATAACTTTAAGAACATTATGAGCCATCTTGAGAAACAGGGACATCGCCACAGGATTAGCCCTATAATGGTCACACTGAAGGGTGCATGCACAAAGCTCTTGGTGAAGAGCACACTCACTCATTCACAAAGGTACTTGAGCATTCAAAATAGCCAAAACAAATCAATACAACCACTAACCTGGATATTCTGTGATAAAGTATCAAGGACGGGAACTCCCCCAAAGATGCACAAGGTGACAGGTGCAGGACTACCTGTCCCCCTTCAAGCAGCATCCTAAGGTCTCTGTGAGGGAGCACTAAAATGGGTATTGAGATGGTACTTGGATCTGGGTGAAGCAGGTATGTTTTTAAAGGAAAAGGCCAGCTCTGACAGACTAACAGTATTTCATTTCCACCAAGAAACTAACCAAATCAGAAAACCTATTAAAAAATGCGGACCTATTGTTCTTGGACAATTTTAGATTTGAATAAAAATATTACAGTTTAAGTATTGCATAACATGTTGGCTTTAGCCTTTTCCTATTAAAATTCCAATTATGACAGGTTAGGTATAAAGGCACTGGAAGAATAAAGTGCTCCGACCGGGCCACAATATCTCAAGTGGTGACCAAGCATGTGAATTGAAGCCTCCCTATAGAAAAATAATTTACAGGTTGTCATAAAAAAGTGTTCTAAACAGGGTTTTAACCATGGGCATGGGGCACCAGAAATAAGAAAAATTACTCCATTGCATACCCCACCAATCTCCATTCTCTTATTCTGTCCCCAGTACAAGGCTTCCTCTGGGACCAGGGAGCACCCAGTTAACTGGACCACGAGGGCTGGATATATATATTGTTTTTTTTACTACAACTGGTAGATCCTGAAGTATATGTTAGACCTCTATGGGCAACATTACATTTAACTGCACCCTGTGCTACATTAGATACAAGTACTTTTTTTTTGGTTTAGTTCAAGTTTCGATTCAACTTTCAAATAGGCTTTTACTTCAGCTAGTTCCCAAACTCCACATCTAGTCTAATGAAGTCTGGGGGGAGTGCAAAGGTGGTTACTTCTTAAAGATAACAAATTGGTCACTTTCAAGGTTAAAGTCGTATCTCCCACTGACCTCCATGTTGAGGTGTTTCAGCACTCTGGACAACCCCGGGGCTGTCCACGGTGCCAAAAGTCTATAGGCTAACATAGGGCATTTATTTCTGCAGAAAGACAACTGACCCCAATCAATTATTAAAAGGGAGGCAAAAACCCAAACAGACCCTCAAAATCATCACACGGATCGGCAACAAAAAAATAACGTTGGGCGATTTGGAGAGTTTCAATGAAAAGCTTACGAATCCCTTGATTTTGTTATGGCAGTGTAGCTCGTGAACTCCAGTTAGTCTGTGCTTCATTCTAGGGCCTAAAGTATAGACATTATTGATGTTTACTAAGTGGATGGCTCATGTTACGCTGTTTTGTGTCTTTTATAGAGATGCGGCTCCAGGACTTGGACATCGCTGGATTATCTGGCATTTGCGTTGTGTATTATAAACAAACTAAACATATATCTTTATATAAGTTAAACTGCCAAACATTAATAATTGGCGCAAATTTTCACAATTTGCACCAATTATTACTGTTTGGCCGTTTTAAACTGTTATTAAAGTGTTTTATTTTGTAAAAGGATAACCCTGGAAAAACTTTTCACCTTTATTGCGAGAAGCATGATATATTGTATCTTGTATCAAACTGCACTCCACTTCCAATGCACAAGGCTTCCATTGCCCATCTTGGCTAACACAGACAGACACAGCGCTTTTGGAGGCACAGCTTTTGAAGGCATTGAATAACCAGCATCCAGTAAGTAGAACATACATTCAGCGGTGCCACCTTTGGTACTCCGAATAAAGGACTAGTGTGTGCTCACATGCAGGCCAGTTACAGCTAGAGCAGCATCAGTCAAGCGTCAATCTCACAGAGAATTGACACAGCCTGTGTGGCGTAAGAGCAGTCTTCCAAAAGCCACCTCGCTGCAAAGTTGGTACTAACGCTGCAGCCAGGAGGGAGTTGTGTATACAGTACAACCACCTCATTGGGCCGACTGCTGGGATCGCTTCCTTTCAGGGATCATCCAGTTTAAAGAAAAAACAGTCCTCCGTACCCAGTTATACGCCTAATTACCAAGGATAGGCATTCTAGTATCTTTGTTTAAATTACATCTGCTTGGGTTTGAGACCTACTATGATTTCACAAACTTGGTGGTTCTATTAAGTGACGTGGACGCAAACATCCCCTCTTAACAAGCATTGGCAAAGTCAGTTGGGCTAGTCCGAAAAAAGTAATAAATCGGGATCGATAAGGTGGATGTCACTTTGAGCATTAAACAAATTACAAATATGTTTTTACTTGAGCGATTTTTTTGGGGGATTTTTTTTTTTTTTTTAAACAGAGCAACTCAGCAGCAAATGGTAGTTGTGTGGCCATTACAACAAACTGAAAAATATATTTTAAGGATTGCAAGGGTTGATGGTGGAGCAGGTGCGAGGAGAAGCAACAGGTAATGTGGATGGAGCAATGGAAATGCTTCGGGCTGAAGGGGGAATAAGTAAAACAGTTTTTGAAAAAGTAATAGAGAGAAAAGAAATGAAGAGCAAAGGTGAAGTGGGAGCAACACGGAGAGTGCTGGGTGGACAGTTATTTGAGGAGGGCTATGCATCAGAAAATAAAAACGTGGTGTAGAAAGAAACAAAAACACGTACTCGCCTAGAATGTCGATAGCAAAAGAAAAAAAAGTACTTCAGATTGTGAGCAATGAAAAGATGCAACTCATCCAATCAGGATGGTAAAGAAGCTATGCTCAGTGGGAGGGGCAAACAGAAGAAAATGAAAGAAAGACATCAAATAAGCAAGCGAATGAGTGACAATAAAGAAAAACAATTTTGAGCAATGGGCTGGCACACAAACCCTACTATGATTTCAAAATGGCCACTGCAATTTTTATGTTATGTACCGCAAGAGGTATTTCACAAACAGACATCTTTTACATTACCTATAGCCTAGACCTAAAAATGTGGACCGACACCTGTCTGTCCACTGACCTTACCTTGCTCTCAAAAGGGTTTAATTTGGACTCTACATGTGAAGATCAAATGCCCATTAAACAGCAAGGGCCGAAGTAAGAGGAAATCCAACAGGTAAAGAATTCCTCTGTTGTATCTAACCATTTTCACAGTTCACTACTTTAACTTACACAGTTAAGAATTACTTCTTTCTATTTAACTTTTTACACAGATTTTTTTATCTGTCATTTTGAGTAGAAGCCACCTATATCTACAATGAAAACTAGACCAGGAGGAACGAACCACTCTGCTACTTCTTTGTGGTCAAGAGTACACCTTCCAGACTCCTACAGTCACAGTGGTCTCCTTCCCTCCCTCCCACCACTCTTCACAGGGCCACCAATTTAGAACACCTTGACCTGTGGATGCAAAGTCACAGTGTCACTGCTCCTCTCACCCATAAGCATTTCACTACTGGGCCCAACCCCCTTGCTAGGCTTCAGGCGCTTATGGGATAAAATGTAGTTTCTTCGACTTAAGGCAGACCTTGGGCAGTATTCTCAGGGTCTTCTCTGTATCCCATTTATGACAGGACTGGGCTGAGGGTGCATCTATGAGCATTCACAGAATGGCATAACCTATAGAAAAAACAGATAAAGCACCTGCAACATTCATGAGATGTGCACTTGTACCACTCCTAACTGAGCTATGTCTCCTAAGCTATCCTTGATGGGATAACTTTATTAAAAAATGCCCACTTAGGGATGTAATTGTCCGGCATTCAGGATACACATACAGCCACCTCCACTAGGCAACTGTATGTACCCGGCATGCGGCATTGAGGGATCTGCTCTAGAATGAGAAGCTTTCTGGTGACCAGCACTGGCATGGTCCACTCAGGGGACCAGCTCTGGCACAGCGCTCTCATGGGCCAGCTTCGGCAATGAAAAAGTGACCACCCAGATTTGGCACGCGGCATTCACCGCACAGTTGCAGCACAGGCTGTAATCAGTAAAACAATGAAGAAGTCCATGGATTTAAATTCCCAAACCAAAAAGAACTCGCAATACATTTTCTGCATTGGCCTTGCTAGAGTCCACAGGCACGTGGATATACGACTGTTCTGCTAACATACACCTCCTCTTGAGATATCTCTGAGGTTAATGTTCTATCCAGTGTGGAACATTATCTTGACATGTGCAAGGATAAAATTAGCGAGGTGGGTGCAGACACAGGGTCTTCAGCACACTAATGAACACTCCTCCTTAAACCCCAACACCTCTTCGCTTCCAGGAGTCCAAGCACCTAGGGAAACCAAGGAGAGCGCATGTAGTATCCAGCAGCATCTCATGCCAATCCCCTCTGTATTATGATTGTCCTTAAGGTGAATGTATTCGCCAGCAAGACATCTTGTTGAGGTCTGAACGAGAATAGGCTACAGTGATTTTTTTCTTTTTACCAGTCTGAAAGACACAATCTACTTTGCGACAAGGTTTCCCTCTTATCCTTTTTTTTTTTTTTTTTTTTTTTTTTTTAAACGCTATAGACTTCTGATGTTCCTGGATTCCTTTCACTAGGACTGCCGCCGCCATTAATTTTGATCTTATCCCCTCCAGCTTCCTACTTGATAATGCCACCTTCCTTTCTAGACAACCAGGTGGCTATAAGGTAGCCTATCCAGTATTTATTTATTGAGTTTTCCATAAAGCACTAACATAATGAAAGGCTATCAGAGCGCTGTAAAGGATAAAACAAGTAAACAAAACTAAACAAGTTTCCAAGTGGGTAGTTGGGGGATAGAGAAGACTCAGTACATCAAAATAAGTTACTGTAGCCAAGGTACAGCAGTTATAGCAGATTCAGTATTTCTGTGGTAGTTCATTTGTTTTTTTCCCTTTATTTGGCTAGATCAGTCTGTTCATTAGGTATACTTCGAGCAGTAGTTCTTTCACGCCCTTCTTGAAAACCAGGTAGGAGTTTGTATGCAACTCTAGTGACAGTTCCATGTCTTGGAAGGGCAACCAGCGAAGGAGCAACAATAGGATCTTTATTTGTTGAATCTGGACATCTCTAGGTGTAGGAAGACTGAACCCCTGAGTGAGCTGCGGGTTCCGTAGGTGGTGAGTTTGTGGGTCAGATATTTCGGAGTTCCATGCGTAACTATGTGTTATAAGCCATCTTTATGATGCATCGTGCTTCAATGCGTGTGATCAAAGATGCGGTGATGTCTTCAAAGCAACTCACCCTCGATTCTATTCTGGTGACTGCATTCAGCGTGGCCTTTAGTAGAACCAGGTGAGATTTCGGTGTGGGAGTCTAGCAATTACAATGCTTGTACCACACTACGGAAGTTAGGCGCAGGAATAAAAGGCTTAACTTTTTTAAGTAGCCTGACTTGATCCAAAGCACACTTGGTAGTGGAGTCAATGTGTGCAGTGATGTCCAGGTGTTGGTCTAGAGAGATTCTGATAAATTTCGTATAGTCAATTATTTTCAGAGCGCAGTCAAAAGCATTTGAGTAGGTTTGTCGATTGTGTATTGGAGGTATGTATTGAGGGGGAGACTTTAGAAGGAAGTCTGTCATCAATACGCTATGTCTGAGGTGGTTTGTTGACAGCCAGGCTTGTACTTTGATGAGTTTGGTTAAAGTGAAGAACATCCTCTAGAGAAAAGATTTTGAGGTAAAGCGTTTGGTCATCTACAATGTTACCCTTGTGAAGATGAAGGTTAGGGGTTCCATGTAGAGGTTGAAGATCGTCACAGCTTAACTTGAGCTCTGGGGAACCCCTTCATTGACAGGAGCAAGATTGAATAGGAAGTCGCACCAGCACAACAAGAAATTAGATGACCTTGCTTGAACAGCATATTTGACTGTCCACCAATGAAACTTCTGTAACAAGCTTGGAACGTAATCGTAACTAAACAGTTATTTTGTCACTTCAATCGTGGCCCCAGGAAAAAAGTCTATGAAATCTATAGGTGTTTAATTCACACTATGACAAGAATGAAAAGACCAGGAGATAGCAACTGCTCAAAAGGCATTCCTATCCTGAAGGAAGTGATAGTAACGTGGTCCAAATGTACCCTAGGCATCACAGCCAGTATTTATCACATGCAAACTAAACCCACACCAAAGGCACCAACTACCAGAGGAGTGTAGGAGCGGTCTGAAGTCTCACTCTGACGTGGGGTACACATAAATTAACGAGATTGAGTGGGAGCCAAGTTTGGTTTTGCCCAGGAAACGACCTGACAAAAGGCCAGCTCTATTTAGCATAACACTCAATTTCTCTGGCTCTAAATATGGCGTTTTGCAGCTATCCAACAAGATTAGGTGTTCACCAGCCTTGTCTGAAACACTGCCACAGGAAGTAGTGTGACACATAATCGCTGCCCTATCTCAGTCTTCTGCTGCCTTTGGCTAGGTTTGTGCTATATAAATAACCCACAAATGCATACCTACATTAGTCATAACTGTTCACACAATTGCTGCCTTGTGCAGGTCACCATTGGCTCCAACACTCACTGCTTTGCCCCAGGTACCTAATGATTCTAGCACTCACGTATGAGGTGGATTCTACAATCACTGTTTAACCTGCACATTCATATGGACTTGCACACTTATTGCCTTACCTAGGTTGCAAATCGTTTGCATAGCCACTGCCTTAAACTGCATTTGGTTCTCACACACTTGGCTTACTTAACCCCATTATTCCACGCACTTTCAGACATATTTTGGGTTCATGCTGGTTTGAAAATTCATTTACTTCACTCAGATTCTACTGGTTCACACACATGGGTTCCTTTTAATCTGCATCATTCACTGCATCACCAGAAGTGTCTCTGGTATCGAATGCTCACTGCCTTGGTTCAGTATCCATAGTTACTATGGGCAAGCCAAAGGTGGAGCTTTAGACCACACAGAAGAAATTGGCACTGCTGTTGACAAGGCTCCTAGTGGTACAATACTCTGATTACTGTTAAATTTGAAACATACCATGTTTGTGCAGCCAGATGTTACTGCTACTCACAGATTAAGATAGTAAAGGCTGTATGATACAACCATAGTTCTAACTCGTTAGAACAAATGTTCGCAAAATGTTATATATCTAGAAGGATCTGTTTGCAGTGTGTAGTGCTGTAGATTCACATGCTGCACACACTGTCATCCAGTGTCAGTCATGGGCACTGCCAGTATGCAGTTTGTCTTTGAAAAAGAGGTTTTGGCAATGAGGTGACTGATGGTACCTCCCAGAAACCTACAATGCATTACAACATAGAATACACATTATTTTGTGTTTTTCCTCTACAGCATGTGTGAGTAGATATATCGATGCACAGCTATAAAATCTACGAGCATTGGTACCAGAATACGCCTCTTCAAACATTTGATGAGCTACCTCTATTGCCCACTCATCCCATCCCATCCCAATGCCACTCATAATCTCTAAAATGTATTATAAGATCCTGATCTTAGAACGTATCATTACTCTAGCTCCTTAATTTTAAGCATTTTGGTCCACCATTGTTGGTTTGTTGGAATTGTCTCTGATCATCAGTTTTGCAAGCTAATTGATCTGGCTACTAGTGTGGATATGAACAATTTTTCTTGTCGGCCAAGGTGCAATATGAACATCAGGAGAGTACCCCCAGAACCGCTATGTAATCATCTATTGGCTGCTCTTGTCAATGTGAGAGTACAGTGCACCTGGATTTCTGCCCAAAGAGGGGATATTTTAGGACAACCCCAGATAATGTGGGTCCAATTACCTCCACTTTCAATTGAGCACCTAAAATACCATTCAACTTTGACACTGTGCTCAGATGGTGACTTAGGAATAGTCTCAGAGTAGCATCCTACAATGCATTCACAATCTATGATTTAGTGTAGGATGGTCATGTTGCACCTATGGCTTTTCCAGTCAACCAGGCAGACTTGTCATGGCAGAAGTTTACAGATCCGATGCTGTTCAGACTTTAGAAACTTACTTTCGCAGACAGAGCAAAGGTTAAATGGTGCATACTCTAAACCTTCTCCCAAAATGAATCATTCACATATAAACTGTCTCCAGGCACTTTAACCTGATTTGGCTCTGTAGTGGTTGACAATCATATGAGGCTCTGGCAAAGAAGTCAATGGCTGAATAAAGATCTCACATTTGGAAGTTTTCTTTACTGTGAGAATTTCGACACACAAAGTTCTTGGCTTCTGTGGCTAAGTAGGTCTTGGAATTCCTGAAGATACATCAGAATCCGATGGTGAAGAAAAAAAGAAGGACTGTCCTGGGGCATTTTGGGTTACATGTAAAGTATCATATGTCATCTCAAACTTGAAACCTTTTCAAAGAATAACAACTTGCAAGGTAAGCAAGCACCCAACACTCAATGGAAGGGAATGGACACTCAATATGACATACAGCAGCATATCCTGCAAACCTTATCTAAGGACGCAACATGAGGAACAATAGATACAAGGCTGATCATTATAAGATCCAAAGTGAAATCAGAGCATTGATGTTCTTCTGAAATTAATTTCTTCCAGGTTGACAGACCACTAGAATTTTGTTCTGAAGGTGAAACCCTATATTTCTATAGCCAACCCTATATGGGCAGTATAGTATATACAAAAGGTTTCCTATATAGTACACAATGCCAAATTGGTGATCTGAACTGAACACTGGGTCTGATGGCACCTTCAGCTCAAGCTCAGTTTCGAGCTACTCTCCATTCCCTAATAGTAGCTTCAGCTTAAGTTTGGGATCCGACGGTCTCCTTTCCCCATGCTCAGTGACCAGACTAATCAAGAGTTAATGACAGTAGAGGAGCAGTCTACCATCACTGCGGCCAGAAGAGAAGCCAGGAATGCACATGATACAGCTCACAAATCAGAGAAGAAGCAACTGTGACCTGTGCACCGCCCTTGATAGGATCCCTTCCTTGACAGGGAGCGGAGGCAGCTATGAGCGTTCGGCCTAATATATGCAATCTCCTCTGAAGAGTGACACCAATATGATGTACAGATTGTGGCACGTGCTTAAGGCCAAGATAAGCAGCCTTTATCTTCAAATGCTTGACTCTTACTACAGACTACATCACTAACTAGTTATTTTAACACGTTTTCATTGTATTTTAAGGTAATTGCATTAACATAGTATTTCATGCCACTGAAAAGGCGCCAAAGTCCATAAAGAGATGGGTAGCACACAACAAAATATGAACTATATGGTTGAAAGATGCTGAATTGGAACATTGCCTACATGGGAAGTGATTCTGTGTCAAACATGAAGACAAAAGTTTCACTCTCCTATGGATATCCGCTGCTGCACTTGAGGAAGGTAGTGGGGTGAGGATGGAATACTTAAACTTTACAATACTTTTAATTTTACTTTTTGTTTATCTGGGTGGTTTTCTGAGGTCATACATGAGTAGTGGTATAGGTGACTGCAATTTATCACACTGCTTAATGTTTGGAGTGGAATAAAGTAGCCATAGATGTGATGTGTGCCTACCCTCCTACGTCGAGGATAATATAGGTTCTTCAGTAGCAATAGGACTAAATCTAATTTTCATATGACCTTCTGGAGAAAAATAACTTGTTAATCTGTGTGATTCTGTACCAATGGTAAGGGTAAATTCGGGTATTTCTTTTCTTATTGTTGTGTCTTGCTTTGGCTTAGAAGTTTCATAATTATTCCAGCCTGGGCAAAGAAGAAATCTGAAGTTGTGATTCTGCAGGACAGGTTAGAAAGAGCCAGGTATTTTCTTCCTTCCTGCTTTCGCTCTCCAAGAGTACCTACCTCATCCTCAGAGTGTAGTTTGGTGAAAGTAGTTATGGCATTATGGGACCTTGCCTGGGGAACTGATTTTTAGATTTAGGAGTTATCTCAGCCAGGCACTACAATCTTCAGATTGCAAAAAGTCCTCTGTCTTTATCAGCAAGTCATGCACTCTCCAGAGATCAGATAAATTAAGTGACTAAATTTGTATTTAAAATTGATGTCCATCGGCTTTTCAAGGTGAACGGATGCATGCCCGATTTCTAAGATATCCACATAAAATAAATGTGTAGAGAAACTATCTAGAGCAAAATTACATAATGGTTATATTGAAAAAGTGGAATGGATCCAGTAATTCTGGACCTGCATTGGACACCCCTAATTTAAAACAAAGAACTGCTAGTGTTCAGTGTGGTACACATATGGTGTAATTAACTCCTTCGCGCATGGGCACAAGAGATACTCGGAACAAAAGATTCCATGTAATCAAGGAACAAGAATTATCATGTACTGGACTACTTCGTACCCAACAACAGCTAAGTGAGTGAGCAAAGTTTGGGTGCAAGCCATCTGCCTGAACTCAATTACCGGCTGGACTCTTCTAGAGACCAGTGTGGCTAAGGAATATTCACTTATAACTCACCAGCGCCAGACTGCAGAGGCAACTCTACACTTGATCTACTGGCTCTCAAGTGGCACTCGTTACTTAGGATTCTTCCTCAGTCCCTCGTTTTTAACACAATGCAGGAGCCCAGAGATGCATTTTATCAAGTCCCAGTCGGTTTCACACTGGTCTCTTAACAGCAGTCTGTGGTCAATGAGCTTAAAGTCCTATGTAAAAATGCAAACGTTCATAAAAACAATAAGACTATAAATGTTCTATATGGATAGTTTTTCTTCATAAACTAGTTATCCCATACACTACTAACTCACTTCTACTCGTCACGGCTCACTTCTATACTTTCAAGATTCAAACTTTTCTTTTTTTTTTTTTTTTTTTTTTTAAACAAAAAGTAAACGACTCCTACCCAACAAGTGTTGCCTTTGCACCTGCAATTCGAAACTTTAGGATCGTTTTCTGTGTTTTTTCAAATTTATGCAGGGCGGCTGACATTTTTGCCCACACTTCCTATCTAATACTTGGCTCTGCAGCCGGTTGGCGACTACCTTCCTTTGACACTTGCCACACCTCGGGAGTTTATATGCCCTCATCATTGTCCAAGGCTATTGAACAAGAAACTTTCATATTTGGTGGTTTAAAAACTATCCCCGCAGAAGGCGCAATTAATTGTTTATTAGTAACTTTAAAAAAGTATTTTGTGAAATATACTGTATCTACTTATTGCTAACAGTAGCGAAGCGGTTCTCATCACCCGAGCCCACTTTGGTAAAATTGGGCTTTGTTATTCGGTCACGAATTATAAAATATACTAAAATCGATTGTTCTCACGTCTCTAACCCACATTCTTAGGATGGGCATGGCTGCGATTTGTTAATTGGGATCTTTGTTGCCATTCTAACATGGCTGCCTCAATAGCGTTGAGACGTTGCTTCAAGTGCCTCAAGCGATGGCCACTGAAGCCTTTTCAATTCTTTGCATGGACAGCAGTGCACGCTGGCTGGGTAAAGGAGAAAAGGGAATCTCCCAACTCTGCGTTTCACACTGCAGTTCACACAGTGAGGCCCCGTGTAATCGCACCTGAAGCGTGATGCATCATCCGAGTGAGGTGGACCCAAGGCTCGGGTGGGGAAGGGAAGATAAGGATTGGAGGGTGGGTGGAGGCACTGCTGCCCCCAAAGCGGATTCTCATCCTCTTCTGAGGCCTTATCTGAAAAGGCACTAAACAAAGTTCAGCAGCCTCCAATGCATTCTCCGGGCTGCGGCCGATAGTAGGTCGGGCTGGCGGATGTCCCTTCGTTAATGGTTAGCGGGAGATTACTTAAAGCCGCTGGCAAAGAGATGGCGGCTGCGAGCCAAGAGCAGGAGGCGGCAAGCAAAGTTGTTCTTCAAAGCTCTAACTCAGTCTTGTTCCTTTGAGAGCTGAACACTAAAGAAGTGTTGGGGTGCGGTGTTGATGGCGTACAAGAGGTCCAGTGCCACGGAACCCTACCCCCCCCCCCCCCCGTCCCCCCACCCCCCGGTAAATTGTATGCTACACCTGTGAAGAATTGACATCATGCCTTTCGTTGCAGCTGTAAGTAACATTCCCTCCTTTCTGGAGGTAGGCAACTCTCCACCAGGCAACCACTGAATGCGGAGTAAGGTGAGGCCTTGCGCTCCCGGGCATAAAATCTAACCAACTTTTAATACCTTCTTCAGGAGAAGATTGGTGTCAAATGCAAAGAAAGTTACACGTGAGTAACAGATGCGCCCAACAACAACAGGTATTAACCACCGCAACAAGTTCTTTTAACATACGAAAATTGAGGACAACAATGGGAATACCACAATAGAGGACAGGGCCTACCTGCGGCTCATCAGTGCCACTTGCTTCCAGAACCACGTTCAATGACCAGAGTGAATATAGATTAGGCTGGAGTGAGCATGTTTCTACCGATTAGGAGACATGTTAATAAGAGAACCATCACCATAACTAATGTAGAGCCAAGGCAGAGACTCCTGGCAGGGTTGATGACTTAAAGAATAGAGGTGGCACCATAAGACGCAAGGAGGGGAAATCCACATTCCAGAAAGTTGGAGATTACCACACTACAAGACACACGAGAGAGGAGATTCAAATTTGATGGATGGAGGCAGAGAACTACACTGGACAAGCACACCAGGAGGGAATGAGTCTGCACTGGACTGAAGAACAGCAGCAGCTATTGAACTGAGGGGTTAAAATAGGTGGTCCATGTCTTACGCACAACGATCACCTATTGCATCTCATGCTAAATATCAGTCCAAGAGACTGAACAGTGATTAGATTATGAATAATCAATGAGACATTAGACGTGTAACCTTCAGCAAACTTTGAGAAACGCTGCACCAGGATTCCTCAAGGTGCACCACTGAAACCACTCCTTTAGAAAAGTAGGGTTTGTAGCAGGGGGATCTTGTTAATGGGAATTGGGAGAGAATACTCACATTTTGTACACTAGACCCATTCATGGACCATGTACATCACTTTAATAATCCAAAAGCAACAGCTGCAATGGCACACCACAATTCGATGGTTCTCTTCATTATAATTCTGTGTGAGGAATGTGTAAATATTACCATTCTCCATGTGCAAGCCGTGTACTACATTAGGCCCACAGACATTTTTGCATAAGACTAGAGAGGCAACATTCAAAAATCTAGACTATTTCTCATTTCAATGAATCCTCATAACACGCACAACAGCCCGTAGCTTCATCAGGGCACGGAAATATGTAACTGGAAAATCCCAAATGCAAAAACTTTTACATATGACATGATTGGCTATTGTGTAACTATGGATTGTGCCTAAAATTACAGCACATAGGACAAATGATGCCTTTGGGCCGATATACAAGAAGAATGGCAAGATTATACACAAACATACTTGAATAATAATTATGTTAGGCTGGAAATCATCGCTCAGGCACACTCTTGTTTGTACTTGGCTATGGAATATGTTCACCACATATGAAGTATAAAATAAAAGATGGTGGAACTACGTATTAGGCTGTAGCTATTTGAAAGTTACAGCTACAGTTTTATACAAACACTTCCCTCCACTCTTGGCCTCAGTAATATCTACTGTGTGTCTCAGTAGTAAAATGCACTAACTCTTATGGAACACTGTTGGGGGGCTATACAGTGATTCAAGACATAGGAAATCCCATCTCAGCAAGATGTCAAACACAATGAAGATTTGTGAGGAAAATGACTAGCCTGGAACCTAGTGGAAGTACACAGATAATACAATATATAATAGAGAGATAGGGAGTAATAACGGTCCAGCGCAAGCACACTCCCTAACAATAATATAATACAGTCTGCTGTTCCTATCTAATCAAAGGGCTTCATACTTTGTGCCCCTAGGTAATTGCTAAGGTTTGCAGAAGGTTTTACTTTATCAAATGAAGAGCCCTCACCCTCCCAGAGGGTAGCATGCATCATCATCGGTCTAGCTCCTCGTTGGGCCTGAACTGTAATGCCCAAAGGGCCCCTAAAAGAGGTTCTTTGCTGGAGATCTTTTCCTCTAATCTGCCTTGTGTGAGTCAACTTAATGTTATTCAAGGGCTATTCGCAACCAGGAATAGTAGACTGGTGAAAAACAGGTCAACAACCTTTTAGGAGAATATAAGGAACACGGTCTCCCAATATTTTCCAAGTTATTTTTAAATTTGGACAGGGATCCCCTAGAATAAAGTATCTTTATAGGAGAGAACTAGTTGATTTTAACACTTCTTCACCAGTCTACTCGTAATCAGTCAACATTTGTGAGGCGGTACACTGTCACCCCTAGGGGTGTCTGGGTGCTGTGTGTGCAACGTCTTCATTGAAAAGCCAGGCCTTGAGTCTCTTTCTGAAGTTTGCCAAGGAGGGTGCCATTCGAAGATGGAGGGGAAGGTTGTTCCAGGTCATGGCGGTGATGTAGGAGAAGGAGTAGACTCCGCTGTGGCTGCAACAGGTGCAGGAGTGTGAGCACAGACAAGTGAGGAGTACTGCAGTTGTCTTGCTGGTAGGTGGAAGTTGATTTGGTGGTTGATGTAGACTGGTCCCTGGTCGTGTAGAGCTTTGTAGGCATGAGTGAGGATCTTGAACTGGCATCTCTTGTGGATGGGAAGCTAGTGGAGGTTTCCGACATGGGGGGGTGGGGGTGATGTGTGTCCCTTGGGGGAGGTCCAGGATGAGTCTTGGCTGCCGCATTTTGAATGGTCTGGAGTCTTCTCAGGAGCTGGGGGGCGATGCTGGCGTAGAAAGCATTGCAATAATCAAGGTGGCTGGGGACGAGGGACTGGGTGATGGTCTTTTTGGTGTCGACTGGGGTCCATCTGAAGATCATGCGGACCATGCAGAGGGAGTGGAAGCAGGAGGTGGCGACTGTGTTGACTTGTTTCATGGTCAGTTTGCTGTCAAGGATGAAGCCTAGGTTGCACCCGTGGTCTACGGGTGCTGGTCTGAGTTCTGCTGGCCATCAGCCGTGGTCCCAGATGGCGGTGTTCTTCCTAAAAATCAGTACTTCTGTCTTGTTAGAGTTGAGTTTGAGGCAGTTGGCTCTCATCCACTTGGTCACGGCATTGCAGAAGTTAATTCTGGTGGTGGAGGGGTCTTCAGTGAGTGAGATGATAAGTTGAGTGTCATCTGCATAGGAAATTATGTTGAGGCAGTGGGATCTGGCAATGTCTGTGAAAGGGGGGTCATGTACGGGTTGAACAAGGTGGGGCTTAGGGATGAGCCTTGTGGTACGCCGCACATGATGTCCTTGGATTCGGAGGTAAAGGGAGGCAGCCAGATGCTCTGTGTGCATCATGTAGGGATGAAGGTGATCAACTTGAGGGAGAGTTGCTGTATGCCGATGTGATTGATGAGGGTATGGGGAGAGTGCTGAACACAGCACAGAGGTCGAAGAGGATCAGGGCCACCATCTCTCCGCGGGTGAGGACAGTTCTGATATCACCTGTGGCAGTGATCAGCTCTGTCTCAGTGCTGTGGTTGGCATGGAATCCTTATTGGGAGCCATCCAGTAGGTGGTTTTGTTCAAGGTATTTGGTGAGCTGTTGGTTGATGACTTTCGAGTACTTTGGCAGGGTAAGGAAGCAGAAAGATTGGTCAATTTTTGTTTTTTTTGTTGGGGTCGGCAGAGGGTTTCTTTAGGAGGGGGCTGACCTCTGCATGTTTCCATCTGTCCATGAAGGCTACTGTGGTAATGGAGGTATTGATGATGCAGGTGAGTTAAGTGCTTATTGGATCAGAGGTTGAAGAGGCGATGGGGGAGGGGATCGGAGGGTGCCGTGGAGTGGATGGATGACATGATGGCCGAGGTGGTCATAGGAAATTTTGCAAAGATTGGAGCAGCAACCTCCAAATTGCTAGACTAATACTCATTTTCATGAGTCCTCATAACATGCACATCAGCCAACGTGATTGGTTACTTCAAAAACGCAGCTTCATCAGGGCATGAAAATATGTAACTATAAAATCCTAAACGCAAAAGCTTTTGCATTTTGCTATTCAGGATTTTCCTATTATGTAACTATGATGGCGATGACTGGGCTGGATTGTGCTGGTTAGTTGAGGCAGTTGGGGTTGAAGGCAGTGGGTTGGGGGTTTAAGTTGTTGTAGATGGTAGCACTCTTGCTGTGTGAGTAGTCCTAGAGGGAGTCACAGAGTTCTTGAGAGGGGTAGATTTCATTCCATATGGCTGCCAGGTTGGAGAATTCCTTGACTATTTTGAATAGTTCTATCGTGTGGTTGGCCGCTGTGTCAATGAGGACTGTGATACCTGCTCTCTTGGCTTCTCTGATGTGCAGACGGTAATTGCTGTTGGCTGCTTTGTGAGTAGCTTTGTCAGAGAAGTCCTTTGCAGTGCGCCATAGTTTCTCAAAACCAGTAGCAGTTGCGCTTCATGGTTCTGAGCTCTGGACTGTCCCACCTGGCTTGTTTTGAAGTTTTGTTGATTTTTGCTGGTTTCACTGAGGGGACTGGCAGTGCAATAGGTGATCCACGCAGAGCAGTTCTGGATGGCATGGTCCAGTTCCGACGAAGCTTCCAG
Organism: Pleurodeles waltl; assembly: GCF_031143425.1. Lineage (NCBI taxonomy): Eukaryota > Metazoa > Chordata > Amphibia > Caudata > Salamandridae > Pleurodeles > Pleurodeles waltl. The sequence goes on along the minus strand of NC_090450.1, from coordinate 743,149,838 downwards.
GCTGGGTGGTGCTGGGAACTTGTGTCAACTGAGTCTGTTACCTTGCTCCAGCGAGAGGAGCTCTAGTGCTTGGTGATGGGGGGGGGGTGGGGTAATGGAGATGGTGAAATGAACGACGATGTGGTTGGTCCAGGTGGGTTCTGTGACATGGCTGAATTAAATAGTGTTGCTGATGGTGAAAATGATGCCAAGGGTGTGACTGGCTTTGTACTTGGGTTTGGTACCAGTTGGGAGAGGCCAATGTTGTTCAGGTTCTCTAGGAGGGTGGTGATGTTGGCGTCACTGGGGTCATTGACGTGGAATTTGAGGCAGCTGAGTAGGACATAGCGGTAGGAGTGAATGGCTTAGGGAAGCAGGGCATATGATTGGAGATTGTGTTGCAGATAGCCGGTCTGGGTCCCAGGAGTCTGTATAAGAGGGTGCCTCTTGCTCTTGGCATCTGTCTGTAGTTGAAAGTTGAGGTGTTCCATGAGAGGTGTGGGGTCGTCATTGGTGATGATGCATGAGATGGTTTCCTTGAAGATGATGATGCCCCCCACCATGCTTGTTGGTGCAGTCTTGGTGTATCATCTTGGAGTCATCGCGGGTTGCAGTGGCAATGTCGGGGTTCAAGGAGCGGCTGAGCCATGTTTGGGTGATGAAGGCAACATCAGGGGAGAGGGTAGCAATGGTGCCCTAGATTTCCGTGACATGCTTGCAGAGGGATCGGGCGTTGAGCAGGATGCACTGGAGCGGTTTTGTGGGCGGAAGCGACGCAGGTTCTGGTGCGGGCTGGCAGTCCTGAGTTGCAGGAGAAGTAGCACTGGCAGAAGGTGAAGGTTCCTTTGGTAGATAGCGGAGAGGAGGTGTAGCAATTTCTGTATCAGCTTCCAGGGTCTAGAGCCAGGAGTTCTCTGGTGGTGTAGTGGTAGGTGGAGAGAGGGCCAGGATTCTTGGCACTGAGGATGGTTCAGGCACGGACGGGCACAGAAGAGCTTGCCTTTGGCGCATCCGCTGCTGTGGCCTCCATGAAGTAGGTCATGGAAGGGAGTGGCGCTGGGTGGTGGGAGAATGACAAAACATGGCAGGAAGAGTGTGGGAGCAAGGTAACAGGGACAGCTAATCTAGCCAGTGAAAAGGTTTGACTGGCGTGATGACAATACTGTTTAATGACCATACAAAACAAGTAATACAGCAAAACAGGTAATATAGCAATTACACTCCCATGCACTGTAATGCAGTGTACAGATCGGCCAAACAATGCAGTATCGAGAAATGAGAAAGAGGGCGGCGGTGAGCGGGGGAGGTGAGGGTCAGCCAGGCAGCAAACAATCACCTGACAGGCGGCAGTGGCAGACCTGCAGAGGCTGCGAGGGGGAGCTGGACAACTGAATGAAAACAGCCCCTGTATTATATAAATAAGTATTTTGAGTTGCGTTGACTCTCACAAGGCAGAATAGAGTAAAATATCTCTGGCATAGAGCCCCTTTTTATTAGAGGTCTGTTGGACACTGCAGAACAAGCCAGTCCAATGATGAAGCAGGACACCCTTTGGATGGGGTGAGGGCTCTTGCTTAGAGCCGTGAACACTTCTCGCTTTAAAAATGACCTATGGTCACGAAGTGTGAAGGCCTGGATTTACGCTACTGAGCATGTGGCATGATGTAGTCAAGATTGCTGGTGAGTACACAGCAATAGGTCTGATTTGCATAAGAACCAACTGCACATTCAAACGTTGCAAACCTTGTGCCTGATTAACACTGTGTGCTGCTGCACACAAGCCCCAAACTATCCTAAGCAAGAATCATACCAGGACCTCACCATCCACCACTTGAACCTCAGTGAATGAATTGGCTGCACACAACACTCATGCCTTTTGCTTAACGGACATATCACAAGCCCAACAACCCGAATGATGAAGAGGCTGAGGCAGCTAATGAATCATCCCCCCAGGACCAGAAGCACAGGCTTTGACAGTGGTAAGTCCCACATATCAATAGACTAAATGCATCTTCTTTAAAAACACCTCCAGTACTGTGGGTGATTGTACAGGTGGTTGTATGAGCTACAATTATGATCCCAAACATTTCAAAATGCATGTCTTCTTCAGCGCAACAGCACATCATGAGTTTTGTAGGTGCTTTCTCACAGTTAATAAGAAGGGGAAACTGAATTAATGGACAAAAATACTGATATTCAAATGATGAAGTCTAGATTTGTGTTAATTATGTGATGCATCAAGTTAATCTCCCACCCGATGTATAGGATAACTGTCACAGGACATGACTGACCAGTACCAATGGGCATTAGCCATAAAGCCAATAGAAGCATCCAATGATGAAGAGTTGTCTTGAAGAAATATTTGCAAACACATTCTGGTGCTGGCATCCCCAATTTGATGTTCGGTAACAACTTATGTACATAGTGAGGATCTTGGAAAATAGAAATCGGTATCCAGCTCTACTATAGTGGTATTATAATTTAAAGAAGATCCCAAGACCCAGGAACCCCTGCCTTACTGATCAGGTCACACTATGAATGTGCATCCTTGACACAATGAAGATGTATTCTTGACGTAAAAGCTTATGCTCACAAGTGCACCACATTGCTCAATCATCCTTTGGAGAGTAGATCTGCCCAGTAAACAACTTCACTAATTAAAATACAAAATTTCAATTATATTGCATTCTAATGGTTTTTGCCAAGTTGGTGTATCAATGACCCATGATAACCTCATCACTGCTCTCTTAATATCCCCAGGATGTAATCAGGTGTTTTAAGAGTCCTACTTGAAATACCCTTCTCAAAGCTGAGAATACACAGTTTTACACAGCACTGATACTAAAACCACAGACTGTATAGAATCTGAACTATGATTATTTATCAGCACCCTGGTATTCCAAATAACCCTGGCAACCCTTTTCTCCCTCCCCTATATGTTAAACTTGAGATTTACAGTCAGTAGGTAAAATGTCTTAAGAAATGAGACGAATGTTCTCAATAGAAAACAAGCATTTGCAATGCAATGGGTCTCGCCTTTGCTCGAGTTAGAGCTATTAGCGTTGTAAACTCCTTAGCGTTGTAAACTCCTTATCTGACTTTTCTTGCCACATAAATTGAAAATGAAAAGTAAAACAGTTTCACACAAGCGAACCGATTCACAGCGAAACGGCCGCCATGAGCATCAGTGATAAGGAGACACACAAAAGAAAAAAGTTTGATCGCAGACAAATTTATCGGCAAAAGTGTAATTAGCCATGTAACAAGGGCTATGGCCAAGGCGGTAACAAAACCTCCCCAAGGATGGATAAACGTAAAGCATTCCCCAATGCCATCAAAGGATTTTTGAAGGGCAAGCCCACAAACGAGTGGTAGTGATGGGCATGAGGCGAGCGTGGTTAAAAGCCCAGATACATACCAATACATCGGAAAAGCAGCGCTTGCACGCTGCTAGGCTGGACCTAAAAAGACACACAATGATACTAATAGCATAGACAAAGTGTGGTCGTCCCTAGTAGAATATAAAGAAATCAAAGAGGAGGGCAAGAAAGGGCTTCAAGGTGCTACAGAAAAAGAACCTAAGCACGCACACTTATCCCAGACATGGAGAGAGCAGCTCAAATTAAAGGGTAAGATTTCAGCTTCTTCCAAAACAAAATCAAGTTCATTGTATTCCTCAATGGTAATGATACAATTCCATAAGTAGGGCGCTAGTTTAAAAAAGGATCTGCCATTAAATCGTGTTTTACCATGATCTGCTCCAAATCGAAAACAAGGTCATGAATTTTCCTATCAGTTATGGTCCGACAAGTGCTTTATTGCCGCACAGGGCTTGGCTCCACTGCCTAAAGGAATACACACTAGCCATAAACACATTGCTAATGATGATACAACATGCTGTAGACGGAACCTGGAGACTTCCTATGCTGAAAAATTCATCCCCTTTATAAAAATGTGAATTTGAATTAAAAATATACTTTAAAGACAAGTGCTGCTAAAGACAGTAGGTCTGAGTTTAATGCTGGAACATATGAACATTACCAAATTAGAGCAAAACACAGGGAAGAAAGCCAGGGGGAGAGGACAGATAGGTTGTGCGGTCCAAATTCATTTCGATGCAAGCACTGGAGTGAAGGCAGAAGAATACACCCAAATAACCAGTAGCATGACCAAAGCATTAGGTAAGATATGATTAGTACACTGTATTGAACCAAAACATGATTGACAAAGCCTCAAGCCAATGGCAGAAATAGGCTGGTTGGCTTAAGTCAATGTTTGAAAGAGTGCATCCAAAGAAGACTATATACATTCATAGAAATCTGGGTCTTTGAACAAAATTCTTTGAACACTAAGTCATTTACAGAGTTATTAATGGTGATGAACTATCTTTGAGTAAAGATTCCAACACTTGGTTTTACCACCCAGAGCCCACGTTCAGTAAGTGTACTACTAACAAGTCACTTCTGCACACCCCAATAGGCACTGCTCCTTCGGCACAGTCTTCAACATCCATCCCAGAGAGCTGAGCTCGGTCTCCACTGGCCCAATTCCACTTGGAGGTGGGTGCTCAAAAAGTGAGCCGAGAAGCGCTGAATGAACAACTACTGATTCACTAAACATGTGCCAAAGTCACCCAAGCAGAGGATAGTCATTCCATGTTAACCAGGTCTAAGAGTTTTATGCTCTGCCAACGTTGCAGTGATAGTCAAGTACTGAAGCAAGGCCTGGTTGAAGCCGGGACCTGTCACATAGGGAGGAAAGAGAAAGTATCAATGAGACCGTCTCACACATGCTCTCAGTCTATTTTCCCAGTGAAATTACAGTAGTCCTATGCCCAAGGGGCACCATTTAACATCTAGTATACATGTCAATTAAATCAACAGCAGATCGATTCTTCCTATATAGACCACTCATCTCGCACATTAAACAGAAGATGTCCTTCTCCAAAACAAATGTAATTTAACTACCAGAAAAGTATAGAAAGTAGATATCAGAAGGTTACACTTTACTGCCCTACAGTGGATGGAGGGCATTATAATGAAAGCACATTAATTTATCGATCTAGCCATGGAACGAGGTCAGTTAGGGGGAATTCTTCAATGCTAAAGCTTTCTAAGCAGTACAATACTCTGGTATGAGTTCTCACAGATTGGTGGCTATTCATGACTGTGATTTTGACCTCATCTTCATTTGGGTCCTTCACTTCACACATGATCATCGTGGTCCACATTTATGCATGCAGGTGATTCAAGACTTTATCCCATTCTTAGCAAACCGGCCTCAGAAGTAACTGCTCTAAGGAAAATCTCACATACCTGCACCAATCAGTTTGAGGCTTTTTGGGGTCTGTAGATTCACTGTTGTGTGTTATCCTGCAATGTAGTGCTGGATTTGGAATATTGCTGTGTGCTTTCGTCCAAGTTAAACATGTTTTGTTTGAGGGTGAAAGTGAGTACTGTGTGCATTCACAGCCATTTTTATGTTTTCATCCATACCTTTGTTTAGGAGCATCAGAACTATCTGGTGAACCTCCTACCTGAAAACCCAGGAACAACATCATGGTTCCCCAACACAATCATGAGAAGAATTCGAGACCAAGCATCCTTCAGTCTGCTTTCCATCACCTTGTATGTGGTGGATTCCCATTTTTGTGGGAGATCCACTCCAAGCCAAGAGCAATGTTTTAGAACCACAGTATGTCCACCACTTGTCCAAAGAGCTAGCCTTTAGTCACAGAACATTTAGCAGCTGCATATTTTTGTCAGCAAGCAGTGGTGAACACTAAACACATCAGCATGCAACACAAAACACTCAGAAGATAGACAAATGAAGCTAATTTGCACGGAGCATTTAAGAAGTCTAATATTTTGAGATGTGGGTGTTTAGTACTTACACAAGCACACACAGTATTCAAGAAGCGAAAAGCATTTTCATGGGATGAACCTATGGTTTATAAAGATAATTTCCATTGCTAGATTTTAAGATGTTTGGGGCATGGATGATAAGGTGACTACCTTTAGGGATCGTGTCAGGGATGCGATTAGATTTAGGACATCAGGATGAGCAGAGTAGCTGAAGAACATGATGACAAGAGCAGATTCAGGAATATACAGTGAGTTTATTCTTTAGTTGGCTAGTTTAAGGGACAGACTGACTCAAGATGTTGCCAAGAGTGACTACTCCATCAGTGAAAAAAAGAAAAACAAAATGATGGGCAAAATGCTTAAATTACCCCCTGCCAGTAGTAATAACATACTTTCTTGCCTGTTGTAGTTTTGCAGCTTGAAGAATTTTCTGGATTCACATGCTGTGCATTATTCCGCCATCTAGTGGTTGGGTCTGGAACGGTCTCCAATATTTTTGTCCTTCCTTGATTTTTGTTTTTGGTTGCTGTTGGGTATTGAGGTACCTCCATTTGGTGTTCCCTTGTGACGCTGTCTTGCTTCCTCTGGAAGCTCCCACCTTTGGAGCTACCACCTTTGGTCGCCATCATCAGATTCTTTTTTTTTTTTTTTTGCCTCATCTTCTTGGCGAAGGTGGGTGGGTCGCATGTGAATCCAGAAAATTCTTCAAGCTATAAAACTGCAAAGACAGGTAAGAAACTAAGTTTTCCAGTGTGAATCTTTTCTGGATTCACATGCTGTGCACTGACTTAGTAGTTGTTTGTTATTATTGTGGTGGTTGGGTTGAAGATGAGCATTGATTGGTAAATAGATGTTGCAAAAGTTTTGTCCCACTTGTGCTTCCTTGCTCATTTGTACATCTACACAATAGTGTTTTGTGAATATGTGCACTTATGACCATCTTGCTGCCATACAAATGTCTTGCGAGGGTGCATTTGCCAGAAAAGCAATGGTTGACCTCTTCTTCCTTGTAGAATAAGCTCCCAGTGCTGCTTGCAGTGTTTTTCTTGCGTTGTGACAATTCAAATGTTTGTGCGAACCATCTTGCAATTGTATTCTTGGCTACCAGTCTTCCTAGAACAGTGTTTGCAAAAGAGACAAGGTTGTTTTGTTTTTCTATCTGGTTTTGTCCTTTCAATGTAATACATAACTGTCCATCTTGAATCTATAACGTGTGCAGCGCTCATTCAACATGTGTTTTGGGGTTTTGGAAGAAACTTGGTAATTGAATACTTTGGCTTATGTGGAATTGTGAAACCACCTTCTGACAAGAACGGGGGTCAGTTCTCATAACAATTCTATACTTTTGTACTTGAAAATACCTTTTTATTATGTGAGCACTTGCAACTCACTATGTGTAGTGAGGTTACAGCTACCAGAAAGGCAGTTTATAAGAGTAAGCATTTGTAAAGTTGCTTTGTGCAAAGGTTCAGACGAGGTCCTCATTAACTATGTGAGAACAACATTTAAGTTGAGAACAACATTTAAGTTGATTGTAGGAGCTGGTACCTTCTTTGGTAGTGCAATCTTTTTTGCTCCATCCAAAAATCTTTTCACTATTGGCGTGGTGAAAAAAACTTGTCCAGAAGTGGCCCCATGTATAAGCCACTATAGCTGCTAAATTTACTTTTAAAGAAGCATAATTCAGTTTGCAATCTAAAAGATGAGTTAAATACGTTAACACGGTCTTTTCCCTCATACTTTTCCTTAGTAGTCCTTCGTTTATAACGCCATAGTGAGTAACTTTTCCAATTAGCAGTCTAGCACTTTCTAGTTGCTGGTTTCCTTGCTTCTTTAAGGACAGCCATTGTATTTTCTGGGAGCTTTAGATGTCAGAATTCAAAGACCTCAGGACCCATGGTGCCAGGTTCAGAGATTCTGGCTCTGAATTTAGCACCCTTCCTTTTTTTCATTGACAAAAGATCATGCTTCCAATCAGCTCTGAAAACCATGTCTGTCTTGCCCATTGTGGGGCAACTAAAATTAGTGGATGGTTCTCTTACCTCAAGCCTGCATGTATCTCTGCACCCTGGGCTTCTAATTTGACAATTACCAAGTCAACCTCCATTGCTTCACCTTCTGCTCCATCAGCAACATTCCCCTCCTCGTCACTCTCAAGACCCAAATCTTGAAAAGAGGGGGGAAGGGGTCTATGCTGTCCCTGCATGGTATGATGGGCTTGTCCCTGCTTCTCTTACTCTCCGCATCTCAGGTCACGGCGCAGGCGTTGCAGTCCTTGCTTCAATGGTCTACTGGCAAACAGAGGTGGCAGATGGATGTTTGTCCTTCTGCGAGAACTGGTGGTGGCAATTTCTGCAGAACCGGAAAGGCTTATTCTCCATTAAGCTGTCCAGGGGTGCAGTGTGGGGATGCACTCATTTACAACGTATCAAAGGCAAAATCAAGTTCTAATACGGCATTTCAAAGATTTCCCTAGAAAACCAGTTTGCGATGCATACGTTGCTAGCGCCCAGAAGCAGCTGCGAAGCTAAAGCAAAAAAAAGCATTTTCAATGCAACGAGTCTTGCATTTGCTCGAGTTAGAGCTATTCGCATTGTAAACTCCTAACCGGACTTTTCTTGCCACACAAATTAAAATTTAAAAATTTAAAAAACGCAGCACGATCGCACTATGTAAAATACAGCGTAATTGTGCTGAATTGAAAAATGGAAAACAGAGCGTGATCACGCTATGTAAACCCCAGCGGAATCACCCTGCATGAAAAATAAACAGATAAAGTAGTCTGGAAACCATGTTGAAAACATCGAGCCTTGTATGTTTTCAGTAGTTTACCAGTGCTGTGTAGGTGGGCTAAACACCGGAAAAGGCATGACGTATGCATGCCTTTCACAAATGAAAGCAAGCGGATTTTAAAAGGCAAGCCCACGAACCAATGAAAGTGACTGAAGTGACATAGGCGTGGTTGGAAGCCCAAAGAGAGAGTACTACAGGGGAGGGAGAGCTTTGCGCTCGCCCCTAAAAAATGCAATAAATAGGGAAAGAAGAATTCACGTAAGGGTTCACGCAAGTTGGCACCCACGCAAGAGCGCGCAGAACGCATGCCCTGCCGGCTGGACTCACTGAAAATATGTCCTTCTGGGGTACACTAAAAACAGAAGGCCCTGTTGGCTGTCCAACACAGAAAGTAGGCCTGGGCTAGCCTGCACGTTTTCAAATACCTTGCATTTTCCCCCAGCCCCCACCACCTCCCGCACACACTCTTTCCTTCTCTAAATAAACAAGAGCCGCCCTTGTTTAAATTTAAAAAAAGCCATCTTGCAGGGTACAATTACATCATCAACAGATTTTTTCTCCTTTTGGTTTGCTGTATCAATCATGCATTGCTCAGGCACTGTGCTCTGCTCTAGTCTTTGATCTCAGCATTCATCACTCAAGGCCTGCAGCAGGGACAGTCATTCACTGGCTGTGAGGGAGGGCGTGTACTGTACACATACTAGACGAGGAGTTTGTATACACATGAGAACGAGAGGCAGAGGGAAAGAATGAGTGTGAGAGAGAGAGACACCCGTAAACGGAAAAAAAAAAAGACGTGTTTACACAACGTAAAGGGGGGAAAACAACTCAAACTAATATGTGTGCATGCATGCCACTGATACAGAGTTGAAAGTGTGTGTAGTATACAGGCGCGCGCACACACATATATACAGAAACGACGACGGTGGTATAAATAAGCTTAAAAACAGGCGTGCACAGATGAACAGTGACACCATGAGGAAAAAAATGTGCAACTCTGTTGACATCTGAACTCTTAATTGTCGGATAGTAGTAGCAGCGTGCCCATTACAACGAGTATATATATATGCCTTTTTGTGTAAATGAAAATCGGTTTGAATAACCAGTAAGTGTTTATAAAAATGTGCTGAGAATCCTACGTTCCTGGCATTTGAATAGAATAGTGTTTACTAACATTGTTATTTCACGGATGTGCATTCTGAAATCCGAGCACACTTAACTGACTGTATTTGTGACGTGAATAGGATTGTGACGTTTAGTTGAGTGAAGTCACTAAGTTCATTTAATGTTTAATTTAGAATTGGCTCATACGGGTGAACGTGAAATTAAAAGGTGTGTGAAGTGGACGATCTTCGCTGTGTGTTTTGTGTTTGGGTGATGTGCCATGCATTGTAGCTCACAACATTGTCACTTTATAATGGATGGGGGCTCAGCCTTCATTAAAAGGCCAAGGAGACCTAGGGTCTACTAGACGAGGTACAAAGCCGGGCATGCCTCAATGTGCCTCTGTCGAAGGAGTGAAAGGGACATGCTTGGGGCAGGGGGGCAACTTGCCAGTTCCAGAGGCCCTTTGAACTCGGACTCCTTCCACCTTCACCGACATTGTGCTCATCCCTTCTCTAATTTCTTTGGGACCAGGCTTTGGTGCAAGGAACATGCAGTGGCTACCTTAACACAACCACTTTCCTGGAGTATTGTGCAATGGAAGATTAAACTAAGACTAACCAAACACTGAAAACTGAACTGTTTACATGGCTATCTTTTCGAAACTCGTTAGCCTTATAAAAGTTGGTGTGGTGCCAGAAACGCTTTGCATTAGTGTTAACTTGTGAACGGAGCTCCCATTGAGAAGTCCTTCTCACCATGGAAAAATGTTTTCTGCAAATAATGTTCTCTAGGTTCTTCTGCCAGGTCGTTGGGCCTAGAAGGCTGTATGTTGCTGATGCGACATTACTGTGGCCCAGAATGCACTTCGGTGGCATTGTATTAAACGCTGTTCCGTGAACTGCTCTTTTTAAATAGCACATCTTTTCACAAAAGGGTCGGGGAGACTCGACTGACAGGTACAAATACTCACTTCGAAATTCTTACACAACCACCGTAAGAAAAGCCTATTCACCCACCAAGAAATGCCTGCACACTCGACATGAAACGCCCATAAAAACAAAATGAAATGCCATCTCAGGAAACGACCACAAAATTACTATAAAAAACCCAATTAACATGGAACGTACTATTAAAAAATGCTCTAATATAATGAGCAAGGTGCAGGCCCTCAGCGAGTTATAAAATGTTGACCAGAACCACCATCAAACCCCATACAAATCAAAATATAAAATATGCGACCAGACAACGGGATGACCAGTTGCCAAATAGCCAGTAAATAAAATATTTATTCAGTTACAACTGATAAGTAGAAGCATTTGTCGTTACCAGCGATGAATCATTTTGCCCCTCAAATTCCAAAAACTACTTCTGTAGAGGAAATCCTAAATCTAGGCAGAAAGAGAGAAATCACACCTGCGCGGGTTGGTCAAACACCCTGAGGTGGATCACCAACCAATCTGGCCCTTAGACATACACAACCACAGCAAAACAGACTACCGCATACCACATCCAGTGTAACATATGGTGACAAAGCCGGTAGGAGCGGGGGAGCAGCGAGGTATGCTTGTATCTCCGTGCATCTGATTTACTGGCTGTGCAGACAATTTATAATTCAAATATTCACAATGTTTTTCAAGTATCGTGGCTTAATTGGGCGTTTTAAGAGCAAACAAAGTTCAACGATAAATTGAATTCAGTGTTTTAAGGGGGCAGGTACTGTCCGGTACCGAGTACCTGGTACCGAGTACCTGCACTACTTCAATTCGAAAGGGAGAGTACCTGCAATTCTCAGCACCGCTGCAATACATTCAATTGGAAAGTACTGGCACTTCTCGGGAGCCACACAGATGTTCTAAATAGTGAGTAGCCGCACTTCTATAGTTCCATTTACGGCTTCCAGTTCCAATCTATGCACTTACCTTCTCGAAAACTTCCCACAACTGGGTTATCAGAACGGTTTAGACGCTTTGCAAAACAGTAATTCCAAGCACCGCCCACCCACGTCACGACTGGAGTATTCCATGTTCACGCTATAATAAATGTGCACACCAAGCAATGCGGTCTGTCCTGGTGTATATCCACATCACCTGGTGCACAGACTTAATGGTTTAAATAGCGCCTAACTGCCCAACGGCCTCAACTTAAAGGTGCACCACAGCACAGTGGGGTAGCGTGACCCCAACGCAAATCTGCAGACTCAAAGGCCATGAGGATTGGCGCCAAATGCGAGCGAAGGAGTCGATGTGCAGACCAACAAGAGACCTCCGAGGACAGACAGTGAAAAGTTAACTGCCCCTTCCCCACTTGGCATGCTGCCCCACTGCCCCTCACTTAAACCACGGAAGTGCTGTGTCAGCCTCGGGTTTTGGCTACACTGTATAGAACATCTAAATCCACAAGATGACTGTCTTTCACCCTGGGCAGCACTCCAGTGCCTCTTGGCGAGGTTCGCGGTGTATACATTTTACATACATACAACGGGTAAAGCATCAGATAGAAACAAATACGCGGCTTGTTCAGGCTTTGTCTAAAGAAGACGTAATTCACAATCTATAGCTCAAAGTTTCAACTGGACGCTGGCAACAGCAGAACACAGTTGCTCTGTCAAAACCATGTTAGTGGCCAGGAGGTAGGTAGGTGTGTGTGTGTGTGTGTAGGTGTGGGTGTGTGTGTGTGTGTGTAGGTGTGTGTGTGTGTGTGTGTGTGTGTAGGTGTGTGTAGGTGTGTGTGTGTAGGTGTGTGTGTGTGTGTGTTTTTTTTTTAAAAAGGTCCAATTGATATACAAGAACCCCACATTGCTGGAAGCTCTAGAATGCTGAAAAAGGTTAAGTGGAACAGGTATGATGCCCCCTCCAGAGATAACTTAGCGTAACACCACCCTCACCAAAGATCCATGTATGAAAAGGTCCGGTGGTCACCTCAAACAAGCAAAGTAAGAAAGTAAAATACCTGAGGGGGGGAAAAAATGCTAACTAATTGACAACAGGGCATACATTCAAGAGTGTGGAGTACAGTAGGTTATGTGAAGGCCAAGACAATAACATTCAAGAGTTTATCAACACTCCAATACACAGCATTCCCAAGCCTCTAATTATTAGTTTCACTTTAACAGCGCACATTTACTGTATGTGAAATCTATTGTTTAAAAAAAAGAACTTAAACAGGGTTAGAACCTCACATTTCTTAACCTTACTTACCATTGATTGGCTTCAACGTCACTCTTTTTTCCTTGCTTTGTAATGGACAGGGCCAGCTACTCTCCTCCGGCTTCCTACTGGGGCTGCATGTTTGTCCCTGCCGTGGAGCATGGACCAAGTACAGCTTCCTGTCTGCAGATGGTGTCCTTTCACTGGCTGCAGGCTTCTACAGGTACTGTTTTTTGTTTATGGATTTATAGAGTACATGTCTGCAGTCCCTCTCCCTCACCCCATCCTCCTTCTGCAGCTCCCTGGTATTTGCATCATCCCATAACATTGCTCTGAACTTGGACACCTTTTAGATTCTAGGCAAAGCCATGCTTTAAGGAGGACATTTTTTTTTTCTTTCAGGTTCATTATTATACAAAGAGCAGCGATCAAAACAGTTGTATCCAATCTTAAAGGGAGTCAACATGCTAACTAATTCTCAAATCCCAGCCTGTCTGCCATCAGTTCCCAACATACACTATGGGCAGGCTCGGAAGCACTTCAGACAAGAACAAGGAATGCAATGATCCATCATTAACCAACAAGTGGATTGTGCTTCTTTTAAGTATCCTTGTCTCTTCTCCTACCAGTTTCTCCTACTCAAAGTAAGTTTAGGATTGGGAAGGCCATATAATCTGACATACAGATTTATTATCCCATAGTAATTTGTTTCAAGGAATTTGAATTAATTGATGGTATTTCCAGCCCTCTTCTCATTACACGAATCAGTCCACACCCACCCAAACACACACACAAAAAATCCCTCCTCTAAGACACCAAATTTAAAGTTCACTATAAGGTCAGTCATATGCCTCCACTAACTTACATTAAGAAGTGCCGTATTGATGTGCAACATTACCCTATTACTAATGAAAAAATCAATGACAAGTGACTCACTGACTGAAGTTGTCTACGTGATGCATGGATGAATTAACTGTTCATAAATTCGGATGGAACAGTTAGATCATTCCACTTAATGATCATGGTAATCAGTTAATCAATTAACATCAAAAACAAATCTATAAAATTACACGTTTCAAGGCGCATATGAACAGACTGAGCTACACAGTGTACCTATATAAATCAAAATAGGCCTAGGAGGTTTAAATTCAATAGATGCATTGTGTTCCAAGACAACCCCCTACATGCCTGGTGATTACACATGAATCACACTTGAGCTACAACTGCAACGAGCGAATGGGATCAACTTCTAACCATGCCAAAGCAGAAAATGCCAACGCTGCATTAATTAGAAGCTGCAGGCGAGGCCACGCAAAACATAGCATAGTAGTATTCCCGTATATGTCTCCATCACCAATTTACAACACAATATGAAACATAAATTCTGATTAAAAGCTAGATAGCATTTCAGTAGAAGGTTCGATGCAGGAGTCAGTGAAACCTAAAGGATTGTTTCAGCTATTTTTATTTTTTTAGGAGACCTAGAGGCAAGCTAACGTGTTCTCATTTCCTCGCATGCTCTGGCTCAGCATGGGTACAAGCCATTCCTATTTTATCCAAATCCCATCTCCCCCAAAGCCTAACGTGAACAATAATGTGCATGAGAAGACGAAAGTGAATAACTCATGCAAAGTCGGTAGAGTTCGAGCATGCCAGCAACAGAAGATGGTAGTCAGTGCCTGGCTCGGGTCTAGAGTTGGCTATTGTGCACGAGTTCACCCAAATCTGGGTCACTATACAAACATCAAACACCAGCTACAACTGAGGTGAAAACAGAGGAATGCACTAACGCTTACAACTACTCAGTCCCTTGTCTAGTGGATAACATATAAGGGAACCATTGTGAGATTTTTTAAGTACGAGGAGAGGAAAGTGATAACTGTCTGCGCGAACATTTTTCACCAAAGTCACCAGCAATTGTTAGGGGTTGACAGAGCAAAAACAACAAGTGATGGACGGAATGCTGAACATTGTCAAACACTCACCCCCAGTCATAGATCTGGGTTTAATCCATCGTTCTTTTGCTCACCATGCCACCCCAGTTTGGACCCAGCCATATGCAAATCAGTCTTGACCCTGTTCCTCATGGGAACAGTCCAGACCGAACTGCCAAGCCAGGTCCTCACTGGACCGGAAACAAGCATCCTGGGACCGGTTTCGGGGTTTCACCCCTCATCAGCCAGGCTAGCTTGAATCCAGTGGCATGGGAAGCAACTGTGAGTCAACTAGAACAGCACAGTACCGCCGCCCGTGACTGCAGAATGAGTCCGTGATACAGGATGGGACTAAATGGCACAGACCCTTAGTAACTGTACAGTCGGCGTCTTTACATCACAACAAAACACATTTTCAAAAATAAATATCAAGCACCTCGAAGAAGTATGGGGAAACTATTTCGTCAGCTGTAACACTGCCTTTTAAAATCAGGCTGCTCTGAGATACTAAAACAGGAGACTCCACCGAGATAGATATTCATGGAATATTATGGTCAACAAGGATTGTAATCTGAAAAGAAAATCCTGCAATATTCCATGGACTCCACTGACATACCGACAGCAACAATGGCGCTTCTTGTCACACAAGCCAAAACCTGAGCATGTTAGGTTTAGGATCACACATTTCTTTTGACCTAATCTAGGACAACTGCTGCAGTCTGCGTAGACGTTTTATGGGCCTACGTGACTGTGGAGTCGACAAGGTCTAATATTACAAATAGAATTCCATTCTATCAAATTCTTATTTGAACAATTTCATACAGAATATATTTTAGAGCAACACAAACCACTCATTAAAAGAAATCTCCAAATCACCTTACATACATTAGAACCTACTTTTTCAAGCTTTACGGTGCCCAGCTAAATAGCACAATGTCAAAAGGCTGACACAAAATCAACCAGGGACCACCCTGAGTCCTACAATCCAGATACACAAGACAAACAAACAGTGGAATAAACAGTCCCAGGCGCTTCACCTTTAACCTAAGTATGCAATGAATATAAATAGGGCCAACCAAAGACTGCCCTCCCTTTAACGACCCACGTCTTACACTTAATTAAAACATTTTCACAATACAAAAATGACACTTTTCAGTTAGTATATTTCATACACAAAAACCTGAGAACAAAGATAATGACGCATCACAGCAACTTCATAACTACTTGATCAATGTGTTTGACATTATTCAGTAACTTAAACCTCAAAGTACCAAGCCCTTTTAACATTCAAAACACCGGTGCTCTGCCGTTTCCATGCACTCCTGTCTGAAAATTTACCACCAAATCAATATTTGAACTACATGAAGAGATTTGAATACATTATACAGTATTGTATTTCACCATTTTAATTTGGAGTACACTCAATTTCCACATTATAAAGGTGTGCAATGTTTTCTTTCTTGTTCTAGAAGCAGCTCTTGTTTTATTTTTCATTTATTATTCATAGTTACATCACAAGTGGCACTGATACCCAAGTTTAGAACATTAGGCTATGTGGGAGCCGAATAGGATGCTAATTCCTTATAGAGCCAGCCGGTGTATTATGTCAAAACACATCTCAAAACTTCTAACAAAGCAACTCTTAAGAATCTTAGACTGTTTTTCTATACTGGATGGTCCCTTTAATTAATACCTACTATTACATAAGAGGGTAGGAACTTTATACAGTTTTTTCTACTTGCTCTTCAAAAGCCCACATAGTTTTTCTTTTTTTAATCTATTGAGTGAGGTCACCTTTCCTGACTATTAGTCGGTCATCCTGAATCACACCTTAATACAAAGCCCAGCCTCCTCCCCCAAACTCACTCTACAAAAGGATGAACGATCTCAAGAAATCCTCTTTCACAAATCTGTAACCAAGCAGCTATCACTTGCATCTAAATAGGAACTTTATAAATGGAAATGCTAGATGATATATATATTTAAAAGACACAAGCTCAAACATCACCGAGAAGGAGTTGCCATTAGGATCCATGCAGGTGTGAAAATGACAACCCGCATTTGCCATTCAAAATCAAGCGTTGAGAAATTTGATAGGTCTGGCTTTCATATAACACATGTAAACACCACAGGTATTCTTAAATGCGGTTTGCATGCACAAAAACCGGCTATCAGATCAAAGCCTGCCCTAATGGCTTTGCTAATGCTGTGTAAAAAAGTTACAGAAAAAAATGCTTTCCAACAGAACACATGTTGGAGAAGATTGGGACATGTGTTATGACTGACTGTATCTTCAGGTGTAAAATATTCTTTCATGTATTTTAAATGAGGCACTTCATAGAATGCTGATTGTTATGCCAGCTTCCAATAGTGTGAAGTGAGAGTGATACTCTTCTGAGGCCATGCAAAGCTTACAGCATATATGTCTTTCAGACAACTCTTTAGACACATCAGACCCAGAGATAAACAAGTATTTCCAAAGCCTACAGGTCGTGCCTTTTGAGCCTATTGGCTATTCCAACATTTCTTTCCACTGTTCAGCATTGGCAAAAACAACTAGCATTGGCAAAGTCAACAGATTTCACCTTTGCAAAGTCTATTGTCTTTGTCAATTGTTTTTACATGGTGGACAGCAGTTGACCAGTGTGCAACATTGCTTAAAGTAAAAAAAAAAAAAAAAGTGGTCAGCTTTGACTACGTCATAGCATTTTTTAGGTCGAGCCTGTAGTGGAACACACAGGGGAGAGGATGCGGAGTAACGGCTAGAGTGGCAGACTTTGAAACTGAAGACCGGTTCAAGTTGCGGTGGAGGCTCAACATCCTGGGATTTTGGTTAAATGACAATGTAAATCAATGTGTCTATAATGTAACTGGTGTTAGTGTAAAGCACTCCCTGATACCATGTGGTCCAGTTTGCACTATATGAAATTGCAAAACAAGTTTTGCAGGCAGAAGAGCCAGAGGGGTAGTGGGGGGGTGTGTCAATAGTAATTGAATAAAATGCAAAACACTTAGCATAGGCTAATACGCTATTAGCGCAAGCTACATCTTAAAGTTTACAATAGACAACTATTCCAATATGGGAACAATTTTCAATCTATGTTAAAAATGTGAGTTTGTTTTAAATGTTTGTTGATGTGGTAGGATCTACACTACTGTGCTGTACTGTATATGCTAGCAAACACATATTAGCATTCCGCACTTGCTAATTGTGGGACCTCGTGCACTAGAGAACGAAGAGGAATTAGAGGGGCCTCGTTAACGGAAGTCCAACACAGTGGAACACTCAGGGGAGATGATGCGGTGTAGCGGCTGGAGTGGCCGACTTTGAAGCTGGAGACTGGTTCGAGTCTCGACGAAGGCTCATCATCCTGGGATTCTAGTTAAATGACAATGTAAATGAATGTGCCCATCTGTAATGTAACTGGTGTTCATGTAAAGCACTCTGAAACTGTCGGGTCCAGTTTGCACTATATGAAACTGCAAAACAAGTTTGGCAGACAGAAGAGGCAGAGGGGTGTGGGGGGCAGTGTACGGCGGGAGGATGAGCAAGGAAAGTAATACGAGAGCAGACAGACTGCAGACACGTGCATTCCTAGAGAATGCATGTATAAAAGTTAATAAAAAGTACCTTGCGAAGAATGTGGTCAGTGGAAGGACACTGGGCAAAAGCCAGTAAGCAGAGACCGGAAGGCGAGCTTAGTCCAACGACATACACGGCAAAGAAGAAAGCAGAAGCGAAAGTAGCAGACATGTGAGCCTGTCAGAGGCATATAAATAACAGCGACGTTGGAATAAGTCAACGGTAAGTTTAAGTAAGTAAGGGGCGGGTTCTAAGCCCCTTTAAGTTTTTTTTATTTACAAAAGATTTTGCAAGCACAGCGCGCAAGCATGCATGTGCAGACAAAATCTGAAAAATAAAGCTCAATGACTTGTACGTCTGCATACTTAATGACGCATGCATGATCATGCTGCTGCGGCCCCTCAGTATGATGGTGTATGCATGCAAGCTTATGGCAATAGGTTGGGCACCATTTTATTTATATATTTGTTTTTTTATTTAGCATCACAGATGGCAGACCCCATTCTGAGGAGTAGAAAAAAATAATATCAAGAAGCAGCTGGGCAGCAAATGCTGCTGGGCTTCCTATCTTTTGAAGTATAAGACGGAAGGGGGTGTGGCCAGCAAGATGGCGGGGTAGACGTGCCCAAGTGAAGCTCCAGCCGGGCCTACTGTAATCCTGCACGATCTTGTGTTTCCGGCCATCATCGACCCCTGCAAACTTTGAAATCAACCCCCCACCTCCTCCACCCCCGCACGTCAGTGAACGCGTCAGACATTGTGGTGGGCCAGACGCCCGCAGACCTGGACAGATAGACATCCCCGGGTGACGGGCCGCATTAGGCGCCAAAGAGGGTGGCCATCTGGAAGCAGAGTGAGTAGCAGAGCTTCGCTGCACCACTTTCAACAGGCTGGTGAGCAGACCCTTGCTGCCAGGAAAATAATAGGCACAGCACAGTGCGGATCGGAGGTCATCCTTCACTGCTCATGCAGAGTGGCAGATGGGAATGGCGCCCAGCATCTCAGGTGATCGGAGGTTGGCAGAAGCAGGCTGAGGCCCGAGTAGTTCGCGCTCACCCCCCCCTTTCCTTCCCGGGCAACGCAAGCCGAGGAGGCGGTTGTGAGTTGAGAGAGGGGGTCTCGAAGTGAGATGCAGTTTAAGCAGACTGCGTACCTCACCCCTACACAGAAGCAGAGAAGGCCCTGCCCAGCCGGCGCAGGGGCCGCCTGGTAGAAGAAGCCTCTGCCCAATGATAGAGCAGGAGAGGGAACAGAGGCTCCCACTGGACCCCCTCCTGACACCTGAGAGAGTAGTCAGCCAGACATTGTAAAACTGCTTGACCAAGTGGGAGGACCAGGCGCGGACTGGAACAGAGTATGACCATAAGCATAAGGGTGACGTGTGACCGTCCCCTGCAGCCATCAACAACTGGAGCCCGGGGAGAGATGTGAGGAGAGGTGCCTGATAACAGGCAAACAAAAAAGCCTTGAAGGACTGAGAACCGCTAACTCCCAGCGACCATTACAACTTTCCACAGAGCTGCTCTCCAGCACATGGCAGACACGTTCTGTATTGAAGGGACCCTACAAAGGCATTTATGGGGTTCCTTGCCAACCCAGAAAGATGGGAATAATCCGCCTACAGGTGATCAACCCTTCGCCTTTCCCCCTTGGCCGTTTGGGCATGCACTAAGCTCATACATAGCATACAGGGGAGGCTCATTTGATCTGCGTCTAACCAGTCTACAGGACTTTTGCTGGTCATTGACTACTACTATGGCCAAGGATAAAGATTCAAAGGCATCCTGGCAATGGAAACTAGACAAATACGCCAGAGTGACTGACCACCTCCAGCCTGCAGGCCCACCACTGGCAGCCCCAGACAAAGCAGTGCTTCTGTTAGCAATAAATTAATACAGGACAGTCCTAGAATTGCGCATTGGGGAGGTCCGCTCAGAGGTCACTCTATTGAGGCAAGATCTCAGGAATGTTGGAGAGGGTTATGATAGCTGAAAGTCGTATATCAAGCTGGAAGATGCCCAACACACAATGGCCCAAGACTTCATAGAGGCTAAAACAGTCACTAAAGACTTGCTATGGAGAGTCAATGATGCAGAAAACCGAGCAAGACACAACAACCTCTGCTTAGTCAGCTTTCCAGAAGGAGTAGAATGGTCCAATATCCTCAAATTCCTGAGCAACTGGTTTCTGACTACCTTTCCAGCAGATGCATTCTCGACCAGCTTAGTCATAGAAAGAGCAGACAGGGCGCTGGTGGCGAGACCCCACCTCTGGGTGTCCCACTGAGATCGATAGTAGCAAAACTTCTCAATTTCCAAGACTGGGATATGTTGCTCAGAGAAGCAAAACAAAAATGGGAAAAGTTATATATGAATTGTCCAAGAAAGTACAATTTCCACATTATTCTTGTGAAGTTTAAAAAAAAAAAAGCACAGGACACCTGACGCGATGAAGGTCAAATTTCAAGCCATGCAGTTGAAATAAATGCTGCTTTTCCCTGCCATGCTAAAGTCCTGTTTAAGGATAAATCATATTTCTTCACCACTCCAGAGTAGACATGGGTGTTGATAGGAGAGACCACAGCTCCGTCAAACATTGGGAACGGCATGAAATGTGAATGAAGCTCTAGGGACCAGACCAAAGTGTGGTCCTCTGTGAAGAAACACAGGGAGCGCAGTAGTAAAGCGGTAACCAGGCTCCAGAAGAGACTAGGCGGACCCGATACAGAGGGAGAACCCCCGGAGACAGATGGAGATCTGCGACCCACAGACAGCTGCTCCTCTCCGATAAGAGATAACGGAAGCTACTTGGGTGACTGCTGGAAACTATGATAGATCATGACTGTGATGAGCGACTCAAACCGAGAGGTGAGGTAGGGGGGTCAATGATGAACTAGGAGACTCCTGAACAAAAGGAGGAGATAAATTAAGACCCAAGGAAAGAGAAGGCCATTCTCTCCGGACTTTCGCTCCCAAAGGTTTGTCTGTGACACCCAAGAGGCACCAACTTTCCCTCATCCTATATTTTGCAAGGAGACCTAGAGAAATAGGATTTGTGAGGACGACAGAGTGTTGTTTGTCAAGGGTGGATGTAAGGGATAATCCTGATGTGATAGGTTGCTGAAAATCAGTAGTGCAGTGTCACTTGATTGAAGGGCAGAACTAAAGGGTTTGTAGTGCGAGTGAGTGCATGGACTTCTTAGATGGGAAGGCAACCAACAGTTAGCACGATTGATTTAATACTAATCGATGCCCTTCCATTATTGTTCCAGACTACAGAGTGAATGCGTCTGAGCGACCTTCACAGGAAGGACGCCTTAGGAACGTAAATTAATAGTTTGGGCTAGGGTAGCTACAGACCTCTCAGGCCTGGTCCTGTGACGTAGTTATTGCCCAAGTTATGAGTGCATGCATGCAGAGGGTAGGGAGGGGGGGAGAGGGGAGGAAGTTTTCTAGTTTTGTTGATGAGACTATCTACTGTGTTGACCAACTTGGAAGCAACGCAAGGCACACTTGGATTTGCAGGGAACTTGCTACACCACAATGATAAATATCAATCCACAATCCAGTAGACATGATACATGGTCCTACCCAGGCTCATAATTACGGTTCCATCATCTCATAGAGTGCAAATGGACTAGGTAGTAAGATCAAGTGGGGATAAGTGTTGGCCTACATCCAGTGCCTAAAACCTGATGTAGTCTTTCTCCAAGGAACACACAAGGGAAAAAGTGTCAATTTCTGGCCTGAAGATCATATACCCTTCTAGCACATGCAGGGTACACATCTGAATGTAGGGGAGTAGCAATCTTGATTAGAAAGTCAGACCCTTTTTAGATGCAGAGAAAGTGGGTGGATCAACAGGGGACATATATGGCAGCTCAGGGCCTCTGTAGCAGAGTGTTGCTATTATTAGCGTATATGCACCCCCACGTGTCCAGCAATCTGCTCTCACTAAAGTAATTGAAATCCTGCTAGAGTAGGAATTCTCAACCTTTCTTTTTATAAGAGCTACTTATGTTCAGTGCAAATCACCCCGAACTACTAATATTGATGATGTAATAGTGACCACCCCACCCATGATTGTCAGCAGTGATCACATCAGTGCAACCGGTAGGGTTGTCAGCAGGAAAGTAAAAAAAACAATGATCAATTTGGAGTGACTCTACATGGGTTAGACACAACAGCCATAGCTGTAATCAGAGTAGCACTCCAAGGTAACAATGAGTACTAGGTCTCTCCAACAACACGATTTAGCACTCAAATAATAGCTTTAAATACATTTTGAACATTCAACCATTTTTCTCCAAAAATCAGCTTATGAGTTCTGAAAATAGACACATTTTATCTCAAATACAAACTTTTAAATTTTGCTATACATATATTAATTCAACCTAGCAAATGCTTATATATCAGTCGGATCGACTAACCACAGGAGAGCTGCTTGCAGGTACCTGGAGAGCTGCTCATTGGAGACTCCGGCACTAGAGGATATTTCCTCCTTCCATGTCCTTGGGGGAGACTTTAATGATGTAATATCCCCAATGATTGATAGATCCAGGACTCTGACTGTCATGACTAAGACCACACTGTTGGGCCAATTCATGGAGTCACTGGGCCTCACAAACTTATGGTAACGTGAACACCCAGGAGAAAGAACCTGTTCCTATTACTCTGGGACACACTAGGTTTCTTCCAGTCTAGATTATATATTCACCCCTGCAGGTGAGGAAGGGGTGGTACTCTGGGCAGATTGTTTTGCCAGGAGACTGTTTGATCACTCTTCACTGGGAATCTCTATGGGGCAGAAACCCTGCAAGATTACCAGAGAGTGGCAGCTGAATTCATGGGAACTGCAAGACGGGGCGAACCTGAGAGAGATTCAGGTGGATTCTGCACCTTATTTTGCAGAAAATAAAGATGTGGTTATTTCGCCAGTGGTTCTATGGGAGGCATATAAGATGGTGATAAGACAAAGTCCAGAATATTATTTCATATAAAAAGAAAAAAGTGGCGACGGAACTAGGGGAGCTTAACACCGCCTCCTGGAGGCAGAAGCTGAGAATATGAGCGCGCCGATCCCTCGGGCAAAGACGCTACTTGAAGGTCTACAAGAAGAATATAAGGCCTTAGCGACTCACGAAGCACGCAAACAAATATTGACAGTGCAGCATCGCCTATATGAGGCAGGGGATAACCTGGTTAGGTCACGGGAAAGAGAAAATCGATTGGTGCGCTAGATTGAAGGGGCACAAGGTGTCCTATATGAGACTGATGAGGCTATAGTAAAAAATGTTTGTGACTTTTTATGATGCCCTTTACAGGGCGCGCCTCCTAATGGACCAACTCCAGACCGAGGACTATTTGACAGACATAGAAAGGCAGACCTTCTCCGCCGAAGAAAGGGAAGCCTTGGAGGTGGAAATTTCCCTGAGCAAGACTCCGGGACTGACCAGGCTACAGGAGAGTTCTTTAAAAAGCAGGTAGCTATTCTGGCTCCCTACTTACTATGCCTATTTGTGCAGGTCTGTGAGGAGGAGATCCTTCCACCTGACCTACGCATAGCTACCATAGTGGTCATTCACAAGGAGGGCAAACTGTCCACCCAATGTGGATCCTATCGACCAATTTCTTTGCTTAATATCAAGGCAAACATATTGACCACTGTGTTGGCTAACAGGCTTATAAGTGTCATTGCTCCCTTAGTCCATAAGGACCAATTGGGCTTCATACCTAAGCGGTCAACTAGAGGCAACCTCTGCAAAGTCCATAATTGGATGGCGGAGGTACAAAACCCCCATTTACTTCTCTCCCTTGATGCCGAAAAGGCCTTTGATGGAGTACATTGGCCCTTCATAATGCAAACTCTAAGATAACTAGGTTTTGGATCCCAGTTATTGAAAGGGATAAACCTTCTCTACACAGGGCCTACGGCAGCGGTTAAAGTCAATGAAATACACTCAGAGGAGTTCCCCATAGAGAGGGGAACCCACCAGTGTTGCCCCATCACCTTTCCTGTTAGCCATAATACTGGAGCCCCTGGCCTGCGTGGTACAGTCACCCACAGATTTGGGGATTTATGAAACCAGGATCCACGAACGATCAAAAGAAGAACTTGTTATACGTTTATGACATCCTCATATCTCACGCACCACCAAGACTCGATTCCCATGATATTTCAGGTCTTTGAGCACTATGGAGAGAGCACTCCGGATACACAATCAACTGGGACAAGTCAGTCCATGTCCCCATGAGTGGGCATCTTGACCCAGCTGACCTCCCAGGGAAACTGAGGATAAACAGGGAGGCATTCAATACCTAGGGATGTCATGTTTTCTTATTTACTCCAATGTGTAGAGACAACTTAGATGGTAATGCTCTACCGCTGCTCTTTATTATATATTACGAGCACCTGCTGGTGCGGTGTTTGTCAATGTTTACAAAATGCAATAAAAATATTTTTTTTAAAGAATATGACGGAGGGTCAGGGGAGCAACAGAGGAGTGCTTGCAGAAGACGTGAGCGCAGAGTGAGAGAAGCAATGAGGATTGCGTGGCGGAACAACAGACGTGCTTCAGTCAGGGAGAGGGGAAGATAAATGTTCTTAAAAAGTAAGACAAAGTTAGGGAGGCGTGTGAAAGCACAAACAAGTCTGGGGAGAAGAGACAGCGTGCATGGGGGAATGGATATTTAAGGGTGGAAGCAGCACACAAGGGAAAAGGCAAGAAAACAGAAACGAGTTCCCTGAAAGCAAGCAGTGGAATGATGCATGCCATCCAATCAAAAGTTCCCTGAAAGCAAGCAGTGGAATGATGCATGCCATCCAATCAAAAGGATGGGAAATCAGGCATTGCTCTAGAAGAGCATGTAAAAGAGAGCAAAAGAGAACGTAAACCCGTCAAATAAGAAGCAAATAAATGAGTGACAAGAAAGTCTAACAATGGTGAGCAATGAGCAGGCCCAAACAAGACAGCTGAAGGAGAGATACATTAAAAAAAAAAAAAACGGTAAGCCTCAGAAAGGACAAAAATCGCTAGAACTCACCCACTGAGACTGCAATAAGTAGTGATATTAGTGCCACGCAATGTCTCCATATGCATACATGCCTTTTGTTGGTCTCAACGGGGGTTTGGAAGTGACTTTATAGCGGCACATTGTGACACTGGGCATGCTGCGGCTCTTACAGAGGAACTATTTGCAGCATCTCTATTCACATGCCATTCCAACGCCGCCAGCTCTGCCAATGGGTATCCCTTTCAAAGGCCCGACGGACGGTCCGGGACAGACAAAACGAAAATATTGATTCAAAGCGAAGTAGCAGAAAGGTCTAGAATGAAATGGAAAAAAAACGTGTTTGAGGGGAGTGGGGAGAGCTATAAAAATAGCGGAAGAACTGACGGAATAATGAAAGCGCTGGGAGCCATGCCAGGGGCTGGTCAGGTTTTCCAGGAAACTTTTGCATGGAAATATGCCCTTGAGTGTAAAGCACAGATCAAATGGTGATAGGCCACCTCTCGGTGGGCTCACTAGTGGGGCGAGCGGAGCACTTCTCAGCAGCCCATAGCGTCTGATGAAAGTCCAGCTAGGAGGAAGCACACGCAATCTACATACCAGCAGTGATGGTCCTCAAAATGAACTAACATTTAGTATCAACCACAAACACCATCGCAGCTGAAGCAGCAATAAACATTTTGAAAAATGAAGCAAGGGAATATTTAGATGGAAACTTGATAGCCACTGAAAAGAAAGGATGTGCCAGATGGCTTATTTTTGTGTGCAGCCGAACACCACAGAGTTGATCAAGTATCTGTCAAGTTAGCAGCAAACGTTAAGCCGTTTTTTTCGCCACTAAAGTTCCATGAAAGAAAAAAATATCTACAAATGTTCTTATTTTCTTTGATAGGCACATCATATATAAATAAGTCATCAACCATGAAATAAATTACTTAACAGAATATTCACGACAATGTGGGAAATAAAAATGCTTAAGTTATTTTTTGTAATTGATTCATATGAGGTACAACAGATTTATCTACTTTGTTGCAAATAAGTAAATGCACAAGTAACCGATTGATATGTCAATGTTTAATCTGGGCATAACTAGGCTCGAAAACATATCATAGGTCCAAATTTTAGAACATACTTAAAGCAAGAGTTGGTGTAAAAAATATCTATTTAATACAAGGTCAAATGGAAGTCCAATGGATAAACAAAAGTGTATGTCAATTTTGACACCTTCGTGGTACATCGAGGAGGGACAGACACGTGGCAGATTTCCAGAAGAGCCACATGCTACATATTCTGTTCCATTTAGATCAATTGTATGTAAATATGCCTTTTGTGAACCTCGTGCAAACCGGACCTCCCAGTACTACTTTGAACATTCTTTTGTGTGTGTGTGTGTATATATATATATATATGAAAAGTGGTGGCAGAGTTTAGAGAGTAATCTGGTAGGTTCAAGTTCAAAGCAACTGCAGCGCTCACTCAAGAGTTCACTGGCCACTAGAGAGCGCTCGTTGGCGCAGGATGGCCTCCTCTCCCTCCTACACGCCCTTCCTGGGGTTCTTCAGTCCAAAGATCCCAAACTTGCGAGTCTCCACTTCTCCAGGATAGATGAGGCAAGGCCTGGGTTCATCAACAGCCCTTGGGCATTTCATTGCCTAAATCATTGCTTCGCCCATCAATAGAAAGAAAGCAAAAAACATGCCACCCCACCCCCTTTCCGTCCGCAGAGAGGTCTAGTGCTGAGAATCCTAGACTAAGGCTTCAGTGCCCCGAGGGAGCAGTTCGACTGAGCACGCTTCCACACTGAGGCAGAATATGTCTGCTAGGTAGCAATCCCCAATGACATTCTGTGCCTGGAGGCTGAACCCCACCCAGCCAAACTATACACTGCGCTGCAGATTGGACAGAACAGCCTTCGATGTTCGTTAACATGACACTGTACGCCTAGTGGGGAAAAAAACTGTCTCCAGGCTCAAACACGAGGGCCGTGTGTATTTCCCGGGGCCGAACAGAGGTCTCCAGGCATATACACACGGACACTGAACGCGCAGGGACCACAATCCAGTCTTCCAGCTCAGACACAGGGGGCATTGTATGCCTAGCGGCAGGGTAGCTTCCGAACTTAGATATTAGAAGAACGAATGCTGGGACTGGGGACAGCTGGCTCCCCCCTCTAGGGGTGCATGTGACACCTGCCCCCACATGGACACTGCACAGGCGGCACATGTTTAACTTTTTTTTGTTGGGAGGGCAGGGGCTTTGAGGTCACTGCCTTAGTGCACGCGGACACTGACACGATCACACCTGCTGTTCCGGTTGACATTCTCAGCCGAGAGGTCAAGAACTGACTGGGCACGGACACTACAAGAACATCATTCTTAGATGCGATGCCGGCAGTTTCAGTGTAGAGGAGGACATTGTTGTGAGGGCAGTGTGGACAGTAAGCAAGGGCAGACCACGCACTCTTCGTGCAGCACCTGTTCTTAGATAGACATTTTGGATTCCGGATGATAAACCCTCTTCAGGGCTGTAATCCTCCCAGGGCACATCAAAGGGAAGTCGCAGCTCGTGCCGAGCCTCTGGAGCTGGGGGCTTTGTCATCACGAATGCCTTCTTCTGGAGAACTTGGCACCTCTTCTAAAAAATAAAAATAAAAAAAAAGCGCGCACACACACACACACACACACAAACTACAGATTACGACCTCCACTTGTGGAACCACCTGCGAGTCTCATTCTCCGCCAGTGGTGTGGTCTATTTTTCGGGATTTTCTTCCCTGCACATTTTCACCCTCATGACAGTTTCTCATTTTTTGTCTAAAGGAGGAAAGCAAAAAAGTGGGATGTTTGATATAAACAATGCCAGAATGAATCACCGCCTCTTGTCATACCTCTGTGGTGTCGCAATCTGTTCAAAGGACACTTAGCCTAGCAGTCCTGATATGATGCTTTTATAGGCCCATCATGATTTATGTAGCATTGGGGAGCTAAAAAGTGATGGACTAGAACGCAGCTAAGTGCTTATGGGTGGCTGAGATGAATTAAAGGATTCCCCCCATCAGTTTTTTGCATTTTTCATTATTGTCTGAAGTATTCCAGCAGAACAAATTCAAAATAACTATTTGGGAAAAGGGGGGCACTACTGACCACTGACACATGATTGTGTGCAAAAGGCTGCTTTATTGACACAGGTGCACATAACATTAATCCTAGGCCTTTGCCTTACAAAACTACCACCTCACTATACAGAGCTAACCTATATCCCTCTACCCCCACCCCAATATATCCTATTAAAATAGTGCAATACTGTATTTCCTCCATGTTGATCTGTGTCACAGCTAGCTTTAAAACTCCCTTCAAGGTTAGTGTACCTATTAACCTCCAACCAACAACTTCCTAACAAATCTTTTAAATTCCTGTCTCGTGGAGGGGAGATCCTGTCTACCCGTTCCTTTACAGCCTGAACTCCCGGTCAACAACCATAAACTTCTGTAAACCATGGAAACTTGACATCCAACTGCTTGTCCACCAACCTCAAAGTGACAACCTGAGTTACACAAATAACCCCTGTGCACTGGTCATAAACAAAGCAAAACAATCATGTAGCTGCGCTATGCAAAAAACCCTTAACCATAGAATGAAGCAGTGGGCAGATGGACGGCAAAAACACTACCACCTATAAGCCGACCAAAGACAAAATGGTGGCTGGCCCCCTCAAATGTCGGGTTATATACCTTATGGGATAAAACATAGCCCAAATAGCAAAATGAAGCCTGGAGCAGTCAGACTGCACCAATTCTTATACTCCCAGGGGAGGGTGGGAGCAAAAGGGGTGGGGGCTCCCAAGTGGTCAGCTGCCCCTTACCCCCAAGACCCCACACTCAGGGCTCCTTGCTATAATAAATAATGCTTTAAAGACTAATGAACTTATGAGACCCCTAACAAGCCACATTATTTTCAGTAGTTCCCCCATGGATACTGGGAGGCCATATTCTATTAGCTATGTCCATGTTAAAATCAGAGCGAAATCATAAATATTCATTTTTCGACAACAATACATTTTCACTAAAAAAGGGAAATATTTCAGCTATTACTTGCTACTCAGTGACAAAATAGACAATACAGGGCAGGTGGTATGCTGTTTTGCTCTCCCAGAAAGAGCTAATGGTTCATAATATCTAAATATACAGAAACCTGTAAATTGTAGGTGCTGTGAGAAGCAAATATTTAAATCTTAGAACGTGTTGCAGCAGTGTTTACAAGTGAGCATTGCAAAATCACACAATTCATGTGATCGTGCATGTGCAAAGGATTCACTTCTCATACCCGTTTACCCGGCCGACCTCCCCGCCCTAATTCATATGTTTATTTAAATGGGGATGGTCACTTTAGCTTCTTCTCACTTCTTTACCTCGGATTGTTTTATTCACTTACCCTCCGGGCCCCAATAGTGTTCCTATTCTCACTCACTCGATTTCGCGGCCACTGCTCACTTTTTCTCCCATCTTTCTAACTCCCTCCTGCCTCAACAGTTCTCTAAGCTCCATCAATCTTCCTATATTATCTGCACCACTTCTTCTGTGTATTTGTAATTTATCATTCATTCCAGTCCACAGTCACCTCTTACTTTTCCACATCGTGTTACATCCTTTGCTCTACTGCTCTTCCTTTCTCGATCCTATCTTCCCATCTCACAATAGGAAATGATGTTTGGATAAATTTGCCACTTTAGCTGGGGAGCATGGATGGGTGTAATGAGATCAATAGGTAGAGGGCAGCTGCTTCCATAAAGAGTCACCTGCTGAGTCACAAAGCAAAAATAGCAGGTCTGTTACAAAGGGTCAATAACAGATTGGACCACAAGAAATCAGTTCAGGTATGGCTGTGGAGTAACCTTTAGTTCGCCATCCTGTAATGTATATTAATGTAAAGCTTGGGATGTGAGTTTAGGAGCTAGTTAGCAAACACCTTTAAAGCCAGGTGGCATTGGTGACCTCCCATTCCCTAAATATGAATTAATTTTTTAATAGTCCCTACTTTAAAGCAACGTGAAGTACTAGGGAATAATCACTTGCTCAAGATCACTAACAATGTGTCCAGGTGACTTAAAGCCAGCAGTTTTTCTGCCAATAACACATCCAAGCGATCAGTATTAGTAACCTACAGCCTTTGGTGATCAATGCATCAGTTATAACCACCTTTGGAAATTCACAGGACAAAGGCTACACACACTTTTTTTTTTTTTGTTTGTTTTTTAAAATTTACGAGGGCAGATGATTCAGAGTTTAAATTGAAGTTCTGAAAAACATACCTCATTTCAAAAGGATACACTATCAATACTGCCCCCCCCCCCCAAAAAAAAAACTAACTTTACTATAGTGTTTGCAACTGCAGCCTTAGTGTTTGTTAGCACTAAAATATGTAATCAGAAACATTTCCCCCAATTACAGTACACTTTACACGTTGGTCATTCAGTGTTTCCTTTACAAGTGACCATTTAATATATTTGCTTTTTTACATTTGGGCCTGGAGATATTTTGCTTG
This sequence comes from Pleurodeles waltl, assembly GCF_031143425.1. Taxonomy (NCBI): domain Eukaryota; kingdom Metazoa; phylum Chordata; class Amphibia; order Caudata; family Salamandridae; genus Pleurodeles; species Pleurodeles waltl. The sequence goes on along the minus strand of NC_090450.1, from coordinate 743,118,882 downwards.
CTAATAATTAAACAAAGGTTTTCTTTGTCTGGTGGATTTTATCTCCTATCTACCACTTGTTTTCGCTAGCACTCTAGGGAGATAACTTCGCGATAACCAAAGTAAATGTCTTTCTTCGGTGAAATGGAGCTAGGGAATAAAAATAAGATCACTTAACTAAATTGCTGCATGAGTGAGTCCAGTTTGCTGTTTTGAAAGAAAAACAGTAGTTACAAAATTTTCTAATGACAGACTGAAAAAAGTCATTGTAGACTTAGGCGCTCATTCCAATCCTCACACAGAATCGAACGGGGTAATATTGCACCTGCAATTTAAAATACAGCTGTGCGTGTTACCTTTTGGGTGAACTAGTGCCGTGCCCGTCTTACATAGGCACACTGAAATCAGCGAGAACCCCCTAATTGCATGTGTTTCACCCATTTGAAAGAGCACTAACTTTGCATCTGTGCTGTTGGCCGGAATGTTTTTTTTTTTTACAGAGTTTTACATGGCAATATTTTACAGGGAAGCAGCACGGTTTGCCTGAATGACTAGAACATTTGTATCCCTGTTAGGGTGAAAACTCTTTACATCTTTTCACCAGAAAAGAGACCCTTCGTCAGAGTCCTTTTTAGGTCTGGCGTAGCGACAGCTTTAGATTTTTAACCTACCTCATGTAACATTAAAATTATAACACACACACAGAAAGAGAGAAGGGGTGGCTTTGGGTCAACCCTGTCCACCCACTAGTTTAACTATCATTCACATTTTTGCTTCTGTTCATCACAGCGTATACCATGGGGGAAAAGAGGAAATACATTTTACCCATTGGCTGTCCTGCACTGTGAACTTCAGCATATGCAGGAAAACGTGCACATCATCCTAAAATAACATGCACTTCAATGCCAGGGCTGGCGTGCCAACCCCATACGTTATTTGCAATCTTTAGACTATTTTTTCCAGTCTCCTTTGGTTGGATAAAGTAGGTATTGGGTACCAGTAATTCAGAGCTACGGGTTACTTTTCCTTTATATCATTAGCAGTCATTTTCATGTGCCATAATTAAAAATAAATAGGATTTCTATACTTGTTCCGGACTAGGATGCACTATTACTACTCTATTAAAATTAAGTTTGTTTTACTTTTAAAATGTTTGATGTATTTTAAAATTGCAAAATACAGGAACAGCGTTTAAGTGATGGCATTTTTTTTTTCTTCACTTTTGTAGGATATGTTTGCAAAACAATGATCAATTCACTTACTAAGGCCAGACCTATTGACTTTGCCGATGCTTTTTGCACTTGAACGTTTCAAACTATAAAATTTAACAGAGTGATAAACCATTGACACGGTCTTAATCCTAGTCTGAGCCTCAAGCACTTCAACTTGATTAGTTACAAGGTACCACCGCCCCTAACAGGTACGGCCCAGGCCTATCAGTGTTTTTGTTCGCTGACGCAGGCAGCGTTCAATTTGGTTTCTTGTGAGAAAGAGGCGCTTAAATAATACCCATGCCTGTATAGTGTGGGCTACGTGTGTAACACGCTTTCTCTGCTGACTGAACCAACATTTCTCACTATACGTGTAACAAACTCAGCTAGTCTAACAGGGACGTCGGTTGTAAGGCTGATCTCTAATTATTAGGGTGTCCCCCAGAACAACCCCTTCCAAGTCATATCCTGGCCGCTTGCCCCTGTCTACATGCCTGCAATTGAATCCTCAACTCCAAATAGGGCTTGGAGCGTACCAACAGGAGCTGTTGCACCCCACCTCTCTCTACTCAAATGTACAACATTGAGTAACAGATACAGAGGAATAGTTTTTGGGTCCCAAGGTCTTTCAAAAATGCCTGACCTTGGAAGGATTATTAGGTCCCTTCAAACACTTGTCTCTGGCACCTTAGGAAAGAAAGAAGCAGGCTCAGTACGGATGCTTCTGAACAAGTCTTGCACCCTTGAGAGAGATGTGCCAGAAGGGGCCACTTGTGGTGCAAGAAGGAACCTCTAATTAATCCAAGAAGAGACCAAAATGGTACATGGGACTGTATTTGCACAAGACGTTCCGGTCTCTGAAAAAGGATGGGACCACTGCTTGTGCAACAATGACCTATAATGGCACAAGTAGACAACTAAAAGCACACAAACAGATCATTAAAGGCACAAGCACAGACCACCGATGGTGCAAATGGAGATCAAAAATAGTGGTGGTACACAGCACTAAAGAAGCAGGTAGAGACCAAGAGACCACTAAAGGTGGAAGCAGGGGCCTCTGAATGGTGTGAAAGAAATAGAACCCAGAACATGCAAAGGTCAGCAGATGGATTATACGTCTGTAGGACAAGGGTCATGGAGCAAATACATTATAACTCTACCTCCTGCAACTTCAGTAGCTTATAGGGGAAAGAAATTGAAACAAGCATTGCCAAATCCAACAGGTCTCACCTATGAGAGCTGCTGAATTTGGTAATGTTTAGTAGCCATTTTGCAGAGCAGCATAGCTAAAAACTAATTTAAAAAACAAAAAAGCATTCACACGGCTAGCAATTTTTTAAACACCATTCGCACCTGCTGCATCACCGTGGAGGCCTGAGGGGCTGCGGTTAAGCAGACAGACAACAGAGGGTAGGCAAGAAAGCCTTGGGCAAGGACACATAATGGAGAGTGGGCGAGAGGGGGTGGAGGAAGCACACAGACTATGGAGGGTTTGGGCTGGGGCAAGCACACAGACAACAGAGGGAAAATAGGAAGGAGGGACTGGGAGGGGGCACAGGGTGGAGTACACGAGGGAGACAGCTGAAAAACATATGCACTGTTGTAGAAGGTTTAAACAGAGAAAAAAGTAGTGCCTGAAGCAGCAAGCAACAAAAGGACACAGCAAAGCGTTGATGCTCCAGTTGAAGGACAAACTCACAAAAAGGAAAAACACCTACAGAAGCAGACAAAAAGCAGGCAAATGAGAGTGAAAATAAAGCCAATGAATGGTGATCAATGGGCGGCCCCTAATCTCTTTGTAAGGTAACAAAGGTCTCACAAGAGATAGCTTAGCACTGTCATAGGCAAGAAGACAGTTGCAAACAAGATCAAACATTTGTAAAAGTCCAACTAGGCAAAATTGCTGAGTAAGTCGAGCTAATTTTTTCAGCAGAAATATAAAATTATACATACTATTTATACTTTATTCCTTTAAAGAAAACCACATCTGAAGCTCCTAGTCAATACCAAGTACAGTAATAGCCAATATGGGTCAGTGCTGGTCACCATTATATTCGTAAGTGAACACCTAGCCAACATGTGTCACAAAGCATAACGTAATGTAAAGGTGCGTACATTTGTCCACCCTGCCATCGATGCAACTGCCTAATGGACCTGTGGGGTGAGATGCTAATGCAACACATTGCTGGGAGCACAGATAGGTTCAAGTGCTGCCCTCTGTGAGGCTGCAGCAGAACAAAAAGGCTTTACAATGTGGGCAGGTTTTTTTGTGAACCAGTTACTTTTCTGAGGACAGTTAGCCTCAACTCTTAACACCACTAGTAATGAGTAAGTTAAACACAAAAGGCCAAAGACAAAATGTGTTGAGAGAGAAAATGTATCCATTGCTGTGCTTGGCATAATTGCAGCAAAGAGTGAGCACAAAATCACTGTACCATAACTTAAGGAAGCCATTACCAAAGCCCCTTTACAGAGTTATACAAGCGCATCAGCTGCATCCCAACGACAAAGCCCGAAAGGCATTGGGAAACCCAATAGGCATGGCATTGGCTGCCAGCCTTTTATGCCATTTCTAAAGCATGTTTTGTTTGGTCATGGTTTTAGCAAAACTTTAATAGTTGGGGATGCTGCCGGACCCTCCTCAATCTTTTAAAAAAAAAAAAAAAAAAAAAAATGCCTTGTAGCTTAAAAAAAAGCACACATTGCCATAGTACTCTCTGTCACTTAATGGAACTATTTTGCGTGTGGATGTGCTCCTTGCGAAAGAGCAGAATGCTGTCACTCACAATGTTGTTTGCCAATGGCTGAAAAGGGCTGACCCATAGCTCCATGACGTAGGATGCAATGACAGAAGAAAAATGTGTATGACAATAACAGACCTATGCTGAAGAGTGCAGGCTGAAAGACTCAATAAGTATATTATGCATAGTTTTAGTAAAATCAAAAAATCTTGGCCAAAGCCAGACCTAAAAAAGCAGAAACATGGTAAGGCTGTGTTCCATTCATAGAGGTGGCAATCAAGATTTGAGAGAGATCTGCCTATTTTGGGGCTGAGCCAAAACGGACATGCACATGATAGGCCTCGCTCTATGAAGGCATGGACGAGCTAAAAGTCAGTGCAACAGAATGAGCCCAACGTAATTCCAGTGGTTCAGAAGGATTCAAGCATTTCAATTTCTCACTCTTCTGTTGTCTATGCGAACAGGCATCTGTACAGGTTTGGGCGCACTGGAACCGTATGGGTAATCCCATATCGCTGTACCCCAGCTGGTGCAAGGCATTGCCAAGGCCCGACCTCCATTGAGGTGAGAGCTCCAGGGTTAAAGAAAATAATTTAGAGGCGTCCTGTTATGTGTCTTCTTGGAAAGCACTTTGGCTACCTAAGGCATAAAGAGAAGTACAGGGACAAAAGCTCTAGAAGCAGATAAGCAAGAAGGAACACGTTATAGCAAATTGGCTGTTTGAACAGGAATCATGCCGGCACAGCACCACTTGAAAGTGTTAATGAGGCAAACCGATAGGGAAGGAAGGAGCAATAAAGAGTGAAGACGGATGAGGAAACAGGGAACAGATGAGGAACCAGGGAAGAGAGAATGAGGGATCAGAATAAGAACGAAGCGAGGTGAGAACATGACGGCACATCATTTTGCTTGTATGGCAGCTTTGTTACTTTAGGGCTACTTCAGAGTACTGCACGAGAACAGTAGAGGTTCAGAGAGGATAAGACGTGGAAAGAGGGAAGTAATGCTGGTTGTCAAGAGCACAGGCCATCAGAAGGTCACGTCAAGGCGCTAGGTGGGAAACAGTACAGGTAAGGAAGAAGGCAGGAGACACGACGGAACAGGAAGGCTCTCAGGCAAAGAAGGGATATTACTTTGTCCTGCTGGCTTCTGAGTTACTATCCAACGGTGCTGCTAAGAGCTGCACGGGTGCATGGAATGGAGTGATACCCACCAAATCACCCTCTTTCGGAGAGGGACGCCATGTTTTCAATTATATTCACCCACCTAAAAAGCAATATGCTTTCAAAGACTCCAGCATCGTTATGATCTTTGCAAACCTGCATTATTATTTTTTTAATATTTCAACCATTAGCCGCTTTTTTGAGATCGTCGTTGTAAATATCACAGTCAACAGTTACAAGCCAACAGGTTGACAGGTATGAGGGATCTTAAAAAAAAAAAAAAAAAAGCAGAAGCTGGCCCACTCGCAGTAAACCCATTATCCCTCGTCGTCCACGGTTACCGAGTTACAACCAGGGAATGTTTTGAAGAGAAGGGCCCATAAGCCCCTTTCGAGTGGGAAACACACAAACATCCTCTGGCCTGCGTTGCTTGTACACACACCGAGATGGAAGCGCTCCCTGGCCGCATTCTGGAGAGGCGACCGAGTCTGCGAGGCGCGCTTTTTTACCCCTCTCTGGGAGTTTTTGTTTTTGCGCCGCTGCACGCCGGGCGAGTCCTCCGCAGTCATTTTCCACAGCTCCGGTTTCGAGACGGCGAATTGTGGCGGGTAACACAACGCCACTAGAAAGGATACCACGGCTTCCGTGCCTCCGCAACCTAATCCCGCCTGGCCTCGCCCACGGGGGCACCGGCTTACCCGCGGCATGCCACTGCCCCGCCGTCACTCACTGCCGCCAATTATGGGCCACTCAGGCTTCTCCTGCCCCACACATCAAGGGGGCAGCTAAGCCCGGCCTGCAGGGGCTTTACTGCTGTGCGGGGAAGGGGCCCAAAATAACTTCTCTTTCTACAGTCCCTCCCGCCCACTTCTACTGGCAACTGAGAGGCCGTTTCGAGGCGCAGCTGCTTTGAGCCTCACAGAAACGCAGCATTCGAGGACAGACGGGGCCTGTCGAGCCCTCCCAACCCAAAAACTTTTAATGTGACGTTTACACCGAAAAAGGCTTCTACTTTGTTATTGCAAGGTCCCGGCAAAATTGTGTTTGTACCGGTGTTATCTCGCATAATTTCTAGCATTTTGCATTACAAAGAATGTCCATATTACATCATTATACAATGTTGGTTGCTAAGGAAATTATGCAGATTTTGCCCGGCCTACTTATTACGTCCGGGAAACTGAATATCCTACAATACCTTGCTAGAATTTAATGAGCAGACATTTTAATATTAATGTCTTTAATGATATTACTGGTGCTTCAAGCCACTACAGAGGTCGATGAGGACAAATGGGAGTTTAGGACAGAGTGGAAAGGGGCAAAGTGGAGCAGCGATGGCAGGGGGTAGAAAAGAGCACACGGGTAGAATGCAGCAGAGGGGCACAGGGCAGTGGAGCTCAGAGCTACAAGAACATGGGCTTGCCTTTTAAGATGTTTTATCATCATTGGTAAATGCTTTATGTTTGTCCCTCCTTGGGGCAGTTTTGTTATCGCCTTGGCATCGACCCTGTTACATGGATAATTGCACGTTTGCCAATACGTTTCACTCCAAGCGAACTTCTTTTTCCTTTTTTTGTCTCTCCTTCGCGCTCACCCTGATAGCAGCTGTGGTGCTTTGAAATGGCTTGGCCATGTCAACTGTTTTACTTTTCATTTTCAATTTATGTGGCAAGAAAAGTCCAGTTAGGAATTTACAACGCCAGTAGCTCTAACTAGAGCAAACACGGGACCCATTGCATTGCAAATGCTTGTATTCTCTTACCCTCCTGAATTCTGCATTCCCCAAAATATCCACCCCCCACTCCACCCTCCACCAGCCCTGCAAAAGCACTTGTAGCAGATACAGAACCAGCAGGACCAGGTCTTTTGAGACAGAACAGATGGGGCACACATACCAGCTGTGCAATCCTCTCGTACAGAAAGAGAACAGGTAGGTCAAAATGCAATAGCAGTGAAGATTTTCTTCAATTGATACTTAAGGCGCATACATGATACAAGGAGAGCAATCTTGCATTACTTTTGCATATACTGCATAAGCACCAGCAGTGCGCCCCGCCACTGCAAATATATGCAGCACAAACAGCACTGCAAGCTTCCCTTACAGAGCACACGTCGCATTAGGGCACGATCCCTACACGCTGCTAAACACATGTGCATCGGATATAATGGCAGGGCCACCCCCAGAGACAAGCAGGGCACAAAGTACGAGTCGTGCATTCCTTGGATTCTTTGCAGGAACTGCGTACACAAGTAACCTCTGCAGTGGTAAAATAGAATTGTCGCTTGACTGACCACAGGAGACTACATACTATGCACCCGACTAAACGAACTGAGGATAGCGGTTCGTGCGATATTTGGCGCACAGTTCCAAACCCACACAGATTCCACTGAACCTCTCAAAGACCTCAGTTTGCTAAATATTCTTTTTCTGGGTTTTTAAAAATGTTTAGTCATCCCACTTTAACTTTCATATCACAATTAATTTCATGTTATGAAATGAATCACTGCAGCTGCAAATAGTCATCTTGACCCGCTCGTGATTAAGGACAATGTGAGAAGACCAACTATTGATAACATTTCAAGCGAAAAGCACGTGACAATCTTCTTCCTGTAGTGCGTACCTACAGCGTTAACCACGCTAGCATGCGTGGGACCTTCCACGGGTCATTACGTAAACATGGCGTCCTCCAAGGTCCATGCACGCCGTGGCGCTCGACTCTGGCAGCGCCTGCATATGGCGGCGAGCAGTATACGCTAAGCACGTGTCGAAGCCTCACTTCAGCAGTGCATTTCATCAGCAACGATCAAAATATGAAAAACATGTGTCCGAGGCTGCCACTAGAAATGCGTAAACAGCAGCCGTCGCGAGACGACAGGGATGCTACAGCTTACTTGGAGCGGAGCCTAAAAAGGCAGCTGTCGCGATAGGATACGCACCTGTCAGAGCTTACGTCCTGCGGTGAGTAAACATGGTGTCGGTCTCGGGACATAAATTTCCCCTTTTTGGTGTAGTGCGCTACAAATCCAACACTAATTTTTCATCCCACCTTGTTGTATTGTACACAGTGAAGGCCCATTGGTTTTTTGGAGCTTTTGCGCGAGGTCCCATAGCACACAGAAGAAGCGGTCAGTGTTCTTGGGACTTCAAATTTCTATGAGAACTAGTTTGGCAACGAACAATGCTTGTTATGAAGGTGCGTGTAAAGACTTCAGAATTGTGGTGTAATAGGCTGGTGTTTTCGGAGGCCCAAAAAATATAGTTGTAGATTTTTCGTGCAAATTTACATCTCCAGTTTAAATGGGTTGCAACAACTGAAATTAGAAGCTAAGTGTGAGAATACATGCAAAGTCAACCCAATTTCTCAGAGGTTCACTTGTAGTCACAACAGGCGAGTTTTGCTATCCGTCGTTTGGATGTTTATAGGGATATTATTCCCGAGGCATGGTTTACTAAGATACTGACTACCAATAGGCGATAGTCCAAAGAATTGCAATACAACTGTGTGAGGCAGCCATGGCTGTCTCACAAACCTGCTGCTTTCCAAACAAATAAAGAACAATAAAAATGTATAGATAGGTACACGGACTTTCGTTCAGTCCCCTTCATCCTTTGGTCTGTTCAACTGTCAATCACGTTTTTGCTTCCGTCCAAGACACCATACAGCACTGAGCAGTGGGTCAGGCCACTTTTAGTAATTGGCCATTTTGCACTCTCTGTGACGGCATTTTCCATGATCACGTATCCCCTGCCCTCCTGAGAAAGTGTGCACTTCATTTCCAGTGTTGGTGTGCTCGAGCTGCTGGCATATTATTTATATGAGGTTATATTTGTATATGTTTGTGAGACTTTGTTTGCATACGGACTATGGTCTATGTTTGCCAAAATAAATGTAAAATTGCATGTCTGCCAATATAAGAAATGATACCCCGGACGATGCTTTTTTTATTTTTTATTAAGAAGCTTAATTTGGCAGAATATATATAAATTGCTCATACATGTGTGTTACAACTAAGGCCCGAGTCCGTTGGTTCCTTACTTTGGTCGAAGTGTGACCCCAAAGAATATAGAGGGTGGGCATAACTGATAACATTATTATAGTAGGTGAAGAGAATCCAGTACCATGGATGTATAAGTAGGGGGTACCCAGTTCCTCTTTTATTGCTTTTCAACTTAATAACACTGGTAACAATCACTAGCATAATCTCTCCAACCCTGGGAACTACATCCTGAAGACGCCAAGGAGCCAGAATGGAGAAGGGGCTCAGCCTTTCACCACAACGACCACACACCGCACTGGCCATCTCTTGGACTCTTTCCCTGGGACTGGATGCAAAAAAGAAAATCTGGCACCCACAGGGCCAGCAGGGCAACTAACTAATTTTCATTAGAGCTGAGACCAAAAGCCGCTTTCCTAAACCGAACGGTAGACAGAAAGGAAGAGACGGGACAACTGGAGAATAAAGAACAAGAACATTCTTTAATTTCCCGCTGGATAAACTGGAAAAGTTCATGCAATGTGTAAGACCTTAAGTAGTTGTAAAATAGGGAGACTCGTGGCCTGCGGCTTCCGGTAAATCAGGCCCCACTTTGACTATAGAAAAGGATGCGATTAAAATTAATTCCAACAGTTCTCTTCACATTTCTGTGTGATAATGTTTACTTTATTTTAGGTCTGCACTTGCTCAGTGAAGGAGGCCACTTCATTACAATGCTTTGAAGTTATCACCCCAAACCTGGTGGGAAAGCTTTGCTAATGTCCCACTTTCTTTAATCCATCAAAAATAATGCAAGCATTATATGCAAGAATATATGCTTGTTAGTATTTGTATACACTACACGTGTTCACATTTAGCCACCTATTAATGTTTGTCTACCTCTGTGCCACTGCAAACCAATGAATGTTTAAGGAAATCAACCCACTTAAAATTAATGTTTACATTATGTGTGATTGATTAAAGAAAGTGGAACATCAGCAAAGCTTCCCCACCAGGTTTGGGGTGATATATTTCGGTTAACAAAGTGGCCACCTTTACTGCGCAGGTGCAAAACTAAAATAAAGTAAACATTATCACACAGAAATGTGAAGAGAACTGTTGTATTTAATTGTGACCACATCCTTTTCTATAGTCAAAGCGGGGCCTGCTTCACCAGAAGCCACAGGCCGCAAGTCTCCCCATTTTACATCTACCTAAGGTCTTTCACAAAGCAGTGACTTTCCCTGTTTATCCAGCGGGAAATTAAAAATGTTCTTGTACTTTCTTCAGACGTTAGTGTCACGAGGTAAAAATCTCTCTTCAAGCTTTAAAAAAAAAAAAAGCACCAACAAACCAAAATGCCTTTCGATCGTGTCCCCAATTCGTGCAGAACACCACCACCACCACCACTAACTCTGTTATCCAGTTTGCAGTGGCCTACTCACGAGATTGGATTGGGAGGGGGGGGGGGAGAGAGAGAATGTGGCCAAAAAAACCAAATTCCCATCTGTGCTCTTCAGACTCGATGCAAGATCTCCATACACCGGAGCACACTATAACCACTGTCACCTGGGCAAAGGAGCCCCATTAGAACCATCCACCTTTTCCCCAATGAGTTCATCCAGTCTTCAACAGAAAAGGTACCCGACTGCCAACAAGACCTATGATCCCTTTGCTCAGCCAGGGGTGTCCAAAGTGGGCCCAGGAGGGCCTGCACAATCCAGGCTAGATTTTGAGAATAGCTGACTTTGCGTACTAGTTCTATTTAGATTCATTGTTTGCAAATTTATCTTACATGGATTTCATAAAAATGTTGTTGATTAGTACCTATGTAGCACAGCATGGATGCGGCCCACCTGGACCGATGGTGCATAGTCCTGGATTAGGGCATTACTTTTGCATGCTCCTGGGCTTTCAGATAAAGCTATTTCATGCATCAGGCAAGCACTGGAAAGAAGAGTGTGCTCAGGACCAGGAGAAACAGTGACAAAATCGTGGGTAATCATGACCTGGCACTGGGAATTATAGGCTAATTACCAAATCCCTCAGGCAGTGGGGTCTGGCCAGTCCTGCACACTTGCTGGGGCACACAGCTACTGTGGTGCATTCTGGTGGTGGGTTGAAACTTTGGGGATGTGGTCTTTAAACGATTTTATTCCAACCCCTTCGTGAAAAGGTACTTTAATCGTGCGCCCCAAAGGACCATTTTCTCACAATTATGTTAAATGCTACATTTTACAGGTAATCTAAAACACCGTAAATGCACATCACTGCAGCCGTGTCAACAGACAGACGTCGACATTCAGTAGTGCTTTTCAATTGATCCCAATGAGTATGCGCGGTGTCAAATATTGCACGACTGCCAGACATTTCAGATGAAATCGGAGTAGAAAGGGTTAGGGAGTTAGAATCACCTTGAAAGAAACGCCGCAAACTGTTGTGCGTCCCTTTTCACCATGTACTAAATCTAGTTCATGAAATTAACAAAACGTTCTGACCAAGGGAGCTTAAATATTTATAGATGTCAGGGCTAAAAGCCTTTAATAATCCATCAATATTTTTTTTAATGGTTACTTTATTTTCTTACGTTAACCTGCAAAACATTTAAAAAACTGCGATCATAGGGTGACCAGGCGTCCCGGAATTTGCCGGGACGGTCCCGTTTTTCACCAGCTGTCCCAGCGGAATTCGGGAAATTTAATTTATGTCCCGGTTTTTAGAAGAAGGGGTGGACTGAAAACAATTGGAGGTGTCCTTTTATGTTTTCCAAGGCCGGGGTAACTAGCAGCTATTATAAGAAAGCAACTACCCCTCACCCCCCCAAAGTATCGGTGGAAACACTATTGGTCTTTCTGCCACAGCCTCGGGTTCCACTGTTTTACCTTGCAGCCCCCACTCCCTTGCACGGAAGCAAGATTTACATGAATCACAGGTCGAGATATGTAGAAATAAAAAATAAAAAAAACAAGAGGGTAAAACTGGGTGACAAAGAAGATGGGTGTCCGACTTAAAGAGTGCGACAGGTGGAGAGAGACTGGTGTAGGCTGAATGAGACAGACTGAGCGACAGAGGGGGAAAGGGAAGGATCCGAATGTGAGACGAGAGCCAGGGGAGAAGACGAAGACACATACTAAAACTCACGGACGACCAGAAGGTACAAATAAAGACGTAAAGTAAAAAAAAAAAAGAGGGAGAGACGAAAAGGCACGAGACAGGGAGACAGAACTTGGCGTGAACTAAATCCCCCGGGATCCCTGTTGAAGAGGGCCTGCACGAGGAGAGCGAGCCGTTCCATTTGAAGGGAAACACTTCTGCAGTGCTCTGAAGCTGGCTATAAATATTTGAAAACATCAAAGGCGGTTGTGTTAAATTAAAAATGCTGTCACACAGATAGGAACTAGCCGCTGGGGCTGCCAGCTCCGACATGCGAGCCTGGGATCAGACACAAAGAGGCAGAGCAGCGAGGCAGGCAGAGCGCGCGCAGGGGTAGAGGGGAGAGACACGGGGAGAGACTGGGGGTCGAGGGGATACAGAGAAGGGACTGAAAAGAGGGGGGGGGGGGCAAGGGACACTCGCGTGAGTGTAAAATACTCTCGGCGAGAGCGGGTTACCGAAGGTGGAGGGGTGAGCTGGTAAAAGGGGCAGGTAAAACTATTTGAGAGGGGTAGGGTGCAAGCAAACAAGTCGAATGTTAAACCAAGCAGTCCAAGATAAGAAGAGGGAGCAGGGAGAACACGATAGGGAAGGATGCTATGGTAAGAGGGTTGAAGCCCAGTAGACTTGGGGGTGGGGAAAAGGAGATCCTTCTGTGTTCTCGAACTGTGGGCAGAGATAACTGGGATTTGTGATATCGGGGTTCTATGCACGGTTCGGACCGCAAGCCTAGAGCAGTGGGGTTCTGTTTGTCATCTCCGTGGGCCTTGACAGACATTGGGGTCTCGGATGATGCCCAGTAAAACACTCTGGTTGCAGGTACCTATATTCTGCTCACGTAAATCAAATCAAATCATTAGCATTTATAAAGCGCGCTACTCACCCGTGCGGGTCTCAAGGCGCTAGGGACAAAGGGGGTGGTTATCGCTGCTCGAACAGCCAGGTCTTTAGGAGTCTCCGGAAAGCGGAGTGGTCCTGGGTGGTCCTGAGGCTGGTGGGGAGGGAGTTCCAGGTCTTGGCCGCCAGTAAGGAGAAAGATCTCCCACCCGCCGTGGAGCGTTTGATGCGAGGGACGGCGGCGAGTTCGAGGCCAGAGGAGCGGAGGGGGCGGGTGGGCCGTCTGTTGAGGTATTCCGGTCCCTTGTCGTGGAGGGCTTTGTGTGCGTGGGTGAGAAGTCGGAAGGTGATCCTTTTGCTGACTGGGAGCCAATGCAGGTGTCTCAGGTGTGCGGAGATGTGGCTGTTGCGGGGTACGTCGAGGATGAGGCGGGCTGAGGCGTTTTGAATGCGTTGCAGGCGATTTTGGAGTTTGGCGGTGGTCCCAGCGTAGAGGGTGTTGCCGTAGTCCAGGTGGCTCGTGACGAGGGCGTGGGTCACGGTTTTTCTGGTGTCGGCGGGGATCCAGCGGAAGATCTTGCGGAGCATGCGGAGGGTGAGGAAGCAGGCGGAGGACACGGCGTTGACTTGCTTGGTCATGGTGAGAAGGGGGTCCAAGATGAAGCCAAGATTGCGGGCGTGGTCTGCGGGGGTCGGTGCGGTGCCGAGGGCCGTGGGCCACCAGGAGTCGTCCCAGGCGGACGGGGTGTTGCCGAGGATGAGGACTTCAGTTTTTTCAGAGTTGAGCCTCATCCAATATGCGACGTCCTTCATACCCTCTTGTAGGTTGGTCTTGGCGCTGGCGGGGTCCTTGGTGAGGGAGAGTATAAGTTGGGTGTCGTCGGCGTAGGAGGTGATGATGATGTCGTGCTTGCGTACGATGTTAGCGAGGGGGCTCATGTAGACGTACAACAAGCAGAAACAGTAGGATCTCTGGTAAAACCCACTGACTGAAAGCAAAGACACTGGGGTGTCCGTTGATGTCCATAGTTGAAGGTTTGCAATTGGGGACCACCTCCAGTAGCAATATTCAATGGTTGTAAGAATGTGCAGACAGCAGACACTGACAAGCGGGGTTCTTGCTAAAGTCCACAGACGTCAACTACAGACAATGGGGTCTTTGCTAAAGCCCCCCGATATTGAAACTTCCAGTAAGGTCAAGAAAGAGAGGACGATATTCAGGGTCTACACTCTCCACCCAGGCCCCTAGACTACATGTGCAGATATCGAAAGGGCCAAAACCCACATATTGTAGGCTTGGATATTGCAGGCCTCTAGAGGCCTTTTTTGGGGGGTGGGGGGGCTTTGACAAGGACCCCTGATTACAGTGAGACAGTCCAACCTCTGCCAAACTAGAATGTATGTAGCGGTCTATGATAGGGTCTTCAGACTGCTGCTAAGGTGGTGCACCTGGCGATGCACATGGAAGGAGCAAAAGATGTTGGGGCTTCTGTTCAAGTCCATAGACGGGGTCTGTGCTTAGACAGCGCACACAAGAAGATACCAGGGGCTTGTGCCATCGCTCACAGTGCGCAGTCACGTATCGTGGGACCTGTGCTGAGAGCGTGGTCCACATGTTCGCACACTGGGGGGCTCCACTGATGCCACAGTCTGCAGAGACAGATTTCTCTGGCCCCTGCCTAGGTGGGGCGGCTGCCAACGCGTCAAAAACAAGCAGGCTATTTTAGTTTCGGAGAGGGATGTGCACAGAAATCCCATTTATGACTGCAGCAGAGCCTGTAATAAGGGAAAAAGGGAACATTTTATAAATACAGGTTTCAATTCAGAGGAAATTACTATGTATAGAAATCAAAGGTTTTAGAGGGGGAAATAGTAGGCGCTTAGTTCTGTTTTCAAACCATGACTTAACTCTTACTGCGCCACTTTGTTCGAACGGTGAGCCTTAAGGGGTAGGGTTCTGATGTGGTTGCTTTTGGATATCTCATCACTGGTACTGCATCAAGCAGATCAGAAGGACCATCACTCCTGGGACCCCTTCCAGACACTGGTGGACGAGGGGCCGCACAGGAGCATGCCCTCCTTCCCCCACAGCCACAAAGCGGGAAACATGTTAGTTTACCAACTTGTCCAAGAAGAATCAGGAAGTGCCAAATGCTTGAGTCATGTTGGAAATGAATTTTGTGGTTCAGCAGCATCCCAGCCTACTATTCATCCCACTTCTTCGGCCACAGGTTTTTAACAGCAGAGCCCACATACTCCAAAGGTTGGGTACAATCATCCATCACACAAGTTTTTTTTTGCCTGCTATTTTGAAGGTAAACAGCACACTACATGCCCAGACCTTGAACCTCTGGTGAGGCAAGACTACATCCACGCAGGGTGCATTAATCAATTCTAGACAAAGCCTGAAAATCCTAGGGTATCCACCAGAGGCATATAATGCCCAGCTAGCTAGCCACAACTACACACATGCAGGCTACATTCCTCTTTTGAAGACAGAATCTGAGAATCTTAGGCTAACCATCACATAGCCAGAGGTTAAAACCAAGGATGTTTACCGGCTGGTTACACTAGTCATGTCCAGACAAACCCTGCAAATCTGAGATTATCCCCTGGTTCAACACTGCACAGCTGGCCAAGAAAAACACACACACAGGTTAAATTTATCTTTTCTAGAAAACTGAAAAGCTTGGCTAAACACCCTTTTGATGCACAGAGGTTCAAACACACAATAAGGAAGAGGTAGCCAAAACCACATACGTACAGGTACACTAATGTTTTCTGGTGTAATCATGAGAAAACCCCCATCATGAGCCCAGGCTTCAGTGATGCACAACTTCATGGCTGTAAGCTGTGCATGTAACAAACCTGGTCATCGAGCTTCAGAACATTGTTACTAAATAAAACCACTGGTTGAAAAACAAATCCATAACTTGATTCTCTAATGGTTTTGGTGTGGAGCCTAGTGCATCGAACAGCACTGGTCGCTTTTAGATTCTTGAGTTCCTTAACCACATTAAATGCATATCCAAGCAAGAACCTACCATAGCAGGAGTATTGCAGAAGAAGCATTCAAGTATACAGCTCAAAAATCCCCCAAATCCTTAGCTCCACAAACTACTACTGGTAATATGGGCAAGTACTTCATGTCTACCCTGTCTGTCCATCGTAACCCAGCAATCCAATTAGGCACGCACAACCAGCACCACACCCAACAAAACAATCACATCATCTCCTCCACTCCTAGTGAACAAAGATCCTCCCCTCAATCTATCACGCACAGACATCATCCCCAATCTACAACCCTCAGCAGTTTCCCACTTTTCAGTCCTCTGCCATACCCAAATATGCATACTTCAGCAATCCTGTAAACCAAAGTCCTCACCAAATACCGTAACCCAAAACCCTCGCCAAATCCCCCAGGCTACAGTGCTCAACAAATCCCCTGCACCACAGTCCTCATCAAATCCCCTAGACAATAGCATCCAGATCTCAATCCCATTAACTACAGCAGTCAGTTCTCACAGCCGTCAGCAGTCCATTCTATAAACCACACCTCTCTGCAATCTGTCCCCTAAAAGCATCCTCTTTAGCAATCTTTGGCCAAAGAAAGTGGCTAAGTAGCAAGAAGTGCGTGGATGGGAGTGCGAAGGGTATTTGCAGATAATGGGGGCTGACACTGATCAAGCAGGTGGGTCAACAATAAGTGTAGTAGAACTGATCGAAAGGTCATGAATAAAATGAATGGGCTATAAATTAAAAGCAATCATCACATAAATAGGGAGAATTAGGTGATGAAGAGAAGGTTACTGAACCATCAAAGACTATTGTAAATGAGTGATCTCTGTGTGCGGCATGAGCAGTCCAGCCAGCGTGAATTGCGCAAGCTGGCACATGGCACTACTCGTCCATTTCTTCCATCCTTCTTTGCACAGTGATTGTTGACTCAATATTGTTCTCACATTGGCCTAATGGAATACAAAGAGCTCGAGATAAGCACTTCAAAAGCGGTAAAGTGAATAGAAACGAGCTGGTCCTGCCAGCTGTGCGCATTATCTCCACAGTCGGAAGGATAAAATACTTATAAATGGCTCGTTTAAATTGCTAATTTGCATTAAATGTGCTTGGCTGAGATTAGCCAGAGTGAAGTGGTTTGCAACATTTGGCACAGATACAGAACACAAGGCTGCGTTTTTCTTTTCCATAGACTCTCATCACAGGATTTCTGGACCACAAATTTCACCAGGCATGGCCAGGTAGCCGCTTGATCCTCCTTTGACACCAAAGATACAAACTGCAGAACGACTCAACAATGCATCAATCAGTGGCCAACACTCTGATCCTCTCATTAGAGAAACAAGGCCACAAGCTTCAGAAGTGGTCTCGGCAGGAGTAGCTAGGGTCAACAATGCACCAGTCAGTGGTCAACACACCCTGGTATACTCACTGGCACAAAGGCCACAAACTGCATTAGGGCTCCCAGTGGAAGCATGTGAAGACAACAATGCACTAATCTGTGTCCAAACCTTCCTGGTCTTTTCATTGGGCACTAAAGCCACATGCTGCAGAACTGCTGCCGGTGAAAGAATCTGGGAGTAAACAATGCATCAATCAGTGGCCAGATCATCCTGGTTCTCTCATTGTCACAAACCTCACCAGGTTCAGAACTTCCCTCATTGGAAAGGCTTGGGGTCAACAATGCACCAGAGGCTTAGCTCCCATGATGTACTAGGTAAAGGGCCCTGAAGGACAAAACTTTCTTCAATTAAGCTCGAGATCCTCAGTCAATGATGGTATTTATGCTCACATAACTAAACGTTCATATACTGATTACTATCCCACAATATCGCACTTTGGTAGGAAGCCAATTTCAGTTTGACAAAATGTAGCCTTGCTGTATTCAGAGTGAAACATATGGAGTTCATTAATGCATTGACAAGATGTATCTAACATTGTGTGCAGAGGTGAAATACTTCATTTAGGCGATTCACACTGGGACAAAGACTAGGCTCAGAAAAAGTTGGGCCTTGATAGAGGCTTGAGAATTAATTTATTTTATTTTTTTATTTTGAGAGTTTTCTATAGCGCTGGCAAGACAGAGGGTATCAGAGCGCTTTACAGCAGAATAGATAATAAACATAAGAAAGACACATGAAAAGTCTAAGAATCACATCACATTACAGACCAATATTACAGAGGGGTTGTCATGAACAAAAGGGTAGCGATCCATAAATGGTGGGGTGGGGGGTGAGAGATCCTTTTTGACGTGAGGGTTGGTTTAGGAGGTATTCTTTAAGTAACTTCTTGAAGACCTGATGGGAAGGGTTCGATCTGATGTGAGTGGGTAAGGAGTTCCATATTCTCGGAGTGTTGTTTGAGAAGGAGCATGACCGAGTATTTTGCTTGTTGGATTGCGGTAGGAGAAGGAGGAGGGAGTTTGTGCTTCTAAGAGATCTGGTTTGACCAGCTTTCACGAGCTTATTTGCAAGGTATTCTGGTTTCCCAGTGTGAAGGGCTTTGTGTGTTAGGCAAGCAGTGCGGAACAAGCAACGGGCCTCGATCAGGAGCTATTTAAGACTCTTCAAGGCCAGGGAGATGTGGTCATATTTTTTATTTCCCGTCACTAGTCTGGGAGCTGCATGAAGAGTGGACCTCATAGGGGCAAGTCGGGATTTGGCCGTGCCAGTAAGGATGCAGATCCCATAGTCTAGTCTTGAGAGTACCACTGCTTGAGTGGCCTGTTTGAGGTCATCCTGGTGAATGAAGGATTTGATTTTGTGTAGAAGTTTAAGGCTGAGGAAGGTGTTGTTCGCATTCTTCTTGATGTGGTCCTGCATAGTCAAGTTGGAGTCCAGAGAGATTCCCAGAGATTTGACCATGCTAGACGGGGAGAGGGTACATTTGAGAGCATCAATAGATTTGAGCCATTCTTGCAGTTGAGGGAGCGGGTTTGATTTCGAGAGGAGGAGTATTTCCATCTTGTCATGATTTAATTTGAGATGGTTATGAGAGAGCCAACAGAGGGCTTCTTTAAGGGTATTGTTCAGACGGTGAATGTCTTCTAAAGAGGATAGTTCAATACAGAGTTGCGTGTCATCAGCATAGAAATGGAAGGGGATATTGGCTCGAGCAAGGATAGTGGTAAGAGGGTCCATGTAGATGTTAAAAAGAGTTGGAGAGAGGACAGATCCTTGGGGGACTCCTCTGGTAATTAAAGAGGTGGGTGAGGTCGAGTTGAGAAGTTTTACTTGTTGCGTTCGGTTTTGTAAGAAGGAGGAAAACCAGCGGAGGACAGTACCTTCAATGCAGAGTCTCTTTTGGAGGGAGTTTGTGGTCGACAGTGTCAAAGGCCGCTGTTAGATCAAGGAGAATCAGTAGGCAGGGTCGGTCAGAGTCAAGGGAGTTGTGGAGGTCATCTACTATGTTGAGGATGGCTGATTCTGTACTACAGCCTTTCCGGAAGCTTGATTGAAGAGGGTTGAGGAGGTTGTTGTTATCGATATGATGGGTTAATTGTTGGAGAACACATTTCTCAAGAGTTTTGTCAAGGAAGGGAAGGTTGGAGACAGGTCTGTAGTTATGGAGGTTGTTCGGGTCGGCTCCTGGTTTCTTTAAAATTAGCGTGATTTGACCTTGTTTTAGGCAGTGAGGAGTCACACTGGTTTGAAGGGAGTTATTGATGATCATAGTCCATGTAGGGGAGAGGGACTGGTGGAGTTTTTTTGCCAGTGAGGAAGGGAGTGGGTCTGCTAGGTGGGAGGAAGTTTTGGAGGTGGACACAAGTTTGGAGATGTCCGATACCAGGAGGGGTTGGAAGGATCTCCAGCTGGCGGGGGAGACAGCTGCGTCCGGTAGGGGAGAGTGATTTCAGTTTTGGGGAGCAGGTTTTCGGAGAGGTAAGGAGCAGGGATGAAATTGTTAGTGGAAGGAAGGAGGGTCTCATTGCTGGGGAGGGGGTATCCAGTACTAGGGAAAGTTCAATCTCAGTGATTTTCTTGTTGAAGAAATTGGCAAAGTTGACGCAAGTGTCCGTGGTAGTAGGTAAGGGGTTCGGAGCAGATTTGGTAGTTTGTTGTTGAATGATGTTAAAGAGCTCCTTCAGGCGGTTTATGGCTCTGTCTAGAGCATTGCGGAAGAAGGAGTTTTTTTCTTTGTGTATGTGTTTTTTGTAACTTTCCTGTGCTCTTCTAAGCTGCTCCAAGTCGGTAGAGGAGGGGTCGGATCTCCAGAGACTTTCAGCAGCTCTTAGTCTTCTCTTTGAATTGAGATCATTGTTGAACCAGGCTCTGGATGGGGTGCTTCACAGTCTTTTCAGTTTTAGTGGGGCTAACTGATCAAGTATGGTGGTTATGGTCGAGTTGTATGGGATGGTTAACTCAGTCGTGGAGAGGTTGGACGAAGGGGGAGGTAGAAGGGGGGTGATTTTTTCTTCCAGGGTAGATAAGCGGATTAGGCTGACATTTCTTTTCCAACTAAATGACTTTTGGGAATGGGTAGTGCGTTGGGGGGTATAGTTGAGATGGAAAAGGATGATGTGATCTGACCAGTCGACAGGAAGGATATCGTCGACCGTGATGAGTCTTTATGTGCTATTATCGCATCCAGTGTAGCACCTTTGATGTGGGTTTGGCCCTTGCAACGTTGGGAAAGGTTGTTGTTGTGAAGAAGATAATTTAGGGTTTGGATGAGCGCATTGTTCTCGTCGTTCCAGCGGAGGTTGAGATCACCCAAGATAATGAAGTTGGGGTAGGAGAGGGAGCAATGCGTTATTAGGTCAGCTAGGTGGAGAATGTGTCAGTTCATTTCTGTCAGCACCGTAAAGCTTCCAAGATTTGCAATTATTCTTAATAGGGTGTCGGCACCCTTGTTATAGGTCCGTGCATGTCAACCCTTGTTGTATCTATGCAGGATATTCCTCAGGAATAAGCAGGACGTTTTGTAGATATCTGGAGTTAAAATTTCGTATGGATGTCAGCCTTTTAGGCGGGGCTCCTTTCCGTAATGTTATGCATCATGTACAAGACTATGTGAAGATAACCTTTGGCTGGGAATGCCTGGAGTGGTGCCTCAGACTTGAAAGGCGCTCCCACTCTACTCCTTAAAAATGCCTTTAAATCATCCTCGGAGTCACCATTGAGTTTGCTGTGCTGTGTCCACGTAGGCAGTCTCAAAGGTGAGCCTGCACAGTCTTTTTTTGGGGCACACAGGCTACAAATCACAGAATGACTCCCAGCTACAACATCGGAGGACAACAACATACCATTCCGATGCAATCCCAAAGGCATGTTGGTATTGGTATAAGAGCTCTCCATCAACCTCCATTTTCTCCTTCTCAAAATCATTGAATCTATTACAACATCCCCTTCCTCTAAGCACAGAAACTGGTTCATATACTAGTCCCCTTAGGAACCTTGACTATTACAACAGCCTTGCCCCAGTGGTTCTTCACTACGGCTTCAGTTTCTCTGTATTTTACCTATGCTTAACCGTACCATATCAGCCTCCTCTATCCTTTACAGGCACCAGTTAGGTTAGCTGGAGATTATATATAATCTCCCTCTCGTTCTCCTCACAAATCTAAAGCCACAGTACTACTGAAATTACATCATCTGATAAAGAACATCTTCCTTCTATTTACTATTCCATAGGAAAACGCTGGACCTAGGATCAATCTATACTTGAGAGAGCCACAAACTGCCTCTTAGTAACACCACATCCATCTGTGCGGTATCTTTTTTGAACTATTTTCCTGCCCCACAGGTGACAGCACTCAAAAGTACACTAGGGTGAATCTACAGCCAACCTTGGAGCTAATGGAATGCCACAAACGGGCATTCACCAAACAAGCCTTACAGCAGGCATCACTTTGATGTAATCTCAGTATAGCGTAAGGTCGCAAAAATACAAATGCAACTAGAAGTAAAGAGACCAGCAAAAGAAAGACCCACATCTCTACTGAGATATGTGCTTACTATGCTGCTGTGCACACACACAGCACTTCAAGGACTCCATTCTGGTTGAGTCAACAAAAGTCCCACTCAGATACACAACGTGCACTTAAATACTATATCCCTACTTTGCATGTCACTCTGCTGCAAGAAGTCTTGCATCCGGAGAACTCTCAGACATTTGGGGGCCAAGCAAGAGGTCACTCAGGGCAGCGGGTGGCCATTTTCTTGAGATCAATTCCCTGGCAATAGTGTTAAGAGGCCAGAGGGAAACTGGAAAGTTACGCTCCCTGAAAGCCAACTGCTGGGATGTCACATTTGCCAAGTGGCCCCATGCCATGTGGGAGTCTCTGCACCAGTACTGGGGTTGTAGCTAGCATTACAAGTATTCTTGCTCCTGTGGTTTCGTTCTTACCATCAAAAGCATAGGCTTAAAATCTCAATGTGACAAACTCTATTGACTAAAAAGCTTGGACTGAATGAAGGAGTCACATTTGACCTGGACCATTTGGCTGGTACAGGTGATCCTAACTCTAGGGTTTTTTTGGGGAGGGGAAGTCAGGCTTTGTGACCTTCTGACGATGTAGATATGTTCATCCCACTATTTTTAGGGCACCAAAAGAGTTTCATCCCAGTTAGTCAGGTGTGTATTTTGCTAAAGCCTTCTTTGGTGGTTGTGTGTTCTCCCTCTCATTTTCCTTAAAATCCTGGTCCTCCGCAGCCACCCTTTTAAATCTGGGCTATTTTCTGGTTGTGTTTTAGGACTTGGCCCTTTCAGGACGAAGAGGGTGGAGGAGAACATGGGATGTCAAGTCTTTAGATTTTCATCCAACCCCTTTCATTTTTGAAGCCCAATCATGAAGGACAGCGTCGTTCATGGACGGATCCACAAATGGTTCCACATCAGACCGTTCTTTCGGGTTTAGCTTCTGATTTAGTAAGCCTGTATTCTAAAGCTCAAGACAAACTCTCACCTTATGTTTGAATGAATAAGCACACACTTATTAAAACAGTAGTTTTCCTTCGCCTTGCTGTAACGCCGGTGTATTTCAACATGTTCTAAAATGAAATTACAAGAACATACAAGTCATTTCAGTTAATATTTATTGCCACATGCAAGCCTGGATTGACACAGAGACTTCATGCTCCCAGAAGACAAAGCTTCAGGGCAGTCGGGACTCTCAACCACTTTTAGTTTTTAGCTGACTGTCTGCGGCGCTCCGCAGAAGAGAATTTTAACTACATTCTAGAAATCTGGATTTCATTTATTGCCATCAAATAATGAAAGCAGACAAAAATTGAGGCTGCTAGTGTTAATTCTACTGGCCTAAGTGACAGCTGAAGTAATTTCGATGCAGGAAACCAGGAAAACAGTAATCCGTATTTATTGAAGAATAATTCTCAATGAAGAAAAGGAAACTCCAGCCACTCCTGCTCTGCTCCTTCACCAACTGTCATTCCAACATTCCAAGCAGTCCCATTGATGGAGCAGGGGCGGCCGGAAGAAACCAAGTAACATGTTACAAATAAACGAAAAGCAAAACAATGAAATACAATTACACCAGTAATATGATACATTTTAAATACATGAAAGTTATTTTTTCCTTACTTATTCTTAACACAATACCACACCACCTTCCTCTTCCAGAAAAGTAAATATATATCCATTTACATTACTTGACTTTGACAATTCTATTGAGATTCCACACACGACCATCCTCCAATTTAACAGCACCACTGTAAACTTCAATAACCTTAAAAACTCTACTAAAATGAGATTCCCCCCCTGTAATTTTCCCAGGTAACTTGACCTTTACGAAATCACCCACTCCAATATGTAACTCTTTTACAGATTTCCTCAAATCATACACTTGTTTTCTTTTCTCCTGACAAGACAAATGTTTGCTCCTTGCTGAATAACCTTCATAATTGAGTTGTTCCTTAGTATAAACTTTAACCCACGGAGGATACACCATAGTATGTGGTATACGTTTCTTGAACATGACAAAAGGAGATTGACCCGTGCTAGTGTGTGGCGTGAACCTATATTCCTCAACCTTCTTCTTAATCATGAATTCCCAATCACACCCTAATTGATTTGCCAACTGAATGGTCTCCTTTAATGTCCTGTTGAAACGTTCCACCATCCCATTTGTCTCAGGATGGTACAAGGCACTCTTTCTATGCAGAATCCCTCTTTTACTCAAAAACTCACGCATAAGTTTAGATGTGAATTGAACCCCATCATCAGTCAAAATGGACCTGGGATTACCTTCTTTACTAAAAACATCTGTGAGAAATTCTACCACAGTCAAAGAGGACACTTCTGAAGAGATCATGATCTCTGGCCACCTAGAAAGCTCATCCATAAGAACTACAACAAATTTTGAATGTGATTTATAGTTCAATGGTCCTAAGATATCAATAGATACGGAGTCCCACACTTCGTTAGGAGCTTTCTTGAGTATCATAGGTTGAGTTCTAACTTTCAATGACTTATCTGCAACATTACACTCCTCACAATCACGTACTTTTCTTTCAATATTTAAGTCCATACCCGGCCACCAGTATACTCCTCTCAGTCTTTCTTTAGTTTTACAAATCCCATGATGACCACTATGGGCAAAATCCATGATGCGCTCACGCAAGTTACACGGGGGAATTAACCTTTCTCCTCTCAAAACTATCCCATTCTGAATGGACAATTCATGCCCAATTTTACTATAATTCTCACTCATATCCTCATTTTTATTTAAGGCCCGTCCATCCAAAAGTAAATCTCTGACACGGGAAAGATTTGCATCATCCTCCATTCCTTGTAACCATTCATCCTCCGTAACACACCCGTCAGTGACAGCACATACCTTAACATCCTCATCAACCCACCAGGAATCATCAGAGTCATAACCATCCCAATCAACATTCTACATTCTAGATAAACAGTCCGCTGCTTTGTTTTCACACCCCGGAACATACTTCACATCAAAATGGTAATCCTGTAATCCAACAATCCACTTACAAATGCGACCCGAAACATTATCCAACCCCTTTTTCTCAAAGATCTCACGTAGATGTTTGTGATCAGTGCATACTTCAAACTTGACTCCCCACAGAAATTGTTAAAATTTTCTTACAGCCCAGAAAATTGCTAAAGCCTCTTTTTCGATAGTCGAATATTTTCACTCCGCCCCACGTAAACTACGAGACGCAAATGCAATAGTATTGATTTTGTCCTTATTAAACTGTCTTAAAACACATCCTAATCCTTTCTCAGATGCATCCGTGGTAATTGAGCAAGGTAGATCTGGTTGGAAACTATTAAGAGATTGAGCTAAAGACAAACCCATCTTTAAATCTTCAAATTCTCTCTGACACTCAGAGTCCCAGTTAAATTCAGATCGGTTCTTAAGTAAACTCCTAATAGCACAAGTTCTTTTAGCCAAATCAGAAATGAACTTCGCATAAAATTCCACCATACCCAAAAAGGACTGTACATCAGATTTACTTTCAGGTGCTGCTAGCTTTATAATGGCATGAACTAACTCCTCTTTAGGCTTTACTCCTTCCGCAGAAATCATGTGACCAAGATAGGAGATTTCTGTTCTAAAAAACTTACACTTCTCCTTTTTTAAAGTTATCCCCTTGTTTCGGAAAATGTTAAGCACACTCCTGACAGATGTTCTATGCTGTTCAAGAGTATCTGAAAAAACAAGAACATCGTCCTGAAAAATTTTCACAAAAGGCAAATCACCTAGTAACCCATTCATCAGTCTTTGAAAGACGGATGCCGCCGAACATAATCCAAACGACATCCTGTTGAATTTAAAAACACCAAAAGGAGTGATAAATGAAGTCAACAATTTTAGATTCTTCGCACAGTGAAACCTGGTGATAAGCTGAGTTGAGATCCAAAGTAGTGAAGAAACGGGCATTGCCCAAAGAACTTATCATTTCTGTAATGTTAGGTAAGGGAAATCTGTCCTCAAGCACTTCCTTATTCAAATTTTGCAAGTCTATGCATAGCCTAATATCTCCGTTGGCTTTAGAAGCAACTACAATTGGGACCACCCATTCCACAGCTTCCACCTTCTCAGTAATATTTTCCAATTCTAATCTCTGAAGTTCCACCTTAACTTTGTCCCTTAAACTAAAAGGTATGTTCCTAACCTTACATGCTATAGGAATAGCTTCTTTTTTCAACGCAATGCGGTGCTTGTATCCTTTTACACACCCAATCTTATCAGAAAAAACTTCAGGAAATTCATTCATAAGATCATCACTACCAGAGCAGACCTTTTGAACTTGGACTTGTGGAACTGCATTAGGGTTCAATACAATATTGAGTAATTTCTGATGGGGCCAACCCAAAATAGTATTCCCTACTACGGGAACATAAATCTTCCCTTCAATGGTATTCCCCTTGAACATGATCTTAGCTTCAAAATATCCTCTCAACTCAATAGGTTTTCCCCCATAACTAAAAGGCAAAACATCTGGAGGTTGAAGAGTAACCTTGTTCGCAAAATGTTTTAAAAAATCTGACTCTGAAATCAGAGTCAATTTTGCACCTGAATCCATCATCATGGAAACCTTGACCCCATTAACATCAACCACATCAATAGGATATTCACATCGTACCTTAGCAATACAGTTTACATCATTTACAACTTGTAAAATGAATGATCTTTCTTCATCATTATCATCACTGCCCCCATCACCAACTTCATTCAACTTCACCACCCCTTTGTCTCCAGACTTACAACACCTAGCAAAGTGCCCCTTTTTACCACATTTTTTACATAACACCTTAAAAGCTGGGCAATCTTTGCTATTGGCTAAGTGTGATGATGAATTACATCTATAACATAACAGTTTCGTTTTCGACGGACCAGGGTATTTTTTAGTTGGCAACCTTGTCCCAACAATCTGAACAGTCTTTAACACAATACCACAACAGCTTTAACAAGGAGTGTTTTGGGCTGTGCTTCAGGTCAGGCATCTTTGATGTCAAAAGGAGCGGCTCACTAGAAATCTTGGCTACAGGGGCGGCTCCGCAGAGGGGCGTCGCCCCCCTGGCTGAGCCAGCAGATGAAAAATAAAACAATAGCTTTGTTTTATTTCATCATCACTTTTCATATGCTGGCTCACCCAGCAGGTGCAATGAGGGGCGGGACTGGTCCAAAGGGAGGTGGGAGGGGTAAGGAGGGAAGAGTGCACTAAGTGTGCATGTGTGTTTGGCCAGCCCTCTGAGGCTGATCAAACACACATGGGCACTTAGGTTTCTCCAACCCAGCTGTATACACAGTCGGGCTGGAGAAACAGTACAGACCCCAGGCTTGTGTCTGAGCGGCAGGGACTAATGCTCAGACCATTCCTGATGCTGCTTACATGTTATGTTTAGCATGTAAACAGTGCCCAGATTGCTGGAGAGCCAGTGCTAGTGTCCCGGTGAATGCTGGAACACCACAAAAGCGGCAAGGCGTCAGAAGACAGCGGGAGGAGATTTTTTTTTTTTCTTTTTTTAAACGTTTCACCAGTCGTCACCCCGCTCTCACCCCCAAAAATTTGCAGCAGCCGCCGCTGCTGCTTGACTATACTGTACAACTGGAGGGCCATGTCAGGCTATTCAACTGGCTCTAAGAGCTAAACACAGAAGCTACGATTAGACAAATCAGTGGTACTCAGTTTACCTGCACGGGAAGATTGAAAGGTCGACTGGCCTTGCAAGGATGTGAACTTGTGACTACAGATCACAGCAGATGCTAGATAAAGTAAATTAGCCACCTTTCAAGGTAATAAAAAAAGTAAGAATCCGACCCTGACCGTAAAGTAAATGAGACACGTGAGAAAATATTATAATCCTTCTGAAACCAAACTAAGCAACAAGCGGAGTAAACACAAGAATTAGTTGAGAAAAAGAACACAAATAAATACAAATTCTTTGTACACAAAATTATACAATCAAGAAACAAACCATCCGTTACCCAAATCATTGACGGAGACCTGCACCAAACAGTATGATTATCCTTTTAGAAATGGGAAAACTAATTTAATTTTGCCTTTTCCCTCCACCCACCGAAACCAAAATGTAATAGATACTAGGCCTTCAAGCAACCTTCCTTGCGTTATGTCACTCTCCACAAGCCCGCTGTTAAGTGCAGGCGGAAGTGTCATCAGAGCATTTTTGTGACACTTAGACACACCCCCATACCCTCTCATAGTAAGTGGAAGCCCTGCCATGTGTGTCTCAGTTATTCCCAACAAACCCCTGAAACTGTGGTGAACTTGGACTCCCTTCTTGTCCTTGCATTGGCCAGGTGGCAATCCGTGCCTATGTATCTGCCATCTACAATGGCCTCCTATGTCCGGTTTCATAATTTACAGACATTTGAGTGGTTATTCACACGAGCAGGCGATGTACAGTCATCATTAACAGTGTATAGGTTAAGAACAGGACGGATTTTGGTCAACATTGGCAGCCATTTTATCTACGTCACTTAGGTGTCCCGAGGTAGGCAGTGTAGCTTTTGCAAGTGAGGGCAGTGTAGTTACAAAATACAGGGGGTACAGATACATGTAACTACCATGGACACACTTATCAGTAACAATAAATGGGATATTCTACCACTCTCAGGCACACGCTGGATTTAAGCCATCAATGCAGTTCCTTGATGGCTGGTTTTGATGCTTCTGGTTTGTTGTTGGCCCCATCGGCTCTTAGATGTATTAAAACTAGGGGTGGGTGCAACCCAAAGTTTCACTCCATGGAATTCTCCAGAGGTACATAAAAACTCTGCAACTTTCCACAAACGGATAGATATCAGTATGTTGCACTTCTATTTTTTAATGCCAGGAGATTGTTCTGCATTAAGAAATCAGCACCAACAGCACCACTCGTGTCTCGAAGTGGTTTTACTGACGCTCAAGTGGATTTTCAGCGAGACCACCTGTGTTGGTTAAAAAAAAAAAAAAATCATCTTGCTAGGTGCCCTTCTAGCACCCCTAAAATCACGCTGGGGACACCAATTCTCACCCGCCAACTTACCACTGGTGAGCCGTGCTCAAAGAAAAAAACTCCACCATAGGGCGGTCAGCAGAATTTAGCCTTAACTCTGCATTATGCCAAAAACGTACCCCTCATTAAAACCATATTCTGGCAAATGTATTAGCAACAGATATGATAGGGATACTGAGGTGGTCTTTTATGGTCCTATAGAGAGTAGGTTTGCATAGAGAGTGTTCTCTGATTTTTTTCTTATCTTGTTCTTCGCACATGTGCGCAAGTGTACTGCTGCATATTTTCAGCGTAGGGGAAGAATGAAAAAAAAAAAATATATATATATATATAAAAAAAAACACACTTTGATTTGTCATTCATAATGTGAAAGAGGTGGGGGCGTAAATGGCACCCTATGAAGTGACATTGGTGAATAAAATACCTGCATGCTTTGCATTAACTGCCAACCAATGGTGAGGCAGCCAGCCAGGAGCAATGCACAAGAGGCATGAACCCCCTCATACCACTCCCCCCGGCACCAGGTAAGGGGTGGGGTTAAAAAAAAAAAAAAAAAAATTTTGAGAGAGGTGTTTAAAGACTTTATTCAAATTCTACTTAAGAAGCAAATTTCAGTTGAGGTGTGAATGTGTATTTACCCTGTAACAGCAACCTATACTGCATTGGTACCAGTATTTATTTATCACTGGGCCACATCCGGTTTCCAGAAATAGTTGCTTGTGGTAAATACTTGTATGACATGCAGCTCTTTTTTTCCACCAGCATGGGTTACAACCAAAGCCCTGGATGAGAAACCTGGAGAATAAGAAGGGAAAAAAAAAAACTACTTACATTTAATTTTCCAATGTAGATGCAGACTGATGAAGGAGGTGGGGCAGTGAAGGGTTGAAATGGAGGGGGTTCCAAAAATTACATTTTTCATTTGAATTACAGAAGGAATCATTCATGAGCAGGAAAATATAAGACAGAACTTGGGGTTTCTTTGGCGTGTTTTCGACCATCGGACCTAGAAAATGCAGGTATTGCAAGGATAGAAGGGCATGCTTTTACAAGTCAAAACCAAGCAATGTCAGGATAGATTTTTGAACATAGCAGGGGAACTGGGGCGCTTGTTCTAGTAGTAAGGGCTTTTTAAATAAAAAAATAAAAAAGTATTTTTTTAAATAAGACCATATGCATAAGGGATCCTCTGTGTGCCAAAATATTTCTATTGACTGGTAGATTTCATTCCCATTGGATTTTGCCTAGAGTGCTAGCTTAAGCGATGAACAGAGTTCTATAGCATATTAAAAATTGTATATAACATAAGGATATGAGAAGGATGCACAGAGAAGGATATAGCTATGCAATAAAAAGGTGGTAGAAACTGTCAGGGTAACCCTGGTGAAGAAAATGGGAATTCACAAAGGTCCTAAGATTGTGTAATAAGGAAGCGCTTAGAGACAGTGGGTGAAGTTCCACTGCACAGGAGTAAAATTGACAACATTTTTAAGTCGAGCAAGGATTTATGAAATTAGAAAGGAGACCAGCTTTAACTGAGATGCATAACAGAGCGCAAGACGTGATTTAGGTAAACAATACAAATTAAGGTGGGGGCCACACCATTGACACATTTAACAACAAAGCATAAAAAGCAAAATTATAGGTAGTGAGGTAGCCAGAGAGAAGAGTTAAGGTGTAAAGAGTCTAGTTGTGTGATAAAGTTTAGATAGACAACAGATGGCAGAATTAAAGCCCGACTAAACAGGAGCAAGTGAAAATGCAAGAAGAACAACAATGTAGAATAACAATCAAAACGAGGTGGATTAAGCATGAAAATAAAGTTTTCTGGCATGAAATGTGAGAAGTGGGCAATCCTATGAAAATTGTAAAGGTGACTTTAGCAGGAGTGGTCATCAATGGTAAATGTTAGTTAAGTGCACAGTCAAAGATGGTTTGGATCAGTCTGAGTGGGGTCCACTGAATGCTACAAATCATTTTAGCAACAAGTATGGGTGAAGACAAACACTCTCTCACAAAGTTTTCAAGAAGCATAGCGTCCCTCAACCCTATGGGGACAGTAACACTGATGCACTGTGCCCTATGTGTACCTAGAAATGACTAGGATTGTTGAGCATCTCAAAGAGACAACCTTCAGTAGCTGGCAAGGTTACTTAACGTGGCAACTCCCTTAAATTATGATAGTACACACTTCTGCGTGGAATCAAAGCTAATACGACGAGGGTTTCAAATGCAGTTGTGCATTCACAGGAGTGTTGCTTCTGCTTAGAGTAAAGGGGTGGCAGATTGTTAAGTGTCCCAGATACACAGAATTTAGTGTATTGTTCAAAGAGAGCTTCTTCTTTTCAGGATAACCTTGACATACCATGTCCTGAATCCAGACAGCTTAAGGTGACGACCATGCTATGACTGGAGTGAAGAGGTCGTTTCAGTTAGGTTTTTTTGAGAGTTTTGAAAAGTAAAGTTTTCATCATCACAGTACAGAACCGAGCTCAGTAGGGCCTGCTATAGGCAATCCAAAACTGGAATGCCTCCATGGGCACCTCCACCAGGGGGTACCAGGATGCCCCTACGAGGAAGAATGGCTGTCCCAGTCCTGGAATGTGTCACTTATGGTAACAACAATCCTTCCATCATGTATGGCTTACATCCACAACTTTTCTTCCTACACGTGAAAGGAGATCTGCACTTAAGCAGTACATACTTTTCTGTTTTTATTCACTTAATTGCACTTCCTGTAGCAGTGCAGTGAATCCACACATTTTCAGAGAGTTGTGATCAGTAATCATTTACACTCAGTATTTTTTAACGGGTCTTTCTACCAAATCTGGTGCTGTGATGCAGTGTGTGAGCACAGAGACCACGGCCCATATTTATACTTTTTTAGCACCGCATTTGTGCCGCTTTTTGACTCAAAAGCGGCACAAACTTGGCACTGCTTTTGTGTCAAAAAATGACACAAATGCGGCGCTTAAAAAAAGTATAAATATGGGCCCAGGTGCCTTGCACAATGAAAGCAAGAGATAACAGTTAGTCACTAATGCACTAAAGGTGGAAGACCAGTCACCAGATGCATACAACGCTCAACTCTCCTATGCCAAATAGAAGAACACTCACAATGCTGTGCTAAGTATAACAAGTCTCACTTCTCCCCAGCGTAATCCCCAAAACAAACTACACCCACAAGCTTTGGAACAACGTTGGGATATTACAACAAGTTATGTAGCCTGGCTCAGGATAGAACAGGTGCTACCAGTGCTTTAAATGGACCGGTACTGTCCAATACGGAGTACAGGCACTTTTTATTTTTTTTTATTTTGAGAGGGAGAGTACATGCACTTTTCAAGGAAAATGTAATATTTTTAATTGGAGAGTACTGGCACTTCTCAGAAACAAGCAGGTACTCTGGTACTGAGTACCCGCAATTCTATTTTTCCATTTCAAACACTGGATGCTTATCCAGCTCAATGGAGCTGTACGATCAACCTCTGGGGAAGGAAGGGCCAGATCTTAGCAACTAACATGCAACTCGCTGATCTATTTTACAAGCAAGTAAGATGCATAGAGCAAGTTGAATCAATGCCTTCTACACATTGCGTACATAGATAGCATTTCAGATGGCAACAGTTTGTATAGTGGTTTACTGGCAACATATCATCATCTGTAATTCATATCCTATAGGACGACTTAAAATCAAAAACACAATGATTACATATTATGATAAGAATGGCCTTGGGAGAGGCAAGAGCGTCTAGTCAAAATAAGGGAGCTTAAGCAGGTAGGCCCACCGTATGGAAAAGTTCGAAAAATGTTTTTTTGTACACTGAAGACTGATGTGTGAAACCCGACTGGCCGGAGAGGCATTTCTGCCTGGGCATCTTAGCCTCCTAGTGAAGGGCCGAATGCCTCTCTTCCCAATCAATTGTAGTGATTGCAAAATGGCGGGCATCCTTTGATTTTTTTTCTTTTTTCAAATGTGTAGCTTTATGCCCCTACCACTCATTCCCCTGTCCACCGCACAGTCTGGGGCATATTAGCCAAACAAATCTTGGACTGTGAGAAGGTAAAACAACTAAGGCCCATGCTTATACTTTTATTAGATCCGCATTTGCGTTGTTTTCTGCCGCAAAATCGGCGCAAACTTACAAAATACAATTGTATTTTGTACGTTTGCACTGCTTTTGCGTCAAAAAACTACGCAAATGCGGCAATAAAAACGTATAAATATGGGCCTAAATTCATTGTTTATTTTTCAGATATTTACATCAACTTCCGCTTCTGTCCAATCGCTTCTAGAGTGGATAATTCTGCCAGTTTAACGTTTTCATATAAGATAGGCAAAAAAAAGGCTATCGCATAGTGTTTTAGAACAAACAGGCAGAAAACCTTTTTTGTGTTTTTCTAGCACAAAGTAGCTCAAGTGACTTTGCATTTTTTTTTTTTTTTTTTTTTTAAACTCAACGGGGAAGCAGTACTGTTTTTTCTCATTTATCAGGAGACACAAAATATTGTCTACACGTAATTTCCCATCACTTTCGAAGCAAGGGCTCTTTCACAGAGGTCTGTATAGCACCATATGAGACCAGGGAAAAAAAAAAAAAACACACAGGACTGTTTAGCGCCCACATTTTCTATTCACAGCACTTCTGCACCCTACAAGGTAGACATGCCTTTTGCAGCTTCTCAGTCCTATAAAGACAGATTTCTTTCTCCTGGGTGCTCTGCGTCACCGTTCTGGAATATCTTGTGTGTGACGGCAGGTCTAGACTGGGGACTCTGAACACTCTAGAGGAGTCTCAAGGACCGACCTATGCTACAGGATGTGTACTGCGTTACTGCCATTGGTATGGCCTTGCAGCCCCATCAGCGTTTTGGTACTTTCATCCATGGTCTTGAGGGATCAGTCATAGGCCGGAGTGCGTTGGAGTGTTTTAGTTAGATCTAGTAGGGAGTGTGTGGGTAATATGCAGCTTTTGTGTACAAGCTCGGTTGAACATGTGCTGGGACTGGCTAGTGTTTGATATTGTAGGCCGAGATTTTTTCCAAATTTAGGTATGTGCCAACTGCAAAATTGGTTTATGTAATGTGTATTGCCGGGCATACACACTGCCCTCCGGGCTAGAATGCATGAGGGCGAAACTTCATGCTTATATTTAAGAAGGCAATGGCTTGGGAGCGGGAGGGCTGTTAACTTCAAGCAGCAAAAACAGGTGGTACTCGCTAAACATACTTAAGTATATGGACTAGGTTCATCCTCTGTACAAAAGACAAAATGACGCACCAAAAAATAAATATATAAATAAATATGTATATATGGGAAGTCCTTTCCAATCAAAGATAGGTGGAGGTCCCTCAACTTTTCTTTGCTGAAAGGCGATAGGTGGCAGGTTTCTGGGCTGCCCTATAAGGGAAGGGATGAGCTCTGCTGAGTAGAGTCCTAGCACACACAACTCCTACATTGTGCTAAGGAAAACAGTGCATTAAGTGTGGTGGTTCTTTTGGGTCAACAGTTCACATCCCAGTGAACACAGACCAAAGCTAGGCCGCTCGCGTGATTTGAAAATGCAGAATGGGGTCCGGCTTTGTGTGATTCATAAGGGCCAGGTGCATTTTTGCTTCCTATAAACCCAATCTGCCTAAAGCATAAGGCAGCAGCAGAATTTGCCAGGGTCCAAGGAATTACATTTTTACTGGTGCAAACTAAAGTTGGAGACCTCAAGGTTAGCGCCCCCCAGTTCACTGTCTGAGGTACTTCCTTCCACGTTTTGTATGGTGCAGCCATGCCACAGAGCAAAGCTTACATGGGCTTAAAAAAAAATGCACCACGATGGGGCTTAGGGGCAGGAACTGATACAAATATTTTAGTGGGCAAGTTGCTTTTCCGGTGCTGGAGGCCAAATGGTCTGGCCAGAAGTCAAGATATTCTGCAAGGTCATTTTGAAGGCAGGAGCAAGTCACAAATGTGAAGCAAGTGCCAAGCTTCTAAACTTGATGATTTTGAGAGTTGGTGTTTGGAGAATAAAGTACGAGGAATATCAATTTGCTCGGCCAAAATAAGCTGGACCAGTTCTACATACGGAGTTGCAGATAATGAAGCGATTATAACTTAGTGTCCTACCAGGTGGCAGCCAGAGAGGATATTTGATGCTATGTTAAGTAGACAAAGGTCATCGGCACAAGCAACCTCCCGCCAACTGACAACAATTCCCTGCCGACAGTGCAAGACCAGAATTTGTTCTATCATCCAAACATGCCATGTCCGCACTGTAGGCTGATTCCAAGGCTGCAGCCGGCAGGAAAAAAAAAACTGCCTGACAGCCCACTACAAACATCCAATGTTTCTTCCATGCTGACAGGGTAGGTGGAATAGAAATGGAGTCAACCACAACGTCACTTCCTCTATAGCCTAGGTGTAGAATGTGACCAACTGCTGTAATCAATAATGGAACTGTTTATTAAGTAACAGAAATAATACACCCACCCCTCTAGTGAATGAGTGTTCAGGTCTGTAGACCGCATCATCTACAGCACATTATTTTTTAAATTGCGACCTAAATCCATTAAAACTAACGAATGTGTGGGTTGTTGCATTATGTTTTTGGAAAAGATTCAGGGTCACATACCCATTTGACACAGTAAAATAGAAGCAACCTTTGGACATAATTTTTTGCCACCACAAAAAAATATATAGACACTCAAAACAGATTCTATATCAGAGAAATGGCAGATTGTGCGCTATAAAAACGACAGTGCAATTCAATCATATAAATTACATGCTCCACTTCGATCCATATGCAAATTTTAATACGTTGAACTTCAGAAAATCACTGTAAAGAAGCACGCTCAAACAGTGTAGGAGGCTGGCCTGGCTTGTAGTAGGTACCAAGGGTTACTTACACTCTACTCTGTACCAGGTCCAGTTATCCCTTATTAGTGTAGAAGAGGTGTTTCTAGCAGCTTAGGCTGAACTGAGACATGCAAAGCTCCTACTATACTGGTGTCATATGCACAATATCATAAGAAAACACTATACACAGATGTACTAAAAATAAAAGGTACTTTATTTTTATGACAATGCCAAAAGTATCTCAGTGAGTACCCTCAGTATGAGGATGCCAAATATACACAAGATATATGTACACAATACCAAAAAAAAATGCAGTAATAGCAAAAGGAAGTGATGCAAGCAGTGTACAGTTACAATAGATTGCAATAGGAGCACATAGGTATAGGGGCAACACAAACCATATTCTCCAAAAGTGGAATGCGAACCACGAATGGACCCCAAACCTATGTGAGCTTGAAGAGGGTCGCTGGGACTGTAAGAAAACAGTGAGGGTTAGAAAAATAACCCACCCAAAGACCCTGTAAGGTAGGTGTAAAGTGCACCTACAACCCCCAGAGAGCACAGACGTCGTGATAGGGGGATTCTGCAAGGAAGACCAACACCAGCAAAGCAACAACAGTGGATTTCCAGACCTGAGTACCTGTAAGACAAGGGGACCAAGTCCAAGAGTCGCAACAGCATCGAGAGTGGGCAGATGCCCAGGAAATGCCAGCTGAGGGTGCAAGGAAGCTGCCACCGGGTGGAAGAAGCGTTGTGTTCTGCAAGAACGAAGAGGACTAGGAACTTCCCCTTTGGAGGATGGATGTCCCACGTCATGAAGAAGCGTGCAGAGGTGTTCCCATGCAGAAAGACCGCAAACAAGCCTTGCTAGCTGCAAGGGTCGCGGTTAGGGTTTTTGGATGCTGCTGTGGCCCAGGAGGGACCAGGATGTCGCCACTTGGATGAGGAGGCAGAGGGGGCACCCAACAAGTCAGGGAGCCCTCACAGAAGCAGGCAGCACCCGCAGAAGTACCGGAAAAGGCACGTAGAAGAGGAGTGAACCGGAGTCCACCCGAAGTCACAAAAGGGAGTCCCACAACGCCAGAGGACAACTCAGAAGGTTGTGCACTGCAGGTTAGAGTGTCGGGGACCCAGGCTTGGCTGTGCACGAAGGAAATCCTGGAAGAGTGCACAGGAGCCGGTGCAGCTGCAAATCACGCGGTACCCAGCAATGCAGTCTAGCGTGGGGCGGCAAGGACTTACATCCACCAAACTTGGACTGAAGAGTCACTGGACTGTGTGAGTCACTTGGACAGAGTTGCTGAGTTCCAGGGACCACGCTCGTCGTGCTGAGAGGGGACCCAGAGGACTGGTGATGCAGTCTTTTGTTGCCTGCGGTTGCAGGGGGAAGATTCCGTCGACCCATGGGAGATTTCTTCAGAGCTCCTGGTTCAAGAAGGAGGCAGGCTACCCCCAGAGCATGCACCACCAGAAAACAGGCGAGAAAGCCGGCAGGATGAAGCAATACAAGGTTGCAGTAGTCATCTTTGCTACTTTGTTGCGGTTTTGCAGGCGTCCTGAGGAGTCAGCGGTCGATCCTTTGGCAGAAGGTGAAGAGGGAGATGCAGAGGAACTCTGGTGAGCTCTTGCATTCGGTATCTGAAGAATTCCCCAAAGCAGAGACCCTAAATAGCCAGAAAAGGATGTTTGGCTACCTAGGAAGGAGGATAGGCTAGTAAGAAAGGTAAGAGCCTATCAGAAGAAGTCTCTGACGTCACCTGCTGGCCCTGGCCCCTCAGAGCAGTCCAGTGTGCCAGCACACCTCTGAATCCAAGATGGCAGAGGCCTGGGGCACGCTGGAGGAGCTCTGGGCACCTCCCATGGGAGGTGCAGGTCAGGGGAGTGGTCACTCCCCTTTCCTTTGTCCAGTTTTGCGCCAGAGCAGGGCTGGGGGATCCCTGAACCGGTGTAGACTGGCTTATGCAGAGATGGGCACCGTCTGTGCCCATCAAAGCATTTCCAGAGGCTGGTGGAGGCTACTCCTCCCCAGCCCTGACACCTTTTTCCAAAGGGAGAGTGTGTAACACCCTCTCTCTGAGGAAGTCTTTTATTCTGCCTTCCTGGGCCAAGCCTGGCTGGACCCCAGGAGGGCAGAAACCTGTCTGAGGGGTTGGCAGCAGCTGCAGTGAAACCCCGGGAAAGGCAGTTTGGCAGTACCCGGGTTCTGTGCAAGAGACCCGGGGGATCATGGAATTGTCACCCCAATGCCAGAATGGCATTGGGGTGACAATTCCATGATCTTAGACATGTTTCATGGCCATGTTCGGAGTTACCATTGTGACGCTATACATTAGGTAGTGACCTATGTATAGTGCACGTGTGTAATGGTGTCCCCGCACTCGCAAAGTCCGGGGAATTTGCCCTGAACGATGTGGGGGCACCTTGGCTAGTGCCAGGGTGCCCACACACTAAGTCTCTTTGCACCCAACCTTCACCAGGTGAAGGTTAGACATATTGGTGACTTATAAGTTACTTATGTGCAGCGGTAAATGGCTGTGAAATAACGTGGATGTTATTTCACTCAGGCTGCACTGGCAGGCCTGTGTAAGAATAGTCAGATCTCCCTATGGGTGGCAAAAGAAATGTTGCAGCCCACAGGGATCTCCTGGAACCCCAATACCCTGGGTACCTCAGTACCATATACTAGGGAATTAGAAGGGTGTTCCAGTATGCCAATGTGAATTGGTTAAATTGGTCACTAGCCTGTTAGTGACAATTTGGAAAGCAGAGAGAGCATAACCACCGACGTTCTGGTTAGCAGAGCCTCAGTGAGACAGTCAGTCATCACACAGGGAACACATAAAGGGCACACTTATGAGCACTGGGGCCCTAGCTGGCAGGGTCCCAGTGACACATACACTAAAACAACATATATACAGTGAAATATGGGGGTAACATGCCAGGCAAGATGGTACTTTCCTACAAACAGTGTTTAAACATACCTCCATAATACTGTACATGCAGAAAAAACTGATGTATGAAAATATAGCCACGGACCCATGCGCATAAAAATCAGGCTTAAAGCGGGTATTCACAATGTACCCGGAGCATGTCCTCTACAAATGGATCAGTTTAACTATGCACGATATACGTGGTGACACTCTCCCTGCAACTCACTAGTGTGTCGATTGGGGAGGTGGGGGGGGCGGAGGGCGGAGGCTAGGGTCAGGCGGTGGGAGAGGAAGAGATTAGAGTCTCCGTACAGAAGGAGTACCTCTATTTCACAGTACAAATCAAATAAGCACAATGTTACAGTAGAATTTCACTGGAATCGAATTCCTCCTCATCAAAAGTTACAAATACAATTACAAAAAAATTACAGTGGAGTTGTTAGACAAACAGAGGGCACACTACATGCACAAGGAGAGTTTTTAAAATACGGAACGCGTGCACTGTCCAGACGCACCAGTGAACACGACAGTCTATATACACAAATATAGAAAATAAAAAAAATACGAGTTCAGCTATAGCTCACTGAAATATTCTACATTAAATCTGTAATGTAACTTTTGCTATAAAAGGACGGACAAAATACAAATACATACAAAACAATCATTGGCAAAGTAAAAAAAAAAACTGGGTTTCTTGTACTAAGCATGTAGTGTTAGCACATTACCATGAGACACATGGGAGTAAGCCTAAAGAAGAGGACAAAGAGGGCTATGGCTATAAAGTAGTCCTCGTGCAATTCAATGCAATCACTGGAGTGGGGGGGGGGGGTTGGGGAAGATAGTCAAAACATCCAAGAAGAGATAAATATTGAGCTGGGCGGACTAAAATGTGATTGACAATGGCTCAATCCAATGACTAAAAGAGGTTGGTCGGAAAAAAGTGAATGCTGACAATTGTGGACCCAAAGCTTAGTCCATGTTTATTGTTAACAGATCTGTTTGATAACTATGCGTCTAAAATACAGACCCAAAAATCATAATTTAAAGTAACAAAGAGAAACTTCATAAGGTTTCCTTTGTTCGAGTTAACTATATAAACTGACAATTATTCATATAAAACGTAGTTTAAAGCAACAAAGTTAAAATGCAAACACAAAACATATTTAATTTGAACATAAATAAAAGCAAGCTGACCACAATGTTTTGCCAATACAAACAATCAAATGACTAATTAGATCTAAAATTATTAGCAACACCACCCACCTCTAGACACCAACAAACTAATCTACAATATTTGCAAGTTAAAAGCCAACTTTCACATATCTATGGGCTTACCAAGGACTGGAAAATATCCATAGTACAATGTAGAGGGACATTATTAGCAGTCTCTGAGCAGACAGACCGTAGACATTTGGTCATTAGTGCATATATCGAATTGCAATGTGTATTATTACACTGCTGGATTGCTAATGTGGAGCATATCATGCCATAGTACATGTACATGTGTAGCATGACAACAACTGAATACAAATATGCAAAACTGACAAGTACTGTTCTTCGCTCATCATTTACACAATTTATTCGACATCGTATTAATCCCTACCAAGTAAATTCAAATATTATGTGATGCATTAAACCG
Source organism: Pleurodeles waltl (assembly GCF_031143425.1). Taxonomy (NCBI): domain Eukaryota; kingdom Metazoa; phylum Chordata; class Amphibia; order Caudata; family Salamandridae; genus Pleurodeles; species Pleurodeles waltl. Next base: position 743,078,447 of record NC_090450.1, on the reverse strand, counting down.
AAATCGTCTCGTGACCATCTCAATGGACATTCTACACGAGACTGCCTCCCTTGGCTTGGTGCACATAATATTAAAGAGTTGCATTAAATGAAAATTTAATTAACTGAATTCTGGAGTCATAACCCAAGATGACCTATTCGTTTTTAAGGACTCTCAAATCTGAAAGAGAAGTTAGGCCTTTGAGCTAGAGGACTTCATTGTGTACTGGTTCATGACCACATTCTGAATAATTGTTAAAGGCCCCTAAAAGTTACCTCTAAGACTTCAGTGTTTATCAGGAATACACGTTCTGCTTCATGTGGTCCTATTTCCCTTGCTACACATGTTTACATCATGTAGGGCTGGTGCTCGAGCCCCGGTGCGCCCTCAGAAGTTGGCGTCGACGGCATTATACCCTCCTCAACCGGTAATTAATGCAGCCGTTTTCAGACTACTTGTATTACAAAAAAAAAGTAATGTAAATACGTATGCAAAAAACTGAAGACAAGTAGTGTTTGTCCAAACTTCAAAAACAAACATTGCAGGATGTAGGTATTAACAAATAGGTATTGTTGTTAATATATGTATGCTAAGATGTCGCAGTGCATATGTATTCGGGAGTACATGGACCTCGTCTGCAGACTACACCTCAGAGGTTGCCCCACAACTTATCAATAGCTAAATCTAGCTCTACGGAAAGCCACATGTCCCTGACGGCCGGCACAAAGGCCGAGGGTGTGAAATGCCACGCAGCTTTGGTTGTATTTTTGGCAAGGCTATAAGCAACTGGGAAGTTTAACACAGAGGCCACGTTGTAACCTTCACTATACAGTCCATATGGCGACCGGCCAGGTTTTCACCAAGGGTAAGGATTTCTGTTTACAGTTCGTGGTTCTCGTTTTGGGGTGCCACGAAGTAACTGCGTACAGCCAGGAAAGGACAACTATGGATAATAAATTACCCACTTGGTTTCAGAAATTCTTCAGATAATTCACAATGACAGCTCAGTTGCAGGAAAATGGCAAACGTTAATACAGCATTAAAGTTAAAAAGGCTCGTTAATGTCAAAATACACCAAGTCAAACGCCCAGTTAGAACATAATTTAACGTGAAATGTGTCAGCCCATATGGTATAGAAATAGGCTTTTTATAGCCTATGACCTCAAATTATCACTGATCTAAGATGAAAGAACTAAGGGAAGTGCCTGTGCTCCGGACTGTCACTTGTGGAATACCCTACGTAAGTGTACTAGGAAACGGTACCCATAGTAAGGGGTACTGCGGGGAGCGCATATGCACCGGATCGTCACTTGTGGAGGGCGCTACTGAAGTGTATTAGGACAAGAGTACCCAAGGTCTGGTCCGGTACAGAGAGGAGCGCATATGCACTGGACCGTCACCTGTGGGAGACTACAGAAGTGTTTAAGAAGGGTATCAGAGCAAGGTACTGAGGGGAAAGCATATGCATCGGACCGTCACCTGTGGAAGACTCTACTGAACTGTACTAGGACAATAGTTCCCATAGTAGGGTGCACAGTGGAGCACTTATGCACCAGGCTATCACCTGTGGAAGACTCTACTGAAGTGATTTAGGACAAGAGTAACCTCATGGTAAGGTACAGAGATACGTGCCGATGCACTAGGCCATCACTGATGGAAGACTTCTGAAGCATACTAGCACAAGCGTACCCAAAGTAAGGTACAGAGGGAAGCATATTTTCACCGAACCGTCACCTGTGGAAGACTCTCTACTGAACTGCACTAGAACAAGAGTGCCCATAGTAAGGGTCAGAAAGGAGCGTATATGCACCGGACCGGCACCCATAGTACGGTACAGAGAAGTGTGCCTATGCACCAAGCTGTCATCTGGGGAAGCCTCTACCGAAGTGTACTAGGACAAGAGTACCCATAGTAAGGTACAAAGAGGTGCGTCTATGCACCAGGCCATCACCCAAGCGTACTAGGACAGGAATACCCAAAGTAAGGTACAGAGAGGAGCACTTATGCAGCAGGCTGTCACCTGTCGGAGACTCTACTGAAGTCTATTAGGACAAGAGTATCCATAGTAAGGTAGTGAGGGGTGCATATATGTACATGGCCTCACCTATGGAAGACTCTACTGAAGTGTACTAGGACACAAGTACCCATTGTAAAGTACAGAGCGGAGCCCCTTGGCATCGGGTCATCACCTGTGCAGCTTCACATATTTAAGGGTACTGGGACAAAGATCATCCGATGTCCATCAAAGCTATAGAGGTGAGGACCTGTGCAGAGGGTTATCACCTGTGGAAAACTCTACTCATGCGTGCTATAACAATGGCCATCAAGCGACTGTATCCATAGTATGTTCAGAGGTGGAGCTAATGTGCACTGGGCTGTCACCTGTGTAGTTTCCCCTAGTGAAGGAGATAAAGACCACCAAGTGTACATCCTAAAGTTAGATATTAGCACCTATGCAAAGGGCCGTCACCTGTGGAACTCCCTCTGCTGATGTAAACTAAGACAGTGACCACCCAGAGGGCAGTGCCCACAGTGAGGTAGAAAAAGAAGCATCTATGTACTGGGCTGTCACCTGACAAGCTTCACCTACTGAAGTGCACTAGGACTCGCACCATCTATGGGACAGTACCCTTGGTAAGGTACTGGGGTCAGCACCTATGCACTGATCTGTCACCTCTGCAGCGCCACCTACAGAGGGGCACCAGCGAAAGGACTAGAGCGGACATGCTAGATGACAGCTCACCAACAGGACACTAGCTTGTACCCACTAGTGCATCTACCATGGATGCCTAGCTGCAGAAAGTTAGGCACTTCTACAATCCGCTTACTAGAGAAGGGAACATTCGGTCAAAATCTATAGTCAGTGCACCAAAAAGGAGGGGAGGGAGCATGTGGCCTGTTCAAGCTGCCACAACGCCGATCATTATGACAAATGGAGCAGGCCCAAGGCAAGCTGTTCCCTGGGCAACATCTCTTAGTAACGGGCACAAGGGAGAGATTCCTCTCAATCCTGGTACATCATGCTCATGTGCTGTGCAAAGAAGTCCTCGCGGGGCCTCAATCTGTTACCTGCACAGCTGATGTAAGAGCGAGCAGAGCTTCTCCCCTGTGTGGCAGAGGCAGGGGTGACATCATTCAAGTGCGCACAGAAGTACTGGGATAGTGGAGTCAGTCAATTTCCTTACATTCCAAGCCCTAGGAGACCTAATTTAAACATCAGACTTACCCAGACTTGGTTCTTCTATATACATTTTCAATAGAAAGCTCCAGACAATGCTTTGCGACTCTCAAACGTGGATGGGCGCCTACATGCAGCATCCTAAAAGCCTTTGGTGGAGTTAAAAACCAGCAACTGGGCTCACACTGGAGTATGGCTTATGAGGCTCTGTCTGGGCAACCCACTGATGGTCCAGTTTTTCTCAGTCAACCTGGTAACCAAAATCATAACCCTCATAGAAATCCCCAAAAGAAAAGAAAAGCGCCCTCACTAGCAGCCACACTGCTTCCCACCTACCCTGTCTGTTTGACCTCTGGATAGAAGGTGTCCCTAAACAAGATCATAAACAGTGGACTTGAGTGAAACTCATCTTCTTACTTTCTTCTCTTCAGAATCATTTTCACAGCATCAAGGTGACCGGCTTATGTGATCAGCGATGTCAAACTTTAAGTCAGCTCTGATGTCACAGCAATGCTCCATATCATCTTCAGGGTCTTGTTGCACTGCACCATAATCATGTCTTTTTGACATTTAAAATTACATTAAACTAGAGGGATTCAAACTGTGGGGTGCTACCTTCCGCATTAGTCAAGGACAAAGCAAGACATGGCTGAACTATGTAGCTCTGCAGGCAAGAGCAGAACTCACAGCTCATGCAGCACACAGTTGCAAAAGTAGCCATGTGTGTGGAAAGACAGTGCAGTATTTTCGAGGAGTGTAGGTGAGACGAGGGACAACGTGTACAGAAGTGTTAGGTCAGTTTATGCACCGCTAGGGGATGTGTCCTTCCCCTTCAGATAGAGCCATACCACAGGTGGGGAATTGGTGGTTGGGGAAAAAAGTCAGTTCTCAAAACTCCATAAAAAAAGACTGTACAAGTCTGTTTCTAACAAGCTGAAACCAGTGGATGCTAGCAGCCGCTCAAGTGTGGGCTAGAAACGGCGATAGTTCCAAAGACTTTTGCTCTGCACTTGTGTGCAACAATCTTCAAGAGCAAGATTGTGTACATGAAGGAAGCAGAGTCTTGTTAATTGCCCATAGCAGTTTACATTTCCCGCAACCTCTGCCAAGCACCCAATTTATCCCTCTAACATTCTATTCCAGAATAAAAAGAAGGTACAAAAGTACTACATAAAACCATTTTCTTATTAGACTTTTCAGTCCCTTTGATCTTTTACAATACCGACCTGTTGGTGATACATCGAATTGCTGCTAATGCTCTGTCTCCTAATGACTACTCAGTTCTTCAGGCAAATTCCCCCCGGCTCACTCATTACCACTAAAAGCAGCACATGTGTAAAAAGCATGGGATCTGGTGCATCAAAACTGAGCTGTGCCCAGAGACGAAACACTCCTACATGTACTTCAAGCTCATTAAACCACACAGACAAAGTCCAATGGAACGACCAACCAACCACATCAAAAGGGAAACTTCCCAGAAACAAAAAAACAGGAGGCCGGAAGAAGGGCAAACCACATCGATTCTAATCAAATGTAATCCAGCTGAGCCCACCCTTGACCCCTCACCCCTACACATAATAGTCAGAGTCCAGACATCCAGCAAAGGAGCAAATGAGAAACTGATCAACATATGCGAAGCTTCTACATGTTTGTATTTGAACTTTTCAGATGTGATCCCTTCAAGGCGCTGCATGCACGATGGCCAGGTGCTGTTGCTTCTTGGACTGCTCAGCAAGGATGGACAACTGCTAGAGCTCTCTGAAAGGGGTGGTCTCCTCTGGCCTAATTGGGGAAGGCAATCCTAGGAGACTGACCAAATGTGAGTGTTCTTTGGAGGGCTACTCTGGGGCTTTCTGTGTAAATGTAACAGTTTGTGAAGAATATACCGGTATTTGATGGAGAGTTAAAGCTTCCATGTCACCTTGAATGAGTAGGACCGAGTGAGGGGTTATTCAGAAATGCATTCCTGCACCCATTTTATTCAATATTTACAACGGATACTTCCAAATGGACTGGGAGATTAGAAGTTCTTTCAACCAAAGTGGGAGAGTAGAGAAGACACCCCTCTCAAAAGCAACATTCAGACATGGTTCTTAGGTATCACATAAGGGTAGATTTATATTGTAGATCATAATCCCTTAGAGGAATTAGATCACAGAGAACCAAGACAGTTTAAAAAAAAAAAAAAAAAAAAAAAAAAAAAACTTAAACACAGATCATTGTGTTCGGCAAAAAAGTATAAGTGGGAGGGTTAAAATGCGAGTCTCCTAATACTGAGGGTAGCTAATAAATATTAAAGTTTGTGGGTTTTAATACAAATTTGATTATCTCTTATGTTGTCTCTGCTAGTCTACGATGTAGCTGATGGATGGCTGAAGATTCAGCGGCTGTGACAATTATGTGGAAAAATATTACAAAACCATTACCCATGTGGGGTCTCAAGGCCGATGTCTGACCACCCACTCTTATATTTATGGTATATTAGCAAATATGGAGAAATACAAGTCGTTATTCAATTTTGAGTTCTAGGTTTTTTTTTTTTCTTTGTGTTTTTTTTATTTACATTTTAGAGTGTTTGTACAGGACGAGGTCGCAATTACTTTTGGGATGGCCTTTATTGTAAATGTAGCATTACAAAACTCAGTTATGAGGATTACCAATTTCCTATTAGTATATGCATTAACACGATTACAGTTAGTATTACAAGCAAGATAACACTGCTGAAAAAAAGCAAAATAACACAACTTAAGAGTAGGACCTCCGGGGAAGAGGTGGCCTGTGAGCAACATGCAGAAGTGAAGAAGCGTGGGAAGGGTCAACAGAATTTTGGAAACTGTTATACGTTTTACGGGTCTGTAACAAACATAAAATTATGTAGTCTATACCCCCCCCCTTCAGATGCAGGCGATCACATGAGAAATAAAATTGGGATTATATGTAGGTAAAGTCTATTTATGACCTAGCGTCACTACTGATCACACGTAACCCTGTTCATTTAATCTACCACCGTGGAACTGGACCAAAAGCACAGAATGGTCTCACTGAGAGCACAAGACTCATCACGGTAATCAACAATAACCACTGATCGTGAGTTCGGAACCAGTGTGCTGCCCGACTAAAGCACTTCAGTGTCTCAACAGAGATAGTAAGCGCTACATAAATGTAATAATTACAAAACAATACAAACAAATGGCTTGGTTAACCAAAAAAATCAGAGAATTATTTTCTAACTTGTGCGCAGAGAAACCGCTGGCCGCACTATAAAGGTTAGAAATATTTGCCATCCCTCATTCTTGTGATAATGAAAACCATATCCACTTAAAGAGAATGTGAAAAAGGTATTCAGTTCCAGCAATTCAATCAAACAGTTTTGTAGTATATCATCGTAATTCTATAAAGGGGTTCACAGACATGTAAATTAACATTTAGATTTTTCTCAGTTGCTTTGCTGTAGGCTCATACCACTTTGGAAGCGTGATAATAAAAATAGCAACTTGCATCAGAAGTAATTCATTACAAACAAATAACTCCTTGATAAGCTTTTTTTAAATAAAAAAAAAATACAAAAAAAAAAAAAAAAGAAGAAGAAGAAGAGCACCTGGCCCCAAGGACTCTGCTTTCTCTTGGGGCCATTGGTGAACTGGCACTGGTTAGGAAAGCAGTTACTCTGGTGCATTACAGGGGTCGGAAACGTTCTCTAGGTGGCCAGAGGTGGGAAAACCAGACACTTGGGCCGGAACAGGGAAATAATACCTAGCGAGGACAAGGTTCTGGTAGCCAGAAAAGATTACAACCACTCAGATCCCTGTTCTCCTTGTAAAGAGGGTGAGTCCATCCAGAACAGGAGTCCTCCTAAATAAACATGTTTGTCTCATATTGCCTGCACCTACGGAGCAATAGGCGTTCCAGAGATGCAGAGCCAGGGGTATCTGGGATGACAAAAATCAGCACGTCTCAGTGCACACAATAAATGACATATTGCACCAACTTTCCGCGTTCAGATTAGAAATACTGTGCTAGAATATGAAATTCACCATCATTTTTCAGGCTGGCGCTGTCCCCATTTTCAGTCCCTTCAACAAATTAATCTTTTTTTAGTTCTGCTTCATTTTGCACCTGAGACACGCTGCCATCATTTTAAAAATTACCACCTGCTGTGCCATGTCCCATAAGGTAGGTAGGGTTAAAGTAATAGTGATTGCAATTAGCTGGAGATCCCTAAAAAAAAAAAAAAAAAAATCTGAACACACCAAAAAATAGCCAGACCCCAAAATGTATCATAGTCGGGATTCATCTTGTAGGCAGTAGGCTGCAATTGAAAGGGACAGATGACGTACAACATTTTTTAGTCTTTATTTCAAACTAAGATGGCTAAACTACTTACACGTGTGAAAACTGACATGGAGAACATAACAAAAACAACTGTTACAAGAGAAAACAAGCATTTGTAATGCAATAGGTCTCACGTTAGAGCAATTGGCATTGTAAATTCAGAACTGGACTTTTCCTGCTACATAAATTGGTCAACCTTGTCTCATAATTTCATCTTTTCCTGCCATGTTTTGGTGGTCACTGGTGTCTATTGACTTCAGAAATAACAAGCCCTTGAGAAGATGAATGCACAACCTCACGTTGTGTAAACGTCTGAACAGAGTTTGGAAAATAAGACTGGAAAAGTGAAATGGGAAAAGCATCTTTTGGTATTACAGATATATTGTGTAATCGTTTCGGGTCAATATACAGAGTTGTATATTTGCCACCCATATAGTTACTTGCCTTTTGGCAAGTGTGCTTTAAAAAATTTCCTTAAGCTCCGACACCCAGGCTTTGGTATGGTAAGATAAAACATATAGCAGTAATTCCATTTTATTTACATTGCACAGATGTGCGCCAGTTGTAGGGATCAGTATGGATAGCGTTCTTTGGTTCCGCCAAGGAGAACTGGTATTGTTTGGGTAATCGGGAACAAGAAGCAAATATGAAAAGGAGAGAGAAGATGGAAGAGAAAGAATGAGTGGGGGACATAAGTTTGAACCGAAGAGAGAAAAATCATATTGGAAAAGAACAGATCTAGGTGGGGATGGGAGAAGGCAGAGAATAGAGATAGGCTAGAGCGAAAGATAGAAGCAAGGGAGAAAAGACTGGAAAAAAGAGATATGGTGGTGAGGGACAGACATTTCAGTAAGAGCAGACCCCCCAGATACAGGAAGCAGACCACTGATAGAGAAACACAGGGGGCAACAAGTAAGGAGACAATGTTGGGCATGGCTACTGAAAGTAGAGCCCCATCTAAGCCAGCAAGAGGGGCAAGTGCACGTCAAGCTCATACGCTAACAAGACAGGCGAGTCCACATCAAGCTCATACCCTAAAAATGATTCTAAAATTAAAATAAAACAGCATAAACATGTATACCAACAAACAAAATACTCTAGAGAAACGTCTCCGACAATGCAGTCAAAACACAAACATCGAAAAGGAAAACAAAAATGAAATGTAAAACAGTTGACATAAGCAAGCTGATTCAAAGCACCACGGCCGCCATGAGCGTGAAGGAGAGAAGACAAAACAAGCATTTTCAATGCAACGGGTCTCGCATTTGTTTGAGTTAGAGCTATTAGCATTGTAAAGCAAAAAAAAAAAAAAAAAAAAAAACAGCGCGATTGCGCTATGTAAAATGCAGAGCGATCGCGATGGATGGAAAATAAACACATGAAGTAGTCCGGACTCCAGGCTGAAAACATCGAGCCTCGTATGTTTTTGGTACTTTACCAGTGCTGTATAGGTGGGCTAAACACCGGAAAAGGCATGACGTATGCATGCCTTTCACAAATGAAAGCAAGCGGATTTTAAAAGGCAAGCCCACGGACCAATGTAAGTGACTGACGTGGCATGGGCGTGGTTTCAAGCCCAAAGAGAGATTCCAGAATGGACGGAGCACTTTGTGCTCGCCCATAAAAAACAAGGCTCGACAGTTAAAAAAACAAATAAATAAAAATAAAATACCCTCAAAGATGAAGCAGAAAGGAGAAAGAATTGTGGCTTGGATTAAAGAGAAAACAAAACATACAGGAGGAGGGAGGCGGGGCCATCACACGATGGAGGAAGCATGACAATGTGATGGCCAACAAAAATGTTCTCTTAGTGATTTCTCCCTGGGCAGGAACTTAGGGCGCGAAGGAGGGACATTTAGCACAATGCACCAATAAAAGTGAAGCATTTAAGACAAGCACAGCAAAGAACGAATGGCAAGAGTGCGCGTGACTTAAGCCCCTATACTGAACACAGCATGTCTCGCTGACACAGCACATGCGTGCCTAGGCTCAACCTAAAAAACAGAAAATGCCTCATTTAAAAAATGTAACTTTGGGATAAAAAATAAATAAATAAAAAAAAGAAGAGGTAGGGGGACCCTTATGTCGCCCTCAAGCAGAAGGGAGATGATTGACAGTATTTTTACACTGTTGTGGTTACTGACAGAGTATTTGGAGATAGACAGTTCAGAGGCTTTAATATGCCACATTTTTATAGTGAAACAGTTATTCAGGCACCTCGCACATGAGACAACTCTGAACTGACAATTTGAGCAGAAAGAAAACACATAGCAGAAACCTGTTAGTATTTCATTTCCTTAAATACAACATAATGCCACCAGAAAATTCATAGAATAATATTTTTATTATACAGCCGCTGGGTCCAGTATTAAGGATGCTGGAAGGGCCCTTCAGTCAAGTTGGCAGGCTTCCTGCAACACTTGGAGCTAGGAAGATGGCATAATCCCCTCCACCCCCATACACTGTGAGAGCACAGGTGCATTGGTCAATGGAAGTAACAGAATGACCAGATTGGACAGTGCCTTGGACTATCTGTTAAGGAAGCGGTAGAGTCAGGAAGGAGTTATTTTCAAATAAACTAATGTCTGAACGAGGAACCATCTACCAAATGAAAAGCAAGAAAGGGGGTTGTGTTGCTCTGCTTTTGGTGTGAAAGCCCACTCTCAAAAGAAAAATACTGATGTCGAGTTGAAGGGTCCCTCACACCGTCACCTTAGTTGCAGCCCATTTTAAATCATACATCTGTCATACTCGATGTATGAAGCTGGGGCTGCTATACTCACACCCAAGCGTACCCGTCCAAGAGTAGTCTATGAGGAATGGATTGCACTACGACTCGTTTGTAACTTGCAATCCTATCACCAGAAGTACAGAGATATTTGCATCATACTGGACGTTTGAATTTATTTAACCTTAATCCAGAGAAGTCTAGAGTTTGCTAAGTTTGTATTCTTTGCAGAAATAAGTCAAGTAAGAGTGTTTTTTCATTGTCTATTAAATTATGATTGGCGTCCAAGTTAAATTAACATGTCCTGAAATGGGAACGAAATATTGCATAAATCCGCAAGGCTGCTGTGGTGCCTCTGTCTATCCGGAAATCTAATCATTTTCATTCTATTTATTCATATATGACTATCGTGCAATATTCTGTTTACACCGTGAACGAATGCATAATGTGTCTCTTTTGCAGCACTTGTAATAAGGCACTTAAATCCAGCAAAAGGAAAGTACTGTCTTTGCGTTTCAGGGGTCTCAGTGTCTGGGGTATAAGATGGTTTTGAGGCACCAAACCAGGTGCAACTCAGTGCAATGTTCTGCTTTATGGTGACAAATATTTCTTACTACAGCCCACACGATAAACTAATATGAAGCAACAAACCTACACCCAAGCAAGCAAACCCTACAACAGCTAATCTGGGTTTTGAACTTCATGAAAATTGTGATTGATTTCGGTAAGAATTACCTACCACTCAAAAGTTAAACAGAAATGCCACTTCTACTTAGACACACAACAAGAACCAACATAATCTAGATTATCTAGGGCAGTTAAATTCTTAGTGGCAGTAAATTAAGTATTAGACTAGCAGCGCTCATTGTCAGAGAGCAAAAACAAACTCCGTCATCTTTAGGAGCTAATAGAAAATACTTTTAATAACATTAAAGGAGGCCTACGCGGAGTTCGGAGTTCTGCATCGCGGAACTCGGAGAAGTGACAAAAAAAAAAAAAAAAAAAAAACATGCCATGCTATGCAGGGTTCCACCAGCGGTGGAGTTTCGGTAAGTTGCACTGATTTTCAGCACCAGGGGTTTCTCCTGTGCTGTAAAATCAGCACGAACTGCATCCCTCGGAGCGCCAGAAGGTGCTAACTTCTTTTTTCCACTGGAGTGGATTTCATACTCGAGCTGCAGCTTTCTCAACGTGAGCAGTAGTGACCGTCCATGTTCAGAAATCTCGCTCAGGCTCACCAACTTAGCGATTTCTCTTGCTCGCAAACTTAACGTTGGCGAGCTGCCTGAGGGAGAAAAAAAAAAAAAACTCTGCTCCGTGTCACTTTGCAGAGTTTTTCTGAAATCAGTGCAGAGGGCAAAGAGGGCAGAGTGGGGAAAACGCCGCAAACTACGCCAGCGGAGCAGAATTCTTCACCCACTCCTAATTAAAAGTCAATGTTACCCAATACTGGAAGTACGAAATGCAGCACTGACAGTGCTGGAACTCAGTCTCCATGAAACATACAGAAATTGTGTTATACATATCTATAGGACATACGTTCTACCAATGTAATGTAGCTTAGGCACGCTGCTTGGCCAACGTATTACTATACACCAGTTCTGTCAATGCAGTTTAGGATATTAGAGGGGAAAAAAAACAAAAAAACATCAGGAGGTTCTCACTTTCCCCCCCACTTAAGAAGCTACATCGCTTTCAAAACAACTGAGGCAATATTTTTACTCAAACAATGGCAATGCTAAATGTCTGGATTATACTGTGGGCCCTGGCAAACATAGAAAGCTTGCTGTGAGAAAGTAGCCTCTTTCTAGCCTTGTTACCCCCACTTTTGGCCTGTTTGTGAGTGTATGTCAGGGTGTTTTCACTGTCTCACTGGGATCCTGCTAGCCAGGGCCCAGTGCTCATAGTGAAAACCCTATGTTTTCAGTATGTTTGTTATGTGTCACTGGGACCCTGCTAGTCAGGACCCCAGTGCTCATAAGTTTGTGGCCTATATGTATGTGTTCCCTGTGTGGTGCCTAACTGTCTCACTGAGGCTCTGCTAACCAGAACCTCAGTGGTTATGCTCGCTCATTTCTTTCAAATTGTCACTAACAGGCTAGTGACCAATTTTACCAATTTACATTGGCATACTGGAACACCCTTATAATTCCCTAGTATATGGTACTGAGGTACCCAGGGTATTGGGGTTCCAGGAGATCCCTATGGGCTGCAGCATTTCTTACACAGGCCTGCCACTGCAGCCTGAGTGAAATAACGTCCACGTTATTTCACAGCCATTTTACACTGCACTTAAGTAACTTATAAGTCACCTATATGTCTAACCTTTACCTGGTAAAGGTGGGGTGCTAAGTTACTTAGTGTGTGGGCACCCTGGCACTAGCCAAGGTGCCCCCACATTGTTCAGGGCCAATTCCCCAGACTTTGTGAGTGCGGGGACACCATTACACGCGTGCACTACATATAGGTCACTACCTATATGTAGCTTCACAATGGTAACTCCGAATATGGCCATGTAATATGTCTATGATCATGGAATTGCCCCCTCTATACCATCCTGGCATAGTTGGCACAATCCCATGATCCCAGTGGTCTGTAGCACAGACCCTGGTACTGCCAAACTGCCTTTCCCGGGGTTTCACTGCAGCTGCTGCTGCCAACCCCTCAGACAGGCATCTGCCCTCCTGGGGTCCAGCCAGGCCTGGCCCAGGATGGCAGAACAAAGGACTTCCTCCGAGAGAGGGTGTTACACCCTCTCCCTTTGGAAAATGGTGTGAAGGCAGGGGAGGAGTAGCCTCCCCCAGCCTCTGGAAATGCTTTCATGGGCACACATGGTGCCCATTTCTGCATAAGCCAGTCTACACCGGTTCCGGGACTCCTTAGCCCTGCTCTGGCGCGAAACTGGACAAAGGGGAGTGACCACTCCCCTGACCTGTACCTCCCCTGGGAGGTGCCCAGAGCTCCTCCAGTGTGCTCCAGACCTCTGCCATCTTGGAAACAGAGGTGCTGCTGGCACACTGGACTGCTCTGAGTGGCCAGTGCCATCAGGTGACGTCAGAGACTCCTTCTGATAGGCTCCTTCAGGTGTTGCTAGCCTATCCTCTCTCCTAGGTAGCCAAACCCTCTTTTCTGGCTATTTAGGGTCTCTGTCTCTTGGGATTCCTTAGATAACGAATGCAAGAGCTCATCCGAGTTCCTCTGCATCTCTCTCTTCACCTTCTGCCAAGGAATCGACTGCTGACCGCGCTGGAAGCCTGCAAAACTGAAACATAGTAGCAAAGACGACTACTGCAACTCTGTAACGCTGATCCTGCCGCCTTCTCGACTGTTTTCCTGGTGGTGCATGCTGTGGGGGTAGTCTGCCTCCTCTCTGCACTAGAAGCTCCGAAGAAATCTCCCGTGGGTCGACTGAATCGTCCCCCTGCAACCGCAGGCACCAAAGAACTGCATCACCGGTACCTTGGGTCTCCTCTCAGCACGACGAGCGAGGTCCCTTGAATCCAGCAACTCTGTCCAAGTGACTCCCACAGTCCAGTGACTCTTCAGTCCAAGTTTGGTGGAGGTAAGTCCTTGCCTCCCCACGCCAGACTGCATTGCTGGGAACCGTGACTTTTGCAGCTACTCCAGCCTCCATGCACTTCCGGCGGAAATCCTTTGTGCACAGTCCAGCCTGGGTCCACGGCACTCTAACCTGCATTGCACGACCTCCTAAGTTGTTCTCCGGCGACGTGGGACTCCTTTGTGCGACTTCGGGTGAGCACCGTTTCACGCATCCTCGTAGTGCCTGTTTCTGGCACTTCTGCGGGTGCTGCCTGCTGCTGAGAGGGCTCCTTGTCTTGCTCGACGCCCCCTCTGTCCCCAGACGCAATTGGCGACATCCTGGTCCCTCCTGGGCCACAGCAGCATCCAAAAACACTAACCGCACGATTTGCAGCTAGCAAGGCTTGTTGGCGGTCTTTCGGCAGGAAAACACTTCTGCACGACTCTCCACGGCGTGAGGGATCCGTCCTCCAAAGGGGAAGTCTCTAGCCCTTGTCGTTCTTGCAGAAACCTACGCTTCTACTGTCCAGTAGCAGCATCTTTGCACCCACAGCTGGCATTTCCTGGGCACCTGCCCATCTCCGACTTGCTTGTGACTTTTGGACTTGGTCCCCTTGTCCCACAGGTACCCTCGACTGGAAATCCATTGTTGTTGCATTGTTGGTTTGTGTCTTTCCTGCAGAATTCCCCTATCACGACTTCTATGTCCTTTGGGGAACTTTAGTGCACTTTGCACTCACTTTTCAGGGTCTTGGGGTGGGCTATTTTTCTAACCCTTATTATTTTCTAATAGTCCCAGCGACCCTCTACAAGGTCACATAGGTTTGGGGTCCATTTGTGGTTTGCATTCCACTTTTGGAGTATATGGTTTGTGTTGCCCCTATCCCTATGTGTCTCCATTGCATCCTATTGTAACTATACATTGTTTGCACTGTTTTCTAATACTGTTACTGCATATTTTGGTATTGTGTACATATATCTTGTGTATATTTGCTATCCTCATACTGAGGGTACTCACTGAGATACTTTTGGCATATTGTCATAAAAATAAAGTACCTTTATTTTTAGTATATCTGTGTATTGTGTTTTCTTATGATATTGTGCATATGACACTAGTGGTACTGTAGGAGCTTTACATGTCTCCTAGTTCAGCCTAAGCTGCTCTGCTAAGCTACCATTATCTATCAGCCTAAGCTGCTAGACACCCTATACACTAATAAGGGATAATTGGGCCTGGTGCAAGGTGCAAGTACCCCTAGGTACTCACTACAAGCCAGTCCAGCCTCCTACACTTGCTACAGTGAAAAATAAAACGAAATTAAATTGATTGTTTTATGTGCAGTGCATCAATGAGTTTGAGAATTTTAGTAGGGATGAGTCAGTGCACGTTTGCGGTCAAGCACTGTAATGCTGCACCAAACAACTAACAGAATGAGGTGAGAGAAATGTATTGCGGACCCCAAAGCCTTTTTGTGAGTATTTTACGGAACATTAACTAATAAAAAACTGTTTTAAAAAGACAACAGGTCAGCAGACACGCAGTAAGACACGGAGGCAGACTCCACAGGACGTCCGGTGCCCATCGCAATCGGGCAGGTCATTGTAACTAATTGGCAGTTTTACATCCTTGAAGAAAGGTGAATAATGCCTTTGCAAAGCAATCACGGCACAGAAAGTTCATTGAAGATGAAAACTACTGTAGTTTGCTTCAATGAAATATAAAGCTCATTTAAAAGTTTACATTTCAAAGTGAGTTAAACATTCAAAAAAGGGTTACTAATGCTACCTAGAAAGGAGGTAAAGCTTTAGGGTAATGATTAAAGCTAAACCTTTTGAGCTGGTGTTAACATTAATGATAGTTTGAAAGTCGGTGGCTTGTGTTCTGTTTTAGAATTGGGTTATGCTCAAGCACGGTTGAGACACACACACGATAGAGATATATATATCAGCTTAAGAGAGATCCTATATCATTGTCAGTAAAAAGGGATTCGAATAGTTGTGCTTTGAGGGACCTAATGTTGCTTAAATAATTCATTTGTGTTCTGAAGTGGTTTCTCCATGGAGGTATTTTTGTGACCTGGATCCAGAATTGACCCTTTTCTTTTACCGTTAGAAAAATATCTTCGGGATCGGAAGAAAACATTGAGTGCGCTTAACTTCTGCGCAAGAGTAGAGTGTGAAGTGCACCTGTGTACTAACTAAGGCTTGTGGAAACAGAGTCCAGGACAAAATGCTCGAGCCATTAAGACAAAAACTCTATAGAAATTGGCATTTATAGATCAATTATGTTGGCTGTACTCAAATCCAAACACAAAATGAGTTTCGTAAAAAAAAGAAAGCAGACATGAGAAAATGAGGCAATCCTCCCAGCCACATCTCTAGAACAAACCTCGAAGATTCCAAACTATTTCATGCCACCCGCAAATGACAACAACAGCAACAAAAAAAGCATCCACAGGGCAAGGCTTCGATGACCTAACAGCATATTCCACGGGCACACACTGTTCTAGAACTCAAGTGAAGCTCGTTTGTAGGGCCTGGCCTTATTTCACCCTTATCTTTATTTAAAACATAACCGGTTTCCTGTTGTGATCCTCTGAAGTATTCAACAAAAGACAATTTAGGTTGGATCAGCCCTCTAAGGTCAGAGGACTAGTTAGAACTTTGGTGGGCATACAACCATACATTGGCTAGTGTTCTTCATGAAAAAACCCTGAAACCTGTTTGTGTCACGGAAACCTGTGCTTCAGGTATGCCACCCAACACATTATATCCACCAGCAGCTAACACCTACCGACAAACGTACATTCTCCAGTAACTGCTACGCAACCACTGTTTACCAGTCTCAAGTCGCAACACTTCACTTAACATATATTTCATATATAAAAGCCAGTATAAACATCGCACGGTGTTCAAGTAAGCAGAACTGTGAATCCCAACAGGACAGACTATAAACACAGTATAAGACGCACAAAACCTGCGCAGCCCACAATGCACTGCAATGATCAGGGGAAACTCAGTAGAGTGTATGAATTGACCAATGCCTTGTCGTTTGTAAATACGAGTTGAGCTGAAAACCTTTTTCAAAATAAGTCGTAAGTTGCACTTTGAATCGCACGTTTTTTTTGTGTTTTATTTTCTTTTATCAGATTTGTGATAGACCGGGTGAAATAGCATGTTTTTTACAGGGTGAGTTAAGGGCACATCGGATTGAATACAGGTGTTTGAGAAAAAGAAAAGGGAAAGAACACTACTCACACATAAAAAGGGTCGTGTTGTGAGTAATAGATCCGGTGATCAAGGTCGGAAGACAGAAACGCATTTTGTTATATCGCCTCAGAAGCAATCCAGTAAAGTATTGCATGAATGAAACCACTGTTAGCGCAACCCTCTTTGCTTTATCAGAGTGAAGGAGCAGCACTTGAAGAAAAAAAATATATAAATATTATATATATATATATATATATATATATATATATATATATATATATATATAAAAAAAAAAAATGTTCAAAAGAATTAAACCAGCCTCAAAGGCTTTACATTACATTGTACTAAACCAGTCAGATGCTACCGAGATGGCAAGAGAACAAGGGCAGACTAGTGTCTAGTAACACAAGTGTTTGATTGCTGACATGTATCAGTCAAAAGTTAAAAAAAAAAAAAAAAAAAAAGGCCGTACCCAATAAGAGCCAAGCATGTGATAAACAAAAGGTGCCTGTAAACAATTCAATGAAATGCTTTGAGTGTAAGTGCTTCCACACCAGAGAGGGCATAGAGCATCAGTGATTCAGGGGAGAAATGCTTGAGTACCTTATGCTTTATCGTTTTCAGGACTTACAATCATTAACTCCCTTTCCTCTAGTAGAGTGCGTAGTCCCTTATCTCTTTAGGTTTTGCAAGAGGAATTTTGGAGAGCGTAGATGGACCACCTTGTATGTGAAATAAGTAAGTCAGAATGAAGGACTGCCATGCTTCACGAGGAACCATAGGATGTGATTTAGCACTAGAGTGATGGTGCTGGTGCGCAGCCATAGAGATTGTTGCTTTGAGGGTGGCTAGCCTGGGTGTTGGGCCACATACTAGGATGCATTTGCCTTAATCAATTCTGGGACATGCCTTGATCAACACGTTTTCAACCTTGACTGGGGATAAAGGGTTTCATTATCCTTAACGTTCTCGGATGGAGTTTTGAACGTCTGAGGATCTTCTTACACAATGAACATATTAAACATTGACTTGCATACAGACACTGTGATGACTTGAGGCAGCGCACTGACCTAAGCTGTTCAGGAAAGGCAGTTGCACCTGCAGTGAAACAGCTTTTCCTTATTAGTACAGCGATCAACCGACTTGGCCAAAGAGGCTTCAGCACTCATCACTACCTGTTCAGCAGTCAACTGGAGTTGGACAGTTGACAATTCCTTGAGGCCAAGGCATCAGTCTCTGGCAAAATTCACCCTCCTTTCTCAGTCCCGTGCTTTCAAATTTTTGTACCTTTGCTAAAATACTGCCATGCTCATTATCTGCCAAAAACTCCACTATTAAGATGAGTACCATACTTCCATACTACAACCACAGAACGCTATTCTGGTCTTAATTACAACAAAAGCTGAGTAAATTGTGTTGGTCACTACAGACAATGACAGCCCCATTTATTTAAAGAAACAAACACGGTTTGATTATTTCTTCTCACAACAAATACCATTTGATTTCTACTTACATAGCCAAATAGTTTAATTCTTCCTTGCTACAACCAACTACTGTTAAGATTTCGCAATGACAACTGAAGACTGCTCAATTCCTTGGTACAACTGTTTACAAGCACCATATAGTTCCTATTCTCACTACCAATAAAACCTGATGCATTCCCCACCAAATCAGCACCACAAAACTCTCAATTCCTCTTTCAACACTCATTTAATGGTAATAGTGAAAGATACGAAGGATTTAATATCATTTTGTTCCCAATTGTTTTTACACCCAAAAACTGACCTATTCTTTCCTCACTGCCCCTACTCTAGCAATAACACTGTTAACAGATACTGGTCCTATCCTGCTTACATGCAGAACTGTAAAGTTAATAAACCCCATTCTTTAGTAGCACCAAGCAAGACTTCCAGTCCTCATTACGGCTGCTTCCAAATACCTTCCCTTTTCATTGTTGCTAAAACCACTAAATACAAACCTACTACTCGGGAGGACTAGCAAATAGTGCTCCCCATCTCCTCAAGGATGCCTTAAAACCCTAGTGAACTCAGTCAACATACGCCTTTATATTTCTGAAAGCGGGGCCGATGTATAACTTCATGTCAAAGCACAATTACAGCAGGAAACGGTTCAATTAGTCGTTACTACAACTAAATAAAGCTTGGTTTATGGTAATACGGTACCAGAAAAACCTCTGGTTCACCCCTCCGACAGTAACACTTAGTACTGCGATATTCCTCTTTGCCACCACCACCATGAAACATGGGCTCTCCGTTCATTATCACTACTTACGGTTAAACATGAAAACTGACTGAAAAAATATTTTTCAAAATCTCATACACCAAAATATAGACAGACAAAATATCGAAATTAAAACTTCCCTTCAAAAACCAAGACCGATGTTTAATTCTTTGAGCTACTCAAGAGCATGCCCCTGAAATATTAGGACAGGGTAATTTTACTATTCTATGTACAGTCCCAGCACCTTTGGTGACAGGTGTTCTGCAGCGCGAATAGGTGTGAGTCAGAATGTTTGTAGGAAGGTATGGCTACAAGATGGACATTTTGGTAGACTGGGTGTATGCATTTTACTTTAATCTGTGTTTACATGCGACTATAAAAGAAATATTCATTTCCACAAAACAAAGTAAGGTCATCCAATGACGGCAGAGCATGTCCACACAGTAACCAAAATGTATCCCTCCCTCAAGGATGACGGATGTAGCCCATCAAGCTCTACGGCATCACACTCCAGGCATTACATGAGCTGCACATAAACTGGGCATACAATGTGACACAAGACGTGCATTCCACTACCCATCACTTACACCAAACACTTTCCACATAGGCCACTCATAATTACCTCCTTACCAACCAGACACAATAACAGAATGTAATGTTTAATCGTTCTATTCGTCATTCTTTGCCAAACTACAAGCACAGTAACCATAGTTTGGATAAGAGCAACCCTCTGGTTATCACGAGCAACACTAACACACGGCCCACATAGGCTGCATTTTACGTCAACATTTTCCCAACCAAGCACACCGTACAGTGTAGCATTGTACCCCTTACCCTAATGCATCTCTTCAGGGGAAGTAAGTGCTATGCAAATAGAACTACAATACAAACAGAGCTGCCCTCGTCATAGCCACCCAACAACCAGATGGTCCTCAAGACCACTGCGGCCTTCAAGTGCATTACACACAGAGGGCACCATTCACTACAGCAGCCAATATTTTGCCAGCAACTGTACTATGCTCATCCTTGCCATCAATGCGCTATGTGCTACGGATTATTCGACGAGCCAGCTCCCATATATCTGCCTCACAAACGTGCACGCTGTAAAATGATTTGTTTGTAAACATATTCTTGATTGAACTTGACTGGCTTTAAACAAAGGTTTTTGGACGTGCATTAAAATCAGAACCCGAAGGGATATTATTTTAGGAATGTACACAGATCTTTTTAGCAGTCAAAACATTTTACCCGCACTTTAATCACTTGCTTCTTCTCACTTGATCTCCTGAAGAAGGATGAGTGCTGAACTTGGCAGTATTTGGCCTTATCAGCTGCCAGCAACACAGACCAAGGGACGCATGCGTTTAAAACCTAGTGCTAGCCTTGGAAGCTTGGAAACCAGCCTAGGTCTCAGGCTGTGGCACGAAAGAAAATAGATGCATGTGGAGCAGAGTCCTCTCCGATCCTCGAATTTAATTTTACCAGAAATGTCACTTAGAGGGGGCCAGCTCTACCAGCACCAGTGTAGACAACATTAGATGTGGCACCTCGGAGCCAAAGCCATTAGCGCTTGCTCAGCCCACAGCAGGCACCCCGACTGGACAAGAAGTTCCATCCATGCAGTTTAACCCACAAATAGCACACCACCTTAAGGAGCAGAGCAGTCAGCCCCACAAAATCCATTTCACTTTAAGAAGCAGCTCCATCAGTCCTAGTAATAAAGCCACCACCTGACACTGATTACAACAGCTCCAACACAAGAAACATTGCGTATTGTCGAAAGGCCTTCACTCCATCCATTACAAGAATTCATCAAGACATTTGTTTCAGTCTCTGTGGTTCAGCAAGATCTTGAGAATGTAAGAAAAAAAAACAATTGGACATTAAGAAAACTTACTGTTGAAGACCAGGGTCATGCCTTTGCACTGATCCAGCTTAATCTATCTTCATCTTCACCACAGCGGATCACAACATCCTCCCCCAGATAAGAGTCTCCCTCAGGTATCAGAGGACAGAGCTCTTTGGTGTATCAGGTTATTCTGAACTAATTACAGACATCAGGTGAAACACATCCATCTCTGATATCAGCAAGGATTAACAATGTTGCTCATGGTTTATGTAGCCTCTAAGAAGTTCATCCTCAGCAACCACACTATGTGCTACAACTAGTAGGCTAATGACAAAAATCCAAGTCATTTCTAAGGACTGTGAATCAAACTGCTGTAGATCAAAATCACATGTATAAGATGAAATGGCCCTGCCTCACTGGTTTAATTATGGGAAGCACACTGATAGGGGGTTGGTGATCACTTGGTGCTTCCTTACAATTAACCTCCTTTTAGAGGTATCATCAGCTCAACACGATCTTGTCGTCAACCACCTACTTCAGGCAGTTATTTATTCAGCCGGTCAACAGTGAAACAGAGCACTATTCCACTGCAAACCACTGCCTGTAATCCTCCTTCTTTGAACATCAGGAACATTAGATCATTGCACTTGCCTACAGAATGACACATCGAGGATCAACTACCTCAAAGTCCAAGGTGACCTCTCAGCAGTAAAAGCATGAAAACCACATAGGGCACAAAACAAGGTGGCCTTCCTCTTTTTGTATCTAAAATGAACTAGTTACACACTTACAGATGTAGCCAGTGAAGCAGATGATCAAACTCATAACCCCTTGCCCCCTTCATAAGCTGCACACAGCAGAAATACCACCCATCTCATAAAGCAGATGCTTCCACTCTCACGATTGTAATTCAGCTACCTAAAATAGACTCTTGGTACACTCGGAAAGATGCAAGGAGTGGCTGAAAGCTTCACCCAAGCAGTACTGCTTACAGTTGAGTCATGTAAAGAAAAATGTTGTTGAAAAAATAACTGTCTTTAACCAGTTTGGTGGTTCTATGTAGCGTTGCAAATGTCCATCCACACTTATGACAATCATACCTCTACCAACTATATAATGGAAACATTTACTTCTCTGCCACGTATTGCTCTGGAATTGAAGAGAAAAGCTCCACAGTGCCAGAAGCGTTTTAGGCAGCAACCGAATTATAAGTAAGTTCTACCAAAAAAAAAAAACGAATTAAAGCACATCTAAATTGTAGACCGCATGATAGAAGTAATCTAGAGCAGTGGTTCCCAACCTTTTGACTTCTGTGGACCCCCACTTTATTATTACTGGAGCCCGGGGACACCCCACTGAATCTTTCTTGGAATCCGGGGCCCCCCACTGAGTCATTACTAAAAGCTGGCGACCTAATCTGTTAATATTCTTTAATTTTCTAAGCAGTCGCAGACCCCCTGACTGGGCTTCGTGGACAACCAGGGGTCCCCGGACCACAGGTTGGGAACCACTGATCTAGAGGACATTTTCCTCTGTGCTTAGGACTAGCGTAGCTTGTTCTGGGGCACGCCAATTTAGCAGATAAGGGACTGGGGCATAAGGTGGTAAATCTGATCAAACCTGGGATTATACCTGATTTACCAGGTTCCACAGTTGACAACTTGGGCATGATACCCACTACTAAAAAGAGCCCACTTTTGTTTGCATGTCTTCAGTGTTAGTGAGGCGACCCTGGCCTCAATTCCCCCAGGCTTGAGAAAGATTCTTGACTCCACGTGATACACGTTCATCAGAAAACAACTGGCGAAAACAGGACAATCTATAATAATGAAAACCACAAGTTATCCGGAACAAGATTTCGTAGGAGAAAAGGATTGTCTGCTTCCAATACATAACCAGCATTGCAGAAGCAGATGCCCTTAAAATGTCATTCAATTTAAAGCTATGAGCAGGCACTCCACTACTGGTGTGCCTAAGAACACTCAAGCCCTCCATGTGTGATCTATTATTCTACAGGCTCCTGGCCTTTGCCATGAGGGCCAAGATCCCAGGCCTTGACAACATCTTTGGGCTGGTGCACATACTTACATTTCATGGACCAATGCTGTGAGGGCTAACAACAATTACAGGTCTTGAACACAACCAACCATTGGTTCAGAGGTACAGGAGCCCTGTGAGAAGGTCATCCATCCTTCACAGCACTGGCTAGGACATCTAGCTATGCCTGTGCCCGGTCAGCCTCACAGTGGATTGCCAGTCCTGGTGTGACAACAAATGGTAGGGACAAAATACTCTAAATCCCATACTTCTTTCTTGGAGCTGGGTACTGCATGCTCATTCAATGGAATGCTCTATCCTGGGCAAGCTGTGCCTAGCACACACCTCGGAGAGCTTTCATTCTGGAAGTGTTCAACACTCTGTATCTTCGGCCCTGGCACTCCAGATAACCTATGAAGATCATGCACGTTAGCCACCTGTAACATAAATTCCTTTAATTTGAGCAATTTAAACAAATTGCATTATGGATAATCCATCAGATTCCAAATTATAGAATGAAAAGCAAATAAAGCAATTCTAGACAGCTGGTATATTTAGCTTCTGCTGAAGTGCAGGCCGGAGGCTCTTTCAAGGAGGCTCTTAGGTTTTAACCCACTATACAATCATGGCCTACATGCATCTCCAGGTCTCACAAGAATTACGTTTAGGAAGCCAAGTAGGGCTCTAGGTGCTAGCCTTGTCTGCACAGAATCCAGTACTTCGCAATCCCTGCTCGTTCTCCTATTTATTAAATTGGATGCAAGGACAATACTCCTTGAGAGGGCACAAACCTGGTTAGTATTGTAACATTGCCGGAGAGCATAACACTTAACAGAAAAGAAGCAAGCATTCTTCAGTTTAATCCACACTTCAAAAAACGTCAAGTCCAAGCACATCTTTTGCAAGTCTACAAGAAACCCTGAGACACAGTCACTAACCAGCCCCCATCCCCAAGCATGTCCAATAACATCTACTACAAGGTCAGAAGAGACGTCCTACAGTCCCAAACCCTCCACCACTCATTTAGTCAAAGACCATCCTAAGACATACAACCACTGGAGACTACACCAATAACCCACCAACCACAGCAGGCACAAAAACATCCACTCCAAAGCCAGAAAACAACCCATGGCCCATCATATGCCCCTGTAAACGAACGCAGGTGCAAGCACATCCACTGCAAGTTAACCCAAGACGTGAGCCCCTCAATAAATGACCTGAAGCATGGGTGCATGCAGGAGAAAGACTGCCTTCCTTGAATACCACCAGCCCACACATTGTTCCACCACAGGGCTAGAAATTGCGCAATGAGGGAAGCCTCCCCTACCTAAACAGCACTATGGCACAGTGTGATGGGACATCTGTCTTTACCTCATTCTGTTGCTGCCTCCACTACCAATCTAGAGTACAGAAATCCTTGACACCCTCGCCCCATTCCCAGGGTGCAAATATTGGGGCAAACTGCCTGAGTATGCCATGAATGGACTGAACTTGAAGATATTTCCACCACCCATTATCTCTCGGGAGAGGGTGCATTTACTAGATTTAGATTTAATATGTATTTGGCACATACGATCTTTGAGGCCTCTATGCCATCCATGTCTGTGGCAGTCAGCTCTCCCAAGACTTCGAGTAACAGCTGGCTCTCCCTAGGTATCCTGGTCCATTCATGCCTTTATATTCTTTCTCCAGATCTTGAAAGCAAAGACATGGGAGTATCGTTCTGAAAAGGCCAATGATCAAGAGGGACCAATGAAACAAGCAAGCCGCCCTTCTCCTACCAAAGACTCACAGTTTATCCTTTCATGGTTTGGATTAGGCGGACCAGTCTAGACAGCCCTGGGCACACTGGAGAACTTGCCCCGCCTGACTGCGAGCTTAGCCTTTCAGAAAAACAGTACTTAATTCTGTATGTGCAAAGGCCAGACGACCCTAAACCACTTTGCAATCCCCCTCGCTGCGTTAAAAAAATAAGTAGTATTAAAACAACACATTAACAACCAATTTTGTTTTTACAGCCCCAGAACCTCGCCACCGCACTGTCAAAGGCTCAACCGGCTGATTAAGGCATATTCTACTGTGTTAGACGTCACAAGCAGCAGTGCAGCAAGTGTGCATTGTAAAGGCTGCAGGTACAACTGCGTTCAGACACACGAATATACAAGCATTGAAAGAGCCCCCGTCTCCGCTGTCCCAAAGCCCGCCACCGATGCCCAGCACTGAAAGAAGAGCTGCTCGCAGATGAACCACCTCCCAGCCCTGCACACCTCTGCACGGGGGGAGGGCAACACCGCAGGCCAAACACATCTTTCCAAAGGGGTCCAGGTGCAGAGAATCCGTGCGTGCAAGATCGGGACCCTGGTTGCGGCTTCTGCACTTCAACTTTGAGACATAAAGTGTCCCCAGCGGACTTCCCTCCGGTGAGAGAAGCCACATAAACTGGCTAAAATGCCCTTTCAGACCTATACACAAAGTGTCTCTTGGAAATAGTCAAAGTGCATCATAGGATGTCACTGAGACCAGTATCAGGCGTCAGGTCATGGAGTCTCTCCTAGTTCGAACTAGACCCAGGTCAAGGGTCACATCCGAGGCTGTCTACTGTAAAGATAACAGCCCTGCCAGATTAAAGCGCTTCAACGCCTGGTCAGGGGCAGTACGCGCTATATAAATACAATTGCCGATAGAGGATCCAAGTTGTCTCACCATGAGGCCCATGGCAGATCCCTGGCTATCTATCTACTAGTGAGAGACACACCCAGTATTAGGAATTAAGCTCCCCGTGGCCCTCAATAGGGTCCCTCATCAATTCCCCCAATGCAGTGCATGGAAAGCTCTAAATATACTAGTGCAGTGCGGTGCTATGTACTCAGTGAAATGCAGTGCATTTGTGTGTACACACAAAAATCGCAATCTGCAGTTCTACCCAAACGCAGTGCAGTTCTATTCACACAAGGTGCAGTTAAGTACCCCACAATCACAGGCGCAGTGTTCTATGTCCCCAAAATACAAACGAAACCCTCCTATTTTCCCCAAGTGCAGTGCAATTCCCTGCGCTCAAAGCCAGTGTTCCGAGCCCGACAGTTCTGTGCCCCGAATTAAATTCAGTCTTCTCTATTAAAAGACGCACATAGGCGTCCTAGGCCCCCATGTAGCGCTGTGCTGCCTAGACTCAGTGTAGCGGCGTACTGCCCGCGTCCCTAGCTGCAGCCCTCGGAAGCCGCCCCTTCCCTGACGCTCAGTCTCATTCCTGCTCTCTGAGATCAGCGGGCACTGCCAGCCTCTTATTGTGAATGAGTCCCACATGCCAGCCCCACTCCAGAAGCCATCTTGTATCCAGGCAAAGCTACAGCCCAGCCTTGCAAAGTGGCAGCTCCAGCATGGGGATGCCTCTCTTTCCCCGGAGGTGGTGGACGGGGGAAATTGGACAATACACTCGTGTCTCCCTTGTGGCACGCAATTACACATTCAGAGATTGGGCACAAAAACAAAATCTCCTGGCGACAGAAAACCTGCTGCTCTCTACCCGAGGCGCACAAAATATATACCTCACATGGGGATATGTAATATATAATTACACGTGTGCCGCGAGGGTACATGACACGTGGGTTTAGTGGAAATATAGCTCTCGTTGGCTGCAACATGTTCACGTCTCTTCTGCGGGAAGCACCTATGCACGCCTCTCCTGGAGGGTATACTGTCGGCAGCTCACTCCTGGGCTGCACAATGCGTGCTCTCCGAGTGCAAGACCCGGGGCACAAACTATACATGAGACGTATTTTTGTAGACTCCCTACCCACCCGACTTCATAGTTGAACAAAAGACGTGTCTCACTGGGTGTACTTTATAAAACTTTTTGCACTGTGTACACAAAAAGCACATCTCTCCTGGGTTGCACGCCTTGCAGCTTTCTCAGGAAAATCACCCCCAACAGCGCGCGTTTCTCCACAGAAGAGACAGTGCGAGGGTCCGCACTGAGGTACGCAAACAGTTTTCTTCAAGGATGTGCTCACAATTTGCAGATCGCTCAATAAAGTGCACACAATGCATAGGTCACCCGTGCACGTATATTATGCAGAGCTCAAATATTCATTCATCTCTTTAGGGGTTACGCTAAACATGGCTCTCCCTTCAGAAGAAAATGTGCCTTTCTGTCTTGGGATGCAGAACATGTACATCTCTACTGTGGTGTGCACACAGAGCAGATTACACCGATAGGCACACAGTATATGTACACTCTCAAAAACCCAACATATTCTGACGTCTCTCCGAACGCGCAAAGTGTAGACCTACCAAGGGCGGTTACACTTGATGTGCAGATGGCCCTTGAAGGTACGCAGTATGCGGGCCTCTCCCAGGTACACACACAATACCCATAAGGCGATAGAATCCACAACATGCATGGTGCTCGTGTAGGGTAAGCAAACCACATTTCACTTGGAGGCACACATAATGAGCATGTTCCCTAAGAGGATACACAGAGTACGTGCAGAAGTCAGCTCTGCTACAAATCGGTCTCTCCGGGGGCGCAAAATACAAGGGGGGGTGGATTAATTACATTCTATACAGACATCTACTAGAGACACGCAAAACACATTTGTACATGGGACAAAATGCTTGTCTACTCGGAGTACACAAACTAAGCGTTTCTCCTGGGGGTATGAGGGCCTCAACTTGTGGATGTCTAACACTATAAAGCTGCGGGGGGGGGATTTCTGATGTGTGAGGGATCTAATTGCCCTTGGGGTCTGTCCATCCTCTTGCTCAGTGGGGTATTGGGTGGCCAGTTGTCTCTGAAGGGGTCGCTCTCGTGTATGGGAGACACCAGAAGTATTTCACGCACACTGCTCCAGAAACTATTTTTTTTAATGAAGGTTGGGAAAGTGGGACACACATTTCTTTTAGAGGCAGGAGTATATCAGGGTTTGCTTCTTTGAAGTGAATTTGGGGTTTCGGCGTGTGGCTCAGAGAGTTATCAGTAGCAGGGGGTGTCTCCTGTGGGACTTTGTTTAGGGGTGTTATCTAACGGGGTCTCGTCGGTGGGTGGTTGCAAGGTAGAGGTGTCGCCTATCTCGGCTCTGGAATGTTTGATTTGGGTTATAGGATAGCCTCATGCTGGATTTCCCGGGGGGAGGGGGGGGCGCTGCAAGGGGTTAGGAGGGCACGCACGCGGCTATTACCTGCACGATCTCTCCCTCCGCGCTGATGGTAGCCCCCGCCGTGCTGAACTTGCCTTGCAGGCCCGTGGTGTAAGTGGTGTAGTCCCCGTTGGGGCTGGACTCGAACAGCACCACCTCCACGAAAGCGGCCTCCCTGGCCCGGGCAGCCGGGGGGCCCAGGGGCGCCCCCAGCACCAGCAGCAGAAGCGGCAGCAGGGCCCCTGGGGGCCCCCCCTTCCGGACCTTCATCGCGTGGGTCCCTCCCGGGACATGTTCGCGGGGCTGCTACGGGGGTACTGTGCCCCCCTCCTGGCGCCGGTGCAAAAAATACCTCTTCCTCCCGGGCTCCGTTGCAATACCAAACAACCGGAAAAAAAACCAAATAATCACCAAAAACAAACCCGCGGAGCTGGAAGCGAGAAGTGAGAGGGAGAAGAAGTGGGGTGTGCGGGGGAGGGGCGGTTGCAATCGATAGCAGAGAGCGGTGCGGGAACGTGTTTATTTCACCAGTGCAGCTTTGTCAATTACACGAGCTCGGCTCCCTCCTCCCCCCGGCTCCGAGGCTCCCTCCTTCTGTACCCCAGCCTCCACGGCCTCCTCCCCGCCGGGCGGCAGCCCTTTCATCCTGCACACGTGATCCCGCTTCTTTCCAACCAAAAGGGGTTATCCCCGCCCACCGAGCTCCCTGACCCTTCCCTTTCCACTCCCAGGGAGAGAGGGGGAGCTTGGGAGAGAAGGAGGGAGCTGGAAGGAGGAGGGATCAAGAGACAGCGTGTCTCCGAGATCAAGAGAAACCTGGGATCCTGCCTCTCCCTCCGCCCGCCACTTCAAAGGGCTCGGGTTCTCCGTCTGCCGCGCCGGCGGACAGGAGGAGCGGGGAAGCTGTCGCATACATAGCACGAGAGCGCCGCAGGATCCGTGATTCCCCCCCTCCCCACAGATCAAAATAGCAAGACGGCAGCTATGCACGCCCATGGAACAGTCCGTGATGTCTACAACCCCTCGCCCCGTGTTCACAGACCAAGATTCCTGTTCCACAGAGAGTAAACCGGGGTCCTAGCACCCGGGACCAAAGCGAACCCCGGAAGTCTGACCTCTACCCCTTATGTCAGACCCAGATAAACCGCCCGACGGCACTCGCACACCAAGAGGGAATCACTGTACCCAGAACCGCACAACGACCTGGGGTTTGTGGCCCCTCTTTTCTTACTCGGGAGGGGGGAATCCATTGCTAACTTTACTGTGAAAAACGGGCATTGTGCTCTTTCGCAGGGAGCATATGCATCACAAGTAGTTAGTTCCCTTAAGTGCCAAAGTGTACTGTGAAAGTATGTGATTTTCGATTTTAAAAATGTTTTTAGCCAATGTTTTTTAATGAGATTGACGAGGGCCAAGCAGCGTTTCCAAAACAAAGTTTTGCAAAATTTTGACATAACAAAACATGCTTTAACACACCAAAAAGACTGGCAGTCAACACCAGACCTAATGACTTTGCCATTTTTTTTTTTTTTACCACTGGTGCTCAAAACATCTAATCTAATATTGGTACTATGTTTGTTTATGCTCAGTTCTTGTTTCCATAATTCTTTGTAAAGCACTTTGTTGGCCTATTACGTATTGCACCTTGTATAAAACCTCAAGCTCACTTAAAAATCCCTAAGTCTCTGCTCTCCCGTGAGTCTCGGAGAAAACCTTGGCCTGTCTGTTAGCTCCCCTCAAAGGTACCAACCTCCCCTCTTAAGTTCCCTCTGTGCACTTCCGTTCATAGAGAGCAATCTGCATTGCAGCTTTCCAGACCAAGGGAAGAGTCTGGAAACTCTCCTCTCCCTCTGCACCCTATCCCGCTAGCAACCATGGTTCTCTGCTGTCCCCTGCACTCCCAAACCAACAGCATCACTTAAAATCTGTCCCCCTGCACATTAAGGATGCATCGTTGGATTTCTACTCCCCTTTATTTACTAGACCAAGGAAGCAACCTGGCATATTTGAGCCCATAAAGCAGCCCAGAATGTGTTCTTCACAGTGTGCCCTCCTCGAGAATACCAAAAGAGGCTTGGACCACTATTGCACTCCCTCAGATCAAGAATGCAACTCAGGATTTCATCAGTCATCCTGCATTCCTAAATCGACTGAGCAACTCAGGTCCCCAATGACCCGGCATTTGAGGATCTCTACGCCTGCTATCCAAATACAAAAGTGCAATATGAGAACATCTATTACCCCTACCCTATCTCAGACCAAGAAAGCAACCTGGCATCTCTGTACCCCAAAGCCAGGAGAGCATGCTGCGATCACAGCACCTCAGGTGAGGACTATGGATCTATCAATCAGTGTACCACACATCATAAGGTTAATCTGGGGAGCCTGTCACTACAGAGGCACTTCCACTTTGAAAGTGCCCTGGATTTTTTTCTGACACAACTTTGTCTACCCATCCCGGTACGCACAGAACAAAATGTACAGGTCTTTCTGCTCCCTGCTCTCCCAAAATACAAATAGCTACCCAGATCTTTAATCTCCACTTGCAACCTTATATAATAATATCTAACAGGGCTTCTGGAATCTCCACCTTACAAGCAAGATCGTAAAAAAAACAGTAGCTTGGTCTCACTAGACGCAGATTAAACTGGCAAACCAAGAGATATGCTTACCACTTTACTAGATCAATACCCAGTGAAAGGGGAATTACAGGAATTCATAAGCACAAACCTATATAGCAAAGAGATGAAAAAATGTATGTCTAGACAAAAGTTGGTGTAAAAAATGTATTCACTTAATGGTGGCATGGTAGAGGAGAAAAAGC
The DNA here is from genome assembly GCF_031143425.1 of Pleurodeles waltl. Lineage (NCBI taxonomy): Eukaryota > Metazoa > Chordata > Amphibia > Caudata > Salamandridae > Pleurodeles > Pleurodeles waltl. The sequence continues at coordinate 743,047,394 of NC_090450.1, read as the reverse complement.
CAGAGGAATGTTACATTTTTCCCTAATTAACAATCTCCAGCATCATCATTGAATACCTGCTGCTCCCCAAAGACAAGGATAAACACAATAGATTCTTTTGGACTTCTACACTGTGATCTAGTAGACTGCCAGCTGCCCATTAAAAATACTAAAAACGTGGTAGGAATTAGTGCCTCTTCTGCAACAGGACCCAATAATTCCTGGACAATTGAACACAGCTGCTCAGACTGGTGTCTCTAGAGTCCACTTGCAGGAAGGTAACCAAAAGAAAAATATTCAGCAGCCGGTGCACTCGAGATCACGAGTTACCTCTTTGGTACTACACAAATATAAAAACTTAAAAAAAGCCTAAGGCATCATAAGAGAAAATCTATCAAATCTTTTTTTTTTTTATGTTAAAAAAGTATTGCGTTTTTATATTCTGTCATAAACACTGCATCTAAATCTGTTTATTACCTTGTCATTTTTACTTTTGTATGCATGGTGCTAAAAATTGCCTGAAAGGTTGCATATTGGTGTATTTCAAACCAAAAGAAAGATCACAAATAGGTAAAAAACAAAAACATCAACACTACTCTAAAGTTTCTATTCACAAATGTAGCTTGGAGTCCCTAGTAGTACTACTCTGATGCTCTTATGCATACCTTTGTGAATTAGTCCAAAACATTTAAAATGTGAATAAATTGAATAATCAGGAACTATTCATATATAATTAAAAAAGGACTGTCTCCCCTCTTTGCACTTTTCCTGGCAGGGAGTTGGAGATTTCGGGGCTGATTTACAAAGACATGCCAGAGTATATTAAAGGGTTCTCCTACTACCCATACTCATAAATGCTTTTGTGATATGGCCCCTATCGGCTCTAAAAAATCTAGTGAATACTTTTTCTAGACAGTGAGTGTAAAAAAGTAGAAACTCTTGAGATTGATAGTATTTAGAAATTAGAAGTGACCACTAGATGGCTCTGTGAGGCTGGCTCAACAGACAGGGTTGCTGGACTGGAGAGAAGCCAACCAACTGACAATGCCAAAACAAAACAAAGGAATATACCTTGGGTTACCCTCAGGATCTCTGATCTAAAGGTATCTCTACTCCAGACCACTTTCTCCAGGTGCTCAGAGAAGCCAGATAAGCTGGGTCTAAGACTGCCAGAAAGTGATGACAGGGCTGCTAAAGACAGATTTCTTCTGCTTCACAGTCTCTGGGGACTAAGCATATGGCAATTGTCAAAGTTTGGGCCTTTTATACGTAACAGATGAAAGTATGACTCAAAGCTGAGGAGCATTGGGCCCTCGTAAGATGGGCACAAGTAGGGAGTACATGCACACCCTCTGCACTGCTTTCTTCTGACTATGGTTGAGGAGCCATGGGCTCTCGTAAGATGGGCACAAGTATGGAGTACATGCACACCCTCTGCACTGCTTTCTTCTGACTATGGTTTCTATGTTCTCCAGGCTGGACCCTTGCATAGGACCTACACCACGTACTCAAAGCAGTCTATCCCGCCAGCCCTGTCTGGTGCAGGCTGCGACCAAGGCCGGCACCATTGTCTTCTGAAGAGAAGTAGTCCTTTGAAAACAAGTCAAGCTTCCAGCCACTTTGTAGTTTGACAAGCACAGGTACCTTTATATGAAGCTGTAGATACTCTTCACTCTTTTGTCTTAGAAGTGGGTGCATCCTGATATGATGCTGCCGACTATCATTAAACTAGCCCTTGGCACATGCAAATTGGATTCTGGCCACAAAATGTATGTCTGATGGAAAATAATTGTTTTACTAATCTACATATATGCTCCCTGTACCCCGAATTATTCTCAGTCCTTAGTAGGTCGACTGGTAAGTGCTAATTACAAAGAGGCATTCACCTTTTTTTGTGTGTGTAGCAGAGTGGCATCAGGGAGTCTCACAAGAATTGCTTTCTGGCCCACATATTGTTCATATTGTGGCAGATAGCGTGGCTGGTAAAAGTGCCCTTTGCCTCTTAATTTCCATTTATCACCCGCTGGAAGGGTCGGCCTCGGGGAATGGCCAGCGCCCTTCGGTGCAGGGGACACTTTTTAAAGTGACTACCAAGTTGCGCTGTATTAACGAAATGTTCACTCATCCTGCCCTATCAGGAAGTCATTAGCATCCTCCTGTGATACCACTGGTGACAATGAAAGGGTGTCCCCACAGAATAAATCCACAGGCAGCAAGTAAAGATCCTTCAGGACTTTTTCGGTTAAACATTTCATAAAACCCACCAACGCCAGACACACACTCGCATTTTAACTTCATGACGTCAAAGCTCTCAGTTGTAAAACGTTTTAAAATCTAATTTCAGGCTGAACAATAGCTTATGCAGTTATAACACAATCACATATTTATAAATGAGTGCACGCGTGGTTTGTAGAAATTGTTTTAACGTGGTCTTGTTTTGGATTTGTGTAGTGGGCAGACGTCACAAGCAACTTTGTAGCCCTAGAGAATTGTTGCTGTACTTCAGCGCACTTTAAAAAGTTACATTATGGCAAAGGAGTTGCCGGATACCCCTTCTGCCTCTTTGGAACAAAATAAACCACTTTGACAGGTCTAAAACGGAAACAATGTGTGCTTTGTTATTTTCGGTGATTTCGGAGACCACACTTTGGTAGACGAAGCCTTGCAGAATCTGTCATCCGGAAACGCCGCTAATTGTGGGGGAAAATATGCAGAAACACTGATCTCCACAATAATTAACCATCACTAATGAAGAGTCTGATAATGGTGCACTAATACCTCACTTGGCAACTTCTCGCTGCCCACAGTACCGACATTTCCATGTGAATTTTTATCACTTTGAGGCTCCTCCAGTCCGCACTCGCACTGAGACCCTACCTATTGCACTTTAATATGTACATCTTTACAGGAAGGTAACGGCCGGAGCGGCCGACCGTGGGACTAGGTTCGAGTATCGGCGTCGACTCAACATCCTGTGATTCTGGGCAAATCACTTAATCTCTCAGCCCTGCCCCCCCAAATGTGTCCTTCTGTAATGTGACCTTCTGTAATGTAACTGGTGCTGCAAAGCGCTCCAATACCTTCTGGTTGAGTTCGCCTCTACAAAACTGCAAAATAAATAAATAAATCACTGGGAAAGCCAATAGGTCGCACATATGCAAGAACTATTGGCTTTACAAATGTTTTTTAGCCATGTTGTACCCCTGCGTGGCTGCTGATCAGCATGGCTAGAAGTTAGGGGCATAGAGGAGAGTGGCGTGGAGTTTCGTTGAGTAGAATGGCGAAGAGTGAAGTAAAGTGTTGAAGTGTGGCGTGGTAGAGAGTGTTGTGGATTGGAGTGGCATAGTGTGAAGCCATGTATATGGCATACACTGGAGTGTCATTGAGTAGTGTGCACTAGTGTACAGTGCATTGATGTAGACTGTTGCAGAGTATAGTGGCATTCAGTGCAGAGGCATAAAATTCAGCGGCGTACATTGCAGAGTTGTAGAATGCAGTGGTGTAGGTTAGAGTGATGCATAGTAGAGTGCATTGCAGCAGAGTGCAGTTGCGCACAGTGCAGTGACGCAGAGTGGAGTGGTGCAGAGTAGAGTGGCGCGGCATAGAGTACAGTGCCAGAGTGGTGCAGCGTGAGGTGGCGTAAAGATGAGGGATGCAAAGGGCAGTGGCATACAGTGCGGTGGCATAGAGTGGTGTAAAATAGAGTATAATGCCATAGAGTGCAATGGCTTCGAGTGGAGTAGCTTAGAGCGGAGTAGTGGAGAGTAGAGAGGCATAGAGTTCAGTGGCTGGACGAGCTGGGCTCGGCCACGGTTGCTGTGTGCCGAGGATGAGGCCACGGGGGGCTCTGAAAATTCCCCGGATAGAATACGTAAGAATGGTTGCCAAAGTTCTTTAAAGTCCCCGCTCCGCTGCTGAGAGGTCAGGCGGAGCTTTTCCACAGCGAGGATAAACCAGAGCCTGTGCAGCCTGGACCACGGCCTGCACCTGGGCCACGGGGGGAGCGCTAGCGATACCCCCGTGGGCCTCTCACTCCCCTCCCATGGTCAGGGATGGAAAGGGAATCGCTTCCCCTTTCACCCCGACCCCCCTTCATCAATTTGATGACATCGACACGCTCACAGCTACTAGACACCAGGGATGTTTTATTGTTTTTTTGGTGGCGTGACCCCTTAGGCAAGGGTCACTCCCTGGGGGGCCATATTCGAGTGGTGTTTCAGCCTCCCCTGGGGGCTAGATCAGCAGTTTTTTTTAGCTGATCTGCCCCCCAGGGAGTCATAAGCCACTAAACAGCAGAGATAATATTATAATTAAGTTTTAAGGCAGCGACCCCATAGGGAAGGGTCGCAGCGCTGGGGAATTAAAAAAAAAAAAATGTTTCGGCCTTCCAGGCCATGTTTTTCACCAATCTGGGCCCTAGGGGGGGGCGAGGAGGGGGGAACCCACTAGGCGCCAGGGATCTGGGTGTGTGCCATTTCTGCCCTCCTCGGAGGCAGATTGGCCTATTTTTTTAGGCCCATCTTTCCCAAGGGGGTCGGAAGCCACAAAGACACCAAGGATTATTTTTTTGTGTGTGGGGGTGGGCACTGGCCCTTGGGCAAGGGTAGCTCCCCATGGGGGCACATTATTAGATCAGTCAATGTTTTTAGGCCCGTCTGCCCCCATGGGGGGCAGAAGACACCAGGGATTTTTTTTAGTTAAATTTTTTTTTTGGATTGGGGGCCACGCCTTTGGCAAGGGTTGCCTCCCAAAGGGGGCACAGAACTGTTGGCCATTTCTGCCCCCATCTGCCTTTTCTTTTTTAGGCCCATCTGCCCCTAGCGGGGGCAGAATCCCCTTAGGCACCAAGGATCTTGTGTGTGTGTGTTTTGTGTTGGGGGGCACCTCCTTTGGCAAGGGTCGCCCCCCCCCAAAGAGGACACATTAATGATTGCCATTTCTTCCCCCCTCCTCCGTGGGGGCAGATCAGCCCTTTTTTTAGGCCCATCTGCCCCTAAGACACCAGGGATTTTTTTAAAGTTTTTTTTTTTTGTGTGGGGATGGGGGTGGCCCCTTGGGCAAGGGTCACCACAAAGGGTGGCACACAACCGTTGGCCATTTCTGTCCCCTTAAGGGACAGATCGGCCTATTTTTTTGTAGGCCCATCTGCCTCCAAGGGGGGCCGAAAACACTAGACACCAGGGAAAATTTCGAAATATTTGTTGGTGGGGTGTTTGTTAACTGGCAAATTATTTAGATTTTTTATTATAACAGTTTATTTCTCCTTTTTGTTCTAGTTCAAAGCTTTTGCTTCCTTTGCTGTAGCTCCTTGCGATTTTGGCAGTGGTTGACCTGCAGTTTGCGTAGTTGCATGTTTTAGGTAAGAAAAAATAATTTACTCCAAAAGAGTATTGTTGCTATGCATGAATGATATGCTTGTAGGTGGTGAACTAAATGCAGAAGTGTGTGTGAAATTGTCCTTACATTTGTGCACAATAATATTTGTGTTGTCTTATGTCTAATTTTCTTTTCTTTTTTTTCTTTTTAGTGGGATATCATTGGTGATTGCTGTGTCTGTGCAGAGTAGTTGATGGTGAGTCTAGCTTTTTCAGGCAAGTGAGTGGTATAATTTTTGAGTACATAACTCTTTGTGATAAAGCCACACTTTGTTTATTACTTATTTTAGACAGTGCTGGTTGTTGTTGGCAATCCATTTGTTGTTAGAAAGGATCATGGCTAGCCACAGGGTGATCACTCAGCAGGTTATTGGTATGCTTTTTAAGTAGTTTTCTGATCATGATTTCGAGACGAACTCTGCATGTGAGGCAGAGGAGGAAGTGAGAGTTTCTGGCAGTGAATTTTCTGTCCGAGAAGAATCTTCTGATGAGGAAGCCACTCTCACCGCAGTTGAAGGGCCTGTTTTAGAGGAGGACACTGATGTGCCAATAGTGCAGCAGCCTGGGGCTGAAAGGTTTCCCATTGGAAGACCTAAACTCTGGGTTGCCCCAGACATGGAACAGCCAGAGTTGCCTGCCTTTACTGGTCTCTCAGGGTGTAGAGTGAATACAGAAATCTTTTGGCCTGTCAATTTCTTTCAGTTGTTCATGGACGATGTATTTTTGGAAGAGATTGTTGAGCAGACTAATTTGTATGCAGAGCAGTATTTGAGGGACAGACTTAGGCCACAGTCTAGAGCTACCCAGTGGATTCCCTCAAAGAGTTGAAAACGTTCTTGGGTTTGACTTTTTTGATGGGGTTGATAAGGAAGCCGCCACTGGCTTCTTATTGGTCTATTAGTCCCTTGATTGCAACGGCTATATTTCCTGCAACCATGACTCATAATCGGTATTTGCTTCTTCTTCAAATGCTGCATTTTGTTGACAATGCTTTAGCCTTGCCACATGATCACCCTGATTCTGACCGTCTTTTTAAGATTAGGCCTGCCCTCGATCATTTTGTAGATCGTTTTTCAGAGGTCTGTGTTCCAGGGAAAGAAATATCTGAAGATGAGTCTTCGGTCCTATTCAAGGGGTGTTTGGTTTTTAAGCAGTACATTCCTAGGAAGAGGGCATGGCATGCCATTAAGATGTATATGCTGTCTGAAAGTAATACAGGATATGTTTATAATTTCCAGGTCTACACTGGTAAGTATTCCAGTATTGACCTCTCTGGTTGTCCGCCCAGTTTTGGAGTTAGTGACAAAATTGTGTGGGAACCTGGAGACGACTGTTTGACGAAGGTTACTATTTGTATGTAGATAACGTCTACACTGGAGTGCAGTTGTTCATGGAATTGTTCAGAGTGGACACTGTTGCTTGTGGCACAATCCGCTCTAACCGGAGAGGATATCCAAGGGAGCTTGTCTGTAAAAAAAAAAACTTGAGAGGGGAAGGTGCAGTGCCTTGCATAAAAATGAGCTGCTATCTCTGAAATTTGCAGACAGGAGGGATGTGTACATGCTGACTACCATCCATGATGAGTGTACTTCCCCTTTGACTGTTTGAGGTCAGGTTGCTGAAGTGCACAAACCTGCGTGCATTTTGGACTACAAAAAGCACATGTAGGAAGCTGGCTCTGTATATACTATTTCAAAGTAAGATATAGTGTGCACAGAGTCCAAGGGTTCCCCTTAGAGGTAAGATAGTGGTAGTGTGGTCGAGCAGTAGGATTATCAGAGGGTAGTGTTAAGCATTTGTTGTACACACAGGCAATAAATGAGGAACACACACTCAAAGACTTACTCCAGGCCAATACGTTTTTATATAGAAAAATATATTTTCTTAGTTTATTTTAAGAACCACAGGTTCAAGATTTGAAGTAAATACATAACATGCAAGGTACTCCACACAGGTAAGTTAGGAACTTTGAATAAAAGCAACATCATATAGAGTCTTTGTTAAAATGGCAATAAGCTATTTTAAAAGTGGACACAGTGTAAAAATCAACAGTTCCTGGGGGAGGTAAGTAAAGCTTAGATTGTGAGGTAAGTAAGACACTTACAAGTCTCAGTTCCTGGGCATAGGCATCCCACCGTTGGGGGTTCAAGGCAACCCCAAAGTTACCACACCAGCAGCTCAGGGCCGGTCAGGTGCAGAGGTCAAAGAGGTGCCCAAAACACATAGGTGCCTATGGAGAACAAGGGTGCTCCGGTTCCAGTCTGCCAGCAGGTAAGTACCTGCGTCCTTGGGGGGCAGACCAGGGGGGTTTTGTAGAGCACTGGGGGGGACACAAGTAGGCACACAAAACACACCCTCAGCGGCACAGGGGCGGCCGGGTACAGTGTGCAAAGCAGGCATCAGGTTTTAGATAGGAAACAGTGGAGGGACCCGGTGGTCACTCTAGGGTGCAGGCAGGCACAGGGGGGGCTTCTTGGGCCAGCCACCACCTGGGCTAGGCAGAGGGTCGCCTGGGGGTCACTCCTGCACTGAGGTTCGGTTCCCTCAGGTCCTGGGGGCTGCGGATGCAGTGCTGGTTCCAGGCGTTGGGTCTCTTGTTGTAGGCAGTCGCGGTCAGGGGGAGCCTCTGGATTCTCTCTGCAGGCATTGCTGTTGGGGTCCAGGGGGGTCATCTCGGGATACTCATGGGGTCGCAATTGCCGGGGAGTCCTCCCTGTGGTGTTTGTTCTCTGGATCTCGAGCCAGGGGCGTCGGGTGCAGAGTGTGAAGTCTCACGCTTCCGGCGGGAAGAGTGAGTTCTTTGGAAGTTGCTTCTTTGTTGCAAAGATGTTGCTGTTTTTGAGCAGAGCTGCTGCTCACAGGAATTTCTTGGTCCTGGGGGTCAGGGCAGTCCTCTGAGGCTTCAGAGGTCGCTGGTCCGTGTTGGATGCATCGCTGGTTGTAGGTTTTTGACTCTGGAGACAGGCCGGGAGGGCTGGGGCCAAAGCAGTTGTCGTCATCCGTCGTCGTCTGCAGGCTTGTAGGTCAGCAGTCCTTCTTTGTAGTTCAGGTTGCAGGAATCTGATTTCCTGGGTTCTGGGGTGCCCCTAAATACTAAATTTAGGGGTGTGTTTAGGTCTAGGAGGGCAGTAGCCAATGGCTACTGTCCTGGAGGGTGGCTACACCCTCTTTGTGACTCCTCCCTGTGGGGAGGGGGGCACATCCCTAATCCTATTGGGGGAATCCTCCAAAACTAAGATGGAGGATTTCTAAAGGCAGGGGTCACGTCAACTCGGGACACCTTAGGGGCTGTCCTGACTGGTGGGTGACTCCTCCTTGTTTTTCTCATTATCCTTGCTGCCAAAAGTGGGGGCAGTGGCCGGAGGGGCAGGCATCTCCACTAGCTGGGATGCCCTGGGGCGCTGTAACAAAAGGGGTGAGCCTTTGAGGCTCACCGCCAGGTGTTACAGTTCCTTCAGGGGGAGGTGTGAAGCACCTCCACCCAGTATAGGCTTTGTTCCTGGCCACAGAGTGACAAAGGCACTCTCCCCGTGTGACCAGCAACTTTTCTGGTTTGTGGCAGGCTGGCAGGAACTGGTCAGCCTACACTAGAAGTCAGATATGTATTCAGGGGGCATCTCTAAGATGCCCTCTGCGTGCATGTCACAATAAATAATACACTGGCATCAGTGTGCATTTATTGTGCTGAGAAGTTTGATACTAAACTTCCCAGATTTCAGTGTAGCCATTATGGAACTGTGGAGTTCGTGTTTGACAAACTCCCAGACCATATACTCTTATGGCTACCCTGCACTTACAATGTCTAAGGTTTTGCTTAGACACTGTAGGGGCATAGTGTTCATGCACATATGCCCTCACCTGTGGTATAGTGCACCCTGCCTTAGGGTTGTAAGGCCTGATAGAGGGGTGACTTACCTATGCCACAGGCAGTGTGAGGTTGGCATGGCACTCTGAGGGAAGTGCCATGTCGACTTAGTCTTTTTCTCCCCACCAGCACACACAAGTTGGGAGGCAGTGTGCATGTGCTGAGTGAGGGGTCCCCGGGGTGGCATAAGACATGCTGCAGCCCTTAGAGACCTTCCTTGGCATCAGGGCCCTTGGTACCTGGGGTACCAGTTACAAGGGACTTATCTGAGTGCCAGGGCTGTGCCAATTGTGGAAGCAAAGGTACAGTTTAGGGAAAGAACACTGGTGCTGGGGCCTGGTTAGCAGGGTCCCAGCACACTTTCAATCAAAACATAGCATCAGCATAGGCAAAAAAAGTTAGGGGGTAACCATGCCAAGGAGGCATTTCCTTACACACCTCCCCCCAAACGAAAGAGGATGAGACTAACCTTTCCCAAGAGAGTCTTCATTTTCTGAGTGGAAGAACTGGAAAGGCCATCAGCATTGGCCTGGGCAGTCCCAGGTCTGTGTTCCACTACAAAGTCCATTCCCTGTAGGGACATGGACCACCTCAACAGTTTACGGTTTTCTCCTTTCATTTGCATTAGCCATCTGAGAGGTCTGTGGTAAGTTTGAACTATGAAGCGAGTACCAAAAAGGTATGGTCTCAACTTCTCCAGGGACCAGACCACAGCAAAGGCTTCCCTCTCAATGGCACTCTGACGCTGCTCCCTGGGGAGTAACCTCCTACTAATAAAAGCAACAGGCTGGTCAAGGCAATCATCATTTGTTTGGGACAGGACTGCTCCTATCCCATGTTCAGAGGTATCTGTCTGCACAATGAACTGCTTAGAGTAATCTGGAGCTTTCAAAACTGATGCTGTACACATTGCTTGCTTCAGGGAGTCAAAGGCCTTTTGACAGTCCACGGTCCAGTTCACTTTCTTGGGCATTTTCTTGGAGGTAAGTTCTGTGAGGGGTGTCACTATTGATCCATAACCCTTCATAAACCTCCTATAGTACCCAGTCAAGCCAAGGAATGCCCTGACTTGAGTCTGAGTTTTTGGAGCTACCCAGTCCAGAATAGTCTGGATCTTGGGTTGGAGTGGCTGAACTTGGCCTCTACCTACAAGGTGACCCAAGTGAACCACAGTACCCTGCCCTATCTGACATTTAGATGCATTGATAGAGAGGCCTGCTGCTTGCAGGGCCTGCAAAACCTTCTTCAGGTGGACCAGGTGATCCTGCCAGTTGGAGCTAAAGACCGCAATATCATCAAGATAAGCTGCAATAAAGGACTCCAAGCCAGCATGGACTTGATTCACCAACCTTTGGAACATGGCAGGGGCATTCTTTTAGCCAAAGGGCATCACAGTAAACTGGTAGTGCCCATCAGGTGTAGAGAATGCTGTTTTCTCTTTTGCCCCTGGTGCCATTCTTATTTGCCAGTACCCTGCTGTTAAGTCAAAGGTACTTAAGTATTTGGCAGCACCCAATTTGTCAATTAGTTCATCTGCCTTTGGGATGGGGTGAGCATCTGTCTTGGTGACAGTTAAGCCCTCTGTAGTCCACACAAAACCTCATCTCTCTCTTGCCATCTTTTGTGTGAGGTTTGGGGACCAAGACCACTGGGCTAGCCCAGGGACTGTCAGAGTGCTCAATCACTCCCAAATCCAGCATCTTGTGGACTTCTACTTTGATGCTTTCCTTAACTTAGTCAGACTGTCTAAATATTTTGTTTTTGACAGGCATGCTGTCTCCTGTGTCCACATCATGGGTACACAGGTGTGTCTGACCAGGGGTTAGGGAAAAGAGCTCAGCAAACTGCTGGAGGACTTGCCTGCAGTCACCCTGCTGTTGGCCAGAGAGGGTGTCTGAATAGATCACTCCATCTACTGTGCCATACTTAGGGTCAGTGTAGAGGAGATCAGGGAGAGGTTCACTCTCTGCTTCCTGGTCCTCATTTGTTTCCATTAACATGTTTACATCTGCCCTATCATGGAAGAGTTTGAGGCGGTTAACATGGATCACCCTCTTGGGGGTCCTGCTAGTGCCTAGGTCCACCAGGTAGGTGACCTGACTCTTCTAGCACTGAGTAAGGGCCACTCCATTTGTCCTGAAGTGCCCTGGGAGTCACAGGCTCCAGAACCCAGACTTTCTGCCCTGGCTGAAACTCAACCATAGCAGCCATTTGGTCATACCACATCATCTGGAGCTGTTGTCTGGCCTCAAGGTTTTTGCTGCCTTTTCCCTGTACTTTGCCATCCTTGAACATAGGCTTAGTACGTAGTCCACCACATCTTGTTTAGGCTCATGGAGAAGTCTCTCCCAGCCTTCTTTTACAAGAGATAGTGGTCCCCTAACAGGATGGCCAAACAGAAGTTAAAAGGGGGAAAACCCTACTCCCTTCTGATGCACCTCTCTGTAGGCGAAAAGCAGGCATGGCAAGAGGACTTCCCATCTCCTTTTGAGTTTTTCAGGGAGCCCCATGATCATGCCCTTTAATGTCTTGTTAAATCTCTCAACAAGACCATTGGTTTGTGGATGGTATGGTGTGGTGAATTTGAAATCACCCCACACTCATTCCACATATGTTTCAGGTAAGCTGACTTGAAGTTGGTACCTCTGTCAGAAACCACCTCCTTAGGAAATCCCACTCTGGTAAAAATACCAATGAGTGCTTTGGCTACTGCAGGGGCAGTAGTGGACCTACGGGGAATTGCCCCAGGGTACCTAGTAGCATGATCCACTACTACTAGGATATACTGATTCCCTGATGCTGTGGGAGGTTCAAGTGGACCCACTATATCCACTCCCACTCTTTCAAAGGGGACCCCCACCACTGGAAGTGGAATGAGGGGAGCCTTTGAATGGCCACCGGTCTTACCACTGGATTGACAGGTGACACAGGAGGTACAAAACTCCTTTACCTTCTGGGACATATTGGGCCAATAGAAATGGTTGACTAACCTCTCCCATGTCTTGGTTTGTCCCAAATGCCCAGCAAGGGGAATGTCATGGGCTAAGGTCAGAATGAACTCCCTAAACTCCTGAGGCAGTATCACTCTCCTAGTGGCACCAGGTTTGGGATCTCTTTCCTCAGTGTAAAGGAGTCCATCTTTCCAATAGACCCAGTGGGTTCCACTGACATTTCCTTTTTCTTGTTCAGCTGCTTGCTGTCTTAGGCCTTCAAGAGAGGGACAAGTTCTTTGCCCCTTGCACAGATGTTCCCTTGAGGGTTCCCCTGGGCCCAAGAGCTCAACCTGGTAAGGTTCCAGCTCCATGGACTCAGTTCCTTCCAGGGATAGAACTTCTTCCTGGAAAGAGAGGTTCTGTTTCTTGTTCTCCGCTGAATCTGGTTCCCCAGTCTTCTTTCCTTTTCTCTTGGAAGGTTGGTCCATTATTCCAGACTCCAACACTTCTTATTCATCCTGAGCCCTGCACTGTGCCCTTGTCTTGACACACACCAGTTCAGGGATACCCAGCATGGCTGCATGTGTTTTGAGTTCTACCTCAGCCCATGCTGAGGACTCCAGATCATTTCCAAGCAGACATTCTACTGGTATAGCAGAAGAGACTACCACCTGTTTCAGGCCAGTCACCCCTCCCCATTCTAAAGTTACCATTGCCATGGGATGGACTTTAGTCTGATTGTCAGCACTGGTGACTGGATATGTTTGCCCAGCCAGGTATTGTCTTGGAGAAACCAGTTTATCTGTCACCATAGTGACACTGGCACCTGTATCCCTCAGGGCTCTACTCTAGTCCCATTAATTAAGAGCTGCTGCCTGTATGTTTGCATGTTAGGCGGCCAGGCAGCAAGTGTGGCTAGGTCCACCCCACCCTCTGAGACTAATGTAGCTTCAGTGTGAGCCCTGATTTGCTCTGGTGCACTGTTGATCCCACCTGGAGACTGGCTATTCCAGTGCTAACTGGAGTAGTAGTTGTTGTAGAACCTTTCTTGTGACAGGCCTTGTCTCCAGTTTGGTGTCCAAGCTGATTACAGATTGAGGGAAGCATTTGTTCTATAATAAAACACTAATGGAAATGCCCTTGTCTTACCCAAAGAAGGGTTCATCTGAGCGAGCCGCTGCAACATTAGGTCCAAATCCTGGGACTCCTCATGAATACCCAACCAAGCCACCCTCCTCACATGCATGACTTCTTGAGACAAATCTCCCTTCCAGCCAGAGTTGTTTTTTAGCCAGAAGATTGACTTATTTTTCAGGGCTATATAGTCTTCTCTGTTTTGTGGGTGTAACACAGGGACATCCTTTAAGGTGATAGAGTAGGAAGCACATTCTGGGCGTAGTTATGGGTAGCCATTTGGGAGGTGACCAGTGGTATTGGATGGATTATTAACAGCAGTAGCCCTCGTGATTCAGGCCTTTGCAGGTCCCTTTACCCACAACTTTCTGTCAGCTACAGCCACCCCACTTAGTTGGGCCTGTGATATACTAGAGGCATGAGATGCAGGGGGTTGGTTAGTCATGTTAGCTAGACCTTAGTTGTTTGAGAGTTCTGCTTCTCTTGCACTATGACCGTGTCCTCTCGAACAGACTCCATAGCTTTCTGGGTGATTACCTCAGAATTTTGGGTCAACTGAATTGTTAGAGCCGTGATGTGGGCTTCCATGGTGGCATGTAGGGGAGAGAACTCCAGTTTTACTCAATTCTTAATGTGATTGAAACATCTTTCGATGATGAGGTCCAGAGAGTGCTGGTTAACAGGTAGTAACTCTGTCCCTTTAGCAGCAGATAGTGGTAATGCAGAAAGGTCTTTTTGCGTCCCTCATTTCCGGCAATTGTTTCTTATATGTGTCTTTAGACTACCCTTGGGTGCTACTAGTAGTTTTACTCTGACTCAAACCCTTAGCCCTTTTGTTCAGCTTCAAGCTGGGGCAGGAGCACAAGTTTCTTGTTCTATGGGGACCATGCTAGTGGGGGCACATATGGGGCTATTCAAGAAAGTGATAGGTGTGAGATCTGTCTTAGTATGCAAATCAGTGTTAGGCATTTGTATATTGTCCAATGCCATGGCTTCATCTGGCAATGCAGGGCCATAATTCAATGATAAAATATGCTCTGACAGTTCATTTTCAGTATTAACAACACCTATTGCCCTTTTCAACATGCAGGTGGTGTTAGGCATTTTTCTGCTAACCATTCTGACATGGGTACAAAAAGAGCAAGAAGATCTAAAGGGTACCCGCACACTGTTGCAAAAGGTGCTGGAAAAACAGAGATCAACCCCAGCTGGCTTACAATACAGCTTCCGCATCCAAGTCAGTTGCTACCCAAATAGTACAGTGGAAAAAGGCAGAGATGCTTCCTTACTCTAGAAGAGCTGATTAGAAGTGTGGCCAAGCCTTGTCTGGTCTTGGACGGATGCAGGCGGCCTGCCCTTGGCCCAGGCTTTGCCCAGGCATGGCCCACTCACTTCCCATGTTGCGGTAGGCTGGGTGGGCTATGAGCACAATGGTGTTTAGGCCCCAACCTTCCTCCTCGCACATTGCAGTGCCTCTGGGAGCTAGCCATTATGGGCACTGAAGTCCAGCAGAAAAGACTGTGTGAAGCAGAAAATGGGTTCACAACCCCCAAGCTGTCACCACACATAGAATCCCTGTGTAATCATATCACTTTTGCAACTAGGTCTTGTTGGAATGCTCTAATCGTATCCTGGATACCACATAAGCAATTCACTTTTTTACTTCACATCTGTATCAAAAGCCAAGGATGCATGTTAAGAATGTCTTTGTTAGCAGTAGACCTGGAAAAGGGGAAATGAGATAACCGCGGAGAAGGACACTAGATACCACCTCTTTGACTCATCAGTCTGTTTGGTGCTGATTTCTATTGGGTGTTCTGGAAGCTTACCTGTAATCTGGTCTGGGTCTAACTCTGTCCAATGTATGGGTGACTGTTTCTAGAAGCCACAATGACATCACATCCTGGAATACGTGGTAGGCTAGTGCCCCTATGAAGTTGCCACCTTCTCATAAGAAAAAAGTCAAAGGAGTGAAAAAAACCTCCTTGATAGACGAAGACTTGAGAGGATTGTAGAAAAACGGGAATCTGGTATCTGATAATAAGATTCTTCAGTAGAAAAGAGTCAAGATCACCAAGTGGTACAAGCGAGGACACAAGGGAAGGAACATGACTTTGTTATTGATGCACCCTCCTAGCAGACTGGGGTCTTTAAGTAATAAAAGAATAGAAAACAGAAATCATATCAAATACCACATGACAGGAAACATAATAGATTGGAAAAGTCAGGAAGAAACCAAGGGAGGAACAGTGCAAAAAAAAAGAGTGGACTAGCTGCAGAGTTGCCTTAAAAGGCAGCTGCAAATCTTGAGGCAGGTGATTGCCATTTTGGATTTAAAAAGAGAAAGAGCAGCAGCAAGGAGATTTGGAGCTTAGCTAGCCAAGTTGAGAGACTCTCATTGCGCAGCAGTTGTAGGCTCCATAAAGCATTTTCTGAGACCTGGGACCCACTGTACTCTTGAAAGTAATGCGATTCTCAGGCACCCAGGTGACCGAGAATCCACAGCAGTCAACCTCCTTACCAAGACCCCATGTTTGTCAGGAAAGGGCAGAAAAACTTAATGTACCACTCTTGCGACATGGGCAGAAGAGGTAAGAATTCAAGAACATTCACTAGCCAGATAGCCTTTTCAGTTAACAAAGTTAATGAAGAACTACAACTAACCTCTGAGAATTTGGGAATCAGAAATCTTGCTGACCTCATATTCCCGTTCCCCACCCACCATAACAACTGGAGGAGGAGGAGGAGAGATCAGATGAAAAGTATCAGTTATAAAGGGCTTTAACTGGGAGACATAAAAGGTGGGTGAATCTTCTAAGAGTTAGGAAGATGGAGCATAAAGGCAGGGATGTGGAATTCCTATCGCCCGACGCCCGGGACATCATGTTTGGGGTCAAGGGCAACAAGTTTTTATGTTTACTTTGTCCTTGGGACAAGTAGGCCCACCCCTCTGCAGCACAAACCCTTTGGCTGCCTGTTTACAGAGAGTGGAACTCTACAGTTGAAGTAATGTGTTTCCAAAAGATAATGCTGTTCGAACTTGTATTTATGGTTCATTATTTGAAAACCTTCATTATTAGGGTGAGTGCTGTAAATAAATGTTTTAAGGTCACTTCACTACTGACGTTGGTTCCAGTACAAATAAAAAAAACGTGTATACACATGTTTGAAAAGTTTAGGCTATGAGGCTAAGTATAATGCTCCCAGAATGCTCTCTGATTAGATGCAAATGAGGTGTCATTTAGTAAAATGTTTTGATGCATGCTAATATTTCCCAAAAATATTTCTAATGGAAAATCAGTGTAACCATTTTCAACACGATTATGGGAAGCATGAAAATAAACAAACACTGACAAAGCCAACTGATCTGACATATTTTTATAAGTCTTTTAGTTTCATCAATGCGTGTCTTGTTTTGACATGGCTTTTGTAACACGTTATTGTTGTGGGAGCTACCAGGCCCTCAACATTGTAACAAACACTGGCAAAAAAAAAAAAAAACGTTTTTGAACTCTAAAAGCACACGTTGCAACCAGTGGCATAACAAAGGCCCTGCAGCCGCCCTCCAGAGGGCCCCTTCAGCACAGCACCTGCCCTGAGTGAGTCTGGAGAGGGGGCTCCTCCATGTTCTTTGCAGAGGGGGCTCCTCCATGTTCTTTGCAAAGGGGCACCCTCCAGTTTCGTTACGTCACTGATTGCCACTGTAGTTCCTGACACTGAACAAAACTACTTTGTGTGCCAATGTGCTCCTTGTGGAACAGAAGAATGCGATCTCTCACAGTAAAGCCAGCCGAAAGAGAGAGAAATAGAAGTTTAATAAAAACAAAATGTCTTTAACACCAGACCTAATTAGGGACCAAGACCCACATGTAGGTAGCTTTTTGCATGTCGCAAACAGCGACTTTCGCTGTTTGCGACGTGCAAAAAGCACATTGCGGTGCACAAACCCAGTTTTGCGATTCGGTAACCTGGTTACAGAATCGCGAAACGGGTTTGCGACTCGCAATTAGGAAGGGGTGTTCCCTTCCTAATTGCGACTCGCAGTGCAATGTAGGATTGTTTTGCGAACGCGGGCGCAAACCAATCACAGTTTGCACCCATTTCAAATGGGTGCTAACACTTACACAAAAGGGAAGGGGTCCCCCTGGGACCCCTTCCCCATTGTGAATGTCACTGTAAACATTTTTTCAGAGCAGGCAGTGGTCCGCAGGACCACTGCCTGCTCTGAAAAAATGAAACGAAAAAGTTTAATTTTTCGTTTTTGTAATGCATCTCGTTTTCCTTTAAGGAAAACGGGCTGCATTACAAAAAAAAAAAAAACTGCTTTATTGAAAAGCAATCACAGACATGGTGGTCTGCTGTCTCCAGCAGGCTACCATCCCTGTGAGGCCGCCATTCGCAAGGGGGTCGCAAATTGCGACCCACCTCATGATTATTCATGAGGTGTGCATTTGCGAAGCCCTTGCGAATCACAGATTGTGTCAGGGACACCATCCTACATTCGGATTTGCGACTCGCAATTTGCGTGTCGCAAATCTGAACCTACCTACATGTGGCCCCAAATTCTTAAAGAAAGTCACAAAAGTGCATCCATGGTATATGTCGTACCCCTATAAAATATTTGTGAACTGTATTTTAGCATGGGTAAATACGCATGTGTAGATTTGCTCATGTGAAAATCTATTGAGCATTTGCAAGTTCATTTTCCCTCCAGCCACTTTCTTCCCAACCCTGGAAGAAGTTCTAATTCTGCCATTGTCAGGAGTAAATGTCCAACCTTTCTTATTATGGGAAAATATTAGAGAGAAGCTGGTGAAGATCTTTAAAACATGCAGGTTAGTAGGTTTGCAGACTCAAAGGCATTCCAGCCCTGGAACTATTGCTTACTGCTTCCTCCAGCCCCAGTATGCAGATCTGCAGAAAGGTGGAAAAATAAGGAAATTGCTACAGTAGGGATTGAAACTGCAAGTATTCAAGCCCTACTATGGTAGTAGCCCTGGCATAATCAGAGAGGCTATTATCAGAGCTCTTACATAATGAGATTGCTGCCATAATTTGGTGCCACACTACATGGCACCAAAGGGACAAGTAGATCTTTTTACAGGACAAGTAGATTTGAGAAGCAACCTGTCCTGTGGACAAGTAGATATTTTAATAAATTCCACACCCCTGATAAAGGTGATTTTGTTGCAGCAAAGTGCCCAAGGATAAAACCGGATTGGCTACTTCCATGTAAGCTAGAGCCTGTAAGATGAACAAACATTCTCTCCCGCTTTAAAGTTTGGTACCGGTCTTCTTAAATTGGAGTCCCGCCCTTCATAGCCGTTTTATAATCCTTAACATTATGGGCAATTATACTCTTTTCAGAGTAAAGTTTCTCTAAAAAATCAGTGTCAGGGAACACAAGTAAGAGGAGTAGACTATGGAGAAGAGGGAAAGGAATGAGGATGAAGCCCTTGATGCAATCAAATGAGGAGGCTTTAACAGTAGAGTCAACAGAGTTGTTACATAAGAACTCCACTTAGAATAGATTTTCTGCCAAGGTGTTTTGAATGGCATTACAGAAGCACTTCTGATATTGCTCTAGGTAAGATTGACTCTTTCCATCTGACCATCTGACTGTGGATGGTAACCTGTGGACATAAATTGATGGATACCCAGGGTAGAGTAGAATGAGAGCCAGAGCTTAGAATTGTATTGAGAGCCCCTGTCAGAGACTATGGTATCAGGAAGCCTATGGAGGCAAAATATGTTAGTCAGGAATTTCCTAGCCATAATGCTGGAAGTTAGAAGCCTCCAAAATAATGAAAAGTGAGCCATCTTGGAAAAATGGTCTACAGTGACCAAAATAATTCGGTTAACCATGTGATGCGGGTAAGTCAATATTAAAGTCGGAGGAAATTGTGTCAGTGTTTAGGAGGAATTGGCAAATGCTGAAGCAAATCAAAGGGTTTATCATGGACTGCTTTGAACTGTGTTCAGGTAGGACAGCATGTAACAAAGGGCTCTACATACTGGTGAACAGTAGGCCATGAGAAGGAATGCAAAACAAGTTCTATGGTGGATTTAACTTCACAATGGCCTGCTGCCGCTGAGTCATGATACATTTCCAACACCCCAGCTTGAACACCCCTAGTTAGGACCAAGGCCTTTCAGAAAAAATATAGATTCTGGCAGTAGGCCAAGGGCACTTGACTCTGCAGCAAGGTCTTCGGGAGAAATCTCAGCATGAGTGTCCCTCATACATTGTAAGAAGGACCTTGCCAGACAGATAACTTTGTCAGGGAGCAAACGTACAGGTGTTTCAGAATCCTCGACCACAATGTCCCACATAGACCAGGCATCAGCAAGAAGGTTCTGAGTTCCAGTAATGTGAATTGCAATAAATGTCTTATTCTGAAAAGAAATGGACCCAGCAATCTTGTCTGTTGCTTCTACATTGCATGCGCTGCAGAAACTAGAGGTTTCAATGTTCTGTTTGAACTTCAAAGGTTCGGCTACTCCCATAAAAAAATGCAGGCATGTTTTAGGGCCTCATGCCTGCATTCCAGAATAATATACCTTTGTTCACAAGGGTTTATTACATGGGTGAATTTTAACCTACGATAATCGGGGCAAGTTCTCAGCTTATGGGACTTCATAGGGGAAAAGAAAAGTGTAGTCTCAGCAGGTGATGCAAACCAGAAACGTATGCCACTCCAAAGATTCTTCTCTAAATGTTTCCTCGTGCTGGGACAGAGAGTACATTCTACTACAGGGAACTATGGCTCTGAGTACAGTCAGGAAGGCATATTTCAAATCTCTAGGAGGAGAGAGACACAAAGAGTTAGGCTTCTTAAAGACATCAGAAGATTTCTGATAGACCATAGAAATATCTGACCAGTAGTAGTTTGAGACTTCTTCAGAATGTTATTGTACCATGGGAGCCAATATCTTCCATGACATGGATACAAATTTGGTCTCCCAAATGATGTCGGACTGTTGTTTTAGCCAGGTATCCCAAGCACTAGGGCATTATTAGGAGATGTGAGTAGATCACAAGCAATCATTTCCTTATTATTGCATAAAGTTGGAGGTCACAAGACCCAAAGTTGAAGGAGATCAGTCGGTTGTTTGTACATGATCTGAAAATTACTTCTCCCTGATGAGAATTTATAGTGTTTGGGCACTACTCCAGTCCATACAGTCTGGCCAGGATGGGCCTGAATATCGACATTAATATGAATAAGTGTGAACTGGACCCATCTGGGTAGATTAATACTTTATGGAGACTAGAATCTTCCACTCCCTTCTTTAAAAGGGATGGAATCTGGCATTTTGCCTGTAACCTGGAAGGTTGAACAATACAGTCTTGCAGCATGTAATTTGAGCATGCACAATAGAGAAATAATCCTCCCTTACTTCTTTTGTCACTTTTAGTGTTAGACAATGGGCCTCTAGTGGACTCAACCTGCTTTGGTTCATCAGGCACATCAGGTAAAGGATTAGTAGGCTCAATCTGCTTAAAGGCTTCGGGAAGAGGAGTACAAGTAAAACAGTTTCCTCAGTTTTTCAATTCTCCTTTTATTTAAGTCTGTGTTTACTCAGAAGAAGTTTATACAGTTAATCAGCAACAATATTTGTAATTTAGTACTAAATACTCTGCATATGTTTGTTATTTGATTAAAGTTGGAGTTTACATCCTAGTGTGCGAAGGAAATTTTATTGAGCATGGATACATTTTTTTGATGAACAATTTTTATTGGTTTTAATCCAGAATCAGTCACATTGATTTCAGTACTCATAGGGCAGTACATGACATTCGGAACATAGCTAAGGCAGCAAATCCACAATGGACTAGCAGAGGAAATGAACGTCTGCCAGACAATTACACTTACAATGGCGGACACAACCCAAACTTTTCCCAACATTTACCCCCAATCTGGGCATGCTTGGAAGTGCATCCTCTGGCCTCGTTGACTGGATTTTCCTAATGGGCACACCAGTCCACTCCACAACACCAGAGCATGAATAAATTTTAATAAGAAACTGGACAAAAAGTTGATAGGTTGGGTGATAGCAGTTTTAGGTACGAGTTGATTTTTAATGTAATGGGGAAATTCTATTAATCAATTGGGATACAACATAATTGAAAGTTCATTTGAATTGTATCAGAATTGATATTTGAAGGTTTTAAGTAGAAGTGTGTTATGGTTTATAGTTTTCATTTTGAGGTATTTCTTTGTTTTCTCCCCTTCTAGTTCTCACTGTTTTCATATAATGTTTTTTTTTCTTTCTCCTCCTTTTATTTTTCCTAATGGTTAGAGATATGATCATTTATTTTGTGAGATGTATAGTTAGGAAAGTGTATATTATTGAAAATGGCAATGTCTACAATAACTTGACAATAGGTTCAATTGATGAATCGATACACAAAACGTGGCAATGGTGTGCTAAACAAACACTTGAATTAATTGCTATTGTGACAACATCAACACATAGTTTTGTGCTTGTTAAGAAGTAATATGGGTTTAATTTGCTTGGTTTTATGTCTATGCTCTGAGATTAATTTTTTGTGAGCCTTGAAAAGTCAGAACGTCCACGAAATTTGTTGGTCGTGAAGAACATTATTTTCTGCTATTGGTTGAAATCACACTGTAGTATCTATGATCACCAATGGTTGTGTGCTGTCAGTGATTGCAATACCATTACCCGCAAAATATGGAGTTTTGAATTGGACAATTAACTTGGTTATATAAAAGAAGACACTGGACGAATATGCTATTACCCCCCTAAGTGTTGTTTTCTGTTTGTATTAAGCACATGTTAAACTTTTATGCATCATCCCCAGTGTCTCGGTTTCGTTTTACTCTAGAAACAAAGCACAAAAAGGTTTTTCCTAATGTTGAGGATCTGAAGAAATAAAAGAGAGTGGGAATAGCAAGAGTGTCAACAAACCTCAATACCCCTGCACTGAAGACCAGGCCCATTTGTGCAACCAATCACATGATGATATCCAGGGTCTCTGTTTCTCGCTCTCTCGTCCTTTTCCCAGGTTTACTGTGAATCTTCATGATAGTAGTGTGAGATTGGCTGTGGATTTGGCAAAGTCTAGAAACTACAATTTCTCCGGTGGTATGCACACTGAACACCCAAAATGCTTTTCTTCCAAATATTCGCAAACATTGTGAGGAGAAATTAAGAACATAATTAAGAAAAAAGCAAAACAGCTGAAGAGCTAATTCTGACATATACTTGCATGTGCACCTATTTATGATTATTTCTTCCTGGCATTTTTGTAAGCTGTAGGAGAAATATAAAACAAAAAGGCCTTTCTTCTCGACTCCACTGGTTTGGCCAAAACAGTGAGGGACAAATCACACAGCACTAGTTTGACCAAAGGAGGCACAGGGGAGTTAATGCTGACCTCAGAGCCTCATCATTCTGAGGTCAAGGAGACAATTGCCCACTGCCCATCCCTCCTTACCCAAGCATGAGGGGGTATCCCCCTTCTTGAAGAGGTTGAGGGGGGAATGATCTACTATCACCTTGCTTTGCCCAAGGGTGATGGGCAACTTGCAAATATCTCCTTGCCTTATGCAAGGACCGGAAATGCCTCCCTGTTCTTTGCATTGGCCAGGTAAGAGTGTAATACCCATTTAAAGACCCACACCTTGCCTCAGGACGAAGGGGGACATATCTCATCCTTCCTTCCCTTGGCTAGAGGTGAGTGGGCTTTAAAAACCTGCTTCTCCGTAGCTTGCAGCATACAGAAAAGTGATAGATGGAATGGTTGAATTCTTCCCATCCACTGTTAATTACTCAGGCCGCATTGCAATCCATTTTTGTTCTGCATACTGTGGCACCTCAATTTAAGACCCAGCCCTATGCAAATCATTCTTATCTCTGCTCCAGTAGGAATAGTACAGCCTGACTTGCCAGTCTAAGTTCTTTCCAACCTGGAACACAAGCAACCCAAGACCAGTTTTACCCTTATAAGGGCTTACCAGTCAGGTATAGCTTGGTTGTCAGGGTACATTGTGTACTGGACTCATGCCTGCGCATACCCATCGTATTTGAGGCATCGCACTGAAACATACAAAAAAGTGATGGATGGAATGCTTGAACTAATCGCAGCTACTGATCATCACTTAAGGATGAATCCCAATCCATCATTATTTTGCACCCAATACCACCCCAGTTTGGGTCAACCATATGTGGATTAATCCTGACCCTGCTCCACTGGGAACAGTTCAGCCTGAACTGCAAGGCCAAGTCCTTCCTGAACAAGAACACAAGGAACCCTAAGAATGGTTTTACCCTTATTGGGAATCATTAGTGAAAAACAGCTTGGTGCCAGTGGCACAGTGTGCACGGGACCCATGTCGGGGCATACCTGGCAAACGAATGTCATCGTACTGAAGCATACAAAAAAGTGATGGATGGAATGCTTGAATTAATCTGTGTAGCCTGTAGCATTTTGTGGGCCACAGAAGAGTAGATCACCTCTTCCTCTTCCAGTTTCCAATTACAAACATGGTGTTGGAGCATGTGTCTGCTCCCCAACTCCTCCAAGAACATTGTGCGGGCCACAAGGAACAGATGAACAATGTGGTTTTCAATGTTTCAGCCGGTAATAATTTGGAAGACATGAGTAATTTAGAGGCCAATGAATGACTGCTCCCTACAATGTCCAATACTCGAGGCACTACCATGAGAGTGGGGTGTAGTAAGGTTGACCTATGCTTATCCCTATAGATTTTGTGTTGGAATATCACTACTATGGGAAGCATGGAAGGAAACCATAGTTGGTTGACTTTAAAAATATATGTGTTTTCAGAAAACTCAGGAGGTCAGCAATAATCTATTTTTGGATGTCAGTTTTTCTGTTATTAGTTTATCTTTGCAGAGACCTCAAGGAGGCTTGTTAGTTTTAATCTCTAATCCTCAACTGTAAAATCCAACAGATAGCTACTGGGTTGTCCGTGTGCCTGACCTTTTCCAATTTATCTAGACTTTTAATTGTCAATTTTCATAATGCAAATAGCTTAAAATATACTGTAGAACATGTTTATTGTATAAAATATTTACTGGAAAAGTAATATTAATACTAAAGCGGAATATACTCCTGTAATTCTGCTGAGCACTTTTCATTTGCACTCTTGTAAACATTTTTAGGACTTAGATGAGGGTTTGAACTTAGCGTATACGTGCACCATAGCTCATTTTAACCATTCTGCTCAGGTTAAAATGATGACCAAGAATATTAATAACTTTAATCTTTTCTCATTGGAAGAGGCCATATTGACTATGGTATTGAAAGGGCCATACCTACCTTTACAGACTGGGGCAGTTCACAGTGATTTACTACATACTGGTGTCTTCTGTCTTAGTTTCACAGATTCAAAAGTATGAAGTCCTCTGGGAATCCCAGAGTGACCACAATCCATTGACTGCTTCATTTTCTTTGGTACACAAATTGGAGCCTGATGCGTATCCAGTTAGAGGTTTGGCGATCACATGTGATCAGGGTTGGAAATTTAAATGCAAGAACATTTGCTCTGAAACCTTTCACACAAAGCTGATTATCACTTGATTTGATGCCCTAATGGTCTGCCTTGATGCAAGCCAGATAGATGGTAACATAGACAGCTCCTTTAAGGAGATTAGTCAGAAAGTTGGGACTTTACTAACCACCAAGGGGAATATTATCATCTGCACCACACAGGTGGTTTGGGCCATTCTTGTTTGAGGGCCTATAGTGATCATATGACTGCACTGAGAGAGATCCCTAGGGATCAGGCGAGAGTATCATCCTGCTACAGCCTCTATAAATTCGCTATGAAACAAAGGAAAATCTTTTTGAAGGAGGAGGCTTGAAATCCTGCCTGTGGCAAGCCGGAGTTCTGACTATACCAAATTCTGGGAGAGAGTTAATCACCCACTATTTAAGCCTGATTTAGGCTCCCTGCAATCACAGCATATTTTGCCAGATGTCTGGCTTAGACAGTTCAGGGCTGTTTATGAAGCTCCTGGTGTTGACTTCTCAGAACATGGTAGGTCTTCCGCATTGCAATCACTTTGAAATTAGATGTTAGTTTTACAATGAGGTGAGGTGCATGATGCTATAGACAGGCTTTCTAAAAGCACTTAGCCCTGATGGGTATATGTTTGACCTGTTTATGTCCAATATTTTGTTATGGGCCCCCATTGTTATTAATTATATATATGCAGCACTTAGTCACAAACATCTGTCACGGGCTTATTCAGTCATTTTACAGGTATATAAAAAAAGGATCTTGAGAAGCTCTCCAATGTTGTTGCACTATTTCTCTCAGAAACTCTGTTGTTCAGATAATGAAGAGTGTAATCTTTGAAAGGATGACCATCGAGCTTTGTCAGAGGCACAGTATGGGTTCTGTAGTGGTAGAGTGAGACAATGGACCAATGTTTAAACTTGTATCTTTTAATTAATAAGTATTCTGTGAAAGAAGGAGTAATACATCTATCCTTTATGGACCTAAGATCTGTATTTGACAGAGTTAATAGGCATAAGTTGTGGTCCCTCATGTTGGAAATGGGAATTTATAATATTGTTTTCTTCCTGAGGGACCAATACTACAATTGTTCAGCCGTGATAAGATATGGGGAGAGAGCTGAATATACCAAGAGTTTTCTTTTAAAGGGAAGGCAATGTATCATTGCCCCCTTCTTGTTCACCTTATATATTAATACATTGGAACAGGTTTTGTTAGATGGGGGCCATGATATGCCCATCATTAGAGGATGACCTGTGCTGACGGGCCTCCTCTGTACAGATGATACTGTGTTGGTCTTGAGAACAGCTCAGGGTTTGAAACCGCTAATAGGTAACTTTATTATTTACATAGACAGTGTGGATGTGAGCACTAATATGAATAAGTCACACACTATGGTAATGAGACCCAGATGCACTAGAAGTCAAAATCACTGGGTCAAGGGTAGTGTTATTAGCAGGGTGAACACTTTCCTGTACTGGGACATCCTATTTGACTAATCTCATAATTAGTTTACATTGTTTTTTTCCTAGAAGTATTGTGTGGTGATGGATAATAAAAATGAGACTTCAGGCTACAATTTGAAAAGATGACACATAGGCCCTCATTAGGACCCTGGCAGTTGGTGATAAAGTGGTGGTAATACCAACAACAGGCTGGTGGTAAGTACCGCCAAATTATGACCATGACCATGGCGATGATATCTCTGAAAGACAGCCAATGTGCCACACCAACCACCAGGGCGGAAACAACAGCCACCACGGCGGTAACCATCTACAGCCAGGCGGAAGACAAAGTTCCGCCCACCATATTATGACATAGCAAACCAACACCTTTTCTGGGGCAGTACCAACGCCATCAAAAGCTTGGCAGAAACAGAGCACAAAAGTCAAAGGACTCACCATTGGAGACAGAGGGAAGAACCACGCTGCCATGGAACCAGAACTGCAAGTCTTTCCGATGATCTTCTACATCATGCTCCACCACGAACACCAACGCTGGTGAAGACGACGACGGAGAGTACAGCCACCTAGCACACAAGGGTAAGGGTGAGGAAAATGACAGTGACACATACACGCACAACACACACTCCACACACATGCCATACCCACACCAGCTGAACAAGAAAACAATTTGTCCCTGTTAATTGGCTGAATAATGCAAGGACAACAGGAATTGACGAAAGTGATTGTAATAAAATCAACATCAAAAATAATAAGTCGATGTGGCAATGCAACAGATATGTACAAATGTACAAAAAGGGACACTGCCCAGTCCACAGTTCACAGGGGCCACATGGCCACAGGGCAAAGTCCAAGGCCCCACTTGATCCCTGCACCAATATTGAGAGAACACTGCAGGGGCATCAGTTGGCAAATAAGCAGGCACCTCGGGGGGGCACCTCAGCCGGATGCCGAAACAAGAACACTGGTTCTGGAGGGGGCAATATGCTCTGTGCTTTGTCCTGGCGAGTGCAAGGTCACAGTACATCGAGTGGGTGCCTTTCTCACTGGTTCTGGAGGGAGCAACATGCCCTGTGCTTGGTCCTGGGAAGTGCAAGGCCACAGTCTCTCATGTGGGTGTCTTTCCCACTGGTTCTGGAGGGGGCAAAATGCCCTTGCTTGGTCCTGGGGAGTGCAAGGCCACGGTCTCTTGAGTGGGTGTCTTTCCCACTGGTTCTGGAGGGGGCAACATTCCCTGTGCTTGGTCCTTGGGAGTGCAAGGCCACAGTCTCTCGAGTGGGTGTCTTTCCTATTGGTTCTGCAGGGGGCAACATACCCTGTGCTTGGTCCTGGGAGGGCAAGGCCACAGTCACTTGAGTGGCTGTCTTTCCCATTGGATCTGGAGGGGGCAACATACCCTGTGCTTTGTCCTGGGGAGTGCAAGGTCACAGTCTCTCAGGTGGGTGAATACCCCACTGGTTCTGATGGGGACAGGCAGCACAGCAGCCCATGGAGGCTAGATCATATGGCGTCCGCCGGTGGTGACGGCAGCACTGTGGTGGTGGTTGTGGCAGGCTCCTGCTCAGCCCCTGCACCCTCCGATAGCTGCACTGTGGTGGTGGTCGTGGTAGGCTCCTGCTCAGCCCCTGCACCTTGCGATGGCTGCATTGTGGTGGTGGTCGTGGGAGGCTCCCGCTCAGCCCCTGCACCCGCCGATGGCTGCATTGTGGTGGTGGTTGGGGGAGGCTCCTGCACAGACCCTGCATTCTCTAACGGCTGCACAACCACGGCTGGTGGTGTGGTCTCTGACAGCTGCTGGTGCATGCTCCTTCCTCTTCTTGGTGGCTGGTGCAGGCTCCTTCCCCTTGTGCTGGCTGGTGCAGGCTCCTTCCCCTTCTTGCTGGCTGGTGCAGGCTCCTTCCCCTTCAGTATTTGTGGCCTGGAATCCTTTCCACCACGAGTATGTGCTGCTGAAACTGGGCCCGTTGACTGTTTGGCTAAGGTGCTTGGCTGGGTCCTTAATACCCTGGCCATATGTGCAGGATGGGGGGAGGGGTAGGGAAGAGGTCAATCTGGGAAAGGTAAAGCTTTTTAGGGACATTTTGGTGGGAAGAGGGAGAAGTAATGGGAGTGGAGGATGAGGGAGTGGTTGTTGGAGATGTTTGTCTGCTGGATTTGGGTGCAGGTGCATGGGTTGTATGCTGTTGTGAGGTGGATAGCTGTTGGGTGTCTCAGTGCTTGCTTTTGTGTATGTTAGGGGGGCAGATGGTGGGAGAGGACACAGGGGACGTGTGCATGGAAGTTGTGGAGGTGTCTGCCAGTGAGGTGTGTGTTCTGCTGGTTGTGGTAAGGATGCAGGTAGTGGATGATGATGTAGTGCATGCAGGTGTGAGTGTGGACGTAACTGGGTGGGTGGTGGAGGAGGGAGAGACAGTGGAAATAGTGGATGTTGTTGTGTCTGCAACTGGATGGTGTTTGTGTGAGTGCCTGTGGGATGAAGTGTGATACTTGTGTTTGCCTGTGACACTCTTGGGTGTTGTCCTGTGTTCATGCTTGTCTGGCTGTGTGCTTGGGATGGGTTGGGGTTGAGGAGAATGGGACTGGGAAGTGGAAGTTGGAGGGGGGACGGTAGAAACAGGGACAATGGCTGCCATC
The DNA here is from genome assembly GCF_031143425.1 of Pleurodeles waltl. Classification (NCBI taxonomy): domain Eukaryota; kingdom Metazoa; phylum Chordata; class Amphibia; order Caudata; family Salamandridae; genus Pleurodeles; species Pleurodeles waltl. The sequence continues at coordinate 743,018,495 of NC_090450.1, read as the reverse complement.
AGAGAGGAGGCCAGAGCCTTGATCGATCTCTGTTGGGCTGCCAATCCACTGTGAATGCCCTCCAGGAATGCATTAGATTGCTGCATCTGGGCTGCCAGCCCCTGAATGGCATTCACAATGGTTGATTGCCCTACAGAGATGGATCTCAGGACGTAAATAGCCTCCTCACTCAGGGCAGCAGGGCTCCCTGGGGCAGGGCCTGAGGTGCCTGGGGCGAAGGAGATGCCCACCCTCCTGTGTGAGCAGGTACGGGCAACTCGCTGAGGGGCTGCTGGGAGGACGGTGCTGGTACGAGGGTGGCAGCTGTACCTGTAGCTGGGGTGGTCACAGACGTGTCCGCCACCACCAGAGTTCTCCCATCGGAGGAGGTATCTGAGTCTGTATTCTCCCCTCCAGTCTCCGCCGTGGTGGTCCCCTCGCCCTCCGTCCCACTAGTGCCGTCAGCGTCGGTGGACTCTGGGTCCTGTGGGATGCAGCTCCCTCCGTCTCCGGTGCCTCTGCTCCTCCGCTAGATGATGCTAATGCACATAAGGACTGGATGACAAAACAAGAAAGGGGAGAGAATGGCTAAGGATACACTGGGTCAGTGACTGCTCCAACACCACAGTTGGCGTACACAGCACCCTCACACACAGGGAACAGGCCTACGCACTATGCATTGCACTACCAGTGATATTGCTAGCCACCAAGGCATGAGGAGGAGCACACACCACCAACTGCAGCACACCTGGTACCCACACAGTCCTGACCAGTAGTGGATGCTAACAAGCTAGATAGGCAGTATTTCCCCTTCAGACCCTTAGCCCCCAGAGGACATACGCTGCAATGTCTGGCCTGGCCTAGCAGCACCCACTGACACACAACCACCACCCGGATACCACCCATCCAGCCATTTCCTTCAATGATGGCCACTGTACTCACCCCCTTGTGGCTGCTATGATGCCCTCAAGCGCCCATCCAGCTCTGGATAGGCCACCGCCAGTATGCAGGCCATCAGGCAGGTCAGGGTCCAACAGGCACCCCTTCCTCGTTGGGAGGCCATCCCCAGCTGGGCCTTCCATGCCCAGCATCTCAGGTCCTCCCACCGTTTGCGACAGTGGGTGCTCCACCTGCCATAGACCTCCAGGGTCCGCACCTTCTTGGCGATGGCATGCCGCATACCCTTCTTTTGATGGGCACTGATCTGCAGAGGCAATAAAGGCAGGAGAACACCATTAGACAACCAGTCCTGCCAGTAACACGAATGGCCACCGTACCTGTTTCCATCACTATTGAAACACACATAGCCCAGCACTCACCGTGTACCCAGCCAAGAGGACATCCCTCCCCCCTTACAGAATGCCTTCACACACACCTCATGCATTCATGCCACATGCATTGTGCCCACAGTGTACTAACCTGTTGGTCTGGAGGCGTACTGGGGTAGGACCCCATCCACCAGTCTCTCCAATTCCTCTGAAGTGAAGGCTGGGGCCCTTCCCCTGTCACACGGGCCATGGTAGGTTCTAGACACAGGTCACAGCAGCACATGCAGTGTAGGTCCTCTCTTATGGAAGGTCAGGAAACAAGTGAGGAATCAGATAGAAAATGGGTGGTCACGTCCTCAGCGGTGCATACCGTCACCATCGGCGTAGATCACCATTTGCCACTGTACCCCATAGGGCCCGATTATAACCAATGAGGAATTGCACAGTGGTTCCCGACCGCCTCCCGCCACAGCACACAACGTCAGCGGCATTACCTCACTTCCACCTGTCCCTCCACACAGGGTAGGTGGACGCCATTTCGGGGGGGGGGGCAGGCCTATAGAATAATGCTGCGTCGCAGGATAAATAGGCACATATTGACAAATTACACTGTCCCATGACATGTTTACAGATGGCGGACTACTGTTGTGGCTCCATTGCTCAGTTTGTGACAGCCTCCTCCCTCTTTTGTCCCTTAGATACCTACTGCTGCAGATGAATAGGAGATGGAGACACCCCGTATACAGATGCCTGGTGGACTTGGCTACACTGGAGGACAGGCACATTGTCCTCACCTATAGACTGGACAGGGCCACAATCGCAGAGCTGTGTGCCCAATTGGAGCCTGACCTGATAGCTGCTATCTATCAGCCCACTGGGATCCCCGCTCTTGTGCAAGTGCTATCAGTGCTCCATTTCCTGGCAACTGGTTCTTTCCAAGTGACAGTGGGCTTGGCAGCAGGAATGTCACAGCCAATGTTCTCAATAGTGCTGACAAGAGTGTTGTCTTTCCTGATAAAACACATGTGCAGCTACATTGTATTCCCCCAGGTTGAGGATTTGGCCACTGTGAAAGCTGGGGTTTTTGCAATGGGACGGTATCCCCAATATAATTGGGGCAATTGACAGAACACATATTGCATTTGTTCCCCCCACCAGAATGAACAGGTGTTCAGGAATCGTTAGACTTTCCACTCTATGAATGTGCAGATCGTGTGCTTGGCGGACCAGTATATCTCCCATGTCAATGCTAAGATTCCTGGGTTGGTGCATGATGCCTTTGTCCTGAGGAATAGCAGCATCCCAAATGTGATGGGCCAACTACAGAGGCCCAGGGTGTGGCTTATAGGTGAGCCCTGGTTCCCACCCAGTATATGTTGGTGTATGCCTATGCTGTTGGCCATATATGATAGTGTGTGGCTAAATGTTGTCACTCAATATTTGCAGGTGACTCTGGTTACCCAAACCTATCATGGCTGCTGACCCCTATGAGGAATGCCAGGACAAGGGCAGAAGAACGTTATAATGAGGCACGTGGGTGAACCAGAAGGATCATTAAAAGGACCTTTGGCCTCCTGAAAGCCAGATTCCGGGGCCACCATCTGACAGGTGGATCCCTGTGCTACTCATCCAAGAAGGTCTGCCAGATAGTGGTGGCATGCTGCATGTTGCACAACCTGGCCCTCTGATACCATGTCCCTTTTCTGCAGGAGGAGGAGACTGGAGATGTCCCTGTGGCAGCAGTGGACCCTGTGGACAGTGAGGCAGAGGATGTCGACAACAGAACATCTGTAATCCGTCAGTACTTCCAATGACACACAGGTGAGACAGTGCAACTTTACATTTCATTGACCTTGGTTGTATTCTGTGTGGCATTGGCATGCTGGTATTTCCCACTTCTATGCCCACTTACTGTTACCTCTGGCTATTCATTTTGCAGATGCTGGTGTTTGGACAAATACATCTGGTGTGATCACAACAGCCAGCTACAGGTCATTGATTCTATGCTCATTCTATGTACAGTTCACTTGCACTGGTTGTACCTGTTTCAATCAATACATATTTGAAATACATGACATACTCGAAATTGATTTATATGAAAGGGTGTTTATTGTAGGTCTAATATATAGAGGGGGAAGTTCAATGGCGTGGGGTGATGATGGAGGAAAGTCCTGGGTATTGTTCCAGTCTGTTCGTAGCACAGGTGCATTGTCCAAGAGGACATAGGAAGGGGAGCAATGGCAGTTTGAGGTGTACAGGGTGACTGAGTGGGACACAAGGGGGACAATCAGGAGAGTCTCATTTCCTGGCGGGGTCTTGGCATGTGTCTCTGGCTTCTGTCTGGATCGCAGGGAACATTTGCGGGGTGGTTCACCTTCTGCAGGGGGATGGGTGCTGGTGGCCTGTGAGTCCTGTGGCAGGGCATCCTGGCCACTAGCGGCAGAGGAAGTGGAAGGCTGTTCAAATGACTGTCTAGTGGAAGAGTTCACTGGTGTGACACTGCCTCCCTCATAATGTTGGCAATGTCTGCCAGCACCCCTGCTATGGAGCTCAGGGTGTGGTTGATGGCCTGCAAGTCCTCCCTGATCCCCTGATACTGTCCCTCCTGCAGCCGCCTGTTCTCCCGCACGCTGTCTAGGATCTGGCCCATCGTGTCCTGGGAATGTTGATAGTCTCCCAGGATCTCAGAGAGCACATCCTGGAGAGTCGGGTCCCTGGCCCTGTCCTCCCCCTGGTGCACAGCAGTCCTCCCAGTGTCCCTGCTGGCCTGTGCCTCTGTCCCCTGAACCGTGTGCACACTGCCACTGACCCCAGGTCCCTGATTGTCTTGTGTGTGAGGTGTGGCCTGGGGTCCCTATACAGGTGGGCACACTGCTGATTGACGAGTCCTGGGGACAGAGGTTTGGGTACGCTGGGTGGGTGCTGTGATGTTGTTTCCTGTGGGGGAGGCTCTGTGGTGGTCCGTGACTGGGCTTGGGTAACCGGCTGTCCAGTGGTCCCTGATGGGCCAGGTAGATCGTCCAGATCCTGAAGACCAGAGTTACTGTCATCACTGTGGGCATCTTCTGTTGGGGGACTGGATAGTGCTGGCACCTCCTCTCCAGTGACATTGGCTGGGGTACATGTGGGGATGTAAATGATGTATTATTTTCCATGTGTATGACATATTGTACATCCCTGGCTTCCCCTCTATGGTTGGTGTTGCCCTGCCAGCTTTTACTTGTGTATGTTGGTGTGTGGTGGGATTGTTAGTTTCCCTATGCTGTGTATGCTTTAGTGATGAGTGTCCATGCAGGGCTGTGAGGGGTGTCCATGCATTGGTATACAGGGTTTGGCACTGGGATTAGAGAGATATGATGGTGGAGTGTGTTGGATGTAGTGGAGTCATGAGAGTGAGGGTATATGATGGCATGCAGGTAGGTGGGTGATAACTGGTGAAAGTTGACTTACCAAAGTCCAGTCCTCCACGGACTCAGGCCAGGCCCTCAGGATGCAGTACTGCCAAGACTTGCTCTGCCCATGGTGTGAGTTGTGGGGGAGGATAGCGAGCTGATGTCTTGCTACTATGGAACGTAGTATGTAGTTGTGGCAGTGGTCTTGGTGTCAGTCTCGTGCCAATGATTTGTAATCGTAAAGGGTTGTGGGTAATGTGGGTGTGTGTTTTATAGTGGTGTGGTGTGTGTATGGGTGTCAGGTGTGTGTTGTTTGAATTGTCTAATGGGGTGTTGTTTTGTTTGTGGGTGTCCATTGTGAGCGCAGCGGTATGTACCACCAAAGGTTTACCGCCGCTGTGGTTATTCGTGGGTCATAATGTGGTGGGCGTTGTTCTGTTGGCGTAACGGTGTGGGTTTTGATACCGCCACTTTATCACTGACTTTTGGGCTGTCGGATTTGTGTTTGTGGCTGTATTCTGTCGGATTGGTGTGTGTGTCATAATATGGTGAACGGATATCCGCCGCGGCAGCGGTAAGCGGGTTTTACTGCCATGGTCATAATGAGGGCCATAGTTTTATTTTCCCTAGAAGAAACTCCGGACATTCGTACACAGCCCTCCAACAGCTACTACCAACTCCATCCAGCCTTATTCAAGGGAATTTCATAAGGGAATTGTATGAGAACAATACCTTTTGCTAAGAAAGAGGTGAGCATGCAGAATACCAATGAAAGCAGTAAAAATATAAATGATCCAAATACTACACAACCCCCAACATGAACAGAATAAAAAAAACAATGTAAAAATGGAATTAAGACAGTTTTACAACACATTCATATTCCAAATCTGACCTTCATGAACTTTGACTGCTTTCTGGTACACTTTAATCACTTTATAAGGTTTACTGAAATGCGTTTGACCATTCCCTATATTTCTGGGTAACTATTGTCACCCAATCACCCACCTTCACCTCCAGATGCTTGACAGATATGCATAAATCATATCTCAACTTTCTTTGCTCTTGAATATGAAGTTCTTTCACCCTTGCTTCCTTCATCTGTTCTGCTAAATGAGAAAACACTTTACTATACATGTTTACCCACTCTGGACTCACTTTGGTATGGGGAATGCGTTTCCTGAATTGCACAAATGTGATAATCCCTGTGGTGGTATGGGGAGTGTATCTGCATTCCTCTTTTCTAGATTTCATCATTTTAATCCAACCCACAACTTTCCGTTTTGCTATTTGAATAGTTTAAGTGTTTTATTAAATCATTCCACCATGCCGTTGGTTTCTAGGTGATTAAGCACACATTTCTTGTGCAAAATCTCTCTAGAATCCAGAAATTCTTCCAAACCTCAGAGGTAAATTGTACCCCACTGTCTGTCAATATGCTCCTTCAGTATGCTCTTGTGGTTACCTTCACGCACAAACACTTAAGATAAAAATTTCAAAACAAACGTTGTTAACTCAGAAGTGACCATGACTTCAGGCTATCTGCAAAGGACATCCATCAGAACCAACACATACTTAGAAGAGGACCCACAACTTATGGTGCCCATGATATCTAAAGATTTCTGAACCCACACCTCTTTGGAAATCTCCCTTATTATTATTGGGAAAGTTCTAGCTTTAAGAGATTTGTCAGATAATTTACACTTCTCACAATCTCTAATCTTTCTTTCCACCATCAGATCCAGTACAGGCCACCAATAAATTGTCTATAGTCTTTCCTTTGTGGTGACCACTATGCGGCAATCGTACTAGGTTCTCCCTAATTCAACTGGGTGGAACCAATTTGCAACCTTATAACACAATTCAATTTTCATAAGAGAGCTCCTGTAGGACTTTGTCATAATTTATCAAACTTTTGTCATGATAAAATGTACAATTCCCTAAAAGAATACTTTATTTTACATTATTCTACTTCTTATCTTTATTCAGTTCTTCTATCCACTCTTTTTCTGACACACAACCTTCCGTTACAACACATACTTTAATCTCATCATCAACCCACCAAAATATTTTGTCTTCTCCTGTTTTCTGAGATTCATTTCTCACTCTCGCCATGCAATCTGCCGACTGGTTTTCACCTCCAGGAATATATTTTACAACAAATTGAAAATCCTGCACTTCAAATTGAGATCCTTTTTTGAGTAATTCTCTGATGCAACATGAACATTTAGCAAAGTTGGGCACACATCGAGCATAAAATTCAGCCATGCCCAGAAAAGATTGAACCTCTTCTTTATTGTTAGGTCTTGATACATTTACAATAGACTTTACCAACTCATCTTTAAGTTTCACACCATGTGCAGTAATCACATGGTCCAAATAAGTTATCTCAGAACAACAACATGTACACTTTCCACTTTTCAGAGTTATCCCTTTTGAGCGGAAGTAATCTTCTTTTACTTCCAATAAGTGGTTTTCTAATGTATCATTGTTAATAAGAACATCCTCTTGAAAAATGTTTATTCCTTAAACACCACCAAGCAAATCATTCATTAATCTCTGAAAGATTGGTGCTGCTGAGCATAATCTAAATGGCATCCCATTATACCGTTAAACACCAATTAGTGTTAGGAAGGCAGTCAAATATTTTGATTTGTCCCATAGTTCTATTTGATGGTAGGCAGAACTTAGATCTAACGTGGTAACTAACTTGGCATTACCCAGTAAACCAACCCTCTCCGTAACATTGGGAAACAGAAATTTGTCCTCAATAATGGCTTTATTCAAATGCCTGAGATAAATACAAAGTCTGATGTCCCCAGAACTTTTTGTGGCAACCACAAATGGAGCAATTCATTGAGAAGCTTCCACTGTTTCAATGATGCCTTCAGCTTGTAATCTTATGAATCCATTTTGCACAGCTTCATGCAAACTAAAAGGAATATTTCTTACCTTGCAAGAAACTGGCACATAATCCTTCTTTAAACAAATACAATATCTGTACCCTTTAATGCACCCTACTTTTGTGTCAAACACATCAGGGAATTCATTCATCAGTTCATCTTCTGTAACTTCAACTTTCTGAACCTGTACCTAAGGGACAGCTTTGGAATCTAAATAAATTCCTAGCAACTTTTGGTGTGGCCAACTTAAAATAGTATCTCCCTTTACTGGTACATACATTTTTCCCCTTAAATTAATGTTAGCATCACAATAACCCACCAACTCTATATGTTTCCCACCACAACTGAAGGGGGTAACATCAAGATCATGTAATTGAGCTTTTTCTGGGAATTATTTCAAAAAGTTATATTCTGAAACCAGTGATGATTTTGCTCCTGAATCCAGCATCATAGAAACAGTTATACTATTTATTTCTACCTCATCAGATGGATACTCACAATGAATACTGGAAACACAATTTACATAATTTACCACTTCCAAAATGAAGTCAGAATCCTCATCAATCTCAACCTCATTCATTTTGACTTGCCTTTATCTGTGGGTTTGCAGCATTTGGTAAAATGGCCTTTTTTCAATATAGATTACATACAACTTTTAACGCAGGACAGTCTTTGGAATTGGCCAAGTGATTAGAGGAAGCACATCTGTAACACAATAACTTCTGTTTGGCAACTGTTTGATTTATTTTTTTAGGTTTCACTTTAAGAGTTTGCACAGTTGTGGTAGATTATTTAAACGTTTGTAATTTCCTTATGCATAACATAGAATTATCTTCTTACTTTGCTATTGTTAAGACATCATTAAGACTAGGATTGTTTTCTGACCACAGTTCTTCTCATATCACTTTTACACTCAATCAAGAAGTAAGAGTAGGAGGAAATATGAGTAAGTAGTACAAAGATTTCTATGAGTAACAGTAAGTGGGAAAGAGTAGGCATAATTAGGATAAAGTGTAGCATTAGTAGTAAGATAGATGTTAGAATAAAATGAAGGGTAAGAGAAGGCATAAGTAGGAATAAGAGTAGTATTAAGTGCAAAGTAAGAATTGGAATAAAGTAGAATAATTGTAGGACAAAGGAGTGATAAATGCAGAAGTAAGACTAAGGGCCAGATTACGAGTTTGGCGGTCTGTCCCCCCCGGCCCAATTATGATGTTTCCACTGGGCTGACTGTCGGAAACCTCCATATTAGGAGGCTTCTGCCTGTCAACCCAGTGCAAACAGTGTGGCAGCATTGGCTGTGGCTCCTCGGGGAGTCGAGGCCAATGCCGTCGCACAGAGGGTGCCCCCAGCACCCTCTGAATGAGCACTGTCTGCTGTAGTAGACAGTGATTATTCTGAAAGTGCTGGGCAGGGGGGCCCCTGCACTGCCCACACCATGGTTGTGGGCAGTGCAGCCCCCATCCCCACCCCCACCCCCGGTGGCCACCAACACTGCCTTTCCTCAAGCCTTTTCATGGTGGGACGCCACCGTGAAAAGGCTGGTGGAAAGGGAAGTCGTGATCCGCAGGCTGACCACGAACTTAGACCAGCGCTAACCTGTCAGGAGCCTTGATCCTGGGGGTGGCGGCGGTCCCCTGGAGGTCAGACCGCCAGGGTCATATTCTGGCGTCGGACTACCAGGACTGTGACGATCCGACCGCCACTGTGAGTTTGGTGGTCGCAAGACCGCCAAAGTTGTAATTAGGCCAGAAGTGTAGGAGGAAAACTAGGAGTAGTTATGATAATAAGAGGAGTAACAATACGCATATGCATGACCAACATCAGGCAAAGTATAGTAATAAATTGAAGTAATTGTAGGAGTAACAGGAGGAGTAGCTAGGAGTGAGGAGAAGGATTAAAGCAGATATGGACTGTTGGAGACAAGGGCTATGGTCGGCAACTTACCTGGGAGCTTCTTATAAATTAAAGGAACGCACAAGCCGCAGTAGACTGGGCCACGCCACACTACTTGCCATTGTGTCCTTCCTTCGGTTTTCTCAGTGCTCAGCATTCTGTGACCCCACCCTTTCCCAAATCATCACAGGGTGAGGGGGGTTAGTGATGCCTGCTGACCTCACCCTTTGACGACTTGGGAAAGGGCAAATGAGCAAGCTTCACAAATGCTTGCAGCCAATAAAGATTGACAAGCAGCCCTGGGAATTACAGGGATGATGCCCTAGACGCCCGGGGCTGCTTTAAAAATGTGACGTCATTAATGGGTGGTCTTTTGGGACCCTGAGAATTGCAGGCCATGGCTGGGTCTAGGCCAGCCCTTAGTCTGTGAAGTTGAAAAATGAGAATAAAAACACGGGTTGGAACATGCGCACTGGTGCTTGTGCCTGTGGAAAGTGGACTGCGGGTGTCCCAAGCTTTTTTAAATGAAGAAATGTCAATGTGGATAGTAATTGTTAATTGCAATTACCATCCACATTATTCACAAAACTGGGTGGGTGGAGCCCCGAAACGCCCCTGGGTAACAAGCCCCTTCAAGTCTGCAAACTACTCAATCAATCTGTTGACTTGTAGACCGTGACTTGTTACCTGTGAGGGGATCCAGGTGCTAGCAGAGTCCAGAGTCTCAGTTGAAGAGCCAGGTTTTCAGCATCCTATGGGACTTTTGTAGAGTAGGGAACGCCCGCAGGTGCAGGCGGAGCCCGTTCCAGGCTTTGGCTACAAAGTAGGAGAAGGAGCATCCTTTTGCTCTGCTGTATTGAATGTGAGAGGTATGAGCCAGTGCGAAGGAGGTGGAGCAGAGGTGTCTCGAGGGTTTGTGGAGTCTCATGCGGTGGTTGATGTAGGCAGGTCTGGAAACATGCAGGACCTTGAATGTGTGGGCGAGGAGCTTGAACTGGTCATCTCCTCTGAACTGGGAGCCAGTGGAATTCTTTGAGGTGGGGGTAATATGGGTGCAAAGACGGAGATCCAGGATAAGTCTTGTTGTGGTGTTCTGGATGGTCTGTAGTCTTTGAACTAGGTGGGTCTCGATTCCCATGTAGAGGGTGTTTCCGTAGGCCAGTGGACTGGTGACGAGGGCTTGGGGTGTGGTGCGTCTTGCGTTTTGGTGAACCCAATTGAAAATCTTGAGTAACATGAGCAGGATGAAGAAGCAGGAGGATGACACTGCGTTGATTTGGGACCTCATCGTGAGTTTGCTATTTAATATAATACAGAGGTTCCTGGCATGCTCAGCTAGGGTTGGAGTGGGCCCCAGTTCTGTGGGCTACCAGGAGGCATCCTAGGGGGAGTTATCAGTGCTGAAGATCAAGACTCCTGTCTTGTCTGTGTTGAACTTGACGCGGTTATTCCTCATCCAATTGGCTACCCTTGTCATGCATTGGTGAAAGTTGGTTGCAGCAGCAATGGAGTTTTCGGAGAGATAGAGGATGAGTTGCATGTTTTCGGAGTAGGCTAGAATGTTGAGTCTGTGGGATCTAACTATGTTGGCAAGGGTGACCCACAGATGTTAAACAGGGTGGGGCTGAGTGATGAGCTTTGATGAGTCTTGAGGGACTTCACAGATGATTGGTCTGGGTTTGGAGGTGAAAGGTGAAAAGTGGACTCATTGTCGATGAGGAAGGAGGAGATGCTTTCTCCAATAGTTCCTGGATCCATAAATTATCTGCACCTCATATTAATTTTCAGAATTCAATTCCACTAGCATAGGATGGGAAGTAACATGTGTCTTTGCCGAAAACAGTTATGACAAAGAGGCATGTAAAATTAGTTGTTCGTTCTTAGACTGAGGCAACTTCAATCTAAGAACAGCTCACAATATGTTTTATCAGAAACTGACCCACAAAGTAAGGGACATATTTAAGAAAAGTGGCTCTGCAGATACTGCAGCGCTGCTTTTCTTGCACCCTTTAGTGCCCCCTTACTGCAACAATGTGTGCGCTGTATTTAAAATACAGCAACCATGGCGCAGGGTAGGGGGCAATAGCAGCATTTTTTTATGCTATTGATGTACTCTGCAGGAGTAGCACCAAAATTTAGGCGCTCCTCCTGCAGAGTACATAAGGGCATATTGTATTCAATGGCATGCCGCCTTTTAACGCCTGCTCTGAGCAGGCGTTAAAAGTGACGAAAAAAATGAAATCTGTTAGACTCCCTTGCACCATTTTTTTGTCCCTCCTAATGGGGGAACACCCCCTTTGCCTGGCACAGGCATAATGTAGCGCAAGGGGTTACAAAGTGGCGCAACGCAGAATTTTTGGCCTTCTAACGCAATATTAGCGTAAAAAAATGATGCTAATGTGGCATTCAAATGGTGCTAGGGGCTCTTAAATATGCCGCTTAGTTTGCAATTTAAAAATTTAAATGCAAGTTTTTCAAGTACCCACACCTCACCTACAACATATTGAGGTGTGGGGATTCTTTTCTGATAAGCATAAAACTTGTAGGACTCACTTGCTTTTTTCAAAGTCTTTTGTGTGGATTCTGTAATATTAACTAACTCATTTAAATGTTCTTGCACAGAGCGAACTTAGATAGACAAAACTAATTGATATCAAATGTATAGCGGTCATGGCAAAACAAACAAATCAAAGGCAACATGCTAATAGATATATGTAGTGTGTTATTATATGTTAAATGTTTGGTACCGCAAATACTGTTCAACACATTTCTTCAGTCTTTCAGTTTGTCCAACTGTTTGAGGATTATAGCTCATGGACAGAAAAACATCCATGTCTAACTCCCAGGTACAATTCGGAAATAAACTGAGAGCCCTTAGCAGTAAGCCGTACCTGAGGAACACCACCAGCATAAACAAATAATAATTTGTAAAAATCCATGCTTACACTTTTGATGGAGGAAAACTAGGCGAAGGTCTGAAATGCTCCATCTTAGTCAAATAATTTGCAGCCTAAAGTGGTACTTTGCAACCTGGGTTCTTGGGTAACTCAACCATAAAATCCAATGACACTTTGGAACAAGGACTAGTTGGAACAGGCAAGGGTCTCAATAAACCCATAGGTTTACTATGTGAGGTCTTAATGTGGTCACAGGCTGAGCATGATTGTGCATAACCTTTAAGATCAGCAAATAATATTGGCCACAAAAAATATTCTTAGTGCTGACAAAGTTTTAGTAATTCTAGAATACCCATTCATCATGGAATCAGGAAGCTACTCAATATACTGATGTCTTACTTGGACTATGGTGAATGCACATCTTTCCTTCACATAACCATTTTTATGTCTATCCCCCTGTTCTTTTAACCTGGTCTCTATATCTGTACATTGACTTTCTGCATCTAATTTAGTCAGAAATTGATCTATATTACTCATAGTAATGGAATGATCACTCAACTCCTTTTGAAGCAAAACTAATGGTGGATCTTTAGTCACCTGATTTTATTTCTTCATTTGATACTGTTGTGATAAGGTGCCAATCTTCCCACACTTTGGACCTATAATGTCTCATAAAATCATAGAGAAAACAATGGGCCTCATTATAAGTCTGGTGGTCGAACTGCTTCTCCCTCCCCCCCACCCCCCCCAGAACATGGTTCCTAGTGGCATGACATGGTTCGAGTCGTGGTCAGCCATGGCAGTGTTGAGTTCAGCTCTGCTGCGCTGATCACGAGTCCTGTTTTTTTACAGCCTGCCCATGGTGGGGACCCCACAATGGAAAGGCTTGCGGAAACACAGTTCAGGGGGCCATGGGGGGCCCCTGCACTGCCCATTCATGGGCAGTGCAGGGGCTGCCTTGCCCAGCACCCTTGGAATGTGTACCATGCATCCCGAGGGTGCCGGAGGGGCCCTTTGTGCAACAGTATTGGTCTCAGCTCCATGGGGAGCCGAGGCCAATGCTGCTGCATGGTTTCAGCTGGGCTGAGCAGCGGAAAACCCAGTCAGCCTAGTGGGATCCTCATAATGGGTCCTAACTGCTATTTGCAAGAAGTGCCCCATAATGCCCTGTGAGGGATTTCTAAATATACGTTTTGGAGCCTAGTGGTCTCATTAGAAGGGGCAGGGGCCCCACCAAACTTTTTTTTCTAGGTTGCGGGGGGCATAAGGGAATGCAGCTGGCTCCTAGCACCATTAAAAAACAGTACACCTCCTGGATCATTAACTCCATGACCCTAGGAGAGCATGCCATATTTTTAAAACACTGTTAGCTGGAGCTCTACGCTCTTCAGCTGGTGTATAGGTCTCTCTTCTGGTTGGTTCTATGAATGCACTTTGTAGCTTGAAAACTGTTTAAAAAGACTCAAATACATGCCATGCAGTGCTAATTACTTCCCATATCATATCACTCATGACATGTTCTATGACATGATTGATGAAATCATGGCAACATCTGAAATGACATAATTCATAACAATACATTGCAGGGTCGAGGTGCAAGTTATAGTTACTTTAGGGCACAAGTTATAGTTACTTGAGATAACTATAACTGGTGAATTTTATTGGTTTTGTTTCATTAAAATTGTATGTTTAAACTGACAATTTCACCTAACTAAAACTATAATATATATCTATATAAATATATATTTATATAATATATACACAAGTGAAAAGAAGAAATTGCAGCACTCCAGAATCTCCTCGATAAGAGTTTATTCCAACATTAAGAAGGGCAAACACCCAACACGTTTCAACTCACTCTGAGTCTTGCTCACAGTCTTGTTTGTGAGATTTTCAGGGGGCGGGTCTCCCTCTATCACCTGCAATGGGAGTGCGCTACTGACCCAGTGACCGCTTTGATTACTATGTATATATGTATGTTCACCCCAGGGGCTGCAGACATATAAATATACAAATAAGAATAAAAATCAGGTATTATTCAAAGCACATGTCACTTTACTACGTACCATTGTGGTCCAGTGACAATTGGAATTCTTTCACCTTAGCAGAATAGTTGGAAGTTGGTACAAATTATGAGAATTAAATGGGGTGACATCTAGACATCAGGAAGTAGGATTATAGGGTGCGTAACAGAATAGGTCACATGGGTAGGGCTTACCTACCATTGCTTGTCATTTTGCAATAGAGCTGTCAGGAATTGAAAATTGATAATAAGAATTATCGTGCATTACTTGGAGGCTAGAATATATTTAATTCTTAGCTTCTTAGATTTGGATACTGCTTGCAGGGTGATGTAATGGAGGAGTAGTAATTTGTAAAACAGTACTTTTACTGGGACAAATGTATTTGTGTTTTGTGCATTAAATTACAACTCACCAATATGTGAGAATGCTAAAATATTTGGGATTTAAACTGAGAAATGTTTAAATGTATGTGCTTACACGCATGTCATCAATGGGATGATAAGGTAAATGCCCTTTTTCTAGTTTGCACTACTTATTCTTGAAAAAGAAAAAATGAGAAATCTTTTGTTCTTCCTCTTTTATGTGGAATTTAATGTTTTTATATTGTGCCTTGATGCTTCTTTCTATGAAGGAGGGGCAGCCTGCCTCTGTTTTAAAAGCACTTGCACTTTTTTTGTTTTCATGGCCAGTTGAAGGCTCCGGCCAAAATGCATCTCCATGTTTGGTGAATGGCATCACCGTGAACTTTCATATGAAATAAGGATAATAATAAAAATATGTAACTGCACCTGGTTGTGCCGCCTTTTTGTCTGAGAGCGACTCTATGGCCCCTTGAGTGGAACTGGGATGAGAGGAAGCGGCAGAGTAAGGTGAAATAGAATTCCATGAATTATTTATATATATATCTATATATATATATATATATATATATATATATATATATATATATATATATATATATATATATATATATATAGTTAATTATCAACAAAAAATATTTATTCATGTTAATAATACGTACAAATATGTACCTGCGGTATTATGTCTTATGTGATCTAGTGATACCCACTGTTGTGGTCAAGAGGTAATGACTCTTGTTTTATGAGCCCTCGATTTACCAAACCTGCACTACCACCAGACAAACAATGCACAGAAAAATTAGTTATGCCTTCTATCACACCAAACATTTTATCTAAATTCAAACCTGGCTCAGCTCAATCTCATGCCTTAAATTAAACTCTTCAGTTGTGGATTCCACAAAATCACTAGGCCGGCACTTAAATAAAAACTTAAATCATACAGGGCATGTCAGTATTGCAGAGAAAGGGGCACAATACTATGAAGCCATTTATCTCAAATAAAGATGTAAAACTCATAATCAAATTGCATGTCCTGTTGAGGCTTGACTATGGAAATACAATGCTAGTTAGAATTCCAAACATATATTGGTCCCCTAAAAGATCCATTCAGCTTCCAGGTTAGCCACAGGAGGTTTGTGGGACACCCCCGCGCCGCACGGCCACCAGCTGCTGTGTGTGCCCCCTCGCCCTGCCCCTGCCTCGCTGCCTGCCTCGCTGCCGGCTGACGCCGCTGGCGTCGGTTTTGCTTGTTTTGTCTAGCATTTGTGCTTGTTTGAACTGCATTTTCCTCCCGTGCTAGCAGCTTTTGCCTGACTTTTGTGCCTGTATTTTTTTCTAATCAGTCTCTTCATTTTCCTCCCGTGTTACCAGCGTTTGTCTGACTTTTGTGCCTGTATTTTTTCTAGTCAGTTTCAGCCCTTTGCGTTCTCCTGCCTGTCTGCCCACCTCCCTCCCCGCTTCCCGCCACCACCGCTGACCACGCCCCTTTTTCCTTTCTGTTCCCTCCCCGCTCCCGCCTCCCAGCTGCCCCGCCCACCCGCGCACTTCGCCTTATATGGCGACCGTGCGAACGCGCAGCGGTCACGCGCAGCGGGCGCGCCGATTGTGCGCCGAAGGCGCGCCAAAGGTAAGCCCGTCTGCGCCCGTCCGCGACCGGATCGCGTCCAGCGCCAGGACCCCTGGCCAAAGAAGATCCAGACCGACCCGCCTGACGTACTCCGCCGCCACCCTCATCGCTCTCAACACCGGCCGACTCCCAGACTGCCACCAAGCCACACCACGACGCACCCACGGACCCTTCAGCTGCCACGCCTGCAAGTTCTCCCGCACCCAGACCAGACGCACACCAGCACCCGCCAAGTCGAACACCAGCAGCACCCACCTCAAGTGCATCCTGCTCAACACCCGCTCCGTCCACAGACACGCCATCGAACTCTGGAACCTCCTAGACGCCACCGCCCCGGACGTTGCCTTCCTCACGGAGACCTGGATGAACGCCTCTTCAGCTCCCGACATCGCCATCGCTATCCCAGAGGGCTACAAGATCGTCCGGAGGGACCGAAACGCCAACCAGATGGGAGGAGGCATCGCCATCATCCACAGAAACACCATCCGGATCACGACCAGCACCGACATCACCCTGACCAGCGCCGAACACCTGCACTTCCAGATCCACACCAACCCGAACACCACCCTCAGAGGCACCCTGATCTACCGACCCCCGGGTCCACGCACGCAATTCAGCGAGGACATCGCCGACTTCGTCAGCCCGCATGCCCTCCCCTCCGCTGACTACATCCTCCTGGGAGACCTCAACTACCATCTGGAGAACAACAACGACCACAACACCAGCACCCTGCTCGACAACCTCGCCAACCTGGGACTCAAGCAACTGGTGTCCACCCCCACCCACCTCGCCGGACACACACTCGACGCCGTCTTCTCATCCAGCACAGACATCCTCTTCAGCCACGCCACAGAGCTTCAATGGACGGACCACAGCTGCGTCCACTTCACCTTCAAGAGAACGACGACCCACCAACACCAGCAACAAGCCGCCCACAGAAGCTGGAACAAGATCACAGCAGACCAGCTCGCCACCTCCCTGAGCCAGCACCCTCCTGCCAGCTCAGCGAACCCCAGCCAGGCCGCCGACAACCTCACGAAGTGGATCAGCAACTGCGCGGACGAGCTCGCCCCGCTGAGGACCCCGCCTAGCAGACCCGGCAGCAAGAAGGCCCCATGGTTCACCGACGAACTCAAGTGCTCCAAGAAGAACCTCCGAGCCCTCGAGAAAGTCTGGAAAAGGGAACCAACACCGGACAACAGGACCTCCTACAAACTTGCCACCCGGAAACACCACCAGCTGATCCGCGCCGCCAAGAAAACAGCATTCAAGGACCGGTTGGACAACAACGCACACAACAGCAAGGAACTCTTCAACATCGTGAATGAGCTCTCCAACCCCAGCGCAGGAAACAACGAAATCACCCCATCACAAGACCTCTGCAACTCCCTCGCTTCATACTTCCACAACAAGATCGCGGACATACACAACAGCTTCAACAACCAACCAACGCACACCATGACCGAACAACCACCCCCCACCACCACCCTCCACGCCTGGACCCCGATCAGCACCGAAGACACCATCCGCACGATGAACTCCATCCACTCCGGATCACCGACCGACCCCTGCCCTCACCACGTCTTCAACAAGGCCGACGCTGTTATCGCACCCCACCTGCGAGACATCATCAACACATCCTTCGACACCACCATCTTCCCCGAGAGCTGGAAACACGCCGAACTCAGCGCTCTACTCAAGAAACCAACAGCGGACCCCACCGACCTCAAGAATCACCGCCCCATCTCGCTTCTCCCGTTTCCAGCCAAAGTCATCGAGAAGACCGTCAACAAGCAGATGGCCGCCTTCCTCGAGACGAACGGATCCCTCGACCCCTCACAGTCCGGCTTCCGAGCCAACCACAGCACCGAGACCGCCCTCATCGCCGCCACCGATGACATCCGAGCCCTGATGGACAATGGAGAAACAGCGGCCCTCATCCTCCTAGACCTCTCCGCGGCATTCGACACGGTCTGCCACCGCACCCTAGTACGGCGCCTCAGCAACATCGGAATCAAGGACAAGGCGCTGGAATGGATCATCTCCTTCCTCGACGGAAGAACACAGAGAGTCCGCCTACCACCGTACAAGTCAGAGGCCTCCGAAGTCATCTGCGGCGTCCCACAAGGATCATCTCTGAGCCCCACCCTCTTCAACGTCTACATGAGCCCCCTCGCGGCCATCGTACGCAAACACAACCTCAGCATAATCTCCTACGCCGACGACACCCAGCTGATCCTCTCCCTGACCAACGACCCCGCCGCCGCCAGAGCCAACCTGCACGAAGGGATGAAAGAGGTAGCCGAGTGGATGACGACCAGCCGCCTGAAACTGAACTCGGACAAGACGGAGGTTCTCATCCTGGGCTCTTCACCCTCCGCCTGGGACGACTCCTGGTGGCCTCCCGCCCTGGGCACCGCACCCAAACCGACAGACCATGCACGCAACCTGGGCTTCATCCTGGACTCCTCCCTCTCCATGACCAGGCAGGTCAACAACGTCTCCTCGGCGTGCTTCAACATCCTACGCACACTTCGGAAGATCTTCTGGTGGATCCCCACCGAGACCAGGAGGACCGTCACCCAGGCCCTCGTCACCAGCCGACTGGACTACGGTAACGCCCTCTACGCCGGTACCACCGCCAAGCTCCAGAAGAGACTCCAGCGGATCCAGAACGCCTCAGCCAGACTCATCCTCGACATCCCACGATCCAGCCACATCTCCGGACATCTGAGAGACCTGCACTGGCTCCCCGTCAACAAGAGAATCACCTTCCGCCTCCTCACCCACGCACACAAAGCCCTACACGACCAAGGCCCGAGCTACCTCAACAGCCGAGTCAACTTCTACGCTCCCACACGCCACCTCCGATCAGCCAACCACGCCCTCGCCGCCGTCCCCCGCATCCGAAGAGCGACTACAGGAGGAAGGTCCTTCTCCTACCTGGCCGCCAAGAACTGGAACTCCCTCCCGACCGACCTGCGCCTGACCCAAGACCACCTCTCCTTCAGGAAGAAGCTGAAGACCTGGCTATTCGAGCAGTAGCGGCACCCCCCCCCCCCCAGCGCCTTGAGACCCTACGGGTATGTAGCGCGCTTTATAAGTGTCATTGATTGATTGATTGATTTGACCAAATATCATAGATTCTGCTTTCATTAAAGTGGCTTGCATGCATGATACATAAACCTCTGTTTCTGGGAACACCCTACTACCTTGCTGTAAACCGACCATCTCAGGTAGTCGAAATATTCCTACAAAAACAGTCAACCTTGAAACTCCAGAATGTAAGAAAACAAAGCCCCTTCAACAATCTTTTTCTGGAAATGCACCAAGAGTTTGGTACTCCATTCCGGTGACCATTATAACAATCGCAACCTATAATGCCTTCAAAAAAGAACTGAAGATCCTACTATTTTAAGAGCATTTCCAGATGTGAATGTTCCTGCTTACCAAAAGTTTGTAATATAAGACTATGCTCTCCTGATTCACTAATAAGGGCAATCAAAGGCCCTCATTATGAACACGGCGGTCCGTTCCACGCCCCCGGTGGTGGCGGTAAAAAACACCAACAGAGGAGCGGGCCGGACCACCAAATATTGAACCAAACGAAAGACAGGCATCCCGAAAACCACCCACCGCCAGCAGAGGAGTGCCGCCGACGACGGCAGAGTCTGCCCACGACGGAAAGGCCCAACCCGCCCATCAAATAATGAACCACCAGTCCACCGCCAGTTCCAGAGGGGGAACCACCGCCACGCAAAGCCAGATGCAAATGAACCAAATATAAGGAAACACTCACCGGAGGGCCACACAACGTGCCAAAGCAGACATGGATAGAGAGCTGCAGATCATGCCAGCCCTGCTCCTTGCCATATACCTCCACGACCGAGACCACTGACGAAGATGACGACTGTAAATACTGCAACCTACGAAACAAGGGAGGAAAGGGCACAGTCAAATACCCAATGCAACGCCCCCCCAACCCTTCACAGCAGCACAAGTCATACACCCCACAGCAAGAGGTACTTACCCCGACACAAGGCTAATCAAACTTGACCATAGGACATACAAATGCCCCACACCCATAAACAATGAAACGAAAGACCAGGGTTCAACAGTGTGCCGCCAAAACACAGCCACACAGAAATCTTCAATGAAAGCTCACAGAACCAAATAGTCCAAACGGGGCCAATGGCCAGTCCATATGGCTACAATTGCCATGGGCCACAACTGACCCAACCTGACTCCCACAAGTGCACGGTACTCCACTTAATGGGACAACAAAGGGGCATCCAGGCACCTCACAGAATGGGGGTAGGGGGTGGTGGGGGTGGGGATTTGCGACAGGGGTGGGCCTTGGACTTTCGTTTGGAAGGTGGAGGGGGGGCTTATTCTTTGAAGGGGGGGTGTTTTGAGCGGGTGGAGCCAGATGGACTCGGCTCAGGCCGGGCCTTTTTATTCTCTGGGGAAGGGGCACAGGAATGTGAAGGGCGGGCAGGGGTGGGCTGTGAAGTGGAAGGAGTGGAAAGGGCAAGGAGGTGAGCATGCTTGGGGACAAGATGGGATGGGCCAGTGGGTTGGAAGAGGTCAGTACCGGAGAGGAAAAGTTTCTTCAGAGCAATTGGGGTGGTCCTGGATGAGGGCGTGGGAATGGAGGCAGAGGAGGTGGATGTATGTGGTGTAGGTGTGCGTGTAGTGGGTGCAGGTGACTGGACAGTATGCTGTGGTGCGGTGGATGTGTGATGGGTGGGTGTCTTGGTGCGTTTGTGTGTTTTTGGAGGGGGGTGGACACAGTGGGAGAAGACAGGCATCTAGTGTGGATGTATTTTGTGTGGGTGTCTGCAAGTCTGGTGAGTGTGCTGCATGTGTCAACTGCAGTAGTTGTGGTGAGTGCAGGTGTGGTGCATGGGGGGCATGTATGGATGTCTGCTATTGTGGTGAGTGCAGTAAGAGGAGCAGCAACAGTGACTGAAGGTGCAGTGCATGAGGGTGTGGATGTAGAGGGGACAGACAAGGAGGCGGAAGAGGTGGGCACACTGGGGGAAGTGGATGTTGTAGTGTGTGCATGTGTCTGTTGGCTGTGTGAATGCTTGTGGTGGGAGGTGTGGTGCTTGTGTTTAAAACGTGCTTCTTATGTGTTGATGTGCTTGACTGCGTGTCTGAATATGTGCCTTGGACGGGTGAAGGGGGTAGAGGAGGTTGAAGGGGGGACGGAATGGCCAGGGAAACTGGCTGCTGTCCAAGAGGAGGCCAGAGCCTGAAAAGATCTCTGTAGGGCAGACACGGCACAGTGAATGCCATCCAGATAGGCATTTGTCTGTTGCACCTCTGATGCAAGACCCGGGATGGCATTTACAATGGTTGTCTGCCCTACAGAGATGGTTCTCAGGAGGTCAATAGCCTCCTCTGTGAGGGCAGCAGGGCTGACTGGGGCAGGGGAGGAGGTGCCTGGGGCGAAGGAGACGCCCACCTTTCTGGGTGAGCGGGCACGGGCAACTCGGTGGGGAGCAGAAGGGAGGGCGGTGATGGAATGAGGGGTGGCGTAAGATGTCAGTGTAGTGGTGTGGCCACTAGAATCCGCCACCGCCGGGGAGCCCCCATCGGAGGAGGTCTCGGAGTCACTACCTCCTGCGGTGGTTGCCTCCCCCGTGGAACTCCCCTCGCCCTCCCACCCACTGGTCCCCTGGGCGTTGGATGTCTCTGCCTCTGACGATCTGTGTGCCGCTGCTTCCCCACTTGCCAGTGCCTCAGCTCCCTCGCCAGATGTTTCTGCTGTACCAAACCAACACAAGAGAACAGGGATGGGGAGACAAAACAGGAGAGACAATTGTAAATAGCTGAATGGAGGTACATAATGGCCAGACATACACCCACCCAGAAGACAAACCCAACAGGCAGCACCGTTCACTATGCCCATGGCCATGCCCCTGACTACTAACCAGAATACTGCTCTACACCCACGCCCTGGACTACCTAAGGAGGCGACGTGTGGGAGACCTGACAAAGACACCCCTACACCCTTTGGGGACCATAAAGTAGATGGACACCAGTCGGTGTCCCTGCCTCTAAGCAGCATGAACCTTAATGCACACACAGGCATCCTTCCAGACTGAAGTTTGTGAAATGAGTACTCACCCCCTTGTGACTGCTGTGCAGCCTTCAAGAGCCCATCCAGGACTGGGTATGCCACCACCAGGATACGTCGCATGAGGGGGGTCAGTGCCCGACGGGCACCCCTTCCACGTTGAGAGGACTTCCGCAGCTGGGCTTCACAGATCTTACGCGCCCAGTGCCGCATGTCCTCCCACCTCTTTCTGCAGTGGGTGCTCTGCCAGTTGTAGACCCCCAGGGTCCACACCTCCTTGGCAATGGCATGCCAAAGTGCCCTCTTCTGGTGGGCGCTGACCTAAAAGGGTGACACAGATATGGAACACAGAGGTCAGGCACTTGCAAGATAGATACAGCTGGCTAATTGTCCACTATAGGACGGACAGTACTCTCAGACTTACAGGCCATACGCACGCAGCATGCCATGCACCACGGCCCATGCAGGCTCAGAGGTGCACACATATGTCCATTCAACACCATCCATTTCACCCAAACAGTGCCCCCCAAACCCAGACTCACCTGTACCTCTGTCCGACCGTACAGTTTTGCGTACAGGGGAAGGACCCCATCCACTAGCCTCTCCAGTTCCTCCTGGGTGAAGGCTGGGGCCCTTTCCCCTGCAACACGAGCCACATCCATTGCGAGAGGCAGGCCACAGCAGTACACACAGTGGAGTACCTGTCCGCATGAGATCAGGGAGTCAAGTGAATAATCAATGACGAACTCGCGTACGTTCCCCGGCAGTGGGCACCGTCACCGCCGCCGGCGATCATGATACGCCAGGATTCCCCATTGGCATCCATGTTAACCAATGACGGTGCGAATGGCGGTAAACACCACCTTACACTGACGTCAACCGCTAGCGGTATGAGGTCACTTCCACAACGAAAGGCCTGGATTACAGTAGGCAGACATTTTGGCAGTAACTATGCATCTATAAATAAAACTTTGCACAATGCAAGCCCTACTAGCCACATGAAGCACCTAAGCATGTGTCCATTCCGTAATATACCACACATGAAATACTCTGTTCCCTCATTGTGATGTAGATCTGTCAGGAAGCAGTTAATGTAGAGTCACTACAATGAACTATGCAGTGCACAATTGATGAAATGTGTGCCTATGTATGTGTCTTCATCACACCTTTTTGAAACCCCTTGTAGGTACCAACTCTTGTGGCGAGGAAGGGCACCATCAGTGTACAGACGACTTGTGGGTATGAGGACCATGGTGGAGCGTCAGATCATAATCAATTACCGACTCACATATGCAACAATTCAGGAACTTTGTGCTTTACTGGATCCTGCACTAACTCTGGTAAATCGTAATCAGCATGCCATCCCTACTGAAGTGTAGGTGCTCTCCGCACTCCATTTCCTGGCCACTGGCTCATTTTAAGTGACAGTGGGCATGGGTGCTGGATTTTCACAACCAATGTTCAGCATGGTACTGACAAGATTTCTGAATGCATTTGTATGACACCTTCAGTTCTATGTGAGGTTTCCCCAATGTACTGACCTCCCTGCCATCAAGTCGGAATTCTATGCCTTTGCCAACATACCCCATGTCATAGGTGCCAATGATGGCAGCCACATAAGAATCATCCCCCTAAGAGTGAGTGAACAGGTGTACAGAAACAGAAAGAACTTTCACTCCATGAACATCCAATTGGTATGTACTGCAGACCAGTACATCTCACATGTGAATGCCATGTTCCCAGGTTCAGTCCATGATTCCTTTGTGTTGAGGAACAGTAGTGTGCCACACATATCTCTGGGGGTTCCCTGGCCTATGGGCCTGAAAACGTGTGTAGAATAGTGGTGGCCTGCTGCATGCTGCACAACGTGGCAGTTTCGCTCAGAACCCACCGAGATCATCTGCGGCGTACCCCAAGGCTCATCACTCAGCCCGACACTCTTCAATGTCTACATGAGCCCCCTCACCAACATCGTACGCAAGCACGACATCATCATCACCTCCTACGCCCACGACACGCAACTTATACTCTCCCTCACCAAGGACCCCGCCAGCGCCAAGACCAACCTACAAGAGGGTATGAAGGACGTCGCAGATTGGATGAGGCTCAGCCGCCTAAAGCTGAACTCTGAAAAAACGGAAGTCCTCATCCTCGGCAACACCCCGTCCGCCTGGGACGACTCCTGGTGGCCCACAGCCCTCGGCACCGCACCGACCCCCACAGACCACGCCCGCAACCTCGGCTTCATCTTGGACCCTCTTCTCACCATGACCAAGCAAGTGTCCTCTGCCTGCTTCCTCACCCTCCGCATGCTCCGCAAGATCTTCCGCTGGATCCCCGCCGACACCAGAAAAACCGTGACCCACGCCCTCGTCACGAGCCGCCTGGTCTACGGCAACGCCCTCTACGCCGGGACCACAGCCAAACTCCAAAATCGCCTGCAACGCATTCAAAACGCCTCGGCCCGCCTCATCCTCGACATACCCCGCAGCAGCCACATCTCCGCACACCTGAGACACCTGTACTGGCTCCCAGTCAGCAAAAGGATCACCTTCCAACTTCTCACCCACGCACACAAAGCCCTCCACGACAAGGGACCGGAATACCTCAACAGACGCCTCAGCTTCTACGTCCCCACCAGCCTCCTCCGCTCCTCTGGCCTTGCACTCGCTGCTGTCCCTCGCATCCGCCGCTCCACGGCGGGTGGGAGATCTTTCTCCTTCCTGGCGGCCAAGACCTGGAACTCCCTCCCCACCAGCCTCAGGACCACCCAGGACCACTCCGCTTTCCGGAGACTCCTAAAGACCTGGCTGTTCGAGCAGCGATAACCCCCCCTTTTTCCCCTAGCGCCTTGAGACCCGCACGGGTGAGTAGCGCGCTTTATAAATGTTAATGATTTGATTTGATTTGATTTGAGACATTCTATCCCCCTCTTGGAGGTGGAGGGTGCTGACCAGCTACCTCAGAGAGGCAAGGATAGTGATGGTGATGATGAGGAAGGGGAAGATGTCAATTCCAGGACCCAACTAATATAACTCCATTTCCAGTAACTGCGTGGGACTTGGGCCTGACATTGGGGTTTGTGACACATACTGTCAGTGTGCTCAGTCATATGGGGGGGGGTTGGTAATGATAGCTGAAACATGTTCCACTTCTGCATGGTACAGATTGAAATCTTCTGCATTTACCTTTTGCCAACATTTAGGCACACAGGGCTCCCTTCATGAACAGATTTGAGAATAAAGTAGTTATCAGCCAGTTGCATCCATACTTCACTTTGTTCACAATTTAACACAGGGGACAGTGTTACAGGTGTGATATTTTTTTTATTGGTTGTGAGTGAATAGTGCTATTTACAGTGATGGCAAGTCGTAAGGGGTGGGTGTCCTCAAGACCAACATGGTGTTACATAAATTTTGGTTCTTAAAGGGATCCAGGAGTTTAAGAAGACCTTTGAACACTGTCAGTTATCCACATTTTTTGTTTAGGAATAGGGCAGTATTCTTAGTTTTCTTAATTCAGTTTCAGTCATTACACCCTCAGTAGCAGTGTGATCCTCTGTGATTATTATTCTATTGATCTCATTCAAATTTTTTTCTGACAGTCTGGAAGAGTATTTCCCTCGTCTTCCCACACCACGACTAAGCGCGGGCTCTGTGGACTCCACCATGGCCATACCTCATGTTTTCTGGGCAGGTTGCCCTTGGTATTCAGCACTTCCCCTGCTTCTCAGACACTACTATGTCCTCCTGGCACCATCGTGCTTCCTACAGGGGTCTTGATGCTATTGAGCCCACACTATGCATTGTGGGGTTAATTCCTTGCCATATGTTGGGCACATGCATAAAGTGTTATTTAAACCAGGGTATTGCTCTCCTCTATATATAGATATATATTTCATGATTTTTCAAGACTATTTTGCAAAATAATTATCTAATTTAATGCCATTACTATGCAGATTTTGAATGTTAATATATTTTATTTTCCCACTCTAAAATGGCCAAACCTCTTCCTAATCGATTTTGCCACAGAGCTGTGAGGAGAAAAAACTGAGTACAAGAGCATTGCACAAAGCGCAAAATACACCACAGACAATATATCTTGGAGAAAATATTGTCATATTATTCTATATATACAAATCATACCATCATATCATGAGAAATTCCAAATCACTATACTTGCGATCTGATCATAAAAGACATTTCCCATAAATCAAATTAAGCAGTAAAGTAGGCCAATAATTTTCATAACATAATCATCATCTATTGAAGTTGCCAAAATTGCCCATCCACTGAAGTTGCCAAGATTCCCAACACGTGTTTTGCGGAATATCCGCTTCTTCAGGGCACAATCCAATCAAGTAAATGGTCCAACTAAACTGTCTTCGCTTATAAAGTGAATACTCAGCAATCTACATCAAATCTAATCAATCATAATTAGTAACTTGTAAGAAGCCCATAATTTCATGCATCTTCTCAATTACTGTGTTTCAAAAACACTGAAAATATTCATTGTTGCATGTGACATATTCCAAGGACTAGTAAAGTTTCTCCTGGAGAACGCAGCTTCACTTCGCTTTGCAAACCTCTGGTAATATTTCAGGCACACTTGACCACGCACTCAACGGTGGAGATTGACATTGCTGGAAAAACCTCCAAAACGAATTCACCAAAATGACCTCACATCCTGATTAGCTCTAAAAAAGTATAGCCCATTTTGCGTCATGTTGTGTTGCAATTGTTCTTGCTTGATTGCTTGCTCACTGGACATTGTGGATTCACCATCTTATTCAGTTCTAGCTCATTCTTGCCTTTTTGCTTGGCCTGGACAGCTGGAAGGATTTTCTGGTCTCCAGTTTTTTTCCTTCCTGCTGTATGTTCTTTCTGGAGCAATACTACATTCCCATATACTGTACAATCTGCTGTTTGGCTGTGTTTCTGGAAGTAGTAGGCCTTTCTTACACACAACATAACTCCACAACCATCGCTAAGAAGACCTGCTGTTGACAAGGAGTATCCTGTCCACAGAACCGACATTTAGAGATGGGCAGATCTAAGTTGTCTGTTGATGGAGCCCCTGTTGGCTCCATCAAAGGAAAATATCCTCCAACAGAGTGGGGCCATTGGAGGAACAACATTACACTGTCCGCCCTATTTGGGTTGGAAGATGTCTTTTTTTACTGTCTGTCATCACCTGGAAAAGCCTGATTGTGAGGAACAGAAAAACAAAAATAATGCCCCTGACACCCTGGTAGAAAGCTTCCAGGGTGAAGAGGTCATAAATGTTTTGTTTTTCTGGAAAAAAATCCTATTTTGAGAGCTTGTTTATGAAAAAGAAACAAATTGATAAGGTTTGGTATACGGCTGTCAAAACCGATGGCGGCCCTCCACCAAACATTTGGTATACTGAAAGGAACTATCAGCAGTCATCTCTAACTTAGTCAGACTGTAGACAGGGTGGAGGAGGACGTAATGTCCTCCTCTACCCTGATGAACGGGGTATTGTCTGTCAAACTATAAACCAGATCCTTAATGTTGGTACTTGTGTAGCACAAAGCATGGTCTCAGCTGTCAATGAATGCTTGTCGGTCTCTTGCATACCTATAGTTATCCACAGTGCTTAATTTGAGCTGGCACTTTTACCTGGGGCCCACAACTCTTATTTGTGCTGACCAGGGCTTATTGTTCATCATTAGACATAGACCCAGAACAAGACAGAGAGAAATGCTGAAGATGAGGAAAGAGGGGGGAGAGAAAAAAGGGGAAACAGTGACAAGGGGAAAAAACATAAATGAAAAAGAAACTGCAAGAGTGGGATAGAGGGCAATTAAGTGTATAGTGGTTGATGAAAGAGGCATGAGTTGAATCAAAACTAAACAGCCTTGCTATTCTGCATACCCCATATTTGGTAGCTCTAGTCATGGGCTTCTGAGAAAATCTTTGGGCCCAGTCCCTTCTGTTTTTTTAACCAAACTAAGCACTGGTTGTCAATCAGGCTGTGATGCAATGGGCATAAAATAGTAGCATGGTAAAAAACATACTGTCAATTAGAGGCATTAGAGTTGGTAGCAAAGAGCATGGAGAACTGGTGTCTGGGAAGGAGCCATGGTAGATCAACTAATAAAATGTTAACCTAAGACAGAGGTCTTCAAACTGGGGGGCAGGCCCCCTAGGGGGCCTTAACTGATCCCAGGGGAGGCGCCAGGCGCTGGTCAAAAGAAGTGTCATGCTGATACCAGTGCTTCATTTTAACCTAAAAAAAAATGAGTGGCAGCCAACGTCTCTCTAATGGGCCATCACCAACGTCTCTTGTCATTTATATTTGGCTGGGAGCATGTGTCAAAAGGAGAAGGGACTCCAAACAGTCTTCAAAGCTCCACACCCACATTTCTGAGAAACACATTGTGAGAAATACTACATGCCCCTTAATGGATCCATTTTGCATCGCATAACACACCAGATCATTGTTAAATGATCAACTAGCCACATACATAATTGCCTCACAGGACATTTTGCATAACCTTGCAGCAAAAACACGCAAAAAGATGATCTATCAAAACCAAATGAATGAACTTTTAATGATATAATGCATTACAGTATGTTTCAAGCACATACATTTTGGATAAGATTGGACACATTCAGTATTTTTTATGTCTATTAGTAACACACACACTCCTCTGTTTCCTATTTGTATTGTTTGTATCACTTGCTATGTGCTTTAGGCCTAACAGTGGCCTGTTCCAGACCAAAACTTGTTAGCTATTTCATATTCTGCTATCTAAAATGGAATAAATATATTTGCATCTCATGAAGAGCCCTTGGGTTAGTTTACCCTGACCCTAGGGACATTGTGGGGGAGCTAAATGTCGTGGAGGTAAAGGGGGAGAAGATGTGGCATTATGGTCAAAGGTTCAGAATGTGGAACCAGGTTCGAGTCTCAGGCCCTCATTACGAGTCTGGCGGTCCTTGGACTGTCAGACTTGTGGTGTCGGTCTTACAGCAGGCGGGGTAGCGGTAAAGACCGCCATGTTACAACGAAACGCTGCCCAGACCACCAGGGCGGTTGGACCACCGGGCTGAAGGTGAGCACCTCCGGCCAGGAGGTAGCTGTAATACCGCCATCGGTATTACGACTCGGCAGACAGTCAGCATTTTCGTGGCGGTCGCGCTGCCACAAAAATGCCGGCGGTCATGCACCCAGCGACAGGGCTCTCCATTCCTGTCACCGGCAACACCCCCCCCTCATGACCACACACCTACATTCATGCACCCCCACTTATGTTCGCATTCCCTTACATATACCTGACACACTTGCATCCAAACACGCACTCAGATACACCCATTTACTCGCACACACACACTCAGACACATACACTAGCACACATGCACTCAAACAGACACCCTCTTCCCCCTCCGCATTCACACAAACATACACGCACTCACATACACACACAACACCCCCCTCGGCATACACGCACTCACAAACGCATACACAGATACCTCCTCTGCCCCCAGCATTCATACACACACGCAGACACCACACACATCCATATTAACATCCCCACCCGCTCTCACACTGACATACACATACCCACACTCACACATACGCACCCCCCTCTGCATTCATGCACACCTCCACCCATGCATAAACTCATCCCCCCATTCACACACTTCCATACAAACACCCCCACCTGACTGCACGCATACACACATGGCCACGCTGTATTATGCATCGTAATATGGCAGGCGGAGTCCTGTTGGCGTGGCAGTGCTGGTGGTGGAACCATCTCTCTTCTTCTGTCAGTTAGGCTGACGGGGTGGTAAACGGGTGGAAATCCTAAGCAACTCCAAATATGGTGGTCTTCGGACCGCCAACACTGGCGGTCTGAGGGCGGCAGCTGCTCCAGTGGTCTTGCAAAAACACCACCAAAGTCGTTATGCAGGCCTCAGTGTTGGTTCAACATCCTGTGATTCTTTGCAAAACACATACTCTCCCCATGCTGTAAACATGAATGTGTCCTTGTGTAATGTAACTAGTGCTCATGTAAATCGCTCTACTACCCTCACACAATATAAAACTGCAAAAACAAAATGGACCCTCTCCTTGATTTGCGGGCCTCAAAATGTTGTGGCACCCATTACAAGATTCTGCAACTTGGTCTCCGTTGTAATGCATGTAGTGAATGCCTTTTCTTGACAGTCACAAATAGGAACATATGTAAAGGGAGATAGCAATTGTTTAGTTACAATGTATATCATTTGAAGATGGTGCAACATAATTTTAGGAATTACCATGTTTTTAATCTGGGAAACATTTGATCCTGTGCTGGGATTTGAGGAACCATGTTTGAGAGAAAACTGTGTTCTCATAGAGGTTATGGAAGGTGCTCTGGAAGCTATAATGAGCACATTTTCCATAAGTTTACACTATCTTTCTTAGCCAAGTGAGAATAAAGTCTGATATTCTCAGTAAAAGGTACCTTTTACAGCAGCAGTCTGCTGACTCCCAAGTGGTCTACTGCAGCTTCACATAGTGTTTGAATGAACATCTAGAGCGCTAACATTCTGTATTTATGACAAACGTATGACACACCTGATGCTCTCTTGATAGTATCAAAGGTTTAAACATAACCTCCTCTAGAAATTCCCAAAATGAGTGTTTTTGTCATAGAAATTATAGTTAGTGTCCCGGAAGACTAACATTAGGACACATTTTCATATGAGTTCTCAATTCTTCTTCTCATCTATGACATTAAACAATTCTGACATGCAGACTGAAATGTACTTTCAACACCAGCAACAGTCTGTCATTTAACTCCTCGGTGTTCTACTGCAACTTCCCATAGTGTAATAATAAACAACTAGAGCACTAACACTCTGTATTTAAGACAAGCGTGTGGCACACCTAAAGTCGTCATGATGGATTTTAAGCTGTAAAACCTAAAGCATTTTCTTTAGAAATGAACACAATTAGCAGGTTCTTTTTGTCATAGAAATTATGGTTTGGGCTCTAGAAAGCAAGAATGGGGACACATTTTCTATGAGGTCTCAAACATCTTCCTCATTGGTTTCACTAAAACATTCCGACATACAAACAGAAACATGTATTTTCAGCAGCAGTTAGCTCCCTAGTGATCAACTGTAGCTTTTCTACAAATTTCCAGCTAGAGTGCTGACTTTCAGTATTAACATCAAAAGTTTAGTACACCGAATACCATCTTGATGGAAATAAAGCTGTAAAAATGAAAGCATTTCCTACATAGGATAGTGCAGTAAATTAAAAAATAATATGGGTTTCCTTTTGTAATAAAATTACGGTTAGTCCTCTAGAAAGCGAAAACAAGGTCACAATTTCTATGAGTTCTCATATATCTTTCTCAAACATTTTAGTAACATTTTCTGACATGCAAACATGTACTTCCAGCACTAGCAGTAGTCTGTCAGTTAACTCCCTAAGAATCAACTGCAGTGTCATAACAGTTATAATGAACAACTAGAAAGTTAATAGTTTGTATTCACGATAAAAGTGAGGCACTCTTAAAAATATTTATTTGGAATAGGAGTTGTTAGATTTAAAGACTTTCCTGAAAAGCGGGCTGAAGTAAGTCAGCATTGAAAGGTTTATGCAGGCCTGAAACCAGAGGGTTAAAAATGTGAGGGGACATGTGTGATTTAAAAAATTGGAGTTGTAAAATATTTTCAAACATGGCTAAAGCAGTTAAAGAGAGAGATATCTGCATACGTACTGCACCCCATTTCCACATTTAGTCCATTTAAAAATACTGTATTACTTTACCCTCTTGACCCAGCCAAATAGTGAGCCCACAGGCAGTGCCAAGGTCCAAATATGTATATGTGGACCAGGAGTCATGAAAGAAGAATACTCAAGTGGGTCTCAACACATCTAATAAAGAGCATATAATACTTTTTAATAATCAATCCGCATATATAGTTGATGTTATGGTGTGTTTTTGTGTGTATTTCTTTGAACAAAAGGGATTTTAAAACATTGCGATGCATGTGACTATAAGGAAAGTTGTTTCCCTTTGTGAAGTAATAGTTACATGAAATGTGTCTGACAGTTAACAGTGTTTATCTTGTGTTGGTATTGCTGTACTGTGGTAATAAAATGGAATTTGACATTTTTACCATAGTAATAAGTGTCTGACTATGCATTTCTTAATACTGTTGCTTCAAATAACCTGTTAGTGGTCCACATTTTGTATATATTTATGCCATGAAAGTGTAAATACATGTAGACTAATATCACATTACGCAAAGGTCAGATTTAAGTTTGTTTCTAAAGTACAGTAAAATTAACATAAGTAATAGCACTGTTTATTGGCTCAAAGATTGCCTGAAAAAATTACTTTACACAGAAAAATAACACCTTAGTAGTCACAGTATCCCTTGAGTGTGCTCAAGTGCTGCACAAATGGAACCCCATTGCATCCTGGTTTTGGTTTAATATAGTTTTTAAAACACATAGAAATGGGGAAACTGCTAATGTTGTAGCATAAACTACATATGCAGATGCACAGAGTATAATACCATTGTTGTGGGAGGGGAGGGCATCATTTCTCACTTGAATCTTTGCCTCTCCTGGGTTATTGCCCCTCTCCACACTCAACAATGGTAACATTTGCCATATTACAATTCACGCTACTCTGTATATTTAATATATCCATAGTTATGTTTTGCAACTTTACTTACCAGATCTATTTGAAATATATCTTGATTGTATTCCATAGCCTCAGCAGCTACTAGTTCTCTATAAACTGATGTTCTCACACTTTGTTTATCACATGCGAGACACATGAGTACTACACCATCACTTCACTTTTTTCTTGCACCTTACTTATATTGCAACACAATTTGATAACTACATTACATTAATTATTATTCTACATTGAACGTTATTCGCCCTGGAATATTACTTTTTTCTTCAATTGTTCCCATGACTATTACTGTGATTTTCACTGTATGTTTTGATGGGATAGCTGTCTTGGTGTCCTACTCAATTTTTTAAATATTCCCTTAGTATTTAGTTCTTCTGAGAGCACAAATAGACCCACATTTTGATATTGGATTGGATGAAGTAGCAAGGCTTCCCCCCAGTGGCCTAAATGTCTTCCCCAGTGTTTTTCCACCTCTGCACTCTCATTACTTCAAAGACCAGATGATATAACCTTATCATGCATAAATACAGCAATAGTATTTTCATGACTCTACCAGCTAAATAACCAAGCAAGCTAAGAAGAGCACAGATTTCACTGCATGACTCATCTATGGATTAAAAGTTTCAGATCAGATCACCCACATTTTAAAGTTGCTCTGCTGGTTGTTGATCAAGCATTGGGTTGATGTGGAAACCATGTATTTCATATACAACGCACTCAACAGCACCACCCTAGTGTACCTTTCGAAATAATTCATACCATATTACTGAGTCAAATGCCTAAGCCTGGCTTCCTTCAATCACCTTGCACTCTGACCATATAGATGGAAACGGTTTGAGAGAAGATCACTGCACCTTCGAGACTCTTTCACTGGATATTTGCACTGATTTCATTTGTAGTTCTTTTCATGAGACACTGAAGGCCTTCCTCATCCTCCAATCATGTACTACTGTGACTGCAATAACCCAAGTTACCTTTTTGCTTTCTCCATGTATTTCCCGGGTGCTCTTGTCTTCTTAGCTTGTTATAAATACATTGAAATAAAACAAAGTATATAAATGTCTTTCCAGACATTACAATGTCACCCAACCTGCTAAAGACAAGAGAGACCGCATTACAACTGGGGCACCAATCACACAGAGGACACTTACAACTCTAACAAAAATATTTAGTCCCTGCATGCCCAAGGAAAGAGAACTAAAGGCAACACTTAAAGTTAGGTAGATGACCACCCACCATAATTAAATACATTCACATGCCTGGTGGAGATCTCTATGTCTTCAGTATTGTTGCCAGTGCATCAGAGGCACTAAAGGCACAGATGATTGACAAGTAGATGTTGTATTTGTTTTGCCTACTTGGCATTAATTTTTTAATTTCCGGGAACAGTTTTTCTGAAGCACACTCCTAAAGGGGAAATTTATTACAGAAAAAGAAAAGAACAGAATAGCCAGATTTAAAGGATGTGTTCTTACTGGGTGGGTAAAGGTGGGGAGGGAGCACAGCACGGTGAACCTGGGCAAGGAAACTTAGTAGTGATAGCCCAAGAGAGAAACAGGAGAGGCCAGGGAACAATTGATATCGTTTGACACCCACAGGATACTTGAAAAAGACAGGGAGTAACAAAAGATATTAATGTACTAATGTGGTTTATTTACTACAGCAACATCTTTGTGTTGACTGTATCGACTGTGAAAACTCCTTAGGAAAATGACTACCCGAAAATATTTAATTATTCCTATGCATAACTATTACACTGGATAAGAATCCACAATCAAGATAAACATAGCGAAAAAAGCTGGTTTGCTATCCACAAAGGAGTTAAACAATATTTCATTCTTTTACCCTCCCTATTAAATTTGTGTGCATAATACATAAGGGAAGAAGCTGATCTGGAAGACATGCGTAGATTAAAAAACTGATGAAAGAAAAATCAATAATCATTGGTATGCTGGCCACACAACACATATTGCAGATAGTAAAGAAGACCTGATGCCCAACTCCTATGACATACTGTACAGATCAATCAAGGGTTTATACATATGCATAGAATGCTCAGGTTGTTTACAAAGAAAGGGCAAAACATCAGAAAGTTAAATACAATGGCAGTAAGAATGACCCCGTAAAGATGTACCCATATAAACTGTCAAATGTATGCCATACCTAAATTAGCGTTATGAAGTTAAAGGTTTAAGTGGGAAAACGACCAGGTCACTGCAGGAAAACACCAACAAACACTCAAAGACCACAAAACCAGAAAACAAAATAGCCAGTTTCTCTTCTGCAGGCTTCTCCAACAGGTAGCTTGTGAACTACTGGTAGCTCTTCTGGTACCTGAAAGTAGCTCTCCTGTGTGCATCACAGCCCACTAAGTTTTCCTTGGATGACTTACTATACATAGGCAAAATCATGTATTTAAGGCAAAAATGTGTGTATTTTCAGAATTTGGAAGCTGATGTTTGGAGATAAATTTCCAAAATATATTTGAAGCTGCGTTTGAGTGATCAATCATGTGGGGAGACATATTAATAATATTCTTACTTGTGTGCCAGGGGCACTGCAGCTGTGGCTGGCATGCATTAACTATGTAGAGGCATTCCAAATTTCCAAAGCCCTTTTGCATTACTGCTTGCAATCCTGCCTTTTGCACTGATGTGATCACTACAGGTAATCTTGCATATGGTGGTCATTAATGTAATCTTTCTGGTGTGGTCACTATTACAACACTCATAATATTAGTAGCTCACAAACATTTTCATTAAACATAAGAAGCTCTTACTAAAGGTAAGGTTGGAGACCCCTGCTCCACTATGCTTAAGAATCATTACAAAAACTTTGACTTATGATCACAGTCATGGAACATGTGAGCATACTAGAACTGGACATGAACATGTCCTAGAAAAGCAGAAGCAAGAGGTTAGAAATGCATGAGCAAGATCATGGAATAGAAAGGTTTCCAGATTAATTATTGGCCAGGAAAACACATGCAAGTAGAAAAGAACAAGTAGCAATTAATTCCTCTCACACATTTGGTTATTAGTTTGATGAGAACCCCTGCCAACTTGATAAACATGAGCTGGTTAAATCAAAACACATTTCTGAGATAATCCTTGTTCAATATCCGGTGGCTACTGCACACGCAGTAGGCAGTGCCCAAAAATGTGCATTTTAAGTTCAAACAGTACAAACAATTTTAAAGTGGAGGAGACAACACAATACAATTCCCAAACTCATTTATGGAGTATAAGGGGTACCATCGATTCGAATTTCTAAACATTTAAGGCAAAAAGTGACTAGAAAAAGTAAAGTGTAATTGGATTTAACTGTTTGCAGTTGTCTGAGGCTGATCAAAATGTAGAGTCATCCAGGTGAAAGTGTTTGCCTTTGAGCATGATCTCTGAAATGGATGTCAATATCTTCCAGTGGCACAAAGTCCAGTGCAGTGGCTTACAAGTGTCACTCGAAGTCAGATATGTCATCGCCAAGCTCCTGCTGGAGCCTTTGATTTCGGAGACAAAGCTGGATTTCGTAGCCACTAAGTGCTTTGCAGGTTGGTTCAATTTACAGGCTTGCCCTCAGTGAAGGTTTTACCCTTGGACTTAGTCACTGTTTTAGTAGTCAATGGCCTCTAATGGAGCACAGCTGAAAGCTGTAGCTGGGGTGCATCCATAAGAATGGATACACCATGCTCCTAATGAACATATTTGCAGGGGGGTAAAATGTTCTTCAGGGAGAGTCTTCCTACATCCAGGAATGGTCTTATGAGGTGATCAGTGAGGAGTCCGTTTTATCCTCTTCACTAGCTGGTGATTCAAGAAATTCTACCATCCAAGCCTAACTATTTTCTGACAGTCGACCTCCTTCTTTATCTTTTCCTTACTGTGAAATTCGCCAGAAGCCTCTGTTTCAATATGGTAAAATCCTTCTGCCACCAACCAGGCCAGTCTTCAGTTCTTTAGTCACTCTCTATTTAGGTGAGCTCTCCTCCCACCTGACAAGGTACAAAGTGGTTCTCTATTCCACTGTCTCTGGAGTTTGACTATCTAGGAGACTCTTTCAAATGAATAGAAGACCCTCTCCCTGACACAAGTCAAAAGTGGTAGTTGTAGGACTGTTCCATTTTCTTCCTGCTGCTCCTCTCCCTTCTCAGACAGCTTATTCCTGCCAAATGCACCCCCATGTCTTTCTTGGGGTCAGAGGCAGGTCGTTGTCTTCTGAGCCATGGTCATTAACTCTCTTAGCCAAAGATGTGTTTTCCAGCTCTAGAAGTATGATGAGTGACAGAACTTGTTTTAAGACCCTCCCAGCTCAGGCAGCCTAAAGTACATCAGTGCAGAGTCCTAATACCGGAAAAAGAGGGTCCAGGAAAAGTGAGAAATCTGGATGAAGGTGTTGCAAGTCCATTAATTAGTGTCTGGAGAAGTGATTATCAATGATTTAAAAAATCACTGTTCCTCATTAAAAACGTAAAATGTCACAGTGAAGTTGGTTGTCAACTGAATGAAAATAACAGTTAATCCTAGATAGCACAGCGAAGAACAACAATAATAAACTATCACTATTGAGTTAAATCGATATTCTAAACATAGTAAAAGTAGGGCTATGGTTTTAATTCGTACTACTCCTTCAGAAGTTTAATTTTGATCATCTGATGTTCACATACTTCTGTAACGTTCTCTGATGCCATTGAGCCTTATTTGCACTACACACATTCAAATAAATCAAATAAATAAAACAATAAAAAAAGACACCCTTGATGCAGTTAAATGAATATGCTAAAAACAATAAAACATGGCTCTGGTTTTAAGCAGGCGTACTCTTTTTGTTGTTTACTTTTAATCATCTGATGTTCACTTTCTAAAGTAAATGCTCTGATGCCCTAAAGTCTTGTTTGCACTACAGAAACCCAAATAAATAAAATAAATGTCAGAATAAAAAGCAACATGCTTGATACGATTAAATGAATACATTAAACATAGTAAACCAGGGTTGGGGTTTTAAGTAGAAGTAGTAATGTAATACTTTTGTTTTAATCATCTGATTTCACCTTCTTTTAAGGTAAAGTGCTCTAATACGTTTGGGTCTTGTTCAAGCTATAGAAAAACAAATAGAATAATTAAAAATACAGGGAGTGCAGAATTATTAGGCAAATGAGTATTTTGACCACATCATCCTCTTTATGCATGTTGTCTTACTCCAAGCTGTATAGGCTCGAAAGCCTACTACCAATTAAGCATATTAGGTGATGTGCATCTCTGTAATGAGAAGGGGTGTGGTCTAATGACATCAACACCCTATATCAGGTGTGCATAATTATTAGGCAACTTCCTTTCCTTTGGCAAAATGGGTCAAAAGAAGGACTTGACAGGCTCAGAAAAGTCAAAAATAGTGAGATATCTTGCAGAGGGATGCAGCACTCTTAAAATTGCAAAGCTTCTGAAGCGTGATCATCGAACAATCAAGCGTTTCATTCAAAATAGTCAACCGGGTCGCAAGAAGCGTGTGGAAAAACCAAGGCGCAAAATAACTGCCCATGAACTGAGAAAAGTCAAGCGTGCAGCTGCCACGATGCCACTTGCCACCAGTTTGGCCATATTTCAGAGCTGCAACATCACTGGAGTGCCCAAAAGCACAAGGTGTGCAATACTCAGAGACATGGCCAAGGTAAGAAAGGCTGAAAGACGACCACCACTGAACAAGACACACAAGCTGAAACGTCAAGACTGGGCCAAGAAATATCTCAAGACTGATTTTTATAAGGTTTTATGGACTGATGAAATGAGAGTGAGTCTTGATGGGCCAGATGGATGGGCCCGTGGCTGGATTGGTAAAGGGCAGAGAGCTCCAGTCCGACTCAGACGCCAGCAAGGTGGAGGTGGAGTACTGGTTTGGGCTGGTATCATCAAAGATGAGCTTGTGGGGCCTTTTCGGGTTGAGGATGGAGTCAAGCTCAACTCCCAGTCCTACTGCCAGTTCCTGGAAGACGCCTTCTTCAAGCAGTGGTACAGGAAGAAGTCTGCATCCTTCAAGAAAAACATGATTTTCATGCAGGACAATGCTCCATCACACGCGTCCAAGTACTCCACAGCGTGGCTGGCAAGAAAGGGTATAAAAGAAGGAAATCTAATGACATGGCCTCCTTGTTCACCTGATCTGAACCACATTGAGAACCTGTGGTCCATCATCAAATGTGAGATTTACAAGGAGGGAAAACAGTACACCTCTCTGAACAGTGTCTGGGAGGCTGTGGTTGCTGCTGCACGCAATGTTGATGGTGAACAGATCAAAACACTGACAGAATCCATGGATGGCAGGCTTTTG
This sequence comes from Pleurodeles waltl, assembly GCF_031143425.1. Classification (NCBI taxonomy): domain Eukaryota; kingdom Metazoa; phylum Chordata; class Amphibia; order Caudata; family Salamandridae; genus Pleurodeles; species Pleurodeles waltl. The sequence goes on along the minus strand of NC_090450.1, from coordinate 742,979,069 downwards.
AGTGTCCTTGCAAAGAAAGGTGGCTATATTGGTCACTGATTTGTTTTTGTTTTGTTTTTGAATGTCAGAAATGTATATTTGTGAATGTTGAGATGTTATATTGGTTTCACTGGTAATAATAAATAATTGAAATGGGTATATATTTTTTTTTGTTAAGTTGCCTAATAATTATGCACAGTAATAGTCACCTGCACACACAGATATCCCCCTAACATAGCTAAAACTAAAAACAAACTAAAAACTACTTCCAAAAATATTCAGCTTTGATATTAATGAGTTTTTTGGGTTCATTGAGAACATGGTTGTTGTTCAATAATAAAATTAATCCTCAAAAATACAACTTGCCTAATAATTCTGCACTCCCTGTATATACTCGTGCATGTGAACCAGCACCAGTGGAAACATTCCAAACAAATAATAATAACGTTACATTGAGATGAGATGGCGTCAACTGATTCATCTGGCATGATGAATTTAGAAAATCCTACACAACTCAAGTTTTTTCCCCAAGATCTCTGACATTAAGACTTTTGCAGTACAAACTTACTTTCGTATGGCGATGTTTCTTTGATGGAAATGTACTAGCATTTCCAGGACTAGTAAAGGAGCAATTTTCCCTCTAATATAAACTAAGTATATTGCTAGAACAAAATATTTTCACACTACATTACAGACAACCTAAATACTATTTTTTACGTGTAGTGCAAATGGGCTACACCGATAATCATTTACTGATGAGTAGCTTCCTCTGACTGAGGATTAGTTACTTAAAGAAAGGGTGGAGTGAACAGAATGCAAACATTCCTGCTTTACTGCAAAAGGATAATTGTACACAAGTGGGAAATAAAAACATAGGACTGTGGCAAACCGTTCCTTTCTAACAGGAATAGAAGCATAATGACTAGTAGGGGATAGCCCTGCCCTTAAAGAACCTATTTTTGCAGGGTTCCCAAAAAGGAAAAATAAATGACTGCGAAGAATAGTGAGCATGGTAATTAGGTTGTGAACGGTTGAATGCAGTACAACATAAAAATGTTTGAACTACTCACAAGGTCTATATTTGTGATTAAGGGGATGTGTGTTGCAGATACTGGATTAAAAACGCGACATGGAAAAAAGAGCACAGTGATGCTATGAATTTGCAAATCACAAATACTCCTTGTAAGCACTGTTAATGTTAAAGTGGCCTGAATTATCTGCTATTTCCTCCAATCCCTGTTGGAGGTCAATAAATCATGAATCTGGGGATACCCAACCTTTTGTGAGCAATGAGCAACATTTGTCTGTCAGTAAATATTAAGCAACACCCGAACCATCACGCAAAATAGCTATGAAAGGACTGAAACATGTATTCGTTTTGGTAACAAACACAATATGCACAAATAACAAACCCACATTTTCAGAAATCAAAAATATTTTCCATTGATATTTACTGGCATGCTGAGCATTTAAAGCATGATATTGCCCTATTATAGTAAACAAATGAAATTGGATAAGAAGAACAATTTACCAAATACGTGCACTTAATTGCAAGAAAATGATGCCAGAAAAAATGGAATGGTCTACAGACTAATCTGTAAGGTATCCGGTTGCTCTCACATATAGGTTTGTGTGTCATCAATAACAAACAAGCATTTGCAGTGCAATGGGTCTCGCGTTTGCTCGAGTTGGAGCCTTTAGCGTTGTAAATTTCTAATTGGACTTTTCTTGCCACATAAATTGAAAATGAAAAGTAAAACAGTTCACATAAGCACGCCCATTCAAAGCGCCACAACCACCATGAGCGTGAGCGCAAAGGAGAGACACAAAAGGAAAAAGAAGTTTGCTCCCTGTCAAATGTATCGGCAAACGTGCAATTATCCATGTAACAGGGTCGATGGCCAAGACGGTAACAAAACTGCCCCAAGGAGGGACAAACGTAAACCATTTACCAATGATAGCAAAGGATTTTTGAAAGCCAAGCCCATGAACGAGTGATAGTGGTGGGTGTGGTTAAAAGCCCACAGATAGATTACAACACGTCAGAGCGCTTGCGCGCTCGACCTAAAAAACTCAAAATATTAAGTGGACTATAAAATGCAAATGTTTGCAGTATTGTGCCAATAGCCTGCCCATTTTCATGTCATGCAGATTAATTAAAGAGCCCCAAAGTTATCAGTAAATGAAAATGGCTTTGCACTCTCTTTTAAGGTTACCCCCTCCTTGATGCATTGGCATCAAACATACCATGCCCAGAAAAAGCTAAATATTCTGATCATCCGCCAAACTTTGTGTGCATTCATAAAGTGATCCACACAGATATCAACAAATTAACATGTTTTGCCCTCTTTTTAACTGTGCCCCTCTGTGCCACTCGATGTAAAATTTGGTGTGACAGGGAGAACGACGACAGAGCTTGAATGCGGGGGGACCTATGATGTTGCATTAAAAATAATTTCTGAACCACGCTGAACTTGCAGGATGAGTAGCACGGAGTGCGTTGGATAAAAGAGCTGGGACTCCCAGATTAACCCCATTGCATTCTGGAGTTTTCCGAGATGGTGCCGACCAGATGTTATGTTGATCTGTGTAGCACACTAAGCACCCAAGAGGGCATCCAGCGCTTGGGCAAGGTATTAAGGTGAGTGGTCCCAATGTGCTTATATGAAGAACTAGATCTTCAGCTTCTTGCAGAACTCAAGAGGTGAGGAATAGGCTCTCATGGGTTGAAGGAGGTTGTTCCATGTCTTGGGGGTGATATAGGACAACAAAAGACCTCCAGTTTTGCTTTTGCAGATGCAGTGTGTGCATGAATGAGAGTGAGGCAGACTGTACATGCCTGATGGGTTGGTGAAAGTGTATGTGGCTGTTCAGGTATTTTGGCCCTGTGATGTGTAGGGCTTTGTATGTGTGCTTGAGAAGTTTAAATTGGCTTTGGTGGTGAATGGGAAGCCAGTGAAGTTTCCTGGGGTGCGGTGTAATGTGGGTGCAGCGTAGAAGGTCCAGTGTGAGTCTTGCAGCTGCGCTCTGGAGTCTATGTAGGAGTTCTTTGGAGATTCCGGTGCAGAAAATGTTGCCGTAGTCCAGCCTGCTTATGAGTGATGTTCTTATCGCACAAAAAGATGGGACTTTTAAAAACACGCATGGCTGTTCTGGTTGTAACTGCCCTTTCTGCAGATACTACGCCAGCACACCTCATGTATGTACAACACCTAGCAACTAAATTTAAAGATGTGAAAAATGTAGATGGGGTTGGAGCACACTGCTTCACACCCCAGCAATCAATTTGCCCCAATGCATCAGTGCATGATAACCCTTTTTGGTGCAGCGTGTGCTGTAAAACTATAGACATGTATTTCTGGATTCATTCTTTCATCAGCAGACAACAGCTAGTCGTTTTGGGGGTGCTGGAAATGCTGTCCAGAGTCTTTTCAGGTCTCTGTACCCCTCACTGAATCCATGTGTATCAACACAAGCTCGGCAGCTCAGCTGAGTGCTGGGGTGTGACGCAGTGTACTCCCCCCACCTCCATCTATGTCAAAAAATTACATTTTGTCCACAAACTTTGTAAAACTTCACTTGAAGGTGAAAATTGCTGCAAAAGGTTTTACTAAAAGAATTTTCATACAACACATCTTTCGTTCTTCTGGGACAAATTCCTCTGCAAAACTACTTTTACAGGATTTTAACTCCAACTGTATTTCTTTGGTTAAACTTTGAAACCATTACGATGGTTGGACAATTTTTTACAAAAAAAATTCACAAAGCTTGCCGATGGAAATCTTGGCCCCATTGCACTCCCTTGGTCATCATTCGAGGAGATAGATGAATGTTAACTGGGCACACAGCCAGGGACCACATTGCTTGCTGGAGTGGCCTGAATAGCCAAGAGTCTCCATATGTGAGGCTTTGGTGATCTAGGAGTTATTACACAGAAGTCGAAATCATCAACATTGGAAGGATGAAAGGAAGAGTCGGCGCTCATACCATTTAGACCCGTTACCTGCAGACTGCACATCGATTGCTGCAGCCTACGGTCAAACCCCCGAGATACATTACCTTTGAGTATTCGATTTGAGAATTGTGAAATATTACTGTTACTTCCTATGACTGCACCATTTGGTCACCAACTCGCTCCATTACCTAAAATTGCCCTAACACAATTTTTCTACCTAAAAGGCAGCAAACAATTCAGCGACCAACATCCTACGCTTCATTTGCGCTGCCTCTAATGGAAGGCTATTAATGTGCTGGTCAACTTAGAGCAACGAGCTCTGCATTCAATGTGTATTTTATTTATTACACGGAAAGCCTGGAGTACTCTAGGGTTCACCCGCTCCCTATTCAAGCTTAAAATGATGTTAGTACCAAGAGGGTCTAATAAGTGCCCTGTGAGGCACTTACTGTGGACATGAAGTAAAATGCAGAAATAATGGTATTAGAGTGAAACGTTCCGCACGGTTAAGTAAGAAACAAAAGGATTAGGGACACTTTATTGGAAAACATGGTTTTCAATTATCTATTCTGCAGCTGTGATGGTTTATATGTCCCTTATATTACCCTCACAGGCCAGAAATCTAAAATGAAACTAGCACCCACCACAGATGGCAACTGGTTCATGTGAAAATGCACCCAATTCAGGAGTTGGGATTGGGAGTGGGTGGGGGGGGCGGTGGGGTCATCTAGGCTTTGGTAAAAGAGGGCACAGGCATGAGAGTGCCCCCAGACGAGCACACCGAGCCAAGATCCACACCTACACGGAGAAAATCCAATGTATGTTTCTGAATAACGTGTTCCTTTAGGAGAACCACCTTTGATTTTGAAAGTGATCCGAAAATATAACCTTTTCACATTATTTTGCCAATTTAAAACCAAACTCGTTTTTCTTTTACAAGGTGTGTTTTATAAGGGGAAATGTGACAATTTGGAAATCAAGCAATACATGAACCCACATTCATTTCCTTGCAGCATCCATGAGTGTTAAAAAAAAACGAGTTGGAGCAATTGGCTTTGTAAATTCCTAACTGGGCTTTTCTTGCCACATGAATTGAAAAAAAATGAAGTGTAAAACAGTTGACAGGAGCAACCCGATTCAAAGCACTACCACCTCCATGAGCGCAAGAGTTATTAGCTCCCTGCATGAATATCTAGAAAGGATCACGGCTGGGATGGAAGACAAACCAGAGTAGGGGCCATCACACGCTGTAACAGGAGGAAGCGTGAGGTAGTGTGATGGCCAACAGAAATGTTCAGGAATGTTCACTTAGTTAATACGCAGGGGAGGGAACTCGGCACACAAAGGAGGGGCATTTCACAAAATGCACCAATAAAAATGAAGCATTTAAGACAAGCACATCAAATAATGAATAGCAAGAGAGGGGGGCCTGGTTAAAAGCCCACAGAGACATTACAACAGGCTCTAGAGCGCTTATGTGCTCGAACCTAAAAGGGTAATTCTGCAGTTCATTAGGTCAGTAACATTGAGCATTGGGGATTTTAATGCAATTAAACAATGAGGTTTGGGGCACTTTATCTCTATGAACTATTTAGAAATGTGGGTTCTTCTTTTGAACCCTGGCCAAACACTTGCTTCCTCATGCATCAGAATTATAAGTAATAGATTTGCTAATTGCACCTGGTAAATAATTACTGGGATGCAATAAAGTTTGCATACCCTGTTAAATTTTGGCAGGTCAAACCTGCAGCATTTAATAGGGAAAATGCCTGGTAATAACTGGAACATGCATGTTGTAGCGTGGTAAGTGCCTAGATCCCCAATCTCATGTTATTCCCCAGAAAATTGTAATAGGTGCTTTTTATTGAACCAGCTAAATTTGGACCCCTTCAGACCCCTTTTGTTTCATTACGTACAAAAAACATCACACTCCTCTATGGGCAACTCTTGAAATCCTTGGAGCTAAATGATCATGCAAAGCACAATATGCCAGCAAAATGGTCAAAACTTGGTAGGATTGAAAATCACGTGAGTTGATGGGAGCTATGGGTTCTCCCCTTGGACTTTTAAGTTAATAGACATAGACACAGTCTATTCTTATTGGTCAAAACATAATAGTACATAGAGCCTGCTTTATTGGGGTGGGGGGTCATGTTCTACCCAAGGATGAGTGCAGTTTATAGCATAATATTCCTTTAACTTTGTGACAAACTATTCGGAAGCAAATAACAATTTACACTGTCTTAGCACACTTTGCCATTTCACATAATAGCACACCCTGCTAATTACTCGATGGCCCTAAAGGGAATTTCTCTGGCTCTTGAAGCAGTAAACTACATTATCTTCATGAGCACTGAGCAGAGATCTCAAAGATAAGCATAGCTTTGTAAACTGCTTGACATTCTCTTTGAAATATGGGGTAAATATCTTGATCCACTATTGTATAACTAATCTAGGTTCAACACGAGGAGTGGCCAGCACGTCCACTGTAACCTTAAAATGGGCTAGATATTAATATGAAACAATTTCCTAGTGTCTGCCTGAGACTCCAATAGGGAGTTAGGCCAGTCTCACACTAGCAGGAGCCGCACGAGAACCATAGCACACCATTACAGAGGAGCACGTGTATCAGAGTTTTGTTTATCAGGCCTCAGCCTGCAGCAGAGATCCGAATTCCAGGGGTACAAATAAAAAAACAACTGGGGAAACAATACCTGGTGTTACCCACGGTTTTATTCATTTCTATTTTCCCCAATTTGCACACTCTGTAGTTTCCATTTTTATCAAGCTTGCAGACTACGGTGTTGTTGGCAGTGCCCGATTAGCACACGTTGGTAATATTTTTAAAAATCCTCAGCTATCGCTTTACATTTTTAATTAGAATGCTGTCTCTCTTCGAAATCTTTCGCAATATCATCAGTATGCACACTTTGCAAATGCCGTGATGTCCCAATTATCCCACGTTTGCAGTTTTGTGTAATGGCTGCAGACTTTGTAATGCTCCTTTTAGCATAGCTGAAGAGTGCTTGGCTGGCTCGGGCTAGATGACAGTGACAAGAGGCAGATGGGGGCAAATGGGTCTACACTTTGTGATGTTTATTTCACCACCTGGTCTGTTCATGAAAGAAAAGGCATCAGCACTGGCCAGCCAGCGCTTAAAAGTGAAAGACAGGAGAAGCACAGACATCCTGTCTGTCTTTCTCTTTTTTTATCCTCTCCCAAGAAGATGCTCGCCCCCTCAGGAGCCACTTGATGGCTCCTGCTCTTGACTCCAGAGGAGACATCAGCAAAAAGCTTACAGCTCATTTTAAGAGATGGTATCCCACCATTAAAGATTCCTAATATCCTGGGACCCTGAGACCCTTGTGTTACTTCAAAAAAATAAAACAATCACGCTGAAATCAACTTCTCGGGGTGTATTTGAGAAGAACAGAAACAATCAGAACAGCCTCTTCAGCCACCTATTTAAAAAGAAATGTTCGCCTAGCGTAGCACAAAGAGAAAAACAAAGTGATGATCATCTGGCATGAAATGTTTTATGGTTCTTTGGGGAAAATGTTGCTGTTTAGCTACACACAGTGAGAATACTGCTCTAGGGTCTGAAAGACTATCTGTTTTCAGTGATTTGGTAACCTCACTTGTAAGTAACATATCTTTTAAAGAATGCTCCACTTACTAAAGAATCCGCTCTCAGTTTTTTAGCAATGCAAGAGGATGCTAGACGTCATCTCACTTCTGTTCTGGAGTAGTTCAAAGACATCATATTGCACTATGACTATTCCTTGGTGAGTCCTTAAAGTTTCTCTAACCATAGTATGTGGGATTAATCCCATTGTCACATATACCCCTGTGGTAGGATCTGTCCTTCGGAGCATTGTTCTTATTTGGGGTTTTGGTTCACTTAGTTCACTGTCCATAGCTGTGTCTGCATGTCCTCATTTGGTGTGTCCCCGATTTAAGGTAAGAATCCTGTCTTACTGTGTCCCATTCATCTCATTATGTGAACAACAATTCCCAAGTTCCTTATCCAGCCTGATAAAGTACCAGATCACAGCAGTTTTCCCTTTTATAGCCCATCCTTTGACAATGGTTGAATGGGTGTTGAATGTGCAGGTCATATTCCTAAAGCCAGCCACACATGGACTATTGGAAGTCAGTTTCTTCAACTTTCTGTGAATTTCCTAGAGCAGGGCCTTAGATGACTACCCACTGAATATCATGCCGACTGAGAAACAGGCTGAAGTAGAGATGCAAATTAGACATCTTGGACGTAGGTCAACAGCTCTCCTTGAATTTAGCTATATTGCCATTATTTGTTCTTCTGCAGACTTGCCCTAGGTCAGGAAGTAGATGTCAACGCCGAAGGCCACTTGACTTTTAAGTGTCACTGCTTGAAGGTTCTGTTTCTGGCCAAAAGTATCACTGTAGGAGTTGGACTGGTGGAGTTAAGGCGTATGTGTGAGGTGTAAGGCAGTCCCTCCATTCTTTGGGTTATGTTGAACTTCTCCGAGCTGTGAAGTCAAGGCAGTTCATAGCTATGTAGTCTGTAAAGCTATCTTTTCATAATGCACCATACATGTGGTTACCGGAGCAGTCCAATGTGGACCTGTGATTTAGAAGCTTATTACAGTTGTCTTTTCATAGCTGCTTCCGATGACTCTTTAATTGTGGTGTTTCTGTGATGAATGAGGTTTTGTCCGGAGGCTTCTCTTACACCTATATTGGATTTAGGAATCCACCAGTAAGAAGACAGTGTTAATATATATATATATATAATATATATATATAGTGTTTAGTTGGACCCGGGCACTGCCTGCCGGTTCAAGGGGGGGAAGTAACTTCTCCGCTTTTCTACTGTCGTGATTCGGATAATCAGGAGCAATTGTGCTTTGTGGTGAACACAGTTAAACTCACCTTTTTGGGTGCTAGTGGTGAAAGGGTACATAATTTGAGTAGATTCTGTCCACTCCAGACAAAAAATGTGATCACATTACAGCAATATTAAGTGATTTACAATGGCTACTTATCGAAGTCATAATGTAGGTTCTGCAGTGCACCGAAAATCATAAATGTGTGTATTTCTCCCACTCTCATAAAAATACATTTTACTTTTCACCATCTTATACAGCTGGAAATTCACACTATTTGCAAAAACACAGCAGTGGTATATGGGTTTAGTATTTTATTAGGAACATATTCATATCCCATGTTGATTAAAACATGCAGCTTTCATCGCACATTTTTGTACATCTGGTACTATAGACGTGTGTTACCTAAAAACGTGGCTACAACAAACTAACAGAAATAATCAGACTTTTAACAAAACCAGAGTGAGCTGTCTTTTATGTGGAAATATACGGGGGAAAGATATGTTGCCTAACCTAAAGACTCATTTACTTGAATACACTGACCTGAATAGATAATATAATTTGCATCAACGCTACGTTGCCAAAGAACAGTTGAAACAAAAATTAACTTTATTTGAAAGCACCGAAATTCGAAACCTCCCAAACACAAAATGAATAATTCACAACATCACTACCAAGCTCTTCACTGGCTGATTTAAGATCTCAATCTAGTCTCCTCTCTTTCAGAAAACAATTAAAAACTTACCTCATCAAGTTATTCCTGAAAAAGAAACTACTTGTGTTGGCTTGCATCTTGCTAGTAACAAATGTTGTGTTACTGCTTCGTTTTTAATCAGTTTGTTGTTTGCAGTATGGTATTGTATTGTAATAATTGAATAATTTATAGTGAATTCCTACCCCTCACAAGGCCCAAAGCTCTTTCCAGATTGTTGAGTGAGTAACTACTCTATATGTTGTATATATCACTTAATAACCTTACAGAGGTCATTTAGCGCATAATTTGCTTTGAGTTACTGAGTGACCCTGGGTGCATGTTTACATGTGATACGGCGTTCTCTGTAAAGCATGAAACACCAGAGCTGTGCAAAATCATGAAATAAAATAAAGAAACCAATACTTACACTGAAAATTCCAAGCTGGGCATGCTTTTTCTGTCATAACTGTTAGAAGACCATTATTTAAGATAATAAAGTTTTCCTGCTTTGTATGCCAAATTGGAGTTTGTTTGGTTTGGAGGCTTCTAGGTAAGATCAGTAGGAGCTGGAAGGCCATGGCCTGCTAGGAGGTAGAGTTAGTTAATTAACTGAGAAATTGGTAATCTGCACCAATGTTAGGACATGGAAACATGATACACAGGGAAATCCTCTACAACTATCTCTGAGTAAAGTGTGTATCATTGCCTAAACATGAATCAACACACGCAAAGCAGAAACTGACTTTGAGAATCATATGCACTCTGCGAGCTTCAGCAGTATTTGTGCACACTATGCCACAATGAGGACCACAAGAGAGGACTTAGACTAGCAGACTTGGATTACATGCTGCTACATAAGGAGTTTGTAGATAAAAGGCTGCTACAGGAGATCTGTAGAATTGGCCTTGTTTGTAGGGTGGTGCCCCGTATCCCCTGCTTGAACCTTTGCCTCCTCCACAGTGTTCATTTCCCTGTTTTTACCTATCTTGCATTAAGGTGTGGCATAGTGCAGCAGGGAAATGTCAGACACTGCACTGGCTATTTCTTAGGTGGAATCTCTACCACAGCATTTATCAGAGAATGCCCCAAAATTGATTGATTTTGTTCAAGAAAGATAATTATGTATGCATGTTGAACCACTGCACAGTGCAGGTGGGAAAACGTCCTACTCTGCACTGACATGCCCAGTCTTTATACACTAATATTCTTAAAATGGAAGCCATTCGTAGCTCTAGACTGACCCCTATTAAGATCCAACAGCTTCAATCATAGAAATGCCATAACGACAATGGGTGTCCTGGCCTCCTTAGTTTGCACCAATTTACGTATTTCCTTACAGATAACTTTTTTTTGTGAGAGTCCAAAGTTGCATAGAAGAAACATATACAAACCTGTGAGACTGCCCTAGCAACCAGAGGAATGGTATTTTACGTGGGCAAAACATGAACAAAACTGATTTGACACTATTTTTGCTAGGTTTACACAACACAAAATGGAGAAAATACTTCTTTCTTCCACTTTTGAAAAGTGAAAGATTGAAGTAAGTGTGAGGCAAAACTAATAAGTTTCATTTTTCTTTTATTTTTAGCTGAAATATTTGGACGCAATGATGTGGAGTGCTATATATCTGCATAGATAGATAGCACTGCTAATTACCTCACCTATTACATCACTCATGGCATCTTCTATCACATCAATGATAATATCACTGCACCATTTGCAGTAAAATTATTGATAAGAAAGCTGTGTATCAGCGGGCGTGAGTTATAGTTACCTTAGAGCATGAGTTATAGTTTTTTTAGATAAGTATAACTATAACTGCTGAATTTCTATGGTTTTGTGTGTGTAAAATTGGAAGCTAACTATAACATTTTAGTGAATTTCTAAGGTTTTTTAAATTCTATTTCCTAACTATAACGTAACTTTCACCTTAGTTTTTTTCAGTCAATGCTGTGGCATGCTGTGCAAGTTTTATTTGTTCCATTGGCCTTCAGACCTGCTGGTTTATCACAGATTTACACAGGAGGTCACACTGTGTGCTCCAGTGGACCCGTGGATCCACGGATCGGCCAATAAAAAAAATATTGGCCACATGTTTGCCCATGAGGGGTCCCTCGAGACCCCGCCATGTGTCCTACGGGGTTAGTATACTTCCATCCTGAATGCTTATGGGGTTTTAATTATGTTTTCTCGCCGGGGCCCAGCCAAGAAACAAAATGGCAGCTGAAACTTTCCTTTCAGGTTTGTGGCCAGCCAATCAGGGCCTTGCATTTCACCTGGCTCCTCGGGTACCCACGGATAACCGCTGATTCCCCACAGGTACCTGCAGATCCGTAAAGTATTCATGTGCCTATATATCTATATTTTTATTTCTTTAATAATTCCAAAACTACTAAACAGATTTTCACCAAATAACACAAAGAGATCTTTCTAGACCAAGATCTAGCTTTCTGCCAAAGTTTGCTGTAAATCCGTTTAGCGATTTGGGCTTTAGTGTGAAACCCATCCCCTGGGACACTTCTCATCCCTCCCCAGAGAGATATTGAAAAGGGAATACAAATGTTATTCCTTGTTGGCACTCTCCCAGGCAAGGAACACAGCCTTTCTCCTGTCCAATGATATCAGAGAGTAAAGAGAGTAAAGCAGGTGTAGCCAAGGAACACAGCTGGCTACCCCCACACGAACTTTAAAAAAAGCTGGGGGTGCCCTTGGTGGGCAATGGGGGACCCACAGTGAAAGGAAAATGTCCTGATCCTGACAGTACACACAATGAATTTTGGCTGGTGAGACACCGGGGCAAAGATAATATAGATTGTTAGTTTCTCAGGTGACATCAGGATACCCAAAAATAGAATAATAAATGAGTGGTAGGAGCCTCTCATTTATTATTCACTCCTCCGGACAAGGATTGCCCCATAATGCCCTGCAAGATCTTTCCAGTAATATTTTTTGATCCTGTTGGTACCACTTAAAGGGGCAAGGGCACCACAAAACATTTTGTAATGTTGTGGAGGGCTGAAGGGAGTGCAGCAGCTGCTCAGCAACATTAATAACAATGTAACAGTAAGTCTCCTAGGTAATTGAATCAATTATATCAGGAGTGCATATCTATTTTTAAAGCTATTGGACCCCATCCCTTTTGAAGGGTCATCCCCAAAATTTTTGCCTCCTTCCTTCTATTTTTTCTGACCTGCTTTTGTTGGCTTTAAAACTCTGGGCACTTTACCACTGCTAACCAGTGCTAAAGTGCATATGCTGTCTGTCAAAATTGTATTGGTGACTGGTTTATCCATAATTGGCATATTTTATTTACCAGTAAGTCCCTAGTAAAGTGCACCATAGGTGCCCAGGGAATGTAAATCAAATGCTACTAGTGGGCCTGCAGCACTAACTGTGCCACCCACATGAGTAGGCCTATAAACATGTCTCAGACCTGCCACTGAAGTGTCTGTGTGTGCAGTTTTGTACTGCCAGTTCAACCTGGCAAGTGCATCCACTTGCCAGGCCCAAACCTTCCCTTTTTCTACATGTAAGTCACCGTTAAGGTAGGCCCTAGGTAGCCCCATGGGCAGGGTGCAGTGTATTTAAAGGGTAGGACATGTACAGGTGTGTTTCAAATGTCCTAATAGTGAAATACTGCTAAATTCGTTTTCCACTATTGAAAGGCCTATCTCTCCGATAGGTTAACATGAGGATTGCCTAGAAATACATTTTAACTGTATGTTCCCATGGGGAACAGATGGAGATATGGAGGTTGGGGTCTCTGAACTCACAATTAAAAAATACAGCTTTTGGTAAAGTTGGTTTTTAGATTGTAAGTTTGAAAATGCCACTTCGAGAAAGTGGGCATTTTCTTGCTTAACCAGTCTGTGCCTCTGCCTGGCTGCTGAATTCATGTCTGGGTCAGACTGACAGAGTCTACACAGACTCCACCAGTTGCTACCTGAAAAAAAAAGTATGTAGTAAATACTATACACCTCAGAGTGAGGATTTGGCTGCAAGCTCTTGTCTGCACTCAAATCATAATTTCCATTAGAGAGGCAAACCAAGGATGTAATAACTTTAACATCTTGTATCTCAGGCTCCTCATTTTTGTCCTCTTTCCCATGTTCTGCATAGCTGTATCAAAGGTGTTCTAGTTAGGTACAAAGCCTGAAAAGTGTGGGAGATTCGTGGCTAGTGTTGGTTCAACATAGCATGCCTGCCTTGAAGCCTAATGTATTTATTCATAACACTGCACTGAGCCCTACTACTAAACTCCCATAATTTATCACATTGAGGGATTGGTCATTGAGGAAAGGTACAAAACATTGAAGCAGGCTTTAAGAAATTGGATTATTGTTTGGAGTGATGACTTCACATCTCAGTGATAAGCACAACCCCTGTCAGGGTGAACCCTTAAAACCACTAAATGAACAGAGCAAAGAGGCTTAACTTAGGGCAATGTGTAAAATATTACAGCAGCTGTAAATGTGAAATGCAATACAATTAAAATCCCAAATTGAATTAGCAGTATAGACTAGAATGTAATAAACAAAATGGCACCAAACAGATAAAAATGCAATAAGGGTGACCAGAGATTTGAATCTTTAAAGTTTTAAGTAGGAATAGTGGCAAGAAGCATACAACGTGTATGGTAGGCAATGGTCACGGTATACCAGGACCTAAGCGCAATCTGATGCTAATCTTTATGAAGTGAGGATTGAATATAGTAACTAGGTTTGTCCTGGTCAAAGATTTTATCTTCTGACTTTACAGTTGCAGGAAAGGCCTCTTGCAGCATTTTGTATCCCTGTAGCACAAACAGAAGGTCAGTCTTTTAAAACTTGGGGTTCACTTCATTGTCCAAGGTACAAGAGAGAGAAGGCCCAGTCCTTCATGGCTCTTATCAGGTCGCAGATAGGAGATTTAGTTTTCTTCTCAACTTCCTTATGTCCAGGAGTGTTCTGTAGTGTGTGCCTTGAGGTGCCACATTTATGCTTCGCATGATTTAATTGGTGGGAATGATGCTTGGGCACACCCTAACCAATGGGGTAAAGTTTTCTGGTGCCAACCATGCCCACTTTGGACATTTACAAGATGTCAAAAATCTTCTGCTCTGCTAAAATGTTGCTCAAAGGTCTGGGTGTGTGTGTGTGTGTGTGTGTGTTGGGGTGGGGGGGTATACTGTTGTAATGCTAATGCCCTCCACATCTAATAACGAAATCCAGTTTAAAGCACCCACAGTAATCTCAGTAACCTCAGAGAGAGACATCTAGTAGAACAAAGGTAGAGTTTTCTAGCAATCAGACAGTGGGTTGTTTTGCCATCATGTTTCTATTACTTTCAAGTGTCCCCTAGTATTATATGTAAAAACTCAGAGATAGAAGTTTGGTGGAATAAGGCTGGTCCTTAGCAACCATTCAGTGGATACACAAGAATTGCTTTGGCATCCTGTTTTTCCTCCATTCATGTGCACCCCCAGTGCTATTTGTAGAAATGCAGCAGACATATCAAGCAGGATTTGACATTCAAGTATGATTTGACATAGTAATTTAAAAAAGAGATGCTCACAGACCCACTTTGCATATTCTTTCTGGTTCAGAGGAGCCATCTCTGCCATTCAGGTTAGCCTATTATTTGCTCATGGAAAACATTTCACACCTTTTCACACCTATTCAAATGCTAATTACAGACGTGCAGAAGTGGGGGAGCATGTGTAAATTTAGACTCCAGGAACTTTAGATAGGTAAAAGGTAACTTTCTAAAAGCTACATTTCCTTGATATTTATTAAAAACAGACTTCTAGAATTGGATTTTGAATAACTGTTAACAACAGCTGTTTAATTAGTTTTCTAACTAGTCCTATTGCTGAGCTTATTATTAGGATTTTATTCTAAACTCTGGTTTCTAAATAGGTCAGTTAGGACTGCCACATTGAAAAGCAGCTTTCAGGTGACACTCACTGTAAGGACATGTTGACATTAAAATTCTACATGTCCTAAGTCCGAATACAAGGCACCCTCAAGGGTGTGGAATTTATTAAAATATCTACTTGTCCAGGGGACAGGTTGCTTCTCAAATCTACTTGTCCTGTAAAAAGATCTACTTGTCCCTTTGGTGCCATGTAGTGTGGCGACAAATTATGGCAGCAATCTCATTATGTAAGAGCTCTGATAATAGCGTCTCTGATTATGCCAGGGCTACTACCTTAGTAGGGCTTGAATACGTGCAGTTTCAATCCCTACTGTAGCAATTTCCTTATTTTTCCACCTTTCTGCAGATCTGCATACTGGGGCTGGAGGAAGCAGTAAGCAATAGTTCCAGGGCTGGAATGCCTTTGAGTCTGCAAACCTACTAACCTGCATGTTTAAAGATTTTCACCAGCTTCTCTCTAATATTTTCCCATAATAAGAAAGGTTGGACATTTACTCCTGACAATGGCAGAATTAGAACTTCTTCCACGGTTGGGAAGAAAGTGGCTGGAGGGAAAATGAACTTGCAAATGCTCAATAGATTTTCACATGAGCAAATCTACACATCGTATTTACCCATGCTAAAATACAGTTCACAAATATTTTATAGGGGTACGACATATACCATGGGTGCACTTTTGTGACTTTCTTTAAGAATTTGGGGCCACATGTCAGTAGGTTCAGATTTGCGACCCGCAAATTGCGAGTCAGAGAGACTCGCAATTTGCGGGTCACAAATCCGAATGTAGGATGGTGTCCCTGACACCATCTGTGATTCGCAAGGGCTTCGCAAATGCCCACCTCATGAATAATCATGAGGTGGGTCGCAATTTGCGACCCCCTTGCGAATGGCGGCCCTCACAGGGTTGGTGGCCTGCTGGAGACAGCAGACCACCATGTCTGTGACTGCTTTTTAATAAAGCAGTTTTTTTGTTTTTTTTGTAATGCAGTCCGTTTTCCTTAAAGGAAAACGAGATGCATTACAAAAACGAAAAATGAAACGTTTTCGTTTCATTTATTCAGAGCAGGCAGTGTTCCGCAGGACCACTGCCTGCTCTGAAAAAATGTTTACAGTGACATTCACAATGGGGAAGGGGCCCCATGGGGACCCCTTCCCTTTAGCGAAAGTGTTAGCACCCAATTGAAATGGGTGCAAACTGCGATTGGTTTGCGCCCGCGGTCACAAAACAATCCTACATTGTACTGCGAGTCGCAATTAGGAAGGGAACACCCCTTCCTAATTGCGAGTCGCAAACCTGTTTTGCGATTCGGTAACCAGGTTACCGAATCGCAAAACTGGGTTTGTGCATCGCAATGTGCTTTTTGCACGCCACAAACAGCGAAAGTCGCTGTTTGCCACATGCAAAAAGCTACCTACATGTGGGTCTTGGTCCCTAATTAGGTCTGGTGTTAACAAAACATTTTGTTTTTTATTAAACTTCTATTTCTCTCTCTTTCGGCTGGCTTTACTGTGAGCGATCGCATTCTGCTCTTCCACAAGGAGCATATTGGCACACAAAGTAGTTTTGTTCAGTGTCAGGAACTACAGTGGCAATCAGTGACGTAACGAAACTGGAGGGTGCCCCTTTGAAAAGAACATGGAGGAGCCCCCTCTCCAGACTCACTCAGGCCAGGTGCTGTGCTGAAGAGGCTCCCAGGAGGGCGGCTGCGGGGCCTTTGTTATGCCACTGGTGGCAACGTGTGCTTTTAGAGTTCAAAATTTTTTTTTTTTTTTTTTTGCCAGTGTTTGTTACAGTGTTGAGGGCCTGATAGCTCCCACAACAATAAAGTGTTACAAAAGCCATGTCAAAACAAGACACGCATTGATGAAACTAAAAGACTTATAAAAATATGTCAGATCAGTTGGCTTTGTCAGTATTTGTTTATTTTCATGCTTCCCATAATCGTGTTGAAAATGATTACACTGATTTTCCATTAGAAATATTTTTGGGAAATACTAGCATGCACCAACACATTTTACTAAATGACACTTCATTTGCATCTAATCAGAGAGCATTCTGGGAGCATTATACTTAGCCTCATAGCCTAAACTTTTCAAACATGTGTATACACGTTTTTTTTTTGTACTGGAACCAACGTCAGTAGTGAAGTGTGACCTTAAAACATTTATTTACAGCACTCACCCTAATAATGAAGGATTTCAAATAATGAACCATAAATACAAGTTCGAACAGCATTATCTTTTGGAAACACATTGCCTCAACTGCAGAGAGTTCCACTCTCTGTAAACAGGCAGCCAAAGGGTTTGTGCTGCAGAGGGTTGGGCCTACTTGTCCCAAGGACAAAGTAAACATAAAAACTTGTTGCCCTTGACCCCAAACAAGATGTCCCGGGCGTCGGGCGATAGGAATTCCACATCCCTGACCCTGTTGTTTTGTGACAAGACCTACATAGGGGGACTTATATAATAAAAAAGGTTTTGACCTGTCAAAAGAGTTTATTTTGACAGGTTGAATTGCTAGTTTTACCCTGGTACAGTCAGGCTGCACTGGTAGGCGTGAGGCCATGTTTTACACTGTCAAAGTATAGGATTGCACAATTGGTGCTGCAGTCCACTAGTGACATTTAACTTTCAGAACCTAGGTACATTTTGTAGTATATACTGGGGACTTATATGTAAGTTACATTTACCAAATAGAAATTACTAATTTGTCCATATTTAAATGGGGATATTTTCAGTTTACCACTGGTAAGAAGGGTCAAAGAGCATAAAGGTCTAACACCAGTAAGTAAAAATATGGGGTGACTACATAGAAAAGGAGTATTTCCTAAACAGACCACAATTAAAAAGCAAGATTCAATTCTAGGAAGCCCACAGATAATTCCTTTAACAGAAAGTCCTACAATGTTGAGCGTGGAGCAGTGCTTGGTAGTTGAGTGCCTGAACAGGTGGTCTGTGAACAGGTTAAAAATGACTGATTTAAAAGCGGAAAGTTAAACAAAATAATGATTGAGGAATGCAGTCTTCCTTCTAGCAAAGAGCATTCTCAGCAACTAGACATAGTGGCATCTGACACATCAGAAATTCTTCAGGGAATAAAGTTAATGATAGAAACTTCATGGAAGCAAGAGATCACAAGCATTTGGAATACAACAGATCTCACATTTGTGAGATTTAGACCTATTGGTGTTGTAAATCCTAATTGGACTTTTCATGCTACATAAATTGGTCAACCAATTGGTCACCCCTGCCTCCTATTTCGGTCCTTTCCTGCCACATAATTCTAGTGGCCCTGCATATAACTAAAGCACTTCCATTTACCTTCTTCCTCTTTCTGCAGCAAACATTGAAAATGTTGCCATTTAGCATCCTAATTTAAATCTGCCATGCTAACTACAATAGAATTCCACTTTCAGTAACCCCCTGTCAGCCTTGCTGGCTGGCTAAAATAATTCCCCCAAAAAAGACACAAGACAACCACAGAGATTGAACTAATCAGGTCAGCTGAGAGAGAACTTGCTATTCCGTAGAAGCACGCTGGTTTGTGAACAGTGGTTGTCTCGTGTTATGGTACTTTAGTCTGTGAAAGAAAACTCTACTCCTCCCAGAATGAAACATAATACAAAAATACTGATAAATGTAAATGCCTGATTGTAGAAGATAATGCAGTCAACAAAGGGTAATAAAATGTACTAACAGCATCTGATTCTTCGTTTTAAGTACAATTTCTGAAAATATACATAGGTTTCACTGCAATAAGTCAATAGTGAAAATGGCAAACCGGGACTGGCTTGTATTGCTTTCATGAGCAGGGACTTTTAACCCCACATTTATGACTGATGTCTTTAAGTGCACTGATAACGAGAAGAAATATGCAAACAATAATGATAAATAGTATAGAACTTCACTTGAGTCAGAGCGAACACCTCGATCAACCCTCGGACATAAAGTAGTGCTGAGGAATAATGTGCCTGCTGCAAAGAATGCATAGCATATAGATAACAGAATTTTTTTTTATTTTTAAAAAGTGCAACAGTAAGCATTTGCAATACCACAATTTCCAAAAAGTATTGAGAATAGGAAAGCTGTTGTAAAGGGGACTCCACACAAAGGATGTCTTCGTTAGGTGTTTATTAGATAACACAAAACAAGTGTGACCTCCACCACAGCCAGGATGAAAATAACAGCCTCCAGTGGAATGTCACAGTTCTTAGGGAACCACGTTCCTATAACAACATACGAGCATTCTAATATACCTAAGCTACACATTATAACATATCCTCCTCCTTTACATAAAAATATACTCCCCCCTTGTGATTTATAACAACAGTAAATACAAATACAACACTAAAAAAATAGATTGGATAAACATCAGATAGTAATATTAAATATCACTTACAATTTGTACCACTTTAAATGCGGTTATCTCACATAATCTTGCAAGTATGAAGGAGGGCGTCTCAGTCTCTGCTCTCTTGTAGACAAACACTCATCACCACCTGGATTTATGTCAGGAGATTTACCCCCTGATGGTTGAGAAGAAGATATACTGTCCTCTACAAGAACCCTTGATGAAAATGTAGTGCCCTTTTTCATATCCTGTGACGTCTCACCCCTGGATCCACCTACTTCCACGTTAAACGCTATAGGATTAAACCCAACCTCATTAGAAGAACTCGGGCACTCAACCTCTTTATTAGAACCAACTTCTTTAGTGGAACTCAAGTATTCCGAAATTTCTCCTTCACTCTCACCCAAAACTGATCCCTCACATTCACCCCTCTGTGTGCCAAACTTTGAGTCCTGCGCACCAAACCTAGCCACTCTCCTAAAATTCCACTTTTCACCATTCTCCAACACAACATGCCACCTGCCGATATGCTTAACTTGAAATGGCCCTCGAAATTTGTTTAATCCTCCAACACACCGTCCCGATTTTATCTTCATCCAATCACCAGGAACTATTCTTTTCCCAATATTCCTTTCCCTCTTCTCACTATCGCACTCTACTCCATTACTCTCTAAAAGAGCTTTAATCCAGAACGGAGTCAGCTTGGTACTAGGCTTCCTGCCTCGCATCAACTCGAAAGGCGAATATACTGATGTGTTGTTTGCTGTAGTGCGATAGGCCCACACCAAATCACTCACCACTTTTCCTACACTCAGTCTATTTGCCAAAGCAAGCTGAATGGCACCCTTAACCATCCTATTAGCCCTTTCTACAGTGCTATTTCCCTGGGGATTATAAAGAGCCGTGCGTGCATGTTTTACACCACACTCGTTTAAGAACTGCTTCATACGATCTGAGGTAAGTTGAGTACCATTATCAGTGACGAGACAATCAGGAAAACCCTCCTCACTGAAAATTTCTGATAAAATCTTTATCGTAGAAACTGTGGTCACCTCCGTCATAAACTTAACAACTAACCATTTGGTATTCAAATCAACCAGAACAAACGCAAATCTCTGATTGTAACCCACACCTGCCATAGGACCAATAAAATCACCACAAACCGTATGCCAAGCTATGCCTGGATCCCGCATACTCCCACACACAGTTTGTTTGCTCACCTTCAGCCTTTTCTCACTCTCTATGCACTCAAAACACCTTTCCACCCAGTTTACCACGTCATCGTCCATACCTGGCCACCAAAACTCAGCCCTGAGGCGTTTCTTTGACATTGTCTGTCCTAAGTGACCTTCATGGGCTATATCAAATAACCTTTTCCTGACCCCTAACGGAGGTATTGATTACAGATCTTTTACCAGTGTCAAAAGGAGTCAAAATGCCAGCACAGCACACCTCCTCCTTGATGGCCTCAAAACACTCTTGCTGCACTCTGGACCACTCAAATCTTGTCCCTTTCCTCAACAGCCTTCTCAGAATCTCAGTCTTAGAGGCAAAGTTCTTCACAAATTTCGAGTAATACTCTATCATACCTAAAAAGGACCTCAATTGATCTTTGTCCTGCGGTGGTGGGACAAATTTAATGGAATCCAGTAGGTTATTTTTAGGCTTGATACCTTCCCCCGAAAGTGTATGCCCAAGATATTCTATCTCTCTGACCAAAAACACACATTTCTCCTTCCTCAAAGTCAGTCCAGCATTGGAGATTCTATCCAGAACCTGTTTCAAAGTGAAGTTATGACTCTCCACCGTATCTCCAAAAATTAAATTATCATCCTGGAAATATAGTACATCATCTATATCATGGAATACTTTAGTCATCACTCTTTGTAACACACTGGCTGCCGAACATAGTCCAAAAGGCATGCGTGTAAATCGGAACGTTCCTTCCATGGTTATAAATGAAGTTAGAGATTTGGAGTCATTGTGCAACTTGATCTGATGATATGCGTGCTTCAGATCTAGTTTCGTGAAGAATTTTCCTCCCTTCAATAGAGTCAAGAGTTCGTTGATATTGGGGAGTGGAAAATTGTCTGCAACAACACATTGATTCAGGCTCCTCAAATCAACACAAAATCTCAATTTACCATCAGCTTTGCGTGTAATTACTACTGGAGAAATCCACTCAGATGTCTCCACAGGCTCAATTATTCCCCTTTTTAACATGTCATTTACTAATTTGTTTACCTCCTCTCTTACCAAAACAGGTACTCTTCTTACTCTATGTTGGACTGGAATCGCCCCATGTTTCAATTTAATCTTATGCACGTACCCCTTAAGTTCACCCATTTCCTCACGAAACACATAGTCTGCACCCCTGATAATGTCTTCCAATGCCACCACTTGAACAACCATAACAGGATTCTCGGCACGTGGATTTATAGTGATATGTAAATCAAATTGATGAGCCCACCCGAGGATCGGCGGACCAGCTTCCGCAACATACACCTTCCCTTGAGTAAACCTGTCACCAAAGGTGATATCAGCTAACATATAGCCTATGATATCAATTTTTTCCCCTTGATACCCACCAGGGTTGATATCTTTCGGCAATAGCTTAGTGTCTGGCCACTTGGATTTAAATAAACTCTTTGGTATAATGGTATACAGAGACCCTGAGTCAACCATTAAATGAATAGCCTGTCCTTTTATAAGAAATTCAGCTGTGGGTCTTTGTTTCCTATTGCATACATCCTCCACTATTAATACTCTGTCTAAGCATCCATTCAAACTATTATCTGATCCTCCGGATAACACTGCTACCCTCATCTTTGCGGTACTTCTGCACATCCTGGCAAAATGTCCTTTTTGATTACACTTCCTACAATCCTTTCCCTTCGCGAAACAATTCCTAGCTCCAGTATTGTGATTGTAGCTACCACAGTTACTGCATGTTTTCCCAGGTACTTTCCCATTTTGACCACCTTTACTGATTCTGTATGTACTCGCACCACTTTTGTTACTAAAAGCCTCACAGTCCGCGTGTTGTCCAATGACTGACACACCAATTTTCTCCTCTTTCTTATCCATTACTCTCATGCAATAGTACGATTCTTCTATCATCTTAGCTATCTCTATAGCATCTTTTAAAGTCGGATTCTTAGCAGCCCACAACCTCTCCTGTATCTTACGACTGTTGCACTGTACTATAAGTTGATCGCGTATCATCTCGTCTGTCATTGGGCCAAACTGACATTTTATCGATAGCTCTCTTAACCTGGTGACAAAATCATCGATCGACTCACCATGTGGCTGAGTATAAAATTTGTGTAGTCTAATCACAATATTCCTACCCTTAGCAAATCTAATCTCTAAACGTTTACGCGCATCAACATAAACATCAACATCAGGTTGATCTTCTTGAATAGGTAACGCCGGTAGATACTTAAAGATGTGTTGCCCTTCCTTGCCCAAAGCATTCAATAAAATCGCCTTTTTCCTCCCAATAGAAAAACTACGCCCATCAATTGCTTCCAAATAATTATCAAAAACATCAATCCATTCTTCCCACTCCATCGATGGCTCACCTGGTTGGGATAAAAATGGCGATGGTGGCGTGATAGCATGCAAATCCATACTGATACAGATGCTCAAGAAAATTAATGTCTATACAAGAAGTGGTCAACCACGTACTGCAGTTACACAGACAAACAAATGTTAAAACAATGTGAAAACAAGGAAAGAAAAAAAAAATGATTAAATAACCAAGATAAATTCAATATGTAAATAACAGTGTGCACTTGGTATGCGTTCAACACATCAAACTGAAAAAACTCGGGGTTGAGTCAATGTCACCTAACAGTGGTACCTTCCCACTGTGCTGCAAGCAATAGCTTATAAACAGTTTATCTGACAACAATATGTCTTAAGGTCCCTTCTTCTAAAATCCACAAACCAGAACCAAAGATCCTTTCCTTCAACGTCGTGGAGCCGGAAACACTCTTTCCTTCACTGTCGCAGAGCCGGAAACGCTCTCCGATCCTCCTACTATCCGTCAATCTGGAGCAGACATGCCATCGTGCTCGACGTATTTCACAATGCGAAAAAAAAAATCTGCGAAACGAGGTGAGTCCGACGGGCTGTACAAGTGGGTTCCACACAGCCAGTCTCACGCGCTGCACAAGCAGACGTTTGATACCGCCACGCTCCACACAGCATGCGCGCGGTGTTTGATAACCGTTGGTTTCTCCAGTCTCACCAGATAAATACCAAATAACAGTGCACTCCACGCAGCGCGCACCTGGTATTTTGTCACCGTTGATTTCCTCCACCAACCGATAACAATAGACACCATCCACTGTGTATATTTATTGTAGATTTCACCAGTCTCACGCGCTGCACACATAAATTTCAGATATGAGTGCACTCCACGCAGCGCGCACCCGGTCTTTTGTCACCAGTGATTTCTTCCTGAAAACGATGACAGTGAACACCATCCACGGCTTGGCTCATACCAGTACTTACAAAATATCACAGGGAAAAGTAAGACGGGCAACGTCCTTTCCCTCTTTGAAGTCGCAGAATCTCTACACGATAGTCCATAGAGGTCACACTATTCCTTAGCCGCATCCCATCCTCGTCGCCAAAATTATGTTGTAAAGGGGACTCCACACAAAGGATGTCTTCGTTAAGGTGTTTATTAGATAACACGAAACAAGTGTGACCTCCACCACAGCCAGGATGAAAATAACAGCCTCCAGTGGAATGTCACAGTTCCTAGGGAACCACGTTCCTATAACAACATACGAGCATTCTAATATACCTAAGCTACACATTATAACAAAAGCCCTCAATATGGAAATGATAGTGTTTGTTCAGTAAATGGAGGTGTTATGTCCCACGAAGAGCGCTGCACGTTTATGGATGATAAAAACACTATCTTCCCCTGTTCGCCATTAGGGGTGACATAGCGTCAAAAGGCAAGTGTCACAGAAGAGAAGCCTTACCTCAGATTGCCTCGAGCAGCACTGTCGTGGGATTAATGGCAGTTGCCTCGCAATTCAGTTTATTGCTGGCCTCCCTGCTGTGATTGTCTCTCAAACTTATCACTCCGTAAAGCACCGTGGTGAAATAACAAGCATGTCACGTGGTACAGCTGCAGAAAGTCACCTGACAGCATCACAAATAAAACATATTTCAGTGAGGATAAGTGACATAAAAGAGAGGCTACGCGGACACTTGCACATATTAACGCCTGTTACACCAATATGTTTTCGGAAAAGTGAAAAACGAGTAATTAAATTTAAAATGGATGTGTGCGCGCTGTGCAGGCTGAAAGAAAGGCGTGGCTGCCATATGTAAACATAAAGTGTGGCATGCCGCACTGCAACAATGAAAGGAACTGGAATGCCTCATGTGCTTCATGGATACCTGGTAGAAGAGGGAGAAGGTGTGGCACAAGGACTAGAGCTGCTGACTTTGGAACGGAGGACCCAGGTTTGAGTTACGGTGTTGGTTCAACATCATTTAATCTCACTGTGGCTACAAAAAATGAATATGTCCAAGAATAATCTGGATGATACTCATGTAAAGCCTCCAAAGTTAAAGCAGGTAATTAAATAAACACGTGTGCCTCCACCCTCTCTTTCACCATCGGGCACGCATGCAGGCAAACTGCGCAGAGAGCCGACGAACGGCAAATGTGACCAAGATAACAGCCTGATTTACACCTTTGTTCCCAGCAAGGCTAAGCTGAGAGAATGCTCCTGAAATGAAAACTGAAGCCTTGCCGAGCAGGAAAGAAGACAAAAAAAGTCTCCTAAACAAAAGATAAACAGCACAAGAGTAATTATACAGTAGTTGGTCCCTGCTCCCAAAGAGAAAAAGGAGGGACAAAGAGGCATGACAGACCACTAGCAAGAAAGGATTTTTGAATGACACTGAAATGAGCAAATTAAATTGCTTTGAGCCCACAGAAGAAGTATGCTTAAAAGTTTAAATCAGTGAGGCTCCATAGAGGCAAGACTCATTGAGAAAGGACCTCCACTTGTGGGTCTTAGCTTGTGAAGAGAGGTAGTAGAGCACAAAGAAGCAAACACTAATGCAGAATAGGAATGCTTGAGTCTGTCGAACATGGTCTAAAAGTGAATCACAACACCTTTAATTGGGTTTGACAGTGTGCAGTTGCTACTGTAGGTACATTTAAAAAAAAGTCGAAGTCTGTAGAAGACAGAGTAAAGTTCCAGTTGAAGAGAATCTTCAGCTGGTCATACTGGGTTCTCCTAAAATTTAAATGCATGTTAATGTTGTCCACGAATAGGTAGAAACCATGAGAACTAACAGGCTCCTGACCAAGGAAGGTGAAGGAAGAAATAAAGCAGAGGGCACAATGTTAGGTCCCCTTGGTGTTCCGTACAATGTAGAACTAATTTTGTCAACAGTTAAAATGAAAAAAACAAACTATTCACATTGGGCAAACAATTTAGAATAGTATTATTAGTTCAGCCAAATAACCCACCAAAGAAGAATAGTCCTACTGAAAATTTGCAAGGAATTCAGAGGCATGGACTTGCAAGCATCAGTCCCAAAGCAAAAACAAACAAAAAAAAAACTGATGACTCACCATACTGCTGGTTGACAGGGGAGCTAGCAATACTTAAAAAATGTTAAGAAGAAGGCAAGGTTTGACTCAGGGAGCCCTGGTCTTGGTATTTATTTATTGTGGGTTTTATATAGCATGGATTGTGCCCAAAGGGTTTTTCAAGTACTTTACATTACACTGTACAAGGCAGACAGAAGCATCACCCAACGATAATGAAATTATACATATCTAATGGTTTATAAATATAGTTGTTGTACAACTATATACTAGAGACAATAAAATGGTCAAGTACGTGAATCACCATGGATCTAGAATGGTCCAAAACTGAGAAGGACCTTCAATCATCAAGGAAATGCGCACATGATATATGAAAATATACAAGGAGGAGGCGTCACCAATGCCTTGTACTACTCCTGGGTAGGAAGACATACAGAGAGGTGTTAGCACTGATAAATTAATACTGCCTAGATAGGCAGAGGAGTGAGAAGCTGAGATTTCCGGCAACACAGCACTATCGTAACATAGGTAACACTGGATCCCAGATTTGTATTTGAGATAAGATAACTCAGTGGGTTAATGCCTTTGATACAGAGAGTCTTGTATAACCTGGGCTCAAAAGCAGCAACAAAAGTAAAATAGCTTAGTGAGTTAAGCACTCATTGCAAACATCTACAGCTAACAACCAAGATGAGATCCTGAAGGGTTGTACTCTATTTTTCATTCTTCAAAGACATACAAAATTGGTAATGTTGGATAGTTAAAAACAGCACCAAGTATACAAGTGTCATTTTGTATTGTGCTATATAATTGATTATTATTAGTGCAAAAACATGCATTTTTTTCTAAGAGTGTCATTAGGTTAGGTTCCTTTCAAGGTCTGCATATACGTTCCCTTTGTCCTGTCATGTCTGTGCAGAGTAGGCCTGGCCTTGGTTACGCTTGCGGGATGGAGGCCGGTGGTCTGGTTCTTTTCTGGTAATTTATCTGGTTGGAGGAGGGCAAGGAGTTGTTATTTCTGCCATGCAACACAGTACCCTTGTAACCTTTCCTTTTCGTCTAGCTGATACTAAATATTGGGTGGTGGTGGGTAGAGGAGTTGTCATGGACTCAGTGCCTCCCATTTTCTTCCCACAGCAACCCCATTTACCCTTCCTATCATTCTTTCCTTTAAAGGAATGTTCGCTGCTTTGCCATGAGGTGAGAAGACAATTCCTAGGGCCATTCATATGACTCAGTGTTTGCTTGCTCAATTGCACATCCTGATCAAACCATATTCATACATCACAGTACACGACACACCGCTCCTAGCACCATCATGCGCACAAAATGGCTTAAGGCCATGTCGTTGGCTAAATGTTTACTACCTCGGCAACACATCCAGATCAACCCACACGTACACACCACCCAGTGCTTAATTTGTAAATTAGGAGGTGCCGGTGCTCAAAGCCCTTCTCTTAAACACGAGGCTGCTGTAATTAAATCTGCCAGCACTGAACACTGAGGCAGCGTAGTGCTCTTCAATCCATTTACGGCCACCCCTGCCCCTTCAGCTCATCCTGCAACTTTCTACTTTCTCCCTTTATGACGCTTTTTAGTTTTTCCTTCTTCCGTCTTTCCCATATGTGTCTTTTGCTCTCAGCAAATGCTTGAGGTATAAGAATAAGCCCCGGTCCTCACAAATAAGTGCCGGTGCTCAGCCCCGAAACAACAAGCACAAATTAAGTAGTTTTGACTTTTGCTCTCTGAGCAAGACTGCTGGTTTAAGGATGACAGTACTTTTGTTTGTAGGTGACTGCGTCTTTCCTACAACAAGTCGCAACTGTTGTCCCAACCTTACCGGCTCACTAGCAGCACCTCACCAGAAACACTATAGTAAAAGGTGATTTATGGCAGCCGTTTACGCATGGACTCGAAAATAAGATATCTCAGGGAATGTCGTGGTTAAACGGAGATTACCCTTTTCTCACAGATATATTATGTCTCATACAAACAAAGGCAATAACACAGATGCAGTGAAGTTATAATAGTTTTTATTTAACATAATTGCAATTTGCGATAAGTTGCATGGACTACAATGATTAGGATAATGAATATAGCAAGTAACAGTATTGTGAAGAAGAGAGTCATTGTTATGAAGACCCCCACCATTTTGCAATACATGAAAGAGATATATAAGATGGAATATGCCCTAATACCCTAATGTGAATAGGCCTAACCTCCTACCTAAAGGAGAGCTGGGTTTGCTAAACCTAATCTGCCAATGCCGTGTCCCTGAGAGGAGCCCCCAACCCTCGTTACCTTGGAATGAGGTCTCTATCTCAGACTCCGTTGGGACACGAAGACTGGGTCAGCGTCAAGACGACTTCAGCATCGGTATCAGCGATGGTGCTGATGCCCTCTGGTCGGAATCCCTCTGATTATCTGTCTAAAGTGTGGTGTATTTATACAGTTCTACAAGGTCCCCTAACGTAGGTGTATTTCTAAACAATAGATAACAGGCATGCTTGGGACGGCAATTAATATCAACAATCCCTCGAAAGTATAGAGAAGGAAAATCCCTAAGTGTAAACACCTACTGTTTGTCTTTGGTGCTTGATCTTGACGCCTTGGCGCAGTGACACTGATAATGTAACTCATAACAAGTGGCCTAACTATAAACAAGGCAGCCATCTTAGAAGAAATAAATAATTAAATGGGCTAAGACAGAGCAAGCTAAGTAGGTTAAAAGTCACTAGGTGATGGGGGCACAAGTCTACAAGCCAGAGGCTAAGCTAACTCCTGCTATCCCATTAAAACAAACTAGGATTCACCACACTGACACCACCCTATAACAACAGTACACAGTAGACGCAGATTCTGTCACCATCAAATGCACAATACGGTTCAAAGTCATTCAGTTAGCTAACCGTGTGTTCCCACAGTAGTACATCCTTTCAAGCTATATCCTTTCACCAGTCTATATAACCATCACAACAAAGTTAAATTCAGCCTATAACACCCACAAAAACATAAAATAGCATCAAATGCACATAATAAGCAACATTAGGTCAAAACGTAACAAGTACCTGAAACCGAGCAATGGACCTTCATATACAGCCCAGTAGAATGAAATAAAGATCATTCTCTTGAGCCGGTTATCTTCATATATTTGAATTTGTGATATTGTTACTACATTTTCTATTAAAATGAAAAGGAAAAAAGGAGTAATTGGTTCATTGCTATGTAGATTCCCAACAGTATACAAGAGATATATGGCTCAGGTACTTTAGAGCTTTCTCTTCCTGGAGTGTTGAGTGCCTTTTGTCATTTATGTTGCTAGATATTCTGCAGCTATTCCCCATTTCACAACTTCTCCTTGCCTGCATACTCTTGTCCAGATCTTCTTTCAGGTACAGTCTGCTGCTGGACCTGGGATGCCATGCTGCCTCTGCCCTCCCTAAGCCTTCTCGGCTGATGCTAGATCTGGGTTGGTGACTAGCCTTTCGTTTCTAAATTACTCAGAACTAATGTTTTTAATTCTATCCATTATCCTGTCCTGCTGCTCCAGCCCACTCTGTTCATTTTAGTTGCGTTCACCACGTTTGTTGTTGGAAAATATCAGACCCACACATCCTTAACATTAGTGACAAAGCTCTGCCCGTACCAGTAGTAATTAGTGGGCTGACCCAAACCCAACTAGGAGCATTTGTATTGTACACTACAGTTCTTCTATAGGAGACACCTAAAAAGAAGACACGCCCAGTGCTGTACTGTGCATTGATGGACTCTCATTAATCATGTGGGCATGGTTCTGGGTGCCTAGTGATGTCAGGAGCCTACCCTGCCCTTCATCATCATAGCCATGTCACTTATGGTGGCAGCATGAACATGTTTGGGCCCCAAAAGGCCATTAGTGTCAAAACTCAGATTCATATTTCCCCCCTAATCTAGGGGTGGTAATGTGCATTTCCCTCTACAGAGAGGGCACACTTTAGTTCTGTGAATGTATTCTGCTTTCTTCAGCAACAGCCATGTGTGAGATTTTAATTCTCACAGGGGTGTGCCAGTGTATCACTCTGTGAGGAAGACATGCACTAGAATATGTGCCTTTCACCTCACCTGACACACCCTCAAGTACAAAAGTTCGCACTTTCAAGATGCACTAACACAAGCCAATTTGTACACATGCATCACTTTTTGTGCATGTGCAAATTTATTTTGTGAATTTCCTCATGCACAAAAGCTTACTCAGCTATTTGTGGGTGAAGACATCTTCTGAAAAATGCCAATGCTTATAGAGAGCTTTGGGTGAGCCCATTGGTTATTAATGGTTGGCTTTATTGTGAATTTGCTTTCATCCTATTTGAGGGCTTTTCTTCCTCTTCTTGTGTTTGTCCCTCCCTTAATCATAGCTTCATTATCACCCTTTTGATTGGAGGACATGTATCCTTCCAAGCCTTCTCAGCAGCAAACAACTGTTTTCCTTTGACTTTAGCACTGCATACCATGGCAATAACCTGAACTGTCACCTGCTACTCTGTAATTCCCACACCATCCACAGCCCTCTTCATCACGTTTTTATTTTTACTTTTTGGAGGGACCGGCAGATGTAGGTTGGTACTGAGCTGTTGGTTTATCTTTGAAGCTCTTACACCATGTTTTACACCATGATTGATGTCCCCCACCTTAGAATGGTAAATGAAATAAAAAAAATGTCTACCTCATCACGAGACATATATGCACATGCTTGGTGATGCATGATCTTCCATGTTTCTCCCACTTACTTGAAAAAAAAAAGATATATTTTAATATTTGGTGGGGCCAGCAGCTGCAATGTACTACAGCACTGCTCATTTATCGTTGAGGTAAGATTGAACAGGCCCTTGTGTTGGGCCTGGTACAATATCTGAGCAGAAAAAGATCAAAGAAGATTTTTTGAAAATATGCTCCAGCATGCAAAGGAAGGACTGAAATGACGGTGTTGATGAACCGCAGGATGATTTGGATGTGTCCAGAGGGAACCGCATGCTACAAAGCTCCATTTGTGCCAAAGGAAGGACCGTGACAAGAAAACAATATCTATTGTGGCAGGAATATGGGCAGTAGAGGAAACATTGGAGGGCCTTTAGGGTGGAGTAATAAGGGTAGAACAGGAAACACCTGATTCCACGACCCCCCTCCAGACACTGTAGAGTCACAGCCGAGAAACAACAAGGTGGTTGGAAGATCATAAGTCATTCAGGGCCTGTGAGTTTGAGGGCATGGGGGCACTTGAACAGCAAAATGCAGTCCTAGACAAATTAAGGTGAGTAGCTCAATTCAGGATACTGTGTGTTTCCATGGTAATCAATGCAGACTAACTCTCAACAAAATTTGAAACAATGGAAGAAGATCGGTTAGAGCTCCAAACTGAAGGGAGCGAGGAGGCAGACAGTGGGTTTGCAAGACATACAGGCTACTTCCGCAACTTCGCGAGTAAACCTAAAATAGACGGGTCTGTGATGCTTATCCTGACATCTGTGCATCTCCATGATGGGATGCATCATGTGTATCTGGGGAAAGGTAAAGTGATGTTGGAGGAATGCCAGGTATTGATCTTTCCAGATTTGTGTGAGGCCACACTTGCCAGAAAGGAAGAACTAATGGAAATTGAGGCAGAGCTATGCACAAGAGTTGCTGTGTCATTAGTGGGTTTTCCAGTTAAACTGAAGGTGACTCGGGGAAGGATGGCTAAATGATGTTTGTTTTCACATTTGGTGGTGGCCAAATTGTTCCTCTAAGGATTGGAAGAGGGAGATGACTGGTGATAAAGAAGAATGGTTATTTGCGGTTGTCGCTGCTTTCTGGGTGGTGAGGGAGTAGCTATTGTGGGGCATGGTTATTGATTGAGCAGTATTTCCCCTGTGGAAAGGGACTTTAGGAATCTCTCTCTATATAGTGTGATTTCACAATAGTTATGCTTGCACCTTGTGTATCCCTGATGTCTCTCTTCCTCTACAAGGCCTGTGAACTGTTGTGTAGTCCAACTCCTGGTGTGATTTTTACAAATGATTTATCTATCCAAAATGTTTTGTGTTTATAAACTGCTAGGTATATCGTGAACGTATTGCGATAAACAAACTGTTACTATTTTACATAGTAGGGTATTGTATTTTGATGGCTTGCTGAATAAAAAGGATTTAAACATAAAAGCTTACACACAAAAGAAATTTCAGTTGAGAGTTATGAAAGTTGCACGTATGACTGGTCACAAAATGAGCATAAAGGGTGATCCAGAAAATAAGGGCTGAGTCATAAGCCTGCTTTTAAGCCTTAAACATACTCATCATACCTTTATTCCTATGATTTGAGTAGATATTCATCTGTATAAGGGTACACAATAATCATGGAAGTCTATGTAAATCATAGATTTCCATAAGTGCTCTTACTGCCCTAAACTTACTTCTGTGAACTGAGTGCAGGGGGACATTTCAGAGTAATGTGTGTGGCAGAACTTTAGTCAGACTAAACTTTTTCCAGCACTAGAAAATATTTGTCCCGGTGGAAAAAACCTTAACCTATGCGAAATATGCCATTATCTACGTGATTTTCATTCAATTTGCACACTTATTCTAGGAGTCCAATATTACTGTGAAATGTGTTGAGAAGGTTTATGAATGCCCACAAAGTTCTGTGCATCTTCACGACCTTCCTGATGATCGCGCACTTACAAATCCAGTGGGAACATATGTTCTTGGCCTATGCCCAAGCACTACTACTGAATAGCTGCTATCCTGGCAGATTTACGTCAGTAGAACATTCCATTTGAAAGTGTACATTTCCTCATATACTGATTTTGTGATTAACGATATCCTATTTTCACTCGCAGATGGCTAAAAGTGCTGGAACTCCAGGCCAGATGTACAAAGATATATCGCGGTCGCAAACTGCAAAATTTGCCATTTGTGACCGCTAAATGTCCTTGTACCATGTACCAACCCTATTTTGCAAGTCAGTAACCTGTTACTGACTCACAAAATAGGGTTTGCGACTCGCTAGTAGGATGGGGTGTGCCAAGGTCATCCCTTCCTAATATCGAGTCGCAGGGGGATGTATGATTGTTTTATATATATATATATATATATATATATATATATATATATGACACTGCTTCATAAAGGACTCATTGAAGCATCAAGTAATAAATATTCTGTGGACGCACTAGTTACCTGTTATCAGTCAGAATAACAGAGCCCAAAAGCCCTTCCTGCACAACAGAATGGTATGCATTCCAAGCAATAGAACATTATGCATCTCTTTGTATCTTTGATATTTCATTATTTGGAAGGGTCTCATAAGTGATGGGAGCAATCAGCACATATTTACATTGTTTATGCTTGTAATTGATACAAAGATGATCACTGCTCTGATATCTAATGTGTCAATAGTGTTTCATCCTTGTGAAGGCATTTATAATGTCATCAACAGGACTAGATATATTAAGAGCGTAGTGATGTGTGTAGGGAGAATAAATAGGAGTGATGTGGTTAAAAAAGGTGTGTATGCTAATGGGTATTATTACTAAAAATATTCCCCAATAAAAACTTACTGGGAGTAGGGAGGTTTAGAGGGCTCACTATCTATAAAAATGGAAACAGATTATGAGATGATTTAGAATACAAACTCATGAATGTGATCACAAGTCTGTGCAGTTGGCACACAAACACTGCAGAATGCTGAGAAAATTAACTGCACTGAAGATGGTGTCGCAGGATCCCTACTAATGAAAAGAAATAACGAAAAATCTTTGTTTGACATAGTTAATAACCCAAAGTGGGCACCTGTGAAGGTAGCACGCATGGCCTACAAAAAATATATTAATGTAGTGATAGCAATTATGGACAACGTTGTCCTAGAAAAAGTAAAGAGGATGGAACTTACCAATTAACAGTCGAATGAACGGACACACTAGAAAAAGAAAATGAAGACAGCATCAATAGAGGTGGGTGAGCCAAGAAGTTAACAGGTAGAGCTGAGCCAGAGCAGAGCCAATGGTCCAGCTTGGATCTTCGAGCCTAGCCCTGAAAATATTTACTATGTAAATTATATAACAGACATCACATAAAATATGGCAACTCTCTTCAAAATTTTAAAAAATGTATTTCTTTAACATTTTGCGGAAGCTTTAACATTAATAAGGTACATTATAGCACTGCAGTGAGAAGTATTTTGTAAAAGTGATCGTATTGTACAACTGGTAGTCTGAACTCACATTTTTGAAAGTGCTTTCATACACTATAATGAAGAAAAAAGTGTTTTGGTGAAATAAAGTATTTGCTTAAAATCACACCGTTTAAGCGGGGAAGCCATAATTTATCCAGGTTTTCTGGTTTCACTTTGTACAAACCAGTCAAGAAATGGGTCTCTATTCGTCTTTCCCTACATTAAGGCTTTGTTTTTACCTCTTAGTTCAGTTTCTGCAGTTTTTTCAACACAGCGCAAACTTGACCTGAAGGCTATGCACTTACCATGAGCACCAGTTACATTACACATGGCCACATGCACTGTTTATAGACATGGGGAAATTATGTGATATGCCCTGAATCACAGGATGTTGAGATGACTCAGAAACTCAAATCTGGTTCCCCAGTTGATAGCTGATAATAATACCAT
Source organism: Pleurodeles waltl (assembly GCF_031143425.1). Taxonomy (NCBI): domain Eukaryota; kingdom Metazoa; phylum Chordata; class Amphibia; order Caudata; family Salamandridae; genus Pleurodeles; species Pleurodeles waltl. The sequence goes on along the minus strand of NC_090450.1, from coordinate 742,944,077 downwards.
ATCCTGGATAGAGGGAGGGAAGGCGGCAGACAGAAGTCACATGACAGCTCGGCTTCTTATGAGCTTGAGGTTTCAACAGGACCTTAAGGCTCGAGTTTTCAGTAGCTCACCCACCTCTAAGCATCAGTGCGATCAGTCACTATCCCCCCTTGGTCCTTCTTTGACATTGGGGGTGCAGAGCTGACTTAAGCACAGTACCTTGTATGTACAGGCCTTGCCACAAGGAGTGTAAGAATAATTAACTCCCACAATAAGTTATGCAAAGAGGAGGAAAAATTGTAATTTGGAACAGCAAAACTGTGGACCGTGTGCAAGAGGGTAAAAAGGGGAGGAAGAGAAACTGATTTAGAAAAAGACTAAAGGTAGTGTGTGCACTGCATGTTCTGACCGTAGCGGTCATGGAATACAAGCCAATTCCTAATTTCATTACAAAGAACCGCAGTAAAAGTTTAAAAAGTCAGATGCGGATTAGTGTAATGCAAGTGCAGTCTCTCGGTTCACATATGATATTTGTTATGGCATTATTGGGAAGGATATGCAGTGTCACAACTAATAATAATGGAATTCCATTTCTCTAGTGAGTCTCCCCCTATTTCTGGTATGACATCGGTGTCAATTACTTGGAAGTTGATATCAATCTTATCATGATTAGCCTGTACAAAATATTAATCTAAAGGGGTATTGGCAACCTTGCCCCTGATTCTGTCCTGTGTTGGCCTGTTTAGGTCCAGTTTTTTGCAACTTTTCACCAATGGTATCTGAATTACAGGGAATCTATTGATTCAGAAGTACCTAACAGGAGCTACAGTTGGAAAACGATTTTAACTTAAAGTGTATGGTTTTATGTAAAAAAATAACTTTGGCAGTAAAGTCACAGGCAAGATATTTGTCACACTTAAAGTGACCATTAATACCTGCAAGGCCCAGCAGTTTGTGACTGTTGTATCTTTGTTGAGAGGTCTGTAGGTATCTACAAGATTGCCTTTAATATTTCAGCCACGTTTGTATGAGAACAGTTCCAGATCAAGCATTTGCTGTAGCTGGGAAGGGAAAATGCAATATCCAAACAGATAGACTATGAGTAATTCAGGCAAAGCCACGAAGAGAAGAAATAGCAATATCTTCATTATTAAATGGACCTACAACTGTTCTGGTCACAAGCCTGATCTGAAGTGCCCAGGCAACAGTCAAGTGGCAATGTTACTGCTTGGTCAAACATTCCAGAATCAAATCAGTTCTAAAATCCATTCAATCAAATGATAGCATACAAACCAAATCACAACATGTAAATAGATATAAATAAAAACAAATAATGAATGCAATAAATCACCAAACAAAGCAATTTATAATAAGCATATTGCATCTGCCCCTTTCGTTATACAAAAACAAATCAAGGCAGAATGTAATCATGCAATTTAACTGGTACTTTTACCATGCGTGAACTGTAAGTACAAACATTTTTTTTAGCATTTATTATTTTATTATCTTCTGATAAGGAGAGCATTTCCTTGGAACAATGAATTCTCCCATTGGAATCAACATCACCCCCCCCTGGTATTATCAGTACCCAGGGAATCAGCAACCACAGTATTTTCAATGGCAATTTTCTCTTCACCAGACTATTCTGTTAATAGCAACATCTGACCTTAACATGGAATATTCTAATTCTTTTCCAGAATATGTTTGTATAAATAACTTTGCTTACGAATCTGAAACTGACACCGCACTACCTCTATTCCACCGCCCCTTTCCTTCCAACAAAACAGAAGGTCTGCTAGTTATAATAAATCTAGTAGGTTTTGAAAACTTTGACTCTCAAACACGTAAAAACCACGAAGATGTGCGCTATTACCCCACTCCTGGTACCAAATTATGTAGCAGGGAACGGGAAAGACAATATCCAAACAGATAGATTATGAGTAATCAGGCAAAGCCAGGAAGAGTAAAAATAGCAGTATCATCTTTATTAAATGGACCCATGACCTCTCCCAGCTGATCTGATGTGTCCAGGCAACAGTCAAGTACCCAAACATTCCAGAATCAAACCAGTTCCTTGAACAGCCAAAATTCCATACAGTCAAATGATAACATACAAACCAAATCATAACATGTACTTAGATATAATAAAACCAAATAAGACTTATCACCTCAGGGACAACAAGTACCAGTTTGCATTGGGCTCCAGGAAGCAGCCCTTACAGTCAGCATCCCCTGTGGCTCCACTTTGCTATACAGTGCATCTGTATAACCCGCTGCGCAGGAGACTTATCACCTCAGGGACAACGAGTACAAGTTTGCATTGGGCCCAAGGAGGCGGCCCTCACTATCAGCATCACCTGTGGTTCTACAGCGCTATATGGCGTGTCAGCACAACCAACTGTGTGGGACACATGTGGGCCTGTTCGCATCAGGAAGAGACGGGTTCTAGCCACCCTCCCCCAGTTCATCTTGTGGCTGCAGTGTGCCTGCCCTGCAGGAATTGCCCTGCTTGTTTCGAGATCCTGTGGGAGGCCCCTGGACTGCACCATAGAAGGTTAAATTTAATAGGAGCATCCCTTCCTCTGCCTTGGACTTAGACTTATTACCTTTGCCCCGTGAAATTGGACTGTTTACGCAAATGTTCCTTCTGCTCCATCATGAGGGGATTTTGTTGTGGGTCATTTGGGGGCTGCTGACAAGGGAGATGTATGATCCTGGTGTTTGAGCTTGACTTGGAGGCCTCACTTCTTTTGCTGCCGTTGGCTGAGCAGTGGTCCTGAGGGACTAACTGTAGGCTCGTAAAAATGGGAAAGAGAAAGGTTCTATCCACCAAGGCTCCCCCCCGCCCACTGTCCCTTGTGTTTCTACCATTGAGTTTTTTTTTAATCAGGTGGCGGGAGTGGCCTCACAGAAATAGAGCTGGCGGAAAGAAGGCTTTCCCTGTCAAGGGATAGTCTCCCTATGCCCACCCCTCATCCACCCTGCTGCAGTCAGGCACTCATAATGTCCAGTGTGCTGACCAAATAATGTGAGCTGATGTCTCATGGGGTGGGGGTGGGTGACTACATCCAAGATCTAACCTCCTCATCTCCCTTGACGAGATCCAGACAAAAGTAAAAGAAGCGGGGGTCTGTCATGTCCCAATGTAGTTCTCAGACTAATGTGGCTGCCCAAACTGATCTTAGCCCTTCTTGTCTGGAGAAAGGCTATCCCCCATTAGAGACATTTTAACTTAGTTCAAGGCAACCTTAAATCCAAACATGTACATGCTTACCCAAATTGAATTTCGAGTTTCCGAAATTTTGGCCTTTATCAACCCAGGAAGTGTATTACAGCAGGGGCAGACCACCCAACTTATACCAGTCAATACTGCTAACCCCTCGTATCCTCCCGCTGTATCTCAGTTTAGTAGGCCTCCTGCTGGAGCAAGTACCTCTGTGAGTGTCCCCAAGACCTTGACCCCAACAAGGAATCTAACAAGGCTCGTCTGACTCAAATCGCCCCAAGTAAGATGGTAAGCCCACGGACTCCTGCCCCCTCTCTCTCTCTCCTAACCCTGTGGCTATACTCAACCTGTCCCCAGAGATGACGCAATACACAGTCATCCAAGGGAATGTTCCACCTCATGATAATCGTGAATATTATCCGAAGTTAGAAAACAAGGTGGTACATTGATTTAATTTGCATTCCTTTGTTTGGATGGGTAATATTGAAGTCCAATATAATGGTTTGGAGAGTCATTTGGGTGAGCAAGGGCACCAAGAGGTGGGAGGGGTATTGTATGGTATTACATTTTAACAACCCCTTGGTTGTGGATCATGTTCTGTCGCCTTACCCTTGTCTATGATTTCTGACTTATCTGGCATAGTTACCCTTCCTTTGGGTTGGTTTTATAAGCCAGAGAGGGCCTCTTGTCTTATCCTCCCGCACGTAGCACGAGGGCAGGGCGTCTCTGGCAGTACTCACCTGACTTGGTGGCAGTCTCACCTGTTGACCATCTCAAATAGATTCACTCCATTGTGTAGTCTTGAGTCACATGATTGACTGATTCCTCATGGGTCTCCTCCCCTCATCTCCTGTTGCCCTCATACCCATAGAGGCCACCTAAGGGTTTTCTAAAGACTAGAATTTTTTAATCATGGAACATTGCTTGCCTTTCTTTCAAATGTAATGTTCCTAACTGGCGGCGGTTTGTCACAAACTACCAGATTATGGAGGTCATTCTGACCGCGGCGGGCGGCGGTCGCCGCCCGCCATGCGGTCACCGTCGAATGACCGCCCTGCGGTCAAAAGACCGTGGCGGCCATTCCAACTTTCCCGCTGGGCCGGCGGGCGCCCTCCAAAAGAGCGCCCGCCGGCCCAGCGGGAAAGCCCCTGCAACAATGAAGCCGGCTCTGAATGGAGCCGGCGGAGTTGCAGGGGTGCGACGGGTGCAGTGGCACCCGTCGCGATTTTTACTGTCTGCTAAGCAGACAGGGAAAATATTTGTGGGGCCCTGTTAGGGGGCCCCTGCACTGCCCATGCCAGTGGCATGGGCAGTGCAGGGGCCCCCAGGGGCCCCACGACACCCGTTCCCGCCAGCCTGGTTCTGGCGGTGAAAACCGCCAGAAACAGGCTGGCGGGAAGGGGGTCGGAATCCCCATGGCGGCGCTGCAAGCCGCGGTCAGAATAGCCCAGGAAGCACCGCCAGCCTGTTGGCGGTGCTTCCGCTGCCCTCCGCCCTGGCGGTCAGAGACCGCCAGGGTTGGAATGAGGGCCTATATGTTTTTAGGAAATATGGGAAGTGAATGACACCTTCTTCCTAGAAAGCTACAAGACCTACTTTATTCCCACATTGCACTCAGTGACAGGGAGAGCTTGTGGGGGTTTGATCACTTTTATAGCAGTAGAACTGAGGGGGTTGGTTTGTGACATTCATTGGAAAGTCCAGGTGTTGCAGGGGTTTTGTTCTCCATCCCGAATACCACCCCAATACCCCTAGTTCATTTTTATAATGCCTGGATGGGGGCAGGATGGGGTTTCTAGCATCTCATTTCTTAATTCTGCCTTGAATGTCTGGAGGGGCACTAGCACTGGGAAGGAATTATTGGTCCTTGTGGGGGATTTTAATTGTCATCTATGCAATTGCCCTTTAGTATCTGATGGTTCAAAACCCAAATGTATGCAGTTGGAGAGCCTCCATTTTGCTCATTCTAACTCATTCTAAGGAGTGTACTGAGCTTAGTACCAGTTTTGGCCTCTCATAACCATGTCTTTGCCCTGGACAAACTTGCAAACTCCCCAACCCTTGCATTCTTCCTACTTTTAAAGGGAAGGGCTGCTCATCGAGTACTGATTTTATTTTTGACTCTGCTCCATTGTTACTGCTCATGTCTAATTTTTGTATTAATTTTAGCCCGTTTAGTGATTATACTCCATTGGGAGGGATGCTGATAGAGGTGTTTTTCCAATGGTCAAGGACAGAAGGCTAAAATGGATGCAGGTGCCCCCCCACCCCTTTAAAGTCTTCCTGTTTTCTACATGTGAACAGGAATGTGCTACCTGCCTGGATAAAGATGCTGCAGGATGTCTTGCTAGCTTTTGAGGGTATTGCTTATGCAGTGCTTAATCTATTGTCAATTTTGGCATCTAACACAGGCTCCCAGTATTCAAAATGGTTTAAATGGGTTTGCTCAAGGTGCCTACCGAGATTGAAGATGGCGCTCAAACAATCACCAAGGAATAGGAGTCACCTTGCAGGCAGGCCTACAAGCAGGCCCTCGCCAAGCCCAAAACCGCTTTTCAGGAGATAGCTTGGGAGGATCTATGTCAGGCAGGTGAGAGTGGGGCTAGCTCTCTTTTTTGGAAGGTGGTAAACAGTCCCTATTTCATCAAGATGCCAGGCCTGGCATTATGCCATCATATTACTTAGCGACAATGGGTCTACTGCTTTGAGGGATTTTATAATCAGAGGGGTAGGGAGAGGATGTGGATGGAGCAGTAGTGGTGCTGAAGTGCTCCCCTGTGATCTTTACTTTGGATAAGGTCACTCAGGGTATTTTGTCATGTTCCAACAATAAAGCCCTAGGAGATATGGGGGACTCTTCTGACCCAGGTCTTGAATGCAGACGCTTGAGAGAGGGCGTTGCCAATGTTACTGTCTCATATCACTAATAGATGCAGTAGTGAAGATCTTGGAGATGCTTTCCCCCAGTAGGCTCTTGGAATGGTATGACGTGAATAATATCCTGAACAGTGTCTAATATGGTTTCAGGGCAGGGAGGACCAATGTTTGAACCTCCACCTTATTATTAATAAGCACAACCTTGCCCTGTCTGAATCTCTGCATTTACCTTTTATTGACCTTACGTCCGTATTCAACAGGGTCAATCGTGCTAATCTTCGGGCCCTGCTTTTACAGATTGTGGCCATTTTAGCTAATCTAAATTCTAACACTAAAGCTTCAGTGCACTTTTCACAGGGCGCAGCTCGCACACAGTCATTTCCTACCATTAGAGGTGTTCGCCAGGGGTGCATCTTTGTGTCATTTCTGTCTACCCTATACATGAATTGGCTTGAGCTTGTTCTTCTTTCAGCTCAGGCAGACTGTCCAAGTGTGGGCACTAGACCCTTCTCCGTATTGTTATCTGCTGCTGATGTGGTCCTTATGGCTCATACAGCTAGGAGTCTGGAACTACTTTTGGACAAGTTTGTCTCTTTTATTGGTAGCATAGACTTATCTGTTAATTTATATAAGTCCTATGTTATGGTGGTTGGCCCTACAATTTCTTCCCAAAGCAACAAGGTCCAAGACCTTTAAAGTGGTTAACCATACCCTGGACAAAGGTTTGGTTTTGCCCTATCTGGTGGTTCTAAATGAGGCGAAGAATAACTGGAATCCCTTAATCGGGGGAAAGCGTTCTGAGCTTCTGAAAACCATAGGGCGGTATGTAGTTTTGAAAGAAGTCTGGGCTATTAGTCTCAGAGTGTCCTTTTAAAAATCTATCAGACAAAATATATGTCCGAGTTACAGTATGAAAGTGAGGTCTGGGGATTTATAAAGACTGATAAAGTGCAAGCAGTAGGAAACCAGTTCTGACGACGACTAGAGCAGGTAATGCATAACACTTCTGCATTTTCAGTGCATGTGGATTTTGGTTTAAGTGAGATAGCAGACTAGGGGCCAGATGTAGCAAAATCCGAATTTGTGACTCTCAAATTGTGAGTCTGAGCGACTCGCAATTTGAGAGTCGCAAACCCGGATGCTGGATGGTGTCCCTGACACCATCTGTGAATCGGAAGGGGGTCGCAAAGACCCACCTCATTAAATCACAGAGATGGTGGCCTGCTGGTGACAGCAGACCACCATGTCTGCGACTGCTTTTTACTAAAACAGTTTTTATTTTGTATTGCAGCCCGTTTTCCTTAAAGGAAAACGAGTTGCAACACAAACGAAAAAATTAAACATTTGTGTTTCATTTTTTCAGAGCAGGCAGTGATCCATATGACCACTGCCTGCTCTGAAAAAATGTTTTCAGGGCCATTCACAAAGGGGAAGGAGTCCCATGGGGACCCCTTACCTTTTGCGAATGGGTTAGCACCCATTTGAAATGGGTGCTAACTGCAAATTGCTTTGCGACCGCGTTCGCGGTCACAAAGCAATTCTACATCGCAATGCGAATCGCAAATAGGAAAGGGAACACCCCTTCCTATTTGTGAGTCGCATTACCATTTTACGAGTCGGTAACCAGGTTACTGACTTGCAAAATGGGAATGAGCATCGCAATGTGCTTTTTGCATGGCGCCAACAGCGAATTTCGCTGTTTGCGCCATGCAAAAAGCATCGTACATCCGGCCCATAGTGGCCCTCACCCCTCTACTGTGCTGGATCAAGGTCTCGACCAGTGAGGAACTGAAAATAATTGACTTGATTTTTTCAGATTGTTTGACCCTCAAAATAGCACATAGAATTCCCTTGATAGCGTGTGTTAAGGCAGCTTGTGCACCCCTTGGGAGGCCAGATATTTTTACTGCTCCCCATTCTTTGTCATCTTCAGAACTAACTTGTGTCACAAGATTTTTTCTTGAGCAGGCTTAGTTAGCAAGAGAACAGCTTGAGCCTTTGCCAGAAACCTTTGTGCGGCGTCACATGTTTTTAAAGACTAACCACGGTATGGAGCCTTATTTAGGTCAGGTGTGCAGTCAGTGAGATAGGTTCTTGTTGTCCAGGTTGAGGTTCAATCTGCTACATCATCTCCTGGCTTCTCCTGTGCCTGGGTCCAATCTGGTTGTAGGTTGCCCTGTGCTTGGGACAATAGGTCTCCTCAGGACACCTTACACTTTGGAATGTCTTGCTGCTGTTTTCATAGGTTTAAGAAGTAACACCGCTGCTGAAATACCTGAATTTTACTCAGGTCTGTCCTGCCCTTGTTTATCTGCAGATACTCCCTAATGCATCTGTACTGTTTAGAGTTTTATGTTTTTTACGAGCTGCATTGACATCTAGAAGGTTGAGACCTGATTGATTTGCTTGTTATGAATTTTACTGTTATGTTTTTTTATATGAGATGCATCTAATGTGACTGTATATTGTAGAGATGTTTTTATTATATTTATTGCGTTTTTTTTATGGTTGCTTTGTCAACCGAATAAAGATTTTATTAACATAAAACCAAACAAATAATACAGTAAATCACCAAACAAAGCAATTAAAGATAAGCATATTACATCAGGTTGCCAGCTCTAAACGCATTCCAATATTATTTGATTATTTATGCAAATCTATAGGCATTTGAACAAAAGTCAAGCCCTCATTACATTTCTTGGGATTAGGTGTCAAAAATTGTTCTTTGGATAATACCAAGCCATTTTCAGGGATAGCCGCACCAATCCACGTGGATAGCTGCTGACTCGCAATTTAGTGCACAGAACTTGGGCTTCTGTGAAGAAATCTTGCATTCATTTACAGTTACAAGAGATCTTCAGAAAATGGCCAAAGCATAGTTATCTCTAAGGCCTCTGGTATGGTAACTCTGATATTTCAATAGCATATTATATTCCCTTAGATTTCTGAAAAGCCTAATGCATACAATATTGTCAATACTTTTGATATTATGAGCCAGGTAATTAATCTTTTTAGAACTGTAGTTAGTTAAACAACATATTTAATTTAGTGATATTTAACCATATACCTAAAGCAGGCAGACTTTCCTAGGTACAAGACTAAATGAGAAAGATAATTTCAATGATTCTCTTACAGAAATTAATACAGTGTCATTGTGGATTAGAATAATTGAAAATAGGTTGCATTTTCAAAGGATTTGCAAAGTGTGGAGAACAAATTGCTCCCATCAAAGACCCTTTTCACTGCAGGTAGTAGTGACCATCAAACAGAAAATTGTTCATGAAGAGAGCAATTCGGAATAGAGACAGGTGGCAGAGACAGTAGGGGCAATGGCTGTTGTAGTGTCCAAAAGTTGTTTGATTATGGCAATACCTTGTTCATACGGTACATTTGTTTATCCATGGTGACCAAAGATTGTCTAATAGCGTCTAAAGGGAATTCTTCTCAGTCAGGCTGCTGAAGTGAAGGCTGTCTGTTTTTTAGGTCTGTGTTTAAGGTACAAAATCACAAATGAAAAAGCTAATATATCTACCAATCCACTCAAGTACAGACCAATAGCCAAAAATCAGTTCAGGCTTTAGTGCTAGTAGTGCCTGGTGCAATAATCTTTTTTGGTGCCCCCCGCCATTCATCTCACCAGTGCCCCTCTATCAAATGCATTTCATTTGTTTTATAGTGCTACTCATACCAGTTCAGGGTGTCAGTGCACTTTACATCACACACATATTATACAATGAATCATACGCGGGTAAATCAGTCTACAGGAAATCTTACATAAGGCAGTGAGGACTACAAGATGTAGGAAGCACAAGTCATCCATACTAGTAGGCAGTATATGTTAAGAGTGTTTGGTCTGGAGAAGCACAAACCTTGGATTTAAAAATGCCACAGTGGGTGGGGTTGGCGTTAGTAGTAAGAATGTATTTCTACCCAAATGAACCCCTTTCAGCAAGATTAGGATAATGAAAGACTGGGGAAAAACATTATATTCTAACCTATACCATGGAGTTTGCATGCAGCTCTTTGACAACAGTTTATAGGTCATTGTGCTATATTAGGATTGGCACTTACAAACTGCAAGAAACAAAATGATCTCTGTGACAAAAAGCTGTAACCCACTGAGCTATCCGCATAAAATACAGTTCTTTGATCTGCATGTGTAATGATAATGGTGTTTTGACTATTGACTCCACATTGAACTTAGCCTAGCAGCACACTATCACATTAGTAACCACCAGCTTCATTATGCCTATTGACTTTATTTTAGCATTAGCCACCGCCACGTTAAAAGCTGCAAGTAGTTTTCCAGGTTGTACAATGTGCTCATGTATTTATTTTTTGTGTTCTTTCCTACCAAGGGCTTAGGCTGATAAAAATGTACAAAGACAGCACGGAACGGTCTTGTTTTGCAGGGGCACCTGGGGATTGTGGCCAAATTCCGACGTGTTCTTTTCAAAGCTGACCAAAAGTAATCAGCATTTTTTTTATAATATGCTTCTGCAGTGAGAGGGAGGTTCTAGAATTTTCCTCTTTTGTTTGTTCAAAGTATAAGAGGCCGAGACCAGATGGACCGGGGGACCGAGAGCGATTCAGATCTCAGACATGCCCAGGACGCTGGGGTGTGTCCTCCTTCCCGTGAGGATAATTGATCTCTCCTCGATCAATTCTGGGATCTGGTGATCTGATGCTGATAAGAGGGAGATGAAGCAAGTGTTTCCGTGTCTCATGGTGATGCGTATTTTTTAATTCATTATTTGCTTTGCATTATAATATAGATACATATATTTGCTGTATATAATGCAGTAGAGTCATTTGTACATGTTTTAATTTCATTGCTGTGACCATTTTTAAATGTGTGCTTTCAGCATGCTGACCTTCTTTTACGAACCTTATGAAGTAAAATAATAAATGTCTTCTTTAGACTAAGAAGTACATTCCAGGGATTTTTGTCAGTGCATGAGTGTTTCAGCTCAGTCATTAGTGAAGCAAAACATTTTATCGTAGTTGGACAGTCAAAAGGGAGGTTGGACGTTGAAAGTGTACAATTTAAAAGTGAAAATATATGAGGCAGAGAGTCAAAGGAAGCACCGCAAACCTTTTCTGAAAATGCATGTGAAATTAATACGCTGTAGTGGGTTCTTGCTCGGTAAGGGTTTGGGGTTGAAAATGACTCTGGAGACACCTAGTTTGGTTGGCTTTATTATTATATGGTTTAAGTGTAACGTTCACTTTATATACTGTTTCTCCTTAGGAAATGTCTCTGGTATTCCCGTCTTCCTTATCACCAGTAAAGATATTTTTTTGGTCTTTTGTTCTAGGGCGTTCCCTTGGACTGCCGTGATCCCGTCTGGATGGTCTTCAGGAGGAATCAGGATCCCGTCCTCCGAGGATGATGGCGGTTCCCCAAAGAAAAATGGAAAAAAAAGGAAAGTGTAGGTGTTGGGCTCGAGACTATATAAATGTTAGTAGGGGTTGTGAGGACAGGGGGTGCAGGGGTGTGTGAGGAGTAATTTTTAGAGTGTACCACCCTTTTCCATGAACCTAAGACTCTCTCTCTCTACTTTATCTTATAGGAGGGTGGTTATCTTCACTACTGCCCCTTGTGCCGTTAGGTAATTGTCTTCTGACAGTTTCTTTTCTCTTTAATTCCTTCCCAGTTCTCTCTCTCTCTTTCCCCACCCCGCATCCACTCGGGTAAGAGATTTACCCTAAGGTACGATCGTACCTGTGGAAGCCTCGCCCCTCCAGAGACGTGGTGGCGTTGCTCGTATCTCCTCTGTATCTCCATGGGGGTCTTCGGACCTTCTCCCAGACTTCCTGCTGAGTCTGTCTCCTTTCTTCCTTCGCCCGCGTCCTGCGATCGTCCTCCTCCTCCTCCGATTTGGTTCCTCCTTCTGTTCCCTACTCCGTTCTCTGCTCGTTCTCTCTCTCGTTGCACTCTTCTTTCTCCGTCTCGACAGCGCCCACGCCCTCTGGTTTCTCCTCCCTCATATCTCCTGTCTCCGTGTCCCGGATATCCGCGTTGGATATTACTTCTCCAGAGAGTGCCCCCGGGGTATGCTTCTGCCGGCTCGGGGCTACAGTTCATAACCGCGGTGACGGATGCCCGGTTACATGTCCCTCCCCACGACTGGGGCTGTTCGAGTCACAGAGCAAACGGATAATGGGACAAGTAGTCGGCCTGGCCCATTAGTTCCCCTGGAAGGTGGCATACCTGAAAGGAAAAAGGTTGGAGTTCCATGAACCATCTTAGTATACGGTCGTTGGTATCTTTGTCGTGATAGCCACGTAAGAGGAGCGTGATCAGTATACAGCACAAACGGGCGGCCCCGAAGGTAGTATTGTAGGCTTTCTATAGCCCACTGGATGGCCAGACATTCCCTTTCTATAATTGGGTAGCGTTGTTCCCTGGGCAGGAGCTTACGACTGATGAAAACAATGGGGTGACTTGTGCTATCATCACCTTTTTGAAATAAAACCGCACCCAGGCCTACATCCAATGCATCAGTTTGTAAACGGAAGGGCCGACTGAAGTCAGGACAGCGCAAAATTGGTTTGGTTGTGAGGCATTTTTGTAGACTTATATAACTATAGTGATAGGATGGGGTCAAGGGTCAATCTTGCTATTTTTGTGGGCTGTCCCTTTTTTAAGAGGTCGGTTAAGGGAGCAGCCAGAGTTGAATAATGGGGTATCAACCTCCGACAGTAACCGATCAGCCCTAGAAAGGAGCGTACTTCTTTCTTGGGAGTAGGGGGTTTTATACGAGTAATGGCTTCCACTTTATTCATCTGTGGTTTTATTACACCACCCCCTATGTGATATCCTAAGTAGGAGATATCGGTATAAGATAGGCGGCTTTTAGTGGGATTAGCAGTGAGTCCCGCCTGGTGCAAAACAGAAAATATTTTATGTAGATGACTCAGATGGTCTTCCCAGTTTTCGCTGTATATTACAACATCATCCAGATATGTGGCTGCATATCTGGTGTGTGGTCTTAACAGGGAATCCATAAGATGTTGAAAGGTGGCGGGGGCACCATGTAATCCAAAAGGGAGGACGTTAAAGTGGTAAAGCCCCGAGGATCTGGAGAAGGCTATTTGTTCTTTGTCTGTTGCTGCTAATGGAATTTGCCAATAGCCCTTTGTCAAATCAAGGGTGGACAGATATTTGGCTTTCCTGAGTCTTTCTAGGAGATCATCTACCCTGAGAAGGGGATATGTGTAAAAATGGGATATAGCGTTGACTTGTCGATAGTCAATGCAGAAATGGATTGACCCATCAGGTTTGGGGACTAATACCACCAGGGAGCACCAGGGACTCTTTCATGGTTCTATAATTCCCATGTATAGCATTTTCTCTATTTCTTCCTCTACCAAAACTTTTCGGGCTTCGGGTATGCGATGTGGTCACACTCGTATTATCTTTCCGGGTAGTGTTTTAATAAGGTGCTGTACTAAAGTGTTTTTTCCTGGTTGAGTGGAGAATAATTTGTCGTGGTGGGAGAGCAGTTGGGTTAACTGTTCTTGTTGTTTTGGTAAGAGACGGGCATTCCTTTGTGGCTCTTCTGGGTTTGGGTTTATGTCAGTGGGACACCACCCAATATCAAATTCCTTTACAGTATTAACCAGGTATCCGGCTGCCTGGGACCTTATTGGTCCAGGAGGTTCTTCCCATTTCTTTAAAAGGTTTATGTGAAATATTTGGGTTCTTTTTGGACTGTCATTTCAATGGTGTAGGTAACAGGGGTTATGGCTCCTAGAACCTTATAGGGTCCTTGCCATGTATCCAGGAGTTTATTGTCAGAGCTGGGTAAGAGGACAAGAATATTGTCCCCCTATTCAAGGTTCTCATTTGGGTACTGCGGTCATAATAATGTTTTTGTTTACTTTGGACTTTCTCTAAGTTTTCCCTGACGTCTTCCCATACTGATTGGATTTGGGATTTTAGGTCACTGGTGTATTCTAAAAGGGATTTCTCTCCCCCTTCCTCCTCTTCCCACATTTTGGCCGCCATGTCTAGCAGTGTTCGTGGCTGCCGCCCAAAAAGTAATTCAAATGGACTATGTCCGGTAGAAGCTTGTTCATGTGTCCTATTGGCATAGAGAACTAAGGGTAACCTCCTGTCCCAGTGTTTACCTGACTCGGAAACCGATTTCTTTAAAAGAGTTTTTAAGGTACGGTTGTATCTTTCTATTAAACCGTCGGTTTGTGGATGATAAACCGCGGTGCTCAGGTGTTTAGTTCCCAGTAGCTGACATATCTGGGTCATTAAATTTGACATAAACTGTGTTCCTTGGTCAGTTAGTATTTCTTTAGGAAAGCCTACTCGGGTAAAGAACCTGATCATGGCGTTAGCTTCGCTTTTGGTATTGATGTTGGTGAGGGGAATGGCCTCTGGATATCTGGTGGCGTAGTCCACTAATACCAGTACATATCTATAACCCTTTGAGGAAGGTATGAGGGGTTCTATTATGTCCATTCCTACTCGGGAAAAGGGTACTTTGATAATAGGCAAGGGTTGTAGGGGAACCCTTCTTTTGGGTCCTGGATCTATAAACTGACACTTCGGGCATTGCGGGCCAATAAAACCTTCTTAACAGGTATTCTTCGGTTTTCTCTCTACTGTAGTGGCCTCCTCCTGGTTGACTATCGGCTAAATGTTAAACCTGGAGCCTATAAGGTTCGGGAACGAGCAATTGTTTCTTTTCCTGGTTGTCAGGGTTGGTGATCCTATATAGTAGATTTTTAATTGTGGAAAAAGAGGGACCCTTATCTCCAGGAGTTCTAGGTCGCGCGGTTCTCCAAGCATTAAGGAGGGTCAGATCCTCCCTCTGGCAGGATCGAAACGCGGGAAGATTATTGAGGGTACAAACTTGTGTAATTACCCCGTTGGATTCCTTATCCTTAGGTCCATATAATCTTTTGGTTTCTCTTTTTTCATTCTTACTCGGTTTATAACGGGTTACTGTGGGTTGTATTGGTTCATTAGAAAAAGGTGCTTCTTTCCACCATGTATCACTTTCTTCGATTTTCCTTGTACTGTCTAAAAGAGTAGCAAAGTCCATACAGTCGGTTCCAATTATGGCTTCTTCTACCAGGCGGTCCACTACTCCCCTCCAAATTTGGGTTTCTTTTCCCTCCCATATAAGTGAGACCCATGTCATGGGATACTCTCGGGATTCTCTGTGAATACAACAGATCGTCACTGTGACCCCAGGAGTGAGAGTCCGACGTCCGTCAAATCAGCTCTGATGACTGACTGGCTGCAGCCAGAATCGATGAGTGCTAAAGTTTTGCACCCATTGAGAAGCAACTCTTTTTTGTATTGTTTATCTTCACTTCATGTATAATAGACCCATCCTCGGGTGATGCCTATTTCCATGGGTTCTGGTTTGTCGGTTTTAAGGGGACATACACGGGCTATATGGCCCCACTTCCCGCAACTATAACACTGAGGTTGTTGGGGAAAAGGTCTCTCCATTACTTGGGGTTTTACAGTGTCATCAAGGGGTCTTCTCTCCAAGGAGGGGACCTGCCCCAGGGACTGACGGGATGGAGTAGGGGTCACACGATGGGGTGGGTTCTTAAATTCCATGGACCGATGATAAGCACACGCTAACTCAATGGTGGTAGTAGTATCTGGATTAGGTTGTTGCTTAATCCAGTTACGGGTGGAGACAGGCAGGGCTTCCAGATATTGTTCCAACAATATGACTTCTATAATGTCCTTGTGGTTGGTTCCTATGGGACCAAACCATTTGAGACCTAAGTCTTTTATCCGGAAATAAAAAGCCCTTGGGTTTTCCGAAGGCCCCCATTTAGCCTTCCTGAATCGTAGTTTATAGTGTTCCATGTCGAACCCTACTCGTTCTAGTATACTTTTCTTAATATCCTGGTAGGGTGTGCTACCTCCAGGGTTCACGGCTTGATAAGCTGCCTGGAGGGTCCCGGTCAATAGAGGGGCTATGTACTGTCCCCACCGATCTTGGGGCCAGGTGGCTGATGTGGCAACTCTTTCAAAGTTTGTAAAAAAGGCGCCCGGGTCTTCGCCTTCTTGGTACCTTTGTAACACCGAACTAGACACATTGGTATGCATCCGGGTAGCCGGAATGGTGTCCGTCAGTTACTTTAAGGCATTCTCATGGACCAACTGGTTGTTGGCCATGATAGTCACTTGACTTTTTAGGGCGTTTTGAAGGGCTTTCCGTTCTACCTTGGCTTCTTTCTGTTGTTCTTCCCACACAATCTGGAGGTGTCTCTGTCCTTTGGCTAATTGTTGCATCATATTGGCTATGGTGGGGGAACCTTCCATCTTGGAAACGTTCAATATCCTGGTGTCTGTATTTAAAATCCCACTTCTGACACCACTGTAGTGGGTTCTTGCTCGGTAAGGGTTTGGGGTTGAAAATGACTCTGGAGACATCTAGTTTGGTTTTACCTTCCCATTATTAGGGATATGGTTTAAGTGTAACGTTCACTTTATATACTGTTTCTCCCCTAGAAATGTCTCTGGTATTCCCGTCTTCCTTATCACCAGTAAAGATATTTTTTTGGTCTTTTGTTCTAGGGCGTTCCCTTGGACTGCTGCAATCCCGTCTGGATGGTCTTGAGGAGGAATCAGGATCCCGTCCTCCGAGGATGATGGCTTTTCCCCAAAGAAAAATGGAAAAAAACAGGTAAGTGTAGGTGTTGGGCTCGAGACTACATAAAGGTTAGTAGGGGTTGTGAGGACAGGGGGTGCAGGGTTGTGAGAGGAGTAATTTTTAGAGTGTACCACCCTTTTCCGTGAACCTAAGACTCTCTCTCTCTACTTTATCTTATAGGAGGGTGGTTATCTTCACCACCACCCCTTGTGCCATTAGGTAATTGTCTTCTGACAGTTTCTTTTCTCTTTAATTCCTTCCTCCAGGTCCCTTCCCGGTTCTCTCTCTCTCTTTCCCCACCCCGCATCCACTCGGGTAAGAGATTTATCCTAAGGTACGATCGTACCTGTGTAAGCCACGCCCCTCAGGAGACGTGGCGGCTTGCCCGTGTCTCCTCTGTATCTCCGTGGGGGTCTTCGTACCGTCCCCCAGACTTCCTGCTGAGTCTGGTTCCTTTCTTCCTTCGCCCGCGTCCTCGCGATCGTCCTCCTCCTCCTCTGATTTGGTTCCTCCTTCTGTTTTCGGCTCCGTTCCCCGCTCGTTCTCTCTCTCGTTGCGCTCTTCTTCCTCTGTCTCGACAGCACCCGCGCCCTCTGGTTTCTTCTCCCTCATATCTCCCGTCTCCGGGTCCCGGATATCCGTGTTGGATATTACTTCCGGGTCGGCGCTTCTCCAGAGAGTGCCCCCGGCGTATGCTTCTGCCGGCTCGGGGCTACAGTTCATAACCGCTGCGATGGACGCCCGGTTGCATACGCCTTATGATGTCTTGGCACATGTGTTTTCTTGTTTATCAGGAGTTTCTAAAGTTTGGGATGGGTGCTTCGATGAAACAGAATTATTAACTGTACTTATATGTTTTAAAAAATGTGCTTTTTGAACGGAATGATGACCTTTTTGTTCTTGACAGGAGGGTTTGGATACTTTTGTGTGCTTACAGAAAAATACATGAGAGATATGAGCAGTTAGAATATAAAAATAAGAAATTACAGAAACAGTTTGTTAACACAAAGTATACTGTATCTATGCTGTCTTGTCACAATAGGTTATTACAAGATAAGGCTGATATCAACCACGCTGTCGCAGGGAAAGCTGATTTTTCACATTCCATTATTGAGGAGGTTAAAAAAGGTGGGGGCCAATGTGAGCTACATGAGTAGAATGTAGTTCGGGCACAGCCAATATTTAGATGAAAAATACAGAGTAGCCCACAGATTTTGGCAGGAGTTGAAATGCATTCTTTAAAAGATTACATCCAGCAAGAAGTTAAGGATGTTAACAATATATTCACAGAGCTTTTGCACAGTAAAATGTGGCCAGGACATTGACAGATGTTGCTACAGGTAAAACAAAAGATTTTAGGGTTTGGTACTCCTCGCACTAAGCAAGAGACACAGCGATTCATGGGATTGTTTGATTTTTAGAGACAGCATGACCCTCATCTGAGTAAAATCTTGACCCATTGGTACAAAGTGACAAGAAAAAAACGTGAGTTTGAATGGGGTGAAGAGCAGCAGTGTGCTTTTGATTTGGCAAAAGAAATAATTCAACAGGCTTTAGACTTGTGGACAGTGCAGGAAGGAGACATTGTGTTGCATGTAACTATCCAGGGACAATATGTAGATTGGAGCAGGTGGCAAAAGCAGGGAAGAACAGGAGTGTCCCTGGGGTTCTGGACTAACAAATTATCTGATACAACCACATGTGACCACCAACACCATTATGTACTGGGAAATAAAACCTAGAGCTTCAGCTCCTTACAGAGCCACACCAGAATCTGCAGTTCTTGACCTACATGCTTACAAAATTGCCTAACTTGTCATACGTCCAGTGTATGGAGGATTGGTGCGGAAGGGGACTGCCCCAGCCCTTCTGACAGTACAAGGAAAAGGAGGTTTTGGTTCAACTGACAAAAACCATGATGCTAAGGTGTGGATGAGATCCCCAAATGGCCCTTTAGAACCTGCAGAAATTATAGCCAAGGGCCCTAATAATGTCCTGCTGATCATGGGAAAATGGGAGCATATTTCAGCTGACAAATGTTATTTGCAAGAAAGATCATACTTGTTTCTTTTACAGATCATACTACGACTTGCCTCTGACCATGAGTGTGTCGTGTGGTCTCCCTTCAGGCGTGTGCATGAGCGGTCGGGAGGGACAGCGCCCCCAACCTGAACCTGATTGATCAATCACATTGCACAACACCCCTGCTGCATATGAAGGGCAATACCAATGGATCCTTTTGGCGCCACAGATCAAAGTTCTGTATGGGAACAATGCAGAATACCATGGATGTTCTATCAACCTGTTTGATTGCAATTCTAATAGAACCAACAACATGGTGTGTTATCACCTGGTGACTTCTGCCAGACACATTAAACATGTTTAAGTTGCCAGTTGGCTGACTATTCTCGTATGGGAACATCACTTTTACCTACATTCCAGCAAACATTACAGGTGGACAGTGTACCTTTACATGATTAGGACTCATGATGTTTCCATCCAACTCTTGTCATGGTTTTCAATGGGCTTACCGTCGAAGTTGAGAGGCGTAGGGGAACGGCCCCGGTTCCGGCAGGTTCTGCTCTGGCCGAGGTAGGGGCGACCCCTTCCGGTAGCCACGGTGCTGTTTGGCTAGAGTAAACCACTACAGTCCGTGCCCTCCAGAAGGAGTCCCAGAGGAAAAACCCCAGTAGGGTAAAAAACCTCCACAGGAGCTCCCTGAAACAAAGGAGGACACCAAGGCGTTAGGACTGAAGATCAGGAAGACTGGAGAACCAAGACAGGTCAGGAAACACTGGATTCGCAGGAAGAAATCAATCAGAGCGTGACTACCACCAAGGAGTGTTGCAACGCAATGAACCAGCAGCTGAATTCCCCTTATATACCCCTAGGCAGGAAGTAGGAAACAGGAAGTAGAAATACCACCATCTTGGATTGGGGAAAAGAATGCAATAGTGAATCAGGTACATGCACCTACAAAAGAAAGAACAATGCATACTGGGAAGAGAGGAAGTGCTCAGAATTCTGGGAAAGGAAAAGGCAGGTACAAATATACCACCATGTGCAAGGGTTCGGCTTTTGCCTGGAGAAATTGGTAAGTGGTGAGCAGATGTGAAAAGCAGCATGCAGAGATTTAGATATAATGCGCTACACGCGGTCAGGCCTGAAACCCACTTGGGGTCTCAAGCTCTGCCGCGTCTGCCTTTATGGCAGAACATAAAGAAAGGGGCGCGGCGAGTGCCGCGACCCCTAATTAGGCTCCTTGGAACATCCGCGGCCTGCGCCCAAGCCGCGGCGTCCCCCGCGGCCCGCGCGCCAGCCACGGCGTCCCCCACGGCCTGCGCGCCGGCCGCGGCATGAATGAAGTGCCGCGCCGCGGCGACCTGAGCCCGCGGCCGCGGCATGACAGTATGCCCCCCCCCCCGAGGCCCCAGGTTTGCGAGGGAAGAGTTGAAAAAAGCGACGGACCAAAAGAGGAGCATGAACTGAAGGGGCATCCTCCCAGGAACACTCACTCATAGGGTATCCCTTCCAATAAATAAGATATTGGAGGCGCCCATGGAAAAACCGAGAGTCACAGATTTCCTGAACCTCGTACTCAGGCACATTATCAACCAACAGAGGAGGGGGACACGGTAATTGCCTATGAAAAGGATCGGGACGGTAAGGTTTCAGTTGAGAGACATGAAATACAGGGTGGATCTTCCACGTCCGGGGCAGGCGAAGACGCACAGACACTGGGTTGATCTTTTTGAGAATTAGGAAGGGACCATAAAAGCTAGGTTTGAATTTGTTCTGAGTGAGTCGGAGAGGTAGGAATCTAGAGGAGAGCCAAACCTTATCATTAACCTGATATGGAGGAGTCGCACAACGTCTCCTATCTGCTATCTTTTTCATGCGGAACTTAGTGGCCACAAGGTTGGAATGGATAACTCGTTGTATACCCCGTAGTTGTCGAACATAGGAGGAGATGGCAGGAAGATTGGAGTTATCTCTCAGGGGAGTTGGAAAGGCCTTGGGATGGAACCCGTAAGAGCCATAGAAAGGAGAGACCTTCGAGGCACTGTGTAGGGAGTTGTTATAGGAGAATTCTGCAAGCGGTAAATAGGTAGCCCAATTATTCTGTGTAGCATTGCAGAAGCTACGTAAATACTGTTCGAGACCTTGATTGAGTCGTTCTGTCTGCCCGTTGGTTTGAGGGTGGAACCCGGAGGATAAGGCCACCTTGATTCCCAAGGTCTTACAAAATTGATTCCAGAATCGGGAGATATATTGAGGACCCCTATCCGATATAATGACCTGAGGTAACCCATGAAGGCGAAAGATTTCTTGAGTAAAGATTTGACCCAATTCTTTTGCCGTTGGTAACTTTCTTAAGGCCGTGAAGTGAGCCATCTTGGTGAAGGAGTCCACGGTTACCATTATTACGTGGTTTCCCATTGAGGAAGGTAATGCACACATAAAATCTGTGGAGATAGTGTGCCATGGGCCGGGGGGAACTGGTAATGGACGGAGTAATCCTACTGGTCTGGTACGGGGTGTCTTGGCTTGAGCACATATAGGACAAGATGATACATATGTCTCAGTATCAAATCAAATCAAATCATTAGCATTTATAAAGCGCGCTACTCACCCGTGCGGGTCTCAAGGCGCTAGGGACAAAGGGGGTGGTTATCGCTGCTCGAACAGCCAGGTCTTTAGGAGTCTCCGGAAAGCGGAGTGGTCCTGGGTGGTCCTGAGGCTGGTGGGGAGGGAGTTCCAGGTCTTGGCCGCCAGGAAGGAGAAAGATCTCCCACCCGCCGTGGAGCGTCGGATGCGAGGGACGGCGGCGAGTGCGAGGCCAGAGGAGCGGAGGGGGCGGGTGGGGACGTAGAAGTTGAGGCGTCTGTTGAGGTATTCCGGTCCCTTGTCGTGGAGGGCTTTGTGTGCGTGGGTGAGAAGTCGGAAGGTGATCCTTTTGCTGACTGGGAGCCAATGCAGGTGTCTCAGGTGTGCGGAGATGTGGCTGTTGCGGGGTACGTCGAGGATGAGGCGGGCTGAGGCATTTTGAATGCGTTGCAGGCGATTTTGGAGTTTGCCGGTGGTCCCAGCGTAGAGGGTGTTGCCGTAGTCCAGGCGGCTCGTGACGAGGGCGTGGGTCACGGTTTTTCTGGTGTCGGCGGGGATCCAGCGGAAGATGTTGCGGAGCATGCGGAGGGTGAGGAAGCAGGCGGAGGACACGGCGTTGACTTGCTTGGTCATGGTGAGAAGGGGGTCCAAGATGAAGCCGAGGTTGCGGGCGTGGTCTGCGGGGGTCGGTGCGGTGCCGAGGGCCGTGGGCCACCAGGAGTCGTCCCAGGCGGACGGGGTGTTGCCGAGGATGAGGACTTCAGTTTTTTCAGAGTTTAGCTTTAGGCGGCTGAGCCTCATCCAATCTGCGACGTCCTTCATACCCTCTTGTAGGTTGGTCTTGGCGCTGGCGGGGTCCTTGGTGAGGGAGAGTATAAGTTGGGTGTCGTCGGCGTAGGAGGTGATGATGATGTCGTGCTTGCGTACAATGTTAGCGAGGGGGCTCATGTAGACATTGAAGAGTGTCGGGCTGAGTGATGAGCCTTGAGGTACGCCGCAGATGATCTCAGTGGGTTCTGAGCGAAACGGAGGGAGGTAGACTCTTTGGGAGCGGTTTACGAGGAAGGAGGCGATCCAGTCCAGGGCCTGGTCTTGGATCCCGGTGCAGCGGAGGCGGGTGATTAGGGTGCGGTGACAGACGGTGTCAAAGGCAGCCGAGAGGTCGAGAAGAATGAGGGCGACTGTTTCACTGTTGTCCATCAGGGTTCTGATGTCGTCTGTGACTGAGATGAGGGCGGTTTCAGTGCTGTGGTTGGTTCGGAATCCGGTCTGTGAGGGGTCGAGCAAGTTGTTGTCTTCCAGGAAGGTGGTCAGCTGTTTGTTGACGGTCTTCTCTATTACTTTGGCTGGGAAAGGCAGAAGGGAGATGGGGCGGAAGTTTTTCAGGTCGCTCGGGTCAGCCGTAGGTTTCTTTAGTAGGGCGTTGACTTCGGCGTGTTTCCAGCATTCAGGGAAGGTAGCAGAAGAAAAAGAAGAGTTGATGACGGTCTGGAGGTGCGGGGCGATGATGTTGTCGGCTTTGTTAAAGATGAAGTGCGGGCAGGGGTCCGAAGGGGCGCCGGAGTGGATAGAGTTCATGATGGATTTGGTTTCTTCCGTGCTGATGTGGGTCCAGTTGTTGAGGGTGATGGTCGGGGATGTGGGTTCGGTGGTGTTAGGTTGGGTCTGGTGTCCGAAGCTGTCGTGGAGGTCGCTGATCTTGCGATGGAAGAAAGTGGCGAGGGATTCGCATAGATCCTGTGAGGGCGTGACGGCGTTGGCGTTGGCGCTGGGGTTGGAGAACTCCTTGACGATGCTGAAGAGTTCTCTGCTGTTGTGGCTGTTTTTGTCCAGTCTGTCGGTGAAAAAATTCCTTTTGGCAGTGCGGATCAGGTGGTGGTGTTTGCGGGTAGCGTTCTTGAGGGCGGTCATGTTGTCAGCGGTGCGGTCAGTCTTAAGAGTTGGCCACCAGAAGGAGCGGTGCAAAAGTTCTTGGGTAGCTTTCATTCCTCGATGACCTGCGATAGGGGAATCATGGCACATATGTAAAGCTTCAGTTTGTACTACTTTAGTGGGTAAAAACAGGGCCTTGTCATGATAATAATAGCCATGATCTGTATGCAGTTGCGGACGCAACTTATTCAGCTCTGTTTCGTCTAGACGGGCATATTCAGACTTGACTTGGTCTAAAAAAGTCTGTGCTACCCCAATGATCTTGTCATTGTCAAATAAGTTCTGAACAGTAGAATCGCTGCACTCAGGATAACGTCGGGACAAGGCATCCGCCAGGATGTTCTGAGAACCAGGGATGTAAGTGATATAGAAGTCATATTGGCTGAAAAAGAAAGCCCATCGAGCCTGCCGGCTATTTTGACACTGAAAGTTTCTCAGGCACTGTAGATTTCTGTGATCCGTCCGGGCTTCAAAAGGTTCCTTTGATCCCATCAAAAAGTGTCTCCATTCTGTGCACGCGGTTTTTAAGGCGAGTAATTCACGTTCTAACACGGAATAGTTCCGCTCGGAATCAGATAAAACGTGTGATAGGTAAAATACAGGGTGTTCTAAATCATCATTGTCTTGTCTTTGCAATAAGGCAGCTCCAATGGCCCTTTCTGAGGCGTCTGCGACAACAATGAATTGTTTGCTGGTGTCTGGGTGTCGTAGGATAGGGGCTTGAATAAAGGCTTTCTTTAATTCCTGAAAGGCTAACTCTGCGTCTTGTGTCCAACAAAAACCCTTCTATAGGTGTTCTTTTTTAAGGGTTTGAGTAATATAGCTGGTTCTCTGAGCAAAGTCTGCTATGAACTGTCGATAGAAGTTGGCTAGTCCCAAAAAACACTGAGTTTCCTTGATGGAAGAAGGAGATGGCCAATTCAATATAGCCTGCACCTTGTCTGAATCCATGGCGACTCCGGTTTGGTTTATGCAATATCCCAAGTATTTTACTTCCTTCTGATCAAATTCGCATTTTTCAGGTTTACAGAATAAACGATGTTGTCGGAGTCTTTCTAAGACTTGGCGAACATGCTTGGAATGTTCCTCTGGATGAATAGAAAAGATTAGAATATCGTCAAGATACACCACCACTGTTTGTTGCAAAAGATCAGAAAAGATAGAATCCATGAACCTTTGAAAAATGGAAGGGGCATTAGTGAGCCCGAATGGCATTACTCTATATTCGTAGTGACCAAAGGGTGTTCTAAAGGCGGTCTTCCACTCATCGCCTTCTCTTATTCTTAGAAGATGGTAGGCTCCTCGGAGATCCAGCTTGGTGAATCTCTTTGCTCCTCTGACTGCTTCTAAGATGTCCTTTATGAGGGGTAACGGATACCGATCTTTAATAGTGATCCTGTTTAACCCTCTGAAATCGATACAAGGACGCAAATCTTTAGTTTTCTTTGGTACAAAGAAAAGAGGAGCCCCGGCGGGTGAAGAAGAGGGAGTAATCAACCCGCTTTGTAGGTTCTCATCAAGGTACTCCTTCAGAATCTGTTTCTCCGGTTCTGTGAGAGAGTCAATCCGTCCAAAAGGAACCACTGTATCTGGTTCTAAAGGAATGGCACAGTCGTATTCTCTGTGTGGTGGCAGTTCAGGTTTTTCTGGCTTCTGGAATACATCGGCATAATCCTGATAATGCCTGGGAACTCCCTGTAGGACGTTAATGGAGCATCCCACCTTAGGAGGTGCTGCTGAGAGACCTTTTGGGGACCAATAATCCCCGGCGTGATAGCAGTGGTGTTGGCAAAAGTGAGAGGACAAGGAAATGGTTTTTGTTTCCCAGTTGATGTAAGGATTGTGCCGTGTGAGCCATGGAATTCCCAGGATCATGACGTGGTGTGGTGATGAAATTAAATCAAACGAAAGATTTTCTTGGTGTTTTCCAAACTGTAGACAAAAGGTAGGGGTGGTATATTGTACAGGTCCAGAGGCCAAGAGTGACCCATCCACGGTGTGTACCTGTTCTGGTACTTCCTTAGGTATTCGTGCTATCTGACGTTCTTTGGCCCAGGCTTCATCTAAATAGATGCCACTGGCTCCGCAGTCTAATAAGGCCAAGGTTCTTTCTTCCCGGCCATCAGTTAGATGAAGGATAACTGGTAAGAGAAAAAGAGCAGTTCCTTCCTCCCTGGAAGAGCAAATAGAAGGTATATCACGATATCCCGTCCTCACCCTTCTTACTGAGGACGGGAGTTGGCGTTTCCCAAGGGCTTGGTTGGACGAATGGGACAAGTGCGAATTAGGTGACCAGCTGCACCACAATATAGACAAAGCCCCTTCCTTCGTCTATGTTCTCTTTCACTGGCTGATAAAGGTCCTCGAGCCGTGTCAATCTGCATTGGTTCTTCCTCGGTATTCCCGTTAGGTTCAGGACGGACTTCCTCAGTACGATGAGAGAAGGAGCGAGACGGTACTGAGTGAGAGGGCAAACGATTCTTCTTTTTCTCCATTCTTTGTTCATTCAACCGATATTCTATCGTCAGAGCCTGGTCCATCAATCCTTTAAGGTTCTCTATTCTAGCAGAGTGCACTAGTTCATCTTTAATGTCCTCTCTGAGACCTCTACTGAACAGTGTCACCAAGGTACGTTCCACCCAAGTTGTTTCTGCTGCTAATTGTCTGAAACGGGTGATGTATTGTAATACATCTTGATTCCCTTGTTGGACTTCGCAAAGAGCTTCTTCTGCTGACGCCTCGAGTCCAGGGCGTTCAAACATCTGTTTAAAGGTAGTGATAAAGGTGGAATAATTAGAGAGGCAGGGATCGTTTCTGGTTACTAGAGGAGTGGCCCAAGCCAAGGCTGGCCCTGATAAGGCACTAATCAAATACCCCACCTTGGTCTTGTCTTGTACAAATTGCGAGGGGCGAAAGGCAAAGTAAACCGTCAAGGCATCCAGGAATTCTTTTAATTTGTTAGGATCCCCGGAAAAATGAGGTGTAGTGGCAGCTACTGAGGGGACATCTGTGGTCCTAGATGCAAAGGCTTGTCGATAGACGGTATTTTCAGTACGTAACTGTTGGAGTTCTTGAGCCTGTTGTTGTATCGTCATAAGCAGGGTCTGGCTCGTAGGTTCCGTGTTTGCCACTGGATTATCCATGATGCCGGACTGCAACTGGAGTTTTGGGCGTTGCAATCTGTCACGGTTTTCAATGGGCTTACCGTCGAAGTTGAGAGGCGTAGGGGAACGGCCCCGGTTCCGGCAGGTTCTGCTCTGGCCGAGGTAGGGGCGACCCCTTCCGGTAGCCACGGTGCTGTTTGGCTAGAGTAAACCACTACAGTCCGTGCCCTCCAGAAGGAGTCCCAGAGGAAAAACCCCAGTAGGGTAAAAAACCTCCACAGGAACTCCCTGAAACAAAGGAGGACACCAAGGCGTTAGGACTGAAGATCAGGAAGACTGGAGAACCAAGACAGGTCAGGAAACACTGGATTCGCAGGAAGAAATCAATCAGAGCGTGACTACCACCAAGGAGTGTTGCAACGCAATGAACCAGCAGCTGAATTCCCCTTATATACCCCTAGGCAGGAAGTAGGAAACAGGAAGTAGAAATACCACCATCTTGGATTGGGGAAAAGAATGCAATAGTGAATCAGGTACATGCACCTACAAAAGAAAGAACAATGCATACTGGGAAGAGAGGAAGTGCTCAGAATTCTGGGAAAGGAAAAGGCAGGTACAAATATACCACCATGTGCAAGGGTTCGGCTTTTGCCTGGAGAAATTGGTAAGTGGTGAGCAGATGTGAAAAGCAGCATGCAGAGATTTAGATATAAACGCGCATAATGCGCTACACGCGGTCAGGCCTGAAACCCACTCGGGGTCTCAAGCTCTGCCGCGTCTGCCTTTATGGCAGAACTTAAAGAAAGGGGCGCGGCGAGTGCCGCGACCCCTAATTAGGCTCCTTGGAACATCCGCGGCCTGCGCCCAAGCCGCGGCGTCCCCCGTGGCCCGCGCGCCGGCCGCGGCATGAATGAAGTGCCGCGCCGCGCGACCTGAGCCCGCGGCCGCCGCAAGAGCCGCGGCCGCCGCGGCATGACAACTCTATGCCAACTTGTTATCCTAGAGACACTATTCAATTAAGTGAAGATTGTGATTCAGTTATTATCCCAATCAGAATATATAAGCTTCAGTCTTTTTATTGTAGGTGTGCCTGTTTTAACTGTTTATAATATCAATAAGTTAATCCCACTTCCATGCTTTATAGTGATTGCTCTTGTCATTTCATTATGTTGTTGTGTACAATGCATACCTATATTGCTTGTAATGTTTAAAAAAAAAAAGAGAAGTTGATTTTAGGACTAAAGGGTATATGAGTCATTGGTCAAAAGGGTGGAATGTAATGATATTGGTGTTTTGACCACTGAATCCATGTTGCACATAGCCTAGCAGCACACCATTACATTAGTGACCACCAGTTTCATTATGCCTATTGACTTTGTTTTAGCATTAGCCACCACCACGTTAAAAGCTGCAAGTATTTTTCCACGTTGTACAATGTGCTCAAGTTTTTATTTTTCATGTACTTTCCCACCAAGGGCTTAGGCTGATAAGAATGTACTAACACGGCATGGAATGGTCTTGTTTTGCAGGGGTACCTTTGGATTGTGGCCAAGCCCCGACATGTTCTTTTCAAAGCTGGCCTAAAGTAATCAGCATTTTTTAAATAATAAACTTCTGCAGTGAGAGGGAGGTTCTAGAATTTTCCTCTCTTGTTTGTTCAAAGTATAAGAGGCAGAGACCAGATGGACCGGGGACCGAGAGTTATTCAGATTTCAGACATGCCTAGGACGCTGGGGTGTGTCATCCTTCCCATGAAGATAATTGATCTCTCTTTTTCTCTCCTCAATCGATTCTGGGATCTGGTGATCTGATGCTGATAGGAGGGAGATGAAGCAAGTGTGTCTATGCCTCATGGTGATGCATAATTTTGAATTAATTATGTGCTTCGCATTATAATATAGATACACATATTTGCTGTGTAAATTGCAGTGGAGAATCATTTGTACATGTTTTCATTTAATTGCTGAGACCATTTTTAAATGTGTGCTTTCAGCATGCTGACTTTCTTTTATCAACCTTGCGAAGTGAAATAATAAATGTCTCCTTTAGACTAATAAGTGCATTCCAGAGATTTGTCAGTGCATGAGTGTTTCAGCTGAATCATTAGTGAAGCAAAACAGTATGGTATACATTCTTATCCCAGTGCTCTACTTTATGATGAGTCAAAACTGCCATTAGACACAAGTCTGATCCTACTCTGGCAGGAACATTGATTACCAGAGTTATCTTGACATTTTTATTGTTGCCTTAATACTGGAGACCCACAACTCTGTGGCAGATGTTTCTAAACTCAGACGTTTTTTATAGCACAGCGCCCCCCACCTTTCAGGTACGCTATGTGCAATTGCACTGGTTGCACCGCCCTACAGCCAGCAATGCCAGAAAGCATTGGTATCTCTGATGGGTTGGCAGCATCATTCTGCCCATTGGGCAAGGTGCCCAATTCCAGGGTACTAGGAGTTTTGTTACTTAAGAAAAGAAATATATTTTTTTGCTTATGAAAAGAAACATGTTTTCCCTTTGAAAATCCTTCACTTTGGCATTGGAAGTGAGAGGGTGTGTATTTATCTGAATCTCAGGAAGTGGACTGTAATCGAGCTTACCATAGTGAGTAGTCGTGCTTAGCTGGTGGCAGATTTTTAGGCTATATTGTACAATGCAATAGATAACAATGCCACTTCCCTGATCAGAAGATATCATCACAAAGTGATGTTTTTTCTTATCTTCAATAAAGACAATTCTTTCATCGCAACTTATGAGGTATTGCTCAAAAACCTCATCACATGGAGCTGGCAGAGCACTATGGATTACATTATGAAAGGTGAGAATTTTAGACCGAACCACACAGATTGACTGTCAAAATGTTGACTTTGGATGTAGACCAGTGACTCCACAATGTGCGTCAAATTCTTTCTAACATGGTAAACCCTCACAATATCATAACTCTGGGGGTATTCATAAACATTTCCCATGCCTTTGCCAAACCTCATTGCACTTCGAAACCTATTCATACTCTAAGTAATGCACTGGGCACCACGTTAGCATAATTTTTTTATGCTAATGTGGCCCAACGAGGCCAAAATCGCAGCGCAAAATTTACAAAGTGGCGCAATGCATAAATTGCACCACTATGTAACCCTTTGCGCTACATTATGCGCTGCGCCAGGCATAATTAATGCAAATTAATCTACAACAAAGCCGACTCCACCATCGCCCCCCAACTTCGTAAAATCATCAACCTTTCCTTCGACACCGCCACCGTCCCGGACAGCTGGAAGCACGCCGACATCCAAGCCCTCCTCAAGAAACCAAAGGCTGACCTCAACGACCTCAAAAACTTCTGCCCGATCTCCCTCCTCCCCTTCCCAGCGAAGGTCATCGAGAAGATCGTCAACACCCAGCTCACCCACTACCTGGAAGACAACTCCATCCTAGACCCCTCCCAATCTGGATTCAGACGCAACAACAGCACCGAGACTGCACTCCTCGCCGCCACAGACAGCATCAGACAGCAAATGGACAACGGCGAAACTTCAGCCCTCATCCTCCTAGACCTATCCGCCGCCTTCGATACGGTCTGCCACCGCACCCTACTAGCTCGTCTCCACGAAGCCGGAATACAAGACAAAGCCCTCAACTGGATCTCCTCTTTTCTCTCCGGCAGAACCCAGAGAGTCCGACTCGCATCCTTCCGCTCCGAAGCCACCAACCTCATCTGCGGAGTCCCCCAAGGCTCCTCGCTAAGCCCAACGCTATTCAACGTCTACATGGCACCCCTCGCTCAACTGGCCTGGCAGCACAACCTCAGTATCCTCTCCTACGCCGACGACACCCAGCTCATCCTCTCCCTTACTAAAGATCCATACACCGCCAAAGCCAACCTCCACGAGGGACTAAAATCCATCGCCGAATGGATGAGAAACAGCCGCCTGAAGCTAAACTCAGATAAGACGGAAGTCCTCATCCTCGGACGCTCCCCCTCGGCCTGGGACGACTCCTGGTGGCCCACCGCACTGGGACCCCCACCTACTCCAGCCAACCACGCACCCAACCTCGGCTTCATCCTCGACTCCGCCCCCACCATGTCCAAACAGGTCAACGCAGTCTCCTCCTCCTGCTTCAATACCCTCCCCTCCGCATGCTCCGTAGAATCTACAAGTGAATCCCGACGGAAACCAGAAAAACAGTGACCCAGGCCCTCGTCAGTAGCAGACTAGACTATGGCAATGCACTCTACACAGGCATCCCAGCAAAAGACATCCAACGACTCCAACGCATCCAGAACGCATCCGCCCATCTGATCCTCGACATACCCCGCCGATGCCACATCTCCCACCACCTGAAGGACCTCCACTGGCTCCCCGTGGACAAGAGGATCACCTTTAAACTCCTCACCCACGCGCACAAAGCACTACGCAACGCCGGACCCGCCTACCTGAACAACAGACTCAACTTCTACGCCCCCTCCCGCCAACTCCGCTCTGCCAACCTCTCCCTCGCCATCCTTCCCCAAATTCAACGCAAGACCGCCGGCGGCAGATCCTTCTCCTACCTCGCCGCCAAGACCTGGAACTCACTCCCGACCTCCCTGCACCAGACCCAGGACCTCCTCACCTTCAGGAGACTCCTCAAGACATGGCTCTTCGACCGATAGCAGCTGCCCCACCCCCCCCCAGCACCTTGAAACCCTAACGGGTACATAGTGCGCTTTATAAATTTAATGATTGATTGATTGATTGATCAAAGGGGGCATCCCCTTAGGGGGCTGAAAAAATGGCGCAAAGAAATCTATTTAAGAGATTTCTTTGCATTATTATTTTCTGCACGTTTAACACCTGCTCAGAGCAGGTGATAAAAGGAGGCAGATCATTGTTTACAATGGGCCTCAATGGGCTATGCAGGACTAGTATCAAAATGTTTGATGCTAATCGTACAAAACTCCGAACTAGCGTCAAAAATGTTGATGCTAGTTCCCTAACTACCGCCATGGTGTTCTGTATCTTAGATACGGCGCACACATAATGGCCTTAAGGTAACGCTAAGGGGTGCAGCACCACTTTTCTTAAATCAGGCCCTGAGTGTCTGAAAGTCACAAACATCCATAGGCTTTCATTGGCGTTAGGGGAAGGGAATTCTGCCCTCGAAAACGAGTTTTCCAAGTGAGAAAAAGGAAAACAATGCTTCTGCAATTCCATTTTCTCCTCAAAATATCTGAGTGCAGATTGTCCTCTCTGCAGACATTCCTCAGTCAAACGTTTTGAATCACAGACTTGTGGCAAAAAATGCAAAAGCCACAGGGTGGATTAAGCCAAAAATATTGTCCCCAAGTTTCCAACCTTGCACACCTACAGATTTCCAACTGTTTTCCAGGTTATACATTTTTCCATATGTGCTCATGGAAATAGTGTGTTAATTCCATTTTTGGGTGGAAATATACTTGTGTATATTTTCAGAGGAGAAAACGTCTTTCTTCTCTTTAGGAGTACTTTTCCGATGTTGAAAAATCCCCTCATCTATCCCTCCGTCGATTTTGGGAGCATTCCTTTCCCATTCCCGTCGTGGAAGGGAATTTTACTCCTGTCTTTGACAGTAATTAATTCCCAATCCTTTCCAAGGTAGCAGGAGGGGGGCAGAGACCAGTTTATGAATACACACAAACGTGGCAGATTAAGGGTATTCATAAATTTACAGGGCATCTCAACCTGTAACACCCACACCCCATCCCTGCCTACAGATTTAATCACACGAAATTGTTGCCTGAGTAATGCTTTTTCGGAGTGCAAAACAAACTTTTGAGAATAAGAGGTTTGGAGTGTCAGTGTTACTTTTCAGAGTCTCCAAAAAATAGTAAACCTCACCACATCAAAGATGTACCCTTGCATTAGCACGAATATGCTATTTTTTGTGAACCAGCCCCACAACGGACATGTTTGAGACTAGTTTAGGCGAAGCTGCATCTGCCCTCTGCCCACTTCTCAACCAACCTTGCACATCCACCCTAGACGGCTAGCATGGCCCCAGAGGGACAATATGTTTTTAACCTCTGTCCGACCATGGAAACCTCCAATGCTGAAGCACAGCAGGCGGCCGCCCCTACAACAAGGGGGCCAGGGTTGAAATGCTAAGAATGGAATACAGCTGCTGACTGTTTCTATTTCTGTGTGTGAGGCTTATGCGGGGCAAAAGGCCGGCTTGGGCTCGCGAAGCCGCAAGAATGAGCCAAGAATTGGGAGCTTAAGAGTAAAGACCTCTCTCCATCTACATTGCAGCAATGCAGATACGCAACAGTAAGGCTGCATTAGTGGAAGTAACACACACAAACACCACACGCACACGTGTGCACTCAAACACAGAACCTTCAGGCAAGTGGAATAGGTCAGAACCAGTGCAAGCTTCCCTATTCATCCAACAAGGGCACAACAGTAACTGGGCTGAATTCTCCCCAAAATAAACATTAAGGCCTGAAGCAAAGCAAGGTACCCTGACAAACAAACAGGTAAAGCCGGGACAGTACAAGCTTGCTGCTGCTCTCAGACAGAGCAAAATCTGCTGCAGAGTGAGCGGTCAGCAGCGACAGTGCAAGCGTCCCTCACACACGTTTACAACAGTACTCTCTTCTCTTGCACAGAATATGTACACTGGTACCTGGGCATTCCTTACTCTCTCCTACTCACACACACACACATACAGACTGTGGGGATGAGTCACAAAGTTAAACGTACACGTTTGCGTGAGTTTACTCTTTTTAAGTGTTCACAAAACTCAATTTTCATACAAAGTAGGCTAGCGCAGAGACTCTACAGTCAGAGCAGGTAATTTTACATATAAAAAGATATGCTGGTCCTCTTTTTATGTGCTGAGCCTCTGCTGCGTAAGCGGAGTCTCCACACTCATCAGCTTGCTATTAAAATGCAATTTTGCGAATACTGAAAAACTGTAAACTTACAGAAACCCGTTCATTTAGCTTTGTGAATCAGGCCCAATGTGTACAATAGACTGGGTCAATTTCTCTCCTACAGTGGAAATGTATGAGAGTTCCAGTGCAAACCTGTCTTTGCCTCTCTATCTCTCTCACATACACAATCACACAGAGCAAAGTCCTCTTCACTGTTAGAATGGTCCAGCACCTGTCTGAAATTGGGTACAAAACTGATGATGGTATGCAATGCTGTTTTATTTAAAAGATTTCCCAACATAGGACCAAATGCACGAACATGTCACACTCTGCATCACAACGCTAACCGATGTAACAAAAATAACTGCAGTGGAACAACGGAGATCTGTATTCATAGCTCAAGAAGAAAATACGTGGGGCTTGGTTATAGAGGATGGAGCGTTGGTAGGTAATGTGGAGCATCACTGCAGGAATAGTTTGGATGAGGAATTCTGAGTGTGTTTTCGAAGTCCTTTAAGAAGTCCTGGCATCGAATGAACTACCAAATATCTGCAAAGATCCTCCATATGTAGTCATCTTGTCCTTGACTTTTAACACTGTTGTTACCGAGGGTAACATAGCCCTTTGTTCATTTGATGAATTGAGTTTTTATTCTTTCAGGTTTCAAAAGCCCAGTCCAAGGATGAGCTTAAAGGTCATGACAAGATTCTTGAGCTTCATTGTTTTCCTGCAGGTGCCATGTAGTTCAGGACTGGAACTGTTGATCATCCAAGCTCCACTGCTTTTTATGGCGTGCAACCGCTCAAAACAGGCAGTTCTGGGGGAAAAGTGTAAAGTATCACCAAAAAACAAGAGGGAGTTCAAGTGGTCAGCAATGGTGTGGAGGTCAGAGAAAGAGAGAAAGCTTATGATTCCATTACTGCGCTTTGCAAGATGGTGCATATGTTGATGACTAGACTACGCAGTTTAATTTGGGACAAGATGCAGTCGACATAGATCTTCAACGTGAATAGCCTTTCTAGTTTAGAGGATGGCAGCTTGGATTCTCTCCTTGTTCGCCATTGAGCAAAGCATTCACAGTAATGTGAGCCCACAATGCATCATGGAAATCTGTATATAAGTCACTGAATCATACTGTGTTGTGTGCCAGAGGAGGCTTTTATGTACAGCAGAGTGTCATTGCCATATGGCTCTATTGACCCTTGATAGCTGGCATATGTTCCTTAGTTGTTATATCCAGACAATGAACAATATTGCCGACACTGTTGAGTCCTGAGTCACACTAAAGTCTAAGGGTGCTTTAATTCAGTCTGTGACTTTCCTGGGTCCTGGTCCACATCTCCCACTCGCTCTGATTTTCTGCTGCCTGGTTCTTTTCTCTGCAGGAGTCCACACCTTGGTGGGCCGCAGATGCAGTCCTAGGACAGAGCAAGATCGTCCCTTTCTTTTCACTATTAGTATATGTACAATCAAAATATAACAAGTATTTGCAATGCAATGGATCTCACATTTGCTCGGGTTAGAGCTATCAGCAGTGTAAATCCTAACTGGACTTTTCTTGCCACATAAATTGAAAAGTAAAAGTAAAACAGTTGACATAAGTGAGCCGATTCAAAGCGTCACGGCCGCCATGAGCATGAGCACAAAGGTGAAACACAAAAAGAAAAAAAAGTTCTCTCACAGTCAAACGTATCTGCAAATTACCCATGAAACAGGGTCAATGGCCAAGGAGGTAACAAAACTGCTCCAAGGAGGGACCAACATAAAGCATTTACCAATGATAACAAAGGATTTTTGAAAGGCAAGCCCCCAAACTTGTGAGAGTGATGGGTGTGTGGTGAGTGTGGTTAAAATCCCACAGATAGATTGCAACACGCTTGACCTAAAAAATAAAATAAAGAAATAAAGGAATGCTTCTGAGTTTGTATTTCTCTCATGATGCAGTTGAGATAACTTCTTGGATTGGTTGCTTCAAATTCCTACTGAACAAAAGCATTTTGATAGAAAGACTCTTTTTTATCCAATTCTCTACACCACAGGGTAATACTTCGTAGCTAACCTTCTCAAAGCCTCATCAACATTGGATAAACTAAAAACAATCTTCAATAAATTCTGATTATATTTTACACACTTTGGCTCAATGCCATCTTTTATTGATTGTATTTTTAATCTTATCCATAACGTCTTTACCACAGAGAAATTATGTACTCCAGCGATTCTTAATGCACTTAGAATTTATATTTTGTAACTTAGCTTATAAATAGTTTTTTTTTAGACTTTTCAGAACGGCATTTATGTGCTGTTGATGTTCTGTCAGATTAGATCAATGTAAATAAATTGCAATGAAAATATTGAGCAACTCACAAAGGACATCATTCATAATTTATTCAAAATATGTGTCTATTAACCTCGAAGAACTTGTAAACTATTCCCACATAGTCAAAATCAACCATGTCTTAAATGTGATCTTCCATTCACATCTCTATCTTTGATTCTGACTAAATTATTAGTGCCAGGGTGATTGAGTATAGGTGAAACAGTTGCTCCTCATACATAACGAAAGAGCCCTACAATCAAAGGTAATCGGTTTTATATATTCATAACATCCAGTGCTATCCAATTTAAGGGTAAATTCCTCAAATATTTACCATAAGACAAAAGAAAGGCTTAGCTTGGGTGAAACCACCTAACAGTTCACATGTAAACGACGCAGTCAGGAACAATCCATTCAAAGAGCGAGCAAATGAGAAGAAAGTTGAATGCCATCAAGAGTCTCGGTATTTAAGAACGAAGCAGTTGAAAATTGAGCCAGGTCTGTGCCTATAGATGTGGTGCACGCAAGCATCTCATCTACCTTAAAAAGGAAACTAAAACATTAAACACATTAAACAGACAGCACTTAGAATGAGTGCCCTCATTAATCAGCGTAAAAGAAA
This sequence comes from Pleurodeles waltl, assembly GCF_031143425.1. Taxonomy (NCBI): domain Eukaryota; kingdom Metazoa; phylum Chordata; class Amphibia; order Caudata; family Salamandridae; genus Pleurodeles; species Pleurodeles waltl. The sequence goes on along the minus strand of NC_090450.1, from coordinate 742,907,877 downwards.
ACACCTCTGCAGACACCACACCTGGGCCCCATCCACCTCACCCAAGATACCTTGATCGTGAGAAGTGATGGGCTGCCTCCAAATGTATAAAATTGTAGACTCAACAACAGTGTTTCATCCTTAGCTGAGACAGGAGGCACATTGAGGCCTTCTATCCATCGGAGAACGTCTTTTTCTTGACCACCTGTAGCTCCTGTCTTTTCAGTAGTGTACAATGACTGTTTGGGCAACAAATGGATGTTCTGACCAGGAGAAATGACAAGAGAACTGAAAGTGGAGCTACTTAGTTTCACCTCATGACATAGTCTCTGTGTTTAGCACTGTACAGTTCTGCTAGAAGTATGGCCACTCCAAACCACTCCTTTATGTGACAGTTGCAGGAAGCCTGGTGTCCTCGAGCATCTCTGTAGAACACATGGAATCCAAACCGAGCACTTCCTCCTGATGGAATGACTGGACCATAACCTGAATATTCGCACTGAATACGCACATGCTCTGTTTTTTGCACTGGTGTCGCAGGGATATACCACCCACGAATGGATGGAGATAATTTAGGCTCTCAAAAATCGTATGCATCGTATGCAAGGGGCAACAAAACATGGGAAAAAGATATTCTCCTTGCTTCCCCCAAAGTCATAATCAAGTGCAAATGCACATCAGATCGCCTGTTCTAGTGTAAGTTGCACTGAGATGTTTTCATCCCCTAATAGTCCTGGGTTTAAATAAGCTCAATAGTTTAGTCAGTGAAACCAAACGTACAAGCGCTCTGTGCAAATAGAACCTTTTAAGATATAAGATTCAGGCTTTGATGATTGTGCTTAGGGTCGTCCAGTCTTCCCTAAGGGCACGGTCAATGCAACAGCTCTTGATAAATCAAACCTTTTGTATATTTTGGAGATTCTACTTGCAATAGAACATCACTAGTCTCTTCTCAGAACAGTAATGTTGCTCATCGGCCCACGATCTTAACAATAGAGATCAGTTTATAGCACTCTCACTGTAATGTTGCACAGGCCAAGAGAAGAGAGCTAATGCCTTGGGATAAAATAATAATTTTCTTACAAATTGTGTATTTGATTAATGCACCCTATATTATTTTTATGTGATGTCTGTCACAAGATACCACAGACATTAACTGTCATTGACTGACATCGATAGGTGTCATAAAATGTGGAAATCACCGTGCCACCACACATTTTAATATCAAGGTGATCTTCTCTACCCTAAACTCCAGGTGACACTGCCCACGACACAGATGCCTAAACAATCATGTATGTTCCTTTTCGATTTTTGTAGCAGTTTTAATAGAAGATACTCTTATGCAAAATTTCCTCCTAGACCTCTTCTCCAAAGCTCTGGACTCCGACTTCATCCAATACATCAGCACTTTTGACATTATATTAATGCAGGAAACCTGGCTGGATGAACCATTCCACTTGCAGGGCTATATGTGCTTCATCACCCCAGCAACCAGGAAGGCGAAGTATGGATAATAATCGAGTGGTTCTACTCGAGAATTACATAAGCAGCGGCATCATAGCCGACAAGGCCGACATCATCGTCTCAGGCGACTTCAATTTGCATCTATTAGGATCCTCAACAGATGAAACCACAACTGCCCTTTCAAGCGCTTGGGACCTTCCCATACAAGGGGTCAATAAACACGCCATCCCACAAAGATCAGCAGGACTTTGCTCAACGGCTTAGAATTATTACAGCTAAGAGCCCAGAACAGCAGATTCACTGAGGACTTGTCTCCGGCAGCATCATATTTCTCAACCACAGCCTCTACCACAATTGACTACACGTTCGGTTCCCTTCCACTATTCAAGCAAGTATCCTCTTTCCAGCTAGGCAACAGGAGCAAGAGTGATCACTGCCCACAGAAATTATCCATCATCTTCGGGATAACCAAAAAGAAGGAAATGAATATTGCACACATTACCACTTTCACCACAAACTGTAAACGTGTCAAATGTGGGCAATCAAACATTGATCAAGTCATCGAAGCAGCAATGGATCTCAAACTAGAAACAAATAATGACAGCGAAGCGCAGAAATGGGAACAACTCGCATCTAGGCTTAGTGGAATTTTTGCGGAACCAATCACTAACAGGTGACTGTCATCTCCTGCAGGCGTACATCACCTGGCACAAGCCCACAGGACAGCACTATGAGATACAAAGAGCAAAATTAACTCCAGTATAAGGCAACTCCGTGGCAGCCCGGGCAATCCAGACCTTCTGACAATCCTAAGGCAACACAAACATGCACTGAAGCAGCTAAAATCGGCAATCAATAGTAGCCGTAATGAAGACTTGTGGGCCAGGTTACACTCGGATCTAAGGAGTAATAACAGCGCAGGCTTCTGGCGTACAATATGCAACCTCACACGTCCATATCGTGGTGCCATTACATCACATATACCAGAAGCCGTCTGGGCCAAACATCTTGGAGTCCATTTCAATGGACCAATATCACTTAGCATGGTCACACAAACCATGATTGTGTCAGGAAGTCTTCCTCCTCACAGGCCCTGACTAAAGACTACACTCATATTACTCACTGAATTGGTCACTATAAAAAATCAGATAGCCAAGGGCCGGAGAGAAGGCGCCTGGAACCAAATGGCCTCCCACCCGCAGTCTTCAAACACAATAGACCCTTATGGGAAAAGATTCTCGAACCCCTCTACCTGGATATAGGTCTGACAGGAATGATTCCGCAGTCCTGGAAGGGGTCCATAATCTCCCCCATCTTTAAAACGGGGGACAGGTCACTCCCCGACAGCTATCGTCTGATTCCCTTAATTGACAACGCTGCAAAGTACTTTGCAGGCCTGTTATTGGGTCATCTGCTCGCATAGTCTACTGCAAAGGGAATAATCCCTATGACTCAAACAGGATTCTCCAAACATATTGGGACCATCACGAACATCAGGGCCATTGCCCTTTTAACCGACAAAGCTATAACACTGAAACGTAAGCTCCATCTATGCTTTGTTGACTTCATGGCCGCATTCAGCAATGTGGACAGGAATCTGCTGTGGAAGAAGCTTGAAACCTGGAGGCTTCCACATGCACTCCTACACCTGATAATAGCCCTTCATACGGACACATGGTTCCAGATAAAATTGGGCACAGGCACCCATCTCTCAAGGCATTTCCCTACTACCAAAGACCTAACTCAGGGCTGCGTTTTGGCCCCCACACTGTATTTATTTAGCAGACTTGGAGAGTGCACTCTCCCTCACAAACTCGCACCCTCCAAAAATTGGGGACCTTGAACTACCATGCCTCATGTATGCCGGCGACCTCGCACTGATCAGCCACACGGAAATAGGCCTTCATAGACTACTAAATGCCAGTCAGCACTACTCAGCCACTAATGCCTTCACAACAAACTTTGTCAAAACATGCACACTGTCAATTAGATCAAAGGCACCCTCGAAAGCCTAGTTTTGGGGTGAGACACGACTTGTTCAAACAGACAAGTATAAAGATATTTGAGTTGTTATTGACAAATTGGGGAACTTCGTGCATCAAACGAACAGCCTAATGGGAAAAAGCCTAGCCATAGCGCTATCTCTAAAAAGACTAAAACCCCTTCTGAATGGGCCCTCATACACCCCCCTCTTAAAAGTGCTTAAAGCCAAGCTCCTCCCCACAATAACATACGGGAGTGAAGTACAAAGAGGCAGGGACTCTGATATCTTAAACCATGCAGTGAGGAAAGTTTACCGGACAATCTTTAACATCCCCAGATTCACCTCCCCTGCCCAACTGAGACTAGAGTTTGGTCTGCTGAACCAATCCCTGGTTCGATGCGTTGCCTACATAAACTTCCGGAGCAAAGCCCACAGTGCCTTCCTGGGCACTCTTACCGTATGTGGCAAGAGCTTGAACGCAAGAACAACTCCCCGTTCAGAATCCATTTAGATGATTTACTTAAGAAGACCGGGCTCACCGACTTGTGGAGGACCTCAATCCCGCACAACGCCTTCAAGGAAGCAGCTGGGAAATCACATAGGCTTCAGTCACTACTGGAGGACAAAGCAGCCTTCTCACGGAGGTCTTATGCATGGATGACTTTGCATACCTACACATCTTTGACACCACAGTCATACCTAGGCCAGGGCTTCTCAAGACGAACAAAGGATGCATTCTTAAAGTATCGACTAGGTCTCCTACCACTTGCTTCAAATGTGGCCCCCTGGCTGAGGGATGTAACCAACTCTATCTGCTGCCTGTGTGATGAGGACATGGAATACCTCCTTCATGTCCTCTGCTCATGCAATCATTTTGCACTAGAACGAAAAGCCCTACTAAATATCAAATTCAATGAAAAAGGCATACAGACACGGAGACAAGCAGTGATGGCGTGCTTTGCACCTGGGGGTTGTCGTAGTTTGGACTCTTGCTCTAGGCAAGACTGCTGATTAAAGGATGACAGTACTTTTGCTTGTAGGCGACTATGCCTATCCTACAACAAGTCGCAACTGTTGTCCCAACCTTACCGGCTTACTAGCAGCACCTTAACAGAACACAATGGTAAAAGGTGATTTGTGGCAGCCTTTATGCATGGATTCGAGAATAAGACATCTCAGGGAGTGTTGTGGTTAAACGGAGATTACCCCTTTCTCACAGATATATCATGTCTCATCCAAACACAGGCAATGACAAAGATGCAGTAAAGTTTCAATAGGTTTTATTTAACACAACTGCAGTTTGTGACATGTTGCATGGACTGCAATGATTAGGATAATGAATAATGCAAGAAACAGAATTGTGAAGACGAGAGTCATTATTACAAAGACCCCACCATCTTGCAATGTATGTAAAAGACATACAAGGTGTAATATGCCCTAATACCCTAATGTGATAGGCCTAACCTCCTACCTAAAGGAGAGCTGGGTTTGCTAAACCTAATCTGCCTATGCCAGGTCCATTAGAGGAGCCCCCAACCCTCGTTACCTTGGAATGAGGTCTCTATCTCAGACTCCGCAGGGACATGAAGACTGGGTCAGCGTCAAGATGACGTGCAGCATCGATATCCGCGATGGTGGCGATGCCCTCTGGTCGGAATCCCTCTGATTATCTGTCTAAAGTGCGATGTATTTATACAGATCTACCAGGACCCCTGACGTAGGTGTGTTCCCAAACAATAGATAACAGACATGCTTGGGACGGCAATTATTATAAACAATCCCTCGAAAGTATAGAGAGGGAAAATCCCTAGGTGTGAACACCTACTGTTTGTTTGTCTTTATTGCTTGATCTTGATGCCTTAGCGCGGTGGCACTGATAATGCAGAGCATAACAAGTGGCCTAACTATAAACAAGGCAGCCATCTTAGATGAATTTAATTAAATAATTAAATGGGCTAAGACAGAGCAAGCTAAGTAGGTTAAAGGTCACTAGGTGATGGGGCCACAAGTCTGCAAGCCACAGGCTAAGCTAACTCCTGTTATCCCAATAAAACATACTAGGATCTGCAGTTGAACTGTGCTTTGGTGAAGTTTCTATTGCAGGTGTCACAAAAGCAAGATTTAATTAATCAGCACTGCTCCCTCTGTGATCCACAGGAGGTTAGCTCACAGATCAATGCCTGACGATGGACTATAATGGCATTAAGAGATGCTCACTGACACTGGAGCAAGAAAAATCTTAAGTAGCAACACTCTATTATGTTTTAAAATGAGCTCCTATGGAGTAATCGAAACAACTGGACAATGTGTATAATTCCTCGATGGATACTTAGTAACATCTGAAATGTATTTTTTGTTTTTTAAATTGTGTTTATCTTTTTCTCACTTTTGTTATGGTTTTAAGTAACTAATCAATAAATCTTACTACTACTTCCTAGGACCATATATAGCATTACATTTCAAGCAGCTTATGCTCACAGCACAAGCTGAAACTACCTAAGGTATTTAAAGGCCCTGTGGTGTTTTTGCACTTACCAACATGTTACCAGCAAACAACATATTGGTAACAAATATTTGCGAACCTGGACCTGTTTGTTGCTAAATAACCAGTGGCGTAGCGTGGGTTGTCAGCACCCGGGGCAAGGCAAGTAATTTGCGCCCCCTAACCCGGGGCAAGGCAAGTAATTTGCGCCCCCTAACCCGTGGATTTAGTCTCTTCCAAGATGTTGCGCCCGGTGCGGCCGGCCCCCCCTGCACCCCTCACGCTACGCCACTGTAAATAACATCTTAGATGATAATCAACAAAAAGTATTTTTGTACAGCAATCTCCATCACCAAATTGTTAAGCTTTGTCTGCAGTTTACGCTAGTTATTGGTCACAACCACCTTTATGCAGTCATTGTCAGTCTGCTTAGTCTCCCCTCAGCAAATCCTACCAAACACTATCTTAATAGCATTGAAATGCACACTAAAATGGGAGCCGTGGGTGTTATGAAAACCCAGTAGAGCTGTTCCTTTACAGCATTTTTGTTAGTATCTGTTAGTGCATACATTAATCACAGTACTGTATATGGGCGTGCTGCTGGGCTCACAGGCATGTGAATACTTTGTGATATGGGTGTGTACCAGTTCCCACCGTCCTCATCCAGCTGGTTTTCATTCAAAGGCTTCTGTTATATGTGGTTCATTGCAAAGTTAAAAATAATCTAAACCAGACCTAAAAAATACTAACAACTTCAGGGCACGCATGCAGCCTTAAAACAGTTTGCGCAACATTTTGTAGTGCATACTTCTTTTCTAGTTTACATAAGCTACATATTATTCCCTATTTGTGTTTCATCACTTCTATGTAATTTGTCCACCTGCTGTATATGAACTTTGCTTTTGAAGGGCTTGTATTGAGAAAATCTGTGGAACAACATATTTGGCTAACTCCTTCCAGGTATGTTGCATTTTGTTTTTCTGTGTCTTCACTTGCAGTCATGAAGCATGTTTCTACATCTTTTCAAAATCGCCATTTATCATAGAAGTCATGTTCGTGTAACTAATGCTATATTACAACAAGATCATTGAGGAATAAGCCTTAAAACCCATCGGAAATACAATTTCCGCACTGTGTAAAATGTATTGTCACATGCACAAATACCACCCAAGATCACCTGCAGTACCCTGACCACCCTTATCGAGATGCAGAGTAAGAATACCCAAGGAGCCACACAGATTTGCCATTTGATTTCCTATCCGGGAAATGTGTCAAACAACAACACGGAATCTGAACAGTAGGGAGGCCAAAAGCTTAAGTTGAGGCAGATAAAATTCAAATTTCTTTCTTACTCAGTGTCCCAGGTAACAAAAAGACCACCTACACCCTACAAAGGGACAGGCGCAAGCAGGCTGAAAGCATATACATTCTCTGCCCAAGAACTGAGGGTGCTGGCAGAGGAGATGGTGAAAAAGAGAACATAGCAGGGAGGGCAAATTATAGTATTTTATAATCCATACTCCTTGTTTAATGTGTTTTGTACATAACAATTTGTTTCATGCTCATTTGTATTCAGTGTTCTGCTCTTCATTTTAGTGTCAAATGCATGTCTTCTGTACCACATTTCTACTACCCTGTCTTGCATCTCCTGTCTCTTGCGTGTGTCGCTGTGCCCAATGTTCTGTCCTGTTTCTCCAGTGTACAGCCATAGTGAAATCTGTGCAAAAGGCCTGTTCGTCTACTCCTGACCATACCCCTATAACGTACGGGTGGAGTGATGTAAATGTACTCGTGTCATGGCTTTGTTAATAATATACTGATTGTTAACTGCTGAAGTTCACATTGCTACTACACATTGCTATTGCTTTAAGTCTGTATATGGTTACAGAACTCAATAATTGGGATCACCATCATGAGGGCCAGTGTGATTTGTTCAGGTAGAAAGAGTAGAGGCGGATTGTCTGAAGCACATCCATGTCATATATGTGCTTTATGGGATATTGTTCCCTTGTGGAATCATTGCCAGGCTAGCATCGAGTACAAATTCCACATTATGGACATTTTGTGACAGGGGTGGTGGGAGATCCATAAAAGGTATCAACGCAAAAGGCAGTGAGTGCTTTTTACGTGGATTCAGGAGCGGAATTATGGTCTTTATAAGGAAACCGAGCTATTAGTTGTGGCGTATGTGAGGCATGCGCAAATAACAGTTATCCTCTCACTGTGAGTTAAGCAACCCATGATAATGCTTGACTGTCTCAGGGCAGTGAAGCAGAGCATTACAAGGCCTACTCAGGGGAGGTTAGTAATCACCATTCGCTGGCATGAAATACACTCAATACATTGTTGCCCAGCATATGTTTTTTGGAAAAGGAAAAGTACATTTATTACACACACACTACTTAATACTATGTAGTAATTTATAACAATATACAGAATGTTAGTGGAAATACCTTTGGTGACATTCTGAAATCACATTTTATAATATGACCCCCAAAACCCGCTGTATCTCCATCTCTTACCAGATCACACATTAATATGTAAGAGGGTGTCGCTTTAAATAAAGCAGAGCTGTTGGGTATGTCAAGAATACCAGATGGCTAGACCTCAGAATTGGAAGAAAAATGAGCCAAGAATGAAAGAAACCATCCTCACAGGGTCTAAAATTTCCAAGGGAAAAGGATTTGACCTTTGTACCCCAGCTCAAGTGACACAGGGTTTGTGGCTTCACCGCAAGGTCAGGACAAACTGCCAGGGTGGCTAGGGTTGGACCAGTGCCCAGTGGATGGCGCAAGCACCCTTAATTTTTAATTGCCCGGGAGGGGGGCACATGTGGGGCCCCCTCCCCAGAGTCCATGAGGTGTATATGTAGGTTCTTCTGACCTGCACATTCAAACTTTGTATACATGTTTCACTTTCGTTTGATACCTCACTGGATTTTGTAAGCCTAAGGTAAGTGAAACTGCACTTTAAAGCATATTTCCACTGTGTATAACAGAGTGACACTGCACATAATCTGGTAAAACCTATTGACCTTACCTCTGAGTAATATCGGAATGTCTACACTAGGTCAACAATTATTCTTGTAAAGTTCCCTCTAACACCAAGCTACCTGTGTGCAGTTACCAGACTGTGCACAATGGTAGTATCACACACTCAGCTTGCACACGTGTGCACACGTTCGTGTGTAGTCAGCCCAGTGCTCTCGCTCTGTCACAGCAGCCTTATCTTAAAAGGCAGACACTGGCAGTAAATACATACAGTCCAATTACCATGTGATTACTCTGAGTAAGACTTGAATAGTGAGACTCACCAACAGGAAGGGTCAAAATCCAAGTGATTAAAAAGCAACAAAGAAATCCGTGAGGATTAAATGGGTGGACCTATTTCGGAACAGTTTTGGTGAAAGTAAGGTCAAGACAGCTTTGCATGCTCACCAAATATTTCATGACATTTAGGTTTTTAATTATATGACCTATAGGCACACATGCTGTAACCTAAATTATAGAGGTATCATGTAGATAATAAAAATGGTAGGAGAGAATGCTGATCCTTGGAGAAATACACAGGGGTTGCTGTTAAACTGGACAGAACGGAGGACAGTATTATCTGATGTAACCTGTTGGGTAAGGATTAGGAAAACCATTTCAGGGACATTCTCCTTACACCTAAGTTGATTTCAAGCCATCTGGGACTATGCTGTAATGTAATGTGTCAGATGCGGCTCAGACATAAGGTATCAAAGGACTAGCCTTGTGTGCTGGATCCAACTGGAGCGATGCACTCTTTTGTCTCTCATTGCCTCCACTAATAGCCACATAAACAATAACATGAAGCCCAAATAGAAAACAGAGACACTGGACACCACTCCTACCCATCACTTCTGCTGGATGCCTGTATCTGTGGATCGGCAGAACGTAGTGGATGTCTAAAGGCACAGATCTTTAGAAAGTTGCCATGAACGTCCTCCATCTAGTTGTAACAGCAATTGTATATATCTTAGTGATATCTCTGTGTAAACAACTCTCTGTTGAACTTGTAACAGCCAAAATGTTAAGCACACAAGTATTAAGTATCTTTAATATATGTTCACTCGTATTTCCATCACACTGGTATAATCTTACGTATGTCCTGTAATTTTATGTTATTCTTGTTACCTGAAATTCCCCAAATAGCGGTATTAAGCCATGTCACTATGGCCTGTTAATGGCAAAAAGTTAGCATACGTGCTCTGAAACAACGCAAATGGACAGAATGTGAGCAGTTGCTCTTCGCAGCTCTTGTGTTTCAGGACACATTTCATATTAAAATGTAGCACCGAACGCTGGTTGTGCATTTTGCACAAATACGAGCATTTTTGCTAAATTTTCCAGAAATTCCTGATAAGTATACAAATGCAAATTACAAAAATTTCGCACAGCCCTATTAACTACACTAATCTTCGTTACTATGTACTTTCTGTGAAAGATTAGTTATACTTTCTACTTAACTTTTATGTCACTGCAGTGTAACTATTAAACATTAATATTCTGTAATACCTAATTTAGCAGCTCATTTAGTCATGATTGAAACTAATATTTTACGCATAAACATCTGCATATAGCATGAACAACATAGTCCTGACGTAAGAGTTTTTCCTGTTTTGTCACAGAATAAACCTCAAATGTAATGCGATAACCCTACAGCCTTAGAAAAGTTCTTTAAAATGGTCGAAATAATTCAAAGTTTGTTTCACCACACAACCCTAATTTCAAAATATCTGTATGTATTTCCAATGTTATTCAAGCAGCTCCATGGGAAGCAACTGTACTCTGCAAAGGAAATCCTTGGCCCTCTGAGCAAGGTTCTACTGGCAGCAGCATGGTATCATGATTGCAGAGCAAAGATGCTGTGAGCCACAAAGAATGTTATACATGAAATCTAAGATGGCTACTGCATCTCCAAACTATGTAGGATTCATGGCTAGGTAGGAAATGTAGTTCATCGCTGGAGAACTGTCATTTAGTGCTCTCCGTGCTCTCTGTGCAGGCAAAGCCTCTATCTAGACGGGGTACCCTGAGATGGACTCAGCACGAGCCAGTTTAGTGTATTTCTCCTCTGTGTTTGCTGAGTCTGACGGGGTAAAGCATGTCTAAAACCTATGCTTCCTAGCAGTGTCCCCACAAAAGGCGCAGTCTTAAAAGTGTGGCTCCTACTCTGTTACAATGTCTTGCATCAAAGTCTTGCAAAAAAGGTAGGGCAAGAACATTAAAATCGGGTTCCCATTATTGCTCCTCATGGCCTAGCCCCTTCTAATCCACCCAAAAAACTGCAACTTTTTCTAACATTTCTTGCATTTAAAACGTACCTACCTCATACACATTTTCAGAATTCAGTTGGTCTGGCATAGAAGAGTGAGGTAGTTTTAGTAATACAATAACTGCATTCACAATGTGCTCTATCATAAATGGAACTGTAAATGTAAGTTGCAATTTAGAAGAAGTTAACAGCAGTGGTGGCCCGTCCTTTAGGGTGAAGGGGCCACGCCCCCCCACCTTTTGCCCCTCATGAAGAGTGTCTGTCAGTCTGAACAAAGGTCAGCCTGACAGACACTCTCCATGTTCAGCTCAGGCAGCCAGGAGCAGACATGCGTGATTTGCGCAACCTCCTGGCGGCCTGAGCTGAACATTTCGGGGCTGAGGAGGTCACAGCTCCTATGGGCGTGACCTCCTCGGCTCAACAAAGGTGCCTCGAGGCCCTCCCCTGGGTGACGAGGAAAGCGTCACCAATTGACACTCTCCCTGGGCTCTTCAGGTTTAAGCCCTGAAGTTCCCAAGGCGAGTGTCAATCAGTGACGCTACGTCACAAAGTGGGGTGGGGTGGGGTCAGCAGTCTCACTGACCCCATCCCACTATGTGACGAGGCTGGGACTGCTGCCTTCTCTCATTGGCTGACCTTAAGGCAGCAGTCACATCCTGCTGGAGGTGTGTGTGTGTGTGTGTGTGTGTGTGTGTGTGTGTGTGTGTGTGTGTGTGTGTGTGTGTGTGTGTGTGTGTGTGTGTGTGTGTGTGTGTGTGTGTGTGTGTGTGTGTGTGTGATGTTTTAAATTGAATGTTTGGTGCGCGTGTGCATGTTTGAGTGTTATGAATGTTGTTAATGGATGTGTGTGTGTGTGAAAGAATGAGTGAGTGCGATCTTTCAAAATAAATGTTTGGTGCGTGTATGCATGTTTGAATGGTATGAGTGTTGTTAATGGATGTGCATGCGTGTCTGTGTGTGAAAGAATGAGTGTGTGTGTGTGTGTGTGTGTGTGTGTGTGTATCCCGCCCGCCCCCCTCCCTCCTAAAGCTGCTGGCCACCACTGGTTAACAGATGCAAATCAGTAACCAAATCTTCTCACTTAAAACATATTCGGATGCTGGATATCTCTTGCAACCAGCTTTTAGTTCTGATTTCTGAATATCTGTTAACGCTGGTCCTCTCACACAGAAGGAATGGATGTAGTGAAGAAGTGATCCAAAGGACATATGTGTGGAAATGATGTCCCTACATATGAAAGAAAGGTGGTATTCCAATAGACAAGTGTTCAGTGTTTTTGCATGTTAACTCTAGTAACCGCAAGATCTTATTGTAATTATCCTCCAATTGGTCTATTATGTGAACTCCTAATTTGAGCACTTTATTGAACTTGTGTGTACATAACTCTTAACATCAGCAACTTGATCTCTTTACTGCTGCCAAAGCTTTAACTACCCCAGGATGTCCAGTCACCTTTGAATCATGGCATCAATTCATAACTTGTTGTTGTAACGTAATGATGGTAAATATGTGACTTTCTCTTGATACACCAGCCAATCTCTTTAATCTTTACCTCCTTGTTCATTTAGCCACGTGTCTTCATCCAAGATTGACATTCTATACGTACCTTGGTCACAAATAAGTCTACAATAATTAGGCATCAGAGTGAGGTTGCAGCAGTGAACACTTTCCCCATCAGAAAGAAATGGGGAATGAGGCTTGGCTGCTGCCGCCGAAGTCTCATGTGATTTTACCATGTGAAATTACCACACAGTAAAATTGGGCTTGGATCTCTCACACTTAGAAAAACTAGATTTGGAAATTCCAACTCAAACAGAATCTCGTGGAGGGAATTCCTTATTAGAATTCTGCTCCATCTGACTTGCAATTAGCCCCTAAATAGGAGAATTAACCCCTTGTGTCAAGACATCCTTTTCTTCACAACTATTCCTACACTAAAGATGCCCTTTCACGTTTAGCCATCCAGTATCAACTTATATATGTCATATCATTTAATAGATCTTGAGGTTCTTGCTTTAGAAAGAGGATGTGATTTACTGTTAACACATTTCCACATCTGATCACAAAAAGCAGAAAATGAATAACGCAAAGGATCATTTCACTATACTAATGGAATGCTCCAATTTGCCGCATCCCCACTGAAATACCACAAAAGAAAAGCTGCCTTAGTTTGATCACTGAAAGTCACCTGATTGCACAAGAATTGTAACTAACCCTAATAAAGAAACAATGCAAACGTCTTTGCAGAAAACCTTTTTGGAGGCACTAAGGGTATCAACTAATTCATCATAGAACAAGAATGTGTAAAAAACTAGGGGTCTGTCAAAGGAAGTTGCAAAACCCAAGTATCAGCGTCTTGAGGCCTCATTAGGAGTTGTGTGGCCAGGAATATGTTATTTATCAGTCCCCATAAATGCCAGTAGCCCAGAGACTGGTATCTATCCAGCTTCATAAATACCTTAAGTCAGGGTTTTTTTCATCCCAAATGTGAAATAACATGCAAATGCGCTAGTACCAAAATCTCCATGTCCTGGGCCCCAAATTTACCCTGCATCTTTTACCTAAGTTTTATCAGGTTTGACCTGCCAAAATGTAAATTTGAGTGTTGGAAAACTTTGCATAAGGCCCTGATTTAGAGTTTGGCGGAGAGGGTACTTTATCGCAATGGATTACTCTCTCTGCCAAACCCTCGGTCAGCCCACCTGATATACAGAAGGGTGGACGTTAGGTATGGTAGTGATGGAGCCTAATCCATCACTGTTGCTGACATACTCCTCCAACAGCTCAACAGAGTACGGGCAGTGAGAGGTTTTATATAACTTCATCTGTCTGAATGGACTGTATTATATATTTTTCCTGTTTAGAGAAAAAACAAAAAGACACCCACACCACCATAGGAGAAAACTCCTATGGTATGGGAGCTATTCGTTTTGCTTTTTTTTAAAAAAAGAAAGAAAAAAATCCTGCTTTGCAGGATCAGGTGTCAGGGGTACCTCTCCACTCTCACCAGTTGAATCTCATTGCTTGATGTTTAGGACATGGTTGGCATCTTCCCAGTGTTTCAGTGTAACTTTCACCATTTTAGGGTCAGCACAATCATCTGTCTAGGAGATTCCAGGTATGAAATGCTGAATCCAAATTCATGGTGCTAGATCAGGAGTGTGCCCTTAACATCATGAAAAAGTTTGGGTGTCGAATTGGACTGAACTAACATTGAAATTGGAACTGGAAAATGGAGCTGAGTAGCACAGCCGTAATTCCTCCCAAACTCAGGTTATGCTCCCATAATCTGTATTTCCTCTGTTTAACTTCCAAGTAGAACATATGTACATAATTATTTTAAATATGGTTTGAGATGCAGAATGCAAACAAATTTTTTTTTTTGCATAAATGAAAACTCAGTTCAATAGATGCTGTTTCATTGCCATGCATGCAAGGAATCATCAAATACTTTTGCATGAAAAACAGTCTGGTGATTTTATATATCTGCATGAAATAATGACAATCTCTTTATGAATGGTGTAATGATTTCCTCTATTGCTTCAAAACTGTACAGTGGCTCATGGCAATGGCTCGACGTTTAAAACAATATAAACGAGTCATTTGTTTCTGAAACATTTGTCGTGGCCACATAAGAAGTAGTATAACAATTCACGGAGATGGATTTCATAGTAACTCACTTAGTGTAAAAGAATGAATATTTTTACTTGTTTGTTGTGTGCAACACTGATTGTTTTTTTTTAGGACTCACGTGGTAGACAGTGTACTGACTGCAATCACTTTAAATCTCTGCTTGTTTTTAAATCAAAACTAGCCCTAACCTTGTTTGTGACAGCTTCTTCAGAAGTTGGCTGCTTCTACTGACATCTTTCTATGTTGCATATAAAAATCAGAACATCTGTGCGGAGACATACGGGGAAAGTTAAAAGCTTTATGTCAGGATTAATGGGTTTCTCTATGGCTTTTATTGTCTCTATTGTGAGGAACACTTTTAGCTGTGACCAATGTCTTCACACCCCCATGCAGAAAATACTCAATTTTATACAATAACAATCTCAGTGGAATGGTATGTGACAAAATATTAAATGTGCACTAAATAGCCTAGTCTTTTCAGTGCTTTAAGCCTCATCTCTCTGTCTAGGATGCATACTTCGAAATAGGTTTCACATGTTAAGAAACATTATAGTGAAAACATAGACGTGCACTCATCCTATAATATGAAACAGATTTGTAACCTAGATTTTTAGAATGTACATTTCTACAAATACAATCTAGAGTACAATTAACATCTCCGAAATTGTTTAAATTCACAAGACTTCTCAAGGAATGTTACTAAAGGCATAATTGCATTTTAAATGACTGAAAAATAATTTAATCGACGTTTGATTTATCAAGATTTTTTGTTGTTGCTCTGAATCATAATGTATGAAATAAGAATTAGACGTTGTGCGAGGCACAATTGTAGAACAAGGAACAGAGCTAATAAGTGAACCCCACTGGTACCTCCGTAGCATCTGTAAATGCTGTCCTCCACAAGAGTTTTGGAGGCATTCATATATCGTCCTACTCCTAAGGTTCTAAAAATCGAATTGTCAGAAACCATCTTTATCATTTAATAATTACCTAATGTTATTATCCATTAAACAGGTAGGTATGTAACGGAAAAGGCATAAAAAGCCATGTTTGGTGAACTGTTTATGTAAGCCATGTTTCCTGCGAAAAGCTGAAAAACTGAATGCTCCTTTTCCAGTTGAGAAAACACAGAAGTAGATAATAAACAGACATAAGTGTTCATTAACTTAGATGTCCAAACTCGGGAATGCCATGGTTAAAACATTTAGGGGGTCATTACGACCCCGGTGGTCGGTGTAATAGTGGTGGTAGTACCACCAACAGGCTGGCAGTACATACCGTCACTATTATGGCATTGGTGGTTTGGCCAAAGCCAAACCGCCAAGTTAACACACCCACCGCCTCAGCGGTAATGACCGCCGGGCTGGAGACTGCAGTCTCCAGCCTGGCGGCCGTCATTAGGCTGCCCATGGCATTTTGACCCCACCCACCGCCATGGTTTCCGTGGTTTCTGTATCGCCAGGAAAACCATGGGGTAGGCACTATCAGTGCCAGGGAATTCTTTCCCTGGCACTGATAGGGGTCTCCCCCGCCCCCCTCCCAAGAGTCCTACCCCACCGACTCCCCTGGCATATACACACATACATGCACATACATACACACCCATACACACAGGCATTCCCACATTCACACTGCATACATTCATTCACACTCACAGCAACACTCACTAACATACATCCAGGCACACAAGCAATCACACGACACAACATGCACGTACACACCCAACCATTCATGCATTACACACGCATGCATGCATTCAAACACAGTCACACCCCCCACACACGCAGACTACACCTCCCATCCCCCTCTCCTGTCAGAGAACCTGACTTACCTGCTTGCGGGTGGTCCTCCGGCAGGAGACAGGATGTGGCGCTGCTGCCAGCAGCGTCCGCCAGCAAAACACCGCCAGCCCGTATCATGGCTCATGATACGGTCGGCGGCGCTGCTGCTGGCAGCAGCTCCACCTTACTGCTGTCCGCCGCCATGACCGCAGCTGGAATTCTGCCAGCCCTCTGGTGCAATTCTGTTACGGTCATAATTCGGTGGACGGTCGGTAGCCACGGCGACGGTATGTTGGCAGCCGTCGCCGTGGTGGTAGGCGGCATTTGCTGCCAATCTTATAATGAGGGCCTTATTGTACCACACCAGTCTCCTTAAAAAAATGGAGAAACACCACAGTGATGAATAAACTGCCAGAAACATCCAATAACAGTTGAGATCAACTAACCACCTTTCAATCAATCAATCAAATATTTATAGAGTATGGCAAATCACCCGGTAGGGTCTCGAGGCTCTGGAGTTGCATGCTGCATCGTGGAGGAACAACCATTCGAACATCAGATGTTTAGTTTTCTTCTGAATCGCTGGAGTGATGGTGCCGTTCTGAGGTGTGTGTGTGTCTGTGTGTGTGTGTGTGTGTGTGTGTGTGTGTGTGTGTGTGTGTGTGTGTGTGCAGTTGTTTCAACCCTTGACTGCCAGATGAGAGAAGGAGCGTCCTCCGCTGTTAACTCGACTGATCTGTGGGGTGTCTGTGAGGGAGAGGGAAGCTGATCGGAGGTGTCTGGTCAGTTGGTGGAAGGTCAGGCGTTTATTGATGTGTGCTGGTCCTTCGTTGTGCAGGGCCTTGTAGGCGTGGGTCAGCATCTTGAGCTGGCTTCTCTTCTGAATTGAGAGCCAGTGTAGTTTTTTGAGAAGGGGTGTGATGTGGGTCCTACTGGGGAGGTCGAGTACGAGTCTTGCTGCTGAGTTCTTTCATGTCAGGAGTGTCTTCAGGAGGTATGGTGTGATTCCTACATAGAGCGTGTTTCCATAGTCCAGTCTGCTTGTGATGAGGGCCTGCGTGACAGTCTTTCTGGTGTCTGCTGGGAGCATGCAAAGGTAGTGGAAGCAGGCAGGTGAGACTGCGTCGACTTGTTATTCATGTATAGATTGCCATCCAGGATGACACAGAGGTTGCGGGTATGGTCTGATGGGACAGGCGGTATGCCAAGCTCTGCTGGCCACCACGTGTCAGTCCATGGTGAGGTGTTGTTCCCAAAGATGATGACTTCCATTTTTTCAGTGTTGAGTTTGAGACAGTTGTCCTTTATCCAGTCTGCTACGTTCATTATGCATCTGTGGAAGATAGCTTTTGTGGTGGAGGGATCTTCAAACAGTGAGAGGATGAGCTGTGTGTGGTTGGTATTGGAGATGATGTTGAGTCCATGTGTTCTGATGGTGATGGCCAGAGGGAATCATGTAGGGGTTGAAGAGGGTCGGGCTGAGGGACTATCCTTGGGTGACACCACAAATGATCTTCTTGGGCTCTGAGGTGAACGGTGGGAGAGTGATCCTTTGGGTTCTACCAGTGAGGTATGAGGCAATACTTGAATTCTGATGTGGTGGAATCTGTTGATCAGGATGTGGTGGGAGATGGTGTAGAATATGGCGGACAGGTCCATGAGGATGGGGGCTGCTCTTTCCCCATGGTCCATGAGGGTCCTTACGTCATCTGTGGTCGAAATCAGGGCTGTCTTGGTGCTGTGGTTATTGGGAAAGGTCCAGGAGGTTGTGGTCTTCTAGGTGTTGGGTGAATTGCTGGTTGATCACTTTCTTGAGGACATTTGCCGATAGGGGAACAGAGAGATGGGCATGTAGTTCTTCAATAAGGCTGGGTTTGTGGATGGGTTTTTCAGGAGAGGCTTCACTTCAGCGTGTTCACAGACCTCCAGAAAGGAGGCCGTGGTGGGGGAGTTATTCAAGACCTTCCTGAGCTCATCACTGATTGTCTTGCTTCTGAGGGTGAAGATGTGGTGGGGGCATGGGCCCATGGGTGCTCCTGAGTGTACAGAATTCTTGATGGAGATAGTGCCTTGCATGGGGAGTAGTTCCTAGTGGGAAAGGTGTTCCGTGTTTGTGCATAGGAGCTGGTTGATGCTGTCTGCAGCGGAGGATTGGCATTCAAAGATTTCATAGACAGCTGAGATCTTGTCATGGACGAAGTCCACGAGGTTGTCGCACAGTTCCTGGAAGGAAGTGATGTTGTTCTCGGTGGTTGCAGGGATGGTGAACTCCTTCACGATGGCAAAGAGTTCTTTGCTGTAGTTTGTTCTGGCTTTGATGTGGTCTACTAGTGTGTTCTTCTTAGTTTCTTTCAGGAGGCAGTAGTACTCGTTGAGGGCGAACCCTGAAGGTAGTGGGGTCTTCATTTTGTTTTGTGCAGATGTGCCACTTGCTTTCAAGTTGTTGTAGTTGCATTTGGAGGAGTGCAGTACCTCTGTGAACCAGCTTGCTCTTTTACTTTGTTCTTTGACCATGGCTGTCTTGGTGGGGGCAATGGCTTTAGTGCATTCTGTGATCCACTGGCAGAAGCTCTTTGCTGCTTGTTAAGGATCGTGTGTAGATTCTGGGAGGTGGGAGCAGGGAGAGTCACTCCACTGGTCTTCAGATACCTTTTTCCAGTTTCTTCACGTGGGTCCGGGGGCACGGTGCTGCAATGTGGGGGCCCAGAGAAGGTGAAGTGTACGCTGCGGTGGTCTGAACAGGTGAGTGGTGTGAATGTAACTTACTGTCACTGGAGGTGAAGATGGGGTTGTGCATGTGTCCTACGATGTGGGTAGGTGGTGAGCTTCTTTAGGCTGATGATGCTCAGGCTTTCCAGGAGGGCGATGGAGTTGGCGTCACTGGGGTCCTCAAGATGGAAGATGAAGTCCCTAGGAATATGTAGTGCTCAGAGTCGATTGCTTGTGGGGTGATGAATTTTGGGATGGTGATGCAGAAGCTGGGGCATGGGCCGGGTGGTCTGTAGGCAAAGGTGCCTCTGATGGTGCTTTTTCTGTCTGTGTGGATTTGGTAATTGAGGTGTTCCATTACCGGTGTGGGGTTGTCAGGGGATGTCGTACAGCGTATGTTGTCCCTGTAGATGATGGCGATTCCGCCTCTGTGCTTGCTGGTTCGGTCCCTGTGTGGTATCTTGTAACCTTCAGGGATAGCGGTGCGATGTCTGGTGTAGAGGTGGTGTTGAGACAGGTTTCTGTGAGGAAGATGATATCCGGGGTGAGGAAGAAGACCATGTCCCAGACCTCGGTGGTGTGTTTAACTAGTGTATGTGCGTTGAGTAGAATGCACTGGAGTTGTGTCGTGGTGGTTTTGGCTGATGTGTCGGGTGCGTTGGTTACTTCAATGCTGAAGGTGAGTCAGCAGTGTTGGCAGGAGAATGGCCACTGGTTCAAGCTAGCTTGGCTGATGAGGGGTGAAACCCCGAAACCGGTCCCAGGATGCTTGTTTCCAGTCCAGGGAAGACCTGGCCTAGCAGTTCGGGCTGGGCTGTTCCCATGGGGAACAGGGTCAAGAGAATGTTCCTCTGGTGGTATGTGAGGATGAGCGGCACCAGTGTTTGTTGGTGTGTCCGGGGCTCGGAGGTCAGCAGTGGTGTATCTTTGAAGGGTGGTTTGTGGGGATAAGTGGCACCAGTGTTTGTTGGTGTGTCCGGGGCTCGGAGGTCAGCGGTGGTGTATCTTTGAAGGATGGAAGAGCAAGGGGCCTTGCTGTTGGGCGCAGACGGGCTTGCTTTGGGTGCACCTTCAGTGCCCCAGCGGCGTGACTGTCACAGGAAGTGAAGATGGGGTTGTGCATATGTCCTGCGATGTGGGTATGTGGAGAGCTACTTGAGGTTGATGATGCTCTAGATTTCCAGGAGGGCAATGGAGTTGGTGTCTCTGGGGTCCTCGAGATGGAAGATGAAGTCCCCTAGGAATATGTAGTGCTCAGAGTCGATTGCTTGTGGGGTGATGAATTTTGGGATGGCGATGCAGAAGCTGGGGCACGGTCCTGGTGGTCTGTAGGCAAAGGTGCCTCTGATGGTGCTTTTTCTGTCTCTTTGGATTTGGAAATTGAGGTGTTCCATTACCAGTGTGGGGTTGTCAGGGGTCGTCGTGCAGCGGATGGTGTCCCTGTAGATGATGGCGATCCTGCCTCTGTGCTTGCTGGTTTGGGCCCTGTTTCGTATCTTGTAACCTTCAGGGATAGCAGTGCGATGTCTGGTGCAGAGGTGGTGTTGAGACAGGTTTCTGCAAGGCAGATGACATCTGGGGCGAGGAAGAAGACAGTGTCCCAGACCTCGGTGGTGTGTTTAACTAGTGTATGTGCATTGAGTAGGATGCACTGGAGTTGTGCTGTGGTGGTCTTGGTTGATGTGTCAGGTGCGTTGGTGGCTTCAGTGCTGAAGGTGAGTCAGCAGTGTTGACAGGAGAATGGTCCTCTGGTGGTATGTGAGGATGAGCGGCACCAGTGTTTGTTGGTGTGTCCGGGGCTCGGAGGTCAGCAGTGGTGTATCTTTGAAGGGTGGAAGAGCAAGGGGCCTTGGCGTTGGGCACAGACAGGCTTGCTTTGGGTGCACCTTCAGTGCCCCAGCGGCGTGACTGCCTGCGGCCTCCATTAAGTAAGTCCTGGGAGGAGGGCAGGGCATTGGGAGGCAGTGGACGGAGCTAGGTTGGAGGCAGGAAAATATGCAGCAGGCAGGGGCGGGACTGGGGAAAAAAGGAATGAACAGAGATAAGAGGAGGCAAAAAGCGCTAGAAAGCACTCAGGAAAATGGCAGGTAAGGAGGGAGAAAGCAATGAAAACAAGACAGAAGGCAGGAGAAAGCACACAGAAAAACGGACGGAAAGGAGAAAGAAAGCAGTGAAAACGAGTCAGAAAGCAGGAGAAATCACTCTGAAAAACAGAAACAAACTAGGGATAATGCACTGAAAATGAGGCAGAAAGCAGGAGAAAGCACTCAGAAAAACAGAGAGAGAGGAGAAAAAGGTAGTGAGAACGAGGCAGCAAACAGGAGTGAGCAATGCAGCATCAGGGAAGAGCTAGCCTGGGACCTGCTCGATGGGGTAGTGCTGCGGGCTCCGTTATGTAGGTCCTGGGAGAAGAGAGAGGTGCTGGGAGGTGTTGGGAGTAGAGTAGGAATGGGGGAACAAAGGAAAGAACAAAGAAAGAAAGTAGGCAAAAAGCAGAAGAAAGCACTCAGAAAAATGGGGGAAAAGAGGGAGAAAGCAGAAAAGATGAGGCAGAAAGCACCCAGACAAATGGGGGAAAAGAGGGGAGAAGCAGTGAAAACGAGGCAGAATGCATGAGAAAGCAACCAGAAAAATGGGGGAAAGGCAGGAAAAAGCAGAGAAAACAAGACAGAATCCAAAAGAAAGCACTCAGAAAAATGGAGAGAAAGAGGCAAGAAAGCAAGAGAAAGCACTCAGAAAAACAAAGGAAAGGAGAGCGAAAGCAGTCAAAAATGAGGCAGAAAGCAGGAGAAAACACTCTAAAAAACAAGGAAAGTAGTCAGAACGAGGCAGCAAACAGGAGAGAGCAATGCAGCAGCAGTGGAGAGCTGGCTTAGGATGCCTTTTACATTCAATTACCACATGGTACTGGAGTAGCATTTTACAGTTGCATTTACTGAAATCATTGGCAGAAAACTGAATATGTGTGGTTCCACTTCCCCCTTCAGTTCTTACTGAACATTTTCTAACTGGATCAATTTTCTTTACTCCATAATGGACCTATTGATGTTGATGAACTTTGATTTCCTGTGAATCATGATTTGTTTTCTGTGCTGTGATTCTTTGGGTATGGCCTAAAACACAAGAGAGGATGATGCAACTTTGAAGTGTTTCCTTAAATTCTTCACTAAATACTAGAATCCTATCACACCCATACTTAAACAAAAGGACTAAGTTGGTAATAGAGGAATCAAATCTGATTCAGAGTTTCTCCGAAACAGTCATGATTCTGTTAAACCACTGACTTCGCACTGTGACTATAACATCAAAGACTCTGACTTGGGCAACCAACAGTAACTTGAAACACAAATCAGTATTTACCTTTCCCAAATTGGTTTTGAAAGGTGTTGGATTTATCCATCTCTGCAGGGTCAGCCCCACACTTTTTGCTTTCACCTCTCCTCTTTTGCTGAATTCGTTTTTGTTGTCCTTAGGACTTTGTGCACTTTACCGCTGTTAACCACTGCTACAGTGCCAGAGATCTCTCATTTAATCATGGTCAATTGGTGTACTGCAATTGGCATATTTAATTTTCTTGTAACTCCTTAGTAAAATGGTACTAGCTGTAGCCAGGGCCTTTACATTAAAAGCTAGTAGTGGGCCTGCAGCACATATTTTGCCAACCACTTAGGTAGCTCTTCAAACATGTCTCAGGCCTGCCACTACCTGTGTGAGAAGTTATAAACTGCAATTTTGACCTTGCAATATAAACCTTTTGCCAGGCCCAAACCTTCCTTTTCAATACATATAAGTCACCCCTGGGTAGGCCCTGAACAGCCCAGAGGGCAGGGTGCAGCGTATTTAAAAAGTTGGACATGCACTTTTAATTTTTACATGCTGTGGCAGTGAAAAACTCCTACATTTGATTTTCACTACTGAACTGCCTGCATCGCTCATAGGATAACATTGGGTTACCTTATTACATTTAATAACTGATAACTTTCAATTGGAAGTCGGTAGACAGGTTGAGTTAGTTCTCTAAAGAATTGTAATTAGAAGGTCGCTTTAGTGACAAAGTTAGATCTTAAGTCATAATTCTTAAAATGACACTTTTAGAAAGATGGCATTTTCTTGTCCCAACCATTTGGTGCCTGTTCCTGGCTCACATGACTAGTTGTAGCTAGCAATTAGTCTTTGTGTATTGCTCCCAGACAGTGAGGCAAAGGGAAACTAGGTGTTGGCAGGATGGGCCACTCTGATTTAACAAGGGGGGAGGAGCTGTCACCTAGCACACACACAAATCACAAAAGCTCAGCCTGATTACTCTCACAAATCTAGCCTTTTTGGTCCCCAGGCAAGCTGGGGCTAGGGTACGGAGGAGGGGGATTCCTGACACCACCAGGGGGTGGAAGCCTCTAAAACTTTCTCCCATTTAAAAGTTGGCACCAGGTCTAAATATTGGGCCTCAAACCCCATCTCTTCAGTTCACTTTCTGGATCTGTGGAGGAACTCTCAAACAACTGCCTTGCTGTGGCTTGCTCTGTATTCTGCAAGACTGCTTTGCTGCACCTGGAAGGACTCCTTTGCTGCCTGGAGCCTGCCGTGAACCCTCAGAGTCCTGCCTTGCTGCTTGAGCACTGCTTCATCACATAAACCCATGATTACCAGAGTGACTCCAAGGGTTAGTTGGCTGGCTTCCTGTTCAGAACATCAGGGATGGAAAAGACTCCCACCATATTGAACCTGCACTGGATCAAGTGTGAGAGAGCCTTGAACCCCCAAATGGTGCCCATCCAGCCCTGGACCCTTAGATAGTCAAAATCCAAAAATTGAGACTTTGAACATTGGAACATTTTTGGCTAAAATCTGCTCCAAGAACTGAGGGAAGACCAGGACCAACCTGCTCATTAATCTCTCCAAGGTGCAGTTCCAGTAGGCCTGACTTCGCAGTTGCTCCCACTAGATTCTTGGCTACAGCAGCAGATCCTGTCCAGCAGTCCTTCGCCAAAGGGGTATCTGGACTCCTTGAACTCTCATCAGTGACAGCCTCCAGCTTTGTCTTGCTGAAGATTTTCGACTTCCAAAAACAGACTAAGGCCCGCATTACAACCCTGATGGTCGGTGATATAGTGGCGGTAATACCGCCAACTGGCCGGTGGTAATGAATATGAAATTATGACCACGGTGGAAACCGCTCAAACAGACACCACTTTAACTCATGGACCGCCGGGGTGAAATCAACAGACACCACGGCGGTAACTGCCTACAACCAGGTGGAAGACAATGTTCCGCCCACTGTATAATGACAAACCAATCCGCCACCTTTTCCGGGGTGGTACCAATGACATCAAAAGCCTGGCGGAAACACTGCATAGAAGGGAAACGACTCACCTCTATAGACTCAAGGAAGAACCACGCCGCCATGGAGCCCGAGTTGCATGTTTTCCCCATGCTCTTCTACGTTCTGCTCCACTACGAACACAAACGCTGGCGAAGACGAGCACGGTGAGTAATGCCACCTAGCACACAGGGGAGGGGAGGAGGAAAAAGAGAGTGACACACACATGCAACACCCCCACCCCCAACACCATACACACTAGCAGATGCAGTAACATTACATATTCACCCCGTACCCCTCAGTAATAATGCAAGGACAACTAAAATAGAGTAAAAAGAGTGTAATAAGATAAATATAGTAGGAATACATGCATCCAAATAAAAAAGTATATACATATTCACAAATCAAGGGACACTTCCCAGTCCTCAATGTTCGTGGGCCACAGGGCCACATCACAAAGTCTAAGGCCCCACCTCACTCCTGCAACAACAGAGAGAGAACACTGCACGAGCATCAGGTCAAAAATAGCCAGGCACCTCAGGGGGACAGGGAATGGGGGGACACCTAAGCCAGAAGATGGTACAATGCCACTGGTCCTGGAGGGGGCAACATGTCCATCACTCTGCCCTACGGAGTGCAAGGCCACAGTCTCTCAAGTGGGTGACTTGCCCACATGCTCTGGGGGGGGGCAACATGCCCTGTGCTTGGTCCTGGGGAGTGCAAGGCCACAGTCTTTCAAGTGGGTGAATTGTCCACATGCTCTGGAGGGGGCAACATGCCCTGTGCTTGGTCCTGGGAAGTGCAAGTCCACAGTCTCTCAAGTGGGGACTTGCCCACATGCTCTGGAGGGGGCAACATGCCCATCACTCTGTCCTGGGGAGTGCAAGGCCACAGTCTCTCAAATGGGTGACTTGCCCACATGCTCTGGAGGGGGCAGCATGCCCTGTGCTTGGTCCTGTGGAGTGCAAGGCCACAGTCTCTCAAGTGGGTGACTTGCCCACATGCTCTGGAGGGGGCATTGTGCTCAGTGAGCTTCATCCTGGGGAGGATGGGGTGAGTGTATGGCTTCTCCACTGGTTCTGGAGGGGGCATTGTGCCATGTGAGCTTCATCATGGGGAGGATGGGGTGAGTGGATGGCTTCTCCCCTGGTTGTGGAGGGGGCATTGTGCCCAGTAAGCTTCATCCTGGGGAGGATGGGGTGAGTGGATGGCTTCTCCACTGGTTCTGGAGGGGGCATCGTGCCCTGTGATGCAGATCTTGGGGAGTGCACGGTCACAGTCTCTCATCTGGGTGTCATACCCACAGGATTTGCATGGGCCAGGCCGCACAATAGCCCATGGACACAGGACTACACACTGTCTGCCGGCGGTGACGGCTGCTCAGTGGTGGCAGTGGTGGTGCTGCTGGTGGAGCTGGCAGTGGTGGGGGGAGTCTCCAGCCCATCCCCTGCAGCCTTGGATGGCTGCCCACTGGGGCTGCTGCTGCTGGTGGAGGTGCTGGCAGTGGTGAGGGGAAGCTCCAGCCCATCCCCTGCAGCCTCGGATGGCTGCCCACTGGGGCTGCTGCTGCTGGCGGTGCTGGTGGCTGTGCTGGCAGTGGTGGGGGGAGGCCCCCACCCATCGCCTGCAGCCTCGGATGGCTGCTCACTGGGGCTGCTGCTGGCGGTGCTGGCAGTGGTGGAGGGGGAGGTTCCAGGCCATCCCCTGCAGCCTCATACGGCTGCCCACTGGGGCTGCTGCTGCTGGTGGCGGTGCTGGCAGTGGTGGGGGGATGCTCCAGCCCATCCCCAGCAGCCCCGGACGGCTGCACCACCATGGTAGGCAGTGGGGGCTCTGACTGAGTTCCAGCACCAGGCCCCTTTTCTCTACTTTAGCAACACAAAAGGATGATGCACGGAGTGCTGAACAATGCAACAGTCACCCCCAGTCACAGATCTGGGTTTAATCCATCGTTCTTTTGCTCACCATGCCACCCCAGTTTGGACCCAGCCATATGCAAATCAGTCTTGACCCTGTTGACAGTGCTTCCCATGCCACTGGTTCAAGCTAGCTTGGCTGATGAGGGGTGAAACCCCGAAACCGGTTCCAGTCCAGGGAAGACCTGGCCTAGCAGTTCGGGCTGGGCTGTTCCCATGGGGAACAGGGTCAAGACTGATTTGCATATGGCTGGGTCCAAACTGGAATGGCATGGGCAGCAAAATAACGATGGATTTAGGCCCAGATCACTGTACTGGGGGTGAATGTTTGACAATGGTCAGCATTCCGTTCATCACTTGCTGTTTTTGCTTTGTCGCCCTAAGTGGGAAGGGTATGCCCAGACGTAGGTCCCGTGCTTCCCATGCCACTGGATTCAAGTTAGCCTGGCTGATGAGGGGTGAAACCCCGAAACCGGTCCCAGGATGCTTGTTTCCAGTCCAGGGAAGACCTGGCCTAGCAGTTCAGGCTGGACTGTTCCCATGGGGAACAGGGTCAAGACTGATTTGCATATGGCTGGGTCCAAACTGGAATAGTATGGGCAGCAAAAAAAAATGATGGATTTAGGCCCAGATCACTGTACTGGGGGTGAATGTTTGACAATGTTCAGCATTCCGTCCATCACTTGTTGTTTTTGCTTTGTCGCCCTTAGTGGGAAGGGTATGCTCAGACGTGGGTCCCGTGCTTCCCATGCCACTGGATTCAAGCTAGCTTGGTTGATGAGGGGTGAAATCCTGAAACTGGTCCCAGGATGCTTGTTTCCAGTCCAGGGAAGACCTGGCCTAGCAGTTTGGGCTGGACGGTTCCCATGGGGAACAGGGTCAAGACTGATTTGCATATGGCTGGGTCCAAACTGGAATGGCATGGGCAGCAAAAAAAATATGGATTTAGGCCCAGATCACTGTACTGGGGGTGAATGTTTGACAATGTTCAGCATTCCGTCCATCACTTGTTGTTTTTCCCTTTTCTCTACTGCCTGCTGTTGAATGCCCCTTGCCCTTCCTTCCTGCAGCTGGGGTTGCCTCCTTGCCCTTTCTTCCAGCAGTTGGGGCTGCCTCCTTGCCCTTCCTTCCTGCAGCTTGGGCTGCCTCCTTGCCCTTCCTTTCTGCAGCTGGGGCTGACTCCTTGCCCTTCCTTCCTGCAGCTAGGGCTGACTCCTTGCCCTTCCTTCCTGCAGCTAGGGCTGACTCCTTGCCCTTCCTTGATGCACTTGGGGCAGGCACCCTTTCCGTCTTGCTGGTTGGTGGCCGGGATCCTTTCCCACCTGGAGTAGCTGGGGACACGACTGTGCCCCTGGACTGGGTGGCTGAGGTGCTTGCCTGGGTTTTGACCACCCTGGCCTGACGTGAGGGACTGGGAGAGGGGGGTTGGGGAAGAGGTCAATGTTGGCGAGGAAAAATTTCTTATGGTCATTGAGGCAGGAAGAGGGAGATGGTTTGGGAATGGAGGAAGAGGGAGTGGTGGTAGGAGGTGTCAGTCTGCTGTGTTTGGGTGCAGTTGCATGGGCTGGATGCTGTTGTGAGGTTTTGTGTACTTTTGGAGGAGAGGACACAGACACAGTGGGAGAGGACACAAGGCCCTGGATGGCATTCACAATGGTTGACTGTCCAACAGAGATGGATTGCAGGAGGTCAATAGCCTCCTCACTCAGGGCAGCAAGGCTAACTGGGGCAGGGCCTGAGGTGCCTGGGGCAAAGGAGATGCCCACCCTCCTGGGTGAGCAGGCACGGGAAACTCGCTGAGGGGCTGCTGGGAGGGCGGTACTGTTATGGGGTGGAGGCTGTACCTGTAGCTGGGGTGGTCACAGAGGTGTCCGCCACCACCAGGGAGCTTCAATGGGAGAAGAAATCCGTGTCCGAACTGTCTCCTCCAGTCTCCGCCGTGGTGCTCCCCTCGCCCTCCGTCCCACTGGTGCCATCACCGTCGGTGGACTCGACCTCCTAGGTCCTGGGGGATGCAGCTCCCTCCGTTGCATGTGCCTCTGCTCCTCCACCAGATGATGCTAATGCACATAAGGACATGGTAACAAAACAAAAAGTGGGGGGGAAGAGACAAAGGATACAATTGATCAGTTGCGGGAACAACACCACTGTTGGCGTACACAACACAATCACACACAGGGAACAACCCTACGCATTAGGCAATGCACTACCAGTCATAATGCTAGTCACCAGCCCATGGATAGGGACATCTAACGCAAATTGCAGCATACCTGAGACACACAGACCCCTGCCCAGTAGTGGATGCCTACTAGCTTGGCTGGAGGGCTTTCACATCAGAATCCTGCACAACATGGGACCTACTCTGCAATGCCAGTCCTGGCCTAGAGTTACCCACAGGGTCCACAGCCCCACCCAGATACCACCCCACCAGGCGTACATTGTATATTAGTGCACTGTACTCACCCCCTTGTGGCTGCTGTGATGCCCCCAAGCGCACATCCAGCTCTGGATAGGCCACCACGAGTATGCAGGCCATCAGCGGGGTCAGGGTTTGATGGGCACCCCTTCCTCGTTGGGAGGCCATCCCCAGCTGGGCCTCCGCGGTCTTCCATACCCAGCGTCTCAGGTCCTCCCACCGTTTCAGACAGTGGGTGCTCTGCCTGCCGTAGACCCCCAGGGTCCGCACGTCCTTGGCGATGGCACGCCATAAACCCTTCTTTTGATGGGCGCTGACCTGCATGGAAATAGACACAGGGAAAGGTATAAGTCCGACCGTCCTGGCTGTTACACTCATGGCCCACCGTGCCCGTTCCCATCCCCATTAGAATAGACATGGCCCACCATACATGCTCTACACTGCCCAGGGCCCATCCACCAACTCCCCCACATGAGGCCTTCACTCACAGCACTCCATGCATTCACGCCCCATGCATCGTATTCACGGTGTACTCACCTGTTGGTCTGGAGGCCCATACAACAGTCGGTACTGGGGTAGGACCCCATCCACCAGTCGCTCCAACTCCGCAGAGGTGAAGGCAGGGGCCCTTTTCCAGGTCACAGGTCACAGTAGCACCTGCAGTGTAGGTCCTCTCCTGTTGAAGGTCAGGTAGCAAGTGAGTGCACAGATAGAAAATGGCGGTCACGTCCGCGGCAGTGCGTACCGTCACTGCCTGCGTACATCACCATTGGCCACAGTACCCCAATGATAACCAAGGAGGAGTTGCACGGCGGTTCTCGACCGCCCCCGCAACGGCGCACAACGTTGGCAGAATTACCTAATTTCCACCTGTCCCTCCGTACTGGACAGGCGGACACCATTTCAGGGGAGGTGCAGGCCATGGATCCTAACTGCATCACAGTACACAAATGCACTATGCTGGACATCTCCCAAAAAATAATGTTACAATCACAATATGCATTGAACTGTAGCGGTTGGAATGTAGAGATAATGACCAGCTGCTCACTCTTTTGCCCCATAGATTGCAACCGCTGCGGATTAATAGGAGATGAAGACATCCCCCCGTGTAGTGACCCCTGGTGGATTTGGCAACAATGGAGGACAGGCACATTATCCTCAACTCTAGACTTGACAGGGCCACAATCACAGAGCTGTGTGCCCAATTGAAGCCTGACCTAATACCTGCTATCCGTCAACCCACCTGGATCCCCCCTCTTGTGCAAGTCCTATCAGTGCTCCATTTCCTGGCAAGTGACTCTTTCCAAGTGACAGTGGGCATGGCAGCAGGAACGTCACAGCCAATGTTCTCAATGATGCTGACCAGAGTGTTGTCTGCCCTGATTAAACACATGTGCAGCTACATTGTTTTCCCCCAGGTGGAGGATTTGGCCACAGTGAAAGCTGACTTCTATGCAATGGGACATATCCCCAACATCATTGGGGCAATTGATGGAACACATATTGCATTTGTCCCCCCCACCGGAAAATGAACAGGTGTTCAGAAACCGAAAAAGTTTTGACTCCATGAATGTCCAGATGGTGTGCCTGGTGGACCAGTACATCTCCCACATCAATGCAAAGTATCCTGGGTCTGTGTATGATGCCTTTATCCTGAGGAATATCAGTTTCCCAAAGGTGATGGCCCATCTCCAGAGGTACGGGGTGTGGCTAATAGGTAAGCCCTGGTCCCACTCAGTGGATGTTGGTGTATGGGTATGGTGTGGGCCCTATTGGTGAGTGGGTGGCTAACAGTTGTCCTTCGATATTTGCAGGTGACTATTTGCTACTGACCCCTGAGAGGAATGCCAGAACAAGGGCAGAGAAACTTTACAATGAGGCACATGGGCAAACAAGAAGGATTATAGAGAGGACCTTCGGCCTCCTGAAGGCCAGGTTTCGTTGCCTCCATCTAACAGGTGGATCCCTGTGCTACTCACCCAAGAAGGTCTGCCAGATCATCGTGGCATGCCGTATGTTGCACCACCTTGGCTTGCGTCGCCAGGTGCCTTTTCCGCAGGAGGAGGAGGCTGGAGATGGCCATGTGGCAGCAGTGGATCCTGTGGACAGTGAAGATGAGGAGGCAGAGGATGAGGATGAGGACAACAGAAGTGCAATTATTCGTCAATACTTCCAATGAGACACAGGTAAGATATTGTTAATACACATATAATACAGTTTGATGTGTGACATTGTCACTGGCAGGCTGTGTATTCCTTCTTCTATGCCCACTCACTGTACCCTTTGGCATCTCTTTTTGCAGATGCTGGTGCCTCACAATTGCTCCTGGTGTGGTCAGTGTAGCCAACTACAGGTCTTTTTAATGTAAACACTACTGTACAGTTGAATTGCAACGTTTGAACCTGGCTAAACGAATACATTTTGAAAACATTTGACACACACCATAATTGTATTTTATCAAAGTGTTTTTATTGCAGTGCTCTGAAAAAGAGGGAGTAGTGCAATGGGCTGGGTTGATGGTGGAGGAAAGTCCAGGGTAGAGTCCAGTCTATTTGTATCACAGGTGCATTGTCCAAGGGGGCATAGAAACAGGAGCAGTGGCAGTTCAAGGTGGACAGGCTGAAAGAGTGGGACACAAGGGTGACAATCAGGAGAGTCTTATTTCCTGGCAATAGTCTCTGGCTGCTGCCTGGATCGCAGGGAACACTTGCGGGGTGGTTCTCCATCTGTAAGGGGAGGGGTGCTGGTGACCTGTTGGTCCTGTGACGGGGCCTCCTGTCCACTAGCGGAAGTGGAGGTGGGGGGCTGTTCAGTGGTTTGGCTACTGTCAGGGGCCTGGTGGTGTGCCACTGCCTCCCTCATACTGTTGGCCATGTCTGCCAGCACCCCTGCAATGGAGACCAGGGTGGTGTTGATGGCCTTCAAGTCCTCGCTAATCCCCAGCTACTGTCCCTCCTGCAGCCACATGTTCTCCTGCAACTTGTCCAGAATCTGGACCAGCGTATCCTGGGAATGTTGGCATGCTCCCAGGACCACAGTGAGCTTCCCTGTTGTCCTGTGCCTCTGACCCCTGAACCGTGTGGGCCTCTGCCACTGCCCCCAGGTCCCTGATTGTCCTGTGTTAGTGGGGTGGCCTGGGGTCCCTGTAGTGGAGGACACACTGCTGATTGACATGTCCTGGGGACAGAGGTATGGGCCCACTGGGTGTGTGTTGTGGTGGTGTTTCCTGAGGGGAGAGGCTCTGTGGTGGTGTGCGAGTGTGCCTGGGTAACCGACTGTCCGGAGGTCCCAAATGGGTCAGGTTGGTCATTCAGATCCAGGCGACCAGAGCTGCTGTCATCACTGTGGGCCTCATCTGTGGGGGGACTGGATGTTGCTGGCACCTCTTCGCCGGAAACATTGGCTGGGTTACCTGTGGGGATGTAAATGCAGTGTTCTTGTTTCTGAATGTGACATATTGTGCATGGGTGTGTTGCCCTCTTTGGTTGGATTTGCCCTGGCAGCTTTTCCTTGTGTGAGTTGTTATTTGGTGGGCTAGGTGATTCTCTCTAGTGTGCATGCTGTGGTGATAGGTGTCCATGCAGGTCTGTGAGGGGTGTCCATGCATTGGTGTTGCATGCAGGGCTTGGCATTAGGATGAGGGCATTGTGATGGTGGGGTTTGTGGGAGGTAGTAGAGTGATGGGAGTGAGGGTGAGGGTGGGGTATGTGAAGGCATGCAGGTAAGGGGGTGATAGTAATAGAGAGTTGACTTACCAGAGTCCAGTCCTCCTGCTAATCCTGCCAGGCCCTCAGGATGCATGACTGCCAAGACTTGCTCCTCCTATGTTGTTATTTGTGGGGGAGGAGGTGGGGGTCGCCCGCCAGTCCTCTTTTCAGCTAGTTGGTGTCTTGCTGCAGCAGAACGTACCTTCCCCCGTAGGTCGTTCCACCTCTTCTTGATGTCATCCCTTGTTCTGGGGTGCTGTCCCATGGCACTGACCCTGTCCCCGATCCTCTGCCATAGCTCCATCTTCCTAGCAATGGATATCTGCTGTACCTGTGAACCAAATAGCTGTGGCTCTACCCAGATGATTTCCTCCACCATGACCCTTAGCTCCTCCTCAAAGAACCTGGGGTGTCCTTGTGGTGCCATGAGTGTGGTGTGAGTGGTGTGGATGAGGGTGTGTAGGGTGATGTGTTGTGGTGTGTGTTGTGAGGTTCGTGGGTTGTGTATAGGTGATGGTGGTATGTGGCTCTGGTAGTGTGGGTGCTCTTGCTGTCTCTCTCGTAAGGGGTTGTGGGTAATGTGGGTGTGTGTTTTTAAGTGGTGAGGGTGTGTGTGTGTGGGTGAAGGTGTGTGTTTTATAGTGGTGTGGGTGTGGTGTGTGTATAGGTGTCAGGTGTGTGTAGTTTGAATTGTCCAATGTGGTGTTGTTTTGTATGTGTGTGTACATTTTGAGCGCGGCGTACCGCCAATGGTTTATCGCCATTGAATGTCCACCGCAGTGATTCGTGGGTCATAATGTTGTGGGTGTTGTTCTGTTGGCGTAACGGTGTGGGTTTGAAAACCGCCAGTTTATCACTGACGTTGGCTAGCGGACTTTTGTGTGTGGCTGTATAGTGACAGATTGGTATGTGTGTATCATAATATGGTTGGCGGATATCCGCGGCAGCGGCAATATGATGGTGGCAGTCGGCATGGCAGTAAGTGGAAATTACTGCCAATGTCATAATGAGGGCCTAAGTCTAAACGTAGAAATCTTCACCACAACTTCATTAAGTGGCTCGCGGACGATGACGCTCTCTCCTCGGACACCGCCTAAAGACTTACCCTGCCATACTTTATCTTCTCAGAACATTGGGCCTGATTACAACTTTGGAGGAGGTGTTAATCTGTCCCAAATGTGACGGATATACCACCAGCCGTATTACGGGTTCCATAGGATATAATGGACTCGTAATACGGCTGGTGGTATATCCGTCACATTTGGGACGGAATAACACCTTCCTCCAAAGTTGTAATCAGGCCCATTGTCTTCGAACATTTTTTTAAGCCTGAAGGTAACAACTGTCCAGGCCCAATCCACTTCTTGTATCCAACCTGCACTCCATTGCGCCAGCCATATTTTTTTACTCTGACCAGGTCTCGTACGACTGGATGTCTGCGGTTGGTGATTCAATCTTTTAGGTGCTAGTTTTTTTCTAAAAAGTTTATAAGTTCATAACTGGTTTTACTAATTGGATTTTTGTTGATATGGTGTCAACTTATTAAAATTACTTTATTTTTCTAAATTGGTGTGGGATTTTTCTAGCATTGTCTTTTCACTTGATTGTTGGTTGAGTGCTAAATAAATACTTTACACATTGCTTCTAAGTTAAGCCTGACTGCTTTCATGCCAAGCTACAAGACGATTAAGCACCAATCGATTTAGTGAATTGTGTGGTTCATCCTGACAGGAATAATGGCTGCTGCTTGAATGGGATTCAACCCCCTTCAACCAACAACCCAATTTCTCACAAAAGGTTTGTAAAAATATAGGATAAAACAAGGCTGTTTAAAAACATAAGGATAATCTTACTCCAGATGAAAAAATCAACTCTTATTTGTCTCATAAATGGGAAATT
Source organism: Pleurodeles waltl (assembly GCF_031143425.1). Lineage (NCBI taxonomy): Eukaryota > Metazoa > Chordata > Amphibia > Caudata > Salamandridae > Pleurodeles > Pleurodeles waltl. Next base: position 742,873,292 of record NC_090450.1, on the reverse strand, counting down.
GTATTCAAAGACGCAGGTAAGAGGGGGGACATGGTAATTATGGATAGAGAAGCATATTGCTATCTGATGCCCCTGCAGTGTTCTCTCCATCATGTTCGGGGATTGAGTGTGGGCCTCGCCCATGCCGAGTGGGCCCAGTGTTCCACGGACTTCAATGGAACACTACCTGGACTACTATTCTTGGTGTATATATTTATTTATAGTGTATATATATTTTTGCGTCCTGGATTTTAATATATTACAATGGTTACACTCATTTGCTTTTGTCTTTGCATTCTTCCGGGGGGTTTGGGGGGTGTAACTGTAATGTATCATGCTGTATGAATGTGTGTGTTGTAGTGGGGAGGGTGGGGGTGTTGCGTGTGTGTGTCCCTGTTTTGTCCCCTCCCCCCTCCCCTGTGTCGTAGGTGCAGTACTCACCGTTGTCTTCACCGCTGGCGTTCGCGCTCCTGTTAGAGGGGCAAGAAGATGAGGGCTGGCAGGTTCTGGAGCTCGGGTTCCATGGCGTCCGGGTCCTCGTGGGGTGTGTAGAGGTGAGCGTTTTCCCTTCGAAGTCCTGTTTCCGCTGTGTTTTTGTTTGCGGTGAATCCGCCCCGGAAAAGGTGGCGGATTGGTAGGTTGTGATACTGTGGGCGGTACATTGTCCTCCGCCTGTCTGTTGGCGGTGACCGCCAAGCTGTTTGTTTGTACCATTGTGGAGGTCGAAGTGTTAAAGTGGCTGTCTTTGTTGGCGGTTTCCGCCACAGTCGTAATTGCAATTTTTTTACCGCCGGCATGTTGGCGGTCTTACCGCCGCTTTAACACAGACCGCCAGGGTTGTAATGACTCCCTATGTGTATATTTCTAGTTATGTATAGTTCTTTAGAAAATATGTATCGCTACTATGTCATAACAATAAAATACACACACACTCTTTAAACCTGTTTGACTAAGTATATTTTACCCATGGTTCTAATTATGTATTGTATGTGTATATGTGTGTGCATTTATGTGTGTTTGTATGTGTGTGTGTGTATATATATGTATGTGTATATGTTGTTTCTGTGCTTGGCATGTTCGTGGGTCATTGCATGGCTCCTGGGTGGGTTGTTATACTAGATATCTATGAATTCCTGCTCTCATCTTATCACACTTATCTACCTATCATCATATGTCATGTCTCTATCAAACTATCCTCCATTCTCACTCTGACTCATCCCAAATCCTTTCTACTACTTTCATCTCCTAAATAACTCTGCCTAAGCTCTTCCCTCCGCTTCCACATCTAACTCACCAAACCTTTCTCTACTACCGTGACCTCCCACACAACCCTACTAAATTCTCCCACATTTATCTCACCCTGCTACTATGCTCTCCCTAACTCTTCCACATACTCTTCCCTCCTCCGTCCCCCTTTACTCATCCCAAGCCTTTGGGTTGAGTAAATGAAGGATATACTCCCAATTAACACTTCTGGATTTCTTTCCTCCTCCACCCCTCCATTACTCCAGTCAATCTAACTAACAAACTCTCATATCCGCGGCTCAAATTAACTCATAATAATACTAAAGTTGTACTCATTATTTCCTGATACTAATCCATCACTAATTCTTGTTGGGTTCCAGAGTAGCGTGCTACTCACCGAAAAGCGCTTCGACGCCTCGTCAGGGGTAGTAAGCGCTATATAAATACGATTACAATACAATACAATACAATACAATACAATACAATACAATACAATACAACAAAATAAATTGGCAACTAATGGATTTAACAGCTTATGACAAATTACTGACAATTCCTGTAGGTAAAATCACCAAATTATAACACTTCTGTTTTATGAAATGGAGATGGAAAAAACTAGTCATGGATTTGGAATACAAATGTTATGGTTCTCTTTCTAAAGTATATCTATATTTATATTCTACATAAAATACATAAACCAGGACCATTTCCTCCTTTAGGCCTTTTATTTCAGGTCTAGGCATACCTACAGAGAAGTTCCCAGAACATGTTGAAAACTTCATATGTAAACTCGTAGAAAACTTACCATCATTCATACAAGACACAAGAGATAATCTAAACAAGTTTATGGCTGTGTATTGGAGGCTGAGAATGTTAATGGTGACACTCAATGTATGTTCCTTATATAGATATATTCCTAAAGATATTGGCCTACAAGTGGTGGTGCACTTCTTATGCTTACTCCTTTCGAATAAACACAGATGTTGCAGAATATGATAACTCTGATTTTGAAAAATAATCTAGATTACACAATAAGTGGTGATATAGATAAAAAACAAGAAATAGTTATGGGATCCAGATTTACTCCATCCTGCATGAACAGCACACGGGTGATTTGAAGGGGAGCATTTTATGAACCAATGAACAAGGCCATACACAGAACACATCCTCTCTTGGGACAACTTATAGGCAACATCATTATGCTTTGATCTGGCCCCATCTAGGCGCTACAAGATTTCAACTCATATTTGGAAAACAATTAATACAATGTCAATTTCACTATGCATTTTAGTGACTAAAGCATAGAATAGTTGAATGAGACACAGTTCATGATTGACACCATTAAGCCAATATACTGTATAGTAACCCAATAGACTGAAATGCTGTTTTACATACAAAAAATACACATTCTAATGCTCAATATTTACTACAAACCTCTTGGAGACAAGCCTGACACATAATTACAGTCAGGAGGATAATTTCTTAATAGAACTACTTAATCTTAAAAAACAGTCATAAGAACACAGCATTGTGTCTAGTGCGTGATCCTAGAAGGTCTGTTGAGTCCTTTTCTTAATTGCTTGCGGAAAAAGCGACTCCTCCCAGTAGTCATGGTGCTACCCTGTAAAGAATAGAGGTGTTGTTTCTTTAGGAAAGGCCCAAGTAAGGGTGGAAATCTACAAAGAGGAAAACCTTCCCTGGAAATCGTGTAACTCTTCACTGAAGATTAAGAATAATACTGAAGTCAACTCTCCTGACATCTGGAAGGAGAAAAGAGACCAGCAAGAATCGCATAATTGGACAGTCAAAGCAAAGGAATTTACACATTTCTCCGTGAGCATTGGAATGTGCTTGTCTCTGATAATACTGTAGCATCTGAAGATTCTACAGAGCATTTGTAGGGTGTGGAAGCAGGAGGAGACAACTGCGTTGATTTGGTGCTTCATGGTGAGTTTGCTGTCGAGGATTATGCTGCGGTTACTGGCATGGGGTGGGTGTGGGGCCAAGCTGTGATGGCCCCAAGCTGTTGTTCCATATAGACATGTTTTTCCCTGAAGATCAGCAGTTCCATCTTGTCAGAGTTGAGCTTAAGGCAGTTGGTTCTTATCCAGTCGGCAACACTGGTCATGGTGTTGTGGGAGTTTGTTCTAGTGGTGGAGTGGTCTTCAGGTAAGCGAGAGGATGAGTTGTGTGTCATCTGCATAGGAAATGATGTTGAATCCTAGGGATCTGATGATGTCAGTGAGGGGAGTCATGTAAGTGTTGAACAATGTGGGGCTTAGGGATGATTCTTGGGGTACGCCACAGATATTGCTCTCTGGTTCAGAGGTGAAGGGTGGTAGGTGGATTCTCTGCATTTGTCCTGTGAGGAAGGAGGCAATCCACTTGAGGGCATTCCCCTGGACGCTGTTGTTGTTGAGGCTGTTAATGAGTGTGTAGTGTGATATGGTGGCGAATGCTGCTGATAGGTCGAGGAGAATTAGGGCTGCTGTCTCCCTGCGGTCAGGGAGGGATCTGATGTTATTTGTGGCTGTGATAAGGGCAGCCTCATTGCTGTGGGTGGTGTGGAAGCCAGATTGAAAGGCTTTGAGCAATTTGCTCCTTTCCTGGTGTTCTGTGAGCTGGTGTTTGATAGCCTTCTTGCGGACTTTGGTGGAGTACGATAGCAGTGAAATGGAGCTGTGGGTGGGTGGAGGGTTTATTCAGGATGAGTCTAACTTCAGCATGCTTCCATCAGTTAGGGAAGGCTGCCATGGCTATGGAGGTGTTAGGGGTGTTGGTGAGTTCTGTGCAGATTTCCTTAGTTCATCTGTTGAAAAAGTGGTGGGGCAAGGAACGTGGATGCTCCGGAGTGGATGGAGGGCATGGTGAGTCCATGTAGTGATCGCTTGATTGTCTGTGGGTGGGATGAGGTTGCTGAAGTTGACATCAGTGGAATGAGAGTCAAAGATATTGTAGATGGTGGCTATCTTGCGGTGGAAATAGTCCAATAGGGTGTCAGAGTTCTTGGAAGGGCATACAGTGCACTCTGTGGCTGATGGGCTGGAAAATTCTTTAACTGTTGAAGAGTTCCTTCATGTGGTTGGCATTTGTTTCTATGTGGTTCATGAGTGCTGCTCTCTTGGCATCCCTGATGCATTGGTGGTAGCTATTGAAGGCTGATTTGTAGGCGGTTTGGTCAGAATCGTTTTTGGTGGTGCGCCATTGTTTCTCTAGTTGCTTGTAGCTGTGTTTGATGGTTCTGAAGTATACCAGCTGGCTTGTCTTGAGACTTTGTTGGTTTTGGCTGGCTTCATAGAGGTAACTCTGTTGGGTCATTTGGTGAGCCAGGTGGAGATGTCCTGGGTGGCCTGCTCTAGGTCTGACGTGGCTTCAGGGTGAATGGTGCAGAGGGTCTGCTCCAACTGCTGTGAGAGTAGCTGGAGGGCTTGGTGGTGCTGTCCTGGGTACCTGCAATGGTGAAGTAGACCATGGTGTGGTCAGTTCAGGTGAGATCTGTGGTGTGGCTGTATTTGACTCTGTCGTTGGATGTGAAGATCAGGTCCAATGTGTGTCCTGCTTTGTGTGTGGGGTTGTTGACCAGTTAGGTGAGGCTGATGTTGTTCATGCTGTCCAGGAGGGTGGCAGTGTTGGCATCATTGGGGTAGTCAAGGTGGAAGTTGAGGTCGTCAAGTAGGATGTAGTGTTTGGAGTCAATGGCTAGGAGGGCAATAAAGTTGGAAATGGCATTGCAGAAGGGTGTTGAGGTCCAGGGGGGTTGGTAGGCGAGGGTGACTAGAATGGTCATCTTAGAGTCAGTTAGAAGTTGGAAGTTGAGGTGTTCCATGATGGATGTGGGGTTGTCTTCGGTGGCTAAGTTTCCTCGTGGATAATGGCATTGCCTTCCCTGTGTTAGATTGTGCAGTCTCAGGGTATCATCTTGTAGCTGTCTGGCATTGCTGTGGTGATGTTGAGGTTAGAGGAGGGGCTGAGCCAAGTTTTGGTGATAAAAAATCACGTCAGAGGCAAGGGTGGTGATGGAGTCCTAGATTTCCGTGGCATATTTACAGACAGGATCAGGCATTGAGTAGAATGCACTGAAGCAGTTCCGGGGCATTTGAGGTCTTCAGGGTGGGTATGGTAAGGGTTCCCGTGAGGGTGGATGGTTCTGTTTTGCTGGAGAAGTGATAAGGTCGTTAGCTGAAGGGTTCTTCTGTTGATCTGGGGGAGGTGGTGCAACAGAAGTTGTTGTGGCATCTGGTATCCAGGGCTTGGAGCTCGGTGGTCGAGTACCGGTGGGTGGCAGGAGGGCCAGGGTTCCTGGCGCTGGGCACAGTCCAGACACAAATGGGTGCAGACGGGCTTGCCTTTGGCTCATCTTTGGTGCACTGGTGGCCTGTAGGCGCTGTGGCCTTCTTCAAGTAGGTACTGGGGAAGGAAGGGGTGTGGATGGTACTGGACGGGACCGGCAGGTGGCCAAAAAAGGGCAGGAATGGAGCTGTGGGAAAAAACAAATGGAGCCACAGGAAAAAACAATGGCAATACAATGACAATACAATAAAAATGCAGTAAACTACAATGAAAATACAATGCCAATGGGGTTACAAAGGAGTTACGACACAGCACTACAGCCCTAACTGGAGGAGTTACAAAGGAGTTGCACGGGACAAGAGGAGTTACAAAGGAGTTATATGGGGACACGAGAGATGCGTCGGGGAGAGGTGCGGTGTCAGTGGCAGGCAGCAAGCTAGGCCAGAGGCGATGCAACAGGGGAGCTGGCAAGGTCCTGGTCAATGGGGTCATGCTGCGTCCTCCATTAAGTAGGTCCTGGGGGAGGGAGGGGCACGGATGGCAGTGGCAGGGCTGGCAGGTGGTGAAAAACAGGCAGGAAGGGAGTGGTGGGAATAACAATGGCAATGCAATAGAAATACACAGAACTATGCTGAAGCAGATGTCTTAATTAGAAATTATTAATGAGTGTTTACGTAGTTTGAATAATGATTTATGTAGAAAATGAATAACGTAGGGGAAAATAATACGCACTTTTGGAATTGTGACCTCAAAGAATGGCCATCAGTGTTCATGAAATGTACTAATTAATTATTAATACTTATGAAATATTGAAAATGTATTAGATTAATGTAGTAATATGTCATATTGAGGGTTATGAAGTATGTTCTAGATTATTAATTGTAGGCCTTAACTTAGTGAGTGTCTTCGCCTAGTTTTGTCAGGCCTCATCCAGAAGCTGTATTTCTTAGCGTTTAATAAAATATGCTAAAAGTGTGAACTAACTGTGAAATGTTCATTGTCTTGTTAAAAGTGCTTAGCAGAACCTTTCCATGAGAACCAACTAACAGGAGACAGTGTCCTTAAAATTGTAACAAGCTATGTGTAACGTGTGCGAGAGTTTCTTTCCCAGGATGCGAACAATGAAGACACTGACTGGAGACCAAGATGCAACAAATTAGATACCTAACGAGCCGGATGATGAGGACATCATAAAGCGGACCAATCAATGTTGTGTGAAGAAAGAAATATTAGAATTCATAATTTTGGTATATAAAAATTATTGGGTAGAGTAATAACGTACGATTAACTGACCAATATGGAATTAAGGGATAGTTTGGCTGACTGTGATATAACAACGCGACAGAGGAGAATTATTCAGATTTGAGGCAAATCTTATCCCGTTATGAGATGCAATATTGAGAAATAGAGACTTGAGATTCTGTCATTGGGCTCATACTCTCTGACTGAGAGCCTGATGCTCTGCTGATCAACTAATGACTTGAGGACAAAGACTGATTCTGCTTGCTGACCCATACCGTGGATAGGTAGATATGACAATGTGACTGAATTGCAATTTGTATGCCTTTCCTTTCTAGGTACCAACTGCGCTGTTTTAATAGTTTTCCTTAGCTAGATGTATTCCCAAAATTTGTATTCTAAATTGTTTTGCATGATGCCCCACATGCTGATGCTAATCTGGGTTAGTTGAGGTTATTCACATGACCACTGAGAAATTGCAGGGACAAATGTTTGACGAGCTATCTTGCGGAATTCTATATACGTGATTACTTGTTGCAGCTGACTTTGTTAATAATCTGTACTGTTGCTTTAGAATGTGTTGTGATTCAAGCCTTGATGAGATTGCCTTTCTGTCGTCACTTTGGTCAACTAGTATTGTTTTTAAATGTGTTTCATTTGATTTTGAGATTAATCTACATGATTTCAGCACTGTTAATATAAGGGAAATAAACTTACTAAACTTTGCTAAAGGTGTGGTTATTCAAGGCTGAAAAGTCATGGTGCGTGACAATTACTGACTCTATTGATCATTGATTGACAAATGATTATTGATTATTGTGTATTGATTATGGTTCCTGTTCTGGAACTATGGTAAGAACATCTTAAACGAGTCAAAAGGCTCATTGACCTATATGCGTCCCCTTGTAAGTTTACTTATTAAGGACCGATGCGCTACCAGTTGTGTGTCAGGAAGAGACGTGGGGTCAGCAGGAGGCAGCAAGCTGGCAGGTAGGCCAGAGGCGATGCAACAGGGACGCTGTCACAGGTCCTGCTCTATATTCCAATAATGTGCGCTACAAAACGGACCCATCATGTTCTGTAGAAAAGGCCACAAAGGTACCATGAAGCTCTGTCTTGATGAAGTGGAAAATTCCCTCAAACAGCCTGGTAAACGTTGGCTTTGAAATGATAGAGAAATGGCTCTGAAACTGGACCTAGCGAACTATCTAGAAAATACGTTCCCTTTCACAATGCCAGAAATGAATCCTTACAGAATTGTGTGGGCCAAGGCAGAGCCACTGGAATTATGTAGAAATGCAGTTTATGTTAATTTTCAGACATACTGATGATACATGAGCAAGCGTTGCACGTCATCAGTACCATTCTATTGAATACAGCTAATCAGCAACAGATAAGTTATCTGTTAATCTTTTCAGAGTTTGCCATGGTGTGGCACCATATTTGATGCTTTTGATCTATTTGAGTTAAAAACACATTTGTTTCTTGAAATCTGAGAACTATGCAACAAGTAGTGGATTAAGTGGCAAGTAATTGTGTGAAAAATGCTGCAGAATCACATAATTCTAGTATTCCCCGCCCTATAACAGCATTAATTTACGGCTCTTGGGTGGAGCCATTAAAAGCGTATTTACTTCTTAAATGTATTGTAGAAGTGGGTTCCACTCAAGTGGCATGGCATGATATGGTATTTAAGTTTTCAGCAGAGTTTGAAGATGCTATATGTATATTAAAGATACACTTTAGCATGTGCTGATGATGTACCCATTGTGTGTTTCAGGACTGTGAGAACAATTTCTGTGCCTGCTTGTAAATGATCTTATTTCTTTGAGAGGGAAGCAGGTAGCAATTGCAGGTGGTCGCTTTCTACACCAAGTACATATACGTAAACAGAGAGGAAACTAATATAGTGATACACTTGAAACACCCTTTTATTAGTATGGAGGCTAATGTACTTCAATTTAAATTATTATTAAATAAAAAAAAGTTATCAATGATATATAAAATAAACTAATGAAGTGTTGGTGGTTGACTAATATATATATATATATTTTACATTTTTAAATGTCAGCCTAAAACCATTATTTGCGAACTTAAATGTATTTGATATTAATGGTTAGGTGGAGTTGTTTTTTTAGAATTTAATTAAGAATGTGTTGACTACAGACGACAACTTGAGGTCGATAGATGCATATGTATGAAACACAGTTTTCAGTATGCTCACATTAGTTACATACTGGATATATTGTATTATGAACCTATGTCTCAATATTTGTTAATGCTACCAAATGTACAAACATATCAAAATTTAACATTTTGAAGACCAAGATAATAATTAAAATGCGTAAAACAAAAAATTAAGGGGGTCATTCTGACTTTGGCGGGCGGCGGAGGCCGCCCGCCAAAGTCCCGCCGTCAGAATACCGCTGCGCGGTCAAAAGACCGCTGCGGTAATTCTGAGTTTCCCGCTGGGCTGGCGGGCGACCACCAGAAGGCCGCCCGCCAGCCCAGCGGGAAACCCCCTTCCATGAGGATGCCGGCTCCGAATGGAGCCGGCGGAGTGGAAGGGGTGCGACGGGTGCAGTTGCACCCGTCGCGATTTTCAGTGTCTGCTTGGCAGACACTGAAAATCTTGGTGGGGCCCTGTTAGGAGGCCCCTGCAGTGCCCATGCCATTGGCATGGGCACTGCAGGGGCCCCTAGGGGCCCCACGACACCCGTTACTGCCAGCCAGGTTCTGGTGGTCAAAACCGCCAGAGCCAGGCTGGCGGTAAGGGGGTCGGAATCCCCATGGCGGCGCTGCCTGCAGCGCCGCCATGGAGGATTCCCTAGGGCGGCGTCCCGCCGGTTTCCCATTTCTGACCGCGGCTGTACCGCCGCGGTCAGAATGCCCAAGGATGAACCGCCAGCCTGTTGGCGGTGCATCCGCGGTCCCCGGCCCTGGCGGTTTTTACCGCCAGGGTCGGAATGACCCCCTAAGTCTAGAGAGTACCTTCTCTGTTAAGCCTCTATGTTAAGCCTCTTTAGAATGGACTGAGCTCCTTATGTTGTGAAGAATCCTTGTCATAGAGTAGGTTACATTTACTCAGCCCAAATTTACTTTTGTTCAGATCAGATGTCGATCTGGTAGGTAAGGTAAAATAATATTTAGAATACTCCAATTTCTAGAAGCTTCTTCTTCTATGCTACACCTAGTCATTTTCGTTGCTTCTAAATCAATTTGTGACAAACACTCCAAGTCTCCAGCACCATACCAGCAGTGGCGTTTTAAGGCCTTTCGGCATAATGGAAGCTTATATTTGGCAAACAAATGTGTACACATTGTTATCACAGTTAGTAAACCTTAGTTTGGAGAATGATACCCTCTATTCTCTGCTGTTTTCTCTTTTAAGCCACTATTTGTGTAGCTATATCCAAAGGGCATCCCTCAATATAAAAATGTAGCTTTGGGGTATCTTATCTCATTCTCTTTCAGGAAAATCTTTCGGGATTGCAGCCTCCCTCTTGCTTTTAACTCTCAGTGTGCTAGTAAGTAAATCCTCTACCTTACTAATTTCTATTTATTGATCTTCATAGCCAGCCCCTTTATTCCTAATTCTGTGTGATACTACATCGGACTGTCTTGGATGTCATGTGCCTCGAAGGGTGACCCTGCTGTCCCAGCTAGCTGTAGGAATTTGCCACTCTTTATTAAAGCAATACTTCACTTTATGAATTTATTTTCACTAAAATGTTTTGATGAAGAAGCCTTCAAATTCACTTTCCGTATGAGAATGTTCGAGACAAAAAGGAGAATTTCTCCAGCAGTTTAGCTGAAAAATATTTGAAATAGTTTTGTTATATTCAGAAGTTATGGATTTCACCCAATTATTCATAGAGATATATAATTTCCCATGTCCCTAATATCTGGCGAATCATCTTAAACCCACTTACTGATAGCTTCCTTGAATTTACACATCGTTAGCCATCACATTTCTATGATAAAGCCTGGTGGACAGTGTGAGATGTCATATATATATTATTATTTTTCTATTTTTTTACAATTAAATAGGTCTTCAACTTGCTTGTGGATCCATCAGATTTGCAAACAGCACTGTTTTGTGTAAGCCTTATAATGAGACCCATGCAGGCTGTGCAGCAAAATAATACAATTAAAACTGTTCATCTCTTTTAAAGTACTTGCTTGTCCAAAACTGTGATCTCCCAGATGTAAACAACTTTAATGAAGGGGGCGTTCCAGTTCTGTAATACCAGTGCTGCACTTTGAAAACTTCTAATAGTCTCAGGTGAGACGTGAAGGCTACGATGGATTACTGAAACTACCCTCACTGTTGGTGAACTTCTCAGTCGCTCATATTCCTCATATGGACAAACATCATTACTCCCAGTGTACAATCGGTAAATATAACATAAGAAATGGGGTCCAAAGTTTTTCTTTTGAGCCCATTAGGCATCACTACTGTATGCTGGTGTTGCTGAATTGTGAGGCTGCCTGGTCTATATTCCACCTCATGCGTGTTTCTTCCATCACCCTATGCTTCTTGTCTCTCTATCTCACTTTTGCAGGTTCTTTTTTGTCTCTACTTTATCCTTATGTCACCATTTTCCTTTCTCTTTCTCCTACTTTCTTCCTTTGCTGTCTTTCTCTCTCTAACTCTGGGTCAAGGGCTGATGATGAAAAGTCCCAAAAAATAATTGTCCATCACAGGCAACCACCAGCACAAATTGACACTCATTACTGTAGCAGAATTAGGCTTCCATCCATATTCCTCTACCAGTGAGGCAACTCTCATAGCTATGCAGGCATCTGTAACACTGGGTGAATTTGCACTGATCAAGCTAATTTTAAATCATTCTACGATCTGACCAAGATGACACACTGTTCTTAAACTTCTTCTGTATCAGTTGAGGAATGACTGCCTCATAAGCCTGTGCAAATAGGTGGCACACAAATTATGGGTTCTGAATTACAAAGCCTTTTAAATTAATCCCTCTGATTTCCCATTGCAGATGGCTGGATGGATGAGTGCAAGAAATTCACATAATATGACACTGAAGTAATCAATCTATTTACATAATATCAAGCCATGAGCATAAAATATTTTGTGAAGTCTGTGAATACCGACAGACATGAGAGTTTATGGCCTTTCACATACTCCTTTCCAACCGTTTTCCACTGTGGAAATGATTGGACATGTTACTGTTGTACAGAGAGGAATAAATCCCCTTCCAGAATGGGAAGGGGAAAGGAACACCCCCAAAAATACTTAGAACTGTATAAGGGGTTTCAGGTTTTACAGAATGCAAAAAGACCATATAGGAGGTCATATGAGGAATTACCAGATTAACTTTATGCAGGTGAAAATACAAGAGATAAGGCCAGATATAATAAAATTGGATGTACAAAAAGTGCACCAACATTTTGAGAATCTAATAAGATCTTGCAAACCAGACTACACATGCATCAAAACCAGTGCCAACAACACCAAAGAACTTTTCAACATTGTTAAGGAATTCTCCAACTCAGCTGCCAGAGGAAGCATCATCACACCCTCACAGGAGCTGAACGAAAACCTTGCCCACGTCTTCCATGACAAGATTGCAGAAACTTCAGACCCCAACCCACACCTACAAACTTCCTTGACAGATACGCCACCACCGTCACTGACATGAACCACACACTGACCATCTGGAACATCCTCTCCACCCAGGACATCAACTCCACCATGCAAATTCATCCACGGACTCATACCTGCACCTTTCACCCTTCAACCTTGAAACCAAAGGATCGGCAAGGAACTCACCACACTACTCTACACCTCTGTCACCACCACATAATTTCCCATTACATGGAAACACCCCAGAGTCAGACCACTACTCAAAAAACCCTTCGTCAACCCAAGTGAGCCCCAAAACAACTGCCAATCTTCCTGCTGCCATTCCTAGTGAAGGTACTGGAAAAGCTCATCAACAAGCAACTCGTGCCATACCTGTAGCAGAACTAGCTACTTGATGCCTCCCAATCTGGCAACTGCAGCAATCACAACACTGAAACAGCCCAGAGTGCAGCCAATGAAATCCAAACCCTCCTTGACTGAGGAGCAACAGCAGCCTTCATCCTCCTTGACCTATCTGCAGCCTTCGTCACTGTATCCAACCACATGCTGATTGAAAGACTCCACCACAGCAGCATCCAAGAGTATGCTCTCAGATGATCCACCTCCCACCTTTCACCTCTGAACCCAAGGAGATCAGCTGCAGTATCCCCCAGAGCTCATTCCTCACCCCAATGCATATATGACCCCGCTAGCTAACATTGTCAGATCCCACAGCCTCAACATAATTTCCTACACAGACACACCCAACACATCCTCTCACTCACCGACGACCCTCCGCCACCAGAACCAACTTCCACAGATGCATGACAAGCGTCACTGACTGGATGAAATACAATTGCCTGCAGCTGAACACAGACAAGACGGAAGTACTGATCGTTGGCAACAGCAGCAGCACATGGAACAACTCCTGGTGGCTATCAGACCTAGGACCCGCACCCACTCCCTATGACCACACCAGAAACCTCAGAATCATCATTGACAATAAGCTCACCATGAAATCACAAATCAATGTCGTATCCTCCGCCTGCTTCTTCACTTTGCACTTGCTACGTAAGATCTTCAAGTGGCTACCCCTTCACATGAGACACACCATGACACAGGCCCTCACCACCAGCTATGGACTATGGCAACACCTTCTATGTAGTGATCGTCGCACAGCTCCTACAGAGACTTCAGACCATACAGAACACCACAGCCAGACTCATCCTTGGCCTTCCCAGATGAAACCACATCACACCCCATCTCAGGCAACTCCACTGGCTCCCCGTACATAATAGATGCCAATTCAAGCTGCTGACCCATGCACACAAGGCTCTACACAATGAAGGACCTGCGTACATAAACCACTGTCTGAACTTCCACCAACCATCAAGAAGACTTCATTCTGCCCTCTTTCACTTGCCCATACTCCTTGCATCTACTGAAGCAGAAGTGGAGGACGCTCCTTCTCTCAAATCGCAGCAAAAATATGGAACAGCCTCCCCATGCACCTCCGGACCTTCACCTCACTTCTGGAATTCTCAATGACCCTCAAGACCTGGCTGTTCGAATAAGAGTTTGGTGGTTAGCTGTGCTTTATGAATCCTGATTGATTAATTGACTCACTAGGTACTAATAAGTTGGTTCACAAAATTACCATTTACAGTGGGTTGCAGTTCAAGCTACCTCATCAATATTTATAAAAGTAGGTTCCAAATTGTTAGTCACTCAGATTGGATGCCCTCATAGGTATCATGGGCTGGTGGGGTCAGCAGACCACCACATCAGTAATCCTAACTTTTTTTCTTTTTTTTTTAATGCAGCACATTATTCTTAAGTCAAACGGGTCTGCATTTAAGAAAAAAGTATTTGATTTAAAACAGTAGTGATCCTTGGGACCATTCCCCACTCCTTAATAAACTTTTATGTTTTACATTTAAAAGAGGACCAATTTTCTTGGATGATAGGTTACCAACTCATCAAAGAGGGTGGTAACCTATCAATGTTGTGCAATAAAATTGTGTTTGTAAAGCATTGCTATATAACATTGTGAATCACAATGGGTAAGGGATGTCTTAAACACACCTCTACCAAACTGCGATTCTTTACGACTTTCTAGAACCATTTTTCACTTTGTTAAGCACTTCCAAATTGCAAAATGGGTTTAAAATGTTTAAGGAAGCCTTTTAGCAGTTAATATTAGGAATGGGTACGGTTCATTCTGCACTCATACAGTACAATCATTCAGAGGTAGGCCTTCAGGGGGCCTGGCAACATGAGTCCAGACAAATTTGCAATACTCAACTAGGCATCTACCTGTTGACTCCTGGGATGTGTTGGTTGTAAGGGTGGATTTTATTAGCAGCAATTCTCTGGTATTGATAAATGTGTATAATAGAGTCGATTGGAGAAAAGAAGGAAGTCAAACCATAAGTGCCATAGAGGACTTCCTGGCAGATTACAAGGGCAAAGGGGAGTTCATTGTTGCAGGCAATTTCAGTTCCACCTTTGAATCACTCAAATAACTTGACCCAAATTTGTTTTTGTCAAAGTCCCATGAGATATGTTTTGATAGTATGATGGAGCACTTGGTGTAAGGTATCAAGCGCAAACATGTGAGCCAGAAGGTAGCTCCGTGGTACACTAAAGCGTGTAGATTGGCCAAAACATAACTACTATTAGTTGCTAAGGCCAGGAATAGGCCAAAGCTTGCAAAATGTAGGAAAACATAAAAAAAGAACTGGAGACTGCCAAAAGGGAATGTGAGGACTCGCTTTGGGATGTGCTGACCCATGCCTTGCTGGCAAAGGATAATGAAAGATTTTGGGCTACCTCAGCATGGAAAACTAATGAAGACAAGAAGTCTGTGGAATACTTTGTTAAGCCGCAGGGATGGGTATCCCATTTTAGCAATTTATATTCATGCAATGATTCTCTGGCATGGGTGAATATTGAAGCTCTGCTGGCTGCCAAACTTAAGGACCAAAATACCTTAGAGATTGACCTTCGTGAGACAGAGGAAGCAATCAGTTCCACTCTGTTAGGGAAAGCATCGGGCCCTGACCAGATTCCAAATGAGCTCTTAAAATTAAATCCAGAGATCTGGGCCCCCTATATGAATTATCTTGCAAATGCCATCCTTAAGGGAATACAAATCCCCACCTCCTGGCATTCAGCTGAAATCATCCCAATCTACAAGAAGGGCCAGCACAGCATCCCAAGCAATTACGGACCAATTAGCTTAATAGACACTTCAGAGGAAGATCTTTTGTAAACATGTCCTGAAACATGTTGAGGATTGGATTGGTGAGAGTAACATAGTATCTGAATTCCAGGCGGGGTTTAGAAGTGAAACAGGTACATTCGACCAGGTCTTCCATTTTAACTGCCTTCATTGGAAGACTGTAGCAGTCAACAAGTGTCGACTTTTAATCACCTTTGTTGACCTGCGTGCAGCCTTTTATCTAGTCCACAGGACAATGCGCTGGTTAACATTGGACAAGATTGGTATGCCGCCTAACCTACTGGTGATTCTAGTACGACTGCATGAAGCAAATAATGCCAGGGTTCGATAGAGGGAACAGGGGCAGCTTACTTCTCCTATAAGCGTATGGCAGGGGGTTAGGCAGGGTTGCATCCTGGCCCCCACCCTGTTTTCATTTATGATGTTGTGAACCAGTTACACGTATAGATGCGATGCACCCCAGGTGGAGGTCAGGAGACCTCTTCTCTGCTTTTTGCGGACATCACTCTCCTGATCTCCAAATCACTTAAGGGCCTCCAGCAGCTATTAGCTAAATTTTATATTTTTTGCAGTGAGAAGGGGCTAGAACTTAGAAGATCAAAAGCAAAATTTATGATAGTCCACCCGGAAAGAAGCAAAAAGTATAAGTGTGAGCTATACATTGACTCAGATCTAATAGAGCAGGTTCCCAATTTTGACTATCTAGGAATAAGACTAACATCTACCTTGGATTGGACCATGCAGGTTCATAAATCAGACTGTTCGCTGACTTCCTACTGTTCAAGACTGCTGATGACTTAACAAAACCGTCTCAAAGAAAGCCACCCCAGCAACAGAAATTTACAATTTTAAAAGCATTGGGAGCTACCCTATTTGGAGCTGAGATTTTGGGCTATGTTAATTGTAATATTTTATCATCCACGGAAAACAGATTTATTAGGCTTTTGTTTGCCGTCCCAAAACGTATGCCCTTTACTCCATTATTTCTTGACTTGGCATATATGAAAATATCCTGGAAAGGCCTTGGACCTTTGCTAAACTTGCATAGGATTTAGTCATCGCCTGATTTAGAAGCATATAGAGAACCTCTTAAACATCTGTTGGCTCTCTCTAGTACTCACAATTTACCGTGGTTTGTGCATGTAAGAACTGTGCTTAGCAAGCTGGGCATGGAAAAAGTCTGGGCTGACCTGAGGATATTTCCTCCAATTCTAAAATGACTATTAAATCCTCATACTGGCGGAATGCATGTGTTGACACCACGTGCAATAGCAAAGGCAATTTGACCATTTATTTTATGAATTTTAAAATGTTACCTAGTTATGAGGGAATGATTGATGAGATTACAACCCCCTTAGCCTGCAAACTGTTTTTACAATTTAGGTACCAGACACTTCCAATTAGGGTATTCTGTGCCAAGTGGGCCAAGGAAAATGTAAGAGCACGGAGTGCCCAGCATATATATGGGCCCATCTGAAACTATAGCATGCTTTCTTTCTTTTGCCCTGCATATAGCCCTCAGTGGAAGAAATTGTTATTGCTCTTATGCAGGATTCTGGGTATAAGAAGGCACTTGGATGCCCTTAGGCTGTTAAGGACTGATTCTACAAAGGCTGGTGTTTTTCAATGTTGCAAGATACCTACAGACAGCCTGGATTTGGTATAGAAGGGGTGGTAAGGCTACCTCATCCATTTATTTATTAAAGTAATAAATCCATAGTGAAAGTTGTTTTTTATACATATATGTAATCTTAATTTTGATCGTAGCAATTTTTGTATCGTTCTCTGTTAGCAATCTTATGAATTCCATACTACCAATACTTAACTTAGGTGATCTGTCACTTTACATGAATCCTGCGTTTTTTTTCCCTCCTACACAAATGTATGCACAATATCCTGGACGTAGGAAAAGTCATTTTATTCTTTATGCAAAATGGGTTTTAAGTATTTTTAGTTATTAGAGTGTAAGGAACATGGGATATTAGTCCAGGTTGAGGGGGTGGTTATTGTAATATTTATGGATGCGTGATATCAAAATGTGCAATATTTGTTTTTAGGAAAGCTGTACATGTACTTTTATGATCTTCGTTGATTGAAATAAAGTTATGAAAAAGGTAAAAACTGCAGTTGCAAACCCTGTGATATAGCTAATCACAGGTTTTGTGACCATTAAATGGCTGCGTGCACCTGGCCCCTGTGCTCTTCCCCACAAAGCTATAGTTTGAGATGGCTGGAAATCTCAGCCCTTATTTCTCTCAGTTAAACCTTGGGCTGGGTGGGGCCCGAAACCCCAAAGGCAAGATGGCTGCTACTCCTTGAGGTTTTGCTGGCTGAGAAAGTTCCCCCTTCATTTATCCTAATCCATTGAGGGTTTTGGCATCTGCCCGGAGGTAAATAACCTTTCTCTTTGTCCCTGCAGTGGGGACATGTCTTTATTTTTGGATTTTCACCACCAGAGATGGGGTTTTGTACCCATACGTGGTCCCCTTGGTGCTGAGGCTCCTGGCTCCCTTCGCATTGTGAATTTGAGCAGCCAGCCCCTGGGGGAGACTGCTGCTGCGTCCCACACCAACAGTAAGCGAAGTGTCTAACTTATTGTCGTGCGTCAGAGTAGAGCATTTCCTTGAATCATGCGTGGGTGCCCGCAACTGGCCAGAGAAGGTCTGATCATGGGGCCTGATCCCGCGAAGAACACAGGGGACTACAGCCGCGTGTACCAGGTACGCCCATCTCTGCTTGCTGATGCCCTTCTCCTGGGACAGTTAGATGCTAAGTGGCAATCGGCCGTGCAGGGGAGGCTCGGGTGCCCTGGTTATCTCTTGTTGACTTAGCCTGTCCCCCTGCCCGCTACGGGCCCATCGACTTACTGGAATCTGCAGCCTTGTGGGCATTGTCTCTGCAGGGTCCTTGGAGGCCCTGAGGTGAGTGTGTTTACCCCATGGGTTTCTACACTCGCCCCATTATATCGGGCTGCACTGCACGCTAGCAGTTTGGACACTTACACTTCCTCTCCTTTCATGAGGGCCCTTTGATTAGGATTCCTGGGGTCCTGGTGAGATACTGTTGCTGGCTTTCCTGGATTGCTCTACTACTATGGGCCGTAAATCACCCACGCAGGGTTCCTCCGTGGCCCTGGGGGCAACATACCCCTGCCCTCTCGTACCACTGCTCACAGCCCACTGCTTGGTTGCTCACAGGGAGGGGAGCTCTCTGGCACGGTCCTGCTTGTGCCTCCCCCAAAAGCATCAGGGAGTGGCAGGGAATGCACAATTTCTGCCTCACCATCGGACTGCGAGCTCTCCTTGCCTTAATAGCCTCATGTTCTTGCTGGACAGGTGTTCTGCTTATGCCCCTCCTCCCATTAGTGGAGCTGACCCGGGGGTGAGGCTGGACCTACCTTGACCATTTCTTTATCTGGCTTCCTTGTTGCTACCGGTAAGACACCTATTACAGCGTCCCTACCAGACGAGCCTGTAACAATGGGTAAGGTCAACGCAAAGCAATCAAGGCTCTCTTTTGAGCACTGGAGATGGGTTGGAGTCATGGAGTGGCCTACTGAGGAATCCTGAAAACAAGACCTCCTCCTAATCAACGTCTATTCAATCCATGTTTCTGGATCTTAAGCATAGCCTCACCACCATTGACTCCAAGCTCGATCAGCTTACTGACAGAATGGACCGTCTAAAAGAAAAGGTTGATGGGCAAGAGGGCAGGATTGACCAGCTGGAGCCTCGCATCTTAGACCTAGATGATGAACAACACACCACTAGCAGAAAGATGTTGCAGATGGAAAAAGTGTTGTAAGATATATGTAATAAAAATGAGTATTTGGCGGTGCAATCTCGAAGAAACAACCTGAGAATCTTGGGAGTCCCCCAGTCCACTTCTATGGCTCGCCTAGAGGACTATGTGGAGGACATGTTGTGCACTCT
Source organism: Pleurodeles waltl (assembly GCF_031143425.1). Taxonomy (NCBI): domain Eukaryota; kingdom Metazoa; phylum Chordata; class Amphibia; order Caudata; family Salamandridae; genus Pleurodeles; species Pleurodeles waltl. The sequence goes on along the minus strand of NC_090450.1, from coordinate 742,853,767 downwards.
GGTGAGGCTATGTCTGCCCTTCTGGTGGTTGGGTGGGTGCAGAGGTCCCTTGGGTGCCTTGGCCCACCCCATCATAGCCAGATTATCAAACTATGGAGACGGGATACAGTCCAAGACTGTCACGGGAGCACAAATCACTTACGTTTCAGAACAACGCACTGACCAAATTTAGCGGATTACACCCCGGCTGTCCAGGCGGCGAGACTCGACTTTCTATCAGTGAAGCACTCCCTATTGTGGATGAAGGCCTCTTACTCCCAGATCTACCCCACCATGCTGAAGATCCAACACCGAGGCCAAACTCACTATTTCCTCGATCCCAAGATTGCAGCCAAGTTCGACAAACCATTGCCTAACTCCAGAGAGGGATCAGCAGATGCTCATGAGGTAGAAAGTCTGTCACTTAATTACACCTGCCCTTGCTCGTTACATCTACTTCATAGTTTCCCTGGCTGCGAGGGGGACGCTGTCCCTCCAACCTGCTTTCTCCTTGGCCACTCAACCTTTCTCCTTGGATTGAAACAATGTTAGCCCAATGGATCACCCCCGAGGCATATGACACATGTTACTATTGCTTTCGAAGTCCTCCAGAATGTTTTTTGGGGTATTACTTAGGTGGGTTACTGCAGCCAGGCCCATTCGGGGGGTCGGTGTGGGAGGAGGGTTTTTTATGGGGTATTTTTATTTGTGTTTTCTCTTACATGGTGCTACTGCTTCTCTTTCTGTCCCCCACACAAGCTTCATGTGATCTGTCTGCACTCCAAATGCCCAAGCCACTCACCCGTGGCAGTGACCACACTATACCACCTCTTGATTTATAACATCACTTGCTTTACTTGGAATATTAGAGGCTTCAACATTGCTATCAAGGCCCACCAGGTAGTCTCATACTTACAATAACATAGTGCGGATATCTGTATGGTCCAAGAATTACACCTCACTGATGCCACCAGGTCACGCCTGCACGCAGGGTGGATTGGGGAATGCCATACAGCACTTTACTCGAACTACGCCGGGGGGGGCATCATTATCCGTAAAGGCCTACCCTAGCATACCTGGAAGGTATTGTGCGACCCCTGGGGTTGATACTTGCTCTTAGCTGGCACTTTATGTGACTGCTCTATCCACCTCTGTCAGTTTATGGCCCTAATGTAAACTACCCTACATTTTTTGCAAAGGTCTGGTGTTTGGCTGAAACCCTAGGCAATAGTGCACTTGTTTGGGGTGGGGATTTCAATGTAGTACTAGACACTGACGTTGACTGCATTATAGTCACAAGACTGCCCCATCCCAGTGCAGCTACTTTGCTGTGTTTGCTTGTGGCTGACACTCACTTAATCGATCTGAGGCACACTCGCCATGAGTCTGACAGAGAAGGTACCTGGATTACAGTTGCTCATAGTACTTGGTCTCGTACTTGGCTGGCCACTCGAAATGTTGACTCATGGACTCACAAAATGTAACAATGCCCACGCACTCCCTCAAACCATGCCCCTGTTTGCCTGGAATTGCACTTCACAGATATCGTAAAGCATGCATTCACTTGGAGGCTTCTGAGTGGAGCACTTCAAGATCAGGTTTTTGAGAGTAAGTGAGGGGAGTCATAGTAGCGAAATAAGACATGTGTACAATCCCCCTCTACCTTACGGGAGATGTTCAACGTAGTCCTCAGAGGGGTTTGCATCTTAAAGCAACCGGAGATCCTACGAACACTCTGGAGGGAGCTGACTGCTCTTGAATCGGAGATTCATGCTCTTGAATGGGAATACTTCTTCCAGTGTGATTCAGCTACCCTTGCGACAATCAGGTTTAAACGTAGCCAGTTTGAGGAAGCAGCTCAGCATGAGATTTGTTATCTTGGATACAAAGCCAGAGCAGGGAGATATAGAGAAGGTGACCGGGCCGGTAAAACACTGGCCAGTCTCTTACACAAACCTTGGGCCAGCACTCCGTTGGTTGAACTTGAGGCCCACCAGGCAAACTTGTGAGAGCAGAGGCAGTTCAACAAGTAATGATGTCTTTCTTTTCCACCATTTATTCCTCCATGCGATCCACCTCCCCAGAGGCCCTTACAACCTACTTTGAATCATTCAAACTACTATAGCTTGAGGAGGGCCACAAGCAATTTTTAGATGTGCCATTTACGGCAGAAAATATCATCCAAGTCATTTTGGAGGTGCCAGGAGATGAAGCGCCAGGATTGAACAGTTTTACGGCCTCCTTTTACAGGGAATTTGTGCCGCTCCTGTCTCCTCACCTCCTAGAAATGTATGCTGAGTCTTTAGAAACAGGAGTTCTTCTCCTCCTCTACCTGAGGCACTTAAAGTCATGATTTTGAAGCTTGATAATGATCTGAGCAAATGTGAATCCTACCTCCCACTCTTCTTGAACAATATCGATAATAACATATTGGCCAAGTTGATCACCTTCTGATTGCTACCGCTCCTACCGATCATTACCCACTCAAATAAATTGACCAATCTCTTGGCCTGGAGGACCACCTGTCAAAATTGCGCTCCCTACCGCTCTCTCTGATGAGCAGATTGGCCATTGCCAAGACAGTGGTACTCCCCAAGTTCCTATACCTGTTTGGTAACTTCCCCTTCCATGCTCTTTCCAAAATTATCTGTGCTCCTGCCTCATTTTCGTTGGCTTGGGCAGGCAAACAGGCCAGAGTGACATGGGACTTGCTTGTGTGACCCTTTGAGCTCAGAGTTTTAGCAGCTACTGACATGAACCTAAAGCTGTGCACTTGCGCAATATGCACACTTCTGGGTCCACCCTATTCAATATCAACCACACACAAACATGATCATATATCCCCGTGCCCTCTGTCTATGGCATTTTACCTACTCCCCTCTTCGGTTGAGAGCTCAGATTGACACAGTTGCCTATACAATATCTGTGTGGGATGAGCTCCGATGTAAGGCCCACACTGACTATTTGTTTGCACTCTCCATTCTGCTGTTAAACAACCCCTCCCTGTCTTTCACCAGTGAAGCAAGCACTTTTGCTTGCCTCTGCGACCTGGAACCTGCGAATATGGGAGTGCTGTACACAAACAGCACTTTCATAGCTCCTGAGCAGGCCTAGAGAGTCATGCAGACTCACTTCTGCATAGATTAACAAATTATCAATTGTGAGCACTCCTACCATAGTTCCTTCCTGAATGCTCTTGAGACCCTCCAAGCACTGGAAGGGTTTCTGACCACTCCCCTCCAGCATTGCTTATTAACACAAACCTATACATCCTGTCATAGGAAATAACACAGGCAGATATCTCTAAATCACAGACTGCATGGGAGGCTGACTTGGACCTACCTCTCACAGATGAACATAGCAAATATTGCTGTGCACAATATCACTCCCTCTCCCCAATTATAGACTGCTCCTCATACATTTCAATTTCCTACACCGCTTGTATTATTCCTTCATCCAACTACGTAGAATAGGCCTGTCAAAGGATCTCAGCTGTTTGTGGTTCATGGCTCTGTATGTGGAGTTCTTGCATTTGGCATGGTACTGCCCTGCAGTGCAGACCTACTGGCTAGAACTTTTTGATGTAGTTGACAGTATTACCGGCCAAAGTATTGGGCGCTCACCACTGGCTGCATTAAAGATATCCCAGAGGGTGCCCGCAGACTGGTGGGAATTTTCCTTCTGTTGGTGAAACACAGAATTGCGATATGTTGGGAGAAACTTCGGTCACCATTTATGACAGACTTGCTACTACACGCTGCTTTCTGCCAGGAACAATTGCAAGCCTACTGGGACTTAATGCCAGCTGGATCCCGACCCCAGGACATATGGGCCCCACTGGTGCTTTATTTAAGTTCGATCCCCACCAACTTCCCCGGTGCGTCAGTGTGGTCTGGGGCTACTGAGTAGTCTTGATTAGCCAGGGTGAATTACCTCTGATAGTGCATCCTCATTGATCCTGCAATATTTTCATATCCAAGAATCTGCGCTTGAGTTCATTTTTCTTCACCTTTTTCCTTTCCTCTCCATTATTCCTCCCTCCACTCTCCACTTTCTCTCCCTTTTTTTCCTCCTTTCAGCAGAGTTGAAACGATACTTCGTTTGATTGATGTTGCCTATTAACCCCTTTGCTGTCAGGCCTTTTTCCCCTCAGGTGCCAAGCCTTTTTTTTGGCTATTCAGGGCAGTTCGCGCTTAGGCCCTCATAACTTTTTGTCCACATAAGCTACCCACGCCAAATTTGCGTCCTTTTTTCCAACATCCTTGGGATTCTAGAGGTACCCAGACTTTGTGGTTTCCCCGAAGGAGACCAAGAAATTAGCCAAAATACAGCAAAGAATTCGTTTTTATTTAAAAAATGGGGAAAAAAGGCTGCAAAAGAAGGCTTGTGTTTTTTCCCCTGAAAATGGCATCAACAAAGGGTTTACGGTGCTGAAATCACCATCTTCCTAGCTTTCAGGAACAGGCAGACTTGAATCAGAAAACCCAATTTTTCAACACAATTTTGGCATTTTACTGGGACATACCCCATTTTTACTATTTGTTTTGCTTTCAGTCTCCTTACAGCTAGTGACAGAAATGGGAGTGAAACCAATGCTGGATCCCAGAAAGCTAAACATTTCTGAAAAGTAGACACAATTCTGAATTCAGCAAGGGGCAATTTGTGCAGATCCTACAAGTGTTTCCTACAGAAAATAACAGCTGAAATAAAAAAAATATAGAAATTGAGGTGAAAAAAAACAGCCATTTTTCTCCAAGTTTGACTCTGTAACATTTTCCTGCGATGTCAGATTTTTCAAAGCAATATACAGTTTTGTCTGCTGGACTCTTCTGGTTGCAGGGATATATAGGGCTTGTAGGTTCATCAAGAACCCGAGGTACAAGAGCCAATAAATGAGCTGCACCTTGCAATGGGTTTTCATTCTATACCGGGTGTACAGCAATTCATTTGCTGAAATATAAAAAGTGAAAAATAGGGATCAAGAAAACCTTTGTATTTCCACAATGGGCACAAGATAAGGTGTTGAGAAGCAGTGGTTATTTGCACATCTCTGAATCCCGGGGTGCCCTTACTAGCATGTGAATTACAGGGCATTTCTCAAATAGACTTCTTTTTAACACACTGTCTTACATTTGGAAGGAAAAAATGTAGAGAAAGACAAAGGGCAATAACATTTGTTTTGCTATTCTGTGTTCCCCCAAGTCTCCCGATAAAAATGGTACCTCACTTGCGTGGGTAGGCTTAATGCTTGCGACAGGAAACGCAACATGGACACATATCATTTTTTTACTTTGAAATCTGACATGTTTTTTGCAAACTGCCTAGCTGTACATTTTGTCCTCTAGCTCAGCCGGCAAATAGAGAAAACTACAAAATCTGCACATTTTTTTAAACTAGACATCTAGGGGAATCCAAGATGGGGCGACTTGTGGGGCTCTCACCAGGTTGTGTTACCCACAATCCTTTTCAAACCTGAAAATTTGGCAAAGAACACTTTTTCCTCTCATTTCAGTGACAGAAAGTTCTAGAATCTGAGAGGAGCCACAAATGTCCTTCCACCCAGCGTTCCCCCATGTCTCCCGATAAAAATGGTACTTCACTTGTGTGGGTAGGACTAGTGCCCGCGAAAGGAAATACCCCAAAACACAACGTGGACCCATCACATTTTCCCAAAGAAAACAGAGCTATATTTTGCAAAGTGCCTAGCTGTCGATTTTGGCCTCTAGCTCAGCCGGCACCTAGGGAAACCTGCCAAACCTGCACATTTTTTAACACTAGACACTTTAGGGAATCCATGATGGGGTGACTTGTGGGGCTCTCACCAGGTTCTGTTACCCAGAATCCTTTGCAAACCTGAAAATCTGGCCAAGAAAACCACTTTTTCCACTCATTTCGGTGGCAGAAAGTTCTGGAATCTGAGAGGAGCCACAAATATCCTTCCACCCAGAGTTCCCCCAAGTCTCCTGATAAAAATGGTACCTCACTTGTGTGGGTAGGCTTAGCGCCCTTGACAGGAAATGCCCCAAAACACACCGTGGACACATCACATTTTCCCAAAGAAAACAGAGTTGTTTTTTGCGAAGTGCCTACCTGTGGATTTTGATCTCTAGCTGAGCCGGCACCTAGGGAAACCTACCAAATCTTCACATTTTTTAAAACTAGACACCTAGGGGAATCGAAGATGGGGTGACTTGTGGGGCTCTCACCAGGTTCTGTTAACCAGAATCCTTTGCAAACCTCAAAATTTGGACAAAAAAACACATTTTCCTCTCATTTCAGTGACAGAAAGTTCTAGAATCTGAGAGGAGCCACAAATTTCCTTCCACCCAAAGTTCCGCCAAGTCTCCTGATAAAAATGGTATCTCACTTGTGTGGGGAGGCCTAGCGCCCGCAAAAGGAAATACCCCAAAACACAACGTGGACACGTCACATTTTCCCAAAGAAAACAGAGCTATTTTTTGCAAAGTGCCTAGCTGTGGATTTTGGCCTCTAGCTCACCTGGCACCTATGGAAACCTACCAAACCTGCACATTTCTGAAAACTAGACACATTAGGGAATCCATGATGGGGTGACTTGTGGGGCTCTCACCAGGTTCTGTTACCCAGAATCCTTTGCAAACCTGAAAATGTGGCCAAAAAACACTTTTCCCACTCGTTTCAGTGACAGAAAGTTCTCGAATCTGAGAGGAGCCACAAATATCCTTCTACCCAGTCTTCCCCCAAGTGTCCCGATACAAAATGGTACCTCACTTGTGTGGGTAGGCCTAGCGCCTGCGAAAGGAAATGCCCCAAAACACAACGTGGACACATCACATTTTCTCAAAGAAAAGAGCTGTTTTTTGCAAAGTGCCTGGCTGTGGATTTTGGCCTCTACCTCAGCCGGCTCCTAGGGAAACCTATCAAACCTGCACATTTTTTAAAACTAGGCACATAGGGGAATCCAAGGTGGGGTGACTTGTGGGGCTCTTACCAGGTTCTGTTACCCAGAATCCTTTGCAAACCTCAAAATGTGGCCAGAAAATCACTTTTTCCTCTCATTTCATTGACAGAAAGTTCTGGAATCTCAGAAGGGCCACAAATGTCCTTCCACCCAGCATTCCCTCAAGCCTCCCGATAAAAATGGTTCCTCCCTTGTGTGGGTAGACCTAGGCCCGCAACAGGAAATGCCTCAAAACACAACGTGGACATATCACATTTTCCGAAAGAAAACAGAGCTTTTTTTTGCGAAGTGCCTAGCTGTGGATTTTGATCTCTAGCTCAGTAGGCACCTAGGGAAACCTACCAAATCTGTGCATTTTGAAAACTAGACACCTAGGGGAATCGAAGATGGGGTGACTTGTGGTGCTCTCACCAGGTTCTGTTAACCAGAATCCTTTGCAAACCTCAAAATTTGGCCCCCAAAAAATGTTTTCCTCTCATTTCATTGACAGAAAGTTCTGGAATCTCAGAAGGGCCACAAATTTCCTTCCACCCAGCATTCCCATAAGCCTCCCGATAAAAATGGTACCTCCCTTGTGTGGGTAGGCCTAGCACCCGCGAAAGGAAATGTCCCAAAACACAACGTGAACACATCATATTTTCTCAAAGAAAACAGAGCTGTTTTTTGCAAAGTGCCTAGATGTGGATTTTGGCCTCTAGCTCAGCCGGCACCAAGGGAAACCTACCAAACCTGCGCTTTTTTGAAAACTCGGGACCTAGGGGAATCCAAGATGGGGTGACCTGTGGGGATCTCAATAGGTTCTGTAACCCAGAGTCCTTTGCAAACCTCAAAATTTGGCCAAAGAAAACACTTTTTCCACTCATTTTGGTGACAGAAAGTTCTGGAATCTGAGAGGAGCCACAAATTTCCTTCCACCCAGCATTTCCCCAAGTCTCTCGATAAAAATGGTACCTCATTTGTGCGGGTAGGCCTAGCGCCGTGAAAGGAAATGCCCCAAAACACAACGTGGACACATCACATTTTCCCAAAGAAAACAGAGCTGTTTTTTGCAAAGTGCCTAGCTGTGGATTTTGGCCTCTACCTCAGCCGGCTCCTAGGGAAACCTACCAAACCTGCACATTTTTTAAAACTAGGCACGTAGGGGAATCCAAGGTGGGGTGACTTGTGGGGCTCTTACCAGGTTCTGTTACCCAGAATGCTTTGCAAACCTCTAAATGTGGCAAAAAAAACACTTTTTCCTCTCTTTTCGGTGACAGAAAGTTCTGGAATCTGAGAGAAGCCACAAATGTCCTTCTACCCAGCGTTCCCCGAAGTCTCCCAATAAAAATGGTACCTCACTTGAGTGGGTAGACCTAGGCCGCAACAGGAAATGCCCCAAAACACAACGTGGACACATCACATTTCCCCAAAGAAAACAGAGCTGTTTTTTGCAAAGTGCCTAGCTGTGGATTTTGGCCTCTAGCTCAGCTGGCAGCTAGGGAAACCTACCAAATCTGCACATATGTGAAACCTAGACACCTAGGGGAATCGAAGATGGGGTGACTTGTGGGGCTCTCACCAGGTTCTGTTAACCAGAATCCTTTGCAAACCTCAAAATTTGGACAAAAAAACACATTTTCCTCTCATTTCAGTGACAGAAAGTTCTAGAATCTGAGAGGAGCCACAAATTTCCTTCCACCCAAAGTTCCGCCAAGTCTCCTGATAAAAATGGTATCTCACTTGTGTGGGGAGGCCTAGCGCCCGCAAAAGGAAATACCCCAAAACACAACGTGGACACGTCACATTTTCCCAAAGAAAACAGAGCTATTTTTTGCAAAGTGCCTAGCTGTGGATTTTGGCCTCTAGCTCACCTGGCACCTATGGAAACCTACCAAACCTGCACATTTCTGAAAACTAGACACATTAGGGAATCCATGATGGGGTGACTTGTGGGGCTCTCACCAGGTTCTGTTACCCAGAATCCTTTGCAAACCTGAAAATGTGGCCAAAAAACACTTTTCCCACTCGTTTCAGTGACAGAAAGTTCTCGAATCTGAGAGGAGCCACAAATATCCTTCTACCCAGTCTTCCCCCAAGTGTCCCGATACAAAATGGTACCTCACTTGTGTGGGTAGGCCTAGCGCCTGCGAAAGGAAATGCCCCAAAACACAACGTGGACACATCACATTTTCTCAAAGAAAAGAGCTGTTTTTTGCAAAGTGCCTGGCTGTGGATTTTGGCCTCTACCTCAGCCGGCTCCTAGGGAAACCTATCAAACCTGCACATTTTTTAAAACTAGGCACATAGGGGAATCCAAGGTGGGGTGACTTGTGGGGCTCTTACCAGGTTCTGTTACCCAGAATCCTTTGCAAACCTCAAAATGTGGCCAGAAAATCACTTTTTCCTCTCATTTCATTGACAGAAAGTTCTGGAATCTCAGAAGGGCCACAAATGTCCTTCCACCCAGCATTCCCTCAAGCCTCCCGATAAAAATGGTTCCTCCCTTGTGTGGGTAGACCTAGGCCCGCAACAGGAAATGCCTCAAAACACAACGTGGACATATCACATTTTCCGAAAGAAAACAGAGCTTTTTTTTGCGAAGTGCCTAGCTGTGGATTTTGATCTCTAGCTCAGTAGGCACCTAGGGAAACCTACCAAATCTGTGCATTTTGAAAACTAGACACCTAGGGGAATCGAAGATGGGGTGACTTGTGGGGCTCTCACCAGGTTCTGTTAACCAGAATCCTTTGCAAACCTCAAAATTTGGCCCCCAAAAAATGTTTTCCTCTCATTTCATTGACAGAAAGTTCTGGAATCTCAGAAGGGCCACAAATTTCCTTCCACCCAGCATTCCCATAAGCCTCCCGATAAAAATGGTACCTCCCTTGTGTGGGTAGGCCTAGCACCCGCGAAAGGAAATGTCCCAAAACACAACGTGAACACATCATATTTTCTCAAAGAAAACAGAGCTGTTTTTTGCAAAGTGCCTAGATGTGGATTTTGGCCTCTAGCTCAGCCGGCACCAAGGGAAACCTACCAAACCTGCGCTTTTTTGAAAACTCGGGACCTAGGGGAATCCAAGATGGGGTGACCTGTGGGGATCTCAATAGGTTCTGTAACCCAGAGTCCTTTGCAAACCTCAAAATTTGGCCAAAGAAAACACTTTTTCCACTCATTTTGGTGACAGAAAGTTCTGGAATCTGAGAGGAGCCACAAATTTCCTTCCACCCAGCATTTCCCCAAGTCTCTCGATAAAAATGGTACCTCATTTGTGCGGGTAGGCCTAGCGCCGTGAAAGGAAATGCCCCAAAACACAACGTGGACACATCACATTTTCCCAAAGAAAACAGAGCTGTTTTTTGCAAAGTGCCTAGCTGTGGATTTTGGCCTCTACCTCAGCCGGCTCCTAGGGAAACCTACCAAACCTGCACATTTTTTAAAACTAGGCACGTAGGGGAATCCAAGGTGGGGTGACTTGTGGGGCTCTTACCAGGTTCTGTTACCCAGAATGCTTTGCAAACCTCTAAATGTGGCAAAAAAAACACTTTTTCCTCTCTTTTCGGTGACAGAAAGTTCTGGAATCTGAGAGAAGCAACAAATGTCCTTCCACCCAGCGTTCCCCGAAGTCTCCCAATAAAAATGGTACCTCACTTGAGTGGGTAGACCTAGGCCGCAACAGGAAATGCCCCAAAACACAACGTGGACACATCACATTTCCCCAAAGAAAACAGAGCTGTTTTTTGCAAAGTGCCTAGCTGTGGATTTTGGCCTCTAGCTCAGCTGGCAGCTAGGGAAACCTACCAAATCTGCACATATGTGAAACCTAGACACCTAGGGGAATCGAAGATGGGGTGACTTGTGGGGCTCTCACCAGGTTCTGTTAACCAGAATCCTTTGCAAACCTCACAATTTGGCCAACAAAAAAAATGTTTCCTCTCATTTCATTGACAGAAAGTTCTGGAATCTCAGAAGGGCCACAAATTTCCTTCCACCCAGCATTCCCCCATGTCTCCCGATAAAAATGGTATCTCACTTGTGTGGGGAGGCATAGCTCCCGCGAACGGAAATACCCCAAAACACAACGTGGACACATCACATTTTCCCAAAGAAAACAGAGCTATTTTTTGCAAAGTGCCTAGCTGTGGATTTTGGCCTCTAGCTCAGCCGGCACCTTGGGAAACATACCAAACCTGCACATTTCTGAAAACTAGACACATTAGGGAGTCCATAATGCAGTGACTTGTGGGGCTCTCACCAGGTTCTGTTACCCAGAATCCTTTGCAAACCTGAAAATGTGGCCAAAAAACACCTTTTCCACTAGTTTCGGTGACAGAAAGTTCTCGAATCTGAGAGGAGGCACAAATATCCTTCTACCCAGTGTTCCCCCAAGTGTCCCGATACAAAATGGTACCTCACTTTTGTGGGTAGGCCTAGCGCCCGTGGCAGGAAATGCCCCAAAACACAACGTGTAGATATCACATTTTCCCAAAGAACACAGAGCTGTTTTTTGCGAAGTGCCTAGCTGTGGATTTTGGCCTCTAGCTCAGCCGGCACCTAGGTAAACCTACCAAATCTGCGCATTTTGAAAACTAGGCACCTAGGGGAATCCAATATGAGGTGACTTGTGGGGCACTCACTAGGTTCTGTAACCCAGAGTCCTTTGCAAACCTCAAAATTTGATCAAAGAAAACACTTTTTCCACTTATTTCGGTGACAGAAAGTTCTGGAATCTGAGAGGAGCCACTAATGTCCTTCCACCCAGCGTTCCTCCAAGTCTGTCGATAAAAATGGTACCTCACTTGTGCGGGTAGGCCTAGTGCCTGTGAAAGGAAATGCCCCAAAACACAACGTGGACACATCATATTTTCCCAAAGAACACAGAGCTGTTTTTTGCGAAGTGCCTAGCTGTGGATTTTGGCCTCTAGCTCAGCCGGCACCTTGGGAAACATACCAAACCTGCATATTTCTGAAACTAGACACATTAGGGAGTCCATAATGCAGTGACTTGTGGGGCTCTCACCAGGTTCTGTTACCCAGAATCCTTTGCAAACCTGAAAATGTGGCCAAAAAACACCTTTTCCACTAGTTTCGGTGACAGAAAGTTCTGGAATCTGAGAGAATCCACAAATGTCCTTCCACCCAGCGTTCCCCCAAATCTCCTGATAAAAATGGTGCCTCACTTGAGTGTGTAGACCTAGGCCCGCAACAGGAAATGCCCCAAAACACAACGTGGACATACCACATTTTCCGAAAGAAAACAGAGCTTTTTTTTGCGAAGTGCCTAGCTTTGGATTTTGATCTCTAGCTCAGTCGGCACCTAGGGAAACCTACCAAATCTGCGCATTTTGAAAACTAGACACCTAGGGGAATTGAAGATGGGGTGACTTGTGGGGCTCTCACCAGGTTCTGTTAACCAGAATCCTTTGCAAACCTCACAATTTGGCCCAAAAAAAAATGTTTCATCTCATTTCATTGACAGAAAGTTCTGGAATCTCAGAAGAGCCACAAATTTCCTTCCACCCAGCATTCCCTCAAGCCTCCCGATGAAAATTGTACCTCCCTTGTGTGGGTAGGCCTAGCACCCGCGAAAGGAAATGTCCCAAAATACAACGTGAACACATCATATTTTCTCAAAGAAAACAGCTGTTTTTTGCAAAGTGCCTAGATGTGGATTTTGGCCTCTAGCTCAGCCGGCACCAAGGGAAACCTACCAAACCTGCGCATTTTTGAAAACTCTGCACCTAGGGTAATCTAAGATGGGGTGACTTGTGGGGCTCTCACTAGGTTCTGTAACCCAGAGTCCTTTGCAAACCCCAAAATTTGGCCAAAGAAAACACTTTTTCCACTCATTTCGGTGACAGAAAGTTCTGGAATCTGAGAGGAGCCACAAATTTCCTTCCACCCAGCATTTCCCCAAGTCTGTCGATAAAAATGGTACCTCATTTGTGCGGGTAGGCCTAGCACCCGTGAAAAGAAATGCCCCAAAACACAACGTGGACACATCACATTTTCCCAAAGAAAACAGAGCTGTTTTTTGCGAAGTGCCTAGCTGTGGATTTTGGCCTCTAGCTCAGCTGGCCCCTAGGGAAACCTACCAAATCTGCACATATGTGAAAACTAGACACCTACGGGAATCCAAGATGGGGTGACTTGTGGGGCTCTCACCAGGTTCTGTTAACCAGAATCCTTTGCAAACCTCAAAATTTGGCCAACAAAAAAAAATTTTCCTCTCATTTCATTGACAGAAAGTTCTGGAATCTCAGAAGGGCCGCAAATGTCCTCCCACCCAGCATTCCCACAACCCTCCCGATAAAAATGGTACCTCCCTTGTGTGGGTAGGCCTAGCACCCGCGAAAGGAAATGTCCCAAAACACAACGTGAACACATCATATTTTCTCAAAGAAAACAGCTGTTTTTTGCAAAGTGCCTAGATGTGGATTTTGGCCTCTAGCTCAGCCGGCACCAAGGGAAACCTACCAAACCTGCGCATTTTTGAAAACTCTGCACCTAGGGTAATCTAAGATGGGGTGACTTGTGGGGCTCTCACTAGGTTCTGTAACCCAGAGTCCTTTGCAAACCCCAAAATTTGGCCAAAGAAAACACTTTTTCCACTCATTTCGGTGACAGAAAGTTCTGGAATCTGAGAGGAGCCACAAATTTCCTTCCACCCAGCATTTCCCCAAGTCTGTCGATAAAAATGGTACCTCATTTGTGCGGGTAGGCCTAGCACCCGTGAAAAGAAATGCCCCAAAACACAACGTGGACACATCACATTTTCCCAAAGAAAACAGAGCTGTTTTTTGCGAAGTGCCTAGCTGTGGATTTTGGCCTCTAGCTCAGCTGGCCCCTAGGGAAACCTACCAAATCTGCACATATGTGAAAACTAGACACCTACGGGAATCCAAGATGGGGTGACTTGTGGGGCTCTCAACAGGTTCTGTTAACCAGAATCCTTTGCAAACCTCAAAATTTGGCCAACAAAAAAAATTTTTCCTCTCATTTCATTGACAGAAAGTTCTGGAATCTCAGAAGGGCCGCAAATGTCCTCCCACCCAGCATTCCCACAACCCTCCCGATAAAAATGGTACCTCCCTTGTGTGGGTAGGCCTAGCACCCGCGAAAGGAAATGTCCCAAAACACAACGTGAACACATCATATTTTCTCAAAGAAAACAGCTGTTTTTTGCAAAGTGCCTAGATGTGGATTTTGGCCTCTAGCTCAGCCGGCAACAAGGGAAACCTACCAAACCTGCGCATTTTTGAAAACTCTGCACCTAGGGGAATCCAAGATGGGGTGACTTGTGAGGCTCTCACTAGGTTCTGTAACCCAGAGCCCTTTGCAAACCTCAAAATTTGGCCAAAGAAAACACTTTTTCCACTTATTTCGGTGACAGAAAGTTCTGGAATCTGAGAGGAGCCACAAATGTCCTTCCACCCAGCGTTCCTCCAAGTCTGTCGATAAAAATGGTACCTCACTTGTGCGGGTAGGCCTAGCGCCTGCGAAAGGAAATGCCCCAAAACACAACGTGGACACATCACATTTTCTCAAAGAAAAGAGCTGTTTTTTGCAAAGTGCCTGACTGTGGATTTTGTCCTCTACCTCAGCCGGCACCTAGGGAAACCTACCAAACCTGCACATTTTTTTAAACTAGGCACGTAGGGGAATCCAAGGTGGGGTGACTTGTGGGGCTCTTACCAGGTTCTGTTACCCAGAATGCTTTGCAAACCTCTAAATGTGGCCAAAAAAACACTTTTTCCTCTCTTTTCGGTGACAGAAAGTTCTGGAATCTGAGAGAAGCCACTAATGTCCTTCCACCCAGCGTTCCCCGAAGTCTCCCAATAAAAATGGTACCTCACTTGAGTGGGTAGACCTAGGCTGCAACAGGAAATGGCCCAAAACACAAAGTGGACACATCACATTTCCCCAAAGAAAACAGAGCTATTTTTTCCAAAGTGCCTAGCTGTGGATTTTGGCCTCTAGCTCAGCTGGCACCTAGGGAAACCTACCAAATCTGCACATATGTGAAAACTAGACACCTAGGGGAATCCAAGATGGGGTGACTTGTGGGGCTCTCACCAGGTTCTGTGAACCAGAATCCTTTGCAAACCTCAACATTTGGCCAAAAAACCCACTTTTTCCTCTCATTTCATTGACAGAAAGTTCTGGAATCTGGGAGGAGCCACAAATTTCCTTCCACCCAGCATTCCCCCAAGTCTCCCAATACAATTGGCACCTCACTTGTGCGGGTAGGCCTAGCGCCCGCGAAAGGAAATGCCCCAAAACACAACGTGGACACATCAGATTTTCCCAAAGAAAACAGAGCTGTTTTTTGCAAAGTGCCTAGCTGTGGATTTTGATCTCTAGCTCAGCCGGCACCTAGGGAAACCTACCAAATCTGCACATTTTTGAAAACTAGACACCCAGGGGAATCGAAGATGGGGTGACTTGTGGGGCTCTCACCAGTTTCTGTTAACCAGAATCAATTGCAAACCTCAAAAGGTGGGCAAAAAAACACATTTCTCCTCTCATTTCAGTGACAGAAAGTTCTAGAATCTGAGAGGAGCCACCAATTTCCTTCCACCCAGCATTCCCCCATGTCTCCCGATAAAAATTGTATCTCACTTGTGTGGGGAGGCATAGCGCCCGCGAACGGAAATACCCCAAAACACAACTTGGACACATCACATTTTCCCAAAGAAAACAGAGCTATTTTTTGCAAAGTGCCTAGCTGTGGATTTTGGCCTCTAGCTCAGCCGGCACCTAGGGAACCCTACCAAACCTGCACATTTCTGAAAACTAGATACATTAGGGAATCCATGATGGGGTGACTTGGTGGGCTCTCACCAGGTTCTGTTATCCAGAATCCTTTGCAAACCTGAAAATGTGGCCAAAAAACACTTTTTCCACTCGTTTTGGTGACAGAAAGTTCTCGAATCTGAGAGGAGCCACAAATATCCTTCTACCCAGCGTTCCCCCAAGTGTCCCGATACAAAATGGTACCTCACTTGTGTGGGGAGGCCTAGCGCCCGTGGCAGGAAATGCCCCAAAACAGAACGTGGACACATCACATTTTCCCAAAGAACACAGAGCTGTTTTTTGCGAAGTGCCTAGCTGTGGATTTTGGCCTCTAGCTCAGCCGGCACCTAGGTAAGCCTACCAAATCTGCGCATTTTGAAAACTAGGCACCTGGGGGAATCCAATATGGGGTGACTTGTGGGGCACTCACTAGGTTCTGTAACCCAGAGTCCTTTGCAAACCTCAAAATGTGGCCAAAGAAAACACTTTTTCCACTCATTTCGGTAACAGAAAGTTCTGGAATCTGAGAGAATCCACAAATGTCCTTCCACCCAGCGTTTCCCCAAGTCTCCTGATAAAAATGGTACCTCACTTGAGTGTGTAGACCTAGGCCCGCAACAGGAAATGCCCCAAAACACAACGTGGACATATCACATTTTCCGAAAGAAAACAGAGCGTTTTTTTTGCTAAGTGCCTAGCTGTGGATTTTGATCTCTAGCTCAGTCGGCACCTAGGGAAACCTACCAAATCTGCGCATTTTGAAAACTAGACACCTAGGGGAATTGAAGATGGGGTGACTTGTGGGGCTCTCAACAGGTTCTGTTAACCAGAATCCTTTGCAAACCTCAAAATTTGGCCAAAAAAACCCACTTTTTCCTCTCATTTCATTGACAGAAAGTTCTGGAATCTGAGAGAATCCACAAATGTCCTTCCACCCAGCGTTCCCCCAAGTCTCCTGATAAAAATGGTACCTCACTTGAGTGTGTAGACCTAGGCCCGCAACAGGAAATGCCCCAAAACACAACGTGGACATATCACATTTTCCGAAAGAAAACAGAGCGTTTTTTTTGCTAAGTGCCTAGCTGTGGATTTTGATCTCTAGCTCAGTCGGCACCTAGGGAAACCTACCAAATCTGCGCATTTTGAAAACTAGACACCTAGGGGAATTGAAGATGGGGTGACTTGTGGGGCTCTCAACAGGTTCTGTTAACCAGAATCCTTTGCAAACCTCAAAATTTGGCCAAAAAAACCCACTTTTTCCTCTCATTTCATTGACAGAAAGTTCTGGAATCTGAGAGAATCCACAAATGTCCTTCCACCCAGCGTTCCCCCAAGTCTCCTGATAAAAATGGTACCTCACTTGAGTGTGTAGACCTAGGCCCGCAACAGGAAATGCCCCAAAACACAACGTGGACATATCACATTTTCCGAAAGAAAACAGAGCTTTTTTTTGCAAAGTGCCTAGCTGTGGATTTTGATCTCTAGCTTAGTCGGCACCTAGGGAAACCTACCAAATCTGCGCATTTTGAAAACTAGACACCTAGGGGAATCGAAGATGGGGTGACTTGTGGGGCTCTCACAAGGTTCTGTTCACCAGAATCCTTTGCAAACCTCAAAATTTGGCCAAAAAACAAAATGTTTCCTCTCATTTCATTGACAGAAAGTTCTGGAATCTCAGAAGGGCCACAAATTTCCTTCCACCCAGCATTACCACAAGCCTCCCGATAAAAATGGTACCTCCCTTGTGTGGGTAGGCCTAGCACCCGCGAAAGGAAATGTCCCAAAACACAACGTGAACACATCATATTTTCTCAAAGAAAACAGAGCTGTTTTTTGCAAAGCGCCTAGATGTGGATTTTGGCCTCTAGCTCAGCCGGCACCAAGGGAAACCTACCAAACCTGCGCATTTTTGAAAACTCTGCACCTAGGGTAATCTAAGATGGGGTGACTTGTGGGGCTCTCACTAGGTTCTGTAACCCAGAGTCCTTTGCAAACCCCAAAATTTGGCCAAAGAAAACACTTTTTCCACTCATTTCGGTGACAGAAAGTTCTGGAATCTGAGAGGAGCCACAAATTTCCTTCCACCCAGCATTTCCCCAAGTCTGTCGATAAAAATGGTACCTCATTTGTGCGGGTAGGCCTAGCACCCGTGAAAAGAAATGCCCCAAAACACAACATGGACACATCACATTTTCCCAAAGAAAACAGAGCTGTTTTTTGCGAAGTGCCTAGCTGTGGATTTTGGCCTCTAGCTCAGCTGGCCCCTAGGGAAACCTACCAAATCTGCACATATGTGAAAACTAGACACCTACGGGAATCCAAGATGGGGTGACTTGTGGGGCTCTCACCAGGTTCTGTTAACCAGAATCCTTTGCAAATCTCAAAATTTGGCCAACAAAAAACATTTTTCCTCTCATTTCATTGACAGAAAGTTCTGGAATCTCAGAAGGGCCGCAAATGTCCTCCCACCCAGCATTCCCACAACCCTCCCGATAAAAATGGTACCTCCCTTGTGTGGGTAGGCCTAGCACCCGCGAAAGGAAATGTCCCAAAACACAACGTGAACACATCATATTTTCTCAAAGAAAACAGCTGTTTTTTGCAAAGTGCCTAGATGTGGATTTTGGCCTCTAGCTCAGCCGGCAACAAGGGAAACCTACCAAACCTGCGCATTTTTGAAAACTCTGCACCTAGGGGAATCCAAGATGGGGTGACTTGTGAGGCTCTCACTAGGTTCTGTAACCCAGAGCCCTTTGCAAACCTCAAAATTTGGCCAAAGAAAACACTTTTTCCACTTATTTCGGTGACAGAAAGTTCTGGAATCTGAGAGGAGCCACAAATGTCCTTCCACCCAGCGTTCCTCCAAGTCTGTCGATAAAAATGGTACCTCACTTGTGCGGGTAGGCCTAGCGCCTGCGAAAGGAAATGCCCCAAAACACAACGTGGACACATCACATTTTCTCAAGAAAAGAGCTGTTTTTTGCAAAGTGCCTGGCTGTGGATTTTGTCCTCTACCTCAGCCGGCACCTAGGGAAACCTACCAAACCTGCACATTTTTTTAAACTAGGCACGTAGGGGAATCCAAGGTGGGGTGACTTGTGGGGCTCTTACCAGGTTCTGTTACCCAGAATGCTTTGCAAACCTCTAAATGTGGCCAAAAAAACACTTTTTCCTCTCTTTTCGGTGACAGAAAGTTCTGGAATCTGAGAGAAGCCACTAATGTCCTTCCACCCAGCGTTCCCCGAAGTCTCCCAATAAAAATGGTACCTCACTTGAGTGGGTAGACCTAGGCCGCAACAGGAAATGGCCCAAAACACAAAGTGGACACATCACATTTCCCCAAAGAAAACAGAGCTATTTTTTCCAAAGTGCCTAGCTGTGGATTTTGGCCTCTAGCTCAGCTGGCACCTAGGGAAACCTACCAAATCTGCACATATGTGAAAACTAGACACCTAGGGGAATCCAAGATGGGGTGACTTGTGGGGCTCTCACCAGGTTCTGTGAACCAGAATCCTTTGCAAACCTCAACATTTGGCCAAAAAACCCACTTTTTCCTCTCATTTCATTGACAGAAAGTTCTGGAATCTGGGAGGAGCCACAAATTTCCTTCCACCCAGCATTCCCCCAAGTCTCCCAATACAATTGGCACCTCACTTGTGCGGGTAGGCCTAGCGCCCGCGAAAGGAAATGCCCCAAAACACAACGTGGACACATCAGATTTTCCCAAAGAAAACAGAGCTGTTTTTTGCAAAGTGCCTAGCTGTGGATTTTGATCTCTAGCTCAGCCGGCACCTAGGGAAACCTACCAAATCTGCACATTTTTGAAAACTAGACACCCAGGGGAATCGAAGATGGGGTGACTTGTGGGGCTCTCACCAGTTTCTGTTAACCAGAATCAATTGCAAACCTCAAAAGGTGGGCAAAAAAACACATTTCTCCTCTCATTTCAGTGACAGAAAGTTCTAGAATCTGAGAGGAGCCACAAATTTCCTTCCACCCAGCATTCCCCCATGTCTCCCGATAAAAATGGTATCTCACTTGTGTGGGGAGGCATAGCGCCCGCGAACGGAAATACCCCAAAACACAACTTGGACACATCACATTTTCCCAAAGAAAACAGAGCTATTTTTTGCAAAGTGCCTAGCTGTGGATTTTGGCCTCTAGCTCAGCCGGCACCTAGGGAACCCTACCAAACCTGCACATTTCTGAAAACTAGATACATTAGGGAATCCATGATGGGGTGACTTGGTGGGCTCTCACCAGGTTCTGTTATCCAGAATCCTTTGCAAACCTGAAAATGTGGCCAAAAAACACTTTTTCCACTCGTTTTGGTGACAGAAAGTTCTCGAATCTGAGAGGAGCCACAAATATCCTTCTACCCAGCATTCCCCCAAGTGTCCCGATACAAAATGGTACCTCACTTGTGTGGGGAGGCCTAGCGCCCGTGGCAGGAAATGCCCCAAAACAGAACGTGGACACATCACATTTTCCCAAAGAACACAGAGCTGTTTTTTGCGAAGTGCCTAGCTGTGGATTTTGGCCTCTAGCTCAGCCGGCACCTAGGTAAGCCTACCAAATCTGCGCATTTTGAAAAGTAGGCACCTGGGGGAATCCAATATGGGGTGACTTGTGGGGCACTCACTAGGTTCTGTAACCCAGAGTCCTTTGCAAACCTCAAAATGTGGCCAAAGAAAACACTTTTTCCACTCATTTCGGTAACAGAAAGTTCTGGAATCTGAGAGAATCCACAAATGTCCTTCCACCCAGCGTTCCCCCAAGTCTCCTGATAAAAATGGTACCTCACTTGAGTGTGTAGACCTAGGCCCGCAACAGGAAATGCCCCAAAACACAACGTGGACATATCACATTTTCCGAAAGAAAACAGAGCGTTTTTTTTGCTAAGTGCCTAGCTGTGGATTTTGATCTCTAGCTCAGTCGGCACCTAGGGAAACCTACCAAATCTGCGCATTTTGAAAACTAGACACCTAGGGGAATTGAAGATGGGGTGACTTGTGGGGCTCTCAACAGGTTCTGTTAACCAGAATCCTTTGCAAACCTCAAAATTTGGCCAAAAAAACCCACTTTTTCCTCTCATTTCATTGACAGAAAGTTCTGGAATCTGAGAGAATCCACAAATGTCCTTCCACCCAGCGTTCCCCCAAGTCTCCTGATAAAAATGGTACCTCACTTGAGTGTGTAGACCTAGGCCCGCAACAGGAAATGCCCCAAAACACAACGTGGACATATCACATTTTCCGAAAGAAAACAGAGCGTTTTTTTTGCTAAGTGCCTAGCTGTGGATTTTGATCTCTAGCTCAGTCGGCACCTAGGGAAACCTACCAAATCTGCGCATTTTGAAAACTAGACACCTAGGGGAATTGAAGATGGGGTGACTTGTGGGGCTCTCAACAGGTTCTGTTAACCAGAATCCTTTGCAAACCTCAAAATTTGGCCAAAAAAACCCACTTTTTCCTCTCATTTCATTGACAGAAAGTTCTGGAATCTGAGAGAATCCACAAATGTCCTTCCACCCAGCGTTCCCCCAAGTCTCCTGATAAAAATGGTACCTCACTTGAGTGTGTAGACCTAGGCCCGCAACAGGAAATGCCCCAAAACACAACGTGGACATATCACATTTTCCGAAAGAAAACAGAGCTTTTTTTTGCAAAGTGCCTAGCTGTGGATTTTGATCTCTAGCTTAGTCGGCACCTAGGGAAACCTACCAAATCTGCGCATTTTGAAAACTAGACACCTAGGGGAATCGAAGATGGGGTGACTTGTGGGGCTCTCACAAGGTTCTGTTCACCAGAATCCTTTGCAAACCTCAAAATTTGGCCAAAAAACAAAATGTTTCCTCTCATTTCATTGACAGAAAGTTCTGGAATCTCAGAAGGGCCACAAATTTCCTTCCACCCAGCATTACCACAAGCCTCCCGATAAAAATGGTACCTCCCTTGTGTGGGTAGGCCTAGCACCCGCGAAAGGAAATGTCCCAAAACACAACGTGAACACATCATATTTTCTCAAAGAAAACAGAGCTGTTTTTTGCAAAGTGCCTAGGTGTGGATTTTGGACTCTAGCTCAGCCGGCACCAAGGGAAACCGACCAAACCTGCGCATTTTTCAAAACTCTGCAACTAGGGGAATCCAAGATGGGGTGACTTGTGGGGCTCTCAGTAGGTTCTGTAACCCAGAGTCCTTTGCAAACCTCAAAATCTGGCCAAAGAAAACACTTTTTCCACTCATTTCGGTGACAGAAAGTTCTGGAATCTGAGAGGAGCCACAAATTTCCTTCCACCCAGCGTTTCACCAAGTCTCTCGATAAAAATGGTACCTCACTTGTGTGGGTAGGCCTAGCGCCCGCGAAAGGAAATGCCCCAAAACACAACGTGGACACATCAGATTTTCCCAAAGAAAACAGAGCTGTTTTTTGCAAAGTGCCTAGCTGTGGATTTTGATCTCTAGCTCAGCCGGCACCTAGGGAAACCTAACAAATCTGCACATTTTTGAAAACTAGACACCCAGGGGAATCGAAGATGGGGTCACTTGTGGGGCTCTCACCAGTTTCTGTTAACCAGAATCCTTTGCAAACCTCAAAAGTTGGGCAAAAAAACACATTTCTCCTCTCATTTCAGTGACAGAAAGTTCTAGAATCTGAGAGGAGCCACAAATTTCCTTCCACACAGCATTCCCCCATGTCTCCCGATAAAAATGGTATCTCACTTGTGTGGGGAGGCATAGCGCCCCCGAACGGAAATACCCCAAAACCCAACTTGGACACATCACATTTTCCCAAAGAAAACAGAGCTATTTTTTGCAAAGTGCCTAGCTGTGGATTTTGGCCCCTAGCTCAGCCGGCACCTAGGGAAACCTACCAAACCTGCACATTTCTGAAAACTAGACACATTAGGGAATCCATGATGGGGTGACTTGTGGGGCTCTCACCAGGTTCTGTTACCCAGATCCTTTGCAAACCTGAAAATGTGGCCAAAAAACACTTTTTCCACTCGTTTCGGTGACAGAAAGTTCTCGAATCTGAGAGGAGACACAAATATCCTTCTACCCAGCGCTCCCCCAAGTGTCCCGATACAAAATGGTACCTCACTTGTGTGGGTAGGCCTAGCGCCTGTGGCAGGAAATGCCCCAAAACACAACGTGGACACATCACATTTTCCCAAAGAACACAGAGCTGTTTTTTGCGAAGTGCTTAGCTGTGGATTTTGGCCTCTAGCTCAGCCGACACCTAGGGAAACCTATCAAACCTGCAAATTTTTTAAAACTAGGCACGTAGGAGAATCCAAGGTGGGGTGATTTGTGGGGCTCTTACCAGGTTCTGTTCACCAGAATCCTTTGCAAACCTCAAAATTTGGCCATAAAAAAAATGTTTCCTCTCATTTCATTGACAGAAAGTTCTGGAATCTCAGAAGGGCCACAAATTTCCTTCCACCCAGCATTCCCACAAGCCTCCCGATAAAAATGGTACCTCCCTTGTGTGGGTAGGCCTAGCATCCGCAAAAGGAAATGTCCCAAAACACAACGTGAACACATCATATTTTCTCAAAGAAAACAGAGCTGTTTTTTGCGAAGTGCCTAGCTGTGGAATTTGGCCTCTACCTCAGCCGGCACCAAGGGAAACCGACCAAACCTGCGCATTTTTCAAAACTCTGCACCTAGGGGAATCCAAGATGGGGTGACTTGTGGGGCTCTCACTAGGTTCTGTAACCCAGAGTCCTTTGCAAACCTCAAAATCTGGCCAAAGAAAACACTTTTTCCACTCATTTCGGTGACAGAAAGTTCTGGAATCTGAGAGGAGCCACAAATTTCCTTCCACCCAGCGTTTCACCAAGTCTCTCGATAAAAATGGTACGTCATTTGTGCAGGTAGGCCTAGCGTCCGTGAAAGGAAATGCCCCAAAACACAACGTGGACACATCACATTTTCCCAAAGAAAACAGAGCTGTTTTTTGCAAAGTGCCTAGCTGTGGATTTTGGCCTCTAGCTCAGCCGGCACCTAGGGAAACCTACCAAACCTGCACATTTCTTAAAACTAGGCACGTAGGGGAATCCAAGGTGGGGTGACTTGTGGGGCTCTTACCAGGTTCTGTTACCCAGAATGCTTTGCAAACCTCTAAATGTGGCAAAAAAATAACTTTTTCCTCTCTTTTCGGTGACAGAAAGTTCTGGAATCTGAGAGAAGCCACAAATGTCCTTCCACCCAGCGTTCCCCGAAGTCTCCCAAAAAAAAATGGTACCTCACTTGAGTGGGTAGACCTAGGCCCGCAACAGGAAATGCCCCAAAACACAATGTGGACACATCACATTTCCCCAAAGAAAACAGAGCTGTTTTTTGCAAAGTGCCTAGCTGTGGATTTTGGCCTCTAGCTCAGCTGGCACCTAGGGAAACCTACCAAATCTGCACATATGTGAAAACTAGACACCTAGGGGAATCGAAGATGGGGTGACTTGTGGGGCTCTCACCAGGTTCTGTCGACCAGAATCCTTTGCAAACCTCAACATTTGGCCCAAAAAAACACTTTTTCCTCTCTTTTCATTGACAGAAAGTTCTGGAATCTGGGAGCAGCCACAAATTTCCTTCCACCCAGCATTCCCCCAAGTCTCCCGATACAATTGGCACCTCACTTGTGTGGGTACGCCTAGCGCCTGCGAAAGGAAATGCCCCAAAACACAATGTGGACACATCAGATTTTCCCAAAGAAAACAGAGCTGTTTTTTGTAAAGTGCCTAGCTGTGGATTTTGATCTCTAGCTCAGCCGGCACCTAGGGAAACCTACCAAATCTGCACATTTTTTAAAACTAGAGACCCAGGGGAATCGAAGATGGGGTGACTTGTGGGGCTCTCACCAGGTTCTGTTAACCAGAATCCTTTGCAAACCTCAAAAGTTGGGCAAAAAAACACATTTATCCTCTCATTTCAGTGACAGAAAGTTCTAGAATCTGAGAGGAGCCACATATTTCCTTCCACCCAGCATTCCCCCATGTCTCCCGATAAAAATGGTATCTCACTTGTGTGGGGAGGCATAGCGCCCGCGAACGGAAATACCCCAAAACACAACGTGGACACATCACATTTTCCCAAAGAAAACAGAGCTATTTTTTGCAAAGTGCCTAGCTGTGGATTTTGGCCTCTAGCTCAGTCGGCACCTAGGGAAACCTACCAAACCTGCACATTTCTGAAAACTAGACACATTAGAGAATCCATGATGGGGTGACTTGTGGGGCTCTCACCAGGTTCTGTTACCCAGAATCCTTTGCAAACCTGACAATGTGGCCAAAAAACACTTTTTCCACTCGTTTCGGTGACAGAGAGTTCTCGAATTTGAGATGAGCCACAAATATCCTTCTACCCAGTGTTCCCCCAAGTGTCCCGATACAAAATGGTACCTCACTTGTGTGGGTAGGCCTAGCGCCCGTGGCAGGAAATGCCCAAAAACACAACGTGGACACATCACATTTTCCCAAAGAACACAGAGCTGTTTTTTTGCGAAGTGCCTAGCTGTGGATTTTGGCCTCTAGCTCAGCCGGCACTTAGGTAAAACTACCAAATCTGCGCATTTTGAAAACTAGGCACCTAGGGGAATCCAATATGGGGTGACTTGTGGGGCACTCACTAGGTTCTGTAACCCAGAGTCCTTTGCAAACCTCAAAATGTGGCCAAAGAAAACACTTTTTCCACTTATTTCGGTGACAGAAAGTTCTGGAATCTGAGAGAATCCACAAATGTCCTTCCACCCAGAGTTCCCCCAAGTCTCCTGATAAAAATGGTACCTCACTTGAGTATGTAGACCTAGGCCCGCAACAGGAAATGCCCCAAAACACAACGTGGACATATCACATTTTCCGAAAGAAAACAGAGCTTTTTTTTGCGAAGTGCCTAGCTGTGGATTTTGATCTCTAGCTCAGTCAGCACCTAGGGTAACCTACCAAATCTGCGTATTTTGAAAACTAGACACCTAGGGGAATCGAAGATGGGGTGACTTGTGGGGCTGTCACCAGGTTCTGTTAACCAGAATCCTTTGCAAACCTCAAAATTTGGCCAAAAAAAAAATGTTTCCTCTCATTTCATTGACAGAAAGTTCTGGAATCTCAGAAGGGCCACAAATTTCCTTCCACCCAGCATTCCCACAAGCCTCCCGATACAATTGGCACCTCACTTGTGTGGGTAGGCCTAGCGCTCGCGAAAGGAAATGCCCCAAAACACAACGTGGACACATCAGATTTTCCCAAAGAAAACAGAGCTGTTTTTTGTAAAGTGCCTAGCTGTGGATTTTGATCTCTAGCTCAGCCGGCACCTAGGGAAACCTACCAAATCTGCACATTTTTGAAAACTAGAGACCCAGGGGAATCGAAGATGGGGTGACTTGTGGGGCTCTCACCAGGTTCTGTTAACCAGAATCCTTTGCAAACCTCGAAAGTTGGGCAAAAAAACACATTTCTCCTCTCATTTCAGTGACAGAAAGTTCTAGAATCTGAGAGGAGCCACAAATTTCCTTCCACACAGCATTCCCCCATGTCTCCCGATAAAAATGGTATCTCACTTGTGTGGGGAGGCATAGCGCCCGCGAACGGAAATACCCCAAAACACAACGTGGACACATCACATTTTCCCAAAGAAAACAGAGCTATTTTTTGCAAAGTGCCTAGCTGTGGATTTTGGCCTCTAGCTCAGTCGGCACCTAGGGAAACCTACCAAACCTGCACATTTCTGAAAACTAGACACATTAGAGAATCCATGATGGGGTGACTTGTGGGGCTCTCACCAGGTTCTGTTACCCAGAATCCTTTGCAAACCTGAAAATGTGGCCAAAAAACACTTTTTCCACTCGTTTCGGTGACAGAAAGTTCTCGAATTTGAGATGAGCCACAAATATCCTTCTACCCAGCGTTCCCCCAAGTGTCCTGATACAAAATGGTACCTCACTTGTGTGGGTAGGCCTAGCGCCCGTGGCAGGAAATGCCCCAAAACACAACGTGGACACATCACATTTTCCCAAAGAACACAGGGCTGTTTTTTTGCGAAGTGCCTAGCTGTGGATTTTGGCCTCTAGCTCAGCCGGCACCTAGGTAAAACTACCAAATCTGCGCATTTTGAAAACTAGGCACCTAGGGGAATCCAATATGGGGTGGCTTGTGGGGCACTCACTAGGTTCTGTAACCCAGAGTCATTTGCAAACCTCAAAATGTGGCCAAAGAAAACACTTTTTCCACTTATTTCAGTGACAGAAAGTTCTGGAATCTGAGAGAATCCACAAATGTCCTTCCACCCAGCGTTCCCCCAAGTCTCCTGATAAAAATGGTACCTCACTTGAGTATGTAGACCTAGGCCCGCAACAGGAAATGCCCCAAAACACAACGTGGACATATCACATTTTCCGAAAGAAAACAGAGCTTTTTTTTGCGAAGTGCCTAGCTGTGGATTTTGATCTCTAGCTCAGTCAGCACCTAGGGAAACCTACCAAATCTGCGCATTTTGAAAACTAGACACCTAGGGGAATCGAAGATGGGGTGACTTGTGGGGCTCTCACCAGGTTCTGTTAACCAGAATCCTTTGCAAACCTCAAAATTTGGCCAAAAAAAAAATGTTTCCTCTCATTTCATTGACAGAAAGTTCTGGAATCTCAGAAGGGCCACAAATTTCCTTCCACCCAGCATTCCCACAAGCCTCCCGATAAAAATGGTACCTCCCTTGTGTGGGTAGGCCCAGCACCCGCGAAAGGAAATGTCCCAAAACACAACGTGAGCACATCATATTTTCTCAAAGAAAACAGCTGTTTTTTGCAAAGTGCCTAGATGTGGATTTTGGCCTCTAGCTTAGCCGGCACCAAGGGAAACCTACCAAACCTGCGCATTTTTGAAAACTCAGCACCTAGGGGAATCCAAGATGGGGTGACTTGTGGGGCTCTCTGTAGGTTCTGAAACCCAGAGTCCTTTGCAAAACTCAAAATTTGCCCAAAGAAAACACTTTTTCCACTCATTTCGGTGACAGAAAGTTCTGGAATCTGAGAGGAGCCACAAATTTCCTTCCACCCAGTGTTTCCCCAAGTCTCTCGATAAAAATGGTACCTCATTTGTGCGGGTAGGCCTAGCACCCGTGAAAGGAAATGCCCCAAAACACAACGTGGACACATCACATTTTCCCAAAGTAAACAGAGCTGTTTTTTGCGAAGTGCCTAGCTGTGGATTTTGGCCTCTACCTCAGCCGGCACCTAGGGAAACTTACCAAACCTGCACATTTTTTAAAACTAGGCACGTAGGGGAATCCAAGGTGGGATGATTTGTGGGGCTCTTACCAGGTTCTGTTACCCAGAATGCTTTGCAAACCTCTAAATGTGGCCAAAAAATCACTTTTTCCTCTCTTTTCGGTGACAGAAAGTTCTGGAATCTGGGAGAAGCCACAAATGTCCTTCCATCCAGCGTTCCCCGAAGTCTCCCAATAAAAATGGTACCTGCCTTGAGTGGGTAGACCTAGGCCGCAACAGGAAATGCCCCAAAACACAACGTGGACACATCACATTTCGCCAAAGAAAACAGAGCTGTTTTTTGCAAAGTGCCTAGATGTGGATTTTGGCCTCTAGCTCAGCCGGCACCAAGGGAAACCTACCAAACCTGCGCATTTTTGAAAACTCAGCACCTAGGGGAATCCAAGATGGGGTGACTTGTGGGGCTCTCACTAGGTTCTGTAACCCAGAGTCCTTTGCAAACCTCAAAATTTGGCCAAAGAAAACACTTTTTCCACTCATTTCGGTGACAGACAGTTCTGGAATCTGAGAGGAGCCACAAATGTCCTTCCACCCAGCGTTTCCCCAAGTCTGTCGATAAAAATGGTACCTCATTTGTGCGGGTAGGCCTAGCACCCGTGACAGGAAATGCCCCAAAACACAACGTGAACACATCAGATTTTCCCAAAGAAAACAGAGCTGTTTTTTGCAAAGTGCCTAGCTGTGGATTTTGGCCTCTACCTCAGCCGGCACCTAGGGAAACTTACCAAACCTGCACATTTTTTAAAACTAGGCACGTAGGGGAATCCAAGGTGGGGTGATTTGTGGGGCTCTTACCAGGTTCTGTTACCCAGAATGCTTTGCAAACCTCTAAATGTGGCCAAAAAATCACTTTTTCCTCTCTTTTCTGTGACAGAAAGTTCTGGAATCTGAGAGAAGCCACAAATGTCCTTCCACCCAGCGTTCCCCGAAGTCTCCCAATAAAAATGGTACCTCCCTTGAGTGGGTAGACCTAGGCCGCAGCAGGAAATGCCCCAAAACACAACGTGGACACATCACATTTCCCCAAAGAAAACAGAGCTGTTTTTTGCAAAGTGCCTAGCTGTGGATTTTGGCCTCTAGCTCAGCTGGCACCTAGGTAAACCTACCAAATCTGCACATATGTGAAAACTAGACACCTAGGGGAATCCAAGATGGGGTGACTTGTGGGGCTCTCACCAGGTTCTGTCAACCAGAATTCTTTGCAAACCTCAACATTTGGACAAAAAAACACTTTTTCCTCTCATTTCATTGACAGAAAGTTCTGGAATCTGGGAGGAGCCACAAATTTCCTTCTACCCAGAGTTCCCCCAAGTGTCTCGATACAAAATGGCACCTCACTTGTGTGGGTAGGCCTAGTGCCCGCGAAAGGAAATGCCCCAAAACACAATGTGGACACATCACATTTTCCCAAAGAAAACAGAGCTGTTTTTTGCAAAGTGCCTAGCTGTGGATTTTGATCTCTAGCTCAGCCGGCACCTAGGGAAACCTACCAAACCTGCACATTTCTGAAAACTAGACACATTAGGGAATCCATGATGGGGTGACTTGTGGGGCTCTCGCCAGGTTCTGTTACCCAGAATCCATTGCAAAACTGAAAATGTGGCCAAAAAACACTTTTTCCACTTGTTTCGGTGACAGAAAGTTCTCGAATCTGAGAGGAGCCACAAATATCCTTCTACCCAACGTTCCCCCAAGTGTCCCGATACAAAATGGTACCTCACTTGTGTGGGTAGGCCTAGCGCTCGTGGCAGGAAAGGCCCCAAAACACAACGTGGACACATCACATTTTCCCAAAGAACACAGAGCTGTTTTTTGCAAAGTGCCTAGCTGTGGATTTTGGCCTCTAGCTCAGCTGGCACCTAGGTAAACCTACCAAATCTGTGCATTTTGAAAACTAGGCACCTAGGGGAATCCAATATGGGGTGACTTGTGGGGCACTCACTAGGTTCTGTAACCCAGAGTCCTTTGCAAACCTCAAAATTTGGCCAAAGAAAACACTTTTTCCACTTATTTCGGTGACAGAAAGTTCTGGAATCTGAGAGGAGCCACTAATGTCCTTCCACCCAGCGTTCCTCCAAGTCTGTCGATAAAAATGGTACCTCACTTGTGCAGGTAGGCCTAGCGCCTGTGAAAGGAAATGCCCCAAAACACAAGGTGGACACATCACATTTTCTCAAAGAAAAGAGCTGTTTTTTGCAAAGTGCCTAGCTGTTGATTTTGGCCTCTACCTCAGCCGGCACCTAGGGAAACCTATCAAACCTGCACATTTTTTAAAACTAAGCACGTAGGGGAATCCAAGGTGGGGTGACTTGTGGGGCTCTTACCAGGTTCTGTTACACAGAATCCTTTGCAAACCTCAAAATGTGGCCAAAAAATCACTTTTTCCTCTCATTTCGGTGACAGAAAGTTCTGGAATCTGAGAGAAGCCACAAATGTCCTTCCGTCCAGCGTTCCCCGAAGTCTCCCAATAAAAATGGTACCTCCCTTGAGTGGGTAGACCTAGGCCGCAACAGGAAATGCCCCAAAACACAACGTGGACACATCACATTTCGCCAAAGAAAACAGAGCTGTTTTTTGCAAAGTGCCTAGATGTGGATTTTGGCCTCTAGCTCAGCCGGCACCAAGGAAAACCTACCAAACCTGCGCATTTTTGAAAACTCGGCACCTAGAGGAATCCAAGATGGGGTGACTTGTGGGGCTCTCACTAGGTTCTGTAACCTAGAGTCCTTTGCAAACCTCAAAATTTGGCCAAAGAAAACACTTTTTCCACTCATTTCGGTGACAGAAAGTTCTGGAATTTGAGAGGAGCCACAAATTTCCTTCCACCCAGCGTTTCCCCAAGTGTCTCGATACAAAATGGCACCTCACTTGTGTGGGTAGGCCTAGCGCCCGCGAAAGGAAATACCCCAAAACACAACGTGGACACATCACATTTTCCCAAAGAACACAGAGCTGTTTTTTGCAAAGTGCCTAGCTGTGGATTTTGATCTCTAGCTCAGCCGGCACCTAGGGAAACCTACCAAACCTGCGCATTTTTTAAATCTAGACACCTAGGGGAATCCAAGATGGGGTGACTTGTGGGGCTCTCACCAGGTTCCGTTCCCCAGAATCCTTTTCAAACCTCAAAATCTGGCCAAAAAAATACTTTTTCCTCACATTTTGGTGACAGAAAGTTGTGGAATCTGAGAGGAGCCACAAATGTCCTTCCACCCAGCATTCCCCCAAGTCTCCTGATACAAATGATACCTATCTTGAGTGGGTAGACCTAGTCCCGCAAAAGAAAATGCCCCAAAACACAACATGGACACATCACATTTTCCCAAAGAAAACAGAGCTGTTTTTTGCAAAGTGCCTAGCTGTGGATTTTGGCCTCTACCTCAGCCGGCACCTAGGGAAACTTGCCAAACCTGCACATTTTTTAAAACTAGGCAAGTAGGGGAATCCAAGGTGGGTGATTTGTGGGGCTCTTACCAGGTTCTGTTACCCAGAATGCTTTGCAAACCTCTAAATGTGGCCAAAAAATCACTTTTTCCTCTGTTTTCGGTGACAGAAAGTTCTGGAATCTGAGAGAAGCCACAAATGTCCTTCCACCCAGCCTTCCCCGAAGTCTCCCAATAAAAATGGTACCTCCCTTGAGTGGGTAGACCTAGGCCGCAACAGGAAATGCCCCAAAACACAACGTGGACACATCACATTTCCCCAAAGAAAACAGAGCTGTTTTTTGCAAAGTGCCTAGCTGTGGATTTTGGCCTCTAGCTCAGCTGGCACCTAGGGAAACCTACCAAATCTGCACATATGTGAAAACTAGACACCTAGGGGAATCCAAGATGGGGTGACTTGTGGGGCTCTCACCAGGTTCTGTCAACCAGAATCCTTTGCAAACCTCTACATTTGGCCAAAAAACCCACTTTTTCCTCTCATTTCATTGACAGAAAGTTCTGGAATCTGGGAGGAGCCACAAATTTCCTTCCACCCAGCATTCCCCCAAGTCTCCCGATACAATTGGCAGCTCACTTGTGTGGGTAGGAAATGCCCCAAAACACAACGTGGACACATCAGATTTTCCCAAAGAAAACAGAGCTGTTTTTTTCAAAGTGCCTAGCTGTGGATTTTGATCTCTAGCTCATCCAAGATGGGGTGACTTGTGGGGCTCTCACCAGGTTCCGTTACCCAGAATCCTTTGCAAACCTCAAAATCTGCCCAAAAAAATACTTTTTCCTCACATTTTGGTGACAGAAAGTTGTGGAATCTGAGAGGAGCCACAAATGTCCTTCCATCCAGCGTTCCCCAAAGTCTCCTGATAAAAATGGTACCTCACTTGTGTGGGTAGGCCTAGTGCCCGCGACAGGAAATGCCCCAAAACACTATGTGGACACATCAAAATTCTCAAATACAAAACAAAGGGGGTCATTCTGACCCCGGCGGGCGGCAGAAGACCGTACCGCGGTCAAAAGACTGCTGCGGTCATTCTGGGTTTCTCACTGGGCTGGCGGGCGACCGCCAAAAGGCCGCCTGCCAGCCCATTGGGAAACAGCCCTCCATGAGGATGCCGGCTCCGAATGGAGCCGGCGGAGTGGAGGATGTGCGACGGGTGCAGTGGCACCCGTCGCGTATTTCAGTGTCTGCAATGCAGACACTGAAATACAAAGTGGGGCCCTCTTACGGGGGCCCCTGCAGTGCCCATGCCATGCTATTGGCATGGGCACTGCAGGGGCTCCCAGGGGCCTCACGACACCCCTCACCGCCATCCTGTTCCTGGCGGGCGGAACCGCCAGGAACAGGATGGCGGTGAGGGGGTCGGAATCCCCCATGGCGGCGCAGCAAGCTGCGCCACCATGGGGGATTCCCAGGGCAGCGGAAAACCGGCGGGAGACCGCCGGTTTTCCTGTTCTGACCGCGGCCGAACCGCCGCGGTCAGAATGCCCAAGGGAGCACCGCCAGCCTGTTGGCGGTGCTCCCGCGGTCCCCGGCCCTGGCGGTATTTACCGCCAGGGTCGGAATGACCCCCAAACTGTTTTTGTGGGGGAGGAGGGGTGGGCTCCTGCACTTTTGGTCCTGGGCTCAGCAGCCATATAGGGAAACCTACCAAACCCAAACATTTCTGAAAACTAGATACCCGAGGGAGTCCAGGGAGGTGTGACTTGCGTGTATCTCCCAGTGTTTTCTTACCGAGAATCCTTTGCAAAACTCAAAATGTGGCTAAAAACACTTTTTCCTCACATTTAGGTGACAGGAAGTTCTGGAATCTGACAAGAGCCACACATTTCCATCCACCCAGCATTACCCCAAGTCTCCCGATAAAAATGATACCTCACTTGTGTGGGTGGCCCAGGTGCCTGCAACAGAAAAATGCCAATAACCTTTAGAGATTGAGGGGTTAGCACAGCAAGTTGATAAGCACATATTTTTCTTTTATACAACTTTAGGCTGACTCTGCTTTGGGGACCCACACAAGTGAGCTATCGTTTTACTTGGGAGACTGATGGGAACGCTGGGTTGGTTGGAAATTTGTGCCGGAGCGGGGATCCTACAAAGAAAAGTGAGGAAAATATGTGTTTGTAAGCAAAATTTGAGGTTTGCAGAGGAGTTTGGGTAAGAAAATGTTGGGGGATCCAGGCAAGCCACATCTCCCTGGACTCCTTGGGGTGTCTAGTTTTAAAACATGTCTGGGTTTGGTAGGATTCCCTACATGAAGGCCCCACCCAGGACCAAAAACATAGGTGCCTCCCCCAAACACAGCAAGTTTTGCAATAGGTCATTTTGATGTGTCCAAGTACTTATGTGATGTTCCCAACACTAAAATTGTGAAATGATATTAGGTTATGTTAAAAACCAAGTTGGTGGCATGCTTCATCATCGGGGTCCCACCCGAGCCACCTAGCTTGTCACGGGTGTGCTGTGACGCCTGATTACAACGGAGTAGGTTTTGTTATTTTTACCACACATACTGGTTGGATTTGGCACGAGGGTAAGTGATGGTTCAGTAGATCAAATTTTATTAACAAGAGATTTCACAAAAATGAAATGCACTGTTAATAACTGAAAATCCAAAAAACTGAACCAATGAGTGACAGCTCGTGAGCTGTAAAGCCACGACAAGGCACCAACAGCTTTACAGTCCATTCACACAGCTTTCATGTATGACATGCACAAGACCATTCACGCCGCCAGCCACGGGCCCAACACATTACAACACTCACATCGACAGACGGCGCCACTCAAGGGCCCATCACTTACATACGCCCTCATGCCTGATACGGGAATCACACAAGCTGATGGGAGTGTGTGGACTGGCATTTGGTTGGCAATGTGTTGCAGTAGCCAACAGCAAGTTAATATTTACACCGCCAGCCGAGCGCTACTCCACGCACACCACCAGCCAAGTGGCACTCCACGCACATCGCCAGCCAAGCGTCACCCCACACACACCACCAGCCAAGCATCACCCCACGCACACCGCCAGCAAAGCGCCATCCCACGCATACTGCCATCACTTATTTTGTTTTGTGTTTAAACAACAAATAAACCACTAATTATAAATAAGTAAAAAACTACAAACACAAAAGCTTAAACTGAATTCATGACAGTAATACAGTAATGCCAACCGTGAAACTGAACATATGAAAATATAAAACAGCAGTTTACGTTCATGGTATTTCCCAAAAATTCTTCTGTGTGTGGTAGCTCCTGAAACTGCCACCCACACACAGCCCAGTCTTTCAAGGACAATCAGGGCAGTACATCCTAGTCTCCTTCCTGAACCTCTTCGAGCACAGACTCTACATCTCTTAGCAGGAAAGTTTTTTTGGGCCGTGGAAGGAATGTGCTCAGCAAAGTGACGTTCTTTCAATCTAGCCACATCCTCCACCACTGCTACTCTAGGAAATCTTTCCTGTTCCAGCACAACAAGGCTCGCTATGATAGACTCCTGAAATTTCACAAATGTCATTCTTGACTCTGGAGATCTATCCTTGAACACAACAAAAGCTTTAAAAGTTGCCAAGTGGAAAAAGGTGAACCGCTAATTTCTTATACCATACATAAGACTTACGACCAGCAGTGTTCTGATCTACTCTACCAACACCACCCATGTGCTTATTGTAGTCTAAAATGCACACAGGTTTGCACACTTCAGCAACTTGACCCCAAACAGCCACAAGTGAAGTACTCTCATCATGGATGGTAGTTAGCATGTATACATCCCTCCTGTCTACAAATTTCAGAGCTAGCAGCTCATCATTCCGCAAGGCACTGCACTGTCCCTTCTCAAGTTTTTTTACAGGCAAGCTCTCTTGGATAGCCTTTCTGATTACAGCGGATTGTGCCACAAGCAACAGTGTCCACTCTGAACAACTCCTTGAACAATTGAACTCCAGTGTAGAAGTTATCTACATATAAATGGTGACCTTTGTTAAACAGTCATCTACCAAGTTCCCACACAATTTTCTTACTAATTCCAAAAGTGGGTGGACAACCAGTGGGGTCAATACTGGAATCCCTACCAGTGTAGACCTGGATATTATAAACATATCCTGTACTACTTTCAGAGGGCATGTACAATTTAATTCCTTAATGTGCCCTCTTGCTAGGAATGTACTGCCTAAAAACCATACGAGCCTTGAACAGGACCAAAGATTCATCTACAGATATTTCTTTGCCTGGCTCATAGATCTCTAAAAACTGATCTACCAAATGATCAAGGACAGGTCTAATCTTAAAAAGAAGGTCAGAATCAGGGTGATCTTGTGGCAAGGCTAAAGCATTATCTACAAAATGCATCATCCGAAGAAGAAGCTCATACCGGTTACGACTCATGATGGCTGGACATATAGCAGTTGCCATCAAGGGACTAATATACCAATATGAAGACAGTGATGGCTTCCTTATCAGCCCCATCAAAAAAGTTAAACCCAAGAACTTTTTCAACTCTTCCAGATTTGTGGGAATCCACCGGCTAGAGTGTGGCCTAAGTCTTCCAGTGTTGTCCCTCAAATACTGCTCTGCATACAAATTAGTCTGCTCAACAATCTCTTCCAAAAATATATTGTCCATAAACAACTCAAAAACGTTGACAGGCAAAACGTTTTCCGTATTAACTGGACACCCTGGGAAACCAGTAAACGCAGGCAACTGTGGCTGCTCCATGTTTGGTGCAACCCACGTGTCAGGTCTTCCAATGGGAAGCCTTTCAGCCGCTGGCTGCTGCACCATTGGCACATCAGTGTCATCCTCTAAAACAGGCCCTTCATCAGTACTAAGAGTGGCTTCATCATCATATGATTCCTCTCAGACAGAAAATTCACTTCCAGAATCTTGCACTTCCTCCTCTGCCTCAGATGCAGAGTCAGTCTCATAATCATGGTCAGAAGACGACTAAAAAAGCACACCATCAACCTGCTGAGCAGTCATCCTTCGGCTAGCCATGATCCTTCCTACAAAAAGTAACTGGACAAATGCACCAACAACAACCAGCACTGTGTAAGATAAGTAACAAACAAAGTGTAGCTTTATCACTAAGAGTCATAAACTCAAAAACTATACCGCTCACTTGCCTGAAAAAGCTTGACTCACCAGCAGCTACTCTGCACAGCCACAGCAAACACCAATGATATCCCACTAAAAATAAAATAAAAAGCAAATTGGACATAATACAACACAATAATCATTGTGCCTAAATCTAAGGACAATTTCACACACAATCCTGCATTCAGTACACCACCTACAAACATGTCACTCATGCATGGCAACAGTACTCCTTTGGAGTAAATGTATTTACTTACCGAAAACATGCAACTACGCAAACGGCAGGACAACCACTGCCAAAACTGCAACAAGCCACAGCAAAGGAAGCAAAAGCTTTGAACTAGAACAAAAAGGAGAAATTATCTGTTATTATCATAAATGTGAATACTTCGCCAGTTGACAAACACCCTGCCACCAACAATTGTTTAATTTTCCCTTGTGTCTAGTGTTCTCTGCTTGGGGGCAGATGGGCCTAAAAAACAAAATAGGCCAATCTGCCCCAAGGGGGGCAGTAATGCCATAGAATATATTGCCCCCTTTGGGGAGGCCACCCCCAAAACAAAGCACACACACTCTCACGTGATCCCTGGCACTAAGTGGATTCTGCCTCCCTTGGGGGAAGATGGGACTGAAAAAAAATAGGCCGATCTGCCCCATAGGGGGGCAGAACTTCCCAATAGTACTTTTTGCCCCTTGGGGGTGACCCTTGCCCAAGGGGGCGCCCCCCAACATAAAAAAAAAACAAAAGAAAGAAAAACAAAATCCCTGGCGTCTTCATGGTTTCTGCCCCCCTTGGGGGAAGAAGGGCCTAACAAAATAGACTAATCTGGGCAGAAATGGCATAGATTATATTGCCTCCTTTGGGGGGGGCGACCCTTGCCCCCCATACAAAGCACACACACACACACACACACATGATCCCTGGCACTAAGTGGATTCTGCCCCCCTTGGGGGCAGATGGGCCTAAAAAAAATAGGCCAATCTGCCCCCATGGGGGGCAGAACTGCCCAATAGTGCTTTTTGCCCCTTGGGTGCGACACCAACACAAAGAAATCAGCCACAATAATAATCCCTGGTTTCTAGTGGCTTTCTGCCCCCCCTTGGGGGCAGATCGGCCTAAAAATAAAAGGCCGATCTGCCCCCAAGGGGGGCAGAAATGGCAAAAAATACATTGGCCCCCCAAGGAGAGTGACCCTTGCCCAAGGGGTCGCTCTCCCACACTGCAAACACACACACACACACGCACACACACACTAATTCCATGGTGTCTAGTGGGCATTCCTGCTGCCCGATCACATCACGATCGGGCAGCAGGAATGCTAAAAGAGACCTCAAGGGAAAGGAAAACCCTTTCCTTTCCCCTAATGCCTCTTTTACAGGGGTCCCCCTGCCCGAAGATAAAACTCACCTCCTTTCCACTTGACACGCTCGAAGCAAATGGCTTCCAGCGCATCTTTGCACCCTTTCATGATGTCAGCTGGCAATCTCGCACTGACGTAATTGGGTGGATGGAGGTCGGTGGGTGGGGTAAGGGTGGAAGGGGAAGCAATTCCCCTTCCATCCCTGACCTGGGGGTGGCCCTCGGGTGGAGTGCTAGCGCTTCCCCTGAGGGCCGGTACACAGACGTAATGGTTACGTCCGTGGCGCCTGAGAGGCGCCGCCACGGATGTAACCATTTCGTCCGTGGCCTACAAGGAGTTAATGGACATGCCCAGTGGGCTCTCATACTCTGCTCTTGATGCACTGTCATTTGTTTACCTTTCCTTTTGTTGTTGTATGTTTTTAATGCAAACTCAAAAAATAAATATCAGAAAACAAACCTGGGCTGGGTAGAAAAGATGGAAGCTGAGGTTACCCAGAGGGCAACCCATAACACGTTTAAGCAAGATAGTGCTAGAACGAATAACAATATTGCATTAGGGAATTCATTCAGGTAGCTCTGTACCACTGTGCATTTACCCAGCTTACTGCCTTGTCATAGTACACTATTTTATCTATCTTTCTATATTTATTTGTAGCGTTGTGACCAAATTACCTCTGCAAATAATTTCCCCCCACCTAGGCCACATGTCTGAGCAAAAACAGAGATAAATGTCAGAGACCCAATGGGCCTTATTACGACCTTGAGGGAGGCGTTTCCTCCATCACAAATGTGACGGATATCCCGTCGGCCCTATTATGATCTCCATTGACTATAATAGGATCATAATACGGCGGGCGGGATTTCCACCACATTTGTGATGTAGGAAATTCCCTTTGTCAATTTTGTGATATGTCTCAATATCTGTTAATTCAGAGCTTTGCTTTGTCTCCTCACCATGCCCAGCTCTGTCACTTGTTTTTAGATGCCTGCATGTGACCCAAGGCTCTCCTACCTCCCACGTGGTGCTTATGCATCCTGCAGAAATCAGGCTTCTCACATGTCTACACCCTCTTTGCCCTCTTTCTTTTAACATCTGCAGACTGATTGAGGTAGCCCGTTTAAACTCTGTAAAGTCAGGTCTTTAGTAGAGTTTTTTGCCAAAACCTAAGAATGGAATATGAGCTATTACAGTGGTAAAGAACATCATCAGCAAGTCTTTGCTGTAGTAACAAAGCGATTGTATTGTAAAAATGTGCACTGTAATCAATATACACCCAGTGCTTAATTTGAGCCTGTGGTTTCTGATGGGGTGCACTTCTTTTTGAGGGCCAGCGCTTATTTTTCTGCATCAGGCATTTACTGCAAGCAAAAGACACATATGGGAAAGACGGAGGAAGAGAAAAACGGAAAACCGTCATGTGATATGGCAGAAAGCTACAAGAGTGAGCTGAAGGGGAAAGGAGTGGCTGTTCATGGATTTTAGAGGCCCGAGATAGCTTCAGGATTACGCTGCCTCAGTATTCCATGTTCGCACATTTAAATGCAGCAGCTGCATGTTTCAGAGGAGAGCTTTGGGCACCAGCACATTTTTATTTACAAATTAAGCACCATTTAACCCCTTCTGTGCCGGGGCTGTAATGGTTACGTCCACCGGCACAGTGCTCCTGTGCCGAGGACGTAACCATTACGTCCTCGGCATGGAGTTTGGAGGGAGCACTAGCATTCCCAGCTCCCCAAGGCAGGGATGGAAGGGGAATCCCTTCCCCTTCCACCCCTGACACCCCGACCCCATCAGTGACGTCTGATGACGTCAGCACGCATTCGCGCACTGACCTCATCAGAGGCCACTTCCCCATTGCGCTGGAAGCTCAGCTTCCAGCGCGATCAGAAGAGAAATGCTCAGCATTTCCCTTCCGATCATGTGATGGGGGCCTGAGAGGTTTCAAAGGGAAGGAAAGGAATTTATTATGAAAAGGAATTTGAAAAGGAAATTGGCATAGGGGGAGCGACCCCTTGGGAAATGGTCGCTCCCCAGGGGGGCAATTTTTTTCAAGGCCTTTTCTGCCCCACCTGGGGGCAGATCAGCCTATTGTTATTAAGCCGATCTGCCCCCGGTGGGGCAGAAACCTCTAGGCACCAGGGATCATTTAAAAAAAAAAAAAAAATAATGTTTTTTAGAGGTTGGGAACGACCCATTACGCAAGGGTCGCTCCCATGGGGGGGAAATTATATTTAGACCATTTCTGTCCCATCGGCCAATTTTTGTTAGGCCAATCTGCCCCCAAGGGGGGCAGAAACCACTAGATACCGGGGAATCTTGTTTTTGTACCAATTTCACGCAAGGGGAGCGACCCCTTAGGCAAGGGTCGCTCCCCAGGGGGGAGTTTATTTTAGGCCATTTCAGCCCCCCCTGGGGGCAGATCAGCCTATTATTACTAGGCCTATCTGCCCCCGGGGGGGCAGAAACCTCTAGGCACCAGGAATCTTTTTTTTGGGGGGGGGGGTTTAGAGGTGGGGAGCAACCCCTTAGGCAAGGGTCGCTCCCCTGGGTGGAAAATTGTATTTGGACCATTTCTGCCCTGCTTGGGAGCAGATCGGCGTATTTCTATTAGGCCGATCTGCCCCCAAGGGGGACAGAAACCACTAGACACTGGGGATTCTTATTTTTGCACCAATTTCATGTAAGGGGAGTGACCCCTTAGGCAAGGGTCGCTCCCCCCAAATTTATTTTTGGCCATTTCTGCTCCCCTTGGGGGCAGATGAACGTATTTCGATTAGGCCGATCTGCCCCCGGGGGGGCAGAAACCACTTAGGCAACAGGGATTAGTGTGTGTGTATGTGTGTGTTTTCTTTAGGTGGGCAGCCCCTTGGGTAAGGGTGGCTCCCCATGGGGGCACATTACTGTTGGCCACATCTGCCCCCCTTGGGGCAGATTGGCCTATTTTTGGGAGGACAATCTGCCCCCAAGGGCGGCAGAAAGCCCACCAGAGACCAGGGAAGTTTTTTTCCAAAATAAGAGGGTGGGGTGTGGCCAAACCCCACCCCAAATAAATTGGCCCAAAGTTGTTCTGCCGGGGGGGCAGAAAGTCTACTAGATGCAGGGAAATTTTTTAAAAAATAGTGGGCTGGTGGCTACCAACCAGTATGGGCCTGGTTATTCCCCCACCCCAACTGAAGGGGGTAATAGTCTTTCACCTCTCCCCCGCACACTAAAACATCTTATCCCACAGCAAGCAAGAAGACATTTGATTATTTTGAGTTTTGGTTTTACATTTGGGCCATGAGAGCTTGGCTAACTCTCAAAATCGTCCCACTTGGAATGGTGAGGGATGCACTTTATGACGCTGCCATGTAGAAAAATCCACAAGACCTAGACATATCTGAAAACTAAACATCTGGGTGATTCCAGGGTGGTGTGTTTCACATGCACCCTGCACCATTTTCTTACCCACAATGCCCTGCAAACCTCCAACTTTGCTGGAAATCACACATTTTCCCACATTTTTGTGATGGAACCTTCCGGAATCTGCAGGAATCCACAAAATACCTACCACCCAGCATTGTCTCATCTATACTGATAAAAATTCTGCTGCACTTGTTAGCCTAAAAATGTTTTTTTTTTAAACTGCCCTTTTGGGCCCGCTTTGGTTCCCCCTCAATTTCGACATGTTTTTGGCTCTTCCCTGTCACGAGCACTTGGCCCACCTACACAAATGAGGTATCATTTTTACTGGGAGACTGAGGGGAACGTTGGGTGGTATGGAATATGTCCCAGTGCGGTGATCCCACACAGAAATGTGGGAAAATTTGATTTTTTAGCTAAATTTGAGGTTTGCTGAGGATTCTGGGTAAGAAAACATTGGGGGATCCAAGCAAGTCACACCTCCCTGGACTCCCTTGGGTGTCTAGTTTTCAGAATTATCTGGTGGTAGGTTTCCCTATATGGCTGCTGAGCCCAGGACCAAAAACACAGGTGTTCCCTCCCTCACCCGCAAAAACAGGTAGTTTTGTATTTGATAATTTTGACGTGTCCAGATAGTTTTTTGGGGCATTTCCTTTTGCGGGCAGTAGGCCTACCCACAAAAGGGAGGTACCATTTTTATCGGGAGACTTGGGGGAGCACTGGGTGGAAGGAAATTTGTGGCTCCTCTTTGATTCCAGAACTTTCTGTCACAGAAATGAGAGGAAAAAGTGTTTTTTTGGCCACATTTTGAGGTAACAGAACCTGGACGGAGCTCCACAAGTCACCCCATCTTGGATTCCCCTAGGTGTCTAGTTTTCAAAACTGTGCAGGTTTGCTAGGTTTCCCTAGGTGCCGGCTGAGCTAGAGGCCACAATCCACAGCTAGGCACTTTGCAAAAAACAGCTCTGTTTTCTTTGTAAAAATGTGATGTGTCCACGTTGTGTTTTGGGGCATTTCCTGTCGTGGGCGCTAGGCATACCCACACAAGTGAGGTACCATTTTTATCGGGAGACTTAGGGAAACAGAGAATAGCAAAACAAGTGTTATTGCCCCTTGTCTTCCTCTACATTTTTTCCTTCCAAATGTTAGACCGTGTGTAAAAAAGACGTATATTTGTGAAATGCCCTGTAATTCACATGCTAGTATGGGCACCCCGGAATTCAGAGATGTGCAAATAACCACTGTTTCTCAACACCTTATCTTGTGTCCATTTTGGAAATACAAAGGTTTTCTTGATACCTATTTTTCACTTTTTATATTTCAGCAAATTAATTGCTGTATACCTGGTGTAGAATGAACACCCATCGAAAGGTGCAGCTCATTTATTGGCTCTGGGTACCTAGGGTTCTAGATGAACCTACAAGCCCTATATATCCCTGCCACCAGAAGAGTCCAGCTGACGTAATGGTATATTGCTTTAAAAAATCTGACATCGCAGGAAAAAGTTACAGAGTAAACGTGGAGAATAATTGCTGTCTTTTTCACCTCAATTTCAATATTCTTTTATTTCAGCTGTTAGTTTCTGTAGGAAACACTTGTAGGATCTACAAAAATTACCCCTTGCTGAATTCAGAATTTTGTTTACTTTTCAGAAATGTTTAACTGTCTGGGATCCAGCATTGGTTTCTCACCCATTTCCGTCACTAACTGGAAGGAGGCTGAAAGCACAAAAAATAGTAAAAATGGGGTATGTCCCAGTAAAATGTCAAAATTGTGCTGAAAAATGGGGTTTTCTAGTTCAAGTCTGCCTGTTCCTGAAAGCTGGGAAGATGGTGGGTTTACCACCACAAACCCTTTGTTGATGCCATTTTCAGGCGAAAAAACACAAGCCTTCTTTTGCAGCCTTTTTTTCCCATTTAAAAAAAAACAAAACATTTTTGCTGTATTTTGGCTAATTTCTTGGTCTCCTTCAGGGGAACCCAAAAAGCCTGGGTACTTCTAGAATCTCTATGATGTTGGAAAAAAAGGATGCAAATTTGGCATGGGTAGCTTATATGGAGAAAACGTTCTGAGGGCCTAAGCGCGAACTGCACCAAATA
The DNA here is from genome assembly GCF_031143425.1 of Pleurodeles waltl. Classification (NCBI taxonomy): domain Eukaryota; kingdom Metazoa; phylum Chordata; class Amphibia; order Caudata; family Salamandridae; genus Pleurodeles; species Pleurodeles waltl. Next base: position 742,810,409 of record NC_090450.1, on the reverse strand, counting down.
GCCAAAAATAGGCTCGGCATAGGAGGGGAAAAGGCCTGGCAGCGAATGGGTTAATACACTTACCTACCATTGGGGTAGAAATTTGCGGCGTTTACCAGGGAATCACTCCCGTAATTGACCGCTATACAATATGGATGCATGCCACATTAATGTACGGGGCTGAGAGAGATTTTTTAAAGTTAATCACAGTATACTTTATTTCAGAAATATTTCGACAATTTGTAAATATATATTACTAACCAACAGGAAAGTGAGCTAGAATATACAAATCCATATGTACCCTAAATTAATTATCTATACTTTTTGCAATAGTTCTCGCCTAAAGGTACTACCATAATGTAATAAAGTGTGTGTTAATTAAAAGAAAAAAATATTTTCTCTAGTTATAAATACGTGTAAGAGACCACATGAAATTCCAGAGAAGTGACATATTACAGCAAAGAGAAATAAACATGTGAGAAGTTTGAGTATAACAACATAGTGAAAGAGAAAAAGTAAACTAGGAAGGAAAACAATGACTAGAATTATATTTCCAGCAGCAGTATTTAAATATCACAGCCCAGAAGAGTTGATTTATTGAGTCACAGTTTGGGGTGCTGACTGTAGAAGTAGGAATATAATTTAGAAAACTGGATCTCGAATTGTTTATAAGTAGTTCAGTTAAAAATCAAGGCTATCAGTTACTAATTTGGGCTTATAGTTTATCAGACCTGTAAGCATCGCTCGAGGAACATGGATTGTTTGGCCTTAGTTTATCTGTAAAAATCAAATATAATCAATTGCTAAGAAAAGTGTAGGGATGGGAAGTGAAATTGATAAAGTTAATCTAGTCATAAAAGTTGTAAACTCTTTTGTAACAATTATCAACGTATTGGAAGTTTAAATGTACAATTCCGACAACCAAGTAGTTGAAAAGCCCAAATTTCCCTTCAGCCTAATAGTAATGAGTAAGTAATTTAAACAAATGAGACTGGAGTAATATAATACATAGGACTGCTTTAGGTTTTGCACTATAACAAAGTGACACGAAGTATCACAAAGCAATGCATGGGTTTTTAATGTCCAGCGCAAAAAATTATTTTGTGCTAAATGTGTCCTTTCCTCAGTGCAAAAAAGCACTTTGCTCTTTGTGTTGTTCTGCATCTAGGGCAGTGGTTTCAAACCATTTAATGCCACACCCCAGGGAGGCCTCCCGCTCAGAATTTTCAATAATTATTCTTTTAAGTTGGCAATGTTTAAACATGTCTAGACTTATTTAAACATTGCAGTTAAGTTCTGTTACCTTTTTTAAAATTCAAAACACTGTTATCTGCTTGAACAAAGTACTGTTATCTGCATAATTCGTCTTTTGGCCAGAGCCTGGCATCTCCTCTGGAACCACTAGAGGCCCCCTAGCGGGCGTGCCACCCACTTTGAAGACCCCTGATCTAGGGGGTGTTACTTTGGCAAATCAGTGTAAACACCCTTAGGTTTGTTGTAAAGTTCGATCTACAAAGAGAGTACACTATCCTTTACATCAAAAACGAATGGCTCCTTAAAGCAGGCAGGCAAAGAGAAATGTTTTCTTTTCTCCAAAAAACATGCATTGCATGTATGCTGAGATGAGTCTTTAATTTCAGGTACACAGCAGGTGGCATTGGTGTGGCTAGTTTTAAACCTAGATCAGACACCGGTAGGTCAAAGATCTGTCCTTCACTAACCGTGGAGCTTGAGATAGGAAACATAGGCGCAAGGAAAGGATCAGTGGTTGAGGCTGCAAATGTGTCCAGTTGTAGGAGAAGGCTATCATTCCTTATGGCATGCTGGTCAGTCTCAGATTGCTGACTCTCTTCCTCATCTGAAACCTCCATGGTTTGCTTTGGCACAGAAGGATACTTTAGACTCTCAGAGAAGTCCATCACATTCTTAGTAACTGCAGGTGTTTCTTTGTTGTCATAAAAATCCATTAACTTATTTGGAAAAGGAACTGTCTTTTCATTGTCGGAAAATTCCATGATATCGTTTGAAAGGCCAGAAGTAGTGTCGCCATCAGAAAATTCTGGTGTGTGTGTCATTTGAACAGCACTATCCGCAGGTTTGTTCACTGCAGGGCATGAACTACTATTATCACAAGATTTAAAATCTTCATCACTGTTGCACAACTTGCCCTTTATCTCTGGTAAGCTCATATTTTGCTTTCTCACTGTGCAGCTGTTTGAGTCTGCATCAGAACTCTATTCTTCTTCTGACTTTATCTGTTCTTGTAGAGGGGCTGAGACGCTTTCTTCTGATGACTCTGATTCATCCTTTGAATCAAGAGGTGTCACATCTCCCAGAGATGTCAGTCAATCAACTGTGTAGGGATATTCTCTGACGTATTTTTAGCTATGAGAGAGTCTGAAGAAGTGGCTGATATATTAGGAACTGGAACTGTCTTTTGACTGTAATTAATAGAAGGGACAATCTGATCTATAGTAGTCTTTGGAGAGGCACATGAAGTAGCATAATGTTCTTTGAGCCAAAGCTGGTGTCCAAATTCTTTTTTCAAGCTTTCCAATTGCTTAGCAGTAGTTTCCATCAGCTGCTTAGTTACTGCTTCTAACAACAGATAGACAGAATGTCTGGTTCTGGCAACAGTGAAATATGTATTGATGAAAAGCACCTATGTGCAAGATTCCCTGAGTATGTTACAACATATTCAGCATAAAAGTCTAATATCTGCCTTTCTATCTGCCAAAAATACTCCTTCAGTGTGTGTATTTCCATATAGTTTTGAAACCCACACAAAATAGAAAAGGGTTTAGCAGAGCTTTTAGGGATTGAGACTGGTGTACTATCATCCAGTTTGGGAAGAGTACAAGCTCTTTGTGTTGAGCTAAGGAATCCCACAGTCTTGTCTGATCCCTTAGACACAGGTTCTATCCTGCTGACGTTTTTATAAGAGTCAGCACTACATCTTGAGGTCTGAGGAATTGCCATTGATGGTCTAGAGCACTCAGTAGAAAACAAGGGAATCCCTAGTGTGACGTCTTGGACAGTGGCAGGGTTCTTTGTTATAGCAGAGTCCTGGAAGTGAACTTGGGATGCACTAGCATGAGGCAAGGAATTAACTGTTTTTTCTTGGGAGTGAGTGTCTTGTGCAGAGATAGCAAAAGCACTTCCACTGTTATGAACATTCTTACTGACTTTGGCTAATAGATACTGCAAAAACTCATTACGTCCTTGTAATTCTTCTACAGACAGGGACTGGGGGTCAAAGACACACATAACATAATAGTCTATCATTGAAGGATTAGCAAGCCACTCAGAGTAATACTGAACTTGCAAGTTATGGTTTTCTTTAAGAAGTCTATCCTTTAAACCAAGGTCTTTTTTAGAGGTTTTCACAGAAGGTATAGGTTTAGAAAGGGATTTTTCTTAACATGACAGGCAAATATCTTAGGTCTGTGTGTGCCTTTACTGTCTGAGGAGCTTGACATTTTTGCTTTGTGCATTCTGTCACGGTTCCGGGAGGGTCTGTCAGGACTTTGGGTGGAGCACAACTTGAGCTCATAGAATATCTCCCTATGGAGGTAGTGTACCGAAGCAGAAGAGCAGCCAAAGGCATACACTGGGATGGGACAGCTATGGTAAGGCACAAAAACAGCATAGTGAAGGCAGAGCAACCTTAGTGTGAACAAACAGGGAACGAATCAGTAATGGACAATCACACTGGAGTTACCACTAAGGTTGTATACAGGTAAGGCTCAGAACTTCCCACAGCAACAGGGAACATCAATGCCTCTGTGCAGATTATCTTACAGATAGCCACCCCGCAAGCCCTATAGAAAGGAGGCAGCAGAAGTGATTCTGTTTCTGGACCCTTAGGGCACAAACAAGGATTGTACTTACATACACGAGCAAGCCCTTGTGGGTCCAGCTGGAGACACAGTGGCATTTCCTGGAAAACAGCAACAGCACACTGTTACAGTTAGGCACTTATGACTACATATAACACTAGACAAAGGATGGGGCAGGGATTGCCTCCTGGAAACCAGGAGCCAACCCCAGTACAAAGGAAAACACTTTTACACAGGTGAGGACTGATAGTAAACCTACCAGACACAATAACCCAAGAGGAAACAGAAGGAACAAACTAGGAGGCAAAAGCAGGAACAGGGAACAGGCTCAGACTGAAGCAAGCAGGAACAGGACTGGAAAACAGGGAGCAGCCTCTGACTGAAGCAAGCAGGGACAAGGCTGAGAAACAGGGAGCAGATTATGGCTGAATCAAGCAGGAACTGGGCTGGGAAACAGAGAGCAGGCTCTGACTGAAGCAAGCAGGAACTGGGCTGGGAAACAGAGAGCAGGGTCTGACTGAAGCAAGCAAGAACAGGACTGGAACACATGGAGCTGGAACAAGCAGGAACAAGACTGGGAAACAGAGAGCAGGTTCAGGCTGAAGCAAAGCAGGAACAGGACTGGAACACAGGGATCTGGAACAAGCAGGAACAGGACTGGGAAACAGAGAGTAGGTTCAGACTGAAGCAAGGCAGGAACAGGACTGGAACACAGGGTTCCGGAACAAGCAGGAACAGGACACGGAATAACAAAGCAGGTTCAGGCTGAAGGAAAGCAGGAACAGGACTGGAACACAAGTCAACAAGAGGTGCACAAAGGAAAGGAACTCCAATGCACAACGAGGAGCTTCAAGAAATGGCAGCTTATGAGCAGTTCTAGGCAGCAGCAAGCCCAGGGCAAAGTAACATGGCTGGGCTGCACAAGAGTGATCACAGGTGTGTGCAGTTCCAGTCTCTCAGAAGTCCTGGAGAAGATAATCCAGTACAAAGGCACAACAGGACTATTCCCATAGGAAACAATGGACAGCGTATTACAGGTCTTACCGACTACCAGGCAGTGCATTATGGGATCTGAAGTCCATGGAAACAAATGTAGGTCTTCAATAACATACCATATTGAAAAGGGAAGCAAACAGGAGTCGGGTAGGGACTCTGAGTGAGTGTTCATGGTGACTCCCTGGCTACAGAAAGTCAGTTTACAGCGATGAGGCGACAGAGTTGTAACACTACCAGTTTGACTCGTCCCTGCTGCTGGGCACTGAGGTCTGCAAAGAGTAGTGAACAATGACACAACCCCGTTCAGTTTCAGGGTGTGTTATTTTCTCACTAAGCCTCTCACAGCCCTCAACCATAACCTTGACCTCCATGGGCGTCGTTTTGTATGCCCATGAGGCCTTGTTCAAGAGGTATTGTGACCATAGTATTATAAATCTCTAGCCCTAGATAGGCTATTCCAATGACTTACTCTATCTCCCCTAGCTCCCAATAAAGTCCTTCATTTGGGAGGATACCTTTCTCAAAAAGGATCAGCCCTCTGAAAATCCTACAAGATTTCAAGAGCAGCGGCCATTTTGGGCTTGGTTCTTTTGAAGACCACACGCAAACTGCAAATCCTCCCTTGGCTTCAAGACATCCAAAGATGGAATACCTTGTTAAGTTAGATTACCAGCAATCTGCACATTCTTTAAGTAGAAAATATGAAAATTCCTTAACCAGGTTGTTGGGCTCTGAGAGTAGATATAGAAGTCTGGTGATCTATCACCAGTCCCTTAAATAATAGTAGGTTTACTTATCAAAAATAGAATTGTGGTCCAATTATTGATCTTACCTAACTTTTGGGTTTTGCTACTGAAATAGTAAATAGTTGAATGTTAACTTTTAAACTCATATATCAGGTTACTGTTATGTATGTACATTTGTGAAATCTTATTTTCAGATTGAAAATAATCATGAAACCACACGTCTTAATTCCTAATTTCTGTTTAGGTCAGCTTGCCTCTGGCCCTGAAAAGAGGGAAAAGTGGAAATGCACAGTGAACAATGGAGCACTGTGTGTTCTGGCTCATGAGCCAGCAATCTTACGTAAGAAAATGTTATAGAATTTTTCATGATAAGGCAATTTTAGCACTTCAGTCAGGCTTGCAAGCTGAAATCCATTATCCAAAAGAGCAAGATGGTATACCTTTTAGCTGGTAACCTTAGATAGCTCATTGTATGATGTGAAACTCAACGATAGCGGTAGTTTATTACTTCTACAGACAGTGCTTAATTTGTGCTTGTTCTTTCCAGTGCTGTGCACCGGCACTTATTTGTGAGGGCCGGGGCTTACTCTTCTGCCTCAAGCATTTGCTGTGAGAAAAAGACACATATGAAAAAGACGGAAGAAGGAAAAACTAAAAAGCGTCATAAAGGGAGAAAGTAGAAAGTTGCAGGATGAGCTGAAGGGGCAGGGGGTGACCGTAAATGGATTGAAGAGGCCCGACATGGCTTCAGGATTACGCTGCCTCAGTATTCAGTGCGGGCAGATTTAGTTACAGCAGCCTCGTGTTTAAGAGAAGGGCATTGAGCTCCGGCACCTCTCTTTTTTTTTTTTTTACAAATTAAGCACTGTCTACAGATAATTGGATGAAACTGTTGTCTCTGACTATGAAAAGGATCATTATCACACTCTGAATTTCGGTCGATTTTGGTTCTGATTTCTTCAAAGACAATGCATGTCAGAACCAGAGACCCAAAGCTGTCCCACGTCACTTGGAATGGAGTCATGTCCTCTCTCTGTATTCAGGTACGTGCATTTTGTTAGGAAATACTTTAGTAAAACAAATGTTAGCTAAGATAGGGATCTTTACCTGCAGAGAATTCAGCCCTGACTCACCTTGAAGATAACTCCGGACTCCTTGCTGTAATCCTCTTCGAGATCTGCACCTGTGAACAAAACAGAAATTAAAGTATTGTAAAGAACTCTGCTGGTAAAAATAATTATTGATCAAACGACGAAAGTTGTTGATGCTTATGCTAAATTTCTTAGGAGACAAACAAGAAAGAGACAGCCAACCCGAAGATGACTCATCCTGAAGGTTGAGAAATACTCATCACCACCCACTTCTCAGAACAAGAGTAAATCACTGCAGGAGGCGATCATTTCTGTTTTGCTAATCTCCTTTCCGCTAGTGGCTATTTTCTTTCACAAACAGAAAGGATACTTGTGTGTTGAGAATCACCCTCTGTGGTTTGGCCGGTAAATCTCGGCAGAGACATGGACATTCAGGTGAGAGGGTTTGATTTGACAGATTGTCTACAGACAAATAAAGATTCTTTAGTAAGTGACCATAACAACCATGCACTCAATTATAAAAGTGAATGATACCTTAGTGATATCTCTGTATAACCAACTCTCTATACTTTGATGTGGAATTTATTGTTCCTGAAACTAAACATAAAAGAGATGAGTAAATAAGTTATGTTTCTATGACTTGAATAAGTACCTCAAGCTTTGTCACCATGCAGTCTCTGTGGAAGATGACTTATAGATTCAATTCGACTTGTATGCCACGAATTAACAAACAATAACAACCTGTGATTCCTAACTTGTCTACTCCTATGCAAATTAATGTAACGCTAAACACCTTAACATAATTGTAAATTAATAACATTTGCGAAATCGGACAATCTTAAATAACCATGTGTAATAGCAATAATCCTACAGTTTTAGAAAACTTCAAGTTAAATGTTCAATAGTTCAAAGTTTGTTTTCACAAAATGATATTACTTACAGAATACCTCTCTGCATTCACAGTAACCTGTTCACAACCCCAACAGCAAGCAATAGTTTTATGCAAAAAAAAAACTGGATCCATGTGGCTAGGTCCTGGATGCCACAAAATAGTATCACAGTTGCCTAACAAAGATTCCTTGGGCCACAAGAAAGATATACCTAGAAGTTCAAGATGACCTCTGCATCTCCACAAGCATGTTGGAGTTCATTGCCTGCTTGGAAAATTAGTTCATCATTGTGGGCAGTTGCTTATTGTAATCTCCAGCAACTGACACTCTGCAACGACTTCCAGCCTTTCCTTCCTTGATATAGACCCCATACGAATGGGTTTGGAATATTGCCCTCCAGAGCTTGATGAATCTTACATGGTAAGCCATGTCTCCAGCCATACTTTCTGTCAAGTTGCTATAAAATGGGGACACCTATCAAGGTATCGTGTAGTGTGACTAATAAAATAGAGGGATTGCAGGTGTAAGATTTAAAGACCAAAGTAGTGAAGCCAAGAGAACTGAGCTACTAACTTGCACTACATTGTAATGAAACACCAAACCTTGGAAATCAGTCATATTAGGTTTTTGTTTATAAAACGTGTCTGTGTATTAAAAAATGGGCTTGTAAAGCAAAACGTTTTTGTTTTACTGTCGTGGGTAAGGAGTCCGATTTATTGACAGTAGTGTCAAACTATGTTTGCATGTATAATCCTGTGACAAGTAAGTTTTTCTTAAAGCATACATTTTACAGATAGATGTATGTAAGGAAAGTAAAAATGAATTAGAGTATATGCGCACTATATTATGAACAAATAGTTTCGAAGTTCCTGCCAAACCACAGTACGTCAGATTAGCAGCTGCCATGTTGGAAGTACTGTATTTAAAAGTCATGTCCATAATTACTGTCCTATGTACCAATACTTTGCATGTTTCCATACGGCATAATTAGATAAATATTAACATGCTTATTGGTAGACTGAGTATTGCGACAACAGGAATGCCCTAAAGTGAAAATAACTAAGGGCCAGATGTACGAAAAAGGCAATTTGCGACTTGCAAATTGCGAGTCCCTGCGACTCGCAATTTGCAAGTCGCAAATTGCTATGCAGTACGGTGTCTCAGACACCGACTGCAACTCGCAATGGGGTCGCAATGACCCACCTCATGAATATTCATGAGGTGGGTCGCAAATTGCGGCCCCATTGCGAGTATGGGCACTCGCTAACATGGAGGCCTGCTGACGTCAGCAGGCCTCCATGTTAGCGACCTGCTTGTCAATAAAGCAGGTTTTTTTTTTTTTTGAAGTGTAGCCCGTTTTCCCTAAGGGAAAACGAGCTGCACTACAAATAAACCGAAACCTTTAATTTCGGATTTTTCAGGGCAGGGAGTGGTCCCTTGGACCACTCCCTGCCCTGAAAAAATATTTTTGGGTGCAATCACAAACTGGAAGGGGTCCCATGGGGACCCCTTCCAATTTGCGATTGGGTTACCATCCACTTGAAGTGGATGGTAACTGCGATGCCATTTGCGACCGCATATGCGGTCGCAAATGGTATTGCATCCCAATGCGACTCGCAAATAGGAAGGGAACACCCCTTCCTATTTGCGAGTCTGAATTGCATTTTGCGAGTCGGTAACGACTCGCAAAATGCATTTCTGCATTGGGATTCGCATTTTGCGACTCGCAAATGGCAAATTTTGCCGTTTGCGAGTCGCAAAACGTTTTGTACATCTGGCCCTAAGAGCCTTATTTATAGTTTGGCAGACAGGGTATTCTGCCAGCAATGTGATAGATGGCCCGTTTGTCATATTGCAAGTGTATTTTAGTCGATGCCTCTTGTAATAGGGTTGATGGGATAGCTGCAATGATTGTTCTTGTCAGCCAAACTCTAAACAAGGCCATAATTCTGTGCCGCAAAGTTAAGTATTTGAAAAGCTAATTTATCTATTGGGCAGATCTTTAATTCTCAAGTGAGGGAGGTGGGCCCAGTTAGACTCGGGCGCAAACGTGCTCGCCAAAACTCCAGCGGAGCTTCCTTCTGTAGGACTCGATCAGCAGTATTGGACAAGAAGTGGAGGTGGACGAGGAGATGCAGGTAGTGTTCTGCCTTTTATCAGCTCCAGGCTGAAGTTCTGAGCACCTTTAGTCATCAGCAGAGAGTGAAAGAGGCCTAGTCCTTTGAATCGGAGATCTCAAAGCGGTGCTGAGAAAGCCCTAAGGCTGAGGTAGAGAGATCAACCTGGAGCTTGTGAGTGATAAGAGAATCTGTTCTCAAAAGGGGCTCAAAAAGGATTAGACTGGTCCTTACTTGGTATTTATTTCAAGAGGCTGGGTGTGAACCTGAACACTCAGCAAAGATCATCCTTCTTATTGGGGTTGTGGTGAGGAGAGTTGGGTGAGAGGAGAGGAAAGGCTACAGTGATCCGGATCTGATGCAGACTGGAAAGAGCCTGCTTGTGGCTGCGGAGAGCCCTCGATCCACACAATCAGAAGTTAATGCCGTGGGATAGTCCCCGTTGCCAGCACCATTCACGTACTGGAGGGAACACTCAGGGAAGCATCAGACCAAGAGGAAGATTACATACATTTTTACCTCTAGATTTTCAGGGTGATTGAAAAAGGAGGACCTAGCAGAAGTGTGCAGCTGGGAGAAAAAAGACACAGTCCAATATGGAGGAGGCTTTCTTTCTGTCTGCACTCTGTGACCTGTAGTAAACAACCTCTGCTATTGACACAAAGGTTTCCTCCTTAGAAGTCACAGTAAGTTAGTTGGATTCACAAATAACCACCACCAGAATCCAGGAGTTGGAATACTCATGGTGGATGTGAAAGTGTCCAAACAAATGAGTTTCAATACTATAGCTGCTTTGATCCACCAATACACTCCAGCGTGCCAACATACACATTTTGGGTGTCCCCTTGAGTGCTGACATCCTTGAACCTCTCAAGCGCGGAGTCTGCCTTTTCGCCAAAAAGGCGAGAGCCATCAAAGGGCATGTCCATCAAGCTGGACTGGACATCCCCGGAAAAACCCGTAGAACGTAGCCAGGCGTGGCGATGTAGGGCCACTGATGATGAAATCGCTCTGCCCAGCGAGTCAGTCGTGTCCAAATCCCACCCGATCGTAAACTTGGCTGCATCCCTCCCATCCTTGACAGCCTGGGTGAGAGTGCCCCGCATGCCCTCCGGGACCTGGGGCAGCACCTGTGTCATCATATCCCATAAAGTATGGGAATAACGGCCCAATAGGCAAGAGGTGTTTACGGACCTCAATGCCAGGCTGGTGGAAGAAAACATTTTCTTCCCAAGCTGATCCAGCCTCTTGGATTCCCCATCCGGGGGAGCAGAAGGGAAGGCACCACGGGAAGTAGAGGCTTGGACAACAAAGCTCTCAGGGTCGCTGTGACCGGGCCTATGGTGGTGACAGACCGTCCTGTTCACAGGAGCCCCTGTGCTGGGTTTGGACCACGTACCCAGAAGGACGTCTGTAAGAGCCTCATTGAAGGGCAACAACGGTTCCAATGTTGACACCCCCGCTGATCCGGAAGTTATTAGGTTCCGACTTGCTGTCTCCATCTGTGATGTGAACATTATTAAGGTTTCCTATCAGGAGAAAGAGGGGCAATAAGGAACAGAGTTGTTCTGTTGTGAGAACTGTTGTGGCGGATTAAAGCAGCCCACAAGAAAGGGAGCGAATTCTGAGGAAGGAGTCTAACTATCAAGAGAGAAAAAAATCCTTATTTTCTCAGAATATCGTCTGGCAACTCAGAAACGGAGTTTAAAAATAAAGGGTTTACAGTCTTAAATTTTGAATGCATCTCTCTATCATCCACGAAAACCGAAGATGACATTTGAGGGTACAAACCGTATGTTTACACAGATTGAAGCAGCGTAGACAATACCGGATGTAAGGGGAACAACTTCTGAATGACTGCTTCAAAGCATGGTGCAGCTCAGAGGCTGAAAATTTAGATTTTCCTAGTAATTTATGACGGAAAGTCTTAATTTTATTAAAGACACGGAGGCGAATATTATGCGTTCTTTTCTTACTTTAATTCAAACAGCAGCAGTCAAGAAACTACAACTCCCAGAAGGGTTAGCTAATGTCTAACCAATGGGAGCAAAACAATAACCAGAACTGGACCAATAGGAAGGGGCCATAAACCATAGAGAGTACCCTAGACTGCAAGCAGCCCTCTTTTCTTGAACGAGCAAGTCAAATAGAGTCGTGGAACAAAGGATAAATAAGTCCAACAATTGCCATAGATAGAGCAATGGAACACAAGTCTTGAACCACAGCGATGAGCCGAGAGGGCGATGGTTGAGGAAGCTGATCCTGGACAGGTTGCGATGGCGCCTCCAGAAGTCTCTTCTTGAGGATGGAAGCGATTGAGCTAGCGGCGTTACCCGGAGGCTGGAGGCAGTGCTGGAGTCGCTGGGAGGGAAAGAAAAAGTACATATTAATAGAAGTACTGTGGTGGGATAATATTCGCCTCCGTGTCTTTAATAAAATTAAGACTTTCCGTCATAAATTACTAGGAAAATCTACATTTTATGACAAGACCGGAGGCTCTATTATGCGCGTTTAAAGCTGGTCAATAACTAAAGAAGAAGCAGTTCTAACAGGTTTACAATAGAAGGTTTTGAAAACATTATCATTTGACCAGTCTGCCGACCTGAGAATGTCCTCTAGAGTGTACCCAATGGTGAAAGCTTTTGAGGCCATAGCTCCCCTGGAGGAATGTGCTCCAAAAACGGAAATATCTATTCCCGCTAGGACATAATCAATTTAATCCAGCGGGCCAAAGTTGCCGAAGTCACTGGATTGTGGGGTTTTCGAAAAGAGATCAATAATTGATTGGAAGAGGACGTTCTCAGCTTAACGGTTCTTTTTTCATATTCTTTTAAACAAAGACCTACACATAACTTTGGCTTGTCTGGAAAGAAAGAATAGAAAACGGAATGAAAGTTAGTTTTGGTGCGTTTGGAAATGTGAAATAGGACCCCTGAAGGTAAGAATTGCCGGGCAGAGACATCTAGGGACCTAACGTCCAAAGTCCTTTTTATCGAAATTAAGCATAGCAACATGGTAAGCTTAGCAGAGAGCATTTTAAGAGAAAGGCCTGGGTTATCTGGCCAGGAGAGGAAAAGATTTAAAACTAGGGAGACGTCCCAGATATATGAATACTTCGCAGAAGGGGGTTTGGAGAGCTTGACTCCTTTCAAGAGACGACAGATTAAAGGGTGTGACCCAATAGGGTTGCCGTCTATATTTGAGTGGTTCATGGAAATAGCCGATCTGTAAAGATTTATTGTGCAGTATGACTTACCTAAGCCCGCCTGGGCGGCTAGGAAATTAATAATAAGAGTTAGATCCGCTGAAAAGGGATTGGAACACTTTCCCAGACACCAGCTTGACCAAAGAGCCCAAGCTGATTTATAGGCTCGTCTCGTGCCAGGTGCCCATGCATTATTGATGAACTCTGAAGCTTCTGCCGAAATAGTGTGGGTCTGTTGGGTAGACCGGAAATGAGCCAGGCTGAGAGTGTTAAAGATTGGTCGAGAATCAGATTGTGAGGGTGATCGAACGGATCTAGAATGAGGGATGGAAATGTCGGGAGTAGAATAGGAAAATCCACTGTCAGCTCGAGTAGGGGAGGGAACCAAACCTGAGATTGCCAAAAGGGGGTTAGCAGGACGAGGGATGCCTTCTGGCGTCTGACCTGGTTCAGAACCCTGTTGATCAGGATAAAAGGAGGGAAGGCATAGTTGAGGGAACCGGACCAATCTTGTAGGAAGGCGTCTGTAGCCAAAGCCAGTGGATCCGGGCGCCAGCTGAAAAAATGGGGAAGCTGAGTGTTGAGTCTGGCCGCAAAGAGGTCTATTTGGAAAGGACCCCATTTCCTTTCTATCTGATGAAAGACGGACTGATGTAATTTCCAGTCGCTGGAGTCTGTGAGGTGGCGAGAATGCCAGTCTGCATTGGAGTTCAATGATCCCGGTAGATATTCTGCTAAGAGGGAAATTTTGTGGGACAGGGAAAATTCCCAGAGACTCTTGGCTAGTAGGGCTAGCGGTCTGGACCTGGTGCCCCCTAAACGGTTGATGTAACGCACCGCTGATATATTGTCCATGCGGAGCAGAATGGAGCATCAAGCTCTGTTTTTTGTGAAACTTTTGATCGCAAAGGAGCCTGCAAGAAGCTCTAAACAATTTATGTGCAATCTGGACTCCTCTGTGGACCATATACCGCCAGTCGATATCGAACCACAGCGGGCGCCCCAACCCGTGAGACTTGCATCTGATTCTAACACAAGATCGGGCACAGAGGGGAAGATGGATCTGCCGTTCCAAGCCTCTAAATGGGATATCCACCATTGGATTTCCATCTGGGATTCTTGATCCAAGGAGACGAGGTGGGAATAAGCCAGCCCTCGACGAAGATGAAGGATTTTGAGGCGTTGAAGGGGTCCTGGAAAGATGGCCTGGATAGAGGACGAGAGAAGACCGACGACCCGGGCGAGGGCCCTGAGAGAAATAGAATCTTTTTGAAGAGTTAAGATTAGTTCTTTTTTTAATGCAGAAACTTTGGAACGGGAAAGGAACAGAGCGGCGGAAACGGAATCTATTTGGAAGCCTAGAAACTCTATTTGTTGACAGGGTAGAAGAACTGACTTTTCGTGGTTTATCATGAAACCGAGATCTGAGAGGAGAGTGGATGTTATCTGCAGGTGAGATATTAAGGATGATTTGCTCTGATGCATGATCAAAATGTCGTCGAGATAGATAATCAGTCTGATACCTAGGGAGCGGAGGAAGGTTACGACCGGTCTCAATAGTTTTGTGAAGCACCAGGGTGCGGATGATAGGCCGAAAGGAAGAGACGAAAAATTATAAGTTTTTGAATTCCAAAGAAATTGCAAAAACTTTCTGTGAGAAGGATGAATAGGAACAGTCAGGTATGCGCCCTGTAAATCTAGTCTGACTAGCCAATCGAACTGGAGCAAGATATCCCTGAGATGGATAATGGTTTCCATCTTGAAGTGTCGATAGATGACAAACTGATTGAAAGATTTCAGGTTGATTACCGGTCTTAGCTTTTTGTTCTTTTTGTGGACGAGGAAAATAGAGCTGGTGAAACCGGATGGGTCTGGCGTGCAAGGATGGATGGCGTCTTTTTTCAAGAGAGATTGTATCTCTAAAGAGATTAGAGAGGACATTTCCAGAGAAAACTTTGGTAGAGTAGGAAGACAGAATTGGAGAGGGAGAGAAAGGAGTTCGATCTGATATCCCTGAACAGTCGAGAGTACCCAAGGATCTGCCGAGATTGACTTCCACTTTTGAAGGAAGAAGCGTAGACGACCTCCTACGGGAGGGCCAGAAGGTTGGCTTACCTTGATTAATGGGCGGTCTGGAGAAGCGCTGGCCACGGTTGTGGAAACCTCTAGCTCTTTGTGGGTAAAAGTGGGGTTTGAACTCGTGAGAGTAGGAGTTGGAGGAATTGGCATATCCTCTTGAGCCTTGATTTCTGCATGTGCGGCCGGTAAAGCGGCTCCCGCATGTAGGACCGATGGCTGGAAGAGTGGGGGGGGGGAGTGCAAGCGAGGGGAATAAACGGAAGAAAAACCGCCGCGAAGAGGTAAACGCAACAGGGAAATTATACCCCGAACGCAGTAACAGTAAAATGCAGTAAGACTCTAAATGCATGAAATATAACAATATAACACCTGAAAATATCAATAAAAACTTAGGAGACGAAAAGGAGAGTACTTATCTTGACTGTGAGCAGCAAGAAAAGAGGGCTGCTTGCAGTCAAGGGTACTCTCTATGGTTTATGGCCCCTTCCTATTGGTCCAGTTCTGGTTATTGTTTTGCTCCCATTGGTTAGACATTAGCTAACCCTTCTGGGAGTTGTAGTTTCTTGACTGCTGCTGTTTGAATTAAAGTAAGAAAAGAACGCATAATAGAGCCTCCGGTATTGTCATAAAATGAGGCTTAGCACAATGTTTCAACCCCACTGTTTAGAGAGCTGAATGGGAAATTTAATGTTACTTGAATCCAGTTTATTTCAACAAGTTATTCTCCACACCTTCCTTGGGCTTTGTCCAAATTACTCCCAGATACCCCTCCACCTCCACCACCACCACCCCCCTATCCTCAGGGCTGCGACATTACTACTTGGAACTACCTGGAACCTTTGACTCCAGTGAGGGACCATATCTTTGTTTTGGGGGTGTCATACGCTGACCTTTCTCCCACCTGCCTTTGTGGGTTGTAAGCTGATGTATGTGTCTAAAACACAGTTGATCTTCACGTCAAAAACACTGTAGTGGGATTAGACTCCATAGGCGGTACAAAGAGGCAAACAGAATGGGGGAGAAACCTAGGCTGGAGGATATGATTAAGCAATTGGCGGAAGGTCAGCGACACCTTCAACTGGTGTGGGAGGCTCATCAAAGGGAAGCAAAAGAAGACCGAGAGGCCCTACAAACGGCATTAAAAAGCCAAGCCACCATCATGGCTAATAATCAGCTGGTGCATGAGACTGCGCTCCACAAATTAACTGATACCATAGCAGCCAGCAAAGTACATCCTAATGTTCCGAGCTCTGCCCTACAAAAGTTCCAAGAAGGTGAAGACCCTGACTCCTTCACCAATTTCGAACGTGTTGCATCCTCGGCCCAATGGCCGGAAGAACTCTGGGGGCAGTATATCGCTCCCCTCCTAACGGGCATCCTTCAAACAGCATACCAGGCCGCTAATCCCGGGGGTACTACCCCTTACAAAGATATTAAGAGTAGTATCCTCGAAAGGGTGGGACATGACTCAGAGTACTATAGGATGAAGTTCAGGAAGGTGAAATGGGGACAGAGTGAGGATCCCTGTACCTTCTATTTCAGTGTTAAGGATTTGGGGCTGAAATGGCTGGGGCCATTAGGAACAGACCGAGAAGATATCATCAAAGCTGTTATTCTGGAACAGTACCTAGACTCCCTCCGAGGCAGTACAAGGAACTGGATAAGACAGCACCCCAAAAATAGATACGGAACTGGCTGTAGACCTGGCCTGCGCCTATCACAGGTCTATTGACGTTAAGACTCTAGGCCCCAGGAACAATGTCAAGCCTCCCGTGGGGGACCACTCAAATATTCTCCACGACGACCACCAGAAGAACCAGGAACTCATAGACCCGGAGAGGCAAACCCCATGCAACAACCCCAATGTTTTAGCTGCGGGGAGTGGGGACACATTGCGAGGATGTGCCCAAGAAAAGGTGACCGGGTAGAACCCATGGAAATTGGGATCACCAGGGGTAGGGTATTGTGTACTGGTAGAGGAAACCGTAAGTTTAAACAGACTATAAAAGTAAACGGAACCCCAATAGAAGCACTGATCGACTCGGGCTGTAGTCAGTCAGTAATACACGGAGACCTGTTAAGCCAAGCAGACTAGACCCCGAACCAGTGGGTTACTATCTGTTGTATTCATGGGGATAAAGAGAACTATCCACTAGGGCTGGTCAGAATAGAGTGGGGAGAGCATCACGATTTTCTTCCAGTAGGAATTATGGACAGATTGGTAGAAGGCTGTGTCATAGGTACAGACTATATCAGGTTCACGGATCTCTTAGATAAAACAAGGTTCCCCGTGCCATCTCCTGATTGGTGGTCGGAAGCACTGTTTTCTAACAGTCATATTGAGGGATCCCCAGTTCGCATAAAACTGACTAGAAGGGAGAAAAGACAAGAGAAGCAAAAATATAAAATCTCAAGGTCTGGACAAACCCCGGACAAACTAGTAGCCAGTACAGACAACGCCACTATCTCTTTCAGAGCTAGCCAGCGAGAGGACCCCACTCTATGTCACGCATGGAAAAATGCCAAAACGGAATCCACAAAGGAGGTGGATCCTTATTTTTTAATACATAAGAACCTTCTATATAGAATCACCACGTCCACAAATGGAGAGAAGAAACAACTGGTAGTACCTGAACCCTATCGGAATCAGGTCCTATTCTTAGCCCATAACCAGCCAGGGGGTGGACATTGCGGTCGAGAAAAGACTGAGGAATATTTGTTAAGGCGATTCTATTGGCCAGGGGTTTATGCTCAAATCAGAAAATACTGCACACAGTGTCCTAGGTGTCAGTTAATAGACCCAGGAGCCCTAAGGAAAGCCCCTTTACAACCCCTGCCCATTATTGAGATTCCATTTTGTCGTGTGGGTATGGATCTAGTCGGACCACTCTTGCCATCATCCAAGGGTCACACGTATATACTAGTCTTGGTAGACTACGCTACCAGATATCCGGAAGCAATTCCCTTACCTAGTATGACCACGAAATCAGTAGCCCAAGCCATGATAACCTTCTTCTCTAGAGTAGGATTTCCCCAGGAGATACTAACAGACCAGGGTACTCCATTTATGTCAGCCCTTATGAAACAGATCTGTAAAATACTAGGGATCACACAGATAAAAACCTCTGTATAGCACCCCCAAACTGACGGTTTAGTGGAACGCTATAACCGCACCATCAAAACTCTGCTGAGGAAAACAGTTGAAGACTCCGGAAAGGACTGGGACCAGAAACTACCGCTGGTTCTCTATGCCATCCGGACTCATGAACAATCCTCCACGGGACATAGTCCCTTCGAACTAGTGTTTGGGAGGCAACCCCGTAATTTACTTGATATGGCCGCAGAAATGTGGGAAGAAGAAGGAGATGAAGAAAAACCCCTATTAGAGTATGTCAGTAAATTGAAATCACACTTACAGACAGTATGGGAAGATGTACGGAAACATCTAGAGAAGGCACAGGCAAACCAAAAGGCTTATTATGATCAGGGGACCAAGCTATGGGTTTTTCACCCTAATGACCAAGTCCTGATAATGCGACCCACCTCCGAAAATAAGCTGTTAGCTAGATGGCAGGGGCCCTACAGAGTGATAAAAGCGGTTTTTCCCGTCACATATCTCATCGAATTAAATCAGCACCTGAAAAGTACCCAAACATACCATGTCAATTTACTAAAGAAGTGGGAGGAACCAGAAGACAATCCCAACACCTCTGCTACCGGGTTTTTAATAACCCCAACCACTGCTTTAGGTATGGACCTCTATCCCACCAATAGCGAAGAACAGCGGGAAGGTCCATGTATAAACAGCTCTCTTACCGAAGCAAAAAAAAAACAACTATCAACCCTGTTACATAATCATTCACATTTTTTTTTCTGGTACACCAGGTAGAACTACGTTAATCCAACACTGTATTAGAACACCAGAGGGCCAAACCATTCGCCTATGACCCTACCGGATCCCCGAAGCACGAAAGCATCTTATTGAAGAAGAAGTAAAGAAAAAGCTAGCCTTAAAGGTTATCGAACCATCCACAAGCCCCTTGTGCTCCCCGGTGGTTCTAGTTCCTAAACCGGATGGATCTGTTCGGTTTTGTATCGACTTCCGTAAGTTAAATGACATATCTCTCTTTGACACATATCCCATTCCACGAGTGGATGATGTGCTGGAGAAATTGGGAAGTGCCCGATATATGTCCACCTTGGACCTAACGATAGGGTACAGGCAAATCCCACTCGCCTCTTCCGACAAAGAGAAGACAGCCTTTGCAACCCAGTCAGGCCTTTATCATTTTACTGTCCTTCCCTTTGGCCTTCACGGGGCGCCAGCTACATTTCAACGCTTAATGGATCGGCTCTTAAAACCGTTCCAAGCGCTTGCAGCGGCTTACTTAGATGACATTGTAGTTTTTAGCAACACCTGGACTGAACATCTACAACATCTCGAGGAGGTGTTCCGCACCTTAAATGAGGCCGGCCTTACGGCCAACCCCAAAAAATGGGTCTTAGGAAACACACAAATTGCCTATCTCGGTTACTTTATAGGTAACGGGATCCTACGGCCACAGAAAGATAAGATTGAGGCCATATTGCAAGTACCTGTGCCCAAAACCAAGAAAGAACTTCGATCCTTTTTAGGTCTGGTGGGGTACTATCGCAGATTCATTCCCCAGTACTCCACGATTGCCACCCCTCTCACTGACCTCCTAAAAAAACACTACCCCACCAAATTACCCACATTCACCGACTCTCAACTCATCAGCTTTAACCAGCTCAAACGGTCCCTCACGACCGAGCCCGTTCTTAGATGTCCAGACTTTTCCAAGTCCTTCCACTTATATATGGACGCTTCCAACGTCGGTCTAGGTGCTGTCCTCACTCAACCCGACAGTGAGGGTCACGAACATCCCATAGTATTTATCAGTAGAAAACTACTTCCCAGGGAATGCCACTACCCCGCTATTGAGAAGGAGTGTCTGGCTATTAAGTGGGCCGTGGAGAATTTACAGTATTATCTATTGGGCAGACCTTTCATCCTATATACCGATCATGCCCCATTGACCTGGTTAGCCTCACATAAAGACACGAATACTAGGGTATTATTTTGGTTTCTGGAGCTTCAAGCTTTTATTTTTCAGGTCCGCCACATTCCGGGAACCCAGCAGGGCCCTGCTGATTTTCTGTCCCGGTTTCCTGACTCTTCGGTCCTCTACCAGTCCCGATCATGGGATGGGGAGTGTAGACGGGTCTCCTCGACCTCGCCTTTCAGCTCCTCTGACTGGCGACTTTTGCGCGCCTCAGCCGGAGGAATCGCGCGTTCCCATGGAGACATGGGAACGCCTATGGACGCTTGGAACCAGGATTTCCGGGTTCCGACATTAAAAGGAAAGACAGACTCCAGGGAC
This sequence comes from Pleurodeles waltl, assembly GCF_031143425.1. Taxonomy (NCBI): domain Eukaryota; kingdom Metazoa; phylum Chordata; class Amphibia; order Caudata; family Salamandridae; genus Pleurodeles; species Pleurodeles waltl. The sequence goes on along the minus strand of NC_090450.1, from coordinate 742,790,065 downwards.
GGGGAGGAGGAGTTCTCTCCGAGAACTATACAGACGAAAGAAGACCGCAAGCCACCGCGTACGGAGGACGAGGAGATCGAACCGGACGAGATTCCAGGAACCAGCGGGGAACATCCAGGAAAGACCAGAATCCCGGAGAAGAGCACTTTCCGCCACGACCCCGGAGGGTCGTGGCTTTACAAGGTACGGTCCTTGTTGCAACGACACCACAAACCTGTTTCCATACCGGGGCACAGGGAAGAGGGGGCGGAGAGAAGAGGGGAGGGGACTGAGGAGGGTATGTGCGAAGGGGGACACCGGAGAGAGTGTATCTAGAACGAGTGGAACACTTGGGCAGAGCATGGAGAGAGTTACTTACCACAAGTGCATCAATCCTCTCACCCACTCACTGCCGGGTCTATCTATATACCCCCTCTACCTCTATCTCAAGGGTTTTTCCCTCTCCCTGCATGTCTAAATTCTAAAACTACGCCAGAATCCCCACAAACCACTTACCTTTGTTTCGCTCCTGTGTTTTTTTTTTTCCGGTTCCAACTGGGAGGTTACGCGATCCGGCGCCGCCCCTCAGAAACCTAGAAAAGACAAAGAACAGAGGCGTTAAAAAAAGAAGAAATCCGCTGGAGTTTTGCTATCAAACTTTTGTTACCTCATTTATTTCCGTTACCTATTGTTTTCCACTTCCTAAAAAAATAAACTTTTTTCCCTACATACGGCCCAGAGTCCTCTGTACTGCCGTTCCCCCACTACAAACAAATTTTTGGTGTTGTGAATACACAATGAACTTGCTCCTTATAGATTAATAAAGCACCATAAAGTCTTTATCAGACAGCATCACATGCAAGTTGGATAAAACATGCCAAGACATTTAAAAAACCTAATACATTATCATATGCAATTGGTAATTAGCATTTCATACTTACGTTGTCTAAATTATATAGGAAGATCACTTACATTTCATCATGAAGAGAACAATATTTTACTCAATCCAGACTGATCAGACGTCTATTTTAAAATATAGCAATTAGTGTAATTATTTTTCTTGGTTGAGTCCTAGGTCAATAGATCCCACTCTAACAATCCACATAGCCCCATTTCTTCTGAGCGGAAATTTTCTGTGACCACCTGTAGAACTGTATTTGGCTATTTGACCAGTTTTGACCAGTCTTGTGTGCTTTCAAGTAATGATTGGCTCACTGTGTATCTATTATCACTTTTTCTGATGGCTCTTATATTGTCAGTTCTCTTTGTTTTAATAGGTGAATGGTGCTGCCCACATATATTAGCTTACATTTAGATATTATAACATATAACACAAATGTGGTGTTACATCTCACAAAATCACTAATCATATGTGTCCTGTTGGTGATAAACAGATACTCTGTAGGTATTATATAAACAAATTTGCAAATATTGCAGTTGCTGCATTTCTAGAACTCTATAATAGATGGTAATCATATTTTAGTTGGCAAGTCAGATTTTAGAAAGCGAGGCCACAAACAGTTTCTTATAGTTTTTCCTTGCTATATGTTAACTGTGGTTTTCTGTAATGACGTGGATCCCCGTCAACACCAGGAAAACCATCACCCAGGTCCTCGTCATGAGCCAGCTAGACTATGGCAAAGCACTCTACTCCAACATCTCCACCCAACTCTTCAAGAGGCTTCAGACAAGACAGAACACAGCAGTCAGACTCATCCTAGACCTTCCGAAATTAGCCCACATCATCCCCACCTTAGGAATCTCCACTGCCCCCCCCCCCCATCCAGAAGAGATGCCAGTTTAAGATATTGACATACGTCTACCTACAAACCCTTCCACAACCAGGAAACAGCCTACATAAGCCACCGCATGAACTTCCACCATTCCCCCAGACACCTGCATTCCACCTCACTGGCCCTCACACGCACCCTTCGCATTCGTCAAAGCCACAGCGATGTTCATTCCTTCTACTACACCGTCGCCAAGACTTGGAATGAACTGCCCTTCTACTTACGAGCAGAACCCTCCCTGGTTGACTTAATGAAGAGATGAAATACCTGGCTCTTTGATTGAGAATTTGCAACCCCAGCGCCCAGATACCCTCAGGGGTGATAGAGGTAGCGCTTTACAAATAATTGATTGATTGATTGATTGGAATGGGGAGCCCCTATGTAGGAAAGTGCCCCTTTATGTATGATCACCCCCAACATTGTGCCCCAGTGTTGATGTGTATGACTCTGTTAGTGCACTGGAAACCTGATAACCAGACCCCAGTGCCTGTGCTCTCTCCCTAAATTGATTTGTTGACTTGGTAGTTCCCTGATTGGCAAACACCTTACCCCCTTACCAGGCCCTAGTAAAGTGTACCCAGGGAGTAGGTGGTAGAGGCTGTCACCAGGGCTGCAGCACAAGTTTGTGCCACCCAGGGTAGTCCACCTAAATTGCTCATGGCAGGCCCTCCTTTGCAGACTGCCAGAGCAGTGCAAACTGCTCATGTTCGATGGTGCCATCACGATGAGTGGCACAGTCCCATTGCCTGCCTTACATGTATGTCAGACACCCCTAAGGAAGGCTTCTGCAGCCCAGGAGGCAGGGTGCATTGTTTTTAAGGTGCAGGCATGTAAGCACAAGCTTATTTGTCTATATAGTGTCCTTTCCATTAAAGTACACTTAATTCCAGGGCGTTCCATAAGATAACATGGGACTTAAACCCAGGCATACCTGGGTTGCTAGCTCTACTTTGGTACCACCTAGATATGTCAAGTTTGGTGTCAACCAACATGCTTTCTCTCCCCCAAAATAAATCTGTTGTCAAGGGATGGCTGGAATGCACCCAGGTGGCACACTAGAGGTTGCCCGCCAGTTTGCCACCCTTCTTTGTGCTCTGGACAGTTAGTCTGTGCTTTTTCCTTTGCTTGCTGCCACCAAGACAGGTTTCTGCCAGGTAGTGTGGACACTCCCAGTAGTCAGGGGCAAATGCTGAGGCAGGAAGGAGCTCACACCTCCTGTCCACCAGCCGCGCTAGTGAATAGAGCCATCAGAAAAGTGAGTTTCAAAGGCTTCGCTGCCCCTGATTGGCATTTGTGCTGTCCCCCAGGAAGAGGAAACAGCCACCCCCCCCCGCCCTAAGGCAAATTTGCTTGTCGTCAGGTGGGAAATTAGGTATGCAGGACACTGCACACCCCCCTGCAGGCTGGGGAAGAGCAGCCCAGTCTGTGCACTACATCTTGATGTTCCTCTTAGTAATGCCTGACTGCTCTTTGCAATACTAGTAAGACTGAGCTAAGGATTTACTATTGTGAATCCAAGGACCATCTCTGAGGTAGTGTTAGAATATTGCATGGTGAGGACTAACCCCCACACAACATAATACTCCACTTTCCTACACCATATTAATTCTGATTAGCAAACTCCTTTAAGATATTTTGCATGAATCAAAAACTACCTAGATAGCCTAGATGGAGACTACAACCAGATACTTTGTGCCAGTGGAGGCCCAGGAAGATTACTGGCTGATTCCCGCTTTCTATTACTCTGTATTTATAGGGTTTGTAGTGGGAGTTTGCTGAAACCTAACTGTTTACTCCACATTTTGTGTTTAAACATTTAGGTGGTCATTACAACCCTGGCGGATGTGTTAAAGGTGCGGTAATACCGCAAACAGGCCGGCGGACAAAAAAAGGGAATTATGACCTTGGCGGAAACCACCAAAAAAGACAGCCACTTTAACACACCGCCCGCCACGGCGGTACAGACAAGCAGCACAGCGGTTACCGCCAACAGACAGGCGGAAGACAATGTACCGCCCATAGTATCACAACCCGCCAATCTGCCACCTTTTCCGGGGCGGATTCACCGTGGATAAAAACACAGCGGAAACAGTTGCTGCAATGGGAACACGCTCACCTGAATACATCCCACGAGGACTCCATGGAGCCCGAATTACACATTCTACCGGCCCTTGTATTCCTACTCATCTACGAAGAACAACAGCGGCGCGGCCGAAGACAACGGTGAGTACTGCACCTACGACATGGGGGAGGGGGGAGGCAAAAGTTAGGGGGACACCCCCGAAACACTCCCACCCCCACCCTCGCATATTACAACATACACACCAATGCATCCACAAAAATCGCAGTAACAACCCACAATCCCCCCGGAAGAATGCAAAGACAAAGCGAAATCAGTTCAAACATTGTAATGTAGCAATATACATGTCTTGCAAAAATATACAGCTATATACGAAAATCAGGCAGAAATATATACATTACGAGAAGTGGTGCAGATATGCACATAGCAATGTCCCTGCACCACTAGTCCAAAAATGCATGGGCGAGGCCCACAAAAGATACCTGACCACAATCGGAGAGAACACTGCTGGGGCATCAGATAGAAATACTACAGGCACCTCAGGGGGAAGGGAAGGGAGGGCCACCTCAGCCGGATGACTGCAAAGCCAGATCCACGACGGGCTCCATGCCCACTGTGCCATCCTGAGGAGTGCAAAGCCACAGTCTCTCAAGTCTCTACAGTGGGTGGCTTGCCCACTGTGCCATCCTGGGGATTGCAAAGCCACAGTCTCTCAAGTCTCTACAGTGGGTGGCTTGCCCACTGTGCCATCCTGGGGAGTGCAAAGCCACAGTCTCTCAAGTCTCTACAGTGGGTGGCTTGCCCACTGTGCCATCCCGGGGAGTGCAAAGCCACAGTCTCTCAAGTCTCTACAGTGGGTGGGTTGCCCACTTTAACACACCGCCCGCCACGGCGGTACAGACAAGCAGCACAGCGGTTACTGCCAACAGACAGGCGGAAGACAATGTACCTCCCATAGTATCACAACCCGCCAATCTGCCACCTTTTCCGGGGCGGATTCACCGTGGATAAAAACACAGCGGAAACAGTTGCTGCAATGGGAACACGCTCACCTGAATACATCCCACGAGGACACCATGGAGCCCGAATTACACATTCTACCGGCCCTTGTATTCCTACTCATCTACGAAGAACAACAGCGGCGCGGCCGAAGACAACGGTGAGTACTGCACCTACGACATGGGGGAGGAGGGAGGCAAAAGTTAGGGGGACACCCCCGAAACACTCCCACCCCCACCCTCGCATATTACAACATACACACCAATGCATCCACAAAAATCGCAGTAACAACCCACAATCCCCCCGGAAGAATGCAAAGACAAAGCGAAATCAGTTCAAACATTGTAATGTAGCAATATACATGTCTTGCAAAAATATACAGCTATATACGAAAATCAGGCAGAAATATATACATTACGAGAAGTGGTGCAGATATGCACATAGCAATGTCCCTGCACCACTAGTCCAAAAATGCATGGGCGAGGCCCACAAAAGATACCTGACCACAATCGGAGAGAACACTGCCGGGGCATCAGATAGAAATACTACAGGCACCTCAGGGGGAAGGGGGGGGCACCTCAGCCGGATGACTGCAAAGCCAGATCCACGACGGGCTCCATGCCCACTGTGCCATCCTGGGGAGTGCAAAGCCACAGTCTCTCAAGTCTCTACAGTGGGTGGCTTGCCCACTGTGCCATCCTGGGGATTGCAAAGCCACAGTCTCTCAAGTCTCTACAGTGGGTGGCTTGCCCACTGTGCCATCCTTGGGAGTGCAAAGCCACAGTCTCTCAAGTCTCTACAGTGGGTGGCTTGCCCACTGTGCCATCCCGGGGAGTGCAAAGCCACAGTCTCTCAAGTCTCTACAGTGGGTGGGTTGCCCACTGGACCATCCTGGGGAGTGCAAAGCCACAGTCTCTCAAGTCTCTACAGTGGGTGGCTTGCCCACTGTGCCATCCTAGGGAGTGCAAAGCCACAATTTCGCAAGTAGGTAACATCCGCCAATGGCTCTTGAGGGGGACTGGTGCCCAGACTGGATTAGTCTCCCCGTGAAGGTTCCTGTCCCGTCACTGTCCCAGCTGCACATGGGATAAGGATGCTTGATGTGGCGGTCTTTTCATTCTTACCCGGTGCATGCCCTGTTCAGCGGTGCTGTGCCATGGCGGTCTCAGGTCTGTTCAGCGGTCTTCACCTTGGCGGTCTTTGCCCTGTTCAGCGGTGCTTTACCATGGCGGTGCTTGCCCTGTTCAGCGGTGCTTTGCCATGGCGGTGCTTGCCCTGTTCAGCGGTGCTTTGCCTTGCCGGTCCGGTCTCTGGCCTGTTCAGCGGTGCTTTGCCATGGCGGTTCTGGACTGTTCAGCGGTGCTTTGCCATGGCGGTCTCAGGCCTGTTCAGCGGTCTTCACCATGGCGGTCTTTGCCCTGTTCAGCGGTGCTTTGCCATGGCGGTGCTTGCCCTGTTCAGCGGTGCTTTGCCATGGCGGTGCTTGCCCTGTTCAGCGGTGCTTTGCCTTGCCGGTCTCTGGCCTGTTCAGCGGTGCTTTGCCCTGGCGGTTCTGGACTGTTCAGCGGTGCTTTGCCATGGCGGTTCTGGACCGTTCAACTTTGCTTTGCCATGGTGATTCTGGACTGTTCAGCGGTGCTTTGCCATGGCGGTTCTGGACTGTTCAGCTGTGCTTTGCCATGGCGGTTCTGGAACGGACATTGGTGTGTGGCATGACGTTCCCTAGACTGGGCATTGGTGTGTGGCATGACGTTCCCTCATAGCCCACCTGGGCCCTCCTGGCCACTGACTCCGGCGGTGGTCTCCTGACCAGTGACGATACTTGGGCCCTCCTGGGCTATGACTCCGGCGGTGGCGGTCGTCTCCTGACCAGTGATGATACTTGGGCCCTCCTGGGCTATGACTCCGGCGGTGGCGGTGGTCTCCTGACCAGTGACGATACTTGGGCCCTCCTGGGCTATGACTCCGGTGGTGGTCTCCTGACCAGTGACGATATTTGGGCCCTCCTGGGCTATGACTCCGGCGGCGGTCTCCTGACCAGTGATGATACTTGGGCCGTCCTGGGCTATGACTCCGGCGGTGGCCCTCCTGGGCTATGACTCCGGCGGTGGTCTCCTGACCAGTGACGATACTTGGGCCCTCCTGGGCTATGACTCCGGTGGTGGTCTCCTGACCAGTGACGACGGTGCTGGCGGTGGCGTCTTGACCGCCGGGAATGATGCCGCCCTTCTCCGCCGTGATACTCACAACAGGCTGGGCAGACTTCCTCTGGCCCTTCCCCACCTTTGGTGGAGTCACAGCTGACTCTCCAATCCCCTTGGAACTCATGTGAGTTGTTTTCCCACCAGGAGTCTTCACACAGTCCCGTTGTCCACTCTCCAATTTCAGAGCCTTTACAGGGGGTGGGCTGCCAGTGCCTTGGCTCTGGGTCACACTGCCTGCCCTGGTGGCCAGTGCACTCCACATACCTTGAACAGGCACCACTGGTATTGGAGGCTTTTTGGCTGAGGCGCTACGACGGGACTGATGAATTGGAGGGCAGGGTGGGGGCTTAAAGGTCAACTTTACAGAGGGACAGTTTCTGACGAACACTGGGATGGGTAGTTGGAGGGGGTCTGGGAGTGGAGGAAGAGGAGGTGGTTGTAGGAGGTGTCACTTTAGGTGTTTTGGGTGCAGGTGCAGGTACTGGAGGCTGTCGTGAGGTGGATGGATATTGGGTGTGTGATTGCCGGCGTTTGTGTACTTTGGGAGGGGGCGTCACAGACACACTGGGAGAGGACACAGGGGACTTGTAAATGGCAGTGGAGGTGGTGAGTGCAGGTGAGCGGCTTGTGGTGCTGGGTGTCCTGGTGCGATTCATGGTGCCTGTAGATGTGGTGCATGCAGGTGTGTGTGTAGACGAGACTGGGAGGGAGGAGGGAGAAGAGGAGGAGGGGGACACAGTGGAGGCAGTGGATGTTGCAGTCTTTGCATGTGGGTGAGGCTTGCGTGAGTGCCTGTGGGTTGTGTGGTGCTTATGTTTGCCTGAGCTACTTTTGTCTGTTGAGGTGTGTGCATGCTGGTCTGATGGTGTGCTTGGGATGGGCTGGGGTACAGGGGACTCGGTCTGGGTGGAGGAAGTTGGAGGGGGGAGGCTAGACACAGGGACAATGGCTGCCATCAGTGCTGAAGCCAGAGATTGCAGGGTTCGCTGAAGGACAGCCTGACCAGAATGAATGCCCTCCAGGAATGCATTACTGTGTTGCAACTCTCGTTCTACACCCTGGATGGCATTCACAATGGTAGACTGCCCAACAGTGAGTGACCTGAGGAGGTCAATGGCCTCCTCACTGAGGGCAGCAGGGGTGACTGGGGCAGGGCCTGAGGTGCCTGGGGCAAAGGTGATGCCCACCCTCCTGGGTAAGTGGGCACGGGCGAAGGCTGAGGGGCTGCTGGGAGGGCGGTGCAGGTAGGGGAGGTGGCGGCTGTACCTGTAGAAGTGGGGCGCACAGATGATGCCACCACCACAAGGGAGCCCCCATCGGCGGACGAGTCCGTGTCGCTGGTTGCTGATCCAGTGGCTGACGTGAAGCTCCACTCGCCTTCCGTCCCACTGGTGCATTCAGAGTCCGTGGTGTGGCCCTCCATGGCCATGTGGGATGCAGCTCCCTCGTGCTCCGGTGCCACTGTACCTCCGCCTGATGATGCTGATGTACAAAAGAACAGGGAGAGCAAAAAACAGGGGGGGGAAGACAGAAGAAGAACAGGTTGAGTGCATGGCATACTGCTACCGTATGCGGACAAGACACACACAGCAGCCCCCTGCATTCCGCCGTGCTCCTTCCCTCTGCATATGCAATTTCTGGGATATGGCCTACATGGCTATGATGGACATCTGCACACATGGATGCCACAGGGGCAACTATACCTCGACTTGGCACTCTACTCAGGTGGGGTAGAGTGCCACATGGGCTGGATTACAGAGGGGCCTAGTCTTCATGTTTCTGGCTGGCCTAGGTACACCCACAGGCCTTCTCCCACACCCAGACCCCTCTACTGCGCGCAAAGTCCGCAGAATGAGGTTGTACTCACCCCCTTGTGTCTGCTGTGATGCCCTCAAGCGCCCATCCAACTCCGGGTAGGCCACCGCCAGGATCCGGAACATCATGGGGGTTATGGTGCGATGGGCACCCCTCCCACGTTGGGAGGCCATCCCCAGCTGAGCCTCCGCCGTCTTCTTGCTGCAGCGGCAAATGTCCTCCCATCTTTCCCGGCAGTGGGTGCCCCGTCTCTGGTGGGCCCCCAGGGTCCGGACCTCCTTGGCGATGGCACGCCAAATGTCCCTCTTCTGGTGGGCACTGACCTATATGACATGTATAAGGGAAGAGGAACAGTCATTACCAACTGCACCGTCGATGTGAGTGGCCCCCTCCCTACTCTGGCCATGTGGCCCATTCATTCACATGCATTAAGGTTCTATGAACTCTGCCCCCTTCCCTCTTACAACCAGCCCTCTCCACCCAGGCCTAGCCCATACAACGTGCTCCCTGTGTACTAACCTGTTGGTCTGGAGGACCGTAGAGAAGCGTGTACTGGGGGAGGACCCCGTCTACCAGTTTCTCCAGCTCCTGAGCATTGAAGGCAGGGGCCCTTTCCCCAGACGCAGCAGCCATCATCGCTTCCAGACCGAGGTCACAGCAGCACTTGCAGTGTAGGTCCTCTCCTGTCGAAGGTCAGGTATCTAGTGATTGAACAGATAGAAAATGGCGGTGTTCATTGGCTCCTGAGACCCATAGGGTCCAATGTTAACCAATGCAGCATTGTGCCGCGGTCTACGACCGCCTACTGCGACGGTGTGCAATGCCAGCGCTGTTACCCCAGAATCCCATTGTCCCAGTTTAGAGGTCAGGCAGCCGCCATTTCAGGGGCCCACATGGCTTCATTTACCTCTGCGTCACACATAGCTAGGCCTACACTCAACACACATACAGGAAGGGTTTTGTGATTGGTGTAGTCTTCTGTGTAACTGTGGGTACATACCTGGAGGAAAATTGACTGATTCTTCGCTGTTGTCCTTCGTAGGCGTAGTCAGCTGGGACGTGTGAGAAGATGGCGGAATCCTCCGGTGTACCGACCGCTGGTAGACCTGTTGATAATGGAAGAGCGACATGTAATTGTCACCTACAGGTTTGACCGTGCCACAATCCAGGAACTATGTACCCAGTTGGAGCCAGACCTGATGTCTCCAATCCGCCATCCCACTGGAATCCCCCCTGACGTGCAGGTGCTGTCAGTGCTCCATTTCCTTGCAAGTGGGTCATTTCAGACAACAGTGGCCATGGCATCAGGGATGTCCCAGCCTATGTTTTCCAACGTTTTGTCCAGAGTGTTGTCTGCCCTGCTGAAACACGTAAGGAGATACATCATTTTCCCTGAGGTGAAAGATTTCCCCACAGTTAAAGGTGACTTCTATGCCTTTGGACATATCCCCAACGTCATAGGTGCCATTGATGGGACCCATGTAGCTCTGGTCCCCCCCCCCCACAGGAGTGAACAGGTGTACAGAAACAGGAAGAGTTATCATTCCATGAATGTTCAGATGGTCTGTTTGGCAGACCAGTACATCTCCCAGGTTAATGCTATGTTCCCTGGCTCAGTGCATGATGCCTACATCCTGCGGAATAGCAGCATCCCTGATATGATGGCTCAACTCCAGAGGCACCGTGTATGGCTATTGGGGGACTCTGGTTACCCCAACCTGTCCTGGCTATTGACCCCAGTGAGGAATCCCAGGACCAGGGCAGAGGAACGGTACAATGAGGCCCATGGGCGGACTAGGAGGGTGATCGAACGCACCTTCGGCCTCCTTAAGGCCAGGTTCAGGTGCCTACATATGACAGGTGGTTCCCTATTCTACTCACCGAAGAAGGTGTGCGAGATCATCATCGCCTGCTCGATGCTTCACAATCTTGCATTGCGACGCCAGGTGCCTTTTCTGCAGGAGGATGGTCCAGATGACGGTGTTGTGGCAGCTGTGGAGCCTGTGGAGCCTGTGGACAGTGATGAGGAGGAAGCTGAGGAAGAAGACAACGACAACAGGGAGTCAGTCATACAGCAATATTTCCAGTGACACACAGGTGAGAACATTTTCATTTATACCATTACATTAACTTTCACACGTCTACCTCTATCCTGTCTGTCATTTCATACCAGTATTTGGTCACTGAGTTGTACCTTTCCTTTACGGTTTCACAGGTGTGGTTACCAACGTGTGTCATCTGCTTGCATCCTTCAAGGACTTGTGATGTGTGACATAGGTATGTTGGCTTTACAATGGGAAACGCATTATGACACTGTCATTGATAATACATATTTACAAAATCACAGACTGACTCCAGATTGTTTTGTGATTCAAGGGTGTTTATTGAAGTGCTCAGAAATGGGAGGGGGTTGTAAAATTAGGATGGGTGATGGCGGAGGAATGTCCATGGCAGAGTCCAGTCTATTAGTCTCACAGGTGCACTGCCCATCTGGGCATAGGAAGTGGAGCTGGGGCAGTTCAAGTATGGACAGGGTAATAAAGTGGGTCAGTGGGGGGACAATCAGGGTGGTGTCATATCCTGGCGGGGGTCTTGCCATCTTGCTCTGTCCTGTTCCTGGCTCTCGGAGACTGCTTGCATGGTGGTTGTCTGTATGCAGGGGGTGGGGTGCTGGTGGTGTGGCAGGGCATCCTGTCCACTAGCGCCGGTGGAGGTGGTGGGCAGTTCATTATCCTGGCTAGTGTCAGGGGCCCCTTGGAGTGCCACGGTGTCCCTCAGGGTCTGCTGTTTGTCCTTCAGCACCCATACGATGGTGCCCAGGGCAGAGCTGATGGTCCTGAGCTCCTCCCTGACCCCCAAATACTGGTCCTCCTGCAGGCGCTGGGTCTCCTGAAACTTTACCAGGACCGTTACCATTGTCTCCTGGGAGTGGTGGTATGCTCCCATGATGGAGGTGAGGGCCTCGTGGAGAGTGAGTTCCCTTGGCCTGTCCGCCCCCTGTCGCACAGCAGCCCTCCCAGTTCCCCTGTGTTCCTGTGCCTCCGTCCCCTGGACAGTGTGCCCACTACCACTGCCCCCAGGTCCCTGTTGTTGTTGGGGTGGTGGGTTACCCTGGGTTCCCTGTAGTGGTGGACACACCGCTGATTGACCTGTCCTGGGTACGGAGGTTAGGCCCGCTGGGCGGGTGCTGTGCTGGTGTTACCAGAGGGTGGAAGGTCAGTGTTAGGCTGTGCCTGTGCAAGGGGAACCAACTGTCCCGAGGCCCACGATGGTCCGGGCTGGTCATCAGGATCCAGTAGGGCAGAGCTGCTATCGTCACTGTGGGCCTCTTCTGGGGGTGGAGTGGTGTTGTCTGGATCCTCTGGTGTGGTGACGGTCCTTCGGGTTCCTGCAGGGGCATAAGAGCATGATTAATGCATTTGTGTGTGTGATGGTGTGCAATGGGTGGGTGTCTGTGTACCCCAGTGCAGGCATTCCTGTGTGGGGGCTTGTGTGATGATGGTTAGGGGGTTGTTCTGGGTATGTGCAGTGGGCATGCTTTAGTGAGGGGTGTCCATGCTTAGTTGTGTCATGCAGGGCTTGGTGTTGGGATGGGTGGTTTGTGTTATTAGTACATTAGTGAGGATTTGGGGTGATAGGGGAGGGGGTGAGGGTGGGGGTGTGTGATAGCATGCAGGTAGGGTGGGGGATATGATAGTTAAGATTTGACTTATCAGTGTCCCATCCTCCACCGACTCCTCCGAGGCCCTCAGGATGCATGATGGTCAAGACTTGCTCCTCCCATGTTGTTAGTTGTGGGGGAGGAGGTGGGGGTCCGCCGCCAGTCCGCTGAACCGCGATGTTGTGCCTGGAGACCGTTGAACGCACCTTTCTCCGTAGGTTGTTCCACCTCTTCCTGATGTCCTCCCTATTTCTTGGGTGCTGTCCCACAGCATTGACCCTGTCCACGATTCTGCACCATAGCTCCATCTTCCTGGCTATGGATGTGTGCTGCACCTGTGAGCCAAATAGCTGTGGCTCTACCCGCAGGATTTCCTCTACCATGACCCTGAGCTCCTCCTCGGAGAAGCGGGGGTGTCTTTGGCGTGACATGGGGTGGTGTGTGTGATGTGTGGGGCGGTGTGAGTGTTGATGTGTGTGGTGATGTGTAGTGGTGTGTGGTGTTTTGTGTGTGGATGTTGTGTGGGTGATGGTGTTGTGTGCCTCTGTATGGTGATGTTGTCTTGGCTTTGCTGTCTCTCTGGCCTTCATCCATGAATTGTGGTCGTAGGGGTTTGTGGGTGATGTGGGTGTGTGTTTTATATTGTGTTGGGTGTGTGGGAGTGGTGTTTGTATGTGTATCAGGTGTGTGTATTTTGAATTGTCCAATGTGGCGGTGTTTTGGAGATGTGTGTGTATTTTGAGCGCGGCGGTGTATACCGCCAATGGAATACCGCGGTTGAAAGACTGCCGCGTGGATTCGTGGGTCGTAATAGCATGGGCGTGTTTCTGTTGGCGTGGAGGTGGAGGTTTTGTTTTCGCCACTTTAACACTGACCTTTGGTGTGGCGGAGTTGTGTGGGTGTCTGAATTTCGGAAGATTCCGAGATGTGTGTCATAATAGCTGTGGCGGACTACCGCCGCGGCAGCGGTGTATTGGCGGTCTTCTGCACGGCGGTAGGCGCCTTTTACCGCCAATGTTGTAATGACCCCCTTAATCTCTCACTATTAGGCTGATGACTTTGTTTTATTGAATACTACTGCAATCAGCCTACAATCAACCTGGGCATTTTGGAGATCCAAATAATGTTCGGAATTACTAAATATAGTTGTAAATGGCACTTGAGAACTATTCAACATATCTGTGCAAATTCATAAATACTCTTAGGTATTACTTTTGGTAATAGAAATAGGAGGTTAATTAAAAATTGCTGTGATTGTTACCACATACTCTTTCGTGACATTTAATATGCTCTCAAGGGATTATTTGATTCTGCAGCTAATAAGAGCTTATGCATTTTTACATTTGGTACTGCTATTTGATTGTCTCTGATGCATGGTTCTAGAGCTGGTCCAGAAGCACACATGCAGAGAAAGTTCCTGAGTCTAAGATGGTCTACTTAGTATTGATCTAATTTGATTTGGATGCCACTTCCTTTTTAACTAAATCACTTATTTTAAGACTGAATTGTTATCATATACTATTGAAAGTCTGTAAGAAACTGGAATTAACATACATGAATTTCTTCACTTTATACTGTCTGCTCCTAATGAATATGTGTGTTTTAATTTTAATCTATTCAAATTTTCAAAGAGTTTTTTTAAGATAGTTTTATATTTTAATAGCAAAAATGCCTTACATTTTGTAGTTTTATTGTGTACAATTTTATGTTTAGATTGTTGATCTCTGTTTAGGTCTAAATCAATCTTGGATAAATTGAAACCTGAACCGTAAGAAATTGGGTTATGAGTTGAGAGGAGCAAGGGCCCCACTCAAGTAATAAAGAAAACCCTTGTCAGAGTGAACCACAAAAGTCACTAAATAAACTGTGCTTAACCCTCTGGTAGCTTGCCACAAAATAAGTCAGTCTAAACGTGGAAACAATATGTAAAGTATTTATGCAGCACTTCAAACAAGAATAAAGTGAAAACAGAACATGAGAAAAATCCCACACCAATTTAGAAAAATAGAGTAAAACATAATAAATTATTTGATGACAAAACAACAAAAGTCCAATCAGTAGAACTGGTGATATACAATGTCAAACAATTATGGTAAGTATAGCCCCTAAAAGCACAGAGCGTCACTTGTGGTTATCTGGTTGTGCAAGGCCAAGTGAAAGTCACAAGTCCAGGCCAACCACGATGGAGCACAAGCTGGATACAGGGACCAGGACAGTCCTGTTAAAAAAGTTACCTTCTAATGTCCAGCGCAAATAGTTCCATTCATGGTGAAGGAGGCTGTGAGGAGCAGGGAGAGCACTGCGGATGGTCGTTGCTTTAAAGTGACGAGCTGTCCAGGTGTCGCAGGCAATCATCACTGTAGCACGAAGATCCTGTTGGGTGTCATGGACTGTCATTGCTGGAGTTTTTTGTTGGAACTCATCCTGGTCTGTCGATGCTGTACCGCAAAGTGCAGATCTCACATTGCCGGTTGTCACTGATGGTCGCTGTAGCATGAAGAGTTGGGTTCACAGGAGCTTCTTGTTTGGGGTTGGCTCGGGTGGCAAGATCTTGGCACAAATGGGCATGTTTGCAGTTTTGGAGAGCCCAAAACTTCAGGATTTCTCCTTTTCTTCAAGGAGGAGCTCTTGGGGATCAGAATCTCACTCTAGCAGAGACCAGCAGGGTTCAGGCAGGTCCAGGAAAGCTCCAGTGCAGCAGGTCAGCTTGGCAGTTGCAGGGAGACCTTGGAGCTTGTTGTGTCCTTCTCAGAGCAGGGGACAGTCAAAGCATGAGTACACTGTTTTGTAAATGATGTTCCTCAATACCACGTTGGAGAGGAGAAGAGGTCACCTGAAACATTAGCTAGTTAGGAGCAAGAACCCTCACCTACCATTAGGTGGCATGCTTCATAACGGGCCTGCTCTTTGTCGGGCCAGCGGTGCAATGCCTGACAGGCCCAACAAGGGGGATCTTTGCCAAAGATCTTTTTGATAGGTGTCAGCAAAATCAAGAATAAAGTGAATCCTAATGTGTGGTGTGGTGAGAGACTGGAGAAAAGTGAGCTAAAATTGACTATAGGTACAGTAGATATATTTTACTATGGATATGAGTAACTATGTCAAGATTAAAAACAAAATGGGGAAGTCGCCGGAGATAATGCTTTGACCTTCTCCAAATGTAATCCTGTTTTATTGAATTTGCAAGACTACAATGCTGATACTAGAATGCTGGTTGACATGTTTTCTGCCTCAGTAGTCCAAAGAGTCAGGTGGTGTTTCTTCAGGACCAATACAAAAATCAAAGTAGCCTAGTCCTCACTAAAAAAAGAGCAAGAGTGCTCTCATACTTGGGTATTCCTACTGTCACTTACAATAATGTATTTTTTTTTAATGAACTTTAATGGTTTTTTGGATGGCACAGACATTACATCACAAAACTCAGGATATGAGTAGTATTGCATCCTGCAAGACTCATTGTTCTCTATACAATTGCTTCTGGGACTGAGACATAAGTGCAGAAACAGTAATAAGCATCTCAGCCACTCAGGTTGGCCATAGGATGAAGACAAGTTACACCTCACAGAAGGTACACAGCACAACTGTAGCTCTATGGAACATCCTGCATGCTCGCCCCCAGATCCTAAAATGCAGGGCTAAAAATGAAAAATAGTCCATTGCCACATTTTATGCCTCAAGAAACCATTAGATAACACAAACTCCCCTTCCCCCACCCTCCCTTTGGTCTGCTTGGATGTTGATCATCACTTTGAGTCTGTTTAGGAGGTCTGTGGGGCAGTACATGTATCTCTCAACCTTGTCAGCCCAAGTGTCCCAAGGTGCTTTCATGCTGTCCCAGCCGCCTCTCATTGTCATCATTCGGTCAGGCATTGTCCTCCCCAGGAACAGGAGAGTCCTGAATCTCCTGCAGGTGAGACAGCACAGCCGCCCAGGCTCATAAGTCCTCTTCCAATCAATCATTTCTACGAACATGGCGCTTTCTCACTTCCGCTGTACTCGTCCACTCAACTACTTCTTTCATCCATGCTGCTTGGGTAGAAGGTGCTGGATGTAGCCACGCAATGGCAATACATCTCTTTGACAATAGGAGCCCAAGGAGGACAAACCTACTGCTCAAGTGTTTCTTAGCAAGTGATGGGAGCAGACCCAGCAACACCAACCAGATCTCCAGCTGTACATCCCACCACAAGGTCCTATTAAGGCTATGCAACACATCACTCAAGTAAGAGGATAAGAATGGGCAGGACCATACCATATGTAAAAAGTCTGCAGTTTGTGCCCCACAGTGGGGACAGCTGGCTGACCGATTGTCATAAATCGCTTACAGTGTTTGTGGGGTAAGGTGTGTCTGGTGTAGAAAGTTGTATTATAGGAGTTTGAATCGGGCACTCACACATCCCCTTATGGAATTTCACCCAAAACCTGGACGATAATGGCTCCCCTATGTTTGTCTCTCATTTGGTCTGTATAGGGAGCTCTGCCTGTGGCAGGTCGGTGCGTAGTGCTCAGTACAAATGTGAGACCGACCTGCAGCCCCAAGCCATGTTTAACATGACTGCCGAGAACAAGTATATGGCCTCCTCTATGGTAATGAAGCACTGCTCATGGTAAAGGTCCCCCATAGTCTCGCACCCACCATCGTTCTTTCTCTTTACAGACATGGAGTCTGTGATTAGCAGAAAATGTTGCACTACCCATAGGGGCATTTCCGGGGCATATGGAGTGCGATGAACCACCTCTTCCTAAACCCCTGCCACCAGTCGAATGCTGTGGGGAAAGGTGGGAGGGGACCCTCATTCCCACAGTCAGTAGCATCTGTAGGGACGTTCCCTCATCTGTGCCCCTTAGGATTCTCCTCCCCCAGTTGTCATCCGGATCATGCCAATGCACCATGTACTGCAGTTGGGCCACCATATAATAGAGCTCCAAGTGGGGGACCTCAAGTGTTCCTTGGTCCCAAGTTCTTTTTAAAGTTTTTAGCCCAACTCATTTGTGCCTGGGCCTCCAGAGCAGGTCCATTATCAGACTATTTAGAATTCAAAAGTAGTGTTGAGGGAATGCATGTAGCATACTCTATAGAGAATAAAGACATCAAGGCAATATTATAATGTTCGTTATAGCAATCTTGCCCATTAGGGACAATAGTAGCTTCCTCCAGAATCGAATTGAGGTTCATAACCCCTCCACCACTCTGCAAATTTTCAGCTCAAGGAAGGTGGGGGCTGTATTGGTCAGCTGTATTCCAAGATATCGGACCTTCCTCAGCTCCCAGGGGAAAACCACTTTGGGGAGCTCTTCAGCTGGGACCCCTACCAGCCTACCCAATGTAAACAGTTTGGACTTGTTTTGGCTAACACAGACTCCTGAGAGCTCCCCAAATGCCTGCATGATAAATAGGATAGGCGCAGAGTATGTTGGCTGTCAGATATACAATGACAATGTCAGCATAGAGGGAGACCACTATGGGGTAGTCTTGCCCCGTGTAATGCCCCACAGACCTATCACCCCCCAATAGGGTCTCCACAAACGGCTCCATGGCTATGGCAAATAGGAGCAGTGAGAGGGGATAGCCCCGTCGAGTGCCTCAGCTCAGCCAAAAGGGCTCAAACACCACTCACCCAGAGTGCACCCAGGCGCATAGGCTAAAATGGAGACTGCAGACCCATCGAATGAATCAGGGACCGAGACCCATCCCATGTAGCACCCCCACAGGTACACCAAATTCAGAGAATTAAATGCCTTCTCAATGTCCAGGAGCGACATGGTATAATCATCAGTTAGAAGTTGTGGGGCATGATATACATGGGCGAAACGTTTTAAGTTGTGAAGGGTATTCTGCCTCGGGATGAAGCCCAGTTGGTCCGGGTGCATCAGAGTGGGCATCTGGGGGAGCAGATGAGCTACCAGGATACTGCTGAGGATTTTCATGTCCATGTTCAGCAGTGATAAGTGATCTAGGCCTGTAGGCCAAGGCTGCCGTGGGGTCTTTGCCGGGTCTTAAAATCATGACCACTAGTGCCTCCCCTAGGGAGGACAACAATATAGCGGTTTTCAGTCCTTGCCATAGACCCCGAGCAGCCGATTAGCCAGGACTTCTGCATACTTATGATAGAATTCTAGGGGAGGTCCATCACTGCCCATGGTTTTTGCAGGACATCTGATCGCGCCAGGGTCTCTTCCTTAGAGATCGGGGCATCCAATGGCTCACTTGACTCTGAGCCCAGGTGAGGGATGTACGTATGCCAGAAACTTTGACAGAGCCTCTGGCTATGGTGATGGCAACTCGGTGTATACTGCAATGAGATAGGTGTAAAACACTTTATTGATTGCCCTTTTGGTGTGTACCAGGGCCCCCGTGGCTGCCCGTATTGACATCACAATGGGGTCAAGGGATTCCTGCCAGACCAACCGGTCCAGCAGTGCTCCTATCCTGTCACCTTGCGCATGCAGTCACTCCCTATAAACTGTATAGTGGTGTTTTTCAAGCCGGCACCAATCCTCAAACAGTGCGGTGTGCGCCATTGGCCAAGCTGTCAACACATGGGGATGAAAGAGGAGCACAGCCTCTAACCTGCCAGCTCCTTTTTCCAAACATGAATGTCATGCTCTAATTGACATCAAACCTCGAAAGATGTGGTGATGCAAACCCGGCGCAGGATAACCTTCATGGCCTCCCAATTGAAGGCTCTGCTGTTAGCCGAACCACAATTGTCTTCGAAGTAGTGCATCAGTGTGTCCTGGACCATCTGTGCAAATGGTGGATTCGCTAGGGTCTCCACCCTGAGAGGCTATAAAGGTATCGCTGGATGACCCGGCTCACTCCCAAAGCTCATCAAGAGGGGGGAGTGGTCAGAGAGATATCTGGGCAGATAAGTAATATCAGCAACTCCATGCACCAATTCGGTAGAAACAAAACAGTAATCTAGTCAGATAGAAGTGCGTGTCAGTGGAGTGTAGCAAGAGAACAGTTTCTGTGTAGGGTGCCTCTTGCACCAGATGTCGTGCAGGCTTAGGCCGTCTATCATGTCTCTGAGTCTTGCGATAAGACGGGGATTAGTGTTGGGCCGGGGGGTTCCCGATCGAGCTCCCCATTCAAGATACAATTATAGTCCCCTGCAAGCGCCATAGCTGCATATACATAGGGTACTGCCTTTGCCATGACCTCTGGGAAAAAATCTGGGCAATCGTTGTTGGGAGCATATACATTGATAAAACACATTTCATGACCATCGAGGGTCCCAAGCAATACAACATACTGCCCCTGCAGATCCACTATGTGATTTTTGTGCATGGCTGTACCCTGGGGGCCACCCAGATAAGCGCCTCTCACGCAAAGCCAGAATATGAGGTGGCATAAATTTGCCCCTCCAGCATGTACACAAGTTAGGAATAGAGTCCCCCCACACATTTGTTTCCTGAAGGAATGCAATGGCAATCATGTAACGTCCTAAATAAGCAAATACCCATCTATGTTTCTCGAACAGAGCTAGCCCTCGGACAATCCAGGTAATCAATTTGCTCTTATCAGCAGCCACACTTTGCATAGCCCAGCAATATACTACTCAGTTTCCACAGCTGTCCAGAGCCATACCTCCAACACACAGACTATTTCTGCCCTGTACACAGGCCCCATTTACTCAAAAGCAGTACCAACTTTCTCAACAGTAGCCTAACAAAATATCCAATATGCTCTCCCAACTCCCCTCTCCCCCTGGGCAGTGTTGCCCGCCCACCCGGTCCGAACACAGACAAGATATGAGTCAACTAATCCCGCCCCATACCTCAACTTAAAGTTAGGATAGAAAAACACTATAACACAACACTCCCACCCAACCACCTTTTGTAACTTGTGCTCCGCATGAGGCTAGGTTGTCGGGGAAGGTGTGAAACCAAGGCACTCAACCCCCCTCCCTGTGGCCAATAGCCTCAAAAACATGAATATATGTTAATAAAGGAAAAGGAAATATAACACATCATCCCACCAGCAAGGAAGGTAAAAAATTCACAGTATATCACATGGCTAACCCCTAATCTCCCTGTCCTCAGTGGGTTTCGGACTGTGGCCCACCACCAGGGGTAGTAGGAAGGGTGCCCACAGAAACTCAGGCACATAACTGTTCTCCCAGTCTCATATCCGGTTCTGTACCAGCCAGTGCTCAAGCCCAGGCTGAATCATTGTCCTTGAGTTCCTGGTCTCCCTGTAGATCCTGGGAGACCTCCACTGAGTCTGGCACAAACTTCTCAGTTTGTAGAGTAAAATTGGGA
This sequence comes from Pleurodeles waltl, assembly GCF_031143425.1. NCBI lineage: Eukaryota > Metazoa > Chordata > Amphibia > Caudata > Salamandridae > Pleurodeles > Pleurodeles waltl. Next base: position 742,769,272 of record NC_090450.1, on the reverse strand, counting down.
CAGATCATTATTTTCTCCGGCCATCTGTGTTTGTCTGAACTACTCCACCGCCCGGGCGCTGTTACAGACGTATCAACTGACTCTGTGAGGCCAGACGAGACAAGCTCACTTGAGACAGTTCCTGGGTGGATGGGCTTCCTTGCGAGTCCAGCCAATTAATGGAGCCCTCTACAGTAAAGAAGAAGAGAGCCTTACCCTCATGTTGTACCCTTAGTTTTGCAGAGTACGTAGGGCTGTAATTCAGGTTAAGATCTTGCAACCATCTCTTAACAGATGCAAAATGTTTCCATTGTTCCTGCACCCCCTGAGTTAATCAAGGTATTCAGATATCAAATGGCCCTTGAACATCAAGGGGCCCATCAAGTGGGCATTCTGTAGGATAGAACCTCTGTCACAAAAATTTAACACATGGTCAATGATCGCTCGAGAAGGAGCCCCAGGTTTTTGAGGTAGGAAGAATGCTCTATGTACCCACTCAATTGTAATAAAAACTTTGAAAGCCTTTTTGGAAGAAGTACTGTTGTAATCCAGTCCTCGAAGAATAATTCAGTAAATCAGCAAACTCCCACTTCGCCCTCTCTGAAAACCCCAAAATCATACATTATTTCAGTGAGACTGTCTGCTGTTGTAGATGAATTACAGTGTCTCTCAGAGTATGGACCTCTTGTTGTAGGTTGCTTACATTCTGTTCTGTGGTGGTCACCCGTTCTGTCACTCTACATAGGTCGGCCCCTAGTAGATTAACATCTATAGGGACGGAGTCAATGGTGTTTGTCAGATTTTCACTGGATGTCTGAATTGCAGTCATGAGATCCACTAGAGAGGGGATCATCTAAGATTGTATCCCCACACCAGCAGGTTGGTCCTCGTCCCATGTCTGTTCCCCAAAAAGGGCTGCTTCGGGTAGTTCAGTGTCTTATTTGCCTGGGGTGCCTTGGTGCCCTCATCTTTCACCATGGTGGGGCTGATATCACCTTAGGCCGGTAAGCTGGGATGCACTTACATCAAGGAGGATCTGTATCGCCTTTGACAGTGTGTCCCTCAGGGAAGCGTTGCAGTCACAGGCCTCAATGGATCACCCCACAAAATATGGGGCATCCTCTCTGTACAGGAGGCACCCTCGCCTGGCATCAGTCCCCTGAAGATGTCCCCGCAGGTAAATTTATGGCCCCGAACCGCAGGCATCAACGAGCTTCCAGATATTCTAGTTGGTGCACAGTGGCAGTCACTGAACTGTGGGGCTGGGACATTTGCCTTCAGGATATCATTCAGGCAACTCACCCTTAGTGCATCTCTGGGCTCACATAGTCCTCCCAAGGGCAGATCATGTGTCCTCTTTCTCGGGGTGGGCGATGCTGCCACAGAACTGAAGGATTGCAGCACCAGTGAGATCACAAAGGTTTCAATGCTACCCGTGGTGCATTGCTACACTAGCAGGCCAGGGCACAGACTCAGCCGGAGGTCCAAGCTCAAAGGGGAATTTAAGGGCCCCTGCGCCAGCAATGAAGCAAGAAGCCCGCGGTAGGACTTGATTTAGCCGTGCGCTCCCTTCAAACTGGGGTCCTCTGCACTGGCCTCCCGCTGCATTGATCTGCAGCCCTCAGATGGCACCGTAGCTTGCAGAGAGCCCAGAGATATCAGCAAGGGGATGCAGATGGTGTGGACAGGGCCGACTCCTCACCTTGGTCTCTCCAGGGGACTTCAGATGTGTCAGTCACTTTACTTCCACATTGACAGGGCCCTCCTCAATACGGGACACAAAACATCACCCAACTTTGCCAGAGGGCCCCGGGGACACTGTAGTGGCTCTGTGGTGCAGTGCCACAGATTCAGGGGAGTATCACACAGGATTTGGACAGAGTTATTTAGACGCTGGTAGCAGTGTTAAGAAGAGCATCTAGTCAGCGATCTTGCTAGGTCACCCACCCGAACCTACACTAGTGAGTGTATTCCTTGCTCAGGTAAGCTGAAAAATAGCACAAAACACTTGCCACTGCTGCATATGCAGTGCTCCTGGGTGGGAGAAAGTCTCTTCTAATAAGCTGTTTGATATATCAGAGATCTTTTTCATGAGGGTGCATGCTGTTGTCCTCTCTATTTGATCGAGACACCAATGCTGGGTCCCCAGGCAAAAGATTTCTCTGTTCTAAATATTGCCTGTTGATACTGAGACCCTTTTTGTTATGTGCAGCTTTTGTTGTCCACTGACCATTCACATGTCTACAGCTGTTTCCTGGGGGTGGCCTTCCCCACCTTCTTGTGTGTGGGGGATACTTTTGAGCAGAGATTAGTGTAATCTTCTCAATGTGATCTTCTCTGTGTAAACTGTGTAGTTGATGGACTCCAGTATGGTGGCCATGCTTCCACTGAGTGTAAAAAGCAATGTGACTTCATTGTACATAGCGACAGAAGTACTTTGCACTACCAGTATCTCTGAATATATACTCCAAGAAATTTCTCCTTACATTTGGGGCATGAGGCTGATTACAATTTCACTTAGTGATTTGTGTACAATGTTCATATTTGGAATAATATTACCAGTTTTGCAGGATCAGTGTGGCCCACAATTTCCCAAGGGGACCTTTCCTGACTTTAGAAGGGTAAGACCACTGCTCTGTGTGTCTAGCATTATACACCTGACGAAATGTCATTTTCAAGATTGCCCTACTGATGTGAAGATATGAGTTTGGCATTTTCTGACTATAATTCATCTCACCATATGTGCATGTGGACACCGTTTGTGAAACACCTCAAGACTTGGCTATTCGACCAGTAGCTCCCCCCCCACCCCAGCGCCTTGAGACCCACCGGGTGAGTAGTGCGCTTTACAAATCCCTGATTGATTGATTGATTGAATGGACATGTGTTATGTCCACTAGAAAAACATATTAAATTGTTACATTTTGTGCAGTTTTTCGGGCTACCTGAGTAAGGGATACATACACCAGTGTAAGTGACAGTAGTATGTAGGAACAACCCAGTATGAGAGAACTCTTCCTCTTTTTTTAGTGAGGACTAGACTACTTTGATTTTTGTTTTGGTACTGAAGAAACACCACCTGTTCCTTTGGACTATTGAGGTGCGAAGCATGCCGACCAGCATTCTGTAGTATTGCAAATTCAATATACAGGATTACTTTTGAGAAAGGTCGGAGCATTATCTCCTTTGACTTCCCCATTTTGTTTTTCATTTTGACATAGGTACTCATGTCCATAGTAAAATATAAACACAGTACCTATAGTCAACTTTAGCTAACTTATCTCAGTCTTTTACTACACCACACATTAGGATTCATGTTATTTCTCTTGATTTTGCTGGCACATATCGAAAAGATATCCGGCAAAGAGCCAACTTGCGGGGCCTGTCTGGCATTGCAGCGCTGGCCCGACGAGGCGCAGACCCAAAAATGAAGCAGGCCATTTAATGGTAGGTGATGGCTCTTCCTCCTAACTAGTTAATGCTTTAGGTGACTGCTTCTCCTCTTCGACTTGGTTTTGAGGAACACAATTTGAAGGAACTGTTTACTCTTATGTTTTAGGAGATTGTACACTGGGCCACAAACATCTCCTAGTGCCTCCTTATTTTATTGAACTTAGAACAGGGAGCCAGTTAACTAGCACTTGGAGTCTTTCAGGTTGTATGACGTTACAACGCAGCCCCAAAGCATGCATGTCTTTACCATGCATTTTTACCACGCATGGAATGTCTATTCAAGGTAAGTATTATGAAGGTAAGTGCTCCATATCTATAGCTAGCACACACTCTCTCTCTCTCTCCCTATATATATATATATATATATATATATATATATATATATATATATATATATATATATATATATATACACGCACACACATAGGGACCACCACCTACCTGGCTTTATTGGAGGAGGGGCACTCAAACCCCCCCTTCTTGGCAATGAAGGGCCCTGGGGACCACCACATAAAAGGGGGAGGGGAATGTGTGCCCCCCTCCCGGGCCATATTTGGCCCCCAGGACCATCACCTCCACAGGGCTGGCCCTATAAAAGAAAGGAGGGGGGCTGTGTGCCTCCCCCCCCTTGTGGACCCTTTAGTGGCCCTGGGTACCGTCACCAACAGGGCTGGCTCCCTATGTCTGGAGGTGCCCACCTTGGACCAAAGAAGTTTGCTGGCGCTTGGTGAGACAGATTCATGCCAAGCAAGAGCAAATTGTAAGTCTGCTCCCAGCAGGCAGGAGCAGGAACACTGCTCCTGCTCGCTGGGAGCAGACTTTTCCTCTGTTTTGCTTCCCACTGTTAAGCGGGCAGGAAAACAGATGAAACCATTGATCCCACACATAGGGAGCATCATTTATTGCAGCTCCCTGCCTGCCTGAGCAATGAGACCGCATGGGAATTCTGGCTCCCATGCGGTCTACATCCAATCTGGCACGATGCCTATGCATCAGTGCTGGATTGGAGCACAACCTTTTCTGCAGTGAGTGTGAAGAGCTGGATCTTTCCTGTCCTGACCTGGTGAGAGTAGTGTTCATCTTTTCATCCTTCTAATTATTACCCAAATGCAAATGTGCAAAATAATGTTGAAGCTCCATCTATTTGGATCTGCCCTGTATAGCTTAATGGGATGCATTGGTCCTCCTGCATATTTACAGCATCATGGACAGCTTACCAAAAGGCCCCGTGAGCACTTGTCATGCAGAGAAATATGAGCACATCTCCACCAAACAAAGAAGCACTTATTTGATATCAGTAAAAGGAAGTTCCCTTGTTTGTTGGAGACTTAATCTTGCCATCTTCTCCATACCAGTGTTCATGTTAGCACAGGTTTTAGGAGAAAGATGCTTAAGAAACAGTCACATTGCCCAAATTACACCAGACCCACCCCTACCCATCCCTAAACCCTAAAATACCTTTTCTACCATATACCCGTAACCACCCCTACACCACTAATCAACCCTAAACCTAAAACCCTACCCTAAACCTAAAACACACACATATATATATATATATATATATATATATATATATATATGTATAATAGATATATAGGCCACGCGCAGCGTGAGATTTGCGCAGACAAAGGCCCTGTGCAGCATGGGGTTGGGTGGTTATAGGGGTTGGCCGTAGGATAACCTATTATAGTGTTATCTCAAGTAATTATAACTTGTTCCCTAAGGTAGCCATAACTCACACCCTCTGCATGCACTGCTTATTACTACACAAATTACGTCACTCATGACATCTTTGATAACATCATTGATATTATCAATGTAGTATTTGCAGTAAAAAGTTTGACAAAAAGCTGTGCATGGCAGAGCACAAGTTATAGTTACCTTAGGGCACGGGTTATAGTTACTTGAGATAACTCTATAACAGGTGAATTTCCATGGTTTTGTACGTTTCATATGGGAACCTAACTATAACGTCAATGTATGTATATATGTATGTATATGGTGGTCATCAGTAGGTAGTTATAGTTAGGACCTAGTTCCTGTTTCCATAGACAATGCGCTTTTTGACTTGCTTCTATCTTTTATCTTTTATATAAGACACGGGGACTGCCTCCTCCTCAGGGCAAATGCTGTTAAATGTATGTGGGTGAGGCCTGGGTGCCCCCGGCACCCCTGGGACCGCCCCCTCCCCAGGGCAATGAACCAATATGTATGTGGAGGCTGTATGTCCCCCTGTACCCTCGGGGACCTCCACCTCTCTGGGGCTAAATTCAAACGATGCAGGGTGACCCACCTTGTGGAGCCATGGATGGCTCTGTGGACCACCATCTCCCCCAGGGCCAGCTCCTGCTACCTCCCAAGTGTTGACAATTCCCTCCAAGCAAAAGCAAACATATCTCCGCTTTTGGTAAGCGGGAACTGTCAAACACCTCCTGCTTGCTGAAAACAGAGTTTTCATCTCTTTCCCTGCATGCAAATATGTGCGCAGGGAAAGAGCTGAAAACATTGTTCCTGCAAGCAGGGAGCTGCTATTGAAAGCAGCTCCCTGCTTGCTGGAGCAATGCCGGCTCCATAAAGGGATGGAAGAGAGAGAGAGAGAGAGAGACACTGTTATTGCAATGGTCTCTCCATACAAATACTTCAAAGCAACACACCAGCAAGATGTTTGAATGGAATGTTATACTTACCTTTTGATGCACATCACAATAGAGTCGCCTCTGCCCTACTGGTAAAGCTCTGGGACTGTTGCTCAATAGGTTGAAGGTTCAAATCCTGGTATCTCATGGCAGTGTGCCTGTTTATTTACTTATGTTTTGAATGTTAAACATTTTACCCATCACCATCTTTTGATTGAATGCCATGGAGATGTCTGGAGAGTGTATAGGAAGGAGTCACCTGTGGCCTAGATGTTAAGCTCTCAGGCCCTCACAGAGAAGGTTGAGGGTTGTAGTCTAGGTGCATTAGTTGTCATTTCTCAGCTTTTACTTCTTTTCAAATTCAAATATTTAAGCTACATACAGAAAGGCGATCTCACTCTTTATTTGTCAAATACGTTTTTTCAATTTGTCAGAACATTTCTCATTTTAAGTGGCATGGGGTTGGGTGGCTGTAAGAGGTTGGTCGCAAGGCTTGGCCATAGGCCAGTCCTGCAGCCAACCTCTGCCACGCACACCCAAATGCTGTGCATAGCAGTTGGTGGATAAACGTATAGTAATTAAGATTACTTTACATTAAAAACCCATAGCAATTCCCTCAAAAGAGACAAAGGCTACAGGAATGTTATAGTTAGGTTCTGAATTTACTCGTACAAAACCATAGAAATTCAGCAGTTATAGTTAGCGTTATTTCAAGTAACTATAACTCGCGCCCTAAGATAACCATAAATCATGCCTCACCATGCACTGCTAATTCCCCAGATATTACAGCACTCATGACAACTTTTATAACATCATTAAAAATATCAATGAAACATCATTAGCATTCAAATTATTGAAGAGAAACCTGTGCATGGCCGGGACGTGAGCACACACAAGTATATATCTATATATACATAGATATACATATAGATATATACTTGTGTGTGCTCACGTCCCGGCCATGCCATGCCACATATATATAGATATATATATATATTTACACACACACACACACACACACACACATTCACATACACACACAAAACATTTATACTTACCCTAAACAGACTTCCCATATGTGATAAAGACATGCATGGTAAATTCCTTATTGTAAAATGCTGTTTCCCGCTAATAAGGTAGCCTGGGATGAAGGGTGCAGGTCTAGTCTCCCTTCTCAGACACCAGGGCAGGCCTCAAGCAGCAGGGAAGTCCTTTTTCTGAGTATCCACAGATACAGGGGTGCACTGAAGAGCAGGGGTGGGCGAAAGTGATGCGGAGCGGAGTTTTTTACTCTTGTGCGCCTCGCCAATGTTAAGTTGGCGAACGCAAGCGAGGGAATCACTATGTTGGTGAGTACAAGAAAGATTTCTGAATGACGGCAGTCGCAGCAGGTCATGCCTGCCCACATTGAGAAAGCTGCACTCCAGTTCAGGAACTGACACTTGAGTAGAAAATCTACTCAAGTGGCAGAAAGAAGTCTGGCTCTCTGCGTGATGCTGTTTGCACTGATTTTACAGCATGGGAGAAACTCCTGGTGCTGAAAATTAGCGCATACAGCTCAGCTCAACTTACCCAAAATCCGCTGTTCACGGAACTCTGTGTAGCACAGCATCATTTTTTCAGCACTTCGTGGAGTTCCACGTTGCAGAACTCCGCGAACTCCGCCCAGGCCTACTGAAGAGTGGGTCTGAGTGTCCTCCTTGTCATCTTTTTATACCTGGTCCCCAAGTGAAGAAACTTAAGGTGAGCCAGAAAACAGCCTGTGGAAATAGTTTGGACAAGAAAATGCCAACTTTCTAAAAGTGGCATTTTTCATAATTGTGAACAGTATAGTGCAACAAGTATTGTTGTGGAATAATATTCCCAGTATCACTCCAATATCGTCAATAATCCACCTGTTTGACACACACACACCTCACATGCATGTGACTCCACAGGGGGGATCTTGTAAAAACTTCCCTGCAGGCACTTATTGGCACCTGTAGCCCTACCTATTCCCTGACTCAGTTTACCCATTTCTTCATTGGATCAGATAAATCCAGTAAAGGCAATGCCTGGAACTCCAGTTACTCACCTGCTGAGAGTGTCACTGTATGTATAAATAGCACTGGTGAGATTCAGTTGAGCCTGTGGGAGTCTGCTGAGAGTTCTGCTACATGTATAATGGTGCCTGTGGGATCTGCAGAGAATGCTGCTACGTGTATTAATAGGGCATTTGGGAGTCTGCTGAGAGTTCTACTACATGTTTAAAGAGGACCAGTGGAGCCTGTTGAAAGTGCTACTGCATGTATTAATAGGGCCTGTGGGAGACTGCTGAAAGTGCTACTACATTAATAAATATGGCCTGTGGGAATCTTATGAAAGTTCTTCTATATGTATAAATAGGACCTGTGTGAATCTGTTGAGAGTGTTACTGCATGTACAAATAGTCCTGTTGGAGTCTGCTGAGAGTGCTATTGAGTGTATAAGCAGGGCCTGTGGGAGTCTGCTGAGTGCTGCTACATGTATAAACCAGGCCGGTGAAAGTCTGCTGAGATTGCTTCTACATAAATAAATAGTGCCTTTAGAAATCTGCAGAAAGTGCTACTACATTTATGATAGGACCCTTGAAAGTCTGCTGAAAGTGATACTGCATGTATCAACAGTACATGTGGGAGTCTGCTGAGAGTGCTACTACGTGTATAAACAGTACCTGTTGTAGTCTGCTGAAAGTGCATCAACATAGATAAACAGGGCCTGTGTGAATCTAACGAGAGTTTTGCAACATGTATAAGCAGTGTTTTTTTGGTTCTGCTGAAGAGCCTAGTCAGACTGCTTCTGCACATACAAATTATGGCAGCTAGAGCCTATGAAAACTGAAGCTTGTTGTGCGAATACTACAGCTGGACGTCTGTTAAAATGCTGTGTGAATGTGATACTTCTCACATGGTAGTTTGGTGAGACTTCTACTACATATACAAAAACTGAATTTACAAGTCCTATACCGGAACGACCTCTACCTCTGCCTGCACAAACAGTGTATGTGGTGGTCTGCGCAACCTGCTAATTCGTGCACATAGAGTGCCTGAGAGAGCATCAGACCTGACAACTTGAACTTGAAGTGTGCCTGTGAGAGTCTTCTAAGACAGCCGATACATGTATGAACTGTGTCTGTGAGAGTCTCCAGGGACAATCATTACGTGTATGAAGTGTGCCTGTGAAAGTCTGCTGAGACAACCACTACATGTATGAAGCGTGCCTGTGAGAGTCTGCTGAGACGAACACTACATGTGTAAAATGTGCCTGTGATAGTCTGGAGAGCCAATCTCTACATGTGTGAAGTGGCCCTGTGAGTGTCTGCTGAGACAACCAGTATATGTATGCAGTGTGCTGGTCAGTGTCTACTGAGACAACTACTTCATGTATGAAGGGTGTCTGTGAGAGTCTGCTGACACTACCGCTACATGTACAAAAAGCACCAATGGAAGTCTATAGAGATACCAATACTCTACGGAGACTCCCTGCAGAAGCATGAAAAAATGACCACTAAGGCCCTCGTTGCAAGTGGTCTTCCAAATCTAACGATGCTAGTAACAGCACTTACCGACCCTATGAGATCTACGGAAACCCTGCAAATGCCTCAACATTCCCCTGGAAATTTTGGCAGCTAAAAGCAGCTGAAATCTCCTGATTAAAAAATCGTCTAAATATGAGAAATAACCGGGGCCATCAGACTTGGAATTTCTGAGTCCCTGGTAATGCCTCATTTTCTAGTGGAGCCCGAGGGTCCAACTTGTAATGCACCGGATATTACCATGCCCAAGTGTTAGCTGTACCCCCTCTGTCGGTAACTTCAGGGGTGGGGAAAATATGGTCCATTTGCCGGGCCTCTTATAATAAGGGCCTATCTGTGCACAGTTTTCTCCTGGAAGTCTGATGCGACCGCCAGCGCCTGCACAAAGACTGCTTGGGTGAGACTGCTGAGACATGAGCAAATAGCACCTATGAGAGACTGCGAACATTCCCACTACAGCACGGGGAGTGTCTGTTTAAGCAGCTGCTTTGATAGGAGTCACCTGTCCCTAGTACAGTGGTACCTGGGCTGCCAACTTCCCACTGATTCTCCCTGCTTTCCATTTTATATCCAGTTAACTTGATTGCATGCTGGGGGCTCGGCCATCAGCCAGAAGTAGGCCGTGGCACATTCTTAACTTCTCCCCACTCATGCCAAGCTTTGTACTTTCTTTACCGAACCCCATTTTCCAAATTAGACCATGCACCCTAATTATTGTTAAATTAATTGACTCCATCAGACTGACTATTAACGGTTGTATGAAATAAGGTGCATGTTTGTTGTGCCTTCGCAGAGAAACGTCATTGGGAGTATTTGAAAGGAGCTTTTGAAACATTAGCCAGAGTTAATGTGAGCTGGACGTGAGTGTTCATGGACCAGTGAAAGTATGTTTCATAGGTAACACATTATGGCTACATTGCTTCGTGTTTAGGGTACACGGCAGATTTCGTAGATACCTTTTAAGAGAGTGTGCCGATAACCCCTGACCCATCCAAGAGCCCCACCCCCTTACGCTTGCCAGGGGCAACGCGTGCAAAGCAGGAAATCTTCAGTGGGGATGAAAAGCTAACAAACCGCCAGGTGTGGTCTTGTGAGTTGGAGTGCCGGTCACATCGCTCTCCCCCTCCCAGACCGCCCCTCGCCCCCTCCCACGTAACTTCCTACTCCCTGGAGGGCCAGGTGACTTGTGAGTGGTTTCTTTGTAGTGCTGCCAAATCTACTCCATTTTGTTTCCAAGACGGGGTGGGAGAGCCGAGGGCAGAGGGGGGACCAGGTGTTCTCCACGCCATCTTCAGAGGTAGAAGAGTGAGTCAGTGTGACTTGCTTCTGCGGCGCATTCATTAGTGAAAGCTTTTCCCAGAGCGCCCTCCTTTCCATTAGGCGGTGCTGCTACTCCGGGTGAGAGTACAACACACACCTGCGCAGCTTGCTTCTAAGAGCCAGTGTCACGCTCCGGGAGCTTGTGCTGCTTTATATCACCCTAGGGTAACAGGGGGGGGAGGACGAGGCCTCTGTGGCGCATATACAGATATACAGAGAGGGTGCACGCCTGTCTCCAAGTAAGAAAAGGCTTCTGTCCGATTCAAATCCTGGTTCAACCAACAGCGCTTTCAGTGGGAGGATGATGGGAGGGAGGCATTGAAAGTGGCCTGAAGTATGTAAGTAAGAACAGATTACCAGAGGTGTAGCCAATGTATCTAAGTGGGTGGTTGTGGCAAAAAAAAAAATTGAACTAGTACACAGTTTTTGCTCACAGAGTCCAAGGTTGCTCAGAAAGTCCAGAGAGGCATACCTCACGCTCACAGTGCTGAGGCACACACTTTACACTCGCAGGACCCAGCACACACCTCTCTCTCACAGAGCTCTGATATACATACACATTTCCCTCAATAAGCCATGGCACACACCCAGCTCTCATAGGGTCCAGTACCCGCTCACAGGAACATAGGCACAGATCCTGTGCTTACAGGACCCAGGCACACACACTACTCTTAAAAAAACAGCACACACCTTGCTTTTACAGGGCCCATGTATACACCACGCGCTCAATGGTCCCATACCCTGCGCTCCTAAGTCCCAGGTACACACCCACACTCAAGCACACATGTGTCCCACAGGATGCAGGCAACACTCTACTTTCACAGGGACCAGGTATACATTGTGCGTTCACAGTGTCAGGCACACACCCTGTACTAGCTGGATCCACTCACCTATCACAGGCACATTGCACTCAATGCCTGCTCATATGGCCCAGGTACATACATTGTACAGTACACACACCTGGGCCTAATCTTTGTTCTGGCGAAGCTTGCTCTGCTGCTCCCCATGCTATACTTCATTTGAGTATTAGAGAAGCTTGATGAAAACGTTTTACCTAAATACAAGCTGAAACAATGAGCATAGGTATTGTCATTATTGTCAATGGTGCGACTGAATGAGTGGACTATACACAAATAAAAGAAGAGGGTTTCATAGCTCTCAAGTAGTTCCATATCTGTGACGCCTTCAGCCTGGCCTAGTTTAGTAGCTGACATTTCTTTTTAAGTTCCTTTTATTCCCCTCACCTCCGTGATAGCATGCTGCTGTCTACTTGTGTGTTGTAGGGTGGAGGAGGATGATGGTGTTCCCCCATATATGTCGGAACTGCTCAATTTGCAAACTGAGTCAAAATAAAATGGTTAAAGGAAGAATTAATGATTACAACTTTGAGATTCAAGACTGGATAGACTGTGAAAGTACATATGTTGTGTACACTATTGTTTGCCCATGTGAGAGAAACTACCTATGAAGCACTCTAAGACCTTTGAAATATCGTGCACATGAACATCTTTGCGGTGTACAGAAAATGGATAACAAATAACCTTTGATAGAACACTTTGTGAAACATCATGCCAATGAAGGAATTTTCACCTTCTTTGGTATTGAGAAACTAACTAGAAGTCCACGACGGGATGATATGGAGATTGCACTACGACAACGTGAAAGCTGCTTGATTTTGCGATGTGATACCATCAAAAAGGGACTGTATAAGGATGCTGACCTACATTATTGGCTGTTGTAATCTTGAATGTTTTGATACCATTATTACGAATAGGGCGTAGCAACACCGGGTATTATATGTCGATTGCAATCATCAGGAAAGTCATTAAGATCCATCCCATCATACATCAGCTACAAAGACCTAGACCAAGGAATAGTCACTTTTTTACAAAGTAGGTCCTTCTATATTACCTTCACACAACATTCATTAACAAGCTGCCAAACCATATATTGAATGTAATAGAACCCAATAGGAATTATTCTTTATTTCAAATTTCCAGGTATTCAAAATGATCAAAGGTCAGACAAAACTTTAAAACTATAAATAACTAGGGAGGCATATGATATGTAAGGGACTCCACCCCAGTCACTGACAATATTAACATGTAGAAATGGAAATATAAACATAGTCTTTAAGATTGACCATCTCTGGCTACATTGAGAAAGAACATACTCAATGTAGACAGACATAGAGGCCACATAAATCTGGCTGGAGCACGCCTCTGGTCTGTCATAGTATTGTTTCCCAACTAAAAAAAAACAGGCAACAGGCAGGAGAAGAAGAGTTAGTGTTACCAGAGGCCCAAAAAAAGTGTTTATACTGATCACCTATAGTGTGTTCCAATAAAATATAATTAGTGGTTCTTATGATATATAAGAGACTACACTCCAATCATCAACCATACTCAAAAGTAAATAGTGAAAATACAAAGATAACCATTAAGACCGATCATCTGAGACTACCGAAGTACAATAAGAGCGCACACTTGATTTACTTTCCATACAAAGTACAGATATGCCACATGCCCACATCCACAGTACCTCCTGTATGTTTAATCCCGGATTACCCATTGTACTAGATACATGGGGGTGCACTTACTAATACCCAGCGATCTTGAAAAAGCGCTTTTTATCTTACAGTTACCGCAGTATGTACAAAGGTGCTCTTGTTCCCATTAGGATACTAGCTTCCGCTTATTATTGTTCATTGTTCATGATAATATCTAGAGTCCTAATCTATAATAACATAGTAATCAAATGATACTGGTCTGATTCTCTATCGCCAGCTCCTGCTTAATAAGAATTCATTACTTTAAAGCACAAAAATTCAAACATATTTTCTGACCAATCATGTCATGTGTAACTTTAGGGTACTTACAGAATTTGATAGAATTCAGTATTAAACTTTTTCTTCTAATTTTTCAATAAATAGTACTCTTACATGGAAAATAAGAAGCTCTATTTTGCAGACATATTACGTAACAGGGGTAATAAACTGCATGCAACCGGTTTGGACTATGGCAAAGTATAACTTCACTTACTAACTTCATCACGCTTATTGAACAGTAATATTGAATCAAGTACGCACTTCCCCGACTTTGCATAAATACTCAAATGCTAAATACTAATCAAAGAGCACTGTTATTCTATTAGTCTAAATTAAAAACATCCTTCTTTTCTCTTTTTCTTCTTTCTTTCCTTTCTTTTTCTTCCCACAATTTCACTGGGATTTTCTTTCGCTCTCATCATATGGGGCAGTGATACTCAAAGTACGGCCCGGGGGCCGCATGCGGCCCTCGTAACCTTTACATGTGGCCCCCTGGTCAGGAGCATTGGGCTGCTGCTTTCTTATCTCAGCACTAACACTGAGAAGGAAGTTAACTAAAAAGACAAGCCTTTATTTAAAGGTTAATTGAAGTTAAAAAAAAAGGAAGCAACTAAGTCATCCCGCACCAGTTAACTTTAAAAATAAATGTGTTTCTAAAGGCATCCTGCAGCAAAAATGTAATAAGGTATTTAAAATTCCAAAGAGCATTTCATTAACATGCAGAACTGTGTCACCTTGGTACATCACATTATATTATATCAATGCATCCTATGTACAGCCATCCTGATGGCATCAATGCGGCCCTCGGTCACATCACAGACAATACCTTTTGGCCCCTGGAATAATGTTTGTGAGTACCCATGATCTGGGGGAACACCATCATCCTCCTCCACCCACCGCACAGAAATAGACAGCAGCATGCTATCACGGAGGTAAGGGGAATGAAGGTACTTATATGATAAGCTCTAATGATCACATATTACACCTTTGCAGTTTTGAGAAAGCTGTGGCCTCGCAGGCACTTAAGGGCAAAACGTCTTGGTTGGAACTCATGCAAAGAAATGTTATTTTGAATACACAATGTAAGAACAGAAAAATAATACATTGGAAATGAGATTTGTTACAATATGAAGAGTGGCTGGAACCCATGCGAAAGGAATGTTGTTGAGAACTGGTTTATATAAACTGGGGGCAGTGGGCCAAACTCCCTGGAGTATTACAGGTTTTCCACACGAAACAAGAGTGAACAAGCCATCAGCAGGCATTATTGGAGGAGGTAGGTGAGGGTTAGGCCCATAGTGCATTGTAATACAATTTTTAACTTGGACTAGACCGTTCTGTAAAATGAAAACACCAAAAAAAAAAATGTTTTGAATTTCTGCCCTTTTGTTGGATGTAATGAAATCTAAATCAGTCAAATGGGACAAAGAATGGAAATTGCCCTTTAAGTGTGGATGTTTACATCAAAGCGCAAATGTGTACACTGTTACACTCATTTCACACTGTGAGTCACGCCAAAATCACTCTTTTAAAACAATAAAGCATGCAAAAAAGTTGTATTGCCAAGCACACTTAGAGGCCCCATAAAGTGTAGTTCATAGATAAGGAAAGACCCTGCAGCCCAATCAATTCCCTCTCTGGTAATCACGTATGTGCCAAAAGAAACTGAGAGTGTCTGAGCGGAGATAATGGGTGGAGGGCGAATGGAGAGATTGGCAGAAGGAGACATCCCAGGAAGAGATGATCTTTGACCGAGTGTGCCTTGGGATGCCAAACAGCAGGCCACTGTGGGGAAGTTTCGAAAGTAGGTCAAGACACGCTGCAGGCATGAAGCTCATGGCTCGGCCACAGGAAAACACCAGATACTACCTGGACAATTTGTAGCACTATTAAGCCTCCAACCAGTGAAAGCTGCCCAGATGCCTGACTGTGGCTTGGCCGGAGGACCTCTTGGACTCTCGAGTCAAAAACGAGGCAAGTTTGTTTTTAACAGTGAGGATACACCCCACCCAAAGGGGTGGCTTGGATGTGCAGGTGTCTCAAAGACTGTATCCTTCCAATGCTTTTTGCTTCTCGAGAGAGGCTGCCTATAAGAAAACAACCAGAAGGGCTCCACTTTCATAGATCCCCATGGCCCAGCTCAAGGCCCAGTCGCAGATTTAGCTAAGCCCCTGTCATGGTGCCTTCATGCTAACAGGCATGGCCAAGAATTTGAATAAAGAGATGCTGGATGCGAATCAGTGGTCCTTGCTGACATTCCAATCCGATGGACCCGAGCTAGGTGGCAAACTCACTATGGCTGCTGGACGCAAGGAGATATATTTTAACTCGGTATACTCTCTGTTAACTAATGGTAACGCGTCCAGCCCTTGTAAATTACCTGTACCTGGACACGTCGGAGGCCGGTGAACCTTTTAGCCGACTTGGGCTCTCCTCATCCTTGAATAGTCGGGTCACTTAAATCAATAATCAATAACTATTGTAATCAATAGTCAATGCTCAGTTAATGGATCAAAATAACTCATTAGGAATCAATAACAGTTGGTAATTCGACGCACCATGACCTTTCAGTCATGAATAACCACAGCAGTTTATTAAAAGTTAGTGAATTTATTTCCCTATATTAACAAAGCTAGCACAATGTATATAAGTCTTAAAACCAAATGGTATATGTATACGAACATTACTAGCTGTCCATAGCGGCGGAAGAAACGCAATCTACGCAAAATCTGAATTATGATACATTCAGTTATGGCAATACAAATCACTAATATGAGTAATTGAATTTGACTTATTTCATACATCGGTCAGCATGACAAGATTTCAATTCAACATGTTGCATCAATTGCATACCTCGACTAACCTCTAATTAGCATTGGCATGTGGGGCTTCATGCAAAACTAATTTAGTCAACACAAATTTGGAAAACTTCTAACTTGGGCCCTAACAAAATAGCAGTTGGTACCTAAAAAGAAAAAAAAACCACAATGCATAATACAATTATCCTTTCATAATTACCAATTACATTCAGCATTCAAGAAAGTCTTCGTCTGTCAGGTACCGGTTCGACCAGCATGGGGCAGAATTTCAAAGGGGCAAAGTTAAGGGCAAGTTTCCTTGCAGCAGCAAGGAGAATGGGCAAAGTTACTGCATGGGCAAGACGGGGCAATTTAAAGTTAAAGTCTCTAGGGTGAGAATTCTCAAAGTCTCTTTCTCAGTAATAGAGAAAAGGGCATCAAGATGTCGTCTAAGATGGCGTCTGGCATTTGGCTTCAAAGATGGCATCAAGGAAAATAGCTGACTTCTCTTTGTCCAGTGGGTTTAAGTAAGAAACATTCCAAATTCTGCAGGGTCTTCCATTGGAGGGTTCATAAGGTGGCTTCAAATTGACCAATGAAAAGTGTTTTTCTCCTAGTACTAATTTATGCATACATTGTCCTTGGAGCCTTGGAACACAAGTTGCAACATGGCTTGCCAATTATTTTGATATCTGTACCTTCTTTGTCCGCACCTGCAGAGACTGACCTTGCTTCAAAGGGGATGAAACTGGCCTAGTACGAAACCTTGGAGATGAGTGTATTAGTCATCTCTACTGGAAAAATACAATTTTAAGCAAGAATATATGGTACATTAGTTCAAGGAAAAGCCACGTAGTTAGAATTTGAGACCAGGCAACTAGGCCAAAGCCTCTACTAAATTTAAGCTAAGCACAAACAGTTTCAATAAGAAATCATGGCGCACATTTGCAATTATGACGGATTACTACATTTTTCAATTCTTCATGATTAATAAAGCATGTTGATAATATTGGCGAACTACCCAGAGGGCACAATTTCCCTCGTACATTATTTTCTGTACTAAAATCACACTACATTATACGATTTTGGTTACATGATATGTGAATATATGTAGGACCCTCTTTTTCTGCGTCATCAATCCTTCCTCTGATGACTAATTATGTCATCACATCAAATCTTCCCACAAATTTTATTCCATTAAAATTCTGTCCTAGTAATTTGGTATGTCAGTCAATTCCCTCTTTCTTTTGGTTCCTTTTGATTTTTCTCTGTATATTTCTACTATTTTGTTCTCTATTTTCTCTTCTCTTTTCCTTTTGTTCCTTGCTTTTAACATTTTGATAGCTTTCCATATTCCCCAAATGCCTAATACACAAATTAATATTATTAATATTCCCTTTATTATTTTCAGTAATAATCCGTTCCAAACGTTGCTGAGCCAATTTTCCACCGAAGCAAATCCTTTTCCAACCTTCTCCCATACTCCTGGTTCTTTCAATTCCTTCAAATCTGTACTTTCGTTAGTTAAGTTTGTAAGCATTTTTCTAATTCGCCCACTGCTGTCCGGTATATATGTACAACAGTGACGTGTACCAAGCATTTTGCAAACGCCGCCATCCTTTGCTAAAAGAATGTCTAAGGCAAGCCGATTTTGAAGAGTCATAGCTCTTTCTGCAGCGAGTTCAGCATCCATCAGGATTATAGCTCCTGAGAATTTTGTCAGCATGTTATCCACAATAGTAGACAACTTTCGTATCTTAATTGAGTTCAAAATGACACCCACTGAAGGAATCAAAGCTCCAAATATATCTCCTACCACACCAGAAGCTGTCTCTCTCTTCTGAACATGATGTGATTCAGACAGCTTTGGAAATTTCTTTAAGTCGTTTAGTTGGTAAATCTTTGGAAACACTATTCCCAAATAACATCTCCCATACCATCCTTTAGGAAGACGATAATAGGCGTTAAATCCACAAATATAATATACGCCTGGAATAACCGGGTCCTGTCCATTCAGCATGAACGTCCATTTAGGTTGAAACAAAAACGTGTGTTTACATTCACTCGTTCCCACAAAGACTGTGTCATAATATGATTTATGTCTATGTATACAGAATCTCCCTGCGTATAACGTATCTAAAGCTATTTTTCCTTGTGTCTTTATCGCGGCAAAAGCATAGTTATCTACAGATGTCCTTTTATGTAATTCCCTTTCTAATTCCTCCTTCATTTCTTTCCTCCTATCGTCAGTGCGGTCTAAGAAGTTTATCTCCACCGGTGAAAGCAAGCATGTAAGGTTCTCTCTATGTGTGTGAGCTGTGTGAAAAGGTGACAACGGCTCAAAGAAGCCCCTCATCAATTTTATATAATAATCTCTGGCTACTTTACTCAGATACTCGTTTATGGGGACATATGCAAATGTAACATCATAATTGGAGTAAACATAATGAATGTACTGCTGACTATAAAATATGGACATTATTATACTACATGTAATTCCATACGTAAGAGGCATGCTATGATACGTCACCCGTTCCACTACTGAGGTAGGTATTTGTGTGCACACATAACAATCTTTCGCATCCATGGTCTCATCATACTCACTCAGCAAGCGATAGAAAACATTAGACGAAAGTTCCTTTTTATCATGGAGATGTCTTTCATCTTGTTCGAGTCTCTTTAAAGCTGTTAGTTCAGTAGTAATAGCAGGTCTAGAAGTGAAGCCAGCATCCGTCTCTTGCTCATCCTTCCCATGCATTCCAAGAACTATTGCTACAATGATTAGTACACATGCAGTTATTAGACCTATACACATGTATTTACAACACTTCATTTTATGCTCCTGTGTAGTGTAGCCTGTCATGATCTTGTTATAGAATCAGAAAGTTGAAGACACTTTATCAAGTCGGATTTGCAGATATATATACAAAGCTGAACGAGTTCAATGTTCACACAGTTTTCTTTAGCAGCTTAGGGGGTTATTCTAACTTTGGAGGAGTGTTAATCCGTCCCAAAAGTGACGGTAAAGTGACGGATATACCACCAGCCGTATTACGAGTTCCATAGGATATAATGGACTCGTAATACGGCTGGTGGTAAATCCGTCACTTTTCCGTCACTTTTGGGACGGATTAACACCTCCTCCAAAGTTAGAATAACCCCCTTAGTCTCTTATCGGTTAGCAGCTTTGCCTTAAAATCGGTTTCAGAGTCAATCAAGTCTAGCAATGTCTTAGCCGGTAAAGTTCATGGGGTTTCACTTCTCAAGTGCCAAAGTGAAGTTCTGCCTCTTCGTTCTCGAGACTGAGAGATAAGAATTAGTCTGACCAATCGTTAGCGGCTATGTATGCCCACTCCGGACCAGAATACCTTCTGCTCGGTATTCTTTTTCTTTTCAATTTTGCATCTCCCTTTGATTCTCTCTCACGGGTGCTTTCTTCCTTGGTCAGGTCTTTCTCTTCACTTGGTGTTGCTATTGCGACAGACACTTCTTTTCTTTTCTCTTTCAACTTTGGTTCTTCATTCTCATTTGGTATTTCTTTAATCCTTAGTTTCACTGGTGATATACTTTGCCTCCGTTTCGCATTGTTTTCACCCGAGGGACCTGCAACCGATTCCAGAAGGGGTTAAGCGATTTCACTTTGTCCCTCCTCTTTTTTTTCCTCCAGGAGGTCGATCAGATTTTCCTTTTCTTTTCCTGTATCGTCTGTTTCTGGGAAAGCCCTCCTCTGATCAGGCTCTCCTGCTTCTTCACTTGTTGCAGGCTCTTTGTCACCCTCAGGGTCTCCGTTGCTTTCTGATGTCTCTCCTCAGTTCTCCTCAAATGGATCAGCTGTTTCTTCCTCGGAGAGTATCTCTCCCTCCTCTAATTCTGCTTGTTCACCTCCAGGTTCTTGTTGCTTTGTCTCGGTGCCTGGTACTTGTTTGTTAGTCACTAGTGATTTCAGTGCTTCAACTTCCTCTTCTGTGGGGCACGTCACCCTTTTCGTGTGGCTGGCGTGAACCAAGTTGGGAACTCCCGCACACTTCACAGCGGTAGTAGTCGTCAGAATCACTTGGAAAGGTCCTTTCCAACGAGGTTCCAGACACGACTTCCTCACGTGCTTCTTTATCACGACCCAGTCACCTGCTTTCAGGGCGTGTCCTGGACCTTGGATCGGTGGCAAGGTGGTTGCCTCCACCTGGTGAGAAAAAGAGTGTACCACATCAGCTAGACCTTTGCAGTAGTCCAACACCATATCATCTGTAATATTCAAAAGAGCATTTGCAGGAACTGCTGGAAGTCTCATAGCCCTGCCCATAAGGATCTCGTGCGGGGACAGTCCAGTTTTCCTATCAGGGGTGTTTCTCATAGACATTAATACCAAGGGCAATGCGTAAGGCCATTTCAAGTTTGTTGAAGCACATATTTTCACCATCCTCGATTTCAATGTGCCATTCATTTGCTCCACTAGACCTGAGGCTTCAGGGCGGTAGCTACAATGCAACTTTTGCTCAATATTCAGCGCTGCACACAGTAATTTTATTACTTTGTTATTGAAGTGACGTCCCCTATCTGACTCTAAAGAGATCGGGAATCCGAAACGTGGTATTAGTTCCCTCAAGAGTAGTTTGGCAACTGTGAGACTGTCATTTCTATGTGTGCTTCAATCCAGTGACTAAAAATACACACAGTCACCAACACATACTTCAATCCTCCATGCACAGGCATTTCAATAAAATCCATTTGCATCCTGCTGAATGGACCTCCAGCTCTCCCAATGTGGCTCAAATTTACTACTGTTCCTTTTCCCGCGTTCATTTGTTGACAAATGACGCAACGGTGGCAAACTGCTTCAGCAACTTGATGGAATTTGGGGTTAAACCAATCAGTTTTGAATAGTCTGACCATGGCGTTCCTTCCAAGATGAGCCTGTCCATGGTAGAATCTGGCCAATTGTGTCAACAGACTGTTAGGCAGAACCAATTTCCCTTCACTTGAAACCCACAAATCATCTGGTTTCTTTACACATTGTAATTTGTTCCATGAGAGTTTCTCATCCTCACTAACATCGTTCTGTAAAGACTTCAATTCATCTATTGTATCTACGACTTTTAGAGCAAAGGCTTCGCTTGGTTCATGTTATGGCTCATTTATCAAGTTCCATTCATCTCTGAGCAATATACAGTTCAATGCGTAAAATCTTGCGACTTGATCTGCATATCCATTCCCCAAAGAAATGTAATCCTGTGATTTCGAGTGTGCACTGCATTTTACCACTGCCACTTCTCCTGGTAATTGGATGGCATGTAACAACTCTCTTATTCTTTCGCCACTTTTCACTGGTGATCCTGAAGAGGTCATGAAGCCTCTTTGTGACCACAATTGTCCAAAGTCATGCACTATTCCAAATCCGTACTGACTGTCAGTATAAATGGTGACTTTCTTCAATGCGGAAAGTTGGCAAGCTCTGGTAAGTGCTACCAATTCCGCTACTTGTGCAGAGTAAACTCCTTGAAGCCAGGATGCTTCCAGAACACCTGTTATCATACATACAGCATATCCTGCTTTCAATATCCCCAGCGCATCTCTTAAACATGAACCATCAACAAAGAGGATTTGATCATTGTCTTCCAATCGGGTGTCTTTGATGTCAGGTCTTGGTTTTGTACAAAATTCAGTCACCTGAAGACAGTCGTGCTCAACGTCTTCAGCGTTCTCAATTTCGACATTTTCACTGGGAAACAAGGTTGCTGGATTCAACGTAGTGCACCTTTTCAGCTGCACATTCGGTGAACCCAAAATTATTGTCTCATACCTTGTAAGCCTAGCACCAGTCATGTGTTGTGTTCGGGAGCATGTCAAAAGTATCTCGACTGAGTGAGGGACCATGACTGTTAAAGGATGTCCCATCACTATTCCTTCACTCTGGGTTAGGCTGATACCAACTGCTGCTACGGCATGCAAGCACCCTGGCAGTGCTGCTGCGACCGGATTCAAAGTAGCTGAAAAATATGCTACTGGTCTGTTAACGCCACCATGGGCTTGAGTCAAGACAGACAAGGAACATGCATCACTTTCATGACAAAACAGGGTAAAAGGCTTCGTGTAATCAGGCATACCTAAAGCCGGAGCCCTGCACATGCATTCCTTTAACTCAATAAAAGCATCCATCTCATCTCCGTTCAACTCTATTTCATCCAGCACATCTTTCTGGGTCAGTTTCAGTAAAGGTTCTGCTAGAGTCGAATAATTGGGAATCCATTGGGGACAGTAGCTCACCATTCCCAAAAACTTTCTCACTTCTCTTCTCATCTTCGGTGGACTCATCTGGAGTACACTTGTTATCCTTTCTTTCATAATTCTTCGTGACCCTTTCTCTATTTGGTGACCCAGATATTTCACCTTCTTCTGGCAGAATTGTAATTTTGAAGGGGACACTTTGTGTCCGTTCCTTCCCAAATGATTCAGTAGGGCAATGGTATCTGCTGTACAGTCACTTTCTGTCTTAGATGCGATTAGCAGATCATCAATGTATTGCACCAAGGTTGATTCGAACGGTAATTCCAACGATTCCAAATCTTTCTTTAGAATCTGATTGAAAATTGATGGTGATTCCGAAAACCCTTGAGGAATTCAACACCAACTGTAGATCCTGTCCAGGAATTTGAAACAAAAGAGAAATTGGCTGTCCTCATGAAGAGGCACAGAAAAGAACGCTTGTGACAAGTCGATGACTGAGAACCACTCAGCATCACAGGGAACTTGAAACATTATCACAGCTGGATTTGGTACTACGGGACAACATTTGACTATTATGGCATTTATCTTCCTCAAATCCTGAACAATCCGGACCTTTCCACTCGGTTTTATCAGTCCCATAATTGGTGAGTTGCATGGACTGCTTAACACTTCTTTTAATACTCCCTGTTTTACAAACTCATCAATGAGTTGGGCAACTTTCATGAGGGTGTCTTGCGCCACATGGTATTGTGGGGTCTGAGGAAAAGTTACATTGGGTTTTACGGTCACTTTCACTGGTTCTACTCCTTTGACCAATCCTACTTCTTTCCCTGTCATATCCCACACTTCCTTTCCGACTGTTTCCTGTAACTCAGCAGGAATATCTGCTTCAGTGAGCATTGGGTAAAGAGTAATCAGGGGATACTCTTCATCGACAGTTTCCACTTCGTCCCCTCCTACACTGTCCTCTTATTCCCCATCACTGTTTGTCTGAATTTTAATTCCATCATTTGAGCACATAATCGAACATCCCAATTTGCACAATAGGTCTCTCCCTAACAGTGATATCGGGCTTGAGTCACACACCACAAATTTATGTGACCCTTGATAGTTACCGATCCTGACTTGCACTGGATCTGTGATTGGGTTTGTCAGGTACCTATTTGCCACTCCCACTACTTGAACTGTTCTCCCTGAAAGTGGCAAATTTGGTACTTCGATGCTTCTAACTGTAGAGCGTGTAGCTCCAGTGTCAACCAAGAATGAAACGCGATGACCCATAACTCTTCCTTCCACATACGGACCCTTTTGATCAACTTCCAAAGATGCTGCAAGCATACAATTTCCCTCCTCATCTGAACTTTCACTCTCCCATACATCGTTTATTCCATCCTCACTGTGTAAAGGGAATTGGTGTACTGTGTCATTTTGGTTCATTACTTGACCCGTGACCTGTTGAGGAAGCATTACTTGTTGCTGATTCATTGGTGCTAAGGATATTTGCATTTGCTGATTAGGTACCATAGGAAACTGCTGTTGCATTGGCTGCAACTGTGCCATTTGCGCACAGGGCATTTGCACCTGTTGCGGTTGTATGGGTTGTAAACCCTGCATCTGATTCATATTATTCTGAAAATTTGGATTTGGACCTCTCAATTTCGGTCCTCTCATATTCTGGAATGCATTGACATGATTGTTTTGCTGACCTACACCTTCATGCACCATCATTGGGCACTCCCGTTTCCAATGCCCGACGATTCCGCACGTGTGACATGGCATCACCTTCTTCATTGCCTGTATTCCATTTGGAATCATGACAGTATTCAAATCAGGACCATTATTCACAAAACCTCCTCGACCTCTGCCTCGCATCTGCGGCTGAAACATAGCATTTCCCTGTTGTTGCTGCTGCAGCATTTGTTGTTGAAAACCTTGTAAACCTTGCAAACCCGTCTGAGCCGCTCTGAGCTGCATCACCATCACCTTTTCATTCAATCTCTTCTGTTTTGTCTCAATCTCATCACTGCAGTATTTTGCATAGTTCAACACTTCATCGATCAATTTCGACTGCCAACAAATCAAATGCATTTTAATCATCTGACTGACCTCGGGTCTCAGCCCTTCCACAAATCTGAACACAAAATGGAGCATGTCCTTTGCCTCAATCGTTTCCGTGCCACTGTAATTTTTAAACGCTTTCAACAATCTCTCATAGTATGCATGTATCGATTCTTTAGCCTCTTGTGCTGTCCTGTCAATCCTCTGTCAATCCACATTTTTCGACGCAACCTTGGTTTTCAAGTGCTCGATCACCTTATGTTATAAACTTATTACCGTAGGCGATGATGCACCTGTGTCCCTATCTCTTTCTGGTTCACTCGTCGGCCAACCTACAGCCCTTTTGCAATCTTCCCATAAATCCGCCGGAACCACAATTTCAAATAAAGTGTCCAGGTCTTCCCAGAGACATTTTGCGAGTTTCACGAATCTATCGGTCTGTTGATACCATTCAATCGGTTTCTCTCTCAATTTGGGGAAATCATCCGTAAAGGATTGAATATCGCACCTGTGCCATGGTACATGTACAAGTTTTCCCCCTGCTGTCTCTCTCATTGGCAACATGGTTATCAGGTCGTCATTCTGTTGTGCCTTTTCATTCTGATCTGGGGTACTTTCTTTCTTTTTGTCCTTTTTCTTAACCCATCTACTTTCCCATTTATCTAGACATCTCCAGACCTGTGCGCCCTGCAGGATCTCTTTAAGGTGCGTCTTCATCCCTGCCGATCTCATGTGTTCAAAATCTTTTGTCTCAAAGTCTAGTCTGTAACTTCTGCTGAAATGTTTAGTCTTACCTAGGTCAATCTCATTTCTGTCTACAATCTCTTGTAACTTCTTATGTATGTTGCTCACTTTTCTTGTAATCCTGGGGCACATGTATCTCAACTCTTCTTCTGTGTATGACGCTAACCTGTTTAGACCCATTGTTCCCTCTACTAATTCATCTGCTTCCATGCCCAATCTTATTTTATTCAGGTATTCTTCTCCCTTTCCGCTGGATGTACTCTGTGGGGAGTTCAGGATATTGAACCATTGTGTTAGCTGTTGTGCGTTCAGTCCCATCAATGTAGCGCTTACATCAACTGCTACTGATGGTTGCGGTAACTTTTCAGTCTTTGAGGTTAATGGTATTAATAGTGGTGGACTTGACCTTACCACTGTCGATGGAGCACAAATTGGAATTGGACTAAATTCCGACAAGGACCCAGATCCATTTGGCAGTGTTGCTATCGGAGTCGTTTCTGGAGTGTTTTCTAAGCATCTTCTCCCTGTCTCACTTTGTATCAGTACCCCTTGATCGCATACGTTTGAGTTTGCCTGTATATACAGTGGTACTGGCGGACCCACGATGATAGGCAGAGATATTGCATCTGGATTCTGTCTGTTCCCTGAATTCTGTGGCATGGTAATCCCCACATTATGATTCATCATTGCTGGCATACCTATCTGGCCCTCTGTTACTCGAGTGTACCTCGGCACTTCTTGTACCTGCTTTTGAGGCATCACAAATTGTGTTGATTTGGCTTGAATCAATGTCAGGTTTTGATAACTCCGTCCTCCCTGGGCCATTAAATCAGAAGTCATTCCCAAATTATGCTCATCACAGCAGTGCCTTTAAACCTGCGGTTGATAATTATCGACAGGCTTCAATTTAGGCACGTCAGGATATATTGTCTGAATTTGTGGTATTTGTGGTGAAAATGGCATGTCAGGACCGCTCTGTCTTTGCGATGTTCTCAAATTCGGTGTCACATTACCCTGTAATGGTTCTGGAGGGGCAGTACTAATGCTTGATCCCTTTTCGCTTTCCACATATGGTGGCGGGCGATCATTCAGTAATTGTATAATAAACTCCTCATCGTCTGACTCGTCTGACCTTTTCGAGTTTCTGTTGTTCTCCCTATCTCTGGACTGACTCCTGTTTGTTTTATAGGTAGCTTTCTTTCCTTCCGTCTCTGTTTCATCAGTGATTGCTGGAAACAATTTCATTCCCTGTAGTACGTCTGATCTCCAAACCTTCTGTGTGCTATCCCATCTAGCATCCGCTAGTGTCTTTTCTACTTTTCTTATCCTTGTCTCAAATTTCTTTTGTTGTTGATTTCTAGCTATTAGCTCCCAGATTGCTAGCGCCTCAAACTGTGCTGGCCTTGGAGGTACTTTCATGTCGTATAGCGCAAATCTTAAATTCTCCAAACCCCCTAGGTTAAATGACCCATGGATAGGGAACGCTACACTTCCATGTTTCTCTGTTAATTTGCACCATTGCTTTAGCCAAAGACATGGTGCTACACCCTTTTCCTCAATCACGATGTAAGCTGGTGTACCCTCAGGCGGTGTGTCTTCTCCTACATTTGCTTTAATGTAAGCATCTCCCCTCATGGCACTCTTAAATGCTTTGAAAAAGTTCATCTTTCCGTCCTTTATTTTTCAAAAATAAGTAATCAATATGTGACTTTAATTCCCGGAATACTCTTCGCTTGCCTTTCCCCAACAATTGCACTTCACGGACTGCGTCCAATCCGTGCGCGACTCTTCTCACCAACCAACCTATCCCAGCGCGGCTCTTAGTGACGTCACACTCGCACACTGCGGCTGACAAAGTCCCGCAGCTTGTCCTCCTTCATTCAGCTTCACTGAAAACTAATTTCTGCAATATCGCGAGCACTAACCAAAAAGAAGAAAACAAATCTGTAGGTTTACTACAGGAAGGGTAATACAATCGCTTCAGAAACCTTAGGGATTTTTCACTAGCCTCTGCAGTTATTCCATCTTTCTCAGTTTTCCACTTTCGCAAGCAAAATTTGACCCGCAAACTTTACTCTCAACTGATCAATTAACTATTCTAGCGCGCTTTAGAATTCGTCAAATCTCAAAGTCGAACATTTTCTTTCATGTCTTAATATTCATACCGACTTGTTGACCACGCCCGATCAACCTACTAAACCGAACAGATTACAACATCAATCAAGTGTCTCATACACTTTTCAACATACTCCGGAGTCTTGACCTCGCAGGGCCCGTCTCAACATCAACAACCACGTGGGCAATTTTTTTCATGCACAAAGCGCTACACACATGTGAAGTTCGACGACTTCCCTACTCTCACACTTTGGAGTCACACTCCTCTAAAACTTCAACTGGAGTTCGTAACCCCGCCTAAAATCCTCACAAAACTTCTCAATTCATCTGCAGCAATAAGCTATGCAAGCGCAAAACCCTAACTTATCTCGCACCGTCACTAGAAACGCCGAAAACATTCTCACATCTCCATGTCCTCCATTCGCAAGCTCCGAGATCCCGGGAAAGTCATTGAGGACTTAGGGCATCATTATCTCTCCAACTTGTTTTATTAAAGAAAATTCTAACCTAGCTCCGTCTATTGCTCGGATGGGGTCCCAAAGGGCGAAACCATCAATCTCTGCTACCATCTACTGGTAACGCGTCCAGCCCTTGTAAATTACCTGTACCTGGACACGTCGGAGGCCGGTGAACCTTTTAGCCGACTTGGGCTCTCCTTATCCTTGAATAGTCTGGTCACTTAAATCAATAATCAATAACTATTGTAATCAATAGTCAATGCTCAGTTAATGGATCAAAATAACTCATTAGGAATCAATAACAGTTGGTAATTCGACGCACCATGACCTTTCAGTCATGAATAACCACACCAGTTTATTAAAAGTTAGTGAATTTATTTCCCTATATTAACAAAGCTAGCACAATGTATATAAGTCTTAAAACCAAATGATATATGCATACGAACATTACTAGCTGTCCATAGCGGCGAAAGAAACGCAATCTACGCAAAATCTGAATTATGATACATTCAGTTATGGCAATACAAATCACTAATATGAGTAATTGAATTTGACTAATTTCATACATCGGTCAGCATGACAAGATTTCAATTCAACATGTTGCATCAATTGCATACCTCGACTAACCTCTAATTAGCATTGGCATGTGGGGCTTCATGCAAAACGAATTTAGTCAACACAAATTTGGAAAACTTCTAACTTGGGCCCTAACAAAATAGCAGTTGGTACCTAAAAAGAAAAAAAAACACAATGCATAATACAATTATCCTTTCATAATTACCAATTACATTCAGCATTCAAGAAAGTCTTCATCCTTTAGGTACCGGTTCGACCAGCATGGGGCAGAATTTCAAAGGGGCAAAGTTAAGGGCAAGTTTCCTTGCAGCAGCAAGGAGAATGGGCAAAGTTACTGCATGGGCAAGACGGGGCAATTTAAAGTTAAAGTCTCTAGGGTGAGAATTCTCAAAGTCTCTTTCTCAGTAATAGAGAAAAGGGCATCAAGATGTCGTCTAAGATGGCGTCTGGCATTTGGTTTCAAAGATGGCATCAAGGAAAATGGCTGACTTCTCTTTGTCCAGTGGGTTTAAGTAAGAAACATTCCAAATTCTGCAGGGTCTTCCATTGGAGGGTTCATAAGGTGGCTTCAAATTGACCAATGAAAAGTGTTTTTCTCCTAGTACTCATTTATGCATACATTGTCCTTGGAGCCTTGGAACACAAGTTGCAACATGGCTTGCCAATTATTTTGATATCTGTACCTTCTTTGTCCGCACCTGCAGAGACTGACCTTGCTTCAAAGGGGATGAAACTGGCCTAGTACGAAACCTTGGAGATAAGTGTATTAGTCATCTCTACTGGAAAAATACAATTTTAAGCAAGTATATATGGTACATTAGTTCAAGGAAAAGCCACGCAGTTAGAATTTGAGACCAGGCAACTAGGCCAAAGCCTCTACTAAATTTAAGCTAAGCACAAACAGTTTCAATAAGAAATCATGGCGCACATTTGCAATTATGACGGATTACTACATTTTTCAATTCTTCATGATTAATAAAGCATGTTTATAACATTGACGAACTACCCCGAGGGCACAATTTCCCTCGTACATTATTTTCTGTACTAAAATCACACTACATTATACGATTTTGGTTACATGATATGTGAATATATATAGGGCCCTCTTTTTCTGCGTCATCACTAACAACTGACTTCCTTGCTTTGAATCATGCAAGCATCATTCCAGATACACTACAGAAAGGAGAGAAATTGGAAACGCAGCAAGAGAAATGCTACCGAACTAGTGAAACCGAGGATCACGCAGGACAAATTTGCATATTCCTCTTCAGTGCTTTGATTGGTAATGTAGAAGTGTTGGTACTCACTATCCAGAGTATCTGCTTGCTTCTGAAAAGATCTGGTGCTCTCATGTTAAATATATTATTGAAGTGCGGAGAAGTTCCTTAAAATTAATGAAGTGCAGATACTCCGTACTGGATAGCACCTGCCCATCTAAAGCACTGTTCCTCTCTTTTGGGAAGTTTTGCAGCAACACCATGAAGATTGAAAATTGACAACAACTGCGAAAATTCCATTGTGCGAACGCAAAGGATAAAACAATAGGATTTGCCAAATTTTATTTTGGATGCTGAAACGTCGCCCACCTGTAAACTAATATATTTGGCGGAATTAAGTATTACTTAGGATGAATTCAGTCTAACCGGCAAATCACAGGTATGAATCCAAGTAGGGCTTCTGTAGACCTTTATCTTTCCTGGGTGGGTCCACACCAGTAGTACCTATTTCACTCCTCCTGATGAGGAGAGGGGAAAAATGAGTGTAGGCAATGTGCATCAGTGTAATTTTAACCTAAGTAGGACTGTCACAATCTTATCGAGGCCTCCACTGCAGTGATGAGAGAGGCCATAACTTAGCAGTAAATGTTATATGCATGTAAATACATAATTTGCAGTGAATATTTCCATATGTAAACTCCATGCAGAGAAGTAAGAGGCTTATGATCATGTTTTGTTTTTATTGATGCGCTGAAGAGACATTCAGACTCTTTGAGCACTGTAAAAATAAACTTGATATGTTCTTCCTTGAGTGATTTCATGTTTGAATGGGAAAGGCATGTGAAATGGGAGACGTCTCATACACCTCACCTCAGTCCCCTTAAGAAATGCTGAGCATTCTTTCACACCTTCTGTTTCTGAAAGAATGCACCAGGCAATACATGATCCTGGCACGCCTTCTGCCATTAAACAATGTGAAAGTTCCTGTCCCAGCCGTTATACATGTATCATAAATTATTGGTGGTCCGTGCTACTCCCAAGTAGTATTGATATCTGTATACATATTTAGGTATCTCCAATAAAAATAAATGAACCTCACACCCATGGATATAAGGTAGTGAAATGAAGTGATAATGGGGTTTAGAGCCCTCCCCCTCCTACACCCTTGGGCCCCACTGCCACCAAGCCTTCGATGGAATGAAAGACGTCGCAGATTGGATGAAACTCAGCCGTCTGAAACTGAACTCAGACAAAACAGAAGTCCTCATCCTCAGAAACACCCCGACCGCCTGGGACGACTCCTGGTGGCCCACGGCCCTTGGCACCGCACCGACC
Organism: Pleurodeles waltl; assembly: GCF_031143425.1. Classification (NCBI taxonomy): domain Eukaryota; kingdom Metazoa; phylum Chordata; class Amphibia; order Caudata; family Salamandridae; genus Pleurodeles; species Pleurodeles waltl. The sequence continues at coordinate 742,737,981 of NC_090450.1, read as the reverse complement.
CCCTCAGACCACGCACGCAACCTTGGTTTCATCTTGGACCCACTTCTCACCATGACCAAACAAGTCAACGCTCTGTATCATCCTCCTGCTTCCTCACCCTCCGCATGCTCTGAAAGATCTTCCCCGCCGACACCAGAAAGACCGTGACCCACGCCCTCGTCACGAGCCGCCTGGACTACGGCAACACACTATACGCAGGAACCACCGCTAAACTCCAGAAACGTCTGCAACGAATTCAAAACACCTCCGCTCGCCTCATCCTCAACATACCCCGCAACAGCCACATCTCCGCCCACCTGAGACACCAGCACTGGCTTCCCGTCAACATAAGGATCACCTTCCGACTCCTCACCCACGCACACAAAGCCCTCCACAACAAGGGACCCGAACTCCTCAACCGCCGCCTCAGCTTCTACACTCCCACCCGTCCTCTTCGCTCCGCCAACCTCGCTCTCGCCGCCGTCCCTCGCATCCGCTGCACCATGGCGGGGGGAGGTCCTTCTCCTACCTGGCGGCCAAGACATGGAACTCCCTCCCCACCATCCTCAGGACCACCCAGGACCACTCCGCTTTCCGGAGACTACTCAAGACCTGGCTCCTCGAGCAGCAGTAACCCCTTCCCCCTAGCGCCTTGAGACCCGCACGGGTGAGTAGCGCGCTTTATAAATATTTATGATTTGATTTGATTTGAAGCCTTCTGCAGCAATGATAGCAACGACCTGGAGAATGTCATGCCTTGTCTCTTCTAGCACTTTTATGACAGCGCTCCAAAGAATCATCACAATCGGCCCAGGCCTACACAACCCCTACCACCACCACTCTCCCCACCCCCGCTGAACAGTATTAGTATAAGCAACATTGTAATATTGCAAGTGGTGGTGCTGACAGGCCACGTCTGCCAGAGTTGGGAAGCAGGTAGCAAAAAAAGAAAAAAGCAAGAAGCCGTTGGCATGGGAGTGCCCAGGACCTTTATCAATTCAGGGGTGGCGATGTGAGGTGGGAACATAGCAAGTATTCAAAACGTAGAAATCCCACTGAGGAGTGCTGTCTCGCTCCTTTTTGCTACCGGGCAGCAGGGGATTGGAAGATGGGTCATGATACTGGACCTTTAGGCTTATTAATTTGAGCATTACTGGATTACTTGTATAGTTTATATCTTTTATTATTTGGTTTTTCCTATAGCATCTGTTGCAAACTCTTTGGAATGTGCTGGATGTTTCTGGATCATTATTAAAGAACGTACCTAGATTGTTACTAACAAAAAATTGGCAGAAATGGCACTCAATTCTCCAGGTCATTCTTATAGCATATATACTACCAGTCATTCAGGGTTCTACCCAGGTCATTCTCAGCATGCCCAGTCATCTTCTGATCTTTCACAGGTCCAGAAGGGGTTCAGGTGTGGGTCAGGGAGATGCAACATTTATGCATGGTATGAGCTATTGGATGGGGGAATCCTACCCCCTCCCTAACCAATGGGGTAAAAGCCCTCGACCCTGACCTATCTAACTTTGCAGTAGTTTCAGTTTGCCTAGCTGCAAACAGTCCCAAAATGCAATGTGTCGGGGCAAATTCAAGATTGCTAATTTATTTGTCCACACTCAACTTGGGTTGTGTGTTTATGTGCGTGGGCAAGGGTGGTGGAGTTAATGATGGTAATTTAGTGTCCTCCCACATCTAACACTAAAATCTAGTTTGAAGCAGGCACTGCACCCACTACAAACCAAGAGACAGAAGTTTGGTTGGACAAAAGCAAGTTCCTCCAGCAACCACAACCAGACAGTAGATACACAATAATTGCCTTGGCATCCTGTTCTCTTCCTTTCAAGTGTGCCCCAAGTGTCACATGTAGCTAAACAGACCTGTTGAGCAAGATTTGACACTGTAGTGTCAAAAGGGATGCCACAGCCACTACCTTGCACAATCTGTGGAGTTCAGAAGGATCATCTCTGCCAATTTAGGTCCGCCTATTGATAGCTCCTGCTCAGCACAGGCTGAGAGCTGGCACAGATGAATGCTAATTAGCCTCATGTTTGTTTTAAAAGTTGCTTTCCTTAATATTTATTACTTATTGAATAACTGACTTCACAAATTGGATTTCTAATAACTATTGAAAATATTGGTTTATTTTTCTAGATAGTCTCAGTCTTGAGTTACAGTATTAGTGTTCATTATTGCTGCCTGTGTTCTCTATACAGTGAAAAAGCTTTTTTTGCTAGTCACTGTAAGGGAATGTTAAGTGTGCATTTCTTCTGCCTTGTGGGCTACATGGCCTATATAGGGGTGACATTAATATTTAAATGCAAGGTTTTTACCCAACAAAAATGGTTTATTTTGATAGGTCGCAGTGCACATTTGGTGCTGTTGCCGTCAGCTACAATGGTAGGTCCGAAGCCATGTTTGAACTGCCACTGTGGTGGATGGCATAATAGGTGCTGCTGTCCACTGGTGACATTTAACTTTCTGGCCATGGGTAAATTTTTACCATATACTAGGGACTTAAAGGCAAGTTAAATGTGCCAATTAGGAGTATACATCATTCAATCATTTTTAAAGTGGGAGTGCACTACTGATTAGCAGTGGTAATGTGCACAGAAGTTAAAGCCTGCAAAAATATAGGGTCCAGCAGAAAAATCCAGGGTGAGCATAGAGAAAAGGAGAATTTCCTACACTCACTATCACAAGTCTATTTCAGGTAGATTGCTTGCTTTGAAAGCATGCTTGGGTGTGTTACCTTCCAGTGTGTGGTGTAGGTTCTTTAATTTTCCCCAATTTTGCATATGTGATCGGAGCCGTCCCGGTTGCTTGCTTTGTTTCTGGCTAGTGGTTTTTCAATTTTGCTTGGCCAGTTTGGCAGGAGACGACCTAACGTTGCCTGTTTGTAATCAGGTATTATTGGCATTCTCCATTATCAATTATTGTTTTACTTACTTTTGAACCATTAAGTTGTGCATCTAGTCATCAATGGTATCCATGTTCCGTTTATTTTTTATTTTTTACCAGCTTCATGAACTTATTGATAGCCATTTCCATTTGCTACTTATTAAGCATGCTTCAGCAATGACAAGAACAAGAAACAGGCTCTTGATTAGCCCTGAACTCTATTTGGCTGACATCTTGAACTCCAAGTGAAAGGCAGTACAACAGGTCTCGAGGATCTAAATGGTGCTGGCACCATCAAGTGAGAGAGGCATTTGTTACTTATTTCTTTGGTTTCTGGGAGGGAGCCAGAGTGCTATGAACTCCCACAGCATGTCATTGGTTGCACCACCTTTGATGGCAACTGACTGGGGGCCAAATCAATCTGACTTCAAGGACCACTTGTGCACTGGCAATGCTTAATATGGCGGTCATAAGTATTTACAGGAGCAGTAGAGCTCTGCTACCACAGCAGAACAGCCTGGCCAGCCACTTCTATCAGCTTTGCTTCAACAGTAGATAGTTTATGACATATTTGAATATAAACACGCTGCTCTGGCAGTCTATGACAGTGCCACACTAACTCACAAACAGGGCTCACTCATCCGCCGCTGGACCTGCATCACCTTCCTTTACCAAAACTCTGTTTTGGGATTACATCTGTGTTAAACTGAACAAACAGAACATATTTTACAGCGGGTCTGTCATTGAGCGAAGGTTAGGTTCAGATTTGGGGACATCAGGTCAAACTGCCCTCCTGAAGAAACAGCATAAGAATCTCTAGGAGATAGCAAACTGGTGCCATTCCATGGACACAATGGCTGCAACTTCTTCTTCAACACCTGCAACTTTCTCTTCTACACCTACAGGGTCGCCTTCAACAGCACCATCATCGCCAGTCCCTAGAAGGGCAGCTAGTGGCAGCCAACTATGTATGATATTTTGCAACAAAAGGTGCTTTACAAAAGAAAGCACCATCTCGTTCAGCAGCTCAATAGCTCACTACCAGGATAACAGCTGAAGATCTATTGACAGTTTTAATTTGTAAAGAATGCTGGCCTCAGGGGTAACACTACAATCTTTGCAATGTTCCAGAGTATACAAAGTCACCATTACTTTTCCTGGACAGTGTTGTTAGAACTTTACCAGCTCATGGTGAGCATAATACAGTTAACACTGACCAATGTGGAACAAAACATGGTACACTTGCCAAGAGATTTGGACAAGTTCACAAAGCACAGACTAGATGTATGTCATGGTGCAATGTGTGTCTATTATGGCTTTTCATAATTAACTTACTGTTTGTTAACAGCTTCTGAGCCTCTTTGACTTAATCAAAAATGATAATTTTCCTTGCAGGATTACACAGAGCTTTCATTGCTGAATAACTTGTACGAGAATGTTATTCTTGAATTCTTAAGCAAGGGCTCACATATCCTTGCCTTGTTGTGCAGTGTCAAAAGCCATATGAGCGACCAACTAACATTATTTTCTTCTGAAGTTTTAAAGGGTTTGACAGTCCTTGATTTGGGTAGAATGTGCTCATAGATTCCAAAAACCATGAAATAAGCAAAAAGTGTACACGGAAGAGTGCCAGCTTTAGGACTGTAGGAAGGGACTCAGTGATCTCTAGCAATGGTTAAGTTAATGTAAGCATCATCTGCAGAATTCAACGTATAATCTTTAATAAACGTCTCTAGATACTGCTTCATAATTATTTCTCTGTCGCTTCAGGAATACTAATAAATAGTAGATTCTTTCTCTAAAAGCAGTTTTCAAAGTCAACATTCTCTTTTTAAATTTTATTTTAATTTCCTTCTCACGCACCATTGCCATTCCAAGTTACTTTCTTGAACTTGTAAAAAGATGCTTTCAGAGACTCAAAATGTTTGCTAAATTTATTAGCTACACATCCAGGTGTGTTATCTATAAAATACTATAAATGTTTGTTTCTGACTGATTTTGGAAGCTTCAAGGAATATTTCATTTTAAATCATGATGTGGTACCATGCAATATTAACCTTATCACATAAGAGAATAGGCACAACTATTGTCATCCTGGGTAATTTGTGCTCAGGGTGAAACCACCAGATGACAGGTTGGGTCTTTATAAACTTCATCAGGTCATTTGTTCTTTCTTTCACTAATTGTGTAATGGTTTTACCAAAACCCAATAGTTTCTGGGATTCAATCTTTATAGCAGTTGACTATATGAAAATGGCTAATTTTACCCCCTTGTCAGATGTTCCTACAGCCTCCGAAGCAGTACAAGTTTTCTTTCATGATGTATTCTGTCTATACATCTTACCACAAAAGATCATATTATCATACCATAGATAACAGTACATTCACATATTCTGGAAGACCGCTCGCAAAGCCCCATGCATAGAAAAAGCCTTCCCTTGCAGGTATCACCCACAGACCATTGGGCAGGCAAAGGATGTTAGCTAAATACTTTTACTATAATCAATATATTTGACAAATGATGTTGTCACTAACTGAAATACATTGCCGTTGTTTGCTGTTTTTTCTATAACAATAGAGTGCATTCAGATGCAAGTTATTTTTCATTCCTTATTGCACCAACGTTCCGCCCAATGTCAGCTCCCAAATTGTTCTCAGTAAAGTGTGACGTGACTCTTCACAAGAGCTTACTGGACTAGGTTGCTTCTGGTCTTGGTGGAAGATGCCTTTGGCGTCTCCATACTGCTTTAGCATCTCTTTCCCAAAATCCTCTACAGAGGAATTCTGGAATATTTCTGCCTTTTCTAAGATGGGCACCCTACCATTAATTTCTGTGAAGTGATCCTCAATCCAATACGACTAAACGCTTTTCCTTTGATATATTTTCTGTTTTCAGGGTATTAAAGCCAGCTGATCTGTTTCTCCTTGGGTCACCACACATCTTGCTCCCTCTTGGTGTGTTTTCTTGCTCTTGATCGGTTTTAGGATATTCTGGTCCTTCAGTCATAATGTTCCAGCTCCTGGCATTACTGTATATCCTGAAGTCTCCTACTCCTTGGAGTCCAACCCCCTGTCCTTGGGTTTCTGCTGTTACCTGGAGCCTTGTTGTGAACTAGAATGTTTTAGGATTTCTTGGTCCTTCAGCCATAATGTTCTAGCTCTTCTCAGTACTGTTTATCCTGAAGTACCCTACCTCTTGGAGCCCATCCCTTTGTCCTTGGGTTTCTACTGTTCCCTGGAGTGTCCGATTTATTATGGCATGCTGTACCTGGGCAAACACCTGTTATGTTAGCTTTACCTCCACCACCACTGCCATAATTTGTGAGTCATGGTCATAGCAGGGGAGCTTTGCCAACTAATGTCAGGCAACAGTATGTAACACAATGTAGTAACTGTAGCCAACTATTGGTACTGCCCATTACTCTTCACTTAACAAAAGACCTGGAGAAATGGCCTAAAACAGGTTGCTAAAGACCAATATTATCTCATCATATGGCTTCAAAGCTTATGCTGATGACACCCACATTATACTTGAGATACAGATAACAGCTCAATACACAACATTCCAGCATGTACACTCTCTTGTCAGCATGATCACTGGAGGTGCCTTAACCTTATGAAAGGAAGCCTAAACAAAATCAAGGACATAAACTCAGGCACTGATAGAATGAAATGGATGATTGGAATTTATAGAACATTTTATTTTGTCATTTTCAATATGGCAACTGTCCCAGAAAGCTAGCTCTGTTCAGAATATTTGACCCTTATTTGACTACGATCTGGCCTGTCTCTAAAAGATCAGGGCAGTGAGCAAGATTGCATGATTTCATTTGAAGGCTCTGATGTATACATGTACTTATTATGCATTTTCTTGAAATAACTCTACTTTCACTGATCCAAAACTCACAAGGCTGGACAAGGCTAATTACCCACATTACCATATGCATCAGGATGCTTTGATTCAATTTCAATTGAACCAAAGTTCTAATGGCCATCTTCTCATGCACTGGATCTACCATATTCATATCTCTCTGGCTATTCAGAAGCTTGCAGTAGTTTATTTCTGTGTGCTTTGCCTATTCTACCATATGTGAAAAAGGACCTCCCTTTTGGTCTCAAAAATGTAAATTGTACCTCCAAGGCATTACAGTTTGATTCTTTGATGATCTCTTCTGTTTGTCTCAAAAGTCAAGAAAGCATGCAACTTTTCAGTGCTGGACTCTTCATTCTGGATTTTTCTTTTATCCTCTGTCCCTGCCATACACAATCCTTGGCAGTTTCACAGAACTAGTTAAACTCTTCTACTCACAATTTAACATTTGTTAAGACCTTTTTCATTCTGCATGTCCGCACCGTACAACCATTCTTGTAACCTGGCAGCAGACGGCCAGCACAGGGTGAAGTCCGAGCTTTAGCAAAAGATTAACAACTGTGCAGCAGCAATAGAAACACTCATTTGCAATGCAATAGGTCTCGCATTAGCAAGAGTTAGAGCTGTTGGCATTCTAAATGATAATGACAACCTCACATTTGGGACCTTATAAATATTTAGCCATGCAGGACATAACACCTTAATCAGAAATAAACTGTGCTTGCACATTCCTTCATACACTTGGCATTAGACTGTAATGGTCTGAACAGCCACTACAGAGCACCATAGTAAAAATAGCATTTGGAAAACACATGGTCTTCTAACCATATATTCAGCCCCTAGAAGGCATAATCTAAAAAAATATTAGGAACATTGCAGTGTAACCATATAATCAGCCCCTTGAGGGCATAGAGTATTGCACATGTTTAGGCCTAGCAGGCCTTTTAAATATTTAACTGTGGAGTCAGTGGCATAATGATGCAGTGACTCAGGCCACTACTAGATGTCCCTGTAGAGTCAACAGCAGTAGGTGCAGTGCCACTGGTCGTGGCTAGATGTCCATGTAGAGTCAACAGCAGAAGGTGCAGTACCACTAGTTGTGGCTAGATGTCCCTTTAGAGCCAAAAGCACTCAGAGTACAGTGTCACAGAACACTGTCAGATCTTCTTCTGATGTCAGAAGCTCAGAATGTCCCCCAATCCTGGAAACGGCTGGGGAAGTACCAGTTCCTCAGTGAAATGGCTGAAATATTTAGCCATGCTGTACATTAAACCTTTACCAGAAATAAACTGTGTTTGGGCATACATTAAACCTTTATCAGAAATAAGCTGTGTTTGTGCATTAGCAAAAGGTGCAATACCACTGGTCGTGGCTAAATGTCCCTGTGGAGCCTACTGAGTTAGTAGTGCCTTGGGGTAATTAGCGTCCTTCAGCCCTTGGAGAGCATAGTGCATTACACATTTGCAGGCTGAGGAAGGCTGTCAGAATATTATTACAAACAGGGCCCTTGTAACAGAAACTCCTCTCAATTGTAAAAAAACATAACTTCCAGCTATAAGAGAATTTAAACATGCATTGAATGATGGTTGAGGTTATGATTTTTTTGCCCCCTCTCACCTAGTGGAACCCACAAGATGGCCTGGGCAGAAAGAGCACATTGTTCTCAGTGTTTTGGTTGTAGCCCCATTGCCCCAGGACCACCGCAGGCTGAGTTATGTGCAAACATTTGTTGTAAAAATGATGCCTGCAAAGCATTATGGGGTGAGTTTCCCAAAGTGCAGTGAATATTGTAGTATCGGCTCTCCTGCTGTGCGAAGAGAGCTGCTGTTGAAGATTCATTCCTGGGTTGATTTCATGCTATATAAAGCCACAAATAAATGTACAAAACACATGCACGACACAACTACGTGTAATTACTGATTATGTAAAGTAAGGACCAAGTGAAGGGCAAACGCGGAAAATGAACCGTGTGTGTGGACGCAAGTGCTTACTGACAAACACGAGAGGCAGGAAACAAACAAAAATAGTCCGTCCACGCAACAGGAACACATTCCAAGTGCAATTAAACCGTACTTGGCCAGTGCTCCTCAGCCAAGCATGTGTGTGGCGTATCAGCTGCCAAGCCAGTTAGGAGGCAGCAAAACAAGAGCGATACTGCCTTCTCCCTATGGTAAGCGGCAGGCGGGAGGAAAGTCCTATACTCCTCCAACAGGTCTTGTGGACAGCGCATGCATGCTGTCTAGACTCGACCTAAAAGCTGCAGCACCAATGTATTTTGCGGCAACACTCAAAATATTGACCAACAATATTGGGATCATCAGTAGCGCCCATTGAATACCATTGAATAAAGGAAAAATTACAATCTAGGGCGTAGATTGGTCAGTAGGACTGGGGGTGTGCAAGCTTCAGATTTTCCAACAATCACACAAGAAATCTAAGAATTAATTATAAAAAGCAGGACAGGAGGGGCACTTAAGAGGCAGTGAAAAGTGAGAGGAGTGTAGATCATTACAGGTATTTCAGAATACAATATTTTTCAAACTAACCACGTTTTAAGGCAGAGACGAGAGTGCGTGTGTTTTTGTCAGTGTGGGGATGTACAAACCTAGGGTGAAATCTGTCAGATACCTCACCATACCTGACTGAAAGCACCTGTACCCAACTATTTACAGCAGTATACATTTTTAGGTGGGGTGCAAACACCCCAAACATCCACCCTGAATCTACACCCCTGATCATAATTGTGCATCGCTATTGGCAAAATTAACACTTCTGCCATAATCGAGCAGTACAAACAGCATAATTGAGTACTCGTGTAATAGAGTACTCGCATATTCGAATAGTCCTGTGTCCTAAGTGAGCATCCCCTGTGCAAACTGAGCCCCCAGCAGCACATATGAGCCCTTTGCGTAAATGACCTGCAGCACCTTGGTATAATAGACAATGTCTTGGACTTTTTGAGAGGGTTGCAGGTAAACTCCATCTTTCCATAAGGTGGTAAAATCTATGGCTGCATTCTATTTTCTACGACAGGATGTCCGATTCAAATATAAAAAGTACAAAAATGTTGAACACCATTAGACACCTTTTACACCTGCTGAATTTTACCAGGGACATGGTGCCCACAGAAGCACATTCCATTAGGAAGGCGTTTAACTTTAAGAGCCCTGTAACAAAACTTGAAGCTCCTTGCCAGCCAGATCCGTTGTCAATACCAAAGTCTATATTCCTGTTTTTATCCTTACCTGAACTCTATTTGACCTCCATTTTAGGGACACGGAAGTCATGCTTTTGCTCTGATCATTCATTTGGAAAATTATTCTTCACTGCTTGCAAATTGACCTCGAATGACCATCAAAGCTTACCAGGGCCAGTCAAAGCCAGGTCAGTTCAAGAGCCCTCACATTTGTGAATGGCAAGTGGCCGGCTGATCACAAGAGTGCGGCTGGACTTTCAGCCTGGGAGAGTTTATGTGTTAACAATTAACCTCGGCTATTGAAAAGATCACAAGAGAGTTTAGTAATCGGCCAAATCCAGAGCGTATTACATAACTGCCTTTTACCACCAGTAAACTCTCTCATTCCAGTGTGTAAATCATCCAATTTTTTTCAGTCGTCCATTGTCTAGTAAACTATTTCAGAGAGATTTGGTTTAGCAGAATCTTTCTGAATGTGGAGGTAACTCCTGTACTGAAAACACATCAATAGGTATGCCAATTTTCCTCGAAAAAAGGATGTTTACTTTTTAATCTGAGAACATTAACAATATCAGAACTCATTACCTGTCCCTAAACATAATCCAGCAGATGAACTATGTTTGAAAACAACATGGTCTGTCATATTCTTTGTCCACTCTGCCAACACACACCTGCTTCTACCCACTTATACTGTAATTTCCACCACTCTTCTTGACTATTGTAATCTTGAAGTCTTTGAGTTCTCTCCCTCCCACTGTGTCCTTGTCCAGCATTAGACAAGCCGAACCCTTCACCAGATCTCTCACTCGAAAACACATCTCAACAGTTCTCTAACTTAGCAATTGGGTATCTATTGCTGTTCCTATTAGCCACAAATTATCTGCACTCTCCTGCAAAGGCCTGCACCTCGACAAACCACCACACCTGCTCTCTGTTTTCTGTATCTTCTTCCCTTCATTAAATCTCCTATGCCTTGCACTTTTATTGACCCATGCATGATTACACTGGGATAGCATGGTTTTGTATGGTGAGCTCCGCCTTCAGGTCAACAGCCTCCTTCAATTAGTGTCTTTAAAAACAAGCATTTTCAATGCAACGGGTCTTGCATTTGCTCAAGTTAGAGCTATTAGCATTGTAAAGAAAGAAAATGCAGCACGAATGCGCTGCGTGGAAAATGAACAGATAAAGTAGTCCAGACACCATGCTGAAAACATCGAGCCTTGTATGTTTTTAGTAGTTTAACGGTGCTGTGTAGCCGGAAAAGGCATGACGTATGCATGCCTTTCACAAATGAAAGCAAGCGGATTTTAAAAGGCAAGTCCACGAACCAATGAAAGTGACTGATGTGACATGGGCGTGGTTGGAAGCCCAAAGAGAGATTACAGAATGGGACGGAGCGCTCTGCGCTTGCCCATAACAATGCCTAAAGGCCATATCTTTTTCACAGTCTTACAATTACAACTCCATAATCTATACCTCCAACGTGCATGATCCATACTGGTGACCTGACTTCCTGCCACCTGGTAATTAGCAATGACCCCTTATTATTTTAACCTTAAAAAGCAGAATCTTGTCAATTTCTTTGTCTGTCCAGGTAGGGCATCCTTGAAAAAGATGAAAAACGTTTGCTGTAGTTCACTTAGTGTCATGTTTCTGTATGGTATGTTGAAATGTAAAAGGACCGATTTGTTTAGCACATATCCTAAAACGAAAACCAACAAGGAGAAACTGAGAAGTTTGGGTAGATTTTTGTGGCTAGTGGTGAATGTTTATTGTCATTATTTCTTCAAACTCATAACCTAAAATATGTGCCCAGGCGATATTGGCATTGATGTTTCCAAGGACGCAGTAAGACAAGCATTTGCAATGCAATAGGTATCGCATTTGCGAGAGTTAGAGCTGTTGGTGTTCTAAATGCAAATCACTCCAATACTTCTGATCAAGTTCCCGCTGTATAAAACTTGAAAGCACGACGAGCACAACTGAAAAACAAAACAAACAATGACAAGTTACTTTAAGTTTTATACAGCTCGATCAGAAGTATTGGAGCGCTGAAAAACAAAACAAACAATAACAACTTACTTTAAATTTTATGCAGCTCGATCAGCAGTATTGAAGCGCTTTATGCAAATCATTCTAAAACTGTTGTTGGAGTTTCCCCTGTATGAAACTTGAAAATGCCATGAGCGCAACTTAAAAACAAAACAAAGAATGACAAGTAACTGGTAGTTACTTGTAGGAGAGATCAGGTTTTACTAGTGGCATAGAAGTAGCATATGTCAACAAATAAATCTGTAGTTTCAAAGGCCTAATAGAGAAAAGAACGTAGAAATGAAAATGTACAGGTTTGAATTGTGCCTACCATTCGAATTTCGACGTCACTTTTAACATGAAATATTGTACCTTCATAAATGTGTGAATTATTAAAGAATATTAATATGAAAGCATTGTTTTTAGGTAGAAATAGTAGAAATAAAATGCATTATCAGTATTAAATGAATATGAATTAAACACACTTGTATTTTATTAAATTAATTCCATTAACCTTTCGAAGAAAAATAAATATATGTTAAAATTTGCTTTGACGTAACATGAAAAATATTGAAAATTAAATAATTTGCTTTGCACATATGAACTGTAAGGTGTGCAATAGGTTTTATTAATGTGTTAAAGTGCATTTAAGTCTCTTAATTTGAATAGGCCTGAAGAAGAAAATTCATTTTGCTGGAGTAATGGAAAATCACTTGTTGATTCTGTCCGCTCTGACCTGAAATCTTTTCCTAGGCAGCTAATGTAATGTTGAATGTTCTATTTTATTACAGGAGAAAAGCATGTTTCAATTTTAGTTGATTTAACAATATTTGTTCTGGCTGTCGAAAGGAACAGGAAATCAAAGCGTTCATGTAAAATGTATTAGTTTAGTTCATTGTGTAATATTTCGGTGGAAGTGTATGACATCATACAGCAAACAACACACTTTTGCTGAGAAGATTCTTAAAAGTATCAGAAGTTGGTGGTGCCATCTGCAGTGATTAGATGCTGAAATTGACAGCCAGAGTGTGCCCACCTGAAGAATCAATGAATGAATTGAATGTGTTTTAATTAGTGAAGAACTTTGGAATGGAAGTCAAATTCCTTCAGAACCTTCTTGAAGTCAGTCCATCTTGAGATCTCTTTAGAGTCAGTTCTATGCTTGTTTAAGTCCGCACTTTCACCTTCCTAATCTCTAAATTCCCTGATGAGTTTTCTCACCATAGTCTTAACTGCCCTATTCTGTTATGTGGTTCAGCACTAATAAGGCCAACTAATTCTGAACTGCTGATTTGTCCTATGTGCAGCTCGTTTTCGACACCATCTTGATGCTGCTTTCAACTGACGCTGGAAAAAGGTGACCGTTCCTGTGGAATCATCCTGTATGCAGTCCCATGAGGAGAGGAATAACTAAATGCGGTTTCTTGTTTCCTTTCTAGTTTATTCACTTACACCAGCATATTTTTAGTAAGTTATCTTAGTTAGATGTTTTCCAAATTAATTGTTTCTTCTTTTATTTTGCTTTGCCTGCATGTGTTAGCCTGTTCCCTCATATGCAAGTCCTAATTTTGGTTAGTGTTAGGAATGGCCCAGCTCTGAAATTTATTGTTAAAATTGTATTTTGATGATTTACTGATGTCACCATCATCTGCTTTGAAAATTAATAATCATGTGCATATTGTATTGTTGCTCAGCTATATTATTATTTTGGAGTGTCTAACAGTATTGATGTTTAGAAGGTTGAATCTTCTCAGGCATTTCGGTCACCCTGTAGTTTTCATGTATGTCTATAAATTAGTTTTGCACACTTTCTACGTGACATTGATTTTGGGATTGTAATAAAGCTTTCAAACTTTACTCTGTATGGAATTTGATTTAGTGTTTACATTGTTGTGGGGTTTAGTATTATTTATGGTATAATGTCATTGATTCGTGATTGAATGATTCTGACTACTACACTAGTCACCAAGTCCAAAGATCCAGTTGACCTCGGAGGGTGAGATAGGTGATGGTGTCGCACCCGAGCGCAGGTGGTAGTTGAGCCCGGAGCTGGACAGTAGACATTTTCTGGGGCCCCAGCCTTCCAGCACTTGTCATTGTTTGTTTGTTTTAGTTTCACTTATGGTGCTTTCAAGTTTTATACACTGGTAACTCTATCAGCAGTATTTGTGCGCTTTATGCAAATCGCTTCAATACTGCAGATTGAGCGCTTTATGCAAATCCCATGACAAGTAACTGGTAGCTACAAAACAGATAATTACAAGTAACTGGTAGTCACTTGTCATTGTTTGTTTTGATTTTCAGTCATGCTCATGGTGCTTTCAAGTTTTATACAGCGGGAACTCGATCTGAAGTATTCGTGCACTTTATGCAAGTTGCTTGAAAGCACCATGAGCGCGACTGAAAAACAAAACCAACAATGGCAAATAATTGGAAGTTATGCAGAGAGAAGGTCGACCTAAAAATAAAAAAGTTGTCCAGTAACCAGCCGTAAAACATGGGCTCCGCTTATGTTAGCAGTAGTTGGCCGGTGCTCTTGAGGAGGTCTAAACATTGGAAAACATACAGAACCTGATTCAAGGACTGCGAAAGCTGGAATGGGCTTGTGAAAGACAGATGTCTGCAGCCAGAGCAAACAGGGACCTATTTCGTGAGATGGTTAAAGCCCAAGTGGACAGTTTACATAAGGTCTCAAAAGACCAATTAAAACTCACCACGTGTATATCAGGAACTAGAGGCACAAATCCTGGAGTGACATTACAGAAATACAACCCTGCCGACGATCCAGATGCTTTTTTGTTAAATTTTGAGATAGTTGCCCTGGCGTGTGGTTGGCCGGAAGCTAAATGGCCTTTCTTTTTCACCCCCTTGCTGACTGGGATAACCCAGGGAGCTTATCATGTGGCCAATTCAGATGGAAACACGCTGTATATAGAAATCAAACATCTCATCTTCGATCCCCTAGGAATGGATGTAGAGGCCTATCATATCAGGTTTCAAAAAGAAAGGGGCAGTCCAGGAGACAACCCTAAAACACTGCTCTTTAAACTGAAAATGGCAGCATATAAGTGGCTGAAACCTAAAGAAAGTAACAAAGAGGAAATATTGTAGAAGATATACTGGGCGCAATACCTGGAAGCCTTCCCCTTGCCAACTCAGAAATGGCTGAGACAGCATAATAACCTTACTGTTGAACAAGCCGTTGAGATGGCCACCACCTTCACCAGGGCCCAACCTCGTCTGAACACTATGGATGGGGACAGTGGTTACAAAACCATACACCCTGGACCGGGACAAAAAGGTGATAGAAAAGGGGGAAAACCCTCACCAAATGATACAAAGAATAAAACCTCTAAACTGGAGCTATCATTTTTCAGGGTCCCCAATGTTTTGATTGAGGGGAATGGGGCCACATTGCCAGGCTATGCGCCCATAAGAAAAGTGGAGAAGAAACTATGGATGTGAACTACACCCCAAGAGCCATTCTACATATACACACAATTTCGAATCTTGTTTTTATGTAAGTCTCCGGCTCAATGGATGATGGGTTAAGGCACTACTATATTCAGGTTGCAAACAATCAGTAGTCCAGGAAGATATTGTTCTTCCATCTCAGATACTTCCCGGGTGTATTGTATATATTAGGTCTGTATATGGAGATGTCCAGCCATATCCTGGCTGGTATAGCCCACTGCAGTGGGCTGCAAGGCTATATTAAGACTCAAAGTAACATAAATGACTCTCAAAACAAGACTGTAAAGATACAGACTCATTATAGGCTATCCTCATAAAGAAGTTCAAATGATCTAAAATCAAGAAGACAAGACATTCAATTAACTCTACACAGAAAAGCAATAAGCAACTATGAAAATATGAAAAGGAGGAAACAAACGTTGTCTAATTCTGTTAATTATTTAACTATTAAATACTAAAACTTAATAACCGGATGTTGTGGGTCCTTTCACTATGGATATAGATGGTGCTCTTAGACCAAATGAAATGGTTTGACTTTTTATTGAGTGGGTCTTCTTACTTTTATATATACTTTTTACATGTCTTTTACTTCCTTCTCTTCTTGAGTCTTTCTTTGTCCTTCTGGATTTTCTTCCTTATTTCTTTTCTTTTTCTTTGTTTCTCAGGTGTGACCCGGTTTTCAGAGAGGAGTGGTGTTTGGCGGCGTTTTCCCCAGAGAAGTGAGATAAAGAAGAAAATAAAGGTAAGTGTCTTGTCCTTCAGACCTTTTTTTTAGGGACAGGGGGTAAGGAAGGTTTTCACCAAAAATCCAGTAGGTATTTCTCCGTGAATAGGTTTTAGGAACAACTTATTTATGCTTTAGGAAAAAGGAAGAACGAGCTTTCTAAAAATCTTCACACTAAGGGGGAACTTATTTAGATTTAACCCCGTGTTTGAGCTCACATCACTTTTCACTTGGCAGCAGTGTGAGAGGGAAAGAAGGTAAAATGGAATAAATAGACACCCAGTGAAGAAAAGATTTAATAAAATCAATTGGAGTAAATAGACGCAAGCAGAAAGGAGCTCCAAAGCCCCTTTCACCAACAATACCCTGAAGGGATTAGCATGCAGGCACATAGCTGCGAAAGCCATGTCTCTCCAGGGACGTGGCTGGCACTGTGGCGTGTGGGGAGTGATACTGCAGCGATTCTCTTTTGGGAGTCATCAGGGTTGTCAGCGTTTGTTTTTCCCGTTCCTCTGGTCCGGGTTCCTCTCTCGACGTCCTTGTCTGTTTGCTGTTTTTGGCGGCGGGCGCGCATCCAGGAAATCCAACGCCTTTAATCCGACATCCGAGTTGGTGTTAAATGACCTGTCTTCCAGGTGTGGAAAAGTGCCCCCGGGGAACTGTTTGACACACCTCGGGGGTTCGGTTTGTAGCGGGACCGTTTTGGCTCCGTAGCACTGAAACAATGGGTAACCCTACAAATTAGCAAATCAGTATCATTAGTGTGCAGGGTCAAGCACATGTGCACAAAATGGCAAAATGCACAAAAACGGGAAAAAGAATTTGGAAAAAGGAAATCTGGGGAAACAAATATCTAACTACGGTGGGAAAAGAGAAAAGGAATGTGTCAGCATTTCAGAAGCTTGATCAAGAGTTTTCTTTGGTTCAAGGGAAAAATCTCTAAGTCACAGCAAAGCATTTCAGTGGGGCAAAGGGTAGACAGGACTATACCTCTCAGAGTCCAAGGGCTCAGCATGAAGGGTAGGATGGAGCAGACAGCGGCCATGAGGTCTGGAGAGGGACTCTCCAAGGGAGGGAGAGGGAAAATAATGCAGCAAATCTAACTGGGAAATGGTATATTAAAGTTCATAGGGCACACTAATCTGTCCATCCATCACTTCACATATGCAGAAGTTCTAATTATCCAATAGAAATCAGTCATGTGACACAGTCTGCAACATCGCCGATAGTTCTCATCACCAACATGTAGATGACATTCCATCTTGGCTTATCTGAAAGAAATGTTGACATGGTAAGTTCCAAAGTTCCTGAATGTTCTGTGCTTAAGGTTGGGCTCCCAAGCTCACTATGTGTACAACAATACAGCATCTATTACCAAGCTGACATTCTCTTGAGAATGATGTCTTAAAGAGAAGTACACTTTAGCAAGAATGACTAAACATTTTCCGCACAGTCAGGAAACAGGGCCTTGCAGGCATAACTTAGGCCTTAGGCAAAGTGAATTAAAACAGCACATTGCTTTATGCAATTAATACACATTTAGCATTCAAAATTATGAATCCCAAATTAATACGCTTTAGCAGTGTTCATGTTACAACAGATTCAAATGAAATAACTCTATTAACCCATTCATGTAACTATAGTGCAGAACTACATTCTTCTACATTTGTACGTTACTTTTAAAATACTTCTTTCATGAAAATCATTATCGGTTTAATACATACTGTTAAATAACATGATAAACTATAACATGGAAACAAATGTATCTGTTAAACATAAGATTTAAGACCAAACCACATGCCTTTCAACTAATGACCTACAGTGAATGCACATTATTATGGCTTATAGTGCACTACCTGACACCTAAACTATTACTACATTCTTTAACTGGACACATAAACTGTAGTGTATAGATAGTTATTCTGACTTTGGGGACAGTACTAAAATGTCTGCCACATCACCAGTCTGATAACCAGTGTGTCGATCTTCAATCTTATTGTGCCTCTTTTATCTCCATTAGGGCTCCCCACATACTAAACTAAAACAAATGAATAGCAAAGGGATGGTATGAGATATACATGAAGAAAGGGAGATATTTCTTTCTTAATTGTTCAGCCACATTTCTTCAATGAGTCACACAGATTTCTTGGAGTTCTGCTGGGATCGCTGCAATGACACCCACTGTCCACTCAAACGGAAACCGTTGTTTTGTGATTTCGCTTGGAATGTTGCCAATGGTGGTATCATTTTTGTGGTACTTAGAGCAGTAGCTAGCCATTCTCAGAAAGATTGTACAACACTTGTGTTAAACGGGTGATGGTGCTTCATTCAAGGTGTTGATATTTTCAGGGTCTGGACACATGCCTTTATTATCATTTTGCTGATGTATGTCCTGGGTGGTTTTCTCTGTCTATAGCAGTTTCCAGAATGCAATATCAACAGATAGGTAGACTTTTCCTTCAGTGTTTCTTTTGGGATGACCACAAGTGGGATATACTGAGTGGGTCCCGTAAATTCCTCCATAATGTTGGAAGCAGTTGATTCTTTCAGTTAGTTTTCTAACACCTTTTTTGCATGAAAGTGTCTTTCTGTGGTTTTGGGCTTCATTGATGAGATGTGTACCTTGAAGTCTTTAATGTTTTTCAGCCCTGTGAACAGCTTGGTGCTTTGGTTCATTACTGGAAGTCAATCTTATATACAATGGCAACTAGTTTCTTGAGCTGCTTGGCAGTTAATCTGCAAATGCCTCTCCAACAATTACATAAATTACATGAATGAGGGCCTCTACTAAGGGATCTTTGTAAGTTGCAACTGTTTTGAATATTCTTACACACTTAGCAATTTTCCTTCCATTGCCTCTTGGCCACACAGATAGCATTCTCGGTTCTTGAACATCAGCTCTTGCTTGGGCTTGTTACTGTTTTTGGTGTGATCTTTCGATCGGGCAGCTGTCTTCTATGGTATCCTAAGTTGTTTATTGCTGTGATTCTGGATCCAGAATGCTTCTTCCCTTTTCTCCTCTTTTCCTGAATCAATCGTAATCACCTGCATTACTGCTCGGTCATGAGGTTACGTCATATCTTTGATTTCTTCTGCTATGATTTTTTTCTCCTTAGCCTGAACCTGAGGATTTCTGATTGACATCTCACTATGACTCATAAATGAAAGGCATCATCAGAAAATGTGCCAAATTCACAGTGTAAGACTAGTGTGCGAAGATGAATTATGAAATTACTCATTGACCCTAAAGTGTAATGAGGCAGAGAGGAAGTGTATACACAAGGGGCAAGACATCAGAGCCATATAAGTCTGTGATCACTTCCTTTGCTGAAGGCTTCATGGATGTGCATCTAACCTTCACTTGGCAGGCTTGTCTGCGTGCCTGCCGATGCAGTTAAGAAAATGCCAGATGATGTTGCTTTGCTGGACATTGTTTCTCTTGTTCATAAGATGTAGCGGGTGTGAACCCTCACAGAAACTTGGAGCAGGCCATTTTTGGTTCTAAGTTTAGCTTACATAGCTGAATGTACACTAACTATGTGAGAGTGGGAAATGTCAATGTAAATGAGCACCTTCACACTTCACTGGACTAACCACCACTGCATCCCTTTCCCCATCACCTCACCCACCATCCACCTCCACACACTCCGAGCCCCAAGAAGAAAATGGAACCGGATCACAGAGGAACATCTCTCCAACACTCTCAGCAATGCCCCCTACCGCAGATGCTAACATCTCAGCACGGAACTTCCACCAATGGATCTCCAAATGCGCCAGCATCCTAGCACCCTTCTGTGAGACTTCAGCAAAACATCACCTCAAGAAGGCCAGCTGGTTCTCCCCTGCATTTCAGGACTCCAGGCGCACCTCCAGACTGCTACAGAAAAGATGGAGGAACAGTAAGTCCTCAGAAGACTTTGAGGCCTTGAAAACTGCCACCAAATCCCACCACCACCTCATCAGAATTACCAGAAAAGCTGCCCTGCAGGACCATATGAGCACCACTGTTCACAACACCAAGGAACTCTTCGCTGTGGTCAAAGACTTTGCCAAATCCATATCAGAAACGACAAGCATCCCTCCATCTCAAGACCTCTGCAACAGGCTAGCCAACTTCTTCTGCCAGAAGCTTCAGATCCCAAGACCCTCAGAGCCCTCCAACAACCCTCCAGATCCAACCCATCGAAATACCACAGACCCTGCACCACTGGACCACCCTCCCCACAGATGAGACTCGCACCATCATGAGCAGCATCCACTCCAGAGCCCCTATGGACCCCTGTTCTCACCACATTTTCAGCAAGGCCAACACATCAATTGCACCTGAGCTCCGACACACCCTCAGCTGCTCCATAGAGACAGCCACCTTCCCTGAGGTCTGAAAGCATGCCAAAATCTGCTCGCTCTTGAAGAAACCCACAGCCGACCCCAGGACCTCAAAAATTACAGCCCCATCTCTCTGCTGCCTTTCCCAGCCAAGGTCATTGAAAAGGCCCTCAGCTCTGTAAATACATCGAGGACAGCTCCCAATCGGGCTTCAGGAGCAATCACAGCATGAAGACTGCCTTCCTTGCTACCACAGATGACATCCGCTTGACCCTCGACTGCATCTATACAGCAGGCCTCATCCTACTGGACCTATCTGCCACCTTCGAAACGGTCTCACACCTCACCCTCTGCTCCAGGCTCCATGCAGTCGGCGCCCGTGGATAGGCCCTGCAATGGATACGCTCCTTCCTGTCTGGCTGAACACAGAGAGTAAGACTTCTGCCTTACCTTACAGAGATCAGCTGCGGAGTTCCACAGGGCTCCTCCCTGAGCCCCACACACTTCAACATCCACATGGCCCGCTCGCATGCATCGTTAGGGACCACGGGCTGAAAATCATCTCCTACTCTGATGACACTCAGCTGATCATCTCACTGACTGAAAACCCCACTAATGCCAGGAAAAATTTCCAAAATGGGGTGCAAGCCATCGCTGCCTGGATGTAGGAGAGCTGCTTCAAGCTCAACTCTGACAAGACTGAGATCCTCATCCTAGGAACATGCAAATCAGCATGGGATGACTCCTGGTGGCATTGACCCTCGGCACTCCCTTCCCCCAACCCCAACAAACCACACACGCAACCTCAGCTTCATCCTGGACTCATTGCTCACCATGACGCGCCAAGTCAACTCAGTCGCATCCTCCTTCTTTCACACACTTCGACTTCTCCAGAAGATCTACACATGGATCCCAAATGACTGCCACAAAACCGTAACCCATGCCCTGGTTACTAGCAGACTTGACTATGGCAACACAGTCCACGCCGGTACCAGCCAGAAGAACCTGAAGAATCTACAGCACATCCAAAACACCTCCAGGTTTACCAGTCTTGGTAAATATAGGAATGCGCTAAAATCCATGGATGGATGCATGGGAACACCCACACTCCACCCATGCAACACCTTCCCAGGACTGAGTAATGCAAGGCAGTGGCTTACACTGCCTTGCGTTACTCCAGATTTACCAAGGTGGCCTTGTGTGGCTTTGTAAGTCTCATTCTAGGTTTTTCCCTGCACCCACCCTGCGTGGCACAAGGGCGATGGAAAACCTTGATAAATCTGGGCTTAATTCTTTATAATGTATTCCTAGTTCCTTTGTGTTCCTGAGTGAGCCTTTCCATGGCTAAAGTAGGTTTGGGTTCCACTAACTAGCCCTGTGATATCTCACAGGATTGATTGTTACCTACAAGGTTTCTCACTCAAGTAATGGTCGGTGGGTTGCTGGGTGTTTGCAGTTCATCTGGCTTTCAGTCTCAAGTTGGCATCTTGTAAAGACCTTGGTACCGGGGGCGGGACAAGTTAGAAAGCCTATGAGCCTATTACCAGGCTGTGTTCTGGAAATAAAATGCAAAAAACCTATCAATGGTGCCTTGAAAGTGACAGTCTCCTAGATCTTCGAGTAATTTTGGATGACACCCTCAGGATACAAATTATTGCAATTAGTAATGATGTCCACTGTACCAGTAGTTGCCTTCTTCAGTTCAGATAGGTGTTTTTTTCTTCTGTTGACTGACTGGGTATACCCCACACTTTTATTGTTTTGAATCTGTTTCATAAAGGCACAACTGCCTATTTTGATAGTGGTGTGTTTTAGGGCACGAGTTGCACAACATCTCTTTTCTGGGGGTTTCCCGAATGGGGGAAGGTGTAATGTTATGTTTGTTATAACTACACATGCTTCAAACCCTTTTAAAATATTTTACTCATGGAAGGAGTCTGATGCTGTAGATCACAACATGGGAATTTTCATACAAGCAAAGCTCCTGCAATCTGTGAATTATAAACCTTATTATCTGCGGAGTCCCTCAAGGCTCATCACTCAGTCCCATCCTCTTCAACATCTACATGTCTACCACCCCCTTGCCAACATAGTCAGATCCCACCGACTCAACATTATATCTTATGCTGACGACAGACAACTCATCCTGTCCCTCTCTGAAAACTCCACCACCTCCAGAACCAACTTCCACCATTGCATGACCAGCATCATCAATTGGCTGAGGAATAACTGCTTAAAGTTCAACACAGACAAGACACCTCCTGGTGACCCACAGAACTGGGGCCCACTTCAACCCAGCTGAACATGCCAGGAATCTTTGTATCATCCTCGACATCAAACTCACCCTGAGGTTACATGTTAATGCAGTATCATTCTTCTGCTTCTTCACCTTGCGCTTGTCATGTGAGATTTTAAAGTAGCTTCCCCAAAATGCGAGATGCTCCATCACCAATCAATTGAACTATGGAAACACCCTTTACGTGGGAATTGAGGCCCACCTAGTTCAAAGACTACAGACCATCTAAAATGCCCCAGCAAGATTCATCCTTAATCTCCCTCATCACACCCACATCACCACCCCACTCCACCCCAAAAAACTCAACTGGCTCCCGGTTCAGAAGAGATGCCTGATCAAGTTCCTCAACCACACATTAAAGGCCCTGCATGACTTACGACCCGCCAACATCAACCACCGCCTGAAATGTCACAAGCCCAACAGATACCTCCGCTCTGCTACCCTAGCGCTGTCCCATACCCTCACATAGAACACAGCAGAGCTAGAGAATGCTCCTTCTCTTACCTCACAGCCAAAGCCTGGAATGGCCTCCCCCTGATTCCAAGGTTCTCCCCTACTCTACAGGAGTTTCATAGGACACTGAAGGCCTGGCTCTTCAACTGAGACCCTGGACCTTGTACCTTGCCAGCACCTGGATGCCCTGATGGGTGACAAGTTGTGCTCTACAAGTTGACTGATTGATTGATTGTGACTTAGAAGTTCCAAAAGGGTATTAAATACACTAAGCATGGCTTGATGCCCACTAACCCATGTAGTTCAGAATGCTAAACTTGATACCTAGAGCATACTCCGCACACCATATCCTGTCACAGTAACAGCTGCAGAAATAAGACATTTACTAAACTAAATAGGGGATAGGTACAGGTGACTTTGACAGTATGTTCTACTGTTACAGGAGCATTTGTTCCCGGTCCTGCACAACAAGGGCACCCGGCAAGGCAGGCAATTGGCCCAAAGACTATCATTGCCTCTATATGCAAAGTGCTCATAAAATAAGGCAAGATTCTGTTTTGGATCACTTATAAAACAAACCAGCTAGAAGTGGTTTATCCCGATATAGCACCCTATGATAGATATAAGATGTTTACTGTGTGTCCCACTTGCAATGGCACCATGTGCAGAAGAACCTACTTGGAGTACAATATTTGCAAGTATATATGCTACCATGCATGATACACTGTCATTGGCAGTGTTACCGGAGGTGTTAAAACAAATGCAAAAATAATCATGAAGCTGCACCTGCTCTTAATTCAGGAATGAATGCAATAGGTAATTTTGAGACAGTTTCCTCAATAGTTCTGAATAACGTTTGAGGTGTAGACGCAGTGCTGGCAGTGCACCAGTGGTTGACAGCACTTCTTATTGAAGATTGCGAAAAAGAGGATTGTAAGATTATTTCAGAAATTTACACCTTTGTGGGCCATGATACCTTTGGTTCTAGACTCGCAAAAACGCAACTCAAAGCAAAAAAATTGAAAAAGACTTCTGGTAAAGAGAAAACTCCACTGATGGCTAAGAAAAGCTGGAAGCAAAAAAAAAGAAACACTATAAACAGAACTGAGTCTACTCCAATGCAGGAGCCCAGTAGGGCTGAATTCAGTGTGAGGAAATGTGATAAACTCAAAAAGGCAGATCAGTATCAGCATTCTGACAGTAGTTCTTCCCTTTCTTTAGAGGACTCTGGGAACAGTAAATGAACCAAAAGGAGTGGATGGGCTGAGTATTGCAGGAAGGATGAGTATGTCAAACAGAAATGCAAGTTGACTTGTGACGTTGGAATTAGCATAAAGAAGGAAGACATACGTTTGACTTAAAGACTCACTTTAGGAAAAATAAAGTAACCAGTTTAATGAAAAAGCATTTCCCGCATACTTGGGCTAATTTTACGAACCAGAAGCTGGGCAGTAGCACTTCTGAACAGCTCAGCAGAAGTGACAATAGCTTGTCAGACTCCCAAGGAACATTTGGTGGTGACTCCAACTGAAGAATACATACAGGACGATACCGGATGGAGAAGTAAATCTGTTAGACAGGGCTTAAGATGTTGAGATATAAATTGACAGTGTTATACTGTGCAAAACATTCTGGTCTCATTTGATGAGTGCTTATGACATCATCCTTGCAGAGGCAACAGAAATCTGGTACTTGTAAGGGCTGAACCTCGAGGCAAGGAGGTAATAACGCAAGCATTTTCCCCCTTACCACCTAAAGAACTCAGGGACAAATGTGCGCATGAATCAGCTTTAATGCAGTCTCCTGCTTGATATATAAACCAGGCGGGCTGGGACAAAGAATCTGTTCCACGTGTGACTTACTTAAATAGTGAGCCCCAAGTTTAGGCTCAGTATCCTCTAAAGTGAAAAGATAGATGTGATTTAAAAGCTATTTCATATCAGCTACAATATGAGGGCATAAGGGTGCCTTGCATTGCACTACGAACACTCCTCTTTTTCCAGTGTTAAAACCTACCAATTCATATAGAAACATTTACTTTATAGAAATCTAAATGCACAGAAATGCTGTACAAAATATTCACAGAAGTAGATTAATAACAAATCTAGTCAGTAGAAAAGACATGTTACATATATTTCCAACAAAAATATTTTGCAGGAATCTCGGTATGTAACTGCTTTTTTTTTGATTGAGTGGTAATTAATGCGCTTATAGAAGATTGGGGTTTCAGAGCAGCACTGGACTCTTTGCAGATCTCACAAGAATATCCAGAGGCATGATAATAGATTGACAACATCTGCATAACAGATGTTGACTTGACTAAACACCTACACAGGGTGCTAATACTTTTAGCCCATCCTGAGCTTTTAAGAAACCTAAAATTGCATATCTTCCTGTAATTTTTCTTGGATATGAATTATCCAGTGATGAAGAGGGATTAGCGCCAGATTCCAACAGAACTATTCTACTGTACAACCTCCAAACATGCTAAGGAAGTTACAAGTCCTAACAGGGCTTCTTTACTGTGGGAGAGCTTAATTGTCACACTGTACTGAGGCTGGACAGAACAGGATGAACACACACACAGCTATCTTAGGTGGATTGAAAATAGACATGCTAGAGACTACCTTTTTACAGACAATAGACAAGATCAATCTAGTAATTAGGGTAGGTCCTAGCACTCCTGACCACAAAACTGTCGTGTACAATGACAGACAACTCCCATAGCAAATAGACAACATTTATATTCCTCTTCTGGGGAATGATTTACTACTACCTCAAAGATTATCGCTGTAGTACAGACAGCTATACTGAAAGAGAGTTCTCTAGGACAGGAAAAATAAATTATTATACTTTTTCCCATACGTATGCTGAAACCAGCAACAAAATCTAGCATTCCTAATGTGTGCACTGTACGCCTTTGTCGGGTGCAGTGGTCCATGTCTTTAAATGCCACTGATGTAAAGTTTGCATCTAAAACTATAGATCAGACTCAATAACTTTTGCAATGCACATAGAATATTCCACATATTACAAATATGTTACACACACATATGAAGGTAAGTGTGTGTTCTACATGGACGGCTCTGCACAGCCCATGGTTGGCTTTGCACATATAATAACATAATAAGTCACTTCACAGCATAGTTAGCAGAAATACATGCCCAGCGTCTTGCCCTTCAGAGGGATGGTCATCAGTTCGCTCACTTATTACACCGGATTCAGCATTCTGTGTACAATGCTATAGTGTATATTTACCACCTTTGTGCTTAACCGCATCCAGAGATTCAAATGAGAAATCAATAAGAAGTAAACAGATCTGGGAAAAGATAACTGGACAGGGTTCCTTTGGTCCACATACAGCACACCATGGCCCGTAAAAGTGAAGAAATTCACGCTAATGGAACTGTGCAGAAGACTTAACTGCAAAAACAGTGGTGCAATCCTTTAAGGTATCTGCAATAACTCGATCTCAGACTGAGATAGATGCAGACATTCAGTTGCAATACAAGCAGCATTGAAAGGAAAAAAACCTTCTAATGGTTTCCCCTCCAAATACTCTTACACTCTCACCTCACTAAAGATAATGTTCCCATGGTGTTATACCAAGCATAAGGGATAGGTATATTCCTAATGTGGAAGCCAGATAAGATCTAGTTAGGGCAGCACATGACGGGATATCTTTCGCTCGTGAAGACATCAACGCTACTGTATCAATGCTACAGCAATGGTACTGATGGCCATCTAACAAAGTCTATGAAAAAATATCTGCAGAAATGTAACATTTGCCAAGAAATAAAACATTCAACTGTTTTAAGACTAGCACAGGCTCCCTTACTAACTCAATAAACCCTTGGGTAATTTTCCTCAGCAATATTGGGCCACTCCAAAGCATTAAGCAATATAAATAAAAAGAAATGCGTAATACACTGTTCCAACCAAAAAAGAACGAAAACTAATGGCGGGGGTCCTAAATTTTAGGAGCAAGAAACCTCACACATCCGAAGGATGTCATGCTTCATCATCGGTATTGCTCCTCGTCAGACCGGCGCTGCAATGTCTGACGGGCACCACCCCTAATGGGGGGGCTCTTTGCCGGAGATCTTTTGCAATGATGGTGGCGAGACCCCAGAAGTGAATGAGTGAAAAAGGAGATCGAAAAAAATCGTGGTTAAAATTGGCTCACAAAACTGCCACTGTGTCGATAGTTTTATTGGACCAGATGGACGGTCAGGGCCAAGATTAAAAGATATAAATAGTCAAGAGAGTGAACCAGAGGTAATGCTCAATCACTCTGTATAGGATAGTGAAGGGGGGAATTGGGGATTTGCCAAAACCTACCCTATCATGGGTCAACATGTTTCGCATCCTGGTGGTCCATACGGATCCAGTGATGCTTCATCAGGACCTAGATGACTACGTGAATCTCCAATTTATATGAGCCACATATGTTTCCTAATATGAGTGTACAGTTTAACAAAACCAGAGATTATCTGGGAGACATAACCGTCACTTACATATACATGGAACTACTAATTCCTGTTTGTCGCCCGTCCTACATTAGAGAACGAGCTTCCTAGGAACACATAGATCTATAATCCAGCGTAACTAACGTTTGTTAGATACGGTGCTGGTGGGCGGAGAACCTACCCAGGTCCGTGGTCCCTGCATAATGCAATATAAATAAATACTAACTGCAGGAGATATATGCTCTAGGTTCCTTTCAGTTTGGCCACAAAAAACCTGCCTCTGCCCAAGTGGTCATTAAGGACTAGCAGAGGTTTTTATAGCAATGGGAACATTCAGATAGGGGTCCTGCATTTGCCGTTAAGGCTTTTAAGGATGTACTGTCTGCTCTGGGACTACTACTGCTTTATTTGCACCCTTTTCACCAAGAATTTAATAATGTAGTATAATGAGCTAACAGTGCACTTTAACATGCCTTGACCGCTATGGTATTGGTTGAAGAAATGACCTGGGTGTATAGGTTTTATGGAGCTCAGAGAGCACTAAACAACTTCTTTAGGGGATTATTAGATGGTCTCATATGAATTACTCTCCGGAGTGCCTGATATTGATGACTCTGGAAAAGTGAGTTGAAAACGCCTGATGCTGTTGCTAGAGCAGGAGTTTTTAACAAAATTATTAATGAATATTCATGTATCCTGAGTGTTGAATTTGCGTAGAAAATGTAATAATGACCACGTGAGTGGCTACCAATGTTCACAAAGTGTACTTATAAATGGCTTATTAATATGAAATGTTGAGCATATGTTTAATTAATGTAGTAATATGTCATATTTAGGGTTATGCATTAAGTATTACCTCTATTAATGAAAAGCCTTAACTTAGCGGAGGTCTTGGCCTAGTTGCACAGCCTCATGTCAAGCTGCATTTCTTCCGCGTATAATAAAATATCTGCTTTGAGAATTAAATTGTGATTTTCCACTGTGCTGACCTAATGTGCTCGTAGTTAAAAGTCTTTCTCATGAGAATTGCTTGCTAGAAGATGTTGTTCCTGTGGAATGCAATAGTGTAAATGTAACGTGTAAGACTGACTTTCTCAGGAGAGAACAATGACCAAACTAACTGGAGTATAAGCTGCAACAATATTGTTACCTGACGAGCTGGATGGTTGAGAACAGTACAAGAGGAGCCAATCATCGACATATGAGCTGTGTCCTAACGGAAATGTAGGTTTGATGTTTTAGTTTTATTGGACAAAGTGTGAACATGCAATCCCTTGACCATTAGGGACTTGGGAAGTAGTTTTAGGAAATCTAACTTAGCCAGACTGCACAGAGGGGAGATACCGCCATTATTTTCATGAGCGTCTTGAGAAGAGACGTTCTTAACTTTAATGCTTAAAGACTTTGCCTTTTCTGAACTTTGATGCTGAATCCTGATGCCTTGCTGACCAGACTGATGTCCTGAAGAGGAAGACTGACACTGCTTGCTGATCCATACTGAGGATAGGTATACTAATTGTAATGATGTTTGCTATGTCTATTTGCTTTTTTTTCTAGGTACCAACCACACTATTTTGATAGAGCCATAGATAGATGTTTCTCCAAATTTGTGTTGACCAAATTGTTTTGCATGAAGCCCAACATGCTAATTCTAATCTGATGTTAGTTAGGGAGCTCACTGATGAAGTTTGCTATATGGAATAACATTTGAGGTCTTTTCTTTGCTGAAACTAGATGTATGTGGTATTGTTTGCGCAATTATTCTTGCTAATAATTTTCACTGTAATATTAGAATGTGTAGTAGCTCAAGCCTTGATTAGATTGCGTTTCTTTTGCCGCTATGGACAGCCAGTGTTGTTTCTGTATGTTTATCATTTGAATTTGAGATTAATTTACCTGCCATTCGCATTGTTAATATAAAGGGAAATAAATATTCTAGCTTTTACATAAAGGTGTGGTTATTCATGACTGAAAAGTCATGGTGTGTGACAATTACTGACTCCCATTGATTACTAATGTTATTGATTATTGTTGATAATTGATGTTAATATTTGACAATTGGTTATTGATTAACATTGGTACAGGTCCTATATCCTGGGAACATCTGAGGCATTGGTCAAAAGGTTCATCGACCTATTCTCGTCTCCTTGTAAGTTTACTTATTAAGGTCTGACATGCTAACAGTGATGGTAGCAGACTGATGGTTCATCCCCTTGGGAGCCCATCCCAGAGGCTTGGTACATGATATTGAGAAACAGTGGATGTCCACAGAGACAGTAGCAGACTGAAGGTTTGTCCCCTTGAAAACCAATTGTGGATGCACAGTAGCTGATGTTCACAGTGATAGTAGCAGCTTGATGATCTGTCTCCGTAAGAGCCCATCATACAGTCCAGGACGAGATGGTAATAGACTGGGAGATAACAATGTCCCTAGAGATAATAGTAGTTTCATAGTGTTGTTTTTATTTTTACGAGCTCATTGTCACCATGATTTGGATCTATTTTTCAATTATACAAGTTGGAGATAAAATGTGCCCCTAAGTCCTGAGATGACTTTCCCAGAATCTTGGAGCTTGCCAATGGTGGTTTGAGGATGATCTCGGCATTCTAGTGATAGAGTGAATGAAGTAGGTTTTTGCGCTTACACAGCTTTTGCAAATCACAGGTGAATTGTGATGTTTGTGAGGGTTTAGGGAATTGGCGTACTCCAAATGAAGTTGTACTCCGCGGTGTGAGAGTAGGGAATTCGTTGAACTTCACATGTGTGTGGCAGTTTGTGCTCAGAAAATTGCCCACGCGGTTGTTGATGTACGGACCCTGCGTGGTCTAAGACTCCAGAGTATATTGAAAAGTGTATGAGACACTTGGGTTTTTGTTGTAATTTGTCTGGTTTAATAGATTGATTGGGTGTGGTCGACAAGTCAGAGTGTTAATCTAAGTGAGTGAAATCATTTTTCGACTAAAATCTGGCGAGCCCTTTGTGCACCAGAACAGGCCCACTGATCAGTTGAGAGTAAAATTTGCGTGTCGAATTTTGCTTGGGAATCAGGGAGACTGAGAAAGAAGGAGTAGCTGTTAGAGTGAAACGCCGACAGCGAAAAGTCTGTAAAGTTTCAGAAGCGTTTGTGTTACCTTACCTGCAGTAAACTGACAAATTTGGTTTTGATTTTGGTTCAGTGCTTGCAATAAATTGCATTTGGTTCATGAGAATCTGAGTTTAGGAGGACAAGCCGCAAGTCTTTGTTAGCCACAGTGCGTGTGATTGTGACGTCATTGGAGCCGCGCTGGGATAGGTTGGTTAGTGAGAAGGGTCACGCACAGATTGGCAGCCGTCCGTGAAGCTCATTGGTTGAGAAGGTGGGTGAAGAAAATTCCGGGAATAAAAGTCACTTTCTGATTTGATTTTGAATAAAATAAAGGTCAAAAAGATGAAATTTTTCAAAGCTTTAAAGAGTGCTTTAAGGGGAGATACGTACATTACAATGAGCATAGGTGAAATTACACCACCAGAAGGTACAACAGCTCACAATGTAATGGAAGAAAAGGGTGTTGCGCCATGTCTTTGGCTAAAGCAATGGTGCAAAGCAACAGAGAAAAATGGGAGTTTAGTGTTTCCTGCTAATGGAACATTTAATTTGAGGAGTTGAAAGAATTTGAGGAGGGTGCTGTATGATTTGAAACCCCCTCTGAGACCAGCACAGTTCGAGGCATTAGTGATGTGAGAATTAGTAGCCAGACAGCAACAGCAACAGAAATTTGAGAGGAGAATGAGAAAGGCAGAAAACACATTAGCAGAAGCTAGATGGGACAGTGTTCAGAGGCTTTAGAGAAACGAGTATTTGCAGGGGATTAAGTTATTCCCAGCAATTACAAAAGACAATTAAAAGGAAGAAAAGAAAGCTACACGTAAGACAAAAAGAAGCCCTTCTGAGAGTAGAGATGCTAGAAAATCTTCGACAGAGGAGGAAGAGTCAGACGATGGTGAGTTTCTTTTACAGTTATTGAGAAATCATCCACCACCATATGCAGCATATGAGAGTGGTCTAAGTACCAGTGCTGATCCTACAGCTCCGACGCAGGTTAATGCAACAATGAGTTTGGTGCAGGTTAATCCTAGCCCAACACAGAGTCAGATGCAGAGTTGCTTTAACGCAATCAATCAATCAAAGCATTTGTAAAGCACACTACTCACCTGTGAGGGTCTCAAGGCGCTGAGGGGGGGAGGGAGGGTGCTGTTACTGCTCGAACAGCCATGTCTTGAGGTGTCTCCTGAAGGTTAGTAGGACCTGTGTCTGTCGCAGGTTGATAGAAAGGGTGTTTGATGTATTTGCGGCAAGGAGGGAGAACGATCTGCCACCGGCAGTCGTTCTGTGGATGCGTGGGACGGTGGCGAGGGCAAGGTCAGCGGAGCAAAGCTATCCGGTCAGAGTGTAGAAGGAGAGCCGTCTGTGGAGGTATTCTGGTCCCGTGTTGTGCAGTGCTTTGTGGGCAGAGGAGTTTGAACGTGATTCTCTTGCCAGTGCAGGTCTCCCAGGTGGGCTGTGATGTGGCTGTGGCAGGGGATGTCCAGGATGAGGCGTGCGGAGGCGTTCTGTATGCGTTGCAGTCTTTTCTGGAGCTTTGCCGTGGTTCCTGCGTAAAGGGCGTTGCCGTAGTCCAGTCTGCTGCTTACGAAGGATTGGGTGACCATTCTTCTGGTTCCGGTAGGGATCCATTTGTAGATATTCCGTAGCATGCGGAGGGTGTTGAAGCAGGAGGAAGTAATGGCGTTGACTTGCTGGGTCATTGTTAGGGATGAGTCCAGGATAAATCCCAGGTTGCGTGCGTGGTCGGTGCGGTTCCCAGTGTGGCAAGCCACCAGGAGTCGTCCCAGGTGGAGGGGGAGAAGCCGAGGATGAGGACCTCAGTTTCAGGCAGCTGTTCTTTATCCATTTGGCGATGGCCTTCATTCCTTCGTGGAGGTTGGTTTTGGCGGTGGCGGGGTCCTTGGTGAGGGAGAGGATCAGCTGGGTGTCATTGGCGTATGAGACGATGTTGAGGTTGTGAGATCGGACCATGTTTGCGAGCAGAGCCATGTAAATGTTAAAGAGGGTCGGGCTAAGGGACGACCCCTGGGGTATGCCGCAGATTATCTCAGTGGCTTCAGAGCGGAATGGAGGGAGGCGGACTCTCTGGGTTCTGCCAGTGAAGAATGAGGTGATCCAGTCCACGGCTCTGTCGCGGATCCCTGCATCGTTGAGGCTTGTGCGTAGGGTGTGGTGGCAGAGGGTGTCGAAGGAAGCAGAGAGGTCCAGGAGAATGAGGGCCGCAGTTTCGCCGTTGTCAAGTATGGTCCTGATATAGTTGATGGCGGCAATGAGGGTGGTTTTGGTGCTGTGGTTGCTGCAGAATCCGGATTGGGAAGAGTCCAGAGTGTTGTTCTCCTTGAGGAAGGGGGGTTAGTTGTTTGTTGACAATTTTCTCAATGACTTTAGCCGGGAAGGGGAGCAGGGAGATGGGCCAGAAGTTCTTGAGGTTCTTTGGGTTTGTGGGGGTTTCTTGAGCAGGGCGTTGATCTCGGTGTGTTTCCAGCTCTCCAGGAAGGTGGTGGTCTCGAAGGAAATGTTGATGATCTTCCAGAGTTGGGGTGCGATGATGGAGCTGACTTTGTTAAAGATGTGGTGAGAGCAGGGGTCGGATGGTGAGCCGGAGTGGATGGTGTTCATGATTTTGATGGTGTTGTTGACGTGGGTTCAGGAGAGCAGGAGGCTGGTGTGGGTGGGGGCGTTCTTTGAAGGTGGTTCTTTTGGCATTTCAGGTGAGTTGGTGGTGTCTGCGGATGGCATTCTTGAAGGCTGTGTGGTTATCCGGTGTCTGTTCTTGGCGCCACTTTTTCTCGAGTCTTCGGCATGTTCGCTTGGATTCTTGGAGGTCGGTGTTGAACCAGAAGGCCTTTCTGTCAGTGCTTCTGTTTGAAGGTTTCTTGATTGGGCAAGAGTGTTGGCACAGTCTATCCATTGCCTGAGGTTGCAGGCTGCTGTGTCGGTGTCGATTGGTGGGTTCCGGGAAAGGGTGGTGATCAGCTGGTCTTTGTGACCTTGTTCCATCTGTGGTGGGGAATCCGCTGCGGGTGATGATGTGTTGTGGGTTTCTCGAATGAGAAGTGGATGCAGTGATGATTGGTCCAGTGGAGTTTGGTTCTGTGGCTGCAGGAGACATGTTTGCTGGCGGAGAAAATGGGGTCAAGCGTGTGCCCTGCGGAGTGGGTGGGTGTCGTGATGAGCTGCTTGAGGTCGAGGTTGGCGAGGTTGTTAAGAAGGGTGGTGGGGTTGTTGTCGTTGGTGTTCTCGTGGTGGAAGTTCAGGTCCCCGAGGAGTATGTAGTCCATGGATGCGAGGGCATGTGTGCTGATGATGTTGGAGATGGAGTCACTGAACTTCTGTCAGGGTCCAGGGGGTGGTGTTTGGATCGGTGTGGATCTGGAAGTGCATGTGTTCGTCATCGCTGAGGGTGTCTTTGGTGCTGGTCGTGATTCTGAGCCTATTCCTGTGGACGATGGCAATGCCTCTTCCTGGTCTGTTGGTGCAGTCCCTACGGGTGATCTTGTAGCCGTCCGGGATGGTTATGGTGATGTCAGGCAGTGAGGAGGGGTTCATCCACATCTTGGTCAGTAAGGCGACGTCTGGGGAAGCTAAGTCGAGTAGGTTCCAGAGTTCGATGGAGTGTTTGTGGATAGAGCGGGTGTTGAATAGGATGCATCTGAGATGGTTACGTCCTGCCATGGCGGGTGAGTCGCTGGCATGGGGGCTGGTGAAGGTGAGGTTCCAGCAGGAGAAGGGTCCACGGGTGAGCTACAGGGTGGCCTGATGGCAGGTGGATGAGCGCCCGGCATTAAGCGCTTGGAGGGGGGTGGCATTCTAGCAGAGTCGTGTGTCGCAGCAGAGTGGGGGTGAGAACCAGGAGTTCCTGCACTGGGCGCGGTCCAGGCACGGACGAGCACAGACAGGCTTGCCTTAGGCGCGGCCGCCATTAAGTAGGGAGGTGGGGAAGAGAGGATAGTTGGGAAGTGGGAGCAGGGGCGGAAAAAGGCAGGAAAAAAAGGGGGCTGTGCCATGGGGGCAGCAGCAGGGGCAGGAATGCAGCGCAAGAGAGGGGGTGGGTGGGTCTACAGGGGCAGCAGCGACAGGGGCGAGTCAGGGGGGGAGAGCAAGAGAGAGAGAGTGGAGTGAGAAACGAGAAAAGAGTGTAATGCAAAAGCAAAAGGCAAAAGGAGCACAAAAGGGACAGACAAGACACTTAACGGTGCTATAAATGGTTAACAGGCTTCCCATCCTGTGCGCTAATAGATCTCTGGTAGTTAATTTACTTAAGATGTAATTTTAGAATTTCTTTTTAAATATAAGGAAAGTATATAGTTATTTTCCAATTTTAGGAATACTATTTCACACTATTTATTTGTTTTATTAAATGGTCAAAAGGCTTTCTATCTGAAAGTCAATAGAACAGTGGTACTCCATTGGGTTTGACATTAATTTTAGAAACTTTTAACTTTTTTAATATAAGAAATGATCATAATTGATTACTGCTTATTGATTTTAGGAGCATTACTTGTCATTTATGTAACTGATTTTAGTATCTATATGACTATTTGCTATTTTATGATGTCTTGATTGTATTATCCTTTTATGGCTAACAGCCAAATAAAGGTTTGCTTGATGATGATGATGATAATGACAGACAAGGAAGAAAAGCACACAGAGAGCAAAGCAAAAGGAGGAGCGAGGCAGAGGGCAGCCTAGTAGAAGAGCAGAGCTCTCCCACTAGACACCAGGTATGAGGCGCAGGCGGAAGCATGCGGGTGGAGGTGGACCTTGAACTCCTGACAGAGGTCAGGAGTTCAGAGGAATGAGGGCTGTACTTACCGGTGGAGCTACGGGAGGCAGAGCAGTTCATTGACCAGGTCTACTACTCCAGTGGTAAAAAGCCAGGTGCCACAGTCAAATGTACAGAGAATTTACCCTGATGTGCCCATTGTGGAAACTGCCACAAACCTCATAGTGCCAACAGGACAGGCTTTCCCGAGACTGATGTTGGTTCAGACAGAGCCCACTCTACTTTTACTGCCTCAAGTGCAGCCACAGGTAATTCCGAAATACACTCCGATAACAGGGACACAGTCAGATATGTCTGTATTGAGGAATCAGAATGCAGGAATTACGCAACCACAGAACTTAAGTGTCAAACCAATCCCAGATGCTGTATCTGTGCCTGTTACCATAGGTCAGATTGCACATTTGTTTGAACAGGAGAATAACAGAGCAGATAGACAGGGAGTCCTGAATCAGAATGCAATGAGAGGAGGACTTAATGAGAATATTCAAGAAGTCTCTCCAGTGGGACAGACATTTGACGGATTGAGATCACTGCTAGACCTTAGCCCATTCAGAGTTCCTTCGGATACTGTGATAGGGTCGAACATTAGTCAGAATTTGAACTTACTGACACTGCAAACCCTGAATACAGTTGTACAACAAGCACCATAGGCACAGGCTAATAACATTTTGTTGCAAGGTTTAACAGCCCAGCAATTGACTGAATGGTTAGACAAGCTGAATACCCCACAGAGTGCTCCTAAGGGAGGGAAATACTTGAACTACATGAGACTGAGCATGGAAGCAGGTGTGCTCATAGAGGGAACTATGGGTGTAACCAGGTTAGAGTCCAACATGGAAGCAGAATTGAGATATCAGTGCCTGAGATTACAAGGGAAATGAGCATTGTGCATTGAAAGCTAGCAGACTTGGCAGAGAAATACGGCATAGAAATAGAGAAACGAAGCATTTAAAAAGAGGTTACAGGTTAAATTTTGGGGCTAAAGGCTTTGAACACTTGAGATCCGCCGGAATGAAGGCACACCTTAGGGAATTGTTTCAAAGTGCCCAGACTTAGCGAGTATTAGACAAATGGGAAGGCAGATGGGTAAAGAAAAGAGATAAGAGAAAAAGGGATTATGTACAGCTGACTGCAAATGTGCAGCAGGACAATGATCCAGTAAAAATGTTACCAATGAGAGAGATTTCAGGAGGGAATTTTGTTCATGTTCCGTGGAGCAGAAGTGACATTCTGTCGTTTACAAATGGTTATCTCAGATTGAGAGAGAAGCCAGTAGAATGGTACCAGCAGACAGACAAGTTTGTGAAACTTGCAAAATGCTTTTGGGAAGAATTAAACACTCTTTTAGAGATAGTGGTTCCAGCTGATTTGTGGATGGAGTGTAAGAGGAGTATAGATTGGCCGACAAAAGAACCGGAGAGAGATCTTGTTACAGGTGCGCCGTGTCCTGAGGTAATGAAATATTACTACAAGGTGATTGAATTCCTGAAAATGAGAATTTCGCCTAAAAATATTGATTGGCAGAGAATTGATAGGACAGCTCAGGAAGCCAAGGAGTCGATACATGCGTATTATGAGAGATTGCTGCAGGTGTTCAAGCATTACAGTGGTACAGAAAAATTGAGCCGAAAGACTTGATTCATTTTGTGTTCAGATTTGTGGAAGGATTGAGACCTGAAATTGGCCAGATGATTAAGAGTCATTTGATTTGCTGGCAAGCAAAGCCGATTGATGAGTTATTACAGTATGCTAAGTACTGTAGTGATGAGATTGAATTGAAACAGAAAAAGCTGAAAGAGAAAGCAAAGCTGCCGCAGATTAAAGTTGCACAGACAGGAATGCAGGGAAATTTTTCTAGAGCAGCAGCAGGGAAACATGGTATTTCAAAACCAGATGAGAGGTAGAGGTTGCAGAGGTAATGTAAACCGTGGTCCATACATGGGTACTGTAGTGGTTCAGAATGATGTGCAGGGAATGAAGAAATTGTTGCCTTGTCACGCTTGCGGAACGGTCGGACATTGGAAGCGTGATTGTCCGATGATGGTGCAGGAAGGTGTTGTTCAGCAAAGTAATGACATAAATTCATTTCAGAACATGAGA
Source organism: Pleurodeles waltl (assembly GCF_031143425.1). Taxonomy (NCBI): domain Eukaryota; kingdom Metazoa; phylum Chordata; class Amphibia; order Caudata; family Salamandridae; genus Pleurodeles; species Pleurodeles waltl. The sequence continues at coordinate 742,700,286 of NC_090450.1, read as the reverse complement.
GGACCGAGAATGAGAAGTCATAATCTGAATTTTTTAAATAATGTGAATCAAATGCAGTATTTTCAACCCATGCAGCAGGTGCAAATGCCATGTGTACATGTGTCACAGTTGCAGCCAATGCAACAGAAGGTTCCCACGGTACCTAGACAGCAAATCCAAATGTGCTTCCTCAACAGGTCACAGGTCAGAGGTCCGGCCAAAGTAATAACACAGTACATTAATTTCTGTTACATAGTGGAATTAGAATAAACGATGATTGGGTGAGTGAGTGTTTGGATGAAGAGGAATGTATGCTTGCAGCTTCCTTAGAAGTAAATCAGAAAGGCCGCTATGTGAAGGGAAAAGTCATGGGTCAACGAATTTCATTCTTGGTTGACACAGGAGATACATGCTCTACAGTTGTAAGAATCCATTTTGTATTGCTCCTTTTCCATATAGACATTTAGGGGGTCATTACAACATTGGTGGTAAAAGCCGCTTACCGCCATGCAGAAGACCGCCAACACACCGTCGCGGAAAACCGCCACAGCAATTATGACCCACAGCACGGAATCTGCCAGAATTCAGACACCCACACAAGTCCGCCACACCAAAGGTCAGTGATAAACTGGCGAAAACAAAACCTCCACCGTCACGCCAACAGAAGTACGCCCACACTATCAAGACATACGAATCCACGCGGCGGTCTTTCAACCGCGGTATTCCATTGGCGTACACACTGCCGTGCTCAAAATACACACACTCTGACAAAACACAGCCACATTGGACAATTCGAAATACACACACCTGAAACACATACACACACCACTCCCACACACCCAATACAATATAAAACACACACCCACATCACCCACAAACCCCTGCGACAACAATTACTGAGAGAAGGCCAGAGAGAGACACCACCATCAACAATACTGGCATCTACAGGCACACAACACCATCACCCACATAACTTCTATGCACCTCACACTACACACCACTATATATCAGCACACTTATCACCCCACACACCACCCCACACATCACCTATACCATCCCATGGCACGGCAAAGACACCCCAGGTTCTCGGAGGAGGAGCTCAGGGTCATGGTTGGAGGAAATCGTCCGGGTAGAGACACAGCTATTCGGATCACAGGTGCAGCACACCTCAATTGCAAGGAAGATGGAGCTATGGCGAAGAATAGTGGACAGGTTCAACGCAGTGGGACAGCACCCAAGAAATCGGGAGGACATCAGGAAGAGGTGGAATGACCTACGGGGGAAGGTGCATTCCGTGGTCTCAGGACACCACCTTGCGGTTCAGCGGACTGGCGGCAGACCCCCACTTCCTCCCCCACAACTAACAACATGGGAGGAGCAGGTCTTGGCGATTCTGCATCCTGAGGGCCTCGCAGGAGTAGGTGAAGGAATGGACACTGGTAAGTCAAATCTTAACTATTACATCCCCCACCCTACCTGCATGCCAGCACATACCCCCACCCTCACCCTCACCCCCATCACTCTAACTCCTCACAAATGTCCCAGCATCACAAACCACACATCCTAACACCAAGCCCTGCATGCAACAACAAAGCATGGACACCCATCACTAAAGTATGGCCACTGCACATACCCATACACCCCCCTAAACCATCATCACACAAGGTCCCACACAGGAATGCAAGCACTGGGGTACACGGTCACCCACCCATTACACACCATGGCACACACAGATGTAATAAACATCCTCTTATACCCCTGCAGGACCCCTACCCAACGTCACCGGACAGGAGGGTCCACACATGTCCACACCAACAACAGAAGAGGCCCACAGTGATGACAGCAGCTCTGTCCAACTGGATCTAGATGACCAGCCGGGCCCATCGGGGACCTCGGGACAGTCGGTTCACCTCACCCAGTCACAGGCCACCACAGAGCTTCCCCCCTCTGATAACACCAGCACAGCACCCACCCAGCGGGCCCATACCTCCGTCCCCAGGGCACGTGTGTCCACCACTACAGGGAACCCAGGCTAACCCACCACCCCAACAACAACAGGGACCTGGATGTAGTGGTAGTGGGCACACGGTCCAGGGGACAGAGGCCCAGGATCACAGGGGAAATGGGAGGGCTGCTGTGCGACAGGGGGCGGACAGGCCCAGGGAACCCACTCTCCACGAGGCCCTCTCCAACATCATGGGAGCCTACCACCACTCCCAGGAGACGATGGCAACGGTACTGGCCAAGTTTCAGGAGACCCAGCGCCTGCAGGAAGAACAGTATTTGGGCTTCAGGGAGGAACTCAGAGCCATCAATTCCACCCTGGGCACCATCGTAGGGGTGCTGAAGGAAGTACTCAACACCAGGAGGGACACTGTGGCACTACAAGGGGCCCCTGACACTAGCCTGGACGATGAACTGCCCACCACCTCCGCCGGCGGTAGTGGACAGGAGGCACCGCCACAGGACCACCACACCAGCACCCCACGCCCTGCAGAGGGAGAACCACCTCGCAAACGGTCCCTGAGATCCAGGACAAAGACAGATAATGATGCCAAGACCCCCGCCAAGAAATTAGACCACCCTGATTGTCATCCTACTGTCCCACTTTGTCACCCTGTCCATCCTTAAACTGCCCCAGCTCCACTTCCTATGCCCATTTGGGCAATGCACCTGTGAGTCTAATAGACTGGACTCTGCCATGGACATTCCTCCGCCATCACCCCCTCACCATTTTGCTACCCCCTCCAATATTGAGCACTAAAATAAACACCCTTAAAGTACAAAACAATCTGGAGTCACTCTGTGATTTCGAAATACTGTATTAGCAATTACTGTGGCAAAAAGCTCTTTCATTTGTAATGTCAACATACCTATGTCACACAGCTGTAGTCCATGAGGAATCAAAGCAGATGTCACACATTGGGACCCACATCTGTGAAATCGTAAGGGAAAGTGACAACTCGGTGACCATACATTAGGTGAAAACGACAGACAGTAGAGAGGTAGTAGTGTTTAGGTACATGTAGTAGGCAGGTTTGTATTCTTCCCTGTGTTTCACTGGAAATATTGCTGGATCACTGAGTCCCTGTTGTCCATGTCTTCTTCTTATGCTTCCTCGTCTTCACTGTCCACAGGCTCCACAGCTGCAACAACACCGCCATCTGGACCATCCTCCTGCAGAAAAGGCACCTGTCGTCGCAAAGCCAAGTTGTGAAGCATACAGCAGGCCACAATGATCTGGCACACCTTCTTTGGTGAGTAGAATAGGGATCCACCTGTCATGTGCCTCATTGTAGCGTTCCTCTGCCCTTGTCCTGGGATTCCTCACTGGGGTCAGTAGCCATGACAGGTTGGGGTAACCAGAGTCACCTGTAAATGGCGAGGGACAACTGTGAGACTCACACTATCCTGTAGGGATATCCCCAGACCCAGACAACCATTCCCACTGTCTTCCTTCCAGGTGGTCACCTAATAGCCACACACGGTGCCTCTGGAGTTGACCCATCACATAAGGGATGCTGCTATTCCGCAGGATGTAGGCGTCATGCACTGAGCCAGGGAACTTGGCATTCACATGGGATATGTACTGGTCGGCCAAACATAACATCTGTACATTCATCGAATGATAACTCTTCCGGTTTCTGTACACCTGTTCAATCCTGTGGGGGCGGGGGGCGGACCAAAGCCACATGGGTCCCATCAATGGCACCTATGATGTTGGGGATATGTCCCAGGGCATAGAAATCACCTTTCACTGTAGGCAAATCCTCCACCTGTGGGAAAACGATGTAGCTCCGCATGTGTTTCAGCAGGGCACACAACACTCTGGACAACACGTTGGAAAACATAGGCTGGGACATCCCTGATGCTATGGCCACTGTTGTTTGAAATGACCCACTTGCAAGGAAATGGAGCACTGACAGCACCTGCACTTGAGGGGGGATTCCTGTGGGATGGCGGATAGCCGACATCAGGTCTGGCTCCAGCTGGGTACACAGTTCCTGGATTGTGGCACGGTCAAGCCTGTAGGTGATGATCACATGTCTTTCCTCCATTGTCGACAGGTCAACCAACGGTCGGTACACCTGAGGATGCTGCCATCTCCTCACATGTCCCAGCGGACGGTGCCTATGAAGGACAACAGCGAGCACAGAGTCAAACAACTCAGAGGTATGTACCCACAGCTTACACAGAACACGATTCCTAATACAAAAAGTGGCCTGAATGTGTGTTGAGTCTAGGCCTAGGTATGTGTGACGCAGTTAAAAATGAAGCCATGTGGGCCCCTGAAATGGCGGCTGCCTGACTTGTAAAGTGGGACAATTAGATGTGAGGTAACTAGGCTGGCGTTGTACACCGTCGCGGTAGGCGATCAAAGACCGCGGCGCAATCCTGCATTGGTTAACATTGGACCCTATGGGTTCCAGGAGCCAATGACAATGTACGCCGGCGGTGACGGTACGCACCGCCGCGGACGTGACCGCCATTTTCTATCTGTTGAATCACTCGATACCTGATCTTTGACAGGAGAGGTCCTACCCTGCAAGTGCTGCTGTGACCTCGGTCTGGAAGAGACAATGGCTCGAGTGTCTGGGGAAAGGGCCCCTGCCTTCACATCAGAGGAGTTGGAGAAACTCGTGAATGGGGTCCTCCCCCAGTACACACTACTCTACGGCCCTCCAGACAAACAGGTAAGTACACCGGAAGCATGCTGTATGGGCTATGCCTGTGTGGAGAGGGGTGGATGTAAGAAGGAAGGGGGGAGAGTGCGGCGTGCATGAAACAACGGTGAGTGCATGTGCCACATGCCAAGGGTAGGGATGGGGGCCAATGACTGTGACGGTGCAGTTGGTAATAAGTTTCTCTTCCTCCTGTACTAATCATGTAGGTCAGCGCCCACCAGAAAAAAGATATTTGGCGTGCCTTCACCAAGGACGTCCGGACCCTGGGGGTCTACCACAGACGGAGCACCCACTGCCGTAAAAGATGGGAGGACATTCGCCGCTGGAGCAAGAAGACGGCGGAGGCTCAGCTGGGGATGGCCTCCCAACGTGGGAGGGGTGCCCGTCGCACCATGACCCCCCTGATGTTCAGGATCCTGGCTGTGGCGTACCCGGAGTTGGATGGGTGCTTGAGGGCATCACAGTAGCCACAAGGGGGTGAGTACACTCTCATCCTGCTGATTTTGCGTGCAGTGGAGGGGTCTGGGTGGGAGAGGAGGGCGATTTTAGTAGGCAAGGTCCCTCCGTAAGGCAGGCCATGTGGCACCCCACCCCACCTCTGTAGAGTGCCAAGTACACCTAGTCATGCCCCTGTGCCATCCATGTGTTCAGATGTCGTCCATAGCCTAGTAGGCCATTTCCCAGGAATTGAACAGTGGAGCCCAAGGGCCCGGCGTAGTGCAGGGGGCTTCTGTGTCTGTCGTGTCCGCCAACGGTAGCGGTAATGCATGCACTCAACATGTCTTTCTTCTGTCGTCCCCCCCTTTTTGTGGTCTCCCTGTTCTTGTGTGCATTAGCATCATCAGGCGGAGGAGCAGTGGCACCTGAGCAGGAGGGAGCTGCATCCCACATGGCCCTGGAGGGCGAAACTACAGACTCAGAGTTCACCAGTGGGACGAAGGGCGAGGGGAGCTCCACGGCGGGGACAGGAGCTGACACCAGCGACACAGACTCGTCCTCTGATGGGAGCTCCCTTGTGGTGGCGGCAACATCTGTGCCCCCCGCATCTACAGGTACAGCCGCCACCCCCCACCCAGCACCGCCCTCCCAGCAGCCCCTCAGCCTTTGCCCCATGCCCGCTCACCCAGGAGGGTGGGCATCACCTTCGCCCCAGGCACCTCAGGCCCTGCCCCAGTCACCCCTGCTGCCCTCAGTGAGGAGGCCATTGACCTCCTCAGGTCCCTCACTGTTGGGCAGTCTACCATTTTGAATGCCATCCAGAGTGTAGAAAGGCAGTTGCAACAAACTAGTGCATTCCTGGAGGGCATTCATTCTGGTCAGGCGGCCCTTCAGCGAGCTTTTCAGACTCTGGCCTCAGCACTGATGGCAGCCATTGTCCCCGTCTCTAGCCTCCCCCCTCCAACTTCCTCCACCCAATCCCCTGTACCCCAGCCTATCCCAAGCACACCTTCAGACCAGCATGCACACACGTCAACACACAAGGGAAGCTCTGGCAAACATAAGCACCACACATCCCACAGGCACTCACGCAAGCATCACACACATGCAGACACACCAACATCCACTGCTTCCACTGTGTCCCCCTCCTCCTCGTCTCCCTCCTCCCTCCCAGTCTCATCTACACTCACACCTGCATGCACTACATCTACAGCCACTACTGCCATCACCGGCACACCCACCACCACACCCCGCTCACGTGCAGTCACCACCCCCACTACCATTCACACGTCCCGTGTCCTCTCCCAGTGTGTCTGTGACGCCACCTCCCAAGATACACAAACGCAGGCACACACCCACCCAACAGCCATCCACCTCACGACAGCCTCCAGCACATGCACCTTCACCCAAAGTCACCAAACGAACACCTCCTCCAACCACAACCTCTTCCTCCACTCCCAAACCCCCCCCCCCCAGCTCCCCGTCCCAGTGTCTCCAAAAAACTTTTCCTGTCCAACCTTGACTTCTTTCCCACACCTCCCAAACCCCGTCCGTCTCCTAGGTCCCGAACTAGTACCTCAGCCACAACATCTCCGGGACCAGTGGTGCCTGTAGTCACAGGAATATGGAGTGCACCGGCCACCAGGGCAGCCAGTGTGGCACGGAGCAACAGCACAGACAGTCCCCCACCTGTGAAGAATCAGAAGTTGGCCAGTGCCCAGCGGGAGAGGGGTAAGACTCCAGCCACCAAAGCTGCTCCCCGGGGTCCCGCTGGGAGTGTGGAGTCAGCTGTGACACCTTCCAAGGTGGGGAAGGGCCACAAGAAAGCAGGAAAGTCTGGGAAGAGCAGCACGGCGGAGGAGACCCCCATCATCCCCGCTGCCCAGGAGGCCACAGCCATCATCCCCGCTGCCCAGGAGGCCACAGCCATCATCCCTGCTGGGCCAGAGAGGACCGGCAGCACAAGCCCCGCTGGGCTAGAGAGGACCGCCAGCACAAGCCCCGCTGGGACAGAGAGGACGAGGACCGCCAGCACAAGCCCGCTGGGACAGAGAGCACCGCCAGCACAAGCCCCGCTGGGCTACAGAGGACCGCCAGCCACAGCCCGCTGCGCTAGAGGACAGCCAGCACAAGCCCTGCTGGGCTGAGAGGACCGCCAGCACAAGCCCCTGGGACAGAGAGGACCGCCAGCACAAGCCCCGCTGGGACAGAGAGGACCGCCAGCACAAGCCCCGCTGGGACAGGGAGGACCGCCAGCACAAGCCCCGCTGGGCTAGAGAGAACCGCCAGCGCAAGCCCCGCTGGGACAGAGAGGACCGCCAGCACAAGCCTCACTGGGCTAAAGAGGACTGCCAGCACAAGCCCCGCTGGGACAGAGAGGACCGCCAACAGCTGTGTCACTGCAAAGGAGCCCGCCGCCTCAAGCACCGCTGAACAGGGCACCGCCGCCTCAAGCACAGCTGAACAGGGCACCGCCGTCTCAAGCCCCGCTGAACAGGGCACCGCCGTCTCAAGCCCCGCTGAACAGGGTGCCATCGCTCTAAGCATCGCTGAACAGGGCACCACTGTCTCAAGCACCGCTGAACAGGGCACCGCCGCTCCAAGCACCGCTGAACAGGGCACAGCCATCTCAAGCACCGCTGAACAGGGCACCGCCGCCTCAAGCACCGCTAGCCCATGAGCGCCAAGGGCACTGACGCTACTGAGTCCGTCACGGGCAGAATGAAGCACTCTGGGCACAAAGCCCCCTCCAGAACCAGTGGAGAGGTCCATCCACTACTTCTGTCCTTAGCAGGATGAAGCACTCTGGGCACCATGCCCCCTCCAGAACCAGTGGAGACTGTCATCCACTTGAGAGACTGTGGCTTTGCACTCCCCAGGATATGGCAGTGGGCAACCCACCCACTGTAGAGACTTGAGAGACTGTGGCTTTGCACTCCCCAGGATATGGCAGTGGGCAACCCACCCACTGTAGAGACTTGAGAGACTGTGGCTTTGCACTCCCCAGGATTGAACAGTGGGCATGTGGCCCTCTCGTGGATTTGGCGTTGTGCACTCAACCGGCTGAGGTGCCCCCCCCTTTCCCTCCCCCTGAGGTGCCTGGTTTCTCGCTCTCTGATGCAGTGTTCTCTCCGTCATGGTCGGGGATCTTGTGTGGGCCTTGCCCATACCGTGTGGGCCCAGTGTTCCACGGACTTAATTGGAGCACTACCTGGACTACTATGCTTAGTGTATATTTTGTTTATGGTGTATATATATTTTTTTGCATACTTGCTTTTAATATATTTCTATGGTTACACTCATTTCCTTTTGTCTTTGCATTCTTCCGGGGGGTTTGGGGGTGTAACTATCATATATATTTATGTATTAGTGTGTGTGTGTTGTAGTGGGTGAGGGTGGGGGTGGGGGTATTGCGTGTGTGTGTCCCTGTTTTTTCCCTCCCCCCTCCCCTGTGTCGTAGGTGCAGTACTCACCGTGGTCTTCGCCGCCGGCGTTCGTGCTCCTGGTAGAGGAGCAGGAAGACTATCGCAGGGAGAATTTGCAGTTCCGGCTCCATGGTGTCCTAGTTCCTCGTGGGGTGTGTAGAGGTGAGCGTTCTCCCTTCGGAATCCTGTTTCCGCCGTGTTTTTATCTGCGGTGAATCCGCCCCGGAAAAGGTGGTGGATTGGTAGGTTGTGATACTGTGGGCGGTACTTTGTCCTCCGCCTGTCTGTTGGCGGTGACCGCCGCGCTGTTTGTTTGTACCGCTGTGGCGGTCGAAGTGTTAAAGTGGCTGTCTTTGTTGGCGGTTTCCGCCACGGTCGTAATTGCAAATTATTTACCGCCAGCCTGTTGGCGGTCTTACCGCCGCTTTAACACCGACCGCCAGGGTTGTAATGACCACCTTTGTTTGAGTTCTGTCTCTAAACGCACTACTTATTGCATATGCTATCTTATATATTTGTTTAGTAAAAAAGCCTGGTTCTACAACGGGCTTGCAGCTGGTTTCTTTCCCTAGCTGGGGCAATTATAGTTTAAAAAATAAACTAACCGACCTCAGCTGTTGTATTTTGGGGAGGGAAAGGTTGATAATATATGGCAGGAAGGCCTGAATGTGATATCTATATCTTTGAACCATGAAATCCTTTGAAGGGTTCTCAGAATGTGAGAAGTCAGACAGCTGCAGAAGGGAGTCGAGGACAGAGCAAGGACGGGAACCAGTGTGTGGAAACTGATTCCCTCCTTAAATTCCTGTATGATGTATATCATTATTTACTTATTTTATGTATCCCTTAATGTATGAGTATAAATATCGCTGTTAAACGCACCATGGTAGCACACTTTACTTCGAGCTGGGGATGCCAGTTGTAAATTTGTTCTCTTTGCTGCACCATAATAAATAAGACCTTGGTCTTGATTCGCCAACTCCGACCCCTCGTGTCTGACTCCTTTGTAAATGCATTTGTAAGTATTTTTGGATCCTGCTTTACAAATGGGGGCTCGTCCGGGATCTTCCAGTGGATGTCTCCAATAGCGCTGTCACAAGACGTGCTGCCAGTGGGGGGATGCTGTTCCGGAGGTGTAGATTCCAGGGGCCCCTGCACAAAGACATAGTTTCAAAGCAGCTGCATCTTATCCACCGAACAGGCCTCTCCCCGCATTTCGCGACGTCCCAGCGAAGATCCTGAACATCGGCTTTAAACTTGACTGATTAGTCTGACACGGGCGGCCGGAGAGAGATCTGGGAAAAAACAGATGATCAGGTGAGACTGTTCCACGCTGACCTGTTGTCTGTTTTAACTTGCATTTGAAAGATTAACTGTTTTAGATAACAGTTATCAATTTGGGAATAACTAGTTTTTGGTCAATTTGTATTTGTAAAAGGTACCATTTGACAATTTGTATTGCACGTGCTTTGTTAACTTTGAATATTTTGTCCAGGCCTGGACCAATTTGTAGGTTGGTAAGCATTTGATAAAAGGGGTTTTAGAAAAGTTACCTTGTTGCATGTTATATTTAGAAATTTGAATTCAGATATGGGAAATAGAAAATGTTGGCAAGGGTTATGTCATTGTTTTCACCGAAATCGTGTTCCACGTTTGGACGAAAGACAACTGGTCCCGAAAGAAGGAACACCAGGGTGGGACATGTTAAAGGACTATGGTTTGGAAAATAATTTGTATAACAGTATATGGCACAGATATACTAGACATTGTCCTGACCTCCAGTGGCTGGAGGATGGATCTTTTGATTTAAAGAAAATATCCTACCTGCAGGAACGTTTGTTTCATTAAAAGGCTAGACAGCACATGTTTGATGTATATAGAAAATGGGAGACTGAGGCTACCAAGAGGAAAATTAAGGCGGATAAATTGGTCGAGAAAGAAAAATGAAAAACAACAATGTAGAAAGTGGCACAATACCACCACTCCCAAACCCAGAAGAGAATTGAGTCTGAAGATAGAGTCCATAGAGCCCAGGTGGAGGGAAGTTATGTATCAAAACAGACAGAATCCAAACATGCATTGGAAGAAGACGAGGTATTGCTACAGATGTTAGATAATAGCCCCACTGCACCTCCACTTCGCAACCCCCCTGTAGCAGTCCAACCTATCATGGGGGCACAGCAACAGCAGCAAGGGCAGAATTTGGGCAATCCAGGTGTACCACCACATCAGCATGTGCCACAGCAACCACAGACCCCAGCCCAAGTCCAAGTTTCCCTGCCCCCTGCTCTGCCACTGCCCGCCAACAACGCAACTTTGCAAATAATGTCTTCTACCCCTAATGCCCCAAATCGTCAATGTACAGCCACACTGGCGTCCACGTGGTGTACACCTATGAAGGTGACTTCGCCCCCTAATACATGCTCCACTATTGTAAAACAGGTTATTAAAAAACAGCCAGTGGCTTCTGCAGCTGCTGCAGTGAAACAAAGTGAAGGGTTTGTTGGTGGCAATCCGCTCACTATGATGGTTACTCATGCAGTTGATATTTTGTTAAACAAAACACAGATGCAGCACCTCACCAGTGCTTGTCTAACGGGTTATGAATTAACATTGTTCAGTCCAAATATAATTTTGAAGCGGTGCAATGTCTTGAACCCAGCTACGTTACTACCCCTCCCTCAGGACAATGTGGAATTTGTCCATAATTGCATTTTTGCCACTGAGGAAGAAACCAAGGGACGGGTAGATATAGCCCCTATCTGACCCACTGGGAGAGCTGTTTGAAGATGGGTCTTGCTTCAAGTTACCAGATGGCACAACTACTGCAGCCTATGCCGTCACCACATTAAAAACAGTGATCAAATCTCATAGAATCACGCAAAATTCGGCACAGGCTGCAGAATTAGTTGCCCTCAGAGCTTGTGAAATAAGTGAACATTTTAGTGTTAATATCTACACTGATAGCCAGTATGCGTTTGGAGTAGCTCATCATTTTGGGCGACTCTGGGCGAATAGAGGCTTTACCACGTCGCATGGCACTACCATTCAGCATGGCACTTTGATTGTGGCACTTCTGAATGCTCTTGGCTTGCCCCGTCAGGTCGCAATCATTAAATGTAGTGCCCACAAGAAAATTACTGATGACTTAGGAAGAGGAAATGCTTTTGCAGATTCTACTGCGAAAGCAACAGCACAAGCACCATTTGACAATGCATACTTTGAGAGTAGTACCAGGTGGGAGCCCAAGAACGGAGTACTAGAAAATACCTTGCAGTGTGTTAGAGACATTCAAGCAGAAGCAACAGCAGAGGAAAGGGAGCAGTGGGAGAGGAATGGTAGACTGGACAGAAAGGGTTGTTACACAGAGGAGAAGATGGATGTTACCTAATTGTTATGTACACGCTCTGGTCACTATGGCCCACAGTCTTGCACACATCAGTGCCCAAGGCATCAAGACAACTTTGGACCATGTTTGGAGTAATCCTATGATATCCAAAGCTGCTAATAACCTGGTCAAGAGTTGTATGGTGTGTGCAATGCACAATGCACAATGCAGGGAAAGGGACCCCTGGTCACTTTGCCCCTCCTGATCTCCCCTTTGCAGCTATACAGATGGATGTTATCCACATGGAACCATGTAACAAACTGAAATATGTATTAGTGGTAGTATGTATGTTTTCAAAATGGACAGAGGCCTACCCATTAAAAGACAATGGTGCCCTCTCTACCTCCAAGATACTAGTCAAAGAGTACTTTCCTAGATACGGATTACCTAGGATAGTCTGGAGTGACAGTGGCCCCCACTTCGCTAATGAGGTAATGGAAAAGGTTTGTACTGCCCTCAACATCAAACAGCGATTTCATGCTGCAAATCACCCACAATCAGCGGACCTTGTAGAGAGGTATAATTACACTTTGAAGAGCAAAATAGCCAAGATTTGTACTGAGACCAATTTAAAATGGCCGGCTGCTTTGCCCCTAGCGCTGCTGTCCATTAGGACAACTGCTAGTAGCAAGTCACGATTATCCCCCTACGAGATAGTCATGGGAAGGCCAGCCAATATCTGGGGGGTACCGCGGCCAAAGAAGCTTTCTGAAGTCCAGTATCCTTTGTTTGTAGACTATTGTAAACAACTGACTAAAGATTTACGTTTGATCCACCAACAGGTCAAGGCCAACCTACAGACTCCTCTCGAAGGCCCTGGTCATCATTACAAACCGGGGGACTGGCTTATGACAAAGAACTTTCAAAGAACCAACAGTCTTCATCCCAGGTGGCGGGGGCCGGCCCAGGTACTGCTTGCTACACAGACGGCAGTGAAAGTGGAAGGAAGGAAAAATTGGATACATGCTAGCCATTGTAAGTGTGCACCGATTCCACTACAATCTACTCCAGCAGCAGAATTATCTTTGCCCCCTGACTACAGTGAAGTAGAGAGGCAGGAGAAACCTCCACATGATTCAAGTACTACCATTTCTGCCCCTGAGGTGATACAGCAGCCCAATGATGAAGGTTTGCTGTTTGAAGATCAACAAACCCATCGATACAACCTGCGTCCTCGCCCACCCAAATGAACAGAATTCTGAAGGTGCGTACAGTGGTGACACCCACGAAGAATTACATTTACATCACCCTGATAGCTCCCAGCTTGGAGCTACAGACTGAGGTCTCCTCTGAATGGCCAAGGAATCCTTTGCTCAGCAGAATACGGCACGCTTGCCTTCATGAAATACAGTTCCCTGCCTTCAACGCCACAGGTATTTCCGATGCCCCGATGTACCAGCATTAAAGCGAGCTATCCTCACTGTTGTCACGCACATGTTGGGCGATGAGGTTGTAAATGATTGTGAAGATTAAAACCTTAGCATGAACATGAACACGGGTGACTAGCCTGTGCAACGATACCAGAACATTGGTCAGTATAACACTGTCTCAACGTGAACACAAGCATAGTGGGATGCAGTATGTGCAACAATATTATCTGCTATAAGAAAGTGTGTAAGTGGGGTTAACACTTCTGTGGCTATCCACAGTGTAATGAGAGAAACTAATCCCAGTTCTACAGAAGCGGCCAGTCATTAGGGTTGGTGCAGCTTGTAGTCCCAGCGGGGAAGGTGCCTCTTCTGTTAAGTACCCAGCACACCACCAACCTGATTTCAATTGCTGGCCTCTGCCCTCCTTTGCTGAAATATTGAACAAACTGACGAACTATACTGGAGAAGAGCTTTGAAGTATCGCAACCTACTCACTAGGAGTTGAGCTCCCATAAGGAGTAAAACCCAACAAGGAGTGATCAAGGGACCCAGGATCAAGCCAACACCTATTGCCCAGTGTTCGAAGAAATCGTTTATGGACCAACTAGTGCAGCGAAACTATTAGAGAGGGAAGCACTGCGCTGCTGAACTCTAGCGGGTTGTGAACACTGCAGGAAACTCAGATATTTGTATATATATATATATGATTATTAGTATAGTGGTCTCAGTATTTTGCATTTGGATATTTGGTAATTGTGTGTGTATATTCTTGAACACACAAAGGTGGTGGAGACAAGTAAAGCAGCACCATAGAAAGGTAGTAGGAACAAGGAGGAGAGTAGAATAAAGTTATGAAAATATATCCATTTGGCAGGACAAACATCCCTCGAGAGAAGAGAGAAGAGTGGCCTTATAATTATTTCCACAAAACAATAATGAAGTACCTAGTGACCCTCATGTTAATATGTATAATGTCCAGCGGAGTTGCATCATTGTTGCAAAATCCAACCTTACATCCATTGATAAAGGTTCATGGGAAGTTGGATGTAACATTGAGTCTCACTGACTGCTGGATTTGCCGGCACCTGTCCAGACACCCTGAGGACCCAATAGGCCTTTATGAAGTACCAGTATCACCAGGCGAATATGAAAAACGGGAAGTGTGTCTTGTACCCAATACCACTTGGAGATGTGACCTACGAGCAAATCAGTGGTACCCTAGGTGTGCGTTGCTCCCTAATATCCAGGCAAAATATAAGCTTTCCCTGATTCCTGGAGAGAATGTCACACATAAAATGTTTCCCATATGTTTGGTACTCATTCTTACGGGCAAAACCCAGAGGCAAAATACATGGGGAAGGTCCCACCCGAACAATGTGTTTACACTCTGTTATTTGATAATAACCCGGGGAACTGGGAACTTGAAGGAGAGGAGAAATTAGACAGAAATTGGACATCATTAATTAATGGGACTCAGCACAATTACACTGTATATTATTGGAACCTGACGGTGGGAGGAGAAGAGGTTCTGGTAGATCCAGAAGGATTGTTATATGATCCCTCAAGGGAAAGAGATAGAAATGGTTAAGAATTCACCTTTAATATTGTCACTGGTTTTCCTTGGCCCCCTCTAGACGGCTAGATGCTCCTATGTTGCACCCTGGGCAAATGTATCATTGTTAAATGAAATTTGGAGGGATTAAAAGTATTGCAATAGTTCTGAGCATGACACACCCGAGAGTGTGGGTTTGCCCTGAGTAGAGTACAGCATTATAAACTCACAAGTCCAGGGAGGCATGTATTTCGTATGTGGAAGAACTGCGTATAAGGTACTCCCTCTAAATTGGGAAGGGATATGCTCACTGGTATATTTAGCACCCAACAGTACTGTGATATCAAATATAACATCTTCCCAGCCCCTTAACATGGGGAGTTTGGCTCATAGGTACAAACGAGGGACGCCCATATTGGAGGAATGAAAGAACTGGGTATTTCAAGTACTACACGTTCTTATTGCTGGATTTGGACTTTTTGACTTACAGCTGGCAATGATGAACATGTCCGCTGAAATAGCCATTGCATTTAACGCCACTAGGGAGGCCATAGGAAGTGTACAGCTAGAAATAAACTCTGCAGCTCAATTGGCTTTACAAAATCGTCTTGCTTTAGATTTAATTACGGTACAACAAGGAGGAGTATGTGTTTTAATCCAACATCAGTATCAGCAACAATGCTGCTACTTTGTCAACAAATCATCAGAGATAGAATTTGATATTGGGAAAATAAAAGAAGCAGTACAGGTACTTGAAAAGGGGGACCAATATGATAGAGGCAATTTGAGCTTGTCATGGCTATGGTCCTGGCTCTGCGGGTGGGGCTGGTTGTTTAAAGACATACTTTTTATAATAATAGCTATAATATTAAGCTGTCTGTTAGTACAGTGCTTACCTGCTCTATGTTCCTGTTTAAAAATGTGTAAACCTCCTCCAGTTAAAATACAAGAAACAAATTGAACTATAATGCAGAGAGAAAATTTCAATTTCCTAATGGCTATTGATCCCACTACTCTCACAAAAGATACTGGTTGCTCATACCCATCGGTTGTTTATGTCCCCATGAATATCAATACCAAGGAAGTAGGAGTGAAATTGAACATATATGAGGAGATTTAGAACTCCTTGTGAAAACGTTTGTTATATTTGAGAGAAAACTAAAAAAAGGGCCGATTGTAAGAATCCATTTTGTATTGCTCCTTTTCCATATAGACATTTAGTTTGAGTTCTCTCTCTAAACGCACTACCTATTGCATATGCTATCTTATATATTTGTTTAGTAAAAAAAGCCTGGTTCTACAACGGGCTTGCAGCTGGTTTCTTTCCCTAGCTGGGGCACATTACTCATTATAATCATGTGGTCAAAAATAAACTAACCGACCTCGGCTGTTTTATTTTGGTGATGGAAAGGTTGATTATATATGGCAGGAAGGCCTGAATGTATTATCTATATCTTTGAACCATGAAATCCTTTGAAGGGTTCTCAGAATGTGAGAAGTCAGACAGCTGCAGAAGGGAGTCGAGGACAGAGCAAGGACGGGAACCAGTGTGTGGAAACTGATTCCCTCCTTAAATTCCTGTATGACGTATATCATTATTTACTTATTTTATGTATCCTTTGATGTATGAGTATAAATATCGCTGTTAAAGGCACCATGGTAGCACACTTTACTTCAGGCTGGGGATGCCAGTTGTAAATTTGTTCTATTTGCTACAGCATAATAAATAAGACCTTGGTCTTGATTCTCCGACTCCTCGTGTCGAACTCCTTTGTAAATGCATTTGTAAGTATTTTTGGATCTTGCTTTACACAGTGAGATGTGCAGGAGTTCCAAATTTACCCCTTTCAGGAAGGACAGTCCAGGTTGTAGGAGTAGCGAATCAGTATCTGACCAACCCAATCACAGAAACAGTTCAGGTTAAAATTGGCAACTTTCAGGGAATGCACAGATTTTTAGTCTGTGATTCAAGTCCAGTATCCCTACTGGGAAGAGGCTTGCTGTGTAAAACCAGGTGCTCGATTACTTCTCCAAATGATGGGATCGAGATTCAGACAAACAGCGATAATGAAGATGACCAAGCCCCAGAGACAGAGTGTGAGACAATAAATGAGGAACACCCTCTGATTAATTTCTTTCCAATGTTCACAGTGAAGGAGCTTCACCCTGATTTACAGGAAACGGTTAAGGCGAAGGTGTGGGATCTGACAGGGAAATAAATAAGTTTGATAAAGGGAGTTGAGCCAGTTAAGCTTTGTGGAAATCCGAATGCATTTTTTCCTCAAATTTCGTAGTACCATATGCCACAAGATGTTCTTATGAAGGTCGCCCAAATAATTGCAGAATTTGTGGAGCAAGGGGTTCTGAAAGAAGTGTTGAGCAGCTCATGTAATTCACTGCTAATGGGACTGAAAAAGCCCGGTGGGAAAGTTCCAATTGTCCAGGATTTGAGAAAGATAAACGATATAGTGATCAAATGTTGCCCCGTGCTATCAAATCCAGCTGTGCTAATGTTTCAGATTCCATGCAATGCTGAGTGGTTCATTGTCAACTTGTCACAAGCTTTCTTTTCTGTGCCTCTTCATGAGGGCAGCCAATTTCTCTTTTGTTTCAAATTTTTAGATCTAGTATATTGTTGGTGTTGAATTCCTCAAGGGTTTTCAGAGTCACCTTCCATATTCAATCAGATCTTGAAAAAGAAATTGGAAATCGTTGGAATTGCCTTTCCAATCAACCTCGGTACAGTACAGTGATGACTTGCTGATTGCATCCAGAACAAAGGACGAGTGCAAGTATGACTTGATTGCCTTGTTGAACCATTTGGGAAAGAATGGTCATAAAGTGTCCCCACTTAAATTGCAGTAATGTCAGAAGGAAGTGAAATATTTGGGTCACCAGATTGGGAAGAGATCAAGGAAAATATCCAGGGAGAGAGTTACAACCATATTGCAGATGAATCCCCCGACTACACAGAGAGATGTCGGAATGTTTCTAGGGATAGTATGTTACTGTTGCCAATGGATTTCCAATTTTTCAGTCATTTCGAGGCCATTGCAGAAGCTGACTCACAAAGAGGTCACCGATCTCATAGTGTTAGACCAGGCTGGTATGAAAGTGTTTTCTGAGTTGAGAGAGAGTATGTGCAAAGTTCTGGCTTTGGGTGTGCCTGATTACATCAAACCTTTTACATTGTTTGTCATGAGCGTGATGCGTGCTCTTTGTCTTGACACAGGTCCACGGAGGTGTAAATCGTCCAATAGCATATCTTTTAGCTACTTTGGACCCAGTCGCAGCAGCCTTACCAGGTTGTTTGTGGGCAGTTGCAGCAGTTGGACAGATCCTCACACAATGTGAAGGTATAGTGATGGGACATCCTTTGACAATTATGGTCACTCACTCAGTTGAAGTTCTCCTTACCTGCACCAAGGCTCAATATTTAACAGGTGCAAGATTGACCCGTTATGAGATGAGTATTTTAGGGTCACCAAATGTGTCATTGAAAAGATGTACAGTGCTGAACCCGGCAACTTTGCTTCCAATTGAAAATGCTGAAATTGAAAAGGTGGAAGACATTGAGCATGATTGTCTTGAGGTAACTGAAACCGAGACCTGACACTAGAGATACTAGAGATTGGAAGAGAATGACCAAATTGTTTTTGTCAATGGTTCTTGACTAAGAGACAATACAGGGACACTGAGACCAGGATAAGCCGTGTGCACAATTTCTGGTATCCTGGGAGCGCTTTTGCTTTGGGAAGTGTATTCTGGACTAGTAGTGGAACTGGTAGCCCCTCCTACAGCATGCCATGTTTCTGCTCCTCTGAAAGTTACCCTCTATATGGACAGCCAGTATTGATTTGGAATAGTCTATGATTTTGGCCAATTATGGTCACAGAGAGGTTTCATGACCTCTCCTGATTCACCAGTGAGAAATGGTGAGAGAATTAAAGAATTGTTGCATGTTATCCAAATGCATGACAAGATTGCCGTGGTGAAATACAGTGCATATCTGAAATCTCAAGACTTTGGCCCTCATTCTGACCTTGGCGGGCGGCGGAGGCCGACCGCCAAAGTCCCGCCGTCAGGTTACCGTTCCGCGGTCGAAAGACCGCGGCGGTAATTCTGACTTTCCCGCTGGGCTGGCGGGCGGTCGCCTTCAGACCACCAGCCAGCCCAGCGGGAAAGAGGCTTCCACGATGAAGCCGGCTCGGAATCGAGCCGGCGGAGTGGAAGCTGTGCGACGGGTGCAGTTGCACCCGTCGCGTATTTCACTGTCTGCGCAGCAGACAGTGAAATACATTTAGGGGCCCTCTTACGGGGGCCCCTGCAATGCCCATGCCACTGGCATGGGCACTGCAGGGGCCCCCAGGGGCCCCGCGACCCCCCCTACCGCCATCCGGATCTCGGCGGTCCGACCGCCGGGATCTGGATGGCGGTAGGGGGGGTCGGAATCCCCGCGGCGGTGCAGCAAGCTGCGCCGCCGCGGAGGATTCAATGGGGCCGCGGTACACTGGCGGGACCCCGCCAGTGGTGCCGGTCCGACCGCGGCTTTACCGCCGCGGTCGGAATCCCCATTGGAGCACCGCCGGCCTGTCGGCGGTGCTCCCGCGGTCCTCCGCCCTGGCGGTCAAAGACCGCCAGGGTCAGAATGACCACCTTTGTATCAATGGGAAATGGATATGCAGATTAAGTCACAAGATTTTGCACATTGAACTGTATGTTTTTCAAACATAAGTGGGAACTGTTGCCTGAAGAAGACGAAACATGTTGAAATTATGCATTGAAAGTAATTGATATGATGGAAGAATTGAAAATGTTGCAGAATAATGTTGGCAGGGAAGAAAAACGTTCATGGAGCAAAATGCAATGTGTACAAAGACAGGATGAATTTTGGGTTTCAGAAGAGGGTAAACTGGTTTTGCCTAATAGTCTGTTGTCTCAAATGGCCAGGTATTATCATGGTCAAACACATGTTGGGAGGGATGCCATGATTCGTCTGTTCAAACATGATTGGTTCAACCCGAGGTTTAGACAAGTTTCTGAAGCAGTTTGTCCTTTGCATCATTTGCCAGCAATTGAACGTGGGGAAAGGGACAGTTAATTTGAGGCACATTGGAAGGGCAGGAGGTCCATTCAGTAGAATGCAATTGGATTTTATTGAGATGCCTGTATGTGGAGGTTTGAGATACATGTTGGTGATTGTTTGCATCTTTAGTCACTGGATTGAAGCATACCGTACAAGAAGAAATGACAGCCTCACAGTAGCGAAACTACTGCTTAGGGAACTAATACCACGTTTTGGGTTTCCGATTTCTTTAGAATCAGATAGAGGAAGTCAATTCAACAATGAAGTAATTAAATTACTGTGCGCAACATTGAACATTGAGCAGAAGTAGCATTGTAGTTACTGCACTGAAGCATCAGGACTAGTGGAGCAGATGAATGGTACCCTGAAGTCAAGAGTTGCAAAGATGTGTGTGCATCCACAAATTTGAAATGGCCTGATGCATTGCCTTTAGTTTTGATGACAATGAGAAACACACCCAACAGGAAGACTGGATTGCCGCAGCATGAGATCTTTATTGGCCAAGCCAGGAGTTTGCCAGCGGTGCCTGCAAATGCACTTGTCAACATTACAGATGATATGGTGTTGGACTACTGCAAAGGTCTGGCTGATGTGGTTCGCTCTTTCCCTCAGCAGGTGGAAGCCACCACACTGTCACCAATCTATAACCTAGGGCACAACCTGAGAGACAGTGACTGGGTTGTGGTCCAGAAACATGTGAGGAAAACATGTTTGGAGCCTCATTGGAAAGGTCCATTCCAGGTAGTTCTGACGACTATCACAGCTGTGAAGTGCGCTGGAGTTCCGAACTGGATCCATGCCAGCCACACGAAGAAAGTGGCATGTCCTTCGGACAATGAAGAAGAGTTGTTGAGAGTACCAACAATGACAGAACAAGTCTTAGGGCCGGAAGGAGAAGACAGAGAAACTGAGACCGGTTCTGAGCCCATTGATAACGATTCAGTCACTCCGGTGAGAGAAGAAGGAGAAGATCTCTGGGTGGGGGGGGGGGGTGACACTGAGTCTATCTCAATTGAGGCAACAGGAGAGTCTAGTCAGAGGTAGGCTTTCCCAGAAGCAGACGATTTAGAGAGACAAACAGAGCACTTACCAGACCCCGATGGTAAAGGAGTTGAGGTGGATCAAAGTCAAGGTGCACTAACTCCTCCTGAACCAGTTGCAGGTCCGTCAAGAGAAAACACCACAGAGCAAGAAGAAGTTTCAAGTTCAATACTAAAAAGAGCATTGACCAAGGGTCCACTGAAAGGAGATAAGTGGCCGGAATCACAACCAAAGAGAAAGGAAGCAGTTGTTGAAACAACAATCGAGGAATAAGTAGACACATCCAGGAGAGAAGATCTGAGTGAAGGAGAGTTGCAAGAAGATCGAAAGTTGAAAAGAAAGAGAATAGCAAGTCGAGGATATTCAGGTCCTGAATGGGTGTATGCAATTACAAGTGAATGGCAAAGATAATTTTTGTCTTTTTGTTTTGATCTAGACATTCCAGGTCAATATTTTGGCACTTGAAGGAAACTGATGAACTGAACTGTTGAGACAAATTGAGAAAGTACAAAGAGAAAAGAGACTGTTGAGAGTAACCAGAAGACTTTGATAACTTGATTTGACTTTTGAAACCTGATTTTGATAAAGCTGCTTACTGATTTTGACAAAGGATCCTGGAAGTGAGACTGAAAGCTGTAATTAACTGTTGAAAGAAGATTTTTGTTTTTGTTTTGATTCTTGCTGCATTTCTCTAAATTCTCTCTTCTACGTCTCTCTTCTACTTTCTGAAGTGTGATTCACACCTCTCTACATATGCCTTGAAACTCTGATTTTTATTGCCTCAATAGTGTGGGGGCAATGGTAGCCAAATGATCTTTTGTATCTTTTGTGATTCACACTTCTCTGCACCGCCTTGAAACTCTGATTTTATTGCCTCAATAGTACAGGGCAATTGTGGCCAAATGGTCTTTTGTACAGTGTTTAATTTGTGCTTGTTGTTTCCGTTGCGGAGCACCTACACTTTTTTTTAGGGCTGGCACTTATTTTTCTGCCTCAAGCATTTACTGCGAACAAAAGACACATATGGGAAAGACTGAGGAAGAGAAAAACGAAAAGTGTCACAGAAAGCTGCAGGAGTGAGCTGAAGTGGCAGGGAGTGGCTGTAAATGGATTGAAGAGGCCCAAGATAGTTTCAGGATTACGCTGCCTCAGTATTACGTGTTCGCACATTTAATTGCAGCAGCCACATATATAAGAGGAGGGCTTTGGGCAGGGTACCTTTTTATTTACAAATTAAGCACTGATTCCATCTGAACCAAAGCGGATTAACCAGTTGCTGTGCTGCATTTTTTGTGATAAATCTCCTTCACCCACCCACACTACTTCAACCACTGAAATGAGAGTGACACAGCAATCAAATGACATCAACTTATGGGTGACCATTTAACTACAGGAAATAAATTGCAGCACACCTACCTTACCTTGTCTTCCGCTGTGCACTGACCGCACTTCAGTGTCTGGGGACCAGGCTGCAGGATGTTTGACTTGGCAGTTGGCACTTGGTCTGGGGTCATGGCGCTCCCACAGCAGGAAGGGGGGAGTCTCCTGGCTGAACCCCAAATAATCTCTCACTCTAGAGCTGGGCACAGGCACACACAAGTCGGTGACTCGGCATTGGCGAGCGGCACCCACAGCCGTGCACAAGAGAGGGCCAATGTGCCCACCATTGCAGCTTTTAAACTGTGCCACGGGGGCAGGACAATACTTTTTGGCAGGGCTGTCAATTGGTAGCGCGTTCGTGTGCTACTGGATTGATGGCCCTATGGCCCTACACCACGGCCATTAAGGATGGACGGCAGCCACACATGTGCTGATGGCTGCTGCCAGCTGTTGCAAGTGTTGTACTTGTACATAAATAACTTGTATCCAACTATTTTCCACAATCCTGTACATTGCACCGACTGAGAGCCCACACTGTCCAAGTAATGCTGCGTGCACACTGCAAATCGCATGCTCATTTGCCGTCACTCAGCAGGAGCAGCCCTGTCCTACCCACCACCGCCAGCCACGCACACACTCAGTCACTCACTGCAGCCTGGATCATGTGACCGAGCCCCTGATTTAATATATTCTCACGCCGGAGGGAGGATTTGGTGGGGGTGACGTGATGGGTACAGCCTGCATGGGCATCACTAGGTGATGTTTACAGTGAGGCTAGTGAGTGCACGTCCACTGCTGGTGGCGCGGTGCTGTCCCCCAAACAATTTTCCACACAACGGGCTAATAAGTGCCCAACAATTAGCCACCCACAATTGGGTTTTTTCCCACAAAATGGGAACAATTTTGCCCATTTGTGTGGGAAATCAACCAATCTGGCAACACTGTCCCCTTTTGTTCTACTGCAGCCTCCCAGAGTGTTCTAAAGAACAACTAGAGTGCTAACAGTCTTACTTATGACAAAAATGTGCCACACCAGAAGCCATCTCAGTTGGATCAAACTGGTAACACTTAAAACATTTAATTTAGAAAGGAACAAAATGAGGGTGTTCATTTTGTCACAGAAATTATGGTTAATGCTGTAGATAGAAAAATTAGGACACGTTTTAAGTGGGTTCTCAATTATCTCCCTCCTCTATTCCATTAAAACATTCTGACATGCAGACGGAAATATGCACTTTTAACACCAGCAGCAGACTGCCAGTTAACTCCCTGGTAATCAGCAGCTTTACTACAGTGTTCTAATGAGCAACTACAGTGCTAAAATTCTGAATTTATGCTAGAAGTGTGGCACATCTGAATGCCATCATGATGGAATTGAAGTGGAAAACTGAAAGCATTTGCAACTGAGAATATGGTAATAAATAAGGAAATTAAGGAGCTTTATAACAAATAAGTTTCCCAAGATGGCCACCAAAGAAAAAAGAGCAAAAAATGAGGCATACATATCACCCAAAGGTAGCCCACGTATATCCCAATAACAGAACTGTGTAAAACACTTAGGCCCTCATTACAACCCTGGTGGTAAATCCCGCTTACCGCCGTGCTGAAGGCCACCAACATACCGTGGGCGCAGAGGAAATCTGCTACAGGTATTACGACCCACATCTCGTAATCCACTACTATACAGACACCCACACAAGTCCGCCACACCAAAGGTCAGTGATAAACTGGCGATACCAAAACCCACACCATCACGCCAATAAGAATACGCCCACACTATCACGACCCACAAATCAACATGGCGGTCTTTGAACCGCGGTAATCCATTGGTGGTACACACCGCCGCGCTCAAAATACACACACACTTACAAAACACAACCACATTGGACAAATCGAAATACACACACCTGATACACATACACACACCACACCCACACACTCACAACACTATAAAACACACACCCACATTACCCACAACCACTTACAATGACATTTTTGTGAAGAAGCACAGAGAGAGAATAGCTAACACTACACCAGCATCCACTAGCACACCACGCCATCACGCATACAACATCCACGCACCTCAAACAACACACACCAACACAACATTTTACACAGCACAACAAACATCACCTCACACATTACCCACACCACATCATGGCACCTCAAAGACACCCCGGGTTTTCTGAGGAGGAGCCAGGGTCATGGTGGAGGAAATCATCCGGGTAGAACCACAGCTTTTCGGATCACAGGTGCAGCACACCTCCATTGCTAGGAAGATGGAGCTATGGCGGAGAATCGTCGACAGGGTCAACACAGTGGGACAGCATCCAAGAACACGGGATGACATCAGGAAGAGGTGGAACGACCTATGGGGGAAGGAACGCTCTGTGGTATCCAGACACCAGATTGCTGTACAGAGGACTGGCGGTGGACCCCCACCTCCTCCCCCGCAACTAACAACATGGGAGGAGCAAGTCTTGGCAATACTGCATTCTGAGGGCCTTGCAGGAGTAGCAGGAGGACTGCAAGTGTTGTACTCTGGTAAGTCATATCATTATCACCATATCCCCCCACCCCACCTGCATGCCATCAAATGCCCCCACCCTCACCCTCACCCCCATCACTCCAACACCTCACATATGCCCCACTATCACAACCCAGCCATCCCAATACCAAGTCCTCCATGCCACACCAAAGCATGGACACCCATTGCCAAAGCATGTCCAGTACAGACACCCACACAGACCCCACAACACTAATCAAACAATGGCAAACACAACAAGGCAAGCACAGGAATAGAGGGTAACTCACCCAATGCACAAGATGGTGCACACAGATACTAAAACTATGCATTTATGCCCCAACAGGACCCATACCCAACGTCACCAGACAGGAGGTGCGAGACATATCCAGTCCCCTCACAGAAGAGGCCCACAGTGACGACAGCAGCTCTGCACTTCTAGATCAAGATGACCAGCCCGGCCCATTAGGGACCTCTGGACAGTCTGTTCCCCTGCCACAGTCATAAGCCACCACAGAGCCTCCCCCCTCAGGAGACACCACCACAGCACCCACCCAGCGGGCCCATCCCTCTGTTCCCAGGACACATCAATCAGCAGTGTGCCCACCACTACAGGGACCCCAGGCAAACCCACGACAATCAGGGACAGGGGGTCAGTGGCAGTGGGCACATGGTTCAGGGGATAGAGGCACAGGATAACAGGAAAACTGGGAGGACTGCTGTGCGTCAGGGGGAGGACAGGCCCAGGGAATCCACTCTCCACGAGGCATTCTCCAACATCATGGGAGCATACCATCATTCCCAGGAGACCATGGGCAAGGTACTGGCCAAGTTGCAGGAGACCCAGCGGCTGCAGGAGGAACACTACCTGAGGATCAGAGAGGACTTGAAGTCCATCAATACCACCGTGGTCACCATTCCAGGGTTGCTGGCAGACCTGGCCAACACCATGAGGGACACAGTGGCACACATACAGGCCCCTGACACTAGCCTGAACGATGAACGGCCCTCCACCTCCGCCGGTGCTAGTGGACAGGAGGCCCCGCCACAGGACCAACAGGCAACCAGCACCCCAACCCCTGCAGAAGGAGAACCAGCCAGCAAATGGTCCCTGAGATCCAGGAACAAGACAGAGAACATTGCCAAGACCCCCGCCAGGAAATAACACACTCCTGATTGTCACCCTTCTGTCCCATTTTGTCACCCTGTCCACCTTAAACTGCCATTGCTCCCCTTCCTATGCCCCCTTGGACAATGCGCCTGTGAGACCAAGAGACTGAACTCTACCATGGATATTCCTCCACTATCACCCCAGCCCATTGCACACACCCCTCCACTTATTAGCACAAAAATAAAAACCCTTGAATCACAAATCAATCTGGAGTCAGTATGTACTTTTACAAATGTGTTATTGCAACCTTTCGGAAATATAGCCATGTCCATGTTCATGTTCACATACCAATGTAACACAGTTGTTGGGCAGCAGTAAACATAGCAGAGGGCACAAAGTGGGACCCAGATCTGTGAAATGGAAAGCCAAAGCGACATGTCAGGGTCCATACACAGAGGTAAAAATGCAGAATTATGCTATGTCCTACAGTAGTATGAGATGTGAGAAGCAGTGCCATCCTCTTACCTGTGTCTCACTGGAAATATTGCATGATGATGTTCTTTCGGTTGTCTATATCTTCTTCTTCTGCCTCCTCTTCTTCACTGTCCACAGGCTCCACAGCTGCCACAAGACCAGCATCAGGCCCATCCTCCTGCAGAAAAGACACCTGGCATCGCAAAGCCAGGTTGTGCAACATAAAGCATGCCACGATGATCTGGCGCACCTTCTTCGGTGAGTAGTATAGGGAGCCACCTGTCAGATGGAGGCACTGGAACCTGGCCTTCAGGAGGCCGAAGGTGCGCTCTATTATCCTCCTAGTTCACCCATGTGCCTCATTGTAGCGTTCCTCTGCCCTTATCCTGGGATTCCGCACTGGGGTCAGTAGCCATGACAGGTTGGGGTAACCAGAGTCACCTGCAAATATCGAGGGACAACTGTTAGACATCCTCCAAACATTAGGGACCCTCCCATACACAGACACCTATTTAAACTGTGTGGGGACCTTGGGCTCACCTATTAGCCACACCCTGTGCCTCAGTAGTTGCCCCATCACATAAGGGATGCTGCTATTCCTCAAAATGTAAGCATCATGCACAGAGCCAGGATACTTGCCATTCACATGGGAGATGTACAGGTCTGCCAAACACACCATCTGCACATTCATAGAATGGTAGCTTTTGCGGTTTCTGTACACCTGTTCATTCCTGCAGGGGGGACAAATGCCACATCTGTACCATCAATGGCACCAATGATGTTGGGGATATGTCCCAGGGCATCATAGAAGTCACCTTTCACTCTGGGCAAATCCTCCACCTGAGGGAACACGATGTAGGTGCGCATGTGTTTCAGCAGGGCAGATAACACTCGGGACAACACGTTAGAGAACATTGGCTGTGACATCCCTGATGCCATGGCTACTGTTGTTTGAAAGGAGCCACTGGGCAGGAAATGGAGTACTGACAGGACCTGCACTAGAGGGGGTATTCCTGTGGGATGGCAGATAGCTGACATCAGGTCTGGCTCCAACTGGGCACACAGTTCCTGGATTACGGCACAATCAAGTCTGTAAGTGATAATGGTGTGTCTGTCTTCCATTGTCGACAGGTCCACCAGGGTTCTGTACACCGGAGGATGCCGCCATTTCATCACCTGCCCCAGCGGACGTGCCCTACGGAGGAGAAGGGTGAGCAGAGGGTCATACCCCACATAGGTTTCACAAGGCTGTTTTGCACAATAGTGAACTATTCTTTGTGTGCCTTTGTCTGTCCGTATACATGGCCAAAAGTGCTGTGACGCAGTTAGTTGGCCTGCCATGTGGCCACCTGAAATGGTGGCTGCCTGACCTGTAAGGAGGGATAAGGGGAAATGAGGTAACTGCGCTGCGTTGTGCTGCGTCGCGGTAGGCGGTCGAAGACCGCTGCACTATTCAGCATTGGTTTAATATTGGGCCCTATGGGTTCCAGGAGCCAAAGACGATGTATGTCGGCGGTGACGGTAAGCACCGCAGCAGACGTGACTGCCATTTTCTATCTGTTCACTCACTTGATACCTGACCTTCAACAGGAGAGGACCTACACTGCAAGTGCTGCTGTGACCTTAGTCTGGAAGCGACAATGGCTACAGTGTCTGGGGCCCCTGCCTTCACTGCGGAGGAGTTGGAGAAACTGGTGGATGGGGTCCTCCCCCAGTACACGCAACTCTACGGTCCATCAGACAAACAGGTGAGTACACTGTGTGCGTGTGTGCATGGTGGATGGCACATGATTGTGTGGAGTGTCGTGGATGGAAGAGATGGGGGGGCACAGGCCTGCATGTGAGGATGGTGAGTGTATGTTTTTCTGGGCCAGGGTGGGAGGTTTGTGGCCAATGAGTGAGTAGAACTGGACAGGGGAGTAACATCCATTTTTACTTCGCTATTCCTCTAGGACAGTGCCCACCAGAAGAAGGGTATTTGGCGTGCCATCGCCAAGGAAGTGCGGACCCTGGGGGTATACCATAGACGGAGCACCCACTGCCGGAAAAGATGGGATGACCTGCGCCGCTGGAGCAAGAAGACAGCGGAGGCCCAGCTGGGGATGGCCTCCCAACGTGGAAGGAGTGCCCGTCGCACCATGACCCCCCTGATGTATCGGATCCTGGCGGTGGCATATCCTGAGTTGGATGGGCGCTTGAGGGCATAACAGCAGCCACAAGGGGGTGAGTACAGTCTTATTCAGCTGACTCAGCGTGCTTGAAGAGGTGTCTAGGTGGGGGCGGTGGGCTGTGGGTTCCCCTAGGGAAGGGCAGACGCGCCTAGGTACATCCATTGCGTTGCAGGCTCAGTGCCACTCCAACCCCAAAGGTGGTAGTTGCCCTCTACACCTAGTCAGGCTCCTATGGGTTCCAGCTGTGCATTAAATGGGTCTGGGCAGAGTCCCCCATGGGCATGTGGTTTTCCCCTGCACTGTTAGTGAATGCGCTAGTGGTAGTGCAAAGGCCGGCTCCCTGTGTGTTGTGTCCGCCAACGGTAGTGGTGTTGCAGGCATTGACCATGTGTCTCTTCGGTCTTTCCCCCCCTTTTTGTTTTGTCACCCTGTCCCTGTGTGCATTAGCATCATCTGGCGGAAGAGCATTGGCACTGGAGCAGGAGGGAGCTGCAACCCACTTGGCCCTCAAGGGTAAATTTACGGAGTCTGAAGGCACTAGTGGGACGGAGGGCGAGGGGAGCTCCACGACGGGGACAGGAGCAGACACCAGCGACAGCGACTCCTCCTCTGATGGGAGCTCCCTTGCGGTGGCGGGCATCTCTGTGCCCACCGCAACAACAGGTACAGCCACCACCCCCTCCACCAGCACCGCCCTCCCAGCAGCCCCTCATTGTGTTTCCCGTGCCCGTTCACCCAGGAGGGTGGGCATCTCCTTCGCCCCAGGCACCTCAGGCCCTGCCCCAGTCAGCCCTGCTGCCGTCAGTGAGGAGGCTATTGACCTCCTGAGATCCCTCACTGTTGGGCAATCAAATATTTTGAATGCCATCTAGGGTGTCGAGAGGCATTTGCAGCAAACAAATGCATACCTGGAGGGCATTCATTCTGGCGTGGCGGCCCAACAGAGAGCATTTCAGCCTCTGGCCTCAGCACTGATGGCAGCCATTGTCCCTGTGTCCAGCCTCCCCCTCCAACTTCCACTACCCACCACCAATCCCCTCCACCTCAGCCTATCCCAAGCACACCATCAGACCAGCATTCACCCAAATCAACACACAAAGTTAGTTCATGCAATCAGAAGGACCACACAACCCACAAGCACTCAGACAAGCACCATACCCATGCAGACACACCAACATCCACTGCCTCCACTCTGTCCCCCTCCTCCACGTCCTCCTCCTCCCTCCCAGTCTCATCTCCATTCATACCGGCATGCACTACATCCTCAGCCACTACCTCCATCGCCAGCACGCCCATCACCACACACCGCTCACGTGCACTCACCACCCCACTACCATTCACACATCCCCTGTGTCCTCACCCAGTATGTCTGTGAGCCCACCTCCCAAACTACACAAACGCAGGCACACACCCATCCAACAGCCATCCACCTCACAACAGCCTCAGGCCCATGCACCTTCACCCAAATTCAGCAGACGTACACCTCCTACAACCACTCCCTCTTCCTCCACTCCACACCCCCTCGATCTTCCCGTCCCAGTGTGTCTAAAAAGCTTTTGCTGGCTAACATTGACCTCTTCCCTGAACCTCCACCGTCCGTCCTTCCCCTAGGGCCAGGATGTCCAGGTCCCAGCCCAGCACCTCAGCCACCAAATCCTCCAGCACTGTGGTCTCAGAAAGTCCTGTAACATCGCAGGTGGCAACCATCAGGGCTGCCAGTATGCCACCTAGCGAGGCCAAGGATCAGCCCATTCTGCCACCTACCAAAGTGAAGAAGGTGCCCACATGCCGTAGGGAGAAGCTGCTCCAACCACCCAGCAAGGCCTCCTCCAAGCCAAAAGGGGACAGTGCCAAGGGACCAGCACTAACATCCAAGGTAGGGAAGGGACACAAGGGCAAAGGGAAATCAGGACAGGGCACGAAGCCTCTGGCACCCAGAACAGCAACCTGTACGGCGGTGGACACCGCCACCTGCACCGCCACCTGCACTTCCAGCTGCACGTCTGCTGTCTCAGCAACAGTCCCCAGCATCATCCGCAGTGGGCAGCCGTCTGAGGCTGCAGGAGACGTCCTGCTGTCTCCCTCCACAGGTGCTGACACATTAACCACCGGCAGCATCTCCGCCACAGACACCACCGCAACCACTGCCACCAGCCCCGCGTCGTGCTCAGACAGTGCCACCACAGCCGGCATGGCTAACATTCCCAGTGGACAGCTGTCTGAGGATGGAGGAGATGTCCTGGACCCTGCACAGACTACTTGAGGCACGACACCCAGCACTGTTTGTACCAGCAGGTGGCAGGCAAAGTCGCAGCAGGGTGGAGTGTGTCTCTGCCTCCATGGAGTATCATGCTACCTGTACCCAGGCAATCTCGTGGCACACACACCCAGGTGAGGGGATGGGGCCTGCCGCACTGCTTGTGAAGCACTCTGGGCACAAAGCCCCCTCCAGACCCAGTGGAGAAAAGCATTCACTACTCAAGTCCTTGGCAGGATGAAGCACTCTGGGCACCAAGCCCCCTCCAGAACCAGTGGCGAAAAGCATCCACTACCCCAGTCCTTGGCAGGATGAAGCACTCTGGGCACCAAGCCCCCTCCAGAACCAGTGGAGTAAAACATCCACTACCCCAGTCCTTGGCAGGATGAAGCCCCCTCCAGACCCAGTGTCAACAACTTGAGAGACTGTGGCTTTGCACTCCCCAGGATAATGCAGTGGGTAAACCACCCACTTGAGAGACTTGAGAGACTGTGGCTTTGCACTCCCCAGGATAATGCAGTGGGCAAACCACTCACTTGAGAGACTGTGGCTTTGCACTCCCCAGGATAAAGCAGTGGGCATGGGGCCCCCTCATAGAGCAGTGGCGTCGTCCGTTCATCCGGCTGAGGTGCCCCCCTCCCCTTCCCCTGAGGTGCCTGTTTATTTTCGATCTGATGCCCCAGCAGTGTTCTCTCTGTTTCGAGTCAGGTATCATGTGTGGGCTTTGCCCATGCATTTTGGGACCACTGGTCCACGGACAATGATTGGTACACTATCCGGACTTGTGTAGTTGCTGTACATATTTGTATATACTGATGATTTAAAGTTATCTTGGCCTATCTGAATTTTCAATGATTACACTCGTTACAATCATTTAATTTTGTCCTTGCGTTCTTCCAGGGGGTGACGGGGTGTAAATGTAATTTTTCTGCATGTATTTGTGTGTATGTTGTTGTGGGTGGGGGTGTTGCGTGTTGCGTGTGTGTGTGTCACTCTCTCTTTCCTCCCCCTCCCCTGTGTGATAGGTACAGTACTCACTGTGGTCTTCGCCGGCGTCTTTGCTGCTCCTGGTAGAAGAGGAGGTAGACCAACATGGGCAGGACCTGTAACTTGGGCTCCATGGTGTCCTGGTTCCTCGTTGGATGTTGAGAGGTGAGTAGTTTCCGTTCAAAGTCCTGTTTCCGCCATGCTTTTGATGGCATTGGTACCGCCCCGGAAAAGGTGGCGGATAGGCCTGTTGTAATAAAGTGGGCGGTACATTGTGTTCTGCCTGTCTGTTGGCGGTTACCGCAGCAGTGTTTGTTTCTACTGCCGAGGCGGTCGGTGTGTTAAAGTGGCTGTCTATGTTGGCGGTTTCCGCCATGGTCGTGATTACATTTTATTTTACCGCCCTGTTGGCGGTATTACCGCCGCTTTGACACCGACTGCCAGGGTTGTAATGAGGGCCATAATTTGTTGTCATTTTGCAGTTTTTTATAGTGCAGACCTGACTTGAAGGTATTGAAGTGCTTCGTATGAGCATCAGTTATATTACACAAGGACACATTCATTTTGTTTTAGAGATGGGGAGGTTAAGGGCCTAATTTAGAGTTTGGGGGATGGGGTTACTCCATCATAAACCTGACAGATATCCCATCTGACGTATTACAAAGGCATTATATCCTATGGACATCGTAATACGGCAGATGGGATATCTGCCACATTTGTGACAGAGTAACCCCTCGGCCAAACTCTAAATCAGGCCGTAAGTGATTTGCCCAGAATCACAGGATCTCAACCTGTTGCCAAAACTTGAACCTGGTTCACCAGCTGCAAAGCCTGTGGCTCTGGCAGTACGACGACATCCTCTACCCTAAGTGTAACATATAATCAAGTGCTCAACTGGATAAAAAAATAAAGATAGCAAATGATTTAAAAGTGCTTTGTCGCTATTTGAGAACTCAGAAAATATGTCCTCATTTAGTTTATTAGAGCACTAGCTATAATTTCTATGGGAATAAGATCTTCTCATCTTTATAATTTCTAAAGAAATGCTTTAGGCATTACAGTTTTTAATACATCAAGATTATGTCAGGCATGTCCCACTTTTGTAAGAAATATAGAATGTTAGCAATCTAGTTGTTCATTAGTATACTGTGGAGAGGCAGGTGTCAAGGGCACCGACTTGGATAATTGAGGGCAGGGGGGAGGGTGCAGGGGGACAGGTTGACCATTGTGGGTAGGTGGGAGGGGCAGTGGCAGCACAACAGACCATGGAGGGCAGAGGAAAGGGGGACAGGGCCAACAAACCAACCATGCAGGACATGAAAGAGAGGGTGTGTCAGTATAACCATTGAGAGCAGAAAGAAGAGGCAGTCACAGTAAAACCATACATACCAATAGATTTGATTCAGGCAGGAGATTCTAGATGTTTTAAGCCCAAAAGGGGCATAATTCATCTGTCTCCCACCTAACATTTTCTCTTTTTCAATGGAAGTCAGTGGGGAAAATCAATTCCCGAGGGTTTTTGTTTCTCCAAAAGTGGCAGTGACAGAACAACGGCCACACAGGGCTGTAATGAGATAGCAGGGGCATGGACTTGGATGTACAATGTATATGGCACAGAGACAGGGAGGCAGGAGCAGGAAGCTTGGGTAGGGGTATCACAATGCCAGGCCAGGCTCTGACTTCAACTCACACCCCACCATGCTTTGCACTGGGCTTCTTATTTAACATTAAAGAAAACCTAGACATTCGCAAAAAAACAAAGGTTACAGGGACATTATAGTTAGGAAATACAATTTAAAAAACTTTGGGAAATCACAAAAAGCCAAAAAAACATAGGCTACTGGGGCGTATTAGTTCCGATTTTACACGTACAAAATCATAGAAACTCAACGTTTGTAGTTAGAGATATTTCAATTTTTATGGAAAAAATCCACACATTTTATGTGCATGAGTTCAATCACTGTATAGTCATTAGAAACCTCCAATGAATACCAATATAACATATCTTCTCCACATTTAAGCCCCTAGCCAAACTTTATGGATCTGGACTTGCATTTGGAGGAGATATATTATATTGGTGCATTACCAGCTGTATTCATTGGATGTTTCTGGCCCTTTGGGGACACACCCTGGGAACAGTGGGTGTTTATGGTGCTGTGAACGCATTGGGATTTTTTCACTGGATGGGCAAATTGGGACAAAGGTAGGAGGTGCAGTGTCATTAGACGCTTGCTGTCCCTTTTTGTTAATACATACAATATAGTCATAATCTTTGGTGGGCCACATAACGAAAATGGAAATAAACTTGAATGTTTTTGTGCCTATTTGTATCAATACACGTTTCTAAATATTGTTTCTTCTAGAACTTTGGTTGTAGAAATATGAGGTTGAAATTTGGACGTTTCCAAGGTAATCTCTGCTTTACTATACGAGAAGCATCATCACATTCAGTCCAGCCAAATGAATTTTAAGGTAGAATGTGTAGTGGCCAGAGTTGATGGTGTATGAAGGAAAACAAAAGCCACAGTAGTGTATTTTTTCTTAGGAATTGATATCTGACCAGCTTTAATGTTGGTGATGGCAGTATTATTTTTGCTACTATAAGCTCTGCATCTTTGTAGCATGATAAAAGGATATTTTTAACTGTCTTACAACCAATGTAGACAGCATTTCTGATGTGCAGTCTGGACAGGACTTGTTCTGTACAGCTTTTACAATTAGTTTTTCAAATGCCACTTACTTGCAATCTGGTATTGCAAGGAATACAAGTCACTCCGATTGAATGCCTGTTCTGTCTGTACAGCGACAATTTATACATTCATGGTTCCATGATTAGTTTGTTGTAAAGACATCATTAATTGCTGTTCCCTCATTTTCTAAGACATTCAATACTACCATTAAAAACTTTTGGGCATCTTGTTGCACGTTCAAAGTGAACTGTGTACCGCCATAACAGTGGTCAACAATATCACGTATATATGCAGTAGAGCTACGCATTTGTTTTTTAATATGTACTTATTAGAAAAGAGATTTCAAAGCTTAACTTAAAGGTTTCTCTTTCTGCTGAACAATGTTTTCAAACACCAGCTGCAGGTGGAATAGAACATTAGCTACGCTTTTACAGTAACATTAAACTCCAGACGTATTAGTGAAAGGAAAAACTATTACATTGCTGCCCTCAATACTTTTTATTTGTTTTTGAAGCCTTTGTAGATTTTTCACTTAGTTTTGAAACTTTTGAAAAATCTACAATCTTAGAACTGTTTCGCTTTCTGTAAGTTGGATGCTTGTCAACAATAGGATATAAGCTCAGATGTGGAGCATAGATCCCTCACAAACGATTGTACTCTAACACACATTATGAGTCAGCATTGACTCTGCTCTCATCAAAATCAAGAAGGTACAACCCTGACAATGTCCTCACCTGTGATAAAGCAACATAAGACATTCCTTTTTAAAGGCTGCATAACCAATATTTATCATAACTGCATCCAAACTCATTTATAGAGATTTGTTAATGCCAGCAGCATAAACCAGACACAGAGGAAACAGTTGTCTTTTCACATGCAGCTGTTTTACCAGGGGAATCTGGCAGCACACCTTCCTATTTTTTCCTTCCTCAATGTGATCAAATTTTATTAGAATATATTCATACTCTGTTCAGTTGGGATATATAATGAAGTCTATCATGTTCCACTTTGCACCATTCACTAATCCCTGCTCGATGAGCAGATTTAATCACAAAATTATTCTGCAATTTTTACAAAGATTTAGGGGGTCATTCTGACCCTGGCGGCCGGTGACCGCCAGGGTCACCGACCACGGGAGCACCGGCAACAGGCTGGCGGTGCTCCCGAGGGCATTCTGACCGCGGCGGTTTAGCCGCGGTCAGAAAGGGTAAACCGGCGGTCTCCCGCCGGTTTACCGCTGCCCCAGTGAATCCTCCATGGCGGCGGAGCGCGCTCCGCCGCCATGAGGATTCAGACACCCCCTACCGCCATCCTGTTCATGGCGGGAAACCCGCCATGAACAGGATGGCGGTAGGGGGTGCCGTGGGGCCCCTGGGGGCCCCTGCAGTGCCCATGCCCATGGCATGGGCACTGCAGGGGCCCCCGTAAGAGGGCCCCAAAAAGTATTTCAGTGTCTGCTTTGCAGACACTGAAATACGTGACGGGTGCAACTGCACCCGTCGCACCCCTGCAACTACGCCGGCTCAATTCTGAGCCGGCGTCCTCGTTGCAGGGGCATTTCCTCTGGGCCGGCGGGCGCTCTTTTGGAGAGCGCCCGCCGGCCCAGAGGAAATGTTTGAATGGCCGCCGCGGTCTTTTGACCGCGGTGCGGTCATTTGGCGGCGGTACCTTGGCGGACGGCCTCCGCCGTCCGCCAAG
Organism: Pleurodeles waltl; assembly: GCF_031143425.1. Lineage (NCBI taxonomy): Eukaryota > Metazoa > Chordata > Amphibia > Caudata > Salamandridae > Pleurodeles > Pleurodeles waltl. The sequence continues at coordinate 742,664,030 of NC_090450.1, read as the reverse complement.
GTTAAAATCACCCCCTTAGAGTTTTCTCTCAACTAGCATTATGTGAAACTTTTTTCTCTAAAGATTCCAGTTTCTTTACCACTGACTGACATAGTGTTAAGTTTAAACCAGGATGTTCTACTTTGTCTTTACTATTAAGAATCACAATTTCCTGTTTCTCTAAATGAAACATTTCTAAGCTAAGCTGTGCGCACTTGCCCTATGTTGGCATTAGGCACATAGGGGGTCATTCCGACCCCGGCAGCCGGGGTCGGCGGGAGCACCGCCAACAGGCTGGCGGTGCCCCGCAGGGCATTCTGACCGCAGCGGTTTGGCCGCGGTCAGAAGAGGAAAACCGGCGGTCTCCCACCGGTTTTCCGCTGCCCGACGGAATCCTCCATGGCGGCCCAGCTTGCTGCGCCGCCATGGGGATTCCGACACCCCATACCGCCATCCTGTTCCTGGCGGTTCGCCCGCCAGGAAGAGGATGGCGGTATGGGGTGTCGTGGGGCCCCTGGGGGCCCCTGCAGTGCCCATGCCAATGGCATGGGCACTGCAGGGGCCCCCGTAAGAGGGCCCCACAAAGAATTTCAGTGTCTGCTGTGCAGACACTGAAATTCGCGACGGGTGCAACTGCACCCGTCGCACCTTCCCACTCCGCCGGCTCCATTCGGAGCCGGCTTCCTCGTGGGAAGGAGTTTCCCGCTGGGCTGGTGGGCGGCCTTCTGGCGCTCGCCCGCCAGCCCAGCGGGAAAACCAGAATGGCCTCCGCGGTCTTTTGACCGCGGAGCGGTCATTTGGCGGTTCCCGCCAGGCGGGCGGCTACCGCCGCCCGCCAGCCTCAGAATGAGGCCCATAATCTGTTTCTGAGTTTTCAGAATGTGTTGTATTAGAGAAGCTGGTGACTTCTTCTGTGGGAACAGAGATATAACCCTAGAAGAAACAATACAATTCTTAGCTTTTTTTGCTAATTATTCCTTTTCTCATGTCTTTTAATATATTCCCATACTCTATATCTAGTGCCTGTTTCATATTTTCTGTAAGCTCAGCGTACTGGAAATTAACCATATGTTAACATTTCCAATGCTCCATAATGACTTTTTATTTTCTTCATGCACAAGGTTTTAAAAAACTGGTTGACCTTTCACCAGAGTCAACTGTAGAAGGTCACCAAAACCTCTCACATTTACCTCTAAACAAAACATCATAGTCAGTTGTGAGGGCCTCTTGCATCCTCAGATGATGAAAGCTACCATGAGGTTAGATGCCATGCTAACCTCATCAACAATCAGAACATTCAATTATAAAGAACTATGGACACCTCATGACAAGAATCACCAGATAACGGTAGGTATTCACGTTTGTTGTCATGTTTCCCAGGGAACATAAGTAGTCTCTGCAAAGTAATTCCTTTAATGTTGTGAGCAGCTAGTCCAGTGGGAGCAGTTACAACACATGATACTTTACAGATTTTTCTCAGAACAAATGCAGTGAGTACTTTAATCAGAAAACATTTTCCTGGAACTGCATGGTCACTAAAATAGAGAAGTGTAGGCTTGAATGTGTTTCAAGTATATTCAGACTTATCATGTAGCAGTCTATACTCTACAGGTTTTATTATTTGTTGAAAAATATGTTGCTATTCTTCATGTAGCTGTGAGATTAAACTTTCTAAATCAATGCTTGCACTCATTACTTGACCCGTAACATTTTCTACTTCATTCGTAGCTATGGATGACTCATTTTCAAATATAGGCTGGCTAAGGGGATCTTGACTATTAGGCCCTGAACTCTGGCTGTTTTGCGAGCTGTCCTTTGCAACTTCTATAACAAATGTTTCCTTTTGTTGGATTTCATCATTTGACATTTTCTCATATGTAAGAAACATTTCACATTGGAAACTTTAGAGGTCATTATGAACACGGCGGGATTCCCCGCCGTGTTCATGCTGGAGGTCAAAACTTAGACCGCCAGCCCCCTTGAGATTCCTCCGGCCGTATAAACAACTTTCAACTGGGCTGGCGGGTGGAAACAATGTTTCCGCCAGCCAACCCAGTGGAATGCTGGGCCAGGATATTGCCGATGGCTCCACATGGAGCCGTTGTGGTGCATCAGCACCCATCGCGCAGATCACTGCCTGTAAATCGGGCAGTGACCTACGTGACAGGGCTGTGCACGGGGGCCCCGGAGCATCCCTTACACCAGCCTTTTCCTGGTGGGTGAAACCACCAGGGAATGGCTGGCGGGACCAGGGTTCTTTATCCGGAGGGCAGCGCTTCTTGCAGCGCTGCCCGGTCGGATGAAGAATTCCGCCATCATCAGGCTGCCTGCCGGTGGTAGCCTGGCGGTGGTGGAAGGCTGCCTTTTGCGGTCCCCACTATGTTCATTATGTGGTGGTCTCGACCGCCATGTCGGTGGCAGAAATTTCCACCGCCGCCGGCATGGCGGTCTCGACCGCCAAGTTCAAAATGACCTCCTTTGACTGCATTGAAAGCATCTTCGTAGCAGTCATAGTCACATAACAGTTCAGTTTCTGAACGCCAAGGTTTAAAAAGTTGCAACAGACCCAAGTAAAAGAATTCTCTTTTCTCACCTGTTTGACAGCTTAGTTTACAATGATTAATGAGACTTGAGCTTGCATGTCTCACTAAACATCTGATACAGCCAGTCACAGCAAACGCTCCTTGCTCCATCTTCTTGTCTATATTATTTCTGTATGTATAGTACTACAGTACATAATATAAACACATTTTGTCTAGATGGACACCTCAATTAGGGTAATAAGTGTCCAACATACTTGTTTTCAGGAGCTCAGTACTTTCTGGATCGAACTGAATAAGATACTCAATTTCAGGAAACAGGCCTAAATTTGACCAAATTATTGCTTTGGACATCCCATATAAGCTTGAAAAACTAAGTTTGTCATAAGCCGCATAGGATCTAATTTCCCTATGTGAGAGCATCTTCAAATTGAAACTGCAAAGCTTTTTACTTCTCTGCTGCTATCTAACCCCATATGTCCTTCAACTCTGTATTTTCTGGCTTTGTCATATATGAAAGGATGCATTGAGCTACAGCAATAGAATTGTCTGCTACAACTGAATATCCATGTTGACATTCCACGTGGGCAAGATTACTGGATTGTAATTGTTAAAAGTTTTGAAGCCTCACTTCTTTTCAGGTCATATGTATTTTAGATGATTTCCCAGTAACAGTGTTTTAGACTGCAGACTTTCTCGTGCTTTGGAGATTACAGGTTTAGGAAATCCAAAGTGACACTTAGGCCCTCATTACAACCCTGGTGGTAAATGCTGCCTACCGCCGTGCTGACGGCCGCCAACATATCGTGACCGCGACGGTATACGGCTACGGGTATTATGACCCACACAGAGAAATCTGCCACTATACAGACACCCATACAAGTCCACCAGACCAAAGGTCAGTATAAATTGGTGATACCAAAACCTACACAGTTACGCCAACAGGAATACACCCACAGTATCAGGACCCACGAATCACTGCGGCGGTCTTTCAACCGCGGTAAACCATTGGCGATACACACCGCCGCGCTCAACATACACACACACACACACACACTAACAAAACTACACCACATTGGACAATTCAAACTACACACACCTGACACACATACACACACCACACCCACACACTCAGACCACTATAAAACACACACACACATTACCCACAACCCTTTCAACGAAAAAAAAGATTGCCAACAGAGAGAGAGAGACAGGCCAGGAACACCCACCCAATCTGAGCCACATAACACCATCACCCATACACCATCCACACACCTCACAGCGCCCACCACAACTGACACGGGATCCTTTCCTTGGGATCTGCACGTTGCTGAACAAAAGGCCCACCTCCCGGCGTCACCTACTCAGAAAGCTATTATAGCACAGAGTTATGGTGAAGCCAGTCGGGAGAAGGGAATTAGGGAAGGGAACAGCAGGGAGAGAGATCTGAAAAGGAAAGGTTAAAACAATATGCATTTACTCATTCATAGAAAACGTAAATCATTTATAGACTCTTGACTAAATGTGTCTCCGAGATATCAGGTGGAGACCTCTTCTGAAATGCGGGCGAAGCCCCTTGTAAAACACAACCTCATATTCAAGAGATGGCAAGAACGTTGAATTATGATTTTACACATAATTTCAATCCTGTAACATTTATGTATTCACAACATACACCTTTGATCATGACTTAGAAAATCTCAAAGACTTAAATATGTTTTTTCATATCTTAAGTTATTCAAAGAACAATGAAAACTTTGATTGGTTCATCTCCAAAATACTTTCTCATTCATAATAATAAATGTCAAAAAGGTTTTACTCATTAAAACCTAAAGCGCCTTACTTAATAACACCAGGAAGCGCTTTTACTCAAGTTGTCTAAATCACTTAGATCATTGTGCCAAGAACCTTTTCCTTCTGTGAATTGAACCGTTTTATATCTTGGAACTGAATTGCCTGAATTATCATGCCCAGAGCGTTTTATGTCTGAGGACTGAAACGCTTGGAATTACTGAGCCAAAAGAGCGCTTTACAACTGTGAACGGAAACACCTTGAGTTACGTGTGCACAAAGCGCGTTATCTCTGTGAACTAAAACGCTTTGAATCACTGAGCCCAAAGAGCGCTTTAGATCTGTGAACGGAAACACCATGAATTACATATGCACAATGCGCATTATCTCTGTGAACTGAAACACTTTTGAATCACTGAGCCAAAAGAGTGCTTTACATCTGAGAACGGTAACACCTTGAATTACATGTGCACAGAGCGTGTTATCTCTATGAACTGAGACGCTTTGAATCACTGAGCCCAAAGAGCGCTTTACATCTGTGAACAGAAACACCATGAATTACATGTGCACAAAGTGCATTATCTCTGTGAACTGAAACACTTTTGAATCACTGAGCCAAAAAAGCGCTTTACATCTGAGAACGGTAACACCTTGAATTACGTGTGCACAGAGCGCGTTATCTCCATGAACTGAAACACTTTGAATCACTGAGCCCAAAGAGGGCTTTACATCTGTGAATGGAAACACCATGAATTACATGTGCACAAAGCGCGTTACCTCTTGGAAGTAATAACTTCCTCCAAACCAGGATTCAGCAAGGCCTTACTGCTACGAGTACGAGCTACTCATTTTTGGATTCACCATGGACTTTGGTAAGACGATACTCTGCCATTCAGAAACTCTGGACTTTTCCAGAGAAACCTCCATGAGGTCTGGCTGCATCGAAGTCTTCAAAATAGTGAGCAATGTGCTTGGGTTTGGCTGGGCTTTATAGGCCTGCCACACCCTAAGATGGCCGCTGCACCTAAAAACATGGGAAATGTAGTCCCTTCATAGGATAGCACTGATAAATGAATCTTGTCCACCAATGCCCTGAACCTGCAGATACATGAGCTTTACCACAGGGCAGGCGACGCTGATGGCCATTCTTGGAACAAGCAGGGATGATCAGTGGTGCGCATAAAGCGCTGCAGAGTTGTGCAGCGCAATTTCAGGTGAGGCCTGGACCACGCCTGGCCTTATTCCTGACATTACACCCCTCTCCCAAGCGCTGTCCATGGCCTGGTTTATTAGGATGGAGGAGGTGAAATCGTTGCACCAAACGTGGTGCATGGACATGTCTTGCAGGTTCCCAAGAGTCATTTTCCGGGCCGTAACCTTTCCAGGACACCAAGTACCAAAAGGAATAACCCCTAAATTTAGAGTCTAGAATAGCTCGCACCTCATATTCCCAATGACCCTGAACTAATAGAGGAGCAGGTTTTGTGATGCTTGAGGGCGTAGCTGGTTTAAGAAGCGAAATGTGAAACACTGGATGAATTTTCAAAGACGACGGTCATTTGAGCTTATATGTTACTGGGTTCACTTGTCGTATTATTTCATAGGGCCCTAAGAATTTTGGATGAAATATATTTTTGTTTTTTAATACAAAGGGGGTCATTACAACCCTGGCGGTTGGTGTTAAAGCGGCGGTAAAACCGCCAACAGGCCGTCGGTAAAATTTTTGCAGTTATGACCGTGGCGGAAACCGCCAACATAGACAGCCACTTTAACACTCCGACCGCCACGGAGGTACAAACAAACACCGCTATGGTAACCGCCAACAGACAGCCGGAACACAATGTACCACCCACACTATTACAACCCACCAATCCACCACCTTTTCCGGGGCGGATTCACCGCGAATAAAAACCCGGCGGAAACAGGAATTGCAAGGGAAAATGCTCACCTGTACTCACCCCACGAGGAATCAGGACGCCATGGAGCCCGAGCTCCAGATTCTGCCAGCATTTATCTTCCTGCTTCTCTACCAGGAGCACGAACGCTGGCGGCGAAGACAACGGTGAGTACTGCACCTACGACACAGGGGAGGGGGAGGGAAAAAACAGTGACACACACACGCAACACGCAACACCCCCACCCCCACCCTCACCCACTACAACACACACACAAATACATATTGATACATAACAGTTACACCCCCCAAACCCCCGTTGAAGAATGCAAGGACAAAAGGAAATGAGTCGAATAATTGTGATATATTCAATTACATACATTAAAAATATTTACAAATATATACATTTATACTATATAGAATTATATACACCAAGAACACAAGTCCAAGAGATTCCACCATCATAGTCTGTGGATCACTGGGCCCAAAAGGCATGGGCGAGGCCCACACTCAATTCCCGAACAAGACGGCGAGACCACTGCAGGGGCATCAGTTAGAAAGTTAGAAATAAAACAGGCACCTCAGGGGGAAGGGAAGGAGGGGCACCTCAGCCGTTTGAGTGCATGACACCAGATCCACGAGGGGGCTCCATGCCCATTGTTCAATCCTGGGGAGTGCAAAGTCACAGTCTCTCAAGTCTCTACAGTGGGTGGTTTGCCCACTGTTCAATCCTGGGGAGTGCAAAGCCAGAGTCTCTCAAGTCTCTACAGTGGGTGGTTTGCCCACTGTTCAATTCCTGGGGAGTGCAAAGCCACAGTCTCTCAAGTCTCTACATTGGGTGGTATGCCCATTGCTGCATCCTGGGGAGTGGCAAGCCACAGTCTCTCAAGTGGTTAACATTCTCCACTGGTTCCTGGAGAGGGCCTTGTGCCCAGAGTGCTTCATCCTGCCAAGGATTGAGGTAGTGGATGTATCTCTCCACTGGTTCTGGAGGGGGCCTTGTGCCCAGAGTGCTTCATCCTGCCAAGGACTCAGGTAGTGGATGTATCTCTCCACTGGTTCTGGATGGGGCATGGTGCCCAGAGTGCTTTATCCTGCCAAGGACTGAGGTAGTGGATGTATCTCTCCACTGGTTCTGGAGGGGGCCCTGTGCCCAGAGTGATTCATCCTGCCCGTGGCGGACTCAGTAGCGTCGGAATCATTGGCGCTCACTGGCCTGTGGTGCTGCTTGTGGCGGTGTCCTGGGCAGCGGTTCAGCTGCTGGCAGTGTCCTGGGCAGCAGTTCAGCTGCTGGCGGTCCTTTCTTTGGCAGCGGGCCTGCTGGCGGTCCTGTCGTTGGCAGTGGGGCTGCTGGCGGTCACCTTCTGGGCAGCGGGGCTGCTGCTGGCGGTCCTGTCTTTGGCAGCGGGGCTGCTGGCGGTCGCCTCCTGGGCAGCGGGGCTGCTGCTGGTGGTCCTGTCTTTGGCAGCGGGGCTGCTGCTGGCGGTCCTGTCTTTGGCAGCGGGGCTGCTGGCGGTCGCCTCCTGGGCAGCGAGGCTGCTGCTGGCGGTCCTGTCTTTGGCAGCGGGGCTGCTGGCGGTCCTGTCTTTGTCAGCGGGGCTGCTGGTGGTTGCCTCCTGGGCAGCAGGGCTGCTGCTGGAGGTCCTGTCTTTGGCAGCGGGGCTGCTGGCGGTCGCCTCCTGGGCAGTGGGACTGCTGTGCTGCTGGCGGTCCTGTCTTTGGCAGCGGGGCTGCTGGCGGTCGCCTCCTGGGCAGCGGGGCTGCTGCTGGCGGTCCTGTCTTTGGCAGCGGGGCTGCTGGCAGGCCAGTCTTTGGCAGCGGGGCTGCTGGCGGTTGCCTCCTGGGCAGCGGGGCTGCTGCTGGCAGTCCTGTTCTTGGCAGAGGGGCTGCTGCTGGCGGTCCTGTCTTTGGTAGCGGGGCTGCTGGCGGTCGCCTCCTGGGCAGCGGACTGCTGCTGGCGGTCCTGTCTTTGGCAGCGGGGCTGCTGGCGGTCGCCTCCTGGGCAGTGGGGCTGCTGCTGGCAGTCCTGTCTTTGGCAGCGGGGCTGCTGGAGGTCGCCTCCTGGGCAGCGGGGCTGCTGCTGGCGGTCCTGTCTTTGGCAGCGGGGCTGCTGGCGGTCACCTCCTGGGCAGTGGGGCTGCTGCTGGCGGTCTTCCCCTGGGCAGTGGGGTTACTGGTGGTCTTGTCCGCCGTGCTGATCTTCCCAGACTTGCCGGTTTTACTGTACCCCTTCCCCACCTTGGATGGTGTCGCAGCTGTCTCTACACTCCCAACTGGACCCCTGGGAGCGGCTTTGGTGGCTAATTTCTTTCCCCTCTCCCGCTGGGCACTGGCCAACTTTTGATGCTTGACAGGTGGGGGACTGTCCGTGCTGTGGCTCCTTGCCACACTGGCTGCCCTGCTGCCTGGTGTACTCCATAATCCGGTGACTACTGGCACCACTGGTCACCGCCGATGTTGTGGCTGAGGTGCTAGGTTGGGACCTGGAGAGTCGGGCCCTAGGAGACTGAAGGGGTGGGAGAGGTGAGGGAAAGAGGTCAAGGCTGGCCAGGAAAAGTTTCTTAGGAACACTGGGACGGGTAGCTGGAGGGGGTTTGGGAGTGGAGGAAGAGGTTGTGGTTGTAGGAGGTGTACGTTTGCTGACTTTGGGTGAAGGTGCATGGGCTGGAGGCTGTCGTGAGGTGGATGACTGTTGGGTGGGTGTGTGGCTGCGTTTGTGTACCTTGAGAGGTGGCCTCACAGACACACTGGGAGAGGACACAGGGGACGTGTGAATGGTAGTGGGGGTGGTGACTGCACGTGAGCGGGGTGCGGTGTTGTGTGTGCTGGTGATGGACGTAGTGGCTGAAGATGTAGTGCATGCAGGTGTGAGTGGAGACGAGACAGGGAGGAGGGAGACGAGGAGGAGGGGGACACAGTGGAGGCAGTGGATGTTGTTGTGTCTGCTTGTGTGTGATGCTTGCGTGAGTGCCTGTGGGCTGTGTGGTGCTTATGTTTGCCAGAGCTTCCCTTGTGTGTTGAGGTGTGTGCATGCTGGTCTGATGGTGTGCTTGGGATAGGCTGAGGTACAGGGGTGTGGGTCTGGGTGGAGGAAGTTGGAGGGGGAGGCTAGAGACAGGGACAATGGCTGCCATCAGTGCTGAGGCAAGAGTCTGAAAAGCTCGCTGAAGGGCTGCCTTACCAGAGTGAATGCCCTCCAGGTATGCATTGGTTTGTTGCAACTGCCTCTCTACACCCTGGATGGCATTCAAATGGTAGACTGCCCAACAGTGAGGGACCTGAGGAGGTCAATGGCCTCCTCACTGAGGGCAGCAGGGGTGACTGGGGCAGGTCCTGAGATGCCTGGGGCGAAGGTGATGCCCACCCTCCTGGGTGAGCGGGCACGGGGCAACAGCTGAGGGGCTGCTGGGAGGGCGGTGCTGGTAGGCGGGTGGCGGCTGTACCTGTAGATGCGGGGGCACAGATGGAGCCACCACCGCAAGGGAGCTCCCATCAGAGGAGGAGTCCGTATCGCTGGTCTCAGCTGCTGTCCCCGCCGTGGAGCTCCCCTCGCCCTCCGTCCCACTTGTGAATTCGGAGTCCGTAGTCTTGCCCTCCAGGGCCATATGGGATGCAGCTCCCTTCTTCTCCGGTGCCACTGCTCCTCCGCCTCATGATGCTAATGCACACAAGAACAGGGAGACCACAAAAAGGGGGAGAGAAGACAGAAGAAAGACATGTTCAGTGCATGCAATACCACTACCGTTGGCGGACACGACAGACACAGAAGCCCCCTGCACTACGCCACGCACTTGGGGTCTACTATTCAATCCCTGGGACATGGCTAACAAGGCTATGGCTGATTTCTGCACACATGGATGTCACAGGAGCCTGACTAGGTGTAGTTGGCACTGTACACAGGTGGGGTGGGGTGCAACAGGGCCTGCCTGAAGAAGGGAACTTAACTACCAAACTCGCCCTCGCCTAAGGAAACCCACAGTCCACCTCCCCCACCCAGACACCTACAATGCGTGCTGAATCAGCAGAATGAGAGTGTACTCACCCCCTTGTTGCTGCTGTGATGCCCTCAAACGCCCATCCAACTCCAGGTACGCCACCGCCAGGATCCTGAACATCAGGGGGGTCATGGTGCGACGGGCACCCCTCCCACGTTGGGAGGCCATCCCCAGCTGGGCCTCCGCTGTCTTCTTGCTCTAGCGGCGAATTTCCTCCCATCTCTTACGGCAGTGGGTGCTCCGTCTGTGGTAGACCCCCAGGGTCCGGACGTCCTTGGCGATGGCACGCCAAACATCCTTCTTCTGGTGGGCGCTGACCTACAGGAATTGTACATGGGAAAAAGAAAAGTTATTACCACTGCACCGTCACAGTCATTGGCCCCCATCCCTACCCTTGCCATGTGGCACAAGCACTTACCGTCGTTTCATGCACACCTCATTCTCTCCTCCCCCCCATCTTTCATCCACCCCACTCCACACAGGCATAGCCCATACAGCATGCTCCCAGTGTACTTACCTGTTTGTCTGGAGGACCGTAGAGTAACGTGTACTGGGGGAGGACCCCATCCACTAGTTTCTCCAACTCTTCTGTGGTGAAGGCAGGGGCCCTTTCCCCAGACACTGTAGCCATTGTCTCTTCCAGACTGTGGTCACAGCAGCACTTGCAGTGTAGGTCCTCTCCTGTCGAAGATCAGGTATCGAGTGATTAAACAGACAGAAAATGGCGGTCACGTCCGCAGCGGTGCGTACCGTCACCGCCGACATACATCGTCATTGGCTCCTGGGACCCACAGGGTCCAATGTTAACCAATGCAGAATTGCGCCGCGGTCTTCGACCGCCTACCGCGATGGTGTACAACGCCAGCGCAGTTACCTCATATCTGCTTGTCCCACCTTACAGGTCAGGCAGCCGCCATTTCAGGGGCCCACATGGCTTTATTTTTGACTGCGTCACACATACCTAGGCCTTGCCTAAACACTATTACAGGCAAAATTCGATTTATTAAAATTTTCAGAATAAGCTGTGTTTACGAACCTCAGAGTTGGGTGACGCTGTGCTCGCTGTTCTCCTCCATAGGCACCGTCCGCTGGGGCATGTGAGGAGATGGCGACATCCTCGGTGTACAGACCGCTGGTGGTCCTGTCGACAATGGAGGAAAGACATGTGATCATCATCTACAGGCTTGATCGTGCCACAATCCAGGAACTGTGTGCCCAGTTGGAGCCAGACCTGATGTCAGCTATCCGCCATCCCACAGGAATCCCCCCTCAACTGCAGGTGCTGTCAGTGCTCCATTTCCTAGCAAGTGGGTCTTTTCAAACAACAGTGGCCATAGCATCAGGGATGTCCCAGCCTATGTTTTCCAACGTGTTGTCCAGAGTGTTGTCTGTTCGGCTGAAACACATGCGGAGCTACATCGTTTTCCCTCAGGTGGAGGATTTGCCTACAGTGAAAGGTGATTTCTATGCCCTGGGACATATCCCCAACATCATAGGTGCCATTGATGGGACCCATGTGGCCTTGGTCCCCCCCACTTAGGAGTGAACAGGTGTACAGAAACCGGAAAGGTTACCATTCCTTGAATGTGCAGATGGTGTGTCTGACAGACCAGTACATCTTCGATGTTAATGCAAAATTTCCTGGCTCAGTGCATGACGCTTACATCCTGCGGAATAGCAGCATCCCTTATGTGATGGGGCAACTCCAGAGGCACCGGGTGTGGCTATTAGGTGAGCACATGGACCCAAATCAGTGGGAATAGTTGTCTGGGTCTGTGGATGTTCCTATGAGTTAGTGTGTGTCTAACAGTTGTCCCTCGCCATTTGCAGGTGACTCTGGTTACCCCAACCTATCATGGCTACTGATCCCAGTAAGGAATCCCAGGACAAGGGCAGAGGAATGCTACAATGAGGCCCATGGGCGAACTTGGAGGATTATAGAGTGGACCTACGGCCTCCTACAGGCCAGGTTTCGGTGCCTCTATATGACAGGTGGTTCCCTATTCTACTCACCTAAGAAGGTATGCCAGATCATCGTGGCCTGCTGTATGCTTCACAACTTGGCTTTGCGACGACAGGTGCCTTTTCTGCAGGAGGATGGTCCAGATGGAGGTGTTGTGGCAGCTGTGGAGCCTGTGGACAGTGAAGACGAGGAAGCAGAAGAAGAGGACATCGACAACAGGAACACGGTGATCCTGCAATACTTCCAGTGAGACACAGGTAAGAAAACAAACCTGCCTGCTACATCTAATTTAAATCTAATACCTCTCTACTGTCTGTCATTTTCACCCAGTTTATGGTCACTGAGTTGTCACTTTCCCTTACGATTTCACAGATGTGGGTCCCACTGTGTGACATCTGCTTTGTTTCCTCATGGACTAGAGCTGTGTGACATAGGTATGTTGACATTACATTTGAAAGAGCATTTTGCCACTGTAATTGCTAATACACTATTTCGAAGTCACAGTTAGACTCCTGCTTGTTTTGTGCTGTAAGGGTGTTTATTTAAGTGCTCAATATTGGAGGGGGTTGTAAAATGGTGAGGGGTGATGGTGGAGGAATGTCCATGGCAGAGTCCAGTCTATTAGTCTCACAGGTGCATTGTCCAAAGGGGCCCAGGAAGTGGAGCTGGGGCAGTTTAAGTATGGACAGGGTGACAAGGTGGGACAAATGGATGACAATCAGGGTGGTCTCATTTCTTGGGGGGGCCTTGGCATCGTTCTCTGTCTTTGTCCTGGATCTCAGGGACCGTTTGCGGGGTGGTTCTCCCTCTGCAGGGGGTGGGGTGCTGGTGTGGTGGTCCTGTGGCGATGCCTCCTATCCACTAGCGCCGGAGGAGGTGGTGGGCAGTTCATCATCCAGGCTAGTGTCAGGGGCCCCTTGTTGTGCCATAGTGTCCCTCCTGGTGTTGACGAGTTCCTTCAGCACCCCTACAATGGTGCCCAGGGTGGAATTGATGGATTTGAGTTCCTCCCTGAACCCCAAATACTGTTCCTCCTGCAGCCGCTGGGTTTCCAGAAACTTTGCCAGTACCTTTGTCATCGTCTCCTGGGAATGGTGGTAGGCTCCCATGATGTTGGAGAGGGCCTTGCGGAGAGTGGGTTCCCTGGGCCTGTCCTCCCCCTGTCGCACAGCAGCCCTCCCAGTTCCCCTGTGTTCCTGGGCCTCTGACCCCTGAACCATGTGCCTACTGTCACTGCCCCCAGGTCCCTGTTGTTGTTGGTGTGGTGGGTTAGCCTGGGTTCCCTGTAGTGGTGGACACACTGCTGATTGACGTGTCCTGGGGACAGAGGTATGGGCCCCCTGGGCTGGTGTTTCCAGAGGGGGGAAGCCCTGTAGTGGCTTGTGCCAGTGTGAGGGGAACCGACTGTACTGAGGTCCCAGATGGACCGGGCTGGTCATCTAGATCCAGTTGGACAGAGCTGCTGTCATCACTGTGGGCCTCTTCTGTGGGTGGAGTGGACATGTCTGGACCCTCCTGTCCAGTGACGTTGGGTAGGGGTCCTGCTAGGGGGTAAAAGCATGATTATTGCATCTGTGTGTGCCATGGTGTGCAATGGGTGGGTGACCGTATACCCCAGTGCTTGCATTCCTGTGTAGGACCTTGTGTGATAATGGTTTAGGGGGGGTGTATGGGTATGTGCAGTGGCCATGCTTTGGTGATGTGTGTCCATGCTTTGGTGTTGCATGCAGGGCTTGGTGTTGGGATGGGTGGTTTGTGATGTTGGGACATGTGTGAGGAGTAGGAGTGATGGGGGTGAGGGCGAGGGTGGGGGTATGTGATGGCATGCAGGTAGGGTGGGGGATGTAATAGTAAAGATTTGACTTACCAGAGTCCACTCCTGCGAGGCCCTCGGGATGCAGAATAGCCAAGACCTGCTCCTCCCATGTTGTTAGTTGTGGGGGAGGAGATGGTGGTCCGCCGCCAGTCCTCTGTACCGCGATGTGGTGTCGTGAGACCACAGAACGCACCTTCCCCCATAGGTCGTTCCACCTCTTCCTGATGTCATGCCTATTTCTTGGGTGCTGTACCACTGCGTTGACCCTGTCCACGATTCTTCGCCATAGCTCCATCTTCCTAGCTATGAAGGTGTGCTGCACCTGTGATCCGAATAGCTGTGGCTCTACCTGGATGATTTCCTCCACCATGACCCTGAGCTCCTCCTCAGAGAACCTGGGGTGTCTTTGCGGTGCCATGGGGTGGTGTGGGTGATGTCTGAGGTGGTGTGTGTTGTGATGTGTGGGGTGATATTTAGTGGTGTGTTGTGTGAGGTGCGTGGATGTTATGTGGGTGATGGTGTTGAGTGCCTGTGGATGCTCGTTTGTAGATGGTGGTGTCTCTCTCTGGCCTTCAGTCACAATTGTTGTCATAGGGGTTTGTGGGTGATGTGGGTGTGTGTTTTATATTGTATTGGGTGTGTGGGAGTGGTGTGTGTATGTGTATTAGGTGTGTGTATTTCGAATTGTCCAATGTGGATGTGGTTTGTAAAAGTGTGTGTATTTTGAGTGCGGCGGTGTGTACGCCAATGGAACACCGCAGTTGAAAGACCGCCGCGTAGATTCGTGGGTCGTGATAGTGTGGGCGTATTCCTGTTGGCGTGACGGTGGAGGATTTCTTATCTCCAGTTTATCACTGACCTTTGGTGTGGCGGACTTGTGTGGGTGTCTAGATTGTGGCGGATTCTGGCCTTTGGGTCATAATGACCATGGCGGAATTCCGCGGGCGCAGCATTGTGTTGGCGGTCTTCTGCACAGCGGTAAGAGGCTTTTACCGCCAATGTTGTAATGTCCCCCAAAGGTTTTTTGTGGACAACCAAACTCTATCTTTGGTTGTATACTGAGGACCAGGCTGGTGTTTTTTGTCATATTGCATTTTATATTTTTCTTTGCTTGACAAATATTTTTTTGTAATTGTGCATGTATCTTTTGCATGTGTGTTAGCATGTCCTTGACTGCTGGAGTGGTTTGATTAGATGTAGGTAACATAACTGGCAAAATATGCGGATGACGTCCATATAAACTATAGAAAGGAGTTGAATTTATTGACGAGTGATGAGAGTTATTGTTAGCCAGTTCTGCAAGCCATAAAAGATCCAGCCAGGTTGTCAGAGACTTTGCTGCATAACATCGTAAATATTGTTTCAGAGTTTGGTTTAGTCTCTCTGTTTGACCATCTGTTTGTGGATGATAACTAGTAGATAAAGTTGAATCCATTTGTAGCGCCTTGCACCATTGTTGCCAAAAACGTTCAGAAAATTGTGTTCCTCTATCAGAGAGGATAATTCTTGGAAGTCCGTGAAGTTGAACTATATTTTTTAAGAGGATAGTCACTAAAGCGTCGGAAGTTGGGAGTCCTTTACAGGCAATGAAATGTGCATATTTGGTAAGACTGTCTATTACCAGTAGAATAGTTGTAAATTGTTTTATCTGCGGAAGATCAGTGATAAAATCCATAGAGATATGTTCCCATGGATGATTGGGAACGGGATAGGTATCAATAGACCTTTGGGCTTACTATGTTCGCTCTAGCATCTTGCACATACTTCACTTGATTGTAGCATTTGCTTAAGGTTGTGAACGAATGTAGGCCACCAAAAATACCTTTTCATGAGTACTATTGTTTTTTTAGGACAATGGTGACCTGCCAGAGGATACTTGTGTAACCAATGAAAAGCTGTCTCTCTTAACTCTTCAGTAGGCAGAAAAACTCGAGATTCATGTAGAGGTAAACCTTGTTGAATAGACCTCTTGGTGTCTTGTTGTAACCACTCTTGCCACTTAGTGATGTGAAAATGATTACGAATGAGCTCGAAACATTTCTCCCCAGCTACTAAACACAACACTTTTGAAGGGGTTAAAATAAGCATGGGTTTTTGCTCAGTAGGTGTGATTGAAGAATCTTGTCTAGACAATGCATCGGCCTTACGATTATCTATTCCTGGTCTGAAAGTCACTATGAAATCAAATTCTGTGAAGAAGAGCATCCATCTTAGTTGTTTAGGAGTTAGTAGCCTGGCAGAACTCATAAATTGTAAATTTCTATGATCAGAATATACAGTTTTAGTGTGTTTTGCTCCCAACAGATAATGTCTCCATTCTTTAAAAGCATCACGAATTGCTAGTAATTCTTTTTCTGCTATGGTGTAATTCTGTTCCGCTTCATTTAATTTTATTGATGCATGTGCTTTGGGGTGCAATTGTCCAGTTTCTCGATGACGTTGAGACAGGATGGCCCCAACGGCAACATCAGATGCATCAGCTTCCACGATGAATGGTTCTTCCACATTAGGGTGAGCTAGAATGGGAGCGGTAGTAAAGGCCTTTTTTAAATCTTGAAATGCTTTTTCTGTCTCTTGGTACCAGTTGAAGACGGCCTTTTTTCTTAACAACTTGGTGATTGGGGCTACCTTTTGAGAGAATTGATGGATGAAACGTTGATAAAAATTTGCAAAACCCAAAAAGCATTGAATATCACACACTGATTTTGGTGTGGGCCATTCGGATACAGCTTGATTTTTTCTTTCAGTCATTTGCATGCCGTCAGGTGTTAGAATGACTCCTAGAAATTCAACTTCTTTGGTGTGGAATTCACATTTACATAGTTTACAAAACAAATTATGTTTTTGTAGAGTTTTTAACACTTTTTTTAACATGTTCTTCATGTATATCTTCAGAATTTGAATAAATCAGAATATCATCAATGTAAATGATGACAAAGATGTCTAGATATTCCCTTAGAACATCGTTTAGGAGATATTGAAAGGCTGCTGGGGCATTACACAGACCAAATGGCATCACTAAATACTCAAAAAAGGACATATCGAGTCTTAAAAGCCATTTTCCACTCATCTCCCTCTCGAATTCGAACTAGGTGATAAGCACCTCGTAAGTCAAGTTTAGTATAGATGACGGCAGATTTTACCTGGGCCAACAAGACTGGTATGAGAGGTAGTGGATATTTATTCTTAACTGTGATCTTATTAATTGCTCTAAAGTCAATACAAGGTCTCAAATTGCCATTTGCTTTAGGTATGAAAAATAGTGGAGAAGCCGCTAGAGTTTGTGATGGCTGGATTAGCTTGTTGGCTAAACATTGATCAAGGTATTCTCGTAGGACCTGATTTTCTTTCTCTGATAGTGCATAGATCCTACAATTTGTTATATTGGCACCAGGTACAAGATCGATCTGACAATCGTACGGCCTGTGAGGTGGTAATGAGCTTGCTTTCTTTTCACTGAAAATATTGGTATATTCAGCATACTGTGATGGTAACTCGATTTCCTTCTCAACAGCAGTAGCTATGGAGTGTTGAAGATTTCCTTCTTTGTTTCGTTTTGATTGAAAACATTTCTTTGCACAAGAAGAGGAAAAACACAAAACCTGGTTACGCCAATCTTTGCATGGATTATGTAACATTAACCACGGCATTCCTAATATGAAACTATATTGAGGTGCTTGGATTATATCAAAACAAAGTATCTCATAGTGACTTTGATTCTTCTCATCTTTACAAATCATTTGTATTTGTGAGGTTTGGTTAGTAAACTCACTTCCATCAACTGCATACAAGACTTCTGGAACATTTTTCTGGCACTTGGTATATGCAGGGCTAGTGCAGTCTGTTGGTCCACACAATTTTCTGTTGCCCCTGAATCAATTAGAACTTGAACATTATGGGGGTCATTACAACATTGGCGGTAAAAGCTGCATACCGCCGTGCAGAAGACCACCAACACACCGCCGCGCCCGCTGAATTCCGCCACGGTCATTATGACCCAAAGGCTGAAACCGCCAAAATCTAGACACCCACTCAAGTCCGCCACACCAAAGGTCAGTGATAAACTGGCAATAACAAATCCTCCACCGTCACGCCAACAGGAATATGCCCACACTATCACGACCCACGAATCCACAGGGTGGTCTTTCAACCGCGGTATTCCATTGGCAGTACACACCGCCGCGCTCTAAATACACACACATATACAAAATACATCCACATTGGACAATTCGAAATACACACACCTGATACACATACACACCCCACTCCCACACACCCAATACAATATAAAACACACACCCACATCACCCACAAACCCTTACTACCACAATTGCGACTGACGGCCACAGAGAGACACCGCCATCTACAAACGAGCATCCATAGGCACTCAACACCATCATCCACATAGAATCCACGCACCTCACACAACACACCTCTAAAATCACCCCACACATCACAACACACACCACCCCACACATCACCCACACCACCCCATGGCAGGGCAAAGACACCCCAGGTTCTCTGAGGAGGTGCTCAGGGTCATGGTGGAGGAAATCATCCAGGTAGAGCCACAGCTATTCGGATCACAGGTGCAGCACACCTCCATAGCTAGGAAGATGGAGCTATGACGAAGAATCGTGGACAGGGTCAGCGCAGTGGGACAGCACCCCAGAAATAGGAATGACATCAGGAAGAGGTGGAACGATCTACGGGGGAAGGTGCATTCCGTGGTCTCAAGACACCACATCGCGGTACAGAGGACTGGTGGTGGACCCCCACCTCCTCCCACACAACTAACAACATGGGAGGAGCAGGTCTTGGCTATTCTGCATCCTGAGGGCCTCGCAGGAGTAGCTGGAGGAATGGACTCTGCTAAGTAAAATCTTTACTCTTACATCCCCCACCCTACCTGCATGCCATCACATACCCCCACCCTCGTCCTCACCCCATCACTCCTACTCCTCACACATGTCCCAATATCACAAACCACCCATCCCAACACCAAGCCCTCCATGCAACACCAAAGCATGGACACCCATCATCAATGCATGGCCACTGCACATACCCATACACCCCCCTAAACCATCACCACACAAGGTCCTACACAGGAATGCAAGCACTGGGTTACACGGTCACTCACACATTGCACACCATGGCACATACAGATGCAATAATCATGCCTTTACACCCCTGCAGGACCCCTACCCAACGTCACCGGACAGGAGGGTCCAGACATGTCCACTCTACCCACAGAAGAGGCCCAGTGATGACAGCAGCTCTGTCCAACTGGATCTAGATGACCAGCCCGGCCCATCGGGGACCTCAGGGCAGTCGGTTCCACTCACACTGGCTCAGGCCACTACAAAGCTTGCCCCTCTGGAAACACCAGCACAGCACCCACCCAGCGGGCCCATACCTCTGTCCCCAGGACACGTCAAGCAGCAGTGTGCCACCACTACACGGAACCCAGGATAACCCACCACCCCAACAACACCAGGGACCTGGGGGCAGTGGTAGTGGGCACACGGTTCAGGGGTCAGAGGCCCAGGAACACAGGGGAACTGGGAGGGCTGCTGTGCGACAAGGGGAGGACAGGTCCAGGGAACCCACTCTCCATGAGGCCCTCTCCAACATCATGGGAGCCTACCACCATTCCCAGGAGACAATGGCAATGGTACTGGCCAAGTTTCAGGAGACTCAGCGGCTGCAGGAGGAACAGTATTTGGGTTTCAGGGAGGAACTCAGATCCATCAATTCCACCCTGGGCACCATTGTAGGGGTGCTGAAGGAACTCCTCAACACCAGGAGGGACACTGTGGCACAACAAGGGGCCCCTGACACTAGCCTGGACGATGAACAGCCCACCACCTCCGCCGGCGCTAGTGGATAGGAGGCACCGCCACAGGACCACCACACCAGCACCCCACCCCCTGCAGAGGGAGAACCACCCCGCAAACGGTCCCTGAGATCCAGGACAAAGACAGATAACGATGCCAAGACCCCCGCCAAGAAATTAGACCACCCTGATTGTCATCCTACTGTCCCACTTTGTCACCCTGTCCATCCTTAAACTGCCCCAGCTCCACTTCCTATGCCCATTTGGGCAATGCACCTGTGAGTCTAATAGACTGGACTCTGCCATGGACATTCCTCCGCCATCACCCCCTCACCATTTTGCTACCCCCTCCAAAATTGAGCACTTAAATAAACACCCTTAAAGCACAAAACAATCAGGAGTCTGTGATTTCGAAATTGTGTATTAGCAATTACAGTGGCAAAATGGTCTTTCAAATGTAATGTCAACATACCTATGTCACACAGCTCTAGTCCATGAGGAAACAAAGCAGACGTCACACATTGGGACCCACATCTGTGAAATCGTAAGGGAAAGTGACAACTCAGTGACCATACACTGGGTGAAAATGAAAGACAGTAGAGAGGTAGTGGATTAAAATCAGATGTATCAGGCAGTGTTGTCTTCTTACCTGTGTCTCACTGGAAGTATTGCATGATCATCGTGTTCCTGTTGTCAACGTCCTCTTCTTCTGCTTCCTCGTCTTCACTGTCCACAGGGTCTACAGCTGCCACAACCCCTCCATCTGGACCATCCTCCTGCAGAAAAGGCACCTGCCGTCGCAAAGCCAAGTTCTGAAGCATACAGCAGGCCACGATGATCTGACACACCTTCTTTGGTTAGTAGAATAGGGAACCACCTGTCAGATGGAGGCACTGGAACCTGGCCTTCAGGAGGCCGAAGATTCACTCAATTATCCTCCTTGTTCGCCCATGTGCCTCATTGTACGTTCCTCTGCCCCTGTCCTGGCATTCCTCACTGGGGTCAGTAGCCATGAGAGGTTGGGGTAACCAGAGTCACCTGCAAATGGCGAGGGACAACTGTTAGACACACACTGACTCATAGGGACATCCACAGACCCAGACACCAACATATACTGGGGTGGGGACCTTGGGCACACCTATTAGCCACACCCAGTGCCTCTGGAGTTGAGCCATCACATATGGGATGCTGCCATTCCTCAAGATAAAGGTGTCATGCACAGAGCCAGGATACTTGGCATTCACTTGGGAGATGTACTGGTCAGCCAAACACACCATCTGCACATTCATAGAGTGATAGCTTTTTCCATTCCTGAACACCTGTTCGTTTCTCCAGGGGAGGACAAATGCTACATGTGTACCATCAATGGCACCAATGATGTTGGGGATACGTCCCAGGGCATAAAAGTCAGCTTTCAGTGTGGCCAAATCTTCCACCTGTGGGAATACGATGTAGGTGCGCATGTGTTTCAGCAGGGCAGACAACACTCTGGTCAACACGTTTGAGAACATTGGCTGAGCATCCCTGATGCCATGGCCACTGTTGTTTGGAAGGAACCACAGGAAATGGAGCACTGACAGGACTTGCATTGGGGGGGAAGGAGGAAAAACCTGTGGGCTGGCAGATAGCTGACATCAGGTCTGGTTCCAATTGGGCACAAAGATCTTGGATTATGGCCCGATCAAGTCTGTAGGTTAGGATAATGTGTTGTCGTCCATTGTCGCAAGGTCCACCAGGAGTCTGTACACTGGAGGATGTCTCCATCTCATATTCATCATCAGCGGTCGAAGCCTAGCGAGGAAAACGGTGAGCAGAGGGTCATATTCACACATCTACTGCAATAATGATGCATCTCTTCATTTACAGAACCAGTATGTGAATCCGAGAGTCAGTTGATGTGCCAATGTCTGCTGTGATGCAGTTAAGTGCCATCGCCTATGCCCCCCTGAAATGGCGGCTGTCTGACCTGTGTGGAGGGACAAGTGGAAATGAGGTAAGTCCGCTGGCGTCCTGCACCGTTGCGGTTGATGACCGCCGCGCAACTTCGCATTGGTTATCATTGGGCCCTATGGGTTCAGGAGCCAATGGCGATGTACGCCGGCGGTGATGGTACGCACTGCCGCAGACGTGACCGACATTTTTTATCTGTTCACTCACTTGCTACCTGACCTTCAACAGCAGAGGACCTACACTGCAAGTGCTGCTGTGACCTGTGTCTGGAAGAGACAGTGGCTCATGTGTCTGGGGAAAGGGCCCCTGCCTTCACTGTCGAGGCGTTGGAGAGAGACTTGTGGATGGGGTCCTACCCCAGTACACTTTACTCTATGGTCCTCCAGACAAACAGGTGAGCACACTGTGAGCATGATGCGTGGGCCATGAATGTATAAATTGCTGTGTGTGTAAGATCCATGTAGGGGTGGGTCTGAGGGGTCCTGGCCAGAGTGCTGCATGTATGATGGTCAATGTATGTGCGATAGTGGATGGGAGGGATATGGTGGGCCATGAGTGTTATGGTCTGGACGGTATTACTAATCCCTTCTCTGCTTTATTGTTCCTGCAGGTCAGCGCCCATCAGAAAAAGGGTATTTGGAGTGCCATCGCCAAGGAGGTGCGGACCGTGGGGGCTATTTGAGAGGCGGAGCACCCACTGCCGCAAACTGTGGGAGGACCTGTGCCGCTGGGCAAGGAAGACGGCAGAGGCCCAGCTGAGGCTAGCCTCCCAACGAGGAAGGGGTGCCCGTCGTACCCTGACCCCCCTGAAGTTCTGAATCCTGGTGGCCTATCCGGAGTTGGATGGGCACTTGAGGGCATCACACCAGCCACAAGGGGGTGAGTACTAATTCAGATTCATAATTTGGCACGCTTTAAGGTTTTACCTGGGTGGGGGATGTGGACTGTGATTGCCCCTAGGCCAGGGCGAACATGGCAGGGTAGGTCCCTTGTTGGGCAGGCTCTGAAGCACTCCAAACCCAATGGTGTTAGTGGGCATCTACTACTGGGCAGAGTCTTGTGGGTTTCAGGTGTGCAGCTGATGGCGTTAAGCCATGTCCCCATGGGCTAGTGACTAGCATTGTAACTGGTAGTGCATGGCCTAGTGCAAAGGGCAGCTCCCTGTGTGTTGTGACCTGGCACCCCCCAATTGCTGCATCACTGGACACACAGCCCCCTCCAGAACCAGTGGAGAAAGGCATCCACTCATCCTATCCTCGGCAGGATGAAGCACACTGGGCACAAAGCCCCCTCCAGAACCAGTGGAGAAACACATCCATTCACCCTATCCTTGGCAGGATGAAGCACACTGGACACAAAGCCACCTCCAGGACCAGTGGAAGAAGCCATCCACTTGAGAGACTGTGGCCTTGCACTCCCCAGGACCAAGCAGTGGGCAACCCACCCACTTGAGAGACTGTGGCCTTGCACTCCCCAGGACCAGGCAGTGGGCAAATCACCCACTTGAGATTCCATTTTTATTACCGCCGGCCTGTTGGCGGTATTACCTCCGCTTTAACACCGACCGCCAGGGTTGTAATGAGGGTCTTAGTGTACTGTTTCATTTTTGCTTTGTAGCTTCATCAACAATATTTGCATCATTTAGGTGACTGGAATCACAATACCTGTTGCCTGAGAGTTCTGTGCGGAGACTCTTCTGAGATGTCACTAGTTACATATTACTCAATGAATGACATCAGTATCAGTATGACAATTACACACAACCTCACCTAATGGTGGATTCTTTTGTTGCATGAAGCATGGCTTTAAATCTGTGATTGAAGTACCTACAAACATTTGCTGAATCAATGGAACACAATTCACCTGCAGACCTGAAATCAGGCCGTGGAATGTTTGCATTAGTCTGCCTGAGAAAGTCATGAAGACCATATCAATTTTTTTTCCAAATATTACATCTTAGTATAGCGCTTTGAAAAATAATAACGCCACTGTGGCTAAAACGGCACCTTGACGGAGTCGCTTTCAACAGTCTGATGCCACTCGTGAGGGAGTGTGGGCTGGTCACGGAGTCACATGGACCCCAGGTACAGTACCTTGGAAAACGATGAGGAAACACAAATGTTGCACGGAGTCCGGGAGGTGAGGCGTCGCTGGAGCTGGTACGGTATTGGTTCCTTACTGCTACTGGGGAGGTGAGGCATTGGTTCCTTCCTGCTATGCCGGGGAGGTGAGGTGTTGGTTCCTTACGGTTGCAGGGGAGGTGATGTGGCATCAATGGCAAGGCATCACTTCCTTACGACAAGGCCAGGTCGATGAATCCAGTAGGTCAAGATGCAAGTCATCGACTTTGCGGTGTCGCGATCACACCACAGTGCCACAGGTACTGCGGCAGAGTCGGAGTCGGGTCATGGACGTCAGTGACACGGCACTCAGGACTCACTCTCTGGCGGGTCGTCACAGGCGCTGTGGTAGCATTGGGCCTGTTTTGCAGGTCGCACTCATTGCACTCAGTGGGAACCACAGCTCCGGTGCAGGTAGCAGCATGGAGTCAGAGTGGCACCAGTTCCAAAGTCGCTCTGGAGTCAATGTGCTTTGTTCCTTCTTGCTTGCCCCAGAGGTCACTTCCAAGGGTCAAGGAACTGGATTTGGCACCACTTGGCAAGTCAGGTCTCTCAGCAAGAGAGCCCAGGTGCTGGCAGGGGATGTCTTTGATAGCCACAAGACTTCTTAGCAGGAGGCAAGCTCATCTCAAGCCCTTGGAGAACCTTTGAAAGCAGGATGTAGAAAGCAAAGTCCATTCTTTCATTCCCAGGACAGAGCAGCAGGCCAGCACAACAAAGCAACAGGCAGAGTGGCTGTCCCTCCTACAGCATCCAGCTCTTCTTCCTAGCAGAATGTCCTCAGTCTAGAAGTGTTCTGTGATGTCAGAGGTCCAATACTTATACCCATTTCTGTC
This sequence comes from Pleurodeles waltl, assembly GCF_031143425.1. Classification (NCBI taxonomy): domain Eukaryota; kingdom Metazoa; phylum Chordata; class Amphibia; order Caudata; family Salamandridae; genus Pleurodeles; species Pleurodeles waltl. The sequence goes on along the minus strand of NC_090450.1, from coordinate 742,639,310 downwards.
TTTGAAGAAAGCAAACTTCAAAGAGAAGTATTTGTAGTGCACATGAGCCTTTCCTCCCTACCCTGACCCCAGACACATTCCAGGGGGTTTGAGATTGCTTTGTGTGAAGACAGGCTCAGCTCTAGTCAGGTGCAGGTGCCAGCTCCTGCCACCAATCTAGCTCAGGAAGACCCATCAGCCTGGTGATGGGCCAGCAGTAAACGCAGGGCACACCTCATCTCCCTTTGTGTGACTGTCTAGAGTGAATGCACAAACAGCGCAACTGTCATTCTGTGCCAGGCCTGTATTCATTCCACAGACTGGCAGAGGCACAGAATAATTAAGCAAGAAAATGCAAACTTTCTAAAAGTGGTATTTTCAAACTTACAATTCAAAAACCAACTTCACCAAACATTGTATTTTTAAATTGTGAGTTCAGAGACCCCAGACTCCATACCTCTATCTACTCCCAATAGCAAATGACACTTAAAAGATATTTCAAGACAATCCCCATGTTACCCTATGGAAGAGGTAGTCCTTGAAATAGTGAAAAAAATGAATTTAGCAGTATGTCACTATCAGGACATGTACAACACATCAGTACACGTCCTACCTGTTAAATACAGTACACTCTGCCTATGGGACTGTCTTGTGCTTACTTTAGTGGTGACTTACATGTAGTAAAAGGGAAGGTTTGGGCCTGGCAAGTGGGTGCACTTGCCAGGTTAAAATGGCAGTTTAAAACTACACACTCAGACACTGCAGTGGCAGGTCTCAGACATGTTTACAGGGTGGGTGGACAATCAGTGCTGCTGGCCCACTAGTAGCGTTTGATTTACAGGCCCTGGGTGCACATAGTACACTTTACTAGGGACTTACTAGTAAATCAAATTTGCCAATCATGGATAAACCAATCACCAATACATTTTATACAGAGAGCATATACACTCTAGCACTGGTAAAGCAGCAGTAAAGTGACCAGAATCCTAAAGCCAACATAACAGGTCAGAACAAATAGGTAGAAGAAGTCAAAATGTTTGGGGATAACTCCGCAAAAAGGGTTAAATCCAGCAGCAAGCTAGAACATTCATCAAATTACTTTCTAGCACCTCATCTTTACCACAAAAACTCTCTCAGTGATGTCATCAAACTATGTGTCTGTTCTCATAACATGGCCCACAGCATATGACAGCACTGAGAGAATATTTGTATTCTCCATTCCTACAATGACTTAGAATGGATGTACTGTTTGTATGAGAATAATCTCATTTGAAGCTGAGGATGAATTGGCAAAATGCTCAATTTGTTATGAATTTCTCTGGCATGCATTTTATTATCATCTAGTTTGCCAATACAGCATTTACAATCTGGTTTTCACACAAGTCAAACCTATCTTCAGCGATCAAACAAAGAGTAAGCTTAAATCAGTGTACTAGAACGCCGTCTTCTGTATTTTCACAAATATCTTTTTTTTACTTGTGTTTTATAGTGAATTTGTCTGCAACAAACACATAATTTCTCTAGAATTTCTGCCGTTCTTGCAAATGCATCAATTTAATTTTTAAAATGATCTAACAGTAGAATTAGAATTTTCTGTGTTGTTCTCAACAACGTTCTCAGTCTCGTCACTTGGATTTTCAGGCCCAAAGTATTACATTTGAATGTAATCTATTACAGAACCGACTTCAGAATGACTACCTCTTAATAGCGTATCATATAACTGTTGAAGTAGAAGAGCTGGACTTCTTACAAAATACAATCTTCTGATAAGATTACACATTTTAGTGTGGTGCACAGACAGCAAGCACTCAGATATAGTGGAAAGTACTGTCACAGATATAGCATGACAAGCAAGTCAATGAATGTACCTGAAGGTTTCTTACTTGACAAGGATCAAGACTCTGAGTAGTTTCATTTCATTGTTTTGCAGTCCCTTTGCTATATTTGTTTAAGAACAGTCTAAGTTTGTCAATAGACTGTTGTCTTATGTTGCATATCTCTGTACATTTCAACTCAAAAACTGGATTTTGAGGACGTTGACCTAATACTTCATTGGTTACTTCTACTACATGTCTAGGCACTAATTTTTTTTTCAATCAGTGTACGTACCTTCATTGATTCCATATCCACAACGACCATCTCTGTCGACTGCAAATGCTGAGCTTCTTGTAAATAACTCTCCTCATTAAAAAAAATGCCTCAGTACTGGAAGTGTGGTTCCACTCTTCCTGGAAAATACTGCAAAAGTTTGCTTTACTCACTTGAACCTTTTGGTGACATTTTTTCTTCAGTGAATTAATCAGTTTATCTTAACATGTCAATTCTCTTCATAGTGAGAATAAATAGCTTTCGTTTTAAGACAAAAGCCTTCCCAACTAGACACTCAACAAAATTTTTCTGCTTTTGCACTTCTCTTTTGCTTTTCACTGCTTTCATGCTTCTCATAATATTACTACTCTTCTACGAAAGACCTTCTGACAAATTTCTTTAAAAACAATTTTCTTAAACCTGTCTGGCTGGGCTGTCGTGCTATGTTCTTCTTTTGAAGAATGATATGTTTTTTTCTCTTAGTAACTGAGACATTTTGCATTCAACTCACACCTGTAGAAGAAAGTTCACATGATTTTCTTTTTAAAGAAACATTTGGTACTCTTACTAGATTTGCATTTTCATTTACCATGATATTCTTTATTTCCATCTGTTTCATGTCTAGAGACTTCTTGTAGAAATGTTGTTTTTTGTTCTTTCTCTCCTGCTGTTTTCTTGCCACCTTGAACTGGTTGGAAATCCTACAGAAAAAATATATAACTTCCATTACTTATTTCTGGTTCATAAAGAGTGCTTACTAATAAATAAAAGATAGGCATTGTGTTACTACATTTCAGTACGCTGCACATTCTGCATGGTATAATTTCAATAAACAGTGATCCTGTCTCATATTATCCTGCAACAGCAGTCTGTCTAAGTGATGCCCAAACAGAGATCAATTGCTTAGTGTAGAAGTCCCTTGAGAGCTAGAACCTCCTGTGCTACATAGCGTTATAAACAGCAAGGTCTGTACTAACTTATTTGAACCGAATAAAGGGTGTGTGTAAAAGGTCTCAAACAAACACTAGCCCCTAAGCTACTACACTTTACCAGATGAGGTCTGAGAGATAATAACATTTGGTGTAAAACCACAGCTATTCAGAGTAATCAGCTCATATTCCCTCTTTACAAGTAGGAGTGTAGAGGTTATCAGCTGTATGTAATGGTTTAGCGAGTAATTAGCCCCTGCACAAAAGTGTCTCTTCTGACAGAATATGGTGTATCAATATGTTTACAGCAATGTCTCTGCTGGTACCTCTGAAGAGAGTAAAGGGTTAGTGTAGAAGGCTTCAGACAAACATTAGACCCTCTGGTATCAGATTTAAACACAATACACTTTGGTTGTGGTACTGTTTCATGAAAAAGTAATTCCCTCTTATACAAGCTCAAACAAAGTCAATGGTTCACATTTAAAAAATCACAACATCTCTACTGACAGCCCTCTACAAGTATGCCACTGGGTGTAAAGGGATTTAGAAATACACCTGTGTCTCTCAAGAGATGTTTTCTCAGAATGAATAGGGCTTTTGGTTCAGATCAGAAAGACCTATCTGTGTACTGACACAAATAAAGCAGATAAGAGATGTATGCAGAAGAATTTATGCAAACACGAGGCCTTCTATTATCACACTTGAAGAATCCACAGATTTTGCATGGTTCAGTTTTAGGAAAGAGGGTTCTCTTTCTTGTAAGTGTGTAGAAGATAAATGCATTTTTTGTGTGACAAGATAGCCTGTCTGTTCAGACATTGCTCACGGTGAGGGCTGGGAGTGAAAGGCCTAACTGCTACTCCATCCCTCTCTAAACATATTTTGTCTTAGTGAATAGTGTGATTAGCTCAGTGCAGGAAGACCACCCTCTAATGATTCCTCTGAGCAAAATAGACAGTCTCTGCAGAAGCAATGACAGAACAAGGAGGCCTCCCGCAACTATACTTTAGCATGCTATACATTCTGCACAGTACAGTTTCATCAAACAACAATCCTATCTCCCTGTAACAGGTCTCTCTAGAAATGACGGCTCTACAGAGACCAACTGCTTTGTGTAGAAGAGCTTTGAGAGGTAGTACCTCCGGTGTTGCATTGCTTTCTAAACAGCAAGGTGTCTACTAATATTTCTAAACAGAATAAAGGGTGCCTGTAAAAGGTCTCAGACAACACTAGCCTCAGTGCTACCACATTTTACCAGAGGAGGGATGATAGATAATAAAGTTTTATGAAAAACCACAGCTTAGTATTATAACTCTATAAAGATTGATTAGCTCACTTCTATCAGAACATCCTCTCTCTACTAATAGGTCTATAGAGGTGATAGGCTAGATGTAAAAGGGTTTAGTGAGTAATTAATCCTGCAGAAAGACGTCTCCTCTGAAGGAATATGGTGTATGATTGTCAGCACGGTCTGTACTGTTACCTCTGAAGTCAGTAAGAGGTTACTGTAGATTGTTTTAGACAATCACTAGGCCCTATTGTAGGAAAATGCCTCTTATGGCATGGTTACCCCCTAACATTTTGCTTTTTATTGATGCTAGTTATGATTGAAAGTGTGCTGGGACTCTGCTAACCAGGCCCCAGCTCCAGTGTTCTTTCCCTAAACTGTACCTTTGTCTCCACATTTGGCACAGCGCCGGACACACAGATAAGTCCATTGTAAGTGGTACCCCTGGTACCAAGGGTCCTGTGGCCAGGGAAGGTCTCTAAGGGCTGCAGCATGTATTATGCCACCCTGGGGGCCCCTCACTCAGCACATGCACACTGCCTCACAGCTTGTGTGTGCTGGTGGGGAGAAAATGACTAAGTCGACATGGCACTCCCCTCAGAGTGCCATGCCCACAACCCACTGCCTGTGGCGTTGGCATGTCACCCCTCTAGCAGGCCTTACAGCCCTAAGGCAGGGTGCACTATACCACAGGTGAGGGTATAGTTGCATGAGCATTATGCCCCTACAGTGTCTAAGCCAAATCTTAGCCATTATAAGTGCAGGGTAGCCATATAGAGTATATGGTCCAGGGGCCTGTCAAAAACGAACTCCACAGTTCTATAATGGCTACACTGAATACTGGGAAGTTTGGTATCAAACTTCTCAGCACAATAAATCCACACTGATGCCAGCGTGGGATTTATTGAAAAATGCACACAGAGGGCATCTTAGAGATGCCCCCTATATACCAGTCCAATTCCTAGTGTTAGGCTCACCAGTTCCTGCCAGCCTGCCACATCCAGATGGGTTTCTGGCCATATGGGGTGCGTGTCTTTGTTACACTGTGGCCAGGAACAAAGCCTACACTGGGTGAAGGTGCTTCTCACCTCCCCCTCAGGAACTGTAACACCTGGCGGTGAGCCTCAAAGGCTCAAGCCTGATGTTATAGCGCTCCAGGGCACTCCAGCTAGTGGAGATGCCCGCCCCTCCGGACACAGCCCCCACTTTTGGCGGCAAGTTTGGAGGAGATAATGAGAAAAACCAAGGAGGAGTCACCCACCAGTCAGGACAGCCCCTAAGGTGTCCTGAGCTGAGGTGAACCCTGCCTTAAGAAATCCTCCATCTTGTTTTGGAGGATTCCCCCAACAGGATTAGAGATCTGCCCCCCCCTCCCCACAGGGAGGCGGCACCGAGAGGGTGTAGCCACTCTTCAGGGCAGTAGCCATTGGCTACTGCCCCCCAGCCCTAAACACACCCCTAAATCGAGTATTTAGGGGTGACCCTGTACCCAAGAAATCAGATTCCTGCAACCTGAAGAAAGAAGAAGGACTGCTGACCTGAAAGCCCCGCAGATATGACTGGGATGACAACTGACTTGGCCCCAACCCTACCGGCCTGTCTCCAGACTCAGAAACCCTGCACAGTGACGCATCCAGTGGGACCAGTGACCTCTGAGGACTCAGAGGACTGACCTGCACCTAAAGGACCAAGAACTTCCTGAGGACAGCGGCTCTGTCCAGAAACAACGACAAAGAAACCAACTTTAAAGAGACTCCCGTCTCTCTCCGGAAGCGTGAGTCTTCACACTCTGCACCCGATGGCCCCGGCTCGAGTTTGGAGAAACCAACATTGCAGAGAGGACTCCCAGGTGACTCCAATGACGTGTACACCCTGAGTCGACCTTCCTGCACCCCCACAACAGTGCCTGCAGAGAGGATCCAGAGGCTCCCCTTGACCGCGACTGCCTGGTAACAAAGGAACCCGATGCCTGGACAAAGCACTGCACCCGCAGCCCCCAGGACCGAGAGGAATCAACTACCAGTGCAGGAGTGACCAGCAGGTGGCCCTCATCCTAGCCCAGTCAGTGGCTGGCCCGAGAAGCCCCCCTGTGCCCTGCCTGCATTGCCAGAGTGATCTCCGGACTGGGAACCCAGAGCAGCCCTGGCAATTTTGTCAGACCAGCCCCTATGGGATGGGAGCCACAAGTGTGAAGCACTGCTGCTTTTGGTACTGGAGGCTGATATTGCAGCACAGCTGCAAAACCAGCCACCAGTAACACAACCGGAACCCACAGCTGCAATACCACCACCCCACCGTTCCAGCCTCCTGGGCAAACACCTGATGCCCGCTTCGGCAAGTCCGGCTATGTCAGTGGTTCACATTTAAAACAGCACACCATCTTTCCTGACAGCTCTCTAGAGGTTAGACACTGGAAGTGAAGGGATTTAGTGATAGACATGTGAACAGGGCATTTGGTTAAGATCAGAAAGAACTATCTGTGTAGTGACACATCTGTACAGGATTAGGGATGTATGTAGAAGGATATATGCAAACACTAGGCTTAATATCACTCTTTAACAATGTACAGTTTCTGTATGGTTCGGTTTCAGGAGAGAAGGGCTCCTTTTCTTTTAAGTGTAAAGAGGACAAATCTTTTTTTTTTACAACATAGCCTCTCTGTTGAGACATCCATTCACAGTGAGACCTGTCTGTAAAAGGCTTTGCTGAGAAATGTATCCCTCACTAAACATGTTTTGTGTGACTAAATAGTATGTTTAGCTCAGTGTGTTTAGACCACCCTCTGTAAAAATTCCTCGGAGCAAAATAGACAGTCTAGACAATGACAAAACGAGGGAGCAGTGTGCAACTATATTTCAGCGTGCTATACACAATACATGGTACAGTTTCATCAAACACCTCATAGTACCCTACAACAGCAGTCTCTCTAAGTGACAGCTCAACTGAGACGAACTGCTAGATATAGAAGTGACCAACTACTTGTAGAAGAGCTTTGAGAGCTATTGCCTCCTGTGTTACATGGCTTTACAAACAGCAAGGCATTTAGTAATATCTTTTAACAGAATTAAAGGTGTGTGTAAAAGGCCTCAGGCAAACACTAGACCCTGTGCTCTGCATTTTACCACAGGGAAGAGATAGTGAAGGTTAATTTTAAATGGGAGGCTTGTAATTGAGTTGTATACAGAGTGATTTGCTCACTTCTATGAGATGGTTCCATCTCTACTAATAGGTCTGTGAGAGGTTATAGGTTGGGTGTAAAAAGGTTTTGTGAATATTTCACCCATGCACATAGGTGTCTCCTCTGAGATACCCTGGTATATGAATGGCTTTGCAGACAGCAAGGTCTCTACTGATACCTCTGAAAAGAAGAAAAGGTTAGTGTAGTATGTTTTAGACAAACATTAGGCCCTATCCTACCAGATTTAAACAGGGTACAGTTTGATAGTGGTACTGTTTCATGATGTACTAACTTCTTATTACACAGACCCATACAGAGTAAATGATTCCTATTTTTAACAGCACACCATCTCTCCTAAAAGCCCTGTACAGCTTAAACAGTGGGTGTGAAGGGCTTTAGTAATAGAGGCATGTGTTGGAACAGAGGTTTTCTCAAAGTGAAGAGGCTGTTTGCTTCATTTCACAAACAGCCTTTTCACTTCTGACAATTCTGAAGATCATAAATGATGTATGTGAAAGAATTTATTGAAACATTAAGCCTTCTATTATCACACCTTAAGAAACCTCAAATTCTGCATGATTCAGTTTTAGGAGAGAGGGGCTCCTTTTCTAAGTGTTTTCAGGCTAAATGCTTTTTTATGACAACATAGATTGTCTGTTCACGATCTCTTTTCACAATCTCTTCACGCTGAGCACTGGGTGTGATAGGAGTATCTGACAAAGTCATCCCCTTCTAATGATGTTTTGTGTGAGTGAACAGGGTATTTATTTCAGTACAGTAACACCAGTCACTCTAAAGGTTTCACTCTACTGAATACACAGTCTCTGTAGAAGCATTAACAGGACATGTAGGCCCTGTGCATTCTGCATGGCGCAGTTTGATCAAACAGTGATCATATCTCGTACTACCCTGTAAAACAGTCTCTGTAAATGACAGCTCGAACAGAGCTAATGTTTTTGCATCAAAGACCTTTCAGAGCTAGTACCTACTATGGTACGTGGCTTTAAAAAGAGCAAGATGTCTACTGATATTGGTGATCTGAGTAAAGGGTTTGTGTGGAAAGCCTCAGACAAACACTAGCTACAATTACCAGAGTGGATATAAGAGTAATAAAGGGCCAGATGTATCAAAGGTTTTTACCCATTCTGTGTCTATGGGAAAATGTGTTTGTACATATAGCCCAAAGTTCCATATAAAGCCAGCGCTTAGTAATATAATTCGGTACAGAGAGTTTTGTATCAGAACATTTCCACTCACTACTATTAGCTGTATAGATGTTGTAGGTTGGGTGTAAAAGGGTTTACAGAGTAATTCACTTGTGCACAAAGACATCTCTTCTAACATAATATGGGGTATTCATGGGTTTACAGCAGCAAGGTCACTACTGAGATCTCTGAGGAGAGTGTAAAGGGTTAATGTACATGGTTTTAGACAAGCACTGGGCACTCAGTTACCAGATTTAAACAGAGTACACTTTGGCTGTGGCAGTGTTTCATGAAAGAGCAACTCCCTCTTACACAAACACATACAGAGTCATTGGATTTCATTTAAAACAGTGCACTATCACTCCTGACAGCCCTCTGCAGAAGTGGTTCCCAACCTGGGGATCCATCAAGCCTCCTCAGGTGGTCTGTGACTGCTTAGAAAATAGATAATGTTAACAGATGAATAACGTGTACATAAGTAAAGTGACTAGTTGTACACTTGAACATTTTAAAATGTACTACAAGTGTCAAAGAATCGGAAATTGGAGGCTAAAAATTTAATTAGTATCCTCAGTTTGATTCCTGGGGGCAGTGCAGGTGCATCAAACAGAATATAGTATGGGTGATGTGTGGCTTTAATTGAATTTAGAAAAGCTCCAACCTTTCTATTAATATTATTTTTTAAATGTATATTTGTTTGTTAATTAAATAAAATGAAGTATCATTTGGTATGTGTTTGATGAATGCTGGTTTCTGTATTTTTTGTGTATTGTTTTACGTTTTCAATCATCAACAATGTTTAGTCCAGGGTCCCTGGCTGCTAGTAATGACTCAGTAGGGGGTCCCAGATTCCAATAATGACTCATTGGGGGGGTCCCCCATTTCCAGTTATAATAAAGCAGATGTTCACAGAAGTCAAAAGGCTGGAAACCACTGCTCTACTGGTTTGACAATGGATGTGAAGGGATTTAGTAATAGACCCATGTCTCTCAAGAGATGTTTTCTCAGAGTGAACAGGGTGTTTGGTTCAGATCAGACAGAGCGATCAGTGAAATGGCACTTCTGAAGACAAAAAGGGGTGTATGTAGAAGGATCTATGCAAACACCAGGCCCTCTATTATCACTTATTAACAAGCCTCAGGTTATATATGCTTAGGTTTCAGGAGAGAGGGACTCCTTTTCTTATATGTGTATACAGTCTGAATCCTTTTTGTCTTAACAACAACATTCCCTCATACCACTAAAACAATTTTGTAACAAAGTGGCCTGTCTGCCAAGACCTCTCCACATGTTAAAACATGGGAGCAAAATACTTTTGGTAGAAAGCCATCACTATACAAAGACCTTATCTATCAGTGAACCACATGTATAATTGCTTTGTGAAACAGAGCATCATTTAATTACAACACAGAACACAACACATTTTAACAGTGTACAGTTTAAATAAAGTGCATTTTGATGAAACCTTCACTCTACATAATACAACTTGATAGAGTATGAATGCTTCAGTTTAATTTCAACATGCACTCTCTACAAAACATCTTTGTAGAGGGCAAACCCTCAGTGTCAAACAGTTTAGTAACCAATTCATTCCTTAACCAAACATATTGTCTCAGAGTAACCTACATTTATGAATGAATTCACTTAGTACAGATTCTATAGTTCACAACACATTCTACTATATGCTTAACTGTATTTAGGACACCCGCTGTCCAAAAATAAATAGGGCCCAAATCACAAAGTTAATACGTTTTCGATTGTCTGGTATTCACAAAGGTAAGTTATGAGGAGTATCTTTACGTCTGCACTCGGGGGGGGAGCGTCCGACCTGGGGGGGGAATTATTGTAACCTCATGCACCTGCACATTATAAATCCCACCTGCAACCCAGAGCCACAAGCCAGATAAAAAGAGCACACAAGCAAGGGCACTGGTTTCACCACAGCCACACTGTGCCTTTGCTACATGTCCTGACACCATGCTGCCCACCAGGAGAAAAAGGAATTACACAGATGAGGATACCACCATGATACTGAAATTTGTTGTGAGGAACTACAAGAGACTGCATGGTCTCCCACCTTACAGCTGTGGTTCCTCACAGAAGTCAGCTTTATGGCAGCACTAGGCCACAGCGGTTACTGCACTGGGGAGGACATCCGGACTGTTAATGACATCAAGAAGATGTGGCAGGATGAGAAAAGGAGGGTGAAGGAAAAGTACACCAGGATAGAGGTGGCTTGAGCTCTCCCTAGTGTACAAACTGGAGCCCATCTCTGACTCACCCCACTTGAGAGGGATGTCCTCTCCTCCATAGACCCCGACCTGCTCCATGGGCTGCCTGTGACTGATGCCTGCAAATGTGGTGCCAGGTAAAATGCAATGATACTAACAATGACACTAAATGAATAATGTTAATATTTCTCAAACAATATGACCATGAATGTTGTCCTAAGTACGTACAATCTGTAGGGTGTCTTTCATCCTCAAATAGTCCACTACACTACAAGTACCAGAATCCTTTGTAATGGCAATTACAAATTACAATACCTCGGTCCCAAAAAGTGGCCCATCACTACTGCTTCATCAGCTTAACACTGGTGCATGGTAATAGATAATGCCCCTCATTTATTTACCTCTGCTATTGGCATGCTGATGCAAATGTATAGTAATGTGAAAAGTTGCACATACGCAAATATCTTGGTTGTGCCTGATGACCTTTCCCTTTTGTTGCAACATACAGCCAGAGGACAGTCAGAAACAGGAGCACAGGTCACTGCGCCATCAGGGAGGCAATGTCATGGAGCACAAAAACCTGTAACATCAGCACAAACTGGTATGTAAATATGGCCTGGGGAGGGCATTATCTCCTACAGCTAAGTCATAGTTACAGTACACAGTACACGTGTTTACCACACATCATGAAGTGTGGTAAACCTGTGAAATGTACTAGGTAATGTTGCGTATCACATGTGCCAACTAGTATGCTAACTTAACACACACATATCATTGTAGGCCCTGTGACATCGTCCAGAAAAGAACAGCCTGCAGTGACCTCTGTAACATGTATGGGTGTGACATCTGGTCAGGCACCACATACTGGGTGGATGTCAGACCCTGATAGGGAAATATAAAAATGTATTTAACAAATGCTTATGCTCCTAAACTGTGGCGTGAATGTCAGCAGTGTGTGAAGTGTATCTAATGTCACTGTTGTCACTCATCCCGATATGCTCCTATATGGATCACAACAGTATACCACAACCTGACATGTTGGCTAATGATAGGTCTACCAATAATGCATATATACCTAAGGGTACATTATTGGCCCTAATGTAGGTGGATATTGATTGATTAGTGAAACAAGTCAATATGTAACAAAACTGTATGCCTCACCTCAAAATGTGTAAGGTGTTTGTGCACTCACAGGTATACATAGTTTTATCACTCTGGGGAAGTGTCATAAGTGTCTCTATTGTTCATGGAATGTTAAGTGTAGAGTAAGGCCACACAGTGACTTGTTTAGTCTTGACACATTCCAAGAGGCCTGGCCTCGTAGACATGTTTTACTGGTGTGTGCAGCTGGAGTTGCTCAAAGAGTGATTCTCCGGTGCCTTGTGGGGCTCATAAATCTGTCCCCAAGTATATCATGTAGAGGTGGAGGCACTACCTGTTTCTGAGTTGATTATATGGATACTTGCTAACTAAATTCCAGGACACAACAGCTAATGCAATAATGCTGGTGAATGCTGTACTGATACCAGCAGGCTTGCAGTTTGGGAGTGTTGTAGTGGATGACAAGCTGGGTGTAGGGGGGGGGGAGCCTATACATCTAGTGGTTGAACTGCACAGTGTGAAAACAGTAACTGTGGTAATCTGCCCAGCTTTTCCACTTGACCAATTTGTGGGATCCCAGATGTTTGTTTCACTTTGCCACCATCACAAATGGTTGAACTCCTGAATAGAGGACTACAGCTTGTGCGCCGTACATGACTGTATACTGTGTCAGGTAAAATAGACCACGATATTGTACACATACTTTGGAAACACAGGCAAAAGGCAGAAGTGGACAGCAAAAATGGCTGACTTCACAGTACAAACTTAGCAATGTTGGAGGGGGGCGGTGTATCAAAATAAATGTAACCCATACCTTGTTACATAATTGTGTATGTCATACATGTACTTGTCAATGTACTGACTAAATCTGATGTGCAAAGTTCATACATCCCTGCAAGTTCTGGAAGACTCGTTTAAAAATCAGCAGACACTGCATCATACATAGGATGCATGATGCCACTGAAAATGTAGGTGTGTCCAAAGGTAGCCAGTGCAGGATAACCAAGTCTTTACTGTCCCTTAGCTCTCATTAACCTCCAATAAAATGTTTGCCTGTAATTGTGATACCTGAGTGATATGAGGGCAGCCTGTAACTTGTAGATTACTGGTCCATACCTCTGACTTGTACATGTAGAATCACCACTACCATTCTTTGCACTCAGTAATGGATATGCATGTTACATTACAAATGCTGCCAGAACTACTTCAGTGATTCAGATGACACCACACAGGGGTTTGAGAGACATCCTGGCTAGAGCAGTGAAACCCACTGTCATTGATCCATCAGGTAAGTGAGCCATATAGTGTCATCTATTGATACCCTACCCATCAACAAGAACCAAAATCTTGTGAAAGGGATGAGCAGATATTTCCATTTTAGCACTCTCCCATAGTTGGTGTGTAAAAGATACCCAAAATGTTCAGTGATGTGTGTCTCAGATGTGCAATATCATATATTATACATGCTGAACAGTAATCATGTTGTCACTTCTTTCCAAAGCAGATGGATCACGGACCAGTTCTTCTGCAACACAACCATGGAGCCCGGTCTAGCAGCTGATATTTAGGGGGATCGAACACCACACAGACCAATGGTGAGAACTGGTGAATTTGCTTTTGCATTGCACATCTGCATTACAACCTCAGTGTCACAGTGTGAGCTATCACTTCTAAGGGTACACAAACTAAGTAACATGTGGTACATCTATTGATGTGAAGATTATTTGACTCAATCCCTGTGTTGCACCACATCATGCTTACTTAGCCTGTTGCAACCTCTGTCTCGTAGGTGGTGAGGACAAGGACTTGAGTTGGGAGGAAGAACCATCAACCAGTGATGGGTGCCGGACAATCTGAAGATGGAACCCACTCCTCTTCCGAGCTGCTGTGTCAGCTGCCAGCACAGCACAGGAGGAGGAGGAAGAATTTGAGGAAGCAGAAGATCAGGGGCTGCCTGCAAATGATGTGGAAGCTAATCCCCTGACCACATATGTTTGCCCATGCAGATTACTTACTGAATCCACATCTGCTGTGGTTGGCATGGTGCCTCCTCCTACACCCCATAGGATTGCCCATTCCTCACCTACCCCAACCCAAACATCACCTCTTCACAGCCCTCGCATCTAGGTCAGACATGTTGGTTCCCCTACACACTGCTGTCCTGCCAGTGTCTCCCAGGCCTTCACTCCAACATCAGAGGGACATGCCAGCCCTGGTGAGGAGCAGGTAGCTTCTAGGCACATTTCTCCTTCTCACAACCTCCCACTTGTACACCGCTCCCCCAGTAGTGGACGTGCTGGTCAATTCCAAGGCATCCCAGGCAGAGATGGCTGGCAGATATTGATGCCAGAGAGTGGGAGAAAGATTTCTTCCAGCAGCAGGCAGATATGAGGCAGGATATTTGTGCCATTGGGGTTGCACTGTCTGACATGTCTGCTTCACTACAGGACATGCGCCAACTCCCACAGTTGGTGAACAGAATGACCCAGGTGCTGGAGAGGATGGATAGATCCTGGGACAACATGGGGAAGAGGACATATGAGACCATGGTCATACAGAGGGAAGAGAGTGCAAGATACTATGCATTGGCTATAAAGATGAATGAGGGCATAATCAAAATGATACCAAATCCATCACAGTCAATGCACTGAGGGGAGTCAAGACATCTACCTGCTCCATCTCACCACCAGCCCCTAGTCAGGGAACCTGCACTGGGCCCACAACAATCCACAATGGAAACACACCACTTGTACAGGCCCTTCACTGCACAGTCACGTCTTCTCTCTGTACTGGTCCGACAACCCCTGTCCAGGTAGCCCGCCCCAGACAGGGATCACCGCCCCCTGTCCAGGTACAACCCCCAGTACAGGGATCCCCACCCCCTGTGCACGTAGACCCTCCCCTTCTGCAGGTACACTCTCCCACTGTGCACACAGACCCACCCCTTCTGCAGGTTCACCCTCCCCCTGTGCATATAGACCCTCCCCCATGCAGGTAGACCCTCCCCCTGTAAAGAAATTACACCCACTGGAACTAAGAAACCAAGGAAACGTGCCACATCACAATGACTCTCATGACCTCACCTGAGAAGACGCAAGTGAGATCCCCCATGAGCAATGTGATATATGTGTGTACAGCACTATGTGAATAAAATATATATTCCACATTTAAAATAAGTTGAGCAATAGTTGATGAAGGTCAAATGCTTATTGTGGCTGTAGGCCATATATGTGTCAGCAACGTGTGTAGGACATGTTCATCACTAGAACCATCTGTGTACATTTGTGTCTTGTGGAAAGCATACCTAACCCACTCTATACATGTACTTCCATACTCTGGTTCTAGTACAGACAATGACAAAATTGTTTGGATAAATATTATTTTTTGCTGAATATTAATGTTAAGAAAACAAAAACTGTCCATTGGAAAGGGAAAAACAAATTCAAATAATGCTCTTCATGAAGTAGGGGCAGGGGACATGGAGTGGGTTGAACAAAAGAAATAACACATCAGGAAATGTCAGGGTAATCCATCTATGTACGGGGGCAAATAAAAAATCTAGGGTCAGATGTATCAAACATTTTTGCGATCGCAAATGGCCCAATGGCCCGTTTTTGCGATTGCAAAAATGCGTTTTGGTATGTAACAAGTCCAATTCTGTAACTTGTTACCGAATCACAAATTGTATTGACGACTACACACCGATTCGGTATTAGGAAGGGTCGTGTCAAGGGTGTCCCTTCCTAACACCGAATCGCACAGGTATGTATGATTGTTTTGTGGCCGTGAATGCGGTCGCAAAACAATCGCAGTTACCACCTACTTCAAGTAGGTGGTAACCCATTTGCAAAGGAGAAGGGGTCACCAAGGGACCACTTCCCCTTTGTGATTGCATGCAAAAACGTTTTTTAAGAGCAGGCAGTGGTCCCATGGACCACTGCCTAAAAATGAAAAGAAAACTTTTAATTATTCATTTTTAAATGCATCCTGTTTCCCTTTAAGGAAAACGGGCTGCATTAAAAAAAAAGATTGCTTTATTGAAAAGCAATCACAGACACGGTGGTCTGCTGAGTCCAGCAGGCCACCAAACCTGTGATTGTAGCCATTCGCAATGGCTCGCAAATTGCGAACTACCTCATGAATATTAACGAGGTAGGTTGATTTGCGAGCCCTTGCGAATCACGGTATGAAACTCCTGAAGTTTCATACATTACAATAGTGATTACTTAATTGTGATTTGCTAAAAATCACAATTAGGTAATTGCTATTGTAAGTAATGATACATCTGGCCCCTAGTCACAGTCAAGTTATCAAGTCCAGTCAAATGTCCACCTGGTCATCCTCCTTTGCAATGATAATCAGGTCCTCTGCAATGGAGACCTTGTCCTGGCTAGCCATTGGAGGACCTGACATCCCATGGGATTGAGACTCATGGGGCTATGAGGGGTATTGGGGAAGCAGTGTGGGAAGACAAACAGGGAGACAACACATGAAGAGTTGTATGGGAGGGACGCTGGGTCAGGGGCATTATAGCTGTACCCAAGGAAGTGATGCTGGCATTGAGGGAAGCAAAGTTCTGGGCAGTATCCTGATGGATCCCACGTATTTCCTCATGGATCTGCTGTAGGATCTAAAAGCAGATTAGCTGCTACCCCCCTCAGCTGCCACCATCCCTTCCTGGGATGCAGCCAAAGGTGTGACAACACAGTGAGAGGTTTGGGTAGCACAAGAGGGATGTGGGGTGTTGGGGACATGGGAGTTCATCCTCGGACTCTGGCAGGCACTCAGAGGGGGACTGGTGGAGGGGGTGGCAGCTGGATGCCCCGATGGACTGGGGGCACCATGTGGTAGGGAGGGTGAGTGGTCAGGAGTTGGTTCTTCCTGTAGTGAGGTTACCTCCGGCAGGTCAGAAAGATGTAATTCAAGGGAAAAGGGACATCCTCCACCACTGGCCAGAGGCATCCAGTTCAAGGTCCCCCCTCCAAAGTTTCTGCAGCCTCCACCTGGTCACTCTCAGCTGAGTCTATCCAGGTGGGTGCACTGCTCCTGCCTCTTGATGTAGTTGGTCCCTCCTCCTCTTCTTCTGTAGAAGACAAAGGCTGTGACTGCCGACATCCCCAGGAAGCTCGTCTCTGTCCCTGGTCCTCTTCTCAGTGTTCCTGGCCAGCCGGGTCCATTGAAATAGAATTGAGAACATTATGTAGTTGTTGTACAAATGTAAGCAAGTTACATAAGTATCAAAATCAAGTGCAGTCTCTGTACTCTGTTAAACTCACTGACTAACATCTGGTGACTTAGATCCCAAATGTATGTGTACTATCACTGAGATGCGCAAATGTTACTCACACATTTGATATCTGTCACAATTGTGGTTGGTACAACCTTCTGTATTGAAAAAGCCAATCCTTAAGCAAAATTGCAATAGCTAGGGCAGATTCTACAGGACTATAAAAGCTGTATATGTGAAAAAGTGGACAGAAGTTCATATTTCCTTGCTAAACTGGGCCAAGGGTTCCCAGTCCTCGCTACCTAGTCATTTTCACAAGTATGTCTGCAAGTGGAGATGGAATACAGTCTGGATGGGGCTGTCCACCCTGAAGTATGAATATGACAACCCTGTCAAGTGCAGAATTGGTAGTCTCAAACTATTGCATGTTATTTGTAGTGTAGAAAGGTCTGAATCCACATAAAAACCTGCATGGGCGTGCATTTAAAAACCAGGCCTTGTTACTGACTTTTGTTAAGCTGTGAGAACATGTTTTGTTGGATCCCTGAAAATATCAGGCCATCTAAATCGCATGTTCCACATTTGACAGGTCAAGACTGTCTGGTGTTGCTATACACCAGTTGACGGGTGTGCAAAATTAGATCAGCTAGCTAAGCTACTGTTGTGAGGACATCTTCATTTGTTTACTCTTGTTGGGATTATTTTGTATGAGACCAGTATTTCAAAGTCAGACATTACTCCAAGATACAGGACATTAAACTTCACACTGATGAAAGACACAACAAAGGCATACGATACAGAACACGACCTCTTACCCAATACTGGGCAGTGACCGGACCATCCCTTTGCCTTTGCACTCAGCAGTGATGAGGCCCTTGCTTCACCAGTCATGATGTTGGCATTGCATAACGTCACATGTATGCAAGAGGTATGGCTATTTCCCCTGTAGTGTTTTGAACACTACAAGTCCCAGGATGCACTATGCTAAGTGCTTCCAATGTACTCCAATGGGGCATTGGCCTCATTACTGCTGCAGCAATTGCTGGGACAATGTCAAACAAGACATGAGAGAAACACATCAAAGGGATGCAGGTAACAGCATGTGATATAAAACGTGATCTCTTGACCCCCGCACTGGACAGTGACTCGACCATCCCTTTGCACTCAGCAGTGATGAGGGCCTTGCGTCATTAGTCATGGTGTTGGCATTGCATAACTTAATTTGCATGCAAGAGCTATGGCTATTTCCCCTGTAGTGTTTTGAACACTACAAGTCCCCGGATGCACTCCGCTCAGTGCTTCCAATGTGCTCCAATGGGGCATTGGCCTCATAACTGCTGCAACAATTGTTCAGAATGTGTACAAGGTGAAATGTAATACAAGTTGATACAGCTTAGTCACCACTCACGCCATGCTACCAGACAGAGTATGGATCCCATGCACTTACCAGGTTTCTGCTGCTCCAACTCCTAAAGCTGAGCATGGAGGGTCAGCCAGGCTGTTCCCAGGATATTCCTGAACAATGGCGTGAGGTGGGGCCGGTGCACATGTGGCTGGGAGGACTGACCCAACAGTTCTTGGGCCCTCAGTTGGGCCCAATGCTTCAGGTTGTCCCAGTACTTGTGGCAGGTCCTGGCCCGCCAGTGGTAAATGCCCACTGCACTATGTGCTGTGCAATCTGCTCCCAGAGCCGGACGAGCGCTACATTGCTCAACTGGTCCTCTGGGCCCCCATCAAGCTGAAGGTAATGGTCCACCCCCCCCTCAACTAAGATCTCCAATTCTCCGTCACTGAAGGGGGTACTCTCTCATCAACTCCCTCAGCAATGTTGGGGGTAGTTAGGGCGAACAGAGCAGCAGGATGGCAGAGGATCCTGTCTGTAGGTGAGGATGACTCAGAATGACAATAAAATGGCTGCATTTCCTTTGTGTCATTTTCTATCATTGGTGTTAGACCTGACAGCCTTAGGGTGGTCACCCCTAACTTTTTGCCTGCCTCCCTCCATTTGTTACATACTGTTTTTGCTGGTTTGAAGACTCTGCACACTTTACCACTGCTAACCAGTGCTTAAGTGCATATGCTCTCTCCCTTTAAAACATAATAACATTGTATCTTACCCAATTGGACTATTTAATTTCCTTATAAGTCCCTAGTAGAGTGCACTATGTGTGTCCAGGGCCTGTAGATTAAATGCTACTAGTGGGCCTGCAGCACTGATTGTGCCACCCACTTAAGTAGCCCCTTAGCCTTGTCTCAGGCCTGCCATTGCAAGGCCTGTGTGTACAGTTTCACTGCCAATTCGACTTGGCATTTAAAAGTACTTGCCAAGCCTAAAACGCCGATGTTTCTACATATAAGACACCCCTAAGGTATGCCCTAGGTAATCCATAGGGCAGGGTGCTGTGTAGGCAAAAGGCATGACATCTACCTAAGTAGCTTACATGTCCTGGTAGTGTAAAATTCCTAAATTCTTTTTCACACTGCTCTGAGACCTGCTCCCTTCATAGGCTAACATTGGGGCTGCCCTCATACATTGTTTGAGTGGTAGCTTCTGATCTGAAAGGAGTAGGAAGGTCATATTTAGTATGGCCAGAATGGTGATACAAAATCCTGCTGACTGGTGAAGTTGGATTTAATATTACTATTTTAGAAATGCCACTTTTAGAAAGTGAGCATTTCTGTGCACTTAAACCTTTCTGTGCCGTACATGCCACATCTGGCTGGGTTTAGTTGACAGCTCCTTGTGCATTCACTCAGACACACCCCAAACACAGGATACTCAGCCTCACTTGCATACATCTGCAGTTTGAATGGGTCTTCCTGGGCTAGGAGGGTGGAGGGCCTGCCCTCACACAAAGGACTGCCACACCCCCTACTGAGACCCTGGCAGACAGGATTGAACTGAAAGGAGACCATGTGCACTTCTAAGCCACTCTTTGAAGTCACCCCCACTTCAAAGGCACATTTGGGTACATAAACGGGGCCTTTGCCCCTACCAACCCAGACACTTCCTGGAGAAGAAATTTTAACCAAACCTGCATTCTGCCAAGAACTGCCTGGCTGCCCAAAGGACTCACCTATCTGCTTTCTGTGAAGGACTGCTGCCTTGCTGTTGCCCTGCTGCCTTATTGCTCTCTGGCCGTGGTGAAGAAGTGCTCTACAAGGGTTTGGATAGAGCTTGCCTCCTGTTCCCTGAAGTTTCAGGACCAAAAAGACTTCATCTCTACAAGAAGGACTCCTTTTGTGGCGAAATTCGACGCACAGCCTACCAGAAACCACGCACAGCCTGCACATCGGTGAAAATTTCACTGCACGCCGAACGGAATTACGCAGCCTGACTTCGCATCAAGAAGATCGACGCAGCGCCAGCATAGCGACCGCAAATTCGATGCACGGCCCACTGGATCAATGCACAGCTGAGCCGGGACAACGCAGCCCGACTTACAGAGAGGAATTGACGCAGCGCCTGCCGTGCGGTGCAAATTCTCTCAGATGACAGATATGCAAAATAGGCTGTGTGGATTGACTGGCCTCGCCACTGAGACCTCTGTCTCAGAAGACAGGTGTGTGTAATAGAGTGTGTGAAGAGAGAGTGGTGTCTCAGTTGAGCCATCTCTCTCAGATGACGAATGTCTAGACTAGTGATTGGAAAAGCACTGCCCTTTTCCCCCTCAGACATCTCTCCCGGATGACGGTGTGCATATTACAATGTGTACATGGATTGTCCTCACTTGTCAGACCTCTCTTACAGAAGATGGTTGTATGTAGTAGGGTATGTGGTTGGAGTGGCCTCTCCTGTCAGACCTCTCTCTCTCTCTCAGATGATGGGTGTGTGTAGTAGGGTGTGTGGATGGACTACCCTCTCCTTTCAGACCTCTTGATCAAATGACAGGTGTGCATTGTAGTGTTTAGGGAGAAACTACCTTTTCCTGTCACAGGTCTCTCTCAGATGAAGAGTGTGATTAGTAGAGTGCATGGGTGGACTAGCCTCTTCTCTAAAACCTCTTTCTTAGATGACAGGTGCACATAGTAGTGTGTGGTGAGGGACTGCCATCTCCTGTCAGATCTCTCACTTAGATAATGAGTGTCCATAGTAGGATGTGTGGATGGACAGGCCTCTCCTTTGACACCTCTCTCTCAGATGATGGGTGTGTGTAGTAGGGTGTGGGGAGGGACTAGCCTGTACTTTGAGACCCCTCCTCAGATTTTCCTGTGGTGCAGTGAATTGTTTCCCCCTCATCTACATATAGCAGATGGGATAAATATATCTGCATTTTATACATGACGTGTGGTGTATCTTATTTAGTCATCTGCCCCTTTGGAGTCAGGATAGAAACTAAAATGAGTAAAAGGCATGTGGTGAAAAGCAGGGCCATTGGAATTACTTTTACCTGATGTCTCTCTCAGAATTTGTTGAGGGTACAAGAAAGTACTAACACTGGATTTTAGTATTACATGTGGGATTACATCAGAGTTACTATAGTATTTACCCCCACACACACACTCAGAGCCCTCAGAGCCCAGGTTTAGTGTGGCTGAAGACTTTGCCCATCTTGAAAACACCCAAAGTAAGCCCCTGGAACCTTTAACCCATTGATAAGGGTGTCCCTAGTGGTAATTCCCACCCATTTGCTCATGCCAGCCATAAATGCTGCACCTCCAGGCACCCACTCTAGAACTCTTCTGGGTCTGTTGAAGATCAGATGAGAACTTAACCTGTGTTTTAGACCTGAAAGTAGGCCTGGGCAGAGTGCGTGGAGTCCCGCTACGCAGAAATCCGCAAAGTGGCAAAAAAACTCTGCCGCACTATATGGATTTCTGCGAGCAGACGGAGTTCTCCTTTGTGCCCATTCATGTTGCGTTTGACGCAAAATGCAATGCAAAGTACGTACTCACATTCAAAATCATGAGGAAACGGCGCCATGCAGTTTGCATGGGCGCAGCCATCTTGTTTTTCACTCTGTATATGGTACTGGGCCTGTTTTCAACTTTTCATCAGACCTCATTCTTTGCAATCCTCCACCCTTACACTTAATCTACCCCAACTTTTTTATTTATTTATGTATTGTATTAGTGTGTCTTTTTGTGTCTGATTGTTTTTACGTTGTTTTAATTTTTGGGAATTTTTTGTGACTTTTTGTATTTTTGTTTATTTTTCCCTTATTTCTTCCTTCCTTCCTATTCCACATGTTTCTTTTCTTCTCCTCTTCACCCTTCCCCCACCCAGCACCATGGCAGTGCAGGGTAACAGTGGCTGCCTACCCTGTGGGTGGCAGCGCTGCCAAAGGGTGCATCCTCGGCCGAGATTTAGCAGTGAGGAAGTGGCAGCACTGGCTTTTTATGTGCAGCGCCACCTCCCCTCCATGCTGGCAGCAGGTGGCCGGCCTGGGAGCGGTTACCCCCAGCGGAAGTGTCAGCAGCATTGGGTTAGGGTGCGCCGGTTGGTCAGGGCCACCACCCAGGACCAGCACACCACCCAGCAGCTGACGCACAGCTGGGTGGATATAATTTACTGCAAGCAGCACTTGCTTGACCTGCTAGGCGTCGAGATCCCGGGGCTTGGTAAGTATTATATATATTTTTTTCTACAATGCTAACCTTTTTTCACGAATAGCATGCAGCTTCCACCCAGAGGTAAGTTACGTGTAGTTTATATTAAGAATATTATTTGTTATGTGATCACATTAGAGGTACGCAGGTGCTCGGTGCTACATCATCATACTTGAAGGTACTCTCTTTGGCTTATTATTTAAGAAGCCATTACAATGCAGACTCCTCTGTCCTCCTGTCTCCATAGTGATTTAGTGATATCAGTGAGTTAGTGTTCTCTGTGACTTTATGTAGCTGGTACAGTCCCAAGCAATTTCACAGTGATGTGAGTATGCATGCATTAAAAAATGGAGAATGAGTTGGTCCATTATGGGACTAGAGAAGTGAGAGTAGAATAAAGTATCATTCATTGCACTGCATTAGTTCCAAATGTAGTTCTTGTTAAGGAAATTTGGAATAAAGATTTTAGGAGGATAGCCAACTCAATGGTAGTTGATCATACTATTATAGTACGATAGGCAATCTCATTTAAGTACAATGTTATTGCATTTGCCTGTTATATAATAATTCTGTGGGGATTAATGGTACCACTAATGTATTTTTTTTATCTTCTTTACTTATTACATCAGCATCCAAGGGCAAGAAGAGGGGTTCTGCACCGCCAGGTCCGTCAGGAGCTGGGGAGGCGCCGACCACCAGCGTCTATGCTGATGGCTCTGCTCATCCCAGTAAGTCCTATTATTCAATCACTATTATTATTTCCCTAAATTTTACCTCTCCTCACTTTTATACTAATTTTAATTTTGCCTTGTTTACTTTTATTAATACTGCCTCCCTTTTTCCAACACCCCTATCCAAGTTTGTTTAATTCCTGTAATCCCCACATTATCGTTTTTCTGTCTTTAATTTACCATTTTGGATTCAACCCATTCATTACTCTTCAATGATTCTAAGTCAACGTCAATCATAGGCTATAGGTCTTCCCCTCTATTATGAGAAGCGTTTGGTTGGAATGACTACCTGGCTTTTCAAACATTCCAACAAAATGCCCAGAGTGATATTTTTAACAGAAGATACTGCAGTGCTATCTGAACTGTAACGATGTATTGAGGTTGCATTTGTTTTATTTAAAAAATTAAGAACAGGAGGTGTACCTGGCATCTAAAAATCGATACTGTTTTTTTATGGCAACACCAACTAGTGGAGCCGGATTAAGTTCTACCGCTGCAATCAATTAATCAATCAGTCATTTGTAAAGCTCGCTACTCACCCGTTAGGGTCTCAAGGTGCTGAAAGGGGGAGCTACTGCTCGAATAACCAGGTCTTGCGGCATTTCCTGAAGGTCAGGAGGTCCTAGGTCTGTCGTAGGTGGGCAGGGAGAGTGTTCCAGGGCTTGGCAGCTAGGTGGGAGAAGGATCTGCCACTGGCTGTAGTTTGATGGATGCAAGGGACGGTGGCGAGGGCAAGTTTGGCAGAACGGAGTTGGCGGGTGGGAGTGTGGAAGGTGAGTCGCTCGTTGAGGTAGGCAGGGCCCGTGTTGTGAAGAGCTTTGTGGACGTGGATGAGGAGTTTGAAGATGATCCTCTTGGTGACGGGAGGCCAGTGTAGGTCTCTGAGGTGGGCTGAGATGTGGTCTCGGCGTGGGATGTTGAGCATGAGGCATGCAGAGGCTTTCTGTATACGTTGTAGTTTCTTCTGGAGCTTGGCTGTGGTTGCTGCGTAAAGCGCGTTTCCGTAGTCCAGTCTGCTGCTGACGAGGGTGTGGGTGACCGTCATTCTTGTTTCGGTGGGGATCCATCTGAAGATCTTGCATAGCATGTGGAGGGTGTTGAAGCAGGAAGATGAGACGGCGTTGACTTCCTGTGTCATGGTGAGCGATGAGTCCAGGATGAAACCTAGATTGCGTGCATGAGTGGTGGGTGGTGGTGCGGTTCCTAGGGTGGCTGGCCACCAGGAGTCGTCCCATGTGGAGCAGTTGGAGCCGAGGATGAGGATCTCTGTCTTGTCCGAGTTAAGTTTGTGGCGGCTCTTCTCCATCCAGTTGGCGATGGCATGCAGTCCGTCGTGGTGGTTGATTTTGGCGTTGGTGGGGTCCTTGGTGAGTGAGAGGATCAGCTGGGTGTCATCGGCGTAGGAGATTATATTGAGGTTGTGAGATCAGACGATGTTGGCGAGCGGTGCATGTAGATGTTAAAAAGAGTTGGGCTGAGAGAAGATCCTTCGGGGATGCCGTAGGTGGTCTTGGTGGCTTCCAACAGTAAGGGAGGGAGGCGGACTCTCTGAGTTCTGCCAGAGAGGAAGGATGTGATCCAGACCAGGGCCTTGTGACGGATCCCGGCATCATAGAGGCGAGTGCAGAGGGTGTGGTGGCAGACGGTGTCAAAAGCAGCCAAGAGGTCCAGGAGGATGAGTGCCGCGGTTTCGCCTTTGTCGAGCATGGTCCTGATGTCGTCGGTTGCGCCGATGAGGGCGTTCTCGGTAATGTGGTTCCTGCGGAATCTGGATTGGGAGATATCCAGCGTGTTGTTGTCTTCCAGGAAGTGGGTTAGTTGGTCATTGACGATCTTCTCGATGACCTTTGCCTGGAAGGGTAGGAGGGAGATGGATTGGTAATTCTTGAGGTCTTCGGGATCCGCTTTGGGTTTCTTTAGCAGGGCGTTGACTTTGGCATGCTTCCAGCTCTCCGGGAAGGTGGCGGTCTCGAAGGAGCTACTGATGATCATATGGAGTTGGGGGGGATGATGGGGCAGGAGCAGATGGAGCAGGGGGAAATGCCGCGGTAGGGATTGGCAATGGTAAGTCACGTTGCTAGCTTATTGACAATTACTCTTACTCACTAGCTACAAGGTGTTGTCATGATCAGATTCATGAACCCTCCTCATTACAGCTACAGTGGTGATTGGGTTACTTATGGCCGCCTCTATCTGGAACTCAGTAAAAGCACACATAATGCAAGTTAAAAATGATGGCTTCATGGAAATGTGAAAGAACAGAAGGTTAAAAGAAAGGATGGGTAAAAAGAGTGAAAGGAAAGGTTGCGCGGTGGATGAAAAAGGATGCATGGGTGAGTATTGGTATAGGGTAAACAGATGGCTGGGTGAAAGGATGATTGAAAGAAAGGGTGGAAAGTGTTTGTTCAGAGCACTGTTTATAATTTGTCTTTTTTATTCTTCTTTTTCTCAATAAAGCTACTCCTACTCAACAACCACCAACCAGGCAGGAGATAGCGGCCAGTCTACGGCAGCAGAGGCTGGGGAACTCCGGACTGAATAGAAGTGGCTGATTATCCTGGAGGATGAGAAGCCCAAACAGTTGCCCAGGACCCAGGTCCCAGCAGAGCAGCACGCTAGCCACCAGCCTCCCGGCCATTACATCGCCAGCACTACTGCCAACAGTCACAATCCCTGATTGCACCTGCTGCTGCACTTTCCCACTCCAATGAGGCTTTGCTCAGATGCATCCTGCTCCCGGATGGACCAGATAGGGAACTGACTTGCCAGCATTAAGCAGAGTCTGCACCAGCTGCAGACCCATATTGACAGTGCCCTCTTTTAAGCCCTTTTAAAAAAGATTTGTTTTGGTGGGCGGGACTTGTTGTCGGTGGAGAGGGTGAGGAGGGATTTGGGATGGACTTTGGACTTTTCAATGGACTTTATGGGGACAGGGTTATTTGGTCATGGATAGAAGTGGGACATTGTGGGTGGAGAGGGAGGGTTTTCTATTTATAAATAATTAAAGGGGATTTTTTTTTAACTTCATTTGTGTCTCAAATCTTCATTTTGGTGTTTTAGACTTTTAGTTTGCACTGATGTCGTTTAATTTATCCTATTATTTTAATCTGCTAAAAAAGTAATTTACCTATACCCTTGCTCTATTGTCCTCTACAACTATATATTGACCACTAAGGGGTGTCTGCCCTTGCCTATTTTGCCTACAAAAACCCAGTACACACAGACAACATATTTGTCAGTTGCAGTTATTTATTAACTAATCAAGTTCACTTCAATCTATGCTATAGTTCTTTTCTGACCTAAATAGATGAATCAGGGAGTCTTTTACTGCAGGGTTTTTCCTGTGGTGGCATCTTTAGGTAGGGGTAGGGGTAGGAGTAGCAGGCTAGTGTGCTAACAGGGAAGGCAGGAGGTGCTACTCCCAAGTATGTGAACTAAAACTGCAGGATTACCTAAAGGTTTATCCATCCCTGCCAACTAGATTGAAAGAAAACAGTGAGTTTGTGGGTCATATGTTATAACTTTAAGAAGACTGAGACCAGACTACCACAAAGACAGCATTAGACACACAACAAAGTACACCATATGATATTAAAATCTACCAATATCAATTTCTTGTGAGCAATGGTGGGGAGCTATCAATCAATCAATCAAACAAATTTCTTAAGCGCACCACTCACCCGGTAGCGTATCAAGGCGCTGGGGGGGGAGGGGTTGCTGCTCAAAAAGCCATGTTTTGAGGTGCTTTCTAAAGGTTAGGAGGTCCTGGGTCTTGCGTAGGTTGGTGGGGAGGGAGTTCCAGGTTTAGGCGGCGAGGTGGGAGAAGGATCTGCTGCCGGAGGTGGTGTGTTGGATGCGGGGGACTGTAGCGAGGGCGAGGTCGGCGGAGCAGAGATGTTGAGTTGGTTTGTGGAAGTTGATTTATTCGTTGAGGTAGGCTGGTCCGGTGTTGTGGAGGGCTTTGTGAGCGTGGACCAGGATTTTGAAGATGATCCTTTTGTTGATGGGCAGCCAGTATAGGGATCTGAGGTGGGCGGAGATTTTTTCGTGGCGGGGGAGGTTGAGGATGAGACATGCAGCTGCGTTCTGGATTCACTGGAGTTTTCTCTGAAGCTTGGCTGTGGTCCCTGCGTAGAGGGCATTGCCGTAGTCCAGTCTGCTGCTTTTGAGGGCGTGAGTGACCGTTCTTCTTGTTTCTAAAGGAATCCATTTGAAAGTCTTGCGTAGCATGCAAAGGGTGTTGAAGCAGGAGGATGATATGGCGTTGATTTGCTGAGTCATGGAGAGAGATGAGTCCAGT
This sequence comes from Pleurodeles waltl, assembly GCF_031143425.1. NCBI lineage: Eukaryota > Metazoa > Chordata > Amphibia > Caudata > Salamandridae > Pleurodeles > Pleurodeles waltl. The sequence continues at coordinate 742,611,503 of NC_090450.1, read as the reverse complement.
ATGATGCCAAGATTGCGTGCGTGGATGTTGGGGGTGGTCCAGGGGTGGTGGGCCACAAAGAGTCGTTCCATGCTGTCTTGTTGGGGCCGAAGATGATGATCTTGGATTTATTTGAATTCAATTTGAGGTGGCTTACTGTCATCCAGTTGGCGATGGCGAGGAGTCCGGCGTGTAGGTTATTCTTGGCGGTAGATGGGTTCCTCTTGAGGGAGATGATGAGCTGGGTGTCGTCAGCGAATGAAATGAGGGTGAGGCCGTGGGGGCGGATGATGTTGGCAAGAGGAGCCATGTAGATATTGAAAAGGGTGGGGCTGAGGGAGGATCCTTGGGGGACCCCACAGATGGTCTTGGTGGCTGCAGACCAGAAAGGAGGGAGGTGAACTCTTTGGGTTCTTTCGGAGAGGAAGGAGGTGAGCCAGTCCAGGGCTTTGTGGAGAATTCCTGCGTCGAAGAGGCGTGTGTGGAGGGTTTGGTGGCATACGGTGTCAGAAGCTGCAGAGAGGTCTAAGAGGATGAGGGCGACGGTCTCACCCTTGTCCAAGCTGGTCCTGATGTCGTCTGCACAGAATCTAGACTGGGAGACGTTGAGTATGCTGTTGTCTTCTAGGAAGCAAGACAGTTGTATGTTTACTATCTTCTCTATGACCTTTGCGGGGAAGGGGAGTAGAGAGATGGGTCGGTAGTTTGTGAGGTCTTCAGGGTCTGCTTTGTTTTTTTTTTAGAAGAGCATTGACTTCAGCGTGTTTCCAAATGTCTGGGAAGGTTGCGGTCTTTAAGGAACTGTAGATGACGGCCCGGAGCTGGGGAGCGATGATTTTGCTGGCCTTGTTGAAGATGTGGTAGGGGCAAGGGTCTGTTGGGGAGCCTGAGTGGATGGAGCTCATGGTTTTGCCAATTTCTTCCTCGTTGGTCGGGGTTCAGTAGGATGGTGCGGCAGGGTGTTGTGGTGTTGGTTGTGTAGGTGGCGGTGATGGTGGGCGATGACGATGTGAAGCTGTCATGTATGTCTGCGATTTTGTGGTGGAAGTAGTTGGAGAGGAAGTTGCAGAGGTCTTGGGAGTGTGGAGGGTCGATGGTGTAGGATTTGGGTTTGGTGAGTTCTTTGATGATGGCAAAAAGTTGCTTGCTGTTGTGTGCATTGTTGTCTATGCGTTCTTTGTAGAAGGATCGTTTGGAGGTTCGGATGAGTTGGTGATATTTGCGCGTGGCTGATTTGAGGGCAGAGAAGTTGCTCATTGAGGGTTCTTGGCGCCAGGCTTTCTCAATTTTTCATCATTCTCATTTGGAAGACTGAAGTTCTGTGGTGAACCAGGGGGCGGTCTTAATGGCTCTGGTGTTGTTTATTTTGAATGGGGCTAGGGAGTCTGCGCATGTTTCTTGCCATCGTGGGAGGTTAAGGGCGGCGGCGTTGGGGTCGTTGGTGCTGGGAGGTGGGGCTTGTGCAAGGTTGGAGATTAGTTGTTCTTTGGAGATTTTGTTCCACTTACGGTAGGGAGTAGGATGTTGTTGGTGGTGGGTGGGGGGTTTCAGGAAGGAGAAATGGACGCAGTGGTGGTCAGTCCAGTGGAGTTTGGTGGTGTGAGTGAAGGCGATGTGGCTGCTGGACGTGAAGATGGCGTCTAGCGTGTGTCCAGCTGAGTGGGTGGGTGAGGTGACCAGTTGCTTGAGGCGGAGGTTTGTGCGGTTGTCCAGCAGGGCAGTGGAGTTGCAGTCGTGGGTGCTTTCCAGGTGAAAGTTAAGGTCACCAAGGAGTAGGTAGTCTGTGGAGGTGAGGGCGTGGGAGCTGATAGTGTCGGTGATGGTGTCATAGAATGGGGGGCAGGGTCCTGGTGGTCTGTAGATGAGGGTTCCTCTTAGGGTGGTGTTGGCATTGATGTGTACTTGAAAGTGTACATGCTCTGCGTTGTCTAGGGTGTCATCAGTGTTGGTTGAAATCTTGATGGAGTTTCCGTGTATTATGGTGATTCCTCCTCCTGGTTTGTTGGTGCGGTCTCTACGGGTGATTTTGTATCCTTCTTGGATGGCTATGGCAATGTCTGGTTCTGATGAGGAGTTCATCCTTGTTTCAGTGAGGAAGGCGATGTCGGGAGAGTTTGTGGTGAGTAGGTCCCAAAGCTCGATGGCGTGCTTGTGGACGGAGTGGGTGTTAAGGAGGATGCAGTTGAGGTGATTGGGGGGTTTGCTGTTGTTGTGGTGCTTGTTGGTGTTGTTGGTGTGGTATGAGTGCAAGAGAAGTGGCATGAGTGGCATGTGAAAGGTCTGTGTGTGTGTGTCTGGGGTTGGCCTGGGTGCAGGCGGTGTGCTGGCCACGGTTGAGAGCAAGGAGCTCTGTGGAGGAGTAGTGGCATTTGGGCGGGCCAGAGGAGCGTGGACCAGGGGGATGGGCGCTGGGTGTGGTTCAGGTGCAGACGGGCGCAGACGGGCTTGCCTCTGGTGTGCCTCTGGCGAGCCAGCGGCGCAGCCGCACAGCGGCTGCCATTAAGAAGGGAAGGTGGGAGGAAGGAGCCGCTAGGAGGAGGGAGGCAGGAGGGAGTGGCCAATGGGGGTGCGAGGGGGGCAGGACCGCAGGGGATGCAGCGTCAGAGTCAGAACAAACTGGCAAGAGCCAGAAAATGAAAAAACGGGCACAACCAAAGCAATACAAAGCGGAGCAGAAAATGGGCACAGGTAAAATTCAAAACAGTGTGTAATACGAAAAACAAATTGCAAGAAACTAAATACGATATACAAAGAACGAAATACAAGGTACACCGCAGATACGCCTACCACTAGGCACTAGGGATGAGGCGCAGGCGGGTGCCTGCGGGTGGTGGAGGGCCTCGAACTTCTCTTTGCAGCAACGGCAGAGTCAGGGGCACAGAGGCAGGCTGGTGGAGCCGAGTGTACTCCTGGCCCAAAGCAGGTCAGGGGGTCACGCTAGGCGCCGCACAGTGGGTGCCATTAAGAAGGGGAGGTGGGAGGGAGGAGCAGCTGGGAGGCAGAAGGGAGTGGCACAGAGGCAGGCTGGTGGAGCAGAGTGTACTCCTGGCCCAAAGCAGGTCAGGGGGTCACTATAAAACTATAAAACTAAACTTAGGAAATGAAATCATGGAGTCAGGAGAAGTGAGCTCAGGCCAGTTTAAGCATTTGCAGAACAAACACACAAGTCATGAATGATGATGTTGATGGGGCCAGTATGGAATATTGCTCAGGTAATATAAGGTAATTAAGTGAGTTGGTGTTGCTTTCATTACATCTGCCCCAGCAAGTGTGTGATTCATTTATGCTGCAAAATTAGGTCATACCTCAATAAGTCACACCGCCTGGGGGAAGAGGGTTAGAGGCTCAATAAATGGATGGGAAAGGGGATTTGGGGAAAGGTATGACAAAAACAAACACTGCACAAAGAGAAACCACTACAATATGTGTTGGGGTGCTGAGCTGCACACCATCATCAATCTATTGTGGAAGGAAACAAAGGGATAAGTATGACACAGTTCAGTAAATGCACTGGAAACAGTTCTTCTGTCCCAGAGAGAACCCAGATAGTATATCCTAAATGTTATGTCTTCTAGTTAAATATAGAAGATTGAATGTAACCCACCAAGTTCTACAAATAATGATTGTTGAAAGGAAAATTATTGTGTATTGCCAAATTGGGTGATGCATCTCCAGTCTTCTTGGAATGTCCATCACTCTTGTGCCTGTCTGAACCTGTCCGGTAGGTAAGCTGGAATCTTGAGCCTTCCCCAAGTTTTGTTGTGCAGGAGAGGACTAGAAGAAGGCTTGTGTATTTAAACAAACAGTAGCTGAATTATAGAGTAAAAGAAAAGGTCAAAAGAAAGCAAGGTAAGCTTCATGAGGAATCAGGATTGTACCAAGAAGACTCAGAGGCAGAGCAAGAACATAAGATGAGTTTCACGTTTTAGCTATCAATGCAGCAAACACATATTCGGCAGCATTTCCAAATCAATGCACCTCTTTCCAGTTCACAGAGCTGACTGAGTACTAGGCCTCAGAGTCTTTGCCATCATCATGGGTTCTCTTTGAAGTCAATAACTTTCTCCTTTCTAGCTGTTGAGGTAGTCCTGCCTGAGTCCTTACATTTTCCTCCGCCAGATTCAGAGTAACTCCGTCCCAATCCCTTACCGACCAAGATAGACCTTTGAAGTGCACTGCAGTTGAAGAACAAATAGAGAAACAGAACTTGAGTATTTTTGTGTAGATTTGTGTTTGGTAACTAAAGTGGCTGGTCTGTACTGAAATAACAGAAAACATGAGTAGACCCTTCAGGTAAATTTCACTACTTTTGAAAGGCCAATCGCTTTCAGGAAAAAAGAATCACCCATCAGCCTCCAAAGACTGCAAACCATCAGAAACAAGTTTACAAATTTCTTGTACTCCCTCTCTCACTGTCAGCCACCACATACATCAGTCATCACTTACAAATTTACAATCAATATATCACTATTCACTGGTGAAATAGTTACTTAGTAGTTACCTCTTCCAATCCAAGCATGGTAGCTGAACAAAATATCTCTTCTTTGATGGTATCCACACATTCGAATTAGGCATTGGCGCTGGCACTCTTTTAATCAATAATCTTCTAGGTCATCCATGCTAGGTGATGTAAAAAAATAGGATAGGCAATGGCATGTGAGGGAGGCAGGCATCATCTCCAACGTTCTTAAGGGAATGTCGAGCTTCTTTACTGCACTCAGGTCCAACTCCAGTCCGGGCTTATATGTGACTATAAATTCAAAGGTAGTGCAGCATAAATCTGGCACAAACATAATGATGCACTAGCATATTTGTTTTGCAAAGAAAGAGAAAAAGAAGCTGAATGAGAAATAATAAAAAAGTTCTATGGTGGCACTGGCATACTCAATCCATGAAGCAGAGTTTGTCCTCAAACTCTGGTGGTTCGCCCAGATGTTGGCCAGTTAACACACTTCATTCTGAAAAATCATCCTCTTCCTCCTCCTATGGTGTTTTGTGAACGATGTGATCAGCAAGCCTTGGCGCAGTTCGCATAGCCGCGCAATGCAGAACTCTGCCTAGTAAAAAAAAAAAAAAAACTCTGCCACCCTACGAGGAGTTCTGCTAGCGGGCGGAGTTTCTTGTCGTGCCCATTCACGTGAGCCTAATGTTCTTGGCAATGGGAAATACGTCTTTGCGTTGGAATTCTTGCGCGAAAGGCACCACTCAGTTTACATGGGCGCAGCCATCTTGTTTTTTTGCTTGTTATGGTGCTGGGGGCCTACTTTTCTATCTCTATATCTCTCCCATCCCGCTGTTTTAATACCTATTTTCTCTTAGTATCTTTTTATTATATCACGTTTTCTCTTTCTCTTTTTACATTTTAACTTTTCTTCAAATTTTTGTGTGTTTTTTTGTCACTTTTGTAACTTTTTAAATTTTTTGCTTTACTTTTTTTTTGTGTGGGTGGAATATAACATCCTTCATCACTCCGCTCACGGCTGTGCAAGCAGGTGAGTACAGATGTTTAGTACCTACAACTGATTGTGCTGAACCATCAGTGTAAATGACAGTATGGTATTTGTCATGGGCCAAATTGTCTAGAGTTGCAGGGTACTCCTGTTCATATTGGAGGAATTCTTGTGTTTGAAGTTTTGGATCAAAGATGGAATCAACATTGGTGTCAGTCAGGGAGGTTGCCCATTGAATCCAACATAGATGTAATGCTTTAGTGTTAGGAACACTAGCTTTGGTGATGGCCTCCCAGGTAACCACAATAGTGCATTTCCCTTGGGAAAGTGGCCTCTTCTTGATGACAGCCATCTGTACTGCAGTTAGAATTTTTTCTCTGGATGCAAAGCGTTGTTCTGAATTGGAATATAAATGTGATTTATATGCTATGGGTACTGTGTCGCCCTTGTTAAAGGTGACATAAGTGAACCCAATGCACCAGCAATTATTCTGATGACTAAATTTGTTTTGTTGTCACAGTTGTGTAAGTGTTTTGTTTCTAGCATGTCCTGTTGCAATCCGCTCAGGATGAGTGTGTGTTCAACTGTCCAGTGTCTGCCAGAAAAATCTGGGCGTATTAAGTCATAAAGTGGCTTGATGCATTGTGCATAGTCAGGAATGTATGTTCTGTCAAAGTTAAAGAAACTAAGTAAAGACTGTAGTTTCTTGATAGTATTTGGTTGTTGAGGTGGAGCACATTTTTTCTAAAAAGGGCAGGGCCGGGCTCTTGCCCTCATTTGATAACTCATATCCCAGGATCAATACACTGAGAAAGGCTATTTTAGTCTTCTTAAAATTTAATTTGTAACCAAGGGCTGCAAATCCCAGAATGGTCCGATCGACCCTGGCAAGATGAATGGTGAGGCCGTCATCTGTGAGATAGATGTCATCCGCATAGGACAACGCCTCAGGATCAATATCATGCAATACTGATGTTACACGGGCTGAGAACAGCCCTGGGCTGTTCTTGTAGCCTTGGGGCAAACAACATAAGTGTTTTTGTGGGCCAAATGTGAATGCACTCAGGTCCGACTTTCGTGTGCTAAGTTTTGGCAGAAAAAATCACTGGAAATATCCAAGGTTGTTTTATAATTTTTACGCACTATGTTGTTAATTAGTGCAGTGCTGTTTGAATTTTGTATTGCGTATGTGCGTGATTGACTGTTTCAGTGTCTGTAATCTCAGACTACAATATATGAATGGTCGGGTTTTGCAACGGGGAATACCACGTTATTCACTGCAGAGACAGAGGGAACAATTACTCCCTGGTACTCAAGCTGAGTGAGGATCTCCCTCACTAGTTTAGCTTTGTGTTTTACAGGATATTGTGGCTGAGGCTGGGGTGTATACCTAACAGGTGTTACATGGTAAGGAGAATCCTTATCCCACCTACATGGCTGCGGTATAGAGCAGGTGCCTGCGCAAAAGCCCAGTTGACAGCATAGGCTTCTTTTACCTCCTCTGGAACAAGATCAGAGAAAGAAGACTAAATGGCATCTTCCCCATGTGGGAGCTCACAGACGTCCTCGTGTGGCCAGTCCGTTTTGGCCAATAAGATGTCACAACTTAGCTCATCCCAGAATATCACACTAATGGTGCGCTCTATGTCTCCCTCAATTTGAATGTTTAAATCATAAACCTTGTCAGATGGGAGAACATGCCCGTCCACAGTCTCAACTGCAATGAAGTGGCTAGTTGCTGTCGCATCCAGATTATCTTTCAGACTCTGGTGACATATCGTGACTTCTGATGCGCTGTCTAGCAGTGTCACAGCCCACTTCTTGTTCTTCAGCAATGTTCTCAAATTTACTGACATTTTTAATTGAAAGTGTTAGAAATGGGGTCTTTGGTTGACAGTCAGGTTAACCCCTGTTCAAGCAAGGACCCTCACTCTAGTCAGGGTAAAAGAGAATCACCCTCAGCTAATCCCTGCTTACCCCCTTGGTAGCTTGGCAGAGCAGTAGTCTTAACTTCAGAGTGCTAGGTGTAAAGTATTTGTACCAAAACACACACAGTAACTTAATGAAAACACTACAAAATGACACAACACAGGTTTAGAAAAATAGGAAATATTTATCTAAACAAAACAAGACCAGAATGACAAAAATCCACAATACACAAGTGAAGTTTTTAATAAAAATGCAAAAAGAGTCTTTAAGTAGTTTTAAACACACACTAACGCTGTTAGTGTGAAAAAGTACCTTGGGTGCGCCAAAAATAACCCCGCACGGGAGAGTGCACATCAAAAAGGGCTTGCGATGCATTGATTCCACTCACAAGCGGTACCTCACGTCCTTTCTCCTTTTGCCGGGTAGGGGTGCGTTGTTTTTACACGCCCAGCAGTACTTGAGTCAGAAATCCAGTCGCACGATGATCCAAAAACCACGCAGCGCAGGCTGCGATCTCCCAGCCTCTGTCAGCGATGCTGCACGTCATTTCTCCTGCTCCATGCGATGATTCTTCGGTCACGTTTCTGGCAAGCGTCGATTTGCAGCTGTGGAGCCAGCGGCGTGTCGTTTCTTCAGCCGCAGATCGGAGTTGTGTTGATCTTTTCCCCGCACGGTGCTCTGTGCATGAATTTCCTTTTCTTTAGGCTGCTAGCTTCTCCTTTCAGGGTCCCAGGAACTGGATGGGCACCACAGGGCAGAGTAGGAGTCTCTCCAGAGACTCCAGGTGCTGGCAGAGAGAAGTCTTTGCTGTCCCTGAGACTTCAAGCAACAGTAGGCAAGCTCTAAATCAAGCCCTTGGAGATTTCTTCTCAAGATGGAAGGCACACAAAGTCCAGTATTTGCCCTCTTACTCTGGCAGAAGCAGCAACTGCAGGATAGCTCCACAAAGCACAATCACAGGCAGGGCAGCTCTTCTTCCTCAGCTATTCAGCTCTTCTCCAGGCAGAGGTTCCTCTTGTTTCCAGGTGTGTTTCTAAAGTCTGTGGTTTTGGGTGCCCTTCTTATACCCAATTTCTCCTTTGAAGTAGGCCTACTTCAAAGTAAAGTCTCTTTTGAATGTGAAATCCTGCCTTGCCCAGGCCAGGCCCCAGACACTCACCAGGGGATTGGAGACTGCATTGTGTGTGGACAGGCACAGCCCTTTCAGGTGTGAGTGACAACTCTTCCCCTCCCTCCTAGCACAGATAGCTCATCAGGATATGCAGGCTACACCCCAGCTCCCTTTGTGTCACTGTCTAGAGTGAGGTACACCCGGCCCAACTATCAAACTGACCCAGGTAGGGATTTCACAAATAGGCAGAGTCACAGAAACGGTATAAGCAAGAAAATGCTCACTTTCTAAAAGTGCCATTTTCAAACACACAATCTTAAAATCAACTTTACAAAAAGATGTATTTTTAAATTGTGAGCTTAGAGACCCCAAGTTCCACATGCCCATCCGCTCCCAAAGGGAATCTACACTTTAATCAGATTTAAAGATAACCCCCATGTTAACCTATGAGAGGGACAGGCCTTGCAACAGTGAAAAACGAATTTAGCAATATTTCACTGTCAGGACATATAAAACACATTACTATGGCCCTCATTACAACCCTGGCGGTTGGTGTTAAAGTGGCGGTAATACCGCAAACAGGCCGTCGGAAAAAAAAATGGAATCATGACCATGGCGGAAACCACCAACAAAGACAGCCACTTTAACACTCCGACTGCCACAGCGGTACAAACAAACACCGTGGCGGTAACCGCCAACAGACAGGCGGAAGACAATTTACTGCCCACCCTATGCCTACCTACCACCTTTTCCAGGGCGGAACCAACGCGAACAAAAACACAGCGGAAACAGTACACAGAAGGGAAAACACCCACCTCTCCACACCCCACGAGGAACCAGGACGCCATGGAGCCCAAATTGCAGATACTGCCGATACTGGTCTCCCTTCTCTTCTATCAGGAGCACCAATGACGGCGGCAATGACCACGGTGAGTACTGCACCTACAACACAGGGGAGGGGCGAGGGAAAAGAGAGTGACACACACACACACACAACACTCAACACCCCCACCCACACCCACAACACCATACACACAAATACATGCAGCAACAGTACACATACACCCGCCCCCCACCCCCTGGAAGAACGCAAGGACAAAATGAATTGATTTGAACAAATGTAATCATGTGAAATCTCATTATCAGCATTCAAAATCCAGTAAACACAATCATGTACACAAACTACACAAGTATGGATAGTGCACCAATCATTGTCCGTGGACCACTGGGCCCAAAATGCATGGGCGAAGCCCACACAAGATACCTGACTGGAAACGGAGAGAACACTGCTGGGGCATCAGATCGAAATGAAACAGGCACCTCATGGGGAGGGGGGGTACCTCAGCCAGATGAACGCACGACGCCACTGCTGCACGAGGGGGCTCCATGCCCATTGATGTATCCTGGGGAGTGCAAACCCACAGTCTCTCAAGTCTCTCCAGTCGGTGGTTTGCCCACTGCTTTATCCTGGGGAGTGCAAACCCACAGTCTCTCAATTCTCTCCAGTGAGTGGTTTGCCCACTGCTTTATCCTGGGGAGTGCAAAGCCACAGTCTCTCAAGTGGATGTATCTCTCCATTGGTTCTGGAGGGGGCTTTGTGCCCAGAGTGCTTCATCCTGCCAAGGACTGAGGTAGTAGATGTATCTCTCCACTGATTCTGGAGGGGGCCTGGTGCCCAGAGTGCTTCATCCTGCCAAGGACTGAGGTAGTGGATGTATCTCTCCACTGGTTCTGGAGGGGGCCTGGTGCCCAGAGTGCTCCACGTGCAGTGTGGCCAGTACAATTCCCTCACCTGGGTGTGTGTGCCATGAGATTGCCGAGGTACAGGTAGCATGATATGCCATGGAGGCAGCGACATACCCTACACTGCTGCGGCTTCACATTCCACCTTCAGGTGACAACAGTGATGACAGTAATGCTTCATGAAAGCTGCCCAGGGTCCTGGAACTCACCACCAGCCTCGGACGACTGACCACTGGGGATGGTAGGCATGTCAGCTGTGGTGCCACTGTCCGAAGACGTCATGGGGCCGCTGCTTGCGGCGGTGTCTGTTGTGGCGGTGCTGGCGGCGGTGTCTATCATGGCGGTGCTGGCTGCGGGGTCTGTGGCGGCGCTGCTGGTGGCGGGGTCTGTGGCAGCGGTGCTGGCGGCGGGGTCTGTGGCGGGGTCTGTGGCGGCGGGGTCTGTGGCGGCGGGGTCTGTGGCGGCGGGGTCTGTGGCGGTGGGACATGTGTCAGCACCTGCTGAGGGAGAAAGCAGGATGTCTCCTGCAGCCTCGGATAGCTGCCCACTGGGGAAGAGGCTGAAGACTGTCGCAGTGGCTGTAGACGTGCCGGAGGCAGTGCAGTGCAGGTGGCGGTGTTTGCTGCCGAACAGGTTGGCGTGGATGTGGACAGAAGGTGTGACATTGGTACCTCAGTCTGTGCCACCATGCTCTATCTTGACCTGCCCTTCTGTTTTTGGCCCTTCCCCACCTTTGATGGTGGCACAGTTGTCTTGCCACTATCTCCTTTCGTTTTCGCTGACCCTTTGGTGACTGGTGTTTTCGGCTTCTCCCTCTGGGATTTGGGCACCTTTTTCACCTTGGCAGGTGTCGGAATGTCCTTGCCCTCGCTACGTGGCACACTGGCAGCCCTGATGGTTGGAGCACTCCATGACCCTGCAGTTGCTGGCACCACTGTGCCTGGGGATGTGGTGGCTGAGGTGCAGGGCTGGGACCTGGAAAGCCTGGCCCTATGGGAAGGACGGGGGTGGAGGTGAAGGGAAGAGGTCAAGGTTTGCCAGGAATAGTTTTCTAGACACACTGGGACAGGTAGATGGAGGGGGTTTGGGAGTGGAGGAAGAGGTAGTGGTTGTAGGAGGTGTACGTCTGCTGAATTTGGGTGAAGGTGCATGGGCTGGAGGCTGTTGTGAGGTGGATGGCTGTTCGGTGGGTATGTGCCTGCGTTTGTGCACTTTGGGAGGAGGGCTCACAGACACATTGGTAGAGGACACTGGGGATGTGTAAATGGTAGTGGGGGTGGTGAGTGCACATGAGCAGTGTGTGGTGATGGGCATGCTGGTGATGGAGGTAGTGGCTGAGGATGTAGTGCATGCAGGTGTGAGTGGAGACGAGACTGGGAGGGAGGAGGGAGACGTGGAGGAGGGGGACACAGTGGAGGAAGTGGATGTTGCTATGTGTGCATGGGTATGGGGCTTGTGTGAGTGCCTGTGGGATGTGTGGTGCTTATGTTTGCCTGAGCCACTCTTTTGCGTTGATGTGTGTGCATGTTGGTCTGATGGTGTGCTTGGGATGGATAGGCTGAGGGACAGGGGATTGGGTCTGGTTGGAGGGGGGAGGCTGGACACAGGGACAATGGCTGCCATCAGTGCTGACGCTAGAGCCTGAAATGCTCTCTGTTGGGCTGCCTGGCCAGAATGAATGCCCTCCAGGAATGCATTTGTTTGTTGCAAATGCCTTTCAACACCCTGGATGGCATTCCGAATGGTAGACTGCCCAACAGTGAGGGATCTCAGGAGGTCAATAGCCTCCTCATTGAGGGCAGCAGGGATGACTGGGGCAGGGCCTGAGGTGCCTGGGGCGACGAGAAGCCCACCCTCCTGGGTGAGCAGGCACGGGACACACGCTGAGGGGCTGCTGGTAGGGCGGTGCTGGTAGGGGGGTGGCGGCTGTATCTGTTGATGTGGTGGGCACAGAGGGGCCTGCCACCGCAAGGGAACTCCCATCAGAGGAGGAGTCGCTGTCGCTGGTTTTGCTCCTGTCCCCGCCGTGGAGCTCCTCTCGCCCTCCATCCCACTGGTGCCTTCAGACTCCGTTGCTTCACTCTCCAGGGCCAAGTGGGATGCAGCTCCCTCCTGCTCTGGTGCCAACGCTCCTCCATCAGATGATGCTATTGCACACAAGAGCAGGGAGACCCGAAAAAAGGGAGGGAGACAGAAGAAAAACATGTTAGTGCATGCAACACCACTACCGTTGGCGGACACAACAGACAGTGACCAGCCCTCTGCAATACGCCATGCACTTATAGTTCCTAGATTTATAACATGCCCTTGGGGTGCGAGGCCTAAGCCCAATTGCTGCACACCTGGAAGTCACAGAAGGCTGACTAGGTGCAGATGGCTATTACCACTAGTGGGGTTGGGGTGCCACATAGCCTGCCTCACAAGGGACCTTGCCTACCAAGACCGCCATGGCCTAGGGGAACCCACTGCCCACCTCCCCCGCCAGGACACCTCATAATGCACGCAAAGTCAGCTGAATGAGAGTGTACTCACCCCCTTGTGGCTGCTGTGATGCCCTCAAGCACCTATCCAACTACGGATAGGCCACTGCCAGGATCCGGAACATCAGGGGGGTCATGGTGCAACGGGCACCCCTCCCACGTTGGGAGGCCATCCCCAGCTGGGCCTCTGCCGTCTTCTTGCTCCAGCGGCGCAGGTCCTCCCATCTTTTACGGCAGTGGGTGCTCCGTCTGTGGTAGAGCCCCAGGGTCAGGACGTCCTTGGCGATGGCACGCCAAATAGCCTTCTTCTGGTGGGCGCTGACCTAGAGGAATGTTACAGGGGGAAAGGACATTACTCACCCGTCCGGACCGTCATACTCATTGCCCACCAGTTCCCACCAATGCCAGGACGCACACAAACTTCCCATCCGCACATGTAGACCTCAGCCCCCCCATGTATCCTCCATCCACACCACTCAAAGCAGGCATTGCCCATTCAGCATGCTTACAGTGTACTCACCTGTTTGTCTGGAGGACCGTACAGTTGCATGTACTGGGGGAGGACCCCATCCACTAGTTTCTCCAACTCCTCCGAAGTGAAGGCAGGGGCCCTTTCCCCAGACACATGAGCCATCGTCGCTTCCAGTCACAGGTCAGAGCAACACTTGCAGTGTAGGTCCTCTCCTGTTGAAGGTCAGGTATCAAGTGAGTGAACAGACAGAAAATGGCGGTCACGTCCGCGGCGATGCGTACCATCACTGCCCGCGTTCATCGTCATTGGCTCCTCTGACCCATAGGGCCCAATGTTAACCAATGCAGAATTGCTAAGCTAAGCTCATGAGCCATTGCTACCTTCCTCTCCTCAAGGGCTAGCCTTCTTTGCTCCAATTGGTACTCCCTTTCTGCCTCTCTGTCCTGCAACTCTTCAGGTGTCAGGCCCTTAGATGAGACACTGCTACCTGCCCTGGAGACCTTTTCCCTGGACATAACAGGCCCACCCACAATGCCTTTGTGTATGGGACACTCTTCCTCCTCCTCATCTCCCTCATCCTCTGTGTGCCCTTCAGTGCCCTTGGCTGTCAGCCAGGCCCTCAGTGCCTTTTGCAGCTCCTCCATCCTGGATGAGCTCTTAATGGGACAGTCAATACATTTACAGAACTGCTTCAACTGAGTCTTGGTATAACTCTCCAATTTCTCAAGGTCAAAGTCAGCTCCAACTGATGCATCTCCAGCTTGGGACATGATGAAGATTCAAAAACAAGTGCAAAGTTCCAAAAGCAGAAAAACAAGTTCCCTAATGAAGTTCCAAAGAAAGTCAATCAAGGAATCAGCGAAAAAATGGAAATAGAACAAAAACAGTCCCAAAGAGAAAAAATTAAAAGATCACCAAACAGGTAGTATGTGGTCACATAGTGGTCTGCACTCAAAATAGTAGTGTACACTTAATTACTGTATGTCAAGTGCAAATACAAGTCCAGATCCCAACCGCTGATCACCAATGTTAGAAATGGGGTCTTTGGTTGACAGTCAGGTTACCCCCTGTTCAAGCAAGTACCCTCACTCTAGTCAGGGTAAAAGAGAACACAGGTGTAGAAAAATAGGAAATATTTAACTAAACAAAACAAGACCAAATTTACAAAAATCCACAATACTCAAGTGAAGTTATTACTAAAAATGCGAAAAGAGTCTTTAAGTAGTTTTAAACACACACTAACGCTGTTAGCGTGAAAAAGTACCTTGGGTGCGTCAAAAATAACCCGGCATGGGCGAGTGCACGTCAAAAAGGGCTTGCGATGCATTGATTCCACTCACGCCAGGACCTTGCATCGTTTCTCCTTTCGCGTGTCGGAGCGTGTAGTTTTTACACGCCCAGCAGTACTTGAGTCAGAAATCCAGTCACACGATGATCCAAAAACCAAGCTGCGCGGGCTGCGATCTCCCAGCCTCCGTCAGCGATGCTGCGCGTCATTTCTCCTGCTCCGTGTGTCGATTCTTTGGTCGCGTTTCCAGCGAGTGTCGATTTTCAGCTGCGGTGCCGGCAGCGTGTTGTTTCTTCAGCTGCAGATTGGAGACGCATCGATCTTTTCCCCGCACGCTGCTCTGTGCGTGGATTTCTTTTTCTTTAGACTGCCAGCTTCTCCTTTCAGGGTCCCAGGAACTGGATGGGCACCACAAGGCAGAGTAGGAGTCTCTTCAGAGGCTCCTGGTGCTGGCAGAGAGAAGTCTTTGCTGTCCCTGAGACTTCAAACAACAGAAGGCAAGCTCTAAATCAAGCCCTTGGAGATTTCTTCTCAAGATGGAAGGCACACAAAGTCCAGTCTTTGCCCTCTTACTCTGGCAGAAGCAGCAACTGCAGGATAGCTCCACAAAGCACAGTCACAGGCAGTGCAGCTCTTCTTCCTCAGCTCTTCAGCTCTTCTCCAGGCGGAGGTTCCTCTTGTTTCCGGAAGTGTTTCTAAAGTCTGTGGTTTTGGGTGCCATTCTTATACCCAATTTCTCATTTGAAGTAGGCCTACTTCAAAGTAAAGTCTCTTTTGAATGTGAAATCCTGCCTTGCCCAGGCCAGGCCCCAGACACTCACCAGGGGGTTGGAGACTGCATTGTGTGTGGGCAGGCATAGCCCTTTCAGATGTGAGTGACCACTCTTCCCCTCCCTCCTAGCACAGATGGCTCATCAGGACATGCAGGTTACACCCCAGCTCCCTTTGTGTCACTGTCTAGTGTGAGGTGCAACCCACCCAACTGTCAAACTGACCCAGACAGGGAATCCACAAACAGGTAGAGTCACAGAAATGGTATAGGCAAGAAAATGCTCACTTTCTAAAAGTGGCATTTTCAAACACACAATCTTAAAATCAACTTTACTAAAAGATGTATTTTTAAATTGTGAGCTCAGAGACCCCAAACTCCACATGTCCATCCGCTCCCAAAGGGAATCTACAATTTAATCAGATTTAAGTGTAGCCCCCATGTTCACAGGCCTTCCAACAGTGAAAAACGAATTTAGCAATATTTCCCTATCAGGACATATACAACACCTTACTATGGTGGTCATTACAACCCTGGCGGACGGTGTTAAAGCGGCGGTAAGACCGCCAACAGGCCAGCGGAAAAAAAAATGGAATTACGCCGTGGTGGAAACCGCCAACAAAAACAGCCACTTTAACACTCCAACCGCCACAGCGGTACAAACAAACAGCATGGCGGTCACCGCCAACAGACAGGCAGAGGACAATGTACCACCCACAGTATCACAAGCTACCAATCCTCCACCTTTTCCGGGGTGAATTCACTGCAAAACAAAAACACGGCGGAAACAGGACTTCGAAGGGAAAATGCTCACCTCTACATACCCCACGAGGAACCAGGACGCCATGGAACCCGAGCTTCACATTTTCCCTGCCCTTATCTTCTTGCTCCTCTACCAGGAGCACGAACGCCGGCGGCGAAGACCACGGTGAGTACTGCACCTATGACACAGGTGAGGGGGGAGGGAAAAAACAGGGACACAGATGCGCAACACGCAACACACCCACCTCCACCCTCACCCACTACAACACACACACTAATACAGCATGATACATTACAGTTACACCCCCCAAACCTCCCAGAAGAATGTAAAGACAAAAGGAAATGAGTGTAACCATTGTAATATATAAAGATCCAGTACGCAAAAATATATATACACTATTAACAAATATATACACCAAGATTAGTAGTCCAGGTATAACTCCATTGATGTCCATGCAACACTGGGCCCACACGGCATGGGCGAGGCCCACACTCAATACCCGAACATGACGGAGAGAACACTGCAGGGGCATCAGATAGCAATAAAACAGGCACCTCAGGGGGAAGGGAAAGGGGGGGAACCTCAGCCGGTTGAGTGCAAGACGCTAAATCCACGAGGGGGCCCCATGCCCACTGTTCAATCCCGGGGAGTGCAAAGCCACAGTCTCTCAAGTCTATACAGTGGGTGGGTTGCCCACTGCTGCATCCTGGGGAGTGCAAAGCCACAGTCTCCCAAGTCTCTACAGTGAGTGGGTTGCCCACTGTTCAATCCTGGGGAGTTCAAAGCCACAGTCTATCAAGTGGATAACAGTCTCCACTGGTTCTGAAGGGGGCTTTGTGCCCAGAGTGCTTCATCCTGCCAAGGACAGAGGTAGTGGATGTAAAGTGCTTCATCCTGCCAAGGACTGAGGTAGTGGATGTAAATCTCCACTGGTTCTGGAGGGGGCTTTGTGCCCAGAGTGCTTCATCCTGACAAGGACAGAGATAGTGGATGTAAACCTCCACTGGTTCTAGAGGGGGCTTTGTGCCCAGAGTGCTTCATCCTGCCAAGGACTGAGGTAGTAGATGTAAAGCTCCACTGGTTCTGGAATGGGCTTTGTGCCCAGAGTGCTTCATCCTGCCAAGGACAGAGGTAGTGGATGTAAATCTCTACTGGTTCTGGAGGGGGCTTTGTGCCCAGAGTACTTCACCCTGCCAAGGACAGAGGTAGTGGATGCCTTTCTCCACTGGTTCCACTGGTGACTCTGGTTACCCAAACCTGTCATGGCTACTGACCCCAGTGAGGAATCCCAGGACAAGGGCAGAGGAATGCTACAATGAGGCACATGGGCGAACCAAGAGGGTGATCGAACGCACCTTTGGCCTCCTGAAGGCCAGATTCCGGTGCCTCCATATGACAGGTGGTTCCCTCTACTACTCACCAAAGAAGGTGTGCCAGTTAATCGTGGCCTGCTGTATGCTGGACAACCTGGCTTTGGGATGCCAGGTGCCTTTTCTGCAGGAGGATGGGCCAGCTGGGGGTCTTGTGGCAGCTGTGGAGCCTGTGGACAGTGAAGAAGAGGAGGCAGAAGAAGAGGATATCGACAACCGAAACAACATAATCATGCAATACTTCCAGTGAGACACAGGTAAGATGTCACTGCCTCCCACATCTCATACAATTTTTGGAGCTAGCATAAGTCTGTCATTTTCACTCAGTGTATGGAATCTGACTTTCCATTTCACAGATGTGGATCCCACGTTGTGCCCTCTGCTTTATTTCCTCCAGGCCTACAGCTGTATTATATCGGTATGTGCACAAGTAAATTGACATTGCTATATTCCATGGTTATTGCAATTACACATTTGTGAAAGCACAGACTGACTCCAGATTGTTTTGTTATTGAAGTGTGTTTATTTCTGTGCTAATAAGTTGGAGGGGGTTGTAAAATGGTGAGGGGTGATGGTGGAGGAATGTCCATGGCAGAGTCCAGTCTATCAGTCTCACAGGTGCATTGCCCAAATGGGCATAGGAAGTGGAGCTGGGGCAGTTTGAGGATGGACAGGGTGACAAGGTGGGACAGAAGGATGACAATCGGGGGGCCTCATTTCTTGGCGGGGGTCTTGGCATCGTTCTCTGTCTTTGTCCTGGATCTCAGGGACCATTTGCGGGGTGGTTCTCCCTCTGCAGGGGGTGGGGTGCTGGTGTGGTGGTCCTATGGCGGTGCCTCCTGTCCACTAGCGCTGGCGGAGGTGGCGGGCAGTTCATCGTCCAGGCTAGTGTCAGGGGCCCCTTGTTGTGCCACAGTGACCCTTCTGGTGTTGAGGACTTCCTTCAGCACCCCTACGATGGTGCCCAGGGTGGAATTGATGGATCTGAGTTCCTCCCTGAAGCCCAAATACTGTTCCTCCTGCAGCCGCTGGGTCTCCTGAAACTTGGCCATTACCGTTGCCATCATCTCCTGGGAATGGTGGTAGGCTCCCATGATGTTGGAGAGGGCCTCGTGGAGAGTGGGTTCCCTGGACCTGTCCTCCCCCTGTCACACAGCAGCCTCCCAGTTCCCCTGTGTTCCTGGGCCTCTGTCCCCTGGACCGTGTGCCCACTGCCACTGCCCCCAGGTCCATGTTGTTGTTTGGGTGGTGGGTTAGCCTGGGTTCCCTGTAGTGGTGGACACACTGCTGATTGACGTGTCCTGGGGACAGAGGTATGGGCCCGCTGGGTGGGTGCTGTTATGGTGTTTCCAGAGGGGGGAAGCTCTGTGGTGGCCTGTGACTGTGTCAGGGGAACCGACTTTCCTGAGGTCCCAGATGGGCCGGGCTGGTCATCTAGATCCAGTTGGACAGAGCTGCTGTCATCACTGTGGGCCTCTTCTGTTGGTGGTGTGGACATGTGTGGACCCTCCTGTCCGGTGACGTTGGGTAGGGGTCCTGCAGGGGTATAAAAGGATGTTTATTGCATCTGTGTGTGCCATGGTGTGCAATGGTTGGGTGACCGTGTACCCCAGTACTTGCATTCCTGTGTGGGACCTTGTGTGATGGTGGTTTAGGGGGGTGTATGGGTATGTGCAGTGGCCATGCTTTGGTGATAGGTGTCCATGCTTTGTTGTTGCATGCAGGGCTTGGTGTTGGGAAGTGTGGTTTGTGAAATTGGGACATTTGTGAGGAGTAGGAGTGATGGGGGTGAGGACGAGGGTGGGGGTATGTGATGGCATGCAGGTAGGGTGGGGGATGTAATAGTTAAGATTTGACTTACCAGAGTCCATTCCTCCATCTACTCCTGCGAGGCCCTCAGGATGCAGAATCGCCAAGACTTGCTCCTCCCATGTAGTTAGTTGTGGGGGAGGAGGTGGGGGCCCGCCGCCAGTCCGCTGAACGGCAAGGTGGTGTCTTGAGACCACGGAACGCACCTTCCCCAGTAGGTCGTTCCACCTCTTCCTGATGTCATCCCTATTTCTTGGGTGCTGTCCCATTGCTTTAACCCTGTCCACGATTCTTCGCCATAGGTCCATCTTCCTAGCTATGGAGGTGTGCTGCTCCTGTGATCCGAATAGCTGTGGCTCTACCCGGACGATTTCCGCCACCATGACCCTGAGCTCCTCCTCAGAGAACCTGGGGTGTCTTTGCCGTGCCATGGGGTGGTGTGGGTGATGTGTGGGGTGGTGTGTGTAGTGATAAGTGGGGTGATATTTAGTAGTGTGTTGTGTGAGGTGCGTGGAAGTTATGTGGGTGATGGTATTGTGTGCCTGTGGATGCTTGGTAGTAGTTTGTAGTGTCTCTCTCTGGCCTTCTTTCGGTATTTTGGTTGCAGGGGTTTGTGGATGATGTGGGTGTGTGTTTTATATTGTAATGGGGGGGTGGGAGTGGTGTGTGTATGTGTATCAGGTGTGTGTAACTCGATTTGTCAAATGTGGCAGTGTTTTGTAAATGTGTGTGTATTTTGAGTGCAGCGGTGTGTACCGCCAATGGAATACCGCGGTTGAAAGACCGCCGCGTGGATTCGTGGGTCGTGATAGTGTGGGCGTATTTCTGTTGGCTTGATGGTGGAGGTTTTGGTTTCGCCAGTTTATCACTGACCTTTGCTGTGGCGGACTTGTGTGGGTGTCTGAATTTTGGTGGATTCCAAGCTGTGGGTCGTAATAGCTGTGGCGGAATTCTGCGGCCGCGGCGGTATGTTGGCGGTCTTCTGCACGGCGGTAAGCGGCTTTTACCGCCAATGTTGTAATGAGGGCCTATATGTCCTACCTTAATCATACGCTGCACCCTGCCCTTGGGGCTACCTAGGGCCTACCTTAGGGGTGTCTGACATGTAAGAAAAGGGAAGGTTTAGGCCTGGCAAGTGGGTACACTTGCCAAGTCGAATTTACAGTTAAAACAGCACACACAGGCACTGCAATGGCAGGTCTGAGACATGATTACAGAGCTACTTATGTGGGTGGGATAACCAGTGCTACAGGCCCACTAGTAGCATTTGATTTACAGGCCCTGGGCACTTCTAATGCACTGTATTAGGGGCTTACTAATAAATCAAATATGCCAATCATGGATAAGCCAATTATATACACATTTTGTAAAGGAGCACTTGCACTTTAGCACTGGTTAGCAGTGGTAAAGTGCCCAGAGTAACAAAAACAGTAAAATCAGAGTCCAGCACACATCAACAACCTGGGGAACAGAGGCAAAAAGTTAAGGGAGACCACTCCAAGGATGAAAATTCTAACAGAAAGTGTTCACCTTTTTCTTTTTAAACTGTGGCTTGTGTTGTGGTGACTTGTCTTCTTTCTTTGTCTGAAGACCGCGGTAAGTCTTTCTTCTGTTTCACGTAATCAGGAAGTTGCTCTGACCTGCCCACTCTCTTGTTACGTCGATCTGGTGCGTCCTGAAAGGAACGAGAGGGATGTGAATCAGCATATCTGTCAGGAGCTTTTATATTTTCTCTATTTCTGAGATTATATCTCCGTTCAGAGTTCTCTGAGTGTGGAGAGTCTGCTCTCTGACTTTGTCTATCTTTAATTTGCTTCTGTTTATCCCAGCGCTTTTTAAAACCCTCCTGTGCTTGTTTGGTACCTTCCTTGGGGGTGGTACTCTGAATTTCAGGCTTTTTCAGTTTGGCTCCCAAACTATCCCGCCCTATACTAGTATAGGCATCAGAAACTATTTTTGGTAGCTGTTTTTCCGGTTCTAGGTGTGGAATCTCTTCGAGCCATTGGCGTATAGCCAATGCTACAGCTTCCCCTTTAATATTACTGAGTATTATGGAGGAGACTGCATCAAAGTTACAGATTCATTTCATCCCCAAGCCTAGGGCTGGAGCAGCCCGTGCTCATTTTGAATTTATTTTAACACTTCTGGTAAATTGGCAAGTGTCGGGGTACCATGTGTGGTAATATAGATCACAGCGAAGACTGTACCCCATGTGGCCCAACCATCCACTGAGGGAACCATCCAAACGGCAAGCACATTGTGAGAATTCTATGTTTTTCTTGTGGTCCTATATGGGGAAACACAGCTTCCAGCTGATTAATTTTCTGGACTATCCAGAACGAGACATTCTCTTGTTCAGTGGGCACTTTGCCCATGATAGAATTTTTGTGGATTAATCCCAGTAGTAGCCAATTTATATCCAGTGGGTGCTGGTGGTGCTGGACGCACTGGTGTTGTGTTCAGAGTTTGCATTATGAACTGAACAAGTTGTCTATATAGTGTTACTAGCTCAATGTAAAGATTGCGCAGATCAGCTGCCTGCATGTCTTGTAGACCGGGGTGAGGTGTATATGTGGCAAACATTAGCCACGCTAGTTCATCATTACCTAAGGGACCTAATCTCATGGGTTGTATTACGTGTTGTAGGGCGCCATTAAACTAGTTATTTTGTTCTTGATAAGTAATCTCTATTTCCAGATACTGGTATGCTTGGTACCGTTGTGGTACATTTGCAATTCTGTATGTGTGGAATGTAAATGTGCTAGGTTCTTCCTCAGGAAAGGTAACCCAGGAATAGAATGTTTCAGTCTGGTAAGCTTCATGAGCTTCTACAAGGAATGTAACATCCCTGCCCTCATCTATTAGGTGGAGTGTTAATGGATGTCTGACTTTCTCGAAAATGTCTATTGCGTTAGCCATGTTGAAATGGGTAAAGAGATGGAACACCAAGTGGTAAGAAAGTCCTTTTAAGATTTCAAGCTCGAACAACCATCCGTAAATTAGTGCCAAAACACCATCGTTGGTGGTGCCATTTCGTAGTTCAACTCTTGCTTAGGCAAGACTGCTGTTTTAGGGATGACAGCACTTTTGTTTGTAGGTGACTAGGTCAATCCGACAACAAGTCGCAAGTCTCGGCCCAACCCTCCCAGCTCACAAGCAGTACCTCACCAAAAACCCAAATAGTAAAAGGCGATTTGTGGCAGCCTTTACGCATTGGCTCAAGAGTGAGACATCTCAGGGGAGTCGTTGTTAAAAGGAGATTACCCTTTTCTCACATGAGCAACAAGTCTCAGAAATACACAGGCAATGAAGGAAATGCAGTAAAGATTTCAATAGATTTTACTAACAAGACTGAAATCTACTGTAAATTGCATGGGCTGCAATGATTAGGATAATGAACAATGCAAGAAACAGAATTGTAAAAACAAGAGTCATGAATATAAAGACCCCCACCATCTTGCAATAACATGAGATGAGAAATAGGCCATAATACTGTAGCATGATGAACCTAATCTCTAACCTAAAGAGAGCTATGTGTGTGAAACCTAATCTGCCAGTACCATGTCCATGAAAAGAGTCCCCAATCCTTGTTACCTTGGAATACGGTCTCTAGATCGGACTCCAAGGGGAAATGAAGGCTGGGTCTGCATTAAGGCGATGTGTAGCATAGATAGCATTGATGGCATCTGGTAGGAAGCCCTCTGATAACCCTCTCTCTGTGAGATGTAGTTATACAGATCTTGTAGGACCCCTGATGCAGGTATGGTTCCAAACAATAGATAAGAAGGCATGCTTTGGGGCAGCAATTATATAAACAATTCCCTGAAAAGGTACATTATGTTACTGTCACACATAAGTGGGAAAGTACAGGATGTGAATACCTACATATATCACTTATCTTTGATGCTGATATTGATGCCTACACAGAGTGGTACTGATAACGTGAAATGAAAAGATCTTCCTAACTATAAGCATGGCAGCCATCTTGGAAGAACTAATTAAATAAATGTGCTAAATCAGAGCAGGCTAAGTAGGTTAATAGTCACTAGGTGACTGGGGCACAGCCCTGCAAGCCAGAAGACTAAGCTATCTCCTGATTCCCAATAAAACCAAATAGGATCCACTACAGTCTGGCTCCTTTTCACTAACTATAAAGAAGTCTCAAACTGGGGAGATCAACTTTCTAACACAGGTGCCACTTCCAATGTCTGAAGAAGTGGCAGTAGGTGCATGTTGTTTTGATGATGTTTGTCTCTCTGCTGTACCTTCTTCTACTGAGGTGGGTTTGGATGTAGGTCACACCCAGGGCTTTGTAAATATGGAAGCTGGTGGAGGTGGTGGTATCAGTGCCACATCTCTCGGGCCAGGTTGAGAAGATGGGGTAATGTTTGACTCCACTGGGGTTGGGCTAACATCCATGATGACTGGCTCATCGTCCAACTCATCATCCTCCTCTTCTTCATACATAACTCTAAGGGTTTCAGGAACTTTCCTTTTCACTCCTTGCTTCTCCTGGTGTGTCTCAAAATGAGGTGGCATCGAAGTGGAGTCTTGATCATCAGAAGGGGAGCTTGAGGAAGAAGATGGCGGAGATGTGGAAGACAATGGATCTTGTGAAAGAGGGGCTTCTTTGGCTTCCTGTGTATGAAGCTCAACATCCTGCTGTGTTCCTACTTTGGGATGAACTGCTATTGCTGGCTGCGGCTGTTGTTATTCACTGGCCTGAGTTTCCGTCAACGAATGGGTACTACTTTGAAAAAGAGATAAGTCCAAATCAATTTCACTGCTCATCAGCGTTCCTGTGATTACAGAGGCTGCCTCTATGCATACTTTGCATGGGCATACTTTGGAATGGTGCCACTGATGTGGGAGTGGTGTGCTCAGCTTGCTCCTGCGAGGCTGGTGTGGCAGGCACACGTCTTTGCCCAAAAAAGGTCTGGGTGACATACCAGTGGTGGGAAGCTCCTTCTTATCACTGGCCGCTTTCTTGGTAGCAGCTTTCTTTGGGACCATGTTGAAGCTGTCAGTTGGCAGTAGCACTTAGCTTCACAAGCTGAAGGGATGTCTGTGTGGTTGTAAGTGTGGTCACACGTCACGTCGAGCACAGGCCTTCTGTCTGGCAGTACTGTGGGTGATGTCTTTTTCTCTTCATTCACCTAAAACCAAACATGCTAGAAGGATCAGTGAAACATGGCATTGATGTTCCAGTTGCAAACAATATCATAGAATGGTTACTTAAATAAACATATAAATAATTATGAAATACAGTGTATCCATTTGTAAAAAAAATACACCAATATTAACTTTCAGTATCATGTATAGTCAGGAAGGATAAGAAAGAGCAACATCTACAACATACAGAAAGTAACTGTTAGCTTTATCTGCATCAATTTGGCATGTGGCACTCAGGGAGGTACTGGTGACAAATGGAATAGTAATAATCCTTGAATCATGTAATGTTATGTAATGTAGTGCAACTGTACACCTATGACAGACATGGGGCTAATGGGCAAAACAGGAAAAAAAAATGTAATTTATTTTTAAAAAAATCGAAAAGCAAGAAAAAAGTTTTAAAAAAAATATTATTATTAGACTGATATTAGAAATTTAAATAAGATAAAGGTTGTGAAAAAAATAGAAGAAAAGGATATATATATTTTTAAATAGATTTCAATTGCTGATGGACTAGGGGAAGGGGACTTGCATGAAAAACCACAGGGATATGGGAGACAAGGAGTGGTGGAGGTGAAAAATGCAAAAACGTATGTAAGAAAATATAAAAAACTACTCATACAGTACATTTAGTAATAAGCATTGACTTACTAGGCCTGAATAAACACACAAAGTGGCTGCCAGCCACATGGTCAAACAACAACCAGCAAGAGGCATGGCCACCACAACAAAGAAGAACACATGCAGGCCTAAAGCACGTTGGCTGCCTACACAAAATGGCTGCCAACCACATGGTCAAACAACAACCAGCAAGAAGGCATGGCCACAACAACAAAGCATAACACGTGCAGCCCTAAAGCACACTGGCTGCCTACACAAATTATTTACCAGCCACATGGTAAAACAACATATTTGTTTTAATAGATTTCAATTGCTGATGTACTAGGGGAAGGGGACTTGCATGAAAAACCACAGGGATATGGGAGACAAGGATTGGTGGAGGTGAAATATGCAAAAATAAGTATGTAAGAAAATATAAAAAACTGCTCATAGAGTACATTTAGTAATAAGCATTGACCTACTAGGCCTGAATAAACACACAAAATGGCTGCTAGCCACATGGTCAAACAACAACCAGCAAGGAGGCATAGCCACCACAACCAACAAGAACACATGTAGCCCTGAAGCACACTGGCTGCCTACACAAAATGGCTGCCAGCCACATGGTCAAACAACAACCAGAAGGGAGACATGGCCACCACAACAAATAAGATTACATGCACCCATAAAGCACACTGGCTGCCTACACAAAGTGGCCGCTAGCCACACCTTCAAACAACAACCAGCAAGGAGGCGTGGCCACCACAACAAAGAAGAACACATGCAGCCCTAAAGCACACTGGCTGCGTACACAAAATGGCTGCCAGCCACATGTCAAACTACAACCAGCAA
Organism: Pleurodeles waltl; assembly: GCF_031143425.1. Taxonomy (NCBI): domain Eukaryota; kingdom Metazoa; phylum Chordata; class Amphibia; order Caudata; family Salamandridae; genus Pleurodeles; species Pleurodeles waltl. Next base: position 742,585,716 of record NC_090450.1, on the reverse strand, counting down.
GGAGGATTGGCCATCGCAACAAAGAAGAACACATGCAGGACTAATGGCTGTCTAAACAAAATGGCCACCAGCCACATCAAACAACAAGCAGGATGACTAGAAAACAAAAAACTCATATAGGTATAGGACTATAATTTTCACTATACAAAAAGGGCCCCTGGTCACATGGCATGTGGAACAAAGACAAATAGTGGCTTATGACAAACACTCTCACGCACTGGCCAAACAAAGAAGGCATTGGTACAGGAGAACAAAACAGTATTTAGTCATTATTAGTAATTCCAAAAACTAAAATTAAAGGAGCTAAACATTTTACAACAACACTCATCAGACAAAGTATCAAGTACTATAACCCCACCATACACTGTTTGCAGAAAAAAATTAGAAATACCGTCAAACATTTTGTTATCTTTAATCCAATGCCATCCATGTTGTTTCAGTTCCACAGACTCCACAAATTGTTGTTTTTCCATCATGCACCAATGACTAGTACTGGGACTACAGCTGGAAGGCCTATTCCATTAGCAGGCTACGCCACTTGCAGTTAACATTCAATGTAGTAAATATTGAAAATTTACAAAACAAAACATGGAGAAAATGTAGTGTACTGTTAAATATTTTTCCTTTGTAGAACAAAATTACAAGTAAAACTAGGTCCCAAATGCAGGCCGTCCACCACAATAAATTAAAAAAATTGAATAAAAGTACAGATAAATCCTGGTGCATATCCCCTATCAAACAAACTAGTTGTACAACACCCTTATACAAGTGTTTTTATAACTTACCTGTGCAGTCTCAAATACAACAAAGTCCTTAAATCCAATGATATATCCAGGAGACAAAAAAAGTTATCCTTCCAGCTCGAAATCCAAGTGAAAAGTGATGAATAAAACAGTGGGAGGAGCCTGCTGGACAGGATCAGGAAGCTGGAGTCTCTGGGGCACTTCCTGTTATTGGAAAAAAAATAATAATAAAAAAGTACTCCTCACACAGCAATATCAACGCGAATGGTCAATTAGAGAAGATTTTTCATTAAAGTTATAGATTTTAGCTGCTTCAGCTTCACCAGGTTGCAGCAGCAGTCGATCACGCTCACTTGCACACGTCAATAAAGACACGCCGGGAAGTTGCTGGTGCAGCACTAACTCTCGCCGGTAAAAAACCTTGTTTGTGCTCGTGAGAGAGTGGAAGTCTTTCGTCTCACATCTCGCACATATGAAATGACAGAAAGCGCGCACCAATGGGGGGGGAAACAGAAAAAAAACTCCGATACGTTGCAGAGTGCGGAGTCTGTTGGTAACCCCGTGCTCTCAGTGGAACGCGGAGTTGCCTAATCCCACAAACTCAGCCAGCAGAGCAGAGTGTTTTGTTCAGGCCTAGTAATCAGGTTGTATAAAATGCTGGTTCATCTTGATCATGGTCAATCTCTCCATATTTTGAGGCAAGGGGCTGATCCTTCTCACTGTAACAATTGCACCAGCTGCACTGAACACACATTCAGCAGACACACTGGCTACAGACAAGCCAGAAACATTATTGCCATCCTCCTGAGCTCTGGCCATTGGCCCATATTCCCATACCAATATAACAATGGGTTTTGAGCCTCAAACACCTCTTTCGGGTCATACAGATACTCCTGGAACAGCCTCTGAATGGTTATTCGTGCTGCCACCTGCTCTCCTGCATTTTTCGTCACCTCTGCACTGGACTTAAGACCTGCCACTTGAAAGCAAGCCAATGCAGAGGTTGGGTCAGATTCTTCTGTTGCTGTTGTTGCTGGTTTTCTTGTTGGTGGGGTTGGCGGATGTGAGACAAGACTGCCCTCTCTGGAAGTTGAAGGCGGCTCCCCAGAACTGCCAAGTAAGTTCCAGCCGTTCTTCTTCCAATTCTCCTGCTTGCTCAACAATCCACTTCTTGTATTGTGACACATCCCCTTCAGTAAAGGGAATGAAACCTTAAAGTTTTTTTTGTGGCCTGGATCAAGTAGGGTGGCACAGATGTACTCTTTGGGTGAGATGATGTCATTTTGCAGTCTTGCATTACAAGTAAAGTAATAGCTTTGGCTCTGAACCAAGGCATGTGCTTTTCGGTTTTCGTTCGCACCCCCAAATGTGAACCTTTCAGACACATTCTTTAGCCTGCCTCTGTAGCAGATACAATAACGGAATAGCTTGGCCCATTGCTAATTTCCAGCGTGAAAATTTCAAAAGGGAGCAGCATCTGTGTGAGGCATTTGACTAGGCCCCATTTGTCCGCATCCATAGACATAGCTTTCCCAACTATATCAGCTCCTCTTTGAATGACATAGTCATTGATCTTTTTGTACTGCTTAAACAGATGTATAATAGGTTGAGTTCCAACGTGTTGGCACTTCCTGTATCAGTGCTTTAACTGCTATTCTGTTACCATGCAGAATAATCTGCAACTGTTTCCGGATTTCAAAGAATGTCTGAAATGAGTGCAGATGCATCTACAGGTGGTCAGTATGTTGCTGACTATCTGACAAACATAGGATCCTGAAATAGGCACCATCGGCCCTGGCCTTGATTATGTTACTGCCATTGTCTGTGGCAACAAATCCAACTGGAAGACCTCTGGGTTGCAGCCATTCAGACACCATGCTATTAAATTCCTCCAATCGAAAAATGTTCAAGAGATGGACAAAGCACTGGAAGGAGCCTGCTGGACAGGAACAGGAAGTTAGAGGCTCTGATGCACTTCTTTGGTGTTTGAAAGAAAAAGGCATCTTAATCTGGTAAACAAATTGCAGGGTCCATCGGAGTAGAAAATCTAGTCAAAATCTCTTTTTGACTAGATTTAGTGGCTCTGGAGTAGAAAATCTACTTCAGAAGCGAGTTTGTGCTTGTGAGCAGCCCTGTTTTTGCCACAGGCATGGCTAGAAGCGGCGCAAGCAAACGCAAAATCTTGTGCTCACTCGCTAGTGGCCGGGTGCAAACCCAGTGCAAAGTGCCTGAATTCTACAAACTCCACCAGCAGAGCCAAGTTCTACACCCAGGCCTACCTGAAAGCCCTAAAGGACTAGACCTGCTCCCCCCTTATATCCACTGTACGGAAGTGGACTCCAAAGGTCATAAAGCTGACCACTTGTTAAAGCCACAGAAAGACAACTACATACAAGAGACCTTTCCCTGCAAGTGCCCAGCTTACCAGTGACAACCAGACATGGACTGAACTCTCCAGTTGGTCTCTTCCTGCCAACCTCTGAGTCTCTAAATGCCTCCTGTGAAGTCCTGGAGGGCATTAGCAATGTACTCCTGTGGTGGATTGGGACTTAAAGGACTAAGGGCCAGATGTACAAAGCTTTTTGCACGTCGCAAACAGCGAATTTCGCTGTTTGCGACGTGCAAAAAGCACTTTGAAATGCACAAACCCCGTTTTGCGATTCGGTAACCTGGTTACCGAATCGCAAAACGGGTTTGCGAGTAGCAATTAGGAAGGGGTGTTCCCTTCCTAACTGCGAGTCGCAGTGGAATGCAGGATTGCTTTGTGACATCGAATGCGGTAGCAAACCAATTGCAGTTTGTACCCTTTTGAAATGGGTCGTAACCCATTTGCAAAAGGGAAGGGGTCCCCTTCCCCGTTGTGAATGGAACTGCAAAAAATTTTTTCGAGCAGGCAGTGGTCCTATGGACCACTGCCTGCTCTGAAAAAATGAAACTAAAACGTTTCATTTTTCGTTTTTGTAATGCATCTCGTTTTCCTTTAAGGAAAACGGGCTGCATTACAAAAAAAAAAAACTGCTTTAATAACAAGCAGTCACATACATGTTGATCTGCTGTCCGCAGCAGGCCACCATCCCTGTGAGGGCTGCCATTCACAAGGGGGTCGCAAATTGCGACCCACCTCATGAATATTTATGAAGTGGGCCTTTGCGACCCTGTTGCGATTCGCAGATGGTGTCAGGGACACCATCCAACATTCTGAATTGCGACTCGCAAATTGTAAGTTGCTCTGACTCGCAATTTGCGGGTTGCAATTCAGAATGTTCCTGCATCTGGCCCTAAAATCACAAAGTAAAATCTTTGATCAGTTAGTGTATCCAACCTGATCTTCATTGTGGTCAGTGACACATTGTGCCTAAGTCCTGTTGTACTGTGACCATTGATTATCACTGGAACTTTGTGCTTCTCTGTGCTATTTCTACTTTAACCCCTTCTGTGCCTTGGACAAGGTGATCTCGCCCAAGGCACCGGTTCCCGGGTGCCTTGGACGAGATCACCTCGTCCTGCACCCGGGAACCAGGTTGAGCGCTAGCGCTCCCCCCATGGGCCCCCCACCCACACACCCCAGTCATGGATCCCCCCTCCCCACCCCCTCTGTGACATCAGCGCGTGATCGCGCGCTGATTGTCACAGAGGCCTCCTCCTTCGCGCTGGAAGCTCAGCTTCCAGCACGCTCGGAAGAGAAATACAAAGCATTTCTCTTCCGATCACGTGGAGGAGGCCGGAGAGGCTTCAAAGGTAAGGAAATGAATTTCCTTCCCTTTGAAGTCTCTCTGAGCGTTTCAAAAGCCGTATTGTAAAGCAATCCGGCTTTTGAAACGCCCACTAGACACCAGGGAATTATTTATTGTAATGAAACTGGCATGAGGGAGCGACCCCTTGGGCAAGGGTCACTCTCAGGGGGGGCATTTCTTTTGAAGGCCTTGAAACACCCACTAGACACCAGCGAATTATTTATTGTAATGAAACTGGCATGAGGGAGCGACCCCTTGGGCAAGGGTGACTCCCAGGGGGGGCATTTCTTTTTTTTTTGTATTTTTGAGGTGGGGAGCGACCCCTTAGGCAAGGGTTGCTCACCTAGGGGGCAAATTATATTTAGGCCATTTCTGCCCCCCTTGGGGGCAGATTGGACTATTTTTATGAGGCCAATCTGCCCCCAAGGGGGACAGAAACCACTAGACACCAGGGAGTTTTTTTTTCTTTTTCGTGAATTTCACGCTAGGGGAGCGACCCCTTAGGCAAGGGTCGTTCCCCTGGGGGGCAAATTTATTTTAGGCCATTTCTGCCCCCCCTGGGGGGCAGATCAGCCTATTTTAATTAGGCCGATCTGCCCCCAAGGGGGGCAGAAACCGCTAGGCACCAGGGATTTTTTGTTGTTGTTGTTGTTTTACAGATGGGGAGCGACCCCTTAGGCAAGGGTCGCTCCCCTGGAGGGGCAAATTGTATTTAGGCCATTTCTGTCCACTTTGGGGGCAGATCGGCCAGTTTTAGGTCAACCTGCCCCCACTAGGCACCAGGGATCTTTTTTTTTTGTGCCAATGTCAAGCAAGGGGAGCGACCCCATAGGCAAGGGTCACTCCCTGGGGCGGTGGTGGGCAAATTAATTTTAGGCCATTTCTGCTCCCCCGGGGGCAGATCGGCCTATTGTTATTAGGCAGATCTGCCCCCAAGGGGGGGCAGAAACCTATAGGCGCCAGGGCAAAAAACATTTTTTTTTTTTTTTAGAGATGAGGAGCGACCCATTAGGCAAGGGTCGCTCCACTGGGGGGCAAATTGTATTTAGACCATTTCTGCCCCCCTTGGGGGCAGATCAGCGGATTTTAGGTCAATCTGCCCCTAAGGGGGGCAGAAACAACTAGGCACCGGGGATTTTTTTTTGCGCCAATTTCACGCAAGGGGAGCGACCCCGTTGGCAAGGGTCACTCCCCGGGGGTGGTTGGGGGGTCAAATTTATTTTAGGCCATTTCTGCCCCCCCTGGGGGCAGATCGGCCTATTGTTATTAGGCCGATCTGCCCCCAGGGGGGGGCAGAAACCTCTAGGCGCCAGGGCAAAAAATAAAATGTGTTTTTTTTTGTTTGTTTGTTTGTTTTTTTAGAGATGGGGAGCGACCCATTAGGCAAGGGTCGCTCCCCTGGGGGGCAAATTGTATTTAGACCATTTCTGCCCCCCTTGGGGGCAGATCAGTGGATTTTAGGTCAATCTGCCCCCAAGGGGGGCAGAAACAACTAGGCACGGGGATTTTTTTTTGCGCCAATGTCACGCAAGGGGAGCGACCCCGTAGGCAAGGGTCGCTCCCCCGGGGGAGTTGGAGGGGGGCCAATTTATTTTAGGCCATTTCTGCCCCCCCGGGGGCAGATCGGCCTATTGGTATTAGGTCGAGCTGCCCCCAGGGGGGGAAAACCTCTAGGCGCCAGGGCAAACATTTTTTTGTGTTTTTTTTTTGTTTGTTTGTTTTTTTAGAGCTGGGGAGCGACCCATTAGGCAAGGGTCACTCCCCTGGGGGGCAAATTGTATTTAGACCATTTCTGCCCCCTTGGGGGCAGATCGGACAATTTTTGTTAGGCCAATCTGCTCCCATGGGGGCAGAAACCACTTAGGCACCAGGGATTGGTGTGTGTGTATATGCGTGTGTTTTTTTTAGGGAGGCAGCCCCTTGGGTAAGGGTCGCTACCCATGGTAGCACATTACTGTTGGCCATATCTGCCCCCCAATGGGGGCAGATGGGCCTATTTTTGGAAGGCCCATCTGCCCCAAGGGGGGGGGGCAGAAAGCTCACCAGAGACCAGGGAAGTTTTTTTTCTAAAAATAAGAGGGTGGGGTATGGCCATACCTCCACCCCAAATAAATGGGGCCAAAGTTGTTCTGCCCACTAGTGGGCAGATGGGGCAATTACCCCTGATCCACATCCCGGGGGGGGAGAGCAGAAAGTCTACTAGATGCCAGGGAATTAAAAAACAAAAACAAAAAAAATATATATTGGGGTGGTGGCTACCAACCAGTATGGGCCTAGTTACGCCCCCACCTCAACTTAAGTGGATAACAGTCTTTCAGCTCTCCCTGCACTCTAAAACATCTTATCCCACAGCAAGCAAGAAGGCATTTGATTATTTTGGGTTTTAGTTTTACATTTGGGCCATGAGAACTTGTCTTACTCTCAAAATCGTCCCACTTGGAATGGTGAGGACTGCACTTTATGGACTTTGGGACGCTGCCATGTAGAAAAATCCACAAGGCCTAGACACATCTGAAAACTAAACATCTGGGTGATTCCAGACTGGTGTGTTTCACATGCACCCGCACCATTTTTGTACCCACAATCCCCTGCAAACCTCCAACTTTGCTGGAAATCACACATTTTTCCCACGTTTTTGTGATGGAACCTTGCGGAATCTGCAGAAATCCACAAAATTTCTACCACCCAGCATTGTCTCATCTATACTGATAAAAATTCTGCTGCACTTGTCAGCCTAAAAATGTTTTTTTGCAAACTGCCCTTTTGGACCCCCTTTGTTCCCCCTCAATATCGACATGTTTTTGGCTCTTCCCTTTCACAAGCACTTGGCCCACCTACACAAATGAGGTATCATTTTTACCGGGAGACTGAGGGGAACATTGGGTGGTATGAAATGTGTCCCAGTGCAGTGATCTCACACATAATTGTGGGAAAAATGTGATTTTTTAGCTAAATTTGAGGTTTGCTGAGGATTCTGGGTGAGAAAACATTGGGGGATCCACGCAAGTCACACCTCACTGGACTCCCTTGGGTGTCTAGTTTTCAGAAATGTCTGGGCTTGGTAGGTTTCCCTAGAAGGCTGCTGAGCCCAGGACCAACAATGCAGGCGCCCCCCCGGCAAAACAGGTAGTTTTGTATTTGATAATTTTGATGTGTCCACTTTGTGTTTTCAGCCATTTCCTTTTGTCGGCGCTATGCCTACCCACACAAGTGAGGTACCATTTTTATCGGGAGACTTGGGGGAACGCTGGGTGGAAGGAAATTTGTGGCTCCTCTCAGATTCCAGAACTTTCTGTCACCGAAATGTGAGGAAAATTTGTTTTTTTAGCCAAATTCTGAGGTTGGCAAAGGATTCTGGGTAACAGAACCTGGTCAGAGCCCCACAAGTCACCCCATATTTGATTCCCCCAGGCCTCTAGTTTTCAGAAATGCACAGGTTTGTTAGGTTTCCCTAAGTGCCGGCTGAACTAGAGGCCACAATATACAGGTAGGCACTTTGCAAAAAACACCTCTGTTTTCTGTCAAAAAATGGGATGTGTCCACGTTGTGATTTAGGGCATTTCCTGTGGCAGGCTCTAGGCCTACCCACACAAGTGAGGTATCATTTTCACCGGGAGACTTGAGGGAACGCTGGGTGGAAGGAAATTTGTGGCCCCCCTCAGATTCCTGAACTTTCTGTCACCGAAATGTGAGGAAAATGTGTTTTTTTGGCCACATTTATGAGGTTTGCAAAGGATTCTGGGTAACAGAACCTGGTCAGAGCCCCACAAGTCACCTCATCTTGGATTCCCCTAGGTCTCTAGTTTTAAAAAATGCACAGGTTTGGTAGGTTTCCCTAGTTGCCAGCTGAGCTAGAGGGCAAAATCTACAGGTAGGCACTTTGCAAAAAACACCTCTGGTTTCTTTAAAAAAATGGGATGTGTCCACGTTGTGTTTTGGGGCATTTCCTGTCGTGGGCGCTAGGCATACCCACACAAGTGAGGTATCATTGTTATCGGGAGACTTGGGGGAACATGGAATAGCAAAACAAGTGTTATTGCCCCTTGACTTTCTCTAAATTTTTTCCTTTCAAATATAAGAGAGTGTGTAAAAAAGACGTCTATTTGAGAAATGCCCTGTAATTCACATGCTAGTATGGGCACCCCGGAATTCAGAGATGTGCAAATAACCACTGCTCCTCAACACCTTATCTTGTGCCCATTTTGGAAATACAAAGGTTTTCTTGATAGCTATTTTTCACTCTTTATATTTCAGCAAATGAATTGCTGTATACCCGGTATAGAATGAAAACCCACTGCAGGGTGCAGCTCATTTATTGGCTCTGTGTACCTAGGGTTCTTGATGAACCTACAAGCCCTATATATCCCCGCAACCAGAAGAGTCCAGCAGACGTAACGGTATATTGCTTTAAAAAATCTGACATTGCAGGAAAAAGATACAGAGTAAAACATAGAGAAAAATTGCTGTTTTTTTACCTCAATTTCAATTTTTTTTTTTCAGTTGTTATTTTCTGTTGGAAACCCTTGTAGGATTTACACAAATTACCCCTTGCTGAATTCAGAATTTTGTCTACTTTTCAGAAATGTTTAGGTTTCTGGGATCCAGCATTGGTTTCACACCCATTTCTGTCACTGACTGGAAGGAGGCTGAAAGCACAAAAAATCATAAAAATGGGGTATGTCCCAGTAAGATGCCAAAATTGTGTTGAAAAATTGGGTTTTCTGATTCAAGTCTGCCTGTTCCTGAAAGCTTGGAAGCTGGTGATTTTAGCACCACAAACCCTTTTTTGATGCCAGTTTCAGGGAAAAAAACACAAGCCTTCTTCTGCAGCCCCTTTTTCCCTTTTTAAAAAACAAAAATGAAATTTTCACTGTATTTTGGCTAATTTCTTGGCCTCCTTCTGGAGAACCCACAAAGTCTGGGTGCCTCTAGAATCCCTAGGATGTTGAAAAAAAAAAGGACACAAATTTGGCTTGGATAGCTTATGTGGACAAAAAGTTATGAGGGCCTAAGCGAGAACTATTCCAAATAGGCCAAAAAAAAGGCTTGGCACAGGAGGGGGAAAAGGCCTGGCAGCGAAGGGGTTAAAAAAATCATATACCCGGTTCCCCTTGTTGGATTTTTGCCATATTGGGGTCATTCTGTTTATTAGTTTTTACCTTATTTTTCAAATTCATTTTGGGATTTTTATTATTTTGCATTGTTGACTTTATTGCTGTTTTAGTACTGCATAAATACTTTACACCTGGCCTCTAAAGTAAGCCTGTCTATTTTGTGCCATACCTACTGGGGGTTGAGTTCTGGTTATTTTAGTGACTTTTAGGGTTAATTCTGACGATTTTGATAATTATGTGAGGTGGGTACTGATCCTGTTCAACTAATAACCCAATTGCTTACATTGGTCGCAACGGTGGGACCCAGAGCTTGAGTTTTTTTTACAGTACCAGAGATAAATATTAAAATCAAAAATCCCTTTTGTGTTCTGAAATCAAAATCCTTTTATTTTTCAAACATGCCTCTTGTTTTTTAATTGACCATTGTTTGAATTTTTCTAAATTCCATTCCAACCCTTCCATTTTGCACCTGTGATTTTTGGAAGAATGGAAGTCGATCTGAGCAGCATTGAGAGCCTCAGCATACCAGTTCTGAGGAAGCAGTGCAAAGAGATAAGGCTGAAGCTAACCAAAGGATCTAAGAAGTTGGAGTATACTATATTCCTCAAAGCATGCAAAGACATCCACCTGTTATAGTCCACCAGACAGAAACAAGAGTGTGATGACAGAGAAGATGAGGAGGAAGAGAAAGGGTGTGTCTCTGCAGAGACCACCGTGCCAGGAGAGGATGACCTACTGGTGCTAGATCCTTTGCCTTGTCCAGAGCAGAGAGCAGAGAGCATCTTCTTGCAACCTGACCCTGACAGAGATGGCAGACATACAAGTAGAGATGGCTCTAAAAATATAGCTGGCAACCCTTGCCCTGGAGGAAAGGAAGCTGACTGCAGAGGAGAAAAGGTCAGCAGTGGGATTTGGCACTGGAGAAGAAAAGAGTAGCCTTGCTGGCAAAGTCGGCACTGCTGGCCCATGAGAGAGGCCACAGAGAACTGGACGGGAGAAACTAGAGGGTTTGTTAGTTCATTGAAGATGGTAGCAGCATGGAGAAGTTCATAGGAGAGGTAAAAGAATCCACATTCCTAAAAACCTGGTGCCTAGTTACGTGGTGGGAGATGACATTAATATGTGGTTTGCAGAATATGAGGTGGCCCTGCTTATGAACAGAGTTCTAGAGGAGGACGGTGGGGCTAGCCTGTGGAAGAGCATGCCAAGTGATGGCAGGGATACCCTATTGGCATTAGAGGTGGCTGACCAGATGAAATATGCCCTCATGAAGGAAGTCTGTCAGAAGCAGCCACACCAGTCATGGGTTCATTTTGTGTACTCATCAAATAAGCCACTGAATGGTTGGGTTAAGGGCAGTATAGTAAACAATTATGATGAGCTTTATAATTTGATTATGAAGGAGCACATACTGAGCACATACTTTACAGAGTTGCACCAGCACGTAATTGATTCCAAGCTAACTGCACACAGGGAGATTGGGAAAGAGACTGACCTCAGCACCAGAGTGTCCAGAACTGTAGCTGGGAGTGACGCCAAGGGGAAAGGTTCACGTCCTCCTTAGCAGAGGGAAGGGGAAGTCAAGGATAAAACAGAGAAGTTACCCAAGGTGCCCAGAAAGAGTTTAGAGGGAAAGGATTCCCATAACCGTTCTGAACACTAAGGTGGGGGAAGGGGCATTCAGAGGGGCAGAGGTCCATGACACCCTTTTTCTAACCCAGGTGTTATGACTGTCACCATGGTCTTGACCCCCTCCACTAATAACCCAATTTCTTACATAGATATATCTATCTATCCGTATATATGTGTGTGTGTGGGGGGGTGTGCATGCATGTGTGTGTGTGCTTGTGCATGTGTTTGTGTGTCTCCACTTGTGTGTGGGCCTAAAACCAAGCACAGGAACTAATTAAATGTTTAAACGCAGTTTACACAGGAATTCCTCAAATTAAAGAGACATAGGGGGTTATTACAACTTTGGAGGAGGTGTTAATCCGTCCCAAAAGTGACGGTAAAGTGACGGATATACCACCAGCCGTATTAAGAGTCCATTATATCCTATGGAACTCGTAAGACGGCTGGTGGTCACTTTACCGTCACTTTTGGGACGGATTAACACCTCCTCCAAAGTTGTAATAACCCCCATAATGTAATTTAACAGCACATTAGGCTTATTAATGTAACAATCTCACTGAGTGATTATTTTCAACAAAAATGATAATAAAACATAAAACTTCAGGGTATGGTGTTTAGTTTGAAGTATATGCCCCTCACTCTGTCTTTTACTATCTCTTTGTATTGTTCTCTCTGTGTAATTCCTTCACATTTAAAAAAAAATGTATATTTTAACTACTCTAAGTTTTGAGAATGACTATTGTCAATTTACAGTGCACCTTTATTCTTTGCTCTTAAAAATATATCCTTTCTCAACGTGTGAGTAGGGTTTTGGAATCTCTACCCTATTTTGACCCATATATCTTTCCTCGGAACCCTCACATTTTCGATAATATAGCACATTACTCCAGCAATGCTTGTAGCCTGCATCTCTATGACTGGACCACCTATATGGTTTAGCCAACAGTTATTGATAACTAGCACCATTAATATATGGCATTCTACCCACATCTGTGAAATAGGACAGCACTATCATGCAACTGTACATAAAAAAGGCTCTTGGTAGATAAAAACAATGCATCAACTTGAAATTCTATGTAGATATTTATATGGAATTAAAATCTAATCAAACATAGAAGACTACTTTAATTAAAACACACAACAGTTAGAATGCCAAGAAGTGTATGTGATTGTTACAATACACATTGTTTACCAAGTGAAATGTTGGATTCCCTTCTAACCTCTGAAAGCATTCATTCAACAGATACAACAGGCATTGGCAAAACCAATAGGTCTTGCCTACGAGGCCATTGGCAAAGCCAATAGCGCAAATACATTTAAAAAACAAAATGAAAATGGGAGCACGTTGCAGAGAGTGGGGGATAGGGAAGCAATTTGAACTGTGGGAAAAAACAATGTGAATGGAGAGTGTGCAGCGATAAAAAGCAATGGGAAGGAATGGCAGGGTGAAAATCAACAGAAAGGAAGGCAGGGGAAACGCAACAGGAGTGAAGGGTGGCAAAGGAGAAGCTTTACATAGTAAGGGAAGGAGCAGCAAAAGGTCGAGAGTGATGGACGTGGAGCATGTGCTGGTGGAGAGAAGCCCACAGAGTGGGATTAGCATGGAATGTGTGTGGGAGAAGCAAATGGGTGAGAAAGCCACAGGAGAGTTGGTAAAGTAAGAGAACAAGAGCTTTCACAACACAGAGGAGAAAAGGAAGGGTGGGTGAATGGAAACTAATGGAAAGGAGGGCGAGCAGAGAGAAAAGCCAATTGTAAGGGATGCTGGTTGTGGAGAGGTTTGATGGAGAAAGAGGGAGAGCAGTACAAGGCTTGGAATCATGAATGTGGAGTGTGGGCTGCAGAAGAGAAGCCCAAAGAGAGGGATGAACATGGAGTAGGTAGGAGAAGTACCCAGGTTACCAAGCCGCATGGGTAAAAGGAAGGGAACAGGGGCTTCCACAAATGCAACTCATCTATGTATTTGAGCAACAGGACGGACATCTTCATTAATATGCAGCTTTACTTTAATAGTCTTTAACTTTCCTAAACCATTAAACAATGAAGGGAATTGACTTACTATTTTGTGATGAGCATTCATGTTGTAATCCACCAAAATTAGTCCCATTGTAATAGGCACTTGCCTCTGTACCTTGAAAGCACATGGATCTGTGCTTGTACTTTTGTTTTCTTATGTTTCACTGTGGCTATAAACAAACGTTGATTCTTTATGCATTTTGATGCAGACTAAGTGTTCATTGCACTTTTCTTCAGGTATTATATTTATTGTTGCACTACTATCAGTAATAAAAAGTATTGAACATCCATTTATTTTCAATGTAATCTTTGGACAGTGTTTGTATGATTTTGTTGTTTTGACATGTTGATTTTTCTTTCACTGACTTTTCGCCTCACAATCGACCAGTCTGACCTGTGCACATTTTTCTGATGTAAGCATTGACATGGAACAATCACTTCCTTCACTTTTACTTATTATTGAGGCTCAAGAACTCTTTGATGATGATTTAGATGACAATCAATTTTGTTTAGTCTATTTGCCTCAATCGATGACGCTGTTTGGCCTTGTGAAGGAGTGTCAAACATTGCTTCTCGAACGTTCTGGAGACCATTTTGTCTTCACGCTGTGATGCACTTATTTTTTCCTTCGCTCTGCACATAGTCACAAAATGGTTCTCTGTACCATAGTCTTTGCATATCTGACCAATGGAGGGACAATTTCCTTTGTGTGGAAACGCAAATCCACACATAAAACACAACTTCTTTTTTGCGAGTAGACATCACTTTGTGTCCTTCAGTCATTTGTTTCTAATTACTTTTCACCCTCATGACTGACTTGCTCTGGGTAACCCTGGCCTCTCTATTGGCATACTGTCTCTCAGCACATTCTTCAGCTCTGGCAGCCATCAACACTTGCGCCAAACTAAGAATTTGTCTCAGCATTCATCATCTGAATAAATCAGACAAGCATCCATCGATCACTCCAAACTGCATGACTTCTTCATCATTAAATTCATTGGACTTACAACGTTTGATGAGTGTGTTGAGTGTTTCCACAAATTCATCGATTGTTTCACCAACGTTTTGACGTTCTTGACTCAAAACATATCGTTCATAGTGAATGTTTGGTGCTGGATTAAGCTTCAGATTCAACGTATGTGACTTTGCCAGTTCTCTGCATTTTCTTTATGACTTCAAATATCAGTTTCTTCAAATGCATCTATGAAATCTTCAAATGTACCTCTCCAAGCAGGCCATCTATCACAAATATCTTGTTTTTTGGCAGTATCAAATGGTGGTGGTGGTTTTAGGAAGGAGGCAGCATTGTAGACCAGTGTGGAACTTACTGATGTTGGGATTACAGCTCTCCCAGGCATCTTGACTCTAAACCAGGATCAGTTTCATTCAAACCCCAGCCTTGGACTTGCGATGGGCTGGCCTCGGGGTCATCTTTAATTAGTTCTATCGTCAGAATGGGCTTCTGCCAGACCTCGGGCACCTCTCTTGTGGCCACCGTCAACTTGGGTATGGTGACTCTTTACTGGGCTCAGTAAGTCAACACTTTTATTCCTTTTATACTTCAGTTTGCAATTTCTGGACACCTGGTTGATTTCTGCCTTGCACAGGTATTTTGTATCTGATAATGGTCTTTAACTGCGCTTTGTAAACATGGTTGAATCCGCCTTCAGTGTTAACAGTCTGTATACTGTGTAATTGTAGAAGCTTTGCATATGTGTGACCCTCAGTCTGCCCCATCCCAACTAATCAGTCACTCTGGTGTCACTCTCTCTTAGTCTGTGGCTTCTCTGCCAGTCTGTGCCCTCTTCGCTAGTTGGTCTGAATCCTCTGCCTCTGCTCATTTCTGTCCCTGACAGTTGGTAGAATCTCTCAAGGTTATAACCCTCTCTGACAAGCTGTGCCTAGTCAGTCTGCTCACTCTTTTACCACTCTGTAATGACTCTCCAACGGTCTGTGGCATGCCAACTTATCTGCACCCTCCCTCATTCTGTGCCCTTTCTGTCAGTCTGTACCCTCTGTTTTTGTTTGTATGAACAATCCTTCACCCCATTATTGTCTCTGTCAATTGCATCTCTCCTACTCTGTGCACTCTTTGTCTGCGCCCATTTTGCTAGTCAGTTTACACCTTCTCTCACCACTCTACTAGCTCTTTGATGGTATCTGCTTAACCTCCTCATTAGACTGCTTCCACTCTCAACACATTGTTCTCCCCCTCACATTCTGTACCCTTTCTCTCCTGGACAGTGTCCCCCTCGGTATCTGTTGCCTACTGCTCCTTATTCCTTTCAGTAGCTGCCTCCTCTCTTCCTCTTGGTCTGTGTTGTTTCACTCCTCTTAATCTATGCGCTCCCTTAAGCTAATTCTCAGTCAACGCTTTCTTTTCAGGTTTATGACATCTGGTGTGCTTTCTCCCAGTCTGTACACTTTTTCAGCCTGTGTCTTCTCTTAGCTGTTGAAATATTTTTACCTGCTTGCCCCCCCCCCACACCATCCTGATGACTTTTACTCCAGTGCGTGCCTTCTCGTAGCTTTGTTTTATCCCCCCCCCTCTCAGTCTGCCTTCATGAGCTCTCTTCCACAGCCAGTGCCGGATCTTTGATTCGGGTTCTCTTGAAACATATTCATTTTGTTACCCTCCTGCATCTCTATGAGCCTGTATCCCCTGCTCATCAGTGAACTATGCCTTCATGCTCTTAATCTCAGCCTTTCTCTCTCTATCACAGAACCCCCTTCAAATGACTATGTCAGTTCTTCTACTATGTCCCCTTTTATTAGCCCATGTGTTTTTGCTCTCTCAATAGCATGACCCTATCCACCTACTGCTTGCTCGAATGTCAGCTGTGCCCTCGCCTTGTGCTATGCCATCTTCACCAGTGCCCATGCTATCAGACTGTGCCCACTAGTAACACCCCTTGGGCCTGGACAGAACATATGGGACACTGGTGGGAATACCTCCTGGAGTATGGGGCATAGGAGATATCTTTCAGAGATGGATGGGCTAAGGACTCTTCAGCCCTTCTAGCCCTGCAAACATCTGATGGGGCATCAAACAATTCTCATTATTTTTTGCTGCAGAGAAACAATGTTCCCTAATACCATGCTAAGCCTTCCAATATTCAGAACGTTATGTAAAACCATGACTAGTTGCCTAGTATCTAAACTTTTATTCTGGAAAGGAAATACTTCAGCCCTATTTTCCTAACTTTTCTTGGGGTGTGGTTCTCCAAGTCCCCCAAAACATTCTCCAGCTCCGCTTTTCGCAATATTGGTCTGGTGATAAAGCATTTGTCAAGGGTTATATTTTCTCAATGTCTATCTATCCTTGCTTCTTTGAAAGCCTCTGATTTCTTCCAATCTCACTCTTCAAATCAATGCCCTCTCTCTTGCTCAGTGTCTGAGCCTAATTACAAGTGGGCCAGGTTACAGTGCAGGGATACAGTGTTGCTGGAAATGTTATATCTGGCCAGTATGCATTCATGTAAAGGTGGCATGTATGAGTTAATTTCCAGAGAGTGAGTTTTATTATGTTGACCAGTGTTTTGGGTCATTATGCAAGGAATATGAATTTCTTTTAGATTTATGTTCCCATTTACCACCTACACTGAGCACATTGTAGATGAGAAGAGGGCCCATGTGGAGTGGAGGGCAATGGGGAAAATTAGAGTGGCCAGGGCAGGTAGTGGGGCAGGCGGGGGAGGGGGATGGTTCCATGCTCTCGCATGATGTAGGAAGGGTCTGGGCAGGGTCTGCAGCACAGCTTCTCTTGCATCCTAATCCATATGTGATTTTACCAGCGGTCAAATAGAGTAGTGTGTTTTGGGTGCGTAAACACCAGGCTATTGGCAAGCCTGCAGAGTACCCCTAACTTGGGATACTGCTGCCTGCAACTTATAATGGGCACCTCTGTGTCTTTCTTTGCACCCATGCAGTTAGTTTCTCTCTCAACCACCCTCCCAGGCTGTAGCCTCTCCCTCCCTGTGTGTAAAAAATTATACATTGTAACTTGGCGTGTTTGCAGAGAATACCGCCTGTGCACTCCCAAAACATTCTTCTATATTTTCTTGTAAATAAGACCTCCTTTCAAGCTTTGCAGTCTATACCTGGCAAATCAAATGCGCACGATTTAGAAACATTATATTTGAGTCTGCTTATCCAGACACTAAAGACACCGCTCCCATCCTCGGAGAGAATTCGAACTTTCTTTCAACATTGAACTTGTGCAAATTAAACACTGAATGCTACAATTCCCCAAGGCTTCCACTTCAAGCAAAAGAAAAAGAACTAACAATTAAATCCAGCCTAATGACAGGGCGCCAGGTGACATGGATTGCAGACAGCAGGATATTAGCAGAATGCTATGCACGCCTGTCTGCTTTGCATTGCAACCTGTATGCATCCTTGGCTGGGTTACAAGCTTGCACACTACGAAAGCTCTTTTTCTGCCAAGCCTAAAAGGTGATTAAGAATTGTGATCAAACTCTAAGCACATATTTATAAACAAATATATTCGGATTTGATAAGGAGGAAAAACAAAGAATTATTAATACACCTGAACAAGAAAGGTCAACAAAGACCAGCTGCACAACAGCATCTTTAAAGTGTATGAGACATTGAGATTCAAGAGGCATCCTTGGCAAATTTGAACCAAGAGATTACCCGAAAAGATGCTAACGATGCTAATCCATAAAAGCTGTACTAGCAATATGGCTCCACATATCTCCCCAGCCTAATAACCTTAGCTTCATCTTGGGATGCTATCGAACTATGTTTTGATAATGTAACTACTATTTTCTTCATAAAACCGCTTGAATCTGTGCATATTAATTACAACGAGCCAAACATAAACATCTGTCCTGCCTCAGGCATACAAGCATTAAGCAGTTTGAGTCATGTACTTTTGCCATTCCTCAGGGACAAGGAATGCAAAAAAACACAAGACCTTGAGTCTGTGTCTTTCAGGACCTAAGCGTTTCTATCATTGCATGGTCCTTCACATTTTCTATTCCTTGATTCTATTAATAGTGGGGATAAGCAATCAAATTTTCATTGAAAGAAGAGGGATACATCAAATAGGAATGGTATTTGATCAAACCTCTGAAATTCATTGCAACGATTTCAGTCAGATAAACATAATGATGAAATGTAAAATCAAATAGTCAGAGGTAGAAAATAACGTTAGCCTCAATTTTTGTTTGAAAAGTGAGAGTAGCGTTCAGTATCCTCCTTATAATAATACCAAGGAATGTGAGTGCTAACGCGTCCCTTTATGATTAATTTATTCACTTTGGGACTCGTTTTAGGCCAATGAATCTTTTGACCCTGATTGAACACACCTTAGGACGAGATAACTAATCAGCATGTTAATCAATAAATCAATAACGTCATCAAGGTTCACAGTAATACGTCAATTCAGATTAGTTAAAGACATCAATAAAACTCAGAAACCACCATGACCTTTCAGCCATGAATAACCACACCAGTTTAGTACTATTATTTAAAGTTTATTCTCTATTGATTACAATTCTACTAGCAAGTTTATTAGTCTCAAAACCAATAAACACATTAGCATAATCACAATATGGAAACTCTGATAAGATGTCATCAAAGCAAGCATCACGAATATTAGGACATAGCATGGTGTCAGCATAGGTTATCCTTAGCAGAGCATTATCATCACGTTATTCAACAAAGCATAGATTCAGTCATTTGTCTATTTGCGTCAGTTTAGTGAACCCCTCATCTAACCTCAAATAAGCATTGGCATGTTGGGCTTCATGCAAAACAATTTAGTAACACCAATTTGGAAAAACATCCAACTAGGGTCTCTGTCAAAAGAAGCAGTTGGTACCTAGAAAGGAAAAGCAATCAGACAATTACAATTTAATTGTCATATAGTTACCCTCCGTATTGGGTCAGCACTCAGGTTCGGTCTTCTTCCTCAGGACATCAGTTGATTCGCCATCAGGAATTCAGCAATCGGGTAAAAGGGGGCACTTCCCTCATAAGGAGGTAAAGTGTAAACGGGCAATTATAACGCAAGGATGGTTCTAAGAACCAAACAGCAAAGTCTCTATGCAGAGTGACAAAGTGTCTGGATCATAGCAAATCGCATCAGCATCTCCCTAACTCTCTCCTAGTCTCCTATTCTCTCCTGTTCTGATTTACTACCTTGTGTCAAGGGTTTTTATCCCTTTTCTGTTGTACAGTCCCCTTATTCTTCATTGGTTTAGGGGTTGCACCCCACTATCTCTATCCAATAGATTTTCAATTACTTCATTGAATTTGTCACCCCATAACTGTTCTCCCGTAGTTTATTGGTCCTTATGATTGACGTCTTCAGTGGGTAGAATGTCCTGTATGATTTCATACTCTCGTGGTCTTCTTTGCATCTTTAGTCAGTGGCTCCATTGTCTGTACCGGTTCAGGCGACCTTGTACCTGCAAGTAGTCTACATTGTTGCACTCAGCAAGAATGTTTCACTAAGCAAGTCGAATTTCATGGGAACGGATCTACTACAGTTACATTCATCTTCTAGTTTTGAGAAAAACAAGAGTTCATGTCCTTCAGCAAGTCAGCACACTGCACGTTAGAAAAACACATTTAATATGAAAGCCAGGCAGCTAGACCTCGACTCATGCTAACTAAGACCTAATGAATTATTAGCAAAACTTTTACATATAACCTTTTATTATTAGTGCAAAACTATATTCTATCATAATATTTCATCATTATTAGTCAGTTTCATTAGTCTTCATATATAGTGGCGGCCACTCCCCGTGGGCACATTTCAAGTGCACGTTTTAGCAAAATACATTAATACATTTTCTATGCGGCATTATTACACGTTAGTTCATCTACATTTCATATCAATATATAAGCTACGCTCTCCCATGAGCAATATTTTTACAGTTGTTAGGTCTGGCTACAGACAGCTTTAGCCATGCGCCACAGCTCAATTCATCAAGACACGAAAATATACAAAGAGTGTGTTTTGAACCAGTCCCACTCAGCCAGTGTTTTCTTGAAGTATTTTACATCTTGTATCAGGCCACAGGAGTGGTGTTTAGATCCAATTACTGTAGTAGTGACTACAAAAAAGTAGTCTTTTTGATCACAATGGGCCTCATTACAACCTTGGCGGGCAGCCGAGGCCGCCCGCCAAGGTTTGACCGCTGAGCAGCCGCCTATGCGTCCGCAATCCAGCCGGCCGCATTACGACATCCCCACTGGGCCGGCGGGCGGTCGGCCATAACATTGGAGCCGGCTCCTAATGGAGCCGGTGGTGTTGCGGCTGTGCAACGGGTGCAGCTGCACCCGTTGCGCTTTTCACTGTCTGCTGTGCAGACAGTGAAAAGCAGGGTGGCGCTGTGCCTGGGGGCCCCTGCACTGCCCATGCCAAGTGCATGGGCAGTGCAGGGGCCCCCAGGGACCCCCGTAACTCCCCTTCCCGCCAGCCTTTCCATGGTGGTCTCTACCGCCATGAACAGACTGGCGGGAAGGGGAGTCGTAATCCCCTGGGCAGTGCTGAAAGTAGAGCTGCCCTGGTGGATTAAAACCGCCAGGACAACCATGGCGGGAAACCGCCGGTCCCGGCGGTGCGACCGCGGCACTACCGCCGCAGTCGTAATAAGGCAGATTGTACCGCCAGCCTGTTGGCGGTACAATCGCCAAAACAACCCTGGCGGTCTTTGACGGCCAGGGTTGTAATGAGGCCCAATGTTTTAAAATGTATCCATGGTTTATTTGAGCATTTTACAATCACAATTGGTAGGGAGTCTTAATGTGCCTCCAACTGCAGCACCTCCTCCCTGCTTTGAACTTTGAAAAACACAAGAAGAAATAGACAAAAAGCTTTTCAATGCAATGAATGAGGGTACTTTCTAAGTAACAGTGGAGTGAAATGCCTATAAATATTAGAATTCCTTTCCCTGCTTTTTCCAGAATATACAGGCCGCAATATACTCGTAGCCGCAAAAATGATTATCACAACTATAAAATAGAATTGACGTGCGTATTTGGCCCATAAAAATGCATCAAAAATGAAAATGTACAGTCATATGTTCAAGCGGCACACTTTCTAAAATCTGCTGGGCCTGTTTGTTTTAACTGGGGATGCCTATGGGACATTACATAGAGGTATGATCTGAGATACTGCAATCTAGTACACTACAGCAAGCAAAAGTTGTGCCCAATTCAAAAAGGGATATCTACGTGTGTGGTAGTTTGAGGACTGAAAGGAATTCTGTGCATGGGACTGATGTCATATCTGATGTCAGAGCAGAGTGTTGGGGAAAGAGGATTCTGAGAGTGGAGAAGAGCTGTTGATGGGAGGCTGTCTTGCTGTGTCGTGGATAATGTACTTCAAATAAAGAACCTACTTCTCAACCAATTGGAATACACCTTTATTACATTTGGCTACGAGGGTGACCTGTATTGGAGTACCTTAACACCAGAATTGAAGAAGACCCTTCTCTACAAATCCTACTCCAACTACATTATTTGGCTTCCTCGTATTTCATTCTACAAATTGTATGGCTGTCCTAGTGGTGAGCTCTACAACTGACATCTGTTTCCTGGTTTCTGTGTGGCATCCACGTAAGAATTTTTTTTTTTTTACTTACGTGATTTTTGAGGAACAAGTCTAAACTGTACTGTTTACTTTTCAAATCAACATTCCTTATGCGTGCAGCATCATGCGATCATTCTGTCTCCTAATTCGCGTGCGTGTTTTGGATAAGACAATTTGGCAATAATTTGTTAACTGCATTGTAAACAACAAAAGTATTTGTCTTACCTGTGGATTGCCTGCAATTGTCGAGTTAACAATTTCCTGAACCAAGAGGAATCTAAAAGTGTAACAAGGGACATTTCCAGTTGAAAACGATCCAAAAGCTTTTATATTTCATAAAGATTAGAAGAGGCTAAAATGTAATTCTGCAATAAACATTTTTTTATATATGATTATACTTTTGATTTGAAAAATTAATATGCAGAATATCTCTCCTCCACCTAACGGTTCAAGGGGAACTGCCTATTAAGTGGTCCAAATGGAAGAAAACGTTTCTTCATTACTCAAGAGTTTGTGGCACGAATTTATCAAATGAAAGGAAGACAGCACTCCTTATGCATTGTTTAGGATGTGAGGGACAGGAAATTTGGAAACCCTACCAGATACAGGTGATGAAGGAACTGATTTAAATGAATTTGGGGTGTGTTTAAAAAAATTAGATCTACATTTCCTACCAAAAGTCAGCACTATTTTAGAGAGATACCATTTTGGGATGAGAGAACAAAAACCAGGAGAAACAATTGAAGAATATATAACGGCGTTAAGGAAGTTGGCTTCCACGTGCAAATTTGGAGCGACAATTGATGAACGCATCAGGGACCAGTTCATGTTAAGATGCTCAAGTGACAAAATGAGAGAAGAACTATGGAGCAAGGATGATCCACCCCTGCATGAAGTAGTCATCTTGGCTAAAAGAGTGGAACACACTTTGGCATGTGTGGAAGAATTAGAAAAGGGCAGAAATTTAGCAATTAATAAAATCACAGGAAGAAAAGAGAATTCTAAGAAAGAAGGAGATTGTGAAAAAGAAGAAGAGAAAGTCATACAAGAGCAGTGTCTTAAATTCAAGGATATGAAATGCTATTGTTGTGGCAACAAGGGACATTATGCATCATATAAGAAATGCCCAGCCATGAATATGACTTGTAGGCTATGCAACAAAAAAGGACACTTCGTCAAATGTTGTAGGTCTTCAAAACGTCAAATCTCAGTAAAGGTTGTGGAAGATTGCATCCTATCTGTTTCTACTACTGCCCAGAAGAAAAATTATCCGAAGGATGTTGTTACAGTATTGGGAGTAAGCAGCGAAGTACTGTTTGATTCAGGGGCTTGGTTGACACTGTTGTCAAGTAACATCTTTGATGAACATTTCAGTCACAAAGTTAACTTAAAGGAACCTGATCTTATTCCGGGTGCCTATGGTGGGCAAAGTGTTGATTTGAGAGGCTATTTTGAGTCAGAGATCACATTCAAATCAAACACTATTTTGGGAAAAATCTATGTTCCTGTAAAAGGAGATAGTGTTCTGAACTGGCCACACCAAAGAGATCTAAAGGTTATTTTGGATCCTAAGTCTTCCACTCCAGTCATGATCAAAGATGAATTTGTTGGGAGTCTTCGGAATGTCTGCACGGTTTCCTTAGATGATTCAGATCCTCCTGAATTTATAAAGGAATACAATGACGTGTTCAGCGACAAACTAGGTTGTTTAAAGCATTATGTCCATCACATAAGAGTAAAGGAAGGATCGATTCCTGTTGTTGCTAGAGTAAGACAGATTCCTATCTCAATGAAACATGATGCGGAGAAAGAAATAAAGAGGCTGTGTGATGATGAAATAATTGAGCCAGTTGAATCCTCCAAATGGGTTTCTCCAATAGTGGTGGCTTGTAAACAGACAGGAGAGATTAGGTTATGTGTGGATTTGAGGAATCTGAACAAATGTGTGGTAAGCGACCAGCTTCCGTTACCGAATATAACAGAGATGGTCTCGTTACTGCATGGATCCATTTTTTTCAGCTAGCTGGATTTGATGTCGGCCTACCATCAGGTCAGGTTGAATGAAAATTCTAGAGATTATACAACCTTCATCACACCCTTCGGTACCTTCAGATTTAAAAGAATGCCGTTTGGGTTGGTATCTGCGGCGGCTGTATTTCAACGAGTCATGCATAATTTGTTTGGGTCAGAACCGGGAGTTAAGTTTTTCCAGGATGACATTTTGATACATGGTCAAACGGAAGGTGAACATGAGTTGAGAATCAGGAAAGTTCTTACAATATTGAGGGAGCATGGTCTGACTCTGAAACTTAAAACGTGCTCTTTCTGTAGAACAGAGATTGATTATTTGGGCAACAAAATAACATCGGATGGAGTGTATCCAAAAGAAGAGCTAGTGAAAAACATTTTGAAGTTGAGAGATCCGGAAAAGAAGGAAGAACTATTGTAATTTCTTGGTATGGTAGAGTTCCATGCCAGGTTTTTGCCAAACTTGGCATCTAAAACTTTGCACATACGTAGCTAACTGAAGAAGGGTTGTGAGTTTGTGTTTGTGTGGAGTGATGCTTGTAAGAAAGAATTTGAAAGTCTAAAGAGAGAATTATCAAGTGTTGAGAGTTTGAAATCGTTTGATCCAGAAAGAAAGTGTGTTGTAATGACAGATGCTAGTATGAAAGGTCTTGGTGCTGTTCTATTGCAGGAAACAGAAGAGGGTGTACTCAAACCCATTGTATATTGTTCAAGAACGTTACGAGGAGCTGAAATCAACTACTGCACGATTGAGAAGGAAGCTTTGAGTGTTTATTGGGCTATTAACAAATTAAAGAATTTTGTTTGGGGAAAGAGCTTTCAAATTTTTACCGAGCATAAGCCTCTAGTGGAAGTGTTCACAAGCAAGGGTCTTGACACTATTTCCAGCAGGATTAGTAGGTGGGTTGTTGGTTTGCAAGATTTTGATTATAAAGTATGTCATGTTCCGGGTTCGGCTAACAGGATGGCTGATTGTTTATCAAGACTCAGTACAGAAACAGAAGAGTGTGAGGGAAAAACTCTGGATGATGTTGTGAGCGTATGTAGTATAACTGAAGGAATTGTAGGACGAGAGGAGTGGGTGAAAGCGATTCAAGAGGATTCTGTGTTACAGAGCGTGTGTTGTAGTCTTTGTAATGGTTGGAGCATGAACGTAAAGCGTAAGGGGGAGTTAGAAAGTTATTGGAAAATAAAAGATGAACTTTCGGTGGAGGTACTGTTGCGTGGCTCAAGATTGGTGGTCCCAGCAATTTTGAGAGAGAGAATAATGGAGTTGGGACATGAAGCACACCAAGGAATGAGCAAAACGAAAGCGAGGATTCGACTCAATTATTGGTGGCCAGGGATGGACATCATGATTGAGAGGAAAATCAGAGACTGCGTGGATTGTTGCAACAGTGACAAAGTATAAAAAGTCAGAGTACCACCTATGGGTATTAGAGAAGTGTTGCACAAACTTTGGGATGTTATAGCTGTAGATGTGGTTGGACCCATTCATACGAGAGGTCGGTGTAGTTATATTCTAGTGTTGATAGATCCATTTTCTAGGTGGGCTGAAATGTGTGTCAGTAGCAGTATGGAGTCCCAGAAAATATTAGACTTTTTGAGTGAGATTTTTGGTGGTGAAGGGTATCCTAATGCCATTGTGACTGACAATGGTCCTCAATTTGTGTCAAGAGAAATGGAAAATTATCTTAAGGAGAGGGGAATTGAGCACAAGAAGTGTTCTTTATATCATCCTCAAGGAAATGGCACGGTGGAGAGATTTAACAAATGTGTGAAGGTGTGCATACAGTTGGAGGTTGCTGCAAATAAGAATTGGAAGGAAGGTCTTAAAAGGTTTTTACATGCGTATAGGGTCTCTCCCCACACTACCACAGGTAAAGTTCCTTTTGAATTGTTTAGAGGATGGAAAGCTAACACATTATTAGCACCAGGTTGGGTAAGTTGGGGAAAAAATGATGGAGTAACCTGGAGTGACATGAGAAAGAAGGATGAGCAGGAAAAGAAATGTGTTCAAATCAATCAATCATTCAATCAAAATATTTGTAGAGCGCGCTACTCACCCGTGAGGGTCTCAAGGTGCTGGGGGAGGGGAAACGGGGGGGCAGGGTGGGTCACTGATCGAACAACCATGTCTTGAGGTTCTTTCTGAAGACCAGTAGGTCTTTGGTTTTGCGGAGGTCGGTGGGGAGGGAGTTCCAGGTTTTGGGGGCGAGGTAGGAGAAAGACCTGCCTCCTGTGGTGGTGCGTTGGATGCGGGGGACTGTGGCTAGGGCAAAGTCGGCTGATCTGAGGTTGCGTGTGGGAGTGTGGAAGTTAACTCTTTCATTGAGGTAGGTTGGGCCGGTGTTGTGGAGGGATTTGTGTGTGTGGATGAGGATCTTGAATGTGATTCTCTTGTCTATGGGGAGCCAGTGAAGGGATATGAGGTGTGGTGAGATTCGTTCGTGGCGGGGGAGGCCCAGGACGAGGCGTGCGGCTGTGTTCTGGATTCTCTGGAGTTTGCATTTCAGTTTGAGTGTGGTGCCGGCGTAGAGGGCGTTACCATAGTCCAGTCTGCTGCTGATGAGTGCGTGGGTGACTGTCTTTCTGGTTTCTGGGGGAATCCATTTGAAGGATTATTTTTAGAGTGCGGAGTGTGTGGAAGCAGGAGGAGGTTAGAGCATTGATTTGCTGTTTCATGGAGAGGAAGGGGTCGAGGATGATACCGAGGTTGCGTGCGTGGTTTGCGGGGTGGGTGCGGGGCCTAGGGCGGTGGGCCACCAGGAGTCGTCCCATGTGGTTTTGACGTGGTTAGTGGTCATCCAGTTGGCGGTGTCGAGGAGAGCGCGTGTAGGTTGGTTTTGGAGGTGGTGGGGTTGTGGGTGAGGGAGAGGATGAGTTGGGTGTCATCTGCATAGGAGAGGATAGTGATTCCGTGTGCTCGGAGGATGTTGGCTAGGGGGATCATGTAGATGTTGAAGAGTGTGGGGCTGAGGGAGGACCCTTGGGGGACTCCGCAGGTGATCTTGGTAGTGTTGGAGTGGAAGGGCGGAAGGCGGACTCTCTGGGTCCGGTCGGTGAGGAAGGAGGTGAGCCAGTCTAAGGCTTTGTGGCGTATTCCTATGTTGTGGAGGCTTGCGCGGAGTGTGTGGTGGCAGACGGTGTCAAAGGCTGCGGAAAGGTCTAGGAGGATGAGTGCGACGGTCTCGCCTTTGTCGACTTTGGTCCTGATATCATCAGTGCATGTGTGAGGGCGGTTTCCGTGCTGTGGTTTTTGCGGAGCCCGGATTGTGAGGGGTCAAGAGTGTCGTTTGCTTCGAGGAAGTGGGATAGGCGGGTGTTGACTAATTTCTCTGCAACCTTGGCGGGGAAAGGGAGGAGGGAGATGGGGCGGTAGTTGGAGAGGATCTCCGGGTCAGCTTGTTTTTTTTTTAGGAGAGCAGTGATTTTTGCATGCTTCCAGGGGTCTGGGTAGGTGACGGAGTCGAAAGAGGAGTTGATTATGTTGTAGAGTATGGGGGCGATGGTTGGGCTAGCTTTGTTGTAGATGCGGTGTGGACAGGGATCGGAGTGGGAACCGGAGTGGATGGAGTTCATAGTTTTTTCGGTTTCTTCGTGTGTGGTGGGGGTCCATGTGGAGAGTGTGGTGGGGGGGTCATGAGTGGGGGTTGAGTTGGGTGAGTGAGGGGTGGGTGTGTGTGGTATGAAGCTGTTGTGGATGTCCAGGATTTTGTGGAGGAAGTGGTTGGAAAGGGCGTCACATAGGGGCTGTGTGTGTGTGGGGTCTATGTTGCTGGTTTTGGGTTTCGCAAGTTCATTGATGATGGTGAAGAGTTCTTTGCTGTTTTGAGAGTTGTTGTCAAGGCGTGTCTTGTAGTGATCTCTTTTGGCGGTGCGTATGAGTTGGTGCTGGGTGCGAATGGTGGGTTTGAGGGTGGAGAAGTTGGTTGTGGAAGGTTCAAAGAAGAAAAGAATACTTTGATAAGAAGAAGAACACGTGTGTAATTGATGTGAAAGTTGGGGATGAAATTCTGGTTAGACAACCTGTGTTGTGTAAAAGTGGAAGCAAATGTTTAGGTCCATTTGAAGTTATAAAGTTGTTTAGGAATGCTGTGAAAATCAAAGATGGGAGAGTATGGAATCTCAATCGTGTAGTAGTTTAAAAAAAGATGTTCAGGAGTTTAAATCATAGTTTACAGTGAAGTTACAATACTTATTATTATAATTTTTTTGTTTTGTCTGGTCATATGTATTTATTTCTTTGTTTTCTTATTCAGTTTTCTTTAGGGGGAAAGGTGTGTGGTAGCTGGAGGACTGAAAGGAATTCTGTGCATGGGACTGATGTCATATCTGATGTCAGAGCAGAGTGTTGGGGAAAGAGGATTCTGAGAGTGGAGAAGAGCTGTTGATGGGAGGCTGTCTTGCTGTGTCGTGGATAAGGTACTTCAAATAAAGAACCTACTTCTCAACCAATTGGATTACACCTTTATTACAATGTGTTGCTTGTGGTACTGCACCTTCATGAATGAACATCCACCTATTTTAACAAATGGATTGCATTGCCCGAAAAGTTTCTAGATTTCAAAACATTGTTCTGCAATTCGCACCTAAGATTTGCAGAAGTGACAAGGCATTGGTGCAAAGAGAAAACCAATAACCCCTTCTTTGATCCACTGTGTGCATTCCAGCTAAAGTGCCAAAAATACACCAAAACATATACAGACATTTGAAACCAAGATTGTATGGAAAGGAGCAAAAAATAAAAGTTAATATTGGTATACTACACCACAGTAAAGTTGTATTAAAGGTGTTCTATATGAAACGGATGTGTACTAAGAGAACCGTAAATTACGTATGCACTAATTCAACAACTTCACAATCATGTTCATATGTCACATCTGTTTACATAAAGGAAAACATTATATGATGTGAGATCATGTTACCTATGACCTAAACATTTAATAGGATGTATCCTGCATTTGGAGAGCCAATGAAACCCTTAAACTGTGAAATTTCCAGTAGCTGGCACTACATCAGAATTAACAGTATTGTTTAATATGAAAAACTCCATTGTGACTGGTTTGTCATAATTAACAGAGGATTTTGTTGGAAACTTAACTACTACTACCCCCACCGATGAAAAACCTCAAAGAAGTAGAACCATACAATCCCTTATGTACAGAAGAATGGTTAACCAAATGGTTAATATCAGGGCCACCAGAATTAGGCAGCATGGGAAGCCTTTTTTTATTTCATGAGTGTTTTATTGGGATTTTATAGAATAGGAAAATTAAATAACATAAATGAAAATAAACAGTACATATTATGGTACCATCAAATCAAGTGGGAACAGTAGTTTAGGGTCTAGCATGAGGAGTTGGTCCACATTTTTAAAAGTAAAGGGTAGAAATAACTGTATTTGTTTGCAATGATGAGGTGAGGTTAATCAGTGTTTGCATTGTGATGGAGCGTTTTTTGATGTTGTGGTGATTGATGAAGGTACGTCAGTTGTAGATGAATGCGTCAGAGTAAAAGAGAGGAGACGGGAGAAGAGAAGAAGAAGGTTATAGGGGTGAAAAGTAGGGAGTACATGGGGGTATGGGTAGGGAGAGGAAGAGAAGGCAGCATGGGAAAACCTATCTATATGGTAGGGTTGACAAAATTATGTTTAAAAACAAAAGCAAATTATGCAGCACAATACAGCATATTCGTGAGATATCACCTCATTATGTTGTCATCTTTAGAGGTGTTAGCACTATCTGAAGAATAAGCAACAGACATTATTTTGTTAAAATCTGAACATTGTACAGCAAATTATGGATTATGCGGCAGATGCAGCAAATCCATAGTTATGCGGAAAACACTGCAGCCGCAAACTCATATAATTCCAGTGCCCTGGTTAAAATGTATATGTATTCAAAATATTTGATGTTCGTGTTCCCTGTTCCACTACCTGTCTACTGCACTTGCTGCCCTTCATGAGCTGTGCTTGTTTTTGTTGTGGTCACTTATTGGTATTTGATTAGTTCTATGACTAAGCCACATATTTTATTAGAAGAAGCTCCGTTGTCCTGCGTCATGTCATACTTCAGTTGGTCTTTCTCATAATTTGGATCTTTGTGCCAATTACCATAATAAAATGAAAGACACATGGGAGAATGCCAGCAAAGCCAACCAAAATAGTACACTTAGCAAAAGGTATTTGGGAACAGAATGTGATCCATAACAAAGGTTTTAACTGAAAATTTCAGTACGTTTGTTCCCATTTCTGCAAGCATGTTTCCATATCTGTAGATTATGAAGCGGGCCCCTGAGTCTAAAACATCTCACAGATATTCATTGAACTTTGGCTGAATGAGATAACCCCCCTTAAAGACTTGGGGTCTCCCTGAAGGGTTTGGGCCCCCTGCGCCACATGGACTGCAGGGTCCTGCATTACACCACTGTGCGCACTTTACAATATATTGACTAGATTGCATCACCTCTTAAAGTGTTTCTGAAAGAGTTTTCCTTTAAAATCAACTCATGCAAGATGTCTAATGCACCAACATGTAATTAACTATGACTTCCTCAGGGAAACCCCTATGTGCAGAGGATGCAAACATCCATATCTTCAAATATGGCATAGTGAAAGAGATAGTGGATTCCTTAGACATTGTAAACAGATTCATGCACATGACTGAAAACTGGATAGTGAGGCACAACTCTAAGTACGTGAAAGAAAATAAATGTATCTTATTTACATTTGCTAAGAGGGAAATCCACAGATGTCATTACCTGCTCTAGTGACAAGTTTATTTGCAATTGTAGGCAAAGCCAGTAAGCCCAGCTTATAAGTGAAAACACCTCTTCACTGGGAGGGCGGTGAGGTGAGCAGCAAGATGGCTGCACTCTGTAGGATCTCCGTACTGCCACCCAGGTCAAATATCCTGTTAAATAGAGGAGAAGGGCCATCTCAATGATAACCTCTGGCTGAAATACAAGGCGGATTTAGCAAATCAGTATTGCCTGCTGATAATATTCACCTAGAGCACTATTGGCAGGACCCCCTTTCCCTTCCGTTTCCTCTGGCAGGATCACTCTGATTTCTGCATAGTGTACTCCAATGGCATGGGTGATGGTGTGTGGGGAGTAGGTTCTGAAGGGCAGGGGACAGATATGGAAGCAGACAGCATTGCTGTGACTGGTTTGAACTAGTGGCCTACTGCATAACTGCGCCAGGGGAGGCAAAACTACAACAACAGTGTCTGACAAGCCTCCTGATGGCCTCACGCTTTGATAGTGTGATGAACGAAGGTGTGTGGAAGAGCTGTGAGTGAAGTGTGCACCTCACTGTGGGATCAGCCCATAAGATAATGGAAGCTTGAATCTGACACCATTTTTTTGTGCAGTACTAGTTGTGGGAAACTGCAAATCACGTTCCATGGGGGGCACAACATTGGACATGCAGGGGACACTAAATGAGCCCTGCAAACGTATGAGGAGGCCAGACCTATTGAGTCATTTATATGAGTTCACGTTGGGTGCTGACGACTACAGAGGTACACTGTTCCAGAGACAGGGAACCAAAAGCCCACTTAGTAACATTAACAGGAGCTAGTGTAGCCAACAGGGCTCAAATGCAAGCTTCCAACCCAACGAAACAAGTCTTTCATCCGTGGCAACACGTTTATTTGTATAGCCACGTCAGAGTGGAGAGTGTTGAGGACTAGGTGTGGGTTAGCTGCACTGCACATTCCTGATATGACTAAAGAGACCTCAGGCGGATATCAAAAGATCGGGTGGTGAGCGAAGAAGTGCAAGCACAGTGGGTTCAGTGATGCTGGAGCAGTTTCCAGAGAGCTGCTATCAATGTTACGTCACTGACATCATGGATATTGTGAAAAGTTCAAAAGTCACACAAAGAAGAAGTGTAGGAAATGAGCCACACCCATATAGCCAGCGAGTGGTAAGGGTGTTGTATCGAGCTGGTGCAATTTGGAGGGCGCTGTCACACACACATTTCTAATGCATGGTATGATATTACATTGAAAAGGTCTCTAAATTTGCAGAAACTTGCACTTTTACTAATAAAACTATGTATATAGCACACATAAGCTAGTGTGTGGAAATTAGTCTTCACAAATTAATATTTGCTTATCACCAAGTAAATTCCCTTGATTTGTTTTGATTGTATTAAAATATGTTACCATCATGCTTCAAAAATACAGAACAACTGATTCATTTGAGCTTTCCTGTCATATTTTAAATAATTTGTACAGTTCATTTACAGCGATTTACATTTTGTTGTGTGTTAGGAAAAAACATCCTACAGGCTTTCCCTTTACAGTACCTGCACCCTACTAGCTTTGTAACATAGTTCGCCTTACACTTTGCGGTAAAACATAGAAAGTAAGCACTAATCTCACGTTAAAAGAATACGCAGCATATTGACAAAGCACATAACATGACATTTGACATGGTATTTGAAGCACAGCATCTGTGACAAGGTAAATACAAAATGTAAAGACATCTTTGTCTCCGCACCCTAACTTCCAGGCTCATGAATGTGGTTGACCTGTAGACTTGTCTCTGATTAAATTTAATGTTCTTCTTCATACTATGTGCAGTGATCTAAAGTTCTACTTGGTAAGGGCTGAGCACCCTGAATCCGGAAATAATAGAGAAAGTTGCATCCACCAATGTGCGCTGCAATAAGTGGAATTTAAATCTGAGGGGAAAGGTAATTTAGCATTGAAATAGGTGAGGAATCAACCTGGAACATGTATACTTGGCAACGCACAGAGGTAGGCCAGCGAGACAATAGCACGTTGCACACAAGCTTGAGAAACAACACTATTATAAAGAAATAAAAATAAAAAAGACACAGGGAGAGGCAGCATGGACGACATTAATGGAAGCAAATGGTTATCAGAGACTGACGTAAGATGATGAACCGTCACTGAGGGACCTTCGTTCGGGGATGAGCTCCAGGCAGTGACATACTCCAGATCCATACTTGGCTAAAAGACTTACTCTGTCACCACAGAAGCAAATTTGTTACAGGTCGAGAGTTGGACTCTATTTTGAGAATGGAATTAAAACTGTGCTGCAAACAAAGGCACCAGTGCACCCTGGATCATCTGTGTCTCCCCCAAACGCGCTTACCAATTTAACCAAATCACAAAGCCATTCTTTAGCAGGGAAGTAGACAAGGGCCACCTTCGTATAGAAGCACAAGGGTCCTTCTCTCTCTCGACTTCACTCTGGAGTCCAGATTAAGGCCTGGGTGAAAAAATGACTAGGAGCTATGAATGTGAAATACATGATGCTCTTCCCGCCAAGCAGAAGGTGGTGGCTGAAGGGAACACCCTGTACTGTGCAAGACCTGAAGATCTATAAGACTAGTTGGTGCACACAGAAGCGTAGAAAATAGACCTCAGAGTGGAAGGAAAATGGAAGGAGGGGCAAGACAAAGACAAGAGGAGATGACAGCCAAGGAGGGCATCAGCAGAAAATGTTTGGGAATAAAGCCTGCAGGAAACAAGCAAAGACCAAAGTAGTGCAGTGATGGATGACAGTACTGTGAACTAGAGCACCCAACAATATTCTAGTTCTGATATGGAAGATCAACTTGTATTTTTAGGATGAAGACATGTTCCATAGACTGCAGGAAGGATAGCTCAATGAACTGATTAATCCGACATGAGACCTCACTTGATGTACAGTAATCTGAAGTATAAATCAGAGTGTCACATTGAAAATGCTGTCTGTTTATTGACTTAGCCAACTGCTTAGCCCCAAACACTCTTTCTTTATTTCTGGATTGTTTTTATCTTCTGTTTACAAGTTTAGGTTTGGGTGAGTGACGAGCACAATGGGCAGTGTTTAGTTCAGAACCTATCAAGTCTATAAATGGGTGAGCGATGCCAAAATTGAAATCACTGACTTGGACCAGTTCCTATTTGTAGGCCTCTGACTGAGTGAATGGCATGCACAATTGCCAAAAATTAGTCATGCATATTAGGTAAGCGTATGTTTTGTTAGGGTCCACAATATCCCTTAAATTCAGTCCAGCTGTCTGTGGACTGTTGGGTTGGGTATGTTGATTTAATGTGTTACTTGTTGTGGAGAAGGACTGCAATAATAAACTGCAATATGCATGCCCATTCGATCCTTGGCAACTTAGCTTCAAGAATCATGGTCAGGTTCGTTGGTCCAATTAGGCCAAGTCAAGTAAACTAATATTAAGATTTCTAAAATGCATGAATTTGATAAATTATATGTCCCAGGCATCCAGGACTAGAAACTTAGTATGTATATAGAGACAACCCTGAGCTGTGCAGAGCAATTCACACGCATGAACCATGATTAATTTTGTAACAAAAAACATTGTGTTCACGGTTTAAGTTTAGACTTACCTTTAAAACTTTGTATTTACATTTTTTACGACTTCTTGCGATAAGTCCGTCTCGTGGGCAGTTAAGAGCTACTGAATGTTGAAACTGATAACTTACTAGGTGAGGCGTTGCATTTATACGGAAACTCAAATGCCTGTGGTCTGGGTTACATCTTGCCAGCTTCAATGCTTTCTTATCTGAATGGGATTCCTTTCTACCAATGCCTCAATTGAAAACTGGAAATAGAAAAATAGACGGTTCA
Source organism: Pleurodeles waltl (assembly GCF_031143425.1). NCBI lineage: Eukaryota > Metazoa > Chordata > Amphibia > Caudata > Salamandridae > Pleurodeles > Pleurodeles waltl. The sequence continues at coordinate 742,551,254 of NC_090450.1, read as the reverse complement.
AAGGCTAAACTTCATTCTTGAAGCATGACGCTTACCTTCCTTTCTCATTCAGCCGGTTGCAAAGCCTGGAATTCCAGAGTGCCTTACTCTAACAATTTCTCCAAAGAATTTGACATATGAATGCAAGACGTAGAATTTATAGAGCCGAGCGTAAAAAAATAAACTTTTGTAAGACGTTGTCACCCGTACGCGGATTGTTTACTGACATTTTACTGTCCCTGAGCAGAGGGTAAACCACTGGCCGCTCAACTATTGAAGTTTGTCCAGGTCGTCTGGTGAAGCACTACATTTTACAGCGAACTGAGGCTATGTTAGATTAGTCCTGCTGGGTACAGTGCCGGCTGCAACTCAATGCCTTCTTCACGACAGTCTATACTCTCTTTGTGTCTCCTTAGTGAGCAGATACTCTGACGCTAATACCTTATTTAGGACTAAATAATTCACAAAGGTCTTTCCTGGTAGGTGTAAATGTTTTACCACTGTGAATTTATCCAATCCTTGGAGAACTCAGCTTTAATAAAACCAACTCAAGGTGTGGAAAGTGGGCGTCCCAAGACGTGATTTGCTTTGGAAGTATGGAAACGCCCATCATCAAGTACATTTGAGGTCACTCCCAAACTATGATTTGACCCCTTTCTAACCTAGAAATAATTGTGTATTTACACTAGTCTTGCCAGAAGGGAAGGAAAACAAATCATACCCACATTTCCTGGGGGTTTCGTGAAAAGATTAAGCCAAAAGGAAAAGTGCATTCCCTCATGGAAAAAGTATGCATTTGTACACTTGACTACATTCAGCTTTGTGGAATTCTAAGGTAAAAAAAGTTTCCAGGACCTGTCACATTACCTTCCCAGGTGCGACTTTCCAGGGATACTATTAGGCATGTTTTGTGGATAGGACAAAACATGACAGGATGTGCCAAAATGCAAATATCTGCCTGTACTTAAACTTTTTTTGTGAATACGGCACTACGTATTGCATTCACTTATATTTAACTATAATAATTGAATTTCTATGGTTTTGTGTGTGTAAATTCTGAAGCTAACTATAATGTTACTGTAACCTTTGGATTCTTTTTTAATTCTATTTCCTAACTATACCGTAACCTTTGTTTTTTCCAGAGGATTTCACATTTTTTTTTTTAAACATTAAGTAAGATGCCCATCGCAATGCATAGTGGGGTGGGGTTGGACACAGGGCCTAGCCTGGCATTGTGCTGCCCACACCCAAACTTGCTGCTCATGCCACTCCTTATCCTTGCGATCCATTGTCCAAGTACATGCCTTTTCTCCCTCATTACAGCCCTGTGTGACCATTGTTCTGCCACTGACCATCCAGTATGTCCTGAACAGTTATCTTGCTGCCCCATCCACCTCCTCCCTACCCTCTGCCATCAGAGTCCATGCACCTGCCCCCTCTCTCCTGCCCTGCATGTTCTGATGTGCTGCCACTACCCTCCCTTTAACCTGATGTCCCTGCTCACTCCTCTTGCCTTCTCTTGCCCAATTCTATTAGCCTCTATGCTTAGCTTGCTTTCCCTACTCTCCTTCCCCCTGCCCTCCAATGTCTGTGTGCATGCCCCTGCTCCCTCCTTTTTGCCAACCATGTTCCATGGACCTGTCACTGTCCATCCTATCTACTCTGAGTGTTCTGTTGAGCAGCTAATGCCCCTCCCGCCTTGCCTAGCATGGTCGGATGGCTACAGCCTGTCCCTGCCACCTGCACCCTGCCTGTCTGAGTTCCATGCTCTTATGCCCTCCCTCCTGTCCTCCATGGTCCCTTTTGCTACCACTCCCTTCTGCTGTCCTTGCTCTGTTGTGCTGCAACTGCTTCACCTGACTGCACTGGGTGATCTGTTGTGAAACCACTCCCCCTGCTCTCTTTTGTAGGTGTACTGCCCCTACCCTTCCCTTCTGTTCTCCATGGTCCTTTGTGTATCACCCACACCCCTCCCTCTGGCCCACCTTGGCCATAGTGTAGGAAGTTGTCTCTGTATGCACTATTTCAAAGTAAGGAATAGTATGCACAGAGTCCAAGGGTTCCCCTTAGAGGTAAGATAGTGGCAAAAATAGATAATTCTAATGCTCTATTTTGTGGTAGTGTGGTCGAGCAGTAGGCTTATCAAAGGAGTAGTGTTAAGCATTTGTTGTACACACACAGGCAATAAATGAGGAACACACACTCAGAGACAATTCCAGGCCAATAGGTTTTTGTGTAGAAAAATATATTTTCTTAGTTTATTTTAAGAACCACAGGATCAAGATTTATGTGTAATACTTCAAATGAAAGGTATTGCAGGTAGGTACTTTAGGAACTTTGAATTAGCAAAATAGCATATACAGTTTTCACATAAATCACATATAGCTATTTTAAAACTAGACACAGTGCAATTTTCAACAGTTCCTGGGGGGAGTAAGAGTTTGTTAGTTTTTGCAGGTAAGTAAACCACCTACAGGGTTCAAGTTTGAGTCCAAGGTATCCCACCGTTGGGGGTTCAGAGCAACCCAAAAGTTACAACACCAGCAGCTCAGGGCCGGTCAGGTGCAGAGGTCAAAGTGGTGCCCAAAACGCATAGGCAACAATGGAGAAGGGGGTGCCCCGGTTCCAGTCTGCCAGCAGGTAAGTACCCACATCTTCGGAGGGCAGACCAGGGGGGTTTTGTAGGGCACCGGGGGGACACAAGTCCAGACAGGAAGTATACCCTAAGCGGCACGGGGGCGGCCGGGTGCAGTGTGCAAACAAGCGTCGGGTTTTCAATAGGTTTCAATGGGAGACCAAGGGGTCTCTTCAGCGATGCAGGCAGGCAAGGGGGGGGGCTCCTCGGGGTAGCCACCACCTGGGCAAGGGAGAGGGCCACCTGGGGGTCGCTCCTGCACTGGAGGTCGGATCCTTCAGGCCCTGGGGGCTGCGGGTGCAGAGTCTTTACCAGGCGTCGGTTCTTAGAAGCAGGCAGTCGCGGTCAGGGGGAGCCTCGGGATTCCCTCTGCAGGTGTCGCTGTGGGGGCTCAGGGGGGGCAACTCTGGCTACTCACGGTCTCGCAGTCGCCGGGGAGTCCTCCCTGAAGTGATTGTTCTCCACAAGTCGAGCCGGGGGCGTCGGGTGCAGAGTGCCAAGTCTCACGCTTCCGGCGGGAAACGCAAGTTGTTTCAAAGTTGCTTCTTTGTTGCAAAGTTGCAGTCTTTGGTGAACAGAGCCGCTGTCCTCTGGAGTTCTTGGTCCTTCTAGATGCAGGACAGTCCTCTGAGGCTTCAGAGGTCGCTTGTCCCTGTGGAAAGCGTCGCTGGAGCAGTGTCTTTAGAAGTGGGGAGACAGGCCGGTAGAGCTGGGGCCAAAGCAGTTGGTGTCTCCGTCTTCTCTACAGGGTTTTTCAGCTTAGCAGTCCTCTTCTTCTTAGGTTGCAGGAATCTGAGTTCCTAGGTTCTGGGGAGCCCCTAAATACTGAATTTAGGGGTGTGTTTAGGTCTGGGGGGTTAGTAGCCAATGGCTACTAGCCCTGAGGGTGGGTACACCCTCTTTGTGCCTCCTCCCTGAGGGGAGGGGGCCACATCCCTAATCCTATTGGGGGAATCCTCCATCTGCAAGATGGAGGATTTCTAAAAGTTAGAGTCACCTCAGCTCAGGACACCTTAGAGGCTGTCCTGACTGGCCAGTGACTCCTCCTTGTTTTTCTCATTATCTCCTCCGGCCTTGCTGCCAAAAGTGGGGCCGTGGACGGAGGGGGCGGGCAACTCCACTAGCTGGAGTGCCCTGTGGTGCTGTAACAAAGGGGGTGAGCCTTTGAGGCTCACCGCCAGGTGTTACAGTTCCTGCAGGGGGAGGTGTGAAGCACCTCCACCCAGTACAGGCTTTGTTACTAGCCACAGAGTGACAAAGGCACTCTCCCCATGTGGCCAGCAACATGTCTGGTGTGTGGCAGGCTGCTAAAACTAGTCAGCCTACACGGATAGTCGGTTAAGGTTTCAGGGGGCACCTCTAAGGTGCCCTCTGGGGTGTATGTTACAATAAAATGTACACTGGCATCAGTGTGCATTTATTGTGCTGAGAAGTTTGATACCAAACTTCACAGTTTTCAGTGTAGCCATTATGGTGCTGTGGAGTTCGTGCCTGACAGACTCCCAGACCATATACTCTTATGGCTACCCTGCACTTACAATGTCTAAGGTTTTGCTTAGACACTGTAGGGGCATAGTGCTCATGCACTTCTGCCCTCACCTATGGTATAGTGCACCCTGCCTTAGGGCTGTAAGGCCTGCTAGAGGGGTGACTTATCTATACCTGTAGGCAGTGTGAGGTTGGCATGGCACCCTGAGGGGAGTGCCATGTCGACTTAGTCTTTTTATCCCCACTAGTACAGACAAGCTGGTAAGCAGTGTGTCTGTACTGAGTGAGGGGTCCCCAGGGTGGCATAAGACATGCTGCAGCCTTTAGAGACCTTCCCTGGCATCAGGGACCTTGGTACCAGGGGTACCAGTTACAAGGGACTTACCTGGATGCCAGGGTGTGCCAATTGTGGAAACAAAAGTACAGGTTAGGAAAAGAACACTGGTGCTGGGGCCTGGTTAGCAGGTTTCAGCACACTTTCAAATCAAAACTTAGCATCAGCAAAGGAAAAAAGTCAGGGGGTAACCATGCCAAGGAGGCATTTCCTTACAGAACCCCCCCCCCAAACGAAAGAGGATGAGACTAACCTTTCCCAAGAGTGTCTTCATTTTCTAAGTGGAAGAACCTGGAAAGGCCATCTGCATTGGCATGGGCAGTCCCAGGTCTGTGTTCCACTATAAAGTCCATTCCCTGTAGGGAGATGGACCACCTCAACAGTTTTGGATTTTCACCTTTCATTTGCATCAGCCATCTGAGAGGTCTGTGGTCAGTTTGAACTACAAAGTGAGTACCAAAGAGGTATGGTCTCAGCTTTTTCAGGGACCAAACCACAGCAAAGGCCTCCCTCTCAATGGCACTCCAACGCTGCTCCCTGGGGAGTAACCTCCTGCTAATGAAAGCAACAGGCTGGTCAAGGCCATCATCATTTGTTTGGGACAAAACTGCCCCTATCCCATGTTCAGAGGCATCTGTCTGCACAATGAACTGCTTGGAGTAATCTGGAGCTTTTAGAACTGGTGCTGTTCACATTGCTTGTTTCAGGGTGTCAAAGGCCTGTTGGCATTCTACAGTCCAGTTTACTTTCTTGGGCATTTTCTTGGAGGTAAGTTCTGTGAGGGCTGTCACTATGGATCCATATCCCTTCACAAACCTCCTGTAATACCCAGTCAAGCCAAGGAATGCCCTGACTTGAGTCTGGGTTTTTGGAGCTGCCCAGCCCAGAATAGTCTGGATCTTAGGCTGGAGTGGCTGAACTTGGCCTCCACCTACAAGGTGACCCAAGTAAACCACAGTTCCCTGCCCTATCTGGCATTTGGATGCCTTGATAGAGAGGCAGCTGATTGCAGAGCCTTCAAAACCTTCTTCAGGTGGACCAGGTGATCCTGCCAGATGGAGTTAAGACAGCAATATCGTCAAGATAAGCTACACTAAAGGACTCCAAACCAGCAAGGACTTGATTCACCAACCTTTGCAAGGTAGCAGGGGCATTCTTTTAACCAAAGGGCATAACTGTAAATTGATAATGCCCATCAGGTGTGGAGAATGCTGTCTTTTCTTTTGCTCCTGGTGCCATTTTTATTTCCCAGTGCCCTGCTGTTAAATCAAAGGTACTTAAGAATTTGGCAGCACCTAATTTGTCAATCAGTTCATCAGCCCTTGGAATGGGATGGGCATCTGTCTTGGTGACAGAATTAAGTCCTCTGTAGTCCACACAAAACCTCATCTCTCTCTTTCCATCTTTGGTGTGAGGTTTGGGGACTAAGACCACTGGGCTAGCCCAGGGGCTGTCAGAGTGCCCAATGACTCCCAATTCCAGCATCTTGTGGACTTCCACCTTGATGCTTTCCTTAACTTGGTCAGACTGTCTGAATATTTTGTTTTTGACAGGCATGCTGTCTCCTGTGTCCACATCATGGGTACACAGGTGTGTCTGACCAGGGGTTAGGGAAAAGAGCTCAGCAAACTGTTGTAGGACCTTCCTACAGTCAGATTGCTGTTGGCCAGAGAGGGTGTCTGAATAGATCACTCCATCAACTGAGCCATCTTTAGGGTCTGTGGAGAGGAGATCAGGGAGAGGTTCACTCTCAGCTTCCTGGTCCTCATCTGTTACCATCAACAGATTCAAATCAGCCCTGTCATGGAAGAGCTTAAGGCGGTTCACATGGATCACCCTCTTGGGGGTCCTGCTAGTGCCTAGGTCCACCAGGTAGGTGACCTGACTCTTCTTTTCTAGTACTGGGTAAGGGCCACTCCATCTATCCTGAAGTGCCCTGGGAGCCACAGGCTCCAAAACCCAGACTTTCTGCCCTGGCTGAAATTCAACCATTGCAGCCTTTTGGTCATACCAAAACTTCTGGAGCTGTTGGCTGGCCTCAAGGTTTTTGTTTGCCTTTTCCATGTACTCTGCCATCCTTGAACGTAGGCCTAGTACATAGTCCACTATTTCTTGCTTAGGCTCATGAAGAGGTCTCTCCCAGCCTTCTTTCACAACAGCTAGTGGTCCCCTTACAGGGTGGCCAAACAGAAGTTCAAAGGGGGAAAACCCTACTCCCTTCTGAGGCACCTCTCTGTAAGCGAAAAACAGATATGGCAAGAGGACATCCCATCTCCTTTTGAGTTTTTCAGGGAGCCCCATGATCATGCCTTTCAATGTCTTGTTGAATCTCTCAACATCTCAACAAGACCATTGGTTTGTGGATGGTAGGGTGTGGTGAATTTGTAAGTCACCCCACACTCATTCCACATGTGTTTCAGGTATGCTGACATAAAGTTGGTACCTCTGTCAGACACCACCTCCTTAGGAAAACCCACTCTGGTAAAAATACCAATGAGAGCTTTGGCTACTGCAGGGGCAGTAGTCGACCTAAGGGGAATGGCTTCAGGGTATCTAGTAGCATGATCCACTACTACTAGTATGTATAGGTTCCCTGAGGCTGTGGGAGGTTCAAGTGGACCCACTATGTCCACACCCACTCTTTCAAAGGGGACCCCCACCACTGGAAGTGCAATGAGGGGGGCCTTTGGGTGCCAACCTGTCTTATCACTGGCTTGACAGGTGGCACAGGAGACACAAAACTCCTTGACCTTCTGGGACATGTTGGGCCAATAGAAGTGGTTGACTAGTCTCTCCCACATCTTGGTTTGTCCCAAATGCCCAGCAAGAGGAATATCATGGGCTGAGGTCAGTATGAACTCCCTAAACTCCTGAGGCACTACCACTCTCCTAGTGGCACCAGGTTTGGGATCTCTTGACTCAGTGTAAAGGAGTCCATCTTCCCAATAGACCCTATGTATTCCTGTTTTCTTTCCATTGGACTCTTCAGCAGCTTGCTGCCTAAGGCCTTCAAGAGAGGGACAGGTTTCTTGCCCCTTACACAACTGCTCCCTAGAGGGTCCCCCTGGGCCTAGGAGCTCAACCTGATAAGGTCCTAACTCCAGAGGCTCAGTTCCCTGAGAGAGCAGAACTTCTTCCTGAGAAGAGAGGTTCTCTTTTTCTTGTTGTGTTGCAACTGGTTCCCCAGTTGTCTTTCCTTTCCTCTTGGTAGGTTGGGCCATTTTTCCAGGCTCCAACACCACTTTTTCACCCTGAGCCTTGCACTGTGCCCTTGTCTTGACACACACCAGTTCAGGGATACCCAGCATGGCTGCATGGGTTTTCAGTTCTACCTCAGCCCATGCTGAGGACTCCAGGTCATTTCCAAGCAAACAGTCTACAGGGATATTTGAGGAGACCACCACCTGTTTCAGGCCATTGACCCCTCCCCACTCTAAAGTTACCATAGCCATGGGATGTACTTTAGTCTGATTGTCAGCGTTGGTGACTGGATACGTTTGTCCAGCCAGGTATTGACCAGGGGAAACCAGTTTCTCTGTCACCATGGTGACACTGGCACCTGTATCCCTCAGGCCTTCTACACTTGTCCCATTAATTAAGAGCTGCTGCCTGTATTTTTGCATGTTAGGGGGCCAGGCAGCCAGAGTGGCTAAATCCACCCCACCCTCAGAGACTAATGTAGCTTCAGTGTGACACCTGATTTGGTCTGGGCACACTGTTGATCCCACTTGGAGACTGGCCATTCCAGTGTTAGCTGGAGTAGAGTTTGAAGTGGAACCTTTCTTAGGACAGGCCTTGTCTCCAGTTTGGTGTCCAGGCTGATTACAGCTACGACACCAGGCCTTTTTGGGATCAAAGTTTTTACCCTTGTACCCAAAATTGGATTGTGAAGAGGCTCTGGGCCCACCCTCCTGTGCAGGTTTTTGGGGGCCTGTAGAAGACTCTTTACTATTTTTCCCTTTGGATGTCTCAACACTCTTCCCATGGGGAGGCTTTATGACCCCTTTCTTTAGGTCACCCCCTGTGGAAGTCTTGGTCACCCTAGTCTTGACCCAATGGTCCGCCTTCTTTCCCAATTCTTGAGGAGAAATTGGTCCTAGGTCTACCAGATGCTGATGCAGTTTATCATTTGAACAATTACTTAATAGGTGTTCTTTCACAAATAAATTATTCAGCCCATCATAAACATTTACACCACTGCCTTGAATCCAACCATCCAGTGTTTTCACTGAGTAGTCAACAAAATCAACCCAGGTCTGGCTTGAGGATTTTTGAGCCCCCCTGAACCTAATTCTATACTCCTCAGTGGAGAATCCAAAGCCCTCAATCAGGGTAGCCTTCATGAGGTCATGGGATTCTGCATCTTTTCCAGAGAGTGTGAGGAGTCTATCCCTACACTTTCCAGTGAACATTTCCCAAAGGAGAGCACCCCAGTGAGATCTGTTTACTTTTCTGGTTGCACAAGCCCTCTCAAAAGCTGTGAACCATTTGGTGATGTCATCACCATCTTCATATTTAGTTACAATCCCTTTTGGGATTTTCAACATGTCAGGAGAATCTCTGACCCTATTTATGTTGCTGCCACCATTGATGGGATCTAAGCCCATCTCTTGTCTTTCCCTTTCTATGGTTAGGAGCTGTCTCTCTAAAGCCAATCTTTTGGCCATCCTGGCTAGCAGGAGGTCATCTTCACTGAGGCTATCCTCAGTGACTCCAAAGGTGCTGGACCCTCCTGTGAGGGAAGCAGCATCTCTGACTATCACAGTTGGAGACAGGGCTTGAGGGGCCCTGATCTCCCTAATTAGGACTGGATGGGGGGAATTCTCCTCCACATCACTAACTTCCCCCTCTGGGAGGTCATCCTCAGAGGGGTTGGCTTTGGCATACTCTGCCAACAGCTCCTGGAGCTGTAGTTTGGTAGGGTTTATGCCAGCTTTTATATTTTTTAGTTTGCAGAGAGACCTTAACTCTCTCATCCTAAGATGGAGGTAAGGTGTGAGGTCGAGTTCCATCACGCTCTCTTCTGCATTAGACATTTTGGGGGTCATTATGACCATGGCGGGCGGCTACCGCCACCCGCCAGGCGGTAACCGCAGTGCGGCCGCCAATGCGTCCGTACTCACGCGGCCCCCATTATGACATTCCCGCTGGCCCAGCGGGGATGAGGCCGCAACATAGGAGCCGGCTCCTAATGGAGCCGGCTGTGTTGCGGCCGTGCGACGGGTGTAGTTGCACCCGTGGCGCTTTTCACTGTCTGGTATGCAGACAGTGAAAAGCTGGCCGGGGCCCTTTTAGGGGGCCCCTGCACTGCCCATGCCAGTGGCATGGGCAGTGCAGGGGCCCCCAAGGGCCCCAGGACACCCCTTACCGCCAGCCTCTTCCTGGCGGTGCTAACCGCCAGAAACAGGCTGGCGGTTGGGGGGTCATAATCCCCAGGTCAGCGGTGCTTGCAGCGCCGCCCTGGTGGATTATCACCGCCGGGGCTAAAATGGCAGGAAACCGCCGGCCCCGGTGGTGCGACCGCGGCGCTACCGCCGCTGTCGTAATAGGGGCCTCCGTACCGCCAGCCTGTTGGCGGTACGGACGCCACATTACCCCTGGTGGTCTCTGACCGCCAGGGTCGTAATGACCACCTATGTTTCTAAAAGTTGGAATACTTTTTAAGAATCTAAAACTATCTCTAGAACTTAATTCAAACTTTCACAAAACTTTTAAACTCTAAAAGAAAAGCTAACAGGGACTAACACAAGGCCCTAGCAGGACTTTGAAAAATTTAGAAAAATAGCTCACATTTCAAAAATCAGTTTCTTATGACAATTTTTAGAATTTAGTTGTGTGATCAGGTATTGGCTGAGTAGTCCAGCAAATGCAAAGTCTTGTACCCCACCGCTGATCCACCAATGTAGTAAGTTGGCTCTGTATGCACTGTTTCAAAGTAAGGAATAGTATGCACAGAGTCCAAGGGTTCCCCTTAGAAGTAAGATAGTGGCAAAAAGAGATAATTCTAATGCTCTATTTTGTGGTAGTGTGGTCGAGCAGTAGGCTTATCAAAGGAGTAGTGTTAAGCATTTGTTGTACACACACAGGCAATAAATGAGGAACACACACTCAGAGACAATTCCAGGCCAATAGGTTTTTGTATAGAAAAATATATTTTCTTAGTTTATTTTAAGAACCACAGGTTCAAGATTTACGTGTAATACTTCAAATGAAAGGTATTGCAGGTAGGTACTTTAGGAACTTTGAATTAGCAAAATAGCATATACAGTTTTCACATAAATCACATATAGCTATTTTAAAACTAGACACAGTGCAATTTTCAACAGTTCCTGGGGGGAGTAAGAGTTTGTTCGTTTTTTTGCAGGTAAGTAAACCACCTACGGGGTTCATGTTTGGGTCCAAGGTATCCCACCGTTGGGGGTTCAGAGCAACCCCAAAGTTACAACACCAGCAGCTCAGGGCCGGTCAGGTGCAGAGGTCAAAGTGGTGCCCAAAACGCATAGGCAACAATGGAGAAGGGGTGCCCCGGTTCCAGTCTGCCAGCAGGTAAGTACCCACGTCTTCGGAGGGCAGACAAGGGGGGTTTTGTAGGGCACCGGGGGGGACACAAGTCCACACAGGAAGTACACCCTCAGCGGCACGGGGGCGGCCGGGTGCAGTGTGCAAACAAGTGTCAGGTTTTCAAAAGGTTTCAATGGGAGACCAAGGGGTCTCTTCAGCGATGCAGGCAGGCAAGGGGGGGGCTCCTCGGGGTAGCCACCACCTGGGCAAGGGAGAGGGCCACCTGGGGGTCGCTCCTGCACTGGAGGTCGGATCCTTCAGGCCCAGGGGGCTGCGGGTGCAGAGTCTTTACCAGGCATCGGATCTTAGAAGCAGGCAGTCGCGATCAGGGGGAGCCTCGGGATTCCCTCTGCAGGCGTCGCTGTGGGGGCTCAGAGGGGGGCAACTCTGGCTACTCACGGTGTCGCAGTCGCCGGGGAGTCCTCCCTGAAGTGATTGTTCTCCACAAGTCGAGCCGGGGGCGTCGGGTGCAGAGTGCCAAGTGTCACGCTTCCGGCGAGAAACGCAAGTTGTTTCAAAGTTGCTTCTTTGTTTCAAAGTTGCAGTCTTTGGTGAATAGAGCCGCTGTCCTCAGGAGTTCTTGGTCCTTCTAGATGCAGGGCAGTCCTCTGAGGCTTCAGAGGTCGCTTGTCCCTGTGGAAAGCGTAGCTGGAGCAGTGTCTTTAGAAGTGGGGAGACAGGCCGGTAGAGCTGGGGCCAAAGCAGTTGGTGTCTCCGTCTTCTCTACAGGGTTTTTCAGCTTAGCAGTCCTCTTCTTCTTAGGTTGCAGGAATCTGAGTTCTTAGGTTCTGGGGAGCCCCTAAATACTGAATTTAGGGGTGTGTTTAGGTCTGGGGGTTAGTAGCCAGTGGCTACTAGCCCTGAGGGTGGGTACACCCTCTTTGTGCCTCCTCCCTGAGGGGAGGGGGGCACATCCCTAATCCTATTGGGGGAATCCTCCATCTGCAAGATGGAGGATTTCTAAAAGTTAGAATCACCTCAGCTCAGGACACCTTAGGGGCTGTCCTGACTGGCCAGTGACTCCTCCTTGTTTTTCTCATTATCTCCTCCGGCCTTGCCGCCAAAAGTGGGGCCGTGGCCGGAGGGGGCGGGCAACTCCACTAGCTGGAGTGCCCTGTGGTGCTGTAACAAAGGGGGTGAGCCTTTGAGGCTCACCGCCAGGTGTTACAGTTCCTGCAGGGGGAGGTGTGAAGCACCTCCACCCAGTACAGGCTTTGTTACTAGCCACAGAGTGACAAAGGCACTCTCCCCATGTGGCCAGCAACATGTCTGGTGTGTGGCAGGCTGCTAAAACTAGTCAGCCTACACGGATAGTCGGTTAAGGTTTCAAGGGACACCTCTAAGGTGCCCTCTGGGGTGTATGTTACAATAATACCAAACTTCACAGTTTTCAGTGTAGCCATTATGGTGCTGTGGAGTTCGTGCCTGACAGACTCCCAGACCATATACTCTTATGGCTACCCTGCACTTACAATGTCTAAGGTTTTGCTTAGACACTGTAGGGGCATATTGCTCATGCACTTCTGCCCTCACCTATGGTATAGTGCACCCTGCCTTAGGGCTGTAAGGCCTGCTAGAGGGGTGACTTATCTATACCTGTAGGCAGTGTAAGGTTGGCATGGCACCCTGAGGGGAGTGCCATGTCGACTTAGTCTTTTTATCCCCACTAGTACACACAAGCTGGTAAGCAGTGTGTCTGTACTGAGTGAGGGGTCCCCAGGGTGGCATAAGACATGCTGCAGCCCTTAGAGACCTTCCCTGGCATCAGGGCCCTTGGTACCAGGGGTACCAGTTACAAGGGACTTACCTGGATGCCAGGGTGTGCCAATTGTGGAAACAAAAGTACAGGTTAGGGAAAGAACACTGGTGCTGGGGCCTGGTTAGCAGGCCTCAGCACACTTTCAAATCAAAATTTAGCATCAGCAAAGGCAAAAAGTCAGGAGGTAACCATGCCAAGGAGGCATTTCCTTACACATAGTGCTACCACTAACCCGTCCACTTTCCATACATGGTCTTGTGCTGCCACAGCCCCCTCCCACATGCCATGTGTGGTCAGCTTGCTGCCCTTGACCCCTCCCACCTTCGCTCTGTTGTCTGTGTATATGTTATTATAGTCTCACTGTTGCTCTCCATAGAGCGTTGTGCTTCCAGGGCCCCTGCCGCTTGCCCTCCATGGTCAGCTTGCTGCTCCTTCCCTGGCCCTTTGCCCTCTGCCCTCAGTTTTCCATGTCTAGGCTCCTATCCCCTACCTTCTCTGATCCATTGTTGTGTTCCTGCCCTCTCCCTCCTGCCCTTCATGATCCAATATGCTACAACTATCCCACCTGTCTGTTCTGTATGGTCAGCTTGCTGCCCTTGCCTCTTTCCCTTCAACTCTCTGTTGTCCATGTGCATGGCCCTGTCCCCTCCCTATTTCTTTCCATTGTCGGTTGTGCTGCACTGCTGTCCCGCTTGCCCTTTGGCATGTATTGTGGTGCTGCAACCCCTGATGCCTGTCCTGTAAGTTAAGTTTGGTGCCCCTCCTATCTCCCTCCTCCCTCCTGCCCTCTGTTTCCAAGTTCAAGTCCCTACTCCATTATTCCTGCCCTTCGTGATTCAATATACCATACTTGCCAACATTTTGAACTTGGTGAGAGGGACATTTTGGCGGAAAAAACGGGGAATTGATTTTTCCTATTGACTTACATTGAAACAGACAAGATTTTAGGCAGGAGATAAATAAAATAAAGCCCTTTTAGGCTTAAAAACATTGGGAGTCTGCATGAATCAGGTCTGTTGACATATGGTTGCACTGCCACTGCCTCTTCCTTCTGCCCTCATTAGAGTGTTACATTGCCACAGACTCTCTTGCCTGTCCTGCATGGTTGGTTTGCTGCCCCTGCCCCCCTTTCCCATGCCCTCCATGGTGCTTTGTGCAGCCATTCCCCCTCCCGCTTGCCCAGGACGGTCAGCTTGTTGCCTCTGCACCCTGCCCTGAATTATTTGAGTCCGTGCCCCTGACCTTTGCCTCCTCACAATATTCTAATGAACAGCTGGATTACTAACATTCTATATTTATTACAAAAGTGTGGCTCACCTGACGTCATCTTGATGTAAAAAAACTATATTACCTAGAGCATTACCTTTAGAAATTCCAAAAATATTCCCCTAGAAAATACGGTAAGTGCTCTAAAAAACTAAAATGAGGACATATTTTCTGAGTTTTCAAATAGCGACAAAGCACTTTTAAATTATTTGCTAACTTGATGGGTTTTTTTAGGCAGTTGATCATTGGAATATATGTTACACTTGGGGGGGAAATGTGGCGTTACAACCAGAGGTGCAGACTTTGCAAATGTGGAACCAGGTTGAATTTTCGGGTTCAGCTCGACATCCTGTGCTTCTGGACAAATCACTTAGGCCCTCATTCCAACCCTGGCGGTCTCTGACCGCCAGGGCGGAGGGCAGCGGAAGCACCGCCAACAGGCTGGCGGTGCTTCCTGGGCTATTCTGACCGTGGCGGTAAAGCCGCGGTCAGAAAAGGGGAACCGGCGGTTTCCCGCCGGTTTTCCCCTGGCCCATAGGGATTCCGACCCCCTTCCCGCCAGCCTGTTTCTGGCGGTTTTCACCACCAGAAACAGGATGGCGGGAACGGGTGTCATGGGGCCCCTGGGGGCCCCTGCACTGCCCATGCCACTGGCATGGGCAGTGCAGGGGCCCCCTAACAGGGCCCCATACAGATTTTCACTGTCTGCTTTGCAGACAGTGAAAATCGCGACGGGTGCCACTGCACCCGTCGCACCCCTGCAACTCCGCCGGCTCCATTCGGAGCCGGCTTCCTCGTTGCAGGGGCTTTCCCGCTGGGCCGAATGACCGCCTTAGTCCCTTATTACGACCCTGGTGTTCCGAAGACCACCAGGGCCGCGGTGGCAGTCTCATTGCCCCCGGGCCGGCGGTGAACACTGCCACATTATGAGTGTGGTGGTTTGGCCTCTGCCAAACTGCCACATCTCCACTGGTATCGCCAGGGCAGTAGGACAGCCGGGCCAGAGGACAGCACCTCTGGGCCGGCTCTCCACTGAAGACCGCCGGCGGTATAATGAGTCGGCTTTCCGCCAGGGTTTCCATGGTGGTATCACCTCCATGAAAACCGTGGTGGAAAGGTTACCGGCGACAGGAAATTCCTTTCCTGACGCCGGCAGACAACTCCCCCAACCCCCTGGAAATTACAATACCCCACTACCTCCTCTTCCGTAACAGCACCCCCCTCCCCCAGTCCCCTTCCACTACAGCAGCTCCTCCCCTCATACATGCACATACACCCACACGCACCCCGCATACACGCATACATCAACACTTACATACACACATACACCAACACTTACATACAAGCATTCACCAACACGCATAGATACACTCATTCACTCGCACCAGCAGACACGCATGAACACAAACATTCCAACACGCATACACACACGCAGACACACACGCATGCGCAGACAAACACCTACTCACATGTGCACACACAACACCCCCCACCCTCCCACTCCCCTCCCCTCTCGGACAATCGACTTACCTTGTCTGGCGAGGAGGTCGCCTGCCAGGGAACGGACATCAGGAAACCACCACACTGTATTACTGCTCGTAATACGGCAGGCAAAGTCCATTTGGTGAGACGGTGGCGGCGGTGGAAGCGCCTCTGTACGGCCAACCGCAGCATGACTGCTGAAGGATTTCCACCCAAATTGTGGCGGAAATAATTCAGTACTCATAATGTGACGGTCGGAAGACCACCAGCACTGGCAGTCTTTTGGGGCTCGCGGCTTCGTCAGTCTGTGTAAAAGACCGACAAAGTCATAATGAGGGCCTTAGTCTCCCCATTGCAAAAAACAAAAATAAATGTGTCCTTGTGTAATATAACTGGTGCCCATGTAAAGCACTCAAATACCTTCTGGTTAAGTCTGTGCTATATAAAACTGCAAAATAAATATATATAATTTGTGTTTTGTACACTTCTGTCATTGGGCTATACTTGGGCTGCATGTGGGTGATATTTGTGCTACACTTGGGCTATTTTTTCTCTTGTAGACATCTTGGAAGAATTATTTGTTAAGAAGTTCCCTAATCTCCTCATTCACTACAGTATCCGCAGTAGGAAATGCTTTCAGCTTTTCACTTCGAATTCATTAAGGAGGCATCCAGATTTACCACACTTTTTTTAAAATTCAGAATGTTAGCACTATAGCTGCTCATTAGAACATTGTAGTAAACTGCTGATCACCAGAGAGTTAACTGGCAGTCTGCTTTTGGTGTTGAAAGTGCATGTTTTGGTCTGCATGTCAGAATGTTTTAATGAAATAGAAGAGGACGATATTTGAGAACTCACTTAAAATGTGTCTGATGTTTCTTTCTACATGACTAACCATAATTTCTCTGTCAAAATAATCCCACTTAATTTGTTTCTTTCTAAATTAAATGTTTTCGTTTTTTCTGTTTGATTCAATCAAGATGGCTTTAGATGTGCCACACTATTGTCATACGTATGACTGTTAGCGATCTAGTTGTTCTTCAGAACACTCCGGGAGGCTGCAGTAGAGCAAAAGGGAATTGTGTGGCAGGCTGCTCCTGTTGGAAGTATATGTTTTACTGAGAATTTCAGACTTCATTCTCATTTGGCTTAAAAGTTAGCTTTTGTAGCACCTTCCATAACCTCTAAATGAAAACCAGGAGAAAACAGTTTTCTCTCAAACATGTTAGTACGTCTGAGATTCTTTGGTTCCTTATCGTTAATTTATAAGGGGATGCATTAGAGGTTCCATAGACCTTTGACTGCGCTTAGAGAAATCCCACCATAAATCCCAAATATAATGCAAATCATCAACAATATCAATCAACAGGATTAATAATCTTTGGAGTCAGTAACTCTTCACACACCATGACCCATTTGGCCATGAATAACCAAACCTTTAGGTAAAGTTAGAATGTTTATTTCCCTATATTAACAATGCTAATATCACGTAAATTAATCTCAACAAAACTGATAGACATATAAGAACAGCACTGGTTGACCAAACCTTCTAAAGAATCTCAATTTAACTAGTGCTTGGATTACTGTGCATTCAAGAGTCGCAGTACAGATCAAAAGCAAGAACAACTGTGTAATAGAAATAGCATACATCTAGGTTCAGCAACTGAGCAACATCAAATCTTATCAATAGCAACCTGTTAACACGTCAGTGTTGCCCTTCCTAACCTTCTGATTAGAATAGCATGTTTGGGCTTTATGGAAAATAATTTAGTCAACATAAATTTGGAAAAAAATCTAACTATGGCTCTATCAAAATAGCAGTTGGTACCCAGAAACAAAAGACAAACCTACAACAAGAACAATAGCATTTTGTTATACCTCTCCTCATATGGATCTGCAAGCTGTGATTATCTTCGTCTGATGGACATCAGTTCGGTCAGCATCAGCAATGGACCATCAAAGAGAATGGTTCAGAAATGGGGACTCTAAGCTATCCGAACCATCTGGAAACAACATCTAAGGGATCAGCATCAGAAGTTTAAGCAATAAAGTTATGGATAGAACTGAAGTCAACAGGAACCGTTCAGCTCCCATGCAGAATAGAATGAGCACGGTAATGAGAAATATTGAAAACTGGTCGCTTCTCCTCTGTGCAGTCAGGCTCAGTTATAATTGTCTAAAGGACTTCCCACGTTGCTATTGGTCAAAGAATCATACGTTTGCAATTTGTCCAATAGAAATAAAAGTTCAAATTTAAGAGATAACTAAATTGTCTTTCACATGTCAACGATTGGTTCCTCTTCTCCTGTTCCCACCGTCAGACTCAGTTAATATTTTTGTATCCGTCTGTACTCCAGTCAGTGCACCCATTGTTAGCTCCTGGGAACATCGCTGTCTCACGTATCAAACTATACATTGTAGCAATAACTAGGATCTTCTAGCAAGCAGTTCTCATGAGAAAGTTAAAGACATCTACTAACGTTTGGTCACCTCAGTGAAAAACAATATATGTATTAATTTCGGCAGGCATACATTTCTCATGATTTATTAGAACTGTACAGATTAATGTGAGGCTATGCATATGAGGCTCAAAACCTCACTAACTAAAGGCCTACAATTAATAAAGCAAATACATAATGCAAATTCATTAATACCTCCTACTACTGCATTTTCCTAGAATAAATACTTCAATTATTATTAAGAAGCTTTTAATAAAGACACTCCGTGATTAATGTCAGCCATTCAAGTGGGCACATTTTCCAAGTCGCAGTCTAATTTTCTATGCTAAGTCAAATTCTATGCAGATTCATAATTCAAAGTACATGAATATTAGTAAAAATTTAGCATTCACAATCCCTCCTCTGATGACTAAATATGTAATCACATTTACATTTTCCCACACAATTTTTTGCTCCTCTAAAATGTGTTCACCTTATAGCTTTTATATCTTCTTTCCCTTTTTGAATTTTCCCTGAACAATTTCTCCATTTAAAATGTTTCCCCTCCTCTGATCATTTTTTGATTTCTTTATTTTAATCACATGATACAATTTACAAATTCCCCGTGCTCCAATTATGGTTATCACAATAACCAATATTACTTATATTATCTTCACTATTATCCCTTTCCCTCGGTTGCCAAGCAAATTTCCCATGGAAGCAAATCCTTTGCCAACATTTTCTAAATCTCATGGTTCTTTCAGTTGTTTCAAATCAGCACTGTCGTCAGTCAGATTGTTAATAAGGCTCCTAATTTCATTACTATTGTTAGGTATATATGAGCAACAATGTTGCGTAATCAGCCCAATTTAATCCACCCTACACCCCCCTGCCGTGCTACCTCTGCAAACCCCGGCTCGAAGTTCTGGGCCCCTTACCCACTTCTTTAGTACTCTTCACAGGGCTGACTAGAAATATTTATGCAGCTGCCCCATGGTTTCTCTCTAGCAACATCGGCCCTGGTGTTGTCGGTTCAGTCCCCTGACGCGCTATGCTCCTCCACAGGCTTTACCTCCACCATGCCCAAATGTACCGTCCAGTGCTGTCCACCCCTGGTTGTTTGCTGTTGGTGGTCCCTTCGGGCCTCCCCCTCCCTTTTTTCCCCTTCCCCGCCACGCTTCCCCGGCGCGTGGGCCATGTAGGTTCCGACCCGCAGTTCAATAGGGCTCCCAGTAGTGAGGAATTTGCCTCATCTACTATAGACCCTAGTTCCGTGTTTTTTTTTTGTATCCCTCGATTCTTATTCCTTTCTCCCCACCTTCCCTATCTAACGCCCCCTTCACTCCCTTTTATCCTATCTCATACCTTCTGAGTTTGCACGCATTGTGCCCTGCCCCCTCCCCCATGAACCCGCTCTGTCCTTTTCTATTTTTCCTTCTCTCCCCACCTCTTTCACCGCCCTACTGTCCTTCTTCCTATCTCAGACGGAGGGTTCCTCCCACAGCCCCCTCATGCCCTCTACCAGCACACGTGTGCTCTGAGCTTCGCTACTCCCGTAGTGCCTCTCCATTAGGTGTACCAACGAACGGGGGACAACACACCCTGAGACCTGGTCAACTAAGTCTGACAATGGGGTCGACAGCCCCGTTGATGGTCCTCTCATGGAACGTCCATGGCATGACACATTACATCAAGCGGCAAAAAGTCTTATCCTAACTACGGTCCAAAAAGACGGATATCGCCCTCTTACAGGAAACACATCTTGCCCCATCGGACTCAGAGAAACTGCAAAGGAACTGGGTGGGTAGGGTGCTCTTCAGCAGAGCGCCATCTGTGCACAGCGAGGCGCAGGGCTCAAGGCGGAGATGTGGGGTAGCGATTCTCATCCGTCGAATGCTGCAGTTCAGGATCCTCAAAACGTGCTGCGACCCAGAGGGACATTATGTCTTCCCCAAGCTCAAATTGGGCATCACCACAGTCTGTGTTGGCTCTATCTATGTTCCAACGGACTCGAAACGCTCTTTTTTCCTCTCTCTCAATCGGTTACTGATGGAGATTGGAGCCTCTCAGTACCTACTTGGTGGGGACTGGATCCGGGCACAAGACGTCATTCTATACCGATCGGGTGGCCTTGACATAGGCAATAACGCTGACTGAGCCCTAATTGGTGATATCCTGTCAGACCACGGTCTACTAGATCATCGGCGCCTTTCCCAACCATCAGGCCGCAAATATATTTTTGTCTCTCCAGTTCACTGGACCCAATCCAGACTAGACTATTTCCTCGTCACCATCGGCTGTTGCATACGATTAGGGAGACCAAGATTCTAGCGGCCGCACTGTCTGACCACGCCCCGGTCATATTGGCCCTGGAGTTGGGGCTGGCATCTCCGGGACGTAAGCCATGGCGTCCCTAAACTTCCAGATATTGGACACTGAAGGGGAAAGAGCAGCTTAGATCCCACATCGCCACTTATCGCCTCAATAACAAGGGTTCGGTCTCCTTGCCCCAATTGATGTGGGCTGTGGCGAACGCGACAATCCAAGGGCAGCTCATGAGGGAGGCTTCCATTTCCAACACCCAGAGACGCGACAAGCAGCGAGCTCTGGAACACTGTACAGCCCAGACTACTCGTGAATATACCCTAACCCCTCCTCATCCATCCGACGTTGCCTGGAACAGGCCAAAATGGAGCTAAATGCCCTCTTTACATTGCGTGTGGAATACGTGTTACTGCGATTGAGAGGTTGCCACTTTGAGCACAGAGAGAAGGCGGGATGACTACTGGCCACTCAATTCCGCCAACGAGAGGTGGCGCTGGCCATCCCGGGCTTGCATAGCGCCGACAGCACGCTCATTACACATCCCCAGGAATTGCGGATAATTTTGGTCACTTCTATCAGACTCTCTACACCCCTGAAATGGTGGAAGACCAGGTAAGTTAACCACCTTCTTTGGAAGGCAAATATACCCTGTCTTTCTGAGGATGGCAGGGCTCTTCTGGAGAGGGACATCAGTAAAGAGGAGATCCGGCATGCAATAGCCAAACTTCCTTATCATAAGGCCCCTGGAAAGGATGGATTCTTGACAGAATTCTATAAATGGACAGGGGCAGATAGGTAGATGCCCTATTTGAGGCCTTCCGCGGGGCAGACCAGACAGGCTCTTTAAATCCCCTCTCCAACAAAGCTTCTATAATAGTATTACCCAAACCTGGTAAGGACCCTCTCCTTTGCGGCAGTTACCGCCCCAAATAGGGATGTCAAAATACTGGCGTGAATTTTAGCGGCCCGCCTCAAAAAGGTCATTCCATCTCTCGTCCATCATATGCAGGTTTGCTTCATACCCGCCCGTTCTTCTAGGAACCATCTACGCACACTGCTCCACGCTCCTTGGGTGACATGAGACTCTCGGGAGGAGGCCCTTGCCCTTTCCCAGGACGCCGAGAAGGCATTCGATCAGATAGAGTGGCGGTATCTCTTTGAAACTCTAAAACGATTTGGGCTCGGAACTAGCTTTATTAATAGGGTGCATTTGCTATATGACTTACTGACAGCACAGGTAAATTGTGATGGGTTCCTCTCCAACATCTTTTCTAACAGGAGGGGGACCCGCCAGGGTTGTCCCTTGTTGCCGTTACTATTCCTACTGGCTGTTGAACCATTAGCGGCAGCGATTCACAGATCGAGTCTCATTACCGGAGTATCCATTCCTGGTGGCTGCTCCACCATTTACTTATATGCCGATGATATCCCACTCACTCTCACTGACCTAACTAAATCCTTGCCGGCTCTCCGTGCCATTTTATCTGACTTTGAACTCATCTCGGGTTACCAGATCAACTGGGATAAGAGCGAAGCGTTCCTCTTATCCCCTGTAACAGTAAGCCTGTCCATACAGGGCTTCTCAGTGAAGTGGAAGCAGTCACGTCTTCAATATCTGGGCGTCTACTTTAACAGAGGATGGGAACAAATGGTGGCTCACAACCTGGACCCACTGCTTGCCAGTATGAAATGGGATTTTGATAAATGGGCACACTATGTGGGATAGAGCACAGGCACTGTGCATGGTAACCCTACTGAGATTCCTGTACGTTCTGGGCATGCTGCCTCTGCATATCCCCCTAACTCTTCTCAGAGAGATAGACTGTCGCATCCGAGCCTTCGTTTGGGGGTCGTTATGTCCACGGTTGCCCAGGGCTGCATTACTCGCCAGACGCAAGTACAGATGGCTAGGTCTCCCCTCAGTAGAACACTACGCCCTAGCATTACACCTCTCGCAGTTGATCTTCCTTCTTCTGGAAGTACGGGATCCGCCGCTATGGGTGGAGGTGGAGCAAATGCTCTAGCACTCCCTACCGGGACTCAATGTGCTCTACAGCACAGGACCTGCTCCCCCTCGGCTAATCAATCACATGATCAGAGCCATGCGGAACTCCTGGTGGTAAGCACACCGCTTATTGAAAGTGGACCCCTGATTCATGACCGAGCCCCACTCTGGGGCAACAGGGGTTTTCTGATAGGGGGGAAAACTATAGTTTGAGAGGAGTGGCGTTCCTAGGGCCTCCTACGATTTGATCAACTTCTAACTGAGGGCAGATTGAAGTATTTTGTGGAGCTCTGGGAAGAATTCGATCTGCCTGCACATCACTTGTGGCGCTTTCTACAGCTCAAACACTGTCTTGGGAGATGCAAGGGGACGCCCCCCTCGCGACTCTCTCAATACCCAGTGCTCCACTACTTGGAAACCTGGGGTCTCCTTCAGGAAGTCATATCCGGAATGTATGCACTATTGAACTGAGATCTAT
The DNA here is from genome assembly GCF_031143425.1 of Pleurodeles waltl. Taxonomy (NCBI): domain Eukaryota; kingdom Metazoa; phylum Chordata; class Amphibia; order Caudata; family Salamandridae; genus Pleurodeles; species Pleurodeles waltl. The sequence goes on along the minus strand of NC_090450.1, from coordinate 742,528,504 downwards.
TCTCCCTTCCCCTCTTGATCTACCTCAAAGATAAATGGCAGGCGTGCTTCAGACTGAATATGAGTTGGAGGACTGGGCGGAACTAATTGAGGCAAGAGACCGCGGAGCCTGGGAGGCTCGCTTGAAATTTAGTCTCTTCAAAATGCTACATAATTGGTACTGCCCCCCCCCCCAGAAACTGTGTTCTGCAGGGTTGCTGTCTCACGCCTCCTGCTGGCGATGCCCCCACGCCCGCTGAGATTTGCCTCACATTTTGCATGACTGCCCTGTCATCCAACCTTTCTGGTGGTCGGTAGGGTATACCTATAGGGAGGCAGTACACTTACCGCCCTCCCTCACCCCTTCTCTTTTATTGCTGCATGATACCAGCGATCTGTACAATCTCCCCCGACCACAGCAACGTTTACTACACACAGCATTGGCCAAAGTGCGCATCCTCAGACACTGGCGCTCAGAAACCGCCCCCTCCCATGGGGAATGGATCATGGCAATGTATCAAGCTGCCTCCCATGAACGACTCATCTACAGCCTCCAGCATAAGGTGGATGTGTTCCTTCAGACGTGGGCCCCATTCCTCTCAGCACCGGAGGGCTGACGCTCCCTTGCTAATGACTTGTTCCAAGGTGCATTGCAGTAACTCCCTTGTTTGGGAGCCACATGCACACATACCAACACACTACCCGTCCCTCCTGCTCGGTTTCGGTTGCGTATAGGCACACATCTGCACCTGGGCCTGACTCTATTTTCCCATGAGTAGGCTTCCCTTTCCTCCCTCCACCCCCCCTTGCCACCACTCTCTTCCCCACACTTCCATTGAATACATCCCCTTGACCTCCCCAAAAACCCTTCCCCCCAATACCCTTTGTGGTCACTTTCACTTTCACCTCCACTACTACACTTTTCTCCCCTTTCGCACGTGCCTGAATACGTACTATTGCTTCTTGTTATCTCCCATGTTCCTTACTTCTCTCCTCCCCTCTTCCCGCTCTCCCTTATCACCACTGTGCCCCCCCTCTGGTACTTACCTGTGGCGCATAATGAGGCCGGCGCAGCGCCTATCCTTTGCTCAGTCCTTCTCTTCCTTCCTCCCGGACTCATCCCAGTTACCCTATGTCCCGATCCCCTCCATTGCCCATCTGCACTACTCCCCTCACACTCCACTCTCTTACGTGCACTGTGCCGACTCTCCCTTCTTCTTTGCTCCTACCCCACCCACATCCGTTTCCTTTCGTGTTCCTTTCTTCCAGTTATCAGCTCATGTCCTCCATCCTCGAGGTCCTGTGGTATTGCCACATTCTCCTTAAATGGACACCCACATATGACCCCCCTAATCTTCTTTCTAAGCATGGAGATACCAAGAGTGCTCTGGAGGTGCGGAATGTCAAAACTGCGGTACCCTCCCTTCCTAACCTGCTCTAGTCCTGCTAAACCCGTCCAGACCCCGACAAAGGGTAACAGAGTTTTGGGAGGTTCTGGGAGGGGGGGGCAGTTGACGGCGCTCTCCCCATATTCCCAGAGTTTTTACCCCCACTACAGCTTGGACATAGGTTGAGACACGGGCGGTGTTACACAATGTGTTTAGATTACCAATTCCAGCTGCTTCATCGAGCTTGAGATCTGTACCAGACTCTGTTTGGCCATCTTGCTTATCGATGTATGCCAGAATAATTACTCTTCCCTGTATTTTTTTCACTTCTTGTAATACAGTGCTGGAATCAATAGATTTGTGTACCTTGTCTCATTGGAAGGTTATGTGTAATGTCTCAATGTTTTTTTAATAAAGAATTACAACACCCCAAAAAAGATTTGCAGATTCTCTTTTTCTCTTGTTTCTTTTCTTTACCCATCTGCCTTCCCATTTGCCTAATGCTCCCAATGTTTAAATGCTCTGAATTAATTCCCTAAGGTGAATTTACTTCCCAGGACTCTCATGTTTTCAAAATCTTTTGAGTCAAAATCTAATCTGTAACTCCTCTTCAAGTGCTTTGTTTTCTCGATCTCTATGTCATATTTCTCTGCTAAATCTGCTAATTTCTGATGTGCTATTCCTGCTTTGTTAGTAATCAGTTTGCACAAATAACGCAACTCATCTTCTCTGAATGTGCCAATCCTTTCGAATCCCATTGTTCCCTCAATTAGGTCTTCTGCCTCTAGTCTAAGTCTGGGCAAATTTAGGGCATGTCCTGTGCTGGAATCTCCCTGAGTGCTACTCAGTTTTTCTAACCATTCAGTTAACTGATGTGCTGTCAAACCTTGTAAAGAAACGTTGTTAATGCTTACACCTGGCACTAACTGTAATGTTAGGTTAGGGGTCTCTGGTGTCACCGTGCATGGATTTGGACCTATGTATGATCTCACCTCATTATTTGGAGGAGTCCTGAAAGGACTTAAATCAATTAACGGACCTGTTCCATCAAATGCTGGTCTCAAGGGAGTTACCATTCTTGTGTGTGCATTATATCGCTCCCTTTCTGTGCTCGGGTGCAGGGTTTTCAGCTCACTGTTCTCATTATTTCCCTGGGTGAACAACGGTATGACTGGACCTATGATAACTGGTACTGACACTGCATCTGGACTTGGTCTGACATTTGGGTTTCTCTGGTACATTATTTCTGTATTCTGATTTGTCAGTTCAGACATCTCTGTCTGTGATCCTGCTATGTGAGTGTATCTCGGTATCGTCTCTGTCTCTATTGGGGACATCAGGTTTGGGGTAGACTCTATCTGGTCCAATGTTGGCCTCTGGTAAACGTCTCCTGTTGGCACTATAAAGTTTTTTGTGGTATCTACAATAGGTACATCTGGATAAATTATGGTAATACCCATCTGCGGCGTAGGGCTCTGAATCACTGAAGCACTGGGGCCACTCTAACTAACATGTATCTGGCTCTAGGTCGATTCAATTGATATCAGGGCTGTAGGATCTACACTGGTGCTTGAGCTTCTCTCATGTGCTCCATATGGTGGGGGACGATTTCTCAATAGCTGTAAAATAAACTCATCATCATAAGACTCTTCGTCGTATGCCAAAGACTTCCTAGATTCTGTGGATTTCTGCTCTCTGTTGCCTGAAAGGTAAGAATACCTCTTCTTAGAACTCTTTTTAGTCTCATTCTCATTCTCGTGTATAATTGCAGGAAACCACTTAATTCCCTGTAAAGTCTCAGTTCTCTAAAATTTCGGATCACTATTCCATGTAGCTTCTGCTAGGGTCTTTTCAGCTTTTCTCATACTTCTCTCCAATGTTAATTGCTGTTGTTGTCTGGGTACTAATTCCCAAATTGCTAATGCCTCAAATCATATAGTACTCTCCTCAGATTCTCTAAAATCCTCAAATTCTAAGCTCCAATCTTTCTCCGTCTCTTTGCACCATTGTTTCAGCCAAAGACATGGCGCAGCACCCTGCTCTTCAAATACAACATAACCAGGTGTACCCTCTGATGGTGTAACTTCTCCTATTCTCGTTGGAATAAACATATCTTCCCTTAGGGCACTCTTTAAAGCTTTGAAAAATGTCATATCTGTAATTTACGCTACTTTCAATCAAATCAGGAGGTGACTTTCAATCCCAAAATACTTTTTGTTGACTTTCTCTACCAATTGCGCTTCACGGTTGTCCACCAATCCGTTTGCGACCCTTCTCACTAACCAACCTATCCCGGCATGGCTCTAATGACATCACTCACATGTACAGCAGCTGACCAAGTCTTTCGGCTTGCCCTCCTCAATTCAGATTCACACAAAACGATTGCAAAATATTGCGAGCACTAAGTAAAATCAAACTCAATTTGTCTGTTTACACAGGTAGGGTAACACAATTGCTTCAGAAACCTTACTGATTTTTCAATGATGGGCTTTTGCTCTAACAGCGACATTTTCTATCTCAGTTTCCCTGATTCGCAAGCAAAATTCGACCCGCAAATTTCACTCTCAACTGGTCATTGGGTCTGTCCTGGTGCACATAGGACTCATCAATATCAGTCGAAGAACCTTTCACTCACTTTAGCACGCACTCTCAAGGTTGTCAACCACGCCCGATTGACCTATTAAACCAGACAAATTACAACAATAAGCAAGTGTCTCATACACTTTTCAATACTCCAGAGTCTTAGACCACGCAGGCTCCATATACCAACAACCACGTGGACAATTTTTTAGCACAAAGCGCCACACACATGTGAAGTTTGATGACTTCCCTACTCTCACACCTCAGAGTACGCAAACTCCTTCAACAACTTCACTTGGAGTACGCAAACTCCCTAAACCCTCACAAACATCACAATTCACCTGCAATTTGCTTAAGCTGTGCAAGCGCAAAGACCTATTTCATTCACACTGTCACTAGAACTCCAAGAACATCCTCAAACAAGCATTGGCAAGCTCCAAGGTTCTGGAAAAGTAATAGTAGGTTCCTAGGGACACATTTTCTCACCACTTTGTATCATCAAATCTAAAAAATCTTATCTTTCATCAATTTTATTTACCGAATGTGTGCATTACCTCGATCTCTTAAGGAGATTTTCCCTCCAACTCTCTAACTATTTCTATCCTGCTATCATTTCTAATATGCAGGCTCTTTAAAGAGACAAACCATGTACTGGTTCCTTATGATGGGCTCTTAAGGAGACTAACCATGTACTGGGCTTTATGATGGGCTCTAAGGAGACAAACCATTCAACTCTGCTACCATTTCTGTTAGCGCATCTGACCTTATTTGGTTCCTTATCTTTAATTTGCAAGGGGAAGCATTAGAGGTTCAATGGACCTTTTGACTGCACTTAGAGAAATTCCCAGCATAAATCGCAAACATAACACAAATCATCAACAATATCATTCAACAGGATTAATAATCTTTGGAGTCAGTAACTCTTCACACACATGACCAATTTGGCCATGAATAACCACACCTTTAAAATTTAGAATGTTTATCTCCCTATATTAACAATGCTAATATCACGTAAATTAATCTCAACTCAAACTGATAGACATATAGGAACAGCACTGGTTGACCAAACCTTCTAAAGAATCTCAATTTAACTGGTGCATGGATTACGCATTCAAGAGTTACAGTACAGATCAAAAGCAAGAACAACTACACAATAGAAATAGCATACATCTAGGTTCGGCAACTGAGCAACAGCAAAGCTTATTAATTGCAACCTGTTAACATGTCAGAGTTTCCCTTCCTAAACTTCTGATAAGAATAGCATGTTTGGGTTTTATGAAAAACAATTTATTCAAAATAAATTTGGAAAAACATCTAACTATGGGTCTATCAAAATAGCAGTTAGTACCTAGAAACAAAAGACAAACGTACAAGAACAATAGCATTTTGTTATACCTCTCTTCATATGAATCTGCAAGCTATAATTATCTTCGTCAGTTGGACATCAGTTCGGTCAGCATCAGCAATGGACCATGAAAGAGAATGGTTCAGAAATGGGGACTCTAAGCTATCTATACAATTTGGAAAGCAATATCTAAGGGATCAGCAATCAGCATCAAAAGTTTAAGCAATAAAGATAAGGATAGAACTGAAGTCACCAGGAACCGTTCAGCTCCCAAGCAGAATAGAATGAGCACGGTAATGAGAATGATCCAAACTGGTTGCTTCTCCTCTGTGTAGTCGGGCTAAGTTAAAGTTGCCTAAAGTACTTCCCACATTGCCATTGGTCAAAAAATTGTAAGTTTGCAATTTGTCCAATAGAAATAAAAGTTAAAATCTAAGATATGACTAAACTGTCTTTCACATGTCGATGGTGGGCTCCTCTTCTCCTGTTCCCCCTGTCAGGCTTGTCAGGTACCATTTTTGTATCCATCTGTACTTCAGTCAGTGCATCCATTGTTAGCTCCTGGGAACATCGCCGTCTCCTGCATTAAACTTTGCATTGTAGTAAAAACTAGGACAGGATCTTCTAGCAAGCAGTTCTCATAAGAAAGTTAAAGACAGCTGCTAACGTTTGGTCAACTCAGTGAAAAACAATACATGCATTAATTTCGGCAGGTGTACATTTCTCACGATTTATTAGAGCAGTACAGATTAACGTGAGGCTATGCAAATTAGGACAAAAACCTTTCTTACTTAGGCCCTCATTACAACCTTGGCGGTAAATGCCGCCTACCGCCGTACTGTCGGCCGGCTGCATACCGTGACCGCAGCGGTATACCGCTTTGGGTATTATGGCCCACACAGAGAAATCCGCCACTATACAGACACACACACAAGTGCTCCAGACCAAAGGTCAGGGATAAAATGACAGTACCAAAACCCACACCGTTACGTCAACAGTAATATGTCCCCAGTATCAGGACCCACGAATCACAGCGGCGGTCTTTCAACCGCGGTAAACCATTGGCAGTACACACCGCTGCGCTCATAATACACACACACTTACAAAACTACACCACATTGGACAATTTAAAATACACACACCTGATACACATACACACACCACACCCACACACCCACACCACTATAAAACACACACCCACATTACCCACAACCCTTTCAACAAAAAAAAGATTGCCAACAGAGAGAGAGAGACAAGCTAGGAGCACCTGCTCAATCTGAGCCACAGAATACCATCACCCATACACCATCCACGCACCTCACAGTACACACCACAACACATCACCCCACACATCACCCCACACATCCTCACACATACCACTCACACCACATCCATGGCAACCCAAAGACACCCCAGGTTTTCAGAGGAGGAGCTGAGGGTTATGGTGGAGGAAATCATCCGGGTAGAGCCACAGCTATTCGGATCACAGGTGCGGCAGACGTCCATTGCAAGGAAGAAGGAGCTATGGCGGAGAATAGTGGACAGGGTCAACGCCCTGGTATAGCACCCAAGAACAAGGGATGACATCAGGAAGAGGTGGAACGACCTACGGGGAAGGTGCATTCCGTGGTAGCAAGACACCAGGCAGCTGTACAGAGGACTTACCGTGGACCCCCACCTCCTCCCCCACAACTAACAACATGGGTGGAGCAAGTCTTGGCAATAATGTATCCTGAGGGCCTCGCAGGAGTAGCAGGAAGACTGGACTCTGGTAAGTCAATTCTTTACTACTATATCCCCCACACTACCTGCATGCCATCACAAACAACAACCCCTACCCTCACCCCCATCACTCCACCACCTCACATATACCCCTTTATCATAACCCACCCATCCCAATCCCAAGCCCTGCATGCAACACCAATGCATGGACACCCATCAAAGACCTGCATGGACACCCATCACTAAAGCATGCCCATTAGAAAAAATCACCTAGCCCACAAAATCACCACGCACAAAAGGCAAAGCTGTCAGGGCTATCACAACCATACAGGGAAACACACCCATGAACAAGATGGCACACGCAGATACAATAACATTGCATTTTCATCCCCACAGGACCCCCACTCAACTTCACTGGAGAGGAGGTGCCACCAACATCCAGTCCCCCCACAGCTCTGCACTTCTGGATCACGATGACCAACCTGGCCCATTAGGTATCTCTGGACAGTCGGTTACCCTGCCACAGTCCCATACCACCACAGTGCCTCCCCCCTTAGGAAACACCACCACAGCACCCACCCGGCGGGCCCATATCTCTGTCCCCAGGACATGTCAATCAGCAGTGTGTCCACCACTACAGGGACCCCAGGCAAACCCACAAACACTGGACGATCAGGGACCTGGGGTCAGTGGCAGTGGGTACACAGTTCAGGGGACAGAGGCACAGGATAACAGGGAAACTGAGAGGATTGCTGTGCGACAGGGGTAGGACAGGCCAAGGGAACCCACTCTCCATGAGGCACTCAGCAACATCCTGGGAGTATACCACCATTCCCAGGAGACTCGCTTAGTTGCAGGAGACCCAGCAGCTGCAGGAGGGACAGTACCTGGGGATCAGGGAGGACCTCAAAGACATCCACACCATCCTGGTCACCATTGCAGGGGTGCTGGCTCACATGGCCAACACCATGAGGGAGGCAGTGGCACAACAATGGGCCCCTGACACTAGCCACACCGATGAACAGCCCTCCACCTCCGCCGGCGCTAGTGGACAGGAGGCCCTGCCACTGGAACAACAGGCCACCAGAACCCCACCCCCTGCAGAAGGAGAACCACCCCGTAAACGGTCCAGGCAGAAGCCAGAGAACATTGCCAAGACCCCCCCCCCCCTCAGGAAATAAGGCTCTCCGGGTTGTCACCCTTCTGTCTCACTCTGTCACCCTGTCCACCTTGAACTGCCATTGCTCCCCTTCCTATGCCCCATCCCATTGGACAATGCACCTGTGATACCAAGAGACTGGACTCTACCCTGGACTTTCCTCCACCATCACCCCAGCCCATTGCACACCCCCCTCAACTTATTAGCACTTAAATAAACACCCTTGGAACAAATACAATTCTGGAGTCTGTCAATTGATTGAAATATGTATTAGTACAACATTCTGCAAACATTGCAAATCTTATGTACACTAATTTATACATTGGTATGACCTGTAGCAGGCAGCAGTAAACATACCAGGAGCCAGAGTGGGGCACAGAGATCTGAAAATAGAGATGCCAAAGGGTACAGTATGTGACCATAGACATAGGGAAATCATGCTGCCATGTACAATGTCCAACAGAAAACTGAAAAGTACAGTGAAGTTACAGTGTCTTGCCTGTGTGTCACTGGAAGCACTGCTGCATGATATTACTTCTGTTGTCCACATCATCTTCCTCTGCCTCCTCTTCCTCACTGTCCACAGGCTCCACTGCTGCCACAAGACCATCTCCGCGCTCATCTTCCTGCAGAAAAGGTACCTGGCGTCTCAAGGCCAGGTTGTGCAACAGGCAACATGCAACGATGATCTGGCACACATTCTTGGGTGAGTAGTACAGGGATCCACCTGTCTGATGGAGGCACTGGAACCTGGCCTTCAGGAGGCCAAAGGTTCTCTCAATAATCCTCCTTGTTCACCCATGTGCCTCATTGTAACTTTCCTCTGCCCTTGTCCTGGGATTCCTCACTGGGGTCAGCAGCGTAAGAGGTTGGGGTAACCAGAGTCACCTGCAAATTTCGAGATATACTGGATGGGGACCTTGGGCTCGCCTATTAGCCACACCGGGTGCCTCCAGAGTTGAGCCATCACATATGGAATGCTGCTATTCCTCAGGAGAAAGGCATCATGCACAGAGCCAGGATACTTGGGATTCCCATTGGAGATGTACTGGTCAGCCAAACGCACCATCTGCACATTCACAGAGTGATAGCTTTTTCTATTCCTGAATACCTGTTCATTTCTCTGAGGGGGGACAAATGCTACATGTGTACCATCAATGGCACCAATGATGTCGGGGATATGTCCCAGGGCATAAAAGTCAGCTTTTACTGTGGCCAATTCCTCCACCTGGGGGAATACGATGTAGCTGCGCAGGTGTTTAAGCAGGGCAGACAGCACTCTGCTCAACACGTTGGAGAACATTGTCTGAGACATCCCTGATGCCATGGCCACTGTTGTTTGGAAGGATCCACTTGCCAGGAAATGGAGCACTGACAGGACCTGCACTATAGGGGGGATACCTGTGGGCTGGCAGATAGCTGACATCAGGTCTGGCTCTAATTGGGCACGCAGTTCTTGGATTGTGGCCCGATCAAGTATGTATGTTAGGATAATGTGTCTTTCCTCCATTGTCGCTAGGTCCACCCGAGGTCTGTACACTGAAGGATGTCTCCATCTCATATTCATCCTCAGCGGTTGAAGCCTGGGGAGGAAAACAGTGAGCAGTGGGTCATATTCACACATCAATTGCAATAATGATGCATCTCTTCATTTACAGAACCAGTATGTGAATCTGAGAGTCAGTTGATGTGCCAATGTCTGCTGTGACACAGTTAGGTGACATGGCCTGTGTCCCCCTGAAATGGCAGCTGCCTGATCTGTGAGGAGAGACAAGTGGAAATGAGGTAATTCCGCTGGCGTTGTGCGCCGTTGTGGTCGGCGGTCGATGACCGCCGTCCAACTTCACAGTGGTTATCATTGGGCCCTATGGTTTCCAGGAGCCAATGGCGATGTACGCCAGCGGTGACGGTACGCACCGCCGCGGACGTGACCGCCATTTTCTATCCAGGCACTCACTTGCTTCCTTACTTTCAACAGGAGAGGACCTACACTGCAAGTGCTGCTGTGACATGTGTCTGGAAGCGACAATGGCTCATGTGTCTGGGTAAAGGGCCCCTGCCTTCACTGTGGAGGTGTTGGAGAAACTGGTGGATGGGGTCCTACACCAGTACTGTTTACTTTATGGTCCTCCAGACCAACAGGTGAGTACACTGTGAGCACGATGCATGGAGTGCTGTGTGTGTAATCCTCGTGTCAGGGGAGGTGGCTGAGCGGTCCTGGGCAGAGTGCTGCATGTATGGTGGTCAATGTATGTGCGTTAGTGGATGGGAGGGATATGGTGGCGCCATGAGTGTGACAGTCCAGACGGTATTACTAATCCCTTTTCTGCTGTTTTTTTCCTGCAGGTCAGCACCCATCAGAAAAAGGGTAGTTAGCGTGCCATCGTCAAGGAGGTGCGGACCCTGGGGGTCTTTGACAGGCACAGCACCTACTGCCGCAAACAGCGGGAGGACCTGCACCACTGGGCAAGGAAGATGGCGGAGGCCCAGCTTGGGCTGGCCTCCCAAAGAGGAAGGGGTGCCCATCAGACCCTGACCACCCCTGATGTTCTGAATCCTGGCGGTGGCCTATCTGGAGTTGGATTGGCGCTTGAGGGCATCTCAGCAGCCACAAGGGGGTGAGTACAATTTCTGATTAATGAGTTGGCTTGCGTTAAGGTTTTACTTGGGTGGGGGATGTGGACTGTGGGTGCCCCTAGGCCAGGGAGAACATGGCAGGGTAGGTCCCTTGTTAGGTAGGCTCTGAAGCACTTCAAAACCAATGGTGTTAGTGGGCATCTACTACTAGGCAGGGTCCTGTGGGTTTCAGGTGTGCAGCTGATTGCGTTATGCCCTGTCCCCCGTGGGCTGTTGACTAGCGTTGTAACTGGTAGTGCATGGCCTAGTGCATAGGGCAGCTCCCTGTGTGTTGTGTACGCCACTGGTAGTGTTGTTGCTGGCATTGACCAAGTGTATCCTCTGTCTCTCCCCCCCTTTTTGTTTTGTCACCCTGTTCTTGTGTGCATTAGCATCATCTGGTGGAGGAGCAGAGGCAACGGCAACGGAGGGAGCTGCATCCCACATGGGCCTGGAGGCCGAATCCAACCATGGTGAAGGCACCAGTGGGACAGAGGTTGAGGGGAGCACCACGACGGAGACAGGAGGGGACACTACAGACAGTGACCCCTCCTTCGATGGAAGCTCCCTGGTGGTGGCGGACACCTCTGTGCCCACCCCAACAACAGGTACAACTGCCACCCCCCCACCAGCACCACCCTCCCAGCAGCCCCTTAGCTTGTTTCCCGTGCCCGCTCACCCAGGCGGTTGGGCATCTCCTTCGCCCCAGGCACCTCAGGCCCTGCCCCAGTCTTCCTGCCGCCCTCAGTGAAGAGGTTATTGACGTCCTGAGATCCTCACTGTTGGGCAGTCAACCATTCTGAATGCCATCCAGGGTGTCGAGAGGCATTTACAACAAACAAATGCATACCTGGAGGGCATTCACTCTGGTGTGGCAGCCCAAAAGAGAGCATTTCAGGCTCTGGCCTCCGCACTGATGGCAGCCATGTCCCTGTCTCTAGTTTCCCCCCTTCAACTTCCTCTACCCATTTCCAATCCCCTCAACCCCATCCTATCCCAAGCGTACATTCAGACCAGCAGTCACCCAAATCAACACACAAAACTGTCTCAGGCAAACACAAGCACCACACTTCATCTCACAGGCACTCACACAAGCACCATCCCCATGCAGACACACCAATATCCACTGCCTCCACTGTGTCCCCCTCCTCCTCGTCGTCCACCTCCCTCCCAGTAGCGTCCCACTCACACCTCAATGCACTACATCCTCATCCAGTATCTCCATCACCAGCACGCCCATCCCTACCCACTCCTCACTGGCAGTCACCACCCCCCCATCCATGCACACGTCCCCTGTGTCCTCTCCCACTGTGTCTGTGACCCCCTCCTCCCAAAGTACACAAACGCAAGCACACACCCACCCAACAGCCATCCAGCTCCTAACAGCATCTAGCTCATGCACCTGCACCCAAACACAGCAGACTGACACCTCCTACAACCACTCCCTCTTCCTCCACTCCCAAACATTCACCCTCTTCCTGCCCCAGTGTCCCTAAGAAGATTTTCCAAGCTAATATTGCCCCATTTCCTACCCCTCTCCCCCCGTCATTCCTCTGGAGCCAGGGTGGCCAACGCCCCAGCCCAGCACCTCAGCCACCAAGTCCACATCTGCTGTGGTTCCTGCAGCTGTCAGAGGCTCAAAGGGGGCACCCATCAGGCCAGCCATTGTGCCACCAACCCCTGCCCAGGCAAAGAACATTCAGCCACCTGGCAAGGTGAAGAAGGGGACAGCATCCAGTAAGGGGAAGGAGCCACAACCACCCAGCAAAGCCACCTCAAAGACTCCAGCTGCCAGACTCAAGGTGACACCACCATCTGCCAAGGGCAGGAAGGGGCACAAAACACCAGGCAAGGCACTTCAGCTGTCTGAGCCTGCAGGTGAAGGCCTGGTGGCTACCAGCACAACCGCCAGCACCGCCACCTCCACCGTGGCCAGCACCGCCACCTGCACCGCCGCAAGCATCCCCGCTAGCACTGCTGAAAGTGGCACCAAAGCCAGCAGCAGCCCCAGTGGGCAGCCGTCCGAGGCTGCAGGAGAAGGGCTGGAGCCTCCCACCACCACTGGCAGAACCAGCACCAGCACCTCCACCGCGGCCAGCACCGCCAACTGCACCGCCACAAGCACCGCCACCTGCACCGCTGAAAGTGGCACCACTGCCACCAGCAGCTGCCCCAGTGGGCAGCCGTCCGAGGCTGCAGGGGAGGAGGCTGGAGGCTCCCCCCACCACTGGCAGCACCCCCACCAGCACCGCCACTACCACCACTGTGCAGCCGTAGCCACCAGTGGGTGGACTATAGCCCTGCCTCCATGGACTATCATGCATCCTGACCACTGCAAATCTCGTGGGTCTGACACCCGGGTGAGGGACTGTGACCTGGCACCCCCCACATGCTGCATCACTGTGCAAACAGCCCCCTCCAAGAACCCGTGGAGAAAGGCATCCACTCACCGCATCCTTCCAAGAATGAAGCTCACTGGGCACAATGCCCCCTCCAGAACCAGTGGAGAAAGGCATCCACTCACCACATCCTTCCCAGGATGAAGCTCACTGGGCACAATGCCCACTCCAGAACCAGTGGAGAAAGGCATCCACTCACCACATCCTTCCCAGGATGGAGCACACTGGACACAAAGCCCCCTCCAGAACCAGTGGAGAAAGGCATCTACTTGAGAGACTGTGGCCTTGCACTCCCCAGGACCAAGCAGTGGGCATACCACCCACTTGAGAGACTGTGGCCTTGCACTCCCCAGGACCAGGCAGTGGGCAAACCACCCACTAGAGAGACTGTGGCCTTGCACTCCCGAGGACATCGCAGTGGGCATGGAACCCCATCCAGGAGCAGTGGCGTAGTACCATCTTCCGGCTGAGGTGCCCCCCCCTTCACCGTCCCCCTGAGGTGCCTGTGTGTTTTCGACCTGATGCCCCTGCAGTGTTCTCTCTGTTTTGAGGCAGGAGTCAAGTGTGAGCTTGGCCTATGTGTTATGGCCCGGTGGGCCACGGACTATTTTTGTGTGGACATTGTCCATCATTTTGTATATATTGTAATTAATTTATGAATGTATTTCTCTTGATTTCTAATATAACACTAATTTGACTCAACTCCTTTTGTCCTTGCATTCTTCCAGAGGGTTACGGGGTGTATATGTAATGTTGTTGCGTGTGTTTGTGTGTATGGTGTTGGGGGTGAGGGTGGGGGTAGGGATATTGCGTATTGCGTACTCACTGTGGTCATTGTCATCGCCGTTGGTGCTCCTGATAAATGAGAAGATACACCAGCATGGGCAGAACGTGCAGCTCGGGCTCCATGACGTCGTGGTTCCTCGTTGAGTGCCGAGAGGTGAGTTGTTTCCCTCCCAAGTACTGTTTCCGCCGTGCTTTTGATGGCGTTGGTACCGCCCCGGAAAAGCTGGCGGATGGGCAGGTTGTAATGGGGTGGGTGGTACATTGTCTTCCGCCTGGCTGTTGGCGGTGACCGCTGCGGTGTTTGTTGCTATATCTGTGGCGGTCAGAGTGTTAAAGTGGCTGTATGTGTTGGCGGTTTCCGCCGTGGTCATGATCCCATTTTTTTTACCGCCAGCATGTTGGCGGTATTACCGCTGCTTTAACACCGACCGCCAGGGTTGTAATGAGGGCCTTAAGACCTACAATTAATAAAGCAAATACATAATGCGAATTCATTATTAACTCCTACTACTGCATTTTATTAGAGTAAATACTTCAATTACTATTAATACGCCTTTAATAAAGACACTCTGGGGGTTATTCTAACTTTGGAGGAGTGTTAATCCGTCCCAAAAGTGACGGTAAAGTGACGGATATACCACCAGCCGTATTACGAGTTCCATAGGATATTATGGACTCGTAATACGGCTGGTGGTAAATCCGTCACTTTTCCGTCACTTTTGGGACGGATTAACATCTCCTCCAAAGTTAGAATAACCCCCTCTGTGATTAATGGTGGACACTCAAGTGGGAACCTTTTCTCAGTCGTACAATAATTTTCTATGTTACGTCCAAGTCTATGCAGATTCATAATTCAAAGTACATGAATATTTATAAGTAAAAATTCAGTGTTCACAATCATGATTCATGAAAACACTTTGGAAGGCTTTTCACTGGATAAAAGCACCTTCACATCATGTATCAGTATGGTCACATCAACAAATGATTTCTATTGTAACTAAAATAGGTTATCACCTTTTATATGTTCTCCTTTTTGTGAACCTCAAAACCTTGCTTTCACTCCAGTGCATTTTAATGGGGAGCATGCCTCAGAGTCCCTTGAGTTCTGCCAAAGCATGTCATCCATGTTGTGGTCAGACAATAAAGAGGGGGTCAATTTGGGACCCCCATATATGCCCTTTGGGGTCTGGGTGTGCTCACCCTTCCCACTTAAATATTTGTTTAATTCATTTTCAGGACACAGGGACCAGGTCCCTGTGTCTTGTAATGGCTATCAAAACATATTCCTCAGGTTGTCACCAACCAATCAGGATTGACTAGTCTCCTTTAAATTGGCCAATCAGAGCATATCTGAACACCAAGTATCCAGATATACAAATTTCATTTTCCTTTCATATCTCAAAAACCACTGAATGGATTTACACTAAATAACAAAAAGGTTGCTTTCTGGACCAAGGACCAACTTTCTTCTAAACTTGGTGTAATTAGGTCTAGGGTTTCAGGTTTTAGTTGTGTTCAAAATCCCTATGGGAAATGGTACGAGGAAAAAGCGTTTTCAGACCCCCTTTTTCTCAGCCCCTGCTTGGTAAATTACACTGAAACCTTCAACACAGCAGCTGAACCGACTGTCATACTAATTTTGTGGATTCCTCAAACAGCTCCAAAGTTATTGGGCAAACAAAAATGAATTTCCTATGGAAACTAGGTCCAAACTAAAACTACCTACTGGTGACTACTTGAGTTGACCATAAATATAACTGCTGAATTACTATGGATTTGTGTGAGGGCTCTCAGAACCTAACTGTAACGTCCCTGGAACTTAGTTTTTGTTAGTGAATGTCTATGATTTCAGCATGCACAGACATAACTATAATGAGCACCACACAAAGCCTTTGGCTGTGCACAACGGGGGTTGGCCACAGGGCCTGTCCTATGGCCAGGCCCTGTGGCCAACCCTCCTGCATGCATCCAAACCCAAGCTGTACATGGCATTTGGCCGTGCGCAGCATGAGGTCCGATGCAGTGGGTGTTTTTTGTATTTTTTTCTTTGGGTCCGTGGATCCAAGAGTGAATCAATCAATCAATCAAGGATTTATAGAGCGCACTAATCACCCGTTAGGGTCTCAAGGCACTGGGGGGAGCTACTGGTCGTAGAGCCATGTCTTGAGGCGTTTCCTGAATGTCAAGAGGTCTTGGGTCTGGCAAAGGTGGAGCGGTAGGGAGTTCCAGGTCTTGGTGGCTAGGTGAGATGAGGATCTTCCTCTGGTGCGATGGATGCGCGGGATGGAGGCGAGGGCGAGGCTGGCGGAGCGAAGATTGCGGGTGGAGGTGTAGAAGGTGAGTCTGTCATTGAGGTAGGCCGGGTCTGCGTCATGGAGGGCCTTGTGGATCCACCCGTAGATCCACGGATCGGACGCATATAAATAATAATTGGACAATTTTTTGCTCACAAAGGGTCACTAAGGACCCTAATATCTCAGAAATTACTGAACGGCTGTACACCAAATCACGAAAAGCGTGCTTACTGGACCAATAGCTAGATTTCTGCCAAATTTGGTGTAATTCCATTCAGCCTTTTCTACACCTAAACTTGATAAATCATCCCGAAACTTTCAAGACAGCAGCTGAACTGACCAAAGTATAAATTTTTTGAAAATTTGTGAAGATCCATCCAAGTTATTGGAAAACAGAAAACACTCCATCTATGGAAAAAAGGTCCTAACTATAACCAACTGCTACTAGATAACACATATACATATATATATGTATAAATATATATAATTATATATAGTTAGGACCTAGTTTCCATGGAAAAAGCATTTTTTGACTTGCCTATATCTTTAGCACCATTTGACAAATCTCCATGAAATTTTCCAATTAAAGGGCCCTCTAGAGTCTTGTTGAGCATGGACAGTTTCGGGATGATTTGCCAAGCGGGGTCACAGAAAAAAGGGGGTTAAAAAAAAGGGGGGTTCCTATGTTAATTCCCATAGACTCTTAAGACATGCCTGTAGCCTGAACCACTAAAAGAAATTACACCAAATTTGGCAAAAGGATCTGCAGATCACTTTTTTTTTGTTTGGGGTGTACATCCGTTCAGTAAAGATAGTAAAGGAAAAATACATTTGTAATCCTAGGGCAGTGGATCCCAGGAGATCTCCTCCTGAGATCTGATTAGCTGCCAACACTTCAAATAAGAAGTGTTGGCAGCTATTTTGGGGTTTGGCTTCAGTAGAGTCCCAAACAAAAAGTTTAAAAAAAAGGAAAGGAAAAGGTGTACTCTAAACCCCTAGGTTTGGTCCAGGGGTCCCCCTGGGACCCTGCCAAAGCTAAAAAGCATTTTATTTAAAATTCTCAGCTAAATCTGAGACTGGAGCCACAATCTGTCAAAAACATATTTTTTTAAATGAGCGCTGGCCTCGCTTATTGTTTATTTAGCCTAAGGGTGAGCCAGGTCCCGGGGACATTTTGTTTATGAAAAAATGGAATGGGCACATGGAGCCACCCTCCTAGGGCTTACTGAAGCCCCGGAGGCCACCACCTCCCAGGGGCTAAATTTTATTATATGAGGGGGGAACATGCAGAACTCACTGGCCCCACGGTCCACCACCTCCCCGGGGGCCACAACATAACAGATAAAGGGTGGCTGCACAGCCCCCCCATGCCCTGGAAACCACCCCACCCACGGCTAAAAGAAATTATGAAGGGGGGCCACGCGGACCACTCTGGGAGCCACCACCTCCCCGGGGCCACAATAAAGAAATAACATGGGGGTGTGTGGACACCCAGGCCCTGGGGACCACCACCTCACCGGGCTGAAATTAAAATATTATAAGGGGGAATGTGGACCACCTCAACAGGGCCAATTATTTTATGAAAAATATAGAAGGGGGCCATGATCCCCCTTCTGGGCCATATATGGCCCTAGGGACCACCACCTCCCCAGGGCCAGCTTGTGCCGATGAAAGGAGAGGGGTAGCATGGCTCCCCTCCTGTAACCATAAAGGGCCGTGGGGCCTGCCACCTCCCAGGGTCGGCTTCTGCTACCTGCTGAGGTGCCCACCCTCAGGAGGTAACAGTCTGCTTTAGCTTGGTGGGAGCTGTGACAGCTCCTGCAAAGCAAAAGCAAACACTCGCTTCTAGCAAGCGGGAGCTTTAAAAATGCTGTCGTTTGCTGGAATCAGTGATTTAATCTCTTTTCCTGCCCCAGAGATGAAATTATCATTCTCAGTTGTCAATCCAAAATTTGTAAAGCACAGCAAATCACCAATGAGGGTGTGAAGGTGCTGATTAGGCATTGGGAGAGTAAATAAGTTGCCCAGCATCTAAGGCTGTTGAGCCGATGCTGAGACTTGAACCTGGTTCCACCAGCTCGGAAGCCAACAGCTTTGGCTGTTATGCCACATCGTCTCCCATGGTCTTGCTACTTTGATCAGCTCACTGTGTGTGGCAGCAATGCCGGCTCCCGCAGGAGACAGTCTTCACTGGGTGCCCTGAGTAGGGCTACGGCACCCATGAATATGCGGCCAGGCCTGGGGCCAAAACCGGCCAAGGGAGTAGACCTCCTATTTTAAAGTAATTATTTGTCCCCAGGGCCCAGGGAGGGTTCTATGCAGCCCCCTGTTTTTAATCTTTTTTAAATAAGCCCCAGGGAGGTGGTGCTCGACCCCCCCACTGGAAGGGAAGGAAGGAGAAGACGGAGAAAGAGAAGGAGTAAAAGAAGAAGGATGAGGCGCAATAGGAAAAGGATTAATGTATTGTAATTAAAATTACTTTATGTAAAAAAAAACATACACATTCAATGACAAAAGCAAAGGTTACAGTGACATTATAGTTAGGCTCACATTTTAAACACAGAATTTCAGCAGTTACAGTTAGAGTTATCGCAAGTAACTATCACCATGTATGGCTAATTACCCCACATATTACAGCACTCATGACATCTTTGATAACATCATTGATAATGTCATTGTAATATTTGAAGTTAAATGTTTGAGGAAAAAACTGTGCATGATGGGGGAGTGAGTTATAGTTACCTTAGGTCACAAGTTATAATTACTTTAAAAAAACTATTTATAACAGCTGAATTTTTATGGTGTTGTACGTTTCAAAATGTGAGTCTAACTATAACATCCCTGTAACCTTTGTTTTTTAAGTGAATATATATATATATATATATATACTATTCCCTATACCAAACTTTTATTAGTATTATATATATATATATATATATATATATATATATATATATATATAAACTACGGACGGTCGCCCGTAGGTAGTTATAGTTAGGACCTAGAGCCTGAGCATTTGTGGTGGCTGTTGGACTGCCCCTATTGAGGCAGTCCAACCGCCACGTTATGAGGTTGGCGGGCAGCTCCATTACCCTACCACCGTCTTCGATTCTGACGGGCTGATGATGGTGGAGGTTGGAGTCAGCCAGGGCGGCGCTGAAGACAGCACCACCCTGCTGATTACAACCTGGTTCTCTGCCAGACCCCTCATGGCGGTAGCACCGCCATGAAAAGGCTGCCAGAGAACAGGTGCAGGGGGCCACAGGGGGCTCCTTGCACAGCACCCTCACAATATTTAGACAGTGAAAATTGCGAGGGTGCAGGTGCCCCCTGTAGTTACGAGCCGGCAACAATGCTCCTGCCACTTTCCCGCTGGACTGATAGGCAGAAACCTTGGTTTCCGCCCATCAGCCCAGCAAGAAAGTCATAATGGGCCTGGCAGGGAGGTGGTCAATAATGCAGCAACCTCCCCGTCGGAAGTTCGGCAGACGGGTCATCCTGTCCACCGAACTCATAAAAAGCATTTTTTGTTTTGTCAATATCTGGGGTGTCATTTGAGGAATCCTCCAAAAAAATGTGGGAGACCGAGCTTGCTGTTTTTTAGGTTTGTCACAGATTTGCAAATCGCCACTATTTTGTGCAAAATTAAAAAAAAAATCCTTTTTTGTCCTGTCAGGACCCTAGCACCAAGGCTAGGGGTTCAGGGTATTCCCACCCTGCCCCCTTTTTTTTTGCACAAGGTGTGCATGGCACGGAGTTGGCTGCGTAATGGGGGTAGGCTACGGGGCCTTTCTGATTTCTGTGTATATGCCTTGGTATGCCCTGTGAAAGGATGTGTATTGGTAGTAAAACTTACCAGGTGAAGAAACGCATGCTCAAACACATTAGAGCTATTGACAAGGGAGAAAAACAATATCCTGTAGCATACCATTTTGGGATAGAGCATAAGGCTAACATGAATTTTTTGCCCTGGATAGAATACCCAGTTCAGTGAGGGATAGAAATGGTATACGGATGTTGAGGGAACTGGAATCCAAGTATACAGTATTTTGCAGTTCAATACAATGGTTCAGTTTGGTCTTAATTCTGTTGAAGAAATGCTCACCCATTTAGGGGACTGAAGGCACATTTGCCCACCCTCTTTCAATCTAGTCTGGTGCTTAGAGGGGAACATCATGTGGGGATGGTACTGAATGGTTCCCCCTTTTAAAACAGTGCAGTTTGTTTCTGATGATGTATATCACTATTTGATATTTTTAAATGGTTTTCAATATTTATTATGTTTGTCTGTATTTATACTGGGTGGGCTCTTCTTCAAGAGATCTCATCAATGGACAGATGTACTGCATTAGAATATCTGTTGGACTTGGCTTTCCTGCCTAGCCTTGCTGGAGTCTGAGTATAGTGTTTTTTTACAACTGATGTGGTGGTGGTGTTTTGTTGTGAGTTAAACTATTTGGGCTCAATTACATTTAATAACATTGGGGAATATCTATGGTGTTGATGGAATATCACCTATACTGCTATTTCTTTAAATATGGATCTAATTTTACACTCATGTTAATTTTTTTATACTATCAACTTTTGTATTTAATTATTGATTTTGTTATTTCAATTTCCGTTAAATGACGTAGGACGCTATGGATGTAGGTGGGGCAAGAATTGCCCATTTGGGGTGTGGGGGTGTGGCTGGATGCCAATTAGGATGGCCACAGCCTAGCAAAAGTTCACACTTTTTATAGGCCTAGCCCACATTATCCAATTAATTATCCGTCTAAAGGCACTGAAATCTAATCCCTGTCATCTGACTGATCTTGCGGAAGAACAGGTATAGCCAAACACGGCTTGCAGCCAGCTGGAAGCAAGGCATGGCAGAGAGACCTACCGCACTGTGGTGTTCATGGGTGAGCCGCAATTGCCCAGGAGAGGAGGACCTCAGGAGCGAATGTGGGCAGTGGCAGACAGTGAGCCACAGTTTTGATTTCAGTGGCAGTGGCTGATATGCCTGGGGTGCCAAGAGCAGAGGACAGCTGACCGGTCTGGAGCGGCTAGACCTTGTGAGCTGAGCTGGTGGAGGAGTTGGGCCTCGGCGCTCTCCCTGGACCATGCAGGTGGAGGACCAGAGGCACATCGAGGTAAGCTAGTAGGTCGTCGGCGGCCGTGGGCACTCTGGCCCAAAGGAGACAGGTCTTGATGTCGGACTAGGAGTGCGGCCTGGAGGACCCGCCTAAGATTGGACCAGATAGGCTGCGCCAGTGGTGAGTGCTGGCTGCCGCATGCGTGGCCTGCCTCAGTAGTGGAAGAGAGAGCCTGTGATGTCGTGGCCTGGGGATGCCTCCGACGGATGGGAGAGAGGGGGGTGGCCTGATGAGCCAGATGAGGAGCAATGAGAGAAAGGACAATTGGGGCCTGGCGGGCTGCACAGAAGGGCCCTGGAAATGAGCACGGTGTGAGTCAGTGTGCTGCTGTCTACCTGTCTTTTGATGATTTTCAGGGCCTTGGAGCCCCGGTAGAGGTGGGGCAGACACCTGGGGTCTCATATTGAGTCTAACGACCCCCTGACTGTGTAGCGCTGGTGGAGAAAGCAGGCTTCAGAGCAGCAGGGGAGGGTCCCCCCTGTGTGGAGACTGGACTCCTGCACACCGTATGGAATGGTAGGAGGATGGGAAGGATACCAGTTTGCTGCTTACTAGACATTGAGTATTGATGGGCTGCTGGATCCTGGGATATCTGTTGGGCTGCTGACACCCCAGAGGGGTGTGCTTGAGGATGGGCGGGCTCCCCCCGGGCGCAGAGAGGACCAGTGGATGAGAGACGCGGTACCACATTTATTGCCACAATGGAGTGTGATGAAGCAGTGGGTACACCAGCACACCAAAAAATGTAATAAATATGCAATAAATATGCTAAGCAGAGTGCCCCTGGGAGCGAAGCAGGAGCGGTTGGTGGGGTCCCTGAGTCAGAGAGTGCTGCCAAGACAGCAGCTATCCTGCAGGAAAATAATGTCTTGAGAGTAACCATGGAGGACAAAGTGGAAGAACTCAAAGTAGATCTGGACCTTATCAGACAAGATCTCCGTAACACCACTCATAGGGTTACGGAGGTGGAAGGATGCCTCTCAGAAACAGAAGAAGTAGTTAAATTCCAAGAGGAAAACCTGACAAAACTAAAGCATTTGTAGACTCAACTCAAGGCCACAGCAGAAGATGCAGAGGGCAGGTCCAGACTAAATACTCTCTGTGTGGCGGGAATCCCCAAAGGTGTGAAAGGCAATACTCCTACTAAACTCATGTGGTATTGGTTACTGATCTGGGTCCCAAAGATGAAGTCTTGACACTTTTAATCATGGAGCGTACTCACAGGACATTGACGGCTCGACCCATTGTGGGTGCCCCGCCGTGGCCATTCATAGTGCGGCTGCTCAATTATGTGGACAGAGATGCAGACCTCAAGGCAGCGAGATGAGTGGAACCCCTGATGTATCAATCTGCCACAGTAATTCCTTTCGCACACTACACCTTAAAAGTACAACAGCAATGCCGATCACTCTTGGAAGCCAAAACTAAGTCATGAGCGATGAGGCTCACATACCCAGCCCATCTAAAACTTATTTTGAGGAAAAGCCCTTTTTCTTTGACACACAAGAGGCAGTCTGGAACTGGTTTGGGGAACGAACACCCATGACATTGAACTCCCAGCCTATTCAGTAAGATGAAGGCATTAAGATGACAGTACGGGGATAGGATACGGTGCTGCGGCAGCCGACTCGGAGAAGGGGGCACCATACCCGCTCCCTAGAACATGAGGCTGCTAGGGAAATGAAAGACATGTCTACCTCTCTGGTGAGCCCGGGGACTCCCGCTGATGAGGTGGATCTAACACAGAGGTTGCAGTTGACTGCACGGCAGAAAGATTGATCATTTAGCGGATGGTCACCTGTGTTTCAGTATGCATGTAAAAGGGATTATGGGGAGATAGGTAGGGAGCTACAGGTAAATGTTCAAAATTCTTGTTGGAGGGGGCTCAGTTATGTTGAGGAGGGGGGATGTTGTGCACAGAGTGCTACAGTTCAGAGTTTAGCCTGGTTGGCCTGTCCCTAGTCACAACACAACAGGTACTTCTAGTTTGGAAAGTATGGGGGTGGGAGTTGGGATGGAGTTCTCTGTTTAATTCTTGTAAGTTAATGAGACAATGACAGCATGACAGCACAGTATACATCAAAGGATAGCGCACACTTTTTAATTATGGACACCACCATGACGGGGAGCAATAATCCGGTCCTCTCCAGGCTAGGCACGCTCAAAATATTGTCCTGGAATATGAATGGAATTCTGGATAAAAATCAAACATGGAGCAGTTCTTAGATCCTTACTGAACTGAGGCGGATATTGTGCTTCTTCGAGAAACACCTTCTGGTAACAAGTGCCTTTTCTTGGTCCACAAGGTATACTACCAGGCTTATCATTTGGGATTTCACTGGGGCTTCAGGGGCGTGGCCATATTAATAAGAAAGCGTATTCCACTGGCTGTTACACACACATGGACGGATGACCTGGGTTGATATGTGGCTGTGGCTGTGTCAGCCCATATTTTGAGTGTCTACGCTCCTCCTCCACTCACAATGGGTTTCCTGGCTCAACTGTCAGGGTTACATTAGGAATTAGCGGAGGCCCCATGGATATCGGGGGTGTCATGAATGGGGTGTGCAGTCTCCATATGGATCGATCCTCGGTCGGGACGAGTGGGAGTGGGTCAACACATCTAGCGACTTTTTTACACAACCTGAACCTGGCAGACATATGGAGAATACAACATCCAACTGAGAGAGGTTACACCTTTTACTCCGGAGCTCACCAAACCTTCTCTAGAATTGACTATTTTCTCATGCACGCAGAGGTGTGCCACGGGTGATAGAGGTGGGACACTTAGCGAGGGGACTATCTGACCACTCACCAATAGAGATGACCTTGATCTTGGGTGTGGAAGGTGTGAGGGCGGGATAGAGGCTGGATAGCTGGTACCTCTAACAGGATGATTTCAAAGACATGTGCCACCAACATAGCGAGCAATACTTCCCTGAATATTGGGGAAAATTGGGGATAGGGAGTTGGTCTTGGAGACCCAAAAGGCCTTTTTGAAGGGTGAGATCATCAGTTATCTGAAAGGCCAAAGAGAAAAAAGTAGGCAGAAGATCCGGGACCTAGAGAGGCACATCCTGAATCTGGAGGGCGGCCTTGCATCTCTGGCTCAGGAGGAACTCCTGCGAGATCTAACACACACACACACAGACAGACTCTGTTGAGGTAGGAACTAACACAAGAAGCACGGGCAGCCTGGAAGCCCAAACGCAGCAGAATCTACCCATGGGATGGCGAGGCCAGTAAAACCTTGCATTGGTTGTGCACGCCTAGGACAAGGCTGGCTGTCATGCCATACTTGCAGCTGGGGGATTGCTTGAGGGTGATGTGCCACGAGCCAATGGCTCAGGCTCTCGTCAAGTATTATCGGGGCCTTTTTGGATGAAACCGGTGGGGCCCCCACCCGACCCTCATCCAGCTTGTGCAATACCTGCCAATTCCAAGTCTTTCAGTAGAAGACAGAGCCTCCCTAGAGGCGGGCATTTCGGTTTAAGAATTAAGAGCAGCATTAGCCCAGCTAAACCGCGGGAGAGCGCCCGGACCGAATGGCTTCCCTCCTGAGTACTGATGTCTGGTATGGCAACAGGCAGGCCGACCTATGCTGGAAATGTTCCAGGAGGCCTTGGAAAAGGGCAAATTACCCCCAGGTCTCCGGATGGCAGATACTGTAGTATTGCCCAAACCAGGAACTGCTGGCCAACATTGCGAAGATTTCCTACCTATATCATTAATAAACACAGAGGTAAAGGTGTTGGCGCTGGCCAATCACTTGGGAAAAATCATTGCCCATCTGGTACACCCAGATCAGCCTGGATTTATGCTGACGCGGGCTACAAGGCATAATGTGTGGCGCCCGCACAACGCTATTGCCCTAAGCAAATCGGTGGACGAACACAGGGCCTTGTTATCCATCGATTTTCAGAAGGCCTTTGACTCGGTTAATTGGGCATATATGTTCGCACTTTTGAGCGGATCGGTTGTGGTCCCTGGTTCATCATCTATGTGAGACTCTTGCATGCTGATCTCAGAGCCAGGGTACGCATGGGGGGAACAGGTTGGTTTTTAGTGAATAGGGTCACAAGTTAGGGCTGCCCCCATCTCCCTTGTTGTTTGTAATCATGATAGAGCCGTTGGTCGCCTGGGTGCAAGTGGGTCGACTATATAGGGATTTCCAATAGGAGGATGCAGTGAGTGATAGAATATCGTTATATGCCGACAATGTACTCCTGTACTTGGGTGAACCTGAGGTATCTGAACTGAGGGCATTGCAAATCCTAGAGATATTTGTTGAGTACTCGGGACTCCTTATTAAACAGCGGAAGTCTTTCATTTACCCTATAACCCTGTGCCTAGCCAAAATGCCATGGACGACTGGCCTATCGATCCAACCTGAAGGATTTAAGTATCTGGGGGCATTTGTCACAGGGACCACAGAATATTCCTTTGAGAGGAACTCGGCTCCGCAGCTAGAGAGACTGTCCAAAGACATTCTGTTCTGGAAGGCTCTTCCACTGTCCTCACTGGGGCGCTCGGCCATATTCAAAATGGTGGCACTACCACTCCTTTTGTATCACTTACAGAATCATCTGTTTCCCCATCGTTAAATCCTTTTTCCTGAAAATGAACGCCCAATTGCGTACACTGCTTTGGGAAAACGGAATCCAACGCATCTCTTTAGATACGTGTTGTCATTTAGTTTTTGAGGGAGGCGTGGCCACGCCAGATATCCAGCTGTATTAGTTGGCGGCGCACCTTCTTATCATCAATGATTGGTGGTTTTGGGGTTCACATACCCAGCCTACGCTCTTGAGGGATCGATTATAGGAATGCAAGGCACACATGCACACATGCTTTATGGGGGAGCCCTCAGGAGAGAATTGCCGCAGCGACTTGGGTGGGGCTGGAGACGTGGGAGGTGGCAAAAAAGGCTACAGGTTGGAAAAATAGACTTAGAAATACCACTATGGCAGGGGACCTGTTTGCCACGGGTTGTGGCTCTAAGGAGCTTCGTTGCTTGGGACCTTGTGGGGATCTGGAAACTAGGGGACATACTAGATAACGGAACATTGAAATCCTTCCAAGATCTACAGAGGGAATTTGGACTTCACCGCATGCAGTTTTTAAGATACCTACAGCTTTGACATGCACTGGCACCCACGCTTCGGGTGCTTCTGGAGATACCAGAATTCTCGCCTCTGGAGACCAAGCTTCTACTGACAAACATGACAGAACAAACACTGACATATAAAATGCTTCTCAGGAACATGCCCGATCCTATGGAGACTGCACAGGGCCTGGGAGGCGAACTTAGGAGACCTGGATGACCACGACTGGAGGGTGGCATTGGAGGCACCCAAAGAGATAGCCATAGCTTCACAATTCAGGCACATTCAGTTAAAATTGCTTCATCACACTTATTTTACCATGGCACAACTACATCACATTGGCTATTTGAACAACAGCATTTGTCTGGGTTGTGGGGATATACCAGGAAATTTGATACATGTGTTCTGGTACTGTTCTGCTCTCGCCTGTTTCTGGGAGGGCATTTTTGAAAAGCTGGGGGAGGTTTTAGGCTGGGAAATTCCAAGGGATCCCAAATTGATCCTTCTACACATCACTAACGGGCTTGAAGGCACAAGATATTAAAAAACGCTTTTGTGGTTACGCCTGGTGCTCGCTCAGAGGGATATCACAAAGGCATGAAAGGATTTGCACGTTCCCTCGATCGAGGGGTGGGCCCAAGGTGTGGATTTCTGCATTAGATTGGAAAGACCCATTTATGTAGCGAGGGGGTGCCCCAAGAAGTATTACAAAATATGGACTGGTTGGGTGAAGACACAAGGGATTCTCCTGGAGCCAATTCCAGATAGACCATGGACAACTAACGCCTAAGGAGGGTGGGGGAAGACTTCAGTTCTGCAAGTGTTGTCTATATTATTGCTTGTTTCTGAGACACACTATGTACTGATATTGACTGCTTATGCTGCTATGTTTATTGTTGCTTGCTCTGCCTGTGAAGGGCTTAGGAGCCCCGATGTAACTGAAGGAGAAAAGTTAATAAAATATTAATATAAAAAAAGTATTGCCCACTAGGGCTTGATTATGGTTGTCTTGGTTATCTTTTACTGTTATAATTTTTTATACCAACTCAGCAGTGAGAGCTCTAAGACACTACAACAGGCAATTTTAAATATTGTCTTTCAGGACCAGAGTTGTTATTTATGATTTTCATACGATACACTAGCTTTATAGATATAATGACAACCCTAGGCCGGTTAAGCCTTGAACACAAAATTCACAAGGTTCAACTTTGCCTTTGATGTATATGAGAAAATCCATATTATACAACTAAGTACTAAATTAAAGCATCCACTCGATTTGAGTAAATGGATTATATGATGATAACTCTTTAGTCTGCAAATACAATACTTTTTACCTGTTGAAACATGCAAATTATATAATTTCATCTGAGACTGGCATTATGAACATGTTCTAAGATGGCAGCATTGTTTACTTCTGAAGATAATGCTCTGTTTACCCTTCGGTAACAGAACTCACTCACCTGTGAACAAGGCATGTTGAAACCGAAACACGTTGGGTGTTTATTTTGGCATGACCGTATAGCTCAAACAAAATTACTGTCACGTAACTCAATCAGAGTTTAGGAAGTATTTCTCAGGACCGGAGTGGATTGTTGAGAAGTGATTTGGATTTGAGTCCCTTCTTCACCCGAACGTTTCACCAAGAGCATGACGGTTGCAAGAGGATATATATATATATATATATATATATATATGTGTGTGGCGGGTGGTTGGACGCAGGCACCCAATCCCCTATGGGCCCTCAACCCTCTTTTTTATTTTGCTGCACCACAGATCTACTGCAATTCTCCAGGGGGCCACACTGGGTCTTGCTGTGAACACCCCAGAAATTTGTTTTAGCTACCTCCTTATATCTTATTTTAATATATTTTGTGGAATCCAAAAATGTCCTTTAGGACATAGCCAGCTAATCACACTGCATACTTGAGCTTATGGATCCATGGTGGAAAACTGGCATGAAATACACCTGCATTTTGATCCTCAATTTCTCAAAGACAATTAATTTACACCAAATCACAAAAAACACACTTTCTGGATTAATATCTAGCTTTCTTATCAATTTGGTGTCATTTCATTAAGCCAGCTGTGGCTGTTTCTAAAGTTCACGTAGAAACTTTTTTTTTGTAATCCCCCTTTTTCTCTGCACCTGCTTTACAGATCACTCTGAAACTTGCCAGGAACAATTTGAGGTGAATCAGACTTGTATTTTGAAAGATTTGCAAAGGTTCAACTAACAGCACCAAAGTTATTAGCAAACCGAAAAATGCATTTCTTACAGAATGGTGGCCCTAAGTATAAATACCCACAAATTGGGTATATAGTATCAATATCTATACATTGAAAAAAGCAAAGGTTATAGTATTGTTATAATTAGTTGATATGTCAGTGAAACCACTGACATTAGAGCTATTTATTGATATATTTGTGTATGTGTGAGTGTGTGTGTGTTCACTGAAAAATCTAAAGGGATTTTATAGTTAGGCTCAGATTTTACACACACAAAACCATAGAAAGTGAGCAGTTACAGTTATCTGAACTAACTATAACTTACGCCCCGCAATGCACTGCTTATTTCCTCACACATTACATCACTTATGACATGGACAGTTACATCACTAACAACATCTCAAGTACCATCACTGATTACATAATTCAGTAAAGTAAACTTCAATATACTTTGTAAAATATAAGTTAAATTTTTTGAAAATAAGATGACAACACAGTTAAGAGACGTACAGCACAGAGCTAACTGTAAAATGATGAACAACTACATTCACTTCCTTCCTCTCCAGCCGAACCCAGAAAGTCAGGCTCCCTCCTACCATTCACCTTGAAACCGACGGAAACCAGCTGCGGAGTCCCCCAGGTCTCCTCTCTGAGCCCCACCCTCTTCAATTTCTACATGACCCCGCTCGCTGAGAGCTATGTGAGGCCTTAAGCAGTGCATTGTGGGGGCATAAGTTATAATTCGTTCTGTGAACTACAACTGCTGAATCTGAGCCTAACTATAACGTCACTGTAGCCTTTGATTTTTTTCAGTGAATTTCTACGTTGTTTTTAAATTCTATTTCCGTCCCTGTAACCTTTGGTTTTCATTAAATTCCACTGCTTTTTAAATAAAAATTGTACTACAATTTCAACCATACATTCAATTCAGTAATATACATTTTCTGAAGTTTAAAAATACGTTATTAGCAACCTTGTTACACATTTTAACAACAACAATTACCAAAACAACATAAGGTATCTTATTTAAACTTTACATAAATGCAATACAGCAAGTCTTTCTCTTTTTTGCATTTTAATTATGGATCCACAGATCAGCTACAATGCCACAACGAATCTGCTGCAGTTCCAAGAACAAACACAAACATCAACTTCTCATTAGATACCCTAAGTCTCCACCCATCCACATTGCAAACCATAACAAAAATCAGTTATATCACATCTCCCTGGAGACAGACTCAAAACCACAGCTCCATCATCTTTCTGGCTTTTCTCCGAAGAAAAAGAGTTTCAAAGATAGGATGTCTTCTGCTGAAGATAGAAGAGAAGAGGCAGAAGGAAGAAGACTTACCACCTCTTAAGAATTCCTCCAAAGTTTGAAAATATTTTTCCATCCCTTCAGGAGAAAATAAAGTTCTTCATACATTTTGATTTGCCCAATGCAATCTATACAGCAAACAACTATCAAAAGATATGGTGAAGAAGTATTCACATGCCACAGCCTCTATTTGGAAATACCTAAAGACCATACATAGAAGGATGTATCACAAAATGATAAAAGAGGGATGATGATGTATCAGCAGCAGTAGGTAGGACCCTTACCTCTTGACCAGATGGTTACCAACCCCGTAGTTTCATGACGTGGTCACTCACTGTAATAAATGCCATATTCCAGTATCACTAAAAATGTAATCTGTTGGCTAGTTTAAGCATAATCCTTAATTTCTTTTCACCTCACTGTTCCCTCTTTTATTCCCCTTTAAACACAAGTAGATATCCAAAAAGCAAATATAGTATACACTTACCTTTACATTACATAATATAACCAAGTGAGTAGCTACATAAGTGGTTATGTCAGTATATAACAGGCTGTGTATTGTCTGAGTCTGGGTATATGAGTGGCTGTACGTATGGATGACTGGGTGTGTCAGTGGGCGAGTGGATATGTATCAGTGCTTCTATGGATGTGTCACTGGATGTATAAGCTGTGTGGGTGTGTGACCGGGTGTGTTAGTGACTGTGTGGGTGTCTAAATGGGTATGTAAGTGACTGTATGGATTGGTAATGAGTTGTATAAATGGGTGTTTGGCTGTGTAACTGTGTGTGCAAGTGGCTCTCTTAGTAGTGAATATTTAAGTGCTGTGTGGGTGTTTTAGTGTATGTGTAAGTCCCTCTGTCAACATCTGACTGTGTGTGTGTGTTGCTCTATGCTTTTGTAAATAGGTATGTGAGTAGCTGTACAGGTGGATGACTGGATGTATGGGTGTATACATGCATGGGTAACCAACTGTCTGAGTGCTGGCTACATGAATGGCTGCATAGGTGTGTGAGTGGGTGTGGCAGAGCCTACATGGGCATGTGAATGACTATATAATTGGATGTGTAGGTGAACAAATGGGTGTGTGATGGTTTTATGGGTATGTGGCTCAGTGTGTCAATAACTATCTGTGTGTATGACTAGTGGGTACATAAGTGTTTTTGCAGGAGTGTAAATTGGTGTGTACATCCCCACCTGATTGTGTTTGTGGGTGCAAATTACATACTTTTAAATTACATACTATAAGCAAGCACCCACATCTAATTTCAAACACATTCATGCTGGCTTAATAAAAACAACTTTATTTCTCTTTCTCCTTTGCTGCTCACTATTTTTTTACATAATGCTCTCATCTACCCTCCCTTCTATTTTGCCTCTTACTGTAGTGTCTAGAAGCTCCACATTTTCTTTCAGCCTATACACTCTCATAGTTTTTCACTACAATTTTTATAACACAACCTAATTCACATACCTGTAAAATGTATTTGCTGTTGTGAAACTTTTATGTTAATATCTGTTTTTCCCTGAAAATCGCAAGTCGGAAATATGGCAATCCTCCTCCACTCTCAGTAGAAAAGTACCAATAACGGCTATCCTTCCCAATGTGTTGTCACTCATACTGCTATACTTTACAAATCACAGACTTCCTTTCATCTTTTATTTTTGTTAGACCAGTTCTAAATGGTCTTTATTTGTTAACTCCTTCCATGTTTCCTATAAAGTAGTCCAATTTGGTAGGGTTTTTTGCAGATCTGCAGATCTAGCGTAGGACTCAGCACGGTCCCCACGTGTGGTCTGTGGTGGATCCACACAGCAGCCAGTAAAAGCATTCAACACTCTGCTATCAATGCTTTTCATTTATATTTTTGTTTGACAAATATTGTCAATTAGAAGACATATACTCCCTACTGAGCAATGTATGTACACCAGTCTGCTTTCAACACTACACTCTTTTGTTTCCTTCCCCCACACTCTTTTAGCTCCATTTCAATAGTAACCATGTTTCTAATAGTCTCTGCCTACCAGTATGTTAAACATTCACAAGACTTTCTTTCAACAGCATATTAGCTAAACATTAACTGTAACATGTGTTGTTGAACGTTTGCAATTCCAGGCATATCCCACATACCATAACTTGACCAATGGGCTGCCCCTTTTTCTATGATGTTTTGCTTTCACTACTGACCGAGCTGACAAAGATCTCTCGAATGCACTTCTTAGTTCAAAGAAGATATTTATTAGTTCACCATGAGGTTCCTAAAAGGAGATTAGCATGTTGAAAGCACACGTTTACAAATAGTCACAGCAATGAAAGAAAAACATACCAAAATGATTCTCCACTGCAATGTACACAGCAAATATATGTATTTATATTATAATGTAAAGCAAATAATGAAGTAAAAATGCATCACCATAGGGCCTGCCAAGTTCTTCATCTTTCTTATGCCAGCAAGACGATGACCCCGTTCCACTGCGAAAGAGAAAGAGATCTCCACCCTCACGGGAACGATATCAGGCATCCGACGTCTAGAATCCTGATTGAGGCCACTCACACTCTCACTGTCGCACTGGGTCTTTTTATATCTTAAAAAAAACAAAAGGAGCTTTCTGGAAAAAAAAACGTATTTCGCTTTTCAAACATGCTGGCTAGTTTAGGTCAGGGTTGAAAGAAACAGGTTGGAACTGGCCAGTTTCCCAAGGTGTCTCACCCAAGCCTAAGCCGTTCTCTGCTGTACCATCAACATCAGTCTAGTACATCCTTATCATGCTGACTGACTAACTCCTCCATATTATTTACTAGCTCTTCGGTGATAATATGTTCTAGCTCTTCGGTGAGAAACAGCACGAAAACAAAACAGAATGCACAGTTTACAATGTGGCCTTTAACATGGCAGTGTCTAATGCTACGATAAAGTCAATAGGCAGCTAAACTGAATACAAAATGTAGTCTGTAACTGGTGAACACTGGTGTCAACACCAGGGCAGTGCGCGCTCTATTGGCGACTAGAATGCAAAAACCCAGCACTCTCAAAACAACGTAATTTATGCATTGTGCTGATATGTTGTTGTTTAACCTTTTGCATTGCAGAGTTTAATCCTGAAGACTTATTTTTAATGTGTTTACAAATACTGTTAATTTGCAATGTATTGCTGCAGGCTTTCAGAGTGTGTTAGGGTGTGGTCCCTTTCCAGGGCCTTCCAGAGACTTGCCCTGCAGCATGCCTGGGTGTGGTTGTGGGCTGGGCCAAGACTCTATAAAAGGGAGCCAGCCCAGCTCCAAGTGCTCACTATTCAGAGGTCCCGGTGCAGAGCAGCAGCTACTTCCTGAGCTCCTGTCCTGGTGGCCTATTTGATATTCCAGGCCTCTGCCCTTCATTCTTCATTGGTGATCCTTGTTCTGGGCGGTAAGGTGGTCGTTGCGCTCACCTCCCGACGCCGTTATCGAGAACTTTTATATTCTTGCCCTAATTCTTTGATGATTAACAGATTACTTTGCGCGCTACCATTTCTTGACATTTATATAGTGGTTTACGAATCGGCAAGACGCGCAATTAGTTTCATCATGATTTGACTTTGTTATTCATTGCGCGCTACCATTTCTTGACATTTGCATGGTGGCTTAAGAATCGGCAAGACGCGTGATTAATTTCATGGTGCTTCAACCTTGTTGTTCATTGCGCGCTACAATTTCTTGACATTTACATGGTGACTTATGAATCGGCAAGACGTGAGATTCGTTTCATGGTGATTTAACCTTGATATTCATTGCGTGCTACTATTTCTTGACATTTTACATGGCGGCACTCGAATCGGCAAGATGCACAATTCTCTCCTCAAGCTTAATTAATGTTGTTCATTGCATATCACTATTCTAAGACACTTATTAGGTAATATTCGACAAGTTGTGTGATTTGTTTCCTGAATCCATATTGTGTTATTCATGGTGCACAATCCTTTTATGGTGTTTACTATATATATGAAAATCTGCAATGTGCGCAATTCGTGTTGAAACATTTCAAGAGAACACAAAAGGCCAGAGTTTCTAGATGCAATATTGCATGGTCCTAGTATGCCTTCTCAAAAAAGGATTCATGTGACTGGTTTAGAACTTATTCAGAATGTTTTCCTGATTCTCATGTAAAGGAAAGTACTTGAATTTGAAAGTTTCATTTAATCCATCTTGATTCCCTTACAGGTATCCGGCCATCTTGAAACGTAGTCATCTTAAGCCTAATTCTTAGGTTGTTCATGTTTTCAGAATGACTAGGCTTAGAGTCATAGTCTAGTATTGATTTCATGAGATGTAATTTTCATATTGTGTATTTTAACCTTTTTCTTACTACAGGTCTCCTTCCCATCTGTTCCCTTCCTAATCCCCTCTTCCCCTCTTGAACTCTCTTAGCCTCTGTGATTTATCTATCAGAGTCTTGGAGCTGTTCAGTGGTGGACGTGTTGGGAACGTGCGCAGACCACGAGGATCTGGTGACTCTGACAACTGGACAGCTAATCCAGGTGCAAAGTGGTGCAGCACAAAGCCAGTGGTCAAAACACATATTTCACTACACATGGTACTCCTTCTGTTGACTCTACTCAGCACATGACCTTGGTGTTTTAGCAACTCACTAATTAGATCATCACTGTTGGTCAACCCCTGCTCCTTTTTTTAAATTCTTTAACCACCATGGAACTAACTTGGAAGACGGTTTCCTTCCCCTTAATAACTCAAATGGGGTTTTCCTTGTCACTGAATGGGGTGTAATTCTATAAGATAATAACATACTCTGAAGAGCCTTCTTCCATGACAGGTTAGATTTCAGAGCCAGCTGTATAGCTTCCTTAACTACCCTATTGAACCTTTCGACTTGAACATTTCCCTCTGGATGATATAATGATACAATTTAATTTTACTAGATGTGAGCTGCACACCATTATCCGTTACTAGAGTCTCAGGAATCCCTTCCCTGGAAAACACATCCTCTAAAAAGTCAATGACCACATCCAAGGCCAACCATACAAACTTCTGGCCACTTAGAATGATAATCAATAAGGACAATGGCATATGCCTCTCCGGATGATAAGGGGCGAAAGGCCCCATAAAATTAATCACTACCTTCCGCCAAGGTCCTTCAGGGAATCAAACCATCTTCAGAGGTACTACCATTGCCTAGACAGACTTGTCACTTGCCTTGCATGCATTGCATTCCCTCACCGAACGAACCACCATACAATCCACCCCTGGCCACCAAAAGCTTTCCTCAATTTTCCTGTTATTACATATGGATAACTCATCCTTGTTCTTTCAAAATGTACTACATTCCCCTTAGAGCTGCCACTCAGATGGCCACCCCTTCATAAGATATTCCTTTACCTTTGCTAAGATCCCATCTTTTTGCATTTCCTTGATCCACTTATCCTCGGAAAACTCCAATTCCATCCCATGATCTTTAATAAATATCACATTGTCATACATAAAAGCCACATCACACTCATTATCATCCACTTCCTCACAATTCTCATACGTCAAAGACAACTGTGATAATCTATCCGCCACCCTATTATCCTTCCCTGGTAAGTGCATAATCTCATAATGGTACATTAGCAGTTTTGAGGCGAGTCTCGCTAACCGGGGGGTAAGATTTCTCCCACCTCCAGGACTCAAGATATTTACCAAGGGTTTGTGGTCCACGCATATCTTAAATTTGAGACCCCACACATACATCCTAAAACACTGGACAGCCGAAGTCGCAGCTAGTAATTCCCTTTTGTTAGAAATGGGGTCTTTGGTTGACAGTCAAGTTACCCCCTGTTCAAGCAAGGACCCTCACTCTAGTCAGGGTAAAAGAGAATCACCCTCAGCTAACCCCTGCTTACCCCCTTGGTAGCTTGGCAGAGCAGTAGGCTTAACTTCAGAGTGCTAGGTGAAAAGTATTTGTACCAACACACACAGTAACTTAATGAAAACACTACAAAATGACACATCACCAGTTTAGAAAAATAAATATTTCCTATCTAAACAAAACAAGACCAAAACGACAAAAATCCACCATACACAAGTCAAGTTATCAATTAAAAATCAAAAAGAGTCTTTAAGTAGTTTTAAAAACATACTAGCGCTGCTAGAGTGAAAATGTACCTGGTGTGGCTCAAAAATAACCCCGCACGGGCGGGTGTGTGTCAAAAATAACTCCGCACGGCGGTACTTGAATTAAAAATCCAGCCGCACGATGATCCTGCAGCGCAGGTTGTGATCTCCCAGCCTCCGTCAGCGATGCTGCGCATCGTTTCTCCTGCTCCGTGCGTCGATTTTTCGGTCGCGTTTCCTGCGAGCGTTGTTTCTCAGCTGCGGAGCTGGCGGCGCGTCGTTTTTTCAGCCGCAGGTCGGATTTGCGTCAATCTTTTCCCCGCACGGCGCTCTGGGCGTGTATTTTCTTGTCTTTAGGCTGCCAGCTTCTCCTTTCAGGGTCCCAGGAACTGGATGGGCACCACAGGGCAGAGTAGGAGTCTCTACAGAGACTCCAGGTGCTGGCAGAGAGAAGTCTTTGCTGTCCCTGAGACTTCAAACAACAGGAGGCAAGCTCTAGATCAAGCCCTTTGAGATTTCTTCTCAAGATGGAAGGCACAAAAAGTCCAGTCTTTGCCCTCTTACTCTGGCAGAAGCAGCAACTGCAGGATAGCTCCACAAAGCACAGTCACAGGCAGGGCAGCTCTTCTTCCTCAGCTATTCAGCTCTTCTCCAGGCAGAGGTTCTTCTTGGTTCCAGAAGTGTTTCCAAAGTCTGTGGTTTTGGGTGCCCTTCTTATACCCAATTTCTCCTTTGAGGTAGGCCTACTTCAAAGTAAACTCTTTGGAATGTGAAATCCTGCCTTGCCCAGGCCAGGCCCCAGACACTCACCTGGGGGTTGGAGACTGCATTGTGTGAGGGCAGGCCTAGCCCTTTCAGGTGTGAATGACCACTCCTCCCCTCCCTCCTAGCACAGATGGCTCATCAGGATATGCAGGCTACACCCCAGCTCCCTTTGTGTCACTGTCTAGTGTGAGGTGCAACCAGCCCAACTGTCAAACTGACCCAGACAGGGAATCCACAAACAGGCAGAGTCACAGAAATGGTATAAGCAAGAAAATGCTCACTTTCTAAAAGTGGCATTTTCAAACACACAATCTTAAAATCAACTTTACTAAAAGATGTATTTTTGAATTGTGAGTTCAGAGACCCCAAACTCCACATGTCCATCCGCTCCCAAAGGGAATCTACACTTTAATCAGATTTAAAGGTAGCCCCCATGTTAACCTATGAGAGGGACAGGCCTTGCAACAGTGAATAACGAATCTAGCAATATTTCACTGTCAGGACATATAAAACACATTATTATATGTCCTACCTTAACCATACGCTGCACCCTGCCCTTGGGGCTACCTAGGGCCTACCTTAGGGGTGTCTTACATGTAAGAAAAGGGAAGGTTTAGGCCTGGCAAGTGGGTACACTTGCCAAGTCGAATTTACAGTTAAAACTGCACACACAGACACTGCAGAGGCAGGTCTGAGACATGATTACAGAGCTACTTATGTGGGTGGCACAACCAGTGCTGCAGGCCCACTAGTAGCATTTGATTTACAGGCCCTGGGCACCTTTAGTGCACTGTACTAGGGACTTACTAATAAATCAAATATGCCAATCATGGATAAACCAATCACATACACATTTTGTAAAGGAGCACTTGCACTTTAGCACTGGTTAGTAGTGGTAAAGTGCCCAGAGTGACAAAAACAGTAAAATCAGTGTCCAGCACACATCAACAACCTGGGGAACAGAGGCAAAAAGTTAAGGGAGACCACGCCAAGGATGAAAAGTCTAACACCTTTCAATAACAGAGTAGTTCCTCTCCGTTTGTGTTAGAGTATGGGATGCATATGCTACCACCCACTCATTCTCATTCCTTTTTTGGGACAGGACAGCACCAACGCCATACCCACTAGCATCCACACAAATGATACAATTTGCATTTTCATCAAATTGTCTTAGATATGATGCATTTACAATTTCTTTTTTAAGTGCTGCAAATTCTTCAGTAAATCTCTGTCCCCAGCAAAACATTGCATTTTTCCTTAGTAGCGCTCTAAGATTCTCGACCTTGGATGTGTAATTTTCTATGAAACGTGAGTAAACTTCTATCAGCCCTAAGAAGGATACCAACTGTTCCTTGCTCTTGGGTTCTGAAGCATCGCAAATGGCTTCCACATGGCTAATTTTCGGATGAATGGCATCCTCTGAAATTACTTGACCCAAATATTCCACATGTTGTTTCCAAAATTAGCATTTTTGTTCTTTCACAGTTAGTCTATTGTCCATAAGTGCTTGAAGACCTTCCTTCAAAATGCAATCATGTTCCTTTTATCCTTCCCAAATATCAATATTTCATCCTGAAAAACCTTTGCACCAGTTATATTTGATAATACTCTGGATAATACCATTTGGAACATACCAGATGCACTGGCTAAACCAAATGACATCCTTTTGTACTGGAACAAACCTTCAGGTGTTATGAAGGCTGTGCAGTGCTTAGAGGTCGGATCCAGCGGAATTTGATGATAAGGGTTTGCTAA
The DNA here is from genome assembly GCF_031143425.1 of Pleurodeles waltl. Lineage (NCBI taxonomy): Eukaryota > Metazoa > Chordata > Amphibia > Caudata > Salamandridae > Pleurodeles > Pleurodeles waltl. Next base: position 742,489,848 of record NC_090450.1, on the reverse strand, counting down.
ATCAATTGTTGAGAAAAAGTTTGCATCACCAATGGACGACATTAATTCTTGCAAATTTGTAGCATTGTTTAAAGAACAGAAGTCCAAAGAAAGTCTTAGATCGCCATTGGATTTCAAGGAAATTACAATTGGAGATACCAAATCAGAACTTTCAATTGGTTCGATAATGTCCCTTTCACATAAATGATGCAAAATTTCTTTTAGTTTCCCTCTGTAATTCAATGGAACATTTCTTAACTTTTGCCTCACAGGTAAAGAATTCTCTTTTAAGATGATGTAATGTTTAAAAAATTTCAAGGTTCCTAACACGCTGATAAAAACATTCGGAAATGCCTCCTTTCAGACAGAATATGTATAATTTGTACTTTTAATACTACCCTCACCCACTGCATATATGGGTGGGCCAGCTTTAGGGTCACTCTCACTCCAAGTTCAGTCATGTGTGGCCAACTTAAAATCATAGCTCCTTTTTCTGCTATAAGTACATTTCCTAAACATATTTTTCCGGCAAATCCAATTTCAGCTGGCACAGACCCCACAGTAGAAATTTTTATGACCAGAATAACTACATGTGCTTGAATTTGTATTCTCTAACAATCTACCAGGCCACAGTTTGTCAAACAACCTTTTCCCCATTATGGTGTACCACGCACATGAGTCCACCATGGCTTTGACCTGTATTCTATCTATGCTTAATGTACACTTAGGCAATTGGGCATTCTTTGCTTTGCTGTTCTCGCTCTGCATACTTAATACCACATCATGCATACCATATTCAAGCTCCTCATCATTAGGATCATCCACAATACAATTTACTTTTTTTTCTCCACACTTTTCCACACATGTGAAAAATGTCCTTTCTTCTTACACACATTGCATGCCTTTCCAATGGCAGGGCACAATTTAGAATTAGCTAAATGTGTTTTAGCTCCGCATCGAAAACACAGTAGCCCTCTAGTTTTACCAACCGCAAGATTTTTTTTACTTACCACTCTTCTCACTCCCTACAGCGCACATAGGCCCTCATTTTAACATTGGTGGTAAAAAACGCCTACTGCCGCAGCGACAGCAGCCAAAAGACCGTCGCCGCGGCTACCCGCCGTCCGCCATATTATCGCCACAGATGGATCTCCACCACAAGAATGGCGGAAATCTGGCCGTGGTCAGTCTGGTGAATGGCAGTAAGGCGGTGCTGCTACCACCAGCAGCACCATGCCAGTAGACCACCGCCAACCCTATTATGAGAAATAATATGGCCTGGCGGTGTTCTGCTGGCGGGCCCTGCTGGCGGTAGCAGCGCCCCATCATGGCTCCTGCCGGAGGACACCCTGGATCCAGGTAAGTCGTGCCTCTGACAGGGAAGGGGGGTGTTCTGTGTGTGGGGGTGGGGGTGTGTGCGAATGTATGGGTGTGCATGAATGCGGGTGTGTTTTTAGTGTTAATGCGTGTGTGCATGCACAGACATGTGAGTGTGTGTATGTTATGAAATGTGTCTGCGTGTATGTTTGGAAGTGTGTGCAGATGTGTGTATGATTGGATGTAGGCATGCATGTAAGTATGTGGGAATGGGTGTGTGTATGCATGTGTGTGTGTGTGTGTGAAGGGGGGGTGAATGTAGGGTGGGGTGGGGGTACAGAGAGGTGGGGAGTGGGGTTTCTGGAGAGGAAGGGGGGAGACCCCCTATCAGTGATAGGGAGTTCCTTCCCTGTCACTGATATGGACTACCGGCATGGTTTTCGTGGCATTACGAATGCCACGAAAACCATGGCGGTAGACAAGGTCATAATCCCGCAGGTGCCACAATGGCGGCCGCCGGACTGGAGATGGAAATCTCCAGCCCAGCAGTAGTTACCACCGTGGCGGTCGGAGTGGTAGATTGGCGGGTTGCCTTCAGCCAACCCGCCAATGTCATAATCTGGCGGTAAGTACCACCAGCCTGTTGGCGGTACTTACCGCCACATTATCCCCGGCTGCCAGGGTCATAATGACCCCCATAGTACCATTGTCTTTATTTTCATTCCTCACTACCGGTATACATTTCTCAGTAATATCAATACCTCTTGCCACTTCCATCGCAATTTTTAAAGACAATTCAATGGAAGACTATAGTTTCTCTTGAATTTCTTTTTGATTTAGTTCTCATCAGTAGCTGGTCCCTTAATACTTGGTCATATGTCATGTTCTCAAACGCACAAGTAACAGCAAGTCCCCTCAACACTGCCATATACTGGTCAATTGATTCATTTTCTTTTTGCCCTTAAGAGTAAAACTTGTATCTTTCCATGACCATACCTTTCTTGTAACTGTTTGAGAGCACATTTATGCACATCTTCCTCATTAACGTTGTCCAACCTCGGCAGATTTTTTAATTCTTTAAGACCTATTGCACCTAGTCTGTGCTTTAGTAAGGACAAATGTCCTTCTGGTGTACATTCCCCAAACACTAGTACTTCCAAATATGCCTCAAACAAATCCAAACACAATTCCCACGGAATAGGTGGGTCTCCATGCACAGCTAAAAAGAAAGATGGTGGTTGAATGCTAGACATATCTATCCCACTATAAGAAGTAAATCAACAGAACCCGACGTGTAGCCACAATTCCCAGTACCCCAAGTATGTGCATGTAGCCAGTGCGTGTCACCCTTAAAATAATTATTTTCTGGTATTTGATTGTGCGCGTCACCGAACACGCAGAGTCAAAGCAAAGGGTTGTAACGATTGCCGATCCTTCAGCAATTAAAGGTGTGTGCATCCCTGAACGAGCAAGATAGAAGGGAAAGTCAGAGTGAATATCCTTATCGGTTGCCATACAACCAAAGCTGTAAAAAGGAATCCTCCCAAACAGCAAAGATGGCCACCAAGACGTAATCTTACGTTTTGTCCGTAGGCATTGGGGCTTGTTTTTACCCAGAATGCACTTCACTGTATGCATCAATAATGCCTTTTGCACATCTCCACGCGCTAAGTGCACTTCACTGTACGCGTCAATAAAGGCTCATGCTCAGCTCCACACACAAGTTTATCATACTTGCACTTCCAAAGCGTTCTCCTTGAACAAGTATGATCACTACCGTGGCAAACCGGCTCCTCCAACCTTTCCTCTCCTTTCAGGAAATGTTTTTTTCATGAAGTTTGCCGCCAGAATCCAAATGCAAAGTAGACACCGAGCTGTGTGACTTTAAAGTGGTGTTGCTCCTCTCCCGCTTGTTGCCGTTGTGGAGAAAATAATGTGCCACCAAGACAAATTTGTTTCCAACTCAATTTAATAAAAAACAAGGTTCGTCGTAAGGGAGCAGCACCAACTCGACATCCTCCAGCAACCGCCCCGCAGCAAGTGCCGCCAACAACATTTTACTCCCATTGTAGCGATCCAACATTCTGATCACCACAATATTCAAAACTGCTTCATTCTGCTGCAGCCTTTTCCTGTGTGCTACTCCTACTTGTCTCTAAAATGATCAGAGTCTGGTTTGTTGGCCATGGTTTTGTGTTGTGGGCCAGAGATAGTGCTAGAAAAGTAGCGTTGGCAGGGTACTAGGTTCACCTAATGTGCACATTAAATGGCTTCACCAAAGAGGGTTAAAGTGGCATCAATATCTGCCTTTGGTTGAAAGCAATGCAGATTGACAACATCCAGACTCCATGATTGTGCACTGTGATGGCAATGACCTAGGCACAATTACTGACGTAGAACTGGAAATCTAAATGAAGGATATCTTTGGTAAATTAATGGCACTTTTCCCATATTCTGCATAGGTGTTCTTCAACATTTGCTAAAAACAAAAGTGGCAGTGATCCACAGCATTTTGCCTGCAGACAGAGAAATCCAGGAAACATGTCAATTAAACTGTTTCTGCATTTCTTCAAGACCACAACGTGGGCTCTGTACAACATAACAACTTACGCTTCGATATAGATGGAATTTATCGAAAAGACGGAGTTCATTTTACAGACCGAGGCAACAGGGTGTTCAACACTCAAAAGACTGCATCCTGTTCTATGTGTAAATATCCTCTACTCATCATAAACACAATGGCTCTTTTCAGAGCTAATCCTTTTCCCAAACACAGATTGTTTTGTTTTCAAATCCTTTTTTTTTTTATTTCTCACTCGGATCTGCTGCAGATCCTCTGCTATATTGTGGGATGGTCCACAACACTTTTGATGTTGCTCTATGGGTGTGTGAGTGGGTGTGTAATTGGCTGTATGGGTGTGTACATGGCGGTATGAGTGAGTGTGCGAGTGCCTATGTGGGTCTGTGAGTTATGTGTGATTGGTTCTCTAAGTCTCTGAGTGGATGTGTCAGTGACTGTATGGCTGTGTGAATGGCTGCGTGTGACTCTATAGGTATGTGAGGGGGTGGTTGTTTTTTTGTGGGTCTCTGGGTGTGTTAGTGTGTGGGTGTGTGGGTGTGTGAGTGTGTAAATGGGTGAATGTGGCTGTGTGGGGCTGTAAGTGGGAGTAATACTGGATTTGTGAGTGAGTTGATGTATGTATGTGTGTGTGAATGGGTGTGAGTGTGTAAATCTGTGTTTGAGTGTGTATACATATATGCATATTCCTATACAAAGCTATAAAAATTGAGCAGTTATACCTATAGTTATCCTTATCTAAAGAAACTATTAGTCATAGAAGTTAAGTAATTTTAGGCCACAAATTATAGTTTCTTGATATAAGTATAACTGTATATGCTGAAATTCTATGGCTTTGTATCGGTGAAACATCAACATAACTATGACATCCCTGTAACCTTTAGTTTTGTTTCTGAAAATAAAATATACATATATATATATATATATATATATATATATATATATTCTTAGATATCAATATTTGTTTTTCCTTTAATAACTCCAACACTACTGAACAGATTTACATCAACTTACTAAAAAGCACTGTTTCTGGACCAGGATTTGCATGGGAAAATGTTTTTGGGACCACCACCTTTTTGGCAGCCCCCATTTAATGAATCACCCCTAAACTTACAAACAGAAGCAGAAGTGAACGGCAAACTAGTTTTGAATGTTTGAAGAAGGTTAGTCATATGGCACCAAAGTTATAGGCAAAACAAAAAATGCTTTTCACATAGAAACTAAGGCCCTCATTACGACCCTGGCAGTCGGTGATAAAGTGGCGATAATACCACCAACAGGCCGTCGGTAACTACAGCCAAATTATGACCATGGCAGAAAGATCTCCGATAGACAGCCAATGTACAACACCGACCGCCAGGGTGGAAACAACAGCCACCACGGCTGTAGCCACCTACAACCAGGCAGAAGTCAATGATCCGCCCACCATATTAAGACACTTCAAACCGCCACCTTTTCCGAGGTGGTACCAACGACATCAAAAGCCTGGCGGAAACTGAGCTCAGAAGGGAAAGGACTCATCATTGGAGACACAGGGAAGAACCATGCCACCATGGAACTTGAACTGCATGTCTTCCCGATGGTATTCTACGTTCTGCTCCACCGACGACGGTTAGTACAGACACCTAGCACACAAGGGAGGGGGGAGGAAAAAGAGAGTGACACACACACAACACCCCCCCCACACACACACCTTACACACAACCAGATGCATTACAAAAACAATTTTACCCCCCAACTCGGCTGCATAATGCAAGGTCAAAATGATTTTGCAAAAGTGAATGTAATGAGATCAACACTGTATGAAAAATAAGTTAGGCAAGAGTATAGATATATACATATGTACAGAAAAAGGGACATAGCCCAGTCCTCAATTTGCATAGGCCACAGGCCAAAGTCCAAGGCCTCACATGTCACTTGCTTCAACACAGAGAGAACACTGCAGGGGCATCAGTTGGTATATAGGCAGGCACCTTAATAGGCAGGCACCTCAGGGTGACGTAACAAGACCACTGGTTCTGGAGGGGGCAACCTGTCCTGTGCTTGGTCCTGTGGAGTGCAAGGTCACAGTCTCTCATGTGGGTGTCATACCCACTGGTTCTGGAGGGGGGCAACATGCCCTGTGCTTGATCCTGGGCAGTGATGGGCCACACTCTCTCAGGTGGGTGTCATACCCACTGGTTCTGGAGGGGGCAACATGCCCTGTGCTTGATCCTGGGGAGTGATGGACCACAGTCTCTCAGGTGGGTGTCATAGCCACTGGTCCTGGAGGGTGCAACATGCCCTGTGCTTCATCTTGGGGGGTGCAAGGCCACAGTCTCTCAGGTGGGTGTCTTGCCCACTGGTTTTGGAGGGTGCAGGCTGCACAGCGGCCCATGGAGGCAGGATTACATACCGTCCACCGGTGGTGACGGCTGCACAGTGGTGGTGCCGTTGGTGGGGGAGGCTCCTGCCCATCCACTGCAACCTCAGATGGCTACACAGTGGTGGTGCTGCTGGTTGGGAGAGGCTCCTGCCCATCCCCTGCAACCTCAGACGGCTGAATAGTGGTGGTGCTGCTGATGGAGGGAGGCTCCTGCCCATCCCAAGCAACCTCGGACAGCTGCACAACCATGGTTGGGGGTGGTGGGCCAGGCACCTTGCTCTTCCTGCCTACTGGTGCAGGCTCCTTGCTCTTCCTGCCTGCTGGTGCAGGCTCCTTGGCCTTTCGGGTGGCAGATGCAGGCTCCTTGATCTTCCTGCCTGCTGGTGCAGGCTCCTTGGCTTTTTGGGTGGCAGGTGCAGGCTCCTTTCCCTTCTTGCCTGCTGGGGCAGTCTCCTTCCCCTTTAGGCTGGCTGGTGCAGGCTCCTTCCCCTTCAGGACATGTGGCCTGGATCCCTTTCCACCACGAGTGGGTGCGGTGATGACTGGGCCCATGGACTGTGTGGCTTAGGTGCTTGGCTGGTTTTTTTTAGGGTTTTTTAGGGACATTGGGGCAGGAAGAGGAAGAAGGAATGGGAGTGGAGGATGAGGGAGTGGTTGCTGGAAGTGTCTGTCTGCTGCTTTTGGGTGCAGGTGCATGGGCTGTATGCTGTTGTTAGGTGGATGGCTGTTGGATGTCTGAGTGCTTGCGTTTGTGTATTTTAGGATGGGGGGACAGACACAGTGGGAGAGGACACAGGGGATGTGTGCATGGCTGTTGTGGAGGTGTCTGCCAGTGAGGTGTGTGTTCTGCTTGGTGTAGTGATGCTGGTAGGGGATGATGATGTAGTTGATGTAATGCATGCAGATGTGAGTGTGGACGTAACTGGGTGGGAGGTGGAGAAGAAGGAGGAGGGGGAGACAGTGGAAATAGTAGATGTTGTTGTGTCTGCAACTGGATGGTGTTTGTGTGAGTGCCTGTGGAATGAAGTGTGGTGCTTGTGTTTGCCGTTGACACTTTTGGGTGTTGTCTTATGCGCATGCTCATCTGTATGTGTGCTTGGTATAGGTTGGGGTTGAGGGGAATGGGACTGGGCAGTAGAAGCTGGAGGGGGGATGGTAGGAACAGGGACAATGGCTGCCATCAGAGAGGAGGCCAGAGCCTGAATCGATCTCTGTTGGGCTACCAATGCAGTGTGAATGCCCTCCAGGAATGCATTAGATTGTTGGATCTGGGCTGCCAGCCCCTGGATGGCATTCACAATGGTTGACTGCCCTACAGAGATGGATCACAGGAGGTCAATAGCCTCCTCACTCAAGGCAGCAGGGCTAACTGGGGCAGGTCCTGAGGTGCCTGGGGCGAAGGAGATGCCCACCCTCCTGGGTGAGCGGGCATGGGCAACTCGATTATGGGCTGCTGGGAGGGTGGTGCTGGTACGGGGTGGCGACTGTACCTGTAGCTGGGGTGGTCACAGAAGTGTCCGCCACCACCAGGGAGATTCCATCGGAGGAGTATCTGGACTGTCCCCTCCAGTCTCCGCCGTAGTGCTCCCCTCACCCTCCATCCACTGGTGCCCTGACCGTCGATGGATTCTGCCTCCTGGGTCCTGTGGGATGTGCTCCCGCCGTCACCGGTCCCTCTGCTCCTCCGCCAGATTATGCTAATGCACATAAGGACAGGATGACAAAACAAGAAAGAGGGGGAAAGAGGCAAAGGATACACTGGGTCAATGGCTGCACCAACACCACTGTTGGCTTACACAGCACCCTCACACACAGGGAACAGCCCTACGCACTATGCATTGCACTACCAGAGAAATAGTTAGCGGCCAAGGCATGGGGAGGGGCACACCGTCAAATCCAGCACACCGGGGGGACACCCAGCCCTGAGCAGTAGTGGATGCCTACGAGGTTGCAAGATTTTCCCTTCTGAACCCCAGCCACCGGGGGACCTACGCTGCAATGTCAGGCCTGACATAGGGGCACCCACTGACACACATCCCCCACATGGATACCACCCTACCATGTGTAAGTTGTAATGATGGGCACGGTACTCACCCCTTTGTGGCTGCTTTGATGCCCTCAAGCGCCCATCCAGCTCTGGACAGGCCAGTATGCAGGCCATCAGAGGGGTCAGAGTTTGAATGGCACCTCTTCCTCGTTGGGAGGCCATCCCCATCTGGGCCTCCGCCGTCTTCCGTGCCCAGCGTCTCAGGTCCTCCCAACGTTTGCGACAGTGGGTGCTCCGCCTGCCTTAGTCCCCGAGGGTCCTCACCTCCTTGGCGATGGCACGCCATATACCCTTTTGATGGCACTGACCTGCAGAGACAATAGACACAGGAAAATAAATTTAAACAAACAGTCCTGTCTGTTACACATATGGCCCACCATACCCGTTTCCATCAACATTTACACACACATGGCCCAGCACACAACCTGTACGCCGCCCAGAGGACATCCACCCACCCCCCTTACAGAAGGCCTTCACACACACAACTCTATGCATTCATGCCACATGCGTCGTGCTCACAGTGTACTCACCTGTTGGTCTGGAGGCCCATACAGCAGTCCGTACTGGGGTAGGACCCGATCCACCAGTCTCTCCAACTCCTCCGAAGTGAAGGCTGGGTCCCTTTCCCCGGTCACACAGGCCATGGTAGGTTCCAGACACAGGTCACAGCAGCACTTGCAGTGTAGGTCCTCTCCTATGGAAGGTCAGGTAGCAAGTGAGGAATATGATAGGAAATGGCGGTCACGTCTGCGACGGTGCATACCGTCACCGCTGGCATAGTTCACCATTGGCCACTGTACCCCATAGAGCCCAATGTTAACCAATGAGGAGTTGCACAGCGGTTCCCGACCACCTCCCGCAACAGCGCACAACGTGAGCAGAATTACCTCTCACTTATACCAGTTCCTCCACACAGGACAGGCAGACGCCATTTCGGGGGGGGGGAGGCCCTGGAAAAATGCTGCATCACATGATATATTAAGACATACTGGACAAATTACAATGACACATGACCACAAAGTTCTGTTGTAACACCATTGTTCAGTTTGTGACCAGATCCTCACTCTTGTGTCCCTTAGATTGCTACCGCTGTGGATGAATAGGAGATGCAGACATACCCATGTGTAGACCCCTGGTGGACTTGGCAACACTGGAGGACAGGTACATTATCCTCACCAATAGACTGGACAGGACCACAATCACAGAGCTGTGTGCGCAATTGGAGCTTGACCTGATATCTGCTATCCGTCACTCCAATGGGATCCCCCCCTGTTGTGCAAGTGCTATCTGTACTCCATTTCCTGGGAACTGGTTCTTTCTAAGTGACAGTGGGCTTGGCAGATGGAATGTCACAGCCAGTGTTCTCAATAGTGCTAACAAGAGTGTTGTCTGCCCTGATAAAACAGATGGGCACCTACATTGTTTTCCCCCAGGTGGAATATTTGGCCACAGTGAGGGCCGAGTTCTATGCAGTGGGACATATCCTCAACATAATTAGAGAATTAGAGCGATTGATGGAACACATAGTGCATTTGTCCCCCCCCCCCCACCAGAATGAACAGGTTTTCAGGAATCAGAAGAGTTTCCACTCTATGAATGTACAGATGGTGTGCCTTCCAGACCTACAAATCTTCCACGTCAATGCTAAGTATCCTGGGTCAGTGCATGATGCCTTTGTCCTGAGGAGTAGCAGCATCCCAAATGTGATGGGCCAGCTACGAGGCACAGGGTGTGGCTAATAGGTGAGCCCTGGTTCCCACCTAGTATATGTTGGTGTATGCCTATGGTGTGGGTCATATGAGATAGTGTGTGGCTAAATGTTGTTCCTAAATATTTGCAGGTGACTCTGGTTACCCCAATCTATTGTGGCTGCTGGCCCCTGTGAGGAATGCCAGGACAAGGGCAGAAGAACATTATAATGAGGCCCATAGGCGAACCAGAAGGATAATTGAAAGAACCTTTGGCCTCCTGAAGGCCAGGTTCCGGTGCCTCCATCTAACAGGTGGAACCCTGTGCTACTCACCAAAGAAGGTCTGCCAGATAGTGGGGGCACGCTGCATGTTGCATAACCTGGCCCTCAGACGCCATGTCCCATTCCTGCAGGAGGTGGAGGAGGCTGGAGATGCCCGTGTGGCAGCAGTAGACCCTGTGAACAGTGAGTATGAGGAGGCAGAGGATGAGGGCAACAGAACATCTGTGATCCGATAATACTTCCAATGACACACAGGTAGGACAGTGTTACTTCACATTTCAATGACATTTGTTTGAATTTGTGTGGCAATGGCATGCTGGTATTTCCCACTTCTATGCCCACTTACTGTTCCCTCTGGCAATTCATTTTGCAGATTTTGGTGACCTGACATATACTCCTGGTGTGATCACTGCAGCCAGCTACAGGTCATTCATCTATGCTCATTCTCTGTACAGTTGATTTGCAATGTTTGTACCTGTTTCAATGAATACATATTTGACATACATGACATACTCCAAAAATCTTTTTTTTACTAAGGGTGTTTATTGAAGTGCTAAAATATGGAGAGGCAAGTGCAGTGGGATGGTGTGATGATAGAGGAAAGTCCAGGGTATTGTTCCAGTCTGTTTGTAGCACAGGTGCATTGTCCATGGGGACATAGGAAGGAGAGCAATGGCAGTTCAATGTGGACAGGGTGGGACACAAGAGCGAAAAATCAGGAAAGTCTTATTTCCTGGTGGCAGTCTTGGCAAGTGTCTCTAGCTTCCGTCTGGATCACAGGGACCATTTTCAGGGCGGTTCACCTTCTGCAGGGGGAGTGGTGCTGGTGGCCTGGGAGTCCTGTGGCGGGCCTCCTGGCCCCTAGTGGCTGCGGAACTGGAAGCCTGTTCAGATGTCTGGCTAGTGGCAGGGGTCCACTGGTGTGAGACTGCCTCCCTCATAATATTGGCCTTATCTGCCAGCACCACTGCTATGGAGATCAGGGTGTTGTTGATGGCCTGCAAGTCCTCCCTGATCCCCTGGTACTGTCCCTCCTGCAGCCACATGTTCTCCTGCACATTGTCCAGGATCTTGCCCATCGTGTCCTGGGAATGTTGATAAGCTCCTAGGATCTCTGCAACTGCATCCTGGAGAGTCGGTTCCCTGGGCCTGTCCTCCCCCTGGCGCACAGCAGTCCTCCCAGTTTCCCTGTTGGCCTGTGTCTCTGTACTCTGAACCGTGTGCCGACTGCCACTGACTGTCTTGTGTGCGAGGTATGGCCTGGGGTCCATGTAGAGGTGGACACACTGCTGATTGACGTGTCCTGGGGACAGAGGTGTGGGTACGCTGGGTGGGTGCTGCGGTGGTGCTTCCTGATGGGGGAGGCTCTGTGGTGGTGCGTGACTGGGCCTGGGTAACCGGCTGTCCAGTGGTCCCTGATGGGCTATGTAGGTCATCCACATCCTGAAGACCATAGTTGCTGTCATCACTGTGGGCATCTTCGGTTGGGAGACTGGATAGTGCTGGCACCTCCTCTCCGCTAACATTGGCTGGGGTACCTGTGGGGAGGTAAATGATGTGTTATGGTTTCTGTGTCTGACATATTGTGCATCTGTGGCTTGCCTTCTTTGGTTGGATTTGCCCTGGCACCTTTCACTTGTGTACGTTGGTGTGTGGTGGGATAGTTAGTTCTCTATAGTGCGCATGCTTTAGTGATGAGTTCCCATGCAGGGCTGTGAGTGGTGTCCATGCATTGGTACATCATGCAGGGCTTGGAATTGGGATGAGTGAGATATGATGGCGGGGTGTGTGGGAAGTGGTGGAGTGATGGGTGTGAGGGTGTGGGTATGTGATGGCATGCAGGTAGGGGTCGATAGTAGTCGAGAGTTGACTTAACAGAGTCCAGTCCTCCTCCTACTCCGGGCAGGCCCTCAGGATGCAAGATTGCCAAGACTTGCTCCTCCCGTGCTGTGAATTGTGGGGGAGGAGGTGGGGGTCCACTACCAGTCCTCTGGATGGCGAGCTGATGTCTTGCTGCAATGGAACGTACCTTCTCCCGTAGGTAGTTCCACAACTTCCTGATGTCATCCATAGGTCTTGGGTGCTGTCCCACGGTGTTGACCCTTTCCACGATTCTCCGCCATAGCTCCATCTTCCTAGCTACAGATATCTGCTGCACCTGAGCTCCAAATAACTGTGGCTCTACCCTGATAATTTCCTCCACTATGACCCTTAGCTCCTCCTCTGTGAAACGGGGGTGTCTTTGTGGTGCCATTGGTGTTATGTGAAGTGTGTTGGTGAGGGTGTGTTGGGTAATGTGTTGGGGTGTGTGACGTGGGGTGCGTGAGTGGTGTATAGGTGTGAATAATGTGTGGCTCTAGTTGTGTCAGTGGTCTTGGTGTCTCTCTGCTGGCAATGGTTTGTAATGGTAAAGGGTTGTGGGTAATGTGGGTGTGTGTTTTATAGTGGTGTGGGTGTGTGGGATGTGTATGGGTGTCAGGTGTGTGTTGTTTGAATTCTCCAATGTGGTGTTGTTTTGTTTGTGTGTGTCCATTTTGAGTGTGGCGGTATGTTCCGCCAATAGTTTACCGCTGTTGAATGTCCACTGTGGTGATTCATGGGTGATAATGTGGTGGGTTTTGTTCTGTTGGCATAACGGTGTGGGTTTTGATACCGCCAGTTTATCACTGACATTTGGGCTGGCGGATTTGTGTATGTGGCTTATACTGACGGGTTGGTGTATGTGTGTCATAATATGGTGAACAGATATCTGCCGCAGCGGCGGTAAGTTGGTGGCAGTCAATGTGGCGGTGTGATTTACTGCCAATGTCATAATGAGGTCCTAAGTCCTAACTAGAACTACTAGGTACTATCACAAAGGGAATTAACATGGGAAACACACTTTTTTTGCCCATCCCCCTTTTCTCGGCCCGCTTGACAGATCACCTCAAAAAATTCCATGCACAACAAGAATTCTGTGGAGCATTTATTTGTAAAATGTTGTGAAGATTCGTCAAACGGTGTCAAAGATATAGGCAAGTCCAAAAACTATTTTTCTATGGAAACTAGGTGCTAACTGTAACCACCAACCGGCAACTGGCAGTAGTTTTTTACATATTATATATATATATATATATATATATATATATATATATATAGAGAGAGAGACAGAGAGAGAGAGATATTCAGTTAAAAAAACAAAAATTACAGGGACGTTGTAGTTAGGTTCTTAATTTACTCACACAAAACCATAGAAATTCAGCAGTTATAGGTAGAGTTATTTCAAGTAACTATAGCTCACACGCTAGGGTAACTATAACTCACATTGTCACAAGTACTGCTAATGAGCCCAAATATTACAGCACTCATGACATATTTTATAACATCATTGAAAATATCAATGTAATATAATTTCTGTAAAACTATTGAGGAGAAAATTGTGCATGGGTGGGCCGTGAGTTAAAGTCACCCTAGAGTGCGAGTTATAGTTACTTGAAATATTTCTAATTATAACATTATAACTACTGAATTTCTATGTTTTTTCAGAGTAAGTTCAGATCTTAACTATAACGTCCCTGTACATATATATATATATTTCATGTTATTTAAAAGGGTTTAGGTTTAATGGGTACCGGTATAAGGCAGAATTTGATTTTTTGGTTACAGAAGCAGGTTAATAAAATGTTTTAGGGTTTAGAAATGCTAAGGGTAAAGGTGTAGTAAGGGGTTTGATTTCAGGAATTCAATAGTGGTAAGGGGTCTTAAAAAGGGTTTGGGTGGGTTCCCCTAAAAATAATAAAAAGTTACATTTTGATATAAAAATGAGAGTCGAGGGGTAACCCCGATAGATAGATAGATAGATAGATAGATAGATAGATAGATAGATAGATAGATAGATAGATAGATAGATAGATAGATAGATACGTTTTTACCATGAAAACAATGGAGAGTGCATGGTAAAGCCTCACGTTGTAAACCAACATGTTGTAAAGGTCAACACGATATATTAAATATGTGATAAAGGCATGCATGGTATATGTATGCGTGCTAACTGATATCCTTCTGTTAGCTTGTTTGATGCTGTTCTATCTGCCGGACATCTACTTTCAGATGCTACGTCATGTTTTTTATAATGTGCTTCACTGCTCCTCGAAGCTCGGCCATGCTATTTAAAAATAACTAAAAGTAATGAACTGGTTTTGTTGTTGCATGAGTCTCAGATATTATGAGCGTTTGGCACAGAGTAGAGATGTTTTGAAGGCAGTGAAAAAAGCTATAAGGTGGATATTTGGATGGCAGCCATTGGAATAATTTTACTGAGCACTGTTACTAATAAGCCGTGATGCACAAAATTAATTTCGAATTTGCTAAAATTTTCAATTTTAACTAAGCGCTCAATAAATAGCATTGTGGCATGCGTGAAAAGCAATACGTAGCAAAATAGAGTATTACAGAAATCTGTTAAACCTATAAGGGAGCTTATTGTAGTGCATCACTAAAAATCATTAAAAAATGGAGCACCTTATGAACGGACGAGAAAGGAGAAAGGGGTTCACCAGTTGCAAACCACTGCCTATCCATTGTCATCTTTGTGAATGACCATATGAGAGCTCAGTAGCCGCATGAAAGGGAGTTGTGAGCCCAAAGAGGTTCAATGGAGAAGGAATAAAACATTTTTTTGAGGAGGGCACTAATGAAAATGACAAACCTTAGAGCATCATTATACTGTATGTTCCCCACGACACTAAAAGTGCCATATTTGCTAGAATACAGAGAAAATTAAATGCATTGACATCATACCCCACAAAGAGGAAAAACTACACAAACAGTGGGATGACCTAAACATCACACAAAGAAGTTAACAAGCAAGTCTATGAGGTTTGTGTGAAAGGTGGATATCCCTCTCGACAAGTACCTCTAACACTTCCAGAAACCCTGGTGTAGGGCACCGTCATGCCAGACTCTTGCATGGACTACCAGCATTGCCATCCCTGATATGGAGGCTGAGGCGGTCACGGAGAAGACAAGAAACGAGTGTGCTGTGAATATAAATAAAATATGGAAAAACACCCATGTATATTGTGCATAAAGTACAAACAATACACACTGTTGACTATGTTCACAGTCCAGGATGCAACGCTAAAGTATTCTGGTACACGAAATCCCAATTTTCTCCATTTTAACACTCTACTGAATGACTCAATTTAGACTATGTAATAATTACAATGGCCCAGCGCTGGCATTCTACATATGCACATAGCCAATTTTTTGGTATGTCACATACAATTAGTGTTTCTGGCCTTCAGGCAAAGCCTGTTAGAACCAATACAACAAAATCACCACTGAAGGAAATATCTGCATTTCAGTAGAAACCAGAAAACCCTGGAACTTGTTACAATATGGCGCCAAAACAGTCTAAGTGTAGCCTCTGCCTTGAAGCACTTTTTGGTGAGGGATGCTACCACTATGAAACAATTAATATGCCCTTGTGACCACCCATAAGGTCCAAGGATCCCCAAGACATACTTCCACCCCTATTTTGTTGTAGCCAGCAGGTTCACAGCTGAAAGCTCTGGTTTGAGGATTGTGGTAAACAAAGATCACTGAATACAGACACTTTCAGAACTATTTTCCTTCTATAAAGCCCTGTATCAAGCATAATTGTACATTATGATGGTCTGAAAAGTGTCTATATGAGCCGCATTCTGTCATACAGAAGGATCAGAGATCATATAATGAACATCTTGAGCACAGGCCAAGAAGGTGGAGAAAATGAATCTTTGAACCCACAATGCAGAAACGAAGGCTAGACGTTTGGCAACATCATCTGTACAATACATTCTTACTGCATTTAATGGAAACGTATTGAACCATGATTGTTCCCCTCACTATACAAAAAAGCACTAGAACTGTGTGCACTGCACAGTAAACAAATAACAAGCACCTGATTTAGATCTTGGCAGATGGGGTTACTATGCCACAACCTTGACAGATATCCCGTCCGCCGTATTACGATTCTATTATATCTTATGGAAATTGTAATACGGCGGACGGAATAACCATCAGATGTGTAAAAGAGCAACCCATCCGCCAAGATATAAAACCAGTCCCAAACAGCCACAAGCAACTCTCACACATAGCCATCAAGAGCAGAGTCCAGGCATTGCTTTCAAATTCACAAGACCAACATCCTTGTTAAAAACCAGGCCCAGTTTAAACAGTTATAATGCATTTATTAGCCTAGTCATTTCTTCGTATATCAAGCAAAGAACTGGGCAGTGGGAGTACCACACAATATACATCTCTTAAGCAGAAAATATTAATTCAGTCAATCTTTGCCTGAAAAATAGAGAAATGGGGAGGTGTTAAATGGCTACCAAAACCTTTTATCTGCTCAGGTTAAATCTTAATGAGGTGTAAACATTTCCTCATCCAAGCACATGCTTGTCATTGAGTAGGACTGGACTGTAAGAAAGAGGAATTTGAGTGCTGGGAAATGAGACAGGCATGGAGGTGACAGGCATAATTACTTGAAAGAGCAAATTCAAGGAGAGAGTAAGGAGAAGGTAGTTAGGTGCAACACAGAACGAAGGAAGGTAGGATTTACAATAGGAATGAACAAGGAAGGAAGGCAAGGGAATGCTTAGAAAGCACTAGAAAAACACAATCTTCATGAATTTGTCTGAGTAAAAAGGAGTAAACCACAGATTTTTATAATTTTGGAAAACTCTGAAATACCCCACTGGAATTCACAACAAATGGAAACCGAAAAACAGGAAAGTCTTTGTACAATATAAACAACAATTCACAGCTCTTCAGAGCACGTGTCATAAGAGCAAGTGCAGAGGAATGAGGTCACTCTGCAGTAGGAAAACATCTCTCCTTCAGAAGCATGTGGAAGCACTGGAAGCTATGAGCTGAGCCAGGAGGTCGCACAATCAGTATCATTGCACACACTGGAATAAACCATGATGCCCTCCTTGAATGCCCAATAGTCATAGCATGAAGTCACAGGAGCAGAATGTGCTTTGGATAAGAAAGGTTACGTGTACAGAAACAGCCGTGGTGCATGCTGATCCACCATCTTCACCATGTAGATTAAGTTACATGTGCTGGCAGGGGTGTGGTTGGCCAAGGAGGAAGATGGCAGCTTAGGAAAGCGGCTGCAACTCCAGAGATCCTTACAGCACTATACCCACAACCAGCACGTGACCAAAATGAATGCTTGCAACCAAATTTAAGTTGCCGGTTGCCACTGAGGAACCTTCTGCATGGTCCCTGCAATAAGAAACTGCTGTGGGAAAACTACAAACGACCTCTGGATCGCCTACCGAGCACTGAGCATGCTGCACGGATCCACTTTTATTAGAGCCCTGGTGGTCTAGGAGCAAGAACAAAGCCATGACACATTCACTAATTTACTTGCAGATTCTTAACTGGTGGATGGTGATTTTCACTTCTTTCAAATTACATTTAATACAAAGATGCAAGTCTATACTCACCCAAGGTGACAATCCACTATGAAAAGATGAGGCTTGTTAAGACAATCACATGTTCACCAATCACAAGACTCAATTAATTACGCCCTATGAAAGCGTTTTCTCCTAATTTACAAGTCTGCGGGCTTGGGCACCTTCAATTGTGACTCCAATCTCTAACGACAGCAAATTCTTATTTGTAGGCACTAAATGTACGTTCACTAACAGGAAAAAGTGGTGTCGGGATGTGGATGAGTTCTCGATACCTCTTGTGTATAGCTTCAAATTGATTTTACTTCCTGAATTTACTCGCACCTGCATTGTGTACTCATCAAGTACAGGGTACAGAGAGCCTCAAGCTGGCTAAGCACTTGATCTGACTCTGCGTGCTGCCTTTTTGATAGTGACTGTCTTCATGGACATATCTATATATAACATTAAGGGTCTGGATTTGACCTAGGTTATGAGAGTACTTACTATGATAAGACCATGATCGCTCGATCATGTACCAAACCCGTACCTCAAATCATATCGCTCTCCTGAAAATGGCAGATAAGGAACAAAAATCCAGCCTCAAACAAACCAAAGTGGAAAATGGACGTCAACTCACCAAAATGCGAGGGGTAGCGGAAGTGACATCACATGCCATTTCATCTTTACTTTCACTCATGCACACACGCTTACACAAACACACATTCACTCATACACACACTCTTTTACAAAAGCACACTCTCGCCCACAAGCATGCACACAACATATATTTAAAAGTGTTTTTTACTTACCTCAGCCACCAAGGAGGGTCATATTCAAGGTAGCTGTACTCCATTTTTTATTACTCCAATAGTCAATAATATATCATTCACTGTTAGTGTAATTTAAAACACTGATTGAAAACAAGGAAGTGAGGGCCCAAGCAACGTCCATAAGGAGGAGCTGCCCCTGTGTTTCTGGCACTGATTTTGCCACCTCTGAAATAGAGCTAAAAAATGGTAACTGTGAACCAAGACCAAGTTTTTCCAAGCAGTACATCATCAGACAAGCATGTCATTATAATTAAGAACAGCTGATTTACATCCACAAAGACATCATCAGAGGGAAGCATAAGTAAGTAAAATAGCTCAGGCCTGCACTTGGCAAACCCCAGCTTCCTCAACATTGGAAAGAGAAATCTCCTTGACTGGGGCAAATAAGATTTATTTAAAAAAAACTGAAAATGAAGCACTCTGTGACCAAAATTAGTAACAAGGACAACAGCATATATAGGCCCTCATCACAACATTCGCTGTAGTTTCTGAATACAGCCGTACTGGCGGCTGCCACAATACCGCCATACCTGTGGTAATCCGCCCACCCTAATACAAACTCACAAAAATAAAATTGGCAGAATACAGCCACAATTCCCACACTGCTGAGCAACAGCGGGAGAGAGGCGGTAGCATCAGCCACACTGCCACGCCAAAAACAGATCCCCTCACAATAATGTGACCCACAAATCAGCACAGCGGTAAGCCAATGGCGGTGCAGACCGCCACTGTCTAAAAGGAACCTTCACAACAACACCATACTGGCCAATTCGAAAACCCCACACCTGATACACATACAAACACCCCCGCTCCCAGATACCATCATAAAACACACGCTCACACAACCCACAACCCTTTGCTACAACAAACAACTAGGACACATTTGACGGCCACTCAGTTGTATGCACTGCACACACACAACACAGCCATCTGCATGGCCCTCATGTATCACACTGCACATTGCACATTTACACACAAACACACACCTCACCATCATCATCACCATGTCCCCACAAAGGCACCCCCGTTTCACAGATGATGAGTTGCGGACAATGGCAGCCGAAATCATCAGGGTAGAGCCACAGCTATTTGGTGCAAATATCCAGCAGACATCTGTAGCCAAGAAGATGGAGATGTGGCAGCAGATCATCGACAAGGTGAACTCAGTGGGAAGGCATCCGCGCACAAGGGACTACATACAGAAGAGGTGAAACAACCTGAGGGGAAGGTCAGAGCCATGGCTTCCAGGCACCAAATTGCTATCATGAAGTCTGGCAGTGGGCCCCCGTCTCCTCCCCTCAAACTGACCTCATGGGATGCAAGCCTGCATCCTGAGGGTCTCAGTGGAATCCCCGGGGGAGTGGAGACTGGTAAGTCACCTCTTATCATCTTGTAGTCAGTATACCTGTATCGCATTCGCCCCATCCCCTGCATGCACACCCAACCCCACCAACCCCAATCCAAACGTCTGCACTCACAAATGCATGTTCAGCATGAAGCACTACGAATCCCACAAGGCATCACACACTATCAACCTAACAATGCACACTCCTCACGTAGGTAGCCCTGCAGACTGCATCATGCCAAATAGCACTCACCTAGCAGCCTATGTCAAACAGATGAGGTAGATGTTAATAACAATCCCTGTCATCCACAGGTACTACTGATAATGTCACCCATCAGCAGGTGCCCCGAACACCCAGTCCTCCACCAGAGAAATACCCCAGTGATGACAGTGACACAGGATGTCTGGGACTGGATGACCTCCCTGGCCCACCTGGCACCTCTGGGCAGACTCCCTCCACTAGCCTCATCCAGGCCACAATAGAGCCCCCACTACTGTAGCAGCCACAACAGCAGTCGCCAAATGCCCCTAAACTAGTGTCCCCAGGCCACATCAATCAATGGTGTGTACACCTGTACAGGGGCCTGAGTGAGCACCCTCCACTCAAGACGATGAAGGTCATGGTGTGAGTGTAAGTGGGCACACTGTGCAGGGGACATAGGCACAGGGGGCTAGGGCCAGTGGGAGGGCATCTCTGGGGCAAAGGGTAGGCCAACCCAGGGAGCCACTTGCCCCGGAGACCATTGAACAAGTCCAGGCAGCATTCCACAAATCCCAGGACAAGATGGGCCAGATAGTCACCATGTTGGGGGAACACCAAAGGCTACAAATCCAGTACCACCAGGAGACCATGCAGCAGTGGCAGAACCACAATGCCACCATGGCCTCTATCAAAGACTTCATGCCAGAATTAATATCCATCCTGCATGAGGCCTCCACCCAGCCACAGGCCCCTACCAGTAGCCACAGTCCTGAGCAGTCCTACATCTGCTGCAGCTACTGGAATGGTGGCCCTGCCTGAGGACTCACAAGCCATAGGTGACCCTCCCCCTGTAGATGAGGAACCCCCACACAAATGTGGGCGCAGACCCAGACATTCTGCAGGGACTAGAGCCAAGACCAACCCCACTGTCAGAAAATGAGCCCTACCAGAACTGTCTCCCTTGTGTGAAACAGAGACACCTCAGAGTCTACTGCCATATCCCCATTACCTATCACTCCTGGAAACTGGAGCTGTGCTACCGAATGCTTGGACTCACAACCTGATGATTACAAACAACATTGCCCCATTCATTAGCACTAACCCATCCTATTGTAATCATAATAAAGATACAGTAACACAACAATTGGTGTTGTGTGTTCAATTAGTGACAATGAACAAACAATGATGTTGTGTAGTGTTGAAGTTGAATCTGTGAAGCCTTTGTCCACGTAGCTTGTTGTCAGATGCACAGTGTGAATGTCAACACATATCTGGGTCCACAGGTAGCAGAGAGGGAAGGGAACTCAGCATTCAACAAGAGTACTCCTGTGTAAAGGTGGCAACAAAAAAACTATCATGATAGATCACCATATCAAAGCAATACCACATGTACCTGCAATAGTAACTGTCAACTAGCATACCTATGAATAACTACGCGAAGAGGATGTTTTGGGAACAATATTGGACACATCACACCATTCCTGTCTTGGAGACATGATACATAAGTGAAATACTGTCTATCACAATTATCAGTGTGCTAACCTCCACTGATAGTATGACAAAACTGTGAATACATATTTGGGTAACCTGTACCATGAGGTGATGTATGAGGACAGCTGTGAAGAAGGTACATTCCATTGTCACAGCCAGCTTATTCATATTACATATTTCACATAAGGGATTTGGATAGTCAGTGATATCAGTTCAGACATACTGACAATAGCAATGACAGTAGTACTTCAGCCCATTAATATCTACCTATCAGGTACAATGTACTGCTGTACCTAACTCAGACATGACACTGCTCACATCACAGATAGTTTAAAATTAACACCCATTCTGTAGTACAGCATGATAAGTAATAGAGTGAGACATAAACCTGCCAGAATGTCACTGGAAGTATTGCTGGATGAGCAGATTTCTTGTGACATCATCATCCTCTGCCTCCAGTCCTTAGATTCCTCACCGGTGTCAGTAGCAAGGACAGATTAGGATATCCTGAATCATCTATGGAGGGTGGGAACATCTATTACAGTCCTGCTATGTTCAAAGTGGTAAGTGTAGGCTTGCTGTGGTCACAGTGATTGTACTCTCACTCATCATACTCACCAATAAGGTAGCCTCTCTCCCTCTGTATGTGTGTCATCATATGTGGGACACTGCTGTTCCTGAGGATGTGGGAATCATGTACATGCCAGGGAACTCAGCTGCCACCTATGAGATATAGGTCTGCTAAACAGACTATCTGTACATTAATAGAATGATAGCTCTTCCTATTCCTATACCCTTGTTAGTTGTACCTGGGTGGTGCAAATGCAATGTGGGTGCCATCTATGACCCCTATTACATGAGGGATATACCCCTTTGCATAGAAGTCAGCCCTCACATGGGGCAAATCATCAGGATGGGAAAATCTTATGTAGCTGTCAACATGTTTCAGCAGGGCAGGCATGACTTTCCACAACACATAACTGAACATAGGTTGAGACATACCTGCTGCCAATCCCACAGTCCCTTGGAAAGCGCCTTTGGCCAAAAAGTGGAGGACAGATAGCACCTGCACATTGTGAGGAATGGCTGTAGGTTGTCGTATGGCTGGCAGCAGATCTGACTCCAACTGGCAACACAGTTTCATGATAGTTGCATGGTTGAGACGATAGGTGAGTATGATGTGTCATTCTTCCATGCTGGCAAGATGCATGTCTTAGCCTCCACAGTGGTCGGTATCTAGGTTTAGGAACCAACACATGTGTGAGCATGATTACACTTAATATGGCCAATATACATGTAACCAGGTTTCTGACTCAGACCTGGATATTTGATGAGAGACAGTTTCAACTATATGACAACCCAGTGAGTCATCTTGGGTGCATACACCATATATTAGTGACGTCTGGTGTCAGTCATTATTAATGTAAGGTTACCCTATCACCTACTACACCATCATAGGCTGTTCATGAGTCAGCAACATATTCCTCATTACTCAGAAGTTACAACTGACTAGATATGACTGACATTGTTCACCTTCATTTATGCTTGGCATGTACATGGCCTGTATGAGCTGAGACGGACACGTGTGACTGTAAACTGGACAATAGATGAGTAAAATGGCTGTTGCCTGTCCTGCATGCAGAGGAATATTACAGTGAGCTCATTCCGCCAACATATGTCGTCATGGCGGTAGGCGTCGAAACCGTTGTGCAACTCCTCATTGGTTAACATTGTTGTCTCTGGGAAACGGGGGTTAATGATGATGACCGCCGGCGGTGATGGTGCAGACCGCTGCAGCCATGATCGCCATTTTCTGTAGCCTCTCTCACTTGACTCCTGACTATCCAGCCAACCAGACCTCCACTGCGTGTGCTGCTGTGTCCTGCTCCTGGAAGCTACAATGGCCCATGTAACGGGGAGAAGGCCCCCGCCTTCACACAGGAAGAACTACAGAAACTTGTGGATGGGGGTCCTACCCCTGTACACAAAGCTGTATGGTGCTCCAGAACTGCAGGTGGCTTGCATATTGGTGTATTTATAGCAACATGGTTGTGTGTGGATGATAGTATATGCATGCTGCATACCCTATAGAGGGTGATGCATCGGACACGCATGCTGGAATGGAAAGTGTATATGTCCAGTCGTAGATGGAACTGTGTGTATACTGTTTGTGGTCCTATCAAATTTCTGCATGATGTGCATACATGACTGTGCCCTTCTTACTGTGTCTCCCATTCAGATCAGTGCCAATCAGAAAAAATCCATGTGGAATGCCAGTGCCAAGGAAGTGCAGACCCTGGGGGTCCATACCCGGTGGAGTATCCACTGCAGGAAGCAGTGGGAGGACCTGACACGCTGGGCCCGGAAGATCATGGAGGCCCAGCTGGGGTTGGCCTCCCAACGAGGAAGGGGTGCCAGTCGGACCCTGACCCACCTAATGGCCCACATACTGGCAGTGGTGTACCCAGAGTTTGATGGGCGCTTGGGGGTAACACAGCATTCACAAGGGGGTAAGTAACTGAGTGTAGTTCTTGTGTAATTACATTCTGTATGGAAAGGATGAGTGTGATGGACAAAGGTCGATGTCTAGTGCACATTAGAAAGGGAATGTATTTAGGACATTTGTATACAAGATGTGTAGGTATGTTAGAATGGTATTGTATGTACCTAAGGATGCCAGGCATGTATTAAGTTGTACTATCTGGGATTGGACTGGGGGAAAGTGACTGTCATGTACAGTTATGATCATGATAAGTTGGTTTTGTGAGGGCATACACAGGTTGCCATCACATTGTAAGGTTGTTATCCAGGAATTCCCCTAGCATAGCACTAATCAGGAGTCATAGAGGCATGCCAGTATGCAGCAGATCCTGAGGTGTGCTGTCGGACTGCGATGGTTGTGCTCACTTACTTCTGGGTAGATATTTGGGAGTGTTGAATGTGATTATGTAGTAGATATTGCATACCTGTAATTGCAGTGCTTATGGCTTAAACTGTGTTGATATGTGCTTGATGTGTAGATATTGACTCTATAGCCCCTTCTATGCTCTCCCACCCTCCATCTTTGTCCTCTTCTTCCCATGTGCGCATTAGCATCAACAGGTGAATGAGTAGGGGCACTGGTGAGTGGGAAAGCAGAAGGCCACAAGACCCATGAGGCCGAGAGCACAGATGCCGAAGGAACCAGTGGGTTGGAGGACATGGGGAGCACCACAGGGGAAACAGGAACTGCAACAGCTGACTCTGATTCCTCCTGCAATGGAAGGTCCCTGGTAGTGGCGGACCCTTCTGGGACCAGCCCAGCAACATCCTTGTCCACCAGCCCACTTTCCAGCACTGTCCTCCCAGTGGCTCCCCGCCCAGGTACCAGTGCCCACTCACCCAGGAGGGTGGGCATCTCTTTCGCTGCAGGCCCCCCAACCCCTGCCCCAGTCAGCCCTGCTGCCCTCAATGCGGAGGCTATTGACCTCCTGAGATCCAGCCCTGTGGGGGCAGTCAACCATTGTGAATGCCATCCAGGGCCTGGCATCCCAGATGCAACAGACCAATGCCTATCTGGAAGGCATTCATGGTGCTTTGGCTGGCCTGCACAGAATGTTTGAGGCTTCCTCATTGACAGCAGCTAGAGTCCCTACTACTTCTGTCCTCCCTCCAGCTTCCTGTGCCCAATCCCAGATCCCTCCCCCTCACCCATCCAACCCACACATTCACACAGGCATTCACCCAAAGCGACAGACAAGGAGTGCAAAGACAGACACACGTGCCACAAGACACACCACAAGCATTCACACACTCAACACTCAGAAGCAGACACAATGATAGCCACTGCCTCCCTTGTCTCCCTCACCACCTCCTGCCTTACAGTTACATCACCACTCACACCCGCCAGCACTGCATCCTCACTCCCAGATCCTGCCACCACTTCTGTTATGCCCACAGTCACCACAACAGCAGACACTCAGACATGCATCCCATCTACCACATCCACACTCACCACAACCACATGCAGCACACCCACCTTCCTTGCAGACACCACCCCAACATACATTCACACAACGTGTTTGTCCTCTCCCACCCTCTCTTCCCCTCTCCTCCCAAAACACATAAACGCTCCCACTCAGACACTCAACATTCCTCCACCTCACACATGCACACTATGCATAGACCTGCATCCATATCCAGCACATCTACACATCTTATGAGCACTCCCTCTACCTCCACTCCCAGACCTGTATCCCAGCCCATCCTCCGTTGTCCTAAAAAGCTTTTCCTTGCCCGCCTTGACCTGTTCCCTGATCCTGTCCCACCTTGTGTTGCCCCTCGCCATCATGGTTCCCTCCCCACAACCAGCCCCTCCATCCTTAAGTCCTCCCATGACCACCCTTCTGTTTCCCATGCCCCTCCCCCCACCAAAAAGCCTCCCCCTGGACCTGTGGCGGATTCCATACAGGCTCCTCCTCAGTCCCCCCCAAAAAATGTGTCCACCAACCCCCACCCAAAACCAAGTACAAAGACCCCCCCCAAACAGAAAAAAGGCCAAGGAACCCCCTCCCAAAAACATCCAAGGACCCCCACTCCCAAACCAAAGCCAAAGGACCCCCCCCACCCAAACCTAAAGCTCTGCCACCACCCCCACCCACTGACCCCTGAGGTGCCTGCATGCCCCACTGATGTCCCTAGCCTGTGGAGGCCATGAGGCTGTCAGGAGTCAAGTTGGGGCAATTACCTGGCCCTGTGTGGCTGTGGACAATTTGGACTGACCTATGGCCCTCTTTTATAAATAGTTTCGGCAGTGTTGGTGTCAATTTTATGCATTTGTCATGCCTTTCTCAGTACATGGTTGATGTACAAATGTATTTGGATGCTGTTTACTTAACATATCTGTGCATTGTGTCAGTATGTCAGAATTGGCTGTATACATGACTAGGACAGTGTAAGTATTGTTATGGATATGGATTGGTATGTTTGTGTATACTTGGTTGTGGTATTTGTGTGGTTAAGTTTTCTGATGTGTGTGCGGAGTTATGCGTGTGTTGTGTGTCCATGATGTGAGTATGTTCCATTTGCATGGATGTCTGTAAGTTCATAATTAGTTGTGTTGTATGTTTCCTATTCCATGCAGGTTGTGTTGACAATTTAGTTTTCTTGCTGGCCCTGTCTGTTACAGGATTAGGGTGCCTGTGTTACGTTTTGTGGCCTATTGAGTGAGATTTCTGTGGGTGGGTATATGTGTGGTTCCATTGTGATGTTTTTTGCCTGGGTGGGTGTGTATAATGTGTATTGGGCGTGGTTTGTGTGTGTTGGCTGTGCATGTGTGTGTCTCTGTGAATGTGTGTGTGTGTATCGGTATGAGTGTTTTGTGTGTGTGAGTGTTGCACTCCGTGCCGGGTGTGTGTGGCGTGTGTGACTCTCACCTTCCCTCCATTGTATGCTAGGTGGGTATACTTACTGATTGCGTCTTCGTCAGTGTTACTGGTCCTGTAGAAGGATGGCATAGAATAGCGCTGGGAAGACTTGGGGCACGTTCCATGGCGTCCGCTGACTCATCTGTATCCCTGGAGGTGAGTGTCTCCTTCTTTCAGTTTACTTCTGCCAGCTTTTTTTGACGTTCGTACTGCCCCAGAAATCATGGCGGTCTGCTGATTCATTATAGGGTGGGCGCTATTGTACTTTTCACCAACCTGGTGATGGCTACTGCCGTCGTCGACTGTCATACTGCACTGGCTGTACTGATCGTCTACTGGCTGTGTTGCGGTGGTGAGTTGTTAATTTTATGTCAAGACCGGAGGCTCTAATATGCATTCTTTTCTTACTTTATTTTAAACAGCAGCAGTCAAGAACTACAACTCCCAAAAGGACTAGCAGCAGGCTAGCCAATGGGAGTAAAAAAGAGTCAAACGTTGGACCAAATAAGGGGACACCACAAACCATAGAGTATACCCTTGACAGTAAGCAGCCCTCTTTTCTTGCTGCTCGCAGTCAAGATAAGTACTCTTTCATGGTTCTCAATAATTGTGTTTATAATATTTGTGTATTACTCTCTTGCATTTATCTTTTACCATTGTTTGCATATTGGCTTTCAATACTTTCGCTGCTTGGTACCATCGCCCCCCCCCCGGTCGTTTTCGTTTGCGCGCTCCGTTTCCCTCTGCCAACCGTCGCGTGTGTCATTACTGTCTCCTGCCAGCTTTTAGTCAGCGTGCCGCGTTCTCACGCTTCTGACTACACTGGGGGTTTTTCTCCCATTTCGCTGCTGGCAACGCACCTCCTTCTTCTCCGGCTTTCCCACAGGTGCTCGGCTGACTGCGCTGCTTCCTCTGCGGTCCGAGCTGAAGTGTTTGGGGGCACGGCCTCACACATCATCCGGCTTCCCGGAACTGCTACGCCCTCCGGGGAGTGGTTATCATCAGAGAGTCTGTTTTTCCTCACTATTAACCCTCATTTAACCAGGAGTTTCTCTTTGCTACTGTTTTAAAACTCTTTTACTGTATTTTTTCCTCATTTTATTACCATAAAACATTACTTATTTATTTTTCTATGGATTCTGATAGTTCTCCTGTCATGCCTGAAATAAATGAGGATGAGGAAGTTTTTAAACCGGATTTGAATATGTTTATTCAGTCATCAGTGAAACATGCTTTACAAGCATCCATGGAAAAAATGTTTAAGAACATTGAGAATACGGTAAAGTCCATGGTGTCCAATTCTCTGGCCCATTCTGCGGGGGAAGGCAGAAAACGCAAGCAGGCTACGGCTAGACCTGCTAAAGGCGCTCAATTGGACAGTGAGGTTGCCTCCCAACAGACTGAGGACTTGATTCCTCCCAGGCCTCCTGTGAAGGAGGGGAACACTACTAAGAAACTTACTTCTTCTCATTCAAAATGTAAATTTAAATCATATTGATGCGCCAAAAAAGATAATTGTTTCAAAAATTTTGGACACTGATGATGAGGACATGGACGATTTGTCTCATTCTGACAATCCTGACGACAACTTTCCTTCATGCTCTCCTCCTTCCAAGCACCTAAAACTCTCACTCAGTGATTCTTCACCCAACATTGTTGACTCAGAGGGTGTTCCTATGTTCGACCCCTCCCTGATCCACCATCCTAACTCTACAGAGTGGCTTCCATCTGAGCACATAGGAGATTACATTTCATCCCGTCTGTGTCTCCCTCTGGACAAGCAAACACGTGCAAAGCTAAGATCAGAATGCCCTAGACCTTTCCTAGCCTCTAATATAACCGCCACTCCTTCTATTGATCAGTCCCTTATAACCTTTTTCACGAAATTTGGCAAGGATCCCCGCAAAGGGGTTGATAAGGCCTGGACGACTTGTCAGGACAAACTTCTGGATGTGGTGGGGCCTCTGGCTCGGATTTTCGATTTAGCGGAATCGGCCAGACTGGATGATTCTCCCATTGATCCGTCAGATCTTTCACTTTGGACTCAAAGAGCTTTCTGCCTCTTAGGGAACGCCAACTCAGCAATCATCCATGAGAGAAGGAAGGGTCTCTTTTTAAAAATTGACCCTAAGCTGGCTAATCTAGCCTCCTTGGATCCCGGCATCCAAGACGATGGAAAACTATTTGGCGACTCTTTTATTAAGGACCTCAGTCGTTATGTGTCAATTTTTTCGTCTTTAGATAAGGCCCAACAATCTTTAAAAAAGGTTTTTAACCAACGGGTTTTTGCACAGGCCTGTAGAGGCATTAGCCACTTTACCGGAGCTTGTACCGAAACCAGGGTGCAAGAGGCTCCTCCAACTCCTTCAATTCCTACGGCCACGAGTTCAAACCGCAGTTTTGGCCTTTCTTCAGCACCCTGGTGTTTCACAAACCTATTGAAACCTGTTGTAGCTCATCTCAGATCTCTGGGTATCAGACTCATAATTTACCTCAACAACATCCTTATCATGCACCAGAACGTGTCTTCCCTTCTTTCCCATCTCCATACAACAACTTTGCTCTTCACCGACCTAGGTTTCCTTATAAATCACGAAAAATCTATGGTTGTCCCTTCCCAACAAATAGAGTTTCTAGGGTTTCAAATAGACTCTGTCTCGGCCACACTTCTCCTCCCTCCTTCGAAGATTTCCGCAATCAAACGAGAACTTTCTCTCACGCTTCAAAAAGATCTAATTTCTCTCAGGTTCCTCGCAAGAGTAGTAGGCCTTCTCTCTTCTTCAATTCAGGCGATTTTTCCAGGCCCGCTCCATTATCCCGCTCTGCAACAACTGAAAATTCTTCAACTTCGCAGAGGTTTGGCCTTTTCCGACCTTGTGTCTCTAGACGAGGAATCACGGATGGAAATTCAGTGGTGGATATCCCATTTAGAAGCCTGGAACGGCAGATCCATCTTCCCCTCTGTGCCTGATCTTGTATTAGAATCAGATGCAAGTCTCACGGGCTGGGGCACCCGCTGTGGTTCGATATCAACTGACGGTATGTGGTCCACAGAGGAGTCAAAATTGCATATAAACTGTTTAGAGCTTCTTGCAGGCTCCTTTGCAATCAAAAGCTTTACAAAAAACAGGGCTCAGTGCTCCATCCTTCTCCGTATGGACAACATATTCGCAGTACGGTACATCAACCATCTTGGAGGCACCAGATCCAGACCTCTTGCCCTCCTGGCCAAGAGCCTTTGGCGGTTTTGTCTATCCCACAAATTCTCCCTTCTAGCCGAATACCTCCCAGGCTCCTTGAATTCCACAGCAGATTGCCATTCCCGTTATCTCAAGGATACCAGCAATTGGAAGCTGCATCTGTTAGTTTTCCAACAACTCGCGAACAAATGGGGCCCCTTTCGCATCGACCTCTTTGCACCTCAGCTCAATTCTCAACTTCCACTTTTCTTCAGCTGGTGCCCCGATCCTCTGGCCATCGCCACGGACGCTTTCCTCCAAGACTGGTCCCGTTCGCTCAATTACGCTTTTCCTCCTTTCATTTTAATCAACAGAGTGCTTGCCCAGGTCAGGCGTCAAAAAGCCTCCCTGGTCCTTGTAGTCCCCTTCTGGCAGTCCCAGGTCTGGTTTCCTCCCCTTCTCGAGCTATCAACAGACTTTCCCATTCTCCTTCCAGTATTCCCATCTCTCCTTCTGGACCCATCTGGTTTCCCCCACAATCTAATCCTCAGCGATTCATTAACCCTTTCAGCTTGGAAGATCTCCAGTTTCCCCAACAAGCCTTCCAAATTTCGGCAGAGGCTTCAGAATTCGTTAGTAACGCCTGGGCTGCTGGCACAAGGCGAGCCTATAGATCAGCGTGGTCTCTTTGGTTAGGCTGGTATGTGGGAAAATGTGCCAATCCCTTTTCAGCGGATCTAAATTTAATTAATAATTTCTTAGCAGCCCAAGCTAGAGCAGGAAAGTCATATAGAACCATAAACCTTTACAGATCTGCTATTTCTATGCACCACTGTTATTTAGATGGAAGACCGATTGGGGAACATCCTTTTATCGGTCGACTTTTGAAGGGATTCAAAATGTCGAAACCTCCGTCCTCCAAGTATTCCCATATTTGGGATGTTTCTCTAGTTTTGAACTTGTTTCTTGATTGGCCGGACAATTCAGGTCTTTCATTAAAAATGCTTTCTGCCAAACTAACAATGTTGTTGAGTCTGATTTCTATTAAATGCATCTCGGATGTTAAATCTTTAGACGTTTCCGCCCGTCAGTTCATGCCTACGGTTGTCCTATTTCATATTTCCAAAAGCACCAAAACCAATCTACATTCTGTTTTCTATCCCTTTTTTCCTGACAAACCAGAACTCTGTGTGGGTCTTTGTTTAAAGGAATATGAAAAAAGAACCTGTAACCTGAGAATGTCCTCTTCTCACCAACTTTTAATATATTTTCGTAAACCTCACAAGCCAGTTTCTTCAGCTACTTTAGCCCGTTGGGTTAAATGGGTGATGTCCTTAGCGGGTATAGATATTTCTACTTTTGGTGCCCATTCTTCCAGGGGAGCAATGGCTTCTAAAGCTTTCTCACAGGGTTCCAGTTTGGTGGACATTCTCAGGTCGGCTGATTGGTCTAATGATAATGTTTTTAGAACCTTTTACTGCAAACCTGTTAGAACCGCAACTTTAGTTTACTTTAGTTATTGACAAGCTTTAAACTTGCATAATAGAGCCTCCGGTCTTGACATAAAATGTAGATTTTCCTAGTAATTTATGACGGAAAGTCTTAATTTTATTAAAGACAAGGAGGCAAATATTATCCCGCCGCTGTTTTCTACTAACACTTATTTTTTCTTTCCCTCCCATCAACTCTGGCATTACCACCATCATCGGTGTAATTCCAGTTCCTCCATTTCCGCTCTTGTCGACGCGGGACTTCAGGACTCAGCTTTCCAGGCTCTTCAGGACCTTCATCCTGCACCAACTTTTACCTGGCTGGTTGCCCGTGTTCAGGACTTCTTCTCCGTCTCTCTCGCTTTGGCAATTATAGGACTTATTTACCCTTTGTTCTATGACTCTGTTTGTTCTGCTCGCTCAAGAAAAGAGGGCTGCTTGCAGTTAAGGGTATACTCTATGGTTTGTGGTGTCCCCTTATTGGTCCAACGTTTGACTCTTTTTTACTCCTATTGGCTAGCCTGTTGCTAGTCCTTTTGGGAGTTTGTAGTTCTTGACTGCTGCTGTTTAAAATAAAGTAAGAAAAGAATGCATAATATTTGCCTCTGTGTCTTCAATAAAATTAAGACTTTCCATCATAAATTACTAGGAAAATCTACATTGCGGTCTGCCCCGCCAGCCTGGTGATGGTACGACCGCCACCGCCGGCCTGGCAGTACCGTGACCGCCAATGTTGTGATGAGGGCCATAATCTCCATCATATTGCCCCAGGTGAAAACACAGTGCCACCTTATGAAGCCCATCCTAAACATAGTCATGCGTGAATGGCCCCATGTCTCTCAATACCAAAGACTCATCACTGGTATTTACCTCGGTTGGGGCAAATAATACAGAAGATCTGCCCAGGCACACTACAAATGTTTTTATAAGTTAAAGCCAAGGGATATCAAGGCCATGGTCACACAAAAGACAATCTGTTATAATTTCTTTATTCACAAATCCTATCCCAAGTTCTTTGTGCACTGCACAATTGGAGCTGCTCATAGGGAGTCCCAAGATACGATGACAGGAGTACTTTTCCTCTAGCTGTACTGAGGTAACACCGCAACACCCCCAGATTCATGCCCCAAATGTCAGTACTAGGAGACATTTACATAAATAAATTTCCAGAAGTGAGATAATAGGAATTGTTTCTAGACTTGAAGCTAGATTAACTATGAAACCATTGGACTGGGTGAAGCTCTGTATCCTAGTGACCAAACATAGGCCTCAAGTACAATTAGAATCAGAGATCCCACCCGCAAGTATAGGAAGTGTAGGGTCCTCTCTATAGGTTTCCCCTTAACGACATATCAGCTGGACTTCAACGTTGTAGGACCACATGCCATAATATATGTTTTAGTGCATTTGGTCTCGAAATTCAAGTGCTCCATAAATTGCACAAAATATGTAAGGAGTTTCTTTAGTCCATTGGGTGTTCTGGAGATAACAACAGCATTGTCCACATATAACAGAATAGGCACAGGCCTATTATTTACCACTGGTATATCCTGCCCTTCTTACAGCAAGGCTGACTCAAGCCCAGTAATATATATTATGAACTAAAATGGGGCTAGGACAATGCCTTGCTGAAATCCCTGCACTAGGCCAAAATAATTTGTGCATTCCCCATAGTTACTAAAGCTTACAGATGCTGAGAGGTCGAGATGTAGTTGTTGGGGTGGAAATGTCTTCTTCATTGTAATAGAAGTGCATCCCTGCCCTGAGTACCCAGCTTATTGATGTCTGGATCCCTAATACTGATTTTTGTTGTTCTAGGCAAACTTGGATCATGCATGTGCTCCATGACTTAAGCCTGTCTCACAGATTGCCGTTTTGTTGAGCCCAAAGCGCTACTGTCATAGTGATGAGAGGCTACTTCCTTCACTAGAACTAAGCAACACAAGCATGTCGGTGGCAGCATATCGGGTAACGATCAATACGACTGAACACGTCCTTTTTAACATATGTCACTGAAGTGAGGCCTACAGGTTCACTCATTTTTAGGTCAAGCCTATCTGCAAGACCTGTTGGCTGGAGTATAGGACTTTACACCCATCTGCCGCTTACCATAGGTTGAAGGCAGTGTTACTCTTGTTTTGCTAACTGGTTTGGCAGCCAATACGTCACTTTCTGTACTTGGCTGATGAGCACCGGCCAAGTACAGTATAATTACGCCTGGAATGTTTTTTGGTTGCTTGACGGACTATTTTTCTTTGTTTCCTGCCTCTCATGTTTGTCAGTAAGCACTCGTGTTCACACACGCGGTTTGTTTTCCGCATTTGCCCTTCACTTGGTCCTTCCTTTACATAATCAGTAATTACAAGTAGTTGTGTTGTGTGTGTGTTTTGTACATTTTTTTGTGACCTTATATGGCATGAAATTGACCCAGGAATTAATCCTCAACAGCGGCTCTCCCTGCACAGCACGAGAGCCGATACTACAATACTCACTGCACTCGGGAAAACCCACCTGATAATGTATTGCAGGCATTCCTTTCACAACACATTTTTGCCCATAATTCAGCCTGTGGTCGCTCTAGGGCACTAGGACCACCACCAAAACATTCAGAACGATGTGCTCTTTCTGTCCAGGCCATATTGTGGGTCACTCTAGGTTAGAGGGGGCCCAAAAATCATAACCTCTTTCACCATTCACACATATTTAAACTCTCTTATAGCTGGAACTTCTGTTTTTACAGCTCAGAGGAGTTTGTGTTCTAAGAGCCTTGTTCGTAATAATATTCTGACAACCTTGCTCGGCCTGCAAATGTGTAATGCACCATGCTCTCCAAGGGCAACTAACTCAGTTGGCTCCACAGAGACATCCAGCCATGACCAGTGGTATTGCACCTTCTGTTAATGTACAAGCACAGTTTATTTCTGATAAAGGTTTAATGAACAGCGTGGCTAAATATTTCAGCCATTTCACAGAGAGGCAGGTAATTATCCAGCCATTTCGGGGTTTGAGGGACATTCTGAGCTTCTGACATCAGGAGAAGTTCTGTCAGTGTTCTGTGACACTACTCGCCCGTGCTTTTGGCTCCACAGGGACATCTAGCCACAGCTAGTGGTGCTGCACCTTCTGCTGTTGACTACAGGGACATCTAGCCACTGACTCCACAGTTAAAATATATTTAAAAGGCCAGTAAGGCCTAAAAATGTGTAATACACTATGCCGTCAAAGGGCTGACTGTATGGTTACACTACAGTGTTCTTTATCATTCTTTTTTATGTAATAACACCCTCTAGGGGCTGAATATATGGCTACATGACCATTTTTCTTCCAAATGCTATTTTTACTATGGCTCTCTGTAGGGGCTGTTGAGATCATTACAGTCTAATGCCAAGTGTATGAGGGAATGCACGAACACAGTTTATGTCTGTTAAAGGTTTAAAGTGCTGCATGGGTAAATATTTATAAGGTCCCAAATGCGAGGTTGTCATTATCATTTACAATGCCAACAGCTCTAACTCTCCCTAATGCAAGCCCTATAGTATTGCAAATTATTGTTAAAGTTCTGCTGCTGTGTGCTTAACTCACCCTTGACCTACATAGGCTTATTGTGAAGTGCTGCATAGTGTAAGAGTGGCACTTGATGTATGTGTGCTTGAGAAGGGTACAATACAGAGGTAAAGTAGTACTGAACAGAGCATGCATGGTGAGTGCATGTGCTGGGTGTATGCATTGTATTGTATTGTAATCGTATTTATATAGTGCTTACTACCACTGATGAGACGTCGAAGCGCTTTTCGGTGAGTAGCACGCTACTCTGGAACGCAAAAAGAATTAGTGATGGATTAGTATCCGGAAATAATGAGTACGGTTTTAGTATTATTATGAGTTAATTTGAGCCGCAAATATGAGAGTTTGTTAGTTAGATTGACTGTTAGTTAGATTGACTGGAGTAATGGAGGGGTGGAGGAGGAAAGAAATCCAGAAGTGTTAATTGGGAGTATATCCTTAATTTACTCAACCCAAAGGCTTGGGATGAGTAAAGGGGGATGGAGGAGGGAAGAGTATGTGGAAGGGTTAGGGAGAGCATAGCAGCAGGGTGAGATAAATGCGGGAGAATTTAGTAGGGTTGTGTGGGAGGTCACAGTAGTAGAGTGAGGTTTGGTGAGTTAGATGTGGAAGCGGAGGGAAGAGCTTAGGCAGAGTTATTTAGGAGATGAAAGTAGTAGAAAGGATTTGGGATGAGTCAGAGTGAGTATGGAGCATAGTTTGATAGAGACATGACATATGATGATGGGTAGATAAGTGTGATAAGATGAGAGCAGGAATTCATAGATATCTAGTATAACAACCGACCCAGGAGCCATGCAATGACCCACAAAATATGACAAGCACAGAAACAACATATACACATACATGCCTATGAGTGGTACAGAACATTAAGATTGTATTGCTGTGCCATGCATAGTGTTTATTGTAGTGCAAATAATTGACTGAAAAGTACAATGGAATGGGGCGATGATAAAGGAAAGTCCAGGGTATTGTTCCAGATTGTTTGTAGCACAAGTCCTGTGTCCAAGGGGCCATAGGAAGGGGAGCAAAGGCAGTTCAAAGTGCACAAGGTGACAGGGTGGAACACAAGGGGGACAATCAGGAAAGTCTCATTTCCTGGTGGTGGTCTTGGTCTTGGCAAGTGTCTCTGGCTTCTGTCTGGGTCGCAGGGAACATTTGCGGGGTGGTTCACACTCTGCAGGGAGGAGGTGCTAGTGGCCTGTGGGTCCTGTGGCAGGGCCTCCTGCCCACTAGCTGCAGTGGAAGTGGAGGGCTGTTCAATTGACTGGCTAGTGGTAGGGTCCCGCTGGTGTGCTGTCGATTCCCTCATGATGTTTGCCATGTCTGCCAGCACCCGTGCTATGGAGATCATGGTGGTGTTGAAAGCCTGCAAGTCCTCCCTGATCTCTTGATGGTGTTCCTCCTGCATCCTCTTGTTCTCCTGCATGTTGTTCAGGATCTGGCCCATCGTGTCCTGGGATTGTTGGTAGGCCCCCAGGATCTTGGTGTGTGCCTCCTGGAGAGTCTGTTCCCTGTTCCTGTCCTCCCTCTGGCCCACAGTGGCCCTCAGAGTGTCCCTGTTCCCTTGTGCCTCTGTCCCCTGAACAGTGTGCCCACTGCCACTGACCTCAGGTCCCTGATTGTCTTGGGGGCGAGGTGGGGACTGGGGTCCCTGTACAGGTGGGCACACTGCTGATTGACGTGTCCTGGGTACAGAGGTGTGGGGACACTGGGTGGGTGCTATGTTGTTAGATACTGATGGGGGAGGCTGTGTGGTTGACTGGGAGTGGGCTGAGGTGAATGACTGACCAGTGGTCCCTGATGGGCCTGGTAATTTATCCAGATCCAGAAGTCCAGAGTTACTGTCATCACTGGGGGCATCTTCTGTAGGGGGACTGGTTTGTCGTGCCACCTCCTCTCTGCTGACATTGGCAGGGCACCTGTGGGGCCGTAAGTGATGTATTATGCTTCATGTCTGTGACATATTGTACATCCCTATCTTCCCCTCTATTGTTGCTGTTGCCCTGCCACCTTTGTTTGTGTATGGTGATGTATTGTGTGATTGTTAGTTCTCCATGCTGTGCATACTTTTGTGATGGGTGTCCATACAGGGCTGGGAGAGCTGTCCATGCATTGGTATAGCATGCAGGGCTTGGCATTGGGGTTAGTCATATGTGTAGGTGCAGTGTGTAGGATGGAGTGGAGTGATGGGAGTGAGGGTGAGGGGATGAGATGGCATGCAGGTGTGGGGGTTGATAAGTAGTTAATGTTGACTTACCAATGTCCAGTCCTCTGGCTACTCCAACGAGTCCCTTAGGATTAAGTAATGCCAAGACTTGCTCCTCCCATACTGTGAACTGTGGGGGAGGAAGTTGGGGTCT
Organism: Pleurodeles waltl; assembly: GCF_031143425.1. Taxonomy (NCBI): domain Eukaryota; kingdom Metazoa; phylum Chordata; class Amphibia; order Caudata; family Salamandridae; genus Pleurodeles; species Pleurodeles waltl. The sequence goes on along the minus strand of NC_090450.1, from coordinate 742,452,291 downwards.
ACCGCCAGTCCTCTGTATGGCGAGCTAGTGCCTTCCTGCCACGGAACGAACCTACCCCAGTAAGTCGTTCCACCTCTTCCTGATGTCGTCCATTGTTCTCGGATGCTGTCCCACGGCGTTCACCTTGTCCATGATTTTCCGCCATAGCACCATCTTCCTGGCAATGGATATTTGCTGTACCTGTGCTCCAAACAGCTGTGGCTCTACCCTGACTGTTTCCTCCACCATGACCGCAACTCCTCATCTGTGAAACAGGGGTGCCTTTGAGGGGACATGGGTGTTGTGTGGTGTGTGTAAGTGTGTGGGAGTTGAGTACTATTACTATGGTTGGGTATGTGAAGTGGGGTGCGTGAGGGATGTATGGGTGTATGTGGTGTGTGTCTAGTTGTCGCAGTGGTCTTGGTGTCTGTCGGGTGACAATAATTTGTATTCGTAAAGGGTTGTGGGTAATGTGAGTGGGTATGTTATAGTGCTGTGGGTGTGTGTGTGTGGTGTGTGTATGAGTGTCAAGTGTGTGTTTTTGGTATTGGCCAATGTTGTGTAGTTTAGTATATGGGTGTCCATTTTGAGCGTGCTGGTGTGTACCGCTGGTGGTTTACCGCCACTGAATGTCCGCCGTTGCTGTAGTTATAATTGTTAATCTTGACATTTCTGAATAGCCAATAGACAACCTAGTTTTTAATTGTACCACAGATTTGAGGTCTCTGGAAGTAAATGTGGGACATCTGTTAGAACAATTATAGAAGGACATACTGCCAGGGTTAGATGTATAGCAGAAAAGAGTTCACCATGAGGTGGCTCACCCACATTGATTAACAAAAGATCCTATGAGCTGAACAGAACACCAACATTCACCCACCAATATCCCTAGCCAGGGAATGGGGCACAGAAATGTCCACAGGCTTGGATGACACAGAAGGCGGGTAGTTTGACACAACCATACGCTGACCCTGGGGGCAAAGCTCAATGATTGAAATATTGTCGCCCAATTCTGCAAGTAACATATCAATAGTCCCCAGTCAATGATATAGGGGTTAGAGGCTAGTAGCCATTAAAGTTTTAAATGTAGTGCATAAGATCTCATTGAGGTCTTTTAAATCAGAAGGTGCTGACGGAAGGATTGCATCCAAATGTTGTTGGCTACTTTTCTGGGTGTTTCTCTTATGAAATTTTGGGAGTTTTTTGGGGGTACATAGCAACTGGTCCTAAGCTGCACATAGGTGAGTCAGTAGGCGATGGAGGTTCATCAGGCAGCGGTGATAAGCAGGACTTGACTCTTGAATTGCTGAGATTACTGTGCGCTTGGGCTTCCTCTGTGATTGCACCCTGTGTAGGGGCAAGGGGCAAGCCAGGGGTGTAGCATGGGCTTCACATGATAAAGAAAGGTGTCTTTCAGCCATTTAAAGTTTTGTTAGTGATCACCCCCACTGCACGATTTAGAAACTTCTTGACAGTTATGTGCCTACCTCCATGGGTCAGCCTCTAGCCAGCTTATGTTTGCTCATTATCCCAAATTTAGAGATGAGGAACTAAGCCAAAGCAAGCTGGTCCTTCCTTGGCTGGCCATTGATGGGTGCAGATGGTCACACTCTTAGCTTGGTCTTTGCCCAGGCCAGTCCACATGTCCCACAATGCAGGTGGGCTGACACACTTTTTAGCGCTTCCTTAACTGTGCTGAGCCAGTCTATTCCTACTTGGAGGCAAAGGATTCTGGTCCCTGCATTCCAAAACAATAGTTTCAGGTGTCCCGCACTACAGGCAGTCTGATAAATATTACAGCACTTCCTGGGTGTTGCTGAGTCTGCCTTGTCCTTCTATTCCTTGCCAGCAAAGGATTATGGTCCCTGTCAACGTGTGACTCTTCAATGACCAGAAGCTGATCGAACTTATTCGCTTGCCTCAGTCCAGGTGAAGCAGCTACTGCCGTTTGCTTCAGGACATTGGATATGGATGTGAAGAAGCTGCTGACCAAGGCATACTGGCGCCTCTCCAGGGACCGGGAAGGCAAAGCAGGAGGAGGCTCTAAGCACAAGTAGCAAACACAGTGGCAGGTGGTGTCTGCTGGGGCTCTGATTGCTGCAGGGCAGATATGTATCCAATGGGCAGTTTTGCAATGAAACCAAAATCAAAAAAGACCTGAATTACATCAAAACCAATTTGGCCACCCTTCAGAAAGAAGTAGCTGAACCAGAAAACAAAAGTAGAAAAAAGAAACTACGCATTTTTGACCTTTCGAAAGGGACATAGGATCAGATGGACTGTTGCATTTACGCCTAGAAAACTGGTTCAATCAATCAGGGATTTGTAAAGTGCTGCTACTCACCCATGAGGGTCTCAAGGCACTGTGGGAGGTGGGGGGGAACTGAGGATCAGTCGAAGAGCCAGGTCTTGAGGTCCTTCCTGAACTGAGACAGGTTGGGAGATTGCCTGAGGTGGATGGGGATGGTGTTTCCGGTTCTTGGCCACGATGGGGGACAAGGATCTTCCTCTGACTGTGTTTTTCCAGATGCGGGGGATGTTGGCGAGGGCCTGGTCAGTAGAGCTGAGTTGTCTGATGGGAGTAAAGAAGGAGAGTCTGTGGTTGAGGTAGGCTGATCCGGCGCCGTGTAGGGACTTGTAGGCATGGGTCAGGAGCTTGAAGGTGATTCTCTTGTCAATAGGCAGCCAGTGTAGGTCTCTTAGAAGGGCGGAGGTGTGGCTGTGTCGTGGGGCGTTCTTGATGAGATGGGCAGAGGCGTTCTGGATGCATTGCAGTCTTTTCCGGGTCTTGGCAGTGGTTCCAATGTAGAGTGCATTGCTGTAGTCGAGGCGGCTGCTGACGACGGCCTGGGTGTATGTCCTTCTGGCTTCAGTGGGGATCCACTTGTCGATTTTTCAAAGCATGTGCAGGATGTGCAAGCAACCTGATGAGACTGCGCTCACCTGTCGGTCCATTGAGAGCAATGAGTCTAAGATGACACCGAGGTTGCAGGTGTGGTCAGTGGGGGAGTGTCCGAGGGCAGTGGGCAGCCAGGACTCGTTCCAGGCGAAGGGTGTGGAGCCGAGGATGAAGTCTTCTATTTTGTCCGAGTTCAGTTTGAGGCAACAATTTTTCAGCCAGGCGGCGACTGCTTTCATTCCTTTGTGGAAATTGTTTTTGGTGGTGGCCGGGTTGTTGGTGAGGGAGACTATCAGTCTGGTGTCATCGGCGTAGGAGACGATCTTGAGTGCGTGGCTTCTGACGATGGCAGCAAGTGGGGTCATGTAGAGGTTTAAGAGGGTGGGGCTCAGCGAGAATCCTTGGGGGACGCCGCAGCTGATCTTGGTGGCTTCCAAGATAAAGGGAGGGAGTCGGACCTTCTGTGTTCTGCCGGTGAGGAACGAGGAGAGCCATTGCAGTGCTGAGTCTCGGATGCCGGCGTCGTGGAGGCGGGTGCGTAGCGTGTAGTGTGAGACTGTGTCGAAGGCGGCAGAAAGGTCCAGGAGGATGAGGGCGACGGTCTCGCCTCAGTGGAGGAGGGTGCGGATGTCGTTTGTGGTGGCAAGGAGGGCAGTCTCGGTGCTATGGTTGCTTTTGAATCCTGATTGAGAGTGGTCCAGGATGTTGTTGGCTTCCAGGAAAGCTGTGAGTTGTTTGTTGACTGCCTTCTCAATGACTTTGGCCGGAAAGGGGAGCATGCACTCTGTACAAACTAAGTTTCATGAGGAAACTACAAATTCCAGCATCTCATTGGCAGCGGCCATCTTGGGGTGTAGCAGGCCTATAAGTACAAGCCACACCCTAACGAGCGTGCTCACTATTTTGAGGACTTTGACTGAGGAGGAGCTGAAGCTTCCTGGTTTTGATTAATCTGTGTTCCTTCAGACACAAAAGTAAGCGAGTAGGTCGTACTCGTAGCGGTAAGGTCAATTACCGGTTTCTTTTTTCTTTGTGTATTGAGATGGTACTTATAAAAGGATACAATTTTATCCACACTTTGTCTTCAGTCGGGAACTTCGACAAAGCAGTGGATGCAGTTGAGAGTTCAGACATTGTGGCATATTTGAAGGCGAAAGGCTAATGCTTCAAATCATTGAACATTGTAACAATTACCATTTCTGCTGCCATTTTAGACTTTGTTGCACGTGAGTGAGAACGCTCAACATTACGATAATGAGACATCACATGTTTAATAATTCAGTTTGTTGGGAGATAATCTTTAGATTTAAAACGCTATACATATGAGTGAGACATATGCCTAGGTTTATAGGATCTTGTGCCTGGTATCTCTCTTAGTTAGGAGTCACAATAGACATTCTCTGGTGATATCTAGTGAGTCGTTGTTGGTGCATTCCAAATCATCTGTCAATCACCTGTTAGGCAGTGAGATATCATGTTTGCCTAAATTTACCTGCGCCATTCAGAATCAAGACTTTGGAGTCTCTTCTCACGTAAAAGGTCTAATCTTTGCTGATACTAAGACGCTTTGTCCTGGAGTGTGACAATTGCTATTCTAAATTGGTTATGTTTGAATTGTTTTAACTTTCTTGTTTTTCAGAACTCCTTCCCTGCAGTCCCCCTTCCTAACTTCCCTTCCCCTCACCTGGTGCCTCCAAAACTCAGCACTATAACAGCATTCTGAGTTGGTGATGCCAGGAGGTGGGCCCCTTGTTCAGCGACGTACAGATCCTGAGGAAGGGATGCTGTGACCGAATAGTGAGCCCACAAATTTAATTTCCTCTTGATCTGCACGGGAGCTGCACAGGATGGCCACCTTAGAAGATCTAATGCAGGTGATCACACAAATGCAAAGAGATTTAGCAGATTTAAAAAATATAACTGCTGATCTGGTTAACAAAGTAACCCAATTACAAGTTAAGGTAGATAGAACAGGACCTACACCTCTACCATGCCCAACGTCTTCCACACCTACTAATATTGCAGTGAACGTGCCCACACAAATCCCATTAGCTGCACTCAAAAGATTTTCTGGAGATGCCAGTAAGGTTCAAGTTTTTCTCACACAAGTGGAGTTGCACTCTACGTGTCGTCCTAGTGCTTTCCCGGATCCATTATCTAGAATCACATTTCTCATTTCATATTTGACTAGTGATGCAGCTACTTGGGCAGTTCCTTTAGTACGACTGGACAGTCCATTGTTGTATAATTGGCGTCTGTTTGTGGACAAATTTGAAAAGGTTTTTAATAGACGCTCAATCACCATGTCAGCAGACAAGGAGTTATTAGAATTACGGCAGGGAAACAAAGACCTAATAACATATTTATCTCATTTCAACCGGTTAGTGGTGGAAACCGCATGGCCCGAGGAAAAAAGGTCAGCAATATTTTATCAAGGATTGAAAGAAGAGTTGAAAGGCGTTTTGGCCCAAATAGATCCCCAACCAAAGACTTGCATAGATTTAATAAATCTAACTCTGAGATTAGATCACAGACTTACAGAAAGAAAAGGGGAAAAGAAAAGACCAGAACAATCTAATTGGCGTATGGATAAATACAAAACCCTTTTAATGCCTTCTGATGCTACTATTGAACCAAAGGAAATTGGAACCATTCGTCAACCCTTACCAAAGAAGAAAAAGATACACAACGTTGAAATGGCCAGTGTCTGTATTGCGGAACAAAAAGGTCATTTTGTAAAAGAATGTCAATTAAAACCAAAACGAAAATTGGATCCTACTACTATTGCAAAGAAAAAGATAGCAACCCTAGAAAGCTGAGAGGAAAACTAAAAAGCCCAAGAAACAAAGAACGGGACCTCTTGGGTAGATTAACAATCCCTTCAGTGTGTTCTTGCACCAGTCGTTATGTCAAACACTTTCGAATACTTGCACAACTTACAGTCCAGAAAAAACATCATACTGTACAAATCCTAACAGATTCAGGAGCAACAGGAAACTTTGTGGACCTACAAACTGCACAAAAATTACAAATACCTAGTATCAAGAAGATTCCTGAAATTGTACAAGCAGTGGATGGTAGTGAATTAGCAAGAGGTCCAGTCACCATGCAAACCTCACAGATCCAAATGATTTGAAAGGATGTAACGAACCATAAACATCATGAAAAAATTAACTTTGATATAATTTAAGCACCCCAATATGGTTTTATCCTAGGAATGCCATGGTTGGTTTTGCATAATCCAAGCATAGATTGGTATAATCAAACTTTTCGCTTTTCTTCATAACATTGTCAAGACAACTGTTTTCAATCAGGAGAAGAGGGAAATAGAAATCCTCAACAGTATTTAGCCACTGCTGCAGAAAATGAAATAGACGTACCACAACCGTAATCCGAGTATGCTGATGTTTTCAGTGAAAAGGCAGCAAGCACTCTACCTCCTCACAGGCCGTACGATTGTCAAATCGATCTTATGCCTGGCACCAACATACCAAATTGTAGAATTTATGCATTATCAGAAAAGGAGAATCATTATCTACGAGAATACATTGATCAATGTTTGGCTAACAAACTAATAAGACCATCACGATCCCCAGCAGCTTCTTCGCTGTTTTTCACACCCAAAGGTAATGGTGATCTGAGAGCTTGCATCGATTACAGAGCATTAAATAAAATCACCATCAAAAATAAATATCCATTACCACTTATACCAGTATTACCAGACCAAGTAAAAACAGCAGTTATCTACACCAAATTTAATTTACGTGGAGCTTACCATCTGGTCCGGATACGAGAGGGAGACAAGTGGAAAACTGATTTTAAAACCCGTTATGGCCTGTTTGAATAACTGGTAATGCAGTTTGGTTTATGTAATGCCCAGCAGCCTTTCAATACTTTCTAAATGATGTCCTGAGGGAATATTTAGACATCTTTGTTATCGTTTACATTGATGACATCCTGATATATTCTAATTCAGAAAAAGTCCATGAAGAACATGTAAAAAAGGTTTTACAAACAATAAGTACTCATCATTTATACTGTAAGTTAAGTGAGTGTGAATTTCATACCAAAGAAGTAGATTTCTTAGGAGTAATTTTAACACTTAATGGTATGCAAATGACAGAAAGAAAGATTCAAGCTGTAGCAGAATGGCCCACACCAAAATCAGGGCGCGACATTAAATGTTTTTTGGGATTCGCAAATTTCTATCAGCATTTTATAGACCACTTCTCCCAGAAGATAGCGCCGATTACTAAATTACTGCGCAAAAAATCTATCTTTAATTGGTCTAAAGAAACAGATGAAGCATTTCAAAACTTGAAAAAGGCCTTTACCTCTGCCCCTATTTTAGCTCATTATAATGTTGAAGAACCATTCTTAGTAGGAGCTGATGCATCCAATGTCGCTATTGGAGCTATACTTTCTCAACGTCACCCTAACACAGGACAGTTACATCCCATTGCATATATGTCAAGAAAACTAAATGAAGCTGAACAAAATTATACCATTGCGGAGAAAGAATTACTAGCAATCCGTGATGCCTTCAAAGAGTGGAGACATTATTTGCTTGGAGCAAAACACACGATAGCTGTCTACTCTGATCATAGAAACTTACAGTCTACGAGTTCTGCTAGGGTACTAACTCCCAGATAATTGAGGGGGATGCTATTTTTTGCAGAATTTTATTTTTTAGTAACCTTCAGACCACGGATGGATAATCGAAAGGCAGATGCCTTATCCAGACAAGACTCATTAATTATGCACACGGAACAAAAATCCATGTCAATCATAACGCCTTCAAAGGACCTATGTGTAATAGCTGCTGAAAAGTTTTTTGATCTCATCCGCACTCATTTTCATATCACCAAATGGCAAGATTGGTTACTACACAATACCAAACGGTCTATCCTTCAAGGCCTACCCTTACATGATTCTCGAGTGTTTTTACCCACAGTAGAGTTGAGACAGACAGCCTTTCACTGGGTACACTGTCATCCCTTAGCAGGACATCCAGGCCCTCAAAAAACAATAGAGTTGATGAAAAGATATTTCTGGTGACCTACTTTCGTTAATGATTTAAAACAAATGTTACGATCATGTGAAGTTTGTGCAAGATGCAAAAGTGAACACAGTAAACCTAGAGGCTTATTGATACCATTGCCCGTTCCAAATCATCCTTGGAACATATCTCTATGGATTTCATTAGTAGTCTCCCTAAAGTACAACAATTTACAGTCGTTTTAGTAGTGGTCGATAGCCTTACAAATACGCTCATTTTATTACATGCAAAGGTCTCCCAACATCTGGTGCTTTAGCAACCATTATTCTTCAAAATATTGTTCGCCTTCATGGACTTCCAAGATTTATTCTATCTGATCGAGGGACGCAATTCTCTGCACACTTTTGGCAGAAATTGTGCAAGGCCTTGCAAATTGATTCTACATTATCCACTAGTTATCATCCGTAAACTGATGTTCAGACAGAGTGACTGAATCAAACTTTAAAACAAGACTTGCGATGTTATGCAACAGAATCACCAACTATTTGGCCAAATCTTCTATGGCTTGCAGAATTGGCCTACAATAACTCCCACCATTCTTCAGAAATGCTACCCCCTTTTATGGTCTATATGGTCGTCATCCACACATTTTACTGGTCAAACTGCCTGTTTCTATTCAGACCATGCCAGCAGTCCAAGATATGTTGACACATATGAAAAAGATACATTCACAACTACAAACAAACTTGTGCCAAGCAAAAATAAAGTACAAGTTGCAATACGATAAAAAACATCAACCTGGTCCTAAATATAAAGAAAAAGACAAGATCTGGTTATCTACTAAAAACTTTGCATTCAAGAATAAAAGTATGTTTCACCCAAAGTTCATTGGACCCTACGAAATAATTCGACAAGTAAGCCCAGTGACATATAAATTGAAACTACCATCATCATTGAAGATTCACCCAATGTTTCACACTTCTCTTCTAAAACCTGCCTCTCCCTTGTGTAAGGCACAACCTGCAACCCTTTTAGTTCAAGGTCACTGGGAATGTGAGATATGCTCTATTTTGGATTCTCGCTATCGCAGGTCCTCCCTTTGGTACTTGATGTCCTGGAAGGGTTATGGTCCTGAAAATAACTTGTGGGAGCCCGCAAGGAACATCCACGCACCTTGTTTGGTGCACCGTTTTCACCTCCTTCATCCAGACAAGCCGGGCAGGTGTAAGAGATGGTGCAGTCTAGGGCCCGCCCCTACCATTACTTCCACTGCTTCGCGTGTCTGCAGTGCCTTTTTGGTGCCGCCTTTAATTGTTCCCTCATGCTCTAAGGCACGTTCTTGACATCGCCCTTGTGGCAGGGCTCATGTGACTGCGGGGTCAGGACGTTGGTGGACACACTGTAACTATCATTGTCATGCACTCTGTAGAAACGAAGTTTCATGAGGAAACTCAAATTCAGCATCTCATGGGTGGCGGCCATCTTGGGGTGTGGCAGGCCTATAAATACCAGCCACACCCTAACGAGCGTGCTCACTATTTTGAGGACTTCGACCGAGGAGGAGCTGAAGCTTTCTGGTTCTGAACACTCTGTGTTCCTTCAGACACAAAAGTAAACGAGTAGGTCGTACTCGTAGCGGTAAGGTCAATTACCGGTTTCTTTTTTCTTTGTGTATTCAAACGGTACTTATAAAAGGGTACAATTGGATCCACACTTTGTCTTCAGTCGGGAACTTCGACAAAGCAGTGGATGCAGTTGAGAGTTCAGACATTGTGGCATATTTGAAGGTGAAAGGCTAATGCTACAAATCATTGAACATTGTAACAATGACCATTTCTGCTGCCATTTTAGACTTTGTTGCGCGTGAGTGAGAACACTCAACATTACGAGAAAGAGACAGCACATGTTTAATAATTCCGTTTGTTGGGAGATAATCTTATGATTTAAAACGCTGCACATATGAGTGAGACATATGCTTAGGTTTAAGGGATCGTGTGCCTGGTATCTCTCTTAGTTGGGAGTCACAATAGACATTCTCTGGTGATATCTAGTGAGTCGTTGTTGGTGCATTCCAAATCATCTGTCAATCGCCTGTTAGGCAGTGAGATATCGTGTTTGCCTAAATTTACCTGAGCCATTCAGAATCAAGACTTTGGAGTCTTTTCTCACGTAAAAGGTCAAATTTTTGCTGATACTAAGACGCTTTGTCCTGGAGTGGGACAATTGCTATTCTAAATTGGTTATGTTTGAATTGTTTTAACCTTCTTGTTTTTCAGAACTCCTTCCCTGCAGTCCCCTTCCTAACTTCCCTTCTCCTCACCTGGCGCCTCTAAAACTCAGCGCTATAACAGCATTCTGAGTTGGTGATGCCGGGAGGTGGGCCCCTTGTTCAGCGACGTGCAGATCCCGAGGAAAGGGCGCTGTGACAGCGAGGTTTTCGATCAGGGTGGTGGAGTTGTCGTCGTTTGAGTTTTCCAGGTGGAAGTTGAGGTCCCTCAGTAGGATGTAGTCCTTGGAAGTAAGAGCGTGGGTGGTGGCTAAGTCAGCAATGGTGTTGTAGAATGGGGGGCGGGGGCCCGGCGGCCTGTAGATGGGGGTGCCCTGCAGAGTGGTGTTAGGGTTGGTTCCAATCTGGCAGTGGAGGAGTTCCATGTTGGTTGTGGAGTCTTTGGTGCTGGTGGATAGACGTAGGGATTCTTTGTGGACGATGGCGATGCCTCCCTCGGGGGGTTTGTGTGGTCTTTGCAGATGATCTGGAGCCAAGGAGGGGTTAAGCCATGTTTCTGTGAGGATGGAGATGTCCGGGGATGTGGTGTCAATGAGGTTCCAGATTTTGATGGCGTGCCTGTGGATGGAGCGAGTGTTGATTAGGATACATCTGAGGCTGTGTTCTGCTTTGTGGGTCCTTGGGGGTGGGCTTGAGTGATGGGGGCTGGTGAATTTGCAGTGGCGACAGGTGTAGGGTCCCTTGGTGTTCCTTGGAGATGCCTGCTTGCAGTTGTTGTCATGTCCTGGGTTGAGTGTGATGAGCGCTGCTGGTGCGTAGCGGTGGTGGGTGAGAGGTCCAGGGGTCCTGGCGCTGGTCGCGAACGGGCACAGATGGGCTTGCCTTAGGCATGCCTTTTGGCGCGACAGCGGCACGGCTGCACAGAAGCCGCCATTAAGTATAGAGGGAGGAGGAAAGGACAGCTGGGAGGCGGAAGCGGGAATGGCACAAAAAAGGGGGGTGGGCCACAGGGGCAGCAGCGGCAGGGAGGGCGTGACAGGAGGGGGGTTGCAGGGGCAGCAGCGGCTGGGAGAATGTGAGAGAGGAGAGAGAGGGAGAGAATGAGAGGAGCGACGAGAAAAAAACAAGGAAAAGAATCACAGAAAGCGAAAAAGTCACAAAGACAGCACACTAAAGGAAAAAGGAGGAGAAAAAGGAAAGAGGCAGAGAAGAAGGAAAGCACCGAAGCAAAAGGCACTAATACAGCACACTGAATAAAAAGGAATTAGAATAAAGAAAAGAGGCAGAGAGCATCCCAGCAGAAGAGCAGAGCTCTCCCACTAGGCACCAGGGATGAGGTGCAGGCAGAAGCATGCAGATGGCGGAGGGCCTCTAACTTCTGACAGAGGTCAGAGTTTGAGTCAGGACAGGCTTCCACTTACAGGTGGAGCTATGCAAAGGCAGAGCAGTTCAGGTCAGTTTGGTTCCTCAAAACTACTATCAATTTCATGTTCCTTTAAGACTTTGAACTGAAGCGAACCCATCGTGTACGCTCACACAACTTACAATAAACATCTACCACTTCCCCTGGACTGATTATTTAAAACCCCCGGACACCATCTTGTAGAAGTGATATTAAGGTACATTTATTGACATACATTAATTGTCAGGAAAGACAAAAAGATCAATATATCAAAGACTACTCTGAGACATGGTTCTGAGAAGCAAAATATTCCTGGCATTAAGTCCAAAACTATGCATAATGAACAAGCTGTTTTCTTTCTTAGGTCTTGCAAAGTTTAGAATTACACGCAAAGGCAAGAGATCTTTAAATTTGGCATGGTCATAAGGTTTTCCTGAAAAAAAGATGCAGTATTGTAAAAAAGGAAATACATATCTTGCTCTTCAAATTGAAAAAGGAGCAAGGAAAGTCTCAAAAGAACAGATTTTGCAAATTCTGAAAATGAATCCTCTTACCACCCAGAGGGAGGTGAGGATGTACCTAAAAAATGATGGCTACTATCCCAAACATTTCCTTGACTGCAAAACGTTTAATAAAGTTGACCTACAGTGACATAAGAGACCTGGTACCATTTGACAATGAATGTTTAGATGCATTTAAGGTACTGAGAGAAAGTTTATATACTGCACCCTCTCCTGGAATGCCTGACTACAATTTGACTTTTTCTCTTTACTGTCATGAAAAATATCAGTGTACTTTATTGACTCTGAAGCATGGTGGAGCAATCAGACCAGTAGCTTACCTTTCATCTGTATTGGAACTAGAGCTGTAAGTTTTCCTGGTTGTTTGAAATCGGTTGCAGGTGTTTGCATTGCCATCAAACAAAGTAAAAATAAAAAATGGTGCACCATTCAGTCAAGATTGTGTTGACGTACATGAACCCAGAATATGACAATCAGTTGACCAGATAGGAACAGGTCATATTGGCAGCTGAAAATTTAACACATTGAATTCAGCAACATTTCTTCCAATTCCAAACACAAATGGTGAAGACAGGCGTGATAGCAATGATACTAATGGTGATCATGGGCCGGAGAATGACTGCTTAGTCGTTACTGACTTATTTACCAAACCAAGACCAGATGTCATAGAAACCCCTCTTGAAATGGCTGATCTGACTTTGTTTTTGATGGCTGTTTTTTAGAAGAAATATGCAGCATTGAAGGCTGCCTATGCAGTGACTCTTTTCTGAAACCCTTGAAGCATTATACCTGCTGAATGGCACTTCAGCACAAACCAGAATTGGTTGCATTGACAAGAACCTGTTGCTTGTCAAAAAATTTGAATGTGACAATTGATAAAGACAGCCAGTATGGTTTTGGTGTTGTTCACAATTTTGGTCAATTATGGTCACAAAGAGCTTTTATGGCATTTACCTGAGCTCCCAGCAGAACAAAATCTATGCATTTGAGCTGTTAAAGGCAATACAACAGTCAAGTTAGATTGCTTTAGTAAAGTGTGCTTCCCATAAGCACAGAAAATAGATGGTCACTCTTAGAAGCAATTTTGCAAATCAAGTGGCTAGATACTGTGCACTTAAGAATGAAAAGTGGTACAAATAACTGAACCTGAATCAATCAAGAATACATTTTATGCAAATTACAGAAAACACATTTGTTTCTTATTGAGTTGAATTCAGGCCTCTCTGAATGAGTTGATAGATCTTCAGGAAGAAGCTACAGAAGATAAGAAAGAGAAATTGAAAGAATTACGTTACAAGAAAAATCATCAAGATTTGTGTGAACATAAGTTTATACTACCTGATACAATGTTGTACCCCATTGCTCAATACTTCCCTGGGCAATCACAATCAGGGAGGTACTCAGAGGTCAGAACTTTTAGGAACTATTGCAAAAATGCAAATTTTAGTAATGGTTCTGAGAGTTTATATGTGAGATGTTTGGTCTGTCACAAAAATAATCAGGGAAAGAAAACTAGAACAATCATGAATCATATGGAGCAAATCAAATGAGGGCCCATTTAAAACACTTCAAATAGATCTTGTGGAGATGCCAATGTGCAATGGCTTAAAATGCATCCTTGTAATTGTCTGCTTGTTTTCTAAATGGGTTTGAGGCTTATCCCATTCAGAGATCAGGCAGCTTTAGAGTTGGCAAGCTTTTGCTGAGGCATGCATGCCAGCAAGAAGAATTAGCTGCTGATCCAAACAAAGGAGTTCAGTTGAAGATTCGTTTCATAAGAAACCCCAAAGGAAGAAAGCAGTTCATAGTAAATTGTGCAGTCAGCACTAATACAGAAGCTAAGTCCATCAGTGAGTGAAGAAGAATTAACAGTGGTTGTAAGTGCAAAATAAATATCTGAAGACAACAACTAACTGAAAGGAACATGCAAGTGAAACCACTGTAAACAAGAAAGATTAAAGCTAATTAATTAAGAGACTGAAATAATTGAACTAGATTCAGAAAACAATGAAAGTGAATCACCAGTTGTTAAAAGACAGCAAGAACGAGAACCTCCAATAGAACATATCCATAACCTAAATGGGTATATCTAGCATCAGTATCTGAAAAAAAAGAAAATATATTGTCAAAGTCGACAGCCCGATAAATCATTGTCTATACACTTTTTAAAGTGGACCTCGAAGTGAATCAGAAGAGGAAGAGTACTTGAAAAGTTGAAAGACTGTTAAGGATAGAGTTAAAAGGTGAAATCACACAGGAAGATAAAAAAAGAAAATATAGGGGGTCATTCTGACCCTGGCGGCCGGTGGCCGCCAGGGCCACCGACCACGGGAGCACCGCCAACAGGCTGGCGGTGCTCCCGAGGGCATTCTGACCGCGGCGGTTCAGCCGCGGTCAGAAAGGGTAAACCGGCGGTCTCCCGCCGGTTTACCACTGCCCTTCAGAATCCTCCATGGCTGCGGAGCGCGCTCCGCAGCCATGGGGATTCTGACACCCCCTACCGCCATCCTGTTCCTGGCGGGTCTCCCGCCAGGAACAGGATGGCGGTAGGGGGTGCCGCGGGGCCCCTGGGGGCCCTTGCAGTGCCCATGCCCATGGCATGGGCACTGCAGGGGCCCCCGTAAAAGGGCCCCGCAAAGTATTTCAGTGTCTGCTAAGCAGACACTGAAATACGCGACGGGTGCAACTGCACCCGTCGCACCCCTGCAACTACGCCGGCTCAATTCTGAGCCGGCGTCCTCGTTGCAGGGGCATTTCCTCTGGGCCGGCGGGCGCTCTTTTGGAGAGCGCCCGCCAGCCCAGAGGAAATGTCTGAATGGCCGCTGCGGTCTTTTGACCGCGGTGCGGTCATTCAGTGGCGGTACCTTGGCGGACGGCCTCCGCCGTCCGCCAAGGTCAAAATGACCCCCATAATCTTTTCAGAGCATGAACTGAGAGGAAATATTTTTTAAAGTTTTGCTTTGATTATTATTTTCACAGAAATAATAACAAACAAATATTATTACTTTAAAGAACACTATTAACCTTTGGAGTTACACAATATTTTGTATTTAATCTCAATAGAAAGTGAATTATAGCAAATGCTGGCTGTAAAAGGTTCAGTTCAGTTGTCCTAATAATAATAATATAAGTTTGTCTCTTGTTTTGCCTATTTTCTCTAGTGGAATACATCCCCATTAGGATTGAACTAACTACAGTACACAGAAAAATGAAACATAACACATTGACATGTAGGGAAAGTTTAGTCAGTGGATTATAAGATAATATTCTTTCCAAACGTTTGATGGAGTATGTGGAAATAATGAATATTAAATGGTTTTTTGTGCGCTGTTAGAAATTGAGTTTCTGGTTGGCAGAGGTATGCACCCAGTCCAAACTGGAACACAGTCCCACAATTCTAGTCAGGGTAAGTCAGATACACACCATAAATTAACCTGTTCTCACCCTCTGGTAGTTGGCACAGGGCAGGCAAGCTTAACTTAAGAGGCAATGTGTAAAGAATTTGTGCAACATTTAAAACTGTAAAACAGTGACAATAACACACAGAAATTATCCACCCCAGGTTAGAAACATATAACTTAATTTAATGAACAAAACAAAACCAAAATGACAAAAATCCAATAAGTGGAAGTCGAGATATTGTTTTTTTATAGAATATCTGCAATTATAATGCTTACAAACGTGAAACGCTAACCAGGGCTATCTGGCCACACTGTACTGAGGTAAATCCAAAAGTTCCGGCCAACCACAGTGGAGTGCTGGCTGGCTACAGGGACCAATCCTGTCCTACTAAACAGTGCCTTGTGTGGAGGGTTGCATTGACGACAAAGACCCGATGCTCTGCACTTCCTCAACCCTGGAAGATCCTCAATCTGCCACCTAGCCAACCAGAAGAATGCTCATGGACCATTCTCTTGCTGCTTCTGCTCCCGCACCTGCCTCTATCCACCTCATGATCTCGAACCAAGCCCAGACGGACACCTCAGGTGCATATTCCTCAACACCTGCCCCCGCGTCAAACACACAGTAGAAGTTTGGGACCTCCTTGACTCAATCACGCCTGACGTCGCCTTCCTCACACAGACCTGGATCACACCCACCTCAGTACCGGACATCACCACCTCCATTCCCGATGGCTACAAAATCGTCCACAAAGACCCAGCCAATCGACTAAGAGGAGGCATCGCCATAGTATACAGAAACACCCTCCGCTGGTCAAAACACCATTGAGACACAGAACCTTCCAACCACCCTAGAACACCTTCCTCTGTGACATGCTTGCATACAGACGGCCGGGGCAGCAAATCCATTGCCTATCTCATCGTTCCCACACGTTCACCTCCACGACTACATCGTACTTGGCAACCTCAACTTCTACCTCAACAATGACTCAAACACCATAACCCTCTTAGACAACCTTTCAACCCTCAGTCTCAAGCAACTAGTCAACCTCCCCACTGGTCACACCCTTGACAGCGTTTTCTCAGCAGGAAACAACATCACCATCTCTCACACCTCCGAACCCCAGTGGACCCACCACTGATGCATCCATTTCACTTTCACTAAGACCACTGCTCGCCACCACATCCGCGGTAAAGCACTGGAATGGATGTGATCCTTCCACACCGGAAGAACCCAGAGTGTCAGGCTCCCCCCATTCACCTCTGCACCCAAAGAAACATGCTGCTGAGTACCCGAGGGATCCTCACTAAGCCCAACCCTCATCAACATCTACATGGCCCTGCTTGCTAAAATTGCCACAGCCTAAACATCATAACCTACGCCAACGATACCCTACTAATCCTCTCCTTGACTTATGACCCACCGTCAGCCTAGAGAAATTTCCACGACAGAATGAGAGCAGTCGCCGCCTGGATGAAAACCAGCTGCCTCAAACTCAACTCAGACAAGACAGATCATCTTAATTGTCTCCACCCCCTCCACCTGGCATGACTCCTGGCGGCCAACCTCCCTAGGAAACACCCCTACCCCTAATGACCAGGCATGCAACCTGGGCATCATCCTGGGCTCCATGATCTCCATGACCCACCAATTGAATGTTGTCTCAACATCTTGCTTCCACACGCTGTGCCTACTTCAGAAGATTTTCAAGTGGAGCCCAACCAAGACAAAAAGGATGGTCACCCACTCGCTTGTCAGCAGCAAGCTGGGCTACGGCAACACACTCCACATCGGCACTACAAAGAAGCTCCAAACAAGACTACAGAGAATCCAGAACACTGCAGCCAGACTCATCCTGCACATCCCTCACCAGAGCCACAGCTCCGCCCACCTCAGAGACCTGCACTGGCTCCAGGTCAACAAACACATCACCTGCAAGCTACTGGTACACACCTACAAGGCACTGCGCAACATAGGTCCGGCCTACCTCAACCACCTCCTGACCTCTACACCCCCACCAGGCAGCTCTGATCCTCCCAATTCGCCCTCACCGCCATCCCCAGAATCAGGAAGAGCACAGCTGAGGGCAGATCATTCTCTTATCTCGCAGCTCAGACATGGAACAAGCTCCCACTCAACCTCAGACAGGCAACCTCGCTGAAGCAGTTCAGGAAGGATCTCATGACCTGGCTTTTTAAGTGAGCAGCACGCCTTCACCAGCACCTTGAGACCCAACGGGTGAGAAATCACGCTTCACAAGTTATTGGTTGATTGACTGATCATAAGCTCTATCTGGTCCTAATTAAAAATTATTCTTATAGAATGTAATGAGGCTACCCCAATGATAACCTATGAGAGAGATAGGCTTTGCAGTAGTGAAATACAAATGTAAGAGTTTTCCACTACCTGGACCTGTAAAACATAAAAGTATATGTCCAACTTTTTAAATACAATGCTCCCTGTATTTGAGGCTGTCCAGGGCCTACTTTAGGGGTGATCTATATGTATTGAAAATTAAGGTTTGGGGCCTGGCAAGTGGGTTAACTTGCCAGGTTGACATGGCAGTCTAAAAATGCATATTCAGGCATGATTTGTATAAGGGTCTTGGTCAACAAGCAGAAAATGAAAGCATATGCAGACAAGAGGCAACATGCAAAGGACATCTAGTTTAGAAAAAGAGATTTGGTGAGCACTAGACAGATGCATAAATGAAAATCTGATGGTCCCTATGATGCTGAACCTTTTTAAGTGGTGTCTGGCAAGGGGACACATGGTGATGGCCTAGCAGCGTGGGAAGTCTGTTACTAGAGACTCTTCTCACTTTAGGTCTGTGTATCATTGGTCTTCAATTCTAACTGGTGAAAGAAAGACTGCCCTTGAAAACTCAGTGATTGCTGCTAACTCATTACCAACTTTAAAAATCTCCAACACTGAAGATGACAGCTTCCAGTAACTAGATCGGGTCATATGATCAAAGCGCCAAGAAGATTGATTGAAGAGATATAGTTGTACATGTTTCTACGTATATGTCTATTGATTTTATAAAAAATTTCGTTTTTCATTTAATAGGGGGGAGATGTGTAGTGTATTACATGTTTGAGGATGGAACCTTTCTGGCTCAAAATAGAAACCGTAACAGTGTGATGTAATCATTAGAAAATGATGTGATAAACACTTGGATTAGAATCTTGGAGTTCACAAGTATACACAGAGGAATAAAGACTTGTGATTTACAGCTTTGTGTGTGGCATAGTCATTGGCGGGTACCCTGGCTGAGGAGGATGATACATCAATGACACATGGAAGGTTCAAACTCCAGACAAAAGAGACTTCACATTCTCTTTCGATCTACACCAGTTATATTTGAGCATTGACTATCTACTAATTTCCAGCAATAAGACTCATGCCCTTCTCAAATCAAATTTAGAACCTAGGGTAACATCAGATCACACAGTTATGACCATATCCATGGAATGAAACACAATTAAGAAAAAATAGGCATCTAAACACCGAAATTCTAAGATAAAGAGCACTTTGCCATGATTAGACTGCTACTGAAAACCATTTCAAAGAAAAGTCTTAATAAAATAATAATCCCCAATTAAGACTGGAAGCTTTTGGGTGAGCTCAGGGGCAATCTCCTCTCTTGTGGGACTTTTATGATGATGGGGAGCTGAAAACAATTGGGGATATAATAGAGCAGTATGCCTTGACTAAACAGGAACACTTAAGGATAGATCAAGCACTGCACTGGTCTAGTCAACCCCCCCCACGTTTTAACATGCAAAGGGAGGAGACTCTTATAGAAACATTATACCTCAATAATGTTCACCATAGAGGTAGTTCATGATTATATTGTTACATCTTTTCCCTTGTTCCTCAGAAGAAACATGCCAATGTAAAATTATGCGAAAGGGAATTAAACATGGACATCACCAATGACACTTAAAAAGCAATATAGAAGACAACCTCTAAGTTCTCCATGTGCCGCAAATACAAACCAAATTTCTACAAAATACTTACAAGTTGGTATCTTACTCCAGTTAGGCTTCACAGGATGTTTGGGGGCTCAGAGTTATGTTGGAAGAGGTGCAGAGAAAGGTGTACACTTCTATACACTTGGTGAGCTTCCCCGGTTATACAGACTTTTTAGAGAGAGGTCCTTGATATGGGACACACCATCTCTAATATTACACTCCCACGCAAATCACTCCTGCTTCTCCTGGGTGACCTGCGGGCAGATAAACT
The DNA here is from genome assembly GCF_031143425.1 of Pleurodeles waltl. NCBI lineage: Eukaryota > Metazoa > Chordata > Amphibia > Caudata > Salamandridae > Pleurodeles > Pleurodeles waltl. The sequence continues at coordinate 742,432,614 of NC_090450.1, read as the reverse complement.
CTTCCCCACCACCACTCCACAGGGGTGGCTCTTTACCCATCTACTTCTGGCAGCAATGATGAGCATAGCCCAAATGTGGAAACAACCACAAGCACCTGTGGTGGGGATGGTGTAGACTATTTATGCTATGGAGAAGCTCACAGCTATCATAAGAGACAGAGGGCCTGATTTAGAGATTGGCCGATGGGGTTACTCTGTCACAAACGCAAAGGATATCCTGTCTGCTGTATTACAATTCAATTATATCCTATGGACATTGTAATATGGTGGAAGTGATATCCGTCACGTTTGTGTTGGAATAACCTGTCCGCCAAACTCTGAATCAGGCCCGAGTTGCTAAGTTTGACAGAACATGGCGCCATTCACTACCTACATCAAAAGACAGCAAAGGACTGGAGGACTGCACTTAACATTATGCAAGACACTGAGGGCTTTGAAGCTGTGGGTGATGTCCTCTTCAGATGGGGAGGGTGCCCTGTACTCTGGTGCATGCTCTTACTAACAGTTTCCTTCTGCCTGGAGCCAGGCAAGCAGGGGTAAGGGACCTACATCAAGAACCACAAAATGCTGTTCTTTTGTTTATCGAACAAATTTAGCTTTTGTTCATTTTTTGAGAGATGGATATGTGCTCAGCCCCACCACAATGTTATCTAACATGGTGCTGTATGATGACTCTGTAAAGTGTGTCATGTTTTTGTAATGCAAAATGCTAAATGCGATTGTGAAAAAGTAAATAAAAGAAGACTTAACACAATGAGAGATCACCCCTCCCCCAAAAAATAATATTGGACGCTTTTGAAGCTATGATTGAGGGAGCAATTATAAACGGCTACAATGAATAAGTCTATGAGTGAAAAGCTAAATGATTTAGAAGAGGAAATAAAAAAATCAGAATTGAAATATAGGTCAGAAACAGGTAAAAGCATGATTGATTTACAGAACAAAAAAGTATGAATATGATAAAATTTCAAGTGGTAGAGCAGGGCAATTGGTCATCAAACACAATTTAATACAGCTATGTGAAAGAAATAAAGCTGCAAATGTTTTGGCTTGTACCTAAAATATAAACAAAACAGCAACAGTGGCTCTCAGTTAAAGACAAATTGGGCACAATCCACGCAGATCCACAAGATTCTCAAATGCATTTCCATGTTTCGATAAAGAGCTTCATGACTGGAATGGTATGATTAACAAAACAGAATGCTTAGGTTACCTGAAAAATATTGAGCTACCTAAACTTGAAGGAGGCCAAAAGCTTGCCTAAGCCATATGATTTACAAACCAGTCCCAATGGTTTTATTGTAAGATTTCATAAATCTTTCTGGGTGAGTCTAACACTCGGTTTCCTACACCTATACCAGTAATACAAAAAGACAGGGAAGATCACTGGGGCTAGTGTGGTGGCCATTATCACTCTTATTACTAAGGAAGGTAAACATTTGAATATCCCAAAATTCACAGACCAATCTGCCAGATAGATTTACACTGCAAAATGTATGCAAAAACTTAAACAAAAAGATCAGGGAAACATCTTACCTCCTTGATTAGCCTTCATCTAGTGGGCTTCATGAATGTCAAATTCTCCAGCAATAAGGTATCCTGATTGTGTCACATATTAGGCATGGTAAACCAAAAAAACCGATGTAGTTGCAGTAGTCTTAGATGCCAACTAGGAATTTGACAGAAGTGCATAGGCTTTTCTGGGAAACCTCTTAGAAAAATTGAGTGGGCGCCATGGAATCTATAAATATAATCATTAGCCTTACATTCAACTGGTTGATTCATGTGGTGCCCATTAGACTATCCAATGACTTCTTGAAGAATATAGATGTTAATAAATATATTGCTCTGGAACAATAAAAAAACTTGTATCTCAATGAGTAAAATGAGGATACCAAAGGTGTGGTGTGATGTAAACCTAGCTGATTTTAAAAACTACCAGCTGGCATTCCTCATTAATCAAGGGTATCTTTGGCTTAGGACTGTTGACACTTATCCTCCTTGGCTGACTCTTGAAAACGCACTAATGGGGAATCGATCTCTGATTTCAGCTCTCACTATTACAAAAGCAAAAGTTATTTAAAGCAACATAATACTTGAAAATTCTAAGGAGGTGATCCTAAAATTGACTGAATAGTCTCCTTTTTAAAATCAAGAATTCCAACTTAGCATTCCTATAGCCAAATAACCATATTAAAGTCGACTGGTAAGGTCACCTTGGTGAAGAATAGCATAACAGAGGTATTTACTTCATTAAAGACCTAGGTACTAAGAATGATCTCATATGTTTTGCTAGATTACAAAATATCTTCAAGCTGAGTAACACCGATTTCAAAAACTTTCTGAAATTAAATGTTGCCATGTACAAAAACACCAGTATCAGTGTAACAGGATGTCAGATATGACCAGGCTGCAGGGTGATATATAGAAGTATGTATATTTATACTGTACAAGTCATAAATATGCAGCTAGTGTCACACAGTCTTTTCTATGGGTTTGCTGGTTGTTGCTAGGACCCTCCTCGTCTCCTCTGCTTCCTCTGGTTTCTCCTCATCAATCTGGTCTCACTCTCTGGGAAAAATAAAAGGGAGGCCTTAGCTTTCAGGTCAAGCTCTAAGGTTAAGTACCTTCACTGGCACCTTATTGTGATGATAAGAAGCACCTTGACTAATATACAATAATGAGGGTGAAGTATTAAGCAGTGATAAAATCAATCAAGAAAACAACCCTCACGTTTCAACCTTTTTAGCTGTCTATAACAGCGCCGGACTGAACACCTGGGAATTAACAAATAAGAGTGCAAGGCTTGGTGATACTCTCCAAGTGCTCCCCACAATCCAATCAAATAGCCCTGTGCCAACCCCCACCAAATAACTGCCTGTGCAGCCCTTCTGGTTACTTGTCTGAGGCCACAGCCCTGGAGTAGAGCTGTGGTGGCCTTGTCCGTATTGCCTTTCCCCAGGGTGAAGCCTGCATCATTTTCCTCCTCCAGGAAGGCTCAGATTCCTCCCAGTCAGGGGTTGTTGGCTGAGGCTGGTTTCTTCCCTTGCCAACCACCTCTAGGCTCCCTGGAACCTCGGTCCACCACTCTGCTGGTCGCTTCTCTTCCTCTGGCTATTGGGTCCCGCTGATGTACTTCGGGTCACCCTGCTCCCTCATGAAGTTGCATAGGCCTTCTTCTTCCTTCTCTTCCTTAGTGAACCACTTTCTGGTCTTGAGTGCTGTTCTCTCTGCTTCTCCCATGCCACAAACACCACAGGACTAGGTCCTTCTCTTAATGGGATTGGTTGGATGAAGCAGCACATTATGGCTGATGACTAGAATGCTAGTTAACAGTTCTTTTGTACCCCTGGGGTTTATGCTAGAGTTGATTTCACTAGCTTCCCCGACCTTCTGGCCACAGTACGTCCCTTCCAGGAATGGCCATTCGGGCCATGATGAAACAGCAGTCTGAAACAGAAAATCAGCGTTGCCATGCAGATTCCCAGGACAATTATGTGTCTGGAATGAGAATGGTTGAAGGGCTAAGAACCAATGGAGTATCCTGGGGTTGGTGTCTTTGTTTCTGGCTAACCAGACAAGAGGTGCATGGTTAGTAGGTAGAATGAAGAGGCATCTTAATAAACAGTATTGCAGAGCATACACAGCCCATTTTTATAGTTGGATAATACGTTTTTCTTGCGGTAACAGTTTTCTACTGATGTATGCCACTGAACGAAGACAGTTGGTACGATCCATCTATAATAGACCGGCACCATCCCCTCTATCAAAGGCATCTGTCTGTTGGAGAAACTGGCAACAGAAGTCTGGGCATATCAATACAGGGTCACCACACAATGTGTTCTTTAACCATTTGTATCTCTGTTGTTGGGCTGGAGATCACTCCATAATTCAATTAGGCCGATTAAAAAAAGAAAATCTGTCAGTGGGGCAGCCATTTTGGAAAACCGGGGTATGAACTGGCGTTAGTAACCTCCCCGTCCTAGAAATGATCAGATACATTTTTTATCTATAGGCAGTGGTAGGTCTTTGATTGCCTTCACCTTGTGGCCTAGGAGACTAATTTTTCCCTCTCGGTCATGGTATCCTAGGTACTGGATGGAGTTGGTGGCTATGGTACATTACTATGGGTATGCTGTGAGGTCTGCTTTCTGGAGGGTCATGAAGACCGCCTCTAGGTGACGGATATGTTGTTCCAAGGAGGAACTATAGATGACTATGCCATTCAAATAGGCTGCAGCATTTTGGCGATGTGAATGCAAAACTAAGTCCATTAGCGTCTGGAAGGTAGCAGGTGCCCCATGCAGGCCTGTCAGTAGGACCCTGAACTGGTATTAATGTGATGGGGTAGAACAGGCCATTATCTCTCTGGCACTTACAGTCAACGTGAATTGCCAATAACCCTTGATAAGGTCGAGGGTGGTGAGATAGGCGGCATTACCCATGTTCTCGAATAGCTCACCCACCCTGGGCATGGGGTATGTTTCCCACTTCGACTTGCTATTTAGCAATACAAAACCTGATGGTTCCATTAGGCTTTGGGATGAGAATCACTGGGGAGCACCAAGCGCTACTGGATGACTCAATGATTCCTTCTTTCAACATGTTGACCACCTTGTTCTCCACTGCCTTATGCCCTACTTCAGATATCCTACAGGGTCATACTTGGACCACTGGTTTACCTTCTGTGACGATGTCATGCTGTGCCGATCAGGATTTATGGAGAACACATCTCGGTATCGAACTGCGAGTGCCTAGATGTTTTCTTTCTGTGTAAGATCAAGACAGGGACCTGACTGTATTACCCCCTTCCTTACATTTGGTTCCTTTAGCATCAGGGAAATCTACAGAGGTTGTGAGTCTGTACAAACAGAGCTGGTTGGGCACACCTACCCAAGACACCTTCCCCCTCTCATTTCTTAAGGAGATTAATGGTATAACTGTCCTTTGGTCATACAATGAGGAACCGTCAACCTATAGTTCAGAGTTGTGACCTGGGAGAGTACTACATATGATCTCTGCCACTTTGCTAGTAACTTATTGATAAAAGGACTAAGGCTTTCTCCCCCACTTGTAGCTCCCTGATCTTGGTGTTATACCAATCCCATGACTTTTGTTTCTCCTTGGCTTTCTCCATATTTTTTCAGACATCCTCCACGTATGGACCTTTTCTTTCAAGTTGGTCGCATATACTAACAACCCCAGCCCCTCGCCTTCTTCCTCTTCCCACTGTTCTGCTGCCATGTCTAGAACAGTTCTGGGCTGTCTACCGCAGACCAGTCCAAAGGGGCTGCACCCTGTGGAGGATTTAGCGTGTGTACGTATCACAAACAGTACAAGAGGCAGTTTTCTGCGCCAGTCCCTGCCTGTATCTGAGACCAAGTTTTTTAAAGATAGTTTTAATAGTGCAGCTAATTTGTTCAATGAGACCTTCCATGTGTGGGTGGTATAGGGACGTCTTGTGCCATTAAAGTGCCATAAATGGAGTTCCTTGGTCAGTAAGAAGCTTTTTAGGAAATCCCAGCTGGGTGAAGAACTCAGTCATGGTCTGCGCAACTGAGGTTTTAGTCATGCTAGACAAGGGGATAGCATTGGGATACATGGTGGCATAACTGACCAAGACAAGTATGTATTGGTATCATCGGACAAAAGACACAAGTGGGCCAACCAAGTCCAAGCCTACTTTCAAAAAAGGGAAGTTGATGATGGGTAGGGGTCTTACCCAGGTTGGGGGATGGGATTAACCATCTGACACTTATTACCGGCAGCCCAGAACTAGCACATGTCTGAGAACATCCCTGGCTAATAAAAGCGTGTTAGGAGGTACTCTTCAATTTGATCCCTTTCATAATGTCCACCCCCAGCCTCAGTATGGGCTAAACATAGGACCTGTTTCCTGAAGGGAAGAGGTGTGACTAGTTGTGATATAACCTCACCCATTTCTTTATTTCCCTATATAACAGGCCCTTAGTTACACACAAATAAGGTCCTACCTGATCACTCTCATCCAGCTGGTCACGTCTTCTCCTCTGGCTCGCAGGCCCTGCTGACGTCATTCAGTTCATTCTGCACCCTCATAGGCCTTCTTCCTTCACTTCCTTTTGAACCACTTTCCAGTCTTGAGAGTTGTTCTTTCTGCTTTTCTCTTGCCATGCACACCACAGGCTGTCTCAGTCGTTTTCTTAACAGAATTGGTCGAATGAATGGGCGTGTTTGGGCTGATGACTGGAACACTGGTAAGCAGGCCCCTTGCACTCCTAAGGTCCACACTAGAGTTGATTTTGCCTGCTTCCCTGACCTCCTGACAACACACACTTTTCAAAATCCCTCTTTCTTTTCCTTAATTGACTAAGTCAGGGAAATAAGCCATGTAGTGTCACAAATATGTACTTTTCCACTTCTGTTAAAAAAGCATAAGAAATGTTTATTAGATTTGACTAAATAACCATGATCCTCCAAGTCTCCGTAATTGGTGTAAGATTTGGCAGGCCTTTTTCACAAAGAGAACCACACCAAATCTTGCACAACTAAATTTTTACTACTTCAGAGATCTTTGCAGATAAACATTTTAGATTAGGAATCTTATATATCTGTTGTTTGAGCTGCAAAGGGGAGGCAGGTGATCTAGTGTATGTGTTTATTGGCTGTCCTTTCGTAAGAAACTTCTGGGATTAGATTCATGCATGTATATGAGATGGTCTTCCACCACCAAGGAACCTCTCCTGCACTATCCTTCGCCCATCACTGTGTGATCACAAATATCACATGTGTAAATCTGATCTCTTTTTACTTAAATTAATGTTTACACTTGCCCATAAGATTATTTTCAACAACTGGAAAGACTAAGGAAATGACTCAGTGCACACCTGGTGGGATTGGTTAAGCCACAGATGGTGTAGAGAAGATAATGCCCCAACAAAAGTCCTCGATCTCTGCAAACTGCCCAATTTGGGGCAAATCAGATGCTTACCTAGGGAAAATCAAACCACCATCATCATGCAGTGTACAACCTCACACGTGTATACGCCTAAACATATTAAATACATATGTGCTACCTGATCAAGTTACACCAGCCCTAGTGGCTAATAGTAGTTCTCCTTCTATCTTTTCTAGTTCCTTTCCGTTCCCTCTAACTCCTTGTTTTTTACTATAAAGCATTACCTTAATGGCTTCTAGTGCCAAAAAATTTAAGTTTACATGCTAGTGTTCTGCCCGTGCAACCCATCACATTCTGCTAGATCAGATATGTATGTATTATACTATATATCTAAGAAAAAAAAGACTCAAACAGATGGACTCATTAAAGAGCAAAAATATATTTTTCAGTGATGTTCAGTCCATCTGGATAAAGTGGTTTTAAACGGTACATCCAGAGGTTTTCTCTGGCGTCCAGTAGTTCTTCCTACTAGTGGACTATTTACTATCAGATTTTCCCTGTGGAACATGCCCTAAAGGAAAAACTACTTGCCATCAGAGACAACTCTTGGATGATATATATATATGTATACGTGTGTATACATATATATATATATATATATATATATATATATATATATATATATTACCTAGTGACGGTCGCCACTGGGTAGTTATAGCCAGGACCTAGTTTCTATATAAAAACAATTTTTTTACTTGCCTATATCTTTGGCACCGTGTGATAAATCTTCACAAAACTTTACAGTGCCTAAAAAGTTACAGGGTGATCTGTCTGGGGGGGGCGAGAAAAAAGGAGGGTCCCAAAACACGTTTTCCCCATTAATTTTTCACTAGGGATTCTGAATAGCAATAGCACAAAAACTACTGGATGGAGTTACACCAAATTTGGCACAAAGGTAGGTCCTGGTCCAGACAAAGTGGTTTTTTATTTTGCTGTAGTTCCATTTAGTAGTTTTTGAAAAATTACGTGAAAACAAATCTGTATATATACTGATTAGAAGGATTCATGACCCCTCCAGATCTCATGCAGAGATCTGATTGACTAACAACACTTCAACAACAGAAGTCATTGAAGTGTTGTCAGCCATCTTGGGACTCGGCTTCACCTGAATCCCAAAACAGAAGTAAAAAAACAAAAGTGCCCTGGGGACCAACACTCCCTGGGGCAACATGCACTGTATTTATGGGGTAGATGTGTGGTTCCCAGCTGCCCCAGGAACCACCACCTCCCGGGGCAACACTGTACTTGGAGCAACAGTGTACTTGGAGCGGGGGCACATGCCCCTCACTGCCCCGGGGACTACTACCCCACGGGGAAAATCTTTAAAAAAAAAAAAAAGAAAGGGGCGGCCCTATGGAACCCCCAAACCCAAGGATCACCACCCCAGGGCTTCTACATAGAAACAAGTGGGGGGGCTCTGTGCCTTCCCCCATGCCCCAGGGATGACCAACCCCTGGGGCAAACAGAAAACAATTGAAAGGGGGTCCATTTCAGACCCCCATTAGCCATGGGGACCACCACCCCCTGGGGCTACATTCACATTGGAGGGGGGCCAAGTTAAAAAATAAACAAACTAGAAATTCACTGAAAAAAACAAAGGTTACTGGGACGTTATAGTTAGGAAATAGAATTTAAAACAAACATAGACATTCACTTAAAAGAACAAAGGTTATAGGGACTTTAGAGTCAGGTTCATATTTTAACCATTTTAACCGTACCAAACCATAGAAATTCACCAGTTGTATTTAGAGTTACCTCAAGTAACTATAACTCTTGCCCTAAGGTAACTATAACTCGCGCCCTTGCCAGTCACTGCCAGTTACCCCACAAATTACGACAATAATGCCATCTTTCATAACATCATTGATAATATCAATATAATATTTGCAGTAAAAAAAATATGAAAAAACTGTGCGTGGCGGTGGCACGAGTAATAGCTACCTTAGGGCACGAGTTATAGTTACTTGAGGTAACTAACACCAACTGGTGAATTTCTATGGTTTGGTACGGTTAAAATCTGAGCCTGACGATAACGTCCTTGTAACCTTTGGTTATTTTAATCTATATACATATATATATATATATATATATATATATATATATATATATATGTATATATATATATATATATATATATATATATATACACACATACATATATTTCACTCCGACTGATACGAGCTGGGTGCTTTTTGAAAGGATTTTCATTTTTTATTTTATAGCAAAAGTGCAAAGTACGAGGTGCTACAGACAAACAGCTGAAAGCCTTCGACTGGGCCATCTACACAGAAACATGCACATTTTATATTAATGCTCTAGAATGGTGCTATTTGATTTAAATCTGTTTCTGGTCATGCTGGACACTATTACTGTATCAAGTATCTTTCTCAATGTCATCAATGCATGTAATGCTTTCCCCTCCCTCCTACAATCCACAAAATCTTTTTGAATTCAAAAAGAAAAGACACACTTGTTAGGATTATAGACCTGCCCCTTCAAACATGCCAACTTACGGCTTTAAAACACTCAAGCAACAGATGAATCTGAGAGTTGGCCACTGCTATCCTCTGCAGACCAAGCAGCAAAGAACATGAGAATCTTTCCAGGTTCATTGTAACCTAGCCACTGGTTTATTGCAGCTTATCACTACCATCAGGCAATTCATCTCAGTCACAGGCAGCACCTGTGACCCTCCTACCACTACTGCAGGCAGTGAGTCATCAAACATTGGCACTGTGCCACTCTCCACATGCCCAAACATCAGAGGCCTTAGTATAGTAGGCAGAGGAAGCCATTCAAGTTACCTCAAACAAATAAAATGCTCATATAAGAGACATTTAAGAGATGCTTGTAATGAAATGTCAATCTTTGTGTTACATGCTGCACGTGTACCTTTGATGTTCATGATTGTTATTGTGAAGACGTGTTCAGAAGATGTCCCGTTGGAATCATTTTATTTTATGTCTCATGAAACACACAAACGGTGATGGGAGGAATGCTTTCAATTGGTCTAACCACTTGCAATCTCTCAGGATAGCATCCCAGCCCATTGTTCTTTTGCTCATCATGCCCCCTCAGTTTGGACCCAGACATATGCAAATCAGTCTTGATCCTGCTTCTCTTAGGAGCAGTCTAGCCCAAACTGCCAGACCAGCTCTTCCCTGAACCTGAACAAAAGCAAACTAGGTCTGGTTTTGCCCTAGTTATGGGCTGATCTGCCAGGTTCAACTTGGTTGGAGTGGCACAACGAGCATGGGACCCACATCTGGGCACACCCATGCCATGTAGGGCAGTACATGAAGTACACAAACGGTGAGGGGAGGAATGATTGCATATAATAATAATATCATCCAAAAACATTGGAATATTTTAAAAAGTGATCCAGTAAGAGAGGGTATATGGGGAAACAAACCCAACATCACATACCACAAGAGAGAACAGTTAACGCAAAGTGACATCACCAGGAATCAGGAAACCATATTAACTAAACTGGTAGGCTTCCACCCATGTGGTAGATGCAAAGCATGTAAAAATAGCAAAAGTAAAAAACAGTGGCACTTGGCAAGGGTATGAAGACCATCAATCAGTTCTTTACATGTGGCTCACATTAGGCGGAATACATTTAAAAAATGCTTTTGCAACAAAAGGTATGTGGACAGCACCATCTGCCAGGCTAAGAAAAGGCTGCCTGCGTATATGAGAGTGATAGATAACAATGTACATTAAGCTGTAGCTAGGCATTTTCATGTTTCACATTTTGAGGACAGAAATGTATTATCCTTTTGCCTGGTTGAACAAATAACAAAGAAACTAAGAAGAGTCATTAGGACCCTGAACCTTTGGAAGCATGACTCCAGGTATATCATTGATCTTGAGACCAAAAGTCCACAGGGGTTGACCACAGAGTAATAGCTCAGGATAAACTTGGAACAATAACTTGTGTTTTTTTTGTAATGCAGTTCTGTTATTTAGATATGCCCCTTTCTTTCTGTGATTTACATATGTATCTCTCTGATGTATAGATGTTTTTCTTCAATATAAATATGGTTTTACTTCCTTTGCCTTGTCTGAGTGCGAGCTTTCATTTCCTAATTTCCTCTGTTGGTATGCTTCTCTAGAATCAACTTGCACGGGCACTACAGAAGCTTTATTGATGTGGGGTATTCATCTATATATTATGTATATATATATATATATATATAACTTCAAAGTTTAACTTTGACTTATATCATCTGCCTCATACCAAAAATATTGTCAAAAAGCTCCAAACACATTGGTATGAAATCAGTAGCCACACCACATTAACTATAACCCGCCACTCTACTATGCACAGTGTTGCCATAGATCATTTCATAATACCTTTGATATTTATTGTTAGGACTCCTATAACTTAACATGCTAGAAGTGATGTTACATGACAGGATATAAGCAGTGCATCCGTAGGATACAGCATCAGCTGAACCACCACTACCTACTCTATTTGTTCTCCCCTTTCTACATGCTCCTGGCACCTTAGTGCTTGTCCATCTGTTGAGGAACGATCACAATATTTAGGACCAGTATGGTAATACAACCATCTAATACCTACTGTGTCACGCAGTTATAGTTGATGGTGAAAAGGACTTGAACATTCACCAAGAGCATGTTATTGCTCACCAGTGTCCTAACCAACATCTCTATTTCTGTTTTTCCCTCCTGTTCCTTCCCCTAGTCTATCCTCTCCATCTTCATTTTTGTCGTGTTGGTCAAGTTGATTTATTTAGAACAAAACAAACCAGTACAGAAAAGATTACAAAAAAGAAGTAAAAAATGCTTCTTTAAAGAACTACCCAAATATTTCCAAAAATAATGAGCTGGAGGTAATATTAACCATATTTTTTACAGGTAACAGAAGAATGTTATTGAAGTTCATATCTTAATAAAAGGTAAGTGTGAGCTAAATCAAACATGTCAGGATGAGTTGAGTGGTGTGGTGTCCAGTAGAGTTGAATGATGTGTGGTACAGTGGGGTGTCATATAGATGGTAATTTTGACTCTGGGGGTCTTTTGACTCCCAGAGTAAATGTGGCGGTCCCACCACCAACAGGCTGGTGGTGCAGACCGCCATATTATGAGTGTGGCGGGTTGGCCTCTGCCAACCCACCACATCTCCACTCATACCGCCATGGCGGTTGGACCCGCTGGCCAGTGACCCGGCGATCCACAGAAGACCACCAGCAGTATTAGGAGCCGGGATTCCAACATGGTTTCAGCAGCGGTAGCACCGCCACGAAAACCATAGCTGAAAGGCTACCGGTGACAGAAAATTCCTTCCCTGTCACTGGTAGACAGCTCCTCCACCCCCCCCAAGCAAGCACTAGACCACCCCTTCCCCCACCCCCATCCTACCACACACCACCCCCCTTCAGCCACATCGCCCCACTCCCCCTCCTGCCTCTAACCACCCCCACCCCCCTTCAGCCACATTGCCCCACCCCTTACCCCCTCCCTGTATACATGCACACAGACACCCACACATACCACGCATACACCCATTCACTGACACTTGCATACACGCATCCATTCACACACATCCATACACGCATTCACAACAACATCCATACACGTATTCACAACTACATTCATACACAAATTCAAGCATGCATACTCACACCCATCCAAACATGCATACTCACACGCATACACACATGGAGACACGCACGCAATTCAACACTCAGACACGCATACAACCGTGCATTCAAACATTCATGCACACACTCAGACACCACAAACTCATACACGCACACATTACAACCCCCACCCTCCCACCCCCCTCCCCTGTCGAACGATTAACTTACTTGTCCTGGGGAGAAGGTCGACCCGCAGGGAACAGGAAGGGGCACTTTCACCACCGGCAACGCCACCCCAGCAGGACACCACCAGGCCGTATTATGGTCCATAAGATGGTCGGCGGTGCCCTCCGCCTACCAGAATGACTACTGCTTGATTTCCATCCAAATTATGGCGGAAATCTGGCAGTACCCGTGATATGGTTGGCAGGAGACCACCAGCACTGTCGGTCTCCTGCCACCCGCTGCTTTGGCGGTCTTCATGGATGTCCGCCAAAGTCGTAATGAGGGACATAGTGTGTTTCAGTGGAGGGGCATAGAGTAGAGTGGGATGTCTTACTGTAGAGTGGCTTGTGATAGAACTGAATTATGTGTCATACAGTTGAGTGTCATGTTGTACAGTGGAGTACATTGCTGTGTAGTACAGTGTGACAAGGTACAGTAAGGCAGCATACAGGAGAGAGATATGCCTAGCTTTTGTTTAAAAAAAACTAATTTGTTTGTACTTGTCAATTTGTAAAACATTATTTCATGAGCTTAGAACTATCAAAAGTGTATTAAACAAGATTGCTATATCCATTATGCACAAATAGTGTAAAATGTACAAGAATAATTTAGGGCTTGTTTTCTGAACACACCTTACAACTAATACGCACCTGCAATGCTTGAAAATGTTAAGTTGATATCACAGTACTACAGTCATATTTGAATGCATGTCATAAACAGATGTACAAGTGAATCCATTTTTGTTTTTCTTTGTATGTGTTTCTCAGACATAAGTAAGATTTTTCTTACAGAACGATGTCATCATTTAGAAGCTTTGCTGTCCGACATGATCATGTTGTAATAGTTTTCACAAAATACTGGAGAAAAACAAATGAAATGGATTGTGAAAAAACACAAAGATGCTGTGCAAGTCGAATTGTTCACATATCTTTCATAGTAATGTGATGTATATGAACATGCCAATACTTACAGCAGATGTTCTTCGAATGTTATCAACCATGTGATGTGATGTCACATAATGACATATGAACTGAATTGTATAAGTTCAACTGTAAAATACCTTTCTAACTTTATAACATTGGTAACATCAGGACTTAGAAATTAGGATGTAAAATAAAAAAATAACTGTTGTGAACATTTTTGGCAGTATTTGCCCACATGTAAGAGTGTCATCATCACATTCTGTTTAACCTATGATGATCTTTAAAAAGATGGTGTAATTTCATGATGCTGCAGTCTCTTCATGATAAAAAATAATAGCACTACTAGTAAAAGTGTGGGCTGAAATGGACATTTGAGGAGCAGTAAAGTTAGAAATACACAAATTGGTATTTCTCTTATTGAGAATACATCTTTGAATCATAAAAATTGGATATTCTGTTACCATTATTAAATTGAGGGCAGAGACATGTTCTTAATCACAGTTTGGACAAATGTTTGGTTGCACAGCCTTACATATTACGTTTTTAAATTGAATTGATTTGTAGTCAGGTATGTATTTGTACATATACACATTTTTTAAATTCTAACACAGTGCAACTTGAATGTAGGTAATAGAGGCTTTCATGTCCCCAAGAGTAGTTTACACCAAAGAACATGGGTGAGTCTCATTAGGTATTATTTGAAAAACAAAAATACACAATTCCTGAGCATCTTGCTATTTCCTGATAGAAAACTGAACAGCGCCTCTACACATATCTATCATATCTCTAATGTCACTTGTAGAGTGGCACATCTGGTTATCTGACAGAATTTATTGATGAAGATTTGCCAAGGTCTTGCAGAGATCTACATGTTGGTTTATTAGTTCTTTGACTGGCAGTAAGTATAAAAGTAGATTAACAATGACAATGCTATAGCAATTAATGCCACTCTGACTTTTAAACTGATGTGTTATAATTTCTGTTTTTGCTCTTTAATGTGGTAAAATATCACCAAAATAAATTCAATCTCTTCATCCTTTGTAGACGTCAGAAGGCCCACTATCAATCCCATGGCTCCATTTACTAGTCCTTCCTCTGCATGTAAATTGCAATGTAAAGTAACATGTCAATTTTTACACAAATGTAAAGGTGTCTCCAATCTGGCTATATGTGACTGATTTTTTCATTTTTTGTAAAAGAATTTAGCTAAAGTTTTTCTTATAGGTATATTTTGTCCATGATTCTCTACTTTATCTTGACAAGTGACATGTACAATTTCATCTAGTTCCAGATGTAGTATTTTGTTATTTGTTTGAGCACATTTTTGAACAATTGGCATTAAACCATGGGTTGTGATTGTGAAAGCATTACTTTAGGTGGTGAATGAAGGTTGGGAAACAATGTACTTGTATTTTATTCCCTTTGTATAATCATCTTTTCTTCTGTCAAAAAGCCAAGGCAAATGCCTTCTAATATATTGAAATATTCTTCTTCAGTTGCTTGCTTTGTTTTCTGTTAGATCTCTGTATGTAAAATGCAACTGAATGTTGGTGTTCCCTATACTTCACAAAGAATTCTGAGTTTGCTTCTGCCAATGTTCATTGAAAATCGATTCACCGTTTACAGATCTTAGTTGTAATAAGTCTCCAAAAACAATGACGTTTTCCTCCAAAGAGTACTTCATAAGACATTATGAGTACTTCATGCATCCGCATATAAACAAATGCCAATGTCAAGCTGGAAACCATGGACACTTCATCTATGATCAAAACGTTTACAATTTTTTGGAACTCACCCAAGTTCTCAACATCTATCAGTAAGGAATTTTAAGTATTTCAATTTATCATGCTCCACGCACAGTAACAGTAGGTGATCTAAAGTAATTGCTTTAATGTTATATGCAACTAAGCCATTGGGAGCAGTATCTACACACGATCAATATGAAGTCATATTTTTCTACACTTAAGCAGTAATACTTTAATAAGAAAGCTTTTCCCAGTTCCAGCTTGGCTGCTCACATATTGTAATGTAGGTTCAAAGGTACTACATTCGCATAATCCTTTTTCATATTGAAGTGCATGATGTACTGACTGCTTTCTGAGTTTGTATATTTGTAGTTCTTTTTAATATATTTGGGATACAAAGTAATCCAAATTTTCAACGCCCTATTTCACTTTGTCCATTATATGTTGAGCTTTATCAATAGCAACCATAGGATCATTATCCATCATTGGTTGTCCAAGCTGGTCACCAGTGCTGGAAGTGGAAGCATTATTTGTTGATGAGGTATTGCATTGAATTTCCGTATTAATGTTATTCTCTTTTGCTGTTTCTTGTTCCAACATTTTTAGGTATGTCTGAAATTGAGGCACTCTAATGTAATTTTTATAAAAATTAAATTCATCTTCATAGGATTCAAATGGCAGGTATTCTCTTCTTCTTTGTGCATGGTTTAAATAGTTGTAGAAGTGCTAACCAGTAGAATTCTTTCTTTTCTCCTGTGTCAACTCAGTTTCTGATGATTATTAAGAGTCAGTTTGCAATGGCATATTAAACATCCACTGGCCCCTTCAACTTTACATTTTCCAACATTGTCATATTCTTTCTATATTGTAGAACTGAGCAAATTCAAGAGTGACATTTTTTTTTTTTAAATGGACCTCTCCTTGGGTAATATGTGTTTAACATATTGTTTTTCAAAATGTCTTTGGTAGTGGGATCAAAATGTGCAAGGCATTTCATTTATGGGAGGCTTTTCAGAACTCTTCAGCATGATGATGACAATCCTAAGCTAAGCCACATGATTGCCGGGGATTTACCATGTAAGCTTAATGATCAGAAACAGTCACATGCTTCATAGCTGCTGACCTTACATGAGATAGCACTTGGAGGCTAAATTTGTATAATATTTTACTTCAGGATTGCTCAGCTGATATTTCTTCCCATACTTCATTGATATCATTTATTTCAGTCTTTGTAATGCAGGAAGTAACATAACATGCAACAAATATTATATCCATGCTAGCTTTGTACTTATGTAGAATTAGAGGGTTGTAGTAGTTGATCTATTGTGACGTTTGCGTTCTCCTAAGATTGCAAGTACTTTTCAGTGATCTGTTAATAACTGCATGCCTTCCAGGTGACATTAAATTGTTCACTCTACCTTTCTATAGAATTGGTGTTGGAAATCCAAAGTGACATTTTGAATAATATTTAGATTTGCTCCAACATTTTCTTAGGCAGTATTTACTGCACTTATGTAATTGAAAGCAATAAATTTGCTCAAATAAGTTTTGCTCCTTTTATGGTATGTCAGAAGTTATGTAACGTTCCATAAAATGTAGAATGGATTCATAGGAGTTGTATCCAAACTTAGGGAAATCTTTGATCCACAGAAGCAAAGGAACGTGGGATGCTTCTCCAGCTTTAAACTCCTTTCTCCAAATGAAATCAAGTATCTCTCAAACTAGATTTTTTTTATTGGTTAAGTAGTGAAGCATAGTTTGAAAATTATCATTGAAATATCTGCAAACATTGGTAGGATCCAAAGAACATAATTTAGTGGATGTTTTGCATTTAATATCTGGAAGATTAGCATTTTTTTCAAGTAGAATTTGATAGAAATCATCCCATTTATACTCAGCTTAGCTTAAAGTTATAAACCAAGTAGGTGGCCCTAAATGTCTCAGCATAAATTTCAAATCTCTGTATTTCTGAAACCAATATTCATTTGTCCCTCGCTGACATGCCACAATGTTGGTCAGGATTTATTCTACATTCTCATCTTTGTGGTGCACCTTTTCAACTAAATCCTGTGCTGCTATATTGGTAAAGCCAGTTCCAGTTTGCAGAAATTGCACAACAGCATAAGAAGTGACTGAACGTTCAGTTTCATGTAGTAGTGTGAAAATGTAAGAAATATCTTGATGAGTGTGGATCCTCTGAATAGAATCTTGTTACTCAGTACTCCAATGCAGAAATTTGGACTGGACGATCATCATATCGCCTACCTTAACCAGCGGGGAAAAAATGTGGATAACATCTTGCTTCTAGTGTTTTTTCCCCCATACACTAATTGGCTCTCTTCTAGCTTCCCTCATCTGATACAGTTCTAAAGCATCACCCATCATGTCTAGGTTTATTTATTCTTGCCCAACTTATTCAACTTTTGTAGGTACTCCATTGACTAAAACTACTGAAAGTTCCTCTATTTTGTGTTCTGTTCCAAGAGTAGTTATGTTTTTTGTAAAATGTAATGAGAGGAAACAATTTTTCCTTTCAGTGCACATACTAATTCACGTGGGTGAAAATTTCCATATTTTGGTTGCATTCTAATAATGGTTTTAAAAGGATGGACTGCTTGAACTGAAATGCTTTCATATAAATCCAGCTAGAGTAGGCCTGATGGCATTGGGTACATTTCCAAACTGTTAAAAAAATACATGTGAAGCATGAAATTATTGTCTAGTTTTCCAAGGCAGTATTGTAGATTAGCTGCTATTTGCAGACATTATATCTTTCTTACGCAAATAGAAAGAGTCAAATTTCTCCATGCTTACTTTTCTTAATTTTCTGTTTTGTCAAAGAGATCAATCATTTTAGCTTATTTCTTATAATGTGTTCTTCTGCAACAAAAGCAAATTTGATTAGGTTTTTCTGAAACTGTTTCTTGAAATTCAAGAATATACATTTCATAATTGGTAAAGCCCATTAATTGATTTTCTGCTTCATTTTGAGTGAAGACAACTTCTTGGTAATTATTGCTCCCAGAAAGTGTATCAAAGTATTTACATTGTATCTATACTGTAAAACTGTCGAATTGTGCTGGATTAGATTGAAGTAGAGCATAATTGAGTTGTTCTAATTTTAATTATAGGGGTTTTGACAAAGTATAATGTCCGCACATGTTTTCTTCTTAACTATTGGAATGTGGTGTCACACGTGATTTCTGAGGGAGCCTAAAGAATGTCATTATAGGTTAGTAATAGTCTGAAATGTGCAGATGTTTAAGGTTTGTAGTAGTTTAACTTTTTTTAAGTAGTGATTACTTTTTAAGTATTGGCAGAAATGTCCTTAAAATCAGAAGGGATGTATCTCAAATATTGCAAACAGAGGTGCAGCTACAGTCATATGTGTTTTTTGTTGGTTTTCATCCTGTAGATATTGTATGTCACAATATTTTTCTTTCCATACTACATTTCCATGTAAAACTTAGTAACAACATCTTTTATGTGCGACTGAAAGTACATAATTATTCTTTAGATGGCACATCTATTCATGAAAGTATGGTCCAGTACTTGACGCATGCTTCCAATTGCCCTCGAAAATGTTGCAGATGTTTAGTCTTGTTAGTTCTCTCTTCTGTATTTTATGTATTTTATAGGCAGATAATAAATAGTACACAGTTTTGATGCAATTCGTGATGAAAATAAAGAGTTTTCTTTTCACGTGAAAAGTTTTTTCAACAATACGGTGAACATATTGTTTCTGTTCGAGTTTATACATCTTTCTCTTTACGAAAGTAAGTGTTTGGAGCACATTACTTAGGAAACACATTTTATACCGCTTTGCAGTAATGTTCCTCATCTTTTGTTTTCTTGTCAAAGAGTATATTTTTGCAGCTGTACAATATCATTTTTTGCTTCTCCAGGTAATGTTTTTTAAGCATTGTGCTAGAAATTGGCAAATCTGTTGTATTAGAGGTATAAAAAAGGAATGGTTTGAGTATATTGTTTTCATTTATTAACCCGTATTTCATTTTTTTTACAGCATTACATATGAAAATGTACCTTTTTATGTTGCAATATGTAGATAATGAGGTATAATTTTGTTTTTTTCTGCAATCTTTTTCAAGAATAAAGGCAGCTGTATTGCTTTCCAATGGTCACCAGAATGGCTATGTGGTATCTGTTATGTAGTAGTATTGGGCTGCTATAAATCAATGAGATTTTGCTTTACTTCTTCATTGTATTAGTTCTCCACTTTTCTATTTGTTTTCATTGCGATTTGGCCAGAAATATGTGTTTCGTAGTATTAGACTGTACTTATAGGCCCCTTTTCTGTCAACCAACCACGTAATGCTTTAATTGTTTATTGTATTTATCTATTTGCCTATTGGTTTTCATTGTCATGTGACCATAAATTAGTGTTTGACATGCTTCACTACTACTTTTGAAACTTTATAAAAGCAGATTAGTTTATTTTGTGTCATCATTTTGGATTTTTGTAGCATTGTGCTACATTTGCAGCCCAAAATGAAAGTAAGACAATCACTGTCTTCCTCTCATTATGTGTCAATGTTAAGTAGTTTCCTACTAGCCTCTGGGCCACTTAGGGTTGACTGTATGGAGGGGGTTTGGCTGCAGGGTCTGGCGAGGGGGGAGGTTTGCATTATAGTATGGTAATTAAATATTACTTAAATTTTTTTTTAAACCTAGAAATTCACTAAAAAATCCAAAGTTTAAAATAACATTGTAGTAACGTGTGATAAAAAGATCTCTGTTATTTTACAAAACAAAAATAGAAATTCACTGAAAAAAACGAAAGGTTGAAGTAACGTCATAATTAGGTGACTATGTCAATGACAACATTAACGTTGTGAACTAAAAAAAACACAGAACTTCACCAGTTATAGCTAGCAGCACTAACTATAACTTGTGCCCCGCCATGCAATGCTTATGACCGCACATGATATCAGTTATGAGATGTTCTATGACATCACTTAGGGCATTTCAAATGACATTGATGATATCACTGATGACATTACTGATGACATCATCTAAACTTATTTTTTTACCACATATTGCTCTATAAATTACTATTGCATTAGAGGTCTGACCATAAGTACAAAATAGCTCAGGAGAACATCATAGTGAGTAGGCAAAAGAGACAGTCTTTCAGCTGTGTAGTGAATCAATTCCACTTTGTCCCAAAAGAATAAAAGCAATCTCTTTTACACCTCTCATGGACTCATCAGGGCATTTTTTCAAGCTGAGCTGCTATGGAGGAGAAAAACACTTTAGCATCAACCAGTGGAATCAAGGCCTGTCATTTGCTAGTCCCCAGAGGAGGGGCTTAAACGGCCTGATACTGTACTGTCCTGGCACTTTACACTTTCCCACTCTCAGTACTTGGACTTCTCCTTGCCATTGACAGTACCAACATTACCACACAAGTAATGAGAGGATCCTAAGAGGGAATTGACAGGCCCTGCCCCTGTCTCAGGTGGTCCACTGATGTGCTTGAGGTGGTGGCTGGAAACAGTGCACTACTAATAGGTGTATGTCCAGTGGCAGAGAAAAAGCATACTATTTTCCATTGCTCCTTTCTCCAAACAGACACTTTTGACCTGTATTTCCAGCAGGCTGCGAGAGGTAGGAGCTTGGGATGTGAATAGAGGAAGTAAAAAAATCCACTAGCTTCTTCCTGATAACATGCTATTGCACAGACAGCTTTCATAGGGTTAAACACCCCTCTCCCTGTAAAGATGTGCTACATAAGTGTTTTGCAAGCTGTAGAAGGGTGCACAGATTTGTGTTTGCTTCAGGCAATGTTTGTTTTAATATCAGGAAAGTCGACAGTAAAAAAAATGGTCGGATGGCAATAAAACAAGCCCACAAACAGCCTTCAGCCAACACAATGACCTGTCAGACCAGCCTATAAGGCACTGCCCAATTTCCCTACAGGCAGGACAAAACCTGAATAAGGGAATTAACCCCTCTTTAATTCTGAACATAACTCTCATAGGTCATTCTTCCATATAAAGGAGTCCTTAAGGTCCGTCTGCAATTAAATTTGGTGGGCAGATCAATATAAGGGGGGAGGGAACTCCGTCAGAGTTGTGAGAGAGTACCCTCTCCACCAATATATAAATCAGACCCTAAGTGCTGATGGTCAAAGTTTTAGTCAGACACCAGCCACCAACACTGTTAAAGCTCAGGGTGTTGAATGCCAAGGCTGCGTCATCTTCATCCTACCTCGTGCTTCTTTTATCCATGACCAGACACTCCCCGCCTCTTTCTCGCACTGCTGCAGATCCCTGCTTTTTCTCATTATCACTGTTTTTCTATTTGTTTCAGTCTCCATCTTTTCCTCTTGTAAGTCAGTTCAGGAAAAAAAGTGCTGGTCCCCAAAAACGAGTGCTGATGGGACAAACCTACAACCACTGGCCCAAATTAATAATCGGCTAACTCCCAATTCAAGAAAACATGCTACTATTACTGTTTTTAGATGTACTCAATTTATTAACTGTAGAAAGTTAAAATGCTGAGCTAGGCTTGCAGGGATTTAATTTAATGATTCACCATTTACGCCCAGATCTGTTCAGCATGCCAAGCCTCTGAGGTAACTTATAGAGACTGCACCTTGCTACCATCAGGTAACATATAGATTTGTGCAGGAGTCATGTTCACTCTCAGCTGTTCAGCAAAGATTGTAATCAATTGCACACATGGTAAATTAGTTCTTGCAGTGGGCACCTCAACAGCTTGAGTTATCTCTCTGTGACCGGGATATATGCCCTGCAGAACTCATCTGCACATAGCGGAAGGGCATGAGCTCTTGTGTTTTGGGTGTAGGAATGCCCCCAAAATTGTCAGGGAATACCAGAAGGAGTTTGTCTATTATTGAGAATAATAGTTTAATGGGAAAACAGAAAACTTAGATGGGCATGTGTGGTTTTTTTTTTAAGCATAAGGAATTGTGCACCTGTTACAATTTGGGGTGCAGTAATGTGTAATAATTCTAATCCTCAAGAAATTCTAGAACTATTGTAGGTTTCCTTGACTACTTTTGGAATTCTTTTAGAATGTTAAAAAGTTGGGAATTTGCTCCAAATATAGGAGTAGCCCCACAGTGACAAATTTCAGATTTTTGCAAACCAAACAGGTTTCAGCTGCCTGTGAAAGACCTCTATTGTACCATACAAAAACTTACAGTGGGATTTGAGCCCACTTATTGCTTACTTTTGGCTGGCTTTATTGTCAGTAGTTTGCTTGCTTCATATTCAATAGCGTGCTTTCATCCTTTTGTGTTTGTCCCACTCTTGTGGTATTGCCTCTTTGCCATCTTTTTAACTATCTAATTTGCATCCTTAGGGGTTCATGGCCTGGATGGCCAAAACGGCGGATGCGTGAATTTGCGGCTCTGTCAGGGCCCAGTAATTATACTTTCCATCCCGACTCACCAGGAACTGGAGGCAGCCAATGACGACGGGATGTCGATTGGGGCCCCCTGAGCAGGCACCTGGGGCTGTTTCCTAGCCCCTCGGAGATGAACTGGGTGCGGGCCGCGGCGCAGGGGGAGCCAGCGGAGACTGCTGTGGTGTGGCTGGCGGCAGGGGAATACCCGACTCAGCGGCGGGCTGCAAGAGAGGAGGGCCCGGGAAGACTGGCGAGCTGCGGTGCGGCAGCTGGCATCCCCCGACCGCTGGGAGGGCACTGTGCCCTGCAGAAGGAGACAGCGTACAGAGGTGGGAGCCGGTGGAGGCCTGGACTTAACAGGTCGGCGGAGGCGTAACCGCGGATGGAGAGAGCCTGAGGCAACTACAAGTGAGGAGTACCTGGGGCCGTGGACCAGGTGTGCGGTGACTGGTTCCCCGTGGTCTCGGGGGCGCATCGCTGGGGGAGTGCAGTACCCCCCGTTGTGGAGAGCTGAGGTGAGAGGCGGCGGCGATCCAGAATAAAAGGGAGGCCCAACGGTGCATCTCAGCACTGGCGGGCCCTGGCAGAGAGCAGGGGGGGCGCCCCTGAAGCGGCGCTTACCTGGCGGTGGGGGACCAGCCTAAGCCAAGCACCCGCAAGGAGTAGCAACATCCATGGAGAACTAGTGGAAGAGCCCAGTGTGGACTGGGGCCCACTGGACCCCTACTGAGGAGCCCAGCCCTGGGGACCCCTGCATTGATCCCCCAAATGGAACGGAGAGATGGTGACTGAAACCAAAGGGCCGAGAAGTACGTTTGGGGACATTGGACTAACCTGGTGACCACCTGCATCGGCCCAAGGAAAAGGCAGAGGCAGAGGACACGGCTTGGAGAACACCTGGGTGAACTGTGGGTCCGGAGCATCACTGTGAGGGGTCATTAACATAACACCCCAGCATAACAGATGACCGCCAAGGTCGGAATAGAAGCAAAGCGCAGGCCTGCATGCGCTTGGGCAACCCGACTGGTGGAGACATGTCAGACCCTATGCCGCCGCCCCTACAGGCCACACTGGCCACACTGGACAAGATCCTGGGGGCCATAGAGGACACCAAGACGACGCTTCAGCGTGACATAGGTCAGGTGTCGTGGAGGTGAGCTTACTCAGGGCGGACCACCAGAAGCTGGTTGACAGGGTCCAGGACACCGAGATAGTGCTTGCGGAGCTCTTGCCGGTACAGCAGGAACTCAAGGCCACAGTCCTTCAGCTAACGGAACGTGTGCAACGGCTGGAATGCAGGGCAGGGGGCGCAGAAGGCAGCAATCGCAGGAACAATGTGAGAATTATTGGCCTTCCAGAGGGCGCTGAGGGTGCAGACATGGTGACTTTCTTGGAGGGGTGGCTGTGGTCAAATGTGGCCCCGGAGCAACTCACCCCCTTCTTTGCATTGGATCGCGCACACTGGGTGCCGTCGAGGGCACTGGCCCCGGGACGACCCCCCCCCCCCCCGGGTGATTGTGGCCAAGTTGCTGCACTATCGGGACAGAGATGTGCTGCTGCAGAGAGCAAGAGAGGGCGGACCCTTCCGTGTCGCAAATGGAACGATAACTTTATTCCCGGACTTCACAGCAGAGGTGCAGAACAGACGAGCCTCCTACATAGCGGTGAAGAGAGCACTCATGGACGAAGTTATTCAATACTCCCTCCTGTTTCCGGCTAGATTGAGGGTAATCACTGAGAGTCACACTACCTTTTTTCAGACTCCTGATGAAGCGTGCGAATTGCTGGAGAAGCATAAATATGGGGGAGCCCTGGTGACGGAGTGGGGCATGCAGGGCGCCGGGGCCGCAGAGGGCCAAGGAGACAACGAAGCAAGCTCCAATCTAGAGTGGGACTGACCCCAGCCCAGAAGGAGTCCGCCAGGAGAGCGGCATTGGAGGCGGTGGCATCGTTGCAGAGCATAGATTCTACAGTGGAGGCCAGCGAGAAGGAATCGGACCGTGCCTCTGACACATCGGGGGCGAGCTCCTGTAGCCATGATGGGACCCCCAAGTTAACCCCCCAAACTGCTGACGACCTGGGTTGACCTTGACTACGCTGCCCCAGACCTGCAATGGGGATTTTGAATTGTATTCGGGCCATGTTGGCCACGGAAACCCCCCGGATTCTCAGCCGTGGAGGCGTGAACTGGGAGAACACAGAATTACTTATTGTTTTGGTTGTGCATCTGCACTGTTTATTGGACAGCCTACCATTGGAGCGGTGCCCTGGGGACAGGGAGTTGGGGTTTGGAGTTACATGTTCTGTGTTGTGCACGGGAGACTGAATCATTTCGTTCTGATACGGACACTGGCGACTAGGGGGGTGGCGGGGACCAGAAGCGGCGGATGCTTGGAGGGATGGGTGGCCCTCCCTGGTATATCCCATTTAGATTGGCGGACTACAACCTGTTAACATGGAACATTAGGGGGATGGGGACGCTGACCAGACGACACAGAGTCCTGACATATTTGAAGAGGAGGGGAGTGCATGTGGCACTGTTAAAGGAGACCCATCTTAACTCCAGTGAGGTAGACAAGCTACAACGTAGATGGAGGGGACATGTATTTGCCACCACATACTCAGCCTTTGCACAAGGTGCACTGGTGTGGGTAAGAGCAGTGGTCCCATTTGAAGCTACAACTGTTGATATAGACCAAGATGGTAGTTGAGGGTAGGTTGCACGGAAGACAGGTGGTGCTGAGTTGTATATATGCCCCTAATCAGGACCAGGTACCTTTTTTGCAGCGCCTCTCGGGCCGACTAACTAGGCATCTGGGGGGACCACCAGTGGTTGGGGGGACTTTAATTGTGTTATAGATACTGATGTGGATCGATCTCTCCCTCCGCTGCCAGGGGCGCCATCACATAAACTAGCTAAAGAGCTAAGGGACTGGACGACACATTGGGGCCTAGATGACGTGGGACGAAATCAGTATCCAGGGGAGAGGGATTACTCCTACTACTCGGGCTTGCTCCAGGTGCATACTACAATAGATAGGGTGGTATGCACCGGGAATCTAATACACGAAATAACACATACTGAGTACCTGGGACGCACCCTCTCAGACCACAACCCGTTACTCCTTACTTGGCGATGTGCGGAGTCCAGACCGCCCATCCCGATGTGGAGACTTAGGCCGGCAGAGCTAGAAGATCCACCCTACAGGGAAGTGCTTAGAGCTCACCTATTGGAACACATCCACATCAACAGGGGATCCACTGCCTCCAGACATATAGAATGGGAAACTCTCAAGGTAGTGACCAGGGGATATTGCACGGGGCAGACAGTGGGGATCACGCGGACTCTTGAGCATGAACTTGTCCGCCTAGAAAAGATAATACACGAAGGCGAGAGCATTGGGGGCATAGACCAGGCAGTGCGCAATAGACTCCTTAAAGCGATAGAATCCTACAACCTGACCGAAGAACACCTGCGCCACCATAGTTACCGGAAGTATTTGGCATCTGTACATGCGGAAGAGGGTAGATCGGGCAGGATGCTGGTGTGGTTGGTGAGGCCCCATAGGGAGGGCGCACCAATAACAAGTGTATGTGGAACGTGAGGGAATTGCCTGCACGGACTGGCTGAAATAAATTACGCATTTAGGTATTACTATAAGTCACTTTGTAGAAAACCAGAGTCGGATCTGTCAGAATCGTTGAAAACCCGATTGCATTTGTTACCATTACACACCCTGGCGCTGGAGGACAGGGAGCCACTGGGGGGCCCGGTGACGCTGGAGGAAGTTAAGACTGCCATCTCACAACTAGCAGCGGGTAAGACTCCCTATGGAGTTCTATAAGGCATACTCAGATATCCTGGCACCCACATTGGTTGAACTCTATGTAGGGGCAGGGTACACTCCCCGAGACAATGATATAGGCACTGGTGGTCCCCTTGCCCAAGACCGAGTCATGGGAGGCACCGGTGACGGATTTCAGACCGCTCTCAATGCTGAACTGTGATTTTAAGATACTGAGCAACGTCCTGGCCAATCGACTGGTTCAACATATCCCCACCCCAATACACGATGACCAAAACGGCTTCATACGGCACGAAACACATCCCTCAATATTAGACGTTTGTTTGCTCTCTTGCATATGTCAAGGGCAGAGCGACCACCGGGGGCAGTGTTTCTGTCCGTGGACTTCGAGAAGGCGTTTGACTCAGTGCGGTGGTACTACCTGAGGGCAGTGATGCTCCGGATGGGCCTGGGTGAGGGGTAGGTTGACTTACTGTAGAGTAGACCGATGGCACGAGTGAAGACGGGCCGGACAGTGTTGGCCACCTACCCCATATTTAGAGGTACCAGACAGGGCTGCCCGTTGTCCCTGCTACTGTTCGCGCTTGCGGTTGATCCCCTGGTGGCCCAGTTCCGGGCGCAGGGCAGAGGCAGAGGGGTGACGTGTGGCCACACGGAACATAACAACTCACTCTATGCGGATGACATATTAATTTACCTGAGGGAGGGGGATTCCAGGGTCTCATGGGTGCCTGCATTGCTGGGGGGGCGGCTGGACTGGATCACTTTCAGGGGGGAGATTGGGGGAGACTTAATACTGGCGCAAATGCTCAATCACTGGATACCGTTATCGGTGGGGAATACCCTACTTGCAGTGGCTTTCTCCTGTTGGAGGAGGTGCCTGTGACGCATGGGAATAAAGAAAGCCTACTCGCTCGCATTTCCATTGGCGGCGTTACCCACGGGGCACCCCATATCAGGTGTTACTGAGATCCCAAGTCGGGGCCTGGACCCAGGCGGGAGTGGAGTCTCTGGGAGACTTCTTCTGAGATGGGGTGACGCGATCTTTCACCAATATGATGGAGGAGAGTGGAGTTCCGAGAGGACAATTTCTTATGTACCAAACATTGGCACACTCTATATGGGAACATTGGCACAAAGTAAATGCGGAACCAGAGGTGCATACAATTCTCCACCTTTTACTGACCATGGGGGGGGACACGCATCTTATCACTAGGCTTCATAGAGCTCACAATGAGGGCACAATGTAATCCCTTCAGGGCCTAAGGGCGAAGTGGGAGGAGATCTTGGACAGAGCCATGACTGATGCGGAGTGGCGGAGAGTGCTGGCGTTCCCCTGAATGATATCACAGAACAGTCGTCTTCGGTACATACAGTACAATTATGTGCATAGAAAGTACCTCACACCGCACAGGATTCAGGTGATATACGGGAGCGACCCCCGGGCATGCCCCAGGTGTGGTGCTGTGAACGTGGATTTGGACCACATGTTGTGGCATTGCCCTGAGACACGGCAGTCCTGGCGGAGTGTCCTGGGTGTCCTGGAGAAGTCGCTGGGCGTCAGTGTGAAGATGGACCCCTCTCTCTGCTTGTTGAGTCTGAGCTCCAGACCAGCTTCCCGGAAGGTTGGTGGCAAGTTCTTGGATCTGGCACTGGCCCTCTTCAAACGCCGAATTGCCATGAACTGGAAGTCCCATAGAAGCCCCTCAATGGTGGCCTGGAGACACAATGTATCGACCTGGGCACAGGCTGAGCTGCATGCATTGCGGCGTGAGGAGGCCCGGGGGATCCGTCAGTGCCCAATTGCCCCACTTTGGGCTGAATCGCTGGAAGCCTGGGAGAAGTAGATATCAGTAGTGGGTAATAGCCCGGAGAATGGGGGGGAGAAGTGGACACGACTCATACAGGCCCCGGCAAGGTGATGAATAGGGTTGAACTGGAGTGCACGAAAAGGGACAGGGAGCACTACTAGAGCTGATCCTTGAAGAGGACTCTGCAACAGTGCTGTCAGGAGCACCTTGAACCTACTGCATGACATACTGAGACACCAGTTGTTGCACATTATGATCGAACCCCAGCGAGGGTGCTGTGGGGAGTGACAATGGTGAGTGGGCGCCTACCCCCAAAGTGGTGGGCCGGTGGCCCTGTTTGCCCTGATCTTCACGCCAGTATCGGAACTGTATCACCAGCGCAAAGTTAGATTTTCTAGTTATCAAGGTTTGTAAAACATGACGATATCATTGTTGCAGAGCGTGATACTCTGCAAGCCAGAAAAGTGATGAGGGATATAATATCAGAGGATAAAGGTACCATCAAGATGTGTAAATTATGCCTTCTAACAGAATAGTTACCTGTCTTGCATATTTAATGTAACGAATATTGATATGAAAATACCACGATCTAGATGCTCTGCAACATGATCTGTTAATCCTATTAAGATTTCCTTTGTTGGAAAAATTTCAATAAACACATCTTTAAAAAAAAAAAAAAAAATTGCATCCTTCTACTAATCACATTTAGAGAACTAGTTTTTTAGGGTCAAACCTGCGAGTGCATGCGCTAGCGCATGTGTCTCGCTTGCAAGATGCTATTGTGTTCAGTAAAGGGCTTGGAGCCCCCCGTCACTCACTATTTGTTGGTTTGCATGGCACTCTTCTTTACAGCCTCGTAATTCGTCAAGACATTCCTGGCATAATTTCCGTTTCTCTGTGTGGAGCAGGGATCAAGCACTAATTGATTCAACTTAATTAGTGCCCATCCGCTGCTCCCAGAGTGATCGTGGTACCTTTTGTTCTTTTTAACTTCTAGTGCCTGCAAACAGAAGGCTTGTGGCTGGCATAAACGTGCCCAGCAGAACAAACAAAATTGCAAAGTTTTATTTTTTAAAGCTAACTTTTTTAATTTTGCCAAGTCATCTTTTCTCAGATTCCATGCATGTTTTCTTTTGTTTTTGCTGGTGGGCACTGTTGTCAAAAGATGACAATTAAATTGTTCTAAGTATGCGAGACCTATTGCATTACAAATGCTTGTTTTTTTTGCTTTTTTTCCGATGCGGTACAACACAGAACACTGGCAATAGGTCAACGGGGCTTTGCCAATCCATGTATCTTTTGGAATTGAAACCAGAATTTGTCATCAGGTGTGAGCAAAAATATGTCACAAAATGTGAAAGAGGCAACATCTACCTGCTTTTGTTTAATTCACCTGTTAAGCGAAATTGGATTAAAAAAATCACCCTAATTTTGGCCGCAATAAATTCAATCACTTTTTGTGGTTTCCCCCCCTGCAAAACAAAGACCCAATAGGACCAAATTCACTACTTAAAAACCAGACTGCTTGCGGTTTGTGGGAAGAATGCCCTCTGGTTATAGACGTCAATTCACCAAAATGCCAGGGGTAGCGGAACTGACATCACACGCCATTTCATCTTTACTTTCACTGACACAGATATGCTTACAAAAACACACATTCACTCATACACACACACTCTTTCACATAAGCACACTCTCATCCACAAGCACTCACACAACCTACACAAAAGTATTTTTCTCCTTACCTCAGCCACCAAGGAAAGTCATATTCCAGCCTACTGTCCTCCATTTTTTTTACACTTATAGTGAATAATATATTATTCACTATTAGTGTAATAAGAAAACTGATTGAAAACTAGAAATTGGTGCCCTAAGCAACGTCCATCAGCACTTGTGCTCCTGGCACTGATGTTACCACTTCTGAGGCCAGGGGTCGCAGAGGCAGTGTCAGGGGTCGGGAGGGGCAAGCTGGGGTCGCAGCCGCGACCTCTGGCGACCCCTAAATGAAACCCATGCCTCAGGCTTTTCGCCATTTTGATGGATTTCATTGCAATTCACTTCTGCATACCGCAGAAAAAACATCCCAGGTCTATTTGTAATGATCTAGGTGGCCCGATGTAAATATGTTCTCTCCAGACTAGAACCGGATCAGTGCACCTATCACAGTGCTTAATTTGTAAATATAAACGTGCAGGTGCCCAAAGCCCTCCTCTTAAACACACGGCTGCTGCAATTAAATGTGGGAACACTGAATACTGAGGCGGCGTAATCCTGAAGCCACCTGGGCCTCTTTAATCCAAATAAAGCCACTCCCTGCCCCTTCAACTCACTATTGCAGCTTTCTACTTTCTCCCTTTGTGACGCTTTTTCGTTTTTCTCTTCCTCCGTCTTTCCCATACAGACTTTTTGCTCGCAACATATGCTTGAGGCAGAAGAATAATCCCCGGCCCTCAAAAATAAGTGCGCAAATTAAGCACTGACCTATCACAAAACACGCTGCATGCAGCTCCTGTGAAGGACTTTTAATATTTGAATGACTGCATCTTTTCCTCTAATGAAAGCCTAGCTTGCATTCGCCGCAAGTACTACAGCACCACCATGTTGGCTCGTGCGACTTTTATAGAAATATTAGAATAGCAGATGGCGAGGTTGGGATGAAACAAATGCATCTGAAATATGTCCTTTATTGCTTGCATGGGAAATATGTGTGTAACGGAGAAGCGGTCGGGTCACCCTATGGGAGATAACGATTTCTTCATAGACACAAAGTCTGAATGAAGAATGAGGCACATTAGGGAGCTACAGACAAAGACTTGGCAGCGGCTCTTTGAAGTCACAGAGAGGGAGAGAAAGAGTTAGATTTTATAACACATCAAAGGGATTGCCACTGCTGGCAGCTGAGATAACACGAAATATTGCCTTTTCAATGAACTTGATGGTGCATGAGAAATTCAGATAAGAAAGAAACATTCTCAAAAGATTAACATGCACATGATTGTTTGAATGACCCTGAAGAAGGGCAATATCAAAAGCAAAATCTACTGATTGATTAATAAGGCTGGGTGTGCAATCTTTTGTATGGAAGGTAAGTCAGTAACAGGGAGACGCAAAGACTAATGATAGGACCAAACCAGGCTCGAGAAGGCACTAACTCCGTTTGCTCAGTCCCTTGCATTAAAATGACATATTACTATGTCATTTCACTCGTATTACAAGAATCGACGACTGTCTGTCTTCAGACTGAAAAAATGTAGGATTGTCTCAATTAATTCGTATCAAAGCTCCGACCTGCCCGTGTGGATGAATAAATATATGGATCTATGTTCATCTCGGTTCTCTGAAAGTAAAAGGTGCAGTTGATGGCGATCTTATATCTCACGAATAAAGGAATACTAAATAGTTTGACTGGGCTCTGCATGGCCATTTCCTCATGCTTTCTGTGTAATAATCCATATTCTGGCATCTAGAGTTGTTTTACATATAACTAGACATGGGAAAAATATTCATTCAATCACTCATTCATTTGATTCCCAGCCTTGCTTTTTTATTATTTCTCATTGTGTTCTACACCCCAAACCCCTGTTGTGCACCTTCCCCCAGTTATGGCTCATATTTACTTTGGGCGGGTGCTCACCCAATTCACTGTATTGCTTTTCAGCACAAACAGCAGCCTCAATCAACTTTCACAAGAAATACCTTTTGTTAGATTTGACCTCCTTAGGGTGGTTTTATCACAGACTTTTTGCCTTTACCTCCTGTTTTGTTGCTGTAACTTTTTGTTGGCCTTGGAACTCTGAGCACTTACCACTGCCAACCAGTGCTAAAATGCATGTGCTTCTCCCCTAAAACATGGTAACATTGATGTATCCACAACTGGCCTATTTAATTTACAAGTAAGTCACTTGTAGAGTAGTATAACATATACCCAGGGCCTATACATTAAATGGTACCAGTGGGCCTGCAGCACTGATTGTGCCACCCACTTAGGCAGTGATGGCTGCCGCAAATCTCAAGTGGAGGGGTGGGCGAGCAGTAGGGGTGGGGGGTGGAATTATGTCCCAGAAGTCCCTGGGACAAAAGCACAGGCTCCCCCATGCAATCCTGGTGCTGCTCTCATGCTATGCTTAGCATGAGAGCAGCACCAGGATTGGTATGAGTGGCTTGATCTGCTGCTCAGACAGTGCACTGGGTTCTGCGCAGTTTCTCCAACCTGGCTGTGCAACCCAGTCGCATTGGAGAAATCTAAGTGCACATGTCAGTTTGGCAAGCCTAAAACAGCCAGCCAAACTGACATGCGCACTCAGTACGCTCCACTCCTCCTCCCACCACCCCCTCCTACGGCCCAGCCCCACTCCTCCCTGCACATGCTGGCTGAGCCAACAGCTGAAAAATAAAGCAGTAGTAAAATATATATATATTTTTTTTCACCTGCTGGCTCAGTCAGGGGGGCGACGCTCCTTCTCCATTGCGAAGGAGCCGCCCCTTTACTTAGGTAGCCCTGTAAACATGTCTAAGGCTGCCACTACAGAGCCTGTGTGTGCAGTCTGCTACCCTGACTTGTCATTTAAAACCTCTTGCCAAACCCAGAACTTACATATGTCACCCCAAAAGTAGGCCCTAGGGGGCCCGTAGGGCAGGGTGCCATGTGAGCAAAAGGCAGGACATATACTTTTAAGGTTTTATCTCCTGACAATGAAAAACACCTCAAAGTCGCTTTTCATTACTGTAAGGCCTGCACTTCTCATAGGCCAACATTGGGAATTCCTTATAATACCTTTAAACTGTAATTCCTGATCTGAGAGGAGTGTGCCTGCATCCTATCTCCAACACACATCTGGTTGGGCTAGGTGACAGCTACACTTTTGCATTCCATTCAGACACCCACAACACAGAATACTCAGCTGCATCTGCATTAATCTGCATACTGATGGCTCTTCCGGGGAAGGAACTGCTGCCCTGTCTTGCTCAGCTGCCCTGCTGCTTGCTGCCTGCTGATCTCTGCCCTGCAACTCAAGACTCAATCATCACCCCCAGAGTGACTCTAAAGGCTTGCCAACTTGCCCCTGGTGCTACTCCAGGTCTCCAGGACATCAAAGACCTCCAGCGCTCATTTAGCCAAGATTTCAGCACTGCTTCATCGCAGCTCACTGCTCATCTAACCAAGATTTCAGCATGGCTTAAGCGCAGCTAGCTGCTGATCTAACCATGATTTCAGCACAGCTTCACTGCAACCAACCACTCCCTTTTGCCCAAGATTTCAGTGTGGCTCCATTGTAGCCTGCCACTCACCACACTTGGACTTCTGAGGGGCCTCACGGCGACCCGCCGCTCATTACACCAGGACTTTTGAGCAGCTTCAGTGCGGGCCACCGTCCGTATTGCCAAGTGATGGAGACACACTGTACATGCTGGCCTTCCTCAAATGATGAGTCACGCTTGAGTGCAACCTGCCTTCTTGCCCTCATGCCGGGCCAACTTAGATCCCTAAGCCTCCACCCGCAGCAGCCGCTGTGTCTCCCCGGGCTCATAGGCCCACAGCCTTTGAGCTTCCATTGTGCTCTCTGCATACCGAGGACATAACACCTAGTACTCTTAATCCAGCGTGCTCCCGGGCATCCATGATCAAGTCACTCTGTGCTAATTGCAGAGGGCACTCTTTTTCTGGTACAATACCGTAAATACTCTAGAACAGTGATACTCAAAGTACGGCCCGGGGGCCGCATGTGGCCCTTCTGACATTTACATGCGGCCCCCAGGTCAACAGCAGCACTGTGCTGCTGTTTATTCGACTCGGCACTAGCACTAAAAAAAATGTTAAATAAACAGGAAAGTATGTATTTAGGGGGTATTTGAAGTTTAAAAAAGGGAGTAACTAGGGTGTCCAGGACCTCTTAACTTTAGAAACACCTTTATTATTAAAGACATTTTGCAGCAAAAGTATAAAAGTATGGTCTGACTGACATTTAAAAAGTGGATTTCATTAACCTGCAGAACCGCTTCACCTTAGTACACAAGATGATATCACTGCATTGAGAAGTATTTTTTTTTAAAAGAGATAGTTTTCAAACAAGAATTTAGAAACTATCATTCCCCCCTCCGCTCAAGACCCTGACAACAATGTGAATTGTGAACTAAGAGGCAAGTGAGTTGTTATGTGAATTCTTTGGGAGGCCCGGGTTTCTATTATACATGAACAACATTATAGTTTCTTAAATCAGACACAAAGTTTTATACAGCATACATTCTTATGAGGTATTTCAAGGTCTTTATATAAGATGATGAAGAAAAAGGAATAAAGGAGGTAAAGAGAAACAAAACATTTGCCTAGGATCACACAATTTGGTTAAGTGGAGAAGCCGGAATTTATACCTGTTTCTGGTTCCCGTTGTGCAATTCAGACACTAGATGTATACGCTTCTCTACAACCACTTTACCACTGCCTCTCACCACCCCCAGCCCTCCGACCGCCACCCTGCTGGCATCAATGCGGCCCTCGGTCACATCACAGACCAAACAGTGCGGCCCCTGAGAAAATGTTTCTGAGTACCCATGCTCTAGAATAAGCCTCATGCACAGTGCACGTAAGATGATATCTTCAAAGTGAATATTCAGTAGATTCTTGTAGTTTTTGGTCTTGATCTACTCAGATAAATAACTTATATTTTTAATACACCCGTGTGGAGTCGTTTTGTGGTGTTTCATTGTGGTTACTACACGTGTGTTGCGCAAATACTTTACACATTGCCTTCTGAGTTAAGCCTGCCTGCTCTGTGCCAAGGTACTAGAGGGTGACCACAAGTTAATTTAGGTTCTGTGATTGTCTTGCCCTGGCTAGGATTGTAGTCCCTACTTGGACAGGGTGCATACCTCTACCAACTAGAGTCCCAATTTCAAACACTTTTTAATGCTGAAAGTTGATATGAGGAGTATGAAGCCAAAACCCAATTTGTGCTGTGCAGCACCGGCCCTTCCTGTAATCTATAGGCACCAGTGCTTATTTTGAGCCAGTGATTGCAGATGGTGGCCACTGGCACTCATTTTTTGGGACTGGCACTTATTTTGCCTCCTCATACATTTTCTGAGAGCAATAGAGAGTAAATACACAAAGGAAATACGTGGAAAGAGAAAGACGGAAAGCCGTCACAAGGGGAAAATGCAGAAACCTTCATAGGTGAGGTAAATGGGCAGAGAATGTCTGTAAGAGGATTAAAGCAGCACAAGGTGGATTCAACAGCAAGCAGCCTTGGTGTTCGGCATGCCGACATTTAATAGTGCTGGCTATGGGCTTCTGAGCAGAGCTTCGGGATCCAACACGTATTCCTTTATAAATTAACCACTGATACTCATAGGGAGTGATGGGGTGGCAACAGTGTAAACACCCGTATATTTTCACACTACGCAAGAGTGACTAAAATACCGTGACCTTGCTTTGCATGAGAACCTAACACCAAAGTAATTAGTTTGAAGCCTGCCAGATAGCAATGCTGTCTTGTTGCAGATGTCTTATTAGGAAACTGGAAAGAAACTCTGCTGTTGCTTTCCATTGGCTTTCTGTTTTGTCACTATTATTTTCTTGCTCTCTATTCGGTAGTTTAATTCGTTTTAACCCCTCCATTTAGAATGTGTTACTTCTGTGGATCGTAGCCTGTTGACTATCTCTTCAATTGATTACTTTCAACCTTCCACAAGTGACTGCTTTTCAGGAACTTCTTTTTCTTTTCCTAAAAGTACTCCATGAGAGAACATGCGTTTTCCCCATTTACTGTTTTAACCCTTTCCCCAGCACATCTCTGCCCATAACATTCTAAAAATGTAATTTTCCACAACTTTCTCCTCTGCGCCAGTCTTGTGCATGCTTTCACTTTTAAAAAGCTTGGCCCTGCAAGTAGATCCAGAGACATTTTAAGACATGGGCAGAGTGGGCTCTGGCCCAGGTCCCCATCCTTTCAGGGAGGGCTTCAATTAAGCTTTTCGGAGATTCTCAGACTGTCTAGAGTACTAAAATAACCTGTATGATTACTTACGTTCTTTTTTTGTTTTTAGAGCGTAGGCTGTCCTCTTTCATGTAGGTAGATTAAGAAAGCGCTCTAGCTTTTTAAAGTGCCTATGCCCAGCCTAACTGCACAGGCCTTGCCTTTTTTCTGCAAGTGCCACTTCTGTAAATTAGAGATGGGCATGGTGTGCTCACTCTGTGCTATATCATCCTTGTGGAGCTGCTGCCAGCCCAGTGTAATCAAAGCTTGCGACCTTCTGAGGCGAATGCCTGTTGCATGCAGCACAGGCAACGCAGTAAAGAAAATCACCCATCAGCACTGTATGCCCAAATGGTGACGCCAGACTAGCAACAACACACATTGTGGGTAGAAGGCTTGATCAGACCACAAGTCTTTCTGCTTTTTTTGACAGGGAGACCACGTGCCAATGTGCAGTGTAAATGAGCCTAAAATGCATAATAAATTCAGAATGTTTCCGAGCAGAGGGTCCCACAGTATGTTTGTGCCATGGCCTCCAAAATCTTTAAGATGCCTTTGAGTAGCTCTCGCATGTGCTTTAACTCCAAGTGGTGCTATCTTGACCATTCACTCTCACACCCTCCATGTTGCTGTCTCCATTTGTTACCCTCCATGTTGCTTCCCCCACCCATGCTCTTCATACTCTGTCCCTGCGCATCCTTGTGTTTTTTCTGGCCAACCTCCATGGTACTTCCCTTGTCCTCCTGTTGCTTCCTCGCACTCTGTGATTCTGTCTTCCACATTTCATTCCCCCACCTAGGTTCTTTACCCCAACCCACTCTTGTTACATTTTTATTTTATTTAGATTTTTTTCAGATCTAAATTGGAATAGTAATTAAAAAAAAAGAAATCCCCCCAAAACACGGGAATCATTGTGTAGGCAAGTCCATGCTTGACGCATAAGCCAGTGAAATAACACAGATGGCTTGCAGGCTTTTTTTCTGGTTTATTAGCAGTGCTGCACAACATCAGGGATGCTGTGCAGAATAGCTAAAAGCATTGACAAAGCCAAGAGGTTCCACAGGCGAGACCTATTGGCTTTGCCAAGGCGCGTTATATCCAGTGGCGGCTCCTCCGCTAAGGCGGAGGAGCATCATCCCATTGGATTTTAGCAAAGGGAAAAATAAAACGATAATAACATTACGTTATTATCATTTTATTTTTCCTGGGAGTTAGGGGGCGGGTGGGTAGGGCTGGGCTGGAGAGGGCTGCAGGAGGGCTGGAGGAAGGCTGGAGGAGGGGTATGTGCACTATAAAGTGTGCATGCCTGTTTGGCTAACTGTGTTGGACCGGCCAAAGAGACATGCACACTTTGCATGTTCTCTATCTTGCTGTATTGCACAGCCGAGTGGAGAAAATGCACAGGCTTTCACTTCCAACCTGAGCGTCAAAGCAGGCCGCTCAGACCAATCCCGACGCTGCTGTCGTGATTGGCTTGGAGCCTGTGTGCTGCCAGCA
This sequence comes from Pleurodeles waltl, assembly GCF_031143425.1. Lineage (NCBI taxonomy): Eukaryota > Metazoa > Chordata > Amphibia > Caudata > Salamandridae > Pleurodeles > Pleurodeles waltl. The sequence goes on along the minus strand of NC_090450.1, from coordinate 742,394,693 downwards.
AGAGGATGAGAACAGAGGAGAGACTAACAGCATTTCCCAAATTGTTTTTTTTTTTAAATTGAAACCCCTTCCCCCGTTCAGTGGGAGCCGCCACTGGTTATATCCCTGCCTTCAAAACTTTCTGTTGTGCATTCTTCTCCAAATGCACGTGCAAAAACCTTCTTCCAACTGTTTGCCCTGCACCCGTTCTTCAAATCCTGTCCTGTCCTGTACTTCGCTCAGGTCTATCCCCAAAGCCGTCTGCACCATGCCGAATTCTCAGTTCTATTAGGCCTTTTCATAGCTGCGATTTGAGCTATGAAAGGTAAGGTGCTGAAATCGGGGCACTGGCAATAGCTGCTTTCATCGTATTGCCTGTCCTATAAAGCAGAGCATAACATTTTATGTTCACTTAACTTGGAATGCTGCACGAAATAAAATGACTTTGAACTTCTTTGTGGTGTGCGGCCAGGAGCAGGGATTATTTTTAAAATTGATGAAAATTATACCGTGAGGCTAATTATCTGTTGTCTCTTTGATGTAACAATTTTAAGTGTTGGTACCTCGGCAGGATCTTCCAGTCAGAAGGTTAACCAAAAATGAGCCCTGGGCGAAGGAACGCGGGTGGCGCAGTGAGACATTAGCGCCAATATGGTTATACCTCCGAGAAACCAGAACGAGACCGAGAAATCACATTAGAGGAACAAGGAGTGACTATTTATGATATTTCACAATGCCTCACAAAAGAGCACTGCAAAATGAGATTTTGTAAAGGCCGGCAAAAAAAAGAAAATATGTCATGACACAACATACCCATACATCCAACCTACTATCATGTTTGCCACTGTGAAATTGACCCCTGGGGAATCTTTCGACTTGGTGACTTATAAAGCAAGGCTGCAATGTGTGGTGCGAACATCTCCTCAACATTTCCGGTATTACAACTGTCCACTTTAGTAAACCTCCTGTGATGAGGAAGTCTCCTGATGGGGTCTGCTATGCATAGGCACCCCTGATGATGGGAGTTTCCCATTACACCCTAAGCTCACTGTGGTATTGTTAGAAATGGGATCTCTACTTGGCAGTGGTTTGCACCCTGTCCAATTAGGGACCCTCACTCTAGTCAGGGTAAGGTAGTCACACACCTAAGATAACCCCTACTCACCCCCTTGGTAGCTTGGCACGAGCAGTCAGGCTCATGTCTCTTTGGCCAGGGTTGGGGTAAAGCCCAGCTAAGAAGCAATGTGTAAAGTATTTGTACACACACACACACACAGTAAACACAGTGAAAACACCACAAAAGTACCCCACAACAGTTTAGAAAAATAGCCAATATTTGAGTAAAACAAAACCAAAGTGACAAAAATCCAACACACACAAGACAAGATATAAAAATTTAAAGTCAAACGAGTCTTAATCCATAGGAATCAATGGATGCGCTGTTTTAGCACTAAGTACCTGGTATGCGTGAAAAATGAAGCCACAGGAGAGGTGATGCATCAAAAAAACAAGTGATGCGCTGATTCCTTACTCACAAGTGAGGCTGTGTGTCGATTCTTTCACTGTCAGGTAGGCGATGCGTTGATTCTTTCCCCGACAGGACAATGATACGTTGATTTTTGACCACGCAGCCTTGGTTCCTTGTTCTGATGTTGAAGATTTGATGCCCAGAACAATGCAGGGAAAATCCAGACGCATGCCATTGATGGATCAGCGCTGAAGCAGGCGATGCATTGATTTCACCAACGCTGCATCGATTTTTCAGCTATGGTGCAGGCGCTGCATTCAGTTTTCTGCCACAACTGCTGTGGTGCATGGATTTTTCTTTAGGTCACAAGCTTCCACTTCCAAGGGACCAAGGACTAGATTTGGCCCCACTTGGCAAGTCAGGACTCTCAGCAGAAGAGTCCAGGCACTGGCAGATGAAGTCTTTGATGTCCCTGAGACTTTATAACAGGAGGCAAGCTCAGTTCAAGCCCTTGGAGAACCTTGGAAAGCAGGATGTAGAAAGCAAAGTCCAGTCCTTTCACTACAGGGCAGAAGTAGCAGCAGCTGGAGGCCAGCTCAGCAAAGCCACAGGCAGAGTGGCGGGTCCTCCTCAAGCATCCAGATGTTCTCCCTGGCAGAATGTCCTCAGTCCAGAAGTGTTCTGCAGTTGTGGGGTCAGCAGTCCAATACCTATTCTCATTTCTGCCTTTGAAGTAGGCAAATTTCACAGGAAAGTCTTTGCAGCACACAAGACCCTGCCTCTCCCTGCTCTGGCCCCAGACACACTCCACTGGGGTGGAGACTGCTTTGTGTAAGGACATGCACAGCTCTATTCAGGTGCAAGTGTCAGCTCCTCCCTCCACTCTAACCCAGGAAGACCCGTCAAGAAATGCAAGACACACCTCAGCTCCCTTTATTGACTAGCTAGAGTGAATTCACAGCCCAACCTTCAGTTTGACCCAGACTTGTATTCCACAGCCAGGCAGAGGCACAGAATAGTTAAGCAAGAAAATGTCCACTTTCTAAAAGTGGCATTTTCAAACTTACGATTTAAAAAACAACTTCACCAAAAGATGTGTTTTTAGATTGTGTGTTCAGAGACCCTATACTCTATATCTCTATCCGCGCCCAATGGGAAATTGCACTTAACAGATATTTCAAGGCAATCCTCATTATTACCCTATGGAAGAGATGGTCCTTGCAATCGTGAAAAACAAATGTAGCAGTATGGGCCTACCTTAGGGGTGACTTACATGTAGTAAAAGGGAAGGTTTGGGCCTGGTAAGAGGGTGTACTCGCCAGGGTGAAATGGCAGTTTAAAACTGCACACACAGACACTGTAGAGCCAGGTCTGAGACGTGTTTGCAGGACTACTCATGTGTGTGGCACAATCAGTGCTGCAGGCCGAGAAGTAGCATTGGATTTACAGGCCCGGGGCACACCTGGTGCACTATACTAGGGACTTACTGGTAAATCAGATATGCCAATCATGGATAAACCAATCACCAATACCATTTAAACGTAGAGTACTTGCACTTTAGCACTGGTCAGCAGTGGTAAAGTGCCAAGAGTCCTAAAGCCAGCAAAAACGAAATTCAGCACAGGATCAAAAACGGGAGGTCAATGGCCTAAAGAAAGGGGAAACCATGGCAAGAGCTGACAGGTCTAACAGGTACCAGCCAGAAAGGAACAACATGGGGTACTGTATGTTGCTCTGCAATAGAGGGAATCAGATAAGCAAATGACCAAGTGATAGTTCATACTTTATTCCAGAGAGTAGTGCGAGTCCCCTCCCAACCTATTCTTGTAGTCTTATCTTCCATGTGGAGTCTCTATTGAACAGGCCAGTGTACCAGAGATTACTGCATGGTTCGTTCCGTACCTTAACCAACTGGTGGGATGACAGTGACCCACCGACCTTACACCAACGGTGATTAACCTTGCAAAGAGTTGACTGGCAAGAGTCTCAGAGTCTACAACCCCTAAACACCACGGTCCTTCAGCTCCCTACAGTTTGTTTGGGATCTCAGCCCCTGGTATCGTTCAATGTGCTTTATGATGTAGCCTAACTTAATACTTACACACAGTGAACTTTCCTTTCAGTTGTAAATTTTAGTTTTAAAATCTTTCGGCCAAACCTATACTTAAGTTTGCCAAGTATGTCGATGGTGCCCGTGTATCCTGGTTGATTTTTTTTTAATGTTTTTTTTTAACATTGGGAGATTACATTACATGTGGGTTGTTCATTTATTTGCTTTAGTTTAGGTGTATTATTATTATTATTTTGTATGGAGAAGTCTGAGTTGTCTTCATTGTTTCTAAATTGCACTCAACTGTGCTCTTTTTAATTGTGCCATCCAGACCCTCCAAATAAAGCTGTGTTTTTGTTGCAACCAATAACCAAAAAGAGTGCAGCGTTTCTTTTAATGTGGGCAGATTTGGTGTGAGAGTAAGACTTGTGGTTGAGAGCATGTACTCGAGCCAAGGCTAGAGTTCCACACCTTCATTGTACAACCTCAAATTCCAAGTTGCACTCAAAGCACTTGCAATGCATCCAAAGAAGCAAGGGCCAGATTTAGTGTCCGGCGTTGTACTAACCAGGCGATTTTCATCCATCCTACAATCTTTAGGGTGATTGAAATTCAAGTGGTGTATTTTCTTCTAGATTTAGCACTTCTTCCAGAAATCAGAAGTTTTTATGACCACTTTAAGTCAGCCAAATCATTCACTAACTTTCCTTAGCGCCACATTTGCGCCACTTTTTGACGCAAAAACGGTGCAGACTTACAAAATACAATTGTATTTTGTAAGTTTGCGCCGTTTTTGCGTCAAAAAGCGGCGCAAACGCAGCGCTAAAAAAGTATAAATAAGGGCCTAAGGCTTTTGCAAACATAGGGTTTCATTTAGAGATTGACAATTTGGATGTCTCATGTGATTCACAGGTGTTGTGAGATAGCACCTCAGCCGCAGCGAGGGAGGAAGGTCTTTCATACCTAGAGATGGCAGCCAGAGTGGTGAATCTTTTTTCCACAAGGTGGCCTACCTCATCATGGTGAACGCCATCTCTAGAGAAAATTCTATTGGAATTCCACCAGGCCAGGGTGGGTTGATGGAATTGCCGCAGTCATATAAGGGTATTGGAAATGTGCATCCTATAGTGAGAGGACATTGCCAGTATTCACATAACAAGTGTTTTCGATGTGCGCCCAAGAAGAAAGGGACAGCTGCTTAGAAGGACCACCAGAGCAAGTAGTACCTACAAAGATTTGGGAAAGCCACTATAGAGTGTCCAATCTGTTATTCTGACAGCGTCAACACTGACTCATGATGAGCCTGATGGGGGAGTGGATGGAGAGCTGATGAAGGCTCTATCATTGGGTTTCCCAGATTTTCAGCACCCTCTATATCGAGTGAGGGAATACAGACCCAGAGGTCATGATCTATTAACATTTTCTTCTAAATCAGGCCCATTTCAGTTTTTGAGGAGGTTTTAGCTGATTCATATAGGTTTCCAGGCACATTTGAAGCTGTAAGCAATTTAATCAAGGTTAGTTGGAAACGTTTGTGATCCCACTTTAAAGACTGGTATGTGATCTAATAAACAGTTTACTTGAGTCAACCTGACTACATCACTTCTAAACTCATTTTGTGTTAAACTGACTGCACTCCTAGGAGCACTCTTCTGGCTCATGCTGGATATCCAAGTGGCTCACAAAAATTGCAGTCTAACAGGCTTTTTCAGCATATAGGCCAAGACTCCACAAAAGCAACTCTTCCTCAGACCAACTCATTAGTTATTACATCCATGACTGTATCCTATTTCACCTCACCTCGTTGTACGGCTATCTTTCTAGTCCCTTCTTTATTTCCTCAGTTCATCTCATAAACGTATGCGCATGCCTCTGTATCCTTACAGTTGGCTTCGTGCTGCCTTTTGGGGCTAGTTTTACACCTTATAAGTATACTTTCAAAAAAGAAAAATACAATAAGAATGAGCTACACGGAAGAATACGTTATGGGGACTCTGTAGTGCTGAAACTGCATCAATGTTTTTGAATTACAGGCATATACCGATCAGTTTTTAACTAGGATGTACTTATACACTGGCCTTTTGCACAGATTGGCACGAGCTCTAATCTGGCATGCTATATATGTACCTATAATTTCTGGATTGTATTCACCTAGCTTGGCTCTGCGCAGGGGTCCATGACCTCTGGGAGGCAGAAATTAACATAATAACCTATATAATGCAAAGCCACTTGGCGCCCTCCCCTCGTGTGTATGGACTGGGCTATGCTGTTTATATACCAAAGCAAACCAGGCGTTAAACTCAGACACAGTTGTTGGTTGTGAGGCGCCAAGCTGCAATGGGCTGGCTCAAATGGCCTCTTCCCACTCATAAAGAATGGCTGCGAGATACAGTATTCTATAATTACACCATCGAGATATACTCATCTCAAGCATCTCACCTTGCATCCCGTGGCATTTTTTGGTCCCCACTCCGCACTTACCTCTGCCTTGAATCGCCGCCTGGTTGTCGCCTATTGCGTAGCACAATATGAGGTATAGATCATAGCCATTTCACTGTGGAATGTTCCAAGCTGGATTCCAGCAATGCTTGTCTCTGGTCCAGGACATGTCTTGTATTTTACTGTTGCACTACTTTGGTGATGATGCGGTATTTCAACCAGGCGTGCCTTGAGCTAGTATCTTCTGTTTGCTGTATTTGATTTGTACTGAATGATAAACAATAAACAAATAAATCAACCGTCTGATGCAGATTTATTAAAAATCTGTTGCAGCACAAAACGGATTTTTGCTGCCCACAATTTAAAATTAGAAAGTTCCTTTGCTAACAAGGAACATATTCACCTCTTTTATAGGGGATGTAAGCAAAACAGTAACAAGCAATGGCAAAGTCAATAGTTTTCACCTATGCAAGATCTATTGACTTTGTAATTTTTTTTTCATGCTGCACAGTAACAGTCTTAAAGTAGGAAAAAAAGTGCTATGACGTAGCAAGAGATGACTGCATCATAGCACCTCTTTCCTTAAGCCATGCCTTTGCTGCTGTGCAATACGTCTTAAAACAGCATGGGGGGGGGTGAGCAGGCTAGCAACATGGGGAGGGGTAGAAATGTGGAATAGGAGGGCAAGGGAATGAAACAATGACACAGGAGGAGGGGGCAGTGAAAAAACAGTCGACATGGAAGGAAGGCAGGGTACTTAAACAACGTACCAGGGAGGAGGGGGGACTGTTTAAACAACTGATATGGGAGGAGGGAGGGGAAATAGGGTGAAAACAGAGCACGAGGAGGGCAGAAGAGAGGGACTGCAGTCACATGCACTCTTTAAGCTTGCATGTTGAAAAGTAAAAAGGAGTACCTTCAGGAGCCAGCGAACAGTGGAAGGACATTGGCTGCAAGAAGTTGTACTCGGTCCATGCTCCATGGCAGGGAAGAAGACACAAAGCTGATGCAAGGAAGAGGCTCTGTCTAATCAGAAGCATGGAAACGAGAGTGAGGTGGGAGTGAGCCAATGGTGAGCAAGGTAAGTAATAGGAGGGCTCCAAGCCCCTTCTAAGATTTTTTTTGTTGTTATAAGAGATTTCGCAAGCACAGCACAAGCGCTGTGCAAGTGAAACCTAAACATGATGATTTGTCAAGATGTTCGATATTTCTTAGATTCAAGCAAGAGCAATGCACACTTGAAATGGCTGTGAATATGGTGATACAAATATTTGTGTGCACATATGATGGATCAAGTAAGCATGTCTGCAAGTCTGTGAGCTGCATATGAATGATATGAATAAACGTGTCCCCACAGACCCCCACCCCTATATTTGTTTCAGGTTAAGTCATCCTTGAGGTGTTTATTGCAGAGGTCTCTGATGGAGGTCTGCTGTCTAAAGGAGGCCTTCATCAAGGCCTCTGACCCAAGTAAGCAAGTACCTGTTTGTGGTTGAACTGGATGGGGATGCCCTACAAAGCTGGCTGCATCAAAATGCCCAATCTTTGCAGTGGAGCAGAAGGATGTTCTTTCTACACTCTCTTATAACAACAATGTTTTTTATGTAGCACTTAATACTGCACTGCTACTGTTTCCCAGAGTACACAAATCCACAAAGATTTAGCACTTTGCAGACGTACAGTAAAATGACACATATAACCTCTGTCTTTTTGTAGGCAACATGAAACTACCTTCAGGTATTGTGTCTGGCATATTAATAAGTAAGCTTTTCAATTAACTATTAGTAGTTAAATGATAAGGATTGGAGTTTGGGTGCACCATCATTGGTACAGGATTTACACGTGACTCTGGGCTGTAATCTTAACATAATTCCTGTTCCTATAGACTACACGAAGAAGTTCCGTACTTGATCTAATATTTTATGAGCACTGATGTCCAAAAGTAATTGAGCAAGATTGGTAAGTTATTTAAAACCTTGCCACTGACAATTGCTACTATCTCAAGGTCACAAGTTTGGATCCCTGCAGATCAAAGCTCAGATTTACATAAATGAGTCAATATTTATTTTATAGACATGATACAATATGAATTACAGTCATAAGAACAATTAAGTTACTAACATAGCCTTAAAATCTTAGGATATAAAAGTATAAACCTAAAATAAAAACATTTCAGACAGAGCAAAAGCACAATTCCAAAATGTTGTGAGCTTCCCGAAGAATATAGCATCAACAGAGAGAAGCAGTATCTAATTGCATCAATGTGTTGCTCTAAAGTTTGCTATAATGGAACCAGACTTCAAGTACCTTTGTCAGTAAGCACAGTTATATGGGGCATATTCAAAACATATGTTTGATTGACTGAGTCTTGTAACCACAAAGTCAAAAGGATTTTGTTGGGAGGCACTTACTGTTACACAATCTTTCGAATTGGGCGACTGGAGTGTGTATAAGGCGAAATCTCAGATATTTGATTTTACAGCCCGGGTTTAACGTGTGGGAAAGATAGTCTGATGTGTATTCATATAAGTTTCAAAGATATAATTGGAATGCTTATATATATCAGTAAATTAGTCAAATCAAGCCACCTGACGTTTACCCTCATACACTGCCTTATGAGAGCCTTCTGGGAGGAATGTGACAGACTGAATAGATGCAAAAGAGAAGGTACATTATTCTCAGATATGGCATTGTTGATTGCCACAAGTCTCAAGACTGACAATAAGTTACTCAATGATTGCATCTCATAATACATATGTGCTTCAAGCAGCCTTTTCCAACACTAAGGCAGGGAAACGCATAATTTAACACTGCTCCTCAATGTCTCTTGTGTAGTGAGAGGTTATTCAGTGCTGTGACATTTTTATCATGAACAACCAAAGAAGCGTGTAGAAGAGTTGGAATATGTTTACTGCTAAATACCTCAATAGATTGGAGAAAGATCTGGCCCCCATATATTCTAAAGTACTTTTTAAGCAACCGAGTGATAAAGTGTGCTTTTGCTCGTCTGTTTATTATGTGTTCTGCCCATGTTCATTTTTAGTCCATTATTACACCCATATAGTTATAATGGTCAACTTCTTTGAGGCACCTATTGTCAAGTATCAGGCTTGTGCAAATTCTAGCACTACCAAAGGACATGGTTTTTGGTCTTGTCACAATTAATTTGTAAATCATTCTGTTTGTTAAAATCGCATACCCTTACCAGCTGGTATTGAAGGCCCTTAGGGTTTAAGGAAAAAAGGACTATATCATCCTCATAGGCAAGGCAGCTAATTGCCTTAGAACCTAGTTTGGGTGCTAAACCATTCAGGTGGTCCAATGACAAGGATAAATCAGCTACGTATAATGAAAATGATAGAGGTGCTGAAAATCCTACCTTTTTTATCACGTTCTCAGTATACAATAATTTGCGGCCATGCTTAACTTTGCTGCAAGGCCTTTTCCCTCTCAGGTGCCAGGCCTTTTTTGGCTATTTGGGGCAGTTCTCGCTTAGGCCCTCATAACTTTTTGTCCACATAAGCTACCCATGCCAAATTTGCGTCCTTTTTTTCCCAACATCCTAGGGATTCTGGAGGTACCCAGACTTTGTGGGTTCCCCTGAAGGAGACCAAGAAATTAGCCAAAATACAGTGAAAATGTCGTTTTTTTTCAAACAAAATGGTAAAAAAACGGCTGCAGAAGAAGACTTTTTTTCCCTGAAAATAGCATCAACAAAGGGTTTCTGGTTCTAAAATAACCAGCTTCCCAGCTTTCAGGAACAGGCAGACTTGAATCAGAAAACCCAATTTTTCAACACAATTTTGGCATTTTACTGGGACATACCCCATTTCACTATTGTTTATGCTTTCAGCCTCCTTCCAGTTACTGACAGAAATTGGTGTGAAACCAATGCTGGATCCCGGAAAGCTAAACATTTCTGAGAAGTAGACAAAATTCTGAATTCAGCAAGGGGTAATTTGTGCAGACCCTACAAGGTTTTCCTACAGAAAATAACAGCTGAAATAAAAAAAAAATATTGAAATGGAGGTTAAAAAACCAGCCATTTTTCTCCACGTTTTACTCTAACTTTTTCCTGCAATGTTTTTTAAAGCAATACACCGTTACATCTGCTGGACTTTTCTGGTTGCGGGTATGTATAGGGCTTGGAGGTTCGTCAAGAACCCTAGGTACTCAGAGCCAATAAATGTGCTGCACCTTGCAATAGGTTTTCATTCTATACCGGGTATACAGCAATTAATTTGCTGAAATATAAAGAGTGAAAAATAGGTATCAAGATATCCTTTGTATTTCCAAAATGGGCACAAGATAAGGTGTTGAGAAGCAGTGGTTATTTGCACATCTCTGAATTCCAGGGTCCCCATACTAGCATGTGAATTACAGGGCATTTCTCAAATAGACGTCTGTTTTACATGCTGTCTTACATTTGAAAGGAAAAAATGTAGAGAATGCAGGGGCAATAACACTTGTTTTGCTATTTTGTGTTCCCCCAAATCTCCCGATAAAAATGGTACCTCACTTGCGTGGGTAGGCCTAATGTTCGCGACAGGAAACACAACATGGACACATCACATTTTTACATTGAAATCTGACGTGTTTTTTGCAAAGTGCCTAACTGTAGATTTTGGCCTTTAGCTCAGCCGGCACCTAGGGAAACATACCAACCTGTGCATTTTTGAAAACTAGACACCTAGGGTAATCCAAGATGGGGTGACTTGTGGGGCTCTCACCAGTTTCTCTTACCCAGAATACTTTGCAAACCTCAACGTTTGGCCAAAAAAACACTTTTTCCTCACATTTCGGTGACACAAAGTTCTGGAATCTGAGAGGAGCCACAAATTTCCTTCCACCCAGTGTTCTCCCAAGTCTCCTGATAAAAATGGTACCTCACTTGTGTGGGTAGATCTAGCTCCCATGACAGGAAATGCCCCAAAACACAACGTGGACACATCACATTCTCCCAAAGAGAACAGACCTGTTTTTTGTAAAGTGCCTAGCTGTGGATTTTGGCCTCTAGCTCAGCCGGCACCTAGGGAAACCTAGCAAACCTGCTCATATTTGAAAAGATCTGTTGTCTTTGCATTTGCCGCCCCTAGTGGGAAGGGTATGCTCAGGCGTGGGTCCCGTGCTTGCCATGCCACCAGATTCAAGCTAGCCTGGCTGATGAAAGGTGATACCCTGAAACTGGTTCCAAGATGCTTATTTTTGGTCCAGGGAAGACCTAGCCTAGCAGTTCGAGCTAGACAGTTCCCATGGGGAACAGGGTCAAGACTGATTTGCATATGGCTGGGCCCAAACTGGTATGGCATGGCAAGCAAAAAAACTGATGGATTAAACCCAAATCTGTGACTGGGGGTGAATGCTTGATTTGCTCTGCATTCTGTCCATCATCTGTTGTTTTTTCATATTTGAAAACTAGACACCTAGGGGAATCAAAGATGGGATGACTTGTGGGGCTCTCACCAGGTTCTGTTACCCAGAATCCTTTGCAAACCTCAAAATGTGGCCAAAAAAAAAAAATTTCCTCACATTTCGATGACAGAAAGTTCTGGAATCTGAGAAGAGCCACAAATTTCCTTCGACCCAATGTTCCCCCAAGTCTCCCGATAAAAATAGTACCTCATTTGTGTGGGTAGGCCTAGCGCCCGCAACAGGCAATGCCCCAAAACACAACATGGACACCTCACATTTTCCCAAAGAAAACAGAGCTGTTTTTTTGGAAGGTGCCTAGCTGTGGATTTTGACCTCTAGCTCAGCCTGCACCTAAGGAAACCTACCAAACCTGCACATTTTTGAAAACTTGACAGCTAGGGGAAGCCAGATGTGGCCAACAGTAATGTGCCCCCCATTGGGAGTGACGCTTGCCCAAGGGGCTGCCCCCCAAACAAAACACACACTTACACACACACACACACACCAATCCCTGGTGCCTCAGTGGTTTCTGCCCCCCGGACGCAATAGGCCGATTTGCCCCCAAGGGGAGCAGAAATGGGCTAAAATAAATTTGCCCCCCAGGGGAGAGACCCTTGACTAAGGAGTCGCTCCCCTTGTGTGAAATTGGTGCAAAAAAAATCCCTGGTGCCTAGTGGTCTCTGCCTCCCCTGGGGCAGATCAGCCCAATTACAATGGCCTACAACAAATTCGTCCCCCCCAGAGGAGCGACTCTTGCCTAAAGTGTCGCTCTCCTCACATGAAACTGACAAAAAAAAAAACCTTCCTGGTGTCTAGTGGTTTCTGCCTCCCTTGGGAGCAGATCAGCCTAATAAAGGTAGGCCAATCTGCCCCCAAGGGGGTCAGAAATGGCCTTAAATAAATTTGCCCCTCAGGGGAATGACCCTTGCCTAAGGGGTCGCTCCCCACATATAAAAAAATAGCATAAACAAACAAAAATAAAAATCCCTGGTGTCTAGGGTTTTCTGCTCCTCCCTGAGGGCAGATCAGCCCAATTACAATAGGCTGATCTGCCCCAAAGGGGAGCAGAAATGGCCTACAACAAATTCTCCCTCCCCCCCAGAGGAGCGACTCTTGCCTAAGGGGTAGCTCCTCTCACGTTAAAATGGACAAAAAAAACTCCCTGGTGTATAGTTGTTTCTGCCCCCCCTTGGGGGCAGATTGACCTAATTAAAATGGGCTGATCTTCCCCCAAGGGGGGGCAGAAATGGCCTAAATACAATTTGCACCCCAGGGGAGTGACCCTTGCCTAAGGGGTCGCTCCCTATATATACACAAATATATATATATATATATATATATATATATATATATATATATATATATATATATATAAAATAAAAAATAAAAAACATAAAAAAATATATATCCTTGGTGTCTAGGGGTTTCTGCCCCCACGGGGCTAGATCAGCCTAATTATAACAGGCAGATCTGCCCCCAGGGGGTTCAGAAAAGGCCTAAACATATTTTGCCCCTCTGGAGAGCGGCCCTTGCCCGAGGGGCCGCTCCCCTTATGTACAAACATAAATAAAAATCCAAACTTCCTGGTGTCTAGGGGGGCAGATTGGCTTGATAAAAATAGGCCTATCTGCCCCCAAGGGGGGCAGAAATGGCCAAAAAGTAAATTTGCCCCCCCTGGGACGCGACCCTTGCCTAAGGGGTCGCTCTCCACATACATAACACACAAAAAAGCACAAAAAGAAAATTATCTCTGGTGTCTAGCAGTTTCTGCCCCCGGTGGCAGATCGGCCTAATTATAATAGGCTAATCTGCCCCCGGGGGGGGGGGCAGAAATGGCTTAAAAATAAATTGCCCTCCTGGGGAGCGGCCCATGCCAAAGGGGCCTCTCCCCCTATTCAATTAAAAAAAAAAAAAAAAACATTCCCTGGTGTCTAGTGGCATTTCTGCTGCCCGGTCGCATTGCATCCTGTCTGGACGTAACGGTTACGTCCTGGGCACCCGAGTGGTGCTCAGGACATAACCATTACGTCCAGGGCACCTTAGGGGTTAACATGCAGCAGCATCATAAAATGCAGCAAGGATTGGTGAATGCTCCAATTTATTAGTTTACCCCACAATTTGCTCCAGTCTACTTTGTCGAAGGCCTGTGAATAGTTGATAAAGTACACATATAGAGGGACAAACATATTTTTTAAAGTCTTGTTCACCAAGAACTTGAAGGCAGTAAAATTATCAGTGAAAGAGCAACCGCTATGAATCCAGTTTGATTAGAAACAATTAATTTATTCTCAACAGCCTAATCATACAAGGGCAATGAGACGGTCATTTTTTTGTTGGGTTGTCTTTCTGTCCTTTTTAGGTCTCTGCCGGACAGTACTTGCGCTGTCTCTTTGAAACATGTTGAATACACTTTGTTGGCTTTGAACCCACCCAAAGTCTTCTTATTTGCTGGCTCCATCGTTGCTCTCATATTCTTTCTCCCCATGTGTCCATGGCATGCATTTGTCATGCCTCTTGCTGGATTTAGCCATCCCCAAGAGCAGGAACCAAGTATTAGTATCCATTCACACCTCCGATTTAATAGCCATGTTAGGAACTTTACTTTTCTTTCTGTAAGAACCGTCCTCAGGAGTGCTTGTGTTATCATTGTCTCCTAGGCTCCAAGCACAATGTCAGTAGACAGGAGTGTAAATCATTTTCTTATCTTATTACATTTGCTGAGCATTCAAAGACTGAAAAGAAATGTCTGACACTGTTTTCAGAGGGTGCCTCATTTATTCAAAGTTGCTTTCTTTTGGTTAGCACTCACCAGCACTTTATCATGCAGCAAAGGGGTGCAGATGCACATCAACGGATGCTACAGTGGACCAATGACCGCATACACATGGCAGGCTGGTAAGCACATGAGATCCTTGTTAGACCCACGCTGTGAGCTCACAGAAAGTTCTTCTCTGACACGTCTTTTCCATTAACCACTATTCCTTTGTGTGAAGCACAAGTGAGCTGTAAACACTACTGAACTATGCCCAATTTGCATTGTATTCTGTTCTTGCATCACTTTGTTTGGTATGCAGAGAAAACACCCCGGTCAGAGATCTGTTTGTTAAACTGATTAGTATATCCATGAAGCCTCGGAGCATGGAATGGCCAATGTTTTAAATATACAGCTTTTCACTCGCTCTGTTTCCTGTAGCCCCATTCCCATACGCTTCATCTCAACCTAGTCAGATGGCCATCACATCTGAAAGCTCTGAGCGCCATTGCTCATTTCTGTATACAGTCAAAACCAACTACACAGCTTTATTTTACTGATAATAATGTATATACACATTTTCACAGTTCTGATATTTTCCTTTCTGCAGTTGAAGTACAAATCTTTAATGTAGTTCTAAATCGGATATTGCCTTTAAAGGCAATTGTTTCACTAACACGGCTGATGAGTTCTGAAACTTCTAAAGTATAGCATGTTTAGACACATCTCCTCCTCTGACCAAACATGCAGAGCTGTAAGCCCAGGTATCACCCCTGCCCTCACTCACAGTTACCCTACTTATGTGTTCTACTCCAATCCACTCCATTGAGCAGTGTTCTATACCTCATCAACATGAAGCCCAGGCCCTATTAAGTGAGGCCACATGGCTCGTGTGATTGAAAGTTAGCCTGCTCAGTGTTGTTTGGGCGTCTCTCTAGACTTGGACAGAGTCCAAGAGGTATGTGTAGGAGGCTGTCTCTCTATATAGTGTACAAAAATGACATGCATTGAGGGTAGAGTCCAAGCAACCCCAATTTGGTATCCAGAGGTACAAATAGATCACCTAATGCTCTATTTTTGTGGTAGTATGGGTGAGCAGTTAGGCTAATCCATGAGTCGTGCTAAGCATTTGTTGTACTCACAGTGTCAATAAATGAAGTCACACTCAGAAGAATAACTTGAAACCAATTTACAAAAAAAAGCACAGATTTTTATAAAATTTTTAAGACCAAGAACTTCATTACAAGTTAAGTACTTTTTTTTAGTTATTAATTTTTAAAGTTTGGAAAATGTGTTTTTGTGCGTAATTATGCAACATATAAATCAATAGAAGAACATAGAAAAATGCATATTGAATCAGGCAATGCACTCAACAGTGTCACCTTCTATTTTTAGGTTGAAGTCATAGACAGGTCCAATGGTCCAGCAGGAGAAGTTTGGGCAATTCCCATATCGAGCGGGAGCAGCGGCTGAAGATGCTGGAGCTGGAGCGCAAAGGAGAAGGGGGCCACCTGGAACCACACTGCACACTGCACATGGGGACTGTAAGGTAAGTCCAAAGGGTTTCCTTAGAGGGAGGAGGGCCATGGGAGCACACCTGGTTGGTTGGTGCAGGGGCCAGGGAGACCGTGCAGTGTAGATAGGTCAGTCGTGCTTCTTGGAGTCCTCGCAGTCAGGAGCAGGCAGCTTTGCGGGTGGATTGCAGGACATCTGAGCCACTCAGGGGGTGGATAGCAGGTGTCCTGAAGTCCCTCAATGGGTGCTTGATTGTGAGCTTTTAAGAGTGTGGAATGTTTCTGGGTGGTTGCTGCGGGGAGTCCATTACCCAAGGTACTGGTATGCCACAACACTGGCAGGTCCTAGTGCCATCAAACTTAGCAGGGAGGCTGGTCTGGTCTTCTGGAGCTGTTGCACAGGTTTTGTCTGGGCACCTGCATCAGAGTCATTGGTCAGCAGGTCAGTAAACCCAACTTCATGGGTCCTTTGCCTGCAGGATGCAGGAGAGTGATACTTTCACTCTGATGGAGATTCTTGGTGATTTTTAGAAGGCTGGAGGTGCTCTGGGGCTTTGCCCTTCATGTTTCCAGGCAACACCGCTGTGATGATTGTCCAGTCCCTGGACCAGCATGCACGGTTTGGTGCCTTTTTTCTTTGTGCAGCATGACTTCAGTTCTTGGGTCTTCGGTCTACTTTGTCCTTCTTGTGTCCATCAAATCTGAGGTCTTGGTCAGGGGACGACGACTAAATACTGTATTTAGGGAGTGTTAGAGGGGGACCTAGTAGTAGCCAATGGGCTACCTACCTTAGGGTGGCTACACCCACTAAGTGTCAATCTCCTGTGAGAGGGGGCACAACCCTGAACCTAATTGGCTATTTTTTCTACCATCCAAGATGGAGTAAAATGCAATGGAGTGGTCACCTCTCCTGCAACACCTGAGGGGTGATTCAAGCTGAAGATGGCCACTCCCCCTAGTCTTTCTAAGTTTCCTGCTGTTTTTCCCACCTAAAGTGGGGGTAGAACCGGTGGGCTGCCTTCTGCTAGTAGCAGCAGAGGCTGGGGTCAGATTTCAAAGGCGGCAAGGCCTTTGAAACTGAATGCTGGAGCAAGGTGCCTGTCTGGGGGAGGAGTTGTGACACCTGTGCCCGGGAAAGGCTTTGCAAAGTCTCTTAGATTCAGAAAAAATAAATCCGTAAAGGGGCTTAGAAACCTGCCCTTACTTACCTGAACTTACCATTTGTGGATTCCAACGCTGCTCTGATGTACTTGCTTTCCACTGGCCGGGACATCATCTGCTTTTTTTTCCTGCTCTGCTTTTGCTCTCCATGCCGATGCATGGATTCTTGACCAAGTTTTCCTTCTGATCACGATCACTGGCACTGGCTACTGGTCAGTGTCCTTCTGCTGACTACTTACTCAGCAGGTACTTTTTTTTTTAAATTTGCCAACGAACACTCAGTGAAAATGCATCTCTAGGCCTGCCGTCTTTCTTCTTCCCCGTGCCCTTGCAGCCTCTTTTACAGTGGCACTAGTTGCTGTACAACATGCCTTAAAGTTGGAAAAGGAAAGTTTTATGACATGAATAGCATTGACCGTGTTACGTTTGTTTTTTTTAACTGTGGCTAAGATTCAGTCTCATGGCTGCCTGGGCTCACTGCTGGCCCCAGTCAGTTGAGACTGATCATATCAGTAAGTGGAGCTAAAACCTTTAACTTAATCATGAACATTAAAAGTATAGGAAACACCTGTGGTAATGTGTACACTCCCATGATGCTATTGTAGCTTAGGTGACAAAGTGAGAGCACATGTGAGCAACTGACACTGTGGGTGGTGCGCCAGAGCCCGGGACGGTCGGCCGCTATTTGAATTTCAGTACGAGACACAGTTAGTCGGACCTGGGGTGGTCGGCCGCTCAGCTAGAATTACTTATTTTTATACTAGTAAGTCAGTATTTCGCTTGTCTTTGTTGTTTGATGGTGGGCACTCTTCAGTATCCATGCCCTAGGTACCAGGGGCACCATTTACTAGGGACTTACAAGGGTGGCTGAAGTGCCAATCACAGTGCAGTTTTGGGGAAAGAGATCTGGCCCTGGGAACCTGTTTAGCAGGGGCCCAGAGCATTTACAGGTTGAAATCACTTCATGTTCCAGGCAAAAAGTGGGGGACTAGCCATGTCAAAAGAGGCACTTCCTCATAGTGTGCAACAACAAGTCACTTCCGGTCACAACTGTTCTGAGCCTGTCTCAGACTGTAGATAACAACCCTTCTGTTTAACCATAGTGCTCTGATGCACTGAGAGGTGCATCATGAAACTAGCTGTGCTTGCGAAGTCTCTTGGATTCTGAACAAAATCTTAAAAAGGGCTTAGAAAACCGCCCCTTACTTACCTGAACTTACCATTTGTGGGTTCCAAAGTTGCTCTAATATACTTGATTCCCATTGGCCACGTCGTCATCTGCTTTCACTTCCTGCTCACTACCTTTTGTCCTCCATGCCGATGTGTGGATTCTGGACCAAGTACTCCTTCCAGGCACTGGTATAGGCTACTGGCCAGTGTCCTTCCGCTGACTATTTACTCTGCAGGAACATTTTTTAAAATTTACCAACGAACACTCAATACGTATGCATCTGCAGGCTTGCCATCTTTCTCCTCCCTTTGCCACTGCAAACTTTTCTCCGCTCACACCTAACTGCTTTCCCTCTTGCGCTCATTCACTGTCACCCCCTTTTTTAAAGGTACTTTCATTTTTATTTGTGTCGCATTCCACATTCCAGTCCATGGTTTGCCCATCCCTCCCACCACCTCAATCCCTTGGCTGAATGCCCCTTCAATGTTTGCTCATCTGTACTTTTATTTACTTTGGTAATTAGCCTTGCATTCCTATTTATTTCTCTATTTCGTTTCTCACAATTATACATAGTGCAAACCTGACCCAAAGGTATTGGAGTGCTTTGCACAGACACTGGTTCATTATGGAGAGATTTACTGGTTTGTGGAGAATTTCAGGATGTTGAGCCTCCACCGAGAATTGAACCCGGTTCCCCAGCTTCATGGTCAGACCCTCTAGCCCTTATGCCATATGCTCTTCCCCCCAGAAAGGCATAGATGATGGCCAACACTCCTTTGGAATGCTTCCCATCATTCATTCCAGCCATCGTGTTTGAGTATGACGCTTGGATTTTTTTAGTTGCTCTCCTTTCAGCTGGGGTTCTTCTCGTCCTCTCAGAACGGCGTGGTGGGCTGATAAATCCAGCTTGTGAAGTAGAGTATTTTACCTTTCACCAAGGTTTCAGATTGCTCTGTATGACATTTTCATAATTTCAGTGTAATGATGAGTGACATTTCAACAACTATGAGTGGCACTTTCTTGTGAGCAAAATCAAGCCATGAAGACAAGAGAAATAATGAATTACTAGTATAAAAATAAGTAATTAGAGCTGAGTAGCGACCGTCCCTGGGGTCCGGTGTGCCATGTCTCACACTGAAATTCAAATAGCAGCCAACCACCCTGGGCTCTAGCGCACTGCCCGCAGAGTCAGTTGCACACATCTTCTCTCAGTTTGTCACCCAAGCTGCAATAACATCATGGCAGTGCACACAGTCACAGAGGTGTTTACTATACTTTTTACTTAATGGTTTTAGCTCCACTTACTGATTTGATCAGTCTGTATGATCAGTCTCATCTGACCAGGGCCAGTACAGAGCCACGGGCGGCTAAAAGACTGAGGCGGTCATTCTGACCGCCGCCACCCGCCATGCGGTCACCGCCATTTGGCCGCTCCGCGGTCAAAAGACCGTGGAGGCCATTCTGGCTTTCCCGCTGGGTCGGCGGGCGCCCGCCAAGGGAGCACCCGACGGCCCAGCGGGAAAGGCCCTGCAACACAGAGGCCGGCTCCGAATGGAGCCGGCGGTGTTGCAGGGGTGCGACGGGTGCAGTTGCACCCGTCGCGATTTTCACTGTCTCCTAAGCAGACAGTGAAAATCATGCTGGGGCCCTATTAGGGGGCCCCTGCACTGCCCATGCCAGTGGCATGGGCAGTGCAGGGGCCCCCAGGGGCCCCACGACACCCGTTCCCGCCATCCTGTTCCTGGCGGTAAAAACCGCCAAAAACAGGGTGGCGGGAAGGGGGTCGGAATCTCCATCAGCGCCGCCATGGAGATTCAGCCCAGACAGGGGAAATCCGGCGGGAAACCGCCGGATCCCCTTTTCTGACCGCGGCTTTACTGCCGCGGTCAGAATGGGCAGGGAAGCACTGCCAGCCTGTTGGCGGTGCTTCCGTGGTCCTCCACCCTGGCGGTCGATGACCGCCAGGGTTGGAATGACCCCCTGAGTCCCTAATTATGAGTTTAGCAGGCAGAAAACGCTGCCCGGCAAACTCCCTCAGTCGGGTTACCGCCTATGTGGAAGCCCACACGCTGCCCCTATTAAGAGTTTCCTTCTGGGCCAGCAGGCAGAAACACAGTTTCCGCCTGCTGGCCCAGTGGAAAACGCACAACAAGAACATTGATGCCGGCTCATAAAGCAGACAGTGATTAGCGTGACCGGGCTGGCCTTTGAGCCCGCTGCACCCCATCTCCACCAGGTAAATGCTGGCAGAGAGAGGGATCGTAATCGCCAGGGCAGCGCTACTTGCAGTGCTGCCCTGGCGGATTGAGACCGCCAGCACTGCCAGGCTATCAGAAACGTGGCAGTGCAAGTGGTCTGACCGTGGCGCATTTGCCATGGTCGTGATGTGAAGGCAGACCGACACTTGCTGTAATGCGATCAGTGCTGTCTGCATCATGACACTTTCCTTTTCCAACTTAAGCCATGTTGGACAACAACTAGTGCCGCTGCACAAAATGGCTTAAAAAAACACTGACAAAACCAATAGATTTTGCAGAGGCGCTTACCACTGATTACCTTAACTTTTATTTTATTTTTAATTTAATTTGAGCGTTATTATATATGTAGCTGCCAGAAGGAGAATATCTTTTTTTTTTTTTGTCACACCTGTGACCCCGCCCCCCCACTCATTGATCCCCACCCCCATTGCACGCAGCATCCCAATTCCCACACTTTTTTTTAATGCACTTCGGCTGCTGTAGATATATATATATACAGTATATATAAAATACCTACTGGCAGTTGCCAGTCGATAGTTATAGTTAGAACCATGTTTCAATAGAAAAGCGTGTTTTGCCTTGCCTATATCTTTGGCACCGTTTGACGAATCTTCACAAAAGTATCCAAAAAAAGTGGCCTGTTGATTCTTGTGCACAGGAGATTTCAGGGTGATCCATCAAGCGGGGGTGGAGAAGAAGGGGGCTCAAAAAAATGGTGCATTCCCATAGGTCCTGTCACCACGTCTAAATCCTGAACCCCTGGACAGAATTACACCAAACTTGGCAGAAAGCTGGTTGCCGATACGTAGATTGTGCTTTTTGGTATTTGGTGTAAATCTGTTCAGTAGTTTAGGAGATATTTAAGGGCAAATACATTTGTGTATCTCTGGCCTTGATTAAAGGTGAAATTTGTGAAAATTCATGAATACGCATGTGAAAAGAAGCGTTGCAATTGGCTGACCGCAACCTAGCTAGAAAGTTGCGACCACCATTTTATTTCATGGAGCACAGTCCCCGAGGATGAACATTTAAATTGAAAGTGGTATAAGGATCTGGGTGAAGGTACCCTTCACCCAGGGGTGTGATATAGGTGTATTTTAGAGTCACAATATAGGTTTAATATACTTTTGCATCACAGCGCACAATATGCGCAAAAAAAATCACAAATTTCCATTAATTGTTTGCAAAATATAAGCAATTGTGGAAAAAGTTGATAGAAAAACTACAGACTCATTCATACACTAATTCATTCACTCATTCATGCACTCAGAGGCTCATGCACCCAACTCAGACCCACTCACAGACTCACACACTCACTTTCAAACCCACTCAGACAGTCATGCCTCCACTCATACATTCAGTGACAGAGAAAGGCCCTGTGGCCAACCTGCTCTGCGCATGGCCAAAGGACCATTGTGCGGGGTTGGGTAGTTACAAGTGCTTAGCTGCAAGGCCAGGCCTTGCGCAGCGGGGGATGGAATAACGTATAGTAATTAAAATTACTTGACGTTAAAAAAAACACAGAAATTTACTGAAAAAAAACAAAGGTTACAGGGACTTTATAGTTAGGTTCTGAATTTACTTGTACAAAACCATGGAAATTCAGCAGCTAGAGTTCTTTCAAGTAACTATAAGTCGCACACTAAGGTAACTATAACTTGCACCTTCACCATGCACAGTTAATTACTCCACAAATTACATCATTGAGGAGATCTTGTATGGCATCTTTGCTTTGATATCACTGCAATAACATTATTGATAAGAAAACTGTTCATGACAAGGGCGTGAGTTATAGGTACCTTAGGGCCCGAAAAATATGTATTGGCAGCTTTCTAGCACTCTACTTGTCTTTTGTTGCCTTTCGAGGACTGGTGGGTGATCATGTGTTTAACATAACCACATTACATTATGGATGCATGAGTGAGCCAACTAACGAACACCTAAAAACAAAGGAGCATGCAAAAGGGCGAATGAAACTGGGGCTAAACGAATACATGCATGGTGCTTCACGTATGCAGTTAGCACCTCGGGGTGTTTTGTTGATCACCGTTAGAGCAGTGCATGGTCCGATTTAAGATCTGGACTTTTTTAAATAAAAGATGTGTTCTTAGGACTGCATTTGAATGGCGTGAAAGGCCAATATTCAGAAAGACTATTTAGTTAGAGTAAAGTCCACAATAAAAAATTGTTCAACACTGCTGTGTGCAAAAAGTTAATTTATGCGAAGATGCATGCACATTCATGTGCAAGATGCACAAAATATTCTTGGAAATACAGGAGAACTTTTATTTATGGGTGCATGCTCAGCCTGTACGCAACCATTTTTGCTTACTATCATGATTCTAAAAAGAGACCCATGACTTACATATTCACAGTGCTTTCTGTCACAGGCTGTGACCTCTTAGGACTAAAAATTCACATGCTGTTATTTGACATGGCTAAAAAAAAGTGGATGGTGACAATTCTAATGACACTAGCTCTCGGATTGTCGAGACCGATTGGCTTTGCCAAGGCTTGTCTGTAAATGGAGAGAATTAACACACCTTTCCAGGACAATGGAATTTGGCCTGTCTGAGAGATAATAAGGAGAGCAATATTTCAAACCAAACTTACTTTTAGGACGTCAATAGGAATCCTGTTTGTCCCTCCAACTTTTGATGGACTTGATTTTTTAATCAACTCTGTTATTTATTCTGGACTGATGTTCAAGTCCATTTCAGAGTAGTCAGGTAAAGCATGAATGAAAGAAGATTTCTTAATGTAAATGTCTTTAATGTGTGCTTCCCATTTTTCAAATGGGATAAAATGGTAATTTTCCAGTCGGTGGAACCTGAGCCGATGTCCAACCTAGGATCACAAATACTTAGGCCCATATTTAAGAAAGGTTTGCACCGCCTTTGAGCCATTTTAATGATGCAAAAGAGGGGCAAGCCCAGCGCCATATTTATAAAGTGGCAGTACAGCAGGTTAGCAGCACTTTCCAGTATTTTGCATCATTTTTCAGGAACACCGATTCACCTTGCGTTGTTTACGGACAGTGATATGCAAGGTAGGCGTACCCTCCTGAAACATTAGGCTAGCCAGCTAGCGCCATATTCACAAGGCAACGGAAAAATTATGCATGCCTAAAATGGCGCAAACTCGTATTAGTGTAAACAATTTAATGCCTGGTCAGACCAGGCGTTAAAATGACATACAGGCACAAGTACATAAGGAAAACACACAGTAGGAACTCTGGCAAACAACTAGACAACATGGATCTGTTACAGCTACAGTTCGACACCAGGAGACAATTACAACGATGATGCCAAGTGTCACCAGCACCACCACAGCATCCTCAACCACCACCACTGCAGCCACAAAGGAAGCGCAGAAGGAGGGAAAGAATATTTCTCCAACGCACATCCATCCGTAGCCTCAGGGGAGAAGTGGCCATCAGACTCTACCATCTCAAGCGAGAGTCCGTAGAATGGCAGCTCAACCACATTGCTTACAACACCACAGCAAGAGTTGAACGTCAGGAGACAAAACAAGGATTCTACCAAATAGCTGGGTTCCCACATGTGCTGGGTGCAATGGACTGTACACATGTCCAAGGTGTCCTCCCTGCTCATAGGAAACACCTATTTAGGAACAGGAAACCCACACTCAGTGAACATGCAGGCCATTGTGGACCATCACAGGATATTCACCAACATCCTTGCAAAATGTCCGGGCAGCATGCATGATACCAACATACTTCGACACTCAATAATAAACCAATGCTTCCAGGATGGACAATATGGCAATGGCTTACACGTAGGTAAGCAAGCATGCACTATATAATACAGACAACACACTAAACATGTGGGAGAAACAATACATACACCACACTTTACACACAGGGAAGCACACATGCCACATGCATCACTCCACCACATTCAATGCACATCACCCACATATATATGGCACATGTACAAGTCCCTAGCACCACCAGGGTGTCACTTCTAATGATGCTCTGGTGGAGCAATGCCATCTCTGCATTCAAAAGGTGGTGTCAATCCACTATATTTGTTCACATGTTGCATGGAAAATACAGCCCCATCACACATTTAACACCATTTTGAAACCTGAGGCTTCAGCAATAAACAATGCCACCTCAGTGGTGGCATCACCATTTACCTATCAATAAAAATACACAATACCCTCATTGTGTTTTATTTTCCCATGTGTGGTACTTAATGCAGCACACATTGAAATAGGACATTGCCATCACTGATAAATCATGTGAAGGAAGGCACACCTCATAGCACAATAACAATCAAACCCACAAAGCTGTCATCTCTCTACCATACTACAAGGGTGCCTACAGTGGACTTTGGCATCTGAACTACTGCCAGCCCACTGGTAGAGGCCAGGAAACACACTATGGCCCTCATTACAACCTTGGCGGTAAATGCCGCCTACTGCTGTGCTAACGGGCACCAACATACCGTGGCGGTAATCCGCCACGGGTATTATGACCCACACAGAGAATACCGCCACAATACAGACACCCACACAAGTCCGCCACACCAAAGGTCAGTGATAAACTGGTGATCGCAAAACCCACACCGTCACGCCAACAGGAACACACCCTCAGTATCACGACCCACAAATCAACGCAGCGGTCTTTCAACCGCATTAAACCATTTGCGGTACACACCGCCGCGCTCAAAATACACACACACTTACAAAACACAACCACATTGGACAATTCAAAATATACACACCTGACACACATACACACACCACACCCTCACACTCATACCACTATAAAGCACACACCCACATTACCCCCAACCCTTTCAATGAAAAAATTAGAACAAGCAGAGAGAGAAAATCAAAGAGCACACCTTCACTCAGAGGCACAGAACACCATCACTCATACACCATCCATGCACATCACATAATACATCACAACACATCACCCCACACATCACCTCACACCTATCACTCACACCACATCATGGCACCTCAAAGACACGCCAGGTTTTCTGAAGAGGAGCTAAGGGTCATGGTGGAGGAAATCATCCGGGTAGAGCCACAGCTATTCGGATCACAGGTGCAAAAGACCTCCATTGAAAGGAAGATGGAGCTATGGCAGAGAGTCGTGGACAGGGTCAATGCCGTGGGACAGCATCCAATAACCAGGAATAACATCAGGAAGAGGTGGAACGACCTACAGGGGAAGGTGCGCTCCGTGGAATCAAGACACCAGATTGCTGTACAGAGGACTGGCGGTGGACCCCCACTTCCTCCCCCACAACTAACAACATGGTAGGAGCAAGTCTTGGCGATCATGCATCCTGAGGGCCTCGCAGGAGTAGCAGGAGGACTGGTCTCTGGTAAGTCAAATTTAACTACTATGTCCCCACCCTACCTACATGCCGTCACTAACTCCTACCCCTACCATCACTACAACACCTCACATGTACCCCACTATCACAACCCACACATCCCAATACCAAGCACTGTATGTAACACCAATCCATGGACTCCCATCACAGACCTGCATGGACACCCATCATCACAGCATGCACACTAGATAGAGAGACTCACCCACCCCACACAGTCAGCAATCACACAAGGCCAAGGCGACAGGGAAAGCACAAATCTATAAGGGAAACACACCCATTGCACAAGATGGCACACACAGATACAATAACAATGCTTTTGCATCCCAACAGGACCCCTACCCAACGTCACCGGACAGGAGGTGCCAGCTACATCCAGTTTCCCCACAGAAGAGGCCCACAGTGTCGACAGCAGCTCTGCACGCCTGGATCACGATGACCAGCCTGGCCCATCTGGGACCTCTGGACAGTCGGTTTCCCTGCCACAGTCCCAACCCACCACAGAGCCTCCCCCCTCAGGAAACACCAGAACAGCACCCACCCAGCGGGCCCATGCCACTGTCCCCAGGACACATCAATCAGCAGTGTGTCCACTACTACAGGGACCCCAGGCAACCGCACTAACACAGGACGATCAGGGACCTGGGGTCAGTGGTAGTGGGCACACGGTTCAGGGGACAGAGGCACAGGACAACAGGGAAGCTGGGAGAACTTCTGTGCGACAGGGGGAGGACAGGCCCAGGGAACCCACTCTCCACAAGGCACTCTCCAACATCATGGGAGCATACCACCATTCCCAGGAGACCATGGGCACGGTACTGGGTAAGTTTCAGGAGACCCTGCGGTTGCAGGAGGGACAGTACATGGGGATCAGGGATGACTTCACCAAAATCTACACTATCCAGGTCACCATAGCAGCGGTGCTGGCTGACATGGCCAACACCATGAGGGAGGCAGTGGCTCAACAAAGGGCCCCTGACACTAGCCAAACCAAGGAACAGCCTTTCACCTCCGCCGCGCTAGTGGACAGGAGGCACTGCCACAGGACCAAGAGGTCACCTGCACCCCACCCCCTGTAGAAGGAGAACTACCCCGCAAACGGTCCCTGTGATCCAGGCAGAAGACAGAGAACATTGCCAAGACCCCGCCAGGAAATAGGACCCTCCTGATTGTCACCCTTGTGTCCCACTCTGTTTCCCTGTCCACCTTGAACTGCCATTGCTCCCCTTCCTATGCCCCCTTGGACAATGCACCTGTGATACTAAGAGACTGGACTCTACCCTGGACCCTCCTCCACCATCACCCCAGCCCCTTGCACATGCCTCTATACCCATTACCACCTAAAGAAACACCCTTTAATCAAATAACAATCTGGAGTCAATCGGATGATTCACAAATGTATTACTACTATACATTAGCAAAGCATTGCAAGGTTATCATTGGGCCCTATGGGTCCTAGGAGCCAATGGCGATGTACACCAGCGGTGACGGTACGCACCGCCACAGACGTCACTGCCATTTTATACCCATTCACTCACTTGATACCTGACCATCAACAGGAAAGGACCTACACTGCAAGTGCTGCTGTGACCGGAGTCTTGAAGCGACAATGGCTACAGTGTCTGGGGAAAGGGCCCCTGCCTTCACTGCAGAGGAGTTGGACAAACTGGTGGATGGGGTCCTCCTCAAGTACAAGCTTCTCTACGGTCCTCCAGACAATTAGGTGAGTGCACTGTGAGCATGATGCGTGGGCAATGCCTGTTTAGAGTGGTGTGCATGGAAGCCACATGTTGGGGGGTGGCCTGAGTGCTGCATGTGAGGTGGTCAGTGTATGTCTGTCAGGGCATGGGTGGGAACTGCTGGGCAATGAGTATGACGGTTCAGACGGGTGAGTAATTACATTTTTCCGCTCTGTTTACCCTCTAGATCAGCACCCACCTGAAGAAGGGTATTTGGCGTGCCATCGCCAAGCAGGTGCGGACCCTGGGGGGATCCGTCTATCACAGGCGGATCACCCACTGCCGCAAGAGATGGCAGAGGCCCAGCTGGGGCTGGCCTCTGACGTGGAAGGGGTGTCCATCGCACCATGACCCCCCTGATGTTCCGCATCCTGGCGGTGGCCTATCCGGAGTTGGATGGGCGCTTGAGGGCATCACAGCAGCCACAAGGGGGTGAGTACAGTTTCAGAAAGCTGACTTTGCATGGGTTAGGAACTAGTTGGGTGGGGGATGTGGGCTGTGGGTGCCCCTAGGCCAGGGCGATCATGCCAGGGTAGGTCCCTTGTTTGCAGGCTCTGAAGCACCCCTATCCCAATGGTACAATTGGGGGAACTACTAGTGTGCAGGGTCCTGTGGGTGTCAGGTGTGCAGGTGCTGGTGTTAGGCATTGTACCCCATGGGGTGGTGACTACCATAGTGAGTGGTTGGCAAGGCCTAGTGCATAGGGCAGCTCAGTGTGTGTTGTGTCCGCCAACGGTAGTGTTGTTGCTGGCATTGACCATGTGTTTCCTCTGTCTTTCCCCCACTTCTTGTTTTGTCACCCTGTCCTTGTGTGCATTAGCATCATCTGGCGGAGGAGCTGAGGCACTGGTGACGGAGGGAGCTGCATCCCACATGGCCAAGGAGGGTGAATCCATGGAGTGTGAAGGCCCCAGTGGGACGGAGGGCGAGGGGAGCTCCGCGACGAGGACAGGAGGGGATACCAGTGACAGCGACTCCTCCTCTGATGTAAGCTCCCTAGCGGTGGCGGACACCTCTGTGCCCACCCCAACAACAGGTACAGCTAAACCCCCCCAACAGCACCGCCCTCCCAGCAACCACTCAGCGTGTTTCCCATGCCCGCTCACCCAGGAGGGTGGGCATCTCCTTTGCCCCTGGCACCTCAGGCCCTGCCCCAGTCAGTCCTGCTTCCCTCAGTGAGGAGGCTATTGACCTCCTGAGATCCCTCACTGTTGGACAGTCAACCATTCTGAATGCCATCCAGGGTGTCGAGAGACATTTGCAACAAACAAATGCATACCTGAAGGGCATTCACTCTGGCGTGGCGGCCCAACAGAGAGCATTTCAGGCTCTGGCCTCAGCACTGATGGCAGCCATTGTCCCTCTGTCTAGCCTCCCCCTCCAACTTCCACTACCCAGACCCAATCCCCTCTACTTCAGCCTATCCCAAGCACACCTTCAGACCAGCAGGCACACACATCAACACACAAGAGTGGCTCAGGCAAACATAAGCACCACACATCATCACACAGGCACCCACACAAGCAGCATACCCATGCACACATACCAACATCCACTTCCTCCCCCTCCTCCACATCCTCCACCTCCCTCCCAGTATCGTCTCCACTCACACCTGCATGCACTACATCATCAGCCACTGCCTCCATCACCAGCACGCCCATCACAACACACCGCTCAAGAGCAATCACCACCCCCACAACCATTTACACGTCCCCTGTGTCCTCTCCCAGTGTGTCTGGGGGCCCTCCTCACAAAGTACACAAACGCAGGCACACACCCCCTCAACACCCATCGACCTCACAACAGCCTCCAGCCCATGCACCTTCACCCAAACTCAGCAGACATACACCTCCTACAACCACTACCTCTTCCTCCACTCCCACACCCCCTCCATCTTCCTGTCCCAGTGTATCAAAAACACTTTTCCTAGCTAACATTAACCTCTTTCCTACACCTCCCCCCGTTCTTCCCCTAGGGCCACCATGTCTAGATCCCAGGCTAGCACCTCAGCCACCAAATCTGCGTCCGCTGTGGTCCCTGCAAGTCCGGGTGGATCAAAGGGGGCACCTGTGAGAGCTGCCAGTATGCCACCTACAGATGGGAAGGACCACCCGATTCCGCCACCTGCCAAGGTCAAGAAGGGCCCGGCATGCAGCAGGGGAAAGTCACACCACCCACCCAGCAAGGCCCCATCCAAACACAAAGAGGACAGTGCCAAGGTCCCAGCAGCGACTACCAAGGTGGGGAAGGGACACAAGACAAAGGCCAAGTCACCTCAGGGCACGATGCCTCCTGGTGAGGGGCTGGTGACCACCATTTCCCCAGAGATGCCAGAGACCTGTACCACGGTCACCACCACCGCAATGACCTCCACCTGCACTGCTGCCTGCACTGCCACCTGCACCACCGCCGCCACAATGTCAGTCTGCACCATCCTCCCCAAGGATCAGCCATCCGAGGCTGCTGGAGACGGTCTGGTGTCTCCCTCCATCACTACAGACACCTGCACCACGGGCAGCACCGGCAGCATCTCTGACGAAGCCACTGCCACCTGCACCACCATCTGCACCACCACGTGCCCAGTCAGTGCCACTATATCAGACGTCAGCGGCATCCCAGTGGCCAGCCTTCCGAGGCTGCAGGTGACACCATATGAGGCACCACCACCAGCACTGGCACTAACAGCAGTTTGCAGCCTAAGTCGCCACAGGATGCAGTGTGACTCTGACTCCATGGAGTATCATGCTACCTGTTCCATGTACATCTCGTGGCTCAGACACCCAGGTGAGAGAACGGGAACTGCCACACCCCAGGAGCAGTATCACTGGGCACAATGCCCCCTCCAGAACTAGTGGAGAAATGCATCCACTCCCCCACCCGTCCTTGGCAGGATGAAGCACTCTGGGCACAATACCCCCTCCAGAACCAGTGGAAGACGCCACTCACATGAGAGACTGTGGCCTTGCACTCCCCAGGACCAAGTAGTGGGCAGGCCACCCACTTGAGAGACTGCGGCTTTGCACTCCCCAGGACCAAGCAGTGAGCAAACCACCCACTTGAGAGACTTCAGAGACTGTGGCTTTGCACGCCCCAGGACCACGCAGTGGGCATGGAGCCCCCTCGAGGAGCAGTGGCATCGTACAATCTTCCGGCTGAGGTGCCCCTCCCCCCCCTTCCCCCTAAGGTGCCTGTTTTTTTTTCGACCTGATGCCCTTGCAGTGTTCTCTCTGTTTTGAGGCAGGTGTCATGCTTTTTGGGACCACTGGTCCACGGACATTTACAAGGGGCAGTGTACGGCCTTGTGTAAATAATGTAAAATTTTGTATATACTGATTATTTAAAATTCTATTGCTATATCTGAATGTTCCAATTTAACACTTGTTAAACTCATTTCCTTTTGTCCTTGCATTCTTCCAGGGGGTGACGGGGTATATCAGTAATGTTGTTGGATGTGTTAGTGTGTATGGTGTTGTGGGTGAGGATGGGGGGTGGGGGTGCTCCGTGCAGCGTGTGTGTGTCATTCTTGTAAGTGCTAGGTGCAGTACTCACCGTTGTCCCTGCCTTCTTTCTACTTCCTGGTGTATGAGAAGATACACCAACATGGGGAGGATCTGCAATTCGGGCTCCATGGCATCCTGGTTCTTCATGGAGTGTCGGAAGGTGAGTGGTTCCCCTTTGATGTACTGTTCCTGTGTCTCATGATAGGGAGGGCGGTACATTGTCTTCCGCCTGTCTGTTGGCCGTGACCACCGCAGTGTTTGTTGCTACCGCCGTGGCTGTCGGAGTGTTAAGGTGGCTCTCTATGTTGGCGGTTTCCGCCGTGGTCATAATCCCATTTTTTTACCACTGGCCTGTTGGCGGAGTTACCGCCGCTTTAACACCGACTGCCAGGGTTGTAATGAGGGCCTATATCAAGGAGACATGGTACATTTTCGGCCTGTACTGGTGATGCAGGGCAGTGCAGAAAAGCCCCCTCGTGACTTGTCCTGTCCCACAGGTGATGTAAACTTGTAACATACATGGCAATACATCTCAAACAATTATGCCACACTGTGCATAATCCCTACATACACATACACATGCTAGCAAAGAAATTGCAACAGCAACTCTTTGTGCAAGTGAGGTCTTCCATGTCCAGGGGTTGGGATTCACATGCAACTCACAGGACACAACCCCATCTCATGGCAAACACCACACAAATAGGTGCAGACTTGGCCAACATGACTCTTCTGCAGGTCTTAAGTAATGGGAATAAGGGGCAAGTCTATACAACACCACACATATTCTGCATGGGCAAACTGTCATGCCAGAAGAAACTGCACAGTCACCATGTCCCTGAGGCACAACCCATGACTGGAAAGCATACCACCACTCACCAATACAAACATGAATGTAAACAGGAACATACACAATACCGGATACAAGTCAGAATCACCACGCAAATTAAAAAACAGTGCCTGGCAATTTAGCAAAAACACTAATGCACGTCTGACACTGTTTCCCCCTTCCATTGCAGCTGACCAAGGCTACGGCATCGAGCCATCACTCATGACCCCATGTGGAAACCCACACACAGATGCTGAGAAGGCTTACAATGAAGCACACAAAAGGACCAGGAATGTGGTGGAGATGACATTTGGCATGCTGAAATCGAGGTTGAGGTGCCTAGGTCTAACTGGAGGAAGTCTATTATGTGCCCCATCCCTTGTGTGCAAAATAACACTAGTTTGTGCAATTTTGCACAACATCTGTGTATGCACCTGGGACTAGCAGGTAGAGGTCCCCAGGCAGGAGGATGAGGACAATGATGCCCGACTGGAGGATGGGGAACAACAAAACTCTGATGCTGGAGCACCCAGAAGGGACAATATTGTGCACAATGTCTTCAGTCAGAGACTGTACTCAAATCATCATTGAGCACAATTTTGTCAATAAATCACTTTGTCACAGATTTGTTATAAAGTACTTCTTTTCACCTTCACACACGATATCAACTCACCCACATCTTGGAAAGCATGACTAGGCCACAAGCGTAAAACATAAATTAGGGACACTCTGGAACAACATCAACTACACACAATGTACTACTACATGAATATGTGGCTGAAATGTGGGCATACCCTGTGTAGAAATAATGTACATTGCAACACACATACCACACAAGTGTGTTTGGATTACATTGGACAGCAGCAACACAGGAAAAACATGTGGAGACTGCTGATTAAATGTTTGGGCTAGGTAGGACAAGAGTAGTCAGAACCAACAGCAGTACGTCTGTGTCTGCTATGTAACACATCAATGTGTGAATGTCACAATCTAAGGTGACAACTTAAATCATACCCCTCAGTAGCATTCATATGTATGACTAATAGAGAGTTAAATACAGACCTGGATGTCTTGGTCTGTAAGACGCTAACCAGTTAGTATTTTGAATGCATGTCAAGCAATGTTGAAACAAGTCACAATCCTTTGGCAAACTTTAAGGGTCAATAAGGACACATAAATGTTGAAAATTACATGATCTACTCATAGATGTCAGGTGTATTCACACAATGAAAATTCACTCAGTCATGCGACAAATGTTGAGGAATGCAGCTGTGTGTGATTGCTAATGTCAAATAAAGAAATAGGGAAGGGCAGCTGAGACACTCCTTTACTTAACTCTGACATCCAATATGTGCAGGTGACTCAAACATTACATAAGTGCTGTGGCTGGCATTCAGTGATGTGTCAGGGTCAGTCATCTCATCTTACAAAGAATGGCAATGGAATGGCAAACAGCGTTTAGCCTGTAGAAGAAGCAATGTCCTTTAGTAAAGTTTACAAGTATGACTTACTATGACGTGCATGAATGAAGGGACAGCGAGGATAAGGAAGATGAGTACCAAGGGAAATCTGCAGAAATTGTGTCAGCAACGTTGACCTAGAAGCATACATCCCACAAACTGGTTTCAATGTGTGTGAATGATCACACATTGTCAAATACTCACTGTACTAAACAACATTGTAGTCATGTAACACCAGACACCTATTCACACACATTGCGTAGGACAATACATATCCCAGTCACATTGCCAACAACTACAACTGTGTGCATGGCCAGCACAAAAATGTGCGATAGGAGCCAGCGGCAAATTATGCTATCTGTACCCTGGGTTTGCAGATATGACCCAGTTCCACTATCTGCCAATGACCTGGCAATGCATCGGAGGAACAAATCTCACATATATAGATATAGTCATGTCACTCCCTAGAAAATGATGAGATACGTCCAACACAACAACCTGTAAGTCCCTAGAACATAATAGGGCAAGGCAGACATAACCAGCCTTTAAGTCCCTAGTATAGAATAGGGAAAGGCAGACATCAACAACCTAAAAGTCAACAATACATAATTGGGCATAGGACTTCAATTGTGCACTTAGATCTCTACAGGTGATTGTGCACTGCAGTGCCTAATTTAAACTTGAGGATGCCAATGCTCCCCCCCCCCATATCCCTGGAGGGGGCTACATCCACTCTGTACACAGTCATGGACCTGCCGCCCGTGCACTGTGAGCTTTGCTGAGGGTACCACAATCATCTTATGCACACACCAGCAACAATGGGGCTGTGTCGGTGTATAAAGTGCCACTGGAGCACTGGTGAGTAGCCTGCCATCACTGTCTGAGAGCAGCCCTGCCATGCAGATTGTGTGCTAAAAAGGAAGTCTTGAAAAACAAAAGGGTGAGAAATCGTGCAGTCAAAGTGTATATGGTGACATAAATATCACTATGATAAGTCCCACGTGTTCCACCTAGGTGACCCAGGCTTGGTGTGGCCTGTAACTTTGTTCATGGACACATGAAAACTTGCAACATATGGCATGGTGTCTGTTACAAAACAAGTCTGAACATTTAATTACTCTACACATGTATCTACATAGGGGAACATGTTAAACACTGATTTGAGCACACAGCTTTGCTACGATGGTACAGAATTATCCACAATGGATTTGTAAATTTGTAGGAGTTACAGCCCTAAACACACCACTGTGATATGCATTACAGATCACACATAAAAAACACTTTTCACTCACTAGCAAATCATACACATTACAACCATGACATGTCAGTACACAATATCCTAGAAATTGCATGCATGGGGAACTGACCGTTACATGTGTTGGATTACATCATGATGTCTGGTCCTAGGGACACACCATAGATTGACACACACTTGCACATACATAGGTATGGCTTAGCGGGTCATAAACCAGGCCAAGTCACCAACATCCCTATGTAACAATTCCTCAAGGGTATCATGTACTTGGACATGTTTCGCACATGGGTCCGCTATCAGAAGCTGTGTGGTGAAACAAACAGTGGAACTACAGAAATGACATTGTGTCAGACCAACAATGGAAGTTCCCTCACATGTGTATACTCACAGTACATACATTGTACATATGTAAAGACATGAATGTGTGAAACTGTATCACAAACATGCACATTTGCAAGCAAGATCAGTCCTCCTGTGCATCCCTCAGACAAACATATATGTAGGAACACATTTCTGTGTTTTCGATAATAATATCACAACTCATGCATACATATTTAGCCATAGCGTTCAATATTAATGACGCATTGCAGCTGTGTGTGAAATTTGTTACTGAATGCCCTGTCAGTTGTCCCCCTAAAAAACACGCATGCCCATCATGCATGAAAAAAATGACACATACGGTCATTTTAGCCATTGCATATTGTAATAGTATTGTATTGTATTGTAATAGTATTTATATAGCGCTTACTACCCCTGACGAGGCATCAAAGCGTTTTTCGGCAGGTAGCCCACTACTCCGGAACCCAACAAGAATTAGTGATGGATTAGTATCGGGAAAATATGAGTACAGTTTTAGTATTATTATGAGTTCATTTGAGCCGTGGATATGAGAGTTTGTTAGTTAGATTGACTGGAATAATGGAGGGGTGGAGGAGGAAAGAAATCCAGAAGTGTTAATTGGGAGTATATGGTAATAGGATTTAGGCTTGGGATGAATAAAGGAGGATGGAGGAGGGAAGAGTCTGCGGAAGGGCTAGGGAGATCATAGTAGCAGGGTGAGATAGATGAGGGAGAATTTAGTAGGGTTGTTTGGGCGGTCATGGTAGTAAAGTGAGTTTTGGTGAGTTAGATGTGGAAGCGGAGGGAAGAGCTTAGGCAGAGTTATTTAGGAGATGAAAGTAGCAGAATGGATTTGGGATGTGTCAGAGTGGGAATGGAGGATAGATTGATAGAGACATGACACATGATGATGGGTAGATGAGTGTGATATAAGAGAGCAGGGATTCATAGATATCTAGTATAACAACCCACCCAGGAGCCATGCAATGACCCACGAACATGCCAAGCACAGAACAACATACACACATATATATATATATATATGCATATATATATATATACACACGCACATACATACACACATGAATACACACATATATGTACATAGAATACATGTTTAAAACCATGGGTAAATATACTTAAACAGGTTTAAAGCGTGTGAGTGTAGTTTATTTTTATGATGTAGAAGCGATACATATTTTCAAAGAACTATACATAACTAGAAATATACACATAATCAGAAAAAACATTTATCAACATAGGCATATGCAGTCCATAGTTATTTGAATATGGTGGTTATGAAGGAAAGAGCCAACTCTTGAGTAGTTTTCTGAAGACAAGATAGTTATCTGTGGATCTTATAGCTGGGGGTAATGAATTCCATAGTTTGGCTGCTTGAACGGAGAAGGATGTACCACCTATCATCTTTTTCTTGTATGGTGGTGTTCTAAGGTGAGGTGCCAATCTTGAGCGGAGGTTTCTTCGTTGAATGTATTTGGTTATTTTGTTTCTGATAAAAAGCGGTCCTGTTCCATGTATAGCTTTGTGGGTGATACAAAGCAGCTTGAAAGTGCATCTGCTGGCAACGGGTAACCAGTGTAGTGCTCTCAAGGCAGGGGAGATATGGGCTTGTGGCTTTACATGTAATAGTAGCCTGGTTGCGGAGTTCTGAATACGTTGTAGTTTTTTCATAATAGATAGAGATGATCCATGGTATAGGCCGCTGGCATAATCAAGTTTGGATAGTACAAGCGAGATAGTAGCTTGCACCTTGTGTGGAGATCCGAGGTGGGGGAAGATGCGTCGTAGAGTCTTCAAGGTGATGAAGCTTGTACGTGCTAATTTGTCCACTTGGGCATTCATAGTTAACTTGGAGTCCATGGTGATTCCAAGTTTTTTAACTTCCTTGGATAATTGAGGAGGTGGTC
Source organism: Pleurodeles waltl (assembly GCF_031143425.1). Taxonomy (NCBI): domain Eukaryota; kingdom Metazoa; phylum Chordata; class Amphibia; order Caudata; family Salamandridae; genus Pleurodeles; species Pleurodeles waltl. The sequence goes on along the minus strand of NC_090450.1, from coordinate 742,358,067 downwards.
CGAGATCATCAGGCCAGGCGCACAGCGGGTCATAACTTTTCCAGGGACCACATATGAGTATTATCTGTTTTGGAGGTATTTAGTTTGAGATGGCTCCAGGCTATCCACTGATCTACGGCTCTGAGGCAACTGACGATTTGTGAGTTTTCCATGTTTCTGGGGCATTCTAATTTAAGTAGTATTTGTGCGTCATCTGCATAGTTGTAGCATGTGAGATGAAAATCATTGATCAGTTCTGGTAATGATATCATGTAGATGTTTAACAGCAAAGGTGAGATGATTGATCCTTGGGGGACCCTTGCTTTTGTGAGGTGGGTTTGGACGAGAAGGGGGGTGAGTAGGTGATCATCATCATCATCATTAGCTTTATTTCGGTAATAAACATACCATAAAAGCTCGCCCTACAATGCACATATAGAAATAGGTAAGAGACATAATATAAAACACTCTATCTATAAAATATTCAAAAGGAACAATAAAAATGCAAATTTATTAAGACAATCACAATAATAAGAATCCAACAGTATAAAAAAGCAATGATATAAAAACCTTCTCCCGATAGACTAAAAATACAAAAAGGAGATAAAAACACAATATAACAATCTTAGGATTAATATCAAATATTCCCTATAGAAATAGCATATCCATTTTTGTCTGCAGGCTTGAACTTGTTTTAGTGTAATGCATTAGAAGGTGCCTCTAGACGTTTTGCTCTTACATGCCAAATTGCATCTAAAAATCTGGCCAGAGCACATACCACAATACCATGGGTATTTGTTTTGCAGATCCTAAGAGCTAAAGGCCGGTTGTTAATGCCCATGGATCTGCAAAGAGGTATAGTCCATTGAATCCGCTGTTTAGCATATGCGGGACAATTAAATAACACGTGAGCAATACATTCTGATGACCCACAGCCCATTGGGCATAGGTCTTGTTGAAAATCCTGTTGGGACCACCTACAAGTAAAAGTGCGTAATGGTAACAATCCCAGCCTAAACCTGATGTAAAGTGCATGTGGTCGAGGGGATAGGATCAAGTCCATGTAGTTTTCAAATTCATAGTAACATTTAACTGATGCGAAGGCGCCTCAACTAATTTACCTATTTTTAATTTTAACCAGTATGCATCCTTAACAATTTGTGGAGCATTTTTTGGAAGACCATAAGGGTCTGTCCAAAAGTGGGCCAATCCTAAATTGGTCAAACTAATTTCAACGTGGTTGCACCATGAGATTTTCCTTATTATATGTGTACTGAGCAGGGCATTCAGCCATATTCTGTAAGGGCCGAAGATATCCATGGACCAAATCCTGATCCAATACAATATTGGTCTTAAGGCGGGGTGAGTAGATGATATTAGATCTTTTTTGAAGATAGGAAGTAATCCAGTCGAGAGCAGTCCCTTGTATGCCGGCTTCGTGGAGTCTTTGAATTAGGGTGTCATGGTCAACCGTATCAAAGGCAGCCGAGAGGTCCAAGAGAATTAGTGCAGCAACTCCATTGTGGTCGACTGTGTTTTTAAGATCATCCCAGATTGCTATGAGTGCCGATTCAGTGCCTCTTCCTGGGCGGAATCCAGTTTGGAAGTCTGAAAGTATGGAATTGTCTTCAATGAATTGTGACATCTGGGCGAATGCTGCTCTTTCTATCAATTTGCCCAGGAAAGGTCCATTTGTGATTGGTCTGTAGTTATTAGGGTCCTGCGGGTCTAGGTTTGTTTTCTTTAATAACGGTCATATGTATGCCTTTTTTAGGTCTACAGGAAAAGTTCCTGTAGCTAAAGAGTTGTTGATGATTCTTCTTACAGGTGTGGCAGCAGAAGTAGATACAAGAATGTTCTTGAACATTTGTGGTGGACAAGGGTCAGAAGGACAACCGGAAGGCCTGCTTGCTTTGACCAAATCCATAAATTCACCTTGGGATATTTGTTGGAAGGACTGTAGAGGCTGGGTTGGTTTATTCTTAGAGGGTATTTTAGGAAAGGGGCTAGTGCTGATGGTTTTCTTCTGTTGTAAATAGGAGTCCAACGTGTCTGCCTTGGTTGTGTAATGAGTTGCCAGTTTGTTTGTGAAATCTTGAGTAGTGGGATGACTTCCTTCCATACATGTAGGTTTAAACAAATTGACGCATCACACCTGCACATCTAAACTAAAATGTCATGCCCTGCCAACCATCCCTCAAAAATACACGTATGGCTGCCATGCATCAAAAAAACACAACGCATGTCATAAAAACATGATGAATACACTCAGGAAGTGATGCAATTGAACTTTCTTGTGGCACACATGGAAAAGTTCACTTACTTTCACTTTCTCTTTACAGTCTTGTTGTCGGTGCTTGGTAGAGGTTGTGTGGTGTGTGTGCTAGTGTGAGGAGTGGTCAGTTTTGAGTCTTTTGAGCTGTCTGTGTTGTGTTGCTAAAGTAAATTTGGTTATGTATTTATCATTTTGTGCTGTTTTTGTCTGAGTATTGTCGGATGTTTGTCTCTGGGTTAGATACGTTTGTTGGGGTTAGTTGGAGATATTTTTCTTTCTGGGTATTAGGTTTGCACTGAGTTTGGTGTGTAAATTGTCTGGGCAGAGTCAGTAGGATGACAGCTGATGAGCTGAGAGAGTTTATATGGCTAGTCTGCCACTACCTCACCAACATGGTGGCCATGGGTGGCCATGTCATCCTGGGCTACAAAATTGAGGCATGGAAGCTGCGTTGGGGCGAGGTGCTGTTCCAGCTGGCACATATCTTTGCAGTACAGCAGACTGACCATCAGCTGAAGCACCGGGCGCCAGACCTGATCTCCCGGGAGCAGGACCTCCTGGATCACCTGGGAACTGAGGTCGGCAGAACTGTTGGTAAGCATAACTTAAATGTTGTTGAATGTTAGTTTGTATATGAATGACTGTAGACCATAGGGGTAACTTTACCATGTCATGACAAAGGTCAGGACTGAAAGTAGTGTCTCTGTGCCCCCCGGCATCCATGTAAGGGCAGCAATTCACTGTCAAGCTAACGAATAGGACATTCCTGTCATTGTATCCAATGTTACACCTGAATAATTTGAAGTTGCCAAAATAAAACACATGTGGCATGGTGCAAGGGTACATGTTTACCAGGCATTGCTGTCCCCGTCCATCTTGGGCTTGCCCACTGTGGTATGTTGCACGGTCATGTACATGTGATGACAAACATGATGCAGGAGTATAGGGTGTCATGGGTGTGTGTGTTTCTTGAGTCATGTATGTGCTGAATGACAACAGTGTGCTATGTTTGTGATAATTGTCACTGGACATCACCTCTGGCACAGGCATATTGTAATGCAAGGATTTAGAAAGTGGTGCTATACACACATTGTGCTACTTTGTTCATATGGCAAAAGGGGAATAGGCTCTTCAGGCCAGATTGGCACCCATCTAAATGGTGATGGTGTTGCACTAAGGCCTTGTATATATGACCCCTAGTGAGACGATAAGACCACTTGTAGCTGATGGTATGCAGGAATGTGTCCCTTAGTGCATAAACCCCAACTATAGCCACTACACAGGCACCCTTGCAGCTTGGTGACATGGCAGCTACTTAAACAGCAACAGAGATGATGATCACAGACATTCCCCATATATGGTGTATTATCACTTTTGCGCCCATTCGCAATGGTGCTGGGAGGCATATCCAAGTTCTTGCTGGCCCACCCTCACAACTGGCCTTGTACATGTTGCCCAATGGGAATTACACATGAGCAGATAGTACAGTTGCCACAGTGAAGGGAGTGATGTGAGGGTTGCGAAATGATCTGTGCATATAGGGGATGAGGTGAGTGCCCATTACATGTGTTTAGCCATTATTCTGCCCCCGTGCAACCCTTTTGCATGCATACTGTGTCTTATATGCCTCCCCCTTTTGCCATTTGTTAGCTACTAGATTCCCTCCACTGCAACTTACCCTGCATTTGTGGTAGTTCTTGAAATGCTGCACTGTCCTGGGACTCTGATGACCAAATCCTCAGGGATGACTGCTTGCACCATCTCCTCCAATTCATCCAGAGGGGCCAGACTTCCACCTACAGTCTGCAGTGCTGCCTTTTTGATGCTGGCCAGTTACTCTATAGTTCTGTGCTTGCAAATCGTGCCATCACTTTTTACAATTGGTCATGGTCCTCTTCACCTCTGCCACACTGTTGACTTTATCAACCTTTACCTGCCATGCGGCCTCCTTTCTACCTATTAGCAATTTAGAGGTGACAAAGAGCTGGTGTTGGTGCTCTGTCACCTCTCTGACCAATATGTTATCTTCCTCCTGACTGAACCTACACTTCCTCTTCCTTTTCCCCTTCTCCTGGGAGTCTGTCTGGACATTTTGACTGTGATGAGGTGTTAAACTGTGCTATATAAATCTACATTTCATTTCATTAGGGGTCTCTCTGGGGTCTCCCCTGTTTTGCAGTCTCCATCTTGGGTCCTCGTGGCTTCTGTTTGAAGTTTTCGCAAGCTTTTTTTAATGCTTTTGAGGCAAAAAATGGTGCTAGCATGACTACCATCAGTTAACGTTGCGGAGTTTATCTTTTTTTTTTTTAACGCTAGCCCTTTTTTAGCGCCATGGTGTGCCCTTTTATAAATTCAGCGCATGCATGGCGCGAAGGAAGGTCACTCTGCAGTGTTAACAAAAATTACGCACAGCTAGTTGTGCATCACTTTTCATAGATCTGGTCCTTAGAGTTATTATATTTGATTGCAAGATGTAATTATGTCCAAGACTCTACTCGTTGGGCACAGCGAATCTCAGATGATTTCTTCTTGTAACGCATTGTTATGCCCTTTACTCGTAGGCTCTGGGATTTGAAAAGTTATTCCTTTAGGAGTATCTGTAATTGTATCTAGTACTCTGATTTTGCGATTAAAATTTTATTTTTACTAGAATTTATTTTATTAGCCTGGGTACAGAATTAAAGGAAATAAAATGTAAGAATTGATGTAGCGATTGTTCCCAGTCATTCAGCTAGCGAAGTTGCTCATTGACTCTGATACTGTTCCAACTATTAAATATTTTCAGCTATAAAATCTTGCTTGCCAAGTCGGTTTATCTTAATCTGAGAAGAGTCGTTCCTTCTGAATGTTCTTTTATTTACTGAAATCTAGGAACCTTTTTGTAAGGGAGCTCAGTAACTCAAAGTCTGTGGTCAAAATAAATAGCTATTATTTGTGGATTCTGATCACTTTTTCGCTATGCAACGACCTCGTTGCTAGTACAAGCTGAAAAAGTAGGAAAGTGTAATAAGGTATAATCAATTAATAAGTAACACGTCCTTATTTTTTAGGTGCGTATTGACCTACCAGTTGTTAATTGCGACGGGAGGGACATTAAGGAATGTCAGCAAGATCCTCTGCAATAACGTACCCAAATAAATAGTAAATTATTATTAAAGTCATTGATAATCAATACAATAGTTGTTGTAATACAACCTAAAATGTCCTCAGACACTTAACTGACTACCATTACAATCTGTAATAGCATCACCTGCTATTTACAGAACTTAAAACCAGTACTTTATTTTAATTTCAATGTTTGACTGACAACGATTTCCATTACTAATAGTATTAATTACTAATATTTCCAAAAGAAAAATGGGTCATGCTTACCTTTTCCAGTGACCTCTTCAGTCACTTTGAGTACATCTTCCCATAGTAAATGCCGCCTGCCAATTTAAGATCGAGACAAATTTATAGCCGAAAACCTGGGGAGTCTTAGACTCATGTAAGAACACATATAACAATGTAGTTGATTGTTGGAATAAACTTCCCTTATCACTCATGGGTAGAGCATTTCCTATACCGGAGGAGTTCTTCAGTTCTGTTGCATCCTCACAAGAGGCTTATTAACGGTGGGTGGGGGTCACCAAGAACAGCATGGGCATCTCTGACGAGGAAGCCACTGGATGGGGGCATTGCTCTCCCTGACTTGCGACTGTATTACTGGGCAACCCAACTGCCGACCATCAATGACTGGGCTTTCGCTTCTCAGCGGGAGCCATCGGTGTTGGCTGACATGAGAGCCATGGACCCAGAAGCTTATGTCCGGCAGCTATATGACAGAATGACGATGCCCACAGTGGTAATGGCCAAGTCCTGGCAAAAAGCCATGAGAGCGCTGGGTTGGAAAGGAAAGTTAATGCTGGAAACCCCCTTGTGGGCCTCCGTGCAACTGGGGGCTACAGGCCATAAGCAGCAATGCAAAATGGGACATGATCAGGATATTCAAAGTGGGGGACATTTAGAGGGGGCATGAGATGATGCCGTTTCTAGGAGCCACAAGACCAATATGAGTTATCCTGGGGGCAATATCTGTGCTAACATAAACTACAACATTTACTTCAACCTTAAATGGAGACGCTGAAAGAGGCCCAGGATGAATCTACTCTGGAGTACAGAGTTCTTGAGGCACCACTCACTACTCATGCAGTGTCATGTTTGTACTCGATTCTACTATACCACAGCACCCACCACTAGACCACTTACAGGAGAAATGGGAGGGTGACTTGGGCAGGTTGAAAGACAATGACTAGGAGCCCACATGCAGATACCCCCCTGTAGGCAGCTATCCGGACTGGCTTCCAACTAGTGCAATTGAAACTAGGTAGATTTTGGCATTTGGGCAGTCTTGCTAGTGCCGCCAAATGAGTGCTTTGCACAGCCTGCATAAACTTCACAAAGCCAGCCAAAAGACACTCAGCATTGCAGTTAAAACAAATTTCAACCACCTCGCTACGTGTTCTCACACCAAGTTTGAAAAATGCTGGCTTTATATATTTTTTTAGTGGTTTCTTAGGATTGGACAGAGAAAGTGGGACACTTTGAGTTAATATTGCACAAAATGCAACAGTCACAATTTACCTCAGATTTGCAGTTCTGGTTGGCCTCGCTGAAGTCAACTAGGACAAATCTCATTCTCAAGTAATAGATTTCAATAGACCATCTTACATCAAGTGCAAGATATGGTGACTCACTAGTTTACCACCCAACCCACCTTTATATTTTCATATAAAGGTGCATGAAAGATCTATAGTTCACCTGTGTTAGACTTGTCACCCTTAGAGTAGGCTTTCCCAAAAAATATTTGCCTACTTGCCTCATCTTTTTGCTGAATCTTTTTGTTGGTCTTAGGACTCAGAGCACTTTACCACTGCTGACTAGAGCTAAAATACACTTGCTTCTCCCCTAAACACTGTAACATTGGCGTATCCACAATTGGAATATTTAATTTACTTGTGAGTCCCTTATAAAGTGGTATACCATTTACCCAGAGACTGTAAATTACATTCTACTAGACTGCAGGCCCAGCATCAACGCATCTTTCATTGCATCTCGCTGTTGCAACCAGTATGAAGTACTCTGTTCTGTTCACCGGGCCTGCGTGGCTTTTGTCCCCAGCCTGCACTCCCTTGCAGTCAGCCTGAACTATTGACTTTGCCCTAATCCAGCAAGACCAGACAACTCACATTTGTGCTTATGGCTTATAAGCCCTGGAACTATTTTTATTCTTTAGAAATTAATAACTTGACTTCTACTCACTGGATTTTTTTGTCTATTTATTTATTTATAAAATGTATTTATAAAATGATTGTCTATTTTCTTGGTGTGGAGTCTTTTTGTGATATTTTCATTGTGTTACTGTGTGTGTGTACTGGAGCGCAATCCCCTTCTTCCAATTTCAGATTCAGAAATTGCATTTGGGGGTGGGACACAACTGTTTATCCCCACCCACCCTAGAGGTCGATTGGATCTTTGGACTCAGCGAAGAGTGGGTAATCAGATTTATTCAACCCAAATCAATGACATGAGAAATCTAAACAGTTTAGCCACCATGACCAAAGTGGCCATGGAAACAAAACTCCAAACTGAATTAAGTTTCAAAGCTTTATTACAACCACAGAGCAAAAGTAATGTAGATGGTACACAAACCTAAGTTATAAACATATATGAAAACCATAGGCTGTCCGATACATCTAGAGAAACTAAGCCTACTGAACATGAATACTATTAGACACTCCAGTAAGATGACACAAATTAATAAGACAATTATTTGCACAATAGAAACACATTTCAAAGCAGTTGATGCGGACATTGGTCAAATTCAACCAACAATATATTTTTTCATCTAACTAGGGTAGCTCACTAAAAGATACACTGACATAAATTATCTAAGCTGGAAAGGAAGCAAGAAAGCATCACATTTGCAGATTATATACGTCTCCTCATGAGACAGCATACAGGAAGGATTTGTCAGTCTATAGCATTCACAGCTTCACAGCATCAGTAGACAGCAGCATCAGGGACAGGGAAGAACATGAGCTGCACAAAAGGCAATAGAGCAGTTCAGAGTTTGTTGAGCAAATTAATACTGAACATCATAAGTAAATGGTGCAAATGGAAAGGATGACTTGGATTCTTCAGAAGCCTTCTAAGTGTCATTGGGATGAGAGAGGAGCATAACAGTAACGGATTGAAAGAAGACTGACCAAAAGTATCAAAAGTCTCTGCACAACTAGAAATGTCAATGGAGTTCTGATTGGTTCTCAGAGTGGACACATCTTATGCAAATTGATCAATATTCAATGAAATTTATAGACACCCATCAGATTTTCAACTATTCCATTTGTTCTGAGGGAATGTGTGAAGTCATCTCAATGAATTCATACAGTTCCGCCAAATATAACAGTTTGTATATCAATTGAAACTTTGAAATATTTTCCCAGGGTAACAGTTCTCATGCAAATTCAGTAATACTTGTTGTCTGTCAGTTAGCTGGAACAAATATTGTTACATTTCAAGGTCTACAGAATCACAGTTGACATCTCTAAAACAATAAAACATTCTCTAACACATAAACAAACGTGGAAAATAATTCAGGTCAAACAAAACATGATGAGCTAGCACTACTCACTACTGCAGCGAAAATGAATCTTCAGGCCGAGTCTGGCTAAGAATCCTCAATACATGATTCCAATTTCTAAACACTTATACAAATTTGTACCATTTAATTAATACATATACAAAAACAAAATAATTTATTTGCAGTCATTATCAATGCATAACGTTAGAAATTAAAACATGCATGTATTTCTCTGCACACATATAACTCTACATTAATAAATTTGTATATATCTACATAAGTAATGTTAAATCATGTTTGTTTTTCATATATTTTTTTTCATGTCTATATTATCTCTAAAACAATATTTGTAACATGAATTCATGTCAGTAACTCACTAACATATAAGTGCACAACATCTGTCATGCTAATATGCGATGCCCAAATAATGGAGGGCACAATGTCCGTTATCTTTCAAACGTGCATATTTTTACATTTCATGTTATTTTTCTCTGTTAGGCTTTTAAATTAGGATTTATTAGCTATGTGCTGACTTCTATGCCACTAATGTATTAGTATAATCTAACCTCTATTGTGTGTTGCACAAATACTTTACACATTGCTTCTTTAGATAATCCTGACTGCTCTGTACCAAGATACCAGAGGGTGAGCACAGGTGATCGTTTAGTGTGTATCTGACATGCCCTGACTAGAGTGGTGGTCCCTACCTGGATTGGGTGTATACCACTGCCAACTAGAGACCCCATTCATAACAACCTTGCTTTTCACACTTTGAAAATGAATATGAGACCAAACCATGTTCCAGATTGACTCCATGTCTAGATTTTCTGAATCATTTTTCAGAGTTGACAATGGGTACTATGATTCATGCTTAAGTCATTTAAACCATCTCATAAGATAGCCGTTAAGGAACCATGAACAGCATATGTATTCCTGTACCAAACCTGTATTATCTTTGGCTCGTTGTTGATGTGTCAGACCAACCTTAATCTGATTTGAACTTGTGCTGTGCTGTGAAAACCTAAATCCCATTTGTATCATGCACATATACTCCTTTGCATTGAGGTCTATGCATATGATCAAGAATACACCCATGTTGTACAATCAAATATGGATATCGCTTTACAGTGGTTTGGAGCTTCCAGTAGCTTTGAATATGCTTGCTAATTTGTATGGTTCAAGGAGTCCCGGAAGCCATGTAACTCACAGTTGTTTGTTTACATATTACCAACAAGCATAACCTCATTTTCGAACCTGGCAAGTGGAAGTGGGATTTCAGAAGAATATTGAACTGAGTATTGTGTTTATGAATGAGATCTTCTCCTCAAGGACTTTCTGTGTGTCCTCGGAGAGAGGTTCCTTCCACCTCCTCATATTAGATACTTTTTTGCTGAAAGCAACACGTTTTTGTCACGTGGTTTAGCTCCTCTGACATGTATTGAGAAAAAGTTGACATATTTGCTGGTCTAAAATTCTATGTAGTTTAACTTGTATGCTCCTACTGACCTTTCCTAGCGACAGACCTGTTCAACTGAAATGACAATTGTCTTTTACTCTTTAGCTGTGCTGCCTGCTACTTTGCACAAACACTAGTTACACTTTCAGCTTCCTGATTGTGTTGTGTTTTATTTTTAACACTGTGGAAGGCATAACATTTTCCTAAATAGATTGCATTGGGAAAGGTCAAGTCAGTAAGGCAACCTACAGTGAAAAGGCTTGGTGCCATAAGGTAGAGCTGGATGAAACATGTTCTCTTAGTACCTCAAAAATGAGGACCAGATAAGGGCCCTTGTGCTCACTGGCTAATCATGAAAATATAGCCAAGAAGGACACAGATTTTGGCTCAAAACTGCTTAAGTGTAACCAGTAACCATCTCTCTCATATACCATATGTGGAGATATATCAAGTACCCCCTGATTATAGGGGTGCCCTTACATTTCCAGTTGCCATACTTTTAACGTTTTGTTTACCAGATGTTTGTTTTTTAAAGGTTTACTGGCAAAGAGTTGGTGTCACAGTAAGCCTCCATGCCTATAAGCAGGTGTTGTAGGCCACCTCCTGTCTTGTCTAGAATGACAGCGTAGTCAGCATATTGCAAGATTGGTGCTGGCTTCCCACCTAGTCTTGGAGGACATGACTGTTATTCATAAGGGAAATTCTTAAGTAAGCAACATACAAATTAAAAAGTAAAGAGGCCTCACACAACTCTCCTTCAAAACCTGATTTGTTTTATTGTGTAAGAAATATAATTACCCTTACCTAATTTGACACAGACCCAAGTGGTGTGATGCAGCCGCTGTATGGTACTGAGTAATAATGCTGAAATTCCCCGTAAATGCAGCTTGCTTCTTAAGAAGTTTATTTTTATGGTCTTAAAAGCTGTTTGTTTTAAATTCTATAAAACATGCATAGAGCAGAGAGTTGCCAGGGGCATTATGGGCTTCACAGGAAAATTGTGGGTTTCGGTTTGTTTTCGTAGTTTTACCTAGACCTTTAGGTATTTCAGTAGCAAAGAGGAGTACAATTTGGCATCTCCTTCAGTCAGGATGATCGTTCCATAACTTTTGGGATCTGATCGAAGTTACTTTTAAAAGCAGGCGTGCAATATGGAGCCAAGCTAAGACTCGGGTATCTTTGTAGTTCTAAAGCACCAATTAAGCAACTGCCTAGATGGAGATATCTTGCTTAATAAGAGCTGCTGGTATGCCTTTTGGATTAGAGGCATTGTTTGATCTACATTTTGATAATATTTGAAACTCTTACCCTAGTTGTCCAGGCTGTGAGTCATCATCGGACGCTCTGAGGAGCTAGGTTGCCATCTCAGAAGTAACACAAATTTAATGTGCGTTTTTCTTAGATCTTTGTAAATACAGCTGTTAATTTCCGATTGCTGGGTTTGACGAAGACTATTAATAATAATTACATGATTTCTTTTGACACCCTAGAAGCGTTTTTTAGGTTAAGCCTTCCAGACAGCACAGGACATGGTGTGGTTGAAGCTTGGTGAGTGATACAATATTTGGGATTTCAAGCAGTTCTTTCAGAGTTATACATCTTTTTACACAATTTTATTTTGCCTGTGATCTTTCCGTTTTAGGTTCCTCCATGTGCAATGAAGATCAAACATGCATTGTGGGGAGATGCTCCCACATGTCCCAGATGTGCATCTGTGTTTGGCGGGGAGAAAAACATTGGTCAGGAAGGTTTTAGAGGTCTGTCCCAACACATTACATGATCTCATAAACAAGCAAAACTTGAATAATTTCCATCAAGATCTCACCTTCGGATTACAGCCCTTGTGTTAAACATTTATGATGCTTTCTGTTATTATCTAACTTTGGTGCATACCTTGGGCAAGTACAACATTCGGAGCTCTCCAAGAACATGTTCATTTATATATAAAACCCATGTTTTCAGTGTGTGATCAATTTTCTATCTCAGTATGTTAATTTGTATACAATGTTGAAAACATTTTACAGTGTAGGGCACGGATATTCTTTGGGATGCATTTTCTCTGTGTCCTGGAGAAGCCAGAAATTAATCAGCGGTGTCTTTAATGAGCAGTGGCTTGAATATTTCTGTACTTCAATTAGCCAGTCGAGTTCCTCCTATCATACACTTGAACTTCCAAGGATAGCAAGTGGAAATACTTAAGAATACTGCGAGGGGTGATGGAGGATATTTTGACACAAGCGAGTTCAAAGAATTAAAGTTATAGCCATTTAAAAAAGTTAGCCTCTCGTGTTTATTTTGGGATGTGGGGTAGTACAAATTGAAAAAAAACACAAAAATCAGTAAATGTTAAAACTTTTAGAGGCCAAGAAACACTTCCAAATGCAATAATAGGTATGAATATCACCGTTTACCCATGCCCAAGAAGTTAAAACTTTGACATCCTAAAATTAGGATTAATTATTATTCATTGTGGGCGACAGGGAGATGCTCCACCAGTTCAGCGCTGCAATTCCTACAGAACTTGTGCTTTTGCATGTAAAAAAACGTTTCTCACCAGATTGTTTACAAGTGAAGTGTGATGTTTGAAGGAGGAGGAGGTGGGCTTCATGAACGTGATTTTTGTAGCACGTGTGAGGGAGATTTCCTATCACAGGGGCACAATACGCAGCTAACGCGCTGTGCATGCATCAGGCACAGCAGCATGTCATCAAAATTAGTCTCAACTGAATTTTTCCATAATGTATTCAGTGCCGTATCTGATACCAAGCTAGATCAAGTCCAGGATCAGGATCTTGAATTGTGATTGGGCAGATTTACAGACTAGGAGAGTCACATGCTTTAGGACCAGAGTAGGACAGGAGGAACAGGGGAATAATGAAAGCTTCTGCAGGGATATTTTAAGGATTTTGGAGGCCCTGTTTTCAAGAACTTTGAATTTCTGATCTATATTCTGCGAATTCACCCCCATTCGATAATACATTAAAATTTCAGAAGTTTTAAAAGAAAAAAAGACAAAGGAGAGGCATTCACTTACAAGAACAGCACTGTCTCACTCGTATCCTTTAAGATGCCACCTTTTCTTGATTTGACCTTGGACTGTCTTGATTCATGTACATCACACCATGAGGCAGCCCAGTGTGAGACTATAGTGTACGTGGCAACATTCTAAAAAGCAAGAGGAAGGATTTCTCAGATTTCAAGCACATTAATTTACATAACAAAGACAGCACAGTACATGCAGTGCCTGATTTGAGCTGGTGATTGCCAGTGGGGGCACTTATTGTTCTGCATCAGGCATTTACAGAGAGCTACAAACTGAAAAACAAAAACGTGGAAAGAATGAGGAAGAGAAAACTAGAAAAAGTGTCACAATGGAAGAAAGCAGGAATCTTCAGGAGTAAGATAAATATGACGGGGTGTCTGGTAGTGAGTTAAAGAGGCATGAGGTGGATTTAGGACTACACAGCCTTGGTATTCTGCGTGCACACTTTTAATTGCACCAGCCGCGCACGCAGAGGTTTGGGCACCAGCACTCCTTCATTTATTAACCAAGCACTGAGTAAAGGACATCACAAAACCTTTGGCATGACTATGAAATCAGAGTAATTGACCACACAACATGTTACTTGGATTGTGTGCACTTCGATTCTGAGAACATCACGAAGAGATTTGAGGGCTATACTAAGCTCATAGAGATATTTCATTGATCCCAATAGAAACCTAGTGGCATATGAGGACTGTAAGCCCAATCCGCTCTCACTATTTGCTGCCATTGCTTTTTAACCATCCTTAACTGTGTCTTTTTTCCAGTACTATTTCTACCCGAAGCATGTATACCCTTTCCAGTCTTTCATTACTCTCAAACTCTAAATGATCTCCAGCTTCACCCTTCTTCACACAAGAACAGTATGTTTTTTGTAATTTGCGTGTGCCAATAGCAGGATAGAAAATAAGAGAAATAAGTAAACAGAGAAATGTATAGAAAGAAGAAGGGAGTGAAAGAGCAGGTAGAGTGAAAATGAAATATAGTGCAGAGAAAACAAGAAGGAAAAGACAGCGAAGTAATGGAAGAAAGCAAGGGGGCGAAAAAGAGGAAAAGCAAGGATTTAAAAGGGTAGATGAGAGAGCATTAAACAGGATAGGAACAAAGGGCCATATGTACGAACACTTTTTCCCATAGACACAGAATGGGTAAAAACCTTTGCTACATCTGGCCCTAAGTGAAGAACATGAAGTGATCACATAAAATTAGATGGGGAAGGAAGAGCGAGAGTAGAAGTGAAGGAAAAGATCGAAGTAAGAATGAGAAGGGAAATTATAGTAAGAACAAAGGAGTAAACAAAGGAGATGCAAAGAGGATCAGAACTGGGAGAAAGGTTGTGTGGGCGGAAGAGAGTAAAATCAGAGCGCAAAAGAAAAACTTCAGAGGGAAGAGTTGGACGTGATTAAAAGTGTTAGAAGGAGGGTGTGCAAAATGAGTATTAATGGAGAGTAAAGTGACAGGAAAATGAAAGCAAGACGAGCAGAAGCAGGAAGACAGGAGCTAGAACGTGCAGGAGTCGAGTGAGAAAGGGGAGAGGGGATCAAAGATGATATATAAAGAACGTGTGAAGAATAGAGAGAATGTACAGAGAGGGGGAGAAGGAAATATAAATGAGTAGAAAAAGTAGTAGAAACGTGGTAGACAAGAGTGTGATGCCATGTGCCAAGTTTTGAATTGTTACCGTTTCATCCAGATCCCTGAAAGGAAGTAGGGTACACATATTGTTTATAGGCTCCAAATAACAACTGTTAAGCATACTGCTTGAGCTATGTACCCAGTGCCTGTGCACTGAGCTCTGACCAGTATCTTTCTGAAATATAGAAACATTAATATAGGAAACATTGGTGTTATTATCATGGGAAGACTCCTCGCCTATCTGAAATTCAGATTGCATTGTGAGCTTTAAGAAAGAAAATCACTTGTTCACTCATTCATTCACTCACTCATCCCTTGTATCTGCCCACTCACTCACTCCTTCACACACAACTAGTGTGCACTCACAGCATTCTCACAGTCACTTACTTGTTTGCTCACATTAACTCAGTCAATACTCTCACACATACGCATGCACTTACAATGATGTTTCAAATGTGCAAAGTGTTGCCACAACATTTTTGGCCCTCATTACAAGATATAGAATATTAAGAGATATAGGTGGTCATTCTAACCCTGGCGGTAAAAACCGCCAGGGCGAATGACCGCGGTAGCACCGCCAACAGGCTGGCGGTGCACCGCTGGGCATTGTGACCGCGGCGGTTCAGCCGCGGCCAGAAACGGAAAGTCGGCGGTGTACCGCCGACTTTCCGCTGCCCCTGAGAATCCTCCATGGCGGCGGAGCGCGCTCCGCCGCCATGGGGATTCAGACACCCCCTAACGCCATCCTGTTCCTGGCGGGTCTCCCGCCAGGAACAGGATGGCGGTAGGGGGTGCCGCGGGGCCCCTGGGGGCCCCTGCAGTGCCCATGCCAATGGCATGGGCACTGCAGGGGCCCCCGTAAGAGGGCCCCAAAAAGAATTTCAGTGTCTGCCTAGCAGACACTGAAATTCGCGACGGGTGCTACTGCACCCGTCGCACTCCAGCAACTCCGCCGGCTCCATTCGGAGCCGGCTTCATCGTTGCTGGGTCTTTCCCGCTGTGCTGGCGGGCGGCCTTTTGGCGGTCGCCAGCACAGCGGGAAAGCCAGAATGGCCGCCGCGGTCTTGTGACCGCGGTGCGGTCATATGGCGGTAACCGCATGGCGGGCGGCGACCGCCGGCCGCCGCGGTTAGAATCACCGCCATATTCTGATCCTTCTGCAAACACGTGTTTGCACACTGATTGGAATTATGAGTTGTGTGATAACTATTGTATTGTATTGGATTTTATTGTAATAGTATTTATATAGCGCTTACTACCCCTGACAAGGTGTCAAAGTGCTTTTCGGCGAGTAGCACGCTACTCCGGAACCCAAAAGGAATTAGTGGTGGATTAGTATAGGGAAATATGAGTACAGTTTTAGTATTATTATGAGTTAATTTGAGCCGCGGATATGTGAGTTTGTTAGTTGGATTGACTGGAGTAAATGGAGGGGTACAAGAGGGAAGAATCCAGAAGTGTTAATTGGGAGTTTATAGTAATAGGATGAGGCTTGGGATGAGTAAAGGGGGCATGGAGGAGGGTAGAGTCTGTGGAAAGGATTAGGGAGATCATAATAGCAGAGGGGGTTTTGGATGAGTCAAAGGTGAGATAAATGAGGGAGAATTTAATTGGGGTTGTTTGGGAGATCATGGTAGTAAACTGAGGTTTGGGTGAGTTACAAATGGAAGAGGAGGGAAGAGCTTAGGCCGGGTTATTTAGGAGATGAAAGTAGTAGAATGGGTTTGGGATGAGTCAGAATGGGGATGGAGGACAGATTAATAGAGACATGACATATGGTGATGGGTAGACAAAGTAAAGCTTACAAAAGAGTAAAAATATAATATATTTTTTATTTATAATTATATATATATATATATATATATACACACACACACACACACACACACACACATTTTTATCATTATTTTTATTTAATTTATTTATGACTGACTCCTTCGCGGGGCGGGGAGGAGCTTGTCCGAAATCAAAATGGCTGCACACTAAATGAGCTCCCCCGGTCACCATCCATTCGAACATGATCCTGCAGCCTAGACCACCATAGACCACCGTGATCTGCACCCCCGGAGACCCCCACACATGAGGAGCAGATTGATGCATCTTTGAAGATCCTGCAGCCGCTGGGGCCTGAGGTACGAGGCGCGGAGGCCCAGAGAGTGGCCTAGAGAGAATGAGGCCTAGTCGCGACAGAAACGGGAGAGGCCGGGATGAGCTTCAGCAGAACCGGAGTGCACGAGGCAGCCCGGACAGGTTAGCCGGCTGGGACTCAGGTGGCAGGGGATCCTCTGGGATTGGGCTGGCCCACCCCCCTGAGAGAAGACGACGACGACCTGCTGGAACAGGGGGAGGGCCCCACTCACTGCTGCCCCCGGTGCCCCTGCTGGCGGGCGGGCCCGGGTGGAGACAGCGGAAGAGCTGAAAGGACACGGAATGTCCTGAGAAGAGTGGTGCGAAAGCTGAGAGTGGCAGCTGGGCGTGGCTGCTGCCGCTTGGGCGGCCTGATGGTGTGGGGAAGCGCAGGCCAGGCCCTCACAATAACACACCGGTAATTGCCCTCTTTCACCTGGAGAGTTGCAGAGATGCCTGGTCTCTCTGCCTTGCATGCCATCATGGGCAAAAGTGACAAGAACCAGCCCAAGCTCCAGTTCGATCAACAAAGAGCCAATAAAGCACATGAAGAGCAAATGAACACCCCAGGCCCTAGTGCGGGCTCCCCACACACAGAAACCGAGCCAGAACTGAAGCAGATACTAGCAGCTATGCAGAAAATGTTGGCGACAATCAATGGCAAAATCGATTCACTGTCCTTCAGGGTGGATAGGATGACCAAAAGACTTGACAAACATGCAGAGCGACTTGACATGGCGGAGCGACGCATATTGGATATGGAAGATGACTGCACAACTATGACATCCAACCAATCTACCATCGGCAAGACACTGGCAACTCTACAGATGAAAGTTAAAGATTTGAAAGCCCGCTCCCGACAGAACAATCCGTGCGTAGTGGGTATTGCTGAATCCTCTTCCATTGACAGCATAAAGAAATATATCGAGCTACTGCTCATTCAGCTGCTGGGTCATCAAACTTTTTCAGACGTTTTTTGTTGGTGGAGAGAGCGCACCGATCGCTGGTGGCACGTCCGCCCCCCCCGGGGGCACCGCCTAACCGGTGATAGCCAAATTGTTAAACTATAGGGATTGAGATGCCGCTCTGCGACAAGCGAGAGAGCTAAAGACACTACAACATGAAGGAATGGACATCTATCTCTATCCTGATTTCATGCAGCAGGTCCAGGATGCTAGGCGCCAATTCAACCCGGGAAAGCACCAATTGCGGGAACTACAAATGGACTACCGTATGCTATATCCAGCCAAGCTGCGGGTAGTAGTGGACGACAGACTAGTGCTATTTATGGACCACAAGCTGCTATCTCAGTTTTGTAAACAAAGGCTCACAAACTTCTGATCCATCTCTCTTCTCCCCTTCCCACAAAGGTCGTGGAGAAGATAGTAAACGTACAACTGTCTCGCTTCCTAGAAGACAAAAACATACTCAACGACTCCCAGTCTGGATTCTGCAAAAACCACAGCACCGAGACCTCCCTCATTGTCTGTACAGACGACATCAGGACCAGATTGGACAAGGGCGAGACCGTCCCCCTCATCCTCGTAGACCTCTAGGCAGCTTTTGTCACTGTATGCCACCAAACCCTCTCCACAAGCCTTTTTGATGCCGGAATTCGCCACAGTGCCTGTGGGGGATTGGGGCTATGGCCTGGGATACAGAGAACGCAAACGCAGAGTTTTGTAACCCTTGGCAGGGGTTTTTCTTGCTTTATTTTTGATTCTGTAAGAGGGTGAACACATGTATAGGAGAGTATCCTTTCTTTCCTCCTTTTTGTTCTTCTTCTTCTACTCTGTGGGAGGCCCGAGGTCCTTAAGGGTTTCTTTAACCTTCTCTCTTTCAGGTGGCGAGTTTCAGAGGTCCCCCCCTTGGTCCACGGTTTCCCTCTGAAGAACAACAGAGGATACAGCAGGTAAGTGGGACGATACTCCCTTGGTCTATTGGCTTCTGTGATTAGTGAGGGGAGAGGGGTGGTTGTGAGGGAAGTAGTGAGGGGTTAACAAACTCTAATGTTTTTACGGAGTTCTTCTTTTAGTGCAGAAAACGGGTTTTTTTTTGTGAGGAGGAGGGAGGGAGGTTTCTCTTTATCTAGAAGGGAGTGGGAGGGTGCCCTGGGTATCCTTCCCTGCTCCCACCTCCTGTTCTTTCCGCACCTTCCCTCTCCCCCTTCCCTTCGTTCCCCTTACTGTTGTTGCCCCTAAAAAGGCCCCGTACCTTGTTTAGCCATGACCCTCCTGGGCCGTGGCAGGCTACTTCGTGTCCTCTGGGGTTCGTTGCTCCGGCCGTCTTCTCTCCGTCAGAGTTCGCTCTCGGCTCCTGTTCTCCTTGTTTGTCGTCAGCAGGGAATTCCTTCGGCTCCGGTTTCACCGCCCTCCCCTCTCTCGCGGCGTCTTCCATCTTTAAAGATCCGGCAACCCGGAAGTCGGGTGCCGATTGCTGTCTCCGCCCCCACGCGTCTCCCTGACGACGTGGGCGGAAGTCGGGGAAGGCGTCGGGCGAACGCCAAGTCTGGATGTTCGTAGGCGAGGTGAGCGACACCCGCCTACACACCCCTTCCCATGAACGGGACTGGTTGAGTACCGTGGAGTCCGGACATCGGGATAGAAAGTCAGCGGGACACTGCCGTGCCCCAGGTATGTGCCGGACCTGAAATGTAAAGGGTTGCAATTCAAGGAACCAGCGCAATACTCGTGCATTGGTATCCTTATGGGACGACAACCATGTTAAGGGGGCATGATCAGTGTAAAGGATGAAAGGACGCCCCAGAAGGTAATATTGTAAACACTCTATTGCCCATTTTATGGCCAGGCATTCCTTCTCAATGGTAGGGTAGTTTAGTTCTCTCGGTAACAACTTCCTGCTGATATATACAATGGGGTGATCATACCCTTGTTCGTCTGGTTGTGCTAATACGGCTCCCAATCCGACATTTGAGGCGTCGGCAAAAAGATGGAAAGGTCTGGAAAAATCGGGACATCGTAGTATGGGTTCCGTAGCTAGGGCTTCCTTTAGCCAGTGAAATCCCTGGAATTGCGCGGGGGAAAAAGGGGGAAGGGTGTTCGAGTACTGTTTTTTTAATAAATCAGTCAAGGGGGCTGTAATGGTCGAATATTGAGGTATGAACCGTCGGTAATAACCTACCAGTCCCAGGAATGAACGGAGTTCTTTCTTAGTCTTTGGAAGGGGTATTTGCCTAATGGTGGCTACCTTATCTTTTTGTGGACTCAGTACTCCTTTACCGATGACATAGCCAAGATAGGATATCTGGGTCTGTCCTATGACACATTTTTTTGGGTTGGCGGTAAGGCCTGCTTCTGCTAACGCTGAGAATACTTTCCCTAGGTGTAGGAGATGGTCTGACCAAGTGGAGCTAAAAATGACAATGTCATCGAGATATGCAGCCGTAAAGTCATGAAAGGGTCTCAAAAGACGATCCATCAATCGCTGGAACGTGGCCGGGGCACCATGAAGGCCGAAGGGGAGGACGGTAAATTGATATAACCCCGAAGGGGCAACGAACGCTGTCTTCTCTTTGTCTGAGGGAGCTAAGGGAATCTGCCAATATCCTTTCGTCAAGTCAATAGTGGTCATAAAGCGGGCTTGTCCGATTTTTTCTAACACTTCATCCACCCGGGGAATGGGATAGGTATCAAAAAGTGATACCTCATTGAGTTTTCGAAAGTCGCTGCAGAAACGGACCGACCCATCCGGTTTCGGCACCAGTACTATAGGAGAGCACCATGGACTGGTGGACGTTTCAATAACCCCTAGAGATAACATTTTTGTTATTTCATCCTCTATAAGGATTTTTCTCGCTTCGGGGATGCGATAGGGACGTTGATGTACAATTTTGCCCTCAGGAGTTCGTATTTGATGTTGGACCCAAGAAGTTTTCCCTGGCAATTCGGAGAAGAAATGGGCATGATTTTGGATTAGCTTCATGATTTGTTGTGTCTCCATCTCCGACAGGGACTCATTGACCTTGGGGAGTTTTTGTGGTTCTGGATGGGAGATGGGACATAGTTCTAAAGCTAATGGCTGATTCGGGGTGATCAGGCATGCCCGTGCTGGTATAGGGTTTCCATTTTCTGGGTCTTCCCATTTCTTTAATAAATTGATGTGATAAATTTGGGTCCGTCTGGGTTGGATGTTTAATTCTACCAAGTAGGTAACCGGTGTGACCGCTTTTATTATCCGATATGGCCCTTACCATTTGGCTATCAACTTATGCTCTGAGGTGGGACGGAGGATTAATACCTTATCGTCGGGTTGTAAAACCCGTAGTTTAGTACCCTGATCATAGTAATGCTTTTGAGTGTCTTGTGCCTTTTCTAAATGTTGTCTCACATCCTCCCACACTGTCTGGAGATGTATCTTTAATTTGTGTATATAGTCTAGGATGGGTCGCTCCTCGCTATTTTCCTCCTCCCATAATTCTGCTGCCATATCCAATAGATTCCTAGGTTGCCTCCCAAACACAAGTTCGAACGGGCTATGCCCGGTAGAGGACTGCTCGTGTGTTCTTATTGCATATAATACTAGGGGAAGCTTTTGATCCCAGTCCCTCCCAGTTTCACTCACTGTCTTCCTTAAAAGGGTTTTGATCGTACGATTGTATCGTTCCACTAAACCATCTGTTTGTGGGTGATATACAGATGTCTTGATTTGAAGAACACCTAGGGACTTACATATCTGTTTCATTAATCCAGATACAAACGGTGTTCCCTGGTCCGTAAGAAGTTCTTCAGGAAACCCCACTCGGGCAAAGAACGCTATCATTTCTTGTGCTACCGCTCTAGTGGTGATCCTAGTGAGTGGAATAGCTTCTGGATATCTGCTCGCATAATGTACCAAGACGAGAATGTGAGTGTGTCCCTTACTGGATGGCAGAAGAGGCCCTACTAGGTCCATACCGACACGCTTAAAGGGAGTATCAATAATTGGTAGTGGCCGTAAGGGGGCTCTCCTTATGGCTCCTGGTTCTACCAACTGACATTTTGGACACTGGGCACAGTATCGCCTGATGTGTGCATATACCCCGGGCCAGTAAAACCGTCTCGGTAAATATTCCTCGGTTTTCTCCCGGCCACAATGACCCCCCCCCTGGTTGATTATGGGCTAGGAAGAGAACCTGTGTCCTATAGGGCTCGGGGACCACGAGTTGTCTCTTTTCCCTATTTGCGCTGGTGAGTACCCTATATAGCAAGTCCTTGTGTACCAAGAAGTAAGGACCTACCTCCCCAGTAGGGGCAATTTTGGCAGTTTTCCAGGCGTTCACTAGTGTGGGGTCTTCGTGTTGGCTCATTCTAAAGGACACGGGGGCAGTGTCTATATTGGCCACCAGTCTCTCTTTTCCTTCTCGTTCCTGTTTGGTTGCAAATTTTTGTTTCTCTGCTCTCCTTTCTTTCCGGGTCAATTTTATTCTTGTGGGTGGGCTACATATGGACTCTTTCCAAAAAGGGGCTGTACCCCACCATTCGTCTATGGGGTTACGTTTCCTGGTTTGATCCAGAATCTCGCTGAATCTCTGATAATCAGTCCCAATAACGCACTCCTCTATTAATTGATCCATGAGTCCCACGAAGAGAGGGTCTAGGTGAGTGTTCCATCCAACCTCTACCCTTGCAAGTGGATACTGACCCCGGTCCCCAAGAATACAACATATAGTGACCCACTGGTCATCAGTCTTTGGCGCCGGGTGTATGAGACTACGACGAATCACCGACTGACTGCATCCGGAGTCGATCAAGGCCAGGACCGGAGTCCCATTTATCCTGAGGGGGTACTTAAAGGACACATCACTTTTTCCCAGGCACAGAACTCTTCCCCGAGTGACGCCTATTTCCATCGGTTCTACCCCCTCATGTTTTTTTGGACATCCGCAGGTGATATGACCCCACTCCCCACAACTAAAGCATTGGGGTTGATGCATGGGACTTCTTTCCACGCTTCGTGAGGGGCCTGGTTCTTCAGTTATTCGTCTGGGAGGAAATTGAGGTGGAGGCATAGGCAATTTCCCATGGGTCGGGTTGGCTGATGTTTAGCCTCCCCGGATCTGTGGTAGGCGCATGCCAGTTCAACGGCCATCTCAGTCTCTATTCGGGGGTGTTGCCTTATCCAGTTTCGGGTGCTGATCGGCAGGGAATCCAAGTACTGTTCTAGGATTATTACTTTGATAACATCCTCACGATCAGTCCCTATGGGTCCCAGCCATTTTAATCCCAGGTCCTTCACCCGGTAATAATATGTCCGTGGGTCTTCATTGGGCCCCCATTTTACTTTTCGGAATTTAGCCCTGTAATACTCAGTGTCATGTCCCACACGCTCCAAAACACTTTTCTTTATCTCCGAGTATGGGGTGACACCACCCGGGTTGGCAGCCTGATAAGCGGATTGAAGCGTGCCCGTTAGGAGGGGGGCAACGTATTGGCCCCACCTGTCTTCAGGCCACTGGGCGGAGGAAGCGACTCTTTCGAAATTCGTGAAAAAAGAATCAGGGTCTTCCCCCTCCTGATACTTTTGTAGCACCGAACTTGGTACATTGGGATGCACCTTGCTGGCAGCGATGGTGTCTGTCAGTTTTTTTAATGCCGTCTCATGGACCAATTGGTTACTGGCCATGATTGTCACCTGACTTTTTAGAGCGGATTGCAGGGCCTCTCTGTCCTCCTTGGCCTCTCTTTGTTGTGCTTCCCACACTAACTGGAGGTGGCGCTGGCCCTCTGCAAGTTGTTTAATCATGTCCTCGAGACCTGGTTTATCCTCCATGGTCTCACTGTCTCTGTACCCCTTTGGGGCCCTTTGATCCCACTTCTGACACTACTGTGGGGGATTGGGGCTATGGCCTGGGATACAGAGAACGCAAACGCAGAGTTTTGTAACCCTTGGCAGGGGTTTTTCTTGCTTTATTTTTGATTCTGTAAGAGGGTGAACACATGTATAGGAGAGTATCCTTTCTTTCCTCCTTTTTGTTCTTCTTCTTCTACTCTGTGGGAGGCCCGAGGTCCTTAAGGGTTTCTTTAACCTTCTCTCTTTCAGGTGGCGAGTTTCAGAGGTCCTCCCCTTGGTCCACGGTTTCCCTCGGAAGAACAACAGAGGATACAGCAGGTAAGTGGGACGATACTCCCTTGGTCTATTGGCTTCTGTGATTAGTGAGGGGAGAGGGGTGGTTGTGAGGGAAGTAGTGAGGGGTTAACAAACTCTAATGTTTTTTACGGAGTTCTTCTTTTAGTGCAGAAAACTGGGTTTTTTTGTGAGGAGGAGGGAGGGAGGTTTCTCTTTATCTAGAAGGGAGTGGGAGGGTGCCCTGGGTATCCTTCCCTGCTCCCACCTCCTGTTCTTTCCGCACCTTCCCTCTCCCCTTCCCTTCGTTCCCCTTACTGTTGTTGCCCCTAAAAAGGCCCCGTACCTTGTTTAGCCACGACCCTCCTGGGCCGTGGTAGGCTACTTCGTGTCCTCTGGGGTTCGTTGCTCCGGCCGTCTTCTCTCCGTCGGAGTTCGCTCTCGGCTCCTGTTCTCCTTGTTTGTCGTCAGCAGGGAATTCCTTCGGCTCCGGTTTCACCGCCCTCCCCTCTCTCGCGGCGTCTTCCATCTTTAAAGATCGGGCAACCCGGAAGTCGGGTGCCGATTGCCGTCTCCGCCCCCACGCGTCTCCCTGACGACGTGGGCGGAAGTCGGGGAAGGCGTCGGGCGAACGCCAAGTCTGGATGTTCGTAGGCGAGGCGAGCGACGCCCGCCTACAGTGCCCTAGGCTGGCTTACCTCCTTCTTCTCCGAAAGAACCCAAAGAGTTCGCCTCCCACCTTTCCGGTTTACAGCCACCGAGATCATCTGTGGGGTCCCTGAAGGATCCTCCCTCAGCCCCACCCTTTTCAACATCTACATGGTTCCTCTCGCCAACATCCTCCGCCCCCACGGCCTCACCATCATTTCATACGCTGACAACACCAAGCTCATTATCTCCCTCACTAGGAACCCAGCTGCCGCCAAGAATAACCTGCACGCCGGACTCCTCGACATCACCAACTGGATGACAGCAAGCCACCACAAATTGAACTCAGACAAAACAGAGATCATCATCTTCGATCCCAACAAGACAGCATGGAATGTCTCTTGGTGGCCCACCACCCTCGGACCACCCCCAACACCCACCACCCACGCATGCAATCTTGGCATCATACTGGACTCATCTCTCTCCATGACTCAGCAAATCAACGCCATATCATCCTCCTGCTTCAACACCCTTCGCATGCTACGCAAGACTTTAAAATTGGATTCCTTTAGAAATAAGAACAGTCACCCACACCCTCATAAGCAGCAGACTGGACTACGGCAACGCCTTCTACACAGGGACCACAGTCAAGCTTCAGAGAAAACTCCAGTGAATCCAGAACGCAGCCGCACGTCTCATCCTCAACCTCCCTCGCCACGAACACACACCCACCCACCTCAGATACCTACACTGGCTGCCCATCAACAAAAGGAAAAATTTCAAAATCCTTGTCCACACTCAAAAAGCCCTTCACGACACTGGACCGGCCTACATCAACGAACAAATCAACTTCCACATACCAACTTGTAAACTCCGCTCCGCCAACCTCGCCCTCGCTAGAGTCCCCCGCATCCAACGCACCACCTCCGGCAGCAGATCCTTCTCCCATCTTGCCGCCAAAACCTGGAACTCCCTCCCCACCATCCTACGCAAGACCCAGGACCTCCTAACCTTCAGAAAGCACCTAAAAACATGGCTTTTCGAGCAGTAACCTCCACCCCCCTATCCCCCCCAGCACCTTGAGACCTACCGGGTGAGTAGTGTGATTAAGAAATGTATTTGATTGATTGATTGATTGAAAGGCTCATTAAAGGAGGGCAACATGATACGACCGCCACGTCTCCCCATAGCAGAGACAGAAAAGAATGATATTGAGTGAACATTAATGATTAAAGGGCAAAATGTATATGTAAATTTGAAACGCAGCAGACATCATGGAAACATGGGTCTCCTACTGACATGCAGGCCCAATCAGCACTGCTGGTGCGGGGGTAGCTGAGAGGGGAAAACATTACCTACAGACATACACACCCCGTAGTTAAAGGGGGTGTAATTTCTGCACAAGAAAAGGCAATACTAAATGTGAAGGTGGCTGGCTGGACATGGAAGAAGGGGAGGTTGGGCAACATCCACCACAACATGTATTCCACTTGTTCTAAGGGTTGATTACATAACGGGATAATGGGTGGGAGGGAAGGATACACACAAATGGAGACAGGCAAATTGGGGAACCGCCTGTTTTGGGCGGGGGGAGGGACACATTTGTTAAGTTACCAAAGGGGTTTGTTGGGGTAGTGCAACAGTTACAGACTCATAGTGGACAGGAAAAGATAATAGAACACAGTACATCATGCATAACATGACTGACCAATCAGTAGAGACCGCCGATCTGGTGGGAGCCAATACAGTGAGGTTGTTAACATGGAATGTCAGAGAGATGAATGACTGCAGAAAAGTGAGGAAGGTAGTAGCCTACCTTCAACAACATGGAGTGGATCTAGCAATACTACAGGAGACACACCTAGCCCCTGATAGCAAGGTCCTGAACTCTATGGGATGGCGAGGTCAGATTTTGACAGCTGGGTTCACTTCACCACGGCTGGGAAATAATGATATGGGCGGCTAAACAATCTAACATACACCTGAAGGAACTCCAGACTGATCCACAGGGCAGATTCATCATGGCTTGCTGTAGCAAAGGTAATCTCACTTTCCTACTGGTTGGGCTCTAAGGTCCCAGCTATGATGACCCCCAGTTTTATCTAGATTTAGTCATGAAAGCCTCTGCATGGGGATCCTGCCGCAAATATGGGGAGGTGATTTTAATTGCACACTAGACCCAGCAATAGATTGATTGGGGGGCACACATAGGGGACCGGCCCCCACTGCGAGAATGGTGACTGCCATCGCATCAAATACTGGGTTAGTGGACATTTGGAGACACAGACACCCTGATAGGGGGGATACACACACTACTTGCAGTGCACAATCTACATACACACATAGACCTGTGGTTGGTGTCTAGGAGCCTAGTCTCTAGAATACACACGCAGGAGCCATGGCCCAGAACATACTCGGATCACTAACCAGTCCCCCTCTTATTTGAAGTGGGGCCGTGTCGGGCTGCCCCATTCATGTGGCGTTTTGCGCCATATTCCTTACTGGACACAGCATTCCGAGATGACCTAGCTAAAGAAATCAAAGAATACTTCTAAGTAAATATATGCTTGGTTCCTAACTTTGGCATGGTGTGGGAAGCGTTCGAAGTGTATATCCGTGGGACTGCAATAGCTGAGCAGGCAGGGGTCCTGAAATCATTATGTAGTCGATTGACCCTATTAGAGCGCGAGGTAGCACAGCTGAAGAGGGAACACTTGACAACAGAAGACAAGCAATTACAAGGTCACATTCATGAGAAGCTAATAGAATTCAACGACATAGCTCAAAACGAGGTCCAGCACATGACAAAGTATGCATCAGCACAAGTTTATGGGGAGGGGGAATGACCTGGGCCAACACTGGCAGGTATGGTGCACCCCGATAGAGAGAGGGACACAATCCGAGAGGTACAGGATGAAGACGGTAGCCTCAACAAAGACTCAGTAAAGGTAGTCAGCTGGTTTCGTGAATATTATGCAGCGCTTTTTCCAACAAAGATATCCCCAGACATAGACGCAATTGCAGATTACCTGGCACAGATCATCATACCCTGGTTGACAAATACGGACAAAGAATATTTAAAGGCACCGCTACAACCGGCTGAAGTACGTAAGGCCCTCAAAAATATGGCTAAAGGAAAGTCCCCAGGTCCAGATGGGTTTGCAGTGTCTCTTTATGAGACGTATCAAGATTTGTTGGTCCCACACTTGATGACATTGTATGAGGAAATGGCAGGTGCTAAAGAAATGCCACCCTCTATAACAGAAGCACTAAATATTACACTACTTAAACCCGGTAAATCCCTCGTACAATGCTCCTCGTATAGACCACTATCTCTGATCAACATGGACACTAAAATGTTTGATAGAATCCTGGCAGATAGGCTGGCGACATTGCTGCCAAAAGTAGTAAAGCTGAAACAAGTGGGATTTATCTCCGGTTGCAGCATAACAGCAAATTTGTGTACAGCATTTGGTGCTATACAACAGATAGACCCAGAGGTGAGTGCGATAGTTTTTCTCGATGCCGAAAAAAGGCATTTGATTCAGTGGAACGGAACTTCATGCTGGCAGTGCTTCGCCACATAGGAGTGGGAGATATTTTTATACAACTAGTGCAAACCCTTTACACAGCGCCCGTAGCCAGAGTTAGAATTAATGGATCCATCTCAGAGGTCATATCCGTCACCCAGAGGCACTAGAGAGGGATGCCCACTATCGCCCCTGTTGTATGCATTGGTTGCAGAGCCCCTGGCGTCTGTGCTGCTTGAGTACCATGGACACAGGGGCATTCGATTCCCAGGATATAACCTGATTATCTCTGCTTATGCAGATGGTACTCTGCTGTATATACGTAACCCCAGGCATAACCTCGGACCTGCACTCCGAGAGGTCCCAAAATTCAGCACTCTTTCCAGATTGGGGATTAACTGGGATAAATCTATAGCATTCCCCCTCACACAGGCCACGACTCTAATAGTCATGGATTTCCCTCTCAAATGAGAAACTGACTCTGTACACTACCTAGGCATTCAAATACACACAGACCCCCAGATAGTCTTGATCGATAATTACAGAAAAGCAATACAAAAGCTGACAGAAAATATAGGCTTGGTTCCTAACATTAGAAAATGTGGAGTGGTGGATTGGGCTGCAATTGTCACTGGTGGGGCGCATAGCCCTTATGAAGATGGTGATACTACCACGCTTTTATTTCTTTTCCAGAAGATCCCTATCCTGCTACCGAGGACAGTCTTCTCCACCTTGACGACTCTTCTCATTAAGTGAGCATGGGCTGTCAAGCAGCCCAGAGTACAGTGGAAGGTACTGGCCCTGCCATATGAGATGGGTGAACTTAATGCACCCGACCTGGAGACATATTACAGAGTAGCACACTCAATATTTGTATTTCACTGGATGTACTGACCCCCTGAGATGCCCTATTTGACATTAGAATGAGATATGTTGGCGCTGCAACCCCTGCTAAGTCGGTTGTTTCAGCCCATAGTCTGCAGGCCTGGAACATTTGACTCTCTAAATATCACCACCCACGTGTGGCCTTGCCTCATAACTAGAAAAGCGCTATCCCACTTATATTCTCCTCACATACCAATTGAATGGTGCACATGGTTCCTGCTGGGGCGAGACAAAAATAAGGTTGCAACCTTCCGTGATCTGGACATCAAGATGATGGGGTTTTTTTTAAGTGAGAGGGTAATGCGTACTTGGGCATCAATCACGGAAAAGATGCAGGAAACGACCCCACTCATGCAGTATCAGTGCTACAGGGCACGTCACAATATGTGCACACTACTGGGGGACGAGTTGCAGGAACCACCTGATATGCAAGCTCTCTCAATGTTCATTGCGGATACCCAGCCCTGCAAGCTATGGACTAGATTATACGCATATGCACAAGAGGCACGAGGGACGGGGTTGACGAAAGCCAGAGTGGAATGGAAAAGGGACACAGGGACACAGTGGCGATACTGCTGTGCGGTGACACGAAACATATTACTAAATGGAAGGCACCGTTTGGTCCACTTCAAAATACATCAACAGGACATACTACACACCCCTTAGACTATTCAGATATGGGCTATGTGACACATCAGATTGCCCCAGGTGTGGAGAGGTAGAAGTACACATGGCGTGGGTTTGCCCGAGCATACAGCGTTTTTGGGGGAGCGTGTTTACCAAGCTGGAGGTCAACGTGGGGAGCCAGCTGGAGCGCACGCCGCTCCTACCCCTCCTAGGATACGACAGGGAAGTGGCGAAAGAAAGCCAACGTCTGGCCCCAATTGGTGTGCTGGTGGCAAAATGCAGAATAGCTATGAGATGGGACCGTGGCCCCCTAATGACCTTAAAAGAATGGCATTCAGATATGTTATAGTGCAATACACAGACAGACACATACAATTAATTAATTCCCCCAAAAAGTCGGCCCAAAAAGTACTGGGAACCCTATCAAAGGTACTTAGTTGTAAAGGAGACGGGTGAGCCAGAGGGAGAATAGACGAGAAATATTGATATGCACATGTCACATGAATCAACCGTTTCCAACTAGGCAGGTTGCAAGTTTACGATTAATACGAATTTGAAGCACTCACTATTAATCCAGAGAGACTGGGCTGCCGCTTTGATGCCACTACTGTGATGCGCTGTCATAATTGGCCCCGTAGAAGGGGTGTGGTCTATCACTGCGAGACTGTTTACAAAGATTTAATGCATTGCATGTATGTAACCAATGGTGTCTTAACTGTTGCTTGCTTGAGTTTGAATTGATGTATACGTAAAAGTATAATTAAAACATTTAAAAAAAACTATGACCCCTTCACAGTTTTCCTGATGAATTCTGAAAGGTCAAGCTTGCTGGGGGTAGGGTGCTAAACTCTTGCTTGCTTTGGACATACCGTGAGCATTCATGGTGGCATTGTGGCCATTCTAAACATCATACATGGCTCACGCTTGACATAATGTGTGCAATAATGGTGACATTCTGGATATTCTAAACATCATACGAGGTCCACCCTTGACATAATGTGGGCATGTGGAGTGAAGGTATCGCTAACTTAGACATAATAAAGGTTTAGGCATAAAATAGTCTGGGTACTGAGGATGACATTCTGATTATCCAGGGCATAATTGAGGCCCATTTGTGATGTACAGTGGGCATTCGTGGTGATATTCTGGCTCTCCAACGTATATTAGGAGACCATCCACCACATAATGTGGATATTCAAGGCAACCTTTTGTGATGTCCCCCACAAAATAAGTCCATTTATGACATAAGGCGACTGTTGATGGTGAGATTTTGGCTTTGAAAACATATTAGGGGCACTTCTGTTACATACTCCTGGCATTCAGGGTGACATTGTGGGTGTCACAAGCAAGATAGGGGTTCATTCTAGACACAATGTTGGCATTCTAGGTA
This sequence comes from Pleurodeles waltl, assembly GCF_031143425.1. Taxonomy (NCBI): domain Eukaryota; kingdom Metazoa; phylum Chordata; class Amphibia; order Caudata; family Salamandridae; genus Pleurodeles; species Pleurodeles waltl. The sequence goes on along the minus strand of NC_090450.1, from coordinate 742,326,788 downwards.
TCAAACTCATAATTGGGGTCTATCAATAACATAATGTGGCCATTCAGGAAGGTATTTAGACTATCTCTTGCATAATATGTACATCCATCCTTGACCTGTGTGGTAGTTCAGGTGCAAGAACTGTATAACACTTCAAGCGCATTATGCTTCAGTCTGTGGACGTCTGCACTACAAGTAGAGCTGATGGGAAGAGGAGGTGATTTGCAAATTTAGTGGCAGCAATTCAGGGCTCAATTTTGGCATGAGTTGGTCCTGAGGACACCATCACAGCACTGGTTGTAGTTGCACGTATGCGAGGAAGAGCACAAGCTATTTTGCCTTTTCTGAATGCTGGCTGCACACCTCAAGAAAAAAAGCTACACCCTGCTCTTAAATTGGCATTTAAGACAAGAGTCAGCCCAGGTATCTTGAGCAGGGGCAGTCCAGGACCTAGGCTGACAAGCTGCGACTCATGCTGATCCACGCTACCCTGCCTCCAGTGCCAAGGCGCAACTGCCCAACTGTGAGGACTGTGGTGTACTATTTGAGATGGTTGTGTGACTTTACTGTGTAATAGACTCGCAAAAGTGTCTGGGGTCCAGTCAGACTTGCTTGTAAAACCTTTAGCTGAAGCCTGGGTAGCTGTTGCTTCAAGCAGCAATGCTGAAACATAGCAACTAATGTAAATATTTAGAAGCAGCAAACAATGAAATAAGAAAGTTACACAACAAGAAAGAAACCCAACACTAATTTATAAAAATAGGTTATAATCCCCAAAAAGTAGATTTTTAAGCAAAACATAACGCTCAGCTTTATAGTCCAAAGTGCAAACAAGCATTGGTAACCATAAAGTTTAGAAACTTGTGAAAAGCTTTGAAAAGTTTGAAATAATTGTGTTCAGTTATGTTTGGAGCTGCCATGGAACCAGAACTCAAAGTCCTCCCACTGCTCCTGCTCGCACTATGACCCTGGAACCGGCGATGGCGAAGACAACAACTGTAAGTACACCCACCTATCACACACTGGAGAGAAAGCCATTAGAACACACACACAACACACACAGCCAGAACAGCCAGCGATGGCCACATACACACAACCACACATCCATACCAACACTCACACACAGCTACTTACACAAACGCACAAACAAACCACACACATGCGCACCAAAAATACACACACCATGGCCAACACACACATGCCAACCACACACCACCCCCACTGGCTAACACACCCCAGCACAACATCACTGAGTCACACAGCGACATCACAACTGCAACTACGCATTGGAAAGCCATTGAACTGCGCACCTACACATGAAAATACATACTGGCAACAACACGAACGACAACTCACAACCAAGCAACACCATCGCACCCCCATACAACGTACCAAATGTCACACCACGCCCACACAATGCATATGACATAGCCATCCCCACACACATGGACGCACACACATCAACCACACAATAGCACAACACACCACCACAGCACATCGCACCATGAACAGTACACACTATGGGGGTCATTACAACATTGGCGGTAAAAGCCACTTACCGCCGTGCAGAAGACCGCCAATACTCCGCTGCGGTCGCGGAAATTCGCCACAGCTATTATGACCCATATCTCGGAATCCGCCGAAATTCAGACACCCACACAAGTCCGCCACACCAAAGGTCAGTGATAAACTGGCGAAAACAAAACCTCCACCGTCACGCCAACAGAAACACGCCCATGCTATCATGACCCACGAATCCACGCGGCGGTCTTTCAACCGCGGTATTCCATTGGCGGTACACAATGCCGCGCTCAAAATACACACACATCTCCAAAACACCGCCACATTGGGCAATTCAAATTACACACACCTGATACACATACAAACACCACTCCCACACACCCAACACAATATAAAACACACACCCACATCACCCACAAACCCCTACAACCAAAACTGATTGACGAAGGCCAGAGAGAGAGCACAGAATAGACAACCCCACCACCCAGAGGCACACAACACCATCACCCACACAACATCCACGCACAAAACACCACACACCACTACACATCACCACACTCATCACCACATACACCTCCCCACACATCACTTACACCACCCCATGGCACGGCAAAGACACCCCAGGTTCTCCGAGGAGGAGCTCAGGGTCATGGTGGAGGAAATCGTACAGGTAGAGCCACAGCTATTTGGATCACAGGTGCAGCACACCTCCATAGCTAGGAAGATGGAGCTATGGCGAAGAATAGTCGACAGTGTCAACGCAGTGGGACAGCACCCAAGAAATAGGGACGACATTAGGAAGAGGTGGAACGACCTACAGGGGAAGGTGTGTTCCGTGGTCTCCAGGCACAACATCGCGGTACAGCGGACTGGCGGGGGACCCCCACCTACTCCCCCACAACTAACAACATGGGAGGAGCAGGTCTTGACCATTATGCATCCTGAGGGCCTCGGAGGAGTCGGTGGAGGAATGGACACTGGTAAGTCAAATCTTAACTATCATATCCCCCACCCTACCTGCACGCTATCACAGACCCCCACCCTCACCCCCTCCCCTATCACTCCAACTCCTCACTAATGTACGAATAACACAAAACACCCATCCCAACACCAAGCCCTGCATGACACAACAAAGCATGGACACCCATCGCTAAACCATGCCCACTGCACATACCCATAACACCCCCCAACCATCATCACACAAGCCCCCACACAGAAATGCTAGCACTGGGGTACACGCTCACGCACCCATTGCACACCATGACACACACACATGCAATAATTATGCTTTTACACCCCTGCAGGACCACTACCTAACGTCACCAGACAGGAGGGTCCAGACATCTCTACCCCACCCACAGAAGAGGCCCACAGTGATGACCATACCTCCGTACCCAGGACACGTCAATCAGCTGTGTGTCCACCACTACAGGGAACCCAGGATAACCCACCACCCCAACAACAACAGGGACCTGGGGACAGTGGTAGTGGGCACACGGTCCAGGGGACGGAGGCACGGGAACACAGGGGAACTGGGAGGGCTATTGTGCAACGGGGGCGGACAGGCCAAGGGAACCCACTCTCCACGAGGCCCTCTCCTCCATCATGGGAGCATACCACCACTCCCAGGAGACGATGGCTACGGTCCTGGCCAAGTTTCAGGAGACCCAGCGCCTCCAGGAGGAACAGTATTTGGGCTTCAGGGAGGAACTCAGAACCATCAGCTCCACCCTGGGCACCAGCGTAGGGGTGCTGAAGGACATACAGAACACCATGAGGGACACCGTGGCACTCCAAGGGGCCACTGACACTAGCATGGACGATGAACTGCCCACCACCTCCGCCGGCGCTAGTGGACAGGACGCCCCGCCACAGGACCACCACACCAGCACCCCACCCCCTGCAGACAGAGAACCACCCCGCAAGCGGTCCCTGAGATCCAGGAACAGGACAGAGCACGATGGCAAGACCCCCGCCAAGAAATGAGACCACCCTGATTGTCATCCCACTGTCCCACTTTGTAACCCTGTCCATATTGGAACTGCCCCAGCTCCACTTCCTATGCCCATATGGGCAGTGCACCTGTGAGACTAATAGACTGGACTCTGCCATGGACATTCCTCCACCATCACCCCTCACCATTTTACCACCCCCTCCAATAATTAGCACTTCAATAAACACCCTTGAAGCACAAAACAATCTGGAGTCAGTCTGTGATTTAGAAAAAGTGTATTAGCAATGACAGTGACAAAATCCGTTCTCAATAGTAATGTCAACATACCTATGTCACACATCACAAGTCCATGAAGGATGCAAGCAGATGACACACGTTGGTAACCACACCTGTGAAACCGTAATGGAAATGTACAACTCAGTTACGAAATACTGGTTGAAAATGACAGACAGGATAGAGGTAGAAGTGTGAAAGTACTTGTAGTAGTCAAGAAAGTGTTCTCACCTGTGTGTCACTAGAAATATTGCTGTATGACTGAGTCCCTGTTGTCAATGTCTTCTTCCTCTGCTTCCTCCTCATCACTGTCCACAGGCTCCACAGCTGCCACAACACCATCATCTGGACCATCCTGCAGAAAAGGCACCTGGCGTCGCAAAGCAAGATTGTGAAGCATACAGCAGGCGATGATGATCTGGCACACCTTCCTTGGTGAGTAGAATAGGGAACCACCTGTCATATGGAGGCACCTGAACCTGGCCTTCAGGAGGCCGAAGGTGCGTTCGATCACCCTCCTAGTCTGCCCATGGGCCTCATTGTAGCGTTCCTCTGCCCTGGTCCTGGGATTCCTCACTGGGGTCAATAGCCAGGACAGGTTGGGGTAACCAGAGTCCCCTAATAGCCACACACGGTGCCTCTGGAGTTGACCCATCACATACGGGATGCTGCTATTCCGCAGTATGTAGGCGTCATGCACAGAGCCAGGGAACATAGCATTTACCTGGGAGATGTACTGGTCTGCCAAACATACCATCTGTACATTCATCGAATGATAACTCTTCCGGTTCCTGTACACCTGTTCACTCCTGCGTGGGGGGACCAGAGCTACATGGGTGCCATTAATAGCACCTATAATGTTGGGGATATGTCCCAGGGCATAGAAGTCACCTTTAACTGTAGCCAAATCCTCCACCTGAAGGAAAACGATGTAGCTCCTTATGTGTTTCAGCACGGCAGACAACACTCTGGACAACACGTTGGAAAACATAGGCTGGGACATCCCTGATGCCATGGCCACAGTTGTTTGAAATGATCCACTTGCAAGGAAATGGAGCACTGATAGCACCTGCACTTCAGGGGGTATTCCTGTGGGATGGCGGATTGGTGAGATCAGGTCTGGCTCCAATTGGGTACACAGTTCCTGGATTGTGGCACGGTCAAACCTGTAGGTGATGATCAAATGTCGCTCCTCCATTGTTAACAGGTCCACCAGCGGTCTGTACACCGGAGGATTCCGCATCTCCTCAAATGTCCCAGCTGATGGTGCCTAAGAATAACAACAGCGACCACAGAGTCAACAAATTCTCGGGTATGTACCCACAGCTACACAGAACACGAAACATTATCCAAAAAGTTGTCTGTACGTGTGTTGAGTCGAGGCCTAGGTATGTGTGACGCAGTTGAAAATGAAGCCATGTGGGCCCCTGAAATGGCTGCTGCCTGACCTCTAAACTGGGACAATGGGATGTGAGGTAACTGGGCTGGCATTGTACACCGTCGCGGTAGGCGGTCGAAGACCGCTGCGCAATGCTGCATTGATTAACATTGGACCCTATGGGTCCCAGGAGCCAATGACGAAGTGCGCCGGCGATGATGATACGCACCGCCGCGGACGTCACCGCCGCAGACGTGACCGCCATTTTCTATCTGTTCAATCACTCGATACCTGATCTTCGACAGGAGAGGACCTATACTGCAAGTGCTGCTGTGACCTCGGTCTGGAAGAGACAATGGCACGTGCGTCTGGGGAAAGGGCCCCTGCCTTCACTGCACAGGAGTTGGAGAAGCTCGTGGACGGGGTCCTCCCCCAGTACACGCTACTCTACGGTCCTCCAGACCAACAGGTGAGTACATAGGGTGCAAGTTGAATGGGCTATGCCTGGGTGGAGAGGGCTGGTTGTAAGAAGGAAGGGGGCAGAGTTCTGCGAGCATGAAGGACTGTGAATGCATGTGCCACATGGCAAGGGTAGGGATGTGGGCCACTCACTTCGACGGTGAAGTTGGTACTGACTTCTCTTCTTACCCTGTACATGTCATGTAGGTCAGCGCCCACCAGAAGAAGGATATTTGGCGTGCCATCGCCAAGGACGTCCGGACCCTGGGGGTCCACCAGAGACGGAGCACCCACTGCCGTAAAAGATGGGAGGACATTCGCCGCTGGAGCAAGAAGACGGCGGAGGCTCAGCTGGGGATGGCCTCCCAACGTGGGAGGGGTGCCCGTCGCACCATGACCCCCCTGATGTTCCGGATCCTGGCGGTGGCCTACCCTGAGTGGGATGGGCACTTGAGGGCATCACAGCAGACACAAGGGGGTGAGTACACTCTCATTCAGCTGACATTGCGTGCAGTGGAGGGGTCTGGGTGGGGGAGGGCTGTGGGTTTCCCTAGGCCAGGGCTAGTTCCATAGTCTAGGCCCCTCCGTAATGCAGCATATGTGCCACTCCACCCCACCTCTGTAGAGTGCCAAGTACAGGTATACATGCCCCTGTGTCATCTATGTGTGCAGATGTCTACCATAGCCATGTAGGCCATATCCCAGGAACTGCATCTGTAGAGCCCAACAGCGCAGCGTAGTGCAGGGGGCTGCTGTGTCTGTATTGTCCGCCAACGGTAGCTGTAAGCCATGCACTCAACCTGTCTTTCTTCTGTCGTCGTCCCCCCTTTTTGTGCTCTCCCTGTTCTTTTGTGCATCAGCATCATCAGGCGGAGGTACAGTGGCACCGGAGCACGAGGGGGCTGCATCCCACATGGCCATGGAGGGCCACACCACGGACTCAGAATACACCAGTGGGACAGAGGGCGAGGGGAGCTTCACGGCGGTCACCAGATCAGCAACCAGCGACGCGGACTCGTCCTCCGATGGGAGCTCCCTTGTGGTGGCGGCAACATCTGTGCCCCCCACATCTACAGGTACAGCCGCCACCCCCCCTACTAGCACCGCCCTCCCAGCAGACCCTCAGCCTTCACCCCGTGCCCGCTCACCCAGGAGGGTGGGCATCACCTTCGCCCCAGGCACCTCAGGCCCTGCCCCTGTCACCTCTGCTGCCCTCAGTGAGGAGGCCATTGACCTCCTCAGGTCACTCACTGTTGGGCAGTCTACCATTGTGAATGCCATCCAGGGTGTAGAAAGGGAGTTGCAACTCACTAATGCATTCCTGGAGGGCATTCATTCTGGTCAGGCTGCCCATCATCGAACCATGCAATCTCTGGCCTCAGCACTGATGGCAGCCATTGTCACTGTCTCTAGCCTCCCCCTCCAACTTCCTCCACCCAGACCCAATCCCCTGTACCTCTGCCTATCCCAAGCAGACCAACAGACCAGCCTGCACACACGTCAACACACAAGGGAAGCTCAGGCAAACATAGGCACCACACATCCCACAGGCACTCACGCAAGCATCACCCACATACAGACACAGCAACATCCACTTCCTCCACTGTGTCCCCCTCCTCGTCGTCCCCCTCCTCCCTCCCAGTGTCGTCTACACTCTCACCTGCATGCACTACCACTACTGCCACTAGGACTCGCACCAGCACACCCACCACCACACCCCGCTCACCTGCACTCACCAACCCCACTACCATTTACACGTCCCCTGTGTCCTCTCCCAGTGTGTCTGTGACGCCCCCTCCCAAAGTTCACAAACACGGGCACACACACACCCAACATCCATCCACCTCACGACAGCCTCCAGAACATGCACCTGCACCCAAATCATCAAAAGTTACACTTCCTACAACCACCTCCTCTTCCTCCACTCCCAGACCCCCTCCAGCTATCCGTCCCAGTGTTCGTCAGAAACTTTTCCTGAGCAACTTTGACCTCTTTCCCACCATCCGCCCCTCCAATTCATAGGTCCCGTACTAGCACCTCAGCCAAAAAATCTCTGGTACCAGTGGTGCCTGTTAGAGGTATGTGGAGTGCACCGGGCACCAGGGCAGCCAGTGTGACACGAAGCCAAAGCACAGCCAGTCCCCCCCCGTGAAGCACCAGAAGTTGGACAGTGCCCGACGGGATAGGGGGAAGACTCCAGCCGGCAAAGCCGCTCACAAGGGTCCCGGGGGGAGTGTCGACTCAGCTGTGACTCCTCCCAAGGTGGGGAAGGGGCAGAAGAAAGCGCCAAAGTCTGGGAAGAGCAGCACGGCGGAGAAGGCCGCCATCATCCCCGCTGCCCAGGAGGCCACCGCCAGCCCGATCGTCACTGGTCAGGAGACCACCGCCAGAGTCAGTGCCCAGGAGGGCAGTCCCATCGTCACTGGTCAGGAGACCACCGCCAGAGTCAGTGCCCAGGAGGGCAGTCCCATCGTCACTGGTCAGGAGACCACCGCCAGAGTCAGTGCCCAGGAGGGCCCCGGCAGCCACAGCCCCGCTGGGCAATGAGGGACCGCCATGGCAAACACCGCTGCACAGGTCAGAGACAGCAAAGTCAAGCACCGCTGAACAGGGCAAGCACCACTGAACAGGGCAAAGACCGCCATGGCAAGCACCGCTGAACAGGTTAGAGACATCAAAGTCAAGCACCGCTGAACAGGGCAAGCACCGCTGAACAGGGCAAAGACCACCATGGCAAGCACCGCTGAACAGGTCAGACACTGCAAAGTCAAGCACCGCTGAACAGGGCAAAGACGGCTGAACAGGGCAAAGACCGCCATGGCAAGCACCGCTGAACAGGTCAGAAACTGCAAAGTCAAGCACCGCTGAACAGGGCAAAGACCGCCATGGCAAGCACTGCTGAACAGGTCAGACACTGCAAAGTCAGCACCGCTGAACAGGGCAAAGACCGCTGAACAGGGCAAACACCGCCAAGTCAAGCACCGGTAGCCCATGTGCGGCAGGGGCAGTGTCGGAACTGGGACCGTCACGGGGAGAGTGATGCACTCTGGGCACCTGTCCCCCTCCAGAACCAGTGGAGAACAGCATCCACTACCTCAGTCCTTAACAGGATGAAGCACTCTGGGCACCAGTCCCCCTCCAGAACCAGTGGAGAACAGCATCCACTACCTCAGTCCTTAACAGGATGAAGCACTCTGGGCACCAGTCCCCCTCCAGAACCAGTGGAGAACAGCATCCACTACCTCAGTCCTTAACAGGATGAAGCACTCTGGGCACCAGTCCCCCTCCAGAACCAGTGGAGACTGTCATCCACTTGAGAGACTGCGGCTTTGCACTCCCCAGGATAAAGCAGTGGGCAAACCACCCACTGAAAAGACTTGTGAGACTGTGGCTTTGCACTCCCCAGGATAAAACAGTGGGCAAACCACCCACTGTAGAGACTTGTGAGACTGTGGCTTTGCACTCCCCAGGATGAAGCAGTGGGCAAACCACCCACTGTAGAGACTTGAGACTGTGGCTTTGCACTCCCTAGGATAAAGCAGAGGGCAAACCACCCACTGTAGAGACTTGTGAGACTGTGGCTTTGCACTCCCCAGGATAAAGCAGTGGGCAAACCACCCACTGTAGAGACTTGTGAGACTGTGGCTTTGCACTCCCCAGGATACATCAATGGGCATGGAGCCCCTTTGTGGATCTGGCGTGGTGCTGTTGTCCGGCTGAGGTGCCCCCCCCCCCTTCCTTTCCCCCTGAGGTGCCTGTTGTATTTCTATCTGATGCCCCAGCAGTGTTCTCTCCGTTTCTGGTCAGGTATATGATGTGGGCCTCGACCATGCATTTTGGGCCCAGTGGTCCATTGACATTGAATGGTGCATACCTGCACTACTAATCGTGGTGTATATTTTATTTAATGTGTATATATATATGTATATATTTGGTTACTGTATTTTGATACATTACAAAGTCGTGAATGGAATGCTTGTGTGTGCTGGATGTCTGTTGGGTGGGTGAATGCACACATTGAGGTTACTTGGAGGAGGGGGAGGGAGGTGCTGGGAAATGCCATGCTTGATAGGTGACTGTCTGTTGGGGTGGTGGCTGCAGGTATGGTGCATGTGCTGCATGTGGGGGTGTCGGTGGTTGTGGTAAGTGCAGATGTGGTGACTGGGATGGATATCTGAGGAGCTGATATTGTGGTGACTGTGGGTAAGATGGGACTGGTGGCTGGATCTGCAAGTGATGATGTGCTGGCTGCAGGAGTGACAGGTGTAGTGTCTGTGAAGAAGGGGTTGTGGGGGAATCTGTGCAGGGAGTGGATGTTGTTGTGTCTGCAGGTGGGTGTTGTCTGCATGCATGCCAGTGGTGAGTCTCGTGGTGCTTGTGTTTGTCAGTGCCAGCAGGGTTTGTTGAGGTGGATGCATGCATGTGTTAATGTGTGCTCTGGATGGGTGTGGGGAGAGGGGTTCGGGATTGAGAAGAGGTAGGTGGAGGGGGCAGTAGACAAAGGGACACTGGCTGCTGTCAGTTCTCAGGCTAGAGCCTGAGAGGATCTCTTAAGGCCAGCCAGGGCACCATGAATGCCTTCCAGGAACGCATTGCTCTGTTGGACTTGAGCTTCCAGTCTCTGGATGGCATTCATGATGGTGGACTGACCCACAGAGATGGACCTCAGGAAGTCAATAGCCTCCTCACTGAGGGCTGCAGAGCTGACTGGGGCAGGGGCAGAGGTGCCTGCGGAAAGATGCCCACCCACCTGGGTGAGCAGGCACGGGCAACTGGGTGGAGAATTACAGGGAGAGAGGTGCTAGTAAGGGGGTGTCGGACAATGATGGTGCGGGGTGGTCCCAGATAGGTCCGCCACCGCCAGGGGGTGTCCACTGAAGGAGGATCCCGAAGATGAGGTGTTAGATCCTGGGAATCAGGCCTCATCAAATAAACATGTATCAGTATCCCAGGTTGCCTATCTACACATACCCTACAGTCAGCAGATCACCTATATAGGCCTAGTCAGTTCTCAGGCCAGTACTCCTGTCCCATGAAGGCCAGTTCTGTGGTGGAACTGTGATGCCAGCCCCACAATCTGTCTATACCAGAAACAGTACATGAATTACATAGTCCCAGTGATGAAAGGAGAGTCACACAGTCGCATATACAGGTAGCCTACACAGAGGGCAGTGGACTGACACCTCAGAGCCACTATGCAGATGGATGGAGCTGCTGATGCACAATGCTTAGGGTGCTACTGACACTCACATCCATTGTATGGCCAGGATGGAGTCACACATGTGCCTATATCATTAGTGCATCTCCACCACGCAGATATGGAGAGGTATGGAACATGGAGATGTAGATCCACTGACAGTAAAGCATGGGGACACATCTACATATAATACTCTGCCAGGGTTCCTATTGCCAATTCCCAAAGGTTGATGCACATGTGGCATAAACTACAATGGCACTTTGCCAGCATTGAGGCTCCCATATCCCAATTAAGGCCAGTCAAGTCCCAAAATATAGTCAGTACTCACACCCTTGTGGCTACTGTGCTGCCCTCAAATGCCCAACCAGGTCAGGGTTGGCCACTGCCAAATTGTGGGCCATTGGGGGGGTCAGGGTCCGATGGGCACCCCTCCCTCCTTAGGAGGACATCCCCAGCTGGGCCTCCGTGGTCTTCCAGGCCCAGCACCTCAGGTCCTAACACAGCTTGTGACAATGGATCTTACACCAGCTATGGACCTCCAGGATCCGCACTTGCTTGTTGATGGTATAACAGATCCTCTTCTTCCGATCGGCGTTGACCTGCATTGGTGACACAAACAGAAGGAGAAGGTCATGTACACAGGCATCATACCAACAGCAGTGGACTAATTACGACAGACCCATCAAATGCCTACACATACCTACATCATGGTTCACACACCTAAACTCCATGCCCCCTGCATGCATATACTCCCTGACCGGTACAAGTACGCCATTCACCATCTGTCAACACCAGAGCAGTACGCGCTCTATTGGCGACAAACATGCAAAAACCCAGCACTCTCAAAACAAAGTAATTTATGCATTGTGCTGATATGTTGTGGTTTAACCTTTTGCATTGCAGAGTTCAATCCTGAAAACTTATTTTTAATATGCTTACAAATACTGTTCCTTTGCAATGTATTGCTGCAGGTTTTCAGAGTGTGTTAGGGTGTGACCCCTTTCCAGGGCCTTCCAGAGACTTTCCCTGCAACATGCCTGGGCGTGGTTTTCGGGCTGGGTCAAGACTCTATAAAAGAGAGCCAGCCCAACTTCCAGTGCTCACTATTCAGAGGTCCTGGTGCAGAGCAGCAGCTTCTTCCTGAGCTCCTGTCCCGGCGGCCTATTTGCATCTTCCAGTCTTCTGCCCTAATCCTTCACTGGTGATCATTGTTCCAGGCGGTAAGACGGTGGTTGGACTGTCCCGACACCGTTATTTAGAATTTTCATATTCTTGGTTTAAATTCTTAAATGAGTAACAGATTACTTGCGCGCTACCATTTCTTGACATTTACATGGTGGCTTAAGAATCGGCAAGACGCGCGATTCGTTTTATGGTGTTTGAAACATTGTTGTCCATTGCGCGCTACTATTTCTTGACATTTACATGATGTTTTATGAATTGGCAAAACGCACAACTGGTTTCATGAGCATTTAACTTTGTTGTTCATTGCGCGCTACCATTTCTTGACTTTTACATGGTGGCTTAAGAATCGGCAAAAGAAGCGCGATTCGTTTAATTGTACTTTGATCTTGTTATTTATTGTGAGCTGTTATTTCTTGACATTTACATCGTGTTTTACGAATCGGCAAGATGCGCGATTCGATTAATGAAGATTTGACTTTGATATTCATTGCGTGCTACCATTTCTTTGTATTTTACATGGTAACACTCGAATTGGCAAGACGCACGATTCTCTACTCAAGTTTAATTCATGTTGTTTATTGTATGCCACTATTCTAAGATATTTATTATGTCATATTCGAGTTGACAAGTTATGTGATTTGTTTCCTGAATCCATATTGTGTTATTCATGGTGCACAATCCTTTTATGGTGTTTACTATATATATATATATATATATCTGCAATATGCGCAATTAGTGTTGAAACATTTTAAGAGTACACAGAAGGCCAGAGTTTCTAGATGCAATATTGTATGGTCCTAGTATACATTCTCAAAACAGGATTTATATGACTGGTTTAAAATCTAGTCAGAATGTTTTTTCTGATTCTCATGTAAAGGAAAGTACTTGAATAAGAAAGCTTTCATTTAATTCATCTTGATTCCCCTACAGGTATCCGGCCATCTTGAAACTTAGTCATTTTAAACTTAACTCTTAGATTGTTCATGTTTTCAGAGTGACTAGGCTTAGAATCATAGTCTAGTATTGATTTCAGGAGATCTAATTTTCATATTGGGTGTTCTAACCTTTTTCTTACTACAGGTCTCCCTTCCAGCTGTTCCCTTCCTAATCCCCTCTTCCCCTCTTGAACTCTCTCAGTCTCTGTGATTTATCTATCAGAGTCTTGGAGCTGTTCAGTGGTGGACGTGTTGGGAACATGCACAGACCCCGAGGATCTGGTGACTCTGACACCATCACACACACCCCATCACACATGACTAAGGCATTGGGCTCACCTGTTCCTCTGGTTCCCCATACAGCAGTCCATACAGGGGTAGGACCCCTTTGACCAGCTTCTCCAGCTCTTCTTGGGTGAAGGCAGGGGCCCTATCACCTGCAGGATGTGGCATGATGGCTACCAGAGACAGTACACAGCAGCTCACGTAATGGAGGTCTTGCTTGCTAGAGTGTCGGGAGGCAAGTGATCAAGGTGGCAGAAAATGGCGGTCACGGCTGCCGCATACAGCACCGTCACCGCTGGTGGTGCTCACCATTGGCCCCAGTCCCCCATGGGCAGCAATGTTACCCAATGAGAAGTTGCACGGCGGTTGCGACCACCTACCGCCATGACGAGATACGCCAGCGGGCTTAGGTTACTTCCACCTGTCCAGTGCTGCAGGACAGGCAGCTACCATTTTATTCACATATCATGCCTTAATGCAACAAAATAAGTGCACCATCCACCTTTTTCAGCAGAATGCGCAGTAGGGCCCAGTTGTGCCATCATGGTTTGACACATAAATGTGACATGCATGACAAAGTGACCTTATGTGGCTGGTTGTCTAATGACCAACATGTCCAGATACTCGTCGCCTGATTGGCGCTGTTACCGTATTGGTATATGGCATGAGTACATACAGGTTCAGTGCAGGACAGGTCAGTGTTCCACTTATGGTACATGACAAATGTGATGTAAGTCATAACTTATTGTTCAGGGGCAGCAATGTGCATTAAGGGTGGAGTCCATGCCGCTTCAGCATGCTCAATATAGTATGTGTCGACAGTGTGTGGCATGTCTACAGTGTTAGGTGTGTGCTATTTGGATATGTTCTGCTAACGTGTGTTGTGCATATCACATTGTGCAATTCCTCCTCTCCATCCTAGATTCCCTGTAATGAGGAGACTGAGACATGCACCAGTGTACCGTCCGCTAGTGGACCTTGCAACCCTGGAAGAGAAGCATGTAATACAGACCTGTGGTCTGAATCGTCAGACCATCATGGATTTATGTACCCAGTTGGAGCCATATGTATTTCCTGCTATACTTACTCCTTATGCTATCCCTCCCACAGTTCAAGTTCTGTCAGTGCTACATTTTCTTGCCACAGGATCCTTTCAAATTACAGTGGGCTTGGCAACCGGGATGTCACAGCCCATTTTCAGTGTTGTGTTGAAGGATGTATTGTGTGCATTTTTGAAACACCTGGGCAGCTACTTCAGGTTTGCCCCAAAGAGAGGATTTGGCCTATGTGAAGGCAGATGTGAGACACATCCCTCATGTGATAGGTGTCATAGATGGCACCCATATACCTTTGGTCCCTCCCAGTGCCAATGAACAGGTATATAGGAATAGGAAAAACTACCACTCCATCAATGTTCAGGTGGTGTGTGTGTGGCGGGCCAGTACATCTCCCAAGTGACAGCCAAGTTTCCTGGATCTGTGCATGACTCCTGCATTCTGAGGAACAGTAATGTCCCACACATGATGGCACATCTGCAGAGAGAGAGGGCTTGGCTCATTGTTAGGTATGCATCTGGATGTGTGTCCCTGTTATGGCACCTGTCATCACAATGTTTCCTGTGGCTGTACCTATCCTGCAAAAGGTCCTATCTCTGTACCCACAGGTGACTCTGGCTATCCTAACCTTCCTTGGCTGTTACCTCCAGTGAGATACCCTGCCACTGAAGGGGAACTCCTTTTTAATGAGGCCCACGGCAGGACGAGGCATGTAATAGAAAGGACATTTGGCCTCCTGAAGGCCAGATTCAGGTGCCTGCACGTCTCTGGAGGTGTCCTCCTCTACACCCCCCAAAAGGTATGCCAGATCATAGTTGCCTGCTGCATGCTCCACAATCTGGGCCTGAGAGTCAGATACCCTTACTAGCTGATGAGGAGGAGGCAGCTGTACCAGTGGCTGGTGATGCAGACATGGAAATGGATGAGGAGACAGATAAGGAAGGTGCAGCTGACTCAAGGGCTGAGCTCAACAAGCAGTACTTCCAGTAACATAAGGGTATGTTGTCTGTGCATTTGCATGTCTAGTATTTCAACATACTTTGGTATCAATGGTTCTCCCGACTTGGAATATCAGTGATGGTGTAATGTGTTCCTATCCCTATGTGTGTGTTGTGCGAGGTGACTGGCTGCATGTAAGGTGCTAAGTTGAAATGTCTCATCTCTGAAAAATGTTTGCTAAATGCAGGTTGAAAGAATCACATCTCCTATGGACAGGCCTGTATTGTGTTATCTGTTCTGCAGTCTCCTGTACTCATGTCATTCCAGCGACTGACTGTGCACTGTTCATCTATGTCACTCATACCTATTGCTTGAGCCATTCATTTTCATTATCCTTTGATTACTGTTCACTGAGTGGTGGTTTGCGCATGAGAGGTGCCACCTACAGTGTTTTGTAATGTATGTCCAGAGACTGGTGATGTACAAATGTTCTGTTGTGCCCTGTTTAGTTGCCTATTATACTGGGCACGTAAACTATGGACTATATACATGGTTTGTGTAGCACCATGCCTCCTATCCTGATAGTAGACTCCGTCATGGTCTTTTTGCAGGTGTGTTAAGTGGATTTACTCTGGTGTGTGGCAAGACTAGTGACTCCCTTACATAGGACCTGGCACATATCTGTTCTCCTGTTTCTGCTGCAGAGGATGCCTCCCTCTGAAGTTCATTTCACTGTCTGTTGGATTGTGGCCCATACCACATTGACAATTAGGTAGACGTACAATTGTATCTTTACAAATAAAGACACATATGCAGTAGCTGTGATCAATTGTGTTTATTGTGAATAGAGTGGCAAGCAGGTGATGAGTGGGGTCATGGCAGATGAAATCCTCAGAGTACGTGGCACCACTGTAGGTAGAACAGGTCCAGTGTCATTGGGCCATAGGAAATGGAGTAATGTCATTGAACAGTCAACAGGATGTCTCAGGATTGCGTTGTTAGCTGGGGGGCATTATGGCTTGGTATATGTGAGTGGGAATGGCTGTACATCGCAGCATGGTGTCCAAACGGGTGGGGGCTATGTGTGTATGAAAGGTTGTTTGTCCTGTCTGTGCCTGTTGTGCATGGAGTATGTCTTCTTACTTTCAAGGCTAGGATTAGTCCATTTCAGGGTAGTAAGTCTGGATTAGTGGCCCTTAGGATTGGTGACAGTGCTGTGTCTTTGTTTGGGCACGTTTGGCATTGTGTAATGCCATTGCATTTCTGTCATTGTTATGTGGTGGTCCTCAGTGGAAGCATCCTGTTGTAGCTAGTGCAATAGTCACACATGCAAGAGGTGTGCTGTGACGTGCACAATGCAGGTTTTGATGTGGATGGGCTAGTGCATGGTGGGAGCCGTAGTGATTGTACTTGGCAGTGCTATCTGTGGACTTGGAAGGAAGTGTGTGAGCAGTGGGGTGGGTGGTGGTGTGGCATGCAGGAGAGGTGCATTAGGTGACTAGGTGGGAGGTGTGGTGGTAGAAGGAGTGAATTGGGGAGTGTTTGGGTGGTGGGAAAGCATGCTGGACAGGACGCATCAGTGCCAGGGGAGTGTTAGTTACTCACCAGAGTCCAGTCCTCCAGGTATTCCAGTCAGTCCTTCCGGATGCAGGATGTCCACTACCTTCTCCTCCCACAATGTGAACTTTGAGGGAGGAGGTGAGGGCCCACCACCAGACTTCAGTACCACCAGCTGGTGCCTGGACGCCATGGAACGCACCTTCCCCTTAGTTCATTCCACCTCTTCCAGATATCCTCCCGCGTGCGTGGATGGGTGCCCATAGAGTTGACCCTGTTGACTATTCTCTGCCATAACTCTATTTTCTAGGCCATGAAGGTTTTCTAAACCTGTGCTCCTAACAGTTGTAGCTCTACGCTGAGGATTTCATCGACCATGACCCTCAACTCCTCATCAGTGAAGCATGGGTGCTTTTGAAGGAACTTGGTGGTTGTGGTGGGGGTAGGTGTTATATGTGTAGGGTGCAGAGTAGGGTGCTTGGTGGGGTGAGGGTATTTGGTTGTGAATGCTGGTAGATTGTGGTGTTGTGTGTAGTTGTGATGTGTGTATGGTGTAGGTGGTGCAGTTGTGTGGTGAGTGTATAGTGTATGTGTGCCTCTTGTGTGTAGGTGCTAGGTTTGTGGTTGTGGCTGCTCTCCTCTCGTTCTGTAGCTTTTGTCGCAAAGGCTTGTGGGTTGTGCTGGGGTATGTTGTATAGTGCTGTGTGGGGGTGTGACTGGTGTGTGTCAGGTGTGGGGTCTTTGAACTGTCCAATGTGGTGGTGTATTCTGACAGGAGTATGTTCAGTCCACAGCGGTTTGGACTGCCAACTGTTTTCTTCCATGGAAGGACCGCTGTGCTGATTTGTGGATCATAATATGATGGGCAGAATGTTGTCATTGTGGCGGTGCTGGGACCGCATCTTTCCCGCCAGCCAGTCTCCTGGCGGTGCTGCATTTGCGGCCGTTTTGTGGCGGTCTTCATTGTGAACTCTTAATATGGCAGGTAGTATACCGCCAACACTGTTGGTAGGGTGGAGGCTGCAACCGTGGCAGTCTTGTCATTATACCAAACTCATAATGAGGGCCTAATTGTCAGTGCCCAAATCTCTGCTCAGAAACCCACGACCTGTGCAATTAAATGTCAACTACTGACTAACAATGAGGTGTAGTCTTGAATCCACCTCATGCCTCTTAAGTCCAGTACCATAAACTCCCTCTCCCTTTATCTGACTCATGCCAGTTCCTGCTTTTTCCCTTTAAGATGTTTTATTCTTCTTTCTCTTCCTCCGTCTTTCCATTTTGTGTTTTTCCCTCTCTTGCTTTTGTAAATGTCTAATGTTGCAAAATAAGTGGCGGTCCACAAAAATGAGTGTTGCAAGAGAGCAAACATTATTAATAAAATATGAAAAATCGTATAAATAACATTTACTAAAAGAGCTTAATTAGAGAAACTTATGTTAGAAATATAAAACGTGCATGTTTGAAAATATTATTGGCATGGTGTCCGCCATCTCAAGTGAAAACATATTTGATGAATCATAACCATTTGTTCTGAAAAAAGATAATTAACATTGCTGAATAAACTAATGATTTTAAATTAATATTGATTAATTAAATAATGTACTAAATATGTTTGAATATTAAAATTGTTTTGTTCTTCATGTATTAGCTTTAGTTAAAAGGCCTAAGCTTTAGTATTTTTCCAGAGTACAGTGTTGAGATGTTCTGCTGACTTTATTGAAAATCTTTTGCAAACATTGTTTATTAACTGTCTCATTGAAAGCTCAAAGTGAAAATCTACTGCCTTTTTCACACTGTTCATTCTGTGCTTCCTGGTGATAATTATTGAAAGTTTTAACAATGGGTTTTAGTTTCTGGTAGGAAGTAATATTAGTTAAAATATTATGTTTTGTTTTCTACAATGTTTATATTTTATTTTTTCAGAAACTGTCGACCGTAGAGTAGCGTCAACGTGGGCTTATCTTGAAGACTTTGGAGAAAGTTAAAAACCCTAGGAGAGAGACAATTTAATTGGTTGCTCACTGTCACCCCACATAGTTTGGTCCAATAGGAGTCTAGTTAATGATTTTTGAGACTTTAATTTAGCAAAGTTTTGGTGGATGTAGTTCACTTGAGTAAGAATTTATTGCAGTGAAGATGACTTACGTGCTTATCGTTCTAACAGTTCAGCTACCTTGTTCCTACTTTACAGAGCTCCTGTCCTTTTCCATATTTCTGATGCTGATTGCTGAAGACCTGTTGTGCCTATACTCTGCTGACAGAGGCTTTGCTAACTGCTGTTGCTCTTAGGAGCAGTATAATCAATGTGCATTTGTTTTCCTCTTACAGGTTTTCCCATAGAAATTCAACCGCTTATTTTTGCTGGCGCCATAGTTTAGATGTTTTCCAAATTAAGTTTTGTCCTATTTTTTATTTTTGCATGTGAAAAAGCTCAGTCCCACACATGCTTTTCAAATTAGAATTTGCTTGCAAGGATCTCAGACCCAAAAATGTTATTGATTGTTTATTAATTGATTATGACTGATTCAACTGCACATATAATGAAATGTGTAACTATTACTCTAATAAGTCTGTTGCTAATCTGTATAATTCTTTTGGAGTGTCTTATGGTGAGTGCTCTTATCAGACTAAGATTCTTCAGACGTTTTGGATAACCTGTGTTGTTTTTTTATTGCTGTCTTCTGGTTTTAAGTATTATTTACATGTCCTTACCATTGTTAATATAAGGGCAATAAACGCTTGGACTTTACTAATTTGATGTGGTGATTCATGGCCACATAGGTCATGGTGAGTGTGAATTACCGACTCATTATTGCAAGTTGTTGCTGTTTATGGCTATTGGTTCTTACTGTTGGATTTGATGATCTTATGCCCTATTACGTGTCACCTAAGCCTAATTTAGGAGGTCACATGCCCACAGTGTTCATGTCCCCCAAAGGCACAAATTAAGCACTGAATATGATGGACGCTGACCCAATACACAAATCTTACACTCATGACCTTGCTCCCCAGGCACAGTGCCACCAGTGATTTGACTTTTTCACCCTAGATTTATTGAGTCAAGTGTGTCATTCCAGAATCAGGCCACCGCTGCACTCCACTACTCCCATGCACTGCCATCCAGTAAAGAGAAATCCCCCCTACTCTGCAGCTGACAGCAGTCACCCTACTGCTGTGAACCTTTCCACAACCTTTGCCACTACTTTTGGCGGGTGAAAGCATACAATAGCTGCATGATTCGGTGTAATTGGGAAACTAGTTATTTCACCTTTGTCAAAAGAATTTCTTCTCAATATCTATCATGTAGATTGATTTGTTCCTTTAAGGTGAAAAGAATTTAAGTTACCATCAATATATTTCACTCATATTTTATAAACTAACAACGGTGTGCAGTAGCCAGAGCGAGGGAGTGACTGAATTGTATGGAGACATATTTGCTCACAACAGTTGAAAAACACTGATAATTAGAACCGGTTTAACCATGGTGGTTCAGTGAATACCAGGAGGTTTTTGTTTTGCCTAGAAAAGTTATCCTTAGCAATGCTTCTCAGGCCTGACATGTCCAACACTAGGCATTTTCATTACTAGACCCATTGGCCATGCTCTGACAATGTAACAGTCCTGCCAACTCACATGGTGCCCCCGTGTTTCACACGATATTGTCTCCCTTCACATGTTCATCTGGTGAGAGCTGATATCACATGGTGGCAGAGAAGACAATCTGGAAACCACTACATTGAGAGGGGTTTCCAGCTCGTCCTTTGAGCTTCTGAGCAGTGGGGTGTGAAAATGCCCCAGGACATGGATGGGATGTTGGTGGGATGAGGGGAGTTCTTAGCATGAGGCCCTGCCACATCCAAAGCTGTGCCCCCCTACTCCCTAAGGTAACTATAACTTGTGCCCTTGCCATGCACAGTTTTCTTATCAATAATTTTATTGCACATGTTGCAGTGATAATATCAAAGATGCCATACAAGTTCTCATCAATGATATAATATGTGGAGTAATTAGCTGTGCTTGGCAAAGGCACGAGTTATAGTTACCTTAGGGTGAGAGTTATAGTAGCTTGAAAGAACTCTAACTATAACTGCTGAATTTCTATGTTTTTGTACAAGTAAATGCAGAACCTAACTATAATGTTGCTGTAACCTTTGTTTCTTTCAGTGAATTTCTATGGTTTTTTAACGTAAAGTAATTTTGCGTGATGGGGATTGGTTGCAAGGCCTGGCCTGCAGCCAAGTACTTATAACCACCCAACATGCGCCCAGTGCTTAATTTGTAAATAAAAAGGTGCTGGTGCCCAAAGCCCTCCTCTTAAACACGCGGCTGCTGCAATTTAATGTGCGAACACAGAATACTGAGGCAGCATAATCCTGAAGCCATCTCGGGTATCTTCAATCCATTTAAGCCACTCCCTGCCCCTTCACCTCACTCTTGCAGCTTTCTGCTTTCTCTCATTGTGACACTTTTTCGTTTTTTTCTTCCTCCATCTTTCCCAAATGTGTCTTTTGCTTGCAGCAAATGCTTGAGGCGAAAGACTAAGCGCCGGGCCTCAAAAATAACAACAAGCACAAATTA
Organism: Pleurodeles waltl; assembly: GCF_031143425.1. Lineage (NCBI taxonomy): Eukaryota > Metazoa > Chordata > Amphibia > Caudata > Salamandridae > Pleurodeles > Pleurodeles waltl. The sequence continues at coordinate 742,305,490 of NC_090450.1, read as the reverse complement.
AGCACTGCAAGGCCTTTGACATCGCTCAGCGCAGGTTGGCCACAGGGCCTGTCTGTGTCAGTGGATCTGTGAGTGTCTGAGTGGGTGTGTGAGTGAGCACCTGAGTGCATGTATGAGTCCGTGAATTAGTGTATGAATGAGTCTGTGGTCTTTCTTTCAAATTTGTTCAAATTTGTTCATACTTGCAAATATTCTGTGAATAATTCATGAATTTATGCGAATACCACACACGGCGATGAAAAATTATTTTACCCCTAGAATTTTCTCCTAAAACACACCTGTATCACACATCTGGGGTCAGGGTACCTTAACCCTGACCCCTTATGTCAATTTCAATTTGGATTTTCGACCCTGGGGACCATGTAATAAAATGACGGCCACAACTTTATTGTCAGGTTGCAGTCCGTCAATTGCAACGCTTCTTTTCAAACATGTATTCACAATTGTTCACAAATTTAATTATTCGCAAAGTCATTGTGGCCAGAAATGTACAAATGTATTTTCCCTTAAATATCTAAAAATCTACTCAATGGATTTACACCAAATAAGCAGAAGCGTGATATGCGTACCAAAAGCTAGCTTTCGGCCTCATTTGGTGTCATTCTGTCCAGCGGTTCAGGCTGTAGACGTGTCTAAGTGTCCTATGGGAATTAACATGGGAAAAGCAAAATTTTTAACCCCCCCCCCCTTTTTCTCGGTCCCCATTTAATGCATCACCCCAAAACTTTCCCTGTGCAACAAGAATCACTGCAACACTTTTTTGGGAAACTTTTGTGGAGATTCCTCAAACGGCGCCAAAGATGTAGGCAAGTCAAAAAATGTTTTTTCTATGGAAACATGGTCTGAACTAGAAGTACCTAATATATATATATGCAAAAAAGAGAAAATCTAGAGTGTGACTGGTGTTGTAGGGTGCTCCTTACTGGAGCTGCTCTCCACCTAAACTTGGATAAGTACCCAGAGTTCTGTCTTCTTTTTGCATAATTTATGCGTCACTCTAACCATGAAAGGGTTTCCTTTTGAGATTATATATATATATATATATGTATATATATTAATCAGATTTTCTCTCCCAAAGAAAAGAAGTCAAGACACAAAACGGACAGTTCAAAAAGCTATATTAAAGAAAGATGGTCCTCCTCCCAACGCGTTTCAGCCGTAGCCTTGTTCACGGATGGGGGAATACTACATACAACCGGTATAAATACAAATACATGGACATAGAAAGAGGACTTAATTACCATACAAACAAATATCCAGATGCAATAATATGCGCCATCTTGTAACGATTACAGTGATCAAAAATATCTCAAAAATCGTATCCATATATGGTTTAACTGACTTTAAATATATAGATACATAGAAATGTATTATCAATTCATCAATTATCACTACATAACTATATATATTGTACTTGAATATCTTATTATATTTTATGCCTATATCAGAGATAGATGTCATAGACCTCAAACACCCCCAAACAGAAAAAACTTTGTGCCAAATGTGTAATAAGGTCAAAGTACATTAATTAACAAAATAATACATAAATATCATAAAAAAATTAAAAAGAAAAAACTTACAAAGAAAATCAGAAAATCCAGTATCTAATTAATTAATTACCAAGATGGGTGTTTGCCAGAGAGTACAGAGGGATCAGACGCTATTACAGCTTTCAAAACATTTCCCCCTAAGCTGGTCCATCTGACTGAATTCTCTCCTTTCAACATACACAGAGCTCACAGATTGTGTCACCTACCTAGTTCTGCTTTGACTTCAACGAAGCCCATATGCGTCATCTTTTATTTTCTTGAATACACAGACCTGCTCAAGGTTTTTTCAGCTGTTTAGTTGTTAAAAAAGATCACTTGGTCAGGTCAAAACCTTTACTTCTCATGGGGAAACGGTCTTTACAACGTGATTTTTACATCGCTGTACATTTACAACACATTTATTACCACACAAGTTTTTGCCATGTACAGGCCTTTCCCACGCATGCCTTTCCCATCCATTCAAGGTAAGTATAGATGTTTGGGAGGTCTCCCCCCAAAAAGATAACATATATTTATTAACATTTACTTTACCAATACTTACCTTAGCTAGACAAATAATGTGTGGTAATGGCATGGCAAGTAAAAACACATGCATGCTAAAAAAATGCAGGGCAAAAAATGTGTTGTAAATGCATTCAAGATTTTTACATGCGTTGTTCCCTCATACGACCATTTCTCACAAGATTACGCTAAACACACTGCTACTATATGTAAAGAATTTCTGTCTATGAAACCAAATCTCCAATCACTGGATGCCCATTTTGGCATTTTTCCCCCCATGTCTGTTTAAAGTTACCTACAAGAATAAGACATCCACTTATGAAGATCTGCCTCGCTTGAGGTAATTTCTATACGAATGCAAAGTCAAAGCTATGGACATATCTAGACTTGTTAAAATATCAGCATTGAAAGAAATGTTCATCATTCAAAATTCCCTCTCTTTTAAAATGTTATACATTTTTGGTTTATTTGCATTAGTTACTACGCTTGTCTTGATCTCTTGGATATAGTAATTATCAGATTTTTCTCTTTTTACACTAGTGCTATTCTCTTTGTTTCACAGGTTGTCCTTTTCTTGTTTGATTTATGCTGTTCATAATTTACCCATTACCTACAAGTCTCCTTGTTGTCCTCTCCATGGAGCTCTATAATGCTGCCTCTCCCATGTAGCCTCACCATCCCCCATTCTTTCTCTGATGTTATCCCTAGGTATGTGTTCCCTCCCTCGTGTGTTTTACATTATGGGGGTCAGTATAAGTTTTGCGGACAGTTTTTACGGTCCACCGAACTTCTGACGGTGAGGTTGCCGCCACACAGGCTACCTCCCCGCTGGCCCCAATAATAGTTTCCTGCTAGGCCAGCAGGTGGAAACTTAGGTTTCCACTCACTGGCCTAGCGGGAAACTGGCTACAGTATTGTCTCCAGCTCATAATCCAACCAGTGGCAATGCTGTGACCTGCAGGTGCACCAGCACCCTCACAATGTTCCCGTCTGCAAAGCGCTGCCCTAGCAGATTAGCACCGCCACTACCTCCAGACCTGGTGGCCTGACTGCCAGGGCTGTAATGTGGTGCTTGGACCGCTGCATTGGCGGCAGTCCGACCACCATCCGCGAGTCTGGTGACTATTGACCTCCAGACTTGTAATGACCCCATAGGTCTCCATTTCTCATCCTTTCGGAAGTCCATGGCTGTCTTCTTCCTTCCTTTCCCTTTTCTTCAATTACCATTTTATCATTCCATTTCGTGTTTTTTCTTCTCTTTTATCTTTTTCTGTATTTTCTTATTCGTACCTGGTTTATGCTCATGTCATTTGATTCGTTAGCCAGTATTCGATCCCCATGTCTGTAAAAGTTGTATTTTGGAACCTTAAGGGGTAAGGCTCATCAATTAAACATCAATGTATCTTAATTCGCCTTTCACAACTTAATGCTAATATTGCTCTATTACAAGAATCTCATCTTACCGAATCACAATGTTTGAAATGGAAAAAAGGTTGGGTGGGTAATATTTTCTTTTCACCTGGTGATGGTGCTGAAGCAGATGTCTCAATTAGAAACTATTAATAAGTGTTTATGTATTTTGAATAATGATTTATGTAGAAAATCAATAACATAGAGAAAAATAATGTGCACATTTGAAATTGTGACCTCAGAGTATGGCCACAAGTATTTACGAAATGTCTTAATTAGATGACTAAAAAGTATGAAGTATTGAAAATGAATTAGATTAATGCAGTAATATGTCATATTGAGAGTTATGAAGTATGTTCTTGCTTGTTAATTATAGGCCTTAACATAGCGAGTGTCCTGGCCTAGACTTACCGGGCCTCATTCAGAAGCTGTATTTCTTAGCATCTAATGGAAAATGCTGACAGAGTGAACTAACTTTGAAATGCTCATTGTTTAATAAAATGCTTAACTGAAGCTTTCTATGGGAACCAACGGACAGGAGATGAGGTCTCTAGTAATGTATCAAAAAGTGTGTAATGTGCATGAGATGTACTTTCCCAGGACACGAACAATGAAGACACTGACTGGAGAAGAAGATGCAAGAAATTCGATACCTGACGAGCCGGATGATGAGAACATCGTAAAGCGGACCAATCAACAACGTGTGGAGTGTGAAATATTAGAATTCATAGATTTGGTACAAGAAAATTACTGGACAGATTAATAACGTACGATTAATTGACCAATTGGAAATTGGGGGGATAGTTTGGGTGACTTTGATATAACGTGACAGAGGGAAAAGACTTCAGACCTTATTCCGATTTTGTGATGTGATATTGAGAAGAAGAGATTTGAAATTATGTCATTGGGCTCATACTCTCTGACTGAGAGCCTGATGTGTTGCTGATCGACTGATGTCCTGAAGATGAAGACTGATTCTGTTTGCAGACCCATACCGTGTATAGGTAGATATGACAATATGACTGAGATGTATTTTTGTGCCTTTTCTTTCTAGGTACCAACTGCACTGTCTTAGTTAGTTTTTCCTTAGCTAGATGTTTTCTAAATTCATGTTCTAATTAATTTTGCATGAAGCCCCACATGCTGATGCTACTCTGGGTTAGATGATGCTTTCTACTTGACAATTGACAAATTTTGCAGAGACAATGTTTGACAGACTATGCTGCTGAACTTTATGGACAGTGTTGAACTATTGAAACTGATTTTATTAATAATCTGCACCAATGCTCCAGAATGTATTGTGATACAAGTCTTGATTAGATTGTGTTTCTGGTGTCTTTTGATTAATTAATACTGCCTTCGTGTGCATTCTGAATTGAGTTGAGCTTAATCTACATGATTTAGTATTGTAAACAGAAGGGAAATACAATTACTAACCTACTTATGGGGTGGTTATTCATGGCTGAAAAGTCATGGTGTGTGAGAATTACTGACTTCATTGATTATAGATTAGTGATTTGACCAATGATTATGGAGTAATGATTGTTGTTTCCTATACTGGAGCTATGGTAAGATCATCTTAAATGAGTCAAAAGGTTCATCGACCTATACGCGTCCCCTTGGAAGTTTACTTATCAAGGACCGGTGCGTTAACAGTTATGGTAGCAGACTGATGGTTTGTCTCTTTAAAAGCGTGTCTGGTATAGGGTGATTAACAGTTAAGGTAGTAAATTGAAGGTAGTTTTTGATGTCCAGGACAGTTACAGGTGTAACAAGTTGCGGTAAGAGACTGATGTTCTTAGTTATGGTGATAGTTTAAGAATGATCCATTAAGAATGCATTATTATTGTGATTTGGATTTTGTTTTTCAAGATGGCATTTGTAGAGAAGATTATGGGGGTCATTCTGACCCCGGCGGGCGGCGGGAGCCGCCCGCCTGGAGGGAGCCGCCATATGGCCGCTCCGCGGTCGAAAGACCGCGGAGGACATTCTGGCTTTCCCGCTGGGCTGGCGGGCGACCGCCAGAAGGCCGCCCGGCAGCCCAGCGGGAAACCCCTCCCCACGAGGAAGCCGGCTCCGAATGGAGCCGGCGGAGTGGAGGATGTGCGACGGGTGCAGTGGCACCCGTCGCGAATTCCAGTGTCTGCAAAGCAGACACTGGAATTCAAAGTGGGGCCTTCTTATGGGGGCCCCTGCAGTGCCCATGCCATTGGCATGGGCACTGCAGGGGCCCCCAGGGGCCCCACGACACCCCTCACCGCCATCCTGTTCCTGGCGGTCGGAACCGCCAGGAACAGGATGGCGGTGAGGGGGTCGGAATCCCCCATGGCGGCGCAGCAAGCTGCGCCGCCATGGGGGATTCCCAGGGCAGCGGAAAACCGGCGGGAGACCGCCGGTTTTCCTGGTCTGACCGCGGCCAAACCGCTGCGGTCAGAATGCCCTGCAGGGCACCGCCAGCCTGTTGGCGGTGCTCCCGCATCCCCGGCCCCGGCGGTCCTTGACCGCCGGGGTCGGAATGACCCCCTATGTTCCCTTAAGCCCAGAAATGACTTTCCCAGATCCTGGATCCTGCTTGTGATGTTGGTTATGCTCTCAGCATTCTAGTGATAAAGTGAGAGGGATAGGTTGCGCTTGCCCAGCTTATGCAAATCGCAGGTGATTTGTGACGTATGTGAGGAAATTTAGGGAGTCTGCGTACTCCAGATGAAGTTTTAGCAGGAGTGTGCATACTCCACAGTATGAGAGTAGGGAAGTCATCAAACTTCACATGTGTGTGGTGCTTTGTGCTCAAAAAGTGTCCACATGGTTGTTGATACACGGACCCTGCATGGTCTAAGACTCCAGAGTATATTGAAAAGTGTATAAGACCTTGGTTAAATGTTGTAATCTGTCTGGTTTAGTAGGTTGATCGGGCGTGGTCAACGAGGCAGTGTGTGAGTAAAGTGAGCAAGAGAAAATTTAGACTGAGATTTGGCGAGTCCTATGTGCACCAGGACAGACCCATTGATCAGTTGAGAGTAAAATTTGCCGGTCAAATTTTTCTTGCAAATCTGGGAGACCGAGAAAGAGGAATGGCTGCATGAGCGAAAGGGCCATCAGTGAAAATCCATAAGGTTTCTGAAGCGATTGTGTTACCTTTCCTGTAGAAAACCAGCAGATTTTTTTGGTTTTTGATTAGTGCTCGCAATAATTTGCATTAGTTTTGTGTGAATTGAAGTATTGGAGGATGAGCCACAAGACTTTGTCAGCCGCAGTACGTGTGAGTGTGACGTTATTGGAGCCATGCTGGGATAGGTCGGTTAGTGAGAAGGGTCGCTCACGGATTGGCAGCCGTCTGTGAGAGGCAATTGGCTGAGAATGTGGGTGAAAGAAATCTTGGGAGTAAAAGTAATTTCCTGATTGATTTTGAATACACAAACAATAGAAAAGATTAAGTTTTTCAAGGCATTGAAGAGTGCCCTAAGGGCAGATACGTACATTAGAGCAAGTGTAGGGGAGCCTACACTGGCTTACATTGTGATGGAGGAGCGAGGTGTCGCGCCATGTCTTTGGCTAAAGCAATAGTGCAAGTTGACAGAGAAAAATTGGAGCTTAGCATTTCCAGAGAATGGGACGTTTAATTTGAGAATTCTGGAGCAATTGCGGATGGCGTTGTATGAATTGAAGCCTCTTCCGAGGCCAGCACAGTTTGAGGCGTTAGCAGTTTGGGAGTTGGTAGCTAGGCAGCAACAACAAATGGAATTCGAGAGGAGAGTAAGAAAAGTAGAGAAGTCATTAGCAGAAGTGAGATGGGATTGGGAACAGAAGAAATGGAGATCAGTGATATTGCAGGATGTTAAATTGTTTACTGCCATTACACAGGAGGATGAGACAGAAGGAAAGTGACTAAAAAGAATAATAAAAGTCCCTCAGAGAGGAAGGAGGCAAGGAAGTCTTCCATAGTAGAGGAGGACTCTGATGCTGAAGATCTTGTTACCCAAATACTGAGAGACCGACCACCACCATATGCGGTGCATGAGGGTGGTCCGAGTTCTAGTCCTGATCCGACAGCCCCGGTTCAGGCAATGGGAACAGTGAGTCCAGTACAAGATAATGAGGGCCAGATACAGGGTGTAGTGCAGGTTAGTCCTAGTGGGCGGACTACTCCAGTAGTTCAGACACAGGTGCAATCCCCCACCAGTACAGAGAATCTATCCTGATGTGCCTATTTTCGAGACAACTTCGAATTTAGTCATTCCTACGGAGCAAGTGGTTCCAAGACCACTATTGGTTCAGACGGAGCCAACTCCGAATGTGTTCCCTCAAGTGCAGCCACAAGGGATGCTGAGATTTTCGCTGATGACAGGGACACAGTCAGACTTGACACCAGTTATGAAGCAGAGCACGGGAGTTACTCTCCCACAATGTTCGGGTGCTAAAGCAGCCCCAGATGCAATATAGCTGCCTATTACTGTTGGTCTGGCGGTACCATTATTTGCGCAGAAGAAATCAAGTCTGAGTGATCAGGGACAGATGTCCCAGAGGTTAGTGAGGAGGGGACAAAATGGGCAAATTCAGGTAGTCTCTTCCATGGGTGAGACCTTTGATGGATCGAGGTCGTTGTTGGATCTCAGTCCACTTGTTGCACTTCCAGATACTGTGAATGGGCCTAGTGCAGGTCATAGCTTGAAGTTATTGACACCGCAGACATCAAATGCAGTGGTACAACAGGTGCACCTGGTGAATGAGAGTAACATTTCGTTACAAGGATTGACAGCTCAGCATTTGACTGAATGGTTAGACAAGCTGAATACCCCACAGAATGCTACCAAGGGTAAAGAGCAGATCAATTGTGTCAGATTGAGCATGGAAGCGGGTGAATTAGTCGAAGGAACAATGGGGTTGAATAGGTTAGAGTCCTCCACAGAAGCAGAGTTGAGATACTTATGCCCAAGGATTACGAGAGAGGCTGGCAAGGTACACCAGAGATTAGCAGAGTTGGCAGAGAAGCATGGCATTGAAATTGAGAAAACAAAGCATCTTAAGAGAAGCTACAGATTAGATTTTGAGGCAAAGGATTTTGAACACATGAGGTCAGCCAAAATGAAGGCCCCACCTTAAAGAATTATTGCAGATTTATCCTCAGGTTTGGGAAGCCTTAGAGAAATTGGAAGGCAGATTGGTAAAGAAAAGAGATAAAAAGAAACGAGATTCACTAGAAGTGACCAAAAATGTGCAACAGAACAAGGATCCAGTAAAGATTTTGCCAATGAGGGAATTCCCAGGGGGAAATTTTGTTCATGTCCCTTGGAGTAGGAGTGATATTCTGTCATTCACAAATGATTATCCAAAATTGAGAGAGAAGCCAGTTCAGTGGTATCAGAAGACATACAGGTTTGTGAAGCTCTCGAAATGTCTGTGGGAAGACTTGAATACCTTACTTGTAAATAGTGGTTCCAGCTGACTTATGGGTTGAATGTAAGAGAGCTGTAGATTGGCCGACAAGCGAGCCAGAGAGAGATAAAAGTACAGGTGCACCATCTCCTGAAATAATGAAACATTACTATAAGGTGATTGAGTTCTTGAAGACGAGGATTTCACCCAAGAATATTGATTGGAAGAGGAGTGACAGGACAGTGCAGGAAGTAAAGGAGTCAATACATGCGTACTATGAGAGATTGTTGAAGGCGTTCAAGGAATACAGTGGTAAAGAAGCAATTGAGCCGAAAGATATGTTGCATTTTGTGTTCAGGTTCGTGGAAGGACTGAGACCTGAGATAGGTCAGATGATTAAGAGTCATTTGGTTTGCTGGCAAGCGAAGCAGATCGATGAGGTGTTGCAGTATGCAAAATACTGTAGTTATGAGATTGAATTGAAACAGAAAAAGTTGAAAGAGAAAGCGATGGTGATGCAGATTAAGGCAGCTCAAACAGGAGTTCAGGGAACTTTTGTGCAACAGATGCCGCAGCAGCAGGGAAATGTTATGTTCCAGCCTCAAATGAGAGGTAGGGGTTGTGGAGTCAATTTGAATTGCGGTCCGGATTTGAATACTGTTGTGGTTCAGAATGATGTACAAGGGATGAAGAAGATGTTGCCGTGTCACATTTGCGGAGCCATGGGACACTGGAAGCGGGATTGTCCGATGATGGCACAGGAGGGTATTGTTCAGCAAAATAATGATGTCAATACATTCCAAAATGTGAAAGGACCGAGACTAAGGGGTCCTAATCCAAATTTACAGAATAATGTGAATCAGATGCTAAATTTTCAACCCATGCAGCAAATGCCCTGTGCACCAGTGTCGCAGTTGCAGTCGGTGCAGCAGCAGGTTCCCATTGTACCTAGACAGCAAATGCAGATACCTCAAGCCATGATGGAGCAGCAACAGATGATGCTTTCTCAACAGGTCACAGGTCAGAGACAAGACAGAAGTAGTAATGCAGCGCACCAATTCCCGTTACATAGTGAGAATGGAATAAACGGAGAATGGATCAGCGATAGTTCAGATGAGGAGCTATGTGTTCTCGCAACTCCCATAGAAGTAGATCAGAGAGGACCCTATGTTAGGGGAAAGGTAATGGGTCACAGAGTCTCATTTTTGGTGGACACAGGAGCTACACGCTCTACAGTAAGAAGTGCAGAGGTCCCGAATTTGCCCCTTTCCGGAAGAACAGTTCAGGTCATAGGGGCAGTGAATCAGCATTTGACAAACCTGATTACAGATCCAGTGCAAGTGGAGATTGGCAATTTCCAGGGACTGCATAAGTTTGTAGTCTGTGATTCGAGTCCAGTATCCATACTGGGAAGGGACGTATTGTGTAAAACAAGTTGCTTGATTTATTGTTCGAATGATGGAATTGAGATCCAGATAAATAGTGATGATGAGGAAGACCCAGCTCCAGAGACCGAATGTGAAACTACAAATGAGGAACACCCCTTGATTGAGTTTTTCCCAATGTTCATAGTGAGAGAAATTCATACTGACTTGCAGGGAACAGTGCAAGAGAACGTTTGGGACTTGACAGGGAAGGAAGTTGGTTTGATTAAGGGAGTGGAACCGATTAAGGTTACCTTGAAGCCGAATGCAGTGTTTCCGCAGCTTCCACAGTATAACATGCCACAAGATGTCCAGATGAAAGTGGCTCAGATAATTGCAGATTTTGTGAAGCAGGGAGAGTTGAAGGATGTGTTGAACAGCCCATGTAATTCACTGATGATGGGGTTGAAGAAACCATGTGGGAAGGTTCGAATTGTTCAGAATTTGAGAAAAATAAATGACATTGTGGTCAAGTGTTGTCCTGTAGTGCCTAATCCAGCTATAATAATGTTCCAGATTCCATGTGATGCAGAATGTTTCACAGTGGTTGATTTGTCACAAGCATTCTTTTCTGTGCCTCTTCATGAGGATAGTCAATTTCTCTTCAGTTTCAAATTCTTAGATCGAGTCTACTGCTGGTGTAGACTTCCTCAAGGGTACAGGGAGTCACCTTCTTTGTTCAATCAGATCTTGAAAAATAATTTGGAGTCATTAGAGTTGCCTTTTCAATCGACTCTGGTGCAATACATTGATGATTTATTGATTGCGTCCAAAATGAGGGACTAGTGTAAGTATGACTCGATTGCCCTGTTGAATCATTTGGGAAAGTTTGGCCAGAAAGTGTCACCACTGAAATTGCAGTACTGCCAGAAGGTAGTGAAGTATTTGGGTCACCAGATTGAGAAAGGGTCGAGGAAAATATCCAGAGAGAGAATTACAGTGATACTGCAGATAAATCCCCCAACTTCACAGAGAGATGTAAGGATGTTCTTGGGTATGGTGGGCTACTGTCGCCAGTGGATCCCGAAATTTGCAGAGATTTCAAAGCCCTTGAAGAAGCTGACTCATAAGGATGTCACCGATCCCATAGTGCTAGATCAGGATCAGATGAAATCGTTCACTGAGTTGAGAGAGAGTTTGTGCAGGGCTCCAGCATTGGGTATGCCTGACTAGATTAAACCTTTCACATTGTTTTTGTCATGAGTGTGATGCATGTTCATTGTCTATCTTGACACAGGCCCATGGAGGTGCTCATCGCCCAGTAGCATATTTTTCAGCTGTCTTGGACCCGATGCAGCAGCCTTACCATGTTATTTGCGTGCAGTTGCCGCAGTTGGTCAGAGCCTTTCACAGTGTGAAGGAGTAGTGATGGGATATCCCCTGACTGTAATGGTCCCTCACGTGATTGAAATTTTACTGACAAGGACAAAAACCCAATACTTGACTGGTGGTAGGTTGACAAGGTATGAGACAAGCATTTTGTGAGCACCAAATGTGACACTGAAAAGATGTACAGTGCTGAACCCGGCAACTTTACTTCCAAGTGATACTACTGAAATTGAAAAAGAGGAAGATGTTGAGCATGATTGTGTCGAAGTAACTGAGTTGTGCACAAAACCTAGACCGGCATTAGAGATACCCGATTCGAAGAAAATGACCAAATTGTTTTTGTTGACAGCTCTCGTCTGAGAGACTACACATGGACACGGAGAGCAGGATATGCTATGTGCACAATTACAGGTACCTTAGAAGCTTCCTGGCTTCGAGAAGTGTATTCTGCTCAAGTAGCGGAGTTGGTCGCTCTTACTAGGGCATGCCATGTTCCTGCTCGATTGAGAGCCACTATTTATACGGAGAGCAAATACGGATTTGGAGTAGTTCATGATTTTGGTCAATTGTGGTTGCAGAGAGGTTTTCTGATCTCTACTGGATCACCAGTGACGAATGGTGAGAGAATAAAGGAGTTGTATGCAATCTAATTGCCTGAAGAAATTGCTGTGGTGAAAGGCAGTGCACATCTAAAGTCACAGGACCACGTGTCACTGGGGAATGGATATGCAGATCAAGTCGCAAGGTTTTGCGCATTGAACTGTATATCGTTCAAAGACAAGTGGGAATTGTTATCTGAAGAAGACACTACATGTACGAGTTTTGCATTAAAAGTGATCGACACATTAGAAGAGTTAAAAACTCTGCAAAGTAATGTCGACAAGGAGGAGTAACAGTCATGGAGCAAAATGAAATGTGTTCAAAGACAGGATGAGTTGTGGGTATCTGAGGAGGGTCAGATGGTATTGCCAAATAGTCTGTTGTCTCAGATGGCGAGGTACTATCATGGTCAGGCACACATTGGGAGGGATGCAGTGGTTAGTTTGATCAAAATTGATTGGTTTAACCCCAAGTTTAGACAAGCAGCTGAAGCAGTATGCCATTGCTGTGTCATTTGTCAGCAGTCAGTTAAATGCGGGAAAAGAGACTGTGGTTGATTTAAGACACATGGGAAGAGCAGGAGGTCCATTAAGCAGAATGCAATTGGATTTCATTGAGATGCCTGTGTGTGGAGGTTTGAGATATGTGTTGGTGACTGTGTGCATGTTTAGTCACTGGATTGAAGCGTACCCTACAAGGAGAAATGATAGCCTCATAGTAGCGAAAATGTTGCTTAGGGAACTGATACGTTTCGGATTTCCGATCTCTTTAGAATCAGATAGGGGAACGCACTTCAATAATGAGGTGATTAAACTATTGTGTGCAGCATTGAACATAGAGCAGAAGTTGCATTGTAGTTATCGCCCTGAGGCATCAGGACTAGTGGAGCAGATGAATGGTACTCTAAAATCAAGGATTGCAAAGATGTGTGCAGCTACGAATCTAAAATGGCCTGATGCATTGCCTTTGGTGTTAATGTCAATGAGAAATACAACTGACAGGAAGACAGGATTGTCACCCCATGAGATCCTCATGGGCTGAGCAATGAGATTGCCAACAGTTCCAGCCAATGCACTTGTCAACATTACAGATGATATGGTGTTGGATTACTGCAAAGGTCTGGCTGATGTAGTTTGCTCGTTCTCTCAGCAGGTGGAGGCCACCACACTGCCACCAATCCATGATCCAGGGCACAACCTGAGAGTTGGTGACTGGGTTGTTGTTCAAAAAGATGTGCGCAAGACATGTTTGGAGCCTTGTTGTGATCCTAATGACTATGACAGCTGTGAAATGTGCAGGGATCCCGAACTGGATTCACACGAGTCACACAAAGAAATTGGCATGTCCACTGGATCATGAAGAAGCGTTGTTGAGAGTACCAACAACAGTGAGACAAATTACTGCACCGGAAACAGAAAAGGAACAAGGAGGAACTGAAGCTGAACAAGAGCTCGTTGAGGATGGTTCCATCACTCCTGTGAGAGACAAGGGACGAGACCTCCAGGAGAGTGCTGGGGAACCTATCTCAACTGATGCAGCAGAACAGCCTAGTACAGAGAAGGTTCCCCCAGAAGCAGACGATTCTGAGAGACAAACAGTGCTAGACCAAGAAGGGGAAGGAGTTGAGCTGGATCAAAGTCAAGGTGATCTGACTCATCTTGAGCCTGTTGCAGGTCCATCAAGAGAAAACACCACAGAGATAGAAAAAGATTTGCATTCAATCCTGAAGAAAATACTGATGGAAGGTTCAAGAAAAGGAGACAAGTGGCCTGAATCGCAAGTAGAGAAAAGGAAAGAGGGGATTATCGATCAAACAATAGAGGAAGAAGTAGATACTACGAGAAAAGAAGAACTAAGTGAAGGGGAGTTGAATGGTGATGGAAAATTGAAATGAAAGAGAATAGCAAGATACGCAGGTCCTGAGTGGGCGTATGCAACTACAAATGAATGGCAGCAAGAGTTTGGCGGTCGGTGTTAAACCTGCGGCTAAACCGCCAACAGGCTGCCGGTTAAAAAAATGGAATCCTGACCCTGGCGGAAACTGCCAACAGAGACCGCCACATCAACACACCGGTCGCCACGGCGGGACAAACAAACAGCGCGGCGGTCACCGCCAACAGACAGGCGGGAGTCAATGTACCGCCCACCCTATCACAACACACCAATCCGCCACCTTTTCCGGGGCGGTAGCCCCGCCGATAAAAACACGGCGGAAACAGCCATTTCAAACGGAAAACGCTCACCTCCATACACCCCACGAGGAATCTGCACAGCATGGAACCCGAACTCCACATCCTCCCAGCGATTGTCTTCCTGCTCCTCTACCAGGAGCACGTACGCCGGCGCAGAAGACAACGGTGAGTACTGCACCTACGACACAGGGGATGGGGGAGGAGAAAGTATTACAGGGACACACATACGCGACACACCCACCCCCACCCTCACCCACTACAACACACACATCAATGCACAGTAATACATCACAGTTACCCCCCCCCTCAAAACCCCCTGGAAGAATGCAAAGACAAAAGGAAATGATTCTAAACATTGGAATATATTGTATTACTGGCTGAATTATATATATATATATATATCTACACATCAAAAACACTTATATACATATATGTACAAGTCCGAGCATTGTAGCAGGCATTGTCCGTGGACCACTGGGCCCAAATCACATGGGCAAAGCCCACACAGGATACCTGACTCCAATGGAGAGAACACTGCAGGGGCATCAGATAGGAAAACTACAGGCACCTCAGGGGGAAGGGAAAGGGGGGCACCTCAGCCAGATGAGTGCACGACGCCAGATCCACGAGGGTCCTCCATGGCCACTGTTCAATCCTGGGGAGTGCAAAGCCACAGTCTCTCAAGTCTCTGCCGTGGGTGGGTTGCCCACTGTGCCATCCTGGGGAGTGCAAAGCCACAGTCTTTCAAGTCCTGCAGTGGGTGGGTTGCCCACTGTTCAATCCTGGGGAGTGCAAAGCCACAGTCTCTCAAGTCCTGCAGTGGGTGGGTTGCCCACTGTTCAATCCTGGGGAGTGCAAAGCCACAGTCTCTCAAGTCTCTGCAGTGGGTGGGTTGCCCACTGTGCCATCCTGGGGAGTGCAAAGCCACAGACTCTCAAGTCCTGCAGTGGGTGGGTTGCCCACTGTTCAATCCTGGGGAGTGCAAAGCCACAGTCTCTCAAGTCTCTGCAGTGGGTGGGTTGCCCACTGTGCCATCCTGGGGAGTGCAAAGCCACAGTCTCTCAAGTGGATGACAGTAGTCTCCACTGGTTCTGGAGGGGGACTGGTGCCCAGAGTGCTTCGTGCAGCCCTGCCCGACACAGATGCGGGCCTGCCCCTGCCGCTAATGGGCCAGCGGTGCTTGAGACGGCGGGGCCCAGTGCAGCGGTGCTTGAGACGGCAGGGCCCAGTGCAGCAGTGCTTGAGACGGCGGTGCCCAGTTCAGCGGTGCTTGAGACGGCGGTGCCCAGTTCAGCGGTGCTTGAGACGGCGGTGCCCAGTGCAGCGGTGCAGTTCAGCAGTGCTTGAGACGGCAGTGCCCAGTGCAGCGGTGCTTGAGACGGCGGTGCCCAGTTCAGCGGATCCGGCCATGGCGTGCAGGTCATTTGCCTTTAGAATCAGATAGGGGAACGCACTTCAATAATGAGGTGATTAAACTATTGTGTGCAGCATTGAACATAGAGCAGAAGTTGCATTGTAGTTATCGCCCTGAGGCATCAGGACTAGTGGAGCAGATGAATGGTACTCTAAAATCAAGGATTGCAAAGATGTGTGCAGCTACGAATCTGAAATGGCCTGATGCATTGCCTTTGGTGTTAATGTCAATGAGAAATACAACTGACAGGAAGACAGGATTGTCACCCCATGAGATCCTCATGGGCCGAGCAATGAGATTGCCAACAGTTCCAGCCAATGCACTTGTCAACATTACAGATGATATGGTGTTGGATTACTGCAAAGGTCTGGCTGATGTAGTTTGCTCGTTCTCTCAGCAGGTGGAGGCCACCACACTGTCACCAATCCATGATCCAGGGCACAACCTGAGAGTTGGTGACTGGGTTGTTGTCCAAAAAGATGTGCGCAAGACATGTTTGGAGCCTTGTTGGAAAGGTCCATATCAAGTGATCCTAATGACTATGACAGCTGTGAAATGTGCAGGGATCCCGAACTGGATTCACACGAGTCACACAAAGAAAGTGGCATGTCCACTGGATCATGAAGAAGCGTTGTTGAGAGTACCAACAACAGTGAGACAAATTACTGCACCGGAAACAGAAAAGGAACAAGGAGGAACTGAAGCTGAACAAGAGCTCGTTGAGGATGGTTCCATCACTCCTGTGAGAGACAAGGGACGAGACCTCCAGGAGAGTGCTGGGGAACCTATCTCAACTGATGCAGCAGAACAGCCTAGTACAGAGAAGGTTCTCCCAGAAGCAGACGATTCCGAGAGACAAACAGTGCTAGACCAAGAAGGGGAAGGAGTTGAGCTGGATCAAAGTCAAGGTGATCTGACTCATCTTGAGCCTGTTGCAGGTCCATCAAGAGAAAACACCACAGAGATAGAAAAAGATTTGCATTCAATCCTGAAGAAAATACTGATGGAAGGTTCAAGAAAAGGAGACAAGTGGCCTGAATCGCAAGTAGAGAAAAGGAAAGAGGGGATTATCGATCAAACAATAGAGGAAGAAGTAGATACTACGAGAAAAGAAGAACTAAGTGAAGGGGAGTTGAATGGTGATGGAAAATTGAAATGAAAGAGAATAGCAAGATACCCAGGTCCTGAGTGGGCGTATGCAACTACAAATGAATGGCAGCAAGAGTTTGGGGGTCATTCCAACCTTGGCGGTCGGTGTTAAACCTGCGGCTAAACCGCCAACAGGCTGCCGGTTAAAAAAAATGGAATTCCGACCCTGGCGGAAACTGCCAACAGATACCGCCACATCAACACACCGGCCGCCACGGCGGGACAAACAAACAGCGCGGCGGTCACCCCCAACAGACAGGCGGGAGTCAATGTACTGCCCACCCTATCACAACACACCAATCCGCCACCTTTTCCGGGGCGGTAGCCCCGCCGATAAAAACACGGTGGAAACAGCCATTTCAAACGGAAAACGATCACCTCCATACACCCCACAAGGAATCTGCACAGCATGGAACCCGAACTCCACATCCTCCCAGCGATTGTCTTCCTGCTCCTCTACCAGGAGCACGAACGCCGGCGCAGAAGACAACGGTGAGTACTGCACCTACGACACAGGGGAGGGGGGAGGAGAAAATATTACGGGGACACACATACGCGACACAACCACCCCCACCCTCACCCACTACAACACACACATCAATGCACAGTAATACATCACAGTTACCCCCCCCTTAAACCCCCTGGAAGAATGCAAAGACAAAAGGAAATGATTCTAAACATTGGAATATATTGTATTACTGGCTGAATTATATATATATATATATATATCTACACATCAAAAACACTTATATACATATATGTACAAGTCCGAGCATTGTAGCAGGCATTGTCCGTGGACCACTGGGCCCAAATCACATGGGCAAAGCCCACACAGGATACCTGACTCCAATGGAGAGAACACTGCAGGGGCATCAGATAGGAAAACTACAGGCACCTCAGGGGGAAGGGAAGAGGGGGCACCTCAGCCAGATGAGTGCACGACGCCAGATCCACGAGGGGCCTCCATGGCCACTGTTCAATCCTGGGGAGTGCAAAGCCACAGTCTCTCAAGTCTCTGCCGTGGGTGGGTTGCCCACTGTGCCATCCTGGGGAGTGCAAAGCCACAGTCTTTCAAGTCCTGCAGTGGGTGGGTTGCCCACTGTTCAATCCTGGGGAGTGCAAAGCCACAGTCTCTCAAGTCCTGCAGTGGGTGGGTTGCCCACTGTTCAATCCTGGGGAGTGCAAAGCCACAGTCTCTCAAGTCTCTGCAGTGGGTGGGTTGCCCACTGTGCCATCCTGGGGAGTGCAAAGCCACAGACTCTCAAGTCCTGCAGTGGGTGGGTTGCCCACTGTTCAATCCTGGGGAGTGCAAAGCCACAGTCTCTCAAGTCTCTGCAGTGGGTGGGTTGCCCACTGTGCCATGCTGGGGAGTGCAAAGCCACAGTCTCTCAAGTGGATGACAGTAGTCTCCACTGGTTCTGGAGGGGGACTGGTGCCCAGAGTGCTTCGTGCAGCCCTGCCCGACACAGATGCGGGCCTGCCCCTTCCGCTAATGGGCCAGCGGTGCTTGAGACGGTGGGGCCCAGTGCAGCGGTGCTTGAGACGGCGGGGCCCAATGCAGCAGTGCTTGAGACGGCGGTGCCCAGTTCAGCGGTGCTTGAGACGGCGGTGCCCAGTTCAGCGGTGCTTGAGACGGCGGTGCCCAGTGCTGCGGTGCAGTTCAGCGGTGCTTGAGACGGCGGTGCCCAGTGCAGCGGTGCTTGAGACGGCGGTGCCCAGTTCAGCGGATCCGGCCATGGCGTGCAGGTCATTTGCCACCTGTCCTGTGGCTGGCGGGGCCTTCCTGCCCATCTGTCGGGTGGCTGGTGGGGCCTTCCTGGTCTGCAGTAACGGGCCTGTTGGTGTCCTCCTGCCCACCTGGGATGGGGCTGGCGGGGTCCTCCTGGCCAGCTGGGCTGATGGCACTCTCCTCGGGCGTGCTGACCTTCCCAGCCTTCCCTGTTCGCCTGTGGCCCTTCCCCACCTTGGGCGGTGTGCCACCTGTCTCCACACTTCGTGGCGGAGCCATGGTAGGGATTTTAGTGCCTGGTGTTTTCACCTTCTCGCGCCGGCCGCTGACTATCTTTGGGTGTTTCTCCGGGGGTGGGCTGCCCGTGCCTTGGCTCCGTACTGAACTGGCTGCCCTTGAGGGTGGGGGACTCCACAGTCCATGGCAGACTGTCATCACAGGGCCCGGTTTTGTGGTGGCTGAGGTGCTGACTGGAGTCCTATGAGGTGGACGGGGTGGGGGAGTTGTAGGAAAGAGGTTAAGTTTGGACAGGAATAGCATTGTTGGACCAGTGGGACGGGTAGGTGTAGTGGGTATGGGAGTGGAGGAAGAGGTTGTGGTTGTAGGAGTCTTAAGTCTGGTGTCTTTGGGTGCAGGTGCTTGGGCTGGAGGCTGTCGTGAGGTGGATGGCTGTTGGGTGTGTGGCTGCCTGCGTTTGTGTATCTTGGAAGAGGAGGTGACAGACACACTGGGAGAGGACACAGGGGACGTGTAAATGGTAGTGGGGGTGGTGACTGCACGTGTGCGGGGGTTCTGGTGTGTGTGCTGGTGAGGGACGTAGTGGCTGAAGATGTTGTGCATGCAAGTGTGAGTGGAGACGTGACAGGGAGGGAGGAGGGAGACGAGGAGGAGGGGGACACAGTGGAGGCAGTGGGTGTTGGTATGTCTGTATGTGGATGTTGCTTGTGTGAATGCTTGTGTGATGTGTGGTGCTTATGTCTGGATGAGCTTCCCTTGGGTGTTGAGGTGTGTGCAGGCTGGTCTGATGGTGTGTCTGGGATAGGCAGAGGTACAGGTGATAGGGTATGGGTGGAGGAAGTTGGAGGGGGGAGGCTGGAGACAGGGACAATTGCTGCCATCAGTGCTGAGGCCAGAGTGTTGAACGATCGCTGAAGGGCAGCCTGACCAGAATGAATGCCCTCCAGGTATGCATTACTCTGGTGCACCTCTCTTTCGACACCCTGGATGGCATTCAAAATGGTAGACTGCCCAACAGTGAGCGTCCTCAGGAGGTCAATGATCTCCTCACTGAGGGCAGCAGGGGTGACTGGGGCAGGGCCTGAGGTGCTTGGGGCGAAGGAGATGCCCACCTTCCTGGGTGAGCGGGCACGGGGCAAACGCTGAGCTGAAGGGCTGCTGGGAGCGCGGTGCTGGTGCGCTGGGTGGCGGCTGTACCTGTTGTTGCGGGGGGCACGGATGTTGCCGCCACCACAAGGGAGCTCCCTTCAGATGATGAGTCCGTGTCACTTATGTCTGCCCGAGTCCCTGCTGTGGAGCTCCCCTCGCCCTCCGTCCCACTGGTGTATTCTGAATCCGTTGCATGGCCCTCCAGGGCCATGTGGGATGCAGCTCCCTCGGGCTCCGATGCCACTTCTCCTCCGCCTGATGATGCTAATGCACACATGAACAGGAAGACCACAAAAAAGGGGGGGAGGGGGAGAAAATAAAGACATGTTGAGTGCATGCATTGGCGACACCGTTGGCGGAGAGGACAGACACAGAAGCCCCTTGCACTACGCCGCGCACTTTGGGTCCACTACTCAATCCATGTGACATGGCCTACAAGCCTATGGACGACATCTGCACACATAGATGACACAGGGCCATGAATAGCTGTACTTGGCACCCTACAGAGGTGGGGGGCGGGGGCACAGGGCCATGCCTTACGGAGGGGCCTAGCCTACAGAAATCACCCTGGCCTAGGGATACCCACAGCCCTCCTCCCCCACCCAGACAGCTCCACTGCGCGCAAAGTCACCAGAATGAGAGTGTACTCACCCCCTTGTGTCTGCTGTGATGTCCTCACGTGCCCATCCAAATCGGGGTAGGCCACCGCCAGGATCCAGGACATCAGGGGGGTCAAAGTCCGACTGGCACCCCTCCCACGTTGGGAGGCCATCCCCAGCTGAGCCTCCGCCATCTTCCTGCTCCAGCGTCGGATGTCCTCCCATCTCTTCCGGCAGTGGGTGCCCCGCCTGTGGTGGACCCCCAGGGCCCGGACATCCTTGGCGATGGCACGCCAAATGTCTATCTTCTGGTGGGCGCTGACCTATGTGAAATGTACAGGGGGAGAAAAAGAGTCATCACCTTCTGCACCCTCAATGTGAGTGGCCCCCCATCCCTACCCTTGCCATGTGGCACATCCTGTCATCCGTTGTTTGATGCATGCCTCATTCGCTCCCCTCCCCACCATCTTTCATCCACCCGACTCAACACAGGCATTGGCCACAAAGCATGGTCCCAGTGTACTTACCTGTTGGTCTGGAGGACCGTAGAGTAGCGCATACTGGGGGAGGACCCCATCCACGAGTTTCTCCAATTCCAGAGCAGTGAAGACAGGGGCCCTTTCCCCAGTCGCATGAGCCATTGTCTCTTCCAGACCGAGGTCACAGCAGCACTTGCAGTGTAGGTCCTCTCCTGTCGAAGATCAGGTATCGAGTGATTAAGCAGATAGAAAATGGCCGTCACGCCCGCGGCGGTGCGTACCGCGACCGCCGGCGCACATCGTCATTGGATCCTGAGACCCATAGGGTTCAATGTTAACCAATGCTGCTTTGCGCCGCGGTCTTCGACCGCCTACCGCCACGGTGTGCCACGCCAGCGCATTTACCTCACATCCCATTGTCACACTTCACAGGTCAGGCAGCTGCCATTTCAAGGGCCCACATGGCTTACTTTTAACTGCGTCACACATACCTAGGCCTTGCATCAACACTCATACAAACCATTCAATGCATTGGGAATCGTGTTTTGTGCAAACTGTGGTTACGTACCTGTGAGTTGATTGACTCTGTGCTCGCTGTTGTCCTTCATAGGCACCGTCCGCTGGGACATGCGAGGAGATGGAGGAATCTTCCCGTGTACAGACCGCTGGTAGACCTGTCGACAATGGAGGAAAGACATGTCATACTGACATACAGGCTTGACCGAGCCACTATTCATGAACTGTGTGCCCAGCTGGAGCCAGACCTGATGTCACCCATCCGCCAACCCACAGGGATCCCACCTCTAGTGCAGGTGCTGTCAGTACTCCATTTCTTTGCAAGTGGGTCATTTCAAACAACAGTGGCCATATCATCAGGGATGTCCCAGCCCATGTTTTCCAAGGTGTTCTCCAGAGTGTTGTATGCCCTTCTGAAACACATGCGGAGCTACATTTATTTCCCTGAGGTGGGGGATTTGCCTACAGTGAAAGGTGATTTCTATGCCCTTGGACATATCCCCAACATCATTGGTGCCATTGATGGGACCCATGTGGCTTTAGTACCCCCCAGCAGGAGTGAACAAGTGTACAGAAACCAAAAGAGTTATCATTCGATGAATGTACAGATGGTGTGTTTGGCAGACCAGTACATCTCCCATGTTAATGCCAAGTTCCCTGGCTCAGTGCATGACGCATACATCATGCGGAATAGCAGCATCCCTTACGTGATGGATCAACTCCAGAGGCACCGTCTGTGGCTAATTGGTGACTCTGGTTACCCCAACCGGTCATGGCTACTAACCCCAGTGAGGAATCCCCGGACAAGGGCAGAGGAACGGTACAATGAGGCCCATGGGAGAACTAGGAGGGTGATCGAGCGGACATTTGGCCTCCTGAAGGCCAGGTTCAGGTGC
The DNA here is from genome assembly GCF_031143425.1 of Pleurodeles waltl. Lineage (NCBI taxonomy): Eukaryota > Metazoa > Chordata > Amphibia > Caudata > Salamandridae > Pleurodeles > Pleurodeles waltl. Next base: position 742,282,943 of record NC_090450.1, on the reverse strand, counting down.
CTCCATATGACAGGTGGATCCCTATTGTACACCCCAAAGAAGGTGTGCCAGATCATCGTGGCCTGCTGTATGCTTCACAACCTGGTTTTGCGACGCCAGGTGCCTTTTCTGCAGGAGGATGGTCCAGATGGTGGTGTTGCAGCAGCTGTGGAGCCTGTGGAGAGTGAAGACGAGGAAGCCGAAGAGGACGACATAGACAACAGGAACACAGTAATACAGCAGTATTTTCAATGACACACAGGTAAGATTCCAACCCGGCATATTACATATACTTAACCCCTACTACCTCTCTACTGTCTGACCTTTTCCCCCAGTGTATGGTAACTGAGTTGTGACTTTCCCTTCCAATTTCAGAGATGTGGGCCATACTGCGTGACATCTGCTTTGTTTCCCCATGGACTACAGCTGTGTGACAGTGGTATGTTGGCATCACAATGTAAATATGCATTTTGGGATGGTAATGTCTAATACATTAGTACAAAATCACAGCCAGACTCCTGATTGTTTTGTGCAATAACTGTGTTTATTTCAGTGCTCTATATTGGTGGGTGATTGCAAATCGGTGAGGGGTGATGGTGGAGGATTGTCCATGGCAGAGTCCAGACTATTAGTATCACAGGTGCATTGTCCAAATGCCTGTGGAAAGTGGAGCATGGGCAGTATAAGAATGGACAGGGTGTCAATGTGGGACAGTGGGATGACAATCATGGAGGTATCCTTTCCTGGCGGGGGTCTTGGCATCTTACTCTGTCTTCTTCCTGGATCTCAGGGCCCGCTTGCGGGGTGGTTCTCCTTCTGCAGGGGGTGGGGTGCTGGTGGCCTGTTGGTCCTGTGGCGGGGCCTCCTGTCCACTAGCGCCGGCAGAGGTGGTAGGCAGTTCTTGGTCCATGCTAGTGTCAGGGGCCCTTTGTCCTGCCACAGTGTCCCGCAATGTGGTGACTACCTGATTCAGAGCCCCTACAATGGTGGCCAGGGCGGAACTGATGTTTCGTAGTTCCTCCCTGAACCCCAAATACTGTTCCTCCTGCAGAAGCTGGATCTCCTGAAACCTGGCCAGGACCGTCGCCATCGTCTCCTGGGAGTGGTGGTAGGCTCCCATGATGGAGGAGAGGGCCTCGTGGAGAGTGGGTTCCCTGGGCCTGTCCCCCCCCCTGTCGCACAGCAGCCCTCCCAGTTCCCCTGTTTCCCTGGGCCTCTGTCCCCTGGACCGTGTGCCCACTACCACTGCCCCCAGGTCCCTGTTGTTGTTGGGGTGGTGGGTTAACCTGGGTGCCCTGTAGTGGTGGACACACCGCTGATTGACGTGTCCTGGGGACAGAGGGATGGACCCGCTGGGTGGGTGCTGTGCTGGTATTCCCAGAGGGGGGAAGGTCTGCTATGGCCTGTGGCTGTCTGAGGGGAACGACTGTCCCGAGGTCCCCGATGGGCCGGGCTGGTCATCTAGATCCAGGTCGACAGAGGTGCTGTCCTCACTGTGGGCCTCTTCTGGGGGTGGAGTGGACATTTGTGGACCCTCCTACGCGGTGACGTGGCGTTCGGGTCCTGCAGGGGTATAAAAGTATGGTTATTGCATTTGTGTGTGCCATAGCGTGTAATGGGTGGGTGCCCTTGTACCCCAGTGCTGGCATTCCCGTGTGGGGGCTTTTGTGACTGTGATTTCGTGGGGGATGGGCATGTGCAGTGGGCATGCTTTGGTGATGGGTGTCCATGCTTTGTGGTCGCATGCAGGGATTGGTGTTGGGATGGGTGGGCTGTGATGGTGAGACATTTGCAAGGAGCAGGATGTGATGGGGGTGAGGGTGGGGGTATGAGTTGGTATGCTGGTGGGGCGTGGGGGATGAAGTAGTGATGATTTGACTTACCAGAGTCCATTCCTCCAGATACTCCTGCGAGGTCCTCAGGATGCAGGATCGCCAAGACTTGCTCCTCCCATGTTGTAAATTCTGGGGGAGGAGGTGGGGGTCCGCCGCCAGTCTGCTGCACCGCAATGTTGTACCTGGATACCATTGAACGCACCTTCCCCCGAAGGTCGTTCCACCGCTTCCTGATGTCGTCCCTATTTCTTGGGTGCTGTCCCACAGCGTTGACCCTATCGACTATTCTGCTCCATAGCTCCATCTTCCTGGCAATGGTGGTGTGCTGCACCTGTGTCCCGAAGAGCTGTGGCTCTACCCGTACAATTTCCTCCACCATGACCCTGAGTTCATCCTCGGAGAACCTGGGGTGTCTTTGCGGTGCCATTGGGTGGTGTGGATGATGTGTGGGGTGGATTGTGTGGTGATGTGTATTGGTGTGTTGTGTGAAGTGCGTGGAAATATTGCTGGGTGAAAGTAAAATGCGCGTCTGGGTGCTAAGTTCTCTTTTTCTCAGTGCGTGGTCCCGATTCTGTAGGAGTGGGGGTTTGTGGGTGATGTGGGTGTGTGTTTTATATTGTGTTGGGTGTGTGGGAGTGTTGTTTGTATGTGTATCAGGTGCGTGTATTTTGAATTGTCCAATGTGGTTGTGTTTTGTAAGTGTGTGTGTATTTTGAGCGTGGATTCGTGTGTCGTGATAGTGTGGGCGTATTTCTGTTGGCGTGACGGTGGAGGTTTGGTCATCGCCAGTTTCTCGCTGGCCTTTGGTGTGGCGGACTTTTGTGGATGTCTGTATTTTGGCGTTTTGCCTGTTGTGGGTCAGAATGACCGTGGCGGTTTACCGCGGCCGCGGCGGTATGTTGGCGGTCTTCTGACAGCAGTAAGCGGCTTTTACCGCCAGGGTTGGAATGACCACCTTTGTGTCTATTTGTTTTGATAGGGAAGTTCCGAGTCAATATTTTGAGGTGATATGAAGACGATTAAGGAACTGAACTGTTGAAACAATTTGAGAGATATTTTTGAGAAAGAGACTGTTGAAAGTCACAGAAAAAGACATTGATAACCTGATAAGACTTTTTGAAACCCGATTTGACAAGCTGATAATTGATTTTGACAAGGAAGAAGGGTTCCTAGAAGTGAAACTGAACTGCTGAAATAAGAGTTGTCTATTTTGATTTTACTGCATGTTTTCTAAGTTACTTCTGCTTTCTGATTCTTTACAGATCATGGCTGATTTTGATAAGCAGGTTAGGGATGCTCGGCACTGTAAATATATGAGCATTGGCTTGGCAATTATGTGTGGTTTTTTTTTATAGTATTGATTGCGGATATGTTTGTTCTTGATGCGAAAGGAGCCAATCAGACTTCTGCTTCTGAGACTACTACACTAACAGCTTTACAAAGGTTTAAGCTCAAAGAGAAGTATTTGCATGATTATACTAATGGTCAAGGAGAACTTTCTTCTAACGTTTTCTATCGCTTATTGAGTGAGTATGTTGAGACGATGGATGCTAGGGACTGTCTTGTGTGTACGCAGATTCCTTCATAAGTTGAGGAGGGAGTCACTTATCATAGGCTTCCAGTAACATACGGGATGAGTTGTAGTTTGTTACTAACAAGATTTTATAACCAGGAGTACATTCAGTATTTTTATTCCAATCAGGACATCGTGTTCTCGTTTGTTCCTATTGTTAGGTATGTGAGTAGAGTAGCTATGGAGAATGATATAGTATTGGTTAGAGGATTCTTTGAACCTACACTAACGTTTGGTACATCTTATGCTCACAAGAATAATCTTACATGCTTGCTTACACCGTTAGAGAAGAGTTTCTTAGATATACTGATGACAGGAGAAAGGCGCTGAAGGAAACATTAGAAAAAGGCTTAGAGAAAAGGATTTACAAGAATGATTATGCTTATACTGCAATTAAGACACAAGGGAAATTAGCTTTAGATGCATTACACGTAGGGAAGCTTTGTATATATAGGCCAAAGTCGCACACGGACACTTTATTTGTGGGTACGAGTGAATGTAGGTATGTGTTTTTGTTTCAGAGTAAATAGACTTTTATGTTGAATGTGCAGGACCCTGCGGCGGTAACTGCCAACAGACAGGCGGAAGACAATGTACTATCCACCCCATCACAACCCACCAATCCACCAGCTTTTCCGGGGCTGTACCAATGCCATCAAAAGCACGGCGGAAACAGAACACAGAAGGGAAATCACTCACCTCTCAACACTAAACGAAGAACCAGGACGCCATAGAGCCCGAGTTACAGGTCCTGCCCATGCTATTCTACCTCCTCATTTACCAGGAATACGAAAGGCGGCAGCGACGCCCATGGTGAGTACTGCACCTAGTACACAGGGGAGGGGCGGGAGGAAAAAGAGAGTGACACACACACGCAACACTCCCACCCCCACCTTCACCTTCACCCACAACACCATACACACCAACAGCTGCAACAACATTACATTTACACCCCGTAACCCCCTGAAAGAACGCAAGGACAAAAGGAATTGAGTTAAATCAGTGATATATTAGAAATAGGCAGATATATGTAACAAATAGAAAAACAGTATTTACAAAAATATGCAATATGTACATAAGGCCGTACATTGTCCCTTCCAAATGTCCGTGGGTCACTGGGCCAAAAATCATGGGCCAAGCCCACACTTGACTCCTGCCTCAATATGGAGAGGACACTGCAGGGGCATCAGATCGAAAACACACAAGCACCTCAGGGGGACGTCGAAGGGGGGGCACCTCAGCCAGAAGATGGGACAACGGCACTGCTCCTCGAGGGGGCTCCATGCCCACAGCGATGTCCTGGGGAGGGCAAGGCCACAGTCTCTCAAGTGGGTGGCTTGCCCACCACTTGGTCCTGGGGAGTGCAAAGCCACAGTCTCTCAAGTGGGTGGTTTGCCCACTGCTTGGTCCTGGGGGATGCAAAGCCACAGTCTCTCAAGTGGGTGGTTTGCCCACTGCTTGGTCCTGGGGAGTGCAAAGCCACAGTCTCTCAAGTCTCTCAAGTGGGTGGTTTGCCCACTGCTTGGTCCTGGGGAGTGCAAAGCCACAGTCTCTCAAGTGGGTGGTGTGGCCACTGCTGGGTCGTGGGGGGAGGGGGCCTTGTGCCCAGTGTGCTTCATACTGCCAAGGAGAGGGTGAGTGGATGCATGTCTCCACTGGTTCTGGAGGGGTCCTTGTGCCCAGTGTGCTTCATCCTGCCAAGGAGGGGGTGAGTGGATGCATATCTTCACTGGTTCTGGAGGGGGCCTTGTGCCCAGTGATGCAGCACCTGGTGTTTTCTGCCCCTTCCTCACCTTGGCAGATGCTATTGTGACCTTAGCTCTGGCAGCTGGAGTTTTGGACGAGGCCTTGCTGGGTGGTTTGTGCTCCTTGGCTTTGTTGCATGCTGTCCTCTTCTTCACCTTGGCAGATTTTGTCCTTTGCAGAGGTTGGTGGCACACTGGCTGGGCTGACGGTTGCCTCCGTTGAGCCTTTGTGAGTTGCAGGTACCACAGCGGACGTCGACTTGGTGGCTGAGGGGCTGGCCTGGGTTCTGGACACCCTGGCCCAAGGGGAAGGACAGGGGGTGGGAGTAGGGGTAGAGAAGAGGTCAATGTTTGCAAGGAAAAGCTTTTTAGACACACTGGGGTGGGAAGAGGGAGAATGTTTGGGAGTGGAGGAAGAGGGAGTGGTTGTAGGAGGTGTCTGTCTGCTGAGTTTGGGTGAAGGTGCATGGGCTAGATGCAGTTGTGAGGTGGATGGCTGTTGGGTGGGTGGGTGCTTGCGTTTGTGTACTTTAGGAGGAGGGGTCACAGACACACTGGGAGAGGACACTGGGGACGTGTGCATGGATGTGGGGGTGGTGACTGCCAGTGAGGGGTGAGTAGTGATGAGCATGCTGGTGATGGAGGTAGTGGATGAGAATGTAGTGCATGCAGGTGTGAGCGGAGGGAGGTGGACGACGAGGAGGAGGGGGACACAGTGGAGGCAGTGGATGTTAGTGTGTGCATGGGGATGGTGCTTGTGTGAGTGCCTGTGGGATGATATGTGGTGCTTGTGTTTGCCTGAGGCACTTCTGTGTGTTGATTTGGGTGAATGCTGGTCTGAAGGTGTGCTTGGGATAGGCTGGGGTTGAGGGGATTGGGACTGGGTAGAGGAAGTTGTAGGAGGGAGGCTCGAGACAGGGACAATGGCTGCCATCAGTGCGGAGGTCAGAGCCTGAAATGCTCTCTGTTGGGCCGCCACACCAGAGTTAATGCCCTCCAGGTATGCATTTGTTTGTTGCAAATACCTCAACACCATGGATGGCATTCAGAATGGTTGACTGCCCAACAGTGAGGGATCTCAGGAGGTCAAAAGCCTCCTCACTGAGGGCAGCAGGGCTGAAAGGGGCAGGGCCTGAGGTACCTGGGGCGAAGGAGATGCCCACCCTCCTGGGTGAGCGGGCACGGGAAAAACGCTGAGGGGCTGCTGGGAGGGCGGTGCTGGTGGGGGGGGTGGCGGCTGTACCTGTTTTTGGGGTGGGCACAGAGGTGTCCGCCACCGCCAGGGAGCTTCTATCGGAGGAGGAGTTGCTGTCTGTGGTCTCCCCTCCTGTCCCCATCGTGGTGCTCCCCTCACCCTCCGTCCCACTGCTGCCCTCACCCTCTGTGAATTCGGCCTCCAGGCCTATGTGGGATGCAGCTCCATTCGTCATCGGTGCCTCTGCTCCTCTGCCAGATGATGCTAATGCACACAAGGACAGGGTGACAAAACAAAAAGTGGGGAAGAGACAGAGGATGCACTTGGTCAATGCCAGCAACACCACTACAATTGGCGTACACAACACATAGGGAGCAGCCCTATGCACTAGGCCATGCACTACCAGTTACCAAGATAGTCACCAGCCCATGGATTACAATGCCTAACGTCATTAGCTGCATACCTGAAACACACAGGGCCCTGTCTAGTAGTAGTGCCCACTAACATTATTGGGGTAGGAATGCTTCAGAGCCTGCCCAACAAGGGACCTACCCTGCCATCTTCGCCCTGGCCTAGGGGCACCCATAGCCCACATCCCCCACCCGGGTACCTCTTAACGTGCGCAAAGTCAGGATTCTGAATCTGTACTCACCCCTTTGTGGCTGCTGTGATGCCTTCAAGCTCCCATCCAACTCAGGATAGTTATCCACCGCCAGGATGCTGAACATCAGGGGATCATGGTGCAACGGGCACCCCTTCCTCATTGGGAGGCCAGCCCCAGCTGGGCCTCCACCGTCTTCTTTGCCCAGTGGCACAGGTCCTCCCACCTTTTGCAGCAGTGGGTTCTCCGCCTGATAAAGACCCCCAGGGTCCGCACCTTCTTGGCGATGGCACGCTAAATACCCTTTTTCTGGTGCGCACTGACCTGCATTGAAAAGACAGCAGAAAAGGGAATTAGTCAACTGTCCGGACCATCACAGTTATGGCCCACCATATCCCTCTCATCTCCTGACGCACATACATTGACCACCTTACATGCAGCACTCTGGCCAGTTCGCCTCTGCCATCCCCCCCCACATGTGGCTTACATACACAGCACTCGTACATTCATGGCCCATGCATCATGCTCACAGTGTACTCACCTGTTTGTCTGGAGGACCATAGAGTAACGTGTACTGGGGTAGGACCCCATCCACCAGTTTCTCCAACTCCTCCGCCGTGAAGGCAGGGGCCCTTTCCCCAGACACATGAGCCATTGTTGCTTCCACACACAGATCACAGCAGCACTTGCAGTGTAGGTCCTCTCCTGTTGAAGGTCAGGTAGCAAGTGAGTGAACAGATAGAAAATGGCATTGACGTCCGCAGTGGTGCGTACCGTCACCGCCGGCGTACATCGCCATTGGCTCCTGAAACCCATAGGGCCCAATGATAACCAATGCAAAGTTGTGCGGCGGTCTTTGACCGCCTACCGCAACGGCGCACAACGCCAGGGGAATTGCCTCATTTCCACTTGTCCCTCCTCACAGGTCAGGCAAAAGCCATTTCAGGGGGGCACAGGCCATGGCACCTAACTGCGTCACAGCAGACATTGGCACAGCAACTGATTGTCGGATTCACATCTTGTTTCTGCAAAGTAAACAAATCATCATCAGTGCAATAGATGTGTGAATATGACCCTCTGCTCACCGCTTTCTTTCATAGGCTTCAACCGCTGAGGCCGAATATGAGATGGCGGCATCCTCCGGTGTACAGACCCCTGGTGGACCTTGTGACAATGGAGGAAAGACACATTTTCATAACCTACAGACTTGATCGTGCCACAATGCTAGAATTATGTGCCCAATTGGAGCCAGACCTGATGTCAGCTATCCGCCAGCCCACATGTATCCCCCCTCTAGTGCAGGTCCTGTCAGTGCTCCATTTCCTGGCAAGTGGTTCCTTCCAAAACAACAGGGGCCATGGCATCAGGGATGTCCCAGCCAATGTTCTCCAGTGTGTTGAGCAGAGTGCTGTCAGCCCTGCTTAAACACATGCGCAGCTACATTGTATTCTCTCAGGTGGAGGATCTGGCCACAGTAAAAGCTGACTTTTATGCCCTGTGACATATTCCCAACATCATTGGTGCCATTGATGGCACACATGTGGCATTTGTCCCCCCTGGAGAAATGAACAAGTTTTCAGGAATAGAAAAAGCTATCACTCTATGAATGTGTGGATGGTGTGTTTGGCGGACCAGTACATCTCCTATGTGAATGCCAAATATCCTGGCTCTGTGCATGACGCCTTTATCTTGAGGAATAGCAGCATCCCATATGTGATGGGCCAACTCCAGAGGCACCGGGTGTGGCTCATAGGTGAGCCCAAGGTCCACCCACAGTATGAGTAGGTGTCTGGGTATGGGGTTGTCCTTAAGGGTTAGTGTGTGTCTAACAGTTGGCCCTCGATATTTGCAGGTGACTCTGGTTACCCCAACCTCTCATGGCTACTGACCCCCATGAGGAATGCCAGGACAAGGGCAGAGGAACGTTACTATGAGGCACATGGGCGTACAAGGAGGATTATTGAAAGGACCTTCAGCCTCCTGAAGGCCAGGTTCCGGTGCCTCCATCTGACAGGTGACTCCCTGTACTACTCACCCAAGATGTGTGCCAGGTCATCGTTGCATGTTGTACAACCTGGCCTTGAGACGCCATGTGCCTTTTCTGCAGGAGGATGTGCCTGGAGATGGTCTTGTGGCAGCGGTGGAGCCTGTGGACAGTGAGGAAGAGGAGGCAGAGGAAGAAGATGTTGACAACAGAAGCAATATATTTCAGCAGTACTTCCAGTGACGCACAGGTAAGACACTGTAATTTCACTTTACATTTCAGTTTTCGCTTGGACATTGTACATGGCAGCCTGTTTCCCTATGTCTATGGCCACTGACTGTACCCATTGGCATCTCTATTTTCAGATCTCTGTGCCCCACTCTGGCTCCTGCTATGTGTACTGCTGCCCAACAAAGGTCATTTCAAAGTAAATTTCACTGTACATTTGAGTTGCAATGCTTTGATAATGTTGAACTAATACATATGTGAATCATTCGACAGACTCCAGATTAGTATTTGTTCCAAGGGTGTTTATTTAAGTGGTCATAAGTAGAGGGGGATGTCCAATGGGCTGGGCTGATGGTGGAGGAAAGTCCATGGTAGATTCCAGTCTCTTGGTATCACAGGTACATTGTCCAATGGGGCATAGGAAGGGGAGTAATGGCAGTTGAAGGTGGGCAGGGTGACAGAGTGGGACAGAAGGGTGACAATCAGGAGAATCTTATTTCCTGGCGGGGGTCTTGACAATAGTCTCTGGCTTCTGCCTGGATCGCAGGGACCGTTTGCGGAGTGGATCTCTTTCTGCAGGGGGTGGGATGCTGGTGGCCTGTTGTTCCTGTGGCGGGGCCTCCTGTCTACTAGCGCAGGTGAAGGTGGAAGGCTGTTCATCGTTTTGGCTAGTGTCAGGGGCCTGTTGTTGTGCCACTGCCTCCCACATGGTCTTGCCCATGTCAGCCAGCACCCCTGCAATGGTGACCAGGATGGTGTAGATGTTTTATAGATCAATACTGACCCCCAGGTACTGTCCCTTCTGCAGCCGCTGGGTCACCTGCAACTTGGCCAGTATCTGGCCCATGGTCTCCTGGGAATGGTGGTATGCTTCCAGGATGTTAGAGAGTGCCTTGTGGAGAGTGGGTTCCCTGGGTCAGTCCTCCCCCTGTCGCCCAGCAGTCCTCCTAGCTTCCCTGTTGTCCTGTGCCTCTGTCCCCTGAACCGTGTGCCCACTGCCACTGACCCCAGGTCCCTGATCGTCCTGGGTTGTGGGGTTGCCTGGGGTATCTGTAGTGGTGCACACACTGCTGATTGACGTGTCCTGGGTACAGTGGCATGGGCCCGCTGGGTGGGTGCTGTGTTGGTGTTTCTTGAGGGGGGAGGGTCTGTGGTGCGTTGGGACTGTGGCAGAGGAACCGACTGTCCAGAGGTACCGGATGGGCCAGGTTGGTCATCCTGATCCAAGTGTGCAGAGCTGCTGTCGTCACTGTGGGCCTCTTCAGGGGGGGACTGGATGTAGCTGGCACCTCCTCTTTGGTGACGTTGAGTATGGGTCCTGTGGGGATGCAAATGCAGTGTTAGTGTATCTGCGTGTGCCATCTTGTGCATGGATGCGTTTCCCTGTATGATTGTGATTTCCCCGTCAGCTTGGCCTTGTGTGAGTGGTGATTTTGTTGGCTGGGTGAGTCTCTCTACTGGGCATGCTTTAGTGATGGGTGTCCATGCAGGTCTGTGTTGGGGGTCCATGAATTGATGTTTCATGCAGGGCTTGGTATTGGGATGGGTGGGTTGTGATGGTGAGGTATGTGTGAGGTGATGAGTGATGGGGGTGGGGTAGGAGTTTGTAATGGCATGCAGGTAGGTTGGGGGGGATAACGTAGTAAAGATTTGACTTACCAGAGTCCAGTCCTCCTGCTACTCCTGCGAGGCCCTCAGGATGCATTATTGCCAAGAGTTGCTCCTCCCATGTTGTTAGTTGTGGGGGAGGAGATGGGGGTCCACCGCCAGTCCTCTGTACGGCTACCTGGTGTCTTGCAACCACAGAACGCACCTTCTCCTGTAGGTCATTCCACCTCTTCCTGATGCCATCCCTTGTTCTTGGATGCTGTCCCACGATGTTGACCCTGTCCATGATCCTCCGCCATAGCTCCATCTTCCTTTCTATGGGAACCGACGGACAGGAGATGAGGTCTCTAGTAATGCATCAAAAAGTGTGTAATGTGCATGAGATGTACTTTTCCAGGACACAAACAATGAAGACACTGACTGGAGAAGAAGATGGAACAAATTCGATACCTGACGAGCCGGATGATGAGAACATTGTAAAGCGGACCAATCAACAACGTGTGAAGTGTGAAATATTAGAATTCATAGATTTGTTACAAGAAAATTACTGGACAGAGTAGTAATGTACGAGTAATTGACCAGTTGGAAATTGGGGGATAGTTTGGGTGACTTTGATATAACAATGTGACAGAGGGAAAAGACTTCAGACCTTATTCCGATTTTGTGATGCGATATTGAGAAGAAGAAGAGATTCAAGATTATGTCATTGGGCGCATACTCTCTGGCTGAGAGCCTGATGTGTTGCTGATCGATTGATGATCTGTGGACGGAGGCTGATTCTGTTTGCTGACCCACACCGTGGATAGGTAGATATGACACTATGACTGAAATGTATTTTGTGCCTTTTCTTTCTAGGTACCAACTGCGCTGTCTTAGTTAGTTTTTCCTTAGCTAGATGTTTTCTAAATTCATGTTCTAAATTATTTTGCATGAAACCCCACATGCTGATGCTACTCTGGGTTAGATGAGGCTTTCTACTTGACGATTGACAAATTTTGCAGAGACAATGTTTGACTGACTATTTTGCTGAACTTTATGGACAGTGCTGAACAATTGAAACTGATTTGATTAATAATCTGCACTAATGCTCTAGAATGTATTGTGATACAATTCTTGATTAGATTGTGTTTCTGGAGTCTTGTGACTAATTAATACTGCCTTCATATGCAGTCTGAATTTAGTTGAGCTTAATCTACATGATTTAGTATTGTAAACATAAGGGAAATACAATTACTAAATTTTTACTTATGGTGTAGTTATTCATGGCTGAAAAGTTATGGTGTGTGATAATTACTGACTTCATTGATTATTGATTATTTATTTGGCCAATGATTATTGAGTATTGATTGTTGTTTCCTATACTGGAGCTACAGTAAGGCCATCTTAAAAGAGTCAAAAGGTTCATCGACCTATACACATCCTCTTGTAAGTTTACTTAACAAGGACCGGCGCGTTAACAATGGTAAAAGGAATGGTGTTGTATCTTTATGCCATAAGTCTCTCATTGGTCATTTGATTTTCCAAGAAACAGATTCTGAAGGCCACTGGCTGCTCACTAATTTTTTGATAGATAATGTACCACTTTCTATCTTTAACTTGTATGGTCCGACCCAACCAGATAGTCAATTTTGGTCAGACGTTTCCCAAAAATTACACAAAGTCCAGGGGATCACTTCATTCTTGCAAGGAATTGTATTGAGAATGCTGATCCATTTATTGCTAGAAATTCCACTACACCTTCTGGGCCTAATAAAGCTATTTGGTCATGCTCTTGAGCAACGCGCTTGAATTGATGCATGGAGCATGTCCAGCCCTACTTTACATGAATACACCTATTTTGCCCTGGGCCTATCATACCCAATCATGAATTGACTACATTTACATTTCTCATACTCTATCTCAAACTCTTTATTCTGCTGACATAGATTCAATTTTAATATCTGACAATGCTCCTGACATAATCCAAGGAGACATTTTACCCAACACCTTTAACCCTACTAGATCAAGGTTTAATAAATCTTTTATATTAGATACTTCTTTCATGTCTGCCCTTACCTCTTTCTTCCATGATGTCTTTAAGTATAATTACACATGTGAGCTTTCTTTTCACACCATTTGGGATGCCTTCAAAGCATCAGCCCGCGACTTTGTCATAAGTTTTGTCTCTACTAAAAGGAAAGCCTCTGCTATCAAAACTAAGGACATTTTTGCCCACAGTAAAAAATTTGAACACACATATTACACCTCCAAATCTAAAGACGGTTTTCAAGATCTTGTTAAGGCCAAACTGCAGTTTAATGAATTTTCCACAAAGAATGTGTCATTGTTTCTTCTAAAATCCAATGCCAAATATTATGGCTTCCAAAATAAATCAGGGAAAATGCTAGCTAACTATCTTAAACTTTAGAAGAATAGAAATATATTCAAATCTATCACTGATAATCACTCAAATGCCTTACATAAAGATACTTAGACAGATGCGTCCAATATTATAAAACATTATATACCCCTGAAAATGTCCCCACTGACATCTTAGGTTACCTTTCTTCCACAGACAAATCCTTCAACACCCAGGTACATTTTCAAGGTTTAAAAAAATACATTAATTTAGTAGAACTTCAGAATTCCTTTTAATGTCTTAAATCTATTAATGCACCTGGCCCGGATGGCCTTACTATAGAATTTTTCACTCATTTTTCCAGATTGCTCCTCCTAACTTATCGCTTATCCTAGCCTCCTTCTCAAATAAATGTTGCTCAGCTGGATCTTTTTTAGAAGCGCTTATATGCCTTATTCCTAAAGATGGGAAGGATCCACAACTATTTAAGGGCAATGCCTCTTGTTAATGTTGATTATAAGATTTTGTAAAGGATTTAGCTCTTCGCCTAGAGACCTTTCTACCCAAACCTCTTGGAAAGGAACAGAATGATTTTGCTAAGGAAAGATATTTGTTAGACAATACCCATTAAATATTTGATGTTTTATCTAAATCCACACATTCGTCCGAACCTTTAGCTGCATTTACTTTAAGTGATGAGAAAGCATTTTATCGAATTGATTGGTCTTTTGTTTTTCATATTCTTCAATGATACAGGTTTGGCCCAAATAATATTCATCTTATTTCACTCTTATATACTGCCCCACAGGCAGCTATCTGTGCAAATTGACTCATCTCCCCTTATTTCACATTGAGCAGAGGAGCAAGACAAGGATGTCCCCTCTCTCCCTTCCTCTTCAATCTAGTCTTAGAACATTTTATTTCCAGAATTAGGAATCATCCACGCATGCATGGCTTCTCTTAAAAAAAATAAACTGATTAAAACAGCAGTTTATGAGGACAACATTCTTTATTCATCTCTTACCCTGAAGAATCAAGTCCCGGCATTTCTCAATGAAGCTGCTTCTTATTCTCCTGATTCAGCTTATAACTTAAACAATGATAAATGTGAAATCTTACCGCTCAACAAATTCACTTTTAATGCTGAGTTTTCAACTACCAATTTTTCAGGGAACAATACGAAAATCAAATTCCATGGCCTGTGGTTTACTCCCACACTCAATTCTTTGATCTCAATAAGCCTTGATTATTGTATCACCAAAGTAACACCCTAAACCAGTCGATGGCATCCTTTGCATCTTTCTTGGTGGAGTCACCTTGATACTATAAAAATGATGTTGGTCTCTATTGTTTTATTTACTATTTCCAATATTCCTTTATCTATCCCTTTTTTTTCAAAATGCTTCAAATCTATACTTTTTTTTTTGTGGAATAGAAAAGAATGATGTATATCTTTATTGAAATTAAAATGTCAAAAATCTGACATAGGTATTAACTTCCCTGATTTTCCTAAATATCATTCAACTTTCCTCTTAAAACAGTACATAAATTGGCTTTCAGAAAATTCTGTATTTTCTCCTTTATCGACAGATTATGAGAGATATTTTCTTTCTCCTTTCACTCTCCAGGGATATTTGGCTTTTTCTAGAAGAACTCATTCTCTCTCCACACCTCGTTTTAAACATTTATGTAAATTGCTAGATATTTTGTTACAAGGTGAATCCATTGACATTCTTTTTCTAAACTCCACCATTTGGCACAACACTTCTTTATTACATAGTAATAAACCTTTTTTATTGGAAATCCTGAAGCGCAGACGGTCTCTTATGGGTTAATCAACTTTTTATTGATCATTCCTTTATCACTTTCCCACAAGCTGAAAATCTCTTTAATCTTGCACCCTTATTTTCTTACAAATTCCAAATACTTAAGAACCTTATCATTCCTGCTTATGGTTGCTTCCAATCTTGTATCACTCAATCTACCCCTTTCTCTTCCATGCTAGGTACACTTCTCTGTGCAACCCCAAAAGCCTCAACTGTTTACTGATTCTTATTCTTACACCATAACGCCATTGATAGACCTAAAACTGACATTGCGTTTTCTTGGGAATCTGATTTAGGTGTAGTTTTGCCTTTCCCACCCTGGAGACATATTTGGTTAAAAATACAGAAAACATCTTGCTCTGCTAGCACCACTGAACCATTATTTTACGTTTACAACCTGCTACTTTTTCACCTGCTACTCTTCAACACATATTCACAGACACACCTGATAGCTGTTGGTCTTGCCACTCATGCCCCGCAGACATCAAACATTTACTATTCACTTGTCCCTTGATACTTATCTTTTGGATACAGGGTTGGAAACAGATTAACTCCATTTTTAAAACCTTGGAACCCTTTTCCATAAGTGATGTTTTCCTTGGAAGCCTGGCAGATTGTTGGTCTGCAATCCCAAATGACACAAACATTATAGATGTAATATTAGCAGTGGCATTTCAACAAATCATAACAATTTGAAAGATTTCTCACAATTATCCTTCCAAACATGGTGGTATGTGGTGTACCATAATCATAGGCTTGACAAATCATATTGCCATCCCTTTTCACTGGTGCTTAAATGTTCTGAATTGTGATTCCAATTACAAACATTTTGGATATGCAGGCACGATCCTCTTCATATTGTCAATTTAATACAGAGAAAGTTTAAAAACACCCTTGATGTTCTTTCGTTGTCTAACTCTGAATAATATTTTAACTTGATTTCTGCATAGTACCTAGTCATATACACTATTAGCTTATAGTATCCCTATATTGTTATTATATTGACCATGTATGTTTATCTTGATACATTGGTACCCTTTTTCTCCACTCACTCCTTCCCCTCTCCACTTACTGCTATACTTTCTTCATTGGCTTGAATGCCTTATTATGTTGTACATGTTATGCTCCTAATAAACCAACTTTTAAACATTTAAGTTTTTGTTTTCAAAGTCAAAGACTGCCTTTTGTCTTTATTGGAGATAAAATAGAGAGCCTCTGGATTTGGTAAAGCTATCTATTAAACTTTTCTTATGCTAAAATGATTTTCTCTATGGAACATCACTATACTTTGCATGTGAACAAGGATTGCTATTTGTTAACTAATTTTATTTTGGGTCTTATTTAACATTTTTTGTCATTGCCTGTTAGACTTTTCATCCTTGGTGTGGTCTCCCTTAACTTTTTGCCTCTGTTCCCCAGGTTGTTGATGTGTGCTGGACTCTGATGTTACTGTTGTTGTTACTCTGGGCACTTCACCACTGCTAACCAGTGCTAAAGTGAAAGTGTTCCTTTACAAAATGTGTATGTAATTGGCTTATCCATGATTGGCATATTTGATTTACTAGTATGTCCCTAGTAAAGTGAACTGAATGTGCCAGGGCCTGTAAATCAAATGCTACTAGTGGGCCTGCAGCACTGGTTGTACCACCCACATAATTAGCTCTGTAATCATGTCTCAGACCTGCCACTGCAGTGTCTGTGCGTGCAGTTTTAACTGTAAATTTGACTTGCTAAGTGTACCCACTTACCAGGCATAAACCTTCCCTTTTCTTACATGTAAGACACCCCTAAGGTAGGCCCTAGGTAGCCCCAAGGGCAGGGTGCAGTGTATGGTTAAGGTAGGACATATAGTAATGTGTTTTATATGTCCTGACAGTGAAATATTGCTAAATTCATTTTTCACTGTTGCAAGGCCTGTCCCTCTCATAGGTTAACATAGGGGCTACTTTTAAATCTGATTAAAGTGTAGATTCCCTTTGGGAGCGGATGGACATGTGCAGTTTGGGGTCTCTGAGCTCACAATTTAAAAATACATCTTTTTAGTAAAGTTGATTTTAAGATTGTGTGTTTGAAAATGCCACTTTTAGAAAGTGGGCATTTTCTTGCTTATACCATTTCTGTGACTCTGCCTGTTTGTGGATTCCCTGTCTGGGTCAGTTTGACAGTTGGGCTGGTTGCACCTCACACTAGACAGTGACACAAAGGGCGCTGGGGTGTAGCCTGCATATCCTGATAAGCTATCTGTGCTAGGAGGGAGGAGAGGAGTGGTCACTTACACCTGAAAGGGCTGTGCCTGCCCTCACACAATGCAGTCTCCAACCCCCTGGTGAGTGTATGGGGCCTGGCCTGGGCGAGGCAGGATTTCACAAAAGATACTTTACTTTGAAGGAGGCCTTCTTCAAAGGAGAAATTGGGTATAAGAAGGGCACCCAAAACCACAGACTTTAGAAACACTTCTAGAAACAAGAGGAACCTCTGCCTGGAGAAGAGCTGAGGAAGAAGAGCTGCCCTGCCTGTGACTGTGCTTTGTGGAGGTATCCTGCAGTTGCTGCTTCTGCCAGAGTAAGAGGACAAAGACTGGACTTTGTGTGCCTTTCATCTTGAGAAGAACTCTCATAGGGCTTGATTTAGAGCTTACCTCCTGTTGTTTGAAGTCTCAGGGACAGCAAAGACTTCTCTCTGCCAGCACCTGGAGTCTCTGGAGAGACTCCTACTCTGCCATGTGGTGCCATCAAGTTCCTGGGACCCTGAAAGGAACAGCTGGCATCCTAAAGAAAGTGAAATCCACGCACAGAGCGCTGTGCGGGAAAAAGATCGGCGCGACTCCGATCTGCGGCTAAAGAAACAACGTGCTGCTGGCTCCGCAGCTGAGAATCGACGGTCGCCAGAAACGCGACCGAAGAAACGACGCACGGAGCAGGAGAAATGACGTGCAGCATCGCTGACGGAGGCTAGGAGATCGCAACTCGCGCTGCGTGGTTTTCGGATCATCGTGCAGCTGGATTTCCGACTCAAGTACCACTGGGCGTGTAAAAACAATGCAAGGCCTGCCCAGACCCGAGAGTGCTGACCGGATCGACGCATCACTCTCCTGCGGAGAGAAGAAACAACATGCCCCAACCCGGCGAAAGGAGAAATTATGCAAGGTCCCAGCCCTTTTTGATGTGCATTCACCCGTGCAGGGTTATTTTTGACGCACCCAAGGTACTTTTTCACGCTAAAAGTGTTAGTGTGTGTTTAAAACTACTTAAAGACTATTTTTTATTTTTTATTGATAACTTGACTTGTGTATTGTGGATTTTTGTTGTTTTGGTCTTGTTTTCTTTAGATAAATATTCCTTATTTTTCTAAACCTGTGTTGTGTCATTTTGTAGGGATTTCATTAAGTTACTGTGTGTTTTGGTACAAATACTTTACACCTAGCACTCTGAAGTTAAGCCTACTGCTCTGCCAAGCTACCAGGGGTGTAAGCAAGGGTTAGCTGAGGGTGATTCTCTTTTACCCTGACTAGAGTGAGGGTCCTTGCATGAACAGGGGGTAACCTGACTGTCAACCAAAGACCCAATTTCTAACATTGCCCATTGGTTGAACTTTTTCCAACAACATAATTATTTGGTCTTCTGACAGTGCTTCCTTTGCAATGACTTATGCACTTCATTTTTTGGTAATTATTTTTTTTTGTTAAAGATGTATTTTTCCTGTTCTTAAACATGGCCATTTTGCACAATATATTCCAGTGTTTCATTAACTACAGATGCTTAACAGTTCCTTAGTATACTTTGCCATTAGCAGTTTTCTACCTGCTGCTATCAAGATTTGAATATGATGGACGTGCGAGTGTCATTGTATACTTATTTTTAATGTGTTTATTATGCAGAATATTTGTATTACTTTTATGGTTTTCTTTGTAAACTGAATAAAGATTAAAGAAAAAGTATCAATGTGTCTTTTCCCCCTATTCTTTTTTTTAACCAAATCAATTTCAGAAAACTCTACTCCCAGAGAATTCCAAAAGACTAAATGAGTAGGCCATGAGGGGGGAGCGCAGACAAAAGAGTTAGCAAGTTTGGTGCCCAAAGACCACAGCTTCCAGGACTTCAAGTCATTGCCACATCCTTATTGGGAGACAGAGTAAGGGGTAGCAGACCAGGGAACAACGGTGATTTCTAGGGGATATAGTGCACATGGCATCCTACAGCTGAGTGCCAAATCCTTTGAAGCCTTCAGCCCAACCGTACCACTGTGGAACATCAAGAAACGACAGGCGTAGGTAGGGAGGTGGGAGCACCTACAGTAGAGCACTTTAAACTGGCATGGTCATGTGGAAGTCACATCCCAATAATCACCTGAACCCCAATGTTCAGAGCACCCCAATTTTTAATCACATTAATTTGGCTCCAAAATCTTTAATATGTCTTGCAGTTAGAGACTACACTCCTCATAACAAACATATACACTATAAATGTAGAAGCATCAATGACTGAGTCTAGATCAAAAATAAGTCAAAATGGATTGATTACAAAATGATTAATAAAAGTAGTACAGAGAAAAACCCATGAATTACCATGAAGGCCCAAATACAGTAATACAGAATCATTAAACCTGGCTAATTAGAAATGTCTAGGAAAAACTATAATAGTCAAACTCAAAAAGAGTACTGACAGCTTGGCCAGAGGAAAATTTAAGTCAAATGGATATAAAATGAAAAATCACCTCTGAAGCATCTATAAAAAAAAAAACGGTTCACCACACACACAACCCATTAATAGATTCTGCAAATTCAGCATGGTACGATCATGGTTAGGGCTGCATTGGCAACCCAGAAACAGCAACGTAATACTTTAAATCTTTAGTATTTACCCTTTTCTTAAGGTAAGAGAACTCTTCCACCTACTGACTCAGCAACTGCACTCTGGAGATGTTCAGACCAAAACAAAACACTTCTTAAGCAATGACTCATATAGTTAACACGCCTTCAACAGAAACTTCCATTAGAAGTCCTTCGATATGATACTTTGGGTACATGATGGAAACTTCATTCATAATACATACACAGTTGTTCATCTTTGAATCAGTGACGTCATTCACTTTGTGCTCCGTGGAAACGAGAGGAGAAAAGGTTTGCAGCAGGACACTGTTTTGGGGCGGGGGGAATGAGCAGGAGGAAGATGAGAAAACCACCAGAACATGCATCCTTATTAAACAAATGGAGTCACATATGAAAATGTGGCATAACTACTTCACAGTGTTAATTACATTGCCAAGCTACATAATAAACTCAATCCAAGCGCAACATCATTAATTCACTGTGAAGTAGTTTTTAGCTGTTTTAGCAAATTAGCTTATTTATGCAAAAATACATTTTTATATTTATGACGAAATGTTTATTTTCATGAACTGGATACTTAATGCTTCAGACAAAATTATTGCATTTGTGAAATATAAGTTAATATTAAATTGTAGAGATCCTTCATGTTGAGTTTTGGAAGCCTACTGGTGTTGCTTGGTCCTAGTAACAACGGGTACTTCATTGAATATAACCGGCAGACGCAAATTGTTTTGCACCTGTGAACGTGCATGTGTGTATTTGTGGTCAGATGGATTAGATACACTGACAAATTATTTGTTATTTGGAAAGACGATAGCAGCGAAGCCACTGATTTTGTTCCTACTCTGATTAACTATAATTTGAACCTCAACTATACTAGCCACATCAGCAAAATATATATTGAATTTCTGGATATCAAAGTAGCGGTTAAGGAAAATAGACTGACCACCAAATTGTACAGAAAAGCAACTGCATGATATACACTGCTACACACTAACAGTAGTTACTGCAAATCTTTAATTTTAATACACAGCATTCATTGCAGTGCACTATTGCGGTCTCTCCAAAACTGTAGCACACAGTAAACCTTTAATCTAGAATGCAATAACATGTTGGTTAAGGGACTAGCCTAAACAAACATTGGAAGCTGCTCTCACAAGGGACAAAAAAAGTCAGAAGAGATGCACCACTAACTTCCAGGTCTACAACTCCAGAAGGAGGCAAGAGTAATTCTGGATTCATTACCACTTAAAATCACAAAGCTAATGACATTAGCTAGATTCTGGGTAAGCATTGGCAGATTCTTCCAATGGGTAAGAGTCTAGGGGCCAGATGTTCAAAACTTTTTGCACGTCGCAAACAGCGAATTTTGCTGTTTGTGACGTGCAAAAAGCACATTGCGATGCCTAATCCCCGTTTTGAGAGTCGGTAACCTGGTTTCCGCAAAACAGGACTGCGAGTCGCAATTAGGAAGGGGTGTTCCCCTTCCTATTTGCAAGTCGCAGCGCAATGCTGTATTTCGCAAAAAATCGCAGTTAGCACCCATTTGAAATGGGTGCTAGCCATTCCCCTTTGTGAATGGCATTGAAAACATTTTTTCAGAGCAGGCAGTGGTTCTATGGACCACTGCCTGTTCTGAAAAAATGAAATGAAAACGTTTCATTTTTTTAGTTTTGTAATGCATCTCGTTTTCCTTTAAGGAAAACGGGCTGCATTACAAAAAAAACAACTGCTTTATTTAAAAGCCGTCACAGACATGGTGGTCTGCTGTCTTCAGCAGACCACCATCCCTGTGAGTGCTGCGAGTCTCAAGGGGTCGCAAATTGCGACCCACCTCATTAATATTAATGGTTTGTAACTCATGTTTTCTGGGTTTCTATTTGCTGGCTTTATTTGCTTAAGTCTCCCCACCTCGAGTTCATACCGGCCCATGCTAAAGCTTGTTTACAGTATATTGCCACAAACTCCTTTTCAGTAATAGCGTGCAAGCACTGCTTTTCTGACACGTTATCTATTTGGACTTTTAGCCACGCCCAACTCATGCCCATCACTATAGCTCATTCATGGGCCTGCCCTTCAAAAATCCGTTGTTATCTGTGGTTAATGCTTTACGTTTGTCCCACCTTGGGGCGGTTTGGTTACCTCCTTGAACAGATCCCCGTTACATGGCTAATTGCCCTTTTGCCGATACGTTTGACTGTGAGCGAACTTCTTTTTCCTTTTGTGTGTCTCCTTCACGCTCATGGCGTGGCACTTTGAATTGGCAACAAAACTACTCTCAAACGGAACTGCAGAAACGGACTTAAAAATGTTATTGACGTAATGTCGGGGATGAAATGGTAAATGAGAAAACTTTTGCATTATTAATCGAATACTCAGATTACACTTTACATGCACTACAGTGATGTTTTACTGGTGTGATGCAACATATATGCTTCATCAAAATGTTTACACTGCTTATGTTTATATTATTTCGATATCATGCACTAAAGAAGGAACGATACTGTTCCATAGGTCGAAGGACTTTTTATACTCTTGTAAGCCAGTGAAGATATGTGCATGTGCACAAGACAAAGACATAAGACACAGAAGTGTTTGGGATTGGAATGTGGAGTAGAGAGTGCGTGCGGCGGTGTGGTGACGGGGGAGATAGAATGTGGGTGGCGGTTGGTGAGTAACGGGAGGTCGTGGCGAGCGGTGGTGATCGCTGTTGCTGCTGCTTATGTACTTTTTACCAATTAAAGAATTTAATCCTGGAATTCGTCCCCGCGTATCCTTCACATTGGCGACGAGCGGGAAGAAGTTCCTGAAGAAGTCTCTCTTGGAGCGGCAGCAATCGTCTTATATACAACATTTGAGGATTTCGTAGCGACGCATCTCCGCTGCCAGTGGATCGCATTCCTGCTGCGCAAGTGAATTTCAATCTCTCTGCTATTTTTCGAGATTGTTTAAACGTCTAGTACGTAACCTTGATGACGTATGATAGTGGCATTTTTGGCGGCCATTTTGGAAGTACGTTTAATCTCTTTGCTATTATGTGAGATTGTTTAAACATCTAGTGTGTAACCCTGATGATGCACAATAGTGGTGTTTTCGGCCGCCAGTTTGGAAGTATTTTTTTCTTCCAGTTAATGCTGGCAAAATTGGCAGCTATTTTTGAGGATACTGCATTAGGCCACATATTAAGGAG
Source organism: Pleurodeles waltl (assembly GCF_031143425.1). Lineage (NCBI taxonomy): Eukaryota > Metazoa > Chordata > Amphibia > Caudata > Salamandridae > Pleurodeles > Pleurodeles waltl. Next base: position 742,260,013 of record NC_090450.1, on the reverse strand, counting down.
CTGGGTATCAAAATTGATTCTACAAAAAATGTCTCCTGTGTATGGTGTAATGGATTATGATTTCCAAGGTGCTCTGCAATATGATGAGCTGGACGAGTGCTATCCAACAGTTTTTTCAAAGTCTTTGGGCAAATTGAAGAATTTCAAACACAGGATCATATTAAGAGAAAATGCTAGTCCAGTGAGGCACAAATTACGGAATGTTCCGGTGCATTATAGATCTAAACTTAAGGATTTGCTGAAGGACTTGTGTCAAAAGAATATCATTGAACCAATCGAAAGCTCGGACTGGATTTCTCCGGTTGTTTTGTCCCTTAAGAGCACTGGGGGGCTAAGATTATGTGTTGATTTGAGATCTCTGAATGATGCTATTTGGGTGGATACTTTTCCCTTACCAAATTTGCAGGAATTGGTATCATCAGTATGTCAGGCTACTGTTTTTTCTACTATTGATCTATCTAGTGCTTACCACCAAATTGAATTAGATGAGGGTTCAAAACATTTTACAGCATTTATAACTTCAGAGGGTGCTTTTCAATACAAAAGGATTCTCTTCAGCCTGGCAAGCGCGTCTGCTGTTTTCCAAAGAGAAATGAACAACATTTTTAGCAAGGTGCAAAATGCTAAAAATTTTCAGGACGATATTTTGATATATGGGCGTGACAGATCGGAACATGATAGAGTGTTGATGGAGGTTTTGAAGTTACTAAATGAAAATGAATTGACTGTTCAGAAAGATAAATGCAAATTTGGTCAAATGCAAGTGAAGTATTTAGGCCACAGTATTTCCCGTGAGGGTATTCGTCCCAAAGTGAGTCATGTGAAGGCTATTGTTGATGCACCTGAGCCGAAATGCAAAGAACAACTAATGTCGTTTTTGGGACTTACTGAATTTTATTCAAGATTTATAGAAAACTACTCGTCTAAAGTGGAGATCTTAAGAAGATTATTGAAGAAGAATGTTCCGTTTATTTGGGGGCAGGAACAAGCGGAATGTTTTGATCCTATCAAACATAAAATTGTTCAAGCTCCGTGCCTTAAACCTTTTGAGACCAATACAGATTGCGTGATTGCAGTAGATGCTAGTAATTACGGGATTGGTGCGGTGTTATCACAAACTAATAGACACGAGAAATGGATTGTAGCCTATGCTTCACGTACATTAATGCAATCTGAGAGAAATTACTCTGTAATTGAAAAAGAATTGTTAGCAGCTTCATGGGCTGTTGAAAGGTTTCGAATGTATGTATGGGGGAAGAAATTCAAACTATGTACAGATCATAAACCCTTGGTCAATATTTTACAACCGGGGGGTGGAAAGAATTTATCACCAAGATTAGCGAGGCTAGCTTCTAAGTTGCAAATGTATTTTTTTTTAAATGTATGTCCCGGGTAGAAACAACAATATTGCTGATGGTTTATCCTGTTTGCCTATTGATCACGAATGTGTTGATGTTGAATGTGATGTTGCATACACATATGAGGATGTTTTGTCAGGTTTGGAATCGTATGATGCATCTGATCAAATTGTGTTATCTGAATGCAAATGGGAAGAAGAAACGATGAATGATAAAAATTTGCAAATGGTAAGAAAATATATTATCGATGGTTGGCCTTGTGAGCGATTTTTGCGTGGTGAGAATGCATCTTTATGGAAACTAAAAGATGAATTGAGCTTAGAAGGCAATGTGGTTTTAAGGGGGGACAGAATAATTCCTCCGAAGGGTGTACGTGAGATTATTGTAAGTAGGAGTCATGTTGATCATGGTGGAATGTCAAGGAACAAAAGGCAGGTGAAGGAATTTTTCTGGTGGCCGGGTGTGGATGCGATGGTTGACAGATATGTGAGAAATTGTTCCATTTGTGCACGGAGTGACAAGAGTGCGAAACCATGTTCTGCTCCCTTGTTACCAGTTGAATTACCTGAAAGACCTTGGCAGAAAGTGGGTATTGACTTTATGGGGCCGTTTTCTACATTACCTATGAAAGAGGCATATGCTATTGTTTTGGTTGACTATTTTTCGAAATGGCCGGAGGTTGAATTTGTGAGCAAGATTACTACTGAAAGTGTGATTGAATTTTTGGAAAATATATTTGCTAGGGAAGGTGTTCCTGAAGCACTTGTGTCGGATAATGGTGTACAGTTTACATCTAAGAGAATGACTGCATTTCAGGAAATGAAAGGTATTATACACATCAGAGTAGCTCTATATAATCCTTCTTCTATTGGCCAAGTTGAAAGGTTTAATAGAGTGGTTAAGGAGACTATACAATTGGCTTGTAAATCAGGTATTACTTGGAAACTGGCTATAAGAGAGATGCTCACGTCTTATAGGACGTTGCCACATTCTGTGACTGGAAAGATACCTTTCGAGTTATTGAGAGGAAGGAAGCCGTCCACCGGGTTGGTTCCATGGTAGTTAATGGAAAGGAATCGAGCAAAATTTGGTGTAGTCTGTGATAATGTGATGATGGACAAGGTATTAGAGTATCAATTGCGTACCAAATTGCGCCATGATACCAGATCTAGTTCGGATGAATTGGTTGTGGGGCAAAGTGTCCGTGTCAAAACACTGGGAATTGTTGAGAAAGGTAAACCTCAGTGGTCTGAGCCTAGAAAAATTGTTAATATTTTGAGAAATGCAGTGAAATTGGACGATGGGAAAGTGTGGAATGTAAGATGCATATCGATTTGTAGAGAGGAGGATACGGATGTTAAACATGGTAATGAAAGTTTAGATGAGTGTAGTGGGTATCTGCTTGGGAATGAATGTGCTTCCTCTCTTAAGGTATTGAGTTCTCGTGAGACGCATGTAAATGTGGAGGAAGTTGTTCGTCGTGGTGCGAGAGATAGAAGAGCCCCAATATATCTAAATGACTATGTAATGGATTGAGATAGGTCTATATGTATATTTCCTTTATTTGTTGTGAGTTATTATTGTTAAGATTCTTATGCAGTTCAGTTTTTGTTTATGCAAGTTATATGTCCCTGTATTGCCATATTATATAATGTTCCTGTGTTTTTTTTATTGGGGGGAAGGTGTGTGGGATTGGAATGTGGAGTAGAGAGTGCGCGCGGCGGTGTGGTGACGGGGGAGATAGAATGTGGGTGGCGGTTGGTGAGTAACGGGAGGTCGTGGCGAGCGGTCGTGATCGCGGTTGCTGCCGCTTATGTACCGCTTATGTACTTTTTACCAATTAAAGAATTTAATCCTGGAATTCGTCCCCACGTATCCTTCACAAAGAGGTTGCTGGGAAATGAAGTATTGATGTGGCGGGAGGCCTCTACACATTATACAGTAAGACTCGAAAAAGGACCACGAAAAGCAACTGGAGCTTTGACACATCAAAGAATCCACGCAGAATAAAGAAGGAAGTACCTCACTATCCTTATACCCATGGCTTGTAGTGACATTTTCTCAGCCGATGGTGATCTCCGATTCAGGTGGGTCGAAACAAAGTGTCACCTTACATCTTAGTGCAATGACGCTTTTGTGGCTTTTGTGGCATGATTTGTGAGTTTACAACTTTGCCAAAATGTTGCCTCCATTACTTCCCTGTTCAGAGACTCCAACCTATTGAGGACTGGACCATACCACCCCGGGTCCTTAAGTTATTGTACCGGCGAACATGCATCTTGTTGCAAGTTAACATTTACATTTTTTCTTCCATTTACACTTGTTTTCCTTGGATTCTGTAAAGCTTTTTATCTTTGTTTTTTATTGGGGCATCTTCAGCTCTGATTGCTTCTTCTCGGATAGGGCAGGAACAATGACTCTGGCTCTTTCCCACCCCAATTACAGTGGATGCACGCAGTAGCCTCCCCGCATTTCCACATCTGCTTTGTTTAATAAGATAGTAACAGTCATAACTACCATTTATAAATCTGGGCTTTTACATCAAACTTTTTGGGTGATTTAATCAAATGCAAAAAGTCCTTGATTTAATATTCCCAAAGAGTCTGGCTCATAAAATCATTATTTAATAAATGTATGTAACGGATGCACATTTAGAAAAGGAGAGGATTAGTGTGCAAGATTTGCAAATGGTTATTGTCTAACATTTGCAAAGGCTAAATCCCCTCCAGTTGCTGTTTTTTTCGGCATGTAAAAGTGCCAATCTTGGTGCTTTATTGGTTTAAATAAATTCAGAAAAACACCCCTCCATTAAAAAAATATATATATTATGTGCAAAGAACACAGAAGTGCAGTATATAAAATGTAATAGTGGTAAAATCAACATTCTTATGAGAGCCAGTCATCCTCTCCAGCTGCGCATAATCTCTGCCAGTCCAAGAATTTGTCATCCGAGATCTAATATCTGTTCAGTTCTCATTCACTTTCTGATACTAGCAAAGGAGCGGGGAAGAGGTTTAGGGGTATCAGCCTCCCTTTTGTATTATTTCTAGTCATTGAGATGAGAATTTTATCCTGCCCCAATACCAAATCTGTTTTTTTTAAAGTCTCTTTTGGTTTCCACATGCAGTATGATGTTTTGAAACTCCTTCCATTTTAGATCTTGTGACGTCCAGGTAGTCAGCCTAGGGCATCAGGTGCCTTTGAACTCATTGCAATTAGTTGTTCCGCTAAGACTATTGCCAGATCAAAAACCTGCCAGCAGCTTTCTTTCCCTTTGGGCATACAAGTAATCCAAGTATACAAGATTTGATGTGCACTTGATGGTTTTATCTGTTGCCTCATGTATGAGCTTCATTATATTTTCCCTGTAGTAAAAATCCAATGGCACCTCCGTATCATCCGATTGTGTTCCTCATCTATTTACCCACATCTTAGCCATTTCCATTGGGTCCCAGAAAGAATCTATTTACCCGCTTAGTATGATGCAGACTCTGTATATTCTTGGAGCATTAACCAAAATACACCACCCTTGATCACCAATTGGTTTATTAATATCCAGAGCCCATTTGTCTCTTGGTTGTCCAATGGGCTTTTGGACTATCCCTGTAATGCTTGGATCATTAGTTTTACTGCTTTTTCCCTGCCACCACAGGCGCATACTATTCTGAGGCCAAGGTGTGTGAGTGACTCATTGTGCTCCATTTTCCAGCACATGTGCAGTACAGCACACATTGAGCTATGCAACAGAAGATGTCTGGTAAGCTGTAGGGTCCTATTAATTCAATGACAGCTTTCATTTTCCTTCCTACATAGATCTCCATCCATTATCAAGCTACAAATGTGCCCCTCTCAGATTCCTTTTAAGGTGTAGCGCATATAAACTAGCCATCAGCAGTTGTAGTGTATACAATGCATATGCTTGCATTCTCATCAGGTTTCACGCCCAAGAGAATTTAAGTGCTCACATGAGCATTGTTGTTTCCCCACCACACCCCTGCCCTAGTTTAGCATAATGATTAGTAAATCCATTAGTGTGAGGGACACCTGCATGTCTCATGTCATCTAGCCATCTCACTGCAGAAGGCTTCCAAATAATAAAGCTCAAAGATGGGTGCTTCAATTCAACCCTCATCCATAGGGAGTCAAAGCTTGGACAGCGATAATCTGTGTCTATGTGCTCCACAGATCAGGTCCCACCATATATTGTCGATATCCCATTCGCATTTTTGGTATTCTGAATGTAAAGTTGTAAATAAAGTACAACAATTAAAGCAATACAACCATTTTTCAAGAGGGCTGTTTTCCAGAAAGTTGCCTCACTTCTAAGTGCCACTACGGCTGCTTTCATGTTCTCGTCTAATTGGTCTTCCCTGGTTCAGTATATGTGAACCCCCAGGTAGTACACAGTTGTTAATTCCCTCTTCAGCCTAGTGGCCTCTTCTGCCAGCCTGTTATGAAAATTTTCTGACCGGGAATGCACAAGATTTATTCCTGTTATTGTTTTTAAATTATAATATATTTTCATTTAGCTTCTGCATTTTCATACACATAAACAACTCCATGTGATGTAACAATGTTGTTGATGCATCATCGGTCATTCTGTATACAAGTTTGCACAATCTAAATCACTTTATGACAAAGTTCAAGTCACATAAGTAGTTTCATTTCATAGTTTTGTCTGTCTTACCATCCTTTTTATATATTTAACAGTTCAGACACCTTTAATCGAGGACGTTAACCATATGGGCACTCATATTTCTAGTTCACTCTTGCCACGTTTCCAAGTCATCCAGCAATTTATCACCCCTTCTTGTTAGTTCCATTTTTAGGTCGAGGGTAAGCATTCAACCTCATGTATACTTTTAGTATACTTCTTATGGCTTAAAGCAATTTCATTTGTTAATTGCAGTCTCCTTTAAAAATTCTTGCTCACTGGAGTTCAGTTCTGCCTTTTTCTCCCTCCTTTTTCTGTTTCAGAGCAGTGACCAACTACTGTGTTATTCCACTTTGGATTCTTTATCTGTTACTGTGACAGACTGTTTTTGTTATCTCTTTGGTGCTCCCCTTTCACTGTGGGTGTTTTAAGCTGGTAGCTACCCTCCTTTTATTGCAGCATTTAGTTCCTCCCATCTCCTCCCATGTCGCTGACATTTGTTTTGGCTTTATACCAGTGCTGTTCTCGTTTACCTCAGGATCCTAAAATAAGCTTATTTTACAAAAGAAACACCCGGTCGTTTAGCTCACTGCTCAAGAAAGCCACTATATGCCCTTTCTGGTAGAATGTAGCTAAACCTAGAAGCAATGACATGAAATTTGCTTAGCCTCGCAACACATCTGGAGTCCCTCTCTCTCCAGGGCCCCTCCCTACCAGCACTCAGGACATTGTTTATCTCTTTTATTGGCGCAATAAATCTTCTTAGACTGCTCTGCTCGTTGACATGTGAGGCAAGAATACTTTCAAGATGTTTCATTATGTTAAAATAAAAAGAAAATACTTTTCCAGACTTATTTTCCAATTTCTGTTCAGACATTTACACAACTGGAGGTAGTGCAGTCATCTTCTTATCTCTCCTCAAGGGCTTGTGAGTTCTGATCTCAGTAGCCGCCAGTGACCACCAAAACATGGCAGGAAAAGACGAAACTATGAGACAGGGTTGACCAATTTATGTGGCAAGAAAAGTCCAGTTCTAAATTTACAATGTCAATAGCTCTGACTCAAGAAAGTGCGAGACCCACTGCATTGCATTGCAAATAAAAAATGTTTTATTTTAGATATACCCATTTCAAAAGGTATCTCATTCACTATTGGCATTGTCAGGGTGGATGGAAGCATGAATGTTTCTAAAATCATGTTTGAAAACTATTAGGCAATTTACGCTGTCTATGGCCCATTCACTGCCAAGCACAGGATCAGATTTTTTTTACAGGAAAGAGCCAGCCACATTGTAACACAATTTAACAATGCTTGGTTTTCACTTTAATGCTGATGGCATATGCGTTATTTATGACATATGTGGAAACTTGTTTTGGAGACCTGGAAAAGTTTAAAGGCAATTTGTGTGAAAGCCTTTTTGTTTATGTTTAACTTCATCATAATTATGTATTCTGTCTGCAACTGTGCCTATATTTTACTATTAAACAAGCAGTCACAAGTGCAGTTACCCTGAGGCACAGGGGACAGTGACACAGGTGCCAAAAGCTCTACTAAACCCACTGAACATCGATTATTGCCATATTTTACTACTAAACAAGCAGTTACCATGCAGGAACTAGGGCCTTGATTTGAGTGGTGCAGCAGGTGCAGTGACACAGTGGCCAAAATCTTTAGGAAATCCAATAAACACCAAATATTGCTATATTTTACTAGTAAAGAAGGATTCACAATTGCAGCAACTTTGCAGGCACTAGGGCCATGATTTGAATGGTACAGCAAGTGCAGTGGCACAGGGGCCAAAAGCTCTAGGAAACCCACCGAGCATTGATTATTGGTATATGTTACCCCAAAACAGGCAGTCACACATGCAGTTACCTTGCAGCCACTTTGGCCATGATTTAAATGCTGCAGCAGGTGCTGTGGCACAGGGGCCAAAAGGTCTAGGAAACCCACTGACCACAGATTACTACTATATTTTACTGCTACCCCAACTCTGAATCAGGTATGGCCGATATCTTCCCGCTCCCTAGCAACCATCTGCCATCCAAGTGTCTACTGTGGTGCAACGGAGCGCCGCCTCCTCCACCGCCGCATTTGCTCACCCTCCCTCTCTCCCCTCACATGCTTCCTCCTTCGCAGGCTTCCTCTTCTCTTCACCTAGGACACTGGCACACCTTAAAAGTGTACAGACCACCTTTTTTCATAGTACGGGCAGCTTTTATAAAAAGCCCTTAAAAGTTCTATAAAGTATTTCATCGCTTTATAAGAATACCAGTTATATTGTGCAAAGACACTTTTTTATTGGCACTGGGGAGATTACATAATTTGGTCACGATTAAAGGATGTTGAGCCTATGCCAAAACTCAAGCCTGATTCCCCAAGTCCACAGCTGTTTCCGCTACTTCAGACCTTTATCATAGTCATCTGCAACATGTACCAAAAACATTGAAAAAGACAATCGATTTCACATAGGTGACACCTATAGGCTTTGCCAATACTCGTTCTTTATCTTTACATAAAATATGAGCTTGAAAAAACCATACTTTGAAAAACCGAAGGTGACAGGGAAGTTACGGTTAAGAAAAATAATTTAAAAAACCACAGAAATTCACTGAAAAAAACCCAAAGGTTACAGGGATGTTATAGTTAGGTTCTGAATTTACTCACACAAGCCATAGAAATTTGGCAGTTACAGTTATAGTTATTCCAAGTAACTATAACTTGTGCCCCTGCCATCCACAGTTTTGTCTTTAATAATTTGTCTGCTAATGTTTCATTGATATTTTTATTGACGTTAAAAAGTTGCCATAAGTGCTGTAATATCTGGGATAATTAGTGGTGCATTTCCATGTCTTTTTTTACGTAAAGTAATTTTGATTACTCTACGTTAATCCAACCACCACCTGCGGCCAACCCACTATAACTATCCAACCTCGCACCACGCATGGCCTTAAGCCGTACATGGTGGGGGATGGCTGCATGCACAAGTCTCTGAGTGGGTCTGTGTGTGTGTGTGTGTGTGTGTGTGGATGAGTACCTCAGTGGGTCTGTCAGTGGGTCCATGGGTCTCCAAGTGGGTCTGTGAGTGGGTGCATGAGTCTGAGTGTGTCTGGGAGTGTGAGTGTCTGTGTGGGTGTGTCTGTAGCTGTGGGAGTGACTCAGCCACAAAGGAACCTCACCTGCCACTTTTACCCCCCACAAGAGTCCACAGTTTTGCACAAAATATCTACCCAGGTAGAGTTCTTTCTGCCCCCTTGGCTAAATGTCCAGTACGTATTCTACACTACAGCTGCTTTGGGGACCACAAGGAAATGTCTCCAGTGGCCTTGTGTGTGTTTGGCAATGTGACTGTGACTTGTGCGTCTTTCTCCAAAAGTCTGTGACAAAATGAATCCTCCTATAAAGAGGCCAAAGGGACTACAAAGATGTACATCTCCACCAAACGAGTGCCCTTCCTCTTATCTATATGATGTAACTGTTTTTTTGTTTTGTGTAGATGTCCTCATATCCCTCGAAATCAAGAATGCCCCACCAAAACCAGACTGCAAATGCACTGGGAGGTCCTTTGGTAAGCTGTCCTTCAGCCTGGCAAAAGGCAGGAAGACCTTTCATTAATAGAAATGGGGGAGAGGCTGCGTGACCCCCTCCCCGGGCCGATTTTGGCCCCGTCACCCCATCCCCCTCAGGCTCAGCCATGCCTTACTGGGCACTCTGGAGCCTACCAGGGCACTCAGTCCAGGGAGAGTATTAGGGCCCCTGTGGTACCAGTTGGCTCTCCACCTCTTGCCAGAGCCGGCATTGCTATTGTACACTGGGAGCTGCTAAACATGCAGCTCCCTGTGAAAAACAACAATTCATCTCTTTCCCTGTCCACATGTCTGCAAGCAGGGAAAGAGAAGAAACCTCCATGTACAGTGGACGGGAGCAATTTGACAGCTCCTGCCCACTGTAACCGAAGTGTTTGCTTTTGCTTGGGGAAAAAGCAAATAGCTATGTCCCAGGGGTGGGCACCCCAGGACATAGCAGGAGCCGGCCCTGGGGGGTGGCGGTCCCCAGGCCATTATTGGCTCTAGGAGGGGGCCCATGCAGCCCCCTCCCTCCTTTATTTTTCAGGGCCAGGGAGGTGGTGGTCCCCAGGGCTATATGTGGCCTGGGAGGGGGCCTCTCAGCCCCTCTCCCATTGTTTTTAGAACAAGTGGTCCTGGGGAGATGGTGGTCCCCGGGGCCCATGACGGGGGTCTGTGGCATCCCCATTACATGGTATTTAGCCCCAGGGAGGTGGTGATCAATGGGGTCTGGGAGGGGGGGTGCAACCCCCCAATTACTGGTAATTTAGCCATGGAAAGGTGGTGGTCTCTGGGGCTTATAAAGACTCAGGAGCGTAGCCCTGTGTGCTCCCCCCTCCTTTTTTGTTTTCCAAATAAAGCCCTCTGGGAGGTGGTGGTCCCTGGGGCTCCAAAAGCCTCAGGTGGGGGGCCCCATGTGCCCCCCTTCCTTTCTTAAATAATGGCCCCCAGCACCTGGCCAACCCGGGATCTTTTTTAAAAACAAGCACGGAAGCCCACTCTTGGGTTTTTATTTTTGCCAGAGTTGCAGATCCACTGCAACTTTCGGCACAAATTTAAAAGAAAATGCTCTTCTTTGCCCTGGCATGTTCCCTTTGGGACCCCAGCACCAGAGCTAAGGGGTCATAGTGTCCCTACCCCCACCCCTTTTCTTTTTGTAATCTTTTATTCACAGGGACTCGTCTGAAGCTGTGTCCCAAGATGGCTGTCAACACTTCCTGGTTGAAGTGTTAGCAGCCAATCAGATTTCAGTAGGGAGACTGTCGGACCCTCGGAGTACCCCCGGACCTAGATATACAAATTTGTTTTTCTTTTAATATCACAAAAACTACTGAACGGATTTACACCAAGTAACAAAAATGTCTCTTTCTGGAGCAACAGCTACATTTCTGCAAAATGTGATGTAATTCCTTTCAGCTGTAGTCGTGCTCAAAAACCCTAGGAGAATTAACATGAGAAAAACACGTTTTGAGAACCCCCCCCTTTCTTCCTCAGCCCCCGCTTTACGGATCACCCCAAAACCTTCCAGACAGCAGCTGAGGTGAACATCACATTTTTGGGGGAAATTTTGTGAAGATTCATCAAAGGGCGCCAAAGATACAGGCAACTCAAAAAGCACTTTTTCTATTGAAACTAGGTCCTAACTATAACCTACCTAGTGGCAAACATATATATATATATATATATATATATATATATATATATATATATATATATATATATATATATACACGCACACACAGACATGAACATACATACACACTTCAATGAAAGGATTTGCACAGCCACCAAAACTTATCGACCCATCTAGAGTCTTGTTCACGGTTGCGAGTCCCTTCTCCCTTTCAACATTTATACAAATAATCCAAGCCACCATTAATGAGCCATTCTGGATACCGTAGTACAAAACAATAACAAGATAAATAAAAATAAAGTAAAATATACATATCCATGTATGGTTTCATTATCACGCTGAAACTAATATCTTCATTTGGTATAACCTGACATGATCATACATTTTTATGTGTATATCTATAATACAAAATATGAATCAAACAAAATATTATGTTTAAACATTTAAGCTTAGTGCTGAAAGTATTTCACCAATGCATGTCTTCTAAAAGGTGAAAAAAAATATACCAGAAAATAAAGCTAAGTGCTGTTAAATTATTTTGATTCTCATCAGTTATTGAAATCAAAATTATATCATTCTTTACCAATATTTTGTTCATTTCCAATAATAATATTAGCATATCATTCCATGCTCACAATTCATCATATTTGCTAACAATCAATTCCATGTATTTGTTGTAAATAATTACCAAGTATACCAAATGGTCATCCTCTAGTTGATTAGTTTAAACTTTTTCATAATATTAAATTATGGGTCAATCAAATGAATGAAAAGCTCCTCATCGGCATTCAGTCCGCCAGGTATTTTTGTATGTAATTGGATAATGTATTTACTTTTCAATTGTCTTAATTTGAGAGGCCTGTCTCTGCCTCATTCATCTTGTTTAATCATTGCAAGCCAAAAAAACTAATATTTTTTCAGTCATTGGTATGCTCAGTTACATAATGTTTTGCAACAGCATAACTTTGGTCTCTATGTTGTATGGCTCTAACATGTTCAAGTATTCTTTTTTTAGAGATGACAAATAGTGCTGCCTATGTACCACAAACCACAGTCACATTCAATCAAGTATACTACATATTGACTGTTGCAAGTGTTTCTTTGTGTAATATGTATGCCTTTTCCATTAAGAGCAGTAAAGTTTTTCACATTTTTAGCTATTTAAATGACTGCATCTATTACATTTGTAGAAGCCAACCATTTCTTTATTAAGCCAATTAGTTTTGCTGGGCATTGCATAATGGCTTTTCACTAACACGTCTTTGAGTGAACGTGTTCAGGGCCTCAGACCCAAAATTGTAGCAATGCCCTGATCACTTTTCAATATTTTCCAATTTAAAAATATATATATTTATAATGTCTTTACTTTCTTTACTGTAAGTAAGTATAAGACGTGGACAATTGTTTTGATCTTTGATGTTTTGCAATGGCTTCCTACAGGATGAAAATGATTATAAAAATTGTACCATTTTGACTTTTGCTAGAAGGTTTGAAGCTATTAAGCAACAATTTACATCAAAAGCTAAAATCAACATTCCATCTACAGTGGACACAATTAGTGAATCAGACATCGAATTAAGTGAAATTGAGGTAACAACTAGGTCTATGATCAAAACAACATTACTAGAGGAAATGCAAATTATGTATCGGGATCAACAAACCTCAAAAGGCAGGGACCGAGAAAGCAGTCAAGTCAGAGGCCACATAAAAAACTCACAATCAAGCATAGAAAAATCAGAAGAGTTAATAGAAAGAAGAAACTACCAATTGCCCAGCAAACAAAAGAAATAATAGGCAAAGACAAGATGGAAGAGGACTTGTTGGTGAATTTATCTGACTATGTATTGACACAAAATGAGATCGAAGTGCTAAATAAGGGTCTGTCTTTCTGTCCAGAACATCTTTTTGACAGAGTGGAGACCAAAATCGACACCTATAAATTTGTGCTGAAAATAAAATTAGCTAAGTACTTTGCCAAACATCATTCCAAGCCTGTCACAAGTAGAGTAATAGGGGCAAGACACCAAGCTTACAATTGAACAAATAAAAGTTGTAAAGGTTTGCTAGGATTTGATACGTAACATAGAGGATGATGAAATGACATCAACCCAAATTATGGATCAATTGCAAACTCAAACTAATGATCATATCATACAGTCATTTTAAAGTCAAATAAAAATTTTGCCCAATATGTTAACCTGGCAATAAAATTGATTTTGTTTTTGACATGGTTATATCTGATTTGGAATCACAAAAGAACCATTCCAAAAATTAGAAAATTTAACATCAGTGGAAAGGAAAGCATTACAACAATTAATTCATAATGTCAATATCATTATTAAACCTGCAGACAAGGGAGCAAATGTTGTAATACAAAAAACGAAAGGTCTATGTATATGAAGCAATGAGACAATTAAATGAAGTGGATAATTATCAGAAAATGAAAACCAATCCAGTTGAGAAAATAATACATTTTGTGAATGACGAATTACAATCTTGGTACCAAGAGTGATTGATTAATGAAGCGGAGTTGAATTTTTTAAAACCAAGTCATCCTAGAATACCAACTATATATTTTCTCCGAAACATTCACTAAACATTAAAAAAAACTACCTGGGAGGCCTATTGTCTCAGGATGCGGATCCCCATTTGAAAATATTCCCAAATATGTGGACTTCTACATTGTGCCCATGGTAACCTAATTGACATTAAAGACACCAGGGAGTTTTTAAGAGCTATCTCTGATATAGCATGACAAAAAAGATACATTCTGGTTACTATGGATGTAATATCATTATACGCATCAATCCAGCAGGAGGTGGGTTTAAAAGCATTGGAATATTTCTTGAAACAGAGAAACATTAAAGAAGCACAACATTCTGAAATGCTGTTAGAAATGGTAGAAATCTGTCTGTGCAATAACATTTTTCTTTTTGACCATCAGATTTATAAGCAAATACGTGGGACAGCTATGGGAGTTTTTCCTTCCCCTAGTTATGCCAATATTACCATGGGATGGTGAGAAAGAGAATATGCATGGCAAGGTAACCACCAACAATATCTCAACAAGATGATTTTATGGTTGAGATATATTGATGATTTATTCATTATTTGGGACGGATCGAAAGATGAGTTTGGTATTTATTTTGAATTGCTGAATCATTATCAATATGAATTAAACTTCACATACAATGTGAGTGACAATCAAATAGACTTTATTGACATCAAGGTCTCTGTAAAGGACAATCAGGTCCATACAACCATGTTTAGAAAGACAACAGCTACTAATAGCATTATGCATGGAACAAGCTTGTACCCGAAACAATTGTTAAAAAGTACTCCTTTTGGTGAATCTTTGCGCACTAGGCGCAATTGTTTGCAGATGTTAAGCAAAGATTTATTCGTAGAGGTCATCGACGAACACATATAGAATTGGGTGCTACACGGACCAAATCCAAAACTAGACAGCACCTTTTGGTAGAGAAGGTATTGCAAAACATTACAGATGAAAACAATTGTCCACATCTTATACTTACTTACAGTAAAGAAAGTAAAGACATTATATAAATATTTTTAAAAAACTTTGGAAAATATTGAAAAGTGATCAGGACATTGCTACAATTTTGGGTCCGAGGCCCCTGGTAACCTATAGAAAATCATGTTCACTCAAATACATGTTAGTGAAAAGTCATTATGGGTCGCCCAGCAAAACAAATTGGCTTAATAAAGAAATAGTTGGCTTCTACAAATGTAATAGATGCAAAGACATTCAAATAGCTAGAAATGTGAAAACCTTTACTGATCGCAATGGAAAAGACATACATATTACACAAAGAATCACTTGCAACAGTAAATATGTAGTACACATGATTGAATGTGAATGTGGCTTATGGTATATAGGCAGCACTATTTCTACTCTAAAAAAAAAAGAATACTTGAACGTGTTAGAGCCATACAACATAGAGATCAAAGTAATGATGTTGCAAAATATTAAGTAACTGAGCATACCAACGACTGGAAAAGTATTAGTTTTTTTGGCTTGGCACTGATTAAACAAGATAAACGAGGCCAAGACAGGACTCTCAAATTAAGACAATTGGAAAGTAAATACATTATCCAATTATGTACAAAAATACCTTCCGGACTAAATGCCAATGAGGAGCTTGTCATTCATTTGATTGACTCATAGTTTAATATTATGAAAAAGTTTGAACTAATCAACTAGCGGATGACCATTTAGTATACTGGGTAATTATTTACAACAAATAAATGAAATTGATTGTTAGCATATCATAATTGTTAGCCATTATGATAAATTGTGAGTATGAAATGATATGCTAATAATATTATTGGGAACGAATGAAGTATTTGTAAAGAATGATACACTCTGATTTTCAATAACTGATGAGAATCAAAATAATGTAACCGCATTTAGCTTTGATTTTTGATATAGTTATTTTTTCACCTTTTACAAGACATGCATTGGTGAAATTCATTCAGCACTAAGCTTACATTTTTAAACATGATATTTTGTTTAATTCATAATTTGCATTATAGATATACTCATAAAAATGTATGATCATGTCATGTTATTCCAAATGAAGATATTAGTTTCAACATGATAATGAAACCATACATGGATATGTATATTTTATTTTATTTTTATTTATCTTGTTATTGTTTTGTACTATGTTATTCAGAATGCCTCATTAATGGCGGCTTGGATTATTCGTCTAAATGTTGAAAGGGATAAGGGAATCACCACCGTGAACAAGACTCTAGATGGGTTGAAACGCATTGGTGGCTGTGCAATTTAATTAAAGATCGTGAACTTGGACTTTATGGAGTGCTGTGAATCCTTTCATTGAAGTTTACATTTATGAGGATGGTCTCCTTCGTCATAAGCACAGGTAAATGAGTGCGCCACTCGAGCAACTGACCGTTTATAACCATAGGTTACAGGGACATTATTTTTAGGTTCAGATTTTACACCCACAATACCGTAGGAATCCACCTGTTATAATTAGGCTTATTTCAAGTAACTATAACTTGTGCCCTAAGATAATTATAGCTCATGCCCTCGCCATCCACAGTTTTCTCATCAATAATCTTACTGCAAATGTTACAGTGATATTATCAATGATGTCATAGAAGATGTCATAAATTATGTAATATCTGGGGTAATTAGCAGTGAATGGCGGGGGCAGAAGTAATAGATACCTTAGGGCACCTTAGCGACAAAGCACTTTAAAATTATTTGCTATCTTTATGTTTTTTAATCCAGTTGATCACTTGATTGTATATTACACTGGGGGATGAGAATGTAGCATTATGACCAGAGCTGCAGACTTTACAACTGGGGAACCAGATTCAGCGTCAGCTCAACATCCTGTGATTCTGGGTAAATCTTCCCATGCCTAAAACCAAAATGAATGTATCCTTCAATGTAACTGATGCTCATGTAAAGCATTCCAATGCCTTCGGGTCAAGTCTGCTCTATAAAAACTGCAAAAAAACAAAAGAATTAAGTGTTTTGCATATTTGCCATTGGGCTATATTTGGGCTACATTTGTGGTACATTTGGGCTCTTTTTTCCTCTGGTGGCTATCTTTGGAGACTTATTTGTTATGGCGCTCCCTAATCTCCCCATTTACTGCAGTATATTCAGTAGAAAATGCTTTCAATTTTCCCCTTCGATTCCATCAAGCTGGCTTTCAGATGTGCCACATTTTTTATATGAATGGTAGGACTCTAGTTGCTCATTAGAATGTTGTGGTAAAACTACTGGTCATCTTACAGTTAACTGACAGTCTGCTGATAGTGTTGAAAATGCATGTTTCAGTCTGCATGTCAGAATGTTTTAGTGAAATTCAAGAGGAAGATATTTGAGAACTAACTTAAAATGTGTCCTAATTTTTCTTTCTATTAAACTTACCATATTTTCTATGACAAAATGAATACCCCTCATTTTGTTCCTTTCTCAATGTTTTAAGTTTTACCATTTTGGTTCAATCAGGATAGTTTCAGGTGTGCCTCAATTTTGTCCTAAGTAAGAATGTTAGTGTTCTAGTCGTTTTTTAGAACATTTTGGGAGGCTGCATTAGAAAAGGGAATAAACTGACAAGCTGCTCCCATTGGAATTCTAATTGAGGACAGGAGGCGAGGATTATGCAGTCCGTTCTTCACTTTATTAATACAAGAAATTCAAAGCTAAAGTAAAAAACACAGTAAAACACTACGTATCCCAAGAGTCCAATAATATTTTCATGGTAAACATAAACCAATAGTAACTCTGTCCAAAAGTTCTTATAAATGTGTGTCAGGTCCAGTACTTCCTCTTTCTTCACTGCTGACCTGTCAGTTAAGTCCCTCGCTTCCTTATATTTTGTTAGCTGTTGCCAGGGGGGTTTGCCTTGTGATATTTCTGCTTTGTGCTTTTTTATTATACTGCCTTTCACTCGCTGCTTAACTGCTTCATTCATTTACAGCACTTGGTAGGCTCCAGCCAGACTGCACGTCAGGTCCTCTACGTGGCACACCTTCACGCCTCGCTTCGGATTCATCAGGCATGCTGTGGCCCATTTCTTGTGCACTTTCCACAGAGCGGTTCAGGCACAAGGCACACGCTAGGGAGAAAGCGATTCTGACCCTCAGCCCTCGTATGAGTCTCTTATTATCACATTCGTCCCTGCCATCCCTCACTGACACCGTGTAGCAGCGGGAAGATACAGGCATTGGTTTGTATACCGGAGCACCCTCTGGTATCCTATTCTGAATAAATAAGCCCAACATGAACAAGCACCTGCAAGGGGGCTACCCTATTACACATATTTCAGGGCGTGTCAAGTCTAAGTGCTCTCACTCCAGTAACATCGATTTCTTTCAGGACCAGACATATTCCCCTTACCTGGCCTCAGAAAAGGAATGGCCCCTCATCACCACCTTCCTGCAGGGGTGGACTATCTCTTTTCCCAGGCAATTGCCAGGGCGCTGGCAGCACTACGGGAAAGAGTAGACAAACGTATGTCCCAGGTTTCAAACGGCGTGGGATCCTGGGGGACAGAGAGGCAGGTACTAGCGGCTTTTCTACCACAACCTCTTCGAGGCCTCTGAAACTTGACACAGGGCACCTCGAGGGCTTCGAATGATTAGAGGAGGCCTTCCATAAGAGTGCACTCATGTTATGGAATGTACCCTGCCGAGAGGATGTTCTACCCAGAGAACCTGGTGACGAGGTCACCCTGGTATTTGACCCAAATCTGGGGTCTCCTCAATTGGGGGGTGATAACAATGAAGAGGGCTCATCGGATAAGGGGTGGGACTAGGGTAGGCCCTAGTGCCTGACTGCGACTGCCTCAGGTTCTTGTGAAGGGGATCAAGGGAACACTGACATGTTTGACCCCAATGACACATACCACCCGAGGTCTTCGGAGTGGGTCCCGGATCAAAAAGTGGCAGAATATGTGGCAAGTAAAATCCGTCACCCCTTGGATAAAGAGGTGTGCACCAACTTGCATGAGGAGTACCCTAGACCAGCCTTGGAGGGTAAGGTGGCGTCCCTAAGCTAGTTATTTGTTTTCCCAAATATATGAGAGAACCTAAAAAAGGGATTGATCGCTCCTGGCGCGCATGGCAGGATATGCTCCTGGATGTCTTAGGGCCCCAATCTAAGATAATAGAAATAGCAGAACACCCCAAGCAGTTGGGATTCCCCCTGCCCACAGACATTGTGGTGGGTTGGGCACAGCGGGCGGTCTGTCCTCTCGGAATTGCCAACTGTGCCCTCTCCGCAGAGAGACGACAATCTTTCTTGATAAAGATCGACCCCAAACTAGGGGAACTCTAATCATCAGAAGCACGGCCAATAGCGCACGGCAACCTTTTTGGGGAACCCTTCGTGAAGGAACTTGGGAAGTTTGTTTCCACTTTCTCAGTGCTGGACAAGGCACAATCATCTATTAATTTTTTTTTCCCTGGGAAGGTTTTCTAGGGGGACAGAAGAGGTAGGGGTTGCTCCTCTGGCCACCCCCTCCAATCAGACCCCTCCAGAAGACAGGCCCGCTGCAACAATGGATTGCAATGATGGCCGACAAGGCACTTCCTTCCCCAACTGGGGAGGTTGGAGGGTTAGATCCAACCATGCTGCCAGAGGAGGAGCTAATGCCCCAGGAGGCTCCAATGGTAAGCAGTACCCTTTTCCTCTCTAAGACTGGGAGGGAGACTAAGGCTGTTCCCCCACAGATGGGCCCAGACTATTCAGGCCCTTGGGTGCTGGAGACGGTAAAGGGCTTTCACAAAGAGTTCTATGGGACTCCAGTTCAAAACGTGAAACCACGTCCAATACATTTTTCCCCACAGGAGTCAGAGATGATCGACACAGAGGTCCAGGAGCTACTCTCCAAGGCAGCTATCACCCAGACAAATCTTTATCCAAGGGTTTTTTTGAGCAACCTGTTTCTGGTGGAAAATAAGGACCAAGGATTCTAACTGATGATAAACCTAAAGGAGTTCAACGAGTGTCTGGTTTACCGCCACTTCAAATTGGAGAGCATCCACCTCCTAAGAGACCTTCTCCGCAAGGCGATTGGCTAGTCTGACTCTACCATAACGACTAAAACAGGAGGCAATGGATTTTTTTATATATATATATATATATATATATATATATATACACACACACACATACACACATACTTTTTTCATTTTTTTATGTCTGCTCTCCCTAAATTCTTTTCTTTGCCCCCTTTTCACAGCTCACCTTTCTCTACATCTTCCGTTTTCTTTCGGTTTTTTTGCCTACAGCCCTGCCTTCTCCTGCCGGCTTAGTCAAACCGCTCAAATTAACCCAGCTGTTTCAGGCCTGAACCTGCCTGTTCTACATAGGTTAGTAGTAGCAGTGGGGTATGCATCTCTAGAATTTGGCTAGATATGCCGACTACGGATTTTGACTGAGAGTTTTATAATATTTGACTTTTCCATCCGGCCTCTTCCACGTAGATTATCTCTTTCAACATAACATTGAGAATGTGTTTGGAAGAAACAGGGGGAAAACTTAAGTTAGGAAAGAAACTACATAGGTTTTGAAAAATGATAGGCCAAGTGACACTGCATAACCAATTTTTTAACATGTTTGTAATACCTATGACTGGTAACCTATACTTAGGAAATTATGCTTCAAATCTACTGTTTTCCCACCATTTTCCGAAACCTTTTTGGGCATCTGAGCCTCACTACCACCAGGAGACCTGCGGGGGGTTGTCGTGACTATCAGCGTAAAACGTTATTTGAATATTTCTTCTAAGGCATGGTAGGGCCTCAGGAATCAGGGTCATTTCGCTCTCTTTTTTCCTAAACGTTCTTGCTCGCGCAGTCACACTTGAGGCAGGTATGTGTGCCGCTCCACTTTCAAAGTTGACCAGCAGCCCCTGTTACAAGGGGTTTCCTATAGTATTTTCCCTTTCCCAGTGCTTACACTGTGCTGGTGTTTGCAGGTGGTGGCCACCACCAGTCATTTATTGCAGACTGGGACTCGTTTTTTTATTAGAATATGACGACGAGCAAACGGGTAAAAGCCAGAAAAAGAAAATCGAAGAAGTGTAAGATAGGGAAAAAAGCGAAAAAATGGGAATGCAAAATGAACTTGTAGTTATGCTTTATATGTTTACTTATTGTGGATGTTCTACTACGCATGCGTACTGTTTCACTCTGAAACTGCTGCTAATATTTACACAAAACAGGAATGTATTCCGGTACACGTGGCTGAGAATTGCTATCCACTTCTTGTTTATCTAGTGACGTTTTGTGAAAATGCCAATAAAGACCAATTTAAAAAAATAAACTTGTGAGTGAGATAAATGGGTGGAAAGTATAGGGTGGTTGAAGAAAGAAGCATGTGGAAGTATTAAAATTGGGCCTTTGGTATTCCACCCTATATGCATTCCGCAGGACAATCTGATAAAGAAGAACTTTAGTATCCAGCACTTTTTGCTTACAAATTAAGCATTGCGTAAGGGGCTGTATTACTTCACTTTTGAAACTAGAATCATATCTGGCAATCTCCAACAACGCAACACACAGATGTGCCCGCCTGTAGGAGGCGGCGGAGTCAGTGGGAGGTCAGACATGATGGTGCATGAATCCCTCTGTCTGTGATTCGGTGCAATACCTAATCCGTACGTCAGACCAGAGCATTTGAGCCCTTGCAAAAGCGGCACCTTTAAAGGACAGGGCACTTGTTATCAAAGGGGCTGTTAAATATTTAACTTTACTATCACATATGTGGCAGGCAAGAGCCCAGGTGTTGTAACAGAACCTGGAATGGGCTCGTCCAGGTGGCACGAGCTCACAACGGAGGCTAAAAGAACACAGGCAGGACAGGGTTTGGAAATGACATTTTGTGTACGCGGATGTGGTTACACGAAGAGGAGGTCTGGCCTCTGCCCAGTGTGATGTTCTAGGCGTGGGAAGATTGCATCATTCAGTTTCATGTTTCTTCTGTGCGACACTGTGGTAAGCTGATGATGGTTGGCAATATGTGGTAACGGCCACGTGCAGCACCACTGTCCTGTCACAACCAACGCATGGGCCACGCACATATTTTAAAGAGTTGTAAAAGGCAGCCTTTGTGGAGGGATGGTCCGGCGTGTTGCTCAGAGTAAAAAGTAAGGCAACATAGAAACCATCATATAAACTGGTTGCACGAAGCACAGGCACCGCTATTGATAACCAATAAGCAAGTTTCAGAATTCTATCATTTCGCAACATGTCAACTTCTTAAAATGATGTCATGGTGTTAAGACTGAATGAGTGCATGGTCAGTTCAAGAAAAAGTCTCACAAAAGCAGTCCCTCGCACTCACACCAACTTGTTTTCTTTTTCCTTCTGTCAATTACCCCACGCGTGGATCCTTTCCTCGTGATCGGAGTTGTTGGACACTTCCTAGAATTGGTCATAGCTTCATAAATGCTCACTGTCCAATAATTCACGCCTCCAGTTGCCCTCTGGCTCCTGGAAGACATACCTGGCTAAAGGGAACAGCCTAAGCAGGTGGTCAATTTGTGCGAAAACGGCTTCAGGGACTAGTTCTCAAATCTGTGCGTGAAGAAACAATAACAAAAATCCTTATTTTTTCATTTTTTTTTAAAAATAACGCAGATAAACGCCTTAGCAGGTACATAATTCACAAGCATCTGCCAATCGACAGAAGAAGTTTCTATTGAACATGAGAGGATGAAAGCACCATCAGTAGTACTCACTATCCCGCTCTGAGACCGGTCAGCACAAAGACAGTCAGTGGTAGGTGTCCCATGGCAGCATCAGAGGCATGAGCTGATGCTGTTCTGCTTAATCTGTTTACCTTAATGCTGCTGCGAAAATGAAAACACTCACTTTGAAGAGACACAGCTGTAAGCACCAGATTTATTTACCAGCTTTATTTATAAAGTGCACATACACTCCTAAGAGCATCATGGTGCTAAGGGATGGAGCCCTGCAAAGCTGCACTGTTGCAGCAGGGGTGGGGGAGGGGGGGGTGCACAAGATGGTTTCAAAGGAGGTGGGAGGGGAGGAAGAATTACAAATTAACCGGCTAACAAAATCTCCAAATCTTGAGCGATTTCCAAACAACAAATGTTTTGCCTGTTGATGTATGGGTGGCAGTTCTTTCCACAGTTCCACTTTCAGGGACCCAGGTAGTGAAGTGAATGGCCACCAGCAAGGAGACATCCAGAGTACAACTGCCCTGGACAGCTGCCTGCGGAAATCCTCATCAAGGGTGAGTCTCCTTTTCCCTCACCAACCACCTGGCTCTAAACCCGAGGACAATCATTATTTTCCTGACTCGGACTAGGTATTATAATCAAAGGGAGCCTAGGTGGACATTGAAACCTTTCCACAAACTTAGTAGCTGATCGGGGAAACAAAAGGTGTACCTTGCCATTTCACTTCAAAGGTTAGCCAAGAAACAAGAAACCCCATTGCACTCAGAAGAGATTGACTACCAAATATCACCATCCAGAAAATCAAAACCCATCATCTGTGACAAACACTGCACTTCCCTGCTAAAAGACTGAGGGCCATAAAATAAACCCAGAAGAAGCTCTTAACCTAATACTGCAGGCAGCACTCAGGGAAGGAAGATAAACAAACTTCACCAGAAAGAAATTCAAAGTGAACAGTTGCACAAACTGCAGCACCACACACAGATGAAAGACCACCAAAACCACTATAACGAAACTATACTTTCCTGTGAGACCCCGCATCACTATGAGATGAATGACCCCAAACACAAGAAGCAGGAGTCCTAAAAGTTGTCTTTTTTAGGGAACACAGTTTCACGGTCCACGGCATGGTAAACTTTAGGGGATGATTTTCAGTTTGCTGGGTGAAGGATAATTCACCAGGATGAGGGAAAACATTGCTCCTGCCTCCCCAAGAGAAGCTACACCCAGCAAATCTCGGATTGTCCAACAGCCTCGTGGACAACTCTAAACAGTGTCTGTTAAAGCAGTTATTATTTGTGCTGCAAAAGTTTAACAGATGGTTCCATCAAACATGATAGCCGCCAGTGAAAAAAAAGTAAAAACGATCCTGACGCATGTGTTTGATTATGAACAATTGTGTGGGGGCTCATTATTTTTTTTATTGTTCCTCACCACCAAGTTTTAAATAGAGTAAATGGTGTGTGTTAACCTCGGACAGCCTATACTCTGTTGGTCCAGCCATACATATATATTCCACATTGATTTTCCAGCCTGAATCCAAGAGGAAATAAAAACAGAAAGGATGTTCTAGAGTGTCTGTTGGCTCCTGTTAAGTCTAATCTGAGATTTGATGGCACACCTGTCTTCCATCTCAGAGTTTCAGAAGTAAAGGGCTCCAGTGGTAGAAGGGAAGCAAAATCACAGGAACATTTGGATGCTTTCTGAAGGTGTGACAGAAACTGTTGTGGCATAAACTTGAGAACATGGGTATCCCCTGGTGGAAGCAGACTGTGAAGATTGATTTTTCCCCAGCTGTTCACGGGGAAATGTGTGGTAGGATTTTAAGATGCAGCAATTGCTGACACTGTTGGTAAGATAGTAGAAAATGCAGTCAATTGTTCGATATGGCAAATAATTTCTATTTTAGTCTCCCGTCTACACACCATATAGCGCCCAGTCTCTGCTTCACAATTTCCAGTTGCTGACAGTAGAGTACAGGCCAGACAGATTCTCTCTACTGCAAATGATGGAAAGGGACGTCCATGTGACTTTTGAAGAGCTGGAGGCAGCAGTTTTAACTTGATTGTCTGTGTGGCAGAGGCTGGCTAATCTCGATGTTG
Source organism: Pleurodeles waltl (assembly GCF_031143425.1). NCBI lineage: Eukaryota > Metazoa > Chordata > Amphibia > Caudata > Salamandridae > Pleurodeles > Pleurodeles waltl. Next base: position 742,235,481 of record NC_090450.1, on the reverse strand, counting down.
TCTACAAATGCTGAAGATCAGAAGTTAACAGTATCTTTTGTCCCTAATGAATAATCCTCATCTTCATGGACTTCACCTTCATCAACGTTTTTGTGAATTCATCGGTTATTAGAGCATCCAAACTTCCCTTAAGGGTCAAAGAAAGAAGAACAGGTTTTGCTTTAGCTGTAGGGCACCTAGTGGCTATTGTTCAATAGCAGTAGCCTTGGCTATTTTCCATATTTGAAGAGAGGTGCTGACTGGTAGCTGGATAAAGCAGTTTTCATGTTTGGTCCTAATCCACCTTATTGTGTTCACAACATTATTCAACATGGTCAAATTATTCCAACTTTCTCAGGTTACCTTCCTTGAGACACTGGAGTCTGGAAATTGTACTGCCCAGCAACATACAGAATGTGTTGGCTCCTAATTAGGAGACAATCACACCCTTTTTAGCACAGCACCCTATGCCAGTGCCTCCTCAAGGAGTTTTGAGTCTTCCATCCAGAACTGAATCTGGAAAAGGAGTACATATAAGGGAAATCGATTTCATTCAGAAAGAAATCATCAGATCCCCTATTTAGTTTGTGAATTTATTAAGTTTTTAACCTAAATATTGGATGGAAGGATGCCCATCTCCATTTTTCAGTATTCACACCACATTAACAGTTTTTACACTTTGCCATGAGGCTTCCATCATCAATGTTGAGTTGTGTATTTTCGTTTATAAGCAGTTCCTCTGAGTATTTACTGTTATTCCCCTCATTAATGGGTTTCTTGCATGTCAACAGCATACTTCATAAGGAGGCTGGTTAGTTTTCTTCTTTAAGCATTCCATCTGGATAGTCGGCCATTGATATATCTTCTTAAGGACACCAATGGGTGTCAATGTTATCAAGCCCCATCTAGAGGCACTCCAACTCATATAGACATTGTTCAACACTCAGATCAGCCAAGGCTTTAGATTGCTATGTGTGACATTTTCATAATTTCAATGTAATTATGAGTGACATTTCAATGACTATGAGTGACACTTTCTTGTAAGCAAAATCAAGCGGTGAAAACAAGGGAACCTTATAAATATCGTAATATAACATGATCCTATACCATCCGTTGTACACCAGCGCCACCTTGTTGCCTTTGACAAACACTACTTGGAGCTTACCTAGCAAAGTAAGAAACTGGAACAAGAAGGTTTTACCCACTTCAGGACTTGCCTGATAATCTCGGGCATTGCGTTAATGTGGGAATATGATTGGAAACTTGTTATTCTAATGCAAATGTGTGACACTTGGCAGGGCTGAACACTGCAGCAAGCAGAGGATTCCTTTGGCTTAGACATCAGAATCTTTGGTTTTAACTGGTATTGTTGTTGGCCAATTTCATCTAGACCCCTGAGTATATCTCCACCTAAAAACAGTGGTCCATCATCTACAAGTTCATTGGTTCTCATACTCCTGGACATACAACACATGATTATGATGGGCCCTTATTTATCTGTCAACTTGAGGTGGTGGTTGAATTTAAACCAATTGTTCATTGTGTGTTCTGATGGTGGTGGCCAGCAGCAGTGGTTCAGATGCAGCCTTGCAGTAAAATGTCTTTCAGGAGCTGAGGGTCTTCATCTGGGGTGATCAAATTCTCTAACTGGAATCTAGTGGATGTAATTTTCCACAGTCCTTTGCCTACAGAGGGCTTGGATGAGAAGCTTCTCTTAGTCAAAAACAACAATCAGTTTGCCAAGAACCATCACAAGGAACATGGTTGTATCTCATTCTTTACTGGACTGATTATTTAGCAGGTGATCACCTTCAGTGGTGTGTTCCAATTCTTCAAGATCTTAACTTCCAGTACATTTATTTTAGCATATTTTCTTTAGAGATTGTGGATTTATGACTGGATTTGACCTCCTCCCTCAATGATGGCATTCTTACCCGAAGCTGCACAAAGTCATGATATTCTCTGATACGGTCAGTAAATCAATGTTCTCTCATTGCTTTGGCTGCCATGGACCCTGATTCAACCATGATCCCATTGATACAGATGGTGCTCTTCTTTGCTAATTAGCAATCAAATTGCAGTTGATTCTACAGCCATTCAAGGTGCTTTGGCATCTACATCTGTAGCTGTATAAACTGAACAGGTGGGCTTCATTAACCCAGGTCTTTGTCGGGGAGAGGTCCAGTTTGCATCACCACATAGACCCTAGTCTGGTGGCCATCTAAGCTTTTCAATAACAAGGAAACAACCCCTTTGCAGCCAAACATTGGCTTAGTTTTTTGCTTCCCTGTCTCTGGTCAGTTCACCTCTTCCAGTTTTGTCTTTTTAAAGATCTTGAAATATGATCTAAGGTGGCAGTACATCCCAAACTCCATAGCATGGTGAAAAGCAAGGCTCTCCTCTTTGCAGAACCCTAGCTGTGCTTTTTCTCTAGGCAGCTTAATTCTTAAACCTTTCCCATATTTTGTTCTTAATGTCTTACTATCTCTTTGAACTAGGCATTGATTCTCTCCTCTTTGCCTGTATCTGTCTTCTTAGGGAAATAAATCATGTAACCTTTGGACATAACTAGGGCAGACAGGATCTATTTAGAAAGGACTGATTCACACTTTCCACTTGGTGAATTTTGGGCCAGGTCAAATAGGAAATTCATTTGAAATCTATGGTTCAGTAGACAGTTATTCTAGCCTATGAAAAGGAACATGGTCCTCTGTCAGAAAGGAGTCAAGGTTCAACAAGGGGCACGCCAAACCCCTCAGCTGCATGTAGTAGTGTGTTACTCAGATCTGCATCTTAAGATACAGGTTGGTGACTTGCCTTTGTCCAGTGTTGGCACTTAGCCCCACAGTTTTGTATTGCATTGTGATTGAAGCTGGTTCTTTGACATCAAATCTGCATTGCTTGAGAACCTCCATGTACATTTACCTTATTTTGTCAGTAGTGTGGGTCACAGTTGTTTGTCTGATTTGTATGTGTAAAGCAATTGTATTTTGGAACGTAACAAACAAAGAGGTCCAAAGCCTTTCTGCCCCTGGTTACAGTCCTTAGTGCCTCTTTCCCCCACATGGACTGCTGCAGACTTTATTCAGCAGGAGAATTTTTGACTGTGGTAAAAAGTTAGACAATGTGAGGGTATCTCCTGTTTACCTTTGGAGGAGTTTGAAAAAGTTGTAGGTGGAGGCTGTAGAGGTGCCGGTCTCATGTTGATTTCAACCACGCACATTAAGAACTGTCTTGAAGAAAAATAGTGCGTAATGTAATCAAGATATTTGAACTACTGATCAATAATCAAGGTATTTGTGCCTTTGATGCCAGGCATATACTATTCTGTCCTTTACATCATCGTTCCTCGCATTCTACAGTACACAGTCCTGATTAAAGGTTGGATTGTTTTATTTATACAAAAATATGTGGAAGTTGGTTAGGACTTTGTGATGGTTAGCAATGTGTGATTTAATTTCCCTGTCACTTCTCTGAAAACCATTTTGATCTTGTAAGAGGAAGCAGAAAGACAACTATATCCTGCTAGGATGACCAGCTTTAATTCCTCTGGGTTCTAGGTACCATGCACATATAGAAAACAAAATTATGAAAAGAAAAATTGTATAGCTAATACTACAACTACTCCCCAGCACTAACAATAATACCGTTATCAATACTAAAAAAAATCATAATAACAATCATATAATAACAATGATAACAACAAGAATTACAATGGTTTTTCCATTTTAGTTAAATGAGATATCAGTGTTATGGGCTAGCTAGAGGCACTTGTTCAAGGCCATAAAGACATGTGCCACATGCACAGGCAGCGAGAGTGCTGGTAAAATAAATTCCAGATATTTAATGCTGTGGGGCTATTGTGTAAACAGATTAAGCAGATTTGCGAGTCATATAACTGTGAACAAACGGGTCTTCCCTTAAAAACGGAGACTTCTCTCATCAGCTTGCCTCGTTAAACGTGAATTAATCATTCATTAGGCAAGAAAGCCAACCCTTATACGTCAGATTTTGCAGAGCAATTGCCAAGTTATCAACCTGCTCATAAAGTTTATTGTCTCAGGTGATTTATAATAGGTTAATCTGTGCCAGGCCACGAGTTCCTGGATTCAATGATACAAGCCTGGCGTTTTTAGCATATCAATGAAATAGGTCAGTACTACCAGGTTTTCCTGGCTATACTGTGAGGGCAAATCGTGTGAGAACCACTGCTCCTTTATATATATATCTATCTATATATATATATATATATACATATATATATATATATATAAAGAAATCACATTTGGGAACCAATTGGGGAGCAGGCCTCCTGGACCACTGCCTTTTGCTCCGAGGTCGCCCGACATGACCCCCAAAGGGAAAACTGGGTAATGGGGGCGACTTCTTCTATGCAAATCTGTTATTACAAATCCCTTGAGGCATTGGTCACTGTTCAATAGTTTGCATCTACACAGAGATCGCAAAATACTGACGCATCATACACTGCACTCTGCACTATGCACTGCAGTTAGGAAGGGCTGCCCCTTTCACACCCTTTCCTAATTGCATTACTAATTGAGATTCAGAAGAACCACGAAACAACGTTTGTAATTCAGAACGCCTCTTCCGAATTGCAAAAAGTGTTTTGTACACACTATAATGTTATTTCACGTGAAAACATCCTAGCAAAAATGGGGAAATTCATGTATATTGCTCCTTTAGAATTCATAATTATCAACACAAATTAAATTATTTCTTCAGTCATTATTCGAATGTCAGAATTCTAAAACATCTTCTTGTAGTTTATTCAGCTATCACACTGCACTGTTAACAAGTGCCAGACATTTGTAGCAATATTTTATTTAAATATAAATCCTACTGAACTGCACTACATTGGAAATCAAAGCATTTAAAGGGATCATGATCTTACACATTTTTGAAGGAATCGTACATGATATCAAGATGCGTTGCGTCACCGAGCTGCGGTGATTTGCATATTAAGTAACCTGCAGAAAGCCTGACCACAAAGAGAGCAGGATCCGGTTTCACGCGTTTCGTTTTTGACAAAATGTTATTTATTTCAAACAGTGCTTCAAAATGCCTTGATTTAATCCCAAAGGTATAAATGAGTGACCCGTTTTAAATCATGTTCCTAGTGACTTTAGGGGACCTTCTTGTAATGATTTGAGGTACTGTGCCCACTGCGTTTACTTCAAAGGTGCATGTAGTAACGATCTGTAGTACTGCATGCTTTCTGCTCACTCCAGAAGGCTCTGAAGTAACCATCAGAGCTTAACAACATGAGGCGCTACACCCTCCTGGTGATTTTAAAGAGACATCCAGTAAAGGCCATAGGTGCTGCAGCCATTCTGCTCTCTTCAGAGTGGTCTTTAATAACTACCTGAGGCACTGAACCTCTGTTGACTTTAGTGGAACCTCTATTAAGGACCTGAAGTACTGAACTCTCGGTAAAGACATCTACTGATGACCTATGATATTGCATCTTCATGCAGCTGACAGCATGCCTAAGAAAGAACAAATAAAACAAAAATAAAATCACTTGACTATGTAGGTGTGTGGTGCCATCAGCATAAACACGAGGTAATTTACATGTGACAGGAGCTTATTGCAATGTTATAAAATGTGGTGCCTTTTTGATATGTTTGCAAATGTAACGTGGCAATATTATGAATTGAGTTTACAAATACAATGCATATGTTCTGCCGATTAGTGAATGATAGTGAATATATCAACATGCACAAATGAGTTATGGTTAAGGGTGCAATTCTGCTAGATAGCATTAATGTGTTATGGTGCAAATGTGTACATGCAACAAAATCTGCTTAGTAATAGTGCAAATCTGTCTTCCGTGGCAATCTGAACATGTACAAAGGATTACCGAGCGATGAGGAAAATCTGTACATAAACAATAACAATAATTATATTTCTTGATATATGGTGGGCATTCTTGGCTTGGCTTGATGGTGCCCACCCCACTATAATGCTTGCACTAGCATAACAGCAGTAATTCTCAGTATATTCTAGGTGCGCTTTGGACAATTGTGCCACTCAGTGGAGTAATGCATGCACTGACATAATGCTACCATTTTCATGTACATTGTGGGCATTCTTGGGACTCTAGTGCCCACCCCTAATTTAGTGCTTGCACTGACATTATTAATATTGTAATTACTATCATATTTACAACACTATTACAAATGTCTGAGGCCTCAGCCTGCAAGAATGGTGTAATCTGTCTGTTTATATCCAAGCACTCACTTATTAATCCGTGCCCTCACAAATTTATGCTGCAATGAACTAATTCCTACTTCTGAACTCACGCACTCTACTTATCCATGCTCTCCGTTACGTACTAATTCATCCATACACTCACTCATAAATGCATTCAACCATTGATTCATTATCATATTCACCCACTAACCCATCCAGGCAACGGTGCCAATCAATGAAAAAACACTTTCACTTGTAAAATTGCCAGACCTACTGATTTTGCCAGTGCTAGTTTTGTCTTGTTTTGAAGGGAGAATGTTTAGTTTATTGAGCGAGAACACAATTTTAGTGAGAGGACATAGTTGATGAACACTCCCAATTTGCATGTTGGCGGATTATGGAAACCTGGCATTGTTACAGGCGGGGCTCCACTGAGATACCTGTATGCCCTCAGCTGTTTTGTATTTTATACCTGAAGATGCTGACCCCTATAGACTGGTGTTATGTCCTCAGGTTCACTGACAACATTTGGCAGATCTCAATGTGACCAGATGGTTCTCGTAACAAGACGTTAATCCAGGAAATCACCAGACAGAATTAAACAAACAATTTAGACACATCATAAATGTCTCTATCAATTTGGAGCGAAGAAGGTGTAAGCGACTGATTTGTATTGGTTGCCAAAGACTTCCAGAATACCATTTGAGAAATGCCTTCCAGTTTGCTCAATTATATTTGTGATATACATCCCAAATATCCTGGGACACCAAGAGAAACTGAGGATCACTCTTCAGAAGTTCAAAAAGCAGCATGACACTCAAAAAGAGAACTGTAAGTTCCTACATCATTAATGTGAACTACTTTGCTAACTGTCCTCTACTAATGAAATTACTGCACACTCCAGGAATTTGTTGGCCCGCCAAATGTGAGAGGGGTGGCAGGTTTTCTGGGGATGCTTTTGAGGTAGAATCATCTTGAACTTTGCCACATTAACCTCTGCAAGACCCTCCCATGAAAATAAACAAATGGCTATTGACAGAAAATGAAAAAAAAAAATTCATGCAACAAGAGAGATGCTCTACTCTCAGACACACCAAAGCCCTCTTTTAACCACCACAAAACAAGTGAACTCCTGGTGCGTGTCAGCTGGTTTGTGACTACAGCAGTGCTGCTGCAGGCCTATTGGAGCACTTAGGTGGCTAGCATACATCTTACAGTTGAGCACTGATTGAATGCAAATCCTCTATGGGGATGGAGTTCACAGTTATTCATTCAGGTGTCTCTGTTGGAGGCTAACTACCCAAAGCCCATATTGCTGCTATTCTGGTGGTCAATAACACACACACACCAAGTACAGAGAGCAGTCCCTCCAATTGTAGGGGCAAAGCTCTTCAGTTCTGAGTAAAGGTCTACTTTCAGGCCAATTCTGGTGTAAATCTGCTCAGCATTTGGTGTGAAGACACAAGCAAAATTTAGTTTGGGAGCTAAAATGGGGAAAAACTACTTTTTCAGTGCCTCCTTAACTTTCTTCTCCATGTAGACCTCTGGAAGTAAATTGCCATGCTGAACCTTAGTGGACTATACCAAGTGGGATACAAATCTGTTCACTGGGTCAAACGTTACAGGGAAAAAAAGTGTGGCTAAGTCACAACTACTTGGTGGGGCATGCCGCTGTATATGATATTATACAGTAAATTAAGAACCTAACTAGAACATCCCTGTAACCTTTGTTTTCTGTGAATTTCTATGTTTTTTTTTAGTACACACAGACGTGAATATAAGCAGCATCATGCATGCCCCGGCAGCCAACATTCCTGCATGCACCCAAACCCAGCATGAGTTTGGACACAGTGGGTGTTTTTTTTTCAATTTTTCTGTGGATTCATGAATCCTCAAGTGGATTCTTGAATCCGGGAATCGGACAAGAAAAAAAATAATTGGGCAGTTTTTGCTGACGATGGGTCCCTACACCTCTATGTGTCTTATGGGGTCAGGATACCTGTGTCCTGAACCCTTATGTGTTTTTTCTCTCTTCTTTTCCCTCCCCCGAGCAAATGTGACAAACAAAATGGTGGCCACGACTTTTCTGTCAGCTTGCGGCCAGCCAATCAGGGCCTTGCTTTTCCAAATCTGAATCCGCAAATCCGAATCTGTGGAGCTATATTTTTAAAACTCTAATATCCCATACACTACTGAACAGGTTTACACCAAAACACAAAAAGTGTGATCAGGGGAACAGGATCTAGCTTCATGCCAAATGTGGTGTAATTCCATTCAGTAGTTCGGGCTGTAGGTGTGCCTAAAGAATGCAAAATCTTCATAGTCACGGAATGGAGAAAACGTGCTTAGGGACCCCCTCTTTATTTCAGCCCCCCTTTCACAGATAACCCCAAAACGTCCAAGACAGCAGGTGAACTGACCAAAGTATAAGTTTAGCAATTTTAATGAAGATTCATGAGGCATCAAAGTTATTGGCAAAACAAAAAACGCTCTGTATATGTAAAAAACGGTCCTAAATATAACTACCTAGTAGCGTAGGTTTTACACATGTTTTATATATATATATATATATATATATATATATATATATATATATATATATATATATATATATATATATATATATATATATATTATATTTGTAGTCATAGTTAGGACCCAGTTTCTATAGAAAAGCTATTTTTTTACTTGCCTGTATCTTTGGTGCCGCTTAACGAATCTTCAAGAATAATTCCCAAAAAAATAGACAATCAAATGAGCTGCTGTCTTGACAGTTTCAGGGTGATCCATCAAGCAGGGGCTGAGATAAAGGGAGGGGGTGAAATTTAGAGTATTTCCAATGTTAATTCCAATAGGAAAAATTGAACAGTGATGGAGCCAAAACCACTGAACGGAATTTCACAAAATTTGGTAGAAGGGTAGCTAGCTCTTGGTCCAGAAAGAGCACTTTTTATTTGGTGTAAATCTGTTCAGTAGTTTTCGAGAAATTAAAGAAAATCCAAATTTGTATATATAGGGACACAAAGGATTTGCATCCTTTCCTGATCTCGTGCTGAGATCTGATTGGCTGTCAGCACTTCAACAAGGAAGTGTTGGCAGCCATGTTGGGACTCAGGTTAAGGCAACTTCCAGACTTAAATGTAAAAAAAGAAAAAGGGGGGGCAGGGTACAGACACTCTGACCCTTTAGCTTTGGTTGTGGGGTCCTATAGGGACAGCCATATGCAAATCAGTCTTGACCCTGTTCCTCACGGGAACATTCCAGCCTGAACTGACAAGCCAGGTCCTCCCTGGATCAGAAACAAGCATCCTAGGACCAGTTTCAGGGTATCACCTTTCATCAGCTAGGCTAGCTTGAATCGAGGGGTGCAGTGAGCACAGGACCCACATCTGGGCATACCCTTCCGACTTGGGGCGACAAATGCAAAAAGAACAGATGATGGACGGGATGCTTAACAATGCAAACATTCACCCCCAGTCACAAAGATCTGGGTTTAATCCATCGTTTTTTTGTTCACCACGCCACCCCAGTTTGGACCCAGCCATATGCAAATCAGTCTTGACCCTGTTCCTCATAGGAACAGTCCAGCCCGAACTGCCAAGCCAGGTCGTCCCTGGAATGGAAACAAGCATCCTAGGACCAGTTTCAGGGTATCACCCTTCATCAGCTGGGCTAGCTTGAATCCAGGGGCGGAGTGAGCACGGTACCCACATCTGGGCATACCCTTCCCACTTGGGGTGACAAATTAAAAAAGAACAGATGATGGACGGAATGCTTAACAATGCAAACATTCACCATCAGTCACAAAGATCTGAGGAACCCCTCAGGGCTGGAAAGCATTTTGTTTCTTAATTTACGATGGGAGTCCACTGAAAATTGAAAAAGAAAAAAAAAAAAAAGCATGACTCACATGCTTCGTCTTCTTTAAGCCCCCGGATGAGGCAAGTCCCAGAGGCATTGTTTATTTGTAGCCTCGGGGACCGCCACCTCCCCGGGGAGATGCAGAAAATACGTGTGGGGGGCCACATGACCCCCTGCGCCCCTGGGACCACTACTTCCCCACAGCTAAATATTTTATTTGTGTGAGGGAGGCCCATCGGCCTCCCCCAGAGCCCCAGGGACCACCACCTCCTCATGGCTTCAAACAATAAAACATGGGGGGGTACCCAGACTCCCCCACAGCCCCAGGAATCACCACCTCTCCGGGGCTTCAAGCAATTAAAATGTGGCTGGGCATCCGCCCACCCTACTCTGCCCCCCGCAGCACCAGGGAAAACCACGGAAATAACAGAGGGTCCGTCTGGAACTCCCATAGCCCTGGGCACCACCACCTCCCCAGAGCATTGTTCATAAGAGGAGGCTGCACAGCTCCTCTCGAGGAGCCACTGATGTCTGTGGGACTGCCACCCCCCCCCCCCAGGGCCGGCTTCTCCTCTGTCCAGGGGTGCCCAACCCGGGACATAGCTTTTTGCATTTTTTTCGAGGTGACTGCTCCCACCAAGCAAAAGCAAACATAACTCCATTTTTTGACAGTGGAACCTGTCAAACAGGTCCTGCTGTCAGAAAGCAAAGTTTTCATCTGTCTTCCCTGTACGCAGATATACTGTAAAGAGCACAACATTTTTTTTTTTTTAACTTTCAATAAACCTATGGCCTAATGGTCAAGGTCTCAGACCCTCCTCTCACACTGAAGGTTGAGGTTTCTACTCCAGGTGTGCCCGTGATCATTTCCCTCCTTTCATTTTTTTTTAAACTTCAAATATTTAAGGCTCATATTGAAAGGTGATCTCACACTTTTTAATTGACAAATATATTTTTCTTGTATATTTTTCCGGAAATATCTAATTCTAAGTATATCATCCATCAAAGCCTAAAAGACTTTCTCTCTCCCTTTCAATTTCTCTCTCTTTGAATCTTTCTCCCACTCACACACCCACTAAGACCCATACGTAGCCACTCACAGACACTCACAAACACACTCAGACACTCATGCAACCAATCCCAGACCTACTCAGATCCTCGTGCACCCCTCTCACAATCCCAGTCAGACACTAACGCACCAACACATAGACCCACTCAGACACTCATGCACCCACTCACAGACCCACTGACAGCCTCATGCACCCACTCACAGACCTGCGCAGACTGACACACCCACAAAGAGTGATGCATGCACTCTCACACCCAAACAGAGACCCTCACAGCCACTTTCACCCCCTGTTAATCCTCTTACACCTATTTCCACACCCAGAGAGCGGCCAACTCCCTCCATGCATGGCCAAAGGGCTGCGTGCGGAGTAGGGTTGGGAGGGTAGAGGAGTTGGCTGCAGGCACGGAGGGTGAGTTATAGCTACTTAGGGCACAAGTTAGAGTTACTTGAGATAACTAACTATAACAGGGGAATTTCTATGTTTTTGTATGTTGAAAATGGAAGCCTAACTATAACGAGATGTATATGTGCAATAAACTAGGGTCCTGAGTGAAACTCCTGGAGTTAAAGAAAACCTCTGTGAGATTCTTTGGAGTTCTGAGAGTGGGTGGAATGGGGCACGTCGCACTGCTTGAGCTGATGTTTAGCACAGAGAGCTTCTTCTGCACTATAAAATCAGTGCAAACTGCACCATGTGGTGTGCCAGAGGGCACTGCTTCTTTCTGCCACTTAAGTAGATTTTCTTCTCGAGTGTAAGCTTACCCAATGTGAATGGTCACGACCTGTTGTGACCGCTAGCATTGAGAAATCTCACCAAGAGGTGTTCTAGCACTGGAAAATCATACTAGGATTGGCCAATTCTCGTTGGTGAGCTGCATGCAAGAAAAACCTCCATCATGTGGCTGTTGGTGAAGTCTTGTCAGAACTCCAACCTCCAAGTGGAGCATGGAGTGAGCAAAACTCTGCGACCTGCTGGCAGGGTGGAATTTTTCACCCACTCCAACAAATAACTATCCTCACAAAACTTTCCGAAAAAAACGTGTCTCGGCCACCTCAGGTACTTCCTGGAATATTTCACAGTGATCCGTCAAGTGGGGGCTGAGAAAAAAGGGGGGATCCCAAAATGCTTTTTCCCCTTTCATTTTTCCATAAGAAAATTGAACAGCAACACAGCAAAAAGCAGTTGAATGGTATTTCAACAAATTAGGAAGAAAGCTAGATCTTGTCTTGTAAATCAGTTCGGTAGTTTTTGAGAAATTAAGGTTCAAAACATATAGATATTTCACCTGTCAAGGAACCATGGAGCCAACAGATGTTTAGATAAGATCTGATTAACTGCCACTACATCAAAGATGCACAGCCTTTTAAGGACTCAGTCCCTTGCCCTATAAAAAAAGCATAAGAAAACACATTTAGATGGCAGGGTAGAATACTCTGCACCCCTAGGACAGGTGTCGGGTGTACAGAGGTCATCCAGGTCCAAGTATCTTTTAAAAAAAAAAAATGCTGCTGATCCACAGCTCAAATAAATGAGTAGGCTCCCACCCAATTTTATTTAGCATCACCTAGGGTGGGCAAGGGCCCAGGGATGTTGGGGAATGTTGCTTGAACTAGCTATGTTACCCTGCAATTTGGTTCCCTGGGCTAACATTTGGGTAGTACTGTTGACTTTGCATTCCAGGGCTTTGATCACCTCTTTTAGGCAAGCAACTTCATCACGCAGCACTAATACAATTTCATACAAACTGGTTGTTGCGTCATGCGATTGGGTGGCAATGCTAATCTTCGCTCCTCCACAAACAACTACTGCTGACCCTCCTGTTGCACTTTCCATCAAGGGAGTGAACCTGTTGAAACAGGCCACTACTGCTTAAAGTGGGGGAGGATGACACACAAGGAGAGACTCATCATCCATAGCAGTGTTAACTGCAGGAACTAGGTTCACAGGGGATTTGCTCCTGCCCTTCAGTACTCGGTTGGGCTTCTTCCCAAATATAATATGTAGGGTAGCTTTCACACTCTTCCCTATTCCCTGAGACAAAGCGGATGTGGGAGGGTTCAGTATTGTCTCAACCTCCTCACTCAGGTCATTAATTTGATTGAGAGTACTGGAATCTTTAGCCTTCTTAGCACACTTGTTGAGTTTATTAGCAGAGGAGATAACGTCAGCGGCTTTCTGCTTACCCATAACTGTGGTTTAATAAGGGAAAAGTACAGTAACAATCTTGTTCACACCCAAATGGGACCGAAGACACTGTTACTGCTGTTTTACCAAATTAGCCATTCTGGCCCCCCATCCTACAATGAAAAGTGCGCACCACATAATAGTATGAATGCGCACCAACAGAAGGAACCAGGGGCAGTAATAAATGGCAGCAAACGTTTGGGTTCTATGGGTGCCCTCACAGTGTAGTATCAGAGGGTCATGAGTCACGAGCGGACAACAAGGAGCCAAAATTAAAAAGAGAGAAGGTTCTGGCCATAAGACAGTTCCTCAAAGTAGCTGAGGCAGTGTTCTCCCGTATATGGCCTCCAATAACACAGAACAACTGACCCTACTACCTAAGAAGCACAGAACAGGAGAAATGCCACAGATAAAATCAACATAAAGCCCTACGGATTGGGGAGCACACAGGATGTGGTCATACAGCCTAACACAGCCACTGGAGCAGAACACGACATATTAGTATCAATAGTCCTGAGAAATGCTAGAAAAGTCACTCATATAAAAGTCTATGCAGCGTGAGGAGCAGCTCTACAAAAAATAGGTGATCATATTTTGTCCAGATGACCACCTGGAAAGTCAAAATTCACGGGCAGAGGAGGGGTGAGTTGGACTAGTAAATAGTATGGACCTGAATACTTTGTATGATGTAGAATGTACCATCAACAAACAGCATACTGCACCCGATCGCAGAATCAAGGTGGAGCCTACCTTGGCTCTTAGTACCAATGATGGGTGCCGGATGGACCCGCCCTTGCCACGGGATTGCTGCATGTGCTAACAGCACAATGGTAAGCACTGCCCCTTCAGGGATCAGTCTGCAAAAGCACCTCCTGGAACAGGGCTAAATGGGGGATGGAGTCCCTTTGAGTCAGCGTGGTCATTGGGGGCCACAAACCCCTCTGTACACCATCAAAGTGTCCCACGAAGCCGGATTGCAACATGTGCTAAGAGCACAATGGTAAGCCCCGCCCCATTCAGGGACCAGTCTGCAGGAGCACTTCCTGATGAAGAGCAGAATGGGGGATGGACTCCCTTGAGTCAGCATCGTCGTTGGGTGAAGCAAACCCTATGTGCACCATCAAAGTGTCCCGCAAATTTGGATTGCAACGTGTGCTAAGAGCACAATGGTAAGCCCCGCCCCATTCAGGGACCAGTCTGCAGGAGCACTTCCTGATGAAGAGCAGAATGGGGGATGGACTCCCTTGAGTCAGCATCGTCGTTGGGTGAAGCAAACCCTATGTGCACCATCAAAGTGTCCCGCAAATTTGGATTGCTGCGTGTGCTAAGAGCACAATGGTAAGACCCGCCCACTTCAGGGACCAGTCTGCAGGAGCACCTCCTGGAGCAGGGGTACATGGAAGATGGAGTCCCCTTGAGTCAGCATGGTCATTGGGGGACCACAAACTCCTCTGATCACCATCAAAGTGACTGAAGATCTTACTGTCAGAAACATTTTTGTCAAAGGCATTTATTTCAATCTTTACGTCAGCAGACATTATTTCGGATTTCTATCTGTTACATTGTCTTTAATAACTTTGGGTGGTTTTAATTTGCAGAACCCTCACCATGCCTAAACATCAACCATCTCTGTCTCCAAAAACTGCCTCCTTATGCATGAAGTACACCCATGCCTTACTCCTAGATTCCACCCACCCTTGAGCCCTTAAAAACAAATTCTAACCCTAAACTCCATCCACTCCTGGACCCTAAAAGCCCCTCACCACAACTTAACTCCTTCTATCTCTGACCCATAAAATCTGCCCTTTCATTGAACCCTCAAAATTATTTCTACTCCTAAACTCTGCCCATCTCTTGACCTACACTCCAATCACTATCCCGAAAATCCATGTATCCGTGAACCCTAAAAAAAAACTCACCAACCCTGAAAAACACCCATTCATGAGCCCCTAAAACCCCTCACTACAGGGTTCAGGGATGAGGATGCCCCCATCCCTAAATCCCTTTTCTACTTATAAACTCCATATTGCCCTCAACCTTTAAACCCACACCACCCTAAACTATACCCATTTCTGAACACTAAATAACCTTCACCACCCTAAAACTCTACCCATCACTGTATTCCTAAAAATACTTAACAGTGCTCAACTCCATCCATTTGTAAAACCTAAAAAAACTCAACACCCTTACACACCTCCCATCCCTGATCCCCAAACACCTCTCACTACCCTTTAACTTTTCTCATCTCTGAACCCTAAAAACCCCTCACCAACCATACCTCCACCCATCAATGATCCCTAAAAAATCCTCTCCACCCCTAAACTCCACTAATCCCTCAACTGTAAATTTTGTAAGTTTTATTAAAGTTATCTTTCCTTTAAAACGTTTCCTTTAATATTTGAATTATTCATATTTCCTTAAAATCGTCTTTCCTTAAAATTCCTTTAATTCACATACATCAGTTAAAACACTGTACTGAACGAGTATTGTTCCTGGATACCTTCAAAAATAGTCAGTCCCTTGTATTTCATCCAAGATCCTCTTTGGCTCATCTGATTCAACGATGTTCTTTTAAGAGTTAAAAGTATAGTGGAAGATTATTAGGGTCAGGGACCAACACTTTGGGACAGGCTTAATCCTCCACTCTCAACAGAAACTTGGATCGTGTTAAGGAAGCTCATGAAACTTGAACTCTTCAAACTGGCTTTCATTCAAGACTAGCTTTTTTCTGCCAGTGATCAAAGAAAAACATACCTCTGTGTCAGCCGCAGGGTAGTCTTCCGCAAAACGTTTTGCCGTTTCCCCTCCTGTTTTGCTGAATTTGTTTTGCAGGCCTTAGGACTATGTGCCTTTACCACTGCTGACCAGTGCTAAAGTGCTTATGCTCACTCCCTAAAAACAGTAAAATTGGCTTACACCTGATTGGCATATTTTATTTATATATGAGGCCCTAATAAAGTGGTATATCCTATACCCAGAACAGGTAAATTAAATGCTACTAGTGGGCCTGCAGAACCTACTGTTCCCCCCACTTAAGTAGCCCTTTAAAACATGCCTCAGGCTTGCCATTGGAGCATGTGAGTGCAGTTTTAAACTGCTGTTTTGATCTGGCAAAATAAATCTGTTGCCAGGCCTAAGCCTATATTTTAATATATTTAAATCACCCCTAGTGTTAGTCTTAAGCAGCCCAGAGGGCAGGTTGCAGTGTATTGAAAAAGTTGGATACGAATCCTTAAGTTTTACATGACCTGCTACTGAAAAACAGTTAAATTTGTTTTTAACTACTGCAAGACCTACTTCTCCCATAGGATAACATTGGGTTGTCTTTTTACATTTAACAAATTCCTACTTTCATTTGGGAGCAAGTAGGAATATCAAGTTTGGAGTTTAAAGCTTTGTATTTTAAAACTCTCTTAAATGGTAAAGTCAGGTTTTAAATCACAATTCTAAAATGCCACTTTTAGAAAGTTGACATTTGTTATCCTAACCATCTGGTGCCTGCAGCTTGTATCTTGGTTCAAATGACTAGGTGTATTTGGCAGTTGGACTTTGTGTATTCCTACCATAAAGTAACAAAAAGGGGTGTTGGGAGGATTTGCCATCCTGGCAGGATGGGAAGGGCAGAGCTGTGCACAGCCCCACTTACAGTTCAAAGGTGCTGCCTCAGCACAGACACAAAGAAATTCATGTGACTAGCCTCTTGTGACCTCCGAACGTCTGGAGCTTGGGCAGAGAGGCAGGAAATTCCAGAACTATCTGTGGAGGGAAAACTCGAGAAAGTTTTTTCACTTCAAAGCTGGCAACAGGTATAAAAATAGGACCCTCAGACCCACTCTTCAGTTCATTTCTGGACCTGTGGAAACTCTGAGGACTATCCCACTGTTTGAGGCCTGCTGTGAACTTCATAGAACTGCCCTGCTGCCTGAAGACTGGCCAGTACTCTCAGATGACTACCCTGCTGCTTGACACCTGATTTTCTGTGCGAGCCAAGAACCACCAGAGGGCCTATATTGGCTAATTTGTTGAGCTCCAAAAACTTTTAAAGTGTACATTGAAGTACACCTTGAACCTTGAGTCCTGACCCTCCAAATGGTGGCCATCAGTCCTGACACATGGAAGTGGTACTAAAGGTGCCCAATCAGCTAAAATCCAAAATTTGTGCCTTCAAAATTTTCTGCCAAAAAGTGCTCTGAGAGGAGACTGCAACCGACCTGCTTGCCAAGCTGCCCAATATGCATTGCCAGTCAGCCTGATTTCGAGGTAATTCTTGCTACGCTCTTCTCCGAAGCAGTAAATCCTGTCCAGCGCCTCTTCTCTGGAAGAGTATCCAGCCTCCTTGAGCCCTCTTCAGATACAGCCTGTAGCTTTATCCCACTGGAGATTTTCAACTTCTAAAAAAGTCCAAATTAAGAAATCTTGCCTACAACTTCATCCAGCAGCTTCCTGACCACTGACTCTTCCATCTTGGGCACCACTGACTTCTTTGCCCCACTAAAATTCTCATACATTTTTCTTTGAAATAATTTCGAAGTCCAAGGGTGAGCAGAGGCCCTGTCCAATTCACTTCTTTTATTCAAACCACGTTTCATTGCCATCGGCCACAACTTTCCACTTTGTCTGAGTCTCACGTGACTAGATGTCTGTGGTTAGCACTTTGATATTTTAAGAGATTGCTCTAACAATTCTAAAAATTCATAACTTTAGTTCTGCAGGTTGGATTGTTGTTGTTTTTGTGTTAAATAAATTAATAACGTTTACACTATAGTTCTAAATTAATGTGAGATTTTTCTTGTTTTGTGTTTTGATTTTATTACTGTTTCAGTGCTGCATAAATACTTTACACATTGCCTCTAAGTTAAGTCTGACTGCATTTGTGCAAAGCTACCAAGGGGTTAAACACAGGTTAATTTTGTGATTTTTGTGGTTCACACTGATAAGGATTGTGGCTGTTACTTGAGAAGGGCTCACACCCACCTCAACTAACAATCCAATTTGTCACACTCTGCATCCGGTTGGACTCTTACGTACATATTTTCAGGACCATTTATATATAGTTTCTTCTTGCTGTAGCAGCACTGTTAAGTGACATATGAGCCAATCATTGCTAAAAAAAACTAAATAAATATTAGATTTACAGTGAAATTAAAAGAAAGGGTTACAGTTAACTAAAAACTTTCAGGGAAATTTAACATTATTTAAAAAAGTGAAAAATTATACAAAATAAAATAATAAAGTGCAAAGCATAAGCCACTGGAAAATATCAAGAACAAGGAGATGAAGACGAGAAACTGGTTAGAATAAAGAAAAACATATTTCCAGGAGGGAAAGACAAAGAAAGAAAAAACAGTAATGAGACGGCAAAAGAGCAAAAAGTGGGTAAGACTATAAACATATGCAGAGTCTGATGAATAAATATTGACACTCGATTTTAATGGATATCTACCATTGGGATGGTCAGAAATTATCCTGATTTTCAGAGTATAGATGGGATGTTGGAAGCCAAGTTAAGGTTACCACTGGTATGTATGTAGTCCTGTGCCATGCGAAATCGTGATGGATACCCTGCTCACCAGCACTTGGTAAGGTATCTTCTCAGAAAAATACAATGTTTGATTTCAACTCAGAATGATGAGAAGCCACATATACTGCAATGTGTCAGCACTATGACTGGTCTTTCCTCACTCACTGGATGGAACGACTGCAATTGACAAACTTTACATCCAATTAAATCCAAAGGCTACAGATCTTAAATTCAGATAAAGGGAAAAGGGAGGAGAGAATCCTTGGAACAAAGCCATTCCCATTTAACGCATAGGTTCGTGGAATATACCCTGAGTGGGATGCCTATCTGGAAGCTGGACTTTGGAGACAACACTTAATAAGACCTTTTGACACCCTTGTATTCGCCATGTTGCACCTTCCATTCTATATTGGATTTGGGTTTGTCTTTTATTCATATAGGCGATCTGCTTAAATGCCACTTGGACAAGGAACCAAAATCCACCCTGTGATGTGTTTTATCCAAGAATAACCATGGCAACATGTTATTAGGCGAAGTTGGTAGGTTACACTAAGGACTCACTCACCAGGGCTTCTTCACTAAAAAAAAACAAAAAAAACACAGGGACTGCCCAGGCAATTTTTAGTTGGAGAGGTGATAGATGAAATCAGAACAGGGTAGATGTGAATTCTATCTGTGCCTTATTGACCTTGTGAGTTCGCTTTGTGTTGTGTATTTCTACATCCCTGTCTTGGACAATATGGCTGTGACTCTCTTTCCTACTCAGTAATCATTGGTTCATTCATCAATCTTCAGTCAAAAACAGCATGTTGAGAAGGGCCACACAATAGTATGGAAAGATAAGGGGTTTATGGAGCCCTGTGGCATGGTAGTTCAGTCACAAACGCAAAATGACTGGGTCAATGTCAGTGTAATTCTGTTCTCTCTTTTAGAACAGATGAGGACCTATGTTTCCGATTCCCCGCACAACTGGAGCCCTGCTTCTGGAATTCGATTGGGCCTAAACTTACACTTTCCCTTTACAAAGTTGTTTCAGCAAAGAAAGCTTTGCATTTTAGCATTTTTTGCGATCTTTCCTGACATGCATAAAACCCCCAGTGCAATACTGGCATGCCTTGGGCAGTCGACATAAAGCATGAGTCCTGGTGTAGGTGAGGAGCCTGCACCACAGTTTTGTGAAAGTAGTCATCAGGGGTTTTAGCACTGCTTGTAAATAGAAATATTTGAGAAACAAACTATGAATCAAGAAGGGAGGGAGACTGGGTGAAAAAAACAAATAGTTTCAGAAAGAATGAGAAAATCCAGCCTCTTAAAGTACAAGGTAATCTCTTAAAGGTAAACTATCCCAATAATGTGGAATGTTCGCTTAGTCTAGTGCTGCAGCATTGATTCTGTATGCTGGCAGGCGATTTCTTATTAATAAGAACAACTCCCTTTTAACAGAGAACTTGCTGCGACAATTCAGAAGCTTATTAGATCTGTGCAAAACAAAGGGAACATGTGGGAGCGTGGCCCCTTAGGATTCGGAGCCGCTGTGGCCTGAACCCTTCGCACTAGTTGCGCCTCGCGAGGTGTGGGGGCAGAAGCTAGTTAGGGGGGTAAACATAGGGGCAGCGTCCGTTGAGCCAGTTTCAGCTGCCGCACTCCAGTTGGGGGGCTACTCAAGCGCCCCCCCAAAGGGGCTTTGCCTTGTTGTTTGCGTGGCGGCTGGAATTGGCGGATTCAGCGTTGTACATGGATGGTCTGCAGCCTCACCTTTGATCTTCGCACGGAGCGGTGCTCGGACGGATTCCACCCATACATTTTCTGTATAGTGCCAAATTTAGTCGCGCTCTTCACGCGTTAAAAAAAATCTTCACGCTTGTTAAATTTAAGAAGTTATACTTAAAAAGGAGCCCTGCTACTCCTGCTAGTTACATAGTCAGTAATTTTCACTGGTGCGCTAGCGTTTTTTTTGGGTGGGCCTTCCTGACTTAGTTGGGTGGCCCCTTGTTTGGTCGCACAACGTCGGCCTGGCCTGGGACAGGAACGTCCGCATACCGGGTAAGTGAGGTCATTGCGGGGTAAGATTTGCTTCAGCTTAACTTAAGTTACAAGGTTTGGGAATTGCTAAGTGTTTGTGATCCAATTGCAAAGTTAATAGCATCCTATGAAATTGGTTAATTACAGTGCTCAAAGTGCTAGGTACTGCTTCAGTTAATATTGTTACTTGATTTAAAGTGTTTAATTGTACAGCGGGGTAATTAAGTTGGGTCTGCTTGGTTGTGCTACATTAAGAGGGGTCATGACTTCCAACCGCAATAGGGCCGGTAAGAGGAAGGGGAGGGACCCTGAATTGTCTCAGTTATTAAAACTGGTTTTGGCGAAAGTGGGCAATGGAGATTCAGACAGTGGAGACTCAGTGTCTGAGAGTGAGGACAATGGTGTTGCGAGTGGCCGCCCGCGGCAGTCAAATGTAGCCCGCGCAGCTTTTCCCTCGGTGAAGCGTAGAAATAAGAAACAGGTTTCAAACGCACAGCAACCATCTGCTTCCACGGCTGCTATCCCCCCTTATACCAGGCACTTCATTAGTATCTGGGAGCGCGACTTCTTAGGCTCACCTGGGGGAAGAAAGTGCAGTATCTGCACCAGTGCTAGGGGTGTCAGATATGTTAGCAGATATTCGTAAGTCATTGGCAACTTTGGCAGTGCTTTTAGAAAAAACTAATGTTGCTGAAATAAGCAGCATTCCAGCTAAGGGTAGTACGTCAGCGAAGGGGTGGGGCTAGACACGCTATTGTCAAGACCAGGTAAGCTCACTGCTCCTGTTGGTTCAGAGGTTAAAGAAAAGATTTGGAGGGGAGAATTTGTGGACAGTAGTTTTACTCTCATCAGGGCAAAAAGAAGGGAGGTTGAAAACAAAGACAAAGAGGTGAAGGCATCATCATCTAGTGACAAAAAACCCAAAGTGGAAGAAAGTATAACCAATTGGTTGTTTGGGTTCAATGACTTTATGTCTGTCATTCTTGAGAAGAAACCCGAGTTGGGTATATCCATGATTTGCTATGCGAATAAGATATTATGAGCACACCACATGTATGGGGGCAACTCCTGGGTGGAGTATGACAGAGACTTCAGGTGGGCAAAGGTGGAGGACCCAGCAATTGTTTAGGACCAGACGGAGGTGAATGTATGATTAGAATGTGTGAATAGGAAGGTACCCAGGAAACAGCCCTTTCGTTCACATTATCCCAGCGATAAAAAAGGGTTGTTCTGGGCCTTTAATAGAAAAACATGCTCGCGCCCACCTGGGTCATGTAAATTCAGACACACCTGCTCTTTCTGCGGCCACCCCTCTCACCCAGAGTTTAAATGCATTAAAAAATCCAGGGAGAAAGTTAAAGAAGGGAGTAAGCCCTGTAATTAAAACAACTTTGCCTTCACCGATAAAGATTGAAGCATTATTCCCATGGTTGCAGGATTATACGGTTAAAGAATCAGCAGAAATATTAGCTGAGGGATTTTCATTTGGTTTTAGGATTCCTGCTGTCAATGTACCCCCTATTGACTATTGCAAAAATTTAGTATCTGCTTTGAGGAACCCGGGAGTGGTGGCCAAAAAGATAGAGAAGGAAAGGACCCTGGGCAGGTTGGCAGGCCTATTCACGGGACCCCCTCTTCAACTGATTTTGTTTGTTCTCCTCTGGGAGTGGTCCCCAAAAAGAAGCGAGGCCAGTTCAGGTTAATTCATAATCTGTCAGCACCTAGAGGATCATCTGTTAATGAGGCTATCGACCCTCAACTATGTTCAATTCGCTATGCGACTGTTGACCAGGCTCTGATGAAGTTGAGAGTCTTAGGTCATGGAGCTCTTTTAGCAAAGACAGACATTGAATCAGCTTTCAGGCTTCTGCCAGTTCACCCTGACGACTACCATTTACTAGGTTTCCAATTCAAGGGGGCCTACTTCCATGATAAATGCATGCCTCTGGGTTGTAGTGTGTCCTGCAGTTATTTTGAACAGTTTAGTACCTTGCTGCAATGGATCTTTACCAGGCGCACCGGACACAAAGAAGTGATACATTATTTGGATGATTTTTTGGTACTGGGCCCTCCGGGGTCGGCAAGGTATCTGTGGGCTCTCTAGGGTTTGACTGCTATGTTCAAAGAATTTGGGGTCCTTTTGGCCCCAGACAAGACAGAAGGTCCCGCTACTTGCATTACGTTCCTAGGAATTGAGATAGATTCTGTGGCTGGTGAGTGCTGTTTACCCATTGAAAAGTTACGTGTATTTAAGGAGTCCATTAGAGCGGTATTGTCTCAGGAAAAAAGTCACCTTACACCAACTGCAGGTTCTGGTGGGACAACTAAATTTCGCTTTACGCATTATCCCCATGGCTCCCCCCTTTTCCAGGTCCATTGCTAGGTATATGGCTGGTCTGACTGAGAAACACCATCACACTAGACTGTCACTTGAAGTTAGGGATGATTTAAGGATATGGGATTTATTTTTACAAGACTTTAATGGGGCTGTAATTTGGCCGCACCTTTCAGTCCCTAGTCCCACTCTGGAGTTATTCACTGATGCAGCAGGCAGTGTAGGCTTTGGGGCCATTCTGGGCCCGTGCTGGTATAGAGGCAACTGGCCATTAGAGTGGGTTGATAAGGGAATAACCAAGAATATAGCATTTTTAGAATCGTCGCCGTTACCATTTGGGACAGGACATTTAAGGATAGATCAGTGGTTTTCTGGTCAGACAACATGGCTGTAGTAGAGGTGATAAAAAGTCAAAAGACAACATGCAGAATGGTGCTCCGTCTCCTGAAACACTTGGTTCTAATCTGCTTAAAACTAAACATTACCTTTCGTGCTAGGCATATACCAGAGGTTCATAACAATGCTGCTGATGCTCTACCTCGCTCATTGATGCAGGATTTTCTGAGGTTCCACCCCCAGGCGGCGGAGAAGATGACGGAGTTCCCAGCATATCTGTGGAAGATTGGTGTCCCACCCTCCCAGCTTTAGTAGCAGCATCACTAGCTGCCCGTACGAAGGGGTCTTACGAAAGGGCATTCCAGCAATATAGACATTACCTGAATTCACAGCAATTGTTTTCGGCAAGGGCTATTTGTGCCTTTTTACAACATTTGAAAGAAAGAGGCAGACCTGTCTCTTGCGCTAAGGCTTACTTGGCTGCCATCCGATTCTTTGTGAGGCTCCAGAACCAGGAGTCCCAGTTAAACACCTTCCTAATTAAGCGACTGTGCTCCATTTGGTGGGCTCCTTAAGCGCCCCCCCAAAAGGGTTTGGCTTTGTTGTTCACGGGGCGGCTGGAATTGGCGAATTCAGCGTTGTCCCACCCACCCTCTCCCTTGACTTTATGGTTGGAGAAGTACTGAAGTAACCAGAAGCAACAGAGGGGTCCCCAAGGCTAGGGCCCCGGGTTAACACCAGAGGTAGGATCCTGAAGTCATGAACCAACCTGCGGATGTACACACCAGATTAGGGGGTAGGGAGCCCAGATCGCTGGGGTGGCCATGGGGCTCCCGCTCCTGGCCGCCCCGTTACACCCCTTGGCAGTTTTGTGTTTGGAGAGGGGGCAGAACCCTGAGCATGAGGACAAGGAATGGTGAAGTCAGGGGAGCCGCCCCCCTAGGGATACAGGTGAGGTACGGTTCACGTGTGGTCCAAGGGAGGTTCAGGACAGGAAGGAAGGGATCCTGTCACAAGTGATTTATGGTTATAGAGTAAAACTTATGAACTTATGAATATGGTTATTATCTTGTTAATATGTTTTTGAAATGTCTTTTGAAGTGATTTATTGATAAACAAGTGTTATGAAATTAACAAGTAAAAAGTTAAGAAAATAGACTTCTTCCAACAAATGAGTTGTCGGTCTGCGTATAGCCGGATTTAGGGTGAGCGCTTGCTGGTGGCCTCCTAGTTCTATGCTATGTGTGCGTTCTGACAGCACTTGGCTCTCCACCCTTCAATCTGCGTCGATTGTCTACTGTGACTTCCTGGCTTCATTTTGTGCATTCTGGTCTCCACTGCAAAGTGTCCCCTAATTGTGATCCCACTTATATTTTTGTTACATGTCCAGCAGGGCTCCTGCATTGGGTTGCATCTAAGGTGTCCACATTCATGTACTTAAAGAAAAATTTAATTCACCAAAAAATAATGGTCAGTGTAGAGCGTTAAAGACACTCTTGTTTCCCTGTCCTGTAGCTGCTTCGCTGAGATCCATAGGAGTTTCGAATTTGTCTGGTTTCTAAATGCAATCTATAGTCAGTTCAGAGCAGATTGCTCAAGCCAATAGGTCTGGATTTAGCAAGTGTCAATGGCTTTATTTATTTTATTGTGAGAAATAACTTGTCATGTGTATAAAAATAAAGGAGTGGACCTTCACCCCAGGCATGCCATACACACAGAGTACAAGCTAGCCAATGGATGAAGTGAACTGACCCACCGCCCCATGCTGTATGCCATGGTGGGCAGAAGCAAAATGTGAATGACACTTGAATAGGCTAATGGATGAAGATGGCCCACCAAAAGCCCCTTTCTATAGGTATATCTACCTGTAATTATTTGGAAAACATAAATAAAGAAAGAAGTGGGGAGAAAAAGAGGGAAAGGGACAGTCTTCCTAGCTGTATTTCACTTTCATCTGCCAAGCGGGTATCTGGTACTCTTTTGCTCTGTGTAGAATTGCATGTTGTTGTATAATAAAATACTTTTCTTTATTAAATAGAAGTGCTGGGCTGAATAATAATGTTATTGCCCTGCTATGTGTTTGTTGAGTTCTGAGCCTATTGGACTCGCCACACTAAAGAGGAGCCTCTACTCGCCATTGCTACTACTGAGAGTTAAGTGCTGAGGGGGCTGTAGTGATCAGGTTTTGGCAGAGCGATATTAGGATAAACATGCTATATTAGGAAGAATGCCTGGAGTAAGAGGAAAACAACCCCAGCCCAATGGTTGTTGCCCAGTAACCCCCTCTGCATTCCCCGTAGGCCCTCGGACGGACCGGGGTCTGACAACTTCCCCATGGAATTTGGAGCATAGCCTCTTCCTTTCTTTGTAAAATCTCCGAGGAGATATGCTCAGCACTGACTGGCCAGTATTATAATTTTTGAAAGTGTCACACTTTTTCATTCGGCCTGTGCCCCAGAACTAAATATGAAGTGGCTCTCCAGAGCCGGTTTCTATTATTTGTTCTGGAGTCAGAAATGTGTTTTCCAGCTCAGAGAAGGTGCCTGTAGAGAACCTAGACACCCTATTGCTGCTACTTTCCCAAAGTATGACACCAGCACATGTGCCATTATTATTGAAGGGGTGGGAATCATTTCAGTTTTAAAAACTTTGCAAAAGTTTTTGCTGCTTCTCCTTTACGCTGGCTCAAACCCACTCAGTTTATCATCCAGAAACCAAAATAAGCTAGGCAAAGAGCGAACCCATCACACTGGGCACTTTGTAACATTCTGTCTAGCTACTTTACTCAGAAAGTAACATTGCCTATAGGAAACAATTGAAGCTGACGTTTATTGTCTAAGAGTTATTAACTCTGGCCCATAGTATAAGGCTGTTTGATAGACTCACTTGTTAGTCTTAGTTCTGTGTCTTACAGTGCAAGTACTAGAAAATGTTTGGGGATGTTTCTCAGCTCCAGAAAGTGTTAGGACATTATGGATTTTTAGGTCTACTCATTTTACTATAACCCATGTTGTAAATACCAAGAGCAGAAGGTCTGGCATCAGTGTCCCGAGGACTATTGTGTCCTTCCCAAAAGGTGCCCTGGTGGGGCCATTAACTGTGTGCCACCTCCTTGGTGGGGCTCAGTTAGAATATCCACCAGAGATCACTCTGCATCTGTAAATTGTCTTAGGTGCACAGCTAAAGGTGATCTCTTATTAGCATTTCCATATGTAAAGCTGACGCCTCTGCAATTACCAGTACCCTAGGTATCTGTATCTCAGGGGGGGTGGAGTTACCAGGCATAACTATGGCGACCTAGGAATAAGGGCCTCAGTAATAACCAGACACAGTCTAGCAAATTTAGCACACACTTTTCCTAGCTACACCTCAGACTGTTTACCTTGTAACACTGTCACCCTGACGAATCCTATGAGTCATATTTGTGGTGTCAACAAAGACCGAGGACTGATCTTTCTAGCAAACAGTTTGCAGCCAACTTAAATAATTAAAAGATCCCCAAAATAACCATAGTTGCATTATCACGACCAAGATTACTGCGTGAAAGGAATGTGAAGCACCTATAGCTAAGCCAAGAATGTTATATGTTCACAATAAGCAATAATAGCAAAGGTGGATCCAGAAGGTATGTCTTGGGCACTCCAACTGCCTGAGGCCACTGGTGGGCATGACTGTCTTTGCTCCTCTTGCTGCTATGAACACACTTCCCAGGCCATGTCCAGGTTTACAGCACACTGGCTCAATGTCATTTCCTGAAACAGTGTAAACATGCAATGCTAATTTCCATATAGGACAGTACGAAGAAGATGAAGTACTAAGACGTCATAGCCAGACTTCTGTCCTATAGCAAATTAGCACACAAAGACAGTATAGTAATCCTGCTTACCTATTGACCACCCATATGATAATTTTGTACATGTGAAGCCTACTATTTTTGACGAGGACAGTATGTTTGCAGCCTCATCATAACTGCTAAGTCTCCAGGGCCGTGGGTTTCTAGGTGCTAAAGTCTCTGCTTTTTGCATTCAGCGACTTGTAATGCTAATTTTAGAATGGGTCAGGGGCGGCTCCTCCATTAGGGCGGTGGAGCAACGCCACCCACCCCTCCCCCCCCGCCAGCAGCAGAAGCTCCAACGCTTTCACTACGAAGGAATAATAAAGCACTCCCCTCAGAGAGCACCTGTGTGTGGTTGGCCATCTCGGGCCGGCCAAACACACATGCGCTGTAGGCTTGCTGGGCTGCAGAGAGCCTGCTAGGGCGCTCCAAGCCAATCCTGATGCTGCTCTGAGCACCTGTGCCTGCAGTGCCAGTGAGACAGAGGAGAGGAGCAGCGTGGGAGCAGAGGTAAGTTTTCATTTTTGTTTATTTTTTTTTCAATTGTTTTTTTTAAACATGCTACCGCGCGCTCCCCCCCCTCCGCGTGCCGCCCCCGCTCCTACCCCCCTTTCTCGTTAACGATGTGAGCAGTGACTGGAATGAGATAAATAAATTAAAGTCCCGGATTGCAAAATTTGCAAAAATTGGCAAAGCTAAAACACCTGTGTATGGCAAGCTAGTGCAATGGTTTTCTTAATGCATGCATATGCCATTAAAAGAAAAAGGAAAAAAATATTTTCATCTAAATGTAGCCTCAAATGCTTTGCAGTCAAAATGTAAAAAACATTCACTAATGTGGTCATTTTACTAGTGATGTTTTGAAAATACCAAGTCTTTCAGTTGTGCCATGCATTGTATTATTATTATTAAACAAGACACAATAATATATAAAGACCTAATGAGGCATTCAAATCGAAGCCACCTACAATGTTATAGTTTCAATTTAACACTTTTGAAGACCAATATTAAAAAGGAGGTGAAAAAAAAAATCACTAACTAGCAGATATTTTAAGTTAAGATAAAATTAAATAAGAAGTGCACTTTGAACCAGCTATGTCAATCAAGAGAAAATATATTTTTAGCTGGATATGTACAATGTGCAATGGTGTTCTGCAGTCACTCAAAGTTAGGACAGGCAGAGGGTAAAATGGGCAGGCCCATAGTCCTATGTTGAATGCAATGAAAAACAAGCATTTTCAATGCAGTGGGTCTCGCATTTGATCGAGTTAGAGCTATTAGCGTTGTAAATTCCTAACTGGACTTTTCTTGCCACTTAAATTGAAAATGAAAAGTAAAACAGTTGACAGAAGTGAGACAATTCAAAGTGCCATGGCCACCATGAGCATGAGTGCGAAGGAGAGACACAAAAAGAAGTTTCCTCGCATTCAAACGTATGGGCAATCGTGCAATTATCCATGTAACAGGGACAGTCTGCAATGCGATAAGAAAATCGCCCAAAGGGGGGGACAAATGTAAAGCATTTGCCAATAATAACAAATGGTTTTTGAAAGGCAAGCCCACTAATGAGTGAAAGGGATGGGTGTGAGGTGGGCATGGTTAAAAGCCCACAATTATTACAACAGGTCACAGAGCTTGCGCGCTCGACCTAAAAGGGAGAATTTATGGATGAACTTCGGTTTGCCAAAGTACCAGGAATGGAGAAGTGATATCACACACCTTTTGCAACCAGTCACATAGTTGACCCCTTTTCCTTTCCTGAGCCCCACAGTACTTGCTACTGAGAGGCACAACATGGTTATGTTGCTGCTGCTGGCTGAGTAGTCTTGAGACTAGGAGTAGCTGGGGGTAGCAAACGAGAAGCCATGGTAGCATCTCAACCCCAACTAGAGTCCATGAATTTGGGGCCCATAAAATAATGCAATAGTTAGCCAAATTGCTGAAGTATTCTTACACTAAATGTAGGTGTACAAATGGCTTTCCTACTTCTCTCCCCAGGCCTTGTAGGTTGTAGAGTACAGGGGACGACATCCTTTGGCTCCAGTGCACTCTCCTCAACACAAAAGCCAAAATAAAACACCAAGTCCAGCTGCCCCATGGTATTCTGTCCCATTTCCACTACAACCCAGTGTAGTAAAGGTGTCAATTTGCCTGGAAAACCTCATCATAACTCATCTTTAAAGACCTGGGTGAAAGTGTAATTACAGGCCACCAGCAAAGTTTGTGAGGTTCCAGAACTGTGTATCAGCGACATTGGTGGATTAAGGGCAAAAGTTGGATGTGGGAAGCTTTTTTGAAATGCCTATCACTGTGAATGTGGTAACACCAAAGATTACTCAGGTCCATAGCCTGGAGGTTACAGTGTTCAGGTGCCATAGTGAACTCAAACCTTTAGATTTCTGAGCACAGGAATATGTCCAAGGGCAGGGTGCAAAATCTACATGTCATATCAGGACACGCAGAGTACTGTACCTCAAAAAACCTACATGCAACAAATGTATTTGTACACTATTAACTCTGCCACCAGTGTGAGGTGAGGGGTAAAGGCACTCTTTCACCTGATTTTTGCTCTCTGGTCTCACAATCAGTAGAAAGTGTGTTGTGAACACATTACAGATTTGTAGCCAGGAGTATTTTTACCTTATTTTCACAATGTTCTGAATGACCAACTATATCCCCAGTTACATTTAAATCCAGATTCATAAACAAGGTGGGACAGACACCGTTTTCACCATATATTCTCTGAATTTCTTTTCTCATTTGTGTTGTAAATACAAAACAAGTATTCTCAAAACCACTGGGTGTGGGGTTGGCTGCTAACTCTTGGCTTTGACAATGTCTTTTTAATGTATTTGCAAAGCTTTATGCTTTAGTGAAGGTTTATTGAAATAATTTTAAAAATAGCCTACCGTTAAGTACACACATTAGTGGATGCAAACACCACTATCGTAGACAGTTTTTGTAATGAATATTTACAAAAAAAACATTCAAACATGGTTGTCCATGTGTGCACATGATTAGGCCGACATATTGGGTTTTTTGTAATAAAGTTTTTCAAATACTATCAAAGATGGCCACCCTTGTATGTGCATGCATGTGTTTGTGCACAAATGGGTGGCCATTCTGGAAAGGATTGAAATGTAGATTTTCCTAGTAATTTATGTCTTAATTTTATTAAAGACACAGAGGCGAGTATTATGCATTTTCTTTTCTTGTTTACTAAATAGCAGCAGTCAAGAAAAACAACAACTCCCAGAAGGCCCAAGGAAAACGGGCCAGTGGAAGGCAAACAGTAGTTCAAAGAGTCCACCAATCACAGGGCATCAAACCCTTAAATACGTATCTTGACTGTGAACAGCCCTCTTTTCTTGTGTGAGGGTCAAACAGTATGAAACAAAGGCACGATAGAACAAATGATGCAAAAAGCCATGACAAAAGCCAGAAAGTCTTGACAAAAGCTCAATAACCGGATCTTGGAAGAGGAAAGGATGGCATCCGATTGAAGGCAGTGTAGTTGAAGAAGTGAAACCAATGAAGATGAGCAATGATGATCCACTGAAGGGTGGTGATCATGATGAAGGCTTGTGAAGGAGTAGTTGATGCTGGAAGGGAGGGAAAAAACAATCATAGCATTAATTGTTGAGGCGTGATAATACTCGCTTCCGTGTCTTTAATAAAATTAAGACTTTCCATCATAAATTACTAGGAAAATCTACATTTTATGGCAAGACTGGAGGCTCATATTATTCAAGTTTAAAGCACATTAATAACATCTAAAGCAACATGATGTACTGGTTTGCAATAAAACATTTTAAACACATTGTCGTTAGACCAATCAGCCGATTTGAGAATATCCTCTAAATGGGAACCAGCCAAAAAAGCATTGGAAGCCATAGCACCTCTTGCGGAATGGGTGCCAAAAGAGGAAGTGTCAATACCAGCTAAGGACATAGTCCATTTAACCCAATGGGCTAGGGTTGGGGAAAAAAATGGTTTGAAAGGTTTTTTGAAGGAAATAAGGAGTTGGGAAGCAGAAGAAGATCTCAAATTGCCTGTTTTTTGTTCATATATTTTTAAACATTGACCTACACAAAGTTTAGGATGGTCCGGAAAGTAAGGATAAAATACTGATGACATATTAGTTTTCGTATGTCTATGAATATTAAACAAAACCATGGAAGGGGTACAATTACGAGCAGTGATATCAAGAGCTCTAACATCTGAAAGAAGCTTAAATTAAACCAAACATAGTAACATGGCCAACTTTGCAGACAATTTTTTCAACAAAAGCATATCGTTGTCAGGCCAAGATAAAAACAGATTAAACACAACATTGACATCCCATAATGAACTGCATTTGGGTAAAGGAGGACTAGAAAACTTTACTCCCTTCAATAGTCGACAAACCAGAGGATGTTCCCCAGCAGGCTTACCGTTGATATAAGGGTGATAGGAAGAAATCGCCGATCTGTACAGATTAATCGTACGGTATGACTTACCTTTATTAGCTTCAGCTGCAAGGGAATTGATATTTTTTTCCATGCACCAGCTATGCCATAAGGATAAAGCTGAGCTATAGGCCTTTTTTGTGCCTGATGCCCAGGAATATTCAATGAGGCTTGAAGCTTCTGCCGAAATCGCAGGGACCGGTTGGGAATCCCCGACAATTTCCATGCTGAAAGGGAGAGAAGGTTGTCTAGAATCAAATTGTGAGACAGACCGAAGGGGTTGGTGAGAAGGTCCAGAAAGGAGGGAAGGAGAAAAGGGGAGTCTACCGCCAGCTCTAGAAGAGAAGGGAACCACACTTGGGATTGCCAGAAAGGAGCTATGAGGACTACCACTGCTTGTTGACGTCTGATGTGAGCCAATAGCCTGTTTATCATAATGAAAGGGGGAAAAGCATAGTTCAGGGATGTTGACCAATCCTGAGAGAAAGCATTGAAGGCTAGAGCTAACGGATCTGGGCGCCAACTGTAGAATTGGGGCAACTGAGTGTTGAGACGTGATGCAAAAATGTCTATTTGGAATGGACCCCATTTGCGAGAAATAGCCCGGAAAATTTCAGGATTAAATTTCCAGTCGCTGGAGTCTTGGAGAAAACGAGAATGCCAGTCTGCTACGGTATTGAGATTGCCTGGGATGTATTCCGCTTAGACTGAGATTTTTCTTTGAAGGCAAAACTCCCAAAACCCTTTCGCTAATTCCGCTAAAGGTTTGGATCTTGTGCCTCCCAGATGGTTGATAAATCTGACCCCTGGAATGTTGTCCATTCTGAGAAGAACTGAACAACATACTTGATCTCTTGCCAGACTTTTGACCGCAAAGGAGCCGGCAAGCATCTCTAAACAGTTGAAGTGCAACCGTGACTCCTGAAGAGACCATGTACCCCCAGTCGAGATTGTACCACACCGGACTCCCCAACCAGAGAGGCTTGTATTGGATTCTAATACTAGATCTGGGGCTGACGCAAATATGGTCCTGCCGTTCCAGGCGTCTAAATGGTCTATCCACCACTGGAGTTCTGCGCGTGAATCGTGATCTAAAACCACATTGTCTGTATAAGCAAGACCCCTTTGAAGAGGACGTATTTTGAGTCTTTGAAGGGCTCTGTAGTGAAGAGGACCTGGAAAAATGGCCTGGATGGAGGAAGAAAGAAGTCCTACAGTCCTTGCCAAAGATCTGAGGGATATAAGGGATTTGCATAGGGTGTGAATAATTTCGGACTTTATTACCTTTGCGGGGGAAGAAGAAGAGTAGCTGACACCGAATCTACGAGGAACCCTAGAAACTCTATACATTGGACTGGAACAAGAGAAGACTTTTCGTTGTTTATGAGGAAACCCAGATCGGTGAGAAGTGTGGAGGTCAAGTGAAGATAAGATTGAAGGAAAATATGATCTTGGTTCATAATGAGGATATCGTCTAAATAAATGATCAGTCTGATACCCTGTGCCCCTAGGAAAGCCACGACCGCCCTCATGAGTTTTGTGAAACACCAGGGAGCTGAAGAAAGGCCGAAAGGAAGGGAAGAAAAATGATAAAATTGATTTATCCATTCAAATTGTAGGAATTTCCTGGAATCTGGATGCATAGGAACTGACAGGTAGGCGTCCTGGAGATCCAAACGAACCATCCAATCACCCTGAAGGAGAGAGTCCCTGAGATGGAGAATAGTCTCCATTTTGAAGTGACTATAAACCACAAAATGGTTGAAATGTTTTAGATTGATGACTGGGCGCATCTTTTTGTTTTTTTTCTGGACCAGAAAAATACAACTGAGAAGCCTGAGGGGTCTGGGTGACAGGGGAGGATGGAGTGTTTCTGAAGTAAGGCCTGGATTTCCACTGATATCGCCAACGCCATCTCCTTGGAAAACTTGGGAGGCTGAGGAAAATGAGTCTGAATAGGCTCTGAGTAGAGCTCGATATTGTAACCTTGAACAGTGTTTATAACCCATGGAACTGAGTTATCAACTGCCATTTTGGGAGGAACAACAAAAGATGACCCCCTATAATAGGAAGGCCAGAAGAAAGACTTTCCAGTTTTGGCTGCAAGTCTGGAAGCTCAGCTGCCTTTGTTGCGGAAACCGCATCCTCTTTGTGGATAGAATTGCGGTCTGTACTCCTGGTAGGAGGCATTGAAGGCACCACAGGAACCTTGGGTATTGTCTGAGCGGCCGGCAAAGCGGTTCCTGCCTCTGCCAGCCCTGGCAAAAACCTGACTGTGAAACATCTTCTTGAGCGACTGCTGGGCCTTGTCCAAGGAGGCAAAGGTTGAAACATATTTGCTCAGTTCCTCGATGAAGGAGTCTCCAAAAAGGAGCCCTTCCGCCTTGGTACCTGGGTCTGACACAGCCAGATTGACCAACTTTGGATCCAATTTAAGGAGGAGGCCTTTCCTGCGTTCATGGGTAATTGCAGCATTGGCATTGCCTAGTAGACAAAAGGATCTCTGAACCCATAGAGATAAATCCACTGGATCAATGGGACAATTGTCTAGACGGGCAGCTTCAGCCAAATCAAAAATGCGGATGAGAGGACCCACGACATCCAAAAGTTTATCCTGGCAAGTGGACCAGGCTTTATCCACGCCTTTGCGTGGATCTTTACCAAACTTGGTAAAAAAGGTAATGAGGGAAGGGTCAATAGCTGGGGTGGATGTCATTTTGGATGATAAAGAAGGGCGAGGGCATTCAGACCGGAATTTGGCTCTGGGTTGTTTATCCAAGGATGTGTGTAATCTTGATGCCAAATATTCACCCACATGATCCGCAGGGAACCATTCTGTAGAATTAGGGTGATGAATATCACTTGGGTTGAACATAGGCACCCCTTCCGCATCCGAAATTACTGGAGGCTGGCTAGCCTCTTGCGCCATCATCTTTGCTTTCTTTGGAGGAGGAGAAAATACAGAGTCATCATCTGAATTGTTTGCCTCAGAGACGGAATCTGTACCATCATCATCAGTATCTAAAATACTGGAAATCACAATAGGCGCAGTAATATGCTTGGATTTCTTTGCGCACTTAAGAGACGATTTAGAATGTAAAATCTTAGAACCCTCCTTAGAAGGAGCCTTGTGAAGAGCCGCGTCCTCTTCCTTTTGTGAGGTAACCTCACTAACCAACGCCTTTTTAGAAACACTTTTTGAAATAAGGCGTTTTCTGCTTTCCCCCGCAGATTGGGCCGAAATCGTCTTGAAAACCAAGCTTAAAATAGAATTTTCCAAATCTTTTGATAATATATTAATAGAAGTTGACACAGCTTCCTCCATAGAACATTGAATGAAATCACTCAGCTGTTCATTAATTTGTTTATCCTCCTCCAAGCTGTTTTTAATCAAAGAGCCCTCCATTTCTATTAAAAAATGAATTAATCAGGTATTAAAATAAAGAAATATTAGAAAGGGTTATGTCCCTTTAATTGTAGTAGACAAAACTAACTTGGCTCCGCCTATGGGCGGAGAAAAAGGCAGAACCTCACAGAGAAACACGAAGCTGGGACAAGGCAGCAAGCAGGTAAGGAAACATCCCAAAACACGAAGAATGAGCACCAAACTGCCGTTTCAGACAGGTGCTGACACGAAATGAAGTCGCGCTGTGAGAAACAGCAGTTTAGAATGCCGGTGAGGGAAAAGGAACGCGCGTGTGAGAGGAGACGAGCTAAACTGGAAATATGCGGCTACGAGCCGACTAGAAATAAATGGGCAGCAAGAGCAACGTTGCGCGCTCCCAAAGCATGTAATACAATAAAGCAACACCTTTACAGTGAAATATATAAATAAAGAAAAAACTAGCAGAGATGGGAAATACTTATCTTGACTGCGAGCCGCAAGAAAAAAGGACTGTTCACAGTCAAGATACGTATTTAGGGGTTTGATGCCCTGTGATTGGTGGACTCTTCGAACTATGGTTTGTCTCCCATTGGCCTGTTTTCCTTTGGCCTTCTGGGAGTTGTTGTTTTTCTTGACTGCTGCTATTTAATAAACAAGAAAAGAAAATGCATAATATGAGCCTCTGGTCTTGCCATAAAATTCAATTTAAATATAGCCACCCATGCTCGTGCGTGCATCTGCATCAAAGAGCAACATTTTGGAATGGGTGAAAATCCCATTTCAGAAGATGGCGGCCAAAAGCAGTGCTCACACAACGCAATAGAATATGCGGACGTGGTGATGAAAGCCTGTTAGTGACACCTGGACAGGTACCAGTCCCTCACAAGCTTCCAAATAAGTAAAAAAAAAAAAAAAAGGGTAAATATAATATTTTCCGTTTTTCAAAACAGACCACAATGGCGCACATGACTCTACCACTGAAAGAGACTAATTTCTGTGTGCTAAGGTACAATGCCCGTCTCTGACAGAGAAAAGAACCAAATAGCTCAAGTAAGCTGATACTTTGCCCTTGTCTTAAGTTTTGATTGGTGGAAGCAAAATGTGAAGGACAATTGACAGATTTTGTGACTTTATTTTCCAAGATTGCTACTGCCACCTGAAAGTGAACGGCCGGCCGTAAGAGTGAGTGAAAACGTGAGCAACCACTGATTGCGCACTGGTCTAAATCAGCGCAGCACCAAAAACTGGAACATCTGTGCGCACCCAGGCCTAGAACCAAACTAAAAAAAAAAACTGCGCGATCGCGCTGCTACAGTTAACTCGTAGGGAAAAGTATCGGCAAAAGTGCAATTATCTACGTAACCGGCAAAACAACAATTAAACTATGTAACAGGGTCGATGTTATGCAAAACGCTCGACTTCTGCCAAGCGAGATCGCACTGCGAACAAAAGATAACAAGCATTTTCAATGCAACGGGTCTCGCATTTGTTCGAGTTAGAGCTATTAGCCTTGTAAAGCAAAAAAAAGCTGCAGCGCGATCACGCTATGTAAAATGCAGCGCAATCGCGCTGCGTGGAAAATAAACAGATAAAGTAGTCCGGACTCCAGGCTGAAAACATCGAGCCTCGTATGTTTTTGGTACTTTACCCGTGCTGTGTAGGTGGGCTAAACACCGGAAAAGGCATGACATATGCATGCCTTTCACAAATGAAAGCACGCGGATTTTAAAAGGCAAGCCCACGGACCAATGTAAGTGACTGACGTGGCATGGGCGTGGTTTGAAGCCCAAAGAGAGATTACAGAATGGACGGAGCACTTTGTGCTCGCCCATAAAAAGTAGTCCCCAAACCTGACGGGAAACAGCGAGCCTTGCATGTTTTCTGTACTTGGTCGCTGTGCTCGAGGAGGGCTAACCACAGGAAAAGGCATGACGTATGCGTGCCTTCCACTAATGAAAGCAAGCAAATTTTAACAGGCAAGCCCACGAACCAATGAAAGACACTGATGTGACGTGTAATGGGCTCCGAGCCCTTTTTCTTATTCCTAAAGCGTCACGCAAGCGATACACATGTGTAAGCGCATGCGACGCAGGCTCGACCCTAACAATAGCAAAATGTGAATGACAATTTAACACTAATAGACGAATCCTTCTTACCAAAAGCCCCTTTGTGTATGTATAGTGTGAATGCTTATTCTGGAAAAGCAGTAGCCTGATAAGATAGCCAAAGCTTTTTTAAAGGCCAGGCCGAAACAAATTTGAACAGCTAATTTTGAATGAACTGGATAAACGCGCATTTCGGCCCTTGTAATATTTTCCCAGGTCCATGCGTATAATTTTTCCTTCGAATTCTGGAACTTGTAGTCTTGTTTAGCCGAGTATAAAACCAGGACTGCAAGCCCCAGAATTGTAAAACAAAACTAGAAGTCTAATCGTCACACAAAGACCTAGGAAACTTGCTATTCTTAAAGGGAAACACAGTCTTGCATCTCAACTGCCTGCAGTGTTTGAAAATATGCATATGTCTGGCAACATCACATGACTAAATTAGGGGTGGCCAGTCTTTTCTGTTTTAATACATAACACCCGTAAGGACAAAGCTCCTAGCAACAATGTTATAATATTAATAATAGGTCTCGTGACCACCACTAAATCTATCACCTGAATATGATCTTTAAACATATTTTAGAAATTAAACCATTTTTATCTTTAAATATATTTTAGAAATTAAACCATTTTTCTCTGAACATATGCCTAAAAGTACAAACATTTTCATCTCGAATCCACATTTTGAAAATCTGTATACACATAATAATTCAACTATGTGAAATCTTGTAATGTAGTAGCCTGGGCAGCACACAGGAGAGTTACTTGGAGGTACTAAGAGCTAGCAACAGCTCACTGGCTTTACTCGATGGAGAAGGCTGGGCCTAAGACACTTTTAAATATAAGGAAATTGGTGTAATAATGTAAACCTTGCAGATATTTATTTTCTGCTTGAGCATTCAATAATTCCCATTGAAGTAAACATTACAATGAGTTAAAGTCTTCTTTCCTAGCATTATCGTACAGTCTGGTGAGATTGCCGAGGAGTCGGGATTAACTCCTTGTGAGCCACAATGCCTCATTTCGTTCACATCACTGCTTTAAATAGCCAGATACTGTCCTGTACTGAGTACCCGCACTTCTTTAATTTGGAAGTGAGAGTACCTGCACTTCGTTGTTTCCATTTAAAGCACTGGTTCACGTTATTGCGTTAACGACATATGTGGTAGATAGCAGCTCACTCTCCCTTCTATTCCACAGCAGTGCGCCACATGTATGTGCCGACGGGAGGCAGAAGTGCCCCCTCCCTCTGTATGGTGAAGCAGCAGAAATACTTCAGCCGGGCCTTGGAATGTCGTCTGCCTGTAATCACTTCACTCACTTTCAGTTAATTAGTTACCCATTTAAGCCCTTAAACGCTGTTTTCCCCAGATCACTTACTTCAAAGCAAGTCTTAAGTGCAATTAAGGGAAAACTGAAAGATTTTCTTAGAAACCACTTTGCAAAAAAAAGGGATGCAGCTTTGAGGTAGGAGGTATTAATGCAAGAAATAAACAAGGGCACCGAAACCGTGCGGGTGATTTACCTGTGATCTGGTCTGCGGCAGGCACGCCCTCTCCGGACTTTCACTGGCTGGGAGGGGCTGCCCCGGCTTATCCTCCTTGCACAAAGCCCTCTCTGCGAATACCACAAAGACTATGCGGCTTCTACTCAGATCTCATTATAGCCCAATGTTCCCCCACCATGCTACCTCTTACGGTTCATCTCTGTGACTGCTCCCACTTTTCCCAACAGGGTTCTCAGAGCTCTCAAGTTTCTCAGCTCCATAAGTGAGTAAATCACCCTGTCCAGCTTTTGCTTTACATTTTGGGATTCGTAGTCCTTATTTTTAAAAAGAGACAAACAGAACTACAAGTCTTAGAAGGCAAAAAAACGTGGATCGAGTGTGCGGTTCGCACGTGGACGTAGTAAAGCTGAGAGCTTTGGGGATTTCCATGAGGACAGTTGTAGGGACTTGCATGTTTTTACTGAAGATATGATAATTTATTATATTTCTTTGGTAACCATATTGAATGTTTATATGTGTTTTTGAGTTTTGGATGAAATATGGGTGAATACATGATCCTATGTAGCTGCCAGACTGGTCTATGTCACCGGTGACGCAATGCTCCAGTCCTGGGTTTTTGTTTGGCAGCACAATGTATTCTGGGAGTTGTAGCCCCGGCTCACTTCAGTTCATCGAATTGAACTAACACACCTGAAAATAATGATTTGTTTAAGAAAACTAGGGGACTTAAGCAGATACTGTTTCCAGTGTTGGGCTTTAGTGTAAAAACCCAAAGCATTGTTTAGTCTTGGTTTGTGTCCATTGCCCTAATTACACTAACACATCCTAGTGAATATTTGCAGATGTAAATACCAGGACTGGAAACAGTGTATGTAGTGACATGGAGTGAGGTCCTTGGTGACGCACAGGGATTTATCCGGCAATACTAGAATAAGATATTGTATTAGGCGACACTTCCACAGGAGCAATTTCAGAGTACCATGAAGCTTTCGGCAATGTAGCAGTGTAAATGTACAAATAATACGTAACATAATATCAACATAACAGAAACCTGGACTTCATAGGGACTAGTGAGCAGAGAGGGCTGTCTTATAGGGAGAGACATCGCTTTAAAAGGCCAGCAGGGCTGTGTCAGAGTTGTTCAGATGTCAGAGAGCGCTATCAGCTTTTCACTACTTTTCACTATTCCGGCCTTATCCCAATTTCCATGAAGTAGAGTCCATTATGACTCATGAAACGCACAGGAGAGAGACACCTGGGTGATATAATGGTCTGAGAGGCAGAGCTCTCGGTTGTGCGTTGCAACCTTTTAAAGATGAGGTTCCCCCAGCCTAGGGTCACAATCATGAGCGTCCCAGAATGGAGTGGGCTAATCACTGAATCTGGGAAATACAATTACCAGAGTGAGGTAATATTATTTACTGGGCCCAGTAACAGCGCCTATTCTGAGTATTCCCCAGAAATGTGAATTATGTGTGACATTAGATTGCTCTGCACCAAACTCCGCATGTACTGGAATTTCCCCAGTATTTTTCAGCTGATAAATTTCATCAGGTTTGACCTGTCAAAATTCAGCTGGACAGTATTGCAGTGGGTGCAGTGTTTGCCGCAAACTCAGACTTCTAGTATTTGCAAGAAGACAGGTTACATGCTCTACCCAGTCTTTTCAGCACCACCTTCTTCTCCCATCCTTTTAGATCACCATCCACTTACCCTTGACCCTCAGTTCTCAATGAATAACCCCATCAGTTGAGCATCCTTCATACTGTCAGTATGAATTGCAGGACCCATGGCATTTAGGGGTTCATTATAGGTTTGGCAGTCTCAGGACCGCCATGTTGGCGGTGGTGGTCGTACCGCTGACGGCCCAGCGGTGAAGACCGCCAAATTTTGACCATGGCAGTGTTCCCAACAGAACACAGCTAAACTACCGCCAGTACCGCAAGTGCGGTCAGGCCACTGCGGATGGTGGCAGGCACCTTCAGTCTGGCGGGGACATGTATCTGCAGAGACACATTACAAGGCTGCACACCACCAAGGTTTCCACCACCAAAACCTGGCGCAAAACAACAGAATAAAAGGAGACACTCACCTTCTGGAAACCATATTCGTTCGGAGCCGCCATGGAACCTGAATTCGAAGTTCTCCCACTGCTTCTGCTTGCATGACGACTCCGGAACCAGTGACGAAGACAACATAAGTACACCCACCTAGCACACACTTGAGGGAAAGGCCTTTAGTAGACAAGCACACACAACATACACAGCCGGCACGACTTGTAACGGCCACTCACACATGTAACCACACACCAATATGAACACTCACACACACACCTACATACACACACGCACACCCAAACTACACACACCACAGCCAACAAACACGTGCCATACACACACCAGCCTGCACACACACATCACCGGCACTGTCTAACATAATCATACACAACACCACCGAGTCACACAACAACATCACAACCGCAACTACACAAATGCTTTGGCAAACAATGTCACTGCACACCTACACATGACAACACATACTGACAAGAACACAACCAATCAACACTACCACACTGCCATACAACATTCCATATGTCACACCATGCCCACACAATACATATGAGATAGCCATCACCACACACACAGATGCACACACAACAACCCTGCAAGAGTACACACCACCACCATAACATATGCCAATACAAACAATACACAATTTAGCTACACACATGCATGTACCAAACATATGAACACACCTTAGGAGGGGTGAGAGGACAAAATTCCTTGTCCTACCTCCCAATGTCTAAACCACTCTCACATAAAAGACAAGAAATAACAATAGAAGAAGCTTATCCAAGCAGAGTAGACTATTATCACACATAAGAAACAGCTCATCTGTTACAAAATTACCCTCATTTTTATCTACATTCCCCTAAACAACTGTGTCTAGTTGTTTGGTGTTAGAAATGGGGTCTCTAGTTGGCAGAGGTATACACCCTTGTCCAAATAGGGACCGCAATTCTGGTCAGGGTAAGTCACACAAAATCCAAATTATCCTGTGCCTACCCTCTGGTAGCTTGGCCCTGAGCAGTTAGGCTTGACTTAGAAGGCAATGTGTAAAGTATTTGTCCAATAAATCATGCAATAACATAGTGAAAAACACCATAAAAATACACCACACAGGTTTAGAAAAATATAGGATATTTATCTGAGTAGATTAAGGTCAAAACGATCAAGATTTGATAA
Organism: Pleurodeles waltl; assembly: GCF_031143425.1. Classification (NCBI taxonomy): domain Eukaryota; kingdom Metazoa; phylum Chordata; class Amphibia; order Caudata; family Salamandridae; genus Pleurodeles; species Pleurodeles waltl. The sequence continues at coordinate 742,193,435 of NC_090450.1, read as the reverse complement.
ATACAAGTTAAAATATCACTTTTGCAATGATAAGATGAGTTTCAAGTTCTTAAAAGTAACAATCGTCTCTTCCAAGCACAAAGTACCTGGCTTGCGTCAAAATTACATGCACGAAGACAGAAGAGGAAGAGATGTGTGGAAAAAGGTAGGTGTGCGTCGGATTTCTGGGTGCACACATACACTGCGTTGATTCTTTTCCATGCAGCAAGGGCTTTGTGTCTACAGTATTTCCAGCTTGCAGATTGAATCCTCTTTCTGATACAGGTTCTTTTGATGCCCAGAGACGATGCGTGGAAATCCCGGCCATGCAGGATGAAGTCAGAGGTGCTGTGTCGATCTAGTGGACGATGCGTCAGAGTTTCTGTCGCACAGCTGGCGATGTGTCAATTCTTTGTGCAGGAAGTCGTGCTGCGTCGTTCCGGCTCGGCGTTGCATCGATCCAGTGGGCTGTGCATCGAAGTTATGGTCGCAATGCTGTCACTGCGTCGGTCTCCACTCGGGGAGATGGGCTGCATCGTTCCGGTTCGGTGATGTGGTGATTCTTTCACTGCTAACCAGGCTGTGTGTCGATTTTTCACCACACAAGGAGTTCTTTGCAGAGATGAAGTCTTTTTGGCCCTCAGTCTTCAGGAAACAGGAGGCAAGCTGAATCCAAGCCCTTGGAGAGCACTTGTCAGCAGAGCCAGAGGTCAGCAAGGAAGCAGGGCAACACCAATGCAGCAGTCTTTCACAGCAAAGCAGTCCAGGGGAGTCCTTTGGGAAGCCAGGCAGCTCCTCTTGGCAGGTGGCAGGTTCTGGTTCACAGTTTCTTTCCCAGGAAGTGTCTGAGTTGGTAGGGTCAGGGACCCATTTTATATACCCAAAAAGTGCCTTTAAAGTGGGGGAGACTTCAAAGAATGGTTTTGAAGTGTACAAGGTCCACTTTCAGTACAGTCCTGTCTGCCAGGGTCCCAGTAGGGGGGTTGGCAGTCCTTTGGGTGAGGACAGGCCACTGTCCTTTGAAATGTAAGTGTCAGGCCCTCCACCCTTCCAGCCCAGGAAGACCCATTCAGTATGCAGATGTGTGCAGGTTTAACTGAGCATCCTGTGTTTGTGGTTGTCTGGGTGAAATGCACAAGGGAGCTGTCAACCATCTCAGCCCAGACGTGGATTGGAGACAGACTGTAAGGCACAGAAGGATTTAAGTGCAGAGAAATGCTTACTTTCTAAAAGTAGCATTTCTAAAATAGTAATATGCAATCCAACTTCACCAGTCAGCAGGATTTTGTATTACCATTCTGGCCATACTAAATATGATCTGTCTACTCCTTTCTGACCAGAATCTACCACTCAAACAGTAGATGAGGGAAGCCCTAATGTTAGCCTCTGAAAGGAGCAGGCCGCACAGCAGTGGAAAACAAATTTAGGAGTTTTCCACTACTAGGACATATAGAACACACAGGTATATGTCCCTCCTTTTGCCTACACAGCACCCTGCCCTCTGGGTTACCTAGGGCCTAACTTAGGGGTGACATGTGTGGAAAAAGTGGAGTTTAGGGCTTCGCAAGTACCTTTAAATGACAAGTCGAGGTGGCAGTGAAACTGCACACACAGGCCCTGAAATGGCAGGCCTGGGACATGGTTAAGGGGCTACTTATGTGGGTGGCACAATCAGTCCTGCAGACCCACTAGTAGCATTTATTTTACAGGCCCTGGGTACATGCAGTACACTTTACTAGGGACTTATAAGTATATTAAATATGCCAATTGGGTATGAGCCAATGTCACCATGCTTTAAGGGAGAGAGCAAATGCACTTTAGCACTGGTTATCAGTGGTAAAGTGCGCAGAGTCCTAAAACCAGCAAAAACTGTGTCAAAAAAGTGGAGTGAGGCAGGGAAAAAGTTGGGGGTGACCACCCTAAGGGTGTCAGCTCTAACATTTGGCGACGTGCTTCGTTATGTTGAATCAGGTGACATCTTGGAGGAGGAATATAAGATGAAGCCCGGTGCTGCTCGATGTTCTTCACAGAGCCAGGAGTGATAGAAAAGAGGCACCGGTCCCTTGACAAGGTGAGTGGTGAATGGGGTGATTGATTAAATCTAGGAGAGAGTGTGGGCTTTTCGCCCCGCTCGGAGAGGAGGGACAGATTTGTTGGTGCTTTTCTGAGGGGAGAAGTGGTCGAATTATTGCAATTCTTTACGGGGACGATATGGAATTGAGGAATACGAGGCATATGGATCACGACAGGACCCACACGCATTTAGATGGGGTCTCATGGAGTAAAAAACATCGGCATCATACGGGTGGTTTTTAGAGGCAAAATAGAAAAACCTATGATTAGAATTGCCCTCGATCACATCATCACGTCAGGGTATTTATGAATATTTATCCCTGAAAGGAGATTGATGAGGGGACATAAATATACCCACTGAGACATTGAAGGTGTTTGTCCTACGCTATGTGACAATACTCTTTTGTTTAGTGTTTGACTACAATGAAGTGCTCCGACAGGGCCCCAGTTTAAGAGATATATAATGAAAGCTCGATAAGTGATTACACAGATTGGAAATATTTTATGTGGTTTACTGCTTGGGGTGACTACTTTGGGTGATGGTATGTTTCGCAATTGCTCTGACATACATGGTCTGCCAAAATTTCCTGAATATATATATATATATATATATATATATATATATATATATATATATATATATATATATATGGTGTGGTTTATGGGGTAAAGAGGCGATGGATTTGGTGACTATCTACCTGTGAACAATGTTTTCATGTTCATTTGTTTGTCTCTTTACTTTGTCATTATAGATAATTCAGGGTGTATACGGATAAGGGACAATTGAGCCTGAGTATTCATGTTGATTGAAGTCCAGATTAAAACAGGTAGGGGAACAAATTAATAGGGGATCAAGGGTCCTGACAAAGGTTGACTGACCCTTATGGGAAATGGCCAAAACATGTTGAGGACTTGAGTGCAGAGATTTGGGGTGAATGGGTAATTGTCTCCTAATATCACCACCATGACTCTATTTTTAACCCTGTTCAGGGGGTCCCTGAATAATGATTAGGAGTTGACTCCCATGAGGCAGTTTTAGTGACATTCTGCATGTTAGATCACCCGTGTTCCCCGTCCCTATTGCTCCATCCCTACTTTGGTCTTTGTGGGGATGCGTTAGCAGAAGCCCAATGATGAAGCTTGCCACAAAGAGTGGGTGAGGGCAATTTTGTAACAGCTGAGCTGTTTCCTATGTGTGGTAGTAGTTCTACTCTGCTTGGGTAGGGGACTTCTTGTCCCTTTTGTGAGAGTGATGTACCAAACACAAACAAATCCTACACAGAATGCACAACAATGACAGTGGGACTAATGGCAGGGCCCACACACACACACACACACACAACACACACAACACACACCCACACACACACAATCAGCCCAGGCTTAACAGCTAGCACAACCAACACACACACGCACACACACAAAAATGAATTAAAATAAATAACTATTTACAATCATAAGGCCATTGGCCAGTCCAACGTTCATGTTGCCAAAGGCACAAATGGCACTTTACTGTGACCCTACTTGACTCCTGACAACAAAATGACCTCCACAGGGTTGGGGCATCAAGGGGACAGGCAGGCACCTCGGGGTGAGGAGGGGTGGAGGGGGGTTTGGGCTAGGGAGGGGGGGGTCCTTGGTCCTGGGCTTGGGAGGGGTAGACTTCTTGGCAGGGGGAGGGGCATGGGCACTACAAGTGGGGAAGGGGAGGACTTGGAGGTGGAAGGGCTGGACTTGGGGAGGAACAAAGAGCAATTAGGGGTATTACGGGTGGGACAGGAGTAGGGAACATGGAATTCTCCAAGAAGAAATTCTTCTTAGACACACAGGGCAAGTCATGGCAAAAGGGTTTCGGAGTTGAGAGAGAAGAAGTGGTTGTAAGATGTGTCTTTGTGGATGTCTTGGGTGCAAGTGTGTGCGTGGAATGCTTGTGGGTGCTGGGCGTCTGTTGGGTGGGTGAGTGCGGGTGTTTTAGTGTTTTGGTAGGGGGGAGAAGGTGCTGGGAGATGCTGTGGTGGATGGGTGACTATCTGTTGGGGTGGTGTCTGCAGGTATGGTACATGTGCTGCATTTGGAGGTGTTAGTGAGTGTGGTGGCTGCGGATGTGGTGACTGGGATGGATGTCTGCAGGTCTGCTATTGTGCTGACTATGGGTAAGATAGGACTGGTGGTTGGATCCATGAATGATGGTGTGGTGGTTGCAGGTGTGTCTGGTGTAGTGTCTGTGAAGGAGGGGGTGGCAGGGAAGTCAGTGCGGGGAGTGGATGTTGGTGTGTCTGCTTGTGTGCATGCTGGTGGTGGGTCTTGTGGTGCTTGTGTTTGTCTGAGCTACCCTTGTCTGTTGCGGTAGATGCATGCCTGTGTGCAGGTGAGCTTTGGATAGGTATGGGGAGAGGGGTTTGGAATTGGGAAGATGTAGGTGGAGGGGGGACGGGAGACAAAGGGACACTGGCTGCTGTCAGAGTGGAGGCCAGAGCCTGAAAGGATCTCTGTAGGCAAGCCATGGCACCATGAATGTCCTGCAGGAACGCATTGCTCTTTTGTACTTGAGCTGCCAGTCCTTGGATGGCATTTACGATGGTGGACTGACCCACAGAGATGGACCTCAGGAGGTCAATAGCCTCCTCACTGAGGGCAGCAGGGCTGACTGGGGCAGGGGCAGAGGTGCTTGCGGTGAAGGAGATGCCCACTCTCCTGGGTGAGTGGAACAGGCAACTGGGTGGGGAGCTACTGGGAGGGTGGTGGTAGTAAGGGAGGTGGCGGACAAAGATGGTGCTGTGGTGGTCCCAGATTGGTCCGCCACCACCAGGGAGTGTCCACCAGAGGAGGATTCCAAAGAAGAGGTGGTAGATCCAGTCTTCCCGTGGCACTCCCCTAGCCCTCTGTCCCACTGGGTTCCTCTGCCTCACTGGTTCCAGCTTCCTGGGTCCTGTGGGCTGTTGCTTCCCCACTCACCTGTGCCCTTCACCTTCACCAGATGATGCTGATGTGCACAAAGAGAGAGGGAGGGAGAGAGAGAGACAGATGGGGGAAAGGTTCAACATATACCTCTCATAGACACAGCTAAACATGTTCATCTGTAACGATACATATCATGGCTAGGCAATTTCACACCCACATCAATACCTAAGTAGGACTGCACTACTAGTGTCATCCCCATGATGCCAACCCAAGCCATTTTAGCTGGCCCAGCATGCCCTGGATACTGTATCAATAGAATGCCTGAATGCACATCTTACCTCTCGATACCCCTTTCACCCATTGGATGTGCAGCTGACTAAACACAACACTTCAGGCCTCCACAGTAACAACACCTGATTAGTCCATGTCCTCGTTAATATGTCTATTACAGTGAAGACAACGTCATTCACAGACCACACAGCACCTACCTGTCATATTACATGGCTGGCCACTCAGTACAGTGATGCCATTATGGAGAACTACTCGGATTTAGCCAATACAAGTCAGACACCCAAACAGTTCACATCTGATTGTACTATGTGAATCTGTGGTATAACCATGTGACCAGTCAGACCCCATCACATAGCCAGAGCAGCTGACACCCAACACATATATCACTTCTCAGCATACTGCTAAGTGCATCTACAATGGGCCATGTACCACATATCACACATCCACTGAGTGCAGTGTCACCTCTGGAACACACATATCACATCAATGACCACAACCAATGCCATCACACATGCAGGTACACCAGTTGTACTACACACCATGACAGCTCCAGCCTCACACACCATTCCACACCATTCCACAAATGGCAAGACTGGTCACTGATCCCAGCCAACACACATCTCAGAGGGGAAATATTTGCATTCATGAGGCAGACATGGACAAACACCACTGGCTGTATACCAATTACATATCCTACTACCACATAAGGCAGCCTGAGGAGACTGAATACAAAATGTGAAACACATCTACACGCCATGTGTCATGCTATGCCAAAACCACTCCTAGTCTGCCACTACCTAATACCCAAGACAAGCTGTAATAGTCATCAGGCTATCAGATGTGCCCACAAATTTCCATTATGAGATTATATAGGCAGTTAGTCAGCATTGTAGCATAGGAAGTGCTAGGGCTTTGTCATGCATGCCATATACACACCATAGTGACAATTTAGGGATCTCCCATGGCACATGCCACCTCTAGTATCATTCCATATGTTTAAAGGCCACATCCCCACAAGTACAGCTCCTAGGAATGCATTATCTGTGCAATCAGGCTTCATAAATTCTACATGTATCAGTATCCCAGATTGGCTACCTACACATACCCTGCAGTCAGCAGATCACCTAGATATTCCTAGTCAGCTATCAGGCCAATAGTCCTGTACCATGAAGGCCATTCATGTGGTGGAACTGCAATTCCAGCCCCACCATCTGTCAATACCAGCTACAGTCCATGATGTATATAGTCCCAGTGATAAAAGGCGAGTCACACAGTAGCATATACAAGTAGGCTACACAGATTGGAATGGACTGACACCTCAGAGCCACTTATGCAGATGGATGGAGCTGGTCATATACAATGCTTCAGGTGATCCAAACACTCACATCCATTGTATGGCCAGGATGGAGTCACACATGTTCCTCTGTCATCAGTGCTTGTCCACATTACAGACATGGAGAGGTATGGAAATGGGGAATGTACTTCCACTGACGATAAAGCATGGATACACATCTACAACAGATACTCTGCCAGGGTGCCTAATACCCATTTCAAATTGTAGAGAAACATGTAGCATAAATGACAATGTCACTATGCCTGCAGTGAGGCACCCAATCCCATTTAAGGCCAGCCAAGTCCCTGCATACAGTCAGTACTCACCCCCTTGTGGCTGCTGAGCTGCCCTCAGACACCCATACACCTCAGGGTATGTCACCACCAAAATGCGGGCCATTGGGAGGATCAGAGTCCGAAGGGCACCCCCCTTCATTGGGAGGACATCCCCAGCTGGGCCACTGCAGTCTTCCGGGTCCAGTGTCTCAGGTCCTCCCACTGCTTGTAGCAACGGGTGCTCCGTTGGCTATCGACCCCCAGGGTCCGCACTTGCTTGGCGATGGCACGCCATATCCCCTTCTTCTGATGAACGTTTACCTTTATGGGTGACACAGACAGAAGGAGAAAGTCATGTAGACTGGCACCATACCACCAGCAGTGGACTAGAAACATCAGACTCACCAAATGCCAACACATGCCCATCGTTATGGTTCACCTGTCTTAACTCCATGCCCCATGCATGCATGTACTACCTACTCCATTCACCCTCGCACACACCCCTATCACACAAGACAATGGCATTGGGCTCACCTGCTCCTCTGGTGCCCCATGCAGCTGTCCATACAGGAGTAGGAACCCTTCCACAAGCTTCTCCAGCTCTTCTTGGGTAAAGGCTGGGGCCCTATCATCTGCAGGATGTGACATGATGGCACCCAGAGACAGTACACAGCAGCTCCTGTTGTGGAGGTCTTGCTTGCAAGAGTGTCAGGAGTCAAGTGAGCAAGTCTGTAGAAAATGGCTGTCACGGCCGCTGCATACAGGACTGTCACCGCCGGAAATGATCGCCATTGGCCCCTGTCCCCTATGGGCAGCAATGTTAACCAATGAGAAGTTGCATTGCGGTTGCGACCGCCTACCGCCATGACGACATATGCTGATAGACTTAGGTCACTTCCATCTGTCCAGTGCATCAGCGATGCAGGACAGATGGCTGCCATTTTATGCACATACCATGCTTTGCTGCAGAAAATTAAGTGCGCCATACACGATTTTTGGTCAGAATGCAGAGCAGGCCTATGTTGTGCCATCATGGTTAGGCTCATACATGTGACGTGCATGACACAGTGACGTTATATGGCCGGTTGTCTGATGAAGTGCATGTCCAGATACTCATAGGTGGTGTAACCATATACAGCATGACTACATACATGGTCAGTGCAGGACAGTCTGTGGACAACATATGGAACATTACACATGTGACGTGTGTCACAAACTAATGATCAGGGCCAGCAGTGTGCAGTAAGGAAGGTGTTTATGCCGCTTCAGAAGGCTCAATATAGTACGTGTCAGCAGTGCAAGGCATGTCTACAGTGTTAGGTGTGTGCGATAAGGACATGTTCAGCTAACATGTGTGGAGTGCTTGTCACATTGTACATTCTCTCCTCTCTATCCTAGATACCCTGTCATGAGATTGAGACATGCACCAGTGTACCATCCGCTAGTCAACTTTGCTAGCCTGGAGGACAGGCATATCATCATGACCTATCGTCTGAATCGTCTGACCATTATGGATCTATGTACCCAGTTGGAGGCAGATCTATTGCCTGCCACACGTAATCCATATCCCATCCTTCCCACAGTACAAGTCCTGTCAGTGCTACACTTTCTTGCTCCAGGCTCCTTTCAGAACACAGTGGGCTTGGCAGCAGGGATGTCACAGCCCATGTTCAGTCTTGTGTTGAATGATGTACTGTATGCTTTCTTGAAACACCTAGACAGCTACATCAGGTTCCCCCAACATGCAGATTTTGCCTATGTGAAGGCAGACTTCTATGAGATGGGACACATCTCAGATGTGGTAGGGGCCATAGATGGCACCCATATTACTTTGGTCCCTCCAGTGCCAATGAACAGGTGTAAAGGAACAGGAAAATCTACCACTCCATCAATGTTCAGGCGGTGTGTGTGGCAGACCAGTACTTCTCCCAAGTGACAGCCACGTTTCCAGGATCTGTGCATGACTCCTACATCCTGAGGAACAGCAAGGTCCCTCACATGATGGCACAACTACACAGGGAGAGGTCTTGGCTCATTGGTATGTATGCATTTGGAACTGTGTTGGTCTGTTATGGCACCTGTCATCACTATCTACCCTGTGGCTGTGCCTGTATTGTAATAGGTCCTACCTCTGTGCACACAGGTGACTCTTGCTATCCTAACCTTCCCTGGCTGTTGACACCAGTGAGTTGCCCTGCTTTGGAAGGGGAACTCTGTTTCAATGAGGCCCACAGCAGGACGAGGCATGTAATTGAAAGAACATTTGACCTACTAAAGTCCAAATTAAGGTGCCTGGATGTCTCTGGAGGTGCCCTCCTCTACACTCCCCAAAAGGTATGCCAGATCCTAGTTGCCTGCTGTATGCTCCAGAATCTAGCCCAGAGATGTAAGATATCAGTACTAGCTGATGATGGGAAGACAGCTGGACCAGTAGCTGGTGATGCAGACATGGAAAGTGATGAGGAGGCAGATTAGGAAGGTGCAGCTGACGCTAGGAATGAGCTCATCAATCAGTACTTCCAGTAACATACAGGTATGTTGTGTGGTTATTTGCAAGTGCTGTATTTCCACATTGATTGGTGTCAATGGTCCTCCTGATCCGGATCATCAGTGGTGGTGTGATTTGTGCCTATCCCTATGTGTGTTGTGGTAGGTGACTGATTGCATGTATGGTACAGAGTTCAAATATCTCACCTCTAACATGTGTACTCTATGTAGGTTGCAAGAATGACATCTCCTATGGACAGGCCTGTGTTGTGCTATGTGTCCTACATTCTTCTGTTCTCATGTCATTTCAGCGAGTAATAATGTACTGTGAATCTTTGCCTCTCCTACCTATAGCTTGTGACATTCATGTTCATTAGCCTTTGGTAACTGTTTACAGAGTAGAGGTTTGCCCATGACAGATGCCATCTACAGTGTTTTGTGATGTATTTCCTGAGACTGGTGATGTATAGATGACATCTGTTGTACCGTGTTTATTTGGCAATCCACACAGGCACAACAACTATGAACTGCATATGTGCTCTGTGTGCCACCATGCCCACTATCCTGATGAAAGTCTCTGTCACAGTTTTTTTCCGGGTTGGATATGTGGATACAATTTGGTGTGTGCCTGGACTAGTGGCTCCCTTACATCTGCCCTGGGACATGTCTGTTATACTGTATCTCCTGCAGAGGATGCCTCCCTCTGCTGTCCATTACACTGCCTGTTGGTTTAGGAGGTCATACCCACATAACATTTTGCTGCCCATACTTATGTATATGTACAAATAAAGACACACATGCAGTTGCTGTGATCTACTGTGTTTATTGTGCATACAGTGACAAACAGGTGTTGAGTGGGGTAATCGTGTATGAAATCATCAGAGTACGTGGCACAGCTATAGGTAGCACAGGTCGAGTGTCCAAGGGCTATGGGAAAATGGAGTATTGTCATTGAACAGTCAACAGGGTGTCTCAGTGGCACACAAGGGAGAGAAATCAGGAGAGGGTCACTTCCAGGCACTGGTTTTGGTCTTGGCATCTGATCAGCTGGATGTCTGGCTGGACGTCCACGTTTGTGGGGGGTTCTTCAGCTACAGAGGGAGGGGTGTCGGGGGCCTGTGGGTCCCTTGGAAAGGCCCCCATTCCACTAGCTGCAGCAGATGTTGAATGCTCAGCCGTACTGTGGCTAGTGGAAGTGGCCTGCTGGTGGGTGGAGGAAGCATGCAGGGTGGTGTTAATGACCCCAAGCACCCCTGCAATGGAGGCCATGGTGGCATTGTGGGCCTGCCAATGCTGCATAACCTCCTGGTAGTATTTCCTCTGCAGCCTTTGGTTTTTCCCCAACATGTTGATCATCTGGCCCATCCTGTCTAGGGATTGATGGTATGCTCCCAGCACTTGGTAGGTGGCTTCCTAAACAGGTGACTACTTTGGGTGCCCTGTCCTCTGGCCCACAGGTTCCCTCCCACGCCCCCTTCCCCCTTCCCCATGTGCCAATGTGCCCACTCCCAGTGTCACCAGGACCTTTATTGTCTTGGGTGTGAGGGGTCAACTCAGGTCCCTGTACTGTGGGGCACACTACTGATTGAACAGTCCTTGGGACACAGGTTTGGGGACGAAGGTTTGGCTGTGATGTTGATGCTACAGGATTGGGGGGGGGGTTGATGTGGGCAGGGTGAGGCAGGGAGTGGTAGACTGACCAGGGGTCCCAGATGGGCGAGGTAATTCGTCACTGTCCAGACATCCAGCGGCGCTGTCCTCACTGTGGACTTCATCCTGAGGAGGACTGGCAGTCTCTGGTATCCTCTCAATGGTGTCACTGGCTGGGGTACCTTGGGATGGAATGAGAGAGGGTTAAATGGTAGATGCGTGAATAGTTGTCTCTTTGTCTGATGCATGGAGTGGCTTGACTTTATTACCAGCAATGGCAAGGACAGGTGCAGAACTGCTAACACAGATTGTGGATAATGGATTGTGACATATGTACCATGCTCCATAGGGGTTATAGTCGATCATGCTTGGTAACTTTTGATCAGTGGGTGGGTTCTGTTCCTGTGTGATGGTTCACATGACAGGTGTGCCCTGTTAGCATGTGACAATTCAGGCTTGTTAGATGTGAGTGGGTATGGCTGCACATTGCAACATGGTGTCCAAGTAGGAGGAGGGTATATGTGTACACAGGATTGCTTGCCCTGTCCGTGCATGTTGTGCATGGAGTATACCTTCTTACTTTCATGCCCATGATCAGTCCATTTCAGGGGTGTTGATCTGGATAAGTGGCCCTTAGGTTTGGTGACAGTGCTGTGTCTGTGTTTGGCGTAGTTTGGCATTGTGTTGTGCCATAGCATTGGTGTCATTAACATGTAGTGGTCCTCAGCCGAAACATCCGGTTGGTGTGGCTGGTGCAATGGTCATACATGCAAGAGATGTGATGTGCACATTACAGGTTTTGATGGTGATGGGCAGGTGCATTGTGGGAGTCATAGTGATTGTGATTAGAAGTGATATCTGTGCACCTGGCAGGGACTGTGTTGGCATTGGGGCTGGGTGGTGGTGTGGGATGCACGGAAGGGTCATTAGGTGATTAGGTGGGAGGTGTAGTGGAAGACAGGGTGAATTTGGGGATTGATTGGGTGGTGTGGAAGCATGCTGAACCAGACCATTTGTGCCAGGGGAGTGTTCGTTACTAACCAGAGTCCAGTCCTCCGGGTATTCCATTCAGGCCCTCTGGATGCAGGATGTCCAAGGCCTTCTCCTCCCATGATGTGAACTCTCAGGGAGAAGGTGGGGGCCCCCCACCAGTCTTCAGCATGGCAATTTGGTAGTGTGATGCCATGGAACACACATTCCCCCTAGGTTGTTCCACCTCTTCCTGATGTCCTCCCTTGTGCATGGACGGTTGCCCACTGAGTTGACCCTGTCGACAATTCTGTGCCATAACTCTATTTTCCTGGAAATGGAGGTTTGCTGTACCTGTGCTCCAATCAGTTGTGGCTCTACCTTGTGAAAAGGACTCAATCCCAATGGTATCGCTTCATTCAGCTAGAGGGCAACATGCTTACTTATATATAAAAAACAGGATTTGGAAACAGGTAAGCACTAGATTTTGAAAAAAAAAGTCAGGATATTTTATTTTCCCTGTTGACTCACACTGACGGGAAGGTAATTTTAGGTGGAAGAAAGGTAAAGTAAAGCCATTATTGTAATACAAATTTGGAGTCCCCAGACTAAGGGCCTGATTTACAGTTTGGCAGACGGGTTACTCCATCATCCACCATATTATGATCTCTGTAGACTAATATAGGATCGTAATGTGGCAGAAGGGATATCAGTCATGTTTGTGATGGTTTAACCCCTTTCCCCAAATTCTAAATCAGGCTCAAAATTAGGTGTGTTGACATGTTTGTTTCTATGATGCTATCATACGTTATGTGCATATAAGGAAGTCTAGATTTACTATTCCTAACTCTACATTTACATACCTTGAATATATATGCACATATGTGTGGAGTTAGGGATAAAAAATCCAGACTTACTTGTCAATATTTGTTATCGATATTTTGCCCTCAATACTGTGTTCCATCAATATACTGGCCTCGATATTGAGAGTACACACCCAGTTCATGTACAGTGCTGCAATTCACTCTGGGCCCAATTTACACCCCTATAGCTAAATTGCATTGATTATGCACTACTTGGCCAGTGGCTCTGCAAATAGCAAAACAGGAAAGAAACTTCACTTTTTACCTGTCCTGTGGCTACATAACAGGCATTTTGTACAGTTTGGCTGCTTGCTGAGCACATAGCATAGAAATGTCACTATTTGCCTGGCTGTTGGTTAAATAGCAGACATTGCGTAATAACTGGTCAGCATTTCTGTAAATTGCAGAAAAACTTCACAATTTGCCCATCCCCTGGCTAAATAGCAGATATTATGTACAATTTAGCCAGAGGCTCTGAAAATAGAAAATAAATGTAATTATTTAACAGGTTGCTGCCTAAATAGTAGCCATCATGCAATATTTGGCCTTTGGCCACACAAATGGCAAATAAACATCGCTACTTACACGGCTGATGACTAAATAACAGCCATTATGTACTATTTGGATGTCAGTTATGCAGAGAGACAAGAATCATCACTAGTTACCTGGCTGCTGGCTGAACTGAAGATATTATGCACCATTTGGCCTATGGCCGTGCAACTAGCAGAGAAACTTTACAGTTTACCTGGCTGATGGTTGAATACTAGACATGATCTATCTATAGCAGACACTACATACTGTTCACCTGCCCACTGAAAAAGTAGCCAATATTATGTATGATTTGGCCATTGCCTGTGCAAATAGCAAATAAAGCACATTAAATACTCAGCCTTTGGCCAAACAGCAGAAATGGTGTGCTGTTCGTCCAGCAGCCATACAAACAGCAAAATAACTACATTATGTACCAACCTCCTGAATTAATAGCAGGCAATATGTGCTAAGTGGCTGACAGTTGAGCAAACTGCAAATAAACTTCACTGTTTATACATCCTGAGACTAAATGGTAGACATTATGTAACATTACACCTAGCACAGATTTTAATAGTCATTTGCCACCAGGTAGACCTGCAAGCAAGGATAGAAGACACATTGCATCCATCTCCTTCATGCAGGTGGTGCTAAAACTGACTTAAAGGCACTTTGCTCATATATCTAAGAGGTCCCAATCATAATAGAAGAGAATATTTCCAAGTTAATGTGGAAGATATGGTATAGGTAAGAAATTGGGTTGTTGGTTGACTGGGGTGTGAACAGCCACAATTCTTGTCAGGATAAGACACAAGCAAACCCCAAGTTAACCTGTGCTCAACCCCTTGGTATCTTCGTTGGGAGCAATCAGGCTTAACCTAGAGGCAATGTGTAAAGAATTTGTGCAACACTTGAAACAGTAACACTGTGAAAAAACACCACACAACGATCCCACAACAGAGTTAAACAATAGAGTAGATTTTAATAAATAAAACAAGACCAGAATGACAAAAATCCAATTAGTAGAACCGGGGATGTTGCGATTGAAACATTTACACAAGTTCAGACTGATGGCAATGGAGTGCAGGCCAGCTACAGGGACCCAGTTATGCCCACTGAACAAAGTATCTTAAATCCTGGGTGCAGAGCATTACATGGATCCAAGTTGAAGATGTGTTGTGCAGCTGAGGTGATGCGTTGACTCTGAGAAGTGGCGAGGCTACAGTTCAAAGTCCTGTTGCATCAGTGTTGAGTCGACAGGGCTTGAAATGCAAAGGCCAGTCTCTGGGATGCATTGCGCAGTCAAGGCAAAACATCAGTTCCGATGAGCAGTGAGGCTGGAATGTGAGACTTTCACTAACATCTTTAAGGGTGCTCTTGACGAGAAATGCAAGGATCTGCTGTGGACAATTTCCCTCCGGTGAGTGTGGAGGAAGTCTTAGGTGTGACAGGGTTGGTTAAATCAGGCTCACCACTTGAGCCTGGCCGTATAGACATCCTATTGAAAGGGGGAGAAGTAATGCCCTCCGCATTGACAGAGCTCTATAATCTGTCACTGAAGACCTTTAGTTTTCCGGCGGAATGGAAACAGGCTATCATCCACCGTTCACTCAAGAAGCTTATTCTAGATCCTGAGATGGTCGACAATTATAGACCTGTTTCACTACTCCCTGGTCCGATTAAGATTCTGGAGAAACTAATAAATAGGAACCTCACAGAATATCTGGAAGTTAACAATTTTCTTCATCACACCCAAACAGTTTCGCGTGCGGTCTATAGTACAGAAACAGCACTTCTAAGGGCCAGGAAAATAGTAAGATGGTTCTGGATCAGGGTGGTTTAGCGGCTCTGATTCTTCTTGACCTAACTGCCACTTTTGACATGGTGTCTCATTCCACTCTAGTGCATCGTCTGGTAGAAGCTGGTTTTTGTGGGGAATGTCTGACAATGACTTGCCTCTTTCCAGGACAAGTGAGACTTTCAAGTCTATACAACCAGTCATCAGTTGAAATGTGGGGTCCACCAGAGCTCCTCACTGAGCCTCACACTTTTCAACATATACGTACGTCACTGTCTGACATCATCTGCTCCTTTGGCTTCACAATGTTGTTGTTTGCCGATGATGTACAGCTGATTGTCTCAGTATCACCCAATTCCAACACCATTTTGATGAGATTGAACAGCTGCCTAGAGAAGGTGGCCAAATGAATAGCAGCCTAACTGCCTAAAATTAAAGGGGGATAAAATGAAGGTTATGCTGGTAGGAAATAATCCACCTGTTTGACAACAAGTACTACAAAAAGTGACAGTGCAATTTTAAAAGATCATTTACGTACTTTTCTTTCTCTAATAGCATAACTCTTGGATTTAAATTGTGTCATTTATGCCTGTCTTTCAGGTTTGAGGAATTTGCTTTTTTGAGGGTTTGTCACACACTGTTTGAACCCAGAGTTGACATTTGTATTTCTTGGATTGTTTTTGTTCCTTTTACTGTAGTTTAACCTATGCATGCCGGAAAGTTATATGTGAGATAATGAATGCCCTTGTTTGTCTTTCTTGTGCATGATAGGTGCAACCACAGTGTGTGCAACAGTGAATCTCTGTGAAGCCAGCCCTAGTGTTGCAGTACTTATTGTTATGGTACTCAGTTTGTGTATTTGATAATGCAGTGTTAGTAATTGTGCCAACAGTTATTATTATCCAAGAAAAGTGCTGGAGCATCCCGGTGTTCTTCAACTGCTCCCATGCCCATATCACAAGGAGAGAGTCAGTTTCAAGGAAGTTGAGTGCACTTACTCTGCTATCACTCTGTCAACAACGACCTGCACCCCCGAAGATACAGGGTGCCTGGCTGGACCGACAAGACATGGCAGTGTTTTTTCTCTTTCTCTTCCACTCCCCCTTTCCTTTAGGGACACCTGCCGGGGTTTCTGTGTCCACCAGGAAGTGCCGAGAGGTGTTCCAGGAGGTCGGGGGGGGGGCATACCATCGCCTCTGCAGACATCCTGCTTTTCAGGTGAGTGGCCCTTTCTCGACAGTTACATCTCCTTCCACCAACCACCAAGACACTTTCTCTCCACAGTACTCCTACTCACACACATCCCACACATATACAGAACTAGATCTGGAAGACGGATGTTCTCTTACTTTGCTGAAATGAGCTCCCACTCCACATCAGACCCTCCTCCTCCTTTCTTGATTTCTGCAGGAAGCCGAAGAGCTGTCTTTTCAATTAACTAACCCACCATAGGCAGGGCTTGGCATACACACCTGCTCAACAATAAGATAGCCTCACTGGTGATAGTGCGCTTTACAAATGCACATATCATAAAAACTGGGTGCTAATCTGGGTAAGGTGGCTCTGTCTCTTGTCCTTCCTGCCCATGGTATTTATATCCCTTCTCCTTCCTTGACTTCCACGTCCTGGACCTTCCTTTTCTTGGTCTTTCCTGGTCGTCCTGTGCAAGTCACTTTCATACTGGTCCTCCGGAACTTTGTCACCCTGGTTCTGCAAGTGTTCTGGGTCCCACAATATGTCTCCCATCTTGGCTGGCTCTCCTGGGCTTGACTCCTCAGATCCTTATCCTCCTGGTTTGGATCGCCTTGATACTCCTGACATTGACCCCTATCTTTTTGGTCCTCTTAGTACTACATCCTCTGGACTTGGTCTTCCTTATTGGCTTAGTCCTCCTGATCCCCTTCACCTTGGTCCTTCTACCCAAGGTGCTCATCCTCCTAGCTATCCTTGTCCTGCTCTCCTTGAACCAGGTCATCCTAGTCCTTATCCTCATTATGATAGTCATACTGTCCTAATTCTGGACCTTCTCATTGTCCTAGCCCTTTCTGGTCCCCATAGTCCTAAGCCTTCCTTGTCCTTCCTGGTTTCCTGGCTTTCGTCCTCACTGTTCAACTCCCATTGATTTGCCTCACCCTTTACTGTAGTCCTGGTACCATGAGTACTGGCCCTGCTGTTCCCAGTGCTCCTGATCAACATTGCCCCTCATGTCCTAGTCCTACTAAGTCTTGCCCTCCCAGTCTATGTCCTGTTTGTGTGGGTCATTCTGGTCCTCTTGGACATAGCCCTTGTCTTCTTCCTCTCCCTTGTACTGGTCCTGCCGATCCAGCACCCTTGGCTCTGATTTCCCAGGCTATCCTGGTTCAGTCCCATTGACCCTTCTGGCTCTAGATGGCCTATCCTTCTGATCCTTCTCACCCCTTTTTTCTAACCCAGAGATCTACACTTTGTACGGGTCCTCTCAGTTCTAGTACCCCGCTCAGCCCTCCCAACCCAGTTCTTCACCAACACATTCTGAATCCTCTAATCCATATTGCCTTTGTTCTGGTACACCTGGCTCTCATCCTTCTCATTCTGTTGGTCATGGTCCCCCTGGCCTTGATAGTCCCTTCCCTGCTGGTCCTTGTTCTGTGAGCCTATTTGCCGTGGTCCTCTTTGACCTAGTCCTGATCCTTCCTGCCCTGGTCTTCCTACTCTCTGCTCTTTCTCCTCTTGGTTCTGAGATACCTATACCTGGTTATCTTGGTCATGGTCCTCCTTGCTCTAGTCCTCCTGGGCCTGGCTATCTTGTTCCTTGTCCTGGTGGCAGCCTGTGTCCTTGACCCACAACTTGGTCCTCCTGGCTCACCTCACCCTGGTCTCAGTATCCCAGGTCCTTGTTCTTCTGGGCCAGCAGGCTCTTTGTGCCCTGGTTTTCCTGTTGCCATTGGCCCTAGCCCCATTACCCCTCACTTGACCTGTCCTTCTATCCCTTGTTGTGCTGGCCCTGTTTGCCTGCTGGTCAGTCTTCCAGGATCTTATTCCCTTTGTTCCTGTTCCTCAGAGTTATTGTCCTCCTTATACTGGTCTGCTTCAGATTCGGCCTTGTGTTCCTTGTTCTGCTTACCACCCTTCTACTCCACGTCACCCTAGTTCAGTTCTTACTGGCCCTCGTCCTCCTGTTTCTGCTCCTCTTAAATCTTTTCTTCCTCCTTTTTATGTGAGTACTGATCCTGATCCTTTTACTCATGTAATTACTTGTTCAGATTCTCTTATGCATATCTCTCCTGGTCTTTTTCCTAATCATTGTAGCCCTGATCCCTTTGGTCCTGTTCTCCTGGCCCTCCATGCTCTGGTCTCCAGGAACTCATCATCCTCATCATCATTGTCCTTGTCACTTTACTCTTCACTTTCGATAACTTGGTCCCCTTGGCTGATCAAGCTTGGCCTGGTTCTCCTGAGTCTAACAGTCCTAGACCTAGTCCTTATGGCCATGATTTTCTTCATTCTGGTCTTTGTCATACTTCTTGTCCTGATTCTGTTTACCCTTTTCTACTTGAGCTGGTCCTCATGGTCCCTCTGATCACCATGAAAATGGTTTGTCTTGTCCACTTGATCCTGGTTCTCTTTTAATTGTTCTCCTTGTCATGGTCCCCTAGAACGTGCTCTCTAGCCTCTGGTTATCCTTGCCCCCTTGGTACTGGTCTTCCTAGCTCAGCTGCTTCTTGCCTGTCCCCCTTGGTCATAGTCCTTCTAGTCCTTCTGGCCTTAGTCTTGAATCTACTAGTCCTGTTCAAACTAGTGCTTTTCCTCCTTATTCTAAACCATCTGGTTCCTGTTACGTGGGTCCTAGTCCTTCTTGTTTTGCTCCTCCTAAGCCTGTTCCCTTTTGTCCAAGTTCTCCTGTTATAGGCCTGCCTGGTCCTCCAGACTCTGGATGTCTGTGTCTAGGCCCTCCTGGTAGACCTGGTCCTCCACCTAGGCCTCCTCTCTGGTCTTTCTCTTGCTCCCTATACACAGATTCCCATAACCCACAAGGTAGGTCGTCCAAGCCTGTCCCTAAAGCTTTTTTTCTGGCAGAATAAGGGGGCCCCATAGAAACCCACCTAAAACACTTTTTCTTTTAGTTTCCCAGTATTGATTAGTATTAGGACCTATATGACTCAAAACACCACTTACCCAGGTTCAACTGAAACTACAAGTCTCAGGATGCATTGTGAAATTGATTAAAATGCCATGACTGGTTGATGTGATCACAGATGACATTGGGTTATTGAGCTGCAACAAAGTAATCATGTTTACATTCAGACTCTTGAGCCCCTGCTGGATCTCAAATCACACCAATTTGCACGCCATGCACCCCAGATAACCCTCCATTGACATCTGTCAGCCACGGGCATCAGAGCTCAGTTATCACATATTAATGTCCAGCCAACCGCATATGCTGCTCCTGCATCCTTTCGGTTGTCCGTGAGATCCCTGGGGTAACCTTCACACATTATTCAATCCCTCATAGCCTCTCAGCAACATTGGCTGTCACTTAGATCCACATCATTCCACTAGTCCCATGCAAATCTTTTTTGCTGGTTTCAAACCCTGTCAGACTGTCATAATTGAACAGAATCCCTGGCCTCCTGCACTCACTGGGCAGCCAGGTGTTTTATTATGTACCTCCTATCTAAACACGACCAAGCCTCCCGTTCAGTCTTGAGCACAAGGCATGTACAGGCTGCAGTTACTTTCTAAACACACCCTAATTTTGCACCCTCACTCTCTGTCGCAGATGGCACTCTTCATGCCAATTATGCAGTTTCTTTCCTCACCTGTCCCCAATCTCTCTCTCCTGCTGTATCCCAAATACCATTTCTCCATGCCTCCACCCTAAGTGCCCCTTAAGTAAGTGACCCATTCAAATTTGGTCTAGATATTGCCTGTATCTATGTGCACCTGTTTACTTCTTCTAATCTCATGCTGCTCTGTTAACCCCTTCGCTGCCAGGCCTTTTCCCCCTCAGGTGCCAAGCCTTTTTTTTGGCTCTTTGGGTAGTTCGTGCTTAGGCCCTCATAACCTTTTCTCCACACAAGCTACCCACGCCAAATTTGCGTCCTTTTTTTCCAACATCCTAGGGATTCTAGAGGTACCCAGACTTTGTGGGTTGCCCTGAAGGAGACCAAGAAATTAGCCAAAATACAACGAAAATTTCGTTATTTAAAAAATAAAATGGGGGAAAAGGGCTGCAGAAGAAGGCTTGTGGTTTTTTCCCTGAAAATAGCATTGTGACGGGCCAGCGCTGCCAGGTCCGTCCGTGAAGGCAGCATGTGCTGACGCTGCCACCTCCAACCCGGAACTGGAAGATGGAACAACCAGTCCCCTTGGACTTCCGGGGCCAAAGGGGCAGTGGCGAACGGTTCGCGCGCCTGAGAGTGAAGAAAAGGAGAGGACCCCGGTGGACAGGGAAGAGAGGGCGGAAGAAGCAGAAGTGATGAGGAAAGAAGACAGACGGTGGTCACAGCAACCAGTGAAGAGCCAGAACGCGAACGGAGGTGGGAACCAGACGGAAAGTGCCCCAGAGGTATCCGCAATTCTGACAGAGGCGCTGGATGCGCACCGTGAACTTTCCAGCCACGCTTCAGGAGAAGCATGGCTAACCCAGGTGCGTCCATAGTATGGCTTAGGGGAACACAAGGGCGGTTGGGAGGAGGAGCGGGAAGGGAATAAGAGGGGGAGCAGGAAGGAAATAAGAGTGGGAGCGGGAAGGAAATAAGAGTGGGAGCGAGAAGGAAATAAAGGGGAAACCAGAGGGATGAGGTAGGAGAGAACAAATGAGGACAACACAAAATAGAAAAGGGACAACAGGAGAGTAGAAATTAAGCCAACAAACAGAGGAAGAACTTACAAGAGACAGGAAGCCATAAAAGGGGACAGAGAGAGAGTGAGAGAAAGACCCAAGAGGTTAAAAAGATAGAGAAGAAGGATAACCCAAGAGGGTCAAGAAAAAGAAATAAACCACTACAACAGGAAGTTGTGAGGAGAGAGACAGACAACCCAGGAACCACCAATGAAGAAGAGATGAGAACAAAATAGAAGACAAAGAACAGGAAAGTAGTAGAGAAGAAGGAGAGGAAAACCCTCCAAACAACAGAGATAGGAAATAGGGAAAATGAGTGAGACAAAGAACAGGAAAGAACTAGAGAAGAAGGAAAGGAACTTACCAATGCTTTATCTTGTTCTTCCCCACACGCACCTCCTGGGAGCCCTGGAAGAAGGAGAAAAAAAAGGAAAGAGAATTGAAGTCCAGTGGATGACAGACGAAGATTGAACAGTACAGCATATGTAACTTATACGTCACGCCAGAATAAAAAGAATTAATAAAACTCACCTGAATTCATACCCCACGGCCTTCATGTCGTCACTGACGTACCCGGTGACAAGTGGTGTCAGAAGTGGGATCTTGTCATACGAAACCCGACACCATGGAGGAGAAATCCACACTTGCGGACATGATAGCACAACTGGCAGAGGGTCAGCGCCACTTACAATTGGTCTGGGAACAACAACTCAAGGAAGCCAAAGAAGAGCGAGAGGCACTGCAAACAGTGCTGAAAAGCCAGGCCACCATTATGGCCAACAACCAATTGGTCCATGAGACTGCCTTGGGAAAATTGACCGACACCATTGCGCACACCAAAGTGCATCCCAACGTGCCGAGCAGTGTCCTTCAGAAGTACCAAGAACAAGAGGACCCCGATTCATTTTTTAACAATTTTGAGAGGGTAGCAAGTACTGTCAATTGGCCTGAGGATAAATGGGGAATACATAGCACCCTTGCTAACTGGTCAACTGCAAGCTGCCTATCAAGCGATAAACCCCGGAGGAGTTACCCCCTACACTGAGATAAAGAAGGCAATCCTAGAACGTATAAGATTAGATAAAGAAAGTTATAGGGCTAAGTTTAGACAGACTAAGTGGATACACCAGGAGAATCCATGCACTTTGTACTACGGGGTACACCATGCTGGGGGAAAATGGTTGCATCCCACGGAGACCAAGAAAGAGGTGATGTTCGATGCTATCATACTTGAACAGTACTTAGAGCCCTCCCTCCCAGCACCCGAAATTGGGTCCGATAACACCCTGGCTTAACCAATCACACCGCAACAGACCTTGCTTGTGCCTACCATTGGGCCCCGGATTTCCACAATGTCCCCTCTAAACCAAATACCTCTACCACCCCCCGTTCAGGGCCAGTGAAACCCATACATCAACGAACCATGATGCTACATGGTTCAGACCGGGCAATCCCTACCTCTTCCTCTGTACCAAGTCATCCCACAACTGGACCCCAGTGTTTCCACTGTTCAGAATGGGGACACCTCTCCCGTAACTGTCCATTAAAGAAAGAAACGGAGGAGCCCATGGAGATAGGAATGATGAAGGGTCGAGTATTATGGTCTGGCAATAAGAAAGCTAAATATACCCTAACTGTCTATCTTACCTGCATAGAAAGGAAAGCTCTGGTAGATTCAGGGTGTAGCCAAAGTGTGGTTAGACAGGACCTGGTGAAACCTGAACAATGGACTCCTCAAACCCAAGTCCTGATCACATTGGTTCATGAAGACCAACAGCTGTATCCGGTGGCTATGGTCCTTCTCAATTGGAGAGGGGCAGAGGAAACAACTACTGTGGGAATGATCCCAAACCTGGGGGAGGATCTAATCCTCGGCACTGACTATGTAAACTTCACCCCCTCTTAGAAAAAGCCTGCCAAGAACATATAACCAACACCTGGTGGGAAGAAGCACCGTTTGGGACAGCCGAGGTAGAAGCAAGACCCCTGAGAAAGAAACTCAGCCGAAAACAAAAGAGGGAACAACGACAGGGATACCAAACCACCCTAACTCCTGAGTCTCCCGAACCCGTCCCACGGGCCGCCACTGTTCTAACAACTGTAGGGAGTTTTAGACAAGCACAACAAGAGGACCCCACCCTGAAAAATGCCTGGCAGCAGGCCCTACAACCGGACGGAAGATCGGTAGGTCCTACCTTCACAATAGAAAATAACTTATTGTATAGATGTATACCCAACCTAGCAGGAAGAGCCTCTCAATTGGTAGTTCCCCAAACACACAGACAACAGTTCCTCCACTTAGCACATGGGGATAACGGGGAGGGACATATGGGAAGAGAAAAGACCGAGGCAGCGGTATTACGGCGGTTTTATTGCCCAGGGGTATATGGTGATATTAGGAAACACTGTCATGAATGCCCAAAGTGTCAACTAATTAATCCATCCCCTCATAGGCTGGGCCCTTTACAACCACTCCCAATTATTGAAACCCCTTTTTCTTGAGTCGGACTAGATATTGTAGACCCTTAACCCCATCAGTCAAAGGACGCCACTACCTCCTAGTCCTGGTAGACTACGCGACCCGCTACCCAGAGGCTATACCTAAATCCAGTATGCATACTAAAACCATGTAACAGGCCATAATCGAGTTTTTCTCCCACATAGGTTTTCCAAAGGAAATACTTACAGACCAGGGAACCCCAGTTATGTCGCGACTTATGGCCGAAATATGCCACTCCCTAGGGGTCAAACATATACGAACCTGGGTATATCATCCTCAAACAGACAGTTTAGTAGAACGGTATACTAAAACTATTAAAACACTACTCCGAAAAGTCATTTCTGAAGCAGGCAAAGACTGAGAAAAGAAGCTACCATTGGTTCTTTATGCCATACGCACACATGTCCAGGCCTCCACCGGACATAGCCCTTTTGAGTTGCTGTTTGGGAGACAACCCGTACACTTTTAGAAATGTTGGCAGAACATTGGGAGGAATCAGAGGAAGAGGTCATAGATATCCTTATACCAGAGAGTTGAGGGAAAGCCTACATAAGGTATGAGAGGAAGCCCACACCGCATTAAGAGAGGCCCAAAACAAGCAGAAAAGACTATGGGGGTCATTATGACCCTGGCGGAAGGCGGAGAAGCGGCTGTAAGACCGCCAACAGGCTGGCAGTCTTTTTTTTTGTATCGTGACCATGGCGGTTACCGCCATGGTCATCCGCCGCTTCTCCGTTCCGCCCGCCGGGCTGGAGACCTGGGTCTCCAGCCCGGCGGCCGTCACTATACCGCCGGCGGTATTTTGACCCAGCTTACCGCCGTGGATTTCCTGCGGTTGGAACCGCCATGAAATCCATGGTGGTAAGCACTATCAGTGCCAGGGAATTCCTTCCCTGGCACTGATAGGGGTCTACCACACCCCCCACCCCCACCCGACTCCCTAACCTACACCCCCCACCACACCTGCCACCCCCCAAAGGTGGCAGGGCCCCCCTCCCCACCCCAACCCCCAACATCACAGAACACACACACGACACGCACGCAGGCACCAACAACACACACACGCACACACACCGACATACATGTCTACATCCACACACAGTCAGACATGCACATCCATATACAAACATACACACAGACATACACGCACTCATTCCCAAAACACGCAACACCCCCGCAAGCATACACGCACTCACACACCCCCTCTACATACACAGACGCACAACCCCATGCACCCACACAACACACAACACCCCCCCCCCTCCCTTAACGGACGATCGGTCGTACCTGTTCCGTCGATCCTCCGGGAGGAGACGGGAGCCATGGGGGTTGCTCTGCCGATACCACACCGCCAACAGAACACCGCCGCGCCGAATCACAGGACGTGATTTGGTGGGCGGTGTTCTGTTGGCGTGGCGGTGGAGCAACCTCCACTTCCCCGCCACCTGCCAGTATGGCTGTTGGCGGCTCTCCGTCCGAAAAAGGACGGAGAGCAGCCAACAGTCATAATACGCTGAGCGGCAAACCGCCACTACTGGCGGTCTTCCGCACGGCGGTCCCTCGGCGGTCTTGTAAAAAGACCACCGAGGTTGTAATGACCACCTATATGACTCCAAAATTTCCTTCCGCAGTTTGAGGGTGGGAGATAAAGCGCTGGTGTTGTTGCTCACTTGTGAAAACAAGCTACTTGCCCAACGGCAAGGACCCTACAAGGTAATAGAACAAATCAATCCCACCACGCATAAACTTGAAATACCCCCGGGTACCGTCCGGGAACAAATTTATCATATCAATCTTCTGAAGAAGTGGTGTGAGTCGACGGACGAACACCACACTCTGTACATAGCAAAAGAACCCGAAGAAGACATACCCATCCACCACCTTCCAACTGGTTCATGGACTAACAATCCTATCCCTCAGTTAAATGCTGCCCTCTCTGAATCCAAATTTAACCAGCTTAAAACCCTTGTCAGTGACAATCTAGATGTATTTTCAAAAACTCCGGGACGAACTTCATTAGTCCACCACTCCATTCGCACCAATCCAAACACTGTATCCCGACAACGTCCATACCGCATCCCTGAGGCTAAAAAACAGGGCATAGAAAAAGAAGTAGAAGCTATGTTAGAAGCTGGTATAATTGAGCCATCTACCAGCCCTTGGTGCTCCCCGGTAGTACTAGCACCAAAACCGGATGGAAGCACCAGATTCTGAGTTGATTTCAGACAAGTCAACGCATTATCACAGTTTGACTCTTACCCAATGCCACGCATAGATGAACTCTTAGATCGTTTAGGCCAAGCCCGATATATGTCCACCCTGGATTTAACAAAAGGGTATTGGCAGATTCCTTTCCGCCCAGAAGATAAGGAAAAAAAAATTCATTTTCCACTCCCTCTGGCCTTTATCACTTCATGCTTCTTCCGTTCGGGCTCCATGCAGCTCCTGCCACCTTCCAACGGCTTATTGCTAAGATACTCAGACCATATCACCAGTATGCTGCAGCATTTCTGGATGATATAGTGGTCTATAGCGCTACTTAGGAGGAACATTTAGAACACCTAAGACACATATTACAGGCCGTAAGGGAAGCTAACCTCACAGCTAATCCAGAGAAATGTAAGTTAGGACACACAGTAATCAAGTAGTTGGGCTATGTACTAGGAGAGGGACACGTAAAACCGCAGATAGAAAAAATCCAAGCGATCACCCAAATACCCATTCCCCGTACAAAACAAGATGTACGGGCCTTTTTGGGCCTTGTAGGATATTATCGTAGGTTCATACACCAGTTTTTCACTATAGCAGGGTCCCTTACGGACTTATCGAAGAAAACATGTCCTAACAAGTTACCTACCCTCTCTGCTGCTGAAGTAAAGAGTTTTGAGACTTTGAAACACTTCCTGACGTCTGGGCCGATTCTGTGTTGTCCCGACTTTTCCAAGCCTTTTGTGGTACAGACCGATGCCTCGGGTGTGGGACTGGGGCGGTGCTATCACAAGAAAAGGGGATGGGGCTTTACATCCCATTGTCTACATTAGTCGTAAGCTCCTTCCCCGGGAGCAGCACTACCCCACCCTGGAAAAGGAATGTTTGGCGATCAAATGGGCAGTGGAATCCCTACGGTATTATTTGGCGGGAAGAACTTTCACACTATTGACAGACCGTGCTCCATTAACCTGGCTTGCCCAACACAAAGACACCAACATTCGAGTGCTCCAGTGGTTTCTCTCACTCCAGCCTTTTTCCTTCCAGATTCGCCATTCCCCTGGTGCCCTCATGACAAATGCCGATTACCTGTCTCGGTACCCAGGTCCAGAGTGCCTCTATCAGCCGCTCGCTTGGGGGAGTGTCTGTGACGGGCCGGCCCTGCCAGGCCCCCTCCATGAAGGCAGCATGTGCTGACGCTGACGCCTCCAACCCGGAACTGGAAGATGGAACAACCAGTCCCATTGTACTTCCGGGGCTAAAGGGGCAGCCCGAACGGTTCGCATGCCCGAGAGCGAAGAAAAGGAGAAGACCCCGGTGGACAGGGAAGAGAGGGTGGAAGAAGCAGAAGTGACGAGGAAAGAAGAAGGGCGGCGGTCACAGCAACCAGTGAAGAGCCAGAACGCAAACGGAGGTGGGAACCAGACGGAAAGTGCCCCGGGGTATCCGCAGTTCTGTCAGCGGCACAGGAGGCGCACCGCGAAGTTTCCAGTCACGCTTCAGAAGAAGCATGGCTAACCCAGATGCGTCCATAGTATGGCTTAGGGGAACACAAGGGCGGTTGGGAGGAGGAGTGGGAAGGGAATAAGAGGGGGAGCGGGAAGGAAATAAGAGTGGGAGCGGGAAGGAAATAAGAGTGGGAGCGGGAAGGAAATAAAGGGGAAACCAGAGGGGGGAGGTAGGACAGAACAAACGAGCACAACACAAAATAGAAAAGGGACAACAGGAGAGTAGAAAGGAATCCAACAAACAGTGGAAGAACTTACGATAGACAGGAAGCCATAAAAGGGGACAGAGAGCGAGTGAGAGAAAGACCCAAGAGGTTAAAAAGATAGAGAAGAAGGATAACCCAAGAGGGTCAAGAAAAAGAAATCAACCACTACAACAGGAAGTTGTGAGGAGAGAGACAGACAACCCAGGAACTAGCAACAAAGAACAGATGAGAACAAAATAGAAGACAATGAACAGGAAAGTACTAGAGAAGGAGAGGAAACCCTCCAGACAACAGAGATAGGAAATAGGGAAAAGGAGTAAGACAAAGAACAGGAAAGATCTAGAGAAGAAGGAAAGGAACTTACCAATGCTTTATCTTGTTCTTCCCCACATGCGCCTCCTAGGAGCCCTGGAAGAAGGAGAAAAAATGGGAAAGAAAACTGAAGTCCAGTGGATGACAGACGAAGATTGAACAGTACAGCATATGTAACTTATACGTCACGCCAGAATAAAAAGAATTAATAAAACTCACCTGAACTCATACCCCACGGCCTTCGTGTTGTCATTGACGTACCCGGTGACAGGCATCAACAAAGGGTTTGCGGTGGTAAAATCACCATCTTCCCTGCTTTGGGCAACAGACAGAGTTGAATTAAAAAACGCCATTTTTCAACACAATTTAGACATTTTACACATACCCCATTTTTACTATTTTTCAGCCTCCTGCCAGTTAGTGACAGAAATGGGTGAGAAACTAATGCTGGGTCCCATGAGGCTAAACATTTCTGAAAAGTAGACAAAATTCTGAATTCAGCAAGGGGTCATTTGTGTATATCCTACAAGTGTTTCCTACAGAAAATAACAGCTGAAATAAAAGAATATTGAAATTGAGATGAGAAAAACAGCCATTTATCTCCACGTTTTACTCTGTAACTTTTTCCTGTGATGTCAGATATTTGAAAGCAATATATCGTTACGTCTGCTGGACTCTTCTGGTTGCGGGGATATATAGGGCTTGTAGGGTCATCAAGAACCTTAGGAATCCAGAGCCAATAAATGAGCTGCACCTTGCAATGGGTTTTTATTCTATACCAGGGGACGCGCTACCTGAGAGGAGAGACTGCATCGCTGGAGAGAGAAACCACATCCCCCAGCATTCCCTGCACCCCTGGGCCTTCATTAGGGGCTTAGGAAACACACAGCGCGGGATGCGCTACCTGAGAGGAGAGACTGCATTGCTGGGGGAAAGGAACCACATCCCCCAGCATTCCTTGCACCCCTGGGCCTTCATTAGGGGAAGGAAGCACGCAGCGCGGGACGCGCTACCTGAGAGGAGAGACTGCATCGCTGGGGAAAGGAAGCACATCCCCCAGCATTCCCTGCACACCTGGGCCTTCATTAGGGGAAGGAAGCACACAGCGCAGGACGTGCTACCTGAGAGGAGAGACTGCATTGCTGGGGAAAGGAACCACATCCCCCAGCATTCCCTGCACACCTGGGCCTTCATTAGGGGCTTAGGAAACGCGCTGTGTGGGACGCGCTACCTGAGAGGAGAGACTGCATTGCTGGGGAAAGGAACCACATCCCCCAGCATTCCTTGCACCCCTGGGCCTTCATTAGGGGCTTAGGAAATGCTCAGCGCGGGGCGCGCTACCTGAGAGGAGAGACTGCATCGCTGGGGAAAGGAACCACATCCCCCAGCATTCCCTGCACACTTGGGCCTTCATTAGGGGCTTAGGAAACGCGCAGCGTGGGACATGCTACCTGAGAGGTGAGACTGCATCGCTGGGGAAAGGAACCATATCCCCCAGCATTCTCTGCACCCCTGGGCCTTCATTAGGGGCTCAGGAAACGCACAGCATGTGACACGCTACCTGAGAGGAGAGACTGCATCGCTGGGGAAAGGACCCCATCCCCCAGCATTCCCTCCACCCCTGGGCCTTCATTAGGGACTTAGGAAACGCGCAGCACGGGATGCGTGCGGGACGCGTGCGGAACGCCCCCGGGCACATGCCCGGGCGAAGACCGGGCCAAGACAGGCCCGGCATCACCTGTTTGAGCCTGGGGTGGGCCGATTCTGCAAGCCACGGGAAGTTAGAGGCTCCGGTAAGGTAGCTGATGGTTCTTTTTCTTTTCTCCTTATTTTAATTTTGGATTGACTAGTTATGGGGAAACGGAAGGCAGCAGATATTCCCGTGCCTTACTCTGGCACTAAGAAATCAAAAAAACTGTCAACTAGTAAAGCGATTGGCCATCCTAACAATAGCAGTAATCCTCTTGAAGCAATAGATACTTTATTTGAAGAGGTGGAAGCCATGTTGAGAAGCACCACTATTCCACCTCCTATATGCAATGATACCATCCGATACAAGAAGATCCCCGATATTTTTAGAAAAAGGCAACAGATGTCCAATTGACCATAGAGGCTGAACTTCATATTGCTCCATCAGCTCAGATACCATCACCTTCCTCTATGATGAGTATCCCCCGTGTGTTGAGCCCACTGAGTGCCCTCTAATAGGGGATAAAGCATCTTTGGCTTCTTCAAGTGCAGAGGTTTTGGTTTCTCCTGGCATTCTATGTTCTAATCGCTATGCTGCTCTGACGGAACTTAGCGAATCCTCTGAACGCGATTTGCATTCATCATAGAACACAAAGGAGGAAATTCTATACCTCATTTACCCTTGTCTCAGGACAGACAAGCACAATTAAGTGGAGTACTCGACCTGGCTGCCATTTCACAAAAGTTGGACGATTTAAATAACTTGGTACCATTAGTCCTGAACAAACATGTGGGAGAACATGCACAGAGGGTAGTGTGTAATTGTCAGCGGTTCAGCAGGGGCGAACCTATCCCTGCTTCAAATGGGGCGTCTAGTGCTCCATCTGCAACAGAAATCTGTGCCCAAGTGGTCAAGCCCCCCACATGTATGATCTCAAATGCAAGTCCTGGTAGCCTGGTGGTAAATAGTATACAGAATTGCCCTACTGTGCAAGTATTAACTGGTCAGTTATATAACCCAGACTCTAAAAATGGGATTACTTGTAGACCAGGGAAGCGGTTTATAACCCAACATATAGATTCTACCAAGGGTTCACTGGGAGATATTGGAGCTCAGGTGCTTGCGGGATCATCCAAATTCCCCCCTCTGGCTCTTTAAGGTCTTCCCAAGTGGGCCCATATCAAGTCGGGCGCATCGCCCCACCAACAAGAATGGGGGCCGAGGCTAGAGGAGAAAAGGCGGTTTTATTTATATGGTGGGGGTGCCTAGGTTATCCATTGGTTTTAGAGAAACACAGGATTTCCTTATAAATAAGGTGATTTATTGATTACGAATGCAGAGGAATTGCCTTTCTGTCATTCGGGCTGATATTCCCGAGGTGGGTAGACACAGTCAACCAGGATCAGAGTTTGATTTTATTTCCATTTTCCTTGTAGATAACTTTTTGGTGGATAATCTTATTGATTTTGATACACGCACTCGTTATCTGAGGCCTTCTAGAGGATCTGGTATCAGACTTCAATCCCATCCACCCCGGGGTAGTGTAAGAAGTCTTCCCACCCTATGTGATGGCCTCTCAGGAGAGGCCCAGGATTCTGGTAGAAGCTGTGTCCCAACCACAATAGAGAATTGGCAATTCTGAGAATGGTCCGCATCTTAGATCTAGGATCCAGATCCCCTACACAGAATTCTCTATTATGTCCTGGAAATTTGGCAGGGATTGGAAAAAAGTTGGGAGACCCTGAGTGGGCTAGTATTATCAATAAGCAGGATATATGTTTATTTCAGGAAACTTGGGCTGAAGACCCGATATTTTTAGATGGGTTTGTGACATATTTTTCTGCAGCCCAACCTGCATCTGGGGGTTTTGGTCGACCTAAGGGGGGTCTCATAGTTCTGTTGAACAAGAATTTGAAAAGTGACCATTCAGCACTACGCATTAACTCGCATGATTTGTTGGGTGTTCAACTTGTATTTCAACAAGATTTCAAAATGATTATAATCCATGTGTACGCAAGGTCTGTTTCCCGAGGCACAGAGTCTCAAACACTTGCCCAGTTAGCTGAATATATGGAGACCCTCCATCCGCTAATGAAATTAGTAGTTGCAGGGGATATGAACTGTACTTTCGAACCCAATAATCTTAACAGTAATCTGACGCCTGAGGAGGATAAACCTTGGGGCATCCCTCAATTGAAGGAGAATGTTCAATGTATTGGCCCTTGTGCTGCTTCCCAGTTGACCTCCATCTGCCTTAGATTTGGATTAAGAGCATGTAATGGCCGTACTAGTTCTGATTTAAATATTGCCCCAACCTTTAGGCAAGGGCTTTCCTTCATTGTCTTTGATTATTTTTTGGTGGACATTAGGCTTTGGTCTCTTTCTATAGATATGTAGGTAGAACTTCGCCATGACAGCGACCAGAACCCTCTACTCCTTACCTTATTTAGTAATGTGTTTAGGAGAGTTCAGAATACTTGGATTTCCGAGGTTCCGGGACCCCTTTTGAATCACAGGCAAACTCGTGTTAGCTGGCCCAAAGTAATGTCAAATCCTTATCTGGTTAAGAAAATGCATTCATCTTTCTTAAAAACTTTGTCTGGCTTTGAAGAGTATGAGGCCAGTGACATTCCAATTCTGAGTATCCATGTAGAAATGGTAAGGATTTTACAGGATATTTTTAATGGGGAAATTACCATTAGGCACCCCTCTGATAATACCAAAGCTAGGGAATGGTTTACTAAGGATTGTTCCAATGCCAAGTTTACTCTAAAATCAGCCATTAAGACTCACTCACAAGGGGCAATTAGAAGTGCTAGACTTAGGTACAATAAAACCCTGCAATTGGCAAACAGAGGTTGGGAAGACACTATTTGGCAGAGTTTGTTGGATGCAATCAAACATCAAGATAATGGGACCTTCTGGAAGTTGCTGGCCAATAGATATAGAGGGGGCAATGGCACTATCTGTATGCATATCCAGCCCGAAAGATGGGTGGATCACTTCTCCCAGCTTTATGCTTTACCTTTATCACAGGATTCTACACCATTGTCTCTGGACAAATTGTGTCATGGGACTGACAATTTTAGAACATCTATTGACGGCTCTGTAGAGATTATCGTCTTCTCGATGGCGGAAACTGTAGCTGCTATTAACTCCTTAAAATCGGCCAAGGCACCAGGCCCTGACAAGATACTGAGGGATCTGTTTAAATCTGAACCTGTTATTTGGTCCTGGTACATAAATACGCTATCAAATGCTATAGCAGCAGGAGATCCTATACTAAAAACTTGGCGTGGGGTGGAAATAATTCCCATTTACAAAAAGGGCGATGTGGGTTCGCCCGCTAATTACAGACCAATCAGCCTCATTGATAACCTTAAAAAAAAATTGGCAAAACAGTTACTGGATAGGCTTTTGGATTGGGTTCAAGACAATCAGGTACTATCTCCAATCCAGGCTGGCTTTTGCCCAAAAACTAGTACGATGGATCAGGTGTTTAGGCTGACCATCCTATTCTGGAAATATGTTGTCTTGGCAAAACAAAACTTATATGTTGCCTTTGTGGATTTAAGATCTGCCTTTGACCTGGTCCCTAGAGGGAAGTTATGGGAAGTTTTGTATGAAATTGGCATCCCCAAGAATATAGTACATCTAATACTATGGTTGCATGAGAATACTTATGCCCAGGTGAGATCGGGCAGCCAGGGAGAGCTAACTGATCGTATAGATATCCGGCATGGGGTGCAACAGGGATTTGTCCTTGCACCTAACCTTTTTACTTTGTTCATCAACGAGGTGGTGCAAGCAGTGTCTGCCTGTCAAAATGATGCCCCCTCATTGAATTACCAAATAATTCCTATTTTATTATTTGCTGATAACTCCCTTTTGATTTCCGAAACCCCCATGAGTCTTTAGATCTTGGTGGATAGGTTTAGTGCTTTTTCTGTGGACCATGGATTGGAACTTAATGCCAGTAAAACTAAATTAATGATACTAAGTATGGGCCCTGATAGGAGATGCACTATTACATTAGATGGGGCTCCCTTAAGTAAGGTATGTTCAATAGACTATTTGGGAGTAAGAGTTACAAATAAAATGCAGGGGGAGGCCCAGATTGGCAAGAGCGCCGCACTCCTTCAGCACAGGTCAGGTGCCATCCTGAGCTTTTACAATTCCACCACTGTGAAAGCTGTTTCTCCGGCTATCAAGATTTATTTAGCAAAGGCCCAGGGTGCGGCGACCTATGGCGCTGAGGTCTGGGGACCTTCTAATGTTAGTAAATTATCTGTAGGTGGAAATCATTTTGTAAGAACTCTTCTTGCATGCCCTCGTAGCACACCATTGATTCCGGTTTTCCTGGACTTTGGGTTTTCATGCATCTCTTATGTGATAGCTTTAAGACCTTTACTCTTTTGGGTGCGCATTTAGACTACTCCTGAGCTTGCTGTTTATAAGGAATCCATGCTAGACATCTTAGGCAGACCGAATGCACTTTCTATTCCCTGGCTCAAGTATGTTTCGAAGTGGTTCAATACTTTGGAACTTGGGGACTTTTGGAAGAATCCCCACAATCTAGGGAGGGCTCAGATGCAACATTTGAAATCAGTTTACTGGTCCTATGTTAGGAATAACTACCTTTTATGTACCCCACATGGTCGATTGACAACACAATTTCTTGATTTTAAGTGGTATCCTCAGTTCGAACCTTATCTGGATTTAATCCCTGATCTATTATGTAAAAGTTTGTATGCTCGTTTTAGATATGGGTGCTTACCATTAATGTCTTTTACCGGTAACTGGCGACCATCACTCACACTTGACTTATGCCCTAGTTGCAATTGTGCTTCCGAATCTATAGTACAGTTTTTTGGCAAAAAAAAAACACTTTTTCCTCTCATTTCGGTGACAGAAAGTTCTGGAATCTTATAGAAGCCACAAATTTCCTTCCACCCAGCATACCCCTAAGTCTCCCGATAAAAATGGCACCTCACTTGTGTGGGTAGGCCTAGTATACGCAAAAGGAAATGCAGCCAAAACACAACGTGGACACATCACATTTTCACAAAGAAAGCAGAACTGTTTTTAACAAAGTGCCTAGCTGGGGATTTTGGCCTCTAGCTCAGCCGGCACCTGGGGAAACCTAGCAAACCTGTACATTTGTGAAAACTAGACACGTAGGGCTATCAAATATGGGGTGACTTGTGGGGCTCTGACCAGGTTCTAATACCCAGAATCCTTTGCAAACCTCATTATTTGGCCAAAAAACCACTTTTCCCTCTCATTTCGGTGACAGAAAGTTCTGGAATCCGAGAGGAGCCACAAATTTCCTTCCACCCAGCGTTTCCCTAAGTCTCCCGATAAAAATGGTAACTCACTTGGTAGGCCTAGCGCCCGCAAAAGGAAGTGCCCCAAAACACAACGTGGACACATAACATTTTCACAAAGAAAACAGAGCTGTTTTTTACAAAGTGCCTAGCTGTGGATTTTGGCCTCTAGCTCAGCCGGCGCCTGGGGAAACCTAGCAAACCTGCACATTTGTGAAAACTAGACACCTAGGGGAATCCAAGATGGGGTGACTTGTGGGGCTCTGACCAGGTTCTGTTACCCAGAATCCTTTGCAAACCTCAAAATTTCACCAAAAAAACACTTTTCCCTCTTATTTCGGTGACAGAAAGTTCTGAAACCAGAGAGGAGCCACAAATTTCCTTCCACCCAGCATTCCCCCAAGTCTCCTGATAAAAATGGTACCTCACTTGTGTGGGTGGCCCAGGTGCCTGCAACAGAAAAATGCTAAAAACCTGTAGAGATTAAAGGGATAGCACATATTTTTCTTTTTTTACATCTTTTAGGCTGACTCTGCTTTGGGGACCCACAGAAGTGAGGTATCATTTTACTTGGGAGACTGAGGGGAACTCTGTGTGGTAGGAAATTTGTGCCGCAGCGGTGATCCTACGAAGAAAAGTGAGGAAAATATGCTTTTTTAAGCAAATGTGGAGGTTTGCAGAGGAGTCTGGGTAAGCAAGT
The DNA here is from genome assembly GCF_031143425.1 of Pleurodeles waltl. Lineage (NCBI taxonomy): Eukaryota > Metazoa > Chordata > Amphibia > Caudata > Salamandridae > Pleurodeles > Pleurodeles waltl. Next base: position 742,158,013 of record NC_090450.1, on the reverse strand, counting down.
GTTGGGGGATCCAGGCAAGCCACACCTCCTTGGACTCCTTGGGGTGTATATTTTTATAACATGTCTGGGTTTGGTAGGTTTTCCTAGATGAAGGCTGCACCTGGGACCAAAAACATAGGTGCCCTCCCCAAACACAGGTAGTTTTGCAATAGATCAATTTGATGTGTCCACCTACTTATGTGTTGTTCCAAGCACTAAAATTGTGAAAAGAAACACACTTTGGTTACGTTAAAAAGACCCCTCACCCACCAACCAAGTTGGTGGCATGCTTCACCATTGGGGACCCACCCGAGACACCTAGCGTGTCACAGGTGTGCTGTGACGCCTGATTACAGCGGAGCAGGTTTTGTCATTTTTATCACACATACTGGTTGGATTTGGCACGAGGGTGAGTGATGGTTCAGTGGATCAAATTTTATTAACAAGAGATTTCACAAAAATGAAATGCACTGTTAATAACTGAAAGGACAAAAAACTGAACCAATGACTCACAGCTCGTGAGCGAAAAAAAGCCACGACAAGGCACCAACCGTTTTACAATCCATTCGAACACCTTCCATACATGACATGCACAAGACCATTCACGCCGCCAGCCACAGGCCCAGCACATTACAACACTCACAGCGACAGACAGCAACACTCAAGGGCCCATCACTTTCATACACCCACATGCCTGATACAGCAATCACACCAGCTGATGAGTGTGTGGACTGGTGTTTCGCTGGCACTGCCAGCCAAGCGCCACCCCACGCACACCGCCAGCCAAGCGCCACCCCACTCACACCGCAAGCCAAGCGCCACCGCACTCACACCGCCAGCCAAGCGCTACCCCACACACACCACCAGCCAAACGCCACTCCACTCACACCGCCAGCCAAGCACCACCCCACTCACATCGCCAGCCAAGCGCCACCCCACTCACACGGCCAGCCAAGCGCCACCCACGCACACCGCCAGCCAAGCACCACCCCACGCACACTGCCAGCCAAGCGCCACCCCATGCACACCACCATCACTTTTTTATTGTTTTTAAACAACAAAGAAACCACTATTTATAAATAAGTACACAAAAGCCCTAACTGAATACATGACAGTAATGCCAATTGTGAAACTGAACATATAAACATATAAAACAGCAGTTTACGCTCACAGAATTTCCCAATAATTCTTCTGTGTGGTAGCTCCTGAAACAGCCACCCACACACAGCCCAGGCTTTGAAAGACAATCAGGGCAGTACATCCTAGTCTCCTTCCTGATACCTCTTCGAGCACAGACTCTACATCTCTTAGTAGGATATTTTGTTTTGGATGTGGGCAGAATGTGCTCAGCAAAGTGACGATTTTTCAATCTAGCCACATCCTCCACCACTGCTTCTCTAGGAACTCCTGCCTGTATAAGCACAACAAGGCTCGCTATGAAAGACTCCTGAAATTTCACAAATGTCATCCTTGACTCTGGAGAACTATCCTCGAACACAACAAAAGCATTAAAAGTTGGCAAGTGGAACAGGTGAACCGCTAATTTCTTATACCAAACATAAGACTTACGAGCAGCAGTGTAAGGTTCCAACCTCTGATCTACTCTATCAACACCACCCATGTGGTTATTATATTCTAAAATGCACACAGGTTTGCGCATTTCGGCAGCCTGACCCCAAACAGCCACAGGTGAAGTACTCTCATCATGGATGGTACTTACCATGTGCACATCCCACCTGTCTACAAATTTCAGAGCTAGCAGCTCATCATTCCGCAAGGCACTGCACTGTCCTTTCTCATGTTTTTTACAGACAAGCTCTCTTGGATAGCCTTTCCAATTAGAGCAGATTGTGCCACAAGCAACAGTGTCCACTCTGAACAACTCCTTGAACAACTGAACTCCAGTGTAGAAGTTATCTACATATAAATGGTGACCTTTGTTAAACAGTCGTTTACCATGTTCCCACACAATTTTCTCACTTACTCCAAAAGTGGGTGGACAACTGGGGGGGTCAATATTGGAATCCCTACCAGTTTAGACCCGGAAATTATAAACATATCCTGTACTACTTTCAAAGAGCATATACATCTTAATTCCATACCATGCCCTTTTGCTAGGAATGTACTGCCTAAAAAACAAACGACCCTTGAAGAGGACCAAAGACTCATCTACAGATATTTCTTTGCCTGGAATATAGATCTCTGAAAACCGATCTACCAAATGACCAAGGACAGGTCTAATCTTAAAAAAACTGTCAGATTCACGGTGATCTTGTGGCAAGGCTAAAGAATTATCTACAAAATGCAACATCCAGAAGAAACTCATACCTGTTACGACTCATGATGGCAGGAAATATAGCAGTTTCCATCAAGGGACTAGTAGGCCAATGTGAAGGCTTCCTTATCAGCACCATCAAAAAGTTAAACCCAAGAACTTTTTCAACTCTTCCAGATTTGTGGGAATCCACCGGCTAGCTCTAGAGTGTGGCCTAAGTCTGGCAGAGTTGTCCCTCAAATACTGCTCTGCATACAAATTAGTCTGCTCAACAATCTTTTCCAAAAATATATTGTCCATAAACAACTCCAAAAAGTTGACGGGCAAAAAGTTTTCCGTATTAAGTCGACACCCTGGGAAAACAGTAAATGCAGGCAACTCTGGCTGCTCCATGTTTGGTGCAACCCACGTGTTAGGGCTTCCAATGGGAAGCCTTTCAGCTGCTGGCTCCTGCACCATTGGCACATCAGTGTCCTCCTCTAAAACAGGCCCTTCATCAGCACTGAGAGTGGCTTCATCATCAGATGATTCGTCTCTGACAGAAAATTCACTTCCAGAATCTTGCACTTCATCCTCTGCCTCAGATGCAGTCAGTCTCATAATCCTGGTCAGAAGACGACTCAAAAAGCACAACAACAACCTGCTGAGTGGTCATCCTACGGCTAGCCATGATCCTTCCTACAAAAATTAACTGGACAAATACACCACCAACAACCAGCACTGTGTAAGAAAGTAACAAACAAAGTGTAGCTTTATCACTAAGAGTTATAAACTCAAAAACTATACCGCTCACTTGCCTGAAAAAGCTTGACTCACCAGCAACTACTCTGCACAGCAACAGCAATGATATCCCACTAAAAAGAGAAAAAAAGCAAATTAGACATAAGACAACACAATAATCATTGCGCATAAATCTAAAGACAATTTCACACACAATCCTGCATTCAGTACACCACCTACAAACATGTCATTCATGCATGGCAACAATACTCCTTTGGAGTAAATGTATTTACTTACCTAAAACATGCAACTACGCATACCACAGGGCAACCACTGCCAAAACTGCAACAAGCCACAGCAAAGGAAGCAAAAGCTTTGAACTAGAACAAAAAGAAGAAATAAACTGTTATTATCATAAATGCAAATACTTCGCTAGTTGACAAACACCCCGCCACCAACCATTTTTAAATATTCCTTTGTGTCTAGTGTTCTCTGCTTGGGGGCAGATGGGCCCAAAAAAAATTGGCCACTCTGCCCCAAAAGGGGGCAGAAATGGCATAGAATATATTGCCCCTTTGGAGGGCGACCCTTGTCCAAGGGGCCACCCCCCACACAAAACACACACATGATCCCTGGCGCAAAGTGGATTCTGCTCCCCATGAGGGCAGATTGGCCTGAAAAAAAATAGGCTGTCCAATAGTGCTTTTTGCCCCTTGGGGGCGACCCTTGGCCAAGGTGGCGCCCCCTCAACACAAAAAAAAGAAGAAAAAAATGCCTGCCATCTTTATGGTTTCTGCCCCCCCCCCCCTTGGGGCAGAAGAGCCTACACAAACTAGGCCAATCTGCCCCCGGGGGGGCAGAAATGGTCTAGATTACATTGCCCCCTTTGGGGGGTGACCCTTGCCCAAGGGGCCACACCCCCACACAAAGCACACACACATGATCCCCTTGGGGGCAGAAAGGCCTAAATAAGATAAGCCGATCTGCCCCCAAGGGGGCCAGAACTGCCCAATAGTACTTTTTGTCCCTGGTGGCTACCCTTGCCCAAGGGGGCGCCCCCGAACACACAAAAAAAATAATAATAATCCCTGGCGTCTTCATGGTTTTTGGTCCCCCCCCCGGGGGCAGAAGGGCAGAAGGACCTACAAAAGCTAGGCCAATCTGCCCCCAAGGGGAGCAGAAATGGCCTAGATGACATTGCCCCCTTTGGAGTGGTGACCCTTGCCCAAGGGGCCACCCCCCCACACAAAGCAAACACATATGATCCCTGGCACTAAGTGGATTCTGCCCCCCTTGGGGGCACAAAGGCCTAAAAAAATAGGCCCCAAGGGGGGCAGAACTGCCCAATAGTACTTTTTGCCCCTTGGGGATGACCCTTGCCCAATGTTTTCCCCTTGGGGGTGACCCTTGCCCAAGGGGGCCGTCCCCAGCACAAAAAAACTAACAACAAAAAACAATCCCTGGTGTCTAGTGGCTTTCTGCCCCTCTTGGGGGCAGAGTCGCCTAGAAATAAGGCCAATCTGCCCAAGGTGGGCAGAAATGGTGAAAAATGCATTGATCCCCAAAGGAGAGCACCCTTGCCCAAGGGGTCGCTCTACCATACAATAGCAACACACACGCACACACACACACTAATTCCCTGGTGTCTAGTGGGCATTATGCGATCGGGCAGCAGGAATGCTCAAAGAGACATCTAGGGAAAGGAAACCCTTTCCTTTCCCTCGATGCCTCTTTCACAGGCATCCACCCCCCAGAGGTAAAACTTACCTCCTTTCCCGAAGACGCCCTGGAAGCAAATGGCTTCCAACGCATCTTTCCTCCCTTTCATGATGTCAGCGCAAGATCACGCGCTGACGTCATAGGGGTGTGGGGGGTGGAAGGGGAAGGGATTCCCCTTCCACGCCTGACCTGGAGGGGTGGGGCGCGGCCCTGGGGGGGGACCGCTAGCGCTTCTCCCGAGGGCTGTTCAATGGACTTAATGGTTATGTCCATGGCACCTCACAGGCACAGCCATGGACGTAACCTTTACGTCCATGGTGTACAAGGGGTTAACAGGTCTGAAAACCATAACAAGCAAAATTGCCCTTGAAAGTAAGATCTAAACAAGTACACCTCTTAACATAAGATGCCCTTTTAGAATCCAGGCTCAAAATGATGAAAATGTTTTAAAGGAGGACCAAAAGCATTAAAACATGTATTAGTTGTATTATTATTACTATGATGATGATTATTATTATTAGTAGAAGCAGTATTAGTATGTATATTAGTATTATTATTTAACATGTATTGAAAACCATGCTCACTATTGTTTGCAGATTTCAGTGAGCATGTTACAGATAGCCAAACACCCCGGGGCTATTCAAAAAGGTAAACTTACACATGAATAAACATACATGTATAAGTTCAATCTTACACTTTTGAGAAATGTTACTACATTTAGCTACTCACTATTTAGAAGTGTAATGTTACTCAGAAGTGCAGACTTACATGTTTCAGCACTGAATTTGAGGGGGGCAGCATAGCCTAATTTATGAGTGTAAAGTTACTACTAGCAATTTTTCACATGTACATGGAGGTCTGCCACCAGGGAAGAGATCATCACATGTTAAAAAATAGAGAAAAGTCAAAAAGTTAATTAACCTTATGGATAAATCAGTAAAAATATGTTATGCTTATATACTAATGTAAATGAATTTTAATTGGAATTTTGTAGAACAAAATAAAAATGCTCTAGCATTATGAACCTAATATTTAAGTATAGTTTCAATTATTTTTAATTTATTAACTTAAATTAGAATTACTTTCCTTAAGATTTGAATAAAAATCCCTGCTAAAGTATAACATTTACATTTATCTATTATGTAAAAGAAGTAATTTAAAGTTATCTATAGAAATAGAAATTACAGTAATGTTATTATTGTTAAACAAATATAGTTACTTTACTGTTTAAATGTAAAAAAGGGTTTTAAGATATTTTATAGTAAAACAATATTTATGTTTTATTGTGTGTGTATATATATATATGTGTGTGTATATATATATATATATATATATATATGTATATATGTATATATATATATATATATACATATATATATATATATATATATATATATATATATATTTCACAAACAAGTCACTTCATACCAAATGGAAACCAGGCTTCCTCGAATTCTCACCGCATGAATGACACTGGCACCGCCAGTCCAAATCCAAAAAATTCTCTTTATTTCATTGTATAAAGTATAAAGTGCTGAGTGCTAATCCCAAGAACAATGGCAATGCGTTTTGGCCTGAGCCTTCGACTGGCCATAGAGTTGTGTGCAACACTGGTGTATTTAAATCATGTGACCACCAACTATGCACCAATTAAAATCCGTTTTTTACTTTTGATTGCTAAATCTTTCATTATCTCTTTCACTCTCATTCATCATACTTCTTGTGATTTTATACCTTTCAATAAATATGATAAGGTGGAGTTATTCAATGTCATATGACAGGTAAAAATCTTAAGTATTCTTATCCATGTCCCTGCCTCCAATTTAAACCTTTTCTAAAAACCTGTAAAGTACCCATTTCTACATGGTTTCATATTATGAGACATGGTGAATGAATCATTATAATTAATACTTAAACTCCTCTATCATATTTTATAAATTTATCAGTAGTTTCTCATTTTCCTACCTCATATCAAAGAAGCTCAGTACGAATTTCTTATATCGGTAAGGTACCTATTCCTATTTTTCTTATTTTTAACCCCATTTCCAATATTGTTTTAATTTCTTTTTATTTTCTAGGGAACAGATTAATTTCTTTAAACCTGGAGGTGATGAACCAAAGATCATATTAGCAAATATTTGCCAAATTCTCCTTTTCACAGCTTATATGCCACCATCCCAAGGACTTTTACCAACATCCACGGGAGCCATAAAAAGTTCAGTGGACATCTAATCCTTATCAATAATATGAGCACATCTGAATACTCACTCATAACCCATATATGATATCTACCAGATGTATATTTTTGTGTTCTCATATACTCTTCACATATACACAATTGTTCCAAAATATGTAAATAATATGTTTTTTTTCCCAAAATATCTATCTAGGTCATTTTTCCTCAATAAAGTACATCGGAATAATATGTTTTCAAAGTCACATCCTATTCTTAAGTGATATACTCATGGATTAATCTTCATTCTCTTTTTACTTTTTTCATTTGGCAGTGGCTAGTATTCATTTATTTCATCTAAATTATTCCAATTGCATGTCTTTCATAAATGTCTATGTGATTCTGCGTCCGTGTTTAAACACCAGGGCCTCTCGCTTCCAATCAGGATGATCCATTTAGATTCCATTCTCCTTAATGTTTGTTCACGATCTCCTCCTCTAGCATTCTGTTTAATATGTTGAATGCCATAATATTTTAATCCCTTTTTATTCACCTTGATGTTGTTCCCAAATATGTTTTGCCATTGATTATGTTGGATCCTGATTGTTTATTGCCCTCAGGTGTTGTAATATGTGCAGTTTTAGTTTATTCACTGTACTGCCCACGTATTTCTTACCACAGTTGCACTCCAGTACATAGATCACATAGGGAGTTTCACAATGTATTCTTTCCATAATTTTCCTTACTCTACCGTCAATTGTTTTAAACTGCGTCATATTCTTCCCAAAGGTGCATGCTTTACACTTTGTACATTTCCAAAAGCTGTATCGGTTACTCATCAGCCAACTTGACCCATTTTTCTTCTGTGAAGTCATATAACTGCTTGTTAAGTGGTCACCCAATGTCGGTGCTCTCCTATATGTGATTGATGGATAATTAGGCTCTATGTAGTGTCTCATCCAATAGTAACAATTTCCAGTTGTCTTCTAACAATTTCTTTGTCATTTGACTGCCTGCATCAAAAAGCATGATGTATCTCACATCATTCATTTTTTAGTCATCATAATTGTTTTTCATTTTAGGTATCAATAATTCATCTCTCTTGGGTTGCATTGCTCTTCTTAAGGCATCATTCAGGACTGATCTTAGATATCCTCTTTTGTGGAATCTCTCATACAAATTATCCATTTTGACTTTCAATCCACTTCCTCTGTACAGTTACGCTTCACTCTCAAAATTTACCATATGGTATACTCCATTTTAAAGCCTTCAGGTGTCCACTATTAGCATGTAACAAGCTGTTTGCACTTGTTGGTTTCCCATATATTTTTGTGCAAACCTTTTCATTTTTGATATACACACTAATGGCTAAATAGTTAATCTCCAAATTACTTATTTCATAAGTAAACTTCAGCTGTTGAGGGTTATCATTAAGAGAAGTTATAAACCGCACTAGAGTCTCTTGTCCTCCTTCCCATATAAGGAAGAAATCATCAATATAACGTACCCACAAAATAGTATGGTCTATGGTTTCTTGGTTGTTCTCTTGCCACACTATTTCTGACTCCCACATACCCATCAAAAGATCTGCATATGTTGGTGCAAACGAAGTCCCATTAGGTGTTCCTTGTTCTTGTGAGTAGTATTTACCATCAAATATGAAGACATTGTGGGTCAAACAGTACTGTAACATTTCTATTAACATTTCTGAATGTTCCAAAAGGCTGATGGATCTGGATCTTAGAAAATATTGATAGGCTCCCATGCCATCTTTATGTTTAATTGACGTATCAAGAGAAACAACATCAATCGTAGCCATTATATAGTTGTCTTTCCAAGGTATGTTATTAATCCTATTCAAGAAATTCATAGAGTCCCTTAAATATGATGGAAGGCTTGAAACATATGGAAACAAGAAAATATCTTTAAATCTGGAAGTGTTCTCAAGTAATGATCCAATTGAGCTTACAATTGGACATCCAGGTGGATTAGATCTATTTTTGTGAACTTTTGTTTCGAGTATATTGTGGGAATGACTCGATGATCTGTTTTAAGATATCTATAGTCTTCTTCCTCCAATAATCCTTTGTCTAACCATATCTGTAATTTCTGATGATACTCCACAATATGTTTCCATAGGGTTACCTTTCAATTCACTATAGTTTTCTTTATTTCCCAATTGTCTTTTGGCTTCCTTGATATAGTCAATACTATCCATCAGTATAATATTCCCTCCTTTATCTGATTGCTTAATGACGATTGTATTGTCTTCTCGTAAGTCTTTCAATGCACTCCAATCTTCCTGTGTCATGTTCATATATCCACATTTTCTAGATTTCTTCAACAATCCTACAGCCATCTTTGTTAATCCATCTGTCATTATTTCTTGAAAAATGTCTATCTTATTCCCGGCTGGAACTTGGGGACAAAATTATGACTTAGATTTACATTGACTGGAAATAGTTGCATTCATTGGTAAACCCAAAGAAAGACATAATTCATGATCAGATACGTCTTTATAATTTATTTCTCTTGGATTTGCTTCTGATTCTTGTTCTAAGGCCGACAAAGTTCTTAATGGTCCCAAATCAGATGTTTCCAACAGAGATATCCATTGGGATTTGGTTATCACCTGTCTTTTAGTTTTAGATGCATAGAATTTTCTCAATTTTAATTTCCTGGAGAATTTGTAATAATCAATCCTAGCAGTTGCTAGGTTCATAGATGTAATCAGACAGAATCACAATCCCTTATTCAGTAGTTTCAGATGTTTATCTTCAAGACACTTGGAGGAAAGATTAATCACCACATTCTCATCTACTATCACTTCTTCCACTCCTAAGCTACTACTCATGTTTTGCCCCTTCCTCTTCCTCTGGGATCTCCTTGTCCTTTTTGCCCCATCTTGTTATGTGTTCCTCTTCCACGTCTTCTTGTTTCCATATGATACAGCCACATTTCTCCAGAGAAGTCCAAATTTGGTCCCTTCACTGTTGGCGATTTGTCCCCTAGCTCACATCAGAGCTTTCAATGCTTGGAGGGGCTTTATATTTTCCAATTGTTTTATCCATATTTTGTTTACAAGAGAAAGAGTCAAAACATTTTGCAAATGTAAATATTCTTCCTGTTGAGTAATCTATCTTACCCCTATTGAATTCCTTAGCTTTTTTCAATTGTATCTCCTTTTCATGCTTGTCCAATCTTTTCTCCATTTCTTTTATCATCTTGCTTACATCTTCCGTGGCCTTTATGGACTGTACTTGATCTTCAATATCCTTAGTTTTCAGTAGAGTCTTCTCCAATTTATCAGTTTCATAGAACATTCTGTTGTATCTGTTTGCCACTGTCTAAGTAGATCCAGATCATTTAGAGTTGGTAATACAAAATTTTTTAGTCCTCTTGGACCCTTCCATTTTCAATGTATTTTTGTAATGTGGCCTTCTACCACCATTTGTTGATCTCCATTATTTATGCTTGCTCCAATTCTTTCATTAGTATATTGAGGTAATTCACAATTTCTTGAAATAGTTAGTTCTTGTACATTTGTCTCTCCTCCTTCCTCGAATAAAGTTTTCATAAACATATATATATCTCATATCGATGGAAACCTGTATATATTAACATTACGTTAAATGTATTTATTTTTAAAAGTTGAAATAGGTTATCCTAATTTACCATTAGTTCCTTTGGGCTAATATTTTGAATCACTATCTCCATTATTTTCTGTGGCAGAGTGTTGCAGTACCAGTGCTTGACAATATGTGGTGTTGAATACACTCCACTTCTGAGCTGGAGTACATTTCTGACTTCTTTTGGGTGTTTTTCGTTGTAGTAACTATTGAGGTGCAGATTGTAAATAGTAGTGAGCTTAATCTTTAGTGAACGGGGGCGTGTTCCTACCTAACCCTAGAGGTGGGCAGAATGTTTCATTCCGCCAGCAGAATTTGGTGACTCGGAGTTACTCTTGTAACACAGAGTTATGGCCAAATTCTGCAAATTGTGGCGTGGCAGATTTGTTTCCCTGCGAGGCTCCAGAAATGCAAGCTGGCAAGCATGAGTGAGATTTGGAGTCCCCTAGCACGATTTTGTAACATGGGAGGTTGTGAGCGGTTGAAGTCTGCGAGCTGCTTCTCATGTAGATTTGCTGCCGCTCGACTAGATTTGCTACTCAAGCGCAGCAAAATCAACTTGAATGGAATGGCTATGCATTGTGAGGCACCGCATGGTGGCGTTTACACTGATTTTTCAACAGTGCTCATGCTACTGTCACTAAATTGCAGTGTGGGCAGAGTGGCATGCATGTTTTCTGTCCATTGGCAGAATTCTGTGGAATCGTGTACAGTTTTTAGAAGTGAAAACTGTGATTCCCACCCACCCTTACTTAAACCCCCTCTAACCCTCCTTAACGCTTCTTTTCTGTGAACGTGTGTGCCTGGCTATCTACCCTACTGGGAGGAAGAAAAGTTTGGTACAATGAAAAACGTTCTTAATCCAGGAAACTCACTATCATCCATATCTTTCACAGAACATCATGTATGTGAATCCATACTTGAGAATTCCATTCACAGGATGCACACAGGGTACTCCAGTTTAATGGCTCATGTAAAAAGCAATTTCTGTTTTTCTCCTGTATCATAGGTTACTAGGGCAAGATGTTTCTTGGAAAAGGATTCAATATGCACTGATTAATTAACTGGTATTTCATTGATATGTTAATTTTACCTAAAACAAGGGCCCACCACATGGCACCTCCTCCGTCACAATGCATGGCTGTTACCAGTCCCTATATTAAGGGCCAGTCTGGGCATTCTGCCAATCTGACATTTTCCTTATGGGCTGCAGGCTAGAGGGCTCCTTACAGCCTTGGATGGACTGCCATACAGCAACCATGTCACCTGACCCCATGCTTTTTTGGCAATGAAAGGATGCATACATGATACAAACTTAGAATATCTAACCAGGTGACATATCACAAGGAAATATGGGCCAGATGTAAGTAGCCGTTTGCATGGTGCAAACTGCGAAAATCGTGCATGGTTTCCTTCTCTTAAGTGATGTGAATGGAGATATTCCTGTAACTTGGTTGGGGGTGGTGTGATATGCCCAATGCATGTCTTGTATTGCTTTTTCTACTTGAATGTGATAGTTGCAAGCTAGTTGGATACATTCTTTTATCATCCTGTTTACTCTTTCAACCATACCATTGGCTTTGGGGAAGTATAATGCAGTCTTTAGATGTGTGATGCCAAGTTTTGTTAAGAATTATGTTGTGGCCAAAGAAGTAAATTGTACTCCATTGTCATTAATGATTGTGGAAGGTATACCCTCAGTGGTGAACACATCTCTTAAAAGTTTTATAAAGGAGTCTGTGGTAATTTGATTTATCATCCTTCCGATTATCCAATGGGATTGATAGTCGACTAATATAAATGAAAAACGTTTTAATAGTCCTTACAGTTTATAGGGCAACTTATGTCTAGAACCAATTTTTCCCATGGTTTATCTTGAACAGATACTGGAGAAATGGGGATTTTGCGAGTTACTTTAGATTTGTCACTATTTGCGCATACAGTACAATTTTTTACTTTTGATTCTACTTCTGAACCAGTGATGTTCTCTTAGTCTCGCTTTAGTGAGGCTCCTGCCTAAATGTTTCTCATTATTAGGTTGTTGTTGATGTTGAGTTCCTGGCACACTTCCCAAAATTGTTTGATTTCTTCGTTTACTTCTTTGTTATTCTTTGGCCAACCTTGTAATATGTAGGTTTTTAAATGTTGTAACACTGCATCCTTAACAGTACAATCTTCCCATTCTTGGTTAGTCATGGCTGAGGAACTGATTTCTAAAATGGGATATTTGAAGGTTTCATATTCTTCTTTGTTCAATTGAACTCTTGAAAGGAAGTCTGCAGCTGTATTAAGGTTTCCTGGAACATATTCTATTTTGAAGCAGAAGCTTTCTAACCCTAATAACCATCTAGCTACACATGGAGTACTTCTGGAAAAACCCTTGCTTGTGAACATATATGTGAGAGGTTTGTGATCTGTGCGTATTTTGAATCGCAGACCCCATAAAAAGAATTTGAAGTGTTTGACTCCCCAGAAGCCGGCTAAAGATTGTTTTTCAACTGCGGATTAGTTTGTTTCGGATTTGTTAAGAGACCGTGAGGCAAATGCAATAATTCTTTCTTTACCATAAATTATTTGGGATAGAGTGGCCCCTAAACCCTTGTTGTTCGCATCCGTAGTTAGTATGGTTTTTCTATTAGGGTTGAAGCTGCATAGATATGGAGCCATTAGTATGGCTTCCCTCAATTTTTTTAAATATTCTTGATGTTCATCTAACCATTTGTAAGATTTGCTGTTAAACTGGCAAAGTTTTTAAAGTATTTTGCTATATATTCTGCTAAGCCTAAGAATGATTTGAGTTCATCTTTAGTTCCTGGAGCGTGGGCTTCCTTTATTGCTTCAAGTAGGCAGATTTTAGGTGTAAAACCATCTTTAGATATGGTGTAGCCTAAGTACTCCACAGCACTGACTCTGATTTGGCACTTGTCCTTTTTTAGAGTTAGGCCTGTTTCTTTGAATTTGATGAGAACTTTATGTAATAATTTATTGTGTTCCTCTACGGTGGAACCATATATAAGGACATCATCTTGGAAACACATAGTTTTGGGTATTCCTTCTAAAATCTGTTGCATTCTTTTTTTAAATACTGCAGCCACAGATGCAAGACCAAAAGGCATCTTGCTGAACATGAATGTGCACATAGGTGTGGTAAACGCTGTTAAGCATCTAGATTCGGGGTGTAATTACACTCAGTGGTAGGCCATAGACAAGTTGAGGACAGAAAAACATGTGGCTTCTCCCATGGTGCTAAGCATTTCATGAATACGGGATAAAAGGCGTCTTTCAATACATATGTTATTATTAAGATGGCGTAGATCAATACACGGCCTGATGCCATCACCATGCGCCTTTTTAGCTATTACAATTGGGGCCAACCAATCAGAACAAGATGGCGACCAGAGTGGGAGCCTAGATCGGAGCTCCGCACCCGGCTGCTCGTTTACTCTTCTCAAAGGCGGCATCAGATATTCTTGATCCGCTTCCTGCAGCCTGGGTGGCACCAGGAGCGGGGGGCCTATGGGTGCTGCAGCGTAAACTGCTGTAGCGCACTTCTGAGAGGCGGAAGCTCGCCTGCGGCCGATTGGGCCCAAAGGAGAGGGCGCAGATGCGGCGCAGGGTCTATGCAATGGACCTGCTCTGCTCACTCCCTGAAGCTACCAGAGTGTCCCGGCGGCAGATCCACAAACGGAAGGAGGTGAGGAGCTGCTGCGACAGAGACAGAGACAGCGAGGCGCGAGAAGCAACCCAGTTGCTGTGGGCTTGGGGCGGGCCCCGCTGGGTGATAAGACTGCGGGAGAAAGGCACAGCGGAGCTGGGTGGACCCCTGCCGGCACCTAGGTGCACCTGAGGAGATCCAGAGCCGTCCCCGAAGCTGGGACTGCTGTTCCCGACAGAAAGCACAGCGGCACAGTCGTCCCCATTAAACCACACTACTCATGCCCTGCAGTGACTAGATGCTACCTACCATTCACAGCCACCCCTCCCAATTCGACAAAATTTTGCAGGCCATACTAGACACTAAAACATCTCTGGAATCCTGGATTGATGCAGTGGCACAGGATGTTAGCCTACACCGAGTGGATCATCGCAAATTATCCGACAGGGTGGAGGAAACGGAGTCTGTCATGGCGACACTGCGCCCATCTGTCCAGGACCTTTAAACACAAATGAAGCAATTAACCACGGAAGTTTCAACACTGCAACGAAGGGTAGAAGACGCAGAGGGGCACTCGAGCTGCAACAATGTCTGCTTCATGGGGTTCCCGGAAAGGGTAGATAACCCCAGTGTGGAGCTGTTTCTGGAACAATGGTTAGCATCCACGGTGCTCCAAGATAAAATCCCGAAATTCTTTTCAATGGAGCGAGCACACAGAATTCCAGGAAGGCCACCACCACCGCGTGCCCCTCCCCAGCCTATGATAGCCCGCCTCCTCAACTACCGTGATCTAGACTTGATACTCAAACACTTATGCACTCATGGAAATTTGAAGACGTGAACATCACTGCCTACCCAGACTTCACGGAGGAGGTTCAGAAAAAATTTAACTCTTTCTTCGTGGTCAAACAACGGCTCTGCGATAATAACATAAAATATGCATTGCTTTTCCCCACGAGGCTACACGTGATTGATGATGCGAAAACACACATCTTTGCTATCCCTGAGGATGCTTGGACATGGCTTCATGGTAAGGACCTAGCCCAGCCCTCTAACAAGGAAGAAACAGTGGCACAATGGACATCCCAGAGGCCCAAACAAAAGCACTGCACTAGCTCCAGGCCTGGTCCTACCAGGGCGCAGGCTGTAGAAGAGCAGGGGAAGGCATTACTAGAGGCCACATAGCTCACACTGAATCCTTTTGCTGTACTTTAAACACCATCAGAATCAAACTCTGAACAAGGAGATCACAGTGATTCAGCTGATACTTGCAATAACCCAATTATTACCCCCCCCGATCGGCTGATGATTTATAATCATAGTTAGGTCCAATAGGAGCAAATGAAGGACTATTTCAGGATGCAGATATCTGGGGGTATGCTCCGACCATAGGTGGCACTTAGGGGGTCATTCCGACCCTGGCGGTCCATGACCGCCAGGGCCGGGGACCGCGGAAGCACCGCCATCAGGCTGGCGGTGCTTCCTGGGACATTCTGACCGCAGCGGTAAAGCCGCGGTCAGAAAAGGGCAACCGGCGGTTTCCTGCCAGTTAACCCCTGGCCCAGGGAATCCTCCATGGCGGCGCTGCTTGCAGCGCCGCCATGGGGATTCCGACCCCCAAAGCCAGCCCAAAGCCAACGGTTTTTACTGCCAGGAACAGGATGGCGGGAACGGGTGTCGTGGGGCCCCTGGGGGCCCCTGCACTGCCCATGCCACTGGCATGCCACTGGCATGGGCAGTGCAGGGGCCCCCTAACAGGGCCCCATAATGATTTTCTGCTTTGCTGCACCCGTTGCACCCCTACAACTTCTGGCGGTCGCCCGCCGGCCCAGCGGGAAAGCCAGAATGGCCGCCGCAGTCTTTTGACCGCAGTGCGGTCATTCGGCGGTTCCCTCCAGGCGGGCGGCGGGGGGTCAGAATGACCCCCTTAGTATGGACCATAATACATGGAATGACAGACGTTATGTGGACCACGCTGCTGCTCGTCTGACGTAAGAACTGCCTACTCCATGTTGGGTTACCTTGATGGGGTGACTGAGGCCCGTTGGTCAGGCCTCCCGCTTGGGGTCCTTGCTGGTGGCAGGAGGCTAGGATCGAATACATATCACTTTTGCAAATGGAGATGACTGCCGAACATATGCTGTATCCTACAGGCTGGATAAAGAATGCGAGCCAGTCCTTGGTGTCCCCACACAAATCTTACCGTTTGGAATTGTTCTATTTCACATGTGCTCATTGTTTGCATCGCTGATATGGATCGGTGGATGATGGTTGCCACAATGTGCTCCGTTTAGGCATGTTGCCCTTTTTTTTT
Source organism: Pleurodeles waltl (assembly GCF_031143425.1). Lineage (NCBI taxonomy): Eukaryota > Metazoa > Chordata > Amphibia > Caudata > Salamandridae > Pleurodeles > Pleurodeles waltl. The sequence goes on along the minus strand of NC_090450.1, from coordinate 742,141,549 downwards.
TATTGTTGTTATGAGTACAAGACTGCACAATGCTATGGGAAGTTGGAGTTCCAGGATGCCAGGATGAAGAGACACATAGGGTGGAGGTATCAGACATACCGCACAAACACATTAAACACAGATAGAGACAGTAGGGTAGAGGATTCAGTTATTTTTCCACTTAAGTGGCACGATCCCACATGAGTACCCAAACCACACCAACTCTCCCTAATCATAATATCATCACATGGAATGTGTGTGGAATGGCATCCTCATCTAAGAGACACCGCATACAGGCATACCTGAAGCATCAGAAGGTATACATACCAATGCTCCAAGAAACACACCTAACGGAGACTGGACTCTAAAAGCCCAATAGCACCTGGAGAGGGCAGACATATGGCACCACTGTATCTGCATTTGCCAGGGGGTGCTAATATGGGTCGCACCAGGTGTCCCGTACGTGCCGGAACGCATTCAAAGAGACCTTAATGGATGGTACATGATCACAGAAGGCATACTAGACGGTACGCCGCTGACCCTGGTGGGTATTTACGCTCCCAATTTCAACCATGGGGAATTCTTAAGTATGATTATACCTGGCCTGTTCCAAGACCCATCAGAGACCGTGCTTTGAGGAGGAGTTTTCAATTGTGTCTCCGACATAATCGTGGATCGGTCGCACCCACCATTACAAGGGGCAATGTGCAGGAAGACCTCCCAGGTATTCCAAAATTGGCGTGTGGAAAGGGGACTTCATGACGTGTGGCGGGCCACCCGTTGGGCAGCGAGTACTCTTTCTACTCCCCTGTCCATGACCCACATACCAGAATAGATTTATTTCTACAATGGGGTAGACCACTTACATGGGTTCTGACCTGGCGGTTGCAAGTAGAGACATTGACGGATCCTCCCTTCCACCAAGAATTAGCCACATGTATTTCCACATATTTTACACAAAGCCATAAATTCACACTTCTCCAGGCTACCGAATGGGATGCACACAAAGTGGTGGTGCGTGGGCAGTCCACTGGGGTCCACCGGGAAGTAGCCGCCCTAGAGGTTAAGCTTCGTGCAGCTGAGATAGCCGTAGCCAATCAGACAGCCAACCTGGACCTTCTCCGGGGCTTACGCAAACAACATAAGGAGGCCGACGTGATACTGTGCAAACATGACTATCGACACTACATGATGCGACAATATGCAGAGAGTGACCGATCAGGCTGTCTATTGGTGTGGTTAGTAAAGGAGACCCTTCGGTATACTCCCATTGGGGCAATTCGGCTGGACAGTGGTGACCTGCTGACTACACAGGCTGACATTAATTCAGCATTAAAAAATTACTACTTATCATTATATGCGGCGACTGAGCCACTGTCATCAGCACAGTTATTCGCTTTTTTTACCCTATTTCCCTACCCCAAATACGCACGTCCCATAAAGAGGAACTAGACGTACCAATCAGGATGGAGGAATTTTGCGCTGCTATAACCCAATTGGCCCCTAATAAAGCCCCTGGAACCGACGGCTTGCCGGTCGTGTATTACTCGGCATATCCATCTAATTTATTACCACCTATGCTCGAGATGTTCACCAAGGCGTACTCGTCGGGAAAACTACCAGAGACACTACGTGAGGCCCTCATTGTAGTCTTACCAAAACCTGGCCGCGACCCCTAGATGTGAGATCCTACAGATCTCTTTCCCTACTAAATTTGGATTGTAAAATCCAGGGTAAAATCCTGGCGAACAGACTCCTCCTGTTAATGCCTGACTTGATACATGGGGATCAATCGGGCTTTATTCCTGGATGTAATACTATTTTAAATATTAGAAGACTGCTCCGACTTCTTCACAACAGTGCCCATAATGACAGTGGGAGGGTGGCTGTTTCACTTGATATTGAAAAAGCGTTTGAAACTCTTAGTTGGGATCATTTATTTACAACTCTTAGACGCATGGGATTCGGGACTGGATTTTTGAGGTGGGTGAGGGTCCTCTTCTCTGACCCGACAGCTCGTGTAAAAAAGGCAACATTATATCAGGCAGCTTCCTTATTTGTAGGGGTACTCGACAGGGCTGCCCTCTTTCACCATTATTGTTTGCATTGGAGATGAAACCGTTGGCGGCCCATCTGAGACAGAAAGCAGAACACTGGTGGATACAAGAGTCCCACAGTTTTCACATCATATCACTTTATGCAGATGATGCCTTAATTTACCTACGAGACCATGTAGCGGCTGTCCCGGAGGTAATGTCCTTATTGGACACCTTCAGAACAATATCGAGACTGAAGGTCAACTGGTCAAAATCCTGCATTTTCTCCATGTCTCCTGTTCCCCCGGGTGCCCAGCTGACTCCCCCCATTATCGATTAAAGTGGTGTTACACCACGTTCAAATATCTTGCAGTGCAGATTTATCACTCCCTGCAAGACTTCAGAGAGGGCAATCTGGATCAAGCGGTAAGAAGTATTCATGTCTCGCTCCCCTTCTGGTGCTCGCTCCCGCTCTCACCGATTGGAAGAGTGGCCATAGCCAATATGCTTGTTCTCCCTAGATTGTTATACTATTTTGTGGCATTACCAATTGTTCTCCTGAAGTCCCTTTTTGGAACGTTAAATAGTTTACTAACTGAACTAATCTAGGGGAAGGGTAGACGCCGGGTGGCCCTGAATACGACGCAGCGTCCCATTGACAGGGGAGGCCTAGGCATGCCTAATCTCGAGCTCTACTACACCGCAGCACAGCTGCAATGGCCGTTATGGTGGCTTAGCGAGTCCCAGAATCCAGATAAAGCACATGTGACTGACTTTCTTGGTACGACCCCAGTGTATACTTGTTTGACAGACAGGACATGCCCTCCCACACGCAGATCTCTACTATTAAACATGGCCAGAACCTGCTGGAATAGATATATATGCAGTACCTCTATAAACATACCCTACTCCCCATAAGTACCCATAGTGCGGCTACAAGCTGCTCGGGATGTGTTGAGACACCATGACATGGGCCCGTGGACGACTGCTAATCTTATAATGGTGTGCGACTATTTTGCCGAAGGAACCTTACAGACGTTTGAAGAACTTAGAGAATCCAACGACCTCCACAAAGGATTATTTTTATCATATTGATTGATCAGGTGACTTATACATAATACATGGAGGAATGGCGACTCAGAACCAACAACATCGCAAGCACTTACAATGATACTATCCGACCAAGGGACCAGCAAACCAATCTCTATATTATACACTGCCTTAAACATAACACACTGTACAGGGGTGGAAAACGCCCGTGCCCGATGGGATGAGGTACTCCCCCAACCTCTGCCCCAGGGATCATAGGCGTCTGCATTGTCTGGGGTTAAAGGGGTATCAAGGAACCCCAGGCTTCGATTCACCCAATTCAATTCTTTACACCAAGCTTACCTGTCCCCTTCTCGCATTAAACGCATGTTCCCGATGTCTGTCCCTAAATGCCCGAGATGCAGTCTGAGTGGGGCCAGCTTCTACCACATGGCATTGGAATGCCCCCTGCTACAGTCATCCTGGAGTCAGGTGACAGAGACCACAGCTGACATAACAGATCACGCTTTGACACCCATATCTGAATCTTGTTCACTGGGCTATGATGCAGAAAGTGCAGAGACCAACACCTCCATGGATTTATAGACATGGCATTTACTACTTTTAAACAGCTCATTGCCATGTGCATTAGGGGCTAGCGACATATGGGGCACATTTCTCTTCAAACTAGAAGCCAAGAATGACACTTGAACCCCATGAACAAAATATACTACTACACCCTCATTTACAAGTGATAGTCTCTCCAATGTCCCTAAACGTATTCCGAGCCTGTGACCCCTTACAGCCCCGTAAAATTGTACTCTCCACCAGGTTGTATCACAATGGGAAACACTTTCTGCACGAGGGAGCCTCCCGCAACTTGAACCAACTCACCATATGGCCCCATGGCTGTGGCTTACGCACATCTGTATTCACATTGACTTATATATGCTATCTCCTGCATGTGAACTAGATGGGAAAATACCTCAGTACTGTGGCACCTTGATTATATACGCTAGCAAGTGGATCCTCACTTCATAAACTGTATAAGATGTTTTCATGTTTATAGACATGTTAGGGGTAAAATGTATATAATAATGGGGTTTTGATCTTATGGCCATCATGTCTAACCTGTGGTGTTCCTCCATGGTCCCACCACCCACCCCTATTGAGTCTCACACAATTGGTCTAAGAGCGAAGTAGATGTAACTTCTGTCATTTTTCTTTCCAATTCTGTCATTTTTCTTTCCAATTCGTTACCTCTCTGTTCAATTTTTCTGTTTGTCTTTGATTGTTTGCATCAAGTGCACTATAAACCTCAATAAAAAGATTTAAAAACAAAATGTTGATTTGTATAGTGCACTAATCAGCTAGGCGCTTGGGCAGGTGTGTAGGTGTGAGGTCCCCAAGGTGCTTATACGAAGAGCCAGTTCTTTAGCTTCTTGTGAAACTAAAGAAGTGAGGAGGAGTTGAGGGGGGTAGTTACATGCTTTTGCATATTTTTGGGCAGTTTTATATAGTGCAAACTTGACCTTAAGGTATTGGAGCACTTTACATGAGCACCAGGTAGGTTACACAAGTACACATTCATTTTTGTAGGCACAGGGAGATTAAGTAATTTGCCTAGAATCACAGGATGTTGAGTCGACACTGACACTCGAACCTGGTTCCCTATTTCCAAAGTCAGGAGCTCTGGCAGTTATGCCACATCCTCTTCAGCAGTAGGGAGTGTGTGGGAGTGTGAGTGGAGCACGCCATTGGTGTCTGGTGGGTTGGTGAATGTGTATGCGACTGTTCAGGTATTCTGATCCTGTCTTGTTTAGGGCTTTGCATGCGTGCGTGAGAATGTGTCTGCTTGTCCATACACCCTCATTAGGCCTTGCACTGACCTGGCTAGAACTTTGTCCATTTGCCCTACGTTCAAGACCACCAGTGTCTCGCTCACTGCAGTAACTTTCTCATACCCTCCGAACTACCCATCAGTTTCTATTCCTGCAGCTTTCTATTCTGTCTCTGGCTGCATCTGCAGTAGCATTGGTCTTTGGTGTCCAGATATCATTTTTTTCACAATTAAAGTAACATCGAATTTAGAACATATGTAACAAACTACTAAACATTTATAACTGCAGAGACACACATTGGTGACACAGAACAAAGGTTATGTGTTTAGTTGCATGACATAAATATTGCATTTGTCACACATATCTAATTCGGCCCATTGCCCCGTCCTGGTGCATTTGTAGAGGTCTATTAATTATACACTCGGTTGTATAGTGCTTTGTTAATATTTCTGGCTCTTATTTGTAGAGCCTGCTTACTGTCTGAGCCGCTCTTTCGTGCTGGTTCTCACATCCTGTCCTTTGAATAGGAATCGCAGGGCCGGGTTTACAGTACTGATTTTGTTCTCCGTAAACAAAAGGCGCAACCAGAGGCTTAAGTAAATGGGACACAGCAGGAGGAAGTGACTTCAGGTTTCAATGGGCGGCCTGACTACTCCCCAGGATGTGTGCCCTGGAGGGCAGGACTAGGCTCAGCCCGACTCAGATCTATGCCTCTCCCGTGGTCTCAAACATACTTCAGAAAGCTGTTTGTCAAGTATTACTTTCTCCTCACAATAAAAGCCCTCAATCCTCTCCGGAGTCCACAGCGCCGGAGAAAAAAATCTGAATAAAAGTGAATATTGGCTTTGCCGGAATTGCAAGACATGACATATAAAAAAGCCTGCGGCATCGGGGGATACTGGCGGTGTCACATAGACAATGGTGACGCTAGTGGAAAAAAATGGCTGTTCTTTGTGTGAAATTCATCCTGAACCGCCAAACTATTTCAATACCTTCTCCAAAAAGTAGTAAATTTGACATTAATGCTGTGACACCAGGAAAATATTCTAAAAATGAATAACCCATTTAAGCTTATCTGTCGAAAAATGAAAACCTTACTGTCAAAATGTAACTAGCACTACTCTCACTTATAATAATAATTTGTTGTCATATAGCGCTTCTCACAGCTCTTTTGTTGTTGTTAAGCGCTTTACGTGGTTTCGCATTTTTTCCAATTTAGTGAATAGCTTTACGTAAATTAATCTACTATTGTTAACTGTCCACTAACAATTCCAACTTTCCTGGTTTCAGTCACCTGTAGGCAATATGAAACTCTTCGGCCCTCACTACAAGTGGCCTGATAGTTTGTGCTATATTTATTGCAGCTAAAATAAATCGGACTCTTCTGCGTTGGAATTTATAACAGTTACGTATCACCGTGGCTCTTGCATTGAGGCCACTGAGTATTAATGTTCTAGCCAGGGTAGATGTTTGTCAAAATTTGTATTTGGTTTGGTACCACACACCTTCCACTAAAGACCTTGTGATGCAAAGTTTTTCTTCAATAATTTGACTGCTAATGTTTCATTGGTATTTTTTTTGACATTATAAAAGTTGTCATGAGTGCTGTAATATCTGTGGTGATTAGCAGTGCATGGTGAGGGCGCGAGTTATACTCGAAATACCTCTAACTATAACTGCTGAATTTCTAGGTTTTTGTGCAAGTAAATTCAGAATTTAACTATAATGTCCCTATAACCCAGAGGTCTTCAATATGTGGTCCAGGATTCCAAAGGGGGCCTTGTAGTTAGCAGAAAGGGGGGGGGGGGGGGGGGGGTGTGTGCACATTCTGCAGCCTCACTTCTGCCTCAAATCCAAAACGTCTTCGTTTTGGAAAAAGAGTGACTTCAGCTGAAATGTCATTCAGTGAGTCTCCTGTTAAGTGAAACCAAGAGAGGGGCAGACATCTAAACAAGTGATTTTGCCAGAGTGCCTGCATTACCTGAAATAAATTAAAATATGCGCTATGAGTTAATCTGCAAATGTAAAAGGTAATCTAAATGTAAAGGATGTTTCTGAGCAGGTACTGGCTTTAATTGATCACACCACTCAAAACTTTGGGATGGCAAAGATTTATTCTTTTTTGAGTGGTAGTAAAAAGAGTTAACAACTGAACTGTATGTTTTTTTTAATAAGAGTAATTGTATTTACATAGTGTTTACTACCCCTGAGAAGGTATTGAAGGGACAGTTATTTAAAAAAATGAATTACTATTGTCTGGGTATTACTAAAATCTATATTTTGGAAGCACTATTTTATTGTAAAACGTTTTTCATATTTTGTAGTAGTCGATTTTATACTGTGTGTAATGCAAATATAAAATAATGACTTACATATTCACAGTGCTTTCTATCCCAGACTGTACCTCGTAGCACTAAAACTACTCAAATCACTATTCTCCACTGAACCAACCAAGATGTAATCATGTGGTCCTCTGGTTACACACAGACCTCAGCAGTGCATTAACTAATAGAGGTTTCATATTGTAATATAGTACATTCCCACAGAGTAACAACTTTTTTTATTTTATTTTTCATTTAAGCTGCCCATTATTTTATATGGAGCTACCTAGCAGTGAAAGACCGAAAACTGAAGTCAACAACAGCAGCAAACTAATATAACCAGGAGTTAGTTTTTCCTAAAATAAAAGTGTTTGTTTTCATTTAGTTAAAAATAAAAACATTTTTGAGAAAAAGTTTGAAAGAAGATTAAGGGACCACTTCCTCCCCTACAACTGAAGAAAGCATCCTACTTTGACCTCACACGTCAGCATCTCATGAAATATAGTATGGTTTTCCTCGAATGCCGTGCACTAAAGTTGCAGCCCATGCATTACAGCGATTATACCCATGGCCACAGGAATTATGTGATTGTTTCGCGATTTTCACATAATTACAGATTTGAAGATTTGACACATAATCCATCATCTGCCTTATACTGTGATGATTTTAACAAAAGAAGGATTTGTGCATAGCTCAAACAGTTCAAAAGTTACTAAAAAACAGCAGCACATGTTGCCACACCATAGAAGGTCCTTTGTAAAGCAGGCCTAGTCACCTTGTTGTTGTTTATTGCTATATTTGGTTGTTAAACTGGTATTAATGACATGCAACAACAAATTGACCATTTCTCTGGAGAAAAATAGGCACACCCATCACATTAGTTCAGAAAGGTGTTGTCATCTGTATAAGATTTGCAAAATTATGTTTTGTTTGTGAAAAAAGTACCATTGTGCATTTTGGGGTCAGTCTTTTTGGAGACTTTTTGTTTGAGCTATGTGGTAAGCCTCTGTCACCGAACCACAGTCACCAACTAACATCTGGTGAGGACTACCAGGCTTTACAAATTTTCAAGAGGGGGTCCTTACGCTTAAAAAACCTGACAGTGCGGTCTTGCATCGAAAAGTTTGAAGACCTCTGCTATAACCTTTGTTTTTTTTTAATGGATTTCTATGTTTTTTATCTTCTATATCCTATTGATAAGGTTCCTGTCTTTGTTTTTTTTCAATGTGAGAGTGGGTGTGAGAGCATCTGTCTGGGTGTGAGTGGGTGTGAGAGCTTCTGTCTGGGTGTGAGTGTGTGTGTGCGTGAGCGTGTGTTTCTCTGGGTGTGAGAGTGGGTCTGAGAGTGTCTGGGTGTAAGAGTGGGTGTGAGAGTATTTGTCTGGATGTGACAGTGAGTGTGAGAGTGTCTGGATGTGAGAGTGGGCATACAAGCATCTGTCTGGGCGTGAGAGTGTCTCTCTGGGTCTGACAGTGGGTGTGAGATCATCTGACTGGGTGTGAGAGAGGGTATGAGAGTGCCTTTCATGTGAGAGTGTCTCTTCAGGTGGGAGAGTGTCTGTCTGAGTGTAAGAGAGTATGCCCGGGTGTGAGACTGGGTGTGAGAGTCTCTGTCTGGGTGTGAGAGTGTATGTGAGAGAGTCTGAGTGTGAGAGTGAGTGTGAAAATGTCTGGTTGTGAGGGTATGGCAGTGTCTGTGAGAGTGTGTGTGAAAGGGTGTCTCTGGGTGTGAGAGTGTCTGTCTGGGTGTGAGAGTGTGTAAAAGGGTGTCTCTTTGTGTGAGAGTGGGTGTGAGAGTCTCTGGGAGTGACAGTGAGTGTGGTAGTGTGCACCTGGGTATGCAAGTGGGTGTAAGAGTGGGTTTAAGAGTATCTGTCTGGTGTGAGAAGGGTTGTAAGAGTGTAAGGGTGGGGGACTGGGTATGAGAGGGTGTCTGTGGGTGTGAGAGAGTGTGTGGGTATGAGAGAGTGTGTGAGAGAGTATCTCTGGCTGTTAGACCAGGTGTAAGAGGGTGTCTCTGGGTGTGAGAGTAGGTGTGAGAGTCTCTGTCCAGAAGTAACAGTGGGTGTGAGAGTGTGTACCTGGGAGTAAGCATGGGCATCAGAGAGTGTGCCCAAGTGTGAGAGTGGGTATGAGAGTATCTGTCTGGATGTGAGAGTAAGTGTGAAAGAGTGTTTCTGAGCGTGAGAGTGAATGTGAAAGTGTCTGGATTTGAGAATGGGTGTGAGAGAGTGTGCCTGGATGTGAGAGTGGGTGTGAGAGTGTTTGTCTGGGTGTGGCATTGACTGCGAGATTGCTTGTCTGCCTATTTGAGCCGGTGTATGATTATTTATAAATATATACAGTATATATATATATATATATTATTTTGTTTACGGTTTCTGAGATTCTCGGATCCACCTGCAGATTTACACTGGGAGACACTCTGATCCCCGTGGTTGGATCCGTGGATCTCAGAAACTGTCAAAAGAAATGAATCCCATGCATTTTAAAAACACAATTTATGTTTTTTCCTCACTTATATCCCCCCATAGGATCTGGAAGTCTCTACCCTGACCCACCCCTTCATCCACATTCCACCCAACATTTGAGCCCTGGGGACCGTTTTCCTTAATTAAACAAGATGGCATCTGCAACTTCCTTTTCAGGTTGCGGCAAGCCAATAAAAATTCTGCGTTGGCATTGGCATGCGGATCCCCAGATCGACCTGCATTGGATCCATGTTCCTGTATCTCTATATAACGTAGCATTTAATATCTCGAAAACTACTGAATGGATTTACACCAAATCACGGAAAATACAATCTGAGGAACAGGATCTATCTTCCTGCCAAATTTGGTGTAATTCCATTCAGCGGTTTTGGCTGTAGGCATGTCTAAAGATTCTGTGGAAAAATGAATGGGGAAAACATGTTTTGGGACCCCCCCTTGTTCTCTGCCCCCACTTGACAGATCAACACAGACTGTTGTGTTATTTTTTAAAATTTTGTGAAGATTTCTCAAGTAGTGCTAAATGTATTGGCAAAACAAAAAAATGCCTTTCCTATGGAAACTAGGCCCTAGCTATCGCTACCTACTGGCGACTGCTAGGAGGTAAAATATATATACTCGTGCCCTAAGGTAACTATAACTCGAGCCCTCACCATGCAGTGCTAATATTACTGCACACATTACAGCACTTATGACATCTTTGATAACATCATTGATAATATCAATGGAATATTTGCAGTAAAAAAAAGTACAAAAAAACTGTGCATGGATTAGGCACGACTTCTAGTTACCTCGGGGCACGAATTATAGTTACTTGAGATAACTCTAACAGCTGAATTTCCATGGTTTTGTACATTTAAAATGTGAGCCTAACTATTATGACATTTTCCAGAAAAAAAGTGTTTTGTTGGGTCTTGTTCAGCATGGAAAGTTTCAAGGTGATACATCATGCGGAGGCCGAGAAAAAGGGGTGGGTGAAAAAAAGTGTGTTTCCCATGTTAATTCCCATAGAGATCTTAAACACGACTGGAGCGCAAACCGCTGATTGAAATTACACCAAATTTGGCAGGAAGGTAGCTCCTGGTCAGAAATCACACTTTTTGCTATTTGGTATAAATCTGTTCAGTAGTTTTGAGATATTAAAGAAAATCCAAATGTGTATTTATGGGCGAAGCCTAAGCACAGATCTCCTGGTGAGATCTGACTGCCAGTCAGCACTTCAACCATAAAGTAATGGGAGATCATGGGGCCAATATACATGACAGCACCACACTGATATGAATTGCAGTGACTGCCAGATTTTGAGAGTCACAAAAAGGAGAACATATAAAGGTGATAACAGATTTTTGTTACAATATAAATCATTTGCTGCTAAGATGATTTTACCCTGTGAAAAAGCCTTCTGCTGGGATTTCATGAATCATGCTTGAGAGAAAATAGTTTTCTCATGATCGTCCCATTAAGGATATGGAAGGTGCTCCAGTTGCTGGAATGAGGGCATATTTTCTGTAAATTCACACTATCTTTCTCAGCCACATCAGAATGAAGTCTGACATTATCAGTAAAACATGTACTACCAACAGGAGCAGCCTATCAGTTGAGTCCCTTGTGTTCTACTTCAGCCTCCCAGAGTGTTCTAAAGAACTACTAGTGCGCTAAAGGTCAGATTTACAAGGCCCTTGCGCCACCGGAGATCTACTTTTTGTGATGCTCCGGTGGCGCTGTGCAGTTGTCACATTTACAAGGCAGAGCTAAATTACTTTCTTGTGGCCTAACAACACCTTGTAAATATGGCCCCTCCAATGCAGTTTCCTGCATCAGAGGGGAATGCAATGGGTGTTGCTGTGGGCATTGCACAGCAACACCTATTGTTTATGACGCTGCTCCAAATGTACAAGAAGGCGTAAATCTGTGGAAGCGCCAAAAACTAATGCCACCCTTTTATTCCACCTCATTTTTCATTTTTCCATGTGTGCTGCATTCTGCAAGACACGTAGAAAGAGCAAAGGGCCATGAATAAATGTTAATGTGCAGGAAGGTGTGCTTTCCTGCATTTACGTGCAGGAAGGCGTGCCTTCCTGCACATAAACAATCAATCCCCTCAGTGGAGACACCCATGCACTATGGTGCAAGGGTGCCTGGATTGGCACTGGCAGCTAAATTTAGCTCCAGCGCAGTGGGAAACACAGGGGTGTGCCGTATTTTAGTAAATACAGCACACCCCTGCATTTCTAAAGTGACGCAGCGTGGCACTGCAAATTTTGGTGCAGCACCACGCTGTGCCTCTTTTTAGAACATCTAACCCTAACTGTCTTGCTGATGACAAAACTATGGCTCACCTGAAGCAATCTTGATTGAATTAAACTGGTAAAACTTAAAACATTAAATTTAAAAAAGAAACAAGGAGGTTTCTTTTGTCATAGAAATTAGTGATGCAGAAAGAAAAATTAGGACACATTTTAAGTGAGTTCTGAAACATCTTCTTGTTGTACTTCAACAGGAGCAGCCTGTCAGTTGATTACCTTGTGTTCTACTGCAGCTTCCCAGAGTGTTCTCAAGAACAACTAAAGTGTTAACAGTCTTACTTATGACAAAAGTGTGGCACACCTAAAGCCATCTTGATTAAATCAAACTGGTAAAACTTAAAACATTTAATTTAGGAAGAAACAAAATAAGAGGTTTCATTTTGTCAAAGCAATTATGGGTAGTCCTGTAGAAAGAAAAATTAAGGCACGTTTTGAGTGAGTTCTCAGATATGTTTCTCTTCTATTTCATGTAAACATTCTGACATGTAGACTGAAACATGTCCTTTCAACACCAGCAGCAGGCTATCAGTTAACTCCCTGTTGATCAGCAGCCTACTACAGTGTTCTATTAAGCAACTAGATTGCTAGAGTTCTGAATTTATGCCAAAAGTATGGCATACCTGACCACCACCCTGATGGAATCAAAGTAGAAAAATGAAAGCATTTGCCACTGAGGATACTGCAGTATATGAGGAGATTAGAAATAGGTCTCCCAAGATGCCCACCAGAGAAAGAAAGCCCAAATGTAGCCCAAATGTCACTGAAATGTAGCCCAAGTATAGCCTAATGACAAAAGTGTGCAAAACACTTAGGGGCATATTTATGAGAAAGGGGAGCATCGGACCCAATGTGCCACTTCTCTTGTGTCACCCTTGCCCCACCTAACAACACCATGGTTGCGCTGTATTTATAATACCACGCACCATGGCGGTCGTTACCATGACAGCACCAGAATTTTTGAAGCTGTTGTGGTGCTTTGCTGCACTAACATAAAACATTTTGATGCTAGTGCAGCAAAGCAGCGGGAGGCCCGTGGATTTTAATCGGTGCGTCATTTTAACGCCTGCCTTGAGCATAATGGAAAAAATGGCACAGTGAAATCTAGTAAATTGCACTGTGCAATTGTTTCGGGCCTCCCTACGTCGAAATGCCCTCCTTGCATACATTATGCCTGGCACAGGCATAATGTGGTGCAAGGGGTTGCAAAGTGGCACAATTCATGCATTGCGCCACTTTGTAAATCTGGTGCAGGGGAATGGCCACCTTAACACTACCTTAGCATCATAAAAATGATGCTAAGGCAGCATTAAGGTGGCACAGGGGGCTTGTAAATCTGCCCCTTAATTTTTTGTTTTTTTTCTTCACAATTTTATATAGCACAGACTTGATCCAAAGATATTGGAGTTCTGTACATGAGCATCAGTTACATTACACAAGGGCACATTCCTTTTGGGTTTTAGGTATGGGAAGATTGGGTGATTTGCCCAGAATCATAGAATTTCAAGCTGACGCCGAACCTCAAACCTGGTTCCTCAGGTGCAAAGCCTGTAACTCTGGCCATAACGCCACATTCTCTCCCTTAAGTGCAACATATTCTCAAGTGATCAACTGCATAACAAAATCAAGATAGCAAATAATTTAAAAGTGCTTTGTTGCTGTGTGAGAACTCAGAAAGTATGTCCACGTTTTAGTTTTTTAATGCACTAACTACAATTTCTATGGGAATAAGACACTTTCATTTTTATAACTTCTAAAGGAAATGATTTAGGTATTGCAGTTTTGATTACATCAAACTGATGTCAGGAGTGCCACACATTTGTAATAAATATAGATGTTAGCAATCTAGTTGTTCATTAGAAAACTGTGGGGAGGCAGATGTCAGGGGCACGAACTTGGATAATTGAGGACAGGAAGGAGGGTGCAGAGACAACAAGTCTCCTGCCTAAAATCTCCTCTTTTTCAATGTAAGTCAATGGGTAAAATCAATCCCCCAGGTTTTGTTTCAAAATCTCCATCTTACCAAGTGCAAAATGTTGGAAAGTGAGGGAAGGAGCAATGGGGTAGAGACATGGACTCGGATAACAGAGGGCAGGAGGGGGATTGGCAGGGGCACCAAACTGACCTTACCGGGCAGGAGTCAGGGGTTGCAGCAGCACAATACTCCACATAGGGCAAGCAGGACGGCAGTGCAGCACAACGGACCATGGAAAGCAATGGGGAGGGGACAGGGCCATGCACATGGACGACAGAGAGCAGAGGGGAAAGAGGCAAGGACAAAAAGCTGACCATACCGGACAGACAAGAGGAACAGTTGAAGCATAGCAGACCAGGGGGCAGGTGGGAGGGGGCAGGGCCATGACAACAGGCCAGACAAGGCATGAAGGAAGAGATAGAGGCCTGCACATGGAAAACAGGTGGCAGGCGGGAAAGGCGCAGGGCTGGAGCAGCAAGTTGACCATGGAGGGAAGGTGGGATGGGCACTAGAAGCACAACACACCATAGAGGGCAACAGTGAGACTATAATGGCATACACACAGATGAGGGATGGTGGGAGGGGAAGCAGGGGCAGCAAGCTGACCACAAAGGGCAGGTGGGAGGGGCTCCAGCAGCACAGAAGGCCAAGCATGGCAAACGGGAGGATGAGTGGCAGCACAACAGCCATGATGGGCAAGAGGGAGGGGGCAGAGGCATGCTGGAAGGACCAAAGAGGACAGGTGGATTGGGTAGGTGGTGGCCACAGGCGAGAGAGCACAGGGGAAGGGGCTTCACAACAGACTGCGTGGGGTAGGCAAGAGGAGCAGTGGTGGCACAAAAGAGCATGGAGGGCAGATGGAAGTGGAAGCAAAATGGACCATAGAGGACATAAGGAAGGGGATAGGGGCATGAAAATCAGCCAGGCAGGGTGGAGGTGGCAGGGACAGGCAGTAGTCATCTGACCATGCTAGGCAGGTAGGAGGGGCAGCTCAACAGAACACTCTGAGAAGATAGAAGAGGTAGTGGCAGGTCCATGGAACATGGTGAGTAAAAAGGAGGGAGCAGGGGCAAGCGCATAGACATTGGAGGGCAGGGGGTAGCAGGGTAGAGCACAGAGGCTAAGCAGAAGGGCAATTAATAGTGGGGCATAGAACCGGGCAACAGAGGGCAAGAGGAGTGAGCGTGGACATCAAGCTAAATGGAGGTCAGTGGCAGCACATCAGACCATGCAGGGCAGGAGAGAAGATGCTGGTGCATGGACTGGGGGTAGGGAGGAGGTGGATGGGGCAGCAAGCTAACTGTTCAGGCCAGGTGGGAAAGGCAGTGGCACAACAACATTCACACAGGACTGTGATGAGGGAGGAGGGGCATGCCCTTGGACAATGGATGGCAAGGGGAGAGGAGGCAGGAGCAGCAAGTGTGGGTGGGGGGAGCACAATGCCCAGCCTGGTCCTGCATCCCTCCCCCCAACAATGCATTGCGGAGGGTATTATAGTTAATATTGAAAAAACAAAGGTTACTGGGACGTCATAGTTAGGAAATAGATTTTTTTTTTAAATGTAGAAAATCACTAAAAAATAAAAGGTCACAGGGGCTTTATAGTTAGGCTCAGATTTTACACAAAACCATATAAATTCAGTTGTTATAGTTAGAGTACCATAACAAGTGCCTTATGGTAACTATAACTGATGTTGGCCCCAGGGACTCAATCCCCTGGGGCTCGGCCATCTGTCCTGGATGCCCAGCAGGACGTCCAGTGTGCAATGGGACCGTGGGGGAAGCCTCAAGGCCACACAGTCCAGCCGGCTCCCTGTTTCCTGCAGGAGCTGGCATTTCTGTCACAGACAGGGAGCTGCTAAACATGCAACTCCCTGTATGTGAAAGCAACAGTTTCCTCTGTTTCCCTGCCCACATCTCTGAGAGCACGGAAACAGAGGAAACCTACGCTTCCAGCAAGCGAGAGCTGTTTGACATCTCTCACTTGCTGTAACCGGAGTGTTTGCTCAGACTTGGTGGGAGCTGTCAAAGCTCCTGCTAAGTCACAGCACACAGCTATATCCTGGGGGTGGGCACCCCGGGACATAGCAGGAGCTGGCCCTTGGGGGTGGCGGTCTCCCAGGGCCATTATTGTCTTCACGATGGGGGCCGAGCGACCCTCCTGAAAACTTAAACTTTGCCTCGGGTGGTGGTGGTTCCTGGGGCTGTGGGGTCTGCAATGGAAATATATTTTTTCAGCTCTGGGAAAGTGTGTTTCCCAGGGCTGCGGGTGGCGGTGGGGGTGGCCACCCCTTAATGTAAAATTAATTGCCCCAGGGAGGTGGTGGTCCCCAGGGCTGCAGGGCTGGGCCACATGCCCACATATTCATTGTTTTTTTATCTCTGGGGAGGTGGCAGTGCCCAGGGTTGCGGGGGCACACGGGCCCCCTTGCTTTAATTGTTAGTTTAGCCCCAGGCGGGGGTCCCCTTGGACTTTGGGGGGCCAAGTGGCCCCCGCATTGATTGATTCTTTAGCCCTGGGTGGCCCCCGCACGTAATTGAAAATAAGCCCTAGGGAGGTGGTGGTTCCTGGGGCTGCAGGGCACCCCCACATTAATTGTTAGTTGGAGGTCCCCAGGGCCCCCGTGCCTTTATTTTATATATGATCCTGGGGCCTGGCCCAACCAGGGGCTTTAGTAAAACAAGCACAGGAGACCACCTACCAGTAAAGGAGGATGCACCAGAACTGCTCAACCGCAAGCAAGGACAGTGCCAAAAGTAACTACAGCCCGGACGGTGAAGAGACGCCATGGGTGGAAGCAGCCAAAACAGCTGAGGAGCCTGCCTGGTGTGTGCAGGAGGAATACAGAACTGTAGTCTCCAACCCAAAACAACCTGAGCACCAGCAGGATGCAGCCCTCCCCCTGCCTTCCTCATCACAGCCAGGGCTGAAGCATCCAGGTATTTTGGCCCTGGTGGGATTGCTGAGAACACCATGCATCCATTGGTGGCAGCATACTGTGATTGCAGGCAATGGTCAGAGGCTGTACCTGGACTGCTACCCTCTATCTGCACCATAGGGAGATGAAAAAAGTGTTTCCCTCCTGCTGCAACAACTTTCAGCCTTCAGCTACTGGTGTGTGAGGGGAGGCAGAGCACCACGCACAAGCTGCACTGTAGTCAATGTCGAACAAGAGAGGTGACTCACCATATAGAAGAACAAAGCGTGAGGGTGAGCACTCTGGTCCATGCTGACCAGGCAGGAGCTCCCCTGAGGAGTTGACTAGCACTCACACCCCAAGAGATACTAATCCAACATCTCATAGATTGCCAAAGACACACATAGAAAGTATGAGGCAAGCATTTCACAGGGCAAATGAAAGACATTACCAAGGGAGGACAGTAACAGCCCAGTGACCATCACCTACAGCACCCAGGTGAATCAGTGGCAAAGCCTGCAACAGCACCCAGTCAAGAACAGACCGCTGTCCCACACACAGAATGGGTCTGTAAGCGTGAGGGCGTGGCTAAATCACTCTAGACTGTGGTAGTCTGGAAAAATGTCTTTTATTGATGATAGAAGATGTAGTAGGAAACAGGTGAGCATCTTTCAGTCTTTGGTTGCGGGTAGTTAGGGAGGTGGGATGTTCTTGTGGTTTGGTCTTCACTCTTCTTTTTTGTCTCCCTGGTTCACAGGTCGTCCCCCGGGAAGTGCATGTGGAGAGAAGAGAATATAGCGGTAAGTGTACTAGATACTTATATCTATTTTATCTCCGTATTTTTTCTTTATTTTCCCTGTCTCACTGTTCTTCTTAAGATTATTGTATTCAGACCGATTCAGATTAGTATGTGCTTTCTTCCTTCTGTCTCTTAGTGCTTCAACTCCTGTCCTTTCTGTCTTTTAATGTCCTTCAGTGCTCAATCGGACCTGTGCATGGCTTAGCCGGTCTACTATTGGTGACGGTGCTCTACGGTGACTGGTGGTACATATTTTATCACCCCCTCCTTTCGCGTTCTCCTCTTGTACTTGTCCGTTTCTCTTTTCCAACCCCCCCTTCCCCAGTGCTCGTGCTTGTTATGTTTCCCTGTTTTGTCCTCCCCCCTCCCTTCTTTCCGTGATTTTCGACCCCCACCCTCCCCCTCTTTCGCTCACTCTCACTCTTGGTCAGGGACGTAGTCCCACGCACCTGAATGGCCACGCTTCTCCTGAAGCGTGGCGGGATGCTGCAACTCGTCCTCCTGGTTGCCTTGAACAGGGTCTCCTGACGCTCGTCTTCTGCCTTCAGCTCCGGGGCTCGGATGGGACCGTTGTCTCCGACTCTCTGGCGGGTTCCACTCCTGGGCTTCCGCGTTCACCTCTCTTTTGCTGGGCTTCTCCTCTTCTACGGAATGGTTCACAGCTATTCCCTTGCCTCCTGGTTGCTCCTCCAAAGCTCCGAACGCCGCAGGAGTATATTGCGGCACTTTTGAACACCCAGCTCCCCGCCACTGCCGGTCCTTCCACCAATCACGGGCAGGGAGCCGCAGAGCAACAGTGACAGCGTCAGCACAAGTGGGAACCGAGTGCGGGCGAACAGGTTCCAGCCCGTCACAGGGTCCAAGCTCAGTCCTCTGAGAGATCAAGCATGTCAGAAGGGGAGCCAAGCACCATGAGGGAAAATAGTGCTGACTCTACACAACAGAGACGTAGAAACCTCCCAGAAAGGCATCTGAATCACAAGGTGCCACATACTAAAGACACTGAGAATACCAGAGACACCACGCTGGTTGTCCAAGTCTGCCACATGGATGCAACCCCAGGTGAGAGAAGGTCAAGTGAAAAAAAGACCAGACTAGGAAGTGAATAGAAGCACAGAATGCCATGACTGTACTCCAGATCCTAGGAGCACATAATCCTGTACCCTCAAAGCAGATCCTGCCACACCCTACTAACCATGCCTGATGGCAACAACTCACTGCAAAAGTTCTGCCCCACACAGAGAAAGAAGACAGAACCACAGCGCCCTGCTGGCCATGAATGAAGAAGGAACACCATGGAGTAGCAGCTCCAACACAATCCCAGAAGAGGGAGCACACAGCACATAGCCAGGAGTCACACAGCACCAGCAAAGACAAAGAGGTATTAGATAAGCAACTACAGTGATCATCACGAAGCTGAAGCCCAACACCAGAGGCTGCTGGCTGAACTAGAAGACAGACGACCACTGAAGAGATCCTGTTTGCCAGTCCCGAAGGAGGTGCACACAGCTGCACCCAGAAGAAAGAAACAAGACTTGAGCCCTGAGAGGTCTCACCAGCATATTTAGAAAGAAAGTGCATACTGAAGTATCAGGAAGACAATGAAGTGGGAACTGCCAGCTCACACTGGGAAACCTGATGACTGACCAAGCCCAGGAGTGAATATCAAAAGAGGTCAGGTGTGAAAGTCATGCTAAAGAAGACTCAGACTCTTGCGGAGTGCATCCATTCCCACAAGGAAGCCACCAAAAGTAAATGAGTACAACATGGCGACAACATAGCGGGAGAACCAAGACTAAGCCACAAGCATGCACAAATTAATTCTCTCCCCCAGGTTTCCTAGCATAACCACCAACACACAGTAATAGGTGGCTCAACAACCCAGAGCCTCTAGGCTGAAGAGTGCAGATGTCTCCACTAAGAAAAAAGGAAGCACCTTGCCACTATAGCTCTCAGTTGGTGGAGACACAAGAAGGAATACCTGTGACCATCAAGGTAAGTCAAATCAATTATAGTAGTCTATTATTAACTTACTATCTACTATGAAACCACCATAATGCACATTATTATTTAACTTATCTTGGACTTATCATTTATCTATATATGAATTTAGTATTTCTGATACCTGAAACAAATGTGGTTAATATTGATAGAAGCTCTATATCTTTGAGATAGTTTGTTAGTTCTGAAAATAACTTTTCTCTTCTTTTTTGTTTTAAGATTTTTTGGGGGAACTTTTTATTTTTTTACAGGGTTAAGATGGCCATCCAAAACAATCGTCTGAACACGAAATAGGGTCACAACAAAGTAAAAAAGAAAATAAGGCTGTCGGGGAAGACACTAGTGAGCCATGTCAAGCTCACATTGAATGGTCATATCCCTCTCTCCCGCAACAATGATAGTATGGGAGAAGAGATAGTATGTTGTTTTACTGCCATAATGGCACTGCAGTACCATAAGCAGGTGCTGGTGGAGGGAAAGAGGCATAGGGTGTTGGTTTAGGGCCGGATGGAGCAGAAGAAGTAGGAGCCGCTACTGGAGGGACAGATGAGGCAGGTGGTGGTGGAGGTACTGATGTAACAGAAGAAGTAAAAGGTGTTGGAGTAACAGAAGAAGGTGCCACTCCCTTTGGCCATTTCTGATGTTGCTGCTTTGGCTTCTCCTAACTCTTTTTGATGCCTTCTTTCTGCTAAGCTGGTGGAATGAATTGCCTGCAGGTCTTTTCTCCTTCCCATGGTACCGAAGGAGTATTGCTTGAAGTCTCCACTGGAAATAACTTTATTACGTGGGTTGCATGTAACAAGTTTGCCATTCATTTCTTTCTGTCCAGGTGACAATTAATAACATTCCCAAACAATGGAATCATTTAATTTCTTTCTCCATGTCACCTCCTGCTGTAAAACTACTGGATCATGTTCTTCAGCCATTACAGTTATCCAAAACTTCCTAGATGACTTTTGAAAAAAGATATTCCCTCCTCCACATACCACAACCTTCTCCTTTGTAAATAGGAAATGGAATGGGCTAGGGGTTATACATTTCCTGTTTCCTACACTTGACAGTGTTCTAAGCCAATGAACTGTCTTACAAAAGCAAAAATACTGCAGTAGTATCTTGATACTATTGTGGTACCCATACAGTTCACAAACACAACCTACAGCTACAATACTAACACGTTTACCATTAAGAAACATAAGCAGCCAATGAACCTTGATTTCATATTTTAACTAAAAAAAAAAATAATTTGGTGTAAGTATAATTTTAAACATTTACAGAGGTGTTTAACTTACTGTGCAAGCACTGTGGTACCCAAAAAAAGTACAAAAATAATTTGTCATAATAGACAACCTTGTATACTGAAGCAATTTAAACTACACAAACCTTATAAATTCTAAAGTTAGAGTTATAACTTAAAATTATAATTTGCACCCAGCCCAAATCTTAGTATAACTCGTGCACGTCGAACACAGTGTTGTGAACACGATTGAGCCCTGCATTTTGATACAAGGCTGTCATGTTGTTGGAGCCCTGCATCCAACTGCAAAAAGCATTGACAGGAACCGCCTGATGGTGGTTCCTGCCAAAGTTTTAGAAGTGACTGCCAGCTTTGTGGTTATTTCTAAATTAGGCAGGCGGCATCTCTGTCAGGCGATGGTGTAATTTACTCTATCACCCTAGAGGAAAAACGAGAAGCCTGTTTAAATATAAATTGAGCCTTAAGTTGGGTTTGAATGAACAGTATCAACACAAGAGCAAAGAAAGTAAGGAGATTAGGACACAATTTAATTTATACAGATAGACATATTGTGCAAGAATTTTAAAATGCTAAGGTTGCAAGATTCCGAAGACATACTTTAAATTACAAATCCATAATAAACTCAGCATTTTGATTAATTCAAGAAAGACATTTCTTCTTCGAATTTGAAGGTCATGTCCTGTACTTTGAACATGCTGCACATGGACAATGGCTATGCACAGAGGGTTCTGGGGCATGGTGGTTGGAGGTTGTACTTTGAGAGTTATGGCTGTGGGGCAAAGAGTGTGACTGAAGGCCTTGCCCTCTACCCAGAGCCGCAGCATTCAGCTGAAAGCCATGCACAGCAGGTTGGATGGGAATAGTAATAAGGTACCAGTCCTGGACAAACCCTGTCTAGGCCTCCCTGGTGGGACTGCAGCATTTTTATTCACTTGGGGATGAGCAATAGAATTGATATTCTTAGATGATAATTTGTCAAAAGATACTCATCCTGCATTAATAGACCACAATTGCGCCATTTCAATAGATCTGAATGACATTGAATTTTTGATTTGTTCATGACATCACTGGAAGTGATTGTGTAGCAAGCTCTCTCATTCACTTGTTGATATGCTTCCTGCTTGTACATTTGTAATGGCCATAACACAATGTTGCCCCACTTGCCAGCATATGTGCTGGAAGTGGGTGTTCAGAGGTTCCTGCAGCACCCACAAAATATCCATGCTGGAGTTCAGAAGGTGAATGGACAGTAAAGATGCCTTTAAATTTTGTTTTCATCTTATTGATTTTGCTGTGAGTTCAAAGATAGAGGTCAAATGTCAGGCTATGTCTTCTGACAAACTGCTGTTTTTAAAAGGGCATTAATGTTATCCTTCTCTAATTCACAGTTAGAGGGTTTTTAAAGATGACTGTGCTACATACTTGCTGGGGTACAGGTAGTTTGAAAGAAAAGCTGTAGGAAAGGTTATTTTCTTTCAAGCACACAAATGTAAACTAACAAAATACAAATGATGAACATTTTTCTTGTAATTCTGAAATGCGATGGAAACAGACTTAAAATTAAATCAAATCTAGACGCTTGACTTGAAAATGATAAATAGTAAATGAAAAACGATTTCTACAATCATCTTGTGTGCTATGTAGGTTTATTAGTGAAACTGCATGGCTCTGCAAATTTAGCAGCCATTTCAATGGAAATGTGCTGTATGTAAGTGGCAGTGCATTACCACACCATGCTTCAGTAATATATTTGGAACAGTGTGTTCCAAAATGAACCACTGGCTACATGCCACAATCGTCCAAGGCTCCTGATGAATGTGCGTGGCTTATTTACTACACTTTATGTGGTGCCTGGATTTTCACAATCCCTAGGACTTCAGTGATTTAACATTGATGGCAGCACCCCACTGTGAAAATTGTTTCAACACCACTAATTGTCAGATTTACGAATAACAACATCTTTCTTAATTGATTCATGAGTGCAAAGTAGTTATTTTGCTTGATAGAAAGCTTGCCTTTTTATTTGCATTACTTATGTAAAGCATCTTTAAGTCTTCTGTCACCAAGTCAGAAAATATATCAATAAAATCTTGTTGCATGGTAGGTATGAAAGTTGAGATGAGCTGTAAGGTTCTGGAGATTTTTGCATGAGCATCATGTCCTAGAGTTTCAATAAGTTATTTTTCAGATGTCATGTCCTCAGACCCTAAGGAGATCATTTTATCTCCGCTCCGCTGACCTCACCCTCGCAACCATCACACGCATCCTCAGAACCACAACAGGTGGTAGATCATTCTCGCACCTCGCTGCCAAAACGTGGAACACTCTTCCCACCCACCTGCACCAGACCAAAGACCTCCTTACCTTCAGGAAACTTCTCAAGACCTGGCTGTTCAAGCAGTAGCAGCACCATTCCCCCCCCCCCCCCCCCTTGTACCCTCTCCCCTCATCAGCGCCTTGAGACCCTCACTGGTGAGCAGTGAGCTTTACAAATTCCTGATTGATTGATTGATTGATTGATCCAGCTCTAACATCAGTTTTATATCTGAAACTTGCAGGGAACTTTGAACAGTTGGCAAATTAATGAGCTTTGCCTTGCTTGTCTGATTTGATAAGAACTCATTAAGCTACAGTTTTCATACAAAATTTTAAAAAAGTCGATACATTTCGTACTACAATTAAACATAGTTCATGTGCAGTAAGACATTCCCAATGATGAAATCTGTTCCTCTTTGGTTAATGAAATGTCCAATAAATTGTCGAGATGTTTTGACGAGGCTGTTTTTTTTTTTGCCTATTCCTCCTATATTGTCTTTTTCCTTCTCCTTTTGAGTCTATGTTGTAATTTTCCCTGGGCCTGGAGTTGGCTGTTCAGTCTAAGCATAAAAGACATAGCTAATTTATTACTGAAGGGACTGAATTACCAGGTCCTGGTGTAGTGGACATTACTTGCTATAACTCTGCCTCGACTTCTGAGCTCTACACACAACCAATCTCTACTTATTGTTGTTGTTGGCACTGGAATTTGCTATCATTGAACTTTTGCCTACACAGATTATCAAACCTTTTGGAAAATGTAAAAATGTGTCCACTTTCATAATCCAACTTACCACTTTTTTTTTAGTCTTTATTTCATGTCATTGGTATATTTATTTATAAAGTCCTGATCAGATTTGCCTTTAAGATCACTTGTAAGTTTTTTTTAATTAATCTACCAACAGTTTACGATCCAGCTCAGTATATTTTATCAATATTTCCATCATATGGGTTGAGGCCCTTATGTTATTGGCTGACCACTCCTTCAACATCTCAGGTTTAGGTTTCTCCTAGCTTGGAGGAATTAATATCCGTAGACCATAAAGTATTCATCCCAACTCGAAGGGCCTCCTTATGCTGTGGCAGTCTGACCACCACATTAAGACCCTGGTGGTCATGCCGTCAGGGTTCTGCCATCTCCATCGGGATCAGTGATCCCGACTGGTTGACGGCAGGTGGAGGTCGCAATCTGCCAGGGCAATGCTGCATGCAGCACTGCCCTGCAGATTATGACCTCGTTTTCCACTAGCGTTTTCATGAAAATATCACCGCCATGAAAAGGCTGGCGGAGAACAGGTGCAGGGGGTCATATGGGGCCCCTGCACTGCCCATGCACTTGGCATAGGTAGTGCAGGGGTCCCCCTGCCCAGCACCATCATAATGTTCACTGTCTGCTCTGCAGACAGTGAACATTGAGAGGGTGCTGGTGCACCCTCCATGCAACAGCATTGCACCTGGCTCGATTTCGAGCCGGAGACAATGCTGATGCCTGTTTCAGGCTAGGCTGATGGGTGGAAACCTCAGTTTTTGCCTGTCGCCCTAGCGAGAAAATCCTAATAGGTCTGGCGAAGTGGCCGCCACTATGGCGGGAGCCACCCTGTCGGGAGTTTGGCGGACAGGTTATCCCATCCGTCAAACTCATAATTAAGCCCCACGTATCTTTGAAGCAATTTGGTCTCCCACCATTCCGAAATGTAATTCCTATAATGTTTTTCCAGTCTCTTAAGTTTAGTGAGAACATCTTCATTGTAAGTTGACCCCGCAGTAGGCCCTTGTGAGTCGCCATCAGGTGATACGGCACCAGCATTAAAAACTAGTTTAATTGCATCCTCCCTTTCCTTCATCCAGTCGGTGGAATCTTGTGGGTTATGATATTCACTCAATACCTTTTACAGCAGTCCAATACAGCTGTGCCCCTCTCCCTTCACAGTCAAATGCACTTACCGTGAAGCGTCACAGCCATTTTCTATTTGCACTTAACTTTTAATGTTAACTGACCTTGCTGACTCTGCTTGTCCGATGCTCCACCTCTGTCAGACAGAATCACAGCAGCCAGCGTTTGTGTAGCATAATATATATATATTACCCAGTGGCGGTCGTCACTGGGGAGTTATAGTGAGTCAGTTGTTCCATAGGAAAAGCATTTTTGTGTTGCTAATAACTGTGGCACCATTTGGTGAATCTCCACAAAGCTTTCCAAAAAGGTGCTACTTTTTTACTAGTTTGTGCATGAAAAGTTTTGGGGTGATCCGTTGAGCAGGGGCCAAAAAAAGGGGTTCCAAAATACAAAATCCTCATGCATTTCCCACAGATCTCTTCAAGTCGCGCTACAGCAAAAACTGCGAAATTAAACTACACCAACTTCAGTAGGATGCCAGATGTTGGTACACAGATTGTGCTTTTTGTGATTTGATGTAAATCCATTCAGTAGTTTTTGAGAAATTAAGGATTGTATAACCAAATGGTTGGGTCCACAAGAGGCTTGAGAGAGTCTTGTGGGAGCACCAATTTAAAAATAGAACATTCTGATAAGCCCAGGGAGCTTTTCCATTGAGCCATCTTGCTCTCTCTGGAGTCTGTCTCACGCAGGTATGAGCGCTCTGATTGGCTGCTAGCAACAAGAGAAAAATGTTGCTGACAGCCATTACTTAGTCCCCTGTCTAGAAGTTAAAAAAATAATATTAATAACATAAGGGGACAGGGTAGGGATACCCTGTACCCCTCAGCCCCTTACAGTCGGTCACAAAAGGACCTCCCTCAGGACCAAAATACAAAAAGGGCAACTAAAAAAAAAAAAATAGCGGCCCGAGGCTCCATTGTTTGAATCAGACCCCAGGAGCTGGGGATCCTGAGGCTGAAAATGGCTTGGGAAGAGGTAGGAACATGCCCCCCTGTCCAAATTAATGAATCGGGCCCCAAGGGATGGGGTCCCAGGGCTGAATACGGCTTGGGGAGTGGGTGCATGTTCCTCTCCCTCCCCAAGCCATTTTCTGCCTCAGGATCCCCAGCTCCTGGGGCCTGATTCGTTAAATATTGCTAAGGGGGATTGTAGCCCCCCTCCCTGAGCTACTGTAGGCCTGGGTGACCCCATCTGCGGGCTCAAACCCCTCCTGAAAAGAGGAAGGGAAGTTGTGCGCCCCCACCTCCGCAATCCTTTAAAAGGGCCAGGGAAACCGATCCACCGAGGCACCACGTAATTTTAAAAAGAGATGTCTCACAAGGCCCCCTTACTGACTCCTTATTAGATGGGGGACACCATCCCCTGGGGCTAGCTCGCTTGCTGTGTACGGGGAAGCCCACCCCCGGACACAGCAGTTTACCTGGCTGCAATGGCGTGGGTAAGGAAATTTGTGTTTGCTCCCACCTGGCGGGAGCATTTTTAAAGCTCCTGTCAAACAGGAGCAAAAACAAACTCTGCTCCCAGCTGGCAGGAGGCTCAAAAATGCTCTCGCCAGCTAGGAGCAGACTTGCGATCTGTTTCTCTGCGTGCAATGATTGCGCTCAGGGAAACAGACCAACAGATTGCTTCTGCCTGGAGAGAGAGATGCATAAATAACTGCTTTCTGCAGGCAAGAGCAATGTCAGCTACTGCAACAGGTGGGGAGCTAGGGCCGCCGGGGCCCTGGGACTCACCCCGTGGCCTCCAATGGGTGGTTGGTGGGTGGCCAGGTTTGGCACCTGGGCATCTAGCTTCAATCGATTCGGGACCCTGAGGATAGGTCCCTTGGGCCGAATGTATCTCAGGCCCCCTCACCTTTTAATACATATATATGATCCTAGGTGATGGGTTCCCCAGGGCTGTAAAAGGTTTGTGGAGTAGGGTCTTGTGGCCCCCTCTCCTTTTAATATATATATATGGCCCTGGGGGGATGGTGCACCTAGAGCCATTATAGGCTTGTCAGGAGGGGGCATGTGGACCCCCTCCTCTTCAAAATAAAAAAACACAGCCCTGGGATATGGGGCCTCCAGGGCCTTTTTAAGGCTTGGGTGGGGGTTGCTCGGCCCACTCCCCTTAATTAACAACTTTGGCCCCCAAGCGTTTGGGGGCCTCGGGCCAAAAATGTGGCTCTCCCACCTATTAAATTGATTGAGGTAACTCTAACTATAACTGGTGAATTTCTATGATTGTGTACATTTAAAATGTGAGTCTAACTATAACGTCCCTATAAACTTTGTTTTTTTAAGTGAATTCTATGGTTTAAAAAAAATCTATTTTCTAGCTATAACGTCCCTGTAAGATTTGTTTTTTTCAGTGAATTTCTATGGTTTTCATATTGTATAGTAATTTTCATAACTACATGTTATTCTAACCACAACCGCGCATGGGCAGCCCCTGAGGCCAACACCCTATAAGCACCCAGCCTTGCGCCATGCACAATCTTCGCCTGTGCGCAGCAGAGGTTGCTTCTAAGACCTGGCCTGCAGCCATTCCCTGCGGCCCACCCCCTAACCACCCAACCCCATGCTGTGCACAGGCCTTTGGCCATGCGCAGCAGAAGTTGGCTGCTGCCTCTCTGGGTGTCAGAATAGGTGTGAGAGGGTGTATCTGGGGGTGAGAGTGGCTGTCAGAGTGTTTGTCTGGGTGTGAGAGTGCGTTTATCAGTGTTTTGGTGGGTGTGTCAGTGTGTGCACGGATCTGTGAGTGGGTGAATGATGCTGTCAGTGGGTCTGTGAGTGGGTGCGTGAGTGTCTGAGTGAGTCTATGAGGGGGTGCGTAACTGTCTGAATGGGGGTCGGATTGGGGCTGTGAGTGGGTGCAAGAGGGTCCACGTGGGTCTGTGAGTGGGTGCGTGAGTGTCTAAGTGGATGTGTGAGTGGGAGAAATGGATTGAAAGAGAGTCAGAGGAAGAAAGGAAGTGATATAGAGAGTTTTTTAGGCTTTGATGCATGATATACTTAGAATGAGATGTTTCTCTACAATTTTAAATACAAAATGTATCTGTCATTTTTAAAAATAAAACTGATTGGTCTTTTTAGAAAAAGAAAAAGTAGAGGGAAACGAGCCTGGCTGGACTTGAACCCTGTCTGCTCCGTATGAAAGTCTAGCAAAGTTCACACTGAACTATTGTTTTTCTCCTTTATTGATTCCTTTTCTTTTAGCCCTTTATATCTATCTGAGACCACGAGGGAGCCCTCAAGGGCTCCACCACGGTCCCTCCAGATTTATTTATCGTATTTTTAATTATTATTTTACAAAAATGCCCTTACGGGCTATCTAGCACGTGCAGGGAACAGAGATGAAAGCTTCAGTTTTTGACAGGGGGACCTCTTTGACAGGTCCCGCTGTCAAAAACTGAAGTATTTGCTAAGGCTTGGCTACAGCTGCAGAGGGTGAGCACCTAGCAGGAGTTGGCCCGGGGGGATGGCAGTCCAAAGGGCCATTATTGGCTCCATGAGGGGGGTCCCCTCCGTTTGCATAGCTAAAGGAGGTGTGGTCACCAGGGTAATGGGGGTCCGAAACGGACTCCCTTTACATTATTGATTATGTGCCCTGGGGAGTGTTGAACTCTGGGTCACCGGTGTACCTCGCGGCCCCCCTCTCATAATTCAGTGTAGCCCTGGGGAGGTGGTGGTCCCCTGGGCTGTGGGGTAGGCCATTGGGCTTCCCCCACTTATTTAAAGCATATTCGCCCCAGGGGCTGGTGGTCCCCAGGGCGCAGGGGGATGCTCACCCTACTGCTCATATTTTACAATTTGCCTGGGGAGGTGGTGGTCCCTGAGGTAGCAGGAGGGGCCCGGCAGCCCCCGCATATTTAATTACAATATTTACAGCCCTGGAGAGCAAGTGTTCCCCAAGGCAGCGGGGGGGTGCACGTGACCATGAATCATGAAGCCTTCGGAAGGAGGTGGTCTCCATAGAACCCAGAAGAGACCCCCCACATTTTTAAACAAATGCCCCTGGGAATTGGCCCATCCGAGGGCTTTTCGTTTTTTAAATTTTTTATTTTAGGGTGGATCCTGGGATCCGCCAAGTATCCGGTGTTAAAATACAAAAAAATGCTTTTTGGCCCTGGAGGGGCCCCCTTGGTACCCCGCCACCAGAGCTAAGGAGCCAGGATGTTCGTATCCTGGCACTGTTTCTTTATTTTTTACTTTTTTTTTGGGACTCGCTTTAGCCGAGTCCCAGGATGGCTGACAACACTTCAACAGCTTCTGTTGTTGAAGTGCTATCAGCCAATCAGATTGCTGCACGAGATCGGGAGGGGTCACGAATCCTTTGCGCCCCTATATTTAAAAATTTTGATTTTCTTTATTTTCTCTAAAACTACTGAACGGAATTACACCAAAACCAAAAACAGGTTGCTTTTGGACCAGGACCTACCTTTCTGCCAAATTTGGTGTAATTGCATCCAGTAGTTTCAGCACTATCGCTGTTCAAAATCCCTATGGAAAAATGAATGGGAAAAACGTGTTTTGGGATCCCCCCCTTTTCTCAGACCCCCACCAGACGGATCACACTGAAACTTTCCAGACAGCACCTGACTGGACTTACATATATATGTATAGTTTAGGGGTGGGCAGTGGTAAAGGGAGGTAAGGGTAATTTTAGGGTTTTGGGGTGGGCAATGGTAAAGGGAGGTAAGAGTACTTCAAGGGTTTAGAAGTGGGCAGGGGTAAAGGGAGCTGAGGGTAATTTTAGGGTTTAAGAATGGGCAGTGGTAAAAAGAGATAAGAGCAATTTTAGGGTTTTGTAGGTAAAGGGAGGTGTGGCAAATATATAGAAACCTTTCTTGTTTGTGGCCCGTTGTGTATTGAAAACAGTGATCGCACAAAATTTTACTGTGAAAACATATCAATATCAAAAAATGGATTCTAATTAGGTCTCAGCTCCAGACGGTGCACATGCACTGTCTCGAACGAAGACATGCTGTAGCTTCATCGTGGGCGTCAGCCTGCCCATAGTCTTCCCATTTGCTGGCACCATCATTACTCCATTTTGCAGCATCCCCATTCGTCAAGGGCATGCATATGTCATGCCTTTTCTAGTGTTTAGCCCTCCACGAGAGCACCGACCAACTACTGGTACATACGCAGTGGCCATTTTTAGCCATTGTTTCAAGACTACTTTTTTATTTTGATTTCTATGGGTGACTGGTCCTGTCACACATCAGGAATGCTATTATACCTGTTGCTCGGTATGTTTCATATGGCTTCTTTCTTTTCCTTGCAAAACATTGCTGTGTTTTATGAGCTGTTTGTGCCTTTCTGCTCATTTCTTGACCTCTCTTTGTGCCTTTCTGCTTCTCTCTTGCCCTCTGTTTGTGCCTTTCTGCTCTTTTCTTGCCCTCTGTACCTCTCTGCCCATTTTCTGCTTATTTCTTGCCCTCTCCTTGTGCCTTTCTGCTCGTTTCCTACCCTCTGTTTGTGCCTCTCTGTCCGTTTCTTGCCCTCTGTTTGTGTTTCTCTGCTCATTTACTGCTCATTTCTTGCCCTCTGTTTGTGCCTTTCTGTTTGTTTCTTGCCTTTTAGTTGTGCCTTTCTACACTTTTTTATTTGTACCTTTCTGCTCATTTCTTGCTCTGTGTGTGCCTTTCTGCCTGCTTGTCTCTTGCCCTGTTTGTTTGTGCCTTTCTGCTTGTTATTATGTTGTGTGCCATATCCCTATCCCTGCGTCTTTTCCCTGCCACCTACCCACTGCATCCTTTCTTCTTCACCCCCACCCAGCCCCTGTCCATATTTCATCTCCTCCCCACCCCCACCTGACCTCCATCATGTCTGAGTTTTACAACTCTGTGGCTTTTCAGAGATCTGGGTGACCCGAGAGCACTTACTCCTGCAGTGCGGCTATCTTTGGGGCCCAAATACAGGTGCGGTCTTGTTGCGCTCTGCCCCATTTGTGCTCCGCCCTCAGCACTGCAGCAGCGAAGGAGGTGGGCTGCGGGTTTCTCCACCCCGCACCGCAGACACCCCCCCCCCCCCCCCAAACCCCCACCCCCCACCGTCCTCCTATTTGCCACCCCCACTACCATTTCCAAAGGCAATAGGTCGCCTATTGCTAAGACCTTTTGGGTTTGCCAGCGTTTGTTTTTCAGGAAGCAATTGTAGAGATGAAAGCCAGTTTTTTAAAGCCAGTTTTTGAGAACCTGAAACCCGTGAGCATTGGTTGGTTATGATCAATTGGCCATATTTTAGAAGGTCAGAAGATGGCGCCACAACACCATATTTAACGACGAGCACATAAATAAAAGATGGAGCTCCTCTATCATCAGTCATCAGATGAGTAGTTAATAATGCATCTATTAAAGCAAACAAAGTTGTATTTCCTGTCTCCTGTTTTGCGATGATTTTACACGTTCGGCTATAAGTATCCATACTTAATTTTTGCACAGCGAATCGATATTTATCTATATATATTTCGCGTTTTGTGAACAAAAGAAGATGCAACTCGTACATTCCCACATTCTATAGTTAGCAAATAAAATACGTACTCACACTTGGAAGCATGTTTGGATCTATATGTTCTGATTAGTCATTTTTAGTACAACTATGCCGTTGTCGGAATACAAGGTGATACAAATAAAAATAGACATCTACCGTCATTTATATTTCTCTTGGAACTGTCATCCCTTTGTTTTAACTCCCCTTGCACAGTCTGAATGGGTCTGAATGTCATGACATATCACACAAAGAATCATCAAATGCAGACCTAATTTCTATTTTTCCGTTATTCCTGTTTTAAAAATACACACAAACAGTGAAACTGATTGTTTTCTATTAGTATCCATATGTTAAATTGGAAAAAACTGCGGACCTTATTTAAAATAGTTATTAACAAACTCAA
This sequence comes from Pleurodeles waltl, assembly GCF_031143425.1. Lineage (NCBI taxonomy): Eukaryota > Metazoa > Chordata > Amphibia > Caudata > Salamandridae > Pleurodeles > Pleurodeles waltl. Next base: position 742,109,507 of record NC_090450.1, on the reverse strand, counting down.
TTGAAATTATGAATTGAAATTACTTTTCAAAAGTTTCCTTAATAACATTATAATTCAAGCAACAATGTAAATGGAATACCTCTAATTCTTTTGGAATTTGGTGCCTTTTTAATGACACATTTTTGTTATGTTTTTTTCAATGGTAAATTAATTTGGGGGCAGATTTATGAAAAAAGGCGCTGCACTAAGCACTTTTATTGTGCCCCTTAGCGCCACCCCTAACACCACCATGGTAGCGCTGCCTTTAAAATACGGTGCACCATGGCGGTAGTCAGGGTGACTAGCATCATAATTTTTTACGCTAGTCGGGCGCTTTGCAGGATTAGCATCAACATTTATGATGCTAATCCTGCAAAGCACCCAGAGGCCCACTGTAACCAATAGGAGCCTCTTTTTAACGCCTGCACTTAGCAGGCGTTAAAAAATGCCATTAAGAATGGCACAAAGGAATGACAGAGATTCCTTTGTGGCATTTTTACAGCCCCCCCTAGTGCAGGAACGCCCCCTTGCATACATTATGCCTGGTGGATGCATAATGTGGCCCGAGGGGTTAAAAAGTGGTGCAATGCAAGCACTGCACCACTTTGTAAATATGGCGCAGCAGTTTTCCCCCTTCCAACGCCACATTAGCTAAAAAAAAATAACGCTAATGTGGCCTTGGAATGGCACAAGGGCTCCATAAATCTGGCACATGGTTGGTAAAATATCTGCCTTACTTGACACCTGATAATTTGTAAAACACAATAAAAACTTTGCAGCACTAATAAAAACAAAGGGGCATATTTACAAAGCCCCTGCGGCAAAATAACGCCGCCGGAGAGTCACTTTTCTGATTCTCTAGTGGTGCAATGTGCTTGCACATATTTACAAGGCCACATAAAGCTACCTTCGGTGGATTTTCATGGCCTCGTAAATATGGTCCCCTTTCATGCACAGCTCTGTGTGAAAGGGGCGTCCCATGGGTGTTGCAGTGGGTTTTCCCTACAACACCCACGGAATCTGATGCATTCCCAGATTTACATGGTGTTGTACACCTGGGAATGCATCAGATTTCTATGCCACTTCAGGGGTGGCATAATAGTGGCGCAATACCTTTATTTCTTCTCGTTTTTTGCTCTTTATTTGTGCTCTGCATTCATGAAAATCTTTGTTTCCATCACACTTTAGAATGGCCAAAATTTTCTTCATTTGTGCTTTCCTGATGAAATATTTTAAAATATTTGTACAGTTAGTTTGTAGGTACTTAAATTCTTTTGAATGCTTAATAAAAACTGACATTTAAAAGTCTTTCTTTTCACTCTCCATACCTCGGCAAGATTGTCAGATTGTTCACTTTACAAAATCCTTTAATTTTGCAGTCAGAGAAAGACAAGGACACACTAGTCTCCAGATTAAAAGAGCAAGTGGAAATCTGTCTGAAGCCATAGATTTGACCTCTGCCTTTGAACACACAGCAAATGTAATAAGATAAACACAATATTTAAAGACATATTTATTGCTCATTCACTTTCTGAACTCCAGCATGTTAAAGGTGTGGGTGCTGAAGCAACTACAGCACCCTTACTGCCAGTATTTATGGGTGAATGATGATACATGTACATTACCACACCCTGGAAGTCCACACTTGCATGATTTACAACTTTATATCTTAAAGCTCCATGTTAACACTCTATACAACTATTGGGTTATTATATAACATATTAACATGTAATGCTATAGTAATATAATAATAACTACAAGTGGCATATGTTCTAATGATGGGATTTCTGCTGAGCACATTGTGGCATTGCAGTGCTCAGTTTACCATCCATATGTTTCTTAGACTTTCAGTACAAACTAAAGTCTGATTTGTCCTATGATGATATGTTTCAGTGTGAATGGTTGATGCTGGTATCAGAGAGGTGAGACAGGAGAGAATGTGTCGTTGCATACACATTTCTTAAGTTTTTAAGATGCCCATTATTGGGCTCTTAGCAATAGTCAAAATGTGATGTTGCTGAACTACGTGGCATATATTAATATGTAGTATAAAATTATTAGATTCCTGTAACACTTTTCCAATGTATGCAATAGGCCTAACCCAGGCTTCCATATTAGCATGGTATACAAGAATAACCAGGTGTATTTATCAGTTTGGGCGTGTGCTTAAGGGTAATCAAACGCCACCTGCAGCTCAGGTTCTGTAGATACGCTCCTCTGAACACCTGCAAACACCAAAGAGGAAAACTGTGATTACTGAAATCTCTTGTCTACACTGGCTTCTCTGTGCTTGATTGCACCTACACAGGGTATGCCGCTTGGCCATCACACATGGACAGTAGGTTCTCAACGCATGAAACACTCTCTTCCCATCCTGACCAACTCATAGGTACATAGGCCCGTACTTACACTTTTTTAGCCCCGCATTTGCGTCATTTTTTGACGCAAAAGTGGCGCAAACGTACAAAATACAATAGGTCCTTATTTATCCTTTTTTAGCGCTGCATTTGCGTCATTTTTTGACGCAAAAGCGGCGCAAACATACAAAATACAATTGTATTTTGTAAGTTTGCGCCACTTTTGCATTAAAAAGCGGCGCAAATGCGGCGCTAAAAAAGTATAAATATGGGCCATAGTTTTCCACAAATTTGTAAACCGTGCAACTGCACCTAAATCACGCTTGATATGTCTAAGCCCACCCTGCCACTTTGGTAGCCATCTTAGATACTGTGCCCATGATATAATCGAGACACTCATTAAGCTGATGATGTTTATTCCCCCCCTGAAAAATTAATAACTGAATGTCCTTCACTGGTGTTTTGCACATGAAGCCTACTTGACTTAACAAAGGTTACCTAATTTGAAGCTGTCTCTTTTGACCTATTAACGATTCCTGTCTGAAGCTGCACCCTGGGCTGTTCCACCTGTAAGACTGCTGAGGCTAAAATGCCACACTCTCTATCCGTACATCACTGGCTATCAATGCAAAATCAAAAACAACCTCAAATCATATGAAACTACAGGATACATGTAACAACACCCCAAATATGATATTCATCTTTGACCAATTCATACATGCGAGCAAAAGTCACAAACACAGTACATTTATGGCTAACCCACTTAAAAAGTATCAAATGATTGAGCCTCAGATTCAACCACATTAAAACTGAGATACTCTTCTTTACTAACGGCATGCCATTCTGGACACACTCAACAATTTATTCATAGTTCAAAAACACATAAATCCCTGCTCACTGCCACATGATGCCTAAAGAAAAGATTTGAGCTGTACAACAAACGATATGTAAATAGAAAGGCCTACGCATTTTCATCATATCATTTGGCACCTAGAAGTAATTAAAATATTTGTATGGAAAGAATGGAACATTACCCCCAGTTTGATTCAGACCTGACTGATTTCCCAAACATAATCGCCAACTCTCATTAAAGCTATCAATCCTCCTTTCTACTGTCTCCCTTTGATAATCTATCCTCTAATCTAGCCAAGCAATACCAACACAGCCGCACACAGACTGATAAAAGTCAGGAGGAGGTTTGAACTTATGTATGGACCATATGAAAGCTGCAACATCATTACAACTATCGTCCTACCAACTAAAGCATGTCTCTTATCTGACCCCACAATGAATTTGATAAAATTAACCAGATTTTTGATCACCTACATTGTTTGACAAACAAACCTCCAAAATAGTGTCCATCTCTCTCCCACTAGCACTTACCCCCCAGTTGCTGCCTTCCAAATCCTCATAATTGGAGCACAATCGCCTTTCATGCTTCTAAATCCACCATCTAAAACCCATTCCATGCCCATGCACTCTCTGGGTTTTCAGGCCCTAACGTTAATCCTCCTCCCACAACATGTAGAACCAGACACTCAAATGAGAATCAGAGATCAGCAAGTACTAACAATCATATAAGAACCCACACAGTGCAGGTCAGTTACACATCATCCACCTAATACATTCAAAGGGCCCTCCAAAATAATAAAGCATTCATATCTGTTCTCAACTACCTTGACACAATAGTACCCAGAGAAGTTTGGCTTAGCCCAGCATCCGAATATATATTTGACCTTATCCTGCCTTCAAGATTAAATGCCCTTCTCTTTGATAGAGCCATCAATTAAGGCTTATCCACATGAAACCTTTCAAATGCAAACTGGTATAATCAAATAACTAGACTTTCTTGGAGTGCCTTGCCATTCGAATTCCAAATACAGCTCTGAAATCAATAAGACTAAACATCTTACATAGACTCCCTGGCAGTGAGAATAGGTTTATGATGGATTTCCCTAGTTAAAACACGAATAGGTTCATCTCTTTTGAATACATATTTTAGGAGAAATTTGAATGTCCATTGTGAAAAGGATAAGCACACTTCAGCATCTTTTTTTGGCAGTAAAAATACGAAATTCACTACCAGAAATCCCATGAATGACTTCACCCCACTAATCAAATCATGGATATGTTTGGTAGTGTCATCCTGCCTGATAACTTTTCAAATTTCATAATATACCATATTGCCACTCTCCTGCAATGGTACACTCTGATATTTTATTGGTCCAAATCCTACAGATCCAAACCTTCCCCGTTTTTCTTGAGGCAGGACATGTTCCCCCTCTCGTCAGGAAACTTGTTGTAAATTGTGACAAGGAAGTGATGGTTAACTACATGAACAAGCCACCATTTTCTCATTCAGATCAATAGAAGATGAGGTTCCAATCAACTGGAGGATTACAGATGTAATATTAATCTCAGATGAGACTTTCATTTGGATAAGGCTGTGGTCATAGCACTAAAACGTACCTTCTGAAAATTGTTAAGAACACTCCACATTTCTTCAAGGAAAGAAGCTATTGCCTCTTAGACCTTCTCCAACCTTTGATAGCGTTGACCACAAAATCTTGAAAATCTTAAACAACACAATAATATTGGAAAACTGGGCTAAATTATGTTAGTCTTAACTGCAGACAGATCATAATGCATTCAGTGTGACAACTCGTTCTACAACCCTAAATATATCCTGTTTACGGAGTCCCTGAAGGCTCCATTCCTACCCCTCTAGTATTTGATCTTTATGTTAAATTCTAGGAAGATGTTCTGAAAAAACATGAACTCTCCTTCCACCAGCACGCCACTGACAACCAGTTATAAATTTAGGCCAGCAGCTAAAACAACATCAAGGCATTAACCCTTACCTTTAAGGCGATTCAAAACTGGATGCCAAATATGAAGCTAAAGTTCATCTCGGAAAATGGAATTCCTTCTTTTATCCCTAGAAAATTCCAACAACAACCCACAGATGGGGCAGACAAAGTAAAGAATACAGGTGGTCATTCCAACCTTGGCGGTAAAATCCGCTTACCGCTGTCAGGAGACCGCCAACATACCGCCGCGGTAAACCGCCACGGTCATTCTGACCCACAACAGGCAAACCGCCAAAATACAGACATCCACAAAAGTCCGCCACACCAAAGGGCAGCGAGAAACTGGCGATGACCAAACCTCCACCGTCACGCCAACAAAAATATGCCCACACTATCACGACACACGAATCCACGCGGCGGTCTTTTAACCGCGGTATTCTATTGGCGGTACACACCGCCGCACTCAAAATACACACACATTTGCAAAACACAGCCACATTGGACAATTCAAAATACACACACCTGATACACATACAAACAACACTCCCACACACCCAATAAAATATAAAACACACACCCACATCACCCTCAAACCCCCACTCCTACAGAATCGGGACCACGCACAGAGAAATAGAGATCCGAGCACCCAGACGCGCATTTTACTTTCACCCAGCAATATTACCACGCACTTCACACAACACACCAATACACATCATCACACTTAGCACCACACAATCCACCCCACACATCACCCACACCACCCCATGGCACGGCAAAGACACCCCAGGTTTTCTGAGGATGAACTCAGGGTCATGGTGGAGGAAATTGTACGGGTAGAGCCACAGCTCTTCGGGACACAGGTGCAGCACACCACCATTGCCAGGAAGATGGAGCTATGGAGCAGAATAGTCGATAGGGTCAACGCTGTGGAACAGCACCCAAGAAATAGGGATGACATCAGGAAGCGGTGGAACGACCTACGGGGGAAGGTGCGTTCAATGGTATCCAGGCACAACATCGTGGTGCAGCTGACTGGCGGCGGACCCCCACCTCCTCCCCCAGAATTTACAACATGGGAGGAGCAGGTCTTGGCGATCCTGCATCCTGAGGGCCTCGCAGGAGTATCTGGAGGAATGGACTCTGGCAAGTCTCATCTTCACTACTTCATCCCCCCCACCCCACCAGCATGCCAACTCAAACCCCCACCCTCACCCCCATCACACCTACTCCTTGCAAATGTCTCACCATCACAACCCACCCATCCCAACCCCAAGCCCTGCATGCGACCACAAAGCATGGACACCCATCACCAAAGCATGCCCACTGCACATACCCATTCCCCCCCAAACCACTGTCACAAAAGCCCCCACACGGGAATGCCAGCACTAGGGTACACGGGCACCCACCCTTTGCACGCTATGGCACACACAGATGGAATAACCATACTTTTATACCCCTGCAGGACCCGAATGCCACGTCACCGCGCAGGAGGGTCCACAAATGTCCACTCCACCCCCAGAAGAGGCCCACAGTGAGGACAGCACCTCTGTCGACCTGGATCTAGATGACCAGCCCGGCCCATCGGGGACCTCGGGACAGTCGGTTCCCCTCAGACAGCCACATGCCACAGCAGACCTTCCCCCCTCTGGGAACACCAGCACAGCACCCACCCAGCGGGCCCATCCCTCTGTCCCCAGGACACGTCAATCAGCGGTGTGTCCACCACTACAGGGCACCCAGGTTAACCCACCACTCCAACAACAACAGGGACCTGGGGGCAGTGGTAGTGGGCACACGGTCCAGGGGACAGAGGCCGAGGGAAACAGGGGAACTGGGAGGGCTGCTGTGCGACAGGGGGCGGACAGGCCAAGGGAACCCACTCTCCACGAGACCCTCTCCTCCATCATGGGAGCATACCACCACTCCCAGGAGACGATGGCAACGGTCCTGGCCAGGTTTCAGGAGATCCAGCTTCTGCAGGAGGAACAGTATTTGGGCTTCAGAGAGGAACTACGAACCATCAGTTCCGCCCTGGGCACCATTGTAGGGGCTCTGAATCAGGTAGTCACCACATTGCGGGACACTGTGGCACCACAAAGGGCCCCTGACACTAGCATGGACCAAGAACTTCCTACCACTTCTGCTGGCGCTAGTGGACAGGAGGCCCCGCCACAGGACCAACAGGCCACCAGCACCCCACCCCCTGCAGAAGGAGAACCACCCCGCAAGCGGGCCCTGAGATCCAGGAAGAAGACAGAGTAAGATGCCAAGACCCCCCGCCAGGAAAGGATACCTCCCTGATTGTCATCCCACTGTCCCACATTGTCACCCTCTCCATCCTTAAACTGCCCGTGCTCCCCATTCCACAGGCATTTGGACAATGCACCTGTGATAATAATAGTCTGGACTTTGCCATGGACAATCCTCCGCCATCACCCCTCACCGATTTGCAACCACCCACCAATATAGAGCAATGAAATAAACACAGTTATTGCACAAAACATTCAGGAGTCTGGCTGTGATTTTGTACAAATGTATTAGACATTACCGTGCCAAAATGCATATTTCCATTGTGATGCCAACATACCACTGTCACACAGCTGTAGTCAATGGGGAAACAAAGCAGATGTCACGCAGTGGGGCCCACATCTCTGAAATCGGAAGGGAAAGTCACAACTCAGTTACCATACACTGGGGGAAAAGGACAGACAGTGAAGACGTAGTAGTGGTTAAGTATATGTAATATGCCGGTGTGGATTCTTACCTGTGTGTCATTGAAAATACTGCAGTATTACTGTGTTCCTGTTGTCTATGTCGTCCTCTTCGGCTTCCTCGTCTTCACTCTCCACAGGCTCCACAGCTGCTACAATACCACCTTCTGGACCATCCTCCTGCAGAAAAGGCACCTGGCGTCGCAAAGCCAGGTTGTGAAGCATACAGCAGGCCACGATGATCTGGCACACCTTCTTTGGTGAGTACAATAGGGATCCACCTGTCATATGGAGGCAGCGGAACCTGGCCTTCAGGAGGCCGAAGGTCCTCTCGATCACCCTCCTAGTTCGCCCATGGGCCTCATTGTACCGTTCCTCTGCCCTTGTCCTGGGATTCCTCACTGGGATCAGTAGCCATGACAGGTTGGGGTAACCAGAGTCACCAATTAGCCACACACGGTGCCTCTGGAGTTGACCCATCACGTAAGGGATGCTGCTATTCCGCATGATGTACGCGTCATGCACTGAGCCAAGGAACTTGGCATTAACATGGAAGATGGTCTGCCAAACACACCATCTGTACATTCATCGAGTGATAACTCTTCCTGTTTCTGTACACCTGTTCACTCCTGCTGGGGGGGTACCAAAGCCACATGTGTCCCATCAATGGCACCTATGATGTTGGGGATATTTCCAAGGGCATAGAAATCACCCTTCACTGTAGGCAAATCCCCCACCTCAGGGAAAACGATGTAGCTGCGCATGTGTTTCAGCAGGGCAGACAACACTCTGGACAACACCTTGGAAAACATAGGCTGAGACATCCCTGATGATATGGCCACTGTTATTTGAAATGACCCACTTGCAAAGAAATGGAGTACTGACAGCACCTGCACTAGAGGGGGGATCCCTGTGGGATGGCGGATTGGTGACATCAGGTCTGGCTCCAGCTGGGCACACAGTTCATGAATAGTGGCTCGGTCAAGCCTGTATGTCAGTATGACATGTCTTTCCTCCATTGTCGACAGGTCCACCAGCGGTCTGTACACAGGAAGATTCCTCCATCTCCTTGCATGTCCCAGCGGATGGTGCCTATGAAGGACAACAGCGAGCACAGAGTCAATCAACCCACAGGTACGTAACCACAGCTTGCACATAACACGATTCCCAATGCATTGAATGGCTTGTATGAGTGTTGATGCAAGGCCTAGGTATGTGTGACGCAGTTGTAAATTAAGCCATGTGGGCCACTGAAATGGTGGCTGCCTGACCTGTGAAGTGCGACAATGGGATGTGAGGTAAATGCGCTGGCGTGGCACACCGTGGCGGTAGGCGGTCGAAGACCGCGGCGCTAAGCAGCATTGGTTAACATTGAACCCAATGGGTCTCAGGAGCCAATGACGATGTGCGCCGGCGGTCGCGGTACGCACCGCCACGGTACGCACCGCCGCGGATGTGACCGCCATTTTCTATCAGCTTAATCACTCGATACCTGATCTTCGACAGGAGAGGACCTACACTGCAAGTGCTGCTGTGACCTCGGTCTGGAAGAGACAATGGCTCATGCGCCTGGGGAAAGGGCCCCTGCCTTCACTGCTCAGGAATTGGAGAAACTTGTGGATGGGGTCCTCCCCCAGTATGCACTACTCTACGGTCCTCCAGACCAACAGGTAAGTACACTGGGACCATGCTTTGCGGGCAATGTCTGTGTTGAGTGGGGTGGATGAAAGATGGTAGGGAGGGGAGCGATTGAGGCATGCATCAAACGACGGATGAGAGCATGTGCCACATGGCAAGGGTAGAGATGTGGGGCCACTCACATTGAGCATGCAGAAGGTAATGACTATTTTTCTCCCCCTGTACATTTCACATAGGTCAGCGCCCACCAGAAGATTGATATTTGGCGTGCCATCGCCAAGGATGTCCAGACCCTGGGGGTCCACCACAGACGGGGCACCCACTGCCAGAAGAGATGGGAGGACATCCGACGCTGGAGAAGGAAGACGGCGGAGGCTCAGCTGGGGATGGCCTCCCAACGTGGGAGGGGTGCCAGTCGTACTTTGACCCCCCTGATGTCCTGGATCCTGGCGGTGGCCTACCCCGATTTGGATGGGCGCGTGAGGACATCACAGCAGACACAAGGGGGTGAGTACACTCTCATCCTGGTGACTTTGCGTGCAGTGGAGGTGTCTGGGTGGGAGAGAAGGGCTGTGGGTATCCCTAGGCCAGGGCGATTTCTGTAGGCTAGGCCCCTCCGTAAGGCATGGCCCTGTGCACCCGCCCCCCACCTCTGTAGGGTGCCAAGTACAGCTAATCATGCCCCTGTGTCATCTATGTGTGCAGATGTCGTCCATAGGCTTTTAGCCCATGTCCCACGGATTGAGTAGTCGACCCCAAGTGCGTGGCGTAGTGCAGGGGGCTTCTGTGTCTGTCCTGTCCGCCAACGGTGTCGCCAATGCATGCACTCAACATATCTTTATTTTCTCACCCCCCCACCCCCTTTTTTGTGGTCTTCCTGTTCATGTGTGCATTAGCATCATCAGGCGGAGGAGAAGTGGCATCGGAGCACGAGGGAGCTGCATCCCACATGGCCATGGAGGGCCATGCAACGGACTCCGAATTCACCAGTGGGACAGAGGGCGAGGGGAGCTCCACAGCGGGGACTCGGGCAGACATCAGCGACATGGACTCGTCCTCTGAAGGGAGCTTCCTTGTGGTGGCGGCAACATCTGTGCCCCCCGCAACAACAGGTACAGCCACCACCCACCGCACCAGCACCGCCCTCCCAGCAGCCCCTCAGCGTTTGCCCCGTGCCCGCTCACCCAGGAAGGTGGGCATCTCCTTCGCCCCAGGCACCTCAGGCCCTGCCCCAGTCACCCCTGCTGCCCTCAGTGAGGAGGTCATTGACCTCCTGAGGATGCTCACTGTTGGGCAGTCTACCATTTTGAATGCCATCCAGGGTGTCGAAAGGGAGGTGCACCAGAGTAATGCATACCTGGAGGGCATTCATTCTGTCAGGCTGCCTTTCAGCGATCGTTCAACACTCTGGCCTCAGCACTGATGGCAGCCATTGTCCCTGTCTCTAGCCTCCCCCCTCCAACTTCCTCCACCCAGACCCTATCACCTGTACCTCTGCCTATCCCTGACACACCATCAGACCAGCCTGCACACACCTCAACACCCAAGGGAAGCTCAGCCAGACATAAGCACCACACATCACACAGGCATTCACACAAGCAACATCCACATACAGACATACCAACACCCACTGCCTCCACTGTGTCCCCCTCCTCCTCGTCTCCCTCCTCCCTCCCTGTCACGTCTCCACTCACACCTGCATGCACAACATCTTCAGCCACTACGTCCATCACCAGCACACACACCAGAACCCCCCGCACACGTTCAGTCACCTCCCCCACTACCATTTACACGTCCCTGTGTCCTCTCCCAGGGTGTCTGTGACCCCCTCTTCCAAGATACACAAACGCAGGCAGCCACCCACCCAACAGCCATCCACCTCACGACAGCCTCCAGCCCAAGCACATGCACCCAAAGACACCAGACTTCAAACTCCTACAACCACAACCTCTTCCTCCACTCCCATACCCGCTACACCTACCCGTCCCACTGCTCCTAAAAAGCTTTTCCTGTCCAAACTTAACCTCTTTCCACCAACTCCCCCACCCCGTCCATGTCATAGGACTACAGTCAGCACCTCAGCCACGACAAAACCGGGCCCTGTCATGACAGTCTGCCATGGGCTGTGGAGTCCCCCACCCTCCAGGGAAGCAAGTTCAGTACAGAGCCAAGGCACGGGCAGCCCACCCCCGGAGAAACATCCAAAGATAGGCAGTGGCCGACGCGAGAGGGTGAAAACACCAGGGACTAAAACCCCTACCATGGCTCCGGCAGGAAGTGTGGAGACAGCTGGCACACCGCCCAAGGTGGGGAAGGGCCACAGGCGATCAGGGAAGGCTGGGAAGGGCAGCCCGCCCGACAACACCGCCATCAGCCCAGCTGGCCAGGAGGGCCCCACCAGCCCCATCCCAGGTGGGCAGGAGGCCACCAACAGGTCCGGCACTGCAGCCCAGGAGGGCCCCGCCAGCCACAGGACAGATGGGCAGGAAGGCCCCCCCAGCCACAGGACAGATGTGCAGGAAGGCTCCGCCAGCCACAGGACAGGTGGCAAATGACCTCCACGCCATGGCCAGATCCACTGAACTGGGCACCGAGGTCTCAAGCACCGCTGCACTGGGCCCTTCGTCTCAAGCACCGCTGCACTGGGCCCTTCATCTCAATTACCGCTGAACTGGGCACTGCCGTCTCAAGCACTGCTGCACTGGGCCCTTCATCTCAAGCACCGCTGCACTGGGCCCTTCATCTCAAGCACCGCTGCACTGGGCACCGCTGTCTCAAGCACCGCTGCACTGGGCCCTTCATCTCAAGCACCGCTGCACTGGGCACCGCCGTCTCAAGCACTGCTGCACTGGGCCCTTCATCTCAAGCACCGCTGCACTGGGCCCTTCATCTCAAGCACCGCTGAACTGGGCACCGCCGTCTCAAACACCACTACACTGGGCACCGCCATCTCAAGCACCGCTGCACTGGGCCCTTCATCTCAATTACCGCTGAACTGGGCATCGCCGTCTCAAGCACCGCTGCACTGGGCCCTTCATCTCAAGCACCGCTGCACTGGGCCCTTCATCTCAAGCACCGCTGCACTGGGCCCTTCATCTCAAGCACCACTGCCCCATGAGCGGCAGGGGCTGGCCCGCATCTGTGTCGGGCAGGGCTGCACGAAGCACTCTGGGCACCAGGCCCCCTCCAGAACCAGTGGAGACTGTTATCCACTTGTGAGACTGTGGCTTTGCACTCCCCCGGATTGAACAGTGGGCAGCCCACCCACTGTAGAGACTTGTGAGACTGTGGCTTTGCACTCCCCAGGATGTAACAGTGGGCAAACCACCCACCGTAGAGACTTGTGAGACTGTGGCTTTGCACTCCCCAGGATTGTACAGTGGGCAAACCACCCACTGTAGAGACTTGTGAGACTGTGGCTTTGCACTCCCCAGGATGTAACAGTGGGCAAACCACCCACTGTAGAGACTTGTGAGACTGTGGCTTTGCACTCCCCAGGATTGTACAGTGGGCAAACCACCCACTGTAGAGACTTGTGAGACTGTGGCTTTGCACTCCCCAGGATGTAACAGTGGGCAACCCACCCACTGTGGAGACTTGTGAGACTGTGGCTTTGCACTCCCCAGGATTGAACAGTGGGCAGCCCACCACTGTGGAGACTTGTGAGACTGTGGCTTTGCACTCCCCAGGATTGAACAGTGGCCATGGAGGCCCCTCGTGGATCTGGCATCGTTCACTCATCTGGCTGAGGTGCCCCCCTTCCCTTCCCCCTGAGGAGCCTGTAGTTTTGCTATCTGATGCCCCTGCAGTGTTCTCTCCATTGGAGTCAGGTATCTTGTGTGGGCTTTGCCCATGTGATTTGGTCCCAGTGGTCCACGGACAATGCCTGCTACAATGCTCGGACTTGTACATTTATGTATATAAGAGTTTTTGATGTGTAGATATATTTTTAAGCCAGTAATACAATATATTCCAATGTTTAGAATCATTTCCTTTTGTAATTGCATTCTTCCGGGTGGTTTGGGGGGTGTCACTCTGATGTGTTGCTACGCATTGATGTGTGTGTTGTAGTGGGTGAGGGTGAGGGTGGGTGTGTTGCGTATGTGTGTACCCGTAATATGTTCTTCTCCCCCCTCCCCGTGTCGTAGGTGCAGTACTCACCGTTGTCTTCTGCGCTGGCATTCGTGCTCCTGGTAGAGGAGTAGGAACACTATCGCTGGGAGTATGTGGAGTTCAGGTTCCATGCTGTCCTGATTCCTCGTGGGGTGTATGGAGGTGAGCGTTTTTCCTTCGAAATGGCTGTTTCTGCCGTGTTTTTATCGGCGGGGCTACCGCCCCGGAAAAGGTGGCGGATTGGTAGGTTGTGATACAGTGGGTGGTACATTGTCTCCCGCCTGTCTGTTGGCGGTGACCGCCGCGCTGTTTGTTTGTGCCGCCGTGGCGGGCGGTGTGGTAATGTGGCGGTCTCTGTTGGCGGTCTCTGTTTTGGCGGTTTCCGCCAGGGTCGGAATTCCATTTTTTTTCCCACCAGCCTGTTTGCGGTTTGGCCGCAGGTTTAACACCGACCGCCAAGGTTGGAATGACCCCCACAGACCTGTCACCTAATTTGTCACTTCCACAAAATCTTTTGGCTTTAAACTGGATAAAACTATTCACCTCAAACTTCAGAAATCTCAAACCTTCTCTCCAAAATCAGAGCCTTGAGGTGGTTATCCAGTTCCTGGTTATCTTGTGAAGTGGCTTAAACACTTTATGACTGACTGACCTCCACAAATCCCGCTTGAAACGTTTTAAAGCAGTTCTTTATGTGTCAGCCTGTGATGTTGCGCTCCCGCTTCTTATCATGTGCAATTGATGGACCGGGAGCAGTGTTAATCCCTTATCATATTTTGGTGCACCTGCTGAACCTATTTCTCTAAAGGCACTCTAAAATAACAGTTTCAAAATAACAGACCCATAGAACCCAGGTGGTCCCACAAGAATGACAGACAGGTAAGTTAACATGTTAAGGTTTATTTTCAGATTTTAAGTCATACAGTAAAATAAATAAATCACAGTGCTAAGCTCAGTTAGCCTACACAGTCAATCAAAGAACACAAGTTCAGGTCAGCAAATTATAACAGTTTATAGAGGGAGACAAATCCGGCATGGATTCGCCTCTTAAAGTCAATAACAAAGGGCCCACCTAACACATTCAAAAGATCGTACTTTTATAGAGTTTTGAACAAAGGATTTCATACATTCAATACAGTTGTGCATGGTTCCCACAAAATAAACCAATAGAAGTTTAAAAGAGTAAAACTGTTCCAAGAAAATACATTTAGAACATCTCCCATCATTCTACAAGATGGAGCTTGCCACCTGTGCTAGAAAAAACACAGTTACTTTTCATGTGATTCTGTTGAAACAGTGAAGCGAAACCTTGAACGTGAGCAGTTTTTCTGAAATAATACTTTAATACTCGTCTGAATATTGTCGTTTCCCGCGAAAAGCACATTCAAATATTATTTTATCAAGACATGTCTATTAGAGGTTGTCCATTTGATACAGAACACTGGCAGCAAATGTAACAACAAAATGGAGCCTGAGGCCTATGATTTCTACTTTAGTGCATTAGTGCAAAGCATTTAGTTTTCGAAAAATAATGTCAACACCTGCTTAATCGCAAAATCACGAATACTAAACGATTTGAACAAAACACACCTATCCTTGTATCCAAGAGTGGCTTTCCGGGATGTACTGTGCAATTCAGAGCTGTCCCTGTCTCCTTCTAACTCCCTCCCACTCCCCAGTAAACCGCCCCAGCCCCCCAAACACACCGCCTCAAGGTAAAATATATTGTTTGAAAAATGGATGGTCTCTGTTTAATCAACTGTTTGGTTGGTGTCGCCGTTCTTTATTTATGGAGAAGCTGGTCCATGTCTTGATCATTGGATTTCTTTTTGAAAAACATTTGTTCTGTCTGCTCTTAAAACATTTTAGAAAATACCTAATGTGGCTAGCAACTTGAAACGTTCCACCGCAGTCTTTCCTAACGTTTTAGGCGGCGATGAATGTCAGTTTTTCCAAAAGTAGAATTCTCTATTAACGGGAAAGAGTGAGCTTTGATTCATGGGTTCACAGTGACGCGGCTCAGGACTTTCAGGAAGGATTAAAGTGTCTAAATTGTAACCGGTAGTGGGCGTAGTTGCACCGTCTATTCCTCAGCAAACTGCAACTCCCAGAGACAGAGTTCGCGGTGTTGCCTGCAGGAATTTCCCTGTATGCAGTGTGCAGTGACCGGTGCTAACTCACGCACTTGCACAGAAGAGATGCATTCTCTGAATTCGTTCTTCGTATCAGGCGCTTAGACACACACTTTCCAAGTTTTTAAGCTCCATAAGTTAATACAAGTTCATTTTTTTAGAAACCGTCTCTGATAATGGCAATCAGAAACATTCTAGCTCAGAGTTTACACATTACGGGCATTACGTTGCCTCAATGCTGTGTCAAAAAGCTGAAGTGAGAACTATTTTGGTGGGGAAAGAAACACGTTCCACCAAGAGATTAGGCAAAAAAATATATGCCCCAGCTATGAACTAGATGCTTAATCCATCCATCCATCCATCCATCCATCCATCCATCTAAGCATCCTTCTATTCAACCATCCTTTAATCAATGCCTCCATTCATGAGAGCGTTCCATCAAGGCCATCTATCCACTTGTACTATACAACCATACTTTGATCCATCAATCCATTCATCCGTTCGTTCATCTACTCATCCTTCTAGCCTTCCTTTCATGCATTGATCGTCTTACCCTTACACCGGTCCACCTAACCATAAACCTTTGCTTCCACAAAGCTATCCTCACATGCATCTATATTTTCACCCATCTGTCCATTCATCCCTCCATCCATCTTTTTTTCACTCTTTGATACATCTTTTTACCCATTCTTCCTTTTACCCATCTGATCAATCTTTCATCCAAGATTTTATCTTCTCTGATCGTCTCCTTTGATGCTTACATCATCCATTCTTTCATCCCTCCTTCTGTCCTTTTACCCCTTTTCCCTTTCACCTTCCCTTTCTTCCTTTTTTGCTTTCTTCGGTTTACATTTTTCCTTACACTCTTGCTCCTTCCCACGTTCTTCTTCTTTTAACATGTCCTTCCTACTGTCCTGTCGTTCTTTCAATTCTCCTCCTTTCTATCCTATCGTTCTTTCAATTCGCCTCTTCCTGCATTACTTCTAGTCTGTCTTCCCCACCTATCCGACATAAATCATGTGTGCGCTCCTTTTTCACAGCACCATGATGTCCATGCAAAACAAACAAAAGTCTGGTCCCTCTGGCTGGGTGGCTTGATGCCTATCCTGTGAGCACCTATGACTATGCCTGGAAGAAGGTTTAATTACGCCAGAGTAGTCAAAGTAATTTCAGTGATAACGCATTGCTCTTGAGATGTGAAATTACCGAAATTACACCAGTTTGAGTAATTAAGAGTAATTTGAGGCACAAATCCTACCACAGAAGCACAGGAACAACAGTTTAAGAGAGAGCAAGTGTCTGCTGGCTTGTACTGTCCATATCCTGTATCATTTAATGTTATTACCATAGCACAAAATGCATCCTCCGGCCAATTTTATTCTAAGGATGCATTTTGCACTAAGAAAAAAGCTCTCAATGCTTTTTTTAACCTTCTCACATAATTACACATTATTATAAGTACTTTTACAGTAATTACAAGTAATTACTCTTGAAACAATGATGCCATTACTTGTTCATTTTATTCCTCACACTTGTACTTATGCACAAGAGGATGAACCCATGCCACTTACTCATTGTCCCCAATCAACCACACGAGAGAGCGGTACATACTGAACTACAATGTAGAATATGCTAAACTGACCCCACCCTTAAAAAGTGAGAACAGACCACATACCCATTCTTGAACCACCCCATCTGAGTCAAGCCCAGAGAGTTTTAGGCCCATATTTATACTTTTTTAGCACCACATTTGCATTATTTTTGTACGCAAAAGCGTCGCAAACTTAAAAAAATACAATTATATTTTGTACGTTTGCGCCTCTTTTGTGTCACAAAATGGCTCAAATGCAGAGCTGAAAAAGTATAAATATGGGCCTTAGTCAGGGACAGGCTAAAAAGCTTTGAGCAGTCTGGGCAGACATCACAGGAAGTGAGACCAGTTCTATGAAGTGATTTGGTCAATTCTTATATAAATAATTCAAGGATATCCGCATGAAACTATCATTCAGCTTTAAAACAGTTACCTAGAATTGTAAACTGGACAAACTTGGCATAATAAAAAAACGACAAGACAATCATTCCTTTTTGAGACACAACTTCCATCAGTCACGACCACAAAACCAAGCTACTTATCGGGAATGTAATTTGTAACATCATAGTCCTCAATATCTGATCATTCAGCTACTGAAAAAACATCACATCTGAGGACAGGTACAACTCCTAGCTCACCGGCAAAACCCACCTCACAGCACAACAGACCTTTTTAAGAAGGGAGGTGGTGCGGGATGGGGAGAGGAAGGGGGTGACACCCATAACCACCAGAGGATTGACAGAACCCCACCAACAAATGGGAGTTTCAGTCAATTTGTTAGCACACATTTTAAGTGCCTAAAACATTTCTTTACTCAAAGAAGCCTTTCATATGTATTACCTGGGAAATCTGACAATGTTTTCATAAAGTTAGACACCTTTCTCTTCCCTACACTTATACCAATTGAACGTAGTGTAGGGCTGACAACAACAGCTCTTTGCAAGAAAACCTTAATCTCCCAAGATAAATATTACTATCAAAGATGTAGAAAGAGGTGTTAGCTTCACTCATAATTTGAAGAAGTATTCTATGGCTCATTTGAGAACATTTATATACAGAAGTGTAATACATATCTAGGCATGTGGCATTGAATAAGGTTTATCAGGTTTGGATTACTGATGACATTAGATTGACTCTTTTTCTGTTCTGGCTCAATAACCTCAGCAGAGATAACCAACTCACTATGAAGAACAATCAAAATTCTATTAGCTGCCATGACCCTGTCATCAAAATACTGTGCCACTTTGTAGAGGAAGCACAGAGACAGGAATTATTCATAGGCGTCAAAAGAAACCACCCCAAATTGCTCAAGGACAACTTGTGCTTCACCCAAAGTTTAAGAATCGGATGACATTAAAGGCATACAACTAACTATTATGCTAAATCGGAGATCCTAGTTGCAAAATTGCTATAAACAGGTTTCCTGATGAGTATGGTCACACTAGACAGGACATGTTTTGGTTTTAACTACGAGAGCATCTCTTAAAGCCAAAAACAGACAGGTGGGGAATTTAATTATGGTGCAACCTGTAATATAGTTAGCAGACAAATCGAAAACTTGAGAGAACACACTGTAGTCCATAGACAGAACCCTTCCTAAACCCATTTTTACATAGAAAGGAGAATATAATATCAAGGACTATTGATTATTCGATTCATTTGCTTCTTCCCTCAAAAGCACTTGCTCTAACATAGCAATGGCGCTTACCAGCATTGGTGGGGGATTTTAAATGTGAAATCTGCAAAGTCTGTTGCCTCATTATCAACACAAATACACAGGAAAATTAGAATACAACTGACAGCATATTAACGGTAACTCTACTAATGGTGCATATGATATCTAATGCCTATGTGAGCTCATTCATGTTGGGAAAATTATACAGAAAGTGGCACTCTTCATAATACAATGTAAAAGTCAGATCCAATAGAGAACAGTTATCACCTTATTGGTTCAACACTCAAACACAATCTTTATGATTTATATTGAAAGGTATTTGAACAAATACCGATTACTCCTAGAGGGGCTGAGCTGTCAACCTTGTTTACTTTAGAGAATGGAGCTGGATAATGAGACTGGCGTCTACAGAGAATGGTTTGAATGAAAACTCAGAGTGTACATCTGTCCCACCAAGACAGATCTGTAAAAGCTAAATATAACACATAAGTATCTCCTTTTATTATTATAATTCAGTTACCACTACTACGTAGATAACTAAACATATCCCTGCAAAGTTGTAATGTAAAAAGCTCTAGATGTATTTTCTGTTCTAAGGTTCACTAATTCACTTTTTGTTTCAATTTAACTGCATGCATATACTTTGTTATTAAGCCTAATTTATGAAAAATGTTCTTTTGATGAAGCCCGACACTGATGGCTTCGTATTTCCTCTTTTCTATGGAAATACATTTTTTATTTTCTATTTGCCAATTCTTTTTTTAATTTTATTTTGCTCTCTTTGCCATCCTTTTTATACCCCCTTTGACATCAAATAGGGTAATTGTTTCTTTGTAGACTGCTTGTCTGTGCACTAAGCTGTCTTTAACAAGATTACAGAGATGCACTCTTTTTATGCTGCTTTTGCTGCAGTCAGGGAAGGGACAGGTGCCATTTTCTCCTTAATACTCCACATGATTATGTGCGTGACTGGTTTTATCTAATGAACTGTTCCTCAATTGTGTTGCTATCACATGCCTTTTAAACCATTGTTTCATTCGTGTTCTTCTTAACAAAAAGGTCGCATCGTGTTTTCTTCACGGTGATGTTTATCTTTATCCACTTTTGGATTAATTTTCCTGCCTTCATGCCAATGGCACCTATTAAAGTCACAGTCTGAACTGGTTAAAATAATTTGAGCTCTACAGAGTCAATCAATGATTGCCAAAATGTGTGGCACACGCTGATGGCTCCTCATTGATTTACTCTATAGAGCTTAAATTATTTATAACCAGTTCAAACTGTGCCTTTAATACCGTACATTCACGTGATTCAGTCATTTGGGCTCATGAAACCTAAATACTAAACTAAGTTTGTATACCATAAACAGCCTAATTTATAATAATCACTTTGCGCCCACTTGGATCTCCCTATAAAACATATGGAGTCCAGATTGTTGGAAGGTAAGTAGCTAACAAGGGCTAGTAACAAAGACCAGTATTGCGTGTGACGGTTCTTTTGACAAGTAGGAGGCCATTTTTGCAGCAGTGCAAGCTTTCTATGTGTGGGGGTGTGAGTTTGCGCGAATGTTGTGTGCTCTGCACCTGCCCTGAATTCCTGCAGGATGTCCCTCATGCAGGCCAGCACACTAGGAACATGAGTGTGCAGCAGTGCCAGAGAGAGAGCAGGGTTTGTTCGCATGGTAGATGGGAGGGGGCAACTGGAAAGCAGAAGGTGTCCTGCAGAGCACAGCTTTGGAAACACTTCTTACCTTTGGAGATGGCAATAAGGAGACATGTGACCCCCGATAGTGGAGCAGCACCATTCAGCAGTGGGGCCGCCCCACTGTATGCACCCAAAGCGTTTAATGCAGGATGGCCCAGATTCAGTTAATGGGATTCAGATTCAGTTAATCGTTACTGTGTGCACACACTCTAATTATAGAAGATGTAGGGTCAGATGTATCATTCTTCACAATAGCGATTACCTAATTACGATTTTTAGCAAATTGCAATTAAGTAATCGCTATTGGAATGTATGAAACTCCAGGAGTTTCATACTGCGATAATCAAGGGCTCGCAAATGGACCTATCTCATTAATATTCATTAGGTAGGTCGCAATTTGCAAGCCATTGCAAAGAGCTACAATCACTGGGATGGTGGCCTGCTTTTTTAAAAATGCAGCCCGTTTTCCTCAAAGGAAAACGGGATGCGTTTAAAAATGAAAAATTAAGTTTTCTTTTCATTTTTTAAGAGTAGACACTGGTCCGTGGGACCACTGCCTGCTCTTAAAAAACGTTTTTGCAAGCATTCACAAAAGGGAAGGGGTCCCTTAGGGATCCCTTCCTCTTTGCAAATGGGTTACCACCAATTTGAAATTGGTGGTAACTGCGATTGTTTTGCGACCGCATTCACGGTCACAAAACAATCATACATACCTCTGCTATTCGGTTTTGGGAAGGGACGCCCTTGACACGCCCCTTCCTAATACCGAATCGGTATGTAGTCGCAAATCCAATTCACACTTCAGTATCAAATTGGACTTGTTACATACCAAAATGCATTTTTGCGATCGCAAAAATGTTTGATACATCTGGCCGATAATTCTTTTTTTGCATGAGCATACGCCCAGAATGGTATCAGGCAGCTCATGAAAGAACCTTAAATACCTTTGGCAACGTTGGTACTGCCACCTCTGCAATAGCTAGTAATTAAATTTTTTCACACCTATCACTTTAATTGTGATGCTAGTGAGCAGTGTATGAAAATAACAGAATAAGAAGAGCCCTTGATTTTCTCTATGCTAAATTGATGGGCTGGATGGGCGGTGCAGGTGGTTCTCTAGAAAGTCCTAATCTTTCATCTTTCTTGTCTGACCTATGTATAATTGGATTCTGGTTCTTTTTTCTGTTGTTTTTATGGATCATCTAGAATTTGGCAGAGCAGATGCTCACTGTATTTGTTGTTTCCCCACACCATTTAGTGGTAGCCGAATGCCGGGTTTCCAAAGGTGGAGCCAAAGCTGGCCATTGACAACATGACTGATATATCACAGTAACATTTGCTCCATCCTGTTTAGAGCAGGCTGATCATCCTTAGATTTCCCTGCCTGGACAGCTAGACAAGGCTTGGCTGTCGAAAGAACAGAAATCAAGGGCAAGTAATTGCAAGAAATACCTTCCTGCATGTTAGAGTTATTCTTTCCTTGTTTTTCAAAAACAAACTAACATTCTAGGATTTTATTTTTGAAAAATATAAGTTTGTCAAGTGAGTGCAACAATATGGCACCTTCTCAGCACACCCAGAGAGCATGTGTAATTATGGTCAGAGCTGCCAACTTTGGTACTGGTTAGCAAAGTTTCAGGTATCAGCATCAACTCAAAATCTTGTGATTCTGAACAAATCAATTTATCTCTCCATAAAATACAATCTTGTGTAATCAAACTGGTAGTCGAACTCCAATACCTTTGGGTCGGTTTGTGGCACACTGCAAATAATAAGAAAGCAATCTTCAGAGTAAACCCCTCCCTCTGCAGTGAATGCTCTGTTGGTTTGGAGATCCTCTGCTGTATGTGTTTTAGGCTGCAATGATCCCTTTCATGCCTGGTTGGAGGGGTATCTAAATTGCGTAGGCAGTCCCCTGCTAGGTGAGTGAAGACCCTTTCCAGGTATTACCTAGCCAGCTGGTAGACGTCTTGCTAGGTTCTAAATGTCCCCGTTTGTCCCCCACTTTCTTAAACTGGTCCGGCTGAGAAATCAATTGACATTTTGTATCTAATTAAGTTAATTAAACATCTTTTCTTTCATAGACAGCCAGATCTTCTGATCCAGCTCAGACACAGCAAAGGTTACCATCTTCTGCTCAAGTCTTTTTCTTTCGTTTAACAGTTCCTACTTTGGTGGAATCTGTAGAATCAACAGCAGTTCTCTGTACTTTAAAATAGCAGGGGTTGTAGCTCAACCACTTGAGTAGGCCGGACATCAGATAGGCAGGATGTCCTCTCATTGGGGTTGTGTACCCCGGGAACCCATCTTTACATTTACATTTACATTTACATCTCTTCTTCCTGCTCAGCATGAAGCCTCTGTCTCCTTCTAAAGCTTCAATTGAGTGTAGACTAGGGGTATATTTACAAAGTATTCACACAATGAACCATAGCAAGGGAAATTGCTGCTCTGCATGTAGGAGAGAGAGAGAAGAACTACTCCATATTTTCAAAGAAATGGCAGAGGTCTGCTTTCTCCTTGTGCAGGTGCACTTTCTGCATGCCTAGTACCAATGCATCCTTGTTCCATATTGCAAGGGTGTCTTTGTTATGGCCAGGATAGTTTTTGTACAAGAAGGGAAATCCCTCCTGCATAAAAAGCTTTCCTTTGAAGCTTTTTCCCCTTTGTAGGCGTGCTGTATCATGCAAAAAGGAAATAACAACGAGAAATAAATATATTTGTCTTCATTACACCAGCCTCAGACAGGTGCATGTAGTGCACTGATGTAATATCAGGCATATTACATCACTGCACTACAGTGCACCATTTTGGCGCAAACCCATGTCTGCTTCTCTTTGTTAATATGAGTTTGCATCAAAATCCATGGGTGAATGCACAAGAATGCCCATGCACCACGTATAGAACACCTGTTGGACGCAAACTAATGCAAGACATAGTAGTGCACTGCTTTCCATTACTTTTTTTTTTACTAATGCACACAAATACCAAAAAGAATTTTGCATCAAGCTGCATCAAAAGTGTCCAACCCCAATGCAATATCTGATGTAGCCGTTGGTTTGGTGTACTCTCTAAACTATGACCTTCATAGTTGGCATACAAATAAATGTGCAAAAATGTTTTTGGACCAAGAAAGAGCCCAAGGAAAGGAACCTACAGTGATGCAATAAGAGTACCTCCGTCTGACAGTGGGCAGTCATTGGAACAAGGGACGCAGGGAGAAGAGAGTGCAGTACCTCTCAAAAAGAAACAGTAACGCTGTGGATAGTGACTTGTGAGAGGACTCTCAGGGGAGCACCCCCCATTCACGGAGGGAGTACAGACAAGATCAAATTCTCTACTTGGCGTTTATATATAAGTACCAACAACACCTTTACAAGTATAATTAATAAGATACTGAAACCTTAAAAGGGAGAAATTCATTGTTCATTACAAAAACAAAATCAACATAACACAATACTTCATAAATACAACCCTAAAAATAAATGAGATTCAGACCAATTTACCCACAAAAATACCAGTCTGAGTTAGACCATTTGTTTGTGAAAATGTTGGAGGAAGCAAAAACAGTTGGGGACATAATTACAAGCCCCTAGTGCCAACGGCGCATCACTTTTTGTGATGCTCAGGTGGCACTGTACACTGCACCATATTTACAATGAGGCGCTAAGCCACTTTTTGTTGCTTAGCGCCGCCTTGTAAATATGGGCACCTCTGACACAGTTTTCTGCGGCAGAGGGGCGTACAATGGGTGTTGCTATGAGCATTGCTTCTGACGCATCCCCAGATTTACAAGAATTCATAAAGCTGTGGCAGGGTCAAAAACTAACGCCACCCCTGGGGTGGCGTTAGCATGGCAAAACAAGAAGAAATACTTTTATTTCTCCTCCTTTTTGCTTTTTCCATGTGTGCTGCATTCAACAGCACACATAGAAAGAGCAAAAGGCCATGAATGATGGTTAATGTGCAGGAAGGTGTCCCTTCCTGCACATAAACAATCATTCAATAATGACGATTTGCTACTTCTGTGTGCTATAATCTGCAGCACACATAGAAGTGCCAAATCACCATTGTAGATTGTTTATGTGCAGGAAAGAACACCTTCCTGCACATAAACAATCATTCCCTTCAGCGCAGATACTCTTGGCACTGGCAGCTAAATTTAGCGCCAGCACTAAGGGGAAACACAGGGTTGCGCTGTATTTTTGTAAATACGGCGCATCCCTGCATTTCAGAACTGACTCAGCGCTGCGCTGCACATTTTTGCACAGTGCCGTACTGCACCAGTTCCTTGTAAATCTGGCCCTTGGTTTGTTAACTCCAATATCAAACAACTAATCATGAACAAATAAGGGTAGCATCTGCCTCTGATGGGGCGCTACCCACAGAATCTATAAGTAGTTTAAACTATTTTCAGGTTTCATTAGTATTAGTGAGCACCTTCTTTAGTTTTAGCATGATGTCACAAATGTGACACTACATAGCAGCTATTATTCCTCTATCCCCTCTGCCACCACCTCTCCTGCAGGTCTGATTGGACCACTTCCTTTCAAGAGTGTGTGCCCCTGATTTTAAAAATTCTTAAAAATAGGGGATTGTTTGGGACTAATCAGGGGTAGATGGGTGAGATTTTCTTAATCAACAGCTGTTTATAACCAGCACCTGTTGTTCCCCAGTTTTTTGCCATGCCACCCTTCACTAAACTCCCCAACGTTGGTTGTTGAATTTCCGGAGAGCATGTCTAGCCAAGAGCTGGTTAACAAAAACAAATGAATTTCCAGGAAATCGAAGAAAGCACAGTAAATGTACCTTTGATTTCTAATGACTTGATTTGAGCACATTTATACCTGACTTCTCTGAAAGCCTCATTATTTCATGACCTCTTCTATAATCTTTTGCCCCCAGGAAGAGGTCATCGTGACCCTGACATAATGTTGTTGAAGATTCTAGTTATCTGTTGGTTCCAGATATCTGATATGCTCAAACATGTTTGCTGTTCGCTGACTGTCCAGCTTTGGAAGCTGCCAACCTGTTTGTCTGTAAGACACAGTGATATATTATTTTTTTTAGCCCTTTATCCTTTCTGCCTCTAGTCTTAAGTCTCTTTCTCTCTCTTTCTGTTTCTTTCATCTCCCCTCCTTTCTTCTTAGGTATCACCCAGGACTTTCAAATCTCCACGTCTACCAGGATGGAGGACAACTGTAGGACAGGGAGTCAGTCAGTCTGGCACCCAGCAGAGACAGCTAAGTAAGAATGGAAAGATCCATTTGAATTCCTTCTGGGGTGGCCTTGTCGTGCTTGTATGAGTGCACATGCACATGCATGTCAGCATACGTTTCGTGGGTGCAGGGCACCAGTCCTAATGAAAATAGTGGGGGAGTAATTATCATCTGCAATTCACAATGGTGCCAATGAAGTGACATCGCAAGATGTTGTGCCATGTCCTTATAACAATCCTCACTTAAAAGGCGAGTTACCTATTTTACAAAAATAACAAATTAACATAATCACAAAGGAATGTGTTTGTGAGTGTACAAAGAACACGTTTTGGTTTTACTTTGTACGCAACACATATATTTTTACCAAATGTGTAACCGAGCTGGAAACAGCTGAAATGACAATATTTTAGGCAGACATTTAAAACTTTAAAGTTACATTTCAAAACTGCTCTAAGTGGGTAAACAAAATGTTCTGTTTGTATGTCTTTTAAACCGTTAAAATTTATGTTAATACGTGATGGAATTATTTATCTAGCATCAAAGAACTTTCCATTTGAAAGGGTTCACAGTGTGAAGTTCTCTGTTAATTCTCAGATAAGAGATTGGAACATAACCTCCTCTTGGGCCACTCTGACAAACAAAAGACATGCTGCCAGTGAGAAAATAGATTTAAAAACATGCTGAGACCAGGTTACAGGCATACTGTCAGTATTAGCAAATGCAAGCAGCTGCAGTGCTGGCAAAGCTGGATTTAGCGCTGGTGGCGCCCAGTACACAATCTTTTTTGGCACCCCAGGACCTCCTCCGCAGATTCCCTCACTACCACCTGGTAAAGTGCCCCTCATCTCTCAATAGCCCCTCTCTCACATACTTTTCATTTGTTTTGAAGTGATGGGAAAGGTTGGAGTTACTAATCCACTCAGCTATCCTCATAAAATACAAATCTGTTATGTGCAGCAGGCATATTAACCTTCTGCGCTACTCTATAGTGAGTCAGAACTGACACTAGACAAAACTCTGATCCCTCTCTCTAACAGGGACGTTAATCACAAAATGTATCTTAACATTTTTATTCCGCATGAAAACTGGATGCACAAGGAACTCTGCAGCAGGTGCATTTAAATTGTAAGTTATTGCTAAACAAAGCGCCACCCTCCAAGGTCAGTGCCCCCCTCCGTGTCAGTTTCCAGTGCAACTACACTGATCGCCCTGCCCTAAAGCCAGCTCTGAGTTCTGGGGCACAAGGTGACACTTCTCAGCCTTGGACTAAGAGGAACGGATAGAGAGAGAGAAATCAAGAGAGGGAGAGATAATGCCTGTGTGTATGATCTCTGTATAAAAGAGAGAGAAAATGATGGAGAGAGAGAGGTGCAACCGAGAGTCCCCTTGCATGTAAATGAGTGTGTGAAAGAGAGAGGGCTGGGGAGAGAGGAAGTGTCTGCATGTGTATTTGTCTAAGTCCTGTGTGTGAAAGAGAGAGAGGGGTAAAGCAAGAATATTTGTGTGCATGGCTGCATATAGCCTGTCTGTGAAAGACATGGATAGGGGGAGAGCGTGTAGGTATCACGGTCACCACTAGGTTGTTATAGTTAGGACCATTTTTACCATATAGATGAAACGTTTTTTGTTTGCCAATAATTTTAGTGCTTGATGAATCTTCAACGGGATCCCACTGTATGTCAATGGGATTTTTCAGATATTTTTAACATGACTACAGCCTGAACCGATGAATAGAATTACATCAAATTTGGCAGAAAACTAGTTCTTGGTCCCAAAAGCGTGCTGTTTGTGATTTGGTGTAAATCCATTCAGTAGTTTTGAAGAAATTAGAGTTTAAAAATATAGATATCTATGGATGCAGATTCTCTGTGGATCTGACTGCACCTGTGCAGATATCTGATGATTGGCTGTCAACACTTCAACCAGGAAGTGTTGGCAGCCATCTCGGGACTCGGTTTCAGTCGAGTCCCAGAAAAAAAGTTTAAAAAAAGAAAATGGTCCAGGGTAGAGTCACCCTGACCCCTTAGCTCCTTAGGGATTAAAAAGCATTTTTTTTTTTTTTTTTTACAATTTTCAGCATGGATCCACTGAAAGTTTGGAAAAAAAACAAATGCAGGCTCCAGGGCTTGTTTTGTAAAGAGCCCCTAGGTGTGCCAGGTCCTGGGGCAATCACATTTTTAATGGAGATGGGGGTCCACATCCCCAGGGCTTTTAAGGAAATGGATGTGGGGGGGCCACCAGGCCCCCCACAGTCCCGGGAACCTCCACCTCCCCGGGACTTCAAACAAATATGATGCGGGAGCAGTACGCCCCTCCCCGCAGCCCCAGGGTCTGTCATCTCCTTGGGGCAATGCTCGTGAAGGGGGCCGCTTAGCCCCCTTCATGGAGCCCCATAATGGCACTGGGGACCACGACCCCCCTAGGCCAGTTCCTGCTATGTCCCGGGATGCCCACCCCCGGGACATAGCTGTTTGCTTTTGCACGTCTACAATGGCAATTTGGCATTTGTATGGGTGCTACAGAATGCAGCACACATAGAAGTACCAAATCGTCATTTGTGAATGATTGTTTATGTGCAGGAAGGTGTCCCTTCCAATACATAAACAATCATTCATGGCCTTTTGCTCTTTCTATGGTTGCTGCAGAATGCAGCACACATGGAAAAAGCAAAAACGAGGAGGAATAAAAGTATTCCTCCTCATTCTGCCATGCTGGGGTGGCATTAGTTTTTGGCGCTGCCACAGATTTCAGACTTGTAAATCTGGGGCAGCATCAAAAGCAATGGGGGTTGCGGTGGAACACCCACAGCAACACCCATTGCTCACCCCTCCAGTGCAGAAAACTCTATCGGAGGGGCCCATATATACAAGGTGGCGTTAAGCCACAAAAAAGTGTCTTAGTGCCACCTTGTAAATGTGGCGAACTGCACAGCACTACCACAGCGTCACAAAAAGTGACGCTTTGGTGGCAAAAGGGCCTTGTAAATCTGGCCCTAAGGGTCAGAATTATCACCTGGCACCATGCAACATGGTGCAAGATCAGCGCAAAACTTAAGTGAGACTTGTGAAGCCACACTAGACCACCTTATGTGGCCCTGTGTGGCTTCATAAATCTTGAGTAATGTAATACAGCACAAATCGCTGCATTACATTAGTCTGCCCCAAAGAGGTGTTTCCATGGGTATTGCGTGGGTGTTCCCAGGCAACATTGATCAATTTTGACACATTCCCAGTTTTATAAGAACTTGTAATCCTCTGAATTTATCAAAAAGATAACCCTACCCAGGAGAAGAATAACGAGAAGACGTATCTTTATTCTCCTCATTTTTTTCTCTTCTGCAGCACATATAGAAAGAGAAAAAGGCCTCTCAGGATTGTTTTTGTGCACGAAGGTTCCCTTTCCTGCACAAGAACAATCCTGCGTACAATGCAGGTACTCTTGCATCATGGCACAAGGGCGTTGGTGCTATGCAGCTCATTGTGCTCCAGTGCAGGGGCAAAGGATAGGAGTGTGCCATATTGGATTAATACAGCACATGCCTGCACTTTCCCTGTGGCGCAGGGCAGTGCAACAAGGTGAATTGCTGAGCCGCCCTGAGCCACAAAGCCCATAAATATGGGTCCAACATTTGAAATTGTAAACAATCCCTTCTTTAAAAGATTTTCAGATATCAGAAGGCCACTACTTTATAATGTGTATGCTATAACACCTTGTGTGCCATCCTGTACTGGTTAGGGGTCGGAGTCTGGTACGTTTTCTTTTTTTAGTGACGCACCCCGGACAATCATATTTCTGGATTCTGCCCTTCTTTCAGCAGTCCCCTCAAGCGGCAGGTGCACCAGCACCAAGCATCCCTCAGGACATTCGTGCTACTCAGAGACTGAGCTCATTGGCATTCAGTGACCACACCCCCTTCAGAGTGCTCATAGCACCCAGAGCACTAGTGCACATTGGCACTGAGCACCCGCATCCAAGGTTAAAGCATTCATAGTACTAGGGGCACTAGCACAGGGCACCCACATCCAAGGTCAAAGCATTCACATGTCTAGGAACACTAGCACAGGCACTGAGCACCCACATCCAAGTTCAGAATATTATACTACTAGGAGCACTAGTACTGTGGCAGCGATCACCCACGTCCAAGGTCAAAGCATTCAGATTTCTAGGAGCACCGGCACGGGCATAGGGCACCCACATCCAAGGCCAAAGCATTCACATTTCTAGGAGCACCAGCACGGGCATAGGGCACCCACATCCAAGGTCAAAGCATTCACATTTCTAGGAGCACCGGCACGGGCATAGGGCACCCACATCCAAGGCCAAAGCATTCACATTTCTAGGAGCCCGAGCACGGGTATAGGGCACCCACATCCAAGGCCAAAGCATTCACATTTCTAGGAGCACCGGCCCAGGCATAGGGCACCCACATCCAAGGTCAAAGCATTCACATTTCTAGGAGCACCGGCATGGACAAAGGGCACCCACATCCAAGGCCAAAGCATTCAGATTTTTAGGAGCACCAGCACGAGCATAGGGCACCCACATCCAAGGTCAAAGCATTCACATTTCTAGGAGCACCAGCACGGGCATAGGGCACCCACATCCAAGGTCAAAGCATTCACATTTCTAGGAGCACCGGCACAGGCATAGGGCACCCACATTCAAGGTCAAAGCATTCACATTTCTAGGGGCACCGGCACGGGCATAGGGCACCCACATCCAAGGCCAAAGCATTCACATTTCTAGGGGCACCGGCACGGGCATAGGGCACCCACATCCAAGGTCAAAGCATTCACATTTCTAGGAGCACCGGCACGGGCATAGGGCACCCAGATCCAAGGTCAAAGCATTCACATTTCTAGGAGCACCGGCACGGGCATAGGGCACCCACATCCAAGGTCAAAGCATTCACATTTCTAGGAGCCCGAGCACGGGCATAGGGCACCCACATCCAAGGTCAAAGCATTCACATTTCTAGGAGCACCAAGGTCAAAGCATTCACATTTCTAGGAGCACCAGCACGGGCATAAGGCACCCACATCCAAGGTCAAAGCATTCAGATTTCTAGGAGCACCGGCCCAGGCATAGGGCACCCACATCTAATGCCAAAGCATTCACATTTCTAGGAGCTCTAAACCAGGCACCGAGCACACACGTCCAAGTGCTTGTGCTTGCTCTGGCTTGAGAGTGAGTCTTCAGGTAAAATCAAATTTGCATTCCTGACATTTGTGGAACCAACTGAGGAATGCACATGGATCCACAAAAAGCATTATATGAAATATACTACTTTGTACGTCACCAAGTTGCAGAGTTTGCGTGCACATTATCCAGAGTTTTGGCAGGGCAATCGAGAAACAATTTCTAGCAAGACAGAGGTTTTGCTGTGTCTTAAAGTTTCAGTTCGCTCACTTCACTGTTCTGTGCGTTTTGCACTACATATGTATTCCAATCGCGATCAGCTTTTACCAGCCACCACTAAGCACAGCTGCCACCCCGTTTGTTGAAAGTTGAACGGCCATGACTGTCTATTCAGTCTGGAGGAGGGGTTTTACCCTTCCTGCCAAAAAAACTGGCTCCACTACGGCTAAGTGGAAGCGGCCTATAAGGCTCAGCTTCTACTGTCACTCAGTCCAGTATATTGCTGCATGTTCCACCTGATGACCCTTCTTCTAATGTCTCCGTTTTTGATACTTCGACCCTGTCGCCTAAAGGGAAACCAAGCACAGCGCCAGGAGATTGTGAACTGGAAGGTCGAGCTGAACATCTGATGTACCCTGTAAGTCTCCATCTCCTCGTCTGCAGCCAGTTCCAAGTATATGTACAATGTATCCTGCCTTGTTAATAAAAATGAGGCATGATTTCTACAATTGCCTAATGCCCCCTTTGCAGTGTGCTGCATTAATGCATTCAGCCCAGCATTCAGATGTGGTGCGAACTGCCTCTGGAGTGAGGCACAGACAATAAATAACCCATCAGGATCACAAGTGATCAATTAAGGACCATAAATGATCAAGTAAGGCTGCTGGAATTAAAATTGAGCTCCCTTGGTTCCAGGGTGCCATCTAAGACAGTAAGGGCCTGAGTTATACTTTTTTCATTTTTTTGACGCAAAGGTGTGCAAACATAAAATATAAATGAATTTTGTAAGTTTGCGCTGCTTTCGCTAAAAGCGTATGAATCAGGCCCTAAGGGCCAGATGTAGGAAGAAACCACATTGCGACTTGCAATTTGCGAGTCCGTGCGACTCGCAAATTGCAAGTCGCAATTTGGTATGCAGAAAGGTGTCTCAGACACCTTCTGCAACTCGCAATGGGGTCGCAAAGACCCACCTCATTAATATTAATGAGGTGGGTCGCAGTTTGCCACCC
Source organism: Pleurodeles waltl (assembly GCF_031143425.1). Classification (NCBI taxonomy): domain Eukaryota; kingdom Metazoa; phylum Chordata; class Amphibia; order Caudata; family Salamandridae; genus Pleurodeles; species Pleurodeles waltl. Next base: position 742,077,210 of record NC_090450.1, on the reverse strand, counting down.
CATTGCGAGTATGGGCACTCACGGGGATGGTGGCCTGCTGGAGTCAGCAGACCACCATATCCGTGACTGCTTTTTAATAAAGCAGTGTTTTTTTTTTCCATCTGCAGCCCGTTTTCCTTAAAGGAAAACGAGCTGCACTTGGAAAAAAAAACGAAACCTTTAGTTTCGTTTTTTTCAGGGCAGGACCACTGCCTGCCCTGAAAAAATATTTTTTTTTCCAATCACAAAGTGGAAGGGGTCCCATGGGGACCCCTTCCCGTTTGCGACTGGGTTACCATCTACTTCAAGTGGATGGTAACTGCGATTTCATTTGCGACCACTTTCGTGGTCGCAAATGAAATTGCATTGCATTGCGAGTCGCAAATAGGAAGGGAACAGAAGGTGACGCAGACACGGTGGTAGGGTGGTATTAAACTGGCCTCAGGCACATGCGCCCGGCCTCTTTTATTGGCAGGGTCACCTGACTGGTGACGCCTGTGTTGGGTGGGTGTGGGTTACATCTGTAAGACCAGCCCTCAGCAGAGTGGCTGGCAGAAAGACTAGAACGAGTCCAGCTGGACTCTACACACCCCTTCCTATTTGCGAGTCGGAAATGCATTTTGCGAGTCGGATCCGACTCGCAAAATGCATTTCTGCATTGCAAAGAGGCTTTTGCGCCTTGCAAACGGCTTTTTTCGCTGTTTGCGAGGCGCAAACATCTTTGCTACATCTGGCCCTAAGTGTTCACTGTACAGTCCTCCCCTTAGCAAAGTCTGGATGTTGGGAGTGGTTTGGGATGTGTTGAAATGTTGAGATAATGAACCGATCTTTACTGATTAGTCAAAAACAACGTTCTCGTAGCATCACTGTCCACGCCCACAGAGATGCATAAAAGACGTTGGTAAACTGTATCCTACTTAATTAGGAGGCTGGGGCTCAATTTCCCTTGTTTAGTCGAAACCAATATTACTCAAAGTGATATTCGGTCTATGAACCAGCTCATAATGTGTAATCTCGTTTATCATTGTGTGTCTCTTTTACACTAAGCAAATTAAGTTAACAGTGTGGGGTCTGTATGTTTACCCATGTCTAGCGCACGAGACAATCAGGGCAGTTTTGTTCTGTTTAAACACAAGATACAAATATTGTGTCTAAATAATAAATTAGTATTTGTAAAGTTACTGTTAGGAATTGCTTTTTAAACGGGCACAGGCAGATTTTAAGGATCTTTTAAGAAGCGAGGAGCTTTACTTGTACCTCTCGCTGACCACTAGAGGGGGCCCTTTCACAAGGCATCCACAGCAGCACTTGACTCTGTCCTGGAGTATTCTGCTAAATTCATCTCAGACCACTATGTGAAGCTGGCGGCCGTCCGAAGCTATCTTGCATTAAGGAGAAGTACGAGTAGTCTGTGTGAAACACAGGTGGGCGTGCAGGCACAAATCGTCATGGAAAGCCGTGGGCCCTGCGTCATCTGAATGCACTTACCGGTCCAATTACTGCGCATCTAATCAAATGTAATAACCGGAAAAAACTAATATTTGTGTAGGCACCGTGCTAGCACCAGTAGAAGAGGCTGAGCCTTGCTCTGCGAGTTCCAATTTGAGGGTTTTTAAGATCACTTTTTCCCAACAACTCCACACAATGAACCGTCCCAATCGGTTCGCTATTCATAGCGAAACTTTTGAATTCCATATAAATAATGGGAAATGGGGTTACTGACGACTGTTCATTTATTTATTTTTGATGTATAACAATAAGGAATTATATTTAGCCAGGAGAAGAAAACAAACACAGGTTCTTCCCTCGTGTTGTTCTGGATCCCAATATTCCCAGCGACTTTTCATTGTTCATTTATTTGTGCAGTGCTTTGAAATGTGCTGATATGTCACCGACTCACTTCCCAGCGCTAGGAGGAAAGGTATACATGCAGAGAGAGTAAAATACCGTGATGCGGGGGTTAGAAACCAGCCGAAGACACCTGAATCGAGCACCGTACAATTAATATTGATTCTAGTTCAATGACGTGAAAGGTTCTGCCCTTGTGTCACACAAGTTGTGTGTTTGATAAGCTGAAGGTAGTTGCGTTCAGTACAGACGTGAGGGCTGAGGAAGGCCGCGCAGTGGCATGACCAAACATGATGGGACGCCCCTGCAGAATGTGGTGAGGGGAACATGAGACCTTTACTTTTCACAGATGCTCATAGCTTTGGTTTGAAAGGGCCCCACCTGTGGCGCAGTCCCTTCCCCCAACCCTTGCCCCCTTGACCCCAAGCACCCCTACTTGCGCCACAGGGGCTGTAGGAGCCTATGCTACCTCTCTGAGTCACAGTTTTGGTCCCTGACCTACTGAAGTTTTTCCACAGTGTTTTACTCTCTTGAAGCTAGGTTGTTGAAGCACAAATGAAGGTATCTGGCTAATGCTAATTCATGAGTCAACATTTAGTTGCATAGCTTCAGTATGTGTTGTATCTGATGCAAAATATTTTGCATTTTATTTTAGATTTCACCAGAAGCCAGTGGAGTGTTTCTAAGGCTGAGATGAGACGGTCTTGTATACACAAGGGTAGCCGCATTCTCGCTGGTTGGTTTTGCACCCTTTGGAGCCTCGCAGTGTGCTTTGTAAAAGGCTGGTACAAACTACATTACAATAGTCCATGCTTGCCATTACCAAGTAAATGTAGCTCTCTTTGATGATTGGATTGCAGGAGCAAAATGTATTTTTGGATGAGCAAAAGTTGAAAGTTTTGTTCGTTGATGACTGCATCAATTTAGAGACTGAAGTTGAGGTCTACTTCGCCAATGATCCCTACATTTCGAGTGACCTGTTGTATAGTGGTCTATAGGGACCCATACAGGTGGATAAGTTGAAATGAAGGACAATTAGGGTCAGGCCTTCTCATTGATTAAACTTCAATCTTTGTGCCATTTAAACAAAGGAAACTCCTTTATCCGATGCTTGATTTGCTCTAGGTAATCTCAATGAACACAGGTTCTTCTGCACCATTCTCCAGATGGGAATGGGAATGCGTATCATCACCCTACATTTGGCAATGTAAAAGGTGTTGTTCAACTAGGTTATAAGGGAAAGAACACAAGTATTGCACATGAGGAGGTTTCCAAATTGCAATTTGCAGAAGAGTGAATCAGATGATCCAGTTCCTATTTCTGGAGTAATGATTTAATCCAATTATATGCTAACCCTGATCACTCTGCTCACTCTTCAATCATCCGGAACAGCATGTTGTGGCTCACTATGTAGTAGGTTGCCAAGATAATTTATAACTCTAAATTTCCTACATCAAAGTACCAGGGGCTCGGGGGACAGACCTCTGCTCAAAACTTTGGCTTTGTTTGACCTAGCAGGTTTAATTGGAATCTGGGTGTTTTTCGTTTATGGGGTCCATTGGTTCTGCAGTAGGCAGTATTGTCGATTTTAAAAAGTGCATGGACACGGTTCATTACTCATTCCCATTTCTTGACTTTTTGGCATCATTTAAGACTTTCAACACCATGCCTGGTGCATGTTCCCATGTGGATCAAAGAGCTTCCCTGAATAGCTCTTCTTTTTCTGTACACACACTCAACATACAGTTGCCACTATGGCCAGACTGGTGCTATGCAGCTCCCTATATGTTTTAATCCTTATCACATAATAATTTGCTTGTCTACCTCTCACATACGCCGCCCAACATGCAACCAGGCACTGTGTGCCATAACAAAATAACCAAATATCGGTGGTATCTCAAGTAAAATGTGAAAACACAACCCACAATGGCTGAAATCTAAAACAATGCCCTCAGAACCACAAAGCCTACACAGTGTATGGTTATGCACTTAAGGGCCCAACGTGGGGGTTTTAAGTTCTGTTCATGTATTACAACACAGTACAATATATTATTTGAGCTCCATTAAAAATGTTCATCTTTTACCCTCTGTATGTTGGGGAGCCTGGATGAGGGTTTTAAAAGTCAGAGCGATTATCTTAGACTTCAGCCTGGGCTATAATGGAAACCAATGTAAATTATAAAGTACAGGCACAATATGGTCACACCTGCCAGTGCAGATAGTCAGAATACACCCGCCTACACCACCATCCAATGCATTGCTGCCAGAAGGAAGCATTGGAACATCTTCGCAAAAAACATATGAAAGTTAGGTGACTTTATCAGGTTATTTATGTGGAGATCTAGCTTGAGCCCTATACCAAGGATAAAATGAAAATTGTTCACCTGGGTGGCTAGCAGACTCCCCCGAAAAGGTCCCCTGTCCATTACTGAATGGACACACTACAGTTTGTTTCCATAGAGAAGAAGTAATTCGGTTCATATGGTATACAGTTTTCAGCAGAACTGAGTCTTCCAACTAGCAAGGTCAAAACATTGCCACAGATGTTTGACACATAAATAGATAACACATGGAAATACAGTTGTATATCACCATTATAATGGTAATGAAGATACACAGACCCATATTTATACTTTTTTAGCGCCGCATTTGCGCCATTTTGTGACGCAAAAACGGCGCAAACTTGCAAAATACAATTGTATTTTGAAAGTATGCGCCGTTTTTGCGTCAAAAAGCGGCGCAAATGCGGCACTAAAAAAGTATAAATATGGGCCAGAGTCCATCCTGCAATGCTCACAAAGGCTCAGCATAAAAGGTGAACATCATGGGTGCCAGGGTGGCTCCAGGTGGCTCAAGATGGGACTGATTCAGATTGCTCACTGTCTAAAAACTATATGGAATAAAGGAAAGAAGCAACCAAGAACTCTGTCACCATAGCTGAACATAGCCCACCAAGACGTCAGTGAGGACCTCACAGGTCACTTCTGTAAAGGGCACAGAGAGATTTCAGGGGCAAATAGCTACCAAGCGACCCCCACCATTACATATACAACGTGGATCTTCTAGTCAGCCAGTACAAACGCCAGCCTGGTAGTGTCTCAGCAAGTTGTTATCCAACAACTTGTCAGCTGCACACGTCTCTAAACCGTTGCCCATATGTGGCAGGCGGGTAACTGGATGATAATAATGCAACATTGATATGACTGTTGTGAACTTTTTGAGGAGGGTTGTGACTGTTAATCAGCTCTACCATGATGTGACACAGGGCATAGAAAGAAGCCTGCACAACTTAGGAAACCGTTACCTGCATATGATGCAAGCTCTATACTTAGAGTAATGGGTGCCAATTTTTTTGTTTTCTAAGGTGGGGGAATTTGTTCAGCAAGTCAGCATCAGCGTTTGATGTTAAGGAAATAGCCTCTTTCTCACACTGCAACTTGCTGGTGTCATACTCGACATTAACAATTTTCAATGGGAAAACAGTTGGAGAACTGTGAGATTGTTAACTAGAGGAATGAGAAGACCTTCTATACAAGAACAAGGATCTTGATTTATTGCTTTAATCTAACATCTGTAACTGGACATAATCAACCTTGGGTTGAATAATTTGTCCAGTGTAATCAATATTGGCATGCTTCAATTGGATCAACGAGCCCATTCCTCTTACATGCCTTTACTTGTGCCCTAAAGCACTCATTAATTCAGAGAGTTTCGGCTCCAAGGACACCCTGGCCAATAATACAGCCAGTCTGCCATTAGCTGCACGTGTGAGTTAAGAGTGGCTTGCTCTTGGCAAACAAGTATGTGATGGTATCATGAATGTTGAGTCCTTTTCTATCCAGAGCATTCTTCTATCTAAGTTACATCTGCTAAGCAATTAATCAAAATGCTGATCACACATGATTCATATGACTTACGTTTGGTTCATGTGATTGTGTTTTGCAGTGCGATGATCAAGTGTACATGAATGTATTTGCAACATTTTATCTAAATGCTGACTGCTTCATTTTTATGTTAGCTTGTTAATGATTGCTAGGAGCTTCTAGGAGGCTGGTAACTACATGTTTCACTTCTGTTGATCTACAAAAGAACACAGGCTTGTGGAATTAATATAATTGAAAGGGTATCAGGTCATTTTCTGTAAGTTGTTGCCATTAAGAGTCTTAAACAACAATGAGATTGTGTTATAAAAGTCAAACACACAAAGTGAAGGGCAGAGAGGAGCCTTCATGTCAGGCGACACTTGGTACAGGATGTACATCATGTCTCCGGTTCCTAATGATGGATATTAAAGGGAGGTTCTTAGCCTTTGTGTGATGATTTATCAGTGCAGCAGGGCTCCTGAGATGATAATAGTGACCTTGTTATTTTCTTATACACAGAACTTCATTGTTCAAACAGATAATTGGGTGCGTACCATTAGTGAAATTAGTAATATGTTTTATTCACTGCTGTGCTAGAATTCTATAATTAGACTTGTGCTTAGAAGTAGCAAAAAAGGGGTAGGATTGCTATGTACTAATAACAGCAATTATGCTGGAGTGGTATCTATTATTCTTGCTTCTAGTAACCATTGCTGTTTCCTTACTATTTCTCTCCATTGTGGGTACAATTCATGATGTGTGCACTAGTCTAGGAATTTGACTTAATTTTTTTTTACATCTATCCTTAGTGATCTAATGTTATTGAGTGTGCTATTCCTTCATGAAAGAGGGTTTGGGGCTCCACTGATTGTCCCTGTAACATCTCATATGATTGCCATTACCTAGAACACACATCACTCTGATAATGCTCAGTGTGTTGTGGAATGGTCACAATACAACTGTTTTTCTTATTCAGTTTGGCACATTGAGTAAGTCCTTAGAGCCACAGGATCTAGAAAACCTACCTCTGTGCCCTTATAAAAACCTAGAGAACATATAATTGGTTATGTTTCATCTCTCACATTGGCAGACCTTTTATGTGCTAGCTATTTGAGCAAAGATGCAGTTTGAAAGAGCATTACCAGGAATACCATGATATTTTCTTTAAGATTTTTTCAATTCTTTATGTTTTCTCTTAACACAGTAACTGATATTTGCTAATATTGTTTTCACATATGTTCTGTGCTAGTTTGGCCTCTAATAAAAGCCTCTAATAGCACTAGTCAGATGGGGTGGGGGGAATGCTGGCTCAAATGAAAGAGTGAAGGTGTCCCAGAACAATATGCCTATTGTGTGTGGCGAGTTATCTGTTTCTAATGAGTACCCATTCCAGCTAAGGTTTTGAGAAGCTCAATGGACACCTGCACGTTTTCTCCACTCTGAATAGTAAGTTGGAATACCTGTACTGCCTGTGGGCTAAAGGAAATCTACCAAAGCCATCACCAAAATCACTTGGCAGCAGTAAGGGTCAAGGTGCCAACCCTCTGATACCATCCGTAGTCAAACAATGCATGATGTCACTTCTATTGCTCCTATTTTTGGTGAACCGAAGTCCATGATGTAGCTGGTGGAGAGGATTGGCCTTTGTTTTCTTTCTTTCCAGTTACACTAAGGGCAGAGCCCAGCCTCTTGAATGGTTGGTTTCACAGCGTGAGCCAGAGATATCTACTGTTAAGCTGATTAGAGACCTGAACCTGGTTAGCCTTGTACTATATCTCATACATCCTTGAGTCCGCCATTTTGTCTGTATTTCATTTGGTCCTTAGCTGTTAACATAATTTTAAGCTAGCCCTGAAAAATGTCAGCATGTGCTGTGGGAATACTCCTTACAGCGGACTGAAAGGTATAGAAGGTATTTATGGTAGGTAAGTTGCATGCGCAGCCCATCCTTTAGGGCGGAGGGGCCATGCCCCCCCACCTTTTGCCCCTAATGAAGAGTGTCTGTCAGGTTGAACAAAGGTCAGCCTGACAGACACTCTTCATTTTCAGCTCAGACAGCCAGGAGTGAGACATGCACGATTTGCACAGACTCCTGGCTGCCTGAGAAGGTCACATCTCCTATGGGCGTGACCTCCTCAGCTCAGCAAAGGTGCCTCAAGGCCCTCTCCTGGGTGACGAGTAAAGCGTCTCCCATTGACTTCGACCTGGGCGCTTCAGGTTTAAGCCCTGAAGCCCCTAGGGCGAGTGTCAATCAGTGACACTTCGTCACAGAGTGGGGTGGGGTCAGCAGTCTCACTAACCCCTATCCCACTCTGTGACGAGGCTGGGACTGCTGCCTTCCCTCATTGGCTGACCTAGGGTCAGCCAATGAGGGAAGGCAGCAGTCCCAACCCTCCAGGGACCTCAAGGCTGAAGGTAAGTGTGTGTGTGATGTTTTAAAATGAATGTTTGGTGCGTGCATGCATGTTTGATTGTTATGAGTGTTGTTAATGGATGTGCATGCTGTGTGTGTGAAAGAATTAGTGCGTGATGTTTTAAAATGAATGTTTGGTGCATGCATGCATGTTTGAATGTTATGAGTGTTAATGGTGGTGCGTGCGTGCCTGTGTGAAAGAATGAGTGTGTGTGTGATGTTTTAAAATGAATGTTTGGTGCGTGTGTGCATGTTTGAATGTTATGAGTGTTGTTAATGGATGTGCGTGCATGCGTGTGTGAAAGAATGAGTGTGTGTGAACTTTTAAAATGAATGTTTGGTTTGTGCGTGCATGTTTGAATGTTATGAGTGTTGTTAATGGATGTGCATGTGTGCGTGTCTGTGTGTGAAAGAATGAGTGTGTGTGTGTGCTTCCCGTCCGCCACCCTCCCTCCTAAAGTCGCCAGCCGTCACTGGTAAGTTGGTATGATTGGTGAATAGATATGGTATTCAGGTTTAGTAGGTATGGCAGGTAGGTAGCTACGATGGTTTTGGTATGGTAGGTATGCATGGTAATTAGGGCCGGTGTGTTACATTATGTACGGTAGGTAGGTATAAGAGATAGCCACGGTATGATAGGTTACATGTGGAAAATATGAGCGAGTAGGTGGTGCATTGATATGGTATTGAAGGCTAGGTACGATGGAAAATAACGTTTTTGTTTGATATTGAAAAGTCTGCACTCTTAAACCATTTCCTAGACTGCTTACTTACAAAACACAGCATTTTTAATGAGAAACACAAACACGTACAGCTATTCAAAAAGCACACCTTTTTGCTTATTGAGTGGTTTATATGCAAGTACATGATTTTCCTTTTTAATAATCACAATAATGATAGTAATGATTTAAATGGTTATGCTGTTCTCACAAAGAATGTTGTTATGAAATCAGAACAAAAGATGAAGTTTGTGTTGGTTGTTAAGTGATGAACTTAAAAGTGACACATAGCAAAATATTGCATAGCAGAGGTTTTTGACAGACGGTCATCAATTTAATTGTTCTTTAAAATGCTTGCATGTCAGCATATCCTTAATTATGAATATGATAAGTAGTAAGTCCAACATACTATCATAACTACATACTAAAGCAAGCTTTGGCAAACTCCGTAGGTTCTGACTGTAAAAGGCCAACCTATTGGCTTTGTAAATGGATTCTCATTGGTATTAACATACCAAAGTGCCAGCCAGTGTGTCACAATGCATGCACATGCATGCATCTTGCCACATGCACACTCATGTGGATGAATGGCTGGTCATCTTGGAATAACTTTCTTTTGAAACAGCCAGTCCAAGATGGCTACCAAGGTGTACATAGACTTCATGATGCATGCTTGCTTGCATGCTTGTGTGCATCATGACACACCAATGAACATTTTGGTATTTTTTATGTACTGGTTGAACCTGATATTTACATTTAAAGTAAAAAGAATCTAGCACTTTGTAGCTGCTGACCCTCGAAAAAAAATAAAAATGATATGTTTTCGAAATCTGAAATCGGGCATGGGACCAGGAGGCATTGGGGAACATAGGAGGATTCTCACAGGAGGAGCAGAGGAACAAGCAGAAGAGAGGGCAAGAAAACAGACGCACTTCCATGCAGTGCCGAAAGCTAAAGACAAAAAGTCCCCTCAAGTAAGCAGGGAAGGGCATTGTGAGTCCAAAATACTTCTGGTAAGGACAAACACAAGCTTAGAGAAGAACGTTATTGGCTCAAGAGCGAACACCAGATGTAAACAACAAAGCCATTTAATCAATAGGAAGTACCAGACCAAAAATCCACTCTAAGTATATTTTATGTATGGAAACATTAGGCCAAGACCTAAAAAAAGGATTATACAAAGGAGATTAGTGACTGGCATTCTGACTTTATTTTATGACAGGCTTTGGCAATCATGCAACAAGCAGTAAAGCTATAAACCACCAATTAAAATAGTACTATGCCAGCAAAGTAAGTACATCAAAGAATACAAAGTATAAGTCTGATGTCTTTTTATACCTGCAGTTTTACTAAAGGACTACTTGATGTCACTATCACATCCTAATCCCAAACACAAATGGAACAACATAACCATCTTCAAAATATCATGGCCTTGCCAGACAACCATTTCAAGCAATGACAGCCCATGACAAAGACATGACAACGAATGGCTGAAGAGTGCTGACCAAACACCCACCCTCTTTAGAACTATTTTGTTTTCTTTTTAATGAACTGATGAAAAGAGCTATAACAACAGACAGCTAAAACTGTGTGTAGTGAGACTTCAATGTTTAAGTGTTTTCTCCATAAAAGTGAATTTTTACCAGGAAAGGAAACTAACAGAGCTGAATAAATGCAAAGTAGTTGAAGGGGAAAGGAAATGGTTTATCTAGCTTCAACTGAATCCGTGACCACATGATTTTTGTCGTTATTTCCCCACTTAAGCAGAAAATAATAATACATATTGCACATGCATTTTTGTGCAACAGAAAAATCTTTGATGCTTGCTGGCAGTAGTCACAGCAAGTCTTGAAGGAACATCAGTTAACACTTTTATAATGTCAAAGATCTTTGAAATGATATGTTTCAAACATGCAAAAGTTTCTGCGCAATTCAATGCCACCAACAGGAAAGGTATCAGTTTGCTTTCAGAAGCCTAATGTTCTTAATAGGCAGACTTTGAATATACATTTTGCTTGATTTATTTTTTGTACAAAGTACAAGAATGGGATTGTCCTTTTTAGGGTCGAGCACAAAGCGCTCTGTCCCTGGTGTAATCTCTCTATGGGCTTTTAACTACACCCATCAGTTTGGTTTGTTTGTGGGCTTGCCTTTTAAAATTCGCTTCATTTAATTAGTGAAAGGCATGCATACGTCATGCATTTTCCAGTGTTTAGCCCTCCTCGAGCGCACCGGCCAACTACTGAAAACATACGAGGCTCCATGTTTTCCGTATGGTTTCTGTATTACTTTTTCTATTTATTTTGCAGGCAGCTCGATCTCGATGGGCAGTAGTTGAGTGCTGTGCATGACATCGACCCTGTTACATTGCTAATTGCACTTTTGCCCATACGTTTCACTGCAAGTGAACTTCTGTTTCCTTTTGTGTGTCTCCTTCGCGCTTCGTGGTGGCCGTCAGCTCGCTTATGTGAGACGGTTTTAATTTTCAGTTTATGTGGCAAGAAAAGCCTGGTTAGGAGTTTAAAACACGAATAGCTCTAACTCGAGCAAACGTGAGATCCATTGAATTGCAAATGGTTGTGATATTTGGAGAGAAGAGGTTTTTTTCTTTGTGCAGAGGTTGCCGAAATTCTAAATGGTTTTTGTCTTGCTCTAGTGTTCATTAAGAAATGTTTTTACTGTCCAGCATTTGGAGGAAAGGTGAGTGTGGTGAACCTTGTGTCTTTAAGTAACAGTAACTTGGATACAGTGTCACTGGGGCCTCAGTTGGCTGAGAGGAGAGCATGCCCCCAACTCCGCAGTGGATATTTGCCAGTAGGCAGAGTGCCACCCTGCCGTTTTATTAGTCCTGACTCAGCTAATCTACGGGGAGAGGGGAACAGCTAAACAAAGCCCCAAAGTGGAGAGGCAGAAAGGGCAGGGGAGGGATTACTTGCACTTCAGCAGGAGTTCAGTATATGTAAAGGAAAGGGGTGTCTGAAGTCCATATCGGCTTCGATATCATGCCGATCCCCAAGTGTTGCAGTGACACCCCGCATCTAAAGGACCAGCGTTCAAAAGCAGCTACTGGGATCCCGACGCATGAAACTGGCCTTGGCACCCAAGATGTGGGCGTTTCTATTGTTCTCCCTGAACCCTTCCTGCCACTGCCCTGAGTGCAGAACCTGAGTGAGCTTGTCTGTGGCCTGATTACGGGCAGAGATTTCTACTTTTATCTGCATTCTGTTGAGGGTTCTTACAGTGATCTCCTGATTCCTCCACGTGGCCCTCTTCGGTGTCTCTGGTAAGGTCAGTGCTGCTCCGATCACAAGACGTCAGTGCTGTTGTTGATTCCCTCTGCCCTCGTTGCTGTTGATGAATCTCTCAGTGCTGTGAATTACTTCTGTACTCGTTGCTGCCGATGGTCTCTTAGTGCTGCTGTTGATTCGCTCTTTCCTCATTGCTGTGGATGGGTCTCTCAGTGCTGCTGATTTCCTCTGCCCTTATTGCTGTTGATGGGTCTCAATGCAGTGGTTAATGCCTTCTGCCCTCAGTGCTGTTGATGGGTCTCTCGGTGCAGTTGTTGATTCCCTTTGCTCTCAGTGCCGTTGATGGGTCCCTCGGTACTGTTGTTGATTTCCACTGCCCCCATTGCTGTTGATGGCTCCCTCTCTGCTCTGCTCCATTTCTGTTCAGTGTTGTGCTTATTCCCTCTATCCCCAGTGTTGCTGAAGATTTGGTTTGTGTCCACCTGCTAATCAGACCCTTCCTTATTTTAATATTTTGTTTGTAGGTTTTTACTGTGGGACCATGATGCTTTACAGCCACTAGAATTGCAGTTATTTGACTGTGACCTCTCTCGAGTGTGGTGGCTTCCATAGGTTGTATATGTGCAATCGCTGGAAAGTTTCCCTTCGAGCAAGTGGAGGGGGATTGGATTCCAGCTGGTGGAGTCTTGGGTTGAAATGATTTCTCTATCGTTGCTGTCAAACCTGTTTGTTCCCTTCTAGGCACAGGCAGGCTGATCTCAGTTGTCTGGCCTGGTTATATTGGCCCAAAGCTTTGGAGAGGTAAACTTACACTCTTCCATTTAGTGCCATGTGTACTATGCACAGTGTTTTAAATTGTGATCTTTCTTTTGGTCTGTAGCTACTGCAAGGCAACCTAGGTCAGGGTGATGTCAAACGAGCAATGTCCACGGATGATGTGGACAGCATATATCCCGGCCCGCTAAAGTTTATTCATGGCCTTAGCAAGGAGTCAGTTGTAATGACATTTCACTATCCAAGGTGCACTGTTGTGACTGTGATACTCGGAGCAGTGTTATGGGTTGGTATAAAGAAGGGAGGATTCCCCCTTTAGTTGCTGCAGGTAGGGAAAGACACTTTTGGTGAGAATACTACTTTGAGATGAAATTCATATCACTGTGACCAGGGCCCAAAGATTTCACACTGTTTGGATTGGTTCATAACTGGATTCTATCGATAGTAGACAACCAAACAGAAGGAACGTGAGGTCGATTGGGCCTGGACCAGGATCTCCATTTGGACGCTCTGTGGTGCAGGTTTGTTCTGACGCTGCAGTATCTGAATGTGTGCCAGGCAGTCTCCGATTAGTTGATGAACCCTGAATCATTTGGACAGTTATAACTATTACTGCGTTCATTTGGTATTATTTTTGGATATGATGGCTTTTGTTGTCTACTTTTTAACACCCTTCATGTATTCCACTACGGCTGTTGTTGATTACCTCAGTGCTGTTATGATTTCTCCTATATTTTGGGTGTTGCCCTGATTTACCATCTTCAGTGCTGTCCTGATTATCCCTTTTTAGGGTCGAGTGCACAGGCGCTCTAGCCTGTTGTAATCTCTCTGTGGGCTTTTAACCATGCCCACTCCTGCTATTCATTCTTTGTTGTGCTTGTCTTAAATGTTTCATTTTTATTGGTGTATTTTGTGACATGTCCCTCCTTTGTGTTCTGAGTTCCCTCCCCAGGCTTGTGAACTAAGTGAACATTTCGGATGGCCATCACACTACGTCACGCTTCCTCCTGTTATAGGGTGTGATGGCCCCCTCCTCTGGTTTCGGTTTCCCTTTCATCCTAGCCACAATCCTTTTTAGACATTCATTCAGGGACCCAATAACATTTGCACTCACGGCAGCGATGGCACTTTGAATCAACTTGTTTATGGATCTGCAAAGTGTTGGCAGATTTCAAAACTATTACACATAGCAATAAAGTGAGGTGCACAGAAACATCAACATTTAGCGTACTGAGATTATAATTCGGGTCTAAGTGATCTCCAGCCAGTAGACCACTTCATTTGCATTCATCTCTGAACAGAAAACAAATGCATTGACAAATACGGACAGTCTGCAGTCGGAGTACAATGTCAATAGCTCTAACCTGAGCAAACGCGAGACCCATTGCATCGCAAATGCTTGTCTACTTTGATACCCTAATTTCAGAATCAAGGTTTTATACTTAAAGAACATAAACCCCTTATTTAGACTATTATACAATGAGATATTAGTTTTATTCTGTCAAGGCTGCCTCTTCCACCAACTTTGAAGGGCAGAAACGGATGCACTGCTGTAAGCGGTGATGACACCTAGCACAGCCTCTCCTCTCCTGGCATCTGTATGCTTGGTGATGGAACTTTTCACTAGATCTGGAAGTAGATGAGAAGCCTGTTGAGTGAATGAAAACAAATTGTCACTCGAGTTAGCCTGCATGGCAGATCCTGCCTCAGGCTACCCCCCTGCCTCGGGACCTTCTGGTAAGAGGGACTCTCACACCACTCCAAGTTGACAGCCTGCCTCTGACTTCACACTGTTACACAGGCCAGCAGGCCCACCAGGTAGTACAATCCGGTCTGCCTGGTGAAGCACTTTTGCCATGAGGCAGGCAGAAATTTTGTAAAATGTATAGTGGAAGTCAGTGTTCTTAGACTGTGAGCATTTGAGTGCTTTATGCCATAATTTTCTTCTTTGTTGGAAATAGCCCTTTATGCAGAGTTGCGTTTTGCCTTTCTCCTCCTACTTTTGTGACACTCTTTTTGTTGGGTAATCAGTGCTAAAGTGCATGTGCTCTCTACACTAAAACTTGGTATAACAGCTTACACCTGTTTGGCTTATTTAATTTACATGTGAGTCCCTTGTAAAGTGGTATACCATTTACCAAGGGCCTGTTAATTAAATGCTACTGATGGACCTGCAGAGATTGATTGCTCCACCTGCAGAACTAGGCTTTCAAACTTGTCTCTAGCCTGCCACTGCAGTCCCTGCGTGTGCAGCTTACTGCTATACTGACTTCGACTTGGTAAGTCAAACTATTTGTCAAGGCCTAATCTCCCTTTTTACTACACCTAAGCCACCCCTAAGGTAGGCCTTAGATAGACCTATGGGCAGGGTGCTGTGGATGTAAAAGGTAGGACATATACTTATATGTGTTACATGTCCTAGTAGTGACAAACAGCCTATTTTGTTTTTCACAACTGAGTGCTGCTCCTCTCATAGGTTTGCATGGGGAAACTCCTTATACATGTCTGAGTAGTAATTATTGATCTGTGGGGAGTAGTGTGGGCATGTTTGGCATGTTTAGAATATTGGTGAAAAATCCAGCTTAATGGTGGAAGAAAGTCAGCATTTCTCTGTCCTTATAACTTTAGTGCTTTGTAACCTGACTCCAGTCTACTCCTAGGGTAGAGTGACAGCTCCACTTGGTGCATACTTTTCAGACAGCCATAAAACAGGTCCCCGCCAGGGACTGCCAGCAGGAACCTCTATTAGAGTTACTTGCCTCATTGTGCTGTTCTGGTATCTACTGGGTGCTTTGAAGGACTGCCACTCTGCCTCTACTCTATGTGCTGGCCTGCTGCCTGCCCCACTTTGTGCCCATGTTTTCCCCAAGGGGTGCCTCCGTGGGGTGGATGCTGTTCTAGGCCCAATAGCACTGGGGAGAGCTTTAAACTTTCAAGCCTTAGACTGGCTCACTTCCTTCCTCACCGACCGGACCCAGAGAGTCCGCCTCCCACCTTTCCACTCCACCACTTCCAAGATCATCTGCGGAGTCCCCCAAGGGTCCTCCCTCAGCCCCACACTCTTCAACATCTACATGATCCCCCTAGCCAACATCCTCAGAGCACACAGAATCACTATCCTCTCCTACTCAGATGACACCCAACTCATCCTCTCCCTCACCCGCAACCCCACCACCGCCAAAACCAACCTGCACGCTGCTCTCCTCGACACCGCCAACTGGATGACTACTAACCACCTCAAGCTTAACTCCAACAAAACCTAGATCATCATCTTCGGCCCCAACAAAACCACATGGGACGACTCCTGGTGGCCCACCGCCCTAGGCCCCGCACCCACCCCCGCAAACCATGCACGCAACCTCGGCATCATCCTAGACCCCTCCCTCTCCATAACACAGCAAATCAATGCCCTAACCTCCTCCTGCTTCCACACACTCTGCAGTCTAAAAAAATCCTTCAAATGGATTCCCCCAGAGACCAGGAAGACAGTCACCCATGCACGCATCAGCAGCAGACTAGACTACGGTAACGCCCTCTATGCCGGCACCACACTCAAACTCAAACGCAAACTCCAGAGAATCCAGGACACAGCCGCACGCCTCGTCCTTGGCCTCCCCCGACACGAACGAATCTCACCACACCTCAAATCCCTTCTCTGGCTCCCCAAAGACAAGAGAATCACATTCAAGATCCTCATCCACGCTCAGAAATCCCTCCACAACACCGGTCCAACCTACCTCAACGAAAGAGTGAACATCCACACTCCTACACGCAACCTCCGATTAGCCGACCTTGTCCTAGCCACAGTCCCCCGCATCCAATGCACCACCAGAGGAGGCAGGTCCTTCTCCTACCTCACCCCCAAAACCTGGAACTCCCTCCCCACCAACCTTCGCAAAACCAAAGACCTCCTGCTCTTCAGAAAGAGCCTCAAGACATGGCTGTTTGAACAGTGACACTCCCTGCCCCCCTCCCGCTCCTTCTTTGTTCCCCCCCTCCCAGCGCCTTGAGACCCTCACGGGTGAGTAGCGCGCTCTATACATTTTTTTGATTGATGTCCCTATTTCATTGCTTAGCGTATTGTGAGCACTTTACATTCTCCCAGTGCATGGGAAGTGCTGAGTTGTGCCAGACCTTGTGGGGTGAGTCTTTGATGAAGGCCCCTCTTCCTAGACTAGAGAACAATACCGTGTTATTAGTAATGGACGCCCAGGTGCTCCTGGGCTCTACCGTCCTTGCACTACTAGGCACACCTAAGAGTACCGAAAGACAGGGGTCCCTGTACCTGTGTGGACTCATTTCTAATCCTACGACTAGTACTGATTCTTGGTGATATATGGCAATTTATATGTTATATCTCTGACAAACAATGTTTTATGTGCTCCCTGGTTGCATTTCAGACACCATGCCCTGATAGTGTGGTACATGTTGGTTTGTCTTACCTTATCGGTATAATGAGTGTGCCCTCAGGGTTTGCTTCATGTGCCCAGCCATAATTGGTTTATGTCACTTCCGAAGTACATGCTGTACTGGTGTCGTTTTGGTCTATAATACCTGGACAGCATTGGGATCTTATGCACAGTGCTTATGAGCTATCTTCTTATTGGCCTTTGAGATATATTGCAAATAAAAGAAACTCATTTTATATAACCTGGTGAGGAGTCTCTTTTGTGGTGTAGTTATTGTGTCACTGGTGTGAGTGTGCAAACAATTTACACATGACATCTGGGGATAAGCCTGACTGCTCTCTGCCAAGCTACCAGGGGATGAGCTCATGTTATCTTAGGTGTGTAATCGACTTGCCCTGACTAGATTTGTGGGTTCTGCCTGCTTTAGGTGCAAACCCTAGCCAACTGGAAACCCCATTTCTAACATTCTTGATGCAAACATACAAATGAAGAACGTTTGGTGCACCTGAAGGAATAAAATAAAATCAACTTGCTTTTAAATGTTGGTGGTTAAACTCATGTTTTAATATTATTAAACCTACACTGACTCATGAAAGTAATTTCATCGCTATCCCTTGAGGACTGAGCCAAGAATAATTGGTATGCACACTCTCCCTTCTTCAAGCCCCATATGAATACCTACCTAAACTTTGTAAGCCTGTAAAACAGAATTAATTTCTCCATAACACATACAGCAGCTATGTCCAGCTGACATGTCATTGCTGTGATTGATGCTAGACATGCCCTCTCTCCCTATCACCTCACCCTATTCTGATGCTCAACCAAACTACCTCAACAGAGTTACATTAGGACACATATATCTATATGAAGCATCATCTAAAACACTTTTGGCATCCTGAAGTTGTGCATGCAAGATTAGTGTAGCCTGTTGCATGCTGCACAATAGTTCCATGTGTCAGGGTGTACATGTAGAACATACAGCTGAACCATAGCACCAAGGAGGTTTCCGGGGTGTGACACAGAACAGAAGTCAGAGTTTACAGGTAGGTGACTGACTAGAGGTTTCACATTTCACCTAGGCTCCTAGTTTGGTCGCTGCATTACAGTGGTTGGACAGTGCTGAGTCAATAATGAATGGTTAACTATGACACCATCCACACATACCACCCGAGAAAAAAGTGTTGCAACACTATGATCTCACATCCAAACTTGCAACTATCAATATAATAATCATCCACTAACATATCACTCACTCATTCATAGAATACATATTATAAGTACATTCACATACTGTCACAAAATCGTGACATCATAATACTCCCTCCCCCATGTAGTATGCAGACAAAAACGTATAACACATGTAGAAAGTGATTTAGAACAGGTTGGCAACCCACATAATTAGTTGACATTTCCATTTCTATATCATATATACAATTATTTTTTTAAAGTATGAAAAAAGTATGTGTTTCTTTTATGTCTTTAGTATTTATAGACACCCACTGTTAAAAGTGGCAGCTGATTTGAGAAGCTTGCATAGCAGAGGGGACCTGGTTAGGTGACATTCCCGCCTGCTCTGTCTCCCAATCCTCACCTGTTTTCCTTTTATATTGAGGCCCTTTAACATTTTTCCTGCCCATTCAAGCCGTCTTGCATGTCTGACACGAGATGGGAAAATGAGTAGTGGTCATCACTGTGTCCCAGTGGTGCTGTGGAGGATGGACCTCTGGTCAATGTTACTGCTGATGGTAACCCAGTCGCTTTCCTGACTCTAAATAGAATGGGAAAAGTGCAGGTTTCACAGGACGGGAGTTTCAGAATTTGTGGCAGGAGAGTTAGCAAATGTGGCCTGCTGAGAATTCCACTCATTTACCCTTTCCAAATGAAATCCGTATGGCAAAACATTTCAGTTAGGAACCAAGGGAAACATAGGGGAAAGAAGAAACACTGATTCGGGCTGGCATTGCATGTCGGCTCTCGACCTTCACAGAATGTTTGCTCAGTACTTTTTGAAAATGAACGTTTTACTGTTTAGCCCGCTGACAGAGGCGTACCTAAATCTCTCTCAGGGAATTTAGCACTTGCTGAGCCCTTAAGGCGACATCTTGATAGTGCTGTAAGTCATGTCTGCCATGAACACATTGTCCATTTGTTTTGTTCCTGCCCAGTTTTGTATGGGGATCATACAGTGCTTAATTTGTGCTTGTTGTTTCCGGTGCGGGGCACCGGTACTTATTTTTGATGGACTTATTTTTCTGCCTCAAGCATTTACTGCGAGCAATAGACACATATGGGAATGGCAAAGAAAGAGAAAAACGAAAAGCATCACAAAGGGAGAAAGCTGCAACAGTGAGCTGAAGGGGCAGGGAGCAGATTTAAATTCATTGAAGAAACCCGAGATGGCTTCAGAATTGCGCTGCCCTGCTATTCATTACTCGCACATTTAATTGCAGCGCCGCGAATTTCAGAGGAGAGCTGTTGGCACCGCTACGTTTTTATTTACAAATTAAGCACTGTTGTTAAATGCCTTAGGTACTATTTCAGGCAGGAGAAATACGAGGCTGGAAGGAGTGTGTTTATTTTTACTATTGGAGTAAACCCCAGGTTGTGGTAGGAGTCAGAATAAAGGCTTTGCGATTGGGTTAAAAAAAGCAAATGATTTGTGTAGTTGCTGAACATGCGGACAAGCAGTTAACAACTTGTGTTTTCAGTAAATCAGGCTGTCTAATATTATTGCTATCCTAATGAGGGCATTTACAAAATGTCCATGTGGTAAATGGATTTATAAATAATTGACAAATTCAGGCGAGGTTCGACTAACCAGCTTTTTTGGATTGTCTAACTAAGAGTCAATGGTCAACTACAAATAATGATTTACTATACAATTCCTGAATCCTGCCTGTTATCAAAATGTATTATTAACAGATCAGCAGAAATAGAAAGGCTTCAAAATCTACTCTTTTAACTGAGTTTGTAAATTGTTTTCATTTGGATCATTAATTCAGAATGTGAAATGTATTTTATTTTTAAAAAACGGGTATGCTAAATTCCTATTTGTATGTAAAAATGTATTATTCTCGTCAAATAAGATTCTTTTAATGGCAATCATTGCTGTTCATAATTTCAGAGAAATAAGTTCATGGTGGTATCAACAAATTTCTTTAACCTTTGATTCTGAGCTTCAATAAACTCTGGAAAAATGCAGCCAACACGTTTTTCCCCTTATCAGCGTGCAGGTGTGGAACTTTTGCAAGGCTGCAAAAACATGTACATACATGTATATGGACAACAGAAAATAGAACAAACATTGGGGAAACACAAATGCAGAAATTGATAAAAAATGTGAACATTGCCATAGGCATGTGGTTGGTCCAATTACAGAAAAACCTTGTGTGAGGCACACAGTTGAGGCACTGAACATGTATCACACAAGAAAAAATTAACAACGAGCGGGCATGTTTTGCTTTACTAATAACCAAGATGAAACACTCATGCACTGACAAAAATCTCTGGAATGCGCTTCTTAGTCTAAAGAAGACATTTATTAAATCACTCTGCAAGGTTCGTAGAGGAGATTAGCATACTGAAAGCACACATTTAAAAATGGTGACAGCAATGGAATAAAAACATGTACAAATGATTCTCCACTGCAATATACACGGCAAATATATATATATATATTATATATATATATATATATATATGTCACAACGCAAAACAGAGAAAAATAATTAAAAAATGCATCACCATGAGGCATGGGCAAATCTGTGTCATCTCCCTCCTTATCAGCATCAGACCGCCAGATCCCAGAATCGATCGTGGAGAGAGAGAGATCAATTATCCTCACAGGAAGGATGACACACCTCAGCGTCCTGAGCATGTCCGAGATCCGAGTCACCCCTCGGTCTATCTGGTCTCGGCCTCTTATATACTGTAAAACAAACAAGAGAGGAGAATTCTAGAAACCTCCTCCCGCTCCATAAGTTTATTATTCAAAAAATGCTGGCTACTTCAGATCAGTTTTGAAAATAACACCTTGGGAATTGGCCAAGATCCCAAGGTGCCCTCTCTCAAAACAAAACTGTTCCCTGCTGTACCATAAACATCATTCTAGTAAATTTTTATCGGCCGCCCTTGGTGAGAAAGAACACGCAAACATGCAGAATAAAAACATGAGCACACTGTACAACGAGAGCATGGAAAAATACTTGCCGCTTTTACCATGGCGGTGGCTAATGCTAAAATAAATTCAATAGGCAAAATGAAGCTGATGGTCACTAATGTGACAGTGTGCTGCTAGGCTAAGTGCAAGGTGGAGTCAGTGGTCAAAACACAAATATCATTACAGGGCAGTGGTTTGGCAGGAGCACTACTGTATCAAGTGGTGGATTATATGCCAAAATAAATTAACAAAGGACATTGAGAGATTATGCATATATTAGTGTGAGACTTATTGGGTGAGAGCATGCTGGAGACAGATTTCTAACCCTCTGATGCAAGGACGTAGTTCAATGCATCAACAACAATGAATCAGAAAGTCAGTTAGATTGCAGCCCTGACACGAACCCACTAAGCATGCCTGTGCAGGCAGTGTTTTCAGGTTAATATCAGTCCCTCTAGAAGAGTACAGGGACACAGTGACAATCCAAACACTCATTTGTTTATGAAGAACACACTCATAGATAGCACTAAGAAATGGGGACATGTTGAAAATATTTATTTAAAAAATCCTCATTGCAATGTATAAATAATGTATGGTAACTACACAGAAAAAAAGGAATTAGGCATGTAATGGTCAGAGAAAATACGATAAATATCTTTCACATTGTTAGTGAGCGTCTGACATCCTTACTCCCTAATACATTTCTAAACATTAAGCTAAGCTCCAGCTACAGAATTATAAAGAAAAACCAGCCCTGCAAGCTTCATAGGACACAGCATTTGAATAGCTGATTACAGCTATTCCTTGTCAGAGCTTTGCCACAGAAGCAGGATGTGTGCCCTAAGTGAAGAATGCCTTCAACATGGCTTCTGGAATCAACTCTCTGAAAGTGAGAAAAGGCTCGGCAACCTGGCCTGACATCCGGTGATAGTGCTGGAGAGAAATCCTTTCCTAATCAATGGTCAAATTCTGGCGTTTTATACTATTTAACCACCAATTTAATCTCAGATTTACAAATTAAAACAGGTTTTGGAGACTACAAGCCTACTGTGAGACTAAACAAACATGGAGCAAAATGTGTCCGCTTTATCAACATGTTGATATTAAGTTGCAGATTTACCATTCTTTCATGCAAGGCAATTGCTGCACTGTGTTGCAAGAAGGGGATGGGGCAGAAATGCTTCATATTCATAAAGGTAATTATGGAGCATTTCTGCTCACTCCTTGTGCTAGCGTATTGTGTGCTGCCTAGCACCAATTCAGTTCAAGGGTGTTCTGCTTCATGTTCAGAATTGTTTTTGTGCAGGAAGGGATACCTTCTTAAACAAAATTATTTTTAGAAGGATAGCTATCTTTCTACGTGTGCTGCAGATGTGGAAAGCTCAATTAAGTAGGAGGAAAAAAATATATTTTTCCTCGTAATTCCTTTCTTAGATAGGTATACCATTTTGGTGCAAACCCAGGTTTGCAAGTCTTTGTAAATCTGAGTGTATGGTAAAATACATGGGTGGATGCTTGGGAAGGCCCATGCTTCACCCATGTAACCCCTACCAGATGCAAAGTATCAAGGCTGCGCTATGCGCTGCATTGCGTTACTATGTATGAACTAGACCACACCAAGGCAAGCATAGTGGCCTTGCCTAGCTTAATAAATCCCACTTAAGGGCGTGTATTGCCTTGTAATGACTTGTGCGACACAAGGACAAGGCAAGTTCTTAGTAAATCTGCCCCTAAGCATTCAGCTTTGTAAACAGTAAGCTTAATATATGTAAGGGGGGCTATCTTTAATGGCTGTACGCATTAATATACAAAAAAAAGTGTCAGTCTACAGAGTTGTCGGCCATTGTTAAAAATGGGATCTCTAGTTGGCAGTCAGTTTACACCCTGTCCAAGTAGGTATTCTCACTCAAGTCAGGGTAAGGGAGCTACAGAGCTCAGATAACCCTTGCCCCACCTCACCCGGAAACTTAGCACAAGCAGTCAGGCTTATCTCAGAGGCAATGTGTAAAGTATTTGTACAATCACACACAGTAACACAGTCAAAACACCACAAAATGACTCCACACCAGTTTAGAAAAATAGCCAATATGTATCAAACAAGACCAAAATAACAAATATCCAACATACACAAATAAAGTTATCACTTTTAAAAGGTTTAAAAGAGTCTTAATCCTGAGAAAACAGTGGTAGTATTCTTATAACACACAGTAACTTGGGTACATCAAAAACAAAGATGATGCGGGCCTCAAAGGAGGTGATGCATCGGAAAAGTAAGTGATGAGTCAAGGAAAAAATCGAAATCCAACACACAGTCAAAAACACAGGAAGCAGTGGCAAAAAGACAGGGGAGACCATGCCAAGGATGCCAGGTCCAAAGGCCAGGATGCATTTTTGCGTATCTTCTAAGAACTTCACACTTTCTTAATGAAGATAAACAGAAACTGATGGCAAGCACAGTATGAAAACAGACTGAGTTAGCAGGGTTACAGTGTTCACAACCACTGTGCCCGCAGTGTCAAGCAAATTCTCTGAAATCAGAATTTATGGTCAATAGAAACAAATTAACACACACACAACATTTCTAGATAACCCTAAAGAATTCTTCATGTGCCATGATTGTTTAATGTGCAAACTGAGACTTAACAAGCTCAAGGATTTAAAATGATGTGTGAGTTGTTAGAATTCTCCTTGATATTTGAGCGTATGTCAGTAATATATTAAGAGAGATCCTAATCCACAGTGACACACAGCTTGAAACGAAATAAAAATGTCACAGAGGCTTATAACTGTAACAAATGTGTTATCATGACCATTTCTTTGCCATCGCATCTTGTTACCAAGTGACCTATGCTGTCTGGTCTGTGCCAACTGCAATATGGAAAGCTGTGAAAGAATGCTCGTTTCGTTACTTTACACATCCCTTCCCAGGCAATTTTATTTAAGATCTAGATATTAAATGTTGGACTGCATTTTAGCATTTGTCCAATACCTTATTCAACAGGCATCACAGTTTTGAATCACAATTTTCTCTCTTTCTTTCTTATTGACTGGCCCTTCTCTTTTTTGTTTTCTTTTTCTAGGGCCTTTTGAGAATTCAAAGGTCTGGTCTACTCTGGTCAGACCGAAAGGAAACAAATTTTAGACTAGGTCGCACACCCACTGCAAACAGATGATTAATCAGTATGGAGAGTGAGACAGTGACAAATACACCAAAAGGTCCAGTAGGACCAAGGCAGCCTGTTGTTTAAAATCATCTGAATATCTAGTGGCTGATACAAGAACTGACACAGTGCTGCATGCCGGGCGAAAGCCACATTGAGGATGGTCAAGTATATGTTTGCTTTCAATAAAAGTGGACAGCTTTAAGTTGATAATTCTTTCAGTCTGTTTTTGCCAGACGAAGCAGCAACAACATAGATAGGCCTGACTGAAACTTGCCAGAATACCAGGCCGGCTTAGAGTCTTTCAAGAAGCGGCACAGTAAGGACACTTTTGCAGGGAATAGGAATGCACCCTGTAGTCAGAGATTGATTACAGTGTCCTGCAAGTGCAGATGCAAACATTTACCACTAACGTTTGAAGATTTTGGAAGGACAAGGGCCCAGGGGTGATTCAGAAGATATTTTAGCCAGCTAGCTGGACATTTTGTGAACAGAGACAGAGGATAGAAGACAGGTGATATTGTCAGTGTCATCAGGCTGAGTAGCCGTCGAAGAATCACTTTGTATAGTTTGCAAGATATTTATGATTTTGTCATAAAAAACAGGCAGGCTGATACAGAGCAAACCTGAAGTGTTAAAGGCAGGGGAAGTAGCCTGAGCATTGGCAAAGTCATCAAAAAGTTAAAACATTTCTCTAACTTTATTAGGTGCAGACCCAATACGTGCAGAACAAATAGGAGGCTTTCATGGTCCTTATCACTGCTTTAACATCAAGTAGTGATTTTTAGTAGATGGTTATTCTCAACATCACAAGGGCAACGCCAAAGACGTTCTTTTTGTCTATGTTCTCACATACTGACTAAAAGTGGATTTACCTAAGGTCTCCATAACCCCTTTGTCAAAACTATTGACAACTGAGTCTAAATCCTGCTCCAAGGTAGGAATGGAGGATTCACTGCAAGGTACAAATGGACTTTGAAGAGTTTGAGCCAAGCCCAACAAGTGGTGTAGTCTAAAACGGGCTAGATTTGTTAACAGCCGTAGGAAGCCAGAGAGGACTGGCTTGCATTATGGTTGGTTCAAATTAGAGTGGTAAGAGACTCAATATTGGCCCCAAAAAAGTTTGTAAAGATAAGGTCCGGGATGTAACCAGAAAAATGGACAGCTTTCACAGCTAATCCGAGTAAGTAAGAAGGAGGTATGAATAAACTAAAGCTGTTCGAGGCACATCCCCCTCCAATATATTTACAAACAAAACACCTCGGTGCAGTGTTGGAGGCATAAGTAATATACATTATATTATATAGTAAAATAGCAACACATCTAGGAATAACGTTCAGTCAGTGACACGGACATTGTGTAAACGTTCCCAGAGCATTATTTTGCGTCCTTTTGGGTCAGTGTTCCTTATTTCCGGTTTTCATTTTCTCATTGGTATGCTTTTTGCAGAGTTGTGTATTGGCTATAGGGAATTTTTCTTCCCATTAAAGAGAATCTGCATCTACACAACTATTTTCAGAAAATTGTCACGGATTATCTAAGTAGTTTTGTTCTCGGCTTCTAAAATAATTATTATTTCACATTCTTAAATCCCGAAAATGTACACAATTAGAACACATGGTTTAAAATGTTTACAAAATGGACAAGTAATTTAGATGAAGATCACAAGAGACTAAAAGTATGAATGGTTCTTTTTCTGGCCGCTTCAGATAAGACTAATATGATGTAAACAGAGCCTGTTGCCGCCATGTGTTTACCTATAACACGTTTTTTCAATGTAATCTCCTCCTTTCAATCAAGATTATCTTCTTGACAAAATTTGTCCGAAAGGGCAGCTGCTCCAAAGAATTTGCACAAAATTCACAGCTTGGAATGTAGGTGAGGCAAACCCCGCGTAGCCCTGCTTCCTATGGGCACTTTGTGCCCCTGCAGAGGTGGCCGGATGCCCATCTTTTCTTTCCCGTAGAGCACACTTAGATGGCCCAATTGTACACTTCCAGTTTGGGTGCCAAACTATGCTGCAATTCCCTATTATTTTATAAGCCCTCTCCAATTTCTTCTCGTCTGTTATCTCCCTTCCCTATGGTCCTTCTCCATACAACTTATCTCCCTGGTCCCGACACTTCACTCTGGTTACCTCAGCTCTGTGCCCCTGGCCTGTCCTATCTGCTCCTCAGCTCTCACTGGCAGATCAAAATGAAAGATCTGAAGGCCAGAATTTCACGTCTTTTCATTTAACTACTTGCAGTTTCGACCTTTTACAACTTGATGCGTGTCCTATGTAGGTGCTTAGTCCTTCCCTTCTATAGGGTTAGCTGTTCACTGACACACAGGCCTTCCATGATAGGAAAGCAGCTCTTCTGTGTCCCCATGCTTTTATAAAGCTTGAGCTTTTCTGTGGCGCTCCTTCCTCAGAGTGGTGTGGCTTTTCATTGTCACAAGTTCTTATGTAGGGATGTGGCTATTCACTAACACATTATTATATTATTATTAATCTCTAAGCACCAGTCACCTATTACTTGCCTGGAAACAAAAAGAGTTCTCGAGCGTCATTTTAAAGGCTCTGCTCCTCATTGACACATATTCTTATGTATGGCTCTGAGCTTCTTAATTATTCATAAGGCTACCAGTTTTCCTCTCTCCATTTATTTTTAAATATGGAAAAACGTGACAAATAAATTAGCTTTTAGTCGATTCTCACTACTGTCAATCACGTGTGCTAGATCAATAACTGCCTGAAATGCTGGGGAATTAAAAAAGAAACAAAATTACTAAAGCAGCTTAAATAACTGCAGCAGTAGAGCTTCAAGCTGTTCTTGCAATGCAAATGACTTCAAGTGACTGTATTGTACTGTAAATGGCTAAAACTCATTGGACATTCAAACATGAGAAAATATTTGTCAGTTACATACATCTGGAAATATACCCATTGCAGTTTCATTTTTTTACCCTAAACACAATATAAAAATGGATACATACAGATAAAATGAGCAACAAATAAATATGGATAAATACAGACTGAAATATCTAAAAAATAAATACCGTAAGACCGGGAGCACTAATTATTCATTAGCACCGACCCTGTACTGTAGACAATCAACTATTTGCTCAAACTGTTGCTTTTCCTGTTGAATCAGCTCTTAATTAGCACTTTTCATTCTTAAGGGCTCAGCCTTGCACAGACACACCTTCCATGCTAAAGAACAGTTCATTCACTCACACATTTCATGTTCTAAGAAACAATATATTCACTAACATGCCCTCTTTCCCAGTGCCTTAGCTCTTTATTTACATAGGAAAAAGCAGTTGATAGTGGCCACATTCAAACAAACATTTGTCACAGTGCATTGAAGTTGCACAATTTAAAGCTCATTCATTTTATTTCAGTCATGTTGTTTCAGATTTCATTGATGCAGCTCTTTGAACCTCGTTTGCACAGTTTTAAGCTTGTAATAGGAATACAATACAGATTGGAAAATTTTAATTGAACGTAGTTGGATATGTAGATGGTCAGTGCCTGTTACGTGTACTGCAAGTGAGCCCGTCTTCCATTTTGAATCTTATTTGGCCCAGAAGCCAAGTTAAGTTCACATAAAGGGCTGTGGCTACACTGAACCTACTCAAGTGGCTTTGCTTTTCATTGATTCTTCCTCCTTTTCAGGACTCAGCCCTTCTCTGACGCTTCTGCCTGTGAGGAGGATCAGCTCTTCACTGACACATCTCGTCTAACAATGCTGCACTTCTGCCTTTGTAGAGGATCAACTCTTCACTGACACACCTTCCATTCTAGCAGCATTGCTCTTCAATGACATTTCTGATTTCAAAAAGTATCAGTTCCTCACTGGTACACCTATTTTAGCAGTGTAGCTCTTCACTGACACGTCCGCCTTTGAAAAGAATCATCTCTTCACTGGCACACCTTCTTTTATAGTAGCGTTGGGATTTCCTGACACTTTCTCCTTTGAAAAGGAT
Organism: Pleurodeles waltl; assembly: GCF_031143425.1. Lineage (NCBI taxonomy): Eukaryota > Metazoa > Chordata > Amphibia > Caudata > Salamandridae > Pleurodeles > Pleurodeles waltl. The sequence continues at coordinate 742,048,665 of NC_090450.1, read as the reverse complement.
CTGCTCTTCACTGACACATCTTGTATTCTAGCGGTGCTGCTCTACACTGACACTTCCTCCTTTGAACAGGATCACCTCTTCATAGGCACACCTTCTATTATAGCACAGTAGCAGTTCACTGACACTTCTGTCTTTGAAGGGGGTCAGCTCTTCTCTTACACACCTTCTATTCTATCAGCGTTGCTCTTCACTGACACTTCTGACTTTGAAGGAGTTCAGCTCTTCACTGACACACCTTCTATTCCAGCAGCATTGCTCTTTACTGACACCTCTGCCTTTGAACAGGATAATCTCTTCACTTATACAGCTTCTACCGTAGCAGTTTTTCTCTTCACTGACACCTCCTGCATTGTAGGGGATCTGCTCTTCACTAACACAACCCTTATTCTGGGAGTTTTGCTCTTCACTGACACCTTCTCCTTTTTAAGGACTTTGTTCATAAACACTTCTTTCAGTCAAGGGGCCCGGCTCCTCACACACAGAACTCCAGTTCTAGTGTTTTGAGCTCTTCATTGGCACACCTACCGTTGAAACAGATCACTGAAATACCTTCTGCTCAAATGGCTCATATGGTCAGTGATGCCCTCTCCTTTCTGCGCCTCAATACTTTACTGAAACACATTTTTTGCAAGAATGCAAATTTAGTCAGGCTGTCCGTAATACAATAAAGAAATTAAAGGCGGTGCTCACAGTTGGGTTGAATGGGTGGCGATAAGTGTATGTAGATCCCTGTGTCTTTCTGTGGGCCTTGATCGTAGCTGATTTCCTTTTAATCACATATGGAGACTGCTGGGAAATATTGTGGCTTCTTTAGATATCCGGATTCCCCAATACATGGAAATTTTCAGCAACTAAAGTTCTTCGCATGCTGAAGCACTAAAGTCTGGAAAGCGAGGGCTCCATACCAAATTACTTTCTGAAATTGATCAAATCCAAGTCTGAGTTTTTGTTTCCTTCCAACCATGATTTTAAAATTTCTATTGATCCTTGGATGCATGAACTGTCAGCTCTTGCTTTTTCTTCCGTGCCTGCATCATCTGTAAAATGTCTAGTTTTTTTACCTTGATTCCAATCTGTCCATGTACGTTCAGAAGCTAAACATGTGCAAAAAACAATCTTCATTCTGTTGTCTTTCTTTGTTTGAACCATAGTTCAAGGCGTAGTTGCTTCTTGTACTGACTCTGAAAATTCTTTCTTGGTTATAGTTGCCCCAATCTTTTCTCGATCATTAGTGAACAGTGCTTCCTACAACATTTACACCAGGCATTAGGTCAAGATGTTAAGGCCACATTAGCCTTGATCTAAAGAAGCGTAACAATGGCCTCCACCTGCTTGCATATAACTTGAGATTATCTGCCTCATCCACCAGGCTGTACATGACTGCAATCCACACTAGCTAGCAGTCCAAGTGACTATTGCTGTCTGCTCCAGCATATATTCTAGAAGTAGGGAGTAAGGGGACTGATGCAGCACCCCAAAAATAAACATGCTGGAGCTCAGTAGGTGAATGAACAATAAAGATGCCTTTAAATTTCGGAAGCACATTTACAAAGAAGTGGTGCAAAGCATGCACCAAACAAAGTTGCTGTGCTTTATGGTGTCACCTGGCGATAGCAAAACTGCATCACTTCTTCAAAGAAATTGTGCTGTTCCTTTCTCTATGCTCTAGCACACTTTGAGCAGCCTAGCTCCAAAGCAAGCGCCCTTCCGCCATAGTGCAAGGGTTTCTGCATTGTGTTCAAGATAGTTTTTGTGCAGGAATGGGTACCTTCCTGCAAAAACATGCTATTGCCTAGTTACATGTGTGCTGCAGAATGCAAATGAAATCTCCATTTACATTTTTGAGAAGTCTCTGTCTCAATATGGAACTTTCTCTCATCTTCCCTTAGATCTATTTCTAAGTTCCATTTTTTCATGAAGTAGTTAACAATCTGGCTGTTATCACAGTCTTTTTGGGTTAGCTCTCTTTAAATGTATTGATATATTTTCCATCATTGTTGCCACCACCCTGTGATGCTTTTCAGACAGTGAAAAAGCACAGCAGAGCTGGCAATTGGGGACCCTGCACTGCCCATGCCAAGTGCAGAGGCCCCCATGGGGCCTCCTTCACCCCGTCACCACCAGCCTTTACATGGCGGTGCTACCGCCATGTAAGAGCTGGAAGAGAGGGGGGTCCTAATCCCCAGGGCAGTGCTGCTTCGCTGCTTTCAGCGCTGCCCTGGCAGATTAGGACTGCAAGCACAGCCAGCCCCTCCAGTGGAGGAAATCTGGCGGTGTTGGCAGTCCGACTGTGGTGCAACCGACACAGTCGTAATATGGTTGTTGGAATGACACATTGGCAGGGGTCCGACTGCCACCGCGGCCCTGGCGGTCTTGAGACCGCCAGGTTCGTAATGAGGCCCATAGTTTTCAAATGGTTCACATTTTAAAGAACGAAAATTGTATTTGAACCTCCATGATATGCAGACAGCAAAATGTTTCTAATCGAATCCTCAAGTTGAAAAAACATTTTAGGATCAGAGAACACACACTGCATCTTGGCAGTGAAGTATAAACATGCAATTGTAGAATGTTCCATTTGCCTCTGTCTACAGGGAGGAATTATGGCTCAGTGAGTTGAATGTTTGCTGCTGGCAGATCCAGTGCTCTGTAGGTCATGAGCTCAAATACTGGAAGGACAAATTCCGCCGTCCATCAGTCGGAGGTGGGTAAATTGATTATTTAACATGTATAAAAAACAAAACATTATTACAGTGTGAGAAAAGCTCGTATGTCCTACCGTTTTAAAGGCTGCCATTGCAATGAAACATGCTGTTGCACTCTGTGAACTGGCAGATATATTTTATTATACAACATTTGAACAGCCCATGTTCCTCTCTGTAGTCACAGATGTACTGTTCTTCACTATTATAAATGAGCTCTTGCATAATGCCATTGCCCAACAGCTTCCACGATTGCAACAGCTTGTGGTTGTGACAGATTTAATCTCCTGTTCTTTAATACTGCCTTTTTAGTTTTTTTCTCTTCCTATTAAGCTTTGACAATAGCATTTCCTTGATAGACAATCGAGACCTTTCTTCTGAGCTCGCCAAGCGGGAAACTGTTGGATCTTTGAGCAGACCTCTGCCTTTGTTCAATTTGCTTAGCCTGTTCCGCCTTTAGGTGCAAAGATTGTGTACAAGGGGTGGGACCCTCACGGACTTGTTTGCCTGCACCCGCGTCAGCTCAACAGGACTTCCTTGAACCACGCAGCCAGAGGGCGTGGATTAAAGAAGTGTTTTAAAACACAGATAAGCAAATTCAGGTTTCACATAGCAAACACTGAATGTTTTAGGTCCAACTAAAGAGAAAGTTATCTGGTGCCAGAGTTCATGTCATAAGAGTAAAAAATGTATATATATATAATCAGAAGGGCTATGAAGCTTTGATTAGCCACACTGCTGGCTGGCCGCTAATTATAAGAGATCACTGAAGGAGAGAGGCACTCTTTTTAGGTTTAGTTAGCCTGCGACCATGTGATGGACAAAATGAATATATACTGAAATACAGAGGGAACTTTGGGTGAGCTCACTGTGCCCCAAAGCTGAAAGCACAAGAGCACTCACAGCTGCAAAGACAGCAGGGATAAGAGCAGTAACCAAAGATGTTCCTCCATGGAAGTTGCTTTACCACAATATCAACATTTTAATATTGACCTCCACTTGTTTCAAACCCACAATATAGACTCCCAACATATTGTCCAGGTAAGCAGGTAAGGTGCTAAGAACTATGCATTGATAATCCCCTTCATAAGTTTCACATGTGTTACACAGGTGATAAACAGATGGTGCACTGCTGAAAAGGAGCTTTCAAATTGGGTTTGAAACATGTGACATATCTCAGAAGTACAGGAGCCATTAGACTGTCGAGTACACATAGAATTCTGCAATAGGCACTTCCAAGTGGTATCTTATTCACATTTTAGCCAGAAATCAAGCATTATACTGTTTTGTAGGGATGTTCAATTCACAATGTTTTGTAATACTTCAGTAAAATTACTGTGCTGCAATGGAGTAACCTCTCCACCAAACCTTTGGTCTGCCCACCTGTTTTACAAGTGCACAGACTTTAAATATGTCAGCGACGGAGCCTACTCTGGCTCTGATTGCCCAGTGGAGCACAGGCCGTCAGAGTTTGGGCTATTCGATTGCCCATCAGTAGGCGGTTGAATGGTCAATATTCCCTGCCCCGTACTGCCATGAAAAAACTGTCAGTAAAGGACAGTGAAAACATTTAAATCACCCCACACCATGGGAGGCACATCCCACTGAATAGTGGTCATTTTTGTTTCCAAAAACAAAATCCTGCTTTGGGATTTGTTTTTGAAAAAACAAAAATAGGTTAAAAAGACTGATGGATGGCCATCATGTTTGACGGAGCTGTCTGTCGATCTTTTAACACATTGAAAGGAACTGCCATAATTGTCATTCCTTGCAATGTAAAGAGATGTCCATCGGGCTGGCAGACATCTCCTAATTTGGAGGAAGAGTACTCAATTAGGGCAGACGAGTACAGTACTCCGTCACCCTGACAGAGTAAAGCCCATCCTCTGCAATCTAAATCAGGCCTACTGCTTGGAAGGGGATCACCTGCTTGCAATGAGAGTTTAGACCTATCAGCCTTAGGGAGGTTTCCCCAAACTGTTTGCCTGTTTGGCTCACGTTTGCTGATTTCTTTTTGTTGGCTTTAGGACTTTGAGCACGTTTCCACTGCTGACCAGTGCTGAAGTGTATGCGCTCTCTCCCCTAAAATGGTAATATTGGCTCAGACCCAAAATGACATATTTAATTTACTTGTAAGTTCCTTATAAAGTGGTATATCATATACGACTGGCCTGTAAATTAAATGCTACTAGTGGGCCTGCTGTACTGATTGTGCCACCCACACAAGTAGCCTTTCAAACCTGTCTCAGGCCTATCATTGCAGAGCCTGTATGTGCGGTAAACTGCCATGTCGACATGCCATTTAAAACACTTGCCAAGCCTTAAACTCCACTTTTATTATACACTGTCCCATAGGGCATGGTGCTATGTAAGTAAAGGGCAAGACATACACTTTTATGTTTTCAATGTCCTGGTGGTGAAACACTCACAACTTCGTTTTCCACTACTGTGAGGCCTATCCCTCTCATAGGTTAACATTGGGAAGTCCTTGTTACATTTAATGAGCTGTAATTTCTAATTGAGAAGGAGGAGATATATCATGTTTAGTACCTATGGAATTATAATAATAAATCATCTTTATTGGTTAAGTTGGATTTTGAAAATGCCACTTTTAAAAAGTTGCCATTTTCCTGGTGTTAGCCCCTTGTGCCTGCAGCCTGTCTCCAATACATGTCCTGGCTGGGTGACAGTTGGACATTGTGCATTCCCTCAAGACAGCCACACACAAAGGGAGATTAGGTGTGACTGATGGACCATCAACATACTAATGGCGCATCCTTGGCAGATGGGTGGGAAAAGCTGACACAACCGATCAGGCAGTTTCCTGCTTCAACATAAAGGGCTAAATAACTCCCTGTAGTGAGTCTGGCGGCAGGGCAGGAAGAAAGGACCTCTGTACTCTTCAAAGACCCTTCTTTGAAGTCACCCCCACTTCAAAGACACAACTTGGTATAAGTACTGGACCTCTGACTCTACCAAATAAGTACACTACTGGACCTGTGAAGAACTCTGGCAGGAGGAAGGACTGCTGTGCTGCTACAAGCACTGCCACTCTGGACTGCTGCTCGGGAATAAGTGCTTTCTGCTGTGCTTCCCTGCTGCCTGCTGCTCTCTGCCCTGCTGAGGGAGGACTGAAGCCATTTCACTTAAATCTATAGTGACTCCAAGAGCTTACTGGCTTGCCTCCTGCTCTTCTGAAGTCTCAAGGACACAAAAGTCTTCAGCCCATCATCACCCACAGCACCTGGACTTTGCTTGCTGCAAGCCTTGCCCTTCCAAGTGGTGCCAATCCAGTCCTGGGCCCTTGGAAGTGGTTATAAAGTGCTGCATCTGCTAGACTATGTGCATCAATGCAGTTGTGCTGATCGGAACTGGCGCATCGCCTGCTGCAAGATTAAGATCAATGTGTCACTCCTGTTACAGGGAACAGACCGGCGCATCACACTTGGAACCACCAACGCATCGCCGCCAATGCATGGTGAAGATAAACGCATCATCCCCTCCAGCGTTAATTAACCCAGCGTATCACATTCTAAACCATTGCACTCAGAACCGGCTCTTTGCTCAATGAAACAAACGCATCACTGCAGATGCATAGAGATATCCAGCGCAACACCCCAATCGCGTGGGGATCATCAACGTATCTCGTGCTGTGACAAGGGGTAAAGAACTGTTTCTCAGCACACCCTGCCTGGGTCCTGTTTCTGGCCTGCACTCCATGGTGGGTGGCCTGAACTCTTGCATTTGTCTTGGTCCAGTGCAACCAGATACCCCAATTGGCACTTATTGCTTCTAAGCACTATTTTCTGTTATTTCTTAAAAATTAATAACTCAGCCTCTACTTATTGGATTTTTATTGTTTTGGCCTTGTAATATTTAGAAACATATAATTTATTTTTCTAACTTGGAGTCTTTATGTTGTGTTTTCACTATGTTACTGTATGAAATGTTGCACAAATACCTCACATTGCCTCTAAGTTAAGACTAACTGCTCTGTGCCTATCAACCAGAGGGTGAGAACAGGCTAATTTATAGTGTGTATCTGACATCCTGACTAGGATTGTGGTTCCTGCTTGGACAGGGTGCATACAGAGAACAATTTGTGCAGAGACGACAAAAGTGCATATCCTACAACAAGATGTTATTAGTAATAAACACAGTGGCCAGGCAACTAACACGAGTTCCCTAAAATGGCAAATTACCAGTAAATAGAAAGCCCAATCTTGAGTGGCTCGCTGCTGTACAAGGCTATTGATGGCCACTGACAGTAAGTTGAACTGATTTAGTAGCAAAGTTTTAAAGAGTTGTATCACATATGTTTTTTCCAACTACTTCCTGACGAGGATGAGATAGTTATGGTGGATGTAAGTAAATGGCTCTACTATGATGTAAAATCACAAAAATATATGCACAAGAGGGGCAACAGGGTGGCATATTCAAAATGTATGTATGTGCTACAGTGGATCTCAGATGTACTAGTACTAAGTTTGTATCCTCTGCCAAATGCAATTTGTCCTCACAGAAGACACCATTAATTCTGCTTAAGGCACACAGGCCATGTAAAAGCAATCATACATCTTACACTCAAGAGGAAACAAAAGATAAAAGTTATGGGGGACTCAAAGGATCCTGAAGAATGAGTTTGTTAAGCCATCTTGAAGAGCCACTGGCCAGTCAAAATTCTTTATTCGGCAAATTGCCATAAAAGCACAAATCCATTTTATACAGATTAAAATAGTTTAAATAAATTAAGAGATATGTAAAATATAAATTACAAAACATTTTAAGAACATGACCTAAATCCACGTCTAGTTACACTACCATGTCAGCAAGTTTATATCAATTCCCGGTAGCAATGACAGATCTAATAAATTTTAGATCAGAATATCGAGTTTGAAACCTTTATGATTTTATGCAAAGTTGTAGCAACCTTGTGATGCAAGACTTTTATTTATAATACAAAAACCGTGTAGAACTTATTTGGAACCATTATTAATATGCAAAAAGATAAAAAGTGACAAATGCTTACTTATGTAAAAAATCACAAATTCATTTTAAAATCATATCCGTTTCCAAATTGAACTATTGTACAACTGCATCAACCGATTCATATTGTTTCCTGATAGCGATGGCAGATCTGATCAAATTTAATACAGAATAACAGATTTGAATTGCTGGTAGTTTTTGAACATAAGTCATAGCATCCTTATAATGTATGATTTTTAGTTTATGTAAAAGGGGCAATATAAAAACATGTCCAGGAACAGTATTTAGTGTGAAAAATAGAAAAAAGTGGCATGTGCTCTGCTTGAATCTGGCATCACAAGGACAAGTTGAAAGCTCTTTTTGCCAAATACATTGTTTAGGAAAGGCCCCTCTAAAATGTATTAACTTTAATCTAAATAAGGCTAGAAAAGAGCATAATAATGGCCTTGAGTACCAAGTTAAATAAGGTATCCATAGTAACCGAGGTTGAAATCTGGACAAAGGGTTCAAAAGTTTTCAATTTCAGAGTACTGCGGAGTCTAAGACTCAGGGTACACTCAGTATGCTGTTGTTTCACCAACTCCTTTGCATTTATAGGCAGGGACTCTGGGTCTGTAAAATTATTCTCTAGCCCCAAATTTCGAAAAGATGTTTGCAAATATGAAAGTCAAGGAATTCTGCTTGTTTTGGCCAATTGTAAACAGTCAGTCATCCAGACATGTACCAAGCTGGTCGCAGGATTTCTCCAGCTTCTAAGCCACAGAAAAAGTGGGGCAACAGCAATCAAATCCTCTATATGCCGTAAACCCAACTCCTCATGGCAAATTATATTTGCTACATTCTTAGGTACCAACAGTAATCTGTGAGCAAATTTGTTCTTAACACGTTGAATCCCACAGACCCGCCCCATATGTAGCTGCTGATACACATTTGGAATTATAAAATGTAATATTCTGATATATTGGTCTATGGCCCAATTTGCGGGTGAAGCGCAATATCGCTTCTGTTTCTCACCAATTGCTGAGTCTTAACTTTGAAGTGGAAGTTCCATAACATGGAGGAATTTACATGCATACCTAGATAACAAAAATCTTTCACCTTGTTAATAGTATTTCCTCCAACGGTGAATTGTTTAGACCTTGTATTTCAGGGGCCACACGTCATAACACTCGTCTTTGTGAAATTTACTTTCAGATCTAGGTCCTGCATAAAAGTTTAAAAGGGTCCAACAAGCCTTGAAGACCATTATCTGTACGTGCAATTAATACAGCATCATCTGCGTACAATAAAACTGATAGCTGTCTCTGTCCCATCCTAGGAAAATCCTTCCCAAATTTTACTAGGAAGTCATAGAGCCCATTAATTCATGTCAGAAATAAAAATGGGGCTAATATACAGCCCTGCCTTACTCCTCGCCTTGATGGAATAAGGGGGGTTCTCTCACCATGCAGACCAAACTGCACTGAAACCATTAGATCTGTATGTAAACTTTATTAACTCCAGCAAGTTCAAATCAATCCCCAAGGTTTCCATAATTTGCCAAAGTTTCCTTCTGCTTACCAGGTCAAAAGCACTTGAGAGGTCAATAAATGTCATATGAATGGATTCTTTTTTAGCAGTTACATATTTGCTAAGACTGAGATGCAAATGTAATGCTTGAGCTACTGTACCTAGACCAGGCCTAAAGCCGTATTGAATTTGGGAGACAATCTTTGCCTTCGTCACCCAATCCTCCAACCGTGACAGGATCACACTCCCCAATATCTTGGCAGTGGAATCTATAAGGGAGATTGGCCTATAGCAAGTTGGGTCTTGTCTATTACCCTTTTTAAATATAGGGATAATTATGGCCAACTTCAATGAAGAAGGACTATTACTCTCTACTACGGCTCTTAGAACATTTGTAACTAGAGGACCCCAGAGATTTGGCATGGATTTAAAGAGGTCTATAGGGACTCCAGCTGGTCCAGGTGCCTTTCCTGACCTCGAGTGGTCTAATGCTATGATGACCTCATGATGATCAATAGATGGATCTAGTATGTTTGAATTAGATTCTATGGGCTTCTGCTTAATACTTTCATCCCCCTCGAGTTGTAGATCATTTCAAGGCTGGAATATTCTCATAAAATGGTTCACCCAGACAGCTTCTGAAATCAAGCAATCATCATCTTTGGTGTTATAATCAGAAAAATATGGGTGATTTACCACCCTCCAGAATTTTGATGTATCCTTCAGTTCAGTAGCTGCCAGAAGCTCTTCACATGCTTTAGTTCTAATTTACAATTTTCTCTCTTCCAACGTTGCCTTGTACTATGCCGAGACCCCTCTTCTGTTCAGTTACTCTCTTGGAATGTGAATGGATTAAGAACAAAGGGTAGGAGAGACAATATTTTACAATATCTAAAAGACTCCCCGGCTAAAATTCTAATTCTACAAGAGACTCATCTAACTAGAGATGAGGGGGTTGACCTCTTTAAAAAGCTAGCATGGGTACATTTATTCGCCTGCACGGAACATAACTTCAATACCAGGGGGGTTGCCATTTTAGTTAAGCATGGGATTAAGGCAGGATTGTTAGAGGTACAATCTGACCCAGTGGGTAGATGGATTATAGTTAAGTTACAAATTTTTGACAGAACATTTACTGTGGCAGGGTTTTATGGTCCAAATTGTGACGATATTGCCCCACTTGAAAAATGTTTTTCACAGCTAGTCAACTTCCCGGATCCGGTCCTAATTGCTGGGAATTTTAATGTAGTGCTAGATAATAATCTGGATAGGTCTGAGAAGTGTAGGTCATTAGGGACTCCAAAATCCCAATGTTTTTTGAGAGGATTAATGAAAGAGTGGGGGGTTAAGGGATGTATGGCGGCAGCGGAAGAGAGAATTAAGGGAGTTTTCTTTTTATAATCAGAAATATAAGCATGCCTCACGTATAGATTACTTTCTTATTGACTGCAGGCTTGAAGATTTGCTAGATAATATTACTTATTTACCCGCCCACCTCTCAGATCACGCAGCAGTGGTATTAGATTTAAAGGTGGCTGGACGGTCTGTGGGTAGCAGATGGACGTTTGACTGTATGTTGCTGCAAGACTTGGAGGCCCTTGATCAGTTGCGGATAGAGGCGGAGGTCTTTTTTAAAATTAATTTAGGTACGGCCTCACTGGCAGTGGTACTTTTAAAGCAGTCATGAGAGGTAAGGCTATGAATATAGCTAGTAATAAGAATAGGCAGTATAGGAACACTATTTTACAGTTGGAACAGGAAATGCTTAAAGTGAGGAGGCAACTTTGGGGGAAACTAAGCAGGAGGAGGCTGAGGTTTTTGAGTTTAAGTTGAAGGAGTTAAGGCTTCAGTTGGAGGAGGTACTACAAGTCAGAGTCACCAAAAGAGTAAATGCTAGTAAACTAGTGCACTTTGAGTATGGGGAGAGTGCAGGTAAGCTACTAGCTTGGAAATGTAAGCGAGATCTAGTAAGGAACTATATTAAGGAAGTAGAGTTAATCCAAGCAGGCAAGAGATCTTCAAATAGGGAGGAAATGGCAGTAGCTTTCCACTCTTTCTTTTCTGAATTGTATAAAGAAGAAGCTGAGGTAAGAGAGGAGGATATCAGTACTTGGTTGGCAGATGACATACTCCCAACCATATCACAAGAAGAACAAATTGCTTTGAACAGCCCGATCTCGGCGGCGGAAATCAGGAAGGTGCTGTTGGATGGTAAAGATGGTAAGGCACCTGGGCCCGATGGCATTCCTATGGAATTTTATAAACGGATGGCGGAGTCAATAATCCCAGTTCTGGTAGACTTGTTTGCTGGGATCTTTGAAGACAGGGCCCCTATTCCTGGTTCTTGGAATGAGGCTACAATTGTTTTAATTCAGAAACCGGGTAAGAGTCTGGTTAAGTGTGAATCTTATAGGCCCATCTCTCTGCTGAATTGTGACTATTAGCTATTTGCTAAGATTCTTGCTGATAGACTCAGCAGAGGGATGGGTCGACTAATTCACCCTGACCAAAAAGGTTTTATCAAGGATAGGTTTCTCTTTGAATTAACCTACAATTTGGTGGGGGCAATAGATATGGCTACATCATTTGAAACTCCTCTGGCTGTGGTTACTTTGGATGCAATGAAGGCCTTTGATAGGGTGAACTGGAGATATTTAAAATTCATCTTGAGATTGGCTGGTTTAGGGGAAAACTTTTTGTGGAGCTATAGATTTAATATACAGAGATCCCAGTGCCAGAGGTTTAGTAAACTGTAATCTTACTGAGCCTTTGAAGATCACGAGAGGTACTAGGCAGGGTTGTCCTCTTTCTCCGTTATTGTTTGATTTGTATATAGAGCCTCTAGCCAGAAAAATAAGAGGAAACTCAGCTATTGCTCCTTTTGAGTGTAATGGTTGGGTGAAAAAGGTGGCTCTATATGCAGACGACCTTTTAATTTACACGGCTGACCTGGTTTCTGCCTTGCCTAGGCTTCTGTCATTAGCTGAAGATTTAGGTAGAGTTTCAGGATTTTGGGTAAACGCAGAGAAGACAGAGGTCATGGCTTGGAACCATTTGTCGGTGGGACAGATACAATTGAAGAGAGTAATTAGATATTTAGGGATTCTATATACTCAGGACATTCAACAGCTTGCACTAACAAATTTAAATTCAGTGATAGAGGAAGGGTGCAGATCCCTTCAGAGATGGATGTATCTGCCCCTGACACTGATAGGGAGGGTTAACTTGGTGAAGATGATGATTCTGCCTAAACTTAACTTTTTGTTCAGCTCTATACCTTTGTTAATGCATAAGCAGTATTTGTTAAAGCTTCAACAGGCTATTACCTCCTTTGTTTGGGCATCAAAGGGATCTAGGATCACATGGAAAAAATTGAGGAGAAAGAAGGGAAAAAGGGGGCTCCTGGATTTGAACTATTATGCCTGGGCCTTTCAATTGAATTCAGTAAAAATGTTGTTTTCTGTTCCCGATGCCTCAGCGATCGGTGTAATGTTTAAAGCTATGTTGAGCTCGGTTAGAGAAGCCGTTAAGGGTTTTCTTTTCAAGTTTGGAGACCCAAAATTCTTTAAAAAAATAAAACTTAAAATCCTCTGGGATCTCGCAACAAGTTGGTACTATTTGAGGCTGGCAGGAGGAGTTAGTTACTACAGTCCACATGCTCCAATTTGGGACTCTCCTGGTATCCCTGAATGTTTTAGGGGAGTTTTGATACTACCAATGAAGAAGGCAGGAATATCGTCTTGGGGGGATATGTTTAGTGATGGAATGCTAATTCCTCTGGAAGATCTTGAGGTGAAGTTGGGGTGTACCGTTTCTATATTGAAGTACGCTCAATTAAAAGGCTCGTTACGAGAATCACAAGTGGTATGTAGACCTGCTGGCTTTTTGGAAGAATTGGTGTTATCTGAGCCCCCTAAATTTAAGCGGGTTTCAAGGTGGTATTGGGAGATATTAGAAGGTTTGGATGGGGAATTTATATTGCCCACCTCCCTATGGGGGAAGAGTATGCCACAGGGGAAGTCGTGCAGTGGTGGATATCCTCGATGTCAACTTTGTTTAGGATTGTCAAGCCCTCATATCTTCGGAGGAATCATCTGTTCACGATACATAGAGCATACCTTTCCCCTGGGAGACTCTCTAGAATAGGCAGTAACAAGGTAACTAAATGTCCTAAATGTGATTTACAGCTTGCTTCTGACCTCCATATGTATGAGTGCTCAGGGGTGGAGCTCTTTTGGAAAGATCTTGGTAAATTTCTATCTCAGGTATTGGGATGGGAGATTTTGGTAACCCTCCCATTGATTATTTTTGGCCAGACGCAAGGAGTGGTTGGAGGAAGTCATAACATTAGTAGAACAGACAAGGACCTAATTTTCTATTCCATTTTGGTGGCCGGGAGGGAACTTTGTCGTAAATGGACAGCAAATGCGCCTCCCTTGCTCAAAGACTGGCTGCAAGCCCTTTTTTATTTAGCAACAATGGACTTGGTGGTGGGAGGCTCATCCAAGAGGAAAGAGAGAATGTGGGGCCCCCTGTTTGATGGGCAGGGAAGCTGAATGTGGCTGCAGCCTTCGCAAAAATATAAAAAGGTTTGATTGGTTGTCCAATGATTGTTTCTCCTCCTCCCCATCTCTCGTGGTCTGGCTGTTGTGGGTACAGCATCTTCCGCTGGAAGCCTATATGAGAGAAATTGGTGGCTCCTCTGCAGAATCAGCTCTTTTTGGGAAGAGGTGCCAGGCTCAACTATGGGGCTGAAATAGGAGTTTCAGTGAAGTGTATGAGGACAAAAAAAAAAAAAAACCTGTTGCCTTGTACTGTCGTTTTAACTAGATCGTGGGAAAAGGGAATAGATCTAAGACCTTTTTTAACGTTTTTATGAGCAGCTGTACATGCAGAGGTAAACCATTGATGTGCCACTGGACCCGGAGAAATCCTATCAGTTAAAAGTGCCACAGAGATGGCATTACTTAAATGTTCGTATTCCTGTACTATGAGATCATGGGTTGGCTGATGCGACAGACAAAAAATGGTGGAGTCTAGCTTCTCTTCTATGATTTTCTGATTAAATAACTTTGGATCTACCTTTCCCCATTTCATACATACACCAGAGGTTTTATAAAATACCGATTTTCCTCTCACTTCCCTGTTCTTTATGTCCAGTTTGATGTTATAAGCTAGGGTAGTGCATAGGGGGTTGTGATCACTGGCACAATGTGGTATTATCTTGAAATCAAGAATTAGGTGGAAATCTGGAAAGCTAATAAGAATAAAATCAATAATACTCCCTTTAAAGTTCCCTGTAAATGGAGGGATTTTTTGGGTGTTTGTGGAGGCTTTCTCCCTTACATATACACGATCAAACTTACAGATAAAATAATTTAAAACGTGTCCTTCCTTTGAATGAGTCAAGTGGGTTATCATCCCTCTACCCTCAATAGGAATGCTTCACACATGTGAAGCTTCCTGATGACATAGGGGTGTTTTAAAATCTCCTACCCATAGCATGATTAGCTCTTTATCCTGAAGCCGAGTAGATGAATCAAGAAAATCTATTACATCCTCAAGGCTTCCATTCAGGAGACCGCGTGGCATTTTATTGTAGAAATGTATTATTAAGATACCCTTGCTCCCCCAATCAATAGTAAAACAATCATGAAATAGGATGAAGAGTAGATTAAAGTTGCCTCCATTTTTTGTAATTGTAATGAAACAAGAACTCTTGCCCTTCCCGCTATGTAGGTTATTGCTAGTTGATGTAAGGATAGATAGCTATACTGTAAAAAAGAGTCCCTTGACCAAGTCTCCTGAAGGCAAATTATATCATATGTAGATATAAATTTCAACCAATCTGGGTTTTTTATTTTAGACCGGAGCCCGGCTAAGTTCCAGCTAATTAGTGTCAAAGATTTAGATCCTGATCCTGCTGCCGGTTCCCTCATAGTAATAGTAGGAGCCAAAACACTAGAAGGAGTACCTATCATATCAACCCCTTCCTCTAGTGGAGATGTTTTATGACCTTCTCCTTCCTTTAGCCCTTCAAAGTCGTCCCTCATATGCCTGTCTATAACTGTAAGTCAATCGTTCTTATCTAGAGGATTGGAAACCTGGGAACGGTTGATGATGGGAACATTTGTCCTGACTTGTGACGTAATCAACCCTGGATTATGTTTGCACTGGACTACGGTAGAACATAAAAGTAAAGTAGTTGGGTCATAGAAATGGCTTAATGGGTAAATTTGAATCCCTTCTTTGGTCCTGTCACAATAGTCCAAATCAGCCAACAAGCGCTTGACTAGAGAGGGATTAGTAAAATTAATCACAACACAATCACCCTCAGAAACTTTCTTTGATGGACCAAACCATTTCACTCTACGTGCCATAAGAATCTTATTATTTAAGTCCACTTGATGTCTAGATTTGGCCAATGAGCAGACTTCCTCGTTAAGGTTTGAGTGTCTTCATTATTGTGACCGTCCGGGGGGGGGGGCACATTTGCTAAAACCAAAACATACTGGGGGTCATTCCGACGGGGTCGGCGGGAGCACCGCCAACAGGCTGGCGGTGCTCCGCAGGGCATTCTGACGGCGGCGGTATGGCCGCGGTCAGAACAGGAAAACCGGCGGTGTCCCACCGGTTTTCCGCTGCCCTGAGGAATCCCCCATGGCGGCGCAGCTTGCTGCGCCGCCATGGGGGATTCCGACCCCCTCACCACCATCCTGTTCCTGGCGGTTCCGACCGCCAGGTACAGGATGGCGGTGAGGGGTGTCGTGGGGCCCCTGGGGGCCCCTGCAGTGCCCATGCCAATGGCATGGGCACTGCAGGGGCCCCGGTAAGAGGGCCCCACTTTGAATTTCAGTGTCTGCTTAGCAGACACTGAAATTCGCGACGGGTGCTACTGCACCCGTCGCACCCTTCCCACTCCGCCGGCTCCATTCGGAGCCGGCTTCCTCGTGGGAAGGGGTTTCCCGCTGGGCTGGCGGGCGGCCTTCTGGCGGTCGCCCGCCAGCCCAGCGGGAAAGCCAGAATGGCCTCCGCGGTCTCTCGACCGCAGAGCGGCCATATGGCGGTTCCCGCCAGGCGGGCGGCGACCGCCACCCGCCGGCCTCAGAATGAGGCCCACTGTGTTCATTTGGGAGGTAGATGCAGTGTCTCTTCTCAGGTGTTAATAGGATTAATAGGAGGGGGTTTAGACGCCCAGGGTGAACCCCCTTTCAGTTCTCCAGACATGGCTTATGCTCAATGTATGAGGATCTGCGACCATCTGAGAGTTGAGCCAAGGATGAAACAATTTCATTTGGTAGAGGATTGAGCAATGCATTTTCAGTTTTATACATAGTCTCTTGATTATAGAACTTCCCATTATTAAGTGGCCCTAAGTTGATCGTTTGAGATAACGTGCTAATCACATTGTTATGGAAATGGTCCAATCTCTTTGTTATCAAATGAATGAGTTTCTCCTCCAGAGCTGCACAACATGGTTTGAGTATGGAGTCAATTATATAAGTAGGATCATTCAAAATATCTTTCTTCTCACTGCATTTGCTTGTTGTATCAAAGGCTGCCAACTGACTAACAGTGTTTCCTGGTTGTATATAACTTCAACATTTGGTCCCTGGGACTCGTTTTGTATTCTTAGCCCTTCCTCCCTCTTTTCTCTTTTTCGGGGGTGGGGAATCCACCCGGGAACAATCTATATTTAGTTCATTAGTTTTACTTGAGTCTTGCAGGGATGAAGCACGGATTCCAGTCAGTAAGGTGTCAGAGTTAAAAGCCTTCAGGGGTGACTGTCCCACTTGCATGGGCTTTATAAAAACAGTAGGCCCCAGGGGTGGCCTCTGAGTAGATTTCTGGGCAGCCCAATCTTTTCCTCTACTTGCTCTAATTCAGACACTATGGCCCCTATAACAGAAGATAAATAGCAAGTAATTGATGATTGAGCTAAGGGTCCCAGTCCGCCCTCCCCTTTTTGTATACTATTCTTTCTTTTCCCCATTAGAATGGGTAACTCACATACCCTAGGGACCGTTAATAAACAGGCCGATGCTTGTCTCCTCCTCCCGCTCGTTACTGCCTTGAGCTTGGAGTCCGCCCCCTCCGGATCTACTTTCCATGCATCCCATGCAGCGGGAGTGTGGGGCCATTAATAAACAGGCCAATGCCTGTCTCCTGCTTTACCCGCTCGTTGCTACCTGGGGCTTGGAGTCCGCCCCCTCCGGATCTGCTTTCCACACGTCCAGCGATGCGGGAGTGCTGGGCTGTTAATAAACAGGCCGATGCCTGTCTCCTCCTCCGCCTGCTCGTTGCTACCTGGGGCTTGGAGTCCGCCCACTCCGGATCTGATTTCCGTGCGTCCTGTGCTGTGGGAGTGTGGGGCAGTTAATAAACAGGCCGATGCCTCTCTCCTCCTCCGCCCGCTCGTTACTGTCTGGGGCTTGGAGTCCGCCCCCTCTGGATCTGCTTTCCGCGCATCGCCACTGGTAAAAAACATGTGCTGCTGCATAATCAGTTCAGCTGCCACCAACCATCACTCTCTACACAGCTTCTTGAAGAGCAGGAGTTACACAGCACTATTAGTGGGAGTAGACTTTGCATGTAGTCCCAGTTTATCAAGCCTAGTGCCTTCCGTGAGGTTAAAAGTATTATTCCAGATTTTTGCATCAGGTTTTCATCACTTTTTTGATGTAGACCCAACCCAAAACCCAACCCAAAATCCTTTGTGGTATTTACAAAACAACACAAATGTTACTTTGCGTTGTTTTGAAAAGAAAATTAAAGCGACCCAGCGCTATGCAAAATCTTGCATTACTTTGAGTCAGGTAAGCATTGCAAGGGTAATGCAAAGACAATCCTGTGCATTTACTTATAGAAGTTGACACAAACCCATATCTGCAAGACTTATACACATTGGTTTGCACCGGAGCCTCGTATAAAAATGAGAAATATCTTTGTTTCTTCTTATTATTTGCTCTTTGCATGTGTGCTGCATTCTGAAGCACACATACAAAGAGGAAATAGCCTCAAAGGATATTTTCTGTGCAGGAAGGCACCCACCATTTACAAAAACTATCTTTGCATTATGGCAGAAGGGGGATTACATTGATGCTAGGTAGCCAAGAGGGCACCAGCAGATAGAGAGAGCAAAACTGCATTATTTCTTTGAAGAATTAGAACAGTTCATCTCTCTCCTATTTAAGTAACACAGTGCAGCACCAAATTAATTATCTAGCAAGAAGAATGAAGGGCCCAGAGTGGCTCAACTGTCTGCACAGTGACTTTTATCTTTAAGATGGATGCACACGGAATACAACATCTGATCCCAACAATAACTGAAACATGACAATGGAACAAGGGTAGCTCATAGGAATTTGCTTTCTGCTCACACTTTTTAGACTGAGGACCTGACTTAGAGTTTGGTGGACGGATATTTACCGAGTCAGGGCAACAGAGTAAAGTACTCCATTGCCCTGAGAGAGTACCTGGCCACCACATTTTGAGATATCTGCCAGCCCAGCAGACATCTCTTGCATTTACAGAAACTGCTGTCAAGGCAGTTCCTGTAAGTTCATTGAAAGTCTGACGAGCAGCTCCATCAACATGAAAGGAAGATAACAGACCTGCTGGTGTAGATTCATGACTTACTATATGTTAAACCTGACAGCCTTAGGGTGATCTTCCCCCAATTTTGTGCCTGCCTCCCTCTATTTTTCTGATCTTGTTTTTTAGTGGTTTTAGGACTCTGTGCACTTTACCAGTGCTGATCACTGCAAGAGGACTTGTGCTCTTTCCCATAAACATGGTAATATTTGGCTCATACCCAACTGGAATATTTACTTTAGTTGTAAGTCCCTTGTAAAGTAGTATATCATATACCCAGGGACTGTAAATTGAATGCCACTAGTGGGCTTGCAGTATTGATTGTGCCACCCACACCTGTCAAACCTGTCTCAGGCCTGCCATAGTAAGACCTCTTAGTGTGGTTTACTGCCACTTTGACTTGACATTTAAAACCTGTTGCCAAGCCTTAAATACCCCTTTTACTATATATGTCACCCTTAATGTAGGTCCATGGGTCAGGGTGCTATGTAATTAAAACGCAGGCTATGCACTTTTTACGTTTTACATGTCCTGGTGGTAAAACACTCACAAATTCATTTTTCACTACTGTGAGGCCTAGCCCTCTCATAGGTTAACATTGGGGATTCCTTGTTATTTAAAGAAAATTGCCATTCAACCCATTCGGGTCACTTCCCGGAGTCAGAAGGCCAACCGTGCGGGAATGCATGAGGCAAACATGGTGCAATGGCTGCGAGGTTCACCATGAGAGGCTGGGTAGTGACCCGGATGGGTTCAATATTAATTTTCTTTGAGTCTCTTCACTTGAGATAATGGATCCCAGTCAGTGTTTTTCATTGGGTACACTGTAAATGTTACTAACAGTTATCCGGAAGTGTAGTGTGCCCCATGGGGGTAACTTCCCCCATTTGACGTTTTTAATTGTACGACTAAATCAATGCATTCTTAACGAGTTGATTGGACACAACCTGGGTATTGTTATTTTTTCCCCCAAGGTATTGTTCACAATATCATTATTTAGGAGCCTCTGTTCTTTGTAGCAACATTTAGAAAGTGGGCATTTCTCTGCTCTTAAAGCTCTGAGTGCCTACAACTGTCTCAAAATACACGTCTGAGGTGGGTGACAGCTACACTTTGTGCATTCCTTCTAGACAGCCACAGACGCAGGGAGATTAGGTGTGTATGAGCACTCATCTGCATTCATCTGCATTTTGATGTATTTTCCTGAGCAGGAAGGGTGGAGGATGACCTAACACGTACACCTGAATGGGGAGTGCCTGTCCCAAAACAAAGGGCTGATTACCTCCTACTGATAGTCTGGAGACAGGGTTAGGAAAAAACGGCCTCTGTGCACTTCAAAGACCCATCTTTGAAGCCTTCCCCACTTCAAAGGCACAACTCGGTATAAGTACTGGGTCGCTGACCCCATCAAGTCAGACAATTCTGGACCTACAACTGGACTCTGTTAGAAGAACTGCTATGCTGCAACAAAGACTGTTACTCTGCTGGACTGCTGTTCTCGGACCCTGCTGAGGGAGAGTTGGAATCTGTCTTGCACAACAAGTGATATCCAAGAGCTTGTTGGCTTTACTCCTGTTGCTTGAGACTCAGGGACATCAAAGTCTCGATCCCTGCTCTTGTGCCTGATTCCTTGGAAGTGGACCCAGAGACCTGCAACACAGAAATCAACGCATCTGCAGATGCATGTAGCAGAACGGGTAAATTGACCTGATTGTCAGAGTAAAAGCAGCACATTCTTCTTGGAACCTCTGCATTGCTTGAAGACCCTGACGTATGACACCCATGCTTCACCACTGCCAGAACAGTCTACAGAGATCGACATGTCCCTTGCGACGCATTTCGATGCTATGACCGGGAAAGGTACTTTGTTCCCCGGGGCCTGCATGGGTCCTGCAGCCAGACTGCACTCCAAAACGGTTGGCCAGAACTTTGACTTTGCCCTGGTCCAGCGCAACCTAAAGTGACCCATACGGACACTATTGGATTGTAAGACCTATTATGCATTTATTCTTTAAAAATTCAAATCTCGACTTCTACACATTGGGTTTTTGTCATTCTGGTTTTATTTTATTTATAAAATCATATAATCTAATGTTCTAACCTGGAGTCGAGGCTTTTGTGGTGTTTTCACTGTGTCACTGTACAAATTATTGCACAAACACTTTACACATTGCAGTCTAAGTTAAGCCTGCCTGCTCTGTTCCAAGTTACCAGAGGGTAAGCACAGGATAATATAGGTTGTGTTGTGACTTATCCTGTCTAGGATTGTGGACCCTACTTGGACAGAGTGTATACATCT
The DNA here is from genome assembly GCF_031143425.1 of Pleurodeles waltl. Classification (NCBI taxonomy): domain Eukaryota; kingdom Metazoa; phylum Chordata; class Amphibia; order Caudata; family Salamandridae; genus Pleurodeles; species Pleurodeles waltl. The sequence continues at coordinate 742,027,575 of NC_090450.1, read as the reverse complement.
GCCAACAAGAGACACAAGTTCTGACACTAAGTATGAGCTTCTAATAGTTTACAAGCTTCTTGCAAGATGTTGCAGTTGTACAATCTGTATTTTTCAATATTTGTCAATTCATAACTTGACCGCAAAGCAAAAAAGATGATTATTTTAATATATTTTAGACTTGGACCTTATGCTGTGTGACTTGTGTACTGAGGAATTCCAGAATGATTATTTTACTCTTTGTCTAATTCGGGCATTACACCAAATCGGTGCATGTCTCAAGCAGTGGGGATTTAGATACTTCTCTTGTAGCACCCTGATGGTTTATTCTTGTGGAGTTGATAGTGCTTAGGGTTTGAATCCATCCTATCCTATTTTTAGTGAAGAGGACTCCCATAAGTAGGGCATTTGCAGAGATGCTTTTCCCAGTTACACTTCAGCTGGAGGTTCCCAATCATTCTGTTCACTTAGTCAATTGCTAGTTTGTCTGTAAGGCACTTCTTTGTAGGTAGTTGAAATTTGGATAGTAGTATTCTGTCCTTCCCAGACTTCCGTTACACTTAATCAGAGTGTAGTCAATCTCATAGTCGGTTTTTTTTTTATTGTTAATATCGGAATGTAATTGAAGAGACACAGTATATTTGGAGGAATTGATATTTTTATAGTGCTTGCCCAATAACAGCTAGCTTGTAGTTTAAAAAAATCTTTGTATGTATGGGATTTGCATATTGCAGCAGAACAATCTTGTAGTTTAACAATTTCTTTGCATGTTTGAGATTTGCCTATATAAAGATTTAAAATGTGCTGCTGCTCAGCAGTTAAAATATATAAAACGTTTCTTGAGACAGCCTCTCAAAATTGGTTGTAATTGGTCTTCACATCAATTTATAATGTAGGGAGAATGAGTTTAGTTAATGATCTCATATATTCGTTTTGTTAGAGGTAGGTTGACATTATACACATACATGAGAGTTTAATTTTTTGATCTATGATGATGTCATCAGTGTTTTCATTAGTTTCTCCTCCTCCATCAATACTGTTTAATGCCTCTCCTATATAGATGGAAAGAAAATCTTTGATTTGTTTGTCTATAAATATGCCATTCTGAAGACTCTATCAGGAGATATCCCTTGACTCTATGACGAAGGGTGCCAGATTTTCTAAGTGTTCTTGAATATTCTCATCTCAAAGCTGATGCCGATGTCTATGTGAAATCCGAGAGCCTTGGCAATGTCAGATAGTAAAGGGTCAAATGCATCTTGGTTAATTACTGGGACCCATTCTTGTAAACAAGTCCTTATGTCGAGGTTCAACCCGAGGAAGTCTTTTAACATTGAGGCTTAAATGTTGCTTTGTCTGAGTATTGATGTACCTTGATGTTCCAGATGGCCAAGAGTACTCAAAGTCATTGAAGATGACTGTAGGCCAGATGGAGTCTTCGAATATGCTGTAGGTAATAGCTGTGAGTGCAGATTTTGATGTTGTCCATTTGGATAAATCAGTAGCTATTATATGTTGGGCAGGTAAGAAATTATTGCTGTAGCACGATGTCTTCAAAGCCTATTTCTAAGGCGAGGGAAGTTAGCAGGACTTGAGGTTGGACAGTATGAAAATCTTAACTTTGTAATGCCTGATCTTGACAATTTTCATAGACCGAGGCATGCTTTGTTAGGGTTTAACGTGTTTGAAGTAGAAAACGTGGTGCTTCATATGACCTCTAACCCATCTAAACATGAGCAAGCCCAGGAAGTGTCCAAAGGTCAGACTGTGCACGTGGAGAAAGACTGTGATCTTGTGCATTTCTGCCTTCCAACTACTAAAGAAGGGGTAGCATTGTCCACCAGGATTAATCATTGGTGGGCCAGGATTCTACTTGAGGTCCAGGACTGTGAGAGGCTCACATCTAGAGCAGACTTAATGTAAAGTGTCTATCAACAGTAGGGAGGACAACTGATTCCTATTGTTTTCTAAGGTCCGGTGGGGACCTTCATGGGACCTTCATGCCGTCATGGTTCTAGGTGCTATTTATCTGTAGTTAACGTTGAGTTCTAAGAAGACAGGTTAGCGTACGTTCTTATTTGTAAGAAGTTGGCCTCTGCAGTGGCTACCACTATGACAATGTGTTGTTTAAGAAATAGGCTGAAGGTAACCAGACTCCTAGCTTCAGTATGCGAGTGACATTAAGAATGCCCTGTGATCGTTGCAACGGGTGTGCGTAACTCTATAATTTCACTTTATTGTAAATACACGAAATTACAGCACACTTATTGGAAATTAGGTGGAATTAGCACTTTTTAGCACTGCTTTCTTAGCGCAAAATTAACCCTCACATCCAAAATGAGTATGAGGATGCATTTTGCACTAAATGCAACAGAACAGGAACAGCAGCAGCTGTTCGCGCTTTGGTGCTATGCTTTTGGGTAGGTATTTGTGCCCCCAAATTAATCCAAATCACACGAATAGGCATCATCACACAATTTTTAGTAATTTTGCATTACATAATGTGAAATTACCAAAATGACTCTGATTATTCCGACGCCCAGCCCTAAGCAGGAGGCCATTAGTATTTATGTGATAGAAAAGCTGCACAGACTGAGCTATTGTTACTGTTTGGTCAGTAATGAGCAGAACTATATTTTCTGCTGACATCTCAAAATCTAGGTTTTGCAGAGGGCCTGTGTAAGTGAATATTACGGTTCCCATCGTCCAATTTCGTGGATAGGTGTATCAAAATAAGTAAGGGTTGACACTACTGCATGTCTCATTTTTTAGTATCAATGGCAATTGTTAGAGTGGTTACTCTGCCCCTGTCTTTGGCAATTCATTAGTTTGGAAAATGTAATATTAAACCTTTTAATGCAGCAAATTTTGAAGCGAGTGGCTCATTTCGGATGTAAATGGAATCAACAGAAAACTTGTTTTACTTGTTGACAGAAAACTTGTCAAGATGAAAAAAATAGCTCGGAGCAATAATAGTTTGGGCCGTCAAAAATGTCACACTGTGACTTTAAACCCCTGTTCCATTATGAAATTGATGTATCAAATCCATAGGAAGTCCAGACCCTAGATAACAATTATTTAAATATACGTTGCTGCTGTTTATGATTTCCTAAGTTATTGTATTGATCACCTCAATTGTGGTTACATTGATGATGCAGTGTGACTTCATCAGCCATGGGTGAAGTTGTGGCTGATTAGCTGCCTTACGTGTCAGTCATTTACCTCTTTTTGAATTTATTTTGAAGCCCATCTTGGAACCTAATCACTACATCAAGTGAAATATTTTAATGGAATCATTTTCACTTTCTTACAATGTACATTTCATGCTACATGCCTTCTAGTTCACCTACAAAAAGTTTTACTCTTTAAGTCTCAGTCAGCATAAAGAAGCAGCGTTGTCCGCAAAGTTTTCCTATAAGTGAAGTTTGAGTTCTTAAATTGTGGAAGTCGGTTTCACGTACCCCCAGTTTTGGGAGATATGGAAAGTGAGACAAAGAAGTTGCATAATTTATCACATCATATAATGGTGAGGAAGATGGGATTACGATTCACTAGTTTAGCACCAGAGTCATATTTTATCCATCCTAGCGCCTTGAGACCCGCACGGGTGAGTAGCGCGCTTTATAAATGTTAATGATTTGATCCTTTCACGTGTTCAGTAACTGAACACACACACTCACTCATTAACTCACTCAGTCATGTATCATACACCTAGACGCAGCAATCGCTCAACAGTGCTAATACATGTCTTATCAGACTGCTCAATAACGCATATGTTGAAACATGGCACAAGAATCTGTGTAGCACATTCTGTCACTGGTTGGCCCATTGCACAGAGTGGATTCTGAAGTGTCTTCTCAAGAGGTGCCACAAGCTGAGCGTGGGGTTCTTTTCCTCTATGTGGACTGGATTCTGATCTGTCTTCTAAAGAGGTGCCACAAGCTGAGTAAGGGGTTCTTACCCTCTATTTGGATGTGTGTTATTCATTGCAATTTGGGTGTATGTCATTGGTATTTGATGGGGCTACTGATGCGCAGTCTTATGTACCCTGGAAGTTTGCTGTCAGTTTCACTGCCTGAATGATCTCTATTTGACCTACTACACAAACGAATGTTGGCCAATAGGATGACGCATTTACTCATCCACCTATTAACAGCAGCAACTAGGTCACTTTGGATGTGCAGCAAGGACATTGTGAAAGAGAAATTTCACAAATATTAAATCTATTATTAGAACCAAAGGACGATTGCAGCCAGATGTTCTCTGACACACAGCATGGCATTTTTCCAGGAAATGGTGCGTCGCTGGGGAGGTAATGCAAACTATCTGCGATTTAGATCCACCTTCTACATTAGCTTGCATTGAAGGAGGTTTCTCCACTAAAAAAACAAAACTATGGTACAGGTGGTTTGATTTGTTCCTTCGAAGATAATGCAAGCATGCAGACTATCAGCAGGGATTTCCCCTTCTCCGGAGGACATGATAGACCAAAGGAGAATCATTAGTAGGCTCAGTACAGCATTTGAAGTTGAGCAGTACTAGTTGAGCAGTACTAGTCAACTCAACGATTTCTAGAGAAAGCTTACTAAGGAGGAGAACCCACCAATGGAATTACCTTGACCAGAGGAGTAATATAGCGGGGAAAATGTCAGTTTCCACAGTAAAAATGCCTTTTATGACCAGAACTTTGGTGCTGTTTGATAAATCTATACAAATCTTTCTAAAATAACTAGTTTTTTCACCTCACTTCTTTATGGAAAAAATTGCACTAATGTATGAAGCAGGGCCCTAGAAAAAGGGGGTCCCAAAAGCGCAATTTCCCATTTATTTTCCAACAGGAAGCTTTGATCTCTGATACAGAAAAAAAGACTTAACACATTTAATCAAAATTTGGCACAAAAAAACGTATAAAGCATACTTTTTGTGTACATCTGTTCGGCAGACTTTGAGAAATTACCTTTAAAGAGGCGGTTGGGCATGCATGAGCTGCACGGTCTGAAAAAAATAGTATTTCTAGATGGTTGTTCTTGCAGGGGTGGGGGATGCTGGGCATTGGATATTTGTGATACCATCAGTGATTTAATCAATTATGTTATTTAACAAGTAATGAGTAGTTTAATATGTGAAGCCATATGCAAGGCATCAGGAGGTCGCAAGTTATAATTAGCTCAGTAAATTATAACTTGTGAATTTCAGTGTTTTTTAAACATTAGATTTTATCTCATTTTGAAATTAAACTGTAACATTATAGAGATAGACAAAGGCAGGCAGGTAGGTAGATAGATAGATAGATAGATAGATAGATAGATAGATAGATAGATAGATAGATAGATAGATAGATAGATAGATGTTGCCAGTGGTGGGAGCAACAGTGTGGTTATGGTTCAGGAGTATGTTCCAATGAAAAGCTATTTTTTGATTTGCTCATAATTCTTTACCCAATAGCTGGATTAGCACAAAACGTGCCATTCTAGTAACTCAATCAGTCAGGTTTTGTCACGTCAAGATTCATGCAGATTCGTTCATGGGAAAAAGAGTTAAGGGGGTAAAAAAAGTATATCATTTCCTATCTTAGCTCCCGTAGGAAATTTTGATGAAAGATGGAGCAAAAACCGCTGAATGGATTTACACCAGACTTGAAATCCTGAATAGAAATTAACCATGAAAGTTGAACTGTCTTCAGAAAGTGTCCTTTTTGGATTTGAAGTAAATCTTTCCAATAGTTTTTGAAACATTTGAATTTGAAAAGGTGATGGGCAGGACCTAAAGGGTAAATACTTTTGCATATCCTGTCAGTTGAAAAGCCATTTGTTAATATGCATATAACGTTGGCACTGTTTGACAAATATGCCTGAGATTTTGCACACAGTTAGGGCCAGATTTACGAAAGAAATGCGTTGCCCTTGCGTAATGCAAGGTGACACAAGGGCAAGGTGACCCTTAAGTGAGATTTACTATACCACTCAGAGCCAACTTCTGTTGCTCTGCATGGCATAGTAAATCTGGAGTAACGCAACACAGCGCAAGTCACTGCCTTGCATTACACTGCCCTGGGAAGGTTCCATGGATGAAGCGTACTATCAGTAGTGAACTTGAGAATGTGTCAAAAAGTAAACCATCCCGGGGGGCTGCAATAAGCTGAAATGACTTAATTTCTCTTCGTTTTTCCTCTTTCTATGGGTGCTGCATTCTGAAGCACATACAGAAAGATGAAAAAGCCAATAAGGATTGATTTTTTTGCCATAGTGTGTCCCTTTCTGCACATGAACAACCCTCCCACAACACAGGCTCTTTCACTCCATGGTGCAAGGCTGCCTGCGTTGTCATGAGGCTGCCCTGTGTGTAGTGCAGAAAGAGAGCAGAAATGTGCTATATCTTAGTGAATATGGGGCATTCTTACCCTTCCCATGTAGAACAGTGCAGCCAGATGTCTTGCCATGTTGTGCTGCATCACAAATTCGTAAATGTGCCCGTAGTACAATCAGATTACCTTTGGTATTTTACAAATAGTGCATTCGTAAAGGGGCACACTTAGAAAGAGGGACAATTGATGATAAATTTTTCACCATTTGATAAATCTGCACAAAAGTTGGCAAAAGCTAAGAATGATTGGTTTTCTATTGGTATGTAAAGTTTTGGGCCAATCCATAGAGTTTGGGCATAGTTAAAGCATGGACGGCCAATAACATTTTCATCTGTTTATATCTTTGTCACTGTTTGATCAATATGTGTCAAGTGTGGCGAGTGGTTAGCAAGTGATCCCCAGTGCAGGTATATTAGGTTTTGTGATGATCCAATGAGGCAAAGCTAAAGGTAGGGGAGTGGGCAAACCATTTTTGATTTACTTATAACCTTGGCACCATTTGATGGATCTGTATAAAATGTGGCATTGACTTAGCATCTCTAATTTTCTTTTAGTATTTTTAAAGGAGCCAAGTTCTAAAAGGGGAGGGCAAAAAAGGTGTTCATTTGCTAATAAATTGCCAGGGGGTAATGATTCTGCACAAAATTTGGTGAGAACTTAAGAGGTTTGGTTTTTCATTAGTATGCCAATCCAGCAAGGGGGGAAGCTAAGAGTGGGCTATTATATTTTCAATTTCTTAGAAAGTTAGTGCTGTTTGATCTACATCAAATGTGGCAGGCAGTTAGCAAGTTACACCCACTACAAGCATTTAAGGTTTTGTACGAAGAGGGGGTGTCATACACTCTTGATTTACTAATAACATTGGTGCTGTCCTATAGATCTGCACTAAATGGGGTACAGATGTAGCACGTTTGGCCTGGCTTTCTCAATTTCATGCAAGCCCATCCAAGGGAGGTGTTTGGCACTGTTTGATGAATTCACACAATATTTGGCAGACGTATAGAGGGATTTGCTTACAGTTGGTTATACCAAGAGTTATTTGAGCAGATCCATGGGGGCGAAGATAAATGGGAAGGCAATTAGGGTTTCATTCACTCATAATTTTGAGACTGTTTTATTAACTTGGATGCAATTTTGCAGCTAGCTAGCAAGGCCAGCGCTGCAACCAACCCATGCTGCCAAAGAAGGATGTTTATTGTTCCTTGCAGAGGGCTAGACACAGCACAGAATAGATACACAGCCGGCAGTGCACAGTGGGTGTTGAACGACCATGGCCTTTGGGCTCAGGGACCTGGCCTGAAACCACTCCCCACAAAGGGATGGCTAAAGGCCAGGTGCAGCGTGGTTTGAGCAGCCATGGCTAATGGCAGCAGTGCCTGGCCACAGGCAAGGCTACTCCTGGGCTTGAGTGGATTGAAAATTAGATCATTAAAAAAACTTTAATTCTCTGAAAGAAAAACACAGTTACAAAGTGAATTATGGTTTTGGCTCTAATTCATCAAACTTCTTAAATTAGCCAGTTAAAGTTAACAATGCACACAATACATGCCATAACGTATGCAAACCACCATGTTCAAAATACCAATTTAGCAAAGAAACAAAAATAAACAAAGTAGCGGTCAAGACAGCAACATGGCACCCTGGTGATTGGCATGGGTATGACATGTTGTGTGAGTTGCTAGCAATAACTGCCAAATTTCATTGGTTTGACAAGTTTGAGCCAGAACAAGACCTCACTTTTAACTCTTTTTTCGGTGACTTTAAAGTACACTTGAAGATGTGCAAAGTGTAATATGCTATCTATTACTATTGTTGAGTTTGGGGGAGGCCATAACTGACAAGAGGTGAAGCCATGAGCGGGTCGAGATGACCCTTCCATCGCTTAACAATAGCAACAATGAGCACATTGCACTCTGCACATCTGCATACATGGATAATGTCATTCCATTTTCAGGTCTGGTTTTTGAGGCAACTTTACTTTTTTTAGCGGACAATTGTTTCCAAATAAATCATAGATAATATACATATTTGTAGTTCATTTTAGACAGCAGACGTAATCCATTACTCTGTTGAATTGGCATTCACATTTTGCTTCTACCTCCCACAATATTGGCAATCGATCAGCCCATTTTACTAATTGCCTCCCTTCAATTTAGTAACTGTATAAAGCTTGTACATTGTTCATATTCATTTCAAAATAATTAATTCCCCTTTCAGTGACAAAACACCTTTACACTGTGCTTTTTAAATTGCAATTTTATATATTATATTTAGATTTAAAAATGGTGACGTATTTTCCCCTCACTTTGAGTGACCAATTAGGTAGTGATTATTTTCTGTGATCTCATTAAAGTTTCAGTTGTAAAGTATACTAGTGACATTGTAACTGCCGACAATTTTGGTGATAGGTTGGTTAATGGCTTCTTCTTGTTGCCTTCATACAAATTAATAGGAAAATGAACTGTAACATTGTAAGGCTTTTTTACTTTAAAAATAAATCAGTAGTAAAACATCCACATCATTCAAAGATTTTTTTAATTTAAAAATGTTTGGTGCAAGCAAATGCTGGTCACATTTGGTTGCTGGCATGTTTCCATTTTTCTTTTCTTTTTTCAGTGGCACATGGTTACAGTGATAAATATTTTATTTAAAACGAAACGTTGCACCAGCATACCAAGGAACAAACTAATTGGCTTTGCAAATACTTGTTATGAGTCTGATTCTGCCAGCCTTTTCTGGGCGGTTTACACTGGAGGGAAAGGCTGGCGGAATGGGTGACTCGGGGGCCCCCTCGCACGGCCCCGTCATGCATTTCACTGCCCGAATTACGAGAAGCGAAATGCCCAATGGGTGCTGCTGCGCCCGCCGCACCGCTACATTGGCGCGGGCTCCATTATGAGCCAACGTCAATGTAAAGGCCCTGATTCTCGCTGGCTCAGGGGGAAAATCATTATAGGGCCGGCGGGAGCTTCACCGAACTGGTGGGGGCTTCACCGCACTGGCGGTGAAGTGGTGGCAATGACCCCCCCAAGTCTGCTCCAGAGAGCTTCAAAAATGCTCCCACCGCTGGTACTGGACTTTTGATCTGTTTCCCTGCCTGAAGTGAAGTTGTCAGGGAAACAGATGAAAAAATTGCACCCGCCTGCAGAGAGCAGCATTAGGAGCTGCTTCCTGAGGGCGGGAGCAATTCTGGCTCCTACTGTAGGCAGGGAGGCAGTTGGGGCTATGGGGCCCTGGGATGCTGACAGTGGCACCCAATGAGACTATGGAGGGTGCCCTGGGTTGGCCCCATGGCACTCACCTTTACCTGTCCAGAGCCCAGGGGGATGGGGTCCCAGGCGTCAAGAACAGCCCCGGGAAAGAAACTGCATGCCTCTTTTCCAAAATTTACACCAGGCCCTGGGAAATGGGATCCCCAGGGCAGAAATTGGCCCGGGGAGGGGAGCTGTGTGTCTCCTCCCCCTAATATTGATTCCTGGCCCTTGGGTTTGGGGTCCCTGGGGCTGAAATTGGCCTGGGGAAGGGGCCACATGCCTCTCTCCCCGAGCATGTCATCAGGCCCCAGGGAAGAGAGCTGCGTGCCCCCTCCCCCTAAGATTATACTGGGCCCCAGGGGACAGGACCTGGTGCTGAAGCAGGCCCATGGAGGGAGGTCACATGCATCCCTCCTCTTTATTTAATGGAGTTGCCCTGGGAAAGGGTGTCTCTAAGGCCTAACAAAGGCCCAGGGAGGAGGGTCATGCAGCTATGTGCCCCTCCACTAAAATTTTCTTCGGGCCCAGGTGGATGGTGTATTAGAGGCTGTGTGCCCCCTCCCCTATAATAATGACACCGGATACTGGGGATGGGGTCCCCACAGCTGAAATCAACCCATGGAGGGAGGCCATGTATCTCCCTCCCCGAACATATCACTGGGCCCTGGAGGATGGGGTCCTTGGGGTCAAAATTGGCCCAAGAAGTTGGGGGCCGTGGGCACTTCCCACTAAAAATTACACTAGGCCCTGGGGGATGGAGTCCAAGAGGCCGATATTGGCCTGAGGAGGAGGGCCGTGTACACCCCATCCCTTTTATCTAAAAGAGTGGCCCTGAGGAATGGGGTCACCAGGGCCTGGCCTTATGGCCAACTCCACTACTGTGCATTGCTGATGGTCATGTGCAGCATGAGGTTGGCTGTATGGGGGGGACTTGACTGCAGGGCTTGGCCATATGCCAGGCCTTAAGCCAACCCCCCTTTGTGCATGACCAAAGGACATGCACAGAGTGTGGTTTTACCTATGGTAATTAAGTATTGCTTTACGTTAAACAAAAAAAAACAAAATTTCACTGACAAAAACAAAGGCTAAAGTAATGTTATAGTTAGGTGTGATAAAAAGATTTGTTTTCGTTTTAAAATAAACCTTAGAAATTCTATGAAAAAAACAAAGGCTAAAGTAACATTATAGTTAGGGGAATTTGTCAATGACAACATTAATGTTTTAAACAACAAAAAAAACACAGAAATTCTCCAGTTATGGTTAGCAGCGCTAACTTGCACACCCACCATGCACTGCTTATGACCTCACATAAGATATCACTCATAACATGTTCTATAAGCTCTCTTCCTTTCTTCAACAAGCTCCTCATACATCCCATTTTTTCCACAAATTGTGGGACAAATGTGTTATAAAATTCAGCCATACCAATGAATTTTAGAAGCTCCTCTTTGTTTTGAGGTGTTTGTAGTTTGTTAATGGCTTTTACTAAAGCTGTTTTGGGTCTGATACCAGATCCTATTACTATGTGCCCCAAATATTCAATTTCCTTGACATTAAATTAGCATTTGTAAGACTTCAGTGTTAAACCGGCATCTTGTAATTTAGACAGAACTTTTCTTCATCTCCAAATTGTGTTCACTCAGAGTCACACCAAATACCAAGACATCATCCTGGCACATCTTAACACCTTCAATCCCCTTTAGAATCTTCTCCATCTCTCTCTGAAAACCCAAAGAGCATCCTCAAAAATGTAAGAGAGCCAAAGGCTATAACAAAAGCTGTCAAGTCTTGAGACATGGGGTGCAATTATATCTGGTGATATGCAGAAGTTAAATCAAGTGAGAAGAAATGCTTGACACCATTAAGAGTATATTTCATTTACATTAGGTAGTGGGTAATGGTCGACCAATACTGCTTTGTTAAGTTCTCTTAGTTCACACAAAGCCTGGCATCACCATTCACCTTCCTTGCCATACCAACAGGACACAGCCACTCTGTAGCTTCTACTTCTTGCTTTATGCTATTGTCAATCAGTTATACACTTGTTTATTAATAATGACTTCAGCCACTCTAGGTAGTGTATTTGATTTGAGTCTCATTAAATGAAAATAATTTTCAAGACACCCCAAATTGTTAGCAAAAACATCAGGAAAATTCCTCATCCATTAATCACAACCACTTCGGACAGGTGGCATCTTTTTGACACAAACAGGGATTTTTATTGGGATCCATATATACATACACAACACATTGGTGGAACCAGCTAATTAATTAATCTCTTTTCATTGACACATAATTTTCCCTGGTACAATCCTATTTTTGCCACTTGACCCGCCATGTGATGCCATCCTCATCGCCAAAATGTTATGTTTTCCTACACAAAGATCCACATGACTTTGTAGTTGTTGATGTTAAATCTTCTTTTGTTAGGATGCTTTTTTCAGAGACCCCAGCCACAACAAGATCCCCAAGCAACTGCCACAGGGCTAGAGTATTGCATCATTACCTAGATGCAGAATACCACAATGTCCCACATAGAGATGTGTTATCTCACACAGGTGTTGTAAGCATGGTTCCAAAGTTGTATGCCATGATGTTCATCTCAGGAATGTGTGCTATGTATTATACTAAAGTAAGAGGTGTTGTCCATAGGGCCTGATACAAGGTTTCTTTACAGTGGCAAATGCAAACCTGTCAACTTCTCGACTTAAAATTTAAGGTCATATGAAGTCTTCAACAGAGTCATCCTATTAAGGTGAATAGGCAATTGCTCACATGTGTAGTTTGTTGAATTACTTCAAGTTCACAAACTCTATATGGTGTCACAATGATTTTTATGAGTGATGCAATTTGACATGTCATCAGTGATGTGGTCACCAGTAGGTAGTTATAGTTATGACCTGGGGCCAGATGTAGCAAAGGTTTTTACCCATTCTGTGTCTATGGGAAAAAGTGTTCGTACATATGGCCCCTAGTTTCCATAGGAAAAGCTTTTTTTTACTTGCCAATAACTTTGGCGCCTTTTGAAGAATCTTCACCAAATTTTCCAAAACAGTGTCGTATTGTGTCTTATTATGCATTGTAAGTTTTGGGGTGATTCATCAATCAGGGGATGAAAAAAGAGGGGTCAAAAAAGTGCATTTCCCATGTTAATTCCCATAGGGTCTTTAAACACACCTACAGCCCAAACCGTTGAACAGAATTACAACAAGTTTGGCAGGAAGCTAGGTCTTGGAGCATAGATTGTGCTTTTTAGGGTCAAGCGCACAAGTGTTCTGGCCTGTTATAATCTCTCTGTGGCCTTTTAACCACGCCCACTCTTGCTATTCATTCTTTGTTGTGCTTGTCTTAATTGCTTTATTTTTATTGGTGCATTTTGTGAAATGTCCCTCCTTTGTGTTCTGAGTTCCCTCACAGGCGATTTCACTAAGTGAACATGTTTATTGGCCATCACACTACATCATCCTTCCTCCTGTTACAGCGTGTGATGGTCCCTCCTCCTTTCGGTTTGCCTTTCATCCCAGCCACGATCCTTTCCAGACATTCACACAGGGAGCCAATGACTCTTGCGCCCAAACTCATGGCGGCTGTCACGCTTTGAATTGACTTGCTTCTGTCAACTGTGTTACTTTCCATTTTCAATTTATGTGGCAAGAAAAGTCCAGTTAGGAATTTACAACGCTAATAGCTCTAACTCGAGCAAACGCGAGACCCACTGCAATGCAAATGCTTGTTATTTGGTGTATTTCTGTTCAGTCATTTTGGAGTTATGAAAGGAAAAAGAAATATAGACATTTGGGAAGAGCCTAAGCACAGATCTCCTGGTGAGATCTGATTGGCTGGAAGCACATCAACCATAAAGTGCTGCCAACCATCTTGGAACCAATATACATGACACCACCCTATTGAAATGCATTGTAGTGAATGGCAGATTTTGAGAGATAAACAAGAAGAACTTATAAAGGGTGATCTTATTTTATTTACAACATAAATCATTTGTTAATGGTACCATACTGATTTTAGGAATTGTGTTGTGTTCTAAAATGATTTGACCCCTTGAAAAAGCCTTCTGCTGGGATTTCATGACTCATGCTTGAGAGAAAACTCTTTTCTCATGATTTTCACATAGAAGAAATGGAAGGTGCTTCAGAAGCCAAAATGGGTGTATATTTTCTGTAAATTCACACTAACTTTCCCAGCCATATGAGAATGAAGTCTGACATTCTCAGTATAACATGTACTTCCAACAGGAGCAGCCTGTTAGATGATTCCCTTGTGTTCTACTGCAGCCTTCTAGGGTATTCTAAAGAACAACTAGTGCTCTAATAGTCTTACTTGAGTCAAAAGTGTGGCGTACCTGAAATCATCTTGATTGAATCAAACTGGTAAAACTTAAAACATTTAATTTAGAAAAGAACAACATTAGGGAGAGGGTTCATTTTGTCATAGAAATGATGGTTAGTGCTGTAGAAAGAAAAATTAGGACATGTTTTAAGTGAGTTCTATTACATCTTTCTCTTCTATGTCATGAAAACATTCTAACATGCAGAATGAAACATGCACTTTCAATGCCAGCAGCAGACTGCCAATATACTCCCTGGTGAACCGCAGCTTTACTAGAGTATTCTAAGGAGCAACTAGAGTGCTATCATTCTGAATTTATGCCAAAGCTGCGGCTCATCTGAATGCCATCTTGATGAAATCATAGTAGAAAACTGAATTAATTTTCTACTGAGGATACTCCTGTAAATGAGGAAATTAGGGAGTTTCAAAACAAATAATTATTCTAAAATATCACCCAAATGTAGCCCAAGTATAGCCCAAAGACAAAAGTGTGCAAAACACTTTTTTTTCTTTTTTCCCCATAATTTTATAGCACAATCATGCATGGCACACATTTCTAACAAATAAAGAATGTTAGCAATGTACTTCATTAGAACACTGTGGTGAGGCAGAGGTCAAGGGCACGGACTCAGATAATTGAGGGCAGGAAGGAGGGTCTAGAGGCAACAAGATGACCACGCTGGGCAGGCGGAAGTGGCAGCTCAAGAGAGGGAGTGGAAATATAACAGACCACTGAGGGCAGAAGGAAGAGGCAGTGGCAGTACAACCATACATGCCAATCGACCTGATTCAGGCAGGAGACTCCTAATGTTTTTAAGTTAAAACAGGCTTTATTTTATCTGTCTCCAACCTAAAATCTCCTCTTTTTCAATGGAAGTTAATGGGGAAAATCAATCAATCAGGTTTGTTTTTTTCAAAATCTCCCTCTTACCAGTTTAAAATGCTGACAAGTATGGTACATTGTTTGTCGATACTAATCTCTGATTCCAAAATACTCAGCAAAGTCCTTGCACAGAGGCTCCCGCCACTCCTTCGTCAGTTGATTGACATTGATCAATGTGGTTTTATACCCCGCAGGAGCACTTCCTTAAACATTGGCCATCTGTATCAGGTGATGGAGGTAGCTCAATCAGTCTTCTGGAGGGAAGGATGCTTTTCGCTACATTGGGAGTTTCTATTCGCTATTCTTAGGAAATTCAACATACCGGCTGGCTACCTAAGATGGGTTAAGGTACTGTACTCCCGCCCTACTGCCAGAACGAAGACAGGTGATCTCATCTCACCAATCTATCAGATATCCCGGGGCACCCACAGGGCTGCCTGCTGTACCCAATACTATGCACTCTGGCGATGGAACCCCTTGCCCAAAAGCTGAGACAGGAGGGAGGCAGTTGGGGGATTCCTGATGGTGGTCGAATGCACACGGTGTCCCTATATGCGGATGACATGCTGTTATAAGTAGGTGACATGAGCAGAGAGCATGAGCCTATAAGCCACACCCTCGAACAATTTGGTGCTATCTCAAGCCTGAAAGTAAACCATTCAAAGTCACTTGCGTTTTCATTCCAAGAGGGGTTATTCACCTCTGCCACAGTCCCATTGGGTGTGCTTGAGATCCCCGTGGCCCAACAGACTTTCATATATCTTGAGGTACAAATACATCGCTTCCCCCTCGACCTACTAGAAGGTAATTTGTACAAAGCAATAATAGCATTGAGATCACAGATTAAATACTGGACTTCCCTGCCCCTATCAGTGGCTAGGCACTTGGCATTAGCCAAGATGGTGATGCTTCCCAGGTTATTGTATTTTTTGTGTGAACCTCCCAATCCAAATACTGAGGTCCATTTTCAAAACACTGAACATCTTACTGACAGAATTAATATGGGCCAAAGGGCACGGCGGTATTAGTCTTCAAAAACTGCAGTTGCCTACAAAGGAGGGAGGGATGGGTGTGCCCTATTTTCAGACATACTTCATTGCAGCACAACTGCAATGGCTGGCCTACTGGTTAGCGGGAATACGCCTACAGGAGATAAACTATACACAGACGTGACTAGAAAGTGGAGAACTACAATTGCTTCTTCTGCCAAGGAGACTGCAACAGACAAAGCGGCTACCCCTATTGTTGCAAAATGCACTGTGGTATTAGTGCATGGCACTCAGTTTGACCAAGACTACAACACCATACGCTGCCAAAATTCCCCTGTGTGGCTTTCCCACCCCAGCTGGAGTTATCTTTATGACAAGGCTGAGGCAATTAGAAAAGAGTGGATTCTCAACCTTGGGGGATCTCTTCGTGAAGGATCACGTACCCAATTTCTAATACAGGCCAATCTGTTACATTTTATACGCCACCAATGGACCACATCCGGGGCAGAACCCTAGACACATTCCCTAGTATAGACACTTTATGACATAGGGTCAGAGAGGCACCTAATTAAATGGCTATACAAATCGCAGTGCTCCCATTATCGTATATCACTGTCCCCTTTACGGGAAAGATGGGAAACAGACTTAGTACGCCCATTGCATGATAAAGAATGGAAATTCCTCGCGGAATATGCATCCCATATTCCCTGCAATGCACAATTTAAATTCATCCACTTTGCAATCTTCCATAGAGCCTACTTTTCCCAACCGCAAAATCTACCTGTCCCTTGTGCAATACAGAGGAGGCAGATTTACTCCACATGTTGTGGGCCTGTCCGTCCCAGAGACACTATTGGAATAGCATCCACAACACACTTTGTGAAATCACTGAGTTATCTTATTGGGATTCAGCTGACCATTGCATATTGGACCTGTATCCTAGGCCGGAGAAAGCAGGAGTGACTACTAGATTTGTTGACCTAGCACTTATACTAGCCAAACGGTCAATAACAATTTGCTGAAAGTCCCCTACTCCCCCATCGGATCAAACATGGGGAGCAGAGTTACTCCGTTTGAGGGAGACAGAGTGTGCTGCCCTGCATAGAGAGGAATACAGGGGTCTACTGATACGCCCCATATTAGCAGATTGGGAGATGTTATTGGAACACCTCTGACAGAATGGGTTAGAGGACACCCAGGAGAATGCACAGGGCACAGGCATCAACAGGGCAAACTGAGCTGTGATACGCTAGGAATGCTACTTGCGGATCCCATCATTATCCCACACCATGCCAATTCAAAGTTCTCTAAGAGGGGGGCGTCCCCTTGTTTCCTCCTTCCCCCTCCCTCGCAAAATGGCACGGATATTGACACTATCCCAAAAGGAGCACACAGCATGTTAAGGTGCGTTTGGGGCGTGGGGGGTAGAGGGCTGTTTAATGCAACTTTAAAAAGTACCAGGCACTGAGGTAGGCCTCCATGCCAGGGATTGTAATATACCCAAGCAGAAATGAGAAAATAGTTGATAAATCCTTTCATACTTTTTGATAAGGAAGGATAGAACTCTGGTGTACATTCAATATTTAAAGGCTATTTAACAGCACGGGGCAATGATTCACAGATAACCAGGTATTTGATATTGCCACATAATAAAATAACAATTGATTTTAGGTTGCACTTCAGAAGGATGCATAGACCAGAATGACAGTAGAACTGCCATAATCAATGATTTATGTAATCACTTTTAACTCACTCGATTGCTTAAGTAATGTTAAACTGTCAACTATGTATACATAAACATGTGTCAAAGTTATGATGACGAATATATCTCTATTGTCTGGTACACAGAAATGTTGCGTCTACAATGTAATGACTGTTTCACAACATGTTAATAAAAAATATGTTTGAAAAAAAGTATAGTACATTGGACCACAAAGGCCAAGAGGAAGGGGCTAGGGACATGAACTCGGATAACAGAGGGCAGGAGGGAGATGGGAGGGGCACCAAACTGACATTTCAGGGCAGACGTCAGGAGTTGCAGCAGCACAATACACCACACAGGGCAAGAGGGATAGTAGTGCAGCACAACAGACCATGTAAAGTAATAAGGAGGGGTCAGACCCATGCACACGGAAAACAGAGAGAAGAGGGGAAAGAGGCAAGAGCAGCAAGCTAACCATAACAGACAGACAGGAAAGATAGTTGCACCATTACAGACCATGAAGGGCAGGAAGGAGGGTGCGGGCCAGGCCCGATGTCCAGCCCCTGCTGCACCGCATGGGGTTGGGTGGTTATAGGGGTTGGCTGCAGGGCCTGCCCAAGGCCAGGCCCTGCAGCCAACCCCCACTGTGTGTGGCCAAAAGCTGTGCGTGGTGGTGGTAGGATTAATGTATAATAATTAAAAATACTTTAAGTTAAAAAAAACTTTGAAAATAACTGAAAAAAAACAAAGGTTACAGGGACGTTATAGTTGGGTTCTGAATTTACTTGCACAAAACCATAGAAATTCAGCAGTTAGAGAACTGCTGAATTTCTATGGTTTTTTATGAGTTAATTTAGAGCCTAACTATAACGTCCCTGTAACCTGTGAAACAAAAAAGAACAGACGGTAAATGCAAAAATGCTCGCACAGCCAAATACATATGGGTGTAATGTAAATATAAAGAAGTCCTTTATCACATCAAGTGACAGAAATATGTTGGGCGCCAACCAGGCAGGACACCTTACCACCCAAGGTGTCCAAAAAACCATTGACTAGGGGATAGTCAGTGGTTGTGAATACGAATAAAAAGTGCCAGGGCACACCGCGAGCAGTCCTGTATAGTCGATCCCAGTGGTTGTTCAATCAAAGTCGAAGACCAAGATGTGGATAAAAGTAGGAATTTATGGGTATTGCCAATCTCTGGCCAATGACCCTATGTATCGCAAACAGTCCAATAAACGGCAAACGGCTGACACGTGTTTCGTCTCCTAGACTTTGTCAAGGCTTAGAAAAAAATTGTTGATGTCAAGGTAAGTAGGCACATAGGAGTGCCATCCAAAGCAAGTAAGTTCTGGACTTTTTAAGGCCAATGAAATCCAAGTGGGGAAGGTAAGGTATGGCCCTGATACGCCGGTTGTCATGAAGTGCTACCGTGCCGGATGGCGTCGGTAAATTGAGTAATCCGAGTAATTCCTAATGTGCAGCTTGTGTTCTGCAATTTACCTGATGGTGCTTCCAATGAACTTTACTTATAATGCAATGCTCTGCTGATGAACCTGAATTGTATGCTGATTTCAGAAGAGATATAATCAATTGCAATGCTAATTGTCCCTTTGTTCTGTTCTTAACTAGTTAGTTTGCTGACACCTGTTTGTTTTATTTGCTAGTTGGCTTAATCTAACCCAAAAAAGATGACTTTTTTCCAAATTATTTTTTGTCTTCTCTTTCCTTTCTGCGTATGCCCACATGTGTTAGCCCGTTCACAAACATGCTTGTCATAATTTTTGACAGTACTAGGGATAACTTTGCCAATAAAAGTTGATATATTGATCTGTGAATCTGTATTGGACTAATGTACCATCAAATGATCTGAACTCTGTTTCTGTTGCACAAATTATATATTTGCTAGTGTGGAATGTCTAGTGGTATTGACCTCAGTGAAAGCATTTTCGAATTCTGACCCGGAGGAGAAAGCATGTCAGCATTGTCAGTGCTACATATCCTATATTTTAATAAGTCCAATTAATTCAGTTTTTGTTTTTTTCAAAAGTGACTGAGAGTCAAGAATGAGGCTTACTCTGAAAAGGAGTCAGAGTCACACTCTGTAGGAGACTGGATGACCAGAACCCCACAGGGTAGTGGTGTCTCAGACTCACAGGTCCTCAGATTTGGAGGGTCTTATGGACAGATGTCCTTAGAGTAAGGTACGGATCCTCTTATGCTAGGATGGTGTCCTCTCTATGCCACTCAATCTCAGTTTGAGGATTAACAATATCAAAACAAGCTGAACAAGTTTCTGTATATGTATCAGTGTGTATATGTTTAATATGTGTGTGTGTGCATGTGTGCATGTGTGTGTGTGAGTGTGTGTGTGTGTGTGTGTGTGTGTGTGTTTGAGAGCACATGCATGCATGTGTGTATGTTGGTTAGAATCCCTACTGGGAATGTCACTTAAGATACATGTTTTAGCTAAGCTAAAAGTAGACCTAAACATGTGCCATTAAAGGGCATTTCTTGACGGCCCAATGAGTTTAAGAGTTCAATGTTATGTACATTCAACCTAGAGAGATTAACTGAGATCCTGGAGCGGCAGGGTATTTGGGATGATGGACCTTGGCCTTGAAAAATTAGCTCTGTCATAGCTTCAGGACATATAAAACAACTAGTTGTTCATGCAGGCATGATTCAACATATGATTAGCTCAGGTTTAGGAGATGGACCCTTGATGGTGATTGGATATGGATTAATGAGGTGAGTCAGTGCCTGGTTGGTTTATGTCAGATGATAGTGTTTATGGAAAGTGATTGAATCTGTTGACTGAGATGGAACGATGAGTGCTTGGATAGTTTGCTAATATTTAAATGATATTATGAAACTGAGCCAAAGCTAAGTCACAGAAGAGAATAGACTGACAAAGTCCCATGGGGTTGGCAGCTGTAATTTAAGAGCTATATTTAGATGATAACAGCAACCAATGTGACACAAACTCTGTAATCCCAGTCAGAATAATCACAACAATGTCTCAAGAAACTCGTGCCTGATAGGTGGACAAAGTGAATGCGTTCCTCCTTCTGAGCCCAAGGATTTGGGTATTTGGTAAGAACAAGAGGTGCCTACCACATGAAGCAAGACAGCTAATCACTGCAGAAAAACACCCCGGTGACAGGGAATATCTATTGGCGTTGGGATCCACTGACAATACCGTTTTTATTTATAGGACAAGGCTTCTGAAACCTACATTTCTATCTAGGGCCAATGGGTTGGACAGAAAGGGTTCCCTTGGATATGAATACTTCTTTAGGTTTTCACTTCTAATAATCCTATCCTTAGAGGCAGTGGGGTAATTTCAGTGTCCTGGGAAAAGTAGTGAAGCCCTGCACAGGATTTCAAGATTTTGACCTGAGGTTCTCTCTACCCAAAGCAGGATGAAGGGACAGCATTTTTATTAAAAGCAGAGTAATGCATCTACTCCAGGACTCTGTGTTTGACTCCATGGTCATAGGTTTGAATTGCATCCAGTCAGCGGTTCATCCCCCCAAGAGTAATAAAATGAGATCTATAGGAGTATATAGGCTAAATTCAGCTGACTTGTTATACCGACCTTCACATGCAGACCTTCTTCTGCGCCAGGCAGTTAGGCATTTGGGTACGGCTAGCCAGATCCTTGAGCATGTGAATGTTGACAGTGATAATGCAAGGCCTGTTTGGAGGATGAGAGAGAAAAAGATGAACCAATTACAAGAGACATGTGAGGTCATGTGCATGTAGGAGTGGAAGAAGGGTTGCAAAGTTCCAAATGGTTCAAATACAAGCAAGAACTAAATAGGATGGGAGTGGAAGAAATCGAACACTGCTGCTCACCTGAAGCACAAATGGGGAAAGCTTTACCCGTACACTTCTATTTTTTTCAAATTTAAGGATTGCCAGCAAGAAATGTGAAGATCTGGGTTACAAAAAATGCAGACCACATAAATGTTTATTATTGACCAAGGGATAAAGAAGAACTTTTCACACATATCAGAGTGTTATAATAACATAAGATCATAGTGAATGGAATTAATTATAAACACACAAACTACTGAATCCACAAATGGAGACCTTTCTGTTTCAGATTAGGTGCATTTGTATGCACTGCACCGCTAAAGGTAATATTTTAAGGGAGGCATGTGCTCTTTACCTCTTGGTGTGAACAGCAGGTTGTCCTTTCTATGGCAATGCTGAACCATGTACTAGTTATTAAAGATAGTTTGAGCAGCGGAAAGATTAGCAAGTGAAATAGTAAATTAAATCAAAATACAGGGAGACAAAATCAGCTGCAGTCACCGCAAATGTTAATGGGGGGAGGGTGGGGACGACAGGGATGGGGAAAACAATGAAAGAAAACCACTTATCTTTGCTGCTGTTCCACCTCCGACAACTCCTGCCACCTCACTCCTCTTCTTGTGCTGTCCCAGCATTCACTGGGACACCAGCACAGGGTTCCCAGCAATCCGGGAGCTGCTTTCATACTAAACCTAGCATAAAAGCAGCTCCAGGATTAGTCTGAGTGGCTTGGACTGCCACTCAGACACAGCCCTGGGGTATGTGCAGTTTCTCCAGCCCGACTGTTCAAAACAGATGGGCTGGAGAAACTGAGGAGCATATTTATAATGGCTTAGCGCTACCTTGTGCCACATTAAAACATTAAAGTAATTTTTTTACATTAATCTGGCCAAACGAGGATGAAATCCCTGTGCTGTATTTACAGAGTGAGGCAATGCATGCATTGCCCCACTCTGTAACCCTTTGCGCTACATTATGCCTGCACCAGGCATAATGTATGCAAAGGGAGCGTTCCCCCTGTTAAGGGAGTCTCAAAAATGGCGTAAGGAAATGTATGAGATTTCCTTGCGCCATCTTTTATGGCACTTTTAACGCCTGCTCAAAAGCAGGCGATAGTAGGGGGCTTCCATTCTTTAGTATGGGGCCGTATGTAATCTGCAGGAGTAGCGCCAATATTTTGGCACTTTTTTTTTTTTTTTTTAGTAAAACACAAGTTTATTAGTTAATTAAAACCATAAAACTTTCCTTCCACATAAACATTTAACAGAACAATTTTAGTGCAAAAAGGCAATCACAGTTCTTTATCTTAAGGTGAAGTGGTTAGTGAGTTTTTCTTCTATATACAGATTTTAAGAAAGGAACATACTGGTGCTATAAGTATTAATAATGAGACAACAGAACAATCTTTTTGTGTGTAAAATGAATACAACGCCAGATACAATCCTGTGTTTAAAATGAAAAGCTATATGAAATATTGTTCCCCCGAGATATTTAACCAGAACAGTGGCAGACAAATGAGGCATTGGTAAAAATAGGACAAAATGGGAGGAGGCCTTCTATCAGTTTTATCTACCCCTACTTACGTCTGATTGTTGAAGCCGGACTTTATTACGACACGAGCTAAGCAACTCTGTGGACTACATAGGAGCCTTCCCTTCTTTAGGATGTTCAAAGCAGGTTATAGGGATTTCGCTATCGTTTCCGCCCTCCCTCTATCTGGTCATTTCGAGAGGTCGTGGTTTTATGAGTGAAAATTTCCAAAAATTGAACCAGCCTAATGTTCAATATTGTATTTTGAGGGTTAAAAGCTGCAATTAGTGCTTGTCTGCAGGATCTAATTCTTAAGACGTTAAATTCTTTTTTCAGCAAGAGTCTCCTTTCAGCCGCCAGGGCTGGACAAATGCAGACCACATGCATCAAGTTTTCATCTGCTAGATGGCAGAGACGGCACTCCTGGGAGTCTACTTGCCGCTCCTTCTTCCATTTTGGCATGAGGTCTAAAGTAGGGACATCACCCAGCCTAAGTCTGAGAAAGGATTGCTTGATTTTCCGTGAGTACGGGCCAGCCATAAGTGGTGATTCTTTAAATGTTTTGTAGGAGTTAAGGATCAACCAACTATGTTCCCTTTTGGACAATGAGATCTTATCTTCAAGCCAGCTCTGTAATTTACTCACTTTATTCACTGCTTTATTGAAAATGGGGATGGGTAAGGACCTGTTCCATACCTCATCTAATTTCAAAAGACTCTTACTTTCTTCTAGGAATTTTATGTAGTTGGAGTTCCCTCTTTCTAGGATAATTTCCTGCCAGACTAGATTGGCTAAAGACCCCTTTGAAGCGCGGCTCAATTTGTAGCAGCATTTAATGTATGCCGCCGGACGGGCTAACGACTGTTTGACCAGCATGAATTCCAGTCTGACCTGGGCTGGCGATGCACGCCCAGGTAGCCGAAAAACGCGTTTATAGGTTTTTATCAGAAGCTTTTCCAGAAGACATACTTCCATCCCCCTCATTATTTCGGTCCCAGAGGTGATAGTTGGAAGAAGCTTCGCTCTCATTACAGATGTTAATGGGTTCAGAGCATGACCACAGATTGAGTTTGCTAGCTTACAAAAGGCGTAAGTAAGGGCCTGCGTCTTGTTTTTTATTGCTTCTTTTTGTGCCGTGTAATTACCTCTAGCATTCACCACCAATCCTAGGTATCTGTATGATGTTACTTCCTCTAGGGTTTTCCCATTCATATGCCATTTACCTTGGGTGGATGGCCTGCGGTTTAAGGTAATCATTTGAGATTTTTTATGATTAATTTCTAAATCATTGGAGCCTGAGTATTGTTCTAATGCCTTTAACAATTTCTGCATTCCTATTCTGGTATTACTGATTAGTAGTAGGTCGTCTGCATATAGTAGGTTGGATACTTATTGACTGCCCAGTGAGGGAGAGTGAGATGAGTGACCATTTAACTTGGTGGGGAGATCTGCTATGTACAGGTTAAAGAGTGTTGGGGCCAATACACAGCCTTGCTTCACCCCCACTGTTGTTTTGACTGCCCTGGATAGGTGAGAGCCTTCCCCCAGTTTAACCTTCACCCAAGTATCGGAGTATATCATTTTGATGGCATTTAAAATAGAATGTGGCAGCCCCCACTGTAGTAGTTTGGCCCACAATTTGCCGCGGGAGACACAGTCAAAAGCAGCTTTAAAGTCAACAAAACATAAATAGGTTGGAGTCCTCTTTGCTTTTGCTCTGTTTATGATCAAGCCTAGCCCCATAAGATTTGTTAATGTTGCTTGGTGAACCCGGTTTGATTGAAGGGTAGAATATTGTTATCTGTGATCCAGGCTTCTAGATGTTTTAGCACACAGCAGGAAAAGTACTTGAGGTCAACGTCTAAAAGAGTGATTAGTCTGTAGTTGCTTGGGGAGAGCACGCACCCACCCTTATATATGGGGTGGATTACTGAGCCTTTCCAGGATGCCGGGACGTTGCCTGTTATGATCACATCATTAAACATTGCTGCCAGGAAATTGGCCAATCTTTCCGTTTCTTGTTTAAATAGTGCTTGCGGTAGGCCATTGGGGCACTACTCCTGCAGAGTACTCCTGCAGAGTACATCAATAAGGTCATGGGAAATTACGCTCTTGCCCCCTATCCTGCGCCATGGTGCGCCATTTTTTAAATACGGCACACACATGGTGGTGGTTGGCGGTGCTAAGGGGAGCAGGGAAAGTAGTGCTGCAGCACCGCTTTCCATAAATCTACCCCTAAGTGCGCATGTGTGCTTTGCCGGCCTCAGACGGCCCTCCAAACACAAAATGCACACTTAAGTGCACTCTCTCCTCCTCCACCCCCCTATCCTCCCATCACCCAGCCCGCCCCTCCAGATGAAAAATAAAACAATAGTAAGCTAGTGCTTTATTTGTCAACTCCTGGCTCTTGGCCAGGGGGGCGACACTCCTCTGCCTTTGCGGAGGAGACGCCCTTGCACAAATTCCACATTTAAGCTGTATATTTAAAAAACACAGAATGTTGTCAATCCACTAAAAAACTCAATAATCTACCCTATAGACAGTGGACAATGGAAGTGTCAAATCCTTCTTCATGTTAGAATCCTAAGAAAGAAATACTTCAGTCCGGGCATGTGTGCTCTACAGCATATAAAATCTATACTAGAGTGCAATGAGGGAAAGCGCTACAGTGAAAAAAATGTGAAAGAGTGGGAAAGCAAGCTAAGTTTTTGTTACAAAAACGAATTTGAATGATTTTCTCATGTTCTATTAGGAGAGATCAGTGCTTGAGATACAGATTTGCAAAATTCGAAATGTTGTACTTTGGTTGTCCTGGGACCCCATCACCAGAGCTAAGGGGTCAGGGTGTCCCTACCTAAATATAGTTATGTAGTAGCCCTGTAGAAACTTTTCTTTTGAAAAATTAAAAGTAGACCCAATTACAAATTTTTTTTCTTAGATATATTCGTGGGCACTAGGTAAAAGAACCCATTAATGGAAGCCAGAATTGTTGGAAGGAAATCTAAATGATGACTGGGGGCAAATAGAAGGATCATATAAATCGGACCCAGAGTCTGACAGGTTTCAAGGGAGAAGCACAAAAGGAAACATGAAGTGCATTAGTCCAAGGTCAGAGCTCATTAAGAGCTCTGCACCCAACTACAAATTTTGCATCGTGGATGAATCACTTTTTTGGAGTCGTCCAGACGCAAAATCTATTTTGGTATTTACACAGTAATGCAATGCCTGATAAACATAGCTTCGCATGACTTTCTTAAAAAAGAAAGTAAAGCAAGGCAGCGCATAGCACTGCCTTGAATTATTTGTGGTGGTGAGTCATTACATGCATGGGCATTCCATGGGCGTTCCTATGCATCCACCAACGTATTTTGATGCAAACCCATTTACTAAAGTCAGTAGATATGGGTTTGCGGCAAAATAGTGCCCGGACCAGAGGCTGTCATAACTAAGAGAAATATTTTATTTCTTCTCATTATTTTCTCTTTGTATGTGTACATACAGGACGGAATATACCTTTAAGAATAGGAACACATTCCTGCACAAAAACTACTCTGACCACAATGCAGGCACTTTTTGCGTCGTGGCAGAAGCTTGTCTGTGTTGGCGCTAGGCAACCGGAAGCCCGCCAGCGATATGAGAAAGTACAACTGTGCCTTTTTTTGGTAGATATGGTATATTCATGCAATGCCATACAGCAACTTCCTTTGCTGTAGTGTGTTGCCTCAAGGTTTAGTAAAACAGACCTCACGTCAACAAAAGCACAAGGGATTTGACGCAGCAGCCACATTGCACAGTGTTCTAACTAAAGGTCTCCAGGAGTGAAACTCAAAGACTTGCCCCCTCTTTTCACAAAATTAAATAGGCACCGTTTGAGAACCCTGGCATTTATCACTCCTATTCATATCTCAAGCTTATTGGCTCCACTGTGGGTGGGCCTGCCTTTCTGTCAGGTGTGTGTCCTGCAGCTGGAGAGCCCAAATATTCCAAAATTGACTCCTAACGCAAAGGAAGCAATTTGGCCACTCACGTAATCCTCTAGCAACCCTTTATTCATTCAAGAGCATGACATGCGTTTCAAACATAACCAGCCTTGTTCACAATCAAGCAATCAATCAATCAGGTATTTGTAAAGCGCACTACTCACCCGTGAGGGTATCAAGGTGCTGAGGAGGGGGGGGGGGGAGAAGGGGGAGAGGTGCTGCTACTGCTTGAACAGCCAGGTCTTGAGAAGTTTCCTAAAGGTAAGGAGGTCTGGTGCAGGTGGGTGGGAAGAGTGTTCCATGTTTTGGCGGCGAGGTGCGAGAATGGAATACCATACAGAGTCTACAGTCACAGAATAATATACAGAGTCTATCTTCTATGTCTTGCACAATTTAGTCACATGACTGTTACAAAACCATAGGACTTATAGTTTCCTATTGTAAACAAGCACAAATGTGCCTGTAAAATTTAATATATGGAAAATCCATGCTATTATGTGCAATTTAAAAACAGAGGAACTGACTGATACACTTGTGTGTTCATGGGTCAATGAAATCTCATTCTTTGAACCAGTGTAGCCCACTGTGTTGCATTCTGGATCCTGTAGTTCCTAATGGCAAATCTTACCATTTTCTCAGAAAGGCCCTCATCTTGTATTAACTACACAATTGGGGTACCACCCTCTTTATGTCTGCAAGAACTTTTAGTTATTTTATAATCCGTGTTAGTACAGCATTTATAATTCCAAATCCATTGAAGAATGTGTTATTCAACCTCTACCAGCCAAATGTACTGCTAAGGCACAATGTTCTATAACTATGCACAATAAAAAAAAATGTTAAGAGAGCAAAACCAACCTTTGTACACTGTTCATCCTCCATCTTTTTGTTTTGTATTGGCATCAAGTTGTGTTATATTACCAGTACTCCACTCTTTTCAATATCTGCATCCTTATTGTCAAATTATAACATTTAGGTCATGGCACACACCTATAGCCTTTCCTTAATATCAAAACAAAAATTAATACACCTGCAACAAATACAGATAAGATCACAAATAAAAAACATCTCCGTTTCTTATCTTCCACATGAGTGAAAAGTGCAATGGTATTCTTCATATCATTATAAATTGTAAGGATTAAGTGCAGCGGGCTGTTAGCAATGTGCATTGTCCAGTTAACACCTACAATTAATATACAATTGTCCCCCTCATGTTGCTATCCTTTCTAATGTATTGACATTACAGTATTTCCTCCCATCTTCATACAGGTTATACAAATATTCCTAACAAGATATTTCGCTTATTGCTACCAAAACATGTCTTCATGTCAATACAATTCTGATTCTACTTCATCATGTATAGCATTTGACCATATAGTGGTCATATTTTAGCCTGTATGTCTTTTATCAATGCACATTGTCAATTTAGTTCATCAAATCATTATTATCCTCTGTCCTGTAATAACAACACTACATGGGGTGATGTAATCCTAATGGACAGGTGTTCAATAGAGCAATTTGTGATAAAGTGCTTAAGTGCAAGTAAAAAACAATCAGGGGGTCATTCCAAGTCTGGCGGGCGGCGGAGGCCGCCCGCCAGACTTCCCCCCTCCGAAATACCGCTCCGCGGTCGAAAGACCGCGGAGGGTATTCTAAGTTTTTCCCTGGGCTGGCGGGCGGTCGCCAAAAGACCGCCCGCCAGCCCAGGGAAAAACTCCCTTCCCACGAGGATGCCGGCTCGTAATCGAGCCGGCGGAGTGGGAAGGTGCGACGGGTGCTGTTGCACCCGTCGCGTATTTCACTGTCTGCCAAGCAGACAGTGAAATACTTGTAGGGGCCCCAGGGGCCCCGCGACCCCCCTTACCGCCATCCGGTTCCCGGCGGGCGGACCGCCGGGAACTGGATGGCGGTAGGGGGGGTCGGAATCCCCTCGGCGGCGCAGCTAGCTGCGCCACCTTGGAGGATTCCAAAGGGCGGCGGTACACTGGCGGGAGACCGCCAGTGTTGCCGGTCCGACCGCGGCTTTACCGCCGCGGTCGGAATGCCCTTGGGAGCACCGCCGGCCTGTCGGCGGTGCTCCCGCGGTCCTCCAACCCGGCGGTCATTGACCGCCAGGGTTGGAATGACCCCCTCAATGTCTTAATACTGTAACATTTCATCCCGATCTTCCCATCATATTATATCCAGTGAGTATCGCTGACCATGTATTTCTCCTGCTGCCTCCAAGGTCTTAATCCCACTGTCATATAAACAGTTCTAGTATCCTCAAAATAACATCTTTTGATTTTCCTTCTAATTCAACTACTGATGTGTCCTTGTACACTATGGGGGTGATTTCGCCCGGCAGGCGGGAACCGCCATGCGGCCGCACTAACCCAGCCCCCATTCCAACATTCCAGCTGGGCCGGCGGGCGCTAACCAAGTTTGCGCCCGCCGGCCCAGCGGGAAAGAGGCCGCAACACAGGAGCCGGCTCCTAATGGAGCCGGCGGTGTTGCGGCCGTGCGACGGGTGCAGTTGCACCCGTCGCGCTTTTCACTGTCTGCCATGCAGACAGTGAAAAGCAGGCCGGGGCCCTGTTAGGGGGCCCCTGCACTGCCCATGCCAGTGGCATGGGCAGTGCAGGGGCCCCCAGGGGCCCCAGGACACCCCTTACCGCCAGCCTCTTCCTGGCGGTGTAAACCGCCAGAAACAGGCTGGCGGTAAGGGGGTCATAATCCCCAGCGTTGACCTGGCAGATTATCACCGCCGGGGGAAAATCGGCGGGAAACCGCCGGCCCCGGCGGTGCGACCGTCAGAATAGGTAATGAAGCACCGCCAGCCTGTTGGCGGTGCTTCCGTCATTCTTGCCCTGGCGGTCCAAGACCGCCAGGGTCAGAATGACCCCCTATATGTAAAAAATTATAATGCAAATTTCTTTATCTCTTTTCAGAAAATTGGACACATGTTTCATACTTTCAGTTAAGATGAACAAACAGTTCCTCATCCAAATTGATTCCTCTTGGGCTCATGCTTCTCATCACAATTATGTACCCAGATTCTAATTGGATCACGGAGTGTAGGAGGAATGGGGTAAGGACATGGACTTGGATAAGAGAGGGCAGGAGAGAACTGGGCAGGGACGCCAAACTGACCTTACAGGGCAGGTGTCAGGGGTTGCAGCAGCACAATACACCACACAGGACAAGAAGGACGGCAGTGCACCACACCAGATGATGGAAAGCAATAGGGAGCGGACAGAGCCATGCGCATGGACAACAAAGAGAAGCGGGATAGAGGTAAGGGCAGCAAGCTAAACATAACTGACAGACAGGAGGGGCAATTGCAGCATAATGGACCTTCAAGGGCAGGAGGGAGGGTGCAAGGACACAACAATGGACCAGACAAGGAAGGAGGGAGGGGCTAGGTTCCTGCACGTGGAAACTGGAGGGCAGGGGCGAAGGGGGCAGGGCAGGGCAGGTCAAGTGAGCTAACCATGGAGGGCTGGTGGAATGGGCACTGGAAGCACAAAACACCATGGAGGGCAACAGTGAGACTATAATGGCAAACACACAGACAACAGAGGGACGGTGAAAGGGGGGCAGAGGCAGCAAGATGACCACACAGGGCAAATGGGAGGGGCTATGGCAGCACAGAAGATCATTCATGACAAGCGGTAGGGTTAGTGGCAGCACAATGGCCATGATGGGCAAGAAAATGCGGGTTGGGGCATGCACAAAGGACCATGAAGGACAGAAGGGAGGGTTAGGGCCTAGACACAGACAAGAGAGGGCAGGGAAAGGGGCTTCTCAACAGACCCCACAAGGCAGGCAGGAAGAGCAGTTGCAGCACAACAGAGCATGGAAAGCAGAAGGAAGTAGCAGCAAAATGGACAGGAGGGAAGGGATAGGGGCGTGGAGCTCAGATAGGCAGAGTAGAGGTAGCGAGGACAGGCAACAGCCATCTGACCATGCTAGGCAGGTGGGAAGGGCTTTGTGCATGTAAAATCTGAATCTAACTATAATGTCCATGTAACCTTTGTTTTTTTCAGTGCATGTATATATATATATATATATATGATCTCACTAATGTATTAAAAGTTAAGGTATTTTTGGCACAACAACAGAGTGCGGTTTTCTCTTGCTAAAACAGAAAGAGAATCTTGTTTTTTGAAAATATGGTTGTCCTGCCTCAAACCAGCACCACCGGAGAATAAAGTGCGCCGTAACACGCAGATCAGGACATCTTTTCTTTCATATATATATATATATATATATATATATATATATATATATATATATACAGTATATATATATATATATATATATATATATATATATATATATTTAGATATATACACACACACACACACACACACACACATATATATATATATATATATATATATATATATATATATATATATATATATATATATCTTACCAAGTGGCAGTCGCCACTAAGTGGTTATAGTTAAAATCTAATTTCTATAGAAAAAATACTTTTTGACTTGCCTATATCTTTGGTGCCGGATGATGAATCTTCACAAAGTTTTTGAAAAATGTGATGCTTATGTCAGCTGCTGCCTGGAAAGTTTTGGGGTGATCCATCAAGTGGGGACCAAGAAAAAGGGGGGGTGCAAAACCTTTTTTCACCAGGTTAATTCCGATAGGGATTTTGAACAGGACTACAGCCCAAACCTCTGGACGGAATTACACTAAATTTGGCAGAAAGGTAGCTCTTGGTCTAGAAAGCTCCCTTTTTGTTATCTCATGTAAATCCATTCAGTAGTTTTTGAGCTATTAAAGAAAATTCAAATTTGTATATGTAGGGATGCCAAGGATCCGCAAACCCTTCCGAACAGGTGCTCAGATCTGATTGGCTGCCAACACTTCACCAAGGAAATGTTGGCAGCCGTCTTGAGACTCTGCTTTAGCCAAGTCCCTAAAAAAAGATTAATAAAAGAAATAGGACCAGGGTAGGGACACCCTGACCCCTTAGCTCTGGTGCTGGGGTCCCAGGGCAAAAAATTATTTCTTTGAAAAAGTTTGCCGAGAGGCGCACCAGATCAGCGGAGTCAGCAAAAATTTTACAAAAATAAAAACAGCAAGAATTCTGCCCAGGCCTGGTTATAATACTTCAACATATCTTTAAAACAACCTAAGCACTTCGGTTTGAAAAATACAGTTGAAGTGCAGTAATGGCTGTGTGTTAAAACAAAAAAAAACACTGAGGCCCTCATTCCAACCCTGGCGGTCTATGACCGCCAGGGTGGAGGGCAACGGAAGCACCGCCAACAGGCTGGCGGTGCTTCCAGGGTCATTCTGACCGCGGCGGTTAAGCCGCGGTCAGAAAAGGGGAACCGGCGGTGTCCCGCCGGTTTTCCCCTGGCCCAGGGAATCCTCCATGGCGGCGCTGCTTGCAGCGCCGCCATGGGGATTCCGACCCCCTTCCCGCCATCCTGTTTCTGGCGGTTTACACCGCCAGAACCAGGATGGCGGGAACGGGTGTCGTGGGGCCCCTGCACTGCCCATGCCCCTGGCATGGGCAGTGCAGGGGCCCCCTAACAGGGCCCCATGAAGATTTTCACTGTCTGCTTTGCAGACAGTGAAAATCGCGACGGGTGCTACTGCACCCGTCGCACCCCTGCGACACCGCCGGCTCCATTCGGAGCCGGCTTCTATGTTGCAGGGGCTTTCCCGCTGGGCCGGCGGGCGGCCTTTTGGCGGTCGCCCGCCGGCCCAGCGGGAAAGCCAGAATGGCATCCGCGGTCTCCTGACCGCGGAGTGGCCATTTGGCGGTGACCGCATGGCGGGCGGCAACCGCTGCCCGCCGCTGTCAGAATGACCGCCTGAATCTTGGAAGTAATGCTTAGGACCACAATCCATAACTCACATGGCACCCATGCAAACCATAACTAGAACACTAAATGCAGCACTCACGGCCTTAGTTCAACAGATGCAATTATAAATGTAGCATTAATTACTGGTTTGAATATGCATTGTTATTTAAATACAATTTTGCTTTTTGGCATTGTTATTTACTAGTATAAATGTTATGAAGTTATAAGTGCTGCATTTGGTTCTAACCCCAACATGAATTATTTCTGAGGTTGCTAAGGTGTTATAACCAGAGCTGACTTTAACCTTGTGTTTTTTTCAGTGAATGTTTAACGATTTTTATTCATGTATCACAAACAACAGTTCTCTGCTGCCAAGCAGCCACTGTGATCAACCCCACTGCACTCACCCTTTGGCCATATGCAATGGGAATTGACGGCAGACTGTGGGTAGGTTCTGCACCCATCCCACTAAGGAGGGACACACAGTGGTTGTCCAAGAGCAAATATAGCACACCAGATAATTTTGTAAAAAAAAAAAATAGGATTCACAAATCACATCCTGAATTTGTAAATCCCGAGACCCCAAGAGTGTCTTTGGGACCTGGGAAAGGGTCTCAAATTTGTGAATCCTTATATACACTTAAAGCTTGGGCTTATAGCGTAGGTAAAGGGCCTTTAACAACCAGGATATCCCTCAGCAGAGGACTATAAGTCTATCTTATATTGTGCTTTTAGGTGTTTTTACTTATTACTATAAATATTGTGAGGTCATAAGTATTGCATTAGGTGTGTGAGATATGGTTTGCATGTCTGTTGTACAACTTATACATTGCTGTTCCATTCCTGCTTGCAAATATCAGAGCTTTTTTTAAATCGGCAATCATTACTCCCTTTTAACGGTGTTGGCTGCCAGTGGCCAACTACCATTGTTCTTTGAACCTCATTTGCAAACTTTTTTAATTCTGGAGATATTGTATGTTGAAGGTACAATTGGAACCTAATCCTAAATTCCAGCTCCCCAAATACAACTGCTGAACCAGAGGATCCCATCAGTGCTCCAGGTCTCGTGGGTGACTACCCAAACATACCAGTGCTTTGGGTAACAGCAAAAATCGTTAGTCTTGCTACAAAAACAATGACTGAAGAGGCCAGGTGGAACAGTATCTGATTTCTCCTGTACTGTGTCCATTCGCCTGAGCACTGCGCACTTGACCTAGTTAAGCCCATTTATCAGACATTTAGGGGGTTATTACAACTTTGGAGGAGGTGTTAATCCGTCCCAAATGTGACAGATATACCACCAGCCGTATTACGAGTTCCATAGGATATAATGGACTCGTAATATGGCTGGTGGTATATCCGTAACTTTACCGTCACTTTTGGGACGGATTAACACCTCCTCCAAAGTTGTAATAACCCCCTTAGACTTTAAAAAAACAACTCCATTGACACCCCTGTTGCTTTGAGTGTTGGTAGTTTCGGATGACTGTAAGCGCGAAAATAATCTGCAATAGAGGTGACAATAATGTGTGTTTATTGGGGCATTTTGACAGATTCACACCTGTCTGGGCTCGAATCCAATAAGATGCTAACTACGAACTGCTTGAACTCCGGACCCGGCTAGTAACTTTACTAACTGTTTCAAAATTATGGGATTATGCGACAGCAAACTTTCCAGTGATTTCCACACGCTTATTTCAGTTGGAAAAACTGGGTTACATGGGTACAGGAACAGTGCCCCAAATGAGGGGAAACGTGGAAATCAGTAACAAACATAACTTCCTATGGTTATTTCCCATTTTTCAGATGAAACTTTAAATTGATGCCGTAAAACCACACCTTGGAAATATCTCCTTCTACCTCAGTATCATGTTGTGAGGATGACACAGAAGCCCTCGTTATGAGTGGTCCGTTACAATCCCCTAAATTACCATTACCAGGGGTTCTGGAAATTCTACAGGAAATAACAGGGATTGCAGGTTTTTAGGGGAATGACATGCAGAAATCAGTGCCTGTGCCTTCTGCTGCAAGAATTACCAAAACTTGTAATTCTGATGGGCCCAGAAACTCCTTTTACTGGACCCTTTGGAATTAACAGTCTACTCAGGGGCGGCTCCTTCACTATGGCGAAGGAGTGTCGCCCCACTGGCTGAGCTTCAAGCAGACAAATAAAACAATATCGTTTTATTTTTCTGCTTCTGGCACAGCCAGCAGAGAGGGGCGGGGCTGTGCCAAAGCAGTTGGGAGGGATGAGGAGGGGAGAGTGCACCTAAGTGCTCATGTGTGTTTGGCCAGGCATCTGAGGCCGGCCAAACACACATGCGCACTTAGGTTTCTCCAGCTCAGCTGTGTTTAACAGCTGGGCTGGAGAGACTGCACAGACCCCAGGGTTGTGTCTGAGCAGCCGTCACTGCCACTCAGACCAATCCTGATTCCATGCTAGGTTTTGCATGAAAGCAGCGCCAGGTTTGCAGGGGGGCATGTTCTGGTGTCCCAGCAGTGAATGGTGGGACACCAGAAGAAGAAGAAGAGCGCAAGAGGACAGGAGGTGGCAGGGACGGAAGCAAGGTAAGTGCTTTTTATTTTATTTTTTTATTTTTACCTCGTTTCAGCCCCCAACCCCTCCCGTTGAGTTATGGGGCAGCTGCCAGTGAGGCTACTTAAATGAGGGCTTAAGACCCTACAGCATGTGATGTTTGCAGTTCATCAGCCGAGAATCCGGAAACCACTGACTGTTCAAGGGATTGGAAAGGAAGTATGGGAGAAGCAAGGCAACTGAAGGTAAAGAGACTGCAGGTACCAGATGGGCAGAGACAAGCTTCCCAAGAAGTAGTGGTGCAATGTATAAGAGAGGAAGCCAGCAATAAAGAATAGTTTAGAACTATACTTGCGTGTTTCTCATCTGTTTGACCCGGCATCCATTATGCAACACTGGGAGCACAGAAAAAAATAAATAGAAGTGCTGCCAGATCATTTAGCAGATTCAATATATTGTAGAATTACCCATAGGAGTTTTACTTGGAAACACTGCAGTAGAATAAGAAGTATGACCCAGGGATTTCTGAAACCTACTAAGGGTTCCCAAACTTTTAGCCAAAAGATACCATTGCCCCAAGAGGTTTGCAAAATGTCTGTTTCATTTCACCCTAGATGAAAGTGGGCAGCCTGACTCTAGACCCATTTGAACTGCTTGTTGATAACATATGGTTCTAGGGATATGTTCAAAGGTTCTCGAGACAAAAACCTTAAAATCCAGTGTTAGCCAGATCTCAGTGGAAGCTAATGGGTTCAGTACATGCCCCATTTGTCATAGGTGACTCTGACAATCAGCTGATTTGGAACAGGACCTCCTGAAGCGAAGTGTCCACGGTTGCTCTATTTAGGTCCTGATTTTATTCCTAACAATAGGGGTTACCCTGTCCAACTATTGACATTAGAAGCCAGTTGGGGCTGTAGCAAGTCTTTCCGTGGACCGAGTTTCGTGCACCCTGTTATTGAAAATGTGATGCATAGTAGATGCATACTGGATCTAAGTGGACACTTCAACTTTGACTTTACGATCAATTTGTATTGACTATAAAAGATCTCCCTTTTGTGGTTTGAAAATTCCAATTCACTGTTTAGTGGCAGTTTTGGGGGGATTTTCACAATTATTCAGTTAACCTATGTCAGGCCCACTTAGCTGCTCCTCTCGCACATCTTTGGTCATTGAGAAACTAGGACAAAGGGTAGACATGTTGTAGCTGTTGCCATTGGAAAGCTGAGTTCAGAGGTTCCATAAGACTGTCAAGGATATGCAACTCCAGCCGATTTATTTAGTGTGCTTCCTTTG
The DNA here is from genome assembly GCF_031143425.1 of Pleurodeles waltl. NCBI lineage: Eukaryota > Metazoa > Chordata > Amphibia > Caudata > Salamandridae > Pleurodeles > Pleurodeles waltl. The sequence goes on along the minus strand of NC_090450.1, from coordinate 741,991,077 downwards.
CCAAAATATATCTCAGTTTCAAACCAAACTCCACGTACTAGAAAAGGCTTTGACAGCTCGACCTGACTAGCCTTGAAAACACCAAGTATACAAATGGATAACTTGGGTATCCAATTGGAGGTGTACCTTAGAGCACGGGACTGCATAGTAAATACCCCGAGTCAATGAAGATACTGAACTGTAACCACCCTTAGCACCCAGAGAAAGAAGGAGCAGATTAATGTGGAAGTTCGACTTGATGAGCAGGGGTGTGTGGTTTTAGTTTACATATACACCCAAGTGACTCACCATTTCCTGGTAAAGCGTCATACGTTTCTTTCAGTCTCTGGCAATGCAATAACACTTTGGCACCAATATTATAGCTGCGTTATGTGTAATCTTTTGCGTAATATCTCTACCGTAGGTTTGACTTGACCTATTTTGTTGCCTGCCTGATACTGATTAATAGGAAACTGCATCATTTTATTATGCAATATTTGAGCATGTTACATGCTAAGCAGATGTGCTTCCATTGTACCTTACATTGCATGTCGATAGCATATACAGTAAGCATCACTGATCAATATGCTTGGCTAGTTATTACCCTAGTATAGTTAGTGGTGGGACAACAACAGAGGGTGTCCTCGACCAAGGCCCCAACAGAGGATGTCTGCTTCAATGTTTCTCCTTGTTGCCCCTGTAGAGCTGTGCCCTTAGTGCAGGAAAATACAAGGATTTGGCTCTGGAGAGCTAGCTGTTATTGCAATAAGGGGTGATTCATGATTCAATTGGTGCGCCGTGTTTAGCATTCATAGCTGGTCAATTCATTATACGCCACCCCTTTTTCACTGGAGAGGCAGCCAGTACGAATAGTCAAAGGAGGGTTCATTTCACAAAACACTCTTCAAACGTACATAGAAGGTTCTACATTGTACAGACAGCCCGCAGTGCAGGGCAGAGACAAGGGTCACAGTGCAGCATCGGTATGCTATCTGTTGATAGATCTGAAGAAAGATCTGTCCGGGCAAATATCAGGTTTCGTCCCTTGTTTTTCCTCTAGTACAGCTTTTTCGTCTGAAGATACAAATATGATTTCCACAACACTTTCAGATGGCCCAGAGAGGTTTGTGTTCATTGTATGTATATCTATCTACTGAAATGTTAACACAAGAATCCATCACAATCAGTGCTTATGAAGAGGAGAGTTATTGCTAGTGACTAACTGTGAGCTGCAAGGTCTGGCTTGAAGACATGCCTTGTGCTAAGAGACCACTAACACAGCAGAAGGATCTGCTAGGAATGTCTGAGCTGAAATGATACTGGGTTTAGGTGCATAGAGTGTAGATGCAGAGTGTTTCTGGTGCTAACGCTGTGGCCTCTTGACTCACTATGCATTGACCACTTCCCTCCACCCTCTAAAAGCTGTGAGACTAGATGCAGGACATGGTCACAGGGCATACTCTTCACACTCTAGGCATGGAAAGGAGCATCCCAAATGCTGTTAAGTCATGTGAGGCAGGGCTTTCCTGGTAATATGTACATGTTGCATATTAAACAAGTCTGATTGTATAGAAGGAAAACCACGGCAAATCCCAGAGAGTTGTAATGTTCCAGTTTATTCCTTGTAATGTCTTTAGATGAACCGATGGTAACTGGCCCAAGCTGACATATTGGGGCCAGAATCAAATGATGACAACAGAATTCATTTTCAAATGGACAGCAGCCCAAATGAACAAGAGCAGACACGTGTTTCGTCTGGGTAGACTTTATCAAGGCTATAGTAAAGATATTCACTCGATGTTCCAAAATGCCAGAGACATATTGCTGTCTTACAAATTGATATATCAGTCAAGGAAGAAAATGCATGAGGACCATGGTAAGCCTCAAATGCCTGTACGCGTTTCTCACTTCGTTGTGTTGAAGGTGTCGCAAATAATAATTGATGTCAACATGTGAGGATTAGGACCTGATTTAAAGTTTGGCAGTCGGGCCGTCAGAACTTCTTGACCGAGGTTCTGTCAGTCATGCTGGCAGAGGATGTCCTGCACGATTAAGAGTTGTAACTGTATCACCACCATCCGCCATGACAGAGTTTTATCCATCAGACTATGTTTAATCAACGATGTAGAGTATGCTATCGTCAGACACTACTTCATCAATGACCATAATCACAGTGGGGCTTCACAGGTGTGATGATGGAGTATTATGATGGTGGAAGTGTTTACCGCTGGCATACCCTTTCATCTTAATGGAGGACATGTACATCAATCACACCCGAGCTTCATTTCAGCATCAATCAATCACACCTGTAGTTCACACTATAAGAGCCACCACTTCACATACACCAAACTTCTGCCTTTCTAAAATCCAAACGGCAGCTAATGGACACTTTCTTCCTTGATTCTTCAAAGTCAACTTACGCTTTTTTTGGTTTACCATTCTAACTTTGGTTTATGATTTTTTAAATGGCTGGTACAACAGACTACATTTTTGGGAATTCATTAACTGTAATGATATATGAGAATATTGGGGTAGAGCCCTGTTTGGAGCCCTTGTTCAGACTGCTACATCGACTCAAAGAATCCAAATGTGGGAAAGAATTGGAACAAGGTGAATGCTGTATCCAAAACCAGCACACAGGATATTTCTGAGTACTGGAATTAATTTGGGGGGGTTAGGAATATGCTCCCTGGTCACAAGAGCACTCCAAGAGGCCCTGCAGACTGGTGGTGGGTCTCCCAGGCCCCTTAACCTCTTACCCTTGCCCTGGGAGGAAAAAGGTTGGGCATACTACACTGAAGGCTTTCCAGGAATTCCAGGTGGAGTGGAGACTGGTAAGTGAACTCAATAATTACCAGCATCTAAACTTTTGGTCACAAAAATCGTCGCCGCTATAAAATCTATTGTCTTATAACCAGACATTAAATATACATTAGTAATCATAGTTTATGTTCTGTACTGAAAAGCTTCTATAATTAACAATGTGTTTTATGTGGCCCTGTATTAAATAGAATAGAAGGTTGGTGTTTTTTACCTTAAATCACCACTTAACTATTGTCAGCAATCAAAGTTGTTTTTTAGCAAATTCAATGTCAAAATCACATACTCAACTAATATGTAATTAGGCCAAGAATATCATTTTGGAAAGTAACAATACTGTGTGGACTTCCACTTCCCAAGAAAAAACATACATTACTTGTTCCTTCAAAACTATATCTAACTCTGATTTAAAGTTTAGAAATGAAAACAGATGTTTTTATGTGTGACAAAGTGCATTGTTACACTGGATGGATGTGAGTACACCATAAGTATCGAGCAACACAATGTTCTTGTGGAAAACACAGATTTTCAATATTTTATTCAAGGTAAGTCCCCGTTATCTATGAAACACACCAGTCAGGTTAAACATTTAATTCTATGTGGGTTGGTTGATAAGACAGGTGTCTGCAGCATATATAAGTGACCAGGCTTGACCCTCCTGTTTTTTCCACAGTTCCTTGTTGGTGTGCTGCTAACAATACCAATATACCCCTCTCCTGTGACTGTATAAATGTCTATAAACAGAGATGTACTTTGAAAGAAATGCAGCGATTTTAATACTGAATACTTTACTTTACTTTCTTCAGGTATTTGTTTGATTGGCAATTCTTAATGTCGTAAATCATTGTAGATCAGAATTTCTGCACACAAAATGTGATGAACTATGTTTTTCGAATGATGAATAATTTCCAACATTAATATGTAAACCGATTTCTTTAGAGTGTAACATTTTGTTGAACACCTATTACAAAAATGTCCAAAATACTCACCACTAGGAGACGTGAATAATAAAGTTCTACTGTGAGCCACCAGCATTCATCTGTTGACAATTCTAAAGTCAGATATGCCTTTAGGTTATTGAATAAAGGTGTTTGGGATATGGACTTCAAACACTTGTAGAATCATCTTGGTAATCACTCTGAACCTCCAAGTTAGCAGAGGCAATCTAATATACACAGAGAATAAAGAACGAAGGGAATACCCCTTTGCTCAGTGTGGAGCTCATAGATGATATTAATTCCAAGTTCAATTTAAATTTAAATCGTCTATAATTAATACTTCATTTGTGAACTAATGTTGTAAGAAAGCATTTAAACACAGCACATATAGGAAACATATACACAATTGAGGATACATTCGATGATTATAATCCAATACTTTCATTTGTATATACTTTTTACAGTTTTTGGATTTGCCACAGTACATACAAAAGGTATCTATTGATCATTGAGTAGATTTTCCACTTACCAAAATAAAAACCAGGAAGAAAATAGAAACCATTACTGAAGGAAAAAGTATGTTACCAACACAAATAAATGTCTAGAATACATTTATTCAATATAGTAACATATTAATCACATTCTGTGATTTCACATGTCATTATACCATAAAGGTTTCTATGGCACATACAAAACTTGCAGTAATAGTAATGGCAGTACACACGCAACAGCATTCAGCATACTGCTGTTCAACATGATAGCAAGCTGATATTTAAATTTACAGCATTTAACTTCCATGGATGTCATACCACTGTCACTACTTTCTTACATAATTGATACCTGAGAGACAAACATCTCACTGCAATTTGAAGAAACACAATCCCTTTGCCAACACCCCTTTACTCAGAGTAAGTGTAGGAGGATTCTCTTTCAAACACATCACATTGATATTCAGTCAGATTACCTTGCATATTTGTGCTTCATTAATGAACGTGATTCTAAAGAAAACAGAACCCCCAATGACTTGCTAGAGCTCTAGTAGATGACAGAATATTTTGACCTGTGACTAAGTAATAATCAAGCATTAGTTTAAGTGGGAATTACATCACCCATAACAAAACAAAGGGCATGATTTCGATTTTTGAAGAGTGGTTCCAGGCCCTCTGACCAACCCCTGTAAAGGCAGCCAACCCAACACTGCGTAGGGGTGGGGGCATTGGCCTCAAGGCCGGGCCCTGGGGACCCCATCCCTAGGGCCTTTTTTTGAAAAGGTGAGGGGGGCTGCATGGTCCCCCTCCCCTAGCCTCATTAGTCCCTGAGGACCCCATCTTCCAGGGCCTTTTTTATAAAATGGGAGGGGCTCACAAAGTCCCTGTCACAGAGGCTCATTAGGCCCTGGGGACCCCATCACCCAGGGCTGTTTAATTCATCAAAGGGAAGGGGCACCGCATGGCCTGCCTCCCTGAGCCTTGTTAGGTTTTTGGGACCTCATCCCTCACAGCCACTACTTCAAATAAGGGGAGGGGTGCCACATGGCCCCCTTCCTGAGCCTTATAAGGCCCTGGGGACCCCATTCTCCAGGGTCATTGTGTTTAAGTAAGGGAGAGTACGTGGCCCCCTCTACAAGCCTTGTTGAGCCCTTGAGACCCAATTCCCCAGGGCCACTACTTAAACTGAAAAGGAAGGGGGCTGTGCAGCACCCCCAAGCCTTTTTAGGGCCTGGGACCCCATCCCCTCGGGTCACTGTTTTTCAGCAGAGGGGAGGTGGGCCATTTGTCCCTCCCAAGACTTGTTAGTCCCTGGGGAACCTATCCCCCAGAGCCACTCTTTGAATTCAAGGGGAGGACCCCCTGGCCAATTTCAACCCAAGGGACCCCATCCCATGGGGTCTGGCATGATATTTAGGGGGAGGGGGCATGTCCCCCCTTCCCTGGGCCTATTTTCGCACCAAAGACCCCCACCTGGGGCACTGCGTGATTTTTAGGGTGTGAGGGAGAGAGCATTGAGTCTCCTGCCGGGGCTGATTTTGCCTCTGGGGAGACCATGCGGGTCCTAGCGCCATCTCCCTGGGGTATAGAGTCCCCATTGACAAAAAGGCCTAGGGTGTAGGGTCAGAGGAGCCCCCTCCCCTTAAAATGGGTGACCCTGGGGGTTGGGGTGTGGAGTTCCCCAGGGCCTAACAAGGCTCAGGGAGGGGGGCCCTCCTGCCCTTTAATAAGAAAAAAACTCCCCTGGGGATGAGGTCACCAGGGCCCAACAAGGCTCAGGGAGGGGCGTGCAAGGGTCCCCTTCCCCTTTAATCAAGAAAATAGGCCATGGGCTGGGGTCCCTAGGGCTTATTGAGGCTCAGTGAGGGAGGCCTCACAGCCATGGGGATAGGGGCCGCTGATGAGGCTTGAGGTGGAGGGCCTTCTGGACCCCCATTTCTTTTAAAAATAAAGACCCTGGGAGATGTGACACCTAGGGCCAGGCTCTGTGCCCAACCCCCTGCAGCATACGTCCAAAGGGTATGTGCAGTGCAGGGTAGGCGGCGTTATGTGGGGTTGGCTGCCTATCGGGGTTGGCCGTGAGTCTGATCGCAAGCCAGACCCTTCAGGCAACTCTCTTCTGTGTACAGGCATAGGTCGTTCACAGCAGGGAGTTGGATTTACATATCATAATTAAATATTGCTTTACGTTAAAAAACCCTAGAAGTCCACTGAAGAAAACGATATAGTTAGTTGCGATAAAAAGATGTGCAGCATGGGGTTGGCTACTTTTGAGGGGGATGGCTGTATGGTGGGAGTTAGCGGCAACTCCCCCTGTGTAGAGCCGAAGGCCATGCGTGGCGGTGGGTTGGACTTACGTATTGTAATTAAATATTGCTTTAGGTTAAAAAAAAAACCTGCATGCATGATTTGAAGGCATGTTCAATTGACTATTTTGAAGATGTGCCAACAATGATAGAGAGATGTATAGTATACATACTATATGTACTACAAAACTGAATATGTTAGCTGGAAAGTATACCTGCGCATACTAAAAAAGGCTAACAAAGGTTGTGGAAAAGGTGCTACAATTAAAGGGCATTGTCTGGACAATTTCTGATGACATATGCTGATATAGAGGTACTGTTCTTTTGACTGCAGTCAAGGCTCATTTTTCACAAATAATTTCATAACGTCAGACACACATGAAATTGTGATGATGAAAGAAGACTGAGAAATTGGGTAAATAAGGTGTCTACCTTTCTCAAGCAATAACCACCATCCTTGTTAAGGTGAACCACAAAAGTCATTAAATTAACCTGTGTTTTAACCCTCTGGTAGCTTGGCACAAAAGCCAAGTGGCTTAACTTAAAGGCAAAGTGTAACATATTTATTTAGCACACCAACAGTAATAAAGCGAAAACACACAACAAAATAATAATTTCCTTCTTGTGTTTATTATCATATCAAAACCTAATCATTCAAATAAGAAACACTCCTTCTGTTCATGCAGTTAGAACATGTAGACCAAATTTAACTTTGCTCTCTGTCTCTTTATGGGTAAAAAATATTGTTGTTTATTCATACTCAGTTAAAAACATTACATATGTAACACGAAGCGCCTCAAACTGGTGCGTGACAGAAATATTCTCCTGTGTACACCTCATGATATTCACCAGAACAACGCGAGGCTCCATACACTCACTTGCAAGCATGAGCGAGATTTGCCAGAAACCTGGCATGATTTATGGTTGCTATGGAGCCTACCAGTGCCATTTTTTAATGCTGATGAGTGCAAGCAGTCAGGGCTGCTTCTCAAGTAGAATTTCAACTCGTCCAACAGCAAAATAAACTCGAAAATACCTTTTCGAGTAAATATTATTCTCAAATGGATGATTCAGATATCTTGTGCAAAAACCAATTTTTTTGTTTTTGTTTTTTTTTTTAACACGAAGGAAACGCCACAGAGACTAAGGGCCTGATTCTGACTATGGCGGACGGCGGAGGCCGTCCGCCATAGTCCCGCCGCCAAATGACCGCACCGCGGTCAAAAGACCGCGGCGGCCATTCACACATTTCCTCTGGGCCGGCGGGCGCTCTCCAAAAGAGCGCCCGCCGGCCCAGAGGAAATGCCCCTGCAACGAGGACGCCGGCTCAGAATTGAGCCGGCGTAGTTGCAGGGGTGCGACGGGTGCAGTTGCACCCGTCGCATATTTCAGTGTCTGCAAAGCAGACACTGAAATACTTTTTGGGGCCCTCTTACGGGGGCCCCTGCAGTGCCCATGCCATAGGCATGGGCACTGCAGGGGCCCCCAGGGGCCCCGCGGCACCCCCTACCGCCATCCTGTTCATGGCGGGTTTCCCGCCATGAACAGGATGGCGGTAGGGGGTGTCTGAATCCTCATGGCGGCGGAGCGCGCTCCGCCGCCATGGAGGATTCCCCCGAGCAGCGGAAAGTCGGCGGGAGACCGCCGACTTTCCACTTCTGACCGCGGCTGAACCGCCGCGGTCAGAATGGTCGTGGGAGCACCGCCAGCCTGTTGGCGGTGCTCCCGTGGTCGGTGGCCCTGGCGGCCACCGGCCGCCAGGGTCAGAATGACCCCCTAAAACTTCTTCTTCCTGTCCAGAAGGCTTCTGCCAGTGCTTTGTCCATCTCCTGGCCACTTTTCATTTGAATTTTCAGATGAAAGGATAATTCTATTTGTCTGCAATTTTTTCTGCGTACATACATTGGATTTGAAGGACTTTGTTTTTGTGACATGACAACAAGTAGGTTAAAAACTTTGGATAAGGGTTTTGTTTGATAGAAGACATGCCCTAGTTTATATTTGTACCTTTTATTCAATTTTTTAATTTGACTGTGGTTGTGGTGGCCTGGAGTTACAGTAGAGGCCAGTTTTTTGCATTCCATTTTTTAGCTTTTATAAGGGAAAAAGGTTGTACAGTTAAGTCATCCATTGTTAGAAACCAGGTCTCTAGTTGGCAGTGGTAAGAACCATGTCCAACTAGGGACTACAGCTCTAGTCAGAGCAAGTCAGTGACATGTCATAAATTAGCTTGTGCTCACCTTCTGTTAGCTAAGGGCAGAGCAGGCATGCCTAGCTTGGGAGGCAATGTGTAACATACTTCTGCTACACACACACAACAATTATACGAGGTACACCACATAAAGAGACTTTACATGGGTATTTAGAAAAATAAAGCATGCTCATCTAGATACCTTTCAGGTTCAATACAGTACAGAGGTATTTAGCTTTAGAGACTGAAGTTAGTACAATAAATGTGCAAGAAAAGAGGAATAAGACTAAAAGATGATGTCGGGGACTCCTTGGCACAGGTGTCCAATGTCCACGGTCATGTGTCTATCAGGAGCAGGATGTGTCTAGGCAGGGCTGGAACCTCCTGGGTTAAAGTTGATGAGGTGCAAGCTGCAGGGCTGTGCACAGGCCGCTCGCGTGAAGTTTAAGAACAGTGAGCAGTAAACGTGAGCAGTAACCTCTGCCCCACGCTGAAGAGACAAGAGTGGCGAAGCAGGGTAGAAGCTACTTCGGTGAGGTTGCTGCGTTGAGAGTGGAGAAGCAAGACAGGAGTTGCTCGGGTGAAGTTAATGCAGTGCAAGTGGTAAAGCAGGCCAGAAGCCGCTCAGGTGAGAAGTCGATGAAATGAGAGCAACAAAGCAAGGCAGAAGCCACTCAGGTGAGGTTGATGCGATGCAAGTGACAAAGCAGGTCAGAAGCTGCTCGGTTGAAGTTGTTGTGATGAGAGTTGCAAACTCACGCAGAGACCACTCAGGTTAAGTTGATGTGTTGAGAGTAGCAAAGTCAGACAAAGACCGCTCAGGTGAAGTTGATGCGATGAGAGTGGCAAAGCAAGGTATAGGCCGCTCCGGTGAGGTTGATGTAATGTGAGTGGCAAAGCAGGTCAGAAGCCGCTCGCATGAGAAGTTTTTGTGATGAAGGAGGCAAAGCCAGACAGAGCCCGCTCAGATGAAGTTGGTGTGATGAGATTGGCAAAGCAGGTCAGACGCCTCTCAAGTGAAGTTGTTGCGATGAGAGCGGCAAAGTCAGGCAGGGGCCGCAGCTGGTGCGATGAGAGTGGCGAAACTAGCCAGAAGCTACTTGGGGAAGGTCAAAGAGTTGTGAGGTGAGCGGTGAGGGGAAAGCAGGATCGCTTGGAGTCACTCTGGGCTTGGAGTTTAAGTTTTGGGTTGCCAGGCGGAGATCAGCAGGGTGATACAACCAAGCAGAGCAGCAGTTCCTGAGAGCAATCAGTCCTTGCAGAGTTGCAATCCTGGCACACAGCAGCTTACTCGAGTAGTGTTTCTTGAGTCCAGAAGTGTACTGTCTTGAGTGGGTCATAAGGCCAATATTTATATCAATAGGTGCCTTTGGTGTGTGGGGTGACTACAAAGGAGTTCTTGTGAGGTCACAGGTTCCCATTTCAGGTTAACCTTGGCTCCAGACTGTCAGTGGGAGGTAATCAGCCCCTTTGTGTTGACTCCAGACACGACCCCTCTGAGGTTTAAGTGTGAGCCCTTCCCAACGTTCTCCCCAGGAAGAACCATCACTATGCAGATGCATACAGATGCAGTGGGATATTCTGTGTGGTGGGTGTCTGAAGGAAATGCAAAAATGTAGCTGTCACCTAACGCAAGCCAGACATGTATTGGAGAAAAGATGTGGGCACACAGGGCAGTGAGTGCAGAGAAATGCCTAATTTCTAAAAGTGGAATTTCTAAAATAGTAATAATGAGTACGACCTCGCCGGGAGATTTATTATCACCATTCCAATGGTACTAAACATGATGCAGCTACTCCTCTCAGATCAGGAATTACAGTTTAAATTATTATAAGTAATTCCCAGTGCTGGCCTACGAGATGGGCAGGCCTCATAGTAATGAAAAATGACTTTGGGGAGTTTTTCGTTACTAGGACATGAAACTTAAAAGTAAATGTCCTGCCTTTTGCTTACATGGCACCCCACATTATGAGCTACCTAGGGCCTGCCCTAGAGTTTACGTAAATGTAATAAAAGGGGTGATTAAGGCTTGGCAAAGGTTTTAAATGCCAAGTCAGGGTGGCAGTTAGACTGCGCACACAGGCTCTGCTGTGGCAGGCCAGAGAATTGTTTACAGAGCTACTTGAGTGGGTGGCAAAATCATCAGTGCTGCAGGCCTACCAGTAGTGTTTTAAATTAAATTAACTATGCCAATTGTGGATGTGCCACTTAGGCGAGAAGCACATTCACTTTAGCACTGATTAGCAGTGGTAAGGTGCTCTGAGTCCTAATGCCAACTAAAAGATACAGCAACAAAACAGGAGGTAAAGGAAAAAAGTCTGGGAATAGACCACCCTAAGGATGCCAGGTCTAACATGTGTCCCCCTGCTGAAAGTGGGGAGAGCTACCCAACCTTTAGGGAGTTCTCCTCACTAGGGCGGAAGAACCTGTATAGACCATCAGCATTGGAATGGCCTACCGCAGGTCTGTGTTCCAACCTAAAGTCCATACCCTGTAGGGAAATAGACCACATCAACAGTTTTGGTTTCTTGCCCCTCATTTGCATTAGCCACCTGAGGAACCTGTGGTTGGTCTGAATCAGGAAGTGAGTGTCAAACAGATATGGCGTCAACTTCTTCAGGGCCCAAACCACAGCAAAGGCTTCCCTTTCTATAGCACTCCGCCTCTGTTCCCGGAGAAGTAACCTCCTAGAGATGAAGGCTACAGGTTTATCCTTTCCTTCTTCAGTGAGTTGTGACAGTACTGACCCTATGCCATGCTTTGAGGCATCAGTTTGTGCAATAAACTCTTTGGAGACGTCCAGGACCTTGAGCACATGAGCAGTGCACATGCCTTGCTTCAGAGAGTCAATCGCTTTTTGGCATGCCTCTGTCCAAATCACATTCCTGGGCTACTTCCTAGAAGTCAGCTCAGTCAAGGGGGCAACACTGGTGACATATCCCTTGACAAACCTCCTATAGTACCCAGTGAGGCCCAAGACTGCTGTGACCTCAATTTGAGTTTTGGGGGCTTCCAGGCCATGATGGTCTCAACCTTGACCTGGAGGAGCTTCGCCCTACCCCTGCCCACCAGGTTTTCCAAGAACAACACTGACCCCTGCCCTATCTGGCACTTATTGGCCTTGATTGTCAGGCCTGCCCACAGCAGGGCCTGAAGCACTTATCTGAGGTGGTAGAAGTGGTCCTTCCAGCGGCTGCTGAAGACAGCTATGTCATCTAGTAGGCAGCAGAGAAGGCCTCTAACCCAGTGAGTACCTGGCTCACCAGCATCTGGAAGGTAGCAGGAGCATTTTTAGACCAGAGGGCATCACTGTGCATAGCTGACCTTGCCTTGGCTCCTTCAGTTAGGGCGATCAGGCAGTACCCACAGGTGAGATCCAAGGTTCTTAACCACTTGGCAGCCCCCAATCTGTCAATCAGCTCATCAGCCTGGGGGATGGGATGAGCATCACTCTTAGTCACATAATTTAGCCCTCTGTAATCCACACAGAACCTTAGTTCAGGTGTGGTGCATGGTGGGGCAGCTTTTTGTAACAGAACCACAGGGCTGGACGAGGGGCTACTGGAGGGTTCTATGACCCACAAGTGCTGCATCCTAACAACCTAGCTCTTGATGCTGGCCCTCACCTTATTCCACAACCTGTAAGACTTGTGCTTGACAGGGAGGTTGTCTCCTGTGTCCAATTCATGGGTACACAGGTGGGTAATCCCAGGGGTAAGGGAGAAAAGAGAAGAGCGCTGTTCCAAGACTTGGTGGCAGTCACTCTACTGTTCAGGAGTCAAGGTGGGGAAGGAACCACTCTCTCCATGGACCCCTCCCTCCTTAGACCCATCCTTCTCCTTGGTGGACAAGATTTCAAGCAGAGGTTCATTCTCTTCCTCATCAGCCCCATCAGTCACCAGTAACATAGCAACCTCTGACCTCTCAAAGTGGGGTTTGAGGCAATTGTTATGAAGCACCCGACGTGGTGGCCTAGAGGTCTTAAGGTCCACCACAAAAGCGACCTTCCCCTTTTTCTCACCACTTCATAGGGTATGGACCAGCAGTCCTGGAAAGCCCCAGGCTCCACAGGCTCTATCACCCACATTTTCTGCTCAGACTGAAATTCCACAGTGGTAGAGTTTTGGTCATACCACTCCTTCATTACAGCCTGGCTGGCTTCTAAGTTGTCAGAAGCTTGCTTCAACAACTTAGCCATTTGGCTACGGAAGGCCATCAATTAGTTCACTACATCCAGTGTGCCAGCATCACCCACCAGAACCAGAATGAACCTGTGACCAGAAGTGGTCTGGGGATCCATCGGCCCAATTATGTTGATGCCCACCCTTTCAAAGGGGGTTCTAACGACTGGTAGTGGTTCCAAGGGAGCCTTCAGCTTCTGCCTTGTCTTCCCAAAGGCCTGGTAGGTCATGCAGGTCCTACAGAAAGCATCTGAGGAGGTCCTCTTCTTGGGCCAATAGAAGTGGGGGACAAGCCTTGCAAAGGTGTTGTCTTGGTCTAAGTGTCCTGCCACTGGTATCTCATGTGCCAGTTACAGTAGGAAGGCCCTGCAGCATTGGGGGACCACCAGGGTACTTGCTGTCCCATGCACAGGAGCCTTGGGCTCATTATATAGGAGGCCTCCCTCCCAGTAAATGTGATAGCTCCCAGAGACATCACCTGCTGCTTGAGTTTCGGCCTGTTGCCTCATGCCTTCAAGGGTTGGACACTCCCTCTGTGCCCTACAGAACTCCTCCTTGATAGGTCCTCCTTTCACCTTCCAGTCTTCAGGTGCAGCCAGGTCACCTAGGGAAGCAGTACGCTCCTCAGCGGACTCCGAGGTGGCCTCTGTGGACCCCCCATCTGTCTCACTAGGGGTACAATCAAGGTCTGGTTTACCACATCCTCTGCCTTTCCCCTTTTTAGGACCTGGCTGGGCCATTTTTCCAGGCTTGAGCCCTTCTTGACTCCCCTCCCAGGCGGCCATGGATCTTGTGGTAGCACAGTCTCATTCAGGTAACCCCAGTATCTCCACATAAGCCTTGAGTTCTACCTCCTTTGAGGCATCGGACTCTAGGTCATTATCTATCAAACAGTCCACAGGGACAGCAGGCTTACAACAACTCTCAGATGACCTGAACCTCCCCCTGACTCACATGGAACCAAGGCACTGGATAGTGACCCTCTCTGTTGCCAGCCAACACAACTTGGTGGAATGCAATGGGAATCACCTCTTCTGGGGACAACAGTTGACTTCTTACCATAGTCATACTGGCACCTTTGTTCCTCGGAGTCTCAACACCTTGCCCACTGATGTTGACCCATTGCCTATACTTGGTAGTATCAGATGGCATATGGGCCTAAGGAACCATCTCACTATCACAAGCCTGAAAGTGTTCTTTGTTGTCCATGCCTCCTTGCTTGTTGTTAAACATGTGGTAGGTGGCCATTTTGTGTAGTCAGCCAGTGTGCTTTTGGCAAAGGCCTACATATCTTCTTTGTTATCCATGACTCCTTGCTCGTTAATGTTTGAACGTGTGGCCAGAGGCCATTTTGTGTAGCCAGCCACAGTGTTAAATAATTTTTTTTCCAGCTTTCAAAGCCATTTTCTAGGGACATTGATAGAAGAGAGCTAAACTTTCATATATTTTTTGTTCTCCCTGCATATTTGCATGTTGTTGTTTAACCATGTGCCCAGTGGCCATTTTGTGTAGCCAGCCAGTGCACTTTTGGCATAGGCCTGCATCTGCTCTTTGTTGTACATGCCTCCTTGCTTGTTGTTGTTTGAACATGTGGCTGACGCCCATTTTGAGTAGTCAGCCAGTGTGCTTTTGCCAAAGGCCTGCACGTGTTCTTTGTTGTGCGTGCCTTCTTGCTTGTTGTTGTTTGACCATGTGGCTGGCAGCCATTTTGTGTAGTAAGCCAGTGTGATTTTGCCATAAGCCTGCAAGTGTTCTTTGTTGTCCATGCCTCCTTGCCTATTGGTGTTTGAACATGTGGCCAGAGGCCATTTCGTGTAGCCAGCCAGTATGTTAAATAAGTATTTTCTATTTTTTAAAGCCATTTTCTAGGGACAATGTTAGACTCCTTTTGAAATGTTAATGTGCTTGAGGGTCATTGTAGTATACATGTGCAGTGTTCATATAATATTGTATGCATTGGATTTCTCATGGTCCCTAGTGAGACACCAGCAATTCCTTTTTTTATTTTATTTTATTTTTCCCTGCACCCTCATCCTCCATCAGTTTCTTAGACCATAGGTGCACACCAGAATTCACTTTATTAAGAATTATTCAATTTTTCACTGCACCCCTCACCTGCCATAGGCCTCTTGGGCCAAAGGCACACACCAAAATTCAGTTTTTTTAAGGAATGTGTACATTTCCCCCATACCCATACCTGTAATAGGTCTCTGAGGCCACAGGCACACATCAGCATGCACCTTTCTTAGGATTATTGTATTTTTCCCTGCACCTCCAGCCTGCCATAGGTTCCCAAGTCCAAGGCCATAAGCACACACCACCATTCATTTTTTTAAGGATTATTCAATTTTTTTGCACCCCCAGCTGCCATAGGTCTTTTAGTCCATAGGCACACACCAGCATTCTCTTATTTTAAGGATTATTATTCCACTTTCCCTGAACCCTCTCCCTGTCATAGCTCCCTTAGGCCATAGGTGAATACCAGTATTCACTTTTTTAAAGGATTATTATTCTATTTTTTCCTGTGCCCCCTGCATGTCATAGCTCTCTTAGGCCATAGAAGCACGCAAGCATTCACTTGTTTTCAGGATTATTGTTCAATTTTACCCTGCAACCTCTGCCGGTCATAGCTTTTTTAGGCCATGGGCGCTCACCAGCATTCACTTTTTAAAGGATTATTACATTTTTCCCTTCATCCGCCTGCCTGCAACAGGTGTCTCACCTTAGAGGCACATAAAACAATCTTTTAAATCCGTGTGTTGTTGTTTAACTAATTTAAATATTATTATATGGTTTGGATTGGTATGGATACACTATTTTGTTAAATATTTAGGATAACCTCACTAATGTCTGTATGAATAATACAAATTGGAAAAATGCCACATTTCACTGAATGTTTTTCTTGTTTGTTTGCTTAGGTGCACAAGAGACATCACCTACAGTACTGCCAAACGGAAGGCCGGCACAAAGTGACACCACACTGAGTCTTCCTTTCCCTTCTTCCGCTTGTGCAGCTAATTGCCAACTGACAGAGCTTGAAGATGGCCCCAAAGAAAAGTGTTACGGCCAAGAAAGTGGTCAGCAAGTAAGAGAAGAAGAAGCAGATTGATACCACAGGCATGCCACCCTCTACCTTTATGAGCAAATGTAGTATTTCGGCCACACGGTACTCCTGTATCAACTGCATCACCCTAACTTAAGCCAAAGGGCAAGTCTTTTAGTGAGGCAGCCACTGCCATTATGGCATAATCATTGCAGGAAACTGTGTAAAGTGGACAACAGGAGCTGCAGCGAGCAACAGTTCTTCCTGAATAAGGAGCAGATCAGGAGGTCAAGCTTCCTGCTGAGCAAGATGTAGCTCATGAACCACTGGCCTCTCATTCTCCAGCAAGCAAAGGAAAGCATATTTCACCATCTTCTCCAAAGCCCCCTTCTGATGATCTGGACATAGATTGGACATCAGCTGATTCTAAGACCTGCCACGAGAGACAACAGAAAAGGAAAATTCTTGAAAGCCTTAGAGTTATGAAAAGTGGCAATGATGAGGATGAGCCACTGGATGTCAGTACGGAAGGCTGCTCAGAGGATACCAAGATTACCCCTCTTATTCAACCTGCTCACTGGTTCCACCACCACCAACTTCCATATTTCTCTGGCCCTCGCTGAGACTTGCATCCACCAATACCCCAGTCAAAGTATGCCCGACTTAGAGGTAAACAACACACCCACCTACCTCTAGTTCTTCAGGCATTGGCAGGGGCATACTAAAAAAGTTCTCCTCTCCAGTTTGGGAATTCATTACAGTTAGCAAGCAGGAGGATGACATTAAAATGTGCTCTATTTGCCATGTGAGTGTTTGTCAAAGTAAGCCTAGTTCACACTATGGTGCTAGAGGCCAAACATTCCATGTGAAAAAACATCACTCAATCCAGTGGGCAGAGTGCAGTAAAAAGGTAGCTGGTGGTGGTGGTAGTGACGGGATAGGGTAAGCAGCTCCAATCACGTGATAGAAGAAGGTGATAAGGAAGAAGAGGATGACAGCTTTATACAAAGCAGCCCTGTCCCCTGCAGTGTGCCAGCATCACCCACATCAACCTACAAATGGCACAAGATTTAGATACAGACACCACCGTAGACAGTGATTCCCCCACTGTCTCAAGATGCGCATTCAGTCAATCACCTCCGGGACCTCTTCAAAAGTCGCCTGTGTCTGTTGCATCATGAAAGTAACAAAATCCAAACTACTATTATGGGCATGTTTAGACAGAAGGGACCCTACAAATTCATCCACCCTATGACATATTTGTACAACAGGAAGCTGTCTAAAATGTTAGCACTGGATGTCCTCCCTTTTTCTGTTGCTGAAAGCATGGGGTTTTTAGAATTTATGACAGCCATCTGCCTGAAATAGAAGATTCCCAGCCAGACTTATTTTGCCAGAGTTGCTGTTCCAATGCACCATCATGATGTGCTGCAATAGATCAGGCAAGCTTTGCAGTAGAGTGCTGTTCACATTATCCACCTGATGGCAGACATATGGACCAGATGTCGAGCAACTGATTTCAAGTGTATCACTACACACTGGATCTCTTTTGTGGGGGTTTAGCAACAGCTATCTGTGGGTCTCAGCGAGGAAGAAAGATTTAAAGGATTCAGTGGCATGCAACAGCGGTGATGTTGGCCATGGACAAATCACATACAGCTGCAAACATCTTGAAAGACTTTAACAGCAAGGTGTTTAAATGGCCTCAGAATTAGATTTGTTGCTCTTGACTATGTCAGTAATATAGTCAAGGCCATGGCAGATGGTGGATCTTTCAGGGTCCTTTGTTTGGCACATTGCGTCAACCTGATTGTGCAGGACTTTCTCAAGAAGAAGACATAGGTGGTCATTTTGACCTCGGCGGTCTTTTTCCAAGACCAGTGATTGCGGTTTGCCGCTTGGCCTATTATGACCGTTGGCAGCTTTCCGTTCTTTTACGGATGGAGAGCCGCCAACAGCCATACTGGGGGGTGGCGGGGAAGTGGAGGTTGCTCCACCTCCACCGCCACGCCAACAGAACCCCGCCCAGTGAATCACGTCCTGTGATTCGGCGTGGCGGTGTTCTGTTGGCGGTGTGGTGTCGGTGGAGCAGCCCCCATGGCTCCCGTCCCCTCCCGGAGGATCGTCGGAACAGGTAAGTCGATCATCCATGAGGGGAGGGGATGGGGGGGTGTTGGGTGTTGTGTGTGTGCGTGGGGGTGTGCATGTGTGTATGTAGAGGGGGTGTGTGAGTGTGTGTATGCTTGCGGGGGTGTTGTGTGTATGGGAATGAGTACGTGTATGTCTGTAGTTATGTCTGTATGGATGTGTGCGTGTATGTTTGAATGTGGATGTGCGTGTCTGACTGTGTGTGTGGATGTTTGCATGTATGTCGGGGTGTGTGCGTGTATGTGTGTTGGTGGTGCCTGCGTGCGTGTCGTGTGTGTATGAGTGTTGTTTTGTTGGGGGTCGGGGTGGAGAGGGGGGTCCTGCCACCTTTGGGGGGTGGCAGGGGTGGTGGGGGGGGTAGGGGAGGGAGTCATGGTGGGGGTGGGGGAGACCCCTATCAGTGCCAGGGAAGGAATTCCCTGGCACTGATAGTGCTTACCGCCATGGATTTCATGGTGGTTTCAAACCGCATGAAATCCATGGCGGTAAGCCAGGTCAAAATACCGGCGGCGGTATGGTGACGGCCGCCGGGCTGGAGACCCTGGTCTCCAGCCTGGCGGGCAGAACGGAGAACCGGCAGATGACCATGGCGGTGACCGCCATGGTCATAATACAAAAAAAAAGACCGCCAGCCTGTTGGTGGTCTTACCGCCGCTTCTCCGCCTTCCGCCAGGGTCATAATGACCCTCATAGTCAGCAACATACTGGTGTCCTGCAGAAGAATCTCCACTTATTTCAGTCACTTTTTCAAAGCCTGGAAGCTGGTGAGGATCAGTGTGATAAGGAAGTCCTCGGTTAGGAAGTGCCAACATGTTGTAACTTAACCTACTATATATTACAATGTCTGTTTGAGCAGTACAGACGATCACCAACTATGTCCTTCAAAGAGGAAGGAATGCAACTGGGAGAAGCTTGACCATGAAGTGGGATGAATGGGGGCTAGTCCAGGGTTCTGCAAAGTCGGTCCTGGAGAGCTGGATCCATGCCAGATTTTTAGCATATCCACATTTAATAAAATGTAGATTTCTGAAACATCTTTTTTCTAAATGTGGATATGCTAAAAACCTGGCATGGAACCGGCTCTCCAGGACCAACTTTGCATAACCCTTGGCTAGTCAAATGCCTGACACCAATGCTACTGCCTTTTGAGGTTTTCACACGGGAAGTTATTAAAGAGGAAAGTACGATGAGCTAAGCAATCCCATTGTTGCATCTGCTATAGGACCAGTCATTCACCGGTGTGAACAAAGAACCTTATAAGTTGGTTCAGAGCCTAATCCTCCACTTGACTGTTAATCCAAGGCTATAAAGAAAGATCATGTCCTCCATCCTCCAAAGAGTACATCTGTGCCATATTACTTAATCAACAGTAGAAAAAAGGGGATGTTTTAAAATGTAAGACAGACTTAGATTGTTGAGCAAGCAAGAGACCTAGAAGAAGAACAGCTTGAAGTTAGAGTCCCAGGCAGACGTTCTGGCCTGTAGGCTTCAACCTCCAAAGAGGGCAATGCTGTTGTCTTTACAGCAGGCAGCACCAGCAAGTACACCAGCAACACAACCAGCAACAGAAGAATCAGAACCCATCTCTGCAATGTCAAGTGACAGGGCTTAAGTGAGAGGCAGAGGCGAAGGTAACAGGGGTCGAGCAAGTGGCAGCAGCAATGACCATTCAGAGGATGGTCCAAGACTATCTGGATCACCCAAAAGTGGTCTAAGTGGATCAAAACCCATTCTGCTTGTGGTATGGGAAAAAGCATCAACGGCCAGAGCTCAGCTGGCTGGCAATAAAGTATGTGGCTTGTCTAGTGGTCAGGGTGTCTACTGAGCATGTGTTCAGTGCAGCTGGCAAATGTTTGGCACTCAGAATGACCAATCTCTTTCCTTAAAACATGGAGAGATTGACCATGATTAAATTGAACCAACACTTCATCCCGCAAGATTACACTGTTTTTGAAGCAGCACAGGAGGAGAATGAGGGTGATAGGTCAGACTCAAGTGCATTAGCTAACAAACTTCTGGGCAAACTCCCTCAGTTTGAGGACACACTCTACTTCCCCGGCTGAGTAGGACAAAATAGATTTTTCACATTATCGTTGAACTGCTTTGCGAAAAACAAAATTGATCTTGCTAGAGGGACATTTATATATTTGGTGTCTGCCTTATGCAGCCCACTCATTAGCCATACATATGGATTGGAATTGCATCAGTGTGCATAGAAGAGCCTCCACATGTACTTTAATGACATAAAGACAATGCCTCACATCCCTATTCTTCTTTTTGATTCCTTAGCTGGGCTGCCCCTGTAAAGATCATTAATTTACAAGATTTATAATAGGCAGATGTGTACAACCATGCTTAGAACAGGTACCTATTGCACCAAAGAGTGATATATATTGAGTGAATGTGAATGATACTGATTCATGTGGTGGAAGATAGTGAGTGTGTTGTTCAACTCATGTTTTTTTTTGAGTGATTTATTTTATTAACATGGTACAGTATCATAACATAATGAACATATGTTTACAAATGTGTTCATGTTAAGAACAACTAACAAAGTTAACAGTACCTGCATGCATACTCACATTAATATACTTTTCACACAGCCTGGCATTCAAAATCCCACCATCCCTTCCCTTCAACTTTACATTGACATCCTGGAAATCTGTTCCCACATCATAAGTCAGTGACACAATGGCCACCTGACGTTTCATGTAGTCTTTTGATGATTCGGCACAGCAACATACAACCCATGCTCATAACAGGTGATCAGGTTTTTCTCATTATAGTGTCCAGTGGATGACTAAGCAAGTAGGCCTCCCATGGCCCCCAGATGTCTCTGGGTCTAAAGCTGAGAGGCAACAATTCAGTATATACTGCAAGCTGGTCTTTACAATATATTAAGTCACATATCCATTCTTTACATTTGGATGCTCAGCCTCTACCCCATCTACAAGCAATTTGTGTTTTGGTTAGCAATAGGCTGAGGGAAATATACCTACCATACCCCCCATCTATGTCTTCAGTGTCTCCTAGTAATGACACCAGCGGGGTGAGAAAGAGCAGTGTGAAGATCATTAGGGACAAGGCAGATTCAACCTTCCCCCAATATTGCAATACCAGAGGACATACCCACACCAAATAAAGGAAATCTGCCTCCTCCGTCCCACATCACAAGCATGTATCATCTGAGCACAGTCCATATTTGTGAAGACTTACCGGAGTGCAATATACGCTGTGCAGGATTTCATAATAGTTTTTCAACTAATTTGTAAACTTGAATTTGACGGTTTGCAATGTTTGGGGGCTGATAGGTGATTCTGCCTGAATCTGATCTGATAGTCCCTTTCACACTTAGCTACATTTACTTGCATGGCCCACTTCTTGCTGTACTTTTTTCAGGTTCTTCGGGGACCAGAACAGTCAGTTTAGTTAACAGATCTACACAACATACTCAACTTCTTTTGCTCATCTAGTTCATCAATAGTAGTTCACTACAGGTTCATCTCTCTAAGTCTCATATGGGTCAGGAGTCGGACAGAGTAGGGTCTTAGAGTCAGGACTTAGGGTGGGACTACCTCAACAGCCAGAAGAAGGAAGCTATGAATAATGCCTATCTACTTCAATTGGAATGCAATATGACCTAGAGAGGCATATTCAGCCCCATGGACTGGAAAGAGGTGCATTGATTTGGGAAATACTGTGTAGTGTGCTGGCTCAAATGTCAAACTCCTCTAATAAGTGGTTGTGGTGGGGCGGCTGTAACTGGAGACATACATGTCACATGATGGACCAACTCGGCCAAATGTTATGACAGTTATGAGATTGATCAGACAGATACATGCAGCTACTTGTCAGAGATTGGTTGTAAAATTGCTTTCATTTCTCAGTTAATAGCACATGAGTCATCATGACTGAACTGCAGCAGCCTAAGCTCTTGTTCTGTCTCTTGGTCCTTTCCTAATCAAGCTCACTTTCTCATTGACTCTACAATATTCACATTTACTGTATTGCAAACCACAGGCCTTCTCTTCTTCTGCATGAAAGTTCTATACCACTCCTGCTTTCCTTACCAGACTGGTTTAGCCATGTGCCCAAGACAGACATTCCAAGAAGAAGAATGCAGATGGACTGCCCAATTTGGCACTTATTATACACCATCCTTTTTCTTTTACCAATCATAGGCCCTCATTACAATCATGGCGGTCGGTGTTAAAGTGGCAGTAATACTGCCAACACGCCGGAGGTAAAAAAAAATGGGATCACGAACATGGCGGAAACCGCCATCACAAACAGCCACTTTAACACTCATGCTCACAGTGTACTCACCTGTTTGTCTGGAGGACCGTAGAATAGCGTGTACTGGGGGAGGACCCCATCCACCAGTTTGTCCAATTCCTCCGCTGTGAATGCAGTTGCCCTTTCCCCAGACAATTGAGCCTCTGTCGCTTCCAGAATGAGGTCACAGCAGCACTTGCAGTGTAGGTCCTCTCCTGTTAAGGTCAGGTATCAAGTGAGTGAACAGATAGAAAATGGCAGTCACGTCTACGGCGGTGAGTACCGTCACCGCCAGCGTACATCGCCATTGGCTCCTGGAACCTATAGGGCCCAATGATTACCAATGCTGTTTACACGGCGGTCTTCGACCGCCTACGAGGACGCAGCACAACGCCAGCACAGCTACCTCATTTCCCCTTGTCCCTCCTCACAAATCAGGCAGCCGCCATTTCAGGGGGACACATGGCATGGCACCTAACTGCATCACAGCACATTTTGGCACATATACGGACTAACTACGCCACACACGGATTTACTTTTACACTTGGGCAACCTATGTGGTACATGACCCTCTGCTCTCCGTTCCCCCCCATAGGCCACAACCGCTGGGGCAGATGATGAGATGGTGGCATCCTCCGGTGTACAGACCCCTGGTGGACCTGTCGACAATGGAAGACTGACACACCATAATCACCTATAGACTTGATCGTGCCACAATCCAAGACCTGTGTGCCCAATTGGAGCCAGACCTGATGTCATCTATCCGCCATCCAACAGGAATCCCCCCTCTAGTGCAGGTCCTGTCAGTGCTCCATTTCCTGGCAAGTGACTCCTTTCAAACAACAGTGGCCATGGCATCAGGGATGTCTCAGCCAATGTTTTCTAACGTGTTGACCAGAGTGTTGTCTGCCCTGCTGAAACACATGTGCAGCTACATCGTGTTTCCCCAGGTGAAGGATTTGCCCACAGTGAAGGCTGACTTTTATGCCCTGGGACATAGCCCCAACATCATTGGTGCCATCGATGGTACACATGTGGCTTTTATCCCCCGCCCGCAGAAATGAACAAGTGTACAGAAATGTAAAAAGCTACCATACTCTGTGCATGACGCCTACATTTTGAGGACTAGCAGTATCCCTTATGTGATGGTCCAACTCCAGAGGCACTAGGTGTGGCTAATAGGTGAGCCCAAGGTCCCCACACAGTATGAGTAGGTGTCTGGGTATGGGGTAGTCCCTAAGGGTAAGTGTCTGTCTAACAGTTATCCCTTGACATTTGCAGGTGACTCAGGTTACCCCAACTCATGGCTACTGACCCCAGTGAGGAATGCCAGGACAAGGGCACAGGACCGCTACAATGAGGCACATGGGCGAACTAGGAGTATTATTGAGAGGACGCTCGGCCTCCTGAAGGCCAGATTGCGGTGCCTCCATCTAACAGGTGGCTCCCTGTACTACTCACCGAAGAAGGTGTGCCAGATAATCATGGCATGCTGCATGTTGCACAACCTGGCATTGCGACGCCAGGTGCCTTTTCTGCAGGAGGATGAGTATGGTGATGCTCTTGTGGCAGCGGTGGAACCTGTGGACAGTGAGGAAGAAGAGGCAGAGGAAGAAGATATTGACATCCGAACGAACATCATCATGCAGCACTTCCAGTGACACACAGGTAAGAGACTGTAACTCCTCCTCTCATTTCTGAATACTGTAGGACATTGTATAAGTCAGCCTCTTAACCTCTGTCTATGGACACTGACAGTTCACTTTGGATTTCCATTTTTCAGATCTGGGTACCTCATTCTGCCTTCTGCTATATGTACTGTTGCCCAACAACTGTCATACATTGGTATGAGCAAATGAACATTTACATTGCTATTTGTTGTGCTTAAAGGTTGTTTATTTAGGGGCTAATGAGTATTGGGGTATGTGCAAGGGGCTGGGGTGATGGTGGAGGAAGGTCCATAGTAGAGTCCAGAGTCTTGGTATCACAGGTGCATTGTCCAATGGGGTATAGGAAGAGGAGTAATGGCAGTTCATTTTGGACAGGATGACATAGTGGGACAGAAGGGTGATAATCAGGAGAGTCTTATTTCCTGGCTGGGTCTTGGCAAGGTTCTCTGTCTTCTGCCTGGATTGCAGGGACCGTTTGCGGGGTGGTTCTCCTTCTGCAGGGGGTGGGGTGCTGGTGGCCTGTTGGTCCTGTGGCCTGGCCTCCTGTCCACTAGCGCCGGCAGAGGTGGAGAGCTGTTCCTCGATTTGGCTAGTGTCAGGGGCCCTTTGTTGTACCACTGCCTCCCTCATGGTCTTGCCTATGTCAGCCAGCACTCCTGCTATGGTGACCACAATATGTATATGTTGGTGAGGTCCTCCCTGATCCCCATATATTGCCCCTCCTGCAGCCGCTGGGTTACCTGAACCTTGACCAGTACTGTGCCCATGGTCTCCTGGGAATGGTGGTATGCTCCCATGAAGTTTGAGAGTGCCTCGTGGAGGGTCGGTTCCCTGGGCCTGTCCTCCCCCGTCGCACAGCAGTCCTCCCAGCTTCCCTGTTGTCCTGTGCCTCTGTCCCCTGAACCGTGTGCCCACTGCCACTGACCCCAGGTCCCTGATCATCATGGGTTAGTGGGGTTGCCTGGGGTCCCTGTAGTGGTGGACACACTGCTGATTGACGTGTCCTGGGGAAAGTGGCATGGGTCCGATGGGTGGGTGCTGTGGTGGTGTTTCCTGTTGGGGAAGGTTCTGTTGTGGGCTGGGACTGCGGCAGGGGAACTGACTGTCCAGAGGTCCCTGATGGGCCAGGCTGGTCATCTTGATACAGGCGTGCAGAGATGCTGACATCACTGTGGGGAAACTGGATATGGCTGGCACCTCCTGTCCGGTGATGTTGGCTAGGGGTCCTGTTGGGATGTAAATGCATTGTTATTTTATCTGTGTGTGCCATCTTGTGCAATGGGTGTGTTTCCCTCTATTACTGTGCTTGCACTATCGCCTTGACCCTTGTGTGAGTGGTGATTTTGTGCCCTGGGTGAGTCTCTCTATCGGACATGCTTTGGTGATGGGTGTCCATGCATGTCTGTGATGGGTGTCCATGCATTGTTGTTGCATGCAGGAGGGCTTGCTTGTGAGAGTGGTGGGTTCTGATGGTGGGGTGTGTGGGAGGTGGTGGAGTCATGGGAGTGAGGGTGAGGGTGAGAGTATGTGATGGCATACAGGTAGGGTGGGGGAATATAGTAGTAAAGATTTGCCTTACCAGAGTCCAGTCCTCCTAGTACTCTTGTGAGGCCGTCAGGATGCATGATCACCAAGACTTGCTCCTCCTATGTTGTTAGTTGTGGGGAGGAGGTGGGGGTCCACCGCCAGTCCTTTGTATGGCTACCTGGTGTCTTGATACCAGGGAACGTACCTTCCCCTGTAGGTCGTTTCACCTCTTCCTGATGTCATCCCTTGTTCTTGGATGCTGTCCCACTGGATTGACCCTGTCCACAATTCTCCACCATAGCTCCATCTTCCTTGCAATGGAGGTCTGCTGCACCTGTGATCCGAATAGCTGTGGCTCCACCCTTATGATTTCCTCCACCATGACCCTGATCTCCTCCTCAGAAAACCTGGGGTGTCTTTGAGGTGCCATGATGTGGTGTGAGTGATGTGTGATGTGATGTGTGGGGTGATGTGTTGGGGTGTGTGGTGTGAGGTGCGTGGATGGTGTATGAGTGATGGTGTTCTGTGCCTCTGGATGCTGGTGTGGTCTTTGCTTTTCTCTCTCTCTGCTTCTTCAAACATTTTCGCAGTAAGGGGTTGTGGGTAATGTGGGTGGGTGTTTTATTGTGGTGTGAGTGTGTGGGTGTGGTGTGTGTATGTGTGTCAGGTGTGTGTATTTTGAAATGTCCAATGTGATGTAGTTTTGTTAGTTTGTGTGTATTTTGAGCGCGGCGGTGTGTACCGCCAATGGTTTACTGCGGTTGAAAGACAGCTGCGTTGATTCGTGGGTCGTAATACTGTGGGTGTATTCCTGTTGGCGTAATGGTGTGGGTTTTCGTATCGCCAGTTTATCACTGACCTTTGGTGTAGCGGACTTGTGTGGGTGTCTGTATAGTGGCGGATTTCTCAGTGTGGGTCATAATACCCGTAGCGGATTTCCGCCGCGGTCACGGTATGTTGCCAGCCGTTGGCATGGCAGTAAGCAGGATTTACCACCAGGGTTGTAATGAGGGCCATAATTTTTAGAACTGTGTGGGTTCACTCCTAACTAATTTGTATTTTTCAAACCTAGATTACAGAACAATTAGATAATAACTTGCCTCTCCGGGGCTGGAGGACTATTTACAAAGCATTTAACAGAACTGTGTCATTCCTTCATTTCCTTCCACAACAGATTTGATGATGATGATGTGCTGCTGGACCTAATGAATGCTGTTGTTGTGCAGTGTTTATCTTTGTCACAACTTTCCCCAACTCCCGTTCCCATCCATTCATCAAACTCCTAACCCTCTTTGTCCAGACTGTGTGATATATTAAGGTGTGATTAATGAATTTACACCACAAATGGAACACACACTTGGTGGGGTGGATATGGTGAAAGTAACACCAACTCACTGCTATATCTTGCTACCTGAACAATATCCTACGCCAGCCCTTCTTAGGCTTGAAAGACATAACTTCACCATTGTGCAGAGTCAGAACAATGTCTGTTCCACCACAGGTAGAATTAATGTGCACTATCTGGCCTGATTCACAGAGGTAAAGTTTCACTTTTGTTGTAAGTTTACTCTTGCAGATTAACTGAACTATGAAAACTTTAATTTTACAAGTACAAACCTTATGAGTAATAACTAAACCTTAGTATTAAGTGTAACTCCTTTAAGTGTGTTAGGGATTACTTATGACTCACAAATCTACTAAACATAAAGTTATTGATGGAAAAGTTACTAGTTGTAAACTTACACTGCAAGAGTCACTAAACCAACACCAAAAGTGTACCTTTACCTTTGTGAAGAAAACATACCTGACAAGGGGCTTCAGGTAGGAAAAGTCTAGAGGGAAAAGTTGATGCGGAATGTGTGATAATTTCAGAGGGCAGCTCTGTGCCACACACTTGTGTCAACAATGCAATACTGCGCCAACCAGCAATAGAAAGACTGATAATTATGACAAAGAAAAAAGTAATGCTCATTTAGTTTTATATTTTTCAAACCCACCCTTTCTAACCATAACAGGGCCACACACTCCCCAAGTAAAAAAAAAACTCCCAAAAGTCCAAACCCCTTCCCCCACCTTTTCTCCCTTGACCACCCTTTCCACCTACAACATTCCCTTCCACCAACACAGAAAATCATTAAAAGGGCTTTGAGAGCATCCACTTTGGTGGAGATGTTGGCCATCTCCTTGGTCGAGTTCGGCTGCCTATTCCGGAGCAGTGTCATCTTGTGCCTCAGGTGGGAATCCTTGCGTTGGATGTGGTGGAGGAGGCATGATGTTGAGTCCGAGAAGGGGAAGCTGTTGGTGGTAAGGGCAGAAGTCAATGGCAGCTGCAGTTGGCGGCAGCAGTGGTGGCATGTCCGAATTGGAGGCAGGCCTGGCTGGCAGCCCAAGAAACTTGAGGCCGATGCCTCCTTCTTTTCTTCCTCCAGGGCCACTAGCAAGCAATAGTCAGCTGGCACTGCCTCCAGCGTCTGCTGCCGCAGCCTGGCAGCTATCTCCTGTTGTGATGGTGCTGCTTAAGGCCAGCCACAGCAGCAGGAGTAGCTATGTCAAGTAAATAAGAACAACAAAAACATGAATTGTGATGCCAGGCTCAAACACTTGTTTATGCTGTGTATGCTGGCACAGTACAGCAACAGAACACTGTTGGTCTCCTAGGGAAATTGCAATTTATTTTGGATATGGTGATTGATGATATTGATGATGATTGATGATATTGATTAGTCATACAGCCTGGGCCACATTTTTCCCAACCATGCATCAGTCGGGTCTTAAAGAAACCCATAGAAAGAGTAAAATAGAGAACAAGATTTTTTTTATTATTTCAGACTGAGATGATAATCCTGGAGAAACTGAGGAGGAAATCAGGCTTATTACAACATGTATTAAAGACTCTAAAGAAATCAAAAATATAATACCCAAGTATTGGAAAATGCTTAGATGAACCCCCATTATTCAGACTGAAATCAAGGCTACCCCTAGCATAACAAACAAGAAAGGCAAATCTTTGAGGGATCTACTGTGCACAGTGAGTTCACAGAGACGCATAAACAGAATACATGGGATTTAAAAGGATTTTATCCATGTACAAAGTGCAAGGCTTGTAAAAACAGCAATATCACTAAGGAATTTTCCCTCCCATATGGTAGATGGGTCAGAACAATCAATACATTTTTTAATTGTAATTCTGACTTTATAAACTGTGTCCTTGAATGCCTGTGTGGTAGAAAGTACATAGCAACCACTATAACAATATTCATCCAGTTAAGAAGTGCATTCTGGAACACATGAGGGATTTGATAACAAGAATAAACACTTATCAGTGGCCCGTCATTTTGCTGATTACCATTTTAGCAATAGGAATATGCGCAAATATTATGCAATAGACCAGATCAAAAGTGAGCCTCTGGGGGGGGGGGGGTGACAGAGCATTTAAAATGAACTGAATCTGGATATTTAGTGGATCTAGAAATCAAAAGCCCCATAGGTTTGAATATGGAGGAAGAACTGAGAGTACATCTAGGAGATTAAAGGACAACTATGATTCTGTTTGTCTCTGCTTCTCTAATGTGTGTTTGTGTAACTGTTTTGATTTAATCTTCACCTCACTTTTCATTCTCACAAGAAGCAGAGGAAGAGAATTGGAGGGGTGACGACATGGATGATTGGGTTGGCTGACAGTCAACCCCCTACCCTTTTCTTCTTAAAGCACTGATCCCATACTGAGCTAAGATTTCATTGTTTTCAATTTTGAATTTTGTTCAGGGACCTTTGCATTACTATATATTGTTGAATATGGGGAATCGACTATGTATTTCTTTTCTTGGTCCTTATAGGTTGTTTTCCCACTAGGGGTTTTATCTTGGTTATCATTGATTCTGTGTTTTACTAACAAGAATGTGGTGATGTTAAAATATGCCCACTAATGGCTTCATTTCGTGGTATGGTAATTTATGCTCAATCTTTTAGTGCACAAGGGAGTTTCTCCAGCTGTTCTAATCCCTTTACCCACTAGGAGCATTATCATATTGTGCTCAGTGGGTCTAGGCCCATTACATCAGGCTCTAGATGTAAGATCAAGTACCATCTAGTGATTGAATTATTTCTCTGACTGGTTTTGAAGCGTGATATGATTCATTTAATTTTGGATGTAAGTCCCCTATCTTTTGTAAGTTTCCTATTAATGTTCCTATTTTCAATGGCATTATGAGTTCTATTACTGCTCATAATGATGCTGCAATTATCTTTTTAAAAGAATCCTGTGTCACTGCGCACTATTGTGGCGACTCTTTCTCATGCCGTGGTCGGGCAGTCGGTCTGAGTTTCGGCATGCCGGCACCGCCGCGGCTCATTGTTTTGCCTGCCTGTTTTTACAGTGCAACTGAGGAGGCACATTTTGTGCTCTGGATTGTGCCACAAACCCTGCCACCCTCCCTGAAATCACATTTACTTACCTCCTTGGGTTATTTTATTTTTCTTTCCTCCTTTTTCTTCTTTTTGTCTCCATCTTTGTTTTTTTTCTTTTTTCTTGGTGTCCATGTTGTATTCCTTTTTGGTATTCTTCTTCCCAGCATGCCTTTTTCCTTTTCCTTTTCTATTTGGTCTTTTTTCCTATTCTTTTCTATATGGTCTTTCCCAATCCAAGATGGTGTCACACTTTCTTCCTGTTGTGTCACCTCCTGTCTTCTGGTATATAAGCACTTTAGTTCTTCTCTTCCTTGCGTTGCAAACACTTCTGCTTGGTGGTGATCTTTGCTCCTGTTTTTTCCGTGTTTTTTGCGCGTTCCGTTTTTTTCCTGCAAGAGTTATTAAATTTCTCCTTTTTCATTGTTTCTTTTTTCCTCTTTTTCAAGAGTTCCTTTGATAGAGGTTTTTCCCAACTTTTGGGGGTTTTTCCTTTGGGACTCTTTCTAGAGGGTACGGTCTGTCTTGGCGTCTTTTTCAGTCAGCAGCACCGTGGCTACTAGAAATGGTCACCCCTATCTTGGCCAGTCCAGAACTAATAGAAGACCAGGTGTTCCTTCAAGTTCTTCAGCCAACGGTGGTATGAGACGTCCAGATCATGACAATTCCTTTCTTTGGAGGGCTTGAAAATTGACACCTATTGCTAATCAGGCAGTATTCTATTCTATTGTATTTTCTGACATTTAAAGATGGCACTGTATTATTAGGGATGTTTCAGTCCGTCTGGTACGTACACATTATCTACCCATTTTTTACCACTGCCATTGTAGTGTTTTGGTTATTGTGAGCAAGACCATGTAGGTTGAAACTTGTCAAGATGGAGCAATAAAATGTGTTTTTTCACCTCAGCACACCTAAGTGTGCGATTTCTTGTTGTTTCAAGGTTTAAGAATATATATATATATACCACACAAATTACTCTTACTCCACATGTCAGATATCTGCTGGTTTAAGAAAGGAAAGTCCCAGTCACATTGTTGATTGTTGCAGGGTGTTTAGGTGATTGGCAGGCCCTGAACTATAAACAGAAATTGACTAAGCATTTGTCACTCGTGAACAAGGAAATTGA
Organism: Pleurodeles waltl; assembly: GCF_031143425.1. Classification (NCBI taxonomy): domain Eukaryota; kingdom Metazoa; phylum Chordata; class Amphibia; order Caudata; family Salamandridae; genus Pleurodeles; species Pleurodeles waltl. The sequence goes on along the minus strand of NC_090450.1, from coordinate 741,959,978 downwards.
TTTTCCGAAATGCCTAAGATGGTGTGTGTGTCATTAAAGACTCACTGCAATAATCAACAATATGACTGGGACTTTCCTTTCTTAAAACCATTAGGCCCCATCCATATTTCTCAATTGATATAGGAAAATTATACACAGGAGGGATGATTTTGTATGGTAACATAAAGTGAGCACATTCTCGTTTGAAATGGCTTTGTGAAGTAAAATAACAGCAGCAAAAAATACTGCAAGGTTCAACCCGGTTCAACCGAACTCTTGTTTGGGAATTCTTGCAAGAGTTTGTTTTAAAACTGTACTTAGGGACATAGTTCAGCACCTTTGCACCAGAAGTGGAGAAGAAATGTTCAGAGTTGGGGTGCTGACTTCAGTGTTACATCAATGAAATCATAGGTTTAGTTACAAATCCTAGCTTCTTACAAAGTGTAGCAACTGTATTCAGCTGGAGATTGGTAAAGGTATAGTATGTAGCTGGTGATGCATTTTGAGCACATTCTCTCAAATGTATTACTAAATATTGTGCTGTCATTTACAGACATTACGTGTTCCACTGAAATGGCCTCTAGATTTGCACAGACACAGTTTTCCAGCTAAAACAATATAGCACAAAATGATAATGTGTGTAAACTGGGTTTCGGTGAATATTTATCATTTGTCCATCATCCGGTAAAACTATCTTGATTTGTTTTGATCCTATTAAAATCTTAGTATCCATCACACTTCAGACTTGCAAACAAGTGACAAATGTGCTTGATTTTTGCTTTTCTAACTGCAGCTATAGTCTGATAAGATGTACAGTTCATTTACAGGTACTTACATTTTGTTGTGTGTTACAAAATTACTTCCTACAGCCTGTTCTTTCACTCTCCCTTTACCCCAGCAAGATTGTCACATCGTTCACTTCAAAAACTCCTTTCACTTGAAGTCAAAGAAAGGAAAGTTAACAACAATGCCCATGTTAAAAGAATAAGCAACAATTTGGCAGCAGATATAGCCTATCATTAGTCTTCTATCTTTGAAGCACAGCAAATGTCACAAAATAATACAAAGAATAAAGGATTTTTTTAATTTATTGTTCTTTCATAACCCAACTGAAATTGGCTGGCGACCCACAAGTGGTTTGGGAAACGCTGCTTTCGAGTATGTGTGTGTCAGGCTTATGGCCTACAACACTGATATTTTGAAATGTATTGTTATCAGTGTGTGTGACATAACAGACCAATACAAAGGTTGACCTTAGTCATGCTAAGAAAATAGAGAACTGAATTGTTTAATTTTCCAAAAAGCTGCAAGACTACATGCAATTATTAGAGCTGCAAAGCCATCCATACTCCCACAAATCAGGATTGAAAGGAAATAAAATGCAACTTTTGCCTGCCTTTCCTGTGTTTCTGTTAGTGTTCCAGGGCAATGATATGAGAAACTGGCAGGACTTGCATCTCCTCCACCGTAGAAAATCACTGGAAAAGACAGTATAAAGATTAACAAGGATTTGGTTGGAGCATACACAAAGACCGATTGCCCGAGGGACATGACGAAGTACCACTACCTGCTGACTTTTTCTGATGCAGATCATTTATATTCAAGGCATAATAAATAACCTTCTACTCTAAACCACAAGTAACTGTGTGTCTACTGCTCCTAGAGGCCAGGGTCGGTATCTATATACAATACTCTCCCTGCAGATGATAGTTACTTACAGTGTTGTCTGACTCCTAATTCTCCTTATCTATACATTGTTGTGAGAAGTGAGAGACACTTGGTCTCCTTTTTCTCCGAAGAGGGTATGCTACATATTATTCTGCATGAGGATTAGGAAATCTACCCGGTGTTCCACCCAAGAGGTGGAGGTTCACAACTGTTGAACATGACCAGGACCTATTTCCTCCAACACTGTGGGGTAAGGGTGCAGACAAATTCCTGTCACTCGTCCAACTATAGAAAGGAAACTGAAATAAGCTACTGATAGCACTTTTATTAAATGAGGTTATGGCTCTCTACTCGTTCTAAAAACGGTAACATTGTAGGAACTTTATACAAATTAAAAAAGACAGCATGCTTACTTTCCAAACCCTAAAAGCAACAGAAATTCAATACTTAAGATGCACTTTGAAATACTAAATCTCCCACTTCACTGCTCATTTTCTCGCACATGATGCTACAAGTTATATCACAAGACATGCCTTCAATGAGGTTCACAAATGGCATCATATACCGCATAATAATTATAATCATCATCATTATAGATACATTTAATAATCATTGACATTGCTGGTGGCATCACACATGACAGCACCACTGATTCCATTGATGAATTTGGTTCTTTTAATGTTTTTACAAAGGTTAAACACTGACAGCAAGTAGGTATCTGCATAAAGAGTAAAGAGAGAAGAGAGGAATAGCAATTATACTCTATAGCAGTACATATAATCGTGCGTATTAAATGTATGCAGAAGTTTGCATTAGCAATTTCAACGTGCAGAAGTGTTACATGGCTATATAGAGAAACAGGGGTGTACTTCCATTGTCAACAAAAAAGGAATCGTTTGCAGTTTCTGGAATATCACAGTTGTTAAGAATTGTAATGATATGTTTACTAGCACAAGTGATGTCAATTACTGCCTTTTTGATATTTTGTCAATTGAAATAATCATCTGTCAGTTGAAATAATAGTGAATGCTCCAATTACACTCACTATCCCTACATGTAGAAACCAGTCTATGGGGGTTATTCCAACTTTGGAGGAAGTGGTAATCCGTCCCAAAAGTGACGGTAAAGTGACGGATATACCACCAGCCGTATTACAAGTCCATTATATCCTATGGAACTCGTAATACGGCTAGTGGTAAATCCGTCACATTTGGGACGGATTACCACCTCCTCCAAAGTTGGAATAACCCCCTATATGTTCAAAGTCAACAAACATTTGTGATAAAAAAATCACATCTTAATCGCTTCACTAAGGTTCTTGATGATGTTAATGGCGATGTTATATGCAATGTGATACGTTACGATGTCATTAGTGCATCTAAATGATAAACTATGAAGCACTTTTACTGAATAGGCATATATTTCTTTACTGATAATAACTGTGGATTTAAAGTTAGATCATATCTTTCCAAATTAAACAAACAGAAATAGTGATGTGTTTCCACTATTAGCAAAGAGATACAGAAAAGAGGATCTGTTTGTAGTTTCAGTCATGGCACTAATGATGTCAATCATTAGGTGATAAATGATGACATCAGTGATGTCGCCGATGAGGTGATTAATGACATCATCTAGGGCGTAATTTTTGAGGTAATGAGCAATGAATAAGGAAAGTTATGTTTACATAGCTCACCAAAGCAGAACGTTTTAATGTTTTCTATGTTTTGAGTTGCAACTATAAAAGTGTCTTTTATTGAATCTTTGAAAGGAAATGTGTATGTTTTTCACACTGTTGGCTAGTTACTCTTCGGAGGCCCTGATTATTATTACCCTCGAAGGGTAGGTGCCATTTATAATGCTCCATAAAATCCGATTCCCGTGGTTAGTAATTTATCAGAATAAATTACACCTATTTCGCGTTTTGTTTACCGCACCAGTTTTCGAATGTCATGGTAAATACTGTACTCTCATGGGGATGGTGGTGGTGGTGGTGGTGGTGGTAGCACAATTGGTATTTCGGTAGGCTGTTGGCATTTGTGGTATTGGTAGAAATATTTCTGGTAGTAGTATTTGTGGTGGTTTTGGTAGTATTTGTGATGGTGATACTTGTGATAGTGGTAATGGTGGTATCTGTGGTCAAAGTGTTATCGGTGATGGCAGTGTTGATGGTGTGGGGTGGTGGTGGAGTTGGTTATTTCTGGCGGGGTGCTAGTTGATGTACTTGGTGGTTGTATTGGTGGTGTTAATGTTAGTGGTGATATTGATAGTGATAGTATGGTTGGTAATGTAATGTGGTATTTTTGATGAGTGGTTTTATTAGTAGTGGTGGTATCAATGACAGTATTGCTGTTGGTTAGGCAGTGAGTTAGGTAGTGGTGGTGAAGGTGATGTGTGGTTTTGGTGGTGGTATGGTATTGATGATACTGTTAATGGTGGTGGAATCATGGCTACTTGCCTAAGAATGTGCATTGTACAGTGAGAGAAACATAATGGGCAAAATCACGACAACACTGCAGGGTGTGTAGGAACTTGCATGCAGGCAGCAGATACCGCATCACAGCTAAATACCTTTGAACCAACACTTTAAATAACATGGTACAAAACATTTTGGTGTTCACACTATTATTAAAAGTCCCATTTGTGCCCTAACAGCTCTCTCTCACTTCTCAAAAAATCCCCATCTATCCCATCTCCTAGTTTCCCTATCACCACCACCAGCACTTACAATAGCATCGCTCATGGTCTGTGACTTGAAAAATGTAGACGCCTATACATTCTTTTTAAGGGGAGGCTCATGTGTTCCACAGGGATAGGGGAAAGACTGTGCAGAGCTCGTCAGTGGCCTGGGCAGGCAAGTATCCATGTTTAGGGCACAGAATGTCCTTCAGTACCAGGACCTTGGTCAGAGTCAGGGTATGGAGCACTGCTCACATCACCAAATGTTTTTCAGCCACCCGGGCGTTGAACGAAGGTACACACGTAATGGCTCATTGCAATACCCAACAGATGTACGATCCTTTATCCCTCTGCTGCCCACAATGTATATACCTGTTTTTCTGTCCTTGGTGTTTCTTTGATGACCTAGCCTTATGTCACATGACCAATACCTGATCCCTGTGGGCATAACATATTTCTTTATGCATCGAAATGTATGCCTCTTTCTCCCAACAGGTGTAGAGATAACAGTCTGCGCTGCTTCCATGGCTGACATCTGCTGTCCCAGATTCTGCAGAGATGTTGCAGCGATACTCAGTGGCTTGACTGAGGTTCAGGAAAAGGCCAGCTGTGTCCTCGTGCTGACGAACAGAGAAACCTATAAATCTTCAGATGTGAAGACTCTCCGGAACAGGACCATCCCTATCCCAATCATCAGCTTCCATGGGGATGGCCTTGGTGGGGAACTCTGTGATTAAAGTGTATCTGCTGCTGCTGTGGATGCCCTTTCCTTAAAGCTGAATGCCAAAAGAGCTGCAGCATTAATTCTGGAAACGTGGCATTCCATTTTGCTTAAAAGCAAACGAAAATGTTGCTGAGAAGCAAGTAGTTTCCTTCATGTGCATCAAGGACAGTTTTACATTTTGCCACCCAAGACCAGAGCAGCCCCATTAGCATATGGGATGCCGGGCCAAGGGTTACTGCCGTCGATGAAAGCTGAGTAGAAACTCAGCTGTACCATCACCCCTAAATGTGAAGGGAGAGTTTGAAATAATCTGGACCCGAGCTCTTCCAATTTACAACAGTGGCCTCCTGCACCGAACTGTAAATGATTGCCCCACAGCCTTGTAGCGGGCAAGGTGCTATTTTATGGATTCTCATTACTGTTGTTGACCTCCTACCTCAGGAGGATTTCACACAAAGTCAGGTTGCTTTTTAAAAATGTATATCTAGTTATGTTGAAAGATTCGGACAGTAGTGCAGAAATGCAATGGGAAGTGTTCAACAGGAACAAAGACATCAATGCCCACAAACATACATCCACTCACATTCTTGCAATCAATCACTAACTGGTGTAATAGTAGGGATAGTTAACATGACATTGTGAATTTCTACCACAACCCTCTTTCTTGGCGTAATTGTGTGTTGCATTTACTTTTAGATTTCATTTCATTTTTCATTTCAGAACTTCTTCATTTCAGAACAAATGCGGTGAGCAGAATTCAAAAGGAGCAAACAAACAAATGGCCACAATCACACACCCACTCACATTCTGGCATCCCCTCACTCAGCCATTGAATTCACTGTCTCACCTATTACCACAGCCCTACACAAACTTGACCATGGCTTAAAAAGCACTTTCAAGTCTAAATAGTCAGACTGGTTGGCTTTGCCAATGCTTGCTTATGTGGTTATTACACTTACTAATATATTAATAGCGATTGTGCTTGTTGCCTTTTAACATTACATTGTAAATTCCTACCACATCCATTTTTCTTGGACTAATCATGTCCTGCTTTTACTTTTAAATTTCACTTTCTTCTTCATTTTAGAACTTGTTTTGATGTCCTCTATGAGGCATACATGGGTATTGTTTATTGTGGTCTCTGCAACAGCGTCAATTACCTCCTAATGTTTGGGAGTAGTCTACATATCAGGAGTAAGGAGCAAGAGAGTGTAGTAGAGTGGGACATCTTGCCAACGTAGCATCACCTTTAGCCCTGGTAAAATCTTCAGTATCTGTTGTTCCTACTGTTGGTTTTTAGAAGACAAAAGCCACTCCACATCCTATTTTCTTAATGTGGTTGTGGCAAATGATGGTATATTCTGGGAGGCATGGCCTCGTGACAAGCTGATGGAGCAGCATCACTGAGTTGTGTTTTGGTCCTGAAATGCCGGTCTATTGATGAGCCTTGAATCAAATCAAAAAATTTCAGTTCATGGATCAGGCACTGATGAGGAGCCAGATTAGATTTTGTGCGTGTAATCCATCGCTATTTAATGACAACAAGGGGAAGAGATGTCAGGTGGGGCTATAACAGGGGAGTAGTTAGTTGGGTCACGCTATGAGGAAGGATGACAATTTGGAGACCTTTGTAAGCAGGCATGGCTATGAGAGTTGGAGGAGGTATGGACTGAAACCGGATTGTAATGTAAAATGGGCACAGTGTGTGGTAAGTGTCCCTGAAGTGGATGAGCTGCAAATGATAAAGGAGGACGATGAAGATTCGCTTGAGAGGGTGAGTTGACCCGAGGTAAGGAGCATGATAAATGGTGCCGAATATTCATTAAATTAGAAGGTTCCAGAGAGGAAAGATCATCTTGGGAAGTAGTTCAGCATGTGCTCCGGTTATGACTTGATCTACAGTTTTTTTTTTTTTGTTTTTTTGGCACGTGATATTGTTGCTTTAGTAGATGGTTGATGACCTTGTCCTGTAGTTAAAGAGTTGTCCTATTGGCTGAAAACTTTGTGCTACTTTTGTAAAATGTAGATCTTATGCCTCACTCTGTGAGGAGGATGCATAGTTGCCAAGTTATTTGGATGTTTTTTCTTTCCTGGTGATTTTCAGCTTTTGCTATTTAGATCTTCTGTAGGGATGTACAATGGGCTTCATTCACTGTGGAGGGGCAAAGGACTGTTGTGGAGGTCTAATCAGATGAAGATATGAGCAAGGAAACGCTCCGATTACTGTATTTATCTACGGAGTGAGCACAAAAGTGAATTGGAGAGTTGTCTTTTGGGTGCACCCAGTAATGGAGTTAGCCCAGCCTATTGGAATGCATGTATGCTAAACCTAGTAGTGGAGGTAATTAAACTTACCTCAGTTGAACTTGGGGTAAACCCAGGAGATGTATTACTAGCAGTCAAGAATCAGTGGTCTTTCACTTGAATGCCAAGACCCGATGCCCACTGAGATTAAATTAAGTTGGTTAAGTAAGCCAAAGGCTGGTCCCTCCTGTGATGAAGGAAGTCACATGGTCCTTCCAGGACCTCCTACTCCCAGTCTTGAGATTTGAGATGTAGATATAAAGAAAGCTGGGATGGGGCAGATATCATTGAAGCCAATTAAAGGATGAAGGCACAAAACAGCAGGGAAAGACACCGACCAGACAGTGCTCCCAAGCAATACACAAACTGCAGAGCCCTGATTCCACTCAGAATAAAGCTAAAATACAGCTTTCCAGAGAAGCACAACCACAATGTCACAATGTAGGGCTAACAGGTTTCGCCCTTACTAAAGAATGAAGACAACTATTTAGGCAGGTAACAAGGGTATGATTGCTCAAGCAGCTCTCCCCGGTAAAGGGAGAGGGTGCATTTAATTGGGCTCAGTACTATGTGAGACAGTCACCATGCTCTGTCTTTGGCGCCTTAATCTGAGCAGTGATTCAGGCCAAGTAATGAGGGATTCAGGCAGAACGTAATCGAGTATGGCAAGGGAGACCCTGCTCCCAAAGCGTGCTCATTGACATTTTAATGGAAATGTTGTGACTTTGAAGCACGTGGTCACCGTTGAGCCTGTAGCCACCAACCAGTGTTACTACCCCGGTTTAATGGCTGGAAGGTTTGAAAAGTATTGGTTGCGTGTTTTCGATTAATTTTCATTGCGCAAAGAGGATGTGGAAACAGTGAACACATCATTTACACTGGAGCATGTATTCCTTTCAGGTTCGGGTGCAGGAGCATGAAGTGAAAGCCTCTGGCCTCATGCCTCGCTGCACTCCCCGGGACGTTGTGTTTCTCTTGGCAGCAGGCTCGGCAGTTTAATTAAGGAGGAGCAGAGTAGCCTCTGTTTACAAAGAAAATGTCACCTAGACTTTGTGACGTAAAAGAAAAAAAATATTTCATGGAACTAAGGATTTGATTACTATCTGCAGCTTGCGCCTCTGAGATTTACTCCTCCATACTTAAACGGGAGCTGCGTCACTTTGGACAGGCCTTCCGCTTGCACCAATCTTACACACGCAGTGTCAAATTGCGATATGTAGATCATGTCATTTTTAAAACCAATTTCTTCTCTTCCTAAGAAGTGTTTTTTTCGGTCTGGCCTAAGATAGCTCTGAAAGGGTGGAACACCTCATGGTATGAATTCCTCAAAAAATAAATACAGTAAGTACAGAGAGAGTGGGCTTTGTGCTGCCCCCTTCAACCATAGGATTTCATCAAAAATTCATGGATTGTCTTTGCTTGGATGGGCCATCCAAGAACTCATGCCATTTCATAGATGATTACTGTGAGAAATTGGGTTATAGGTTGAGAGGGGTGAACACCCTTTCCAAGCAACAACCACAATCCTTGTCAGGGTGAACCACAAAAGTCACTAAATTCAGCTGTGCTTAATCCTCTGGTAGCTTGGCACACAAACAGTCAGGCTTAACTTAGGGGCAATGTGTAAAGTATTTATGCAGCACACAAACAGTCATAAAGTGAAAACACAATGCAAAAATATCCCAAACCAATTTAGCAAAATAGATTATGATTTAATAAATAAGTTGGGAGGGGTTGTGGCTATCAGCCCATGATGACGGATGCCTGATTAGACAACTCTGGGCCTGGACCCCTAAATATCAAAATTCCGGCAGAACCTCGTGCAATTTATGTCCCCAGTCACAAGTAAGATGGCATAAAACATCAAGGCACCTGAAAAACGTAGAAAGAAGCACCGAGCAGAAACGGACGAATCCAAAGAGCCACGTGAGATGCACCGTGGCGAAGGTGCCGACCTAAGCCCTGGGACCGGCAGAGCCCATGGCTGCTGGGGCCAAGGAGTGAATCTTGTTAGGGGCTGCAACAGGGGGTCACAGCGAGAGGGTGAGCCCACTGCCCTGTGGACTCCTGCCAGTGAGCCTCCCAGCAGCGCACGCTGAACCTACGGGCCCAGTTTCTGGATGTGGGCCTTAGGAGGGGAGGAGAGTTCCCGAGCTGTGAGCCCAAGGCTGCCTAGGAAACTGGCATGAAATATACAAACATCCTGGCACCAGAAGAATGTAAATAGATGCCCCGCACAGAATCAGAATCTGACAAAACTGAAGCACCAAGTGTCCAACCACGTGTGCCATGCCGTGGCGGAGAGACAGCAACAGATGAGACGACCTGAGCCCTGAGACCGGCGAAGCCCAACAACTGCCAATGCAGTGGAGCGAGACCTGTAGTGACCTGTGACTGGGGGTTACGGCGTGGAGGTGAGCCCACCATCCTATAGACTCCTGCCTGTGCGCCTGCCAGTGGGGTCCACCGAACCCCTGTGCCTGGTCCCTGGACAAGGGCCTGAGCGATAGAAAGGAGTTCCTGAACTGCATGCCCGAGGCAGCCCGTGAGACTATGGCTTGACCAAGGCAAAATTCACAGACCGCTTAGTGCTGACTGTCGCATCAGTGCTCTGGACACTGCCTGGGGGGGACATTGGCATTTGGCCAACCTTGGATGGATCATGGCCCACCTATGAGATATCTGTAACCCCTCCCGGAAGCCCGCTTCATCTGGGCAATACCAGGAGATCCATAACCCCTTCCCGCTGCTCAGAGACCCCGCGGACACACATGTCTGGGCACAAAATCATATGACGGAGCCCGCAGCTCAGTTCAGGGATTAGCTCTCTTAAATATGACATTTCCTACTGTGCATTAACTCAGCCCAGACTCCCTAATAATCCAGATATAAACATTGGGCCTCACTCTGCACTCAGCCTGGAAATACACCTCAAATCCTGGCACCTAGACCTCCAAATTGGACCCCCCATTGCAGTGCTCTGTGAGATCACTGAACCACCAGTACAGTTGCCAATCTACGGAGGTGATACTATTACTCAGAAATCACACCTCCATAGAAGATAATAATGGGGGGCCACAAGAACCAAAACACCAGGCCGTGATAAGAAACCTCACCCTCATACTCTTTCCTCAGAATGCTCCTCCACAGCACTGTCCACAGACTTGATACCACCTACATTCCAGACAACTCCAGAGGATAAACTAGACCTCATCCTGCGAGAGATTAGCGATTCCAGAGCTGCAGTGGAACTATAACTCTGTACTCTCACCACTGACATAAATATCATTAGAGATGACCACCGTAAAATGTCAGACAGGGTCCAGACAACAGAAAAGACAACCTTAGTGCCAGGCTTAGCAGGACAAGCTACAATGGTATCACAGCTGCGTAGACAAGTGTAACAACTACAGGAACATGCGGAAGATGTGGAAGGACGAGCCTGCTGCAATAACATCTGAATTTTTGGTATGCCGGAGGGCATTAAGGGTGCCCACCCAACACAGTTTATAGAGGAATGGCTCTGTACCACGTTGTCTCCAACAAGGCTTTCTGCTCTTTTTACTGTGGAAGGCGAATATCGAGTGCCAACAAGGAAGCCTATACCAGGAAAACCACTGAGACCCATTGTAGCAAAAAGTCTGAACTACTGAGACCGGGATCAACTACTTTGAGCAGCCAGAGAAAAGATGCCACTTCTTGTTGACAATATGAGGATCTCCCTATTTCCAGACTATACTATGGCAGTACAGCGTTGACACTTCACGTTCACAGAGGTGAAGAAAAATATCCATGCTGCTGGCCTCACCTATGCCCTAATCTTCCCGGAAAAACTCACAAAATAATTTATGAACAACACTCCCACTTCTTTGACACTTCAGAAGGAACATGCACATGAATGGCTCACAACATACTAGATTCACCAGGGCCAAGTGATCGAAAGATACCCCCTACGGGGGTCCGTTGGCACCGCCACTACCGCCATGGCATGGGGACTGTTGAGTCTTTGGCACAGTCTACTCCATTCCCTAGTCTGGCTAAGGAGGGTCAACAGGACACCCTGATCTCAGCAGCGGCCTTGCGAGCCGAGCCCTGCTGCCATATTATAAGCATGTCGAGAGGCAGCACGCTGGACTCAAACACAGTCGGCAGCATGGCACTATTTCCATTGATAACACCACAAACTGCAAATGACCTGTAAGACTACTTGACCACAGAAATGCCCATTGTAGATTCAGTTCTATCACGACGCTTTGGCTGATCATGTGTGATAGTCTTAAATGTTCTGTCAAGACCACCTTTTTGTTACTCCCAGAAAATTACCTCTAATGATCCACCATTGTATTAATGTCAATACTAGAATCTTGCCCGCCTCTCTCACGATAAGTACCTCATCTGGGGACTAGTGAAGAATATCCTATGGAATACTTAAATATAGCTGATATGTGCCCCCAATACTACAAACATCTGGGCCCGGACACCCATTTAGTTTTATGAGTAGGTTACACAATAGAGTCCTAAGTAACATGGTTCACTGGTTGCACCCCCCAAGACGAATGCAGAAGTTGTATTTTATACGTTTCATTATGTTCATTTTAACAGTTTGATCGAATGTCCGTTGCTGGCTGGACCGTGTATTGAGGAAGTTAGAGTTACAGTTTAAGCCTGACATGCATGTTATTACTAAAGGGAAATGTTGTTCTTGGCAGGGGAAACACCGCACCAAATATTCTCTCATGGCTATGTCTACCGCCCCCAATGCTTATAACATACACACCTGGAATGTACATGGGTTAGGCTCGGCACACAAGCATCACCGAGTATTGGCACAACTATATAGGAGGAAAACACATATTACTTACCTTCAGGACACACATCACAGCACATGAAGCACAAAAACTACACAATAAATGGAGGGGGCAACTTTTCCATACTTCGGCTATGCTGGAGGAGCAGCAATCTGGGTGACAGCGGGGATCCCCTATCTACACCAAAAATCCAAGATAGACACGCAAGGATAATACGTATTCCTGCAAAGCAGCCTAGTTGGAACACCTATAGTGCTGGGTTGCACCTATGCACCAAATTTGGACAAGACGTGTTTATCTCCCACCTATCTATGGTATAGTCCGACTGGGCACATCTTCCTTTGGTGTTAGGAGGTGACTATAACGCGGTTATGGATATCCTACTAGACTGCTCTCACCCCCGTTGCTGAGTGCAAACCCGACCCACCAGGCTAAAGCCCTAAGACAATGGGCAGAGGGTTGGGACCTAGTAGATGTATGGTGCAGCTGTAATGCTGGTTTGAGGGAATACTCATTATATTCCTACCCACATGCATTGCATTCCTGTCTTGACCATTTTCTCTGCACCTCCACTTTCCAATCTCACATATCCCATGCCACCTACTTGGGTAACACACTAGCCGACCATAACCCATTGGAAATTACACTGACATGGGGTAGGATCCCAGCACCGATCCCCACATGGCGTCTTCAGCCAATGCTACTAGAGGGCGCAGTGTTTCGTTACACATTAACAACTTCTATACCCACATATTTTGCAGACAATGCTAGTACTGCCTCTTCTGTATTGACTGAATTGGAGGCCTTCAAGGCGGTAATACATGGAGTCTCAATAAAACACTAGTGGGAGTCAGAGGAGAAATCCTGTGCAACCTCTTACAAGTCTAGAATAGCCTAGGCCCCTTAAAACATACAGTTTTACAATGCCCAGACAACACTTCTAAACTTCAAAAACCATGCATAACATATGCCGATCTACTAGAGCGTCTAAGACTCATTAACCACAGAACATATCTGAATAAAATACACACAGAGGCGGCCACTCAGGTAACCTGTTGGTCCGTCTAATTAGGCTAGCACAGTCACCTACTCCAATTCTACAAATAAATACACCGACTAATGGCCCAGTATGTACATAATTAGAAATCAACCAAGCATTCAGGGCATAATATGCACAACTCTATGCTGCGCCCGCCATGACTGAACCCTCAGCGATGACCTCCTATCTTGCCCAACTAGCACTTCCCCAGGTAACACCCCCAGAACGCAGGACCCTAGAAGCTCCCATATCCGTAAGCAAGATACGCGATGCCATTAAGAAATTGGCCCGCAACAAAACACCTGGCACTGATAGCTTACCGTCGGAATTCTACTCTACCTACTCCAAGCTCTTGACTCCTCACCTCATCAAACTTTATAACGCTTCATTAGAAAAAGGTATGCTTCCTCAGTCGACTAGAGAGGCATTAGTGACATCACTCCTAAAATCAGGGAGAGACCCCGCTGAGATGTCTTCTTGTAGACCTCTCTCACTCTTGAACACCTATTATAAGCTCCTTAGTAAGGTGCTAGCGGGCCCATTGCTACCACTGCTTCCAAGTCTATTACACATTGACCAGTATGGCATGGTACCCCGAAGAAGCACCTCCCTAAATATACACAGACTATTTCATGTCATGGAAGCTACCCATGGCCTCAAGCCATACGCGGGCTGTCTTACCTTAGATATTACACAGGCCTTTGACTCCCTTAGCTGGGACTTCATGTTAAAACCTCTCTCTGCATATGGTATGCCACCTATATATACCTGCTGGGTGAGACTACTTAATTCAAATCTCACAGCAAAAGCCAAGACTGGTACCATATTTCGACCCCATACCGGATATCGCGTGGCACCAGACAAGGATGCCCCTATCCCCCTTACTGTTCGTCTTGGCTGTGGAACCACTGGTCCAATATTTTCGCCAGTGTGCAGATAGCTGGGGTAAATACGTGGATAGATCGCTTCATGCAATCTCCCTCTATACAGATGACATAATCCTCTACTTTAGGGACATGCGTAGTCCCCCTGTTGATGCAGCACAATTAATGACTACATTCAGCGACCTATCAGGCTTGAGGATAAATTCCAATAAGTCCTAAGCTTTCTCGTTCAATGGCCTACATGACACGCCCCAGGTCACATTTGGCCCATTACAAATCCAATTCGCCCCACAATTGTTCTGATACCTAGGGGTGCAAGTTTACTGTAGTCCAGATGATCTGCTAGATGTCAATCTAGGCCGCGCGATAGCATCCCTCCGATCTCAAGTACATTTTTGGATGACTCTGCCCCTGGCAGTGGCTGGCCATTTGGCACTAGCCAAAATGGTCCTCCTTCCCCGATTACTGCATTATTTTGGAAACTTACCTATCCTAATACCACCACGTATATTTACAGTGCTAAATACATTATTATTAGACCTGATATGGAGTATGGGTCATCGTAGAATCAGTCTCACTAAACTACAATTGCCATCTGACAAGGGAGAATGGAAGCCTCAGACCTGAAATCCTATTGCAGAGCGGGTCAATTACAATGGCTGTCATGCTGGTTAGCAAGCCACAATTTAGAAGAGATTGGATACACTCCCTGTATGTTACAAAGTGGAATGCTGCACAGATTACTGTGTCCAGCCTCCATTCCGCCTCCAGACGGCCCTTTACTGTTGAAAATCGCCCATACATATTGGAAGCTAGCCATGAAATACACACAATCACCCATCCCATACACTCCAAACATACCACTGTGTGGCTTCCATACTGCCTTAGGCACCCTCACAATTAATATGTTGAGTCCCTTGCCACAAGAAACGGAGTTGACGGTAGGCTCCCTATTCACAGGACTATAAATGTCTCATCTTTAGTTCACACAGATGCACGGACTGCCATACACCCTCCTTTTAACACATGCTAGTATAACTGGCTACATGCGCTGACACTGGGCTCAATACAGAAACATGCCAGAAATGCATGTGCTCCTGCAGGCAATAGACACTATGGGACACAGAAGATACCTGATGAAATGGCCACATAGAGGACTTAGAGCACATTTGGGAAACCCGTTAGACTCCCTAAAACACAGTTGGGAGCTTGACATTAATAGAACACTCACAGATGAAGAATGTTCCTTCCTCCTGGTCACGCTGGACCTGGACAAAGTCACAAGTTCAGAACAACCACAATGGAGTGCACGCTAGGCACAGGACCAAGTGTCGCCTTCTGAGAACTATACCTTATGTCCTTGGTGGGTGGTCTGTGCAGCATTGCTTTGTGTCGCTTTGTTTTGCCTGTTGTTGGTTACAATGAGGCTGTGCAGTGACACTTTGCTGGGCTTTGTGTTGATCAGCGTCGGTTCCAATGAAGCTTTCAGCTGTGTGACAAGGATTTGTGGGGCTTTGCATTGCTCGATGTTGGTTGGGAAGAAGCTTCTATTTATACTGCGAGGTTTTACAGGGCTTTTTTCAGTTTGAGGTCCATTCCGATGCAGCTTTCAGTTGTGCGGCACAGCTTTGCATTGCTTCACACAAGATTTGGAGATACCTTCAGTAAGGAAAGGAGGAGGTCTCTCTGATGCTAGCCAAAGGTCCGGAGCCTGAGAGGCACCTCTTGGGGATCAGAAACTCACTCCAGCAGAGGCCAGCAGGGCCCAGGCAAGTCCAGTTGCAAGAGGTGAGCTGGGCAGCTGCAGAGAGGCCTCTTGAGGTTGTTGTTGTCCCTGTAGTTCAGAACATGAGATCAGCCACCAGACCCTAGGAGTCACTCTGGTAATCCTAGGTTTAAGGAGATGGTCCTCTCTCCTTCAAACAGCATTGCAGGCCTCAAGCAGCAGGGAACCCCTCTGAAGAACAAGGCAGGCCTCAAGCAAAAGGCAGTCCTCTGGTAACAGCAGGGCAGTCCTCTGAGCCAGGCCTTAAGCAGAAGGTCAGTCACCTAAGAAACAAGGAAAGCCTATCCAATAGCATGCCAGTCCTATTAGTACCAGGCAGCCCTTCTGAAATCTTCCACAGGGCTAGGAGTGTACTGAAGAGTTGGTCTGAGTGTCGAATGTTTATACATGGTGTCAGCTTTGAAGTAGGAGAAACTTCTAGCCTTCCACCCACACATGGTTCTGGAATCTCCTTTCTTTGCCTGTCCAGATCCCAAGATGTTTGGGGTGACAAAAGCCTATCCTCAAGTTATTTGTGAGGGTGCTGAGGCAGCCCTGTTAAAATGCAAGTGGGGCAAGAAATAGCTCTGCCCCTCTCATCTTGGCAGAATGGCTCATCCTGCCCACAACTAGTACTTCTTTGTTATAGTGTCTGGGAGGAATACACAAAGGCCAACTGCCAACTACACTTAGTCATGTGACCCAGGACACTGAATGCAGGTACCAAATGGTTAGGGCACAAAAATGCCAACATTTTTCAGAGTTGTGACATAAAATCCGACTTTACCATTAAAGAAGGGTTTAGATTACAATTCATTTGAGTGCAACTGTTATGCACCTGCCTTTTCACAAGAGTGAAATAGGCACGAGGAAATCTTCCCTACTTCCCAGCAAGTCCGATAGATTGAAATAACATTCTAATCTGACAAAGGCACCAGGATAGGATGATGTGGACCCAGAACTGACACTTGATGACTCTATACTGTCTTCATATGTCTATTCTCATGCAATATTGTTTTAGCTCCTCCATTAATGTTTTAGAGTAAGCAGGATCGATTAATCTTGGTTCTATTCTCACCTTAGGAAAATCGTGGAGTAAGACTTGGCAACAAGTTCTATAAACAGATGGCGAGTTATGAGGAGACATTCAAAATAATATCAGATAGGTCTTTAGTTAATGGGCATTCATGTAATTAATCACATAAAGTCTTTGGTGTAGTATACTGCTTACTTGTGCCTTATGTTTTGTTGTTCAATAGGAGTTTGAAGAATTCCAGAAATCACTGCAGCGTTGACAACTGCTGCCAGACCCAAAGAAAAATCACTGCTGATCGATGACAGAAGACAAAAAGCAGGTGCATCTACCAGGAATGATGAGCAACCAAAAAGGAAACTAGGGACTGATCCACAGATTCCAGAACTACAGCGGACAACAGAAATCTGGTAAGCATAGAAAGTCAAGAACGCGTCTGAAACTAAAGACGTCATCAGCAGGTAAGCGGGGATCCAGAGAAAATCAAGGAAGGACTCAACGACAAGCAGTTTTTCAGGCACAGAGCGTAGCATTAAAGGCTACATGCACCGCCCCCTTAAAGGGACCTCAACCGCACCAGTCTGTCACGCCTAACACAGACTTACCTGCTCCCAATCAAACGTTATCACATAATAAATGTAATAAGATAACCCAATGTTATCCAGTGGGCGAGATACGCCTTACAGTAGTGAAAAACTAATTTAGGAATTTTTCACTGCCAGGACATGTAGAACTTAAAATCACATGTCCAACTTTTTAAATCCAATGCATCTTTCCCAACGGGATGTTCAGGACCTACCCTAACAGTGACTTATATTTTTTTAAAGGAAGGTTTAGCCTTGGCAAAAGTTTTATTTTGCCAGGTCAGAAATTGCAGTTTAAAACTAAACACAGGCTGCAAAAGCAGGGAGGGTACTGGACAGCTATGTAACTAGACCACTTGTAAACTACAAGCATTCACAAAGCCAATAGGTCTTCTATTTCAAATACGGTGATGGGGACACTGGTTTTACTAAGGTATTATTTTCCCACATGGCTGCCATGCATGCAGAAGTATGGTAGGGATCTTGAAATGCTTTTTCATAGTTTGGGAAAAAATGTAGGCTGTCCACCCATATGTTCATACCCAAGATCACACATGGAAGATTTTTTTTTAAAGTATAATTTTTTGTTTTTTAAAGATAGCTGTCAGCGATTATGCATATTATGTGCATGCATGCCCTCTAAACATGCCAGTACGTCATGTCAGTGAATAGTACATCTGGGGTCAGATGAACAAATGTCAGGTAGCAAAATATTGGTTGAAGATTGTGATCAATATTTTTGCAACCAAAACTGCAGAACTGACCTCTGTACTAATAGGGAGGTTCTTAACATTTTGAATTATTGTGGGTCACAATCTAACATACCTCTTTAGAATTAATGAGGTGAGTCCCTAATTGGGTCTTACTACAGCTGGAGGATATCACAGGGATGGTGGCCTGCTGGGGTCAGCAGACCACCATGTGTGTGATCGTCTTTCAATAAAGAAAACTTTTTTAAAAATATAGCTTGTTTTCCTTAACCCCTTTCCCACCAAGGATGTAATGGTTATGCCCGGTGGTGCGGCGCTGAGGTGCCACGGACATAACCATTACGTCCTGGTAGAGGTCCTCGGGGGAAGTGCTAGCGCTCCCCAAGGGCCTGCCCCCCACCCTCCCAGGGCAGGGCTGGAAGAGGAATCACTTCCCCTTCCAGCCCCACCCCGCCCCCTCCCGTGACGTCTGATGACGTCAGCTTGCCAACGCGCGCTGACCTCATCAGAGGTAAACTCCCATCGCACTAGAAGCAATGCTTCCAGCACGACAAGGAGAAACTGATTTGTTTCTCCTCGATACAGGGGGCAGGGGAGGCAGAGAGGCATGAAAAGGGAAGGAAAGGCTTTCCTTCCCTTTTCATGTCTCTCTGTGCATTCCTGCCACAGGATTGCATAGCGATCATGCTGCAGGAAGCCACTAGACACTTGGGAGTATTTTTTTTTTTTTATTGTGATAAGGGGAGCGGCCCCTTGGGCAAGGGCTGCTCCCCAGAGGGGATATTTTATTTAAGGATATTTCTGCGCCCCCTGTGGGCAGATCGGCCTATTTTAATTAGGCTGATCTGCCCCCGGGGGAAGAGGGGCAGAAGCCATTAGGCACTAGGGATGTTTTTTTTCTTTTTTTTATAATGATAATGGGGGCAATTTATTTATTAGGCCTTTTCTGCCTCCCCTGGGGGATAGATCGGCCTATAATATTTAGGCCGATCTGTCCCCAGGGGTTGCAGAACACACTACACCCCAGAGATTTTGTATTTTATAAATATTGATAAGGGGAGCGACTCCTTAGGCAAGGGTCACTTCCCAGGGGGCAATTTATTTATAAGCCTTTTCTGCCCCCCCGGTTGGCAGATCAGCCTATATTAATTAGACTGATCTTCCTCCAGGGGGGGTAGAAGCCATTAGTCACCAGGGATTTTTTTTATATTGATAAGGGGAGCGACCCCTTAGGCAAGGGTCGCTCCCATGGGGTGGGAAATAGTTTTTGGGCCATTTCTGCCCCCCTTGGGGGCAGATCGGCCTATTTTTCTTAGGCCAATCTGCCCTCAAGGGGAGCAGAAATCACTAGACACCAGGGATTTTTTTTCGCACCAATTTCACGCAAGGGGAGCGACCCGTTAGGCAAGGGTCGCTCCCCTGGGGGGCAAATTTATTTTAGGCCATTTCTGTCTCCCTTGCTGGCAGATCGACCTATTTTTGTAAGGCTCATCTGCCTACCATGGGGGCAGAAAGCCCATCAGAGACCAGGGAAGATTTATTTTAAAAAAAAAGAGGGTGGGGATATGGCCATACCCCCACCCCAAATAAATGGGGCCAAAGTTGTTCTGCCCACCGGTGGGCAGATGGGGTAATTACCCCCAATCCAGTCCCAGGGAGGGGCAGAAAGCCTACTAGATGCCAGGGAAATAAAAGAAAATCCACAAAATTCTTACCACCCAGCATTGACTCATCTATACAGATAAAAATTCTGCCCGACATGTCAGCCTAAACATTTTTTTTTAAACTGCCCTTTTGGACCCCTCTTTGGTTCCCCCTCAATTGCGACATGTTTCTGGCTCTTCCCTGTCACAGGCACTTGGCCCAACTACACAAGTGAGGTATCATGTTTGCTGGGAGATTGAGGGGAACGTTGGGTGGTAGGAAATTTGTCCCGGTGTGGTGATCCCACACAAAAATGTGAGAAAAATATGATTTGTTTTAGCTAAATTTGAGGTTTGCTGAGGATTCTGGGTAAGAAAACAATGGGAGATCTATGCAAGTCACACCTCCCTGGACTCCCTCGGGTGTCTAGTTTTCAGAAATGTTTGGGTTTGGTAGGTTTCCCTATATGACTGCTGAGCCCAGGACCAAAAACGCAGGTGCCACCCCACCCCCGGCAAAAAGAGGTTGTTTTGTATTAGTAATTTTCATGTGTCCCCGTAGTGTTTTTCTTTTTCTTTCGCAGGCACTAGGCCTACCCACACAAGTGAGGTACCATTTTTATTGGG
The DNA here is from genome assembly GCF_031143425.1 of Pleurodeles waltl. Classification (NCBI taxonomy): domain Eukaryota; kingdom Metazoa; phylum Chordata; class Amphibia; order Caudata; family Salamandridae; genus Pleurodeles; species Pleurodeles waltl. Next base: position 741,939,534 of record NC_090450.1, on the reverse strand, counting down.
AGACATGGGGGAATGCTGAGTGGGAGGGAATTTGTGGCTCCTCTCAGATTCCAGAACTTTCTGTCACCAAAACGTGAGGGAAGAGTGTTTTTTTTGCCAAATTTTGAGGTTTGCAAAGGATTCTGGGTAACAGAACCTAGTGAGAGCCCCACAAATCACCCCATCTTGGATTCCCCTAGGTGTCTAGTTTTCAAAAATGCACAGGTTTGGTAGGTTTCCCTAGGTGCCGGCTGAGCTCGAGGCCAAAATCCACAGCTAGGCACTTTAGACAAAACAGGTCTGTTTTCTTTGGAAAAATGTGATGTGTCCATGTTGCGTTTCCTGTCACGGACATTAGGCCTACCCATGCAAGTGAGGTAGCATTTGTATCGGGAGACTAAGGGAAACACAGAATAGCAGAACAAGTGTTATTGCCCCTTGTCTTTCTCTACATTTGTTGCTTCCAAATGTAAGACAGTGTGTAAAAAGGACAACTATTTGAGAAATGCCCTATAATTCACATGCTAGTATGGGTACCCTGGAATGCAGAGATGTGCAAACAACCACAGCTTCTCAACACCTTATCTTGTGCCCATTTTGTAAATACAAAGGTTTCCTTGATACCTATTTTTCACTCTATATTTCAGCAAATGAATTGCTGTGTACCCGGTATAGAATGAAAACCCAGTGCAAGGTGCAGCTTATTTATTGTCTCTGGGTACCTAGGGTTCTTGATAAACCTACCAGCCCTATATATCTCCACAACCAGAAGAGTCCAGTAGATGTAGCAGTATATTTTTTTCAAAACCCTGACATCGCAGGAAAAAGTCACAGAGTAAAACTTGGAGAGAAATGGCTGTTCTTTTCACCTCTGTGTCAACATTTTTTTATTTCAGCTGTTATTTTCTGTAGGAAAACCTTGTAGGATCTACACAAATGACCCCTTGCTGAATTCAGCATTTTGTCTAATTTCAGAACAGTTTAGCTTTCCGGGATCCAGCATTAGTTTCACACCCATTTCTGTCACTAACTGTAAGGAGGCTAAAAGCACAAAATATAGTGAACATGGGGTATATCCCAGTAAAATGCCAAAATTGTGTTGAGAAATATGGTTTTCTGATTCAAGTCTGCTTGTTCCTGAAAGCTGGGAAGATGGTGATTTTAGAACCACAAACCTTTTGTTGATGCCATTTTCAGGGAAAAAACACAAGCCTTCTTCGGCAGCCCTTTTTTCCCAATTTGTTTAAAAAAACTAAGTTTTTGCTGTATTCTGGCTAATTTCTTGGTCTCCTCCAGGAGAACCCACAAACTATGGGTAGCTCTAGAATCCCTAGGATGTTGGAAAAAACGGACACAAATTTAGCATGGGTAGCATATGTGGACAAAAAGTTATGAGGGCCTAAGCGTGAACTGCCCCAAATAGCCAAAAAACGGCTTGGCATCTGAGGGGGAAAAGGCCTGGCAGCGAAGGGGTTAAAGGACACAGGTTGCATTTAACAAAACTTTTTTTTTAAATGTTTGTTTAAGAGTTGGAAGTGGTCTCTTGAACCACTGCCTACTCTTCAACAACCTTTTCTTATATTCACAAAGAGAAAAAGGTTTGCGAATACATTATTACCTAAATTAAGGAGTTGATAAAATTTCAATATTTTGCGACTGGATTTTAATTGCAAAAGAATCTTACGTAGGATACTGATTCGATATTTGGAGGGGATGCCTACAACACGCCTCTTCCAAATACCTAATTGGTATCCATTCACAATCCCATTTTAGGAGTCAGAAAATGTTTTCCGACTCAGTTCAGTTCATAATCTTTATTCTGCTATACCAAAAGTAAGCCAATAAAAGCGCATGATAAAATACAATAAAATAGTAGAACATGAATCAATAAGCTCAAAAAAAGAACGGAAATTAAAATTTAAAATTACAAAATAGATAAAATATAATTGGTACTTTAAACAAATTTTAAGGTGCAGTAAGACTTTTCCTAACATGAATTGCTTTAAGGATATAGAGGGTCATTATGAACATGGCCGTAAACACCGTCGCCAGCTGTGGCGACGGTGAACAGAATATCGCAATTGGCGGTGAACAGGAATCCACTGTATAAAGATGCCAAAAACAGAAACCTCAAAAACTTTGTTTGCCACCAGCCACCGCCAGAGCCTTGTCGGCGAAAAAGCTGCACATCCCTCCCACCACCGCCAAGCACACAAATCCCCCGCCCACCAAATAATGATGCACAAATCATCATGGCGGTCAGTCGATGCCGAATGACCAATGGCGGTACAGACCGCCACGTCCAGCAATGGGACCCAACAGCAAGAAATGCTCACATTGGCAAGTTTGAAACCCACACACCTGACACACATCCACAACACTATAAAACACGCACAGAAACACCCCACAATCCTTTGCACTGCCAATAGGAGAAGCCAGACTGACAACATTACAAGCAGACGCTGAATGCAACAGCACACAACTCACACAACCAACCACACAACAGCACCGTCACCAATATCCACACAACACACCACACACAACACACACCATGGCACCCCATAAGCATCACGCTTCACAGAAAGGGAGCTAAGAACAATAGTGGACAAGATACTCAAGGTCGAGCCACAAATATTCGTGGCACAGGTCCAGCACACACCCATCGCCAGGAAGATGGAGTTATGGCAGACAATAGTCAACAAGGTCAACCCAGTGGGAAACCATCCACGCACAAGGGATGACATACGCAAGAGATGGAACGACCTGCGCGGGAAGGTGAGGTCCATGGCATCGAGGCACAACATTGAGGTCCAGAAGACTGGTGGAGGACCTCCACCAACACCCCCCGACTACACTGACTGGGAGGAAAAGGTACTGGCCATCCTGCACCCTGAGGGCCTTACTGGACTCACTGGAGGAATGGACTCGGGTACGTCATCTACAATTACTCCATATCCACCACACCTGTAATGCATGCATCACCTGACCCCTCCAACTATCACCAGGATCACTACCCCACCCAGGCCACAATCACTACATCCAGTCACCCTGCATGCCCACAAACCCACCAACAGGCTCACATCCCTCCCCCTCTGCACAGCCAGCTACCCCTGCAAGGAATCACAATGGCACTACACCACCCACAATGCACCTCCACATTCCATGCTAAATGCAATGGCAAGCTCACAAAAGGACCCTGCATGGCCCAACAGTGGAATACCTGCACAAAATAGTCCTGCCCTGTGCACCCCATCCGATTCTGTAAATGTAACATACATGTCCATTCCCCCCACAGGCACCACCACCCATGCCACCCTGACGGAAAGGACAAGGAGTGCCAGCGCCCCACATGGAGACAGAGGAGCCACTCAGGACACTTGTGAGGGTAGTATGGACAGTGAGGAATACCCTGGCCCATCACACTGCCCTGGACTGTCACCATCCAGCTGCCTCACCCAGGACACTACTGATACCCCTACCACCCAGCCACCAACATCAGCTCTGGACAAATCACTCCACACCAGTGTATCCAGGCCACAGACTGGTGGAACACAAGGAGAGAGGCCACAGTCACCACCTACCAACAGGCAGGATGACGATGGCCCCAGTACAAGTGGTCCGCCAGACCTGTGCCCTGTGCAGGGGACACAGGCACAGGGGGCTAGGCCCAGTGGGAGGGCATCAGTGGCCCAGGGGGAAGGCCAAAGGATGGATGCTGCAGCCCAGGAGATGATCTCTGTGGTCCTGGGAGCATACCACCATACCCAGGACACAATGGGCCAGATCGTGACCACCCTGGAGCAGAATCAAAGGCTGCAGATAGCACACCACCAAGAGGTCATGGAGCAGTGGAAACAGCTCAATATCCACCATGGCCACCATTGCAGGAGTGCTGCTGCACCACTTCCCAACCCAGCCTGAGACCCCCACAAACCAGGAAGCCCCTACCACAGACCATAATACAGACCAGCCATCAACATCATCAGAAGCAACTGGACTGGTGCCACTATCTAAGGTCACACATGAGATCAGCACTCCTACGCGTACAGTCCAACAACAGGCACTCAAACAGTCCCTCAGGCCCAGATATAGTACTGGTACACCTGCCAGGACCAAGGCACCATCAAAGAAGTGACTCTGACACAAACTGTCTCCCAAGTGTGCCACTGAACCTCCATCCTCATCGGCCAATAGTAACTCAACAATCTGTAAGGTACAGATGGACATATTACCACTGCCACCAATCGCTGAGATCATGTAGCCAGTATGGACATCCACCATCAGCCCACTGCCATCATTGTAAAGAGCACCATGGCATCCCTGACACCTATTAAAACACATGTACACCAATGTCAATGTCCCCTGCCATTATGTTGAATGAAATCGAAGTGTGAATGCATTTGCCATTGAAATCAAATAATCAGACCTTTATTGCAGGAATGGCACCCCAAGCACAACATGGTGTGAAGTAAACAGAAATGTCAAACTAGTTGTTCATCATGTCACATGGCACTTGAAAACCTTGTTACAGTGTAAATGTCTACAGACCCTACACCCCCATAGAGAATAAGTAAGACCGACAATATGCAGTACAGACAACTACATCAGCAAACAGTACCTCTTAGTCACTGGAAGTATAGTTGGATCAGTTGGTTCCTGGAGTGTACATCTTCCACCTCTTCATCATCACCATCACTCTCATCCCCTCTCAGAATAAGCTGGTCTGGATACACAGCACCCTCCTCCTCCAAAAGGGGAATAGATTTCTTCACAGCCATGTTGTGCAGCATGCACCAGGCCACCACTATTCTACACACCTTCTCAGGGCCATAGCACAGGGAACCCACAGAGATATAGAGGCAATGGAATCTACCCTTCAGGAGTCCTATAGTGCGCTCAATTACCCTCCTAGTATGTCCATGGTCCATGTAATTCCTCTCAGCATCTGTTCTAGGATTCCTCCTTGGTGTCAGGAGCCAATGCATGTTGGGGTAGCCAGAATCATCTGCAAAAGTGGCAAAAACATGACTGTAACTAACTACCCTCAGTTGCAGACAGCCTGGCTGTCAGCAATGTATAGTAAATTTGTAAGCCACACTCACCTATGATCCATCCTCTGTCCCCTTTTAGTTGTTCCATCATGTGTGGCACGCTGCTATTCCTCAGTACAAATAAATCATGGACTGATCCAGGGAACATGGCATTCACATGTGAGATGTACTGGTCTGCATTACACAGCAACTGAATGTTCATAGAGTGAAAGTTCTTCCTGTTTCTGTACACTTGTTCACTTACTCTTGGTGAGATGAGAGCTATGTGGGTGCCATCGATGGCACCTATCACATGGGGAATGTTGGCAAAGGCATCAACGTCTGACTTGATGGCAGGTAGTTCAGCACTTTGGAGAAGCCTCACATATGACTGCAGGTGTTGTACAAATGCATCCAGGAATCTGGACAGGTAGAGGCAAAACATTGGCTGCAAAAACCCTGCACCCATGCCCACAGTCACCTGAAATGAGCCTGTGGCCAGGAAATGGAGTACAGGGAGCACTTGCACTTCAGTAGGGATGGCATGCTGATTCCAATTAGCCGTTCTCAGTGCTGAATCCAGTAATGCACAAAGTTCATGAATAGTAGCACAAGTGGGTCTGTAATTGATAATGATGTGACGTTCCACCATGGTCTCCAAATCAACAAGTGGTCTGTACACAGATGGGGCCCTCCCTCGCCACATGGGTCTGTACCTAGGAGGAGTGGAGAACACATGTGAGGTACACAAATTCATTTGCACAACATGTTGCGTATATAACACTGCTGTCAAACTAGTAGGTGACACATAAGCATAGGATGTTAACCTGTAGTGACGTCCTAACTGATACATCTGGACTGTTGTGGTGAGTAAATTGACTTTTGGCCATGCGTTGAGGGCCGGGGTCTAGAGGGCCAGCAAGGGGCCAATGACCAAATATTAACTGCATAGTAGTTCACAAAGTGTCAGCCCCCTGTCATCCAGATATGTAGCAGTGGAAGTGACCTCATTCCGCTAGCAGTTGTCATAATGGCATAAGGCGGTGTTCTCTGCCGTGCACCCATTCATTGGTTAACATGGTTGTCAATGGGGAATATGGGCCTATCATGATCGCTGCCGGTAGTGACGGTGCACACCGCCGCGGAGCATACACTATTTCGTCCGCCCAGCTTCACTTGACTCCCGGATTCCGTGCATGCAAGTACTCCACTGAGTGTGTTGCTGTGTCCTGACTCTGGTCCTGGAATTGGCACGAGTCACAGGGGAAAGGGCCCTGGCCTTCACCACGGCGGAGCTGGACGAGCTGGTGGACGGGTCCTACCCCTGTATGCCAAGCTATTTGGTCGACCAGAGATACAGGTGAGTAGGTGGATTAGGGTGCATGGATGCGTGTGATGGTGGTGGATGCCTGTAAACATGTGTGCACGATTTGTAACTGACCAGCCATTTAATGCATGACAATCTGCGTGAGTGAGGTACTGTGATGCTGTTCCAAGTGTCGGTCCCATAGGGGATGTATGGCCAGTGGTATCACATGTGCTTCTTTTGACCTCAGTGTTTCTTTCCTTTGTGTCTACTACAGCTCAGCACCCATCTGAAGAGGGGACTCAGGCATGCCATCGCCAGGAAGGTGCGGAACCTGGGGTCTACAACCGGCAGAGCACCCACTGCAGAAAGCGGTGGGAGGACCTGCGGTGCTGGGCAAGGAAGACCTGCGAGGCCCAGCTGGGGAAGTCCTCCTAACGAGGAAGGGGTGCCCGCCTGGCCCTGACCCCCCTAGTGTGCCGCATTCTGGTGTTGGCATATCCAGACTTGGATGGGCGCTTGAAGGCTGCACAGGAGACACAAGGGGGTGAGTACGAAGACCATTGTATGCCTCCTTGATGGATGTCTGAGGGTGCTGTAGTGCGTATGCTGTCTAGTGGCAGGGACTCTGACGATGTCATTTAGCATAATGGCCCCCATGGGCAGGTAGATGATAAGGGCCAGGTCTGCACTTCTTCAGGTCCTTCTGTAATGTTGGAGATGGCTGTATACCAGGGTTGTGGCCACTAGTCAGGGGCATAGCCATTAGTATAGCTGTAGGTGCTGCATGTTGGTATATTTGCTGGGTGGGAGTATGTGTGAACCAGATATGTACATCCATTCAGCTATTTACAGATTTCTCTCCTGTTTTGTCCCCCCACCCCTGTACTCTTGTGTTGTCTGTGTACATCAGTATAATCTGGCGAGGGATCAGTGGCACCAGTGAGTGGGGATGCAGTGGCCCACGGTTCCAAGGAGGCAAAGTCAAGCGACGCCAAGGGGAGCAGTGGGTTGGAGGGCAAGGGGAGTACCATGGGGGAGGCAACTACCACTGGAGGGAGTGACTCTGATACCTCCTCCAATGGGAGCTCCCTGGTGGTGGCGGACCCTAGTGGGCCCACCCTTTCTTTGACATCTTCCACCACCCCCCATACCATCACCCCCCTCTCAGTTGCACCCCACCCAGTTGCCCATGCCCGCTCACCCATAAGGGTGGGCGTCTCCTTCGCCCCAGGCACCTAATCCCTTGCCCCAGTCAGCCCTGCTGCCCTCAAGGAGGAGGCTATTGACCTCCTGAGGACCACTTCTGTAGGGCAGACAACCATTGTGAATGCCATGCAGGGGCTTGCATCCCAGATGCAGCAGTGCAATGCATACCTGGAAGGCATTCACGGTGCCATGTCTGACCTACAGAGATCTTTTCAGGCTCTGGGTTCCTCTTTGACGGCAGCCAGTGTCTCTGGTCTTTCCGTCCCCCCTTCATCCACCTCTACCCCTTCCAGCACCCCACTCCCTTCATCCATCCCAAGCACACGTTCAGACAGCCATGCTCACAACTCAACACACAAGAAGCACAAAGAGAAACACAAGCACCACACTTCCCACCACAGGCATCCACACAGCCAACATCAAAAGGCACACACAACAACATCCACTTACCCCAGTGTGTCCACCTCTCCCGCCTCCCTGTCTGTCACCTCTACATGCACACTCACAGGCATTGCGCCTTCATTCACTGTTTCTGACCCCATTCTTGCAGTCACCACAACAACAGACATCCAGCCATGCACCCCACACACCACACCTGCACTCACCACAATGACTCTGAGTACCACTTGCAGCACACTCACCAAACTTGCAGACACCCAGACAACATCCATTTATACGGGCAGCCTGTCTTGTCCCACTGTGTCCACCCCCCTCCTCCCATTACACTCAGATGTTCCCAGACACCCACCCAACACACATCCACCACACCTCAGCATACTGTACAGTCACATGCATCCACGTCACACACACCTACACCTGTTACGACCACTCCCTCTACCTCCACTCCCACACCTTCCTCCAGGTCTACCCCAACTGCACACCTCCTTGCCCTGTCCACTCCTCCCACGTCCAAGTCTACCCCAGTCCACCCTTCCCATTCCCGTGCACCTTCCCCTGTGAGCAAGAGGCCCGTGCTGGCCCAGGACCATCTGCCGCCCCCCGGTCCAAGCCCTCTCCCCCACCTTCCAAGGCTAAACCCAAACCCCCTTCACCTCCCAAACATAAGCCCAAACCCCCCCTCCCAGATGTAAGTCCCTACCCCGCCACCCCCTGTTCCCTGAGGTGCCTGGCTGCCCCATTGATGCCCCTTTATGGTGGAGTTCCATGTGCACATGTGGGAGTCAAGTTCAGGCCATTTAGGCCCATCCACCTTTTTGATATGGACTGGTCTATGGCTTCATTTGGACAATCTGTTGCTCCTGGAGCTTTAATAAAGTTTGTGTGCCCAGTGCTGGTGTTGGCACACTCTGGATCCATGGTTCCTCGTTTCATTATGGGGTAGGTGGGTGTTGTGCACATGTGGGTACTTTGGGCAGGTTGTCTTGGGCTTGTGCCGGGTAAGCACTTCTTGCCCAGGTGTGTGTGGCTTGTGATTTTGTGAGGGGTTCTGGGTGCGTTGCAGGGTGGGTGGAGTGGGTGGGTATGTAACTGTGCCCTTTCTTCCCTTGTTTAGTAGGTTGCGGTACTTACTGTCGTCGTCTTCGTCGGCGGTCACAGTCGTGGAGGTATATGGCAAGGAGCAGCCCTAGCATGGTTTGCAACTCTCTCTCCATGTCTGCTTCGGTGTGTTGTGTGAGCCTCCGGTGAGTGTTTCCTTTTATTTGGTTCGTTTTTGCCAGTCTTTGCGTGGCAGTAGTTCCTGCCCCGGAACTGACGGCGGTCTAGTGCTTCATTATTTGTTGGGAGGGTAGGGCCTTTCCATCAGACTGTGGGTGGTCTCTTCCGTCGTTGTCGACACTCCTCTGCTGGCGGTGGGTGTTTTTCAGGCTGCTTGTTTTTCATGTGCTTCATTATTTGGCGGCCCAGACCGCCTGACTGTTGGCGGTAGTTACCGCCACCGCCGGCGGTGCAGTCTTTCCCACCGTGTTCATAATGAGGTCCATAATTTGCCACCCTGTAGCATACATTCCGGGAATCTAAGGCTAACAAGAGTTCCAGTGCATCCTGATAAGTTCTTATACTAAGTACATTAAAAAGTGGTTTAAGGTAGGTGATTCTAAGATGTTCATAAAATTTACAGAATAGGACAAAATGCAAAGTGCTTTGATTTCCAAATGCATCACAAGGGCATCTATCCGACTCTAGAGGACAATGCCTAGTTTGAGGAAATGCTTCTAGGTGGCGCGCAATGCCCAGTCTTAGTCTAATTAACACAAACCTGTGCTGCATGTTGGTGACTTTGGAAAGATAACCAAACCTACTTGTATCCAATGAGTAAGACAAGTAGAGACCAACAGTGGTTTTGGTAGATTCAGTTAGCTTCCTAGCTTCTGCCTTAAATATCATAAAAATGTCCTTGATACAATTTTTGGATAATGACAGCACTTCGTCTGGATTATGTTTTATAGATCTGTTAAAAACAGGAGGATTCAATAAAAGCTATCCAGGGTATACACATGGCGTTGTCCAGTTTCATAAGCCTAATATAAGATCTTTAGTAAAACCAGTTGCTTCCTTAGACCATATGTTATGCCATAGAGCAGGGGACTCACCTGTACCCAGTGGCGTAGCGTGGGTTGTCAGCACCCGGGGCAAGGCAAGTAATTTGCGCCCCCTAACCTGTGGATTTTAGCACTCGCGAGTGCGAGCGCGCCCCCCCCCAGATGTTGCGCCCGGTGCGGCCGGCCCCCCCTGCACCCACCACGCTACGCCACTGCCTATACCACATCTTCCAAATATTGTATGCCCATTTCTTGATGCGTGATCCAATTAGAGGCTGATGTGGGTAGACATAACATGCGTTTTAGAAAACAATTCTCTAATTGTAGGGGAGCGCTTTTGGTGTAACCCCACACCTCGGCACCATAAGCAACCGTGGAAACAACTCTAGCCCTGTAAATGGCCAGCATAGGGCCTGTACTCCTAGTTTACTAGCAAATCTGAATATAGCACCTGAATTTCTTCTAAGTTTGTTCCTACCCGAACAAACCAGCTGGTCCCACTTTCCACTGCTAGAAAACAATACCCCCAGATAGCTAAAGCAATTGACAGTACTAATCTCCATATTCTGAATGTAAAAACTTCTGCATTCCTTTACCTTTTGCCACAGGCCACAGTAAATGTTTTGGATTTATTGATTATGATACCCTTAGATGACATAAACTTCAAATCCACACATTAACTTCTGGATCCCCATGGGTGTTCTGGAGATCAGGACATCGTCTGCATAAAGTAAGGCAGGCACATGACGTCCTGCCATGTACGGGGGATCGGCCTGTAAACCCTGTAAATGTTTATCTACCCCATTAATGTATAGAGACAATAATAACGGGGCAAGGACGCAACCTTGGCGGATACCTCTTCCTATCTTGAAAGAGGTGGTGCATTCTCCAAGTTGGCTGAAGCAGACTTTGCATGTCAGATCTATATACAGAAGAGCCAAAAAATAGATGATATACCTTGGGGCACCTATCTCAATTAGAGTAGGCCATAGGAGAGCCTATTCTACTAGGTCAAAAGCACTACTGAGGTCTGCAAAGCATAGATTTAGGGCACCTTTTAATAGCCTTGGTATACCTTCCTATAATTAGGTCTAGGTTAACACATTGCTCTGTAGTTCCTAGACCTTTTCTAAAACCATACTTTACCGGTGATAAGATGTTATTTTCTACGACCCAGTCTTTTAATTTTTCCAATATGATTCAACTAAATGTTTTCAAAGAGGAGTACAGCAGAGAAATTGGTCGATAGTTTTTAGGAACGACCTTATCTCCCTTCTTATGTATTGGTATAATAATGGATGTGTACCTTGTCGGCAGGATGTCACCAGATATGGCCGAATTGAATATTCTAGTCAAAATTGATACCCAAAAAAGGATGGTTTGTTTAAAGACATTCACTGGAACGCCATCCGGTCCTGGGGCCTTACCTTCAGCGTCAGCTAAGTTGCAGAGTAAACCTCATCTGTAGTGATCTGTGGATAGTTGAGTTGTCCTAGCTCGATCTGCCCGATTATATCTACCGTCCCAGTCCCTTCCTTAAAAACCTCTGAGTAGTGAGCCATCCATGTTATACAGTCTACACTTGATCCCAGATCTGATGGCATCCATTCTGAAAGGAAGGGGGCATTAATGTTTTCCCAAAACAGTTTGATATTATTAGTCATTGTCGCCAGGGCTAGTTTGGACCATGACTCTTCCCTTAATTCCTTTTTCCTTTGTTCCTGTGTCTTCTTATATTTTATTTGGAGGGACTAAATTAATATCTGGTCTCTAGGAGATGTCTGCAGGGCTAGTTTAAGATTCCTCCTGGCTTTCGTGCAGGGCTGGTTGAACCGCCCCTTTTTATGCAAAGGTCGTCTATATTGTGGGCTGTAGGTCACGAGCCCCTGTATATAAGCAGTGATTGTACCAAAATATCTTAATAATATAGATACCTCAATATCCTCCTGTAGGCAGTAGCCAATTTCATGCGGGCAGCCACGTATAACATCCTGCAGAATATCAGCAGGCTCAATGTCTTCCCATTTCCGTCTCACCCCCATGGTTCTATGTACTTCGATCCGATTGGGGGTGGTATAAAACACATCCCTTGGCCCCCAAAAGAAAGTAGGGAGTCTAATCGGGTCATGATCACTAAGAAGGGTCAGCTCAGTATAGGGTGTGTCACAGCCATTTATTGCAAAGGATAACAAAATAATGTGGTCTGTAACGGAGGATGATTTGGGGCCCCTATGAGTTGGAATTATTTCGTCAGAAACTCCGTGCTTTCGTTCAATAAGCGTTAAGTCAAAAGTGGACAGCATCAAATTAAGGGCCTCTCTCTAATAATTGTGACAAAAATTGTCAAATCCTGTCCCATCAGGGGTAGAAAGTCCACAGGACCGAGGCGAGGTACGGGGGCAAGGCTGGATATTAAAATCCCCAGCCCAAATAATAATTGAAAAGATGCTCCAACGTCGTTTTCAATGTTGCCAAAGTATAAGTTTATTTAAGCTTCAATATTACAACCAACCCTGGCAGCTACCTAGTCTCAACTGACTGTAGGCTGCCTCAACATTCTAGCTTCTTCTCCACATCACTAGGCAACAATACATTCCAATATCCAACACATCTCCCCCCTTATCCTACAAACAAACAAAAATAAAAAAAATTAAAAAAATCATAGCTACAATACTTTTACATAAATAAATTCTATCCTAATTCAATAACAGCATACTATGCACTACATGACAACCTGCAAACCCGATTTATAACGAAATTAACTTCACCTTATCTAATGTATATAAAATCCATAAAATTCCTACGTCACGTAATCCTTTAAATACACAGGTCTCTTCACCAATCTCCTTCTCCTACACACCTCATTGTTCACCACGGTCCACTTATTATCATCCCTCATACTCTTCCACTTTCGCAACTCTGCTTCATTACACTTCGTTATTTCGCTCACATTCCATCTCTTGCCATCCTCCATCTCCACACTATAACCTTTCACACTCACCACTTGCCTAGGCATTGACCATTTAGATTCACCTTTTTTTTAATTCCACACCTTAGTTCTTACCCAATCACCAATCTTCAACTTTTCCAACTTCTTCCAACTCCCTTTATTTCTTCCGTCATACGCTTTTTGACCTACCCTTACTCGCTTCAACATTTCCTCCTTATTCACCTTCTCTCTTCCTGCTTTACCCATCCATCCAGGCACAGCCTTGGTACACGGCTTTCTACCCTTTAACAACATGAATGGGGTCTCCAACGTGAGGGAATGTGGAGTAGTGCGATAATTCCACAAAAGATTCTTTATTACCTTTTTCCAGTTCAGACCATTCTGCACCGACAATTGTATATTTTCACTTATTACTCTGTTAAACCTCTCTACCAGTCCATTCTCCCTAGGATGGGCTATGGCAGTTCTAATGTGCTTTATTCCACATTTTTTCATATATTCGCCAAACTCCTCAGATGTAAACTGCGGACCATTGTCCGTTACCACCGCCTCAGGATATCCTTCTCTCCTCCATACATCTTCGCAAAACTCAATCACAGCACCTGACCTGACATCTCTCACTACACTTACTTCAGGCCATTTGGAATGATAATCTATCATTACTATGATAAAAACCTTGTCACCAGTATTCAATAGAAAAGGACCACATATGTCCATCCCTACCTTCTGCCAAGGTTTATCTGGAAATGGGAATGGAATAACCGGTGTCTTCACCACCACATGGGATTTATCACTGCATGCACACTCCACACAGTTCCTTACAAATCTTTCCACATCCCGGTCCATCCCTGGCCACCAAAAATCTTCTCTCACCTTCCTCTTCATCCCCGACATACCTCCATGACCCTCATGTAACACGTCCAATAACCTCCTTCTTAATTTATAAGGAACAATCAACCTGTCACCACGTCTCAACAAACCATCTTGATTGGACAATTCCGACCATACACTCTTGAAATTTGTCACCTGACTCACACTCTCTCCCAATTTGGACCAATGCATTCCCACATATCTCTTCAGCAATTGTAATTCCTCATCTCCAGCCACTGACTCACGCCAAAGTTCCTCACTAATTGCATCAGTTCCTACATCCTGGACACTCGCAACCATCCACTCTTCTTCCTCCTCATCTGCTTGATTCTCAATTGGCCGCAGCAAAAGGACCTTGGCATAATTCTTGATCCTAATCACCCCGATCAAGTGTTGGGGTCGAGGTCCAGCGTACACGTGGTGCAAAGGGCCAATTTTGTAGAAGAATTTCCCCAAGTGTTTAACAATAAGTTAGGAAAGTTAAAGGGGTTCATGCATAGAATTATCGTGAAACGGGATGCTGTACCAAAGGCACATAAACCCCGTCTTGTGCCTATTGCAATGAGGGAACAATTAAGACGTGAATTATCTAAGTTGTCTGAGCAAGATGTGATAGAAGAAATCGAGGCATCGGAATGGTTGGCGCCAGTGGTGATTGCTAAGAAGGCTAATGGAGACCTGCGTTTGTGTGTGGATTTGCGTGATCTTAATGCTGCTATATGGGTGGATAGACATCCTCTTCACAATATTTGTGAAATGTTATCCATAGTGAAAGGGGCAAGTGTATTTTCTACCTTGGATTTATCATCAGCGTATCACCAAATTGAGTTACATCCTGAGTCACGTGCATTAACCTCTTTCATCACTCCAGAGGGGGCGTACAGATTTAAGCGCATGCCTTTTGGTTTGGCGTCAGCGTCATCAGTATTTCAATGGGCAATGCATCATTTACTTAAAGATGTCTCTGGCGTTACTTATTTTCAAGATGATATCTTGGTGTTTGGTGGAGACCAGAATGAACATGATGGTGCCATGAGAAAGGTGTTGAGAGTTTTAAGTGATAGTGGGCTGACGATCAAATTGGAGAAATGCAGGTTGAGTGTGCCTGAAGTGGAATATTTGGGTCACTCTATTAACAAAGAGGGTATTTCGCCTAAATTGAATTTAGTAGAGGCAATTGAAGGCGCGCCTTCTCCCGTGTGTAAAGATCAATTGAGATCGTTTCTAGGTCTTGCGGAGTACTATTCTAAATTTATCTCCAAATTTGCAGACAAGACGGTAAACATGAGGAGGTTATTGTGCGTGAAGGAACAATTTGTATGGTGTGAGAATTGTGAGAGAGAGTTTTGTTTGTTGAAGAAACAAATAGCTTCAGCTCCAGCTCTTAAACCGTTTGACACTAGGGATGAGATCATAATTAATACTGACGCCAGCTCCGTGGGACTGGGAGCCGCATTAATGCAAAGAAGAGCTGGAAAGGAAGTAACTATAGCGTATGCTTCTAGACCGTTGAGTTTATCGGAAATGAATTATTCCACCATCGAAAAGGAAGCATTGGCATGTTGGTGGGGTGTTAATCATTTCCGTAAGTTTGTATGGGGTTTGAAATTTGAGATTCGTACTGATCATCGTCCGTTAGTGGAAGTATTTTCAACCAAGGGTGCGGGTAAGGCCACACCTAGAATAGCTTGTTGGGTGGCCCGAATGTTAGAGTACAACTATGAGTTGGTGTATTTTCCCGGAAAAAAAAATGTGTTGGCTGATTGTCTATCAAGGCTTCCAGTAAAGTCTGTGTTGGGTGGTATGGGTGAATCTGAACCTGATGAGCTTATAGCCTCAGTGGACGTGGATGTAGGATGTGTGACAGAAGGCAGGATCTCACATGAAGAGTGGTTGACTGAAGTTCAAAATGATGGCGTGTTACAAGAAGTGATGGGTTATTGTCGTCAAGGATGGCCATATAGAGGGAGTGCTTCTTGCGAGGCTGAGTATTTTCGACAAGTGGGTTTAGAGTTGTGTATGGAGAACGGAGTTGTGTTCAGGGGTGAGCAGTTGGTTGTTCCAACTGTTTTGCGGGAACGGGTGTTAAAATTGGCTCACGAGGGTCATCTTGGGATGAGCGCCACTAAAAGGCGGGTCAGATCTGAGTATTGGTGGCCAGGCCTGGATAGGGAGGTGGAACATCATGTGAGGGAGTGTGTGTTGTGTGCATGGAGCGACAAATCTCAAAAGTTGGTGAAGAGTGATCTTGTCGTGTCTGATAAATCGGACGGGCCGTGGAAGAAAATAGCCATTGATATTATGGGTCCGTTTAACATTTTAGGAAGTGTGCCTAAATATGCTTTGGTGGTTGTGGACTATTTTTCCAGGTGGCCGGTTGTGAAATTTGTAGAAAATATAAACACAATGTGTGTTGTGGAGTTCTTGGTGGATTTATTTGACTCAGAAGGGATTCCTGAGACAATAGTTTCTGATAATGGTGTGCAATTCGTATTGAGTGTCATGAAGGATTTCTTATGTAAATTTGACATAGAGCACATCAGAGCGTCTGTTTACTACCCGCAGAGTAATGGTTTAGTGGAGAGATGGAACAGAACACTGAACGAGGGGTTGCAATTAGCGATTTATAATGGTGTGAATTGGCGTAAGGCGGTGAAGGATCTGGTTTGGTCTTACCGTACTACTCCCCATAGTTTGACGGGAAAGTCACCTTTCGAGGTCATGAGAGGTAGAAAACCGAGAGTATTGTTGTCAAAGGGCGTGGGGAGAAAGCAATTTGAGATGAGTGAAATACCTGGTGATTACAAGGTTGGAGATTGGGTGCGAGTGGTGAAGGGTGCATGGACAGCTAAAGGGGAGTCTAAATTTTCAGAGCCTTTGGAGGTGAGGAAAGTGTACAAGTATACCTTGTTACTGAGCGATGGGAATGTGTGGAACCGGGGAAAAATTATAAAGGTTCCCGCACGGTTTAATCAGGAAAAGTTGTGGATGGTGGAAAACAGTTTGGGAAATAAAGTTGGTAAGGGTACTACCAATACTAATGAAACACCTTTGAATAAGAGTAGGCGTGTAGGTGTGAAGGTAAGAGACAAGTCGATGTTGAGAAAGCCTAAAAGGTTTGTTGACTTTGTCTCTGCTTAAAGTAAACTTTGTAGTATCATCAATATGTTGTGCTACATAAGGAAATGCTTCTCATTCATGTTCATTGTACTGTTTTATTATACAAATTAATTACATAATTATTCTTATTAGATTGTGTTAATGTATTCTAGTATTTGATGTTTACTTTGTGTAATACTCACACATGTATTCGTTTTAAGTGATGTTGATGCATTTTATGTGTTGTTGTTCAGTTTATTTGAAGGAAGGGGGATGTGTGGTATCCCGTTAATTCTGATCCACGCGCTGTGTGTGCACCGTGCGCAGCTCGCAGCGCGTGGATCAGAACAGAGGGAGAAATACAGAGTGCGGTGGAGACAGCGGCCGTTGGGGAGTCTCCCTCCCGGTTTATCTTCAATAAATCTTGTTTCCAGTACCCCGGTGAGCCTCCTCTAATCTTTTCACTTATTACAATTGAAACACTTACTGTTTTTAGCTGGGCAATTCATTGAGAATGCTAAATGTTTTACACTGCCACACCTGTAACATTTTTTTTCAACCCTCAACTTATCATTGCCACCCTTAATTTTATCCACTTCCCGGACAGGCATATCATTTTCATCCACACTATAATTTCCTCCTAATTCCTTGATATACTTAGAAGTAGCCTCAATGCGCCTTGCTGCTGCCAATGCTTCATCTAGTGATGGGTCCCTGAGCGACAACAATTTTTCTTGTATTTTTCTGTCCTTGGTACGGCATATCAATTGATCGCGTATTATCTCTTCATGTAAATCTTAAAATTTACACGTGTTGGCTAACGATCGTAATGCACACACATACTGATCTACTGATTCATTTGGTGATTGGACTCTAGAAAAAAAATTATGTCGTTCCACAACAATACTAAATTTTCTACCATAGTGTTCTTCCAGAGCTGTCATAGTTCCTATATATATGTCATTGCTCTCATCTTCTTCATCAGAACCATCCCTATTAACCTCTAACTCCTCGTTACTGGGTAATGTTTTTAACACTTTCCTCCCTTCAACACCCAAATTGTGTTTGAGCAAAGCCAATTTTCTTTTTGCCGTGAAAATAGCCCCTCCTAACGCTTCCAGGTAAGTCTCAAATGCCTCACGCCAATCCTCCCAAGGCATATTCGGATCACCTGGCATACTCAAAAAGACTGGAGGCGGCACTATTGACTGCATGTTACTTGTCTCTGTGAATGGGAATTTTTATAGAATACTTATGTCTCCTTTTTTTTTCTTCAATAAATAATTTTTTCCTTACTGTTATAGTCCTGTAGACCTTAGGCAACATACAGCGTTCAAAATGGATATTGCCCAAAATCACTCACTTGTTCCTTCCTTGTCTCCACTCCGAAGCAACTCTGAATCAAAAAGAAATCCGCGTGCCCGTACTGTGCCAGACGCCTTCCACGCGCCGGCACGCAGCACATCCGCGCGACCAAAACAGCCGTTGGTTTCCGCAGGAGAAAAAATATAGAATAAAAACTTTTCCAAACCGTAATTTTGCTTCTACAGATATGCCGACATATACTCCAGGTACGTTTCCCACGCCGGAATGCACTCGCTCTCTTCTTCGGTGCCCCGGTGCTTTTTCACTCTATTTTCCACACCGGAATGCACTAGTTCTCTTCTTCGGTGCCTCAGTGTTTCTATGCACCTCTGCACAACGTGTCCAAGCACTTCTCCGACACCTGAGCGTTACAGCGCACAGTTTACACTCCTTCCCGAATTGTAGCATGAGTTGGCAAATGAAACGCAGATGAGATACACTGAGTCTCTCCACCTCATTTTAACGACCTCATCACACCGCCAGGGTTGGTCCACCGTTCACACATGGCATCCCATCCTCGTCGCCACTGAAAAGATGCTCCAACGTCGTTTTCAATGTTGCCAAAGTATAAGTTTATTTAAGCTTCAATATTACAACCAACCCTGGCAGCTACCTAGTCTCAACTGACTGTAGGCTGCCTCAACATTCTAGCTTCTTCTCCACATCACTAGGCAACAATACATTCCAATATCCAACAATAATGGGGTTAGAGCTGATGGGGTATAGAAACTTATTTAGGCTTTGATCCAGGGCGTGGGCAACCCTACATCGGGTGGCGTCAAAGATGTTGTTATAGTAGTTAATTATGACAATATCTACCTTATTCTTGTACTTAAGCCACAGCAACTGAAAATGTGTGGTCTTCATAAAGATCTTTTTAACCGCTACAGGGAGTTTATTAGAAATAAACACCAGGAGCCCCCTCCCCCCCTTGGCCCTCTCAGATTGTGATAGTGCAGCTGGCAGTGAGTATGAGGTAAATCTATGCACATAGGCAGGTGAGGTACATAAGGATTCTTCGATGCAAACAACATCTAGCTTACTGATTAATGAACCCCACTCTTCAGTCTCAGTTTTGCCACGTAGGCCCTGCACATTCCATGTAGCGAAATAGTGGCGCCCAAAGGTGTTTTCGACAGGCTCCTGTTTCTGTGATTCTTCCCTACCATAGCTTACTGCATTTGGAACTACTTCAATTGGTTCCCCATCCCCATTATTTGTTGTATCCCCAGTGCCCATATCATCCTTGCCCTGCTGGACTAATAGTAGCCTGTTAGGGCTCATATCCATCTTATGTTTGGTTTTTTCATCTGCCCTTAACCTCATCCCGTCGTAGGCCACAGACCCTTGCATAATAGTCAGTCATTATCTGACAGTGAACCTAATGTCTGGTATTTATTTCTTAGTAGTAACGGGGTGGTAGAGTGTGCATTATTGATGGGTTTGGGGCCTGGGTATGCCAATATAGACCGTGGCTGCATACAGGGCCTGGATCTACGTCCTGACTGGCCCGGTTGCAAATGTCTATAAAATACACCTAGCGGGAACAATTCCGGGGAACTTCTACCTTGGAGGTGAAAGGAGGCCCTTGCACAGGCTATCCCTCACCATCCAGGGGTTTCTGAAATTAATAATTATACAATGCCCCCATGGTCCCACCCACGCTACTCTCCGGGTTAGAATTATCTGGTGGGCATTGTTCATTGAGAAAAGATTGTTCTACGCTAACCAGTGCATAACCTTGTTCTTCAGGTCACCCTGTTGCTCACTCTGATCAGACTGTAGAGGGGGGACTTTGGTGATAATAATAACATAGGGACAAGACTCAGGGGGTAGATTAACAATAGGCAGTTCTTCTGCTATGTGCAGGCGGGCGGACCAGTTTTTCTAGGGGTTAGAGGAAAAGTGTCCCGGTGCTACAAGGTTTGGTATCAGATGTGGGTCATCTGGAACGGAGCCCGGTGGTCTGCTCTTAAAGGCAATATGCCATCTACTGGGATGATCAATATTTTGGGACACCCTTAGTGCCTGGGATGGTCTGTATTTAGAGCCTCGCTTACTTGTCCTTGTGTAGGGTCCCCAAGATCAGTGCTCAATACAGTTCCTGGCAGATCTAAAGTATCTGTGCCCTGTGATACATGTGAATGGCCTGTCACATTAGGAGTAACATTCTGTGCCACAGGGTTCTGGGGGTTAAGGGACAACGTCCCAACGTTAATTCATTTCTGGAAGTTTTCCCGAATATTTCCCACCTTCTCTTCCAGTTTATCCAGTTTTGTATAGATCGGTTTAAGCAAGTTATCAAGGAGGAATGTGAGATCTTTCCAGTCAGTAGATACTATATTTGCAACTATGGTAGGGCCCAGGTTACTATCAGCCCCCCTTCTGCATAATTTTTTCCTTTTTATAATGGGTGACTGACTTTGAGGTGAGGGTTTTTTACTTGTGGGGTCATAGGCTCTATCTGGGAATCCCCATTTATCAGAGCCACTGTGTTAGATGAGGGGTGAATAACTGGTGTATATTCATGTGGTGCTAAAGTTCTCCCTATCCCATCTTCCAATCCAGCTGTCCAGGGATAAGGTCTTTCTGCAGGTCAATTTCCTTTGAGAAGACCCCTACCACTCTAACTAGGAAGAAGTCAATCGTTGTGCGGCTGGGTTCCGTATCTACCTTCTGTCCCCCCACCTTCCTCTTGCCCATTATTAGGGTTTAGATTTACCGCCTCCTTGAGTAGTCGCGTGCTCTCTATGGCTGGTTAGCCAAAAGCCTAAATCTGTGGTATAGAATCTGGCCTGGTTGCAGGTCTATTCTTATCACACTATATGCTAGATAACAGGGAAGTTTCAAGAGGTCAATAAGTATGTATAAATATAATACATAAAGAGAAAAGGTTAAAAAAAAAACAAGAGAGAGGGCCCGCTCTTGGCCCGGTCTTTGCCCGGGCACGCGCCCGGACTCGGCCCGTGCCCATTCCATGCAGTGGAAGCGTGAGTCCCTGTTAAGGCGCCTTTGGCACATCAGAGCGTTGTGGGCGGCCTCCTCCCTCAGGTTCTGCTGGGAGGTGTGGTTCAGCCCAGCCTTCTGCCCCGGGGTCCAAGTGCAGAGTGATGTGCGCAGCAGAAGCGTGAGTCCCAATTCCGACTCCTAAAGTGACATTAGTAAATAGAAAAAGGAACTTTAACAGTTGCAAATGCCTAACTGGGACATTTGCGATATTTTAAATTCCTAGTAAATCTGGCCCCTAAGTCCTAGTGAAGGAACGCTATCACTAAAGTTGCTGTTTCTGAACATTATGATTCTACCTTCAAAGAGTACCAAACCAAATGTATATGTCAAATATGGGATTTATCCAGGAAGCAACATGTAAACACCTATATGGACAATAGAAACAAGGAGAATCAAGCCAAATCTTATGATGAGTCTTTGACCTGCAGCAGCCTGAATCTTTTTAAAATAGGGAAGAAGGAGGGTGGTGTAGTGAATGATATGTGTAGACTCTTGTTGTGTTGTTGTGCACAAATGCATACTTTATTGTTGATATAATTCATCTCATGCTACATAAACAAAGCAGCTTCTGCTCAGGATCGTCGGGGCACAGTGGCTGTTTACAGTCACCATGTCTCAGGTTTCTGAATACAGACATTCTAATTGTAATGTCGCAAGTTTGTCACGAAGCCGGACTGGCCTTGTTGGCAGACTCAAGACCTAAAACACTACATGAGTTTTTCCCGTAAAATTAAATAAGCATCAACAAAAAAACTACAATTTTAATCTAACATTAATGCCTTATATAAATCTAGACAGTATTACTATAATGAATAAATAAACATAACTATACTATTATACACTTATTTGAAATTAATGATCGTAAAATATACCTAACACAAATAGCCCTTTAATACTCTTGAATGGATTCCCAAATGGTGGGAACACATAGTTAATATTAATACAAGTTACCTATACCTGAGGGGTAAATTTCATTTTCTTATCAGGTACAACATTTCTTTGTTTCTGTGTTTGATTGAACTCAATACATGTATTCCCCTCTGAATCTGTTATAATCTGTTGAGGGTGGACCTTAACAACTTTCAAACAGTTCCACCAATGATCACCTTCGTCCCTCACAGTATTACCACAGATTTTTTCTACTTTAAAAGTTGCATAATATCTAGATTCTCTTTTTCTGACATGTAAACCTTTTTTAATTCTTACATAGTCTCCCATACAAATAGATGTGTCAGAAAGTCTTCTTCTTGTATCATAGTACTTCTTTTGTTTAGATTGAGCAAGGGTAACATTTTTCCTCATCCGACTATCTATATCTAATACATCCACTTTTTGTTTTAATAATTTCGACACCCATGCTGACATAAACTCAGTAGCTGGTTTCCTGCTCCTGAGAAGTTCAAAGGGGGAAACTTGAGTAGAAGATTGAGGCGTGGTTCTATAAAGCCACAACAAAGCTTGTATGGCAGTACAAATCTCACACTTATTCTGCAGAGCCCATTGCACACACTTTCCTAACACTCTATTGAAACGCTCAACAAGACCCTTAATTTGGGGGCGATACAACGAGCTCTTTAGATGTTTTAAGCCACTATTTAAGGAGCTGTTCTACTTTGTAGGAAACAAATTGTACTCCATTATCGGAAACTATACATTCTGGGAAACCTTCTTTCGTACAAACATCTCTGAGAACATAATCACCGTTTTGGAATCTGGGTACTTAATGAACCTCACTTCAGGCCATTTGATATAATAGTCAATGAGAAGTCATGCAAATTTAGAATGACTTGGTAATGAATTGAATGTCAACACCAACCTTCAACCATGGCCCTGCTGGGATTTCAATTGGGACTAAAGGAGGTATGGAAGTTTTCAAAACTTTATCAATTGTTGAACATACAACACATTCGTTAACTAGGGCGTTTATTTCTGTGTTCCATTCGGGGCCACCAAAATGAGGTCTGCACCCTTCCTTTAGTGAAAGTAGCTCCTGAGCGCCCCTTATGAGCTTGTTTAATTATTATAGGTCTGATGTTTACTGGAGGAATCTCATGAGTAATCCATCTTCTAAAGACAATTCCTCAGAAATGTTACTAAACAGTTGCACACTTTGCTCCAGCATCTTCTCTTTAGGCCAACCTTTCTTAATGTATTAAGTCACCTCTTTTAACACAGGATCACTGGATGTAGAAGTTTTACATTCAAGTTCAGACACTGGACCTGCATCAACTAACTCAACTAAAGCTACTAAGCAACTCTCATCTTCCTGATCATGTGACTCTATGTCCAATGAACTCATCTCCATCAGAAATTGAGACAGATAATCTGCACTCCCATTGTTTCCTCCAGGTATGTGCTCAATTTCAAAATGAAACTGGGGCAAACATACTGGGAGCCTGGCAATTCTTGGTGTATTGTTTCTAACGTTGTTACCACTCAGGATGAAAAGTAAATCTTTATGATTGGTTTGAAGAACAAACACAGTTCCCCACAAATACCAACATTTTTCTACAGCCCACCATCAAGCCAATAATTATTTTTCATTTACTGAATAGTGGCGCTCTTGGTCGACAAAGAACCCTGTAAGCAAAACCAATGATGTTTTCTATTGATCCTGCATTTGTGTAAGAACAGTGCTGAGTCCTACGTTGCTTGCATCAACCGTCAAAACCCACATAGTAGGATCAAATGGTTTGAGTGTTTTTACATTAGTCAACTGGTATTTGGCCTTCTCAAGTGCCAACACACACTCTTGATTCCAAAAAATTCTAAACCTTTCCCTAAGGGATTTGAGATGGGCCTACCCATAGTCACAAAATCTTTGATAAAACTCACATAGCCCTAAAAAACATTTCACAACACTTTTGTCTACCGGTGGTGAAGCTTTGATGATAGCATCAACTAACCCAGGTTTAGGGCTAATGCAGTAAATGGAACATGGCCTTAGTACTCAACACTCTCTTTCATGAAATTAAATTTTTCTCTTTTTAAGACCACTCAAGTACTTGTTTGAGTGTGTTATCCTGAGCATGACAATCCTTGGCAAATATTAACACATCACCCATTAAAATGGCTAAACTTTTATTATCTTTGAGGAGTTCTTCCATTACTCTTTGGAAGACAGAACCTATCGAGGCTAACCCAAATGGCAGTCAACAGTATTAGTACGTCCCCCACAGCAACACAAATGCAGTATAATGATGGGATTGTTTTTCTAACTCTATTTGATGGAACGCTGAAGCCAAGTCTAATTTGGTGAAGAACTTTGCACCACCACTGAAGCTAACTATTCATTAATTTACAGAAGAGGGTGGGAGAGGGTGCCCATTGGGGGATGGTTGGCCTTATCACGTTCAAGCCACCACTCAAGGGAACCATTAGCCAGCCTAAGAGAACATGAGGCCTGTCAGCTTATGATTCCCATCCCTTGTGCATACACTCAACAGATAGAATGGAGGCTGAGCCATATCCTTAATTGGGCATGCAGTGCACCTGCAAAAAAACAGAAAATGCAAGCATATTTATGTGACAGAGGAGCAATGCATATTCTCAGTCAAAGACCTCATCTGATACATTCTTGGCAATTTTCTGGTTAACACTGGCTTGATAGAGGCTAATTCCTTATATTATGGGCATTCTTGGCAGCTTTCTGGCTATGCCGGAAATGATAGTTGGCTAACCTTGTTATATTGTGAATATTCTTGACAATAATTATGGCCATTCAGTATAAGGTGGGACTGGTACAGTAGTGCAACCTCCTTGACTTATTTTGGCAATTCTTGACATAATTCTGGCAGTTATAATTGACAACTTTGCCAAATCATATCATTGCATCCAGAGGCACCGCCAGAAACCTGCCCAATTGTGCACAGTTCAAATGTTATGTTATGTTATGCTATGTTATGTTATGTTATGTTACGTTATGTTATGTTATGCTATGTTATGCTATGTTATGTTATGTTTTCAACACAATGAAAGAGAAAACTAGGCCTCCAATTCTGTTATAGCAGATCCGGGGAGTGTGTTCTAGAGAGAGTGAAGATGCGCGCAGGTGTCTAGTAGGTTGGTGGAAGTGAAGGTGGCTGTTGAGGTATGCTGGCCCTATGTTGTGCAGTGCCCTAAAAGTGTGCATGAGGAGTTTGAATTGACTGTGTCTGTGTATAGGAAGCCTGTGTGGTGTGATAGGCTGTGGCATAGGAGGTCTATGATGAGTCTAAAAGTGGCATTTTGGATGGTCTGAAGTAGGTGGAGGAGGTGGTTAAAGATTCTAGTGTAGAGAGTGTAGCCGTAGTTTTGCCTGCATCTGATGAGGACTTGGGTGACTATACGCCTGGTGGATAGGCAATGTGCTCTGATGACATTAGAGAGAGGTGTCATGCAGGTGTTAAATAGGGTTGGGCTGAGAAATTAACCTTGGGGGACTCAGCAGATCAAGCCCTTGAGCTCTGATGTGTACGATGGGAGTCTGACTCTTTGTTTTCTTCCTGTGATGAAGGAGCATATTCACTCGAACGCTGACCCTTGGATGCCTTTTTCATGAAGTCTTTTGATGGGGCTGGACTGTGACATGGTGACGAAATGCAGTTGAGAGGTCCCAAAGTATGAGAGCAGCAATAACTCCTGAGTCTAGTAGAGTGTGGATCTCATCTGTAGCGGCAATGAGTGCTGTCTCTGTGCTATGAATGTTTTGAAAACCAGATTGGGAGTAGTCATGAATTTTTTTGTTTTACAGGTGGTTGGTAAGTTGTTGGTTGATTGTTTTCTTTATCACTTTGGCTGGGAACTAGGGCAGAGAGATCGGTTGGAAGTTACTCATCTCACTGAGTTGGCCAAAGGTTTCTTGAGGAGGGTTGTGACTGCTGCATGTTTCCAGTCCTCGGGAAAGGTGGCAGATTCTATGGAGGAATTGATTATATATATCGGGAATATGCTGATCAGTGGACTTCCTAAGTTGTAGACATGATGTGAGTATGGGTCTTTTTTTGGGGCCACATACTGGATGGTTTTCATAACTGTAGTTCTGTCTTCATCTGTAAGTATTCTCTAGTTGGTTAGGTGGGTGTCCAGGTAGGCAGTGGGCAGGTTGGTGATGATGTCCTTGGGGGCTGGGTTGTTTCTGAAGATATTGTAGATCTTTTCAATTCATCTGCGAAAGAAGTTTGAGAGGTTGTTGCAGAGTTCCTCGGAAGGAATGATGAAGATGGCTGTGGCTTCTAGGGCAGTGAACTCATCGATGATGGAAAATATATTTTTGTGGTTGTAGGAGCTAGCTTCAATCTGATCTGTGAGGGATTTTCTCTAGGTGTCTCTTGGAAGATGGTGGTAGCGTCTGAGTGCAGTCTTGTGGATAGATCTTGCATTAGCTTTGTGGTTGGATCTCCATATCCTTTGCTGCTGCTCGCAGTATCTTTTTTAGTCCCTGAGTTTGTGAATGTACAAGGTGGATTGTCTGTTTTCTCTGCAGTATGAATGTTGATGGGTGTGGGTGCTTCTGCACGGTTCGAGATTCACTGGTTGAGGTTTGTGATATCCTTTCTCTGCGGTATTTATGAATTTTGATGGGTGTGAGTGCAGCTGCACAGTTCGAGATCCACTGGTTGAAGTTGGTGATATCCTCAACTAGATTGTCAGTGGTATTGGGTTGGTCTGTTACAAGTGAGCTACACCGTTCAGTTTCTGTTATTCTGTTCTAATACTCAGTTGGGAAGGTTGATGCTGATGAGTGCTGCGGTTTGGTTTCCTTGATGTTAATGGTGATCAGGACGATGAAGTCTGAGATAAGGTTGCTGAAGTTGGTCTGTGGTCACGGCTGCTTGTATTCCAGGGTGCCCTTCAGGGTGAAGTTCTTGTTATTTTGTAGGATGAAGTGCATGTGTTCCATGAAGGGAGTGTCCAGATCTGTGGTTGTTTAGCATTTGATGGTGTCCTTGTTTATGATGGCTAGTCCACCTCCAGGTTTGTGAAGGCATCCTTTGTGTGCAATCTCGTATTCCACTGGGATTGCCACACCGATGTTGGGAGAGGAAGGGGAGCTCATCCAGGTTCCATCAGGAAGAGGAGGTCCATTCTGCTGCTGTTGAGAAGGTCCCAGATTTCGATTGCGTTTTTGTTGAGAGAGTGGGTGTTGAGCAGCATGCCTGTGAGAGTCTGCGGTGAGTCTGGTGTGGCGTGACAAAGGATGGTTGTCTGAGAGGGTAGCATAGAAGTAGAGGTTTGGTTTGAGTGTGAGGGCATGTAGTTGCAGGTGAAGTGGTAGTAGGGTCAAGAGAAAGGTCCTACCGCGCTGTGTTGTGCTGTGCGGCTGCAGTGGGTGGTTTGGCACAGCGGCCACCATAAACTATGTCCTGGGAGAGGGGAAGAGTGCAGTTGTGGTGGGCGGGGCTACCAAGAGCAGGGAGAAGTCACAGCAGGGAGAGAGAAGAAGCATGAAGAAGACTCTGGAAGTAGGTAAGAACCGGAGGAGGCAGGAAGGGGAGAAACCGTGGGAGGGTGGGGGGGCTGAGGAAATCTGAAAGGCAGCAAAAACAGACCAAAATAGGCACAAAGAGAAAGAGAACAAAGGGGAAATAGGTAAAAAGTGAACAAACACTGAGAAAGGGTGAAAATCAGAGCGTGACACACAGAAAGCACACAGAGAGCACAAAGATGGTAAACGTAGGCTGAGGAAACAGAAAGAGGCTGAGAAGTGTGAAAATCAGAAGGAAAGAAAGAAAAAGGCACACCAGGGGAAGCCTAAGAGAAACTAATAGACTAAAAGACGCACATGCAAATGGGTGAAAAGGAGGCAAAGAGAGAGAAGGAGGTCCTAAATAGAAAGGGAAGAGAAGCTGTAAGAAACACGTGGGAGAGTGGGAGAGGAGAGCAGATGCAGCTAATGGAGTGAGGTGGGAGCTTTGAGGAACAAGGCCGGGTCTGAAAGGACCTAGACTGGCCAGAGGACCAGTCTCAGGTAAGCGGAAAGTACTTGGCCTAGGCACTTACTCAATGGGGTCATGTAGCAGCTGCCATTAGTAGGTCCTAGGAGGGGAGGAAGAGTGTGGGGGCAGTGGGCGGGGCTACAGATCCCAGGAAAAAGAAGCCATAGAGAGAGAGAAGATGCGGGAAGCAGGTAAGTAGTGAGTAAGGTGGGAAGGAGAAAAGAGCGGGCGGGGGGATGTGGGGCTGAGGGAGTCTGAAAAGCAGCAAAAGAGACCTAAATAGGCACAAAGAGAAAAGAGACTAAGGG
Organism: Pleurodeles waltl; assembly: GCF_031143425.1. Taxonomy (NCBI): domain Eukaryota; kingdom Metazoa; phylum Chordata; class Amphibia; order Caudata; family Salamandridae; genus Pleurodeles; species Pleurodeles waltl. The sequence goes on along the minus strand of NC_090450.1, from coordinate 741,910,991 downwards.
GAGAAATGTAAAGAGTGAATGAAGGCTGAGAAAGGGAGAGGATGAGAGCATGGCACACAGAGAGTGTACAGAGAGCACAGAGAGGGCCAACAGATGCTGAGGAAACAGAAAACGACTGCGAAGTGTGAAAAGCAGAAGGAAAGAAGGAGGCTGAAAATATGAAAAATGGAAAAGCCTAAGACAAACATGCAAAGGGGTGAAAAAAAGGCATAGAGAGACAGAGAGAGAGAGAGAGGGAGAGAGAGAGATTGAAGCCCTAACTGGAGAGGGCAGAGGAGGAGTGAGAAGCATATAGGATGGTGTGAGAGGAGAACACCAGAGCGGATGAAGGAGAGGGAGCGAGGCGGGAGCCTCGAGGCGCAAGGCCGCATCTGAAAGTATCTAGACTGATCGGAGGACCCGTCCCAGGTAAGTGTAGTCGAGCTGGGCCTAGGCATCTGGTCAGTAACATAACATAAGAAATAATTGTAATTATAGTAGGCAATAAGATAAATTCATCAATCAAAGTGAAATAAAGGCTCAAAAGCAGGATAATCGAGGTTGCTTCATCTCTGGAAGAAACTTTAAAGTTCAGGTAGATTTAGGCCCTGGGCTGAAGAGACCATGCAAGCCAGAGTGTATCATTTAGTTCAATTGAAAGAAACCAATATTTGGTGGGAGAAGCAATCCCAGATAGCCTCCATGGAGCCTTTATGAGACTATGGGCATTGACTAACCAAAATGCCAAGAGTATTGTATGTGAGAGGCATCCTTAGAGTGCTGATGACATCATGCCCCACTCTTAGCTAGAAAACTGCATCCTATTTGCTGTTGAGGGAATATAGAAAGAGCATGCAGTGGAAACTACAGAAGACAAACAGGAATAATGGTGCCCAGAATACTGTGCATTTCGAGGGCACAAAGCCTGTCATTAACAAAATTAGAGGCTTTGCTACTGCAAAAAGGACAGCAATGTACAACACAGGACACACTGCAAGTAAGAAATTACTTTCTGAAAATGCCCTTTGTTGATGACTGTGATTTGGTATAAAGTTACAGACCTTTCATAGCAGATGAAAGCTGTTCCCAGAAGGCAGGCAATACCTTGTGAATGTGTGTGTTTGGCACTGGAGAGCATCCATCACCCAAATGTCATTCACTGAATTCTAACTTTTTTTTTTCTAAAGCAGCCCCTGCTTCTTTAAGATACAGGGACTGATTTATGGACAAACATTGTCATTCAGAGGATATGAATGCAGGGACAGAGGTTTGCTATTCATTGCAGTTTTCTATCCATGCCGTCACAGAGTTACAGGTATTTACAAAAGGGCTCTAGCATGATGCATATTAATGAGGCAGATTTTTTTTAAATTCCTGTGAATGCTGGTTTTGCGCTATGACCTATTATTTCACCATTTCCTCAGAAAAGAGAATACTCAGGTTGGCCATGAAGCTATCAATGTTCAAAAACCACTGACTGCTCTGCTTTCCTACCTAAGTAGGTCAAACCTGTAGAATCCTGTCAACTTTTTAGGGTTGAGCCTGCGAGTGCATGCGCTAGCGCACGAGTCTCACTTGTGAAACTCTGTTGTGTTCAGTAAAAGGCTTGGAGCTCGCCTGTCACTTACCATTTGCTGGCATGCATGGCACTCTTCTTCTGGCACTCGTCAAGGCACACCTAGCATCATTTCCGTTCCTCTGTATGGAGCAGGGATCAAGTACTAATTGATTCAACCTAATTAGTGCCTGTTCACTGCTTCCGGCATGATACAGGTACTATTTTGTTATTTTTAACTTTTAGGTTCCCACAAACAGAAGGCTTGTGACTGGCAAAAACATGCTCAGCAGAACTGTTAAACTTGGCATCATAGGTGTGGTCTCCTCTAACGTTTCCCCTCTGTTTCCCAGGTTGTTGATGTGTCCTGGAATCTGTTTATGCTGTTTTTGTTACTCTGGGCACTTTACCACCGCTATTCAGTGCTAAAGTACAAGTGTTCCTATATAAAATATGTGTGTAATTGGTTTATCCATGATTGGCTTATTTGATTTATTGGTAAGTCCCTAGTACAGATCACTAGAGGTGCCCAGGGCCTGTAAATCAAATGCTACTAGGGGTCTGCAGCACTGGTTGTATCACCCACAGTAGCCCTGTAAACATGGGTCAGACCTGCCACTGCAGTGTCTGTGTGTGCAGTTTTAAACTGCCAATTCGACTTGGCAAGCGTACAGGCCTAAACCTTCCCTTTTCTTACATGTGTCACCCCTAAGGTAAGCCCTTGGTAGCCCCATGCACAGGGTGCAGTGTGTGTTTAAGGTAAGACATATACTAATGTGTTTTATATGTCCTAAAAGTGAAATACTGCCAAATTCGGTTTTCACTGTCGCAAGGCCTATCCCTCTCATAGGTTAACATGGGGGCTGCCTTTATATATGATTAACGTATAGATTCACTTTGAGAGTGGATAGACATGTGGAGTTTGGGGTCTATGAACTCACAATTGAAAAATAATCTTTTAGTAAAGTTGGTTTTATGATTGTGTGTTTGAAAATGCCACTTTTAGAAAGTGTGCATTTTCTTGCTTAAACCATTCTGTGACTCTGCCTGTTTGTGGATTCCCTGACTGGGTCAGTTTGACAGTTGGGATGTTTGCACCTCTCTCTAGCCAGTGACACAAAGGGAGCTGGGGTGGAGCCTGCACATCCTGATGAGCCATCTGTGCTAGAAGGGAGGAAAGGAGTGGTCACTCACGCCTGAAAGGGCTGTGCCTGCCCTCACACAATGCAGTCTCCAACCCCCTGGTGTGTGTCTGAGGCCTGGCCTGGGCAAGAAACAAGAGAGACTTTCCTTTGAAGTAAGCCTACTTCAAAGGCCAAAATGGGTATAAGTAGGGCACCCAAAACCACAGACTTTAGATCACTTATGGACATCAAGAGGAACCTCTGCCCGGGGAAGAGCTGAGGAGTGTTGCCCTGCCTGTGGCTGTGCTTTGTGGAGCTATCCTGCAGTTGCTGCTTCTGCCTGGTGAAAGGGGACAAAGATTGGACATTTTTGTGCATTTCTGCTTGTGAAGAAATCTCCAAGGGCTTGTCCTGAGCTTGCCTCCTGTTGTTGAAGTCTCAGGGCTATCAAAGACTTCCCCTGCCAGCACCTGGACTCTCTGCTGAACCTCCTGCCCTGCCAAGTGGTGCCCTATCAAGTTCCTGGGGCCTTGACAGGTGAAGCTGATAGACCAATATTGAAAATCTACGCACAGACCACTGTGTGGGGAAATTTCCAATGCAACCTCCGAGACGCGGCTGAAGATCGACACCCGTGGCTGAAGAAACGTCGCGCCACACCGCTAATGGAGGCTGGTAACATTGCAACCCACACAGTGTGGTTTTGCTGATACCATGCAGCAGGATTTTCAATGCAAACCTTGCTGGGTGCGGAAAAACGATGCAATGCCTGCCCAGACCCGAGTGCTTGCCCAGATCGATGCATTGCTCTCCTGCAGATAGAAAAAACAACACACGCCGACCTGACCGGAGAAGAAGAAATGACGCACGGTCTCATGTGCGGGTGAGAAATCAACGCAATGCTTACCTTTTTCGACACACCCTTGCGTGTTATTTTGACGCTACCCAGGTACTTTTCAACGCTAACAGTGTTTTTACTGTTTACAAAATAATGTAAGACTCTTTTGCTTTTAAAATTACTAACTTGACTTGTGTATGTTGGATTTTTGTAGTTTTAGTCTTGTTTTGTTAAGATAAATATTTCCTATTTTTCTAAACCTGTGTTGTGTCATTTTCTTATGTTTTCACAATACTTTACACCTAGACTCTGAAGTTAAGCCTGCCTGCTCGTGCCAAGCTACCAAGGGGATGAGGGGGGGGGGCTAGCTGAGGGTGATTCTCCTTTACCCTGACTAGAGTGAGGGTTCTTGCTTGGACAGGGGGTACTCTGACTGCCAACCAAAGACCTAATTTCTAACATTGGTGATCAGCGGTTGGGATTGGACTTGTATTTGTACTTGACATACAGTGATTAAGTGTACACTACTGTTTTCAGTGCAGACCACTACCTGACCACATACTACGTGACTTGGGATTTTTCTTTTTCTCTTTTTTGGATTTTCCCTACTTCCATTTTGTGGTAATCCTTGATTGATTTTTAAACTTCACTGAGAAGTTGTTTTCTGCATTTGGAACTTTGCACTTTTGTTGACTTGTCATCATGTACCAATCTGGAGATGCATCAGTTGGAGCTGCTTTTGACCTAGGGAAACTTGAGAGCTATACAGTGGCTCAGTTGAAGCAGTTCTGTAAAAATGTTGCCTGTCCCTTTAAGGGCTCCACCGAAAAGGAGGAGCTGCAAAAGGTCCTGAGGGCCTAGGTGACAGCCAAGGAAACTGAAAGGCACACAGAAGATGAGGAGGAGGAAGATCAGTCCATACACAATGGTATCGTGGGTGGGCCTGTTCTGTCCAGGGGGAGGGTCTCCAGGGCAGGTAGCAGTGTCTCATCCAAGGGTCTGACTCCTGAAGAGTTGCAGGACAGACAGGCAGAGAGGGCTCACGAGTTGGAGAAAATGAGGATGGCCATAGAGGAGAAAAATATATTGTTGGCTCATGAGCTCAGCTTGAGGGAGCGGGATCAGAGGAGCCAGTATAGTAGGGATGGTAGCAGCCACATCACAGCACAGCCTGAGAGGAGGGTGCAAATTCCTAAAGATCTTGTGAAGGATTACAAGATGGAGGATGACATACTCTTGTGGTTTAAGGGGTATGAGTCTACTTTCCATATGAATCTGGTCCCTAAAGCTCATTGGGGCGCGGGTCTGTGGAAGCACTTTGAGGCAGAGGGGAGGGATACTTTGACATCCTTAGGGGATTCTCAGGGGCTAACCCAGGGTTCACCTACTCTATCATGAAGGATGCCCTACTCACAAGATATGGTCCCACCTCTGAGCAGTATAAGGAAAAGTTCTGGTACTATAAGAGGAAGGAATCCCAAACATGGTTGGAATGTGTTGATTTTTTTTTCAGGTCACTGGATGGTTGGGTGAAGGACAGTAAGATAACAACGTATGAGGGGCTTTACAATTTGATTGCTTGGTAGCACTTGTACAGTTTATGTTTTCCAGAGCTGCGCAAGCACCTAATTGACAGCAAGCTGACTGACCCCAGGAAGCTTGTGCAGGAAGCGTACTGCTGGGAGAGCACCAGGGTCCACAAGAGGTATGGGGGAGACCAATCCAAGGGTAGGCAGCGTCCCTCTCAGAAGAAAGGGGGGGGTAAGGGTAAACAGGGGAAATTCTTGAAAGATCCTCAATCTGATTCCCAGGGGAAGGATTCCCAGACCCCTAATGAGAAGAAGCCATGGTTCTCCAAAGGGAGTGGGTCATGTGAGGGAGGACCCCAAATGTCCCAAGAGTACACGGGCACCCACTGGTGCGCAGTCCAGGGTTTGGCTAGTGTAGCGCTTGGGGAGGAGTTGGTTCAGGTGGGTGGGAGCCAGCTGAGATGACCCTTGTCTCACTAGGGGAAAGTGAGATGGTCCAAAGAATCCTTGTGCCTTAGAACACTAAGAAGTACAGACATTGGGTGACCATCAAAGGACAGAGGGTGGAGGCTCTGAGAGACACAGGAGCCAGTGTGACTACAGTGAGGAGTCACCTGGTGTCTGAAGAGCAGATTGATCCCTGTGTACCTCACCTAGTAGTTGCAGTGGACAACTCAGAGTGCCTGTGTAGAGTGGTGCAGGTTCCCTTTGTATGGTGGGTGGCTCAGGTTCCTTGAAGGTAGCAGTGAGTCCAACCATGCCTGTGGATTGTTTGCTTTGCAATGACTAGGAGGATTCCCCTTGGAAGGAGGTGGAACACAGGTCACACTTGGAGATGTTGGGTCTGCCAGGGTGGGTATGCATATCTACCCGGTCAATGGCAACCCGTCAGGGCGGTCAAGAGCCCCTTGAGCCTAAAACAGTGGCCCAGGAGACCACCAAAAAGAGGAGGGGCAGGGGGCATGGGAAACCGAGCACCAGAAGTTCCCAAGGTCTGGGAGGAGGTGGAGCCTGAGGGTGATGCCCCAGAGCCTACAGGGGAACAGGTGGCTGAACTGGGGGAGGTCCCTCCGCTGTCACAGTGGCAGCAGGAAGGGGGGCCCACCAGGGAGGCATTCTGTGAGGCACAGAAGACATGCCCTACTCTGGGGGTTTGTGGCAGCAGGCTGCAGACCAGGCGGCTGGCAAGAAGCCAGGATCTCACCTGATCTACTAGGAGGACGGCCTCCTGTATAGTAAGCCTAAGGTTCCTGAGCCTGGGTCAGACTGTGTGCTGGTGGTACCCCTGTGCTTTAGGGCCCTCCTACTGGGGTTGGCTCATGATGTGCCTTTAGCAGGACATTTGTGGCAGGACAAGACCTATGAGCGGCTTGTCACCCGCTTGCATTCTGATGCTCATTGTAGGTCTTGCCACATTTGTCAGGCAAGTGGCAAGAGTGGGGGTAAATGTAAGGCTCCCCTCTATCCTTTTCCTGTTGTTAGAACCCCCTTTGAAAGGGCTGGTATTGGCATTGTGAGGCCTCTGGATCCCAAGACAACCCTGAGCAACAGATTTATCCTGGTCTTGGTGGACCATGCCACCCGGTACCCAGAAGCCATTCCTTTAAGATCAATCACTGCCCCTGTGGTGGGCCGTGTCTTGATGGGAGTTTTTACCCGCATCGGGTTCCCCAAGGAAGTGGTGTCCGATAGGGGTACTAACTTCATATCAACATATATGAAGTCTCTGTGGAAGGTCTGTGGGGTAACCTACAAGTTCATTGCACCTTACCACCCCCAAAGCAATGGTCTGGTTAAGAGATTCAACGCACCTTGAAAGGCATGACCACGGACCTGTCAGTGCCCTTGAGGCGGAAGTGGGATGTCCTCTTGCCATGCCTTCCGTTTGCTTACAGGGAGGTGCCTCAAAAGGGACTTGGTTTTAGTCCTTTTGAGCTGATCTATGCCCACTTTGTGAGGGGACCTTTAAGTCTGGTGAAGGAGGCTTTGGAAAAAGCTCCTAGTAAAAGCCTCAGGATGTATTCAGCTACATGCTGACTCTGAGAAACCAGACTGCCCGCTTCAGAGGTCTCACACAGGAGAACCTGGAAGCAAGCCAGGACGATATGAAAAGGTGGTATGGCCAGAATGCTACTCTGGTCAAGTTTCAACTTGGTCAAAAAGTGTGGGCGATAACACCAGTGGAGCCTAGACGCTCCAGGACAAGTGGACTGGGCCATTTGAGGTGGTGGAGCGCAAGAGTAAACTCACCTAACTGGCAGACTCCCAGGAACCCTATGAGGGTCCTGCATGTTAACCGGCTCAAGCCACACTTTAAGCGGACTGAACTGTCCAAGCTCTTTGCAACAGGTGACGGGGTGGAGGAGGAGAGTCAGCCTCCTCTGGACCTCCTGTCTGCAGGAGAGAAAGATGGATCTGTGGAGGGAGTGATCCTCTCCAACTCCCTGACTGCAGAGCAGCAGAGGGACTGTCACCAGATGTTGTTACTGTTTTTCTTGATCCCAGGGGTCACACACTTGTGCACACATGATGTGGACACTGGGGACAGTACACCCATTAAACAGAAAGTTTACAGGGTGACTGACAAGGTCAGGGCTAGCATTAAGGATGAGGTATCCAAGATGTTAACCATAGCGGTTATTGAGCATTCCAGCAGCCCTTCGGCCAGCCCAGTGGTATTGGTCCCAAAGAACGCTGCATCTGGTACCACTCCAGAACACCAGTTCTGTGTGGACTACCGGGGACTCAATGCGGTCAGTAAGACTGACGCACATCCCATCCCCGAGCTGATGAGCTCATAGATCGGTTGGGAGCTTCCGCCTACCTCAGCACGTTTGATTTAACGTCTGGGTATTGGCAGATTGCCTTGACAGAGTGGGTCAAGGAGAGGTCTGCATTTTGTACCCCAGATGGGCACTTTCAGATTAAGGTGATGCCATTTGTGATGCAAAATGCCCCTGCCACCTTTCAGAGGTTGGTCAACCAGGTGTTGGCTGTGCTGAATGAGTTTAGTGCTGCCTACCTGGATGACACTGCTGTCTTTAGTTCCACATGGGAGGAACATCTGCAACACCTCTGCAGAGTGTTGGATGACCTGCAAAAGGCAGGCCTCATTATTAAGGCAAGCAGGCGCCAAATAGGGCAGGGTTCTATGGTGTACTTGGGACACCAGGTAGGGAGTGACCAGATGGCACCCCTACAGCCAAAAATTGGCATCATTCCAGCTTGGGAGCCTCCCAAACCCCAGACTCAGGTGAGAGCCTTTTTAGGCCTCACTGGCTACTACAGGAGGTTTGTCAAGGAGTATGGTACCATTCAATCGATCAATCAAAAATGTTTATAGAGCGTGCTACTCACCCGTGAGGGTCTCAAGGCGCTGACTGCGTTACCCCCTTGACTGAGTTGACTTCTAAGAAGCAACCAAAGAAGGTGATCTGGACAGAGGCTTGCCAGACCGCTTTTGATGCTCTGAAGGCTGCCATGTGCACAGTACCAGTGCTGAAGGCACCTGACTACTCCAAGGAGTTTGTTGTGCAAACAGACATCTCAGAGCATGATGTAGGAGCATTACTCTCACAGCTTAATGAAGAGGGCCTAGATCAACCTGTAGCCTTCATTAGCATGGGGTTACTTCCCAGGGAACGTAGGTGGAGTGCCATAGAACGTGAAGCTTTTGCTGTGTTACTCTGGGCACTTTACCACTGCTATTCAGTGCTAAAGTGAAAGTGGTCCTATATAAAATATGTATGTGATTGGTTTATCCATGATTGCCATATTTGATTTACTGTTAAGTCCCTAGTACAGTGCTCTAGAGGTGCCCAGGGCCTGTAAATCAAATGCTACTAGGGGGCCTGCAGCACTGGTTGTGCCAACCACATTAGTAGCCCTGTAAACATAGCTCAGACCTGCCACTGGAGTGTCTGTGTGTGCAGTTTTAAACTGCCAATTTGACTTGGCAAGTGTGCTCACTTGCCCGGCCTAAACCTTCCCTTTTCTTACATGTAAGACACCCATAAGGTAGGCCCTAGGAAGCCCCATGGGCAGGGTGAAGTATGCTTAAGGCAGGACTTATACTAATGTACTAATGTACTAATTATATGTCTTAACAGTGGAATACTGCCAAATTTGTTTTTCACTGTTGCAAGGCCTATCCCTCTCATAGGTAAACATTGGAGCTGCCTTGAAATATGATTAAAGCGTAGATTCCCTTTTGGAGCGGATAGACATATGGAGTTTGTGGTCTCTGAACTCACAATTAAAAAATACATCTTTTAGTAAATTTGGTTTTAAGATTGTGGGGCTCATTCCGAGTCCGGCGGGCGGCGGGCGCCGCCCGCCGGGCGGAAACCGCCCAAAGACCGCACCCGCGGTCAAATGACCGCGGGGGTCATTTTGACTTTCCAAGTGGTGCCCTATCCAGTTCCTGGGGCCTTGACAGGTGAAGCTGCCAGACCAAGATTGAAAATCCACGCACAGACCGCTGTGCTGGGAAATTTACGATCCAACTTCCGAGACGTGGCTGAAGAAACGACACGCCCCCGGCTTCGCGGCTGAAATCGATGCTCCGTCTGCAGTGCAGCTGGAAGATTGGCGGCTGGAGAAACAACGTGCCACACCGCTAACAGAGACTAGTAACATCGCAACCCACACAGCGCGGTTTTGCTGATACCATGTGGCAGGATTTTCGATGTAAAGCTTGCTGGGCGTGGAAAAATGACGCCACGCCTGCCCGGCCCAAGTGCTTGGCCAGATCGACGCATCGCTCTCCTGCAGAGAGGAAAAAAGACGCATGCCAACCCGACCGGAGAAGGAGAAACAACACATGGTTTCGCTTGCTGGTGAGAAATCAACGCATCACTAACCTTTTTCAACGCACCCTCGCCCAGGCGTGTTATTTTGGCGCTACCCGGGTACTTTTCAATGCTAACCGGGTTTTTACTGTTTACAAAAGGATTTAAGACTTTTTTGCTTTTAAAATGAATAACTTGACTTGTGTATGTTAGATTTTTGTTGTTTTGGTCTTGTTTTGTTTAGATAAATATTTCCTGTTTTTCTAAACCTGTGTTGTGTCATTTCATAGGCTTTTCACTAAGTTACTGTGTCTGTTGGTACAAATACTTTACACCTAGATCTGAAGTTAAGCCTGCCTGCTTGTGCCAAACTGCCAAGCGGGTGAGCGGAGGTTAGCTGAGGGTGATTCTCCTTTACCCTGACTAGAGTGAGGGTCCTTGTTTGGACAGAAGGCAGCCTGACTGCCAACCAAAGACCCCATTTATAACAAGGACAAAAAAAAGTTGTATTTTTAAAAGCTAACTTTCTTTTATTTTGCCAAGTCATCTTTTCTCACTTTGCACTCCTTTTTTCTATTGTTTTTGCACGTGGGCGCTGTTCTCAAAAGGTGACAATTAAATTGTTTCAAGTATTGCAAAGCGATAGCATTTCTTTATTATGTTTAATATCTGAAATGAAGCTTTAACACATAATCATAAAATCCACCCCAATCCACAGTATTAAGATCCACCCCTTTAAATTCACCCCAATCCAACCCATTTTACCCCACCCCAGTCCACTTCAACCCACCCCACTTCAATCCTTCCAACCCACTCCAGTCTAATCTTCCCCACTCCGATTCTCCCCTCTAATCAAAAACAATCTGCATCACTCCAAATAAACCTGCCTCACTCCAATCAAAATAATCTGCTGAACTCCAATGCAAGACAATATGCCTCACCCCAATCCAAAACAACATGCCCCACTCCAGTCCAAAAGAGTATGCCCCACTCAAACCTGCCCCAATCCAAAACAATCTGTCTCACTGCAATCTGCTGAACTCCAATCCAAAACAATCTGCCCCACTCCAGTCTGCCAACTGCAGTCCAAAACAATCCGCTCCACTTCAATCCTAAACAATCTGCCTCCCTATAATCTGCCCCACTCCCATCTGCCCAACTTCAGTCCAAAAAAACTCCCACTTGAATCCTCCCTGCTCCAATCTGCCTCACTCCAATCCAAAACAATATACCCGACTCCAATGCGCCACACTCCAGTCTCCCCCTCTCCAATCAAAAACAGTCTGCCCCACTCCAATCCAAAACAATATGCCCCACTCCAATCCAAAACAATATGCCCCACTCCAAACCAATCCAATCCACCCCACTCCATCCCTGTTCACCCCACTCCCATCCACCCCACTCCCATCCAATCAACCGCATACCAGCCCAATCCACCCCACTCCATTCCAGCCTAATATAATCTGCCCCACTCCAATTCAAAACAATCTGCCATCTCCAATCCAAAACAATCTGTCCCACTCCAACCCAGTGGTGGCCGCCACATAACTCAAGAGGAGCGGCAGGGATGCGGAGAGGCTCGGAGATGAGGTGAACATAAAAACAACCTGCACTTACTTTGCCTCCGTCCATGCCGCCTCGCTAGTTGCTCCTCTTGTGGTGTCCCAACATTCACTGCTGGGTGACAAAAGCAAAAAGAACAGATGATTGATGGAATGCTGAACAATACAAACATTCACCCCCAGTCACAAAGATCTGGGTTTAATCCATCATTTCTTGCCCACCCGCCACCACAGTTTGGACCCTCCCCATTGGAACAGTCCAGCCTGAACTGCAAAGCCAGGTCCTCCTTGGACCAGAAACAAGCATAATGGGACTGGTTTCAGGGTATCACCCTTCATCAGCCAGGCTAGCTTGAATTCAGTGGTGCAGTGAGCACAGGACCCACGTCTGGGCATACCCTTTCCACAGGGCGACAAAAGCAAAAATAACAGATGATGGATGGAATGCTGAACAATGCAAACATTCACCGCCAGTCACAAAGATCGGGGTTTAATCCATCATTTTTTGCCCACCACACCACCGTAGTTTGGAACCAGCTATGTGCAAATCAATCTTAACCCTGTTCCCCATGGGAACAGTCCAGCCTGAACTGCCAAGCCAGATCCTCCCTGGACTGGAAACAAGTATCCTGGGACCGGTTTCAGGGTATTACCCTTCATCAACAGGGTAGCTTGAATGCAGTGGCGCAGTGAGCATGGGACCCATGTCTGGGCATACCCTTCCCACAGGGTGACAAAAGCAACAAGCATTTGCAATGTAATAGGTCTCACATCAGCTTGAGTTAGAGCTATTAACGTTGAAAATTCATGACTGGACTTTTCTAGCCACATAAATTGGTCAACCCTGCCTCATACTTTTGTGTTTTCCTGCCACATATGTACAGTGGCCCTGCATGTAACTAAAGCACTTTCATTTACCGTCTTTAAATGGCAGAACACTCTTGAAAGAATGGTGCATTAAGCCCATTAAGATACAACACTGCTTGTTTGCCAATTTAAGCCTAAAAAATGTATGCAAGGAACGAACAAGTGGTTTTTCGTTTACATTTCTCCGCTTATTTACTGAGCACTGGTTGTACTGCTTGTTCCCAGAAAGCCTAACTCAGCGTTTGAAACTGAATTTTGTGTTCTGATTAAAAGTTATTATTGTCATAAACTGAGGGGGTTTGAAGCATCCAGACAGAGCAGCCAGCAGTGAACAGAACATTTCTACAACCCCCCCCCCCCCATCGGATTTCTCACAGGCTGCAAAGGGCTTGACAATACTTACTAAATGCATGCTGCCAACTAGCTACTTATAGGCATCATGAGGGGCTTGCATCCTGGTACACAGAAGGGCTTAAGAAGAAGCAGCAGAGAAAGGGTTAACAATTCCACTGCATCACAAGCAAGCGAGCTCCAATATAAACAGAACCGTTCTCCAACTGCCAGGCCTCATGTCACAACAGCGCACATTATGCAAAGCAACTGGCCACTTTTTTAAAAACTCAGTCTTAAACGTCAAACCGAAAGAACTCCTTTCTAGATGCTAACAATAGGCATTACTTAAAGTGGTGGGAGCAGTGACGTGCGTGGAAAAAGCATGCAACAGTAAAAAACAAGCATTTTCAATGCAAAGGGTCGCGCATTTGCTCGAGTCGAGCTATTACCATTGTAACCTCCTTACTGGACTTTTCTTGTTTTTTGCCACACTAATGAAAAGAAAAAAAATGCAGCACGGTCGCGCTGGGGTTTACATAGCGTGATCGCGCTGTGTTTTTTTTTCATTTGTGTGGCTGAGATCAGCGACGGGCACAGAATGAGCAGGAAACAATTTTAAAAAAGCATTTGGAATGCGATGCTCTTGTGTTTGCTCGAGTTGGAGCTCCTACCATTGTAAATTAATGAGTGGACTTTTCTTGCCACACAGATTGAAAATAAAGAGAGCGAGGACGAGCTGGCCCTGGAAAAGCCCCCCTCTGCTGTTGGTTTATGTTTACAGAGGGAGCTGGTGGGGAGGATGACTGAACAAGCACCAACACTGCTGAGATGAAACAGACAAATGCCAAAAAAAGTCCCTTACAGAAGAGATAAACAGGACATAGCGCAATTACACAGTACTTTGTGCTGCTCCCAAAGTGAAAAAAGGCAGGACAAAGAGGCAGAACTGACCACTAGCAAGCAAGGATTTTTGAAGGACACTGCAACTAACAAATCAAAACGCTGGAACTCACTCTATTGTATACTTTAGTATACAGCAGGCCGAACACTAACGCTCGACCTAAAAATAACAGATGATGGATGGAATGCTGAACAATGCAAACATTCACCCCCAGTCACAGAGATCTGGGTTTAATCCACCATTTTTTGCCCACCACGCCACCCCAGTTTGATCCCAGCCATATGCAAATCAGTCTTAACCCTGTTCCCCATCGAAACAGTCCAGCCCGAACTGCCAAGCCATGTCCTTCCTGGATGGGAAACAAGTATCCTGGGACCAGTTTCAGGGTATCACCCTTCATCAACCAGGCTAGCTTGAATCCAGCACAGGCTTCCCAGCAATCCTGATGCTGCTTTCATGCTAAACTTAGCATGAAAGCAGTGCCAGGATTGCTGTGAGTGGCTCGGACTGCCGCTCAGACACATCCCTCGTGTCTGTGCAGTTTCTCCAGCCCAGCTGTTAAAGACAGCCGGGCTGGAGAAACCTAATAGTGCATGTGTGTTTGGCCGGTCTCAGACAGCCAGCCAAACACACATGCACACTTAGGTGCACTCTCCCCCCTGCCACCTCTTGCCTCCCCCCTCCACTCCAATACATCTCACCCTAATCCACCCCACTCCAGTTCAATCCACCTCACTGCAGTCTGATCCACCCTACTCTAATCCAACCCACCCTACTCCAATCCAACCCACCCCAGCTCACTCCAATCCAACCCACCCCACGCCAATCATCCCAATCACTCCAGCATCCCACCCCAGTCCAGTCCAACCCACCCAAATCCAATACATCCCACCCCACCCTACTCTAACCCACTCCAGTCCAATACACTCAAGTCCAACACTACCCAATCCACCTCAATCCAGTACAATCCACTCCCACTCCAATAAAATCCATTTTAATCCACCTCACTCAGTCCAATCCAATCCACATTAATCCACCCTACTCCAGTCGAATCCAACCCACTTCAAAAAACCTTAATCTACCCCACTTTAATCCAGCATACCACTCTCTAATCAATCCACCCCTCACCAATCCACCCCACTCCAATCCACCCCACTCCAATCCACCACAATCTACTCCACTCAATACACCCCAACCCAATACACCCCACCCCAATCCAGTCCACCCCACCCTATCCAATCCACCACACTCAATCCAATCTACCCCATCATATTCAAATCCAACCCACTCAGTCCAATCCACCTCACTTCACTCTGCCCCAATCCGATACACCCTGCTCCAGTCTTCCCGACTCCAGTCACCAGGCGCGGCCCGCCCTTTAGGGCGGAGAGGCCATGCCTTTTGCCCTCATGAAGAGTGTCTGTCAGGCTGAACAAAGGTCAGCCTGACAGACACTCTTCATTTTCAGCTCAGACAGCCAGGAATGAGACATGCACGATTTGCGCAGACTCCTGGCTGCCTGAGCTGAACTTTGCTGGGCTGCGGAGGTCACAGCTCCTATGGGCGTGACCTCCTCGGCTCAGCAAAGGTGCCTCGAGGCCCTCCCCGGGTGACGAGGAAAGTGCCACCCATTGACACTCACCCTGGGAGCTTCAGGTTTAAGCCCTGAAGCGCCCAGGGCGAGTGTCAATCAGTGACACTTCCTCACAGAGTGGAGTGGGGTCAGTAGTCTTAGGTAAGTGTGTGTGTGTGTGATGTTTTAAAATGAATGTTTGGTGTGTGCGTGCATGTTTGAATGTTATGAGTGTTAATGGATGTGTGTGCATGTGTGAAAGAATGAGTGTGTGTGTGTGTGTGATGTTTTAAAATGAATGTTTGGTGCGTGCGTGCATGTTTGAATGTTATGAGTGTTGTTAATGGATGTGCGTGCGTGCATGCGTGTCTGTGTGTGAAAGAATGAGTGTGTGTGTGTGTGTGTGCTTCCCGCACGCCCCCTCCCTCCTAAAGCTGCCGGCCGCCACTGCCAGTCACCCAACTCCAATCCACCCCACTGCAGTCCAACCCCAGTCCAATCCATTCCAGTTCAACCCTCCCCTCCCCAATCCAATCCACCTCCTCCATGCCACCCACCCCAATCCACCCCATCCCATTTCAATCCACTCCAGTCCACTCCAGTGCAATCCACCTTACTCCACTCCAGTCCACCAAACTCTACCTTAATCCAGACAACCTCATCCCAGTTCAGTTAACCGCACTCCAATCCAGTCCATCCAACCTACCCCACTCCAATCCACCCAGCCCAATCTAATCCACCCCACCCTATCCCAGTTCAGTCCACCCCACTCCAATCCAATAAATCATCCCACTCCAATCCACCCCACCTCCATGAAATCCACCCCACTCCAATCCACCCCAATCCAATCCACCACAATCCAATCCAACACACCCCACCCCAATCCAACACACCCCACCTCAGACCTTTCACTGCAATCCAAACCACCCACCAAATCCAATCTAATCCACACAACTCAAATCCACCCCAATCCGATCCACGTCACCCCTTTTCAACCTACCCCACTCCAATCTAAGTCACCCCATACCAATCCGCCCCATTCTACTCCAATTCACCCCACTATTCCACCCTATTCCACTCCATTCCACTCTAAAACATTCCACTGAACCTTAGTTCCCTCAACTCAACTATACAACACTCTAATCCTCCTACTCCACTCTACAGCCTTCAGACAAATCCACTCTGTGATACTCTACTCCCCCACTCCACTCTGACACTCCACCCCCTAACCTTTAGCCATGCTGAACAGCAGCCACACTGGTGTACAACATGGCAACACAAAGCCAACAGCTCTTGTATAGGCAAGACCTGTTGGCTTTGCCAATGCTTGTTTCTGGCACTGCCTTCCTGACTGATGAGAACAGGTGTAGCAAGTGCACTGCAGGGGCACCAAAGGGCAAGCTAGAAGTTTGCAACTGTTACCGCTGGCTACCACTAATTAACGTCCATGTGTTGGTCTGGCTTTCAAATATTTGTCCAGGGCACATTTAACTCTCTTTCCAGCCCTTGGCAGCCTGTTTTATTTTGCTTTAGAAATTACACTTAAATATCAGTTTTACAAGAACAGAAGCAAAGTTCTACTAGGAACATTTACCTTTCCTCTTTCCAAGACTTTACTCTCGTCAAACCTGTTGTGTCTGGTTGAATGCCAAAGCCACCCAGTATAACAATAAAGGAGAGGCCAGAGCTCAAATCTCTGTAATCACCTGTTATTTAGGCTGGTTCCTTAGCCAGAGACTCACGTAAGCGCCTTACAGAACATTTACTCACTGTCAGTCCAGGACAAACAGATGTAAAAGTGGATTTGTTAGCGATACACTGCCGGAGCAGAGTAATTTACTCTCCACCCTGTATACGTCATGTATATACATCTATACGCTCATGTACATCCTATGTACTCAACATGTGGCTTAAATTCACAAACATGTGTAATACATTTTAATGAATTAATAGTGTATAACCATTGCAATCAACAAGAAATTATATCTAAGTGTATCAGGATGATCAATAGACTAATGTTACCATGTTCATTGCATAGTCATGTTTAACATTGATTGTTTGCTTCTGTTGATTTGTAATACTGTAAAGTGAATCCTTCTTGATTACTGAGTTAACTTAGCTTGACATTAGGCCTTGATTGAAAATGTTTGATCAAGCATTGCCAGTATGCTGCTTCTTTCTTCTACATTGTGCTTCTCGTTAGCTAGAGAAAGACTTATTTTCCTGTATTAGACTGCTGATAGTGAGGTCTAGGAGAACAAAAGCAGAGCACTGATAAAGTGAGAAGATCTCATGTACACGGTGTACCAGGAGGATGTGACATTCAAGGTTAAATGCTTCATTTTCAATTGTGTGGAGATTGGAGCTTAGGAAGTATGTTGACTCCCTCAAAAGCGGTCACTGGATTGCCTCTCAGTGGTGGGAGAGAGATGTTCTAGAGACTACTGTCTGTTTTTTTAATTAGTGCTTCATAGTTAGACAAGCAGACTTTGCTCTTACTTCGAGAGGGAGTAGATCTCTTTCATTGGGCTTCTCTGAGTGTGGAGCTTTATGCTGAACATTCTTCCTATTTTCCCCGAACTTCTACTAAAGTTCGATCCTATGCTCACATATTCCATGTTCCTTTAGAGAAGCTTGGTCCAAATCTATGCTTAAATCCGAAAATAAAAGTTTTTTTATCAAACACCTTATTGCGACAATCTGTTTTCTTTGTAATGCGGCTGTTACTATTTTGTACATCATTTTATAACGACTTAAGTTACCGACACCTTTCAGCCTTCAGAACGTATTGTTATAGCTTCTACATTTATTCCTGCTTTGTATATATACTGGTTGGATTAATGTTCTAAAATAAACCTTTACCCTTGAATTAATTGATTCTTTGTCTTCATTGTGGACTCATATTGGGTTCACAAAATTGAAATGTATTTCTGATGTTAGCTCCCTCACAACACTTCAAGCCGACTAAAAAGGTCCATACCACCAATGTGAACTATATTTAATGATTTTACTAAGAGATTGAGGTTCGGATATTTGCATTCCATCACTGCCAAATGATCCAAAAACAGATTTCCCAGCAGGCCGAACACTAAGTAAAAATACTCCTTTCTAGACTTGTGAATGGTAGCACTATAATAGGCACCACTTTTTTTAAATTTTAGTTTAATATATGTGATTTGAGGTGTCTAATGGTAAAAGTCCTAACATTGCAGAAAGATTAGGTCCTTCCAAATTTTAGGTCTGGTCTGACAGCACACCTTTTGTCTGGCCTTATGTGATAAACAGAAAAAGAGCTTTCTGAAGTACTTCTATGGGTTTTAGGCCCAACCCGTAGGTTGGTTCCTTTGAGTACAGAACCTGATTGTGCAGACGTTGCGTGCTCCCACAGAAAATGATTGCTTGTATTACACTTTTTGCTTTATGGGGAAGTTTATGTTCAATATAGCAGGACAGAGTTGCTTATGATGGTAGCCAGTGATCAAGGCTTTCGGTCTGATCTGTTTATTATAAAACGTTATGATTTAGATAGTAGGCCTCACAAATTTATTGTGAACAGCATATGTTGAAGTCAATAGGCATTTAAGGGTGAAGTGTTGCTACTCTGTATTAAAGCCTAAGAGAAGTATATTGTAAATAGAATCTTGCAGATTACCACACTATGCAAGGGTTTTGGTGTTGGTTACCTCAGCTGACAAACTCTCAGGATATAAGATTTGCACTGTGATAATCAGGTTGCCTTGTGGGAGAACTTACATACAATACAGTAGGCCTGTGTTGATTATGTTGACAAGTGAGTCTTAAAGGCTGTAGGCCTGATTGGCTCACTTGGAAAAGTTAAGTCCAATAGCACAGATCTGAACTGTTTATTATGAAACCGTATCACAAAGGCAGCAGGCTTGGCTTATCCACTGTGAAAAGCATCTGTTAAGACCAGTAGGCCTTTAATGCTGGATTATCATGCTGTTTTACAGGCTTTTAACAGGTGTTTTGATAAATGCATATCACAAATTTCCATTGTAGGAGGGAGTTGGTCTTGGTCATTGCTCTAACAAACGCTGGGGATAGAAAAGTTTAACTGTAATAATCTTTGTTATGCTCTTTTGGGAGGGATTGTCTATTGTTTTGCCAATCGCTATCTTGCATATATTTGTAATGTTATAACTGTAAACCTCATGGTTGCCAGCTAATGCACACTTCAGTAGGCCTGTGTTGGTTATAGTGTAAAGCCAATGGTACAGGCTTTAGGACCCACTGGTTCACTGGGAAACATTTTGCCAGATTTCATAAGTTTGAAGTGTTTATTAGGCCAGTAGGCCCGACTTCGAAACGCATGTGCTAACGGCAATAGGCTTTTGGAGTGAATTGTTACTACACTATGGCAAAGCCCCTAGGAAGCTATTTTATTTTATGAACTCACACAGATTGCCATATTAGACAAGACTTTTGGTGTTGGTGACCCGCTTCAACAAACTGTGGCGATAGGAGATCTGGACTATGACAGTATTTATTAAGTAATCCTATGAGCAATTTTGTCTTCCTTTGGCCTCGTAATTGTGAATATAATTGTCATATTATTACATTAAACCAAATGGTTGACTTGTGGGAATGTTTATACTCAATACAGTTGGGCTCAGTTGGTTAGGGTGATTCACCAATGATAAAAGCTATAGGACTGACTGGTTCATTGGGAAAAGCTAGTTCAGATGCTGTATGCCTGATCTGTTTATTAGGAAAAGTTATGACAATTGCAGTAGGCCTGATTTATTTATTATGAAATGGACATGTTAAATTCATTAGCCCTTAAGGGTCAATTGTTTCTACACCATGTCAAAGCCTGTAGAAGTGCACATTGTTCTAAAAAAATAAATCTCTAAGACTACCTTAATATGTAGGTATTTGTGTGCTGATTACCCCTTTGAGAAGCCCTAGTAGTATAGGATTTGCACCGTAATAACCTCTGCTAGAATCTCTTCAGAATGCCTGGCAGGCTTAGTTGTCTTCTAGGATCTTGTAATTCAAAAACTCCACACACATACATACATACAAATAAACATACTACAACACTGAGCTATGGATCAGCCCTCTTCTGTCTTTGACGTGTATGAGTGTAATTTACATTCTGCTTCTTTCCATCCATGGCAGCATACAGCATGTGGTAATGGGTCAGCACTTCAGCCATTGGTTCTCTCACCCTGTGTGTGACAGCATTTGTCTGGTCATGTGTGCAATGTGTGAAAATGGTGTGCTTCAGTGCCAGGACATCTGGACCAGTAGTTTAATTTCACGTTTCTCCTTTGATACTTCCTCTTTCACGCATTTCCTTCTCATCATTTATTTTCATTTTTAGAGCACACTACACTTACCCATGCAGTGCTAGGGAACCGCTTACTTTAAGCTCATTTGTTTTGCAGAGAGCCAAATCCCCACAAGGCAACTGCCTCCAAAGCAGGCAACCATCACGAAATGGTATTGGCCATAGAATATCATTGTTTTTACCAATCCAGATTATGGCAGTCATGCTGAAATATTAAAATTACAATACCAAATTTATCCTAACATTGCAAAACGGCCACCCGCTAAAAATGTTTAATTTTGTTATTGCAAGAAAATGCCCATGATGTTTAAGCAGGAGCCTTTTTTTTAGACTTTTATTTATTAAATTCTGTTGGAACTGTTGCTCGTGTAGTGTGTACATTTTACTGTGGGTGTCAAGTGGGTCAAACTAAGAATGAGTCAGTGGGTGGATGCATAAGTGCAGGGATAGGATCAGTGACACAGTGCATGTATGATGACTTTAAATTAATAAATGGTGAATATCTGAAGAAGCACTTTCATTTATAAGCCAGACCTGGCAGCATGTTCAAACCAATGCTTGCATTAGAAAAGCGATGCAGTCGGAGTAAGTGCCATAGATGTCAGAAACCAAGGAAATTACAGGAGATACAATTATAGGGGATTACACAAAATTAAACATGCATATTAAATATTTGTCATGGGATTACTGCGAAGTCACTAACATATCACTCTAGATGGGAAGCACGGCTAGGACTGATGGAGCCGGAAATACTGGCACTCAGCCACAAGATTTCCAATCTATCCAATTCAAACAATACTGCTGTATATCTCATGGATTACTCACTATAATTTGTCCAAAACTAATAAAGAACCATAATGTGGAAATGTTTTTAAGGTGGCCAGGTGAAGATTTCTCCAGCCGTGCCATCATGGGGATTCACAGGACTTTCAGCTTCCGGATGGGGCTTCACTAAACCTCCTTTGTAGTGCCACACATTGCGAATAGACCTTATAAGCCCCGCAAGGGCCTTCCTGGCCTGTTGTAGCACACCCACACATGCTCCTTTTCCTGGAGGATTCTTCCCTCACTGCAGTCAGCATGTACCGAACCACCAACTTTATGCACAGAGAGCGAAAGCAATATACTTCTGTTAGGGAGGCTTAGGACAGGAAGTGCATGAGATATGGTGTGTCAGCTGCACGCCCAGACAAGTAGGCCTGGAAAGTTGTCCTCGTGCCACCACCAGGAATCAGCTTTACACTGGCCCCTCCCAGGACATACTCCTTATCTTCATACACATATACAGGTATAATAGTGCAGCTGCGGAGCACCAACCATGTGGCAGGTAGGCAGTCCAAGTCAGCAGTTTATTTACACTCATCATACTCATGTTGGCCCTGCAACAGTTTAATGAGGCAGACTTCTATTAAAGCACTCGCATCGTTGCCTAAGGCCCTAGAGCTAAGGAACATCTATCATGCAAACTACAGAACATTTACAGCCAAAATCAGAGGCATACAATACCTTTAACCCCAGTTCTCACTTCATGCCACGACTAAACATTTCACCCCAGTGGACCTAAAGCTGTCCACAAAATAGAGAGACTCTTGTCCTAAGAGCTTTCTACTCCCACATCAGACACTCCTGGAGAATACCTGTTACTTGAATGTAAAAATCTTCTTCTATAACCATCGGTATACCCATGTAACATTCATGTCTTGAGCTCCACTGTGAAGCTTAAGCATTGGAGGTAAATGAATCACTGGACAAGGTTAGGATTGAATCTCATAAGGGACTTGAGGGTTTTGTGATCAGTATATACAATGAAGTGGGAATAGAAATGCATTGACAGTGGCAGTGACAGGGTTAGCTCACAGACAATGGTGAAGCACTCCTCGATCACTACTACTCAGTTCTGTCCTTTTTTAAACAGATGGTGACTGATTGTGGCACCAGGATTGTCAATGGTTTCTCAATGAGTTGAGGCAGCAGATCTCCAACTTGCTTTTCAGAGGCATCTGTCTGCGCTCTGACAAGTTTGCTTAGACAGGATTCTTTGGCATCAACATTTCTCTCAAGGACAACTGAAGTTCTCAAACTCCTCCTAACAATCCTAAGTACAAATTGCATTATTTTGCTGGTTCTCTGAAGTCAACACAGTTTTGTGGACCCTTTAGTCGATGTAAAGAGTGTATAGTACACTGTGGGGCACACATAAGAATTTGCACAGATGTGAGTTGCTAAAGCTTCACAGTCTAGCATAGCCTCGATTATGGCCTTAAAATCGTGCTCAATACAACTTCGCTTTTGATACCCATTGCACACCACAGAGTTGTAACCTATATGCTGTTTGGGTGCCTTGATGGGGAGCTTGATAGTCTGTAGTGCATCCACCATCCCTTAGGGTGATCCAGGTGTTCTCACTATCTGAATAATAGGGCAATTATATCGGCAACACAGGCATCATCTAGGCCACCTAGAACATAGTTCAGTAATTATTGGTAGGGCAGAGGACCCTTTGGGAAGAAAATGCATTTCTTTTTTAATATGAGGAAATCAGCAGTAATTCATGGCCCAGTCAAAGCATGCTCAGAACCTTTACCACTGCAACCTATCCACATACTCATTAGTTCAAGTAGTTTCATGGCCATCTGTTTTGATAAGCCTTTTGAACAGCTAAAAGTCACTGCGCTCATGTAAGCTGTTGACCTATGTCTTGTAATTAGCATATCAGGGCTAGCCCATGGACGTTGTGAGTGTTTGATCACTTCTAGGTTCGGCATCTTAACTACATCAGTCACATGGCAGCCTTGTAAGTATTGCTGCCCATATCAATACTGTCCTGTGTGCTAATACATGACAATAATAATCGTTTTCATTACAGTGATATGGTCATACTAGTTACCTAACTGAGCACAAGGATTAATTGGTTTCAAGAGCTGGAATGCCTGGCCATGCTCATATTCAAGCAACACAAAAGGATGATAGACGGAGTGCTGAAACTCATCAAACACTCACCCCCAGCCACAGGTCCGGGTTAAATCCATAGTTTAGTTTTTTTGCTCAACATGCCACCGCAGTTCGGACCCAGTCATATGCAAATCAGTCTTGACCCTGCTCCCCATGGGAACAGTCCAGCCCAAACTTCCAGGCCAGGTCCTCCCTGGACAAGAAAGAAGCATCCAGGGAGCAGTTTCGGGGTATCACCCCTCATCACCGAGGCTAGCTTGAATCCAGTGGCACAATGAGCAAAGGACCCACATCTGGGCATATCCTGGCCACTTAGGGCGACTTTAGCAGCACAAAAGGATGATGGATGGAGTGCTGAAACTTTTCAAACACTCATCCTCAGTCACAGATCCGGGTTAAATCCATTGTTCTTTTGCTCAGCATGCCACCCCAGTTTGGGCCCAGCCATATGCAAACCAGTCTTGACCCTTCTCCCCATGGGAACAGTCCAACCTGAACTGCCATGCCAGGTCCTCTCTGGACCGGAAACACGCATCCTGGGACCATTTTCAGGGTATCATCCGTCATCAGCCAGGCTAGCTTGAATCCAGTGCCAAAGTGAGCAAGAGACCCACGTCGGGGCACACCCTGGCCACTTAGGTCGACTTTAGCAACACAAAAGGTTAATGGCTGGAATGCTGAAACGTTTCAAACACTCACCCCCAGTCACAGATCTGGGTTAAAACCATTGTGTTTGAATTGTTTCAGCACTCCATCCAACATCCTTTTGTTTTGGCATGCTGATACTCTAAACAGCAATCCTTCTACTCTCATCACAACCTCATGTGTTCCTTGTTCATCAATTGGGCCCTGAACATAATACAGTAAACTCACTAAGCAAACATCTTTCACCCTGCAGTGCTCAGCTTCTTCATTATTTTAATGGTCATTTATCTTCATCCCGGTTGGCTGAACTACCGATTTGCATCGCTCATGCCCTGAGTTTATCAAGTTGGTCCACCAAGCAGAACTTGAACAAATGGGTATTCATTCTCTCTCCTCTATTTGAGAGAAGCTTCTTCCCTCTCAGAATACTCTTCCTCCATTTCCTAAAAGCAGGGGATAGGTGTAGCCTTGGTATTGTCTGCTGTACCTAGGTTTAATCTCAGCCTTCAAAGTTAAAGAAGCAATGTTGTGTCTCTCATACTTCATCATTCAATCAGTGCTCCAGATCTCCTTGAAAACAAACATTATTTCAACAAATTGGTAACAAGTGCACCACTGTTTTTTCAAAGGTGGGGGCAGAGTTTGCCCCAGTCCCATGAGTGTGCCACCTTCAATATATCCCTAGTCAACCGCAGCAGGAGCATCCTTGCGAACGTTGTCCAGGACTCCTACACTAGATCAGTAGGGAGAATGTGACAGTCAATAAGATGTTTTTTTAGAGAAAGGTCACTCATGAGTAGACAGCAGTGACATCACTCACTCAAGTTGAAATTCTCAACATGGGATTATCTTTTTGCCCAACAAATCATTGGGATCTAGTACAAACAAAGATTGACCTTTCTAAGTTCACTCGTAAACTTAAACTTAAATCATTTTTTTCCACTTCAGTACCCAAAACTTCTTCATTTCAACCATCACAGTTTTCAAGTGATCTCACAGCCAAAGATCTAGAAGCAATATGCTTATTAAGCAACCTCTCTGACGTTGAAGAACAAGATCTATCAATGACTGAAATAGCCCAAGAGCTTGATATTGAGACCACTTCATACCAACCCTTTGGACTCCCTATCAAATCAACCTTTACTCCAGTTTTGCCTGCAGGCAATTCAATTGACCTTTTTCTCACAGCAGTGACCGAAGACCTCGATCAGGAATATAGGAAATACATCAAGAAACAACAATACTTGCCATCCAACATCAGTACTAAACATAAAACAGCAATCAATCAATTAAAAAAGAATAATATGGTTGTCATTAAAGAAGCTGACAAGGGTGGGAATATCGTGATTCTCAACAAAAACGGCTACTTATACGAAATCCACAGACAATTTAAGGATACTACTTGCTATAAAAAACTTTCCAAAAATCCTACACAAGAGATTCAAAAAAAATTGAAGAACCTGCTGGATTATTGGCATTCCAAACAAATCATTTCAACTGAGGAAAGAAACCTTCTTTTCATACAAAATCCAACTATCCCTACCTTATATGTACTACTGAAAATACACAAAAGAGGTAACCCCCCTAAAGGCAGACCAGTTATCTCAGGAATCAACTCTATCTGCTATAATCTAGGCACCCTCATCAACTCTGAGCTACAACCCTTTATGCAAAATGTACCCTCTTTCATTAGCGACACTAAAGACATACTTCAAAAATTGCAGAACATTGATTGGCAAATGGACTACATACTTGCCTCAATAGATGTGGTCAGCTTAGACACCTCTATTAGACATCATGATGGGATTGAAGCAGTCAGCAGCTGCCTGTCCACAAGATCGGCTCACCATACTGAAAGGAATAAGATGATAATAGAAATGCTAACGTTCTGTCTTCAAAATAATTGTTTTCTTTTTGAAGGACAATTTTATCTCCAACTTCAAGGGACGGCTATGGGAGCTAAATTTGCGCCGCCATATGCATGTATCCTTATGGGAGCCATAGAAAGATTCTGGCTCTGGAATGATAATTCTGAACATTTTTCCCAATATATTATCTTTTGGGGCCGCTACAAAGACGACATTCTGTTAATCTGGCAGGGTCAGGAATCCTTACTTCAACTCTTCCTTAAATCATTAACACCCAATAGATGGAACATTGAAATCACGTACCAATATTTGAGAACCATGGTCGAATTTCTAGACCTCACACTATATACAAAAAATGACAAATTACATACCTGTCTTCATAGAAAGAGCACTGCAGCAAACTCAATTTTACACGCCTCCAGTTGTCATCCGTCTAGTATAATTCGTAACATCCTGGCAGGAGAATTTAGGAGAGCCCGATTGAACTGTAGTAACCTATCTGATTATTGGGTAGCTTCTTTAGAAATCATACAACGCCTGTCTACTAGAGGTTATAACTTCTCAAGCCTTAAAAGGACAATGGAACATGTTGCCAAACTAAACCATAATACGATGCTGAAAATTTTTAAAACTCCAAATAAGAACTCTGTCATTCGCTTTGTCGCAGATTTCCATAATGGTCATCACCTGATTGCAAGCATTGGTACCTACTTGAGAACAATTCGACCATTAACCAATACATTTCATCCCATCCGCAAATAGGTTTTAGTAGAGCTCCAAACCTTAAGGATAAACTCTGTTCCTCGTTCTTCTCTCACCAGTCTCTCAACCAAAGTGCTATACAGCGACCTTAAGGTTTCTACACTTGTACAAAGTGCTCCATCTGTAAACTTGGTCTCTCAAACTCTAAATCCATTTTGATTAATGATCAACCATTCATGATACGAGACTTCATCAATTGTGACAGTATCAATACAGTTAATCTGATAACCTGTCCCTGCAAAAAATCTTATATTGGAAGCACAATCCGAGCATTGAAGACTCTGATACAAGAACATTATCGCAACATTCAAAAAAATGACACCAAATTTCCCTTGGTGGAACATTTTGTTGAACATCACCCATTTGCCCGTACATTCAATTTTTGTGGCCTCTTGCAACTGAAACCGCACCCTAGAGGGGGCAACCTGGAACTACAACTACGCCAAAATGAAAGCCGTCTTATCATTCAATATGATACTGTACGACGCAGACTTAATAAAGATTCGGAATGGCACTGTTGGTTACATTAACAACTGTTAATAGGACATTTGTATTAATCGTTAATTTTTTATGTTATCTCAATTTGCCAATATGTCCTCAGATCTAGTATTCTGAACAATTTGACTCCCTGTTTCTAGTAAGATAATTTTTAGAAATTATGAATGCTTTTCCTTCTCAACTACTAGTTTTTTCTTAATTTTTCACTGGTCTAATTTTTCAGTGGCCTAGTTTTTCCAGGTAGCATGCTTGCACACGAATTTCGGTACAACCATGTAGGCATTTTATAGATTCTGCCCTATTATATTAATAGTTAACCTTTGTTATATTGTCTTTAGACCCATTTAGATCTATCATTCTGAACAATTTGACTTCATTTTTCTAGCAATATAATTTTTAGGAATCATGAATGTTTTTCCTTCTCAACTATTTGTTTCTCCTTAACTTTTCACTGGTCTCGTTTTTTCTAGGTAGTATGCTTGCACACTAATTTTTGAACAACTATTTAGGCATGATATTGATTCTGCCCTACTACATCAATAGTTAACTTTCTCTCCCAAATATATTATTTAGTTAACTAGCATCCAAATAATCCTTTTAAGATTACTTTTTCACTTCATAACTGATACCGGACCCAAGGAACCTTTCATTCTCATGATTATCTAAGATGGCGCCCACCAAACAATGTTATTTCCCTGCATTTAGTCTTCCGATCTAAGGGAGTACAAAGTATTCTGATACTCAACAACATTAACCATATTAGTTATCAGGTAGTTTGTATTAAATTTTTTGTGCTTAATTTTTCCAGCCTGCTTTACGACTGACTTTCGTCGAAGCAATTATTAGCATAATTCATTTTATTCAGCCTCATTATTATACAGAATCATAGTCCGTTCAAACATGGCGCTACATAATTAGCCCGTCCTTTTACTAGAAGGGCACCAACAATCAACGTAGGACTAGGAAACTAAAGTTAAATGCAGGCACAAGCTTTAGATACTAAGACGCGAACACAGCAAACGAGTGCTGTTGTTCTACTCTGAATCAACAACCGGTATTTGGGTGAGTTTCTAACCCCTATACTTTGATGTTTCTAATATAATTAGGTCTAGTGATTCCAATTTTCCGACTTTATTCGTATTACTGATTTAGCTACAGCGTATAAGGTTAACCCTTAACTGGACCCAAGCATAACATTTTTATAGACTTCATCTATATAAGGTTTTTTACCAGTATATGAATTCCATTTAGCCCTACTATCACATAACTTGAGGAGAAGTTTTCATGCTTTTTTCTACAATTACAATTCATTTCATTTTATCTTTCTCTCTTGTACTCTAATTATTGATGGGTGATATTCGTTTCATTTTTTCGTTTAACATTCAGACCATATACAACATGATGTGCTGCTTTATATGACAATGACCATATACGACATGATGTGCTGCTTTACATGAATATTATAATGGTATGAATTTCTTTAGTTTCGGTAATACTTTGGCTCTATATGGATTAGAGAGCAGGATTAATCAATTCTGTGTACTTTCTTGATACACTGTGACTATTAAACTTCACTTAATTTCTTAACTCGGCGTGCCAGCACCCTAACTAATGATATTTCTTCACAAACTTATGTTCTTCTGTGCACTTTTTTGGTTATCCATTGACCTACCAGACGTGGTTCATTTGTCTTTTCTGCAAACACCGACTTAATTTGGGTTTCCTCTTGGGGATTCCCAGTTTGTTTCTCTCACCGTCAATAAATCTGGGTTTTCAAGGAATTCACATGACCGCTTTCTTTCACCTTTAATTTTCACCTTTCTGACATGGCCTTGGTCAGAATGTTGAGGATCGCCAGGGGCTCTGCACGCCTTATCACATAGTCCTAACTCACCGAGCACTTTTATTAGTCCACATCAACACTTGACTTGTCTTACTTTTGATTGTTTACAGACTTGAGGAAGCCCTAGGTGGACTCACCATAGAGAGCGAAACACGTGTCGGCTGTTCTTTGTTTACAATTTTCAATTTTCCTGAATACTTTGAAATCAATGAATAAAGGCTGCACTTAGTCTGTAACTTGTCAAGTCTTTTCTTACAACCTCGAAAAAATCTTTTACAAAATAATTCATGAACTATACGGCTACTTGACTACTGAAGAGACTGAATTGAGAATTATTCTCTTCAAAGCATAATTCTTGTGGGTTCTCATTCTCAATAAGCAGTGATATCCTGTTGCCATTTTGTGCACTCTAAAGTTACTTATGGTTTGTTTTTCCAATAAGTCTAGAATATCCACGGGTGTATGTGATGCTCCTTCAGCCTAATGCAGGAGAGTTTTTCAATCTGCACAAAGTATAGGAGTGACTTGATGTGAGGCTTCACATCTGTGACACGCACACTACACGAGAAACATGGATAGAGTGATTCCAAACTATAATTCCCAGAGTGCAATAGGACACTCACTAGACTTGCAATGGTGGCTGCCATCTTAGGTTTATGAAGTAAAAGTTCCTCATGTTTCAGAGCGTTATTTGCTAGGCAATCAAGATACTTAGCGCTGCAGCTGGATTCCTGTTGCCAGAGTTGAATTACAAATATAAATCGTAAAGTCCTCAAAGACACATATTCAGAGGTTCACTCTGGGTTGACATTGCATGCAAAGATTTACACTTTGATATTTTTGGACATTGTTTTTCAGGTGTCACAGTTTCCTAGAATCTGATCTACACTAGTTTCTCAATGAAAGGAGCAAGAGGGATCCTCATTTGTATAGATTTCTGTAGTGTTTCTTTAGTCACAATATGTAACTAATATATCCACAAGTAGTGGAAATGATTCATTTTTGTAACATGGAAGATTCCATACTAATGTGTATTCCTTATGCAACAACTAATGAGCTTGTTATAATAGGAATCAATCAGAGCACAGGTTAACAAATCACAAAAGGTAAAAAAGTACAGTAGTGCAAGTGTTCCTTTGCATTTATAATAGACATTACCTTTACCTTTCAGCTCTTGGAAGTCCCAGAGTTTCAAGCTCACACACAGAGTCAGAAATACATAGGCGGTCATTCCGACCCTGGCGGTCATTGACCGCCAGGGCCGGGGACCGCGGTAGCACCGCCAACAGGCTGGCGGTGCTCCCAAGGGCATTCTGACCGCGGCGGTACAGCCGCGGTCAGAAACGGAAAACCGGCGGTCTCCTGCCGGTTTTTCGCTGCCCTGAGGAATCCTCCATGGCGGCGCAGCTTGCTGCGCCGCCATGGGGATTCCGACCCCCTCACCGCCATCCTGTTCCTGGCGGTCGTGACCGCCAGGAACAGGATGGCGGTGAGGGGAGTCCTGGGGCCCCTGGGGGCCCCTGCAGTGCCCATGCCAATGGCATGGGCACTGCAGGGGCCCCCGTAAGAGGTCCCCTAAAAGATTTTCAGTGTCTGCATTGCAGACACTGAAAATCGCGACGGGTACTACTGCACCCGTCGCACCCTTCCCACTCCGCCGGCTCCATTCGGAGCCGGCTTCCTCGTGAGAAGGGGTTTCCCGCTGGGCTGGTGGGCGGCCTTCTGGCGGTCGCCCGCCAGCCCAGTGGGAAACACAGAATAACTGCGGCGGTCTTCTGACCGCGTAGCGGTATTCTGTTGGGGGAACTTTGGCGGGCGGCCTCCGCCGCCCGCCAAAGTTAGAATCACCCCCAAAGTCTGTATGTTACAATGAATTTGAGTGAAGCTTAAAAGGTGTAATACTTAGAGGTATTTCTTGCTTTAAATACCAGTGCTTCTGCACGGCAGGTTGAGCCCATCTGTAAGAACAAACAGAGTAAAAATACCCAGGTCTCTTGCTAGTTTGACTCATCCCACTCAATTTTCTCTAGATCTACTGCTGACACGCACACTATCTCTTGGATTGATATCAGTTGGTTTGAGGAAGGAAGACGCTTGTTACTGCTTCTTTCAGATCCAAATGGTCAGGTTATCGCAAATATCAAACGTACCAATGGAGATGTTCCACATGGTACATGGATTAGTATATTCAAAAAGAGGTTGTCACAGCTTTTTGTGGACAATGGCGTTCCACAAGTGCTGCCAAAGCTGGATAAATACTGGACTTCAAACATCATGATGTTGTAGTCATTTGGTCTTCAGAAGAAGCTCTGCAGGATTAGCTTAGAGAATGATGTGCCAGATCCAGGAAACCATGTAGTTGCTTCCTCTGAGACTGGGAATGAGCTTAGGACCAGAGGAAAAGGCTTGAGCTGCTGTGCCTGCTTGGAAGACGAAGAGTGGAACTGCCTGGTGCAGAAGAAAGCTACTGTGACTAAGAGACAGATAGAGCAAACCAAGGTCCAACAGATGGAGGACTGCTTTGAGGAACAAGATTAGAGGCCCACAAGCCACTAGGATCTGCTGGCAGTTTAATCGTTACTCAACCCAAGGGCAAACATTTGTCACCAGCATCCCAAAGAGAGAGAGGGCCCTGTGCCAGATAACCACTGGACTGTTTGTGCTGGGGAACATGCACAGGCCCATCGATCTGCCTCCCAATGCAAACGCATCTTATAAGGCAGGTAGTGAACAATTATGCCCATGACTCAGAGTATCACTGAATGTGTAGTGGAAAAAGTTACATAAACTCACATTGACTTTCTGGGGGCTAGCATTGCACATTCTGAGCTTGAGAGAAACTTGCGCTGGCTAGGGTTGGTCAGAGTGAACTTAGAACCTGTGGTGCTGTTGTCCTTTGACTCATAGAGCTCGAGTTATCATAATTTGAAGGGCTGGAGCATATGTACCATTCGATTAGGGCACCCATTGACCTCAATGAGTGCCAAATATTCTAGAATGTGCCCCAGGAAATATGAGTTCTATTGCCACTGGAAAACTGTGGCCAAAGCAGCCATTCTTGGAATCTGTGCCTCTGAAGCTTGGTGGCACGGCTGCCCTCTTAGCTTGGTGATGGTCGATGTGGCATTATTTGTGCCTGAATGTTTGTGGGTCTGTACGCATGGATGCCTCAATGTTGCTGTGTGTGCAAGAGTGTTTATATGTGTGTTGGGCATGTTAATTCATGGATTTCTAGAGGTATGGTGTTGTGTTTGCATGAATGGGTGCACATATCTCCATATGGAACGTGCCCCTGTCTGCGCGTACTCTACTAAAGCCAAATAATCTATTTACTTAGTCAATCTGAATTTTTCTACAAAATTATGTTTTCGACATCCAACAAACTATGCGTTAAACAAGAAATCCCTTTGGCTATTGGTGTTCTGAAAAGTGAAGAACCCTTGACAGTGTTCTCGCCTGGGGTGCAATTTTCAGAGCAAAGTCTGCTGAGGGTGTGGAGCCAGTAATGCAATGCAGGAAACCCCTTCACATAAATGGTTTCGACATGTCTCAGTCAGAGAATAAAATAGCAAATACAAGGAATGTGGGAGTACAACAATCCAAACAGTGGGCTGGAGGGGGAGAGCAGACAGGGTGAATAATCAATGCTATGAATCTACCAAAACTAACCCCAAGCCATGCATTATTTTAAAAAAAAAAGATTGGTGTTTATTTTGGACCTGTTTGGAGTTTATGAGTTCTGTAGCTCGGTAGTCCTATACCAAAGCCTAATGGAAGTATAGTAGTGATATATGAAATGGATTAATTGGCTGAGCAACCAGTGTTACTTTTCGGGGCTGTAGTTTGCTTGTTAGCTGTATTCTCTCTATGACCTTTTCTATTGTTGTTGGTTAACTGCTGGTAGGGACAAAACCATTCCTCGCAGAATTTATGTGAGCCTGGTCGTGCACGTATGACGGCGATACTTTTTTTTCTTGTCCAGAACAAAGAGCTTTAAAAAGCAGTAAAAAACTTAAAGCAGAAAAAGAAAATTGTGAGGATCTAACATGCGGACCAGAAAGCAGACCACCTAAAAAGAAAAGAAAATCTTAAAGCAAAAATTGTGACAAATCATCTTACAGAGGAAATGTATTACTTATAACTTTTTACGCTTTTTTACATGCTCCATCGAGATCTCTGGTTGCCAAGGGACTCACATCACGTGTGACCACTCAGGCAGCTCCATTTTTTTAGTTAGCAAAACTTTTCATTTCTACATTTTGCACCGCTGCCTGTGCACGTGCTATAACCAGGGCCACTAGAATTATACGATTGTGCGGATGATGCGCTTTTCGCATAATTATACGTTTGACGCATTTGACACATAATCCACCATCTGCTGCGGAATCTGCAGATATCAACAAAAAAATGTTTCTGGCTCAAGACGTTCAAAAGTTGCTAAACAAAAGCAGCAACAGGTGTTGCTGCACGGTGGTAAGCACTTTACAAAGGTTGTATGGTCAACTTTCTGTTGCTTATGGTATGTTTAGGTGTTAAACTGGTAGTAATGAGGTGCAACCAAAGCCCAGAAAGTGCTAACAATTGTTAAAATGTCAAAATAATCACAAAATTAGGATGCATAATTTGTCTTTTCTTGCCGCGTAATTTGCTCAGCCCCTGCCACGTATTTTGGCCCTCCACGTCGAATAATTCCAGGGGCTCTGGCTATAACGAAGCTTGTAGGTTTGTTTTGCTTTGGGAGAATGGGGGCCATACGCAGTAGGACCTACACAAGACCCAGGAGAGGGAGAAGAAGAAAAGAAAGTGTTGGTTAAGTGCAGAGGAGCAGGAAATTCTTGTGAAAGAGGTGACAGAACACCAGCACCAACTTTTTGTCACCTCAAAATTGCCAATTAGTAGGAGAGAGGCAATATGGCAACAAATTGCTGACAAGGTAAACAGTGTGGCAGAAGTACGGAGAACAGTCATCGAGTGCAAGAAACGCTGGCATGACTGCAAGCGCAGGACCAAGGAAAAGATGGCCAGGAACAGGAAGGCAGCACTGCAGACTGGAGGTGGGAGTCCAGCACAGCAGGAGGCCCTGGACCACATGAAGGAGATGGTGGCCGCCGTCATCCCTGAGGAGATCGTCACAGCGATTCAAGGACAGGACTGCGCAGACTACCAGGAGACAATACAGATGCAGGGTAAGTCGCATGGGGAATTAAAATGCACAAATGTTAACTGTAAGCGGGGGGTGGACATACCTACTACACAATGCATGTAAGTCATGATATTCAGGGAGTGGCATGGGTAAAGTGGCACAGCACGGGGGCATGGGCTGTTCAGAGGAAACCTGGGGCACAGTACTACACCACACCAACAACCTTTGCATGGGGGTATGCTGCCATGCCAAGGATGTTGGAAAGGTAAAGCTGACATATGAAGTGTGCCATGCCAATGCTATACAAAGTTATACTAGGTCTCAGCAACATATAGCTGGATGTGAAATATCAGAGACTGGCTCAGTTCCAGATTGTTAAGTGTTGTGCAAGTGCCATCAGAACACCCACAGCCAGTGCAAGGCCTCACCATGAGAATGGAAGTAGACGGAGGGTTGAGTATGTCAAGGAGGTGGCAATTTGGGCAGAACCTACACCTAGAGGATGTGATGCTGACAAGTCCCCAAACTGACCACACTACATGTGTCATGCAGGTGGGGCATGGGCCTGGGAGAATGCTAATATTATAGACAGCAACAATGAACAGGAACCTATATCACAATGTGCAACAAATAGGAAGGCAGGCACGTCACATTACAAATGCCACAACACAGACACACTAATTGTACAATATATCAATGCAGAGGATGAAGGCTCTCCTGGGGATATGCCTGTCCTGGACTTCCCTGATGACATGGATGACGAGCTGACAAACATCAGCCAGCAGACCCTCCAAGATGTCCTTGGAACCCTCCAGACTCCACCTTCAGTTGCAAGGAGGAGCACAGATACAGCGGCCATCACAGAGGACCCACCCACCACCCTAATTGTACGACCTGCCAGCTCCCCAGCTGAGGACTCTGACGACACTGGCAATAGCTTTGAGAGAACTGTTGTTGGAGTACAGCAGGAGCTGGCCAAGGAGGTGTGGGTGGGGATGGAAAATATGGCACCCAGCCTAGATGTGGTGCGTTCGTGCATGATGTCAACTTCAGAACAGGCAGCAGCCATGCAAGGGTGAACATCAATCTTGCAAGAACTTTAAAAAAGTGTGAAGGAAATCAGCACAGCTGTAAGAGAGTTGACACAACACCTCGAGCAACAAACCTTTCAACACGTGCACGAATGCAATATTGACCCCTCAGGGCCGACCTGGCTGCCTACCACAGTGATGTGGCTGCTATTCTTAAGAACCAGCAGCTCCTCCTTGCTGAAGTACTGCCCTTAATAGCCCCACAGTTGGCAGATACCGGGATGTCTGACTCCACGTCCTCAAACACTGAGGTGTGTGTTACCCCTTCACATCCACCACCACCAAGGGCAGAGGAGACAACACACACATCAGAAGATGAAGACGTGGAACAAATCACCTTCACCCGTAAGAGTACCCGGTAGCACTAGTCCCTGCCACCTGGCCACTTATAACCAAGGTCCTGTGCTTTGTAACATGCCAGTCTTGCAACAGCTGCTCTCAAGCACTGTTCTCCAGCCCACTGTTTACCTTGTCACAATGCCCTGTGATTGTCTCTCACTAACTCATTGGCAAATCGTGTATGTTTGCACTGTATGACACTTCAACCCAGCATGTCCAATGACATGTCCTTTTGCACTTATGTAGGATCACAATGGAAGGCGTCACACTAATGGACTCACAATCATGGACAATGTAAATATAGCACAACAGCACTTTAAAATAAATAGCACTTCAACAACCACTTTGTCTCTGTGTAATGTGACACATCAACCGTGAGGGAGATTAGTGATGTTTGCTTATGTCAATGCAACTGCCCTGAAAGAATGTGTGCTGATAACTATGCACAGTGGTCTGGATTATACCATCATCTGCCCTTCATGAAGGTCAATTCTGAGGTAACTCAAAACTATACAGTAAAATGCTGTGTTGGACAGAATAAGTCTTCTTCAAGGGATGTCTAAGCCGAAAAATATTGCCTTCAAATTATTTTACTAGACAATCTTTACGTATGTGACATTTGTCACAGTTGTTTCCACACACACCATACAGCAGGAATGGATGTGTATGAGTGTACGTACAAATAAGTAAACTGGCTGTACAATGTAACAAATGATAGGTGTGAGTCATGTATACTATACTACTTGTGAATATACCATCACTCACCTTATAGGGCCTCACTTGAACATCAGGCTGCAGGCAGAAGTAACACAGTGTCCTCAATACCAAATCTGGTCCCAAAGTATGTGAGATTGAAAACATACATCAGAAATGAACAACACATTGGGATCCATAGTAACCTTGAGTGGTGGGTGCAATGGATGGCAGATTCTTAGCAAAGTAGCTCTGGTGTAGCTGCCAATGTGACAGCTCAATTGGGATTTGGTTGCAGGATGGGACACAAATGCAAATACTAAAGAGACACTGTTCACCCATGCCAAGGTCCTGATCCCCAAGCATATGAAACATACTGTAAAGGAGTACCTAAATATTTATTTAACAGTAAAAAAGGATAATAAACCCTGGGGAAACACCTTAACTAACCTAACTACACATTACCCACAACTGGCCCTAACTAACCTAAGCTAAACTTACTTATCACATTTAACTAAACACCCTAAACATCAACCCCCCACCAACCTTATAAGACGGGACATATGGAGGACAACATATACTAACCTAACCACATACTATCTTATACTAAACAAATATATTTTTTTTGTATTTTATATATATATATATATTTTAAACACCAAAACTCCAACATCATCCCCCACACACATAATAAAATAACATTTCAAAATATCATACCTCCAACCCACTACTACTAACTAAACTAAAAGCCTATTCTAACCTAACACTAATCCCCCTAAACCCACTAATTAAAAGAACCAGGAAAGAGGAGGGAGGGGAGGGAATCATGGCAGAGGGTATAATTGTTACAAGTTCGCCCTCCGCAGGGTCTTCTTGATGGCACGCACCCTCTTATTAATTTGTGACGCCTACTGCTGCAGCCTGTCTAGTCTCCGCAACATACGTTGCATGTCACGTTGCATCCCTCTGAAATCTGCAGGGTCAATGACTGCAGCAGGGGTGGTCTGAGTGTTAGTTGTAGATGTGTGTCCAGTTGGTGGTGCCATGCTTGTAGGGGGAGGTGCAGGTGCTGCTGTCAGTGGTCCTGGAGCAGTGGAAGTCGATGGGCATGCAGTGGTGCCTGATATCCTTGGTGCCACCTGGGTGGTAGTGGTGGTGCTGGTGGTGGCGGCTATTGTGGACCCCGAAGGGCCCCCTTGGGCAAATGCCCTCCACACACCTGAGGCTCATTCATGGCGATAACACCGTGCCATGTGGCAGAACCCAGCCTCCACATCAAGATTGTGGTGGCACTGAAACTCACGAATCTGGATGGCATCCATATTGGC
Source organism: Pleurodeles waltl (assembly GCF_031143425.1). Lineage (NCBI taxonomy): Eukaryota > Metazoa > Chordata > Amphibia > Caudata > Salamandridae > Pleurodeles > Pleurodeles waltl. The sequence goes on along the minus strand of NC_090450.1, from coordinate 741,873,464 downwards.
TGCTGTTAAAAAAGATAAAGCCAAACATTAGGTACTTCATTGTGTGATATAGCTACTGATGAGAATCAGACAATACATCTAATGTAGCTGAAACAGGCCATATCACCATACAGATCACAGATTCTCCCTGAGGAAGTACATGCCAACGCAGCCTACACATGTCCTATCTAACAGCACAGCAATGCTCTAAAAGATGTGTAACAACTGAAATAGCTATGCATCATTGTTCAGCCATTAGTCACGTAAACAAATGCTGCAAGTCCTCCACATGTGACAGGCCAACGTATGACTATCTTCTGGATGACAATCAAGGGCCACAAGATCTGTGATTTGTAAATGGAATTGCCAGGATGGAATGCAGTTTCTAATCATGAGTGGTTACCCTAAGTTTGGACAAGTGATTTACAGATTTACATGTCTGTGTACTAAACTTGGATCATCACACCTAGGTACACATTTCATAACCCTAAGCCTGTGGCTCAGGGGGGCGATGGACAAGCAACACATACTTTCAAACATCAAGGACACCCAGGAAGCTTTGGACAGCTGTACATGGGTTTGGGCAGTTCCTGGTACATTCACAGACCATGGCTAAAACATATGTTAGAGCCACATTTGCATCATCTATTGACGTGAAGGCAGCACTAATTTACAGGCTCCAGTAATGTTTTGTAACTCAGTGCAGCTGTTGCGTCAACAAATGACGGTAATGTGTAGCAATTATTGTATAACTCAGGGTCACTGTATGTTTAACTTGCAATCCACATGTCCAAATACATTGCTTGCAGCACATCAACAAATCTGCTACTGTCACTACAGATCATGTAAATGTGCTCATTACTCTGAATTGTACTCACCAACAGGGCCACCAATCACAATCCCCAGGTGGCCCAGCAGGTCTTGCTCCCTGGCAACAAGGTCAGCCCAGCGGTGCTTTAGTTGGGGGACGTTGCACGGTGTGTTGAAGACGCGTTGCAGATGGTACAGGACCATTGACCACCAGAGCCTCCGTGCCTCTGTGTGATACCCCTGTATCACCCTGCCACCTGCTTCGATCATCAATGGCAGGAAGTGACACACCAGCCAAATGAATCCCCCCAGCTCCTCCTCACCCATTTTACCCAGACATGGCCTACCCAACATGACTGAAATAATAAAGGAATTAAGGGGTACAGAGGATAATGAAGGGAAATGAAAAGTAAATAACCTGAAAACAGCCGAAAACAGCCCAATTATCCCCAAACTAACACTGCCCACAACAGACTCCCAACAGTACAAAGACAAAATTAGACACCAGAAATGACAAAAATACACTTATACAGGATACCACAGACACTTAGAAAACACCAAAAGACAATATAAAGAGCACACAGGAGACAAATTCACAATATTCACAGAGAGACAAGTCCAAACACAGCCACACAGTCAAGAAAAATAACAGACTGCAAAGTGAAAGTGAAAGTACACCCACTGTACCAATTCTGTAAACAGGATATCCTATTACATCACTTCCTGCCTCAAATGCGGTGCGTTTTTACTATGATGCGTCAAAATAATATAACGCTTATAGTCTGTGCGTCATTTTTCTACGCATATGTGGCATTTTTTTAACCATATGCTTCTTTTTTAACGTGTATGCGTCAAACTTTATGTCCTTGACTGGGTTTGGGTCATTTCTCACATTTTATAGTACATGACAGCTGTAACTATACAGAGATAGGCTGTTTGCACCTACAGTGTGCATTCCGGTGTATGAGCATATGTGGCAGATCACACTACTGCGGACCATGATCCTCTAGTTGTTGTACCAGATTTGCACTCTTCACTGACGCAATAGATCCCCAAACCTTTGGAATACAAATTGTTATTACCCAGTTTGAGCAGGTTGTGTGTCAAAAGAGGATAGCAAGGCTACACAACTTAATACAGTAACTCATTGCCTGTGTGTCAATGTGTGTGAATTGGCTATTTAAATTTTAGTTGTCCCACTGTGTGAACATCACAAGACGTCTTTTCATAAATGTGCTTGAATGCATGTGTTGTCAGTGTGGATAACCATCAGATGCTATTCAGTGTGGAAATGAGTAAGGAAATGTGTTTGTCATACACATAGCAACAAATGCTGTGTGAACTTCCCAAAATTTGGGGACAAAAGCATCTCCCATGACAAACCATGCACAGGATAGATAGAGGATGGTTGATCATGGCAATGTTCCAAGACTAAGCCATCACATCTCCTGAATGTTGGATACCACTTCCTGGTCACTTGTTTCGATACTACCCATGAGTCAGGCATTTGAAAATGCTATGTGGGTACGGTGTTTGTGACACAGAGTCCCAAAACCAATCCACAAATGTAATGTCACTCCACAGTTTGAGTCATATAAATGACCTATGTTTCTCTCGTGGCAGTGGAGGACCAGCAGACCAAGCAGCACATGTTCACATATTTCCAGTGGTTAATTGCACAAAGGTGTCCAGTTTATGTGTGTGGGGCCATGTGTAGCCTGTGTCATTATTGGGGTCCATGTTGTCACAGTTACGTGCAGGTCTAGTCATGAGTCTGTGGAGCCATTCCCTGCATTAACAAATTATCCTTCACTGGTGATTTGAATGAAAGCCAAAGAGGAATTGAGAACACACATGGGGATAGATCAGCTATGGCACTGCAGAAGTCTTATGAGACTGGCAACAGGGAACCTTGGTGTGCTCACAAAGTTAATGGATCAGTAATTTTTACACAGGGTGGCCTCTAAAATTCCCACTGCAGCCGGGAACATCAGTGCCTCTGTGACCGTCAGGGTACAAACATGTTTTGACATTTCATGCACATTATCAGACGTTGTTTGTTGTGCTGGAGGCACCATACCCAATCCATGCATACATCCATGGCACACTGTCACTATTTGTCACTCATGCATACATGAAAGCCAGACTAGGGATGGGCCGTGATTAGGCTATTTGAAGACATGTCCCACCCCATGATACGATAAGTAAACTGATTACGCTATACAATGTATTTGAGTATTCATTGTAGACCTACCTGACACAATACCCCAGGAGGAAAGTGAGGGCATGGAAAGCAACTATGAGACAAATGTAGCCACAAGGAATCTTTATGGTAACGCAAAGACAAGAACCAGTCAGGCTAACAGGATGCAGGGTCAGTTAGGACCAAAAATGAACAAGGCAAATACACTCTGAGCAGACTGCGACTGGTCAAAGCTGGAACAACACTGTGGAAAATGAAAAGTGTATTTGTCCTGTGTGCTGCAACGTTACACAATAACCCAAGGCATGTGTTACAGCAATGCATAACAGGGATATACATATAATGGCAGCTTCTATGCCGTTTCAGGCAGCAGCAAGGTCAGTGCATGTACAAATGGCTGGTCTGCATGGAAGTGCTCACAGGTGTGTGCAGCTTCAGTCTCTCACAAGTCCTGTAGGTGAGAATCAAGTTCAAAGGGCCAACAGTGCCTTTCACATGGGAAGCAATGGACAGGTGATTACAGGTCCTACAGACTACCAGGCAGTGAATTATCTGAGCCGAAGACCATGCAGACAGATGAACTATGACTATGGCATGCCATACTAAAGAGGGAAGCACACTGGAGCCAGAATGTGAGTCTGGGTATGTGTAGATGAAGGATTCTCTGGATACAAATAGTCCATTTCCAGGGCCCCCTATAGAAGGGTGGGGAGAGACAGAAAACATGGCAGTGGCAGGACTTATGACCTGGGATGGCATGTGCAGGGGATGTCTTTTGAGCAATGCTAGTCATACCTGGGGCACTTGTGCTATCCATTTGAAGCTTACATGGACTTCTTGTCACACATACTCCTTGCAAAGATAGCTGATGTAACACTTATTGCTGTCAAAGATCTGGATCATACATTCCTGTTACCAATGCAATAGCACATCCACTGCGTCATGTATGTGGCAATTTTCCTTATGAATGATGGTGTCTTTGTTGTGTGCCGTATGCTGCAATGAACCATGTTGCCAACATGTATGTGTGAAATAGCTGTGGTCCTCTGATATTGCCCTTCAAATGTGAAATGGACAGGATATATGTCATTTACAGTGTGTCAAGTTTGGTGTACATTCATACTCATCAAATGTGATGTGGAGTTTTCAGTATCCTAATCTGTATTTCTGCAATGCTGCACTCTGATTATGAATCTTAGGGATAATGTGAGGCATAAACAATTACCCAGACCATGATATAGTGATTAGAATAGGTGTTTAATGACATATGGTAAGACAGTGTTGATGGTGACTATAGTTAAAAGAAGTTTTGGACAATGTGTTGTCTCCGACGCAATCCTGCTGCAGTGTTTGGATAGTCCCCCTCATGCTGATGGACCACATCCTCCTCTTCCTCCTCTTCAGCCATTTGTGGGTCTGGTTCATAGAGGGGAATGTTCCTTCTTACACAAATGTTGTGCAGGATGGCACAGGTCAAAATGATCTTGCAGACCATTTCTGGTGAGTATAGGAGGCTGCCTCCGATGATGTCAAGGCACCTGAATCTTGACTTCAGGATGCCAAAGGTCCTCTCGACTATGGTGCGTGTCCTCCGATGTGCCTCATTCTAGGCACGCTATGATTCTCTGCTTGGGTTTGCAAATAGGGTCATGATCCATGGCTGGATCCCATACCCCTGATCAGCTGAAAGAGAAAATTAGTGAGAACATTTTGATGTTGCTTGCACCATGAATATCACTTTGTATGGCAGTTGTTCTCTTGTGTTGTCTGTGACTCATCTGTGTTTGTCTTATTGTGTGGAATCCTAGGCTTCTAGGATGTACCATCGGCATTGGGATGTTTCATTATTTGAACTGGTGTTTGGCTGATTGACCGGATGTCAGTGGTATTTTTGTAGTCTTGCAGTACATTGTGTACTCCCATGCATTATGTCATGTGAAAGAGGTGTCCATGTGTCTTAACTGGGGGTGACATGATACTTCCATACACAGAATAAATTCCACAGTGGTGGTGACACTGTTCCATCTATATGGCCTGGACATCCCATCCAATTAAACATATGCAATAGAATTTGTTAAACATCAGTGAGGCCCTTTGATTTGGCTAGGTGACATTGTACAACACATCTCCATAAGTTTGCAGCACTGACGTGTTGACAATTGACAATGCACAAATATCCCATGTGTGACAAGTTCTCTGCAGACCTATTTATCTGCCCTTACCGAGTTGACTCATGTTCAAACGTGTACCTATACTACTGAACCTGGTCCAGTTCAGCTGGCAAACTTGGTTGTGAGGTTGACGGTTTGAGTGTCAGAAGGTCCATATGCCTGTACATCTGTTGTGTATATGTGTAATTGTCTCAAACCGTGTGTGTAGGAATGTGCACTTTCAATATTGTCACATCAATATGTGTTCTTAGCACAGTCCACTTACTTATTGGTAGTGGGCAATGTCAGAGCAGAAGTGATGTGAGATATTGATACAGCCTCAATGATTCCATGTCACCTTCATTAGAGTCATCATCATCATGCTATGTGTCTCATGGTGTTTGACCTGCAGCGAAACACATTACACACCCCTTACACAGTACTTATTGCTTGGAAGGTTATTGATGTGATATTGAAAGATTAATCTTCCAAGTTGTACTGCCAGTTAAGGCCATGTCAATGTCATTGTGTTGTTTTAAATTGGTCCCTTGTGTCTGTGGAGTGGCATCCGTTGTTATTTGCATCTGTCATTTGTCCATAGGTGTATATCCCATTGGGTGAGGATATCACACATGACTAGCAGTGTCACAACCTCATTGTCTTCCTAGCCACGTGTCAATGTAGTGGTGTATGTGTTGTGTGTCCTACAGGGTTGCTGTGCTGTGTGTATATAAGTAGGTTTCTGTACTTACCAACAAGTAGGCAATTTCTATATCATCCATCCTGGAAGTGATGATTGATGGTGCAGTGGCAGAAGATGAATGAATCATGTACACTCCCAGGATACTTTGCCATGCTGTTGGTGATCAATCCCCGGTGATCGACAATGGCCTGCACATTGATGGAGTGTGTGTGATTCCTGTTGCGGTATAGATGTTCGGTTGCAGCAGGTGACACAATGCGTACATGTGTGCAGTCAATGGCACCAAGCACGTGTGGGAAGCCATTGATTTGGTAGAAGCCCTTTTTGGTCTCCTGCTGCTTCAGCTGTGTGTTGGGGAAGCTGATGTGGCGGGGTGTGAGGGAGATGATGGCATCCAATACCTTGGGTAGGAAGGCAGAGAATGAGGGCTGTGAGATCCCGGCAACCAGGGCACCAGTGGTTTGAAACAAGACACTTGCCAACATGTGGAGGACAGCTAGCAGCTTGGTCTTTGGTGGAATGGTGTGGGGTGTCTGCAAGCTGGGTGCCATCTGTGGCTCAATGTTGTGCAGCAGCTGCTGAATGGCTTGCCAGTTGAGTCTATACCTCTGGATGATGTCTTGTTGCTGGAGTCCCTAAGGGTTGTCCTGGTCCTGAATATCCTCTCCTGCCTTCTGCGTTGCCTTTGGGGTCCCTGCTGGTGTTGTGGAAGCTGCTGGTGTTGGTCCTGTGCTCTGCATCTTCGTGCATGCTGGATAAATAGCACCTCCATGTCTTCCTTTTGGAGCTTTGCTGTTGCTTCTGTGTGTTTTCCTTAAGTACTGGTGTGCTTGCCCCATTTTAATGCCTGCCCTGACCCAGGTGTTATTTTTTTATGCAAATCGGGATGTGCGTAATTTTCTGACTCCGCCTCTCGGCCGTGCGGGATTTTTGCGAGGTAGCATAAATATGGCGCATGGGTGTTTAAGTCATTTTTTGGACTGGAACGCCTACCTTGCATGTCATTAACATAAGGTGGTTTCCCGCATCCAGAAAATGACGCACATGGAGGAATTTTGACATTTGCGGGGTCTGGCGTCATAGTAGAAATATGGTGCAAGGTTTGCGCCGAATGTGCGTCAAAATGTTTGACGCACATTTGGCGCAGACAGAGTATAAATATATCCCTAGATGTCTGTGGGAGTTTTGGTCCGTATGCTTCTGTGCATGCTCCTTGTGTGCATATGCACCTGTATACTTGAAGGATGCAAAAGCCAAAGGTTTTTCTTTGACAATGTTGTTTTAAAATAATTAAGGACTACAAAGGAAGTGAGGTAGAAAGAAAAGAAATCAAGGTGACGGTGGCATTCATCATATGGATTTGTTTGTGATAAATTGACCGCAACCTTGGCTGTTTGGTTTTTATTCAGTTGGGTTAATGTGAATGCTTCCCATAAAACATTCCCCATCCTAATACATCTTTGCAAGAAAGGTTTCAGCAGATATATGTGGTCAAGACAAAAAAAACTTGTAGAAGCCTTTTCTTGGGGGAATCTACTTTCATGAACTGTTTTCAGAGTTTTTCAAAATTAATAAATTGTCAAGTTTAACTCGATAATAGACTTTCATTACCTTCGCGGAGCACACTCTCTACCCCACCCCAACTCTCTCTTTATCTCTTCCCACTTCTAACACCTCCTCACCCACTGTTGTGAAACGCGTCTTTTGTCAGCCCCTGTTTTTTCTCTCCTCCTTTCCTATGTCCACTATAATCAATGCCTTCTGACCTCCGTTCCACTCCTTTGACAGTTTGTCCTCTAAGCAGTGCTTAATTTGTGCTGGTGGTTTCCGGTGTTGGGCATCGGCACTTATTTTTCCGCCTCAAGCATTTACTGTGAGCAAAAGACACATATGTGAAAGTTGGAGGAAGAGAAAAGCGAAAAAATGTCACAAAGGGAGAAAGTAGAAAGCTGCGTGAGTGAGTTGAAGTGGCAGGGAGTGGCTGTAAATGGATTACAGAGGCCCGAGTTGGCTTCAGAATTACGCTACCTCAGTATTACGTGCTCGCCATTCAATTGCAGCAGCCGTGTGTTTCAAAGGAGAGCTTTGGGCACCGGCACTTTTTTATTTACAAATTAAGCACTGCCTCTAAGTTTAATATGGTTGGGCTGGACAGCGTACCTGTTGCCAGACTATTATGTAAGTATCACCAGAAGAAGGGCTTTGACTCCACCGACAAGTTGGGTGCTAGGATTACATGTTTTGATTACTAATTTTATTGATTTTGCTATGCAAAGACAAATCAATCACCAGTACAACTGTAGTCACCCACACACGCCCCTGCGATGATACAGACTTAATCAGTAATATTAAGACATGAGACCATGGCAGGCAAGCAATTTCCCCCATATCATTTCATGTTTACGGGGAAGCCTCAGGCCTTGTAAACTGGCTCTCCCAGTGCTGCACACTAGTCCATTTCATCCCTTCATTCATTCGCCGAGGATTACATGTTTTGATTGGGCAGAAGTTGTATGCTTCCACAAAAAAAGTGCGTGCCCTCCTTGAAGATGTGATACTTTTGTTTATTTGTCCGGTTGCTTGAGCTTGACTTTTCAGGGACACATATGTGACATTGTAATGCTATTAAAGTGTCCTAGGTAACTAGATCATTTTTCTCTGGCAGTAGCACAGATGGGAGGAGGCAGACATAAATGTAAAAAGATTTTTTAGCCTGGCTTGACAACACAGCTGTCCCTTGACCTTATGTAGTCAACAAAAAAGGAGCCTTCAGTGTCCTACTGAGAGAGGGACTTAGGCTCCATTCATATGTTTGTGCCCCTAAATACAGAATTGGATTGGGCTGAATGTGAGTGCTTCCTCTATAAAGACTGCATGTATTACATATTTTGGCTTGAGGCAAAGAATGTATTATGAAATGTTATAATAAAAGCACCAAGCCTGAAATAGTTATTGTGAAAAGCATAGGTTAACGTTGCTAAGCATGTAGGTGTGAATTGCTATTACTTTACATTAAAGCCTACAGATTATATTTTTTTCACTGAATCTCAAAGATTACTGTAGTGGGCAATAGTTTTGTTGTTGGCCACCCATTCTGAGAAAGTTTTTGGGGCTTTATCTGTATTGATTCTTGTTAGGCCCTTTTGAGAGGGCTTGTATAATGTTTTGCATGTTATACTTTTCTGCATAATTGTAGTTTTATAACTGCATGCATGATGGTTGCCAGTTAATGTGTACTTGAATATGCCGGTGTTGGGTAATGTGCAAAACTCAGTAGAATGGGCTTAAGCTGGTTATGGTGAGAAGCCAATTATAAAGGCTGTTACTCTGAACTAAAGCCTACAGATGTTTTTTTTGCTACATGGAATCTCGTTGATTACCTTAGCAGTCACTGGTTTTGGTGTTGATTTCCCCTTGATAAACCATGAGTTTAGAAAATTTGCACAGCAGGAATTCTTGTCAAGCGGTGATGGGATTAATTAAAAAAAAAAACCTACATCGCTGCTGCCGCACTGCTCCTCTGTTGCAGCTGCAGGCACAGGCTCCCAGCCTGCCCTGCAGTCAATCTGAACGCTGCCAACAACAGCGTTCGGATTGGCTGGGAGTGCCCAGCCAGGGCGCCCCCAGGCAGACTGGGAGCCTGTGCCTGCTGTCTCCAGCCAGCCAAACATACATATGCACTGAGGGGGAGTTCTGAGCGCTCCCCCCTCAGTTCCCATCATAGCCTGTGGCCCCACCCTTTTACTACAAAACGAACGTTGTAGTGAATGTTTTGCAGCTGCTGCTGCTGGCGGGGGGCAACACTCCTCCACCATAATAGAGTAGCCATGCCTGTTCCTTTCCCTATGAGCTGCGAGGAGCCTTGAAAGTTCTTCCACCAAGCTGGGCAGGGGTGCAATGGGCTGCAGCAGGGTAGCAGTTATACGTTTTTTCCAGTGAGCAGAGAGTCACCGTCAGCTCTCCACTCAATACTCAGGAGTGTTTTACTCTGACTGGCAGACAGCAGGGAAACTGACAATGTTTGAATATTGTATGGGTGAATAGCACGTTTAATATTGCATGCCTTTTTTCGCACTTGAAGGCCATCTTCTCCCGCCAGAGGCCAAAGGAAAATAGAACCACTCAATGACATTTAATTTCGCAGCCCTGCCCGTGCCGAAGATCCAGCAAGTTTGTCTCAGAGAGGCCGGGAGGGGCTAATGGCAGGAGCACAATGAGACATTTTCTAGCATTCGGGTCAAGAATTTTTCAATACTGTTAAGGACAGGGGGTCAAGGATTATGCTTCTCTTTCTTTAATTTTATTTTCTCTGCAGCCAATTACAAACAAATAAACAAAACACTACAAATCCCATGAATCAAAGGTACCATGTGACCAACCATAGAGATCTCCACCCAATATAATATGCTAATGACGTGAACAAGTCCTCTTTCTTTGCACGAGGATAACCAAAATAGCCTCATCAACAATGCCATAACAACCATCCATAGAAAACTTCCAAGTCCTGGAACAACAGATTGCAGCACGAGGCTTCAGCAAACCCAGCCACTCCACACCAGCCAGAAGGCGAACGTCTAGATGAGATGCAGGAACACAGCTGTGCACAGCAGTCACCACAGGGAATTCTCACTTGTCATCATTTCCTTAAGAAGAGACCAAAAGTAGAGCCATAAAATATGCTCTAATCCCAAGAACAAACAATTTACCAAATTAACAATCCTCAATAGGGAAGGGAGCACTCAAAAATACAGAATAACCTTCATAATAACATATATTAGCATATATTAGCAATAAAAACAAAACAAATATCTGAGTCAGATAATAACTAACCACAGTGGGGGTGGGATAATCCTTGCCTCTGTGTCCTTAATATAATTGAAAAATTTGAGACGCGAATGCTAGAATTGTTTTTATTCTATGTCAGTCCTGGAGGCTCAGATTATGCTTGTTCAAAGCTGATTCACCACAACTGATGCAATATCGTCAATAGGTTTACAATAAAAAGCCTTGAAAGTCGACTGAGAGGACCAATCGGCTGCTGTCAGAATGTCCACCAAATGAGAACCTGAAGCAAAAGACTTAGACGCCATGGCACCTCTTGCCCAAAGAACACCAAATTTAGCAGTATTAATACCTGCCTCCTGTAACAGCCATCACAACCATCTGGCTAGAGTAGTGGAGGAAACAGGTTTGAAAGGCTTCTGCAATGCAATAAGCAATTGGACTCCCATATCAGTACAAAATTCAGCTGTACTTACATCGTAAGCTTTTAAGCACTCCACCACACAAAGCTTAGGACTGTTAACAAACATAGTATAAGAAACTGATCTGGTATTACATTTAGTCCGGGGTGAAATAGCAAAGGTCACTCCCTCAGGAGAAAAAACCCTACCTGAAAGATCTAATGCCCTAACATCCGAAACATGTTTACACAAAATCAGGCATAAGAGCATAGTAAACTTGGCTGAAATCTGCTTCCCGGATAAATATTTGTCAGCCTGCCAGGACTCCAGAAAATGTAAAACCACACTCACGTCCCGCTCAGCCACTGGCTTACCATCCACAGGCAAATGCCCAGTCGAAATGGCTGACCTATAACTATTAATGGACCTCTAGGCTAAGCTGGAGGAAGCTAAAGAAGACAAGAAAATCACGACCAAACTGTAGTCCGCAGAAGCTGGATCTGCATTCCTTGAACTGCACCAATGACACCATTGTCGCCAAGCAGAGGCATAGTGTTTTTGAGTGCCAGATGCCCAGGCCTTTGTGATAAAAGTCCTCAGACTCCTGCAAAAGCCCTGGGAGACTCCATCTTTTCCTGAAATTTTTCACATCACAAGAGAGAGGCTCTCCGACAGGATCAATGGATGTGGAAGGCCCGCTGTGTCCAGCAGAAGGTTCCCTCGGTGCGGAATCAACACCGAGGAAGCACAGCTCATTTCCAGAACAACTGGAAACCAAGCCTGTGCTCTCCACAGAGGAGTCACGAGAACCAGATCCACCCCTTGCCGACGGGTTTGAGCCAGAACCCTAGAAATCATCATAAAGGGGGAAAAGGTGTAACACCAGAACAGAGACCAATCCTGCAGAAAAGCACTGGTCGCTAAGGCTTCAGGATCTGGGCGCTAACTGAAAAAGCTGCTCACTAGGCGGTTGAGACGGGACGCAAATAAGTCTATGTCGAGGGGACCCCAGGGAGAAAGCAAGACCTGGAATACTTTCGGATGGAAGCTTCCAATCGCTGTAATCCAGCAGATGATGCGATTGCCAGTCTGCTACTGAATTGTCCCGATGAGGGAGATACTCCGTCACCACAGAGATCCGGTGTTGGAAGCAGAAGTGCCAAAAATCCTTGACTATCTCCACCAGAATATGAGACTTTGTCCTGCCCAATTTGTTGACATACCTCACTGCTGAGGTGTTGTCCATCGACAGGAGTATGTAACAATCCATCTTGACTGGCGAAAGGCTTTGAATCACAAAGGATCCCATCAGCAACTCCAGACAATTGATATGAAACACTATTTACAACTGGTACCAGCAACCCCGTGGAAACTGGACGGCAACCCGCTCCCCATCCCCAGCGACTGGCCTCGGACTCTATCACAATGTCCAGGGAGGTCCCGAAAATCACCCTGCCGTTCCAGGCATCCAAATGCTTCAGCCACAATTGAAAGGGGAACTTGCTCTGAGTAAGCGAGCCCCTTCTGAAGATAAGAGATCTTTAGCCGCTGGAGGGCTCTGAATTGTAGGGGACCCGGGAAAATGGCCTAGATCGATGAGGACAACAGACCCACCACTCAAGCAATCGCCCTCAAGGATACAGTCTGTTTGGACAACGTCCTGAAGAAGAATGGTGTCCACTCCAGGTGGGACAGTACCTGAAGAGGGCACTGAGACATGGTAATGATGTCGTGGAGATAAATAATTAGGCGCACGCCTCTGGCACAAAGGAATTCCGCTACTGGATGCATTACCTTTGTGAAGCACCAGGGTACAGAAGAGAGACGAAAAGGAAGGGCTTTGTATTCAAAGCATCGTTCTTTCTAAAGAAACTGGAGGAAGCACCGATGAGGGGGAAAAATAGGGATGGTCAGACAAGCATCCTTGAGGTCTAGGCAAACCATACAGTCCCCCTTTTGTAAGAGGTCTTGCAACAGATGGATGCCCTCCATTTTGAAATTACAGTATATGATCCACCTGTTGAACTCCTTCAGATTCAGGACCAAACGGGAACCGCCCCCTTTCTTGTCTACTAAGAAAAACAAGCTGAGGAAGCCTGACGGGTGAGGAAAAGGCTCGTATGGCCCCTTTGAGTAGGAGGTCCGACACTTTTGCAGAGATGAACTCCTGATCGTGAAGCGAAAAATACATCACAGGAGGAGCTATTTGAGATGGAAAGCTGTAAAACTCTAGTTTGAAACCCTGCATAGACTCCAGAACCCAGGCATCCTGAGTAATCCTGCACCAATTGTGGATAAATAATCCATTCCTGCACCCCAGGAGACATATCCAGAAAGTAAATCAGTCTAACATGCAGATCCTGAATCTTGGAAGGAAGCTTGGATTGCTTTAGCTCTGCCTCTTTGGAATCTGCCTCGACCCGCTCTTGGGCGAGAAGGGTAGAAGGTAGGGGAAGGGGGAGTTGGGGTCCTGGTAACCTCCCCTGCCTTGGTGGCAAAAGCCTTGTAGGAGGCCTTGATTGAAATTGAGGCTGAATGCTCACCCAAGAAAGCATCCGACCCCTCAAAAAAGTGGACAAAGAACTTTCTTTATAGAGCCCTGTGCCTTATCCAGGATAGCGTATGTGGCTGCAAACTGCAAACTTAGTTCTTTTACCAGAGGAGAACCAAAGAGGAGACCCTGGGCAAAGGGTCTGGCTTCCAAAGATGTTGGGTCAATCAGTTTGGGATCCATCTTTATTAGGATGGAGCGGCGGCGCTCACACGAAATTGCACAGTTGGCATTCCCCAAAAAGCACAGTGCTCTCCGGGCTCCGCCCACTAAAATCTCGGGATCGATGGGGGTTCCCAACTCATTGGCCTGGACACCCAGCTCTAGAATTTCCGTAATGGGTCTGGCAATATCTAAATGTTTGTCCTGGCTAAGCACGTTCAATACCTTTTTTGGGGTCTTTTGAAAACTTCTTGAGACAGGTGACCAATGTAGGGTCGATCTCGGGGGTCTCCCTGACCTTAGAGGCAAAATCAGATCTGGGGCATTCTGATCTCAGCCAAGATCTTACCCCTTCTCTAAGCCATGACGAATGTGGGATTCCGTGTAATCTGCCACCTCCATTGGAGGAGTCCAAATAGTGGCCCTGGGGTGGACAATATCTTCTGGCTCAAATCTTGGGAGGCTGCAAAGACTCCTGAATACGGTGTGTCTTCTTGGCACAATTACGGGAGGCAGGTTCCTCGCCTGGGTCTGATGCTTGCCCAAAAGAGGAGAAGTCAGATTCCTCCCTGTCCTTGGTCTTAGGGTCTGAAACGCTGTAGTCATGGTCTTGCGCCAGAGACCTGGCAAAACTTTCAAAATCTGCAGCATGGCGGTTTGGGGTGTCCTTAGGATCTGAAGGCACCTGACAGAAGAGTGTTTCCTCATTGACGAGGGGCAAGGGAGGGGAGATCCAACCCTGGCGCTCGGCAAATCCCATTAGATGCTGTTTAATAGGCCTAATGGCTTGGGCCAAGGCTTTGTTTATCTTAAGGCGTACCCCAGAGAATGCTCAAATGACCCCGCAGGGTTGTAATAAAAGAAAGGCTCATAAGTCTCATCCCCATAATGGGCCATGATGACAAGTATAAGAGCATTAGTTGCAATAAATGCAGTTCAGTTGTAATAAATGCTTCAGGCAGGAAGAGTTGAAAACTCTGTGAAGGAGTTAATAATTTGTTGAAGCGTGGAGGGAACCCTGCACGGAGAGGCTAAATATAGACAAAGCCTCAATAGAAATTATTTCAACCTTGTAGCTAATGCTCATAGTACATCAAATGGGGAGAAATCAGACACAGGAGGCCTGAGACGGAGAACGTGTGTCTCTCTGTGTTCCTCCGCATTTCAGATCAGACGGGAGTAAAGCCAGCAGTAAAACATGCTTGCGCGTGTGGCCGCAGCTATTATAATAATAAAAAGAGTACTGCACGTGCTAGACGCACGTCCTCTCTTCCCAGCTCCCGATCCACAGATGATACAGTGCAGCGACCAGTGCCGCGCAGGGAGGTAGAATATGTTTTCGAATAAAAGAGGGACAATCGACTGAAAGCGGGAAGGTCGTGAACCTGCTGATCGCTCCACCGCAATGCGCGCAGTGAGAGGTGAGCACCTGCTGCAAACAATGTTAATAAAGTTTAAGCAAGCATAAAATACCTTATAAACACAATAATATGCGATAAAGTGTAAGGCTACTTAACTGGCTGCTGAGCAGCAAAGTAAAGAAAGAGAACCAAAATATGAGCCTCTGATCCTGACATAGAATCTGTATAGGGACATAGGCAATAAACAATGTATCCTACTGGCAGGTAACCATATCAACGAGTCCTCCAGGCCTGGCACAGATAGGATTAATTTTTTTGTAGGCAGAGCAGCAGTAAAGAGATTAACTGCTGCACACACGGCTTTTTTTGAAGCACTGCATGAGCCCCAGTGCATGTCTGGGAGCTATGTATGCATGTCTAATGCATCTTAATGTGGTTATACGGACACCTGCATTAAAATGCGTTAGTCTAACTCATAATGTGTGGTACTTGGCAGGTCTGCCTTAGCTTAGCGCTGCAGGAGCTGAGAGCTCTGGCATTTCAGCGCAGCGGCCACCCTGGTGAGATCTGGGGCTACGGCAGACCAAGCACAGCGCTTGCAGTAGACAGGAGCGGCCTGCACCGCATTTGAGCTGCCCCTGCGATTGTCTGCCTGCTGATCAGTGTTCGGACTGGGGGTGAGTTAGGCCACGTGCATTACTGGTGCATGTCTGGTGCTGACTGGGAGGCGAGTCGCAACCGCTGTCTCCTGCTGCCTCCGGATCCCCTGCTTGAGCGCTCTGAGACCTGTACACAGGAGGTACCTGCCTCTGCCTCGTAGTGCCCCCTGTTCTAAGGCTATAATTTATCTCCATGTGACCTATGCCTTACTTCTGCCTGCAGGGGCCACGCTTATTGACTCGCTGGATAGAGCTCCCTGTGCACAATCATTGCCACTGCTGAGGGTGCGGTGGGTACTATCCACCTTATTTAGGGACCCCCTAGAACCTAAAACACACAGTACTGCACATGGGTACAGCAGAGGACATTTCATAATGTGGCAATTACTGAGCCAGTAGTGTTCACAGTGTAACCCCCGTTCATATATGTCTTGCCATTATTGCCTAATGTGGGTTCCATCCCTGTTTACGGTTCTCATGGACGACACCATCAGTCTACTGAGTTGTGATTTCCTTACCCCTGACTGGGAGGCTGCATTATTTATAGTGACTTTGCCAGACTGTGGGGCCTTGACTTATATGCTAAAACCTACAGTGCATGAGTTTATCTGGCCCCTGATGCTTTAATCTGGTCCAGAGTGTGACCCTTAGCTCCATGCACACTACCTTAAATCCTGCACATTGTTCTCCGTGACTGGGGACCCAAGTCTTCGGACACCAAAGGAAACCTCATTGACCCTGCCTGTACAGGCTATCACCTGTGGGGTATGCTTTGGTTAGCCTGCAGGGCAAATTCTCACCTGCACTCATCTAGCTGACCTGCAATTCAGTGCTCTGGGCACATGTGGGGGCTGTCCACTGTTCCCGTCATTTTAACTTTGCCTTTGGGGTTGTCTCGTACAGGCCATCATGATGGTGATACCCAAGGCAACCAAATCATTGCCTACTGGCACGAGCGAGGTGACAACATCGTCAGTATCCACAGATCGAACCCTGGACACTCTGCACCACTTCAAAGCAACTCTCCAAGCCTACTCCACCCAGTTTGACAAGGTGTTGCAAGCCAATCTAGACAGCTAAACTTCCCTGAAGGCCTGGAATGACACTGTCTCATTGGATGTAAATTTGTTGAGGGGTAACCACCGCAAGCTACCTGGGACTGACAACAAAGAACTCACCCTCACAGCACTGAGGCCTATGGTGCAGGAGCTGCAGGCACGGCTGAAGACCATGAGGGGAGGAAGGGGCCAGTCTTCACCACAGAGCAGAAGACGCAGAGGGACACTCCTCGTGTAATAACATCCATTTCCTGGGATTCACTGAACAATCCAAAGGCCCCAGCATAGAGCTATTCCTTGAGGACTGGCTGATGAAGATAGTACTTTCAGACAAATTGCCAAAATTGTTCTCCATAGAAAGGGCACATAAGATCCTGGGCATACCACCCTCCTACCCCTGGGTGCCCCACTGCAACTCATCATAGCACAACATTTCAAGCACCGAGACCGTGACTTGCTGCTGCAGCTGTTCCATGCTAAAGACCCCTGGTAATATGACAATGCTGTGATGACAGCATACTTCGACTTTACAGTGGAAGTGCAGCGGCTACGTGACTCTTACTCCAGCATCAAACAACATCTCTGTGAGTTGGGTCTTAAGTATGCACTTCTTTTCCCAGCAAACCTCTGGGAGGTGGATGGTGAGACAGCCCACATCTTCCCCTCCCCAGAAGATGTGTGGACCTGGCTACATTTTATCGGATTGGTACATGATCCGCCCAAGGAGTCGAATGCTGGGGAATGGTTGTAAGCCTCGACAATGCAAGCAATGGTCCTTCTGGATAAAGCCATCCGGGGATCAGGTGTGCCTGCGGAACAAGCACTGCTGGTGTCAGAGGCCGAACAGTACAGCATGAACTCCTTCTCTCTGCTACGACTTGAACACCCATCGAAGTTGGGATCGGGCTCAGGATGCTCTGACTCATCGGCGGCCACTGTCTTCAGGGCCCAAAAGTCACCCCACGATCTGCAGATGCCCTACAATACAAGTACTGAGAGCTCCAGCTTGAACAGAAAAGCATGGTGTGTTTGCTATTGGACTAGACCTTCCCAAAAGTAAGCTGTGAAACTCACAATAAGAAACAGATGGGAGGGCTGAATGCTGACACATCCGTTTAGGGCCCAATTCGCAGGGACAGAGGACATTAGCACTTCCACACCCCAAGAGGGACTCCAAAGTGGGCATTTCTAATACGTTATACAGTTTATTTGCAATATGGTTTAAACTTAGGTCAAGTCTGTCTGTCAACTTGTTACATTGCATTCTGGATTTTGTCCAGGGGTGTTTGGGCGGGGACTCATGAAGCACCTGACCTGAAAGGGGTACAAATGTTATGTTATGTTCCACTTGTTGGATTTGTTTTAGTGTTCCTCTGAGGTCCATTCCTCCCTAGCCAAGCTCTTCAACCATTCTATGGTGGTTCTCTGTTCTTTCCTAGGAAAATCAAATATTTCATCTACATGCTGATGACAATCAGCTGTACCTGAAAGTAGACTTGCCAGAGGACAAAGGAAGACAAGTGAAGACCCTAGAAAACCTACAATCAAGGATGACCCAACATTTTTCATTAAATCCTCAGAAAACCATTGCAAAAAAAAGATAAGGTACTAAATTGGACTGCATTGGGAAATCAAGTCATTCATATTGTTAGACCCCTAACTTTTTGCCTGCCTACCTCCACTTTTTTTGCTGGTTTTAGGACTCTGCGCACTTTACCACTGATAAACAGTGCTAAAGTGCATGTGCTTTCTCCTTTTAAACATGATGGCATTGAATCATAGCCTATTGGATTATTTAATTTACTTATAAGTCCCTAGTAAAGTGCACTATATGTGCCCAGGGCCTGTAGATTAAATGCTACAAGTGGGCCTGCAGCATTGATTGTGCCACCCACTTAAGTAGCCCCTTAACCATGTCTCAGGCATGCCATTGCAAGGCCTGTGTGTGCAGTTTCACTTCCAATTCGACTTGGCATTTAAAAGTACTTGCCAAGCCTAAAACTCCCCTTTTTCTACATATGTCACCCCTAAAGGAGGCCCTAGGTAACACCTAGGGCAGGGTGCTGTGTAGACAAAAGGCAGAACATGTACCTGTGTAGTCGACATGTCCTGGTAGTGTAAAACTCCTAAATTCATTTTGCACTGCTTTGGAGGCCTGCTCCTTTCATTTTCGCTGCCCTCAAATGCTGTTTGAGTGGTCGCTGTTGATCTTAAAGGAGTAGGAAGGTCATATTTAGTATGGCCAGAATGGTAATACAAAATCCTGCTGACTGGTGAAGTTGGATTTAATATTACTATTTTAGAAATGCCACTTTTAGAAAGTGAGCATTTCTCTGCACTTAAATCCTTCTGGGTCTTACAATCCACGTCTGGCTAGGTTCAGTTGACAGCTCCCTTGTGCATTCACTCAGACAAAACCCAAACACAGGATGCTCAACCTCACTTGCATACATCAGCATATTGAATGGGTCTTCCTGGGCTGGGAGGGTTGAGGGTCTGACTCTTACATGTCAAAGGACAGTAGCCTGCACTCACACAAAGCACTGCCACACCCACTACTGGGACCTTCTAAGCCACTCTTTGAATCCTCCCCACTTCAAGGGCACATTTGGGTATTTAAACAGGGCCTCTGCCCCTACCAACTCAGACACTTTCTGGAGAAGAACCTGAACCAGAACCTGCAACCTGCTAAGAAGACCTGCCTGGCTGCCCAAAGGACTCACCTGACTGCTTTCTGAGAAGGACTGCTGCCTTGCTGTTGCCCTGCTGCCTTGCTGCTCTCCAAGGGCTTGCCTCCTGTCCCCTGAAGTCTCAGGACCAAAAAGACTCCATTCCTCAAGTAGAACTCCCTGTGCGGCAGAAATCGACGCACAGCCGTCAGAAAACAAGGCATAGCCTGCATCGTGTTGAAAAATTCACCGCACGCCAAACCGGAACGATGCAGCCCGACTTCACAAGGAGAAGATCAACGCAGCACCAGCATAGCGACCGGAAATTCAACGCACGGCCCTCTGGGTCAACGCACAGCAGAACCCGAACAACGCATCCTGACTTCCTGAGAGGAATCAACGCAGCGCCTCCCGTGCGGTAGAATTTTCCACACTGCGCCCACCGGATCAATGCAGCCCCTGTGACTTCGTCCTGCCAGCGCCGGATTGCAACACATCGTCCCCGGGGTGTCCGAAAACCCTGTAACTCAAAGAGAATCCAAGACCGAGTGCCGGATATTGAAGCAAAGCCTTCGGTGCGTGGAAAATAAATGACGCATCGCCGTGTGCGGCCCATGAAATCAACGCACACCTCCCTGTCTTCCACACATCTCCGCTTCTGCGGTTCCGTGCAGAGATTTTGAATGCAAACCAGGTACTTTGTGCTTGCAAGAGACATTTGTTGCTTTTAAGAGACTAAAGACACTTTATATCATTTCTACAGCGATATTTTCAACATATTCTTATTGCATCTTAATCGTTTTGACCTGCATTTATCCAAATAAATATTATATATTTTTATAAACACTGTGTGGTTTATTTTTGTGGTGTTCTACTGTGTTATTGCATGATTTATTGCACAAATACTTTACACACTGCCTTCTAAGTTTACTCTGACTGCTCAGTGCCAAGCTACCAGAGGGAGGGCACAGGATAATTTGAATGATTGTGTGTAACTTACCCTGACAAGAGTGAGGGTCCTTGCTTGGACAGGGGGTAACCTGACTGCCAACCAAAGACCCCATTTCTAACACATACCAACAATGACTTCAAACCTAGTTATTTCTATGCAGGGGTACGACATATCTCCAGCACAAAAATATCATCCCACAGCATGTTGAACTTAATCACTCTCAACTGGCTTCTTCCTGAAACTTTGAAGGGTTCAGATCCCTGAGAAGAACAATTTTGCATCGAAATTGTTCAGTAAAATCTGAACTCTTTGAAAATCTTCTGTCCAACAGATAGGGCCAACTCATCTTACAACATTTTAAAGACTGAGTTTAAAATTCTACTCTTTGAGTGAGACTGCTAATTGTGACAAGATGCAAGACAGCATTTGAAGACTTCCAAGAGTTCAGAGGATCAAAAACCATTTGCAGTTGTGAAAATTTCAGGGAAACATTAAGGTGGATTTTAATGTACTTAATAAAGTGAGTTTCAGATTGTCTTTCATTGTATTCTCAATGACCCCAAAAGAATATATGGATTCAAATGCAACTGAATGTTTCATGTGTCCTCTGCCATTTGGTATCTCTGTTTCCAACATGAAAAGTACATATTCCAAGTACAGAGGGTTTTTTCTTGACCGTGGAGGGTTGGAAATACCTATGTGAACATATCTGAGCCTCAGCTTTCTGTAATGGAAGGAGTATTCTTGATGAAGACTATGCTACAAGGAATTCTAGCTACCAGTTGTACTTATCAGAAGAACCATCTGCACAATCACTACTTTTTCTTTCAAATAAATGCTGCATCTGAAAACTGTAAGACAGTTTTATCAAGATTGCACTGGTGGAAATTCGCCCACAATGACACATAAAGTGGCACAAAGTTTTGCCTGAGTAAATGATTAAATCTAAGATATATAGGGCCTGATTTAAGAAAAGTGGCACTGTAACCAGTGCAGCGACATTTGTTTTGTGCCCCTTAGTGCCCCCCTAACACCACCATGTGGGCACCATATCTAAGATACAGAGCACCATGGAGGTAGTTAAGGGAACTAGCATCAAAATGTTTGATGCTAGTTCGGAGCTTTGCAGGATCAGCATTGAAAATGTTGACACTAATCCTGCAAAGCCCATTGAGGCCCATTGTAAACAATGGTGTGCTTCCTTTTTACACCTGAGCAGGGATTAAAATTGCCGAAAAAAATGACGCAAAGAAATCTCTTAGATTTCTTTGTGCCATTTTTTCGACTTCCCTAATGAGGGTATGCCCCCTTTGCATACACTGGTTAAAAAAGTTGCTCAATGTGTGCTTTGTGCCATTTTGTAAATTTGGCGCAGTGATTTTGGCCCTATTGGGCCTTATTAGCATTAAAAATATTACGCTAATGTTGAGCAAGGAGGCGGTAGAGGGTCTTAAATCTGCCCCATGGTCCGTGGTATGTAAAAAGTAGGGGCATGCAAAGTTCACATAATTTTTATTTGTGCAATTACATGAAATTTAAGACAAATTATGTGCAATTACGCAAAAATGCGAAAATGGCAATTGGTGCTATATTTTAGCAATAAATGCAACTTTCTCAATCTGGCAATGTATTGTCCTATGAACTCGTGCACATTTTTTGCAGGAAGAGGTGCATAATTACAGAACGGGACATAAATAGCATAATTTGGAGAATTTCTCGCAAAAGGCATATTGCGCAATTTAGCAAGATTGCATTGGCAGAACAGAATTTTTACCAGGGCCTAGTAAAAACCTTTACAAGAGTATGGATCGGAACCAAGGGTATAATTTTGAGATGAGCGTGCTTGAGAGAGTTCTCGTTTTATGCAACAGGAAATGGCATTCCTGGATACATATTGATAATTCTTCCAAAAGGTTCATAAAACAATTTAAAAAATAATATATAACTAAAGTCAGAGCCAAGGAGGCAACGTAGGAAAAATTGTGGTGCAAAAGAGAATGTGAATGTCACAATATCAGAGTTTATACCTTCCGTTTTCACACCCATTTCCAGACCACCCTGTAGTGATAATCTATAAACCCATTAGGTAGATAGAGGTTGGAGGATCGAGTCTCACTGGAGAAGCAATAAGTAAAAAAAAAAAACGAAGGCCCGACTATTCGGCTCTACATTGTCTCAGAAATACAAAGAAGGATGCTTTGACGCTTTGATTGCGGCTGATCTCGTAGATGGCAGCCCCATCCCAGCCAGCCCGGGCCACGACAGTTGATGGGAGGGCTAAAGCCCTTTCAGCCCAACAGGCGTTGTACGCCTCTGATGCTATGCGTATTAAAAACCGGCTACGGCCTTGTCAACCCACCCTCAACATCAGCTAGGGAAATGCGGAAAGATATCAAATTACCATTAGCAGTAATTTTGTCATGATGTAAAGTTGCGTAGTTTTTGTCATGATGTAAAGTTGACTAGAACGATTAGGGAATAACTCGCAGAAATACTGTTACCAGTAGAATCTAGATGCATTTCCAGACATAAATGGAAGGTGTGCCGTATTTCCTAATTTTAAGAAATGCTTGTGATGCTCTGCTGAGAAGATTCACAGTAACCACGTTTTACTTTCCTGGGCATTATCGAGAAGTTGATATGGTGACCTATTCTTTAAAATGAATTCCTACATCTATGATGCTTTCCTTACTGAAGCTACATCCTCGTTCCTTAGCAGCAGAGGATGCGCCAATGTGTTTTACTTCATTGTTTCCCTTGACAACCGAGCCTCACGCCAGAGCCCTTTTGTGAAGAATATTACCACAGAACAATACAAATTTAAAATGCTTCTCTCTTATTACAAATCTAATTAAAAAAATCAAAAATCCATTAAGTCTGCAACTGATATTCTCTGAATCAGACACATTTCAAATAAATAGCATTTAAAATAGTCGGAATATTACACTCTAAAAACAGTGGTTACAGTTTTCGCTGATAATATTCAACTCTATGTGAAACACAAACATTTACATATTTAGAAGATGACAAAATGCAGCCAACCTTCCACAAATGTAGGCCACATTGGACTGATGATAAGTAAAGCTATATTTCATTAAGCCATGGGCCACAGAGACAGGTATTACTAGGGGACAATGTGTGGGATTTCATGGCAGGCAGCCCTGCGGCTAGGAGGTGTGCCCCGCACCAGCAAACTGTCCAGGGCCAGTCTGGAAACCAAAATCATCCACTGCAAAATTGCTCAAACCAGCCCCACACTTCAGGAGGCTGCTCCTAGAAAGGGGCATAAATGCATGGATGGGTCATACGGAGAAATGCCAGAGTTGGAGAATACCCAGTCTGGCCATGAGACGATAAACGACTGTTAACCAAACAGCAAGATGAAGTGATAACAAAAAAACACTGAAGGCCGCTTAACATCCCATGATCCTCGCATAGCTGCTTCAGAACCACGGTGCAATATTCGCTTGCCCCACTTTAACCTGTAAGTCCGGCAGACTGACTACTTACAGAGGACAAACAGCGTTAGACTACGAACAACAACTACAGTAATACATGTAAAGAGCAAACTTGACAGCTTGCCACTGTATGCCGAAATCTCTTATGACAGCACTTGGGTACACACTCATGGTAATGACAACTGTATTCCTTGTCTCTGCTCTGGCTCCCCTTGATGAATACAGGAGAGTTGGAGAATAATTTGATGTTCATACAGACGTTTTGACATTCTGAAAAACGTCAAAAAGTTACTGATCATATTAAGTCAATAAAGAGAATTTTTTTATTTTGTAATTTAAAAGAATACCTCTGCTTAGTCACTAGGGGCCTGATTTAAGAAAACTGGCTCTACACCCAGTGCACCGCCACTTTACTTTCTCCACTTAGCGCCCCCCTAACAGCCACATGTGTGCACCGTATGCAAGATACGGCGCACCATGGCGGTAGTTAGGGAAACTAGCATCAAAAGGTTTGAAGCTAGTTCAGAGCTGTGCAGGATTAGCATAAATATGTTGACGCTAATCCTGCAAAGCCCATCGTAAACAATGATGTGCCTCCTTTTAACGCCTGCTTGAAGCAAGCGTTAATTGTGCTGAAAAAAATGGCCCAAAGAAATCTCTTTGCACCATTGTTTCGGGACCCCTTAGAATACATTATGTCTGGCGCAGGCATAATGTAGCGCAAAGGGTTACAAAGTGGTGCAAAGCATGCATGCATTGCGCTACTTTGTAAATTTGGAGCTGGGATTTTTGCCTTGTTGGGCCACATTAGCGTAAAATTTTCCCCCTAGATTTATTGTGACCAATGCATTTGCTGTCTGAAACAGACATTCTATCCCACACCTCCTTCAGAGACCAAGCCTGACTGTTCACCTTTTCAACCTGCCTAAAATCAATGCAAAAGTATCTGCTCCTTGAGTCTCTTAGGACAACAGCATTATACGTCACAAACTTGCCTAATTCTTCTTGAGTCATAAAGGGAGTGAAAAAGCAGTTTAGTTTCACCCTGGTGATGGATCATGACTCTAGATCCCAGAAAGCCAATGCTTATTTTGTTAAAGAATACGTGCCAGGGCACCGAAGTTTGGTGCTGCACTATCAATGGTCGGGGTGCCGAATACTAAGGCTTTGGAGGCTTCATTCGACGCTAGGACCCGAATTTATTAAATGTGACGCTGCATTCAATGAGCCTTAGAACTGTGGTGAGAGTTGCCTGAAGGGACTACCTGCGGTAAATCAGGGTGGGTCATACTGAGCTATGAGGAACATGAGTGAGTTCCAGGGCCTCGGTGGAGAGATCACTGTGGCCTGACTGTGGTGTATGAGTGGGCCCTCACTGGAGGCTCAGTGATTAGCATGGTCTAGAAATCTATCAGCCTATACCAGACTGTCTGCTTGGTGTGTGACGGGCCTTGACAACTCTGGAACCCGGTTCGATCAGCCCAGTTCGATCAGCCAACTGCTCATGCAGCCCCCTTTTAACTTTTGACATTTTATACAGGGGCAAGCAGGTTGGCCTGTGGTGCTCCCAAGGATGACCTGAGACCTGGACTGCTCAAAGCACCTGGGGAAAGATATGGGGCAGTGTCAAGGTAAGAGAGTGCCCGCTGCTTGGGCTGCCCCCCCTTATTGTTGTTGGATGATGGCAAGTGGGTCGGGTCCCACGGAGGTGATCTGGGAGCCTCACCTCTCTCTGCAGTGGTTTGGGTCGCCCCAGTGGATATCCGTCCTGCAGGGTGGACCGGACTGCCTTGATGGCAGAGCAACTGGGAGCCATGGGTAAGCACCTAACATCCCAGGCCAAATCAAAAAATAGATAGATTCACCACCGCTCCAGGTGCTAGGGTCTTCGTTCTTCACCAGACAGAGACCTGGGGAACACTGCGATTGAATTGACCGATAATCGAGTGATCCTACAAGCCATTCAGGCCTGGAAATAAGCAGTAGAAATGAGATTTGGAGAGGTGAGAATGGATGTCACTGTATTCAGGCAAGACCTCTGTAATATTGTAAACTGGGTCACAGAGGCCGCAAGCCAAGTGTCCATCCTGGAAGATGAAGTATCCAGACATAAGGCTACTGTCTTCAAACTGACCCTCTCTATGAAACACCCTGTGGACCAGATCGGAAGATGTTGAAAATAGAACTTGCCGGAATAATCTCAGTTTCATGAAGTTCCCTTATGGCACAAAGGGTACCAACCCTGAAAAATTCCTGGAAACTTGGCTCAAATCCTGAGTCTCGGCTGATCGCCTCTCCTTTTGGTTCATACTTGAGCATGCCTATAGATAGTTGGTGCCTACACCTTAACCAGGGGCCACGGGGAAGGGCAGGTTCCCACCACCAGCACAGCCTGCCCTGAGGATCCCCAGAATGGGACTGAGATTGATCAGCAGCGACCGGACACCGGGGAGCAGGCTGCCGAATCATTTACTCAGGATCCTCTGATGAATGATTTGGGACAGTCCTGGACTGACCATTCTTCGAGTGGCCCTAATGTTACCACGACGGACAGTGAATAAGCCCCACCTCAGCTTTTCCTCCTCTTTGGACTTTTTCCTTTGCTACAGGGCGCAGGCACAATTCTTCATCCCAAAATGAAAATAGGTTCTCTATCAAGTCTCCCAAGTACTGGAATGTTGGGTTTTGAGGGTAGTTTATCATCGATAGATGCTTCTAGGGGGCAAGTATGGCGAGGGGGACATTTGGAGAAATTGCTGTTGATTTATTTGGTTTGTGTGAAGTTATCAGTGATTTGGCCCGTACCTGAGATCCCAACCATATATATGCTCCACACTACACATCTCTTTTGCACATTTGCTGCGGTCAGCGGGGCCCTAGATATCAACCCATCAGCCTGTCTGTACCTGTGACCCTTTGCCCCAACCAGCACAAACGTTAATTTTCCCAAACTCTCCTGGAAAACCAGTGGCCTACTTGGCAGTATCAATATGCTAAGTGGATGCTCCTGGAGGTCCTCATGCTTCAGGAGACTCATTTAATGGGTACCCAATGCCCCTTTCTGCATCGTTTTGAGTATGACTGTGTGTTCCATGCAGGCTTCTCTCTAGACACAAGGGGTGTGGCAATACTTTTGCATAGATCCTTCCCTATGATCCACACCAAAATACATGCTGAGCCCGAGGGCAGGTTTCTGGGTCTAGAGGGGAACCTTGAAGGGTCCAATTACAATCTCCTCAGTGTTTATATCCCATCAAGTCTGACATGGACGCACTAGAGGAATGCTGTATGCTGGTTCTGGGGTTGCCCCCTCGGGTAACTATCATCAGGGTGACTTTATTGCAGTTCCTAATCCGAGCACAACTCAAACACAAGTCCAGCGGCATACTGGTTAAGTGGCTCCAAATCACTGGAATCATGAATGATCTCCTTAGAACGCTGCAATGTGTGGCAGGTATGGCTTCCAGGTTAGAGGGAATGTACGCATGCGTATGGAGCTCATAAAACCCTCTCTCACATTGATTTATTGATGTTCCCAGCTGCTGATGTCCTTCTCATCATAGAAGTGGAGATTTGCCTGCAAGCTATATCTGTTCACTACCCAGTCTACCACCCAACATTGTCTCATCTATACCGATAACGATTCTGCTGCAATTGTCAGCCAAAAAATGTTTTTTTTTCAAATTGCCCTTTTGGACCCGCTTTGGTTCCCCCTCAATTTCGACATGTTTTTGGCTCTTCCCTGTCACAGGCACTTGGCCCACTTACACAAGTGAGGTATCATTTTTACCAGGAGACTGAGGGGAATGTTGGGTGGTAGGAAATTTGTCCCGGTGCAGTGATCCCACACAGAAATGTGGGAAAAATTTGATTTTTTAGCTAAATTTGAGGTCTGCTGAGGATTCTGGGTAAGAAAACACTGGGGGATCCACGCAAGTCACACCTCCCTGGACTCCCTTGGGTGTCTAGTTTTCAGAAATGTCTGGGTTTGGTAGGTTTCCCTAGATGACTGATGAGCCCAGGACCAAAAACGCAGGTGCCCCCACCCAGCAAAAACAGGTAGTTTTGTATTTGATCATTTTGACGTGTCCAGATAGTGTTTTGGGGCATTTCCTGTCGCAAGCTGTAGGCCTACCCTCAGAAGTGAAGTACCGTTTTTATTGGGAGACTTGGGGGAAAGCTGGGTGGAAGGAAATTTGTGGCTCCTCTCAGATTCCAGAACTTTCTGTCACCGAAATGTGAGGAAAAAGTGTTTTTGGGCCAAATTTTGAGGTTTGCTAAGGATTCTGGGTAACAGAACCTGGTGAGAGCCCCACAACTCACCCCATCCTGTATTCCCCTAGGTGTCTAGTTTTAAAAAATGCATGGGTTTGGTAGGTTTCCCTAGGTGTCGGCTGAGCTAGAGGCCAAAATCCACAGCTAGGCACTTTGCATAAAACAGCTTTGTTTTCTTTGAGAAAATGTGG
The DNA here is from genome assembly GCF_031143425.1 of Pleurodeles waltl. NCBI lineage: Eukaryota > Metazoa > Chordata > Amphibia > Caudata > Salamandridae > Pleurodeles > Pleurodeles waltl. The sequence goes on along the minus strand of NC_090450.1, from coordinate 741,845,100 downwards.
TGTCCACGTTGTGTATTGGGGCATTTCCTGTTGCAGGCGCTAGGCCTACCCACACAAGTGAGGTACCATTTTTATCGGGAGACCTGGGAGAACGCTGGGTGGAAAGAAATTTGTGGCTCCTCTCAGATTCTAGAACTTTCTGTCACCGAAATATGAGGAAAAGGTGTTTTGGGGGCCAAAATTTGAGGTTTGCAAAGGATTCTGGGTTACAGAACCTAGTGAGAGCCCCACAAGTCACCCCATCTTGGATTTCCCTAGGTGTCTAGTTTTAAAAAATGCACAGGTTTGCTAGGTTTCCCTAAGTGCCGGCTGAGCTTGAGCCCAAAATCTACAGCTAAGCAGTTTGCAAAAAACACTTCAGATTTCAATGTAAAAATGTGATGTGTCCATGTTGCGTTTCCTGTAACGAGCATTAGGCCTACCGACGCAAGTGAGGTACCGTTTTTATCGGGAGACTTATGGGAACACAGAATAGCAAAACAAGTGTTATTGCCCCTTGTCTCTACATTTTCTCCTTCCAAATGTAAGACAGTGTGTAAAAAAGACATCTATTTGAGAAATGGCCTGTAATTCACATGCTAGTATGGGCACCCAGGAATTCAGAGATGTGCAAATAACCACTGCTTCTCAACACCTTAGCTTGTGCCCATTTTGGAAATACAAAGGTTTTCTTGATACCTATTTTTCACTATATTTCAGCAAATTAATTACTGTATACCCGGTATAGAATGAAAACCCATTGCAAGGTGCAGCTCATTTATTGGCTCTGGGTACCTAGGGTTCTCGATGAACCTATGAACCCTATATATCCCCGCAACCAGAAGAGTCCAGCAGACATAACGGTATATTGCTTTAAAAAATCTGACATCGCAGGAAAAAGTTACAGAGTAAAATGTGAAGAAAAATGCCATTTTTCACCTTAATTTCAATATTTTTTCATTTCAGCTGTTATTTTCTGTAGGAAACCCTTGTAGGATCTACACAAATTACCCCTTGTTGAATTCAGAATTTTGTCTACTTTTCAGAAATGTTTAGCTTTCCAGCATCCAGCATTGGTTTCACACCCATTTCTGTCACTAACTGGAAGGAGGCTGAAAGCACAAAAATTGTTAAAAATGAGGCATGTCCCAGTAAAATGCCAAAATTGTGTTGAAAAATTGGATTTTCTGATTCAAATCTGTCTGTTCCTGAAAGCTGGGAAGGTGGTGATTTTAGCATCGCAAACACTTTGTTGATGCCATTTTCAGGGGGAAAAAAACACAAGCCTTCTTCTGCAGACTTTTTTCCCTTTTTAAAAAAAAAAACGAAATGGTCACTGTATTTTGGCTAATTTCTTGGTCTCCTTCAGGGGAACCCACAAACTCTGGGTACCTCTAGAATCCCTACGATGTTGGAAAAAAGGACGGAAATTTGTTGTGGGTAACTTATGTTGACAAAAAGTTATGAGGGCCTAAGCTCGAACTGCCCCAAATAGCCAAAAAAAGGCCTGGCACCTGAGGGGTAAAAGGCCTGGCAGCGAAGGGGTTAATATAAAGTAATGCACACAGTGTAAAATACATCTACATAACTGTGACCAACATGTACCCTCTTCTCCTTTGTCTGTTTCATATCTTTGATATCCAGTGCAGGGAAGAGTGTAGCTAAAATACATTTTATGTAATAATAACCCACCTCACTTTGTTCACTTTCAATCACTTCTATGATGAATTCATAAATACTTATCTAGGAACTCTATGCCTTTCTATTAAACACTTCTGTGTAGACCTCATGAATAAATGTGCATGCTGCTTGTATCTTGCATCAAGTTGGACTTCACAACTTCTTTACTTAACAATGGAGCATCTAACTAGGTTCCATGTAAATCACGTTGGTCGACCCTGCTTCTCTTTGAAGAGAGGATCTCTCTATGACGCTGGTAAAATGCATCTAGGTAGAACTCACAAATACTGCCCGAGCAAAGAAGCAGCTGTCTATCGTCCTTTAACCTTGCATTACGTTGGAGCTTATATAGTACGGCACCCCTACATACAAACATAATTCAAACGCTGAGTATCCCTCAGTTGTTCTGGTGAACCTATTAGGGCAAAACTCAAAAACAGTGAAGGTATATCTATCAAACACTAGCACTCATCGGCACATCAATGGTAAAGATATGCTTACCTGAAACAGTAAAATAACTACAAATACCAATAACGATGCAGCTTCACATGCAAAATCAGGCTCATTGGAATCTTCAACACCAAGATTGGGTGGATCTCAGGCCCCCTCAGCTTTTTAAGGACAAAATAGTGGCACTGCTGTGAAGTTCAAATTACATAACACAACATGTTTTCAACTTGGGTCTGCATGGTAAAGGGAAACTGGGAACGCACACGTCTTAAAAGTGGTTCTGAGGAGTAGATGGAGCCAGAACTGAGCCCACGTTCACCTCAGAACTGAAGGGGTGAGCGTAGTAGGCAGGACACCAATGTCTAACTCAGCCCTGGAGAGGGCATGGTAGCACTTAGCAGGCAGGACAGAAGTGTGAATCCTAGCAGTGCAGAAGACGTTCAAAGAGCACTTGAGCACGAAGCCTTAAATCGGTTCTGAGGCAGTGGCGAATCTAGAAGTAATGTTTGGGAGGGCACGCAATTGGCCACAGATAAAACTGGTGAGGCCACGTACCAAGGCTCTCGTAAAGACTGTGTGCCTGCAAGTAATTGTTTCTATGTATAAACACAAAAACACACCAATTGCTTCTATACAGTGAAAGGGTATATACACATTTTAACGTATGCGGCATCGTCTGTTAATTTTTGTTTTTGCGTTAGCCAAGACCTATTTATTTTACTAAAATTGTATGTATAATATTCTTACTAAAACCGGCTTTTAGCCACCTCTCTTTAACCATTGGTCTGATTTTGTCATTCAGTTTGCTTCCGCCCACTACAGCATACGGTGTGGGGCAACGGGTCAGCCTAAGGAACTTGATAGCTTCACCTTGAGCGACTGCATTTTGCTCCCTCACACTAAGCACATTCCCACACAACATAGTTCTCTTCAGTGGCAGTGGCAGTGTTTTTGTTTTTTGTTTTTACCTTATAATGACTTTAGTGCTGCAATTACGATTAGAGGCTGACATGAAAGCAGGCCATTTTCCACATTTTATCAGTTCCTGGCTCTTGCCAATGTTGTTGGTAATTTATTTAGGAGTGTCATTTGTTTATCTGACTATGGGTATTTCACAGCATAACAGACTGTGTCTATTTTAAACAGGGGAAGCTCCTCCATACGGGCGGAGGAGCACCGCCCCCCTACCCCCACCACCACCAGCAGCGGCAGCTGCAAACCCTGTGTTTATTATTTTTTGGGGAGAAAAGGGGCAGGGACACGGAGGTGACGAGCAATAAGGGGGAGTGGTCAGACCTCCCTCTCACTGCCCATGTATGTTTGGCCAGCCATCTCGGGCCGGCCAAACACACTTGCGCAGAAGAATCTCTCGAGCCCAGCAATACAGTTGCCGAGCTGGAGAGAGCCTACAGAGGCTCCCAGTCTGCCTGGGAGCACCCTGGCTGGGCACTCCCAGACAATCCTGACACTGCTCTGAGCAGCGTCAGGATTGGCCGCAAGGCAGGCTGAAAGCCTGGGTCTGCAGCAAGACAGAGGGGCGGAGAGGCGCATCCAAGAGCGAGGTAAGTGTGTTTAAAAAAAAAAAATTCTAATGTAATGTGTGTCCCCTCCTCCCACCCCCACATGCGCCGCCCCACCCCCTCTGCGAGCCACGGCTAATTTTAAAGTGTTCTCTATTAAGTTATCCTCTTTTTACTATGCATGCAGTACACAAACAGAAAGCTAGAGTATTATACTTGTGAATTCATAAGAGGATAATGCTTCTGAACATGTTATTAATGACCCTATTTTCCTAATGGTTCTTTGATAAACTTTGCCCAGGAAGCAAACTGGTCTTTATTGTGTTTAATTTGCAGCAATTTCAACACTTTTTAAGAAACAAAATATTTTCTTCCTTCCTCTTTCTTGCTTTTTTTCTCTCTTGTCTTTTTCTTTCTTTCCTTCTTTTCATCTTCTTTCTTTCTCTCGCTCTTTCTTTCTTTTTTCTTCTTTCCATCTTTCCTTCTTATTGTTGTTATATCTTTCTTTATTTTATTCTTTCTTTTCTTCTTTCTTGATTTCTCTTCTTTTTTCAGCTTTTTTTCCTTCTTAGTTTCATTTGTCAGTATTTCTTTCTTTCTTCATTGCTTTCAATCAATCAGTCATTCTTTCTTACGTTTTTTCTTGTTTTTTCTTTCCTTTTCTGTTTTCTTTCATTCCTACTTTCTTTCCTTCTTGCTTTCATTCGTGCCTATTTTTCTTTCTTCCTCTTTCTTTCTTTCTTTCTTTCTTTCTTTCTTTCTTTCTTTCTCAAAGGCAAGAGGCTGGATACCAATTTCAGAATGATAGGATTTTTTAGGACTGTCGTACACAAGCCCTTTTGATTTGACAAAAAGTATTTGTATTACATAGCAACTTATAGTTTTCAGATTCACTTCAGCAATTCGTCTGTGGTTGTGTCATTCACGTTTTCCTACAACCCACAAAAGCATATATCAAGGGGAAATGCATTAGCCCACTTCCACCATTTTTTAGTAAATCATTTTTATTGGGTATTTAAACAGAGATAGTTATTCCTACATCAACAGTCACATAAAAATAAGCAGGATCAAGTTTTTATCCACAATCACTAATATATAGCAATGAGAAAAAACACAATATGGGTGTAAGGTGTGGCATGTGTAATTGAAGTGATGAGGAATGAATGGGGAGAAGGAAGGGCTGCGTTGTGTAATGAAGGGTGGGGTGTAGGAGTCTGTGAGCCTTTATTTGTAATGGCATCAGATTAATATTCTGTTGATGGTAGTGCAATCTACTCATCCAGGCGTACTTGTCAAGACTGGGGTCGTATAATGGGACTTTGTGGACTGGGCTATCAGATATACATTGGTGGGGTGACCAGTTGTGATGTAAGCTTGAGTAATGTCATTGTTAGTGCCCCCCCATTGGGGGTGTCTTGTAGGGGGAAGGGAGAGTGCGGGGACTGTGAAGCATTAGGCTTGAAACTAGAAGGAAGAAGTGTGACTGGGGCAGAGAGAGAGTAAGGATATAATGTGTGTTTTTTGGTTGTATTGGTATGGTGTGGGTACAAAGATTATATGATTTCACAGTTGGGGAATGGGGGAGCGGGGGTTGGGGGTGTCTACACGGCAGGTGTCTGAAGTTGGGATAGCATGGTGTCCCAGGCAGGATCAATTGGACGTTTGCGGATTCAATGTGCAAGCAGTGCTTTCTGCTGCGCGCCATCTAATGTGCACTTACTGCCATTGGGAGTGGGTGGGAGAGTGATGGGAGCACCAGTGCATGGTGAGAAGATGCTTAGCTAGTAACAGTGCCAGGTTAGCGAACCGGGCTCTGACCTTTTGGGATGTATGTCATGAGTATATGTGGAGGGCAGTTGATCTCCATGTATTGAGGATTGAGAGTTTAGTTATGATTGCTAGGGTGGAGTGCACGTCTTCCCCAAAAGTGGTTATGTTTGGGCATGTACATAGTATGCGTTGGACGTCTGCTGAGGGAGATTGACACTGTGGGCAGGTCAGTAAGGCTGCAAGGAACATGCGGGTTAGGCAAGCTGATGTTAGGTATGCCCTATGTAGGATAGTGTAAGGTATATTTTGAAAACAGGCATTCCTGGAAATGTTGTGTGGTGACTTCAGTGCTTTAGACCATTCTGAGTCATGTAGTATTCTGTCTAGGTCTTCCTCCCATAGTTGACAGAGGGATGATAAAGGAAATCATAACTACGTAATAAGGTGTCACCCCCCCATGTTATACGTTGTGTGTATCACTTGATGGGTTGAGGTTCTCTATCGGTTATATCTTGGACGGAGTGGAGGGTCACCTATAGGTGCTTATGATTGAAGAATTGGTCAGGCGGTATGGCATAATCTTGCTGGAGCCTGTCAAAGGGGAGGAGTTCCGAAATTGTGGTAAAGGTCTCCTACCGTAAATAGGTATTGTGCATCACATTTCACAAGTTGGGAGCCTGTGAAGGATCCTAGGGGCCAAGAGTGGGTTGTTCAGGGAATATGGGGTAGCCTGTCATGTTAACTGTAGTACTCTTGTGCTGCATTTACGTGCCACCCACATGTGAAGTGACCATGATCATCAATGAAGGATGGTAGGGTGTAGGAATTGGCACAGAACACAGAGGGTGAGCGGCCCCTCAGGTGTACTAGTTTCATATGTGTTTCTACCCGTAAGCCAGAGGGAGTACTATTGGAGCTGGGCCACTAAATAGTCAGTTTCAAATGAGGTATCACCCAATCCTCCCAGCACTACTGGTAGCTGGAGTTTTCGCAGGGCCACCCATCATCGCCTCCAATCACAAAAAAGGGCTCTGAGAAACTGCTCTAGTTCCCTGAAGAATCACCGTCTGGGGAATAACAGTACGTTAGTAAAGTTGTAGAGGAGGCGGGGGAGAAAGTTCATTTTAGACAGTGCATTTCTACCTGTAAGGGCTAGCAACAGTTTTTGCCAGAATCCCATCTGTGCTATAATTCCAGTGAGTGTGCGTTGCAGGTTTCCCTCAAACAGGTCTTCCTGACTATGGTAGAGGTGGATTCCCAAGTATCGAACTGCCGCTGTAGTCCAGGCCAGGGGTGTCCCTCCCATATTTATGTTTTGAGGGGCTGCATCACTACCAAGTGGGAAAGTACATGATTTTTGTCAATTGACACACAGCCTTGATGCAGAAGCGAATTCTTGGAAGGTCAATGTATGGAAGAGAAGTCAATCAGTCAATCAAAGCATCTTGGACATATAAGAGAAAGTCATCTGCATATAGTGACATGGCGTGAATGGTGTCATCCAGATGAGCTAGGGGCTCCATAGCTTTGGCGAATGAAATAAGTGCGAGGGGGCAACCCTGTCAGGTTCCACGTTCGAATGGAAATGCGGGTGAAAGTAAGTAGCCTATGCTGTCCCTGGAGGTAGGGTTGGTGTATAGTAACCTAGTGTATGTGAGTAGTCTGGGGCCTATGCCTATTGTCTAAAGAACTTCACAGAGGTAATCCCAGGACAGGGAATCAAAGGCCTTCTCCAGGTCTCATATTAAGGAAAGTGCCCTAGGGCATCACAATGAGGCCTGATCCATGATGTGAAGGTGTTCAGCCCGGTGATGAACCCTTTCTGGTCGGGATGGACCAGAGCTGGGAGGATTCTCAAGTAGCAGTTGGCTAGAATTTTATCTAAAATTTTAAAGTCTGCTCCTAAGATCACTATTGGTTGCTTTGATGACAGTAGGATGGGGTCACAGTCTGGTTTGAGGAGGGAGACCAATATTGATTCCCTAAGAGAAGGTGGCCACTAGTCGCGGCATGAGGAGGGTCGAAAATCAGTCATAGTATTCGAATGGAATGCCATAGAGAATGGGCATTTTGTTGTGAGACAAATCAGGAAGCTCATCCTGTTCTAGTGTGTTTATGGTGGGCAAGTGTAAAAGACCCAGGAAGTGTTGGGCTTCTGAAAAGGGTGGAGGTGGTTGGTGTTTTATATAATTCTGCATTGAAGGAGCTGAAGGCTTGTAGTATCGTGGATTAAGACTGTACTATTTGGCCTGTGATGGTCCGAATTTCCTAATGGTAGGGCTGTGTGTTTCCTATCAGGCCAGCTTGACGAAAAGGCGGCCCGGTTTGTCTCCAGTAGCGTGCATGCGGGCAGTGGAGGCAGCAAAGTTAAAGCATCGGAGTCGCTCCACTGTCCCCGTTTGGTGTTGTTTGCCATTTATGGGGTCCTGATGGGTCGTATCGTCAGTGAGGGGACGGTTGTCTACTGAGATGACTCAGTTGTCAGCTGCCTTAAGGGCTGCCGCTAACTCTCTTAACACCCTTGCGATATTCTGTAAATAGTGACCTCTGGTAACTACTTTAAATGTGTCCCACTCAATGGCTCACAAGGTAGCTGATACGTGGTTGGCCTCGAAGTATTGGCCTATGTGTGTGAGCTGGGCATCGCAGAATACTGGGTCATCTAGAATGTCTATCGGCAGATGCCAAGTGCGGACTGGTGGATGAGGGGTGCCCCAGGAAAAGTCTGCTACATGGGTGGCATGGTCAGAGAGTACCTGGCCTACATAGTCTGAGTGGGTGAACTGTAGTAATAAAGCAGGGGGAGCACATGAAACGATCCAGACAGACTTATGAGCTGTAAGGAGCAGAGTAGTGAGAGTATTTGCGGGTAATGCGGTTGCGTGCCCTCCAAACATCTAGTAGGGACCAATATTGTGCCCACTTGGCCAGGTGGTGTGGGTGAGAGCATAATGGGGGATGTAGTTGGTGTGGATGGGAACATTCCAGGTGGTTTTCCAAGATGTCATTGTAGTCCCGTCCCAGGAACCAGGGACTATCCGCCCGCAAGCAATTAGTTGCAGAAGAGTGGCCCAGAAGTATGGTTGATTGATGTTTGGGGTATGAATACAGCCCAGTAGTACAGGATCTCCATCCAATTACCCTACCACAAAAACATATTGTCCTTCTTTATCTATTACTGTGTTGAGGGTGTGGAAGTGGGCACCTGGCCGTATCCATAGCAATTCACCTTGGGCATAAACCGAGTAGGTTGTGACATACACAGTGCCGCTCGAACATCTACAAAGGTTCTGTAGTTCACTAAGAGTTAGGTGTGTTTCTTGAAGGAAGCTGATCTGGGCCCCTGTCTTTTAATATAAGAGTAAATGGCATAGCACCATTTGGATGTATACATTCCACGCATGTTTAGAGTAAGGAAACATTTGTTATGACTGGTGGCCATGGAGTCTGGTCGAGTGGGGAGGGTTGGGCGGGGTGTAGGCTTGGGCATGAGGGTAGGTCATGTGCCCTATTGTGCCTGTTATACAGATTGACATGTCTTGCTTTCACTATTGAAGGGAAGTGAACAAAAAGTAACCAGAACCTGAGCCTGCAGCCTAGCACAGCATGCCCAAACCTTTCCCATAAGTGCCAACATACAGGGGTGGCGGCCAGTTAGCGTTGAGTCATAGGTTGTGTGGTAGATAGGAGGCCGCGAGCCTGCAGCTTGAACATGTGTTGTCACAGGGATATCTGCCTTATCTGAGGAGATTATTGTAGGAAAGTACCATCTTGCGTGGCATGTTACCACCATATTTGACTGTATATATGTTGTTTTAGTCTATGTGTCACTGAGACCCTGCCAGCCAGGGCCCCAGCGCTCGTAAGTATGTGCCCTGTATGTGTTCCCTGTTTGATGACTAAGGGGGTCATTCTGACCCTGGCGGCCGGTGACCGCCAGGGTCACCGACCACGGGAGCACCGCCAACAGGCTGGCGGTGCTCCCAAGGGCATTCTGACCGCGGTGGTTCAGCCGCGGTCAGAAAGGGTAAACCGGCGGTCTCCCGCCGGTTTACCGCTGCCCCATTGAATCCTCCATGGCGGCGGAGCGCGCTCCGCCGCCATGGGGATTCAGACACCCCCTACCACCATCCTGTTCATGGCGGGAAACCCGCCATGAACAGGATGGCGGTAGGGGGTGCCGCGGGGCCCCTGGGGGCCCCTGCAGTGCCCATGCCAATGGCATGGGCACTGCAGGGGCCCCCGTAAGAGGGCCCCACAAAGTATTTCAGTGTCTGCTTTGCAGACACTGAAATACGCGACGGGTGCAACTGCACCCGTCGCACCCCTGCAACTACGCCGGCTCAATTCTGAGCCGGCGTCCTCGTTGCAGGGGCATTTCCGCTGGGCCGGCGGGCGCTCTTTTGGAGAGCGCCCGCCGGCCCAGCGGAAATGTAAGAATGGCCGCCGCGGTCTTTTGACCGCGGTGCGGTCATTTGTCGGCGGTACCTTGGCGGACGGCCTCCGCCGTCTGCCAAGGTCAGAATCAGGGCCTAACTGTCTCACTGAGGCTCTGCTAACCAGATCCTCAGTGGTTATGCTCTCTCTGCTTTTCCAAATTTGTCACTAACAGGCTAGTGACTAAATTTACCAATTCACATTGGCATACTGGTACACCCATATAATTCCCTAGTATATGGTACTGAGGTACCCAGGGTATTGGGGGTCCAGGAGATCCTATGGGCTGCAGCATTTCTTTTGCCACCCATAGGGAGCTCTGACAATTCTTACACAGGCCTGCCAGTGCAGCCTGAGTGAAATAATGTCCACGTTATTTCACAGCCATTTACCACTGCACTTAAGTAACTTATAAGTCACCTATATGTCTAACCTTCACCTGGTGAAGGTTGGGTGCAAAAATACTTAGTGTGAGGGCACCCTGGCACTAGCCAAGGTGCCCCCACATCGTTCAGGGCAAATTCCCCAGACTTTGTGAGTGCGGGGACACCATTACACGCGTGCACTGTACATAGGTCACTACCTATGTACAGCGTCACAATGGTAACTCCGAACATGGCCATGTAACATGTTTAAGATCATGGAATTCTGGCATTGGGGGGACAATTCCATGATCCCCCGGGTCTCTAGCACAGAACCTGGGTACTGCCAAACTGCCTTTCTGGGGTCTCCACTGCAGCTGCTGCCAACCCCTCAGACAGGTTTCTACCCTCCTGGGGTCCAGGCAGCCCTGGCCCAGGAAGGCAGAACAAAGGACTTCCTCTGAGAGAGGGTGTAACATCCTCTCCCTTTGGAAATAGGTGTGAAGGCTGGGGAGGAGTAGCCTCCCCAGCCTCTGGAAATGCTTTGATGGGCACAGATGATGCCGATCTCTGCATAAGCCAGTCTACACTGGTTCAGGGATCCCCTAGCCCTGCTCTGGTGCAAAACTGGACAAAGGAAAGGGGAGTGACCACTCCCCTGACCTGCACCTCCCAGGGGAGGTGCCCAGAGCTCTTCCAGTGTGTCCCAGACCTCTGCCATCTTAGAAACAGAGGTGTTTGTGGCACACTGGACTGCTCTGAGTGGCCAGTGCCAGTGGGTGACGTCAGAGGCTCCTTCTGATAGGCTCTTACCTCTCTTGGTAGCCAATCCTCCTTCCTATGTAGCCAAACCTCCTCTTCTGGCTATTTAGGGTCTCTGCTTTGGGGATCTCACCAGATAACGAATGCAAGAGCTCACCAGAGTTCCTCTGCATCTCCCTCTTCACCTTCTGCCAAAGGATCGACCTCTGACTGCTCAGGACGCCTGCAAAACTGCAACAAAGTAGCAAGATGACAACTAGCAACCTTGTATCGTTTCATCCTGCCGGATTTCTCGACTGTTTCCAGGTGGTGCATGCTCTGGGGGTAGCCTGCCTCCTCTCTGCACCAGGAGCTCTGAAGAAATCTCCTGTGTGTCGACGGAATCTTCCCCCTGCAACCGCAGGTAATAAAAGACTGCATCACCAGTCCTCTGGGACCCCTCTCAGCACGACGAGCGTGGTCCCTGGAACTCAGCAACTCTGTCCAAGTGACTCCCACAGTCCAGTGACTCTTCAGTCCAAGTTTGGTGAAGGTAAGCCCCTGCCTCCCCACGCTAGACTGCATTGCTGGGAACTGCGTGATTTGCAGCTGCTCTGGCTCCTGTGCACTCTTCCAGGATTTCCTTTGTGCACAGCCAAGCCTGGGTCCCCGACACTCTAACCTGCAGTGCACAACCTTCTGAGTTGTCCTCCGGCGTTGTGGGACTCCCTTTTGTAACTTCGGGTGGACTCCGGTTCACTTTTCTTCTAAGTGCCTGTTCAGGTACTTCTGCGGGTGCTGCCTGCTTCTGTGAGGGCTCCTTGACTTGCTGGGCGCCCCCTCTGTCTCCTCATCCAAGTGGCGACATCCTGGTCCCTTCTGGGCCACAGCAGCATCCAAAAATCCTAACCGCGACCCTTGCAGCTAGCAAGGCTTGTTTGCGGTCTTTCTGCGTGGAAACGCCTCTGCAAGCTTCTTCATGGCGTGGGACATCCATCCTCCAAAGGGGAAGTTCCTAATCGTCTTCGTTCTTGCAGAACACCAAGCTTCTTCCACCCGGTGGCAGCTTCCTTGCACCCTCAGCTGGCATTTCCTGGGCTCCTGCCCACTCTCGACACTGTTGCGACTCTTGGACTTGGTCTCCTTGTCTTACAGGTACTCAGGTCTGGAAATCCACTGTTGTTGCATTGCTGGTGCTTGTTCTCCTTGCAGAATCCCCCTATCACGACTTCTGTGCTCTCTGGGGGTAGTAGGTGCACTTTACACCTATCTTTCGGGGTCTTGGGGTGGGCTATTTTTCTAACCCTCACTGTTTTCTTACAGTCCCAGCGACCCTTTTACAGGCTCACATAGGTTTGGGGTCCATTTGTGGTTCGCATTCCACTTTTGGAGTATACGGTTTGTGTTGCCGCTATACCTATGTGCTCCTATTGCAATCTACTGTAACTTTACATTGCTTGCATTACTTCCTTTTGCTATTATCTGCATCATTTTGGTTTGTGTACATATATCTTGTGTATATAACTTATCCTCATACTGAGGGTACTCACTGAGATACTTTTGGCATATTGTCATAAAAATAAAGTACCTTTATTTTTAGTATATCTCTGTATTGTGTTTTCTTATGATATTGTGCATATGACACCAGTGGTATAGTAGGAGCTTTACATGTCTCCTAGTTCAGCCTAAGCTGCTTTGCCATAGCTACCTTCTATCAGCCTGAGCTGCTAGAAACACCTCTTCTACACTAATAAGGGATAACTGGACCTGGCATAAGGTGTAAGTACCTCTGGTACCCCCTACAACCCAGGCCAGCCTCCTACAATTATGGGCTTTCACAGGCTTCTTTGCCTCAGATAATGACTCTGGTGTGGGGCGGCCCGGTTCACATTAGGTCTTCTGGTGTCTGTGATGTAATCTGTGGGTCTGAGAGGAGGCCTTCTGGTGTTTGGTTACTAGTAGTTGCATCTTCCTCACTGTCTGAGGCATTTGTGTCGGAAGGCAGGGATGAGGTGGACTGGTGCAGGACAAACGCAATTTCTATGGCTGATCCCTGGGTTTGTTGGAGTTCTTGTGGGAGAAGAGCCCTTGCTCCTTCTGAAGGGTGGTCACATCATTGAGCCTGCCGGGTCCCCTGTCCCTTGGGGTGTCGAGCATCAATGCTCGAAGTCGGCGGTCTTCGAGTTCCCTCAAAGTGGGTTTCCGCCCATTCCCAGGCTGCTTCTGGTTCGGTGAAGAGGTGAGTTTGTTGATCATGCATGACTTTCAGTTTAGCCAAGGAGAGTAAGGAGTACTGTATGTTGAGCTCTTGCAGACGTCGTTTTACTGACATGAACGAGGAGCGCTGTCATTGTATTTGTACAGCGAAGTCTGGAAATACTGAGACCTTGCTATTACCATGCATGAGAGGGGTTGCTTGTCTGGTAACTTGCAGGATAGCGTCTCTATCTTTATAGCGCAGGAGTTTTGTGATAATAAGACATGGAGATGCCCTGAGGGTGGTCTGTGGGCTAGGACGCAGTGGGCGCGTTCCATAGTGAAGTGAGGGAGAGGGAGTGGGCCGGTGTGAAGGAGCTCACCCTTGCTTCCAGGAATTCGCTCAGTCCCTTCTGCTCCCTCGGGCAAGCTCACCACACGGATGTTACTGCCGCTGGCTTGGCCCTTGACATCTTCCGCTCTATGTTCTAGGTGTAAAACTCTGTCTAGCAGGTCTCAAGTGGTCTGCTCCTGAGTTGCAGCTTGTGGCTGTAGGTCAGCAATTGTGTGTTCTGTTTCTGAGACCCTTGTAGCATGTTTTCTGTGATCATCTTGGAGGAGTCCGAATTCCCTGTGGATTTCTGCTATGCATGCCTGACCTGAGGTCCATGAGGATTAAATGGGAGTCAGGTCGGAGAGGGGGGCTTGTGGTTGTAAGTCAGGGGTCTCCCACCCATGGGTGCTGAGTGGCTTGATAAAGGTGGGCGTGAGGTTTTTTTTACCATCTTCTGCCAGCCTACTGCCATAGTGAGGAATTTGCCCTGGGTACCTCATAGTCATCGGTTAGGGTCGTGGCAGCTGGGGATATTTGTAGAATGTAGGTGGGTAAAGCTACACCTTTGTAATTAGTGTTGACCACCAAAGTTAGTGCCAAGGGGGACTAGAGTGAGGTAGAGACGGGATCATTGGTCTTCTTACATCCTGGTTGCTGGTTGGTTGGCTTGTGAGTAGTTTATCTCCTCAAAGAAGTAGGGAGCCCTTAGTTAGCAGTGGGCAGCCTTGTTGTTTATCTGGCGCAGTCACACTAATATGCCAATAATGTGCTAGGCAGTGTCCTTTGGCAGGGTCAGCATATCATGGCCTGGGGCGCTGTGCCACTCTGTTATGGTTCAGATCATGCAGGCGGGGGTGTTAGCAAGTGGGTCCCAGCCCTTTATCTCAGTCTTATAAAGTGTAGCAAGAGGTGCTGTAGGGGGAGCAGCTGTGTCTCTTTTGACAGTATATTACTGGTAAGGTCTGCGGGGTCAAGACAGGTCCACTGCACACTGAGAGTCGGGTGCGTGTCAGTCACACGGCAATTGAATGCCCAGCACAAAGCGAAGATTGTGGGCTGTGGGGTCAGATGGTGTTCACTGTTGACATGAGTGTCGTTGCTCTGGGAAGTGTTTCCCCACTTCTTATGGCCCGAGGCCCCGGGGATTACATGTCCTTATTATTCTGTTTTCATTGCAGACAGGGGTGGAGGGATTTTGACTCTAATGGGCCGTCTCATGGGCTTTGCTGTGTATGTGGGTGGTGATCAACCTTCCAGGTCCGCCCTCTGTCACCTCTAAATGTGGTGAGCGAAGCCCGTTGCCAGGCCCCCACCGGGCATGAACGACCGGCCTTGTACCCCTGTAGGTGGTGGCCAGCGAGCTGTGGGCAGAAAGGAAGGGTGAGCCGCCTGCGTCACGTCTAAGTATATCTGGTCGCCCAGGCCATTGTGCTCTATGTCTGTGTAGGGGGAGGTGGTTGTTGCTGTCGACTGGGTGGGCTGGGGCCTGGAGGGTATCAGCACAGAGTTGGTAGGCCACAGAGCCTAGTGGTACTCACAGTTCGTTTAGGCTTAAGTGACTTCATGTTGGGGATGTTTCCTCCCTCCCCTTGTGGTCCCCAGGATTTATATGGTTTCCTTGTTTGATCTGGGCTGCCCAGACTGGGCCCTCCTACGTCCAGAGGCCCAGGCCCACATGGCCTGCATCTTGGCGGGCAGAGGTGGCCGTCCTCGTTAGCTGGGCAGGCCAGGACTGGAGGGCATTGGTGAGTATTCTCCCGCCTCCCCGGGAGTTACGATCCTCGCCTGAGGAGGTTCGAGGGCAGATCCTTGCCGTTCAATAGGAAAAAGGCAAGCTTCTAGGCTTGTGGCATTGGAGCTTGTCTAAAAAACACATGCATCTTTGGTGGCTTAGCCACGCCCCCAGCCCACTTCAACCTTTGATTGACTTCATTATGAGTTACTGCATGCTGCCCTTTCACAACAAGCACATCCACTCACGTAGTTCCCTTTAGTGCCAGGAGGTACTATCGTAATGTGTGCTTTTTTGAGACCGTAAAACATTTTTGCCTTTAGTCAATGTTTTTCAAGATTGACCAAAAGCCCTGTAGCTTCCCGAAAAAGTAAGATTTGCCAGACCTATTGTTTTTTTCTGTTTTGCCGCCCATCAGGGGCAGCATTCAACAGGTGAGGCGGTGTGGCCCGGAGATTTAGGGGTTGCAGGGCTTGTGGAGACGTGTTGCAGGCCCTTTTTGGCCCACAATGTTACTCTACTGGGGTCTAGAGGCGACGAGGCAGTCGTCGGTTTTGCACCTTTATCTCAAATCAACATGGGTCGAGGCTGGGTACAAATGTGGAACTATTTCGCAAGTTCCAAACTACCAGTAAGTATCTGTCTCTGTTTATCTTTGCTGGCCAAGTGCCAGCACATTGCATACATTGCATCACATCAAGGGCAGAATGAGACCTCAACAACTTTCTCAGCTTACTTATATCTGTGTCATCAGGAGTGCACTGTAATGCTCCCTGCAAACGAACCGGAAACGGTGTACATGATTTCCCTGAAAGGCGTGTACCATGATAATTCTGTTTCTGAGGAATTTCCTTCTTTCGTACTTCTTCCTGTTCCTCTGAATCTGATTATTCAAAACAGCTGCAAGAAATAGTTGAAATTCAGGAAGGGACAGTTTCTTTACATGTGAAAAAAGAAGCGGAGCTAACAATTTAGAGCATATCACTTGTGTTTCAGAGCATTCTAAAGTCAATGATAAAGCAACTGTTCCCAGATGCTAAACCATGATAAACTTTAGTGCAGGTGGTTTGGTCACAGTTACTTTGTCAGTACCACATAGAAACTGTTTCAGGGTTGCTCTCACTTATGAGGGGTGTTTGGGCAGCGGGTTCAGCCTGCCTTAACCATTAGCAAGATGCGAGGATAGCTTGCTATGCTGAGACTAAAAACACACTGACTAACTGAACAAATATACCACTTAATGCTGAAAATGCAATTTGCAAAATGTTCCTGCTGTCCCTGAACACTCTGACAGGAGGAACAAATGGGTCAATGTTGCAAACTGCATCATCTGTAAAATGATATATGCAATGTTTGCACCCCCTGTAATTTTTAACTCCTTCCTGAGTTTGGACCCTTGCAACTGAGCTGATGTGCCAAATTTCCCCCAAAAACTGGAACATTCCAAATTGCTCATTTAAAATATGCTATAAATCCTACAACGCTTTGGTCAATGACACAGGTATAATGTCTTCAAGAAATATACCTGCTGTTACATGTCTGGAAAATAAATTGCGAAAGGGTAAACCTCTTCCCCATCCAAAATAAAATAATTTGCCACATTCTTACCACACCAGCTAGGCCTTTCAATGTACAGATCTGCTTTCTCCAGATACATTATACAGCGACCACTGTATTTAATTTCAACAGTATATAAGAATATACCAGTATTTTCTAACCACTGGTCTAGCTCCATTTCTGATGTTTAGGTTGTGGGCCTTAGCCAAGCCAAGGCAAAGCCACCATGTAGAGTCATCCTTGTTCCCGAGACCCTGCTGGTGCCAGAAATATGGTATTTCGCAAGAACAGCTTAGGGACAGACATTTTGGAACTCGGTGAGTGGGGGCGTAGTTTGGGCTATGAAAACCCTACGCAAATGTTTCTTTGCCTTTCTTCCCCTTCAAGGTATCCTTTTCACATTTTAACCCCCTTTATTATGCTTTAAGGTGTTATTTCCAATAGCTGCATCAATGTAACTGTAACACAAGTTCAGTGAGCGATAAACAATGTACAGCATGGTACTCAAGCACGTAGATTGAAGTTTGTGACTTTCCTCTATTTTGGAACTGTCTTGTAATTAAGGATTCTGGGATGGTTGGTTTATGGGCAGAGATGGCCATCTGACCCCTGGGTTAGCTTCTGGGGTTAGTCTGAGAATCGTGTGTGGCAGGTGTTCGGTCATGCATGCTGAACATCCTATAGTACCTTGTGTTGACAGATGCTGGGCTTCACCCATCTTGTAAAGATGTGATTTATCTATTTATCTATTGTCAATTAAAATCAATTTCTATAACTGAAATGCGCCCTTGACTATCTTTTCATTCTCATCCTGAAAGTTAGAACAGTCTAAACCCATAGAATGTTAATCTTTTAAAGAGGCCATCCGGTGAAGAGAAAAATTTGTTTTCTTTACCCAGTACCACAACAAATACAATCACCAGCTACAACCATTCAAAAAAGTTGCTTTCTTTGATGAGGTCTGCTTGATGTTTGAGTTCATCTGTGATGCAATTCACCCTATGAAACTTTTAGGCCAAGGCAGGTGTCTGCCCCAATTGGGGTTTTACTGCTAAAACTTCCCATGAAATATGAGGAAAATCCCAATAATTATTATTTCTGGTACTGTTTCTGACATATTCTGGAACCCTTTTCTGACTTAGTTTGACATTCTCTTGAATTGTGGGAAATAACTGATAGAAACATTACTTCCATGAGTCCTTACCAAAAGAACCTAAATGCATTTCTGGAAATCAACAAAATGTGTTTCATTACAGACACACCTGTGTTAGCGCATCAGTAATTAATAAGTAAATTTACAAGGAGACGCGTATAGGTCGATGAACCTTTTGACTCGTTTAAGATGTTCTTACCATAGCCCCAGAACAGAAACAATAATCAATACACAATAATCAATAATCATTAGTCAAATCAATAATCAATAGAGTCAGTAATTGTCACACACCATGACTTTCCAGCCATGAATAACCACACCTTTAGTAAAAGTTTAGTACGTTTATTTCCCTTATATTAACAATGCTAAAGTCATGTAGATTAACCCCAAAATCAAATGAAACACATATAAAAACAAAACTGGTTGGCCAAAGCAATGAAAGAAACGCAGTCTAATCAAGGCTTGAATCACAAAACATTCTAAGGCAACGGTACAGATCAATTGCAAAGTCTGCTGCAATAGAGATATATGATACATAGAGTTAAGCAACATAGTTTGTCAAACATTGTCCCTACAATTTGTCAGTCATCAGGTGAATAGCCTCAACTAACTCAGATTAGCATCAGCATGTGGGGCTTCATGCAAAACAATTTTAGAACCCAAATTTAGAAAAACATCTAGCTAGGAAAACTATCAAGACAGCACAGTTGGTACCTAGAAAGAAAAGGCATAAAAATGCAATTCAGTCACATTGTCATATCTACCTATCCACGGTATGGGTCAGCAAGCCGAATCAGTCTTCGTCCTCAGGTAATCAATCGATCAGCAAAATACCAGGCTCTCAGTCAAAGAGTATGAGCCCAATTACAGAATCTCAAATCTCTTTTTCTCCCTTACTCTCTAGACCTCTGGGCTCGTAATCTGTCTAAGTTTCCTCTGTCGCGTTGTTATATCAGTCACCTAACCTATCCCGTTAATTCTCTATTGGTCAATTAATCGTACGTTTATACATTATCTAATAATATTTCTATACCAAATCTATTAATTCTAATATTTCACTCTTCACATGAAGTTGATTGGTCCGCTTTACGTTGTCCTCATCATCCGGCTCGTCAGGTAACAAGCTGTTGCATCTTCCTCTCCAGTCAGTGTCTTCATTGTCCACGTCCTGGGAAAGTACATCTCACACACATTACACATCGCTTGTTACAATTTTAAGGACACTGTCTCCTCTTAGTTGGTTCTCATGGAAAGCTTCTGCTAAGCATTTTAATAAGACAATGAACATTTCACAGTTAGTTTACTCTGTCAGCATGTTCTATTAAACGCTAAGAAATACAGCTTCTGCATGAGGCCTGGCAACTAGGCCAAGACACTTGCTAAGTTAAGGCCCACAATTAATAAGTAAGAGCACACTTCATAACCCTAAATATGACATATTACTACATTCATCTAATACATTTTAAATATTTCATAAGTATTAATCATTAATTAGTACATTTCGTGAACACTGGTGGCCATTCTTCAAGGTCACTTTTTCAAACATGTGCATTATTTTTCTCTATGTTATTCATTTTCTACATAATTCATTTTTCAAAACATATAAGTACTCATTAATAATTTCTAAGACACCTGCTTCAGCACCTGCTGGTAATTGCTAGAAATGTTTGTGATGCTAAGCAGAAGAAAACATTGGTGGTAACCCAGTTACAGAGTTTTACTTCCTGCAGTAGTATCAGGAAGTTAACATGAAAAACCTAAATATGTTTAGAATGCTGTAGCTGTAGCCATGTTTCCTAGCACCGTGAACGCTGCCTTTGCAGAGAATGCACGGCTTTGCATGACTGTATTATCTGCTTTAAGGAAGTACCGCTTCCCAATAACGTACTGGGCCTCACGTCGAGCACCAACGAAGCGCTGGGTGTCCGATTGAGGACTGGTAATATTCAGCCCCGTGTGTCACACGTTTGTTCTTGGACCGTTTTTCTCAATGTATTTCCCCATAGATACAAACACAGATAGGTTCTTCCAAACACAAAAATGCAGCTGGCCACCCACAAATTCTGTCCACACTCAATTTGTTTAATCTGATCAAAAGCAAAACCATATTCAATACAGCTTTGGACAACAAAGACAGACGTTCCTATGGGGAAATATGTGAGTTTTCAGGAGGTGGTGCCCTACAGAAAAGAGCTGCACCATCCACACTAGGCCCATAAGTGAATGTCCCCCAAGCAGCACCAGGATTCTACAAACCTCACATGAAGGCAACTCAACATTTCACAGTTCACACAACACCTCCCCAGAACTGCATTCTGTGTCTTTTATCACCTGTCCTGCGGGCTCATCTGTGACACAGGGCTATCAGTAACTGACAGAAAACAGCTACATCTCGAAGAGAGTGAATTTGACAATAAGACAAATCTGATTTTACTCTGTGTTCTAAAAGCAGATGCTGTGCTTGCCTGTAGTATCACAAATTCTTTATTTTCTGCACAACTTCATAACTATGCAAAAGAATTGTGGTGCCACAAAACAGCTTAAGTCTCGAGTAAATTAACTTAACACGAGTAAACATCTTTCACTTAAAAAATGAATACTTTGTGGACATTATAGTTGTTGCATGCAATACATATGCTGATTGAAATGGACATTGTACCCAACCCTCTTGCAGAAAGCCTCGACTACATTCCCCCTCAAAGTCACAGCCTAAGAGCAGGTACTTGCAAATTTGTCTGGTTCCTGTTTGCCCAAGGACAGTAGAAATACCTGTCACATGGATTCCCAAACTGCCCTTGAGTCACACAAGCTCTAGAGAACTGACCTGAAACTGTTGGCAGAGGGTGATTGGTCACGATCTAGATCCCAGAGAGTACTAGACACCAAATAACAGATTGAAATCATTTTATTAAGTGCTAGTAAAGATGGCAGAGGTTGGGCGACGTGGCCAGCAAATAGACAATCGCAAGCTCTAAGCCTGAGCTCCCAGCCAGCCACAGATATCGTTTGTCATCATGCCACAGCGAGACCGACCCAGAAGCCCAGGTGGGTTGTGCTGGCTCCGGGACACATGGTGGCAAGTCTGGATTAGGGCTGGGCATTTGTGGAGTTCTGCTACGACGAATTCAGTGAAGTGTAAAAATACTTCACGCACTACGTGGAGTTCCACGTGCAGTGGAGTTTGGGTAAGTCTCACTGTTCTCACTGATTTTCAGCATCAAGAGTTTCTCTGTACTGCAAAATCAGTGCAAACAGCATCATGCGGAGCGCCAGCAGGCGCTAACTTCTTTCTGCCACTCAAGTAGATTTTCGACTCGAGCTGCAGCTTCGTCAACGTGAGCAGCAGCTTTCTCATAGCGGGCGGTCGCAGCCTACGGCGACTGCTTGCGTTCAGAAATCTCACTCGCTCTTGCCAACGTAGCGGTTTCTCACGCTCGCCAACTTAACTTTGGCAGAGAAAAAACTCTGTTCTGCGGCACTTCGCAGAGTTTTTCAGAACTCCGCACTCCGCGTGGAGTGCGGATTGGGGAAAACTCTGCTAATTATTTGCCCCCTCCTTGTGTAAATGTCTTTGACGGTGGCCCGAAATCCCTGAACAGTGGAGTTGGAGCTCTGCCCTGGGATCGCTGGGGGTTGGGCCCGGAGTTGTAGTGTGGTCCTCCCTGTGTGCAAAGCTGACTCTGCCGCTAGAAGAGTGCAGCGGCCTCGGGTTGTTTACAATCACAGCTTCTCACCAGGTTCCCCCCAGTGCAAGTAACAGAAGCAGAGTGCCTGATCGGGGCCTTAACAGAGGGCTGTTGTGGGCCCTGTAGCGGATTCTCCCACTGATCTGTCGGTGGTGTGCGGAGTGCGACAAAGCCTCTGGGGCAGCCTGGGACTTGGCGGCTCACTTTGAACTGGGGCAGCTGTTGAACTGCACCCCCATCATCCTGAGGTCTCTGAGGAGAGGATGCGAGACTGAGTCGGCAGCCAAGAGACCTCTGTGAGCTAGAGGCAGTGAGCAAAACGACAGGGGGTGGTAATGTGCTAGCATTCAGCCTGTGCTTGTGGAGACGGGGGACCCACTGCTGAGACCTGGGCGACGAACGGGTGAGGAGCTTTTAGTCACCCCCTCCCACAAACGGCTGTCCCTGGCGGACATAGCATTTGAGGGCCTGAGTCTAGTGGTGCCTCAGCGAGGCCTGCTTGTACTGAGCACAGAGCCCTGACAGCTGCTGGGGGGTCTGCCATGGGCTGGTGGCACCCTCTCACACCACCCCTTGCAAGGCCAACCGCAGCGTGCTGGACCTGGGAATGGACAGGAACACCAGCAGCAGTCACCAGACCAAGATGGACCAATTTAAGGCTGCAGGTTTGGGGGGAGACCCACCACCGGACGGTAGTGCTGGACTACATGAACCACAGGGCCAAACAGGGGCACATGTCCTTGCTGCAATCGATGCCACTGGTGTGGGTCTCTGGACACAAATAGACACTGTGTCGACGGAAGTGAACCTATTGCAAGTAAACCTTAGGAAGGTGGCTGAGTGCTCCCTGGAGACGGAGCAGCAGGTCCACAAGCTGGAAGAAGAGGTCGCTGGTCTTCACTCTATGGTGGCCGCCCTGACTGTGCAGACACATAAGCTTGAGATGAGGGCATACATGTGGAGCGACACTCCCGCTGCAGTAACCTGCGCTTTGTGGGATTCCTGGAGGGTGCAGAGGAGAATGCCCGTGAGTCTTTCCTGGAACAATGGATATGCCAAGTGCTGCTTGGGGTTACACTCTTGCCAGTGTTTGTGGTGGAATGAGCTCATAGAGCCTTGGCACCTCTGCCTCCCCCATCACAGGTAGCATCCCCAAGAATGATTGCAAAGATCCTCAACCACCTAGACCGGGATGCCACCTTGCAGGCAGTCCACAGAGAGGGAGACCCCGCCTTTGAGAATTGCACGATTTGTATTTTCCCTATTACACACAACAAGTTCAGAGTTTGTGGCAGTCCTTTGGGGGAGTCAAGCAAAAACGTAAGGTGATGGGACTGATATATATGCTCCTCTTTCCTGCAAAGCTTAAGGTACTCCATGATGGGCACTCCCACTTCTTCACAACTCTGGAGGAGGTATAGGACTGGCTGGAGATTTGGCGTGGGGACCGAATACCTTCTCTGGCACCGAGGGGCCGGAGAGTGGGGATGTAGTAGCAGAGTTGGGGCGGTTCAATGTAATGAGAAGGCAACAAGAGTGAGAAGCGCTTGAGGTCCTCGGCAAGGGTTGTGGTTCGTCGTGACAGAGCATTGGACGTGGAGAGTCAGAGATTGGAGAAAGAATCAGCGAGGGCCATGGTGGAGCGGGTGACATCGTCTCCATCAAACGAGGGTGGATCGGGACCAAGTTAAGGCACACCTGGAGGTGGTATAACACTCAGGGATGGGTGCTTAGAGGTGACCTGAACTGAGAATGCTCCATTAGCAGTGAAGCAGCCTGTCGGCTGCCCTGGTCAGCCCTCCTTTCTGTCCATAGCTGGTGGCATGGGACTAAGCACATGACCTGTGGACTGCAGGGTTAATGTACTGAACAATTCTGTGCCACCATGGAGTTTCACACTGCCATTATGTACTGTGTGACTTTGTAGATGCTCTGTAAGGGAAAGCTACGGCCCTTTGCGGGCAGGTGCGGAAGCGTGTATTTTCTCATCCCCTTAGTTCAGCTTGTTATTGATAGTTTTTTTTTGGTATGGGTGTTTGGTGTGTGAGTGGTTTTGAGGAGTGAGTGTAGATCTACTGGAACTCCTGAAGGAGCACACTTTGCTGCACCTGGGTTTCGTTGGGCCCTGCAATAGGGACTATGAGAGTGCGAACACAAAATATTGCTAATACTTTTTCTTTTGGGGTGGCGTTTTTATGATTGGGGAGACACCTGTTGGTGTTCTGTGTGTTTACCCATGGGAAAGTGGGGGGATATTAGGGTTGTTACGCTGCAATATTTATTCAGGTTTACACAGTATGAGGTTGACAGGACGCTGAGTCACTGTGCCAGGGCATGGGCCAGTGGTGGGTGTGAGACCAAGCTGAGCCTCTGGTCGAGGCGGGTGAGGGTGACTCAAGATACCAATAGGAGGCCATGTGAGAATGGTGACCTGGAATGTGCGAGGCCTGAATAAATTTGTTAAGCAATACAGAGTGAACACCAACCTGCGCAGTTTGGGGATTCAGGTCGCCATGTTACAGGAAACGCATCTGTTGGAAGCAGTGGTCCAGAAGCTCCAAAACAAATGGTGAGGGCAGCTCTTCTCCTTCACACACTTGTGCTATGCTACAAGGGTTTCAATCTGGAGAGAGCAATAGCTCCCTTTCAGGGTAGGCAACTTTCAGGCTGATATTGAGGGGCATTTCCTCCTAATCTATGGAACAATGGATTGGGAGGAGATTTGTTTCTTGAATCAATGTCTACGCCCCCAACACCAATGACATTGAGTTCTTTGAATCTGTGGAAGGAGAATTAGCGACGTTTGTGGGGGTGCCATTCAGGACCCGGTCTTCTGCGATGAACTTGGCGAGGCCCTGAAAGGATTCTTTACTAATTCGGGGTCCACGGTGAGCTACAGTATAGAATGGGGGGGCTCTTATGGTATTGGTGTGTGGGAAATGCCTCTCGCAGATGGGCGGTACCTGGCGGTGACTCCAATGGGACCTCACGGACAGTTAACAGACTCTGGCCTGACTCCAGCATTGGGTGCTGGCCCCACAAGTGGAGACGGAGAGCCTCCTTGAAGCACACCGTAGGGTGGTGGGTCTCCAGGATAGACTGGACCATTTTCTGCACACAGAATACCGACAAGGGCTCCACCGAGAGAAAGAGGTCAGGACGCATGTTGGCCTGGTTGCTCTAGAGAAAACGACTCCCTCCGCTGATACTCTCACTGGTTGCCCCTGATGGCTATAGGGTGTCTGACCAACTGGGAACAAATGGGTTGCTCAGGACCCACATAGCAGGGGTGTATGAGTCCTCAGATGCAGATGCAGCACATTCTATTGTCACGTTTCTGGACCGAGTGGTGCTCACAGTGCTTATGGCCCCCTAGAGGGAACAGCTGGGGGATTGCAGGCACCTACCTTTTCACAGGAGTTAAATGGGCACAAAGTAATCTTCCCTACTTCCCAGCAAGTTCGATAGATTGAAATGATCTAATCTGACCCACCCAGATGAAGGGATACCGACAGGATGATGCAGACCCAGAACTGACATCTGACAACTTTCTTTCCTAGCCTCCTGTGTACCTGTAACAGATAGTAGATAATCAGTGTTCTGCATATAATAATTGTAGCAAAAGGCAAATATTAAATCTGTGTCTCATACCTATCGTCCCTTCCTCCTAACTTGTACAGCAATGTGTGTCAATATAAGGGTACTAAACCTGTAACAAAACATAGAACTTGAAAACATTCAGAATTAAACTCCCTATTCTTAACTACATAAAAACACATTAAATCATTGTGTAGCAACTTCTCACCTAATAAATTACCACTCATTAGTTATTAGTTCAATTGAGAGCATCAATTTTCATCAGTTTTTGTGAAACTTCATGTATACACTGTCCTCATATGTCTTATAGTCATGTACTATGATTATAACTCTTCTATCAAATGTTTTAGAGTAGGCAACAATGATTAATCTTTGTTCTGTTTCTCCTCAAATGAAAATATGGCCTAAGACTTGAAAACAAGTTCCATAAAGTCCATGAGAAGATTTCAGAAAATGTTCAAAGTACCATCATATGTCTTTAGATAATGTGCTTTCATGTAACTATTATGGAAAGTCTTGAGTGCAGAACATTGCTTAATTGAACTTTGTGTGTGTTTTGTTTTCCCAATAAGAGTTTGCAGTGTTCCAGAAATCACAGAAATGTACACAATGGCAGCCAGACCCAAATGCAGACGCTGCCGATTGATGACAATCACCCAAAAGCAGGTGCACATACCGGTAACGAAGAGTGACCAAAAAAGAAGCCAGAAAATTGGGGCGCGGATTCCGGGACTGCAGCAGTCATCAAGAAACAGGTAAGCAAAGAAAGTCAAGAACGAGTCTGTAGTCAGAGACGCCAAACAGCAGGTAAGCAGGAATCCAGGAAAAAATTTAAAGAGGACTCAAACAACGAGCAGCCGCTTGGGCACAGCGCATACTCTTAAATGCTACGCGTACCCCCCTTAAAGGAGCTGCAGCTGCACCCATCTGTCACGCCTGACAGTACACCCCCCCAAGATGCCAACTACAGGCTTTGTCTTGTCTGGATAGCGACAATGGAACACCCGCAGCAAGCGAGGAGAATGCACATGATGCACAGGTTGCCAAGTGGGGCGCGGATTCCGGGAGGGTAGCAGTCATCAAGAAACAGGTAAGCAAAGAAAGTCAAGAACGAGTCTGTAGTCAGAGATGCCAAAAGCAGGTAAGCAGGAATCCAGGGAAAAATCAAAAGAGGACTCAAACAACGAGCAGCCGCTTGGGCACAGCGCATACTCTTAAATGCTATGCGTACCCCCCCTTAAAGGAGCTGCAGCTGCAGCCATCTGTCACACCTGACAGTACACCCCCCGAAGATGCCACCCACAGGCTTTGTCTTGTCTGGATAGCGACAATGGAACACCCGCAGCAAGCGAGGAGAATGCACATGATGCACAGGTTGCCAAGTGCGATCTTCTGGTCCATAGCCCTTCCAGTGAATCAAGTAATAGAGTCTATGGCATATTCGATTAGAGTCCAATATGGCTTCCACCTCAAGTTTAGGTTCTTTGTCTACCAACAGAGCTCAAGGTGGCAGTACTGTTCTATTAGAAACAGGTCTTAACAAAGAAACAAGAAATACAAGATGCACCATAAAATGGGAAGCTAATTCCGGTCTCAGGGCTACATCATTGATTCTCTTAATTACTGTACAGGGACCTATAAACCTAGGTTGGAATTTCCATGGTCCCTTAAGTTTGAGATGTTGTGTAAAAAGCCACACCTGATCCCCAACTTGATATGCCAGGCTTTCTCTACGATGTGGATCTCCAGTACGGTTGTTTGTCTGTTTCACCTGTTCTAAATTGTTATGTGCTGTCTGTTGAATAGTCTTAATGTGGTCTATGTAATCTGAGACTGCACTGAATGTCGGCATTTTGAGAGGATGGTGAAACTAAAAACGAGGCTGAAGGCCATAATTACATTGAAACAGAGAGATTAGTGTAGGGCTATGCTGAACATTGCTGTAAGCAAACTCAGCCACCCACAGAAACCTATCCCACTCAGTAAGATCACTTAGTACCTGACACATAATATACTGTTCCAAGCACTGATTCACTTTCTCTGTCTGTCCGTCTGTTTGAGGATGATAGCCTGTAGATAAGTGAATCTCAATTTGTAGTGCCTTACACAGGGTCCTCCAAATCTTTAAAACAAACTTGGGATCTCTATCAGACACAATCACTGACAGTATGCCATGAAGGCATGCAATTGACTGCATAAAGATATCTGCTAACTTTTGAGAGGTGGGTAAATCTACCATTGGTGTAAAGTTGGCCATTTTGGAGAACATATCAACTACCAACAATACAGTAGTGAAACCTTGTTCTGTCTTTGGTAGATCCGTAGTAAAATCCATGGATAGTGTATGCCAAGGATGAGGGGGAGTGGGCAATGGATGTAATAGGCCAGCCGGAGCTTGATGCATATCCTTATTGTGGGCACATACACTACTTCTTTGCACAAAGTGTTTAGTATCCGGTACAAGAGTAGGTCACCAAAAATACCGTCAGACTAATTTAATTGTCTTTTTCTCACCAGGATTGCCAACTAATATTTGTGAGAGGCGCCAATGTAATGCTTCTTGCTGTAGTGCTGTTGTGGATATATATAATCCATCATGTATGTAATACATATCATCAGTTAGCTTACAGTCTTGTTTCTCTGTAATCTCCTTTGATTCTGTTAGGCCCTGTGTAACAGCTATATCATGCAGTATTGCTTGTTCAGACATTATAACCCCTACAATACAATCTGGAGATATAATGCAAGGTGCTTCTGATTCATGTACCTCCCCTCCAAGTCCCAGACGTGATAGTGCTCCTACCTTTCCATGTTTTTTACCTGACTGGAACTGTATTACAAATTCATGAAATAAAGAATTGGGAACACCTTGACTGTTTCATGGACAAGGCTTTAGCCGATTTCAAAAACTTCAAATTCCTGTGATCCCTGAGTACTATCACTGTATGTAGGGCACCCATCCAATAATTTTGCTATTCCTCAAAGGCCTTTTTTATGGATAATAATTCCTTATCTCCAACTGAATAATTATTAATCTCTGCTGGATTTAATTTTTAGGAATAATAAACTACAGGATAAAGCTGGCCAGCCTCCTTATTTCTCTGGCATTAGACACCTCCCACGGCCACACAGGAAGCATCTGCTTCCACTATGAAGGGTTGCAAAGTGTCAGGGTGTTGTAAAATGGAGGCTGAGGTAAATGCCTCGTTCAACTGCTGAAAGGCATGCTCGGCAGCCTCCGTCCAGTGAAAAACCTTTCTCTTCTTTAACAGGTGAGCAATAGGGATGACCAAAAAAGAGGAACAATCAATAAAGTGTCGGTAAAAGTTAGCAAACCCTAAAAGGTTTTGGACCTCTTTTACCGACTAAGGTGATTTCCATAGAATGATAGCCGTCACCTTTTGTGGATCCATACCAACTCAATGGGATGAAAGGACATACCCCAAAAAGGAAACTTTAGGTACCTGGAATTCACATTTTTCCAATTTGACATACAACTTTTTCCTCGTAGTCTTTGTAATACCTTACTCACATGTCCCTGATTCTCTCTTATGGCTTGGGAATAAATTAGTATATCATCAAGATAGACCACTGCAAATGCATTCAGAAAATCCCTTAGTACTTCATTTATGAAGACATTAAAAGCTCTGGGGGCATTACACAACCCGAAAGGCATTACTAGGTATTCATACAGACTAAGCTTAGTGCAGAAAACAGTCTTCCACTCATCACCCTCTCTAACCCCCACCAAACGATAAGCTCCTGTTAAATCCAATTTAGTAAAAATATGTGATTCTTTTACTTGATCTAGGAGACTGGATATCAGTGGGCAAGGTATAATGATTTTTTACTGTGACTTCCCTGAGGGATCTATAGTCAATACAAGCATGCAGCTCTCCCCCCTTCTTCAGCACAAAAAAAGAGAAGAAGAAGCTGGAGAGTGGGAAGGCCTAATTAACCCTATATGTAACATATCATCTAGATATTCCTTCAGATGGATGTTCTCTTTTTCAGGTAATAGATTCTATTGGGTCACTGGAATCAAGTCTATTTGACATTCATATGGGCAATGTGGGGAAAGAGTTGTAGCTTTCTATTTATCAAAAACATCTGCTAGGTCTTGATAGCATAGGCCACTTCAACAGCCATACTGGGGACCTGTTTCAGGAAATGTTCTAAACAAAAGGAAGAGCTAAAAGTGACAGTACTGCTCTTCCAATCAATAGAGGGATTATGGGACTCCAGCCACAGTATACCTAATATAGACTGAAAGCGGGGTGCATGAATCAAATCAAACAGTATAGATTATGTGTGTTTTTCCTGTATGGTCAACAACAATGCAGTAGTAGAATAAGTAATAGGACCAGATTTTAAAGCACTTCCATCAATTGTTTTGACTTTCTCTACCTGATATTTCTGTTCCAATGGAATACCATAACTGGAAGCAAAAATGGATCTATAAAATTACCTGTAGCCCATGAATCTAGCAATACCTGGAAATATACTGAACTCCCTTGACAAACTAAATAAGTTTTCAGAAACAAATGACAATAATGCCATACACACAATGTTTGAGCTAAAGTTCTTGAGGCTACTTCAGTTAATGCCTCAGTTTCCTGAATCTGTCTTTTTCTTTGGTTTCACTGGACAATCACATAAGAAATGGCCTTTATTACCACAGTACATGCAGAGCTTCTGTGTTCTATGTCTCTGTCATCCCTCTTCACTTAATGGCCCTCTAAGACTCCCTGTTTGCATGGGTTCAGGTTTGTCTGTTTTTTCTGGTTCTGCTCTCTTTTCCCCATAAACCACTAATTTTGTCTCAGTACGCCCTTTCTCACTCTGCTGTTCCATCACACAGTGGTCTAGTTTGACTACTTAGTCTATCAATTCACTACAGTTCTCTGGTGGGTCACCTTCTTGAGATAGTGAGTCTTTTAACTTGTTTCGAAAGCCCTTATAAAACAGAAAGCTTCTTTTTCTCTCAGGCCAGCCTGCCTCTGCCACTAGGCTATTGAAGGTAGTTATGTATGTAAGGAGATCCTTATTCCCCTGACGTAGGTTCAATAACTCTGTGTCTAATGATTGTATGAATGTGTGGTGATCGAATAGTCATTTCAATTTTGCTTAAAGGCAGAATAATCATATAACAAAGGGTTGTCTCTCTCCACTAATGTATTGACCATGTAGCAGCTGTACCTCCTAGATAGGATAAAATGAAAGCAACTGTGGACTGATCATTCGTAAAAGAAGCGGGCTTACATAGAAAGTGTAAGTAGCACTGATGAATGAAAGTTGTATACACAGTAGACTCCCCAAAAAAGCATTCAGGAGAGGACAAAGGAACTGAAAGTGAAGCAGTAACATGAATCACAGACGATCCTGCCCTAGAAATAGAATCAGGTGCAGAATGTTGCATGAAACTACTATCAGCTGATTTCCTGCCCTGATCAAGGTCTGTCATGCTAGGACAAATATTATCAGCCTCTTGTAAAGTGTCCACTCTGTGTATAAGTGCTTGGGTTCCTTTTTGTTGGATTCCTATTATGTGCACCAAATCAGCTAGAGTGACATCACGTGCATCCATTTCACTTGTGCGAAACTATCAATGTGGCTCATCATTCTGTCAAGCACCTACCTTTCTGCAGGAGTGAAATGGGCATAAAGTAATGTGCCCTACTTCCCAGCATGTCCGATAGATCAAAATAACAATCTAATCTGACCCACCTGGATGAAGGGACACAGACAGGATGATGCAGATCCAAAACTGACACCTTAAGACTTCACTACCTGGTTTTCTGTATACCTATAATGGTGATCAGTGTTCTGCACATAATAATTGTATCAAAATGCAAATATAAAATCAGTGTCTCATACTTATCATACCTATCGTCCCTTCCTCCTAGCTTGTACAACAGCGTGTGTCAGTATAAGGGTGCTAAACCTGTAACAAAACATAGAATTGAAAACATTCAGCATTAAACTCCATATTCTTAACTACATAACATTTTATTAATTCATTGTGCAGCAACCTCTCACCTAGTAAATTACTAATCATTAGTTAATAGTTGAATTGAGAGCATCAATGTTCATCAGTGTTTGTGAAACATCATGTATACACTGTCTTCATATGTCTTATTCCCATGTAATATGATTATAACTCTTCTATCAAATGTTTAGAGTAATCAAAAATGATTAATCTTTGTTCTGTTTCTCCTCGTAGGAAAATTGTGGCTTAAGGCTTGACATCATAAAGTCCATGTTGAGATTGCAGAAAAGGTTCAAAGTATCATCAGATAAGTTTTTAGATAAAGCGCTTTCATGAAACTATCAAGGAAAGTCTTGAGTGCAGAATACTGCTTAATTGTACTTTGTGTTTTGTTTTCCCAATAGGAGTTTGCAGAGTTCCAAAAATGTACACAATGGCCGCCATACCCGAATGCAGACACTGCTGATTGATGACAATCACCCAATGGTAGGTGCACCTACCGGGAATGAAGAGCAACCAAATAGCAAGTCAGGAAACTGGTGTGCAGATTCTAGGACTGCAGCAGTCATCAAGAAACAGGTAAGCGAAGAAAGCAATAGAGCATCTGTAGTCAAAGATGCCAAATAGCAGGTAAGCGGGAATCCAGGGAGAAATTTAAAAAAAGGACTCAAATGACAAGCAGTCGTTCGGGTGAAACGCTTAGCCTTAAAGGCTACCCACAGCTCCGCCTTAAAAGAGCTACACCTGTCTGCCATGCCTGACAGGGTAGAGCCTGGTCTGGAGGAAGTCACTGAGGCACTCTGCATTATTCTGAGCGGGAAGTGCCCAGGCCCTGATGGGATCCCGGTGGAATTTTACTTGGCCTATGCGACACTGCTTGGGCTGCAATTGCTTGAGGTATTACGTGAGGCCCAAGAGCAGGGGTTGTTGCCGGTGGTCATGCAGATGCCTTCACAGTTATGATCCCCTAACAAGACAAGGAACAGGAGGATCAGGGTCATATCGCCCACTATCAATGCTGGGCGTAGACGTGAAAGTACTCTCTACAAAATTGGTCCCTAGGTTGCAGGCTGTGGTCCCCAATTTGGTGGCAGAGAACCAGTGTGGTTTCATACTAGGCTGGGGAACACATATTAACCTGAGACACTTTTGTCATGTTATGCATATAGCCCACGGAACTGATGTGGAGGCTGCCTTGACATTGAGAGGGCATTCAACATTGTGGGCTGGGAGTACCTTTGAGAGTTGCTCCAGTGCATGGGTGTTGGAGACAATTTTCTCTCCTTGGTATGTTTGCTTTATGTGGAGCCCACTGCAAGGGCAGGATAGGGTCCATTGTGTCAGGACAAATACAGGTGCAAAAGGGCATGTGACAGGGTTGCCGACTCTGCTTTTCACGTTAGCGATGGAGCCCTTGGTGGAGAGGATATGGCATGACCTTGTGGGATGAGGTGTTCATACAGGAACCATGGTTCCTGTGGTTTTAATGTACGCTGATGATACTCCTGTATACCTCAGTCATCTGGACCGTTCGGTGCCACTGCTCATGAAAATTATGTTGGAATCCGTGAGGGCCTTGTGTCTTCATGTCAATACACAGAAGATGATCCTTTTCCCGTTCGGCCTCCTGGTGGAATGACTGATACCAGATCTCCCAGTGACGGGACAGACCTGGGAGACCAAGAGCTTCCAATATCTGGGGATCAGGATTGCGAATGATGTGAAGGACCAGTACAAACTTCATATGGGCGGGGATCTTAGGGGTTTTCGGGCCTCAGTATGTTTTTAGAATACACTCCCGTTCTCCGTTATGGGTAGGGTGGCCATGCGTAATATGGTCCTCCTTCCCCGCTGCCTATATATTTTCTAGAACTCAACTCTGCAACATCCATGGGTCCACTTTTTGGGCCCTGGAAATTCTCTTCGACCAGTTGGTTGGGGTAGGACACAGGAGTAGAGTCTGCCTGGAGTATCTGAAGTTGGACACGAGCGAAGGTGGATTGAGTCTCCCGGATTCAAAACTTTATTTTGCTGGGCAACTACAGCATGCAGCGCTGTGGTGTGAGGTGGAGGATAACAGGGAGAAGCCTCTGCTGACAGGGCTGGTGGAGTATGGGGGACCTGCCCAAGTCACCGATGAGATGTGCCATGTCCCGGCACAACTACCATATATTGTGCGGAGGGTAGTCAAGGTTTAGGAAATTATGGTAAAAGGCCTACTTAGAAGGCCCCCTTATGCCAAATTATTACAACTTTGTTGGCTGCAGCCGTTTAGCGCTATTGCAGAATTGATGTATATGTCACAGTGGACAGCAGGAGGCTGTTAATTTGTGGATTACCTATATCTGAACCCAACATTCCTCACAAATGTAGAGGTCACTGACTTGTTTCAGCTGCAACACGGACAATTCCTGCCGTATGCAAAACTATCCAGCATGGTCTGGAAGTTTTGGATGGATTTTCCAGCTGAGCCTGTAGTGTCCCAGGTGCATGCCCTGATACTGGATATGGGATAGAGCAGGGGTATGGTCTCTCGCCTCTGTGCAACACTGAAAGCAGACAGATCACTGTATCTGGAGGGAGTCTGTCTCAGTTGAAATGAGGTACTGGGGGATCTGCTGACAGACAGGGAGTGGAAACATGCACAGGGGCAAGTGCATGACACAACCAGTAATGCAAGGTTTAAGCTGACACCGCTTTATTACCTGACCTGTGCTTACCTCCTCACAGAGATTGCAGAGGATCTTTCTGACCAGACTGGTCAGCTACCCCAGTTGTGGTGGCCAAGCTGCCCACTTTATCCATAGGGCATTGCGGGTACACTGGACCAGAGTGGTTGATACGCTACGCAGAGTTACAGGCCCCCAAGTGGAGTGAGGTATGAGACACTGTATGTTGGGCTTGTTGACATGCCCGACTGAGGGGAGCAATACCATTTCGCTCTGCTTGGGCTGGTGCTAACAGGGAGACGCATGGCTATTTATTGGGTCAGCACTACACTGCTGATGCTGACCCGCTGGTTTTGCTGACCTTACGGAGTGGGTGGTGGCTGAGGAGTGCAGACTGAAGAGTGAGATGGGATGAACATGTGGAACGTGATCTGAAGATATGGGGAGACATGCTTGATTGCCTGGAAGGAGATACCCGGAGCCGGTCCGGTTGGGAGGCGGAGACCACTACTGAGTAAACTGAGCCGGGGCTATGTTCACAGAGGAAATGAGAGCGGCCTGTACAATCAGACACATTAAGTGTGGGTGGTCTCTTGTGGAAGGCTGACCTGGTTGTGAACTAGTATTTCAAGATATTCCCACCCAATTAACAAGGACTTTTTTGCCACCCAACCCCCTCGTACCCACCCAGTTCCACAGGCTTGTGCTTGTTAATTCAGAGCTTCCATCAGGTGAAAGATGACACAGCTGATGCACAAATAGAAAAACACATTTCAGGTGATCCATGAGGAACTCAGGCAATGGTATGGGCAAAACGAGAAGCTCACTGGGTACCAGGGAAGATAAGATGTCCTAATCACGAAGCATGTCCATGCTAGGCCACTATGGACAAGGGAATCAAATCCTTTCCTATCCTGAAAAACATTAGTAAGGTCAAATATTTAATTGCATTGGTTGCGAACCGTGGACCCTACCTGATTTATTGAGTGAATAGACTGAAGTTATAATACTGCAGGTTGGAGATGACTGCAATTATGATAGAAAAGAAGAACAATGATGAGAACAGTAAGCTTCTCCTCACGTTCCTGTGTCGAGATTCAAAGGATGGCTTTGTGGTGTGAATTCACTTGCTTCTGACATCTGCACACAAAGACGGGTGCAGGGTTTTTCTGGAACAATTCTAAGGCCCCCAGACCTCATCTTAGTGTGTACACATTCCATTAACATTGGAAAAGTCACATACACAAGACGTCAGGCCAGCTCAAGGTGCTGGACCTTAAGATGGCTTTTAGTATCACATACTCAGAAGGCAGAAATGGATGATGATTGAGAAAAAAAGGCTGAGATCATAATTTGTGCATTGAAAATGTTCCATTCCTGTCTCTTGTGCACTATTTTCATTGTTGAGATGCATGCAAGCCATCCCTGTGTCCAAGAGCCTTGAGTGC
Source organism: Pleurodeles waltl (assembly GCF_031143425.1). NCBI lineage: Eukaryota > Metazoa > Chordata > Amphibia > Caudata > Salamandridae > Pleurodeles > Pleurodeles waltl. Next base: position 741,809,800 of record NC_090450.1, on the reverse strand, counting down.
TACCAACTCAAAGTTGTCTCTGTAGTCTATTTTCTTGCAAAGAGTAGACTTCAACACATGGGAGTGCTAATGGACTTTCTCAAAGGCTCATGCCACCATATGCCAGGTATTCACCTAATTAGCAGTGGTATCTGGAGTCTGCTGATTTCTCCTGATTGTATGTAGTGTACAAAAGAAACTGTTCCTGAGTACCCGAGAGGTGGAGTAACCCATGCCTGAAGCCCTATCTGGTTGCATATAGCAACTAAGGTTGTAGGGTGTTCTTGGAGTTTCGTAGTAGCTGGTGCTGCTGTCTCCCCTTCTGCCTGCATGTGCCCCTGTGCTGCTCCTCTGATTCCACCCCCACTGAAGAATTTCTTTAGAAGCCAAGTGCATGTGTTTGTTTTTTAAATCCATCAAGTGAATGAAGCAAGAACAGGGTCATCACAAGAAAGGACAAAGAGGGAATTGTCTCTCAGGCAATGGCACTTTCCCGGGATCCCGCCCTCCATCAGCAACATTATTTATAGGTTTAAAGGCAAATAAGCTTGCTGTCTTTTGTAATAAATCTATAGTGACATGATCAGACCTTCATATGATGCCATAATCCATATCTTTCTAAATTCTCATTAATTGTAATACTCAGAAACAGAGGCTTATGGCAACTTATAAAATGGTAGAAGCCTCTAGAGAGCCTTGCGTTAAGTTTTAGCATAAAGTCTCACAAAAACACCTATCATGCCTGAGTGTGAAGTTACTTTTGTTGTTCAGGGAGCCTGAAGTAAACCAGTTCCAAAAGTTAAACATATGGCCTGACAAATACGATACCTGAACAATGAAGTTATCAAAGGATGGCTGCGACTGCACACCTTTTACTGAGAGCTTGCTTACATGGCCAGACTCCACATCTTTTGCCCTGTTTTGCTGGTGAGAGAAGACTTCATCAACTAAACACAATTGGCCATAGAGTTGTCTGGAAGTCAGTGCACAAACAAAAGTCACAGCTCCCCTAAGCTGGTTGCCATAGAACTGAGGCACACCTAAAAAGAAAATGTACTTTATTTGGGTTAGTGACCCTCTAAGGCTTGGGTTAACTTTAGCTCTGAGTGAGTAATTGCACTCAAGCCAGCTGCCACATGACTGGATATATGCTGACCTTTTGAGCCACTGCCTTTTTATTCAGAGGTACATTGTAACTTGCATCTGTGAAGACACAAAGCATGTGGTTTTGTGAATTTCAGGTTAGTGCAACTAAACAATGTTTAGTACATCATACCACGTGTTGAAGCTGTAACTTTTGTTTGGGAGCAGTTAGGAATATCCTATTTGGTGCCTGAGGAACTGTAATTGTAAACCCTCTTTTGTGGTTATGTCAGATTTTAAAGCACAGCTCTGAAAATGACACTTTTAAAAAGAAAGGTGGTATTTTCTTGTCCTAACCATTTGGTGCCTGTAGCCTATATTCTGGGTCACATGACATGGTATATTGTGCTGTTGGCCTTTGTGCATTCTTCCCAGACATGATTACAATAGAGGGTCTCATTGTTGGCGGGATGGGCCATCCCGACTTGATGAGGGGGCGAAGCTGTCACCTGTTGTTAGAAATGGGGTCTTTAGTTGGCAGTGAGGTTACCCCTTGTCCAAGCAAGGACCCTCACTCTAGTCAGGGTAAAAGAGAATCACCCTCAGCTAGCCCCTGCTTGCCCCCTTGGTAGCTTGGCACGAGCAGTAGGCTTAACTTCAGAGTGCTAGGTGTAAAGTATTTGTGCCAACACACCCAGTAACTTAATGAAAACACTACAAAATTACACAACACAGGTTTAGAAAAATAGAAAATGTTTATCTAAACAAAACAAGACCAAAACAACAAAAATTTACAATACACAAGTCAAGTTATCAATTTAAATGCAAAAAGAGTCTTCATGTAATTTTAAAACCACACTAACACTGTTAGCGTGAAAATGTACCGTGGGTGCATCAAAAATAACTCTGCATGGGCTTGCGATGCGTCAATTTCACTCAAGAGCGAGACCATGCATAGTTTCTCCTTTAGTCGGGTCGGGCATGTCGTTTCTTCTCTGCGCAGGAGAGCGATGCGTCGATCGGGTCAGCACTCTCGGGTCCGGGCAGGCCTTGCATTGTTTTTACACGCCCAGCAGTACTTGCATCGGAAATCCAGCCGCACAATGATCCGAAAACCACACAGCACAGGTTGCGATCTCTACAGCCTCTGTCAGCGATGCTGCACGTCATTTCTCCAGCTCTGTGCGTCGATTCTTTGGTCGTGTTGCAGGTGAGCATCAATTTTCAGCCTTGCCCAGGCCAGGCCCCAGGCACTCACCAGTGGGTTGGAGACTGCGTTGTCTGAGGGCAGGCACAGCCCTTTCAGGTGTGAGTGACAACTCCTCCCCTCCCTCCTAGCACAGAGGGCTCATCAGGAAATGCAGACTACACCCCAGCTCCCTTTGTGTCACTGTCTAGTGTGAGGTGCAACCATCCCAACTGTCAAACTGACCCAGACAGGGAATCCACAAACAGGCAGAGTCACAAAAATGATATAAGCAAGAAAATGCTCACTTTCTAAAAGTGGCATTTTCAAACACACAATCCTAAAATCAACTTTAGTAAAAGATGTATTTTTAAATTGTGAGCTCAGAGACCCCAAACTCCACATGTACATCCGCTCCCAAAGGGAATCTACACTTTAATCCGATTTAAAGGTAGCCCCCATGTTAACCTATGAGAGGGGCAGGCCTTGCAACAGTGAAAAACGGATTTAGGAATATTTTATTGTCAGGACATATAAAACACATTACTATATGTCCTACCTTAACCATACACTTCACCTTGCCCTTGGGGCTACCTAGGGCCTACCTTAGGGGTGCCTTACATGTAAGAAAAGGAAAGGTTTAGGCCTGGCAAGTGGCTACACTTGCCAAGTCAAATTTATAGTTAAAACTGTACACACAGACACTGCAATGGCAGGTCTGAGACATGATTACAGAGCTACTTATGTGGGTGGCACAACCCCTGCTGCAGGCCCACTAGTAGCATTTGATTTACAGGCCATGGCACCTCTAGTGCACCTCAATATGGACTTACTAGTGAAACCAATATTCCAATCATGGATAAGCCAATTACATACACATTTAGTAAAGCAGCACTTGCACTTTAGCAGTGGTTAGCAGTGGTAAAGTGCCTAGAGTAACAAACATCAAAATCAAAGTCCAGCACACATCAACAACCTGGGAAACAGAGGCAAAAGGTTAAGGGAGACCACACCAAGGATGAAAAGTCTAACACCTGTCATACTTGCACTTCAAAAAACACTGCTCATATCACACAAAAAGGGCTTCACCCAGCCTATTGTGCCTGCATACAATCTGCGACCAGAACAGGTAGGCAGGAAATTCCAGACACTTCAGTGGGGGGAAATCTCCGGAAGCTTCTCCAACTTCAAAGGAGGAACAGGTATAAACATAGCACCCTCAGACCCACTCTTCAGTATACTCATGGACCTGTCAATACTACAGAAGAAGGGCTGCCCTGTTGCCAAAGGACTAACCTGCTGCCTGATGCCTGCCCTGCTCTCTGAGAAGCAAGACTGCAACCTACACCCTTTATCCCAGGGTGAGGTGACCCCCAAGGATCAGCTGACTGACCCCCTGTTCTGAGCTGCATGGACCTAACTAGCTCCAGAGGCATCTCTGCAACTTGCCCAGCTGACCTGCTGCAACTAGACCTGTTTGGAGCTACGATGATACCTGCCTGAACCCTGCTGGCACCTGCTGGATTGAGTTCCTGATCCCCAAGAGGTGCCTTTCCGTTCCTAGGCCCTTGCTGTGGCATCAGCTGAGCTCCTCCTTGAAAAAGGAGGACTCCTGAATGTTTGGGCTCATTGTGACCATGAAAAGGCCCATTCACACCACGATCTTGAGAAAGGGCACCTTTGCAACAATTACAAAAGTGAAGCTCTGGTGAACCCAACTCTCCACACTACATCAACCCAAAACGTTAGATCTGCACTTTGCACTACGGCATCAACAGTCTGCCGTGAATGGCAAAGCAAAGCTCCGGCAACAACCACTCATGATGCTTAACAGGATCTTCACTCTACAGTGACAACCGTCCGTGATGCCTGGCCTGCACTTTGAGCTACAACAATGACCTGCTGCAACACTCTCTTTGCTCCCTGTGACCTCCTCCATCGCAAAAGGAACTCTTCTCTCTAGATTTTAGAAAGTAATATTTTCAGCTGGACTAACCTGGTTCCTATATCCAGTCCACACTACATTGCTCTCAGCATGAACTTGTGATTTTCACCGTCACACACAACCAACTAGCTGCGATTGGTGCTTTGTGCTTTTAGACACTATAATTAGACGCTATACTTAGCTTAAATCTTTGAAATTGCATATCTCCGGTTCTACCTAATTTTTTTTAACATTTGATGTCAAATAAAATATTACATTTTACTCTTTTTTTCTAAATTTGTGTGAGATTTTTCTTTTGTTGTGTTTTCACTTTATTGCTGTTTGTGTGCTCAATAAATACTTTACACATTACCTCTAAGTTAAGACTAACTGCTTTTATGCCAAGCTACCAGAGGTTTAAGCACAGGTTAATTTGATTACTTTTTGTGGTTCACCCTGAGAAAAATTGTGGCTGTTGATTGAATAGGGTTTCACTAACCTCCTCCCTTCCACACACACACACACACACACCAACAACACAATTTCTTGCATCCCATAACCCTAAAAACGAGGAGAATGTCTGTGCTATTAGGCACTGTTGAAAAAAGAGAGAGACTGCCTAGAGCGCCATAGTTTGAGATCCTCCCATGCCTTGTACTGCTGTGAGGTACTTAAGAGTCACTAAGTCTATCCAAGACCGCAGACTGTTTTGCAGCCAGAGTGACACAAAGAAGCTGATCCTCTTGAGCAGTGCGCTCATAGAAGAACATTAATATATGCCTGAAGCTGGAATGTGTGACAACATCTATGGCACCATTGTTTCTTGGTAACCAACTATGAGCTCCTGCACCCAAATCAAGAACCATGAGTGTTGCGCTCATCCAAACTGAACCATCACATATGCGAGGCTGGTGTGCATGACCACGTGATAAGCTTTATTGTTCCTTGGAGGCTGTCACTTAGGGAGTCCTTGTACCTGACCAGATCTGCTGACCACATCTCATTAATATGCTCTACACGGTCTGCAAGAAGACAGAGAAGGTGCTCTGAGCCCCCAAGTTCATTCTGCGCTGTCGCTGTGAGGATACATCCATGGATCATAACTGGCTGTTCCTTGAGGGGCACAAAGAAGTGCTCATATACCACATGTGCAGGACGCCCAACATCCTGTGGCCCTTGCATCATTGTCCCAGAACCACGAGGCAATATCCACAATCCTCAGCAGTTTGGCAGAACAACCTCTGACTGTGCACGAACATGTCAGACTGCCAACGGCAGCAGTCATTCCATAGAAAGAGAACTAAGCAACAAGGCAATTGTGCAGCTTATACAGTGTTACCAAAGTAAATTGATGTGCTTGGCTACACACTCAAGGTAATTGTAACTGTATCCCTTCTTCAGTGAGTGTAAATCCCCCCCCCCCCCCCCCGGAAGAATACACGAGAGTTACAAAGTAACTCAGTATGTATCTAGAAGTATTGCAATGCCCTAAAATGTCTTAAAGTTACTGAGCATATTAACTTAATATTAAACAATGTTGGCTTTATTTTACTTAAAAGAAATATGCTGCTTTGACATAATATGTATTGTGAATGATGCGTACTGCTTGAACTAAAAGATCTACCCTAAACCGCTGTTCTGCTGTAAGCCTTGGCTGTTCAACTTCACTATCAAGTGACGGATAAAGCCTAAAGTGGCTGCTGCAAAAATAATTTCCTGAAATGAGCGTGGAGCGCCGGAAAGTGACAAAGGCAAAAACATTGCCACTGCCTATCCAGCTGCACAGATGCTGAGCCTCAGCGGCTCGTTCTGAATCCTGCGCGCATCTGTACGGTGATACTACTGCACTACAGTTTGCAGTACACAAGGGAGTGGTGATAAACTAACTACCCCATTTCACGTTCTGGACATTGCAATGGGGCGGGTAACATTGCTCATGTTTTAGCCCCGATCTGAGTTGGTTTTAGCCCCGATCTGAGGTGCACAGAATCCGATTGTGCAGTTTTTGCACACGGGATTTGCACCCGGTTTTTGCTCCGAATCATGCAGGCGAAATCTCCGAGATTCACAGTTACGGTGCCAGGGATAATCTTCATATGGGAGCAAACTCTGTTGGTGTCGGTATAGGGAGCGTTGCGGCTTTAGAATGATCCCCTTAATGCGAAGAGCAGAAAAGACTGTTGAGTGAACTCACCTCCTAAAATGTTAGTATTTGAACCTTTGTCGTGAAAGCTACTGTTTTGAGTCACATACTCAATCCAAGGTTGACCTTCCACTGCTGCTCTAAATTGTCAAACATATAAACATTCGTCTATTTTTTCTTCATTTGTATGAGAGATAATTTAGCCTACATGGATACACACGACGCTGTTATGGCTAAATATTCACAAGAAATTCAGCAGAACTACAAAAATTCAAACAAGGGCCTCTCAATACCGACACGCAGGAAACGCCTCAAAAATACCATAAAAACATCAAGTGTTCAAAACAAGATTCTTAAAAGCGCAGCATGGTCAAAATACAAGGAATAGGTACTGGTAAAATGTTTTTGTCAGGAAAATAGTTTCAAAGATTAAAGTATATCCCCACCCTCTCTACATCCATGCACATTAGTATCGCCACTGTCTACACCCCACCCTTCACAAATTACATTCCACTCCTCCTCCCACCCACCTGGCTAAACATAGGCTTCCAGCTGGCTTCTAGGCCCGAGGGCCAGGGGGAGTCACACCCTATGTAGTGACATTTTCTGCAACCTGTAATGAGTTTTCATACTTTGATGTTGTCTTTCATTGTGATATTTTTCTGTCATCATCTTTGTGATAGACATCATCATTGTGAGACGCATCTGCGTGTGTGTGGTTGTGCACACACACACACACACACACACTGCATGTATATGGCTACCCGGTATTCCAAGAAGACAGGAACCAGGTGAAAAAAATGTACTCTCAGCATATATTTGTTATAGAATGAATGAAGGCAAAATGGTGATTTGACCAGGCAGCATGACCAGGATTCTTGGCACCAATGAACGGAGCCCAAAGAGACATCCGATACATGAGGTGTGATAGTTAAACAGGAATCTCATCAATACTTTCCTGAAGGCAGTGTCCCACAGTCGTTCTTGGCAGAAGAGATGGGCTATTCCACAAGTTATGCTTTACAGGCTGACAGATCTACTTCCCATCTTTCCCACGGGGTATTTCGCCATCAGATGACAGTCAGACCAGAGAGAATGACGGAAATATAACAACCAAAACGACTGGATAAGCAAGATTGTGTAGACCAAGGAAAATGTTTATACATCATACAGATGCATTTGAATTGAGTTCTCTGCTCTTCCTTTAGACTGCAGGCTTATATCAAGCTATTATCAAGTCTGTATGCATATTATCCAGAAATATTCTAAACAAGAAAATAAATAACTCCCTGCAGAGTGGGGACACAAATACTAGCAAGAAATTTCTGATACTGTACCTTGGATGCTCTGGTTGACTAGTTTACCCCATGTGGGCAATCCCCAATGAGGACGCCTCTCCAGCCCTGTAGGAGGCCTTCAGCTTAGAAAGTTCCCTGAATTTGTATTAAAATTGTCTCATATTACAGAACAGCACCCAAGAGCACAGGGCTACTAACTCCAATGGAGTCCAGCTCTGCAGTATGTAGGATACATACTATTCTGCAATCCTCTCCCTCCAAGGTGAGTCCACTCCAGGGGGAGCCCTGGACCAGTGGAGGGATATTTCTACAGCTCTCTCCCATTCTAGGGTGACGTTGGTTGTTCATGGCCAAATGATTACAAAACAAGGGCACCCTCAGCCTCAGTCTTTTTCTGTGCCTAATACCTTCCATTTCTTTTACGTTCCCTATTCTTTCTATTGTTTAATGGTGGGGATATTGACAGACTTCCATGGTCATGTAATACATTTATTGACCACTCTTACCATTATACATAAGTATTGTTCATTTAGTGTAAAGTCACTCTGTTCCCACAAACCAAACCAAATAGGAAAATGTATTTTATTGTACAATTAACTAAAACCCTCGCAAGTACCAGAGCAAATGGCATTAAGAACCTTACAGAAATCAGGTTTAAAATCTGCTAACAACTCGAGGTTTCAGAAATCAAAATTTCGTTAATGGTCAGAATTATGTTAAGTAGCATTTTTTTATTTAAAGTGCCAACGTGTCGACGCTGTTAGGAGCATGTGCAAGAACGTTGAAAATGCCAAAGTGCCAGACCTGTTAAGAATGGAGCAAGTGGGAATTTCCCGTTTGTCTAAAAGGCATCTTCGTTGGTGACTACTCAGAAGAAGACAGGAGTTTTTATTCACAGTGTCTAAAAATGTGATCACCTCGGAGTTAGGCCTGATGTTTGTCCCATTGTAGAACTCTCTAACAGTTTGCCTACAACCACGCACTCCCAGGGACTTAAAATGATGGTGCAACAAGGTTTGTGCTCTGAAAGGATTGCCAGACAAATGTAAATTAAGTGAAGTATTGATACCTATGCTTGATGCCACCATCTGCATATTAAGTCTGAGAATCAACTAGCCACCTGGGCCGATAATCCAGAGTTGGAAAAACACACACAAGCTGGTTCATGGATTGAATTTTAATAATTTTTGAGTGACAAATATCCAATTAGAGTTGCCTGCTGGACTGGTGATCCAAGAATGACACCTCTTGGCAAAATTGTGTTTGTCTTCCAAGAAAGATAACTGGCATGTGCAGTTGTTGATTTGTTTTTTAAACACTTGGAAAGCGAGAGGCAGGTCCTGTAGCTGTTTTGAGTGTTTTCAAGCTGCGTGTGAAGAAGTCTCTGAAAATTGATTTCTGGTTTCGGTTCAATATTTCTTGCCAGACCAGGCGGTCCAGTGAGGAAGGACTGGACTGGCACTTTTTTAGTTCAAAACAACATTTAAAAAATGCACCTTGCCTCGCATGCTGTTGGTTTACTAGGCCAAACTCAAGAGAGGAGAGATGAGGGTAATCGAAATAGATGTCTTTAGATCCCAAATTACCCCAACGTATTCACCTCAAAACCACACATGGGTTTACACGGGTAAGTACTTGCAGCAGTGGCATCACTGACTTGCCCCATAATCCCTTTTATAATGTAAAGAAACCTGTCATTAAAGAAGCTGCCTTAGCTTTCATTCCCGCTTTTTGGGTAGCCAAAGAGCATCCGGAGTCAATGTTTACGTCAAAGAACTTGTACTCTGTAAAATGAGAAAGTTTGACACTGTTTAAATACCAAGGGCCAGGCTTTTTCTTGTTCCTTGTGACAGTAACCACTTTTGTTTTTTTTAAGTTGATTTCAAGAACATTTTGTGCTGTGTAATCGCCCAAAATGTTCAGCAGTCTTTGCAAGCCATCTTTGGTCCGGCCTAGCAGTGTAATATCATCTGTGTAGAGCATGTTGGCTAGAGACTTCCCTCCTAATTTCGGAGCATGAGCGTTTACCAGATCCAATTTGGCCGGGAGATCTGAGAATAACATATTAAACAGAGTTAGGGCGAGCACACAGCCCCTTTTCAAAACAGTGCTCATGTACGCCTTCCTGGATGTGCTGTACCATCACCAAGTTTGATCCTAATCCACTCAGTAGTATAAAGTTGCTGGATTATGGATATGAGTTTATGTGCACTCTCTCAGTTTGCTAACTTCCACCAAAGCTGAAACCTGTCCACCCAGTCGAAGGCTGCCCTAAGGTCAACGAAGCAGGAGTGCAGAGTTGATTTTGTACTGTTGGTCTTGATGGCCAACACTGCAAAAGCTGCTAGGTTTGTTAAAGTACCAATTTAAAGGCAGAATCCGGTCTGATTGAATGGGATGATGTTATGGGCATCAGACCAACATGGATCTTGCAATACGAGGCTGGCATAGTACTTTGCTTCATTGTCCAATAGGGCAAATAGCATATAGTTTTTCAGACTGGATTTACAACCGCCTTTAAAGATGGGGTACAGGATCACCCATCTCTATGACTCAGGAATCATATTTTGATTTGTGATGTAGTTGAACATTGAGATGAAGACAGCCACTCAGAAAGCTAGGTCCATCTTAAAGAGGGCTTGTGGCAGTCCATTTCAGACCAGGACTAGGAGCTTGGCAGCAAGGGAGGTGTTTGAGGTGCTACTCCCCGCCCAATAAATGTATTTTGGGACAAATAGTTGGGTACAGGTGCTTTCATTTGGGTATGGTGAGATGTCTGTCGTCTGTCGGACTTCACCAATAATTTTTACACACACAGACAAAAGCTCACACATAAAACCCTTTCTACCTCTCTGTTTGGAAAGACTTCAAAAATATTGGTAATTTCAGAAAATAATGTGTTTCCTCTCACTTAGTACCCCTACCAATCTGCATTCCTTTCCATTTTCACTGCCCCTTAGTCCCCTCTCATGCACCCTGCTTGTCACATAATGAATTTAAACATCATGTTCCAACATGATTTTTGGGAAATGTGAAGCTTACACCCACCCAGTTATGCTGACCAAGCTACATCCCTGCCCAGGGCACCCTTGGGTTTGCTCTTTTTTACAATTTTTTCACATTGCAGATCAGAAAACAGATTAGTTGCTTCATGGTTTAATCACTCTATTGAGGGCCAACATAGGGAAGATAAGAACGAATTACAGCTTGCCAGTTCCTCAGCTGCTCTGTAGTGTGACTCAAAATGCATTGCCCATGCTTGTTCACTGGTGCTGGAATGAAGGACAGTAAAGGCACCCTCTCCAAGCTCTTGAATATCTTACAAAAGTGCTTGGAATTCTTTGACCCCCTAGCGTGGATCAATTTTGTCCCGTGTTCATTACATGCCTTATGCTTTGCAGTCTAAGGTGCATATTTATACTTGGGTTGCACAGTTTTAGTGTCATTTATTTTGACGCTAAAACTGCACTGACCTAACTCCATATATTTATATTTTGACACTAAACCTGTCTAGCGTCAAAATACTGGAGTTAGCATTATGTTGTGGATGCGGCAAACTACCTTGCGCTAATTGGATGCAAGGTAGGCGTTCCCGTCCACAAAATGATGCTAAAACCCTAGCATCATGTCTATCCTCTGGCGTAGAAATGATGTGCACGGAGGAGGCAGACCAAATAATGGTGCTAAGCCTTTAAAGTGAGCCTATACTTTACTACAAGATACAGAAAATGTGCAAACACTAAATAAAATGTGTTGTGGGCCTGAGGGAAATAATAAAACTTGGCATACATAACATAAAGGCTAGTGATAACTTCAGATTAATCCAAAACAACATTAAAACTTGGCTGTGCAATATATCAGTGCATAGTAAAGCATACATCTGTGAACAAACATTGATATTAAGGCAATGATATATGAAGTTGTGTTTTCTTTACCCTCCTTATTTGTCAGGAGGCAAAACCCTTCAGGAGAATTCAATTGCGAACAGGCACAACAGTTTGGGCAGTGTCTTTGCACAAATGAATAGGATAATGCACATTATTAACCATATCAACACATAGAAAGGAACCCCTAGTAGAATGATAATAATGAGTGTTTCATTATCTTCATCTGTCAGTTTCCAAAGATTCTGCTTAGCCCCGACCAGATGCCACTGAGAATTAAAAATATCTAACCTGTTCTGGAGCTTGTGTAGTTTCTTAACTATCCTTGATATGATGTATATTGTTGTATAGGGTGTACGAGTCGTTGGATACATTTGTGAAACATTTGTTCCCTGGTGTTGTGCAGAAACCTCTCCATCCCCTCCCCTTTGATGCTAGGAGGGTATCTAGAGTAATTCTATTCTGTAAAAGCATTGTTTTATGAGCATCTAATTGATCAGTGATTAATCCCAGGGCACTTGCTGTTACATTTGTGACTTCTCTATTATTTCAGATTTCTATCTAGTCTCTCAAACAGGCTGACTCACCCCATACACTGGAAAAAGAGTAGAAAATAATCTGTTAGTTTTGGAAACCTCACGGCAGCTCTGCTGCCTGTGAAGAGGTTGGATAGGGGAATGTCTGACAGGAGGAAATAAATAGCCAGAGTAGCAAGTACCAATACAGTCAGGCGGTCAGGGATATGCCCTAATATCACAAATGAAATGTGCATATCCTTCTTGATGTTTGTCTTGGTGAAACATTAGACCAGAAGGAAGTTGGCATACAAATGAAAGACGTTAGACCTGACAGCCTTAGGGTGGCCTTCCCCCAACCTTTTGCCTCCCCCTCTGCATTTTTCTGATCTACTTTTTGCTGGTTTTAGGTCTCTGCACACTTTATCTCTGCTGACCAGTGCTAAAGTGCCTGTGCTCCCTCCCTTGAACATGCTAACATTAGCTCATACCCAATTGGCATATTCAATTTACTTAAAAGTCTCTAGTAAAGTGCACGACGTGCCCAGGGCCTTTAATGTAAATGTTACTAATGGGCCTGCAGCACTGATTTTGCCTCCCACATAAGTAGCCCCTCATGTCTCAGGCCTGCCATTGCAAGGCCTGTGTGTGCAGTTTGACTGCCACTTCGACTTGGCATTTAAAACAAATGCCAAGCCTTAAACTCCCCTTTTATTACATATAGGTTTTCCTAAGCTAGGCTCTGGGTAGCCCACATAGCAGGGTGCTATGTAAGTGAAAGGCAGGACATGTACTTGTACGTTTTACATGTACTGGTAGTGAAATACTCCCAAAGTCGTTTTTCACTATTGTGAAGCCTGTTTCTCTCATAGGCCAGCATTGGAAATTCCCTTATATACTTTTAAGCTGTAATTTCTGATTACAGAGGAGGGGTATTGTCATGTTTGGTATGGTTGGAATGGTAGTGAGAAATCCAGCTTACTGGTAAAGTTGGATTTAACATTACTATTTAAGAAATGCCACTCTGAGAACATAGGCAGTTATCTGTACTTACTGCTCTCTGTGCCTTACAGCCTGTCTCCAATTAACCTCTGGTCTATGCTGGTTGACAGCTCCTTTGTGCACTCCACCCAGACAACCATACACACAGGACACACAGCTGCATCTGCATTTGTCTGCATACTGTTTGGTCTTCCTAGGCAGGAAGGGTGGAAGGGCTCTCCATTACACTACATATGCTAGTCGCCTGACGTCACACAAAGGATTTGATAAACCCCCACAGATCTCCTGGCAGAGAGGACTGGGTTGAAAGGGGAAGTGCACTTCAAAACCACTCTTTGAAGTTTTCCTCCACATCAAAGTCACATTTAGGTATATATACTGGGTCTGTGACCCCATCAAATCAGATGCTTCTGGACCTACAACTGAGGGACTGACATGCTGCCCAAAGAATTCAAAGGACTCATCTAAACTGCTTTTCAGGAAGGACTGCTCTTCTGCTGGTTGCCCTGCTGCCTGCTGGCCCCTGACTCTGCTGGAAGGACCCTGCTTCCCCCACACATGGTCTCCAAGGGCTTGGACTGAGCTTGCCCCCCGTTCAGAAGTCTCAGGAGCATCAAAGACTTCATCTGAAGGAGAAAATCCACAGCGCCGGAGAAACCAATGCAACACCTGTAAAATTCAACGCAACTCCTGCAGAATCAACACAGTGCCTGACTCGCAGCTGAAAAATCTGTGCATCGCCTGCCAGATCGACACTGCGCCTGCTGCCTCTTTACAATGCATTTTGGATTTTCCACAAATCGTCCCTGGGTGTCAAAATATCCCCGCATTGCAGTGAGGAAACAAGGCTGCGCTGCCGGAAATCGACAGATCATCTTGCATGCGAGGAAAGAATCGATGCATCACCTCCGCTGCACCCTGAAAAATCAATGCACCGCTTTACTTTCTGGCCCTCTGAGGCCCTTTACTCTATGGCCCTCTGTGTTGTTCTTTTTAACGCATCTCAGGTACTATGAGCTAAAAAGATCCACCTATTGATTCTTATGGATTAAGACTTACCTATACTACTAAAAAGTCATATCTTGAGTTGTGCACATTGGATTCTTGACATTTTGGTCTTATTTTATTCAGATAAATAGTATCTATTTTTCTAAACTGGTGTGGTGTACATTTTGTGGTGCTTTCCCTGTGTTACTGTAGGAGATATTGCACAAATACTTTACACATTGCCTTCTAAGTTAAGCCTGCCTGCTCTGTGCCAAGCTACCAGTTAGTGAGAACATGATAATTTAGGTTGTGTTGTGACTTACCCTGACTAGGATTGTGGTCCCTACTTGGTCCGGGATCATACCTCTGCCAACTAGAGATCCAATTTCTAAAAGAAGAGAAACAAAGTCTTCAGCTTCAACAACGGTGTCGCACTGACTTCCACCCACAAATGCACTTTGATTGTTTGGTTTACAATGCTCAAAAACCATTCCATGCTCAGAAATAATGAGGTGGGTAACATTAGGTCAATAACGGCCATAGGGATTCTTATACTTTCAAGGACTAGATAAGATTGGGGAGAAATAATGGCACACTCTGACAGTCTGTGTCCATTGTAAAACGTTTCCCTCTATTCCAATGACACTCCAATCAAATTTACATTCCCCCCCACATCCACAGGCATGTGATTTTAGACCCACCTGTATTTTTCTAGCATCTGCACGTAAAAGATGTCCACACAGAGCAGCTGCTTCACTTAAGGACAGTTACCGCACAGTTAGGCCTTTGAATAACTCCCCAATTCACAGCGAAGATGCATTACACCACCACCAGGAACTCAAGGCAGCATCACAAATTGCAGGCCAGATCCACAGATGGATCCAGTATCTTGGAGAGAGCTGCTTACCTTGGATCGAGGTGGTAGGGATGAAAGGCCGTTGGAGCAACATTGGGCAGCTGTAGAGGGGCAGCCAGAGAAAATAGGCACAGATGACTTGTTCCACTGGTTAGCTGAAAAGTAGCAGCAGTGGTCCAAACAAAGGGTCCAGAGCAAGGAACAGGTCTGGAAGCAGAGACACTGAGTTTGCCATCTCGCCTGGAGTAATTTGAGCAGATCTATATCACCATGATATTTAATGGCTGTGTTGGTGATGAGTAGAACCTGGTAGGGCCCACAACAGCGAGATTGCATGGAAGTCCTACTTTGGTGCACAGAAATGTACACACAGTCTCCAAGCTGCAGGCTGCAGGCCTCAGCCAGACACTTATATGATGTTGCTTGGAACGAAAGCTGTAGAGACAGTGCATAAACTTTCTACAACATTGTAAGAGTGCATCATCATTCAATTGTAAATCTAACTTTTGCAACTAAGACTGGTGGGGTTGAGCACAGCATCATGGTTTGAGCCATGACTATTTCGTAAGGGCATACCCTTGTTTTCTGAGAGGGAAATGCTCTGAGGGACTGCAATGCTACAGGCCATTTTGTTGAGTTTCTAAGCATATCTGGTTGCATAAGCACAGTAAAAATTATGATCTATTCCTAAGGCTTTGCAGACACCATGTACTGCTACTGAAACAAAGTGTGCTCCTCTGTCTCTTAAAATTCTGAAGAGAGGAATGGATTCTCCAAGTAATTGCTTAGATACTCAAATAGCATCTATACGGGCACAGTGATACACTTCAGAGCGACCTGAAAACATGCACGCTATGAGTAAGGCGTATGAATAAGTAGCACAACTTGGCATCTGGAAAAAATCCACATAAAAGCGCACAAAGAGGTTCCAAGGGAGAGGGTGAGCAGTAAGGGTGGTCTTCAAACCCTCTCCGGCATTGTGTGATTGGCAGGTGGCACAGGAATGATAAAATGTTTGGGCTATGGAGGAAAAAAAGGGTGCTTATAAATGGATTGTGTGGCACATAAAATGCCACCTCTGCCAATGAGGGATACTGGGGTAGAAATTTAAATGTAACTATGGGCCATATGTACGAACACATTTTCCCATAGACACAGAATGGGTAAAACCCTTTGATACATCTGGCCCTATATGCGATGTGCTTGCTCTCCACATCCCCTCAGGGTCTCTTTTACATTTCTGCTTGATCCAATATTATTTCTTACTTTCAGAGGCTTGCACCTGTAACTGAGACAAACCTTTCAGTGATGGACCAGGAAACAGATCGGTTCTCACAATATACAAAGCAACATCAGAATGTCCAGACAATGTAGTATTTTTAGCAGCTAATTCGGCGTAGTGTAACACCAGGAAACATAATTGTAGAGATGTTCGTCTGCGCAACGCTTTACCACCACCACCTTGATAGGTAACTGCAGTTCATTTAGAAGGTTTTAAACATTCCGGCCTTTCTTACTGAGGGTTCCCACAGACTTTAAGAACCTCCACCCCCTTTGTATCCAAAGAAGTACAAAGTCATGTGTCACTCCAAACACAATACGTTGAGTTTGTGTACACAATCACAATTGTTTTCTTTGGCTAGGTTTCAAGCTAAGGTTAGGGCAACAAGCTCTGCTACTTAAGCAGATCTCACATTTGACAGATGGCACCTTTTTATAATTTATACACAGTGCATACAACATATCCAGCAATTAGCATAATTATTTCGGAGACATGATCTCTCAGTAAAATACATCAATTCACAGCAAGAAATGCACACATCAGGTAAATAAACATGAGGCTTGGTCAAATGGGCAGTAATGAGTAAGCAATTATGGGGTTCCACCCCGCCCCCCTCAAGTACAAGCATTAAAGAGACCCAGTTCAGGGCAGGACACTGTGCAAGGGTGGTATGAGAAGCAGACAACAGTAACATATTACACTGATCGGATAAGGCTATAAAGTGGTGCTGAGTTATTGTAGTGAGGAGCAGTGCAACAACAGAAAGTGGCACAGCAACAGTCAGAGGAGACCTCAACAAAACATTCTCAGTTGTGTCAACAAGATTTGTGGCACCTGCCACAGATCGTAAACATGGTGAGAGCCCAAACATGACTGGCCTAGGGTTGAGGAGTGTTAAGCTATGGGCTTTTTATGATCTTCATGACTCTGCACTAACACACCAAGAACATTCATAACAATACAAAGTGAAAAGCTTGTATCTCCAGAGAGTCCAGAAATGGGTGCAGAAATCAATGCATGCTTAATTTTCACAAATGCAGTTTCGATTTCACTATACCACTGCAAGGATTAATGGCTGCCTTTTCTTTTGTAGGCTTTGCTATTTCAGCATAGCTCAGAATCTTTCATCCAAAATACTCAGCCATGCTCAGAAAAGTACCTGGGAAACAGTACTGGGGCTGAGCAATTTACAAATTGCTTCAATTCGATTGGAGGACAAGTGGCACTTAGCAGTGAGGATTTAATGACCAAGTTAGTGGACTCAGGAAGGCAGAACTGCAAGTTTCTCTTTGAACCCTTATGCCCTTTGTTGACCAATTCAATGAGGAGGTAAAGAGAATTCACCTTACACTAAACTACTGCAACAGATACTATTAATAGGTCATCAACATTATGAACTAATTTGGAACCCAGTGGGAAGACCAACATGTCCAAATCTTTCTTTAGAGTTTGGGGAGAAATTGAGGATGTCTCTACAAATCCTTGAGGGGTCTGTCACCATGAAAGCTGAGACCCTCAGAATAAGAATATAAAGAAATACTGCTTCTTTACATTTATAGGGATTGTAAAGAAGGCTGGAGAGAGGCCCTCCACTGCAAACCATTTGGAGCTTATGAGGATGCAAGGAGGGATGGTGGCAGGGATGGAAACCACATGAAAGTTAGGGATAACCACATTGTTAATTGCCCCAACATCTTGAACAAACCTGTACAACCTGGCCTTGCTCACATTGTGCATTGGCAAATCAGTGTGTGACATTAACTTAAACATAGGCACTTAAACCACTTCCTTAATCACATCTGCTATTACAGGGCAGATCCCTAACTCTGCCTCAGGTTTCAGGTATTGGGGTGTTCTGAGTGGCTTTGCATGGGGATCGACCGTGATCTTCACTGGTTCCACTGATGATATGGATCCCACATTGCTGGCCCCCATGTTCCACAAAGTCGAAGGTACCTGGGAAAGCAATGTGTTTGAATAGTAAGACAAGAAATTTACATTCTCCATAGTTTGGCAAGTTATGTTCTCACACAAGCCTGGAAGCACCTCACATTTTGTTGTTGAGGTAAATTTAGAAACACAATGCAATTTAACTTGCACAGAATGAGTCTGCCTAGTAGACTGGCTGGGGAGATCAAGCTAAGCAAAAAGTAATGTTTATCTTTAAAAGGTCTATGATATATGGGGTTTAAGGTACTCAGGCCCAGCCAGAACCTATAGGAATATCCTAAAATTCAGGGTAATAGTTCTGGGTTTTCTGATGAAACTCAGGCTGGTCGAGGAGCCCTTGTGCATTAGACGTAGTGTTAGAGCTGCTCGTTTCCAATCTCCCAGCTGACCACAGAAAAATAAGAACCTCCCACCCTTGGGGCCTCATGCCCCTCACGCTGCTTCTCCTGGCTATTTCCCCACCCTGTACTGCCCTTCACTGTGCCCTTTGAGCCCTTTTTGTGGGGCTCCCCCACCCGTTCCTTTGATTATCCTCTGCATATTCTGCCATCTGCAAACAAGCTGCACCTACAGCACCCTGAGTCATCTCAGCTGCACAGACTATAACTGAGTATATTTCAAAAACATCCTTGAGAATGTCCAAGTAACCAGCAGGCAATTCACTCATATTCTGTTTACAATTAAAATCTTAGTCCAATTCAACAATGCATCTTTTGATGTGCTCAGTGCTTCATCATTTCGAGGATCACCCCTCAGTCACACTGGCACTTCAACCAATCTATCTCACACTTCGCTCTGCATCACAAACCATAGTCCCTGATTCACATCTGCCAAATTCGATCTGAACACTTTAAATACACTCTGCAGCGCCACTTGGAACTGAGTAAGATCTTATCTTATTTTAGGAAATTGCTTCTTAATGCTTATTACATCAGAGGGAGCCCAAGAAATGCGAATGATAACTCTACCTCCCAACCACTGGATAGCCTCTCAAAGATGAGGGAAGAAGGGGAGATGCCTTCATCCTCAGCACCACTTAAGTGGGGAGAAGAGAATCACCTTCTAGCTAACTGGTCTGCGGACTGTATTAAGTTCCCTCTAGTGATATTGGGACTTCATGCGTCGGATTCTCTGGGCTCATGTTTGGGACTGACCCACAGCAGTAGAGTTGCATCTTGTCTAGTCACTCGCACCCCTCTACCGGGCACTTTATTGTCAGTTGTGTGGTCGTGTTTGTGTGTTTCCTCCTTGTGCTCCTGTTGCAGGTGGTCCCTCAGGAGCAGTTTCATTTCTGGTTGCAGCTGCAGCAGCATCCTCAGCCTCCTAGGCCAACAAGAAGCACACATCTAAAATGTTATCGTCCATCGGGTCCTCATCTCTTTCTCCTTTTCTTGTGGTTCAGTAATCTGGGTGAATAGAAAAGAAGGGGGGCAGAGCAGTCAGAGTACAAGTCCTAATGGTGTAATTAAGGTAATTAATTTCTTATTCTAAGTTTTCCTTGTTATTTTTCACACTTTTCACTTGGGAATGATGGTTACGTTTATGAGCCTCCTCGTGGCATTGTTGGAACAACAGGTATCTTATTTTTGGGAGCTTTTAGTTTCTTGTGTCATTTAGGTACATTTCTTATATCAAAACTACAAAGTTCAGGATATGACGTCTTCGCATCCTCATAAGTGAGTTCCACTCACTATTGTAAATATTTGCATGTGTCTTTACCTTACTGTAAATATACAGTATGGGCATGAATCCCTTTTGGTGGGGGCTCGCTCTGTTTAGTTTTTCCGGTCTCCTTTACTATTTTCTACCAGTGTCTCCTGATCTTGTGTCTGCGCTCATCCCATGTAAGGGCTTTGAGAAAGAAATGGAAGACAAGGTAGGGTTCCCTCAGTTATTTTTTGTAACTGATCTTGTGGATGGAGGAAGAAAGGTATAGTATGCTCACACCTAAAGATTCCTTTGCATTTGGCATTTTTATCTTCAGTCAACACTGGTGTTCCCCCTGAAGGTGCTGGAGCAGCTGAATCAGAGACCTCTTTCTCTCGCGCATTCATCCTTGAAGGATTTGTACTTCAATTCCAAGCATTCCTGCCTATCTTCCCTTATTCCACACCATTTCTAGAGTCTGCTTGCTCTAAATCATGGATTCACAAGCACACACATTCTCCTGTTCACCAAACACCTCCCATGCCTACCTACCAAACCAACTTATTTGTTCCTGTCATCCCCTTCCCAGACATGACTTGTGGGCACGATTTTTGACCAAATATTGATAACTACAGAACAATACAAGCCATGCAAAGCACAGTTAGGGGGTCATTCTGACCCCGGCGGGCGGCAGTCGCCGCCCGCCTGGCGTGAACCGCCATTTGGCCGCTCCGCGGTCAAAAGACCGCAGCAGCCATTACAACCTTCCCGCTGGGCCGGCGGGCGCTAACATTGTTAGCGCCCGCCGGCCCAGCGGGAAGGGGGCCTGCAACACTGAAGCCGGCTCCGAATGGAGCCGGCGGTGTTGCAGGTGTGCGACGGGTGCAGTTGCACCTGTCACGCTTTTCACTGTCTGCTAGGCAGACAGTGAAAAGCAGGCTGGGGCCTTGTTAGGGGGCCCCTGCACTGCTCATGCCAGTGGGCAGTGCAGGGGCCCCCAGGGGCCCCTAGACACCCGTTACCGCCAGCCTCTTCCTGGCGGTGTAAACCGCCAGAAACAGGCTGGCGGTAAGGGGGTCAGAATCCCTATCGCCATGGCGGATTCGCCCAGCCGGGGGAAATCCGGCGGGAAACCGCCGGACCCGGTTTTCTGACCGCGGCTTTACTGCCGCGGTCAGAATGGGCAGGGAAGCACCGCCAGCCTGTTGGTGATGCTTCCGTCATTCGCGGCCCAGGCGGTCGGAATGACCCCCTTAGTGCCTAAATTTACCTAAATTTTGGTACCACGTACTCATCTTGTTTAGCCACTTCACCAAGTCAAGTGCTGGCCCATGCTTCACTCCAGTCCGTTTGGAGTAACTTTTTGCTTACCTCTAATGCCTGGAGTCATTGTGTGGAGTTCAGTCCATCGATCTACTGTTTTCTTTATGCAGAGATGTCTTTCCACTGACAATGCACTAGCTGTGAAATAAAATACAATGCTTCAAGAGGCCAAACGTTTAATATGTGTTTAGTGCAAAAATAGCCAGTAGCCAAGCAAAACAACAAGAATCAATTCACCAGATCAGAGCATCCTCTCAAAATGCAGTTGGAGCACATAGTGCAAAATCCTATTCCATTTATAAGCACTATTTACACAAAATTCCCAACACAAGTCAATTGGAACATCAACATGTGATAGAACCTGTTACTTCAACGAAACTAACTAATGAGGAGGAGGAGGAGGAGGGGGAGTTTCTCACAAGAAGAATGCAAGGAAAATTGAAACTTAGCTAGTAATACTTAAACAAACCTCTGAACACACTACTTACTGAAAATCATGCTTCTGGTCAGCAATATTGAAAGCGAGACTACTTTTTTATAAGTGATGAATAAAATGTGCAAATTTACTACACAAAATACAGTGGCTTCTGGGACTTACAAAATCATGAAACGTAGCATGCATATTAAGGTCAATGAGCACTTCAGAGGAATACAAGAACAACATTGAAACTTGTTTATGTAATATGTCAATGCAGCTTAAGGGATACTTGTATAAAAAGCACAGGTATTATCGTGCTATATCCAGTTTGCATGATTGGTCACATTTGGCGTTCTTGTGATGACAACAATGATCCACATTTCTTGAGTCTGGGAATGTTGGGTTTATTTCCTATGCTAGCAGACTTTACATTAACAAGTGCCCTCCCCAGTGCCTGCGCCTCGACGGTAATAGAAAGGTGTTATATAAAAAGGTTGTATGTCAAAATGTCCATAACAAAAATATTGCCTTACCAAAATATTTGGGCCTGAATATTGTGTACAAAAATAATCCCTTATTGACATTAATAAAGAAAACACGTCCTCAACGGGGCTATATTTTTTTTAAACGATACTTAGGACATAATATTTTTGTAAAGGAATATTTAGGGCACAATATTCTGGTACCAGACCTGCTGGATAATTTACACACTGCTGCTGGGTGTGTTACCCACCATTTCTAAATCATGTTGCACTTAATGCTAACTGCATAAAGTGGCACATTTAATGCCACGAGGTGCTATTTTTGTTACGGTGACTTATATTTCGTAACCTTCTGTCCCTCTCTGACAAAGACTGGTTACTTACTGGAAACACGTAGTTCTTGATAGTCCCCATCCTCATGCGCTGTGCCCCTTTAAGACTTTAATGCTGTAGCGGCTAGAGGCTGTTGGTCTCAGGGTGCCCCACGTGATCAGAACAGTCTCGTTTTCCGTGCCCTGCTCTGGTTTGTGGTTCCTGTGTGTATGTTTCAAACCCTGGACTATTACAGAAAGCTTTCAGTGCATCATCAGTCTCACACTCAGCCAATGAGCTGAGGTTGTCCACAAAACTGAATGTTGCTGGGTCAAACATTAAGGCAGAAAAAGATCCCAAAGACACCTACACTGTGCATGTTCGTGTTTGTTGGACGACCTGCAGAGAGTAATCTACAGACCTACCCTGGCTTCCAGGAAATTATTACTCACCCGTTTCAGATGGCTGTAAGACGCATTGTAGTGGTTGGAACAGATAGCCTCGAAGATAATGGTCCTTTTCAGATCTAAAATATTTTAATAGCTAACCCCAGGGGTCTTCTGGAAATGGCCGGTGTCCCACAGGCATCCTAGTGACATAAGCTTCATGTCAACAACAATGCACATGCTGGCCACAGGCAAAACAGCATGTCAACACTCCTGCAATGTTGTCACCTACATTAATGCTCTTTTAACATTTAGCACATGCAGCGGCTTAAATCTGGCTGTGAAACATCTGCACTGCAATTATGGGGCAGGATTAGGCCTCTTAGCTGAATCGATAGATCTTCGGAAACCAGACACAAATGGGGAAGAACACGCGCACTTCATTTCGCCAATGGTAGTTGAATTTGTAGTCAGATAATGTTACTGTTTTTTCCATTTACTATTCTTTATTGTCAGAAGGACATATACAGGCCTGCGGCGCACTTACAATTTTTAAGGACGGCTCGCAATTTTTAAACTTACAAATTACTTTATTTTAGGTTTCTCCCACGTAAAATATCGCCCTTTGCAGTGGAATTAAATGGCGGAATTAAATCCCGCATTTTTTCTAAATCTTCATCTTCTCTGTTTGCGAATGTTGTTGTGGAATGGAATTTGTGCAAATGTAAGCGGCAAAAAGAGGCCTGGAGAAATATTATTTCTCTGCCAAGAAATGCCACTAATAAAAGAATGAAGAAATGCAAGTTCTAAAAAGATATATGGAGTGATAGTTCTCAAGTCTCCACAGTGCACTTCACGTTAAAACGCCTCAGACATATTTGGCAACCAATACCACTTCAAAGTGAACAGAAACTGTAACAAACCAAGCAAAAACAAGAGCCAACACATAAAGACATAAAAACATAATTAATCGTCTTAAGCACACTTTCACACGTGCCATAGAGCACACTGCAGGCAAATAAATATAAAGGAGTGAATACAGAGTCTCAGTGCATGAACTTAAAAAAAACCCATAAAAGTAGCATATCAACCCACGTTCATGTTTAAAAATCAAAACATATTTTAACAATTCTTATAATACAATGTAAAATAAATTAAACGCAGACTGATTCTTAAAATGTGCATATAAGTAGCGTCACCCACATGGAACCATTGCCTCTCTGGCTCAAATGATAACTAAGCAAGAAATGCGTCAGCAGCACAGTAAAATAATGTAGTAGCGACACCTGCACGACTGACACTGGAGCTAAAAAGAAGTGATTACGTCATGCTGTAAAAAGGTAGCGACAACCTGCAAATAATGAGATCAGGCCTCTGGAAAGTCCACAGAAGGTGTGGACTACACTGCATTGTCCATCAGTGCTTCCAGCAGTGCTCTTCTCTTGTGATTCACACCTTAATCTTTCAAGTCTCCTCGCCCTCCACCAATCCTATTACCACAGCACTCCGGGGTGATTAAGGGATATAACACAGGCTCCCTGCGGCTAGGTGTCTGGACACGGACAGACTGGCCTGTGAGGCAATCAAACAGTTCTTGCCAGGCTGGTCTGACAGGTCAGTGCGTGGGGCCTGATTTGGGCTGTTTCTGCCCGTTTTATGGTCTGCTGGAATAGTTTTTCCTGTTGATTTCCCTGATTTTAAAACAAACATTGCCTGAGACAAGTCAAATCCATGCAGCCGTCAATACTTAGCAAAACAATCACAGAGATTGTTGGTGCAAGTTCAAAACTGCCCTAATTTGCTGGTACGGGACACTTTTTTAGCTTTCTAGTTCACTAATGGGAGCCTCTTTTACTTTGGTGCCAGAGTCTATTTTCTGTCCAAGTCCAACCTGGTGTCTGGGCATATGAAAGAAAGGATACGACCAGTGATTCAATTGTGAATAGAATGCGGGGCACAACCTAATACTTAAGAACCAGCATCAAGCACTCTCAAATACCAGGAAAGCCTACTTTAAACTCCACCTCTACCTCTTCCTTCTACTCAGGAGCAGCTCGCGTGGCTGTGGCTGGGCAGGGGTGCGTGGGGCAGCGCAGAGGGCACGGGAAAAAGATAATTTTAAAAAAGTACCTGCTTTGCTCCCACGGTGCTCTCCTCTCCAGTTGCTGTTGCTGGGCGGGAGGGAGTGACGCTCCTCTGCCCGTATGGAAGAGCTGCGCCTGCTTCTACTGCTCTAACCATCCTGTCTCTTTAACTCAGGCCCCTTTTTGGGTCGAAACCTATCAAACAGTGCAGTTCTCTGGTTTGCTAAAGGCATCTTAGGGACATTAGAAAGCTGGCCTAGGAATGTTTTCCGCTCATTGCTTACCACTGGCTTTGCTGTTTGTAACTCACATTTGCTTGCTTTCTATTTGCTTCCTTTATTTGTTTTTGGCTGCCCACCATGTCTTTGTTCCGGCTGCCCACCATGCCTTTGTTCCTTCTGTGGAGCATAGCCTACTTACTGTATTCTTCTATTAGTGCTCGCTTTCTGTAAAAAGGCATTTACATTTTGTTCGTTTCTTGTTATATTTGCTGCGCATTCAAAGGTGGACGTCAAATGTCAAGCTCTGTTTTCTGAGGAAACTTGAAGTTTACTTTTCTTAAAAGTGAGAGGCTTTATATGACAATTTAGTGGTGTGAAAGGGGTGGATTTATTCCCTTTGATGCTGTGTACGGTTTTTCATTTGCTCTCCCTGCCACTATTGTAGATTCTGGATTTTTGCTAGCACCAGGACATCTTTAGGTACTGTAGTCTCTACAAATGTATCTAACTTGCTAAAGGCTTTCTTCTAGCACACAACAAAAAGTAAGTGTCTGTAATGAAATGTGCAAATATTTCAGAATCCATCAGAATTAAGAAGCACGAGTGAAGCACGTTGGTTTGTAATTCTGGTGTGCTCAGAATATGATCAAAATAAATCAATGCTCTAGCTGATGCCATTTCCAAACATTACCATTTTTGGGTTGCATAGTTTTATCAGTAAAAATGACATCTAGACACGGTCGTGGTCGGACAGCTGCCAAAGAGGAAGTTTGACTGCAACATTACGACCGTGGTGTTACTGCCACAGCCAGACCGCCTGCACCACCACATTTTGGCTGCCCAACATCCTGGCGGTGCCAGCGGCCCCAATCCGCTGCAAGCAGCGCTGCCCTGGGGAATACAACCCCTCTCTCCGCCGACATTTACATGGCGGTTCCACCACCATGTAAAGGCTGGTGGAGACAGGGTGGCGGGGTCCCCAGTGGGCCCCCCTGGCCTGCCCCATCATGCAAATCACTGTCTTTGCACAACGGTTGCTGGTGTACCCGAAGCACAAAAGCATTGCTGCTGGCTCTATTATGAGCCAGCATCAATGTTGTTGAGCATTTCCCGCTGGGCCTATCAGACAGAAACGGTGTTACCGCCCGCAGACCCAGCGGGAAACTCATAATAGGGCCGGCGGGAAGGAGTCTGCACTGGAGGTCTCCTGCCTTTTCCACCCGCCAAACTCGTAATTAGGGCATGTATGTCTGTGCAAATGTAATGGTCATTTCAATAAAAAATGTGTTGTCTGCAATAACAGTGCACTGCTACACCATGCATAATCAACTCTACGCCACGCCATTCTATGCCACTCCATTCTACTCCACTATACTCTATGCTTCTTTATGCCTCTCCACTGTACGCCACTCCACTGTACTCTATGACACCACATTCAACACCACTCTAGACACTCTACGAAACTTTGTTCCACTCTATGCTGCTCCACTCTGTGCCACTCTATTCCACTATACAACACTCCACTTTATGACTCTCCACTCTATCCCACTCTCCTCTCCTCTGCTCTACTCTACAACACTTTACTCCATGCCTCACTATCTGAGTCCACTCTTTGCCACACTATTTTATGATATTCTATGTCACTTTGCTCTAGGCCACACTACTCCTCTTTACAAAATCCTATTCTACAAAACCCCACCTTACAACACTTTATGCCACTGTAGGACACTTTACTACACTCCACACCACTTTACTCCAATCTACGACACTCCACGCTACGCCACCCCACTCTATGACACTTTACTCCATTTTAATTTACTAATCTCTATGGCACTCTACTCTGACACTTTACACTTTACTCCACTCTACAGCACTCCACGCTTCTCCACGCTCCTCCCCTCCACTCTACGTCCCTCCACTCTGTCACTCCACTCTATGACACTCTACTTCATGACACTCCACTTCACAACACTACACCACCACTGGTGTAACATTAGCCCCCGCAGTCACTTAGGTGCAGGGGGGCTGAGGTCCAGTGGGCCCTCTCAGCACACTACACTGAGCAAAGTAATAGGTGGTAGGCCGAACCCCCTCAGGTATCCTTACACCACTGTACTCCATTCTATGCCACGCCACTATGAAACACTCTATGCCACTCAATGATACTCTACACCACACTATGCCAGTCTATGCCACTTAACTTTAGGCCACTCTCCTCCACTCTATGCCACTCCACTCTGTGATTCTACTTCACCCTACGACACTCCAACCTATGACACTCCACTCTACAACACTCCACTTTATGACACTCTATGCCACTATACGCCACTCAACTCCATGTCATTCTTCTCCACGCTACACCACTCCACTCTACTTCACTCTATTACACTTTAATCCACTCTATACTACAGCACTCCACCCTACCACAAATTACTCCACTCTATGCTTCTCACCTCTATGCTCCCCCATGCTATACCCCTCCACTATATGCCCCTCCACTCTACATCACCCCTCTCCACCCCACTCTACTCCACTCTACACCACTGTGTGAAGCTCTATTCCACTCTATGGTACTCTACATCTCTCTACATCACTCTATGCCACTTAACTCTAGGCCACTCTACTCCACTCTATGCCACTCCACTATACAATTCTACTCCAACCTATGACACTCCACTTTAGGACACTCCACTCTATGACACACTACTCTACGACACTCTGTGCCCCTATACACCACTCCACTCCAAGTCACTCTACTCCAGTCTTCACCACTCCACTCAAATTCATTCTATGGCACTTTAATCCAATCTACGCTACACCACCCCACTCTATGACACTTTACTCTAGTCCATGCACCTCCACTCCACAGCCCTTTGCTTTATGACACTCCACAACATGCAACTCCCCTCCATTCCATGACACTCCAGTCTACAAACTTTACTCCACTCCACAATACGCCCCTCCACTCTACAAACCTCCACTCTATGTAACTCCACTATACACCCCTCCTCTCTATGCCCCTCCACCCTACAACCTTACAGTCTACGCCCCTCCACAAACACCTTGGGCCTGTCAGAAGATTACTCATTAAATCACATTTCCACAGGAGTAGATGCCTTTTGCCCAACTCCCTCCAACAGACGCATGCTCAGATTTTAACTGATATCTGAACCCTGCATCCGCTAGGGGAAAAGGTGAATAGGAATAGAAAAAGAGAGACCCCCTCTAGATCCAGTTCCAGCCTGTGTTTCCCAATTGAAGATAGGATATTCAGTGTGTGTCTCTGAAAACCTGCACCTTTCTTCTTATTGTGATTTCTTTAAAGGAAGGACCTGCAGTCGGGTGCATAGATGAGTACATTCCTACTGCGCATTCAAATGTTCAGCCATTCACATTCACCCAATTCTATCGTTCTCCTAACCTGGATCTTTTGAGAGACTAACCTCTCTCTAAGAGAACATTGTTAATTTAATATCTTCTTTTCTCCAGGAGTCAGAGGTTTCCAAGGTTCTCTAGAGAACAGTTCAAAAGTTATTTTACAGGAAACAAAAACTCCTTCTCAAGGTTCAGTTTTCTCAATAACAGTCTCTAGGAATTAGTCTGAGCACTGAGGTTTGTCTCTAAGACTGGCAAGTCTGCAAAGCAAAGAGTTCTTGAATATATATGTACATATATATATATATATCTATAAGAAACGCTGCACTCCCGAAGATTGAATAAACCGAATATTTATTCCACTCAGTAAAGCATTTTGGCACCACAACGCGTTTCAACTTCCGTCTTTGTCAAGTGGTTTCCACTATCAGGAATAACAGACGGCATGTTGGTACTTATAGTTCTCCCTGCTGGCTGCAGCTGAAACGTTTACAAGCGGATTGTTGTTGCTCTGCAATTCCCTCAATCTAACTCATGTGAGTAATTTGCTTGAGCTCGAAAGTCACCAGGATAGTCTCACGTTCAATATATGTATATTTACTAAAATAATATCACAAAAGTCCGCATGGTAACATTATCACAAAAACGAACCTGCAGCGATATAAATACATCCTGATAGAATCACTTTGTTCTTCTTCAAATGCATCTGCCGGCATTTCAAAACATCCACTTATAAACTGAGTCACAATGTTCACAATAATCACGAGTCTCGAGTGATTATAATCCAACTGAATTTTCAGAAGCTCTTCACTTTATAATTGAAACCAGTTCAAAGGTCTCCACTGCATTCGGTCTAATTATAGCAACATTATTGTTCAACAGTGAAGTATGTTCTCTCACACTCTGCTATTTCACTCGATTCTTCCATCAATATCGTTAAGCATATTTCCACATAGTCTGCGCAGTCAGTTTGTTCCAATATGCAGATAATAACATGATTAATTGCTCACCTGCGTCTCAAAGCCACACTTTTAAAAACAAATATACAAGAAAAGTCAATCTCCGTGCCCCACAATTCAGGGCCGCATCAGCAATAAAGTTCAGGGCAGCCACATCCCCTGTAGTGC
Organism: Pleurodeles waltl; assembly: GCF_031143425.1. Taxonomy (NCBI): domain Eukaryota; kingdom Metazoa; phylum Chordata; class Amphibia; order Caudata; family Salamandridae; genus Pleurodeles; species Pleurodeles waltl. The sequence continues at coordinate 741,780,336 of NC_090450.1, read as the reverse complement.
CCAAGGGTAGTGCCCAAGGCTAGTGCCTGTTGACGAAGAGAGCACTAGGCGCTATGGAGGTAAGACAGTCATTGTCAATGAATCCTCCAGTGCTGTGCACCAAGCAAGAGATAAGTATCTCTCTGGTTTGGAATCTGGAAGAAGGCAGAGAGATACTTATCTCTCGCGTGGTGCAAAACACTGGAGGATTCATTGACCATGACTCTCTTACCTCCATAGCGCCTAGTGCAAGGAAAAGGGGAATTGTTTTTGCTGAGGAAAGAACTTAACAATGTTGGCAATAGTTTTCCTGACAGTACCCCACTCCAAAGAACTTCCTCCCACAGAAGGTTTGTTGTGGAAAGTGTCGTGAAATTGCTTTATCAACCTTGGAGCACGCACATTTTGGAAGGCTTCCCAGGACCTTTCTTCTGGGCCAAAACCTTTCCACTCAATGAGGTAATGTAATGTTCCTTTTTAAAACTTTGAGTCTAAAATTCTATTCACTTCATATTTTAAATATGAATCTACTTGTATAGGATCTGGAGGGGTTGTTGTCCTAACATTGGGAGGGCTTCTTTTAAGTAGCGAGACATGGAATACTGGATAAACCTTAATCTGAGGGGGCAAGGCAAGTTTGACTGTTACTGGATTTGCAATTTTCTTTATTTTAAAGGGTCCTACATATCTAGGCTGGAATGTTTTCTTCCCTCTTAAATGTAAATGTTGAGCGGATAGCCGGACCTTCTCACCCTCGCAATAACCAGGGTTCCCTCTCCTCTTTTTGTCAGCATGTTTCTTGTAAGAGACCTTCGCCTTGGTCAAGTGTTCTCTACTGGATTGGTAGGCCTTTTGAATTTTCTTACTGAATTCATTCGCAGCTGGGACCGTGCCTCCCGACCTTCCTAAGGTAATGTTTGGGTGCCTACCAGAGTTCAAATAGAAAGGAAAATAACCAGAGGAGGCATGAATAGCATTGTTGTATGCAAATTCTGCTGTCCAAATGAAATCTGGCCGATCATTATCTTGATCCAGGAGATAAAAGCGTAGGTGCTGCTCTATCTCCTGGTTAACTCTTTCTGTCTGTCCATCCGTTTCCGACTGATGAATGGTAGAATAACATGAGTGTATTCCAAGGTGTTTCATAAAGGCCCTCCAGAATTGGGAAACAATTGGGGACCTCGATCGGAGATTACAACCTCCGGAATGCTATGAGCTCTCACTATGTGCTGTGAAAATAACTGTGCTAACTGAGAGGATCTAGGAACCTTCTTCAGAGGGATAAAATTAGTCATTTTAGAAAAGGTGTCAACAAAAACTAGGACTGTGTCAAAACCTTGACTTGAAGGTAAATCTACAATCAAATCCTTAGTAATGGTGTGCCAGGGATATGGTGCAATGGGAAGAGGCTGAAGCTCACCTTCATGAGCTAATTGTGTTGTCTTTCCCCAAATGCATTTATCACAGGTTTGAACATATTGTTTTATTTGAGGGATCATGGCAGGCCACCAGAAATACCTCTTAATTAATTTGGTAGTCTTCAAAATTCCTTTATGGTAAGCTAAAGGATCGTCATGACACGCTTGTAGCACTAGTTTTTGCAACTCACGAGTTGACAAATATAAAGCATTTTCAACAAACTGAAGATTTCCTAAGACCCTTCTTTCTTCTTTTTTGTTAGCCCAATCTGAAATATCTTGGTCAGACATGGATTCTCGAACCTTCCTTTTTGTTTTGGAAATTGTAAAGTACAAACAAATTTGTCTGCTGGAATAATTGGAATCTTTTCAGCTTCTCTGGCTCCGGGTATATAATTCATTCTTGATAACGCATCTGCCTTGCCATTGGCAGAACCAGGTCGATAGGTAATGGTAAAATTAAAATCTGCAAACTACAAGAATCATCTCAATTGCCTTGGAGTTAGTGTCTTAGCAGACTTTAAAAACTGAAGATTTTTATGATCGGTGAACACAGTGACTACATGGCGAGCCCCTAATAAATAATGCTGCCATTTCTGAAGGGCATCCTTCACTGCCAAAAGCAATTTGTCAGCAATTGGATCATTTCTTTCAGGAGGAGTTAACTTCCTGGATCGAAATGCCACTGGGTGAAATTGACCTGTTTTCTTGTGCCTCTGAGAAAGTACACCTCCAACGGCTTGGTCGGAGGCGTCAGCTTCCACAAAAAATGGCTCCTCAGGGTTAGGATGGAGAAGGATCAGAGCTGTCGTAAAGGCTCTTTTGAGGAAGTCAAAAGATTCTTCAGCATCAGTTGACCAATGGAAGGGTACTCCTTTTCTCAAAAGTTTTGTAATGGGGACCACTTGTTTTAGAAAACTCTTTTATAAATCGGTGGTAGAAATTGGCAAAGCCAATAAACCCTTGCACCTCCTTCACCGTTTTAGGACAAGGCCAATCCAGAATTGTTTGAATTTTAGCAGGATCCATGGAAACTCCATTTTCCAATACGACGAATCCCAAGAATTCTACTTCCTTTGCATGAAAGGCACACTTTTCCAAATTCACATTTAGGTTATTCTCCAACAATTTATTTCGAACTGCTCTCACATGATCTACATGGTCTCACAAATTCTGGAAGAAGATTAAAATATCATCAATGTAGACTACTACAAATTGATCTAAAAACGCTCTCAGAACATCATTCACAAAGTGCTGGAAAACGGCCGGCACGTTACATAGCCCATAAGGAATCACTTGGTACTCGTATAGACCAAATCGGGTGTGGGCCTCCCTTAGCATCTCAAATTAAATGGTACACTTCGCGAAGATCTAGTTTGGTGTAGATTTGTGCATCTTTTACCTGATCTAGTAGTACTGAAATCAAGGGCACAGGATATTGATTCTTCACCGTAACTTGATTTAACGTTCTATCATCGATACAAGTTCTTAACTTTTAATTCTTCTTCTTTGGGATGAAAAAAAAGGGGGAAAGAGGCTGGGGATTGAGAGGGACGAATAAAACCATTTGCCAAATGATTTTCCAAATATTCTTTTAGAAACTTGTTCTCCTTTTCAGTAAGGGCATAGATTATACTACAAGGTAGATTTGCACCTGGCTTCAGTTCGATCCTGCAATCATAAGATCTGTGGGAGGTAACTTCTCTGCCTCTGCTTGGTCAAACACTGCAGACAATTCTTTATATTCTGGGGCAATGACAACCTTTTCCAGAGCACAAACCACATTGGATTTAGTAGGTAAAACTTGAGCGGGAGATGGTGCACTGCTTATCTCTTGAGGACCGTAACAATGCTTCCGACAGTAACTTGAATTTAATTAAACAGTCCTCTTTTCCCAATTAATTTCAGGGTTGTGTTCCGTAAACCACGGTAAGCCCAAGATCAGCTGGAATTGAGGAGCATCTATGAGATGGAAAGATATATTTTATTGGTGTCCAAGATGATCTTTCAGAACTATAGGTTCAGTTTCATCTGTGATAGGACCTGAAGACAAGTTTGTTCCATCCACTGCACGAACAGGCATTGCTATTCTCTTTTTTACAAAATGTATTCTAATTTTTGTGGCATACTGGATGTCGCTGAAATTTCCTGTAGCTCCTGGATCAATCATCACTGAAACCTCCTGCAGCTTCTTTTCTCTGAAGATGAGGTCAAAAGAGATGGTAAGATGAGGGGAAGCAGACTGTAAGGTGTTTGCGACTAATTGGGATTCATGGGTTGGTTGGTGTTGTAAGTCAGCCAGGGCTAATCTCTTGGTTGAATGAGTTTTCTCTTTTCCTAAATTATCTTGTTTAGGATTCTATGGGCATTCTCTTACAAAATGCCTAGACAACACACAATAGAGACATAGGGGGTCATTCTGACCCCGGCGGGCGGCGGGAGCCGCCCGCCTGGAGGGAACAGCCAGAATACCGCTGCGCGGGTATTCTGGGTTTCCCACTGGGCTGGCGGGCGACCGCCAAAAGGCCGCCCGCCAGCCCAGTGGGAAACACCCCTCCATGAGGATGCCGGCTCCGAATGGAGCCGGCGGAGTGGAGGATGTGCGACGGGTGCAGTGGCACCCGTCGCGTATTTCAGTGTCTGCAAAGCAGACACTGAAATACAAAGTGGGGCCCTCTTACGGGGGCCCCTGCAGCCCCCAGGGGCCCCACGACACCCCTCACCGCCATCCTGTTCCTGGCAGTCGGAACCACCAGGAACAGGATGGCGGTGATGGGGTCGGAATCCCCCATGGCGGCGCAGCAAGCTGCGCCGCCATGGGGGATTCCCAGGGCAGCGGAAAACCGGCGGGACACCGCCGGTTTTCCTGTTCTGACCGCGGCCAAACCGCCGCGGTCATAATGCCCTGCGGGGCACCGCCAGCCTGTTGGCGGTGCTCCCCCCGACCCCGGCGGTCCTTGACCGCCGGGGTCGGAATGACCCCCATAGATTCTTAGACCTTCGCTTGTCCTTTTCCTCTTTAGATAGGGGACCTCTAACACTGCCGATTTGCATTGGCTCTTCCGAAGAGTGTGTCTCGGAGGTCTTGATACTTTCCACTTTACTCCTATCGAAACATGGTGGGAAGGACAAAATTCTCTCTTGCTTTCAGCTTTTCTTTCAAATAGATGCCGATCAATTTGTAAAACTAGATCAATTAATTTTTCCACATCAGTAGGTCGATCTGGAATTTGGGCTAGCACATCTTTTAGTTCTTCTCGTAAACCTCTGTAAAAACCTGCAGCCCTTTTGCTCTTGGGCCAACCAGTCTCCACAATTAATTTGTTGAATTGGGCCAGATAAGAGATCAAATCCCCATTACCTTGTTTTAAGTCTAGTAATTCATTATCTGTGGCTTGGGAAATTGTTCTGCGGTCAAAGATTCAAAGGAATTTGGTTTTAAAGACTTCAAAATCATATAATATAGGGTCATTTTGTGACACCAAAGGCATGGCACACAAAGCCGAATCTCCACTCAAATAAGACAAAATGAACACAGTTTTTGACTGATCCTCTGTAAAAATAACGGGATGACAAAGGAAGTGTAACGAGCACTGGGTTAAAAATATCTGCACCTTGTAAGGCTCTCCACTAAAACGTTCAGGAGGGGCCAAGGGAATGATAGGGGAGATGGAATGAATGACTTGTGTGGATATTCCTGAGGTAGAAGTTTGTACCTGAAATCCGACTAGTCCCTGTGGTATTCCCAGAAGTGACGTTATTTAATTTGTCCATGAGCTGTTGGCTCTCAACACGGGATCCTTTTATTTCCTCTCTCAAGTTTTCGTTTTCATCTAGGGTAAGGGTGAGCTGTTTTTGCATTTCATCCATAAGTGCCGCCAAGGCATTAAAATCTAAACCTTCAGTGGTTCTGCTCAGGTGGAAATAAGTATTTTTAGGCACTTCAATCTGTCAGAAGATTACACGTTACATCAAACGTCCAGCAGATGCCTTTTACCCAACTCCCTCCAACAGATGCGTGCTCAGACTTTAACTGATTATCTGAACCCTGCATCCACTGGGGAGAAAGGGGAATGGGAATAAAAAAAGAGAGATCGCCTCCAGATCCAGTTCCAGCCTGTGTTTCCCACTTGAAGATAGGTTATTCAGTGTGTGTCTCTGAAAACCTGCACATTTCTTCTTATTGTGATTTCTTTAAAGGAAGGACCTGCAGTCGGGTGATAAGAGCCTAGATAAGTACATTCCTACTGTGCATTCAACTGTTCAGCCATTCACATTCACCCAGTTCTATCGTTCTCCTAACCTGGATCTTTTGAGAGACTAGCCACTCTCTAGGAGAACAATGTTAACTTAATATCTTTTCTCCAGGAGTCAGAGGTTTCCAAGGTTCTCTGGAGAACAGTTCAAAAGTTATTTTACAGGAAACAAAAACTCCTTCTCAAGGTTCAGTTTTCTCAATAACAGTCTCTAGGAATTAGTCTGAGCACTGAGGTTTGTCTCTAAGACTGGCAAGTCTGCAAAGCAAAGAGTTCTTGAATATATATGTACATATATATATTGGCAAGTCTGGAAATCATACAAGAGGATTCCTTAATGCAGTTGCTTGAAGTTCTGTTAAGCCAAAACAAATTCTCCTCAGAAAGCCGATAGCCAGTTGTTGGAAGAAGGAACAAATTCAGCTTCTTCAGAAGGGAAAAAGTAGCTGGTGTGCACACCGTAACAAGAAAAATAATTAATTACCCAAAATGGAAGAATTCTCTATGACACGAAGCGCCTCAGGAACACTGCTTATTCTCCTCAGGATGACAGTTGAAGTGCAGGGCCCCCAGAGATAAACAGCTGTAGGGGACCTTCAACACAAGACTAAGGTAGAAATACTAGAGCGCTGACCTCACAAAGATTTGTGGCTACCATCTTGAGTGGCAGTTAAACCTGAAGAAGCTAGTTCTAAGAACAGCCTCCGCAAGAGCCACCAGGAGTGAGGACGCAGCTGTAAACAATGTGGGTACAAGGAAAAGTGGAATTGTTTCTGCTGAGGGAAGAACTTAACAGTGTTGCCTGCTGACCTCACAAGGATTTGCAGCCACCATCTTGAGTGGCAGTTAAACCGGAGGAGGCTAGTTCTAAGAACAGCCTCCGCAAGAGCCACTAGGAGTGAGGATGCTGCTGCAACCAATGTGGGTGCAAGGAAAAGGGGAATTGTTTTTGCTGCGGGAAGTACTTAACAACGTTGGCAATAGTTTTTCTGACAGGGCCTGACTACAACCTTGGCAGGTGGTATACTCCGCCACAAAGGTGGCAGATATCCTGCCCACCATTTTACAAGTTCCATAGGATATAATGGAACTTGTATTACAGTGGACGGGATATCCGTCACGTTTTTGGCAGAGTATCCCATTAGCAAGGTCGTAATCAGACCCTATGTGACACTCTAGGCCACTCTACTTTCCTCTACTCCACTCTGCTCTACTTCATGCCACTCCAGTCTATGGCATTACATTCTAATGTATGACACGTAATCCTCTAGACTTTATGCCCTTCCACTCTGACACTCTATACCAATCCACTCTATGAAACTCTATGCTACTCCACTCCGCTCTACAACATTTTGTTTGACTCTACCATAAGCCACCCCATTCTGTGCCACTCAACTCTATGACACTCCACCCTACAACACCCCACTCTAAGACATTCCACTTCATGACACTCCACTCTATCCCACTCCACACCACGAAACTCCACTCCACTCTATGGCACTCTACCCCACTCCACTGCACTCTACCACACTCTTCTTCAGTCTACGCTGTGGTGAACCCATTTTAGTTTCCTATTGGCACAGGAGTCAGCTCAGCCTTTGGCTTGCATGTATGTTGCCCCGTCACCAAGTGACCTTTTATCAACTTAGCATGCTCTGTTTTATTCCATTTATTTTATTATGTCTTACAGCTTTTATCATTGCTTACATTTTATAAGAAATGTTTTGATTTTCCATTATGGGTGCCATTCTGAGAAGGTGTCATTATCGGCATTACTATCAGTGATACACATAGGAATTGCCATCATGTCCCTTTGTCACTTACGTGTGATAGGAACATCATGTGCACTTGTTAGGGAATGTTAATGCAATTTCTGACAGAAGTCTGCCACATTATCAGTTGTTTAGAAACATACCTGTGTCAGGAATCCTACATGATCTGTATAAATACACCTCACACGACAAGTTCATTAGAAGGGTTCCTTCCAGATGCCATCTATGCTGCACATCGCATTGCTGCAGAACTCAGCCTTTGTGTCACCACGGAGTCTGACCTAGAGACCTCATTCCAAGGTAACAAGGGTTGGCGGGCACTTCTCATGGACATGGTACTGGTTGATTAGGTTTATCACACCTAGCTCTTGTTAGGGAAGAGAGTAAGCTTTCTTGGTTAGGAATTTTATATCTAATGTTTATTGTAAGATGGTGGGGGGTTTATATTTACAACTTTCATCTTCACCATTCTGCTTTGATTACTGATCATTATCCTAATCATTGCGGAACATGCATTTTATCTTAGATTGAAGTCTTTTCAATAAATATATTGAAAACTCCCCTGCATCTCCTTCATTGTCTAAGTGTGTATGAGGCTTGCTGCTAATGAGAGAAAAGGGTAACTTCCATTTCACCACGACTTGTCTGAGAGGTCTAATCTAGAGTTCATGTGAAAGGCTGCCAAAAATCACCTATACTGTCTGAGTTTTGATGAGGTACTGCTTGTAAGCTGATAGGGTTGGGCCAGAAGTTGCGACTTGCTGTAGGAGTGACTCAGCCACCTACAAACAAAAGTGCTGCCTCCCCTAAACCACCAGACTCACTAAGAAGCGAGAGTCCAACTATGGCATGGCGCCAACAATGATGGTGGTTTAGCACTAATTTACGGATATCCTTAGTATCTCTGTCTCACACACAGCAAGTACATTTATACAGAGATGTCCGTGGTCTTGGGGTAATCCTCCTCAGCTGAATAGGGAACACCTAACTAAGTTGTAGGTTGTTCAAGCTTGAACCTTTTCAAAGGATTTTTACCCATTTGGTGTTCCTTCTCTGTACCCACAATTAAACATGGCAAACGCCATAAACATTCCGGAAAATACCAGACACGCATTAACACAACATCTAGTAGCCCATGGCTTAACAGATGAGTGCGGCAATGTCACATTTATAGTACAAGCTCATGAAGCTTACCAAACAGAAACATTCTATTCCTGGGTCACCTTTCCTGAAGAAGACGATAAAACACATACATTTCACACATGTCAAATAGCAAACGTATCACAAACGTACCAGGCTTACCGGTATTTAGAGATATCAATCAATCAATCAGTCATTTGTAGAGCGCGCTACTCACCTGCTAGGTTCTCAAGGCGCTGAGAGAGGGGGTGGTGCTACTGCTCGAACAGCCAGGTCTTGAGGCATTTCCTGAAGGTCAGCAGGCCCTGGGTCTGTCATAGGTGGACGGGGAGGGAGTTCCAGGTCTTGGCGGCGAGGTGGGAGAACGATCTACCTCTGGCTGTAGTTCGGTGGATGCGAGGAACAGTGGCAAGGGTGAGGTTGGCGGAGTGGAGTTGACGGTTGGGAGTGTAGAAGGTGAGTCGCTTGTTGACGTAAGCAGGGCCGGTGTTGTGGAGTGCTTTGTGAGCGTGGGTGAGGAGCTTGAATGTGATCCTCTTGTTGACGAGGAGCCAGTGTAGATCTCTCAGGTGGGCTGAGATGTGGTTGCGGCGTGGGATGTCGAGGATGAGGCATGCAGAGGCGTTCTGTATACGTTGCAGTCTTTTCTGGAGCTTGGCCGTGGTTCTCGCGTAGAGAGAGTTGCCATAGTCCAGTCTGCTGCTGACGAGGGTCTTTGTGACCATCCTTCTGGTTTTGGTGAGGATCCACCTGAAGATCTTACGGCGCATGCGAAGGGGGTTGAAGCAGGAAGATGAGACGGTGTTGACTTGCTGGGTCATGGTGAGCGATGAGTCCTAGGTTGCGTGTGTGGTTGGTTGGCGTTGTGCAGTTCCTAGGGTGGCCTGCCAGCAGGAGTCGTCCCAGGCGGAGGGGTTGGAGCCGAGGATGAGGATCTCCATCTTGTCTGAGTTCAGTTTCAGGTGGCTGCTCTCCATCCAGTTGGCGATCGCCTTTATTCCGTTGTGGAGGTTGATTTTGGTACTGGCGGGGTCCTTGGTGAGTGAGAGGATCAGCTGGGTGTCATTGGCGTAGGAGATGATGTTGAGGTTGTGTGATCGGACCATGTTGGCGAGCGGTGCCATGTAGATGTTAAAAAGGGTCGGGCTGAGTGAGGATCCTTGGGAAACACCGCAGATGGTCTTGTGGCTTCAGATAGGAAGGGAGGAAGGCAGACTCTTTGGGTTCTGCCAGAGTGGAAGGATATGATCCAGTCCAGGCCTTTGTGGTGGATCCCTGCGTCATGGAGGTGTGTGGGAAGGGTGTGGTGGCAGTAGGTGTTGAAGGCAGCCGAGAGGTCTAGGAGGATAATGGCAGCAGTTTTGCATTTGTCGAGCACGGTCCTGATGTCTTCCGTCGTGTTGGTGAGGGCAGTCTCAGTGCTGTGGTTGCTACGGAAACCGTATTGAGATGTGTCCAGCGTGTTGTTGAATTCAAGGAAGCGGGTCAGTTGGCCGTTGACGATCTTCTCGATGACCTTCGCCGGGAAGGGGAGGAGGGAAATGGGCTGGTAGTTCTTGAGATCTCTTGGGTCTGCTTTGGGTTTCTTTAGCAGGGCGTTGACTTCGGCGGGCTTCCAGCTTTCCGGGAAGGTGGCGGTCTCGAAGGAGCTGTTGACAATCATTCGAAGGTGAGGGGCGATGATGGAGCTTGCTTTGTTGATGATGTGGTGGGGGCAGGGGTCGAGGGTTAGCCGGAGTGGATGGTGCTCATGGTTTTGATGGTATCCTCGTTGTTGATGTGGGTCCAGGAGAGCAGGAGGTTGGGGTGGCTGGGGTCCGGTGAGTCGGGGTTTGTGGTGACAGCGGTTGTCGCGGGGGTCGAGGGGTTGAAGCTGTTGTGGATGTCCATGATCTTGCGGTGAAAGAAGGTGGAGAGGGAGTCGCAGAGGTCTTGCGAAGGTGGGGTGTCATTGGAGCAGGACCTGGGGTTGGCGGTTCCTTAACGATGTTGAAGAGCTCTTTGCTGTCATGTGCATTGTTGTCGATGCGTTCCTTGTAGAAGGATCTCTTGGTGGTCCAGATGAGCTGGTGGTGCTTGCGGATGGCGTTCTTGATAGCAGTGTGGTTGATCTCTGTTTGTTTGTGGCGCCACTTCTTCTCGAGTTTTCGGCACGCCCGCTTGGAGGCCTGAAGGTCGGCGGTGAATCAGATGGCCTTAGTGCTGGTGCGGTTGTTGGAGGGTTTCTTGATCGGGGCAAGGGTGTTGGCACAGTCGTCTATCCATTGTCTGAGGTTGAGGGCAGCTGTGTTGGGGTCGGTGGTGATGGGTGGGGGGCTTGGGCGAGGGTGGAGATCAGTTGGTCTTCAGTGATCTTGTTCCAGCTGCGGTGGGGGATCTGTTGTGGGTGGTGGTGCGTGGGGGGTTTCTTGAAGGTCCAGTGGAGTTTGGTGGTGTGGCTGAAGGTGACGTGGCTGCTGGCGGAGAAGACGGTGTCGAGCGTGTGGCCGGTGGAGAGGGTGGGTGTTGTGACGAGTTGTTTGAGACCGAGGTTGGCGAGGTTGGCGAGGTTGTCGAGCAGGATGGTGGAGTTGCTGTTGTTGGCGTTCTCGATGTAAAAGTTCAGGTCGCCGAGGAGGATGTAGTCTGTAGAAGCAAGGGCTGATACTGCTTTCTTATGAAGAACATTAAAATTGGTTCAATGGCGCCATACCATATGTAATACAACCCATGAGATAAGGTGCCTTAAGTAAGAATGGACCAGTGTGGCCAATGTTTGCTACATAAACACCACATCCTAGCATACAGGCAATGCGAAAAGCTGACGTACGCACACTTTATAATGAGCTAGTAGCACTTTACAAGTGACTGTTACAATTTGCCATGCAGTGCTTTAATGTCACCCCAGCACGGGCTGCACCAGCTGGTCACCAATTGGCTGTTACATGGATTAACCCTCAAACAGTACATTCGATCATGGACAAGGTGCCCACAGAACGTCATAGCACAAAAAACTAACCAACTGGTAGTAGTGTTTCCCCATAGAGGACCCCAAGATAAACATATAAATCTCACAGTGTGCTTGCCATTCAGAATGGTTCCATCAGTGGATGACTGCGCCACATGGGTACAGTCTTTGCTTCAATTTACACTACCACGCATGGTACCCCCACAGTTGCCAACTTATCGGAAATGTTAAAACAAAATCAAAATGAGCCCGGGGCTGCTCCAGCACTGGATTTGGGGATGAAACTGATGCACAACTGCAACACAGTCTCCTCAATAATACTTAGTAATTTTAAAGGGGAAGCAATAGCATTGGCTATAAGCCAGGGGCTCTGGGAGAATGCACAGTGGAACAGAAGCGTCAACTACCGGAAATTATTTCCGAAACCTATACTAGTATAGAACGGGATAGTTTGGGAGTCAAGACAAAAAAACTGGAAATTCAGAGTACCATCCCTAAGGACGGTACTAAACAAGCACAAGAGGGCTCTAAAAAATGCTGGGATAGATACAAAATAAAAAATAAAGCCAGAAAAACTCATAGAGCAGACTCTCCGCATTTGGAGAGCTCTGAAAAGGAGATATAATCTCAGAAATATAGAAACTTTAAAGGCTCCTGACAGATTTACTGATACACGTCCCTCTTGTTTCTTTCAGGACACGCCGGATAGATGGAGTGAGAGAGTGGGCCAGTCAGAGCAACGCCCTCGACTACGTGAAACAGAAAAAAGACAACAGCGTTCCTCAGACAAGAAAGAGTACAAATCCTATCCCCACAACAAAAGCCACAATTCAAAAAGAAGAAGGGGCAGTGATTTCAATAAAACATGCCAGAAAACGTGAGAACATTCCTGAGGAACAAGAGGTGGGCAGTGACCCTTTTGGACAGTGTCGCAGAAGTCACGATATGTCACCAGAGTCTGAGAGATCATCTGGATGTGACAGCAACTCACAACTTTCATGTAGTCAAGACAGCGGATGGGCACGTCTTCCTACCCAACAGGGTTTATGATTTATATATCCAACTTGAGGGAAACATAGAGCGCACTATTAGTGCAATTCTTTTAGAAGAACTTAATTGTGATATCCTATTGGCAGAAAAAGACAGGCCATCTGAGCACGTCCACAAACTCCCACATGGGGAAGATGTAATTTTGCCTTCTTTCTCAGATCTTGTTCTGGATGCAGTAAAAGAAGCCTACGCTGTTGACTGGGCTTTGGCACAGGCCCTCACGATGTACCGCACCCACGTAGGGTGGGATATGGATTCCCCGTACCATGTAATACCTATTAGGTCTACACTCCATGATCAATCTCAATATCCTCTCAAACATGAGGCTAAAGCTCCAGTGAGAGAAATCCTTACTCAACTCGAACACCAGGGAGTAATAGAGCCCTGTGTCTCTGCAATAAATCACGTGCTATTCCCTGTTGCAAAACAAGATCATTCATATAGAATAGTCTTAGATTACATACACTTAAACAACTATACATGCACATATGCAATAGAAAATGGACACAGCAGCGCACTAATTGACAACATAGTGAATAAAAAATACAAAACCTCCTTGGAGGTTTCTAATTTTATCTGCCAAAACTTAGCTCATGAAAGTCGGGACCTGAGTGCATTCTCATTTGGCTCACAAAAATGTTTTTGCCATTTTCCCCAGGGCTATAACAGCCGACGGTTGTTCTCTGCTCGTGTTACATCAATAATGCATGATATTGACCCTGAGGCGTTGTCCTATGTGGATGACATCTGTCTCACAGATGATGACCTCAACAATCATTGTTCCAGGATCGATCAGATTGTCTTAGGATTCGGCGCCTTGGGCTACAAATTCAGTTTTAAGAAAACTAAAATAGCCTTTCTCAGTGTATTGTTCCTGGGATAGGAGCTACCAGATGAAGGCAAGAGCCTGGCCCCGCACTTTCCAGAGAAATTCCCTCAGCTTCAACCACCAAATACCATCAAGAAACTGCAGTCATTGCTTGGTTTCTCTAACTTTATCAGAACTTACATTCCAGGTTATGCACAACGCATAAAATCACTCTACGATTTAATTTGCCCAGATTTCTCATGCAGACACTGGATAGTTGAACACACGCACACCCTTAGAGGATTGTAACAAGGCATGCCAGAAGCAAAACATTTACACACACATGACAATAAAACAATATTGGTCATCAGAATAATTGCTGGTGCCATCAGGTTCACCTATGTCACCTTTAATGAGGGTGACACGGTACCCATAGCATACAAATCGCATTTGTACTCAAATGCAGAACATCGCTTTGCATCCACAGAAAATATTCTGACTACTGTACAGATGGCTGTCATTAAGGAGAGGCCACTTGCCCAAGGGAAACACATCATTGTTGTTACCCCGGTGCCAGCCTTAGAGGCTGACACCAAAGCTAGCATTCCTAACACTAAAGCATTACTGCCACGTTGGATTCAATGGGCAACCTCCCTGACTGCCACTGATGTTGACTACTTCTTTGACCCAAAATTCCAAACACAAAAATGTCTCCAATACAAACAGGAGTACCCCATATCTATTAACATCTTGCCACTTGACAGATACCAAACTGTCATTTACACTGATGCTTCAGCACAACCACTGTAGGTACAAAACATCAATACTCAGCTGCTTGCGCAGCTGCGAGTGGAGTGATGAAGGATGATGTATTCCACCCTAAACATACCTACATGCAGACTCTTAGGGGGTCATTCCGACCCAGCCGGGGACCACGGAAGCATCGCCAACAGGCTGGCGGTGCTTCCAGGGCCATTCTGACCGCGGCGGTAAAGCCGCGGTCAGAAAAGGGGATCTGGCGGTTTCCCGCCGGTTTTCCCCTGGCCCAGGGAATCCTCCATGGCGGCGCTGCTTGCAACGCCGCCATGGGGATTCCGACCCCCTTCCCGCCACCCTGTTTCTGGTGGTTTTTACCGCCAGGAACAGGATGGCGGGATCGGGTGTCGTGGGGCCCCTGGGGGCCCCTGCACTGCCCATTCCACTGGCATGGGCAGTGCAGGGGCCCCCTAACAGGGCCCCATGAAGATTTTCACTGTCTGCTTTGCAGACAGTGAAAATCGCGACGGGTGCTACTGCACCCGTCGCACCCCTGCAACACCGCCGGCTCCATTCGGAGCCGGCTTCTATGTTGCAGGGTCTTTCCCGCTGGGCCGGCAGGCGCCCTTTTGGCGGTCGCCCGCCGGCCCAGCGGGAAAGCCAGAATGGCATCCGCGGTCTTCTGACCGCAGAGCAGCCATTTGGCGGTGACCGCATGGCGGACGGCGACCGCCGCCCGCCGCGGTCAGAATGACCGCCTTAGTGACTGCACAGAACAGTTGGCTGCGCTTAAAGCTCTTATCTTCGCACTAGAAAATACCTATCCAGACCAGCTCACATTGATTGGGTGTGATTCATGTGACTGTTTTCAGTGCTACAATAATGATTTCAATCATTGGCGGGTGAATGGGTTCAGAGACTCAAAGCGGTACACCATAAAACACAGAACTCTGTGGGGGAGGGTGGCTGATCTTAAGGATAGGCTACCAGATGCTCATGTAGTACTTACACAGGGCCATCAATGTGTAGGAGTACACGTTGTAGGAAGTACTTTGGCTGATGAAGCTGCTAAATCTGCAGTAGCTACGGCTTCTATTGCTGCAATGACTTCTCCTCACACAAGATTGGATAATGAGGCTGCCATGAAAACTTTTACTGAAGGAAAGCCTCTTTCAAAAGCATAGCCTACTAAATATTCCTACCATATCAGTACACAGAAGGGTGCCTTTGCAACAATTCCTGGGGTGGGAGACCGAGTGATCCCCAACAAAGACCAGAGATTAGATCTCATCAAAGCAGCACATGAGGGTGTCGCATCCGCTCATGTTGGTGTGGCGGCCACAATATCACTTCTACAGAAATGCTTCCGGTGGCCCAGACTATACAAACAGACCCAGCAATATGTCTTTTGCTGTGACATTTGCCAGCAAATAAAGGGCTCCAAGTGTCCAATAAGCCACTACAATGTGCATACCTGGACCATTGTGGTCCCTTACAGCCTGATGGTGCATACAAATACATTTTAGTTGCTATTGGTTCTTGTAATAGATTCCTGTGAATGTGGCCACAGTGGTCGGCTGACACTCAAACTGTTATAAAAGACTTGATAGTCTTTATCGGTACATTTGTAGTTGCAGCATTCCACTCAGACCAGGGCCCTGCTTTTGCCTCAAGGGCATTTAGGGACACCATTAGGACGATGGGTGTTGAACTCCATTACTCTTCCCCATATCATTCCAATGGTACTAGTGTTGTGGAAAGGAGGAATCGTAACCTAAAGCAGTCCTTAACAGCAAGAGTATAAGGTTCAGGCCGCAATTGGCTTCATCACCTATATGGGGTCCAAAGAGCACTGAATAATCTGCCAAGACTGTCCTTGGGGAGGGGGGGTGGGGTTGCACTCCCTCTGAAGTCCTCTTTGGATACCTATGTATGACCCAGATCTAGATGGCCCTGGTATGGTGGTGGCAGACACACTTTTTTGACATAAATGAATATCTCACTCTCTTGCAAGAACTTCAACAATTTTGTGATGATAATTCATCCACTGTAGCACCACCTTAGGAATAAGGGATTTGCCAAAAACTTCAACAGGCTGGATTCCTGGGGATCTGCTTCATGAGAAGATTGCTGTGAAGAAGGAATTTGGCCCATCTTACAGAGCATCAGTTCCAGTCTTGGAAATTCAAGGTGCCAGAACTGTCATTCTACCACCGTTGCCAGGTTCCAAAGGGAACAGCTTTGTCTCCATTGACAACATCAAACTGCAACACGTGCCGATCCTGCACAGTACACCCCGAGGTCCTTTGGGTAGTTCCCGGTCTCCTCTCTCTACCCAACAGGTTATACGTCTTCAAATAAGAAACAACAATGTTTCTGAATACACAAGCATGTACAACAATGCTAAAAGGTCTTCCCTGAGCATGGGGAGGGTAGAGAATGAGTTTCTGCTGATTCCTGTTACCACTTCACTGACAAGAACTGTCTAAGATGTGGCTGCCTATTACTCCAATGCAAGACAAACTGATGACATTGTCTACTATGAACCTCTATGTGAAGTGGATCCATCCACCAGCTTAGCACCGGTTCCTGTGTTTTCGCAGACTGCTTCTGGTTACTTCATCGACCAAGATGACTTTTCTTTAACTTCAGTACATCTGCAACTGAAACTCTTTCAAAGACATGTAAACTGTACATATAGCCTAAAAGTTCCTATTTGGATTATCCATGCCATTACCTGTGGATACTACTGACATTGCTTGCCGTTCTGCTATGAATTGGTTTTGTGACTGTTTTCTTTCTCTTGATAAATGGTCATTATCTTCCTGAGTGCTCTACTGTCGAGTCAGTAGATGAAGTTCTAATGCAATATCTTTCCTCACATAAGGTCCAAAGAGACTTGTCCCTGGTGAACATTTCAGCAGTACCAATTCCAGATGGGGCTCTTTGGGATAAAGGACTATTTTATATATATGGCTCTACTGAGGTTATCCACATTTCTTATGTATTTAAAATTTCAATGACTGATGTAATTACACCTGGTTTTGTTCTGACAGGGATGTTAAAACAGTTGGTTCTATGCTGTCTGGACCGCAGAATTATACTGTATTTGAAAGTGAAGATGTGTATATGTACACCGAATTATGGGGAAATGTTCTCTTATCATCACTGGGGACATTACTTTCTGCACAACAACTAGACATAGATCAGTATTTAATTACACACAATGGGAACATTGTTCAGTTCCAGCTGTGGAGAGCCCCAAAACATATGTATATAAATTCAGATATTTCTCTGGGCATGACACTACAAAAGGAGAGTCATATTATCTTAAACTACCACCTTTCCAAAATGCAGATTTTTTTTTATAACTGACACCAAATTAATCAATTCAGATTCCTTTGTTTCCAGGCTTGCTGTTGAAGGTTATGAAACTGGAAGAGCACTATATGTGTGAAAAGCGTATGGGGAACGCAAGATTGCAAATTCAGGTTAGGGAAGCTTTGTTTATAGCATGTCTTATTCCTGTAAAAATGACATTTTTAAATGGCACAGTTCAGTAAACATCCTGCTTAGGGCTAGCAAAAATAAAAGAAATGAATGTGCCCAGTATCCCCACACCAGCTAAATTCACCAATTGGCAAACATTCCTAAATGTCACCAAAGAAAAACTAAATGTTTGGGTTCAGAATGGTACATATAATTCCACACTTTCGAGTCTCAGTGGGTGGTTTTGTGGCCTTTGGACACAAATGGGTGTCAGGCATGATTCGTTAATTCCTCAGAGGGTGTCAAGAATAGCCAGCCAGACCTTCGCTATGTCTCAGTTCAACACTCTGGTATAGTTCAATATACAGTGTGTGCAAACTGTGTCAATAATGGTTACACACTAACACCTTAGCAGCAGTTAAAGAACATCTTAGTCTCCTATCAGAGGAAGTACACTTGCAGGATTTTTTGCTAGGTCCAAGAAAACCCAGCTCTAAACAATTCTGGTATGCCATATATAATGAAATCTGGAAGCTTTCTCAGATGGAAGCGGCTGCACGTTTGAGGCAGATAGATAAGGAAAATATGGAAAAGGCTTCAGCTTTTCCTGATAATGGCGTGAACACTCAATATATACCCTTAATAATATTGTGTCATCTGCGATTTATATCATACAGACTGATGCCCCTTTTACAACATGGGCTACGTCAGCTGCACTCCATCATGCAGTTGGGTTGGACATTGCAGATTCTGAAAAACAGACATGTTCCTTGAAAATACATAAACAGTAGTGAATTGTTTGCTGCTTTTAATTTGTCCAGGGAACAAAAGATAATGGCTAAAAGGGAAGCCAGCTACACCATGCTTAACATTGAAAAGTTAGAAAAGCTGCCTTTCACCATAGCAGAGACACATTTTGAAACATTTTGCTGTGGGCAGATAGGAGCAGCTAGGAGATAGCTACATTAAGGAAGAGTGGGTGTTGCCTTTTGAGTTCAAATGTATGAATGGTGAAACAGAGGTCTTTCTGAGGGGAAGCGAATGTGAGACTATTGTTAGTCATTCAATGTTTTGCAAACAGGTGTCCCTTTGCAAATTTTGCAATGCGGTGGTCACAGACTTAGCATGCTTTCTGAAGTGTACTTCCTTCTCCTTGATTCGTCCAGCATTTCATATACTTTCAAATGGAAGTTATGTGGTTCTGAGTGATCAGAGATGCTGAGGAATGAGACCAGGAATTGCCTACGCAGTTTCAGCTGCTCAAATTGTAACTTGTTGTGGACATGTTTTATCACCTCCCCCCACATAAGAGATAAGAGTAGCAGAAATGTCGCCTTACATTGATACTACTAATTTAAATTTTGACAAGCTGAGCAGACTAAAGGTGCTACAATCCTTATTAAATAACAACTTCCCCAAGCACTTTGGAGAGCTGGTCTGCAGAATATTCAACACCTTGAGCATTGCAGGGATTGTACACTTGTTTAAGGCTGTTGGGTCTGGTGGTTTCCACCTTCCACACAGTCATCAAAGTCATTACTTAAGCTATCCATGTACTCTTCTCTTGTGTGTTTGGCAGATTTGCTATAACTTTGCGCTCATTGTCGGAATACTGCTGCTGCTATTCCTAATACGCAGTGGTTGTGCTTTATCAGCTAAGTGGAGTGATGGAGCTACCCCCAGCCCAGCCCAGCTCTGTCGTGACTGCATGATGCAGTACTTTGGCGCTCAGTTGCTGGAAGAATTGGAGCATGATTGGTAATTGCAATCTGACCATTCCTGGGGTGCATGCAACCAGTCTTTCATTGCACCTGGTGCCTCTTCTAGTGTATCCCGTTGATATGTCTTGCTGTACAGCCAGTGCCTTCTGTGGACAAGGAACTGTTAATGTTACCGATGAGGGTTCATTTATGGTCATGCACTATGAGACTGAGATTGTTTCGCAAGGTGACTTATGAGCCACTGCTTGTGAATTGGCTCCAACAACATCTGGCACTACGGATGATGCTTACTACACAGATGATCCTGCGTCTGAGGCTTCTGCTTACTTCTGCTCCGTGGATCCTTCTGCCAATCCTGTGATCGATTTGACATCTGCCAATGTGGGGTCCTTCCTGGACGCACACTCCAGTTTGCTGACTTTGTAGACCTTCTACACGATCATATCTATTGTTGAATAAATTTGAACATTGGCTTTTTCAAAACATAAAATGTGATGCCAAATTGCATTTTTCGATTCTGCAAGTATTTGGCCTGCCATGCTTGTCATGGTTGACATTATGGCCCTCATTACAACCCTGGCAGTAAATCCCGCTTACCGCCGTGCTGATGGCCGTCAAGATACCGTGGCCGCGGTGGAAATCCGCTACAGGTATTACAATCCACATCTCGTAATCCGCCACAATACAGACACCCACACAAGTCCGCCACACCAAAGGTCAGTGATAAACTGGCGATACCAAAACCTACACCGTCACGCCTACAGGAATATGCCCACACTATCACGAACCAGAATCAATGCGGTGGTCTTTCCACCGTGATAATCCATTGGCGGTACACATCGCCGCGCTCAAAATACACACACACTTACAAAACACAACCACATTGAACAATTCAAAATACACACACCTGATACACATACACACACCACACCCACACACTCACACCACTATAAAACACACACCCACATTACCCACAACCCCTTACAACAAATTTTTTTGAAGACGCACAGAGAGAGAATAGCAAACACAACACCAGCATCCACAGGCACACAACACCATCACTCATACAACATTCACGCACCTCAAAGAACACACACCAACACAACACATCACACAGCACAACAAACATCACCTCACACATCACCCACACCACTTTATGGCACCTTAAAGACACCCCAGGTTTTCTGAGGAAGAGCTCAGGGTCATGGTGGAGGAAATCATCCGGGTAGAGCCACAGCTTTTCGGATCACAGGTGCAGCAGACCTCCATTACTAGGAAGATGGAGCTATGGCGGAAAATTGTCGACCGGGTCAACGCAGTGGGACAGCACCACAGAACATGGGATGACATCAGGAAGAGGTGAAATGACTTACGGGGGAAGGTGCGTTCCGTGGTATCCAGACACAAGGTAGCAGTACAGAGGACTGGCGGTGGACCCCCACCTCCTCCCCCACAACTAACAACATGGGAAGAGCAAGTCTTGGCAATCATGCATCCTGAGGGCATCGCAGGAGTAGCAGGAGGACTGGACTCTTGTAAGTCAAATCTTTACTACTACATCCCTCACCCTACCTGCATGCCATCACAAACTCATACCCCTACTCCCACCCCATCACTCCACCACCTCACATATGCCCCACCATCACAATCCACCCATCACAATACCAAGCCCTGCATGCAACACCTATGCATGGACCCCCATAACCAAAGCATGTCCAGTACAGATACCCACCCAGACCCCAAAATCACTAATCACACAAGGGCAAACACAATAATGCAAGCACAGGAGTAGAGGGCAACTCACCCATTGCACCCATTGCACAAGGTGGCACACACAGATACAATAACTATGCATTTACACCCCAACAGGACCCATACCCAACGTCACCGGACAGGAGATGCCAGACATATCCAGTCCCCCCACAGAAGAGGCCCACAGTGATAACAGCAGCTCTACACGCCTGGATCAAGATGACCAGCCCGGCCCATCAGGGACCTCTGGACAGTCGGTTCCCCTGCCAAAGTCACAAACCACCACTGAACTTCCCCCCTCAGGAAACACCACCACAGCACCCACCCAGCGGGTCCATCCCTCTGTCCTCAGGACACATCAATCAGCAGTGTGTCCACCACTCCAGGGACCCCAGGCAAACCCTCCAACCCAAGACAATCAGGGGCCTGGGGTCAGTGGCAGTGGGCACACGGTTCAGCAGACAGAGGCACAGGTTAACAGGGAAACTGGGAGGACTGCTGTGCGACAGAGGGAGGACAGGCCCAGGGAACCCACTCTCCATGAGGCACTCTCCAACATCATGGGAGCAGATTCCTATGGGATGGCGGATAGCTGACATCAGGTCTGGCTCCAACTGGGCACACAATTCATGGATTGTGGCACGATCAAGTCTGTAGGTGATAATGATGTGTCTGTCTTCCAAAGTCAACAGGTCCACCAGGGGTCTGTATGCCGGAGGATGACGCCATCTCATCACCTGCCCCAGCGGAAGTGCCCTATGGAGGAGGAGGGTGAGCAGAGGGTCATACACCACATAGCTTGCACAAGGGTGTTTAGAACAATCGTGATGTAATCGGTCTGTCCGTATTCCTGGCCAAAAGTGCTGCGATGCAGTTAGTTGCCCTGCCATGTGCCCCCCTGAAATGGCAGCTGCCTGACCTGTAAGGAGGGACAAGGGGAAATGAGGAAACTGCACTGGCGTTGTGCTGTGTTGTGGTAGGCGGTCGAAGACCGCGACGCAAATCAGCACTGGTTATCATTGGGCCCTATGGTTTCCACGAGCCAATGACGATGTACGCCGGCGGTGACGGTATGCACCACCGCGGAGGTGACCGCCATTTTCTAACTGTTCACTCACTTGATACCTGACTAACAGGAGAGGACCTACACTGCAAGTGCTGCTGTGACCTGAGTCTGGAAGCAACAATGGCTACAGTGTCTGGGGAAAGGGCCCCTGCTTTCACCGCAGAGGAGTTGGACAAGCTGGTGGCTGGGGTCCTCTCCCAGTACACGCTACTCTACAGTCCTCCAGACAAACAGGTGAGTACACTGTGAGCATGATGGATGGGACATGAATGTATGGAGTGGTGTGGATGGAAGATACAGGCGGTGACAGAGGCCAGCAAGTGAGGATGGTCAGTGTATGTTTTTCTGGGCCAGGGTGGGAGGTTTGTGGCCAATGAGTAAGAAGAACCAGACTGGGGAGTAACATCCATTCTTACTTCACTTTTCCTCTAGGTCAGCGCCCACCAGAAGAAGGGTATTTGGAGTGCCATTGCCATGGAAGTGCGGACCCTGGGGGTCTACCATAGACGGAGCACCCACTGCCGCAAAAGATGGAAGGACCTGCACCGCTGGAGCAAGAAGACGGCAGAGGCCCAGCTGGGGATGGCCTCCCAAAGTGGAAGGGGTGCCCGTCGCACCATGACCCCCCTGATGTACCGGATCTTGGCAGTGGCATATCCTGAGTTGGATGGGTGCTTGAGGGCATCACAGCCGCCACAAAGGAGGGAGTACAGTCTCATTCAGCTGACTCTGCGCGCCTTATGAGGTTTCTGGGTGGGGGGAGTGGGCTGTGGGTTCTCTTAGGCCAGGGCAAACATGCCAGGGTAGATCCATTGTTTGGCAGGCTCAGTGGCACGCCAAACCCAAAAGTGGTAGTGGCCCTCTATACCTAGTCAGGCTCCTGTGGGTTCCAGGTGTGCATCAAATGGGTCTAGGCAGAGTCCCCCATGGGCATGTGCTTTTCCCCTGTACTGTAAGTGCATGGGCTAGTGCATAGGGCTGCTCCCTGTGTGTTGTGTCCATCAACGTTAGGGGTGTTGCAGGCATTGACCATGTGTCTCTTCTGTCTTTCCTCCCCTTTTTGTTTTGTCACCCTGTCCTTGTGTGCATTAGCATCATCTGGCGGAGGAGCATTGGCACCAGAGCAGGAGGGAGCTGCAACCCACATGGCCCGGGAGGGTGAATGTACGGAGTCTGAAGGCACCAGTGGGACGGAGGGCGAGGGGAGCTCCACGGCAGGACTGGAGGAGACACCTGCGACAGCGACTCCTCCTCTGATGGGAGCTCCCTTGCGGTGGCGGGCACCTCTGTTCCCCTGCATGAACAGGTACAGCCGCCACCCCCCCCCTACCAGCACCACCCTCCCAGCAGCCCCTCAGTGTGGTTCCCGTGTCCGCTCACCCAGGAGGGTGGGCATCTCCTTCGCCCCAGGCACCTCAGACCCTGCCCCAGTCAGCACTGCTGCCCTCAGTGAGGAGGCTTTTGACCTCCTGAGATCTCTCACTGTTGGGCAATCAACCGTTTCGAATGCCATCCAGGGTGTTGAGAGGCATTTGCAGCAAACAAATGCATACCTGGAGGGCATTCATTCTGGCGTGGCAGCCCTACAGAGAGCATTTCAGGCTCTGGCCTCAGCAGTGATGGTAGCCATTGTTCTTGTGTCCAGCCTCCCCCCTACAACTTCCACTACCCAGACCCAATCCCCTCTACCTCAGCCTATCCCAAGCACACCATCAGACCAGCATGCCCACTCATCAACACACAAGAGTGGACATGGCAAACATAAGCACCACACATCCCACAGGCACTCACACAAGCACCATCCCCATGCAGACACGCCAACATCCACTGCCTCCACTGTGTCACCCCCCTCCACGTCCCCTCCTCCCTCCCAGTCTCATCTCCACTCACACCTGCATGCACCATATCCTCAGCCACTACCTCCATCACCAGCACGCCCATCACCACACACCGCTCACATGCAATCACCACCCCCACTACCATTCACATGTCCCCTGTGTTCTCTCCCAGTGTGTCTGTGAGCCCTCCTCCCAAACTACACAAACACAGGAACACACCCACTCAACAGCCATCCACCTCACAACAGCCTCCAGCCCATACACCCTCACCCAAACTCAGCAGACGTACAACTCCTACAACCACTACCTCTTCGTCCACTCCCAGTCCCCCTCCATCTTCCCGTCCCAGTGTGTCTAAAAAAGTTTTCCTGGTTAACATTGACCTCTTCCCTACAGCTCCCCCCATCCTTCCCCTAGGGCCAGGATGTCCAGATGCCAGCCCAGCACCTCAGCCACCAAATCCTCGAGCACTGTGGTCCCTCCAAGTCCAGTAACATTGCAGGCGGCACACATCAGGGCTGCCAGTGTGCCATCTAGCGAGGCCAAGGATCACCCTATTCCGCCACCTGCCAAGGTGAAGAAGGGGCTCACATGCCATAGGGAAAAGCCACACCAACCACCCAGCAAGGCCTCCTCCAAGACAAAAGAGGACAGTGCCAAGGTCCCAGCAGCGACTTCCAAGGCGGGGAAGGGACACAAGGCTAAAGGGAAGTCAGCTCACGGCACGGATCCTCCGGGTGAGCGACTGGTGTCACCCCTTCTGCCAAATAGAACAGCAACCTGTACAGCGGTGGCCACCGCCGCAACCACCGCCACCTGCACGTCTGCTGCCTCTGCAACTGTCCCCAGCATCATCCGCAGTGGGCAGCCATCCGAGGCTGCAGGAGACGTCCTGCTGTCTCCCTTAACAGGTGCTGACACATGCACCACCGACAGCATCTCCACCACAGACACCGCCGCAACCACCGCCACCTGCCCCGCGACATGCACAGACAGTTCCACCACAGCCGACATGTACAACATCCCCAGTGGGCAGCCGTCCGAGGCTGCTGGAGACATCCTGGACCCTGCACAGACTACATGAGTCACCACAACCAGCACTGTTAGTACCAGCAGTTGGCAGGCAAAGTCGCAGCACGGTGGAGTGTCTCTGACTCCATGGAGTATCATGCTACCTGTTCCCAGAAAATCTCGTGGCACACACACCCAGGTGAGGGAATGGGAACTGCCACACACCATGTGTAGCTCTCTGGGCACCAAGCCCCCTCCAGAACCAGTGGAGAAAAGCATCCACTCACCCTATCCTTGTCAGGATGAAGCACTCTGGGCACCATGCCCCCTCCGGAACCAGTGGAGAAAAGCATCCACTCACCCTATCCTTGGCAGGATGAAGCACTCTGGGCACAAAGCCCCCCCCCAGAATCAGTGGAGAAAAACATCCACTACCCCAGTCCTTGGCAGGAAGAAGCACTCTGGGCACCATGCCCCCTCCAGAACCAGTGGAGAAAAGCATCCACTAACCCTATCCTTGGCAGGATGAAGCACCCTGGGCACCATGCCCCCTCCAGAACCAATGGAGAAAAGCATCCACTACCCCAGTCCTTGGCAGGATGAAGCACTCTGGGCACAAAGCCCCCTCCAGAACCAGTGGAGAAAGGCATCCACTAGACACTGTGGCTTTGCACTCCCCATGACCAACCAGTGGGCAAACCATCCACTTGAGAGACTTGTGAGACTGTGGCTTTGCACTCCCCAGGACCAATCAGGGGCAAACCACCCACTTGAGAGACTTGTGAGACTGTGGCTTTGCACTCCCCAGGACCAATCTGTGGGCATGGAGCGACCTCTTGGAGCAATGGCGTCGTCCCTTCATCCGGCTGAGGTGCCCCCCTCCCCTTCCCCCTGAGGTGCCTGTTTATTTTCGACCTGATGCCACAGCAGTGTTCTCTCCGTTTAGAGGCAGGTATCATGTGTGGGCTTCGCCCTGGCATTTTGAGACCACTGGTCCACGGACAATGAATGGAACACTATCTGGACTTATGTAGTGGCTGTACATATTTGTATATTTTGATCTTTTACAGACCAGTTTCCCTATCTGGATTTTCGATGATTACACTTGTTAAAATCATTTCATTTTGTCCTTGCGTTCTCACAGTGGATAAATGTAATGTTGATGCATGTATTTGTGTGTATGGTGTTGGGGGTGGGGGTGTTGCGTGTTGCCTGTGTGTGTCACTCTCTTTTTCCTCCCCCCCCTTCTGTGTGCTAGGTGCAGTACTCACTGTGGTCGTCGCCGCCGTCTTTGCTGCTCCTGGTAGAAGAGGAGGTAAACCAACATTGGTAACACCTGTAACTCGGGCTCCATGGCGTCCTGGTTCCTTGTAGGGTGTCGAGAGGTGAGTGGTTTCCGTTCCATAGACTGTTTCCATCGTGCTTTTGATGGCGTTGGTACCGTCCCGGAAAAGGTGGCAGATTGGTGCCTTGTAATACAGTGGGCGGTACATTGTCTTCCGCCTGTCTGTTGGCGGTTACCACTGCGGTGTTTGTTTCTACCACCGTGGCAGTTGGAATGTTAAATTGGCTGTCTGTGTTGGCGGTTTCCGCCATGGTCGTGATTCCATTCTTTTTTCCACTGGCCTGTTGGCGGTATTACCGCCGCTTTAACACCGACCACCAGGGTTGTAATGAGGGTCTGGATCTCTTTTGTATGTTTTAAGCTTTGATTTTAACTAGATTTTAGGCTTTTAGTTCAGAGCATCTTCAGATTTAGACTCATGCACCCTCGCCAGTGAATTAGCATCCTTGTTTCGGCAATGGGGAGGGTGTGGGGAGTTCATTTCAGTTTCCCACTGGGCACAGGAGTCAGCTTAGCCTGTGGTTTACAGGCATGTTGCCCTGTCACCTAGTGACCTTTTACCTACTTAGCATGCTCTGTTTTATTCCATGTATTTTATTATTTCTTTCAGCTTTTATCATTGCTTACCTTTTATAAGAAATGTTTTGATTTTCATTATTGGTGCCAATATCAGTGATACACTTAGGTATTGTCATCATGTCCCTTTCTCACTTTTGTGTGATAGGTACATCATGTGCACATGTTTGGGTTTGTTTATGCAATTGCAGACACAAGTCTGCCACATTATCGGATGTTTAGGAACATACCTGCGTCAGGGATCCTACATGATCTGTATAAATACACCTCACATGGACAAGGCCATTAGAGGGGTTACTTCCAGATGCCATCTATGCTGTATGTCGCCTTACTGTAGAACTCAGCCTTTGTGTCACCACAGAGTCTGACCTAGAGAACTCATTCCAAGGTAACGAGGGTTGGGGGTGCTTCTCAAGGACATGGTACTGGCAGATTAGATTTATCATAACTAGCTCCAATAGGGTAGAGAGTCGGCTTTCTTGGTTAGGAATGTTTTATCTAATGTTTATTGTAAGATGGTGGGGGTATTTCTAGTTACAACTCTCATCTTCACCATTCTGCTTTTATTACTGTTCATTATCCTAATCATTGCAGCACATGCATTTTATCTTAGATTGCAGTCTTTTCAACAAATATATTGTAATCTTTCCTGCATCTCCTTCATTGCCTATGTGTGTATGAGACGTGTTGCTAAGGAGAGAAAAGGGTAACTTCAATTCCACCACGACTTCCCTGAGAGGTCTAATCTAGAGGCCATGTGTAAGGCTGTCAGAAATCACCTTTACTGTCTGAGTTTTGGTGAGGTACTGCTTGTGAGCTGGTAGGGTTTGGCTGGCTGTTGCAACTTGTTGTAGGAGTGACTCAGTTGCCTACAAACAGAAGTACTGTCTCCCCTAAACCAGCAGTCTCACTAAGGAGCGAGAGTCCAACTACGACGACGCCACAACACTCGGTGCCCCTCCACTCTATGCTCCTCCACTCTACAACAGTCCACTCCATGCCACTCTACTCCACTCTAATCCACTCTATGCCACCCTGGCCTACTCAGCTATATGCCACTCTGCTCCATCTACTCTACAACGCTCTTCAACTCTCCACTCTACGATCCTCCTCTCCACTCTACAAACCTTTACTCAACACCACTCCACTCTATGCCACACACTCCATTCTGCAAGACTACACTCTACAATACACCAATGTATGCCACTCCAGTCTACAACACTCCACTCTATGTCACCGTATGTAACTCTATGACACTTTACTCCGCTCTATGCCACTCCACTCTATGACACTCCACGACACTCTACTCAACTCTATGCCACTCCACAAGACTCTACTCTACTCTATGGAACTTCCCTCTATGACACTCTATGCAACTCACTCTGTGCCACTTTATGCCACTTTACTTCACTCTATGCCACTGCCCTCTACTCCACTCCATTCTACATTATGACTCACTACTCTACTCTACTCACTACCCAACTCTACACCACTCCTTTCTATGCCACTTTATGCCACCCCAGTCTACGATACTCTATTCCACTCCACTCTACAACACTCTACTGCACTATATGCCCCTCCACTCTACACCATTCTACTCCACACCATTCCACTCTACTCTACACTCCTCCAAGATATACTACTCCACCCCACTCTACACCAATATACTCCACAACAATCCACTCAACTTCACAACACTTCACTCTACTCCAGGGCAATCCATGGCTCTCCACTCTATGGCACTCCACTCTCCAACACTGCATGACACACTACGCCAGCCCACAACCCTCCACTCCACTCTATGCCACTCCACAACCCGCCATTTCACTTCTCCACTCTACATCACTTCACTCCACAGCACTGTCCTCTACACCTCTAAATGTTTTATGGTTATTCTTGCTTCCTCTATTTGTCACTGTTTTCTGTATTTCTCTTCAATCTATCATTTCTCTCTTGCTCTGGGTCAAAGTCTAATGATGACAAATAAGCCCTGGGACCCAAAAACTAGTACAATGCCCACCACATGAAACCCATTAAGCATTAAACAAGACCCAGCTCTGTCCCCCCTTTCTCTTGACCCTCACTATAGCAAAAGTCATTTTCTGTGAGGGTGTGTATTAAGGGGACACCTGTCCAGAGATGTGAGTGTGTGTCTTCGGTGGCACCATGGTGTGTGAGCTGATAGAGCTGGGTCCTTCCTGTGCACTGACATAGTACAGAGGAGCCCCATGACATTAGATTAAATCAATTTGTGGTAAATAAGCTGCAGTACTTTCTGAATTTAAGGATTGATTCTGTGATTCTATGCTAAGTTTTTCTCTTAACAGTAATCTGTTTGTTTTAATAGAAAGGTTCCGGTTCTGTTTTGTGAGTGGCTGTTTGCATGACACCGCAATGGTTACAGAAATGCTAATTTACTTTAAAAATGGCAAAGTAAAAGTCATTGCAACCACCATGTTGACCCCATTTTCATTTTGACAGCTCAAGGCATGCCACTGAATCTACAAATATTCAGACCTTTGAGCATTCATTGCAGCAATGAAAGGAGCTCTCTGGTAGAATCTATAAACAGATCTGCTGATGTGGCTACCTGAAAGAAATCCAGCAGACGCAGAACAGGCAGAGAGTACCTGTTTACTGCCCCTCTTGCACCCTTGAGAGCGCTGGATCCTACCAACTACTCAACACCCTGGGGAGTTATAGTCACACTTACCTATGGGCCTTCATGAGCTGTCAGGGTTTCACCCATGCCAATGCTGACCAGCCCCAGTAAACCTCATTTATCTACTCTGAGGTCTTCTCCAGTGTGGTATCATCAGTTACTCCATGAATGCTCCCAAGGAGTCTTCAGCTACAGCACAAAGAATATTTCTATCATGTAAGAGAAAAAGGATTCAATTCAACATCGATCAGCAATTAGGAGCCAAATTTGTCGCCATGCCAGTGTTATCACTGATGGTACTTCATGTTTATACTTAATAAGTTACTCAGATTTACAACTCGCTGACAAACTAATAATAAAACTTGTCATCTGCTGTCAAATTCTTGCAGTGTCTGAGAATTGGAACCGGCAGGTTTTACTGTTAACAAATTCTATTCCACTGAATCTATCCACTTCAGACAGATAAAAGACTAAGGACCAGGTGTACCAAGGATTTTTCTGGTTGCAAGCAGCCCAGTTTGCAGAATCGGGTCGTTTGTGATTAGAAAAATGCCTATTGGTATATACCAAGCCCTATTTGTGATTTGCTAATATATTACCGAATCGCTATGTGGGTTTGTGATTCGGTATAAGGAAGGGGTGTATTTCGGGCATCCCTTCCTAATACTGAGTCACAGTTGTGTGTGGATATTTTGCGACAGAAAATGCGGTCGCAAAACTGTCACAGTTTACTACCAACTTCAAGTTGGTGGTAACACATTCATAAATGTGAAGGGGTCCTCGAGGGACCCCTTTCCCTTTGAGAATGGTTGTAAAAATATTTTTTAAGATCAGTCTGCTCTTAAAAAATCTAAAAGAAAGCTTTTCATTTTTCTTTTTTAAACGCATCCCGTTTTCCTGTAAGGAAAGTGGGCTGCATTTTAAAAAACACTGCTTGATTGAAAAGCAATCACAGACATGGTGGTCTGCTGACTCCAGCAGGCCACAATTCCTGTATGTTTTGCCATTGCTATTGGGTTACAAATAAGATCTACATCATGAATATTAATGCGGTAGGTCTATTTGCGACCCACAGGGAATAGCAAATAGTGCTCAACACACTTTAGTACATTTGTGTTTGCGATTACCAAATTGAAAAGAAAATCGCTATTTGGTAATCGCAAACCATTCCCTACGTTCATCTGACCTAAAATCAGACTAGCAGGTTCAAACTAGCGATGTGACCTAGTCTAATACCACCACCAACATTTCTCAAAGTACTAATATGTTTGTTGCATTTTTTTGGTGAATGCTCCTGCCACAACGTTTGTTTTGTGAGAGTTCTCAGCAGCAAAATCTAGTTTTCCTGATTTTCTTTACCTGCAATATGTTTTTTCAAAAGTCTGCCACCTTTGTGAAGTTGACAATGTTATTTTTAAAAAATCACTACAAAAAATACCCCTTATCTCGACCGACGAAGAAAAAAAAAGTTTTGAATTGGTTAGCAAACCCTTTGACATAGAGGAGCTGGATCCCAGATTCCAGAAATGCATGTCGTGTGGGTCAAGATAGTCAATAGCTAGAATAAATGTAAATAGGGACTCATCTTTGCCAGTTAAAAGCTGATGAGGATCAAGACAAGGCCGATTTTGTTTGCCTTGTTGTGAAATCCCCAAAATTTAGACGCATAAGAATATGAAAGGAATTCGATCAGATCAGGAAGAGGAATTAAGAATGACTGTCTATACGGTCAGTATATTGTCCTCATTGGCCGATCTCACTGACTCTGTCTTGCACCTGATGAAAGAACATGAGATATATGGGCAGGCCTCAGGATTTAAGCAATATGCTAAAACCTCGGATACTGAATGTCAGAGTACCATTAGCAACACTTCAAGCCCGATTTCCAGTCCAAAGGCCAATTACATTAATACCACATCTGGGATTTTATATTACCTGTTCTATAGAGCAGATAACCCCTTGTAATTACTAACCTTTAATTCAATCCATTGTACAATCTTGGCGCGTGGCGGGCCTATCTTGGTTAGACAGAATAGCTGCTGACAAAAAATAATGCTGTCTAAAATGCTATACCCGTCTCAAACGTTATCTCTGCCTTCAAATACATCTCTCCTCAGAGATGATCATAAATCATTTCTTATGAGCTGGGAATTAGCAAAGAATTGCTAAACGTCTCTTATGCATAACATCAAGGAGAGGGGGGTAGGATTACCTTGTCTAATAGATATTATGTAGTGGCACAGCTACAATATACGGTTGAGTAGGGTACAGCACAATCTGAGAAGCAATGGTGCTTAGTCAACCAAATTATAGCAGGGACACAAATGTGCAAAGTCATGGGGCTAGAGAGAAAACACCACCCACTCTAGATATAAGCTTCCCCTGTTACTAAGGTTATGATGGCAATGAATGAATGAATAGTGCACGTTAGTGCACAAAAGCACAAAACCTCAGGAAGAGGTGTTGGGACGTTTTATAGCCACACTACCCAGGAAAGAGGCAGGAGACCAGCTAGATCATTATTTGTTAAAAAGTTGGTATTCCAACTCATTTTTGAAGCTTGTGTAAATGAATTGCGGACAAAGGTAAATGGGCATGGCTTTGCCTTTTCTGTCAGAACCTCAAAATGCAGTGGTTCTTATTGGTATCATTTATCTTCAATATGTAATACTACTATTTACAATTAATTAAATAATGTATAAAATATAAATGTGACCGTCACTCCTTTCATACAAAAGTTGTAGTTTATCAATTCATGGCGATTAAAGACAAAGACATACAAGTGCCAAACTGCAGTGTGTCCCAAGTCAGCAAAACCACAAAAAACAGCATGTAGATTAGACCCATTAGCAAGATCAAACAGTGTGTTTGTACAAGAAACATCCCTGGATATATTCAAGTCCATAGGCCTAGTGTGCCTATGCCTGTTACATAAGTCAAGCCTTTTTTAGGGGCGAGCGCAAAGCCCTCCGTACCCTGTTGTGATCTCTCTTTGGGCTTCTAACCACGCCTATGTATCAGTCACTTTCATTGGTTTGTGGGCTTGCCTTTTAAAATCCACTTGCTTTCATTAGTGAAAGGCATGCATAAGTCATGCCTTTTCCAGTGTTTAGCCCGCCTCGAGCGCATTAACCAACTACTGAAAACATTTGAGGCTCAATGTTTTCCGTATGGTTTCTGGACTACATTTTCTCTTTATTGCGCAGCGCGATCTTCCTGGGCAGTGGTCGAGCGCTTTGCATGACATTGATCCTGTTACATAGGTAATTGCACTTTTGCCGGTTACATAGATAATTGCACTTTTGCCAGTTACATGGATAATTGCATTTTTGCCGATAAGTTTCACTGCAAGCAAACTTTTATTTCCCTTTATGTGTCTGCTTTGTGCTGATGGCGGCCGTCGGCTCGCTTATGTGAAACTTTTATTTTTCAGTTTAAATGAGAAGAAAAGTCCTGTTAGTTATGTGAAACTGTTTTACTTTTCATTTTCATTTTATGTGGCAAAAAAAGTCTGGTTAGGAGTTTACAATGCTAATAGCTCTAACTCGGGCAAATGCGAGACCCATTACATTGCAAATGCTTGTTTAGTTTGTTGGCTTTGAGCCACTGATGTTTCGACCCTTTCAGTTAAGTACAGGGTCTTATTAGGACTGGGTGATGTTGGGACATCCCCTAGGCCAGCAATAAATGCTGGTCCTAACTATGCTGCGCTGGTCCCAACTATGCTGTAATTTTTTTATAAAGATGTACACAAGGTAGGAAGAATAAAAAAGCTCACTCTGGGGTATTCCCCCACCGGTGGTAAGTATGGCAACTGCTAGTTCTCCGAGGTGGGGAAGGAAAGTGATGATTTCTGCCACTGATTATATCCCTGTAGACTGGTGGCTCTCCAACATAGAGGATCCACAAAGGCCGAATGTGTGCTGCTCAGTCTCCTTGATTGGTCTAATTAGCAGAGCCCGCACATTCCAGTGTCCTCCATGATTTCTCTGGGCAATGGGTTGGCACTGTAAGATTCTCAAAGAGCTAAAAATGGGTGTGTTTCTTTTTAGTCCTAAAATGGTCCAAGCCACAGCATTTTGTACTAACTGCACTTAGTGAACAAAGTACGTAGGTAAGCATGTCAACAATGCCAACCAATGGTGAATTACAATAGTCAAGCCTTCATATTATTATAGCCTTAGAACCCACCCTAGCAAGCTCTACCGGCTATTAAAGGCCCGCTCCCGCGTCAAGGGAAAGGGCCTTTAATAGCCGGTAGAGCCCGCTACGGCGGGTTCCAAGGCTATTAGAACATTCTGCCACTCAGGGCAGAAGGTTCTATTTAAAAAAACAAATTGCTCACGGAGCCCGAGGGGATCAAAATCCCCTGGGCTCCGTGAGGCTTTGTTCACAGCTGCTGCTGTGAACAAAGCGAACATTGGAATGTTGGCGCTGTGGGCTTTTACCGGCCAGTAAAAGCCCGCAGCACTCCATTGTTTTCAATGGAGCTGCCAACTTCCAATGTTCTAATAATGCTTGGACCAGATGTTTCCTTGATGATGCTGGAAGGAAAGGAAGGATCTTCCTGATGACTGCATGAAGATAAAACAAGAGGTAGTGAGACATTCGATTTGCTTTTCAAAGCTTAATTTGGAATCAAATATGATTCCCAGGTTTCATGCATATTTGACAGGGGATTGTAAAGGATCTGAGAATGCGGGCCACCAGTCAATTGACTATATGTTGCATGCTTAAAAATTAATTGGATTTCAGTTTTGTTGCTATTAAGTACCAGAGAACTGTTTCTCATCCAGTTGGTGAGTTCCCCAAGGCAGAACGAAAATTGTGATTAAACTCTACCATTGCCATTTACCCTTATGATCAACTGAGTGTCGTTAGCAGAGGAATGGGAGTTAAATCCAATGGAATTGATCAGTTTGACCAAGGGGACCATATACACATTGAAAAGAGTTGCAATGACTCCAGTTTGAATCGGCTTACTTGGGGATTGTAAATTGGCTATTTGGACAGTCTCAGTATGTTTTTTTAAAATAAGTCAAACCAACTGTGGACAGTGTGTGGAATGCCGACAGCGGTCAATCATTTCAACAGTATATCATATGTGATTGTGTAGAAACCATCTGATAGGTGTAACAAGACCAAGGCCACCACACTTCTGTCACCCAGAATCAGTTAAAGTTTGTTAGTGGCCTTAACAGCTTCTGTATTGAAACCTTCCTGAAACCCCGACTGAACCGGTTGAAGGAGCAAGTGCATCTCCAGGAAACTCATGAGCTGACTATTTACTATGGATTCTGTGACTTTAGTGATGAGAAGAGAGAGTGGACAATAATTTGATATCATAGTGGGATTAAGGTTTTTTTTTTTTTTTTTAAATAATTGGGGGCTTTTTTCGCAAGGTGAAAAAAATACCTCCTAAGAAAGAAGAATTAAAGAGATCAGTAAGCAGTAATGACTGACGCCATTAGCTTTTTAGATGGAATTTAGGACATGCATCATTGGGAAAGCAGAAGTGTAAGTGAACAAGGCACCTAGAAATCTTGTTTGTGGTGGCCAGTTCAAAAGAAGAACAGCACACCTTACCCTTCAAGAAGCGGTTCAGTGTTTCACTATGCAGGAGGCAACCCGCCTGCACTATTAAGGAGATCTTTTAGGCACTGTCAGTGCACCTCCTGACAGCTTCTTTGCCTCTGAGCCCGCGTCTATAATACGGCGCAGGTGCAGAGGCAAATGGATTCCCTCATTTGCATCGGGTCATAGCCCCATGCAAATGAGGGAACACTCTTTGGTGCTCTGGTGATAGTGTTGGCACTATATGTTCGTCAGCACCATCTGTATTACAGAAAGGGCTGCACGAGCGTCTGCGGCCCTTTCTGTAATACCAAAGTGCTCCATGGTGCACAAAGACGGCGCACATGATGGTTGCACCCCATATCACTTTATATAATACGCCCCCAGAAGTCAGTGTAGAGCACAAACATGGACAAATACGGATTGGCAGTGAGGAATTGAAAAAAAAAAAACTCTATGCGTTCCAAATGCAAATAAAAGGAACCTAGTGAATCAAGTGAAAGAAGTAAAAGGGAAGGGTTCCCAGGACTCAGTCGTGTCCTTTGTTTCTTTTAGTATTTACTCTGTGACCTACTCAACGTTTTTTGGTTTTAAGGCAAACTCATCTATTGTTGTGAGTCAGTTTCACGAATAGTTTTATTTAGGTCTACGTAGGTCCGAAGCTTAAATTTATTGGTGTATTTTTTTTATAAATCCCTCCCTTGAGATCCACATGCAAAATTTCTTGTTGGCAGGCTTTCTCCAGGGACGTAACGAAAATGAAGGGGGCCACCCTGCAAAGCACCTGAGGGCCTCCCTCCCCCATACCCAGTCAGGGGCCTTCCTCCCATGCACAGTGTACTGTGCAGAGGGGGCCCTGAAGCTTGGGGCCCACCTGCACCGCCGGGGCTGCGGAGGTCTTTGTCACCCCGCTGGATTTCTCTAGTCCAGTGTCTTATGGGAAATCTCAGTGTGTACTGCTGTGCAACAGAGATGACTGGGGCCAAAATAGTTTCACTGAGAACATTCTATATTTAGGGCTGCCAGGGGTTGGGGCTCAACGGTGACAACAAATGCAGAATATGGTGGGGAGGCTGGCACAGTGGGTAGCAGCTGTGTGCACTGGCAGAAGCTGGCAATCCATTTCAAGGTGCTCTGCATTACCCACTGGCCTTAATGTAAAACTGGATTCTCTTTCTCATCTGACCCAGTAAAGGCAAATGTTCTTCCTAGGCTTTTAAGGTCCATTACGCTGACCTTGCTCTGACTCCCATGATTTAAGTAGACGAAATGCAGTGCAAGATGGGTCTGAGTCGCAGGCCTCAGTTTGTCATTGTTTTAACCTCTGTCCACACAGTCTCTTCTGCTAATCTCTACTGTTAGTTTTGTCTCACTCAGTTTTGGATTCTGTGTCATATCCCTGGTTGACTGTATCGCTTAGGGTCCCAGTGCCATGATACCTTTGCAGTGACAGTATGATCTCTAAATGAACAAATATAGACTTCTTTTTACGTCCTACCATGACCCATGCTTCTCTCTGGAGGGTCGGATCTCTGCATGTGATGCCCCTGACATGCATAGTATTGTTGTTCCTGAAGGCGGATCCAGGACACTGACTTCACCAGAGTGCCTTTGATAAGACCTACTCTAGATCATCCATTCCTACCTAGCTTGTTGCGGCCATAAGCTCATAATTCCAGAATACAACATTTCAACATGACAACAGGTACTGTACCAGAGGTTTGATATGGTACTGGAACTACTGTACTTGTAGCCACAATCTGGCTGTGCAGTAACTTCATGTATGATTTCCCTTGGATGTCAGTTCACCAAAATGCCAGGGGTAGTGACATCAGACGGCCTTTGACCTTCACTTTCCCTCAAACACACGTTTACACATACACACACAATCACATTACACACATTCTCTCTCACATAAATACACACACTCACTCGCAAGCACGCTCACAATATACATTTAAAAGTATTTTGAGTCAGAGGTACTGATATTAAGAATACTGATTTTCTAATTGCTATTCTCTCCGAATCGCAATTAGGAAATCGATATTCCTAATGTATGAAACTCTTGCGAGTTTCATTAACAATTCCTAGTGGGTCGCAAATAGACCAACCTCATGCATATTAATAAGGTAGGTCGCAATTTGCGACCCTTTACTAAACAAAACCACCATAGGCATAGTGTCTGTAATTGATTTTTAATAAAGCAATCTTTTATTAATGCAGCCAGTTTTCTTAAAGGAAAACTGGATATGTTTGAAAAAGAAAATGAAACCTCGAAGTTTCAATTTTTTTAAGAGTAGGCAGTGGTCTGCAAAAAATATATTTTTTTCCATTCTTAAAGAGTGGGGGGTCTCTTGGGGCCTCCTTCCACAGTGCGAATGGGTTATGACCTTTCTGAAGAGTCAGAAAAATAGGAGTGTTTTGCGTAATTCAGTTGCAAAACATTCATACATCCCATTCTGATTCGGTATTTGGAAGGGATGCCCTAATAAGCCCCTTACAATTACCGAATTGCAACCACAAATTGTGGTCCAGTAATGTGCTACCAAATCACACTTCTTGTTTTGTACATATGTAAAAGCATTTGTGTGGTATAAAATGGCCCGACTGGCTGTTTCTGACCGCAAAATGGTTTGTGCATATGGCCCTTTAGTTACTTATCTCAGCTACAAGGGAAAATCTCATTCCAGCTAAGTGTGCCCCATTGTTCATTAAATAACATGTAATATTATTCATTATTAGTGTAATAAAAAAAATGCAACCCAGGTCCACAAGGACAAGCTGCCACTGTCCTCCTGACACTGATTTTGCCACCTCTGAGGCCATGTGTCGAGCAGGAAGTGTCAGTGGTCACAATGCATCCTTTATCACCTAGACAATCAGCCCAAGGGGTGTGTCAGCATGTCCGCTTCCTTAGGTTGTCAGGTGCAGCTCCTGCACTAGCCCTCCTTCTGGCAGCCCACGCTCGGTTTTGAGCAGTACAGAGTGCGGCGCTGAGTGAGAACTCTACGTTGGTCAGCCACTAGCTAACATCATAAAGAGACACCGGCGTAAAGTACACAGTGCTCACGATGTGCTACTTTCACCAACAAAGGGAAATATGAAGTGCTCACCATGCACTGGTTTCAACAAAGGAAGAGGACAATGGCGTGTTCACCACACACTTG
This sequence comes from Pleurodeles waltl, assembly GCF_031143425.1. Classification (NCBI taxonomy): domain Eukaryota; kingdom Metazoa; phylum Chordata; class Amphibia; order Caudata; family Salamandridae; genus Pleurodeles; species Pleurodeles waltl. The sequence goes on along the minus strand of NC_090450.1, from coordinate 741,742,009 downwards.
TTTGTAGGACACAGGGCAAGCTCACAAGCCCTGGAGAACACTTAGAGGGGGCACAAGAAATGCAGTAGGCAAGTAGACCAGCACCATAAAACCAGCAATCTTAAGGGCAATCTCTTCTTGAAGCCCCACTGTGTCCTTGCAGAACAGAGTCAGGAAGCAGCTGGCAACAGGGCAACAACAGATAATCAATCCAGTGAGTCCTTTGTGCCTCCCAACAAGTAGTAGGCAGCAGGGCAATAGCAGAAGAGCAGTCCAGATGAGTCCTTTGTGCAGTGCAGCAGTCCTTCTGACACAGGTTCAGTCCCAGTTCCAAACGTGCTCTAAAAACATGGGGTCAGAGCCCCCGTATTTTTACTAAAGAAAATGTCTTTGATGTAAGGGGTAACTTCGAAGGAACCTTTTCAAGTGTAATACAAACTCCTTTCAACTTAGCCCTGGCTTCGGACATCAGTAGGGGTAAATCAACTCTTTGTGTGAGGTAAGGACACAGCCTATTGAAATGGAAGGTGTGAATGACCTCTCCCTCTCCCAACCCACATAGACTATCAGTATGCCGGATGAATGCAGATGCCTCTCCTGTCACACCCAGCCCCTTCTGTGTTGTGGCTTTATGGAAATTGTGTACAAAGTGTAGTTGTCACTCTGCCCTAGACGTAGATTGGAGTCAGGCTGCAAAACACTAAAGTTATAGGCAGAGAGAAATGCCTACTTTCTAAAAGTGGCATTTCTAAAATAGTAATGCAAAATCCAACTACACCAATGAGCAGGATTTCTCACTATCATTCCAAACATACCAAACATGCCAGTGCTACTCCTTTCAGATCATTCATTACCACTTAAAAATATATTAGGGAATCCCCAATGCTAACCTATGAGAGAAGCAGCCCTCACAGTACAGAAAAACAAAATAGGCTGTTTGTCACTACTAGGACATGTAAACAATAAAAGCACATGTCCTACCTTTCCTGTACACAGCACCCTGCCTACAGGGCTACCTAGGGCCTACATTAGAGGTGACTGTCATAGGCTACTAGTCATTTATAATTCTGGCCAACTGGAACTGCAGAGTGATCTTGATCCTTGTAGGTTCTGCCTTGACCAAGGTAAGGGCAGCCCTTTCTGGTAGCCATGGTGCTGCTGACGATGGAACTCCAAAGGCAGTCTGTGCCCTCCAGAAGGAGTCCCAGAGGAAAAAACCCAAAGGGAAAAACCTCTATAGCAGGAACTCCCTGAAACAAAAATAAGAAAAAAGGTAAGTCTTCCAACAAGAAAACAATACTGGAAGAAACTGGAACAAGCGAGGGAAAAACTGGAGAAAAAACCACCGGAGCGAAGATCACAACCAAAGGAAGTGTTGCAGCACAAGGAGAACAATAATCACCCTCCTTATATACCCTAAAACAGGAAATGACCAACAGGAAGGAAAAATACACCATATTGGATTGGGAAAGACCCTTTGGAGAATATAGAGAAAGGCGCCATTCTGGAAAAGGGTCCTAAAGCATGCAGGGAAAAAGAAAGGCATGCTGGGATAAAGAAGAACATGGCTGCTAAGTGTAAATACAAGGAAAGAAAGGAGAAAGGGAGAAAGAAGAAAAGAGAAAAAGAATAAAAGAAGAAAGGAACAGGCTGCACCACATAAGTGAGGGGTTGGGGGGAAAGGGTGCCCATTCTTAATGTCGAGTTCGCGCTGCACCCAGAACTCGCCGAGGACCCATGTCCACTTTGGGCCTCGTGTGAGGAAATACAAAACAGTAGGGGTGCGGCATGCCAGGCCGCCTAAAACAAGAACTGCGGCCGCGCCCTAAGCAGAATGCTCAGCTCGAGCCGTGGCGGGCCACGGCACAACAGTAGGTCCCCCCTCCCCCAGAGCCCTGGGTTTGTGCGGATACAAACGAAAAAACCAACGGATCAAAAGTGGGGCGTTAACAGAAGAAGCATCTATCCAAGAACTCTCACTAAGAGGTTAGCCCTTCCAATGGATAAACTATTGGAGATGGTTTCGGAATATACCAGAATCACATATTTCTTGGACTTCATATTCGTGTTCGTCATTCACTAACAAAGGGGGAGGACAGGTGAATTGCCTATGAAAAGGGTCGGGCTTATACGGCTTCAGTTGAGAGATGTGAAATACTTGATGGATTTTCCATGTTCGAGGCAAACGAAGACGCAAGGACACTGGATTAATCTTCTGAAGAATTGAAAAGGGCCCATAATAGCGGGGTTTGAACTTATTTTGTGATAGACGGAGGTGTAAAAATCTGGAAGAACGCCAGACTTTGTGTTGGATTTGATAAGATGGAGCCTCACATTCTTTCTTATCAGCCATCCTTTTCATTTGTCTTTTAGTAAACAAAAGATTAGACCGTACAAGGTGCTGAATTCTACATAATTGTTGGGAAAAGGAGGTGATTGCAGGAAGTGTTGAAGAGGTTTTAGGATTAGCAGGAAAAGATTTGGGATGAAATCCATATGAGCATAAAAAAGGAGTGGCTTTTGAGCCACTATGTACGGTATTATTATATGAAAATTCAGCATTGGATAAACATGTGGACCAGTTGCTCTGAGTGGTATTGCAAAAACAGCTGAGATATTGTTTGAGTCCTTGATTCCGGTGCCGTTTGCCCATTAGTTTGAGGATGAAATCCAGAAAATAAGGCTACCTCGATATTTAAGGTTTTACAGAAATGCTTCCAAAAATGTAATATGTATTCAGGGCCACAATCAGAAACAATAACTTGAGGGAGGCCATGAAAACGAAAGATCTCTTGCATGAAGATTTGGCTTAATTCTTTGGATGTGGGTAGCTTCTTCCAGGCAGTAAAATGAGCCATCTTAGTAAATGAGTCTACAGTCACCATTATAACTCGGTTTCCTGCTGCGGGTGATAATGACACATAAAATCGGTTGATACAGTATGCCAAGGGACTGGTGGAATTGGTAAAAGTTGAAGTAGTCCTGCAGGCCTGGTATAGGGGTATTTTTGCTTGAGCACAGATGGGACAAGATACCACGTAACCCTCAGTATCTTGCTTAAGTGTAGGCCACCAAAAAGAACAAAGGATTAATTCCTGCGTGGCTTTGATACCACGATGACCGGCCACAGGGGAGTCATGACACATCTGTAGTGCTTTTCTTTGCACTATCTTAGAAGGAAGAAAGAACACATCTTTATGTTAGTACTACCCTTTGCTCTTGCATAATTTTGGACATAGCTCTTTCATCTCTAGTTCTGAGAGGGTTGAGTACTCAGACCATACTTTATCGAGGAAAGACTGGACTAGACCAATAATTCTGTCTGCTTCAATGAGGTGTTGTGTAGGGGTGTTAGTACTTTCAGGGTAGTGTCAAGACAGGGCGTCCACCAAGATATTTTGAGAACCTGGAATATAGGTAATATACAAATCGAATTGGCTAAATAAGAAAGCCCAATGGGCTTGGCGACTGTTCCGGCACTGAAAGTTTCGTAGGAACTGTAAATTTCAATGGTCTGTTCTCACTTCAAGTGGTTCCTTAGAACCCATAAGGAATTGTCTCCACTCTTGACAAGCTGTTTTTAGAGCTAGAAGTTCTCTTTCCAACACCAAATAATTTTGCTCAGAATCAGAGAGCACATGGGACAAATAAAATATCAGGGGCCAGATGTAGCAAAGGGTTTGCGCCTCGCAAACGGCGAAAAACGCCGTTTGCGAGGCGCAAAAGCCTCTCTGCTATGCAGAAATGCATTTTGCGAGTCGGATCCGACTCGCAAAATGCATTTCCGACTCGCAAATAGGAAGGGGTGTTCCCTTCCTATTTGCGACTCGCAATGCTATGCAATTTCATTTGCGCCCGCGAAAGCGGTCGCAAATGAAATCGCTATTACCATCCACTTGAAGTGGATGGTAACCCATTCGCAAACGGGAAGGGGTCCCCATGGGACCCCTTCCCCTTTGTGAATGATCACAAAAACTATTTTTCAGAGCAGGTAGTGGTCCTATGGACCACTGCCTGCTCTGAAAAATACCGAAACAAAAGGTTTCGGTTTTTTTTCTAAGTGCAGCTCGTTTTCCTTTAAGGAAAACGGGCTGCAGATAGAAAAAAAAAACTGCTTTATTAAAAAGCAGTCACGGACATGGTGGTCTGCTGTCTCCAGCAGGCCACCATCCCCGTGAGTGCCCATACTCGCAATGGGGTCGCAAACTGCGACCCACCTCATAAATATTTATGAGGTGGGTCTTTGCGACCCCATTGCGAGTTGCAGAAGGTGTCTGAGACACCTTTCTGCATAGCAAATTGCGACTTGCAATTTGCGAGTCGCACAGACTCGCAAATTGCAAGTCGCAATTTGCTTTTTTCCTACATCTGGCCCCAGATGTTCTAATTCATCGTCGTCCTGTCTTTCCAATACTGCTGCCCCTATAGCTCTTTCTAAAGCATCAGTGACTACAATAAATTTTTGCTGGTGTCCGGATGCCATAGAACAGGCGCTTGGGTAAAAGCTCATTTTAGGTTTTGGAAGGCGTTTTCAGCAAGTCCGTCCAGATGAAACTGTTTCGTAAACTCTCCTTTTTAGGAGTCTGTGTGATTTAGCTAGTTTGTTGAGCAAAGTCCAAAATAAATTGGTGATTAAAGTTGGCCAGTCCTAAAAAACACTGGGTTTCTTTGATGGACGAGTGGGGATGGCCAATCTAGGATGGCTTGAACTTTCTTTGGATCCATGGAGATACCAACCTGACTAATGTGATATCCTAAATATTTTTCATCTGTTTTGTCAAATTCACATTTCTCGGGTTTACAGTAGAGTTGATGTTGCCTAAGTCTGTCTAGTACTTGCATTACGTGTTTGGTGTGAAGTTCGGGGTGTCTGGAATATATTAGGATACCATCTAAGCAGATTACGACGGTGTGATTTAAAAGGTCAGAAAATACTGAGTCCATGAATCTCTGAAAAATAGTGGGGGCATTGGGTAGACCAAAGGGCATTACCCTATATTCGGAATGACCAAAAGGTGTACGAAAAGTGGTCTTCCACTCACCACCTTCCTTAATTCTTAAAAGATGGTATCCTCCCCGAATGTCTAACTTTGAAAATATCCCTCTTTTTGGGAACGAAGAAGAGGGGAGCCCCAGCGGAAGGAGAAGATGGTGCAATGAGGTGATTCTGTATATTTTCTTGCAGGTATTCCTTGAGTATCTTCTTTTTGGGTTCCGTAAGAGAGTACATTCTACCAAAGGGAACAACCGGTCCAGGTTCCAGAGGAATGGTACAATCGTAGTCTCTATGTGGAGGAAGTACTGGTATCGTGTTTTTTTGGAAGACGTCTATATAATATAGATAGTAGCTAGGTACCCCCTGAATAGAGTTTATGGAACACCCTAATTGGGATTATGTGGATAACATCGTCTTTGGGAAACAATATGTTTTGGAGGCATAACAATGGTCTTGACAGAATTTGGAAGACAAAGAAATAGTTCTGGTTTCCCAATTGATATAAGGATTGTGCCGTGTAAACCACAGTATTCCTAGGATTATTGTATGATTAGAAAATGAGATCAATTCAAAAGAGACATGTTCCTGATGCTTTCCAAAGTGTAGACATAGGGTAGAAGTAGTACTGCTGACAGGACCGGACGCTAATAAGGATCCAGTATGAACCTGTTCTGGAATATCCTTTGGTAGTCGTGGAATTTTTTGTTTCTTGGCCCAGGTCTCATCCAGATAGATTCCACTAGCTCCACAGTCCAATAATGCCAATGCTCTTTCTTCACGGCCCTCTGGAAACTGCAGTGTAACAGGTAACAAAAACAGGGCAGTTGCACCTTCTTTAGAAGAACAAATTGAATGTATCTCACAGAATCCTGTCCCCACCCTTCTCAAAGAGGACGGGAATCGGCATTTCCTGAGGACTTCTGAGGACTTCACAGATTGGACTTGACAAGTATGAAGCAAGTGGCCTGCAGCTCCACAATAAAGACATAAGGGGTGATTCTGACCCCGGCGGCCAGGGTTGGCGGGAGCACCGCCAACAGGCTGGCGGTGCCCCGCAGGGCATTCTGACCGCGGCGGTTTGGCCGCGGTCAGAACAGGAAAACCGGCGGTCTCCTGCCGGTTTTCCGCTGCCCTATGGAATCCTCCATGGGGATTCTGACACCCCATACCGCCATCCTGTTCCTGGCGGTTTGCCCGCCAGGAACAGGATGGCGGTATGGGGTGTCGTGGGGCCCCTGGGGGCCCCACAAAGAATTTCAGTGTCTGCCTAGCAGACACTGAAATTCGCGACGGGTGCAACTGCACCCGTCGCACCTTCCCACTCCGCCGGCTCCATTCGGAGCCGGCTTCCTCGTGGGAAGGGGTTTCCCGCTGGGCTGGCGAGCGGCCTTCTGGCGGTCGCCCGCCAGCCCAGCGGGAAACACAGAATCACCGCAGCGGTCTTTAGACCGCGGAGCGGTGCTCTGTCGGGGGAACTCTGGCGGGCGGCCTCCACCGCCCGCCAGAGTTAGAATGACCCCAATAATCCTTTTCTCCATCTAGTTTCGCACTCACTAGAAGTGAGAAGGCCACAAGCGGTGTCTATTTGCATTGGTTTCCCTTCTGTTGCTTCTCTTAATTCAGGTCGAGACACTTCAGAATGATGGACGATTGTACGTGGGTTCCCTGCATGAGAAGGTCGATGATTGTTTCTCTTTTCTAGACAGTGTTCCTGTAGACGATACTCTATGGAGAGTGCTAAATCCATCAGTCCTCGTAAATCTTCCACTCTAGCTGAATGTACTAGTTCGTCTTGTATCTCATCTCGAAGACCTCTATGAAGCACAGGGTCATTGAGGCTACTAACGGAGTCACCCAGGCCAAGGCAGGACCAGACAGGGCACTGAATAAATATACCACTTTAGTTTTATCTTGCACAAATTGCGTTGGTCGGAATGCAAAATAGATTGTCAGAGCATCGAGGAATTCCCGCACTGGGCACAACAGTGACTTAGGTGTCGTAAAAGGGGAGTTTAGGCCTTGGCAAGTAGTTTGAAATGCCAAGTTGATCTGGCAGTAAACTACGCAGGCAGGCACTACAGTGGCAGGCCTGAGACAGGTTTGAAAGGCTACTTCTGTGGGTGGCCCAATCTGCGCTGCAGACCCACTAGTAGCATTTCATTTACTGGTCCTGGGAATATGATATACCACTTTACAAGGAACTTACAGATAAATTAAATATGCAAAACAGGTGTAAGGCAAATATACCATGTTTTAGGGGAGAGAGCATGTGCACTTTAGCATTGATCAGCAGTGTTAAAGCACCCAGAGTCCTAAAGTCAACAAAAAAGGGTCAGAAAATTAGGAGGAGGAAGGCAAAAGGTTTGGGGACAACCCTGCAGAAAGGGCCATTGCCAACGTGCCCACTGTTAGTTTTCCATTCCTGGACCAACTTTTCTGAGACCAACTACCCGCCCCTCACTGTAGATGATTTAATAAACTTTATGTCAAAATGAGCAATTCTCACTTCCCTTTCAAAGCCACTAGAGTTTTAGTTCAATCTCCTTCCTTGTGGCTGGCAGCATGCAATGAATGTGAGTCAATGTAGGGTGACAAGCCCCTGGGGCATGTTCATGTGACACCAGGCTCCTCCTTTTTCCATTCTGACTGACCCAGTATGGTTTCCAGTGCAGGACGCTTGTGTCACAATTGTCCTGACAAAGACTCCTCTTTGTTTTATCTGTTCTTTTGCTCACAAACAGATTAGTTAGGTCTGTTGGGAGACTAGGTACATCTGGAATGGTACTCCTTTACACACATGGGTGACTGCAGTATCCATAACAGTGGGTGCAGCTGATTAATAGGGGTGGGATACCATCTTTTTGTAAAAACCATGCAACAATGCCACTGGGCCTCCATCTTTAAATCAGTAAAGTATGTCATAACAAGAACCCCCTTATTACTTCTTAATTTGTGTGGTATGCATAAGTAGCGGTTACGTCCAGGAGAGTCGGGGTACCCATAGCAGTGCGTCCTCCTGTATTTATGCCACAGCTAAGATTGTAGGGTGCTCCATACGATCCAGTGATAGAAGTGATGCATCTACTTTAATTTCGTGCACACCTGTCCACTTTTGAATAATTGGCTGCCGCAAAATGTTTGGGACCAATTTTGAATCTGACTGGGAAGTTGGTTGGAGTCCAACTGACAGAAAACCGGATAAAAATTCACCCCTTTGGCTTTTTCACTATCCTCATGCTTGTTGAAGCTCTGCACACCTGTGCATAGGAAAAAGGGACCGGAGGCTCAAAGTTTGGCTGTCTCCCCAGGTTGGGCATCGAATATTCCCCAGGAATGAGAAAATCCCTGTGCTGCTGCAGCCTCAAAAGAGAACTGAGGTATAGCGCCCACACTGGAGATGGTGTGCTTTGCTGAGTCCATCGATCCTGAACTGTGCCTTGAGGTGTTTAAGGGCCAGATGTAGGAAGATCCGATTTAGCAAATCGGAAATTGCGAGTCGGTGCGACTCGCAATTTCCAATTCGCAAAATCGGATGCAGAACGGTGTCTCAGACACCGTCTGCGATTCACTATGGGGTCGCAAAGACCCACCTCATTAATATTAATGAGGTGGGCCGCATTTTGCGACCCCATAGCGAGTCCCTGCACTCACAGGGATGGTGGCCTGATGAAGACAGCAGACCTCCATGTCTGTCACTGGTTTTTAAATAAAGCAGTTATTTTTTTATTTTGCAGCCCGTTTTCCTTAAAGGAAAACGAGTTGCAAAATAAAAAAAATAACGAAACCATTTGGTTTCGTTTTTTCAGAGTAGGCAGTGGTCCATTGGACCACTGCCTGCTCTGAAAAAACATTTTGGGCAACATTCACAAAGTGGACCCCATCCCTTTTGCAAATGGGTTACCACCAGTGTGACACTGGTGGTAACTGTGAATTGCTTTGCGACCACTTTCGCGGTCACAAAGCAATTTAGCATTGCGATGCGAGTCGCAAATAGGAAGGGGACATCTCTTCCTATTTGCGAGTCGCATTCACAATTTACGAGTCGGTACCGACTCACAAATTGTGAATGTGCATCGCGATGAGCATTTTGCATGGCGCAAACTGCGATTTTCGCAGTTTGCTCCATGCAAAATGCTTGCGACATCTGGCCCTAAGTAACTGGTGGCCAGCGACCTGCTGCCAGGCAAGACCGAGAACTCACACAGCAGTGTAATGAGAATTTGAGTACCCATATTCCTCGGCACCTATATTTACCCCACCGTGCAACACTGAAACGGCCTGAGGGCCCTTGTGCTCCCACACCTGCAGGTGCACCTTTATTTCCCATGGGAAGAGTGGCACGGAGAGAGCCCGGGGACCCATTTGCATCCGCATTTATACCTGAGACTATGCTTCCCTGCCAAGCAGAGCTGAGAAGTGTGAGGACTCGTATGCCTCCTCATCTCACCAGTACACCCTCTCTCCTTTCTTTGTTCAATGCAAGCGCTATACCCTATGTTCCATTGCCCGCACTGCCACCTTCGTCCCGCTCCCCATGCTGATGTCTCTGAAAAATCTTTCCAACAAAAAAAAATATGCACATTCCTCAGAACAATGGAGATAATCTGAAGGGAGAGAAAGACACTAATGCCAGCACGGATTTAGTCCACGCCGCACAAGTCTTCCTTCCCACGCAGTCTGAAGAGAAAGCCAATGTCTGCTCCAACCACAGAGCTGAGTAAGAAAAGAATTGTAAAACTGTGCTGCCTCATCAGATATTACATTTGAAACTGTAATTTAACACTGATGAACCCATACATGCATACAATCTTGTAAAAAAACTACCACTAATTATTCAAACTAGAGACTAATACTAAACGTTTTCCTAAAGTTATTAAGCATATTCCCTCAGTGTAAATAAAGTATTATTTTTTTAAAGCAACTCCTTGAACATTACATTAATTGTGAGTGATAAATGTGCTCACTGAAACAGGCATTCTACCCCATGGTGCCTTCAAAAATAAGCTTTTCCTCTTTGAGATCATTGCTCCCAGAAATTCTAAGCGGAAAGGGGAGGCTTGGAATTTCAGAATGCTTGAAGTAACATAGTATGTTTGTGTTGCAAATAACAACATCAATACTGATTACAAATATTGACTAGTGGCCTCTGGATTCCACGGGGGTCTGAGAACTGATATGACAATTGTTAAGCAGCAAACATGTTAGAATTGTAGGATAGATGCCTGTTTCAAGGAGTGGTTAGAATTTACATAGGCTTTTGCAAGATTATATCTTTCTTCTTTATTACAGAAGGCTTTATGGCCATATTTTTAAATTAGACTGGGACCCTTCTGGGCATATATAAAAGAACCTCTGAAAGCAACCTTTATTAGTTCTGCAATTACCCCTTCTAGCATTACTTTTTCTTGATCCTTCCATTTTCATAATATTACTTTCTTGATGGGTCAGTGGAGGTCATGATGACCACCTCATTTCAGGTCATTACAGACACTATCTCCAGTCCTGAACTTTTCACCTACAAATGATTGATTTCAGACTTGGTGGTGTAGAATATGCGAGGGAACAACGTATGCTGGAAACACGCATGCCTGGACAACGCAGTCGGAACATCGACCGCATTGTTGCCACAAATCCCTTTACCACGAATGTCTTAACAATGATTTTTCGTTGTAAAGGCATGCCTGGTAAAGGCATGCGTGGAACGGCATGCATGGTTCCAGCATGTGACGCCCCTGCCCCCCAGCACCTAAAACAATCCTACCCCAACCCCGACCTAAAAACAATCCTACCCTACCCCCCACCCCATCCCTAAAAACTAAAACTACCCCGACCCCCACCCCACCCCTAAAACCTAAAAATACCCCAACCCCACACCCTAAAAGGTTAAATTACCCAGGCCCCTGCCCCTATATCTACCGCAACCCCTCACCCCCCCTAAAAACTAAAACTACCCTGACCCCTGCCCCTAAAAACTGAAATTAACCCGACCCCCCACCCGTCCCTAAAACTTAAACTACCCGACTCCCACACCCCCACCCCTAAAAACTAAAAATACCGCCATCCGTGCCCCTAAAACTACTGCAATCCCCCACCCCGCCCCTAAAACTTAAACTACTGCAATCCCTGCCCCTAAAACTACCCGACCCCCCACCCTGCCCCTAAAACCTAAAACTACCTCGACCCCCCACCCCTAAAACTACCACGACCCCCTACCCAGACCCCGAAAACTAAACTATTTTGACCTCCCCACCCTGCCCCTAAAACCTAAAACTTCCCGATCCCCCACCCCGTCCCTAAAACTACCCCAACCCCGCACCCGCCCATAAAAATACCACAACCCCCAACCCTAAAAACTGAAAATACCTCGACCCTCCACCCAGCCCCTAAAAAACTAAAACTACCCCAAACCCCAACCCCGCCCTTAAAAACTAAAAACACCCTCAATCCTGATCCTAAAACTACCCCCAAAACACTACCCCAGCCCCACTTACCTGACTGAGTCCTACCCCAATCCTGAGTCTGTTTTCCTCTGCCTTAATCACATATGTTCGTTGTTCAGGACATGCGTGGTTAAGGCAGAGTCGTTGTTCACAAAAGTGTTGTTCTGCTTTTGTGGACAATGCACCTCGTTGTTTAGGCATAGTTGTTTAGGCTGTTTTCCGTTGGTGTAACAAAAGTATGACAGCAGTGGCATAACAAAACTTGAGGGAGCCCCCTGAAAAGTACATGTAGGGCCCCCTTCCTCCACCCAGTCAGGAGCTCTCAGGCCAGAGGACCGTGCACAGTGTACTGTGCTGAGGGGGCGCCCTGGAGCTCACTGCGGGGGCTATTGTTATGCCAGTGTATGACACCCAGGATTACATTACGCTATTACATAAAACTCCAAGACCAGAAATAGTGTCCGGAATGAATTGGAGGGAGTGGTTCACCTTATTGAAAGTTTATCCAAGGTTTAAATAAACTGTATGAACAGAGAAGATAGAAAATACCAAGAAAAGTAAAATATAACAAAAGTTTTATTAAACACTTTCACACTTTTTTAATTTCAGTTATACAATAACGTAAACTTAGATCATTTGTGGTCACTAAAAAATGAATCTGAGATTTGATATCAATAGTCATCAGTTTCTTTCGTAATACAGTGATAAAATCATGTTGCAATTTAATTAGCCCTAGGCAGTGAAACAAAACATAGGACATTGTTTAAATCCCAGCCCAATATAAATAACAAACTGCCTAAGGCCAATTCAATGTCCTTCAAAATCAAGTGTGGGAAAATGGCTAAAGCAAAATATCATAAACGACCTTCTCAGATTCCGTCCCTTCAAGCATATCGTTATGAAATCACCATAAGCATAACGATACACTTTATGAAATTATGAATTATTTATGACTTATAAATCCGCAACATCAGATAAATAACGTAGAAAATCCGGGAGTTCTTTTTTAACTATTTGCTTACTACCATGAAACAATATATCCAGCCCCTGGATATGATATGTGCTTTATGCCCTAATACAAAGTTGGCACTACTGGCTGAAATATTTTTCACCAATTCATCATATATCATGCTCCAAGGAGGATCAGCTAGAGAGCTTGATATTTGGAATAGCTGCATCAAAACAGATATGAGAAATATTGTCCACCTAGAGCACAATTTAATTTCAAGTAATGGATTTAAGGAAAAGCTTTCTGTTTCTCTGGGACACTCCATTAATACTTTTTCGTGCATGAGCATTGTAAGTGTTTTATTAATAGGTGAAACAAATGGCCACGATGCTTTTGCTGAATTTGACTAAAGCACTTGTCCAGGACATAGCGCACCTTTCTCTCAAACTGATTTGTGGAAACTGATGTTATTTCCTATCAGCTAAAACAATCAAGTATCGGTACCCATCAATCTCGGGTAGTCTTGTATCACTGAAGTACTGTCTTCTAACAATAGTTCCTTCTACTTAAGCCCATTTCTTGATTTCGCTTAACATTTATGGCGCACTGATTCTGAGTACTGGTATAGGGCATTCAATTACCTTAAATCAAAAAGGTCGTGATTGCAGCAAAGGTTGTTATCCACATAGCACAGTGCTGAAAAGGAAGTTAAGCCCAATTTAGTGGACTCCAGAAACTAGATCACTAGAGACATCACATAAATATAGTTTGAATACCTAAGGCGTGAGCACACATAAATACATTGCTCCACTTTGAGGACTTGGTGGCAAGCCACTACAGTCTAGCCATCATCATCATTATGTGTTTATTGCCTACAATTATAATATACAATACAAATTGTGAAGAAAAACAATAATAAAACACATAGAACAATAAAACCCTGGGATAAAAGGAAGAAAATCAAAAACATTAATCATTGCAACAGCTATGGACATAAAAAGTAAAACAAAAAGTGTAAACCGATGCTATCACTTCTTGAAACATTTCTCACATTGCTGCCAAGCTCGAGAGATAAATTGTGAAATAGCAAAGATCGTTCCAGGCTATATGTATGGGAGTCAAGTCACCAAAATGCCAGGGGTAGCGAAAGTGACATCACACACCATTAAAATTTACTTTAACACACACACACATTCACACACTCTCACATAAACACAGGCACCGCAAGCGTGCATACAATATGCATTTAAAAACATTTTATACTGACCTTAGCTGCCAGATTAGGTCATGTGCTTTCTAATTATAATCCATTTTATAATCTAGTATTGAATTATATCATTAAGTATTTGTGTAATAAAAAATGTACATAAATCCAGGAACATGAAGCTTCAATGCCCATTAGGAGGAACTGCCCCTGTGTTCCAGACATTGATTTTGTCACCCCTGAGGCCATGTGTAGCAAAGCCAGAGCCAGGGGTCGCAAGGGGCAAGCCAGGTGTCGCAGCTGCGATCCTTAAATGACGTCCATGGCTATATGGTGGAATAGAGGAACTGCATAGCATCCCTGATTGACCGACTACCTCCGTTCTGAAACGAGGCCAAGCCAGGCCTCCTTGAACAGGAGTACCAGAACTTAAGAACTTAATTTAAAATGGTTTCAGCCTTTCTGGTGGACTACCCACATGCGGACTCTGGTTCCTACAGTTCTCTTTGGCATACTCACACCCAAACTGGGCCTAGCACGAAACACGATTCAACTCTGCATTGAAAGACCTAGGAATCACGGAGGACTGGATCTTGAAGCTAGGTGATAGCTTTCATTTTTTTTTAAAAAGCACGGCATGAATACTTCGAGCAGCCTAATTTTCCTCTTCCTTGACAACCACTTCTCTCAGTGCATCCGTTACCGTATGCTTGGTCTCTAGTTCCGAGAGCTGTGGACAGTTCAACAAGGAGAATAAATTCAGTTGGTCCAAAAGATCATAAATGAGAAACCGATGAGTCTGGTCTAGCGGGAGAACCTTGTGCGTGGTGTATCTAAATAAGTACCAATTTCATTACTCCAGAGCAGGTCTTCAAATGTTTTATGCTCTAAGCCACCATAAGCGGAATATTTTGAAGTTGGCCCCTCTCCAAAATATTATGACAAGAATTGAGGGAGCATCCAAGGCAAAGCTGAATGTAGGGAGAAAGGCTAATGAGAGAATTTCAGGGAAAACTTTTCTGCCACTCATAATCCAGACTTATAACACAAAAAATGTATTGAACAAAATCAGAAATTAACCAAAGAAAACTACTCCCAATAATTGGGGTGTTGTGAACCTGTCACTCTCCTGGGTCCCAATGCAACTTCTACACTAATGATAGCTTCAGCCCTGAGTATCAGTCTGTTTCCTCTGCCTCTTCCACTCTTTCCCTCTATACCTGGCCATCTCTCCAATCTTGACACAGACTCTATGTTCTGTTCAGAAGAAAAAGAGCTTCCACGTGTTGCCCCCTATTTGCAGCAAGGGTGCTCTTTTTCCTAATGTTAGCATGGACAATGAGATGTCATGCCCATTTTGTAGAGTAAGGCAGCCATAACACCAAGCTAAGGTGTCTCCTCTGCTTTAATTTTGCCCACCCAAGGCCCAAAGCAACCCAGGCACATCAAAGCTGCACTGGACCCTAATGCAAGCAGGGATGGATAGTACAACATACATAATTAAGGTTTAGTTGGCCCCTGGCTCCCTGGGCCCCAATGGCACTGAACATGCAGAACCAATGATATCTACAGCCTTGTGAAGCAGGCTGTATGCTCTGCTCATTCCACTTGGCCATAACTCCTAGGCCTGAGGCCCAAAGCAGGCTACCTGCTCCTTTGTGTAAGAACAAAAAGCAGAAGAAAGCTCTACATTTCTACCCCTGCTGTTTGGGCCTTTTCCCCTGTGCAGCAAATGGGACTCGGGCTCAAATGCAAGTACAGAAAATTATACAGCCATAATTTGGGTGCAGTGGCCCCTCAAACCATCGACCTCAGTTCCACTTCCCAGATGCACTAATGGCAGTGTTTGCCCTTTAAAAATAATGAGTATCAATAGCCCCTCCCCCCCCCATTTTCCTCAAGGCATCCCTATAAGGACGATATCTCTGTCCATTTGTAAACAAAAACAATTGCCTCACATAGCATCCCTTCTTCTGGACCATCTGTTTGCCACTGCTCTTTTCCTCTTCCTCCAGGTACATTATTTTGAGGCCCTCAGGGGCCAGGTCTATCAGAGCTCTAGTTCTGAATGAGACCCTAATGGTCTCCTCCCTGCCTCCCTGCTATCTTTACACTCGACTCACCTCAAAGGACATTTGGACAGAGGTTGAAGTGGATGGGATCAATGGGGACCAACACACCAATGTTTTTTAACTTTACAAAAACAGTTTCCATAATTTTTATTAAAAAAAACAATCCTGGTGGTTAACAGAGACCCTGAGATGACTCTTGGTAAAAGTGAAAGTAGGGCGCTTGAGAGAGGGTTTGGGGATCTCATTTGCTGTGAAGCCGAAAGGACAGAGAACTAAAGAAGAAACAGACCTTCTCACTAGGATATCTGCTACCTGAAAAAAATGTAATGTTATTTATCAGAATCAAATGTTGTAGGAAAGCTCCACAACTTGTCCCCTTAATAATCAGCTCAAAGCAGGCATAGGTTAGCAGGAGCAGTCTGCACTTGTTTTAGTCCACACAAGAGTTCTTGGTTCTGTTGAACATTTCCAAAGTCTATTTCCTTGAAAGCCTTATATACATTGACAAATCCCTATACCTCTGTATTATCTGCTCTTATCAGGAGATGCCTGATACCATGTAGTTAACAACATTATCCAACCTCAGAGTGCCAAGCAATGGCTCTCACCTTAGAAACGTTTGTTGTCCTCTTTTTTTACAGATTTCTGGTAAGACAGTCAACACTATAAGACAGCAGGACTTCTCAGCAATGTCCAGTTAAGTATTAGTATACTGGATTCTCTGAATCCTTGATGAAAGTCAGGCAATGCAGTTTCATGACCGCAAATCCAAGAAGTCAAGCACAACCTGGTGTGGGGGGGCACAGTATTTATACATGTCACTCTAAGATGGCTGCAGGGTAGCTTGATTGGCCCTAGATCTCACAAAAACTTGTGAAATTCTGCAAAAGTCTACAAGTTCTAAAACGAGCAAGTGCCGAGTAGTGGAAAGGTTATGTCTCCCTAGAATTAAGGAGAAGAAGGTCTAAGGGATAGCAGTAGACGGGTGAAAGGCTGTTGGGTAGAGGACCCCATGGCATACAAGAAACATGAGGAGGTGGACAGAATCCCAGAAGTTACAACAGGAAACACAGCTTACATCCAAGGGTGGTTGCAACAACTGCATTATCATAATAACGAGATGGTAGATAGTTGTGAAAGTGACTTGCTGGCTAATGCCACATGTCTAAGAGCACAGACTTTGATCTGGCATTGGGTTGAAACGTCCTGCTCCTTCATCAACATTTCCAATTGACCAGACAGGTTTTCCTTTCCAAGAATCTCATGTTAGATGTCCCTGGCTTCCCCAACAAAATACTTAACTCTACTAGTGAATTGGTTCCTGTAAAGTAAACCACCTACCACACCCCTGCCTCAGCCATGACATGACTACTGCTCGGTGCCAGCAGATTGACATTTGTGGCATAACAGCCTTTTTACTTTGACCTGAGATGTAGAGTCTGGATGTGAGAGAGAGCCAGGAGAGCAAAAAAGAGTGAGTGTGAAAGAGCGAGAGATAGAGAAAGGTTAAGAGCTAGATATGTGGTGTACATGACGATGTGGGGGTACCCAAGGATTAGAGTCGACCCTTGTATTAGTAGCTCCAAGACAGTGGGTTGCCATCTTAGACAAAATAGCCATGTAGGTAGTTGTCTCCCTTTGTCACATTACTCTTCTCAGTGACCTGCTTAATCCTCTCCATCCTTTTCACTGGTCACAGTATTCTGGCTGCCAAATCTCCATTCTGCATCAATAAACCATCCAATAGATCAAAGAATGGCTCACTTCCTACATCAAACCAGTTTTGGGTAGGAGGGCCTGACGACTGAGATAATCAATACCTTAACAAAGACTCTGATCAAGACATGGCCACAACTCTCATTTTAGCACCAGGGATGTGCTGTTGGCCCATTTCCACATTCTGTGCTCAGCTCTGGCTAAGGGAGCTGATTGCCTTTATCAGCCTCTGTTTAGCCAAATTACTATCTAAGAAAAATACAAACTCCTTGTCAGGATTATGGCATGCCTGTTATCGCCATGGATTGAGTGACACTGTGAACAATATGGGATGTTTATTACCATGGGTCTGAACTGTATCTAAAGAAGAGTACCATTGAACGGGTTGGGTTCTTGATAAAATTCAATTTGCTGCTGAAATTCTCAGTGGCTTCTTCTCCCTGACTCCAACTGCCATTATTTGAAAATATAAAATGGCCCTTGAGTCAGATATTAGAATTCACGTTTGACTTGACGCAAAAACCCTTTGCACCAGCAAAGATGAAAGATTGGATCAGAGACTGAAATCTTCACCACCCTTGCAAAGATTTGGGACCAGACATCAGGAGTGAGAAAATAGGCCTGCTGTTAGGCTGATTGTGATTAGAATTTGACACAGATCACTAAAGAACTGAGGCCCATCCGCTCAGCATGCCGCCATAGCCACTGATTCCTGGTGGAGATGTATATTGGAAACTGGAATATTGATGCCATTCCCCAGCCAACTCAAGGATCATCACTATCAGGGCTGTCTTCTTTCTCAACTTTTTCTACATCTTCACAAAGCCAAGGTCATCACTGCTCTGTGCCATCTTTTGGTTTCCTTAGTTTATAGTAGTGCAGGATATGGTTATTATGCACCATTCCTGTGATGTGTTATTTGCATCTACAACTCTAAACCTCCACCTCCCCCTGGTGATAAGCCTTAACTGCCCCCTCTTGCTGCCTCTTGGTCGTCAAACTGGAAAAGGTGGTTCTTGGCATTAATATCTGTCTGATGAGGTCCAAGGGACAAGAGACAGTACTTGTTACAATGACTGCCTTGTTGCTCTCAAAGCCCTTAAGAATAGACCTCACAAGGGCTTACCAGAACAATGAGTGGAGGTGTTTCTTCTCTGGTGGCTTAAGATTGTCTCCTCTCCTTGCTTGCTTGAACAGTGCATTGATTAATAATGTTTCTTTGGCTCCATTTTTTAGGAGATGGTGTTACTTTCCTTAGAATGGAGGTTTACAGGGCCGGACTGCTTGATATCCTCTTTAACGAGGTTAGGGTTATTAAAGAAGAAAGGGAAGAGTGAAGAGCTCCTTCAGACTAGTTATGAGAGTAATGAGCTAATGTATGCATGGATGTATCACCCACTTATTACATAAGGTGGGATATTGGGCACCTTAGGTTTAGAACACTAGAGAACCTTCAGCTCATATGTTCACCTGGGCCCAGTAATTGATGCCTGGTGTTCTTGAGTCCTTCGAATTAGAAGAAGTGGGGAAGACATACCTATATAACAGTAAAGTTATTGCTAGAATGGTTTGATTTTTTAAATCAAAGCAAATGGACATGAAACATGCATGGACGTCAATTTGCCGACATACCACGGATAGGGGAAATTACATCACATGCCCTTTCACCTCTACTTTCTCTCACACACATGCACACAAATTAACACTTACATACACTACCTCCACATAAACACTCACCTGCAAGCACGCACACACATACATTTGAAAGTATTTTTCTTTGCCTCAGCTGCCATGAAAAGGGCATATTCCAGCTGATTATACTCCAGTTTTAGTACACTAATAGTGAATAAATATATTATTCGTTATAAACGTAATACAAAATTGACAGATAAGAAAGTGGAGCCCCAACTGATGTCGATGTGGACGAGCTGGCACTGTGTTACTGGTACTGGTACTGGTACTGAATTTGACACCTCTGAGGTTGGAGGTCACAAAGGCAGTGCCAAGGGTCGCAAAGAGCAAGCCAGGGTTCGCAGCTGCGACCCCGTCCATGGAAAAATGATGTTGTGCAGACATTATGTATGTAGGCAGGTAGGTATGTATATATGTATGTATTGGTTTTTATATAGTGCAAACCCAGCTATGGACCAACAGAGAATTGTTCATGATGCGTGAGGCAGCCATAATCAAATATGCTGTGACTCAGTCTCAGAGATTAAGTTTAAATGTTGCCGCAGAGATTCCAGCTTCTCTGAAAATTATTTATAGGGAAAGTAACTGGAATGATGAAGAAATTGTACCACAATTTATGTTTCAGAGTTCACTAAACTATGCTAATATGCCAAAATGGAAGACACATTATGCAGCTACAAAAGGAACAAGCATTTTCAATGCAACAGGTCTCACATTTGCTTGAGGTACATCTATTGGTGGTGTAAATGCATAACTGGACTTTTCTTGCCACATAAACTGATGAACGCTGCTGCATGATTTCGTCCTCTTTGCCACATAATTCCAGTGGCCTTGCATATAACTAAAGAACTTCCATTTACCTTCTTCCTTTATCTGCAGCAAAAAATGAAAATGTTGGCTTTATTTGTTGTTATGTTGCGCCTACCCCGCCCCCAAAGGAAAGAAGTCTATTAACATTTGCAAAGGCAGAACAATTCAATGGTTTCACGTTCATTCGCTTTACAGTGGTTAAAGGGGCAGGGATTTAACCATTATATAATCCCTTGACTTGATTTGGTATCGAAATTCACATTTTGTTTGATGTAGAATGCAGGTTGTTAGCAGAGTAACTTATCCGACTTCCATGGTGGCGGTAAAATAACCAGTCTGAAAAATCCATGATTCCCTGTGAACAAATGTTAAACTAGCCACATTTAAACTTAATCTCAAAACATTAAAGTTATGTTCGCACAATGTTAAGGAAGATGGGAGCAGCTGAGCTCTTGCGTATGGTGGTGCCATGGCAATTTAAAGTTTCTTTGGCTGTCAAAACATCCAGGCGGGCCAATATTGACTGCATGTATACTTGCTGGAGGCGAAGAAGCACAATGTCAGATATGAAGTGTAGACAGTCCAAGGAGTGGGAGGGGTGCAACCACGTGTTTATCATTACCAGACTTATTCTTGGGCTGGTTAAATGGCCATCTGTGCCAACAAATGTCTGCATGGAGGATCAGATGAATTCCACATGAAACTACCACAGCAGGTGGCATTGGAAACTAAGTATTGAACAGAAAACAATACATTCCTGCAGCTCTCCTAACACACAGACCCCACATTATGACTCTTTTGACCACGCCAAACGGTTCCGCCCCTCTGCCCATATAAACATAAATACCCATCACAGAAACTAGGGCCAAGATTTAAGAGGGCCTATCGCCATTCTAATGACACATTAGCGTCATTTTTTTACGCCTATGTGGCTTTAGATGGCCAAAAGTGCTGCACCATATTTACAAAGTGGCGCATTGCATGCATTGCACCACTTTGTAGCCATTTGCGCTCCTTTATGCCTGCGCTAGGCACAAAGTATGCAAAGTGGGTGTTACCCCAGTAGGGAGGCCGAAAAAATGGCGCAAAGGAATCAAAGAGATTTTTTTCAGCACTTTCAACGCCTTTTCTCAGCAGGTGTTAAAAGGAGGCTCCCATTGGTTACAATAGGCCTCTGGGTGCTTTGCAGTATTAGAGTCAATTTTTGACCTGCAAAGTGCCGAGCTACCATAAATAATTCTGATGCTAGTTCCCTAACTACTGCCATGGTGCACCATATATTAAATACGGCACACATGGTGGTGCTAGAGAGAGCTAAGGGGCTCAAGAAAGGTGGTGGTGCACTAGATGCAGCGCCACTTTTCATAAATATGCCCCAAGGTGTTATATCCGGAGTCCACTACAGATTGGGGAGGAAGCTGGCTGGCCCTGCACAGCAATACGTCTGGGGCGAGTCTCCCAGGCACTGGATGTCTGAAGAACATGCTACTTAAATCCAGGCAACATGGCATAAATGTGTAGTAATGAGTACGGAAGTGCTGGGCCTCTGATAGTGGGATTACCCATCACCCGTACATAACTTGTATGAGGTAAAGAAATTAAATGCCTCTGGACTGAGTACCAATCTAGGGTCCATAGTTGAGAATGAATCCTGTCTCTGTAATGCTTCAGAGACGGGGCACCAGGCAGAGTGAATGCAGAGATGTTCTTTCTTCACCAGAAAAGCACCATGTTGCTTTGTTTGCAAAAGGTTTATACGGGGACAGCGGGTATCTCTGTCTGAGTTACTAACTGCCTTGGCCTTGGGAGAAGGTCCACAAGGATCGGGGAGTACTCAGCACAGACCTAGGGACAAATCCCTTGGGGTGTGGCATTGTTCAGCTTTAAGGAAAAGGCATGCAGGAGCTGCAGATAGATGTTGGGTTTAAAAAACAAAAATCACATCCCAACCACAGCAGGCTTCCTGGTCGTGCTATGTAAGGAACTTTATAACACGTGTCCCTCACATGGAGAAACTGGCATCTGCTTGGGACATACATCAAGTGCGATTGAGTTTGCACTATGTAAAACTTGAAAGCGCCATGGAGCGTGAAGGGGAGAGACAAAATCATTTAAAAAGTAGTCCGCTTACAGTAAAGCATTTTGGCAATCGTGTGAATATCCATGTAGCAGGGTCGGTACCCAAGGCGGTAACAAAGCAGTCTCAAGACGGACAAACGTAAAGCATTTACCAATGACATCAAGGGGTTTTTGAAAGGCAAGCCCATGAACAGGTGAAAGTGGTGGGCATGGTTAAAAGCCCACAATACTAACAGGTCTGAAGTGATTGTGCTCTTGACCTAAAAAGCCAGCTGGAAAGCATGAACAAAGCATCCGATATCTGCAGGCACACTCTGGCCTATATCCGAGACCCAGTGGCAACTCTAGAAGAACATCTTTACCAGGCGGAATACGGAAAACGTGATGTGTGCAGGGGGGTATACTCGGACCTCGCATGCCACTTTGTTCACTGATACTTGTCTCACATTCAGACATTCACCTTTTCATTTAATTTACACTTTTCATTGTTTACAGTGCCAAGCAGCTGCTCCGCTCATAACAGGCATTCAGGTATACCAAAGAAGTGCTATTTTCTTTGTTACTCCAAATATAGGGCCTGATTCCCCGCAGTCACAGGGGAGTCTCCGTAGTTGTGGGGGACTCTCCGCAATTTGAATTCTTATCACGTAGACTCCCTACGAGTGCGGAAGCCCTTTGTGAACCAGGACCTTAGTCTTTCAGATGGCACCAGTCTCAATGTTTTGAAGGTGTGTGCCCTTTAGTGGCCAGAACATGCAATGGAAGTTTGGCAGTAAAATTCTGATTTTGTGCAAGGCAGAAGGTGACAAGTAAATTGCTGGCTAGTTACAACACAAACACAACTTGTTTATTAACGTTTATTACACTATAAATGAGTAATTGCATTTTGTACTTCAACTAAAATATACATGAACGCTTGTGCTACTTCTTTTTTGTAGAGGTATGTTCTGGAATAGATGATGGTGCAGTACACACCTTTTGCTCTGTCTCCTGAGCGTCAGAACGCAATTAATACATAAAAGGCTGCAGTGCTTACATATAAACTTGTATATAAATTGACAACTGAGTTGTATGTTGTGGAAATGTGTTCCTGTAAAATATGATCTTGTTGCTGACATCTGGGTAGCAGGGGCAAACCAGACTTACCTCCTTCAGAGGTCAAAAAATTAAGTAAAGTTCACAACTGCTATTGCCCACAGTTAAAAATTGCACAACTTTAAAAGTCAAGCTGTGTAAATACAGAGGTTCAAGGCAACATTACCCTTCCAGACATTCTCCTGCATGGAATATTCTGCCTCGTTTGTCGAAGAGGCGTGCCCTCCTGTAGCAGGATTGTGTAGTGCGTGCACACAGTTCCTAATCAGGACAGAATGTAAACACATACCCTGGCTGCCATGACACCTACTCAAACATGTTAACGACAGTCGTTTAAAATTAAAGAGCTGCCAGGGCTGAACTGAAACACAAAGCTTCCTCTGGGGAAAAGCACATACCACCAGCCCCACGTTGTACTGCACAAGACAGACATAACGGTTACGCCCCGCCAGAATTGCTTTTGAAAAAAAACTCGCAATTGATAGCTCCTTCTTTTTCAAACATTTTGGCTAAAACCCTTGGGTTTTGCAGAAATGCAGGCAGAGAAACTGATCACACATTCCAATATTTATGGCATGTCACAGTATCCTGGAGTAATTTGTCACCACAGATTTTAAGTAGTGCCTATAGGAAAACTGCTTTCAATAACTGGCTACAAAGGCGCTAGTATCCATTTCATCCAGTGTGTGTTAACGGGATAACATTCAATTTACAAGCATTTGCAATGCAATGGGGCTCTCATTTGCTCGAGTTAGAGCTATTAGCCTTGTAAATTCCTAACTGGATGTTTCTTGCCATTTAAATTGAAAATTAAAAGCAAAACAGTTGACATAAGCGAGCTGATTCAAAGTGTCACGGTCGCCATAAGCATGAGCATGAAGGAGAGACACAAAAGGAAAAAGAAGTTTGCTTGCAGTCAAACGTATCGGCAATAGTGCAATTTGTTTACAACACAGGTTTAATTACTAATTGTTATTAGATAAAGCTTCAGAAGTATTTTTCTATCATTGGAGAAAGCTTTATTTGTATGTCTAATTATCAAAATATACTTCAGTCCTTGGTTGTGAGCAGTAAGAACCATTGTGTGCAATAAGCAAACATTCAATTTGTACATAAGCCTACACACATTGTGAACTCCCATGGGGATGTAGCACCCATAAATGTGCAGTGACACGGTCACAGCTTTTCAGCAGGAGAAGGGAGGTTGCAAAAACAAACTATGGTGACTGGGGATGAAGGAGAAACATGTGCTCACCAAAACGAGTGTATGTCATGCTGAGAAATCTCTGTTTGCATTAATTAAACAAGCATTTACAATGCATCGGGTCTCGCGTTTGCTCTTGTTAGTGCCGATCGCGTTGTAAACTCCTAACCTGACTTTTCACCTATCGGGCAAAAGTGCATTTATGCACGTAACCTGAAAAAGTGAAATCAAGTAGGTAAAGCGCTCGACTTCTGCCAAGCGAGATCGGGCTCGTAAATTAGTTTAAAAAAAGTCCATGAGCCCGATGGAATACAGTGAGATTTGCATGTTTTCTGTACTTGGTCGCTGCGCTCGAGGAGGGCTAGCCACCGGAAAGGCATGACCTATGCGTGCCTTCGACTAATGAAAGCAAGCCGATTTAATTAGGGAAGCCCACAAACCAATAAAAAGCACAGACGTGAAGTTTGAAGTTGACAGGGCTCGGAGCCCTTTTCTAAATACAAAAGAGTCTCCCTGCTATACGCATGCGCGAGCGCATGCAAAGCAGGCTCGACCCTAAAAAATGACTGGGACAATTATGCTGAAAGTACTGCTGTTTCTGCTTGAAAACTAAGATGTCATAATTAATCAAAATAATGGTTGAGTAGCGAGTAAGCACTGTATTTAAAACTGCTACTGAATTTGTTTTAAGTTAAAATTACAACAGTTTTCAAACTGTATTCACAGATTTGGCACCGGCTGAATAACAAATGCAAAGACGAGTGAGAGAAACCTGAACATTCCAAGTCACATTCTGCTAAACGAACAAATGAACGAGCGTCAGGTTTAAATGAATGTTGCTTTTATTTTATCAACACTTCATCCCTGTGCCTATCTAAGCACCCACTTCCTGTAATCAGTTAGCTATGTAGAGACACTTTACCTAAGAGAATAAATTGTTTCAAACAAACAGACGACAGTACCTTCCAAGTGCTTCGCAGCACAGACAATGGCTGCCTACGAACCGCGATGTTGTGGGAGGGGCCAAATGTACATCAGTCCTTCATTGTGAGCAGTAAGAACCATTGTGAGTAATATTCGATTTGTGCATTAGTCTGAAAGCATTGTGTACTCCCACTGGGACATAACAGCCTTAAATGTGCAGCAGCACTCAAGGCTTTTCACCGGGGTAAGAGGTTGAAAAACCAAACAACAGCGAGTGGCGGTGAAGGAGAAACATGCATACACCAAAACGAGTGCATGTCGAATAGTGTAAACAAAAAATACAACTTTGCAATGTGTTGTTTGTTCTGTTAGGCACGTGTTTTGCCAGTCACAATCCTTCTGTTTGCATGGCACTGGAAGTTAAAACAAAATAGTACCTCGATCACATGGGGAGCAGCCGATGGGCACTAATTAAGTTGAAATCAATTAGTGCTTCATCCCTGCTCCACACAGGGAAACAGAAGTGATGCCTAGCGTGCCTCGACGAATTACGAGGCTGTAAAGAAGAGTGACACTCAAACCAACAAATGGTGAAAGACAGGCGGGCTCCAAGCCCTTAAATGTACACTACAGTCTCTGACTAGCAAGAGGCATGCGCAAATGCTCGACCCGAAAATAGCAGTGTATTAATCTATTAAAGGCAAATCATGCCGCACCTTCTGTGGCATTGTTTGGCAGATAGCTTGCCATTTTAACAAGCATTCACACAAAAGACACACATGCTTTAAAAATAGGCGGGCTTCCAAACAACGAAAACTACACATATTCGGCATTTCTTGTTCAAAAGGTAGTTCCCCAACAATTGATGATTTTGTTTTGCAAGGAAGTCCAGGAACACAATTTCATGTACATTGTGCTTTCTACCTCCCAGAGTAAATAGTTTGTGTAAAGGATATCAAGTGTTGCACTAAACAATAAACATGCCTCGATGTACACACTGTTTGTAATAAAAGGAGTGTCTCTTTCATGATGCATACCCCAAGTATGCTCTAAAATGTCTATCGTTTCACGCATATCCTGTGTTCACATTGCAAGACAGATGAAAGCATATTTTCCATCAAGAACTAGACCCTTCATAAGTTATAAAGTAATTTATAATTATTATGTGCATATCTCACGTACAGGAGCTTGAGGACTCAGTGGTGCCCTTATGAAATTACTGCTAATTTGAGAACAATGTTCGGAAACATATTTGGTCAAGACAAGAGCATCTTTTGACATTTATAATGAAAAAAGAAATATAGAACTGTGCTAGAGGACTGGGGTTGTCATGGTTACAGAATATAATAAGATCCTTATGTGAGCTTAGTCTTTAAAGTTAATCCTCTAACCCATGGAGTTCCCTCACCCCCCAACGAAGGCTTCGTAAAAGAGGAGTATGTGAATGATAGGTATAATAAGAGCCTGTTTGCATCTAGTAAAATGACTACAGTACACAGATAAAGGTCAGTTTCCACCATGCACGGTATCATCCCTTTACAGACAGCAATATTCAAACCCCCAAATTGTGGATAAATCTACTTGCCTTTTATCAAACGAGAAACTGGGGTGAGATAAAAGTGACTTAGCCCTCGAAACGTCCTGCCCATGTGGTTTGTTGATATGGGAACATTTTGCAAACTTTCTTTTATTCTGGTCCCCTTGCAGGAGACTACGAAAACATCTTATTTAGTTAAAACGAACAGAATCTTAGATTTAAAAAATCCATGCGTTTCTTTTATGAGCAGTATATGGAGTTAAAACTGTCCAGACTGACAAATTGTGTACAGCTGACTGGAAGAATAAGGCCAATGTAAGTACATTTGTATCACACAGTTAAGTATGATTTGCACAACATGTGAGCCTGAGTCTCAAAATCAAACTATATTAAGTATGAACTCTCCCAGACAAATTTTTACTTGGGAGTCGATATTCAGATAGGTGGGCTCTTGGTTATCAAATCCAGGATAAGTTTGCACGTTAGGTATTTTCTGAGAATGAAGATATTAATTGTATACGGTATTATAACTAAATACGATAAATTCTAAATTATGTAACATTTGGAACTGAGATTGTATTATTGATTTATTTTTCATTCTAAATGTGGAATTATGTGATTATATCTGTGATTAATTAATATGGTTTCTAATACTTGAATAGGATTAATTAATTACTGTTTGTAAAGGCAGGAATTGTATTACTGAATTTTATGATCATCTTATATCTGTTATGTTATGAAATACTTGCTGCTTCAAGAACAGTGTGTGATCTAAACATGAATTTATGACAATGGATTAAAACATTTTGTGGGAAAATTAAGCATTCTTTTAACAGTGTTTGGATTATATTTAGGTAATTACTATTTTTGCTTCCTCTTGAAGTCAAAAGACTGTCTCCCATTTCATACATTTGGGATGTTTACAGTGTCTGGACAAAGTGTCCCCTCTTCAAATGCCTGAATGGAGACAAAATGTGGTCAGCTAATGTTTGCATAGCGCTGGCAAATATGGTTGAAATGCACTTTAATGTGGAGGAAAGTACTTGGCTAGGAACATCCAAGATCCCTGTAGGTCTGGGCAGGAATCCCCCGTACCCAGCAGGCACTCTTGTAAAGGGGATCTGACTTTACCTTTCATAGTGGCCAACTTTCACACCTTCTGATAGCTCTAATGACCAGAAGGATACAGGAAGTCACAAGGAAGACACTCAACATAGTTAGGTGCAGAAGTATAACAAGGTAAAAGGAGACTGTAGCAAGGCCTAGGACATGTGTTTGTGTGGCCAGCATGATGTTGTTGGATACCCCTAATCAAGATGTTATGCACACCATCAATGTGGCGGCCCACATAATCACCAAAAGCAAACTATGTTCAACAGACCAGATCAGCAGGGGCTCACATCTTCTCAAAGGTCCCCTGTCGGATGGGTGAAGTCAGGCATGCAACAACCACTGGGCTCAGACGGCGTTATCCCTCATCAGTTGCAGAGGAATGGGTTAACTGGGCTGGGGCTACTGACCTGGAAATCTGCATCATCTGAAGTAAACTGAAGTAATCTCTGGCCTCACACGATGATATTTATTGCTTAACAAAGTCCTGTTTTTTTAGGTCGAGCATGAGCGTTCGACCCAGTGTTTACTTAAGTATACTAATACTGTGGGTTAAAGCAATTTCATTTGTCGGTCTCTGTGTCCTTTAAAAGTTCTTGGTCACCAGCAGTCAGTTCTGCCTTTTTCTGTTTCAGAGCAGTGACCTACTACTGTATTGTTCCACTTTGGTTTCTTTATCTGGTGCTGTGACAGACTATTTTTGACATTTCTTTGGTGCTCCCCTTTCACTGTGGGTGTTTTAGGCTAGTAGCTGCCTGCATTTTACTGCAGCATTCTGTTCCTCCCACCTCCTTCCATGTCGCTGACATTTGTTTTGGCTTTATTCCAGTGCTGTCCTCTACTCTGCTCCTAAAATAAGCTTATTTTATATAACAAACACCTCCTAAACTAAGCTTATTTTACTAAACAAACACCATATACCCTAACATCGCTTAGCAGAGAGTCTCTCCCTCTCCGGGGCCCCTCCCTGTCAGCACTCATGACATCGCACACAGGCCATTGCTTATCTCCTTTATGGGGCCATACATCTTCTCAGGCTGCTCTGCTAACTTCATTAGAGCTTTTTTTTTTTTTTTTTGGCTTGTGGGCGCTGTTGTCAAAAGATGACAATTAACTTGTTCGAAACGCGCAAAACCTATTGCATTGCAAATGCTTGTTTTTCTCTCCCTGTGTGTGATTTGTTCCCTCCCAGGCAATTTCACTAAGAGAACATTTTTGTTGGTCATCACACTATGTCACCCTCCTGTTACAGCCAGTGATGGCCCCTCCTACCTCTGGTTTCAGTTTTGCCTTACCGCTGAGTACTCCCTGCACCATTGTCCGTGTCTGTTTCCATGCGTTTTGACTGTGCTCTCTTTCCAAAGAAAACATTTTCTCCATGTTTGCCAACTCTCCCACAGCTGACTAGGCGCATTTGCTTTTTCAGCAGATGCTAATGCTGTGTAAAATATTTTGGTGGTCATTACAACCCTGGCGGATGGTGTTAAAGCTGCGGAAATACCGCAAACAGGCCGGTGGACAAAAAAATGGAATTATGACCCTGGCAGAAACCGCCAACAAAGACAGCCACTTTAACACACCACCCGCCATGGTGGTACAGACAAGCAGCGCAGCGGTTACCGCCAACAGACAGGCGGGAGACAATGTACCGCCCACAGTATTACAACCTGCCAATACACCACCTTTTCCGGGGCGGATTCACCGTGGCTAAAAACACGGCGGAAACAGCTTTTGCTATGGGAAAACGCTCACCTGAACACATCCCACGAGGAAGGAGGCCACCATGGAGCCGGAATTACAAATACTCCCTGCCCTTGTCTTTCTGCTCCTCTACGACCAACAGCTACGTAGGCGCCGAAGACACCGGTGAGTACTGCACCTACGACACGGGGGTGGGGGGAGGCAAAAGTTAGGGGGACACCCACCAAACACCCCCACCCCTACCCTCGCATATTACAACATACACACCAATGCATTCACAAAAATCACAAGAACAACTCACAATCCCCCCGGAAGAATGAACAGACAATGCGAAATTCGGTCAAACATTATAATGTGCCAATATACATGTCATACAAAAATATACAGATATATATTTCAAAATCACTCATAATTATATATACAATACGAGAAGTAGTGCAGATATGTACACAACAATGTCCGTGCACCAACTGTCCAAAAATGCATGGGCGGGGCCCACAAACAATACCTGAGCACAATCGGAGAGAACACTGCCGGGGCATCAGATAGAAATACTACAGACACCTCAGGGGGAAGGGAAGGGGGGGCACCTCAGCCAGATGAATGCGAAGCCAGATCCACGACGGGGCTCCATGCCCATTGATGTATCCTGGGGAGTGCAAAGCCACAGTCTCACAAGTCTCTACAGTGGGTGGTTTGCCCACTGTGCCATCCTGTGGAGTGCAAAGCCACAGTCTCACAAGTCTCTACAGTGGTTTGGTTGCCCACTGTGCCATCCTGGGGAGTGCAAAGCCACAGTCTCACAAGTCTCTACAGTGGGTGGTTTGCCCACTGTGCCATCCTGGGGAGTGCAAAGCCACAGTCTCACAAGTCTCTACAGTGGGTGGGTTGCCCACTGTGCCATCCTGGGGAGTGTAAAGCCACAGTCTCTCAAGTAGATGCAGTTATCTACTGGTACTGGGTGGGACTGGTGCCCAGACTGGATGAGTCTCCCCGTGAAAGTTAATGTCCTGTCACTGTCCCAGCTGCACATGGGATAAGGATGCCTGATGTGGCGGCCTTTTCATTCCTACACGGTGCTTGCCCTGTTTAGCGGTCTTCACCATGGCGGTCTTTGCCCTGTTCAGCGGTCTTCACCATGGCGGTCATTGCCCTGTTCAGCAGTCTTCACCATGGCGGTCTTTGCCCTGTTCACCGGTGCTTTGCCATGGCGGTTCTGGACTGTTCAGCGGTGCTTTGCCATGGTGGTCTTTGCCCTGTTCAGCGGTGCTTTGCCATGGCTGTCTTTGCCCTGTTCAGCGGTGCTTTGCTATGGCGGTCTTTGCCCTGTTCAGCGGTGCTTTGCCATGGCGGTCTTTGCCCTGTTCAGCGGTGCTTTGCCATGGCGGTCTTTGCCCTGTTCAGCTGTGCTTTGCCATGGCGGTTCTGGACTGTTCAGCAGTGCTTTGCCATGGCGGTCTTTGCCCTGTTCAGCGGTGCTTTGCCATGGCGGTCTTTGCCCTGTTCAGCGGGGCTTTGCCATGGCGGTTCTGGACTGTTCAGCGGTGCTTTGCCATGGCGGTCTTTGCCCTGTTCAGCGGTGCTTTGCCATGGCGGTCTTTGCCCTGTTCAGCGGTGCTTTGCCATGGTGGTCTTTGCCCTATTCAGCAGTGCTTTGCCATGGCGGTCTGTGCCCTGTTCAGCTGTGCTTTCCCATGGCGGTCTTTGCCCTGTTCAGCGGTGCTTTGCCATGGCGGTTCTGGACTGTTCAGCGGTGCTTTGCCATGGCGGTCTTTGCCCTGTTCAGCGGTGCTTTGCCATGGCGGTCTTTGCCCTGTTCAGCGGTGCTTTGCCATGGCGGTCTTTGCCCTGTTCAGCGGTGCTTTGCCATGGCGGTCTTTGCCCTGTTCAGCGGTGCTTTGCCATGGCGGTCTTTGCCCTGTTCAGCTGTGCTTTGCCATGGCGGTCTTCGCCCTGTTCAGCGGTGCTTTGCCATGGCGGTTCTGTACTGTTCAGCGGTGCTTTGCCATGGCGGTCTTTGCCCTGTTCAACGGTGCTTTGCCATGGCGGTTCTGATACGGACATTGATATGTGGCATGACGATCTCTACACTGGGCATTGGTGTGTGGCATGACGTTCTCTACACTGGGCATTGGTGTGTGGCATGACGTTCCATCATTGCCCAGCGGGGCTGTGGCAGCCAGGGCCCTCCTGGGCTGTGACTCCGGCGGTGGTCTCTGGACCAGTGACAATACTTGGGCCCTCCTGGGCTGTGACTCCGGCGGTGGTCTCCTGACCAGTGACGATACTTGGGCCCTCCTGGGCTGTGACTCCGGCGGTGGTCTCTGGACCAGTGACGATACTTGTGCCCTCCTGGGCTGTGACTCCGGCGGTGGTCTCCTGACCAGTGACGATACTTGGGCCCTCCTGGGCTGTGACTCCGGCGGTGGTCTCCTGACCAGTGACGATACTTGGGCCCTCCTGGGCTGTGACTCCGGCGGTGGTCTCCTGACCAGTGACGATACTTGGGCCCTCCTGGGCTGTGACTCCGGCGGTGGTCTCTGGACCAGTGACGATACTTGTGCCCTCCTGGGCTGTGACTCCGGCGGTGGTCTCCTGACTAGTGACGATACTTGGGCCCTCCTGGGCTGTGACTCCGGCAGTGGTCTCCTGACCAGTGACGACGGTGCTGGCGGTTGTGTCTGGACCGCCGGAAATGATGGCTCACTTCTCCGCCGTGACACTCACAACAGGCTGGGCAGACTTCCTCTGGACCTTCCCCACCTTTGTTGGAGTCACAGCTGACTCACTAATCCCCTTCGAACCCATGTCAGTTGTTGTCCCACCAGGAGTCTTAACACGGTCCCGTCGTCCACTCTCCAATTTTAGAGCCTTTACAGGGGGTGGGCTGCCAGTGCCTTGGCTCCGGGTCCTACTGCCTGCCCTAGTGGCCAGTGCACTCCACAAGCCTTGAACACGCACCACTGGTATTGGAGGCTTTTTGGCTGAGGCGCCACGACAGGACAGATGAATTGGAGGGGGGGTGGGGGCAAAAAGGTCAATTTTACAGAGGGACAGTTTCTGACGAACACTGGGATGGGTAGCTGGAGGGGTCTGGGAGTGGAGGAAGAGGAGGTGGTTGTCGGAGGTGTCACTTTAGCTGTTTTGGGTGCAGGTACTGGAGGCTGTCGTGAGGTGGATGGATGTTGGGTGAGTGATTGCTGGCGTTTGTGCACTTTGGGAGGGGGTGTCACAGACACACTGGGAGAGGACACAGGGGACGTGTACATGGCAGTGGAGGTGGTGAGTGCAGGTGAGCGGCATGGGGTGCTGGGTCTCCTTGTGCGACTCATGGTGCCTGTAGATGTGGTGCATGCAGGTGTGTGTGTAGACAAGACTGGGAGGGAGGAGAGAGAAGAGGAGGAGGGGGACACAGGGGAGACAGTGGATATTGCTGTGTCTGTATGGGTGTGATGCTTGTGTGAGTGCCTGTGGGATGTGTGGTGCCTATGTTTTCTTGAGCTACTTTTGTGTGTTGACTTGTGTGCATGCTGGTCTGTAGGTGTGCTTGAGATGGGCTGGGGTACAGGGAATTGGGTCTGGATGGAGGAAGTTGGAAGGGGGAGGCTAGACACAGGGACAATGGCTGCCATCAGTGCTGAGGCCAGAGATTGCAGGGTTCGCTGAAGGGCAGCCTGACCAGAATGAATGCCCTCCAGGAATGCATTACCATGTTGCAACTCTCATTCTACACCCTGGATGGCATTCACAATGGTAGACTGCCCAGCAGTGAGTGACCTGAGGAGGTCAATGGCCTCCTCACTGAGGGCAGCAGGGGTGACTGGGGCAGGACCTGAGGTGCCTGGGGCAAAGGTGATGCCCACCCTCCTGGGTGAGCGGGCACGGGGCGAACGCTGAGGGGCTGCTGGGAGGGCAGTGCTGGTAGGGGAGGTGGCGGCTGTACCTGTTGAAGTGGGGGGCACAGATGGTGCCGCCACCACAGGGGAGCTCCCATCGGCGGATGAGTCCATGTCGCTGGTTGGTGATCCGGTGGCCGACGTGAAGCTCCCCTCGCCCTCCGTCCCACTGGTGCATTCAGAGTCTGTGGTGTGGCCCTCCATGGCCATGTGGGATGCAGCTCCCTTGTGCTCCGGTGCCACTGTACCTCTGCCTGTTGATGCTGATGTACAAAAGGACAGGGAGAGCAGGAAAAGGGGGGAGACAGAAGAAAGATAGTTTTACTGCATGGCATTCCGCTACAGTTGGCAGACAAGACAGACGCAGCAGCCCCCTGCATAAACGCCATGCTCCTGCACTCTGCACACGCAATTTCTGGGTTATGGCCTACATGGCAATGGTGGACATCTGCGCACATGGATGCCACAGGGGCAACTATACCTCGACTTGGCACTCTGCTGAGGTGGGGTTGAGTGCCACATGGCCTACATTACGGAGGGGCCTTGCCTACCTAACTCGCCCTGGCCTAGGGACACCCACAGCCCACCTCCCCCACCCAGACACCTCCACTGCACGTAAAGTCCGCAGAATGAGGTTGTACTCACCCCCTTGTGTCTGCTGTGATGTCCTCAAGCGCCCATCCAACTCCGGGTAGGCCACCGCCAGGATCCGGAACATCGGGGGGGTCATGGTGCGACGGGCACCCCTCGCACGTTGGGAGGCCATCCCCAGCTGAGCCTCAGCCGTCTTCTTGCTGCAGCGGCGAATGTCCCCCCATCTCTTCCGGCAGTGGGTGCCCCGTCTCTGATGGGCCCCCAGGGTCCGGACCTCCTTGGCGATGGCACGCCAAATGTCCCTCTTCTGGTGGGCGCTGACCTACATGACATGCACAAGGGAAGAGGAACAGTCATTACCAACTGCACCGTCAATGTGAGTGGCCCCCTCCCTACTCTGGCCATGTGGCCCATTCATTCCCATGCATTAATGTTCTATGAACTCTGCCCCCTTCCCTATTCCACCCAGCCCTCTCCACCCAGGCCTAGCCCATACAACGTGCTCCCTGTGTACTAACCTGTTGGTCTGGAGGACCGTAGAGTAGCGTGTACTGGGGGAGGACCCCATCCACAAGTTTCTCCAACTCCTGTGCAGTGAAGGCAGGGGCCCTTTCCCCAGACGCAGCAACCATCGTCGCTTCCAGACCGAGGTCACAGCAGCATTAGCAGTGTAGGTCCTCTCCTGTCGAAGGTCAGGTATCTAGTGATTGAACAGATAGAAAATGGCGGTGACGTCCGCGGCGGTGACGTCCGCGGCGGTGCACATCATCACCGCCGGCGCACCTGTTCATTGGCTCCTGGGACCCATAGGGTCCAATGTTAACCAATGCAGCATTGCGCCGCGGTCTACGACCGCCTACCGCGACGGTGTGCAACGCCAGCGCAGTTACCCCACAATCCCATTGTCCCAGTTTAGAGGTCAGGCAGCCGCCATTTCAGGGGCCCACATGGCTTCATTTACGACTGCGTCACACATAGCTAGGCCTACACTCAACACACATACAGGAAGGGTTTTGTGTCTGGTGTAGTCTTGTGTGTAACTGTGGGTACATACCTGGAGGAATAGTGACTGGTTCTTCGCTGTTGTCCTTCGTAGGCACCGTCAGCTGGGACATATGAGAAGATGGCGGAATCCTCCAGTGTACCAACAGCTGGTGGACCTGTTGACAATGGAAGAAAGACATGTCATCGTCACCTACCGGTTTCACCGTGCCACTATCCAGGAACTATGTACCCAGTTGGAGCCAGACCTGATGTCACCAATCCGCCATCCGACTGGAATCCCCCCTGACGTGCAGGTGCTGTCAGTGCTCCATTTCCTTGCAAGTGGGTCATTTCAGACTACTGTGGCCATGGCATCAGGGATGTCCCAGCCTATGTTTTTCAACGTCTTGTCCAGAGTGTTGTCTGCTCTGCTGAAACAAGTAAGGAGATACATAATTTTCCCTCAGGTGGAGGATTTGCCTACAGTGAAAGGTGACTTTTATGCCCTTGGACATATCCCCAACGTCATAGGTGCCATTGATGGGACCCATGTAGCTCTGGTCCCCCCCACAGGAGTGAACAGGTGTACAGGAACAGGAAGAGTTATCATTCCATGAATGTCCAGATGGTCTGTTTGGCAGACCAGTATATCTCGCAGGTAAATACTATGTTCCCTGGCTCTGTGCATGACGCCTACATCCTGTGGAATAGCAGCATCCCTGATATGATGGGTCAACTCCAGAGGCACCGTGTATGGCTATTGGGGGACTCTGGTTACCCCAACCTTTCCTGGCTATTGACCCCAGTGAGGAATACCAGGACCAGGGCACAGGAACGGTACAATGAGGCCCATGGGCGGACTAGGAGGGTGATCGAACGCACCTTCGGCCTCCTGAAGGGCAGGTTGAGGTGCCTCCATATGACAGGTGGATCCCTATTCTACTCACCGAAGAAGGTGTGCGACATCATCATCGCCTGCTCCATGCTCCATAATTTGGCTTTGCGACGCCAGGTGCCTTTTCTGCAGGAGGATGATCCAGATGACGGTGTTGTAGCAGCTGTGGAGCCTGTGGAGCCTGTGGACAGTGATGAGGATGAAGCTGAGGAAGAAGAAAACGACAACAGGGAGTCAGTCATACAGCAATATTTCCAGTGACACACAGGTGAGAACATTTTCTGGTTTAACATTACATTAACTTTCACACGTCTATCTCTATCCTGTTCCTCCATTTCAGTCACTATTTGTTAACTAAGTTGTACCCTTCCATTTCAGTTTCACAGGTGTGGTAACCTACGTGTCAACTGTTTGCATCCTTCATGGGCTTGTGATGTGTGACATAGGTATGTTAGCCTTACAATGGTACAGCCATTATGACACTGTCATTGATAATACAAAGTACCAAATCATAGACTGACTCCAGATTGTTTTGTGTTTCAAGGGTGTTTATTTAAGTGCTCAAAAAATGAAGGGGGGTTGTAAAATGGTGATGGGGGATGGTGGAGGAATGTCCATGGCAGAGTCCAGTCTATTAGTCCATTAGGGGCGACCTCTGACCTGCCTTAGGTCTAGAGCTCGCCCCCCACGGCCGCAGCACCACCCTGCTGTCTCCTGCCCCTGACCCCCGCCCACACTGCTGTTAGCGTGTTCGATGCCCTCCTCCACCTGCAGGCAACCTCCTGCGCCTCATCCCTGGTGTCTAGTGGGCTCTTGTAAGCTTCACTTGACCTGTGTATCGCTTTTCGCCGTCCTGTAAGTTGTTTTTCTAATTTTCAGCGCCTTGCCCCCTTGCGCGTCTGCCCCCGTTGTGCCCCTTCTGATTGTGCCGCTTTTCACCGCCCTGTAAGTGTTTTTTTCCAAATTTCAGCGCCTTGCCTCCTTGCGCTTCTGCCCCCGTTGTGCCCCTCTGATTGCTGTACCCCGATTGTAACTTGTGCCATAATTGTTTTTTGTGCCTGTTTTTAAACTTTTTTCCTTACTGTTTTGTGCCTTTTTCCCTGGTTTTTTCGCCCCTTGGGCGCTCCCCCTTGCTGATCTCCCCTTGCCGCTGCCTCCCTGTGGCCCCGCCGCCCTCGTGCCCCCATTCGCTGCTCCCTCCCGCCTCCCAGCTGCTCCTCCCTCCCCCTCCCTTCTTAATGGCTGGCGCTGCACGTCGCGAGTGAGCGACCTCTGACCTACCTTAGGTCTAGAGTTCGCCCCCCACGGCCGCAGCACCACCCTGCTGTCTCCTGCCCCTGACCCCCACCCACGCTGCTGTTAGCGTGTTCGAGGCCCTCCTCCACCCGCAGGCATCCTCCTGCGCCTCATCCCTGGTGTCTAGTGGGCTCTTGTAAGCTTCACTTGACCCGTGTGCCGCTTTTCGCCGTCCTGTAAGTTGTTTTTCTAATTTTCAGCGCCTTGCCCCCTTGCACGTCTGCCCCTGTTGTGCCCCTTCTGATTGTGCCGCTTTTCACCGTCCTGTAAGTGTTTTTTTCCAAATTTCAGCACCTTGCCTCCTTGCGCTTCTGCCCCCGTTGTGCCCCTCTGATTGCTGTACCCCGATTGTAACTTGTGCCATAATTGTATTTTGTGCCTGTTTTTTAACTTTTTTCCTTACTGTTTTGTGCCTTTTTCCCTGTTTTTTTCGCCCCTTGGGCGCTCCCCCTTGCTGATCTCCCCTTGCCGCTGCCTCCCTGCGGCCCGCCCCCCTCGCACCCCCATTCGCCGCTCCCTCCCACCTCCCGCCTCCCAGCTGCTCCTCCCTCCCCCTCCCTTCTTAATGGCTGGTGCTGCGCGTCGCGAGTGAGCGACCCCTGACCTGCCTTAGGTCTAGAGCTCGACCCCACGGCCGCAGCAGCACCCTGCTGTCTCCTGCCCCTGACCCCCGCCCACGCTGCTGTTAGCGTGTTCGAGGCCCTCCTCCACCCGCAGGCATCCTCCTGCGCCTCATCCCTGGTGTCTAGTGGGCTCTTGTAAGCTTCACTTGACCCGTGTGCCGCTTTTCGCCGTCCTGTAAGTTGTTTTTCTAATTTTCAGCACCTTGCCCCCTTGCGCGTCTGCCCCCGTTGTGCCCCTTCTGATTGTGCCGCTTTTCGCCGTCCTGTAAGTGTTTTTTTCCAAATTTCAGTGCCTTGCCTTCTTGCGCTTCTGCCCCCGTTGTGCTCCTCTGATTGCTGTAGCCCGATTGTAACTTGTGCCATAATTGTATTTTGTGCCTGTTTTAAAACTTTTTTCCTTACTGTTTTGTGCCTTTTTCCCTGGTTTTTTCGCCCCTTGGGCGCTCCCGCTTGCTGATCTCCCCTTGCTGCTGCCTCCCTGCGGCCCCGCCCCCCTCACACCCTCATTCGCCGCTCCCTCCCGCCTCCCGCCTCCCAGCTGCTCCTCCCTCCCCCCTCCCTTCTTAATGGCTGGCGCTGCGCGTCGCGAGTGAGCGACCTCTGACCTGCCTTAGGTCTAGAGCTCGCCCCCCACGGCCGCAGCACCACCCTGCTGTCTCCTGCCCCTGACCCCCGCCCACGCTGCTGTTAGCGTGTTCGAGGCCCTCCTCCACCCGCAGGCATCCTCCTGCACCTCAACCCTGGTGTCTAGTGGGCTCTTGTAAGCTTCACTTGACCCGTGTGCCGCTTTTCGCCGTCCTGTAAGTTGTTTTTCTAATTTTCAGCGCCTTGCCCCCTTGCGCGTCTGCCCCCGTTGTGCCCCTTCTGATTGTGCCGCTTTTCGCCGTCCTGTAAGTGTTTTTTTCCAAATTTCAGCGCCTTGCCTCCTTGCGCTTCTGCCCCCGTTGTGCCCCTCTGATTGCTGTACCCCGATTGTAACTTGTGCCATAATTGTATTTTGTGCCTGTTTTTAAACTTTTTTCCTTACTGTTTTGTGCCTTTTTCCCTGGTTTTATCGCCCCTTGGGCGCTCCCCCTTGCTGATCTCCCCTTGCCGCTGCCTCCCTGCGGCCCCACCCCCCTCGCGCCCCCATTCGCCGCTCCCTCCCGCCTCCCGCCTCCCAGCTGCTCCTCCCTCCCCCCTCCCTTCTTAATGGCTGGCGCTGCGCGTCGCGAGTGAGCGACCTCTGACCTGCCTTAGGTCTAGAGCTCGCCCCCCATGGCCGCAGCACCACCCTGCTGTCTCCTGCCCCTGACCCCCGCCCACGCTGCTGTTAGCGTGTTCGAGGCCCTCCTCCACCCGCAGGCATCCTCCTGCGCCTCATCCCTGGTGTCTAGTGGGCTCTTGTAAGCTTCACTTGACCCGTGTGCCGCTTTCGCCATCCTGTAAGTTGTTTTTCTAATTTTCAGCGCCTTGCCCCCTTGCGCGTCTGCCCCCGTTGTGCCCCTTCTGATTGTGCCGCTTTTCGCCGTCCTGTA
Organism: Pleurodeles waltl; assembly: GCF_031143425.1. Lineage (NCBI taxonomy): Eukaryota > Metazoa > Chordata > Amphibia > Caudata > Salamandridae > Pleurodeles > Pleurodeles waltl. The sequence goes on along the minus strand of NC_090450.1, from coordinate 741,702,696 downwards.
AGTGTTTTTTTTCCAAATTTCAGCGCCTTGCCTCCTTGCGCTTCTGCCCCCGTTGTGCCCCTCTGATTGCTGTACCCCGATTGTAACTTGTGCCATAATTGTATTTTGTGCCTGTTTTTAAACTTTTTTCCTTACTGTTTTGTGCCTTTTTCCCTGTTTTTTTCGCCTCTTGGGCGCTCCCCCTTGCTGATCTCCCCTTGCCGCTGCCTCCCTGCGGCCCCGCCCCCCTCGTGCCCCCATTCGCCGCTCCCTCCCGCCTCCCAGCTGCTCCTCCCTCCCCCCTCCCTTCTTAATGGCTGGTGCTGCGTGTCCGCGCAGCGGGCGTGCCAGAGGCGCGCCAGAGGCAAGCCCGTCTGCGCTCGTCCGCATCTGGACGGCGCCCAGCGCCACCCCCCCTGGTCCTCACGCCCTCCGCGCCACCAGCCGTCGCTACTCGGCCAGCGAACTTTTCGCCCTCAACCCCGGCCCCTCCACAAATTGCTTCCAGGCCACCTCGAAGCACACCAAAGGACCTTTTTCCTGCCGCACCTGCAACTTCACCTGCATCAGATCTATGAAACCTGTAACAACCAACAGAAACCACCTGCACTGCATCCTCCTCAACGCACGCTCCGCACGAAAGCACGCCATCGAGCTCTGGGACCTGCTCGACACCACAGCCCCAGATGTAGCCTTCCTCACCGAAACCTGGTGGAACGACTCATCGGCCCCAGACATTGCCATCGCCATCCCTGACGGTTACAAGATCACCAGAAGAGATCGAACCAACGGAATCGGCGGAGGAATAGCCATCGCCCACAAATCCACCCTCAAGATCCACACCCACTCAGACGACATCCTCAAGACAGCCGAACACCTCCACTTCCAGATCCACACGGACCCCAACACCACCCTCAGAGGAACCCTCATATACGGCCCTCCAGGACCAAGACCCCCCTTCAGCGACGCCATCTCCGACCTCGCTAGCACCCACGCCCTCGCTTCCTCAGACTACATCCTCTTAGGAGACCTCAACTTCCACCTGGAGAACAACAATGACGCCAACACCGCATCACTGACCACCAACCTCTCCAACCTAGGACTCCGTCAACTGGTCAACACACCCACCCACATCGCCGGCCACACCCTTGACCCAATCTTCACTGCAAGCAACCACATCTCATTCAGCCACACCTCCGAACTCCACTGGACCGACCACCACTGCGTCCATTTCACCTTCAAGAAAAACACCGAACACCACCGCACCCCACTTCCGCCTCACCGCTGCTGGGGAAAAGTCACCGAAGACCAACTAGCCAGCACCCTCGCCAAAAACCCACCACCCAACCCCACCGACCCGGACTCAGCAGCCATCAACCTCCAACAATGGATCCTCAACTGCACCAACATCCTAGCACCACTCAAGAGACCCACCGTCAACCAAGAAAAGAAAAAAACAGCCTGGTTCACAGACGAACTGACCACCTCCAAACGCACCTGCCAGAAACTCAAGAAAAAATGGATACTCGAGCGCACACCCGACAACCTTGCTACCCTCAAGGAAGCCAGCCGCGAACACCACCAACTGATTCGACTCGCCAAACGCTCCCATTTCACGGAACGCCTTAACAACAACGCACACGACTGCAAGGAACTCTTCTGCATCGTGAAGGAGCTCTCCAACCCCAACGCCAACGTCAACGACGTCCCACCATCCCAGAAACTCTGCAACGATCTCTCCACCTTCTTCTACCAGAAAATCGCAACCATCCACAACAGCTTCAGCACCACACCTCCGCCAGCCCCCACCCCCGACAACGCCCCAGACGCCGACCGCCTCACCACATGGACCCACGTAGACGACACCGAAACCCTAAAGACCATGAACTCCGTCCATTCAGGATCTCCCGCTGACCCCTGCCCACATCACGTCTTCAACAAAGCCGACGCTACCATCGCCCCCCAACTGCGCAAAATCATCAACCTTTCCTTCAACACCGCCACCTTCCCGGACAGCTGGAAGCATGCTGAAATCCAACCCCTCCTCAAGAAACCAAAGGCTGACCTCAACGATCTCAAAAACTTCCGACCGATCTCCCTCCTTCCCTTCCCAGTGAAAGTCATCGAGAAGATCGTCAACGCACAGCTCTCCCACTACCTCGAAGACAACTCCATCCTAGACCCCTCCCAATCCGGTTGCAGACGCAACCACAGCACAGAGACTGCACTCCTCGCCGCCACAGATGACATCAGACAACGAATGGACAACGGCGAAACCTCAGCCCTCATCCTCCTAGACCTCTCTGCCGCTTTCGACACGGTCTGCCACCGCACCCTACTAAATCGCCTCCACGAGGCCGGTATCCATGACAAAGCCCTCAACTGGATCTCCTCTTTTCTCTCCGGCAGAACCCAGAGAGTCCGGCTCTCACCCTTCCGCTCCAAAGCCACCAACCTCATCTGCGGCGTCCCCCAAGGCTCCTCACTGAGCCCAACGCTGTTCAACGTATTCATGGCACCCCTCGCACAACTGGCCCGCCAGCACAACCTCAGCATCCTCTCCTACGCCGACGACACCCAGCTCGTCCTCTCCCTGACCAAAGATCCTCACACCGCCAAAGCCAACCTCCACGAGGGACTGAAATCCATTGCCGACTGGATGAGCAACAGCCGCTTGAAACTTAACTCCGACAAGACAGAAGTCCTCATCCTCGGTCGCTCTCCCTCGGCCTGGAACGGCTCATGGTGGCCCACCGCCCTGGGCCCCCCACCCACCCCAGCCAACCACGCACGAAACCTTGGCTTCATCCTCGACTCCGCCCTTACCATGTCCAAACAGGTCAACGCAGTCTCCTCCTCCTGTTTCAACACCCTCTGCATGCTCCGCAGAATCTTCAAGTGGATCCCAACAGGAACCAGAAAGACGGTGACCCAAGCCCTCGTCAGTAGCAGACTTGACTACGGCAACGCACTCTACACAGGCATCCCTACAAAAGACATCCAACGACTCCAACGAATCCAGAACGCAGCCGCCCGCCTGATCCTCGACATACCCCGCCGATGTCACATCTCCCACCACCTGAGAGACCTCCACTGGCTCCCCGTGGACAAGAGGATCACCTTTAAACTCCTCACCCACGCACACAAAGCACTACTCGACACCGGACCCACCTACCTGAACACCAGACTCAACTTCTACGTTCCCTCTCGTCAACTACGCTCTGCCAACCTTGCCCTCGCCATCGTCCCCTGAATCCAGCGCAAGACCTCTGGCGGCAGATCCTTCTCCTACCTCGCCGCCAACACCTGGAACTCACTCCCTACCTCACTACGCCAGACCCAGGACCTCCTCACCTTCAGGAAACTCCTCAAAACATGGCTCTTCGAACGATAGCAGCACCCCCCCCCCTAGCGCCTCGAAACCCTTACGGGTACATAGCGTGCTTTATAAATCCAATGATTGATTGATTGATTGATTAGTCTCACAGGTGCACTGCCCATCGGGGCATAGGAGGTGGAGCTGGGGCAGTTCAAATATGGACAGGGTAACAAAGTGGGACAGTGGGAGGACAATCAGGGTGGTCTTATTTCCTGGCGGGGGTCTTGCCATCTTGCTCTGTCCTGTTCCTGGATCTCAGGGACCGCTTGCGTGGTGGTTGTCCGTCTGCAGGGGATGGGGTGCTGGTGTGGTGGTCCTGTGGCGGGGCGTCCTGTCCACTAGCGCCGGCAGAGGTGGTGGGCAGTTCATCGTCATGGCTAGTGTCAGGGGCCCCTTGGAGTGCCACGGTGTCCCTCAAGGTCTGCTGTATGTCCTTCAGCACCCCTACGATGGTGCCCAGGGCCTGAGCTCCTCCCTGAACCCCAAATACTGCTCCTCCTGCAGGCGCAGGGTCTCCTGCAACTTGTCCCGGAACGTCGCCATCGTCTCCTGGGAGTGGTGGTATGCTCCTATGATGGAGGAGAGGGCCTCGTGGAGAGTTGGTTCCCTTGGCCTGTCCTCCCTCTGTCGCACAGCAGCCCTCCCAGTTCCCCTATGTTCTTGTGCCTCCGTCCCCTGGACCGTGTGCCAACTACCACTGCAGTGGTGGACACACCGCTGATTGACCTGTCCTGGGTAGGGAGGTTTGGGCCCGCTGGGTGGGTGCTGTGCTGGTGTTACCAGAGGGTGGAAGGTCGGTGTTGGGCTGTGCCTGTGCAAGGGGAACCGACTGTCCTGAGGCCTACGATGGTCCGGGCTGGTCATCAAGATCCAGTAGGGCAGAGCTGCTCTCGTCATTGTGGGCCTCTTCTGTGGGTGGAGTGGTGTTGTCTGGACCCTCTGGTGTGGTGACGGTCCTTCGGGTTCCTGCAGGGGCATAAGAGCATGATTATTGCATGTGCGTGTGTAATGGTGTGCAATGGGTGGGTGTGCGTAAACCCCAGTGCAAGCATTCCTGTGTGGGGGCTTGTGTGATGATGGTTGGGGGGGTGTTCTGGGTATGTGCAGTGAGCATGCTTTAGTGAGGGCTGACCATGCTTAGTTGTGTCATGCAGGGCTTAGTGTTGGGATGTGTGGTTTGTGTTATGGGTACATTAGTTAGGAGTTGGAGTGATAGGGGTGAGGGTGGGGGTGTGTAATAGCATGCAGGTAGGGTGGGGGATATGATAGTTCAGATTTGACTTACCAGTGTCCCATCCTCCACCGACTCCTCCGAGGCCCTCAGGATGCAAGATGGTCAAGACTTACTCCTCCCATGTTGTTAGTTGTGGGGGAGGAGGTGGGGGTCTGCCGCCAGTCCGCTGCACCGCGATGTTGTGCCTGGAGACCGTGGAACGCACCTTCCCCCGTAGGTCGTTCCACCTCTTCCTGATGTCCTCCCTATTTCTTGGGTGCTGTCCCACGGCGTTGACCCTGTCCACTATTCTGCGCCATAACTCCATCTTCCTGGCTATTGATGTGTGCTGTACCTGTGAGCCAAATAGCTGTGGCTCTACCCGGACGATTTCCTCCACCATGACCCTGAGCTCCTCCTCGGAGAAGCAGGGGTGTCTTTGGCGTGCTATGGGTTGGTGTGGGTGAGGTGTGGGGTGGTGTATGTGGTGATGAGTGTGGTGAGTGTAGTGGTGTGTGGTGTTTTGTGCGTGGATGTTGTGTGGGTGATGGTGTTGTGTGCCTCTGTGTGATGGGGTTGTCAATTGCTGTGCTGTCTCTCTGGCCTTCTTTCAGAATTTGTGGTCGTAGGGGTTTGTGGGTGATGTGGGTGTGTATTTTATATTGTGTTGGGTGTGTGGGATTGGTGTTTGTATGTGTATCAGGTGTGTGTATTTTGAATTGTCCAATGTGGCGGTGTTTTGTAGATGTGTGTGTATTTTGAGCGCGGTGGTGTGTACCGCCAATGGAATACCGAGGTTGACTGACCGGCGCATGGATTCGTGGGTCGTAATAGCATGGGTGTGTTTCTGTTGGCGTGGAGGTGGAGGATTTGTTTCCGCATGTTTATCACTGACCTTTGGTGTGGCGGTGTTGTGTGGGTGTCTGAATTTCGGCGGATTCCGAGATGTGTGTCATAAAAGCTGTGGCGGTCTACCGCGGCCGCGGCGGTGTATTGGCGGTCTTCTGCACGACGGTAAGCGCCTTTTACCACCAATGTTGTAATGACCCCCTTTGTCACTTCATAAGATAGCAGTTGAAAAAAGATCAGGGGGCATTTTTCTCCTCTGCTTCTGTCCGGCTTCAGAGCACAGGCAGCCAATTATTGTGAAGTGCTACTGCTCAGTCAGCCACCCATCGAGGGCTTGAAACCAAAACTGCTTTTCTAAATACAGGACAACATGAAGTCATAATTTATCAGCTTCTGTGAGAGAAATCATGTGCCCGAGACATCTTAGAGTTTTTGGTTAGTGGGTCTAATAATTAAATAGAGCATATCAAGGAGCCCTGAGCTTCTGTTAAGGCAGCATGCACACTGAGGCTGCCTCTCGGTGACAGTTAAAACAAAGCATTGGGAGACCAGTATCCCATTCCGACCAGCCAAATTGTTTTTTTTTTTTTTTTTTTCCAAGAGCACGCTGCCAAGTACTGTTGTTGCATAATACGAATGATGCCTAGTGTTGATTCCACGTCATAACTCTTCCTTCCACCACCCTACACTTCTTCTCTCTTTGTCAGAATTATGCAGGTTTTATTTTAATCTGTTCTCCTGCACCTATAACTGTTTTCCCATCATCTCCTCCTTATTCCTTGTTCTTTTCTGCCTTGCTCTCTTTTGCTCTGAGCCAAAAAAAGCCAGTCCACGGAAAACAGTACAAATGCCAACTACCTGCTACCGCCAGCACAAATTAAGCACCGATTAGGACTAACACTCCAGTTTGGAAACCCTTATCTGTTACCTTTCACTATCTTGAGCATGGCTGTGGCAGAGAGTCAGCTTTCCCAGTGTGACAGCAAAATGAATACTGGTCTGTTTTCCACTCATTGAGTCCCTGCTGAGGCATTTCCACACCATGTATTAAAGATAATAATAATATAGCTGCCTCACCACTGGTTACTTCATGTCATTAGGGGGCACAGTTACCAGTCCTTAGGTTTTGTTTGTCTGCCTGGTGCATTGTGAGCATCGTAGTCGTGGTTTGCTTGCTGTAGGTAGAGGGCTCAGCAGTGGAGTTTAGCAGGGAGGGGGAGCTGCAGCACGTCTTGCACCCCTAGTTATAAAGACACAGCAGTTGGAAACACTGTCTCTGACAGCATGAAGGGAGGCCATCAGCTCCACAGTGACATCTAAAGTGAGCTAATTTAGTCCATTCATTTTACTGTCTGATTTTGTTTCTAATTATTATTATTATTTGTTTTGCAGTTTTAAATAGCCATAACTCACCCCGAATGTATTGGAGTGCTTTACAGGAGCACAAGTTACACTTCTAACTGTCATAAATGACAGAGGCTTCTCTGTTTATAGACCTTTGAAAGCTAAAAGGCCAAATTGGCCGTGGCATGGTTAAATAATTCACACAGTCTTCTGCTACCTCTAATTTCTTAAGGGTAGTTGTAGTAAACTTTTTCAGGATTAACATCAGTAACTGTCTCAGTTTTTTGCTTACTCCATGGACCTGTCACAGCAGGTGGAGAATTCTTCTCCTGATCCACCAGTGTCTTGTGGTATCTGCTTACGTGCCATAGTTTTTAGGGTCGAGAGCGCAAGCACACTGACGTGTTGTAATCTGTAGGTGGGCTTTTAACCATGCCCACCACACACCCATCACTATCACTCGTTCATGGGCTTGCCTCTCAAAAATGTGACCATTAGTAAATGCTTTACGTTTGTCCCTGCTTAGGGCAGTTTAGTTACTGCCTTGGCCATCTACCTGTTACATGGATAATTGCACGTTTGCCGATACATTTGACTGCGAGCGAACTTCTTTTTCCTTTTGTGTCTCTCCTTCGCGCTCATGCTCATCGCAGCTGTGGCGCTTTGAATCAGCTCACTTATGTCAACTGTTTTAATTTTCATTCGATTTATGTGGAAAGAAAAATCCAGTTAGGAATTTAGAACGCCAGTAGCTCTAACTCGAGCAAACGCAAGACCCATTGTATTTCAAATGTTTGTTTTCTTTCCTCTCTGAGCCCTCATCTTTCCTCGGCTTTCAATGGCCACTCATTTCACTTGCAACTGGACTATCAGCAACATGTGCTACTTAACTAATCCAGTGGAAGATAGGACTGTAAGCAGTATTAGCACTCCCCAGCTTATTCACAAATACACAACTGACACTATAAGTAAGACAAAAATCCATTGCCAACACTCATAAAAATGTAATTAAGAGAGGGAGGCAGCAATACCACTGAAACATTCTAAGAAAGGCATTTCGTTTGAAAGAAAGTACCCTAAATGTTACTTTGTTTTGTAATTGCATTTATAGATGTGGCACAGCAGCAAAATGCATTAAACTAACAAATGTGTATGTAAAATGGAAAGAAAGACAGAACAAGACACCAAAATCTTATTTCACTATACCCACGTGTGATGCATGCACACTTATTTCACATGCGCACATTTACGATAAACAGACCTTATTTTGTCTAAAGCAGCAACAAACAATTGAGGACCCTAATCTTCAACCTGCCCAGGTTTCCAGAGGGGAGGCACAACTCAATACACAGGAGAACGCTGGCTATAATAGACAGCGAGAGAGACATAGGCATGTTAAATCTAGTTTTAGGGTTATATTTGCACTATGAACGAATACAGCATAAAAAAGAACTTTTTGAGCAGATGCTTTCCATCATCCCACCTCTCACACAACAGTCATCAAGCCTGTCTGTACAGGTGCATCTTTCTACTCTTGGCACTTGAAAAATAGGGATGTGGATCATTATTTCTCCGAGTGGCACTAAGTAGTGGTGATGCAAGACTTTTTGGCTAGGACACTCAAGAAAACAAATATTTAGTTTTTTGTATAGTGCTCTGTGCAGACTATGGTGGTCATTACAACCCTGGCGGTCGGTGATAAAGTGGTGGTAAGACCGCCAACAGGCTGGCGGTAAAAACTACGCAATTACGACCGTGGCGGAAACCATCAACATAGACAGCCACTTTAACACTCCGGTACAAACAAACAGCGCAGCGGTCACCGCCAACAGACAGGCAGAGGACAAAGTACCGCCCACAGTATCACAACAGGCCAATCCGCCACCTTTTCCGGGGCGGATTCACAGTGGATAAAAACACAGCAGAAACAGGATTCCGAAGGGAAAACGCTCACCTCTACACACCTCACAGTTACACCCCCAACACCCCCCCCCCCCCCCGGAAGAATGCAAAGACAAAAGAAAATGAGTGTAACCACTGCAATCTATTAAGATCAAGTAGGCAAAAATATATATTTATACACCATTAACAAAATACACACCAAGCATAGTAGTCCAGGTAGTGCTCCAATTAAGTCCGTGGAACACTGGGCCCACACGGTATGGGCGAGGCCCACACAAGATCCCCGACCATGACGGAGAGAGCACTGCAGGGGCATCAGAGAGCAAGAAAACAGGCACCTCAGGGGGAGGGAAAGGGGGGACACCTCAGCCGGTTGAGTGCACGTAGCCAAATCCACGAGGGGACCACATACCCACTGTTCAATCCTGGGGAGTGCAAAGCCACAGTCTCTCAAGTCTCTACAGTGGGTGGGTTGCCCACTGTTCAATCCTGGGGAGTGCAAAGCCACAGTCTCTCAAGTTTCTACAGTGGGTGGGTTGCCCACTGCTATATCCTGGGGAGTGCAAAGCCACAGTCTCTCAAGTCTCTACAGTGGGTGGGTTGCCCACTGTTTAATCCTGGGGAGTGCGAAGCCACAGTCTCTCAAGTGGATGACAGTCTCCACTGGTTCTGGAGGGGGCATGGTGCCCAGAGTGCTTTATCCTGCTAAGGACAGAGGTAGTGGATGGATCTCTCCACTGGTTCTGGAGGGGGCATGGTGCCCAGAGTGCTTCATCCTGCTAAGGACAGAGGTAGTGGATGGATCTCTCCACTGGTTCTGGAGGGGGCATGGTGCCCAGAGTGCTTCATTCTGCCCGTGACGGACTCAGTAGCATCAGTGCCCTTGGCGCTTATGGGCCAGCGTTGCTTGAGACGGCGGTGCCCTGTTCAGCGGTGCTTGAGACGGCAGTGCCCTGTTCAGCGGTGCTTGAGACGGCTGTGCCCTGTTCAGCGGTGCTTGAGACAGCGGTGCCCTGTTCAGCGGTGCTTGAGGTGGGTGTTTGAGACGGCGGTGCCCTGTTCAGCGGTGCCTGAGGCGGCGGTGCCCTGTTCAGCAGTGCTTGAGACGGCAGTGCCCTGTTCAGCGGTGCTTGGAGCGGTGGGCTCCTTTGCAGTGACTCAGCTGCTGGTGGTCCTTCATGGCCCAGCGGGGCTTGTGCTGGCGGTCCTCTCTAGCCCAGCGGGGCTTGTGCTGGTGGTCCTTCATGGCCCAGCGGGGCTTGTGCTGGTGGTCCTCTCTGTCCCAGCGGGGATGACGGCTGTGGCCTCCTGGGCAGCAGGGCTGGTGGCGGTGGCCTCCTGGGCAGCTGGGCTGGTGCTGGCGGTGGCCTCCTGGGCAGCAGGGCTGGTGGTAGTGGACTCCTGGGCAGCTGGGCTGGTGCTGGCGGTGGCCTCCTGGGCAGCTGGGCAGCTGGGCTGGTGCTGGCGGTGGCCTCCTGGGCAGCTGGGCCGGTGCTGGCGGTGGCCTCCTGGGCAGCTGGGCCGGTGCTGACGGTGGCCTCCTGGGCAGCGGGGATGATAGCAGTCTTCTCCGCTGTGCTGCTATTCCCAGACTTGCTGAGTTTCTTGTGGCCCTTCCCCACCTTAGAAGGTGTTGCAGCTGACTCCACACTCCCACCTGTACCACTGGGAGCGGCTTTGGTGGCTGGAGTCTTCCCCCCTCTCCCGCTGGGCACTGGCCAACTTCTGAGGCTTGACGGGTGGGGGACTATCTGTGCTGTGACTCCGTGCCACACTGGCTGCCCTGGTGGCCGGTGCACTCCACATTCCGGTGACTACAGGCACCACTGGTCCCGGAGATGTTGTGGCTGAGGTGCTAGTTCGGGACCTAGGAGACGGACGGGGCGGGGGAGGTGTGGGAAAGAGGTCAAGGTTGGACAGGAAAAGTTTCTTGGAGACACTGGGACGGGTAGCTGGAGGGGGTTTGTGAGTGGAGGAAGAAGTTGTGGTTGTAGGGGGTGTTCGTTTGCTGACTTTGGGTGAAGGTGCATGCGCTGGAGGCTGTTGTGAGGTGGATGGCTGTTGGGTGGGTGGGTGCCTGCGTTTGTGTATCTTTGGAGGGGGCGTCACAGACACACTGGGGGAGGACACAGGGGATGTGTGAATGGAAGAGGGGTGGTGGCTGCACGTGAGCGGGGTGTGGTGGTGGGTGTGCTGGTGATGGTAGTAGTGGCTGTAGAGGTAGTGCATGCAGGTGTGAGTGTAGACGACACAGGGAGGGAGGAGGGAGACGAGGAGGAGGGGGACACAGTGGAGGCAGTGGATGTTGGTGTGTCTGCATGTGTGTGATGCTTGCGTGAGTGCCTGTGGGATGTGTGGTGCTTATGTTTGCCTGAGCTTCCCTTGTGTGTTGAGGTGTGTGCATGCTGTTCTGAAGGTGTGCTTGGGATAGGCTGGGGTACAGGGGATTGGGTCAGGGTGGAGGAAGTTGGAGGCTAGATACAGGAACAATGGCAGCCATCAGTGCTGAGGCCAGAGTCTGAAAAGCTCGCTGAAGGGCCGTCTGACCAGAATGAATGCCCTCCAGCAATGCATTGGTTTGTTGCAACTGCCTTTCTACACCCTGGATGGCATTCAAAATGGTAGACTGACCAACAGTGAGGGACCTGAGGAGGTCAATGGCCTCCTCACTGAGGGCAGCAGGGGTGACTGGGGCAGGGCCTGAGGTGTCTGGGGGAAAGGTGATGCTCACCCTCCTGGGTAAACGGGCACGGGGCAAAGGCTGAGGGGCTGCTGGGAGGGCAGTGCTGGAAGGGGGGGTGGCGGCTGTAGATGGGGGGGCACAGATGTTGCCGCCACCACAAGGGAGCTCCCATCAGAGGACGAGTCTTTGTCACTGGTCTCAGCTCCTGTTCCCCCCGTGGAGCTCCCCTCGCCCTCCATCCCACTGGTGAAGTCTGATTCCATAGTGTGGCCCTCCATGGCCATGTGGGATGCAGCCCCCTCGTGCTCCGTTGCCACTGCTCCTCCGCCTGATGATGCTAATGCACACAAGAACAGGGAGACCACAAAAGGGGGGGAACAACAGAAGAAAGACATGTTGAGTGCATGCATTACCGCTACCGTTGGCAGACACAACAGACACAGAAGCCCCCTGCACTACGCCGTGCTCTTGGGCTCCACTGTTCAATTCCTGGGAAATGGCCCACTAGTCTATGGACGACATCTGCACACATGGCTGACACAGGGACATGACTAGGTGTAGTTGGCACTCTACAGAGGTGCGGTGGGGTGCCACATGGCCTGCCTTACGGAGGGACCTTGCCTACGGAACCCGCCCTGGCCTAGGGAAACCCACAGCCCACCTTCCCCACCCAGACCACTCCACTGCGTACAAAATCAGCAGAATGAGAGTGTACTCACCCCCTTGTGGCTGCTGTGATGCCCTCAAGCGCCCATCCAACTCCGGGTACTCCACCGCCAGGATCCTGAACATCAGGGGGGTCATGGTGCAACAGGCCCCCCTCCCACGTTGGGAGGCCATCCCCAGCTGAGCCTCCGCCGTCTTCTTGCTCCAGCAGCGAATGTCCTCCCATCTTTTCCGGCAGTGGATGCTCCGCCTGTGGTAGACCCCCAGGGTCCGGACGTCCTTAGCGATGGAACGCCAAATATATTTTTTCTGGTGGGCGCTTACCTACATGATTTGTGCAGGGGGAAGAGAAACTTATTACCAACTGCACCATCACAGTCATTGGCCCCCATGCCTACCCTTGGCATGTGGCACACGCACTCACCGTCGTTTCATGCACGCCGCACTCTACCCCCTTCCTTCTTACATCCACACCTCTCCACACAGGCATAGCCCATACAGCATGCTCCCAGTGTACTTACCTGTTTATCTGGAGGACCGTAGAGTAGCGTGTACTGGGGGAGGACTCCTCCGATGTGAAGGCAGGGGCCCTTTCCCCAGACACTCGAGCCATTGTCTCTTCCAGACCGAGGTCACAGCAGCACTTGCAGTGTAGGTCCTCTCCTGTCAAAGATCAGGTATTGAGTGATTGAAGTGATAGGAAATGGTGGTCAAGTCCACGGCGGTGCGTACCGTCATCGCCGGCGTACATCGTCAGTGGCTCCTGGGACCCATAAGGTCCAATGTTAACCAATGCAGCATTGCGCAGCGGTCTTCGACCGCCTACCGCGACTGTGTAAAACACCAGCGCAGTTACCTCACATCCCATTGTCCCACTTTACAGGTCAGGCAGATGCCATTTCAGGGGCCCACATGGCTTCATTTTCAACTGCGTCCCACATACCTAGGCCTAGACTCAACACACATACAGGCCACTTTTTAGATTATGATTGGTGTTCTGTGTAAGCTAGGGGTACATACCTCTGAGTAGTTTGACTCTGTGCTCACTGTTGTCCTTCATAGGCATCGTCCACTGGGACATGTGAGCAGATGGCAGCATCCTCCGGTATACCGACCGTTGGTGGACCTGTCGACAATGGAGGAAAGACATGTGATCATCACATACAGGCTTGACCGTGCCACAATCCAGGAACTGTGTACCCAGTTGGAGCCAGACCTGATGCCAGCTATCCGCCATCCCACAGGAATTGCCCCCTCAAGCGCAGGTGCTGTCAGTGCTCCATTTCCTTGCAAGTGGGTCATTTCAAACAACAGTGGCCATAGCATCTGGGATGTCCCAGCCTATGTTTTCCAACGTGTTGTTCAGAGTGTAGTCTGCCCTGCTGAAACACATACGGAGCTACTTCGTTTTCCCTCAGGTGGAGAATTTGCCTACAGTGAAAGGTGATTTCTATGCCCTGGGACATATCCCCAACATCATAGGTGCCATTGATGGGACACATGTGGCTTTGGTCCCCCCCACAGGAGTGAACAGGTGTACAGAAACTGGAAGAGTTATCATTCGATGAATGTACAGATGGTATGTTTGGCCGACCAGTACATCTCCCATGTGAATGCCAAGTTCCCTGGCTCAGTGCATGATGCCTACATCCTGCAGAATAGCAGTATCCCTTATGTGATGGGTCAACTCCAGAGGCACTGTGTGTGGCTATTAGGTGAGCACCTGGAAGCTAGTCAGTGGGAATGGTTGTATGGGTCTGGGGATATCCCTCCAGGTTAGTGTGTCTAACAGTTGTCCCTCGCCATTTGCAGGTGACTCTGGTTACCCCAACCTTTCATGGCTACTGACCCCAGTGAGGAATCCCAGGACAAGGGCAGAGGAACGCTACAATGAGGCCCATGGACGAACTAGGAGGGTGATCGAGCGGACCTTCGGCCTCCTGAAGGCCAGGTTCAGGTGCCTCCATATGACAGGTGGATCCCTATTCTACTCACCAAAGAAGGTGTGCCAGGTCATTGTGGCCTGCTGTATGCTTCACAACTTGGCTTTGCTACGACAGGTGCCTTTTCTGCAGGAGGATGGTCCAGATGGCGGTGTTGTTGCAGCTGTGGAGCCTGTGGATAGTGAAGACGAGGAAGCAGAAGAAGAAGACATGGACAACAGGAACTCAGTGATCCAGCAATATTTCCAGAGGAACACAGGTAAGAATACAAACCTGCCTACTACATGTACTTAAACACTACTACCTCTCTACTGTCTGTCCTTTTCACCCAGTGTATGGCCACTGAGTTGTCACTTTCCCTTACGATTTCACAGATGCGGGTGTGTAAGGAAATGCCTCCTTGGCATGGTTACCCCCTGACTTTTTGCCTTTGCTGATGCTATGTTGACAATTGAAAGTGTGCTGAGGCCTGCTAACCAGGCCCCAGCACCAGTGTTCTTTCCCTAACCTGTACTTTTGTATCCACAATTGGCAGACCCTGGCATCCAGATAAGTCCCTTGTAACTGGTACCTCTGGTACCAAGGGCCCTGATGCCAGGGAAGGTCTCTAAGGGCTGCAGCATGTATTATGCCACCCTAGAGACCCCTCACCCAGCACAGACACACTGCTTACCAGCTTGTGTGTGCTGGTGAGAACAAAATGAGTAAGTCGACATGGCACTCCCCTCAGGGTGCCATGCCAGCCTCTCACTGCCTATGCAGTATAGGTAAGACACCCCTCTAGCAGGCCTTACAGCCCTAAGGCAGGGTGCACTATACCATAGGTGAGGGTACCAGTGCATGAGCACTGTACCCCTACAGTGTCTAAACAAAACCTTAGACATTGTAAGTGCAGGGTAGCCATAAGAGTATATGGTCTGGGAGTTTGTCAAACACGAACTCCACAGCACCATAATGGCTACACTGAAAACTGGGAAGTTTGGTATCAAACTTCTCAGCACAATAAATGCACACTGATGCCAGTGTACATTTTATTGCAAAATACACCCCAGAGGGCACCTTAGAGGTGCCCCCTGAAACTTAACCGACTGTCTGTGTAGGCTGACTAGTTCCAGCAGCCTGCCACACTAGAGACATGTTGCTGGCCCCATGGGGAGAGTGCCTTTGTCACTCTGAGGCCAGTAACAAAGCCTGCACTGGGTGGAGATGCTAACACCTCCCCCAGGCAGGAGCTGTAACACCTGGCGGTGAGCCTCAAAGGCTCACCCCTTTGTCACAGCACCGCAGGACACTCCAGCTAGTGGAGTTGCCCGCCCCCTCCGGCCCCGGCCCCCACTTTTGGCGGCAAGGCCGGAGAAAATAATGAGAATAACAAGGAGGAGTCACTGGCCAGTCAGGACAGCCCCTAAGGTGTCCTGAGCTGAGGTGACTCTAACTTTTAGAAATCCTCCATCTTGCAGATAGGGCTTAGGATTGTGACCCCCTCCCCTTGGGAGGAGGCACAAAGAGGGTGTACCCACCCTCAGGGCTAGTAGCCATTGGCTACTAACCCCCCAGACCTAAACACGCCCTTAAATTTAGTATTTAAGGGCTACCCTGAACCCTAGAAAATTAGATTCCTGCAACAACAAGAAGAAGGACTGCCTAGCTGAAAACCCCTGCAGAGGAAGACCTGAAGACAACAACTGCCTTGGCTCCAGAAACTCACCGGCCTGTCTCCTGCCTTCCAAAGAACTCTGCTCCAGCGACGCCTTCCAAAGGGACCAGCGACCTCTGCACCCTCTGAGGACTGCCCTGCTTCGACGACGACAAGAAACTCCCGAGGACAGCGGACCTGCTCCAAAAAGACTGCAACTTTATCCAAAGGAGCAGCTTTAAAGACCCCTGCAATCTCCCCGCAAGAAGCGTGAGACTTGCAACACTGCACCCGGCGACCCCGACTCGGCTGGTGGAGAACCAACACCTCAGGGAGGACCCCCGGACTACTCTACGACTGTGAGTACCAAAACCTGTCCCCCCCTGAGCCCCCACAGCGCCGCCTGCAGAGGGAATCCCGAGGCTTCCCCTGACCGCGACTCTCTGAAACCTAAGTCCCGACGCCTGGAAAAGACCCTGCACCCGCAGCCCCCAGGACCTGAAGGACCGGACTTTCACTGCAGAAGTGACCCCCAGGAGTCCCTCTCCCTTGCCCAAGTGGAGGTTTCCCCGAGGAAGCCCCCCCTTGCCTGCCTGCAGCGCTGAAGAGATCCCTTGATCTCTCATTGACTCCCATTGCGAACCCGACGCTTGTTCTAACACTGCACCCGGCCGCCCCCGCGCCGCTGAGGGTGAAATTTCTGTGTGGGCTTGTGTCCCCCCCGGTGCCCTACAAAACCCCCCTGGTCTGCCCTCCGAAGACGCAGGTACTTACCTGCTGGCAGACTGGAACCGGGGCACCCCCTTCTCTCCATTGAAGCCTATGCGTTTTGGGCACCACTTTGAACTCTGCACCTGACCGGCCCTGAGCTGCTGGTGTGGTAACTTTGGGGTTGCTCTGAACCCCCAACGGTGGGCTACCTTGGACCAAGAACTGAACCCTGTAAGTGTCTTACTTACCTGGTAAAACTAACAAAAACTTACCTCCCCCAGGAACTGTGAAAATTGCACTGTGTCCACTTTTGAAATAGCTATTTGTGAATAACTTGAAAAGTATACATGCAATTGAAATGATTCAAAGTTCCTAATGTACTTACCTGCAATACCTTTCAAACAAGATATTACATGTTAAATTTGAACCTGTGGTTCTTAAAATAAACTAAGAAAAGATATTTTTCTATAACAAAACCTATTGGCTGGATTTGTCTCTGAGTGTGTGTACCTCATTTATTGTCTATGTGTATGTACAACAAATGCTTAACACTACTCCTTGGATAAGCCTACTGCTCGACCACACTACCACAAAATAGAGCATTAGTATTATCTCTTTTTACCACTATTTTACCTCTAAGGGGAACCCTTGGACTCTGTGCATGCTATTCCTTAAATAGCACATACAGAGCCAACTTCATACAGGGTCCCACTGTGTGACATCTGCTTTGATTCCTCATGGACTAGAGCTGTGTGACATAGGTATGTTGACATTACAAATGAAAGAGCTTTTTGCCACAGTAATTGCTAATACAGTGTTTCCGAAATCACAGACTGACTCCAGATTGTTTTGTGCTTTCAGGGCGTTTATTTTAGTGCTCAAAATTGGAGGGGGTAGCAAAATGGTGAGGGGTGATGGCAGAGGAATGTCCATGCCAGAGTCCAGTCTATTAGTCTCACAGGTGCATTGCCCAAATGGGCATTGGAAGGGGAGCTGGGGCAGTTTAAGGATGGAGGGGGTGACAAAGTGGGACAGTAGGATGACAATCAGGGTGGTCTAATTTCTTGGCGGGGGTCTTGGCATTGTTCTCTGTCTTTGTCCTGGATCTCAGGGACTGTTTGCAGGTGGTTCTCCCTCTGCAGGGGGTGGGGTGCTGGTGTGGTGGTCCTGTGGCGGTGCCTCCTGTCCACTAGCTCCGGCGGAGGTGGTGGGCAGTTCATCGTCCAGGCTAGTGTCAGGGGCCCCTTGTAGTGCCACAGTTTCCCTCCTGGTGTTGTGTACTTCCTTCAGCACCCCTACAATGGTGCCCAGGGTGGAATTGATGGATCTGAGTTCTTCCCTGAAGCCCAAATACTGTTCCTCCTGCAGGCGCTGGGTCTCCTAAAACTTGGCCAGTACCGTTGCCATCGTCTCCTGGGAGTGGTGGTATGCTCCCATGATGTTGGAGAGGGCCTCGTGGAGAGTGGGTTCCCTGGGCCTGTCCACTCCCTGTTGCACAGCAGCCCTCCCAGTTCCCCTGTGTTCCTGGGCCTCCGTCCCCTGGACCGTGTGCCCACCACCACTGCCCCCTGTTGTTGGGGTGGTGGGTTAGCCTGGGTTCCCTGTAGTGGTGGACACACAGCTGATTGACGTGTCCTGGGGACGGAGGTATGGGCCCGCTGGGTGGGTGCTGTGCTGGTGTTTCCAGAGGGGAGAAGCTCTGTGGTGGCCTGTGACTGTGTGAGGGGAACCGACTGTCCTGAGGTCCCCGATGGGCCAGGCTGGTCATCTAGATCCAGTTGGACAGAGGTGCTGTCATCACTGTGGGCCTCTTCTGTTGGTGGTGTGGACATGTGTGGACCCTCCTGTCCGGTGACGTTGGGTAGGGGTCCTGAAGGGGTATAAAAGTATGTTTATTACATCTGTGTGTGGCATGGTGTGCAATGGGTGGGTGACCGCGTACCCCAGTGCTTGCATTCCTGTGTGGGACCTTGTGTGATGATGGTTTAGGGGGGTGTATGGGTATGTGCAGTGGGCATGCTTTAGTGATGGGTGTCCATGCTTTGTTGTTGCATGCAGGGCTTGGGGTTAGGATGTGTGGTTTGTGATATTGGGAGATTTGTGAGGAGTTAGAGTGAGGGGGGTGAGGGTGGGGGTATGTGCTGGCATGCAGGTAGGGTGGGGGATGTAATAGTTAAGATTTGACTTACCAGAGTCCATTCCTCCACCTACTCCTGCGAGGCCCTCAGGATGCAGAATCGCCAAGGCCTGCTCCTCCCATGTTGTTAGTTGTGCTGGGTCCGCCGCCAGTCTGCTGAACCGCAAAGTGGTGTCTTGAGACCACGGAACACAACTTCCCCGTAAGTCGTTCCACCTCTTCCTGATGTCCTCCCGATTTCTTGGGTGCTGTCCCACTGCGTTGACCCTGTCCACTATTCTTCGCCATAGCTCCATCTTCCTTGCAATTGAGGTGTGCTGCACCTGTGATCCGAATAGCTGTGGCTCTACCCAGACGATTTCCTCCACCATGACCCTGAGTTCCTCCTCCGAGAACCTGGGGTGTCTTTGCCGTGCCATGGGGTGGTGTAGGTGATGTGTGGGGTAGTGTGTGGGGTGATAAGTGTGCTGCTATGTAGTGGTGTGTTGTGTGAGGTGTGTGGAAGTTCTGTGGGTGATGGTGTTGTGTGCCTGTGGATGCTGGTATTGTTGATGGTGGTGTCTCTCTCTGGCCTTCAATCGTGATTTTTGGTCGTAGGGGTTTGTGGGTGATGTGGGTGTGTGTTTTATATTGTATTGGGTGTGTGGGAGTGGTGTGTGTATGTGTATCAGGTGTGTGTATTTCGAATTGTCCAATGTGGCTGTGTTTTGTAAGAGTGTGTGTATTTTGAGTGTGGTGTTGTGTACCGCCAATGGAATACCGCAGTTGAAAGACCGCCGCGTGGATTCGTGTGTCGTGATAGTGTGGGCGTATTTCTGTTGGCGTGACGGTGGAGGTTTTGTTTTCGACAGTTTATCACTGACCTTTGGTGTGGCGGACTTGTGTGGGTGTCTAAATTTTGGCGGATTCCGTGCTGTGGGTCATAATAGCTGTGGCGGTTTTCCACGGCCGCGGCGGTGTGTTGGCGGTCTTCTGCACAGCGGTAAGCGGCTTTTACCACCAATGTTGTAATGACCACCTCTATCACCTCTAGACACTGGTGATTTATTCACAGCTGTCGAAAAAAATTGGCCACATACAGATAAAGTGACTTACCCAGAATCAAAATGTATTTGTCACTTAGAGAAGCCGTGATTAAATCCCTGCTCATTCCTTAGCCTGTAACCAAAACCTCCACCTGATTGCTTTGTTATCCACAATTCGAGTGACAAATCCATGCCACTTTACGCCCTCCTCTAGAAGGGCCTAAGTCGCTGGATATCTCATCCCACATTAAATGCAACTGTGGGGCATTTTCAACAGATAAAATGTTCGCATTGCTTGATTTGTTTTAGTTTAAATACATTTATTTACATTCATAAGACACAGAACCATGGGGCACAGTGGCACATTTCAGGATATTTCCAATTTGACTGAAAAAACACTGTCCAATAAAATGAAGGGAAAGTAATTAGGTGTATACCAAAGTAATTCTAAGAGGACATGTCTCAGGAAGGTAAGTCACTATAGTCTTCACTACGGCTCATCCTAAGCCTGTTCACGGGAAGGGGAGAAGAGAGAGAAAAAATTTAAAGGTATAGCTAAACTACACAAGCTGCCTTATCCCATCCTTCTGAGAAAGATCCTCTGGACTTTTACCAGGACCAAGTAACTCCTCAAACCAAGGATACATTCAAGACCCTCAACGTAGCTGGCATCAAGAACATCAACCCCAATCTCCTGTAGAGAGTCACATGGAGTCATCCAGTCCCTGCTCTAAGCTCCTTGCTAATGCCTTTGCAAGCAGCCTGTGAAAAAAAAAAGATATTCTTCCCCCGTGGTCAGTGCTCAGGTGTACAGAGAAGCCCATTGAGACTGTAAACCCTCTTGACACCATGTCTCATACAATCTTTAGTTGGGCCTTCTTCCTGGTGAGTGTAGCAGCATGCAAGTCCTCGAAAAAAGCTAAATGCTTTTCCATCAACAGAACACATTTTTTTAGGGCGGCCTCGCAATAAATACTATCTATTCCATCATTAGATTCCACCAGCACTAACACAGCACCTCCTCTGCCTCTCTCAGATTTTCTTTTCTGCGGAAGGGAAAAGTGTGTTTGCCTTTCTGACCAATCCACAAATTTCAGTAGGTAACAGGCCCAACAAATTTAGGGGGTCATTATGAACACGGCGGGAATCCCCGCTGTGTTCATGCTGGTGGTCTTATCACAGACCGCCAGCCCCCTTGAGACCCCGCCAGCCGAATAATAGACATTCTGTGGGGTCGGGACATTGCCAAAGGCTACACATGGAGCCGTCGTCAATGCTGATGGTCGAGCAGATCACTGCCCATAAATCAGGCAGTGACCTGCACAACGGGCACTGCACGGGGGCCCTGCACTGCCCATGCCAAGTGCATGGGCAGTGCAGGAGCCCCCAGGGAGGTCAGGGGGGCCCCCCAGCACCCCTTCCGCCAGCCTTTCCCTGGTGGGTGAAACCACCAAGAAATGGCTGGCGGAACAAGGGTTCTTTATCCGCAGGGCAGCGCTGCTTGCAGTGCTGCCCTGTCGGACAAAGAATTCCGCCATCGCCAGGCTGCCTGTCGGCGGTAGTCTGGTGGTGGTGGAAGGCCGCCTGTGGCAGTCCCTACTGCCTTCATTATGTGGCAGTCTCGACTGCCATGCCGGTGGCGGTAATTTCCGCCGCCACCGGCATGGTGGTCTTGACCGCCAGGTTCATAATGAGGGCCTTAGTATCATTTGAATTACTCCAGGGAGGGCCTGTGCCACACCCTCAGCTGGAATTCCTAGAACTCTTAAGTGGGTGCACCACAGCAGATTATGGAGGGCCACTACCTTCTCCATTCTCACTAAGATTTCCTATGTACTGATCCGAAAGGTCTTCATTTTTCAAATGTCTGTCCAACCTAGGCTTATTGCATTTCCATTGTTGTCAATCTCTCTCCATCTTCTCTACTTACTCCCGTACACTAAAAGCATTATTCCAGTCAAGCTTTCATTTTCTCCTCAATTCCCTCGCAACAGTTACAAATTACTTAATTTTATCTCTCAGCTCAGAGTTCAGGGCTTTGCTGGAGTTAAAGTAGGCAGGTTCACTGATCATCATTTCAGAGTATTCCTGGGGCTCCTCATACAGATCCTCTCAGCATTTGCAAACCAAACATGCCATGGTGGAAAGACATTCTCCTTTTCCTTTTCTCCCCCTGCAACCAAAGAGAGGTGGCAGGAAAGTAAATGATAAAATTGCACAATTAGCCATCAGTTTTCTAATGCATTGTGATGGGACAGTGACTAGCCAAATTGCTCCAAAAATATTCTAGAAGACTTGTTATACTGTGGCTAATTCGACTGGGTCCTGCATGTTTTACAATACACCATTTGGCATTGGTTGTCCCAGAAACTGTACCATTAGCATGAAATTTCACTTTCTTCCAGGTTTACTGCCTCAAAGTGCATTTAAATGCCACATTTAACAGTGCTAAATTACTCCTGGGGAGCACCCATAAGTAATTTTGACTCAAGCTCTGAAGTTGGCTCCGCCTCCACTGTTAAAAATCTAAGATTACCCCGCTTCTCTGTGCCTCCATTCCCCACTAAAGTTCATGTCTAGTTTAACTCTTGAGTGAAGTGCTGATATGGCAATCCCGATAACATTTAATAGACTGGTATAAGTGACTGTGTGACTGATGTCCATGAGCTGAAAAAGAGATTGCAAGAAACCATAACACATTGTCTTTCACATTTTGAGTTAAAAGGACAATTTTTGTTGTTAGTTATGAAAATATGTTGTACTTCCTTCTCTCAAATTAAAAAATAAGATTCATCCTGTTGGGTCCACGTCAAGAAAGGGAGCTCCCATGCCTGGGTGGAGAAAGCCCTGCTGGTTTCATATCCATTTAGCATGGGGTAGGAACCCAGGCGATGCTTTGTATGCCTGCATGATCATGTGTAATTGTGCTTCACCTTGCTCGTCAAACCTTCCTCTCCAATCCAGCTTTCAGAAAGGTCAGGGTACTATACTGAAGAATTGCTGAAAGTAGTTTTTAAAGCAGCAACCCACATGTTAGACCCAGTTTCCTGGGCACCAAGGCACTCAGGGGCAACCCTGCTCCAATCACATCAGCTGGAGTGGCCCCGACGGTGTCCTGGGGTCTCAGTACTAGTAGACCCAAAACTGGTTAACCAAGTACTCCTCTCCAGCACTTGCTCTAGCAGGGTAGCAAGATCCAAGGCTTACTCAAGGAGGAGAGGTGGGTTTAGACATTCAGAATACAGGGTTGCTCTCTCAGGGTAGCAAGAGTCCAAGGCTTACTCAAGGAGGTGAGGTGGATTTAGAGATTCAGAATACAGGGTACACTCTACTACGAGCTAATAAGATCAATGTCCAGTGCTTTACTTTACTTTTTAAAAAGAAAAGTACTTTAATACACATAAGAGACATATGCTACACATAAAACTAGGAAAAACAGTGAAAGCCACACATCCTTACAACCCTCTGGGCCAGACTTCTGATCCCAAAAAAGTATTATAGCACCTAGACACTAAGCATTATACAAACACAGTTAGCATGTAGACACACAATTAGCATTGCATATTACAGACCATGTTACACAGGGTTGCTCTCATTCGCTAAAGCCATGATACCAATCCTTGTACGGTAATGGTGGAGTTTCAGCATATGTTGTGAACTCAAGTGTTCCAGATCAGCCCCAGAACCCACCACCCAAAGAAGAGAAGTGCCCACCTGTCCTAAGCAAGGACACCACTCTGGTGGTGTCAGGGATCTGATCACAGGTGCCTGATGTGTTGGCAGTTTACTTGAGTCTCACTAGACCAGTAGCCAATGGCTAGCTGTAGAAGGGTGTTAGCTGGCCAGAGTGCCAAAACACCCCGTTAACCCCATGTAACACAAAGAGAAAGGTAGGGGACCTGTACCACATGACACTCTTCCCCAGCTACAGATTGTAACTGTAAGTATCCCAGGCTCCAACACCACAGGAGAGCCTCTGGGCAGAAGTGACCTCCCCTTCAAAGGCTTGGTGGAATCAAGCTTCCCTGTCTCCCTCTATCTCTGTTGATTTCCTGTAAGATTCCTTATCTTGAGCAGCTGTTTGCAATTTCCTTGTCTTCCAAGCTGATGCTGCTCTGCTCTACAAGCCCCACAAACAGCTGGTCCTCTGTATCTACATTCGGGTAGCTGATTGATCCTTTTGCTCTTTCACAGCTGGCAAATTTCTTCACAGCAGGATCCATCCATCACAGAGAAAACTCCTAAGTTCGGACGTGGTGAGCAAGCTTCTTTGCCTTTACACCACGAGCCCACAGCTGGCTTCTGTAGATGCTTGTTAGAACTGAAGACCAGTCTTGAACAACCACTGACCACTCAGGCCAGACTTTTATCACCCCTGATTGATAAGCTGTTCCAATCAGAGGGTCTACTACTTTTGAATCCATATCTGTGTCATACTCAATGTGTGTATAAGACATGTTTAGGATGAGTTACTGTGCTTCAGGGCAAGCTCTTGGTATCAGCCCAGGATATTCTCCAGAGAGGAATTTTAATTAACTCCAGACCAGGAGGCACTGACCATCGTCCCTCCTAGCAGAGTTAGGGCAGGTAAAGACAGATAAGAGCAAGTGTCTACCCCAGCCCACCAAGCTTCTTCAAGGAATGGGGAGGGGCACAGGGAGCTGGAATTTCAAGCAGAACAGTTCAGATCACATTAAGCACAATGGCTCACCTCACCAATCTCCCCTATGGAACCTACTAACTCTCAAACACACATCTCAGGTAGACAAAGGCAACAGGACCACAAGCAAAGAAGACAGCACAGACTTGATCAGGAGGGGGGCTAATAGCCTCAGACCCCACCAAGGGTACAAGGATACAGGTTCCCTGACTATAGATTTATTGCTGCCACCACTGTCAGTCTACCACCACCTAGGTAGAGAAGGTAGTAGCGACTCTCTGTGAAATAGGGGTGCACTATGCATGCCCCCTTCGACCTAAGAGCTATGCTCTAGGGTCTCAGTCCATGTAAACAGAGAGATCCTCAGTGGACATACATGTTTGTCATGTTCACTGAGGTAGGGATCTAGAAACCATACAGTAACTTTTAAGTGACTTGCCTGTAGATCAACATAAGGCAGGGAAAGCATGCTCTCCAGAGATATGCAGAAGACTTACTATCCCAACACCACACCTTTCAGTCCTACTAGTACTTTCAATTTGGACAGGTAACTATCTATCCTCAAGCTATCTATGGCACAGTGGTGCCAGGGTCCAGGAGTCTGAAGGACCCACTGCACCCCAATTGTTACTGTTTTTTTACTTCAGAACCTGAAGGAAGAGGGGATAATTGTCCTTGTTCAAAATATAATCAATGGCACCTTACCTATGTCACTGTTGACTTAATAAGCAGAAAAACAGGTTATTTTACCTTTTTCTGCTTAAAACTTTCTCTACTCTGTTACAATGTAACACAAAACATTAACTCCCACCCCCCACCCCCATCCCCACATCTCACTCCTGAATTTTTGGGTCTTGCTCACACAGAGCTTTTGCTGTTTTTCCAGCCTTGAATTTTCCAAACCAATCATAAAACACCATATAGACATACATGGGCTTTTGATCAGCTGTCTTCATCCGCTGGTCTGTTCACGAGTAATTCACATTTTGCTTCTGCCACCACAACCTCTAACAAGGAGTAAGGGGTCAGCCCCCCTTAGCCATTTTCTCTTTTCATTGTGAGGGATGTAATTTTACTCTTGCACATGGGAACCTCACCAAAAAAGTAGTCCACTTCAATGCTAGGTGTGGTAGGCTTTTCTCTGCTTCCATTTCTACAATCATTTCATGTATTTTATTTATTTTTATCATTTTGTACTATTTCTTGGCAAGATTATGTACTCTAATTTTAGATGATAGCAGCCTTACTTTTTATTACGAATACATGTTAATGTCAATTGCAGATGTTTGTAAAAAAGAAAAAAAACGAGTGTGCCAAGACCAGCCCCATTGGCTTTGCTGTTTTTCTTGTTTTTGTTTAGATTTCCCTCTTAGTTGTTTCTGAACGTCGTCATGTATGTTAACTGGCAATTGGCTCCCAGATGACTGACACTTCCTTGGGCCTTTGTCCGTATTGCATGCAAAAAGACAGACATTTTAATAAAGGGCTTTTGTCAAGTTTGAGTGAAATCAAGGAAACAGCTGTCCTTGAAAGATGAAGACTAAATACTAGCTGTAGAGTAGCCCAAGCCTATATTATGTCAAATACTACATATACAAAACTTTTATATTCACACTCCCAAGCCTATATGCAGAGTGTAAAAAGACAACAAATATTTATAGATCCAAAGCTCCTTTCCCTATCTTTCCAATGCTTCTAAGTGTATGCATCTATGCATGTATATGGTTTTTAGGTCGAGCATAGCAGCACACAAGCGCTGCTTTCCGACATGTTGCTATGTATCTGGGCTTTTAACAACTCCCACCTCACACCCATCTCTTTGTCAGCTTGCCCTTCAAAAATCCTTTGATGACATTGGTAAATGGTTTATGTTTCTCCCTCCTTGGGGAGATTTTGTTAGAGGCCATTGCCCCTGTTACATGGCTAATGCACTTTTGCCGATAAGTTTGACTGCATGCGAACTTCTTTTTCTTTTTGTGTCGCTCCTTCGCACTGATGCTCATGGCGGACTGGCGCTGTGAATTGGTTCGCTTATGTCAACTGTTTTACTTTTCATTTTCAATTTATGTGGCAAGAAAAGTCCGGTTAGGAGTTTACAAAGCTAATAACTCTAATTCGAGCAAATGCGAGAACCAATGCACTGCAAATGCTTGTTTTATCTCTGGTGTTGTCGGTGCTTGCACTCTAGGAAAGCCACAATTGTTGGCACTGCCAGTGGCGTTTAGTATGGCTGTACTATGTAGTAAAGCGCTTTGGTCACGGCGCACTATACAAAGACTAAAACAAATAAATATTCCTCACAGTTCGCCAACACCACACACACTGATGACATTTCTCTCTTCAGGTGAGAGAGTTTACATGCACCTGTAAGGGAAGATAAGCTCAGACATCTCCACAGTGTGAAAACCGGGCAAGTGCCATCTGAGGGCGCTTGCACTTTCAGTGGCAGGTGAAACAAACACGTTGCCTTCCCAGACTGGATGCCCTTCGATTCAAGTTTAACGTTAGCCCCCTCTTGCAGTGCCCTGGCCCCCCTCCCATTGACTCCTCGCTGGGCCCAGCAGCAGCATTCCAGCTGTCTCCTTCTCACACGCCCTCCCCCTAGCTACCTAACACACCCCTGCCTCTTTCACGCAGGCCCCTCCCTGACTAAACAAGAACTGTGTGTTTATCACGCCGGATAACAGAGGCTTTGTTTAAGGAAAGTCACAGGGGGCTGTCAGGCGGTGGCCTGCCTTCAAGCATCCACGGGGGCGCGACATGTAGCTCTTAGAGTGCGCCCTGTCTGCACAGACCGGCCAGTCTTGTCTGCAGCACAATGAGATTCCTCTAGACCGCAAGTCCAGGCACATCGAGGAAGAGGCAAAACTTGCTTGGCAGAGAAGCCGGGTTGCCTATGTCAAGGGAGGGCATATTGGGGTTCTTTTTACTCTCTAGTGTTTGTAGTTTTGTTTTGACACTGTCGACAAAGGGATACAAACCGATGCTTTATTTGTGCCAATGTTTGAACGTGGTGGGTGGAGGCACACATTTTTGGGGACCCGAAAGAGGGCAGAGAGAAAGGCAAAAAAGGGGAAAGCAGGGGGAACGTCACGATGGAAAAAACAATGATTAAAAAAAAACAACTCATAAAAGTGGGATAGGCACAGGGAGAGCAGGGTTTTGGAGAGTTTTGAGTGGGGCGGGTCTCTCAGGGTGTCAGAAAAATGGAAAACGCAGGGATCAAAAACAACCCGCAACATTTAGATAGAGACAGGAAGTATAGGGTTTTGCTGAGTGCAGATCTCAGACACGCACTAAGTAAAAGCTGACATTCAAATGGGTCCCTATGAAATCTGTTTTCACATCTTTAATGTTAACACTGACTTTTGAAAAAGGACTGTAAAAACCATGATGGTAATCAGTGTCAGCGATGTAGGTCCTGTTTACATTTCACATCTATAGTTAATCTTGCATTCCCTGAGAGCCTTTGCCTTTTCCAGGATGTTATATTGCAGCTGATTTTTTTTGTTTTTATTCCTGCAGCATATTACTTTTGTATAGTGAACTGAGAGGCCTCTAGGAACTGAGGCTGGGGGCAGGGTAACTTTCTCACAGTGCCTGTAAGTGGGTCAAAAAGATCTTCAGAATACATGATCAACCAATCCTTGTCCTCTGCAGAACGCAGAGACAAATGGTCACGTATGCCAGTTGCAAATGTGACTCTATGTAAAAGTGTATGAAAGAAGTACCAAGCTGTTGGACTACTGACATGGTAAAAGAAAAAGAAAGTGTAATGCTTGTGAGTAGGTGAATTGTAGGTGGGGTGGTGACATGAAGGAGATGCAACAACGTACACGTAGAAGAGAGTGAAAAGATGGTACTGCACAGGAAAGAGGTGAGTTGTGAGATCTGCAGACAGAGGATTTCACAAAGATGTGGAGATAAAAAAGGGTGCAAGGTTCTAACGTAGACTGCGGAGGAAACTGATGCAAAGGGAAGAACAGGAGAGACTGAGACTCTGAAGACCACTGTGTGTGCCACAGGTCATAGTAATGCTTAATTCACTGTCTGATATTTTCAGAACTGAAACATTTCAATTCTATTTAATCACAAGAAAATCATTTTTGTTTCTCATTTATCTTAAACAGCTGGCAAGCATCAGCAAAACCCATAGTCCTGGCTTGTTTCAGGCGTCGGTCAGTTGCTGTGTCATAAATGTGGATGCTATGACGGAAAGCTCGCAGACAGGCAGCAAAAGGCCGGCCAGATGGCACGCTGTGGAAGCATGGCAGTTTAGTGTACAATCCTAAGCCACGCCGTCAATTTCAAAGGTCACGCGGCTTGAAAAGGATTCCTAGGTACACATTAGGTTACACCCTTTTTAGAAACGCCCCTCTTTCTTCATCCCACTTAAAGGTGTTGGGCTTTGGAAAGAGGCATGAGGTGGAATTGAGAAAAGGATCCATAGTATTCGTTCGTCGTCCCACGTATTTGGCAACGGTGGGTTCCTGTGAAAAACTCTGGGCCCCACACTTATTTGACTTTTTTCACTAATTAAGCACTGATATCAATTTCAAAATAAGTATAAGAACATGATAAGCGACTCATAGCTAATATGGGGCACTTCGAGAGTTCCTAAAATGCCATAAAGAGGAAACTAATTTGGTGGGATGAAAAAAACGGGTAGAACCATAACAGTGGTCCCTTCCGAAGAGTCATGGCCTATGTAATGAAGGGCATGGCTTAAAACATGTCAATTAAAAATCCTGTGCTTCACGAAACATCTCACCTTTCTAGTATTTGAGTGTCTCTCGCACCCAGACACACCTCACAATTACGAACATGAGCCTAAAAAAGAAACAAGAATTCAAAATGTTTAAATTCTGAAAATATGAGATTATATTTGTTTTACTTTTGTCTGTCAGTATTTCAACTGCTTTGTACCTCCTTCAAACACTTTCACTTACACTAAACATTACAAGTGGCAATATGTCTCTGTACACCATGCAGAGAGGCCAATGACTGGATGAGAAGGTATTCTGAATATTTTTATGACCCACTGATAGGCTCTTTGAGACCCTTGCATTGCCTTCAACTCCTATTTCAGAGCTCTCAAGCGCAGTCTATTATAAACTCCCATCCACAACATGAGCTTCCACAGACATGTATGGGTGCCCGGTTCACAGTACGTATGATACAAAATGAATAGGCTACACAATAAGAACTACAGAGAGAGAACATCCTGGAAAAAGCAAATACTCGTAGGGAAAAGAAATAAGAACACCATTTAATGAAAAAAATGCTACATCAGGTGCTTAATTTGGGCGGGTGGTTGACGATAAGGCCCAGCAGCACTGTCTTTTAGAGTCCTGGACTTATTTTTAATCATCAGACTTTGACCCACAACAAGAAGGAAAAAGCAGAAATGGGGGGAAGAAGGAGGGACAGAAAGATGGGAAAAAAGTGGCGACGTAAGAAAACACGGATTAAATGGAACCCACGTGAGTGTGATATAGCAATGGGGAGAGTTTACTGGTGGGTGGAAGAGCAATGAGGTGAAATAAAGTCTGAACAGCCTTGGTAATCAGTATTGACGCCACTGACTTGTTAGAAAAATGTGAGCCCAGGGCACCTATAAGATAAGCACTGCCTATCTCTTTGACCCTAATGGTTTTCTACAGTCTCTGTTGAGAAAAGGATTTGTTTTTTAAAACAGCACATAGGGCATATAGGGACCTATTTCAAAGTCAGTTTTTAATTACAGTCAGGTCTGAGACCCAGAAGGACCCGATCCACTTAAAGGCCTGATCAAACATCTTATGCACCATCTTGAATTGTATACACGTTTGTCAACATTTAATGTATGTATGCATGTTTTACAAATAAATAGTATCCCAGTCCACAGCTTCCGAGTTCTCTCCTGCAAGGTGTGGAAATGTATGTGTACTAAAATGTTTTCCTAGCACAGGCCATGTTCACTGCAATTTTATGGGTAAAACGGAAAGATACTGAAAGAGGTCGGACTGGAAACCAATTATCCTGCACACTGCAAGAGGCTGGCAGTATAATTCACCAAGGGCATAGGTGGGTGAGGGCAGGCCACCCTGCTTTGAAAGCAGCCCCCAGTCCTGCACCCCACTGTTAAAATGCCAGACTGGCTAAGTGTTGCAGTGAAAGATCTTCGGGCGCATGTTTCATGTAGCACTGCCCAACACTGTTTTAAGGTCAAGCATAGCAACGCACAAGCGCTGCTTTTCCGACCTGTTGTAATGCATTTGTCGGGTTTAACCACACCCACCTCAAACCCATAACTTTAATTCGTTCATGGGCTTGCCTTGCAAAAATCCCTTGATGTCATTGGTAAATGCTTTACGTTTGTCCACCTTGAGGCTGTTTTGTCACGCATTGCAGATGGCCCTGTTCAATGGATAGTTGCATGATTGCCGACATGCTTTACTGTGAGAAAACAACTTTTTTCTTTGCTCTCTCCCCTTTGCGCTCCATGGTGCTTTGAAGTTTCATACAGTGCAAACTGAGTGACGGTGTTGCAGAACTTGTCACATTCTTCACTACAATATTTACTGCACTCGGAAACTCGCCCCATAATTCTTTGTGGGGGATACACGTGTTAATAGGGTCCACCTTTTTTCCTCTAAATCTTGCAAAACAGGAGTACAAATTTTAAATTGCTGCCTAGTTAAGGAAAGTACCTTACGAAGCAAATGTTTGAGTTTTGAGGGCCATAGATGTTTTCTTAAATTTGCGAACATGGTGCTTCTCTGTATTGTTAAAAAGATTGGCTGCTTTACAACAAAGTCCTAAAGTGTAGGGGTGTTTACCTTGTCATAGTCAGGACTGGGCCTCCACTGCTTCTCTTAAGTGGCAAGCTTTTTTTTTTTGCCATACTCCATAAAACACCATGCCAAGAGTGGCAAGCTTTTTTTTTGCCATGCCTCATAAAACACCATGACAGGAGTCACACTTCCTGCGTGCTTGGTCAGATCCCATAGGCATGTTTTGGGGTGGCAGCCACAATACCTCTGCCCAAATGCACATCGGCTCAGGAAAGCAGCAGCATCCCAGAGCTGCCTTTGGCAAGCTTAACGAGACACTCACTCCATTGACCCCTCTGCATCGCAACCAACGACTTCCCCTCCTCCTCCACTACTGAAAAAATTTAAGAACTCCAGGAATAATGCAAATTTCACCTGAGGGGCCTGAGGAGCCTGTATCCTTTTTCGGTGGAGCTCAAACCTGTGTCCGCCCCAAACTCAGCATCCACGGGGCTCCGACTGAGAATCCAAGCAAATCCATCAGCTCCTTGCTGCATAGAAAAGAGCTGGCTAAAGAAGCCCTCCAACACATCCACAGAACGCTCCCTGGCCAGAGTGCCTAGCATCAGTAAATCATGTATGACTGGCAGCCCAGCAGCATGGACCACCATGAAACTGAAACGCACCAGCAGTAAAGCACTTCATTCACCCAAGCATCCAAAGGGGGTCAGTGGCTGACAAAGGCAACCTGTCATCCCTCAGCCAGGTGGCTGTTGGTGCGTCCACCATGTAAAAAGTGCTTGTACTGTGAGAGGAATAACCACTCTGCCAGTGAGTCTGCAAGGCCACCCTCACCACTGCACTTCTCTACCACTGCGACAACATGACCACCGTTCCCGCCACAGAGCCCTTTGTCTTCAAAGACACACCCTTATCCCAAGCACCTAAGTGGAGGGACTGGGTAGAATGCCTCCAGTTCTATTTTGAAGGTGCAGATATTGAAGTGGAATGGCGCTGCACAATCCTATTGCACCTGGGAAGCAAAGACATTCAAAGAATATTTAAAACCTCACTGAAGCGACACCCAAGACATACACAACACTCATCGCACCCCTAAATGCACACTTTAAACCAAGGGTGAACTACAAGAGATTTGTTTTCAAACAGGCCTGCCAAGAACCAGAAGAGTCTCTTGGTGTCTTTCATGGCAAATTTAAAGAACTAGCAAGCACTTGCGGATTCCATAAAGAGCAGAAAGAAATCAGAGTCAAGATAATCTAAGGCTGCACATCATCCAAACTCAGAGAAGCCATACTCCAGGAGTCCGGAAAATTGCTCCAAGACGTCCCTACTCTAGGAAGATCAAAGGAACTCTAAAAAGTTTGAATGTTGCATATGGAAACTGCTCTCCACTGGACTATTAAAACAGAGCCGGTTAACATAATCCAAACACGACACAACAATGAGACCCTGAAGAAATCACCTGTGTCTAGAAGGGCCTTCAGGTATTGTGGAGGCAAATTCCTAGACCGAATGACTGTCCAGCCAAAAATCACAAATGACCAGCTAGTGGCAAATACAATCACTTTCCCCAAGTCTGCAGATCAACCAAATGCAAGTCGTCCAAAGAAACTGTTCACAGTAATGCTGAACCCTTGAATGAGCTGGAAGACATTGACAACCACAACATTGCAGAATACACAGTATACATTGTCTTCGTCATCGGGCTGCTTGCACTCCATGCCGCCCACTCCCACAGTGCCAAATCCAGGTAGGCCAACACACCATCACCGCAACAATCAACACTAGGGCCTCCATAGTGTTTTTGCAAACAGCCAAGCCGAACCACTGCCTATGCTTGGAAGCTTCAAGTTATTTGTATCCCACTGTGATGCAGGTGTGGACACCACCAGCTGTGTGGCGCATGGAGGTCATAGCATGCTAGGAAGCTGGCCCACCTCCAGGCACTGGACTTAATCTAATTTGCCTTTGATGTGCAGGTTGAGGAGCTATCAAATATACATGCAGAGTTCAAGAATGTATTCCAAAGGATTAGGGGCCAGATGTATCAAAGGGATTTAACCCATTATGTGTCTATGGGAAAATGTGTTCATACATATGGCCCTAGCTGCCTGAAGGACAAAGTCATGTGGCTGCACATTGAACAGTCAACACAGCCTGTAGCACTAAAGGTGAAGACCGAGCTAGATAAATTAGAAGGTGTCAGAATCATTGAAAAAGTCTCCAGCCCCACACCATGGGTATCCCCAATAGAGGTCACAAAAAAACCAAGAGCAACCCAGAAAAGTCTGCATCTGTGTGGACATGAGGCTCGTCAATGTCCCAATTAATCGAGAACACCATCTGACTCCCACTGTTGACAACATCATAGGGGAAAAAAAATTGTTCACTGGAAGCACTCAAGTCCTTAACAATTAAAATCGATATATATCCAAATCAAAACCAAAAAGTCCATTAATCCATTAGAGAAATTCTTCTTCTTCTTTAACCTTTCTTTTTAGCTACCACAGTTGCTAGTTTTAGCAACTATTGCAATAGATTTCCACCACATATAAGGCTAGTATATATCACTGGGTGTATGTCAAAAATGAGAATATTAAGTATGTTTTGGATTCATTAATATTTCAAATACTACATTGATTGGATATTATACATTGTTGACAGCTAAGAGAAGCCTTGATGAAGGCTACGGGGAGATATGTACCCGGACAAAACACGTGTTGGCTTGGCTGTGGTTGCTAAAAAGAAAGATTAAAGAAGAAGAAGAATTTCTCTAATGGATTAATGGACTTTTTGGTTTTGATTTTGATATATATCGATTTTAATTGTTAAGGACTTGAGTGCTTCCAGTGAACAGTTTATTTAGGGACAGCCTTAGGGCTTTCCAATTGAAGGGTGTTTTGGGGAACAACCTTTGGAGAGCACCGTCCATTAGATATTTCAGACGAGATATAGTAGTGAGCGCCCTATTTTCCTAAAATCCCCTTTCGTAATATTTAACATCATAGGGGAGCTCAATGGAGCAAAGTGGTTTTTCCAAAGTTGATCTAAGCTTGGGATACCATCTGCTACTTCTACACCTTGACTTGAGGTAAATAACCATGTTCTACACTAATATGGGCCTCAGGCGATACAGATGACTCAATTTTAGAATATCGAAAGCTGCAGCGGTATTCTAGAATACCATCCAAGAAATGCTCACAGGATTGTCAGGCATCATCACCGTCAATGAAGACATCCTGGTATTTGCCAAAACCATGAAAGAACTACAAATGCCTGAGAGGGGTCCTCGAGAGAATCTGTGACTCTGGGCTAACACTTAACAGATAGAAGTGTAAATTTCTAAAGCAGCAGGTCAGTTTTTTGGCTACACCTCTTGGCTAATGAAGTAGCTCCTGATTCGGATAAGGTACACAAAGTCAAGGAGGGTCCCGCCCAACCAATATCTGCAAAGTAAGACATTTTCAAATAATGGTGAACTACTATGGGTTATTCATAACTGACTTCACAGCCCTTACTCAGCCCTCAGTAAGCTCACGAAGGCCGCAAACCCCTGGACATGGGGTTTGGTACAGGAAGAAACCTTCCAAAAGGTGAAGAAAACACTCTTAGCAGACACCACATTATAACATTTTGACCCAGGGAAGCCAACCACCACTGCACCTTTTGTGAAAGCCAGAGTCACGGTTTTTGCAAATGGCCAAACCAAACCACTGCCCATGCTTGGAAGCTTCAAGTCATTTGTATCCCACAGTGAGGCAAGTGTGGACACCACTGTGTGGTGGATGGAAGTCATGGCATGCTAGTAGGTAGAACCCAAATCTATAAAAGGGTTCCCTAAGGCAAAGATATGGGAGCTGGACAGGGGCAAACTAGAAACAAAAAGTAAATACCCACCTCCACCAATACTTCCACAAAGTGGAATCCCTGTATGTGATAATAATTCCAAGTCAAGCCAAAGTCACCAAAGTATAAACATTCAAAAAGATGCAAAAAATGTATCATTTTATTTACATATATAGATATATTCATCTAATACTGCATACATCTGTAGACATGAATTGGTCTGTATAATCTGGGAAGAAACCAGAACAAAAAGGAATCATTCACACAACCTCAATCACACTCACTAAAAATAGCAAAAATATACAAAAGGACCATTCTCTAAATCAAAGACCCCCCTACATGAATACAAACAACTGAACCTATAAAGTAACCTTATAAACATTCATCCCAGTGGTACAACTTACTTAGGATATTCGGATAATGGTGAACAAAGAAATCATAGAAATTCATCCAAAACAGTTCAATACATTCTTGATTTGATTATCGTTGTAGTTCTTCAGTCATAAAGTCAAATATCTCAGGACCATATATCAAGAGTTTACCTGGAGAGGAATAAGGTCTAATCCAGAGTCCTTCCACAAAAAGAATGCCGCTGCGCGTTTCGGTGCCACGTGACAAATAGGTCACCCACCTTTCTCAGGGCACACAGCAAATATGTGATATTAAAAAACCTACACAGGAGAGGCAGCAGTCCTCATTTACACTGTACCTATGAATACAAAATATTTACATTGTGACCAGTGGCTTGACTAGAAAACAATATCTATCCATAGTGGCTTTATTTCTAAAAATGGCCAACTACGGTGCCAGTGGACCTCCATGATGTTATAGCATCCCCTTTGGTATGTCCGCATGCATCCAGACATGTATTACCTGATTATAACAGTGAACTCTCCCATACATGTGCTATAGCCCCATGTGTGCTCACACATAAGTCTGAGTCAAATCAAAAGGCCTTTCTCCTGCATTCCAATGTGAGTCCCCAAGTGTGTGTTTTTTAATGGCAACAGGCATGCATAGGACCAAAGCTCGGCTCATATTACCCCACGACGTTATAGCTGAGTAAACGGCTATGGGAACATCTTATTGAGAAGAATTCTAATCACACTTCTGGGAACCATCGATGGTTCCACTGATCCTTAGTTTTTACTTTCATAGGGATGTCACTTCTTTCTAAATTTAAAACAGAAAGGGGAGAAGCAAACTAAGAACAAACGTTGTACCGTCTATGCCGGCATTCTCTGCTGCTTAGAAAATATATATATCTCAACCGCTATGTTCTGATATCGATCAAGGATTAGCCTAACCTCGTTCTTCCCACCTACCTGATGTAATAGATAGCGAGATCTTCCTGTTCCCTGCAGTCCTCGACCTTCCAGATCGAGGGAAAGAAATTGTAACATGTGTCTGTTTCAGAGGACGCGGACTGAGTGCCACATCTAATGACAAGATAGTAACTCAGAAATGACCTGGCGGGAGAGCAGAACATCTTGTCGATCTAGCCAGTTCACTAGAAGGGCCGTCAGAGGATTAGTTCAGCGCGGCTGTCATATTGGAACAGATATGAGATCAAACCTATGGAAAAAGATATGCTGCGTCTTACCTGACTGATGAAGATAATGGTAAAATTTTCCTTTTCTATGCAGTCCTCATCTTTATTGCGACCTTCAGGTCAAAGGAATAAATTTAGTACATGTCTGCATCAAAAGACAGACCGGGTAAAAACACCAGAAGACGCAATATTAACCGGGAAATAACTCGGTGAGAAAAAACAAACGTCTCGCCATTTTGCCAGTCTATTTGATATTCATTAATAAAGCCATCCAAATTTCAGTTCAGCGCAGCTGCCTTATTTAAACCATAACAAGATTATAGACATTATAAAAGATATGCCGCAAGTGCTGTTGAGTAACCAAAGTTAAATTCATTATCACTCATTCAAACTGCAGAATCAAGCTAACAATCAAGCGTAAACTACCACTATGAAAATACAAAATGTAGGCTCACTCTAATCTCCTAATAAACAAAGGTGGCAATCATGCACCCGAAGCCTGACCAGTATCTCAAAGATGGTTATGCAGGAGACAAAAAAGGAGTCTATTCATCAAAATTCATATAATACAGAAAATTAAAAAGTGATAAATAGATAAAATAGAACTAACTGCATAATTATCAGATACATCAATGAAATGACAGATCTCCAGCCAGGTCAAGTTTTGGAGGATGTAGAGAAGTAAATAAAGCAGACAGAGTGCCTCTCATAAGAACGCATTTTCCCATGGGATCTATCATTCAGTCCTTGATGTACTGTATCTAGAATATAGATCCAAAGAAACTCTCTTTTTCTTCTGTATTTGTCACTATCTATAGAGAATGAGGTGACCTTCTCTACAATTAACCATTTTAAATCACTTTCCTTATGGCCTTTCTCCACACAATGGTCAACCAAAGAGCCTGAAATCTCTTATTTCTAATCACTGATTTATGTTCGCTAAATCGGATCCTAAGCTGCCTTCCTGTTTCACCCATATATCCAAAGTGGCAAGGGCAGATGATTCAATATACCACACCGGAGCTCTGGCAGTTGGTCATTGTCCTTAACCCCTTCGCTGCCAGGCCTTTTCCCCCTCAGCTGCCTGGCCTTTTTTGGCTATTTGGGGCAGTTTGCGCTTAGGCCCTCATAACTTTTTGGCCACATAAGAGACCCACGCCAAATTTGCGTCCTTTTTTTCTAACATCCGAGGGATTCTAGAGGTACCCAGAGTTTGTCGGTTTCCCTGGAGGAGACCAAGAAATTAGCCAAAATAGACCAAAATGTTATTTAAAAACAAAATGGGAAAAAAGGGCTGCAGAAGAAGGCTTGTGGTTTTTTGTTCCTGAAAATTGCATCAACATAAGGTTTGCAATGCTAAAATCACCATCTTCCCAGCTTTCAGGAACAGGCAGACTTGAATCAGAAAACCACATTTTTCAACACAATTTTGGCATTTTACTGGGACATACCCAAGTTTTACTATTTTTACCAATGCTGGATCCTGGACAGCTAAACATTTCTGAAAAGTAGATACAATTCTGAATTCAGCAAGGGGTCATTTGTGTAGATCCTACAAGGTTTTCCTCCAGAATATAACAGCTAAAACAAAATAACATTTGAAACTGAGCTGAAAAAAACAACCATCACTCTCCATGTTTTACTCTGTAACTGTTTCCTGCCATGTCAGAATTTCAAAAGTAATATACTGTTACGTCTGCTGGACTCTTCTGGTTGCGGGGATATATAGGGCTTGTAGGTTCATCAAGCCCCCTATGTACACAGAGCCAAGGAAGGAGCTGCGCATTGCAATGGTTTTCGTTGTATACCATGTATACAGCAATTCATTTGCTGAAATGTAAAGAGTGAAACATAGGTATCAAGGAAACCTTTGTATTTCCAAACTTGGCACAAGATAATCTGTTGATAAGCAGTGCTTATTTGCACATCTCTGAATTCCGGGGTCCCCATTCTAGCATGTGAATTACAGGACATTTCTCAAAAAAAGTTATTTTTTACACACTATCTTACATTTGGAAGGAAAAAATGTAGAGAAAGACATGGGGCAATAACACTTGTTATTCTATTCTGTGTTTCCCCAAGTCTCCCAATAAAAATGGTACCTCACTTGAGTGGGTAGGCCTAATGCCCACGACAGGAAACGCAATATGGACACATCACATTTTTACATTGAAATCTTTTTTGGAAAGTGTCTAGCTGTGGTTTCTGGCCTCTAGCTCAGCCGGCACCTATGGAAACCTAGTAAATCTGTAAATTTTTTAATACTAGACATCTAGGTAAATCCAGGATGGGGTGACTTGTGGGGCTCTCACCAGGTTCTGTTACCCATAATCCTTTACAAACCTCAAAATGAGGCAAAAAAAAAAACAATTTTTCCTCACATTTCAGTGATAGAAAGTTCTGGAATCTAAGAGGAGCCACAAATTTCCTTCTACCCAGCATTCCCCCAAGTCTCCCAATAAAAATAGTACCTCACTTGTATAAGTAAGCCTACTGCCCGAGACAGGGAATGCCCCAAAACACAACCTGGACACATCACATTTTCCTGAAGAAAACTGCCCTGTTTTTTGCAAAGTGCCTAGCTGTGGATTTTGGCCTCTAACTCAGCCGACACCTAGGAAAACCTAGCAGACCTAGAAACCTATACATTTTTTAAAACTAGACACCTATGGGAATTCAGAATGGGGTTACTTGTGGGGCTCTCGCCAGGTCCTATTACCCAGAATCCTTTGCAAACCTCAAAATTTGGCAAACACCTTTTCCGCGCATTTTGGTGATGGAAAGTTCTGGAATCTAAGAGGAGCCACAAATTTCCTTCCACCCAGTGTTACCCCAAGTCTCCCTATAGAAGTGGTACCTCACTTGTGTGGATAGGCCTAGTGCCCGCGACAGGGAATGCCCCAAAACACAACCTGGACACATCACATTTTCCAAAAGAAAACTGCCCTGTTTTTTGCTAAGTGCCTAGCTGTGGATTTTGGCCTCTAGCTCATCCGGTACCTAGGAAAACCTAACAAACCTACACATTTTTTAAAACTAGACACCTACGGGAATTCAGAATGGAGTTACTTGTGGGGCTCTCACCAGGTTCTGTTACCCAGATTCCTTTGCAAACCTCAACATTTGGCAAAAAAACACATTTTTTCCTCACATTTTGGTGATAGAAAGTTCTGGAATCTAAGAGGAGCCACACATTTCCTTACACCCAGCATTTCCCCAAGCCTCCTGATAAAAATGGTACCTCGCTTGTGTGGGTAGGCCTAGTGCCCGCGACAGGGAATGCCCCAAAACACAGCCTGGACACATCACATTTTCCTAAAGAAAACTGCCCTGTTGTTTGCAAAGTGCCTAGCTGTGGATTTTGGCCTCTAACCCATCCGGCACCTAGGAAAACCTAGCAAACCTACACATTTTTTAAAATTAGGCACCTAGAGGAATTCAAATTGGGGTTACTTGTGGGGCTCTCACCAGGTTCTGTTACCCAGAATCCTTTGCAAACCTCAACATTTGGCCAAAAAAAAAACACTTTTTCCTCACATTTCGGTGATAGAAAGTTCAGGAATCTAAGAACAGCCACAAATTTCCTTCCACCCAGCATTTCCCCAAGCCTCACAATAAAATGGTACCTCACTTGTGTGGGTAGGCCTAGTGCCCGCGACTGGGAATGCCCCAAAACACAACCTGGGTACATCACATTTTCTTAAAGAAAACTGACCTGTTTTTTGCTAAGTGCCTAGCTGTGGATTTTGGCCTCTAGCTCATCCGGTACCTAGGAAACAAACCTATACATTTTTTTAAACTAAATACCTACGGAAATTCAGAGTGGGGTGACTTGTGGGGCTCTCACCAGGTTCTGTTACCCAGATTCCTTTGCAAACCTCAACATTTGGCAAAAAAACACATTTTTTCCTCACATTTCGGTGATAGAAAGTTCTGGAATCTAAGAAGAGCCATAAAGTTCAGTTCACCCAGCATTTCCTCAAGCCTCCTGATAAAAATGGTACCCCTTGCTTGTGTGTGCCCCAAAACACAACCTGGACACATCACATTTTCCTAAAGAAAACTGACCTGTTTTTTGTAAAGTGCCTAGCTGTGGATTTTGGCCTCTAGCTCATCCAGCACCCAGGAAAACCTAGAAACCTATACATTTTTTAAAACTAGACACCTATGGGAATTCAGAATGGGGTTACTTGTGGGGCTCTCGCCAGGTCCTATTACCCAGAATCCTTTGCAAACCTCAAAATTTGGCAAACACCTTTTCCGCGCATTTTGGTGATGGAAAGTTCTGGAATCTAAGAGGAGCCACAAATTTCCTTCCACCCAGTGTTACCCCAAGTCTCCCTATAGAAGTGGTACCTCACTTGTGTGGATAGGCCTAGTGCCCGCGACAGGGAATGCCCCAAAACACAACCTGGACACATCACATTTTCCAAAAGAAAACTGCCCTGTTTTTTGCAAAGTGCCTAGCTGTGGATTTTGGCCTCTAGCTCATCCAGCACCTAGGAAAACCTAGAAACCTAGGGGAATTCGGAACGGGGTGACTTGCTGGGCTCTCACCAGGTTCTATTACCCAGAATCCTTTGCAAACCTCAAAATTTGGCAAAAAAACACCTTCTCCGCACATTTCGGTGATGGAAAGTTCTGGAATCGAAGAGAAGCCACAAATTTCCTTCCACCCAGTGCTACCCCAAGTCTCCCTATAGAAATGGTACCTCACTTGTGTGGGTAGGCCTAGTGCCCCCGACAGCAAATACAAAACTACCCCTGGGCTCAGCAGACATCTAGGGAAACCTACCAAACCCAAACATTTCTGAAAACTAGACACCCTAGTGAGTCCAGTGAGGTATGACTTGCGTTGATCGGCCAGTGTTTTTCCTACCCAGAATCCTCAGCAAACCTCAAATATAGCTTTAAAAAATTAAAAAGTTCCCACATTTGTGTGTGGGATCACCGCACTGTCACAAATTTCCTACCACCCAACATTCCCCTCAGTCTTCCAGTAAAATGATACCTCACTTGTGTAGGTGGGCCAAGTGCCTGTGACATGGAAGAGCCAAAAACGTGTCAAAAATAAGCGAGAACCAAAGCGGGTCCAAAAGGGCAGTTTGAAAAAAAACATTTTTAGGCTGACAACTGGGGCAGAATTTTTATCTGTATAGATGCAACAATGCTGGGTGGTAGAAATGTTGTGGATTCCTACAGATTCTGGAAGGTTCCATCACAAAAATGTGGGGAAAATGTGTGATTTCCAGCAAAGTTGGAGGTTTGCAGGGCATTGTGGTTAAGAAAATGGAGTGGGGTGCATGTGAAGCACACCACCCTCGACTCACCCAGATGTTAAGTTTTCAGATGTGTCTAGGTCTTGTGGATTTTTCTACATGGCAGCGTCCCAAAGTCCAAAAAGTGCAGCCCTCACCATTCCAAGTGGGACGATTTTGAGAGTTAGACAAGCTCTCATGGCCCAAATGTAAAACCAAAACCCAAAATAATCAAATGTCCTCTTGCTTGCCGTGGGATAAGATGTTTCAGTGTGCGGGGGAAGAGCTAAAAGACTGTTGCCCTCTTCAGTTGGGGTGGGGGCATAACCATGCCCATAATGGCTTGTAGCCACCACCCCACTATTTTTTCTTGCTTTTGAATTCCCTGGCATCTAGTAGGCTTTCTCCCCCCGGGAGTGGATTGGGGGTAATTGCTCCATCTGCCCACCAGTGAGCAGAACAACTTTGATCCCATTTATTTGGGGGTGGGGGTATCACCATATCCCCACCCCCCCACCCTCTTTTGTTGAAACAAAAATCTTCCCTGGTCTTTGGTTGGCTTTCTGCCCCCCCCTCTCTTGGTGCAGATGGGTCTTACAAAAATAGGCCGATCTGCCCCGAAGGGGGGCAGAAATGGCCAACAGTAATGTGTCCCCATTGGAAGCGACCCTTGCCCAAGGGGCTGCCCCCCCAAACAAAATACACACACACACCCCAATCCCTGGTGCCGAAGTGGTTTATGACCGCCCTGGTTGCAGATGGGCCTAAAAGAAATAGGCCGATCTGCGCCAAAGGGGGGACAGAAAAGGCCTAAAATAAATTTGCACCCCCGGGGAGCGACCCTTTCCTAAGGGGTCGTTCTCCATCTGTAAAACAATGTTTAAAAATAGGAGTCCCTGGCTCCTAGTGGTTTCTGCCACCATGGGGGCAGATTGGCCTAATAAAAATAGGCCGATCTGCCCCCAAGGCGGGGGGGGGGCAGAAATTGCCTAAAATAAAGTTGCCCCCCGAAGGGAGCGACCCTTGATGAAGGGGTCGCTCCCTACATGTAAAACATAAAATATATTTATTTTAATGTTTAAATGATCCCTGGTGTCTAGAGGTTTGCCGTAAAATAATTTGCCCCCATAGGGAGAGGCACTTGCCCAAGGCACTACTCTTCTTATAAGTAAATACAAAAGATACAAACAACAAACTCCCTGGTGTCTAGTGGGCATTTCTGCTGCCTGATTGCATCGCGATCTGGTAGAAGAAATGCTGAGAGAGACATTAAAGGAAAGGAAAGGCCTTTCCTTTCCTTTGATGCCTCTCTCGCCCCCCTCCATGTGATCGGAGGTAAAATGCTTTTGCATTTCTCCTCCGATCTTCCAGCGTGGAGGGGGCAGCCTTGTTGAGGTCAGCACGTTACTGTGTGCTGACGTCATCGGACGCCACGGGAGGGTCCGGGTGGAAGGTGAAGCGATTCCCCTTTCATGCCTGACCAGGGAAGAGGGGTGTTTGCCAATAGCACTACGTAACGGTTACGTCCTCGGCACCCAAGCGGTGTAATCGAGGAGGTAACCGTTACATCCTGGGCACCAAAGGGGTTAATTGAATTGGTTTTTTTTGTTCAACAGAAACATATCTGATACAATATCCTGAACACATGCATGACATTCTCCACAACGGTGATTGCCTAAAATGGGATTGGTCCCCATCAT
This sequence comes from Pleurodeles waltl, assembly GCF_031143425.1. Taxonomy (NCBI): domain Eukaryota; kingdom Metazoa; phylum Chordata; class Amphibia; order Caudata; family Salamandridae; genus Pleurodeles; species Pleurodeles waltl. The sequence goes on along the minus strand of NC_090450.1, from coordinate 741,659,437 downwards.
GGTTTTCTGAATTAATTTGTTGTCTTTTGTAAATGTAGCTTTAACCAATTTGTCTCAAGTTAGAATTCCTTTTGAAATCAAAAAAGGAGTAGGGAGGGGAGAATCCCCCCTCCCATTGCTATTCAGAATGTTCCATTGCCTGTTGATAATCCCTCTGATTTTATTGTTGTTATTGGAATGTCTAATGACACACACTAACCTTTGTAGCTCAGTCTCTGAAAGTGTCTCAAACAGGTTGTCACAATCATAATATTTTTCCCTTGTGTATGCTTCCAGAATCAGCCTTTGAGGGTAACCTCTCCGAAGGAACTTGCCCTTCAAATCTTTGGCATTTCTATCATATTCTATCATACTACTGCAGTTCCTCCGAATCCTAAGGAACTGACTAAAAGAAATACCTTGACGTTGGCATATTGAATGAAAGCTTTCAAAATGTAACAAAGTGTTATGTGCCATTGGTTTTGTGTATAGTGACACCTGGACACATCCCTCCTCCTCATAAAGAGACAAAGAATATCTAAAAATTCCACTTTCCGACTGTTGATATTTGGGGTGAATTTAAGATTATTATCACACAAATTAAGCCATTCGACAAATTCTTGGAAGTATTCTATCTCACACTCCCAGATAAAAAAGATATCATCAAAGTAGCACACCCAATGCTTAATGTTTTCAAAAAGCGGAGCAACTTCATTGTATATGTGCCTCCTTTCAAACAAGCCCAAATAGATGTTCGCCACACTGGGGGAACGAGCTGCTCCTATGCTTACCCATTTGATTTGTTTATATACGTCCCCATCAAATTCAAAAACTTTTCCTGTAGAACTATTTTGAGACATCTCAAAATGAAGTTGACAGGAACATCTGTGGGCTCCTCCGTTAACAGATTTTCCACAGCATTGTACGCTTCCTATTGCGGAATGTTGGTGTAAACACCTGAATATCCATTGTTATTGGAAACTCCCGATTGGGATTAAACTTAAGACCCTCTACTTTTACAATCATTTGGCACGTATCTTTAATGTAAGATGGAAACCTATTGATCAGAGATATAAGAAACAAATCAATGTATTTGGGTAACGGTTCTGTAGCCGATCTTATAAAGGATACAATGGGTCTAAGGGGAGGATCACTGATTTGTTTGTGTGTTTTAGGCACTCCATATATCACTGTCAGTTTAGGCTTTTGTACCCTTAAAAATTCAGACGCAGGCTCAGATATACTTCCATTCCGTATTCCCCATTCACAGATAGTCTGAATCTTAGAACAAATAGGTTTGATAGGTTTGACTTACCGGCTTTTAGCTCTTAGGATCTGCAAAATGAATACCCATGGTATTGTGGTATGTGCGTTGGCCAGATTTGTAGATGCAATTTGGCATGTAAGAGCAAAACGTTTAGAGGCACCCTCTAACGCATTACATTAAAATAAGTTTAAGACTGCAGACAAAAATGGATATGCTATTTCTATAGGGAATAATCAATATTAATCATAAGATTGTTATATTGTGCTTTTGTCTCCCTTTGTATTTTTAGTCTTTGGGTGAAGGTTTTTATATTATTGCTTTTTGATACTGATGGATTCTTATAATCTTGATTATGTTTTGATAATTATGCACTTTTATTGCTCTTTTTGAATATTTATAGATAGAGTGTTTTATATTATGGCTTTTGCCCATTTCTGTATGTGTATTGTAGGATGAGCTTTTATGGTATGTTTGTTACCGAAATAAAGCTGATGATGATGATAAAAAAATAGGGTTGACTTTAACTGTTTGGTAATGTTCCTTTACTGAGAACATTGTTCTCATCTTCTGCTGCTTATATACCTCAGTATCCAACAAAACTATGCCTCCACCTTCATCACACGGTTTTACAGACATACATTTATTATGTTGAAGGTCCCTAATAGCTACTCTTTGTTCTTGTGTAAGATTGGGGGCTGGAGCTGGGACGAATCTCAACACTTGCTCGATTTTAGCAGATACTATTTTCTCTAATATACCTACTTCTGGACCAAGCTGGTCCAGGCAAGGAGTGAACATCGACAGAAGTCTCAATCCTGAGGTGTTATACTCTGTATTAGTCTACTTTTTCAAAAATAATTGTTTGAGTCTAATCCTTCGGAAACATGCCTTTCTTAAGTTCAAACATATTCACCCTTTGGCTGGAACAAATGTCAGTCTTTTGCCAAGCATATATAAAGTTACTTGTTCCAGGTGAAAATTAGTCAAATTCAAGATAGGAAGATCTTTGGAAGTGTCTATGACTTCCAATACTGTTGTCTCCATGGATGTAGAAACTGATGGGATTGATCCATCTGATGGTGAAACCTTTCTCTCCTACTGTTCTGTTGTCATCCTCGAAGGTTGTTCAAACCCTCACAATTGTCTAAAAAAACATTTGTTTTTGATGTATTATCACTTGTTAAATCATGTCTATTGGATCCTCCCTCTCCATCTGATTCTGAAGCATCAGAGAATGTAACTCTTTGTATTTTGTATGGAGTAGTTGTAGTATGAGACCCTCTAGATGATTCTTCCGAGTAGAAATTTCCTCTAAGGTAGGGATAAACTCTTAGATCCATTTTAAGTTTGTCTGTTTTCCTTTTAATCAAAAATTCACGCTATGTTTCTATTTCTTCATTTACCTTTTCCACTGTTCTTTTAACTTCCCTTCTGTTTAATTTTTTCTTCAAGGTCAACGATCTAATTTTCATGGACACTAATCATTTCTCTGGCTGTTTCTATGATCAAAATCATCCAATCTCTTGAACAGCGATTAGCTATGAGCGACCATTTTTCAAGAAATGTACGAATTTCCACAAAGAGACCAGGAATATTTCTAACCCTAAGTCCCATAGGGATAACTCTGGCCTTCAAATATTCCAAAATAAAATTGGCATGTGCCTCAATTCGCATAATTTTTTTCTTTAAATTTACCAATTTCAGGCCTTCTTCATCCTGTTCTTTCCAACCCCCACTTCTGTTCTCTAACCCTGAGTCCTTTCCTACTAAAGCCAAAAATTGGTCCTCAAAGAACCCAAAGGTTTTTAAAGAGTCCATAATATAAAGTAAGAGAAAGCCCAAAGCATGCAAGATACAGTAAGGTCACTACAATAACAGGATATCAGTATCAAAACGGGAACAGTGCATCACCAACAGGCCTGATACACTTCAAACGGTGTCGATAGGATCAACCAAAAATGTCTGTAGAGGTCCAACAAGGCCAAATACGGATGGAAGTAAAGCCACTAACGGGGAAGGGAAATGCAAAACCCTAAGCAGCAAGGCTGAGGGAAAAATCCAAATCTATAAAAGGGCTCCCTAAGGCAAGGATATAGGAGTGGTACAGCGGCAAACTAGAAACAAAAAGCAAAACCCCACCTCCACCAATAGTTCCACAAAGTGGAATCCTTGTATGTGATAATAATTTCAAGTCAAGCCAAAGTTACCAAAGTACAAAAATTCTGAAAGATGCAAAAAAAACCATTTTATTTACATAAATTTAAAACAGAAATGGGAGAAGCAAACTAAGAACAAACGTTGTACCCTCTATGCCTGCATTCTCTACTGCTTCAAAGTATATATATCTCAACCAGTACATTCCAATAGCTACCAAGGATTAGCCTAACCTCATTCTCCTTACTTGCCTGATGTCATAGATTGTGAGAGCTTCCTGTTCCCTACAGTCCTCGTCCTTCCAGATCGAGGGAAATAAATTGGAACATGTGTCTGTGTAAAGAAATGCCTCCTTGCATAGTTACCTCCTAACTTTTTGCCTTTTGTTGATGCCAGTTTTGATTGAAAGTGTGCTGGGACCCTGCTAACCAGGCCCCAGTATCATTGTTCTTTACCTAAACTGTACCTTTGTTCCCACAATTGGCACAGCCCTGGCACCCAGATAAGCCCCTTGTAAATGGTACCCCTGGTACCAAGGGCTCTGATGCCAGGGAAGGTCTCTAAGGGCTGCAGCATGTCTTTTGCCTCCCAGGGGATCCCTCACTCAGCACATGCACACTGCCTCACAACTTGTGTGTGCTGGTAGGGAGAAAATGACTAAGTTAACATGGCACTCCCATCAGAGTGCCATGCCCACCTCACACTGCCTGTGGCATAGACAAATCACCCCTCTAGCAGGCCTTACAGCCCTAAGGCAGGGTGCACTATACCACAGGTGAGGGCATATGTGCATGAGCACTATGCCCCTACAGTGTCTAAGCAAAACCTTAGACATTGTAAGTGCAGGGTATCCATAAAGAATATATTGTCTGATAGTTTGTCAAATACGAACTCCACAGTTCCATAATGGCTACACTGAAATCTGGGAAGTTTGGTATCAAATGTCCCAGCACAATAAACGCACACTTATGTCAGTGTGGAACGTATTGTAAAATGCACCCAGAGGGCATCTTAGAGATGCCCTCTGAATACCAGTCCGACTCCTAGTGCTAGGCTGACCAGTTTCTGCCAGCCTGCCACAACCAGACGGGTTTCTGGCCACATGGGGAGAGTGCCTTTGTCACTCTGTGGCCAGGAACAAAGCCTGTACTGGGTGGAGATGCTTCTCACCTCCCCTTGCAGGAACTGTAACACCTGGCGGTGAGCCTCAAAGGCTCATGCCTTTTGTTACAGCACCCCAGGGCAACCCAGCTAGTGGAGATGCCCGCCCCTCCGGCCACTGCCCCCACTTTTGGCTGCAAGGCTGGAGGAGATAATGAGAAGAACAAGGAGGAGTCACCCACCAGTCAGGACAGCCCCTAAGGTGTCCTGAGATGAGGTGACCCCTGCCTTTAGAAATCCTCCATCTTGAGATTGGAGGATTCCCCCATTAGTATTAGGGATGTGCCCCCCTCCACTCAGGGAGGAGGCACAAAGAGGGTGTAACCCCCCTCCAGGACAATAGCCATTGGCTACTGCCCTCCTGACCTAAACACACCCCTAAATTCAGTATTTAGGGGCACCCCAGAACCCCTGAAATCAGATTCCTTCAATCTACAACAAGAAGAAAGGCTGCTGACCTGAAAGCCTGGCAGAGACGACGAAGACGACAACGGACTTGGCCTCAGCACTACCGGCCTGTCTCCAGACTCAAAGAACCTGCACAGCTACGTATCTGACAGGGACCAGCGACCTCTGAAGCCTCAGAGGACTGCCCTGAGCCCAAAGGACCAGGAAACTCCCGTGAGCAGCGGCACTGTTAGAAAACAGCAACAACTTTGCAACTTTCTTGCAACTTTTAAAGAACTCACTCTTCCCACCGGAAGCGTGAGACTTCACCCTCTGCATCCGACACCCCTGGCTCGAGCTCCAGAGAACCAACACTACAGGGAGGACTCTCAGGCAACTGCGACCTCATGAGTAGCCCGAGACGACCACCCTGGATCCCCACAGCGACGCATTCAGAGAGAATCCAGAGGCTCCCCCTGACCGCGACTGCCTGAAACAAGGAACCCGATGCCTGGACCAAGCACTGCAACTGCAGCCCCCAGGACCAGAAGGAACCGAACTCCAGTGCAGGAGTGACCATTAGGTGACCCTCTGCCTAGCCCAGTCAGTGGTTGGCCTGAGAAGCCCCCGTGCCCTGCCTGCACCACTAGAGTGAACCCCGGGTGCCTCCATTGATTCCTATTGAAAACCCGACGCCTGCTTTTCACACTGCACCCGGCCGCCCCTGTGCTGCTGAGGGTGTGTTTTGTGTGCCTACTTGTGTCTCCTCCAGTGCTCTACAAAACCCCCCTGGTCTTCCCTCTGAAGACGCAGGTACCTACCTGTTGGCAGACCGGAACCGGAGAACTCCTGTTCTCTATAGGCACCTATGTGTTTTGGGCCCTCCTTTGACCTCTGCACTCGACCGGCCTTGTTTTGCTGGGGTGACTTTGGGGTTGCCTTGAACCCCCAACAGTGGGCTGCCTATGCTCAGGAACTTGAACTTGTAAATGCCTTACTTACCTGAAACATTAACCAATACTTACCTTCCCCAGGAACTGTTGCTTTGTGCAGTGTCCACTTTTAAAATAGCTTATTGCCATTTTAACTAAAACTGTGTATGTTACTGCTCTAATTCAAAGTTCCTTACTTACCTGTGTGGAGTACCTTTCATTTTATGTATTTACTTCAAATCTTGAATCTTGTGGTTCTAAATAAATGAAGAAAATATATTTTTCTATATAAAAACTATTGGCCTGGAGTTAAGTCTTTGAGTGTGTGTTCTTCATTTATTGCCTGTGTGTGCACAACAAATGCTTAACACTACCCTCTGATAAGCCTACTGCTCGACCACACTACCACAATATAGAGCATTAGTATTATCTTCTTTTGCCACTATCTTACCTCTAAGGGGAACCCTTGGACTCTGTGCATACTATCTCTCATTTTGAGATAGTTTATACAGAGCCAACTTCCTACAGTCTGTGAATAACTTTGAACGTATGAAAGACATACAGGAATTTTTCCAAAGGATTAGACTGAATCTAATTCCGGATATCTTAACTAAGTTGTATCATTGTGCCGCATGTTTATAAGGTTACTTTATAGCTTCAGTTGTTTGTATTCGCTTGGGGGGGGGGTCTTTGATTTAGAGAATGGTTGTTTTGTATCTTCTTGCTGTTTTTAGTGAGTGTGATTAAGGTTGTGTGAATGATTCCTTTTAGTTTTGGTTTCTTCCCAGGTTTAATAGGCCAATTCATGTCTACATATGTATGCAGTATTAGATGAATTTATCTATATATGTAAACAAAATGAGGTATTTTTTGCATCTTCTTGAATGTTTATACTTTGATGACTTTGGCTTGACTTGGAATTATTATCACATACAGGGATTCCACTTTGTGGAACTATTGGTGGAGATGGGTTTTTGCTTTTTGTTTCTATGCTACTAAGTAGACCCGCTACTGAGACATTGCACTTAATCTCATTTGCCTTTGGTGCACAGGTTGAGGGGTTGTCAAATATACTTGCAGTTTTCGAGACCACTACTATAGTTTATACCACTAACAGGGGGTAGGATCAGTCCTCACCCAACAGTGCCATCAAGGAGACTACACCCCTGTAGCGTATGCCCGTTGGTCGCTCACCGTCACACAACAGAGGTATTCGCAGATCAAAATGGAGGTCATTGCTACATGCTGGGCCTGTTGGCATTTCCATCTATTTATCAATGATCACCCTTTTACTGTTGCTACCGACCATAAGCCCCTCATACCCTGTTCTGGGGCTCGGCATCCCCCACCACATATCAAAAAGTGGATGCTTCAATTGCAGGAGTATGACTGCTGGGTAGAGTATTGACCAGGCGCCAACAATCCAGCGGACTACCTGTCCTAGCACCACCAAGCCACCACCCAAGAAGAAGCAGAGGACAAGGAAGATTGGTATACGGTGCCTACTAAGATAATAGGACTGCGTATTTGGATGACAGAACTTCAGACTGTGAGGGACTAAGTCCATCCACATCATCAGGAGCAGTAGGCAAATTCCTGGCTAGCTCAAAGTTCCTCACCTATAGCCCTAACCTTAGTGGGAGGAAGGTGATTGTGGCAACCTAAACATGACACTCAGAGTCCCAAGGAAGTTGTGGAAACAGATCTTACCTTGTTGTTGCATTGCTCATCCATGCCCAGGCAAAAAAACAAGCGAGATATGAAGTACGTTTTCAATACATTTATTGACATAATAGTAGTCTATCATAGATAGATTGAGCTGCGATGATTAGGCAGATGAAACAAAGCAAACTTACCAGGATTATGAACATGGTAAAAAGAATGAACAATCCAACCATGGTAAATGATTTATAGATAGTCCTACATAACCCTAAGCCTATACCGAGAGCATAGTAAGTGTACCCTCTGCCTTTGCCCGATCTAAGAGCTTAGCCTTAGCCCTCATACCTGGAGAACAGCGTCAGGAGTCAGCCTGCAGTATGATTTTGATCCTTTCAGAAAGCTGGTAGATGTAATGCCAGCAGAGCTCCATGTCGAACACAGCATTTGTCCCAGGATGGTCCCAGCTGGAGTGCCCCTCTGCCCCTTCTGGGTCAGTGCATCATTTACATAATAAAGGCCATACTTGTTATAAGCACAGCTCTGATGCAATGTTATGTCTAGATATTAGAAGCTGGTTTCGAACAGGCAACGCAAGCACTAGGATATTGTGTACTCTGTTCCTAGCTTTGAACAGAATGTGCTGATTATATATTGAGAAAAGGCTTACTAAAACAAGCAATGCATACAAAAGTCCTTGGAATAATATCATGCAAGAAAAGTGTGTAAAATATCACTACTAAAAGCGATGCAGCTAATATGTTTAAAATATAAAATGAAGTTTCAATGGGGAGCCAATGTGGATCCAAGAGGGCCTCACTACAAGAGTATGTCCACTATGTCATAGAAATCCAGACCTCTTCCCCCCTCCCTTTATACCATTTGCAATGCAACAGAAGAAGACAAGTGTCTGCAACTAGCCATTGCGGCAGTACAGGAAGATGGCACTCGCTCAAGGAGCACCTATCTCATAGAATCCCAAAAGTGAAGAAGATTCTAGAATCCCTGTTCAATGTACACCACAAACTCATGCTACAATGGCCCCGTCTGGTAATCCCTAGTAGCCTGACAGAACAAGCAGTACAGCTTGCATACAATGGAATCCAAGGTTTGGTTCCCGCAGATAGATGAGATGGAGGAAGCTGCTGGGAGATCCTGTCAATGGTACTAAGTTTCAGGGCTCCCAGAAACACCAGACCCTATACTCCCTGACCCGGGCCGCCAGCAGCCTGGGGAGTGTGCCAGCTTCGACTTTGGGTGTCTCCCCAACAGGTGATAAACCCCCTGTCTTAATAGATGACTACACCAATTACCCAGAGATAGAACTGGTAGGATCTCAAGCTGCCACAGAAATTGTCTCGAACACAGAATAAAATGACAGCAAACCATGGCCTCATAAAAGAGCTCAAAACTGACAAGGGACCACCATTTCAGAGGCAAGAGTTTGCAAAATACTAACAGTCCTGGGAAACCCGCCACCTCAAACTGACTCCCCACTGGCCCCATGCTAACGGAGAGGTGGAGCATTTTATGCGCACCCTGAACAAAGTAATATGCATTGCCCACGCCAATCATCAATCAATTGAACAAGCCATCTATCTGTTCGTCAGGGAGTATCGACAGACTGCCTAGTCCACCACAAGGCAAGCACCAGGGCAAGAAATGGGAAAGAAGCAGAAAAGGAAAAGTGGAAGGTAGGGTGAAAGGATGGATGGATCAGTTCTTAATGCTAGCCAATGGGACCAATCTTCACTCATTCTTGAGGACTGGAACTTATTTTAGACTTTGACCAAGAGTAAGAGGGAGTGAAACACAATGGGGTTAAATAGGAGGAAGAGAAAAATGTAAAAGCGGTGTCAAAGGAAAAAAGCAGGGGTGAAAGAGAACCTGCAAAAGTGTACTAAAGTGGAAGAGTGTGACTAGTGGTGGTTTACAGGAGAATGAAATGGACTCAAAACTATGCAGCCTTAGTATTCTGCACTCTGATAATTGATAGTGCCAGACCTGGGCTTCTGATTTATAATTTGGGCCCTCACACTTATTCTTTTACAAATCAAGCACATGGGTGAAAGAACTGGTGGATAAAATGATAATTGCTAGAAGGTTGGATGGATGGAAGGATAACTAAAGTGTGGAAGGATGGGTGAATGCATGGAAGAAAGGGGGATGGCCAAATAATGAATGGGTGGTTTCAATGATGGATGGATGGCTAGAATAAGGAGAGGATGGACTAGTAGATTTATGAATGAAAAGATGAAGGGGGGGGTGGGAGGAGAGATGGGTAGTTAGGATGATGGATAGGTGAAGAGATGTTTTCTGAGCAGGGTCGGTCTGGGACAGAACATAGGCCAGATCACCACATTAAAAGAGACTCCTATTATTTTGAAGATTTTACAGTGGCTTTGGAGTTAGCAAATTAGGCTGATGCAACAACTGGTAATGGAAAGGAAGTGGGAAATGAAGTGAACAGGGTAAATCAGATAGCTAAAAATGCGGTCCACATTTGCAAATCAGAGTAGTTATCAACTTCTCTACAGACAAGCTGCATAGGTGTTCTGCATGGTTTGGGAGACTGTATGCATTTGCGCTTGCTGCAGGAAATAGCGGTGGTAATAGAGAAATCAACAAAATAACCGGCCTTCCAGACCATTAAACAGACCCACAAACAACCAAAATAACAACCCCTACACTGATCTGTCAGACCAGCCTATTGAGCACTGCCAGTTTGTCTATAGAGCCTGTCCGGCCCTTTTGCTCGTGTTGGTACAGCTCAGTGGGTTCTCCCACTCGAGACCGTTAGAGGTATGGTTCAAAGGTGGTGGGCTTTTGTTTTCTGGCTTTTCCCTTGCATTTCTATAAAGTGGTAATATTAAAATATTCAAGAGTGTAGCAATGATGCCAAGAGCCGTGGAGCAACAGGCAAAACAGCCTTCCACCTTACAGATGGGTACTGCAATACAACTATATTTGGTGTGCAGGAGGGCCACCGGCCCCCACGATTCAGGAGCCACCGCACCTGACCCTCTATTGATAACTTCGCCTCTGGAAACCTGGGACACAAAAGGAATCTGAATCTTAACATGCGTAAGTGTTTGAAACATTGCAGCCCTTCGGCAATTCTGACTGCGAACAGTTCTCAAGAAGTGCCTCACTTCGTGTCTCTACCCGCGTGCATAAGAATCCGGCTTCGATTGCCCCATACAGCCCCTCCTCTCCCCCCAGGCAAACAGGATCTCGGCTTTGCAGGGGAGGATCTTGGCAAAGGGCACCCGCCACCTGTAAACCTTCACAGCCCCAACCCCCGAACTTCAGGCGCAAGAACTGTCAATGATGACATCTGAGCATTTTCTTTCACTATCTCACGGTCCAATCAGAGGGCAGAAGCCGTGACGTCAGGTCTGCTTGGCCTATAGGGATCGAACACGATCCTAGATATCGCCAAGACGCAGGGAGTTGGAATCATTGACTAAGAATCAGAGCCGGGGAACGGCAACCTTCCGGGTCCGAGCGTTCCGTCAATCGAACGTTCAAGGTGGGATACGTAGTGTCCGCCCATTCCAGGATGCTGCTCATCTCCGGGAACCCGGGCGCAGGCAGCCGGCCCATATCCGTCATGGTCCCGGCGGTCCACAGCGCTCCCTCCAGCCCGGAGTCCAGCGATCTGCCCCCGCGCAAGAGACAGCGGCTAACGCACCTTAGCCCAGAGGAGAAGGCGCTCAGGAGGTGAGGCATGCAGATGGTAGTAGGGCAGACAACCTACCCTTCCCCACACCCAGCAATCATGGGATTCCTGGATATGGTTTACCTGACAGTCATGGGTTTGCAGAACGTCCAAGGGTCTCGAGGTCACATGAAACTTATGACCACCCTGAAAATCTGGGATTCCATAGTATGAATATCCACTTTGATTTCCACCCCGCTGCATCATCCCCTGTCGTTCATCACAACATCACCCCCTCCGCAACCCCCAGGATGACAGGGGTCATGTGTCAGGGCATTCACGCACCCCAACCCCCCTTAAATTTGTCCAGGGCACCGCCCGTGTTTCACAAGGAACTGGTGTCAGTCTTGTGCATTACACGATCCTATGCTCCCAGTAGTAGGCAGGAACCGGGGACCTGGCAACATCTGGTAAATGAGCAGCTGCAGACTATATCCGGGCTCTCGGGGATGCGGAGTTAAAAATCCTTCAGTCAGCTGGTTTCAACATACCTATCTCTTCTTAGAACTGCGTTTTAATGGAGCTATGTGGGGTTTCCCCGATATTTGCTTTTATTGCGAAATTGTCTGAGTCTCAGGAATAACCACAGGCATACTTCATAAATTGTCAGCATTTTTACAGGAAGCAGTGTGACCTTTATTCAAAGGCTCCTAAACAAACCTGACCTTTTTTTTGTTCCCGGTTACTTAAACGACAGGTTTTTTTTCCGGGGACGTTTCTAATTTCAGATATGTGTTGATACTATTTTAAAGCGAGATGTTTGATAATGATCCGTTTAGTTTGTGGATTAATCTTAAATGACAAGGATCCTGCTCAAGAGATTAAATCCACTGGAACCCCGTGGTCAGCACCTTATTAAACAGATGAAATTATTCCACTTATTCGTGGTATGCAAATAACGATACGCTGATTCTCTGTGACCCGCGGCACCAGCTTCTTACTAAGATGTCTCTATTTCATCCGTGGAACCACTGTGTCGACTGCCTGCCCCCTGTCGAGACCCCGAGCGCTGGTTCCTCCCGCCCTCCACCCCTCTCCCTAGCTGACTCAGCCTGTGTGGGCGGCCCCCTCCCTCCGGGGAGACTCGGCCCGCCCCTACTCTGCTTGCCACGGTGGCATCTCAGCTGTGAACTAACATGGCCGGGTTGACGCAAGTTCCTGCATTTAAAACGATACACTCGGGGAGGGGGGGCGAGGCCAGTTTAGATAAACGGTACCAGCCACGCAGTCTAATTTCAGATTCCGGAATAAGCACAATATGTTTCTTCCTAAAGTTAAAAACAAAAAGTAGTAATACTCGCTAGCTCAGCAGACTGGGCGTGGCAATTGTAAGGAAACTGTAACAAATTCTCAAAGCTGTCTGGAGAGACAATCGCTGAAATGAAAGGTTGGAACAGGGTGCGGGACAGAGCCCGAGGCGCAGGGCAGGGTCTGGATGAGAGGAGAGGTTTGCGGTCGGGTTCAGGGCAGGGTCTGGATTAGGGTGTGGGGTAGGGCCTGAAGTTTAGTGTGTGCAGCGTTTGACGGAAAAGGAATGTCCGGAGCATGGTTTAGGGAATGGTCTGAACCTTAGTGACAAGAAGTGACTCGGTCCACACTGTCACCAAAAACTAACAATCGACCCCTACCTCCACTCCACCCAATTAATTCCCTGTTGCGTCACAACTTATTTTTTCTTAAAATTTACCTTTTAATTTCCGAAACTGGGTCCGTGCCAAATGAATCGGTCACTGAGAGGGGCAAACTCGTCCTAGTTTCATGGAAAAATATGTTCGTATTAACCTGTAGCTGCCAGCATCGTGTGATTTAGGCTCTGAGGAAAGTGTGGCTGTTGTAGAACTATGGAGAAGCCTGTAGAATCTTGTGCTTCGGACATCAAAGAAGCTTGTAAGATGTCACATTTGAGGTATAAAGGAATCCTGTAGAATGTTGTGGTTGACATGTGTAGGAATCTTGGTGTGGGGTGGTTCGGGCGTACAGAAAGCTGGTGGAACTTTGGTTCAGACAATGACGACTCATGGTGTGGTACAATTTGGATTGAAAGGAAGCTTAAAGGTCTCGGAGGAGCTTTGAAGATCATATCATGGAGACAACGGGGAAACTCACACCATGAATTATTTAAGACAACATGGTATAGCTAGATTGAAGCACTGTTAAGGTTATTAGTGTGGCATGGGTCAAACACAGGACCATGTAATATTGTTAATTTCTAGCACAGGGAAAGCACATCGCATTCCTTGGATCAGACAGATAAACCATGTATTATGCCTGGTGCAGGCATCAAAGGCAACTCCAAATATATATTGCTTCCAACACCAAGGAACCTGGCAGTATTCTTTGGTTTAGAGACTGCTGATGTTTAAACTTTGAGTGAGCCACGTGAAGCCCGTGATCATTCATTGGGTCAAAACCATTGATGTGGGTAGTATCATCTGTTCACTACAAACCTTTGGTGCCATAGTGATCAAGCACAACAACCTGGCATGTTTTAAATGTATTCTAAATAAAAGCACTTTTGTCCCTTCCACCTTCCTTGTCTGGTAGTAATGATTTCAGTACATGGTATTGCTGTGCAGTTCATGATTTATGGTTTGCCTAGGAAGTACCAACGCTAAAGCACCTTGTGTGCATCCCGCTTGTCCGCATTGCACCCAGTTTCCCAGTGTCTGACTCAGTCTCCTGACAGGAACTGAGGCCGTCCTAGCCCAGTTGCTGGCAGAGCTCCCGTTGCCCAAGGCCTGTTGGCTGTGGTGATTATGTGCATATGATGCAACGTGCAGCAGTAGCAGAGTGCTGAGACCACGTGTTTTCAGTGCCTGCCATACCTCTACATCCTGTGCCTTGCAAAATACTCTGTACTCCATAGTGTCCTCAGGAGATTGCTTGCCGGAATTTCAGCTGATTGTCTTGCATGACACTCTGAAAAGATCAGGGAGCTCTCAAGCAGTCCCAGCAGACTTCCAAGGTACCCTCAACCAATCACGTGGTCGACGCAGAAGATGTTTTCTGTGCCTTACAGTGGGCCAGGTAGCTTTCACATCAACCCTACATCAGACTGTGTGCCTTTTACGTCCGCCGTATCAAACCTCTTTCTTTGGTGGTACCCACCAATTTGAGACAAGAGGGCCAGCAGTGCACATTATATTGAGTAGTGGGCTAGAAAGGCAGCACAGACACGTCTTTAATCTAATAGACGAAGGGCATAAGAAGTGACCCTTCGGTGATGGCAGGACCAGCAGCACAGACAAGTCTGATGGTGCCTGCGTCTTAACGTCCCTTCACTGGAGACAAGATGCATGGGCAAGTGTTCAGTGAGCATGGTGACAATGAGGGCAAGTCTTCAGTCGTAACAGGAAGGCATCCCAAACAGGCCTTTCAGGTAACTGGGTCAGAAATCTTAGAAAGGCCTTTAATGTTGACTTAGTCAGGTATCTAACCCCAGCCTCCGAGGTGAGCCAACACAGACAAGCCGTAAAGGTCACTGGAACAGCAGGGCAGCCAAGCCTTTGCTGTTAAGGGTCTATCCAAATGATGGTTCTTTAGCTGATGTAGAGGCACAAATAGGGGCTACCCTTTGATGTTGGCATTGGAAAGCCACTGGAACAAGTTTAATGAGGACATAATGGCAGCAAATCATTGGCAGCTGAAGATGCGCACATTAGAAATCAGCAGTAAGGACAGGCCTTAATGAATATGCTGTTGATGGCAATGGGGACAGGTGCAGTAGACAAGGCTTTAGCAGTGACGGTGACAGCTGTTTTCAGAAAAAGTATTAGCGAACGTTGGCTAACCATCTCCTGTGCACCTCCGCAGAAGGAAGCCTGGTAATGAGTGTCATTTCTTAAGCGCGTGGATTAGGCTTCCAGGGCAGTGTTGCTTGTTTCAGAAGCAAGAAGAGCTCCCGCCTGCATGCAAGAGCTAATTTTCAGCTCCATGCACATAATCCACCCACACACATGAAATTAACCACACTTTAATACATAAAAAGATTTCCATGTGCTTTAATTACTGGGTAAACTCTATTTTGGATTGAGGAGGGAACTCGGTCAGAGGAGTCAGGGCACCAATTGTGAGAGCAAAACCAATCTTTGTCCACATTTCTACCTAGCATCTGTCGGGATGTCTTTCTTTTTTCTGTCTGACCCTTTTGATATCTCCTTCCCACGTATCTGAAACTGTTTTCTGTATGACATGAGGAAACATGTGTGAGTGAGGTGCATTTATTGTAAACTATAATCTCAACACGTCACTTTGTAAATAGTTTAACTAAGTAAATGGAATCAACAAATCTCGAATGGCGAACCCAGTAATGTTCTGGTGTCCAATATCTTGCTTCCGAGGGCTTTGGCGTTTGAATACATTCTCCCAACTCTCGGTTTATAACCCTTTGGCCTCTCTCCCCACGTATGTGTAGATGTTTTTGCACTGTGCCAACGTCTTCCTGTATTCACGTTGAGCCCTTTGCTTCCGCAGGAAGTTGAAGAACCGGGTGGCAGCACAGACAGCAAGAGACCGGAAGAAGGCTCGAATGGGGGAGCTGGAGCTGCAGGTCGTTGAGCTGGAGTTGGAGGTAAAGAGGGGGTCACTAGGAGTTCTACCTACCAGTCACTGCGTGTGGGTGTGCATGCGGGGGCACTCCAAATACAGTACAATCCGGGTAACGGCCACTACTTGTACACGGGGAACTCAAACTTGGCCGGACATGAAGGGGTGCACATGGTCAATGGGTACAATATGAATATAGAACAGTTTAGAGACCGCTTTATCCGGGTTCGGATTGGGGGGTGAAGTTTGTGTACACACTCTAACAGCCCTGTTCCCCCTACGACCCTGCCCACGCTCAGCATGTAAATAGCGCTCAGTACACCATACAGCCGGGGCGAGGCCTGTAGGCAACTCTGTTGCATGTTCTCCTAAGGGTGGTCACATCATTGTGTGGACTGTCCTGATGAAGGGTCTTTCTCTTGTCTAGAATCAGAAACTCCTGCTTCAGAACGACCTATTAAGAGAAAGAACACAACGCCTCTCAGTGGAGAATCAGGAGCTCCGACAGAGGCTGGGCTTGGATGCCCTGAAGGTGGAAGAAGACAATGAAGAAGCCAAGGTGAGAGGGTCTTTTAGGCTGGGAAGGGGAGGCAGGGTTGCCTAAAAGCATAGATGCATCTTGATTTCATCTCATGACTTGCGTCCACAAACATAGTCTCCCTGCCCCTTTACCTCATTCTTGCAGGTTCTTTATCTCATCTGTAGTAGCTCAATTTTTCACTTTTCTGTACTTCTCTTACCCCCTTTGCCGCCTTTTTCTCTCTTATTCTGGGCTAATATCTGCTAATTAAAAAAATAAGTCCCAATCCCCAAATATGAGTGCCGGTGGGCTCCCACCTGCAACCATCTGCTCTAATTAAGCACTGTACCCCTCCACTCCCTCCCAGCAGCGCAAGTGGCTGTTCTCACTGTCTCGATGGCCTTATAAACTGGGTCTCACCAAAATCCTCATTCGTTGTATTGGCCTCTTTCTGGAGGCATGCAGACAAAACCTCAATCGCTCTAAATATGCAGGCAGTGCTCAGGGGTGGAAGGTAAGTGCTGCTAAGCAAACCAAGCAAACCAGTAGATTAAGAAAAATTGTGAAAATATTGAATAATGACAGCAGCAAGCAGACGGAGTTCAATAGGATAAAGGAGAAAAGGAAATATAGTAGATAGAAATTGAAAAGAAGAAAGTGGGGAGGAAAGTTGAAAGAAAAGGTGGAAAGACACGGAAAAAGAGAGAGTGGACAAATGGAAGTTGAAAAGAACAAATGAAGGATGGGTTCATGGACGAGCGATGGATGATATGGGTGGATGAATGGGGTGCTATGTGAACAATGATCAGTGGATAGACGGAATGATGAAAGGATGGATGGAAATGAGGGATGGAAAATAAATAGTGGTTGGGTGGGTGAGGGCATGAATGTGTGAACAGATGGTGAAAGGATGGACTGCGGATGAAAGGATGGGGATTCGGATGAATGGACGTGTGGAGTGAAAGTTTGGAGGAAGAATGGATAGGTAGATGGATGTAGGGTGAACAAAACTATTCAAAGAAGGGTCGGACTCTTATTTCACCCACTCGGTGTCATTAGAGATTTGGTTCAAAGTGGAGGGGGCGGCGTTTTAATTATCTGGCTACTCTGTTGCCCCTCCTCCTTATAAATTTGCTGACCACGGGCTCCAGTGGGATTTGCTATGTTGCTGCTGATTAGGCAGGTCCTCACTGCTGCAGTGACCTTTCTCTTGCCCTTGAGTTAGAAAAACTAAACAGATAGGAGATTAAAGTGAAGGTTAATTGTTAAACAGTAGCATTGATAACATGAAAACGGGGGCGCCGGCGGAGGTTCGGGAGTCCTTGAAGTGAGGGCGACCTCTCGCAGAAGCTGAGGAATGATTAAAGTGCGATAGGCCATGTATAGAAAACTACATATGTGCTGCTGCCGAAATAGGAGACATTGTGACTCTGGGAATCAGCAGTGATCATTTTGCTGGAAGAATATAGGTCACATAGTGCCAGGTGTGTTCCTTGCTTGACGCTAGGGACTTCAAAGCACATACAGCTCTCTGAGAGACCACTGAGGGGCAGTGTTAAGGGATCTTCAGAGTAGCAACTGTGATGCTCTCACTTCACGCTCCTCGCCCCCCCCCCCCCCCCAAACAACACACAAGCACTGCATGGCCCAGATTTATGAAGAGTGGCGCTGCACCTAGTGCAGTGCCACTTTCCCTGTGCTCCTTAGCATTTAAAATACGGCACACCATGGCGGTAGTCAGGGGGACTAGCGTTATAATTTGTGACGCTAGTCCGGCACTTATTTTTACAGTCCCCTCACACTGGAATGCCTCCTTTGCATACATTATGCCTGGTGCAGGCACAATGTGGTACAAGGGGTTACAAAGCGGTGCAATGCAAGCACTGCACCACTTTCTAAATATGGCGCAGCGGTCTTGCCCTTCCAACGCCACATTAATTAAAAAAAAATAACGCTAATGTGGCGTTGGAATGGCGCTAGGCCACCATAAATCTGGGCCTATGTTTCCCAACCCTTAGTCACTTGTGCATATCAGTATCACGTTTACACATCGGCCCATAATGTACATGTGTTATTTACTGCTGTTGATTGCCCAATCCATCAGTTTATCCGTGGTTATTTATCTATCACCTGACCAGGATATTTCCTGCCGTGTGTGGATTGTGTTGAAGGTTTTGTAACTTTTGACCTAACGTGAAGTGTTCTGTCTCTGGTTTGAAGCCTGGCAACAAGGCCTGTATGCAGCTGGGTCTGGCACAAAGTGCCCCTCTGGCCTGAAAGCATGTGACCGTAGCTACGTGTGCAATGAGGTCTAACACGTTACCTTTTTGCTTTAGGAGTGTACCACTTGCCTTGTGTGCAGATATGTATTACCACCAGGTTCCTTCTTTGAAAGCCCATGTGGGGTCTAGGACAGTCTCATATCTTTGACAGCCCTGATGGGGTCTAGGACAGTCTCATGTCTGACAGTCCACGTGGGATATAGGACAGTCTCATATTGTTGAGAGCCTAAGCCGGAGTCTAGGACAGTCTCATATCTTTGAGAGCCGGACCATCTGGTACCTAAACGCTTGTCCCTCTCTAGCTTTGGAAGTCTGTGACCATTGGCTGTGTACCCACTGGGGTCTGACCCTCATTCTCTTTCTTTGAGTGTGCGCAGATCTGCAAGGCATGCAGGGGGTTCTAAACAGTCCTGTGTTTCTGTGTGCAGGTCCTGATCCAGTCCCGTGTGGAAGAATTGGGTATGGTGGCCGGGTCCGCTGAGTCCGCAGCACTCAGACTACGTGCTCCTCTGCAGCAGGCGCAGGCCCAGAAGTCATCACACCTGATCATCTCCATGTGGATGCTGGCAGCGCTGACGACTCCGACGCTGAGGTGAGAAGCAAGCCACCCTACACACCTTCAGTGACCACAACACAAACACTTGTGCTTATTGACCGACCAGAGAGGAGGCGCTGAGCACACCAGCAGTTGTTGATAACACAAACCATGCCCACAAGTGAGACATCACAGCACTTTTCAAAGTAGGCCAGGTGAATAGAAGAAACAGTTTAGCATCAACAGACCTTAAGATCAAAGAGTATTGGTCTAACACATTTATCTTATAACATAAACGAGGAACTTGAAAATAGTACGTAAATCATGAAGAGAGATCAAGCAATAAGTACTGACTAGAGTTGAAGAATTAGCAGTGCTTGGCGAGAGAGGGAGTGAGTTTTGGTTGTATTGGAGCACAAGTTTAGTTATTCTAGATGTGTATTTTAGACCTTCATTAAAGCCTTTCCTAGAGGGGGAAAATGTCAGACTTCCTGTATTCAAAAGACCTTTTTTAAGTGTTGGTGGATGGAATACTGCAACAGGGCTTGGCAGATATCTCATCAGCTGTATTAGAAAGACATTAAAAAAACTCTCTCTGGTGCACTACTGTCTCACCCTATACTTTTCTCAATCTATCCTTTATCTCCACTCTGACTCATCCCAAACCTCATTCTACTACTATGATCTCCCCAACAACCCTTCTAAGTTCTTCCCTCATGTATTCTTTGACTCAACCAAACCTTATTTTTCTACTAAGATATCCACAATCCCTTTCTACAGACTCTTCTCTCCTCCATCTCTCATTTTGCTAATCCCACATCTATTTTACTACTATGATCTCCCAAATAACACTTCTAGATTCTTCCCTCTTCTACTAACAGACTCACATGTCCACTGCTCAAATGAACTCCTATTTTTCTATAGTAATCTCACTGAAAACTGCTTTGACACTTCGTCAGGGATAGTACGCGCTATATAAATAAAATAGTCAAGGAAGGTTAGGTTTAGAAATGTCATGGAGAAAAAAAAACACCCTTTTAAATGTAGAGAAAAGGTGTAGAGAAAGCTAACTAACTGGTTAGCAATAGAGATATCAGTCGGTAGATACGTTTTTCTATATGGTACCCTATGCTCTGGTTGGCACTCCACCATCATTGCTCAGGCTTCTGCAACAGCCCTTGAGCCCTCGTTCAAAATGTGTTACTCCTCCCTCTGGGATTAAGGTTGTAAAACTAAACTCTGCGGTGAAAGCCTGTGCTGTGCCCATCCGAGCTCGCACTGCTCTCCCTCAGCTAAAACTTCAGCTTCCTGGACCACTCCTAATACCCCTCCTCACCACAGCGTGCCCCCAGCTCCCCCTTTGCAGCCCCATGGCTATAGAAAACGGACTGCAACCTTGGACATTGTGGTGTTGCAGAAATAGTCAAATACTGCCTGGAGGCCTGATAACATTGGTCACCTTCCATCCGTAGTGAAGATTAGATTAGAAGTAAATGGAAAATAGGGAGTTGTTTACATTTAGCTCTAAAGGGATCTAACTATGTACCTTTCTGGTTCCTGTGGAGCTCTCAACAAACTCCTGAAGGCTTTTGAGAGTCTCTCCCTGCCTTAGCGTCACCTTCAGAAAGTGAGGAGAGTGCATGTGTTCTGTGCTGAGCAAAGGCCCCCTCCTCCCTTTTTTTTTTTTAAAGAAACTTTTTGATAGTATTACAAAGTTAATGTTTGTCTTCCTGTTGATGGGCAGAGGATAATTGTGCGAAGTCTGGCAAGCTGGAAGAAAGTTTATCTAGGTGCACCTCGTACCTTGGCTCACCCACATCGTGTACCTGTAATTTCTAATAATAAATGCTTGCAAAAGGCACTCGGTGCCAGTGTTGTGTCCTCTGTCTGCACTCATGTCCTTGAGAGACTAGGAATGTGCTAACACTTAACCAGTCACACTCATGTAGTTGAGGTTTGAACCACGTGCATCATGGGATTTCTTTGTAGTATTGGCCCTAAATGAAAATCCTCTTAACTGATGTAAAGTGAATTAAAAAATTACTAAATTGCCTCTTTCCTCCCTCTCTGCAGTCTGATATCTTACTTGGCATTCTGGACAGCTTGGATCGGCTGGACCCAGAGACGTTCCTCTATGACAAAGACCTGCAGTCTCAGTGTCTGGATGAAGAAGTCGGCAGCGATGAGTGCCATACCTTACCGGCCTCCCCATCTTCTGATTTGGGGGCCCCATCAGCAAAGCTGGACGCCATTAATGAACTGATCCGCTTTGACCATGTCTACACGAAGCCACTGGGCTCGGAGTCTGATGCTCCTGAGCCCAGCAACGAAGCCTGCGTAGTTGTTAAAATAGAGGAACCAACTCAAAGCCCCGCGGGTGAGGAACTGGCCAGCCCCCTCGCCTGCGTAAAGCAGGAGACACTTGAAGATCACTTTATCCAGCACCTG
Source organism: Pleurodeles waltl (assembly GCF_031143425.1). NCBI lineage: Eukaryota > Metazoa > Chordata > Amphibia > Caudata > Salamandridae > Pleurodeles > Pleurodeles waltl. Next base: position 741,637,847 of record NC_090450.1, on the reverse strand, counting down.
TGCATGGAGAGCCTCTTCTCTGTCTCGGAGCCCACCCTGCAGAAGCCTCTCAACCTTTTGGACACTGCCAGCGACTCCGGGTACGAGGGCTCCCCATCCCCCTTCAGTGACCTCTCATCTCCACTGGACTCAGACCCGTCTTGGGATTACACTTTTGCCAATGAACTCTTTCCACAGTTGATCAGTGTCTGACTGGTACAATGCCGTCCCTCATTTTCTGGAGAGAGACTCACACTTCAGAGTGAGACAGAAATGGGGTGAGGAACTGTTCGCCCCCTTATTTTGTTAAATTAAGCCAAAATTGTACATAGATCCGCAGTTGGTGTCTTTCTATAAATAGTCGTTATAGAAAGTCTGCTACTTATTTAAAGACATGAAAACACAACATAAGTATTTCTCATTGGCATGTGACCACAACTCTTGACACTGCTTCTTTTGCTACAAAAAGGTGTGAGCCCTTTTCTTTGACGCAAAAGGGGTCACAAGGTATAGTTCAGTTCAGTGCAAAGGTGAATAGACAAGCTACCAGCAGCAGATGTTATAAGTGGTATAGGGCACAAGAAGAACGTTTAGAAAGTGCTTAGGGATGAAGCACTCAATGAAAAGCATAAATGTAGCACATGCATGGGCAATGCTTTCTCCACTGTGAAAATCACAATTGCAGTTATGTCTGAAAACAAGGTTGTCACTTTTAAGCAAGATCATCTCCCCAACTGAGTGTGGAGACAGAGTAACAACTTTTAACCTTATTTTAATGGCAGCTGCACCTCTTCAGTGTTCGCTCTGTGTAAGGGGTCTAGCTTCAGCTCAGAGGAGGTACATGCCTGGGTAGGTGGAAACTGGGACTTAACACCAGACATTTTCTGGGGAGATCAAATGAGGCTAGCAACATTTTTATCAATTTCTGTCCATGGTCCTTACGACTCAATCAGGGCCATTGGCTCCACTTTTACTCATCAGCTCGACAGTCTTCATTTCAAATGGCAAAAAAGTGCTACACTCAGCACAAATGAAAATCTCCGCATAAAGTCTCGGCAGCAGTAAATTGTGTGTGTTATGTTAATTTAGAGAAAAATCCTCACCTACACTTACATCACAACTTTGCAACGAAGACTAAAGCCCATGGTAAGAAGGATGCACATTCAAGTCCAATGAGGTAGATCCTTGTTAGGACGGTAGTGGGGCATGTTTGCTGAGAGGGTGATGCTATTGATGTCTTTAAACGCTGATCATCATTACTCTGTTGAAGACATTGATGGCATGAGACCTTACAACACTGAAATCAAAGCAACAAGTGAGACCATTGATGCCTTCCATATAGCACAGTTCATTGTGTAAGTGCAGGACACCTGTTTTGCACACAATTCTTCAAGTTCTGCTGGGATTCCTAGATATGCGTGGTTGCATTTAAGGGAGAGCCTCACTCATGGTACCCCACAACAGTGGAGATTTAGAAGGGGTACACTATCGTCCACCTTTAAGTTGCAACCTAGGCCGCCACATACCATTTGTCAAGCAGTAGTTGGCTGGTTTAAAATGTAAACCTGCGTCCCCATCCTCTCATTGAGAGAGATTGGCTCATTGCTTCTCTGGCCTTACATTAGATCGCATATGTCGCCCGTTTGCAGTTAGTATCTAGATGCAATGTGTTGTCAAGTCACTGCCCCTTGTCAGCCTGTTCACTTTGACTGCGCTGCCTATGCTGGACTAGGACCTTGTAATTTACAGAGTCTTACAGTTTATCCAAGGACATAAATCTATTTTGTAAAAGAAACAAATTTACTGTGTAAATGTGTCTCAACATTTATTAATATTATTGTATTTCTCCTTATTCTGGATGCTTTCGGCTATGAGTTGCTCCCTCTATTTTAATATTTAATACTACCTGTGCTATTAAAATGTGCAATGCAGCTTGTGTGTGCTTTGATTTCATTTTATTTGTGAGGGATTACATACATGCAGATGTCTGTATTCTGCGTCTCTAGAACATCTGACTGAAGAGAAAAAGGGGGTTTTGTGGCATTGACAATGTGTGTTCACTATTGGAAGGTAAATCTAAGCAAAACTAGCAATTGCAACATGTTGGGAGACCAACGTGACTAAACGCAGATCATAATCTACACGTTAATTCAAACCCTATAATTATAGTCTGGATAAGAATACCATTTCTTAAAGATGTTTAACAGGCACAAATGCATTTGAATGTTCTGTAAATATCAGAATAAATTCATTGACCAACTTTAAGAACAATAACTTTTTTGAAGGCTAGTTAATACCAGACCACTAAGATCTCACAAATATTTGCTTTAATTGAGTACCTGAGCCACTGTATTTTGAAAGATAGTGTGCCAGCATCTTTCAACATGGGCACTATACTTTTAATGAAGGGATAGTGAGTACCTATTTCCATTCCAAGCACTGTAATATACATACAATTACAGAGTCTGGTATAGTAACTGTAATTTTGTTTAGGTCAGTGTTTCAAATGAAAAGGCTACTTGTTTCTTTGCTTTGTTTTAAACGTTGGGAGCATTTGATGAATCTGCACAACATTTTTCCATCAGCTACCAAAATTGGCTAAGTTGCAGCATGTCAAGTTTCATGTAGGTCTTTGGAGCAAAAACGAGAATAGAGGGATGTGGCCATGCACAATTTTGTTATCACTAATGATACTGGAAAGTTTGCAGTTATATTATGAATGATGTCATTCAAGATGTTATTACTGATGTAATACATGGGGGTAAGTAGTAGTGCATGGCGAGGGCATGAGCTATAGTTACCTTAAGGCATGAGTTATAGCTTCCTGAGATAAGTAGATCTATAACTGTTCAGTTTCTATGGTTTTGTGTGTTTAAAGGTTTTAACCTAACGGTCACCACTGGTAGTTATATGTAAGTCAGAGTTTTTATGAGAAGAACATTTTTTGTTTTGCTAATGCCTTTTGTACCATTTTACAAAACTTTACTAAAAAATGTTATTCCACCTGAGCTCCTCCCTGTAACGTTTTTGGGTTATCCATCAAGTAGGGTCTGAGGAAAAAAGGGGGGAAGGGGTTCCAAAACAACCCCATGAATTTTTTAGAGGGAGCTTTAGACAGCGATTGAGAAAAAACATCAGAACTGAAGACCACCAAATTTCACAGAGTGCTAGATCTTTACTCAAAGTGTGCTTTTTGTGATTTGGTGTAATATGTTCAACCATTTTTGAGAAATTAAGGTTAAAAAAAATAGATCTATAAAGGGCTGTGGAGCTACCGGGAGCTCCGTGGTACCAGGTGATTGATTGGCTAGACCCACGGGATACGACCGGGCTGATTGCCTGGGCACAACATGAAGAGAGATGTTGTGGTCGCCACTGCAGGACTTGTGGGACTCGGTCACAGAATGCAGGGCCTGGACACAGGTCAGGACCTGTGGCCAAAAGCCATGCCTTGCATATTCTAAGTGTGTGCACAGTATGGAGTTTGGGGGATGTATCATATCATAAGACCTTACTTTCTGTTTAAAAAAAGAAAAATAGAAATTCAATTAAAAAAAAATCAAAGGTTAAAGCGTGGTTATATGAAGGTGTTCTAATAAAAAAAAAAAAACAGTTTTAAAAAGAAAAAACACTGAATTTCAACAGTTGTATGAAACCAACCTGCATCGCTATGATGCACTGCTTATGTCATCACATTATTTCATAGATCTTTTTGTTCAGACTGTAGACACACTGTCCCAGATTTCCTGGTAGTGCTCATAAGAGGGCATCTGCACGGGCTACAGAGAATAATCCTCACACTGATGAGTATGAAAATAATTATGCTGCCGGGAAAGGGGTGGCACTTGGGGTAGCCACGCATTGGTGAATTACCAACTCAGTGGGCCTCCTCCAGGTACGATCGCTACAACTGTGAGGGGATGGAGGAGCTCATAAAGCATATATCCAAAGCTCCCCACAACAGAGAATAAGGTCGCTGAGGGCCAAAAGGTGAGCAATTCTAATGTATGGGTACCCTTGAAGCAGCAGACACAGTGGCTAAGGTGATCAAGCCTAGCATCCTTTGTACCTCTTGGCGGCGAGCATCTGTTTAGCCCACAGGTCAACCGAATGCTCGAGAAAGTAGAAACGGATACAAACAGCAAAGTGTATGGACGCCTTACAGTTTCTCAGTCCAAAGCTTGCTTTTTGCAAGCAGCACCTCAGTGGTTTACAAGCAAGGGGAATTGGGCCAAAAGACCTATCTACCAGTAGTCCTTTCAGGACTCCAAAGAGTCAAAAATCCTTCAAGAGGTTGTACTGTAAGGGGCTCCTCTGCTACAAAACAGTCACTTTCTTTCCACCCTGATCACATAACACCTGTAAGAGAAAGACTAAGGCATTTCCTATCACGCTGGGAAAGCACCACATCATCATGGACGTCATTTAGGGTTCGCCAAGGGTCGCAGCTGCAACCCCCAGCTTGCCTCCTGAGACCCCTTGCCTCAGAGGTGGCAAAATCAGTGTCAAGCACACAAGGGCAGCTCCTCCTTTTGGACGTTGCTTGGGGCTCCACTTCATTGTTTTCAATCACTTTTGTTATTACACTAATAGTAAATAACACATTATTCATTATTGCTGTAATAAGAAAAATGGAGTACAATTGGCTGGAATTGACCCTCCTTGATAGCTGAGGTAAGTAAAAAATACTTTTAAATGAATGTTGTGTGCATGCTTGCGGGTGAGTGTGCTTATGTAAACGTGTGTGTGTGTGTGTGCATAAGAGAATGTGTGATTGTGTAAGCATGTGTGCATGTGAGTGAAAGTAAAGATGATATGGAGTGTGACGTCACTTCCGCTACGCCTGACATTTTTTGATGAATTGTCATCCGTGTACATCATGCCTCTGTATTGTGAAGAAAAGGAGCCGCCTCGAATTTCCCCTCCCAAAATCCTACCTGTAGTCACATACCTAGTTCAGACATCTTCTATTGCTGAAATAAGAGGTGCAGTTGCTCCTAGCAAAGGGCACCAGAGTACTGGTACCCATATGCTAGAGTGGTAGAGGTATAATCCCTCAATTTTTTTCTTTCCCCAAAAGCCTTATCCTTGACCTCTAACCATTTACCAGGATTATCTCCTTCACACTACAAGATGTCATCTAGCTGCTGTGCCGAGGCGACTTCATGTTGAATCTGAAAGATGTGTATTTTCACATTCTTGTACAACACTATTACCTTCGCCTAGTGGTAAGTGGAAAACACTCACTTTCAGCTGTTGCCCTTTGGAGGTAGTAGACCGCCAAGGGTGTTTTCAAAGTGTCTAGCAGTTGTAGCAGCCGATTTGCACAGGAACATCACGTTTCCACATTCAGACAATGGGCTGATTAAAGAGCAGCAGCAAGCATAATGCCTAGCATAAGCTCAGCTAGCAGTGTCTACTTCACAGTTTAAGGTTCAACAGAGGCGAAAAAGTTTCAAATTTAGTTCTTCCACCGTTCCCTTCTGAATGCAGGAACAGGCAAAGCAAACGCCAACCAACAGAAGGACGATGGCATCCAAAAGCTGCTGCCTTTTTTCTTTTCTTTCGAGACACTCCATGTGATCGCTGTTAACACTAATGAAATTGTTGGAATGATGGTTTTGTGCATTGTGTTTGTACCACACACTGGTTTGCACATACATTCATTACAAGAGTGCCTCTTGTGGTAGTGGGCACAAACAGAAGGACATTTGGAGAACCTAGTGTTGGTAACAACAAGCTCTCTCTCCTTTGGTGGTAAGGTAAAAGTTATTACTCAGCAGGCCCTTCCTAAGCCCACGTCTGCATGTGACCATCACCACCAATGTCTCTCTAGTGGGGTGAGGAGTTCACCCACTCCTTATAATAATTTAAGGCACATGGGCTTCTTAGAACAAGGATTGTCACATCAACTTCCTGGAGGTTTTAGCCATCAGATTAGCCCAGAGCCTTTTCCCACATCTGAGGGGAAAACAGTACTCAGAGAAACAGACAACATGAAAGCTATGGTCTACATCCAAAGCCGGAAAGGACACACTGCCCAAGCTTTCCCAAATGGCACAGGAGATGTAAATCGGGCAGCTCACAAAATCATGCACCTGTTAGCCAAGGTATCTCTTGGGAGTGGAGAATGATTTTGGGAATATGATCAGCAGGATGCACCAACAGGCCCACAAATGGGAACCCCACCTTCAAGTTCTCCACAGGTATTTGCAAAACTGGGTGACTCTACTAATACACTTGGTCGCCATTTTTGAAAATGCAAAATGACAAAGGTTCGCTGCCAGGTGTCCACATACTGACAGTCAATGGGCAAATCTCTGTGGATGAACTGGTCAGGGATATTTGCCTACACTTTTCTACCTCTTCCCCTTAATCTCATATGCAATAAGGAAGATGAGACTAGTGTCAATGATCCACATCTTAGCAGTGCCTACTTGGGTTCCTAGAGAAGTCAGTCCTCCCACTCAGGCCAGACTTTCTAATGCAGGTCCTCTCAGACACATAGGGGGTCATTACAACATTGGCGGTAAAAGCCGCTTACCGCCGTGCAGAAGACCGCCAATACACCGCCACGGCCGCCGAATTCCGCCACAGCTATTATGACACACATCTCGGAATCCTCCAAAATTCAGACACCCACACAAGTTCGCCACACCAAAGTCAGTGTTAAACTGGCGAAAACAAAACCTCCACCTCCACGCCAACAGAAACACGCCCATGCTATTACGACCCACGAATCCACGTGGCGGTCTGTCAACTGCGGTATTCCATTGGCGGTACACACCGCCACGCTCAAAATACACACACATCTCCAAAACACCGCCACATTGGACAATTCAAAATACACACACCTGATACACATACAAACACCACTCCCACACACCCAACACAATATAAAACACACACCCACATCACCCACAAACACCTACGACCAAAAATTTGTCACGAAGGCCAGAGAGACAGCAAAGAATAGACAATCCCACCACACAGAGGCACACAACACCATCACCCACACAACATCCACGCACAAAACACCACACACCACTACACATCACCACACACATCAACACTGACACCGCCCCACACATCACACACACCACCCCATGTCACGCCAAAGACACCCCCGCTTTTCCGAGGAGGAGCTCTGGGTCATGGTGGAGGAAATCCTACGGGTAGAGCCATAGCTATTTGGCTCACAGGTGCAGCACACATCCATAGCCAGGAAGATGGAGCTATGGCGCAGAATCGTGGACAGGGTCAACGCTGTGGGACAGCATCCAAGAAATCGGGAGGACATCAGGAAGAGGTGGAACGACCTACGGGGGAAGGTGCGTTCAGCTGTCTCCAGGCACAACAGCGCGGTTCAGCGGACTGGCGGTGGACCCCCAACTCCTCCCCCACAAATAACAACATGGGAGGAGCAAGTCTTGACCATCATGCATCCAGAGGGCCTCGGAGGAGTCGGTGGAGGAATGGACACTGGTAAGTCAAATCTTAACTATCATATCCCCCACCCTACCTGCATGCTATCACACACCCCCACCCTCACCCCCTCCCCTATCACTCCAACTCCTCACTAATGTACTAATAACACAAACCACACATCCCAACACCAAGCCCTGCATGACACAACTAAGCATGGACACCCATCACTAAAGCATGCTCACTGCACATACCCATAACAACCCCTAACCATCATCACACAAGCCCCCACACAGGAATGCTTGCACTGGGGTACACAAACACCCACCCATTGCACACCATGACACACACACATGCAATAATCATGCTCTTATGCCCCTGCAGGATCACAAAGGACCGTCACCACACCGGAGGGTCCAGACAACTCCACTCCACCCACAGAAGAGGCCCACAGTGATGATAGCAGCTCTGCCCTACTGGATCCTGATGACCAGCCCGGACCATCGTGGGCCTCAGGACAGTCGGTTCCCCTTGCACAGGCACAGCCCAACACTGACCTTCCACCCTCTGGTAACACCAGCACAGCACCCACCCAGCGGGCCCAAACCTCCGTACCCAGGACAGGTCAATCAGCTGTGTGTCCACCACTACAGGGAACCCAGGTTAACTCACCACCCCAACAACAACAGGGCCCTGGGGGCAGTGGTAGTGGGCACACGGTCCAGGGGACGGAGGCACAGGAACACAGGGGAACTGGGAGGGCTGCTGAGCGACAGGGGGCGGACAGGCCAAGGGAACCCACTCTCCACGAGGCCCTCTCCTCCATCATGGGAGCATACCACCACTCCCAGGAGACCATAGCCACGGTCCTGGTCAAGTTTCAGGAGACCCAGCGCCTGCAGGAGGACCAGTATTTGGGGTTCAGGGAGGAGCTCAGGACCATCAGCTCCGCCTTGGGCACCATCGTAGGGGTGCTGAAGGACATACAGCAGGCCTTGAGGGACACCGTGGCACTCCAAGGGGCCCCTGACACTAGCATGGACGATGAACTGCCCACCACCTCCGCCGGCGCAAGTGGACAGGACGCCCCGCCACAGGACCAGCACCCCACCCCCTGCAGATGGACAACCACCACGCAAGCGGTCCCTGAGATCCAGGAACAGGACAGAGCAAGATGGCAAGACCCCCGCCAGGAAATGAGACCACCCTGATTGTCCTCCCACTGTCCCACTTTGTTACCCTGTCCATACTTAAACTGCCCCAGCTCCAGTTCCTATGCCCATATGGGCAGTGCACCTGTGAGACTAATAGACTAGACTCTGCCATGGACATTCCTCCACCATCACCCATCACCATTTTACAACCCCCCTCCATTTTTGAGCACTTAAATAAAGACCCTTGAACCACAAAACAATGTTGAGTCAGTCTATGATTTGGTAAAATGTATTATCAATGACAGTGTCAAAATGCGTTTCTAGTTGTAAAGGCAACATACCTATGTCACACATCGCAAGTCCTTGAAGGATGCATGCAGATGACACACGTTGGTAAGCACACCTGTGAAACCGTAATATAAAGGAACAACTCAGTTACCAAATAATCCTATGAAATTACACACAGGATAGAGGAAGACGTGTGCGAGTGAATGTAGTGGTAAAGATGAAAATGTTCTCACCTGTGTGTCACTGGAAATATTGCTGTATGACTGACTCCCTGTTGTCGTTGTCTTCTTCCTCAGCTACCTCCTCATCACTGTCCACAGGCTCCACAGCTGCCACAACACCATCATCTGGACCATCCTCCTGCAGAAAAGGCATCTGGCGTCGCAATGCAAGATTGTGAAGCATAGAGCAGGCGATGATGATCTGGCACACCTTCTTCGGTGAGTAGAATAGGGAACCACCTGTCATATGGAGGCACCTGAACCTGGCCTTCAGGAGGCCGAAGGTGCGTTCGATCACCCTCCTACTCCGCCCATGGGCCTCATTGTGCCGTTCCTCTGCCCTGGTCCTGGGATTCTTCACTGGGGTCAATAGCCAGGACAGGTTGGGTAACCAGAGTCTCCTAATAGCCACACACAGTGCCTCTGGAGTTGACCCATCATATCAGGGATGCTGCTATTCCGCAGGATGTAGGCGTCATGCACTGAGCCAGGAAACATAGCATTTACCTGAGAGATGTACTGGTCTGCCAAACATACCATCTGTACATTCATGGAATGATAACTCTTCCGGTTCCTGTACAACTATTCACTACTGTGGGGGGGGGGGCAGAGCTACATGGGTCCCATCAATAGCACCTATGATGTTGGGGATATGTCCAAGGGCATAGAAATCACCTTTCACTGTAGCCAGATCTTCCACCTCAGGGAAAATGATGTATCTCCTTACGTGTTTCAGCAGGGCAGACAACACTCTGGACAGCACGTTGGAAAACATAGGCTGGGACATCCCTGATGCCATGGCCACTGTTGTCTGAAAAGACCCACTTGCAAGGAAATGGAGTACTGACAGCACCTGCACGTCAGGGGGGATTCCAGTGGGATGGCGGATTGGTGACATCAGGTCTGGCTCCAACTGGGTACATAGTTCATGGATAGTGGCACGGTCAAACCTGTAGGTGACGATTAAATGTCGCTCCTCCATTGTCAACAGGTCTACCAGCGGTCGGTACACCGGAGGATTCCGCCATCTTCTCAATTGTCCCAAATGACGGTGCCTAGGAAGGACAACAGCGACCACAGAGTCAACTTTTTTCCAGGTATGTACCCACAGTTACACAGAACACGACACCAAACACAAAACCCTTCCTGTATGTGTGTTGAGTGTAGGCCTAGCTATGTGTGACACAGAAGTAAATGAAGCCATGTGGGCCCCTGAAATGGCGGCTGCCTGACCTCTAAACTGGGACAATGGGATTGTGGGGTAACTGCGTTGCCGTTGCACACCGTTGCGGTAGGCGGTCGTAGACCGCGGCACAATGCTGCATTGGTTAAGATTAGACCCTATGGGTCCCAGGAGCCAATGAACAAGTGCGCCGCCGGTGATGATACGCACCGCCACGGACGTCACCACCATTTTCTATCTGTTCAATCACTAGATACCTGATCTTCGACAGGAGAGGACCTACACTGCAAGTGCTGCTGTTACCTCGGTCTGGAAGCGACGATGGCTGCTGCGTCTGGGGAAAGGGCCCCTGCCTTCACTGCTCAGGAGTTGGAGAAACTAGTAGACGGGGTCCTCCCCCAGTACACGCTACTCTACGGTCCTCCAGACCAACAGGTTAGTACACAGGTAGCACATTGTATGGGCTAGGCCTGGGTGGAGAGGGCTGGTTGTAAGACGGAAGTGGGAAGAGTTCAGGGAACATTAATGCATGTGAATGAATGTGCCACATGGCTAGGGTAGGGAGGGGGGACAATCACATCGACGGTGCTGTTGGTAATGACTTCTCTTCTTCCCTTGTGCATGTCATGTAGGTCAGCGCCCACCAGAAGAAGGACATTTTGCGTGCCATTGCCAAGGACGTCCGGACCCTGGGGGTCCACCAGAGACGGGGCACCCACTGCCGGAAAAGATGGGAGGACATTCACGGCTGGAGCAAGAAGACGGCGGAGGCTCAGCTGGGGATGGCCTCCCAACGTGGGAGGGGTGCCCGTCGCACCATGACCCCCCTGATGTTCCGGATCCTGGCGGTGGCCTACCCGGAGTTGGATGGGCGCTTGAGGGCATCACAGCAGACACAAGGGGGTGAGTACAACCTCATTCTGGGTACATGGTGCGCAGTGGAGGGGCTGGCTGAGGGAGGAGGGCTGTGGGTGTACATAGGCCAGGCAGAAATACGTAGGCTAGGCCCCTCCGTAATGCAGGCCATGTGGCACTCTACCCCACCGCAGTAGAGTGCCAAGTACAGGTATACATGCCCCTGTGGCATCCATGTGTGCAGATGTCCACCATAGCCATGTAGGCCAGATCCCAGAAATTGCATCTGTAGAGGCCAGGAGCACGGCGTAGTGCAGGGGGCTGCTGTGTCTGTATTGTCCGGTAGCGGTATGCCATGCACTCAACCTGTCTTTCTTCTGTCTCCCCCCCCCCTTTTTGTGCTCTCCCTGTTCTTTTGTGCATCAGCATCATCAGGCGGAGGTACAGTGGCACAGGAGCACGAGGGAGCTGCATCCCACATGGCCATGGAGGGCCACACCACGGACTCAGAATGCACCAGTGGGACGGAGGGCGAGGGGAGCTTCACGTCGGCCACAGGATCACCAACCAGCGACACGGACTCGTCCGCCAATGGGAGGTCCCTTGTGGTGGCGGCACCATCTGTGCACCCCACTTCTACAGGTACAGCCGCCACCTCCCCTACCAGCACCGCCCTCCCAGCAGCCCCTCAGCGTTCGCCCCGTGCCCGCTCACCCAGGAGGGTGGGCATCACCTTCGCCCCAGGCACCTAAGGCCCTGCCCCAGTCACCCCTGCTGCCCTCAGTGAGGAGGCCATTGACCTCCTCAGGTCACTCACTGTTGGGCAGTCTACCATTGTGAATGCCATCCAGGGTGTACAAAGGGAGTTGCAACACGGTAATGCATTCCTGGAGGGCATTCATTCTGGTCAGGCTGTCCTTCAGCGAACCCTGCAATCTCTGGCCTCAGCACTGATGGCAGCCATTGTCCCTGTGTCTAGCCTCCCCCCTCCAACCTCCTCCACCCAGACCTAATCCCCTGTACCCCAGCCCATCCCAAGCACACCATCAGACCAGCATGCACACACTTCAACACACAAAAGTAGCTCAGGCAAACATAGACACCACACATCCCTCAGGCACTCACACAAGCATCACACACATACGGACACAGCAACATCCACTGCCTCCACTGTGTCCCCTTCCTCACCGTCTGCCTCCTCCCTCCCAGTGTCGTCTACACTCTCACCTGCATGCACTACATCTACAGGCACCAGGACTCGCACCAGAACACGCAGCACCACACCCCGCTCACCTGCAATCACCACCTCCACTCCCATTTACACGTCCCCTGTGTCCTCTCACAGTGTGTCTGTGACGCCCCTCCCAAAGTACACAAACGCGGGCACCCACACACCCAACAATCATCCACCGCACGACAGCCTCCAGTACCTGCACCCAAAACACCTAAAGTGACACCTCCTACAACCACCTCCTCTTCCTCCACTCCCAGACCCCCTCCAGCTACCCATCCCAGTGTTCGTCAGAAACAGTCCCTCTGCAAAGTTGACCTTTTTTGCCCCCACTCCCCCTCCAATTCATCAGTCCCGTCGTAGCGCCTCAGCCAAAAAGCCTCCAGTACCAGTGGTGCATGTTCAAGGTGTGTGGAGTGCACCGGCCACCAGGGCAGGCAGTGTGACACGGAGCCCAGGCACTGCCAGTCCACCCCCTGTAAAGGCTCTGAAGTTGGAAAGTGGCTGACGGGACCGTGTGAAGACTCCTGGAGGCAAAACAACTCACAGGGGTCCCAGGGGGATAGCAGAATCACGGCGGAGAAAGGCGGCATCCTTCCCGGGGGCCGGGATGCCACCGCCAGCACCGTCGTCACTGGTCAGGAGACCACCGCCAGAGTCAGTGCCCAGGAGGGCCCAAGTATCGTCACTGGTCAGGAGACCACCGCTGAAGTCAGTGCCCAGGAGGGCCCAAGCAAGTATCGTCACTGGTCAGGAGACCACCACCAGAGTCATTGCCCAGGAGGGCACGAGTATCGTCACTGGTCAGGAGACCACCGCCAGAGTCAGTGCCCAGGAGGGCCCAAGTATCGTCACTGGTCAGGAGACCACAGCCAGAGTCAGTGCCCAGGAGGGCCCAAGTATCGTCACTGGTCAGGAGACCACGGCCAGAGTCAGTGCCCAGGAGGGCCCAAGTATCGTCACTGGTCAGGAGACCACCGCCAGAGTCAGTGCCCAGGAGACCACTGCCAGAGTCATTGCCCAGGAGGGCCCCGGCAGCCACAGCCCCGCTGGGCAATGAGGGACCGTCATGCCACACACCAATGCCCAGTCCAGAGAACGTCATGCCACACACCAATGCCCAGTCCACACACCAATGCCCAGTCCAGAACCACCATGGCAAAGCACAGCTGAACAGTCCAGAACCGCCATGGCAAAGCACAGCTGAACAGGGCATGCACAGCTGAACAGGGCAAGCACCGCTGAAGAAGGAAAAGACCGCCACATCAAGCATCGTTATCCCATGTGCAGCTGGGACAGTGATGGGACAGGAACTGTCACAGGGAGACTAATCCAGTCTGGGCACCATTCCCCCTCCAGAACCAGTGGAGACTGTTATCCACTTGAGAGACTGTGGCTTTGCACTCCCCAGGATGGTCCAGTGGGCAACCCTCCCACTGTAGAGACTGTGGCTTTGCACTCTCCAGGATACATCAATGGGCATGGAATCCCTTCGTGGATCTGGCTTTGCACTCATCTGGCTGAGGTGCCCCCCCTTCCCTTACCCCTGAGGTGCCTGTTGTATTTCTCTCTGATGCCCCGGCAGTGTTCTCTCCGTTTGTGGACAGGTATCTTGTGTGGGCCTCGCCCATGCATTTTTGGACTAGTGGTGCACGGACATTGTTATATGCATATCTGCACTACTTCTCGTAATGTATATACTTTTGAATGATTTTATAATATATCTGTATATATTTGAGACATGTATATTGATACATTACAATGTTTGAACTGATTTCGTTTTGTCTTTGCATTCTTCTAGGGGGGTTGTGGGTTGTTACTGTGATGTTTCTACATGCATTGGTGTGTTTGTTGTAATATGCGAGGGTGGGGGTGGGGGTGTTGCGTGTGTATCCCCCTGACTTTTGCCTCCGTCCTCCCTTATGTCGTAGGTGCAGTACTCACCGTTGTCTTCGCCGGCGCCGGCGTTGGTCTTCGTAGATGAGTAGGAATACAAGGGCCGGTAGGATTTGTAATTCCGGCTCCATGGTGTCCTCCTTCCTCGTGGGATGTGTTCAGGTGAGCGTTTTCACATTGCAGAAACTGTTTCCACTGTGTTTTTATCCACAGTGAATCCGCCCCGGAAAAGGTGGCGGATTGGCGGGTTGTGATACTATGGGCGGTACATTGTCTTCCGCCTGTCTGTTGGTGGTGACCGCCGTGCTGCTTGTAGTACCGCCGTGGCGGGCGGTGTGTTAAAGTGGCTGTCTTTGTTGGCGGTTTCCGCCAGGGTCATGATTCCCTTTATTTCTCCGCCGGCCTGTTTGCGGTATTACCGCCGCTTTAACACCGACCGCCAGGGTTGTAATGACCCCCATAGATCCCAAACTGCTTAATCTCCTCGGCTGGCATCTGCATTCTGAGAGTTTGGCTACTTTAAGACTCCCTGAAAATCCCAGAGGAATGTATGACTGTTGTACACGGAGACCAGAAAACCAACTACTTGTGCCTACTATGCAACTTAGTGGAAAAGGTTCATGCACTACTGTATTTCTAAACATTAGATCCATTTACTATCTTATACAACTTTACAAGGTAGAATTCACTTACACTTCTCTATGCTTAAACTTGACTTTAATTGCAGTGTGTCTTCAATAAAGACCTCATTATTTTATTTTATTACAGTTCCTGTAATTAAAGTTTAATGGAGGGTTTAAAGGAGGTAAATCCTCCATAGACACCTTCTGCACCTCTCTGGAACCCTAATGTGGCCCTGACATGACATATGGGCCCTCCTTCTGAGCCCCTGCACTCGCCTGTGTTGAAAGATGGCCTTCCTGTTAGCAATCACCTCACTCAGACATAGTAGGGAATGCCAAGCCCTTGCAATACAGAAACAGTCATTCCAAATCGAAAGGACAGACTAGAGCTTCCTGCCAACCCAGAATTTCTAAGGTTCTATCATCATTTCAAATGAACCAAACTATAGAGTTACCTGTTGTTTTCCCCACAACCAGAGTCTGTATTGGAAAGGGCACCTCATGTTCTTTATGTTTAAAGGGCACTCGTATATTACGAGTATTAAGGGGTGTGCCACCTCTAAAGGTAGCATTGATATTTGGATAGTTAAATGTATTCAGACATGCTATGCTAAAAACAAACACACTCTTCCAGTGTCTCAAAAATCAGAGTCTATGTGTAAAAAAAACGACGTCTGGATGGGCAGCTGTATTTGATTCATCCAAGAGTTCGCCATGAAGTTTCAGCTCTATTCCTCACAATTATAGATACTTTTAACTGCGACAAACCCTTGACACCTATAGAGATACACTTACCTTGATCCCTGATTAGAATCCCATTGAATACCTCCTGACATTAAACACCCTTGGAATAGTGGGCATTTCTCGATTATACAAAGGGCTGATCAGTAATGCTTCCAACTTCTAGTGGCACCCCGAGCCAGCTGGGAGGGGTATCTGAGGCCTCTTGAGGATGACAAATGGGTTGAGGCAAAGATGGTACCCAGAGTGCTGACCATATCAATGCGCTTTCACCTCATCCAGTTTAAGTCCCTGCATAAATTCTACTATATGCCATCTCGTCTATGGGGCGATGGTTGCAGCCTCGGCCCTAATTGCCTCAGATGTGAAACCTCACCAGGCACCTTCTACCACATGATCTGGGAATGTCCAAGTATTAACACATACTGATCAGCTGTCAATAGAGCCATGAACAGAATCACAGCCAATGGATAGGTACTAGATCTTAAGATTACTTTGTTGGGCATCATAGATTACCCAGGGGGTTTATGGAGCACCTGAAAGGTGGTCACCATGGGATACTTGGTGGTGAAGGAGGACATAGCACACCACTAGCTAGATGCTCATCCTCCCATGGTGATGGAATAGGTCAGTGGGATGAATTTATCCACAGTAATGGAGAAACTGGAATACAAAGACCAAGGGACACAAAAGAAATATACAAACACCTGGGAACGATGGACCTAGTTAGTGGGTGAGGTGGTATGAATATAAATTCTAAATCCAAACTATGGGAGAGAGAGAAAGGCACTGCAACACTATTTATAAATTGAACAATGACCTCTCAGTTCAGTGGAGGGACCTGCAGCTATTTGGCCCACATTTATTTGTTTACTGTAATACCAACTTTTTTTATCTGATAAACCTCAATAAATCGTGCATCCAAAAACAAAAATGGCCTCAGCAGACTCTGACAGAAAAAGAAGGTGGAGCAAAACACTGAAAAGCAGGAAATGGTAAAAAGATGAGCTCAAAGCAAATGGTAAGTCACTGTGGCCAATGGGTTTTCTGTTCCGATTTCACCAATGTTTAATTATTTGGTAGCAGTAATCATTAAGATCTATAACAAAAGTAGAGATTCAAAAAAACAATAAACTTCACCAGTTAAACAAAACTGACCTAAGTATCACTTGCACTGCCACAGATTTCAGATGTCAGTAGTGAGACCCCCAAGGAGGGCTTAGCCAGGGTGGGAAGGTGGATATGTTAATATTGTAAAAGACAATGTCAATGTGCACCATGATACGTTGATATATAAAAGCAAAATCGCATCACTATTATCAAATTCACCCGTCATGAACTCTTCATAGTCCCTCAACTCAGAAATAAGTGGTCAGGCAAGCTCTGAGACTTAGGCCTGAGGTTACCGATTGACAGGTCACATGTGGGGCAATACACAGCTGGCAGACAAACGCGTAAACAGGAAATTCAAATCAATCCCACAGATAGGCACAGCAACATCACAATGGTCCCTCAATAAAGCACACATGGCAAGAGGGGTGTGTGCATTCCCAAAACACCATAAAGTCAGATTCCACATGAAGTAAGGAACACTCAGCCAACCAGAACACAGTATGCACAGCAACATGCAGTGATCACATACTCCTCATGCCAGACATCTGGGCACGTTACCCACTGGCCCTCATTGTGTCACGAAGGGTCGAGGTCCTGATGCATTTATCAGGGACCTTACTCATGTCTCCAAGGCAACTGCTCACATTCTTTACCCAAAAAGCAATGTCATACTTGTTTTATTATACACAGAGAAATGTATAAAAACACTGATCAATTGTACTTTGAGACAGTCCTCAGACCCCGTTTTTGTAACTGTTCTACAGCCATAATGTTTAATAAAAAAAAACTGTTCCTGTTTTGCCAAACACCTCTTGTCGTTTGTTTTCTCAAGGTACATTCACATTCAAGCAACATTTTGGCAAGCCAGCTAGGAGCTGATTGGTACCTCAGACTCAACTGAGACCGAAAGAAGGGGACAGCGCCCAGATGGATTCACATTTGGGTAACAAGGAAGGTAAGCAGACACCACATTTGATTGGAAGTTCTGCTGAATCCGCAGGACGCAGGTCTATCCTGAAGCCACCATTAGAAGGATAAGAGACTACATCAAAGCCTTAGTATCAGCATTTAGCGAATAGCAAACTTAGAAGCGTAAAAATGTAACCTGAGCACCCTGCCACTGACAGAAATCTGGCATGTTACCTATTTTGTGTGTCCGAATTGAGTAGTCACAGGGCAGCCTCAGAGGTGTTCCTGTGGAAGTCACCTTTTTTCATTAGTCAGCACGCTGGGAAAGGTAAATGTTGTTTGTTGCTTCGAGCGCTGGGTGTGACACAGATGGTATGCTGTCCCCCGGGTGTGGTATAGGGTTGGCCACATGGACTTCTGGGCGTGACACAAATGGTACGCCTGTCCCCTGGGTGTGATACAGGGTTGACCGCTTGGACCGATGGGTGTGACACAGATGGTATGCATAGGCCCTGGGTGTGATATAGGGTAGGCACCTCAATAAGTGAAGAGATGTCTGTTGCTTGGACCACTGGGCGTGGCACAGATGGTACGTATGGGCCCTGGGTGTGATATAGGGCTGGCACCTCAATAAATGAGAGGAGTAGTTCGCTTGGACCGCAGGACATGACAGATGGTATGCTTGTCCCCTGGGTATGATACAGGGTTGAGACCTCACAGCTTGGACCGCAGATGGTACACAAAGGCCCTGGGTGTGATATGGGGCCGGCACCTCAATCTTATTTTTTAGTCTGAAAGTGTTTTCTCACTGCTACTGGTTTCCTAACATTGTTGGTATCTGAAAGAAGAGAGAGGTGTTGTTCGCTTGGCCCGCTGGGCGTGACACAGATGATAATCATGACTGCTGGGTATGATATAGGGTGTCTTTTGGACATTAGGGACAAAGATTTGGATCTGGAAAAGTATGTGTAGGTTGTTTTTGGCCAAGAAGGGCCCGTAGTTGTCGAGTTATTCCTTTTTTTGCATAAATTTTTATTATTTTGGTCCCGAACCAATATTGACAGATTATCTGGCTCACTTAGTCCTGTGCACTATGCAGAGGTTCCCCTGGACACAGGATAGCATGCACTAGGAGCAGGCTAAGGTATTTTTGACAGTTATCATTTTTATCTCTGTCAGTTTTTTCTTTATTGTAGTTAAAAACTGATGTATCTTTGATGTTGTGGTGCTGGTAAATTCATGCAACTGTGGTTTGTCCTGAGTATTGTGTTTTGTCGATTACTCAATGTGCTATATGAGGGCTTTGCTGTTTTCTCACAATCCCTATTTAATATCAAAGTAAAGTTTGCTATTTGAAGCCAAATTTCATGATGTTTCAATTAACAATTGCACTTTCTTCTAGTTTGTGACCCTTCATATGCATTGCTATTTGTGTTTGTGAAATGTTCATGTTGGTGCATCTGTAAAAAATGCTGAGCTTATAGTAAAGTAGTTAGAACTAGCAATCCCATGTATATATTTCCCCATCACCACAGTAGAATTTAATATTCCCTTAAACCAGAGAAGCTAGAAGTGTACTGTCTCCTACAAAAATGCCCAACTTATCACAGAGTCGCTGCTAGAGCACACGCAAACCAGGTTCCTCACACAGGCTAAAAACGTAGCAAGTTTTGCCATGAATGGCACACACACACTAAGGCACACATGTTTCCCTGCCAAAGGAGGGAACCTTTGACACAAACATAATCGGACACATGAGGACACACATATGGACCAAAAAAGTAGGGCAAAAGAAGGGCAGGAGAGACGCACTATTGGAACTATGAGCCATCTTTGAGGAGGCCCAGACCAATATTCCTATCCCACAATCAGCAAGCAAGACATCCA
Organism: Pleurodeles waltl; assembly: GCF_031143425.1. Taxonomy (NCBI): domain Eukaryota; kingdom Metazoa; phylum Chordata; class Amphibia; order Caudata; family Salamandridae; genus Pleurodeles; species Pleurodeles waltl. The sequence continues at coordinate 741,618,342 of NC_090450.1, read as the reverse complement.
CACCTCTCCCACCATTTGCAGGAATGGAGTTGCTCTTCCTGATGCCTGCTATCCATGCTTTAGGTTATACCAATCCACCGGTCGAGGGAGCCGGAGGGTCCACCACGGAACAATGAACTGTTAGGTCCAGGCATGACAGACTAACAGGGCAGCAGGCCAAGGCAATCCCAGTACCACCCTAGTCCAGAGCTAGAGCTCCCTGAAGTTCCACCCACTGTCTGTCACGTTCAACACACCGAACCTCAGTGCCACAAAGAACATGTACTCCACTGGTCCAGTTGAACACACTCAAGTGACGAGATTCATAGGGGTTCTGGATAGTGACACAACTAGCTGGTCTGAGGAAAGGGATCCAGAGGCCCAGTCCCCCGGGATCCGATAATGAGTGGGGAGTCATAGAGTTTGCTCAGGTAGCTGAAGAAATAGCAGAAAGCGAGTTTGAGGGCAAGGCCCAACCACAAATAACAATGCATATTACAGAATGAGGGAGGCAACCTAGGTGGGGTTTAGTGGAAAGGCACACACTAAGTAGCAAGAGAGAGAGAGAGAGAGAGAGCTTGCGCCCTGGAAGCACACAAGAAAGTAAAGTGGTGCATCCTCCACCTGAAGAGAGCAGGGGTAGGTACAGAACACTGTTCACGGACGTCTGAGGCAGAACTAGAGGATAGGCTTTTGGCTGGGATCCAAGCCTCACCAGATCGTCACTGTAGGAGAGGGACTGACCAGGAAATAAGAGACCAAGGTAACCTGGTGCAAACTCAACTTAGATGCAGGAAACCAAAATGGTACCTTTGCATGCACACAAGGGGCGCAGCAACAAAGATATCCAGTGCTTTCCCCGAACACGCAGGGCAGACAAACTGACCCCAAGAGAGATAGTGGCCCAAGACGAAGGCAACATATTTGCGCAACCATTTTGTCACCTGCCATCCTGCTGGACTGAGGGAAGAGATCAGTACAATAGACCATGGTCAGAGAAGGGATCCTTCGAACCAGAGGACATGGCCGCTGCAGAAGACTGCGTCCGGCACAGGGGGAGATCCAAGTGGAACTTCCCCTACATGCAGGATATCCTAAGAAGATGGGAAAGCTATGTTAGGGAGAAACCAGTGGAATTACCCAAAGCCAAAATTTACCTGCTACTTCAGAATGGCACTTCTGGGACCATCTATGTGCCATGAGCTCAGATGGATAAAGAAGGGCTAAGAACCAAATTGCCACCATTGTTGGGTGGGGTGGGGGAGTGGATCTCATGCTTTGAGAAGAAAACCACAGGAATAAACCTAGTGATAAGCAATATCGAAAGTCTGCTAAGTAGTTTTATCAGAGAGCAGACTAACATGGTGTTCACCCGAGCTTGCATCCCAACAATTACGCTAATAAACACAGAGCATGGCTGGGCCACAATCAATTCATACAGGCACCAAATATGGATGTCCCTGAAGGAAATTTTCCCTGTCTGCCCAAATGTAGGAGGTAACCAACTTTCTGGAGAGGATGAGGGAACGATGAGGACAAGAGATAAGACAGCCATGGACTGATACAGGCCCCCAAATCATATTCTTTTACAGTGTCTTCAGAAGGGACTGCCCACAGAAATGCAAAGTTGACTGGACAGCGAAGTGGGACTAGACACCTGCTCAGTGCACTGTCACAAAAAGAAACAAGAAAAGGTCAGGGAGCAAGCCCAGAGAGACACCACTAAGTTGGTCCAACACAGATTGAAAAAGAGGGGCTATGTTAGCCACAAGTGTGCAAAAGGCTCCAGTTCTAAAGGAAGCTCCACTGAAAAACCCCAGAAGGTTTCAACCTAGCTGTAACAGCAGAAACAAGGGAGGTTGGCAGCACCCAGAACTTATAGAATGTTACTATTGCCACAGAATGGGTCACATGGCCAACAGATGCCAACTAAAGGCATATCAGAGGTTGATGAGCTTGGGCCAGTCTGTGCAAAACCTCCATCCAAAAAAACAGGGAAACCCAAATGCACTTTACACTCAGTTGCAGGGAAGTCAGTCTGCCACTACACCACCACAACAGGGGTCAGGTAGTGGGACAAACATGTGGCAACAGCAACCACATACAGGGAACCCAGCCAACCGCAGCCACAACCACGGCAGGGAGGGGTAACTGTTTGGGAAGCAATATCTTCACACAAACCAGAACCCACATGTGCAGTAAAGTTAAAACCCTCAATGCGGTCAATCCATCGATTTCACACACACCTCAAAATTTGCTGTACCAATATGCCAAAGAGGGATGAACAAGACAACTTTAGGGATTCAAGCCTTTACTTGCATTGAGGAAGCTCAGGGCTACTGTATGTGCTTTGTCAATTGGGTATCCTCACTAGAGTCGTGTAGAAAGTACTCTGATCAAGGGATGAAGATAAGTTCTGGTTTATTAGTAGAGGCTACAGCCAGCGAACATCCAGAGCATCTTCAGTTCAAACAATAACTGTCCAAAACTTCTAATATCAACAATCTAAGAATGTTCCTACTCACAGCTCAGCACCAAAATGCATTACATCATCACAGTAATCATCACAGTACTACATATCATTCCTTCTTCATGCAAAAAACATAAACATTTACTTAACATAATATCAACAGACCAGAGAAAAAATAGCAATAAATAAATACAAAAATGTATGCAAGTATATAGCAAAATATAATAGCGAAAAATCATTCCCGATATCTCCTCGGAATAGCTATGGGCTTGATTACAACTTTGTAGGAGGTGTTAATCCGTCCCAAATGTGACGGATACACCACCAGCCGTATTACGAGTTCCATAGGATATAATGGACTCGTAATACAGCTGGTGGTATATCCGTCACATTTGGGACGGATTAACACCTTCCTCCAAAGTTGTAATCAGGCCCTATGTTTCTTAAACACTGCCTCCTTTTCTTATTATTCCTCTCAACCTCATCATTTTCTTCATTGAGTCTTTTTACACCAACTTGTTCAGTTTCTGGATCACCAGCTTGACAGCAATTTTTTACCTTTACAACTTTAGCAAGATTCCACCAATGACCTCCTTCAACTTGGATGGCATTACCAAGAATCTGCAAAACTCCAACAGTTTTCCCAAATTTGCTCTTCCTCTTTTTCACATGTATTGGTGACCTAATACGAACCATATTTCCAACTTCCAAAGGTGTTAATTTGACACCCGTTTTTTTGGTGTCATACCATTTCTTTTGTTTTTGTTGAATTTGATTAATGCTTTCTCTTACCATCTGCATCAAACTTGTCACATCAGAATGTTTTTTAAATCCCTTTGCCATCCACCTTGGTCTAAAGCTTGTGTTTGCCATTCCTCTCCTTAACAACTCAAAAGGAGAGACTTTTGTAAATGAGTGTGGTGTAGTTCTGTAAAACCAAATCATGCCATTTAAAGAGTTCTCTATATCATGTTGTCAATTTTTGCACAACTTAATACACTCATCCACAACCCAATTCATCCTCCCCACCAAACCATTGGTTTGTGTATGATAAAGAGAACTCTTCACATGTTCAATGCAACAAGGTTCCACAAACTTTTCAAAATCATGGCTTACAAATTGAGTACCATTATCTGAAATGAGAGTCTTCCTCAAGGAAGACAACTACTACTCTGGTGGTAGGTTCCTAAACCATTTTAATCTCAGGCCATTTAGACGCATAATCCATCAACACCAAAATGTACTTATTACCACAGGATAACGCATCATAAGGTTCCATAATGTCGATCCCTAACATTTCCCCATGGCCTGTCTGGACACTCAATGGGAATAAGAGGAGGTTTGACCACTTTCAAGCTTTTATCAGCCGATCCACAAACACAACAATTGCCAATTACCTCCTCCACATCCATTCTTGGCCACCATCTTTCTTTTGCGGAAAACACAGCAAATAGTCAGCTCTTCAATTCTTTCCTCCAGTAATAAAGTCAATATCAAACTGATACTATGAAAGTTTTGAGACTAACCTCAGAATTCTGGAAGTACAGCACTTATTCACTCCAGTGCCCAGTATACTGACTAAGGGTTTATGATCAGTTAACAACTTGAAACGCCTTCTCCAAATATATGATCTAAACTTTTCAGTGGCCCATACACATGCTACTAGTTTTTTCTTGATAACAGAATATTGAAGTTCCGCTTCTCTGAGCACCCTAGATGCAAATGCCACTGTATTTTCAGAGCCATAAACCTCTTGTCTTAACATAGCTCCTAGACCTACTTGATTGGCATCAACAGTAATACAGCATGACTGTTTGGGGTCAAAAGGTTTGAGAGCTCCACTCTGACCCAGCTTCACTTTATTATTTTCAAATGCTTTCATACACTCATTCCCACAAACAAACTTTACTCCTTTCTTTAACAACTTGCTAAAAAGATGCACCTTGGTAGCAAAGCCTGGAATGTATCTGGAGTAAATCTCACATAAACCAAGTAATGATTTAACCCCTGTCTTGTCTATAGGAGGAGGAGGCATGGTAATTGCATCAACTAAACCTAGTCCCTGTTTGATTCCTTCTGCTGAAATAACGTGTCCCAAGTTCTCAACTTCTGTGCACCCAAACTTACACTTTTCGGTCTTCAGTACCACTCCTTGTTTTTGAAAAACACTGAAAATGTTTTGGAGAATTGGTTCATGAGCATCTTCATTGTCAGCAAAGACCATAAAATCATCCTGAAATACAAGTGCGCCCTCAATCTCTTTAAGCAAGTTATACATGACTCCTTGAAAGACTGAAGCCGCAGAGGCCAAGCTGAAAGGCACACATCGATATTGAAAAGTTCCTATATGAGAAATTAACGCAGTGAAATGACATGAATCAGGATGAAGTTCGACCTGATGATAAGCACTAGCCAGATCGAGTTTAAAAAAATGTTGGCACTTCTTATACATGTAAAAATATCACTGATCTTTGATAGTAGGTGTGAGTCTACCCACAATTCCTTGCTCAAGGACCTAAGATCAACACATACCCTTAATTGTCCATCCCTTTCGCGAGCTACAATCAAAGGTGACAGCCATAATGAGGACTCAATGGGGTCAATAATACCATTGTCGCACAACTTCATAAGTTCTTTTTCTAAGTCTTCCCTAATACTGAAAGGAACACTCCTGAGTTTGTGTTTGGCGGGAACAGCCCCTTCTTTGATTTTAATGCTATGTTGTAACCCACAAATTTTACCTAAATGATTCGTGAACACAGAAGGAAACCTGACCTTTCATTTTCGACTTTCCCCCTCCCAATCCAATTCTAGAACCTGTTTTTTCACTCCAGGTTTCAATACCATGCCAAATAAACCCTGGTGAAACCACCCCAGGGTATCAAGTCCTTTGACAGCAACATATATTTTATGAATATAAATCATTTGAATTCTAAATCATTCTCAATGTAACCCAAAAGTTAAATTCTACGACCTTCAAATGAGACAGGAGAATGATCAGGTGGCATCAAAGGTCTATCACCCCATGTTTCATTGAATAAAGATAGTGTGATCATGGTGATTCTAGAACCAGAATCAACTAGTAATTTAAGAACATCGTCCCCTACTTTTATTGGTACGATAGGGTCAACTCAATCCTTACGATAAGTGCCTTGTTTACCATCGTCAACCACAGAAACAATTTCAGGCTTTGATTTGTTCTCGGATTCCACAACATAAACTGTCGATGTCTTTCGTGCCCCTTTTTAAAAACACACTTTAGCAAAATGCCCAATTCTTTTACAATAGTTACAAGAAACATTAATTGCTGGAAGCTTCCCCTCTTTTGCATGTGAAGTGTTGCCACACCGAAAACACAAATTTGTTATATTGAACCCTGAGTTAAAGCTCTTGTTTGATCTTGCCCACTTCTGCACAGGTTTACTGATTGCAGCTACTTTCAGAATTTCAATGGGGTTATCATCAAGCTGCTTTAAGGAGACTTGTGAAATCTCAATGCTTTTTGCCTCCTTGACGTTCTCTTCAAGAGTTAGATTACTCATGGCTAAGATTTTTTGCCTAATTTGTTTATCTTTACATTGACTCACAAACTGATCTCTAACAAGTTGATCCATGAAATTTTGAAATATACAAATATATACTACTTAGTACTGAAATGTATGACTCCATATCCTCTCCTTAATTTGTTTCTTTTTTTTAAATGTATGTATCTAGACTATAAGACTGGGTTACTTGTCAAACCTATTCTTCAATTTCAAAACAGTTGTTTCATATTCATCTGAAGCATTATCAACCTATTGTACATATATATCAGGTAGGTGTTTGCAGGCAGATCTATCTTCAAACCCTAAAGAATGAAGAATATTTTTTTTTCTTTACTGCACTAAATGTTCAGGCTGCTATAGCACCTAAATACATTTCAAATGCATCAAACCATGCACCCCACTTAACAGGAGGTTCACCTGGTGTATCTAAAAATGCTGGTGGTGATGAAACCCCTTGAATATTAGAAATGCTAAATGGTAAAACAACTATTTATAATATATGAGCACTATTTGAATCCTTTTTCTATTGGCTAATATAGTAAGGTGTGCGAATCACCATGATCCACGCTGTGAATAAAAAAAAAGGTATATAAATAAATATAGTATGGTGTGCAAAGTAAGGTGTGCAAATCACCATGATACAGCTGTGAGATAACAAAAACACAGTATTTAAGTAAAAATAGCATGGTGGGCGAATCACTGCAATCCGCTCAGTCAAAACAGATTTAAGCACAGTCAGCCCTATAGAAACAGAACGCTTACTAAGGACCACAGCACTCCAGCAAATATGTGTTTGAACAGTAATTATTAGTTATTCAGAAGTCAAACTTATGTACATAAATAAACAACAAGGTTATTACTGAGGAGGATATTCGTTGGAATTTCTTCAAAGACTAATCTAATAGATGTTTGACTTCTGGATAACTAATAATTACTGTTCTACACATATTTCCTGGAGTGCTGTAGTCCTTAGTAAATGTTTATATGTTGTGAATTCTTTGTGATACATACTTTGTTGTCTTGAGGTAGTAGGACATCGTTGACCACACAACACCATAACATAGTTTGACTATTGGACACTTATGGGAAGTGCGTCTAGGTTGCTACTACTACCTTTGCTTTATTTATGTTCATTCATAGAAACAGAATACGTTGTTGTTGAAAAAAAACAGCTGGATGTCCCTGATTAGGTGTGCAAACCATCCACCGAGATCCGCACCGTGACTGACGGAGCTCAGCAGACAACCGGCGCACTGTGATGCACGAAAGCCAGGTAGCGTCAAACAGGAACGTCTCACTCGTAGGACAGCATACAGAAAGGAGCCACAAACAGACAAAGTCAGGCAGAATAGGTCTGCACGTAAAACGCGATGACGTGATGCTACAAACCAGGAATGCCTCACTCTTCGGACAAAATACGAAGGTAACATCACAAACTGGCAGTATATGGCAGAATAGTAAAATGTCTGAACGTCCGACGTTGAACGAGATGACGTGGCATTGCAGATTCCTCATCGCAATCCTCACCATTTTTTCACAAAATGTTCTTGTAGGAAAGTACCATCTTGCCTGGCATGTTACCCCCATATTTCACTGTATATATGTTGTTTTAGTTGTATGTGTCACTGGGACCCTGCCAGCCAGGGCCCCAGTGCTCATAATTGTGCCCTGTATGTGTTACCTGTGTTATGACTAACTGTCTCACTGAGGCTCTGCTATCCAGAACCTCAGTGGTTATGCTCTCTCATTTCTTTCTAAATTTGTCACTAACAGGCTAGTGACCAATTTCACCTATTTACATTGGCATACTGGAACACCCTTATAATTCCCTAGTATATGGTACTGAGGTACCCAGGGTATTGGGGTTCCAGGAGATCCCTATGGGCTGCAGCATTTCTTTTGCCACCCATAGGGAGCTCTGACAATTCTTACACAGGCCTGCCACTGCAGCCTGAGTGAAATAATGCCCACATTATTTCACAGCCATTTTTCACTGCACTTAAGTAACTTATAAGTCACCTATATGTCTAACCTTTACCTAGTAAAGGTTGGGTGCTAAGTTACTTAGTGTGTGGGCACCATGGCACTAGACAAGGTGCTCCCACATTGTTCAGGGCAAATTCCCCGGACTTTGTGAGTGCGGGGACACCATTACACGTGTGCACTATACATAGGTCACTACCTATGTATAGCTTCACAATGGTAACTCCGAATATGGCCATGTAACATGTCTATGATCATGGAATTGCCCCCTCTATGCCATCCTGGCATTGTTGGCACAATCTCATGATCCCACGGGTTTCTAGCACAGACCCGGGTACTGCCAAACTGCCTTTTCAGGGGTTTCACTGCAGCTGCTGCTGCTGCCAACCCCTCAGACAGGTTTCTGCCCTCCTGGGGTCCAGCCAGGCTTGGCCCAGGAAGGCAGAACAAAGGACTTCCTCAGAGAGAGGGTGTTACACCCTCTCCCTTTGGAAAAAGGTGTTAAGGCAGGGGAGGAGTAGCCTCCCCCAGCCTCTGGAAATGCTTTCATGGGCACAGATGGTGCCCATTTCTGCATAAGCCAGTCTCCACCGGTTCAGGGACCCCTCAGCCCTGCTCTGGCGCGAAACTGGACAAAGGAAAGGAGAGTGACCACTCCCCTGACCTGCACCTTCCCTGGGAGGTGCCCAGAGCTCCTCCAGTGTGCTCCAGACCTCTGCCATCTTGGAAACAGAGGTGCTGCTGGCACACTGGACTGCTCTGAGTGGCCAGGGCCAGCAGGTGACGTCAGAGACTCCTTCTGATAGGCTCCTTCAGGTGTTGCTAGCCTATCCTCTCTCCTAAGTAGCCAAACCCTCTTTTCTGCCTATTTAGGGTCTCTGCTTTGGGGAATTCCTTAGATAACGAATGCAAGAGCTCATCAGAGTTCCTCTGCATCTCTCTCTTCACCTTCTGCCAAGGAATCGACTGCTGACCGCGCTGGAAGCCTGCAAAACTGCAACAAAGTAGCAAAGACGACTACTGCGACACTGTAACGCTGATCCTGCCACCTTCTCAACTGTTTTCCTGGTGGTGCATGCTGTGGGGGTAGTCTGTCTCCTCTCTGCACTAGAAGCTCCGAAGAAATCTCCCGTGGGTCGACTGAATCGTCCCCCTGCAACTACAGGCACCAAAGAACTGCATCACCGGTCCTCTGGGTCTCCCCTCAGCACGACGAGCGAGGTCCCTTGAACTCAGTAACTCTGTCCAAGTGACTCCCACAGTCCAGTGACTCTTCAGTCCAAGTTTGGTGAAGGTAAGTCCTTGCCTCTCCACGCCAGACTGCATTGCTGGGAACTGTGTGTTTTGCAGCTACTCCGGCTCCTGTGCACTTTTCCAGGATTTCCTTTGTGCACAGCCAAGCCTGGGTCCACGGCACTCTAGCCTGCGTTGCACGACCTCCTGAGTTGTCCTCCGGCAGCGTGGGACTCTCTTGTGCAACTTTGGGTGAGCACCGTTTCACGCCACTTTGTAGTGCCTGTTCTGGCACTGTTCCGGGTGCTGCTTGCTTCTGAGAGGGTTCCTTGTCTTGCTGGATGCCCCCTCTGTCCCCTCACGCAATTGGTGACATCCTGGTCACTCCTGGGCCACAGCAGCATCCAAAAACCCTAACCGCGAGCTTTGCAGCTAGCAAGGCTTGTTTGCGGTCTTTCTTCAGGAAAACACTTCTGCACAACTCTTCACGACGTGTGACATCCATCCTCCAAAGGGGAAGATTCTAGCCCTTGTCGTTGTTGCAGAATCCTCAGCTTCTACTGTCCAGTAGCAGCTTCTTTGCACCCACAGCTGGCATTTCCTGGGCATCTACCCACTCTCGACTTGATCGTGACTTTTGGACTTGGTCCCCTTGTTCCACAGGTACTCTCATCTGGAAATCCATCATTGTTGCATTGCTGGTGTTGGTCTTTCCTGCAGAATTCCCCTATCACGACTTCTGTGCTCTTTGGGGAACTTCAGTGCACTTTGCACTCACTTTTCAGGGTCTTGGGGTGGGCTATTTTTCTAACCCTCACTGTTTTCTTACAGTCCCAGCAACCCTCTACAAGGTCACATAGGTTTGGGGTCCATTTGTGGTTCGCATTCCACTTTTGGAATATATGGTTTGTGTTGCCCCTATCCCTTTGTGTCCCCATTGCATCCTATTGTAACTATACATTGTTTGCACTGTTTTCTATTGCTATACTGCATATTTTTGGTATTGTGTACATATATCTTGTGTATATTTGCTATCCTCATACTGAGGGTACTCACTGAGATACTTTGGCATATTGTCATAAAAATAAAGTACCTTTATTTTTAGTATATCTGTGTATTGTGTTTTCTTATGATATTGTGCAAGTGACACTAGTGGTACTGTAGGAGCTTCACTCGTCTCCTAGTTCAGCCTAAGCTGCTCTGCTAAGCTACCTTTTCTATCAGCCTAAGCTGCTAGACACCCCTATACACTAATAAGGGATACCTGGGCCTGGTGCAAGGTGTAAGTACCCCTTGGTACTCACTATAAGCCAGTCAAGCCTCCTACATTGGTTGTGCAGCGGTGGGCTAAGTACTTTGCAACTACTTACCACTTTTGTCATTGTACTTTTCATAAGAGAAAAATATACAAAACAAGTTCAGTGTATGTACACCTAACCAAAAAGTTTTGCTTTTCTTCTCTCACTTATTTACTAAGTGCTAAAAAGTACCTCTAAACTTTCTAATAAGTTCTTTAAAAGTTTTAAAAGGTTTTTTTCTGTCTTTCAAAAAGTTCTGAAAAACTTTTTTCTCACTTTTTCTATCCCTTAAACCTTTTCTATCATGTCTGGTTCAGGCCAAACTCTTGATCTGGCCAGCATAGCTTATTGCAACCTTAGCTGGAAGGAAGCAAGGAGTCTCTGTGTTGATAGAGGTTTAGGGGTAGGGAAGAATCCCTCAAGACAACTGTTGGTTAATATGCTCATTGAACAAGATAAGACCTTAGGTGGCACTTCTGGTGAGAAATTAGCTGATGGTTCCCACTCTGATTCTGGGGCACCCCTAGCAAAAGATGTGGGAGGGAAGCTTTCCAACCTGCCCCTTAGCAAGCCACCTAGCATAGCTGGCACTGATGTGATTTCACATCACAGTCATAGTGTTGTTTCTCATCACAGTAAAAGTGTTACTTCTGTAGGCCAGAATGTTAGAGTGTCATCTGTTAGGGCCAGGTCTCCTTCTGTTCAATCTCAGCATACTTCTGTTTCTAGACATGCCTCACCCACCCACCCTGATGACAGAATGTTAGAAAGGGAGCTCAATAGATTGAGAGTGGAACAATCCAGACTGAAGCTCAAGAAGCAACAGCTGGATTTAGATAGGCAGTCCTTAGAGATAGAAAGAGAAAGACAGAAATTGGGATTTGAATCCCATGGTGGCAGCAGCAGTATTCCAAATAGTCATCCTGCAAAAGAGCATGATTCTAGGAATCTGCACAAGATAGTTCCCCCTTATAAGGAGGGGGATGACATTAACAAGTGGTTTGCTGCACTTGAGAGGGCCTGTGTTGTACAGGATGTCCCTCAAAGGCAGTGGGCTGCTATCCTATGGCTATCATTTAGTGGAAAGGGTAGGGATAGGCTCCTTACTGTGAAAGAAAGTGATGCCAATAATTTTGCAGTTCTTAAGAATGCACTCCTTGATGGTTATGGCTTAACCACTGAACAGTACAGGATGAAGTTCAGAGAAACCAAAAAGGAGTCTTCACAAGACTGGGTAGACTTTGTTGACCATTCAGTGAAGGCCTTGGAGGGGTGGTTACATGGCAGTAAAGTTACTGATTATGAAAGCCTGTATAACTTAATCCTGAGAGAGCATATTCTTAATAATTGTGTGTCTGATTTGTTGCACCAGTACCTGGTGGACTCTGATCTGACCTCTCCCCAAGAATTGGGAAAGAAGGCAGACAAATGGGTCAGAACAAGGGTGAACAGAAAAGGTCATACAGGGGGTGACAAAGATGGCAAGAAGACGGATGGTAAGTCTTCTGACAAGGGTGGGGACAAATCTAAAAATGAGTCTTCATCAGGCCCACAAAAACACTCTGGTGGGGGTGGTGGGTCCAAATCCTCTTCAAATCAAAACAAAGAAAAGAAACCATGGTGCTATTTATGTAAAATAAAAGGCCATTGGACAACAGATCCCAGTTGTCCAAAGAAAAGCACCAAGCCTCCTACCACTACAACCCCTGCTGCTACACCTAGTGTCCCTACTAATAGCAGTGGTGGTGGGAGCAAACCTACTAATAGCCAATCCAAGGGAGTAGCTGGGCTCACTTTTGGTAACTTAGTTGGGGTTGGTCTAATTAGGGAGACCACAGAGGCTGTGTTAGTCTCTGAGGGGGCTATTGATTAAGCCACCTTGGTTGCTTGTCCCCTTAACATGGATAAGTACAAGCAACTACCCCTAATAAATGGTGTTGAGGTTCAGGCCTACAGGGACACAGGTGCCAGTGATACAATGGTAATAGAGAAACTGGTCCACCCTGAACAACACCTACTTGGTCACCAGTACCAAGTAACCAATGCTCATAACAACACCCTTAGCCACCCCATGGCTGTTGTGAATCTTAACTGGGGGGGGGGGGGGGTTACTGGCCCAAAGAAAGTTGTGGTTGCCTCAGATTTACCTGTAGACTGTCTATTAGGGAATGATTTAGAGACATCAGCTTGGGCAGAAGTGGAGTTGGAGGCTCATGCAGCAATGCTGGGCATTCCAGGGCATATTTTTGCTTTGACCAGGGCTCAGGCCAAAAAGCAAAAAGGACAGGGTGACTTGGATCCTCGAAGAATTGGCCAAGTGCTCCCTAAAGCTAGGGTTAGCAAAGGTAAAACACTACCTACTATCCCTCCCTCTTCAGTGGATTCTACTTCTGAGGAAGAAGAATTTCCACCCTGTTCAGAACCTACACCAGAGGAGCTGGAAGCAGACACTGCTGAGCTTTTGGGTGAAGGGGGGCCTGCCAGGGAGGAGCTGAGTGTGGCACAGCATACCTGTCCCACACTAGAGGGTCTAAGGCAGCAAGCTGTCAAACAAGCAAATGGGGATGTCAGTGACTCTCACAGAGTTTACTGGGAGGACAACCTCTTGTACACTGAAGCAAGGGATCCAAAACCTGGAGCTGCCAGGAGATTGGTGATTCCTCAGGAGTACAGAAAGTTCCTCCTAACTCTAGCCCACGACATTCCCTTAGCTGGACATTTGGGGCAAATGAAAACTTGGGACAGGCTTGTCCCCTTGTTTCATTGGCCTAGAATGTCAGAGGACACAAAGGAATTTTGTAAGTCCTGTGAAACCTGTCAAGCCAGTGGCAAGACAGGTGGCACTCCAAAGGCACCCCTTATTCCACTGCCTGTGGTTGGGGTTCCCTTTGAAAGGGTAGGGGTTGACATAGTTGGCCCCCTTGACCCTCCTACTGCTTCAGGCAATAGGTTTATCTTGGTGGTAGTGGACCATGCCACCAGATATCCTGAAGCAATTCCTCTAAGGACCACTACAGCTCCTGCAGTGGCAAAGACCCTCCTGGGAATCTTTTCCAGGGTGGGCTTCCCAAAAGAGGTGGTATCAGACAGGGGAAGCAATTTCATGTCTGCTTACTTAAAGGCCACGTGGAAGGAGTGTGGTGTGACATACAAGTTCACCACACCCTATCATCCACAAACAAATGGACTGGTGGAGAGATTTAACAAAACTCTCAAAGGCATGATTATGGGACTCCCTGAAAAACTCCGCAGGAGATGGGATATCCTACTACCTTGCCTCCTTTTTGCTTACATGGAGGTACCCCAAAAAGGAGTGGGCTTCAGCCCCTTTGAACGCCTATTTGGACACCCTGTGAGAGGTCCTCTAACACTTGTTAAGGAGGGTTGGGAACAACCTTTAAAAGCTCCAAAGCAAGACATAGTGGACTATGTACTTGGCCTCAGATCTAGGATGGCTGAGTACATGAAAAAGGCCAGTAAAAACCTTCAGGCCAGCCAAGAGCTCCAAAAACAATGGCATGACCAGAAGGCTGTTTTGGTTCAGTACCAACCAGGGCAGAAAGTGTGGGTCTTGGAGCCTGTGGCCCCAAGAGCACTCCAAGACAAATGGAGTGGACCCCACATAATTGTTGAAAAGAAGGGTGAAGTCACCTACTTAGTTGACTTAGGCACTGCCAGGAGTCCCCTTAGGGTGCTCCATGTCAATCGCCTGAAACCCTACTATGACAGGGCTGATCTCACCCTGCTCATGGCAACAGATGAGAGACAGGAAGAAGAGAGTGACCCTCTCCCTGATCTCTTCTCTTCCACAGAACAAGATGCTCTAGTGGAAGGTGTAGTTTTAGCAGATTGTCTTACTGCTGAGCAGAAAGACCACTGCATAAATCTCCTGGGTCAGTTTTCTGAACTCTTCTCTACTGTGCCAGGCACCACTTCCTGGTGTGAGCACACTATTGATACTGTAGACAGCTTGCCTGTCAAAAGTAAGATCTATAGGCAGCCTGACCATGTCAGAGACTGCATAAAGCAAGAGGTGCAGAAAATGCTTGAACTGGGAGTGGTTGAGCACTCTGAAAGTCCATGGGCCTCTCCTGTGGAACTTGTACCAAAACCTCATTCCAAGGATGGAAAGAAGGAAATGCGGTTTTGTGTAGACTACAGAGGTCTCAACCAGGTAACCAAAACTGATGCTCATCCTATACCCAGGGCAGATGAGCTAATAGATACACTGGGATCTGCCAAGTATCTAAGCACTTTGGATTTGACTGCATGGTATTGGCAGATCAAATTATCAGAAGGTGCAAAAGCAAAAACTGCATTTTCAACCATTGGAGGACATTACCAATTCACAGTAATGCCTTTTGGATTGAAAAATGCACCTGCCACTTTTCAAAGGTTGGTGAATACAGTCCTGCAAGGGCTAGAAGCTTTAAGTGCAGCATATCTAGGTTATATAGCTGTCTTTAGCTCCAATTGGGATGATCACCTGGTGCACCTATGGAAAGTTTTGGAGGCCCTGCAAAAGGCAGGCCTCACTATCAAGGCTTCAAAGTGCCAGATAGGGCAGGGGAAGGTGGTTTATCTGGGACACCTTGTAGGTGGGGAACAGATTGCACCACTTCAGGGGAAAATCCAAACTATTATAGATTGGGTTCCCCCTACAACTCAGACTCAGGTGAGAGCCTTTTTAGGCCTCACTGGGTACTATAGGAGGTTCATAAAGAACTATGGCTCCATTGCAGCCCCTCTTAATGACCTCACATCCAAGAAAATGCCTAAGAAGGTATTATGGACAGCAAACTGTCAGAAAGCTTTTGAGGAGCTGAAGCAGGCCATGTGCTCTGCACCTGTCCTGAAAGGCCCCTGTTACTCCAAAAAATTCATTGTCCAAACCGATGCATCTGAATTAGGGGTAGGGGCAGTCTTATCACAACTTAATTCTGAGGGCCAGGATCAACCTGTTGCTTTGATCAGCAGGAGGTTGACCCCTAGAGAAAAGCGTTGGTCTGCCATAGAGAGGGAGGCCTTTGCTGTGGTCTGGGCACTGAAGAAGTTGAGGCCATACCTGTTTGGCACTCACTTCATTGTTCAGACAGACCACAAACCTCTACTTTGGCTAAAACAAATGAAAGGTAAAAACCCTAAATTGTTGAGGTGGTCCATATCCCTACAGGGGATGGACTATACAGTGGAACATAGACCTGGGAGTACCCACTCCAATGCAGATGGACTCTCCAGATATTTCCACTTAGACAATGAAGACTCATCAGGTCATGGCTAGTCTTATTGCCCTTCGTTTGGGGGGGTGGGGGTTGTGTAGGAAAGTACCATCTTGCCTGGCATGTTACCCTCATATTTCACTGTATATATGTTGTTTTAGTTGTATGTGTCACTGGGACCCTGCCAGCCAGGGCCCCAGTGCTCATAAGTGTGCCCTGTATGTGTTACCTGTGTTATGACTAACTGTCTCACTGAGGCTCTGCTATCCAGAACCTCAGTGGTTATGCTCTCTCATTTCTTTCCAAATTGTCACTAACAGGCTAGTGACCAATTTCACCAATTTACATTGGCATACTGGAACACCCTTATAATTCCCTAGTATATGGTACTGAGGTACCCAGGGTATTGGGGTTCCAGGAGATCCCTATGGGCTGCAGCATTTCTTTTGCCACCCATAGGGAGCTCTGACAATTCTTACACAGGTCTGCCACTGCAGCCTGAGTAAAATAATGCCCACATTATTTCACAGCCATTTTTCACTGCACTTAAGTAACTTATAAGTCACCTATATGTCTAACCTTTACCTAGTAAAGGTTGGGTGCTACGTTACTTAGTGTGTGGGCACCCTGGCACTAGCCAAGGTACTCCCACATTGTTCAGGGCAAATTCCCCAGACTTTGTGAGTGCGGGGACACCATTACACCTGTGCACTATACATAGGTCACTACCTATGTATAGCTTCACAATGGTAACTCCGAATATGGCCATGTAACATGTCTATGATCATGGAATTGCCCCCTCTATGCCATCCTGGCATTGTTGGCACAATCCCATGATCCCACGGGTCTCTAGCACAGACCCGGGTACTGCCAAACGGCCTTTTCAGGGGTTTCACTGCAGCTGCTGCTGCTGCCAACACCTCAGACAGGTTTCTGCCCTCCTGGGGTCCAGCCAGGCTTGGCCCAGGAAGGCAGAACAAAGGACTTCCTCAGAGAGAGGGTGTTACACCCTCTCCCTTTGGAAAAAGGTGTTAAGGCAGGGGAGGAGTAGCCTCCCCCAGCCTCTGGAAATGCTTTCATGGGCACAGATGGTGCCCATTTCTGCATAAGCCAGTCTGCACCGGTTCAGGGACCCCTCAGCCCTGCTCTGGTGCGAAACTGGACAAAGGAAAGGGGAGTGACCACTCCCCTGACCTGCACCTCCCCTGGGAGGTGCCCAGAGCTCCTCCAGTGTGCTCCAGACCTCTGCCATCTTGGAAACAGAGGTGCTGCTGGCACACTGGACTGCTCTGAGTGGCCAGGGCCAGCAGGTGACGTCAGAGACTCCTTCTGATAGGCTCCTTCAGGTGTTGCTAGCCTATCCTCTCTCCTAGGTAGCCAAACAATCTTTTCTGCCTATTTAGGGTCTCTGCTTTGGGGAATTCCTTAGATAACGAATGCAAGAGCTCATCAGAGTTCCTCTGCATCTCTCTCTTCACCTTCTGCCAAGGAATCGACTGCTGACCGCGCTGGAAGCCTGCAAAACTGCAACAAAGTAGCAAAGACGACTACTGCGGCACTGTAACGCTGATCCTGCCGCCTTCTCGACTGTTTTCCTGGTGGTGCATGCTGTGGGGGTAGTCTGCCTCCTCTCTACACTAGAAGCTCCGAAGAAATCTCCTGTGGGTCGACGGAATCGTCCCCCTGCAACCGCAGGCACCAAAGAACTGCATCACCGGTCCTCTGGGTCTCCTCTCAGCACGACGAGCGAGGTCCCTTGAACTCAGCAACTCTGTCCAAGTGACTCCCACAGTCCAGTGACTCTTCAGTCCAAGTTTGGTGGAGGTAAGTCCTTGCCTCCCCACGCCAGACTGCATTGCTGTGAACCGCATGTTTTGCAGCTACTCTGGCTCCTGTGCACTTTTCCAGGATTTCCTTTGTGCACAGCCAAGCCTCGGTCCACGGCACTCTAACCTGCATTGCACGACCTCCTGAGTTGTCCTCCGGCGGCGTGGGACTCTCTTGTGCAACTTCGGGTGAGCACCATTTCACGCCACTTTGTAGTGCTTGCTTCTGAGAGGGTTCCTTGTCTTGCTGGATGCCCCCTCTGTCCCCTCACGCAATTGGTGACATCCTGGTCCCTCCTGGGCCACAGCAGCATCCAAAAACCCTAACCGCGAGCTTTGCAGCTAGCAAGGCTTGTTTGCGGTCTTTCTTCAGGAAAACACTTCTGCACAACTCTTCACGACGTATGACATCCATCCTCCAAAGGGGAAGATTCTAGCCCTTGTCGTTGTTGCAGAATCCTCAGCTTCTACTGTCCAGTAGCAGCTTCTTTGCACCCACAGCTGGCATTTCCTGGGCATCTACCCACTCTCGACTTGATCGTGACTTTTGGACTTGGTCCCCTTGTTCCACAGGTACTCTCATCTGGAAACCCATCGTTGTTGCATTGCTGGTGTTGGTCTTTCCTGCAGAATTCCCCTATCACGACTTCTGTGCTCTTTGGGGAACTTCAGTGCACTTTGCACTCACTTTTCAGGGTCTTGGGGTGGGCTATTTTTCTAACCCTCACTGTTTTCTTACAGTCCCAGCGACCCTCTACAAGGTCACATAGGTTTGGGGTCCATTCGTGGTTCGCATTCCCCTTTTGGAGTATATGGTTTGTGTTGCCCCTATCCCTATGTGTCCCCATTGCATCCTATTGTAACTATACATTGTTTGCACTGTTTTCTATTGCTATACTGCATATTTTTGGTATTGTGTACATATATCTTGTGTATATTTGCTATCCTCATACTGAGGGTACTCACTGAGATACTTTGGCATATTGTCATAAAAATAAAGTACCTTTATTTTTAGTATATCTGTGTATTGTGTTTTCTTATGATATTGTGCAAGTGACACTAGTGGTACTGTAGGAGCTTCACTCGTCTCCTAGTTCAGCCTAAGCTGCTCTGCTAAGCTACCTTTTCTATCAGCCTAAGCTGCTAGACACCCCTATACACTAATAAGGGATACCTGGGCCTGGTGCAAGGTGTAAGTACCCCTTGGTACTCACTATAAGCCAGTCAAGCCTCCTACATTGGTTGTGCAGCGGTGGGATAAGTACTTTGCAACTACTTACCACTTTTGTCATTGTACTTTTCATATGAGAAAAATATACAAAACAAGTTCAGTGTATGTACACCTAACCAAAAAGTTTTGCTTTTCTTCTCTCACTTCTTTACTAAGTGCTGAAAAGTACCTCTAAACTTTCTAAAAAGTTCTTTAAAAGTTTTAAAAGGTTTTTTTCTGTCTTTCAAAAAGTTCTGAAAAACTTTTTTCTCACTTTTTCTATCCCTTAAACCTTTTCTATCATGTCTGGTTCAGGCCAAACTATTGATCTGGCCAGCATAGCTTACTGCAACCTTAGCTGGAAGGAAGCAAGGAGTCTCTGTGTTGATAGAGGTTTAGGGGTAGGGAAGAATCCCTCAAAACAACTGTTGGTTAATATGCTCATTGAACAAGATAAGACCTTAGGTGGCACTTCTGGTGAGAAATTAGCTGATGGTTCCCACTCTGATTCTGGGGCACCCCTAGCAAAAGATGTGGGAGGGAAGCATTCCAGCCTGCCCCCTAGCAAGCCACCTAGCATAGCTGGCACTGATGTGATTTCACATCACAGTCATAGTTTTGTTTCTCATCACAGTAAAAGTGTTACTTCTGTAGGCCAGAATGTTAGAGTGTCATCTGTTAGGGCCAGGTCTCCTTCTGTTCAATCTCAGCATACTTCTGTTTCTAAACATGCCTCACCCACCCACCCTGATGACAGAATGTTAGAAAGGGAGCTCAATAGATTGAGAGTGGAACAATCCAGACTGAAGCTCAAGAAGCAACAGCTGGATTTAGATAGGCAGTCCTTAGAGATAGAAAGAGAAAGACAGAAATTGGGATTTGAATCCCATGGTGGCAGCAGCAGTATTCCAAATAGTCATCCTGCAAAAGAGCATGATTCTAGGAATCTGCACAAGATAGTTCCCCCTTATAAGGAGGGGGATGACATTAACAAGTGGTTTGCTGCACTTGAGAGGGCCTGTGTTGTACAGGATGTCCCTCAAAGGCAGTGGGCTGCTATCCTATGGCTATCATTTAGTGGAAAGGGTAGGGATAGGCTCCTTACTGTGAAAGAAAGTGATGCCAATAATTTTGCAGTTCTTAAGAATGCACTCCTTGATGGTTATGGCTTAACCACTGAACAGTACAGGATGAAGTTCAGAGAAACCAAAAAGGAGTCTTCACAAGACTGGGTAGACTTTGTTGACCATTCAGTGAAGGCCTTGGAGGGGTGGTTACATGGCAGTAAAGTTACTGATTATGAAAGCCTGTATAACTTAATCCTGAGAGAGCATATTCTTAATAATTGTGTGTCTGATTTGTTGCACCAGTACCTGGTGGACTCTGATCTGACCTCTCCCCAAGAATTGGGAAAGAAGGCAGACAAATGGGTCAGAACAAGGGTGAACAGAAAAGTTCATACAGGGGGTTACAAAGATGGCAAGAAGAAGGATGGTAAGTCTTCTGACAAGGGTGGGGACAAATCTAAAAATGAGTCTTCATCAGGCCCACAAAAACACTCTGGTGGGGGTGGTGGGTCCAAATCCTCTACAAATCAAAACAAAGAAAAGAAACCATGGTGCTATTTATGAAAAATAAAAGGCCATTGGACAACAGATCCCAGTTGTCCAAAGAAAAGCACCAAGCCTCCTACCACTACAACCCCTGCTGCTACACCTAGTGTCCCTACTAATAGCAGTGGTGGTGGGAGCAAACCTACTAATAGCCAATCCAAGGGAGTAGCTGGGCTCACTTTTGGTAACTTAGTTGGGGTTGGTCTAATTAGGGAGACCACAGAGGCTGTGTTAGTCTCTGAGGGGGCTATTGATTAAGCCACCTTGGTTGTTTGTCCCCTTAACATGGATAAGTACAAGCAACTACCCCTAATAAATGGTGTTGAGGTTCAGGCCTACAGGGACACAGGTGCCAGTGTTACAATGGTAATAGAGAAACTGGTCCACCCTGAACAACACCTACTTGGTCACCAGTACCAAGTATCCGATGCTCATAACAACACCCTTAGCCACCCCATGGCTGTTGTGAATCTTAACTGGGGGGGGGGGGTTACTGGCCCAAAGAAAGTTGTGGTTGCCTCAGATTTACCTGTAGACTGTCTATTAGGGAATGATTTAGAGACATCAGCTTGGGCAGAAGTGGAGTTGGAGGCTCATGCAGCAATGCTGGGCATTCCAGGGCATATTTTTGCTTTGACCAGGGCTCAGGCCAAAAAGCAAAAAGGACAGGGTGACTTGGATACTGGAAGAATGGACCAAGTGCTCCCTAAAGCTAGGGTTAGCAAAGGTAAAACACTACCTACTATCCCTCCCTCTACTGTGGATTCTACTTCTGAGGAAGAAGAATTTCCACCCTGTGCAGAACCTACACCAGAGGAGCTGGAAGCAGACACTGCTGAGCTTTTGGGTGAAGGGGGGCCTGCCAGGGAGGAGCTGAGTGTGGCACAGCATACCTGTCCCACACTAGAGGGTCTAAGGCAGCAAGCTGTCAAACAAGCAAATGGGGATGTCAGTGACTCTCACAGAGTTTACTGGGAGGACAACCTCTTGTACACTGAAGCAAGGGATCCAAAACCTGGAGCTGCCAGGAGATTGGTGATTCCTCAGGAGTACAGAAAGTTCCTCCTAACTCTAGCCCACGACATTCCCTTAGCTGGACATTTGGGGCAAATGAAAACTTGGGACAGGCTTGTCCCCTTGTTTCATTGGCCTAGAATGTCAGAGGACACAAAGGAATTTTGTAAGTCCTGTGAAACCTGTCAAGCCAGTGGCAAGACAGGTGGCACTCCAAAGGCACCCCTTATTCCACTGCCTGTGGTTGGGGTTCCCTTTGAAAGGGTAGGGGTTGACATAGTTGGCCCCCTTGACCCTCCTACTGCTTAAGGCAATAGGTTTATCTTGGTGGTAGTGGACCATGCCACCAGATATCCTGAAGCAATTCCTCTAAGGACCACTACAGCTCCTGCAGTGGCAAAGGCCCTCCTGGGAATCTTTTCCAGGGTGGGCTTCCCAAAAGAGGTGGTATCAGACAGGGGAAGCAATTTCATGTCTGCTTACTTAAAGGCCACGTGGAAGGAGTGTGGTGTGACATACAAGTTCACCACACCCTATCATCCACAAACAAATGGGCTGGTGGAGAGATTTAACAAAACTCTCAAAGGCATGATTATGGGACTCCCTGAAAAACTTCGCAGGAGATGGGATATCCTACTACCTTGCCTCCTTTTTGCTTACAGGGAGGTACCCCAAAAAGGAGTGGGCTTCTATTTGGACACCCTGTGAGAGGTCCTCTAACACTTGTTAAGGAGGGTTGGGAACAACCTTTAAAAGCTCCAAAGGAAGACATAGTAGACTATGTACTTGGCCTCAGATCTAGGATGGCTGAGTACATGAAAAAGGCCAGTAAAAACCTTCAGGCCAGCCAAGAGCTCCAAAAGCAATGGCATGATCAGAAGGCTGTTTTGGTTCAGTACCAACCAGGGCAGAAAGTGTGGGTCTTGGAGCCTGTGGCCCCAAGAGCACTCCAAGACAAATGGAGTGGACCCCACATAATTGTTGAAAAGAAGGGTGAAGTCACCTACTTAGTTGACTTAGGCACTGCCAGGAGTCCCCTTAGGGTGCTCCATGTCAATCGTCTGAAACCCTACTATGACAGGGCTGATCTCACCCTGCTCATGGCAACAGATGAGAGACAGGAAGAAGAGAGTGACCCTCTCCCTGATCTCTTCTCTTCCACAGAACAAGATGCTCTAGTGGAAGGTGTAGTTTTAGCAGATTGTCTTACTGCTGAGCAGAAAGACCACTGCATAAATCTCCTGGGTCAGTTTTCTGAACTCTTCTCTACTGTGCCAGGCACCACTTCTTGGTGTGAGCACACTATTGATACTGGAGACAGCTTGCCTGTCAAAAGTAAGATCTATAGGCAGCCTGACCATGTCAGAGACTGCATAAAGCAAGAGGTGCAGAAAATGCTTGAACTGGGAGTGGTTGAGCGCTCTGAAAGTCCATGGGCCTCTCCTGTGGTACTTGTACCAAAACCTCATTCCAAGGATGGAAAGAAGGAAATGCGGTTTTGTGTAGACTACAGAGGTCTCAACCAGGTAACCAAAACTGATGCTCACCCTATACCCAGGGCAGATGAGCTAATAGATACACTGGCATCTGCCAAGTATCTAAGCACTTTGGATTTGACTGCACGGTATTGGCAGATCAAATTATCAGAAGATGCAAAAGCAAAAACTGCATTTTCAACCATTGGAGGACATTACCAATTCACAGTAATGCCTTTTGGATTGAAAAATGCACCTGCCACTTTTCACAGGTTGGTGAATACAGTCCTGCAAGGGCTAGAAGCTTTTAGTGCAGCATATCTAGGTGATATAGCTGTCTTTAGCTCCAGTTGGGATGATCACCTGGTCCACCTATGGAAAGTTTTGGAGGCCCTGCAAAAGGCAGGCCTCACTATCAAGGCTTCAAAGTGCCAGATAGGGCAGGGGAAGGTGGTTTATCTGGGACACCTTGTAGGTGGGGAACAGATTGCACCACTTCAGGGGAAAATCCAAACTATTATAGATTGGGTTCCCCCTACAACCCAGACTCAGGTGAGAGCCTTTTTAGGCCTCACTGGGTACTATAGGAGGTTCATAAAGAACTATGGCTCCATTGCAGCCCCTCTTAATGACCTCACATCCAAGAAAATGCCTAAGAAGGTATTATGGACAGCAAACTGTCAGAAAGCTTTTGAGGAGCTGAAGCAGGCCATGTGCTCTGCACCTGTCCTGAAAAGCCCCTGTTACTCCAAAAAAATCATTGTCCAAACTGATGCATCTGAATTAGGGGTAGGGGCCGTCTTATCACAACTTAATTCTGAGGGCCAGGATCAACCTGTTATTTTTATCAGCAGGAGGTTGACCCCTAGAGAAAAGCGTTGGTCTGCCATAGAGAGGGAGGCCTTTGCTGTGGTCTGGGCACTGAAGAAGTTGAGGCCATACCTGTTTGGCACTCACTTCATTGTTCAGACAGACCACAAACCTCTACTTTGGCTAAAACAAATGAAAGGTGAAAACCCTAAATTGTTGAGGTGGTCCATATCCCTACAGGGGATGGACTATACAGTGGAACATAGACCTGGGAGTACCCACTCCAATGCAGATGGACTCTCCAGATATTTCCACTTAGACAATGAAGACTCATCAGGTCATGGCTAGTCTTATTGTCCTTCGTTTGGGGGGGGGGGGTTTGTGTAGGAAAGTACCATCTTGCCTGGCATGTTACCCCCATATTTCACTGTATATATTTTGTTTTAGTTGTATGTGTCACTGGGACCCTGCCAGCCAGGGCCCCAGTGCTCATAAGTGTGCCCTGTATGTGTTACCTGTGTCATGACTAACTGTCTCACTGAGGCTCTGCTATCCAGAACCTCAGTGGTTATGCTCTCTCATTTCTTTCCAAATTGTCACTAACAGGCTAGTGACCAATTTCACCAATTTACATTGGCATACTGGAACACCCTTATAATTCCCTAGTATATGGTACTGAGGTACCCAGGGTATTGGGGTTCCAGGAGATCCCTATGGGCTGCAGCATTTCTTTTGCCACCCATAGGGAGCTCTGACAATTCTTACATAGGCCTGCCACTGCAGCCTGAGTGAAATAATGCCCACATTATTTCACAGCCATTTTTCACTGCACTTAAGTAACTTATAAGTCACCTATATGTCTAACCTTTACCTAGTAAAGGTTGGGTGCTAAGTTACTTAGTGTGTAGGCACCCTGGCACTAGCCAAGGTGCTCCCACATTTTTCAGGGCAAATTCCCCGGACTTTGTGAGTGCGGGGACACCATTACACGTGTGCACTATACATAGGTCACTACCTATGTATAGCTTCACAATGGTAACTCCGAATATGGCCATGTAACATGTCTATGATCATGGAATTGCCCCCTCTATGCCATCCTGGCATTGTTGGCACAATCCCATGATCCCACGGGTCTCTAGCACAGACCCGGGTACTGCCAAACTGCCTTTTCAGGGGTTTCACTGCAGCTGCTGCCAACCCCTCAGACAGGTTTCTGCCCTCCTGAGGTCCAGCCAGGCTTGGCCCAGGAAGGCAGAACAAAGGACTTCCTCAGAGAGAGGGTGTTACACCCTCTCCCTTTGGAAAAAGGTGTTAAGGCAGGGGAGGAGTAGCCTCCCCCAGCCTCTGGAAATACTTTCATGGGCACAGATGGTGCCCATTTCTGCATAAGCCAGTCTGCACCGGTTCAGGGACCCCTCAGCCCTGCTCTGGCACGAAACTGGACAAAGGAAAGGGGAGTGACCACTCCCCTGACCTGCACCTCCCCTGGGAGGTGCCCAGAGCTCCTCCAGTGTGCTCCAGACCTCTGCCATCTTGGAAACAGAGGTGCTGCTGGCACACTGGACTGCTCTGAGTGGCCAGGGCCAGCAGGTGACGTCAGAGACTCCTTTTGATAGGCTCCTTCAGGTGTTGCTAGCCTATCCTCTCTCCTAGGTAGCCAAACCCTCTTTTCTGCCTATTTAGGGTCTCTGCTTTGGGGAATTCCTTAGATAACGAATGCAAGAGCTCATCAGAGTTCCTCTGCATCTCTCTCTTCACCTTCTGCCAAGGAATCGACTGCTGACCGTGCTGGAAGCCTGCAAAACTGCAACAAAGTAGCAAAGACGACTACTGCGGCACTGTAACGCTGATCCTGCCGCCTTCTCGACTGTTTTCCTGGTGGTGCATGCTGTGGGGGTAGTCTGCCTCCTCTCTACACTAGAAGCTCCGAAGAAATCTCCTGTGAGTCGACGGAATCGTCCCCCTGCAACCGCAGGCACCAAAGAACTGCATCACCGGTCCTCTGGGTCTCCTCTCAGCACGACGAGCGAGGTCCCTTGAACTCAGCAACTGTGTCCAAGTGACTCCACCAGTCCAGTGACTCTTCAGTCCAAGTTTGGTGGAGGTAAGTCCTTGCCTCCCCACGCCAGACTGCATTGCTGGGAACCGCGTGTTTTGCAGCTACTCTGGCTCCTGTGCACTTTTCCAGGATTTCCTTTGTGCACAGCCAAGCCTGGGTCCACAGCACTCTAACCTGCATTGCACGACCTCCTGAGTTGTCCTCCGGTGGCGTGGGACTCTCTTGTGCAACTTCGGGTGAGCACCATTTCACGCCACTTCGTAGTGCCTGTTCTGGCACTTCTCCGGGTGCTGCTTGCTTCTGAGAGGGCTCCTTGTCTTGCTGGATGCCCCCTCTGTCCCCTCACGCAATTGGTGACATCCTGGTCCCTCCTGGGCCACAGCAGCATCCAAAAACCCTAACCGTGAGCTTTGCAACTAGCAAGGCTTGTTTGCGGTCTTTCTTCAGGAAAACACTTCTGCACAACTCTTCATGACGTGGGACATCCATCCTCTAAAGGGGAAGTTTCTAGCCCTTGTCGTTATTGCAGAATCCTCAGCTTCTTCTGTCCAGTAGCAGCTTCTTTGCACCCACAGCTGGCATTTCCTGGGCATCTACCCACTCTCGACTTGATCGTGACTTTTGGACTTAGTCCCCTTGTTCCACAGGTACTCTCATCTGGAAATCCATCGTTGTTGCATTGCTGGTGTTGGTCTTTCCTGCAGAATTCCCCTATCACGACTTCCATGCTCTTTGGGGAACTTCAGTGCACTTTGCACTCACTTTTCAGGGTCTTGGGGTGGGCTATTTTTCTAACCCTCACTGTTTTCTTTCAGTCCCAGCGACCCTCTACAAGGTCACATAGGTTTGGGGTCCATTTGTGGTTCGCATTCCACTTTTGGAGTATATGGTTTGTGTTGCCCCTATCCCTATGTGTCCCCATTGCATCCTATTGTAACTATACATTGTTTGCACTGTTTTCTATTGCTATACTGCATATTTTTGGTATTGTGTACATATATCTTGTGTATATTTGCTATCCTCATACTGAGGGTACTCACTGAGATACTTTGGCATATTGTCATAAAAATAAAGTACCTTTATTTTTAGTATATCTGTGTATTGTGTTTTCTTATGATATTGTGCAAGTGACACTAGTGGTACTGTAGGAGCTTCACTCGTCTCCTAGTTCAGCCTAAGCTCTGCTAAGCTACCTTTTCTATCAACCTAAGCTGCTAGACACCCCTATACACTAATAAGGGATACCTGGGCCTGGTGCAAGGTGTAAGTACCCCTTGGTACTCTCTACAAGCCAGTCCAGCCTCCTACAGTTCTATTGCCAAAAATACCCAAATGATGGTAAGATATGAGTTCCTTGCCCACTTCACATTTCTTCTTCACTGTTCCGCATCCACTGCAGGCTCGCTTATTACTATTTCGGTCAATCCGATTTCGATAGTCTCCGCAAGCTGACAAATCAGAACAGTAAGTGAATCTAGGGGAGTACTGTTCTGTCCTTAACTCCACCCTATGTACCACATAAATCTTCCTGAACAAAATAGGAAATAATTCCTCAAACAAACCACACGCAGGTCTGTGTGTGTAGCCAGCTCTTCGTCAAAAATCCTGTAGTAAGTATTCTGACCACGGAATGAAGATAAGCACAGTGATACAACTGTGTATCAGTAGAGGCTACATGGTTGTTTAGCAGCATAGCCAGCGAATATCCAGAGCATCTTCAGTTGATACAATATCTGTCCAACACTTCCAATTTCAACATTCTCAGAATGTTCCTACTCACAGTTCAGCACCAGAATGTATTACATAATCACAATACTACAAGTTCACCATTCAGGGTACCAGTGGAAGCATAGGACCCACTCTGCTGCTGAGCCCCCAGGGCGGGATGGCCTGCTACAGCCCAGGGAGAGATCAGTCTGAAGTGGAGGGCAGGGTGGCTCCCCAACCAGTGCTTAAAAGCAGGCACCCAGGTCCTCGCACCCACAGGACAATTGGGGCCAGCTCAAATCACCATGTCAGAAGGTCCCCATTCTCGGGCACCCAGCCCTGGAATAAAATTCCTTCATGGCATGTGGTCCCAACAGCATCCCCAGAAAGCTAGCAGCCTCCAGCCAAATGGAGACCCCCCCTTTTTAGTTCCAAGACAAAACTGTCCTCCAGTGTCAGGAGTCAGGTTTCCCGTAGGCTTGGGATAGTGAAGACCCAATACTCTCCACAGTGCACGCACATGGTCCAACAGATTGCGAAGCACAGCATGATGCTGAGTCAGCATTGGGGGTTCACCACGACAACCAGCCGTCCCAGTCCGTTATGATCATTTGGGCACATTTTGACAAGTCCTTGGCCTTGCACTGGACTCTCCATGCAGCGACATTTTGCCTCCTCCCTTCCATCAAAGTTTTCCGAGTAACCTAAGCCTGCTGCTGGGTCACTGGGTTATGCCGCTCCAAAATGACAAAAGAAGCATGTTGCCGGTTAGAAGTTCCTGGCCATGGTTAGGAGCCACAGGTCCAAATATCCTGGGAAAGTTGCGATCCGAGGGAGAGGAGGGCACCGGCGAAACGAGAGTCCAAAAAGATCCATCACAGCTCTGAACAGAATAGATCGCAGAGATATGCTCACCCCCATATCAGGCCTAGCAATTAGCCAACGCACAAGACCTTATACACACCATCTGGAGGAAGCAATAATCCGGTTCACAACATCTGAAGATAACAGATCATGAAAAAATCTAGAAGAGTGCCCAAATACCAATACAAATAAGCCCAAAGCCAGCCCAAAAGAAGCCTCTAGAAAAAGGACATAGTCGAGACACCTGGCCCCACTAGAGAGGGTCACATTGCATGCCACATGCAAGGACTAGAGGGGTATACACATGAACTCAGGGCTCAGGCGATTGCCAAACAATGTTCATTTGTGACAGGCCTCCCCTTATACATCACCCTGCACACATATAGGTAGAAGGACACCGCCCACACCGATGACACCCTCATGCACACACTATGATACTGGAGGGTTGGCAACGCCCACAGAGAGCTAGTTATTAACTAAAATCACCCACATTCTCAACAATATCACCCCATAAAGAATGCTTTACTGCCATACCCCCAATCAGTCACAGAGACGGGGAAGGACCAGCAACCCATACAAAATAAATGTGTCCATGAATAATAACCCACTTTTTACCCACTTTTTTCAAAATAGATCCCCCGATTGGGACCAACCTCTGGTGCCTCACTAGAATTGTGTGAATGAAGTATGGAAGAAACACACCCCCAGAAGAAAAGCACAGGAACCCCTAAGGAATAACTGGCAACAACACATACAAGGATGCAATCGAGCCGCCAAGTGCACCACCTTTTCAGCGGATCATCACTTTTTTAGCAGCCACATCAATACTCCCAACAGGATCAAGGAACTACGAACTGCACGTGAATGTTTTTTTCAAACGTTTAAAACTAAGAAACCACTATCACCAGAGGACTACAGACATCTCCCCTGGATTTATCTGAAGACCTGCAATGCCCTATAAGTTATGTATGGTTGCACATTTGTATACCCTCTGTTAATTATGGGTACTGCTGCACCCATTCATTGCCAAATAACTGCTAGTCAAGTGGAGTCCATCCAGAAACGGTCACAGCGCTTTCATAGGGAGCTCTCCCACGTCACCTATAATTACACTGCACCCAACACTAGCATTCCACATGCGCTACACAGTGCCCTCTTACAGAACACATAGTATCAGCACGACTGCCGTGGGTTCCAAGTCATCACCCGGGTCATGTTACGTCTGTTTACTGATACCACTTGCGGTAGGCGCAGACAGGCTTTACTTGTTCCAAGAGGTAACCCCTGAAAAAGCAAAAAATGCCTTCTTCACCCACACCTATGTAGGATTTGGGGCAAGATACAACCCAACAGAGTAGAACCCCATAAAGTAGTAGTGAATCTAACCCGATACACGCCCAATCCCACAGCACTGTACCTTTTCACAGAGTCTAGCAGTATTCTAACTGAGCTCGATAGAATGTGCAGGAGAGGCACCACAGAGGAGAATACTGCGTGTTCCTCAAGACTTTCCAGAAATGAGATTCTTAGAGGCAGCAAAACCACCAAACGAATGCACAAACACATCCGCTCCCGCTTCCATCTGGGGTCCCATGGTGGACCCTTAGCATATCCAGGGCTGTCCTCTTTAATAAGAAAAGGACTCCAGATGAAGATTTCCAATATAGGCTATCCACCTCAATGATACAAAGGGATATGAGCCTCGTAGGGGAGGGTTGAATAACAGCATAGATACCCCATGTCAGGAAATCTGGGATACTGAGATAGAAATATGTGGATAGAAAGGAAGGGGTAACCCTTAATTGAACAGCAAAACACACTATTCCTTGTGTTTCAGAGCTAAAGGAACAATTAGCCTGGGAACAAATTAAAACTGTGGCACAATCCTACACATTCTGGACATCCAGTGGGGCACCTCCACGCTGATGGACACTTACTGGCAATGCAGCAAGTTTGCCCACACTCAGCTCATCCCCTGATGGTGTGGCCTCTGTTCCCTCATCACGATACACACCCGAACTTGGTCATTTCCAGAGAAGATCTGTCAGAGCTGTGCCATCATCCGCTAAAGAAGAAGACAACTCTGTTGCATCATGCTCGAGAAAAAAGGACTACAGATTGTTTTGGCTGGCAGTACAAGGATATTCCAGAAGAATTCACACTGTTCTCTGACACACAAATATCAGCAGGAGAATTCATGCCCTTCTTCATCATGCAGACTAAAGCGAATGCCCGCTGGTTACAAATAACTGCGTGGGAATGACTTAAGATGATGAACAGCACTGATGGCCTTAATTCATCAAGGAAGAACTGAGAGCCATCTACCTCATGGTGATGCAACACAATATGTGTTGGAATTGATGACCGCAATGGACGAAGGGGTGTATACCAGGCCATGACATGGACGATGGAACTCTGACTCTTGCTGTCCAAGCGTTACACCATATACAAAGAGACATGCATGAGGAGGGAGGAGTCTCTGAGCAAGAGTGGTTCACAAACTGGTTCTCCTGGCTCCGCTGGTTGCTAACCGGTCTGTGCACATCATTGTTGCCCGTTTTCATATAATTGTTTTTGTGTGGTTTCCTGAAAGTGGGGGGTTTCCTGCTGTAAAAATGCAGTCCTGAAGTAACTAGGTAAGTAGGAATAGTGAAAACTGAAGAAGAACAAGCCCCATGAAGTATGGTTTAGATAGTGTAGTTGAAAATTCAACTAGAGGGGGGAATGTTAATATTGGAAAAGTCAATGTCGATGTGCACCATGATACGTTTACATATAAGAGGGAAATCGCATCTCTATTATTGAATTCACCGGTCATGAACATTCCATCAACCCGACTCAGAAACATGTGGTCAGACAGGTCATGAGACTAAGGACCTGATTGACAGGTTACAGGTGGGGCAACACGCAGTCGGCAGACAAAAGCACGAACAGGAATCTCACATTAAGCCTACAGATAAGTGCAGTGACACCACATGGTCCCAGAAGATTGGTTCCAATAAAGCGCACACTGCCGGAGGAGTGCGCACATTCCCAAAACACCATAAAGTCAGATGCCACATGAAGTTAGGAACACTCAGCCAATCAGAACACAGCACGCATAGTAACACGCTGCGATCACGCGCCCCTCATGCCAAACATCTGGACATGTTACCCACTGGCCCTCATTGTGTCTACGCAGAGTTGAGGCCCACCTGCATTTGTTATCAGGAACCTTATTTTGAACTCCCAATACAACTGCTCACATTCTTTACCCAAAAAGGAATGTCAGAATTGTTTTATGGTACCCACAGAAATATATAAATCACTCGCAGATCAATTGTATTTTGAAACAATCTTCAGACCCCATTTCTGTAACTGTTCTTCTGGTCGTAATGTTTAATTAAACAAACTGTTCCTGTTTTCCAACCGCCTCTTGTCTTTGTTTTTTTCAAGGTAAATTCCCATTTCAGCAACAGATATGGGAGTGCCAACATCCTGGATCCAAGCCACAACCCCAGGATTCGGAGCCCTTGGGCCCAGGCTGGCAGACTATTTAGGACACTCATGGCGGGGCCCATGGGGCAGCATGTGGTGTAGATAGTGGAAGGCAAAGGATTGATGCCCCCTCTGTAACTGATGCTTTGTGACCAGGCAGCCTTGTGATCTTCCAATACCCAAGAGAGTTGTTGTGATCCATCAATAACCATGAGGTACCCTGCCGCCTCCAGGCTTGCGACTGCTCCGTTATCTCCTTCCCCTTCCTAGCCTCCCTCCACATCCTGGCTTTAGAGGCTACGGCCGTGGCGCTGAACAAGCAGCCTTATAGCTCCATTGGGGAGCAAGGGCTCGGGCCCCACTTCACAGATGATGATGGACAGATAAACAGCAGCCCCAATGCTGTTACCCTTCACGGGCCTTGACGGTGCGAACAGAACATTATCATTATCGAACACCGTGGATAGGCCCACGATCCTCCAGTTGATTTGAGCCTTCTGACTGGTGGTAGAGACCAAAATCGGGAATGTGGGAACCAATGTCTTTGTTCTGCATTGCTACATCTGGAATGTGGCAGGGAGAGTATCAGAGGCCCATGTCTCTATCTTAAAGGATTAAATGAACGCCCTCCGAACCAATGTGCGGTACTTAGTGATGACCATTAAGGTCCATGAACAACGAGCAGTGGATGCTGAAAGCTGATCCAGACGCAACAGCCTGAGATTCGTGGGTTTTGCGGAGTCAGCTGGCCTCTCCTTCTCAGACACTCTTTTGAAGACTGGATTGCCTTATGGAACCTTGCCAAAGTTTCCCATCTTGGTTTAGGATAGAAAGAGCACACCTGGCATTGATACAGAGGCCCCCCTATGGGTGCACTGCTAAGACCCTTTATTGCCTGCAATTTCAATTTTAGTAACAGGGATGTGATAATAAAGGAGATCGGAAATAACTTCATCCCATATAGAGATCTTTCTAGACTACTCAAGACACGTTTAAACTCAACAGAAATCATTTGAGGTGGTAAAACAGAAATTCAGCAAAATGAAGCTCTCTTGCATGCTTCTGTTTCTGGCCTGGCTCAGGCTCATTCATGATTTTAAGACATACATGATAACCCAGAGGCCGCATGAGAATGGCCTACTGAAAGGAGAGTACTAAAGAAATTCGAGTCCCTCCCGTTGACCTTTGGGAGCAGTCAAACTGACCTGCCTAAAGGGAACATGAATAGGACTCAATCCTGGCTGAACTGGAATTGACTTGGTGGTCCCTGGTCTTCTGTGATACTGACATAAGTCAGCCCTGTAGGGATCATGGAGACTCCAGGGCCTCGCAGAATAATGAAGGGACCAGAGAAGCAGACCACCCATGCACAATAAATCTCCCCCATGAGGTGGAAGTATGGGGCCATGCAAAAACACTGACCTGCAGTGAAATTTGCTCCTGGATAGCAGTCCCCTAGAAGCCACAATACTGGGTGAAGAAATAACCAGCAAAGTGGTCTCCCTTATATACCAGGTGATTGTTAATAATAAACCAGACACTCTCACTTGACTCATGGCGACCTGGGAAAAGGATTTGGGACCAATGGAACCGGTGGACTGGGAAGCAGCACTAATGCACTCAAGAGAAGTGACTATTAGGCCAAACCCAGGCTCATACAATTGAAAACCCTTCATAGAATACATTACCACAGAAGCTGGCTATATCAAATAGGGAGAGCCCAAAATACCCAAAGCCTCAGATGTGGGGCCGCAGAGGATACGGTTCTTCACACTATTTGTGACTGTCCCCATATTTATCAATCAGTTACTTGTAAAGAGCAGCAAATCGTCTGTGTGCATCTCGAGGCACTGGAGAGCTGGCTGCTGCATAGTGGTTTGCTCATTCACACAGCCAAGTCTTGAGTTCTCTCCTAAATTTTTGCAATGATGGGGAGGTTCTGAGGTGCAGGGGGAGGTCGTTTCAGGCTCCCCCTGGGAGGCTTTGGATGCTAGATGGGAGAAGGAGCGTCCTCCGCTGTTGGCTCAGCAGATTTGGGGGGTGTCTGAGAGGAAGCGGGATGCAGATCATAGGTGTCTGGTTGGTGAAAAGTCACATGCTGGTTGATGTAAGTTGGTCCATTGTTGTGCAGGTCTTTGTATGCATGGGTCATCTTGAACTGGCATCTTTTCTGGATCAGGAGCCAGGGTAACTTCTTAAGGTGGTGTGATGTGAGTCCGTCTGGGAAGGTTGAAGATGAGTCTTGCAAAGGAGTTCTGTATTGTTTGTAGTCTTTTCAGTAGACGTGCAGTGAGTCCTACGTAGAGTGTGTTTCCGTAGCCAACCAAATGATGATGAGGGCCTGTGTGACGGTCTTTCTTGTGTCCGCTGGGAGCCACCTGAAGATCTTCCGGAGCATATGAAGGGTGGGGAAGCAGGCAGGTAAGACTGTTAACCTGATGTGTCATTTTAAGCTTACTGTCCAAGATGATGCCAACGTTGCCTGCATGGCCAGTCAGGGTGCGGGCATGCCAAGTTTCACACGCCACCATGTATCGGATCCAGGCTAAGGTGTTTTTCCCAAACATGAGGACTTCTGTCTTGTCCATGTTCAGCTTGAGGCAGTTGTCTTTCATCCAGTCAGCTACATTCATCATACAGTTGTAGAAGTTGGCTCTGGTGGTGATGGGGTATTATGTCAGCGAGAGTATGAGCTGGGTGTCAGCAGTACAGGAAATGATACTGAGTCCGTGTGATCTGAAAATGTTGGCCAAGGGGTCATGTATGTATTGAAAAGGGCGGGGCTCTGGGATGATCCTTGGGGGATGCCACAGCTGATTTTATTGGGTTCAGAGGTGAATGGAGGTGGTCATGTCTTCTGGGTTTTTCTGGTGAAGTATGAGGTGATCCATTTGAGAGCGTATCCCTGGATACTGATGTGATGAAGTCTCTTTATCAGGATGT
The DNA here is from genome assembly GCF_031143425.1 of Pleurodeles waltl. Lineage (NCBI taxonomy): Eukaryota > Metazoa > Chordata > Amphibia > Caudata > Salamandridae > Pleurodeles > Pleurodeles waltl. The sequence continues at coordinate 741,583,617 of NC_090450.1, read as the reverse complement.
GGTGGGAGACGATGTCATAGATGCTTGGATGCCATTATCAGAAAAATTGAACTTCTCCTAGAATCTGCCATCCCTAAAACACCACAATTTATCCTGCTATGATTTGTGCGATGTTGATCTCCCACAAGCACAGCTATTGTTTTGCCACTTGGGCTTCATGCTTGAAATTGGGGAAGGTCGACTGTACCGACTATACTGCAGTGGCACACAGGCATGGACATATGTAGGGAGGCAGAGAGGTATTTCCTAGTAGGGATTGCCCCAGAAAATATGGTAGAGTATGTGGTAACTGGAGAGAACACCATGGACTTAGGTAGAGGATGAGACTAGATATATTCTCAGACATTACAACTGGGACTTGATCAAGATGCTCATGTATTTGGACCGGGACCTACGACGGGAGGACATAGATGCCAGACTAAGGAGTATGGCACACTTGGAATAAATCAAGGAATAAAAGAACCTTATAAAGCAAATGTCAAGCCTAGATTCAATTGTAATGCAACTGACTGGCATGTTATTCTAAGGAGTATGTTGAATGTTTACTGTTGGTACAGCAATGGAAAATGCAAAATCAAAGTATTAAAAAAAAATAGTGAACTAATGCGCAGGTGTCATAAGTGGAACATAATAGCGATGCAAGTTATATTTAGATCTGTTTTGTACAACTGGTGAATTTCAGTGCTTTTTGGTGTTAAAGCTGTGGTTTTTTATTATTAGAGAACCTACATGTAACCCAACCTTAACCTTTGATTTTTTCATTGAATTTCTGTTTTTGTAAACACAAAGTAAGATCTTATTACGTATGCCCCAGACCATGCGCAGCCGTAGGCTCGGTGAGGCGTGGATTTTGGCTGTAGGCCTGCCTGCTTCCAGGCTCTGAGTTCCAACTCTTACCCCACTTTAGCCTTTATTTTTTCACCAGTCTTGTGGCACTCCCCCTGGACCACATGGGGACCTCTTCATTACTGCTTTTAGATTGGATGACTTGTATCTTCCCATGTCTCCATATCAGACAACTATTTGTATCTTTCAGCAGTCCATTGGAAGTTTTCTTGCTCTTTGCTTTGGGTACTGCACCCCCCACACATCACCCATGCCTTCATGCTGACAATTTAGCTCTCTGTCCCTCAAGCTTTTCCACTACTTCACCTATCCCTCCACACCCCACTCGACATTTTTTTCAGCACGCACATCCAGCACCTCTGTTGCCTCCTCAACCCTCATTTTTCAAGGCTGCTTCTGATGCTCAGCAGCATTTACCTGATTCTCCCAACAACCCTGCCTCCTCTAGCACTGCTTCCACAACTCTAATTGCTGAGTTTGTTTGTTATTCTTTTTCTTCCTGTTTTGAGGGCCTGGCATCTCTAAATAACTGTAGGGCCTCTCCTTTCAAATGATGTGCTTTTGCCCACTTTCTATAATTTGAATTTCCTGCTCCAAGACGGGGTCCATTTTGAAACAGTAATTTCAAAAGAAAAAGATATTACCGTGGATCATACTGACACATTCACAATTATGTATGCAAGCATACAAGTCGTCATGCTAGGAACTGTGTGAGGGCCTTTGCAGATCATGGAGGTGTATCATGGTGGAGCCAAGACGTACAAAGGCTGGTGATCCTTGTGGGACTGTCGCTAAGCACTGGTGGTAGTGAGTGGCCCAGCAGTGGGTGGGAGTGCATCCTGATTTGGGCATGCTCCATTGTGGCTCCTCAGAGCATAGTAGGAGGTACATATGCAGAGGGGGCCTTTACCACCCATAGCATGCCGATAGCACTGAAGATGTGCAGTGCTCAAGGATCTTAGCAGACTGATTTCCGGTATCTGGTGAAGGTTGACAGACCAGTGGAGGGTAAGTGCATCTCCCAGGATGAGGAATCTATTAGGAGTCTGCGTTTAACCAAGGCAGGGATCCTGCATCTGGACTCCCTGAGCCTCTGGACCTCTAAAGTTGCCTACTGTAGTAGAGTGTTACAGAAACCTGGATATGTGATGAAGTAACACCTTTACTCAACCGGCCCTCTATGCCGTGGGCACTGTGAGTGTACAGAGAGCAAAACACCCCCTAGATGTGGGATTCCCTGGAAGGGCTGAACTATTGGACCTAATCTATCCGGCCTTCACAGTGCCCAGGCTCGTCTGCTTTTGACTATGCAGCTCCCAGTGTGACCTGATGTCATTTGAACCGCATTTCACTAGTGCAGTTGGTCTCCCTGTTCAGTTGTAGTCTTCTGGCCTGTATACAATGTATGATCACAGTTTGGTTGGTCACCACCATTGATTGCTTCTACATGCCCCAACTGAGATTGGCCCTGAGCTTCTGGGGCATTATTTGTGCATGCTCTGGTAAGTATGATCAGGCTTTGGGCCCTATGTGCTGGAAGGATAATAACACTGATGAGAGGGTGGGTAGAACCTGCCACTGTTCAACAGACAGCTTCCTTGGGTCCACTGCAGAGCCGCAGAGGAAGTTGGAGGCTCTGATGAGTGCCTGACAAACTATATGCAAGGAGTAGTGGGGCTGTAGCACTGGGAATCAAATTTGGATCACCATGGTTTAAAACAAGGCACCCAAATGCAATGGGGCAGCACCATTACACAATATATCATGCTGCAAGCCCTCCTTCAGAGAGCCACGTGCCTGGTGGAGACCCACAGATCTCAGGAGGAAGGGGCGCAATGGGAGATAACCTCCACCGCAGAACTTCTAGCAGAGATTCGCGGTTCGAGAATGGCCCTGAAGGAGAAAAAATAAACCTCTTTGAAAGATGTTAACTGGCTGCATGCTGACCTATGCAAGGTGGTGAAAGTGTTCACACAGTTCATGGCACAGTATCCTAACTCAAAACTGGAATACAGGTGCTAAAAGACCAATTGATGGTAGCAATGAGGATCCTAGATTATAGAACAGAAGATACTAAGAACTCCTCTTTCTGCAATAATCTAAATTTTTGGGGATTCTCTGAATAAGTGGAAGGTATTAATACAGAATCCTTCTATGGCCTGGATAGCCTGCAGCTAAACAATAGTGACCAAGACTGTATATTGAAAGTGGCTAGGCGTACAGTTTAGAATCACACCATAGCAATCTGCCATGACTACACTAGGAAGGTGCAGGCGCAGAAGAAAACTTACACGGAGGTGAAACAAAAACTAGGAGCACTAGCCCATCAATACATGCTGCTCCTTCCTGTGTACCTCATAGTTATAGCTCTAGGTAGAGCCATTTCTTTCAGCGACCTAAAGAAATATGGGCTTGGCTTGAAATGCGGTACAAGGTAGGACTCTGGCCTTCGAGAGCCCTCAGCACAATGATTCAGAATAGGGGAGGAAAGGAGAAGTAACAAGCAGAAATCTAGTAGCAATGAGGCTGGGCTTCAGTGGATTTCACATATAATGATTTGTGAGGATGGCTCAAAGGAGAGGGTGGACCTGGAACTCCCCTCGAGAGTCCTGAATCTATGATGGCCACCCAGACAATATGGATGGATAACCAACTCAACAGTAATAGCCTGTGGTCACTGTAAGAATAATGTTGGTGATCTATTTATGCAGAAGGAAATGGTATTGTAGTGTTACCCGTGTGTATGGGTAAGGCAAAAGTATTTACTATGCTGAGAAACCGTTGCACACAACTGGTATTTTTGTGCATGATAACTGGGGATGGATAAGTGACTTGCTACAAGTTTTGTTACCCCCCCCGGTGGAGAGGGAAATATTTTGACCTTCCTCATGTCCTAACTGGAGTGTCAGCGCTGGCGGACTTGACCAGTCAAGGGTACCTTAACTGGGATGTCCTTTGGCTGGTGGCCAGAATTTATTTCCTCTGGATAAAGCATTAGATGTTAGAGGTAAGGGGCAGGGGAGGGGTTTAAGACACATTCCTTCATAGCTTGGGCAATTCAGTGATACACCTGAGCAGACCACCATTTGGGAAGGCTCTCATGTGTGCACATGGGAAGTACAAGAGAGGTCCTGCCACTTTAGGTGTGTGTGTGTGTGGGAAATGTTACATTCTCTCTTTTTTGTGTGTGACCGGACTGCTTGTTGAAGAATATAATGGATAAAAGTTATAGCTACGAAAAGGACAGGATGACTAAGACACTGAATGCTGCTGTAGACTACCCTTGTGTATGTTTCTCTTTGATCACAATGAGGCCAAAAGAATAGGACATTGATAAGTTGGAATGTCAGCTGTACTAAGAAATACTGGGTTTACTCTTATCTCTGTTGATGCAAGCTGTAATGCTTCAGGGGACTTATCTGGTCAAAGCTGAGGTGGTGCAATTGGGGAAAAAATGGATGAGACACATTTTTGCAGCTACATGCTCAAATTATGCAAGATGGGTGGTGACATGGAATACGGCTGCGGTTCTCTTTGTGGAGAAGGCAGTGATCTCAGATCCTGGCGGCAGCTAGGTGATTGTCCTTGGTGCTTTAGATGGATTTGCTACCTGTCTGGTAAACACCTACATTCCTAACGTAGATGATAAGCTTTTTTTCCCTAAAGAAATGGGGTTAATTGTTCTGAATAGGAGAACCATATGGGCAGGTGACTTTAATTGTATATTAGACTGGCAGTTAGATATGCACTTTCTGAGGCTGGGTCTTAAGCCCAACATGGAGATGACTTTTAGATGGATATTAAGTGATCTGCACTCAGTAGAGATTTGACGACACCAACACCCAACAGATATTACATATTCCTATTACTATCAGGTACAAGGGGTACATAGCCAATTGGATTATGTGCTGAGCCATTTAGAAGACACTGAAATTTACAAACATTCTGCAGGTCTTAACTGCTACCTCTCGGACCACACCCCTTTGCTCATCACAGTGATATCTCAGAAGTTATACCTAAAATTAGCTGTGAGAACTACAGACAGACGTGTTGAAGGACAGTGCATTCCTCAGTCACATCAAAGAATACACTACGCAATTCTTTCAAAATAACCATGTTTCCACCGACAGCAGGGCAATGTAGTGTGAGGCATATAAAGTGGCTCTGAGAGGGGAGTATATAGCTCAGGTATATGTGATGCATAAACAACTAGAACTGACATTTTCTGATCTGGAACAAGGGCAGGCACAGTTAGATAAATGCACAGAAATGGGATCTGGTGACTCTCAGTAACTTATTAATGTAAAGCAACAGGTTGAGGATATATGGTCCAGGATGGAGAGATAGACTTATATACATTATAGGCAAAGACTGTTTCAAGAGGGGTACAAGTCTGGGAGAATGCTGTCTTGGCTGCTGAAAAGGAATAGCCCACATATTGTCGTGAGGTTAGTTTAGGGTTTATGTAAGCACATTTATTTTAGCTTGGGTCTGAGGCCTGCGCCCTCTCATCTAGTCACTTGTCACTTTATTCCTCTTATTATTTTAGCAAGGCTTCATTTTTAGTAGCAATGTTTTATCATGTTTATCAGTTGCCCTTCCATGCAGAATTTGTTATTCATTTATTTGCATGACATTTCATTTTGTGCTCACTCCAAGGCTGCAAATTATAATTTATAAGGTATTGCCAGTCCAGAAAGGGCAATGTATACCTTATACAGAAATTACACATTATTACGTCAGGGCAGTTCTCAGAATAACAACATGTTTTATTATAACACAACATGCTGTCCAAACTAAGTCAGCGGGGACATTCCAGCCAGCCTGCCATCTTATGCTGCATGTCAGCGCAGTTTCTGCTGAAACTCCGCACTTCCACTTCGTCTACGTGGGAGGACTCCCAGCAGACTAACTAACCTCGTCTTTACCTCTAAACACGGGTATTGTGATTGGGCTTCCTTCCTGGAACTAGATGAGCAGATTAGGGCTACCACTGCTATTTGCTCTAATGTCGAAGCTTAGTAGTGTAGTTAGGGATATTAGATACAATATTGTGACAATATGGTGGGACTCTTCCTGTTTTTCACTTTCCTGGTCACTTCTGTAACAGCGTTGTGTTTCGTTATCCTCATAACCGCAATTCATGCCTTTTTACATAGAACACATTAATCCTATTGAATCAAGATCCTGCTTTTGTCTGTCTTTACATGTATGAGACTTGCAGAACTGAGAGAAAGGGGAACAATCTGTTCTACTAGGACTTACCTGGGGAGTCTTAGAGTGTCATGCGATAAGCTGCCACAAATCACTTTTACCTCTGGTACTGGTGAGGTGCTGCTAGCTAGCCAGAAGGCTTAGACATACAGCTGTCACACAGTGTGGGATCAGACTCAGTCTCCCATGCTTGGGGATGCTGACGTCCTAAAACAATGCATATAACGGTGTTGCATAGAGAAGGTAGCCTAGATGTTGTTGCTAGTGACCAAATAAATGCAGCCTGTTTAGAATACCTGCAATGGGATTAGTCCAATCACAAACAATCTCTAAAGAAACTGTGGAGCGTTACCTCCTTGTGACAGACTTGCCTGAAGTCAATCTTGAACAACAGATGCTGGAGAGCCCACTTGAGTTGGGGGAACTAAACTTGAGGAAATTACACAAGCTGATGGTTTCCTAGTTGAGCTGTATAAGTTGTTGCCCCCTTCCATACTGGGGAGACTACTGGGTGTCTTATTAAAGGGACAGGAGATGGAATCCTCCTGGTTGCAGAAGGATAATAACACATTTGCACATGTCATTAGTGACTAATAAGGGAGGTTAGACAGATAAACCTAAGGACTGCTGGAATACAAATTTCCCAGATGAGTTAACTGCTGAGGAATTGAAGACAGCATGTGAGTAGGTGAAGCAAGTTCCCATCTGGCAAGATTTAAGCTGATACAGTTTAATTTTTTGAACAGAACATACATGGCATCCAGCAAGCTGATGATATAACCTTCTAGACTCGTTACTTGCGCCAGATGTGGGCTGACCTCGGCTAATTTCCTAACCATGACATGGGCCCACAGAGATTATGAGTTTTTCAGAGGAGGTGGATGAGCACTAACGTGGCTCCTAAACCTCCAGTAGGCCACTAAGGTACCCCAAAATAATTGACACTTCACACAGTGTTGGTAGTGATGTGCAACTGCCAAAGAGCAGTGCAGCCACATTTATTTATTCCCTCGGGCCATGCCTGTCTCTGGGGATAAAGGTGTGCTACAATGTACTGTAGTGGCCAGATGGCTCACTACATCCTTCCCCACCTTTTGAAAACAGAAATAAAAGAAAAACCAAACAAACCAAACAAACACATGTATCTCCACTAGGGCTGCTAATTTATGTAGTCCTCCATCTCTCAGCTTTACCTTCAGCACACAAAGGGCCTCATTACGAGTTTGGCGGTCGGACCACCAAACCACCATGTTGGACGTCCTGAAAAGACTGCCATGGTGGCAGTCTTTCATATCTCCCTATTACGGGTTACACAGGCCGGACTGCTGGCCACCAAACTAAAAAGGTGGACTGCCTGCGGTCCAGCGGCCTGGAAATAGCCAGTCTGACCTGCAGCACCAACAGCACAGCAACCAATCACTGACCGTATTACAAGCACACAGTCGCTGTGGTGGACAGCCATGGTGGTCAGCCAATGGCTGTCCGAACCACGGTGGTCTGTGGTCTCCAAAGTAATACACAACTGCACATTGAATACATTTGAAAACAACACAGCTGGTGCACATTGCCACACTGGACACAACTGCAAAGGGCACTATAGAACACACCCCTTCACACACCAGAAATCTTTGCATATACAACTCCAAACACAGAAGCCAGGGCACCTTATTTTGTAGGATACACAGAATAGGAACCCCTTTTTTTTTACCATTCCATTGAACACCCTGCACACATTTTTGTCCAGTCACACCCTTTTGCACTTCCCCTGTTTAGTAAGTCACTGTCACCTGTTTTTTTCCACCATGTCACATTCCAAAAATCCCTGTTTTTCTGAAGATGAGTTGCGAGTCATGGTAGATGAAATCATAAGAGTAGAGCCATAATTGTTTGGAGCACAAGTCTAGCATAGTCCTCTCAGTAGGAAAATGGAAATGCGGGACAGGATAGGCGACAGAGTCAATGCTGTAGGCACCACCCTGCGCACAAGGGAGGACATCAGGAAGATGTGGAACGACCTCAGGGGCAAGGTCCATTCCCTGGTCTCCAGGCACCAGATGCAGATCAAGAAGACTGGCGGTGGCCCTCCCAGTACCCCATTACATCCCATTCTCTGGGAGGAAAAAGTCTTGGCCATTCTCCATCCTAAGGGCTTGACAGGAATACCTGCGAGTGGAGTCTGGTGAGTCACAACACTTAAAATGTCAACAAAATGCAATGTCGTGCATGCCGACAGCTCACCTTTTACCACTTTTGCTATCACTCCACTTACCAGCCCAGTGTTTACCAGTCCAAAGACCTCTATTTGGCAACTCACATGTGAAGTGTAGTCACTTGGGGAAATGACATTTGTATAGTGTGTGTAGTACAGGGACTGATATGACTACAACTCCCAGCAGGCACTGTTCTACAACTTCAACCACCAGACCTGTGGTCACTTCTCCAAATATCCCTGGTTGGTACATACCAATTTAAGGATAACCACCTTGGGAAACAACATTTGTCAAGTGTGTGTAGTGCAGGCACTGACATGACTACAACTCACAGCAGGCACCAGTCCTGTAACCACAAACATTAGCACAGTGGTTACATGTTACAGTACATCTGTTAATGAACTCTAATTGCTGTGGACTCACCTGGGGGGAGAACATTGATTAAGTGTGTGTACCAGAGAGAGTGATACAATTTGTCAAACGTGGAAAGTAGAGGGAGAGACATGATTACTAAGGCCAAGAATGCCCTGGGTCTGTAAAACCAACCACCACCCCAGTATTCTCTTGTCCTAATACCATTGTTTTATAACTCTCAATTGAAGTGGACTTACCTGGGAGGACAACATTTTTATAGTGTGTGTAGTACAAGGACTTACATGACTGCAACGCCCAGGAGGCCCTGCATCTGTAACTCCAAACACCAGACCAGTGTTCACTTCTCCAAAGACCCCTGTTTGGCAACTCAATCCCAAATTAATTTTACTCACCTGGGGGGATAACATTTGTTAAGTATTGGGGAGTAGTGGGAGTGACCTGACTGCAAATCATAGGAGGCCCTGTTTCTGTAACTCCAAACTCCAGCACAGTGTTGTCTCCTCCAAAGACCCCTGTGTCTTAACTCTCTATTGAAGTGTGCTAACCTGGGAGGATGATATTTGTATAGTGTGTGTAGTACAGGGAGTTACATGACTGCTAAGGCCAGGAGGCACTAGTTCACTAACTCCAAACAGCAACATAGTGTTCTCTTGTTCAAAGACCCCCATGTCTTAACTCTCTATTGAAATGTACTCACCTGGGAGGATATTTGTATACTGTGTGTAGTCCTGGCAGTTACATGACTCCTAAGGCCAGGAGGCTCTGTTTCACTGACTCAAAACACCAGTCCAGTGTTCAGTTCTCCAAATATCCTTCTTTAGAAACTCACACATGAAGTGTACTCACCTGTGGGGATGACATTTATCAAGTGTCTAAAGTATAGGGGGTTGACATGACTGCTAAGGCCAGGAGGCTCTGTCTCTTCAAATCCAAACACAAGCCCAGTGTTCCCAAATACCCCTGTGTCTTAAATCTCAAATTAAGTTCACTTATCTGGGAGGATACATTTTGTATGGTGGTGGGAAGCAGAGGGAGTGGCTGGAATGCTAAGCCCAAAAGGCCCTGTGTCTCTAACTCAATACAAAAACAATGTTTACTTGACCAAATCTATCTATTTATGAACTCTCAATCAAAGTTTACCCACCTGGGAGGATAACATTTGTCAAGTGTGTGTAGTATGGAGTGACATGAATGCAAATCCCAGGAGCACTGTGTCAGTAACTCCAAACACCAGAACAGTGTTTACTGTTCCAAATACCCTTGCCTGCTATTGAGGTTAACGCACCTGGGAGGGACCAAGATACAGATCATGCTCAACTCAGAGATGTGCCTGGCCACCTTGCTCCATCTTGACCTGCATCTTGACCTGCTAACCCAAGATACAACTAATGAGGACAGGAGGAAAGCTTACCCAGAGTTTAAAACAATTATCCCAAAGGCATCAAGATGCATAACCAGAAAGGTATTGGCAGCAGACACACTGACACAGCACTAGGCACATGATGACTCCAATCACATATACAATAAACTCCTGGGTCCGCCTGCATCACAATCAACTAGGCCTCAAAATGGCCAAATCCATATCTTGTCTAGCCACTATTTTACCAGCACTGGTGGAAAAATGGTATTCTCCTCCCAAGGGATAATGATCCGCACATCTTAGCAGCTGCTTGACTCAGATGGAATTGGCATGCTTCACAAATGTCAGGTCAATACAACCAATACCATGGGTACTTGCCACAATAAGATTAATATGATGAAGACATAACTTACTTGTGCAAGGAGGGATATGTTACAGGTACAGTGTCCTGCTCAGGATTACAACCATTACACACAAACACATCAGTATAAGTGCCTGGTCACAGCAAACATTTTATTCGAGTGTATAGCACATAGACTGACCATATGTCTGGAACTTTATGACATAAGACTGTGTGACTCATATTGAGTCAAAGTACATATTTCAGGGTACGGCCTCCCAGACCACAGAAGGGAGGGATTTGACAAACATTGTCCCATTGAATAGGCAAACATTAAAGTGGTTGATGTTACCTGCTTGAGCCTATATCACATACTACACCAAAGTAATCCAACATCACATAATCCAAGATACAAACTTATGGCAGTACAACATTCCCTGATCACAGGCCCATCATAATCCAATGACCATGCATCTGGTGGTATGACACAAACCTATGTCAGTTGTGGCAAAGGCACTATGCCCTGCAATGATGAAACACAGCTACGTACAGATCACACAAGAAGAGTGTTTAGCCAATATAAAGGGTGAATGATTACCTCACAATCGAGGACTACATATTTCATGCCCATATGGTGGTACAAATGATGCATTTGGCCCAACACAGTGCGCAAAATAAGTCCAACCTGCACTTCAGACTTTCCACCCAAACACTGTGCAAGCTTGCTTGGCACAGGCCTCATACACCCCAAATCTGTGACCTAAATTACCTGGAACAATCCATGTCTACTTTGCATGTCAGAACTGCACCAGATGCTTGCCAATGTAAAAATTCTAAAATGCCCACATGAGGATGTCATGGTGAAGGTACATGCATAAAGACAAAACAAGGAGTATAGGCTTAAAAACATACCAATTACACAAATCAAACAGCAAGCATCTGGAAATGTAATCACATTTTAATTAAACTGAAACAAAGCAACATCATCTAGGTGGGTATATGTCAAAGGCTAACTCTTCAAGCAGCCTTTGGCTGAATATTGCATAGTGTCAGCTCCCTATTTGTTGCTAAAACACTCAACTCCACACATTCTCACAACTACAGTTCATTGTACAGTCACATTCATTTAGTCACATGACATACTTACACTCATTAAAAGTGGCTGTTGATGGGACCTTCCCGCAAGTCAGCTCCTTCCTCTTCACCACTGTCATCCTCACGGCTTTTCAGGGGGCTCACACGGTGGCACTGCAGGCTCCCTCTCCTCTGGGATATACGGGCTATTCCTCAGCAGGGCAATGTTGTGGAGCATGCAGCATGCCACAGTGATCCGACATACATTTCCATATGGGTAGAGGTGGGCTCTACCAGTCCAGTCCAGACATCTAAATCTGGCCTTTGCGAGCACAAAAGCCCACTACACTACCCACCTTGTTCTTCCATGGGCCTCATTGAAGTGGATGTCCCCTGGTGTATTTGTATTCCTTATTTGCATTAACAACCAAGGACGGTTTGGATATGTAGTCTCCTGCTAAGTAATGGGACATATGTGCAACAATTCGTAACTCACATCATGTTTGTAGAACCAGACATTGCACACACACAAATGTGACTTACCAATCAGCCAGGCCCTCTCTGGGTACAGTTGTGAGATCAGCTGTTGTAAGGTGCTGTTCTACATTATGATGGAATCATCAGGAATGTGGAATTCCTATCGCCAGATGCCAAGGACATTATTGTTTAGGGTCAAGGGCAACAAGATTTAATGTTTATTTTGCCCTTGGCAACAAGAGAAAACACTGGCAACAAGAGAAAAAAGTTGTTTGGTCTCAAGTAGCACACATTGCCACCAGTGGTGTAACACAGGCCCCAAAGACCCCCACCAGGGGGCCCACCCAGCACAGCACCTGCACTTAGTGAGTTTGCAGGGGGGCCCCCTCCAGTTTCATTACACCACTGATTGCCACAGTAGTCCATAGCACTGAACAAAACTACTTTGTGTGCCAATATGCTCCTTTTGGAAGAGCAGAATGTGATCACTCACAGTAAAGCCAGCCAATAGAGAGAGAAACAGAAGTTTAATAAAAACAAAGAGGGTCATTGTGAACATGGCGGTAAACACTGTTTGCCGCCGTGGCGAGAGTGAACAGAAGACCGCCATTGGCGATAAATAGAAACCTGTCATATAAAGATGCCAAAAACAGAATCTGCTCAAATTTCTGCTACCACCAGCCACCGCCAGGGCCTTGTCGGCGGAAAGGCTACCCATCCCACCCACCACCGCCAAGCAGACAAATCCCCAGCCCTCCAAATAATGATGCACAAATCACCACGGCGGTTAGAGGATGTTGAATGACCATTGGCGGTGCAGACCGCCACAGCAAGCAATGGGACCTAACAGCAAGAAATGCACACACTGGTAAGTTTGAAACCCACACACCTGATACACATCCACAACACTACAAAACACTCACGGACGCACCCCACAATCCTTTGCATCGCCAATAGGATAACCCAGACTGACAACACAACACACAGACACTGAACGCAACATCACACAACTCACACACCCAACCACACAACAGTACCCTCACCAATATCCAAACAACACACCACCCACAACACACACCATGACACCCCCTAGGCACCCATGCTTCACAGAAAGGGAGCTAAGAACAATGGTGGATGAGCTACTCAAGGTCGAGCCACAAATCTTCGGGGCTCAGGTCCAGCACACACCCTTTGCCAGGAAGATGGAGTTATGGCAGACTATAGTGAACAAGGTCAACGCAGTGGGAAACCATCCACGCACGAGGGATGACATCCGCAAGAGATGGAATGACCTGCGCGGAAATGTGATGTCCATGGCATCCAGGCACCACATTGCGGTACAGAAGACTGGGGGAGGACCCCCACCTACACCCCCCGAATACACCGACTGGGAGGAAAAGGTACTGGCCATCCTGCACCCTGAGGGCCTCACTGGACTCACTGGAGGAATGGACTCAGGTAAGTCATCTACAATTACCCCATATCCACCACACCTGTAACTTATGCACCACTTCACCCCTCCAACTACCACCAGGATCACACCCCACCCTGGCCTCAATCACCACATCCAGGCACCTTGCATGCCCACAAACCCACCAACAGGCCCACATCCCTCACCCTGTGCACAGCCACCCACCTCTGCAAGGTATCACAATGGCACCACACCACCCACAAGGCACCACCACATCCTATGCAAAAGGCAACCCCACAAAAGGTCCCTGCATGGCCCAACAGGGGAAACACTGCACAAAATAGGCCAGAGCTGTGCATCCTCATCCGAATTAGTACATGTAACATACATGTGCATTTCCCCCCCACTGGCACCACCACCCATGCCACCCTGACAGAAAGGCCAAGAAGTGCCAGCACCCCACATGGAGAAAGACTCACCACTCAGGAAACTGGAGAGGGACGTGTGGACAGTGAGGAATACCCTGGCCCATCACACAGTCCTGGACTGTCACCCTCCAGCAGCACCACCCAGGACACCACTGACACCCCCTACCACCCAGCCACCAACATCAGCACATGCCAAACAACCCCACACCAGTGTATCCAAGCCACAGACTGGTTGAACACAAGTACAGAGGCCAGAGTCTCCACCTACCAACAGGCAGGATGACGATGGCCCCAGTACAAGTGGTACTGCCAGACCTGTGCAGGGGACACAGGCACAGGGGGCTAGGCCCAGGGGGAGGGTATCAGTGGCCCAGAGGGGAGGCCAAAGGATGGATGCTGCAGGCCAGGAGGTGATCTCTGAGGTCCTGGGAGCATACCACCATACACAAGACAGGATGGGCCAGATCCTGGCCACCCTGGAGCAGAGTCAAAGGCTGCAGATAGCCCAACATCCATAGACCATGGAGCAGTGGAAACAACTCAATACCACCATGGCCACTATTACAGGGGTGCTGCAGCACCACCACCCAACCCAGCCTGGTACCCCCACAAACCAGGAAGCCCCTACCACTGCCCAGGACACAGACCAGCCATCAACCTCAGCAGCAGCAACTGGACTGGTGTCACTGGCAAAGGACACACAGAAGACCAGCACCCTTACCCGTGCAGCCCAGCACCAGACACTCAAATGGTCTCTCATACCCAGATATGGCACAGGAACACCTGCCAAGACCAAGGCACCATCAAAGAAGTGACATGAACTGTCTCCCAAGTGTGCCACTGTGCTACCATCCTCAACAGCCAATAGCAACTCAACAACTTGCAAGGTACAACTGGACCTATACCCACTGCCACCAATCGCTGAGCCCATGTACCCAGTATGGACATCCACCATTAGCCTACTCCCTATCACTGTAATGCACACCAATGCATTAAGGACACCAAATAAAACACATGTACACCAATTCCTATGTCCCCTGTCATTATGTTGAATCAATTGTAAGTGTGAATGCATTTGCCAGTAAATTCCATTATCAGTCTTTTATGGCAGGAATGGCACTCCACGCACAACAATGTGTGGAGTAAACAGAATTGCACATCGCACCTTAAATTCATGTAACGGTGTCAATGGCTACATTCCCCACATCCCCATAGTGAATAAGTTAGACTGACATTATGCAGTGCAGACATCATCAGTGAACAGTACCTCATAGTCACTGGAAGTATAGATGGATCAGTTGGTTCCTGGAGTGAACATCTTCACACTCTTCATCCTCACCATCACTCTCATCCCCTCTCAGAGGAAGCAGGTCTGGATATACAGCACCCTCCTCCTCCAGTAGGGGGCTGGATTTCCTAAAAGCCACGTTGTGCAGCATGCAGCAGGCCACCACTATTCTGCACACCTTCTATGGGACATAGCACAGGGATCCCCCAGAGAGATGGAGGGAACAGAATCTAGCCTTCAGGAGACCTATGGTGCGTTCTATCACCCTCCTAGTACGTCAATGGGCCTCATTGTAATTCCTCTCTGCATCTGTCCTAGGATTCCTCACTGGTGTCAGGAGCCAATGCATGTTGGGGTAGCCAGAGTCACCTGCAAAATTGTGCAAAACAGGACAGTAACAAACTGCCATCACTTGCAGACAGCCTGGCTGTCAGCTATGTACAGAAGCAGTGTCAAACACACACCTATGAGCCATCCTCTGTCCCCTTGTAGTTGAGCCATCATGTGTGGTACACTGCTGTTCCTCAGGACAAATGAATCATGGACTGATCCAGGAAACATGGCATTCACATGTGAAATGTACTGGTCTGCACACCAATTGTATATTTATTGAGTGGAAGTTCTTCCTGTTTCTGTACACCTGTTCATTTACTCTTGGGGGGGATGAGAGCTATGTGGGTGCCATCGATGGCACCTATCACATGGCGAATGTTAGCAAAGGCATAAAAGTCTGACTTGATGGCAGGGAGTTTAGGCCTTTGGGGAAAATTCACATATGTCTACAGGTGTAGTACAAATGCATCCAGGAATTTGGACAGGATAAGGCTAAACATTGGCTGTGAGAACCCTGCACCCATGCCCACTGTCACCTGGAATGAGCCCGTGGCCAGGAAATGTAGTACCGAGAGCACTTGCACTTCAGTAGGGATGGCATGCTGATTCCGATTTGCCGGTCTCAGTACAGGATCCAGTAATGCACAAAGCTCATTGATAGTAGCACGAGTGAGTCTGTAGTTGATAATGATGTGATGTTCCAACATGGTCTCCAAATCAACAAGAGGTCTGTACACAGATGGGGCCCTCCCTCGCCACATGGGTCTGAACCTAGGAGGAGTGGAGAACACATGTGATGGACACACATTCATTTGCACAACCTGCTGAGTATAAAACACTGCTGTTCAACATGTAGGTTACACACAAGCATTGCAGGATGTACAACTGGAGTGACATGTTTGAAGTGATTCGTCTGTATTGTTGTGGCCAGAAAATAGTCATGTGTGCATGCGATTGAGGGCTGGGGTCCATACAGCATCATCTGGCAAGGGAACAGTGGCACTGGCGAGTGGGGATGCAGCGGCACACGGTTCCAAGGAGGCAGAGTCAACCGATGCCAAGGGGACCATTGGTTTGGAGGGCGAGGGGAGTACCACGGGGGAGGCTACTTCCACTGGTAGTAGTGCCTCTGATACATCCTCCGATGGGAGCTCCCTGGTGGTGGCGGACCCTAGTGGGCCCACACATTCTTTGACATCTTCCACCACCCCCATACCATCACCGCCCTCCCAGTTGCTCCCCACCCAGTTGCCCGTGCCCACTCACCCAGAAGGGTGGGCATCTCCTTCGCCCCAGGCACCTCATCCCCTACCCCAGTCAGCCCTGCTGCCCTCACTGAGGAGGCTATTGACCTCTTGAGGACCATCTCTGTAGGACAGACAACCATTGTGAATGCCATCCAGGGGCTAGTATCCCAGATACAGCAGTGCAATGCATACCTTGAAGGCATTCACAGTGCCATGTCTGGCCTATAGAGATCTTTTCAGGCTCTGGCCTCCTCTGATGGCAGCCAGTGTCCCTGGCCTTTCCGTCCCCCCTCCCAGCACCTCTACCCCTTATATCACCACACTCCCTTCGCCCATCCCAAGCACACGTTCAGACAGCCATGCACACACCTCGACACACAAAAAACATACAGAGAAACACAAGCACCACACTTCCCACCACAGGCATACACACAGCCAACATACAAAGGCACACACAACAACATCCACTTCCCCCAATGTGTCCACCTCTCCCGACTTCCTGTCTGTCACCTCTAAATGCACGCTCACAAGCACTGCTCCCTCAGTCACTGTTGCTGGCCTCATTCTTGCAGTCACCACAACATCAGACATCCAGTCATGCACCCCAGACACCACACCTGCACTCACCACAACAACTTTGAGTGACACTTGCAGCACACTCACCAGACAACATCCATTTACACTGGCAGCCTGTCTTGTCCCACTGTGTCCACCCCTCTCCTCCCAAGACACTCAAATGTTCCCAGACACCAACCCAACACACATCCACCACACCTCAGCATACTATACAGGCACTTGCATCCACGTCAAGCACACCTACACCTGTTAACAGCACTCCCTCTACCTCCACTCCCACACCTTCCTCCATGTGCACCCCGACTGCCCCTAAAATACTTTTCCTGTTGTGTGCTGACCTTTTAGAACCCACTGGCCCCCACCCCCTCTCGTCCGTAAACGTGCCCACCTCCTTGCCCTGTCCACTCCTTCCACGTCCAAGTCTGCCCCTGTCTACCCTTCCTATTCCTGTGCCCCTTCCCCAGTGAGCAAAAAGCCACGTGCTGGCCCTGGTCCATCTTCCACCCCCCCGGTTGAAGCCCGCTCCCCCACCTCCCAAGGCTAAACCCAAACCCCCTCCACCTCCCAAACGTAAGCTCAAGCCCCCCCAGATGTAAGTCGCCATCCCCGCAATCCCCTGCCCCTGTTCCCTAAGGTGCATGTCTGCTCCATTGATGTCCATTGATGGTGGAGTACCATGTGCACATGTGGGAGTCAAGTTCGGGCCATTTGGGCCCTTCAGCCTTTTTGTGTTGGACTGGCCAATGGCCTTATTTGATTATTCCGATATTACAGTTGTAATAAAGTTTTTGTGCCCAGTGTTGGTGATGGCACACTCTGGAGACGGGGTTCATCATTTCATTGTGGTGGGGTGTTGTGCACATGTGTGCACTTTGGGCAGGTTGTCTTTTGCCTTGTGTCAGGTAAGTACCTCTTGCTTGTGATGTTGGAGGGGTTGGGGGTGCACTGCGGGGTGCGTGGAGTGGGTGGGTATATAACTGTGCCCTTTCTTCCCTTGTTTAGTAGGTTGCAGTATTTACCACCGTCGGTGGCTGCGGTCACGGTCGCGGAGGTTTATGGCATGGAGCAGGACTGGCATGATTTGCAACTCTCGCTCCATGTCTGCTTCAGCGTGTTGTGTGTGCCTCCGGTGAGTGTTTCCTTTTATTTGGTTCGTTCCCGCAAGGCTTTGCAAGTAGTTATTTTATTAAATTCCACACCCCTGAACTATGGACTGAACCCGGATAATGGGCACAGACCTGTGAAATGTATAGATCTGCCAAACAGATAACTTGCACGTTGATGGAATGGAAGTTTTTTGTGTTGAGGTATAGTTGTTCATTGGCCTGCAGTGGGATCAAGCCAACATGTGCGCCATCAATTGCTCCCACCACATGTGTGATTCATGCAAAACCATAAAAGTCAGTCTTCACATGGACTAAATCCTCACATCAGGGAAACTGGATATAGCTGTCCAGGTGTTTCAACATTGTTGAAAGGACATCCTTCAACACCAGACTGAATATAGGTTGGGACATACCAGCAGGTAGGGCCACTGTATGTTGGAAGGACCCTGTGGCTAGTAAGTGCAATACTGACATGACTTGTACAATGGGTGGTATGCTGGTTGGATAACTAATAGTTGGCATCAGATCTGGCTCCAACTGACGGCATAAATCCACTATTATTTCCCTGCTCAAGCGGTACAGCAGGATGATGTGTCATTCTCCAATGGTCTGAAGCAGTGAACATTAGACAGGCGGTTGTCACATCTTCCCTCTCCCTGGGTACCAATGTATGACAAAACATGATTTCTAACATTAGTCATTGTGCCTGCAGCAACAATGTCAATGATATCATGTGACAAGGCATTTCTGATTAGAAAGACATTGCAACCAGTACACATCACAGCTGCAAAGACAAGGGTCACATGTGGCCACCATTGTTTCCACACATGTGATCACAACATGTATATGGACCAAACTCAAACCTGTGCAACACAATTGTGCCTCAATATGTGACTGGATATCGCTACCGTCAAAATGACCATCAGCAGTGGTGGACTGTGTCCCACTGTTTAAAGGCACCTGTGCCCTGCAACATACTTTAATGGTGTTTGAGTAGTAGGACCTACATGACAAGACAGATAAGCATATTTGTGGGGTCAAAAATCAATTTTCACAGGTGTGGCGCAGTTTATATAGCCCAATAGAGCATTTCAGGCTGCCAAAATGGCAGCTGCCTCACTTACTCCACTGAACATTATAAATCGCCTGCGATCACCAGCGGGGGTCGTCATGGCGGCAGGCAGTTGCAATCACGGCAGACACAGCCATAGGCTAACGTTGTTGCCAGTGGTGGTCATGGGAAAATGGCTGTACCAGCCGGCGGTGACAACCACGTCTGTGGCGGACGTGACCGCCATGTTCTGTAGAATTCCTCACTCGACTCCTGACACTGCTGCTAGCAAGACCTCTATGACCTGAGCTGCTGTATGCCACCTCTGGGAGCAATCATTCCACATCCAGCAGGTGATAGGGCCCATGTCTTCTTTCCAGAGGAGCTGGAGAGGCTAGTTACTGAGGTTCTACCCCTGTATGAGCAGCTCTATGGCTCACCAGAGGAGGAGGTATGTCCCTTAAGTGCACAATTTTCTCTGTACCTCACAATCCTTTCCTTCCTCACAGGTTAGAATGTGCCCATGTGTGCCGGTTTGACTACTCATATGACTATGTTTGCAGTCTGTGTGGCATCAATAGGATGGACAATGTGCAGGTTTTGGTGGCCAGTCCCATAAGTTAAGTTCAATCACATTGTGTTGTGTGAGGTGTTGGGGTCCTAGATCATCCTCATGTTGGATGCACATCACTAGGAGACATTACAGCCATTCACTTACATCTCTTTCCTTGTGATTGTTGTAAATGTCAGATGACATGTGCATGACAGCATGAGCTGTGAATGCATGTTGTATGAGTCAGTTGAGAGTCACCTGAGCAATGTGTATAGTGTCACAGATCTTTCAAACCTCATCTACCCTTGCTAAACTGTTGTGGGGAAGGCATATCATGAGTCACTCTGCCCTTCAGGTTGCCACACACACCACATGCCAGATTGCTGTTGGCTACATGATGTTCTGTCATGCATGCAAGTGTTGGGAATTGAGTGTCATGTAGGTTCTGCCAGCTTAGCCTGCAGAGACCAGGGCCGGTCACATGCATCTCTCAGTATGGGACATAGAGTAGGCCGTGGGAGAGTCACTGTGGCTATGCAACTGTGGCACTGTGCCCAGTCTCTGTACACCAGCAGATCCTGTCATGTGGCCAATATGATGTTCGGGTGGAAAAACCTGCCCTGAATGCCTCATTCCTTTGACTAGATTAGGAGTGGGTACAGATTTTAATCATTAATCTAGTCCATATGTGCACTTAGCATCATTGTCAGTGTGTATCTTAGACTCATGACAGGTCCCTTAGTCCCATAGCTCTGTTGTCACCTTGCCACAAGCCATATTTGTTCTGTACAGGCATTTTGCATGACTGACAGTTCCACAGTGCAGACAGCATGTTGATTCCTGGGAGGCCATGATATGTGACTCAGTAGCATGGTCATATAACAGAAACTGTACAATGCATGCCTTTGTTTGTTGGATGCCATCTGTGTTGGTTGGACACATATATCCAAAGGAGTGTTCATTGGTACAGGTCCAGAGCACATAACCCCACCCCCTGAAGTGGCATGAGTGCACATTTGTTAGTCTACATGTCAACATATGGACAGAGAAGACACTTTATGTATCCACAATGCCAGCTCTTTCATTGTTACTCATGCGTAATGTTGGAGTTTGTACTCTGGCAGTTACCTGTAGGGACTGCATGCAGTGATTCATTTCCACAGAGTGTGATTGTGTTGGTCCATTCATGCCTAAGGAGTTTACCCTTCAGAAGCCCCATAGGTGTGTAGCATTTCATTGTGGCTCACATCACATTACACGTTGCTAGAGCATGGGCTACCTGATGTCAGTAAGCTTGCTTAGTGATTGTAGGCCATGAGCAGGGTAGTGGGTTAGTTTGCTGATGGAAATACATATGTCTGTAGTCATGTCCCTGTACTTATTGGCTTGTGTGTGTCACACTTGGGGAGTATTGACAAATAGAAAAGTCCTAGCTTGATGTTACTGACACGTATGTGACTCAACCATTTGTGATGAAACATTTGATTGTAATTTCTTGATTTGTCTTTATCATCACTGCAGGTCAATGCCCATCAAAAGAAGGCACTATGGAGGGCCATTGCCCAGAAGGTGGGGACCCTGGGGGCCACAGCCAGTGGAGCGCTCACTGCAGAAAAAGGTGGGAGGACCTGAGATGCTAGGTCCGGAAAATCACATAGATCCAGCTGGGGATGTCCTCCCAACGTGAGCGGGGTGCCCGTAGGACCATGACCTCCCCAATGGCCTGTATTCTGTTGGTGGCCTAACCAAAGCTAGATGGGCGCTTGAGGGCAGCACAGCAGCCACAGTGGTGAGTACAGGGCATATTCCTGCCAGTCACATTGCCAAATGAATGCGTTAGGTTCTGACAGCTCCCCCTGACAATCAGGGATGAGCCATGTGTCCCACAGTAGATGAGTAATTTTTTGTGTAGACATGTCATATCTTAGATATTGATGTGCCTTGCCTATTGACCTAGGACACAATTGTGTACAATCCACAAACGACTTGCTCGTCAGGAACGAAATATGGCTGTGTACATTGATCAATTATGTACTGTTTGTTGTTGTAGTGTGTGCAAATTCTATGCAACAGACCACTACTCCTCAATGTTACAGGCCAAAGGTAAGTAAGTGATGGATCACTGTACTCAGCCATGTGTCTGGGTAAATGAGTATATTGGTATCTGCCACCCAGTGGCTAGTTGTCTTCAGCGTATGACGGGTACTGGTGCCTCACTGCAGTCTGTAATGTGAAGATGGCCATCATACATGTGACACAGCCTACATTGTACTTCGGGTGCAGCTACAGATCACTACTTTTCTTGGTAAGTAGGGAATGTCCATTAACATGATTTATGTGCCATCACTGTTGCCAACATTCCTTGTGTCTACATGTGTCCCTGTCTCATTAGCAAAACATTTGTAAGCTGCTGTTTCATGCATGGTCTATCTGTGTTGATGGGATATCTGTATTCCCTCACATATATGTGCATGGCAACCTGTGTGTGGAATACGCCATTTACAATTGGGGTACATTTCATGTTGTGCCACATACAAGAGTGTGTCACCATTGTTTATTGGCTGGCACATTCTCTTATGCGTCATGTCATGTAATTTGGCACGTATAACTTCAGTAGCAATGAGGGACATGACCAGAAGACCTAGAGTTTTGAAGCACAATGTGCATTTCTATGCCATTGATGTGGCAGCATGTATCAAAGTGCACTGCACATGTGTAATGAGCAGGTTTGTGACCTGACTGTTTGCATGCATCATTGAGTGACTTGCAGTTATGTTGAAATCACACGTGTTGGGTACAAGCATTCATCCACAGACAGCCATCTGGGTCTGCGTTACCATGATAGAGATGATGATGTAGCTTCCAATTGGGCAACATGTTGAGAGTATTCAACAAGTACTTGAACATCTCTGGGGCTCTCCAACATCCAAGGGACTAATGGTGTCTACTAATGCACTCAGAGTATGTCATTGCAAGGGGTGCCAGACATTAGTTGTGATTATGCTGAGGCTTGCTGATTCACTGTATTGTGGATTTTGGGGACACCTCCCCATGACATATTGCACATGATGTCTTCAGTGTCCTATTCCATGCCACATGTGGGGTCTATCTGAGCAACATTAGTACTACCTCCATGACTCTAATGGGACAAATATCACTTGGTGAAGTGTGCATAGTGGAACTGCTTCCAGTGTGACATGAGTATTTCCATGTCACATTCTCAAGGCTATTGTACTGTTGTCAGCAACATGGCTGGATTTTGGAGCATCTTTTCTTATTGTTGGGTCATTATGTATGTGACAAATAGATGTGTGCATGACCTTGTGTGGAATATGTGAGAATGAATGTTGCATTAACCTACTATTGTATGACAACAGGTAACTGAGGTCTGCTCCATGTGGCAAAGCTTGAGGGTGATGAGGTCTCCTAATTGTTGAATGGTTACTGTGACTGCACAACTTCAGCCATGCAATTGTAGTTGTCTGAGATCCTGAATTTCATGTGGGCAACTGTTGACAGTTCAGATGGCATGCATGCATATGATATGGCACATGTATGGGCCACTTTGTTGCTGGGGCCTACTTGACATCATGGTAATGTTTGCTAATAAGACCTGTTGTTCAAGTGCGATCATTAAGATATGATGACTCTATTTGTCTTTGTATTTGCAGCATCAACACCAGCAAGCGAAGGAGACGGTGCACAGCCGAGTGGGTACTTATCAGGCCACAGGACCTCGGGTCAAGACACCACGGACACACAGGGACACAGTAGCTAGGAAGGCGAGGGGAATGCGATGAGGAAAACCAGAACATCATATTCATCATTGGATTCTTCCTCCAGTGGACACTCCCTAGTGGTGGCGGACCCATCGGGCCATACCCCTGTACCATCTTTGTCCACCAAACTCTGTTCTATCAACGCCTTCCCTGTTGCTTCCCACCCAGTTGGCCGTGCCCGCTTACCAAGAGGGTGGGCGTCTCCTTTGCCCTGTCACCCCTGCTGCCTTTAGTGAGGAGGCTACTGACCTCCTGAGAAGTATCTATGTGGGTCAGACTGCCAGTGTGAATGCGATCCAGGGATTGGCAACCCAACTTCAGCAGACAAATGCATTCCTGGAAGGCAATCATGGTGCAATGTCTGGCCTACAGAGATCTTTTTAGGCTCTGGCCTCCACACTGACAGCAGTCAGTCACCCCCTACCTTCTGTCCCCCTTCTCAATCCAAATCCCCCATTCCCGTATCTACCCAAAGCACACAGACTGATCTGCACGCACCCACCTCAACACATAAGAGCAGCACACACATACACAAGCACCACAAAACACACAGGCACACAAGCAAAAAAATAGACATCAGTCACCACTACCCCAGACACCGCAGTGTAACACACACGACATTAAGCATACCCAGAGGCCTCCCCTGCAAGCACCCATACCCCTCTCCCCCAAGAAGCTGTCAACCCCTCCCAAAGCCAAGACCAAACCCACCCCTCCCAAATCCTCCCACCCACAAAGATGATCCCTGAGTTACGTCCCTGCCTACTTGATGCCCCTTCCTATGGAGATTTCCTGGCAGTTAGGAGTCAAGTGATGGCACTATGATGTGCCTGTGCAGGGACATATGGTCTGGCCAATAGCCTTGGACTTTCAAAAAATTGCAGTTAATAAACCAAGACAGTTCGTTTTCTTAGGGTATACATTTGTCCTGCAATTCCTTTTCTACCTTTATGTAGTTCCTGAATAACTTGTGTTGTCTGCCTACAGTTGTGGGTGTTTCAGCCTGCTTGCTGATACATTTGCTGTTGTTTGCAGCGTCTGACTTTGTGGGCAGTGCTGGTGCCACCCAAGACAAGGGTATATGTTGACTGTATGGATATGCGGATATACATGCAATGGTGGTGTCATGGCACTGTGTAATGTTTGGTATGATAAGTATTTCATCGTGTGTTGTCCAATGTGAGCATGTATGGTGTTAGACTTGTACCTCTGATATGGATTATGGATTCATCTAATGTGTGTCATCTTGAGTTTTGTTTGTGTAGACATGGAGCGTGTTCAGTTGTGCTCCCTTTGTTTGCATTTGACTGTGCATGTGTCCATTTAGCTGGGTGTACCTTGCAGCTACGTTAGGTAGAGGTATGCCCCATGCAGTTGGAGTTGTATGTGCTTTGTTGACTTGCACTTCAAGATTGTGCAGATAGGCATGTCACTTTCGTCTAGTATTGTTTGTCCCTGAGATACATGTAGGGCCAGTTCCTGTGTAAATGTTGTTTAACGGGCATATGCAAAGTGATATGTGTCCCAGTGCAGCCTTCTTCCCTGAGTGTTCCAGGTGGCCCCATCCCTATTTTGCAGGTATTGCTTGCATAGTGATCTTTGTATTTTTATCTCTCTGTCTATTGTGCATCACATTGACCTTCCACTGTGGATGACATGTCTGTCCATTGAAGGGCTATTTACTGGGAGTGTTGTTCATGTTCCATGCAACATGTGTGTTGAATGTGACAACAGTCCATGCCATGTGAGGAATGTGAGTGTGTGAGTTGTATTTGTAGATGTGATGTTGGTGTGTTGTTGGTGCTGTATGAGACAATGTTGTGTACAGTTCACTGTCCCTGTGCCTGAGATGAGCACACTTGTGTTTTTGTGTAGTGTTGCAGTGCAGTGTGAGTGACCTGCCCAAAGGGGGCGTTTTGTGACTCTGCATGTGTCCTTTTTTGTGTGTGATTCCGGCGCTGGACACAATGACAAGTGTACTTACTGCCTGTATCGTGACCCCCCATAAGATGTGGCTGATGGTGTGATGATCTATTGTTAAGGTTAACAACACAGGTAGGTGTGTGTACTTACGGTCAGTTGCACACACAGTGCTGTGGGTTTTGTGCTCCATCGACGACCATCAGCAGCGGCAGGACGAGTGTGATGGGCTCCATGGCGGCACCAGACATGGGAGAGTGCCTGCAGGTGAGTGTCTCCCTTTATAGTCCCCGTTTCTGCCTGCTGAGATGTGTGGTGGTTGGACCGCCATGGTCACATCGGTGGTGTGCAACCTCACAATCTGTCTGGCGGAAACACTGTCTTCGCCGACCTGTTTGTGCAGCCGCATGACCACAGCGGTCTGTGCTGTCTGGCGGTGCCGGCAGGTCTGCAGCAGTCTTTGCTCCATAGGCCCCAATGACTCGTAATATGGCGGTCTGACCGCCAATCCGACAGTGGTCGTGGACGGGCCGCCAACACCACCAATGGGGGTCCATGGACCGCCAAACTCGTAATGAGGCCTTAAGTCTCTGATTGGGACAAGGGTTCTGCATAGCTGATACGGATGGTCCTCTCCACCTCCTCCGTGATGGGTGCAGTCTGATTTCAGCTTATCTGCTGGTCCTTAGTTGTTGATGTTGTTGCCAGTAGTTCCCTATTCAAACTGGTGCCACTGTCCCTTCTCCTGCAGAGAGTCTCTGACTTAATATCAGTGGTTGGTCCTGCACTGATGTTTTTAGAACCATGACATGTACTGGAAACATACAAGTGTTCATGTTTTCCGTATGGTTTCAGGACTACTTTTTCTCTTTATTTCGCAGCGCGATCGTGCTGTGTTTTACACAGCGCTATCGCGCTCCTTTTTTTTTCATTTAATGTGGCAAGAAAAGTCCGATTAGGCGTTTACAACGTTAATAGCTCTAACTTGACGTAAGGCAAGACCCGTTGCATTGTAAATGCTTGTTCTGTAGGTGTTATGCTCATGAACATTCTCTTTCCCATTTTCGTGTTTCTATTCACTTTGTCTGTGTAATGTGAAGAGGGGCCCTGGGACACGATTATAGCCTTAGAACCCACCGTAGCGGGCTCTACCGGCTATTAAAGGCCCGCTCCCGCGTTAAATGCCCGAGCCGAAGGCGAGGGCATTTAACAAGGGAAAGGGCCTTTAATAACCGGTAGAGCCCGCTACGGCGGGTTCCAAGGCTATTAGAACATTCTGCCACTCAGGGCAGAATGTTCTATTAAAAAAAAACAATTGCTCACGGAGCCCGAGGGGATTAACAAAGCGAACATTGGAATGTTGGCGCTGCAGGCTTTTACCGGCCAGTAAAAGCCCGCAGCACTCCATTGTTTTCAATGGAGCTGCCAATGTTCGAATGTTCTAATAGTCATTCTTCCATGGCTACTCCCAGTACCTGGGCCTATGCGCTTCCCAGGCGGAAACCAGGTGCATCACCCTCGGCTCCTCGTGATCTCCTGTTGGACCGCTCTGCTCCTCGGACACAGGCTTGGCCTGCAGTGCGGATGTGGCGCTCCTCCGCCAGATTTGGCCACGCGCTCTTCTGGTGTGCGCTCAGCTGTCCTTGGCCTCATTGCGGCCGTCTGCGTGTGGACATGATAGGAAGGGGGAGTGTGGGCGCACGCTTCTGTCTCTGCGCGCCTCGCTCATTCACTCCGAGCCTCCCAGCCAACACGAACCTTACTCCTTCGCCCGGTCCTTCTTTTTCGACATGCGGCCGTCCACGCCCATGAGGACATCCGAGCCCTTACGACACTGGGTGCCCACCACAGGGCACGTGTTGCAGTACGTTGTGGGATTGCCGCCTCGTTCCCAATGCTGTACGGGCGCTAACGTGACTCCTAGACCTCTAGTAGGCCCCTAAAGTACCGCAAAATAACTGACACTGTACACAGTATTGGTAGAGACGTGCAACTGCACACGAGCGGTGCAGGCTCATATTTTTACGCCCTCTTGCCGCACTTGGCCCTCGGGATGACAGTAGGATACAATGTAATGTACAATGCCCGAGCAGCTCACTACACGCGGGTAGCACCCTAAGGCCCGGGAAACAAAATTATTGGAAAGGGAGTTTGCAGCTGAGCAGCACATGAAGCTCACCCAGAGGGTTTATAAAGCTGAAGCAGATCTAGCAGCCTGGGTGGGAGATACTCACTGGAGTGAAGAACCTTCCACAATAATAGCCTCACCCTACGCCTAACCATTGGCAACGGCAGACGACATGGGCTAGCACGGAAGGGTTGATGCATGTGGATGACACATACCGCCGATGGCAGAGAGAGACGCTCAATAATTACTGTGATTTAACATGATTGTATTGTCTGAGGCAGCAGTTTTGGTTGCACGAGTAATACTGATTGACGCCTGTGTATATATTTAACATAAAAAAATATAACTTGAAAAATATTTGCCGTCAGCCATACCCATATGCAATTCAGTGCACAGAATATTTCTGTCTTTGCGATGGAATGTCGACACAGGCCACTAGGGTTAGGAGGAAAGAGACGCACAGGAGGAAATAAAAGCAGCATGCAGGGTTCGCTGTAGAAACAGCAGAAAGCTCTATTGATAGAATTTTTTGTCAATTATAATATATTTTATTTCAAAGGAAACTTTTTCAAAGGGCTAATAATAAGCTGACCATTTGACATCTCTCTAAATGACATGAAAAACAACTGCGTGTGTAATTCCCATGGTTTAAAATGTCAGTTAGTCATCTAACAAACATGATCCTGTGACCCTTCTGATAGTCTTCATGATGCAATAAACACTTCCACAATTTGCGCTGCGTGGTTAGATTGTATCTCGTTTGAATGCTGGCTCATTCCCCAACCTTCATGAAGTACCATGTACCACAGAACTGTAGTGAATATTCTCTGAACAATAAAAAAAGAGGCCCTGTTGATGGCAGGACCCAGTCTGATTTCCAAATGTCTAAGTGAATGAGGCCCAAACATTTGCCAGTGGCTGAGATGTTTTAACGCATTCCACTTATCAACTTTGTGTTTCAATGTAATGACCCTAGTGTGACACTATGTCTTGTGCTCTCTGTTCGACAGGATTCAAGCAATATCTCACCATTGAGGTCAAAACCATTTTCGGGAGATTGTGTTCCAGTTTAGAGAGATCTGGGCATGGAAGTTCAGACTGGACTTTTTTGATTGGGACAGGAAGTCAGATTGCATTAAGCTGCCCCCGCCTCCAGAGGAGAATAGTGGGCAACATCAATGCACTAGGAGGAGGCCTGAGGGACTGCCTGTGGCACTTAGCCTATCACGTTTGTGTTTCACTGTGATGACCTGAGTGTGATGTCAATGTTCAGACAAGTGTCTTGTCATTTCTGTGACAGAGGACCCATGACAGGATTCAAGCAGCACCGCACTGATAATGCCCAGCAAGGTTAAAACTATGACTAGAGATGATTGTTTTCCCATTCAGGATGGACCTTATCTAGCATTATAGATTGGAGTGTTCTTACTAGGGAAGGTAAAATAATAGGGCTTCCCAACTTTTGAAAGTATTTCCTTATCATCTTTGGTTTCACTGTATCCGTTGGGAATGATGTAATTGAGAAAGCAATGCTGGATGAATTTAAATGTACTTCTCCTTAATGAAATCACTTCCTGATTGTGTGAGGTGACTATAACTATTTACCATCTCTGTGATCAGTTGTTTCAATTAATATTACAGATTATTGAACACATATGGGATACATGGACTCTCAGAGAGTTTGTGTGTGTGTGTTCTGTGTGTGTCTCTCTCGTTCCCACCTGGGTGCCCATATAAGCCATTACATTTCTGCTCTCTTGTCTGACAATCCCAAGATTTATTTGCATTGTGGAACATCACAAAGCAGGTTTAGCTAGGTACTACCCAATATGAAACATCATCAGTGAGACCACATAGTGGCTTTTGCAGTTCAGTCCACATAAGAATGGATTTTGATGCTCTAGCTACTTGGTGAGACCCTCTCTAGAAGGGAGCACAACCAACTCCAGATTGCTTTTCGGCCTTCTTAGGCATTGCCGATAATCTATAGCTTGGATTCTGTGGCACAGCAAGGCTAAGAAAGTGAAGGAACTCTACTTTCTCTTTGAATATTTATGATTGGTCATGGTCGTCACTAGGGTTTGGTGTTACAGACTCCAAAGTTTTTGTTCAGGTCAGGTTTAAGAACACTTTAAGCTGTGCAACAGCGCATGTCAATGAGCAAAAAAAAGTGGGGGCAGGGAGTTTTTCGACCTCCCTCTTTACTGAGTGTTTGCTTTGGTCATAATATTTCTCCACTGCTTGTTTAAAGTGTCTTTCGCATTTTGAATCAGCCAACAGGAGTATTGTGCAGGTTTACATTTTGCAAGGGAGTCTGCTTCATTGCAGCAGATGTGATAGCCACCAGTCAAGCACTGCAATGGAGTGGATCGTCTGCAAC
This sequence comes from Pleurodeles waltl, assembly GCF_031143425.1. NCBI lineage: Eukaryota > Metazoa > Chordata > Amphibia > Caudata > Salamandridae > Pleurodeles > Pleurodeles waltl. The sequence continues at coordinate 741,553,521 of NC_090450.1, read as the reverse complement.
CAAATAGAGGCTTCTTTTGTTGCAGTGTAATTTTCCTTTTTTTTATAGGGGCAACTGAGATGATCTTCACATACGTAAGTATACTTTTTCATGGTAAATGTGGGGTGGACAGAAGGGAATAGACGGAACATGGAGGCTACTTACTACTAAGGGGGAGGAGCTAATGGAGCAGTAAGAAGGAGTTAAAGTAGGAGTGGGGAGGGACATGCATCGACTCAGAAAAGAGTAAACCTCTTTCTACTCACAAACTGCCCTTCTACAGTTTCTATAGCTAAAAAGGGCCTAAAACAGTTTTACATTTACACCAGCTCAGAGGTGGTGTAAGTTCAGCACCTCACTGGCCACTCACAGGTACCGTAACACCCTGCCATATAAAATAATGGAGGTAGGGGCTTAAAACAAAATTCCAACGGGAACTAATGTTAAAATAAATGACATAGTTTAACAAATGATTACATTTTATTTAAAGTTAATTAATTAAAAAAAATAAAACATGATTGCTATTTTATTTTAAAATATTGTAATAACCTTTTGTTAATTTGGAAAATCTAATATTAATCTAACATTGCTGTTACTTCTATACATCAGTTCAAATTATTTAAAATATATAATTACTTTTTTTTTTTGCTCTTGGTGGGATTTTTTTAAAATTAAACACCAGGGAAATAAATGTATTTACAATTTATTCTATTCAAATAATTAATTTTTTAAAATTTAAAATTAAGTTAGTAATTGTAGGAAGTTCGCTTTGTATATACTATCTCAAGGTAAGAGATAGTGTGCACAGAGTCCGAGCTTTCCCCTTAGAGGTAAGATAGTGACAAAATTAGATAATTCTAATGCTCTATTTTGCGGTTGTGTGGTCGAGCAGTAGGCTTATCAGAGGGTAGTGTTAAGCATTTGTTGTACACACACAGGCAATAAATGAGGAACACACACTCAAAGACTTACTCCAGGCCAATAGGTTTTTATATAGAAAAATATATTTTCTTAGTTTATTTTAAGAACCACAAATTCAAGATTTGAAGTAAATACATAAAATGCAAGGTACTCCACACAGGTAAGTTAGGAACTTTGAATTAGAGCAATAACATACACAGTTTTTGTTAAAATGGCAATAAGCTATTTTAAAAGTAGACACACTGCAAAAATCAACAGTTCCTGGGGGAGGTAAGTAATGGTTAGTTTGTGAGGTAAGTAAGACACTTACAAGTCTCAGTTCCTGGGCATAGGCAGCCCACGTTGGGAGTTCAGGGCAACCCCAAAGTTACCACACCAGAAGCTCAGTGCCGGTCAGGTGCAAAGGTCAAAGAGGTGCCCAAAACACATAGGTGCCTATAGAGAACAGGGGTGCTCCGGTTCCAGTCTGCCAGCAGGTAAGTACCTGTGTCCTCAGGGGGCAGACCAGGGGGGTTTTGTAGAGCACTGAGGGGGACACAAGTAGGCACACAAAACACACCCTCAGCGGCACAGGGGCGGCCGTGTGAAGTGTGCAAAGAAGGCGTCAGGTTTTAGATAGGAAACAATGGAGGGACCCGGGGGTCACTCTAGCGGTGCAGGCAGGCACAGGGGGGCTTCTCAGGCCAGCCACCACCTGGGCTAGGTAGAGGGTCACCTGGGGATCACTCCTGCACTGAGGTTCGGTTCCTTCAGGTCCTGAGGGGTGCGGGTGCAGTGCTTGGTCCAGGCGTCAGGTCCCTTGTTACAGGCAGTTGCGGTCAGGGGGAGCCTCTGGATTCTCTCTGCATGCGTTGCTGTGGGGGTTCAGGAGGGTCGTCTCGGGCTACTCACGAAGTTGCAGTCGCCTGGGAGTCCTCCCTGTGGTGTTTGTTTTCTGGATCTCGAGCCTGGGGCGTCAGGTACAGAGTGTGAAGTCTCATGCTTCCGGTGGGAAGAGTGAGATCTTTAAAGTTGTAGAAAAGTTGCAAGTTTGTTGCAGGTTGTTGAGCAGAGCTACTGCTCACGGGAGTTTCTTGGTCCTGGGATTCAGGGCAGTCCTCTGAGGCTTCAGAGGTCGCTGGTCCCTGTTGGATGCGTCGCTGGTTGCAGGTTTTCGAGTCAGGAGAAAGGCCATTAGGGCTGGGGCCAAAACAGTTGTCGTCTTCTGCCATCTCTGCAGGCTTGTAGGTCAGCAGTCCTTCTTTTTAGTTCAGGGTGCAGGAATCTGATTTCTTGGGTTCTGGGGTGCCCCTAAATACTCAATTCAGGGGGGTGTTTAGGGCAGAGGGGCAGTAGCCAATGGCTACTGTCCTTGAGGGTGGCTATGCCCTCCTTGTGCCTCCTACCTGATGGGAGGGGGACACATCCTTATTCCAATTGGGGGAATCCTCCAAAATCAAGATGGAGGATTTCTAAAGGCAGGAGCTCAAGACACCTTAGGGGCTGTCCTGACTGGTTGGTGACTCCTCCTTGTTTTTCTCATTATCTCCCCTAGACTTGCCGCCAAAAGTGGGGTCTGTGTCCAGGGGCGGGCATCTCCACTAGCTGGAGTGCCCTGGGGCATTGTAACATGAAGCCTGAGCCTTTGAGGCTCACTGCTAGGTGTTACAGTTCCTGCAAGAGGGGAGATGTGAAGCACCTCCACCCAGAGCAGGCTTTGTTTCTGGCCTCAGAGGGCACAAAGGCCCTTACCCCAGGGGGTCAGAAACTCGTCTCTCAGCAGCAGGCTGGCACAGACCAGTCAGCCCTGCACTGAAGGATTGGGTAAAATACAGGGGGCAGCTCTAATATGCCCTCTGTGTGCATTTTTAATAAATCCAACACTGGCATCAGTGTGGGTTTATTATTCTGAGAAAATTGATACCAAACTTCCCAGTATTCAGTGTAGTCATTATGGAGCTGCGGAGTTCGTTTTGACAAATTCCCAGACCATATACTTAGTATGGCCACACTGTACTTACAATGTCTAAGAATAGACTTAGACACTGTAGGGGCATATTGCTCATGCAGCTATGCCCTCACCTGTGGTATAGTGCACCCTGCTTTAGTGCTGTAAGGCCTGCTAGAGGGGTGACTTACCTATTCCACAGGCAGTATTTTGGGGGCATGGCATCCTGAGAGGGATGCCAGGTCGACTTTGCCTTTTTCTCCCCACCAACACACACAATCTACAATGGCAGTGTGCATGGGTTAGGTGAGGGGTCCCTTAGGGTGGCACAACATATGCTGCAGCCCTTAGGGACCTTCCCTGGTCACAGGGCCCTTGGTACCACTGGTACTTTTTACAAGGGACTTATCTGTGTGCCAGGGGTGTGCCAATTGTGGAAACAATGGTACATTTTTAGTGAAAGAACACTGGTGCTGGGGCCTGGTTAGCAGGGTCCCAGCACGCTTCTCAGTCAAGTCAGCATCAATATCAGGCAAAAAGTGTGGGGTAACTGCAACAGGGAGCCATTTTACTACAGTAATGCTAAAATTTTGTTTCATTATATTATTATTTAACTTAAAAGTATTTCACCTGATTTTTTAAAACTTATAATAAACTTTTCCCTATACTTTACCATGCGGAGATATCTGTCCTGATAGCAAAGGGCTCCACTAAGTGTGCAGAACATCAAATACAGTTATAAAGTCACCACCAGTACTAACTTTACAGTCATATCTGCACCACGTATTCTAGGGGGCAGGGACATATAAGTCTTTACCTTTGAGAACATTTCCATTCCGAAATGGAGTACTAAAGGTCCTCGAAAGGTTAATAATAAACTTACATACCTAGATTTACTCACATGCACCTTTACTTTTGTGAATACTTTTATGAATAGGTGCCCGAGTGCTTACCTCATGGAAAACACACAGGCACATCACTCAATGCTCCTTAAAGGCACATAACTCTCAAATCACTTCAACCCAAGGTTATGTGAAACAGCTCTTCTGTAAGCATAGGTGCCAGTATGTTTGTTGGACTTTGGATATGACTTTACGTTTCTGGGTGTGTTTCTCTGTATGCATGCTTTATGTAGAGACATTTTAAGGGATGGGAAAAGTGGGCGCTGGCTCAGGGACCCAGCCTTTCAGGGGTCCTCCTGATAGAGCCAGCTCTGTTCTGCAGACAGTCCTGCCCCGATGACTTCCAATAATAGTTAAAGAGTTTGTTTTAAATACTGTTTTCCTTTAATATATATATTTTTTAATTTGTGGAATTTTTGGGGTCTTTTACAGGCAACAGAAATGTTGTGTTTATGTTTTTCAAAACCATGCAACAACCATAAAAAGTTTATTCTAGATCAAAACAGGACTTCACATATGAGAAATGGGAGATGGTCAGAGAGATTATTAGCAATAATATTAGTGAGCTGCTGTATTACAATATTGAAAACATACATCGGTGTCCCTTATTATTAGATGAAAATACATATGGAATTTGGACCAGTGCACCTGCGTGCTGTCAGTGACCTGGCCAAAGATGGCATTAAGGCCCTCATTACGAAGATCGGACCGCCGGGCGGCCGCCAATGCAGCCGCACCCCCGCCGCGGCCATTTGGAGATCCCTGCTGGGCCGGCGGGCAGAAACCTAGTTTTTGCCCGCTGGCCCAGCGGGGATCTCGGCCGCAACTCAGGAGCCGGCTCCAAATGGAGCCGGCGGTGTTGCGGCCGTGCGACGGATGCTGTTGCACCCGTCGTGCTTTTCACTGTCTGCTATTTTATTGAAGGTTTTATCATCAGTACTGTGTATAACGTGCAAAGTCAGGCCCATGGGCCTTAATCCTAGTACTAGCCATATCAATACAATATTCAGTGTGTTACATTCAAACAACTGTTTAACTATCCCCCAAAGCTGCTAAGAGTTGTTCCACATTTTGGGTTGAAATATACAATTTCAGGACACTGTGTCAGTTGCCTGTTGGAGCATAATGGTCCTAATCATAACAGGGCAGAGAGTGAGGTGTTAGACAAGTAGGGGTCTGATTTAGATCCTGGTGGAGGGATTACTCCGTCACAAGCGTGACGAATATCCCATCCACCGCATTATGATCTCCATAGGCTATTATGGTATTGCAATACGGCGGATGGGATATCCTCCACATTTGTGACAGAGTAATCTCCTCTGCCAGGATCTCAATCAGGCCGTAAATGTCCTATCCTCGTGCTGCATGTCATACTTCTACCACCTATTTTGTCAGGGCAGTCAGGCGGCCGGTGTCAATGGCCTTTATTGTGCCTTTGCTGTGTGGACCCCTGGGATAATGCAGCAGGTTCCCTGAGACCCTCCACAAGTGACTCCCAGGCCGAGTCACATCCATCTCATTCAGTCCTGTCCTTGCCTCTCTGAGGATTACCTTGCCCTCATAGTTGGCCGAGCGCTCCAGTTCTCTGCGCCAAGCTGCCATTTGAGGTCCCCCTGGGGTCTTCCAAGGGTGTGTGATTTTCCTTTTAGCCAGCACAAATGAGAGGACCTGAAATCGGCTAGTGACCTTTGTTTTAGTGGTGTGGGGAACCAACCCAGTATACAATGGCACAGCGAGCATGGGACATCTTTATCTGTGATATCTGCAACCACTGTTGTGACCTCCTCCCAAAAAGCCAGTAGCTAAGGACAGTCCCAAATCATGTGTTTTAGCTCCACTCCAATCTCCCTGCAGCACTAGCAGACCACAGTCACTGAGTGGAAGTATCTATTTATGTGCCCTGGAGTAAAGTTGACCCTTTGTAATATGTACTATTTAACTAATTTGAATTTGGCATTACTGGAAACTTTTGGGGTTCTTTCCAAAATATCTGCCCAGTCCTTGTTAGGAATGGGGATCTCCAGGTCTCCCTTCCATTGTGTCTTCAAGGTATCTAATGGTCAAAGCATATCCCCTCTTATAGCCCTGTAGAGGCACATTTCTGCTTTGACAGTTCCGCCAAGCATGTGTTGTGAGTTTGGGGCTCCGCCAAGCCAGCTTTTCAATGAAGGAGAATGCCATTGTCACAGTTCTATGTAATAAGAAGTAGCCCTGTGGGAGATTAACTATCTCTGTATGTGTCCCCGTATAGCCTCTAAGTAGCCTCTAAGTATTGTGGGTCCTCCATTGATTCAGGTTTTAGGAGCAATGTGGGAATAGGAGTTCAGACCAAATCCCCCACTTTGTTGCTCCTACTGCCTGCCATTCCATCAAGCCCTCCCAACTGCCCCCATGGAGTAAGGCTTTCAACATGGTCATGGGTATTTCTAGTGAGTACGGGAGGCTTTTGTAGACCCCTATTCCAACAGCATTGCAAAACTCTAAATTCCTGAGGCTCATCTTCCGAGGGTTGCCCTAATCCCTGCAGAACCTCTGTCATTCTAGGCAGGGTTGGGGCAAAGGGTCTCACAGGCCTGTCTAGATCCTGTTGTCCCTCCAGTCATTGAGCACACCATTAGAGCTGGGCCACCAAGTAATAGGACTCAAACTCTGGCATTGCCGGTCCCCGATCAGTCAAAGGCCACTGTAACTTGGAAAGGGCCACCCTCCGCTGACCCGGGACACATAGGAATGTCATTATCAGGGTGTCCAACTCTCTGAACAGTGTCCTAGGGACCCATGTAGTCATTGTGAAAAAAATATAACAGTCGTGGAAGGACAATCATCTTCAGCAGGGTTACACTGCAACTAAGAGAGGTAACATGCTCCAGAATTCTGTGCTTGCCCTAACTGGTCTGATGGCTTGTCCAACATTCTCCTCTAGGACATCCTACTTACGATGAAAAATGTTGGTCCTACATAAGAGAGGCCACGGGGTTCCTACAACAATTCCCTCAGGCCCACCGGAGGATGACCAGTCACACTCATTGGAAACAAACCAAACGTCTGCCAATTTACCCATAGGCCTGAAATACAGCCAAAGTCCTCAAGCAGTGCCCGAGCTCCTGCTATGTCCAAGGTCATATTTCAGAGCAATAGCACCAGATTATCTGCATATAAGGCTATTCGGTGAGGGTAAGCGTTCACCTGAAGTGTCTGATATCTGTTCCCTACTCTTGTTAGGAAGGCCAGTGGCTTCATAGCCAGGGCAAATAACAGAGGCTAAAGTGGACGTCACTGGTGTGTCCCACATTCCACCCTATTGCTCTATCAGATAGTTTGTCCTGTGCAAACTCTAGCAGTGAGATCCATAGCCAGTCTGGTCCATTCTAGGAACCCCCCGATACTTGCATTCAGGACATTACTTCTTATAAAAACCTCCATTCTAGACTATCAAACACCTTTTCGATGTCAACAGCGAAAATCGCTGCCTGGCCCTGTCATAGACATCAGCATCCATAACTGCTAGAAGTCTCCTGATATTGAGCACCATGTTTTGGCCTGGTATAAACCCTGCCTGATCAGAGTGGATCAGTTTGGGCATCAAGGGGAGGAGCCTAGTGGCCAGTATTTTGCAGAGGACCTTGTTCTAAGTTGAGCATCGACAGAGGCTGGTAGGCCCTACAGTCATGTAGCGGTTTCCCTGGTTTCAGCAGTGGTACCACCAATGCCTCACAAGTTATATCCGGTACGTTGCCTATGTTCCTTGGCATCTTATATGGTTCTATGAGTTTGGATGGTAGTTCTGCCACAAAGGCTGCATAAAGTGCCAGTCCGTCTGTCCTCTGTGTCTTCTCACAGGCCAGTCCCTTAATAGCTGCCTGCACCTTTTGAATAATAATTGTGGCTCCCAGCCCTTCAGCTTTATTTCGTGTGACAGTCAGGAGTGGTGCTAAAAAGGCATGTACTACCTCCTCTTCGGGCATGGTGAGGCTCTTCTAGAGCCATGTGTAATAGTGCAGGAAATGGTTGTTGATTTCTCACTGCCTATATAGTCCTCCTTACGCAGTTCCACTATCATTGAGCCTCTTTCAACCAAATTCACTAACCAGGCCAGCAAGGAGCCAGTGTTGTCACATTCAGCACGAGCACACACCACATATTTTTTGTAGTCGAAACATCTCTACATGGCCTGCTGCTTCTTCTTTTGCCACCAATAGGGTTTGTTGTAGGTTAGGGCACCCTGGTCTCCTTTTTTCCATCTCCCTCAAGTCCTTTTTAGCCTCTAGCATCTCTCTAAATAAGGTACCCCTGACTCCCACCGATTTTACTGCACATTTCTCTCTTATTACCACCTTGAAGGTGTCCATTTCTAGTAAAGTGGTTGAAGCAGTGCTACTATTCTCCTAACAAGTATCTCTGTATGTGTCCCTGTCTAGCCTCTAAGTATTGTGGGTCCTCCACTTATTCAGGTTTTAGGAGCCATGTGGGAATAGGTGATTTAGGGCACTCCCACCTTAGTTGCAGCAGTATTAGGTTGTGGTCTGAGATAGTTTAGACCAAGTACTCTGCATCCTGTACCTGGCCATGCATATCTGGTGTACAGAGAAAGGTGTTGAGGCATACATGGAAGGTGTGTAACCTTCAGTAGAAGGAATAGTCTTGCGACTGGGAGTACATCTGCTGCCATGAGTCTATCAGGCCTACTGTGTTGGCCAATCTGTGCAAATTCAGGCTGTTCTTATAATCGTTGAATCCCACAATGGAGGGTGTGATCGGTCCACCTGGGGGTCTACCACATAGTTTAAATCCCCACCCACAATAGTGGTTTGGACGAGGTAGGAGGCTAATAGGCCTGACAGGTGCACCCAGGAAGGTTCCCTGGTCAACGTATGGGCATGGATGTTGACTAGTGGTGTGTCCTGACCTCCCAAGCGGACTGTCACACCACATACCATCCCTTGAGATCTATAACGTCTCCCCTATGTTGAAAGGAGACCCCAGCTCAAATCCAAATCAGCGTGTCTCTTGCAAATGCTGAGCATGTGGTGTAATAGGCCTGTCTCCTCCACCTTCTATGTAGTGCCGCTCCTCCTTAGCAGTGAGGTGTATCTCTTGTAGCAATGCCACATATCCCCTCCTATTCCTGTACAAAATGACTTCATAACGTTTTGTCATAGTGTGCATCCCCCTGAAGTTCCAAGAGAGTAATTTCTAGGGCATGAGGGTAGCCATCAGTGTAATACAGTAATCTCCCTTGCAGTTTCCTCTACTGTCCCCTGCCTCACCGAGGCTGCCACAACCTGACTTTCAGCAACCTTATAAAACTTTGTGGATCGTGACTTAGACAGTTCCCATTAAACAAACAACACATAACATCCCAACTCCAACTCCCCAGGACAAGCAGGCAATTACCTACCATCCAAACAATCAAACAATAAAAAACGCGCAGGAAAACCCACGTGCAACTCTCGTACATTGGTTGTGGTTACATCAGTCTCTACCAGGCCTGCCCACCCAGTTTAGATATCCGCGTTACTGTCATGGCATGGGATAATATCTGTTTAGCATATAATCTGCAGTACACCCATTCCAACACCATATTCAGGAGATCAAAAATCATAGCAATTCAGCGAAAAGTCAGATAATTTTGTCAGCGGTCTTTAGAGTCACTACTGGCAACTCGTTGCTCGAGTCCCCAGAGGTGCTGGTTCCGTGTTCTGAGTTCCTCCCCACCTCAACATCTAATACAGACGTCAGGCTTGCTCCCATATTTTTTATGGATGCTGCTGCCGCCATCACTTTTTGGCTTTCCAGTTGGGCCTTCTCTGGGCCTGCTCTAGGCATTGGAAGGCTGCTGTTGTGATCGGGCTCTGCACTGGGATCCATGGGATTCCTGGCTTGGTCCAGCTGATGGGTGTTGATCGATCCAAGTCCAAACCTCTTCTGGAGTTTGGAAGAACTGTGTTATCTGAGCCATCGGGCCCCCTCAGTGGCCTCCGTAGATTAGTGCAGGGTGCAGCTGTGCACTGGGCAGCTTTCTCCCTGGGCCTCTATTGCAGCACCAGACTGGGCAGTCACCCCCCCACTGGAGACTCGCGGGACAGTCCAGAATTGTATAATAAACCAGTACTTCCCTCATTGTGTTGGTGCCACGTGACACAGTTCAGTTGCACGCAGTATCACATGCTTAGCTTATTCAGTAACAATTGTGGGGGGCTCCTCTGCATAGAATTTCCTTGACATTGAGCTGTAGCCCAGCTCGCCCAGCACCAGCCCAAAGGGACTCAAGTGTATTCTGGCCCATGCCGTGTGCAACCTTTTCACCACTCTGTTCCAAAGAAAGTGCCTCCCTCATTTGACGCCGGCCCAAGTCTACTCTCACCTGCAGACACTTCTCTTGCCGTGCTCTTCCAGAAGTCAGGTATGCAGTGCCTCAGCTCCCAGGTGTCTCCCTCAGGGAAGCCCTGGCGGTGCGCAGGTTACAGCCTTCCGTGACCGCGGCCCAATAATTCCCCCGGAGGCAGCACTCGTTTAGAGGAGGGTGAGAGGAGGTGTGGGGAGCCGATGAGAGGCAGCACTGTTCTTCTCTGCTCACCTTCCGTAGCTTTAGACAGCCACTAAAGCCTATAAAGGGCAACAGCCCTCAGAGGCACAGTCTCTGCAGTTGTGTGGCACTCGTCTCTGGCTCCAGCTGGGCCCCAGCTCCACTCTCTGCCGTGGCCCCTCACCACCCTCTGCTGTCACCATGAGCACGGTCCCTGGAATCACTTGTTTTTGGGTTATGCAGTCTGCTCACATCAAATCAGGCCGCCGCCAGCCAACAATGCCACCATTGGGCCGATTAGCAACACATGTGCCCCTCAGCGCCACCGGGATCCACAGGTGCCACTTTGAGTCATCACCACTCAACTCTGTTGCCCTTACAGTTTTCTCTTCTCTGGCTGTCAGGTTCCTTCTGACAGCGGTGTGTTTTGGAAACAGAAGCAGTAGCCTCATTACTCCATATACATTTTGGACTTATTAAATTGCTGTTTTGTTTGCTTATTGATCTGTGACTCTTTGTCACAGTCGGAGTTGGTTCACATGGTCCGTGCTGTGATGGGCCGCGAACAACCCGGACCAGCATATCAGGGCATGTCTGGAGTGTTAAAAGGGGTGTCCAGTAGTGGGCCATGAATATCAGAATGCGGCTGGATTGGGGATCTCCTTGGGAGCTCCGCATGAGGCCGCCTATTCCATCGGAATCAGCCACGTCACCCACAACCAGCCAGTTCAGAGATGCAGTAAAATTATTCCAGTATGGTCCAAATTTATTTGTAAGGAAATCGAGTCTCAGCAGACCGTGAGCACTCCAGGGCAGAGACATCTCCATAAGGTGAACCACACCACACACTTGCAAATTTATAAGTGTTCAGATGTCATTTGCAGGTAGATTAACACCCTGAAAACTGTATGAGGTTTCCTTCTGCTACAAAAAAGAGGGGTAGGGGAATACCTCCCAAAACTGATTAGGAAGTAGGAGATTGGCCTTCCTTTTAGGAAAGGTTTTTTACAGTTAGAAAGAAAAATGTTAGCTAGTAAAAATACATTTCTGTGTATCTAGTTATTTATTTAAAAATGTCATATAGTGCACCTACACCACAAAGAGTATTTGGACAATGTACAAGGAACATAACGGATCACATCACAGCAAACAAGAGACCAATGAGCAAGAAAGTAGCAGTAACAGAGAAGGATCGACCGTTTAAGCAGGAAGCGAAGCTAGCTTAGTAACTGGGAAAACAATGGGCAGAATTTGAATAATAGGCAATTTTGGGCGGAATCATAGGTATTTCCAAAGCATAAGAAGGGTGCTTTTAGTATTTACAAGATAGAACGTTCCAAGCAGAAGTATCAGAGAAGGACAGTTTCTGTACATGAGAGGTTTGAGTAATATTTATCCTTTAAAAACATCATAAAAAAACAAAGCATATATAAAAAATATGCCCCCCTTCTTCAGCACTAACAAGATGAACCATACTACAACAGTGCTCAGAAGAATATAGCCCTTTGGATAAACCAAACAGAGGAACCTACATCTAATATTCAGACACAATGACCAAAGAGCTTCCACGTCACCATATGATAAAGTGTTGATGTTTACAGTCCAAGTGTGTCAGCGAAGAGAGGATACTTTACTATGGAGAAATACCATTGAAGGATTTACTGTGCCTAAAACAGGTAACACAAATACAGGATATGCACAGACAGTAAGAACCTTAACTCATACGAGGGTGACATTTTGGATGAATCATCAAAGTTTCGCTTCGAAAATACTGAACTGTTAATGGACTCTGATGAGGTGGTGGCTTTGAATTACAGTTAATCATACAGACACCCCGAAACTTTAGGCGCAGAGTGGGGCTGTTCAAGGGGATAAGAAGGCAAAAAGTGAAGTATTTAAGTAGTTAGCGAGGGGTGAATGAGAGAAGTACACCAACCTCTTCTAGTGCCTAGAGGAAGAATGCGAGGATAGTCCTTATAGTTTGGATTTTTTGTTGAGGATGATTTTCAAAAGTAATTGACGGCAACTGGAGAGAATGTGACTTATATACACAAACTAAGTTATTGCTGTAAGTGGCTTCAGAATCTGGTGCTAGTGCACTGGTATTAAATGTCATGTCCCACTATATGCACTAAATGAATATATATATGTAAACGCGTCAGGGGATTCCTGTTTGTTTATGATCTCACTAATGCATTAAAAGTTAAAGTATTTTTGGCACAACAACAGAGTGCGGTTTTCTCTTGCTAAAACAGAAAGAGAATCTTGTTGTCCTGCCTCAAACCAGCACCACCGGAGAATTAAGTGCGCCGTAACACGCTGATCAGGACATCTTTTCTTTTATATATATAGATATATATATATATATATATATATATATATATATATACATACATAAACACCCACACACACATATCTATACATATATATATATATATTTATAGATATGAAACTGCAAAAGTGCTCACTGCCAGGCTCCTGAAGGCCCAAGAGGGGTGGTGCGTCAATGACCGGCAGAGCACTCCGGTTAAAAATATAAACAAAACAGCAAACTTCCACTGGAGGGACGCACGCTCAGGAATTTCACAAATAAAGAGAGTTTATTAGCACAACGCGTTTCGGCTGTCAAGCAGCCTTTATTACGTGATCAAGGCTGCTTGACAGCCGAAACGCGTTGTGCTAATAAACTCTCTTTATTTGTGAAATTCCTGAGCGTGCGTCCTTCCAGTGGAAGTTTGCTGTTTTGTTTATATTTATAGATATATATATATATGGAAACAAAAAACGTTTCAGGGTTAGAGTGACGCATAAATTATGCAAAACAAGACAGAGAACTCTGGGTAGTTCCCAAGTTTAGGTGGATAGTAGCTCCAGTAAAGAGTGCCCTGAAACACCATCAACACTCTGGATTTGCTCACCTCAAATGTCTCTTTTTCTAGCAAAGTTTTTAAGCATAGGATTGACACAGTGCCATCCACGGCGAGCTAGACTATGACAACGTTCTTTTGCCATTTACACAGCAAATCTTTAAGCATAGGATGTTGGATGGGGCCCGGTACCCCCTCTAGTGGAGCCACAGATGGCCCCAAGTCACAGCAAACTCTCCACTGGCAGCAAGTGAGAGCTGGCAAACCGCTCCCACTAGCTACAAGCAAAGGTTTCCTCTGTTTCCCTGTCCATGGGTGAGGAAACAATTGCTTTTGCAGATAGGGAGCTGCATCTGTAGCAGCTCCCTGTCTGCAAAAGCAATGCCGGCTCCCGCAGGAGGCGGTGATCTGGTTGGGACCGCGGGGACCTTCAGGCTCCCCCCACGGTCCCCAACACAAACTCGGTGCCCTGCGGGGCAACCAGGATTGATGGCTGGGCCCCAGGGGATGGGCTCTCCGGGGCCGGAATCGGCCAGTAAAGGGGGCCGTGCCCCCCCAAAAATAAATAAATTATAAAAGACCGGGTCTTGGGGGATGGGGTCCTATGGTAACTATAATTCAGACCCTCACAATGCACTAATTACCCCAGGTATTACAGCACTCATGACAACATTTATAACGTCAATAAAAATATCAATGAAACATGAGCAGTCACATTTTTGAAGAAAAACCTGTGTCTGGCAGGGGCACGAGTTATACTAACTTTAGGTCGAGAGTGATGGTAACTCTAACTATAACTGCTAAATTTCACAGGTTTTGTGCAAGTAAATTCAGAACCTTATTATAATGTCCAGGTAACCTTTGGCTTTTTAAGTGAATGTGTAAGGTTTTTAAATTCTATTTCCTAACTAACATCCCTGTAACCTTTGTTTTTTTCACTGACTATATATATATATATATATATATATATATAAAAATATATACATATACAGAGAGAGAGAGAGAGATATTGATGATCCCTCTGTCCAGCAAGAACTGGTCACTATAATTATGAACATTCTGATCCTGCACTTAGCTCACAGAAAGCCAAATATATCATATTTAGCCACAGCAGACTATATACTGCAACATCATAATTTGAAAATGTGAAAGTTAATTTAGTAAACAATTAATTGATATTTCTGGTGTAACCTTAGATTCCCAGAAAATGGGAAACAGCAGAAGAGAGGGAGGTCATGCCCGGTGATGAAGGCTGCTCTAAAGCAACCTTTGCACAGCCAAGCGGTGCCACTCTCCCGCCTGGAATCGGCCTGACCTATGTGTTCAGGTTTCGCTGACCCAGCAGGAACGAGAGCACTGATAATGCCAAGGTCTGGAGGGATAATCACTGGCAAATAAGACCAGAAAGAGAACAGCCAGCTGCTAAAATCTTGGGTTTATGACATACAGGGCTGATGTCCTTTGTCCAGCCTGAGGCACAGTATGAGATAGGGGCCGTCTCATCCTAATTTTCTGCTCTGGTCCCTCTGAATGCCTCCTCCAAATGCCCTCTCCAAGGGTGGAAACAAAGGCTTCTGCAACCACTGCAGCAACCCTCATAGGCCCCTCAACCCTTCAGGGTTCCCCCATTCAGCCCAATGCCAATGAATATCTGTGAGATATTGGGGACATAGGGGCCCTTTTTGCATCATGAGGGGGCATTGGGGCATAATTTTCCATTTTACCACTACCCTCTCCCCTAAGACACAAAGGCCCTCATTATGACCCTGGCGGTGTTGCACCGCCAGGGCCAACGGGGGCGGGAGGACCGCCGACAGGCCGGCGGTGCTCCCTTGGGCATTCTGACCGCGGCGCTTTGGCCGCGGTCAGAAATGGAAAACCGGCGGTCTCCCGCCGGTTTTCCGTTGCCCATTTGAATCCCCCATGGCGGCGCAGCTCGCTGCGCCGCCATGGGGGATTCTGACACCCCCTACCGCCATCCTGTTCCTGGCGGTTCGCCCGCCAGGAACAGGATGGCGGTAGGGGGTGTCGCGGGGCCCCTGGGGGCCCCTGCAGTGCCCATGCCAATGGAATGGGCACTGCAGGGGCCCCCGTAAGAGGGCCCCGCTAGTATTTCACTGTCTTCATAGCAGACAGTGAAATACGCGACGGGTGCAGTAGCACCCGTCGCACCTTCCCACTCCGCCGGCTCGATTACGAGCCGGCTTCATGGTGGGAAGGTCGTTTTCCCCTGGGCTGGCGGGCGGCCTTTCGGCGGCCGCCCGCCAGCCCAGGGGAAAAGTCAAAATACCCGCCGCGGTCTTGCGACCGCGGTACGGTATTTTGACGGCGGGACTTTGGCGGGCGGCCTCCGCCGCCCGCCAAGGTCCGAATGAGGGCCAAACTCTCATCAATAAGCACCAAACTGAAACTTTATTTGACTGCACAACGTTTGAAAAATGCTCTCTTCTATTCTAGTCATTATGCATTGCAACAGCCCCCGTCACGCTTTTTTGCTGAGAAGCCATACTCTGTACAAATATTCACTACGTTTGTTCTTTCACACAGAAGGCTCACCTTTTTGGGGATGCAGACTTCCATACTCTTCCTCATATTAATTCCCAAAGTCAGTGGTTAAAAGCAAACCTGGAGCAAATGCTGACCAGGGAACTACACTTCTTCTTGGACCAAAGCCAGATCCGACCCAGCCATTAAAACCGAGGTCTCAGACACTGAAAGCATGAAAAACAAGTTTGAGCATTAGAAATTCGGGTAACAAGCAATGGAAGAAGTCCAGGTTCACATCCCTTCCTCTATGATTAAAAGTCCCTCGAAACTGAGAAGGCCTTCAACACTGTCAACTGGGATTATTTGTTTCAAGTTTTTTATTTATTCAACTTTGACCAGTATGTTATGAGCTGTATTAGACTACTCTACTTCCGTTGACAAAGAGCACAAATTCTCCTCACCTTGGTCATGGAACCACTGCTGAACACAATGAGAGAAGAGATGCCTGTTTGAGATATTTGTATAGAGAATATGGTACATGCAGTGCTGTTGTCTGCAGATGACATTCTAGTGTATCTGAGAGATCCCAAGGAAGGATGTCCACACATGCTCAGATGAGTTTGATGAAGTACTGGGCCTCTGGACCAACTGATCTACATTGCGACTGTTCGCACTAGGAGCACTAGCCCATTCAATGAACGCTCACTAGCAGAACAGGGTATGATTGCAACCTACTGGTCTGAATTACTTAGGAATTAAGATTACCCATAACGACAATGACAACACAGAAGTTAACATTGGAAAAGTCATGGAGGGCCTAGGTTGTTCAATGACGTTCTGGATAAAGTTTCTTTTGCGGATACTGGGACAGGTGGTGAAACATACATTACCATGCAGGCTTCACCATGCATACCATTAACAACGCAGTCATTACACTGCATATGCCATTACCACGAATATACCCTTACTGTGAATGTCTTCACCACGCATGCCTTTTTCCTTGCATTATTGGTATATGTATTAACCATGAATGTCTTTACCATGCATTTTGGGTATATGCATTATTAGTTAAATATATTGGTAAGTATTTGTAAGGTCTATGTTTAAATATGCTGGTTTGTATATATGTTATATTTATTTATAGTATAACATTGTTTGCATTTATAGTATGTTCGCAAAATATTTTAAAATTTACACAAAAACATTTTGGGCCGGGATGCAAGGGATATAGGGGTATTGGGTGTGGAAGTGTATTAATACTCAGGTGTTAATTTTAATACCTGAGTATTAGTGTATGTTTGTTTATTCTACACATATGTTATCATACTTCATTATAGTATGATTACAATTAACTTGTGAAATATGTCAAATGTTTTAAAAAAATAAAACATTAAAAATACATTTTACAAATATTAAAACATTTTTTATAATTTTATTGTCAAAGATAAATTACCACATCTACCACATCAGGTTTTAAAAAAGGTAAATAGTTATTACAAATTTTTTTTTAATCTAAATTTGTCTAAAAAATAGTACAAAATTATAGCTAATTTCTTACATAGTGCATAAAGATTTTTGTTGCAATTTTTGAAGGATTTCCCCTCAGTTTCCCATTGACTTTAATGGGGAAAATTGTCCTTTATTTCTTTTTTACTTTTAGGCTTTATGTACCCAGTTTTGTGTCTGTTTCTACAGTCTGTAGACCATCACAGTGAAGATCAGATGCAAGGAAGAGTTGTGGTCAGATAACATTTTTTTACTTTACTTTGTAAAACATATTGGTGGCTACATTTACTCTAACGAGAGGTGGGGGAAGTAGACAGATGTTGTACAGTAAAGACTTTTGTTTACTGTTGTTTTAACCACTTTACATCCCCATGCAGGTTGTGTTTGTATGCGCACAACAGGATGTTTTTTTTTAAATTAGTGTTAAAAAGGTAGGAAAAAATGGTTATAACTTTTTCGAAATAAAACCAACTTTGCATTTTTTTTGCGTCATGATTTTTTCCTTTTTAGTGACTTTGAAGACAAAGACCACATTGATGATGGAGAAACTCTGGATTCATGGATGAATTACTGTTGGAAGTTTTTGGGAATTTTCATTTTGGTCCGCCCACCAGGATTGTAATGTGGCGGTCAGACCACATGGGGTGCGTCGGTCCGATCCTCACCACGAGTGTGGCGGTCCTTGGACCACCACACTCGTAAGAGGCCCTTTATTCTTTCTTCAAAATTTCCAGGAAATCATAATAGTTTTGGTGAGATCTTCCAAATGATTTGATAAATGAATTGAGCCATCCCTGTATGGCATTGTTTATTTCTTCACCTCCCTCTAAGCAGGTTGAGTTACTGTTTCACCAGTCAGTGAGAAACCTTGGCTTCCTCCTGTGACCTGACCTGCTTAGATGTCCAATCCAAGTGTCTTCAAAGTAATTTGGGAGTGGTACCAATTTTTCTTATTTTGTGGAAAATAATCTGATTCTGTAATGGATGTGCAGAATTCATCCACACACTCAGCAGGTACAAATCACAAAGCTGTTAGTTTTTTCAACTCATACTGTGGTTAACTGCTTAACTTGTCTCCTCAGCTAAGAAAGTTTTTTGAATTTTCCACCAATATGCCTGGGAAAAGTGAAATTCTTGAATGTGAGTGTCAGGGTAAATTTTTGTAATAGTATTAATCATTTGTAATTCAGAATCAATTGTAATTTTCTCTGGACTTTTACTCACAGTTTTGGTTTTTATTACAGATAAAAACTCAGTGCACATTGATGATTGATTGTTATTTTAAATTTCCGCCAATCTGCCTGGGAAAAGTAAAAATACATTCTTAATCTGAGTGTCAGTGTACATTTTTGTAATAGTATTAATCATTTGTAATTCAAAATCAATTATAAGTTTCCTTGGACTTTTATTCACAGTTTTGGTTTTTATTACTGATAAAAACTCAGTGTACAATGATGTTTGCTTGTCAGGTAGAAGCTGTATACTAATGAGACAGTTGTGTTGTTTGAGTTAGCATGTATAGTGTACATTTAGGTGAATGGGTGGTGTGCTGACTTTAAAGTTCCATCCATCAGCCAAATTTCAGTATTCAAGGGTTACTGAGTAGTCGGTTGTACTAAAGATAAGTATTCTTTTGAGGGGCTTTTTGTTGTCATACAGTTGGAAAGGTTAATATGTATAAGAAACTGTAAGTTTAGGGTGGATGTTAATGTCAGAGTGGGATTCTGCTGTTATTCTTTGGCAATGACTTGCCTGTTTTTGCCTCTGAACCATTCTCCTTAAATTAGTATTGTGGACACACTACTAGCAACATGCATTGAGATGTTTTAGGGCAACCTGCCTCAAAACTGAGCCACAGGGTTTAATCAGAGATGGATGCTGGCATTTTTCATTGCTGGATGTTCTCACTCACTTTGAAATGCATTGCAAAGGCAGAGTGGTTATGTTCTGGTGCCCTTATAACAGTGTCACCCAGAATAACTGCTCTGCCTTTGCAATGAAATGAAAAATACGTTGCACACCTCCAATGACTCCTGGTCTCAGTTAATCTCTCCTTACAATAAATATAGCCACCATATTTCAACAGTCTGCTTCCTTGCTGTGATTAAACATAGTTAGCCTGCTTTGGGCTTTCCATGTTTCAGTGACCTGTAGATAAAAATAAAAACTTTTTTGTGACTACAATGGTCTAAAGCATGGGTACTCACAAACATTTTCCCAGGGGCCAAAAGGTTTGGTCTGTAACGTGCCTGGGGGCCGCATTGATGCCAGGGCGGTGGCGGTCGGGCGGGGTGACTAGGGGGATTGGTGGCAAGGTAGGTGTAGGGGAAGCAAAGGATATACATCTAGTGGCTGAAATAAACAATGGGAAACCAGAAAACCTGGAATTAATCCTGGCTTACACACTTTTCCAAATTCTGTGATCCTAGGCAATTGTTTAGTGTCACTTTCCCTCCTTTTTCTGCATTATCACATTTAAGATGACCTTGAAATAAAAGATTCATGGAGTGCACGGCACAAAACCTGCTTCTATGTTTGATTTAATAAACTATAATGTTTTTTATGTATGATAGGAACCCAGGCCACCCATAAAGTCCACATACCAAATGGCTTGCCTCTTTAATTTACTATTGGTGGTCTTCTCAGGGTGAGGGAAATAATTATTGTTTCCAAATTTATGTTTGAAAACTATCACTTTAAAAGGAATACATCTTAATGTACTGATAAAATAAATTGTACTAAGGCGAAAAGGTTCCGCATGTTAACTAAATACACTTAATTAATTTTGAAGAGACTGTCTTAGTTTTACACTTCTGCTGCAAGATATCTTTAAAAATGAAGGCGTTTTTAAAGTTAAGTGCAGAAGGCCCTAGTTACTTCCTTTCTTTGGCACCAATTAAGTTTGAAATAAATGATTGTGTGTGTATTTAATATTTTTGTTAGTGCAGAGTCGAGCAAACAGCTGCCCAGTGCTCCTGTTGCCCCAGGGGCCGCATGTAAAGGTGTGAGGGGCCGCATGAGGCCCGCGGGCCGTACTTTGAGTATCCCTGGTCTAAAGCTATGATTTAATTTGGTTGTTAACAATCTGTTTGCTATGGATGGTTATTTTAGACAGTCTGCTAAAGGAGTTTAAAAAAAGTTAGTTGTCCTGTAGAAAAAGAGAGAATGTTAATTGCTATTGGTTGGAGAAAGTTGTTCGCTTTGGCAGTTTATATTTGTTAAAAACAAACAATTACCTTGTGTGTTTTTCTCTATTCCGATGCAGTTTTGCAAGCTTTGCTGTAAATTCTTTTGGTTTTGGTAGATACTTGATGGAGTTATAGTAGTAATTTTGTCCCCAGTCACTGCCCAGAACCCTCCCTGAGGTAACTACCCGGTGGAATTAAAATAGTAATTTTGTCTCCCATTCACTGTCAATCATCTTCCCTGAGGTAAGTATCTAGCGTGGTTAGAATACTAATTTTGGCCCCCAAATCACTGCCCAGTACACTCCCTGAGGGAAGTACCCAGTGGAGTTAGAATAGTAATTTTACCCCCCCAGTTACTGTCCCGCACCTCCCCTGAGGTAAGTATACTGCAGAGTTAGAATAGTAATTTTGCTCTACAGTTACTGTTCAGTACCCACTCTGAGTAAGTGACATGTTTTATTTTTAATAAATAATATTTTCATAATTTTCTCATAAACAAGGATTCTTTTTTTACGTTCCGTTGGAGTAAAACTATAACATCTATTGAAAATGAGGGGTGCAGATATCTTTCACAATGTCTGTAAAATATGAATTTATGATTAACTAATTGTTTGTGGGATATCACTGTATTGTTAGAGAACAGTAATGGTTAAGGTTATACTTACTTGTCTAGCTAGATGGCAGTGTTTAGAAAAGGCTGGGGATCTCTCTCGCCTGGTCTCAGTGGTGTGTGTGGTCACATCACAAGGCAGTGTACCACTGGTGAAATAATGGTGGATTTAGATGGTAAATGATCATGGTAAATGATGATTTGCAATACAATATGTACTGAAAAGTGTATTTTTCCAGGAATTAAACTGTGACTAAATGCCTAATTTTTTTGTATGTTAAAAAAAACTAAATTTTGACCTTCTTCACAGTATGCAACAGCCATCTTGATTGGGGACAAGGGAGACTGTATCTGCTGAAATGGAAGAAAGACAAATATGCATTCATTGAATGTGTTAATCTTTTACATACACAGATTGTACTATGTTGAGATGTGTTTTTAATGTTGTATTTTTAAATGGAGAAAATGTGGAGAACAATTTTATAGTTTTGTCTTGGTTTGTATTGTGTTACATCACTATTTAACTTTGTTTTTGTGATTTACGTAGTGTTGCATTGCTCTGGAATAGGTTGCCTGGTACAAAAGTGTAGGAAATATTTTTGTGTGGTGCTGCAATGTATTGCAAGGTTTTTAGGCACATTGCATGATAATCTGTAATGGTTAATTCATTTGCGCCACCTATTTTACTAATTAGATCAATTTTCAGTCATTACTATTTATTTTAAATGTATTTAACAACATTAACCTATAGAGAATACAAATGCGTGGTAAACGTTAGGGTGGTAATGGTATGTGAGTTAATTGTATGCATAATAATAATGTATCTCTGTGTATTTTCACGGTAATGCAATGCATGGTAAAGATGTGCATGGTAGTGGTTGATGCGTGGTAAAGACTGTTGTAAAGGCATGCGTTGTTCCATCATACATTCAGACAGGTGTTTCTAATAATAGAATTTCCAAAGGCTGATACGTCTGCTATTCAGGGCAATATTTCAAAATATAGGGCCTGATTACGACCTTTGCGGATGGGATACTCCGTCACAAACGTGGATAGGATATAATGGAACTTGTAATACGGCAGGCAGGATATTTGTGACGGAGTATCCCATACACCAAGGTTGGAATCAGGCGCATAGACCGCATACTGACTCCCTTTATTTACCCTAGGCGTTTTGGGCTGGACCCCACCCCAGAATTAAGCTAAGCCCTCTTAACCTTCCTTAGAAAGGGGGTGTGGCCACACAAGATGGCTGACAGGAGGTGCCTGAGAGGCTCCCGACCGATCCCTACTAATCCTGCATAATCCTGATGAATGTAGGCTCTCCCAATGCTGAGAAATGGCCCCCGCCTTGTGCTGGTGCTGCCTACATGTTCAGCGGGCCGGAGTTGTGGAGGCACCCCTAGGAACCGCGACTGTAATGGAGGCCATGGAGCATCCTGAAACCGAGGAAGTCTGCGGTCAGCGATGAATGGATCTGACGGGACAGGAGCTCTCCCGCAGCTGCCAGAGCTCTGGGCCTGTGAGAGGAGAGCCCTCTCCCTTGGGACAAGACCACTGGAGGCAGTCGAAGGGGTGGAAACAAGGACCGGCGAGAAGCGCCTGATCCCGACCTTGAACTGCGGCCTGCTGCTGCCTATGCATGGCAGCCCCGCTGCGCTGGGAGGTGGACTATCGTGCACCGCTGTGTCAGGGTAGGGCTGACAGAAGCCTCAGAGGTCCTGGTCCCTGGCATAGGTGAGGCGAAGGAGCGGGAAGGGGCGATCGGCCTGCTGGTCTTGTCGAGCCGCTGGAGATGGTGCTGGGGGGGTTACTGGGCTGAGTGCTGAGGGCCGATCAGTGGGCCAGAGTCGACAGTGGTGGCTGCGCTACCCCAGGGGCGCCATTTGACTGGTTGCGGCCTGCGGGGACAGCATACATTCATGGCCCACATGCGGGCTGTGCTGCTCTACGGAAGAAGGAATCGGGAACGCAGAAGTGGCCTGCCTCAGGAAAAATGACTGGGGGCCAGAGGTGGGTGCCTGGACCTGACCTCCATTGTGAAGGGGTGGCTCACGGGTGCTAGGTGCCCTGCTAGTGATCGTGTGAACTGGTACGGAGGCTTGTATCAGCTGGAACACATGGGGAAGAATAAACAACAGGGGACCCCCAAGGACAATACAATGGACCATTATGCGCTTCTGGCACATGCATCGCAGTGCGCCATGCGCCATACTTCTGGCTGGGTGGATCAGAGCACTGACCATGGGGAGCTCTCAAGGGCGGAGTTGCTGCAGGCCATACAGGGATCCCCGATGGCCCTGGAAAACAAGATAGAAACTGTGGCCATAAAGGTCAATCTCCTGCGCACTGATCTGCGTAAAATCTCAAATAAAGTTTGTCTGGCGGAGAGATCCATTGAGGAACTTCAGATGAAGTTGGCCACCTTGAAAAAGCAGGTGCCGGCAGCTGAGTCTCGTGCTGGGGCACTGGAAGCCAGGGTGGAAGATTCAGAGGAGCTCACTCGTCGCAATAATGTACGGCTGCTGGGATTCCCTGAACGAGCCGAAGGGGCATATCCAAGCAGTTTGTAGAAGCCTGGATCAAAGGTACCCTGAAGCCTCTCTCTCATGTTTGCTGTTGGGAGGGCGCACTATGCAATGGTTGTGCCACTGTGGCCTGGGGCCCCTCTGCGGACTATAATTGCTCCTGTCTTGAATTACAAGGACAGAAAAAAGCATCCTTAGAGTGGCCAGGGATGCAGAGACTGCCAGGTTTGAGAATCAGAATATCTCCATTTACCCAGATTATACAAACAAAGTGCAAGCTGCTCGGAAGACTTTCTTAGAGGTAAAACCCAAGCTCCGCTTCATGGGCCTGCACTATATGCTGTTAACCCCTTAGCTGCTGGGCCTTTTCCCCAACAGTGCTGAGCCCTTTTTTGGCTATTTGGGGTAGTTCGCGCTTAGGGCTTCATAACTTTTTGTCCACATAAGCTAACCACGCCAAATTTGCGTCCTTTTTTTCCAACATCCTAGGGATTCTAATGGTACCCAGAGTTGGTGGTTTCCCCTGGAGGAGACCAAGAAAATAGCCAAAATACAGTGAAAATTTAGTTTTTTCCAAAAAAATGGGAAAAAGAGGCTGCCGAAGAAGGCTTGTGGTTTTTTCCCTGAAAATGCCATCAACAAAGGGTTTCTGGTGCTGAAATCACTATCTTCCCACCTTTCAGGAACGGGCAGACTTGAATCAGAAAACCAAATTTTTCAACACAAATTTGGCATTTTACTGGGACATACCCCATTTCTACTATATTTGGTGCTTTCAGCCTCCTTCCAGTTAGTGACAGGAATGGGTGTGAAACCAATGCTGGATCCCGGAATGCTAAACATTTCTGAAAACTAGACAAAATTCTGAAATCAGCAAGGGGTCATTTGTGTAGATCCTACAAGGTTTTCCTACAGAAAATAACAGCTGAAATAAAAAAATATTGAAATTGAGCTGAAAACAACAGCCATTTTTCTTTATGTTTTACTCTGTAACTTTTTCCTGCGATGTCAGATTTCTGAAAGCAATATACCGTTTTGTCTGCTGGACTCTTATGGTTGCGGGGATATAAAGGGCTTGTAGGTTCATCAAGAACCCTAGGTACCCAGAGCCAATAAATGAGCTGCACCCTGCAGTTGGTTTTCATTCTATACTGGGTATACAGCAATTCATTTGCTGAAATATGAAGAGTGAAAAAGAGGTATCAAGAAAACCTTTGCATTTCCAAAATGGGATCAAGATAAGGTTTTGAGGAGCAGTGGTTATTTGCACATCGCTGAATTCCGAGGTGCCCATACTAGCATGTGAATTGCAGGGCATTTCTCAAATAGACGTCTTTTTTACACACTCTTTTATATTTGGAAGGAAAAAATGTAGAGAAAGATAAGGGGCAATAACACTTGTTTTGCTATTCTATGTTCCCCCAAGTCTCCCGATAAAAATGATACCTCACTTGTGTGGGTAGGCCTAGTGCCCGCGACAGGAAATGCCCCAAAGCGCAACGTTGACACATCCAAATTTTTTGAAGAAAACAGGTGTTTTTTGAGAAGTGCCTACCTGTAGATTTTGGCCTCTAGCTCAGCCGGCACCTAGGGAAACCTTCCAAACCTGTGCATTTCTGAAAACTAGAGACCTAGGGGAATCCAAGGAGGGGTGACTTGCGGGACTCGGACCAGGTTCTGTTACCCAGAATCCTTTGCAAACCTCAAAAAGTGGCTAAAAAAACAAGTTTTCCTCACATTTCGGTGACAGAAAGTTCTGGAATCTGAGAGGAGCCACAAATTTCCTTCCACCTGGCGTTTCCCCAAGTCTCCCGATAAAAATGATACCTCACTTGTGTGGGTAGGCCTAGCGCCTGCGACAGGAAACGCCCCAAAGCGCAACGTGGACACATCCAAATTTTTGGAAGAAAACAGAGGTGTTTTTTGAGAAGTGCCTACCTGTAGATTTTGGCCTCTAGCTCAGCCGGCACCTAGGGAAACCTACCAAACCTGTGCATTTCTGAAAACTAGAGACCTAGGGGAATCCAAGGAGGGGTGACTTGCGGGGCTCGGACCAGGTTCTGTTACCCAGAATCCTTTGCAAACCTCAAAAAGTGGCTAAAAAAACAAGTTTTCCTCACATTTCGGTGACAGAAAGTTCTGGAATCTGAGAGGAGCCACAAATTTCCTTCCACCCGGCGTTCCCCCAAGTCTCCCGATAAAAATGATACCTCACTTGTGTGGGTAGGCCTAGCGCCTGCGACAGGAAACGCCCCAAAGCGCAACGTGGACACATCCAAATTTTTGGAAGAAAACAGAGGTGTTTTTTGAGAAGTGCCTACCTGTAGATTTTGGCCTCTAGCTCAGCCGGCACCTAGGGAAACCTACCAAACCTGTGCATTTCTGAAAACTAGAGACCTAGGGGAATCCAAGGAGGGGTGACTTGCGGGGCTCGGACCAGGTTCTGTTACCTAGAATCCTTTGCAAACCTCAAAAAGTGGCTAAAAAAACAAGTTTTCCTCACATTTTGGTGACAGAAAGTTCTGGAATCTGAGAGGAGCCACAAATTTCCTTCCACCCGGCGTTCCCCCAAGTCTCCCGATAAAATGATACCTCACTTGTGTGGGTAGGCCTAGCGCCCGCGACAGGAAATGCCCCAAAACAGAACGTGGACACATCACATTTTTTCATAGAAAACAGTGCCTACCTGTGGATTTTGGCCTCTAGCACAAGCCGGCACCTGGGGAAACCTAGCAAACCAGCACATTTTTGAAAACTAGAAACCCAGGGGAATCCAAGATGAGGTGACTTGTGGGGCTCGGACCAGGTTCTGTTACCCAGAATCCTTTGCAAACCTCAAAAAGTGGCTAAAAAAACAAGTTTTCCTCACATTTCGGTGACAGAAAGTTCTGGAATCTGAGAGGAGCCACAAATTTCCTTCCACCCGGCGTTCCCCCAAGTCTCCCGATAAAAATGATACCTCACTTGTGTGGGTAGGCCTAGCGCCTGCGACAGGAAACGCCCCAAAGCGCAACGTGGACACATCCAAATTTTTGGAAGAAAACAGAGGTGTTTTTTGAGAAGTGCCTACCTGTAGAGTTTGGCCTCTAGCTCAGCCAGCACCTAGGGAAACCTACCAAACCTGTGCATTTCTGAAAACTAGAGACCTAGGGGAATCCAAGGAGGGGTGACTTGCGGGGCTCGGACCAGGTTCTGTTACCTAGAATCCTTTGCAAACCTCAAAAAGTGGCTAAAAAAACAAGTTTTCCTCACATTTTGGTGACAGAAAGTTCTGGAATCTGAGAGGAGCCACAAATTTCCTTCCACCCGGCGTTCCCCCAAGTCTCCCGATAAAATGATACCTCACTTGTGTGCGTAGGCCTAGCGCCCGCGACAGGAAATGCCCCAAAACAGAACGTGGACACATCACATTTTTTCATAGAAAACAGTGCCTACCTGTGGATTTTGGCCTCTAGCACAAGCCGGCACCTGGGGAAACCTAGCAAACCAGCACATTTTTGAAAACTAGAAACCCAGGGGAATCCAAGATGAGGTGACTTGTGGGGCTCGGACCAGGTTCTGTTACCCAGAATCCTTTGCAAACCTCAAAATGTGGCTAAAATAACACGTTTTCCTCACATTTCGGTGACAGAAAGTTCTGGAATCTGAGAGGAGCCACAAATTTCCTTCCACCCAGCGTTCCCCCAAGTCTCCCGATAAATATGATACCTCACTTGTGTGGTTAGGCCTGGTGCCTGCGACAGGAATAGATCACACAACGGTCAATGTTGGTCCTTACGTGAGGCAGCTGTTGACCCTGGGGTGATCCATTCCTGACACAGGCACTAGGTGTAGGCACTCAAGTGGGGTAGTGTTTTTATCAGGACAGGTGAGGAGTCACTGGGTGGTAGGAATGTTGTGGATCCCAGCATATTCCTGTAGTTTGTGTGACAGAAATGCGAGAAAAATAGAGTTTTTTTTCAACATTTCAGCTTTGCAGGGTATTCTGGGTAAGAAAACTTTGGGGAATCCACACAAGTCACACCTCTGTGGACTCCCCCGAATGTCTAGTTTCCAGAAATGTTTGGGTTTAGTGTGTTTCTCTATATGGCCGCCGAATCCAGGACCAAAAACATAGGTGCCTGCCTTACAAAACCAGTTTGTTTTGCCATAGACAATTTTGATGTCTCCACAATATGATTTGGGTGGTGGAATTTGGGGCTGAACTAAATTGGGGAGCTCCCAAGAGAGCAGTCTCTCTCTGCTTGCCGCCGCATTCACCTGCTCTCTGGGTTGGCCTAACCCACTATTACCCAGTTGCACGAACAGCTTGCGAAGAGACAGCAGGACTGTCCTCATCACCTCCCTCATAATGTACTGGAAGAGGAGTTTTCGAATGGGACTCCTCTGACTGAAAAATCACTCCCAGAGTCTGCGCCATTGTCCTATCCCTCAGATGCTGTCTCAGTCTCTGATCCTATGTCAGAGCGGTCCTCTATAACCCGAGTGCAGGTAGCAGTCATCCATCAAGATGCCATCTCTGCTATTGGCTAAACTGTTGCTCTAAAACACTAGCCTACATAGACAGTCACAAAATCGATGGTGTGTGTGAGATACGTGCAACAGTAGAGGCCACCTTACCTGCGCTTCTTCCCTCAATCAGCACGTACTTTCAAGACACTCAAAAAACACTTTGTCACATACCATTCGTCACAGTCTTTAGCACCCCCTGTGCCCAGTCCAACAATCATTATTGGTGCTCCCACTCCCTCCTCCTCGGATTCCCTCATTACCACCCAGCAAAAGTACCCTTCATCTCTCCATAGACTTTACTAATGTACTCAGCTATTTACATAAAATACAGATGTGCTCTTTGCAGTAGGCATATAAACCTTCTGCGCTTCTTTATGGCACTAAAACTGCCACTAGACAAGTCGGACCCTTTCCCCCCCCCAGGGAAACCACACACATATTGACAAAAGTGATATATATATGACAGCCAACCACCTGAAACTCAACTCAAGCAAAACCGAAATAATCCTCTTTGGCCCACACAAAAACACCTGGGACCCCCCATGGTGGCCCACCACGCTAGGCCCTGCACCCACCCCCGCCAACCACGCACGCAACCTCAGCATCATCCTAGACTCCTCCCTCTCGATGACCCAACAAATCAACGCTCTTACCTCCTCATGCTTCAACAAACTCTGTATACTGAAAAACATTCAAATGGATCCCCACAGAGACCAGAAAAACTGTCACTCACGCACTCATCAGCAGCAGGCTTGATTACGGAAACGCCCTCTACGCCGGCACCACTCTAAAACTCAAGCGCAAACTACACCCATCCAGAACTCAGCAGCACGACTCATCCTCGACCTCCGCCGACACAAACACATCTCTCCACACCTCAAATCCCTCCACTGGCTCCCCATTGACAAAAGGATCACCTTCAAGATCCTCATCCTCGCACACAAATCACTCCACAACACAGGCCCTGCCTACCTCAACGAGAGTCACCTTCCACACCCCCACACGAAACGTCCGCTCAGCTGACCTCTCTCTCGCCTCTGTCCCCCGCATCAAACACACCACCACCGGGGGCAGATCCTTCTCCTACCTTGCACCCAAAACCTGGAACGCACTCACAACCCACCTTCGCAAGACCCAAAACCTACTTCTTTTCAGGAAGGGCCTCAAAACCTGGCTTTTTGAACAGTGAACCTCGCACAGCTGCGATCGGGGGCCAGGAAACACTTTCAGGAAGGCCTCGTAAGAAAGGGGAGACTCTCCCCTTTCTTACAAGGCCTTGCGGCCGCTTCCTGCTTTGATGGGGAAAACACCTTTGAAACGTCAGCGCGCCTCGCGGCGCGCTGACGTCACAAAGGGGCGGGTGGGGGGCGGGGGGAGACACGGTAGCTTCCGTGTCTCCCGGGGGGAGTAAAAAAAATAATAATAAATCCTCGGATGGGACGCACCCGAGGATTTATTAATGCCCTTCCTGGTGTCGGCCACTGGTCGTGACCCGCACCAGGGAGGGTGTGTGGGCGTCGGCCAGTGGCCAACGCCCGCACCAAAGCGGTTAAACCAGGCCGGACCGAAGGTCACTTCAGGAGACACGTCATGTTTCTTTGATGTACCTGAGGATGCATGGGAATGGCTCGAAGTCTGGGAGAAAGTGCCTAAGGAGCACAATCCTGCATGGAGAACTGGATCACATGGACGGGCTGCGAGGGCGGGTAATGGCCGGGGGATTGATAGCACATCAGAGACCATCAGAGACCACCGGCTGCCAGTGCCCAGAGAGGGACTGAGATTGGTAGAGTGGAGATCCAGACAGATGAAACCAGGGCTCTGGTTGCTCCAGGCCAGCAAGGTAATGTGGAAGCCACTTCATCGATGTGAGAATAGACGGCGATCCAAGAGGAATCTGGGGCTGTTGATGACATGTCATGATGTCCCTGACAATATAACCCCTTTGAATGTTTCTTTTCTTCTGCAGGTAGTCAGGCTGGTTATGCTGTAGACACGCGGAGGTCAAGCAGTAGCTCAGTGAGCGGGAGGTAGTGGATATATATCATAAGGACTTGGTGGGGAGAGCCCTGTTATCGATATATTACTACTATATTTCCTGATAGAGAAAAATGCTGTGAAGGGGTCGACTATGGGTGGGTAGCCTCTCTATCTGTTAGGCATTGGTTGGGGAAGGTGGGTAGGCTGTGAGTCCTGACAGTGAGAAATATTTGGATTTGCAGTGTGAAATGTTTTTGTTATGCTGTATAGCCAGGGAGGGGGGATTGTTCATAGCCCATAAAGTTAAAAAGGCTTTGTTAGTTATTGTTGTAGTGCACGTACTAACACAGCAAACAAATTGCAGAGGGCTGGGGTCCCTTGACAGGGTCCGCAGGGAAAGCAGCAATGGGAGCGGCAGTTAGAACGGAACATCACTATGCTCATGGCTGAGAAGTTCAATATAATAACATGGAATGTCAGAGGGCTTAGGGGATACACTAAATGTTATAGAGTTCATTCCTTTCTTAAACGACATACGATCCAAATTGCATACCTGCAAGAGAGGCATTTGTGGGTGGAGGAGGCACAGAAATTGCATAGAAAATGGAGGGGGTCAATTGTGCCTCATACTCCTCTTACGCTACAGGGGGGATTATCTGGGTGGCCCATGGGGTTCCTCTCAAACTCACTTATAGCGAAGCTGATGTGGAGGGTAGGTATGTCCTGCTTCAGGGCGTCTTGAGCAGGGAAGAGATTGCGCTTTTAAATTTGCATGCCCCAAACAATGATGACCGTCGGTTCTTTGAAGGGTTACAGGACTTGTTTCTGGACAGTGTAGGTACCCCCATAATCTGGGCTGGGAACTTTAATTGTGTGCTGGATGGGGAGAGGGATCGTCATCCACCCAGAGGTGGTACCAAGCCCCTGACGACAGGCACATTAAAGAGGGAAATGGAGAATCTAGGGCTACTAGATGGGTGGTGTATGTTACATCCAGATTGCCAGGAATACAAGTTTTGCTTAAGGACCCATAACACGTACAGCCAACTGGATCACTTTCTGGTGGGAGGATTAGATTATGTTCGGAGAGAAGCGTTATTGCATATGGCAAGACTTATCTCGGATTTAGCTCCTGTCTTGCTAACTCTGGCTTGGAGCGAGAGGGCGGGTGGGGCACAGCCATGGCATAAGCCATCTGACTTGCTAACGGACCTGACCTGTATGGCAGAATTGGAAACTGCAATAGCGAACTACATGACTACAAATTGGGAAATGATGGATACTAGGGTAGTGGAGTGGTAGGCTCTTAAAGCAGTAGTCAGTGGGGAGTGCGTAGACATGATTTGTGGAACATGCAGGAGACTTATAGGAGACCTGAAAAAAAAGAGGACCAATTAGCTGATCTCCAGAGGAAGGAGACACCCACAGAAGTGTGCAGGGAGATCTTAGCAGCTCATAGAGAAATTAATTTTCTTTGAGATACTCTGGATAAAACTGGCTTTAAGGTGTATTGCCAAATGTTGCATAGGGAAGTGGATAAATCAGGCAGACTGCTAGCCTGGCTTCTTTGCCGTGAGAGGGAGATAACCCTTATTTTGACAATAGGTAATGCACAAGGTCAATTTTTGACCCAAAGGCGCAACACCTTTTTGGTGTGGCAGGATCATTTTAAGGCTGTATACAAAGCAGGACAGCGGAACAAAGAGGGAGGGCTGGAGGAATTCCTGGCCTGGGTGAGGCTGCCTCATTCACAAACGGAGGTTTCCCAAGGATTAGAGGAGGATATCCCCCTGGAGGAAGTGAGCACAGCCATAAAAGCACTCAGTACGTCCAAGGCGCTGGGCAGTGACGGCTTCCAAGCAGAGTTTTACAGGGCCTTTACTCCTGATCTGGGGGAAAGATTGTTGGAGGTCTATCGAGAGGCGAAGAGGAGAGGCATCCTTCCACAGACCATGAGAGAAGGGGTGGTGTGCCTCATGCTGAAGTCTGGGGGGACCCAGAGGACCCTGCTGCGTACAGGCCTCTCACTATGCTTAACACCGATCTTAAAATACTATGTAAGATATTGGCAGCGAGGTTGGCTGGGGTGATTCAGGAATTGGTCCATGAAGACCAGTATGGCTTTTCTTCAACACGCACCACTGCACATAATCTCCGCAGACTAACACATGTGTTACATGCTACACTAGAGGGCGGAGGTGAGAAGGCCTTGGTTTCTCTAGATCTAGAAAAGGCCTCTGACACAATGGAGTGGCCTTTTTAATGGCAGTGCTACGGAGCACGGGGTTTGGACCCAATTTCTGTTCGTGAATATGCCTCCTGTACATGACTCCCTCAGTACGCATTAAAGTGGGAGGGGAGCTTTCAAACACCTGGCCAGTGGGGCGCGGTTCTAGACACGGGTGCCCTCTTTCGCCCCTCTTGTTTGCTTTGGCATTTGAGTCCCTTGCATTGTTGCTGAGAGCTGAGCTGGCAACATGGGGGATTAAGGTGGGTGATATAAACCATGTTGCCTCGCTATATGCGGATGACACGCTAAATCATTGGATTTATAAAGCGCGCTACGTACCAGTGAGGGTTTCAAGGCGTTGGGGGGGGGGAGCTGGTGTTACTGGTCGAAGAGCCAGGTCTTGAGGAGTCTTCTGAAGGTGAGTACGTCTTGAGTCTGTCGCAGGTTGGTGGGGAGGGTGTTCCAGGTTTTGGTGGCGAGGTATGAGAAGGATCTGCCACCAGAGGTTTTTCTTCGGATGTGGGGGATGACGGCGAAGGCGAGGTTAGTGGAGCGGAGCTGACGGGTGGAGGTGTAGAAGCTGAGTCTGTTGTTTAGGTAGGCTGGTCCGGTGTTGTGGAGTGCTTTGTGAGCGTGGGTAAGAAGCTTGAAAGTGATCCTTTTGTCCACGGGGAGCCAGTGAAGGTTTCTCAGGTGCTGGGAGATGTGGCTGTGGCGGGGTACGTTGAGGATCAGCCGGGCTGAGGCGTTTTTGATACGTTGGAGGCGTAGTGAGTCTTTTGCTGGGATGACTGTATAGAGTGAGTTGCCATAGTCCAGTCTGCTGCTGACGAGGGCCTGTGTCACTGTTCTTCTTGTTTCTGTCGGGATCCACTTGTAGATTCTGCGGAGCATGCAGAGTGTGTTGTAGCAGGAGGAGGAGACTGCGTTGACCTGTTTAGACAAGGTGAGGGAGGAGTCAAGGATGAAGCCCAGGTTGCGAGCGTGGTCGGACGGTGTCGGCGGGGTTCCTAGTGCGGTGGGCCACCAGGAGGCGTCCCAGGCGGACGGGGTGGGTCCGAGGATGAGGACCTCCGTCTTGTCCGAGTTCAGTTTCAGACGGCTGTTTCTCATCCATTCGGTGATGGATTTCATTCCCTCGTGGAGGTTGGTTTTGGCGGTGTGGGGTCTTTGGTGAGTGAGAGGATGAGCTGGATGTCGTCGGCGTAGGTGAGAATGTTGAGGTTGTGTTGTCTGGCCACTTGAGCGAGGGGGGCCATGTAGATGTTGAACAGCGTCGGGCTGAGGGATGAGCCTTGGGGGACGCCGCAGATGATGTCGGTGGCTTTGGAGCGGAAGGGGGGGAGGCGGACTCTCTGGGTTCTGCCGGAGAGGAATGAGACGATCCAGTTGAGAGCTTTACCTTGAATTCCAGTTTCGTGGAGGCGTGATTTCAGGGTGCGATGGCAGACTGTGTCGAAAGATGCAGATAGGTCCAGGAGGATGAGGGCTGATGTTTCGCCGTTGTCCATTTGGCATCTGATGTCGTCTGTGGCGGTGAGAAGGGCGGTTTCGGTGCTGTGGTTTCGTCTGAAGCCGGACTGGGAGGGGTCTAGGATGACGTTGTCTTCGAGGTGGCTGATTAGTTGTGTGTTGACGACTTTTTCAATCACCTTTGCTGGGAAGGGGAGCAGGGAGATGGGTCGGAAGTTCTTGAGGTCGTTGGGGTCTGCTTTGGTCTTCTTGAGAAGGGCGCGGATTTCGGCGTGTTTTCATTTTTCAGGGAATGTCGCTGTTTCGAAGGAGATGTTGATGGCCTTCCGTAGTTGGGGGGCGATGGTGGAGTCAGCTTTGTTGTATACGTGGTGGGGGCAGGGGCTGACAGAGATCCTGAGTGGATGGAGTTCATGATCTTGCGTGTCTCTGTGTCGTTCACGTTGGTCCAGGAGGTCCGGTGGTTTGCACAGGTGGAGTGTTCGTGGGTGGGGTCTGGCGTGGGAGTGGCGTCAAAGATGTCATGGATGTCGTCAACGCTGGTCTATTTACAAACATCTGACGTGTCAGTTCCTATCCTGATACAATCTCTGGGGGATTTCTGCGAGGTCTCCGGACTTAGGATCAATAAGCATAAGTCGCTGCTATTCCCATTGGGTCACCTGGCGGGGAAACAGAGACCAACTTCCAGATCTGGGTCTTCGCTGGGAATTAGAGGGATTTCGATATCTAGGGTTCTGGGTAACACACACTAAGGCACAGCAGAGGCAACAAAATGTAGAGAGGGTGTTAAAGGGGTTAGAGGTTCCATTGAATTCTGGAATAGACTCCCGCTGTCGGTGAGGGCAGTGTGGCGGTGGCTAAAATGGTTTTCCTCCCTCCTTGCCTATACCTTGTGCAAAGCTCCCTGTTTGCCTTGAAGGATCGGTTCTTCAGCAAATTGAATAGTCTATTAATTTCTCTTCTATGGGCAGACAGACGCAGCCATGTATCGCTTGCAATCCTGAAGAAGGATATGGAGGATGGGGAATTAGCTGTCCTGGACATAGAGTTCTATTATCATGCAGCACACTTGCAACATGTGGCCAGGTGGTTTGCCCCGTTGGACAACTGGGAAAATCGACTGCTGGGGAATGCGTTTGGAGGAGACATGTTGCCCCAACTGTTAATGCGGAGGGTAGATCTGAGGTCCCGGTTCCATACCTGGTTACTCATACGGCCAGTATATGGAAGAAGGTGGCCCACAGGGTTATACGAAGAGCCCCCATAGTAGGGCATTGAATGTGTGAGATTTGAGGCTTTTCTGGAATATAGACTCCATTATGTCTATGGCACAGGGCGGGAAGAGGGTTGTGTGGAGGCAGGTGCTCTGCACCCGGGGATACCTTTATTGTTTTCCAGGAAGCGCAAGATACTTTTGGGGTAGGTCTGCACCACTTTTTACACTATGAAAAATTGGAAAGTGTGGTGAGGGAGATCTGGGTGGATTTCCCTGAGGCACCCTGAGCCTCTGCGGTCCTGGCTGGTTGCCACAATTGGGTAGAAGGAAGACATTTAATCACTCCCTTCTATAAAGCCCTTAGATCTGAAAGGACACCATGCCGGTACCCCACACAAAGAGCATAGGAGAGGGATTTGGGTACACTTATAATGAATTTAGACTGGACAAGCGCATTGGGACTGGTGTGTACTGTGTCCTGTAACAACAGGGTTAAACGTTTGCACTTTCACTACCTACATCGTTCATATCTTACTCCGCAAGGACTAAATAAAATAGACCCTACTAGGCGGGCCTCCTGTCCGCGTTGTGGAGATGCTGAAGCCAATTTTTTGCACATTGCATGGGGTTGCACCTAGGTCTGGGCTTACTGGGGCAGTTTGTGACACGTATTGAGTCGGTCACTGAAATGCACGTTCCCTCGATCCCGCTTGCCTGTCTCCTGGGAGTAGTGGCGTGTCCTAGAGGGTGTAGGATTCACAGTAGAATGGCCCAATTGGCCTTATTACTGGTGAAGAGGAGAGTGACCATCGGCAGGATAAGCACAAGGGTCCCATTGCTTACAGACTGGCTTTGTGACATACTGGAATTGGGAGAGGCGGAGAAACATCACATGAAAGTATCATAAACGGATGAAGGGGCAGCTACAGCCATACAGCTCTGGGCTCACTTACTGGGTAGGTTTCCCAAGGATGACATCACTACATCAGGGGAGAGCTTTGAAGGGAGGGATGACAATTCCCTGGATCAAGGGCCCGCTCTATTCTTCTGACAGTTAAGTGTGAAATGCAGCACCATATAACGCTATGTTGTTTAATGATCTGCGCTATACCAATGGCCTGATACTGGATATTTTGGTGTTTCTCTTCATTGAGTGGCTGCTGTTACCTGATGTATTAAACAATTGTATTGACCTATAAACAGTAACTGATAATGATAATCTATTCTGAGCAATGCTTTTTACATGCACCACATCCATATGTTTTTTTGCTTAAAACTAATAAAAACAGTTTAAAAAAGAAAACTTAACATGGAAAAGGGGAGGGCTTCTCCTCTCCAACTTTGAATGATAATATTTGGTATCTCAACAGGATCACTTGATCATGTGGTTGGCTGAGCTACCTAAACATGAAAAAATGTTTGGGAACAAAGGCCCATATTTATACTTTTTTTAGCACCACATTTGTGCCGCTTTTTGACGCAAAAGCAGCGCAAACTTAAAAAATACAGTCGTATTTTGTAAGGTTGAGACGCTTTTGTGTCAAAAAGCAGCGCAAACGTGTCGCTAACAAAGTATAAATATGGAGATGTATGATGTGTACTTACTGTCAAACATTCATAATTCCATTAGTTCCATCTATAAATGTTACTATGGTGCAATGTTGCTATCGTATTACCACTTTTGCTTCTTACCACGCCACTTGCATATCATTTCCACTTTAATAAAAAACAGTTTAAACCAAGAATTGGCAACACCAACTTTTCGATCTACAGGCTTTGCCAATGTTTTTACCAATGCTTTGCTGCATCTGCAAAAAGCATTTTTTCCTGTGCTGAGGAGCACTGGCCAAAAGAAAAAAAGGTTCATTGACTTGGCCGCTTCATTTCCTAGGAGTGTGTATACATGATGATGAACGAACGTGCATTTGTCACCACGCATGCACGCACCTCCAAAATGACTCAGGTGATATTTTTTTTAAAGTACTCATCCAAGATGGATTAGCAAACAAAAACAAATTAAATTTAAGAAGCGCTAAAGTGCTTTTTATAGGGAAGAGCAGGCTGGAAGCAATTTTTAGCCGAGATCTAAAAAAACTTTTTAAAAATGGAGGGGCAGGACTGGGTGTGGGTAGGGGAAAGTAGTGGTGAGAGGGTGGGGCAAGGGAGACACTTAAGGCTAGGCAAAGGGCTGCCAAAAAAACCAAGCATTTGCAATGCAATGGGTCTGGCATTTCCTCGCGTTAGAGCTACTAGCATTGTAAACTCCTAACTAGACTTTTCTTGCCACATACATTAAAAATGGAAACTAAAACAGTTTCACATAAGCGAGTCGACGGCCACCATGAGCATGGGGGAGACACACAAAAGGAAACAGAACTTCGCTCGCAGTCAAATGTATCGGCAAAAGTGCAATTAGCTATGGAATCGGCAAAAGTGCAATTAGCCATGTAAGAGGGTCGATGTCATGCAAAGTGCTCGATTACCACCCAGCGAGATCGCGCTGCGTAGAAAATAAAAATAAAAAGTAGTCCAGAAACCATGTGAAAAACATGAAGCCTTGTATGTTTTCAGCAGTTTACTGGTGCTCTCAAGAAGGGCTAAACACCGGAAAAGGCATGACGTATGCATGCCTTTCACAAATGAAATCAAGCGAATTTTAAAAGACAAGTCCACGAACCAATGAAACTGAGGAGCGTGACATGGGCATGGTTAAAAGCCCACAGAAAGATTAGAGCAGGGGCCAGAACGATTGCGCACTCGACCCTAAAAAGAAAGCCAGTGAGGGGTGGGAAAGCAGAGAGGAGCTTGGAGAGAAGGAAGAGGGAGCAACATGGAGCGTGCAGGGGGACGGGCAGTAAAGGTAAGAACTAGAAAACACATAAACGTTCATTAAGTGCAAAGTGAAACAGCAGTTCCCCAAGTGTGAGCAGAAGATGAAAAGGATAGTACAACAAAGGCTACCAGTGGTAAGCAATGGGTTGGGGCAAAGTCTACTGTACTTTTTGCTGTAGTCCACTATAGGATTTTGCCTCCCAGACTGCTAGAAGCTGTCTGGTAGGGGAGATCTAAAATGAGAGCCAGAGACCAGCAGGAAATCATAACTCACTTCTGTTACAACTGAAGGCCAAAGATACTGAATTCAGGTCTTGGCCCGGGCTATGAAGCAGTAGAATTGAGGGATCCTTGCATTATCGGCATAATTAAAGGATTCACACAATTAATAATATGCTAAGATGTTAAAATGTGTGGAAGAATAATGGGATAATTAGGCTGCTGCATTCATATAATCGAAGTATAATCGCTGTATTACTTGTAGCCTAACTAAACCAATTAAGGAGACGTCTAGCCCTTAGCGTGACTATAGCTAGACCATAAGCCTGACAAGACATTTTCAAAGGAAATCCTCTTTTTCAGAAAAAAGTTTTTTCTTGAATTGTTCCCATGTTTTCTTGCCATTTCAGGTGGCCTTTCTACTTAGAATAGTCTTTTGTTTATGCTGAGAACTGATAGATTTCCCTCAGTGTGTGGGAAAGGGAGAGTTCCTTCTGTACCAGTCAGCTGGACCATCCATACTTTGCCAAGGACGTGTAGCTGTGCGCTTCTTTGTTCAGCGATGGGACTATGGGGAGTTTATCTGCTCCCAGGAGGTGGGGCATCTTGATTGTTTCATCCAGAAGGAGTTGGTAGAGCAAAGTTCCAAAAATATTCTATTTTGTGTAATTGTGAGGTTTCTTAGTATTGTTTAGCAGATCCTGCCCCATATTTGTTAAAGGAAGACCTTTTTAGTCTCTGCTGATCTTTCCCTACTTGAATTGTACAGCTTTATGCTTGAACACCTGCGACTATTTACCCTGAATCTTAATTTGGTTCAACAGATGCTGACACCTTACTTTTAGAATTTCTCCTTGCCAGTTTTGGTGCCTCATTTAGCTTAGTGAAGTTCCTTTATGAAACATATCTATTTCCTTTGTTGTATTCTGTATATTATTATAGTTTGCATCTTCTTTTTCGAATTATACACATTTAAGTTGAATGACTGAATTGATATACATGCTTATTTGATGAATTGATTTACTGATTGATTAAATTGTAACTTTGACTAAATGTGTTAAGAAACCTTCATTGATTGGATGCCATCCTCTCTGTCGTTTTTGAGAAAACAAATTGGTTTCACTGTAATAGAAATTTTGTGTTGGTGGTAGCTCCCATTATATATTTCCAGATGACAATCAACGGTCCATACGACCAGTGGCGCAATTTGATAGATTACTGCTCTTGAGTTTTAAGGTACAAGAAAGTGAACCAGATTACAGCGAGCCAGCACAAGAAGAACCATGTTGTCATTACAACTGGAGGTACAGACACTGGCTGCAACTCAGAAAAGTATTGTTAATCAAGGTAAAGGTCAGCCATTGACACCAGAAAAAACCTTAGTGTGATCGAGAGAAGGGGCACTAGACACTGTCAGCCTGCCAACCTCTTGGTCTTCAAACTAAGGCCCTCATTACAACCCTGGAGGTTGGTGTTAAAGTGGCAGTAAAACCGCCAACAGGCCGGCGGCAAAAAAATTGAATCATGACCATGGCGGAAACCGCAAACATAGACGGACACTTTAACACTCCGACCGCCACGGCAGCAGGTACAAACACTGCGACGGTCACCGCCAACAGACAGGCGGAAGACAAAGTACCACCATTGTATTTCAAGACGCCTATCCGCCACCTTTTCAGGGGCGGAACCAACGCAATCAAAAGCACAGCGGAAACAGTACACATAAGGAAATACACTCACCTCTCGACACCCAACGAGGAACCAGGACGCCATGGAGCCCGAACTACAGGTGTTACCAATGTTGGTATATCTTCTCATCTACCAGGAGTACGAACATCGGCGGCGACGACCACGGTGAGTACTGCACCTACAACACAGGGGAGGGGGGGAAAGAGAGTGACACACACACGCAACACGCAATACCCCCACCCCCACCCTCACCCACAACAACATACACACAAATACATGCAGCAACATTACATATACACCCCCCACCCCCTGGAAGAACTCAAGGACAAAAGAAAATTATTGTAACCAGTGTAATCATGAAAAATCAGATAGCCAAATTCAAAATTCAGTATATACAAATATGTACACCAACTACACAAGTCCGGATAGTGTACCAATCATTGTCCGCGGACCACTGGGCCCAAAATGCATGGGCGAAGCCCACACTAGATACCTGACTGGAAACGGAGAGAACACTGCTGGGGCATCAGACTGAAAATATACAGGCACCTCAGAGGGAGGGGGAGGGGGGGCACCTCAGCCAGATGAAATCACAATGCCACTGCTGCACGAGGGGTCTCCATGCCCATTGCTGTATCCTGGGGAGTGCAAAGCCACGGTCTCACAAGTCTCTCCAGTGGGTGGTTTGCCCCCTGCTTTATCCTGGGGAGTGCAAAGCCACAGTCTCTCAAGTCTCTCAAGTGGATGGTTTGCCCATTGCTTTATCCTGGGGAGTGCAAAGTCACAGTCTCTCAAGTCTCTCAAGTGGGTGGTTTTCCCCCTGCTTTACCCTGGGGAGTGCAAAGCCACAGTCTCTCAAGTCTCTCAAGTGGGTGGTTTGCCCACTGCTTTATCCTGGGGAGTGCAAAGCCACAGTCTCTCAAGTCTCTCAAGTGG
The DNA here is from genome assembly GCF_031143425.1 of Pleurodeles waltl. Classification (NCBI taxonomy): domain Eukaryota; kingdom Metazoa; phylum Chordata; class Amphibia; order Caudata; family Salamandridae; genus Pleurodeles; species Pleurodeles waltl. Next base: position 741,512,990 of record NC_090450.1, on the reverse strand, counting down.
GTGATTTGCCCACTGCTTTGTCCTGGGGAGTGCAAAACCACAGTCTCTCAAGTCTTTCCAGTGGGTGGTTTACCTACTGCTTTATCCTGGGCAGTGCAAAGCCACAGTCTCTCAAGGGTTTCCAGTTGGTGGTTTGCCCACTGCTTTATCCTGGGGAGTGCAAAGCCACAGTCTTTCAAGTGGATAACAGTCTCCACTGGTTCTGGAGGGGGCCTGGTGCCCAGAGTGCTTCATCCTGCCAAGGACTGAGGTAGTGGATGTATCTCTCCACTGGTTCTGGAGGGGGCCTGGTGCCCAGAGTGCTCCACGTGCAGTGTGGCCGGTACAATTCCCTCACCTGGGTGTGTGTGCCACGAGATTGGTGAGGTACAGGTAGCATGATACGCCATGGAGGCAGAGACATACCCCACACTGCTGCAGCTTCGCCTTCCACCTGCAGGTGCAAACAGCGATGGAAGTCATGCCTCATGGAAGCTGCCCAGGGTCCAGGAACTCTCCTCCAGCCTCAGACGACTGACCACTGGGATGGTAGACATGTCAGCGGTGGTGCCACTGTCCGAGTATGTCATGGGGCCGGTGGCGGTGCTTGCGACGGTGTCTGTGGCGGCGGTGCTTGCGGCGGTGTCTGTGGCGGCGGTGCTTGCGGCGGTGTCTGTGGCGGCGGTGCTGGCGGTGGTGCATGGGTCAGCACCTCCTGAGGGATGTCTCCTGCAGCCTCGGACTGCTGCCCCCTGGGGAAGAGGCTGGGGACTGTTGCTGAGGCTGTAAACGTTCCGGTGGCAGTGCAGGTGGCGGTTGTGGTGGCGGGACAGCTAGCGGTGTTCGCCGCCGTACAGGTTGGTGTGGTCGTGGACAGAAGTTGTGACACTTGTCCCTCAGTCGGTGCCACCATGCCCTCTCCTGACCTGCTCTTCTGCTTTTGGCCCTTCCCCACCTTTGATGGTGCCGCAGTTGTCTTGCCACTATCCCCTTTTATTTTTGCTGAGCCCTTGGTGGCTGATAGTTTTGCTTCTCCCTCTGGGATGGGCACCTTTTTCACCTTAGCAGGTGGCGGAATGTCCTTGCCCTCACTACGTGGCACACTGGCAGCCCTGATGGGTGGTGCACTCAATGACCCCGCAGTTGCTGGCACTACTGTGCCTGGGGATTTGGTGGCTGAGGTGCTGGGCTGGGTCCTGGAAAGCCTGGCCCTAGGGGAAGGACGGGGGGGAGGTGAAGAGAAGAGGTCAAAGTTTGCCAGGAAAAGTTTTTTAGACACACTGGGACAGAAAGATGGACGGGATTGGGAGTGGAGGAAGAGGTAGTGGTTGTAGGAGGTGTAGGTCTGCTGAATTTGGGTGAAGGTGCATGGGCCGGAGGCTATTGTGAGATGGATGGCTGTTGGGTGGAGGTGTGCCTGCGTTTGTGTAGTTTGAGAGGTGGGCTCACAGACACACTGGGAGAGGACACAGGGGATGTGTGAATGGTAGTGGGGGTGGTGATTGCACGTGAGCGGTGTGTGGTGATGGGTGTGAGGGTGATGGAGGTAGTGGCTGAGGATGTAGTGCATGCATGTGTGAGTGGAGACTAGACAGGGAGGGAGGGGAGGGAGGTGGAGGACGTGGAGGGGGGGACACAGTGAAGACAGTGGATGTTGGTGTGTCTGTATGGGGATGGTGCTTGTGTGAGTGCCAGTGGGATGTTTGGTGCTTATGTTTGCCTGAGCCACTCTTGTGTGTTGATGTGTGTGCATGCTGGTCTGATGGTGTGCTTGGGATAGTCTGAGGTACAGGGGATTGGGTATGGGTGGAGGAAGTTGGAGGGGGGAGGCTGGACACAGGGACAATGGCTGCCATCAGTGCTGAGGCCAGAGCCTGAAATGCTCTATGTTGGGCCGCCTGCCCAGAATGAATGCCCTCCAGGTATGCATTTGTTTGTTGCAAATGCCTCTCAGCACCCTGGATGGCATTCAAAATGGTAGATTGCCCAACAGTGAAGGATCTCAGGAGGTCAATAGCCTCCTCACTGAGGGCAATAGGGCTGACTGGGGCAGGGCCTGAGGTGTCTGGGGTGAAAGAGATGCCCACCCTCCTGGGTGAGCGGGTACGGGACACACATTGAGGGGCTGCTGGGAGGGCGGTGCTGGTAGGGGGGCTGGCGGCTGTACCTGTTAAAGCGGGGGGCACAGATGTGCCCGCCACCGCAAGGGAGCTCCCATCAGAGGAGGAGTCGCTGTCACTGGTGTCTGCTCCTGTCCCCACCAGGAGCTCCCCTCGCCCTCTCTCCCACTGGTGGATTCAGACTTCGTTGCTTCACCCTCCAGGGCCAAGTGGGTTGCAGCTTCCTCCTGCTCCGGTGCCCATGCTCCTCCACCTGATGATGCAATTGCACACAAGAACAGGGAGACCACAAAAAGTGGGGGAGGAAAGACAGAAGAAAAACATGTTCAGTGCATGCAACACCACTACCGTTGGCGGACACAACACACAGGGAGCAGCCCTCTGCACTACGCCATGCACCTATAGTTCCTAGAAATTTCACCTGACCATGGGGTACGAGGCCTAAGCCCAATTGCTGCACACCTGGAAGTCACAGGAGCCTGACTAGGTGTAGATGGCTCTTACCACTAGTGGGGTTGGGGTGCCACATAGCCGGCCTCACAAGGGACCTTGCCTACCAAGTTCGCCCTGGCCTAGAGGAACCCACTGCCCACTTCCCCCACCCAGACAACTCGTTATGCGTGCAGAGTCAGCTGAAGGAGAGTGTACTCACCCTCTTGTGGCTGTTGTGATGCCCTTAAGCGCCCATCCAACTCCGGATACGCCACCACCAGGATCTGGGACATCAGGGGGGTCACGGTGCAACGGGCACCCCTTCCACGTTGGGAGGCCATCCCTAGCTGGGCCTCCGCCATCTTCTTGCTCCAGCGGCACAGGTCCTCCCATCTTTTACGGCAGTGGGTGCTCTGGCTGTGGTAGACCCAAGTGTCCGGACATCCTTGGCTATGGCACGCCAAATACCGTTTTTCTGGTGGGCGCTGACCTAGAGGAATGGTACAGGGGGAAAGGAAATTACTCACCCATCCAGACCATCATAGTCATTGCCCACCAGTTCCCACCCATGCACTGACGCACATACACTCACCATCGCACATGCAGACCTCAGCCCCCCCATGTATCTTCCATCCACACTACTCAAAGCAGGCATTGCCCATGCAGCATGCTCACAGTATACTCACCTGTTTGTCTGGAGGACCGTACAGTTGCGTGTACTGGGGGAGGACCCCATCCACTAGTTTCTCCAACTTCTCCGAAGTGAAGGCAGGGGCCCTTTCCACAGACACTGTAGCCATCGTCGCTTCCAGACACAGGTCACAGCAGCATTTGCAGTGTAGGTCCTCTCCTGTTGAAGGTCAGGTATTAAGTCAGTGAACAGACAGAAAATGGCAGTCATGTCCATGGCGGTGCGTACCGTCACCACCGGCGTACATCGTCATTGGCTCCTGGGACCCATAGGGCCCAATGTTAACCAATGCAGAATTGCGCTGCGGTCTTCGACCGCCCACCGCGACTGTGTTCAACGCCAGCGCAGTTACCTCATATCCCCTTGTCCCACCTTACAGGTCAGGCAGCCGCCATTTCAGGGGGCCACATGGCATGGAAAAAAAACTGCGTCACACCTATCTAGGCCGGGAATACAGACAGATACCGGCACATAGCGGATTACTAACATTTCTGCAAATAACACATTGTGATACCTCAGTGCTGGATGACTCTCTGCTCGCTGTTCTCCTCCATAGGGCACGTCTGCTGGGGCAGGTGATGAGATGGCGGCATCCTCCGGTGTACAGACCCCTGGTGGACCTGTCGAGAATGGAAGAGAGACACATCATAATCACATACAGACTTGATCGTGCAACAATCCTGGAACTGTGCCCAGTTGGAGCCAGACCTGACGTCAGCTATCCGCCATCCCACAGGGATACCCCCTCTAGTGCAGGTCCTGTCTGTACTCCATTTCCTGGCCAGTGGGTCTTTTCAAACAACAGTGGCCATGGCATCAGGGATGTCCCAGCCAATGTTCTCTAACGTGTTGTCCAGAGTGTTGTCTGCCCTGCTGAAACACATGTGCAGCTACATCGTTTTCCCTCAGGTGGAGGATTTGCCCACAGTGAAAGGTGACTTCTATGCCCTGGGACATATCCCCAACATCATTAGTGCCATTGATGGTACACATGCGGCATTTGTCCCCCCCCACAGGAATGAACAGGTGTACAGAAACCGGAAGAGCTACCATTCGATGAATGTGCAAATGGTGTGTTTGGCAGACCAGTACATCTCCCATGTCAATGCCAAGTATCCTGGCTCTGTGCATGATGCTTACATTTTGAGAAATAGCAGCATCCCTTATGTGATGGGACAACTCCTGAGGCACTGTGTGTGGCTAATAGGTGAGGCCAAGGTCCTAATAACGTTGACATAGATGTCTGGGTATGGGGTTCTCCCTAAGGGTTAGTGTGTGTCTAACAGTTGTCCCTCGACATTTGCAGGTGACTCTGGTTACCCCAACCTGTCATGGCTACTGACCCCAGTGAGGAATCCCAGGACAAGGGCAAAGGAACGCTACAATGAGGCACATGGGCGAACTAGGAGGATAATCAAACGCACCTTTGGGCTCCTGAAGGCCCGATTCTGATGCCTCCATCTGACAGGTGGTTCCCTATCCTACTCACAAAGAAGGTGTACCAGATAATTGTGGCCTGCTGTATTCTGCACAACCTGGCTTTGCGACGCCAGGTGCCTTTTCTGCAGGAGGATGGGCCAGATGGTGGTCTTGTGGCAGCTGTTTAGCCTGTGGACAGTAAAGATATGTCTTACCAGAGTCCAGTCCTCCTGCTACTCCTGCGAGGCCCTCAGGATGCATAATTGCCAAGACTTGCTCCTCCCATGTTGTTAGTTGTGGGGAAGGAGGTGGGGGTTCACCACCAGTTCTCTGTACAGCAATCTGGTGTCTGGATACCACGGAACGTACCTTCCCCCGTAGGTCGTTCCACCTCTTCCTGATGTCATCCTGTGTTCTTGGATGCTGTCCCACTGCGTTGACCCTGTCGACAATTCTGCGCCATAGCTCCATCTTCCTAGCAATGGATGTCTGCTGCACCTGTGATCCAAATAGCTGTGGCTCTACCCGGACGATTTCCTGCACCATGACCCTGAGCTCCTCCTCAGAAAACCTGGGGTGTCTTTGAGGTGCCATGATGTGGTGTGGGTGATGTGTGAGGTGGTGTCTGTTGTGATGTGTAAGGGGATGTGTTGGTGTGTGTTGTTTGAGGTGCGTGGATGTTGTGTAAATAATGGTGATGTGTGTCTGTGGATGCTAGTATTATTTTAGTTAGTCTCTCTCTCTGGCCTTCTTTCAAAATGTTGGTAGTAAGGGTTTGTGGGTGATGTGGGTGTTTGTTTTATATTGGATTGGGTGTGTGGGAGTGGTGTGTGTATGTGTATCAGCTGTGTGTATTTCGAATTGTCCAATGTGGTTGTGTTTTGTAAATGTGTGTGTATTTTGAGCGCGTCGGTGTGTACCGCCAGTGGAATACCGCGGTTGAAAGACCGCCGTGTTGATTCGTAGGTTGTGATACTGTGGGCGTATTCCTGTTGGCGTGACGGTGTCGGTTTTGGTATCGCCAGTTTATCACTGACCTTTGGTGTGGCGGACTTGTGTGGGTGTCTGTATTGTGGCAGTTTCCGAGCCCGCAGCGGTATGTTGGCGGTCTTTTGCACGGCGGAAAGTGGGATTTACTGCCAGGGTTGTAATGAGGGCCAAAGAGTCTAGACATTCATCTCAGGTCAGAACCCCATTGTGATTAAACCTAAAGTTCCCAGACGTTGATAGCTCATAAGATCCCTACAGTCATTAAAACTGAGGGCCCCAGGCAGAAGAGAACCCAACTGACACTACAACTGAGAAGTTGTGGGAAGGGGTAGTTGTATACCTATGTTTTAGCAGTGGCAGGTGCCATCAACATATTTTGCAGGGAGCTCATCATTTCAGACTATGCCAATGCTCAGATTACAGATCATTTGCACAACTGAGGATGTGATGGTAAGAGACTGCAACAGATGTTGATAATACTGTACGTTTTTGGCTGCGAATGAACTCAACTCTCCCTGTAGTCTATTCAGGTCAATGACAAATGACGGTCTTATTGCCTTTTCATGTGCTCTGACTCTCCAAACAGACTTAAGAGCTATTGTGAAGGAGACACACCCTCTTATCAGAGGCGCATCTTGTATAGCACACCTAGCAAACAATTTAATCCAGGTACGACCAGAGTGTTGTCAAACAGGAGAACTGAGGCACAGAGGACTGAGGTTAGATAATCAGCTTCACACAGTTTAATTAAGTAGTGATGTAGGAGCCTAAACACGGATTTCCTCGTTCTGAGGCAAGTGACTTTGCTAATAGTCAAGGTCTTTCCAAGTAACAGACCTAAGGAACTCATAATGCCAATACATATCTTTTAACATTCAATGTAATAATTCAAAACATTTTATAAATCCAAAAAATCATGGTGAGTTTTTGCTACTTTATTAAAGAAGTCTCCAAATTTCTGGAGAAACAAATGTAACACAAAGCTTATCTCTCTTCTAAACAGACTTAAAACAAACAGAGCACATTAGCCTGAACTCCTAATATATATTTTAAAAGATTTTGATATTCTTTCTGTACTGTTAGCTACTGTGGTACAAAATTGCGCTTTCCACTAAAAATCTCCACACACATATCCATTTGACAGACAATGTCAACCACTGCCTGTCCTTTGAGGCTGAGGGGCCAGGCCCCCCACCTTTTGCCCCCAAGAAGAGTGTCTGCCAGGCTGAGCAAATGTCAGCCTGACAGATACTCTTAATTTCCAGGTCAAGCACCAAGGAGAGAGACGCAGGCTCTTGGCTGCCGGGGCTGAACTTTGCTGGGCTGAAGAAGTCACAGCCCTGTGGCATGACCTCTTCAGCCTGGCAAAGGTGCCTCTAAGCCTTCCACCTCATGATGAGAGGGAACGTCACCGATTGCTTCAGACCTGGGCGCTTCATTTATAAGCCCTGGCGTGCCCAGGGCTGAATGTCATTCAGTGACACCTCGTCACAGAATGGGATGGGGTCAGTGAGACTTCTGCCTTCCCTTATTGGCTGACCTTAGGTTAGCCAGTGAGGGAAGGCAGCCGTCCCAACCTTCCTGGGACCCCTCTGAGGCAGAGCTAATGGTAAGTGTGTGTGTGTTTGGTTTTTTAAAATTGAATGTTTTGTGTGTGAATGGATGTGTGTACGCATGCATGTGTGAATGAATGTGCATGTGTGCCTGTATGTCCCACCCACCCCCATCCCTCCTAAAAATACTGGCCACCACTGGACAATGTGTCTTTCTCTTCCCTAGAATATAAGCAAGCAACCATGACAGACTGGTTCTTGGCCCTTTTATGTCAAAATCGGACCCTCAGAGCTCAAAGAGTAAGCGCAGCCACCTAAACGAGATTAGAGCTACACAATACTTGTAACATATCTCACCACAAGCTGAACCGGTTGTGGGTCTGTGCTGGTTAACATTAGAACCATTGAAAGTTTTACGAGGCCTTAAGAATGTGAGGATGTGCACTAATCAAATGCCAACAACATAAACTAAGAAGCATATTAAATTAGCACATGAAGTGAATTATTTTTACTTCACTGCAGTTGTCCTTTTAACACCTGAGTTTTAGTTTACTTGCTATTCAGTAAGTAAAACGCTTCCTTATCCAGTTGCTATCTCAGATCTACAACTTGTTCCCTCAAAATAGCTTCCTTTATTCAAATAGTCAAACACTGAAATAGTCAAGTCCCAAGGTCCAGGAGCAGGACCTTCCTGACTGTAAAGAAAACGCTGTTGTGTGACCTATTGAATGCCCCTTCAACTTCCTCACAGAGCCCTCGTGACCTTATCCTGCTCCACCCAAAAATATCACTGGTGTTAAGCAACTGGTAGAATTCTTTCTCTAACTGTAGCATAGTGGGTCGGAGCTTAGCGGGTGGCAAAGAAGACTCAGAGAGTTGGTTGCAGTGTAGGCATGACGTGATTGGCACTCCTTTTATTGACTGCTCCGGCGTACCCTGGAGAGAACCATTCTGCCCCGTGCAAGCGAGTAACTCTTGCTAGACCATCCCGTCCAACATGGCAAGGTTGTATATTACATTCCTTCCCACCTACAATAAAATTTTAACAAATAACCAACATACAATAAATTGTTCAGACAGGTAAGAATATTGCCAGGTCGCCAATTGCACCCAATGTAGCTGCTCTCTTACATCAGGAACCAGGAAGTCCGTCAGTTAGGAGGCTGGAGCAGGGTTTCACCTCAGGTGATATTTTGGATGTGCCGCCTGGTTCTCTGGGCATCGGATGCCAGGCTCTTGCTCAGGCAGAGTCAGCGGAAACACTATGGCAGGGCCTGAGGACAGAGGCACGCCTCTGGACGGTAAGAGATTTTCTGTTGCGGCCTCTGACTGACTAGGTTCTGGAGGGATGCCCAGGCTGTGTTCTCTGCTGGGGATTCCACTTCAGCGAGAGGGTGTAGAGTTCCCCTGGTAGTTCCTTGGATCTTCTTGAAGAATGACACATTCCTTCTTGAAGATTGTGTCTTTTTCCTGGCATGCCGTGACAATCGTGCCCTGTCTCTTGACTACTATCCAGGGGTTCTGTTCATATGGCAGCCGAAACCTGCTGCTGGGGTATCTGTCCTTAACGAGCACCCGTCTCCAAGCCGGAGATCACTAAGCCTGGAATTCCTTTTTGTGCTGGCTCTCCCGATTAGTGGCCCTTCTTTTGTTGAGGACCTCTGCATCGCTGATGGGGGTGTGGAGACCATTTTGGGTGGTGAGGAATCGTGTCAACAACAATCCATCCCATACTGGCATGTCCTGGTTCTTGGCCAGTCATTGAGGGAGGTGTATGTCGATATTCATGCAAGAGTCCATAGATAGCTTTTTCAACAGACTGGCTGTCCACATACGCTATACAAACTACCTTATTTAGGTTTCTCATAAACCCCTCAACGTCTCTGTTTGCTTGAGGCCACTTTGGGGTTACCTTTCAGTGCTGGATGCCCCAGGGTGTCAGGTAGTCTGCAAATTCATGTCCCTGGAAAGGAGGCCCATTGTCTGTCTTCACAACTTTTATTATCCCCTGGGTAGCCATGACTTTCTCTAGTTCTCTAGTTCTGTGACTACTTCCATGGCTGTCTGTGATCCTACTATCTCAAATCCAGGGTATTTGGTTTGATCATCTCCCATCCAGGAGAAGGCTAAAATCGAGACTGACCTGTTCCCACAGCATGTGGGGGCCTTCTTCTGTGATGACTGGTGGAGGGGGTTCAGGCAAGCTCCTTACCTGACACGAATGGCAAGATTTCACTGTGGTCTCTTCCAAGTCATCCATGCCCAGGAACCAGACTGTGCTTCATAGCCTGTTCTTTGTTTTGACAAATCCTTGGTGGCCATGGTAGGCTAGTTGAACAGCTTGTTGGATGAGGCTAGCAGGGATGACAAGGTGAGGACCTCGGAGTAGACATCCACTAGCATTTGTTGATAGTTCTTGAAGAACGTTGAAACAAAGATTCCAGTGTTTTCCTCGTGTCTGGAGTTCTTTGCGGCAGATGGGTCTTGAAGGTCTTCCAATCGTTAGAACTGATTGGTGCTATTGCCATCTGTAGACACTCATCTTCTTGGGTGGCTTGTTTTAGTGCTTCAAGGGAGAGGGGAATTGAGCAAGATCGTTCTGCAATGTAGTGTATAAAGGCTTATGTCACTTCTGAGGTTGCTCCTCGAGCATGCCGGGATAGATAGTCTGCTGGATTAGTGGAATCAGGTCAAAACTCCACACAGAAGTCATACTCTTGGAGCGGTAACATCCACTTTTCAATGCATGGGGGGTGTTTGGACGCTGACACTTGGAATAGTGGGATTAATGGTTTGTGGTTGGTGGTAACAATGAAGGGGTGGCAGTAGAGATAGAAGTGGAAATGTCGGAATTGCCAATGTATGACAAAGGCCTCCTGTTCTATTTGTGAATATTGCTGTTCTGTTTTAGTGAGTGACCGTCTGGCATAAGCCACTGGAGCATCTTCCTGTTTGGAACCCATACCCAAGGGGGTATTTGCCTTGGTGAGCTGTTATGGGGGTTACGTGATGCGTATGAGGTCTGGGATGAACCGACCACAGAAGCTGACCATCCCTTATTTCGGACGTGTTAGTGGGTGCTGGAGCTTCCTGGACATCCTTCACTTTGTCTGGGTCTGGTATTGTACCTTCGGCAGAGAAGGTGTCTTCTGAAGGACTCCACTCAGATGCTCATGATTTCTTTTATCGACTTGGTGTGTACGGGTATGTCATCACTTACAGTGATGACATCAGGTAGGCCATTGAGCACATTGCATGTGGTGTTCTGGAATACTTCTATAGTGCTGGAAATGCTGAAGTTGAGACAGCAGTATCTCTGCAGTTCCATATGGGTTGAGAAGGTGGTTATATATATCAGGACTCCTGATGGAGTGGCAGTTGATGGTGCCATGATCAGCCTTAGAAAACCATTGAGCTTCGTTAAGTTTGCTGAGGATGTTGTCTACTGTGAGAGTCAGGTGCCGCTCCCACTTGATGGCGATGCTGGGGAGCCGTATGTCCACACAAATGTGGACTTCTTCCAGTTGTTTCGACTTCTTCATGACAACAACTGGTGACACCCAGGACGTGGGTCCCAGTCACTTTCTCAATGATACCCGCACGCTCTAGTTTGTTTAGCTGTTCTTCCAATTTTGGTCTGAGATGGAAGGCTATGCATCAGTGCCTCAAGGCATTCAGTTGAATGGACTGGAGCTTTACTTCTCTTCCTCATAGGCAGCCAGTGCCATTGATGACTTCTGCAAATTCTCCAAGAAGGGCTGAGACTTCTCCCTCTTGTACTCCCAAAACAACTGAGGTCAATTTGAGAGCTTCCGATGTCTGCCCGCTGACCAGCATGCAATGTCCTTCCTTGACCACATAGCCGGTGGAGTCAATGCTGATTTCTCCATGAGACACGGGTGATTGAAAGCATCCTGTCAGGGGTATCGGCTGGGTCTGGCCATATGCAAACACCCTGATTTTCACCTTTTTCAGTAGAGAAGGGTTGTCGATGGACAGGTAGACACTTGCTGACATCAATTAAATAGAGGCCCCAGTGTTGATGGTTCCTGTGAGCTGATAGCCCCTTATATTAATCTGGCATTGCAGGAGATGTTGGCGTGTGGACTGGGACATGCCAATGGCAAAGACGGTTGAAAAATATAGTCCTCAAAGTCATTGTCAATGTCTTCTGAAGTGTCAAGAGTGCCTGAAACTTCCTTAGAGGTTTTAAATTTCGAGGAGCGACGCACTTTAGCAAAATGGCTATACTTCCCATATGTAGAGCAGACACTCAGGGTCTGATTTATGAAAAGTTTGCGCCGTATTAGCGTCATTTTGTTATGTAAAAGCGGCACAAATTTACACAATATAATTGTATTTTGTAAATTTGCGCCGCTTTTGCGTCACAAAATTATGCAAATGCGGCACAAACTTTTCATTAATCAGGACCTCATGATTTCCTCCTGTTCATCTGTGAAGCTACATGTACATGCCAGTTCTATCAGTTGCCTGTAAAATACATCGAGGGGCTCTTCTGGTTCTTGGCGGGTCTGTCGGAATACAAACCATTCATAGTCCCTGTTTACCATCAGCTCATAGTGGCTATTCAGAGCTCTTAGCGGGTGGCATATGATTTTGGCGTGTCTTCCGCTATATTTTTATATATTTTGTGAATGTCCTTCCTACCTAAATGCAGTAGAAGGGCCCTGCACCCTTCCGCCGGGGTAAATGCCCCTTTGAAGTAAAACTGAAGGCGCTCCACCCAGTCTTTCCATTTTGGCGCAAGGGCCAACTGTGTACCGTCCACAATTAAAGGCTCCATCACAGGGATCAACGCAATCTTTGCAAGGTTGAGGAAATTATATGGCTATGTACACTTCACTGTAAGTGTGTCTGTACTTGGATATGGACTCGCTTACCCATTCACGGCATGAGCACTGTCACCGATAGAACATTGGTGGGCTGCCAGACCGAAGGTGTTCATCTTAATCACCTGCGTCTCTGGGCTTTGGGTGTGCCAATTGCGTTCCTGTAACCACTTTCCCCTTCTTTGCTGTCTTTGACTCCAAAGTTGGAGCGCAGTTGTTGAATGTGCTTGTGACCCCTTTTGTGGGCAATGAGTTCGAGGTACTAGCTCTAGAATGTTCTCAGGTAGGGAGGGTGCGGTCACCAGTGCTACTCTGCTGGGGCAGTCATCTACAGTGATGGACAAAGTCTTGTGATTCAGAGCTGAGCCCCCATAGGTACCTGTCAAATATGCAGGAGATGAAACTCTTGCCGCTTTGGCTAAATATTCGTCTTGTAGGTGGCCGCACAGTAGCATGAAGGAGCTGGGGCCGTGCACATGCTTTAGGGCTGACCGGGAGGCGTCTCCCACATTTCTCTCCTGTGGTTCTCAATGCGCTCTTGACTGAGCAGAGCTTCTTGGGTCTTCGGTGCGGCCGTTCATTCGTGCACTGTGCCCTGTAGTTGGATGGGGTTCACACGCCAGCGTTGTCGCCAGTTTAGCATAGTGAGCTGGGGCTTAGCGCACAGCAAAGAAGACACAGAGACTTGGTTGCAGTGTAGGCATGATGTGACTAGCTCGCCCCACCCATGCTCTCCTTTTATTGCCTGATCTGGCGTACATCAGAGTGAACCATTCTGGCCGGCGCATGCAAGTAACTCTTGCTAGACCACCCCACCCAACATGGCGAGGTGGTATATTACACCAACTACAAATAACAAGACAATTAAGATTATTAACAGGTAATATTTGAACGAGTATAGTGTCAGAAGCTACAGACTTTTAGGCTGCTGGGTAGCTCTATAATGAAAACAACAGCGTCAAAGAGCATGGTTCAAGAAAGAAATAAATAAAGGAGGTTTCTTTAGTAGAAATTTCTCTCACTTGCCAATTCTGGGCAGTTTATCAGATGAAAATTCCACAAAACCTTAACACAATTCCCTGCAACCTTTGCAGTTCTTGTCTTGTAAAAAAGCACATTTTGCTTGCAGTACCCAAGTACTTATCCAAACTGGACTTACAAACATTGTCAATTCTATGCACGTACCAGCTCTGAAAGAAGCCTAGTACATTGCCTGTAATTTTAAATGTCCTGTCACAGGAAACCACTTTCCCTTCCCGCATTTATTGGCTGGAGCAAGCATGTTCTCGATTGTACCTGGCCATTTGTATTGCTTCATACTGTAATCAAATCTCCCACTAGGGCATGACTATGATTTGGGTGGTAACTGAACATTTGTGGATGAAGTGGTAAATGCCCATTTGGAAGACTCTCTGCCAGTGGAGATTACTCCAACAAAACTCTTCCTAACATAATATCCCAGTAGAGGAAGTAATTCCTCAAGAAAATTAAACTCCGGTGGAAACTCCTCCAATGATTAGATGATTTTCCATTAACACTCAACTACAAATTAAACTCTTTGTTTATTTCTCCTCAAGGAAAACAACCACCATGCATTGACCATTACTTCTGAAGTCTCCAAGCCTCTAAATGAATTTTGTGACCTGTCTTTGAGCAGTAGTAAAATGCTCTGTATAGTTCTTCCATCCATACCTCTTTTAGTCCAGTTCATCTTCTGCCCTGACTTGTAGCCGTGGCCTGGCCCTGTGTGTGATGTCCATCTTACTGTCTATAATTACTTCAAGTAATTTTCTTGACTCTTATAAACACTGAATTATTAGCACCTTTCTTCTGTGTTTGGTCTGATTGTACGTGTGTTTTTGGCATTTCTACAGAGTGAACTCATCTGGCTGTGCCTCATTGTGGCCAAAATGCAGCCCATGAGCTGGTTCATCCTTAACCTCACCTGCCATTCCCTGGCCTAGTGCCAGGGGTGCTCAAAGTGCTTTTATAATATCATAAGTTATGACTTTTATGAAATGCTCAGCAACAAAGTTATGGTAGCAAGGTGTACCAAGTCTTCAACCCTGATGACGTTCATGACATCAGCAGGGCAAGTCAATGTACATGCGATATTTACCACAACAGTTGGCATTATGAAAGGACCACAGACTCTAAACCTGCAACAGTGTAATAACAATCAACAACCTGATTTAGAGTATACAACAGAGGAATATGGGGAGGTTCGGGTGTTCACTTTATGACACTGAGCATCTTTTGTGCTCATTTTCTTTATTATATGCATCACAGCAATAATCATGTTTATACAAGGAACATGCACTTTAGAAAGACTATCAGTGTGATGTGGTTTGATTTTTTTCGATTATTTTACAAAAATATACCCCGGCACCAAATTAATTTATCTCTTTATAAAAAAAACATATTATGCACCGTGTTTTGGCACATCAGTCCCAGACCATCACACTAATACACAGCTATACATATACCAAAATCATTTCTATTTCTATAATATAATTCCTCTATTTCCATCTACTTCTCTATACATATTCATTTCTTTGGAATTTAAAAACAACATATTTCCAGACCTCCAGGTTTACAAAATTAGATATCCATGGTTACAATATGTTAATTCAACATATTCCTTGTCAACAATTATGCAATGCTTTCATCAGGAAATTAAATGTATGGAATATATTTAATAAAGTTGCTATCTGTCTGTATTTTAAAGTTTCATGGTTACAGTCTGGATCAGAACAAGGTGAAGCTGAATCTTACAAATAAAAGAATTTGGTCTGGCTCCAAATCAGTGCTTAATTTGTAAATAAAAACGTGCCCTCTTAAACACGCGGCTGCTGCATTTAAATGTGCGAGCTCAGAAAACTGAGACAACATAATCCTGAAGCCTTCGCGGACCTCTTCAATCCATTTAAAGCCACTCCCTGCCCATTCAGCTCACTTTTGCAGCTTTCTGCTTTCCCCCATTGTGACGCTTTTTTGTTTTTGTCCTCCTCCGTCTTTCTCATATGTGTCTTTTGCTCGCAGCAAACGCGAGGGGCAGAAGAAGAAGCCCCGGCCCTTAAAAAAATAGGTGCCGGTGCTCCGCACCGGAAACAACAAGCACAAACTAAGTACTGCTCCAAATAGGTGACCAACTGATTTTTTCAATACAATCGTTAAGAGTGTAGTGGGAACTAACAGTAACCACATAGCACAGCACTGGCAATTATTTGGTCGTAATCAAGGAAAACTGATAATAATGAGGGCGTTTACAAAAATCACAGATAAAGATGTTAAAAAGATAAAGTACTCACATGCAAACCGGCCCAGCCTCCCCGTAATACAATAAATCTTCTGTCCTCCCTATTGGTTTTCATGCTTAGTAACTGTCAAGTTATTGCCATGAAACTGTGAAATGGTAGCCAGATGTGCTGTGCTTGCAGCAGGAGGGAATAAACACTATTCTGGTCTATGTAGCATATATTATTCTTAGCACTAACAAACAATGCAGCTCAAGGAAATAAACAAGCACCGAACACGTTATAGAGCAACTAATTGCATACAGTGCGGCTGCAGGTCACCAAGACAAAGACAACCCGTTGCCCCCGGTTCTAATCCAAGGGTGCACTCCTACTACTAGAAACAGGCCTGTTTTAGAGGCTATTAAATGTACACCGGGACCAGACGATTTTCCTATTAACTTTTATGAATCTATTTCTAACACTATTATTGTGCCTCTCCAAGCAACCCAGAATTACTTTGTTGCTCATGGTAAAGTTATCGGTTCTGATGCAGTGGCTATGGAGACCAGATGGACCAACTTCCTTATTGAATACGGATGTAAACGTTTTGCTAATTAATATATATATTAGTCAAACACCTTGAACCACTAATTACTAAACTAATACACTATTATCAGTATGGATATGTTAAAGGTAGACTCTCTAGTGGCAATATATGTACGTTAGCCATTATATTGAATAAACTCCTCTTCATCAGTGTCAACTGTGGCCTTGGAAGCTGAGAAAGCCTTTGATAAGGTGTCCTGGCCATTCCTTGAAGAAATCTCCATCAAACACAGGCCCATATTTATACTTTTTGACGCAAACCGGCGCCGGCGCTGGTTTGCGTCAAAGAATTTACCGCCGGCTAACGCCATTCAAACATGCCAAGGGGGCGCCTTATTTATGGATTGACGTTATCTGGAGCTTCGGGCTGGTCAGAGTAAAAAAAAATGACTCTAACCAGGCAGCGCCGGCTTAGGGGAAAATGGGGGTTGTGCGTCAAAAAATGGTGCAAGTCAGGTTAGAGTAAAAAATCCTGGCTCCAACCGTACTTGCGCCATTTTTTGACGCACAACCCGTCATGCTCCCCTGCCCAATGGCCATGCCCAGGGGAGTTCTGTCCTCTGGGCATGGCCATTGGGCACAGTGGCATGTACGGGGGCCCAAGGTAGGCCCCCCTATGCCACTAAACAAAATAAAAAAACAATACTTACCTCAACTAACCTGTACTTACCTGGGATGGGTCCCTTCATCTAAGGTCCGCCCCCCGTGCGTCAAAATGACACAGGAGTATAAATAAGGAGCACAGGCCTTAAAGTCATTTTTTGGACGGGAACGTCTACCTTGCATGTCATTAACGCAAGGTGGTTTCCCGCATCCAGAAAATGACTCACACGGAGGAATTTTGACGTTCGCAAAGTTGGGCGTCATAGTAGAAATATGGTGCAAGGTTTGCGCCGAATGTGCGTAAACATTTTTTACGCGCAAACAGAGTATAAATATGCCCCACAATCTTTGTCACTCATTAATTAAAGTAACAATGGTGCTCTATGCCAACCTGACAGTGAGAATCAGGATTATTGTTTACCTTTGAGGTATTTTTCAGCTTTATCAAGGAGCAGATGAAGGATATGTCACACCCCCTTTCCTTCTTTCAAATGACCTCCTCAATCAACTAAACAACACAAGATATTAAGGGATTTTGTTTTAATTCCACCTATTTTCAAACTGCTGTTTACGCAGATGACATTCTGATATTTACGGAGGATGAAGAGACAGCTATTCCTGCTATCATGGATATTATTACTCAATTCTCTATCCTAGATTGACAACAACTAATGAAAATCTTTATCTTCCTAGGTTTAACCTTTGTTTTTTCAGTGAATTTCTAAGGTGTTTTTTAACGTGTTAAAATTGTACTATCATGTATTACTGTGTGTTAAGTTTTGTTTTTTCAGGAGATATATATATATATATATATATATATATATATATATATATATCACACAACACTAGTCCCAGAATGCAGGAGCACAGCACAGCGGTCCTGGAAAGGCCCCGAGGTGCCCTAAATATCCTTCTTCACTCCTTTTACATAACAGGAGAACCAGGACACCTCCGATGTAAAGAATACAATTTATTACAGCAAAAATCCAACGCGTTTCGGCACCAGCCTTTATCACGGATACCCTGTTATGTAAAAGTAGTGAAGAAGGATATATATATATATATATTCAAAAATATTTTTTTGCAAATATTTTGGGAGGCTGCAACATGAAATAAGATGGAGTGCTAAAAAAGGGGGGAAATGCTTGCTTGGAGGAGTGTGGACAAATAAAAAAATAGGAAATTAGAAGAGAAGCAGTTTATACAGAAAGATGAAAAAATCAACAGTCTATACAAAGAAAAAAAACAAAAGACCCCTGCCCCAAATTACAATAAAGTAATTCCCCCACAGAGTGGGTCTCCGAATCATGTTATTATGTGCATGGGGGCAGTTAAGGAAACAGATACTCCCTAATGAGATAAAAGAACGTGGCACATGTTGGGGAGGCAGCCACAAAATAAGACTTGCCATATAGGAGGAAATGAGGCTACAAAGTGTTTGAACTGTTCAGTGACCGTCTCTCAAAGCATCTGGACCTGCCAACTAAATCCAAGATATCCAGAAGGATCTCTCCTTCAGCCTTTCTGATAGATATCAGGGCCTCCTTGAGAGCAGCCATGGACACATGCTTTTGGGGAAGGGAATGGGTTGCACAAGGTGGCTGTGGGGTACAGAGGGCTGAGGTGTCACTCAACTGTTAGTGTTCTTCTGGGTGGCCAGTGAGAGGAGGAAATTATGCCTGTGCGGGGGCTGCAGCTGTAGATCTTGATTGAATCGGGGCCTCTGAAGTCAAGGAGTGGGCTGATGCAGACCCCAATGTGGGTGAGTCCTGCTCCTTGGACATTACAGATTGTTGTTGCTCATGTCAAAGATCTCCCTTTTCCTGGCTCGTGGTGTCCACAACCCCAACTCCCCTAGTTGCCTCATTAGCCTCCACTCAGAGTGTCTTGGTGACAGATCAGGTATGTCATTGAGTGGGAGCACTAACCCTGCTTGTGGTGGCTTTCTCCTCATGGTGGAGGAAAGTCTTTGTGCCCAAATTCCATTTGAGAATCTTCAGTATTGCTCAGGGTCCTGCCAAGATGAACATTAGCTAGTCTGGTCAATTGAAATGGATTGTGAAAAAGGGATTATTTATCCCACATACAAGAGATGGCAATGTGGAGTCTTCAACAAACTTGTCGCTATCCTGAGTTTTCATACTAATATGTGTGCTCTTCAAAATAGTTAGAAATTATATTTGCTAAAATATATTTTTGAATGAGGCCTTTAAAGGATGTAAACGGTTGTGATAAGAGCTTATTTCTTTGACTAATCTTGTGCTGATAGTCCAAAACTATGTTTTTCAAAATCTTTCACACATTATTTATCTAAGATGAGAGTGCATGTGCACAACAGCAAAGCATTGAAAAGGATTATGTATTATTGTTGATCTTTTACAAATATTTCACAATTTAATAATTAATTGTGTGAATCAATAATGTTATGGGTCACAAATATATGGTTGTTAGGAAAAACGTTAAAGGCACACAATGTCATTACCACATAAACAAATCTTGTTAAAATTAAAATATACCAGATCCCACATGTGCAAGTTGGGTTTTAACTATTATGTTGTCACAAAATAGAGACTTTTAAAAGCATTTCCATAATGTCAAAGTCAGATGATTAGTTAATCCAACAAATCTACTAAAATACAGGAATGTTAACATGAGTTATATGTGTGTTATGAAACAATCCAAAGTTTATTGCTAACTATAATACAGAAGGTTAGAACATCAACACAAGAGGATACCACAATATTCAAAGAATACACCTACCATCACTTTGAAGCTCAAACACTCACAGCTGAGCATTGATGGTTGGCTAGGCAGCTCTCCGGACCCTGCTGTACAGTGGTGTCATGCAGGAGTGTTAAGTACTTGGCTGCAAGGGTAAGCCCAAAATAGCCTGGGCATTTATTTAAACCTATCTCCGAAGGTCTACCCAACTCTTCAGCCAGAACTTCCCCAGCGGGTGTGAACACCGACTGTACCACAGCACAAGGAAATGTAGTGCCAGATTTGGGCTTTTGCTCCATTACTCATTTGATTCCCTGGACCACCATAAAACTGAGAGTACCTTTGGATGACCCACACACTAATTATTTCTAATTCATAGTTACCTTCTCATCAAGCTTCTCAGCCATGTTGGGCATTAGATTATTGCAAGGAGCAGAAAGATGGAGGAGGATGGTGTTATGATGAAGAGGGGATGGCTCAGAATGACCACAATATGACCGACTTCCTCTTCATGTCAGTTATTTACTGTTTATGGTGGTACACAAGGTCTTTGCCTCAACTGCAGTGTCTCCCCACAGCCCATGGGATGTTGACTCTGCTTGTCACCAGAGCGTAGCATGTTAGTTCAGGACATTATGTAAAATAAACAGAATTGTCTCAGGATGGTATATTATATGGACAGTGTGATAGTCCACCCTTCACCATTGAAAGGAGACTGTCTAATCCAGCAACCAGACTGACAGATAATAAAAATCATTCAGTGGCAAATTCAATTTGTCTCACCTATGGGCGAGCTATTGGCTTTGGCAATTCGGGTGGGAGGGGAGGTAACTTTGGGGAGGGTAACAGGACAGTTTAAAAAAGTGCTATGAAGCGGGCAGCTTTCACAGCTTCATAGTGTTTTTACTTCTCTCAGTGGGAGAAGAAACAGGTATAGAAGGAGGGCGAGGGGGAGGAGGAACAGTATGGGGGTAGGACGGGAAGAAAAGAACAGAGTGGGAGAGGTAAAAACGTTTTTAAAAAACCTCTATGATGTGGCCAGCCTTGACCGCATCATATTGCTTTTTTTATTTTACAAAAGGCATAGTATCGCAATCACAGTACGAGCAGCGGTTAATTAAACTTAATGAATCTGTTCTTGTCCAAACACCTCCTAAAGAAAGTAAGTGATGCAGGGCAAGCACTGCCTGATTAGGAGGGAGCAAAGAAGAGTGCCAACGCTGCAAACAAATTGTAAGCAATGGGTTGTTCAAAGCACATTATAGAATACAAGAGTCTTGCAAAGGACAGCACATGGTTACCGTGGGGAGACCTAGAAAAATGACACCGAAACTAAGGATACTCACTGTAAGCCAAAATAGCAAACACACATAGAAAAGATATGAAGATTGTCTTAGAGTATGAATGTCTTCAAAGCTTAAAATTGTTTCATATTCAATCAAATCAAGCACAACAGGAAATAAATTATATTTGAACTTTATTATCTTTTGCATTACTCTTCAAAGCAAAAATTGGTACCAGCCACTACCAAATAAATAACTTTTCACATTGAGAAGCTGCAATCATAAAATCATCGATAGTTTTTGAAAAATAAGGTCACATTTTCACTAAAACCTAGAATTGTGTGCAAGATTGATCTTTATTTCTGAAAGGTGTGAGAAATTAGGTTGTTGGTTGACTAGGGTGTGAGCACTGGTGAAGCAACAGTCACCATCTCTGGCAGAGCGAACCACAAAAAGTCAGTAAATTAACCTGTGCTGAGCCCTGGGTAGCTTGCCACAAAAAGCAGTCAGGCTTAACTTAAGGGCAATGTTTAAAGTATTTATGCAGTACACAAACCTTGAAAAAGACACAACACAGGAAAAAAATCCCACACCAATTTAGAAAACTAGAGTACATTTCAATAAATTATTTGACACCAAAATGACAAAAACCCAATCAGTAGAACTAGAGTGCTGATTTTTCAAAGATGTAAGTGAAAATAGAGCCAAAAAACTCAGTGTCACTCGCAGCTATATGGCTGTACATGACAGGGTGAAAGTCACAAGTTCAGGCCAACCGTAATGGAGAGGACGTTAGATAAAGGGACCAGGTTAGTCCAGCTGAAAGTGTTACTTTCACAGCCCAGCGCAAAGAGTTCTGTTTGCGGTGGATGGGGCCGCAGGGAAAGCGTAGCAGATGACTGTCTAAGTAACCTGAAGATCCTGTTGGTGTCGTACACAGTCGGGGTGGAGTTTTGTATTGGTGGTCACCACGAGTGGTCGATGTTGTAGCACAAAGAGTTGGTTCGCTAAAGTTTCATGTTGGCAGTGGGCACAGGCGTCAGGGTTTTGATGGCAATGGGCCATTTCATGTTCGTGCCTCACAGTAGTGAAATACGAATTTAGACGTTTTTCATTATCAGGAAATGTAAACTGATAAGTATTTGACCAACCTTTTAAAAAAGCACCCTGCCCTATGGGCTGCCTATGCCGTACCTTAGGTTTGGCTTATGTGTAATAAAAGGAGAGTTTGAGGGTTGGCTAGGGATTTATATTGGCATGTCGAATTGGCAGTTTAAAACTGTATTCAGGCTGCAATGGCAGGCCTGGGACATGTTTAAGGGGCTACTCAAGTTAGTTGCACAATAAGTGCTGCAGACACACAAGTGGCATTTACTTTACAGGCCCTGGGTATATGGTATACAACTCTACAAGAGACTTATAAGCAAATTCAAAAAACCAATAACGTGTATGCCAAATTTACCATATTTTAGGGAGAGAGCACTAGCACTTTAGCACTGGTTAGTAGTGGTAAAGTGCACAGAGGCCTAAAGCCAACAAAAATGAATTCAGAGAAATAGGAGTGGTGAAGGCAAAACAGTTTGAGGGTGGCCCTACAGAGAGGCCCAGGTCCAAAAAAAGGCCTAAGCACATCACAAATGTCTCACAAATCAAAACATCTACATGTGACCGGCTACCAGCAAAATACAACAGTAAGGCCATCATTACAACCCTGGTGGTCTGCAGACTGCCAGGGCCACGGTGACGGCCTGACTGCTACCAAAGCAGTGCTCTGACCGCTTTGGCAGCGGTCAGAGCACCACATTATGACTGTGGCGGTTTGGCCACTGTCGGACCGGCAGCACTGCCAGTTTCCCTCCAGAGGAGGGACTGGCGGTCCTATTCCACAAGGAGAGCACTGCATGATCCTTTGCCCTTCTACTTCACAACACCTTTGTGCTGCTGCATTTGTCACACAGAAGTAAGGTTCTTTTCTTTTTTTCTCCCTCTGTTAATTTTTCAGTTGTTCATTTCTTTTTCCTTAACTTATGGGTCCTCTATTACATTCAATTTTCCTTACCCATAATGGCAGGGAGAAGAAATCCTCATTTTACAGAGGGAGAACTATCAGTCATGGTAGATAAAATCATGAATAGAGTCACAATTGTTTGGAGACCAAGTGCCAGATACAACCATATCTCAGAAAAGGCAAATGTAGCCCAGAACAGTTGACAGACTGAATGATGTTGCAAACAACCTGTGCACACAGGAGAAAATTAGGAAGAGGTGGAATGACCTGAGGGGAGAGTGTGTTCCTCCAAGCGTCACCTGGAGGCCCAGAGGACTGGTGGTGGTTCTCCTAGCCCCCGTTACAACTTTTTCCCTGGAAGGAGAAAGTCTTGCAGATCCTTCATCCTGAAGGCTTGACAAGAATCCCTGGTAGAGTGTTAACTGGTTAAGTTACACTCATTTATGTCTTACTAAACAGAAATGTTGTTTTTGCTCTTAAGTTAACTGTTGATAATGTGTTTTCCACCTTTTTAAAACAGATAAACCAATTTGTTTTAAACTTTCACATCTATTGTTATCATCAAAGCAGTAGCATTATGGCACTATCTCTTGTTTTACTACTGGGCAATAGGTATGTTTTTTTCATTTGCTTGTTTGTTAGTTGGCCTAAATGTATTTTGTTGTAGTCAACATAACAGGTTTCAAACTACATCTATTATACCATGAATGTATTGTGCTTGTAAGTATTTTTTCACCTATTAACATATTTCGCGTCATTATTTAGTAAATGTTTGTGCATCTGCACTGCATATATTTTACTAGTAATGTTCAACTTACAATTTTTCAAGTTTTGTTACTGTTCAATTGAAATGACTACAACTACCATGATGTCTAATTTTTGTATCTGGAAAATAATTTTTAAATGTGATGTTGGGTATTCCCTCTTTTCTTCCATATATGTATATCCTTTAAAGTGTTATGCGTCTGTTAAACCCCATTTTATGCAATGTATTAAAATGGCCATATTTTATTGATATTTGCATGTTGTCACGTTCTTGTTCTTTCATTGAATTGATGTTATTGGTTTCACAAATCAAATTATGTTGACTTAAAGAATTTCTTTCATGTTATATTGTATGCAGGATATAAGTAGTAATGATAATAAATGTACTTTGCAATGTTTACACACTGACGGATGCCATTAATCCTACTAAGTTGTATAATAGTCTCAATTTTAGCCTGCTAGGCCTTGGAATGGTTTACTTCTCATTTCTCCTCTCTACTGAGTTGGGTTGAATGTGTGGTGTTGGACCTGGCCCTTTTACAGGGCAATTCCCCAGACTTTTTGCCTTTTGCCTCCTTATTTTTCTGACCTTTGTTGGCTGACGATTTGGCTCTGAGCACTTTTTCACTGCTAACTAGTGCTAAAGTGCATGAGCTCTCCCTTACAAAATTGGTATGATTGGCTTATAGCTAATTGGCATATTTAATTTACCTATAAGTCCCTTGCAAAGTGGTATCCCTATACCCAGGGCCTGTAAATTAAATGCTACTAGTGGGCCTGCAGCACTGCCTGCGCCACCCACTGAAATACCCTGTCAAACCTAACTCAGGTCTGCTAGCGCAGGGCCTGTGTGCGCAGTTTTCTGCCACAGGGACCTGGCATCTAAATTTACCTGGCAGGCCCAGAACTCCCTTTTTACTACATGTAAGTCACCCCTAAGGTACGCCCTAGATAGCCCTATGGGCAGGGTGCCATGTATGTAGAAGGCAGGACATGTTCCAGGTTGCGTGGCCTGTCCTGGTAGTGACAAACAGCCTAACTTGGTGTCTCACTGCTGTGAGTGCTGCCTTCTCGTAGGATTGCATTAGAAATGCTCTGCCGTATGTGTAAGGGGTATTGTCTGATTTATGAGGGGTAGCGTAGGCATGTTTGGTATGGTTGTGATAGTGATGAGAAATGCTGCTTACTGGTGTAGGTGTATTTTTTATTACTATCACAGAAATGCCACTTCTAGAAAGTGCGCATTTATCTGTGCTTATGACTCTGGTGTTTTGCAGCTTGCCTCCAATCCACGTCTGGGCAGACTGACAGTTGGGGCTTTGTGCATACTTTTCAAACAGCCTGTACACAGGGACGGTGGAGGTGTCACAGAGGTGCATCTACATATTGTATAGCCTTCCTCGGCTGAGAGAAGGGAGAGGCGGGGCACCCCTGCATTTGTAAAGGCTGTGCCTTGGCCCCGCACAATAGGGTTGTTTACCCCCCACTGATGTTTGGCACCTGTGCTGGAGAGAAAGGCCACTCCCAGAACCAGTTGTAACTGGTTGGAACCCCCTCTCCTCCCCATTGTAAAAAACACTGTAAACTTAGTATAAGTATAGGGAACTTTCCCCACAATTTAGACATCATTTGCGACATCACTTTGGACATTCTGGGAACTCCAGGAACCTTACCTGGAGCTGGACAGGACGCTGTTGAAAGGACTCACCAGGACCACCTTCGACTGCTACAGCTGTGGTGACCTGAAAAGCCACTGCTTGCACCCCCTTGTAGTGCTGACCTGCGGCTGAGTTCTCCAGCTTTGCGCCCCCTTTTTCATCTGTAGTCTCTAGAGGCAGGGTGCTGTGGCCCCTGATCTCTGTAGACTTCTTCCAGCATGAAGAGTGCTGCTGTGGCTGCATAGCACTTCTAGAGCGCTCCCTGGTGACCGTAAAGCGCTTCTCAAAAGCGCGTTTTACCTGCTGAAGAAAATCACTGCCGCAGCCCAGGCTGCAGATTTGGCCCTAGCGCTTTACAAAAGCGTTCTGTTTATACCCCCAAATCACCGCCGCAACTCGGGGGTCTAATTGACATCCAGTGTGAGGATCGCGCTCTTTCTGGTGCCCCCGGGGCATGAGAAGAAGCAAAGTGGAGCAAGCATGCTCCTGTCGGTGGCCCCGGGGAATGGTCTGCTGTTGGGAACGCCCACGGGGCACCAGCCGCCTTCTATCCTCCAGGGTTCACCACGGCGGCCCGGGAACCTTCTTCAAACACTCGCGCAGCACATCGGGTGCGGGCGAGTGTCTACTCAGGCCCTAGGAGGGGTCCGATCTCCAAAGCCTCGCGAGCAGGACTTGGGGGAAGGCGCGGGGAGCGTCCCCTCCCCCCGGTCTCTGCCTTATGAGCAGGATGCTCCTTTTTCTTCAAAAACAGGCATTGTGTTTTTATAAAACGGGGAAGGGAAACCTCGACTGAGGCCCCTTCCTCTCGCCCCCCTACTTGTTTGTTGGACCTTGCCTGGCCCCCACATCACAGACAGGTTGTGAGGAAGCTGAGTCAGGCCCCCACCAAGATCGCAGGCCCCCAGAGGGGCCCTTTTATCATGAGGAGAAGGTGCTGACCGCCCCTCAGCCCCAGGAGCACCGCATGCCCCCCGTTGTGCTCACAGGAGTGCCGGGGGCCCCCCATGCTCCTCTTTTAGGCACAGGGAGTGCCTCTTCTTCAGGACACCAGGTACATCCTAGGAGATATTGGCTCTACGAACCTAGTACAGACCTTGGGGGGCGGTTTATAGGTTTCCTACCTGCTTTCCTGCCATTACATATATGTGCTGATGTTCCTTTTATGGGCATGACATGCTGATACATATTTTTATGATTTGCGATATGTTCCCTAATGTTCCTTTTATGGGTATTTACGAGTTATTCATGACAAGTGCATAAAATTCTTACTGTAATTCCTGACTACTGCTTATGTTGCAGAATCCTGAGTACTTAAGTGTTCTAATGTGATAATTGCGTATTCCTGCAGAGTATTAGTAACTTGTGTAACGTTCTGACAACTGCTAAGGTAGCAGGGTATTACTAATTTGTAATGTTGGTCTAATTATGTTTTGTGCAATACAGTTTATTTTTACATAGCTCAGTGTTGTGTGTATTCTTGTGGTGTACATTTCACCTCACGTGTGTTGTGTGTGTTGTGTGTGTTGTGCAAATGCTTTACACATTGCCTCTGGGTTATGCCTGACTGCTCGTGCCAAGCTACCAAGGGGGTGAGCAGGTGTTATCTTGGACGTGTAACTCCCTTGCCCTGACTAGAGTGGGTAGGTTCTGTCTGGCTGAGGTGCATACCCTAGCCAACCAGAAACCCCATTTCTAATAAGTGGTATATTTTATGTACACTTCCTAAGTATTCTTTTTCTTTTCACAACATCTAGTCACCTGCATTTTTTAAGTTTGCATGTGTGTAGTTTCTAATGTTTGTGTAAGTACGAAAAAACACTCAAAGGTCCAATTATGCTATTAATTATTTTGTAGAAATTTTAGGTTGCTTCATTTGTAGCCCAAACCCATTTGATGCACAATACATACCTTTACAATTTGCTATTCTTATAATTCATATTATGTCCTACATCCAGAGTATGTAGACAACCATCTGCCACTGAGGATACCTCCACTCCAGACCAGGATCAAGCCTTCAGTGAGGACTCCACTCCTGCAAATCCAGATGATGAGGAGCTGGCTAGTCCATCTTGTCTGTCTGGGCAGACAGCTTCTGTGAGTCTTACTCAGCTCATATATACACCTCCCACCCCAGCTGTTACCACACCTAAGGCAATGGATACCTCCACTTCCTGTGTACAAAGGAGCATCAGCCCAATCTTGTGCCCCCAAGTTCTGGCTGCTCTTGAGCCAACACCACCACCACCTCCATTTCAGCCAGGACCCAGTGGGATGGAGCATACTCGGTCAAACAAAGCCACAGGGTAGTGGGGGTAGGGTTTGTGTGAGGGAATATGTAGGCCAGCAAAGTGAGGACACTGGCTTCACTGACACGATTGACTAAGTCTTGGGATTCTGACATTGGTCCCAAAGCATGATCGGCCAGGTCCTTACAGAGCTCCAGGACATGAAGCAGTTGCAGAGGGAGCACAATGTAGAGATGAAAACTCTAATTTGAGTTTCCTGACTGGGGTGCTGTTTGACATTTACCACCATATGTGCAGGGCTTTCCCAGCAACATCTACCACTTTCTGTGGCCCTACAATACCTGGGCCTACTACAGCTGCCTTAGCCAAAGAATGGTTGTCCCTGCCACAAGAAGAAATACCTGCAACCACCACAGTCCCTGCAATTGTGGATAACCCCCTTCCTCCCCCTCCCCAGAAGAGGGTGTACATCTGTTCATCTGGACCACCGGGAGAGGACATCAAGACCTCCACCACCAGCAGCAAGAGACGCAGAACCTAATTATCTTTGGTGTGTGTGACCACTATTCACTCTTTGGACTATTTTATGGAAACATTTACCTTTTTGATGCCAGTTGCATTTTGTGCTTTTGATTTTGAACAATTTTGACTTCACAATAATAGTTTCATTCACCATGATTGACTGTTTTTTATTTTTATTAACCATTACTTTTTTATTTTCATCCTATTTCACTTTGTCTGTGTTTGTAGAATAAAATCTAAACCAACAAAGTCAAACACTGGCGTTGTAATTCTTGTACTATTTTTTTATTTCTTGTCTTCATTCCATCATTATCACAGAAATGAAAATAATTAACAAGATTGCTTTTTTTTAAAGAAAAGTCAGTAATGTTTCCTGCATTTTCCAAAAAGTAAAAATATAACAAACATCACAAATCTAAAAATCTTATTTTCATACAATTGTGAGAGAAGAATTGTTTGTCAAACTTTGCAAAACAGTATGTAATTCATGCATAAAGTACTTCATGTCATTTTTTATTTGCAGTTCGAGACCTCGACACCCTGGAAGAGCAGGACATAAACCTAAAAATCAGATTAAAAAGGCAAATTATTATTGATTCATTTCATCAGCTGGAGCCAGATTTTCTGCCTCACAATAGGAATCCCACATCAATCACACCAATAGTAAAAATCGTGACTTTGCTACATTTTCTGGCCACAATATCATTCCAATCCACTATGGCATTATCTTGTGGACTGTCACAACCAACTTCAAGTGGTGTGCTACAAAACGTTCTTGCTACAATGATGATACACATCAACAGCTTCATATACTGAACACAAAGTGAGGATTTTGCAAACGTGAAGGGATGAGTATTCTTTGGGTTGACTTACACATGTGGTTAGATCAATTTAAGCAGCACATATTGCCTTGGTGGCAACATTAAATACAAAATAAGTCTAGTGCAGTATCAAATACTTTTATTTAATATTTAATTTAATCACTGTGCAAGTTGCCTTTGTACAATATATGTACCTCTAAAGTGTGTGTTTGTTTCACAGGATAAACCCATGTCCCCTTTGTACTTTGCAACAGCAGCATAAATTTGCAAATTTCACAACTTTGAAAGTCCAAATGAAGATGACATGGTGAAGGAACCTAAAAAAGAATGACAACAAAAGATGATTTACATTATATGACAAAATCGACACATGAAAATAGATTTTTTATGATGACACCTTTATTAAGACCAATTAAAGAAAAACAATGTAAATGAACACAGTAGTCAATTTGAGAAAACTATGATCAACAAACATCTTTGTCCAGGAATTTCCTAAACTTCCCATTCCTAAAACATGTCCAGCATGAAACTTTTATACTCATATTAAAAGTTGTTTTGACATTTAATGTAATAATATGTAAAGATGTACTTACACTCATGTAACGATGTTGCCAATAACATCTTGACAACATCAATTCCTTCCTCTTCATCACTATCATCTTCATTTGGCATTTCAACATCCTCACTCGGTAGCTCATTATGGTCACCATCCTCTCCAATGTACGTTCCGTCGCATGGCTATGTTGTGAAACATGCAACACGCCATGCTGATTTTGCATAACTTATCGGGTGAGTAAAGGGGGGTTCTACCACTCTTATCCAGACATCTAAATCTGGACTTTAGGAGCCCAAAAGACCACTCCACTGGCTTCTGTGTTCTTTCATGGGCCTCACTGAAGCAGACTTACACTGGCTTTTTTGGACTTCTCAGCAGTGCTAACAACTATGGTCAGTTAGGATAAGCTGACTCTCCGATATGAAAGAAAACAATGAGCCAAAATATGTAATCCTATTATAGATCCTAAAACTAAGAATTTACCAACTGATTTTACTGACAGGTTGCACTTACCAACAAGCCAGACCCTCTCAAGTCCAAACTGTGACATTTTCAGGGGTATGCTGTTGTTCCATAGTACAAAGGAATCATGTGTTGATCCTGGGAATCGCACAGACACACTTGAGATGTACAAATCAGGTAAGCAGACAACTTGTACATGGATTGAATGGAATTTCTTCCAATTGCAGTAGACCTGTTCTCTGTTGTGTGGTGGCGCTAAGGCAATATGTGTGCCTTCAATTGATCCAAACAGATGGTAGGCCACCCACAGCATTAAAATCTCCCTTCACATAGTCAAAATCCTCATTTTGTGATAACTGTATGTAGCTGTAGATGTGTCTCATCATTGAAGAAATAACTTTTTGTAGCACACCACTGACAGTTGGTTGTGACATGCTACCAGATACTGCCACCGTGTATTGGAATGATCCTGTGGCCACAAAATGTAGTACTGCCATGATATTGGTGTTATTGGTGTGGGATTCCTATTGTGAGGCATCAGATCTGGCTCCAGCTGATGACACAAATCAGGAATAGTTTGCCTATTCAATCTGAATTATTTTAATAATATCCCATTCTGCCATGATAGCAGAGTCTGGAAGTGGTTGAAAGACTTGAGGCTGTGGTCTTCTATCTCTCCCCGGGTTCATATGTCTGCATTTTAGAAAAAATATATATTTCTGTAGATGCATAAACATTTCTGTGATAATCCACACAAATCATACGTCTTTGTAAAAACCTATTTTTTGTAACGTATCTGAACACACATTTTTTAGTGATGTTGGAAATTAAAAAAATATTTTTTACATGTCTGATATTTTTAAAAAAACAATCTGTAAATAATCCATTTAAGATGTATTATTTACACCTAATTAGTTTTTTTCTAAAAAAATCAGTCAACGGAAGTATAATCCAAATCCTGCCACTATTGCATTTAACTACATTAAAGCACTATAATATACTGTCTTAATTTCTTAAAAAGTGTAACTTTCACTTCTTGTATATGTAAACAAACTAGCACCCATTTTGAGTGGTAGTGACGCATTTAACATTAAAAAATACACTGTTTCACAATCTAACGTGGCGGGTGTCTGACCTTGCCATCAGGACATTTGTAATCAGATGGCCGTCAGCGGAAGCTGCCTGCGTAGTGAGTGTAAACTCGGCAACGGACACAACCATAGGCTAATGTGTGTGACTGCAATCTACGAAACCCAATGGATGTGTCAGTTTCCGTTGATGATTGAGCACGGCATTTAGATATGTGCAGCGTATCGAAAAAAGCTCACTTGGCTCTTAACACTGCAGCCAACAACACCGCTGCAACTTTTGCTGCTGTTTCCAACCTCTGGGAGCCAGCATACCAGAAAGACCAGGTGGCAGGGCTCCTAGCTTCTCAGCTGAGTACAGACTGACTACAAAGGTCCTGTCGCTGTACAGCCAGCTCTATGGCTCACCAGAGGAACAGGTACATGTTTAAAATTAAAATGTATTTCTCACAAATTTTTTATTTTAAGAAACACAGACTAAAATGTTCCTTTTAGTTTGTATGTGAAGTTTGGGTTTGGAGTGGTCAATGCAATATTTAGGCTGTTTACAAAACAATGTTTATCAATGCTTCTAAATGTCTGTAAATTAAAACAAAAATGTACCTTGATGATTTAGGTAACTCTTCATTTAAATTTACTCACATTTCAAAGTTTTCTATTTACAGACTGCATGTCCCTTACACCCAATGACCAGTAGACACTGTGCCATGTGTATAAATGAAAAATACACCCATATGTTGAAACGAGAGAAATGTAAAGTGCAGAAAAATCATTCATGTTATGAACTTGCCTGCATAATTATTTTCTGCCCTTCAAATTTCTTCCATATAAAAAAAAATAGTGTCTGTTTATGTTAACGGTGCCATATATGACGAAATGTTTGTCCTGTGCTATAAGTACATGCAACACAGGCTCTCAGTCACCCAGACAAATATTTCCCATTCCTACACACACATGTTCATACATCAGAAAAGTGCCCTTAGTCATAGTATATGGTTCAAAGCATAGTATCTGGCTCTATGGACATTAGGCATTAAGTCAATGCAGCTGGGCGTGGGGGTGTGTGGTAACAATGCACAAGTTGTTTAGATTGTAGGAGGTCACAATGATTTGCACTGATCAGCATTAGCTCTCACTACATGAAATGTTTCAGACCCATGGCCTGGATTTGTTAAATAAAGACATGAAAAGTGATGAGGGTATTCAACCGGTCACAAAAAATGAGTAGTTTCAAGAAAAAATGTAATTAAAGAAATATGCTGTACTAACTTTTTATAAATGCTTGTGATAGTTGTTTTCAAAATTGTTACATCAATACAAACAAACCCTCACAATTTATTTTCTTCTTTTTTCATATCCATCAGAAAATGGCCATTTGGAAGGCCATTGCCAAGAATGTGCAGACCATAGGTATCTACAAGCTGTGCAGCATTCACTCTAGGAAGAGGTAGGAGGACCTACGACGCTAGACCAGAAAGTCATCAGACGTCCAGCTCGGCCAGTCCTCCCAACATAGGAAGCACGTGCCCTGCACCCTGACCACCCTAATGGCCCACACAATACTTGCGGTGGCCTATCCCGAGCTTGATGGGCAGTTGAGAACCCAACAGCAGCACCAAGGGGGTAAGTTATTTTTTCGAGTTCTTATTGTTAGTTAACTTTTTTCGTTTCAGTAACAAATTATGGCATCTACATAAAGGTTGCCACACATCCAACACACAAGAAGATGTAAGTTTTGCACAAGGTGTATGATGATGTGTTTTGTCTATTGATCTGTGGTAAATGTTACCTCTAGATTTGTGAGCACTACCAAAGGACTGTTTCCAGCAGACACATGCTTGCCTAAGAAAAAAGAGGTATCTGTATTTCGTCTATGTTATGAGGGGCAGTTGTACCAAAAAGTCCACAATTTATGATTGTGTCAGGTGTGATGCTCCAACACAATTTTGAGGTTATATTGGCCCTCTTATTAGTGGCATGGCATACAGTGCAGTAGATGTTCCAAACTTCAAATTGATGAGTTAGTATAATGAACAAACAATAGTGAGCATGTGATTCAAAATTACTAGGAGCATGAGAACAATGGCAATTTTCTTTTAGCAAAAGCATAAAAAATATGATTTCAATGCAAAATTCAAGTCAGTTCATGTTAACAGTTGCAGATTGACATGAATCCTTACTCCTTCACAAACGTGTATGTAAGGGTGGAAATGTGAATTTGGATGGCGGACAAGGATGTGGATGGTGAAGGTCCTGTACAGTCTGCAATGACTAGGGACTGGTCACTTGTGGGGGCCTCTGAAGAAGTTGACAAGATGATGGCCTCCGTTCCAGTCCCCTCCCCCACCATGCCACTGTGTCCATTGGTGTCTGATGTTTCTCCACCCAACACACAATTGCCAGCTGCTTCCCCGCATTCGTGGCATCTCCTGCGCCTGCTCCTGACGATACTAAAAAGACACACACAATATGTTTATTGGATATGTGAAATAAAAATGATCACAAGGTTTTTTTTAACAAACCATTTCCTAATTTTCATGTTCCACCTACTACAAGGTTTATAACCTTAGGTATACTTTACCATTACTCCATGAATGTAGGCAACATATTGAGGACCCATTTGCTCATAGTTTTACCATCATTACTCCCATTAAATTGTTGATAATTCTCTAAGACACTTCAAATTTCTCATGGAATTATTTAAAACCTCTAAATGGTACAGATTGGTTGTTTTGAATAGTGAACTCCTGTCACAAAAATAAATATATACATTGTCCATCAGCAAAAGTCCCTTTCACTAACTCCTTTTCTTAAATATTGATTTATCATCTGGATATAACAAAAGACACAAAAATGTTGTTTTTGAGTATGTATTACTCTGTTTCTAATGTGGACACATTCCTGGCTGTTTCATTTACTAATGTTTGCATACCAAATTCATAGTTGTAGAAACAGACTGGCTTACTTCCCAGATGCAACAAATTGTTGCATTTCTGGATGCCATTCATAGTTCGATGTCTGGCATGCAGAGATCACTTGCCAAAATA
The DNA here is from genome assembly GCF_031143425.1 of Pleurodeles waltl. NCBI lineage: Eukaryota > Metazoa > Chordata > Amphibia > Caudata > Salamandridae > Pleurodeles > Pleurodeles waltl. The sequence goes on along the minus strand of NC_090450.1, from coordinate 741,479,328 downwards.
GTGTCTGCACTAAACGCAGACTCCCAACCAGCCCAAACTTGTCCCCAAATCCTGTGCCATCCTCATCCCAATTCCCAACTTCAGCCCCAATCCCAAGCGCACTCACTTCTTTGCAGATACTCACTCCAACAGACACAAGCAGCACACCCAGACCCAAACACACCAAGAAACACAAGCAGACACCCACATACACAAACTACTGACACTACACCCACATGCACCACACCTACAAGCACCAACACACCCACGGGCACCACAACCACCTCAACAGTACACTCATCCAAATAAACACACTCACAGAAAACAACACCTGCAAGAAAAACAATACCCAAAAAAACCAAACGCATACATTCACCCGAACACCAAACACCTGCTACATCACGCACATTCAAACATATACAAGACACACATGCATCTGCAAAACATATTGACCCCCACAGGGGCCTGACTTTAAGGATCGAGGGGCCACACCCTTGCACCTTTTGGACATAAAAAGCATCTGTCAGGCTGTGCAAAGGTCAGCCTGACAGACACTCTTTATTTTCAGGTCAGGCTGCCAGGACTGAGACACGTGTTAAATGCACAGGCTCCTAGGTTCCTGAGCTGAACTTTGCTTGGCTGAGGAGATCACAGTCCCGGTGGGCGTGACCTCCTTTGGTGCAGAGTAGATTGGAGTGGCATAAAGTGTACTGCCATTACAGATAACACATGCAATAGAAATGAGCATCACATTTGCATACAGTTTTACGGAAAAAAACATAAGGCGGACAAATGATAATATGTGGAAATATCATCTAGTGTATTGGTTTGTTTGATTGTATTATAATATTTGTTTCAATCGCACTTCAGAATTACCACAAAATGTGCCTCATTTGTGCTTTCCTAATTTGTATATATTCTGAAATACCTGCACAGTTTAATAACAGTCATTTTGTGTGCTAGAAAACAATGACATACAGCCTTCCTCTGGCACACCCCTAGTAACCAGCATGTCTTTGAAGTGAGAGAAAGAAAAGTAAACACCAAGCTCCCTGGAAGACAGAGCCTGGCATTTGACCTCTGTCTCTGAATGCACAGCAAGGGTGACAAGATGAAAACAAGATTTAAAGCCTGAGAAAGAAGTACTGGTGGAAGAACACAAGGGGCCTGGATAAGCAAGCTATGCTCCAAGAAAGGGATGAACTCAAGCTTCAAAGCCTAAAACAAATAAAGTCATAAAACAGAAAGCAGTTACAATGACTGCTAAAGGAGAAGCCCAGAATCAGAGAACTGCTCCGTTGGTCACATGGAGTCATCTGGTAACCTTATCAGACAATTACGTATTTACCATAGCAACAAGAGGGTAAAAATATTTACACATGATAAAGTGGAGAAGCAAATACTGGCTAAGGGCAAACTGATGAAGGAAGAATGTTACTGAGGCGAAAGATAGGAAGGCATATTCCCTGCGAAAAAGGATTCCCTGTCCAAACAAACCTTTACCATACCCCTGACCTTGATTGGGGGGTAACAGTACAGTCAGCCCATTGTCCTCCTGCTCACCAGGTTGCACTCTGAGGATCATATTTGTGGTCACCGTTTGGCCCTGGCACGAGCCCACACAATTGAAACTCAGACAAGGAGGCCATGCAGGAACAGAACCCCCACAAGCCACCACGAAAATGTGATGTCAACTCATACAACATGTACCTAAAAAAACCTTTCCTACCGAAGATGGGCAAACTAAGAGGTTGCATGGAAGATCTTCAAAACAGAAGACATACCTGACTGCAATGGTTTGCACATACCATGGTCGGGTATGACTAAACGCTCAACCATTTCATTTTGATCTGAGAACATGAAAGTTTCCTTTAACCCCTTCTGTGCCGTGGAGGTAATGGTTACATCCAACAGCACAGTGGTCATGTGCTGAGGACGTAACCATTATGTCCTCGGCACTGAGCTCAGAGGGAGCACTAGTGCTCCCTCTGTGGGCTTCCCTCCCACCCCTCAAGGCAGGGATGGAAGGGGAAGCCCACCCAGCCCCCCTAATGACTTCAGCGCGCGATCACAGGTTGCCAGTCGCACTGGAAGACATTTGCTTCCAGTGTGACGCAGGAGAAACAGGTGAGTTTCCCCTCCGGCGGGTGAGGGGTTTGAAACAAAGAGGTACCGGGGAAAAGGAAAGACTTTTCCTTTTCCCTGGTGTCTCTTTGAGCATTCCTGCTGCCCGATCGCATTACCCAGACTCCTCAGCAAACCTCAAAATTTGCTTAAAAAATTATATTTTCCTCATTTTTCTTTGTAGGATCACCGCTGTGGCACAAATTTCCTACCACCCAGCGTTCCCCTCAGTCTCCCAAATAAAATGATACCTCCCTTGCATGGGTCCCAAAGCAGAGTCAGCCTAAAAGATGTATAAAAGAAAAATATGTGCTCATCAACTTGCTGTGCTATCCCTTCAATCTCTACAGGTTGTTGGCATTTTTCTGTTGCAGGCACCTGGGCCACCCACACAAGTGAGATATCATTTTTATCGGGAGACTTGGGGGAACACTGGGTGGAAGGAAATTTGTGGTTCCTCTCAGATTCCAGAACTTTCTGTCACCGAAATCAGAGGAAAAAGTGTTTTTGTGGCCAAATTGTGAGGTTTGCAAAGGATTCTGGTTAACAGAACCTGGTCAGAGCCCCACAAGTCACCCCATCCTGGATTCCCCTGGGTGTCTAGTTTTCAACAATGGACAGGTTTGCTAGGTTTCCCCAGGTGCCGGCTGAGCTAGAGACCAACATCCACAGCTAGGCACTTTGTAAAAAACAGCTCTGTTTTCTTTATGAAAATGTGGTGTGTCCACGTTGTGTTTTGGGCCATTTCCTGTCGCGGGCGCTAGGCCTACCCACACAAGTGAGGTACCATTTTCATCAGGAGACTTGGGGGAACGCTGGGTGGAAGGAAATATGTGGCTCCTCTCAGATTCCATAACTTTCTGTCACCAAAATGAGAGGAAAAATTGTTTTTGGCCAAATTCTGAGGTTTGCAAAGGATTCTGGGTAACAGAACCTGGTCAGAGCCCCACAAGTCACCCCATCTTGGATTCCCCTAGGTGTCTAGTTTTAAAAAATGTGCAGGTGTGGTAGGTTTTACCACGTGCCGGCTGAGCTAGAGGCCAGAATCCACACCTAGGCACTTTGTAAAAAACAGCTCTGTTTTCTTTCTGAAAATGTGATGTGTCCACGTTGTGTTTTGGGCCATTTCCTTTCATGGGTGCTAGGCCTACCCACACAAGTGAGGTAGCATGTTTATTGGGAGACTTGGGGGAACGCTGGGTGGAAGGAAATTTGTGGCTCCTCCCAGATTACAGAACTTTCTGTCACCAAAATGAGAGGAAAAAGTGTTAATTGGGGCAAATTGTGAGATTTGCAAAGGATTCTGGGTAACAGAACCTGGTCAGAGCCCCACAAGTCACCCCATATTGCATTCCCCTAGGTGTCTAGTTTTCAAAAATGCACAGGTTTGCTAGGTTTCCCCAGGCGCCGGCTGAGCTAGAGGCCAAAATCCACAGCTAGGCACTTTGTGAAAAACAGCTGTTTTCTTTCTGAAAATCTGGTGTGTCCACGTTGTGTTTTGGGGCATTTCTTGGTGCGGGCGCTAGGCGTACCCACGCAAGTGAGGTACCATTTTTATCGGGAGACTTGGGGGAACACTGGGTGGAAGGAAATTTGTGGCTCCTCTCAGATTCCAGAACTTTCTGTCACCAAGGTTTGCAAAGAATTCTGGGTAACAGAACCTGATCAGAGCCCCACAAGTCACCCCAGCTTGGATTCCCCTAGGTGTCTAGTTTAAAAAAATGCGCAGGTTTGGTAGGTTTCCCCAGGTACCGGCTGAGTTAAATGTGATGTGTCCATTTTGTGTTTCCTGTCGCGGGCGCTAAGCCTACCCACGCAAGTGAGGTACCATTTTTATCAGGAGACTTGGGGGAACACAGAATAGCAAAACAAGTGTTATTGCCCCTTGTCTTTCTCTACATTTATTCCTTCCAAAAGTAAGACAGTGTGTAAAAAAAACGTCTATTTGAGTAATGTGCTGTAATTCACATGCTAGTATGGGCACCCCAGAATTCAGAGATGTGCAAATAACCACTGCTTCTCAACACCTTATCTTGTGGCCATTTTGGCAATACAAAGGTTTTCTTACTACCTATTTTTCACTTTTTATATTTCAGCAAATGAATTGCTGTATGCCTGGTATAGAATGAAAACCCATTGCAAGGTGCAGCTCACTTATTGGCTCTGGGTACCTAGGGTTCTTGATGAACCTGCAAGCCCTATATATCCCCGCCACCAGAAGAGTCCAGCTGACGTAACGCTATATTGCTTTAAAAAATCTGACATCGCAGGAAAAAGTTACAGAGTAAAACGTGGAGAAAAATGTCTGTTTTTTTCACCTTAATTTCAATATTCTTTTAGTTTAGCTGTTATTTTCTGTGGGAAACACTTGTAGGATCTACACAAATGACCCCTTGCTGAATTCAGAATGTTGTCTACTTTTGTAATGTTTAGCTTTCCAGCATTGGTTTCTCACCCATTTGAGTCACTAACTGGAAGGAGGCTGAAAGCACAAAAAATAATAAAAATGGGGTATGTACCAGTAAAATGTCAGAATTGTGTTGAGAAATTGGGTTTTCTAATTCAACTCTGCCTGTTCCTGAAAGCTGGGAAGATGGTTATTTGGGGAGCCTTCTTCTGCAGCCCTTTTTTCCCATTTCTTTTTAAAAAAACGAAATTTTCGCTGTATTTTGGCTAATTTCTTAGTCTCCTTCAGAGAAACCCACAAAGTCTGGGCACCTCTAGAATCCCTAGGATGTTGGAAAACAATGACGCAAATTTGGCGTGGGTAGCTTATGTGGACAAAAAGTTATGAGGGCCTAAGCGCGAACTGCCCCAAATAGCCAAAAAAGGCTCAGCACAGGAGGGGAAAAGGCCTGGCAGCGAAGGGGTTAAAGTGCAGCATTTTACTTTCTGTGCAGTGAAAACACAAAATTTCAATATAAACTAAAACATATTGTGACATTGGATTAAAAAACAGCAACATCCAAATACGTTTGAGTTCTTGTATTTGAATAAACACTATTTCATTGAAATATCAGATTCCAAACAGAGATAAATATTAATATATAGAAAATCCACAGTTTTTCTAAATGATTAAGGGGTTACACCATTCTAAAATGTCCAAAATGTTAAACTAGTATTGAGCTTAAGACAGCCTGCCCATTAAGCACACATCCTTGCTATTTTGAATTAGTTGAGATTAGTGAGCTGTTCTACATAAGTAAATGCAGCAAAGGTGAGCACTAGAGGGCGAGCATGCATCTACCTTACCACGAGGCAAATATGCAGAGTAGCGCCTCTTGTACGCCATTCACAATAATTTAAATCATTTGCACAGCTGCTGAGATTGGGAGGTAGAAATTATAAATAAACACAAACAATGGGTGAGGGTAAAAAGAAACACAAACAACTTGCGGGTGGCGGGATAAAGAAACAGAAACAAAGTGTGGGTGCATGGGGATGAAGAAAGACGGACAACGGAAACAGTACCTGATTCACAGCACAATCAGCGGAGGAAGACTTGAATAAATAAGTGCTTGGTCCATGCTTCACCAGAGAAACAGGAAGTGCTGACAAGGCTGACACTGCTCAATTAGTGGGCAGCAAAGATCAGTGACAATTAAGCCAACAAATGGGAAGCAATGGGCGGGCTGTAAACCCCTTATTGTACAAAATAGTGTCTCAAAAGCTAAAACACATTCACTAGGGCATGCTGCTCAAGCAGGGTCAACCCTATAAATTAGGTAACTAGTCAATCTCACCTAAGAATACTCTTAACATTATTCCCTACCAAGATACCTAGATGGGCGTAGATCAGTGTCAAGATCTATATTTAAATCCCATAGCAAGGCGATGTTATGCTACAACAATCTTGCACACAACTACTGGGTAGTGCACCAGCAGCCCACTCCCATACAGCAAGACATCTGAATTGCAACTGGAGGATCCTAAAACTGCATTTAAGTACATTTATGTTCCCTATTATACCTCTTCTGAGGTAGTGTGGATGGAAGTCTGCACAGTGTGGAGATATATAAAGCAGCAGCATACCCTGTATCACCTGCAGCAAAGACAGGTGAAATATTTTAAAAAGGGGCTTCTATTACATGTTTAATACATCATGCCTCCAAATGTGCCGTGGATGTGAGGATAATGTGTGTGCATTGTCTTGTAGTGACTATTGAATATGTTAAAGATGGTACCCCAAGAGGCACGTGTAGCCCCAGTACGGTGTTGTTTCTTACCCATGAGCAACATGTCACAAAATCCCCAGCAAACAAGAGGCATACAAAAAGTGGACGTGGCAAATGTAGTTGTCATATGTGCTTCCAGGAAAGGCAGTATACACATTAGTGTTGCAGCCCCTGGGATTGCAGACAGCTTAGACACTGATGGAGTGCCAGCAGTGTCTGTTGTAAAATAGGCATGGTGTGCATGAGATGACTGAAATGCCATGTGGGTACAGCCAATGGCACCTTGCACATAAGGGAGGTGGGTAAAAGCAAAGAACACCCTTGCCATCCTTTGCCTTTCCACTAATAACTGTGCATTGGCAGTAAACTAGTGCACCCTTCTGTTAATGCATCTCAGTAGCTGATGCAAGAACTGAGACTGGCTTGCCTCTTTAGAAATTTTTTGCCATAAAATGGAGTGCAGCCAGTATTTTGAAATAGGGAGGGATAACCTGCCCCTCCAACCCTTACTACAAAAATCTATGGATACATGTGTGGATAACTTCACAGTGAGGGCGGAGAACTCTGCATAGAAGATATAAGAGGCGGAGACGGAGGTTTTTGAAAAACATTTTGTAGTGTCACTGTAATACTAAACATACTTTTTTTTGCTTGCATAACTTTATTTCCGATCACTGAGATCATAAAAGTACATACTACAAATATAAAAGAATACATATTAGTAAAAGACCTACGGTCAAGCAGATAAAAATACAATATAGTATAACACAAATTTAGAAAAGGCAGTGCAATGGGTTTCACGTTTGCTTGTGTTAGAGCTGGTAATGTTATAAATCCCTAGCTGGACTTTTCTTGCCACATAAATTGAAAATGAAAAGTAAAACAGTTGACATAAATGATCTAATTCAAAGTGCCACAGCCGCCATGAGCGCGAAGGAGAGACACAAAAGGAAAAAGAAGTTTGCTTGTTATCAAAAGTATTGGCAAAAGTGTAATTATCCATGTAACAGGGTTGATGTCCAAGGCGGTAACAAAACCGCCCCAAGGAGGGACAAACATAAAGCATTTACCAATTTACCAATGATAACAAAGCATTTTTGCCCATTAACAGGTGATAGTGCTGTGCGTGAGATGGGCGTGGGTAAAAGCCAACAGATATATTACAACAGGTCAGAGCGTTTGCGAGCTCGACCTAAAAAGTTTAGTAGCACCTGATGTGCTCCTAAGAATATAATTTTTTTAGGTTTGAGAATAAAAAAGTAAATATTGTGCGTTATGCCGATAAGTAAAGCCTAATATACAAATAGGTTAAGACCTTACCGATAGATTAAAAAATATATTTACAGTTGTTAACTAACTGCATATGTATGTAATAGTACCTAAACAAAAATGGCCAATTTAAATTAAACACCAAATTCATATGCAACGCAAATTAAACCTGAAGGTTTTAGAGCGCTTTACTTAAGCACCTATTTTGGTTAAACCTATGTTGTTAACTCAACAGGAAGACGTAAAGTATATTTTCCACATGTAAGTTGCTATTTTTGGCTGTTATGCCATATATTTTCTTTACTTTTGTGCTGCTTTGCTTTATTAGGTGGAATAACATTTTTTGTTACCGGCCAAGTCCTATGATGTAGCAGGAAAAATATATTTTTTATTTAACATAAGGCTTGAAACTGTAGCAAGGGTGAGGAACTGTAGCACTTTAGTTAATATTTATTTTGTTTTAAAGGGTAGCGCTTGTAATTTATTTTAAATGTAGAAGAATAAAGAAGAATGCAAAGAAGGTGTACAAAAAGTTGAGGTAGATAAACTTAGAGGTAGGTGTAAATAGAGTTTGGGGTAGATAAAGTAGGTAATAGTAGAGGTAGGTAAAAATAGAGAAAGGTACTAGAGCTGGGTGTAGGTGTTGGGAGGTAAGTGGATAGGTGTAGGTAGAGGTAGTTGTATGGATAGGTACAGGTAGATAGAAGTAGGTGTAGGTAGAGGTAGAGGTAGGTAGAGGTAAAAGTAGGTGTAGATAAAGTGTATATAAATAAAGTTAGCTGTAGGTAGAAGTACGTTTAGGTAGATGTCAATGTAGGTAGAAGTAGAGGCAGAGATAGGTGTAGGTAGAGGTAGTTAGCAATAGAGGTACATAGAGAAAGAGATAGGTAGAAGTAGGATAGGTGTAGGCAGAGGTATGTATAGATAAAGGTAAACATAGGTAGAGGTAGATAGTAGAGAAAGGATTAGAGATAGTTAGAGATAAAAATAGGTAAAGGTAAAGGTATGTGTAGGGAGAGGTTAATGTAGGTAGAGACTGGTTTAAATTAAGGTAGATTATAGTAGAGAATGGTAGTCATAAATTATAGAGTTGAAGGTGGATAGAGGTAAAGGTATGTATAGGTATAAGTAGAGATTGGTGTAGGTAGATGTTGGTATATGTATAAATAGGGGTATGTATAGATAAAGATAGAGCTAGTTGTAAGTAAAAGTAGGCATAGGTAGAGGTAAAGGTAAGTGTAAGTAGAGGTAGGTAGAGGTAAATAGCAGTGGAGGTAGGTAAAGTCATTTGTATGTGTAGGGAGAGGTAGGTATAGGTAGATGCAGAAGTAGGTCTAGGAAGAAGTATTTGTAGTTAAAGATAACATTAGAAGTAGGTAGAAGTACAGGTAACAAAGTAGAGGTAGGTGTAGTTAAAGGTAAGTGTAGGTAGGTGTAAGTGATGGTGTAGGTAGAGATAGGTGTAGGTAGAAGTAAGTGTAGGGAGAGGAAGCTAGAGGTAAGTAGATATAGATTTGCGTGTAGGTAGAGGTAGCTGTCTATATTGTTACAGGTAGTTATAAGTTGGTGTAGGTAGAAGTAAAGGTAGGTAGAGGTAGGTGCATGTAAAGGTAGAGGTAGGTAGAGCTAGGTAGAGGTTGATGAAACTAGAAGTAGATGTATGTTGATCTACGGTTACCAAAGTGAGCTCATAAACAACCACTAATTGGTAAAGTTGAAATATATGCGGTTTTATCCTTTTAATACACTATGTTTGTGAGTTAAGAACGTTACTCTGAATGTATAATGTTTTATATTTCAAATGAAAAAATTACAAGCCTTTTGAAAGTGTGCACATGGACATGTAGTAATGCAAGTGATTTTTTTTTTAAAGCTGTAGTAATCAAGATAATCACCTACGACAAACCAGATATAGTTTTGTTCCCAGCTTTTCATTGTTATATCTAGCTTAAGCCTGAAATGATAAGCGATGCAATGCATTGCTGAAGACAGAAGCACATAAAGGTGGTTATCCACATTAAAGCCACTTCTAGAGACTCTAAAAATGCACCATTTACTGTCGTACATTAGGCAGCACTTCAAAAGTGCACAGAAATGCGAATGTTTTAGGCTGTGAGAGAAAGAAGGAAATGAGTACAATAGAGAAGTTCACACAGGAGAAAAGGAGGACTAGGTGGTCTGGGCGGGCGCTGTGATTTTAGCACAGTTTATTGGAAGCAGCCTAGTGGGAGGGTAAGTTAGCTATTCCAGCAAAGTAATAATTCTTTTTTTGGTATGCCTTTATGCCGTTGTGTCAGAATAAAAGTGCCTAATCGAAAATAAACACAAAAGTTGTATATAGCGCAAATTAAAACAGAACTTTGTAGTCTGCTTTAGATAGGTGTTTCTTTTAAAAAGTATCAATGATATGTGAAAAAGCTCCAGGATGAAGTGAGTGCTGACTGTAAAACAACAAAAGCGGTTTGCAGTGCTTGGATCTGTACACTGAACAATTAGCATATCTTTAAAGATATTAATCAGCAGACAGAAAGCTACCTCCCACACAGACTCTCTAAAGAGAGTGATAAAATGTAAATAAAAAAAGGTTAATTTGCAAACACAGCAAGGCGTTCCGAATAAAATCAGAAAAAGTATTTATCACTGCCCCGAACCACATACGTTATAAAAACTACTTTATCGTTCAAAATTATTGTTTGTTTTGCTATGCCCACACGCCATCATTTTTGCGCAAACCAAATTACCAAATGCAAAACACTAGCTCAACAACACACTGAAAGAGGCTCGTGCCATTTAAGTGCCTCACGTTATATTCCAAGGTCGTTGGCTGCCTTTTCACTATGCTAGCGCACCTGGTCCTTAGTAAGTAAACTTACAAGGGGACCGCATGGAGTATCCTAGCTATGTAGTAATCGATGAACATCAATTATCATGTTATCAATCAATAACCACTAAGAGAATCATTAAGCATGAGACAAATATATAATCATTTCATGAATAACCACAACTCAATTATGTTTTATCAGTTTTATTTCCCTATTAGCTACAATGCTAAGTCATCAGTTTAAATCACACTTTATTCCATCAGCTCAGAATTTGCTCATTAGTGACCACCAATAACATAGTCTAATCAGAACTTGAGAAAATATATGCTCTAATGCTTCAGCATAAGCTACACAAAGATGAATATATCAGCATTAATAGCAATGTTCTGCAATCAGTTCGTCAATCATTTGTCACTGTCAACGTCACCCAAAGAATCCTTACCTAACCCAGATTAGCATTTAGCTTGTGGGACTTCATGCGAAAACAATTTAGAAAGGTGAATTTGGAAAACATCTAGCTAAAAGATAAACTTATTCAAACAGCGCAGTTGGTACCTAGAAAGAAAGGCACAAAGTTAACAGTCACATTGTCATAGCTACCTATCCTCGGAATGGATTAGCAACAAGTCAGTCTTCGTCTTCAGGTCATCAATCAATCAGCAATGCATCAGGCTCTCAAGAGCATGAGCCTAATGACAGAATCTCGAATCGCGTCTCTTGACGTCATCAATTCTCCCCTCACATCAGAAGTTTTAGCCCCTTGTCATGACTTTTTATTTGAGTTTTTCAGTCCATCCCCCTAATTCCTAATTGTTCAATTAATCACCAGTTGTGACTATATCCAGTAACATTATTCTTGCAAATCTATGAATTCTAATATTTCATCGTTCTCAGTTCATTGATTGGTTCACTGTAACATGTCCTCATCATTCGGCTCATCGGGTATCGAAAATGTTGCATCTTCTTTTCCAGTCAGTGCCTCTATTGTTCAAGTCCTGGGAAAGTACATCAAGTCTGTCTCACACCAAAGTTGATACATATCCGAGTCCCTCATCTCCTGTTTGTCAGTACATGTCAGAAAATTCTAGCTATGTAGATGTTATTAACGCAAATGGTCAAGGTTAGTTCAACGTGTTTGCTTTCCTTCAGTATGCTTTAATAATTCAGCTTCTGCATGAGGCCTGGCAACTAGGCCACAAATTTGGCTAAGTTAACTTCTATAATATAATGCAAAACATAGGTTATACATCTTAATATGACATACTACTACATTATTTTTGTTCATTTTCAATGTTTTATGCACCTTTAATCATTTTAGTACAAGTTCTTATAAGTGGCTGCCACTCTCCGTGGGCACATTTTCAAACGTGCACATACATTTTTCTACGTTTTAATTTTCTATCAATTTCTTGTGACTCAAAACACATAAACATTCATTAATAATTTCTATTTAGCATATCTGCTTCAACAGTCCCTCCTCTGATGACTAAATATGTCATCACACCATTCTTTATCACATTTCACAATTCCGTTTTTCTGCTGTATTTTGTCTCCTTCTCAAATCTTCTATATAGAATCTTTCCCTATTTCGTTCTTCCCTCCTCTGATTATTTTTAGACCTTTTCAATTTAATCTTTTGACACAATTTACATGAACCCCATAATCCTAATATGCAAGTAATCACAATTAATATTCCCTGTATGATTTTTAATAATACTCCATTCCAAATTTGACTAAGCCAATTTCCCACTGAAGCAAATCCTTTTCCAACCTTTTCCCAAACTCCTGGTTCCTTCAATTCCTTTAAATCCTTACTTGAGTTAGTCAGGTTAGTGAGTAAGGGCCAGATGTAGGAAAGCATTTGCAAGTCGCAAACGGCAAAAATTGCCGTTTGCGACTCGCAAATCACATTTTCCTATTCAGAAATGCATATTGCGAGTCGGGACCGACTCGCAAAATGCATTTCAGAATCGCAAATAGGAAGGGGTGTTCCCTTCCTATTTGCGATTCGGAGTGGTATGCAATACCATTTGCGACCGTATATGCGGTCGCAAATGGTGTCGCAGTTACCATCCACTTGAAGTGGATGGTAACCCACTCGCAAATTGGAAGGGGTCCCCATGGGACCCCTTCCCCTTTGTGAATGGACCCAAAACTATTTTTTCAGGGCAGGTAGTGGTCCAAGGGACCACTACCTGCCCTGAAAAAATACTGAAACTAAAGGTTTCGTTTTTTTTTTTAAGTGCAGCTCATTTTCCTTTAAGGAAAACGGGCTACACTTAAAAAAAAAAAAAACTGCTTTATTTATAAGCAGTCACGAACATGGAGGTCTGCTGACTACAGCAGGCCTCCATGTTTGCGAGTGCCCATAGTCGCTATGGGGCCGCAATTTGCGACCCACCTCATTAATATTAATGAGGTGGGTCTTTGCGACCCCATACCGACTCGCAGACGGTGTCTGGAACACCGTTCTGCATACCAATTTACGATTTGCAAATTGTGAGTCGGAAGGACTCGCAATTTGCAACTCGCAAATTGGATTTTTGCTACATCTGGCCCCAAGTCTCTTATCTCCTTATCATTATCTGGTATGGTATCTAGATGGGCCTAAAATTAATCATTTTACAGACTCCGCTGTCTTTCGCTAAAAGAATGTCTAAAGCAAGCGTATTTTGAAGCGTCATAGCTCTATCCCTGGCTAATTCAGTATCTATCAGGAGTATTTGTCCTGTAAAATTTGTCAGCATGTTATCCACAATAGTAGACAACTTTCGTATGTTGATTGAATTCAGGATGACTCCCACTGAAGGAATCACTGCACCAAAGATATCTCCCACAACTTCAGAAGCGGTTTCCCTCCTCTGTCGCTTATGATGTAATTCAGTCAATTTCCGAAACTTCTTCAAATCATCTATCTGATAAATCTTTGGGAAAACCATCCCCAAATAGCATGCCCCATACCATCCTCTTGGAAGACGGTAATAAGCCCTGAGTCGACAAATATAATATATCCCAAGAATCGCAGGGTCCTGACAATTCAGCATAAAAGTCCACTTACTCTGAAACAAAAACACATGCCTACATTCACTCGTTCCCACAAATAAAGTGGCAGTGCGTGATTTTGGCCTATATATACAAAGCTTCCCTACATGTAATGCACCTAATGCTAATTTCCCTTGTGTTTTAATTGCGGTGTAAGCATAATCATTCTTATGAGTCCTTTTCTCTGAGCCTTTTTCTAATTTTTCTTTTAATGCCTTTCTTCTGTCATCAGTATGCCTATGAAGCTCTTGTCTAGAGGTGTAAGTAAGCACGTTAGGTTGTTCCTGTGCGCGTAGGCTGTTCTAAATGTTAATGTAGGCTCAAAGAATCCTCTAACTAGTACTATGTCATGCTCTCTAGCTACTTTACTCAGATATCTAATAATAGGAACAAACGAAAACACGACACCATGATTGGAATAAAAATACTGTATACACTCTTGATCATAGAACCTTGTTAGTAGCAAGCTACAGCTTATTCCATAGATTAATGGTAAACTGTGGTACGTAACTCCTTCTACTGATAAAGGAATTGGCACAAACACAAGACAATCTCTTGCATCCATTGTTTCAACATACTCAACAAGCAATAGAAGACGTTAGAAAAAAGCTCTCTTTGAGCATTAGTATAATCATGCAAATATGTCTCATCTAAATTAAACTTCTCCAAAGCCGTTAGTGTAGTAGTTTCAGGAGCAGACGTATGATCAGCTCTTTTCGTATCAAGAACAGACGTTCCCACAATCATCACAATAAACAAGATTCCACACATAATTGCCAATCCAACACTCATATCTACTGCATCTAGCATTTCTACCTTGATTGTTTAGCTCAGCCATGATCTGTAAAGAATCAGAAAGCAGAAGTAACTCTATTATAAGGTGCAGTAACAATAAAAAATAAGGAAAAAGTCTTCTCTCACAGTTCAGTTTCACATCCAGGAACCCTTTTCCTTTGTCAAAATCGATTAGCAGCTTGTCACATCTGGTTTTCAATGTCAAATTAGGTTATCAATGTCTCTTCGGGTTTATTTTCAACAGTGTCTTTTAGGTTTTTCAGATTAGCTCAACAAATTAGCTTCTTGTTTCCTTTCAGGTTACATCAAAGTACTGACTCTGAACTTCTCTATCAAAACAAAAGGACATAAACCTGTGTTGCCATTCATTAGTAGTTGCATACGCCCATTCAGGACCTGCGTAACATCGACTTGCTATTCTCTTTCTTTTCAACCTTCAATGACCACTTAGTTCACCTTCACTCAATTCTTCTTTTATTGTGTTATCTACTTCTTCCTCTACTGTTTCATTTATAACCAATTCTTTTCTTTTCCCTATTTGCAATTCAGGCCAATTATCTCCTTTTCTCGATCCTTCTGTTAATATTCTTCTCAGGATTGGACTCTTCTCCTTCTCTTTCTCTATGGTGTTTTCTCTTAATGGACCTGCAACAGGTTCAGGAGGAGTAGGATCACCTTGACTTTGATCCGTCTCAACTCTTTCCCTCTCTTGGTCTGGCACTTGTTCTGTCTGCTTTTCAGCATCGTCTGCTTCTGGGAGAACCTCTGCTGAGCTAGGCTCTCATGCTGTATCCGTTAAGATAGATTCTTCCGCACCCTCCTGTAATTCTTTACCTTCGTATCTTACATGGGTAATAGAACCATCTTTCACCAGTTCTGGTTCAACTTCATGTTCTCTTGGCTCCTTTTCTGGTGCAGGTGCGGCAACCTGTTTCGCTGTTGTTGGTGCTCTCAACAACGCTTCTTCATGATCCTGTGGAAATACCACACTCTTGGTATGGCTCGCGTGTATCCAGTTTGGAAGTCCTGCACACTTCACAGCTGTCGTGGTTGTTAAGACCACCTGGTAAGGCCCTCTCCAGCGTGGCTCTAAACATGTCTTGCGCACATGTTTCCGTACAACGACCCAGTCACCGCCTCTCAGATTGTGCCCTGGATCGTGGATGGGTGGCAGGGTGGTGGCCTGCACCTGCTGAGAGAAAGAGCGAACCACATCAGCCAGACCCTTGCAGTAATTCAACACCATATCATCTGTAATATTCACAAGTGCATTGGCTGGAACTGCTGGTAATCTCATTGCTCTGCCCATGAGTATCTCGTGGGGCGACAGCCCTGTCTTCCTGTCAGGTGTATTTCTCATTGACATCAGCACCAAAGGCAATGCACTGGCCATTTCAGATTCGTAGCTGCACACATCTTTGCAATTCTTGATTTCAGGGTACCATTCATCTGTTCCACTAGTCCTGATGCTTCAGGGCGGTAACTACAATGCAACTTTTGCTGAATGTTTAATGCTGCACATAAGAGTTTAATCACCTCGTTATTGAAGTGAGTTCCCCAATTTGATTATAAAGAGATTGGAAACCCGAAACGTGGTATCAACTCCCTAAGTAACAACTTTGCTACTGTGAGACTGTCATTCCTTCTTGTAGGGTATGCTTCAATCCAGTGACTAAAAATACACACAATCACCAACATGTACTTCAAACCTCCACAGGCAGGCATTTCAATGAAATCCAATTGCATTCTGCTGAATGGACCTCCTGCTCTTCCAGTGTGGCTCAAGTTCACCACTGTCCCTTTTCCCACATTTAGCTGCTGACAAATTATACAGCGATTACATACTGCCTCTGCTGCCTGCCTAAACTTGGGATTAACCTAGTCAATCTTGAACAAACTGACCCTTGCATCCCTCCCAATATGTGCCTGACCATGGTAATAACAGGCCATTTGTGACATTAAACTATTGGGCAGGACCATCTGACCCTCCTCAGAAACCCAAATCTCATCAGGACGTTGGACACATTTTAATTTCGACCAGAGTCGTTTCTCTTCTTTGTCAACATAATCTTGCAATGTTTTTAACTCTTCCAAGGTATCGATCACTTTCAATGCAAAACTTTTACATGGGTTATCTTCTTCTGACATCAAATGCCACTTGTCTTTAAACAATATATAGTTCAATCCGCAAAACCTGGCGACTTGATCCGCATATCCATTTCCCAATGAGATGTAGTCCTGTGTCTTTTGATGTGCACTGCATTTTACCACGGCAATTTTTTCAGGTAACCTTATTGCATGTGGCAATTCTTTTATTCTGTCGCCAGGAAACCTCTTTGTGCCCACAATTGACCAAAATCATGAACAATTCCAAATCCATATTGCTTGTCAGTATAGATTGTGACTCCCAGTCTTGCAGACACATGGCACGCTCTAGTAAGAGCTACCAATTCTGCTACTTGTGCAGAATATACACCTCAAAGCCAGGAAGCTTCTAATGTACCTGTGATTGTGCATACAGCATAGCCTGCTCTCAATGTCCCTGTACCATCTCTGAGACATGAGCCATCAAAGACAATTTGGTAATTTTCTTCCAATTGTGTATCTCTGATATCAGGTCTTGGTTTTGTGCACAATTCAGTTACCTCAAGACAATCATGCTCAATGCCTTCCTCTTTTTCAGTCTCAACGGTATCACTTGGAAGTAATGTTGCTGGGTTCAGCACTGTACATCTTTTCAATGTTACATTTGGGGCACCTAGAATGCTCGTCTTATACCTTGTCAATCTGGCACCAGTCAAATACTGTGTTTTCGTCCTTATCAGTAAGATCTCAACAGAGTGAGGAACCATTACCGTCAGAGGGTATCCCATCACTACTCCCTCCCATTGAGAAAGGCTTTGACCAACTGCGGCAACGGCACGCAGACAACCTGGTAAGGCTGCTGCGACTGTGTCCAAGGTAGCTGAAAAATAGGATAGTGGGTGATAAGCTCCTCCATGGACCTGTGTCAAGACAGACAAAGAACAAGCATCACGTTCATGACAAAACAATGTGAATGGCTTTGTGTACTCAGGCATTCCCAACGCTGGAGCTCTGCACAAACTTTCTCTCAACTCAGTGAACGCTTTCATCTGATCCTAGGCTAAAGTCATGGGGTCTTTAACCTCCTTATGTGTCAGCTGCTGAAATGGCGTGGCAATCTCAGCAAAATTCGGAATCCACTGACGACAACAACCTAGCATTCCCAGAAACATTCTGACGTCTCTCTGTGAAGTCGGAGGACTTCTCTGCAATATTATTGTGATCCTCTCTCTGGAAATTCTCAATGACCCTTTCTCAATTTGGGAGCCCAAGTATTTCACTGACTTCTGACAGTACTGCAGTTTTAAAGGTGACACTTTATGTCCAAATGTCCCCAAATGATTCAAAAGGGCAATTGAGTCGTACTTACATTCGTCCCTTGTTTGGACGCGATCAGCAAATCATTAATGTACTGCACTAGAGTCGATTGGTACGGTAATTCCAATGACTCCAGATTCTTTTTCAGAATCTGATTGAACAGAGACGGTGACTCTGTATACCCTTGAGGAAGCCTGCACCAGCTGTAGACTCTGTCTAGGAATTTGAAACTAAAAAGAAACTGACTATCCTCATGGATGGGCACATAAAAGAAAGCTTGTGACAAATCAAACACTGTGAACAACTCAGCATCGCAAGGAATCTGAAACAGTATCACTACTGGGTTCGGCACTACAGGACAACACTTGACCACCATATCATTCACTTTTCGCAAATCCTGCACAATAAGCATTTTCCCACACAGCTTCTTTAAGCCCATTTTTGGTGAATTACATGGACTGCTCAACACTTCCTTCAAAACTCCTTGTTTCAGAAAATCTCCAATTATTTGCACCACTTTCATCAGAACATTTTGTGCCATGTTATACTGTGGAAGCTGTGGAAACACTACATTTGGCTTCCAAGTGATCTTAATCGGCTCCACTCCTTTGATCAGGCTCACTTCTTTACCTGTCAGGTCCCACACATTCTACTGCACTGTTCTCTGTAAATCTGTATGCAATTCCTTCACAGTAAACATCGGGAAAAACTCAATCAATGGGTAATCTCCATTAATGTTTTCAGTCCCACTTTCAGGAGTCTGTTCTTCTTCATCATCACTGTTCGTCTGGACCTCTATTCCATTAGTTGAACAACTAATCAAACATCTGTTTTGCACAATCAGTCCCTTCCCAGTAGAGATACTGGAATTGAGTCACAGACTACAAATTTATGTAGCCCCTAGAAGGTGCCAATCCCAACCTGTACTGGATCTGTTATCGGATTTATCAGCTGTCTGTTTGCTACTCCCATAACTTGAACTGTTCTGCCTGATAGAGGTAAGTTTGGAACTTCTGCACTTCTCATTGTAGAGTGAGTAGCTCCTGTGTCTACTAGAAATGAGACCCTATGAACAATCACCTTTCCTTTTACAAAGGGTCCTCTCTGATCTACCTCTAGGGATGCTGCAAGCATACATGGCCCCTCATCCGAACTCTCACACACCCATTCGTCGTTATTTCCATAGTCACTATATAATGGGAATTGGTGCACTGTGTCACTACTTCTGTCTTGTCTCTGACCTGTTGCTGTTCCATCGAGGCTTGAGGTATTTGCATTTGCTGTCTAGGTATCATAGGAACCTGCTCCTGCATTGGTTGCAACTGTGTCACTTGTGCACACAGCACTTGCACTTGCTGCATGGGTTGAAAATTCTGCACTTGAATCAGAAAAATCAGATTAAGTCTTCTCATTCTAGGGAATTTGACAGTTTGAAATGTATTGACATCACCACTTTGCTGAACAACACCATCCGGTACCATCAACACACACTCCCGCTTCCAGTGTCCCACGTTTCCGCACAGATGACACGGTAACATCTTTTTCATCCCTTGCACATCATTCTGAACCACTACAGTACTTAAATCCGGTCCACGATTCAAATTGACTCCACGACCCCTACCTCTCACTTGGGGTTGGAACATGACAGTTCCCTGCTGTTGTGGCATCTGTTGCACGAAAGCTCCTTGCACTCCATTTTGAGCTGTCTTAATTTGCATCACCATCGCCTTCTCCTTCAACTTTTTCTGCTTCAACTCAATCTCATCACTACAGTATTTTGCATACTGCAATACCTCATCAATCGGCTTTGCTTGCCAACAATTCAAATGACTCTTAATCATCTGCCCTAATTCAGGTCTCAATCCTTCTACGAACCTGAACACAAAGTGCAACATGTCTTTCGGCTCAATCACTTCCTTACCACTGTACTCCTTGAACGCTTTCAGCAATCCCCCATAATAGGTATGTATAAACTCCTTTAGTTTCTGCACTGTCCTGTCAATCCTTTGCCAGTCAATATTTTTAGGTGAAATTCTCATCTTCAGGAACTCAATCAGCTTATAATAATGTTTCATCACTTCAGGTGATGGTGCACCTGTTAATCTATCCCTTTCTGGTTCACTCATCGGCCAATCCACTGCTCTCCTGCACTCAACCCACAAGTCAGCTGGAACTACTATCTCCAACAAAGTATTCAAGTCTTCCCACAGACTTTTAGAAAGCTTCACAAATCTATCTGTCTGCTGGTACCACTCAACCGGTTTCTCTCTCAATTTCAGATAATCATTTGTGAATGACAGAATATCACTCCTGTGCCAAGGTACATGAACAAATTGCCCTCCTGGAATTTCTCTCATTGGTAAAATCTTTACTGGATCCTTTTCTTTCTGAGCACTCTCAGACCCTTCTTGTGAATCTCGTTTCCATGTATCCTTCTCCTTTGCCCATCTGCCTTCCCACTTCTCTAATGCTCCCCAAATCTGAGCACCCTGCAATAATTCTCTAAGGTGCACTTTCATCCCTGCAGATCTCATGTGTTCAAAATCTTTTGCCTCAAAATCTAACCTGTAGCTCCTTTTCAAATGTTTCGTTTTCTCAATTTCTATGTCATGTTTATCTGCCAGATCTGCCAATTTCTGATGTATCTTACCCACTTCTCTAGTAATTTTCGGACACAAATATCTCAGCTCTTCTTCGGTATAGGATTCTAACCTATTCACTCCCATCGTTCCTTCAACTAGCTCCGTTATCTCTGTAGCCAATCTTACACGATTAATCTGTTCTTCACCCTTGGATGTGTTTAGAGAAGTATTCAAACTATTCAACCACTCATTCAATTGCTGTGCTGTCAATCCCTGTAACGAGATGTTGCTTGCATTTGGCAATGGCACCTGTTGTTTGCGGTGTCAAAAGCTTCAAGCTCTGACTTGCACTCGGTCCTTTTACCGCATCTGGAAGTGCAACAAGTGGACTAAGATCCATTAATGGTCTAAATTAATCAAAGGTCTGACCCATAGATGATATTACCTGCACATAATCTCTCACCCCCCTCCTCACAAGGCTTTGTGGCATTTCACCTTGTTCTCCAGCAATCGTCTGGTTCTGCACAAACAATGGTACTGCTGGACCAACAGTAATTGGCATCGATATTGCATCTAGTGCCGCTCTGACACCCCCATTTTGTGGAAGGGCTATTCCCATGCTCTGATTCATCACTGGTGTCACATCTGACTGTGTCCCTGTCATTGTTGTGAACTTGGGCAAACCCTGTGGCTGTGCCTGAGGCAACAACATTGGAGTTGGTTCAGTCTGAACTAGCATTGGCCTCGGAACCACTTTCTCCATCGGCCTCACTAAGTTCGAAGTTGTCTCAAGAATTGGTTTCTCTGGATAAATTCTCTGTATCGGTGGAGGGTGCGTCTGCGCTTGAACCACCGAAGTAGTCACTGCATTAGGAGTACTCTGCACTACCCCTTGTACCTGTCAATTTTCTATCTGTACTGGTCCCGCTGTCCTTGACACTTGGGTTGGGGAAGTTGGAGCAGAACTAGTACTTGGACCCCCCCTCCTGCACCGCATATGGTGGAGGTCGGTCCCTCAACGCCTGAGTAATAAGATCTTCAATATCTGAATCTTCTTCTTCCACTTAAGTCTTTTTCTTTTTCTTGCCCCCTGAACTCTTTTCACTTTTACTAGCATCCTCTTTCTCTTCTGTCTCATCTTCTTCTGTAATTGCAGGAAACAACTTAACCCCCTGCAACGTTGTCATTCCTCACTTTTTCTGTTCCCAAACCCATCTTGCCTCTGCTAGAGATTTCTCTACCTTCCTTATTCTCCTCTGGAATTTCATTTCTTGCTGCTGTCTTGCTATGTGCTCCTAAACCGCCAAAACCTCAAACTGTGCTGGTCTCGGAAGTGGCTTCGTCTCATATAATGTCATTTGCAACTGATCCAAAATTCTCAAATTGAACGTTCCATGCTCTGGAAATGCTAAAGCTCCCTGTTTCTCTGTCAATTTGCACCACTGCTTTATCCAAAGACATGGTGCAACACCTCGCTCCTCCATCACAATAAATGCCGGAGAATTTTCCAGTGGGATCGACTCCCCCACTGTCGCCTTAATGTAACTATCGCTCTTCATGGCACTCCTAAACACCTTGAAAAACTTCATCTTTTCTTTTTTATTTATTCGATTCAATAAGGAAATTACTTTTACTCCCAAGATCCCTTTCACCCGCTTACTCAACCAATTGCCTCTTACGGACGGCTGCTAATCCGCTCACAGCTCTTCTCACTAACCAACATATCCCAGCGCGGCTCACTCTGACGTCACACTCACACACTGCGGCTGACAAAGTCTTGCGGCTTGTCATCCTGATCTTCAATTCACACCAAACTAATGCAGAATTATTGCAAGCACTAACCAAAAACCAATAACCAAAACAAATCAGCTGGTTTACTACAGGAAGGTACACAATCGCTTCAGAGACCTTACGGTTTTTCACTGATGGCCCTTTCGCTCATGCAGCTATTCCTCTTTCTCAGTCTCCCACATTAGCAAGAAAAATTCAACCCGCAAATTTTACTCTCAACTGATCAATGGGTCTGTCCTGGTGCACATAGGACTCGCCAAATCTCAGTCGAAGATTTCCCTTACTCTCTTAACTTACACACCGACTTGTTGACCACGACAGATCAACCTACTAAACCAGACAGATAACAACATATAAGCAAGTGTCTCCTACACTTGGCAATATACTCCGGAGTCTTAGACCACGCAGGGTCCGTACATCACCAACAACCAAGTGGACAATGTTTTAGCACAAATCGCCACACACATATGAAGTTTGACAACTTCCCTACTCTCATACTGCGGAGTATGCACAGTCCTACTAAACCTAAACCTCAAATGGAGTACGCAAACTCCCTACTTCCCTCACATACATCACAATTCACCTGCGGTCTGCATAAGCCTTTGCAAGTGCAATCCTACCACTTTCACACTATCGCAAAGACGCCGAGAACATACCCAACTTTACTAGCGGGATCCAGGATCTGGGAAAGTCATTTCTGGGCTTAAGGGGACATCATCTTTGCTACAATTGCCATTTCAGAAAAACAAAATTCAAACCTCATAAAAATGAATAACTAACCCTAATATAAACTACCACCATAACTATCACCACATAACCAGTTCTCCAAGGAAACTAACTATCAAGCTGCTACCAAAAACTGCTAGCGCACCTGGCCCTTAGTAAGTAACTTACAAGGGGACGCGTATAGGCCAATGAACCTTTTGGATCACATGGAGTATCCTATCTATGTAGTAATCGATGAACAAGAATTATCATGTAATCAATCAATAACCACTAAGAGAATCATTAAGCAGGAGACAAATACATAATCATTTCATGAATAACCACAACTCAATTATAAGTTTTATCAATTTTATTTCCCTATTTGTTACAATGCTAAATCATCAGTTTAGATGAAACTTTATTCAATCAGCTTAGAATTAGCTCATTAATGACCACCAATAACATAATCTAATCAGAACTTGAGAAAACGTATGCTCTAATGCTTCAGCATAAGCTAACAAAGATGAATATATCAGCATTAATAGCAGCGTTCAGCAATCCGTTCGTCAATCATTTGTCA
This sequence comes from Pleurodeles waltl, assembly GCF_031143425.1. Taxonomy (NCBI): domain Eukaryota; kingdom Metazoa; phylum Chordata; class Amphibia; order Caudata; family Salamandridae; genus Pleurodeles; species Pleurodeles waltl. The sequence continues at coordinate 741,456,062 of NC_090450.1, read as the reverse complement.
CTGTCAGCGTCACCCAAAGATTCCTTACCTAACCCAGTTTAGCATTTAGCATGTGGGACTTCATGCGAAAACAATTTAGAAACGTGAATTTGGAAAACATCTAGCTAAAAGAAAAACTTATTCAAACAGCGCAGTTGGTACCTAGAAAGAAAGGTACAAAGTTAACAGTCACATTGTCATAGCTACCTATCCTCAGAATGGATCAGCAACAAGTCAGTCTTCATCCTCAGGTCATCAATCGATCAGCAACACATCAGGCTCTCGAGAGCATGAGTCCAGTGACAGAATCTCGAATCACGTCTCTTGGCGTCATCAATTCTCCCCTCACATCTGAAGATTTAGCCCCTTGTCATGACTTTTTATTAGAGTTTTTCAGTCCATCCCCCTAATTCCTAATTGGTTAATTAATCACCAGTTATGACTCTATCCAGTAATACTGTATTATTTTTGCAAATCTATGAATTCTAATATTTCATCGTTCTCAGTTCATTGATTGGTTCACAGAAAAATGTCCTGTTCATCCGGCTCATCAGGTATCAAAAATGTTGCATCTTCTTTTCCAGTCAGTGCTTCTATTGTTCAAGTCCTGGGAAAGTACATTGAGTCTGTCTCACACCAAAGTTGTTACATATCCTAGTCCCTCATCTCCTGTTCGTTGGTATTTTGCAGAATATTCTAGCTAAGCAGATTTTAATATCACGAGTGGTCAAGGTTAGTTCAACACGTTTGCTTTCCTTCAGTATGCTTTAATAATTCAGCTTCTGCATTAGGCCTGGAAACTAGGCCACAACTTCAGCTAAATTAACTTCTATAATATAATGCAAAACATGGGTTATACATCTTAATATGACATACTACTACATTATTTTTATTCCTTTTCAATACTTTATGCACTTTTAATCATTTTAGTACAAGTTCATATAAGTGGCTGCCACTCTCCGTGGGCACATTTTCAAACGTGCACATACATTTTTCTATGTTTTAGATTTCTATCAACTTCTTGTGACTCAATACACATAAACATTCATTAATACTTTCTATTTAGCATATCTGCTTCAACAACAGTAAAACATATACACTCACAATGCTATTCTTTAATAAAAGTGAAATAACACAAAACACAAGCTAATGCCAATTAGAAACAGCGCATTGTGTTCCAATGCCATTGCCTGCATTCTCATGTTACCAAGTAGCAAACATATGCAAACAGACCACTCGGTTTCAATAAAAGAAAAGTAACACAAAGGAAAAAAATGAAAAGTAAAACAGTTTCACATAAGCAACCCGACGGCGCCATGGGTGTGAAGGAGACACACAAAGGGAAACAGAAGTTCGCTCGCAGTGAAACGTATTGGCAAAAGTGCAATTATCCATGTAAACGGCAAAAGTGTAATTATCCATGTAACCGGCAAAAGTATAATTAGCCATGTAACAGAGTCGATGTCATGCAAAGCACTCAACTGCTACCCAGCAAGATCGCGCTGCCTACTAAATAAGAAGAAAAAGTAGTCCAGACACCCTATAGAAAACACAGAGCTCCGTATGTTTTCAGTAGTATGTTTTCAGCGACCCTTGACCCTGCTCTCAGACAGGCCGCTCCCCTCGCCGCTGCGACTGCACCTTGTGCTGGTCTGCCTGCTGCTCTAATTTTTCATTTTTCCCCGCCGCTGCGCCCCTGCGGCCCGCCCCCCTTTTTCTGCTCTAACTTTCAATTTTTCCCTGCCCCTGCCCGAATTTTTGGTTTCCCGCCGCTGCGTCCCTGCGGCCCGCCCCCTGCTCGCCCATTCGCCGCCCTGCTCCCACCTCCCAGCTGCCCCTCCATCCCACCTCCCCTTATATGGCAGCCGCTGCATGTTACAGGGAGCGACACTTGACCCTGCTCTCAGACAGGTTGCTCCCCTCGCTGCTGCCACTGCACCTTGTGCCGGTCTGCCTGCTGCTCTAATTTTTTATTTTTCCCCGCCACTGCGTCCCTGCGGCCCTGCCCCCCTGCCTCTGCTCTAACTTTCCATTTTTCCTGCCGCTGCGTTCCTGCAGCTCCGCCCCCCTGCCTCTGCTCGAATTTTTGGTTTCCCACTGCTGCGGCCCTGCGGCCCGCCCCCTGCTCACCCATTCGCCGCCCTGCTCCCACCTCCCAGCTGCCCCTGCCTCCCACTTCCCTTTATATGGCAGCCGCTGCACATTGAAGCGAGTGACCCTTGACCCTGCTCTCAGGCAGGTCACTCCCCTTGCCGCTGCCACTGCACCTTGTGCCCGTCTGCTTGCTGCTCCAATTTATTGCTTTTCCCCACCGCTGCGTCCCTGCGGCCCCGCCCCGTGCCTCTGCTCACATTTTTGGTTTCCTGCAGCTGCGTCCCTGCGGCCCCACCCCTTGCTCGCCCATTCGCCACCCCATTCCCACCTCCCAGCTGCCCCTCCATTCCACCTCCCCTTATATGGCAGCCGTTGCACAGCTGCGCTGCAGATGCGCGCAGCAGGCATGCCACTGGCGGGCCAAAGGCGCACCTAAGGCAAGCCCTTCTGCGCCCGTCCGGACCGCGCCCAGCGCCAGGACCTCTGGTTCCCAAGACCGCCACAGCAACCAACCCCACTACACCTCCAGCACCCTCCTCGCACTCAACACCGGACGATCACACACCTGCTTCCTGGCCTCCCCGAAGCACACCCAGTGACCCTTCACCTGCCAGAACTGCAGCTTCACCAGCCTCCAAATCGCCAAACTACCTACCGCAACTACCTTCGATGCATCCTACAAAACACCGCTCCGCACGCAAACACGCCGTCGAACTCTGGGACCTGCTCGACACCTCCACCCTGGACATCGCCTTCCTGATGGAGACCTGGATGAATGCTTCCTCGGCCTGGACATCTCCATAGCCATTCCGGATGGCTACAAGATCACCCGCAGGGATTGCAGCAACGGAGTCGGAATCGCCATCGTCCAGAAGAACACCAGCAGGGTCACGACCTGCACCAACGACATCCTCAGCACCGCCGAACACCTGCACTTCCAGATCCACAACAACCCCAACACGACCCTCAGAGGAACTCTCATCTACAGACCCCCGGGACCACGGCCTCAGGTCTGCGACTCCATCGCCGACCTCCTCAGCAGGCACGCCATAGCCTCCCCCGACTACATCCTCCTCGGTGACCTGAACTTTCACCTGGAGAACAACAACGACTCCAACTCCACCACCCTAATCGACAACCTCGCCACCCTAGGACTCAGACAGCTCATCATTACACCAACACACTCCGCTGGCCACACGCTGGACCCCGTCTTTTCCGCTAGCCCCCACATCACCTTCAGCCACACCACCAAACTCCCATGGACCGACCACCGCTGCATCCACTTCACCTTCCAGAAACCCACGGCGCACCACCGCAACCAACTGGTCCCCCGCCGCAACTGAGCAAAGTCAGCAGAGACCAGCTTAAAACCAGCCTCGCCTGAAAACCACCCACCGAACTCACCAAACCCCGACCTTGCAGCCTGCAACCTCTGGCGCTGGATCGACGACTACGCCAACACTCTCACCCTACTCCATTAACCCTCCAACAGAGGCACCAGCAAGAGAGCCAGCTGGTTCACCTCGGACCTCCGAGCTGCCAAGCAAACCTGCCGGAAACAGGAGAGAAAATGGCTCCACGAACAGACACCGAACAACCATGCTGCCTTCAAGAACGCAAACGCCATCACCTCATCAGATCTGCCAAGAAAACCTCTTCAAAGACCGCCTTGACAACAACGCACACAACAGCAAGGAGCTCTTCAACATTGTGAAGGAACTCTCCAACCCTAGCTCCAGCACCGACATCCCACCATCGCAAGACCTGTGCAACTCCCTCACCACCTTCTTCCACCAAAAGATCACAGACATCCATGACAGCTTCAACAACTAGACCACCCCGTCAACCACCGACTCCTCAGACTCTCCACCCACCTTCAACTACGACCCCCTGCTCATCTGGGCCAACGTGAACGTAGACAACACAATCAAAACCATGAGCACTATCCACTCTGGATCAGGGTCAGACCCACATCTTTAACAAAGCCAGCACCACCATCGCACCCCACCTCTGCAAAGTCATCAACATCTCCTTCCAGACCGCGACTTACCCGAGAGCTGGAAGCATGCTGAGATCAATCCCCTACTCAAGAAACCAATGGCGGACCCAAGAGACTTTCCGTCCCATCTTCCTGCTCCCATTCCCGGCCAAGGTTATCGAGAAAATCGTCAACAGACAACTGACCCACTACCTCGAAGAAAACAACATCCTGGACCGATTCCAGTAGGGTTCTGCAGCAACCACAGTACCGAAACTGCCCTCATCGCCACCACCGATGACATCAGGGCTCTGCTTGACAACGGCAAACCCGTGGCCCTCATCCTCCTGGACTTCTCTGCCGCCTTCGACACCGTCTGCCACCACACCCTACACACATGCCTCCACAACGCAGGGATCCGTGACAAATCTCTGGAGTGGACCACCTCCTTCCTCTGCGGCAGAACCCAGAGCGTCCCCCTCCCCCCTTTCCGATCCGAAGCCTCCAAGATCATCTGCAGCAACCCCCAAGGATCGTCCCTCAGCCATACACTATTCAACGTCTACATGGCCCCGCTCGCCCACGTCGCCCGGCTACACAACCTCAACTTCATCTCCTATACCGACGACACTCAACTGATCCTCTCCCTCACCAAGGACCCCCTCACTGCCAAATCCAACCTCCACGAAGGAATGAAGGCCGTCGCCGAATGGATGAGGAACAGCAAACTGAAGTTGAACTCAGATAAGACAGAGGTCCTTATCCTCGGCGCCAACCCCTCAGCCTGGGAGGACTCCTGGTGGCCGACCGCTCTGGGAGCAGCCCCGACACCCACCGACCACGCACACAACCTGGGCATCATCCTCGACTCAACACTCTCCATGACAAAGCAAGTCAGAGCTGTCTCCTCATCCTGCTCCAACACCCTCTGCATGCTCTGCAAGATCTACAGATGGATCCCCACAGATACAAGAAGAACAGTCACCCAGGCCCTCGTCAGCAGCAAAATTGACTATGGAAATGCCCTCTACGCAGGAGCCCCGGCCAAACTCCTCAAACAACTGCAACGCACACAAAACGCCTCTGCACGCCTGATCCTCGATGCACCCCGCCACAGCCACATCACTCCCCACCTGAGAGACCTACACTGGCTCCCCGTTAACAAAAGGATAACCTTCAAGCTCCTTCTCCACGCACACAAGGCGCTCCACAACACTGGTCCAGCCTACCTCAACAGACGACTCACCTTCTGCACCCTGTCCCGCCAACTCCGCTCAGCTGACCTTGCTCTCGCCACTGTCCCTCGCATCCAAAGAGTGACCACCGGAGGCAGATCCTTCTCCCACCTGACCGCCAAGACCTGGAACACCCTTCCATTGCTCCTAGGACAAACCGAAGACCTGCTGACTTTCAGGAAGCGCCTCAAAACCTGGCTATTCGAGCAGTAGCAGCACCCCCCCTCCCCTCAGCATCTTGAGATCCTCACGGGTGGATAGTGAACTCTACAAATGTCTTGATTGATTGATTGATAGTTGGCCGGTGCGTTCGAGGAGGGCACCGGCCAACCGGAAAAGGCATGACGTATGCATGCCTTTCACAACTGAAATGAAGCAAATGAACCAACCAAACTGATGGGGGTGGTTAAAAGCCCACAGAGAGATTACACCAGGGACAGAGCGCTTTGCATTCGACCCTAAAAATCAGGGCACCCAGTGACGCAAAACAGCAATATTCAAAATAATAGGCTTCTTAGCAAATTCTTGTACATTGCTAATTGTACATAAACAACAGATCGCAATTCTTACTTGAGATAAAAGGCCAGAGCAGTGCCAATTTCTCTAACATTAAGAACCATATTAAAGCGTAGTTTCTTCATTCCCAAAATTGTTAAAATTGCAACCAGTATATACAAACTCTGTAATCGTTCCCTAACACAGAGTAGAATTAAAACATGTGTAGCACAGCCATACATGTTACATTAGTTTTGTTCTAGAGCATTTGTGGCTATGTGGGAGCATATTGTCCCCCTTGCCACTCTGGAATGACATAAAAAAATGCCCATAGACACAAAACAGGTACTCAACCAGCCACCTTACTATCTAGGTGCTTAGTATGCCTCAACCATAGTGCCATTGGATATTTTGCCAATCCAAACACAAGTACTCTACTAAACATACTACAAAGTGCAGTCTGTGAATAGGCCCTTCAGAACTATTCAGCACACTTTCGGGTTGCCTTCATAATGTTAAAGCTTTGGTGATATTTTGCTGGCTCCAGATCAACCATGGAAAAATTTAAATTGTTACTGGTGGCCCTCCCTAGAGACTGTTTACTGTTCCTCAATCCCATTCCCTCTTGTTCCATCGCTGATTTATATGGCCAGGTTATTCACCTCAAACCTTTGTCAGAAACGTCCAGTTAGGTTGAGAAATTACTATCTGATCTCTTGTCTGATGAAAACAAGCAATCATTATAATTTCTTTGCAGGCTTACATGATTAAATAAAGTCACTTCATTAGGCAGTGTTTACATGGGAGATAAGATAACGTGAAACTAACTTTGTTAGCTGAATATAAGGTATCACTTTTGTAACTATTGAGAGATTAGCATTAAGAGAGGACCTCAGCAGTTTAGTTGTCTGTCCTTCTAGAAAGTTATTTAAGGACGCAGATCTGTGGGGACATATGATCTGTGTTACACATGTACTAATTAAGGACTAAAGCATGTATTTGCCCATGTATACCTAAAACTGCCAGGCTAAAAAACACAGGGGCCAAGTGGACCATGCCCTGCTTGTGCCATTTACCTGTACTGGAGCCCCAGTGGATTTATTTGTCACATTTCCTTTCCCAGTAAAATTGATCCCAGTATTCTCATGCTCATTAAAGCTGGGTGTGAGAAAACAGAGCCTCTTTTAATCCAGGGCATACCGCTCTACCACCTTGTAATTAAATCCTAAGATGTACACTCTATCAGAATCTTACACCCACCCTGCCACTACAAAAAGCAGACAGTGTCTGACGCTATGCTCTTATACAGAATCACATTTTAAATATGCAATCAGATCATAGACTGAAAACAGGCTTGGACACAATTAGACAAGGACACAGCCAGCAAGTCAGTTGAATTCACACAAGCCCACACCTGACAAGCCCCTAAAAAAGCATGACTGCAGACAAGTTAGAAATTGTCTCTCTAGTTGGCAGTCAGTTTACAGCCTGTCCAAGTAAGGACCATCAATCTAGTCAGGGTAAGGGAATCACACACCTAACATATCCCCTGCTCACCCCCTTGGTAGCTTGGCACAATCAGTCAGGCTTATCTCAGAGGCAATGTATAAATTATTTGTATAAACACACACAGTAGCACAGTGAAAACACCACAAAAGGACTCCATATCAGTTTAGAAAAATAACGAATATTTATCTAGATCAAACAAGACCAACACGACAAAAATCCAATGTACACAAGAAAAGATATTACTTTTTAAAGTAAAAAAAGAGTCTTCTTCCATAAGAGTCAATGGATGCGTTGTTTTAGCACAAAGTAGTTGGTATGCGTCAAACATACACCTGCAGGAGCCAGGGTGTGTCAGAAAAGCAAATGATGCGTCGCTTCCTCACTCCCAAGGGAGGCTGTGTGTCAATTCTTTTCCCGCCGGGTAAGCTATTCGTCGATTCTTTCCTCGCAGGGAAGGAGTGCGTCAATTTCCGGACAGGCAGCATTGGGTCCGTGCACTGATGTTCAAGATTTGACACCCATGGATGATGCGTGGAAAATCCAAGCACAGTACAATGGTGGATCTGCGCTGAAGCAGGGGATGCGTTGATTTCATTGGCGCTGCGTAGTTTGTTCAGCCACGGTGCAGGCACTGCATTGATTTTTCTGCTGCTCAACTTCATAGTGTGGATTTTCTCCCAGGTTTTACCAGCTTCTCCTTTCAAGGGCCTAGGGATTGGATGTGGCACCACTTGACAAGTCAGGGTTCTCAGCAAGAGAGCCTAGGTGCTGGCAGATGAAGTCTTTGATGGCCCTGAGACTTCCCAACAGGGTGCAAGCTCAATTCAAGCCCTTGGAGACCCCTGGAAAGCAGGATGTAGAAAGCAAAGTCCAGTCCTTTCACTCTGAGGGCAGATGTAGCAGCAGCAGACTAGCTGAGCAAAGCAACAGGAAGAGTGGCAGGTCTTCCTTAAGCATCCAGCTCTTGGAATTCCAGAAGTGTTCTGACGTTGTGAGGTCAGCAGTCCAATACACTCACTCATTTCTGCCTTTGAAGTAGGCAAACTTCAAAGGGAAGTCTTTGTAATGCACAAGACACTGCCTCTCCTCCCTGCCCTTGCCCCAAACACACTCCAGCGGGTTGAACACTGTATTGTGAAAGGAGAGGCACAGCCCTATACAGGAGCAAGTGTCAGCTCCTCCCTCCACTCCAGCCCAGGAAGACCCATGAGGATATGCAGGACATTCCTCATCTCTCTTTGTGTGACAGACTAGAGTGAATTCACAAACAGCCCAACTGTCAGTCTGACCCAGATGTGTCTTCCACAGTCAGACAAAGGCACAGAATGGATAAGCAAGAAAATGCCCACTTTCTAAAAGTGGCATTTTCAAACCTGCAATCTAAAAACCAACTTCACAAAAAGATGTATTTTTTTAATAGTGAGTTCAGAGACCCCAAACTCCATATCGCTATCTTCTCCCAATGGCAAACCACATGTAACCCTATGGGAGAGAGAGGCCTTGCAATAGTGAAAAATAAATTTAGCATTATTTAACTATCAGGACATATAAAACACAATAGTACATGTCCTACCTTTTAAATTCACTGCACGCTGCCCATGAGGCTGCTTTGGGCCTACCTTAGGGGTGACGTACATGTAGTAAAAGGGAAGGTTTGGGCCTGGTAAGCGGATGCACTTGCCAGGTCGAACTGGCAGTTGAAAATGCACACACAGACACTGTAGTGGCAGGTCTGAGACATGTTTCCAGGGCTGCTCATGTTGGTGGCAAAATCAGTGCTGCAGGCCCACTAGAAGCATTTGATATATAGACCCTGGGCACACATAGAACATTTTACTAGGGACTTATTAGTAAATCAAATGTGCCAATCATGGAGGAACCAATCACCAATACAATTTAGACAGAGAACACTTGCACTTTAGAACTGGTCAGCAAAAACGAAGTTCAACACAGGATCATAACAGGAAGACAGAAGCCCAAAAAGACACGGGAAACCATGCCAAGAGCTGATAGGTCTATGACGAGACACCAAGTATTGACGAACCACTGTACAGCACAGCTAAAAAATGATCGGAAAACAAACATTACAATGCGGCTAGCGCTAATGTGGTTTTATTTTTTGCATTAGCACTGGCTGTGCCATTGCTCTTTTTGTTTAAGTCGCAGCCTACCAGACACCATAGGTGTCTGGATTGCTAAAGACATCTTGGGAACATCCAGAAAGCTGACCTAGGAATGAATTCTGTCCATTGATTGCCATTGGCTTTGTGGGCTGTAACTCACTTTTTATTGCTTTCCATTTGTTGGCTTTATTTGTTTTAGGCTGTCCTTCTGGGGTTTGTACCTTCCCTTCCCAAAACCTTACTTACAGTATCCTTCCAAATGCTTCCTTTCTGTTAACAGGCCTGTAAATCTTGTTCTTATCTCATCACATTTGCTGTGCATCCAAAGACCGAGGTCAAATGTCAGGCACTGTCTTTCGAGGACGCTTGTTTACTTTTTTTTCCTCCTGACTTCAAAGTGAGAGGATTTATGTGACAATCTTGCTGGATACTGGGGGCAGGAAAGGTTTTTTAGCACACAACAACATTTAAAAGAATTGTGTATGTCAGAACATATCAGTAATAGGAACAAATGAAGCACATTTTTGTTATTTCTGAAGTGTGTTGTAAACAAATACATTAATATGATTAAAAAAAATCATTACCCTAGGTGATACAATTTTCACACATTTTAGCCTGCGCACTTTATAGTTTCATTAGCAAAACTGTATGTCTGTGCAATTGTAATGGTCATTTCAATTGAAAATGTGTTGTCTGTACTGGCAGTGTGCTACCACGCCATGAATACTCCACTCTACACCAAAGCTATCTATTCTGCACCACTCCACTCCACTGCACTCTAAGCCAGTTCATGCTGTATACCACTCTACTCTATGCCACTCTAATTTACACCACTGCACTCTACACCACTCCAGTCTAGGCCACGCCAATCTGCTTTGCACTGCTCCACTATACACCACTGTACTCTATGCCACTCTGCAACACTGCACTCTAAGCCACAGCACTCTATTCTAATACACTCTACCTCAATGAACTTCAATGTCTAACACTCAAATCTATGCCCCTGCTCTCTACGCCAATCCACTGTGCGCCACTCTAATCTGCTCTGCAGCACTGCACTCTATGCCACTTCACTCTACATCACTGTACTCTACGGCATTATACTCTATGCCACTCTATGCAGCTGCACTCTCCCGTGCACCACTCCACTCTACGCCACTTCACTCTACTCTGAAACCGTCTACTCTAAACCACTGCACTCCACGGCAATCTACTTCACTCTGCGCTACTACACTCTATGCCACTGCACTGTACCCCTCTACTTAATCACTGCACTCTATGCCAATGCACTCTACACAACTGAAGTCTGTTACTGGACTCTTCTCTGCATCACTATACTCTCCGCCACTGCACTCTACTCTCCACCACTGCACTCTGACACTTCACTCTACAATACTGCACTCTCTGCCACTGAACTCTAGGTCACTCTACTCTGCACTATTCCACACTGCTTCACGCTACACCTTTACACTACTCTGCACCACTCTATTCTACTCCACACTGTACCACTGCACCCTATGCCACTCAACTCTGCACTCTACACTACTTCACACTTTGGCATTCAACTCTACTCTGCACCACTGCCCTCTGCATCACCCCTCTCTGCACCACTCTATTCTGCGCTACTCCACTCTGCGCCACTCCACTCTACTGTCCATCACACTAATCTATGCCACTGCACTCAATGCCACTGCACTCTGCAACAATCTGTGGTCCAGGAATCCCTGGGGGTCTGTGAAGTCTTCTAAGAGGTTCTGCGTCTGCTTTGAAAATGTAATAATTTTAACAGATTAGGTCCCCAGCTTTTAGTAATGACTCACTGGGTGTCCCCAGATTCCAATTATGATTCCATGGGGGTCCCGAGGTTCCAGTATTGATAAAGTGGGGGTACACAGAAGTCAAAAGGTTGGAAACCACTGCTCTACGCCAATGCACTCTACACCAATCCTCATTACTCTATGCCGCTCCAGTGTATGCCACTCTACGTGACTCCACACTATGCCACCCCAATACACAACACTCTCTGCCACTCCACTCTACAACACTCTACTCCACTCTTTGGCATTCCACTCTATGACAGCCCATGCCACTCTCCTCTACGCCACTAACTTTTAGCCATGCTGAACAGCAGCCATACGTTTGTACAATATGGCTAAAACATATTGGCAAAGCCAATAGCGCTTGCATAGGCAAGACCTATTGGCTTTGCCACTGCTTGTCTTTAATTATTCTTAGCCATGTGCTCCCTCATCTGATCAGTCCTCTCCCCATCACTCGTGCCCATCTCTCCTGTCCTTTTTCCATGATGTTGTGATGACCCTCTAACCCGCTCAAGAGCACAGTCGAGAGGGATGACGGAGCACAGAGGCTATAGAAGGTGGGTGGGTGGGCGGTGCTACTGCAAACACATAGACAACGAAGGCTGGGTGGCAGGGGCTAGGGCAAGCACATGGATTATGGAGGGTGGGCTGTGGCAAGCACTTGGACAATGGAGGGATGGTCAAGAGGGGCTGTGGCAATGAATGCTGGGTATAAGGGGCAGGGAAACCACACGGATAATGGAGGGTGGTTGGAAAGTGAGTGGGGAGGAAAACAATGGGGGAGAAGTACAAGAGGAAGACAGCTGAAAAGCACACATACTCTTGCAGAGTGCTTGAACAAAAAAAACAAAAAAAGGTAGCACTGAGAAAGAGAGCTGTGGAAGGACAGAGTAATGCATCCATGCTACAAGGGACCAACAAACACATCAGAGGAAGGAAAGCGGAAGCTGATGAATTAGATGCAAGCAAATGAGAGTGACGATAAAGCCAAGCAATAGTAAGTACTAAGCGTACTGAAACGTAACACAATGTCTCTCAACAGGCAGTGAAGGCGCTGTCACAGAAGAGATCGAAAAAGGTAGCTAAATCACAAAAACTGGGAGCCTACAAGCTCCCATCACCAAAGCAGAAATGAAATACATCTACGCATTAACCTGTTTTACGGCTAAATGCTGAATTTCACGCACTGAATGTTCACACATGGTTTAACGGTTTATGGTGAGACGAAAGCAAATTGACTATGCTTCTGAAATCAACTGTATGCGTGACTGAAACCATACAATAATGCTCCTGAGGATGTGAGATAGCACCGCTGAAGAAGCTGCAAGCTTAGTCACATTCAGAACCAGAAACAGCACGAAGTGCTAAATGGGGAGCACTAGCCCTGGGTGGTTTCATCTCCGATGCAGGTGGCTTTGTGAAAGTCACCTGGTATATTCAGAAGGCACATCCGTGTAGCAGTGCAGTTAGGCTCTGGATTGTATACAATTCACAGCTTATTGCCGCCCCTTCAGGCCACCAATGGCATAGCTTTTAATGAACGTAAGAAAATGACAAGCCCGCCTATACAGCTTAATATTAGAAAAACATCAAATCTGAGGGATAGATCATTTCTTAACGTGTCCCAGTTAACTTTATGAAATCTCAAACTTTTGGAACTAGCTGTCCAATTTGAAGTTCATAACCAAAATATGGCAATCAAAGGGTGCCTCTTCAGGAGTCCACTGCAGCTTGCACCACTCCTTGCCTCTAACAGTGCCGCCAATGACAGTACCAAAACAACTACTAACCATCACACTCTTACAAGTGTAACAATTCAGATTCTTAAAATACATTAAAAATTACTAATACCTGCCGCCCCTGCTCTTCTTGTGGCTTTGGTTTGCAGGTATTAGTTATTTTCAATATGTTTTGAATAAATAACTGTGGATGTGGTCATCACAAAATTAGACAAACTGTGCCACGTGTGGCAGGCTGTCATAAGTGGCGGTGTTGACAAAGTGGCGGTGTTGAGCAGCGGAAACCACCAGTTCAAGTTAAGCACGGGAAGTTATTAAGTGTGGAAACACTGTGTACAAATGTCGATAACACAACAAAACATAAGAAGATTGGAATTGTTATATGTTCGACACAATATTCAATTTGCTTCAAAACAAACAAGTTACCTTTGGTAACACTCTTCATAGTAGATACTCTGTCTAAGTAAAGTGACCTTCAAAATCTCCTCAGTTGCTAGACTGGATCTGAAAACGTTTACATAGGAGTCCACCCATGCTCTGGTAGGTGGCACTTTGAGACTCACATTGACTTTGTTCCGTCCGGAAGGGATGAATGAAGTCGAATAAAAGCTCCATCATTGCACGCCGATGTCAGTTTCTTTCTTGACTCTGTCAATGCCCTCGAACGCAGAGCCCAAAAACTAATCCGAGTACTAGTTTGCAAATCTCTAGCTTCAGACCTTTTTAGATGGGAAAAGAGAACATTCCACCGACCACGGAAGCGAGATGGCAATGAGGTATCTACATTTAAATAGAGAATCCACCAGAAACAGCATTACTGAAGGTATGTTACTTATTCTTTTGAAGGATACTTCTAACTGCATACTCTTCACCTTAAAAACATAGATACCAAAGCATTACTTTCAAAGGTAGAGTTTCTATCCAATGGGTTCAGGCCAAAAAGTCCTCCAAAACTGAACAGGTGAAACATTGTACCCGTCAGACATGGCTGTCAAGGACGTAGTGCTTCAAGTAACATGTGTACCGATGCCCACTTTGCAGCCTGACTAATTTCAAGAATAGGCCCTTGGCATTCCAACGCAGTGGATGCAGCACTGGTTCCAGTGGAATGAGCCCTCAGTCTGTCTGGAGGCTGCTTTTGGCAATGCATTGTTGTATAGCTATTTCAGCCATATTTTAGTCATGTTATTTTAGCAAACTAGGCCTGCCATTGTGCATTTTAGCCCAGCTACATTTTATTCAAACATCACTTTATTTATCTAGCAATAGCCACATTTGCGGTGTTGTTTTATTTCTCTCTATCTAATTGATCTTTCGCCTAGGAAAGCATTACGTTCTGAGTAGGAAATTCATTTCACTTTGTGCTTTCTTCAAGGCTAGAGTCAGATAGGTTGCCGGCAAAAGTGGTACACTGTGTCTCCAACATTCACAGAAACATACACACTCATACTTGGGGACCATTTCCTAGAATGTCAACTGTTTTATTATAAAAATATTAGAAAGCTAGAGTTCCAAATGCTAAAGCATTACATCCATGTTGGATTCAATGGGCAACGTATCTGATGGCCACTGATGTTGATTATATTTTTGACTCAAAATTCCAAACTCAAGAGTTTTTGCAATATGAACACGAATATCCGGTTCCAGCAAATACATTGCCTATTGAACAATATCAGATAATTTTGTACACTGATGGCTCAGCCCAACCAGCTATAGGCACAAAACATCAATATTCTGCCGCTTGCGCAGTCGTGAGTAGATACATGAAGGGGGGCAAATTCCATCCACAAAATACTTACAAGCAGACTCTAGGAGACTGCACTGTACAACTTGCAGAGCTCAAGGCTCTGGTGATGGCACTGGAACATACGGACCCTGAGCAGATGACGCTGATTGACTGTGATTCGTACTATTGTGTCCAGTCCTTCAATGAATATCTGCATTACTGGCACCAGAATGGGTTCACAGATTTAAAAGGACACACCATTAAACACAGGCTTCTGTGGGGGAAAGTAGCAGATCTGAAAAAAACGCTACCCAACGTCCATGTTGTACATACACTAGAACACCAGCGTGTTGGAATACCCATTGCAGGCAATACTTTGCTGATGAGGCAGCCAAATCAGCAGTAGCTACGGCGTCTGTTGCTGCAGTAACTCGTTCTAGAACAAAATTGGATGATGAAACACTAACAGCTGTGAAAGCTTCGGCTGATAGCATGCCCTTACCAAAACCATATCCTGCTGAATAGTCCTACTGCATATCATGCCTCAATTCAGCCCTAGTAGTGATACCAGGGGGGGAAATCGTGTAATTCCCAATAAAGACCAAAGACCAGACAGAATTGATTAAAGCAGTGCATGAGGGAGTTGCTTCTGCCCGTGCTGGTGTGGCGGCTACAATTTCATTGTTACAAGCATGTTACTGGTGGCCAGGTCTCTATAAACAGACCAAGCAGTATGTCCTTTGTTGTGACATCTGCCAGCAGATTAAAGGATCCACTGTCAAATGCCCACCACAGACACCCCTCCTAATATCAAATAAACCATTACAATGTGTGTACTTGAACAATTGTGGTCCCCTGACATCAGAGTGCATACAAATACATCTTAGTCGCTGTTGCCTCCAGACGCTCAAACTGTTATTAAGGATTTGCAAGTCTTTATCGGCACATATGCTGCTCTGGCTTTCCACTCGGACCAGGGCCCTGCTTTTGCCTCAAGGGCTTTCAGGGACACCTTGGCTTCGCTAGGGGTCCAACTGCATTACTTGTCTCCATTTCATCCCGAAGGAAATAGTGTTGTGGAGGGACAAAACTGAGATTTAAAGCAATCCTTTACAGCCAGAGTATTAGGTATGGGTTGTAGTTGGCTTACACATCTGTATGGAGTCCAGCGAGCACTTAACAATCTGCCCAGAATTTTCTGAGATACTTTGGTAAACTCGTTGGACAAATATTCGATGCATCCAGTACTAGTGGAATCGCCCATTTTGTTAAGGCTGTTGGTTCTGGTTTTGTTCACACCTTTTCCTCCATATTTGGCTTAATACCTTAAGCCATACACTCAATATTTTCAAGTGTTTTGTTTTCGGGGGATTTCTGATTAATTTGGCTATAATAGGTGACTTCTTGCTGTTGCTATTTTTGCAGCAAGGAGTTCTGAAAGCACTTCCACCGGCACAACTGTGTCATGAACGGATGATGCAGTATTTCGGATCACCATTACTGGAAAAAACTGGAGTGTGACTGGTCCCTGTCATTCTGACCGGTTTTGGATTGTATGCAGCCCGTGTTTTGATGCCTATGGTGCCTCTTTGAATGTGCACTGAAAGTCTGTCTTTCTACGCAGCGCTTACTTTCATTGGACACTGACCTGTTGATGTTCTCGCCTAGGGCTCATTATCAGACATGTGCGCTCTGGGTGCGTTTGCTACAGGAAGTCGTTTATGAGTTGCCCTTTGTGGATAACGTCACTCTTAACTCAACATTAGGCACAACATGGTATGCTGCTGCCTCGGCTGGAGCTCAGGCTTTGGAACACAAGTGCTTTATAGTTTTCCTTGGAGATGATCTGGATATTTTACCACCTGCCGAATTAGAACATTTCCTGACTTCAATTGTCCCGGATATAACTGTTGATTTTCAAAATTAAATTGAACTTTTAATTTGGCTTTTTGGCGTCACTATTGAAATTTTAAATTGTTCTTCTTATTCCTGCTTAAGTGTCTTTTACCTTGCCACTATTGACATTTATGCTTATATGCTTTTATTAATAGTATTTTGTTAGGCTGTGTTTTATCTCGAGCTTTTAAACCACCTTTGAACCGGCAAGGGGAGAGTGTTGTATAGCTATTTTAGCCGTATTTTAGTCAACTTATTTTAGGAAACTAGGACTGCCATTGAGCTCTTTAACCCAGTCACATTTTATTTAAGCATCACTTTATTTTTCTAGCAATAGCCACATTTGCAGTGTTGTTTTATTTCTCTCTATCTAATCGTTCTTTTGCCTAGGAAAGCATTACGTTCTCAGTAGGACATTCATTTCACTTTGTGCTTTCTTCAAGGCTACAGTCAGATAGGTGGTATGCTGTGTCTCCAACATTCACAGAAACATACACACACATACGTGGGGGCCATTTCTTAGAATGTCAACTGTTTTATTATAAAAACACTCCTTTGTCCCATACACTTTAAAGGGAGATTCGAGCCACATGACCACGACTGCATGCTGATTGCCTCACTACAACTGCTTGCTTAGACTGCCGAACCTCTGATCTACATAGGGATGATGTCTTCCTAGACTACAGGCTTCCTTACTAAGGTATGAGGGTTGATGTTTTCCCAGGGGGAAGCCTGAAGGGCGGATTAGGCTTATTATGGTGTCCTCTAAATATAGCATAGGTAGGAGGACTCTACCTCACTCCTAGTGACAGTATGGTGAGACTATTTTTGTGTTTCACTCTCCTCATCACCTTATTGTTTTTATTGTGTTTTATCATCCTAGTTATTGCAATACATACCATTTTATCTAAGATGCAGTAGTTTCAATAAACCCTTATCGAACTATATTCTGCCTCTGTTGTCTTTGCCTGTGTGAGACCCATGTAACTGAGAGAAAGGGATGAGAACTGATCAACCATGATTCCTCTGAGGAGTCTTTCATGTCCTGGGCCCAGTTGCCTCAATCATCCCTGCACTTGGGTAAAGATGAGGCACTGCTAGTCAGCCGGAAAACCCGGATTAGGCTGACAGGCATCACATGGTGTGGAATTTTACTCAGTATCGCACAGTCTATGCTATAATTCGCCCAAATCCAGTAGCCTCATTAGCATAATGAAAACCTGCACTGCAGCATAGCAGATCTTGATACAGATGACTTTCCACCTTGACAAAATCATTTTCTGCACCACCTTCCCCTTGTTTGCATCAGAAAACCCCAGCAAAAGCTGATCGGCCTCCTAATGGTCTTTGGAGCAATTGATTTAAAAGGTCACAAGTCTCTTGGAGCCTAGCCAACTAAGTCTCTCCTCATCTTTCGAGGCTTGAGACATAGGAAATAATTTTGGGAGTGTAATGGATTGCCCAGGGTGAAGGGTACTGAGTTTGCCAGTCCAGTGCATACCCGACACGGATTGCTCCTGTGCCGAATGACCCATATTATTTGAACTGTGCCTTCTATGTGACACCAACACCAGGAATGTACTTGTGATTTCCATTGATAGCTGCTCTCTTACTTGCTTCCATTTAAGGCCATCAGTCAGTCTGCGCTGTCCTAATGAGACATGAAGATTAGTGCCCTTTGGGTGAAAAAAGCAACAAATCACAGGATTATCCAGTTAACTAAACTCAAAGATGGGGATACATTCTTTTTATTGTTGAAACTCATTATGGATACCCCATGTTTTGTTTAATGTACCTATGTAAATAAGTTATTTGCACTGAGCACTTTCTGTACCTTGCACCAATTTGCTCCACCTGTTCGAATTCATGATGTCATGATGCTGTAAAATAATATATCACATTTGCATTGTATTGTGGGCCTATAACTTCATTTATTGATGTACTACCTTACCCATAGTGGATCAGGTACCAGTGGGGTGGTAGATCGTTGAGAAAAAGTGGCCCACTGGACCAGTGTGTATTTCAAAGTTGACCCTGATTCTTTACGGTGTGTGTGGGTCAGTATTTGTATTTAGTATATATTAGGGTGAAAAAGAGTCATGACTTTTGGCAAACAGGCTGTACTGTCCTCAACCCCAGTGTGCCTGGGAAAAAAGTGGTGTAGGACTGCTGCACTATGAAAGCCTAAGCTCATTTACATGGCAAGCTGAAGGGATCACAGCAAGGAACACAGGGGGTCATTCTGACCCTGGCGGTCTTTGACCGCCAGGGTCGCGAATGACGGAAGCACCGCCAACAGGCTGGCGGTGCTTCCAAGCCCATTCTGACCGCAGCGGTAAAGCCACGGTCAGAAAACCAGGACCGGCGGTTTCCCGCCGGTTTTCCCCCGGCTGGGCGAATCCGCCAGGGCAGCGCTGCAAGCAGCGCTGCCATGGGGATTCTGACCCCCTTCCCGCCAGCCTGTTTCTGGCGGTTGTCACCGCCAGGAAGAGGCTGGCGGAAACGGGTGTCTTGGGGCCACTGGGGGCCCCTGCACTGCCCATGCCACTGGCATGGGCAGTGCAGTGCCCCCCTAACAGGGCCCCATGAAGCTTTTCACTGTCTGCCTAGCAGACAGTGAAAAGTACGATGGGTGCAACTGCACCCGTCGCACGCCCGCAACACCGCCGGCTCCATTCGGAGCCGGCTTCTGTGTTGCAGGCCTCCTTCCCGCTGGGCCGGCCGGCCGGCGCTACCATGGGTAGCGCCGGCCGGCCCAGCAGGAAGGTTGGAATGCCGGCAGCGGTCTTTTGACCGCGTAGCGGCCAAATGGCGGGAGTCAGAATGACCGCCACAGTCTTTAGATTCTGAAGATACAATGAACAGCTATGCATCAGCTTGAAGGGAGTACGCAGGGGAAAAGTAAGGACCAAATTGAGATCCCACTGTGGCATCACAATAGGTTTAGAAGGAAATGTGTGTCAAACCTTTTAGAAACCCTATCACAACAGATGATTTAAAGAGGGATAATAAAAGTGAGAACAAATAACCTTTAAAGGTACCCACTACTGTAAGACCTTGTTGGGCCAAAGACAAAACAAACAATAATGTATATGACAATATGCGTGTAATGGGTCTGTGCTGTGAACACCACACCAGGAAACAAAATGTGGGCCAGCACACAGCGTACATGTACTTTGTAGAAGGGTGCTGTGCAGCTCGGATAACATTCGCAACCTCAAGAGGACAATAAACGCAGTCAACTACTGCTGCTCCATCGCCAACACTCATGGAGGTGTAGATAGAGCAGACTTGGGTGAATAATTGTGTACTGTTGTAATAACAGAAGATTCTCCCAAAGCAGAAGCCGGATTGGAAGACAGATGCTCATTCCCAGAAGTTCATGGTACACATTCCCCTTGCCTAATCTGAAGCCACTAGGATGACTTGGGCCTGTTCGTTCCTGACCTTCTTCAGAACTCTGGTTAAAGGAGTCAGAAGTGGAAGGTTGTGCAGGAGCCATGCTCCACTGTAGCCTAAATAAGTCTCCTTAACAAAGCATACTAGGGAACTCAAACACAACAGAAGTTTGGGCACTGCGTCGCCTCAATGGTGGGGAAAAGATCAAGCCAGAATTCTCCCCACTGTCAGAAGATGCCTTGCACCACCTTGGGTTGCAACTACCATTCATGATCCACTAGACACCGTTGGATGAACTCCTCTGCCCTGCTGTTCAAAGATCTTGCAAGGTGGTTCACAAGCAGGGAAATGTCATAAAGTCCAAGCAAACTCTAGAGCTGAGGGGCCACTCAGCACAGAAGCCAGGACCATACACTGTCCTGCTTGTTGTAGTATCACTTGATGGTGGTGCTGTCTGTGAGGACTGGTACTATCCTCCCTTTTAAGGATGGTAGAAAGACCTTCAGCATCAGACGAATGCCTGCAACTCCAACAGGTTGCTGTGGAGTCAGGTTTTTGCAGGAGACCCAAGTCCTCTGATCTCCATCTCTCTCAGATGACCTGCCCTAACCCAGTAGTGGCACACTTGCCACTATCATCCGCTTTGGGTGGAGAAGGGATGGGTATCTGCCACTGGTCTCCTCTAAAACCTGAGTTGAATCTGACAAGATCGCTTGGTGCTGGGTCTACTAAAATTGTAAGTTCCACTGCAGATCCCACATGTGTCACCTTGCATAGCTGATGAGCAAGATGCAGGAGGCCGCAAAGCCTCAGTGCCACTATCACTGTGACCCAGGTTTGAGGCTGAAACATCAGGACTATATCCCAATCATCCTGAACTCCGGAAGGAGAAAAGGCCTGGAAATGCACAGTATACAAGATATCTTCAGTGAAAGGGAGCCTCTGTGAAAGAGTCATATGTGACTTGGGCACGTTGATTGTAAACTCCAGTGATGTCAGGAGTTTTGCTGTCATCTGGAGGAGTCCTATAACTGACTTTGGTGGGCCCACCTTTAACAGCCAGTCCTCGAGATATAGGAAAATTAATATAACCACCCTCCAAAGGTGTGCCGCCACCACACCTATCACTTTCATGAAAACCTGATGGGCACAGGTGAGTCCATATTGAAAATGTTCCTCCATTACCTTGAACTGCACATAATATCTGTGGGCCTGCAGAACGGGTATATGAAAACACACGTCCTCCAGGTTCCAGGGCTTACATCCAGTTTCCTGGATCCAGGACAGAAAGAACCAGGGCCAGTGTGAGCATCTTGAATCCTTCCCTCCAGAGGAAGGTATTCAGAGGGTGGAGATCTTAAATGGGACAAAGGCCTCTGTCCTTGGCCACAAGGAAATAGCGAGAGTAACAACCAATCCTTATTTCAGAGGCTAGCATCCTTTCTATGGCCGCTAAGGGCAAGGTAGAGTGGGCTGGAGGCTGATGCTGCATGGGTGGGGGACTGGGATGATTGCCGTTCCTCGTGACCCGCACATTGTCTGCCTGAACCCTGTCCCTGATCCCAAAAGGACTGGGTTGACTGCTGTGGGAGCCAGGGATCTGGCACTGTTGTGTGCCAACTCTCTGGAGTAACCTCTAAAGAACAAAATTGCTGGGGAAACTGCCTGACAATCAGCAAAAAGCCTTAGGAACACACTGTGGCTTGGCTCTCCTTAAAGTGAGGGCTGAATCTGCCTTCTTGTCAAACAGGTGAGGCTTGTCAAAAGGCGTATCTAGAAGAACTGCCTGGCTGGCCCCAGAGAACCCTTAAGAGCACATCCAAGTAAGGTGATGGTGCACTACACTCGTGTCAACTGCCTGACACAAACAATCAATAGTATCAAGGCCAGACCTCATGACACACTTGGCTGCATCCTGACTACCCTGAAAGGTTTTAGCCATGGATGCCTGTACGTTTTCAGGGACTTCTGGCTAGATCTCACCAATCCTATGCCAGAGGGCTTACGTATATCGGTCAAGTAGGCAAAAAGCATTGACCGACCTCAAGGCTAGGCTGGCAGATGAGAACATCCAATTCACAAAAGCCTCAATTCTCTTTGACTTTCCGTTGGGGGAGATGGGAAACGAATTGGAGTTCATCTTGCTGATGGAAGCTTGAGTCACAAGACTCTCTGGAGTTGGATGTTAAAATTGTGGTAGCCTGGTGCCGCTCTATGGCATCTCGCAGGCAGTGTGATCACTGGAGAGCAAGAACAAGGCTTTGCCAAATTGTCCATCAGTGTGTAAATAAGAGCTTAGTTGAATGGTAGCCAAGGCTCAGAGGAAGCCTGCCCAAGCTGTAACACCTCTGTGAGGACATTAGTCTTTATCTCCACAGAGGAGAAAAACTTCAGCTGCAATCATCATCACAGCAAAGGAAGACTCTCCTTCGTTGGTGGTCCAGGGCAAAAATCAACCCAGTATCAGTGGAAGTATCCAGTCCATTGGGCTCCTACAAGTCCATGTAGTTGCAATTTACAACCAACTTCATGTGGTAACACATTTGCAAATATTTGTAAAAACATAGCTAAAACATGTACTGAACATAACAAAAATGAGGACATGAACTGATCTAAAGATGTATTCTGAGAATCTGGGATAGTGGTGCCACTTGTTCATGTTAAAATGGTACTACAGTTTCTGTTCATATTTGAGCAGTTATGCTTATAGAAACCGTATTCTTTAATTGCTTCTCCTAGGATGTTAAAAGGGCATTAAAGCAGAGCTTTTGAAGAGATCCAAGGTAAACAGGTGAATACAGTTGAGAATTTTGAGGTGGGAGATTAGCAAGATTATTTCCAAAGTTTATGATGATGACAGTATTGTGCAATTTCCTAGTTGTGAAATTTCATCAGCTGACCAAAAGATTGAGGCTTTTGTTAGGATACCCTCTGTATATTCGGTTTGTAAGAGGCAAACAGAAGTTTCCAGCATAATTACACATTAACTGTGACCTTTCCTCCATTGTCTCTCCCACCAAGTAACCTCATACAGCACACAAAATGCCCCCTATGCCTGGTGCCCCACTTTCCAAGACATACTCATCATAATAACTTAGTACCCTCTATCTGCCCTCCCCCCAGCACCCATTGACATTACGGCCTCCTTTCAGCTTCATGCCAACTGTTTTCTAATGTTTCGAAGCACTGCTTGGCTTACTGTTTCTCCCAGAAAGAGGAGCCATTCAGTATAATTCCAAAGCAACGATCCTAAAATAACAAAGCAACTTACCTGTTTTTTTAGGGTCGAGCCTGCGTTGCATGCGCTCGCGCATGCGTATCGCAGCGAGACGCTTTTGTATTTAGAAAAGGGTTCGGAGCCCTGTCAACTTCAAATCAGTGTTTTTTATTGGTTCGTGGGCTTGCCTAATAAAATCTGCTTGCTTTCATTAGTCGAAGGCAAGCATACGTCATGCCTTTTCCGGTGGCTAGCCCTCCTCGAGCGCAGCGACCAAGTACAGAAAACATGCGAGGCTCGCTGTTTTCCATCGGGCTCGTGGACTTCTTTATCTCTCATTTACGAGCGCGATCTCGCTTGGCAGAAGTCGAGCGCTTTACATAGTTAATTTCACTTTTTCGGGTTGTGTACACAAATGCACTTTTGCCTGATAGGTGAAAAGTCGGGTTAGGATTTTACAACGCGATCAGCTCTAACATGAGCAAACGTGAGACCCGTTGCATTGTGAATGCTTGTCTTATCATGTGTTCCTGACTCTGGCTTCTGCATCCGGTCACACCCATTGAGTGTCGTCTTCTCCGGCTCCCAGTGCTCTACCTAAAGACAAAGAAAAGTAAAAACAGTGTTAAGCAACAGCAGACTGGACAAAAAATACACGTGCTATTGCACTGTACCATTGTCCTAAAGGTGATGAAGAAATTATTTTGAAACTCTTTTCAACATTTCCTAAGCCGTAATGTTAGATGAAAAGAAATTATAGACTAAGACTTTGAGATTTATAGTCAGTCTCTTGTTTGTAAGAGACGAAATCTGAGAAGCGAACAAGGAGAACAGTTACAGAAACCACCCTAATGTTTCCAATGCATTATTAGAATACTGCAAGGGTGAATGATATCTTAAGGTTGCTGTGTAACAATAGCTGTTGTTAGGTCTCCAAACGTACTGTTTTTATATATGTATATATATATATATATATACACTCTTGATCACGTCCTTGTTTCCTTTGTATGTGCATAATAGTCAAAGAACAAGATAGAAGGCAGGCCTCCAAGCTGAGCAGTTTAAGAACCCAGAGAAGAGCCACACCATCGCATCCACGAATCCCAGCTGCAGACTTCCATGATTCTTTCATTCATCTGTTGACCTCTCTCATACTAAATCCCATTCCCTTTGGCAAAAGCAGCCAACCGTCATTTATTCCAATTCACTTGTTGAGCGTTGACCAATAGGAGATAGGACTGGCTCTCTTCTCTCCAGCAGAACCTGGAAACTCAGGTGAGTGGACCTCAACAGTTTTGGCCCATTCATGTTCTCCCTATACTTTGACTGATCACAACATTTTTAAGACAATTAAAATGATGGAGGTGAGTATCGCTTGAAGGAATATCTGAACCTGCACATTTCTTTCAAGGGTTGAACCACATTGGGAAGGTTTTACTTCGAAACAAAGGTCAAACTTGTTGAGATGGAGATATCTAAAAAATTAGGCATCCTTCTTCTTCCCAACAAGTTTCATTCTGTAATATTATTGGAACGATTATTAAATGGTTTTGAAATATTTGTGAAGAGGTCCCAGATGTGTTCTCAGTAAAAAAGTGGGTTTCTAAAAAAAAGAGAACACAAGATAAAGTTGAAGGTGAACGCCACCCATACATAAAGTGCATCCGATACCACACCGAAGGGAAAAACCTTTGAAGAAATTGTTGACTAACTTAATTAAGAAAGGAGTCATTGAGTCAAATGAATTTTCAGAGTGGCCTATGACCGCAGTCCTATAAATAAAGCCTGGAAGCAGGATGTTGGGCTTTGCGTAGACTTGAGGGACTTGAACTCTGCTATTTGGGTTGATTGCTACCCACTTTCAGGTTTTAATGAAATCCTCAGTCTTGTTGGAAAGGTCTGTTGACCCAGGATAATTACACTCTGCTTATCAGCAGGTAGAGGTTTACCCAGACTCTAGACCCTGTACTTCATTTATCAATCTGTAAAAGGCTTTGCGTCTCTGCTGCATGTTTTCAGACTTAGCTTATATTGTGGCAGCTTTTCAACATATCATGCATCACCTGTTGAAAGACCTTCCTCAGGATTGTCTGCTTCCAAAATGACGTCTTTATCAATGGAACTGCTGTTTCTAATCACAATCATACCTTCAGAAATTTCTTCAAAAAACAACAGACTTTGATTTTACCGTAAAGAAGGAGAAATGTCAGATGAGGGTGGGACCAGTTACATACCTAGGTCAGGCAATTTAAAAAGATGGAGAGAAATCCAAAGTTGAGTTGGAAGAAGCAGTAAATAAAGCCCTGGTGTGTGAGATGAAAGATGAGTTCAAATCTTTTCTAGAGCTTGTAGAATTCTATTCCAAATGTGTACAGCACTATAAACTCCTTAAGATCACTTTTGAAGAGACACACAGAACATTCATGGGTTCAGGATTATCAGAATGTTTCTAGCAGGTTCAAAAGTGAAATATCCAGCATTAGGAGTGTTTGATGTAAAACAAAAAGCCAATTGGACCACAGATGCTAGCAGTAACAGATTGGGTGCCACTTTGTCACAAGTAATCAACCACCAGAGGGTGGTAGCACCCTTATCAGATCTTTGAGAAAAATTATTAAGCAGCGGAAATAACATGCATGTCATACTATGGAGTTATGAGGCATTTCAAATTTTATTTATAGGGCTTGCCATTTTCAGTCCACATGGATCAGAAACTTTTAATTCATTCCTTCACCACAAAAAGTTCACAGCGCAGTACACCCAGAGCGGCCAGGTGGTTCCTGGGACTAGAAGGATACAATTGTACCATGGAATACTTTCCTGGATTAAGGACTAAAGGCACCACATGCACATCCATTTTCCTTTTGATGGGCGGTGGAAAGAAGACAACCAAGTACAGGACAGAGTACTCACAGCTGAATTATGTAGTACTGAAAAAGAAAAATGGAAGCAATATGAGACCAATGATGAAATACTAAAACAGGTCAAAGGATGTGTTTTACGGGCTTTTCCTGTAAACATATTTTAAAAGAAACCTTGAAAGGGTATGGGAAGTCATAGACCTGGAGGGGGTGTTGCTGAAAGGGGGGACGATATCACCCTTTTACCCTCTGCTAAGAGAGAATTTTAGATCTGGGAGACGAGGAACTGTTAGAAAGGAGTCTGACTCAGACTAGAGTCAGAAACAGGTTTTGGAGGCCGGGGCTCGATTCTACAGTGGACCTTTCTAAGTACGTGACTGTTATTTGTGTATCCAGTGGCAAAATTAATATTACAAACTATAAGGCTGCAATAGTAAATTAAAATCTAATGACTAATTACTAATATGAGAATGGACTGTAGGCCCAGAAACTTTTGTTGCTTTAACATTTAAAAGCATGCTCCTAACTTTATGTAACCTGTGCTGCATGATTTGCAGATCTCGCTAGGCTGGCACATATTTCTATTAAATGTGTCTTCTGTAACCTCTTCTTGACTTGAAAGATGTCTTAAAACAATAGAACCGGTATTATATACAACTTTATCCACCTACTAAACTGCTTTAGTATGTGCTGACGTGTATTTAAAAATAACAACTGCTTGTGTGATTGAAACATCATTATATGAATGATGGGAATTAAGTAGGCATTACATCTATGTAGGTAAAATTGTTCTTGTAGAAGTGAAGGAATGTGTGAGAAAGAAAGTATGAATATCCAATTCTTGATGCTTGTCAAGAAAAGCATTGTTTAATTCTGCAACATCTCAAGAAATGTATAACTTTGTTAATCAATGTAACAATCAGTATAATTATAAAAAGTGTCTTTAGGGAAGAGCAAAATTGAAAAAGTGTGAAAAGATAGAGAGCGAGAGATGACAACTAGGACCTTTGCTTGGGCCACTACTTTTTCTGCTGCTTCTGCTGTCAGAGCTGGGAGTCACAGGTAATTAGAGAACATTAGCTATAGAACAACAGAGACGATATTTCAGAATAAAGGCACTAAGCTGACTATATTAGTTAAAGAAAGTGGAGTTGAGTGTAGAAAGCTTTGTGAGAGCCACCCAGCTTCAGAGCCACTAGATAAATCAGAGTTACTCATTCCACTGCAGATATTGTATTGAGGTTAAGAGAGAGTTGATAAATTGTTTCAGAACGAGTGATAGCTATAAATAAAAGAACAAGATAAACGTGAGAACTGAAGTTAATGTAATAGACTGAATGTTCTTTTGTAACTTTCCCAAGCTATGAGACAGTATTATTCCAACTTGCCACATTCTGTAAGACAGACGAACAGAGTAGGGACAGATTCAGGATACCCTTTATGCGTGGTTTTGCCTGTAGAAGTTTCCAGCAGGCAATGGTTCCATTGTGCCCCTAACATGGACATTGATGGACTATTCTACGGCCTCATTATTGATGGCTAGTTAATACTAGCCCAAATTGATTGCCACACCAAATGGGGCATAACACAGATTGCAAATCAATTCATGAGTTGGGCATTGATAACGTTTTGGAGAGACACGTTTATGGAGGGAAGATACAGTGATGAACAATGTTTTTAAACTCACCTCAGATCAAACAAAAAAGTTCCTGTAAAAGTTGTCTGTTGAATATTGTAAAATTGCCCTTTGTTGCCTGAGATGGTAGAAAGTATGAGCCATATGATAAAGAAGTGTCTTCAATTAGCAACAGTGAATGGCAATCGCTCTACAAAATATGCTGTGAGCTTTTTGTAAACTTTCTACAATCTGTAACAGGTCTGTCCTTCTAACTAAATTGTTGCCAACATGGCTTCATTTGAACCAGATGGTGGAGGTGGATAGGGATAATTTCAGGATTAAAGTGAGGTGAAATCAAACAAAGATACAGGCTCCATTATAACAATACATAAGGTATGAGAAACATAACATGGCATGAGGGAGACCTTGAACAAGTGAGGAAATCAGAGTCTCAGGGCAATAAGGCATCTATGTGCATGACAGGTTAGTTAAAGTAGGTTTTAATTTAGATGAACTTGAGAAAGGTCAACCTTGGGGAATGCAAAGCATTTACAAAACTAATGTGAGGAGTCATACTCATTGCTCACTTATGAGTGTGAACCAAAATGTAAATGAACCTATTTGCAAATCCCAAAGGAAGGTATGCATGCAACACACATTGGCAAAGAGACTACATCAGATATCAGCTCTCTGGAGTCTTACTTCTGTACAATGTGACAAGTGTTCTTTCTAAAATCTGTGTGATTACTCATTGGAGCATGGTAAGCATTTTTGCCTTCTTTGTTATATATAGTGTGTTCCATGCCACCTAAAGCTTAATAACCTACTTGTTTTCCTATTTTATTTTGGAGAGATGAGTTATAGTGAGCATAATTGGTTACAAACAATGTACAGTAACAAATGTTTATCAACTCAGTCACTCTGAAGGTCTTTCTTCCCCCTTCCCTTGGCCAGTGCTTACTTTCAAATGTTGATGTCATAAATTGTGGCTCAGTACTCTGTACTCAGCAGGCACATAGGCGTGACACCGATTGCACTCGCAATGGCTCCTGTCAAGGTAAGGAAAGGCTGGAGGTGGAAAATGAATGCTGGTGACATTTGGTGAAAGGCTTCATGTCTTTGGAGAACACGCTATGTGTCAGTACCAAACACAAACTATATTGGCCATGGTTCCTGAACTTTAAAGTAATTTAGGAATAGGTGGCCATCGTTAATGGAGTCTGTTTCTTGGTGGTCCACAGTGACCTTGTTGGCAATCAAGAAGTATGGTTTGTGCAGCAGGATCTTGCTACCTGAAACCTACAACAAGCTGTGGAGAGTTGTTTCCACAGATGCCTTTAGATATGGAACCCATCACTATGTTCAGAGAAGAATTCTAAGGTTGCAATTATTTCAAGGACCTGATTTTGAACATTTAAACTCAAAGACTATTCCATTTAATACGTTGTGAACTACAGACAAATGACTGGCCACAGGTTAAAGGGATTTCTGAATTATTGTTTCTCAGTTTGTTTGGATTCCTATTATATGAAGTTAACGGTTAGAATCCCAATAGCTTAGGATGTTTATCATTTTTACCATGTGCTTATTTTGTTCCAGTTTCCAGAAGTCCTAACCAGAAACTAATTTTTGTGCACCAATAACTGAAAGTGTGCCAACTGAAGGGCAAGTACTGCTTTTTCAGAAGTGATATAAGGAAAGGCTACAATATGTTTTGGCGCATTGTTCCACAAAACAAAACATGCATGAAGTACCATATGTCACACTTAGCCTGTGGCTAGGCCCTGCCTCCACCCACCGCCCCAAACCCAAGCCTTTGGACGTGTACGACAGGGGTATGGTGTGTGAGAAGGCACCAACATTATTAGAAAAACAAAAAACCCTCTGTGTATGTGAAAAGTTGGTCCTAACCTAAAAGTTTCAGACATCAAATATTTGCAGTATCTTAAATGTTTTCCAAAATCGTGATCGTTACAACATATAGATCACTATGACATCAATAAAAAAATCCGTTCTGTTATAGACTTGCAGTCTTCTCAGCCAACATGTGTGTAGCGTAACCTCTGCTTTTTCAAGGCTGATAAGAGAATATAAACCCTAAAATCAGAAAGTTATGTTACCATATTATTTTCAGATTCACATTACACCAAAAAAGGAAAGCCCTGAGCACCAGAGATATAGCCCTCTAGCTCAAATCCCTCATCAAAATCCAATATGGCAAAAAATACAATATAAAAAATGGAAAATTGTCAATGCTTATTTGAAAACACACACAGTTATCTAATTTTTATATATTTGTCTTGAATTACCATAGAATATGCAATACCATAGTTTATACAGTAAGTCTACTGGTTGCCAGTTCTATTGGTAACCATTTGAAGTGTATTTATCAGAGAGAAAATATAAAGAAAAAGAAATGGAACATTAATAGAAAAAACAGAAGGGAGTACACCATTGTCTAACTGGTAGTCAGAGCTTGTTAATGGTTAGTACTAATTCCAGATAGTCAACCTGCTTACCCTAGAAGGTAACAAAGTTTCATAAAATATATTCAAAATGAAATTATAATAATAAAGATCTTCTGTATGAGATCAGAATTCAGACTGACCAATCTTACCAGTACTATTTGTGCTTAGCATGTTCAACTCTCTAATGTATTTCTTTAAGATTTATCCAGATCATAATCAACATTATCAATCTTAGCACAATCCAAATCTTTTCATACAATATTCTGAAAGACATCAATGCTGTTATCTTTATGCAGAGATAGAACAAAGGTAAATTTAGGTATCAAATGACATTTCCTAGGTATATCAGAAACAATATTCAAATCCATGCACAAATCCTCAATGTCACCAATGTGACCCTCCTGTAAACTCGGCAAGACCATTACATACATAAGATCTTTGATAGTCATGAGATTAAAATCTAACTAGATACCTATATGTAGTCATTATTTGCTTTGTTTGGCAAATATTTTCTTCAATTTCAGTTTCCTTGTGAGCCTTACGAGTTCTGCTTGGGTCTCTAAGTTGTTCCAATATTTTATAGGTACAAAATTAAAATCCTTATCTGAGACTGCTAACTCATCCCTAGTCAAAATTCCATTTCAATCATGTTGATGTTTCTTTCCTGAGCTGCGATCTTGTCCTTACTCCTTATTGGTCCACACCTTCATATCTCTTACATGGGACACCCTCCTCTCATCCCCCTCAGTTTTCACAGTTATTTTCTGTTTTATGTTTCTGTCTTTTAGCGACATTCTTAATTCTGATATCCTCATTTTTTAATTTCTTCACAAAGAGTGGTACCTGCCCTCCCACTTATCTGTGAGGCAGCCACTGCTGGATTTTCTTAATGACATTCACTATATGCCAGACTAGACATACAACCAGTGCTTGGTATTACAATGGTTTGAATGGGATTAGAACTCTTGTTGAGATCAAATTTCTTAGCATACCTGTATGAACATTCTTGTCTATAATCTCTGTCATCATGTAGGAATGTTGATCTTTTCCCATTTCTTAACTAGATTTTATGTTTTTCAATAATTTCATCTAGAATTTCATATTTATTTTTCAATTTTTCGGGCAGTTTAACAGATCCATTTATCTCGCTATATCCTCAATCTCTTTGGTAAATTATTCTTGTTGTTTTTTAATATATCAATTGCCATTCTATTAATTGTCTTGAGGTCCGATTCAGCTGTTCAATTCATCTATTACCACTGGTCTCAAAAAGGTCCTCTTCTACCGGAGATATATATTTTATATTTATGTGTGTGTGTGTGTGTGTGTGTGTGTTAAAAACACAATTCAGAACTGAGTTTTGGGTTTCTGTCACAAACGTAACAAACTACATAGATTTGAGAGTTAGTTTGTGGAGGAAGCCACAACTCATGCCACCCCCTTCATCACACAATATTATTTATAACCTCCAAATAACACCACTGACGATAACCCTGCTTGTCAGTTTGAATTCACAGTTAGTGAAGTATTAGATAATTGTTTTGTTTTATTTTGCCTTTTATCTCCTTTTTCTATTTTTTGCCTGTTGATATTTCTTTTTTTCATCAATTTATAGATGCCATCGGACAAACATGCTATAATTTTCACCTCCTGCCATGTTATTCTCTTGATTCCTTTTTTTGCTTTCTGAACTGTGTACAAATTGATGTTTTGAACATGACAGGCAGCTTGAGATGTGGCATGTGTTTTGTGCGCTCCTAAACACAACTTGCAAAGTTCAGTAGTTTTTCATGTTTCCTTAATTTTAAACTATTGTTTTTTCCATGTATTTCATGTTTTATGATGTGCTACATTTCCAATCTCTGCACCCAACTCGCCACTGGGTATGCTCACAAGTCGTAGGTCACACAGCCTAGCCTGTGGTGAGGCCCCCAATCCAGCGCACAACATTTGGCGTTTTGCAGCTGAGGTTGGCCGGAGAGACAGGTATTTGGCACAGGACCTTGGCTGTGTGTATGCCCTCCAGTCAACCCAATATGGGTGGGCAACCACAACCAATCATTGTGAGCAAAGCCTTCATCCGTGCATTGTGGGGATCAGCCATCGCGCCTAAGCTGCGGTTTCACCCTGTCCCATCCAGTCAGGTCTTCCCGGTACCACATGTATCTTTTGTCTGCTTATTTGTTGCATCATTTCTTTGCCAGGTGCAGTGATGTCATCGGTAATGTGAGTGGCAATGACAGAAGTTATGTCATCAAGGGTGTCACTGTGATGTCATCAATGCTGTGTGTGATGTCATGTGCAGCGCAAGGGGGTGGCACAAGTTGTGTTTTCTGCCAGGAGCCACAATTTGAAAATTTGTGTGGTTTGTTGTATTTGAGCCAGAAAACTACAACAGAGTGAAAAGGCAAAACAGGTATACCTACTTACATCTATTCCAGGACTACTGCCCAGTTGGATACTGGGGATTTCTATTATGAGATACCAATTTGATTGGAAGAGAAAGCCTCACCAACTATTTGGAGCATGCTTCATCATCGGTGACCTTTCCCCACCCTGGTAAGATGGTACTATCAGGGCGGACTCAACCTCAAGGTAGAGGGAGCTCTTTGATAAAACCTTTCTAGACAAGAAGGGATCCAGATCACTTTAAATATACCTGAAGGTAAACCCAGGTTATCACCTTCATTAATGGGTACCTCTGGTACAACTAAAAACAATAATGAGATTGAGTGCAGGCATAATGTCCCCACCATCCGTTATGCACTAACATGTTTCTGCCCTATTTGTAGCCAATACAGGTCATCAACAGTAGGGAAAGTGTTTCACTTTGGAGGGATCAGATTTACTATTCCAATTCCAACACAAACACAAGTTTGGAAAGTGTTGGACCCTGGAGGCATCAGATTTACTATAGATACTTCAACCTCAGCAATACTAGAAACAGTGGGTAGCTTTGGGGTGGTGGTGCTTGGCGTGTTACCCCCCTAACAAATGTATTTTTTGATAAGTAATTGGGTACAGGTGCTTTCAGTTGGTTACTGTGAGATGTCAGTTTTCACCAGGGATATTTACATATACCCAGACAAAACGTACACGCACTCTCTCCCTCTCTGTTTTGAAAGCCCTGGAAATATTGGTTATTTTACTAAATATTGTGTTTTCTCTCTGAGAATCCCTACCAGTTGGCATTCTTCTCCCTTTCTTTTGGCCTTTAGGCCCCTCTTATGCACCTTGCCTGTTGTATGATGTATTTAAACGTTATATTCCAGCCTGATGTTCAGAAAATCTGAAGCTCACAGTCCCCCAACTTTACTGACCCAGCTATGCCCCTGACTAGAAAAAGTGTGGAACTTTGGAGGTGTCAGATTAACTCTTCCCACCACAATTTAAGACCAGTAGGGAAAGTGTTGGAATTTCAATCAGTCAGACAGACTATTCCTACTCCAACATCAGCAACAGTATGGAAAGTGTTGGACCCTAGAGGGGTCAAATTTACTATTCCCGCTCCAAACTGATCAACATTGGTGAAGATGTGGGACTTTGGAGGGGTTAGATTTACTATTCCAACTCCAACATGGGCTAGAATAGAGAAATTATTGGGTGGTGTAGGGGTCACAATTACTATTTCTGCTACATAAGCACCAGTAGGGAAACTGTGGGACTTTGGAGGGATCAGGTTAACTACTCCCACCTAAATGTAATAAACAGTTGGAAACGTTTTTGACTATGGATAGGTCGGATTTACTACTCCCACTCCTACATAAGCAACAGTAGGGAAAGTGTTGGACTTTGGAGGAGTCAGACTTACTATTCGCAATCCAACCTGACCAGCAGTTCAAAAAGGCCTCTGAAAAAAACACATTTACTATTCCCGAACCTAAATATTTAAACTAAATACATAGAAATAAAGGGACTATATATACAACTATACAAATCATAATAACAAAGTAAAAAAGTCTACTAAAGTGTAAACACAATAAATTAAGTAATTCAAATACAAATCAATGACTGTAATGTATAACATTTACAAGTACATTTAAAATATTAAACAAAAGTATAATTTAAATGAAACTTATGAGAAAGTGGATACAAATGTAAAAGTAAATACATTTGTATAAATTCAATTTATGTTATTGTAAACAATTACTTTACATAATATGTGATTTTAACAAATAGAAAATACATACAATGTAAAATAAAAAGATATATTTGAAAGTAATTCCACCCTACTTCCCTATAAACCAAACCATCACCAATAAAAAATGTATAATTCAAATATAATTTTTTTTGGAAATAATATATACATTATATTTTAAAATGTAAATTTAACAATTTTACCAAACAGTCAAATACTCAAAATGGTTGCCTAAATTGTTTGTTTAAATAACTTGTTTAATGAATAAACAAGTTATTGGGATAAAATACAATTAATGGATAAAAGGATAAAAAAATAATATATATATATATATATATATATATACATATATATATATATATATATTTCACAATTCTTCTAAAACCATATAGAAGATTACCCGGACAGCAAATGGAAGTCCAAAAGTACTTTAATCACCAATGCTTCCTCCCAGTACAATGCGTTTCAGCCGTAGCCTTGCCTATCCTATATTTATATATATATATATTTTTAAACACTGTCCATCCTACTCCACTATAACCCAATACATCAAAAAGTGAGAAATATTGAATCATTCTAAAAATGTATCATAGATAAAATGCACACAAATACCGCACTAAAATAATAGTACACAAATTACATTTAACACATTTAATAATATGAAAAATGTAAATATGAAAAGTAAAATGAATTAAACAATTAAATTTAGTGATTTAAAAATGTATTAAGTATTATTAAATACAAATTTTAAAACACTTCCCATCCTATTCCCTTACAAACTGAACAACCAACAACAAAATCTAAAAAATAAATTTAATAAGATGTTTTAAATATATTTCCAAACCAAAAACATTTAAACCTTACTAAAATGATTACAAATAAATAACATTAGAGTCACACTAAACATAACAAAACAGATATTATATATATATCACATAAAACAATATTAAATACTTTGATATTTTTAACTTGGTAGAAAAAATATAATTTTACCTTCAATATTATTGTCATCATAAATTAATAACAATATTACTATTAAAAAAGCCACACGCAAACATGCCTCACACTTGTAAATCTTCTACCCAAACAACTTCCTTTTCACCTCCACCAAAGCTGCAACCAGATCCATTCATACCAGAATCCCCTTTGCTCTCATTCTTCCTCCTAAACCACATTACACAATAAATTAAAAGAACCTTGAAATGAACAGGAGAGGAACACAATGACTATAGTGCTTAATCTTCAACGTAAAATCCATAAACAAAAATTATTGCAACATTTCTTACCTCCTCTCAAAAAGAACACCAGACCTCAGCTTTATTGCAGAGACATGAGCTCTGCAAAAATGTTGTGCCCACATACCACAAAGCCAACCATCTGACCAGATTTTGGCATCAACAACAAAATTCATAATAGCAAACCTGGAGGAGAAGCCACACCCATAACAATAAATCACTCAAAATAGCACAACTTGAAAACAATTCCATGGACAGCTGCAAAACCTTGGTAATAAGATGTCACCCCACTGCAACTATAATGTATTTATTCTCCTCAATAAATAAATCAGCCCAGTAATGCAAACTTTAAAGATGCACTAGATACAGTGACCAGGGCTAATCTGGACAACTCAAAACTACACACTCCTCACATCCTCGACATATGGTTTGTCAAGAATAATCTAACTAAAATCACATTCATCATAACTGTAAGAAGCTGGCCCTTTATGTGGTATGTAAATACAGTGGAAAGGTTCCAGAAGTTCCCCCAGTGAGTGGACAGGGCTTTCTATGCAATCCCAAAGTGTTCTATTTTGGGATAATGCGGTTGAGCAGCATTAGGCTTAACACAGAGCAGTGCAAGACAGCTACAAATATGTACAACAGTCAAGAAATAAGACACATGACCCACAAAGTAGATCCACACCAATTTATAAAAATAACAAGTATATTTATGTATGTTTAGGTGTCAGAGAAAAATCATTCAGGTTAGTACATTTTTAAATAGGAATTCTTTTCACTTTAACAAGTGGACACTGCAATTTCTGAATTCTACAATGTTATCCTATAGGAGGAAAAATATGTTTTGCAAACGGGTAGAGTACAGCAACTTACAAGACCAATCTCCAGGAGTTAAGGTGAGTAGTGGGCAAGGTCCAAGGCAGCACCAGCAGTACACCACCAGTGTCACAGGGGGGCTGAGTGCACGGTGCCAAACAGCATTGGGTGCCCCATGCGTTTCAATGGAGACTGGTCCCTGTGAAAAGAGGCTCCAGGTTCTGGCCAAGAGGCCAGTACGGTTCAGGTAGACACCTTTGGTCTTCCTCTCCACGGCTCAGGAGTGACAGGTTCAGAGTTGTCTTTAGTTGTGGGGTTTTCTTTACCGGAGCGGTTGCTGTGGAGGGGGGCTGCATGCAGAGGCTGCACCCGTGGTCGGGGAGTCCAAAGGAGTGAAACCACAATGGACTTGTACTCTGGAGGGCTGGGGAATATTGTTGGCACCAGTGGTCCACTTCAACTTATGTCGGTGATGGTGTGTGTAGTAGTAACCTCAGGCGTCAGGCATTGGTGGTTCCAGAGGCCTCAGAGTCCCTTCTCTTGGAGTTTGCTGAGGAACAGTTCCACTGTTCGAGGTCTTGAGTCTTTTTCGAAGGCAGGTAGTCCTCCCAGGTTTCTAGAATCACAGCTGCAGGACAAGTCAACTTATGGGAAGATTCCGACGAGGGATGCAGAAGGTGTGGGGTAGTAGCCAATGGCCACTGACATGGTCAGGACTCACCTGGAATCCCATCTAGAGACTTCCTGCAGGTGCACTTGAGGCATTATTTTTGTGGGGACAGGTAGGGTCTACAGTTCAGTGTCCAAGAGCCTTACAGTCATGACACCAAGCCTCACCAAGCCTCTCTAGCCTAAAAAAAAAAACACGTCTTCACCAAAGAATTGCAGCAAAACAGAACCAGTGTATGGAAATGAACAAAACAAAATATATAGAATAAGATGGTTTCGCATTGATGTTAAAAAAAACAAAAAAACTCATGATTATTTTGTTTTGCCTGGGAGTTGGTGGAACTTTTGCAACCTATTACACGTCCAGTTTCTCTTTCATGAAAAAAAAAGTAGTTTTGTATAAATACTGACTGGAATTTCTGGACTGCCTCTGGCCTATGAGGCAGGCCTTTTTCTTTCTCAAGTGTCATCCACTTGCGCCCTTGCTTTTTTAGGGTTTCCACCTACTTGTGCCTATTCTGTTAATTGTATTCTTTCTCTTCCTGTTCAGTCTTTCATTCCTCTTTCTGTGTTTTTACTAAGTCTTATTCTGCAGGGGCTCTCATTTACCCTTTGTTCGCGCTATAATTATGGCATCATATCAGTACTAATACCAATAACAGATTGCTAAAACTTCAAAATACCCTCTGCCTGTCCCTTTGCAGCCTGATGTTTTTGGAGGAAAAAGGTTTTTTTTTCAAACTATTTCCTTTGTAGTTCCTGGTCTTTGATAGTCAATAATACTTAGAATGTAGGGGGTGTGGCCAAGGTGTCAAGATGGCAGTAGCACTTTAGAAGTGCTCCGACGCCTCCATCATCTGCCTTCATCCTCACCCTAATCGCCAGTGCCTAAAGTGATCCCAGGACCGTAAGGACAATATAGGGAGCCGCACTGGGCTGAGAGCTTTTAAAAGAACAAGGAAGTACCCACACGCCATGGCCTCTGAGGCAGATGACTGCACAGCGGCCCAAGATGGCGGCCGCCATCAGAGCATTCCTGGGGGGAGTATTGGGCCCTTGAAGTGAGCGACTCTTCCGGCGAAGGTGCCCCAAAGCCGTAAAAGGGGAGGCCTGGCCTGCAGGGCAAGTCTGCATGGCCTTTTGCCTCCCGGGGGTTCACAGCAGCCTCCCCGGTCTCAACCGTGCCAACGTGTGTGAGTCAGTATGCTTCCAGGGAGGGTAGCGCTGAGGCCACAGAAGCATCACCTGGAGGCTATGTGAAAGGGAGCGATTCGTCTGCGCAGGAGAGGCCCAGGCTCTGGACCTGGTGCAGAGTGCCAGCAAATGGGAGGCGGCCGGTTGGTCACACTAGATGGCTGCTACAACACACATGCAGGAAAGCTGTAAGTGAGACCCATGAAACGTCTTGACTGGTAACAAAGGGGCCTGGACTCCGAAAGATCTAGTCTTGAAAATCTACTCAGCCCCCATGCACCACATGTTGCATGGTTGGAGGGGCTCCCCCTTGGGTTGAACCGCTAGAGATTCTGAAACTGCACTATGGGAATTTGGGAGCTGGGGGACCGGATTAGACATGTAACCAGTGATCCGCTGGCCAGATCACAATAAAACTTGCAGTGAGGACCGGTGGCCCTGAATAAGAATACTAGGGGTGAAAGGAAGTATTGCGACCATCCGGGAGGTCAATTAGGACCTACAGATTGGAGAGGCTTGAAATTGATACACAAGGTTGATAAGGCTATAGCTGTACTGCAAGTGAAGGCCCTGTGGCAGGAGTTCTAGGGGCACCCAGGACTTGATTTCTGTGGCTGTCCTCTCCCTCCCAGGAACGGGCCTTTACCTCTGATTCCCCTGTGTGAGGAAGATCACTAGTGATGGGGCACAAGAGGTAAAGCACTATAGAAAACAGAGGACGCTTGAGGTTGAGGCAACTGTCCTGAGGCGAGGGTCCTGCCTGCCTCACTGGGTCCTGAAAGCGGATTGGCCTCCGCCTCTTCAGTGTTCGCTGTTTAGAGATTTGAGGGCATCACAACATGTGCCTCTTGTTGGGAGTTGCCTTATCATCTGCAGTTAGGTGTAGAAGCGGGACCCAAGATGGGGAAAGATAAAATAGCCCCCTCAGCGACAGCGTGGATGGATCAGTTCACAACGGGCTCATCATCAGCCTGAACCAAAACAGGGAAGCCCGGGCCAAAGACTTTGCCAGCTGGAGAATTGGCCACTATTCTCCAGGCAATTCAATCATCTCAAGTGGTAGTGGAGACAAAAATCGGAGAGGTCAGAGTTGACGTGGCTCTTGTATGCCAAGATCTCCATAGTGCAATGGCCAGACTGACTGAAGTGGAGACCTGGGTCTCCAATGTAGAGGACAACGTGCAAGCCCTGAAGACACAGGTGTCCAAACTCAGTACAAATAATTGGCCTCCCCAAAATATGGAGCCCCGGTCATTGGTCCCTTTCCTGGAGAAATGGTTCAGGTCAATCGTGCCGCCCAATCGAACCCAATGGTTCGCGTTCGAGGAGGCACACCGCGCTCTTACGGCCAGGCCTCCTCCCTGCTCGTCAGCATGACCTGTGATACTTAGGTTCTTCAACTATCAAGACAGAGATGCAGTCCTGCAGGAGGCCCAATCCCAGGGGATTCTATTTTGCGGAGACTCCAAAGTTCTTTTGTTTCCTGACTATACCAGAGAGGAACAGCAACAATGCAGGGCCCACACGGAGGTAAAATAGAAGCTGCAGACAATGGAGGTGCCATACTGCCTGCTCTTCCCGGCTCGGCTCAGAGTGATCTACGCCGACAAAACAAATTTTTTCGGCAATCCTCCAGTGGCCCGGACTTGGCTCACGGAGGAGTGCCAGTTAGCCTCCTCTGATCATAACTCCCATAGGGTCAGTGAGGCAGTGGAATGGATCGTCCATCGGTGCGCCCCAAGCCCCAGAGGAAGCGTAGTCGCTCGAGGAGGAGGAGGTCCCACCGGCCATCGAGGTCTGGGTCCCCTTCTCCTTGGTCCCGGAGTGGAGGCCCCGGCCCTAAGTCGAGCAGAGGGGAAATGGAGCACACTTAACAGAACATAGCCTAGGGGATGTTGCTGGAGGAGCCTTCCCCTGACCAGGTTGAGGCCTCGAACAACAAGGACTTATCCCAGAGCCCGGTGCTGTGACGGGCCGACACAGGTGAATCTGGAACCCAGCAAGTAATTCATTGACTGCATGAGCTTGTATTTTTCTTCAATGTACTAGGTGTTTGTTAGTCACAATCCTATCCAATGGAGGAGTCTGCCACTACTCGTTAATTTTGAAGTTATCATTTTCGGATATAGATGTTTTATAAAGCCTCTCTTAAAAAAAACTAAGCTGGATCCCTCTGTCTTGGATAATTATTGACACATTGCCCTTCTTCCTATATTGGCAAAAATTCTGGAGAAGCACGTGAACCTGCAATTGACCAGGCATCTTGTGAGCCACGATCATTTACATCCTTCTCAAATGGGTTTCAGAACCCATCACAGTACAGAATCGGCACTCCTTACTGTAACTGAATCTGCTCTGCAACTTCTAGATCAAGATGGTCATGCTGCTATTATCCTCCTTGATCTTAGTGCAGCATTTGACACTGTCGATCATACTCTTCTCCTTGATAGACTTTCCAAGATAGGGTTAGGAGGTCAAGCCCTTGCCTGGCTCTCCTCCTTCCTCAAGGGAAGATCCTTTCAAGTTTTGGATCGCTCTTTTTTGTCTGACGTCAGGTCTCTATCTTGTGGAGTCCAGCAGGGTTCATCTTTAAGCCCCACCTTGTTTAACATCTATCTGTCATCTTTGGCCACAGTAATCGCTCCTTATAACCTCACTATGGTCACTTATGCTGATGACACGCAATTGGTGGTCTCCCTCTCTAGTAGTAGGGACTCCCCCTCTGCCAACCTGGCCGACTGCTTGAAAGATATTGGGGACTGGATGACCCTGTCGAAATTGAAATTTAATGACAGCAAATCAGAGGTAATGATTATAGGTAATGGCGCCCCTACCGCCCCTCTGGCTATATACTCTGAGGCTTTTAACAGCCTGCCTCCTCCAATAACACAAGTAAAAAGCCTCGGCTTTCTGCTTGACCCACGCTTAACTATGGAGCCACAAGCTAAAAGAATCTCCTCGATCTGCTTCGGCTTAATTAGAAGTGTCAGGAAGATTCTTGGACTTCTGCCATTCGCTGCCAGAAGAATTCTTGTACAAGCCCTAGTTCTCTCCCGCCTGGACTACGGGAACTCTCTATATCTTATTTCTCCAGATTATGTAATAAAGAGGCTGCAGGTTACGCAGAACGCGGCACCTAGACTTCTCATGAATACACCAAGGCATCTTTCCGCTAAACCAGCACTTGCAGCTCTTCATTGGCTCCCGATTAAGCAGCGCATTCAGTTTAAAGCTCTGTGTCTTGTTCACAGAGCCTTACACAATAAGGGTCCCCTTTCCCTTAGAACACGGATCTTTCTTTACTCGCCCCTTAGACCTCTTAGATCTTGTTCTCCTCGACAGGTTTACATCCCTTCGGTCAAGAGATCATGGGGAGGTAATTCGTTCTCCATCAGGGCTGCTCGGCTCTGGAATGCCCTGCCCTTTGAATGCCGTCAGGAATCCTCTGAACTTCTCTTTAGGAGGAAGTTGAAAACCATTCTCTTTCCCAGTTAATCTGCTTCCCCTGGCTCTTCCGACATTCATGGTGTACTTTAGCGCTGGGATGCCCCCGGGTAGCCATGCGCTCTACAAATCTATAAACTAAACTAAACTTATAGGGGTGACAGGTGCTGGTGGGGGGAGTATGGGGTGGGGAAAGCATGTACTTTGATATACTCTAGTTTGTGTTTTGCATTGTAGTTTATAGGTTTTCCCTTTTCTTTTCACCTCTGCGAATCTAAGCACACACCTCAGCAGGCACGGCGCTCTTGTAGTCACTCACAGGACAAACCCTGATTCCCTATTGGAAGG
Source organism: Pleurodeles waltl (assembly GCF_031143425.1). Lineage (NCBI taxonomy): Eukaryota > Metazoa > Chordata > Amphibia > Caudata > Salamandridae > Pleurodeles > Pleurodeles waltl. The sequence goes on along the minus strand of NC_090450.1, from coordinate 741,414,058 downwards.
GAGGGAGGTGGTGGAATCCTGATGGGAACAATCTATGTTCCATACCAAGATAGATGGTAGGTCCCATGCAAGCAATCTCCTGGAATGATAATGGTCTCTTAGATAAAATAAAGCGTACTGCGGTCCTAGCCTTTGCCCAATGTCACTGCCCTGATGTGCTGATGCTCCAGGAGGCCCACCTCCTGGGAGAACATTGTTCCTTCCTGGCTGTAGATGGTTTAACAGGGTCAACCATGCTGGCTTTGTCTGGGGATCAAGAGGGGTAGCCATACTTGATGTCGTTCTTTCCCTATGGTGGTTACTCAGGTACAGAAAGACAAACATGGGTGCTTCCTGGCCCTCACAGGGTCTGTAGAGGGACACACAATCAATCTGATATGTGTTTATGGCCCTCCGGCACCCAACCGCATATGTTTGACCGACCTAGCTGACTTACTCCCGACCCTACCTCAAGGGATCACCCTCATAGACGGGGACTTTAATGCAGTCCCAGATACCAGATTGGACATCTTGAATTCGCCTTCAGCTCATAGGAACACCACAGCCAACATTTTCACGAGCTGATTGACATCACTGAGGCTCTCTGATGCCTGGAGGAAGTGGCACCCACAACGTCGCCAATATAACCACCTATCAGCAGCACTTTACACTCATTCTAGGATAGATCTCCTTCTCCTGCCGACACTAGACTGCTGTCACCTTGCCCACATAGAGATCCTACCTCGGGCATCTCTGATTATGCCCCGCTACAGTGTCTTATTGGCTCCAAGGGAGAGAGGACTCGCCCTATGTGGCGATTGAATGCATGGTACCTGCAACAGAAATCGTGTGTACACCACCTACAGAAAGTAATCCAGGACTACTTTGAACTCAATGAGGGCTCGGTAGCTTCAAAAGGCACCCTGTTGGAGGCAAGTAAGGCCGTCATCTGAGGGACAGCAAGGGGTCCGAAGTGCGCAAGAACGAAGCGCTCTATGCACATCACTCAGCTGGAGGCTCCTGCCCTCCAACTCAAAGCTTCCCTGACATTACACCAACCGTTTGTTAATACGTGAAGGAATCCGGAATTACTCAATGGAAGCTGCTAAACAGTTGTGACGAGCTTAGATAGCCCGGGTTTATGGATGAGGAGATAAGAATGGGAAACTACTTTACTGGTCAGTCTCCCACCATCATCAATCTAGAATGGTCCCTGAAATAATGAACACACAGCCAAATTACAGGATAGGGTGGAGGTATTCGCTGATTACTATAGTGGGCTGTATGGGGAGGGATAGACTGTTGACCCGAATTACACACTCCAATTTTTGGCAGATGTGCCTCTTCCCATGCTATTTAAAATAGAGGCAGAATTCCTGGATGAGCCCATCTTGAGTGCAGAAATTACGGAAGCAATCTCATCACTAGCCTCAGGGGAAACACCGGGCCCAGATGGCTTCCCATCTGAATATTATAAAATGTGTCAAGACATTCTGACACCCAAATTAATGGCCCTGTACAATGAAGTAGACAGAATAGGTTCCCAGAGGGACTGGACATGGCCAATATCGTGTTAATTCCCAAAACGTATCCTCCGTCAAGATCCTGCACTGACTACAGGCCAGTTTCGCTCATTAATGGTGATGTTAAGCTCTATGCTAATGTTAAGCTCTATGCTACCATTCTGATGACTCATCTCAAGAGGGTTTTACCGCTGCTGATTCACCTGGATCAATGCTGTTTTATGTCTAACCGGAGCACAAGACACTGTATCTGCCGTCTACATGTAGCTCTAACCCAGCGCCACTGTCTGTCCTCCGATTTGGCACTCCTTTTCACTGACTTTGAGAAGGCATTCGATAAGGTGGTCTAGGAGTATTTGTGATTGGTCCTTTATCGGATGGGTATGGGACCTCATTTCCATAGGCTGGTCAATGCCCTTTATGTGAACCCAGTAGTTCGTGTTCATCTTAATAGTGTTCTATCCTGTGCATTCTCGATTAGCAAGGGGACACAGCAGTGTTGCCCCTTCTTCTTTTTACCCTGGCCACGGAGCCATTGGCGCAAATGATCAGGGGGGACCCGCTTTATCAGGGCTGGCATTGGGGCCACAACCAAGATCATGTAGCATTATATGCTGATGACGTGCTCCTGTATACGGTAAACCCTATTGACACTGGTCCGCGAAGCCTTCACTTACTGCGTTGTTTTGCAGAGACGTCGGGGCTTCGTATGAATACTTGGGCATCTGGATAGTGCTACTTCCGGAATTGACGTGGTCCCTCAATTTAGTTCCATTGGTACATCGGGCCAATGCAGAGCTGGTGAAATAGCAATGCCTAGCCCTAAATGTGCTGGGTAGGGTGGCACTATATAAATTGATGATCTTGCCACAGCTCTTATACATATTTCAAAAATGTCCACTCCCGATCCCACGCTCCTGGTTTCATGCCCTGGACAGAAGTGTGTCTTCATTTCTCTGGCGAGGGGCTAGGCACCAAATCGCATTGGAACATTGTCAGAGGGGTACGTATGACAGTGGGATGGGTATGGCTAACCCGTACCTGTATTATTTAGCTACTCAACTATTGGTCATCAACGACTGATTTACAGGGGGAGGGGCAGACCCCGCGTACCAACTGGAACTTGGCTCGCTTAGCTTCCCATGGATCCCAGGCCTGCTATATGGCTTCCTGCTCCCTAGGGTAATGTCCCCGGAGACCAAAGTGGTATTCCTTGGCTGGCGGGCAGCTCTGCAACACACTCAATGGATAAATACTCTGACTTACCCGACACCTCTTTGGCAAGGGACTTAGTTGAAAGAGTTAGCGGCCCTGCAAGGATTTAGCAAATGGGATTTACTAGGCATATCTCAGCTTGGGGACGTATGGGCTGGTACATCCAGGCGGTCCTTTAAATATCTACAGGCTACCTACCAACTTTCTCACACTCAATTTTATAAATATTTGCAACTCCACCATGCCCTCAACACACAATTATCCCATCAGGGCTCTATCCCTGAATACAGGAATAGGTAAAATTGCTCATGGGGGCTCCAGGGAGGGGCGGTGTGTCACAGGTGTATAAAATGTTGATTAATCATGCGCCAGATAACTTGACCCACGTCAGAACTCGATGGGAACATTGATTGGTCCCCCTTGAGGAGGAGGACTGGTGAGACGCCCTGATGGCGCCAAGGGCGATCACAGGTCATCCAGATGACGACTGATACAGTTGTATTTCTTGCACGGGTCCTATCACTCGCCCAACAGACTACATAGAGCTTGGGTCCGTTCTGATTCTAAATGCCCCAGATGTTCAACAACCGCCGCAGACTTTTATCACGTGATATGGACGTATCCACACATTGTACAGGATTTTACACAAGCTCACAGATATAGTGGGATGGATAATCCCGTTTTCCCCAGTGTTGGCTCTTTTGGGGGTAATAGAAGGTGTAGATGGTACACGATCAGAACGCTTGATGGTGGCAAAGAGAGACATGGCAGCTAGATCGAACTCTCTGAGTCTGCCATCCCTCTCGAAATAGAGACATGGAGTGGACTGGTGCGTGTGACAAGAGAGACCAGTGTATGAAGCCTGAGGGTGTCCCCATAAACACTCCAAGGTATGAGGAAAATGGCTAGGCCAGCTACCATAACCACTTGTAGGGTTTAAATGGTATTATGTATCTCTGTAAATGCACCTGTGGTTTTGAATTGATTATGGATGCTAATGTTAACATACAATGGTGTAACCCTGTACAGGGGATTAGTATGGGGGATTGTTGTGCTTTTCCTCTTTGTACATTTTGTTCAAAACTCAATAAAAAATGTTTATAAAAAAATCCTTAGAATTGAATAGAATGGCCCAGTTTTAAATTATACTGGTCCCTTTATTTAGCTATATTTAGACTGAAGGAAGTAATATTTAGGATGGGATGAGTGTTTAGAATGCTTTCTTCTAGTTGAAGAGTTGTTTGATGTTTTTGATTCAACCTTTCCTTAAAAACTGCAACGATTCACAGCATTTTCCTCAGCTACACTATCAGCATATTTAAACTATATCTTCTTAACTCAAAATGTATTTCAACATATGATCCATGCAGATATCCGCCCTATCCTAATTTCAGGTGCCCCGTTGCAGTTGATCATGACATACTAAATGACACTCCCTGGTCAAATAAATGGAGATTCAATAATGCCATATTACTTGACAACAATTTTGTAGAACAACTCAGTTCCTTCTTGAATGATTTTTCAAACGTAATCTCACTACAGACACTCAGATGCATTTTCTCTGGGATGCTTTTAAAGCGACCACGAGAGGACTTGGCTACAAAAACAGAAAAAGGCTATTAATGATACTATAATTCTTTAAATCAAATTAAAAACCTGGAACATGAATATTATTCCTCCAATAAACAAAATACTCTAACACGACTAATTAAGGCCAAATTACAGCATAATAAAATATCGATTGACAATGCCTGTTGCTCCTTATGAAAAAATAAATCCTAAATACTATGGCGGCCGCAATAAAGCTAGAAGACAACTTGCTATTTATCTTCAAATATGAAAGCAAAAATCCAAGATAACAGCATTACTGATACACACAGTAATAGACATAATAAAAATTTGAAGATTTTGGAGTGTTTTACAGAATACTAAACTCAGCTATATATGCCAGAGTCATCCCGACCGGGGAAGTTTTGGATGTTTTCTTCAAATCAATACCTAAACACCCAGACCTTCAAGTGGATTTCTCCTCTCTAGATTCTGCTGTCTCTACAGAGGAGCTTCTGACAGCTATTGCCAAACTTCCAAAAGATAAACTCCTATCCTAGATTCTTTCTCTGTTGAGTTTTATTCTCATTTTTCCCATATCTTAGTACCAAAGTTATTGCTTCTTATTCAATATTTTCTCTCCCAAAATAGGACTAAATGTACATTTCTTGAGGCTATGTTCTGCCTGCTTCCCAAAAAGGACAAAGACGTGTCCTTTTGCGGAAACTACAGACCTATTTCTTGAACAAATATTGATTGTAAAATGTTTGCCAAAAGTATTGGCTTACGCATTAACCAAGTCATTCCAGATCCCTTGCCATTCACTGCTAATTACCACACATTTTACAACACTCATGACATCTTTGATAACTTCATTGATAATATCAATGAAATATTTGCAGTAGAAGTATTGATGAGCTAACTGCGCATGGCGGGGACATGAGCTATAGTTACCTTAGGGAACCACTTATAGTTATTTGAAACTAGCCATAACAGCTGAATTGCTATGGTTTTGTATGCTTGAAATTGGAGCCTTACTATAACATCCCTGTAACCTTTGGTATTTTAAATGAATATGTACACACACACACACACATATTTTACACAGTGGTGTTCACTAATGTATAGTTATAGTTAGAACCTAGTTACCATAGGAAATAGATTTTTTTGGTTTCCTAATAACTTTGGCACTGTGTAACAAATCTTCACAAAACTTTCCAAACAAAAAGGTTCATCCACCTCAGCTCCTTCCTTGAATGTTTCGGGGTGATCTATCAAGTGCAATTTCCCCATGCAATTTCCATAGGAGATTTAGGATACAGCTACAGCTAAAACAGCTGAATGGAGTTACACCAATTCAGTTCAAGTAACTTTATTTCTGAAGCTAGTGCCATAAAAGCATACAATAAAATTGAGCATAAATATTTACCAGAAAAGTTACATCTTTAAAAAAGCTATCATAAGCATAATATTAGATTATTCTTAAATTTTTCCTAGCAAGTAAGCACATAAGCAAGGTGATATAATCGTGAACTAGTACAATAAAAAAGATGCTCCAAATCAAAAGCAAAATGCACAGGCAGCAAATAGCATGATACAAGAAACAATTCAATCGAAAAGCTAAAATGATCAGAGGGAGCGACTTATAGTACAACACAGCCTTAGACAGGCTGTCACATCATAAATTGCTGTGCAGCAAAGAGCCTCTGCATGAGCTATTGGCAGAAAGCTAGATCTTTACCCAGAAACCCTGCTTCTTGCCATTTAGTGTAAATCCGTTCAGGTGTTTTTTGAGAAATTAGACACCGCAGCCAGGGCAGCGAGATTCACATGTGAGTGCTTTACATGGCACTGATGTGAAACTAACCCACTTCACTGCAGGAGACATAATACATTTGACTAAAACAATGAAATATGCTTTTTAATTTAAAGCTATAAACCACAGTTGGAGGTCTCTGTTGCCCCTCTGTGAATCGCTATTCTCTCTTAATAAAATGTTTTTCTTCTTTTCCCGCCACTCATCCAGCGCTTTCCTTTTGGGATCCTCAACTCCTTTCTTACATCTGCTCTCTACTGCTTGCTGCACCATAGTTGATGTGCTTCTGCAGCCACATTTGTCTTCTTGTGGTTCGTGCATGCTCCTGCATGCTCTGTTGTGCCCATAGAATCTGTATTGTGCTCCAATAGTCCCCGATATTCTCCTGTAGTCACTGCCCAGCTGTTTGTTTTGTGCCAAAGCAGTCTCTGTTGTGATTCAAAAGAGTGTGATGTACATTTAAAATCTCTCAAATGGAACCACTACCTATTTGGCTAGATAACTGCTGGCTAGTCACATGTTGAAGTGCCCCAAATAGGCTGGTCTACAAGGAGAAGGAGATAAAATACCCCCCATATAGTCATGTTTTCCCGTGACATGAGCTTTGGCAACAGGTGAAGCATTCTCAATAAGGTTTCACAGCCTTTCCACACATTAGATGGTCCTTTATTCTTCGAAGCTCTATCTGCAGCACATTCAAAGTCTGATTACTCACGGGCAAAAAGGATGCCAAAACTGAAGTGGTAACAGTTTGTGTAGGTCGGATTTCTGATAACAACTAAGGGCCAGATGTAGAAAGATTCCAAATTGCGATTTGCAATTTGCGAGTCCCTGCGACTCGCAAATTGCAAGTCGCAATTTGGAATGCAGAAAGGTGTCTCAGACACCTTCTGCAACTCGCTATGGGGTCGCAAAGACCCACCTCATAAATATTTATGAGGTGGGTCGCAGTTTGCGACCCCATAGCGAGTCTAGGCACTCACGGGGATGGTGGCCTGCTGGAGACAGCAGACCACCATCTCCGTGACTGCTTTTAAATAAAGCAGTTTTTTTTTTTCTCTTTGCAGCCCGTTTTCCTTAAAGGAAAACGAGCTGCAAATAGAAAAAAATACCGAAACCTTTTGTTTCGGTTTTTTTTCAGAGTAGGCAGTAGTCCATAGGACCACTGCCTGCTCTGAAAAAATAATTTTGTGAGCATTCACAAAGGGGAAGGGGTCCCGTGGGGACCCCTTCCCCTTTGCGAATGAGTTACCATCCACTTCAAGTGGATGGTAACTGCGAGTTGAGTTGCGACCGCTTTCGCGGTCACAAATCAACTTAAATCGCGGTGCGAGTCGCAAATAGGAAGGGAACACCCCTTCCTATTTGCGAGTCGGAAACACATTTTGCGAGTCGGTTCCGACTCGCAAAATGTGTTTCTGCATCGCTTGAGGGCTTTTGCACCTCGCAAACGGCGTTTTTCGCCATTTGCAAGGTGCAAAAGCCTACCTACATCTGGCCCTAAGTTGGCTATTTTCCCTAACCTTTTGAAGCGTAATATTGGCACCCCTCCTATACTGAGGGTTAATCGTTAGCAAGTAGGAACATTTTATCCTTCCTGGGATGAAAGCAGTAGGGTATTGGAAGTGAGAGAGAGAGTCAAAAGAAGGTGAAGAGGGGAACAGAAAGAGGTATAGCACAGGTGGGAGGGACAGAAGGGAGGAAATATAGCAGAGGAATATGAAGAGCAAGAGAGAAAGGGCATAATGGAAGGGTAGAGGCAAGGGGGTGAATATAGAGAGAGGAAAGATGTCAAGAGAGAAGGCAGGGAACAGAGACTGAGAAAGTGAATGAAGTAGGGAGTGGCATCAAAGAGGGCAGGAGGGAGAGGATATGAAAAGAGGGAGGTGTACATTGCAAAGTGAAGGATGCAGAGTGGCTATGCAGAAAAAAAGAATACCACGAGATACATAGCCGAAACCGTGAGGGAAAAATAGATAGTCCACCCACTCGCCACGCATCAGTCTTTGCGTCTGATTTAGGGCTCATGCAGGTATGTAGAATCTCCCAATTCCTGAAAAAAGTTCGAACCCTAACAAAAATTCCAGTGGTAGATGTTCCTTCCACAGTTAAGGAAATATCAATACAAGAAGGTCTGAAAAGGGTCCCCTCTGAAAACTTGCTGTAGCTGGTGATTATCCATCTCACTCTTGTGGCATATTGTTTCCGTGCTGATGTAATCCATTTCATTGTCTATGCATGGCAGATGCTCTTTTGGTTTTGAAATGAGTGCAAGAGCAAACTATTCTTTGATAGGTGTCAGATTCCGAGTACCCTTAAGTTTCATGAGCATAACTCAGAGCGAGGGTTACTGAGCAAGCACCTGTCTGTTTGGCCTTTTTTCTTCAAAGGTCACAGTATTTTCAGATGGATGAGAAAACCTACCCAGGTGTGGTCCCTAAACTACTGGCACTCTTGCAACACTGTGTCCACCTTATGGTGGGCAGGCCTGGTGAGCTTGGTCATTGCTAATGCCTTAAAGGAGGTTCGATATGCCACAAGCAGATGAGTTGAAAACCGAAGTATCCTGGTCTGTGAACATGATGGCTGAGGGCTCACCTGTTCTCCAATGTATGCAGTCCATCCCCGCCTTAGTCATCAGCAAATTTAAAAAGCACCTAAACGATGCTGTGTCTGATAGGAAACTCAGACTTTTGTCATTAACTTCCAGGTTACCTGCAGCTTGACATTACTATAGTGCACTATGATGCATTCTTTTTTGGTGATCACTTTAATTTCCCCTACTCTCCTATACAGAATCACAAATATCAGGAAAACAAGAGCTCAGTCATGCATTGGATCAAAAGACTTACAAACCCTACTTCCCACCTAGCTGTCGGTCTTCTAACCAATGGAAATATTTACATCCGAAACTTTACAAATCACAGGCTGAACATGTAGGGTACCATGGTCAAGCCTCTTCTTGTAGCAACACATAGTTGCAACATATACGCTTAAGGATTATGTTGCATTCCTGGCTTTGTCATGTCCAGTAGATCTGACAATAGCCCAAGAGATTCGCTCATCCCTCAATACAGGACTGCCTGCAGGTACCAGGCACATATCTTAGGCAGCCATGGCAGTGTTTGCCATTGAACTGACAAACACCTACATGCATTTATGGGACACGTCTAAATGACCAAATTATAGGGCTGTAGAAGTAATGATGAGAAATTGGGGAACGCTAGAATATGAAGCAGAATCCTGTCTGTATCCCGGTTCAGAAGAATAGTTGCAGGCAAGTGAAAGAGGCAATTTCAACATGTGGAGAACTCCAAACTAGGGGGAAGGTGTTCCCCTCAACCAGTTTGGAGCCACAACGTCATTCAATACTCCAGCTGTCTTCCCATCAGGGAAATTCGTGAGAACGCATAGAAGAACTCCTGAACACCCTAATTACTTATTCTTGAAACCTGTACCTCCTGTCAATGTGTTATTCTCGGGAATCATTCCTGAGCCTGCTCTTATTCGTGCAACTTAGACACCAACCTATTGTGGTCCTCTGCCTTGTCATTCTATACTCCTGGCAGGTGTCATACTATCATTTCACTAGGGAAATGGTCTGCTTGATGAACTACACCCAAGTGGCCAATACTTTCCCAGTGACCAAGCAGGTACCACCTTTCTTCAAGATGTTGCATATTATTGTGGCATTTATTGTCATCATCAGCACTATCCTTCCAGTGATTTGTGCCGTGCTTGGCATGCTCAATTTGATAGCCACAGATCCATCACAAATAATAGTACCTTTTTGCTCTTGGTTCTCTAGCTTTGAGTGAGGTCTGATCTGCTTCACAAGCTTCCAGGTAAGCACCCATACCCAGTGACCTCTGCAGAGACCTAAGGGTGGAAGGGAATGCCAACCATCAGAAGCAAATCCACTCAACTGAGGCTTTCATCATGCCAGTCATCTGAACATTGTCCTGCCATTCCACGGCAACCTGCCACTAATGTCAGTGGCACGGTTCTTACAGGACTGGTATCCTGAGCTTGCACAGTGGAGACATGCATTCAGGAGGTCATGAGGCCTAGCGAGGCCACAAACTGTCAGGCCATCACACTGATTGACTTGCTGCAGGTATTTCTTTGCACTCTGAGAAGAGAAGCATAAAGTTTAGGCCTGGTACCAGAAAGTATTACTGGTATTTGACAGAGGGATCCAGATCAGGATCCCTGCAAGGAAAGCTGCCTTGGCCACCACCATTGAAGGCACTTTAATCAGCATTTCAGATAGGGAGTAGTATCACTTCTAGCTAACATGAGCCACCACAAACACTAGGTCATTTGTGAACACTCTGGGTCAAACCCTGATATGCTTTTGTCCTAGACACACTTTAAATTTGAGGATCTGCTTTGCTCCTGCTGGACCCAAGCGTAGAAGTATAAGTAGGAATCCCTGAGGTACAGCAATGACCTCCAGGCTCAGTGTGTCAGACAGAGGATGACCTCTGCCAGTGTTACAATCATGAACTACTATTTCCAAGTAACGTACTGACAAAGTGCACATTTTTGATGAGGAGGAGGCCATGAGCTACTTCTACACTAGGAAGTACCTGGAAGCATCTGGTGTAATTCCCTTGGATTAAGTGGGGCAACTGCACTTGTTTCAATGCACCATTGTTGAGAACAACTGCACCGCCCATAATTGCTAGCATTCTTGTGGGACCTGGCGAGAGGTGCAGCAGTGCTTCTCTGTAAAGTCCTGCTTATGACCAGATGAAAATAAGCTCAACACCTGCATGGGTGATGTGATTGCAACCTACATAGATGCCTTGTGGAATGCTTCCTATGTACCAACTTGTCCTTGAACCAAACACACCTCGATCTGGGCAGGCCTGTGGTAACCTAAACCCTTGCTGGCTTCTCTGAGGGTACTGAACCTGAGAGCCAGATTAGGACATACAGAAGACTTCTGGTGAAACTACAGCGGGGAAGCTCTGTGTGGCAGCATCAACCTGCCTCTGTAGCCTTAAAAAGGAAATAACAATAATATTTAATGTGTTGGTGTAGGCTTGATGGACTGAAGCATCTTGTGAATCTTCTGGGGAGTTCTTCACACTTCAACAGCCTCTCTAGCCCCCAAGCATTTACCTCCCGTTGGAAAAGGGTAAGCTTCAGACCCACATGGCATCTGAGGGTGTCAGAAACCTGTATTAGCTACATCCAAGGATAGGTTTGCAGCATTCTAGGAGGTCAATATTCCATCTGACAGTAACTTCAGGCTTGTTAGCTGAAACTATTCTACCACCTTTTTACATTGCTCCTGGTCATATTTGGTGAGCAGCACAATGGCCCTAGCACCACATTTGTTGAAGGACACCATCCATTATATCGTCTTGTTCATGCTTACCAGTTTCCAAAAGTCCTTCTCCAGGGGCAATAGAGAAAATAGTGACAGGGTTCAAGGAACGCCAGAGTGCGGCCAAAATCAGAGTCCTGCTTAGCCACAAGTCACATACACTTCATGAATGAGTCTGGAGCCCTATAATTCTAGCTGTACAGTAAGGTGAATTCTGGCACACAGATTGGGTTCTTGAACAGGGGCTTGCTCTTCTTATAAAAGTGATCCAGCAAAGGCAGAGTAGTTCCTGATCCAGTGAAAAGAAAAATCTTGAATCTCTTGCCCTAGGGTGCATGGATTATCAAAGGAGTAGCCAGAAAATTAAAATACCTCACCCCTCCCTGCTATGAACTGTACCTGTTGTTGCCTAGCTATGCGAGTGTTGCCCACCCTGCCTACAAGTTACCTCCACTCATATTTCCATCAAGCCTTTCATCATTAAACCCACCCATGCATCAATTCCATCCATTCATTCACTTTTCTATCCACCCATCCTTTATTTCACCATTCCATCCACACTTTCACTGAGCCATCTATCTGGTCAGTGTTCCATCAATCATCTATCTGTCCACTTATCCATCCTTTCACGCACTCCTCCATCCACCCATTTAACCATCCATTCAAACTTTTACCCACACACCTATCTTTTCGAATCCCATACTTTCACCCATTCATCTATTAGTGCAGCCATCTTTTCATTTTTCCATCCACCTAGTCACCCTTTCTATCTAACCATCCAGACATTCCTCTATCCATACTTTCTGCCCATCCACCATTCATCCATCTATCATCTCAGCCTTCCACTGATCTGTTGATCAATCCTTTTACCCTTCTCTCATTCTTCTATTCATCTTTTCACACATACTTGCTTCTTGGCATCCACTCGGCTTTTCACCAACTGACATTTTACCCTTCCATCTATCCTAAAATACCTACATCCACACTTCCTTACTTCTATTTGCTCTTCTTTTCTCAACTCATGTTTCCATTCACCAACCCTTCCTTTCACTCATCTTCCTTTCATTTCAACTGTCCTTTTTTCAATCATCCCTGCTTCCTCTATACCTATTTTCCTTATCTTTCTTCCACTCTTGCCTCACTGAACAACTCTCATTTGACAGTTCTTGGCCAGTACCCTTCGGCTCTGCCATGACATACCTATAAAATGTTACATGTGAGCTTTTGTGCTTTCAGACAGAAGAGACACATAACTTAACAGCACAGTAATTGGACTCTGCTTACCAGCCCATCAGTCCCAGTGGCAACACACATAATAGCTGATAGAGTTGGGGATTTACAACACCATTGCAGAATACTAAATATTCAGGCAGAGAGATAAACTGGAAGAGAGGATGGGAATATTCTGAGGAGAAATACCTGTCACAATGGCCATGGTTCCCCGGTAAGTGTAGGCCCCTTTCACTCACATTGTAGCCTGGAGAGACACACAATACTCCTTACTTCTCATTTAACTCTCAGAGTTCATTTTGCATAAGAAGCATCTTTTTAAATCCTTTATCTAACACTGAATTTAACAGTGTTGTCAACACTGTTCAGGCAGCTCATCGGAGCACTCCTCTGGTTGACGTGCGACACCAGGGAATAGAAGCTGGGTGGATGCTTTGCCATACACTGACCATGGTATCTAACAACACAGCTCTATAGTGCAAGGAGCAGTCTTTCCTCTCCTGGATGTATTCATTCTCTGGTAAGCCTTTGCTATTGTACTTGTCAGATATGCAAGAATATGACCAACCTCCTGAAGCTTTGGGCTTATCAGGGTGCATTAAAAAACAACAAACAAGGGAGTATGGATGGGAGAAGTATCTTCCCACAAACACAAATAAGAGCATTAATGTGCCCAATGCATCAAAAATTAAAGTTGAATATGAAAAGTCTGAAAATCACAAATTTCTCGAACATCATAATTTTGTTTTCCTTGTACCACAACTTATGGTAGTTCAGATGGAAGCCAGGAAGGATCAGAAACATATGCTTCAGTTGAGATGAATGAAAACTAGAATTAATCCTTCCAGTACAAGGCAACCTCAATTGAAAGGCAACAGGATTAATCAGACGACCAATCCCAAACGGACCAAAAAAATCATAGTCAAAATACAACTGGCAATACATGAAGAAAATGAGAGAGAGTCAGACTTTTCAACCAGGAACAAAGCAAAACTAACATAATTTGATGTTGAGTTATTAGCATACTCATTCATTTTGACCTCAGAATGGCATACAATTTTAGAAACAAGGTGGTTATGTTTCTGTACCTAATCCAAAAAAACAGTAGTCACTGGAACCTAGAAATCAATGAAAGGAGAAGATGGATAAACTCTTGGATGTAACCTTTGCATACAAAATAAGGGTAAGACCTTGGTGGCATTACGAGTTTCAATATTACAACTCCCCAATTTGTAAACAGAGAGATTGATTGTCAGGAGCAGCTCTACAGTAACGCCATAGATATTGGTCTAAACTTTAATTGGTTTGCTCTGCTTGTCAATTTCACTGAGGATGATAACCTAAAGAAAGACCCTTTTACACTCCCAAAGCTCTCCACACATGTGAAAACTATGTTATACCTCTATAAGAAATGATAGCATGAGGCATTCCAAAAAGGAAAAAAAGTATCAGCCAAAAACCATTGTAACATGTCTTCAGCTGGTGGTAACTTGGGAAGAGAAAATGGATAATTTTTGAAGATGTGTCTTTCGTAATCATTATCACACTGTATCACTCTGAAGATGGAAGAGTAGTTATAAAATCTGTAGATGTTGTCTCACAAAGTGCAGGAGCCACACCTAAGAGGTATATGTAGGCAAAAAGCTTAGATTATAAGGATTTATGCTGTGCACAAACAAGAACATATCCGTGAGAATCAAAAACAACAGTACGCCACAAAAAAGATCATAAAATGAAATCCAAGATAGTCTTATCTCCTCTCTGATCAGAAATAGCAGAGTCATGACATTTTTATAACACTGAACTCGAATTCTTTGGCAAGCACAAACATAGCTTTTGGATGAAATAAAATTCATTTTGTTGAACCAGTCAAATCTTTAGATCTTCAAACTCCTTTGGCTTCATATGTTCTTGAGCTATCTTTGCATTCACTAAGAATGACTGAAATATTCCTATAACATGCTGAAAGGGAACTACAGGCTGATGAATCGGGATAACAGTTGGGTAGAGGTTCTGCCAACACAGTGTTAACCAGGAACATATGATGATTTCTTATGCACTCAATTCAGATTCCAACTGGTCCTCTATCTCCGATTAAAATATGCCTCTATTCTGTACTAGTCAGCATCATGGCTAAGAGTTCTCTTTCAAGTACTGAGTAGTTCAGTTTTGGCTCTCACAAAACAATAGTATCTTCTTCTAACAGAAATTACCCAATTTCTGAGGCAGCTGTTTTCACAATAAACATCTTTGAAGTATCAGGGTGACATAAGATTGGTGCTTCAGTAAACATCAGTAAACATCTGTTTGAATGTATTAGAAGCACTTTCAGCAACCACCTCTCTTCATATTTTATTTTTCAAAACACAAGTCATGTCACTGGATGCCCCTGCAACGTTATTGATGAGACTTTTTTTGGATCCATGGAAAGGAAAACAAACATTTAATTTAAATCCAAAGGACGTCTTCCTTCTTAAACATATTATTTTCAGGTTTGAAAACCAAAATACGTTGCTAAAATCTTGCTAACACCAACCTCATATGTTTTTGATGTTTGCACGAGTTTTTGAAAACACTAGAATATCATCCTTACAGAGCAACACAAATTGATTCAAGATATCAGAGAATACTGAATGCCTTAAGTACTGAAAAATATCAGGAGCACTGTACAACACAAATGGCATTATCTGCTATTCTAAATGCACAAACCTAATGCGAAAATACATTCCCACTTGTGATTTCCATGTATACTGAACAGCTAAGCACTTCATAAATCAAATTTATTAAAGGCGTCTGCTCGATGGACAGGCCAATGTGTGGTTTACAAGAGGCAAAGGGTAGCTACCAGTGATTGAACTCTGATATAATGTGATTTAAGTAATATTAAGAAAGCGTAATCACTATTAAATTGGGTATGAAGTCCATCTTGTCCCTCAGACCAATGACTTCCTGAAGCAAAACAATTAGGACAAAAATAGGAATACAGAGATATTGTTCAAGTTGACCAATTAACATACAGAGTATATCTCTTTAACCAAGTGTTCGAAATGGGGTCTTTGGTTGGCAGTTAGGTTACCTCCTGCCAAGCAAGGACCCTCACTCTAGTCAGGGTAAGTCACACACAATCCAAATTATCCTGTGCCCACCCTCTGGTAGCTTGGCACTGAGCAGTCAGGCTTAACTTAGAAGGCAATGTGTAAAGTATTTGTGCAATAAATCATACAATACCACATTATAACACCACAAAAATACACCACACAGTGTTTAGAAAAATATATAATATTTATCTGGATGAATGCAGGTCAAAACGATTAAAGATGAAATAAGCAACTGTAGGGATATCACTGAAAGTGATATCAAAATGTCTTAGAGTTGAAATATTACTGTAAAAACAATAAAAAGTGTCTTACGTTCTCCTAGAAACAACAAGTATCTCTTCCAGGGCAAAGTACCTGGTTTGCGTTGAAAAATCCTCGCATGGGACCGCAGAGGAGGAGGTGCGTGGAAAATGGTGAGTGTGCGTCGGTTTCGCACCTTCGCACAAGGACTTGCATCATTATTTTCCCTGTGGTGAAGACGTTGCGTTGATTTCTGGGGCGCGGACTTGGATCCTCTTCGGGTTGCGGGGTTTTCAGATGCCCCGGGGACGATGCGTGGAATCCTGGGCTTGCGGAGCAAAGTCACAGGGGCTGCATCGATTCCAGTAGGCGATGTTTGTGGAATTTTCTTCTGCACAGCAGCCGCTGCATCAATTCCTCTCAGGAAGTCGGGGGCGTCGTTCTGAGTCAGCTTGCGTCTATCCAGTAGGGCCATGCGTCGAAATTCCGGTCATGTCGCTGGTGCTGCGTCAATCTTCTGTCGTGAGGTCGGGTCTGCGTCGTTCCGGTCTCGGTTTGCGGTGAATTTTTCACCGCAAGCAGGCTGTGCATAGTTCTTGGCAGGCAGTGCGTCAAATATTCACCGCACTGGGATTTCAGCTGCAGGAGGAAAGTCTTTTTGGTCCTGAGACTTCAGGGAACAGGAGGCAAGCTCTATCCAAGCCCTTGGGGAGCACTTCTGCAGCACAGCAAGAGAGCAGCAAGACAGCAGGGCAGCAGCAAGGCAACAACCCTCTTCAGAAAGCAGTCAGGTGAGTCCTTTGGGCAGCCAGGCAGTTCTTCTTGTCAGGGTGCAGGTTCTGGTTTAGGTTTCTTCCCCAGGAAGTGTCTCAGGTGGTAGGGCAGAGGCCCTGTTTGTATACCCAAATGTGCCTTTGAAGTGAGGGAGACTTCAAAGAGTGGCTTAGAAGTGCACCAGGTCCCCTTTCAGTTTAATCCTGTCTGCCAGGGTCCCAGTAGGGGGTGTGGCAGTCCTTTATGTGAGAGCATTCCCTCCAACCTCCCAGCCCAGGAAGACCCATTCAAAATGGAGATGTATTCAAGTGAGGCTGAGTATCCTGTGTTTGGGGTGTGTCTGAGTGAAAGCGCATGGAGCTGTCAACTAAACCCAGCCAGACGTGGATTGTAAGGCACAGAAAGATTTAAGTGCAGAGAAATGCTCACTTTCTAAAAGTGGCATTTCCAAAATAGTAATATTAAATGCAACTTCACTAGTCAGCAGGATTTTGTATTACCATTCTGACCATACTAAATATGACCTTCCTACTCCTTTCAGAACATCAGCTACCACTCAAGCAATGTATAAGGGCAGCCCCAATGTTAGCCTATGAAGGGAGCAGGCCTCACAGTAGTGTAAAAACGAATTTAGGAGTTGTACACTACCAGGACATGTAAATTACACAGGTACATGTCCTGCCTTTTACCTACACAGCACCCTGCCCTAGAGGTGACCTAGGGCACACCTTAGGGGTGACTTATATGTAGAAAAAGGGGAGATTTAGGCTTGGCAAGTACTTTTAAATGGCAAGTCGAATTGGCAGTGAAACTGCACACACAGGCCTTGCAATGGCAGGCCTGAGACAACGTTAAGGGGCTACTTAAGTGGGTGGCACAATCAGTGCTGCAGGCCCACTAGTAGCTTTTAATCTACAGGCCCTGGGCACGTACAGTGCACTCTACTAGGGGCTTATAAGTAAATTAAATTGTCCATTTGGGTGTGATCCAATGTTACCATGTTTAAAGGGAGAGAGCATATGCACTTTACCACTGTTTAGCAGCTGTAAAGTGAGCAGAGCCTAAAAAACAGCAAAAAACTTTATCTCAAAAGTGGAGGGAGGCAGGCAAAAAGTTAGGGGTGACCACCCTAAGGCTTTCAGGCAACACCAAGGAATTCCAAAATGTATACTTCTATATGCTCCACGCCGAGACAAAGGAGAAGAGATCTCTCTTATCTGTCCAGAGGTCAGAGCCATTAACAGTTTGAATCGCATCAAAAGTCTTCTAAACTCCATTAGGAATGTTATTTTTGGTGCCCCAGTCCTGGTGAATAAACATGCCACACGTGCCATTAAACAGCAAAGTTCTCATAAACCGCTGTTAGAAGAAACAAATGATTATCGGTATTATTTACAGACGATCCAATATACGGAATATAAGGAAGCCTCCTCACCCCTGTGTTTTCAATATGTGATAGGATTCTTCCAGCATTCCCCTGAGACCATTTACCACATGCTTGAATCATATGTCTAGCATCACCACAACATGGACATAGCCCAGCCTTCCCGCCACTCCATTTAATTGTTAGTCAAATGACCCCTCACAGATTTTACATGCATGGGCTCTTCCTGAGACAATGTGTTCACTGAAACCAGGGAGCGCCCAGACGACGAAACCAGGGAAGAAAAAGAATAACATCTCCAGATGTTCCTCCTATTATTTAGTCACTTTTATAATCTGTATTCTCTTAACTGCACTAATTGGCAAGGTGAGGAAGTGCAAATGGATCAATTCATCCGTAACAACTTCTTTCAAACCATATAAAAAAGAACTATTTGTGTTCTTTCAACCCAGGTAGTTTCCACTGCAGAATTGAAGAAAACAAGTTAAATAGGTCAATGCTTCCATTCCGTCTTGTTAAATATTGCACAAATCTCTCTAAGCAGAGTACTCCAAGTCAGCACTTTCAAGCATCTTACATGCTATTAAGAAAGTATAAAAAGACTGAAAACACGAATCTGAATTCATAACTAAAGAGGCTGACCAGGCCAACACAAATTCAGTAAAGCAAGGAATCAGGTAACATGAGACACAGAGAAAGTTACTTACCTGTAAACACGGTTTTGAAGCTTTTAGCTATTCTGGATTCACATGTTGTACAAATTCAGCATCTAATGGTTGGAGGTTGGGTCCAGAAATGTCCCTCTTTTTTTTGGGGTGCCTCCCTATGGCATCAAATGTAAGCCCCAAATGCCCCAGTACTTAATTACCATCTTCAAATTCAGCGGCAGCAGCTGCAAATCACAAGGGGAGGGGTGGGGGCAGACACGGAGGGGAGAAAATAAAAAAATAAAATATAAGAAATTGAGCTTACATTCATGGACGCCGCAGCCTCATTCGTTGCTCCTCCTTAGTCGATGTGGCGACCCAGCATTTGCTGGGACACCAGCACAGGCTCCCCAGCAAATCTGGTGCTGCTTACATGCTAAACACAGCATATAAGGAGCCTCAGGAGTGGTCAGAGTGGCAGTCACTGCCGCTTAGACACAAGCCTGGGTCTGTGCTGTTTTTCAGCTCTGCTGTGTATGGAGCTGGGCCGGAGAAACCTAAGTGCGCATGTGTGTTTGGCCTGGCTTCAGACAGCTGGCCAAACACACATATGTACTTAAGTGCACTCTCCCTTCAGCCCCCCTCCTCCCTCCTCCTGTGGCCTAGCCCCACCCCTCCCTGCACTGCTGTGCCAGAAGCAACAAAAAAAAAAGATAGAAAACTATTGTTTTATTTTTCTGCTTCTGGCTCAGCCAGTGGAGCGACACTCCTTCGCCATGAAGGAGCCACCCTGTTCAGATCCCCCTCACTCCTCTTTCTGGTAATAAATTTTGTTATATTTTGCAGTCTTAGCTTCCCTGAGGCTTCATATTTTTGTACACTTGTACCACCTTCTCTAGAAAGGTGCGTGGGTTGCATGTGAATCCAGAATAACTTCAAGTTGATAAAATATTGTTAGAAATATGTTACCTTTTTGTGGTGTGAGTCTTTACTAGATTTACATGTTACGGACTAATTTTGGAGCGGTGTTAGCGGTTTGTGGCAGGTGAGGAATGAAATGTGTATGGTTGCGAAAAGGTATAAGTACAGTCTAGCCCACCTCCTGATTACCATGGATATTCATAAAATGTTCTGTGAAAGTGTGGATTGATGACCATGTTGTAACCACTTGTGTGTCACTGATGGAGACATTTGCTAGAACGGCTAATGTTGAGCCTTTTAAGTCCTGTGGAAGGAGCACTTGATTTTTGTTTTTGTCAGGAGCTTTGCCTGCCAAGCACCACGATGTTTGGATAGTTGGAAGTCTTGAAATTATTCTCTTTGAAACTGGAGACCTCTGTTTGCTGCTTACTGTTCCACAGAAAACTATGCTTTCCTTACTGACTTGGTTTCTTATATGTAGACATGATTGCTCTGCTCAGATCTAGTGTCTGTAGTGAACTTTCTGCCTGTGCTTTTGAATGCTGGAAAAAAGCCAGTAGTTGGACTGACTAGTTCACATGGAAATGTGATACAACCTTAGGAATAAAGTATGGGTTTGTGCTCACAACCACTCTATACTTGTGTATCTGTAGGTATGGTTTTCATATTATTGGAAACTAATTCACTCTCTCTACACAAAGAGGACTGTAATTAAGGTCAGCTCTCCTTTGTGCACTGATTTGAATCGATGTTTCAGAGCTGTGGTAGTACCAGTTAAGGTTCCCGGTGTGAGTAACAGCTGACCTTGATGGAATATTTCTTTTTGCCCACTCTGGGAGCTGTTCAATCAATAGGGTGGTGAAAAGGCTCCTACTCGAACAGCCAGGATATCTGAGACTATGGTTGAGAGATGAACTTGTGGAAAAGTATGAGAGTTTAGAACCAAGTGAATAAAGTGAATACCATTCTCTCTATTGCGAAGCCATTAGCCGTTTTTCTTTTGTGCCCCAGTGTATCTGGTCTATTTAGCTGCACAGCATCTCTGTGTGGTAGTATGTCCTGCCTTGTTTAACATTGTGATACACCTGCTAGGCTGACAATCACAAACTCGAGGTATTCAGGAGCAGCTTGAGCCTGAAAGGTTCTGGGTCTCTCTCCCTGAAAAAACAGGTTTTGGAAAACGTGTATTTGTATTGTTCTTCTCACTGTAGTGAAATCGGGGTACTTTGTCCTGGTTGGTGCTTGTATTTGTTTATCACAATTGATATTAGTAGAATAAGTGGAAAGGAAAATATTCCTGTCCAGACTTTCAAAAGTGCATTTTCTTGGGATTGATGGTATGGGTATCTTTATGCAATGTCTTGGCATTTTGCATTCGCATGTGTTACAAGTGGGTCTATTTGATTGCTCCCCATATCCGTAAAAGTATGTTTACTACTCCTGGGGCTAGTTTCCATTAGTGGGTTATTCCTTCTTGTCAGTTTTGTCTAACTGCCTCTAATTATTACTGTTAGACCCGTCAGCCTTAAGGTGGTCTTCCCCCAAACATTTTGCCTACTTACCTCATATTTTTACTGATTAGTTTTGGTGGTCTTAGGACTGAGCACTTCTCCCCTAAACATGGTTACATTGGGGTACACCTAATCAGTACATTTAATTTACTTGTGAGTCTCTTGTAAAGTGGTATACCATATGCCCAGGGCCTGTAAATTAAATGCTACTGGTGGGCCTGCAGCACTGATTGTGCACCCACATAAGTAGCCATTTAAACATGTCCCAGGCCTGCCACTGCAGAGCCTGTATGTGCAGTTTGACTGCCACATTAACTTGGCATTTAACACTCCTTGCCAAGCACTAAACTCCCCTTTTATTACACATAGGTAATCCCTAAGGAAGGCCCTAGGAAGCCCATAGGGCAGGGTGCTGTGTAAGTAAAGGGTAGGGCATGTTCTTTTAAATATTGCATGTCCTAGTAGTGAAAAACACATAAACTGTTTTTCACTACTGTGAGGCCCACTCCTCTCTTAGGTTAACATTAGAATTCCTTATTATGCTTTTAAGCTGTAATCTCTGTTTGAGAAGGTGTAGCTATGTCATGTTTCACATAATTGGAAGGGTAATGATAAATCCTCTTTACTGGCAAAGTCGGATTTAACATTACTATTTCAGAAATACCATTTTTAGAAAGTGGGCATTTCTCAGCTATTACAGCTGTGTGCCTGCAGCCTGTCTCCAAATCACCTCTGTGGTGGGTGACAGCTACACTTTGTGTATTCCCTCTAGACAGCCACAAACACAGGAAGGTTAGGTGCGTCTGAGCACACTTCTACATTCTGATGGCTCTTCCAGGCCAGGAAGAGAGGGAGGAGCTAACACTTAAACCTGAATAGACAGTGAATGTCCCCACACAAGGGGCTGATTATCTTTTATTGATAGTCTGGCGCCAGGGCTAGGTAGAAAGATACTTCGTACATTTCAAAGAGACTTCTTTGAAGTCACTCTCACTTCAATGGCACAACTATACATAAATATTGCGTGTCAGACCCCACCAAATTAAACACTTCTGGACCTACAACTAAACTCTGTCAGAAGAACTGCTGGGCTGCATCAAGGACTGTTATTCATCTAGACTGCTGACCTGAAAAGACTACCTTTCTTCTGTGCTGTCCTGCTGCTTGCTGCTCTCCAACCCTGCTGAGGGAGAGCTGGACTCTGCCTTGCACCCCAAGTGATCTCCAATGGCTTGTTGGCTTACCTCCTGTTGCTTGAGACTCAGGGATATCAAAGACTCTACCCCTGCTCTTGTGCCTGGTTCACTGGAAGTGGAACCAGATATTTGTACTAGAAAAATCAAAGCATTTCCAATCTGCTTGGAGTAGAACTATCGCATTGCTCTCAGAACCAACGCATTGCCTCAGGAGCCCGATGCTCAAACCAAGCATCGCCGTCGCAGCATGTTGAAGATATCAACACATCCCCTCAACTGCATAGAGAATCCCACTGCATCGCACTTCGGAACTAAAGCATCTCGGCTTGGCACTTCATCTTCGGGACCAATGCATCACCACCACTCTGTGGAGAAAATCAACGCATCCCCTTGACTGTGGAACCGACGTCAACACATCGCTCGTCTGCACCCCGCATCTCGCTATTGCAACCAGGATCAAAGTAGTCTGCACTTTATCGTGGGCAGCCTGAACTGTTGACTTTGTCCCGGTCCCACGCAACCAGATGACCCCTATTGGCGCTTATTGCTTCTAAGTGCTAGAACTCTTTTTTATTCTTTCAAAAATCATAACTCAACTTCTACCTATTGGATTATTGCTGTTCTGGTAATCCTTTATTTAAAAGTCATTGTTTTTTTTCTAACCTGGAGTACAGTCTTTTTGTGGTGTTTTCATTGTGTTACTGTGTGTTGTGTTGAACAAATACTTACAAATTGCCTCTTTAGATTAGCCTGACTGCTCTGTGCCAAGCTACCAGAGGGTGAGCACAGGTAATCTTTTAGAATGTATCTGACTTACCTTGACTAGGATTGTGGTTCCTGTTTGAACAGGGTGTATACTCTGACAACCAGAAACCCAATTTCTAACAGTAGTTTACATGGCTAGGGAGAGGGCTAACACACCAGCATTGACTGGTCTACCAACAGAATAAGAGAACAAACCATTCAAAGCACTAGGCCAAAAATGGTGAAAGCAGCACCCTCCCTGTGGCCACTTGGAACGTTCTGCTTAGCAGATATGGGCATTAGCAGTGAAATGAAATTAAGGATATGCTAGTGTATTTCCAAAGGAAGTAAAGACTGCCATCCAAGTCTGAAGTGCTCAATGGATGCTAACAGGCAGCTGTATACTGGCACCACATAAAGTTGATCTGTCTGGCTGAGGATATCAAGTTTCATACCCAAGGTTCGCGCAACAGTAATCGACATGGCCTCTACAGGGGACAATGTATTTAGACAAGCAGTGGATGGATGCTTGCAGCAAATTAAAAAGGGAGCCATCACTGCTAAAACAATAGGTGTATTGAAGGCTATGGGTTTCTTCATGAGAGGCATGCCTATTCATCAGCAGATGGATATGAAAGCCTGCTCTCTAACAACTGCAACAAAGCCAGACCAGTCAGTGAACTGTAAATTGAGGAGCATGTCCACAGTGGCACCAGGCTGAATCAGGGAGACACTTCTTGCAGGCCGAGCAAGAGGTAGGTTCTGTGCATGAGTGACTGCCAATCAGGTCATCTTTAAAATGTAACAGTTGGGGCAGATTAGATTTTCTTTAGGAGTGGAGAAATATAAACTCTGACAAATTAGTTCTAAATATTATAAAATATCATAGAAATTGAAAAATACCTCAAACCAAAGCCTGCAAAACAGAACATCTACCATTTGTAACAGGAAAGAAGGGGGCAACAAAAAGAAAAGGTAAGTGGAGAACATAATCAGAGGTTTACTTGGTGTTTAATTTGAGCTTCTGGAGGCCACTGGCGCTCATTTTTTTGTGACCAGCAGACATCTCTTTAGACATTTCCAGAGAGCAAGAGTAGGAAAAACACACAAAGGGGAAAGAAAGAGAAAGACATAAAGATCATCACAAAGGGGGAAGGCAGGACCCTGCAAGAATGAGATAAAAAATAAGGGAGTGTCTGCCAGTGGATTATAGAGGTTTGGGGTGGATTCAAATCTATACATCCTTGGTATTCAGAACACTGACCTTCAATAGTGCCAGCCAAGGGCTTCTGAGCAGAGCTTTGGGCACCAGCATTCAATCTTTTAATAATAAAGCACTAGGTTTACTGTATACTTTTAATCCTGAAACAGGACTTGACATTAAGGTCAAGATGTCTCAAGAGGTTTCTCAAGACAGAGACATACAAAAAGACCTCACTTTAGGAAGTGATCCTACTATTACAGAGGAGACACTACATGGCGACTATTGATCTCAAAGACACCTTTTTCCACATTTCTATGAATAAGAACCACAGTAAATACTTATGAATTATGGTAGGAAATGCAAATTCTTACCCTTTGCGATAAAATTAGCAACCAGGTCGGTCACAGAATTTTTTCATGCAGAGGCAGTGCACTTGCGCAGACAGAGGAAACATTCACTCTTCACTAGATGACTGGCTGACAAGGGGAAACATGTTCTAGCCATGCTAAAACAGCATAGAGAAGGTAATAAAGATGGCATACACACAAAGGTGGCTATTCACAAAGGTAATCTTACACATGAGTAAATCTACATGTGAGTTTACTCTTACACTTTGTAGTAAATTTACCACTTTAAACTATTCACCATTTACAAGTGTAAATTTACTATAAAGTGTATAATTATGTCTCTCTCCACTCCCTGAAACCAGTGTGTGGAGCCTAATTTACAAGTGTAAAGACACTTCTTGTAACCTTTCACACACAGTCAGAAATCTGTGCGTCTGTGGTGGAAATGTCCCTTGATAAAGTACAAGAGAGAACGTACAACTTTATAACTTTTTTTTTAAAGTAAACATTTAAGGTAGATAATAATGTAAATTATTTAATATAGTCAACAAAATACAAAATGCTAATGCACCATTAAGTTAATTAAAAGTAGTACATTAGTAGCACTATTCAGGTGCTACTGAAGGTAATACAAAATGCACTTTGTGATTAAACCCTAAGGTTTCGCAGTGAACATGGAAAAATCCTCACCTTATCCTACAAACATCAAGATCTTGTTAAGAGAAGAGTTAGACTGAAACAAAGCAAATCCTTTCCTGTGACTTATATGTAACAAAAAGGGGGCTTAAGACTTAGCAAAGGCAGCTCATCATCATGCTGCCGACCTTTGCTCTGCCCCACCCTTGCTTGGGTATCTATTCTAAAGTATGGAATCTGCAGCTAGAAGTCTTTTAGATGAACAAGTCACTAACCTTCGGTAACGCTTTATGTGGCAGACTGTCTAGTCGCAGATTCCTTACCAACCCCTCCACCCTCCCCACTTCTGTGAATGGATTGGATTTATTAGAAGGCCCCTGTAAGTCCTCAGTGTCTGCACACTGGTTCATCGGTTCTCTGCGCTTATGGGGCAGAAATGTCACAAAAGAAACTCATGTCAGCATGCTGGGGTGTAGCCTATATAGGCCAGGGGAATATTCTAACATAATGAATCGGCATCTAGATAGTCTCTACCAAATAAGATGGGACAGAAGGTAAGTAACTGGTTATGTTTTTAACTTCATAGAAAAGGTCACAGGGCTAAATAGCTGCTGTCAATTTTTCTTAGGGAAGGAACTCACTGTAATTAAACATTACTCATGTGTTTAATTATGCAATAGGGTAGTTGTTTGCCTGCCCACACTGGCTTGAGAAAGATCTCTCTCTCAAGCAACAATAACTAACATTAAACATTATATTTCTATATATCAACATTTAAACTTACTTTTGTTTTCATTTCTTTTCAAGCTCCGCGTGATGCGCTGGCCGATGTGAAAAGGAGTCACCACTTTCGGTAGGAAGGAGGCAGTTTGTCTGGGAAGAAATTGATTTATGAAGAGTGTACTGAGTGCCTGAAGCTGGCTAATCCTCCTGGCCAATTAATGGCCACTATGAAGACTGTTTTAATGGTATATTGCTTTCACTTAAACTAAGAGGACACAATGCCAAGAGAATGCAGCACTCCTTGTCTGAATAATTCATTTATTAAGGTACTTCCCAAATATCAAACAAAAGTCATACAAATACATGAGTAAGCATATAAGTCAAGTGCAGCAGAACATATGTATATACAAAGATAAATGCATATATCAAGTGGTCAAGCCTGATAAAGAAACGTGCAATGCATCAGCAGAGCATGTATACATGAGCTGAATAATCAAGATTCAAAATACTTCACCAATTGAGTTGAATTCATCATCCTTGCCAGCGCGGCGGAGGGAGCACTCAAATCAGTCAGGCAGGAGACCCGATTTGGATCACAAATCAGATCTTGGGCAGCACGTCCACTCCACGGGCAAGCTCCTGTCTGAGCGCCAAGTCTCCCAGTCTCTTATACATTAAAACACCTCAAGAAGAGAGTTCTAGAAAGCCCATGCCCTCTATTATGAAATTAAACGCTGGCTGTACTTCATCTGTGTCAAAAACACCCTGAGAAGCTGTCCAGGCTCCCATTGTTTGTTCTGGAACAGATTTGTACATTCCTGTGGTAAAAGGAGTCTCAGCATTGTGAGCTCTTGAGCTCTTATCGTGTCCGCATCCCACATAGTATGTTCCAGCACTGTCCAATCTTGTGCTGGTACGGAGAAAAAAACAACTTTTGTGAGGAAAAACACTTGCGCTGCCCTGCAACTGCTGCAGGGCCAAAATGGAATCACTCTAACAAAATAGTGTTGATGGTCAAATCTAAATAGCATCACAAATGGTAAAAAGTAGCAGGGGGCAACTGTGCTTGGACTCAAAGGCCAAATGCATCACAAATGTCAGAACAAGATTAAAATCCGAAAGGGGCATAAACAAAGGATTTTGAGGAAAACATTTTTTGGAGTCCTTTTAGGAAGCAGGTCACAGGTGGTGACTCGAACAGAGGGTGCCGATTTGGCAACCGTAGGAAAGCTGATATGGCTGACAGGTCCCCTTTAACTGTTCCCAAAACGAAGCCTTGCTAGGCTAGTGAACAAAACAAATAACAGAATTTCAGACAAAGGTCCAGAGAGGGGATCAATTCGTTTGGTAGTGAACCACACCCCTAACTTGTCCCAATGGCAGCGATACACAGTCTTAATGGCGGAACGCCCGGCTGCCAGAATGACATTAGAGACTTCAGAAAGGAAGTCAAAAACTGTTAGCTATGAGGCTTAATCTTGATGCATGAAGGCCGAGCCTGCGGAGGTTGGGGTGCAGGACCCTGCCCTGCTGCTGCGACAGGAGTTTCTCCCGAAGGGGCAGCCTGGTCAAAGGACTGATGCTTATGCTCAGGGGGTCGGGATACCATACTCTCCGTGCCCAATCCTGAGCAACCAGGATGACTGAGGCCCTGTTGTTTTGAACTTCTTAAGATCTCTGGACAGAAGGGGTATCACCAGGAATGCATACAGGAGGCCTGATTTCCACCTGAGGTGAAATGCATTGCTGAGCGAGAGCCACCTCGGAAACTTCAGTGGACAGAAGAGCTGACATTGCGTGTTCTTGGCGATAGCAAAGAGATCTAACCAAGGTTCTCTCCAGTTCCGTAAGAGACTTTGCATAACCTCCGAATGGAGGTCCTATTTGTGATCCTCAAGGCACTGATGGCAGAGCTTGTCCTCTCTGGCATTCAGAGAGCCTGTCGGATGCTGTATGACCTGGGAGATGTCCAGTCATGTCCAGAGGTGCAGAGCCTCTTGACACAGGGACCACAACCCCACCCTGCCCTGCGTGTTGCAATATCTCATGGCGGTGGTGTTGACCATGAACACTTGAAGCAGACTCCCCTTGAGAGAAGAAAGGCTTTCAATGTTAGGCAGCTAGTCCTCAACTCCCAAGAGATTTATGCAGAGCTGGGACTCGGCCAGAGACCAGATGGCCACCCCAACTCAGAAGTCACCCATCTGTCACTACTGTGAGCTCTGGGTAGGGAAGGGAGAGGGATCTGCTGCTAACCCAATCATGGTTCGTCAGCCACGACTGCAGGTCTTCTGCAGTACCCTCTAATATCTGGACCAGGTTGGAGAGGTTATCCTGATGCTGTGCCCACTGGGACTTCAGGTCCTACTGCAGAGCCTGCATAGGCCAGCAGGCATGTGTTGCTACCAGGATGCAGAGGCATGAGGGTCAGTTGCCTCAGAGCCAGTTTCACTGAAATTCAGTATATAGACTGAAACTCTGAATCATAGCTTGAACATCTTGGACTCACCACTCTGGAGGACAAGCCCAAAAGTGCACTGTGTCCAGAAATGATCTGATGAAAGGAATCATTTGAGAGGGAGTCAGGTGTGACTCCCCGTAAATGCAGATCTGCCATACTCTGGAGGTGGGAGATGACAATCTGGGGCAAGCTAGCTTTCAACAGCCAGTCTTTGAGGTAAGAGAAAAGACTGGACCCCCTGACCGCTGCATATGGGCTACAACCACCATCATCACTTTTGTGACCACCCAAGGCGCCTGAGTAAGACCAAAGGGGAGCAGGGCAAAGACCAAAGGGGAGCAGGGCAAACAATGTGCTGGTGGTTTATCATGGACGGCAAGCAACGTCTGTGGCCTGGCAGGATGGGTATGTGGAACTACAAACTACCATCCAGTCTTTGGGGTCCAGGGCAGACAGGACCTGAGCCAACATGAGCATTCTGAATTTCTACTTCTTCAGGAAGAAGTTGAGAGGGCACAAGTCTATTTAGGCCTCCGTCCTTTTTAGAAACAGAAAGTAACATGAATAGATATCACAGCCTACGTCTGATGTTGGCAACCTCTCAACAGCTCCTTTGCCTGAAAAAGCCTGCACTTACTGAAGCAAAAGGTAGAGGTGGTTTTCCATCTGCCATTTTGTGCATGGTGCAATGGAAGGTGGTGTTTCTGTGAATGGGAGGGTGTTATCTCCCTTTACAATTTGAAGCACCCATTTGTCTGATGTTAGGGACTGTCATCGGGCAGGATGTGTGTCTGCTCCTGCTGCTGACCAATTGCTGTTGATGGTGAGAGGTCGAATGAAAGGAGTTTGGGGTGGAGGCTTCAGCTGTTGGGGTGGCAGACTGTGTAGATTGTTGGCCTTGGGTTCCATGGGGCTTTTGGGAACAGCTTCTACAACCATGAAAGGACTGGGGAGCCTGTCAGCTGTAGTGGTTGGGTGGAAAAGGACACTGTTGGTTGCACCTACCATAGCCACGGAAGGGGAAAAAGGCAGAGTGGAGCTGATGCAGAGTCATGGGAAGTCCCGAAAACCGAGCAGTGGCCCAGCTCTCCCTAAAGCGCTAGAATGCAGAATGCCTTCACACCAAAAAAGTGGGTGCTGTCTAAGGGCATGTCCATAAGAGCTTCCTGGATATCCCAAGAAAAGACAGTGGACCTCAAAAAGGCTTGGAGACGAAGTGCCACTGACTATGCAATCGCTCGGCCCAGTGAGTCAGCCATATCAAGTCCACAGCGTATGGTGAACTTTGCTGCATTCCTGCCGTTGGCAGTAGCCTAAGTCAGGATGGCTCAGGCCTCCTCAGAGACCATGGGCAACACATATGCAAACTAATTCCAAACTGTGTGGAAGTATCAGCCCAAGAGGCACACAGTGTTCACGGACCACAGTGAAAGGCTGACAGAAGAGAATATCCTCCTGCCAAACTTGTCCTGCCTCCTGGATACCCTATCTGGTGAAGTGGTAGGAAACGCACCAGGGTTGATTTTGGATGTGGTGGCCTGGACAACCAGGCTCTCCAGGGTGGGGTGCAAGGTGAGGAAAGTTGGGTCCCTAGGAGAGATGTGATGGCAGTGGCAATTGTTTTGTACACAAGAGTCCCTATGCAGTGATCGTCCCGTGCCCCGAGCGGCACATCCGGGAGGGCTTTTTTAAAAGGGAGGAGAGGGTCTGTGGGGAGAAAATGCGGATGAGCATCTTAGAAGACTTTTGTCTTGATGTCTACCAAAGGCAGCTTAAGGTCCAGAACCTCAGTGACCCTTCTCACCACCAGGGCAAATAAAGCCCCTTCCTCCATAGCCACAATAGGCAGAGATACTAAGCCAGTGTCTGGGGACATGTCCAAACACTGGCATCAGCCAGTTCCTCATACCATTTAATCCTCTGCCTCTTCCATGGGGATGGGATAACCATAAGGATCTTCCCCAATCATACTCTTCACAGGGTGAAAAGAGCAGGCTTATATTCTGACCCAGAAGGTTGTGTACCAGCCAGCACTACAGTCGACATCAGGAGTTGCATTTGAGTCGGATAGAACAATGGGCTCAGTGCTGCTTGGGGCGCGTCGATGGTGCCAGTAACAGTACCACTGAAATGGACTCCGTAGAAGGTTGCCGTCTCACGACCAGTGGCATTCCAGATTCGGGAAGGGATCCAAAGGTCCCAAGAGGTGAGAAGCCAAACCAGCAGGTGGAAAACCAGCGGGGACATCTGCTGAACCCCTGGTGCATAAAAGCACTATGCATGGTCAGCCCACCTTATTATGAGGTGCATTGCCTCAAACAACTCCTTTAACTGGACGGGGGTCACTCCAGCTCTGGGAAATTCCTGGAGGTGCAGAGTGGACCCAGGCTTTGCAGCTGACAAGTAGGAGTGGGGCTTAGACCTGTGGCGTCATTCTTGCACCTCATCCAAAGTCTTGGGAAAACGCAGGTAAATCAGAATGCTTTGACAATTTAGGTTTTATTTCTTGTGAAACTTCCCTAGTGACTTTGAGAATGATAATGAGGGAGTGTAACAGCTTTGTGAATGGGCCTGGGACCATCCACACACCAGGGACCAGAAGTGCTGCAGAATCGACTGGCATCGGGCAACCAGGAGCCTCGGGGAGTACTCCTGAACCACCTTAGGGTTCATGGCACGACAGTCCTGGCAGGTCTTGCTGTAGTGGCCCAGCTCCAGGGACCAGATGCAAACCAGGTGGGGGTGTGCCTGTGACAGGACCCACAGGGTTTAAACCACTCAGGTTTATTAAGGGACATCCCTATTTGCACAACGGGAGCAGAAGCTCAAAGAGCATCGACAAAACAATAAAAAAAAAATAGTAAAAAAATAAAGTGAGGTAGTAGCTCTCACCAGATCTGCACTGATTGCATGAATATGAAAGACTTTATGTCAGGGCACCAGGGTGCCCTTATATAGGCACCATCCACGTCACTACCGGCTCAGCGCCGATTGGCCCCACCTACCGGTGCACAGAGGTACTGATCAAGATTTTCCAGATCCAGTTGGATGCCTGGAGAATATTTTAAATTAAGGAATTTGCAGCTACAAATTCCTTAATTTAAAATATTCCCCAGGCATCCGACTGGATCTAGAAAATCTTGATCAGTACCTTTGTGCAGTCTATTAGATTTGAAGCGCCTATAATTCGACACTAGATGTTGCCATTGCAGCGTAATTGCAGTAAAATTCTGTGTTCAGGCAACAGCAAGCTTCTGCTTCTTCAAGCTGCACCCCATAGGCAGATTCGGAGTGGCAGGTAGGGCAATCAGGCAGCGTCCAAAGGGCTGATCTGACGTCCGTGAGTGGGCCTGTTTCACGATCTGCAAGGCAAGATTTTACTGTAGATTTCCATGATATTGAAACAAATATTGTCTTCAGCAATCTAGAATCCAGGCAGTCTTCCATACCTTTCAAAAACTTATATTTATTACAAGTTCAAAACTGCCTCAATTTGAAAACATGGGCCACTTTAACTTTACGTTTATATTTGGCTTTAAATAAAAGATGACACATTTTGGTGCTCGGGCCTATTTTCTATCACAGTCCGACCGTGCCCATATGCGTCTAATCCCCTTTGGGCTACCACATTGTAGAACGACTGACCATATTGACGCGAGGGTCATGAGGGGCGGGACTCCGGTACTACTCCGAGCGTCAGCCTGGACTTTCCGTCATGTCACCCTCCGCACGTAAGCCCTCTTCTACCAAGGGCGGTTCATATTGACCATAAAAGCTCTCCAGTGGTCTGTTTCGCCTGTGGGTCTGGGGCTGCTGGTGGGGCAGAGGTTGTAAGTCTACAAGTATCTCGTCACTTGGCCTTTTCCAGCTCTCTTGCAAGGTATTCAGTGTGATTCTAGAGTACTGTCAGTATAGTACTGTAGTAAATAAAGCTGCCATATCGACCTCTTGACACCGTATATTTTCCTCTCGACGTGGAGCAGAAGCATTTCGAAGTCGCAGTGTTGGCGATTCCAATCCCCTTTCTGAGGCAAAGTGGGAAGCCTTGTCCACACCGCTGTCTCTGTTTTTCAACCCGAGAGGATTCGTGTTCTTTTCGTGGCGAATCGACTACGGAATGTTTTAATGCCGTAGGCTGTTTGGGTGTCCCCGGGTCAGATTTTCTCAACACCACAGCCACCGGCACTTAGGTGTACTATTTTCAGCAATGGTAGGTTCCTTTAAGGCAATACCCCGGGTCCCAGAAACCTTTTTTGCTCGGGTCGTTCCCCCGTGGCGCCGAATGTTTTTCTCTGACCACGGTTCTTAGGAGGAAGGCCTCACACGCTTAATACCGCTTGGCTTATGGTCGTTAGGAAGGCACCGACTGCAGACCATCTGAGTGCCCTTTTTAAAAAAAAAACAAAACAATGCAGGGTTATAATTTCTACAAAATCTAGAAGCAGTGTGTTCTATTACTTAGACTAGTCAGCACCCTCAACTATGCACTCTCCGACGCACTGCTATTGAAGCCAAGAAAAAAAAAAATCACTTATTTTGATATAATTATTTTCTTCTTGATGTTTTCCCCATTCATTATTTATTTTCTGTTCCCATCTCGGCCTGCATCACAGTGACCCTCTCTCGAGGTCAGAAGACCAGGTACTCTCAATACTGCTTCTGAAACCACTGATGAAAAAACAATTGAAAGGTAGCATACAAGTGCTGGGGCATTGTCGGCTTCCTTGGAGGCGGCATGGCCCATCTTCTAGTCAACACTCAAAAGAAACAAGCATTTGCAATGCAACCGGTCTCGCATTTGTGAAAGTTATAGCTCTTGGGGTTGAAAATTGTTTTGTTTTTTTCTTTGTTTTTTTGCATGCAGTGTAGTGATAATATTTGCATAGCGCGATTGTCATTCGTATGACCTTGTGGCGCTGGAGAACTAGAATACACTGTTCTCCAGCGCCGCAAGATCATACGAATGATAATAGCGCTATGCAAATATAATCACTCCACTGCATAGGAAAAAAAGTAAAAGAAAATGCCATTTTTAATGCCAATAGCTCTAAATTTCACAAATGCGAGGCCGATTGCATTGCAAATGCTTGTCTAAATATCTCAGTATTCTAAATTCAAAAAAGACAAGCTGACTAATGACCATGATGAATGAAAGATCTCCGCTCGCCTCCTAAGAATGTCACTACTTTCACTGACTGACACTATATGGTGGGACAGGGGAGCAGGGGGACAGACTGCAGATGGGAGCCGACTGGCCACAAAACGAGAGCTAAGCATTTCAGACAACCACCCTAACCCTTTATTCTCCTTCTCAGCCACTCACTGTGCGCAAGAGAACCTCTCTCCGCAGAAGGGCAGACTCAGGCACAATACTACCTTAATACGGGCAACTTCCAGATCCAAGGCAAATATTGGTTCACTCTGTGTTTTATTTACAGGAGAGATTGTAAACGTATGAACTATTTATATATGCTACTTTACCAATTGAAAAGTTAACCCTATATATCCTCTCCGGCTGCTTGAATCAAAGTAAACTCTTCGCCTTTCAGATCCGTTTGAGGGCTTAGTGGCTTCGTCACTGTTATCGATTACTTCTGGGTTTTTAATTGATCCAATGAGTAAGATGTATCAAGCCTTGGAGAACCAACAAAATAGTTTTTCAAAACTTTATTTACAAAAGGTCTGAGACATTTACTGAAGCGTTTGCAAAAGCTTAATGAATATCTGTCACACACAACCATCAAGAACACGTTTCCTCAGGGAAACGTCTTACTTGTGAAAAACTAAAGGTTTTGTACTTGAAATGAAAATTGTAATAAAAATGTGCAAATTTAAGCAGGACCTTTGTACCCTGAAAGGGGAGGCGCAATCCACGGCCAAAGGAGATCTGGATCACAACTCATAAACAATTTGCAAAGATGCATTCAGCAGAACGTGTGGCCAGACCGATGAAAGGGCTCTGGCAGCGACAGCACTTTACACCCACGTCAGTTGCACAATGACCAGGCTCAATGACAGAGTGAGACTCCTAGTGTATCACTAACAGTGCATGTCTTTAGAATCACACAAGGCATATGGCACACTTCCTAAGGGTACTTTGTATTAATTACTATGCATATTTAAATGTCACACTGTTTGGTGAATGGTCATGAGAAGGTGCAGATCCATGGGGAAATACAGAATGCTTATTTGAGTGAACAATTGTTAAATCTTCCTAACATTTCAACGGCCAATTTTAAATTGTAGTACTCACATTTCAACAAAAGAAGCCACATCAAAGGCCAACAAAGTTGCATCTACAGAGTTGCTTTTTATATCTGGAGCAAAGACCAGAGCCCAACACACTAAAGTTGTAGTACATTATATGTAAACTAATTAGTAGTATGTCGGCTCTCTATCATCGTAACTTGATTTATAGCTGTCGTGCGGCCCTTTTGTTATGTTTACACCCTCCACCAGAATTGACTTTAAAAAAAACAGTGCAACTCGCATCCATAGGATTTGCAGTATTACTTTTACAATCATAAAACTAGGCCTTGCAGTTCACTTCATTTTAGTTATTCATTTAAAACAGCAAGAAGCAATTTTGATCAGAACTGCCATGCAATGTCAAATATATCACAGTACACAGGGTACAAAATGCTGGGAGTGACAAACATTTAGAACTTTTCTGCTGACCACGCACTGGCAAAGCCAATAAGGCTTGCATTGTCGACCATGTTTTTCTGATTCAATTCAAGCACATGTTATGATTATAAGGCAGTCTCAGCAAAACCACACGTGTGTGCATTTGTAATGATGTAATGGTCGATTTGATTTTAGTTTTATCATTCAAAGTTGGCGGATGCCCATCTTCTCGTTGTAAATAAAAATAAAAAATAAACCAAAAAACTGCAAGTGTCATTCAGTTATTATGTTTTGTTTTTAGAAAGGTACAGCCTGCTGGTAAATCGCAGCTGTCTAAATGTCCCCCCCCAAAAATAGTAATAATAATGAAAGAGATAGAGTGGGAGGTAAAGCAGACCTGAGAGTGTGGGTGTTTCAGTCAGGAAACAGCATACAAGGACTTTTGAATGCTCCTAGCACTGTAAAGTCTATACATCTCACTTTTAAAATGCATCCACCCCAAATACATCGCAGGGCATAAACGTTAGAAGTGAAAATCACATTTAAATAAGTGTTCAGTTCTTTCTCCAAGTGCCTGCATGACAGGTTTAAAACTTTGTAATGAAAGGGAGGGGGTGAGAAAAACACTATGATTTCTTATTCTACATCGCCACCTAGCGATTCTCCATGAGAACCAATTGCACGCAAATGTGTCTCCCACTAAAACAAGAAATGACTAATTAGGTAACTGTGAACAATGTGACCAGTGTTATAATAGCAGATCGAGTTCACACTGCCTATGCTGAAGTATATTGGCAAACGTGCAATAACTAATGTAACAGGGGCAGTCTGCAGGGCGTGACAAAATCAGCCTCAAGGTGGGACAAACGTAAGGCATTTACCAATGACATCAAGTGACTTTTGAAAGGCAAACCCACCAATGAGTGAAAGTGATGGGTATGAAATGGGTGTGGTTAAAAGCCCACAATACTTACAACACATCAAATCGCTTGTGCGCTCAACCTAAACAAAAAATAAATAAATACAGACACTTATAAACATAACCACTAGAATGAAGAGTAATGCACAGCATGTGCATCCAGGACCAACATATCCTGGTAGTGAGGACACTCAACCCTACGTTGAGCTGAGCTTGGCATCCAGAGATACACTGCCCAACAATGTGATAAACATTCCTTACTCTACTAAGAGTGTGAAGTCTGTTAAACTCTGCACAGAGGCTACAATCAATCCTGCATGCATTATCTTTCAACTTTTTTTTTTTTTTGTAAATCTTATTTACACCAACAACTCTGCTAAAAGCTGCATGAATAGTTAAGTGTAGAGCTGCATTTGTGACCATAAGTTCATTAAACATCCCCATATTAGGCAGTGCTATTTCTGGCTCAGGGCAGTTGTTAATATGAGATATTCTATGTTTGCTACGGGATTTGAGACTTGGTTAACCTGGGAGCAGTGAAAGACACAGACAAGGTGGGTTGGGAATGGGAAAGAACCAGCAACAAGAACAACAGGGGAAGATTAAAGAAAAATAGAATTTCACTCACAATGTCAGCAGTGAAAGGACCTAATCAAGATGAAGCAATCAGTACTTGGGCTACGCACCGGATAAAAGAAAGAGGAAGTAAAGGCGGCACACACAGCCCAATTAGGAGGCAGCAATGAGAGTGTCAAAGAAGCCTACAAATGGTCATCAATGGGCAAGTTCCTTCTAGGAAGCAATCTCTTGCATGTGTTGTCACAGGTGAGACCTAAATCTATTGTTTTTCGAATGTGCCACAAACAACTATCCAGGCTAACGCTTCTGCATTTTCACACAAAAAAACCTTTAAGTACATTACAAATGTGAGAATCAGGGCATTTCTCAAATTAAGACAAGAATAACAGTATGTAAGATAAGTGTGTGTGGTTTCTAAAAATGTAGCATCAACTCAGATGAAAAAGTAGAAATTGTTCAATACTAAATGACTACCATTTTATCTACAACATACTAAAGCATTACAAACTAGCTTTGGGGTCAGATTTTTTCCTCACCTCTTCTAACCGAATAAGAACTAGCACCTACCAAAAAGCTTTAATATTTAGCAATTTCAGCATAGCTGGTAAATATATATTTTACAGAGTGGTGGTAGCCACTCTTAACTATAATTAGGATTCACACAGGAATTCCTTAGATTTTTGCTGGTTAATAACTTGCCCCAGTTAACGGTCACCATTAAACTTTCCAGACCTATAGCTTTTTCTCCATTAGAAGATAGTGGAAAGTTTTGGAATGATTCATCAAGGGGACTCAAAGAAAAAAAAGAGGACCATAGTGTGAACCAGCCTTACCTCGATGGACACTCAAGTGGCAAATGGAGCATATTGCAATGTAATCTTCCTGCTTGCTAATAGTAAAGAAGTCCCCAACTGGGGAGGATAACATTTTAGTGGGCCCCTGGTGCCAATGCCCAAAGGACTGGAGGTAGGTGTCAATGATTGCCTGTCTGCAGTGCATACTTCGACTGAGGTAGAGGTGAATGCAGGTCTCAGTTGGAGCCTTACAAACATGGAGGCTAGCAGTGGTACCAATCCCATGTCACTCATGGCAAGGTTGAATAGAATGGCTAATGTTGGTGTCCTCTTTGCTAGCTTCCATGACAATGACTGGCTTGTCCTCCTCACCTCCTCCATAATAGTTAGGCTTTCAGGAACTTTCCTTGTCCCTTGTCTCGTGGTGGGTCTCAGACTCTGCCAGGGTCCAATCCATGTCCAGATCATCAGAAGGGGGCTTGGAGAAGATGGTGGCGTACCCTTCCTTTTTTTTGCTGGAGATCGGGAAGCCAATGGTTCAAGAAGAGGTCCATCTTCCTCATGGGAAACTCACCCTCCTGTTCTGCTCCTACTTCAGGAACATCTACTACTGCTGGCTGTGATTGTTGTCCACTTTCTCAGTTTCCAGTGACAAATGGGTACTAGTTTGCGGCGGAGACAACTCCAATTCAGACTCACTGCTTGTCACCATGAATGCCTCGCTGAGAGACACAGCTTTTGGCTTAGGTTGGGGAGGCATTGTGGATGAAGGAGTGCTGCTCCCAGCTTGCTGGCCAGAGAACAGTGCGGCAGCCACATGTTTCCTGAAAACAGCTTGCAGCTGCGCACCAGTGGTGGAAATCCACTTCTTCTCCTCACTGGCTACTTTCTTGGCAGCACCTTTCTTTGGAGCAATCTAGAAGATCGGTCAGTTGGCAGTGGCACTCAGCTGCACAAGCAGAAGAGACTAGAGGACTCATGGGCTGTAGTCATGCCACTTTGTGACAGCCTTCTGTTTGTCAGTACTCCATGGGTGATGTCTCTTTACTCTTGTGCACCTAAAAGCAAACAAGCAAGAAAACCATTTAGTGAAATGTGGCGTTTTTGCAGTTTTCCTTTACTTATTCACAGTACAGACAACATAATGAGACAATACAGTATAGTACAGACAATATAGTGTGGTTAATGTATCTATTCCAAAGCCAAAACCACTCCACCATAACATTTCATTTTCAATCAGGATAACAACATACAGATGTAACTTTCTTCTGGTGCATTTAAGGGGAGACACACTTGGCAGGCAGGGGTATCTAAGAGAAAACGGATTAATTTAAAAAAATGAATGCCGGTGTGCACTTATGGCAGGCAGGGGGTCCAAGGGAAAATTGAATAATCCTTAAAAAATAAATGGTGTGTGTGTGCGGCTGTGTACCTATTGCAGACGGGATCCGGGGGAAAATGAATAATGACAATCCTTAAGAAATGAATGCTGGTGTGTAACAGGTGCCTGCGTCAGGCA
Organism: Pleurodeles waltl; assembly: GCF_031143425.1. Taxonomy (NCBI): domain Eukaryota; kingdom Metazoa; phylum Chordata; class Amphibia; order Caudata; family Salamandridae; genus Pleurodeles; species Pleurodeles waltl. The sequence goes on along the minus strand of NC_090450.1, from coordinate 741,375,085 downwards.
GGCAGTGGATGGAGCGAAAATGTAAAAACAATTAAAACATAAAAAAAATACTTTGAAAAAAATAAATCTAAATACATACAATTAAAAAACACATTGGTGTACTAGGCGACTATGAGGAACCCATTTGGATTTGGGAGGTGCTGGTAAAAAAAAACAAATGCACATAACATTAAACATTGTTCATACATATACTACAATGATCCTCAAGCATAACATTAAAACTGACATAAAAAAAACATATGCAGGCCTATGGCAAAAGCACACTGATTGCCTATAGAAAATGGCCGCCAGTTACATAGTTAAACACCAACAAGCAAGGAGGCATGGACAACAAAGAAGAACACATGCAGGCCTATGGCAAGAGCACACTGGCTGGCTGCATAAAATGGCCATCGCCCACATGGTCAAACAACATCAACAACAGCAAACAATGAGGCATTTGAGAACAAAAACACAAGTAGGCCTATGGCGAAAGCACACTTGCTGGCTGTACAAAATGGCCACTGGCCACATGGTCAAACAACAAATGAAAGCATAGAGGCACTGGAAAAGAAAGAACACATGCAGGCCTACTACAAAAGCGCACTGACTGCCTGTACAAAATGGGCGTCAGCCACATGGTCAAACAGTAATAGCACGCAAAGAGGCATTGGAGAAAACAGAACTTATGCAGGCTTAAGAGCATTGACTACACAAAATGGCCGCCAGTCACACAGCATGGAGAACAAACAAAGACAAATGATGGCCTATGGCAAACACCCACACACCCACACACACTCCCTCCCCCCATGACAAAGAAGGCATGGTACCAATGAAAACACTACCAATAATTCAGCAATGCCAAAAACTAAAATTAAGTGAGCTATGAAACTTTTCAAACAAACGCACATGCTCGAAAAGCATCATTTATTACCCCACCAAAATACACTTTTGGCAGGAAAAAAAGTAAAATACAAAAAAAAAACACATTTTTAGTTTAACCCAATGCCATCACTGGCCTAAATGATGTCTTAAGACAACCTATACCACAGAAACAGTTGTTTCATGTACCCATGACTAGTACTGACTGGATGGCCCCAGGGCAGACTAGTCATCAATCCACATAGTACAGTAAATGAATAGTGAAAATTTAACAAACATGTAGTTAATTTACTGAACTGTGCAACTTTTTTCCCTTACATAACATAAAAAATGAAATAAAAAATAATAACTAGGCCCCTACTGAAACTCCAAGCCACCCACCACAATCACAATCCCATTTAAAAATCGAATAAAAGCACAAATAAATACTGGTGCATGCCCTCCATCAAACAACACCCTCATGCAAAGTTTTTCAACTTACTTGTGATATGACAAAATCAACGTCTTTAAAATCCAATGGTATATAAGCAGCAGAAATTGCAGACAGAGAGAGTGATCCTTTCACCTCGAAATGCAAGGGAAAAGTGACCAGGAGATGGTTAAAGGACTAGAGTTTAAAGTTAGAGTCCCTGGGCCACTCTCTTCCTGTCGAAAAAGAAAGTAAAATAAAAAAAGTGTTTTTCCACACTAAAAAACAAACTGAACCATTTATTGGAGTAGAATATTCACTCATGAACTCCTTTGAGTAGATTTAACTGCATCTTGAGTAGGAAATCTGCTTGAGAATTAGCTGCAGTTGTATGCCATTGCCACGAAAATGGTGTCGGAAGGCTCAGTGGTGACCAGAAGCTGTGCAGGCAGACTGCAAATGTCTAGTGCGCTCGCTAGCAGCCGGCATACCTCGCCACACTTGCTAAACCAACTTTGCGAGAGAACAAGAAAAAAAAATCTACCATGCGGCAGATGGCAGAAATGTAACGAGAACTCAGTGTTGCATAAGTAGCAGGGAGTTCCCAAATTTTGCGGCACAGAGGAATTTTTCATCCACCCCTACGAAAAATGTGACTTTAAAAGATTGCAAAAGCCCCTAGTAATCATGGTGGGTGATTAAGCCCACAATTCTTGGAGTCTTAGGGTCATCAGCTGAGATTTCACAAACAGAAGAGTGATAATAACTGTAAGCTCTTGTAAGCACTCTATATGGGGTTAGTTCCTATGAAAGCCAAATTCCGAACCAGTATATGAGTGGTCTGAGCTTAATTACATCTGCCATACCTTTAATACCCATGTCTAAGTGAAACAGTAATGTACGGGTATTATAAGGTAGGTTTAACAAAGCTTTTAGGAAATTATTCTCAGCACAGGCAAGATCAACCCCATTTGGTAGGTGCCCCTCTTGCCTTTGCATTTGTAGACCTCCAGTGCTGGTGATATTAATCTAGTAGTTGCCAATTTGAAGTACTTTAATACAGTTGTTGCTGAACTTTGGAATACTATCTGGCTCTCAATAATATGTGGGGACCAGGAAACAGACTTTGAGAGTTTTACCTCAAGATAGTCAAAATGTTGAACTTTTTATATCAGTGGCGCACCCACAGTCAATAAATGCCTATGCAATTTATGTGGATTAAAATTCCTATACTTTGTTTTCTTGGCATTTAGTTTGAGACCTTGAGCATCACAAAAGCCTGCAAATTGATCTAGAAAAAATTGGAGGCCCATTGTTGTTTTGGATATGAGCAAAGTATCGTCAGCAGATAGGAGAGCAGTGAACCTCATGCTAGACATTTTTAGAAGAGTCATTATTACAAGCATTAAGACAGTCAGTGGCACCATTAATACAAAGTGAGAAGAGGGTTGGTGCAACAACACACCCCTGTCTAACCCCTTTGTCAAATGAAATATGGTTAGTTAGGTCCCATCTGTCCTGGGCATGTGTTGTTATGGAGTCTGATTAAAGTGTCCAAGATGTTACTGGGGACACTGATTTCCCTTAATACTGTCCATAGCTTAACTCTGGGGTAGTGTCTACTGCTGCTCCGTAAATCAACAAGGGCAACATACAGTTATATTTTGACAATTTTTCGGCATATGAAAAAAGCGAAATATTTGATCTATTGAACACACTTTTTCTCTAAACTCTGCTTTTAAGTGGGTAGTGACAGAATTCCCCAACAATCAAATCATGGAGCTTACTAAGCAAATGCCTCCATAATATTTTTTGCAGATTGTCGATTAGCATGATGGGAAGGATGTTAGCAGGGTCTTCTCTGTTCCCCTTTTCATAGATGGGTACAATTATAGCACCCCTCCACCTGTCAGAGGTATCAGCCCTTGTCACAACTGCATTTGAGACTTCATTTATGTATGGGCCCCATGACCTGGGCTCACAGCGGTAGAGACCTCAAGGGATTTTATCAGGGCCTGGGGCATTCCCACACTTAACCAAGCCTATTGTTATCAGCAAGCTCAAATGGATTTTCTGCAGTGGCCATAGTTTGCTTCAGGGAATGCACATCGCCAAAGTGTTTCATCCATGCCTGAGGTTGGATTTGACAATCTAAGGCAGCTTGTGTTTGATTGCCTCCTTTGACCTCAATATGCCAAAATGATTGACTATTCTTAGATTCTAGGCCTTCCCTAAAATCCAACCAGTTATTTGTTTCCCATGCTGTTTAAGCTTGGGACAGGATAATTTATAATATGTCACTGCTTCTTTAATTACCTTCTTCTTGCCTTTTTTATTTGCGGCTGTAAAGATGGTTCTTGCCCTCCTGGAGGTATTTGAGAAGCAAGGAGTTTTCTTGTCAGTCAGCTCACTTGTTTGAATTCCTTAAAGAGGTATGCCTTAGTGAAGCAAGCAACTTGTTATGGAGCATTACTTTGGACCCAGATGAGTCTTTGTGGCACTGTGTTTGAAGTTTTAGCACTGTACCTGCAACCTCTCCATAAATGGAAGCTAAGATGCCCAGATGTTTGATTAGATATTCCTAGGATATGGTCTTCCTGTTACTTTTCACAGCTATCCCTTCAGATAGTTGACTGGGAGATCCCTTGATACAATTAAATAAACCTTTTAGTGACATGTATAATGTCACGATCACTATCCACCAGTTCAATGATTCAATATCTTCCACAGCCTGCCATAAACTAGTGGAGACCATGATGTGATCTATTCTGGTCCTGCAGCCAACTCTTTGGAAGGAGGGGGCTCCTACACTGTTGGAACAAGTGGCAGCTGTCTTATGTTTACGGAGGGGGCACAATATTAATAATAAAGAATAGACAAAAAAAGGCACTTAACCTCGAGACATCTTCCTCGCAGCGTCCTTCCGCTCCTGGAAGCTTCTTCAACACACGGGACCAGGAAACGCCACTAACCAATCCAGACGATGCTTTCATGAGGGTAATCAGCATAAAAGCAGCATCAGGATTGGTGGGAGCAGGCTCTCTTAGCGTTCACCAGAGGGCTGGATGCCTTCTCTAACTCAGCTATCATAAGACAGCTGGGTTAGAGATGTTTAAAGTGTGTATGTCTGGCTGGCCACCGCAAGCCGGCCGGCCAAAGGGACATGCGCACTTTAAACTAGAGCACAGCTCCATGCTGCCATTCGCCAGCAATTGCCTGCCCCATCCTGACACTCGATTCAGGACAGGGCGCTGAAACATAAAATGGTAAAAAAAAGTTAATTCCCATTTTATTTTTCAGTTATGGGGGCATTTATTGGCAGGGTGACGCTCCTCTGCACAACTGGAGGGGCTGCCCCTGCTAGGAATTAGTCCACGCTACATTTTCTTAGTCCATGTGTCAGTGTTATTGCTAATAGCTGTAATGCCGAAGACCACTTTTTAATCGGTTGGAAATGCAAAGCAGGTATGCTCTACTTCTCATCCTCAGCATCTATTAGGGGAGAGAGATCAAGCAGTTCAGATGTATTAAAATCTCCCACTAGGATGAGGGCAGGTATCAGTGTTTATCTCTAGAATAAGCTCCAGTTTTCATAGAGTCTGACTTAGCATGGTTGAGTCTGGCGCTTATAGATATTAAACAAGTTTAATTTCTTCCCCTCCATCAGTAAATATTAAGCCCATGAGATCGAGTCAGTGCTCATTTGTTTTTTCATGCAGGCCAGGGAAACATTCACCCAGATAGTTAATCCTCCAGAGCGGCAGCCTGCTTCCTTGTGAGATGCTTTCAAACTAAAATAAATGAAACTTGATCAATGTACAGGAGATAAATGCCACATTTCCTGAAAGATTTCAAACTGGTTGATAAAATCTTCCCAATCTGAATCAGTCCTTTTAGAATTCGTACCTCCATTCCATGACACGTTTGGATATTTTACTTAGTCAAGATATCCCTGACTGCCAACTATAAATAAATACATTCAAACTGTCAGCTGAGGTAGGCCCTCATCAGTATCCAACCCTCAGAGTAGAATTATTATCTTGAACAGAGATCTCATTAGAGTGTGGGGGGAGATGTTGAGGTTAAAACCCCAACATCGCCAGCCCGTGCCTCGGGAAGAGCTTTTTCCTGAACATTGTTACGGTTTCCTTACTGAAGTGGTTGAACCGTTGGAGAATGCCAATCTGTTGGAGCCACCGCTACTAGAGGATTATATTTCATTTGTATATGAAATGATTGAACGAGGTGTAGAGAAGGCATTCAGTCACTAATACATCCGCATAAGAAGTTTTTTTTTTTTTTTTAAATAAAGCTAAATAAAAAAAACTCTATGCAGGATTGATGCCGGGACATGTATGTATGATCCAGAAGATAGGTTTATCAGTGATGCTGCATCCTCACGTGCCCTACTGAGAGCTTTGCTTGGGAAGATGAGTTGTCTATATGGTCAATGTTCCAGAGATGTGGGGGTATGCTCATTTCCTACGTGTCTACCTAATGAAATGTACCTGGGGCCTTCCCGTGAGTAGTTCTGGGTCCCACTATATTTTTCATCAAGGCAAGATTGGGGCCTGATATTTATTGAATGATCAACAAAATCTCTAGTTAAGAACAAGCTACTTACCTTAAGTTATGCCTTTTTTAGTAGAGACTATGGCCCTCATTCTGACCTTGGCGGGCGGCGGAGGCCGCCCGCCAAAGTCCCGCCGTCAGGTTACCGTTCCGCGGTCGAAAGACCGCGGCGGTAATTCTGACTTTCCCGCTGGGCTGGCGGGCGGTCGCCTTCAGGCCGCCCGCCAGCCCAGCGGGAAAGAGGCTTCCACGATGAAGCCGGCTCGGAATCGAGCCGGCGGAGTGGAAGCTGTGCGACGGGTGCAGTTGCACCCGTCGCGTATTTCACTGTCTGCGCAGCAGACAGTGAAATACATTTAGGGGCCCTCTTACGGGGGCCCCTGCAATGCCCATGCCAGTGGCATGGGCACTGCAGGGGCCCCCAGGGGCCCCGCGACCCCCCCTACCGCCATCCGGATCCCGGCGGTCGGACCGCCGGGATCTGGATGGCGGTAGGGGGGGTCGGAATCCCCTCGGCGGCGCAGCAAGCTGCGCCGCCTTGGAGGATTCAATGGGGTGGCGGTACACTGGCGGGAGCCCGCCAGTGTTGCCGGTCCGACCGCGGCTTTACCGCCGCGGTCGGAATCCCCATTGGAGCACCGCCGGCCTGTCGGCGGTGCTCCCGCGGTCCTCCGCCCTGACGGTCTTTGACCGCCAGGGTCAGAATGACCACCTATATCTAGCTGCAGATTCCTTACCTTTGAATTCTCCTGAGGTTTCAGATTGGATCCGGACAATTTTCATTAGCAGTACCCCTTCACACCAGTAGGTGGCAATCGCTCCTGTGTCCGGCAGCGGCATCCACGCCAGAAGTGATATCATAGTACTTACATAGGCGCCACCCAGGCATGCCAACGTCAGTTTCTTCTCATGACTTTCCACACCAGAAGCGCAGAGTCATGAAGAACACTGACCACTGGTGTGACAAAACTAGCTCCCTCAAAGAGGTCATCCAAATCCCGAGAAATCTGTTTGATGATCGGAGAGCATGGGTGGGTCTGTAAGGAATCTGCACCTAGATATAGTCTCTACCAGAAAACGTGTTACCGAAGGTAAGTAACTTGTTCATCTGATAAAGACTTCTAGCTGCACATTCCTCAGGTTTGAACAGATACCCAAGCAATACCATCCCAGGGGTGGGACTGCAAACCAATTTCAAACAAGAAAGTCCTGCAGGACCAAACGGGCAAAGTGACCATCCCTGGGGACCTGTCTGTCTAGGCAATAATGTTTGGTGAATGTGTGCAGAGATGCCCACGATGCTGCCTGGCAGATGCCTAGGACCAGAACTCCAAGTGCTAATGCAGTGGTCGCAGCTTTAGCTCTAATAGAATGAGCTCGCAAACCTTCAGGAGGCTGCTTCTTGGCTAGTGCAAAGATGACATGGGTCTGGTCGTTCCTGATGATCTTGAGAACTCTGGGCAATAGTGGTATGGGCAGAAAGGCGTACAGGAGGCCTGAGCTCCACTCAAGATGAAAAGCATCTCCAAGCGAGAGCTGCCTTGGAAACTCCATTGCGCAAAAGTGCTGATCTATCCAAGGCTCTCTCCACTGCTGAAAGAGACCTTGCACCACCTCTGGATGGGGAGGCCATTTGTGATCAAGTAGACATTTTCGGCTGAGTTTGTCTGCTCTGTCGTTCAGAGAGCTCACCCGATGTTGAACCACCAGGGTTATGCCCTGGTGTTCCAGCCATGCCCAGAAGCCCAGAGCCTCTTGACAAAGGGTTCACAACCCCATCGCGGCCTGCTTGTCACAGTACTATATGGCAGTGGTTTTCCCCACCTGCACCACCTTCCCCTTGACAGAGGGAAGAAATGTCTTCAATGCTAGCCGTTTTGCATGGAGCTCCAACAGGTTGATTTGGACTCAGGAGTCTGCCAGAAACCAGATGCCTCCAATCGTGACCTCTCTCAGATGGCCACCCCATCCCAGGAGTGATACATCTGTCACTACTGTTAGATCTGGTTGGGGAAGTGAAAGGGATCTGCCTATAAGCCAGAACCACTAGACCCTCCTTACCCCAGAAGACACCCTGAAGCTCATGAATATCATCCACACTGGGGCACCCTCGGACCCATGCCCCCAGCACATCTTTAATCGAGCCAGCACTACCATTGCACCTGAACTATGCCGCACCATCAACTGCTCCATTGAGACTGCCACCTTCCCAGGCACTTGAAAACACCCGGAAATAAATCCCCTACTGAAGAAGCCCTCCCGAGACCCAACAGAACTGAAAAACTACAGACTGATCTCACTGCTCCCTTTTCCAGCCAAGGTAGTTGAAAAAGCGATGAGTGCACAGCTCACTGACTTCATCAAGACCAACCACATCCTCAACCCCTCCCAATCTGGGTTCAGGAGTGCCCACTGCACCAAAACCGCACTCCTAGCACCCATGGATGACATCCGCACTCTACTGAAACTGCAGTCTTCATCCTCCTCAATCTGTCCACCACCTTCAACGCCGTCTCCCACACCACTTTGTGGACCAGACTATACGACCCTGTCATCCACTGCAAAGCTCTGGAATGGATCCGCTCCTTCCTCACCTGCCGAACCGAGAGAGTCAGGCTCCCATCTTTCACCTTGAAGTGGACAGAAACCAGATGCGGAGTTCCCCAGGGCTCCTCCCTGCTCCCCACTCTCAACTTCTCCATGACCCTGCTCGCTGAGATCGCCAGACACCACAGGCTCAACACCATCTCATATGCTGATGACACACAGCTCATTCTCTCCCTCACCAGTGAACCATCAACAGCCAAAGAGAACTTTAACAAAGGAATGAAGGCAGTTACCGACTGGATGAGAGACAGCTGCCTCAAGCTCAACTCAGACAAGACAGATATCCTCATCCTGCGCCCCACCACTACTGCATGGGGCAGCTCCTGGTGGCCAAGCGCCCTCAGAACTGCCCCTTTTCCTACCAAGCACGCAAGCAACCTTGGCATCTTCCTCGACCTGTCACTGTCCATGACCTGCCAAGTCAATGCCATCTCATCCTCATGCTTCCAAACTTTCTGCCTAGTCTGGAAGATCTTCAAGTGGATACCCATTGACACAAGAAGGACAGTCACCAAGGCACTCATCAGCAGTAAACTCAGCAATGCACTCTATGCGGAATCAACAAGACTTCAGAGAATACAGAATGCTGCAGCCAGGCTGATTCTGGATATTTCCCACCACAACCACACCTGAGAGATCTACACTGGCTCCCTGTCAACAAACACATCACTTTCAAGCTCCTGACACACAAATACAAGGCCCTTCACAACATCAGAGCTGCCTACCTCAACCACCACTTCTTCTTCTACACACCCTCCAGGGAGCTCCGCATTGCTCAACTGGCCCTCACCACCATCCCCAGGATCCAGAATAGCATAGCTGGAGGAAGATCCTTCTCCTACCTCGCTGCACGGACCTGGAACACGATGCTGCTCTACCTCAGGCAGTCCCCCTCGCTGGCTCAGTTCAGGAAGGACCCCAGGACCTTGCTCTTCGACTAACCCACCTTCCCCAAGTTAGTGTGCCTTGAGACCCCCCCCCAGGTGATAAGTCATGCTTTACAAATGCTGATTGATTGATCGTGGTTCGTTAACCACCACTGTAGATCTTGCGCAGTTCCCTTTAAGATCTGGACCTTGTCCGAGAGACTTTCCTGATGCTGTACCCACTGAAACTTCAGATCCCACTGCAGACCCTGCCTGTGTCATTAACAGGATGCAGGAGGCCATGAGGTCCAGCAGCCTCAGAGTCATTCTCTCCAAAATCCAGGATAGATGTTGAAACATCAGTATCATAGCCTGAATATCCTGGACTCCCTGCTCAGGAGGATACGCCCAAAACTGCACTGTGTCCAGAACAGCTCCAATGAAAGGGAGCATCTGAGAGGGAGTAAGGTGTGACTTTGGCACATTTATAGTGAACCCCAGCAAATGCAGGAGGTATGCCGTAGTCTGGAAGTGGGAGACGACAGCCTAGGGCAAGCTCACCTTCAACAGCTAGTCATCGAGATAGGGGGAACACTAAAAGCCTTGATCTGCGCAGATGAGCTGTGACAACCACCATCATCTTGGTAAAGAGCACTGGTAAGGCCAAAGGGGAGCACGGTGAACTGAAAACGCTTGTGGCCTCCTGTGAACCACAAGTAACATCTGTGGGCAGGCAGAACGGAATTTTAAAATAAGCATCTTGCAAGTCCAACACTACCATTGAGTCACCTGGGTCCAGGGCAAATAAAACCTAAGCCCGAGTGAGCATTCTGAACTTCTCCTTCATGAGGAAGAGATTGAGAGATCGAAGGTCTAGGCTAGGGTGGAGATCCTTGTCCTTTTTTGAGCACCAGAAAGTAGTGGGAATAGCAACCATGACCTACTTCTGGCACGGGAAAACTCTACATAGTTCCCCAGGCCAAGAGAGCCATAGCTTCCTCTCAGAGAAGGGACAAATGATCCTCCATCATCCAAGCATATGATGATGGCATGGATGGAGGGGTAGTCTCACGGGAGAGGGAGCAGCCCCTTCAGACTATCTGCAAAACCCACCTGTCTGATGTGATGGACTGCCAGAGGAGCAGGTCAGGGTGATTCCTGCCTTCAACTGTTCCTGGATGGGGGGGTCTGACTAAGAAGGCTTAGAAACTGCTGCAGGAGGACTGGGGAGTGGGGCATGGAATGTCCAGATTGCTGGCTCCCTGATCCATGAGGTTGGCAGATCCCACACCCTCAACCATGCAGAGGCTGGGCAGCATGGGTGGCATGGTGGCTGGCTGTGAATGGAGACAGTTGGAGACACTCTTCCATAGCCACAAAAGGGCCAAAAGGCATACAGAGGTGGACAAGGGGCCGCCACGCGGCCCAATGACCTGCCCATAGCATGAGAATCCTTGAAGCACTTGATCGCCAAGTCTGCCTTGTCTCCGAAGAGATGGGTGCCTTCAGTGGGCATGTCCATCAAAGTAGCCTGACATCTTCGGAATAGCCAGACATCTTCAACCAGGTGGGGTGCCTCATGACCATTGTCGACTAAACTGCTCTGCCTAGTCAGTCAGTTGTGACTAATCCACAACGGATGTTGAACTTTGCTGCAACTGCCTGAGAGAGTATAGTCTGGACCTCCTCTGGGATCTGTGGCAGCACTTGTGCAATCATATCCCACAACATGTGGGAATAACAGCCCAAAAGGCATGTGGTGTTCACGGACCGTAGTGCTCGGCTGAAAGGGAAAAAACTCTTATTCCTAAGAGTTCAACCTTTTGGATTCCCTACCCTGGGGTGCCGAAAGGAACACGCCCTGGGAAGTGGAAACTTGGATGACCAAGCTCTCAGGGGTGGGGTGTTGCATCAGAAAGCTTGGGTCCCCCAGAGCAAGGCAATGGCAGCCGGAATTTATCCTGTTTAAAGGAACCCCTGTGCTGGGCTTCGACCAGATACCCAGTAGGACATTCGTAAGGGCTTCATTAAAGAGGAGCATGGGGTCTGAGGAGGAAAACCGAGGCACCTCTGCCATGAGGTTAGTTTTGACTGCCACCGAAGGCATCTCAAAGTCCAAGACCTCAGCTGCTCTTCTCACCACCATTGAATAAGAAGCTCCCTCCGCAGTAGCCATGGTAGGAGGAGAAAGCATGCCAGTATCTGCAGAAGTATCCTGTCCGCTGGCCTCACCCAAGTCTGTAAGCCAGTCCATAGGGTCTTGGAGCTGGTATTCTAAGGGGTTCAGCGGCCCCTCCCATTCCTCACAGTAATCCAGCCCATAAGAAAGGGGCTCAGCATCCGAAATAGTCTACAAGACGCCTGCCAGCGGCGGAGTCATACAACGCCCATCCGATTCCATGTCAGAATCAGCAATCAGAATGGGGATGGTGCCACCGGGAACGTTGCGGAAGGTCGAGGTGTTATGACCAATGCCAGTCCAGATCCAGGAACGGATCCATGGGTGCCCCTCGACACCGAGGCCAAAGCCACCAGTGCAGATCCCAAAGGGGCCCCTTCCGACTCCGCAGGCCTGAAGGTTCTCCAGTGTAGTTGGGCTGCCCAAAACATTAGGCACATACCCTCATAAAACTCTCAGAGTTGGGCAGGGGTCGCTCCAGCTCCCGGAAACCCGGGGAGGCATGTAGTCGGCCTGGGTGCAGCTTCCTTAGAAAAAGGCCTAGAGTACCAACGTTCCCTTGTCGGCCGATGGACAAGAAGTCGAAGAATGCTTAGACTTCTTGATCTTCTTCTTCTACCTTGACTTACCCGATCACTCCGAGGACTTGGAGAGGGACAATGACAATGGAGGACTCCGCAACCACTCCCCGGACTTTCCTCTTGACCAGGACCTCGACTTTCAGAGTCGAGCGTCGGGAAGCCATCAACTTCAGGGACTGTGTTCTTTAAGCCTTTGGATGCATGGCCCAACACTTTGACGACTTCAGATCGTGGTTGCGATCCAGGCACCATAGACATACGAGGTGTGGATTTGTCATGGACATCGCCCTATGACAGGAATCAGTGTTTAAACCCAATTTTCCCTAATGACACCCTTGACGCACCAAGAGTTGAAAACTCAAAAAATCTCCAACAAAAAGTTGAAAAAAGGCCAGTTTAAAAGTGACTGAGGGGTAGCTCTCTTACGATCAGCATTAGCTGGTGCAGAAAGAAAAGAACTGCCGTTAACGTACCGGGGTGACACCTCTATATGACCTGCAGTGTCCTATCCGGATCTAGTCTGATGCCTGGGGGAAATTCAAATGTAATGAATCTGCAACTAGAAGTCAGTATGAGTGGGATGAATACCTTTATCATGTTGCTGGAATGTGGGCCTCTTGTATTGTTACACTTGTTATGTGCCCTAATAAAGGCTCTGGATTGTACGCAAGTTCTTCTACACTTTCAATCATTATTGCGGCAATAGATTTATTTCTCATCTCCTTTCCCTCTTTGCTATTTTGCCTCTGTTGCATGTGTGGGGGTCAACTGTCCTCAGCAATGCAGTGTGGAGACATATTTCATTGTATGTCCAAAATCCCATTGTCCTCCTCCAGTTTTCTTGTCGTGCATTTTGGAGTCATATTAACATGGTAATATAAACCAGTAGGCACCATCTGTATCAGATCTGCTTTCTCCTCAGTTTTTCCATGATTTCTTGTAGTGCTCTTCATTAGTTAACTGTATTTGAAGACATGTCCTAAAACAGTTGCATTGACCATTCTTCAAAGACACTTCTGTTGCAGGTCCTGTCTTTCATCATTGGACAGGTTGTGGGTGAAGCCTTGTTGGGGCCCACTGATGTGCTTGAAATCTACCTCCAGCTCGTCAGAACAGTAACTGACAGAACTCTTCGTTATTATTCTCATCAAAATGTACTTGTGTTTTTCAGATGCTTATGTTGTTGTGCTGTGGCTTGTCCTACAAGTATTATTTTCTTATGAAACTGTTCTACTTCTTAGCAGAGGGTCTAGAGGATTGCATTAATCAAACAGATTTGTGTTCAATTTTTCTCAGATTCTGCAGACATCTTTGGCTATTCCTGCCACCTTGGAAAATACTTGTGAGATGTCACAATTATGACTCTGAAAGTGTTGATCTTCTCTTGCAGATCTGCTATGAATAACAAACGATAACATTGTTAAGAGTGTTTGATCTCCCTTCTTGGTTGCGATCACGGTGCACTGGCGGTTTTGAATCAAAGCATCTTTCTTTGTGTGCTTTTTATAGTGGGAAAAGTCACAACAGGTCTTTAAATCACATTGGCTGCTCTTTTGTGCCAGATTTATTGATGTGAATTGAAGCCAGCAACATGGCTTGATTTGTTCTTTCACTTCATACTGAAATTGTTGCTGAAGCCAGCCTAAAAGGGATGAGTGCCACCTTGACACAAGGACTAGCACATCCACCTGTTCATACATAGGAAGAATTTACAGAAGTCAGTGATTACCAAGATGACACCAAAGATTAAAAGATTCAGTTTGCATATTAAGAACTATTGCTTCCAGACAGTTAAACAGGCCAAAAAAAGGAATATGTTGCTTACCCTGTAATCATTAGTTCATGGCATGTAGTTCTGGAGATTCACATGCTGTGCATACTTCCACCCTCTAATGTTGGGCTCGGACATGTACAATTTGTTTTTCTTCAAAATAGGTCTTGCAGACACTAGACCTGGTGACTCCACCTATGACTGGTATTGCGTTTGGGCATCTGCTCGGTTATTCAATTGTTCCCTGCACAGAAGGCAAGAGCACAGATGGAGCATAACATACAGTAACGATGCCCATGCAGAGCAAAAGCATAAAAGAGAATGAAAGGAAAGAATATCTGCAATGGCAGGCAACTGGGGACCAGGGTGGACACGTGAATATACAGCACTACGTGCCACAAACAGACGCTTACGCAGTAACATTTTCCATTCATGGCATATGTTACTGTAGATACACATGCTGTGCACAGACTGTAAAGCAGTCCTCCTTAAAATGGTAGCTTACCCTGAGGTAAGGGTATACGGGGTGGCGCAAGTAGCTGCCTTACAGATGTCAGCTAATGGTACATTGCCTAAGAAAGCCATAGAAGCCCCTTTCTTAAGAGTAGAATAAGGTCTGGGTGGAACGGGCAGGGTTCTTTTAGCTTTGGTATAACACGTCTGTATGCATTTGACCAACCAACATGCAACACGTAGCTTGGAAACTGAATGCTCCTAGTGTGGCTTGGAATAGAATACAATAGCCAGTGTTTTACAGAAAGATTTTGTTCTGTCATTGTACTACATTAGCGCTCTCTAGACATCTACAGTATGTAGAGTGCGTTTCACTACTGTCTCTGGGTGCAGAAAAAACAGACTTGGAGCTCGACTATCTGGTTAATGTGAAATCTTGAGCATACTTTAGTAAGGAATCTTGGATTGGTCATGAGGACCGCCCTATCACGATGGACCTGGAATAGAGGTTCTTCCAAGGTAAGAGCATGTATTTTGCTGACTACAAGGAAAGCCACCTTCCAGGAGAAAAACTGTAGTGGTCAAGAGTGAAGGGGTTCAAAAGAAGAGCCCATGAATCGCATAAGGGCTATGTTACAGTTCTACACAGGAGCAGGAGGCTTACAGGTTGGGATAACCCTTTTGAGACCTTCCATTAAAGCTTTTATGACTAGTATTCTGAAGAGTGACGTACGCTGCCCATTCTTCAAGTAGGCAGCTACAGAAGCCAGATGTAACCTAATTGAATTCAACATCAAGGCCTGACTTCTACAGGTGGAGTAGGTAACATGTCTTGTACTGATGCTGTGAGGACGGATATGTTTGGGAAGACAGCAGTGCATAAAGCCTTTCTATTTAGCCGTGTACTGGGCCCTGGTAGTGGGTCTGCGTGCCTCTTTGAGAGCAGACATACACTCCTTCAGAATGTTGAGGTAACCAAACTCTAACACTTCAAGAGCCAGATCACAAGGTTGAGCTGCTGAGGACTAGGAAGTCACAGAGTGTTGTAGTTCTGTGTGAGAAGGTGCGGCCTGTTGGGGAACTTCTTATGCAGATCTAGAGAGAGAGTTCTAGCCATGTGGAGTAGCAAGGCTGGTGCGCCCAGGTTGGTGCCACTAGGATAAGAGAGGGATTTCTGCCTCAGCCTCTGGGCAGTGAACAATAGAAGTGGGACAGACAGAAAAGTGTAGGCAAATAAAACTTACCAGTTCATCCAATATGCACTACCCATGGAGTGGGTGGGATAGCCTGGCAGGGAAGGTATAATAGCAAACAGGTCTATTTGTGGGTAACCCCAGCACCAGAAGTACAGGATCCGGATCAGCAACCTGTATGGCAAGCAGCTCCAGGTTGATGTGGACGGATTGCTGGCCAAATGTCCACCTCCACTGAATGGCGAGGTGATTGAGATGCTCACCCAAACGGTCAGTGATGTATCTGTGGTGACGGTCTCTTGGGGAACTGGGTAATATCTGTGTTTGTGTTCCACCACTGCCGACAGCGATGTGAGTGGCCCCAAACCATCACTAGATTATCCAAATGACCATGCCCTTGAGACTACTTAATCCTGGCCCCCCGATATCCCTCTGCATATATAAAAATAAAAAAAACTGTTGTCCAGAGATTTTTGTTTTTGAAACATTAGAAGAGTAATTTAACTTGGGTAGACATTGCTTATCCGGGCCAGATTTTTCTGGACATTTTTTTTTTTTTACAAATACTGAATGTGTTGCAGTGATGATGTAATATTTCAGGAACCATGAGACCTACATACTTAGTTTTGGTGTCAAAACTGTTTTTTTTTTTTGGGTGGGTGGGGTTCAAGTAGTCTTATTGAGACAGAAAATAACTCTTCAAAGCAACCCTTCCACTATTTTCTAAAATGGCTGCTACAATAGAGGAAGAGATATATAGAAATTAAACAAATGATGGTTTTTAATCCTTTTATGTATACACAAAACAATGTTTATGATCTGAATAGGAAAAAAATAATGTTTATCACTCCTGCTTTAGTTGCGTAGTCCACTTTAATTTTTTTCATTGCCAATCACTCATGGTACATTTGCAGATTGTTGAACATTTGAGAAGGGCATAGCGACAGGGACATCTTTTTGTAGCACAGGGTTTTGTAAGAACATATATGTTCTGTGGGTAGAAGCTTTAGAATTTTTGTAGGTTTTAGCACCCCATCAATATCTTCCCAGCCAAATTCACACAGATCTTTCTATACATTTGCATGATCCAAAATATTTACATATCTTATGATCAAGTAGAACACTCTTTTAATGTGTCCATGCACCGAATATTGTAGTGTAAGGTCACTTAGTGGGACTGATCTCTTGAATTCACTGTACCGAAGATCCTCAAATGTGTGACAGTCAGAACTCGCTTTCCACACACGCACAGGGTATTTGTCTACATCTTTAAAGTCACATTCTTTTTCTGTCCCAGTCAATCCTTTTAGAAAGTTCAAAGGTTCAGCAGTTAAAGCTCCAAGCTTTGTTCCAATTTTGCTCATAGTGTCATCACCCATAACAAACTGTGCCTTAATAAGAAGACTGGGCATCTCTAGATCTAGATCAAGATTCTGGTACAGAATATGAAGCTGGATTAAGTATCTTTTCTCACCTGTTCCATTACGTATCCATAACTCTGACAATCTTTGACTTATGAGCTTTACAGCAAATCTAGGTAGCACAATACCATCTGTGTCATTTGACAGTGCCATGACTCGACTAGAACCATTTCGAACAGCCCACTCAACATGCAGCAGGACACAAAGGTCAGCTTCTTCCATATAGCTAAGTTCTTGATAAACATGGCCCGTACCTTTTGAATAGATCTCTGCAGACTTCAACTCCTCATTGACATTCATTCCACTTGCAATAATTGGAAATTTAGTGTTCAATGAAGCATCAGCAATGTTTTGGTGAGTTATGTTCAATGATGATAACCAGAATTTATCAAGTTGCACAGGTATAGTTGTTGAATGTTTGATGCAGGCTAGGTCAATTGTTCACTGCTCCATAAATAAAGAATATGAACACACACAGGGCTAGTGATAGTGGTTAAGGAGAGCCCTCACACATTGAATAGGATGTCTAGCTTCATCATTGGGCAATCTCCTCGTCAGACCGGCGCTGCAATGCCTGACGGGCCACCCCTGTTAAGGTGGTGGTGCTTAACAAGAGATCATCAACCAGAATTGGTCAGACCTAGGATGAATACTGGCTATCAAGATATGTAGGAGAGAAGAAAAAGATGAAAGTTAAAATTGGCTCAGAACCATAGGCATCAAATTAATAATTCAGGAATAGGTTAAGGCCAAGATTAAAAGAAAAGAGGGGAGTGCTAATGGAGATAATGTTCCGTTGCACTCCACTCAAGGAAAATAGGTAGTGCCCCAAATCCTGAGAAAATAGGTCAACATGTTTCGCGTCTAAGTGGTCACTATTGATCCTGTGACGCTTCTTCAGGACCGCTACTACTACTTTTCCTATATTAATGTGAAAAAAGAAAGCACTGGATGGTCACTTACTTAATGTAGATTGCCCTTCAAAGTCAGTTTGGTCAGCCAGTCGCCCTGCGTGAAAGTGAAGAAAAAAGGTTCGTTGGTCAAGGGATAAAAGTGCATAGTAAGAATTAAAAATTAAAAGCAGTGATCAAACGATTTAGAAACCGGTCCCAGGCGTGGTAAATAGGAGAATAAAAATGGCTTACCATCCCATCACAGTGTATGGACTTCATAGGAGTATGCAAGCCTCAAAGCCAAGAGAATAATACTAGGCACAAAAACATAAAAGCACACACATATATTGGATGTACAATAAAATCATCAAAATGTATCATGGTACAATTACCATAATGTTGTGTCAGGTAAATCATAATGCTCCTCCTCAATTAAATGTAAGTTTCTAGTGTGGGGAACAGTACTCGAAATAACATACCCACTCATATGCACTGGAGGTGGGTCTGTCGATTAACTGTAGCCCTACAGTGAAAATCGTAAAATAAAAAAAGGTTTATATAGTAACTAAATTGGGTGGAAAATCATTAGCCGCATGAACGTTCAGTGGATCAAAAAGAAATAAAGGAAAGAAAACGGTCCCTAAAGTAAGCGCTTTTGATAAGAGAGGACCGATAGTACTCACTTTTTGTCCTTCTCGGCATGCGGCGTAGACCTACCCTGGGCCGCGCTCCTGTCGACAATAAGGGAGCGCGGTCACGGAGAATTTAAAGAGAAGCACAAAGACACTTGTCATAATATAACTAAAGCTATTAAGGACGTCAGTGAAAAGAACAGTAAATAATAAAATTCAAAGAAAGCCAAGTAATGATAGTCATAGTTCGTTGCATGTCACAAGGTACAGTTAAGGTGTCAAGGTACACCAAGGGATGTCATCATTCAGACCCTTACTAGATGTCTTTAATCTGAAAACCCAGCATTGTTCAGCCCTAAACAGGGCTGTGGGGTCATTGTTAGTCCACTTTGGAGCTTGTAGGACAATCCACCATAGATCATCAGGACCTTGGTGTGCTTCTAAAAAGTGGGAGCTCAATTTAGTGGTGACACGAGAACACCTTTTTATTATTCTTGCTTGCCCAGTGATGAGGCCACATCGCATTGACGTTAGGCCTATCAGGCACCAGGAATTACTTCCTGGTTTGATTCTACCGATCGCGTCTTTGTGCTTCTCTTTAAATTCACCATGACCGCGCTCCCTTATTGTCGACACGAGCGCGGCCCAGGGTAGGTCTACGCCGCATGCCGAGAAGGACAAAATGTGAGTACTACAGGTCCCCTCTTATCATAAGCGCTTACTTTAAGGACCGTTTTCTTTCGTTTTTACTTTTTGATCCACTGAACGTTCGTGCTGCTAATGATTTTCCACCCGACTTGGTTACTATATAAACCTTTTTTTATTTTACGATTTTGACTGTTGGGCTACAGTTAATCGACAGACCCAGTGCATATGAGTGGGTATGTTATTTCAAGTACTGTTCCCCACACTAGAAACTTACATTTCATTGAGGAGGAGCATTATGATTTACCTGACACAACATTATGGTAATTGTACCATGATACATTTTGATTACAGTCTTTATTGTACATCCAATATATGTGTGTGTTTTTAGGCCTAGTATTATTCTCTTGGCTTTGAGGCTTGCGTACTCTTATGAAATCCATACACTGTGATGGGATGGTAAGCCATTTTTATTCTCCTATTTACCACGCCTGGGACCGGTTTCGAAATCGTTTGATCACTGCTTTTAATTTTTAATTCTTACTATGCACTTTAATCCCTTGACCAACGAACCTTTTATCTTCACTTTCACGCAGGGCGACTGGCTGACCAAACTGACTTCGACGGGTAGTCTACATTAAGTAAGTGACCATCCAGTACTTACTTTTTTCACATTAATATAGGAGAAGTAGTAGTAGCAGTCCTGAAGAAGCGTCACAGGATCAATAGTGACCACTTAGACGCGAAACATGTTGACCTATTTTCTCAGGATTTGGGGCACTACCTATTTTCCTTGAGTGGAGTGCAACGGAACATTATATCCATTAGCACTCCCCCCTTTTCTTTTAATCTTGGCCTCAACCTATTTCTGAATTATTAAGTGTGATGCCTATGGTTCTGAGCCAATTTTAACTTTCATCTTTTTCTTCTCTCCTTCATATCCCGATAGACAGTATTCATCCTAAGTCTGACCAATTCTGGTTGATGATATCCAGTTAAGCACCACCACCTTAAAAGGGGTCGCCCATCAGGCATTGCAGCCCCGGTCTGACGAGGAGATTGCCCAGTGATGAAACTTGACATCCTATTGGATGTGTGAGGGCTCTCCTTAACCACTGACTATCACTAGCCCTGTGTGTGTTCATATTCTTTATTTATGGAACAGTGTACTTTATATATTTCATTTACTGCAATTGGGAGAACGTACACTGGACCAATAATCTCTCTGTTCTCCCTTTTTTTGTAAAAAGGTCAATTGTTCCACTTGTAGACATTAGTCTGATTCTCGCTCATTCTTTGACAGACAGTTCAAGATAACTGTCAAAGACAATGTGCAGTTCTTGCAAGGTGCACTCTGACTTTGATATCTGTAGAACAGTCTGAACTACGTCTCCGACGTTTTGCATGGATCAAATCTTGACCATGCGCAATTGTAACATACAGTCCACGACAACAGCAGTTTTCAATGAGGACACCTTTTCGAATTGAAATTCTTCAGGTGAAAGTCTTTTTCGAGCTCTTGTACAAGTTTGTGCTTCACTGGTTGGGTTGCAGCATTTCCATCAAATAAAGCGTTTGTGGGAAGAAGATCATGCAACAGAATGTCCTTGATAAATTCACCCATTTCTTTTGCTTCATTCATCTCTCTATGTGCTTGCATAAGTTGTTTTTTTTGCAACCTGTTTTGTAGTGGCTGGTGGGATGAAACTCTTACCATAGCAATTGAAGCGTGGAAGTTTAGCTTTAGTGATTATGTGAAACAGCCTTTTCTCTTTCAATACAAATCTCTCCTGCTTCAGCTTTGCATATAGTTTCGATCCATGTTCCAGGACATCTAGTAGACATGTCTTTCTTTCCTACAAGCTTGTAGTGAGGAAAAGTTTTACGATGGTCCATTTATTTTGAATTGGTCATCTCTCTGAATACACTGCAAACAGAAAGGACTTCATGGTAAACTAGCTACCATTGAACAACATATTCACTGTTACATGTCTGACCAACAATTCCCTTGGAGCTTTTCCGTGATCTCTGGATAGTCTGTTCCAGTTTCATATCTGTAGCTACAGCATAGAACCTTCCCTCTCAGTCTTTCATTTCAAAATGTCTTTGGATGAATTTTCTGTAGAGATATGGGTTTCCCACCTCTAGCTTCTTCATTCTCTCCAAATACCAGGACCCATATCTCAGGTATTTTATGGAATCAAATTTGCATAATACAGTATTTAGAGACTCTGCAGTCTTCACATGTCACGCCCAATCATCTTCCTGATCAGCATGTACCAAGTTTTTTACTAGAGCCATCACATGTAAAACATTTCCCAAGTAATTGCAAAGTTCTGATTTTTAACCACATTCTTTGACAAACTCTATTAACTTGTTTTTCAGTTTTTCTAATTTTGAACTGAGTGTACTGAACATTGCTTGGCTTCGCATTATGTCTTTTGAAGCGCACCCTGTGCCTTGTTCACTTCTGAGATAAGATATGCAAAACCTAATTTGCCATACTTGTTCCAGAAAGCATTCCAACGCAATGTTTCTATAGCCTCAGATATGATGAGCGTACCTGGTAACAAGTTAACATACTGTGTTCTCAATATGGACTGGACAGTTTTGTTTCCAAAGATTTCAGCCTCAATAAGTGAATCACTTACGCCACATCCACTGAGACAACTTCCTGCACACCGCAAAGCAACTTTTGCTATGTGGAAAATACCCATCATTAGATAAAGATCATCATATTCTACTGGATTGCTCATAAAAATGTCAGTTACAAAACGTAAAACACCTTCATCGCAGAAAATTGGCAGGACAGGCTGGTCTTCAAGCTGAGCACGCATACTTTGGAATTTTTATTATTTGGAATTTTTATTATTTGTGTATACTGTTGCATAGTTTGAGGCTGGAGATGGCATTACTGGTAAAATCAATTTTTTCAAGAGCAGCAATTGTAAATTCTTTCCCGGTAAAGTAACTTGGAAGTGGTGTTCTGCCGGATTCACAAGATAGTAAATCATGAGCTGCTAACAAGTTCCTGCTCCATACTATGTCATAACTTGCTGATACACCAATCCTATTCACTGAAATGATTAGCTCTCTGCTTTTGCACTTGTCATTGATTGCGTGGGCAGTCACGTGTAGTGGAGTTTTCTTTTTGCCGTGATGTAATTCACAGAACACGAATTGGAAAAGACAATACATTTGCATAGCATAAACCTGTTGGTTCATAGGAATGTCTTCCACTTCTTCGCTTGCATCTTCAAAGCAATCATTAATCTTGTTGGCTTCTGTTCTGAACTCAAGAACTTTAGTTTGTAACAGTTTTGCTTTGCTGATATTAGACAATGATGTGAAAAAATGACAACAACAGGCATTCTTGTCGACTCCAATGATTTGCGGAGCTCTGGGGCACCACAGAATTTGTTATTAAGTACAAAATCTAAATCTTTCAGGACGTTTCTTAAAATGGTTCCTACTGATTTTACTGCATCCTGCAATCTTATTTTGACAGCAAGAACTTCAGGAGCCAAATCAGCTGGAAACCTAAGTGGATCATTCTTTTCGTTAGACTGACAAAACAAATGTCATTGTACATTCTCACCAGAAAAATCTTAATGTCATTATTATGGATCAATACAGTTTCATCAATGTTGACCATTATTTTCTGATCTGTGAACCTGGAGCCAGCACACAAGAGTGGCTTTAAAACTTAATTTGCTTTTTCAAAGAGTGCAAATTTAACAGAAGGCTGGCAGTTACGTTGCTGCTGGGAGCTCCCTTAACATTCATATTTTCAAATTTATGCACGCATGCAATTCGGGTAGGCATACAAATCAGCTGCAAATACATTCACCTCGTTGTTTAGATTCTAAGTGGATGGACATTGGGTTTGGTGGACATCGCTTGCTCAGAAGACTCCGATTCTTGTGGTGATTCACTGGTTTCTGCTATTTTTTTTTTGATGATTTTGTTTTCCAGGCTTTTATTTTTATGTCCATTGTATACGACTTGTAGCACTTGTTACAGTAAAATATTTGATACCCATCAGTTTCAATATTTTATTAACTTTGTCTTGCTGTTTTTTCCGAAGCATCTCAAACTCTTTTCTGTCCAGCCGCAGTTGTTGCTACCTTTTCTTTCAGATTAGTTTGGCATATGACAGATTTTTCTTTGTTGAAAGATTCCTTAGATTTTGTAGTTAGCAATACTGTTCAAGAGGTAAAGATCCTCTGCTACCACTGGCTTCGCAGAATCAACGAAAAACCTGAAACAAAAACAATACTAAAATAAATTAGCAATAGGATGGCTAAAACACCTCATTAGAGAGCTCTGAGGAGTTATTTTCTGTCTCTATAAGCCTAATGGACCCTCAAAAACCTATGTTTTTACACCAAAATGAAGTACGTAGGTCTCATGGTTCCTGAAATATTACATCTTCACTGCAACACATCCAATTTTTTATTTAAAATGTCATCCAAATGAGGGCAACTGGGGGTTGGTTGGAGAAATAGGCCTGGTTTAGCATTGTCTACCCAAGCTAAATTACTTCTCTCATGATACAAAAATTCAATATGATTTTTTTTTTTTCTTTTTTAACAGAGATAAAGCAAGGGGCCAGGTTTAACTGTGCCACTAAGCACTTTGCAACAGGCACATGTGCAGTCTGGCATGAGGAGCTATGGCTATGCAAGATGCCATCATGCTGAGAAACTACATCACATTTCTTACTGTTAACTGACGATATGGATGAAAAGGAGGTGAAAAGTTTTGGAATGCTTCCATTCCTGTTGGACTGAGGAAAGCCTTCCCCACCAGTGAGTCTATGATAGCCCAAAGAAACTGCTACACCTGAAGAGGCTGGAGGTGGGATTTGGCCAATTGCTGCACCTGAAGAGATTGGAGGTGGGATTTGGCCAGTGACAGTGAAACCTAGACTATGTAAGGTACAGATGCTGGCCTGGGTGTGTGCTAGGCATAACTAGTGCCTGGCGCTCTTGATCAGCCAGTCGTCCAGGTAAGGAAACACATGGATGCCTCTCCTCTTGAGATAAGCTGCCACCACAGCCAGACGTCTGGTGAAAACCATTGGTGAAAAACCCTTTGGGTTTGTGGTAACCCCAAACAGAACCCCTTTACATTGTTCACTAACCACAAACCTTAGGTGTCTTCGATGTGCTGAGAGGATGGGTATGTGTAAGTAGGCCCCTTTGGTGAGGAGGGCCTGTACCTCCCCCTGGGAGGAGTCGCAAATATTCTGTGTTGGCGGGTAGGAATGTTTGATGGTGGTGGCTAAATAAGTTCTAGGCAGTATCCCTTCTGTATAATGTCAAGAACTCAACAGTCTGAGGTGCTTTCTGACTAATAGGGAAGAAAATCCTACAACCCTACCCGGACCGGTTTTGTGTGGTTTGTGCTGCTTTGGAGGCACTGCCCCTTTTAGGGATGTGCCCTTTCCTCTATATATGCCATAATTGCCTCTGTATCTACCCCTGTAATAGCCCGGAAGGCAATTCCTGCGTGGGCCTTGTGAAGGTGGAGGTTTTCTGGTCGTGGTTTTTGCTGCACCATAGTATTGGGGACATCATAAGGAGCCATGCAGAGTGGGTGCCTGTATAGCACCCAGTGCTTTGGCCATATCAGTGTCCTTTTGGATTTTTTCTAGCATCTCTTCGACCTGAGGCCCAAAGAGATATAAGCCCTTGAAGGCTATTTTTTGGTGGTGCGGCTGGACCTTCAGTTCAAAGCCAAACACCGTCAAGTATGGCGACGCAAGAGAATGACAGTGTTAATGCAGTGAGCGGCTGTGTCGGCTGCATCAAGTGCACAACAAATGTTGTTGTTAGAAATAATTTTCCCCTCTGCTACCAATACCTGCCCCTTCTTGTGGTACTGCTCTGGAAGATGTTGGATAAGGCCTCTCATCTGGTCACAGTGGGTGCAGTGACACCAGGAGAGTAAGCCAACGGAGTTTGCAATGTACCAATGTGTAGCAGACTGTGCAGTTACCCTTTTGCCTCTAGAATCAATTTTTTTGCTCTTGCAATCTAAAGGGGGCGCATTACCTGTGCCGTGAATGTTGACATGTTCCTAGCTGTATGAACTACAAGAGTGTCTGGGGGTAAGTGACCTCATATATATGAAGAGTCATTAGGGGAGGCCTTACATTTACGATCAACCCTAGGTTTAACATCCATCGCTTTGACTGGATCCTTAAATATTTCAGTGGCTGGTCTGAGCACCCGCATGAGCATGGGATGGTACTGTAGTGAGTGCTGTGCAGAGGAGAGGTTCTGCATGAGGAAATCCTCCTCCTCATGTTGCATATGCATCCCCATGTTATGGAAGGTAGCTGCCCACCCTGTCAGCGATGGAGGATCATATGGGTCATAGGGTAGTCTTGACTGTCCCCACAATGTGAGGCCCCCCCACCGGTAAGTGTTGTGGCAAATCCACAAGCAGTAAAGGATACGGTGGAGGAGGGAGTGGAGAGTTAGCTGTGCTTTTCAAACTTTTTGGGAGTGGGAGGCACATGAGGGTTGAAGGTGTACTCAAAAGTCAACTTCTTCTTCTGAGAAACAGAGTCCTTCAGCAGCTCCTGAGGCTTCGCTAAGATCAGACAACTGCCCAACTGGATGTGCATCCACTGCTGCTTGGTGTTGAGATGTCCCTGCAGCTGCTGGAGGATTGGTTGGTAAAAGTCCTCAGAAGCAGCAGAGAATGCAGTAGTAGAGGGCAGTCTTGAGGGAGCCAAATACGGTCTACATCCAAACTCTCTGAGGTGATGTCCTTTGGCTCGGATTGCTTCAGGGCAGCATGTCACTGCTCCGAATGGTTCGGGTCCACCTATTTTGAATCGGATGGTGTTTGAAGCTGCATCTTTCAGCCCAGCACTGAAGTGGCAGTTGACAACAACGCTCTAGGGTTGGAGGAGAATTTCAGCGCCAAGTGTTTAACAGGTGTCAGGCCTGGCTCGGAATAACAGTGTCAACCATGGCCAGAAGGCAGTGGTGCACTGGAGGCCACAGAGGGCGCACGGGAGCCCGAGGCTGGTGCCTCCATTTGGTGAGTAGAAGGGGTGCCACCAACACCTGATGGAATTAGTTCTCAAGAAGGAAGTCACAAGTTTCTTTTAACTGTTGACATTCATCTGTTGTTGCAATACTGAGTTAGTGTTCTTTTTAAGTCTTGCCTACCCAGCTCACGCAATGCAAGATGTGTTGTATAAATTTCAATGAGTTCACAACCCACACACAGAATACCACTTGTTTTTGTTGTTAGTCTCATTTGCAATCTTCTGATTGCTTATCTTTCGTACGTTTCCCTTCCCTTTTCATGATAGCTCCTCCCTGGAGCAAGTACGTGTTCTTCTTAATCTTTGTTGTTCTTGCATTTGTACACTATTTCATCTCACAGGATAATACAGCTTCAGGCAGATTCATGTTGCTTACTGTAAAATGCATCTGCTTTCCTTCTTTTCACACAGGCATGCAAGACACTTAGTTCACATTTTGCTTAAGTTTATGGGGACAGCATATGCATGGATTCTGCCATTACATTCATGCTGATAACCATAAAACACATCTAATTTCTTTTTTATACAGACATACTAGACACGCTTTTCGTGTACTTTTTTGCTTGATTTTATTTGTTTTAAGGCACTTTAAGTGATTTGCCCATAATCACAGGATGTTGAGCAGAGACTTTAATCTGGTTCCCCAGGTCCAAAGTCAGCAGCTCTACTGCAACGTTATATACGCTGCCTCTTGGGCTCCTCTTCCCCGCACTCCATGCTGCGGTCTCAGATGCTGCAGGATGCTTTTACCCACCCTCATGTGCTTCCATCCCAATTTTTTTTTTTCCTTTTAAACTTGAGTACTCTTCCCATCCCCGTGCTCTAAATTGTTCAATCTCTTGTGATGCCAGCTCTTTCGGGCGACTCCCCCACACTTTCTGCCTCCCAGAGCTCTGTTTTGTCTTACGCATCCACCTCTCCCCGTGCTGCTCTTCCTTATTTGCTCCTTTAATGTACAACAATACATTGTAAACAAACGCTTAAGAGTACACAAGGGGGGGGGGGGGGGTAGGGGGTGGGGGGAACCATTAGGGTGATGCATGCATATGGTTTAAAAATAAAAAAAATAAAAGGATTCTGCCCATGCCTAATTGAAACCCAACACCCTCTCTAGGTACACACAGTGTCTTTGTCAACAAGAGGAGCTAAAGTGGAGAAAAATATAGCGTTTTGCCCAGGATCATTTCCTGTAAGTATTCTACACCCAGCTCTTAATTTGGGCCCATGGTCGCAGGCAGGGGACACTGCCACTTATTTTTCCTCAACAGACTTTGGTCCAGAAGAAGAAACAGAAAAAACAAAGGTGGAAAGGAGTGTGTTTGAGGGACATGGAGTGTCTGGTAATGTATTAAAGATGCATGGGGGGGAACTCAAGACTATACAGCCTTAGTATTGGGCACCACAACCTTCTTCAGCACTAGTGGCAACTTGTGAGCAAACGTTTGGGCCCCAGCACTTGTTTTACTAATTAAGCACGTCTATACCACCCTAACACTATGCAATAACACTAAATTTTAGCCACGCTGAACAGCAGCCAGGGTGTTGTATAACATGGCTAAAAGGCATTGGGAAAGCCAATAGCTCTCACCTTAGTGAGAGCTATTGGCTTTGCCAATGCTTGTATACAGCTGTTGTGGCACCAGAGTTCTGAAGTACCCTTTGTTCTCTACCTACCCAGTGTTGACCACACCACCCCCTACATAGGGAACAATCTAAACATATGAATCTATGAAAGATAACTGAAGTGATCTGGTGACATTTTCCACAGGAAGAACATTCAATTCCATTAACTACATCGCATCGCCATATAGCAATGAAAAATGTAATTTAGATTTTATTTACATCACATTTCAAAGGAAAGCAGAACACTGAGATAAAAATTGTTTTGGGAGCACAGTAAGGAGAGGAGAACAAGAATGTTAAAGTTAAAGGCATTAAGAACACAAATACTTTCAACAATATAGGCTAAAACAGTTTTTGTTTCTCAAAATACAAATGGCAAAAAGAGAGGCTTGCTTCTTTGAGGCAACAGTCTCTTGCTTCCTGGCAGCAGATGTTTATATACTCTAAATAAACTGTGTATAACACAGATAAAAACGTATTGCTCAATTTTTATCCATCCTGTCGAAGTTACGAAAAGCAAGGTACACATCTTGCGTATATTAATTCACCTTCTTTCGGCAAAAATGAAAAAACAGCAATGTTTAAAGTGCTGGCCTAGAAGTAAGTTAGGGCAGCATTCACATGCTTATTTATTGCAAATTTTACATGTGCCATTACCCTTTAGATCTTTTGCCTCACATGCGGATAGTTAAAAGTGTAGTAAAAGTAACCTTGCTTTCAGTGACCAGGAAACCTGCATTACTAACCCAATGAACTCTAAGTGTTACAACTCACATTTCTCCAATTCATACATTCAAAAATACAACTCAACTGCTTCCCTCTCCACCTTGACACAAGATGGATTAACTTTAAGCTGTAAATTCTTTACTAAAAACAAAGATGGAAAATGTTACATTTCAAGTCTCTAATACTTGACTTTCGTTTTTCTGAAACATCTCACACGATGCTTTACAGGTAGCAACTAGAGTTCCATCTCCTCATCAGAGGCAGATTCTAAGTTGTTACACATCAAGGTTGGTGATGTGGTTCTACGTTCACCTTTGGACAAAGTTTCATTTAGCTGCAGGAAAGCCGTAGTCATAGCAGCAGTGTTTGGGTCCTCTTCACCTTCAACTCCTTTAACCTCTTTCGAAAATGAGTGGCGCTTGTCTGCATCAAGCATCAGCGGTGGTTTCCACAGCACCAATTCCATGGAAGGCGAGCTACTGTTTGAGAAACGAAGTATGAGAGTAGTTAAAGCAAAATGCAGGCAAAATACAAACAGAACACCATGGCTTGTGCCACTGGCTGACCATTAAAACGAACAAAAGATAAACGAATGCTCAACTGGGACATTTCCCCCGCCATGTTCTACAAGTTAAAACCCCAATTATATTCACAGGCTTTTTTAAAAGCAGCACCAGATGAATGATGAGACTGAAAACTCAGACAGCCACCACTCCTCTGGATGACAGAACCACACATGCCTTTATTACGTGTACATAACCACGCACTGTCTTAACCACACATATGCCTTTAGCATGAAATAGTAGATGCCAGGCAAGTGAAACCGTTGTTTTATTTATTGACTCCTCACCCCTGAACTCACCCACTCCTAAAACATTTAAAAAAAAAAAAAAATTATAGTCCTTTCCTCCCAAATACCCTTACCCACCTAAAAATAACCCTGCCACCCAAATACGCTTACCAACCCCCAAAACCTAAAAACACCCTTGCCACCCAAATACCCTAACCCACCCTAAAAAACCCTTTCCATCCAAATATCCTTACCCACCCACCCTAAAAACTCTTAGCACTCAAATCTCTTACCCACCCCTAAACCCCCAAAACGCCCTTACCCTAATACACACAAACTTGCCTGGCATATACTTACTAATTTGTGGTAAAGGAGTATGCGTGGTAATGACTTGCATGATAAAGCCAATCTGTAGTAAAAGCATTGTGTGGCAAAGGTTTTGCGTGGCAACAACTGCATAGTAAAGGGTGTTTCCCCTTAAAGAATAATGATATGCTTCAGCCCCCAAACGCTTGCAAACATTCTCTAGTGTTATGATCTTTCATAGATTTACATGATTAAAATTATCACATGTTTGTAGCATAACAATTCAGTTTACTGGTAGGAGGACCTTGGTTTTTATTGAAGATAGGAAGGCTAGAATTACGCACAACTATTTATTGTCGCTCCTTCATAGCACTTTAGAGAATACAAAACCTTTTCTCCTAGTAACATTAGAACTGGAATACTGCTCTTCCTTAACTCCTCAACACTCCATCCCCTTTCCTCTTTCATTGTTCTGATGGAACTCTGCTCGTTTTGTTCCAACTTCTCCCATCTAGATAACATCTTACACTCCTCTCATTCTCTGTCAATAAAGAACATGTTCAAATTCCAAAGCTGTATGGTGTCAGAGCCACACTTATTCAGAGACACCAAGGTCCAACTTAAAAAAACTCAAATTAGAATTACATGTTCATGAGACCAATTAGCTAAAAACTTTATCTGCATCTCATTATGAAATATATCATGCCCCTGGAGGCCTCTAATCTCATGCCAGTCAAACTCTGCACAACAAGCTCACCCTACGAACAGAACCACAATTTATCAACAAATGCCCTGCCACCACACCTGGCCTATAGCAGCCCTATAGCTTAACTCCTTATTGAACAAATCTGTCAAGAATTAACCAACTCCACCTCAGAAGCCCCAGCTGATACCAATTCATTTCCTTTCAAAAACACCCACATACCCAGGTTTCTCTACATCTCTTTCTAGAACTGGAATCCAAGTACTTCTGTAAAAGAGCTGAATCCTTGCCTGAAGGATCTCTGAAATTAGTAGATCCCCCAATATCCTCAATACAAAATGGTTCGGGACCGTGCCCTTTTAAAGAGTGCTCTTTGCCATCCACTCCAAAAAAAAGCCCCTTCACATCTCTTATAAACAAAGGTTCCTCCATCCTCCTCCAAGCCGAATGAAAAGTATTTATCCCCCCCCCCCAAACACGTCTGGATCTTGGTGCCAACTGTGATGTTTCATCAGCCTGGACACAAAAAGATCTCCAATGGGCCCCAAATGTTTAGAATCCTAAACACAAGGGGATTCAGCTTCCCAACCACAAATGGAGCTCCTCTCTTGCTTCTTGCGAAAACTCCAACACGAGTACCAAAGACTTCGCCACAAACAAAATCACATTGTTCCTCTCAAGTGCCAGGTAACGGAGGGGAGCGAGAAAAACATGCCTCAAATTAGGACATCTAGCCAATCAATCTGGATAATGCTCTCAAATCTACCACATTACTTACCAACAACTGACACACTTTTCTCCTTTTCAAACTTTAAACTGCATGTTTATTTTGAAACCTAAAAAAAAAAAAAATGTACTTGGGCCCCCATCACCGACCTCTCAGAGGAAATACAAACCAAACAATATCACTCTTACGTAGACCAACTGTTTTTTCACATCATTCATACACTGTTATATTTATTTGGATAACATTATGATAATGTCTCAATGACCCCAACATCCCCTACTCTAAAGTCAGTTTTTCATCAAGTGTTGAGGTAGGTGATTAAAGGCAAACTGATAAGGCTGCCCCTTCCATCTGAACTGCAGAAAAGCCAGACTTTCCTCTTGTTATTGGGATCATGAATTATGCATTCTTCTAGTCCAACTTTGCTAGTCAATCGCCTTTCTGCAAAATGTTGCCTAAAGAAAATTAGGGTCCGCCTTGAAACATCTGTGCACTGTGGGGCCCATTAACAAAGGTAAATTTACATGCGAGTAAATCACATGTGTAAAATTTGTTATCAAAAGTAGTGCAGTTACTACATAATGTAAGTCCACACTTGAGTGTAAAGTTATAATAAAGTGCAGACTTACATATCTCCACCTCTGAACTCAATAGTTAACAAGTGTAAAGTTAGCACCTAGACTGAGGTAGGCAGACGTCTAGTGGGGCAGAGATCTTCCAATAGTAAAGCATAAGGAAACTGTAAAACGTTTATTAAACTTAGAGAAACAGTAATTTATGTTCAATATTAAAGTAGATTTCATAAAAATTTCTGTTAAATGTAGAAGTAAAAAAGCCTCTTAAATGTTCTGAATAAGAAAATGCCAAAAGCGCTACTTAATTTTGAATACTGAATTTTTTGTATTAACTTAATAAAAGTTAAATTTCATTAAAATAATTAACTACAGTAAAATGTTTATTTTTTAAAACATTTCATTTAAATTAATTCTACACATAATATTGTAATACAATTTTAATTTTTTTTTTTTAAATTGAACAAGATTATTAAAATATGACATCACAAAATATGCATTTTATTTTTTGTTTTGCAATTCTTTATTGAGCATAGAACCAAAAAAACAGACACCACAACAGGCTGAGAAAGGAAGCAATCACAGGTATAGAAGGAAAGAAGGAAGGGGAAAAAAAGAAAAAAGAAAAAAAAAAAAAACGGGTTATAGCAGGACAGTGACACCCACTGTGAATCTGCGTGGGAGTCTGGCTCTGGGGAGGGAGGGATATGTGACAACTTAGACAGGGAGGGGGAACAGGGTATGGAAACAGGGAGATATGGCCCCGGTGGTGTGAGCGGGAGGACAGGGTTTATTGTGCAGATGTCCTATCCGCAAGGGTATACCGATGTTGCTCCATGGATCGCTCTACGCAATGAGTGATTGCGCAGTGAGCCATCAGGACAAGGGCATGAGAGCATGACAAAATGTGGGTAGAGCGTGCCTGTGGAATTACAGCAGGGCCCTATACGCCACAGTAGGGGGAAGAGGATGGGGGCCAACAAAGGCCTAAGGGAAGACGAAACATCCCCGGAGGGTATTAAAGTAGAGGGACCTGAAAAAGTATGGTGTGGATGCGTGGGGATGAGGGTAAAATGGGGGAGGGTCTGCCAGGCAGGTAATAGGCAGACCAAATGAGGGGATGAGAGGAGGTGGGGCGGACATAAGGTGGTCAAATGTAGGCGGGGGAGAAAGGTCATGTGGCTGTGTACAGTCTTATTTAGTCCCCAGATGACTGTAGGAAGGGCGGGGTCGAGGTTTGTAGGAAGACATCCACTTTGTCTTAGAGATTGTAAATGGTGCGTTCATATGTCGCCGTTTGGAGGGTGGGGAGTTTGGGAATCACCAGTGACTGAGTATGCAGAGTTTGGCTGTGGTGTGTGCTGTGTAAAGTATGTGGGTTTGCGGGCGGGTCATATCAGAGGGTTCTCAACCTTGTACAGGAAGATCAGGGAGCGCGAGAGTGGGGTCTGGAGAGGGAGAGTCTCACAGAGTGGCCTCCCCACCACCTCCCAGTATGGCGTGATAGAAGGGCAGTCACCGATATGTACAAGGTCGCAGTGGGCACTAGGACAATGCCAACACTGTGCAAGGGGTAGAAGACCCACCGCTCTCAGCCTGACAGGCATCCAGTACCAATCATGGAGTGTTTTGAACAGGTAGAATTTCATTTGCGCTTCCCCCGCTCCACGATCACAAGCCTCTATAAGTTCTGCCCAATCTTCCAGGTCAAATTCTGTTTGACGTTTCACTTGCCAGGAGATGCAGAACTTGTTCAAGAGGGGTAGGGAGAAGAAATGACGAACTGAAAGGACGTGAATGACTGACACCACCCTGCGGGATCGACCCCACAATCTAAGATAGGAGAGCACAGGGGAAGGTGGTCATATTCGTTGCCTAGAATTGCAAATGGCTTGAGGGTCCCATCGGCAATGACCTGTCCATAATGACTGATGCCTGCATCGTGCCATTCTCTCCAGTTGACCCTTTAGCCCCCGCTATGAAGTCTGGCGTTGCCCCAT
Source organism: Pleurodeles waltl (assembly GCF_031143425.1). Taxonomy (NCBI): domain Eukaryota; kingdom Metazoa; phylum Chordata; class Amphibia; order Caudata; family Salamandridae; genus Pleurodeles; species Pleurodeles waltl. Next base: position 741,341,486 of record NC_090450.1, on the reverse strand, counting down.
ATCGGTGCGTATTCATGAAGGTACGTGTCCACGCCTAGGAAGCAGTGAGCTTGTTGCCAGTACTTCACCATGGCTTGCACCACAGGGTGAACGGCTCAGACTCTTGGATCGCCATCTCCATAGAGCAGGTCCAGTCCTCACGGGCTATGTGGAAGTGTACGTTCTACTTGGACCTATTACGGCAGTTCAGCCGTCCCTCTGAGCCGGTAGCTAAGATGTGAGAGATGTAGGGACAGGGCATATTTTTCAACAGACGAGAAGCCATAAGCCTCCGCAGGAGGGATGACCCATCAGCTTGGCGTTAGACAGGTGGGGTCGGGCCGATACTCATACGAAAGAGCAGATGCTGCGATCAATGGCTAGTAAGATGGGGAGTGGGGTGAGTCGGGCAGCAGGCCGAGGACATAGGTGAAATGAGGTAATGTCACCATTCCCACAGCCAGCACCCTACCCCAGAGGAAGAGACCTAGTTGCGACCATTTTGCAAAGTCCTGTTAAATGTGTGCGAGCAAAGGGTCCAGGCTATCGCCATGATGCGGTCCAGGCCCCTGTTAACATATATACCCAGGTATTTAAGATGGGACGGTGTCCAGATCACGGGGAAAGCCGCAACAGCCACCTTGGTGGTTAGTCAGGATATGGGCAGCACCTCACTTTTGTCCCAGTTCACCTTGTAGCCAGACAGTGCTGCAAATTTGGTGAGGAGTTCCTGAAGCTTCAGGAGAGAATGCAGGAGATTTGTTAGGGTGACCAGGACGTCAGTGTAGAGGTAAACTGTGGACTTGACCCGGGACGAGGACGCCAAAGATACCTGGGTCTTGACAGACGGCAGCTGCTAGCGGCTCCATGGCAAGGAGGAATAGGAGCAGTGAAAGGGGGCACCCGTGACAGGCTCCGCGTCTAATGGGGATGGGGTCAGATATAAAACCCCTGTAGTGCACCAGAGCTGTGGGCGAGTTGTACACCCAACGGACCTTGGTTATGAAGTTGTCGCCCAGGCCAAAATGACATAAGACCTGGAAAAGATACCACCACTCTATTCTATCATATGCTTTTAAAATCTGCATTTTCATTGATATATTTGTGACAATTAAATTGATACATGTTAAACCAGTTAATACATTTTACTTCATCATTAATCAATATTGGAATTAATTTAAATCCCATATTCCATTATTTTCTATAAAAGGGTGTCGCCTACGTGTGGTGACAGACTTTCTCCAAGTCTGAGTTGGAGTACATTTACTACTCCTTTTCAGCTGCAGTAATTTTAAAAGTAAAGTTTGTGAATAGCAAAGGGCTTGTTCTTTTGTCAGTGGGTGTCTCTCCATCCCCAAATCCCTACTTAATCCTCTGTAAACATCTACTCCTTTCTTCAGCCGAACACCATTTTCCTTTTTTACACCCTATATAGTAAGTATTCCCCTTATTCCAGCCACTCCCGTTTCATAATATATCTAGTTACAGGGTTCATCGGTCCCAATCTGGACTACGTGGATGTCTTATAGAAAGAGGGCTAACATCTTCCATTGGACATCCTTCAATTTTTTTCTGCTGATCTCACGCTCCTTACAATAAAAATTTTCTTGTTCCAGATTATCCTTTTCTAAATGCAGAAATCATTACACTTCTTCCCAGAAGCAAACATAAAATTCCTCCTCATGCTAGCCGTGGGATGTGTTGTTTCTTCAGTGCCACTAAGGACATGTTACACTTCCATGCTGTTATGGCTCCTTTATTCTCTTAAGGAGCTACAGCCACCCCCATTTCAGCACTGCTGTAATTCACCTCTGCCCTTGGGCAGAGTTCTGACATTTTCAATTTTTTTCATGTTCAGTAAAATAATGCAATTTAAACAAAACCGAACACTTCATGTCAGGTGTTTGCCTCAACTGATGCATCCAATAGTTTGCGGCCTTGTCACACACAACTATTCATCTTGATATTTGAGGCATTACGAACAAAAATGCGCACCTAATCTCAACTTCCTGATCAGCATGTTTTTTTCAGAGTAATTGTATTATCTTGCTAAAGAGTTACAGCCAGTGCTTTAAATGGAAAAATAGAAGTGCCGGTACTCTGTAATAGAGTACCTGCTTGTTTCTGAGAAGTGCCGGTACTCTCCAATTAAAAGTATTACGTTTTTCCTGAGATATGCCGGTACTCTCCCTCTCAAAATAAAAAAGTGCCGGTACTCAGTACCGGAGAGTACCGGCCCATTTAAAGCACTGGTTACAGCAATTAACGCCATTTTAACAAAGTGATATCTCCATTTACACACTATTGGAACATATTACAGTAGGGTCATTGTAAGAGTTATAGGCATCCAGCTTCAGACTACTACAAAGACAAGTCAATTCAATTAGTATGGGAAAGGGGCAGGTACAGTCGATGGGGCCCGTGCCCAATTAGATGCCTAATCGCAGCTGCAAATGTACACTATGCAGTAACAAGGAAAACAAGACATACTTGAGAAAGAAAAAAAGTAATGAGTAATTAAGTGCTGCCCGTGAAATAGCTTTTTATAATTAACAACATTTTGGAGAGCAGAATTAAATGTGTAGAAATAACATGCAGGCCTGAAAATTTTAAATAAATTGATTTAGTTTCCTTTCTGTGCTAGACTATCAGCCGATAAAGCACAAGGAAACAATATCTGTAGGCTTTAGTTGAAGAATGCATCAATGAGCACATATTTTACTTGATTTGTCACTAGTGACCTAAGTTAAGATTGTATTACGAATAACTTAAAACTAGTTTACAATCTCAGACGATGTGAAAGATATTTTCTAAACTTCAAAAGTTCATTAATTCATCTAATGAATACAAATCTTAGTAATATGACAAAACCTGTTTCTTTATAAGCTGAATAGAAAAGAGAGTATGGGAAAGGAAATGTGAACTGCAAATATACATTGCACTAACTAGGATTGTTTTCTCTGGTTTCTCGAAATGGTGAGAACCAGCATTCAATAGATAGTTTAGTTAGAACAAAATAAATGAAATGATTCTTAACTGCTTTATTTAGATAGATTAGTCAATGGAAGCGGTCTTGTTCTTATGAAGACATCGAAAGTTTGTTGGACGAACCAGTGGTGAAGACAAAGAAAAAAGATACAAGTTCCAAAATGTTATGATTATAAAATGCGTGTTCCTAGATCAGCTTGAGAATGTTTTAGCAGAGAAGATTTGAGACTTAGGGAGTCTGCAAGAAGTCAGTGTCAGAATGGAGTAGGATTGCTGTTGAATGAGCCCGAGATACTTCTCAGACTCACTTGGAGCTGCTTTTTAATTTGACACTTAGATTCAATCCAAGACTCTGCCTGAAATTTATTTTGCTCTAAAACTCTAATGAGGTCACTCAATGCTTTCACATATTTGGCTTACAAACTCTTTATGGATTGCTCTAGCGAATTGCTGGTCTCTTTTATAGAACCATCTTCTAGAGTAGATTAGGGGATTTACACTGTATGGAACACGCTTCATGCATTGTTATGTATAACTGATTAATTGTCCTTTGATATACGATTTCGGATTCTGTCAATAAAGAAGAGAAATTATGAATTTATAATAAGAATACTAAACCTTCTTCAAAGTTATCATTGACTCATTTACAATGCTATTGATGTACTACAACTTGTTAGTTGTGGTGATTGCAGTTTCTCCCTCTTATTTTTCACCTCCAAGATTCATTGCCTGTGGTCCATTAGTAAAGTAGAAAAACTCTTAAATTATTTCTTTCCAGGCATTTTCAACTCTAGCATCTGTTAGGGTGCCCAGTATAGTAGGAGGTGAGAGAGATCTATGGAGTCCTTGTTGGGACGTAAAGCTGTTCCATGGTGTGGGGGCACAGGACTGGTATCAGGATGGACAGAGCAGGAACTAGATACTGACAGATGGATCCCATTCTGTCTTTGCCCTCTCCCTTACTGTCCGAAAGGGAGACAATTCTCAGCATGTAATCAATCATAGGGCAGTTGTGCAATGTTAAGCCCCATACCTGTGCATGTTCCAGGGGTCTCCGGTCACGTAAGGCCTCCCTCCGGAAGATTGACTCCTCACAGGCTGCCCACTTCAAAACATCAGCACTCCAATGCCGAAGGGACGGACCCCAGTGGTTCTTCCAGGCGATAGTCACTAGGTGATATGCAAGTATTAATGCTGGATCAATACATTTAGATGTTACTGCTTTTGCCTTGGGCCTAGGGAAAAGGCCCAAACAGCAGTAGGGCTGTGTATTAAGGATGTAATGTCCCATCACAATATATCCAAAAATCGTTTTCCAGAACTGGAAGAGAGCAAGGCACTCCCAGACCATGTGATAAAAATCAGCATCTATGACTATATATCTCAGGCACTCTGCCTGAGCTCCTGGGAACATTAGATTAATTATCTTAGGTGTAAGGTACGCTCTATGTAAGTAACAGTATTGTATGAGCTTGAACTGTCTCTACGCAGGAAAAACACCCTTTACCTCCCTGATTAAACATCAGATTCTCTTCGTCGGGTGGATGCATTGCATTCCTCTTGCTCTACCCTGCCCATGGGATGCCTGGTGCTGAGCAACGTGAGGGTCGGGTGGGGGTGGGGGGTAGGAACGTTCCAATATAGCGGTCCAATCCCCGTCTGAAACAGAATCTGCATGTCAGTTGCTTACCTGTCGTGGAGCGCTTCCGAGATCCATTTGGTCTGTCGAAGAAGCAATTTATATAGAAAAGTAATGGCTTTGATTGTACCAGACCTAGTGCACAGAACCTGCAGAGCGTCCGGGTCAGTGGCTCACCCAATCCGATACAACATCTCACTTGGACCACAGTCCTTAAAGGCACATAGGTTTTAAAAAAAAAAAAAGAAAGAAAGAAAAGGTGGCCGGGGATTAGGGGTAGTTCTACTGCAATCAGTAGTCTGGAATGGTCTGAGTGTGTCGTTCCAAAAGAGATCACCAAGGGTTCAGAAACTGGGCCCAGCACAATCCTGCGGTTCCTTCCAATTATGCCCTGGGCTCAAGAATGAGACCGCATCCAATGGTAGCCCCTTAACATAAGGACATTTAACATGCATTATCTGTAGTGCCCAAGCATAGCTGTGCATCTGTTAGAATTTTAGGTGTGGCCCTGTGAGTTTTATGGAACAGCTTAAGGCTTATCTGAAACCATGTGGTGCATGTAGGAATGCCTAAAAAGGCCTCTTGAGTGGTGCCCCAACTTGCTGCTCTCCACTTGGTCACCCGAATCAGTTGTGCTGCCAAATAATATAGCGCAAAGTCGGGCCCCACCAGGCCACCCTCCACAGTGAGAAGCAGAAATAATGAGTTGTCCAGTACCTAAAATATATGACGTGGCACTCTAAGTGAGAGCACAGAGAACAAATATAGTAATCTGGGCACCATCACCATCTTAGCCAGCACAGTGCATCTCATGGCCAAGAGTGGAAGCGTATGTCAAAAGGCCAAAGTATGAGGAGAAGCGATAGTCGCTTGTAGGTTGCCTTCTAGTAGTTGAATTTCTGTATGATAAAGCTGAACTCCTACATAACAAAAAGGTACAGGGTACCCAATGTAAATTTTGGGAAATGTCTGGTGGGCATGTTTCACTTTCTGACGGGCGAAGCAGGTTGTATATATGAGATTTACATCAGTTTACTCCCAGCCTTGACACTGCAAAAAACTCTAAGCACTTCTATCACACCTTTCATGTCAGAGGGAGGAAACAGCCATTACAATGCGGCTGTTTCCACGCATAGCTTGAACCATGCATTTTTTTTTATTTATTTATTTTTAAACGCATAGGCATTTACCACGCATGCCTTTACAACAAATTACGTTGTAAAGGTATAAACTGTAAGGGCATTAGCATGGTAGCCATGGTTAGGGCATGTGTAGTAAAGGTCTTGAAAAGGCTATCAGCATTAGAGGAAACGGAGAGACCCTTTAATTTTCTCTTTACAACCTACCTGCCAGGAGAGCCGTCTTGTGTAGAGAGTGAGGTAAGAGAAAGGGTGGGGGGGTGGTGGTGGTGGTGGGGGGGGTGGAAGACTACAGGGGGGGGCAGTTTTAGGACTTAGGGAGGGGTTAGGCTTTAGGGCTTTGGGCAAGGGGCAGTTTTAAGGCCCAGGGCAGAGGGTGGGTAATTTTTTATTTAAAGGCTTGGGGGTCAAGGAGGGGAAGGTGTCGCGCTGGGGTACTGTTTTAGGCCTTGGGCAGAGAGGTATAACTTTATGGTTTGGGGCAGGGGGTGTTAGGGCTCAAGGAGGGGAGAGGGCGGGTATTTATTTTTATTTAAAATAGTTAAGGATCAAGGGGGGAGGTGTCTTGCTAGTGTCCTGTTTAAGGCCTTTTATAGCTTTAGGGCTTGGGCAGGGGTGGTGTTAGGGGTCACGGCAAGGGGGCAGGTTTATTTTTTTTTATAAAAAGGTTTGGAGGGAGAGGGTGGGGGTCTGGCTTTAGGACTTTTTGGTGGGGTTTAAAGGGCTGTGGATGGGGAGGGGTGGGGGTGGTGCAGAGAGAGAGAGACAGAGAGAGAGACAGAGAGAGAGAGACAGAGATAGTGTGCGAGAGAGTGCTTGGGGAAATGGGGGATTATATATTTTTACTGGGGTAAAAAAAAAAAAAAAAAAAAAAAAAAAAAAGTTACAGGGACGTTATAGTTAGATTCTGAATTTAATGGTACAAAACCAGAGAAATTAAGCAGTTCTAGTTAACCGTTATTTCAAGTAACTATAACTTGCGCCCTAAAGTAACTATAACTCGGCCCGACCATGCAGTTTTTTTCTTCAATGACTTGACTGCTAATGTAGTATTTATATTTGTAATGACGTTATAGAAGTTGTCATGAGTGCTGTAATATCTGTGGTAATTAGCAGTGCATGGTGAGGGTGGGAGTTATAGTTACCTTAGGGCACAAGTTATAGTTATCTGAAATAACTATAACTGCTGAATTTCTATAGTTTTGTACGAGTACATTCAGAACCCAACTATAATGTCCCTGTAACCTTTGTTTTTTTCAGTGAATTTCTTTTTTTTTTTTTTAACGTAATTTTAATTATTATACAATAATCTAAACACTGCCACACAAAATGCGGGGCATGGCCACAGGGCCTGCGGTCAACCCCTGATAACCACCCAGCACCGCACACAACCTTTGGCCATGCGCAGTGGGATGGTGTTTGGCCGCAGGGCCTACCTGCACCCAGGCCCTGCAGCCAAACCCCATAACCACCCAAACCTGCACCATGCAAAGCCGAATGGTCTGTCTCTCTTGGCGTGAGAATAGGTGGGAGAGTGGGTGCATGAGGGACTGAATGGTTCTGTGAGTGGATGTGTGACATCAAAGTGGGTCTGTGAGTGGGTGCATGAGGATCTGTGAGGGGGTGCGTCAGTATGTGTGGGTTGGTGAGCGGGTGGGAAAGTGCTACCATAAGTGAGTGACAGTGTATGAATGACTGAATTTCTTTAGTCAAATATTTTTAAGGACATAATTATAATTTCACCCTCACAGACCCCTGTATCACAGCTCTGGGGTCAGGGTAACTCCACCCTGACCCCTCATGCCACTTTATTTTATTTTTCAGCCCTTGGGACCATGTCTCATTACCTAAAATGGAGACTGCACCTTTCTAGTCGGGGTGCGGGTCAGCCAATCACAGCAATCCTGTTGGTGCACGCATTCGCCATGATTGCCATCAAAATGTCTCAAAAACTACTGAACGGATTTACTCCAAATATGCAAAAGTGTAATCTGCGAACTGAATCCTACCTTTCTGCCAAATTTGGTGTAATTCCGTTCAGCGGTTCAGGCTGTAGTCGTGTTCAAAGCTCCTAAGGGAATTAACATGGAAAATGCATTTTTTTTATCCCTCTTTTTTCCCCCTCGACCCCCGCTTGACAGATTTGACAGATTCCCTCCCCTTCCCCCCCCCACCCAGAACGTCCCATCTGCAATAAGAATCACCAGCACTTTCTTTTTGTGGGGGGTGGGGGGGCTCATGAAGATTTTTCAAACAATGCCAAAGACATAGGCAAATCAAAAACGCTTTTTTTTTTTTTTTTTTTCAAATACAGAAACATGGTCCTAACTATAACTACATACTGGCAACCGACAGTAGGTTATTTATTTATCTATACACACACAAAAATAAATTATTTTCTGATATTCACTTTGGTACTAAAAGTGAAAACAAATCCAGACTGGTCTGGGTGCAGGATATCCTTCAGGTGTAGCTGTAGTCTAATCACCAATATTTTGTTGAGGATTTTATAATCCACATTCAGGATGGGGAGAGGCCTATAAGAGAATACCAAATTCGCCTCCCAGGCTTCAAGGGTTGGAATTAGCAGGGCCTCCCGCATCACTGTTGGAAGAGAATCCCCAATCCGCACATCACTATACATCTTGGTTAACCTGTTGGCCAGGATATCACTAACCTTAAAATAAAACTCAATCAGCAAACCATCAGTTCCAGGGGTCTTAATCAGAGTCAGGGACTTAATAGCAGTGTGCACCTCCTGCACTTAAATGTCCTCCAAGGGCAACCGCTATCCCATGCCCCACTCTCATGGTTCACACATTCATGACATGTCTATGCAATGCCGGGCGGTCAGGAGCAGCACTATGGAGTCAGACATAGCAATCTCGAAATTCTGCATTAATATCTGCCTGGGTATATACCAGTCTCATTGGCTCGAACAAAACACAATATTTGCTGGCAGCCACGGGAGGGGTCTGCAAGCCAAGCTAATAAAAACCCAGACTTGTCCTATTTGCTGTGGGCGTTGATGATCTACTCTCAATAGTCAAGCCTCCTCGGCCTTTCCAGGAATTCCAAGATTTTTTTCCTTTGCCTCCTGCACCTGCTGCTGAGCAACGAGTTTTGGGAGGGGGGGGGGGGGAGCTGGAAGCTTCTCTACCTCGCCCAGCGGTCAAGTATAGGTTCCAGATTATTGATCTCTGTCAGTAACTGTGCGTGTATCCTTTTCTCTGCCGCTAGGCAATGGACTCTGACCACAACCTTGAATGCCTTCCACTCCACTAAGGAAGAGGAGACAGTCCCGTTAGTAGAAAAAAAGTTTTGGATAACTGATTTCAATGGCTCCCCACACAGGGTCTTCAAGAATTTCCATACACGGTTGCCAGGAGGGGATTGGTAGCCTAGGGGAATCCTACCAGAGGGTGGGGAAGAATGGGTTATGATCCTAGTGCGTTTCGGCAAGGTATTCCATATGTGGAACCCTTTCGTTCAGTGAGCCCCAACAGAAGAGTACATCTAGCCGCGCAAAGAGGCCTTGCGTCCCGGAGTAATAGGAATATTCTCTGCATTGGGGGTTATGCACTCACCAAACATTTACCAATCAGCGTGTATGCTGTCATCACTCAGTCATCATGGTCTCAAAAAAGGCTATATGCGCACAAGTTCACTTCCAAACTCCACCACGTTGTGTGTGGCCTGGTGCCCGCCAGCTCTGCCAACACGATAGAACAACAGTGAGCCACCTCAAAAAGTACATCATAAGTGTGCTGCCTTGAAATGCCAGTACAACTCCAACTAAATCTCATGAAAAAATTAGTCATTTCAAAACAGAGGCAGCAAGTATCGCACGTTAACACCAAAACTCGCACTCTCAAACAGTTCATACCATTTCTAAACACTCCCTCGAAAAAAAACTCAATCTTCTTTCTAAATCAAGCATAATATAATAATAATACCGTGAGAAATCTTCTCAAGTACTTATCTTCGCAAGGAGCACCTTCAAAAAAGGAAAACGGATGGAATGTTGAAGGTTTAAGGAGGAGCATTATTTCATTTTCATATATTACTAAGATTTACGTTTTTGTTTTTAACAGTGCTATGAAGGACAGGAAATAAAGAGTAATGCATAATAATAGCCTCTGGTGTGAACATAAAATGACCTTACTATATGTAAATACGGATGTATGTTTGGGTTTGAAGGCTGCTGCCATGCATGCTCAGCACCAGGCATCCCATGGGCAGGGTAGAGCAAGAGGAATGCAATGCATCCACCCGACGAAGAGAATCTGATGTTTAATCAGTGAGGTAAAGGGTGTTTTTCCTGCGTAGAGACGGTACTGTGATCCAGAAGACTGACCAAACGTGTACAAATGAGTCACACTTTAGCATTAGAGGAGTTTACATTTAGATTGTAGCTAGTCTCGGAAGAGTGTAGGTGTGCATCGTAAGAGTTGCCCATGCAGCAGTTCTGTGTACCGACGCTTTGCCAGGCCCAGTGTAGACGTCAGGAACGTGATACTGCATCTAAATGCAAAACCCTGTTTGGTCATGGTTCACTTCCATTTTGGCATTAAGCAGGCACAAGCCAGTCTTCACCAGACATAAAGAGGAGCAGGGGTGTGGAATTCCTAATGCCCGACACGTAGAACATATCGTTTGGGGTCAAAGACACGTTCTTGTGCTCATTTTATCCACTGAACAAGTATGCCCAAATCCTGTAATGGATACGATTTAGCTGCCAGTTTACGGCTGTTGGAAGAAGGCAAGATTTGTATCCATGTGCATAAACTATTAAAATCTGCACACATGATTCACTAATGCAGAGCCTTTACTATACGAGTAAGAGCTCTAGGAAAAGTTAGTGAGCTGTAAGCTCAGCTAGCATTATTTGGTGTTTCCAATGTAAAAATGCGTACGTATGTTTGGAAAAGTTAACAAGATTTTGCTATTTTTAATGCTCGAAAGATGCTTCCTGTTTATATTCAAAAACATGCAGAAGATGGTTGACTTTAAAAATAAACTGTACACCAAAAAATTAGCAACCTTGAAAAAAATATAGAATATAGCAGCCAACAAGTATTTGATCCTTTATAAAAGACAGCTGCTGTTTAGGCAGTATATATCAAGGAAGAGCTTGGTACACCAAGCTTTTTATATTATATAAGAGATCGATTGGTTATCAATACAATCTGCAAGTGTATACTGGCCAGGGTTCCAGCATAAAACCTGCTGGCTGCCCTTGTACATTAGGAACTAGTAAAACAACTATGTGGGACCCTGCTCAATAACTTTCATAAAATTTCACAAGTTAGACATTTTCTATACAGGAGAAGAGATGTTCAGCAACTGCACCGCAGTGGTTGTAGGACAATTCAAAATCGTTACAAAGGAGTCCATCAGGAGCTTGGTTGCAAAAAGCTTGCTTAAAAAAAGCTCAGGTCAATACATTGCAACTAACTGCCAACTGTGAAGTTCTCAGACGGGAAGTACATAAGCTCACTACAAATAGGAGTGAAGTCACGGTTTTGAGGTCAGTTGGCATAAGTGCATAAGCCCAACGACATACTTCATCAGAAGAAATACATGGGTGAAGTGATAAAACTAACCAACTACTTTAACCACACTCGCCCATGGTACAAGAAGTTGGGTATCCACCGCATTTATTTGGCAATATTCAATTAATGTTGTGTAACGCAAGACTGCCACGGGAAGACTGATGACCTCCTTTGCTTTTACACTAGCTGTTACAGTTAGTCTCACTGCTGTAGAAGCAGTAGCTTTCAACTGATCTGTTGTGGGGACACCGAAAGAGTACAGGATCAACATGTTCCAGACATCATTCCTGCAAAAGAGGAAGAGTAAGCCATATCACAAATGAGGAGTTTGTACTCGGCAAGTAAAGAGGCAAGAGTTGTTACACTGTCCCAAGTGCCCATCTCAGATGCCTGTGCATTCCGACTTACTTCACTTTATACCAAACAAAAACGCTGGGAAACTGACAGAATTGGAGCCGGCAATTCATGTGACCTTAAATAGCTGTGCAGAAATACATACCTTTCATAACCCATCCCTGACTTGCCATTTCAGCCTTTTAATTTGTTCCATCTAAACTGGATAAACGCCCAAAGAATGACCACAATCTTTGCCTGCTTTTCGTCTTAAAATTGGACTTAAAACAACTAGGTCTTCAATTACTCTAGTGCAACACTGGTCACACTTGCTTTGACCTGCTTGCGCCTTTCTTCCTAAATCATAACATGTCAGACGTTCCCGCCCACTGCATTACAATCACGGTAGGCAACGCATTGCACACAACAAACTTTACAGCCACCTTGTTGTGATAGACGACCCTATTCACAAAACACCAATGTCCTTGGTCTTCCTGAAAATGCTGTTAAGGGAACAGAGTATGTACCAATATTGTAACTACAGATTTCCCATGTCGTTTTGCTCACACTGTTTGAGGAATCGCACAACAGGATATCCTTGGACAACCCCCCAAATTACTAACATGCAGGTGAAGGAGCTGAATGTGGTAGCTGTGGACTACATTCAAGGCAGTCCCATTGCCAGCCAGGAGCCAACTTTCAGCTGTGGGAGGGCTTGGCAAACAAGTGGAGCCCATTAAAGGGACAAGAGACAAGTTCTGAACCTAAAGAGGCTGATATGGGGCTGCATTAGTAAAGGTTCACCTGATCACACACAATATTAGTCTGGAGAGAGAGGGAGATGAGGATTGTCAAGATGTAGACCAGGCTTGTTTTCATTGAGATCTCGAGTAGATAGAAGAAAGAAGGTAACAGTGGGAGTGACACAATGATCACTACATCCACCACTAATCACAATGATCACTACATCCACCACTAATCACACAGCTCTTCAATCACATATGCAAATCATCATCCTCTGTGAACAGACGGATGTTCTTCACCAACCTCATTTTTCCCCTGCCTCATTCAGAGGTGGATGAGCCTCAGAGTTACCAGTAACATAGTCTCACCTGCTTCACCACTGGAAATCACTTTGGTAGAAGGCAGTCTGCCAAAGGGCTGTCACCATAAAGGCATCTGAAAGCCCATCCAATTTAATGGATGTCTTTCAACACCCTTTTCAAAATAATCAAAGCATGTAACCCAGGACATCTCCAAGCTCGTAGGAGAATACAATGATAAAGCATTCCACACTATCTGGGAGAGTGTCCAACTTCCTACACAATTTTTTATCTTGTAGTCAAAAGAATAAAATGCATAACAATGACATGACTACACCGATACTGGAGTTTTGGTATCTGTGATGCCACTTTCAGGCTACACTATTCATCTATTTGACAACTACACTGGCAGGTATGTATTTTCTGTATGGGAGAGGAAAGGCACCCAAATAACGCAATCAATGGTGACTTCACGTAGGGTGCGACTAGATTATTTGTCTTATTGTTCACTTAATGAAAAATGTGATCTCCCTGTGTTCCCAAACTTTTCCCATTTGAAACATTGTCTTGCATTCGTCAGTGGACCCCAAAGAACGTAATAGAAACTGATCAAAACTGTAACCTTCTGAGGGCTTTATTCACACAGAGCACGTTGGGGGAGACCAAAAAACTCCATAATTCAGGCAGTATTTGACAAAGGGCCGCTTGAGGTATCAAATGCATTGGAGATTGGGTATTGAAAGCACTAAAGGACACTGTACAATGAATAAAAAATGACGGAAGTAATACATTCTTGAAATCCTATGTGAAGCGATCATATTTAATTTGTTATACTACAATTGCAATCCACGATTAAAAACAGGTTTTGAAGTGAAGCAAAACAGGAAACCCGTGGGGTATCTAACAGAATGATGCTAGTAGGGTGAGAATCCTGTACGGGGCTAGTGTTAATAGATAAGACCTCATTAACACCATACTGACTTCAAGCAGCCCAAGCTTTGACTCATTGCTTTTGTGTGCAACAGATGCGGCCACTTAAGTGGGGTAGCTTTTCTCATGAGGATTTCAGAAGGGGTGTGTGAGGGGGGTGGGGGGGTTCATTCTCAGTGGCATTAAGATTGCGAACACTCCACCGATTTCCCTCCCACACACTTCACCCTTGTTAGAAATGGGGTCTTTGGTTGGCAGTCAGGTTACCTCCCTGTCCAAGCAAGGACCCTCACCCTAGTCAGGGTAAGTCACACACAATCCAAATTATCCACTGCCCACCCTCTGGCACCTTGGCACTGAGCAGTCAGGCTTAACTTAGAAGGCAATGTGTAAGGAATTTGTGCAATAAATCATTCAATAACACAGTAGAACACCACAAAAATACACCACACAGTGTTTAGAAAAATATATAATATTTATCTGATAAGATGCAGGTCAAAACGATTAAAATGCAATAAGTATATTTTGGAATATCACTGTAAAAATGAAATAAAGTGTCTTTAGTCTCTTAAAAGCAATAAATCTCTTGCAAGCACAAAGTACCTAATTTGCGTTCAAAATCTCCACAAAGAACCGCAGAGGAGGAGATGCGTGGAAAACTGGAAGGTGTGCGTCAATTTCTCAGGTGTCGTTTATTTTTCACGCAGGGAAGGCTTTGCGTCGATTTCCAGCACTCAGTCTTGAATCCTCTTCAGGTTGCAGGGTTTTCGGACTCCCTGGGGACAATGCGTTGAAATCCAGCGCTGGCAGGATGAAGTCACAGGGGCGGCATCAATCAGGTAGGTGTTGCGTGGAAAACTCCACTGCACGTCAGGCGCTTTGTCGATTCCTCTCTGGTAGTCGGGCTGCGTTGTTACGGCTCGACTATGCGTCAATCCAGTGGGCCTTGCGTTGAATTTCCAGTCACTACGCTCGTGCTGCGTCAATTTTCTCCTTGTGAAGTCGGGCTGCGTCATTTCAGTTTGGCGTGTGGAGAACTTTTTACCACGATGCAGGCTGTGCATTGTTTACTGACAGCTGTGCATTGATTTCCGCCACACAGCGAGTTCTTCTTGCAGGAATGAAGTCTTTTTGGTCCTGAGGCTTCAGGGAACAAGAGGCAAGCTCTATCCAAGCCCTTGGAGAGCACTTCTCAGCACAGCCAGAGAGCAGAAAGGCAGCAGGGCAACAGCAAGGCAGCAGTCCTTCACAGAAAGCAGTCAGGTGAGTCCTTTGTGCAGCCAGGTAGTTCTTCTTGGCAGGTTGCAGGTTTTCTTCTCCAGGATGGGTCTGTGACAAGAGTGTCTTGTCAAGAAGTGTCTAAGTTGGTAGGGTCAGAGACCCTGCTTAAATACCCAAATGTGCCTGGGGGTGTGTGGGGGGGAGACTTCAAAGAGTGGGTTAGAAGTGCACAAGGTCCCCTTTTATTTCCATCCTATCTGCCAGGGTCCCAGTAGGGGGTGTGGCAGTCCTTTGTGTGAGGGCAGGCTACTGTCCTTTGACATGTAAGTGTCAGGCCATCCACCCTCACAGCCCAGGAAAACCCATTCAATATGCAGATATGTGCAAGTGTGACTGAGCATTCGGTGTTTGCGGTTGTCGGAGTGAATGCACAAGAGAGCGGTCAACTAAACCTAGCCAGACGTGGATTGGAAGGCACAGAAGGATTTAAGGGTAGAGAAATGCTCACTTTCTAAAAGAAGCATTTCTAAAATAGTAATATAAAATCCAACTTAACCATTAAGCAGGATGTTGTATCACCATTCTGGCCATAATAAATATGACCGGCTGCTCCTTTCATATCAGGATCTACCACTCAAACACTATGAGGGTAGCCCTAATGCTATCCTATGAAAGGAGCAGGCCTCACAGCAGTGTAAAAAACGAATTTAGGAGTTTTACACTACCAGGACATATAGAACTCACATTCATGTCCTGCTATTACCTACATAGCACCCTCCCCTATGGGCTACCTAGGGCCTACCTTAGGGGTGGCATATGTAGAAAAAGGGGAGTCTAAGGCTTGGTAAGTACTTTTAAGTGCAAGTCAAAGAGGCAGTAAAACTGCACACACAGGCACTGCAGAGGGAAGCCTGAGACATGGTTAGGGGGCTACGTATGTGAGTGGCACAACCAGTGCTGCAGCCCACCAGTAGCATTTGATTTATAGGGCCTGGGGGCACATGTAGTACACTTGACTAGGGACTTACAAGTAAATTAAATAAGCCAACTGGGTATGAGCCACTGTCACCATGTTTTAGGGAGAGAGCATATGCACTTTAGCACTGGTTAGCAGTTGTAAAGTGCATAGAGTGCAAAAGCCAGCAAAAATGAGGTCAGAAAAAGAGAAGCAGGAAGGCAAAAGGTTTTTTGGGGGGGGGGGGGGGGGGGGGGGCTGCCGAAAGGTCATTTGCAACAACCCTCAAAAGATTCTGGAGCTTTATTTCCTTATAAAAATGTGTAGAAATCTAATTTTAGCCACAATTTGTTGTCTGCAAGGCAATCTAGGTAAGAAAACAGAGGGTTCCAGGCAAGTCACACCACCTTGGAGTTCCTTGGGGGTTAAGGTTTCAGAAGGGTCTGGAGTATGTAGGTTTCCTTGGGCTATCCACATGTCCAGGGTGAATGACTTTCGAAGGAAAAATCTTGTTTCCATGTTACGTTTTGCAATTTATTGTAGCAAAAAGGGAGGTAATGTATTGAAAAACAATTGTTATTAATTGAATTTCTATCCATTTTTGGTTTTCAAGGGTAAACCAGTGTGCCAGAAAGAATACATTTTGCAAACTGTCCTTTAAGTCACGATATTATGAGTAACCACAAATTCAGAGTATTACAAAATGAGAACTATTTCTAAACTCATTATCATGAGCACATTTAAAAAAATTAAATCCAAAGTTAAAACTTTAAAGTGCAAAGAAGTTACTTTCATACCCAGGTTCAGAATATTATTGTTACAGACTGGCCATCAGGGGAAAAATATTACAGAATAAAACATTATTGCCATTTTCTATATTGCTAAACTTATTTTCATTAGTTTTTGATTCCAATTGGCAAAACCATGAATTTAGGCACTTTCCACATATTTATAACTTTAAGGAATTAACCGCACACACCAACGATTTTCTTGAGGCCATTCTTTGGGAAAGAACATATACTTTCTTGCACACTCACTTTTTCTATTACTTTTTTTTTGTCCACATATATATGGAAAATGTCACTTACCCAGTGTACATCTGTTCGTGGCATGTTCCGCTGCAGATTCACATGCTATGCATATTCTGCCATCTAGTGTTGGGCTCGGAGTGTTACAAGTTGTTTTTCTTTGAAGAAGTCTTTTCGAGTCACGAGACCGAGGGACTCCTCCCTTTCGGCTCCATTGCGCATGGGCGTCAACTCCATCTTAGATTGTTTTCCCCGCAGAGGGTGAGGTAGGAGTTGCGAGTATACTAGATGTGCCCATGCAATGGAGTAGGTATGTATGTACATATTGTGTATCAAAAGAATATTTATTTACAAATTTACAATTTTCATTCAACTAATAACGGCTACAGGCTCCCGGGGAGGTGGGAGGGCGCATGTGAATCTGCAGCATCTCATTCCACGAACAGATGTACACTGGGTAAGTGACATTTTCCATTCGGTGGCATGTGTAGCTGGAGATACACATGCTGTGCATAGACTAATTAGCAGTAATCTCCCCAAAAAGCGGTGGTTTAGCCTGTAGGAGTTGAAGTTGTCTGAAATAACGTTCTTAATACAGCCTGTCCTACTGTGGCTTGTTGCGTTGCTAACACATCTACACAGTAATGCTTAGTGAATGTATGAGGCGTAGAACAGGTGGCTGCCTTGCAAATTTCTGTCATAGGTATATTCCCAAGAAAAGCCATTGTGGCGCCTTTCTTCCTAGTGGAATGTGCTTTTGGTGTAATAGGTAAATCTCTTTTTGCTTTAATATAGCAAGTTTGAATACATTTAACTATCCATCTGGCGATGCCTTGTTTGGATATATGATTACCTGCATGACGTTTTTGGAAGGCTACAAAATTGCTTTGTTTTACAAAACTGTTTTGTTCTGTCAATGCAATACATTAGTGCTCTTTTTATGTCTAATGTATGTAAGGCTCTTTCGGCTACTGAGTCTGGTTGCGGAAAGAAGACTGGGAGTTCCACAGTTTGGTTTAGGTGGAATGGTGATAAGACCTTTGGTAAGAAATTGGGATTTGTACGGAGAATCACTTTATTTTTATGTATTTGTATAAATTTTTCTTGAATAGTAAATGCTTGTATCCCACTTACTCTTCTAAGTGATGGGATAGCTATTAGAAAAGCTACTTTCCAAGTCAAGTATTGCATTTCACAAGAGTGCATGGGCTCGAATGGTGGTCCCATGAGTCTTGTTAATACAATATTAAGGTTCCACGAAGGTACTGGTGGTGTTCTTGGGGGTATGATTCTTTTTAGTCCCTCCATAAATGCTTTAATGACTGCGATTCTAAAAACCGATGTTGTATGCGTAATCTGCAGATAGGCAGATATTGCAGTGAGATATATTTTAATGGAAGAGAATGTTAGATTAGACTTTTGTAAGTGTAATAAGTAGCTTACAATGTCCTCTATGGAGGTATGTAGTGGTTGAATGTGATTAGTGTGGCAGTAGCATACAAATCTTTTCCATTTGTTTGCGTAACAATGTCTTGTTGTAGGTTTTCTAGCTTGTTTAATGACCTCCATACACTCTTGTGTAAGGTTTAGATGTCCGAATTCTAAGACTTCAGGAGCCAGATTGCTAGATTGAGCGATGCTGGATTTGGGTGTCTGATCTGTTGTTTGTGTTGTGTTAACATATCTGGTATGTTTGGTAATTTGATGTGAGGTACTACTGATAAGTCCAACAGTGTTGTGTACCACGGTTGGCGAGCCCAGGTTGATGCTATGAGTATTAGTTTGAGTTTGTTTTGACTTAGTTTGTTGACCAGATAAGGAATGAGTGAGAGGGGGGAAAAGCGTAAGCAAATATCCCTGACCAAATGTCCATAGTGCATTGCCCTTGGATTGCGGGTGTGGGTACCTGGACGCAAAGTTTTAGCATTTTGCGTTTTCTTTTGTTGCAAATAGGTCTATGTTTGGTGTTCCCCAGCGGAGGAAGTGATCATGTAGGATCTGGGGATGAATGTCCCATTTGTGAGTTTGCTAGTGACCTCGACTGAGATTGTCGGCTAACTGGTTCTGAATGCCTGGTATGTATTGTGCTATCAGGTGAATGTGATTGTGAATTGCCCAATGCCAAATCTTTTGTGCTAAGAGACACAGTTGTGACGAGTGTGTCCCCCCTTGTTTGTTGAGATAATACATTGTTGTCATGTTGTCTGTTTTGACAAGAATGTGTTTGCGGGCTACCAGTGGTTGAAATGCTTTTAATGCTAGAAACACTGCTAGCAGTTACAAATGATTTATGTGAAGTTGTTTTTGTTGATTGTCCCATTGACCCTGTATGCTGTGCTTGTTCAGGTGTGCTCCCCACCCTATCATGGAAGGATCTGTTGTGATAACAGCTAGAGGCACTGGGTCTTGGAATGGCAGCCCTTTGTTTAAATTTATAGGGTTCCACCATTGAAGCGAGAAGTGTGTTTGGCGGTCTATCAACACTAGATCTTGAAGTTGACCCTGTGCTTGTGTCCATTGTTTTGCTAGGCACTGTTGTAAGGGCTGCATGTGTAATCTTGCATTTGGGACAATGGCTATGCATGAGGACATCATGCCTAGAAGTTTCATTACAAACCTTACTGGGTAGTGTTGGTTTGACTGTATGCTTGATGTTATATTTTGGAACGCTAAGACCCTTTGTGGGCTTGGAGTGGCAATTGCCTTTTGTATGTTGAGTGTTGCTCCCAAGTATTGTTGTATTTGGGATGGTTGCAGATGTGATTTCTGGTCATTTATAGAGAACCCTAGTTTGTGTAGAGTTTCTATGACGATTGCGTGTGAAGACGACACTGTTGTTGAGTTTTGGTTTTTATGAGCCAGTCGTCTAAATATGGGAATACGTGCATGTGCTGTCTCCTTATGTGAGCGGCTACTACTGCTAGGCATTTTGTGAATACCCTTGGGGCCGTTGTTATTCCGAACGGTAACACTTTGAATTGATAGTGTACACTGTGTATTACAAACCTTAAGTATTTTCTGTGAGAAGGATGGATGGGTATGTGAAAATATGCATCCTTGAGATCTAATGTGGACATGTAGTCCTCCTTTTTTAGTAAGGGAACCACGTCTTGAAGTGTTACCATGTGGAAGTGGTCTGATTTGATGAAGAGATTCAGTGTTCTGAGATCTAAGATAGGTCTTAACGTTTTGTCCTTTTCTGGAATTAGGAAGTATAGTGAGTAGATGCCTGTTCCTTTCTGATGGTTTGGTACTATCTCTATTGCTTGTTTTTGTAATAGTGCTTGTACTTTTATTTGTAGTTGGTCTAAGTGTTGTTTGGACAGATTGTGTTCTCTTTGTGGCACATCTGGCGGGAAATTTGTGAATTCTATGCAATAACCATGTTGGATAATGGCTAGGACCCATGCGTCTGTGGTAATGTGTGTCCAGTTTTGATAAAATGCGGTCAGTCTCCCCCCCACTGGTGATAAGTGTTGGGGTTTTGTGACATTGAAGTCACTGTTTGGTCTGGCTTGTTTTGGGTGTCTGGAACTTTCCCCTTCCTCTTGTGAATTGTCCTCCTCTATAGGAACCACGAAACCCTCCCCTTTGGTATAGTGCCTGATAAGTGGGTCTGGTTTGAGAGGTGGAAGGCTGTGGTGTTTGCATTCAAAAACCTCCTCTGAATTGTGGCTTTCTAAATGTGCCTCTGACTTGTGGGGAGTAGAGCGCGCCCATGGCTTTGGCAGTGTCTGTGTCTTTTTTCAACTTTTCAATTGCTGTGTCCACTTCCGGCCCAAACAATTGTTCTTGGTTAAACGGCATGTTCAACACCGCTTGTTTAATTTCTGGCTTGAATCAAGAGCTTCTTAACCATGCATGCCTGCGAATGGTTACCGCAGTGTTGACCATTTGTGCTGCCGTGTCTGCAGAGTCTAGTGCGGACCTTATTTGGTTGTTGGATATTGCTTGTCCTTCTTCCACAACCTGCTGGGCAC
The DNA here is from genome assembly GCF_031143425.1 of Pleurodeles waltl. NCBI lineage: Eukaryota > Metazoa > Chordata > Amphibia > Caudata > Salamandridae > Pleurodeles > Pleurodeles waltl. Next base: position 741,320,696 of record NC_090450.1, on the reverse strand, counting down.
GTTTCTGGTGTTCTTTGGGCAAGTGTTGTATAATGTGTTGCATCTCGTCCCAGTGTGCCCTGTCGTAGCGAGCAAGTAGGGCTTGGGAATTAGCGATCCGCCATTGATTGTCTGCCTGTGCTGCCACTCGTTTGCTTGCTGCATCAAACTTTCTGCTCTCTGTCAGGCGGTGGAGCGTCTCCTGACGATTGAGAGTTTGCTCTCTTTCTTGCTGCTCCTACAACCACTGAGTCCGGTATAAGATGTTGTGTTATGAACACAGGATCTGTTGGGGGAGGCTTGTACTTCTTTTCCACCCTAGGCGTGATAGCCCTTCCTTTAACTGGCTCCTGGAATACTTATATTGCGTGTTTGAGCATACCCGGGAGCATTGGCAGAATCTGGTAGGAAGTGCGGTGGATGCCAAGGTGTTGAACAGGAAATCATCCTCTATTGGCTCAGAATGCATTGCTACGTTGTGGAACGTAGCTGCCCTGGATAGTACCTGCGTATATGTAGTACTGTCCTCTGGAGGTGATGGCTTTGTTGGATAACAATCCGGACTGTTATCCGATACTGGTGCATCATATAAGTCCCATGCATCCGGATCATCCGGTGTCATCCCTGTATGTGTGGGTGACTGCATTGGAGGTGTTCCCACTGGAGACAGTTGTGGTGAGTGTGGTGGGGAAGGTTGTGGTGAAAACCTTGGTGGTGGGGATTTTTCTCTAGCCACCTTCGCCTTCGGCTGCATTTCTGTCTCCTGAAATGCCAGTTTTCTTTTAGTCTTGACTGGAGGGAGAGAGAGTTTGTATTTTTCCAGTCTCTTCTGGATATGCAACCTCCTTTGTGTATGGTCCGGTTCGTCCATACTTATTTCCTGCTCAAACATATGTCTTTCCTTCATTTGGCTGGAAAGTCTTTGCTCTTCTGTGTAAGAGCTTCTTTTCGACTCCGAAGCTGCTTTTTTCGGTACCGATGTTTCAGAAAATGTCTTTTTCGGTTCCAATGATATTTTTCTCACTTTGGGTGAGTCGAACTCTCGGTGTCGAGATCGTTCGGTGGCGGAATCTCGACCGGAGTCTGAAGTCTTCGGCAAATCTCTGGCCTTTTTCGGTGCCGATGTTTGGTCACCTTCTTTTCGATGGGTTGAGCCATGGCCTGCTGGCGGTGGCGTCCCCTTGGCCTTAACGATCTTGGTGTGAGTTTTGGACGGGGCAGGTTTACTCACTGTTCGCTGCACCTTCGAGGTTCGGTCACTTTCGGATTCGTCCGAGTCCGATCACTGGATGGAAATTCTTTCCTCCTCTCCGACGTCGAGTTACTCTCTTGGTGTAAACGCCATTTGCAGTCTTCTCACTCGATCACGTAGGGTCTTTTTAGATCGAAACGCTCTACAAGCCTCGCAAGTATCCTCCCTGTGTTCTGGTGATAAACACAGATTATAGACCAGGTGCTGGTCTGTATAGGGATACTTCGAGTGGCACTTCGGAGAGAGGCGGAAGGGGGTCCAGTCCATTAGTCTTCGACGATGGATGTGGTCGGGCCGCCCAGGCCCCGCTGAAGGACGGAAGCCCCGAAAGGCCGCCAGAGCGCTCCTGTTGTCGGTGCCGATACAATAACACAAACCCGGTACCGAACGAGAACAATACAGTCGAATTTCCGATATTTAGCTAACTTTCCCGATTCTAAATACGGAGCGAAGAGGAACACGTCCGAACCCGATGGCGGAAAGAAAACAATCTAAGATGGAGTAGACGCCCATGCGCAATGGAGCCGAAAGGGAGGAGTCCCTCGGTCTCCTGACTCGAAAAGACTTCTTCGAAGAAAAACAACTTGTAACACTCTGAGCCCAACACTAGATGGCAGGATAATGCACAGCATGTGTATCTGCAGCTACACATGCCACCAAACATATACATACATATATATATATATATATATATATATATATATATATATATATATATACACACACATATACATATACATATATATATAGATATATATATGTATTCAGAAAAACTGGTGCAGTGTAATCGCACACCAAGGGCTGCACAACATCCAAACAGGCTCGTAAAAATGTAGAGTCAAAAACCACTTCTAGTTAATTTCATCGGCTGCTATTTATTGAAAAAAGTTTAAATGCAGGTTAAATTCGAACCGCATAAAAAGGTATATGAAGCACAAAAAAAGTCAATAATGTGCCCACCAGGAACAAACACACGCTGTCCCAACCAAATGTCGACGCGTTTCAGCAAAAGCCTTCAACAGGACATTGGCAGACATTTTAACACCCAGCTATTTAAACCCTATAGTCCTTCTTTGTTGTTAACTACATAATTAGAGGGAAGTGCAAAAGGAGTGGCCATTTTGTAACATAACAGTTTTAGATTTGAAAGTTAGAAAATAATAATCCTATGCTTAGATGGAATATAAACTTCAAATATAACATTGTGTATTTCTTTTATATTGTAATGCAATATCACATATATGATGTGATCGCCTGTAAATGCATAAATGATATATAGTCTTAATTAATAACTATTAAATACAGGGAAGAGAACAACCCATATATATGTTTTTTTCTCTTTTTTTTTCCTTTTTTCTTTCTCTCTAATATCAAAGAATTATCCACTTTTTACTTGACAGTTTTGGAAGCATGATATATAATTAGATAAATACATAAATATGTGTACTATAATTTAATTACAATACAATCAATCTATATACAAGCTATAAATAAATAAATTGAATAATTCCAATCGATTCTTATCAAGGAATGGCAATAAGAGATATATAAAAAGGACAGATATATAAATAAATGTTAATAACCAAAATTCTATACAATTTGTGCTAATATACAAATATCTCAATTGATCCTAATAACAATATCAAATTCAATTATGAATAAGTAGTTACACAATACATAAGATTATGGTCCTCTAAATATTGATATACTGTCAAAGGAAAAAATTATTGTATCCATAACACAGGCAAAACTATCATTGATCTTGAAGTTGCAAAGGAAACCCAACAAATTCGGCAACAGGGATATATATGTACAGACCGCAAGAACCTCCCTCAAATGTGCATAATACAGTGCAAAGGTGAATTAGATGAGTGTAACACCATAAAAGAAATTAATACTGTGATATATAAAATAACAAAATAAACTAAGTTCCAATCCAGAAATCTCATTAAACAATAGAGGATCCTAAAAAGCATTTTTTTAAGTGTCAAATGAATTTCATGTTTTCTACTGTAAAAATGTATAAAGAGGAATCTAAAATCTCACAGATGTACATGAAGCTCTGCATCCAAATTATGATCCCAGGGGTTTTCTGTGCCTAAAAGTAGAATCATTTTCGACTCAGTTTGTCTCAGGTTGGCAGTTCTATTGCCCCCCCCGGGGGTGAGCAGCAATAGTTTTAACACCATAAAATGTGCATGTGAATCTGCAGCAGAACATGCCACGAACAGATGTACACTGGGTAAGTGACATTTTCCGTTCAATGGCATGTGTAGCTGCAGATACACATGCTATGCATAGATTACAAAGCAGTTTTACCTCCCATAAGTGGTGGTCAGCCTGTAGGAGTTGAAGTTGTTTGAAATAGTGTTCCGAGTACAGCCTATCCTACTGTGGCCTGCTGTGTTGCTAACACATCTACACAGTAATGCTTAGGAAATGTATGTGATGTTGACCAAGTGGCTGCTTTACAAATTTCGACCACTGGTATGTTTCATAAGAAAGCCATTGTAGCCCCTTTTTTCCATGTGGAATGTGCTTTAGGTGTAACTAATAGCTGCCTTTTAGCTAACATGCCTGGATGCATTTTACTATCCATCTATCTAATCCTTGCTTTGAAATAGGGTTACCAGTATGTGGTTTTTGAAACGCCACAAATAATTGCTTGGCTTTCCTAAAATAATTTAGTTTTATCTATGTAATACATTAGAGCTCTTTTAATATCTGATGTATGCAGGGCTCTTTCTGCTACAGAGTCTAACTGTGGGAAGAAGACTGGTAGTTCCACTGTTTGATTGATATGAAACGGTGATAAAACCTTGGGGAGAAATTTTGGGTTTGTTTGAAGTACAACTTTATGTTTGTGTACTTGTATGAACGGTTCTTGAATAGTGAAAGCTTGGATTTCACTAACTCTTCTTAATGAAGTAATTGCAACTAGGAAGGCAACTTTCCATGTTAGGTATTGAATCTGACATGAGTGCATAGGTTAAAATGGTGGACCCATGAGTCGTGTGAGCACTATGTTTAGATTCCACAAAGGCACTGGAGGTGTTCTAGGTGAAATGATGCATTTTCATCCTTCCATGAAGACTTTGATAACAGGGACTCTAAATAAAGAGCTGTGTTGTATATTTTGAAAATACGCAGAGATTGCAGTGAGATGTATTTTAAAAACGGACAAAAAGGCTAAATTTGCCTTTTGTAAATGAAGCAATAACTTACAATGTCTTGTATTGACGCTGAAAGGGGGGGTAATTTGTTTAGATTGACAGTAATACACAAACCTTTTCCATTTGTTTGCATAACACTGCGTGGTAGTGGGTTTTCTTGCTTGTTTAATTACTTCCATACATTCAGTTGGTAGTTGTAGATAACCAAACTATGACCTTAGGAGCCAAATCGCTAGATTGAGTATTTTGGGATCTGGATGCCTGATCAGTTGTTTGTTTTGTGTTAACAGATCTGGTCTGTTGGGGAGTTTGATATGTGGTACAACTGACAGATCTAACATTGTCGTGTATCAGGGTTGACGTGCCCACATTGGTGCTATAAGTATGAGTCTGAGTTTGTTTTGACGCAGTTTGTTGACTAGAAATGGAATGAGCGGGAGGGGGGAAAAGCATAAGCAAATATCCCTGACCAATTCATCCATAGAGCATTGCCTTTGGATAGAGGATGTGGGTACCTGGATGCGAAGTTTTGGCATTTTGCGTTTTCGCTGGTGGCGAATAGGTCTATGTCTGGCGTTTCCCAGTGGGGAAAGTATGTCTGAAGCACTTGGGGATGAATTTCCCCACTCGTGCGTTTGTTGATGATCTCGGCTGAGAACATCTGCCAATTGGTTGTGTATCCCTGGAATGTATTGTGCTACCAGGTGAATGTTGTTGTAGATTGCCCAATGCCAAATCTTTTGGGCTAGGAGGGACAGTTGAGATGAATGGGTCCCTCCTTGTTTGTTTAGGTAATACACTGTTGTCATGTTGTCTGTTTTGATAAGGATGTTCTTGTGAGTGAGAAGAGGCTAAAAAGCTCTGAGTGCTAGGAATACGGCTAGCAATTCTAGGTGATTTATGTGAAATTGTTTGTGTTTGGCGTCCCATTGTCCGTGAATGTTGTGATTGTTGAGGTGTGCCCCCCATCAAATCATTGATCCATCTGTTGTAAATATGGTCTGAGGCACAGGGTCTTGAAAAGGCCGCCCTTTGTTTAGATTTGTGGAATTACACCACTGAAGTGATATGCCTGTTTGGCGGTCGATCAACACTAGATCGTGAAGTTGACCCTGTGCCTGTGACCATTGCTGTGCAAGGCACTGTTGTAAAGGCTGCATGTTTAATCTTGCATGTGGGGCAATGGCGATGCATGATGTCATCATGCTCAACAGTTTCATTACGAATTTGACAGTGCGCTGTTGGCCTGGCTGAATTTGTGCCAATACATTGTGAAATGCTTGTACTCTTTGTGGACTTGGGCTTGCAAGTGCAGTTTGTGTATTCAGTGTGGCTCCTAAATACTGTTGAATTTGCGCAGGTTGTAGGTGTGATTTTTGGTACTTTATGGAGAACCCTAGGGTGTGTAGGGTTTGTATTACATAATGTGTATGGTTTTGACACTGTGTATGACTGATTTTATTAGCCAATCGCCGAGATATGGAAAGAACTGAATGCGTTGTCTTTTTAGGTAGGCAGCTACTACTGCCAGCATTTTGTAAATACTCTGCGAGCTGTTGTTATCCTGAAGGGTAAACTTTGAACTGGTAATGTTTTCCATGAATTACAAACCGGAGGTATTTTCTGCGCGCTGGGATGGATGGGTATGTGAAAATACGCATCCTTGAGGTGTAATGTTGCCATGAAATCTTGCTGCTGTAGCAGTGAGACCACATCCTGTAGTGTTACCATGTGAAAGTGTTCTGACAGGATGTTAAGATTGAGAGTTCTGAGATCTAATATGGGTCTTAAGGTTCTGTCTTTTTTGGGAATAAGGAAGTACAGGGAGTAGACCCCTGTTCCTATTTGATCTTGTGGCACAAGCTCTATCGCTTGTTTGAGTAACAGAAATTTTACTTCTTCTTGCAACATTGAGATAGATATGTTGGGTGGAGAGATTGTGTGGTTTTAGTGGAGTATTTGGGGCAATTTGTGCCAATTCTATGTAATAACCATTGTGGATAATAGATAATTCCCAGTTGTCTGTTGTTATAGGTAGCCAATTGTTGTGGAGCCTTTGCAGTCTTCCCCACAGGTGAGGTGTGAGTTGGGAAGAGATGGAGTAAATCACTGTTTTGGCTCCTGTGAGGCTTGTTTTGTTGATTGATATTTTCCCCTGCCTCTGTGGTATTGGCCTCTGTAATTACCTTTAAACCCACCTCGTTGGTATTGAGGTTGGTAGGTTGACTTTGATTGTGAGGTGGATGCCTCTGGTGTTTGCGTTCTAAATCCACCTCTGTATTGAGGTTTCCAAAAGGATCCCCTATATTGTGTTGTATACAAAGCACCCATGGCTTTAGCGGTGTCTGAGTCTTTTTTCATTTTCTCAATAGCCATGTCTACTTCAGGGCCAAAAAGTGTTTTTTGATTATACGGCATATTAAGGACTGCCTGCTGAATTTCAGGCTTAAACCCTGAAGACCTAAGCCATGCTTGTCTCCGTATAGTAACAACAGTATTAATTGTTCTAGCTGCTGTGTCTGCAGAATCTAGGGCTGATCTGATTTGGTTATTGGTAATAGCCTGCCCTTCCTCGACTATTTGTTGTGTCCTTTTATGTTGGTCTTTGGTGAGATGTTTTATGATATCCTTCATCTCATCCCAGTGGGCCCCATCATATGTAGCCAATAGTGCTTGGGAGTTGGCTATCCTCCATTGGTTGGCTGCCTGCGATGCTACCCTTTTGCCCGCAGCATCAAATTTTCTGCTCTCCTTGTCTGGTGGGGGTGCATCTCCAGATGAGTGGGAGTTGGCTCTCTTTCTGGCCACGCTTGCAACTACAGAATCAGGAGGCAGTTGTTGGGTAATGAATCGTGGATCAGAGGGAGGTGGTTTATACTTTTTCTCCACTCTGTGAGTAATTATCCTGGCTTTGACTGGCTCTTGAAATATCTGGTGTGCATGCTTTAACAGGCCTGGAAGCATGGGAAGGGACTGATAGGTAGTGTGTGTAGAGGATAATGTGTTAAAGAGAAAATCATCCTCTAAGGGCTCAGTGTGCATGGCGACATTGTGGTAGGATGCGGCCCTAGCTAAAACCTGAGTATATCTGGTGCTATCCTCCAGTGGTGATGGTTTGGAGGGATAGCAGTCTGGGCTGTTATCAGGAATGGGATCTGGTTCATAGAAATCCCATGGATCCACTTTGTCTTGTGAATCAAAAGAATGTACAGGAGATTGTACAGGTGTGTGAGTAGTAGGTGGAGAGACAAGCAGGTGAGGGGAATGAGGAGAAAATTGTGGAGGTGGAGATTTTTGTTTAGTCTTTGTCACTTTAGCTGGTGGCTGAGCAATGTCCAATTGTTCTTGAAAGACCAGCTTCCTCTTAGGGTTCAGAGGAGGTGCAGTTATAATTTTGCCAGTGTCCTCGTGAATGTGACTTCTGGCTTGCCTTTCATCTATATCCTCCATCTGTATGTGTTCCTCCGAAATTCTATGGCTTTCTTTAAGTACTTTCGAAAGTCCATGTTCCTCTGTATAAACTGGCCTTTTAGGCTCCAAAGCTGTTTTTTTCGGGATCGAAAGGCTGGGAGTGGATGCTGGCCTCTGCTCCGAAAGCGATTTTCGAGGTTTCGACTCGAAGGGTCGATGTTTGATAGTTTCGGAGCCACTGCTTCGGCTTGAGTGCGAAGGCTTTGGTGGCGTGGACTTTTTCGGTGCTGAAGTTGTTGGTTGGTCACCGAAGGTCTTTTTGCGGGTCGAGCCATGGCCTTCCGATAGTGGCGTTCCCAAGGCCTTATATTTGGGTTTGGCTGTGAAAGGGCCAGGCGTACTCACGTGCTGTCTTGCCATTACCGGTCTGTCCTCCTCGGACTCCTGCTCGGAGTCGGACCATCGGACGGAGACTGCAGTGTGCATAATCTCCTCTTTCCCGACGTCGAGACGTTCTGTGCTCTTCGATGCCATCTCCAGGCTTCGTGCTCTTCTGTCTCAGAGAGTTTCTTTGAACGGAAGGATCTGCAGGCCTCGCAATTTTCTTCCCAATGGTCTGAGGAGAGACAGATTACAGAGGAGATATTTGTCTGTGTAGGGAAATCTGGAGTGGCACGGAGGACAAAAGCAGAATGGGGTCCGGTCCATGAGGCTTCCACGCGGTCTGCCGGACCAGACCAGAGTTGGCCACGGGCGTCCCAAAGGGCGAGTAAAAATGTTTGACCCGACGGTACCGAAGTGTCGCTGAGAGATGGTACGCAATCGAAACAATACAGACTAGAATTAGCGAGTTATAGAACTTTTCCGACTCGAACTATCGGAGCAAAAAGATACACGTCCAAACCCGATGGCGGAAAGAAAACAATCTAACATGGAGTCAATGCCCATACACAATGGAGCCAAAGAGGAGGAGTCACTCGGTCCCGTGACTCGAAAATACTTCTTTGAAGAAAAACAACTTGTAACACTCTGAGCCCAACACTAGATGGCAGAATATGCATAGCATGTGTATCTGCAGCTACACATGCCATCGAACATACATACACACATATATATTCCCAAAATGTGCTGGAAAAGGACTCAAATTTGGCCTGGTTAACATTTGTGGAAAAAATTAAGGAAGGTTAAGCACAAACTGGCTCAAGTATCAGGGCTCAGCACTGGGTAGACTAGGGAGTAGAGGGGAAGATGGAATAGTTTCTTACCTGTAACTCCAGTTCTCTCGTAGGGGTATTTCCATGATGGTCATAAGCATTAAACAGTTCCACCTGCCTGCGGGGATCCGGAGCACTTTTTCGAATATGTCTTAAGTATTGATGTTCACCTTTCTTCAGGAAGGCCTGCATAGTCACTTAAGAATGTCATTATGTAGCCTAAAGGATTAGACTACACTGGCCAAAGTTCTTCATCTTGTTAATACAAAAGGAAAATAGACCAAGGAGATGTGCATGAATATTTTGTAAAATAACAGAAAAAAAAAATTCTTTCACAAACCCTTTTGTAATCTAAGATAAGGATGAAGGCGTGTAAGGCAGTGTAGCCCATAGGCTGCCATTATAAAGGAAGAAAAGAAAAAAAAAGAAGACTGTCTTTAAGAAGACCTGGACCTCCAGTATCCCATCATGCCTAGTGAGAGGCAGTTACCTCGGTTCTTTTTGTCGGCGGTTCTAGCAGATTTAGAGTGATACGTGAAATATTATTTGTCTAGTCCACCAGGGAGAAGGCAGGGTTGCTTATGACGATCATTGAAATACCCCTACGAGAGAACTGGGGTAACAGGTAAGAAAATATTCCTTCTCTTGTCTGGGATTTCCATGTATAGTCATAACCGTTAAATATAGTAGCAAGCCCATCCTACTGAAAGCAGTGGAGTATACAGAACAATAATGAAATAGTTAATCAAGCAAAGAGATTTCAGAGAGGAGCCTGCCCTACTTGAGCATCTGTCCTCGCATCAGAATCAAGAAAGTAGTGCTTAGTGAACTTGTGGACAGACCTCCATGTAGCAGCTTTACAAATATCTGCTAGAGGGATACTTCTCATTAAGGCAGTCATGGCTGACTTGCCTCTGGTAGAGTGTGCTTGTGGGCTGTCACTAGCTGGTAACAGTACAGAATACACAAGACAATCAACTTAGAGAGTGACTGTTTGGAGGTGGCAAGACCGTGTGAACCAGACCATGGTTAAAGATCAGTTGCTGTGATCTGAGAATAGATTTGGTCTAGGTAAAATTTTAAAACCCTCTTTACGTCCAGAGAGTAAAGTGCTCTCTCAGCCAGAGTAGATAGATTTTGAAAGAAAGTTGATAATGAAATAGTCTTGTTTACATGAAAAGACATACCCTTGGATAGGAATTCAGGATGTGTCCTCATAACTACTTTGGAAGAGTGGAATACCATGTATAGTTCCTGAGCAAAGAGGGCCTGGATCTCACTAACTCCGCGTGCTGATGTAATTGACACAAAGAAAGCAGTTTTTAAAGTGAGGTGTTGGAGAGATGCCTTGTGTATAGGGTCAAAAAGTTGCTCCACTAGACGTCAAAGGAGCATGTTAAACTCCCATGGCAGAGAAGGACGCCTAATAGGAGGAAATACCTTCTTTAACCCATCTAGGAAGTCTTTCACTGGTACTTTAAAGAAAGAGGTTTGTGAAGGACTTTTTCTGTATGCAGCGAGAGCTGCCAGGTGTACTTTAATGAAAGTATTGCAGACCACATTAATGAAAGAATAGCAGACCACATTTAGCAAGGTGCAATAATTATGGACGAATAACACCCTCTTTGCAAGATGTGGGGTCTATGTTCTTGGAAGAACACCAGATGCAGAACCTCTTCCATTTGAGGCAGATGGAATGGATGACCGCTTTGCCTCTTTCAGAACCTTCATATAGTCTTGTGGTAGGTTAAGGTGACCATAATGTACTAGGTAAGGAGCCATGCTGCCAAATTCAAGTAGGAGATATTGGGGTGTCTCATCTGTCCTCCGAATTTCGTCAGGAGGTCTGGCCTGCATGGCAGCCTGAGATGTTAACTGAGCGACCGGTGAAGAAGGTCTGGGAACCACCATTGTCTGGATCGATGAGAATCATCCTGGCTGTCGTTGACTAGAGCTTAAGTAGGACTGCTGAGGTCAGGGGAATTTGTGGAAAAAGGTAAAGAAATTTGTTGGACAAGTCAATCCATAGGGAATTCCGTAACAATTCTGGATGGTAAAACTAGGCGGCAAAGACACTATATTTTGTTTTCCACTATGGCGAAGAAGTCGAAAGAAGATGTGCCCACAAGCGGAAGATATTTGGAATGACGTCTTTGTTCAGTACCCAATCGTGGTGATCGTCGAGAACCTGCTAAGTGCATCTGCTTGGACATTCTGAACGCCTGGAAGGTGAGTTGCACTTATCTTCAAATTCCTGGCAAGGAGCCAGTGCCAGATCATCCGGACTTCTTGTGACAGGGCTCTGGATTTGGTTTCCTGCTGCTTGTCCAGGTAGTACATGGTGGTTTTATTGTCTTTCTGAAAAAGCAGGGTGTCAGTATTGAAAGACAGGAGAAAGGCCTTGACAGCTAGGTGAACTGCACAGAGTTAGAGACTGATGTGGTATGTTGTTTCCCTAGGATACCATAAGCCTTGTATTTGTAGGTGATGCATATGAGCTCCCCATCCAAGCAGAGAGGCATCAGTCAAAATGGGGTATGTTGAAGGCTGTTGACGAAATGGCATCTCGATTGGTTGGAGACCACCACCAGCTGGGGGATCAGATTGCATGGAAGGACAGAATTATTCTGTCTTCCCAGTTTCCCATCAATTGGTCCCACTGGTCCAATAGGCACCCCTGTGGAGGTCGCAGGTGGAGGCGAGTGTTGAGTCAGAAAATGCTGGAGGCCATGGAGCCAAGAACTGAGGAGACTGTGTGCACTGTTGGATGATGCATAGTTTTGAGACCTCGACACTTCAGGAGAATGGATCAGCGTTGTCCCTCCAAAGGGCACACGTTTTCTTGAAGTGTGACGATGGTAGCTCCTAAGTAGTGCAACTTCTGGACTGGTGTTTTGAACTTGAGAAAGTTGACATGAAGCCCCAACCGATAAAGGAAATCGCAGGTCCATTTGAAGTGCAGTTGGGCTTCTGGAAAGGTGGATGCCTTGATCAGAAAGTCGGCCATGGATGGGTAGACAAAGATTTGGTGCTTCCGAAGATGTGCTACTAACACAGCCATGCACTTGGAGAAAGTTCTGGGTACCGACTTAAGGTCAAATGGTAGGACGGTGTACTTGAAGTTGTCTTCCCCACAACAACCTTAGGAATTTCCAATGCTTTTTTGAGATGGGTATATGAAAGTAAGCATTGTGCAGGTCGACAGAGAAAAGTCAGTCTTCCTGATGAATTTCTGGGTTTATTTGGTGTAAGGCCAGCATCCTGAACTTTTCCTTTCAAATCCATTTGTTGGCGAGCTTGAGACCAAACATAGGTCTGAACTCCTGCTTGTCCTTTTTTTGGCCTGAGGAAGTACCTTGAGTAAATGCCTTTTCCCCGCTGGTTGAGGGGAATAGGTTCCACAGCCTTCTTTTCCAACAGGATGGTGACCTCCGCTTTTAGAATGTCGAGATGAGAAGTGGATGCCCTTGGTGGAATAGACTGTGGTGGGGCACAAAATCTGAGACCATACCCATTCTGCACAATGTTAAAGATCCAGGCGTCTGTTTTAATGTGTTACCACTCTGTCAGTTAATTGGTGAAGGTCCTACCGCCTCCTCCCTCCCCCCTCCCAGAGCGGGTATTTGAAGAGGGAGAAGAATGGATTCAGGGTTTGAAGGCTGGAGGTTGATGAATACCCTGTTTGGGCTGATGTGCCGCCCGTCGTCTTTGCTGTTTATGCTGAGGTTAGAAGGGCCTTTGATACTGCTACTGAGATCTTCCAGGCATCCAATGAGGTATTGGAACCCTGAGAGGGAAAGTAACATTGGAAAGGTCAGAAGGATCTGCGTTGATCTTTGGATCTTTCAAAACCTACAGTTTTCACAGTGCATATATCAGTCTTCATCCTTGCCATTTCATCATCAGCATGACAGCCGAACAGAGTGGAACCCAAGAATGGCAAGTTCTGCATACGTTGCTGAGCGCTGGGTTTTAGTGATGTTAGCTGGGGTCCAAGCATGCCTTCTCAAGGTCACTCCATGGCAGTAAGAATGTGCTGAGAGCAAGGATGAATCTGCTGCTGCACTAATGATTTGATTAGAGACCACAGCACCTTCTTGGACGATCTCCAAAACATCCTCCCTCTGATCTCTCGGGAGGTGGTCTGCAAAATGAAGGATGGAGTCCCATAGGGCTCTATCATATCTGCCCAAGAGGGCTGTTGCACTGGGCGCTTTTATAGATGTAGCTGCTGAATTACAGACTTTGCGACCTGTGGAATCCAACTTTCTACTCTCTTGTCCGGTGAAGTAGCAGAAGGAGATGTGGCATGTGACTTGCGGGCAGCCAGGATTACTACTGACTCAGGTGGTGGATCGGTCTGTAGAAACAAAAGATCTTGTTCCAGAGGGTGATACTTTTCTGGAGCTTGGGAGGCGCCCACTTAGCCACAGCACGAAAAAAACTTCCACGATGTGTTCAAGAAGACCCGGCACTAGCGGAAGCATAGGCCTCGAGGATGTAGATTGATGGAGCGTTTCAAATATTGTGTAGTTGGATGGTGTTGGAACAGCCATAGGAATATTGAGCTTCATTGCACCAGGAACAAGAACTTCCTGAAAGGTGGTTATATCATCCACCGGTGAGGAATAAGACTGAGAAGAGTCTGATATTGTGGGCGAATAGTCCTGAAGGATGATGACGTATCTCTGTGATCGAGACGGTGAGATCGCAATCTTGACCTATGTCACATTCTGTGAAGGGAGTGTCTCGATCTTTTAGATGAGCGGCCCAATGTCTGATGGCCATGTCTGAAATGGTGGCACGATCTTGAGCGTAGTCTGGGAGCTGGAACGGTGCGAGGCACATGTGGCACTGAAGAAGATGGAGGCACAGGTGCCGGAAGAACTGGAGAAGCCAGTAGCACCAAAGGCAGACCTTGAGGTGAAGGCTGAGAAGATGTTGCAGCCGGCAGGGAAAAGGTGGCCGGAGGAAGAGGAGGAGATGAGGGGAGGAGCACCAGCAAAGGAGAAACTTCTCTGGAATGGCGCAACTCCAGTAGAGAATAAACCCTTCTGCGTTTTTTCTCCTCGACGTAGAGGGGCTCTTTGACGTCTAGACATTGACATTAATTGGCTCCTCAACGCTGCGCTGTCACGCCGGCGTTTCCTTTGTTGCGGCGGCGAGTTAATCAACATTGATGTACTCCGATGGCGTGCGTGAGGAGCAGAACTCAGACATCAAATGGGACCAAAAAACGTGTTCTTGCAGAAAAACCCTCTCAGACCACCCACGCCCACTGGCAGCTAAGGGAAGAGCTCTAGTGGAGGACCAACCTTCCCCTCACTCAGAGGTTCCACTGGCTTCTTGCTGGTGTTGTCTCTCTGCTCTCCCTTGAAGTCGAATCTTCTGTCACACAGGGTGGGCCTGGAAAATGTCTTACAGGTGTTACAGGAGGCAGGAAGGTGTGAAGAAGGTAGGCAGATGATACAGACGTCATGGGAGTTTGTTTTGGCCTTTTTCTGCCACAGCGTGGACATTTGTCAAAATCGAGAAGGCATTTTTTTAAAGCAAAAATGCCTTAATTCCAGTCAATAAAATACAAAAAACAGGGAAAAGTAAAAGAAGTCGAGTAAAGCTGTTGTCACTGACATTTTTGATCAATTTTGGAAGAAAAAAAACCTAAGTCGAGCTCAATGCTTTAGGGTCCTGTTAGCAGGAGCCGGAAAAAAAGAACTGAGGTAACTGCCTTTCATTAGGCATAATGGGACATAGGACGGCTAGGTGTTCTTAAAGACACAGTCTCCTTTTTGAATCTCAATTTAATCACCAACCAACTTCTGATTAACATTACCTCCCTCCTTGCCTTTCAACAACGGGCCAAAACATCTGCTTTAAAACCAGTCACCCATGAAGCCCATCTACTCTGTAATGTTACAATTTACCATGTGCTCCAAGATTCTGCTTTGAAAGGTGTTCCTTTGAGGGCCTAGAAACCATGCAGAGACCCCTCTTCAGTCATCACCTTTCAATGAACCAGACTCTTCATGAGGTCAGACTACTAGAGTGCTCGATCCCTTGCAGTTCCTTCAATGACTGCTCCTCTTTTGAAATGTCAGCTGCAGCTGGTTTCACCACTCTGTTTCTCCAATACCTCCTCCCATCTCTCTACATGGGGATCCAGATGTTGCATACCACCTGCAGGTCAGGCACTTCCTCTTCAATTCATTTCTCAGGATTCTCATGTAAACGGATGTAGGCAGTCCCATAACGCAAGTCCCTCCTTTTCAGCAAAGCAACACACAGGTTTAGGTACATGGTAATTCAATGTCCCGGAAATCGGAATTCTCTGGTATTTGTTGCTGCCCAATTATCATTTATTTATTCTGGAAATGTGCACTCAGAAGGCAATCTGGGTGCTGTGGGACTGTGAATAAGGGGTCCTAGTAAGATAAGTTCAATGATCGCCACCTAACTAGAACAGCCTACAGACACAACCATCAAAGTAGTTTAATTTGGTCTCCTAAGAAAGTCCCTGAATTCTAATGTCATTGCATAGGAAGCAGCTTTTGCAGCCCACAACATATCCTTAGTGAATTACGTTTTGTTCCATTAGTATGAGCTTCTGCTTCAAGGATGTGTGCCCTTATGTTTGCCTGCCTCAAGCGTCTTCCAGAGAAAACAATCCCTCTCAACTTATTCAAGGCTCTCATGACCACTTCAATCTCTTGTTTTACCTCTCACTTAAGAAAAATCATTATTTAGGCATCTCAGGAACTGCTCCATGAATGTCAAGGTTATCAGAGTAACCAGTCTTCTTCACTGTATGGAAACATCAGGCCCACTGGAGGTGAAACTGGTTGGGTGTTCTTTTGTTGCTCTTTCTGTGTAGCTGATGTAGAGAGCAACCCTCAACCTTACTGGTCCAAATTCTTTGTTGGAGACCACCATTGTTGCACTTTTCATGGATTATCCAGGAGAGAGCAATACTTTGAGGACAGCAGACACTACTACAAGTCCCCTTTTTCTTGGGTGTCCAGAGTCCCATAGGGTCCTTCCTCCGAATTACCATGCCTCGGTTTGGGGATAGAAGAGAAGTATGTTATAGTTTCAATGGGGGGGCTCAATGAGAGCTCCCTTCTCTGCAAGGGGACCGCCTACACCATTTGGATATGTGTACGTCCGCTGTGGGAGGCCAAGATCAGGGAATCCACTAGCAGACCCTCCCATTAGGGTTGATTCCGTTGCTGCTAACACACAAGGCCCTGGTCATCTCCCTACTCACTCCAATCCACAGTGAGTCCCCCATCATTCTATCCAGAGTTGGATAATGCCTCATGTCCATTGCAGGTGCCATTGCCTCAGTTTCTGTTCTTCCGTTTCCTGCTTCTTCAGGTTTCAAACTGTGTTTCCTACTGTGTCCGCTTGGGACTACACAGTGCAGTCCTAGTGTATAGACAAACTCATTCCCTTGTTGCTTCTACCATCTTAGACATTCATACACAAGGGCCTTCAAGATGCTCTTGACAGTTTGCCTGTGGAGCCTCTACCAACACTGTGGTGCTGAGAAACTTGTCCTGCAGCCCGCAGGATACAGGATCCCGGTCTCCCTCCGATGCACCTAGTGACAGAGTTCCACTGCGAGTAAAGTTGAGACGCAGAGGAAAATATTCAAGCCTACTCCTCCGCCATACTGCCCACATCTCACAAATGGCTGACTTCAAAGCCTAGAGAGCTTTAAAACTTGAAGGACCTAAAAAAAAAAAAAAAACGAAAAGATAGATGTACCCTTTTATGAATAATCATTGAAATGATCTAAGAGAAAAGGGAATGTGTGGCACCGGCGATCGACCTCGGTCCCTTGTGAGGGACTTTCAGATGGGGTGATAAAGGCGGGGGGCGATGCACTTAGGGCACTTATTTGGAGGGAGCAGGCTCTTCATCTTAGATAGGATTAAGATATGCTCTTTGACTTGAATGTAAACAGAGGAAAATAATGTATTGATACTGATAAAAGACAGATGAAAGTTAAAGTTTTTTACCACATTTTGGGGGAAATCGGTCATTCCTGAGATGTCATCTGGTAAAAAAAAAAAATCTGCCATGAGCCTAACACAGAGCACTACGATTGCTTTAAAGTACTACAAGGAGGAATTTGTAGTTCTCTGCAGCACAGATAGTCAGAGGAAATTGTAATCGCCTATTTAGCTCAGACATAGAACCTATCTTCATCTAGCAGCCACTCTATGGTGAGGCGTGCAATTGGGTGATTATAACCATCCACAGCTTGAGTGTTTTGTTTTTACTTCCACTACTGGAGATTATATTTTATTTTTATTAATTTGAGCATATGTCAAATGAAGTGAGTTCTTGCAAGATTATCCCTCACATTATCTGACAACTTCTTGGTCTCACTCTGGGTGAAATTTTAGCTTTCTTTGCTCCTAGATGATTTACTAACAAAAGCACACTTTTGCCAAAGCATAAATGATAAAGTGGCAATTTTGTGGAAGGTAATTTAGATTGAACTGATTTTCTGAGATGCTCTTGTGTTGCATCTAGAGTCAACGTTTATAGGAACTAAAATTCATGAATCAAAAACCTAGAAACTGAGATTCTGTGTGAACCCTGAACTTCCGAAAAGTGACATCACACCTGGGGCCTTAGGACACCCATCTGAAATGAACTGAAAATAAATTAGCTGGGGTGTGATCTGTTCCGGAAAGAGCTCCTACTTACAGCTAGACCATTGTGCTCCTGAGACCTGCTTTCTCCATCTGCCAGGTTGTCCAATCTCCAAACGGCTGCAGGACCAGCCCAGCTTGCAACCGGGAAGACCTCCCATGCCTCCATTCCACGGGCTTCATCCTTGGCTGTAATATTTCTGGAAGCCTACTACAGGCGTCCCAGTATTGATGCAAGTCCTCCGACTAAGTGGACCTCTTGCCGTTTGTGCCTGCTGCTCCTACTTCCCTCTGCATCAGATCAGACCACTGGGGAGCATGCAAAATAGGATACTATAGTACTACTCTGCTAAATTGGAGTGCTCTACCTGTGAAGGGGCCCTTTTTGACTCCTACCGCCCAATTTCAAATATTGACTACCTCTACCTCCCTCATGCTGGTTGCTGATACAATGAAATACATATGCTGTGCACCAATTTCACTACAGATGTGCACCATTTGACGAGTTACAGACTACATGAACATCTCTCCACACTGGATCTTCAAAGGATTTAAGAACAAGTTAGTGCTTGTGTCACTGTTGCTGATGCTTTTCAAGGCATTCTTCTGCATGCACAAGTTGCAGTGTTCTCTGTGGAGAAAGCACACACAGCTGCCAACATCCTGGAAGAATTCAGTATGATAGAAGCCTGCTCATTTATGTCTCTTCCAGATAATCAGGGCACAGTTTACGAGTAAGGCAGAAGTAATAATATGATCCATGATGTGGAGAGTAGAACAAGCACAGCTTATTTCTTGGATGCTTAAATCTCCAGATAGACAATATGTATTTGTTGCATAATGTCCACTAGTCAAGTTAATTTTTCAGTGTATAGGTCTGACTTAAACACGTGTCTATCAAGGTTCAGACACAACACAATTCACCTCCCGCCCAGATTACAGGCTTATCCAGATTAGGACATTTCAGGATATGTGGTTTAGAAGGAAAAAATGAGACGTCTTCTATATAGGTACTGTAGACACTGAGTAAACATGCTTTCCTTCCATTCAGGGTACCATTAATAATTATATATCTCCTTTCCAGGTCTTGGCACCTCGCCTTTGGAGACCACCAGGAGCATAGCAAAATGGTAGAGTGCAGTTGTCCCCTCCACTTTACAGCCAATTTGGAGTTTTCTTGTTAAATTATGTGTTTCCTGGAGCAACATTAGGCACGTAGGCGTTTAACGAAAGAAAGGATTCGGTTTAATATACTTCTTAAGGCCATGTATGTTCCAGGAGGTTAGTTCATTACTGCCCAGCGTAACATTGAAATGCTGAATAAAAGCCCCCCTGACTCAACTCAGAAATGGCATAACCATGTAGGATCGGCATAGTTTAATTTGTGGCAGTGGTTTACGGTGATAGGCACCGGGACTTATTTCACAGGGCCAGGACTATACATTTTTTTCACCTGCGGTCAGAATTTCTGATAATTGTTCAAAATAGTTATAACTAGCTTGGTGACTACCAGATATGTCTTGACATGGGGCCACCTTGTTTCAGGCATGATGAATGTGTATCGTTTATCACATTAGTGATGTAATTATGTCCTGCTGTCACAACCCGGGTCAATCACTAGTTTACTGAGCCGTGCTCTCTAGCCATTTATCACTGGCCTGCTTGATGCAGGGTGTGACACCCTCCACCCCCAAATTTAGGTAATTACAGCAGGGTCCGGCTCACTGTTGAACTGAGGCGAGGCGGGCTGTGAAAGCAGACGCAGGACAGATTTGGGCATAAATGAAAGAACAGACGTTGAGCTCGCTTTGCTGCCCATCCTAGTACACATCACTGGACATAAAACTGTCCTTGACGTATCATGCTCACGGCCCACTGGCAAAACCACTCTTCCCAACAGCACCGAGGAAGGCTGTCTGCAGGGAGTGCACCCAAATTACAGAGCTGCGAGAGTCTAGCAGCATTACAGGGACCAGTACTGTGCAGCAGGCAGTGCAAGATGGACAGTGTGTATCAGACCTCCTGGCCTTATTTACAGCACCAGCCCACTGGGGACCGTCTGTAACCTGCCATCACCCCGAGGCTCTACGGGAAGTTGTGGCGAAGGGGTGCACAGTTGGCACAGTCACCAGGGTGCCTAACAAGCAGTTACCATTTTTCTGAGCCTCCCAATCAAGCAGTCCCTCGGCACTGTATCTGCGGCAGTGGAGTGTGTGAAACCATTGCCTGTGTGACCTGCAGCCTCCACAGAGAGCCAAAACCGTATAGTTGATGATCAGGCCAGGAGTAGCTGACATGCCAGATGACGGGGGCAGACCATTTAGCTGCCCGTGATCAATAGAACACTGAGGAATTCAACATTCATGTGTAAGAAATTCAGCTCCAGTTGTGTGTGTGAATTCTGGTACACGCAGGGATATTAATTCCCATTATCAAAACAGCATTGGTAGATGCTCTGAGATGCTGATATACCTGTTGGCACTAGTGAGATATTCAGAGTGTACACAGTAACTATGGGGGGACGTGGAGGGGGTGGGGGGAAGGCAGATGGAGATACATCTGGGAATGTTCTTAATTTGTAAATAAAAACGTGCTGGTGTCCAAAGGCCTCCTCTTAAACACGCGGCGGCTGCAATTAAATGTGCGAACACGGGATAGTGAGGTAGTGTAATTCTAATGCCATCTCGGGCCTCTTCGATCCAATTAAAGTCATTCCCTGCCCCTTCAGCTCACTCTTGCAGCTTCCTTCCTTTGCGACGCTTTTTCGGTTTTCTCTTCCTCCGTTTTTCCCATGTCTTTTGCTCGCAGTAAAATGCTTGAGGAAGAAAAAAAAAGAAAAGTGTCGGCCTTCCAAAATAAGTGCTGGGGCTCCACATCGGAAACAAGCACACATTGAGCACTGCATCTGGATGAATAGAAGGCCTGTGGGACCCCTGTGTGTTAAGCACTGACTAAACCGTGTAGTCACAGAGCCTTCTCCGTGCAGCTCTAGTCGATTCTCAGGCATCAGAACGTTTCTCTCTAGCATACAATGCAGGTCTCATTTCTAGGGCCCCACACAATTTTACTCTGAGGTTTATGTTAAGATCTACACTACAGAGCAAGGAAAAAGGAAAAGAGCTCGCCGAGAGCATTTATGACAGTACCTCTGTGCTATTGTATTGGGTCTATGCATAATTATCACCTAAGCTTGAGTGTCATCCCCAACATCACCAGTCAAACTGATGTGGCAATGACCAGAAACACTGATGTCCAGACCGGGATAAGGCACTGCACTAGGTCCTTTAATGTTGTGCTTCCAGTACAGAATAAGCTTCGCAAAATTAAGATGCACAGATGCACGGTTTAACTCCCCAATTGATCTGACATACTCTTCGAGTCTTTCAGATTGAGTAAAAGGCTTTGTCAGTGTTTTGTGTTCACTTTAAGTATCTCCATTAGTTTTGACGTAAATTGCATGTGTTTCTACATGGTAGTTGGGCCTCTGGAATTAATGCAGTTTTGTGGAGCTTGTTATTTAAGTAAACAGCGAACCAGACCTCAATCCATAGTACAGGCATTGGGTTTCTGGTCAGGTATTGTCATTTTTGGTAGGTATGATACCTTAATTTGTTTTCCGAACAGCTTTTATTATAATGAATTTTACTGTTGTCAAAAAAAGTGGACTGCTATAATCCATGCCATGCTAAACAAGTAGTAGTATATTTCGGATTTTGGCTGTTTTTACATTGTCCATGTAAACAGTGAGTATGGCAATGGTACACCAAGCGTACAACTGGAAGTAGTGGCAGTGGCCTCCAAGAAAAAACAAAACTGTGGACCCTGGGACTTACTCTTTTACAAATTGAATACTAGGGTCAGTAACCATATGGTCACGTATAATATAGGCAGTGTGATGTGTCCCTATTTACAGTCATGCAATACAAACTAACTCCATCCCTCTCCCTTGGACATTAAATGGAGCCTCCCTAAAACAAAGCAATGCATAAGCTGGGCAACACAATCCAAATATACGTACAGCTAAATTTGCAGTGAAAAAGAAACATGGGCTGTGCAACAACTGTCACATTCTTTCCAGGTCTGAATCCACCAAGCCCCTCCCCCCCACCCCACCCCTCATCCTAACACATCAACTCCACCAACAATAACAGCACTAGAAAAAGCTACCACAGCTCCCTACCGACCAAGAAGGATGAAACCACACTGGGCCGCCTACAGCAGCAGTGCCAAAGGAAATGCCCCTCAGAAACAGTTGTGCTATTCGGCATTGGCAAAGGTGCAAGCCCATATGAGGGGTAGGGCCGGATTCACCCGGCTACATTTTCTTCAGAATGTATATCAGTAATCAAAATTATAAAATCACTTTAATCCATACCAATCTCCATTGGACTGTCATTCCGGTACTAGGTTCTGCTCAAGGCGCATTTTCATTTGGGATCAGCGTGGAGTCCATGAAGCCCTCATTAGCATTAGGAGAGCGCTCTGGTGTGTTAGCGGTGCGTCCGCCTGTCTATTGTGTTCCAGTGCGAGTTGAGTGCTGTGCCCTGGTTCTATACAGCCATGGGCGTAGGAAATGAGGGGGACGTGGGGGATTTATCCCCCCCCACCCCACATATCTTGGACTAGGGGGACAAAGTTGGAGGAACGAGGGTGATAAAAGAAAGTCATCCTCCACGGCCTCTTCATCTATACCCCGCCTGCCGTCTAAGTCGAGGTTCACGCTGACAAAGAGGAGGCTGAAAGTGCCGCGCTCCCGGACATCTTGTGCATTTCAGTGGCGCTATGACTAGGGGCGGGGCAGTGCTGCTGCACCTCTATGTAGCTTGCAAAGGTTTAGCAGGGCAATGGGTGGAACAGGCAAGTTGCTGTGTCTTTCTGCATTTGAAAGACAGTGAAAGGTTGAATACTATTATTAAATTACTTTTAAATCTCCTGTAGATCTATGTTTTATTTGTCTTCCAAGGAAGCACGCATTTTCAAAGAACCAGCACATGAAATTTGTAATAAAGAAGCATATCTCAGTGCAAGGAACCAATATATTTTTTATTTGAGCCTCTTATTATTGTTTTCAGTTTACATCTCACTTTTTATACCACTTGTGAACAATGCGGCTCCATACATAATGTACAGATGTGTTTTTGAAGGTATGAGGTACGTCTTCAGAAGGCTATGGTATAATATATAAACACGAACAATCACTTAACAAAACGAGTCAGTCAATGAATATTTTTTTATTGGATCTAATGCTTATGAAGTAACTTTGTTGTGTGGCTGCTAGCAAACAATCATCACTTTAAGTCTGTTCTACAACTTGGGGCACCACTTTGAGAATGCAAACAAATATTATAGTACAGTAGAGCACGCCAGGCTGTGTTATGCAACCAATCTACTTCTGTGTCCTCCTGTAATGGTCCTTGTATAAGCCTATATTTAACAAAGCTCTGCAACACTTCATACCACACATCTAACAATGGGCGCCTTCACATCCTGCATGCCTTTTTGTTCCTTAATGTCTCTTCCTCTGCCCTAGCCTAATCATCAGCATCCCTTTTCCATCTTGCAAATGTTGGTCCATGATTAGATTTCTACGTCACTGCCACTAGTTGTTTTATCAATGAGAGTGCTAAGTCTAATAGTCTATCACACACTTTTCTAGGTTTGAGACTAGTGAATCCAACTAGTAAACAAAAGCCTGGCCTGCATTTAATCAATCTATCTTGAGGCCCAAATAAATGCTGTGTTATATGAGCCCTATATTCCCTAACCCAGATACAGTCTGTGTTGAAGTAATTTGCATGTAGAGACTGGCACAAGGCGCTGGGTCCCCTTCATATATATCACATATTTTCATGGAGAAGAGGTATGACTGATGTAGAAAGTTAAACTGTAAAGACATCAGCCTAGTATTTCTCAGCACTTTTTAAGTATATGCTAGTATTGTCTCTTATTCTTGTCCTTTATCTCATGGCCTATACTAGTCTCCCATCTTTCTCTGGATTAGTCTAGATCCTTCTAAACATTCCATTAAGTGCTGTATAGAGATATGCAACCATGTGCCTACTATTCCCTATCTTCAAGACTGAAGTAATGCATGTATAGTCCTGTGCCCCACGGTCCCTCAAATATTAGTTTCAGTTCACAACAGTTCAAAAATTGACCAGGGTCCAAGCCCAAACAGGGAGTTCCACACGTGGGAGGCCAATCAAGGACAAAGCTGAAGCATGCAATGGTTGTCCAGAGGTCCTTGCAATGCCTGGTTTTCAAAATGTTAATGGTCCCCAAAGTAATGAACTGGGTCTAAGGGTTTTGATGGACTTCTGCATTAGAACCTCAATCAGAGCACCCTGGTTTATTACCCCAATTTCCACAGTTCCTTAACATTCATACCATCAATCTATCTTGCCATGCATTGTAAATGGGCTGCCATGTAACGTAACTAACTCAGGAACACTAAGCCCTCCTTCCAAATTGTGTGTTTAACCGACTCCCAACAAAACCCTCTGTCTTCCTCTTTTCCATATTATTGGTTGAAGGATAGTGTCTATGAAAACCACTTGATAGAGCCGCAAACCAGGGAGTTAGTAAAAGCATAGAATTTTGGGTCAGGCCCCCATCTTGGCAAGAGCGATTCTTGCCATAATCGTCAAGATGAGGGAGTGCCAAAATGCCAATGATCCTTTCAGTGCCCTTAATGTGACTCCCAAGTTACCATTTCTCAGGTCAATTGGTCAGTGATGTATATATACTCTGAATACTTAAAAGGTATGAGAGGTCCACTGCATTCATATTACAGCTACGTCCAGTTCCTGCCCAATCCAACAAACAGAGAAGAAATAAGACTTAATAGTATTGGTCTTAATCCCAGCGACCCTTCCAAACTCATCTAGAAGGTGCATGGTAAACCCTATATCTGAAGTCCTGCTGTGGACATATGATAATAAATCTTTCCCATAAAGTGATATAATATTCACCCTCGTCCTATAGTGGGATGCTCTTGGTCCCCCCACCCTCTGCCTTACTGCCGCAGGAAGTTTAATAGCAGTAGCAAAAACCAGAGGAAAAAAGGAGGCAAACCTATCACATTTCATGTTATATAAAATATTGTTGAGATACATACCGTCTGGTTTTTACTAGGGCCACTGGATTAGAGTACAGTAATCCATTTATTTCAATCCGCCCCAACTTCATTTTGTCCATAACCGCCTCAAGATAATTCCATTTTACAGTGTTGAAGACATTTTCAAGGTTGACATGTGAACATCATACATACTGGAGTAAAATGAGTATTCCCTATGGCGTCTGTGTTGGAGCCTCCAAAAATCCACCAATTCCCAATCCGCTGTCCAACTAGTAAAGCCCTTAGCTGCTTTAACGTACTGAGCACCTGCCAAAGGTGGCATAGAGCGAGACGTGTACATCCTTGAGACAGTTAAAAATCCCCTCCAGTGAGCGTAGAGGACCAAGACAGCAAGGAATGGTACCTGCTTCTGATTAGGCACATAAATACTGACCAACAATAACTCCTGTCCATCTAACTTAACTGTCACCAGCACATATCTTCCCTCTTTACTACAGTATTGGAGGCAGGGAACGGGACTCTGGCCCTGATTCAGGTAAGGCCCCTCCCTTGCAAAAGATGAGTACCCTCTCATGAATATCGGACCACTCAATCTCCGTTCTAGTCTACTGACCACAGTCTTACTAAGATGGGTCCTTGGAGGAATGCGATATGCGTACCACTTCTCTTCAAGTATGCAATGATCTTATGCCTTTTTGTTGCCGAGCCCAGCCCTTTTACATTCCATGTATTAAGGGAGATCCTATTCTTCAGTGACACAATAATGAGTGTTAGAGTGGGAATTTATCCTGCCACCCTGTCAAGTAAAATGCCATCAGGTAGCCAAGTTGCCTCTTTGCCTGAGCATGCAAGTGTACAAAGCACTACCACTTGATAGAATGTTGACTGGATTCTCAAAACTTAACGTCAAGAGCCAATAAAACCTTTTGATGGGTAAAAATCACCCTTTTAACTAGTAACAAGTCACCACTAAGCAGGCTTTGTTGCTCCCAAGGCACCAAGGCAAGATGCATGGTATTTAAAATTAGATATGTAGCAATTATACGTTAACATGTGCTAATGAACAGTGACTAGCACCCAAAAGCTATTTTCACTGTAGCAGGTCTAGCGGTCCTATGCAGAGAACCAGAGTACAGATTAAACTCCTAAACCTGTGTCCCAGGAATAGGACTAGCTATAAAAATAATTAAACAACTATTTTTAATAATTCTTAACAATCCAATAACATAGGGAAAGCAGATTGTCCTATGAGACATCTGTCTCTGGGTTATACATATAATACTTGGGGTGCACTTCAACGGGCAAAACAGGATGCCAAGGCAATTATTGCGTTCCAGAGTCTGGTTTTAAGAAAAGCCTGCTTTTTTCCTACCAGACTTCGGTCTCTGGGTTTATTGGGGATGTAATGGTTATCAGAAACTATTTCAGTTTTCGATGTGAGAGGATGCTAGGATTACTATAGCACACTCCAAACATACAGACTGAGCTCTCAGAGCCCACATTTAGTGTGGCCAAAGTCTTTCACAGCTGCAAAAAAGCCCAGTATGCAGGGATGGCCCCAGGAACTTATGCCCTATTGGTTAGGGTGTGCCCAGGAGTCGTTTCCACCGGCTAGCTCGTGGCAGGCATAAATGTGGCACATCCAGTGACTCGCTTCAGAACACTCCCAGACCTGAGGAAGAACAGTAGAGGACTGTACCTGCTATCTGTGAACTGAGAGGAGCCTTAAAGCATTGAGCATGCTGTTATTTGTATACAGGACAAAGAACTAGACCTAAGGGTCATATGGTTGACCCTCTGTTCACACAACATTGACACAAGAAGCTACAAGAGGCTTTCACAACAACTGGCCAGCTGACCAGTGGCAACTGGACCTTTAATGGAACCTGCTGTTGGCGTCTAACGATTCGGGAGACTCTTAAATGCCTCTCTGGAGGTGGTGGGGTGCGGTGGGGGAGAGACTTTATAAGTGTACTCCTGTGGAATGGGACACACAGTGATAAAGTTGGAAAGTGCAGTCTTTGACCAGGACAAATGTGGTTGGTGTATCTGACCTGTGCTCTACTGTAGTTAGCTTCACTTAGATCCACGTCAATCAAAAGCATTGACTCATTGGTGCTTTGAGCTTTCCAGAGCTATTTCCACACAAAACTCACATCTTCAGTTCCCTTTATTGGATTTTTGTCATTTTTGTGTTATTTTGGTTAATCGTTTCTACACTATTTTCTAATTCAGTTTGGGATTTTTAGTATTTTGCATTTCAATTTTATCACTGTTTTGGTACCGCATAAATACTTTACACATTGTCCTAAGTTAAGCCTGTTTGCTATGTGCCACAGCTACCAGTGGGTTGAGCTCAGGCTCATTTAGTGACTTTTAGGGTTCACCCTGACAAGGATTGTGATTATTACTTCAGGTGGATATTCAGTGGCAAGCAGGGAGAGGATGTGGCGTAGCGACCAGAGCTGCTGACTTTGGAGCTGGGGAAACTAGGTTCCACTCTTGGCGTTAGCTCAACATCATGTAATTCTGGGCAAATCACTTAATCTACCGATTTCTACAAATGAATGTGTTCTTGTGTCATGTAAAGAACTCCAATACCTTCAGATCGAGTTAGTGCTCTATAAAACTGAAAAAAAAAAAGAAAAAAAAAACGAATTCCCCAATATCTTGCAATATGTCTATTAAAAATAGAAAAGTTGTGATTAGATGAGAAACCTTCTAGTTCTTTGGCTGAAAGTTGCATACAGGACCATATATAGTGGCTGGGTGGTGCGGTCTGCTAGCACAAATGAATTGTCAACTGGCAGTCTGGTCAAAGGTCTTTAAAAGCACTCTTTCTAAGCACTTTCATTATTTTCAGTTTAGGGAATAAAGATATAAGAAGACTGCAGCAAGAAAGAATGGTTTCTGATTAGTCCATTTGCATTTTGGGGTTTAGGAATGTCATTAAGAACATTTAGTTTATTCTTTTTTACTCTAGGAGCCTTGTTTGCTTGGTGCATGAAGATGCAAGGTTCATTTTCACTTATTTTACTTTATACTTTGCAAACTATAAAACAAATAAATAATGCTTGCGAACTATGATTACATGCCAACTTTTATCATTATTTACCTTTTCCCCCTTCAAAACTATGCAACTGTATAAGGTTTATCAGAGCCTGCGGCTCACAGACAACAAATACATTTGTATGAGGTCAGTGGAGAGTCCACTGGACTGTCCCCTACAGAAATTTAGTGTTTCCTCCGCCGCTGTTTGCAGACCCACCAGCTCAAGCCAGTTCAAAGCAGATTCTAGACACGAAAAGCAGCGTAATAACCTTTACTTTGGCTGGTTAGAGGAGCATGTATTTCAGCCTAGGATCGCGGAGCATTCCACTAGAAGGGTTCAACATGACAGGAGATCCTCTGAGGCAGTCAAATCAGGGCAAAACTGAGTAGGCGAGCATTCGTAGTGTGTCACACCCAGTTTTGAAATTTTGATGCACCAGGCAGTTGTGGATTCGTGAAGTTAAGAAAACAGGCTATAAATGTTCAGGGGGTTTTGGGAGCTGGGAGGGAGAAGGAGAGAGGAGGAGGTAGTGAAGAAGGCCCACAGTGGCAGTGCCAAAGCCCTATGGGCATACTCCACACAAAAATAATTAGACAGGCCTTTGGCTTTTGGACATTCAGTATCCAATCCCTCTGAAAAAGCTCTGCCCATGGGCACCTCTGCCCTCTTCACAAGTTCCAAAAAGCATAGGTTATTCGGTCAAGATCTACCTTCTGCGTTCTCTGAACTTTTCTGTGGTATTTTCACTGACTCCTGCAGTTTAAGAACTGTCATGAACATCTCCTACATAGAATACCGGAGCATGGACACACTACCCTCTACGGCCTTAGTTCTATCCGAAAGGATCCACAGGTCTCTGTAATTTCATCTCAAGTGCCTTAGATTCTATTTTGTGTTCCAGTATTTGGTGAGAGTCAATGATGGCTTTTAGTAAGTCAGTTGTCAACTGCTCTTGAATCCCAATAAGCCCCACAGTCGAGGAAAAGGGCAACTGTCTGGCCAGCTGCTGTCATCATGTATTTGTGCTGTACATTTTTTGTGGCTTTGTCTCCCACCCCATTTAACACTAAGGGAAGAAAGACCAGGGGTTTTCACCCCTGCCACAACTTAGCGCCCTAAGCAGAGTTAGTTCAGGTCTCACAGTATGAACCTCCTAGGCTCACATGGTCATTCATGGAACCAAATAATATTGCTCTCTGCTAACAATGTGCCGCAGGGCGCCTGTCACCTCTCAGTGATCTCAGTAGTGTTGATTTAGAGCAGACAGCCATCACTCGGCCAACATGTCCACTGAGGTAGGTATTTACCAGCACTCTTCTCAGTCCATGTGTCTCCAAAGGGCTGCCATTCATTTAATCAAGGTCCTCAGAGTGCCCTGTCCAGATCCCCAGATACAGTCTCTAAGTGTGTCAACAAACAGTGGCCTGGATGTTCAAGCAGGTGGTGTCTCCGCCAATCTCGACCAGAGTCCCACCTTTTGCATACATCCTCTCCAGTATAGTCTGGCCTCTGTCTTCGGCCCTTGAGTCATTCAGCAGTGTCTCAGAGTATCAGACACTCGCACACCTATTTTTCAGAAGTATTGCAGGGTGCCAATAGTCAGTCCATCCCATGCACCACATGTAGCCCTCTGTGTGTCCCACTGACTTTGCCAGGCGCCTCCACAGTCCTGGCATCTTGTTGAACTGCCCCCCCTTCTCCCAGGGCACTTTGCACAGCCACCAGTCAAGGGCATCGAGGGGCGCTGCTTGGTCCAGGCAGTAAATGTATCTCGTTCTGAATACCAGCTGGTCCACAGACACAGGGCGCAGTACAAGGGCTCGATTTTGGGCATTTCCACAGCCCCACTGAAATATCCCAGAGCAAAGGGTTACCAAAGTCAAGTGGAGGATCTCCTCGGAACCCCGATCTCACTGCTGCCCTTCTTCGGCATGCAGCTGCGAAGGGTAGTGCTTAGCATGCCGCCATGCCATTGGGCTGCATTGCCTCAGAGACCACCCAGTTTGGCTGCACCAAGCGGCAGTAGCATGGGTTTCAAGCTCTTCTGTGGGTAGTAGAGAGGACCCCTATGTGAAGTTAATTGTCGCAGAGCAGGACGGCAACTTTCAGGGCAAATTACTGCTGGATATTAGAGCAGGCTGACAGAACTAAACAGAAGGAAGATACTTATCTGTAACTGTAGTTTTCTAGTATTGGTATTTTTCATAGATTCACATGCTTGACTCACTCTCCTTTATCAAATTGAAAGCCCCACAGAACTATAATAAAACAGTACTGAAAAACCAACATAAGTCTGTGTTAAAGACGTTCACTTTAATAGCCTATTTACCTCATTTGAAAAGACCCTTAGTCCAGCTAATCCGGCGACAGTACCCTTTAGAACCTTCACCTCAGAGGCTCAAGTCCCTCAGATTTTCCAGCACAAGTGGGATATAATATTTTAGAGAAATAAGGGGATCCTCTAGGGGAAGGAGGGTGGGTCACATGGGAATCTATTAAAGATAATACTCGAGAACCACAGTAATGAAAATGTCACTTACCCAGTGTACATCTGTTCGTGGCATCAGTCGCTGAGATTCACATGGTCTGCATAGCTCGCCATCTGGTGTTGGGTCGGAGTGTTACAAGTTGTTTTTCTTCGAAGAAGTGTTTTCGAGTCACTGGACCGAGTGACTCCTCCTTCTGTGCTCATTGCGCATGGGCGTCGACTCCATCTTCGATTGTTTTCCCCGCAGAGGGTGAGGTAGGAGTTGTACTATAGTAATAGTGCCCGCGCAATGAAATGTGTAAGTATGTACCTATTAAAGGTTTAAAGAATATATATACAAATGTACAAAGTTGAAGGTAACTTCTGAACTGCTACAGGCTTCCGGGGAGGTGGGTGGGCCCATGTGAATCTCAGCGACTGATGCCACGAACAGATGTACACTGGGTAAGTGACATTTTCAGTTCGATGGCATCTGTCGCTGTAGATACACATGGTCTGCATAGACTAGTAAGCAGTTATTTCCCCATAAGCGGTGGTTTAGCCTGTAGGAGTAGAAGTTGTCTGAAATAGAGTTCTTAATACAGCTTGACCTACTGCAGCTTGTTGTGCGGATAGCACATCTATACAGTAGTGTTTGGTGAATGTGTGAGGCGTAGACCATGTGGCTGCCTTACATATTTCATGCATTGGGATGTTTCCTAAAAAGGCCATTGAAGCACCTTTTTTCCTTGTTGAATGTGCCCTGGGAGTAATGGGCAGTTGTCTTTTTGCTTTAAGGTAGCAGATTTGGATGCATTTAACAATCCATCTGGCTATACCTTGTTTTGATATTGGGTTACCTGCATGAGGTTTTTGGAATGCAATAAATAGCTGTTTAGTCTTTCTGATGTTCTTCGTTCTGTCAATGTAGTACATTAATGCTCTTTTGACATCTAATGTATGTAGTGCTCTTTCAGCCACAGAATCTGGCTGTGGGAAAAAAACTGGTAGTTCTACCGTTTGATTTAGATGGAACAGTGAAATAACTTTTGGTAAAAATTTTGGATTAGGTCGTAGGACGACCTTATTTTTATGTATTTGTATAAAAGGTTCCTGTGTTGTGAACGCTTGAATTTCACTTACTCTTCTCAGAGATGTAATGGCGATGAGAAAGGCAACTTTCCAGGTTAGGAATTGTATTTCGCAAGAGTGCATGGGTTCGAAAGGTGGGCCCATGAGTCTTGTTAGGACCACGTTTAGGTTCCATGAAGGAACAGGTGGTGTTCTTGGTGGTATAATTCTTTTAAGACCTTCTATGAATGCTTTGATGACTGGTATCCTATACAAGGAAGTTGAATAGGTAGTCTGCAGGTATGCAGATATTGCTGCAAGGTGTATTTTAATAGAAGAGAAGGCTAGCTTTGCTTTTTGTAAATGGAGCAAGTAATTTACTATATGTTTTGGAGTTGCGTCTAGTGGTTGTATCTGATTATGATGGCAGTAACAAACAAATCTTTTCCACTTACTTGCGTAGCAGTGTCTAGTTGATGGCCTTCTGGCCTGCTTTAAGACTTCCATACACTCTTGGTTAAGTTGTAAGTGTCCGAATTCTATGATTTCAGGAGCCAGATTGCTAGATTCAGCGATGCTGGATCTGGGTGTCTGATCTGTTGGTTGTGTTGCGTTAACAGATCTGGTTTGTTGGGCAGTTTGATGTGGGGTACTACAGATAGATCTAGCAGTGTTGTGTACCAGGGTTGTCTTGCCCACGTTGGTGCTATTAAAATGAGTTTGAGTTTGTTTTGACTCAATTTGTTTACTAGATAAGGGAGGAGAGGGAGAGGAGGAAAAGCGTAAGCAAATATTCCTGACCAGTTCATCCATAGGGGATTGCCTTGGGATTGCTTGTGTGGGTATCTGGACGCGAAGTTTTGGCATTTTGCGTTCTCTTTTGTTGCAAATAAGTCTATTTGAGGTGTTCCCCAGAGTGTGAAGTAGGTGTTCAGAATTTGTGGGTGGATTTCCCATTCGTGGACTTGCTGGTGATCTCGAGAGAGATTGTCTTCCAGTTGATTCTGGATCCCTGGAATAAACTGTGCTATTAGGCGAATTTGATGGTGGATTGCCCACTTCCATATGTTTTGAGCTAATAAGCTTAACTGCGTTGAATGTGTTCCTCCTTGTTTGTTTAGATAATACATCGTTGTCATGTTGTCTGTTTTGACAAGGATGTATTTGTGGGTTATGATTGGTTGGAAAGCTTTTAGTGCTTGAAAAACTGCTAATAATTCTAGATGATTTATATGCAGTTTTGTTTGATGTATGTTCCATTGTCCTCTTATGTTGTGTTGATTGAGATGTGCTCCCCACCCTGTCATGGAAGCATCTGTTGTTATTATGTACTGTGGCACTGGGTCTTGGAAAGGCCGCCCTTTGTTTAAATTTATACTGTTCCACCATAGAAGCGAGAGGTAAGTTTGGCGGTCTATTAACACCAGATCTAGAAGGTGACCCTGTGCTTGAGACCACTGTGAGGCTAGGCACTGTTGTAAGGGCCTCATGTGCAGTCTTGCGTTTGGGCCAATGGCTATGCATGAGGACATCATGCCTAGGAGCTGTAGTATTGTTCTTGCTTGTATTGTTTGATTTGGAGACATGTGTTGAATGACTCTGTTGAAATTGTGAATTCTTTGTGGAGTTGGCGTTGCTACTCCTTTTGTCGTGTCTATTATGGCTCCTAGATATTGCTGTACTTTGCTTGGCTGAATGTTGGATTTTGCAAAGTTGACGGTGAACCCTAGTTTGTAGAGGGTTTGTATGACTTGATTTGTGTGGTTTGAGCATTGTATGAGCGAACTGGTTTTGATTAGCCAGTCGTCTAGATACGGGAATACATGTATTTGCTGCCTTCTGATGTGTGCAGCGACTACTGCTAGGCATTTTGTGAATACCCTTGGAGCGGTTGTTAAACCGAAAGGCAATACTTTGAATTGGTAATGTATTCCTTTGAATACAAACCTTAGATATTTTCTGTGTGATTGATGTATTGGTATATGGAAATATGCGTCTTTGAGGTCTAGGGTTGTCATGTAGTTGTGTTTTTTGAGCAATGGTAACACTTCTTGTAGTGTGACCATGTGAAAGTGGTCTGATTTGATGAATGTGTTTACTACTCTGAGGTCTAGAATTGGTCTCAGTGTTTTGTCCTTTTTTGGTATCAAGAAGTACAGTGAATAAACTCCTGTGTTTATTTGTGTGCTTGGTACTAATTCTATTGCATCTTTTTGCAGTAGTGCTTGAACTTCTATCTCTAGAAGCTGTGAATGGTGTTTTGATAAATTTTGTGATTTTGGTGGTATGTCTGGAGGGAATTGCAGGAATTCTATGCAATAACCATGTTGGATAATTGCTAGGACCCATGTGTCTGTAGTTATTTCCTCCCATGCTTCGTAATATTGACCTATCCTTCCCCCCACTGGTGTTGTGTGGGGGGGGTGAGTGACGTGTGAGTCACTGCTTGTTGGTAGTGGTTTTGGGGCTTTGAAATCTTCCTCTATTCCTAGGGAATTGCCCTCCTCTATACTGGCCCCGAAAGCCTCCCCTGTACTGTCCCTGGTACGTGGACGGTGCGGACTGTGAGGTACTGGCTTGTGTGGCCTGACCCCGAAATCCTCCTCTAAAAGGTGTTTTGCGGAAGGTGGTATAAGATCCTCTGCTCTGCGGGGAGTAGAGTGCGCCCATGGCCTTGGCAGTGTCAGTGTCCTTTTTGAGCTTTTCTATGGCTGTGTCGACCTCCGGACCGAACAGAAGTTTTTCGTTTACTGGCATGTTAAGTACTGCCTGCTGAATTTCTGGCTTGAATCCAGACGTTCTGAGCCATGCGTGCCTACAGATGATAACCGACGTATTAATGGTCCTTGCGGCTGTGTCTGCTGCATCCATAGAGGAGCGTATTTGATTGTTGGAGATGTTTTGACCCTCCTCAACAACCTGTTTTGCTCTTTTTTGTAGATCTTTTGGGAGATGTTCAATGAGATGCTGCATCTCATCCCAGTGGGCTCTGTCGTATCGCGCTAGCAGCGCTTGTGAGTTTGCGATGCGCCACTGGTTTTCTGCCTGGACAGCGACCCTCTTCCCGGCTGCATCGAACTTTCTGCTTTCTTTATCTGGGGGAGGTGCATCCCCAGAAGTGTGTGAATTTGCCCGTTTTCTGGCAGCCCCTACCACCACAGAATCTGGTGGCAGCTGAGAGGTGATGAATACAGGGTCCGTAGGAGGCGCCTTATACTTTTTGTCCACTCTAGGCGTTACTGCCCTACTTTTAACTGGCTCCTTGAAGATCTCCTTTGCATGGCGTAGCATGCCTGGGAGCATAGGCAGGCTTTGGTAGGAGCTGTGGGTGGAGGAGAGGGTGTTAAATAAAAAGTCATCCTCTACTTGTTCAGAGTGTAGTTCCACATTATGGAACTGAGCTGCTCTAGCCACCACTTGTGAATAGGCTGTGCTGTCCTCAGGTGGTGATGGCCTAGTTGGGTATGTGTCTGGGCTGTTATCAGACACTGGTGCATCGTACAAGTCCCACGCGTCTTGATCTTGGTCGTCGTGGCTCATGGCGGTGTGAGCTGGCGAATGTGACGGGGTGTAAGTTGGCGAAGCCGGAGTTACAGGTGGAGGCGAGGGAGGAGGTGTTACCGTCTTTGCTGTTTGTTGCTGAGGAGCCTCTCGTGCTCCAAACTGAAGTGTTCTCTTTCTTTTGACAGGTGGAAGGGTACTGATCTTCCCTGTCCCCTGCTGAATAAAGATACGCTTTTGCGTGTGATCCACTTCAGTGGATTGCAGTTCTTGTTCGAATCTGTGTCTTTTCATTTGTGAAGACATAGAATGTTCTTCAGTATAGGAGCCTGAAACTGGGTCTGTTGGTGCTTTTTTCGGCTCCGAAAACCCTGTTGTTTGTTTTTTCGGCTCAGAGGTAACCTTCCTCTTCTTCTGTGCCGAAAAATCTTGGCCTCTATGGTCTTCGGCGCCACTGTCTCGGCGTCGATCCGTGTCGACACCGAACTCTCGGTGTCGATGCTTCTCTTTAGCACTCTCTCGGTCCCGAGGAGGCTGCGTGCCGGTGTCTCGACCGGAGTCGGACGATCTCGACACTGAATGGGCCTTTTTCGGTGCCGATTGTTGGTCACCGTGAATTTGGGTTGAGCCATGGCCGGTTGGCAGTGGCGTCCCCTGGGCCTTTTTGCCTTTTTTAATTTCTGATCTCGACGTCTTACTCACAGTTTCTGTATTGTCGAGTTCGTCGGAGTCTGAATCCTGGATGGAAAAGGATTCCTCCTGCTCCTCTTCTGTCTCGAACTGCCGATGTTCCTTTGGCGTGGACGCCATCTGCAGTCTTCTTGCTCGACGGTCGCGCAGAGTTTTTTGGGACCGGAACGCCCGACAGGCCTCACAGGATTCTTCGCTGTGCTCGGGTGACAGGCACAGGTTACAGACCGAGTGTTGGTCCGTATAGGGATATTTATTGTGGCATTCAGGGCAGAATCGAAACGGGGTCCGTTCCATCGGCGTTGTTCTCCACGCGGTCGGGCCGACTAGGCCCCGACGGTGTGCCAAAATCTACCCCAAAGGGCACCGAAGCGCTTCGATGTTCAATGCGTCGTCGTATGTGTTTATCTCGAACCGGATCGCAACGATACCGTCGAAAATCTTCCGTTTTCAGCTATCTTTCCGTTCCGAAACTCGGAGCGACAGGAACACGTCCGAACCCGATGGCGGAAAGAAAACAATCGAAGATGGAGTCGACGCCCATGCGCAATGAGCACAGAAGGAGGAGTCACTCGGTCCAGTGACTCGAAAACACTTCTTCGAAGAAAAACAACTTGTAACACTCCGACCCAACACCAGATGGCGAGCTATGCAGACCATGTGTATCTACAGCGACAGATGCCATCGAACCTAATTTTCTTGTCTAGTAATTGATCTTTTATGGATTCACATGCTTGAATCAGAATAGCTAGCAGTTAACACGTGCAAACAATATCATAATATAATCTAGCAGATGGTGGGAAAGCGTTAGAAATGGCTCACCTTATTGAAACAGATGATGTAACACTGCCTTCCCACTGCCGTATAGACCTTGTCAGAAGAGTCCAGGCAATAATGCTGTGTAAAGGTGTGGCTGTTGGACCATGTAGCTGCCGGCATATTTGCTGAATGGGCACACCAGCAAACAGCTGTGGTGGTAGCAACTGCTCTGGTTGAATGAGCTTTGACTTTGTTTGGCAATGGTTTTCCAGCTTGGTTGTGACAGAACTGTATAGTTACTGCAATCCATCTAACTATGATCTGTTTGGAAACTGGTAGTCCCATTCTTAGGTTTCTGTTGTAATGTATATGTAACCTTAAGCTCCAAGCTCTACATTAAGGCAATGTTCAGAACAGGCCTTTGAGGAACGGCTTTATTATTCTGCTAGATCACAGCAAGAGTATTATTTGCTCTTGTGTATCTTGAGATCTCTGCAAGGTGCACTCCGATCAAAGAGTGCTTGTTTTTGAGCAGATAGGCTCATGTGGCGATGTGGTGATGCAGCATTTCCCCTGTGTCACTTGACATGAACCACCTCTGGTCGCTCTTCCTCCCCTTCAACTAGTCTTTCAATAACCTTCAGTTTACCTGGTCTCCACTCCACTGGCAGGGTCAGGGGGTCCAACTCCATGTAACTGTCACCTGAATCAGGTGGCTTGGAGAAGATTTTTGTTTGGGGTGGGGTGAGGTAATGGGGAGTTTCTTTCTTTTCTTAGTAGGAGATGGTGAAGACAATGTGTCTAATGTAAGAGCGTTTAAAACATTATACTCGGCAGCATGCTCAGAATTCTTCTCCGTTCCTATACCCAGGAAGATCAGGTACAGCAAACATGTGTTGCGGTTACGTTTCCTGGGACAATTCAGTTTGCTGAAATTTTCGATTCAATGGCTGAAGCAATGACTGCAGTAACTGCACCAATGAAGGACATTTTAAGTGGGGTTGGTGCTATAGTTGATGAGCCACCGGGGGTGGTCCTACTTCTAACTTCTTCCTGCTCAAAGAGAGTGCAGAAGGTACTGCATATTTCACATCCTGGCAAACAAGGTCCAGGACTCTATGCCAGTGGTGCAAGAGACTTCTTACTGGCTGCTTTCTTAGTAAGAGCCTCTTTCTTCCATGCAGTCTTCCTCCCTTCTTCTTGGGTAGCAGCAAGACCAACAGCACTTAGAGAAGTCTCTGAATTGTCTGTGCCAGCTAATTAACAAACTTCTGTGTCAGGCTCTTCCGCCTAACTACAATAAAAAAAATAATAAAAAATAAATAAATGACAGCCAGACTTGGCAAATCTAGACAGTGTCATATATCAGCGGTCCGCAGACCCCCTGGGGTCTGTGATACATTCCCGGGGGGTCTGCAGGCATCTCAAAGCCTGGGCTGGCAGGATGCCACTTCTGCATCTGGGGACTCTTCATATTTGTTACTTAATTTGTGCAGCAGTTCTAAAAGCACTGCAAAATGTCTTGTATATCCAGCAACTATCTGGCAAAAATACATTTGTCAAGATAACTCTGATGATTAGTGTACCTGCTGGAGAGATGTTAGTTTTGTCTAGTAGCAGCTTTGACTCATGTAAGGTAGCGCAGATGGTTAATATGTCTGTGGCAAAAAATGTATATCAAGCATATCAAAGAACAGTATATTATGTGCATAGCACTGTAGGTTACAGCTTATGCCACATTTTTGTTACTGAGCAGTTCATAAGTTACAATCATAATCTAGCATAGTGAGCTACAAACTGCCATCAAAGAGCTGCATGCAAACTGCATAGTACAATTCAGAAAGTTTTTTTTTCCACAGTCTTTCATTATCCTGATGCTGCTGTTTTGTTTGCGCAGAAATAGTTATTATTAAAATCAAAGCTAAGCACTGTGTTAAGTTATGAACCCTGAGTTTGTGTTTCTCCAAACACAACACTCTTCGAAAATGCCTACCACTATGGATGACGTGAATCCTACACCTTGTAGTCCCCCTTGCAATATTTCCTATGCACTTATTCACACATGTATGATTCATTGTCTCTTTAGGTGTGTGATGTAAAGTGCACCGACAACATACACTAGTATGAGAGGTGCTACAGAACAAATTAAATAAATGTGACAGAGGGACTAAGGAGAGATGAGAGGCACTTGTGATTTTACTTCCATTCCTTACTACATATTTATGTGAAAACGCTTTCTCAGATCTTATGTTACTAAAAAATAAATACCGAAATTGCTTGTGAAATGTAGAATCTGACCTGAGGAATCAACATTCCGAAATAAAACCAAACATTGAAAAGTTTGTCTCTGAGATGCAGCACCAACCGTCCACGTTAATTTTTTCTCTCGTTTTTTTTCATATTTTTCTTAATATGAAATAATTATATCTTTAGTAAATACAGCACTTGCTGGGGCTTTTTTTGTGTGCAAATTACTGTTTTAATGTTTGAAATTTAAATCGTACAAATTGCTTGTGGAGTCCACGGCATCCAGTAGTTATTCTTTGGGGTCTTCAGGAGTCAAATGGCTGGGAACCACTGTAATACATCATCGTAACAATAATACAGCAATGTGTGAACTGTTGTTAGGCAGAACACTGCTTGGACCACAGTCAGTAAGATTCCAAAATATCTACTGACCTACAGGGCCTTCCCCTATCGGTGCAGTGAACGTTGGCAAAAATCAATCAAATTTAATAGGAGTAATGACAAGACCCAGAATATCCAATCCATGTGGCAGTACATTTAAAAACAAACTCTAAAACAAAAATGAGAAATAAATACCATGTGCACGTCAAAGACCATGGGACTCATATGGGAGCTAGGAGGAGGCAGGCAAAATCCAATTAAAGTAGAAATAGTAAAAACCATGTACTATATACCACAAACAGCCCAAAAGCATATTATATGGGAACAAGTATAGAAGAACAAAAGAAAGATGTGCAAGATCTGTGGGCTGTTAAAAGACCATTAAAATATAATGCTTCCAGCAAAAGTAAAGTAGCATCTGGAGGTTAACAGACAATGACCACACACTGATTTTATAAACTGGTAAACAATCACAAGGCCTAGAAAGGTAGAAGGCATAAAAAATAAAAAATAAAAGACATAAGGCAACCTACAAAGCACTCAATGGTTTCGAAAAGTGCAGGACAATCATATGGTCTGGAAAGGCAGAATGCATGGGAAATGAGGACAAAGTTGTCACTGAAGAGACAAACTGAGTTGAGCATTGAATAGAAAGGATTGCACACTTATATGGCACAATATATACCCATAACTGGTCTATACACCGTTGGCGATTAAGAGAGCAATGAGAATTGAAAAATACCACCAAGGCAAAAATACAACTGCAACATGGAAAAATAAAAATAAAAAAATTTAAAAAAAAAGTTTAAAATAAAAATTAGAATGTCCTAAACAATAATAATAAAAAAAAAAACAGCCCTCAAAAAAAAAAAGAA
Source organism: Pleurodeles waltl (assembly GCF_031143425.1). NCBI lineage: Eukaryota > Metazoa > Chordata > Amphibia > Caudata > Salamandridae > Pleurodeles > Pleurodeles waltl. Next base: position 741,280,883 of record NC_090450.1, on the reverse strand, counting down.
AAAAAAAATAGCTTTGCGAAAAGGTGTCAGAAAATGCACATTAAATCAATCATCTGCAGTGGCAGGTCTGAGACATGATTACAGAGCTACTTATGTGGGTGGCACAACCAGTGCTGCAGGCCCACTAGTAGCATTTGATTTACAGTACCTGTGCACCTCTAGTGCACTGTACTAGTAAATCAAATATGCCAACCATGGATGAACCAATTACATATATATTTTGTATAGGAGCACTTGCACTTTAGCACTGGTTAGCAGTGGTAGAGGGCACAGAATAACAAAAACACCAAAATCAGAGTCCAGCACACATCAACAACCTTGGAAACAGAGGCAAAAAGTTAAGGGAGACCACACCATGGATGAAAAGTCTAACAGAAACATTAAACATTTCAGCTAAAATTAAATGCGCAAAAATGAGCTGTTCATATTGTTAAAGTGTAAAGTGCATGGAGAGAAAGGGGAGAAAAAAAAGAGGAAGAAAGAGAAAGGAAAAAAGAAAGAGGAAAAAAGAAAGATACCAGCTTCTCAGGGGAGGAGGGTGGGTCATATGTGAATCTATGAAAGATTCCAATATTGGAGAACTACAGTTACAGGTACGTAACTTATTTTCTTACACCAGTACTGGACCTTTTATAGATTTACATGCTGGAATCAGAGTATATAACAGTAGTGAAGCACATTGCAATCTCCGGTGTAACAAAACATTTATAACCGCAAATAAGTATGCTGATATCTATAAAAAAATGTTTAGAAACTTTGTTTTATCGTATGTACACAGCAAATTATGCATTTACTCATATGCTGGCATGTCAAATAGTATTAAATACTAATACTGGGATGGTGGGAAAAATAGGAGCTAGCCCACAGTTACTGAAAAAGATGTTTCTGCATCGCCTGACCCACTGCCACATCACCTTGAGGCATTGAATCTAAGCAGTAGTGCTTTGTGAATGTGTGCATATTCTTTCAAGTGGCTGCTCTGCAAATGTCATGAAGACCAGTAAACAGTACTGTTGATGTTGACACAGTCCTAGTAGAATGAGAATGTGCTGAAGTCTGCAACGATTTTCCTGCGGCCTGGTGACAGAAGCGAATTTGCGTTAGATAGCCACCAAGCGATACTTTGTTTGAAAAGGGGATGACCGTGTATTGGAGCGCTAAACGCCACAAATAATTGGTTAGATTTATGAAAACCTTTGCTTTTTTCCCCCAGGTAAAATTTGAGACATCTCTTGATGTCTAAAGAATGAAGAACGTGTTCGACTGGTATAGTAGGGTTCGGAAAGAACATCTTTAGAATAACTGCTTCATTGAAGTGAAAGGCCGAAGGGACTTTAGCAATAAACTTTGGGTTTCTGCAAAGGATTACCCCCATCTTCCTTAAATTGTAGAAAAGTCTCTAGAATGGTAAGAGCTTGGATCTCGCTAACTCATCTAGCTGAAGTTAGAGACACAAGGACAGCTACTTTAAATCCACCTTGCGAATGGATTCAAATGGGTGCTTCAACAGCTATGATATCACAGTGTTCTGTTGCCAATATGGAGGAGATCTGATTGGTGGGAAAACCCTAAACAAACCCTTGAGGAACTGCTTAATAACTCTAGCAGACCACTATGACGGTGACTTGTCCAATCGTCTAAACCGGGAATATAGCAGCCAGATGAACTCTGATGGAAGTATTAGTCAATTTGGAACGTGCCAGCTGTAACAAATATGGCAGGATCTGTTTAGGTAATGATGAGAGCGGATGGATCAGTGCTTGTTTGCACTATATGCAAAAATCTCTTCCACTCATGCAGGTAGGTTTTATTTGTGCTTTCTACTCGGGCAAGTATATCCCTACAATCTGGAGAGATGTTTAAGGGGGCAAGTTCACTGAGCCAAGCTGATAAGTGGAAAAAAAAACCTCAAGATCCGGATCTAGCACTTGGCTCTTGTTCATAGTCAGGAGAAAAGACTTGTCGTAAACGGGATGGGATGTGAAGATTTTGCGAAAAGAGAACTAGCTCTGGAAACCAATGCTGGCGATGCCACTTAGGGGCTAATAGGATCAACCTGCAAGGTTCTGTCTTCATCTTCGTGAGAACCTTTAGAATGAGGGGAATGGTGGATAGGCGTAAGCATACATTCTAGATAATGCCATTGAAAATGCATTCCCCCCATTATTCTGGATGCTGATCCCAGCTTGCAAAGTATCGACATTTGGTGTTCTGGGGAGTTGCAAATAAGTTGATGTTCAAGCTTGCCCTACTTTGAGAAGATTTGATTAAGAGCTTCTTAATTTAATTCCCAATCATGGCACAATGTTTTCAATCTGCTGAGAGTGTCTATCGTGTTCTGCTTTCCTGGAATGTGCTCCGCTCGTAAATGCACCCCGTGCCAAATGGACCACTCCAGATGTCTTGCGATTCCAGAGACAGGAGAAGTGATCTGGTGCCGCCTTGTTTGTTTATATAGTGCATCGTTGTATTGTCTGTACATATCAGAACTGCACAGTTCTTTATCTATGGAGGTAAAGGCTGCAAGGCCAGTTGAACAGTCTTGAGCTTGAGCAGATTAATGGGATAGCACTTGTGATTTTTTTTTCCATTTGCTGTTGACTTGTAGGCCCTGAAGGTACGCTCCCCATCCCTCCTGGGATTGGTGATGACCAATAGACAGGGTAGACTGAGGAAAGAGAGACCAACTCACAGGTGTGAACGCTGAGTCCACCAAGAGAGGGCTGTGATCATGGCTAGCGTGACACTGATTAGGTCGTCGAGAGAGGATGTATTCACTGGCTGTCCAGTTCCTCTTGGAGGGGGTCACATTCGTAGCCAGCAAAACAGGATTAGGGGAATGCATGATGACATCATCCCCAACGGGGATTTGCAAAGGCGCACTAAAAGAAACTTTTTTAATCTGTTTTGCTAATGATTAGTCTTAGTTGTCTTTCGCCATATGGGATGCTTTGTTGTGCGTAGTGTCTAGTATTGGCCCAAGAAAGTTATGTCCTTGAGGATTGAAGAAATTACTTTCCTGTGCATCGTGAGACCCAACTTGCTAAACAGGGTTATGTAAACTGCTGCTGATCTTTGCACTGCTTGTCTGGAAGGAGCCCTGATAGCCAAACCTCCAAATATGGAAACACTTGATGCTTTTGTTTTCTTAAGAACACTGCAGCAGGGGCAAAACACTTTGTGAATATCCTATGAACTGACTTCAGGCTGAAAGGAAGAACCCTGAACTGGTAGTGGCTGCCGGCTACCATGAACCTTAGGAATCTTCTATGGGATGGATGGGGATGTGGAAATATGAAGCAAGGAGGACAAGCGCAGGCATATAGTCTCCATGACTTAGGAGGATATCCTGCAATATTACCATGCGGAATGACTGCTTGGAGATATTTGTTGAGATCTCAGAGGTAAAAGGATTGGACTACACTCTACCACTTTCTGCAGACCAGAAAGAAGCGAGAATAGAATCCCTTTCCTTTTTGTGAAACAGGAACGTTTTCTATTGCCCCCTTCTTGAGCATGGTTAGTACTTCCAGTTTTAACAGTCAAAGATGCTTTTAAATGGAGGTGTGAGGGCGATTTGATGGTGGACTCTTCACGAATTCTTGAGTGTGACCAAATTGGACAAAGTTCAGGACCCATTAGTCCGATGTTCTCTCTAGACAGCGCAGAATGTAATGGGCTATTCTTCCTCCTAGTCTGAATGGCGAGGGTTAAAATGGTAGCCGGAGCTTGTCAGTGGTCATTGACAACGACCAGCGTCTTTTCCTGGACATCTTGCTATGCCCTTAGGCATGGGTCTATTGTAGGCCACTTGCACTGGTTGCTTTTGGGTGTATCGCGGCCAAAAATTGTTGGTAGGTTGAGGAGTAGGAGAGATATCTATTGTTGGAATCTTCCCCTATCTGATGGAAAGCCTTGTCCTCTAGCCACCACAAAATGGTCACCTTCTAAACTGGAGATTTCCAAGGAACTTAGCTATGTCAATATCTGTCTTTATTGCTTGAAGGGCTTTGTTGAAATGATTGCTGAAGAGAGCTTCACAATCAAATGGGAGATCCAATATCTTGTTCTGTACTTCCAGTCTGAATGAGGTCGCTTTGAACCAGCCTTGCTTAAGTACAGCTGCCCCTGCAAACTGTCAAAAAGACGTGTGGCATTATCCAAGGCACAGTCTATCACTTCCGCTGAAGTGCGCTCACCTTCTTGTAGAACCTTCTTTGCCTTGGTTTTGGGCTCTTCTGGCAACTGGTCAAGATACGGTGCGATGTTAGCCTATAGTTATCAATCATACTTGTCTATAACCGCCAGAAAACCACTCTGGCAGTAAGTGCTGACATTGATGATAAACGTTTTCCAATATTATCCAGGCACCTAACTTCCTTGTCCAGTGGCGCAGATATTGGAGTAGAGAGATTCTTGGATCTACGTTGGGCTGCTAAAGTGATCACTGAATACTATTTTGGATGACCAGTTAGATAGGCTAGGGCATCTTCTGGAGCCTTGTATTTCTTGTCCAGAGGCAGAAGAACAGCAGTGACTGTGGCCGGATTTTTCATCACTTTAAGGCCCTCTTTCCAAATGTAGTTGACAATGGGCATAGATGTTGTGCTCTTCTGGAATGGTTCTGTCTGCTTAGTGGGCATGGGGAGTGCAAACTTTTTTGCCATCCTTTCCAATAAACTATGAAATCCCCCAATGTCCTCAGTTGGGGCGTCCACTGGAGTAGGTGAAGGAGAGGGTGGCGTGGTTATGAGGTAATTATCCCATTCCATGCTGTAGCAGAGCTCTCCTTCCTCTCTGTCCTCAAAGGATGCCGGGTCTTGAAGAAGAGCTTTCTGAGGGGCGTGACTTACTAACTCAAGCAATGGCACTAGTCTATGCCTAGGTGTAGAAGGTTGTGCTGTAGGTGACTTTTCAGGTGTGGATACTTGTTCTGTAGACACTGACGTAGGTTGAAAAAGATTTTTATAGTCTGCAAGCATGTTTTGTAAATCTGAAACCAGAGAACCAGGTACATAAACTATTTCCTCCTTGTATGGGTATTGTTCCTGAGGAGCATAGCACGCCTGCTGGTCATAATCCTCTGCATCATACTCTTCTTCCTCCTCCTGGCATTAAACATGCAGTTCAGATGGACTGTGTGCCACGCCAAAGGGTCTTTCGTCCTCTGAATCTTCCTCTTTCAAGATGTGCGCAGGTATCAGAGGGGATATCTTGCTTGGACAAGCGTGAGATGGGGTCAAATGTCTACTCGTCAGATTTCTGTGTTTTCTCCCCTTGTCAACAAGGTGACATCGAAGACCCTCTCTTCCGTCTAATATGTCGCCATCAGTCTCACTAACGTAGACAATGGGATGGATGTTGACGGTGGAACAGTCATCGCTGTAGTCAACTGTGCGGTGAGGAAAATCTTTAACGTCAAAGGTCTAGCTGTCGCCATAGACGAGGTGGTCATATTCATCATGAAGGAAGAAGCAGTGCACAGCGTGGAGACAGGGCTGGTAGTTGTCACCATGGTTGACGGTGCTGTGTATGTCTTAGTTACCGACAGTGCCAATCACATGGCTCTCCTTGACACTGGAATGTACGACTTGTCAGAGGATGGAGCTGATGAAGGTTTAAGTGACAAACCTTAGAAGGTGGTGTAGGCGGTTCAGATGATGCCTTTTTTAGCCTTTGAAGAGGCAGAATGTCCTTTCTTTATGTTTGTCAGAAGGTGTATGTTCCTGTGGAGATCTGGAGGCACTGTGGCGTTTGTAAGACCCACAGGTGGCCTTTTATGAGGCTTTTTTGGGCTGCTCATTGGAAGAATGAGAGTGGGGAGATCTGTCCCTTTTGAGAGATTTTCTTGAGGATGTAGAGGAATCCTCATTCTCAGAGCCAGACACAGGCTCTTTCCTGGATGTAAGCTTGTGGAGCCAAATCAGTAGCCTTCTTTCTCTGTCTTTTAGGGTCTTGTTGGAAAATGATCGCCATACCTTGCAGTCCTTAGCTGTATGGTATGGTAGGTGCAATCCTGGTGAGGATCCTTGATGTAGAATCATATTGCCACACGTTTGACAGGCTCTGAAGAGACTTTTTTTTTTTTTTTAAATCCTTATCGGACATGACTAGGTGAGATGAGAAGCCAGATTGGAAACCAAGTGTGACTTTGGTGTAGGGGAAAGAACACCAAAGCACAAAAATACTGAACACATTCCTAGAAATAACTTAGAGGCATAACTGAGCAGAGCTCAGTGGAGATTCCCTAGCACAACGTGTGGTAGAAAATCTGAGGGCCTGGAGCTTCTCACAGGAGTGTTCTAGAGAGCAAAGCAGCCCGATTGGCTGAAACCCAGGTTTGGTCCCTTTTTTAAATTGACTAAGATATGCTTCAAAGGTGAAGGGCCTAGTACCTTCATTCACTATGCTTAACCTTACATTGCTATTCAAAGGTATCGGGGGAACGACAGAGAATGATTCAAGCATGTGAATCTATAAAAGTTCCAATACTGGAATAAGCACATTAACATCTCAATATATTTCATGAGCAATAAAGGTCTAGTTTCAAGAGCAAACACTTTAAAAGATTTTCAAAATACAAGACTGGTACCAGGCCTGCGCATGTCCAATCTCTCATACTTACAATGATCCCACAATTTTCTTGGTTAGTCCTCCAGTGAAGTCCCTCTTTAGTTCTTCTTTAAGAGCATCAGACAACACAAGTCTTGGGAGGTTGCTATCACAGTTTTCAATTTCAGTTTCCACTTCATCACACGTTAAGCTAGAAGAACAAATATTAATACAATTAATTTCCTTCATCTATACCAATGCACCATATACTACTGGATGGCAAAAAACAGTTGAAGTCTAAGTGAGACCACATGTGATTTACTACTGGAGGGCGAAAATCACAGACTGAATAGTGCCAGGGGCACTTCCTCACTGTTTTTTTTTTTGTTAAACTGTTTTTATTAACATTACGCGGGCTACAGGCTGTGAGCTGTATGCCCCCAGAAAGGAACCTCAACAGGGGGTCCCAAATGTAGTCAAAGCTCCTCCTAGAATTGTCCAGTTTATCAGCTAAACGCTCCATAGCGAGCCCGCGCCACAGTCTAGCGTACCAGAGTTATTGGGGGTGGTTCTGTTTACTTCCAATATGACGCTAGTACTGTCTTCGCTGCACCCAGTGCCAGCCAAAGAATAGAGCGGTCTCCCTGAGTCTGATGTTGCAGTTCCGGAGCATGCCGGCCCAATAGAATATGTGCTGGTGATGCCAGAACAGGGGAGCCCAAAATCTCTTTTAGATGCAACAGAATTTCATTCCAGTATGGGCGTATAGTGGGACAGTCCCACCAGATATGCCTAAAATCTCCCAACATCCCACGTCCCCGCAAACACCTATCAGACACCTGGGGATAGAGTTTAAGTTTCTCCGGGTAGAGATACCAATTGTAGAGGAGTTTATAATGAGCTTCCCTAGTGCCCATGGAGCGGTTGTATTTGACTATGTCCTGAAACAGGCGGGTCCAGAGACCCCCCTCCACCGGCGACTCCAGAATCTCTCCCAAAAAGCCAAATGACAGGGGGTGTAAGCGTGCTGTGCTGACATCAATCTATATAGTGTGAAAATATTTCCCCGCGCTAACCCCCCCGCTGAACAAATCACTCGATGGGAAGAAGATCCCTGATGGCTGCCGCTCTCATACGGGGGTTGAGTGACCCAGTGGAGTAGTTGATTATGATGAAAGCGCTCAGAAGTGGGTAGATGGAAGTCTCTATAACTATTTTAGAATGTACGTACATGTTCCCCATGAAAAAGATCAGCGATCGTCAAACAACCCCCCTCCCTCCACTTATCAAAAGTCATGGAGTAGCTCCCGGGGGAAAGGCTGTGTTGTAGTGGATTGGGGTATGGGTTGAGGGAAAGGTTGAGAGTCTATAGGCGCTGGTCACCGAGTCCCATACCTTGAGGGTAGTAGCCGTGGGGGTTCTTCGGGCGGTCAACCTTGGGTTTCCACAGCACATCCCACAGTGTCTGCCCAGTCACTGCCCTATCCATGTGTAGCCACAACTTGTCAGATTTTCGAAAAGACCACTCAGCGATAACGCGGAGCTGTGCCGCTCTATAATATATGAGAGGGTCCAGGAGGGCCAACTCTCCCCCGTCTCTGGGGCTCGTAAACAGTCTGTTGGAGAGCCGAGCTCTTGCGTTTTGCCAAATAAACTTAGTGAACAACCTACGAAGCTCGGTAAAAAAATCCGGAGGAATGTCAATGGGCAGGCTTTGGAACAGATATAACAACCATGGGAGAACCGTCATCCTAATGGTGTTGATACGACCTAACCAGGAGTGCCAGAGTGTTGACCATCTCGTAAAATCTGCTCGCAATGTCCTAAGGAGGGGTGGAAAATTTGCCTTAAATAGGTCAGCCACCCTGGGGGTGAGCCATACTCCCAGATATAGAATTTCTTTCTTGGCCCAGACAAATGGGGAAGTGGCGGGTGACACTCATCTCTGCGGAAGGAACTGTTAAGTTGAGGATATAGGATTTCCCCCTATTCACTTTGAAGCCTGATACCTGCTCAAAGAGACCCAACTTCTCCTGAATTGCCCTAAGGGTCGTACGTGGTTGAGTAACAAAAAGCAAGATGTTGTCGGCAAATAGTGAGATCTTATGTTGATCAGAGCCAAACTGAATGCCATCAAAGTTCGGATTCGCCCTTATCTGGGCTGCCAGAGGCTCCACGCTAAGTGCAAAAAGCAGCGGGGAAAGAGGGCACCCCTGTCTGGTTCCCCTGAAAAGGTCAAAGAAATCCAAGGTCACCCCACTGACGCACATACTTGACCTGGGGCCCGAGTAGTTACTCATTACCATTGCTATGAACTGCTCTACAAACCCAAAGCGCCGCAGGGTTGCCACCAAAAAGGACCATTCCACCTGGTCGAAAGTTTTTTCAGCGTCCAGTGCTAACAGCATAGCCGGGATCTGCTTCTTCGTCACCTTTTCCATCAGGTGGATGACCCTTCTAAGGTTATATGTTTGCAGACCCTTGATGAAGCCCAATTGGTCAGGATGAACCAGATCCGGCAATACCCCTTCAAGTCTCCGTGTAAGTATTTTTGTTTTAGGTTTTGCATCGAGATTAAGCAGGGCGATGGGCCTGTAGGAGGCACAGAGCTGGGGGTCCTTCCCCTCCTTAGGAATAAATGTGATCAGGGCTTCTCCCATAGTGGGGGGAGTGTGTGTGCTCAGTTCTTATGATATTGAACAGTGCTGCTAGGTGGGGAATTAGCTCGGCCCCAAAAGTTTTGTAAAAATGCACAGTGATTCCATCAGGACCCGGCGCTTTGTGCAGTGGAAGGCAGACGATGGCATCCCGCACTTCATCTAAGGTGAATGGGGCCTCTAGAAACTCATTAGTGTCACAAGAAACATGCAGGAGCAGAGTGTAGCACAAATAACTCTCCTGGGTGGTAGCACTCGGATTATCTGATTTATACAAACAAGTATAAAAGTTCCTGAAAGCTCACACTTTCTCTGCTTCCGAATAATGCTCCCGGGATTCGCCCCACACTTGCACTAAATGGTCGTTAGATTGCTTAACATGCAATTACCTGGCCAGGAGAGTGCCTATTTTGTTTCCACTGATACAGTAAGACCTCTGGAGCCGTAACAATGCCACCTCTGCTCTGTTCGTGTAAATAGATTGCAGTTTGCCTTTAATGGAGGTTACATTTCTCTGAGTCTGCCAGGTAGGGAAAAGTTAATGGGCCTGTTCAGCCTCCTTCAATGCACTCTCCAAACCTCGTCTTACGTCAGCTTTCAGCCGATAAAGTGAGGTCACTAAAGAGATGCAGGTGCCCCCGAGGACAGCTTTAAACGTATCCCAGGTGGTGGGGAGAGGAGTGTCCCCTACTTTGAAAAAAGTCTGATAGCTCTCCGCAACTCATCTCGAGTCGTTGGGACTCTAATTAACACGTATGGAAAATACCAACGTCCACAGAGTGACCTCAGACGGACCACTCCAAATCCACCTCAACCAGTGCGTGATCTGATATGATTATCGGGTGGATAGTTGCAGTTCAGAGAAACTTTAGAAGGCGCTTGCTTAACAATATATAATCAATAGGATCTGTGAGAATGGCAGAAAAATGTATAGTCTTTTACCGTGGGGTAATGCGCACGCCAAGAGTCAAGAAGCACCAATCTGTGAAGTGCCGTCTTAACGGATTTGGCAAAGGCACTTGTAAGCGGTCTTCGGGGATGTGTCGTGTCCTGAACTCTCTCACTCTCCGCAAAGCCCCCCAGCACATCCAGGAAGTGCAATAGGAACTGTGTTTGGCCACTATTAGGTGCATAGAGTGTGGCTATCATACAAACCTGCCTCCCCAGGGAGCTCTTGACCAACAAGAATCTACCCTCTTTATCTAGTTTCAACCCTGAAAGTTGGAAGCGTGTGGATCTATGAAACAGCAAGGCCACCGCACAATGCTTTGTTGCCGCGGAGGCAGTATATATCTGCAGGTAATGTTTGTGCTGTAGTCTATGACCTTCAGCCTTCTTGAGATGTGTTTCCTGCAAGGCCACTGAAGAATTTCCGGAACTGTGACCCCTTGTTAGGGGAATTTAGCCCCTTAACATTCTATGTTAGGTAATGCAGTTTCATGTCGGTGTGGCTAAGAAGGCCTAACCCGTGAGTACATCTGACCTAAGGTGTCACCCAGGGTCCCGAGCGCTCCCCCTCCATCCCATGACCCCCGGCCACTCCTGCCCCCTCCAGATTGTGCATCCACATGAAGTAGGGACAACAAACAGTAATCAAACATCAAGAATATCAATAAAAAAAAGTAACAACATAGAAACTATAAGTCATTGATACTGAAACTGAAATCTCCGTGTGGTCCTCGTGATCGGGAGGGGGTATTCATCCGCCTCCACCCCCAACAGACCACTTACAAAAGCACAAACAGTGTCCGGTGTAGGAACCTCCGTTGTCGCTTGTTGGAGAGATGATAGGGAACCATTCCGGAAGCGTTCACGCCGCCAGCGCCCCGCCGGCCAGTCCAAAGTCTCCAGACTCTCCCCCGGGGAAAGGGGGAGGCCCAGGGGCTCCCACGCTGCCCCCATCCAGATCCTCCTCATCCACTCCTAGGTAAACCTCCAGCTGATGTGAGTCAAGTGCACAATACTACAACTTGGGGGCTTTCCTCCCCTTCCGCGGCAGCCTCCAGTAATCCCCAACGGAAGTCACGGAGGGGTCCTATAGACGTCGCGACTCTCCTTACACAGCGAGTCCGATGTCCGCACTCCTCTCCTGCAGTTCCAGTGCGGCCGCCGCCTCCCCATCCTCCACGAAGTGGTAGGGCTTGTTAAGTTCAAAAGCAATGCCAAATGGAAATGTCCATCTGTACCTGACATTTTGCACTTTCAACTCATCCGTGATCGGACGGAATCTCTGCCAGCGGAGTAATGTAGCTGGAGCAACGTCCTGGAAAAGTGTGCACTGAGCTCCTTGAAAGGGAACCAAGTCCTGGCGCCTCGCCTTCTGAAGTAAGCGCTCTTTAACCTTGAATGAGCTCAATTTCACCAGGATGTCGTTGGGTCTCGTATTCTCAGTGGCGGGGCGACTCCCCATTGTATGCAGCCTTTCAATCTGTACTTCTGGGTGTTCGTCGCCCAAGAGAGTGGAGAAGAGACCCACCACAAACGCCTCCGGCTCCGCACCCTCACTGCCCTCCTCCAGCCCCCGCACTCTAATGTGGTCTCTTCGAGAGCGGTTTTCCAAGTCCTTGCATTTGATTATCGAAAGTTGGAGTTGCGACTTGAGCTTTGAGACCTTTCTCCAAGGGACTTACTTGTTTATCTCTTCGACCTGTGTTTCAAGATCTAACGTGCGGGTCCCCACTGAATCCACATCTGCCTGAACAGAGGTCAGGGGACTAGTAACATCTGATTGAAGCACCTCCAGCGCAGTCTTGAAGTAAGCAGTGAGTTCCTCTCGCAATTCCACCTGAAAGGTGCAAAGGGATGACAGAAGGTCCTCCTTATTGAGTGCCATGTCACTTGACCACTGCGACGCGAGCACCCCGGATCCGGCAGGCGTGAAATAACTAGAGACCCTATTAGACTGTAGCTTCTGTCGAAGCACAGGCGCCCCCAGACGTCACTCTCCCTGATGCTCCTCTTGCCACGATAGGTACCACTTCTGCTGCTCCTCACTGGGACATGACTCCCCACGCTGACAACCCCAGGAAAAAGAAGAAAAAAAAAAAAACCTGTGCAGGGGAAGGAAAAGTGTTTGTCCTGCTATTCCTCCATGAAGGGCCTCCCTGGGGAAGCCCCAATGGTCTGACACCGGGAGCCATTTTAAAGTCAGGCAACCAGGTCAGGCAACCAGGTCAGGCATGCCCCGAAACCGGGCATCCAGGGGCCAGCCGCCACCATCACCCCCCCTAAGCCTAAAGGATGGGGAGGTAAGGGGGGTTTTCTCCAGCCAATGTCCCCTACTCCGCGGTCCCCGCTCACTCTCCTTGCCGGGGCCACCTTGCACTCGCGTCTCCCCAGGTGCGGTTGCGCGTCACTCCAATCGTGCGGTTTCTGGGTGCTCTCAAAGGAGCCCTACTGCCCCCCCCCCTTCTCCGGGCCGCCGTGGCTGCCATCCCGTTCCCCAGTCCAGGAACGCCCCCTCACCTTATTCGGGGCCACCCTGAAGCGCAGGGCCTCAAGGCTCCCAACCCGCACTCCGGCTCTCCAGCATCGGGCGCAGCCCATGCTGGCGCGAACAGTCGCTGATCTCCTCCGCCACACCTCACTGAACCCCCAGGCGTCCCCATCATCGTCACGGGGGCCAAACCAGCGAGAGCCTCCCTGCCCCCCCCAAAGACACCAGATTATAGGGTCTGCGGGGTGGGTTGTCGGGGAGCCTCCGGGCTTCACGACCGGTCGGCCATGATGGTTGGCCCCGACCCCTCACATTTTATTTTTCCATTCAAGTATCAGGAAAAAAAAGTCTCCAAATCTCAAAATATCCCAATGCCCCAGACACTCTTCCTTATTTGCCATTTACATGAATTCTCCTTATTGTAAGGACCTGTACCAAAAGGTATCCAGTTTAGGGTCAGCAGGGCACAGCCTGGTTTACAGCCCAAATATTGTTCATGTTACTTACTTACCTCAAATATATGAATTAATCTTATTTGGAAATCCAAAAACACTGTCAAGTATCAGCCCTTCTCAACGTGTGATGCACATTTCTACTCTAGACCAAGATTCAGCAATGATAAGCTAAGACTGTTTGCAGGGCAATCACATCAACATACTCTCCCTCTCTCTGACCCATCAGTTAAGCTGTGGATTATCAGTGGAGGGCAGACCAATCTTCAAACCCAAAGTCAAACACACCAGTGGACTATTCCCTTCACTGTTCTCCTGTAGTGTGGGAGGAGATAATTTTTCTGGACCACCAGCTCAATAACACTGGTCTCAGCATAATCGGACTTGATAACCTTTTCAGAGTGTCTAGAGTTGTCCTTCAAGAAATTTTTGCAGACTCAATATCACATGTTTTTTTCCATACCTAATGGTCAGAAATCCTAATTTGATGAAGAATTTGGGGTTCTAGGTTTTTATAGCCAATTAGCAACATATGGTGCATTCTAAATAAAACCAAGAAAGTTGACCAAACTAATATGACTAACAACAACTTGTTACAAGACATTTTGTCATCCTCGTAAAGGGAGGTTTGGAAAACTGGTAATGAACTGAGCAGTTAAACGTTTAGATATTGTTCTGTTGATACTGCATTTACCAGTACATAATCAGTTTATGTTATTTGTAAGATAGCATATAGGTGTAAGAGGAAACTCCTGTTCTTGGAGTGGGGGGCTAATGAAGGATAGTTTATATCAAAGCTCTGTAACATAACTTAGAACCTGTATTCCATAGTACTTTGTGGACCAATTCTCATGGAATATGCTTGGTTCTAATATACTTGGGCAGTTATATAGCCTGGAATTAAACTCATTCTTGGAAATATTTGCTTTAATAATTAACTTAAGAGACCGGACTGAAAAGTATCCAAGGTGCCCCATACCATACATTGGCATCATTTAGTGGCGTGAGGACCGCTAGGACCTGGGTTGATTGCTCCTGTTTTAGCTTAGTTTTAAAGTTCGTTTTATTCACATTTTATTCATTTTAGTAAGGCTGCTTTTCAGAAATGGCTCTTACACCTTTTATCAGTTTGCTTTTATTCTAGGAACACAAGGAACATGCTGCTCATTTAGTCAGCCTTTGCACAAAATATAATCAGTACTTTTTGTGTGGAAGGCGGTACACAATATGCTAGCGTGTGTTGCCAATTCAGGAGACAGCATCTATCACTTAGACACAGCATTCTATCGGAACTACATTTCCAGTTGGTTTGGTTTATTTTATAAACTGTGCACTGACCCAAACAGGGTAGAGGGCATTCTGGCCACGACGATCCCGGGATGCATGCTATGTGACACGCAGCTCACCTGGCGCTGATCTGCCAGCTTCCCGAGAGGACTGCAATCCACACCACAGGCTGATTCCTGCCACTCTTTCCAACTATAGGACTGGGGCCAATCCTTTAGATCGGGCCAGGCAGAGGGTTACAATCACTATGCTATCATAAAAGACATAGGGTTATGTAGGAACATCTACCACGTCTAGAACCACATATCATGGTCAGATTATTCATCTTCACCATGTTCGTAATGCCGATTACCTTGCTTTGTTTCATCAGCCTTATTATCCCAGCTTACTTTTTATATGCTAGATAGCGACTGATTCAATAAATGTATTGAAAACTTACCTCACATCTTTCTGTCTCACTTTGGTATGCATGAATAATTCCAAAGGAGTAAGATATGTTTCTACAACTTCCCTCGGGAGTCAGAGTGTCATGTCCATGTTGCTGTAGTCACCTTGTACCCCAGTGGGTTTGGAGGTTTAGGTGAGGCACTGTGAGCTAGCCAGGAGTCATGCTGGCAGTTAATAACTGCGTGAATAGACTCAGTCTCCCACACTTTATCATTCTGTCTTCCTAAACAGGCAGTCCTATCACCAAAGTAGGAATCGCATAACACTAGGAGTTACCAGGGGCAGAAAGTGCTAAACAAAGACTTGCCATTTGGTACCCTTGCCAGAACAGTTTCAGGGGTCCTGCATTCAGAAGTAGGACCAGGAAGCAAACAGCTTTAAAAACTCTATTTGCTTTAGAGTGCATTTAGTAGTGAGATGGAGGGAAAAGAATATAAACAAGTGCAGGCGCTAAAGACAGTGGGTCAACTCTTTGATGCCACTTGTGGTCAAAGGGTGTGTGTGATGTCACTTCCACTACCCTAGGAATTTTAATAGCTGAACATTCGTAGCAATACAGAAGATACCAAAGTTTGAAATATACATATCAATAACCAGTAGGATCAAATTATTAAACAGTAATAACCTCTTTGATAAGTATTTGGCAGCAGTGCGTGAACAAAAACATTGCTACAACTCAAGTGTGTAAGTTGTAAATATGTTTACAGATAGTTTTTTGTTTTTTTGCAAACTTAGCATTAAATAAAACCTCCTGAAAGGACACCAATATGCTTTTCACAAAAGTCACACTTCTGTTTCAAGGAGGAAAGAAAATCCTTTGGGAGGTAAAATGGCAAATGTCACTTTCGTGGACTTGCCCCCACTCGATTTGTAGGCCTCCACTTGACGGACACACAAAACTTGGCTTGAAAGCAAAACGTTTAAGACCATTTTTTGGAACGTTTCATGCAGATCTGTTGACTAATACCAAAGTTATTAAGGAGTGCGGAGGATGGTATTTTCATGAAATGTCTGACTCAATCATAACTACTGAAGCGCTACTGCTGCCTCAGTAATACACATTCTGCAGTTAGAGGCAGCAAGTAACGTACAAACACAGTGCCACCAAAGTTAGGAAGCATGTCTCCAGGAACAAGTCTCTTGCAGGTAAATGCCCGTTATGATTTCATCCTGTAAATATATGGCTAGAGTACGTTAAGTTAAATGACAGTGTCACTTGACCCCAGTCCAGTAAATAAGTATGACCTATGCCCATGCTTTCCTTTCAATATTTTCAGCCTTTGTTGCTGGGTAAGAGCTTCCCCAGCAACCAAGGTTGAAAATATCCCCTCCCTGTAATGACGATGGGCACACCAACGTCATTACAGGGAAAATGAAAGTAAATTGAGCTAATCAGCTCATTTGCTTTCATTTTCTTCAGTACTCAGGGGCCTATTTCAGCCCCATGAGCACAGATTTCATCAAAAGAGGTACAGTTGGAAAGCGAAGAATTTCTCCTTTCCAAAGTTACCTTTCCCTAGTGGATCCCTGTTTGGGTGAGCCCACAAAGAGAAAGAGAAACAGATTTTTTTAATAATAAAAGATGGGTGGGGGCTGCCCACTGTGATGGAAGCTTCTGGAATCCGCAGAAATCCACAAAATTCCTACCAGCTAGCATTGCTCCACCTGTGCCGATAAAAACGTTGCCTCACGTTTTTGGATGGGCCTAGTACCAGTGACAGGAACTGATCCAACCAAGGTTAGGAGTCTAATAATAGTCAAGGGCTCCCATTGTCCTTGGATTGATCCATGTGTGTCGTGGTACTAGACCCAGCTACACAAGTGGGGCAGCAGTTTTATCGGCACAGGTGGGACAATGCTGGGTAGAAGGAGTTTATGGATTCCTAGAGTTGCCATTACAGAAATGTAAGGGAAAGAATTGTGATTTCAGGCGAAGTTTGAGGACTGCAAGGCATGATGAGTATAAAAAAAAAAAAAAAAAGAAAACGAATTGGATCCACGCAAATCACAACATCCTGGATTCCCCTAGGTTTCTGGTTTTCAAAAATGTACAGGTTGCCTAGGTATCCTTAGGCGCCTGCTGAGCTAAGGTCCAAAATCTAGAGCTACCCACATCGGAAAGAGTGTTAGTTTTCGTTGGAGAAATGTGCTGCATCCATGTTCTGTTTTGGGCCATTTTCTGTTGCGGTCACTAGGCTTACCCACAAAAGTGAGGTACCATATTTATTGGGAGACTTTAGGAGAATGCTAGGTGGAAGGAAGTGTGTGGGTCTGTGCAGATTCAAGAAGTTTCTATCACAGACGTGAGGATTTTGTTTTTAGTCAAAGTTTGAGGCAAGTTAGCTTGCCCTGGATACCGCTAGGTGTGTAGTTAAAAAAAAAAAATGTACAGGTTGGCTAGGTTTTCCTAGGTACCAGCTGAGCTAGGGTCCAAAATCTAGAGGTAACCACATTGGAAAAAGCAGGTCAGTTTTCGGTGAGAGTAATGTGATGAGTCCATGTTGCATGTTGGGCAGGTTCTCGTCACAGGTGCTAGGTTTAGCCACACAAGTAAGGTACCATTTTTATTTGCAGCCTCGTAGGAGCATAGAATTATAGAACAGTTGTTATTACCAAATCAATTTCACTGCATTTGTGCCTTTCGGATGTGAGTCATAATAGAAGACGACATTTTTAAAAATACCTTCCAAATCATAATCTAGTATGGGTAGCCACACATTCAGTGGTGTAAAAATAATAACTGCTCCTAAACTCTATATCTTGTGGCCATTTCAGAAACATATGTGTTTTCTTGATTCCCATTTTTTATTCTGCCTATTTCGCTCTAAGAATTCGGCTATACTTGGTACTCCAAGAAAACCCATTGTAGTGTGCAGCACAGTTGTTTCCTCTGTGTACCTTGGGTTCGTGGAGAACCTACAAACCCTATATATACCTGCAAACGGCCTAGCAGACGTAATTGTAGATTGCTTTTGTCAATCTAACATTGTGCCTCAAAGTTACAGATAAAAATGTTGTCTCAGATGTCCGTTTTTTCCTAGTCATTTTCAATGTTTCTTTCCCCCCCCCCCCCCCACAGCTATTTTTCTTGGGAAAACTCCTTACGTGATCTACACATACAACCCCTTGCTGAATTAAGAATTTTGTCTACTTTTCAGGAATCTATAGCTTTTCTGGATCACCCATGGATTCAAACTGGTTTCCACCACAAACAAAGTAGGATGAGTGAACAAAAAAAATTGGGAAAAAAAGGCTACCTCTTAGGAAAATCCTAGAGCTGTGGTACAAAATGTTTTTTTTAAATATTTTTTTTATTCAGTTCTGCGTGTTCTTGAAAGCTGGTGACTTTACTACAACAAACCGTTCACAGATGTTATTTTCAGGGGGGAAAAACAGACACTTATCTGGAGCACTTTTTCCTTATTTCTTTTTTTTTTTTTTATAAAACTCAAAATTGTGCTATTTTTCCCTATTTTCTCAGTCCCCTCTATGGGAAGGCACAAACCCTGGGCACCTTTAGAATACCCAGGACATTGGAAACAAGGCCACAAATTTGGCATGGATAGCTTATGTGCACAAAAAAAGAATAGAGTCTTAAGTGCGAACAACCCAAACTGCCAAAAAAGGGCTGAGCACCCGTGGGGGCAGTGGGAGGGCATATCACAGGCTATGACACAGAATCTGGCTTGGGCACTTCAGTTTTGAGCCCTAAAGTGCCTAGGGCTGAGTGTCCATCAGTGACACTCACAGAGTGGGGTAGGGTCAGTAGTCTCACTGAACCCCATACCACTCCGACGAGTAAAGGGCTGCAACCTCAACACAAAGCCAGCCATGAGAGATGGTGGCAGTTCCAATTCTCCAGGAGCCCCGGAGGCTTCCCTCCTGCCACACGAGATCACCTCTGCAGACGTTTGACGCATGCATATGTGTATTAGTGCATGGATGCTGTCAGTGGATACTTGCAGGTGTATGTGGTTGTGAATGCATGGGTGCAAGCCAGTGTGTATGTATAGAGGTGAGCATATGTATGTATGTATGTTTGTATGTATGTATGCGGTCGACCAGCCTGATCAAATTACCAACAGCCACAGCACAATATTGTTCAATAAGTATACACATGAAAGTTAAAGCCATGCTTCAGGACCCCCATACATGTTTAAGCTGCGTTATGAGGTGAACAAAAAAAAAAGGAAAGACCCTGAAGAATTATTTTCAAGTATCAGCATTCAAAGGTCGAGAAAAGATTAGGCACGTATTTTCTTACTCTACGTCCCTTTTGCTAGCCTGACCCATAAGATGTCAGAACCAGAATATTAGTTAATAATTTTTCTTTTGCCAACTAGACATACATGGTGGCAAAGTTCTGTACACAATTGTTTACAAATAAGTTCTACAAAAAAACTGTGTATAAATAATAGATTACAAACGTAAACTATACCAGTGACTAGTCTGGACAGATAAGAGAGATTAACACTATTCTGGTGTGTCAAGCATTGTCTTAACATTAGGTTCATGAGTTCTTTACACGGAAAAGGAAATACATCCTTTGCACAGCAATGGCTACACCTTTTTGCTCCTGTATTTCATAAAACATTTAAAAAATAAAAGACTGAAATCAGAACGGGTAATAGTGAGCAGTGAAAGCCCATCGTTTTAAAGTGTTCTAAAATTATTTATGCGAGAAATGTTTGTAACGTTACATCTAAAAGGGCAAAAGCCCAGTTCTTGTAATCCTCGTGCTTGGAGTTGGGAAGAAAAAAAAAAAAACAAAGCAGAAAGCAGGGCCGTCTGTGTGAGCGACTATCACTATGTGGCAGACTTTTCTTTTTTTTTTTAATAGCTCCACCCTTCTAGGGTGCACAGCTGTAGAAATATTTCCTTTCGTTTCTACTTTTTAAAACCTGTACCTCGCTAAGCATCTTGGTGTAGTGAAAACCCACAGCAAACAAATACATAC
Source organism: Pleurodeles waltl (assembly GCF_031143425.1). Taxonomy (NCBI): domain Eukaryota; kingdom Metazoa; phylum Chordata; class Amphibia; order Caudata; family Salamandridae; genus Pleurodeles; species Pleurodeles waltl. The sequence goes on along the minus strand of NC_090450.1, from coordinate 741,261,095 downwards.
TGAATAGCCAGATACTCTAGAAGTCTGCTGACAGACCAAATCCCAGGGAGGACAGAAATTGTCAGCATAGTGATTTGTTTCAAGTTGCGCCTAAGACATTTATCCCATATTTGAAAAAGAAAAAACATACACCATCCTAAGAGACTAGTAAGAAATATTGGCTAGAGATGCCAATAAGGTTTATTCTTGTCCACAAAAAATATACTGTGCATAAAATAGACTTTAAAAATAAATAAAATAAATAAAAATGACAATTACAAAAAAAGAACTCAAAAATAAAATTCAAAAACTCAATATCAATTATTTAGCAGACTGTTAATCATAAGCGACTGACCACTGAATAACGGAGTTCAAGATCAGGGAAAAGATGAAAGGGTTTTATTACAAAAATCTCAAATTCTTAAATTAGGAAAATTAAAAAGTTCATTCACAACATAAGCACGCAGCACAGGGGGAGAAGAGCAGGAGTGAACACCAAAGCAGCATCATTAGCTCAACTATGGAGATTTTTTTTAAAAGTGAACTAAATTACATGAAAACACATCATATTAAAACTGTTTCAGTTGTAATCATGTTAATTATGCATTTGAGTATTGGAGCCATTATAAAATTTATTATATGTCATTATTAAATTTTCACAAAAATATAAGCCTGGGAAAAATGTTACCACAACAGTAGTCAGATAGTGCATGTGATTTAGAAATGGCCCATCATCGTGAGAAAAATGAGGCTCAATGGAAAATAACCCACCAACAAAAGAACAGAGACGTTTGTAAAACTAAAACTCAAGTGCCTGAACTCTGAAGGAGGATCTGGGCCATGAAGGTATGCATGATGACCAACTGGGGTGTCTGAATACCAGATAAGGACCAAATCACTGAGGGAACACTATGGGTCTGCTCAAAGTGCACCAGAAGACCAACTGGGAGAGCATGAAGTACAGCTGATGGTCCTAGAATTCACTTCAGACACAACCATTTGGTCCTGAGGGACAGCTGGGGTGGAGTCTGAAGGTCAGCAGAGGGTACTACTGGCCTGATGGGGGCATCTTCAAGGACCAGACAGGGGTGTCAGGGTGGGCTAGGGTTATCTTGAAGAATGACTGTGTCCAGGGCTGGCTATTCGAGAGCATGCAGAGGAGTCCGAACACAGGCTGTTTGCATGTGGATGATAGCTCTTGGTTTCTACTAAACAGTGGGGGTTTGGCGCATCTGAAGCTGAACAGACATCTGATAACAAAATGTGGTGTCTCAAGGTAGGATGGACCTTAAGATCTCGCAGGGCATGCTCAAGATCTGAGGAGCTGGTCCAGGGTTTCCTAAACTCAGGGGTCCAGCAAGTGTGTTTAAGAAACAGTTGAGTGACTCAAGATTAGGCGCGGGCCAAATCTTTACCTCCAACTGAGGCACAAATCTCAGTAAATCAATCTAGTGTTGGAGACGAGGGAGAGGCACATTTGTTGTGATTTCAATATTAATGATGCCATGGAACATTATTGAAGAAAACAGCTAATGGGGACACTTGAGACAATCTGAACAGGAACATAAGGTAGACCACAATTCAGATTTTTAAGTGCGGTTTTCAACTGAGTTCTTACACTTAATGTCCGGGGGAGAAAGATAGTGAGACACCATATCAAAAATAGGACTTATATCAAGCGTTATACAGACCAATTATGCCATTGCTTTGATACTTCAATACAAACTTAAATGTTCGTCTATCAAATGACATTAACCACAACCCAGATCTAGGCCAACTGATTCTCACCTGTCCTCTATTTCTTGGAGTGTTCTTTGAGCACTTTCAGACTGCTGTTCCCAGACAGTTTGCTCCATTTCTTCATACGGAACTTCAAACATGGAGGCTGATGAAAGATTACCGACAGTACAGTGACTCAAAGGAGTTACCACTCGTCCACCTACACATTGGCCCCAATCAGCCTTGGTAGTCATAGAAACAGTGTCTTCTGTAAGTCTTTTTTTCTTAAGTGGACAACTATAAAGAATAATGTTAAAGTTAAAAAAGGTTACTTGTAATAAACCTTCAACAGACAACTAATACTAATTTAAAACATTTCTAACATTTACATAAATCAACAGTTGGCAATCAAATGGTAATAGTGTACAGATCCTATTTTCACCGAAGCAGGCCTTCTTATTCATAAAACACACAAATCAACATGTATTGGCCACAGGTAATGGCAGTTTTATTAATTGCAGTAGCGGGCAAGTGCCCACTATTGCCTTTAAAATATAATCATACCCCATAGGAGTTTAAGAGGTAATTATTGACAAAAAGGTAGAGCGGCCTCCCTTTGATAACCTGGAAAATTGCAGGTTCTCGAATGGGTCTACCGAAACTTTCACTTAACCAGAGGTGGCCTGAGAATTTCGGACATATGCCTCCCTAGGGGAGGGCCGTATACTCTAAATGCAGTAAATATCTGAGCTACGGTGGATTATGGGGAGTTGATCGGTCAGCACACTGACTGCATTTGCTGAAGCTTGGGAAGTTTCAAATGAGGTGGATATACAACAAATGCTATTGTTTTGATTATAGGCATGTTGATTCAGAGGATTTCTGTTATATCGATTATTCCTAGCCTGATGGCTGAGAAGGAGTCCAACAAGCCAATCGATGAAAACTCCAGTGATGTAAAATACTGTAAATAATTTAACACTCAGTTCTGATCAGAACTGCTGGATGTGCAGAATGTGAAGCCAGACATCAGGTCCGTAAACCATACATCACAATCAATTTCAACTGTTTATTATGTTTCTCAGCACTAACAGTAGCCCAAAACTAAAGGGATAAATGAAACGTCAAGAGCTTTTATTAGTGTTACTACTGTGGGCCTCCACATAGAAAACTATAGCACTGTAACTCGAGCTGCTTTAGGCTTGGACCTCACACTTCTGATTGGGGTGAAATATGTTCCCATATATAACTATATCATTAGTTATGAGAATGATCAACTCACAGGAGTTCATTCACATTTCAGTCAATACGAATAATTTTATCAAATGTAGCGCCATACTCAATATAAATGTAGTGACTAGGCATACCAAGAACTAATGTAGCTTTTAGAATGAAACACTAATGTCATTAAGCAACTAACCGAGAGCCAACTTTAAAGTTTGTATGGGGCAATGGCAACAAACTTAATCCATCATGTGATCTTTATTCTGTTAGCTTTTATAGAACTCATGCATATAAACAAAACATCATGACTAAGGAACACCGAGAATACGGCACCTCCAGTGTACACAGAGAATACAGACAAGATTCAGTTAAAACACAATCACTCATAGCCAAACCTAAACAGTGCACATTCCATCAGATGTACAGTTTAACACTATGCATCCAGCTATGCACTGCATACAACAATACTTGTCTAAGTCACTGACAAGAACACTCAACCCTTCTCTCAAGCAGAACCCTTTGCGAAAAGTCAAACTGATATGAAGCATTATGTGATACCTACAATTATTTTTATCTGTTTTGAGTTTCTAATATGCCCAACACATTTTACAGCTTTCTAAGATTTACAGTCAAATTACTTTAGTGTACACATTTATTTATATTATTTACATACACATGTTCAAAAGCTAGCCAGTGTTTGGGAGGATGGGTCGTAACTAGAGCCTTACTTGCATAAACAGAACTCTAACTAAAACTGCACCTATCTGCAAATTAACATTTTCTGACAGTATATTGTGTGGATCAAACGGAGTAGCTCTTCATGTGTGGAGTTTGGCGTGGGTCCCCGTCTGAATTTAAAATGACCACTAAGAATTACGCCTAGACTGCATGATCAGGTTCCACAAAGGTCAGGGTACTTCATCCCGGAAGCGAACAATTGATTTTTTGTGAACCATTCTGTTATGGCACTGTGTTTAGGCGGAATACGGGCCTCGTGGGTAGAATGCTGGTTGGTAGAATGCGGGAGGTGTGCTTGGAGGACAACGGTTGGGCAACATCCGGCAGCACGTATTGGAGTTGGCTCTGTATTTTACTTGCAAAAAACGTGAAACTTGCTCCTACCTCGTGTGTCATATTCAATGGAATCACAACATAATTCTTTCGACGAGCGATCTTTCAGGAGCCACCTCAGAACCTACGCAAAGCGGTAGTTCGCTCTCCAGAGGCGGACTCGGCACCATTAACGAACCCTTCATCTCCTTTGAAGGGGAGACTCGTTCCGACGCCGCTTTAATATTTATGTGCCCTCCGGGTAGAATTTACTTTGTGCGGTCTCCTCCGACAGCTGGTTGCGCTGATCTATACTGGAGCTGCCTCACGCCATTACACAAGCGCGAGCAAGGTGTGCGCGCGCACTCTCTCCCTGCCCTCGCTCTTCCCAGCTGGTACATTAGCAACGAGCGCGTACCATAGTAACCTGGACAAGGAAAATACATTATTATTGTTAAACACACGTTTCTGTGCCTGCGTCTTGAGGGCTGCATCTGGAATTTTTTTTTTTTTTTTTTAGCACATTGACTATCTGTTTTGAGTGTGTTATACATTTAAAAATATATATATATATATATATATAAAAAAAATCTTGTTTTTTTTTTTCTTGGAACTACTGCTTCTTCAAATTTCAAAATCTTGGTTGGTTTTCTAAACTCCAGGATAACGTCGTTTTGGACATAAAGTTAGCAAACACTATGCAGTCTGTTTCTGCTCCTCCTCCATTTCTAGAATCACCTGGTGAACCACCGGTGTTTTGGCCTCAATGGTTTGATGCTTTTGAAACCTACTTAGGAGCTATAGGAGCATCGAGGTATAGACCCGAGAGGAAAAAATTTCTATTGTTACACTCACTTGGATTTGAAGGCCTTGAGACTTTGAAACACCTTCCTGATGCCGAGGCGGTAGAAGGTGAAGAATTGGACGAATATCAAGAGACGGTAAAAAAACAAATTTTGAGATTCGACAAACAACCGAGTCTTGTGGTGTTGCGCCACAAATTCTTCAAGAGAGTCCAGTTACAAAGTGAATCAATTGATGAGTTTGTCAGTGCTCTTCGCAAACTGAGTGCACAATGTCAATTTGGTGCATTCCGTGATCAGCTGGTCAGGGGTCAACTTATAGGGAATTGTTTTGACAAACACATCCAACAAAGACTTCTTACCATGGGGGATTCGTCGCTTGAAGATGTGATTAAGCTGGCGAAGAGCATTAAACTGGCTCAAGCTTCGCTCATGGAACTTTTGTCTCAACGCAAGGAAGAAGAGAAAGCTAGTGTTAACGTTGTTTCTTTTTGCAAAGATCTCAAGACCAGCAATAATCAATTTTTCAAACGCAGCAATGTTTGTTTCAGATGTGGGAACTTCCCACATGCAAAGGACTCTAAGGGTTGTCCTGCTAGGAATGTGATGTGTCACAAATGTGGCCGGACAGGCTACTTTGATAGGGTGTGTCAGAATCCTGGAAACAAGAATGCTAAGATCAGCAGTGTATCTGATGCCAGTGAGAGGTCTAGTCAATGTTTGGAGAATGAGTTCCGTGACATGATTGTGGTGGTCACAGATGAACAAGCTATTTCGGGAAATCCTGAGGAGTGTGTGGATCCGTATGTGGATATTCGCGTGGTGGGCAAAACGCTCCATCTACTTGTGGATTCCGGTGCACGCATTACAATGATAACCTTAGACCTGTTTAAGAGAACGTGGGGTGCTAGGAAACTGTTTCCACCTGACAGAGCTCTAGTTTCCTATGAGGGAAGGAGGATAGAGCTGGAGGGTTTCATCGAAGATGTGTTAGAATTCAAGGGGCGCAAGATCCATGGAAAGGTGTATGTTGCTGTCAAGGGTCTCAATATAATAGGTTGGTTTCATCAAGGCCTCTTTGGTATGGTACTGAGACCAGGTACCACTGAGCAAGTAATGGTAGTCAAAGACCATAGTGGTATGAACTTGTCTACTCTCCATATGATGTTCCCTAGTGTATTTGAGAAACAATTAGGATGTATCAAAGGTTTTAAACATAGTATCAAAATAGAAAAAAACGCCATACCCATTAAGCACAAATTAAGAGCGATCCCATTCAGCTTGAGGGAGGACCTTAAGTCAGAATTGGAGAAATTGCACTCCTCAGGGGTAATTGAGCCTGTTGAATCTAGTTTATGGTTGTCTCCAATTGTTGTCGCTCACAAACGTAGTGGCGAGATGCGTTTGTGTGTTGACTTAAGGAGTCTCAACAAGGAGATTTGGGTCGACTCCTTTCCGTTACCCAGGATCAATGAGTTGCTGGAGAAAATGAGTGGTGCAGTATGGTTCTCGAAAATTGACTTGGATTCTGCGTATCACCAGGTTGTCCTTGAAGAAGACTCTAGACACTATACGGCTTTCAACACACCTTTTGGGTCTTTTCAATTTTGTAGGATGCCTTTTGGTCTAGCGTCGGCTGCCTCAGTTTTCCAACGCATCATGTCACAGCTGCTGAAAGATGTTGAAGGGGTCCTGGTGTTTCAGGATGATGTGTTGATTTTTGCCAAACAGTTACTAGAACATGACACGGTACTTATGCTAGTATTACAGATTTTTGAGGATCATGGGGTGGTTGTAAAAGAGGACAAGTGTGAATTTTGGAAAAGAGAAATTGAGTTTTTGGGACACGTGGTTTCGTCGGAAGGAGTCAAACCGAGACCTGGGTTGGTGGATGCTGTTCGCGATTGTCTTCCTCCGAAGAATAAGGAAGAGCTACACTCTTTTATAGGTTTGTGTACATTTTATTCCAGGTTTAGTCCCAATTACACTTCCAAAATGAAATGCCTGTCTAATATGTTGAAGAAAAGTGTTGAATTTGTGTGGGACAAGGATTGTCAGGACACATTTGAACTGGTAAAATCTGAGATGACCAATGCCAAAGCACTACGCCCATATGATCCAGGATTAATGTGTAAGATTATGGTTGATGCTAGTAAGTACAGTTTGGGTGCTGTTCTAGTCCAGGACACAGAACAAGGTTAAGCCACAGTCAGTTATGCCTCTAGGGTATTGAGAGAAGCTGAATTGAACTACTCAGTAATAGAGAAAGAATTGTTGGCTTGTGTCTGGGCAAGCGAAAAGTTTCGGAGCTATATATGGGGCAGAAGGTTTGTTATTGTGATGGATCATAAACCGTTACTTTACATTCTCAGTGGGGATAAAACCAACTATACTACACCACATATTGCTCGTCTTACTATTAAATTGTTGCAGTACGACGTGGACGTTAAGTTTTTGCCAGGGAAACTCAATGTGAGAGCGGATTTTCTTTCTAGATTACCTATGGAAGGACTGGATGATTTTGACTCGGAAGAGGATAGAGAGGATTGTTTTGTTGCCACTGTGGATCTTCCTGTGTCCAAGGCCTATAGTAAAACTGACTGGGAGGTGGCCTTTTGGAAGGATCCCATCCTGACCCAAGTTAGAGAATTTGTTGTCAATGGGTGGCCGAGAGAAAAGAATGTCCCCTTACCATTACAACCATTTTGTAATGTTGCAAGTGAAATATCAATAGAAGATCAGATACTTTTGAGGGGTGAGAGATGTATTCCTCCCCATGATATACGTTCTGGTCTGATTAATTTGGCACATGAAGGACACTTTGGAGCGACTATAACCAAAAGGAGGTTAAGGGAGAGTTATTGGTGGCCATCTATGGATAAGGAGGTTGATTTTTTGGTCAAAAGGTGTGTCGTTTGCAATTCGGCGGAAAAGGGGATGAAAGTACGTACTCCACCCCTGCATCCTATTGAGGTGCCTGTAAGACCGTGGTCTAAGGTGGGAATAGACATGATTGGGACGTTTAATTTGCTCCCCCACAGTTTACGGTATGCATTTGTTCTCATGGATTATCACAGTAGGTGGCCTGAAGTTAGTTTTTGCACTGTCCCATCAGCGACCAATGCGGTTAACTTTCTTAAAGAAGTCTTTATGCGAGAGGGTTTTCCGGAAACCATAATTTCGGACAATGGGGTACAGTTTGTTAATTCGGAGATGGAGGGCTTCTTGAAACAATCTGATATCAGACATTTGAGAAGTTCTTTATATCACCCCCAAACTAATGGCTTGGTCGAAAGGATGAATAGAGTGGTTGGTGATTGTATAAAATGGGCTAATCACAATAATTATGACATCCTTGAGGCAGTCAGTACCATGTGTTGTGGGTTTATCGTTCCACACCCCATACATTAACCAATGTGTCACCTTTTGAGGCATTAAGAGGTCGTAAACCTACCACCGTCCTGTTCCCATCTTGGTTTGCGAGTTCTTTGAAAAGCAAAGGATTGTGTGGAAGGAAGAGTGAAGTTGAATGGGAAAAGGTGAGGTCAGGACAAGAACGCGTGAAAAGTAGGTATGATACGATCAAAGCACCAAGTTGTGTATGGTTTGTCCTGGAGATTTGGTACGAATAAAAAAAAAAAACATGTCTGTTAAAAAAGGCGATGTTAGGTTTGGAAAACCTGTCAGGGTGAGAAAAGTTTGTGGAAACGCAATTATGGTTGATGATGGTTGCTGGTGGAACTTATCCAAAGTAGTAAAGCTTTCCGTGAGTTCAGCGTCGAGTGCTTGTGATGAGAGTGACTGCAGCAAGGATGGAGAAAGGGGCTACGGCGGAAGCCCTATGATACGTGTTCAAGGTTCTCATAAATTTAATACACAAAAGTCTGCCTTAGATTGTATGGAAGGAATTCCACGCAGATCTTCTCGGGAAAGATTTTTATCATGGAAATTAAGACCTGATCAGTAATGTTTTCCAGCCGTATGGTCTTTCTCTCCTTATCTTCTCAGGAGTTCTATTTAAGTTTGTTTCTTACAGGCTTTTGGGTATATTTCGTGGTATTATTCTCTGTGTTTTCTTTTTGTTAGGTTCATTCACAAGCTGTAAAAAAAAAAAAAAAAAAAAAAAAAAAGGGAGAGATGGTATGTTGTGGCATGGAACGCGGAATGTAGGGCTCATGAGTGTTTAGGCGGAATGCGGGCCTCGTGGGTAGAATGCAGGTTGGTAGAATGCAGGAGGTGCGCTTGGAGGACACCGGTTGGGCAAGATCCGGCAGCACGTATTGGAGGTGGCTCTGTATTTTACTTGCAATAAACATGAAACTTGCTCCTACCTTGTGTGTCATCTTCAATAGAATCACAACACGTTCTCCTTTCTTCACCTTGTAAAGCAATACTTTCACTTTTGGCCCACTGAGTGAATTCCTTTTGTCAAGGGGTTTGTGTCAGCCCATATTTTGATTTCCTTGTAGGCATGTTTGTGCCAATTTCTGGAGGTGCCTGGCTCCTGCGTACAGTGGGCTCCATATTAGAAGGGGTTCATACCCTTTTTTAGCTAGCTTTTATGCTTTATTTTTCTCGTTTTATTTTAGTTAAGATTAGTTTTACCAGTACCATCCTTCACCAGGGGAGCCTGTGGAAGGATCGAGGGGTTGCTGGACCCGGTTAGTTTTTAATTTTCCCCACCGGTTTCACTTGTCTTGGTAGCAATGCTCTGGAAAGCGTTGGACCACAGCCTTGCCCGTTGCATGGCATGCATCAGTCAGCACATCAGCTCAGTTGGTGCGCCGTGCTAGCCCATCTGTACCTAGCGGCAGACCCCCGTGGTGGTTTCAACTCCCACCACCTCGAGAGAAGCAGCTGTACTAGAGAAGAGCTATTAGCCTAGAACAATATAGGTAAGGGCCCTAGCTGCGATAAATTAGATCTATGTACTTAGCCAGAAATGCAGTTCCTTGACGGCGCACACAGTCACAGGGAAACAACATGCCAGAAATGATTGCCATCATTACCCACACTCTAAAAACACAGTAAGAGAAGGTAAAGCCACCTGTGCCTTAATCAACGCTAGATCACTAGTGAAACATAAAACTGAATTAGAAGACTTCCTAGATAATTAAATATTAGAAACTTGGGCCAAACCTACTTTTGGCCTTGACCTGTTCTCAGCAATTCCCCTCCAGTTACTCCATTTATTTATATAGTAGACAGGACACAAAAAAATGGGAGTGGATGGTATAGCATTTATCTATTCAGACATGTTGGCAATCTTTTTACCAGGATCCTCTTCAGAGTGTGAAGCACCCTCTTAGTATTGAATTGTGCAAGACTCGCTCCTTTAATGGATTACAAGTTTATCACCCACCCGGCCCTAGAAACACTTTCACACATGCTATCAGTTCCCTCTCTACTGATTATACAGTGTTAGAAGATTTTAATTTTCAAGTAGATGCCTTCATGGATAAAGACACTGAGGTATTAATTGACATGGTGTCCAGTTTAGGCCTAACTCAAGAGGCAGAAGGTCGGACACAAATAATCCCTTTTTAATGAAGACGGACGTCTTACCCTTAACCTGGTCGGACCATAAGTCAGTGATGTTTGAAATTCATATTTTCTGTTGAGTACTCTTGGCTAATGCCTCTTATAGAGGTCAAACACTATGTGCCTGGCATACATGTCAAACTCATTCAATCAACCAGCTGTTAACTGGTTCACAGCCCGCGGGGGACGAGGACTTAGGCTAACTAACTTTAAATTTCACTAGCTGGCTGGGTTCTGCAGTAAATTCCCTTGTACCTGCTAGGTTATCCTCACACCGCAGAAGCAGACCATCGGCTCCCTGATTCATGGCTAAACTAAGGACTCAGAAACAATGCTGTAGGAGACCGGAACAAAAACGGAGAAAGGAATATAAATCACTTGGAGAAAGCAGAGTACAAGCAACGTGTGGCTGATTAGAAAGCACTCTTGGTGAAAGAAAAATCTTACTATCAAAAATGTTTACAAAATTCAAATCTCCAAACATTCTGCAATAGAACTCTTTCAGACAGCCACCAAATTGTCTCCAACAACAATTTAGCAGAGGCTAGCCAATCTTTCTGCAATACTCTTGCACAGTTAAAAAAAAACAAAAAAAACGTTGAACAGTCTATAATAGGTTCTCACTAAATATGGCAACGAATCCAGAGGAAAATAAGCCATCCCCTCTTACTCAGAAAATTATAACTTTAGCGAATTCAGCTCCTTAACATGGGAGCAGGTAAAATTGCAAATTAACTCAACAAAGTCAAACTGGGCCCCAGCAGCCCCTTACTAATATTGTATTACTGGGTTAGGCAGGATTTATCCCTACAGCTCAGAATAGCCGCACTATCTAGAACCCCTCTGTGAAGACCATGGCAATGCTGTTGGGCGCCACTGAGGCGTTAGACTATCACTTGGACATATATGTTTACTATTCTGCAGAGGATGGGAATCCCCTCCTCATTCATTCAATGGAAATGGCTGCTGTATGTAGATCCATTCGCCAGGGTGAGCTTTAACGGTCTCACCTCAGAATCCATCACGGTACACAGGTCAGGGCTGCCTCAGTCACCGATCCTATTTGCATTCGCTCGAACCACTGGCCTGCATGATAAGACAAAGTCATGTAGCAGCAGCCTTAAAATTCCAACTCCACCCGTTAGCCATATCATTAGACGCAGATGACATGGTGCTGTATTTAGGTAACCCAGCAACGCAGTTCACTTCCCTCTTCTGTGAGTATCTGCAGTTTGAGCATTAACTGGGGAAAATCTTACTTACTGACCCTTACCACTGTCACTAAACAATATCCTACAGAGTTCCCCTTGCAATGGTGCTCATGCCCTGTTAAGTACTTGCATGTGTGGCTGCATAGGGACCCGGAGCATGTGATCAGATACAACTATGGAAGGGCGATCGGCAAACGTGAGGATCGGGTGCAGTAGTGGTTGTATCTGCCTTTGCCGGTGGCTGGTCGAGTAGCTGTGATGAAAATGGCAGTCTTACCTTAACTCCTTTATCTGTTTAGTAATATACTGGTGCCCCTTACACATGCCTTCTTCAAATCGCTACAATCCATTCTGATATTACTGATCTGGGTGGGTAAGCAACCAAAGATAGCCTGGAACCAGCTAACACTTCCTAATGACAAGAGAGGCCATAATGCCCTCTATTACCTCCATTATCTATGTGCACAAGCACAACATGCACATTACTGACTACACCCAAAACGATACACTCCGCATTTGGTGAACACGACGATGTGCATCCCATACAATTACATAAGCTGCTCTCACATATGCAGACAGACATGGCTCGGGGCAGCATTAGTACCATTCACTGCATCTTAAGAGGCTGGCAAGCACTTGGTAAATGGGCAGGCAAATAACCACTGTATGCCCCAGTGCTCCCTCTGGTCCATCATCCAGCCCTGTCTGTTACACAAGAACCAAGAGCTCTAGCCCTTTTGTCCAAGGTGGGTCTTAGGACGATGGGAGATGCCTTTCCTAATAATCACTTTATACAGCCCTCGGGCCTGCCACAACCCGACTGTTATTCACCCCTCTTACACTTCACTTACATGAGACCAAGAGCAGCCCTACGTGAGCACTAGCCGCATTTCCTGCAGGCTCCCCCAGCCTGCAATCACTTCAGACCCTACTGTGGTATTAAAGATGTAATGTGTAGCCCAGAATGTTGGGGTTGGCCGGGAAACAGAAGGTTGGAGCGGGGAGGTTCAGGAGACGACGGTTGAGGAGACGACGGTTGAGGAGGCGACGGCGTACATGTCTGATATGTTTTGCTGGCACCATCTGCTGCGTATCTTGAAATAAACGTTATTTGGAAATACCTTTTGCCTCCGATTTTAATAGTGGCAACGAGCGGGATCTTTTCAGCGGTGCCGGCAGTGATGCAGTGATCAAGCTGTGGAGTTCTTTTGTGTAAAATTGAAGCCGACGGTGGAGCAACGCAGTGGTGTTCTTCCGTGTAAGACTAAAGGTGCGTTTTCGCTGTATACGCGCATGGGCGTGTCTTCCATCCGACGTTGGATTTTGGGGTGGGGTGTCGCCTAATTGCTTATTAGGCTGCAGTTTCCTTACGGTATCTGCATTCAAGAAAAACTTCAAATCTCCATAGCAACGCTATTACGCTTATACGCGTTGAGAAATCTTTTGACCTTTCACGTCGGCAAGGCAATTCTGATAGGCGTGCAGTTTCCTTATGGTATCTGCGTTCAAGTAAAACTTCAAATCTCCATAGCAACGTTATTACGCTTATACGTGTTGAGAAATCTTTTGACCTTTCAAGTCAGCAAGGCAATTCTAATCAACGTGGTTACCTTGGCAAAGTGTAAACACGTTGTGAATCCATTTCCAAGTCAGCAAGCACTTGAATTGTTTTTAGCCTATCTGTGCTACATATTATATATTGCTAGTGTTGCATTTTACACTGTCCTGTTGTTCTGAGTGCAGTGTAATTAACAGGGAAGTGGCAAGTTTTTTTTTCCATTCATTTTTTGATTTCAAAAAGTATGTCAAGCATTCGACCTCCCCCATTTTTCTTATCCGAACCAGGTGAACCACCCATTCAATGGGAATTATGGGTGGATATTTTTGAAGCATATGTGGAGGATCAAGAGTGTTCACCAGAAAGATATTTAGCACTATTAAAGCACAGACTTGGTACCGTTGGTTTACGTGAATTTAAAAATTTGCCGCCAATTGAGAATGCTGGGGGAACGGATGTGTACCAGCTAGACAAGAAACAACTGCAAGAACGTTATGGTAGGAAGATTAACGTGGTCCTGGAACTGTATAAATTTTATTCAAGGATGCAACAGGAAGATGAATCAATTGATCAATTTGTAGCGGCTCTGGGAGGATTAGCTGTCACTTGTAAATTCGAGCAAATATCCTATGGCCAGGTTTTAAGAGACCAATTACTAATGACGAGCAAATCTCGCAAAATACAGGAGAAGTTATGGTCGTGCAGCGGTGACTTAACGCGGAGAGGTGCAATTGAAATGGCGAGAACTATTGAAATATCGGATAAATGTGTTCAAACTGTTAGGAAGAATCCTAATGATTTTGAACCAGGAGCTGCCGCTGTTAGTTCTGTGAACAAGAACTCTAAGGGATTTGAGAAGAACTTGAACTGGAAAAAAAAATAGTGAAAACAAATGTTATAGGTGTGGTGCTGGAGACCATATAGCGAATTATAAGAAATGTCCGGGTAAAATATGTAATGCATGCAAAAAAATTGTCCATTTTAGCAAAGTATGTAAAATTAATATGAAGAATGTTAGTTATGTTTCCGAGCATGATGACGTGGATGATTGCAGAATTCAAGACGTTGTTCTGAGTGTTCTTGGGGATGATAGCAGTGTTGAGCGCAAATTTTCCAAATTACCTATGAGCAAATTATTTATTGATGCAAGAGAGGTAACAGTAATGGTTGACTCATGTGCCTGGTTCACTATCATGAATATAGATATGTTTAAAAAGTTATGGCCTGGAAGGGAACTAATTCCAACTGATGTGAACCCCGGTAGTTATACAGGGCACAAAATTTCAATATTGGGCTATGTAAATGTACACATTCCGTTCCAAGGGAGAAAATGTGAAGGTAAATTGTATGTGACTGAGAGGGGGCAATTGATTTTGGATTGGCCACATATTAAGAAATTAGGCATAAGGACTGATTCAACAAAAATGTCACCGGTATATACTGTAGTTGGTGACGATTCAGAACAGCAATTGAATTAAGACGAATTAGATAAAAGTTTTCCAGCGGTATTTTCAGAATCCTTGGGTAAACTAAAAGATTTCAAACACAGAGTTATTTTGCGAGAAAATGTGACTCCTATAAGGCATAAGGTGCGAAATGTGCCTGTGAATTATAGAGCTATGCTGAAGCAAATGTTGAAGGATTTATGTGGAAAAAAATATCATAGAACCTATTGAGAGTTCAGATTGGATTTCGCCTGTGGTGATTTCTGTGAAAGCGAATGGTGACCTCAGATTATGTGTTGATTTGAGGTCCCTGAATGAAGCTATTTGGGTTGACACATTTCCTTTGCCAAATTTACAAGAATTGGTATCATCTGTAAGCCAAGCTTCAGTATTTTCTACAACAGATTTATCCAGTGCCTAGCATCAGATTGAATTAGATGACTGTTCTAAACATTACACAGCATTTATAACGACTGAAGGTGCATTTCAATATAGAAGAATGCCTTTTGGTCTTGCTAGTTGTAAGGAAATGCCTCCTTGGCATGGTTACCCCCTGACTGTTTGCCTTTGCTGATGCCAAGTTATGATTTGAAAGTGTGCGGAGGCCTGCTAACCAGGCCCCCGCACCAGAGTTCTTTCCCTAACCTGTACCTTTGTCTCCACAATTGGCACACCCTGGCATCCAGGTAAGTCCCTTTTAACTGGTACGCCTGGTACCAAGGGCCCTGATGCCAGGGAAGGTCTCTAAGGGCTGCAGCATGTCTTATGCCACCCTGGGGACCCCTCACTCAGCACAGACACACTGCTTGCCAGCTTGTGTGTGCTGGTGGGGAGAAAATAAGTACGTCGACATGGCACTCCCCTCAGGGTGCCATGCCAACCTCACACTGCCTATGGCATAGATAAGTCACCCCTCTAGCAGGCCTTATAGCCCTAAGGCAGGGTGCACTATACCATAGGTGAGGGCATAGGTGCATGAGCACTATGCCCCTACAGTGTCTAAGCAAAACCTTAGACATTGTAAGTGCAGGGTAGCCATAAGAGTATATGGTCTGGGAGTCTGTCAAACACGAACTCCACAGCACCATAATGGCTACACTGAAAACTGGGAAGTTTGGTATCAAACTTCTCAGCACAATAAATGCACACTGATGCCAGTGTACATTTTATTGTGAAATACACCCAGAGGGCATCTTAGAGATGCCCCCTGAAAATATACCCGACTTCCAGCGTGGGCTGACTAGTTTTACCAGCCTGCCACACACCAGACATGTTGCTGGCCACATGGGGAGAGTGCCTTTGTCACTCTGTGGCCAGGAACAAAGCCTGTACTGGGTGGAGGTGCTTCTCACCTCCCCCTGCAGGAACTGTAACACCTGGCGGTGAGCCTCAAAGGCTCACCCCCTTTGTTACAGCGCCACAGGGCATCCCAGCTAGAGGAGATGCCCGCCCCTACCGGCCACGGCCCCACTTTTGGCGGCAAGGCCGGAGGAGATAATGAGAAAAACAAGGAGGAGTCACTGGCCAGTCAGGACAACCCCTAAGGTGTCCTGAGCTGAGGTGACTGACTTTTAGAAATCCTCCATCTTGCAGATGGAGGATTCCCCCAATAGGATTAGGGATGTGACCGCCTCCCCACCGGGAGGAGGCACAAAGAGGGTGTAGCCACCCTCAGGGCTAGTAGCCATTGGCTACTAACCTCCCAGACCTAAACACACCCCTAAATTGAGTATTTAGGGGCGCCCACAACCAAGGAAGATAGATTCCGGCAACCTGAAGACGAAGAAGGACTGCTGACCTGAAGCCCTGCAGAGAAGACGGAGACACCAACTGCTTTGGCCCCAGCCCTACCGGCCTGTCTCCCCACTTCGAGAAAAACTGCAACAGCGACGTGACCCCCAGGGTCCAGTGACCTCTGAAGCCTCCGAGGACTACCCTGCATCTAAAAGGACCAAGAACTCCCGAGGATAGCGGCCCTGTTCCACAAAGACTGAAACTTGCAACAAAGAAACAACTTTTAAAAGACCACACGTTTCCCGCTGGAAGCGTGAGACTTTCCACTCTGCACCCGATGCCCCCGGCTCGACCTGTGGAAAACCAACACTACAGGGAGGACTCCCCGGCGACTGCAAGCCCGTGAGTAGCCAGAGTTGACCCCCCTGATCCCCCACAGCGACGCCTGCGGAGGGAATCCAGAGGCTCCCCCTGACCGCGACTGCCTGCTTCAAAGAACCCGACGCCTGGTAAACCCACTGCACCCGCAGCCCCCAGGACCTGAAGGATCCGACCTCCAGTGCAGAAGCGACCCCCAGGTGGCCCTCTTCCTAGCCCAGGTGGTGGCTACCCCGAGCCCGCCCCCCCCTTGCCTGCATCGCTGAAGAGACCCCCTGGGTCTCCCATTGAAACCTATTGCGAACCCGATGCCTGTTTGCACTCTGCACCCGGCTGCCCCTGTGCCGCTGAGGGTGTACTTTCTGTGCTGACTTGTGCCCCCCCCCGGTGCCTTACAAACCGCCCCCTGGTCTGCCATCCGAAGTCGCAGGTACTAACCTGCTGGCAGACTAGAACCGGGGCACCCCTATCTCCATTGGAGCCTATGCGTTTTGGGCACCACTTTGACCTCTGCACCTGACTGGCCCTGAGCTGCTGGTGTGGTAACTTTGGGGTTGCCCTGAACCCCCAACGGTGGGCTACTTTGGACCCAACTTTGAACCCTGTAAGGCTTTACTTACGTGCAAAACTAACCAATACTTACCTCCCACAGGAACTGTTGAATTTTGCACTGTGTCCAATTTTAAAATAGCTTATTGCCATTTTTGCCAAAACTGTACATGCTATTGTGATGATTCAAAGTTCCTAAGATACTTGAGTGAAATACCTTTCATTTAAAGTACTATTTGTAAACCCTGAACCTGTGGTTCTTAAAATAAACTAAGAAAATATATTTTTCTATATAAAAACCTATTGGCCTGGAATTGTCTGAGTGTGTGTGTTCCTCATTTATTGCCTGTGTGTGTGTACAACAAATGCTTAACACTACCCTCTGATAAGCCTACTGCTCAACCACACTACCGCAAAATAGAGCATTAGAATTATCTCTTTTTGCCACTATCTTAACTCTAGGGGGAACCCTTGGACTCTGTGCATGCTATTTCTTACTTTAAAATAGTACATACAGAGCCATCTTCCTACACTAGTGCTTCAGCGGTGTTCCAAAGGGAGATGAACAGGATTTTCAGTGGGGTACCAAATGCAAGGGTATTCCAAGATGACATTTTGATTTATGGTAAAGACAGATCTCAACATGATGAGGTGTTGAAGGATGTTTTGGTTATACTTTGGGAAAATGGACTGACTGTAAGAAAAGATAAATGCAAATTTGGTCAAAAGCAAGTGGAGTAGTTAGGTCATATTATTTCACGAGATGGAATTTGTCCAAAAGTTGGTCATGTAAACGCTATCATGGATGCTCCTGAACCAGGTAGCAAGGAGCAATTAATGTCGTTCTTGGGTCTCACTGAATTTTCTTCTCATTTTTTAGAGAATTTTGCAACCAAAATAGAGTGTTTAAGGAAACTATTGAGAAAAAATGTTCTGTTTGTGTGGGGTACTGATCAATCAGTGTGTTTCAAAAATATTAAGCACGAAATATTGCAAGCTCAGTGTTTGAAGCCTTTTGTAACTAATGTGGATTGTGAAATTGCTGTGGATGCCAGTGATTACGTTGTTCTTGCTCAGAAGAAAGGTCATGAGAAGTGAATTGTAGCCTATGCTTCCCGTAGGCTCTCACAATCTGAAAGGAACTATTCAGTGATTGAGAAGGAGATGTTAGCTGCAACTTGGGCAATGCAAACATTCCGGCTGTACATCTGGGGACAATAATTTAAATTGTGTACGGACCATAAGCTGTTGGTGAATATCTTACGTCCTGCTGGAGGAAATAACTAGTCACCAAGACTTGCGAGACTAGCTTCTAAACTACAAATGTATTTTGTTTTTTACATAGAGTACATACCTGGAAGGTGCAATGTTGTGGCTGATGGGTTGTCTCGGTTGCCAATTGAAGACGAGAATGTTCAAGTGGAGTGTGACGTTGCCTTTACTTATGAAGATGTGCTGTCTGGTTTGGAACCTCATGAAAATGTGGGCCATGGAGTTTTGACAGAACAGGAATGGGAGCGAGAAATGAAGGATAATGAAATGCAGCTGGTGAAGGGTTATATATTGAATGGTTGGCCTGCTGGACGTGTGTTGAGAGGTGAAAGTGCAATATTGTGGAAACTGAAGGATGAGCTTAGCATTTTTGGAGAAGTAATTTTGAAAGGTGACAGAATTGTTCCACCGAAAGGATTATGAGAAGTCATTGTAAAGAAAAGTCATATTGATCATAGTGGCATGTGAAGGAACAAACGGAAAGTGAAGGAATTCTTCTGGTGGCCTGGAATTGATGCAATGATTTTCAGGTTTGTGAGAAATTGTTCGATCTGTGCGCAGAGTGACAAAAGTGCAAAAGTGTGCACGGCGCCTTTAATTCCTGTGGAGTTACCTGATAGAGCCTGGAGGAAATTAGGAACAGACTTTGTGGGGCCATTTGCTACTCTACCAACTAAGGAAGCTTATGCCATAGTTTTGGTAGATTATTTTTCTAAATGGCCGGAAGTAGAATTTGTGAATAAGATATCTACAAAAACGGTTACTGAATTTCTGGAAAATGTATTTTCTAGGGAAGGTGTACCAGAGGTATTGGTATCAGACAATGGAGTGCAATTCACCTCCACTAAAATGTCACGGTTTTTGGCACAGTATGGAATAAAGCATGCTAGAGTTGCCTTATATAATCCATCTTCGAATGGCCAAGTGGAAAGGTTCAATAGGGTAATTAAAGAGACAATACAGCTGGCTCTAAAAGCTGGTATTCCATGGAAACAATCTGTACGAGATATGCTTACATTGTATAGAGTGACTCCTCATTCTGTGACTGGTAAGATGCCTTTCTAACTGTTGAGAGGAAGGAAAAGAATCAAGTGAAATTTGGTGTAGAATGTGATGAAGGGATGAGGGACTTGGTACAGACTTATCAGTTGCGTACCCAATTGTACCATGATACGAAATCTAGGTAGTTGTAAGTTGTCGGTAGGACAAAGTGTTTGAGTTAAATTACCTGGGAATGTTGATAAGGGAAGACCACGATGGTCAGAACCGAGGAAGATCGTTAAAGTGTTGAGGAATGCAGTTAAGTTGGATGATGGCAGAATTTGGAATGTGAGACGGTTGTCTATAATTCGCATGATGATAGAGGCGAGGATGGATGTTCAGATGGGTGTAATGGGTACTTAATGGAGAATGTTTCTGGTGAGCTGAATAATAATATTCAAGAAAGTGATGAGTAGTGAAAGTAGTTCGCTACATCGCAGTGAGAGGAATAGAAAGGTACCTGCCTATTTGCATGGCTACGTGGTCAACTAGATTTCTCATCTACTTGCCATTTTGTATTATTTATAATGGTATTGTTAGAAAATTTGTATTACTTGGTATCTATGTCCAATTATTTTGACCCTTTACAATCGATTTCCTATATCTTTAAATTCTTTGTACCTTTATTTGTTTTGGTTGTTCAAATTTGTTGGAGAGAAGATGTGTGGTATTAAAGATGTAATGTGTAGCCTGGAATGTTGGAGTTGGCCGTGAAACAGAAGGTTGGAGCGGGGAGGTTCGGGAGACGATGGTTGAGGAGGCGACGGCGTACATGTCGGATATGTTTTGCCGGCACCGTTTGCTGCGTATCTTGAAATAAACGGTATTTGGAAATACCTTTTGCCTCCGATCTTAACAATTACTTACTTGCCCTAATAACACTAGTCTTATCACTAATCTCTACACCACTGAGCAGTCCAATGAATTTTAAGAACACTAGTACATTGTTAGATAAGTGTAATACCCTCTTAGACCCTCCACTCACTAGGTCAGAGTGGACTTTTTGCTGCACATTAACAGGGCAGCTCACGGCCGATGGTAACTTAGGGATTATCCATTTCAAATTTTTACAGCAGATTTATTACACACCTACCCGACTATTCAGGTATGAGCTTAGACTGGATGATAAATTGTGTAAGGTTTAGCACGCCAGGAGCAGATTTTCTGCATCCATAATGTAGATGTGCCAAGATTTATCATTATTGGAAAGAAGTCAAGTTGACGTTATCTACTGTAACATGGGAGCCTATATCCTGCGATACACGTACAGGGCTGTGTATCAATTGTAGCCTGCCAATCTGAAACTAGCCTGCTTCACTTTACTAAGAGGAGGGTTGCTAATCACTGGGAGAAGAGAACGCTCCCAACAGTGAAACGGTGGTTCTGGGATATTGTATATTAAAAGGGTCAGCTGGAGACTTATGCAGAGGAGCTACCAAGTACCTACATCCCAAAGACTTCTGCGCAGGAATGACTGCGTAACGCTTGTCGTTGCCTGATGAGATTCCGATGTGGTATGTTTCGTGATGGGATGATATGTTAGCTTTTTCTCAAACGGGACTCTGTATGTGTCTTGATATGGCATGTGCAGTAATGTTACTATTAAGGGTAATTATTGTTTTCTTGGTTGTCTTTGTAATGTATGACTTGGAAATGCTTAAAAAAAAAAAAAAAAATTTTTTTTTAAAAAACCTCTACAAAGTCAGGCTCCCCACTTGATCCATGCCCTCAGTCATAAAATTAGCACCAGAGATTATTGCATCTCATCTTACTGGCATCTTTAACAAAATGTTTAAGGCTGTGTACTTCCCTATACAGTGGAAATCTTCAGTGCTGCCACTGATTTAAAAATCTAATCCCATCCCTAAGGATCCCAACAGCTATCACCCAAATTCTCAACTCCAGTTCCTGGCTAAGATAGTGGAGAAGGCCAGGAATCAGCAACTGGCCTCCTACATACACAAAAAATAATCTCCTTGTTTCCACGCAGTTCTGATTCAGGAGTGGCCACAGTGCTGAAACTAATTTGATCGTTGTAACAGAGGAGATAAGGGAAGCCCTTGACAATGGTGGGTGAGCAGCCCTTATCTTGCTGGTTCTATCAGCAGCATTCCAAACAGCCCATCAAACTCTGCTGCTGCTTGCATGCTTTTAGGGATCCCTAAATTCCAATCAGCTTCTCAAGTCATATGAAAGATCCACTAGCTACCAATGAAGCAACAGCTCACTTTCAAGGTCCTGTACATCGCCTACAAAGCGCTTCACAACAAGGGCCCAGACTAACTGAAAGGCAGCTTTAAATGGTACATTCTAAGCAGGTCATGACCTTAAGCATTTAACTTTAGGGACTATGGCATTTTTGGCCCCAGCTTATCTTGGGGTGGGAGAAGCTTTGTCGTCTGCATGACTAAAGTGTGAACACTCTACCTCTATATCAAATCCAAGAAGAATCTTATATCCTTCAGAAAAGAACAAAAAAGCGTGCTTTTTCTGTAAGAGTCTTTCTAGACCTTTTAGAGCAGTGATGGTGCCAAGCCCCATCTGGTTATCTGTGTGCTGTAGAAATATTTAACAGTATTCCTGAGATCACGTCCCAATACAGATTATTTACATTACAAATCTATGCCATGCGAAAAGGGGAAGAAAAGAAAAATAAATAATCAAAAATGAGACTGCACCTGAGGCATCTACTTGAGCTCACCCCTAGCTACTGATTTATTGTCGGTGGCACATGTGGTTATGTAAGTGATGATGTATTTTAATATAGCACTTCTTGATACCTTCGGTAGGCATCCTAGAACCCGCGGCTATGTGTTCTGATCAACTACTCTTCCGACCATTTCTCATTAAATTTTAATCTCTTGTAAATTCTGCTTGGCATATACAATAATGATCTCTAAAGTTAGGTTGCGCATTTGGAGTGATTCCTATTGGGAATAATAATTGTAATACTTTGTGGGTTTGCAGTTCATTGTCTCTGTGTACCCCATGTGTTTCATGGTTTGCTGAAAAGCTCTATATGTAGGGAAACTGCGACGTCTGAAGCCAGAGTTCTTCAATCGTTGTTATAAAAAGGCACCGTTTTTCCAGAGAGAAAACTGTCCTGTTGTGCCCGTGCATACAAAGAATAACTGAATTCTTACAAACCATAAGAGTGGCATTGTGCAACCATAAAGCAAACTGAGCGAAGTCTTTACACATTTCCAACATCTTAGGGCTATCTACAATAGCCTATGTAATTCTTCTACGTGTTAGAAATTGGGACTCTAATTGGCAGAGGTATGCGTCATGTCCGAGTAGGGATCACAATCCTAGTCAGGGTGAGTCAATTAGACAACATAAATTAGCCTGTGCTGACCCCTTGGGGGCTTGGCGCAGAGCAGGCTGACTGAACTTAGAAGGCAAGGTGTAAAGCATTTGTGCATATCAAACAATGAGAGGAACAGGGAGATTAAAAGGTCCAGTGTACAGCCTCCCTAAACGCATGCATTGATTTATACGATTTCACGTGCAACTTCAGGACATCATTAGACACGCATTTCACCACTGCCATTGACATTTAGTTTTGTTAAGTGTCTTTTCACCTCATATCGATGAGTTACTGCGCTTCTTCCTTTACAAATATTTGACAAGGCTTTTGATTTTTCAGAGAGACCAGTTCTCCTGTACAGGCATATGTTTTTGCTGAAATATGTTATTTACCATTAGTACTGCATATGGCTTACATACATATTTGCCTGGTGTCCGTTTGTGTAATGCAATGTTTGGTGTTTCATGGATTCTCATAGAACGACGTCAGTCTACTGGCTTGCTTATTCCCCCCCAAAGGAGCCCACTCCTTAGTATAGGAGGGTAAGCAGCTTTATCTTCTGATCCTCGTCACCTTCAGCATGTTATCACAGTGTCACAACACTATTATGCGTGTATTGCATTTTTTTACAATTGTACTGTATTATATACATACTCGTTTTGTCACCTTTTTTCCCCTATCCACAGGTCCTCACCTATTTAGGTCACGATTTGTGTCACGCTCTATGTAAGTTACTTCTGCTCATCATACTCTTAAATTTAATTAGGGCTGGTAGTGTAGCTTAGGAGATACGTTTGGTCCTGACGTTGGCGCAGTTGTGCGTCGAAAAGTATAAATATGGCCCCTAGTGCTCTATGACTGTTAGGAAAATTTGATATTATTAACAGATGAATTAAGAATAGAAGCCTAAAAAAGCAACATTGAAAACAGAAAACTTTAAAACGCTATGTAAATGTGAAGGAATTTGGAGGGACTCCTTAGGCGTGATACATGCTGCCCTCATTTACCAGCTGAAGGGAAATTGTTCCTGCCGGCCTTTTTGAGTTGGTAGAGTGGTGGAACATTATTTCCATTCCACTCTTGTGTTTTTAATTTTGACCGAGATCCTCTATGTTTAATAAAGCAGATTGGTTTGGGGCTCTCAAGCCGATATTAATTTTCTTCCCTCTCCTGCTCTTGACTGTAGGTTTAAATTTATCCCTACTTCTAATCACAGCACACACTTCAAATTAAGATCCCCGGCAAAGAGCCCCCTAGCGGGGCCAGTCAGATATTGCAGTGCCAGTCTAACAAGGAGCTAGCCCTATAATGAAGCAGGACATCCAGTGGATGTGTGAGGGCTCTTGCTTCTAATTTCAGAAGTGCCTTTAGGACCTCTTCCTTTTTCTGTGGAACAGTGTATTCTATAGATTTCTAAAATATTTGTGCAACACACACACAGTAATCACAGAAGGTACACCACAAAAAGACTCCACACAAGTGTAGAAAAATAAAGCTAGTTTATCTGGTTAAATATTCGCTTTCCAGGATTAAGTAAAAAAAGGTTGATAAATCGATGATGTGATAGAAGAGATGGTGCTGGAGACTCCTTGGCACGAGTGCGTGTTGATTCCACAGTTTGCAGTAATGTCTGAGCTGAGCTCCTCTCGTGAGTGGTTGAGTAATTCCCAGGTGGGCTCACTAGGGAAGCAGGTGGGGACTGCAGGGAAACAGAGGCAGGCGAGTTTAGCAAGGCCACTCCAGGTACTTGAAGAAAGAGGGTGGCGAAGGATGACAGGGCCGCTCCGGGTGATTGAAGCAAGTGAGCGGCAAAGTAATGCAAAAGCCGCTCCGAGTCACTCTGGGTTTGGTGGATATGTATGGGGCAACCGGGTAGAGATCAGCAGACAGCAGGACTGCACAGCAAGGCAGGGCAGCAATTCCTGAGAGCAGTCAATCCAGAGGCAGAGTAGCAATCCTGGCACACAGCAGTCTTTACTCTAGTTGCATTTCCTAGAGTCCAGAAATTTACTTATTTGAGTGGGACATGAACATAGTACTTATACTAAAAAGTGCCTTTGATGTGGTGGATGACTACAAAATGTTCTTGTAAACTGCACAGGTCCCCCTTACAAGTTGGCCTCAGCTCCAGACTACCACTGGTAGAAAATCAGACCCTTTGTGTGGACTCTGGTCACTACTCTTTGAGATGTAAATCTGAGCCCTTGCCAACATCCTCCCCAGAAGGACCCATCAGTACACAGATGCATGCAGATGCAGCCAAGCATCCTGTGTTGTGGGTGTCTGAAGGGAATGCACAAGTGTAGCTGTCACCTAGCCTAAGTCAGATGTGTATTGGAGACAGGCTGTAGGCACAAAGGGCAGGGAGTGCAGAGAAATGCCCACTTTTAAAAAGTGACATTTCTAAAATAGTAAAAGTAAATCCGACTTTACTAGTAAAGATTATATATTACTACCATTCCAATGGTACTAAACACAATGCAGCTAGTCCTCTCAGATCAGGAATTACAGCTTAAAGGTACTGCAAGGAATTCCCAATGCTGGCCTATGAGGGGTGAAGGCCTTGCAGCAATGAAAAACTACTTTGGGAGTTTTCCATTATCAGGACATGAAATATCATGCCTTTTCCTTACATTGCACCCTGCCCTATGGACTACCTAGGGCCTACTTTTGGGGTAGCTTATATGTAAGAAAATGGGAGTTTAAGGTTTGGCAAGAGGTGTTAAAAGCCAAGTCAGGGTGGCAGTAATACTGCACACAGGCTTCGCTATGGCAGGTCTGAGCCATGTTTATAGATCTACTCAAGAGGGTGGCACAATCAGTGATGCAGGTCCATGAGTAGCATTAAATTTACAGGCCCTAGGTATATGGTATACCATTTTACGAGGGTCTTACATGTAAATGAAATATGGCAATGTTACCTTGTTTAGAGGAGAGTGCACACAGACTTTAACACTGTTTAGCAATGGTAAAGTGCCCAGAGTCCTAAAAATCAACAAAAAGATGCAACAGAACATGAGAAAAAGACAAAAAGGCTGGGGTGAGACCACTCTAAGGATGCCAGGTCAACCATTATTCCAGTTTCTTTTGATCAGGAAGAAAGCTAGAAGCTGCACTTAATTCTACTCAAAGCACAATTTGCTACACTTCTGAATAGGACTGCCATTCAGTCACCCAAATAAGCATTGTGCTTTTTCTAACAGATAAGAGCTCAAGGTCTCAAAACTTCCAAACAGGCTGTCTGTAGATAATTTCAGGTTAACTCCGAGTTGATCACCTCCCCAAACAAAGTCCCCCACTGCAGAGCAAAAAAAATAAAAATAATAATAATAATAATAATAAATATATATATTTCACACACATACATATACACACACACATAATTAAGCAGCTGTTTTTTTTTTCCTTTCCAGATCGGCAAATGAAAAGAAAGAAATAAGAAAAAAAAAAAAAAAAAAAAAAAAAAAAAAAAACACACAACACACCACACCACACCACAAGAAATGCACAAAAGCCTTATGTATATATTTTTTTTTTTTTTTTTTTTTTTTTTTTTTTAAAGCAGCCAGTGGATCACCACAGGAAGGAGGCAGAGAAGCAAAATAGTAGAGTGGATGGGTGCAAAGCAAGTGGGGGAAAAGTCCACAGGATAGGAGGAAGGTGGGGGGTTGTGCAGAAGCACCAATGAGCGGGTGGGAACTGAAGCAACAGGGGCCGGAAGGAACAATGAGGGTCAGAAAGGTGGGGAAGCAACACAGACTCACAGGATAAGCAAAGGGACGCGAGGGAGAGTCAGATGGGTTGGGGGGGGGGGGGGGGAAGCTGGAGCAAACAGGTGTGAGGGGTTAGGAGGGAGAGAAGCACATGGGTGAAAAAGCAAACACCAGTTCCAGGAGCAACAAAGACAAGCGCATTGCGGTGGGGGCAGGAAGAACCAAATGGGCAATAGAGAGAACAGAGGAAGAGAAGCACACTTCGAAGACATCTGGAAAACGTATGCACTCTAGTGGACAATGCATAGTCTAGTAGCCGAGACCTAAAAAACCCTTACAGTGTGCCTGGTGGTTGCCAGTGCAAAGAATGGTTCACAAATTGAATAGGAGCAAAATATATTGGTTGTCTAGAATGTTTTCTATAATGAAAGATCTTTCTAAGGGATAACAGTCCATACCAATGGTTTCTGCTAAGTAAACAGTTGAAGTGCACACAAATAATTGCATACCACAACAACAAGAATATTTAACAGGGAATGGGTTACATTCATTTTATCAACCTCAAAAGGACGAAAATCTGAATTACCCTACTAGGATTCACACCTAAAGCCAGGGCCTCTGGAATTATGGAATTCTGTAGCAGCAGGGTTTTTTGCATAGTTATGGATTTACCACATAATCCATCATCTGCTGCAAAATGTGTATATTTTAACAAAATTTGTTTCTAGCCCAACACAGATCAAAAGTTACAAAAAATGCAGCAAAGCATATTGCTGTGTAGCGGAACATGTTTTAAATTTAACAAAGCAGGACAAGCGGGAGGCTGATGACTAAATCAGCATTAAGGAAACTATCAATTTCATCTGGAGCCTGTAAAGTGAGCTAATCTGAGATACGACTGTTATGCACTATACGAATAAAACCATTTAAAAAAGACTAAGCGGACAGAGAAGCAGCTCTCAAAGATGTGAGAACGTTAATAAGAAAGGCTGCAATTTCAAGAAGGTGCATCAAATGATAGAATTTGAAAAGAATAATTAAGTCAGCAAAGTGAATGCCAAAGAAAACAACTAAGTGATGGAGGGCAGTAATGAAAGTACTAGAAAGAAATTTAGTGAACTCCAGAACTATCACGTCTGTAACAATCATTGGTAGCTGGTTCAGCTTCAACATTTTGCAAGTAACAGACTGCCAAGCTGGGAATCCGAAATATTTATGCTCTGGATCGATTGGGTATTTCATAAGAGTTAAGCATGTTAAAACAACAAGAGTCAGGTACTTCAGAAAGTGCTGACAATAGCAGTGAATGAGGGAGTGTTGCAATGGATTATTAAGTCTTGCAACATATCCTTATATAAGATGAATATTGCAGGGGTGGACAAAAATATTTCAGCCAATTCAGAATTAACCTATACAATAGTGAAAAAAAAAAGGGTATGAAGTAAAATGTTAGAAGCTAGTGACATCCATCCTGACAGAATTACAGGGAAATCATTCCTATGATGCGTTTTAGGTGTCACTTTTAAGTTTAAAGTTAGAATACCTGAAGAGAAGTTGTGTGTAGCAGAAAATAATCCTTTGGTTGTAGGATGGGTGGATGAAAGATAAAGATATTATTCTTGATCCCAATCGGCAGGAGCAAGTGTTGGTAGTAGGTGAGAGTTTTAAATCAGGGGACAACTGGAAGAAAAAATTCCCTGCAGTATTTTCTAGAAGGATAGGAAAGTCTGAGGGCTTCTAGAAAAAAAAATGATTTTGAAAAAAATGTTTGCCCAGTAATTTATAACGCAACAATCGGAACATTTCTGTAGGGATAAGAAAATAAGTCGAACAATAGTTAGATAACAGGATGCTCAAATCAGAAATTTGAATCCAGTGACTGGATTTCTTCACTGATGGTGTCACGGCTGCTTAAAAAAACAATTAGACTGCACTTTGCCTGACTTGAACTACAACATTTTGGTGGACAAATTTCCTCGGTCAAGGATTGTCGAGTTATTGGCCAAAACTAAAGTAAGCAATCAGTTTTCGTTGACCGACTGACCACCAAGTGCCACTTCAAAAAGTAGTAGAAAGCTTACAGTGTTTATAACCCATGTCGGATGCTTACATTTTTTTTTCAATCTGTGAGAATGGCTTTTGGCCTAGTGTGGGCTGCAAGCGTTTTCCAAAGGGTGCTACATCTAATTTTGAAGGTATGGAAGGAATTTTGATCTTTCAAGGTGACATTTTGGTAATGGGAAAGGATAAGGAACAGCACAGCACTACTTTAGTCTTAAGTTGTCAACCATTTCGCAGGAAAAGGGCCTGACATGAATATTTAATATATATAAATTTGCAACTCAGTCACATGACATTTAATTTGTGTTAAACCTCAAAAGAAATTATTTGAAAAAGTGAAGAATGTTCGCAATATGGTAAATAAATTAGATAGAGTTACAATCCTTATTAAGGTTAAGACATTATTATCAAAATTTGTTGAAGATTTTGCTGAGGACACATGTACTCAGACAAATTCTACCAAATAATTCAGAATCTGTCTGGATTGTAAGCAGACTGTAAAAATGCTTATGAGAACAATAAAAACAGATATCAGTATGGTGCCTCCCTTAAAGGAACATTATCCAGTATTCAAAGTGTGATAACAAGGGATCCTCTTTTTAAAAAAAATAGGGTGGCAGATTGCTTTAACAGGCTTCAGCTTCCGTTGAAAGTACCACCTTAGAATGATTATCAGGACCGCCAAAAGCAAGTATGAATGAAGAGGATGAGAAACGAATTAATCATGAAGAGTGGAAGTCTACGTACAAGAGTAAGCAAGTTGGGCAACTTGAAGGAAGGTTGGCCAAACAAATGTAAATCGAACCCTACATTAATACATTAAGAAATGAGTTGGTTATGAAGAATAAGAAGATAAAGAATTGTCCCACCTTTTATATGAGAAGGAAAATTCTACAGTTGTGTACAGAACTGTACAGAATGTTGTACTGTGGATAAGACAAGTACTCTACTTTCTACACTAAGGCCATTAGAATGTGCTAAGATGATATGGGAAACTAAAGATAAGGATATCATGGGTCCGATACAATATGAAGAAAGAATGAGTTAATAGGTGATTCATTTATCTTTCCTTCCAAAATTGGCAGAATTGGAGGCAACAGAGCTGATGCTGTGGTTTGTGTCTTCGTACGGTAGTGTTGGCTGAAAGAATCAGAAGTGACAACAGATCACAATTTAAATTAGTTGAAAACTTGCTGAAGAGAAAATGGCAGTATCATTCAGTACAATCCACCGGATCATCAACGTGTGCTGCAGTGAGGTTTAATAGGGTACAATTCGGTGTGCTGTGATGAGCTGTACGAATTAAATAGAAGAAGCAAAAATAATGCTTTGGGCATATAAATCAACACCCTCAGTTACAGGGTACAGCCCATTTGAATTGATGAGAAGTAGGAAACAGTACCCTATACATAACATGATATGGATGAGTGAGTGAAGAAAAGTTGAGTGGTCTCCGGAGGTTGAAAAATGTAATATTAAGAAACCCAAAGAGATTTACAAAACAAAGCTATGATTACAATCATGAGAATACTGGTATTACTTTGAAGGCAGGATACTGAATAAGTGTGAAGAAACTGAGAAAAAAAAAAATCCAAAAGGGATGAGTTGTTTTTGAAATAGAATACTATTTTTCGTAACCATTGTTTTTGGAACCGTTTTATTTCTATTTTACTGGCAGTTGGTGCAGACCTGGAACGAAAAGAGTATCACAGGGTTGCTAATAAACCAGTTACTTACTGAATAAGCGTGGTGAATTTCTTTGTTTGGAGTGCAAGAAGCAAGGCAGTCTATGCCAGCTGGCTCAGTAAATCAATGTTGATGCTCAAATTGAAATTAACATTTCAAATCCATTTGTCACATTCTACAAAAGGTAATCTTAGTAATAGCAGTGCCAAATATAACAAAAACATATGGGAAACACCCTCTTTTCTTAAAGTTATTACTACAGTGTAAAGGTCAAATTGAATGTTATTCAAATTGGAAGTTATTACCAAGGAGCATAGCAATTAAACATTCTTCCAGAAGAGCTACAATGATGCCTGACCCTCAAGTAAAGAATAAAAAGCACCACGAGGCACAAGCTCCATGCAAAACATACAAGTGCCTTTCAGAGGTTGATTTGGGGGTGGGTGGGGTGGTGATGCACTCGGGTTAAGACTCCAGCTCCCGCAACACAGATACAACTACAGGGTGACTATAGGACTTAGGCTTAAAGAACAATCTTATTTAGGACAAAAGGTTCCAGGCCCACCACCTTGCAGATCAGGAGATTTAAGGGATATCCGACATATCACTATTAGTACAACAATTGATTTTAGAGGAAGAGGGGGGACAAAAGTGATCCTGTATGACTGCTTTACAGCAGTGAAGCTTTAGTGTGAAGAACCTATGTTGAACCATTTTTAGGGGAGCACTAAAGTCCAGATGGCGAGGTGGAACCTTGTCAGATGTTCAGTTGTGACACTTTTCTTCGCACATTCAACACATGACAGAACTTACTCATCCTCCTCATGATTTTCATCTTCTAGCTTGTGTTTCTTACCACAATGAAGGAAGTTCCTGCACGAAGAATAACAGAACCTAGTAAGTATGTTGGAATGTAACAAATACAGTACAAATACACTTAGATGATTAGCCATTACGTGACAAACATTGCCAGGGGTCTCCAACCTTTTCTGCAGTACAAGCTACTCATGTTCAATGAAGATCATCCAGACCTACGAATATTAGAATGTTAATTCTGATCTTAACAGACAAGTTTACACATTTGTTTTAAATACACTTTTCAGTTTTTGTAGGCTGGGCTGCACACAGAAGAGCTACTTATGGGTAGCTCACGAGCTACTTGTTGGAGACACCTGAATTACACTAACACTGTTTTAATGTGCACCGCCACTAGCTTCAATATCATTTGTTAATTGAAACTAACATTTAAAGTATTTGCTTGAGACACTTACATGCACTTTGTCTTACAATTCCTACACTGCCAATTACACTATGTTTGAAATGGGGTCTTTGGTTGGCAGTCAGGTTATCCCCTGTTCAAGCAAGGACCCTCACTCTAGTCAGGGTAAAAGTGAATCACCCTCAGCTAACCCCGCTCACCCCCTTGGTAGCTTGGCACGAGCAGGCAGGCTTAACTTCAGAGAGCTAGGTGTAAAGTATTTGTACCAACACACACAGTAACTTAATGAAAACACTATAAAATGACACAACACAGGTTTAGAAAAATAGAAAATATTTATCTAAACAAAACAAGACCTAAACGACAAAAATCCGACATACACAAGTCACCTTATTAATTAAAAAGCAAAAAGAGAGTCTTCATGTTCTTTTAAACACAATGCTAACGCGAACGTTGTTAGCGTGAAAATTTACCTGGGTCGCGTCAAAAATAACTCTGCACGGGCGAGTGTGCGCAAAAAGAAGTTTGTGATGTTCCGATATCACTCACGAGCGAGACCATGCGTTGTTTCTCCTTCAGTCGGGTCGGCGTGCGTAGTTTTTTCCTCTCTGCAGGAGAGAGATGAGTCGATCCGGACAAGCACTCTCGGGTCCAGGAAGGCTTTTTTTTTTTTTTTTTTTTTTAAATGTTTTCTTTCTTTTTTTTTTTTGACACGCCCGCAATGTTTGCATCAGAAATCCTGCCACACGGTGATCCAAAAACTGCACAGTGTAAGTTGCGATCTCACCAGCCTCCGTCATCAATGCTGCCTGTCGTGTCGTTTCGTTTCCCCAGCCGCGTGCGTCGATCTCCCAGCCGCGCTGCAGGCGGGGCGTCCATTTCAGCGGCAAAGCCAGCAGCACGTTGTTTTTTCCAGAGGTTGCATTGAAATTTTCCCTACACGGCGGTCTGTGCTTGGATTTCTTAAACTTGGAGTGCCAGCTTCTCCTTTCAAGGGCCCAGGAACTGGATAGGGCACCACTTGGCAGGGCAGGAGACTCAGCAGAGGCTCCAGGTGCTGGCAGAGAGAAGACTTTGCTGTCCCTGAGACAGCAACAACTGTAGACCAGTTCAGGTTCAAGCCCTTTTAAAGTTCTTCACAAGAAGGAAAGCACACAAAGTCCAGTCTTTGTCCTCTTGCACAGGCAGAAGCAGCAACTGTCGGATAGCTCCACAAAGCACAGTCACAGGAAGGGCAGCTCTTCTTCATGCAGAGGTTCCTCTTGGTTTCCAGAACTGTTCTAAAGTCTGTGTTTTTGGGTGCCCTTCTTATACCCACTTTGCCCTTTGACGTAGGCTTACTTCAAAGAAAAGTCTCTTGATTGTGAAATCCAGCCTTGGCCAGGCCAGGCCCCAGACACACACCAGGGGGTTGGAGACTGCATTGTGTAACGGTAGGCACAACCCTTTCAGGTGTGAGTGACCACTCCTCCCCTCCCTCCTAACACAGATGGCTCATCAGGATATGCAAGCTACACCCCAGCTCCCTTTGTGTCATTGTCTAGAGAGAGGTGCAACCAGCCCAACTGTCAAACTGACCCAGACAGGGAATCCACAAACAGGCAGAGTCACAGAAATGGTATAAGCAAGAAAATGCCCACTTTCTAAAAGTGGCATTTTCAAACACACAATCTTAAAATCAACTTTACTAAAAGATGTATTTTTGAACTGTCAGCTCAGAGACCCCAAACTCCGGATGTCTATCTGCTCCCCAAGGGAATCTACACTTTAATTATATTTAAAGGCAGCCCTCATGTTAACCTATGAGAGGGATAGGTCTTGCAACAGTGAAAAACGAATTTAGCAGTATTTCACTGTTAGGACATATAAAACACTTTAGTATATGTCCTACCTTAAACATACACTGCACCCTGCCCTTAGGTCTACCTAGGGCCTACCTTAGGGGTGTCGTACATGTAAGAAAAAGGGATGGTTTAAGCCTGGCAAGTGAGTACACTTGCCAAGTCGAATTGGCAGTTTCTAACTGCACACACAGATACTGCAGTGGCAGGTCTGAGCCAGGTTTACAGAGCTACTATTGTGGGTGGCACAACCAGAGCTGCAGGCCCACTAGCAGCATTTGATTTACAGGCCTTTGGCACCTCTAGTGCACGCACTGTACTAGTGACTTACCAGTAAATCAAATATGCCAATCATGGATGAACCAATTACATACACATTTTGTATAGGAGCACTTGCACTTTAGCACTGGTTAGCAGTGGTAAAGTGCCCAGAGTACAAAAAACAGCAAAAACAGAGTCCAGCACACATCAACAACCTGGGAAACAGAGGCAAAAAGTTAAGGGATACCACGGAAAGAATGAAAAGTCATTCCAGAGCAGAGAAGGAATGACAACACTTTACACAGTGTATATATCAGTGCTGCAGCACCTGTGCTAAAGCCAGAAGCTTACATTCCCTTTCTGCTTTGTGTCACAGCACTTATTTAGCTCCAAAAATATATTATTGTTATGTGCACACAATAAAAGATGGCACAGATGGCGTGTGTGATGACTAGAACAGAGGGTTTAGGTTTGGAGTATAAAAAGGTATTCTAGGCTCTATGGAGTCACAAGTGGGCCACGTAAAAGAAAAGGCAACTAAATGGCCCCAGCACAGAAACGCAAAATAATAAGGTTTTGGAAATAAATGGAGTAAAGTATGCTGCACAAGATCTGGAAAAGAATCAAAAGAGTGGTCCAACAGTTGCACCACAAGACTAAAGTTTGCACGTGATGCTGTCAAAAGCAAACTGGCACAGCTGGACTTAAGTGCGAGGACTTGGACAATGATGTAAGGAGAAGGACCATAGGGTAAAGCCCTAGAAGAGTGAGAAAAAAAGAAAAAAGTGTGAAGAAAGGTAATGAACCCTACATGTAATCCTAGTACTCTGTCACAAATAGTCTCTCTGAATCTAGTAGATCACCTCAAAGCAGATTCGGGAGATGTGAAACTATAAGAAAAAAGGAATTAAAAATACCTGCTTATTGGGGGGGGAGGGGGAAATACATTTTAATCCACATTTTGCAGGTGTTAAAAAGTATAAAGTAGTCAAACAGTACTTTTGGCTGAAAAGACCACTGCTTTTAAATGTTTTTAAAACAAAAGTATGAAGGAAAAGGTAGCCTATTCGATGTGAAGTGCTAACAAAATAGAGCTCACCCAAAGCTGCAGCCTGAAGAATTCCAGAAGGCCGACTGCCTTGACATCATGCAGTACCATGTCAGGGAGGCCATCAATTTTTCCAGGTCTCTCAGACAAATTCCTAAACACTGTAGCTTTTCAAGGCCTTTCTAGATGAAAACGAAAACGTTACTTACCTTGTAAGCATCTGTTCATGGAGTGTAGTGCAGCTGATACATCCACTCTGCATACACTGTAAAGCAGTGCCTCCTCAAAAGCGGAGGCTAGTGTGTGCATGATGTAGATATGTGGAATAATGTCCTAAGGTCTGACTAGCCAACTATTGCTTGTTGTATAGCAAGAACATCCATACAATAATATTTAGTAAATGTGTAAGAGGTTGACCAAGTAGCCGGTCTACATATGCTAACTGGGTATTATGTAAGAAGGCCATAGATGCTGCCTAATTTCTAGATGAATGGGCCCTAGATATTACAGGAAAAGCTCTTTTTGACTTGAGATAGCAGGTTTGGATGCATTTAACTATCTTTCTAGTAATTTCTGCCTTGGACGTTGATTGCCGCTAGTGAGGTTTTGCAGAGGCTACAAATAGCTGATAAGTTCTGCAAAAAGATTTTTGTTCAATTAATGTAGTACATGAGAGCATGTTTTATGTCTAAAGTATGAAGGTCTCTCTTTGCTACAGAATCTGGGTTTGGGGAAAAAACTGGAAGCTTTATAGTCTGATTAAGGTGGAACAGGGAAACTAACTTGGAAAAAAATATGAACCAGTATAAAAAGTTCCTGTAACATGAGAGCTTGTATAGCAGTAACGTGTTGTAAAAAAGTCAATCAACCAAAGAAGGATACCTTCTAGGAAAGGTTATGTAGGTCACAGAAATGTAGCAGTTCAAATGGAGGAGCCATTATTCTGGTGAGTACCACATTAAGATTCAACTGTGGCACTGGTCAAACTCGGAGGGATAACCCTTTCAAGGCCCTCCATGAAAGATTAAACCACTGGAACACAGGAAAGGGAGTTGTTCTGCATGTATGCTGCTAACTGAAGAAAAATAGAAGTATGCACCAATCATGTCTTTTGTAAATGAACTAAGTAGGTAATGATGTCCTCAACAAGTGCTTTAAGCACAATGTTTTTTTGCATTACAGTAGTGGACAAAAAGTTTATAGTTGGCAGTGTTATGCTCATGTGTACAGGATCTACAAGACTTCCTCAAAATATTCATAAGTTCTTGGAGTAAACCTAAATAACAAAGTTCTAAGGCTTCAGGTGCCAAATCACCAGAATCAGCTGTTTGGGATCGGAGTGTCTGATCAGTCCTTGTGCTCTAGTGATTAGGTTGACTGTTGGGGAGCTTCTCTTGTGAGCTGATGTACAGTTCTAAGAGGGCAGAATAGTAGGGCTGCCTCACTCAGGTAAGGCCAATAGTATGGGGGTTTGTGAAGTTTGCCTGAACTTCAGTACTATTTGTGGAAGGAGAGAGAGAGGCTGAAATGCATAGGCATACATGCATGACCAACTGATTCATACAGCATTGCCTGGGGAACACAGGTGCAGGTTCTCAGAGAAGTTTGGCTATTTTGTGTTCACTGGTGTGGCAAACAGACCCACATCTGAAGTGCCACAGTGGGTGAAATTCAGTTTTACAATCTGTGGGTGGAGTTCCTACTACTGGACTTGCTGATGCTTTGGGCCTGGCAGGTCTGAAAATTTGTCAACCGCCAATGAGTATTCCACCAACAGGTGAATACCGTGGTGAATGGCCTAATGCATATTAACTGTGCTATGAGACAGAGTGAGAGAGTGGGTACACCCATGTTTCCTTAGATAGTACATGACAGTCATGTTGTCAGTCCTGATGAAGACTACACTGTTGCGAATAAGTGTTAGGAAGGCTTTGAGGGCAACTGGATTCCCAGAAGCTGCAGGAGTCCATAACCCTTGAACTGGGTTGTGATTAAGGTGAGCTCCCCAACCAGCTTGGGAGGCGTCTGTAGTGACGACCATCTGTGGAATAGGGTCCTGAAAAGGCATGTCTGCCAACAAATTGCTGCTGTTCCTCCACTTCAGACAGCGATGGGCACTGGCCGTTACCAATACTTGATCCTTCATGTGACCTCTTCGCCTGTGACAACTGAGCTGCTAGACAGTGTCCTAAGGAACACATATTCAGCTGAGTAGAGTCCATTCTGTATGTGAGGATTTACATGTTTATTTCTCTAAGTAGATACCATGGAGGGACCTTAGGAATCTCACTCCCTGCCTTTTAGTATAGTTGACAAATGGAGCCTATGATTAGACTTTTGGATGCAAAAGAAAAAAAAGAAGAAAAAAAAAAAAAAGAGCCAAGCAACCTCTTTAAATGTCGGTTTTCAGGGAAAAGTCTGTTTAACAACTAAAAACGAGCACTGTTATCACACATAGATGATTTTTTGGTGGCCTGAAAAACAACGTATGGGGAACAGGTGGTATACGCTCGTTAGGAATTAGGTCCCTAGTTGGCAGGGGTATGCACCCTGTCCAAGTAGGGACCATAATCCTAGTCAGGGCAAGTCAATGACACAACTTAAATTAGACTGTGCTCATCCTCTGGTAGCTTTGTGCAGAGCAGGCAGACCTAATTTAGAAGGCAATGTGTAAAGTATTTGTGCCACACACAAACATAATAAAAGGAGGTACACCACCAAAAAGACTTTCCGAGGAAGAAGAAAAATAAAGCTTGTTTATCTGGTTAATTTAAGATCAGCACGATACAGATCTAATTCGTAAATGGTTACGTATTTTCTTTGCAGACTCAAAATAAAACAAGGTTGATATCCAATGATGCGATCAAAGATATGGTGCTGGAGACTCCTCAGCACAAGTGTGCAATGGTTTTATACAGTGCTGTACTGTACTGTCCTGGATGCGCTCCTCTCGGGAAGCAGATCGGTGATTTCCAGGTGCGGTCACCACGGAAGCAGGTGGGGACCACAGGAGAGCAGTGCGCAGCTGGTTTGAGCAGGGCTGCTCCAGGTCTAAGGAGAGCACGGGTGGCAATGATTTCTGGGGCCGCTCAAGGTGATCAAAGCTGCACACAGCCAAGCTGGGCAAGGCCACTCAGGTTGACTGATGCAACGATCAGCAAGTTCAGAAGGGCCGCTCCAAGTGATCAAAAAGTTGAAAGTGGCTGGGTTTGGCAAGCCCCTCGGCAGTGACTGAAGCAGCGAGCGGTAAAGGTTCAGCTGAGCTGCTCCGGGTGAACAAAGTTGCAAGCATCAGAGTTTGGCAAAGCCGCTCAAGGGTGATTGAAGCAGCAGGCGGCGAAGATTCATGAGAGCCACTCCGGGGGAACAAAGTAGCAAGCAGCAAAGCCGCTCGGGGTGATTTAAGTAACGAGCATCAAAGGAAAGCTAAAAGCCACTCGGAGTCACTCTTGGTTTGGTGAAAGAGTCTTGAGCTACTGGGCAGAGATCAGCAAGGTGGCACAGCAAAGCAGGGCAGCAGTTCCAGGGAGCAGTCAATCCTGGAAGAGTGGAAATCCTGGAATACAGCATTCTTCAATCCAGCAGCATTTCCTTGAATCCAGAAGTGTTCTGTTTTTAGTAGGTCAGGGACCCATTACTTATACTAGTAAGTGCCTTTAATGTGGTTGGGGGGGGGGGGGACTACAAAGAAATCTTGTGAAGTGCAGAGGACCCCCTTTCAAGTCTGTCCAGGCTCCAGTCTATAAGTGGGAGGTAATAAGACCCTTTGTATTGACTCTGGTCCCTACCCTCTGAGGTGTCAGTGTAAGCCCTTTCCAACCTCTTCCCTAGGAAGACCCTATCAGTATGCAGATACAGCTGAGTACCCTGTGTTGTGGGTGTCTGAAGGTAATGCACAAATGTAGCTGTCACCTAGCCCAAGCCGTTAGACACACAGGGCAGCGAGTGCAGAGAAATGCCCACTTTCTAAAAGTGGCATTTCTAAAATAGTAAAAATAAATCTGACTTTACCAGTAAAGATCTATTACTACCCTTCCAAATGGTACTAAATACAATGCAGCTACTCCTCTCAGGTAAGGAATTACACTTTAAAAGGTATTATAAGGAATTCCCAATGTGGGCCTATGAGAGGGGCAGGCCACACAGTAATTAAAAAAGACTTTTGGAGTTTTGATTACCAGGTCATGAAAAAAACTTAAAAGGTATACGTCCTGCCTCTTACTTACATGGCACCCGGCCCTATAGGCTACCTAGAGCTTCCTTTAGGGATGACTTTAACAAAAGGGGAGTTCTGGGCTTGGCAAGAGGTCATAGGTGCCAGGTCTGGGTGGCAGTGAGACTGCTCACACAGGCTCTGCAGTGGCAGGCCGGAGACATGTTTACAGAGCTACATAAGTGGGTGGAACACTCTGTGCTGTAAGCCCACTAGTAGCATTTAATTTACGGGCTCTAGGTATATGGTATACCACTTTACAAGGGACTCACAGTCACATGTAAATCAAATGCGCCAATTGTGGATACACCAGTGTTACTGTGTTTAGGGGAGAAGCACATGCACTGGCTATGAATTGTAAAGTGTTCACAGTCCTAAGGCCAACAAAAAGTTACAGCAACAAACCAGGATGAAAAAGGCAAAAAGTCTGGGGCAAGACCACCCTAAGGATGCCAGGTCTATCACCTCTCCAGTTTCAATTACACATTTCTAAAATTCTAAAAAAGGTAGCTGGAAAGGCTGAATCTCAGCATGTGAGTACACCAAAAGATCTAATGCTTAAGAAATGTTATGGTTCAGTGCTTTTAATATCAATGCTATTGAGTATGGTTAATCGTTTTGCACCAAATATACCTGGAAAGTCAAAGAGGACAGCCCAAAAATAAAGTAAATCAACACGATATCTGTTCACAGTTTTAAAGTGCCAATCATGTCTACTTACTTTTTAATATGTTGTGGAGAAAACCTTAGGATTTCTTCAGAATTAGTATATCCATCCAAAGTAATAAGAGGAACCAATGGGCTTGTGGCTTCAGCAACAGAGACAAGATTCTGATTGCTCTGCACATCGATGTAACTATGCAGAACATGCGTGTGCCCCAACTTGGCTGTTCCATTCAATCCAGCAGCAACAAACTGGGATTGGTGCTCCATGTTTTCAGTAGGACAGGACCATTAGTCAAAAGTGGCAGCAGAGTGAAGCAAATCCAGCAAGCATATTTCAGACAGTCCACTTGTATTTCTGTTCCCAGCCACAGTTACAAATTTCACCTGTAAGCAAATCAGAAGAACAGAGCTGACATTAACAAGAAAATAAGCCTGCAGAATATTAAATTGCTTTCTGGTGCACCAAGTACTCCTAGTCATAGGATTATCCCAACATGTTTTATGAGGGCCAGACACAGATTCTTATATTGCGGTTTAGCATATGTATCTTCTGTAGGTCAATTTTCTCCATATTAGATACAAAATTATCTCTCTCTGCTCCCCGAGAATCACCAGTTACCATTCACCAGTCAAGAAGATTTAAGGGTAGCCAACAACAATAGTAAATAAACACAAGTAGGAAAGATAACCCTAAGCATGAGCGTAAATCAAGCTTCATTTTACTTACTAGGCCTGGTTTCCAACTTGGAATTAATTCCCCAAAACACACACAAGGGAAGACAACATAGCATCTACAACCCAGGTTATAAGGAAAGAGGACTCTGAAAATGTTTTGGGAAATATCATCCTAGGAAGAGACCTACATGGAATAATTCCTTCAAAAAAACTTGTACCTTATGTAGCTGCTCTGCAACCACCACAAATCACACAAATTGCCACAGATGTCACTATTACCACAGTCAAACAAGGAACATAGAATTAGGTCAGATGTACAAAGGTGTTTTGCAGTTGCAGTGCATGAAATATAAGAAAACAGACGTTTTGCAGTGAGAAAACACTTTTAAAAAGTGCTGAGCCCCCAAAATTCTTTTGACTGGTAAAAGGGCCTTTGCAATCTACTATGAATTGCAAATAAAAGGGGTGTGCTAAAGATGCCTTGGGGCCTACTTGGAATGAACAATTGGAAATATCAACAGTTGGTGACCACAACTGCAGTCAGAAACCATTCATCAGTTATTGACCCTCAAGCTGGGATGGTAAATGATTTGCAAGTGAACAATGTCCCAGTGGGGCGGATTCCCCTTTAGGCCTGGTGCCAGTTCTTTCTGAAGCGTTCCAAATAGGGGCAGGGCAGAGGGGTAAAATGCATAGCAACTATCTAATCAACGGCTGCAGTTTCTATTTCCCATGTGGACATGCAGAGATGGAGCATCAATGCAGGCTGCATCCCTGCATTTGCAGCCAATTACAGGGGTCACAAATTGCGACCTACCTAATTATTATTTTAGAGGTCTCTATGTGACCCTTACAAATGGATAATTTGATGCAACATATTAGTAGACAGGCTGCATCGCAAAATAGCTTCCAATTTGTAAACAATCAGTGTGCAAACTGCACATCTCTGCTTTGTTAATGGAAATAGTACATCAGGGCCATGATTCCATTTGGCAATCTTGCAGCTCAGAACAGTTTTTACTTCAAAAGACTGTCATCTCAAATGACCTTAGAGGCAGAATATACCATATGTGCAAACTTCATGAGAAAAATTCTGACTAGTAAGAAT
Organism: Pleurodeles waltl; assembly: GCF_031143425.1. NCBI lineage: Eukaryota > Metazoa > Chordata > Amphibia > Caudata > Salamandridae > Pleurodeles > Pleurodeles waltl. Next base: position 741,219,790 of record NC_090450.1, on the reverse strand, counting down.
TTAAATCCTCACTGAACATTCCGGACATTGAGCACACCCTCAACTGAGGAAGTATGATGTTGGGCAGACATGTGGGAAGGAACAGCAGTCCTTAGACATGTGAGGAAAGTGGCTTGGAAAGAAATGTAAAGGACATTTTGAGCACTACAAACAGGGGTATTTCCTCACCTGGTCACAGATGACACGATTCTTCAAGAAACCAGTTCTAGGCCTACGGAGACTTGTGGTTCAAAGAGCTTTATATGACTTCTGAAAGCAGTAAATTCAAAATTAACTGCCAATGAGTTTCTCCCGTGAGATTAAGCAGAACAGATAAATGAAATGGCCATTAATGTAAATGAGGGGGAAAAAAAGAAATGTAAATTAAATCTACTTCTGCAGGCACGGATAGTTGTCCAAGCGTTAACGATGCCCACCTTATCACCTGGTACTGCTAAATGTTCACTGGCCATGCCTTTATAAGAGGACCCAGTTGAGGATTATCTGACTGCTGGAATGATGTGCAGATTGTCATTTGGGAAAAGGCACATGGGTGATGCATCATAAATTGTACTCATTCATTCCTAACAAATTTCACTGTTTATGTCTGCAGACCACATACTCTGAAGGCCATTCTTTAAACCGGATCAAGTAACACAACATCACAAAACTGATCACTTCTCTAATCTGCTGACTCAACAACCTCTATATATTTCAAATTTGCCAAGCTACACTGGGATTAAAAAAAGCACAAAAATGCCACCTCTCTATCAGGCTTTGGGTTAAAGTCACCACAGCTGCCCTTCAAGAAGTCATCTCTCTTGAAAACATCTTCCCACTACAGCATTACTAAAAATTCAGAACTTTGAATTAGAAAAATAATTTACAAATATTAATAGGGAACACAAAGATGAATTTTGAACAACAAGAACTGCCAAGAAAAAGTATTAAAAAAAATAAAATGGAGATAAAACCAAAGAGACCAGCAGTCACCGTTAGCAGTTCACCTGAATCTTGACATGGTTTCAGGCTGACAGCAATGAAGCAGAGGTCCGATATATGAAGCGGGTCATCCTGGTTAAGATTTTTACCTTCTGATTTAGCCATTTTTTTTTTAAATGGAAGTCTAAATCCTCCAGTGGGCAAAGTTGAAGGTTGTATAAGGCAAAGTCAGATAGTCAATGGCCAAGATGCTGCTGAAGCCAATGGTTTTGGTCTCAAATGCTCAGACCAGGAAAAATTCTAGCTTTACGCTAACTGAAGTCCTCCAGTTGGGTGGGCATTGTAAAGGGCCTTTGCTCAGTCAAGATTACTACATTTGGACTCTTTTTTTGGAGCTCCAAAAAAAGAGCCACCAGCGGGGTTAATCCGGGTCGTTATATCTGACAAATTCCTCTTGAAACCGGATACCTTTTTCGCCATATCCCACTGAAGGTCTTGAAAGATAAAAAACATTTCTTTATCCCACTTTGTCCAACTTCTTGGAGCAGCTCCTCTTGGCCCCCTAAGAAGCCAAGGACCTCAAGCTCAGCACTTAGGGGCCAGAACCTACACCAGCAGAGGCCACAAGCAGGGTCCAGTTCAGTTCTGCATGCTGCCCGTTATTACTGGAAAAGGGGCCTCTCTCTCTCCCCATAGCCACAAACTAAGTCAGCCAACTGACCTTTGGAGCTCACTCAGTCCTAGGTACAAGCAGAGTCAGAATCAGCTGTTCAAGTCTCCACAGAGGTTGAAGACAGCTAATGCAGCAGTCTTATGTTTTTCTGCAGTTCCTGATGTGTTCTAAAGAGTTGGGGAGATGCCACCTTTGAAAAATCACTAGCTAGTGCAAGGGGATGAACACTGGACACTGCCTGACCAAATGTGAAAACGTTTCCAAGGTCAAACCTGTTCTCAGATGTGATGAACCTCCTTACAGAAAACAAAGACTACATCAAATATAATATATCCAAGGGTTAACGCAATGCTTTGGTGTCATTAAAAAAAACAAGACATTTTTTCTGCTTTCAAGAAGGCTACTTTTACGGTAATGGCTACTTCACAATTTAAAGTAAGTTTTTTTTGTACACAATGAACGCAACTACACACTGAGGGGGTCATACCAACTGCAACAGCACTGATGGGATATACGTAATCAAGTGTCTGTGTACCTATTGCTATGTGGGACAAACCCACCAGAAAGTGAAGGCACATACACAGCAGCAGGATATGCTGCAGAATGCTGTGAGTGTCTTGTTGACCATTTCACCACCTTTGAACACCCAGTTACAGTTTGAAATGGGTGGTGATTGAAAAGGTCACAGCCAACCTAAGGGGTGTTAATTTTATCAACACACTGAACCTACGTGAGTACAAGTGGATACACGCACTGGACACAGTATTGCGGGGGTTGAATGAGTTTGAGGAGCTAGCGAGACAAGTGTCTACATTGAATAATGGATGAACCATATTCTCCTTTAATTTGTATTTCTGGTCAGGCTGAGACTCTTGTGATACTTATTAGTCTTATCATATTACGGCATCACATACTTCTAGGCACATACCATGGGGGCCTATTATACACGAAAGTCATGGCTACGTGTGTATTTAACATGAGCTTCTCATTTCCTCATGAATCTGTTTTGATATTTATGTTTACAATTAAGCAACTCAATGAAAACAACTGTAATTTAATCATGGATAACGGCATTGTTTTATTGAAGGGAGTTACATTTCTGTATTTTATAGACATGTCAAGATTTAGCTCAAAACCAGCCCAGTAATTTTGCACAGGTGCTTTTTCCTTGTTTTCTCTCTTAACAAATTCATATTTAAAAAATAACGCTTTCGGGTTACTGCTTCATATTAAACCTGAACAATAGCGCACATCCTCCATCCACATTTCAAGTAATCCTGCTGTCCGGTATTATATGGACTCCCACATCCCAGTTGCACTGGCAACTGTACCGCCAAATCACAATCCTGAAATGTATGCACACATATTGGTATACTTCTTATTGGATAGGAGTTTGAAGTTGTGTCCATTATTACATTTCTGTATTTTAATGAAATGTCAAGATTGTTAGTTCAAAACTGGCCTAGTATTTTTGTTTCTTCACAGGTGGCTTGTTACTTGCTTTTTCCTCACAGCAAATGCGCATTAACAATGCCCCTTTTTCATGTTACCATTTTATCTCCAACCTGTCCAATAACATGCAGCCTTCTCAATGATGATAATCCTGTTATACGGACTCTCGCATCCCAGTCGCACTGGCAACTAGACCGCATCATGGCAATCCTCCATTTTAGGAGGCCTGCGACATCCGCAAGCTCCAAAGTGCACATCACAGAGCTTAGCTTTATCTTCTCTCCCGTAGGCCTGCTCGCTGTCTATGCATCAGAAAAGGAGGAGATACTTTGTTGCAAGAGCAGTAAGAAGGGAGCGATGCCGCTGCAATTTATTTTTGTTACTAGAATCGCTTTTGGTGTTACAAAACGGACCAGTTTGTAACCTTGTTATTAACTTTTGTTTACGGTCCATTCTGCACATAATTTCAAGAGATCTCCCAACCTGTAGTTTTTCAATGCAAGAGACCACAGTGAATAATCACCATTAAGCCTTGTTTGGACACAATATTGTTTTTCTTTTCAATGATATAACTACAAGTTGCCTTTTTTTTTTTTAGCAATCTTTAGATTTAACGATTTCAAATGGGTGAGTGCCAATGCATATTTAGCATTTCTATATAGTGATTTGGGCTCATATGTGGTTTTACAAATGAATTTTGTTTTCACACTGCAGAAAACATTAGACATGTGAGCCTTAGACGAGGAGCATACAAGCATTCAACTATATATGTGTTTGCTTGCGAGACAAACATCTATACTACTATAGGTCAGTTTTGCACATCAGTAGAATAATGAGTTTTAGGAGGACACACCAGACACATTTTAAACCTATAGTATCCTCATTAAGGTTTCCCCATTTACCCATCCTGATGAAGACCCAAATAAAATGTTTTGAGTGGCTTGGTGTTTTTTTTTCTTCTTTTTTTATATATCTGGGTTGAAACTGTTGACAACTTACCTATGCATGGACTGAACCACTGTCCTTGAGGAGGACTTAGATTTATTAAAACATTACCTCTGTCAGAAGGATATTAAGTAGGATATAGAGCTTCAGCTCCGACAGTCTGTATGCAGTTGCTTGCATGCATGCCAATTTATACTCCATTCTTTTATTTGTAAATAATGATCGCTTACAGGAAGAGGCTGGGCTGGGCCCCCCCCCCTGAAATCTCCACTGCTACAGTGGGACTTGAGAGCGTATGGTCACTAGGAAATTAGGCAGGTTCTCTTGTTCATCGTTTGTTGCTGAGTGAATAACTGCATGCTATTACAGGCAACTCTATTAACAGTTTTCTGTATCCTGACAAGGTTATTCTCACCTTTGTGCCATTATAAGGCCATTTTTGACTGTCCTAGTTGCGTTTGCTTTCCTAGTTTTAGTTATTGGTTAGAAGTGTTTTAGAGTAGCATCAGCTGAACCTCTAAAAGCAAAGTAATTAGTTAAAAATGGGTAAGAGGAAGCAACTTAGTGCAAAAGATACTTCTTCCCATAAAGACCACTCTTCAATACTAAAATGTATTTCAGGAGCAATGGGGGCTATTGATAAACAGATTACTAACGTCTAGGAAAGGATATTAATTCAGAAGTGCCCGTTGGGATCTTCATCTAATCATAATAACCCCGCTCCGCTAGTATCAGCCTCTCCAACACAGATAATGTTGTCGGAAAGTGGGGATCAAATAAAAGGCCCAAATGGATGCATCCACTATCTAAACGAATCTATCTCAGAGGCTGATGACCATTCACCTTCACCCAAACGCACAAGGAAATCCAAAGCAGCAAGAAAGGGTAGATCATCCAGTCAAGAGCCGTCTGTTATAAGCAGATATGGCAATTTTGGATTTCAACCCACGGAACAAACTCAAATCAATCTTGACAACATAAAATCCGGTCAGAAGCCTAAACAATCTATAGCTAAAGCAAAACCTAACACCTTAGATACCATTAATGCCCTGGAACATCTAGTTAAGTCATCCTTTGAGTTATTGACAAAGCGCCTAATCCAAGTGGAGGAAAACGTGGAGTCAATACTCAATTTAGTGAAGGCTCAGACTTTGGGCCCAATGCCTGTAATTTCTCAACATTGTGGCGATATAGATTTAAATCGGAATTTACATTCCTCCAAAGAGTGTCAACACCCACCAAGTATTCCCCGGGTTAACCAATGACATGTAGAACCCTGTACTTCCCTAACCAGTACCAGAGGTTTCCAACAATCAAATGCGAATACAAATGGTTTAGAACCACAGAATAGACTGAAACTTCCCCTGGATATTTTACCAGCATCAAGAGACACACTAGACCTCCCTCCCGCTGTAACTCCCTATGTGGTAGTTCTTGCAAATGTTCCCACCTTACCCGTGGATAACAGGAAAACATGGAGGGCACTGAGGAATAAATCCCTCAATTGGATAGGGACCCGTATGAAACCTGGTATGACAGATACACTTTTTGAAGATATTAAAATGGTCAGTAGGGTAAACTGGGCGGGCAGGAATGACAAAACATTAAGAGGTGACTGTGTGGTACTTTCGTTTAAAACCCCAAAATTGGTCGAGGACATTTTGAGAAATTTAAGCCCACGACAGATTTCTGACCATGGCATTTCACTGCTCCGTCTAGATTTGCTTTATAATTTTAATGGGAGGCATGACCAACCTAGCACAGATCCTGTAAAACAGCAAAGCAGACCCGAAAGAAATTATATGGTCCCTACTAAGAACAGATTTCATGCCCTCGCTTTGGAAGAAGTTGATTGACTGACAATAGATCAGGTTGCGGGCAGGACAAGCCCCATACTGATGAGCACTGCTCCTGATCTATTGAAGGGCGATGACGGCCTGGTGGGGAGAACAGGAGACTAAATGATGGTAATGGAAAAATTACCCCGACAGGATCTTATTGATGAAACACTAACAGGTAGAGTTCCTGCTCACCTGCCCACTCCCATATCAAATTCCACACTCCACATAGAGATGGAGACTAATATCTCCACATCAATAAGGAAAGTAGGACAACACGATCCTCCGGGTTAGGGCCTAATTACACCGGGAGACAATCTTCTATTCTGGAACGTGGCGGGTCTGCGTAATAAAATCGAGAATGAGGATTGGCTAGAATTTATTAGATCTTTTACTTGGTCCGTAGATCCCATTCATATAAATGGCTTTAGGACATTTCACACCCCGCAGTCCCCTGTTCACGGGCAGGGCGAAAGGTGGACTGGGCACATTTATTTCCAATAAGTTTGATTAAAAAAAGGTGATTAGCTCAATTTCTAATACGTTCTATAAACTGATACTATGTGAATTAAAAAATGAAGCGCAATTGGCAATTAATTTTTATATTAATGCCCCCCAACAAACATTCTCATACACACTCAGGCAATTGCAGGACGATCTGGATCATGCATGTAATTCCTCACATAAAGAGACCTTTATCGTGTGGGGGGAGCGATTTTAACACCCACCTGTGCTCCCAAACAGATGAGAAACCCTGTTCCCTTGGCATAGGCGGAAACAATTACTTATTTAATTTTACCCACAACTACTACGGTCATTTGTTGAATGACGTACTATTTAAATTTGATCTCTTCTTTTGTAATGGTTTAAACAATAGTAAGCTACAGTTTAAACCTACCTTTAATGGCAGATGTGCCAACACTATAATTGACTTTATATTAATATCTAATAATTTTGTTTTTTGCACATCTGAGTACAAAATCCATGACATCGCGCTTAGCGACCACTACCCTCAAAGTTTACGTCTTGTACTCCCTCAAGCTATAAACAAACATAAGGGAGTAGCAGAGAAGGTAGTGAATATTGAACTGGATGCAAGGAATGGTTACTCTATTTGTTGGTCACAGATTGAACCAATAGGTTTTATGAAACAGCTATTGAGTGATTACGCTAATGAGTTTGAAACCTGCCTCTCAGACAACATCAGCTCACAGGAGTGTATTAAAGCATTCACAGCAATCACCACTGGAATCAAACAGTATCTCGCAGTAAGCATAGGTAAATCTAGACCACGAGGAAACAAAGGGTGGTTTGATACTGGATGTACACGGGCCCATAAGAGACTTAAACAGTACCTACATAGTCAAAACCCAGATAAATATGAGATCACTACTCTCAGACACGAGTATAAAAAGGCTATAAAAACAGGAAACAAAATTTAAAAGATGAGGCGTGTCATTCTCTTTATAATGCAAGCCTCCAGAATGATAATGCCAAATTTTGGAAGATAGTGAACTCCCCTCTCCTGGGTGATGGAACGCCACCAAGTATCGAAATAGCCATCACGGAAGGGGAGTGGGTTACATATTTTTCCGAAATATACTCCTCAAAATTTTTTGTCCTAGATACAAACGTCCACAGACTGGACTTTCAGCCTATTACTCCACCATTCAGTTTAAATGAGGTCATTGATGCCATCAATGCCAGCAAGAGAGGGAAAGCACCAGGTCCAGATGGAGTACCAATCGATAACTATAAGTCTAATGTTTCACTCTGGGGCCCTCTATTGACACAGGTCTTACGAGCCTGTTGTGCCAGAGCCTTTATCCCAACCTGGGCAGAGTCCGTTATTGTTCCAATATTTAAAAGAAAGAGTCCGCCAAAACCCAGCATGTTACAGGCCAACTTCACTGCTTCACACTCTCGCAAAGATTGCAGGACGTATTGTCCTAAATAGGTTGCGGGAATGGACAGAAGTTAATAATATCCTAATGGACCTACAATACGGCTTCAGGGCTGGGATAGGGACTGTGGAACAGGCCCTGAATTTAGATATTATAAGTGGTAAATATACGAAGGCCAAGACAGGAGCTTTACACCTTGTATTTGTGGACTTGACTTCGGCGTTTGACTGTGTAATTCACAGCAAACTTTGGCCTATTTTGCCAGATATGGGGGTAGATATTACAATAGTTCACTTCATCTGGGAACTATACTCTGGAGCCAAAGCTAGGGTGCGTTATGGGTCTCAGGGGGAGTGTACCTCCATCTTTCCTGTAAAGCGGGGGGGTACGCCAAGGCTGTGTTTTAGCTCCCCTATTGTTTGCCCTATATAAGAATAAATTAGAGGCTGTCTTATCTACTGCTTGTAGAGATCTTCCACAAGTTGTCTTTTGAAAGATTCCGGTATGCTGATGATGCTGTTTCAATGGCACGCACCCCAGTAGCTTTACAGCAACTATTAACAACTTTCGACAATTATATGGAAGACTTAGGCCTTAAAATCAATCACTCTAAAAACTTCACGATGACCTGTGGTATAAAATCTGCAAAAAAATCCCAAGTCATTTTAAAGGGTGTCAAACTAGATGATATAGAAACCTTTTCATATCTAGGTATTATGTTTGATAATAAAGGCACCCGGCTGCAAGCCATCAGGTCTAGGAAATTACTTTTTACGAAAATTATGGCTGTAAAAACCAATTCCAAAAAGGTCGGTAGGGCCACTCCCAAAGACATGATGACAATCTATAATGCAAAATGTGTCTCTGTTGCACTGTATGGGGCAGGCCTGTGGGGATATAGGAAATGCAACGCCCTACAGCTAGCTGAAAACGATTTTTTAAAGTCCATCCTAAGTGTGCCAAAATCTACCTCAACCTTGGCGTGCCATACAGAAATGGGGTTAACATACATTACATACCTAATAAGCACGCAACCAATCTTACTTTGGCATAAATTATGGACCTCCGACTTTGCTAGTCTGAATAGGGCCATTATAGAAGATGATCAATTATTAAGTCATTCGCTGCAAATTCCATGGCTGGATTATATAAAGAACTTTCTTACGGACTTGGGCCACCCTGAGTTATTCTTTACAACAGAAAAAATGGAAACACTTTCCAGGAAAGATCTGAAAAACATCTGTCTTACTTATCTGGCTGACTCGAGGTGGGCTATTGAGTCCAAGAAATCTAGTGCAAGGAGGAATCTTCTGCTGCAGCAATCAGATGGCATGGAACCATATTTAAAATATGTACTGAACTCCAGGCTTTGATATGTCCTCACACGCCTAAAACTAGAGACATTTCACCAACTCGTCAGTTTTTCCGCTAACCAACGACTTGAATCCAGTTCTGGGAAAATGTCCTTGTGACTTAGTGTCAGATCAAAGCACAATGCATATAGTTTTTTTTGCAAATTTTACTTTGATTTAAGGAAAGGGTTTGTGATTCCACTCTTAAACTCTATGCATTTTAAACAGTGCCGCCCAGCTTTTATTCACTTGCTGTCCCTTCCATCAATCAAAATATGTAATGGTTTAGCTCTATATTTGTGTGCAGTAATTAAGGCCAGATCATATTTCTAGGCAAATTATGGAGGCCTTTCATCTCTAAATGTTTTTAGCCAGGACAACAGTTCCTGCCTTTTAAATATCTGGTTTTATTGATTTGATACCGTTTTTTAGAAGAATAACTGGACTCAGTTTCTGTATCAAATTTTATCACATGGTATCAATTGTTGTATGTCTTGATTTACTTTATTTTATCTATCTTATGTGGTTGTTGATTGGTGTTACTTTGTATATTTCATCTGCTTTTATGATTGTGAGATACAATCGAGTAAAGTATTGTTTGATGATGATGATCGCTTCTCACTTTGCACAAACACTATTTTTTGCACTTTTTCACTTGACTGAGTAGCCATTATCTAGCTTTGAATTATTTGTATATACTACACAAACTTGAATAGATCAAATGTTTCATATTTCTTGACTCTGGTATTGTATGTTGCATATTTCCTGCCTCTGGTATTGTATTTTTGTTCTCTCCTTTTTATTCTCCATAGGGTTCAGCATACAATTATGAACATTGTGTCCCCCGTGAGACTTTGTTTCTCATTTCAAAGATAACATTTGTAGTCCCCGTTTGGACCTATAGGGAAAAAACAGCAGACATAAGAGCAAACCACAAAATACAGCAGAGTTTCAGTGATTTAAAACGTTAGTCTGATCTCATAACCCTGCAACTACTTAAAACCTCATTTACCATAGTCAGTTATTAAAACAGCTATGGGGGAAGATGGCCAGAACACACAAGATGGCGGACATAGACTAACCCGGCTTTGTGTTGCTTGTCTTACATTCTTTATCATCCTGCCTTAAAGGTATATGCCAAACACACTCAAAAAGGTGAGTATACCAGATGACCGCAGAGGTTGTGAATGCGTCATTTGGGGCCTCACTAGCTGTGTGGAGGCAAGAAACAGGCCGGCGGGTGGCACCCTAGAGAAAGGGGTGTGGCACACCAAGAATATGGGGCCTGAGGAAGGTCTGCTCAAGGCAAAAAAAATGGTTGCGGCTCCCAACACTTGGAGTAATTAAGGAACACGCTGAAGGCGTCAGATGCTAGGACATGGGAGACTCCTTTCTGGCAGCTTCACCACCTAAGTCAGAGAAGTGGGCTACGGAGGCATGGCCGGCAGCACTTGCTCCCTGGTGCGGACAGACCCCACCTAAAAAAATTAATTAAAAAAATAAAATAATTTAAAAAAAACACACACATCTGCTTGGCGTTTACCACCGCTCATACTGCCTAGACGGGTGACGCCAGGTGCTGGCGAGTCTTGCATTATGTGAACACCTCCTACTCTGCTGCCTCAGCCTCTTGAGGGGACCATCATGACAAAGGATCAAATCTCTCACCACAGCAAACAAAGGCTGCTAGCTAAATTTGCACACTCGGACACAAAATCAGCTGATACTTCACGAGAAGCTGACAACAGAGCGCATGGTGCCGTCACAGATACCGCCACGATCATCGCAGCCATTAATCAATCATGAGACACAGCAGCCAAGACCAGGGCGGTGAGAGTGGACGTCATGTTATTATACCACAACCTCTGCCGTGCTGTGGATAAAATAGCTGAAACGTAAGTCAAGAGTTTCTGGAGTGGAAACCACAGTGACAGAAATTTAACAGACAATCTTAAGACTCTCCTCCATTTCTACATAACTAGCCATGAAGGTGGAGGATGCAGAAGTGGAGCTCCAAAAGAACAACTTGCCTCTGGTGGGTTTCCCAGGGGGCAACTAAGGGTCCTCACTAGACAAATTCTTAGAACAATGGCTACACTCCATTTCACCAGCAGAATCACTGTCCTCCTGCTTTGTCATCAGACAAGCCCACAGAGCTCTGGCCCAACAGCCACCCCAAGGAGAGCCAACCAGTCATCTCAAAGCCCACATACTGAATTATTGTGACTGAGACAAAATCCTACATTAATTTCACACTCAAGATTCTCCAGTCTTACAAGGTCACAAAATATTGCTTTTCCCAGCATACACCAAGATGGCACAACACTAATGCAAGCCCTTTGTGGAAGTTAAGAGCAAACTGTGCAACCTTAACATTGGTTACATGTTATTCCCCACCAAGCTTAAAGGCATGTAGCAAGCCCAAACCCCCTTTTTATTTTTTTAAACCTCCTGAAGCTCTATTCCAGTGGACGGATGAAAGGATTCCCCATGCGATCGCACACACCACCACTTGACAGATTGTGTCCCAGAATTTCCCCCCACCACTGCCAAAGCAATTCAAGACTAACAGACACAACAGCAATTGCTCATGCTCATCCTGGTGATAAAGACAAGATGCATTAAATGGACTTCAGGAACGCCGCAATTGGGTGGCAGATGATATCAATAGAGGCTGTGGCCGGCTATGCACTGCTGGACACCATGGCAGACTAGAAATGACACCATGCTTGTGGCAAGCGGGTTATTGAAGTGGAACACTTCCCGGATCTTTCACCAGAAGAAGTGACAAGTAGACTGCACAGAGGCTCTATTTCTGAAGTGCCACTTACAGCGGGATGCACCAGACCTGCAAAACACATGCCTGTGACCCCCCACCTCCCCCTCACCCCCCACCACCACCACCACCACCACCCCCAGGGCCTTTGCGAATTAGACACATTAGAACTGAGCTGCGGCATGGGCTCCAACCATTTGGGAGGTGATCCTTTTAGAGCAGAGTAACACCAGTGTCCTGTTGGCACTGGTCATTGGTCCGCAGCACAACAGATGCTTAATGTTCTCATGCAAGGTGGAGGAGATCTGGATGATCGTGTTTCTGTTTATTGTTCATGGTGTGGCTCCAAGACAACCCTCGCTGGCTTAGAGGCACACTCGGCCACAAGACCTATATCCATCCCAGATGGCTCACTACACAGGAAAGGCTCGGACAGGCAAGATACATATAGTGTCCTAGAATGGTAATGCTCTATAAGGCAAGATCAAGAGAATTGCTGTTCTTAAGGCTGCAGGCAGGCACTCTATCTATTCAGGAGGGCCATCTACTGGGTAATAAGACTACTTTCCTGGTGCACTATGGGTTCACCCAGGGCTTCCACTCGAGCTTTACTAGGGACTCACCAGGTGTAGCCATTCTCATAGCAGGCCTCCTCCCCTTTGTAGTTATGAAGGAACATTCAGACAAATTGAACAGATGCATAGCGATCACTGGCCACTGCATAGCGATCACTGGCCGCTGCTGTATGGATAATCTCTGACACTGGTTAATGTCTATGTACCACCGCTACTTTGTGAGGTAAAAACTAGACGTGCTTGGGACCTCTCTGGGACACCCCCAGGGGTGTGGGGCTAGACACAGGAGCAGAGCTGGAGCTATTCAAAGCTGCTCTCTAATGGCACCCTTTATGGAGGCTCTGGGCTGTGTCAATGCCTGGCACCTGTTCCATCCTGAAGAGGTAATTCACATTCTACTCTGGAGCACACAATACCTTCTCACGCCTAGACTACAATATACAAACTAAAAACAAAGGCATACAGGGTGACTAAGGCTCAGATTCTTGCCTGCAGGCTCTTACATCACTCCCTAGTGGAGCTCTCCCTATTGTTCGGACTCAGTCGGTCTCCACTGCGGTGGAGGATGGTCACATGGTCTCTTCAAAACATGTACCACACACATAAGCAAAACAATAGATGCATTCTTTGTGCACAGCAGGGATTCAGTAACCTCTTCAGGCATTCTTAGGGAGCCTTTTAAAGCTACCCTCCTGGGCAACATCATACGCAACTACATAGGGAGTATGCACGGGGGGGAATTAATAACACCCCCCTCCCCCCAGTAAAGGATCTGGAGTCCTGGATACTGGATCTGGATAAGCAAGGCTGGTAAAGACCAGACCCAAGTCTGCGTGGGGAGTTAATTCATGCCCGATCACTGTTGCAATACACACTATTGAACAAGGCAAAAAACATGTGGCTTGCCTCATATTATGGCTCTACCAATCGTGAGACAAGGTGAGTAAATTACTCCAGCGCCTGTGCTCAAACATACCCTTATCATGTATCTCCTAGGTTTAAGTAAGTCGAAGATCACTGGTGACATAGGCATCGCCCAAACCTTTGCACACTACTCCACCAAGCTATCTGCTCAACATACTATCGGAACAGAAGTTTGTGTCTGACTTGCCTCTTCAGACACTGGGACCGAAAGAAGGTCCCTAGAGAGACAGCTCACAGGAGGTGAACTATGAACAGCTCTGCGCCAGTAGAATTCAGGGAACACACTTAGGCCTTCATTACAATCTCGGTGGTTAAAACCACCGAGATCTGGGTTGGCAGTCAATAGATGACCGCCAGCGCAACTAACCGCCCCCTCCCCCTGCCAGCCGCATAATGTTTTCCCCGCTGGGCCGGCAGGGAAAAGGGCTGTAACATTGACAGCGGCTCCAAATGGAGCCACCGCCAATGTTGGTGTGCGGCGGGTGCAGCTGCACCCGTCGCGCAGGTCTGCGTGATGGGGCACTGCACAGGGGCCCATGCCAAGTACATGGGCAGTGCAGGGGCCCCCAGGGGGGCCTGGAGCACCCCTTCTGCCAGCCTTTCCCTGGTGGGTTAACCCACCAGGGAAAGGCTGGTGGCAGAAGGGATCATTATCCGAGGGGCAGCGCTGCTTGCAGCGCTGCCCTGTCGGAAAATGATTCCCTCCACTGTCAGGCTGCCTGTCAGCAGCAGCCTGGAGGTGGAGGAGGCGGCCCTCACTGTGTCCAGAATATGGCGGTTCAGACCGCCATTCCGGTGGCGGTCTCTGCCCCCACTGCCTGCATGGCGGTCTGAACCGCCGGGGATCATAATGACCCCCTTAGTCTGAATAAGTTTCCAGTTAAATTCTTCAAGATGCCCACATGTAAACTCAAAGAACCCCTGACATCAGCTCTGATTGAAGCAGTAAAGAACCTATGGTTGCCTTCAGCTGTCTGGAGGGCGGAGATAGTGGTGATTTGAAAACAGAGTCTCTCTAGATATCTGTTCCTCATATTGCCCAGACTCACTCTTGAATATCAAGGTCAAAGTTATTGCTAGGGCCTTTAAAGACCAGCTGCTCGCAGGGATTCCCTCACTGGTCCACCCAGATTAGGTGGGCTTTATGCACCTGAGAACCACTAAGCATAAGATTAGGCAGCTATATAATGCCCTGGCTTTTGCTGACATATTGGGGAAACTGGCAGCTGGGTTACTAGCAGATATTGAAAAGGTTTTTGATTCTGTGGGCTAGACATATCTATTCACTCTCCTTCACTGCCTCAAATTCAGGCCCCACTTCCTCCCTATATACACAGCTTTTATACATGACTGCCCATGTCTTTGTAGGTACTGCAACATCCAAACTGTCTGTCATTCAACGAGGTGTGGCAGCCCACTGTTACCACCCTTCTTTGAAATTGCCACAGGACCACTGAAAGAGTGGATCTGCATCAATGTACAAATAAGGGGGCTTAAATGGGTCCTGGGTCTCTGACAGGGTGGCCTTATATGCAGATGTTTTGATTTTCCTGACAGACTCAGAGTGCTCAGGTCAAAGGCCGTTACAGATCCTCCAACTCTTTGCAGAGACATCAGGCCTCTTCATCAACCCAACTAAGTCCTTGGTGTTTCAGATTCCCTCCCCACCTCAAAACCTAGGGTGGGCAGCTCAGCTATAAATTGTCCCACAAGGCTTCAAATACATAGGAGTATATGTTACCCAGAATGTCACAGTATCCAACCACTATTAAATGGATTAACAGTGAACATTAGAATGTTACATGCGCTGTCCCTTTTCCTACTTTAAAATCCATCTTTAAAATGGTGTCACATCCCGCGGCCTTTCTATATCACTTTCAGAATTACCCGAATGACTTGTCGCACTCCTTGTTCTGTAAAATACACTCCATCCTTTCCAGTTTTCCGTGCAGCCAGGGTTTCCCCTGCATAGCCCTTGAAAATGCTTTCAATCTACCTACGATGGTGACAGCGCAGCAGCCCACATTGAATCGTACAAGACTTCTCATTCGCTGATTATCAACGAGTGGCAGTACAACACCCACGGGTCCCCGCATACATCTCTGAGAAATGGGTGCTACAGGGGACCTCTATACAACACCTACTCTATAAAGGCCACGCACAACTGCTGCTTCCAAAAACAGTGATCCAGACATAGAAACCCACTAAATGGTGTTGAGGGATTTCACAGCAAACAGTGCTGTATGTGGGGTCCACTCTGTCACAGGTGGAGTTTCTGAAAGGATTTTTTTTAAAAGAGACGTTAGAAATGGGGCCTCTAGTTGACAGTCGGTTTGCACCCTGTCCAAGTAGGGACCCTCACTCTAGTCAGGACGAGGGAGATACCCAGCGCAGCTAACCCCTGCTCACCCCCTTGGTAGCTTGGCACAAGCAGTCAGGCTTATCTTAGAAGCAATGTGTAAAGTATTTGCACATAACACAGTAATACAGTGAAAACACTACAAAAAGGGCATCACACCAGTTTTAGGAACGTACACAATTTATCTGTGAAAAACAAGACTAAAGCAAGAAAAATCCAACATAAAGATATGAATTTTGAACAAATTAACGTAAAAATACAGTTCCTTGAAGTAGATAGCCCCAGATGAAGCTATCACAGCATTATGAACAACAAATCCAACAGTTCATGCCAGCCACAGTCGCACGGGCCAGCTATGGTGTCGGGAAGACCCACATACAGTACCTTGGAAATGTAGGGCATTTTGATCCTTGCAATGAGTTTCGGAGTGTGGCGTCGCAGGCGTCTGTTCCGGAGGTCGGCGCGGGGGTCGTCAGGCCCTTGAAGTCACAGACGTTGCAGCTCAAACTCCAGGCGGATGACGAAGTCAAGAGCACCTGCGTGGATGGCATCGGGGCTGTGGTGCGAAGAGCGACGAAGCGATGTGCCATGCCCACATGTCACAGTGCAGACAACACCTCGGTGACGGCGTCCTCGGTGAGACCAGGGCTGCGGTGTGAAGCAGGGTGGTGCGATGTGCTGTGTCTCCAGGTCACAGTGCAGGCACCAGCAGCAGTGTCGGTAGGCCCAAGGCGGCGGTAAAGCACGGGCGGGCTCCGTGCCACGCCCACAGGTCGCAGTGCAGACAGTGGTGTCTGTTGACAACAGTGGAGAGAATGGCGCGAACCTCTGAGGACCAGGCTGTGGTATGGGACAGTGTTTCGTGTACCTCATGAGTGGTGTCCACAGGCCACGGTGCAGGCAGCGGCGTCACTGTGGAACAGCGTTGCTGAGGATGCCAAGGACATGGTGTGAGCAAGGCAATGCGGAGCCCACAGGTCTCAGTGCAAGCAGTGGCTCAGTGACAGCGTAAGGTGGCGGCAGTGAGACCAGGGTTACAGTGCGACATGGGGCACAGCTCTGTGTGACGTCGTCAGGTCACGGTGCAGGCAATGGCATCGTTGACGGCACTTCAGTGGTTTTTCTTCTGTTGCAGCTCAAAAAACGCCGTTCCCAGTGCTGTAAGCAGATGAAGCTGAAGCCTTTGATATCCCTGAGACTTCCAACAGGAGGCAAGCTGTACTTCAAGCCTTTGGAGAAACTTCACAAGCAGGATACACAACAAGGTGCAGTCTTTGTCTCTCTCTTTAAGGCAGAAGCAGCAACTTCAGGCCAACCTAGCAAAGCACACACAGCAAAAGGGCAATATTCCTCCTCCAGCTCTTCTCCTTGGCAGAGGTTCCTCTTGATCCATAAGTGTTCTAAAAGTCTGGGGTCTACTACTTATACCCCCTTCTGCCTTTGACAATGGCAAACATCAAAGGAAAGTCTCTGTTGTTGAAAAAATCCTGCCTTGCCCAGGCCTGGCCCCAGACACACCAGGGGGCTAGAGACTGCATTGTGTGAGGACAGGGACAGCTCTTTCAGGTGTAAGTGTCAGTTCCTCCCTCCCCACTCTAGACCAGGAGACTCATCAGGATATGCAAGCTACATCCCAGCTCCCTTTGTGTCACTGTCTAGAGGGAATTCACAACAGCCCAAGCAAGGGTCTATCTGACCCAGATGTGGAATACACAAGCAGACAGAGGTAAATAATGGTTTAAGCAAGAAAATGCCCACTTTCTAAAAGTGGCATTTCCAAACTGACAATCTAAAACCAACTTTACCACAAGGTGTTTTTTTTTTTTTTTTTTAATTGTGAGTTCAGAGACACCTCCCCTCCCCCCAAACTCCAAATCTCTATCTGCACCCAATGGGAAACTGCACTTAAGATATTTAAAGGCAGTCCCCATGTTAACCTGTGAGAGGGATAGGCCTAGCAACAGAAAAAACTGAATTTGGCAGTATTTCACTGTCAGGACATGCAAGTAAAACACATCAGTACATGTCCTACCTTTAACATACACCGACTAGGGCCTACCTTAGGGGTAAATTACATGCAATAAAAGGGAAGTGGGTACACTTGCCAGGTCGAATTGGCAGTTTGGCACACACACTGCAGTAGCAGGTCTGAGACATGTTCACAGGGATAGTCATGTGGGTGGCATAATCAGTGCTGTAGGCCCACTAGTAGCATTTAATTTACAGGACCTGGGCACACATAGTGCACTTTACTAGGGACCTATGAGTAAATCAAATATGCCAATCATGGATAATCCAATCACCAATACAATTTACTTAGGGAGCATCTGCACTTTAACACTGATCAGCAGTGGAAAAGCAGGGCTCGAAAAATCATAAAAATGTTACTAGAACCTGCAGGTCGAGTATCTTAAATAATCTACTCGACCTAACTGTAATGTATTTGACCCGTAAACGGGTCTCAAAATTGTTTGATCCTAGACAAATAGCTTACAGAGTCGCCTTTTTCTTAATTTTCACGTATGATTGCACATTCAAATATGTGAGCTCAGCATTTCTGCAGCACAAAAAAAACTCTTTTGTTTGATTAAGTAGACTAAGGTTTGCTGCATGCATCTCGAGAATCTAGCCCACATGCCCATGACGCCTAGCCCACATAACCTAGGACTTCCTTTAGTTAACTAACATTGCCATCAGGGCAGGAGTGTTTCTCAGTTTGTTTAAACACTCAATTTAAATAAATATATTACTAAACCATGATGTGGTAACATATTGTCATCTACACACAGTATCTTTCCAAGAAATGTCTAAAAACTTCTCCACTAACTTGGAGCTTTACTGATAAAACTTTATAGTGTATTAATCTTTGAAAATTGGGTTTCAGAAAACTTATCCTTTGCACATCAACATGTAAAGTGCTCTGATTTGTTTTCATCCTATTAAAATATTTTCTCATCACACAGAAAATGCCCAAGGAGACGTCAGATTATTATTTTTTGGTTCCCTTTGTTTTTTTGTGTGCTGGGGGCACCCCCTTTGACAAGGGTCACCCCCTTCCCCCCCCCCCCCCAAATGGGGTACAGAGCTGTTGGCCATGGGCCTAAAAAAAAAAAAAACAGGGAGAATTTCTAAGTTCTTGGTGGCGGTGTGTTTGTCAACTGGCGAAGTAGCTGTATTTGTGATTATAACAGTTTATTTCTTCTTTTTGTTGTAGTTCAAAGCTTTTGCTTCCTTTGCTGTGGATCCTTGCGGTTTTGACAGTAGTTGTCCTGTGGTTTGCATAGTCGCATGTTTTAGGTAAGTAAAAGCAATTTACTCCAAAGGAGTATTGTTGACATGCATGAATGACATTTTTGTAGATGGTGTACTAAATGCAGGATTGTGTGTGAAATTGTCCTTAGATTTGAGCACAATGATATTTGTGTTGTCATATGTCTAATTTGCTTTTCTTTTTTTAGTGGGATATCATATGGTGATTGCTGTGTCTGTGCATAGTAGTTGCTGGTGAGTAGCTTTTTCAGGCAGGCGAGTGGTATAGTTTTTTAGTACATAACTCTTTGTGATAAAGCTACACTTTGTTTATTACTTATTTTAGTGCTGTTAGTTGGCAATCCATTTGTTGTTAGAAAGGATCATGACTAGCCACAGAGTGACCGCTCAGCAGGTTGTTGGCATGCTTTTTGAGTTGTCTTCTGACCATGATTGAGGCTGACTCTGCATCTGAGGCAGAGGAGGAAGTGAGAGATTCTGGCACTGAGTTTTCTGTCTGAAAGGATTCTTCTGATGAGGCAGCCACGCCACTCTCAGTGCAGATGAAGGGCCTGTTTTAGAGGAGGGCATTGATGTGCCAAGAGTGCAGCAGCCTGGGGCTGAAGGGTTTCCCATTAGAAGACCCAACACCTGAACTGCCCCAAACATGGAGCAGCCACAGTTACCTTCATTTACTGGTCTCCTAGGGTGTAGAGTCCAAACGGAAAACTGTTTGCCTATCAATTTCTTTCACTTGTATATGGACGATGTATTTTTGGAAGAGATTGTTGAGCAGACTAATTTGTATGCGGAGCAATATTTGAAGGACAACACTGCCAGACTTAGACCTCAGTCTAGAGCTACTCAGTGGGTTCCCACATATCTGGAAGAGATGAAAAAGTTTTAGGGTTTGACTTTTTTGATGGGGTTGATAAGGACTACTTATGGTCTACTAGTCCCTTGATGGCAACGGTTATATTTCCTGCAACTATGACTTGTAATCGCTATTTGCTTCTTCGTATGCTGCATTTTGTAGGCAATGCTTTAGACTTGCCACAAGATCACCCTGATTGTGACCGTCTTTTTAAGATTAGGCCTGTCCTTGATCATTTTGTAGATCGGTTTTCAGAGGTCTATGTTCCAGGCAAAGAGATAAGTGTGGACGAGTCTTTGGTCCTTTTCAAGGGGCGTTTAGTTTTTAAGCAGTACATTCCTAGTAAGAGGGCACGGTATGGAATTAAATTGTATATGCTGTCAGAAAGTAGTACAGGATAAGTGTATAATTTCCAGGTCTACACTGGTAGGGATTCCAGTATTGACCCCCCTGGTTCTCTGGCCACTTTTGGAGTTAGCAAGAAAATCGTGTGGGAACTTGGTTAACAAAGGTCACCATGTGTACGTAGATCATTTCTACACTGGAGTGCAGTTGTTCAAGGAGTTGTTTAGAGTGGACACTGTTGCTTGCTTGCCGGAAAGGCTATCCAAGGGAGCTTGTCTGTAAAAAAAAAAAAAAAAAAAAACCTTGAGGGGACAGTGCAGTGCCTTGCGGAATAATGAGCTGCTAGCTCTGAAATTTTCAGACAGGAGGGATGTGTACATGCTATCTACCATTCATGATGAGAGTACTTCCCCTGTGACTGTTTGGGGTCAGGTTGCTGAAGTGCACAAACCTGCGTGCATTTTGGACTCCAATAGGCACATAGGTGGTGTTGATAGAGTAGATCAGAGGTTGGAACCTTACACTGCTCTTCGTAAGTCTTACGTGTGGTATAAAAAGATGGCCCTACATTTATTGAATTTGGCAACTTTTAATACTTTTATTGTGCTCAAGGATTGTTCACCTGAGTCAAGGATGATATTTGTTAAATTTCAGGAGTCCGTGATAGAGAGACATAGTGTGGTGCAACAGGCAAGAGTTCCTAGAGTAGCAGTAGTGGAGGATGTGGCTAGATTGAAAGATCGACACTTTCCAGATCACATTCCTCCCACTCCCAAAAAAGACTTGCCCACTAAGAAATGTAGAGTATGTGCCCAAAGAGGTATCCGGAGGGAGAGCCAGATGTACTGCCCTGATTGCTCTTCAAAGCGTGGGCTGTGTGTGGCCAGCTGTTTCAGGAGTTACCACACCCAAAACATTTTTGGGGAAAATACCGTGAGCGTAAACTGCCGGTTTTATATTTTCAGATGTTCAGTTTCACATTTCTGTCATGTTTTCAGTTAAAGCTTTTGTGTTTGTAGATTTGTACTTATTTTATAATTAGTTAGTGGTTTCTTTGTCGTTTATAAACAAAAACAAAAAAGTGATGGAGGTGTGAATGGGGTGGCGCTTGGCTGGCGGTGTGCTTGGGGTGGCGCTTGGCTGGCGGTGTGCGTGGGGTCACTGCCAGTCCACACACTCCCATCAGCTAGTGTGATTGTTGTATCAGGCATGTGGGCGTATGTAAGTGATGGGCCCTTGAGTGGCGCTGTCTGTCGATTTGAGTTGTAATGTGCTGGGCCTGTGGCTGGCGGCATAAATGGTCTTGGCATATCATGTATGAAAGGTGTATGAATGGACTGTAAAACGGTTGGTGCATGGACGCGGCTTTAGAGCTCACAAGCTGAGAGTCATTGGGTCCGTTTTTTTGGCCTTTCAGTTATTAACAGTGCATTTCACTTTTGTGAAATCTCTTGTTATTAAAATCTGATCTATTGAACCATCACTCACCCTTGTGCCAAATCCAACCAGTATGTGTGGTAAAAATGACAAAACCTGCTCCGCTGTAATCAGGCGTTGCAGCACACTTGTGACACCGCTAGGTGTCTCAGGTGGGACCCCGATGATGAAGAATGCCACCAACTTGGTTAGTGGGTGAGGGGTCTTTTTAACATAACCTAAGTGCGTTTCTTTTCACAATTTTAGTGTTTGGCACATTACAGACGTACGTGGACACATCAAAATGTTATATTACAAAACTACCTGTGTTTTGGGGGGGGGCCTATGTTTTTGGTCCCGGGTGCGGCCTTCATCTAGGGAAACCTACCAAACCCAGACATTTTTTAAAACAAGACACCCCAAGAAGTCCAGGGAGGTGTGGCTTGTGTGGATCCCCCAACATTTTCTTATCCAGACTCCTCTGCAAACCTCAAAATTTGCTTAAAAAAGCATATTTTTCTGAATTTTCTTTGTAGGATCACCGCTCCGGCACAAAATTCTTACTCCCCATCGTTCCCCTCAGTCTCCCAAGTAAAATGACACCTCACTTGTGTGGGTCCCCAAAGCAGAGTCAGCCTAATGATGTATAAGAGAAAAATATGTGCTTATCAACTCGCTGTGCTATTCCCACAATCTCTACAGGTTTTTGGCCTTTTTCTGTTGCAGGCACCTGCCCCGCCCCCCCACACAAGTGAGGTATCATTTTTATCGGGAGAATTAGGGGAACGCTGGATGGAAGGAACTTTGTGGCTCTCTCAGGTTCCAGAACTTTCTTTCACCTAAATGTGAGGAAAAGGTGTCTTTTAGCCAAATTTTGAAGTTTGCAATGGATTCTGGGTACTTCAGCTGTTATTTTCTGAAGGAAACCCTTGTAGGATCTACACAAATTACCCATTGCTGAACTCAGAATTTTGTCTCCTTTTCAGAAATAATTAGCTTTCTGGGATACAGTATTGGTTTCACACCCATTTCTGTCACTAACTGGAAGGAGGCTGAAAGCACACAAAAAAAAAAAAAAAAAAAAAAAAAAAAAAAATGGGATATGTCCCAGTAAAATGACAAAATTGTGTTGAAAAATCGGGTTTTCTGATTTAAGTCTGCCTGTTCCTGAAAGCTAGTGATTTTAGCACCGTAAACCCTTTGTTGATGCCATTTTCAGGGGAAAAACCCACAAGCCTTCTTCTGCAGCCCTTTTTTCCCCCCTTTAAAAAAATAAAATAATAATTTTCTGTATTTTGGCTAATTTCTTGATCTCCTTCAGGGGAACCCACAAGCTCTGGGTACCTCTGGAATCCCTAGAATGTTGGGAAAAAAGGGCGCAAATTTGGTGTGGGTAGCTTATGTGGGCAAAAAGTTATGAGGATCTATGTGCGAACTGCCCCAGATAGCCAAAAAAAGGCCTGGCACCTGAGGGGGAAAAGGCCTGGCAGCGAAGGGCTTAATTTAGACTGCCACATAGAAACAAGAGTAAATGCATGTAACGACTTCCTTAAGAGCGCAAGACCAATCCCAATAACGGACAACCACTTGAGGGATAAAAATAAATAAACACTTAGCCTTCGTTTCCAGAGCAGCCTGCTGCTCGCCATAAAGTGCTTCAATGTCTCATCATGGGTATTAAGCGCTACACATGCAATCACAATAAAATATCCTCCCGGCCTATACCAATTGTAATATAACACTTACCAGTCAATTGTAGCGCATACAGGCTGCATAATTCCCTTTTACCACTTGACACACTTGCACTCACATAAGACGACAAGCCCACAAACCAACGAAACTGATGGGAGTGCGGTGGGCATGGTTAAAAGCCCACAGAGATTACAGCAGGCTTGAGCGCTTGCAAGCTCGACTCTAAAAATGGTTATGGGTCATGTCTAATCACCCAGTACTGGTACACGTGCACAGCCCATCATCAACTGTACAGGCACGGAATCACTGAAGAGATCAGCCACATGCTATTGGCCAATGGAGGACTTTAATTTGGTCCACGACTGAAGGTCAAGACAACCTGCATGGTATGACCGCTCTCTGACATCTCATAATAACAATCACATATGGGATGATATTAAAGTCCATCCCAGAAGACCTCTCCACAGTTTGTCCCTCCAACCTATGCCTGCTGCGGATCATAAGCTTTAAACAAAATTCCTCAGAATGAACCTCGCCCAGTACAGATAAATGGACTGTGCTCGTAAGAAATACCAGATAGGTGCCTTCAGAGCTGCTCAAAACTGCCAACGCATTCAAACCATAAACCGCACACCTGTCGTTTACACTTATTCATCACACTTCTCAGCAGTGCCTTCTAAAATATGATAACCGCACCTCATTGGCGATCACACACGACACGGAAACACTCCCGCACACGATCAAAAGAAAGACAAGACACATCCAACCATTCACCCTCCATGGTGCAGTGTGCTACCCATGTAGACAAGAACCCCACGTAGGGGTTGTAAACGCTATACGCAGACAATATTAAACAGGATATATGATAGTTTAGCAATTATGCCGTCGTGCATGTTTTTTAACTGGGAAATGGCACTAATAAGAACCACTTCCTCGGTGCGATATTAGATGAGAACTTAATGTCAACAGTCACCGTCAGAACAAGCGTGCCCTTGGTTTATGGGCTAGGTGGGACATGAAGAATGTAGTAATCGTCATGCATCTTCCAAATTAATCTGGACACAAGTATCTTTGCGTTCAACTGACATTCTGCATATTATGCTCTACACTAATGTTCTATATTTTTTAATCAATACTGTGTTTATTCACAAGCTTTTCAGGAATTGTAACACAATCTTCCCTGTATCGGAACAGCTCATGCTCACTCTGAAAGCAATGGCAGTGAGGTGTGTAGGTGTTTTTTGTGGCAACTGGGACGTCTTGTTTGTCGGGGCTAAATATTCGGTTCAGTGTAGTTTATCTAAAATGCATCTGAAAAACAATGTCTGCAAATAATAAGGAATGACTGATCTCTGACCCATTGTTGTGCTGTTCCGGAGTTTCCAACCATCTACTATTTCGCAGACCAAGTGCATACATTTTAGTGAGGGTTTTAAAGTTTTAAATAATTTTACAATTGTTTTGGGTGATCACTTCTCACGATGCATATTCTCAGAGGTCATGCAACTATGCCTAGTTACCTTCACTAGACAGCAAAGTGCCTTGTGCCAACGCTTCTAGCGTTACAAGCCAAAGCAACATGTTCTCCGACACAAAGACGTGAAAGAAGTCACGCAATGGGGGACTTCACAAGTGAGCCAAAAGGAACGACTTCTCACGTGTACGTTTCACTCAAGAAGGGAGGTAACACTAGTTTACACCAATGGCACAAGAAAAGCTGCAGCCGGGTAACTTTCTTCACATTTATATTCTTCTGCCCACCCCACAACCTGCGACGTCCGCCAAAAACTTCTGCGTGGGTATGTGAACCAGTATCGCTAACAACACGCCGTTTTTTGTCAGCAAACACCCTTCGCTAAGCACATCCATCACAGGGTGCATCCATGTACACCAGGTCATCCTGATGATTGTAATTTGGCTCCGCTATCAATACGTCTATGAGACAGCAGTGGCCGAGCGTGATAGCAGTAAGCGCTTTTTGTAATACTGTGACAGGCTAAGACTTAATAGCCACACGCGCCCTGTCCATACGTACACTATGGGTTCGAGCCTGAGCTGCACATCCACCGCAGCCGCGCGCCGCTCACCTCGACCGCTGCTGCACGTGGAAGGGCTCGAGCCCCCAGTCCACATCAACCAACTGTCGAACAAGGCTCAAGCCTCCCTCCCTTCCCAGCAGCCAGGCATCCAGCACGGAGAATCCCTCTACAACATAAACAAAGCTGGAGGCTGGGCTGTTTTGGTTCATTCAAAAGGGGCGGGGCTATTGGAAGCACAACCTCCCTCCGCCATTCTCGAAAGTTCACCGTAGCAAAGCCTCAGAGTTGTAATGTAACTAGAGAGCTAACTTTTGTATCTAATCTAGAACTGAAGAGAGGCGGCAGCGAAGGGCGCCATACTACTTGAGTAGAAACTCAACAGTTTAACGTATTCCCCACATAGCGAAATGAATAAAAAGGCGTGAAGGAGAGATTGGTTCTGTATTATTAAGCGTTTTAAAATTAGAACGGTACTATATTTTGAAATTATTTCCTTTCTGCATATAACCAACGCTTCCCTTTCACAGTTTCAACCTACAGAGGTTCATGTTTGTTCAGAGCTATAAAGGTTTAGACATTCTAGAACTGTAAAGTTCCCCAGGGTGCATTCTGGGACATGTAGACATGTGTAATGCATTATAAAATCAGGGTTACAAGTCACAGAATGCAAAGCAAAAATCGTAGACAGGATGAGCATCTCCTGTTGACCTGACCAACTTGAGAACTCCAACATTCTTATGAATACTAATAATCATAATGGATGACATCACAGGATGTGACTTCAACTGAACTGTGACCCAATGGCATTACAAGAAGTGATATCACAGGAATTAACATTGCAAATAGCACATTCACCATAGGTCTGGAGTGGCTACAAACATTTAGCAGGCCCTCCATTATATACAGGAAAGTTTACAACAAGCATTGCCAAAGCCAATAGGTATTGCCTTTCTAAGAGCTAGTGGCTTTGCCAATATGTTTTAGCCATGTTGTACACCAGCATGGCTTCTGCTCGGCATGGTTAAACGTTAGTGAGGTAAAGGAGACTGGTGTGGAGTGTCATAAAGTGGAGTAGAGTAGGGTGTTATGGAGTGGTGTGGAGTGGAGAGTCATGGAGTGATGTGGAGTGGTGCACAGTGGTGTGGAGTGTCATGAAGGGAGGAGAGTTGAGTGGAGTACAGTGGAGTAGTATAGAGTTGTGGAGCGGTGTAGAGCAGAGTGGAGTGGCATAGAGGGTGTTGCATAGAGTAGAGTAGAGTGTTGCAGAGCAGAGTAGATTTGCCATAAAGTGGCATAGAGTAGAGTTGAGTGGCATAGGGTGTCATAGAGTGAGCAGCATAGAGTGGAGTGGAGTAGTGGAATGGAGTAAAGTGGAGTAGTGTGTTGTAGAAGAGAGTGGAGTAAAGTGGCATAGAGGGAGTTGTGGTGAGCATTGGAGAGTGCAGTAGTGTTGTAGAATGGCATATAGTGGAGAAGAGTTGGAGAGTAGAGTGGTATATAGTGGAGTAGAATGTCATAGATTTGGAGTAGAGTTTAATGGAGTAGAGCATCACAGAGTGGAGTGTTGTAGAGTGGAGTGTAGTAGATTGAAGTGGTGCAAAGTACAGTAGTGCAGAGTAGACTGATGCAGAGTGCAGTGACATAGAGTGCATATATTTTGATTAAAGTGGTATAGAGTGCATTGGAGTAGAGTGCAGTGACATAGAGTAGAGTGGCATAGAGTGCAGTGCATAAACCAGAGTGGTGCAGAGCAGAGTGCGGTGGCATAGAGAAGATTGTTTCAGAGTAGAGTGAAGAGGCATAGAGTGGAGTGGTGCAGGGTGAAGTGAATTTGTGCAGGATAGAGTGCAGAGGTGTAGTGTAGAGTGCAGTGGCATAGAAAGGAGTGGCTCATAGTGCAGCACAGTGGGGTAGAGCAGAGTGATGCAGAGTAAATTGGTGCAGAGTAGAATGATGAAGAGTAGAGTGGTGCAGAAAGCAATGGCATAGAGTACAGTGATGCAGGGTAGACTATAGTGGGGGAGAGTGCAGTGATGCAGTGACGTAGAGCACAATGGCGTAGCATGGCAGAGCATGCAGTGGCATAGAGTACAGTTGTGCAGGATAGAGTGTCCTAGAGTGCAGTGGCATTAAGTGCAGTGGTGCAGAGTTGAGTCATGCAGAGTAAAGTGGCATAGTGTGCAGTGGCATAGAGCACAGTGGCATAGAGTAGAGTAATGCAGAGCAGAGTGCGGTGGCATAGAGAAGATTGTTTCAGAGTAGAGTGAAGTGGCATAGAGTGGAGTGGTGCAGGGTAAAGTGAAGTTGTGCAGGATAGAGTGCAGAGGTGTAGTGTAGAGTGCAGTGGTATAGAATGGAGTTGTTCAGAGTGCAGTGTTGCAGAATGGATTAGAGTGCATGGAGTGATGCAGAGTGTAGTTGCGTAGCGTGCAGTGACATAGAGTGCATTGGCTCATAGTGCAGCACAGTGGGGTAGAGCAGAGTGATGTAGATGCAGAGTAGAGTGATGAAGAGTAGAGTGATGCAGAAAACAATGGCATAGAGTACAGTGATGCAGGGTAGACTATAGTGGGGGAGAGTGCAGTGATGCAGTGACATAGAGCACAATGGCGTAGCATGGCAGAGCATGCTGTGGCATAGAGTACAGTTGTGCAGAGTAGAGTGTCCTAGAGTGTAGTGGCATTAAGTGCAGTGGTGCAGAGTAGAGTCATGCAGAGTAAAGTGGCATAGCGTGCAGTGGCATAGAGCACAGTGGCGTAGAGTAATGCAGAGCAGAGTAGTGTGTGCAGCGTAGAGTCCAGTGGTATAGAGTACAGTGGTGTAGAGTGTTGCAGAGTATAATGTTGTAGAGTGCTGTCGTGCAAAGTAATTGATGTAGAGTGCATTTATTTTGAGTAAAGTGGTGGTGAGTGGATTGATGTAGAGTGCAGTAGTTTAGAGTGAAGTGTCATAGAGTAGAGTGATGCAGAGTAGAGTGGAGTGGCGCAGAGAGGATTGGCACTGAGTGAAGTGGCACCAAGTGAAGTAGCACTGAGTGCAGTGACATAGAGTGGATTGTTTCAGAGTAGAGTGGAGTGGTGCACGGTAATATACAGTGACCTAGAGTGGCAAAGAGAGCAGAGTAGATTAGAGCGGCATAGAGTGAATTGGCATAGAGTGCACTGGAGTAGAGTGGAGTGGTACAGAGGAGAGTGCATTGGCGTAGAGTGCCATGGCATTGAGTGCAGAGGGGCAAAGTGGAGTGGTGTAGAATGCAGTGAAGACGAATACAGTGATGCAAA
This sequence comes from Pleurodeles waltl, assembly GCF_031143425.1. NCBI lineage: Eukaryota > Metazoa > Chordata > Amphibia > Caudata > Salamandridae > Pleurodeles > Pleurodeles waltl. The sequence goes on along the minus strand of NC_090450.1, from coordinate 741,191,175 downwards.
ATAGAGTAGAATGCTCCAGCATAGAGTAAAGTGGTGTAGAGAGGCACAGAATGAAGTGGCATACGGTGGAGTGGTGCAGGGTGGACTGCAATGATGTGGAGTGGTACAGAGTAGAGTGGAGTGGGGTAGAGTGAAGTACGCATGGTGTGGTAGCATACTGGCATTGCAGACACATCTTCAATTGAAATGACCATTACATTTGCACAGACATACAGTTTTAGAGATAAAAGTATACAGCACACAAGTGATAATGTGTGGAAATGTCATCACCTAGTGGATTGATTTGTTTTGATCAGATTAAAATATTTCTTCCTACCACACTTTGGAATTACCCAAAAATGTGTTTCATTTGTGCTTTTCTGATTCTGATATATTCTGTAACATCTGCACAATTCATTTATAGACATTTACATTTTGTTGGGTGCTAGGAAAAAAATAACATTGTACAGCCTTCCTCAAGCTCACTCCCAGTAGCCAGCATGATTGTCCTATAAATTCCCTCACTTTGAAGTAAGAGAAACAAAAGTAAACACCAAGCTCCCTGGAAGACAGAGCCTGACATTTGACCCCTGGCTCTGAATTAACAGCAAATGTGACAAGATAAGAAAAAGATTTAAATGCCTGTTTACAGAAATCGGGCACTGGCAAAAGAATACTGTAAATAGGGTATGGGTAACAGAAAGAACAAACTCAAGCGGGACAGCCTAAAACAAAAAGAGCCAGCAAATTGAAAGACAGCAAGCTAATGGTAACCAATGAGCTGAATGCATTCCAAGGCAAGCTTTCTGAATGTCCTCAAGATCTTATTAGCAAACCAGGCAGCTGTCTGGTAGGCTTTGACCTAAAAAGGAAGGTTGAGGCTGTCTGAACAATGAAAAGCATATTCTCTAACATGCATGGTATACCATATTTGCCCCATGCAAATAATCTGCTGCCCATCTCTTAAAGGACAGGTACTGCTAACAATTTGAGTACCTTAAAAGTAAGCAACAGAACTGCCAACCTCACCACACTCGACGCTGTGAGCCCCGCAAACCACATAACAACACCTGCCTAAAAGCAATGTTAAGAGTGCCTACTTTACTTGTTTCGCTTGTTTTCTCCTTACTTTGTTCTTAAACACTTATCTACCAAGAGCCTGGTTTTTGTGCACTGGCCCCTGGTGTCCTATTCGTTCTGTGCTCATCTAGTAATCAAATCCCTCGGACAGAGAGTATCAAAGTGGCAGGAGCCCCATTACCTCCCTCTCTCTCCATCCAGCCCTACACCGAAAAACATGCAGATATTTTGAAATTAGAAAGTGGGAGATTTTTAAAACAAAACTGGGGCTGAATTTTCTCCATATATTTTCATTGAGGCAGGGGCAATTTCAAGTGGGAGACTGCTAAAATAAAGCTTTTTTTTGGCTGAAAAAAGTGTGAGTCGTCTGCTTCAATGAAGTTTGTTGCCATGTATGCACTAAAATCACAGTCTAAGGAAAAGAGAGAGTTTTTGAGATGGATAGATAGATACATTATTTATTGTGCAATTATTTAAAATAGTTACAATAAACATGCATGCATAAATTCTTACTTTTTCACCACTTTAAATTATAACTTTGTATTGGCCACCTGAATGTGTTAGCAAAAGTATCCTTAAAAATAATTTAACTGTTAAAACAGAAATTAAAAGGATGGGAAGTCTAAAGTGCAAGTTTTTGATCCTAATGGAGTACCAAACTATTCTCAGTCTGAGCTCAAGACCTTCATGAGATCCCCAAGGCGAGCAGAAGTCTATTCAACCCGATTGCTCTCAGCAGCTTTGTAAACCTAGCTGCCATCTGTGAGCACTCACTTTTCAAGCCACTAATTGTGTTAATAAAAGTAACTTCAAAAATACTTATCTATTAAAAACAGTAACTAAAAGGATGGAAAGTCTAAAGTGCGTTTTTTTTACCCCAAATGGGGTACTAAACTAGTCTGAGCTCAAGGCATCTATGAAATAATTTATATTTTTGAGTGTCCAGCCATTAGGCTGGTATCTGCATCTGCCCAAACAGTCCATTTTTAGGTTTTACCTGCACAGCACTTGAGCTGTGCTTGGAAAACCGCTTGTAAACAAACAAAAAAGTTAAAATCGGACTTAAAGCCCATCCATTACATTACATAAGGTCAGATTCATTCATTTTCTTAGACATGGGGAGATTAAGTGATTTGTTGAGAAATCACTGGATGTTGATCCGACACTAGAACTCAAAGCTGGTTCCCAAGTTGGCAGCTGCTCTGGCCCTACAGCCACATCCTCTTGTACCGACTTCTCTCACTCGTGTTGCTTGCCCTTCTCACTGTCTGTTGGGTTGCAGCCCCCCACCCATCCCCTCCATCGTGGCACAAAAAACATTAACAAAACCAAATAGCTCTTGCATTTGTGGTCAATGCTGGCTGTGTCACAGAGATTTGTTTTGATTTACTTTAAGCCATGTTGCACAGCAGTCCAGCATGGGCTGGTGTGCAACGTCTAAAAACATCAACCCATTTAATGCAGAGAACATCCTCTACACTACCTCAGCAGGGCAGAGAACATCAACGGGTCATCCTCCTGGGGGGTCGCAAGGTACAGGGGAGGCTCTGGTTCTCCGACACGGAGGCTTCCCCACATTTTTGCTTCAGCGGAGGCTGATGCAGAATTGCTTCAGCATCAACTCCCGCCCCCTCCCCTGCCCAATGGTGACATCAGATTGCCTCAGAACATGCTGACATCACTCCTCCCACCAGACAGCATGAAGAGGAGCAGGTAAGGAAGCTTCCTGTGTGGCCTGTGGGTTTTTGCCCTTCTAGGCTATCTCTTCAAATTTAAGAGCGGCATCACTGGAAAGGGGAGACTCTTGCCTTTCCAGTGATGCCATTTTCAAATGCTCATAGATGGCGGATACACCATGATCCATGAGTAGGGACTACTAGACACCAGGGAGAATATTTTAGAAGTTGGGGTTAGCCCCCAGCCATGGTCAACCCAGAGGGGCCATACATTTTATATATATATATATATATATATAGTTGTTTCTTTTTCCCTGGGAACAGATAACCAACAAGAGAGGGGGCATCAATGGCCCCTCCAGGGAAGGGAGAATTTAACAGTGATTTTGGTTTTTAGTTTGTGCTGCCCAATGCCTTTCCAACTTTCCAGGGCAGCACTGTAGTGAAAATAAGTATGTTTGACCATTGACTTTGTGTTTCACCACTGTGCATATTAGTTGTTCAATGTTCACCAGTAGCACATTCAGTTTAGCTGCCTATTGGCTTTAATGTGGCATTGGACATTACATTTTGTATTCAGTTTAGCTGCCTATTGGCTTTATCGTGGCGTTGGACATTACATTTTGTACTCAGTTTAGCTGCCTATTGGCTTTATAGTGGCATTAGACATTGCAGATGAGCTGTGTTTTTCCACATGGTAAACTAAGCTTGTGTTTTTCCTATTTTCTCTCACCGAACACAATAGCATGATAAGGAAGCACATATTTTGGTGTTTTTCTTTAGTGCAGAAAACAGTCTGACCTTGAGGGGAGTGTCTTGAAACGGTGGCCAGCTTTCGACTCATTCCTGTCAAGGTTTACCTAAACAAGCCAGCATGTTTTGAATATTCACATCTGAGAGGGAAGGCCTTTTAGAAGGCTTTTTCCCATGATTATTTATTCTATAAAAGGTGTCACTGGGCAGCAGCGAGGGGAATTTTCCGAGACTTCAGTCAGGAGTGGACGTCAACTGCCTGACCTCCCGTGAGGGTGGAAAAACTCTTTCTCGCAGTTGAACAGGGGTCATCAACTTGCTGGCATGAGAAAGATGAAGAGCAGTGACAGGCCCTATGGTGATGAATTTTGACTTTATTCTTTGCCTGGCAATTAAGCTATAATATAATCACATGTATTTGCTGTGTACATTGCAGTTGAGAATCAATTTGATATATTTTCCTTTCATTGCTGTGACTATTTTTGAACGTGTGGCTCCAACCTACTAATCTCCTCTCTCAGGAACCTCGTGGTGAAGTAATAATACATGTCTTCTTTAAACTAAGAAGTGCATTCCAGAGATTTTTGTCAGCTCGGTCATTAGTGAAAGCAAAACATTTTGGCGTAGAGTTGTCAGTCTGGGAGTGAAATTGGAGATTGGAAGTGCACGATTTAAAGGTGTAATTTTTGTTGCTGTTTAGGGAATTAAAGGAAGCACCACAGACCATGTTTGAAAATGCATGTGAAGTTGAACTGCCTTATGGTGCTGTGACAAACATGTTTTCTTATTTATCAGGACTTTCTAAGTTTTGGGATGAGTGCTTGGATAAAACAAAAGTGTTTTTTCTATTTAGAAAAGGTGCTTTTTGAAAGAAATGATGCGCCTTTTGTTCTTGACAGAAGGGTTTGGATACTTTTGTCTGCTTACAGAAAAATACATGAGAGATATAAACAGCTAGAACATGAAAATAAGAATTTACGTGAGCAAATTAGCCAGAACAAATTATTGCAAGATAAAGCTGAAATTTACAAAGCTGTTACAGGAGACCATTAGCTCTTCAAAAACTCTTAACTACTTGTATTACTTTTATGTCACACCTGGGTCTCACCGTTAATCGTTCCAAAACGTTTATCATGAACTGTGGTAGGAAATGCGGTAAGACTTACAACACCACCACCCAGGACGGGAGGGTCGAAATAGCTCGAACATTCTCATATTTGGGGATAATGTTTGACAAACAGGGCTCTTGGGCACATTGTATGAAAACGAAAAGAGACCAGATCATCAAGACAACGGCGGCTCTAAGGATTACCCCGCTGAATATGATAAAAATCTATAAAGCCAAGTGTATTCCGGCTGCTAGGTCTAGGTCAGGAATTTGGGGGTATATCAATTGTAACCCGGTCCAGACAGTGGAAAATGACTTTCTCAGATACCTGCTAATGGTACCAAATGGTACATCATCGTATATCAGTCATTCAGAGTTGGGGGTCCCTTTTTTAGCTGATTTGATAAAGATCCAGCCATTATTGTTACGGCATAAAGTCTCGACTTCTGAGCACACCGGACTAAATAAGGCAATTTTGTCTGACTGCATGGCGTCAACATACTCATCGAGGGTCCCCTGGTTGACACATATTATGATCTTCTTTGAAAATATGGGTAGTAAAGATTATTACACAAACCCAGCTTTGCTAATTAAAATCTCCAGGAAGGAACTGAGGGCCTTGACATTAAAGTATTTAGAACAACTGCGATGGGAGGCAGAATCAAAAAAGGTCAGTGTTATGTCTAACCAATTAATTCTGTCGGCGGAGGGCATGCAGCCCTATTTGGTAAACGTGGTAAACCACAGACACCGCTTTGTTCTTACAAGACTAAGGTTAGACACTTTTCACCGCTTAGTAACCTTCCCAACTATGAATGACTGGAGTACCATTTTAAGGGTATGTCCCTGTGATGCAAAGACATCTCAAACCACGTTCCATGTGGTCTTATTCTGCAAGTTCTACACTGAGCAGAGAAAACGCTTATTAGTGCCCCTTTTGAGATCAATTAACTTGCCTCAGTGTCGTATTGCGTATGTTAGCCTTCAGGTTTTATCTTCTATTGAGATGTGTGGAATTTTGGCTGACTTTTTATGTTCTGTATTAACTACAAGAAAGTCTATGGGGGTAGTGGTGTAATTTTAATTAGCTTATTTAAATAACTCCTAATGGGAAATCTAATGATATGTGTTTTATTCTTGTTATTTATCTTTTTATAATTTTATTCTATTTACTGTGTTATTATATTTAGATGGGTTATATTTGATACTTTTATGACTTGTGGAAAGTCGAATAAAGTTGCTACTACTACTACTACAAAGCTGTTACAGGAGAATCTGGCTTTTCACATTCCTGTAATTATGAGGTTAAAAAAGGTGGGGGCCAGTGGGAGCCTCATGAGAAGAGCATAGATCTTTGTGCGCAGAGCAGCCCATAGTTTTTGGCTGGAGTTGAAGTGCATTCTTTAAAAGATTACTCGGAGCAAAAAGTTGATGATGTTACCGGTATATTTAGACCACTTTTGCAGAGTACGATGTGTAAAATTAATTCAGACAAGACAGTGGTACTGTCGCAAAATGTGCAGTTTTGGGGAATTCAGTGGAATCCAGAACATAGACAGATGTTGTTACAGGTAAAACAAAATATTTTGGAGTTTGCTATTATTTGCACTAAGCAAGAGACGCTGAGTTTCATGAAATTGTTTGATTTTTGGAAACAGCATAGCCCTCATCTGAGCAAAATCTTAATATTTTGGTACAAAGTAACTAGGAAAAAACATGAGTTTGAATGGAGTGAAGAGCTGCTGTGTGCTTTTGATTTGGCAAATGAAATAATTCAACAGACTTTAGATTTGTGCGCAGTGCAAGAGGGAAACACTGAGTTACATGTAACTGTTCAGGAACAATATGTAAACTTGAGTATGTGTCAGAAACAGGGGAGGACAAGGGCGCCCCTCGGGCTTTGGACTAGAAAACTATCTGACTTTGTGGAGCGCTATACTCCTTTTGAAAACCAGCTTTTGACTTGTCATTGGGCTGTAGTGAATACTGAGCAAATGACATTAAATTATAATGTAATTCTGAAATCTGAACCACAAATCATGCAGTGGGTGATGAGTTCAACTAAATCTCGCCATATAAAACATGCACAAGAGGCTAGTATCATACACTGGATCTGGTACATACAAGACAGAGCTCGAGAGGGACCAACAGGCACTGCAGCCCTACATGAACAGGTGTCGCACGCCCCTCTACAGGATGAGGAGAGGGTGCAGGGAGTGCCACAGGTAAAAGAGTCACCAGTGAGATTGATTGCACCATTTGAAATCTTGTCAACTGAGGATAGAAAACGTGTTTGTTTTACTAATGATTCATTGAAATACGTGAGTACTAAAAGACAATGGAAAGCAGTGTTACACAATCCAGTTACTGAAAAGTTGTTGTCTATCACAGGAGAAGGAAAAAGTAGCCAATATACAAAGTTGTACAATGTGTGTCAGACTTTAAAGCAAGAGCTGCTTGAGACATGTTATTTTTACACTGATTCTTGGTTCACTACCAATGGATTAGCCGTTTGGCTTTCCACATGGCTTGCACATAACTGGTTCATTCATTCAAAGGAGATGTGGAGCAAAGAGTTGTGGCAGGAAATCTGGTAAATGTTAGAACAGAGTAAAGTCATAGATGCTCATTGTCCCATTGACTCATTAGAACGCTGGTTCAATTCCCTTGCAGATGTTAAAGACAAAAGTGCAGAGACAGAAGTGTCAATCCAGAATTCTGACTTGGTTGGGATGGCTATGTGGGCGCACCAGAAATGTGGACACCTGGGAGAGAAAGCCACTTATGGGTGGGCAGAGATTAGAGAGATGCACATTCCCCTAGATTTGATAAAAACAGTGATTTAGCAATGTCCTATTTGTCAGCACACACAACAGAGATCTGTCCCACAAACAGTCAAAGATCAGTTGGGGAGAGGAAAGTTACCAGGACACATATGGCAAATTGATCAAGTTTTAGGGGGAGTGATTGCTGCAGATTACCAAGGAGAAATCAAAGTTATTGTGATAAATAGTAGAGAATTTGATTTATTCATACAGATTGGAGACAGAATTGCCCAACTTGTCATAAGTGCAGTGAATGGAGGTTTGGTAAGGAAGGAGTCTGCCCCAGCCCTTCTGACAGTGCAAGGAAAGGGAAGCTGTGGTGCAGCAGGCAAAACATTCAGTGCTAAGGGGTGGGTTGAACCCCCAAATGGCCCTCCAGAACCTGCAGGAATTATAGCAAAGTGCCCCAATAACGCCCTGCTGATTATAAAACAAGGAAAGGAAAAAGGAGAGCACATTTCAGATGACAAATGTTATTTGCAAGAAAAGTCATACTTTTTTCTTTTGCATATCCTACTACGACTTGCCACTGACCATGAGTGTGCTGTGTGGCATCCCTTTGGGCGTTTGCGTGTGGGGTCAGGGGAGGGACTGCACCCCCAACCTGAACCTGATTCATTACAAAAACCCATGGATCCATTTTGCGCAACTTGCGCCTCCGGTTCACGTTCTACATGGGATCAATATAGATTACCATGGATGTTCTGTCAACTTGTTTGATTACATTCTTCCACTGGAACTAAGCAACATTGCCAGTTAGCTGTCTGTTTTTCGTGTGGAAACCTGACTTTCACTTACATTCCAGCAATCCTTTCAGGTGGACCGTGTACCTTTTCATGATTAGAACTCATGATGTTTCCATCTAATTCTACAACAACTTGCTATATTAGAGACACTCTTCAATCAGTTATTATCCCAATTAGAATATATATATAAGCTTCAGTGTTTTCATTGTAGGTGTATCTGATTTGAAAGGTTATAAGATCAATACGTTAATCCACTTCTATTGCTTTATAGTGATTGCTTTTATCATTACATTATGTTGCTGTATACAATGCAAACCTGATTTGCTTATAATGTTTTTGTTTTTTCTTTTAAAATAAGAGAAAAGTAAACAAAAGTCATTTGTCAGAGGGTAGAGATGTAGTGAAAATAAGTATGTTTGACCACTGACTATGTGTTTCACCACTGTGCATATTAGTTGTTCAATGTTCACCAGCAGCACATTCAGTTTAGCTGCCTATTGGCTTAAACGTGGCGTTAGACATTAAATATTGTATTCAATTTAGCTGCCTATTGGCTTTATCGTTGTGTTGGACATTACATTTTGTATTCAGTTTATCGTGGCGTTAGACATTGCAGATGAGCTGTGTTTTTCCACATGGTAAACTAAGCTTGTGTTTTTCGTATTTTCTCTCCCCGAACACAATAGCATGATAAGGAAGCACATATTTTGGTGTTTTTCTTTAGTGCAGAAAACAGTCTGACTTTGAGGGGCGTGTCTTGAAACGGTGGCCAGCTTTCGACTCATTCCTGTCAAGGTTTACCTAAACAAGCCAGCATGTTTTGAATATTCACATCTGAGAGGGAAGGCCTTTTAGAAGGCTTTTTCCCATGATTATTTATTCTATAAAAGGTGTCACTGGGCAGCAGCGAGGGGAATTTTCCGAGACTTCAGTCAGGAGCGGAACGTCAACTGCCTGACGTCCTATGAGGGTGGAAAAACTCTTTCTTGCAATCGAACAGGGGTCATCAATTTGCTGGCATGAGAAAGATGAAGAGCAGTGATAGGCCCCACGGTGATGAATTTTGACTTTATTCTTTGCTTGGCAGTTATGCTATAATATAATCACATATATTAGCTGTGTACATTGCAGTTGAGAATCACTTTGATATATTTTCCTTTCATTGCTGTGACTATTTTTGAACGTGTGGCTCCAACCTACCAATCTCCTCTCTCAGGAACCTCGTGGTGAAGTAACAATAAATGTCTTCTTTAAACTAAGAAGTGCATTCCAGAGATTTTTGTCAGCTCGGTCATTAGTGAAAGCAAAATAAGCACAAAAGGTGCAAAGGCATCATTGGGAAGGGGAGAGTTTACCTCTTCTATCGATGACCTGGTTAAACAGATCTCTGTTCGTGGATCGTGATTGCACTGCAATCCACAAGCAGAGATTCCACTGAACACCAGGGATATCTTACTATGTGTAGTGGGTTGGTTCCCTGGGCGTGGTCAACCCTTCCTTGTGTACTTATGTTTTCCCTTCTCTGGAAAGGTCAAAATATAGGCCCACGAAGTGGTGCCCAAACTGCTCTCCAGAGAAGGGAAAATTTGGCATCCATTTGTGTTTTTTACATGTACCAGGGCTTTTCTGGCCCCTCTTCACTCATGGGTGGATCTCTGCAGGGGTCAATATATTACATTTGGTTGTTTTCCCTTACAAGGGGGGGCGATTGGACCCCTGCAGCAGTTTAGTGTGACATTCACGTTTTATTAAAACTCAGCAAAGCTTAGATCATGAGGCAGTGGTGATCCCAATTTAGCCAGTCAGTCATCTATTATACAGTCATTAATTTTAGTATGACCACAGTATGTTAGGAGCCCATGGTGGGCTGACACATTACATTATGCTATGGGGGTGGAAGCAAAATGTGTATGGCTTAGTAACTGAGCAGTGGCTGAAGTGGATTCAGCAATGCTGGGCAGACTTACTATATGAATGGCGCAATAACTGATAAATGGCTGAAGTGTGCTCACCCATTTTTGCAATGACATATGCTGTAATGGGGAAAGTAGAATGTGAATGACACAAGAACTGATCAGTTCCTGATGTGGGCTGTGGTGGATCGAAGCAGAGGGGAACATAGTGCAAAAGGTTAGCTTCATTGTGAGTCACTCGCATTCTGCTCTTTCACAAGGAGCACGTCTTGCAAATAATTTTCTTCAGCATCAGGGATAGACATAGCATAATGTGCTTTTTATGTTATTGTGTGTGTTGCTACATGACCTAATATTTTTCTTATCTTTTTTTCATAGCTTTGTTGGAGATGATTTTGGTGTTGGATGTTCATTGGATCTTTGGAACAGTTATTTGTGCCAGATAAGTGTGAGTTTGAGACTGTTGTTCTTGTGATCACACTTAAGTACACTCTGACAGCATTATATTCTTTCACTTCACAGTACTTCATAGCACACCTTCTTGCCCCCCACACAGCAATCATTTCTACAAGTACCACTGTATTCAACCTGGGTCTGAAAGTTTTAGTTAGAAAACAGAGATGGAATCTCATTGGATAACTGTTTCTGAGGCTCTAACTTGAATAATGGAGGAGAGCTTTGAGGCAGGGTCTGATACTGAGACAGCATCAGAGAGAGGGTCATGGGGCAGGATCTGGGAGTTATGTTTCGCTCTAACCTCTTTCAGGTGACTACTCATCTTCCAGTGATTCAGAGGAACAAGGGCCTGGTGATTGTGATGTCCCTTCGTAACCACAAACTGTACAACGAAGAAGTAGTGACAGTGTAGACCAGTGCAGAGTGTAGGAAGAAAGGGCACAGAGTACTCACTTGGCAAACTCTTTATTTAGTTGAGCCAGAAATTCCCCCATTCACTGGAGATGCTAGATGTAAGGTCAATACAACATTGTTTGCCTAATGATTACTTCCATCTTTTTTAGATTCAGACTTCCTTGAGGAACTAGTGCCGCAAACACATTTGTATGCTGAACCGTTTTTGGGGCAGCATGGAGGCACATTGGTGACTCACTTTAGGGCACACACATAGACTCCCACTTCACTTGGGAAGCTGCAAACACTTCTGGGCCTAACGCTGAAGATGGGAATAGTCCATAATCCAAACATACAGTCCTACTGGTCTACTTGTGTGGTTTAAGTAATACCCTTCTTCGCACAGTTTTTTTTTATTTTGCAGAATATGGGGAATTTCAGTGACAATTCTGCAGCATTACCACAGGACTACCCAGACCATCACAGGTTTATCAAAATTGAACCTTTCATTGAATATTGGTCTGCCAAGTTTCCTGAGATTTATACTCCTGGAAAGAATATAGCAGTTGATAAGTCCTTGATATTGTACAAAGGCAACTGCTGTTTCAGCAGTACATACCTAGTAAAAGAGCTCATTATGGCATCCAGATGTACATGTTGTCTGAGAGCTCTACTGGTTATGCTTACAGCCTGAAAGTATAAGCAGGGAAGGATTCTGCAATAAATTCTGTTGATTTTCCTTCCACTTAAGGAGTTAGTGAGAGAATCATGTGGGGGCTTGCCTGATCTCTCAGTCTCTCCTTATGTTGATAACTTCTAAACAGGAGTTATTATTATTTAAAAAAATGTATAGACTGTGCAGCTATCCATTTGCATTCCAGAGATTTTTGTCAGCTCGGTCATTAGTGAAAGGAAAACATTTTGGCGTAGAGTCGTAAGTCTGGGAGTGGAATTGGAGATTGGAAGTGTACGATTTAAAAGTGTAATTTTTGTTGTTGTTTAGAGAATTAAAGGAAGCACCACAGACCATGTTTGAAAATGCATGTGAAGTTGAACTGCCTTATGGTGCTGTGACAAACATGTTTTCTTATTTATCAGGACTTTCTAAGTTTTGGGATGAGTGCTTGGATAAAACAAAAGTGTTTTTATATTTAGAAAAGGTGCTTTTTGAAAGAAATGATGTCCCTTTTGTTCTTGACAGAAGGGTTTGGATACTTTTGTCTGCTTACAGAAAAATACATGAGAGATGTAAACAGTTAGAACATGAAAATAAGAATTTACGTGAGCAAATTAGCCAGAACAAATTATTGTAAGATAAAGCTGAAATTTACAAAGCTGTTACAGGAGAATCTGGCTTTTCACATTCCTGTAATGAGAAGGTTAAAAAAGGTGGGGGCCAGTGGGAGTCTCATGAGAAGAGCATAGATCTTCGTGCGCAGAGCAGCCCACATTTTTTGGCAGGAGTTGAAGTGCATTCTTTAAAAGATTACACTGTGGAAGAAGTTGATGATGTTACCGGTATATTCAGACCACTTTTGCAGAGTATGATGTGTAAAATTAATTCAGACAAGACCGTGGTACTGTCGCAAAATGTGCAGTTTTGGAGAATTCAGTGGAATCCAGGACATAGACAGATGTTGTTACAGGTAAAACAAAATATTTTGGAGTTTGCTATTATTTGCACTAAGCAAGAGACACTGAGTTTCATGAAATTGTTTGATTTTTGGAAACAGTATAGCCCTCATCTGAGCAAGATCTTAACACTTTGGTACAAAGTAACTAGGAAAAAACATGAGTTTGAATGGAGTGAAGAGCTGCTGTGTGCTTTTGATTTTGCAAATGAAATAATTCAAAAGACTTTAGATTTGTGCGCAGTGCAAGAGGGAAACACTGAGTTACATGTAACTGTTCAGGAACAATATGTAAACTTGAGGATGTGTCAGAAACAGGGGAGGACAAGTGCACCCCTGGGTCTTTGGACTAGAAAACTATCTGACTTTGTGGAGCGCTATATATACTCCTTTTGAAAAACAGCTTTTGACTTGTCATTGGGCACTAGTGAATACTGAGCAAATGACATTAAATTATAATGTAATTTTGAAATCTGAACCACCAATCATGCAGTGGGTGATGAGTTCAACTAAATCTCGCCATATAAAACATGCACAAGAGGCTAGTATCATACACTGGATCTGGTACATACAAGACAGGGCTCGAGAGGGACCAACAGGCACTGCAGCCCTACATGAACAGGTGTCGCACGCCCCTCTACAGGATGAGGAGAGGGTGCAGGGAGTGCCACAGGTAAAAGAGTCACCAGTGAGATTGATTGCACCATTTGAATTCTTGTCAACTGAGGATAGAAAACGTGTTTGTTTTACTAATGATTCATTGGAATACATGAGTACTAAAAGACAATGGAAAGCTGTGTTACACAATCCAGTTACTGAAAAGTCGTTGTCTATCACAGGAGATGGAAAAAGTAGCCAATATACAGAGTTGTACAATGTGTGTCAGACTTTAAAGCAAGAGCTGCTTGAGACGTGTTATTTTTACACTGATTCTTGGTTCACTACCAATGGATTAGCCGTTTGGCTTTCCACATGGCTTGCACATAACTGGTTCATTCATTCAAAGGAGATGTGGAGCAAAGAGTTGTGGCAGGAAATCTGGGAAATGTTAGAACAGAGTAAAGTCATAGATGCTTATTGTCCCATTGACTCATTAGAACGCTGGTTCAATTCCCTTGCAGATGTTAAAGACAAAAGTGCAGAGACAGACGTGTCAATCCAGAATTCTGGCTTGGTTGGGATGGCTATGTGGGCACACCAGAAATGTGGACACCTGGGAGAGAAAGCCACTTACAGGTGGGCAGAGATTAGAGAGATGCACATTCCCCTAGATTTGATAAAAACAGTGATTTTGCAATGTCCTATTTGTCAGCGCACACAACAGAGATCTGTCCCACAAACAGTCAAAGATCAGTTGGGGAGAGGAAAGTTACCAGGACACATATGGCAAATTGAGCAGGTTTTAGGGGGAGTGATTGCTGCAGATTACCAAGGAGAAATCAAAGTTATTGTGATAAATAGTAGAGAAATTGGTTTATTCATACAGATTGGAGACAGAATTGCCCAACTTGTCATAAGTGCAGTGAATGGAGGTTTGGTAAGGAAGGAGTCTGCCCCAGCCCTTCCGACAGTGCAAGGAAAGGGAAGCGGTGGTGCAGCAGACAAAAACCGCAGTGCTAAGGTGTGGGTTGAACCCCCAAATGGCCCTACCAGAACCTGCAGGAATTATAGCAAAGGGCCCCAATAACGCCCTGCTGATTATAAAACAAGGAAAGGAAAAAGGAGAGCACATTTCAGATGACAAATGTTATTTGCAAGAAAAGTCATACTTTTTTCTTTTGCAGATCCTACTACGACTTGCCACTGACCATGAGTGTGCTGTGTGGCCTCCCTTCGGGCATTTGCGTGTGGGGTCGGGGGAGGGACTGCACCCCCAACCTGAACCTGATCCATTACAAAAACCCATGGTTCCATTTTGCGCAACTTGCGCCTCCGGTTCACGTTCTACATGGGATCAAAATAGAGTACCATGGATGTTCTGTCAACTTGTTTGATTACATTCTTCCACTGGAACTAAGCAACATTGCCAGTTAGCTATCTGTTTTTCATGTGGAAACCTGACTTTCACTTACATTCCAGCAATCCTTTCAGGTGGACCGTGTACCTTTTCATGATTAGAACTCATGATGTTTCCATCTAATTCTACACCAACTTGCTATATTAATGACACTCCTCAATCTGTTATTATCCCAATTAGAATATATATATATATATATATATATATAAGCTTCAGTCTTTTCATTGTAGGTATATCTGATTTGAAAGGTTATAAGATCAATACGTTAATCCACTTCTATTGCTTTACAGTGATTGCTTTTATCATTACATTATGTTGCTGTATACAATGCAAACCTGATTTGCTTATAATGTTTTTGTTTTTTCTTTTAAAATAAGAGAAAAGTAAACAAAAGTCATTTGTCAAAGGGTAGAGATGTAGTGAAAATAACTATGTTTGACCACTGACTTTGTGTTTCACCACTGTGCATATTAGTTGTTCAATGTTCACCAGTAGCACATTCAGTTTAGCTGCCTATTGGCTTTAACGTGGCGTTAGACATTACATTTTGTGTTCAATTTAGCTGCCTATTGGCTTTATCGTGGCGTTGGACATTACATTTTGTATTCAGTTTAGCTGCCTATTGGCTTTATCGTGGTGTTAGACATTGCAGATGAGCTGTGTTTTTCCACATGGTAAACTAAGCTTGTGTTTTTCGTATTTTCTCTCACCGAACACAATAGCATGATAA
This sequence comes from Pleurodeles waltl, assembly GCF_031143425.1. NCBI lineage: Eukaryota > Metazoa > Chordata > Amphibia > Caudata > Salamandridae > Pleurodeles > Pleurodeles waltl. Next base: position 741,175,868 of record NC_090450.1, on the reverse strand, counting down.
GGAAGCACATATTTTGGTGTTTTTCTTTAGTGCAGAAAACAGTCTGACTTTGAGGGGCGTGTCTTGAAACGGTGGCTAGCTTTCAACTCATTCCTGTCAAGGTTTACCTAAAGAAGTCAGCATGTTTTGAATATTCACATCTGAGAGGGAAGGCCTTTTAGAAGGCTTTTTCCAATGATTATTTATTTTATAAAAGGTGCCACTGGGCAGCAGCGAGGGGAATTTTCCGAGACTTCAGTCAGGAGTGCAACGTCAACTGCCTGACCTCCCATGACGGTGGAAAAACTCTTTCTCGCAGTTGAACAGGGGTCATCAACTTGCTGGCATGAGAAAGATGAAGAGCAGTGATAGGCCCTACGGTGATGAATTTTGACTTTATTCTTTGCTTGGCAGTTATGCTATAATATAATCACATATATTTTCTGTGAACATTGCAGTTGAGAATCACTTTGATATGTTTTCCTTTTCATTGCTGTGACTATTTTTGAACATGTGGCTCCAACCTACTAATCTCCTCTCTCAGGAGCCTCGTGGTGAAGTAATAATAAATGTCCAGAGATTTTTGTCAGCTCTGTCATTAGTGAAAGCAAAACAAGCACAAAAGGTGCAAAGGCATCATTGGGAAGGGGAGAGTTTACCTCTTCCAGCGATGCCATAGTTAAACAGATCTCTGTTCGTGGATCGTGATTGCACTGCAATCCACAAGCAGGGATTCCACTGAACACCAGGGATATCTTACTATGTGTAGTGGGTTGGTTCCCTGGGCGTGGTCAACCCTTCCTTGTGTACTTATGTTTTCCCTTCTCTGGAAAGGTCACCATATAGGCCCACGAAGTGGTGCCCAAACTGCCTTGCAGAGAAGGGAAAATTTGGCATCCATTTGTGTTTTTTAAATGTACCAGGGCTTTGCTGGCCCCTCCCCACTTATGGGTGGATCTCTGCAGGGGTCAATATATTACATTTGGTTGTTTTCCCTTACAAGGGGGGGGTGATTGGACCCCGGCAGCAGTTTAGACACTGATTAGTGTGACATTCACGTTTTATTTAAACTCAGCAAAGCTTAGATCATGAGGCAGTGGTGATCCCAATTTAGCCAGTCAGTCATCTATTATACAGTCATTAATTTGAGTATGACCACAGTATTTTAGGAGCCCATGGATGGTGGGCTGACACATTGCCTTATGCTATGGGGGTGGAAGCAAAATGTTTATGGCTTAGTAACTGAGCAGTGGCTGAAGTGGATTCAGCAATGCTGGGCAGACTTACTATATGAATGGCGCAATAACTGATAAATGGCTGAAGTGTGCTCACCCATTTTTGCAATGACATATGCTGTGCTGGGGAAAGTAGAATGTGAATGACACAAGAACTGATCAGTTCCTGATGTGGGCTGTGGTGGGTCAAAGCAGAGGGGAACATAGTGCAAAAGGCTAGCTTCATTGTGAGTCACTCACATTCTGCTCTTTCACAAGGAGCACGTCTTGCAAAGATTTTTCTTCAGCATCAGGGATAGATGTAGCATAATGTGCTTTTTATGTTATTGTGTGTGTTGCAACATGACCTAATATTTTTCTTATCTTTTTTTCATAGCTTTGTTGGAGATGATTTTGGTGTTGGATGTTCATTGGATCTTTGGAACAGTTATTTGTGCCAGATAAGTGTGAGTTTGAGACTGTTATTCTTGTGATCACACTGAAGTACACTCTGACAGCATTACATTCTTTCACTTCACAGTACTTCATAGCACACCTTCTTGCCCCCCACACAGCAATCATTTCTACAAGTACCACTGTATTCAACCTGGGTCTGAAAGTTGTAGTTAGAAAACAGAGATGGAATCTCATTGGATAACTGTTTCTGAGGCTCTAACTTGAATAATGGAGGAGAACTCTGAGGCAGGGTCTGATACTGAGACAGCATCAGAGAGAGGGTCATGGAGCAGGATCTGGGAGTGATTTTTCACTCTAACGTCTTTCAGGTGACTACTCATCTTCCAGTGATTCAGAGGAATAAGGGCCTGGTGATTGTGATGTCCCTTCGTAACCACAAACTGTACAGCAAAGAAGTAGTGACAGTGTAGACCAGTGCAGAGTGTAGGAAGAAAGGGCACAGAGTACTCACTTGGCAAACTCTTTATTTAGTTGAGCCAGAAATTCCCCCATTCACTGGAGATGCTGGATGTAAGGTCAATACAACATTGTTTACCTAATGATTACTTCCATCTTTTTTAGATTCAGACTTCCTTTAGGAACTAGTGCCGCAAACACATTTGTATGCTGAACCGTTTTTGGGGGAGCATGGAGGCACATTGGTGACTCACTTTAGGGCACACATATAGACTCCCACTTCACTTGGGAAGCTGCAAACACTTCTGGGCCTAATGCTGAAGATGGGAATAGTCCATAATCCAAACATACAGTCCTACTGGTCTACTTGTGTGGTTTAAGTAATACCCTGCTTCGCACAGTTTTTTTTGATTTTGCAGAATGTGGTGAATTTCAGTGACAGTTCTGCAGCATTACCACAAGACTACCCAGACCATCACAGGTTTATCAAAATTGAACCTTTCATTGAATATTGGTCTGCCAAGTTTCCTGAGATTTATCTTGGAAAGAATATAGCAGTTGATAAGTCCTTGATATTGTACAAAGGCAAGTGCTGTTTCAGCAGTACATACCTAGTAAAAGAGCTCATTATGGCATCCAGATGTACATGTTGTTTGAGAGCTCTACTGGTTATGCTTACAGTCTGAAAGTATAAGCAGGGAAGGATTCTGCAATAAATTCTGTTGATTTTCCTTCCACTTAAGGAGTTAGTGAGAAAATCATATGGGGGCTTGCCTGATCTCTCAGTCTCTCCTTATGTTGATAACTTCTACACAGGAGTTATTATTATTAAAAAAAATGTATAGACTGTGCAGCTATCCATTTGCATTCCAGAGATTTTTGTCAGCTCGGTCATTAGTGAACGCAAAACATTTTGGCGTAGAGTCGTCAGTCTGGGAGTGGAATTGGAGATTGGAAGTGTACGATTTAAAAGTGTAATTTTTGTTGTTGTTTAGAGAATTAAAGGAAGCACCACAGACCATGTTTGAAAATGCTTCTACACAGGAGTTATTATTATTTAAAAAAAAATTATAGACTGTGCAGCTATCCATTTGCGGGCTTCCCGACACTAGCAGCATACACTACGGATCTATCTAGATTTTACTCTGCTTGGGTAAAAAGATATGTTTTCAGCTGTTTCCTAAAGCTGAGTAGATTCTGAAATGAAAAGGAAGTGTGTTCCATAGTTTGGAGACGAGGTTCCTATAAGACCGGCCGCCAGCTCTTGTTCTACTGACTCTAGGAACAGTCAGCAACGAGAGGTGGTTTCATCTTAGATCTCTGGAGGCAGTATGTGGAGTGACTAGATGTTGAAGTACATGCATGCCTTGAGAATATTTTACCCTATGAGCAATGCAGGGGGCCTTGAATTGCATTCTCTCTTTTATTAGCTAACGGTGAAGCTTTGCAAAAGCTGCCCATGATGGTTGTGTTTTGGATAGTCCCATCAATGTTCTGGCTGCTGCATTTTGAGCTACCTGCAGCTGATAACATATGAAGGACTGCACATATGCAATGAATTGTCGTAATCCAGTCGGTAGAATACTAGACAATGGACTACTATTATCCAACACTCCATGCAAGCCATTTTAGTGTTTTTCGAAGAGATCTCAAAAGGGCAAAACACGTACCTGGCACCTTTTTGTCTTGAACAGCCATTTGTCTAAAGTGGCACCTAGGCTTTTTACTTCAGATTTGGGGACTGGCTGTTACTCCAGGTACTTTGGCCAGAAGAATTGGTCCCAGAGTGCTGGATATTTTCCGGTCACCATTACCTCTGTTTTTTCTGTGCTTAGCTTGAGACAGCTAGAGGCCATCCACTTAGATACCCTTTCCAGACAGATATTAAGTCTATAAAATGTTCCAAGAGTATTTGGTGATAACGAGGTAACAATCTGGGTTTCATCCGCATAGGAGACCATTGTAAAACCCAGATTGCAAATGATGTCTGATAGAGGCTGCACATTTACATTAAATAATTAGGGGCTCAATGAAGAACCTTGTGGTACTCCACACTTCAACTGATGCATTTCTGACAGATGGTGCCCTTCACTGACTTGAAAACTCCTGTTTGCAAGCAAGATAGTCAGCTCCCTTAACTCTGCCCCTGTGACCCAACACTTTCCAGCCTTTGCCAAAGAATTGAATGGAAGACCATATCGAAAGCTGCGCTCAAATACAAGAGCGCAGCAGATCCGCTTTGGTCCATGTCTTTTGTTGCCAGCATAAGGGCTGTTTCAGTACTGCAATCTGCTCAAAATCTAGCCTGCGTCTAATTCAGTAGTTTATTGGTGTTCGGGAAGTCGGTTAAGATGCAATTAGTCAATTTTTCCGGAATTTTACTGACTCCTGGTAAGTGCAAAATTGGTCTTTATTATTGTACATTGTCTGGATCTAATGCCGTTTTTTTATTTGGCAGGGTGTATTATTGCGTGTTTCCATAGAATTGGAATGTACCCACTCTCCAAAGATAGATTAAAGAGTGACGTTAAACCCTCAAAAACTGTTTCACCCTCTCTCAACATGAGTTCTACTGGGGCCGGTTCCAGGGGAAAACCTGATTTAATCATACTACCGATTTTCAGGACCTCTTCCTGCATTAGATTTGGAAAGGCAGAAAGTTCCACATCCGGCTTACTGCTTATACATTTTTTTACCTTAATTATTGATTCCTCAGAGGTATGTGAATCTGCTGACCCCACCAGAGTATCATAAATCGATCTGACTTAACTTAGAAAATAGTTGGCTAGTTTTTCACATCGTTCTTTAGAGGAGGGTGGACCTGCTCCTGTGATGTTTGGTTTCATAATGGGGGTAATATTGGAAAAAATGTCTTTAGCTGAAAGAGCGGATTGTCTAAATCTATCAACAAAGTCTTTCAGCTTGGTTCCCTTAATTGCGGATTGATACCATTTCAATGCTTATTTGTACAGCTCTTTCTCTTCCTCCTTATATTTATTCCCTATCTCCTTTCGAGCTTCTTGCACTCTTTTTTCAGCTCTTTTATCTCGGGTGAGAACCAACTAAACGCTGGTTCTCGCCTGATAGGTCCTACTAACCTTTACTGGAATTAATACATCTAACGTTGAACTGATCCAGCCCTGAAAGTTAGAATAGGAGACAATCACATAATTCTCAAGCTTAGGGGCTGACCTCTCTAGGGTTGTTTCCCACAATGACACATCTAACTTGGATCATTGCCTGATCAGTTTTGTTATTGTCTTATTAAGTTTGAATTCATCCAATGCCAAAATTGAAAATGGGATCAGCAGATGGTCTGACCAAGAAACTGGTAGTGTTGCAGATTAATCCAAGAGTGGGACATTTGTAAAGATTGGGTCCAAAATGTGGCCTTTAACATGGGTTGGCAGGTTAACTAGTTGCTCAATCTCAATAGCTGCTAGATCGTGTTCAAAATCGATTATCTGTGGACCCATGGTGGCATCCTTATGGATGTTCAAATCTCCTAATAAAGTAAAGTTGGCTGCCTGAAGACTATGCCTTGCTACAATTTCTGGTATGGACTGCATACATTTTGAGACTGGCACAGGAGGACGATATATGAGTAAGCCAGAAAATGTGAATGTGAAATGTTCAGCTGTTTAGTGAACTGTACAAAGCTGGCACTGTGGTTTGCAGTACCATAAGAAAGCACAGCAAAAGATTCCCTCAGGAGTGTGTTTGCAAGAAGCATCAAAAAGGGGAATTGAGTAGTAGTGCATTGAGTTGCAATTAACTGCTCACTGTGAAGTTCTCAGACAGGCAGGGAGTATGTGTGCCCATTACAGTTCATGATGAGAGCACTTCTTCAGTGGCAGAAGTACACAAGCCCACATGTATACTTGGTTACAACTAGAACGCAGGTGGAGTGGGTAAAAACGACCAAGTTCTTCAACCATACGATGCGAGTCGTAACACTCGCACATGTTCTAAGAAGTTGGCTATTCACTTGATTCATTTGGCTACATACAATGCATATGTTGTCTATCAGCAGACCAGCACAGAAAGACCGATGTCCTCCCTTGACTTTAAACCTTACTTTAGTAGAAGCAGAAGCCTCTACTTTATCTTTTGTTGAGGATGGTGTAAGGCTGAGGATTGGCACTTTGTTGACTGCATTCCTGCAACAGAGCAAAAGAGTCACCAATATCGCTGATGTAGAGTTTATGCTTGGCATGTAAAGAGGCAGGAGAGTTATTATTATCATCCAGAGTGCCCAATACATAGTTTGTATGGAGAGCCTGACCTCGTTTGCCAACTTGCTTCACTTTGTACCACACAAACGTGAAGTCTGTGAAAGTGACTGAAGTTGAGCATATAGATTAGGAGTTACTCTCTGCTCAAATGGCTGGTCATGGATACATAACCTTCCAAGGGCCAATAAATGAGAAACTGTGCAGCCTTGGAAATTAGTGCATCTCATTTTGAAAAAAGAACTCTAATTGAAGACTATTTATTTCAGAATTAGATTTGAGCCACTATGTATTTAATGGCTCCAGTAAAAAGGCACACATTGGTCTTGCTTTTGTCTGCTTGCCACATTCTTCGCCCATCAAAAATTTGGTAGACGTTCGGTCCACCATATTACAAGTGCGTTTCAGTCAGTGCACCACCCATAATGGTCACCAAGACATGTGTCATGTTTTGACCGAATACCCTGTCCAGCAAACCAGAAGGTCCTCGGTCTTTCCAAATGTGCTCTTTACAGAATTTAGGGCTTGGTTCAGAGTTTGGGGGGTGGGATAGTCCATCGCAGGCATAATGGATATCCTGCCCGCTGAATTAAGTGCCACAGGACTTAGTGCACTTGTAATTCAACATAAAAGATACTGGCCACATTTGTAACAGAGTAGCCCCCTCTGCTGAAATCTAAATGAGGCCCTCAGTATAGTCTCCCTCAGCATGTTTAGCTCCATTTTCAAAGGTAGATTTGCTGGCTCGGACTGAGGAATGGGCCAAAAATGCTCTCTCAGACACCCTTCAACTGACTTCCACACACTGGTTGGATTTAGCGCAATGAAGGCACATGAAAGAAAAGTCTCTCTTAGCCTAATCCGGCTTCCACAGTGAGGCTTTAACAAAGGTGCACCTGGCACATGGTCAAAGCGAAACTGTTCAAGGCCCTAACCCAACCACATCTGACAGTATATGTGTATTGGTGATTGTGTCGGTTTTGATGGCAGAAGGTGTAGCTGTCAGCCAGCTGAATGTGTGGCTGATGGAAAGTGTGGCTGTCCAATTGCAGAAAGTGTGATGGTTGGCTGAAGGAATGTGTGGTTGTCAGCTGGCAGAATGTGTGGCTGTTAGCTGGTGGAATATGTGGCTTTCGAATGGCAGAATGCAAAATGTGTGGCTGTTGGCTGGTGGAGTGTGTGTATTGTTTTGCAAGAGGAGGTTTTGTATAATACGTTGATGAGTGGCTGACTGGTTGTGTGATTGGTGTTTTAGTCCAGTTGGTGTATGAATGTAAAGGGCAGTTGAATGATGATGGTTTGTTGATGTGAGTGTTGTGTACGTTGCATCTGTGGTGTTGGGTGCGCCACATGCATTTTGGTGGGTGGCCCCTTGAAGGTTGGAGCGTGTAGCTTTTAAGGCAACATGCTGCATCATGACGACTGCTCTTTCTCACCTGTTGGTTGACGTCTGTTGAGGTGTCGTCCTCTGTCCCTTCTGTGATCTTCTCCCGAGCACTCGGAGTCCTTGAGTTTCGGTCTCCCCTTCCCATCTGGTCAGCGGTTCTTCTGCTGCTGATCTCCATATCTGCTGACAACCTGCAAAAGACAAACACAGGACATTTTTAAGCGTCAATCTATGTATTCTGGTAACATTTAAGAATTGTACAAAAGTCAAAGAAAGAAAGAGCATCAGTTAATTGTGGTCTAATGGTGGCTCATAAGTGTAAGTTTAAGAGGTGCTCCTCTTAAACGTACACTTTGTTAGGCTCCATTTACCGGCTGAGGAACATGCCGGCTCTTCGTAATATACACCAGGAACCTTACCAAGGCTCTCGTTTGACCGCAATTAACTCATGCTCTTGACTCGACTGGCAATTTACACACTTGAAACGGAATAAAGCGAGCCTTTCGAGAGAATAAGAAGATTTCTCTCACCTTCTCATATAAAAGCGGTTGTGACCCATAATTTGGGTTTTTATGAAAGGCTATCAAGATATATATTTCACTTATATCCTGAGATATACAATAGTGGACTGGCTTTAGCCCTGAAGAAGTCTTGGTTTTTGGCGCGAAACACGTGTCCGCTGATTCTTCAACTTGACCAAGAACATGTTGTAGAAAAACTACAATCTTCATTTATATTATTATAACAAATCATTGTTTACTCCAATAATAATACCAATTGTATAATTACGCTCCATGCAATATGATGCTTTCTTACTTAACTGCATGATTGTGTTCCTCTTATTCAATCATTATAGTAAATCATATCAAGATATTTGTGTTTGACTTTGTGATATGGTTTATATGAATGCTCCGTTACTGTTTGTTAATATAAGTCATCACCATGTTGGGGGAAATCCAAAAGCTGCAGAAGGACAACCACCAGGAAGTCATGCAGCAGTGGCAGACACAAAATGCCACTTGGCTTCCACTGCAGGGGTGCTGAGAGACTTGAATACCACACTGAGTAGATTTGTACCCAACATCTGGGTCCTTCCACTAGCAATGATACATCAGGCCCTTCTACATCTGCGGGTGCTAGTGGATGAAGGCACTGCCAAGGGAAGGACATGCCTCAGACACCCCACCCTCTGTAGCTGAAGAACCTCCCCCCAAATGTGGATTTCCACCCAGACATCCAGCAGGAGCAGATGCCAAGACCAAACCCAAAGCCAGGAAGTAGGCCTCTCCTGAACTGTCCCCCTTGTGTTCCACAGATACACCCCGTTGACTGTTCTGTAACCAATCTCCATTTTCTCATGGTGCAAGGACACTGGACCTGTGTTCCCAAATGGTGTAGCAGCTACCCTGATGATGTCATCCACCATGACTAAACCTATCACCAGTTCCTTTGTGTGTGTTCAACGTTCATAGTCAGATATGTTTTTTGTATTTCCACAATAAATCACACTTAAACACAGGTCCTGTGTATGTCTCATTTATCAACCATGTGCAATAGTTCTGCATGACAACTCTAGTCTGATCATGTCTGTTAGACCTGACAGCCTTAGGATGGTCATCCCCCAACTTTTTGCCTGCCTCCCTCCACTTTTCTGACTCTGCGTTTGCTGGTTTTAGGACTCTGCACACTTTACCACTGCTAACCGGTGCTAAAGCGTATATGCTCTACCCCTTAAACATAGTCACATTGGTTCATTCCCTATTGGTATATTTGATTTACTTGTAAGTCCCTAATAAATCCCTAGTAAAGAGCACTACATGTGCCCAGGGCCTATAAATTGAATGCTAATAGTGAGCCTACAGCACGGTTGTGCCACGTATATAGGTAGCCCCTTAACCATGTCTCAGGCCTGCCATTGCAAGGCCTGTGTGTGCAGTTTAACTGCCACTTCGACTTGGCATTTAAAAGTACTTGCCAAGCCTTAAACTCCCCTTTTTCTACATATAAGTCACCCCTAAGGTAGGCCCTAGGTAACCCATAGGGCAGGGTGCTATGTAGGTAAAAGGCAGGATATGTACATGTGTGTTTTATATGTCCTGGTAGTGGAAAAATCCTAACTTCGTTTTCCACTACTGTGTGGCCTGCTCCTTCCATAGGATAGCATTATGGCTACCTTCATGTACTGTTTGAGTGGTGGATTCGGGTCAGAAAGGGGTAACTAGGTCATGTGTAGAATGGCCAGAATGATAATAGAAAATTCTGCTTGTTGGTGAGGTTGGGTTTTATATTACTATTTAAAAAATGCCACTTTTAGAAAGTGAGCATTTCTCTGCACTTAAAATGCATCTGTGTCTTACAGCCTGTCTCCAATCAGCATCTGGGCTGGGCTGGTTGACAGCTTACTTGTGCATTTCACCCAGACAACCACAAACACAGGATATTCAGTCACACCTGTACTCATCAGCATACTGAATGGGTCTTCCTGGGCTGGAAGGGTAGAGGGCCTGACACTTACATTTCGGGTCCCTGGCCCTACCAAATCAGACACTTCTGGACCTGAACCTGTCAAGAGGAACTGCCTAGCTCCCAAAGGACTCATCTCGACTGCTTTGCTGAGAAGGACTGCTGCCCTGCTGTTGTCCTGGTGCCCTGCTGCCCTCTGACTTTGCTGAGAAGTGCTCTCCAAGAGCTTGGATTGATCTTGCCTCCTGTTTTCTGAAGTCTCACAACCAAAAAGACTGCATCTCTTCATGAAACTCCTTGTGTGGTGATAATAGACGCACAGCCTGCCGGAAAAGACACACTGCTGTTTTGCGACTGAAAAATTGCTACACAGTCGAGCCAGAATGATGCAGCCCGAGTTCCCGAGTGAAGAATCGACGCAGTGCCTGCCTTGCAGCCGGAAATTCAACGCACAGCCTACCGGATCGATGAACAACCAAACCAGAATGACACAGCCTGACTTCCCGAGTGAAGAATCCATGCAGCGCCTGCTGTGCGACAGAAAATTCGACACATTGCCTACTGGATCGATGTAATGTCTGTGACTTCTTCCCACATCATCCCTGGGCATCAAAAAGATCCCCGCATCGCAGTGAGAAACCAAGACGCAAAGCCCCTTACAGCGTGGAAAGAAACAATGCATCGTCTGTGCCGCATCGGGAAATCCGATGCACGCTCTATTTTTCCACGCATCTCCTCTTCTGCGGTCTCCATGCATGTTATTTTTTACTAAACCAGGTACTTTGTGTAAACAAGAGACAACTCTTGATTTCTAAGGTTTAAGACTATTTTTAATCTTGCAAAAGTGATATCTCAACTTGTGCTTATTGAATCTTTATCGTTTTGCCCTTAATTTAACCAGATAAATATCATATATTTTTCTAAACCTGTGTAGTGCATTTGTGTCGTGTTTTCACTGTGTTACATTATGATTTATTGCACAAATACTTTACACATTGCCTTCTAAGTTAAGCCTGACTGCTCAGTTTCAAACTACCAGAGGGTGGGCACAGGATCATTAGATTGTGTGTGATTTACCCTGACTAGGATTGTGGTCCCTATTTGGACAAGGGTGTATACCTCTGTCAATTAGAGACCACATTTTCCTCTCTATTGCACACCCATTGTTATTGACCCCATACGTGGACTCCATCAGCAGGAGATTCATTACAACAGGATTGTAACGGGACAGATGCCAAATAGGTTGTAAAGTACAAATACACACAATCACTAGATGTGCTAACAGCACAAAGATCATGAATGAGAGTAGCATCAAGATCTCCGCTAAGGTGTAACACAATGCTAAACTACACAATACAGACATTAGGGGCATGTCACTCTACCAACAAGGCAGGAGGCACACAGATTGGTTCTTTGTATCACCTGGCAAAGCCTTGTCACATACCCATACCATAGCTTCCAAATATACACATCCCATGGTACAGACAGAGATCAGTACGGATCTACCCATACCTGGAAAGTTTCACCTACACTGGTCACATAATTGTAGGCTTGTCACTCACAGATGTCAGTCCACAGTGTTATGCACTTTGGTCTGCAAAGTAGGAACACACTGACAGCTAGATTCAATGTAGAATACATACAACTGTCACCATTGTGCAGGGAGAGGCTATGGTCCTACATTTACACATGAGCCAAACACATATTGAGACACAAATGACAGCATATGATAACCTCATGTACCCTAAAGGTGGCCTTGACGGGAAAACACATTTCCACCCCAGTGTCCTGGCAGTCTTACAATGTCAGCCACATAATCAAGACTCATAGTATCTGGTATCAGCCATGTCCACTTCTCATGTCTGTCTGCAATTCCCACCCGCTTCTGACACAGTCTGTCATTTGCCAAGGTTGATGAGCCAAACAGGATCTAGGCTAATCTGTGTTTGTAAGATAAGAAGGATGGGACATAGCAGAATAGACTCCTCAAACCAGTGTTGACTCTGTCTCTGCTATAACAATAGTTGATACTGCAGACCAATCTGTTCTGTATACAATACAATTTACAGTTTGCATGCACAACTCACTCATAGGCATTGGAGCGATCTACAACCCCACAGATGATGCAAGGATGGAGGTAACATGCTACCCATCTACTTCAGGTTGCAGATTCTACTTCACATACCTTTTCAGTCAGTTGAAGTATTGAATGATGACATCTGCCCTAAAGTCTCCTGCTTCATCTTCGTCTTGTTCCTCATCACTAGGAAAATCTGCATTTCCACTCACAGGTTCTGCTGGCTCCCCTCACATGGTATAAATGGTATCTGTCATCTTAGGGCAAGATTGTGGAGCATGCATCAGGCAACTATTATTTGGCATACCTTGTTGAGTGAGTAGAGGAGGGCTCCTCCTGATCTGTCCAAGCACCTAAATCTTGCCTTCAGGAGCCCAAAAGTCTACTCAATGACACGCCTTGTCCTCCCGTGGGCCTCATTGTAGCAAACTTTCCCTGGTGTGGTTGGGTACCTCAGTGGTGTCAACAACCAAGGACGGTTTGGATAGCCAGAGTCACCTATGAACAAATTTGTAGAACAACACACACATATATATGGGACATGCAACATTGTGATGACCGGAGACATACATTGCAAACACACATTTCAGTTGTAGCTACCAACCAGCCAGGCCATCTCTGTGTGGAGTCGTGTCATCAGCAGTGGGACATTGCTGTTCAGCATGATGAAGGAGTCATGCACTGATCCTGGATACTTGGCACTGACTTATGAAATGCACTGGTCTACCAGACACACCATCTGGACATTTATGGAGTGGTAGTTTTTTCCTGTTCCTATACACCTGCTCATTGGCACTGGGGGGAATCAAGGCTACATGGGTCCCACCTAAGTCTTCAACCACATGTGGAATGTGTCCCATAGCATACAACTCCGCCTTCACATAGGCCAAATCCACACATTGGAGAAACCTGATGTAGCTGTCCAGGTGTTTCAACAATGCACACAGTACATCCTTCAAAACCAGACTGAACATGGGCTGAGACATTCCTGCCGTTAGGGCCACTGTATTCTGAAAGGACCCAGAGGCCAGGAAGTATAGCACTGACAAGACTTGAATGATGGGATGTATGTATAGGGACTGCGAACAGCAGGCATCAGATCTGCCTCCAATTGATCACAAAGATCCATGATAGTATGACGAATCAGCCAATATGTCTGGATACAATGTCTCTCCTCCATGGTGTGCAGTTCTACTAGTGGACGGTACACTGGTGGTTGTCGTCCTCTCCTCATGGCAGGAAAACTATGTGAAAAAATTTCAACATAGAATGTCATGCAGCATGCAAGCATCTTGGAAAGTCAGATACACAACTCACACATATCTGCTGTCGAGGTCGGTTGCAAACTCAGATATCTACAGTACAGCACATATGTATGAACCCGGTGACTCCCTCCTTGGTGCACATTCTCCCAATTAACAATTGAACTACACAAACAGATTCTGTACAGGGTTGTAAGTCCAACCAATTTGACATGTCTTACACAGATTGTTGCACATTATCAATGTTTTCAAAACACATGGGAACATCTGAGTAGGTGTACATTGCTATTACCACATGTCCTCCATTAACACAGCATTTATCACAGATGAACAAAATGACAACGGAACATGACAGCAGCACTTACATTTGTACTGCACAATATGGTGTACAGTTAATGACGCAGATGATAAAACTCTTCCATACATATAGGGGGTCATTCCGACCCTGGCGGTAAAAACCGCCAGGGCCGCGAACGACGGAAAGCACCGCCAACAGGCTGGCGGTGCTTCCTGGGCCATTCCGACCGCGGCTGTAAAGCCGCGGTCGGAAAACCGGGTCCGGCGGTTTCCCGCCGGATTAACCCTGGCTGGCCGAATCCTCCATGGCGGCGCTGCAAGCAGCGCCGCCATGTGGATTCTGACCCCCTTCCCGCCAGCCTGTTCCTGGCGGTTTTTACCGCCAGGAACAGGCTGGCGGGAACGGGTGTCCTGGGGCCCCCTAACAGGGCCCCAGTATGCTTTTCACTGTCTGCCTAGCAGACAGTGAAAAGCGCGACGGGTGCAACTTCACCCGTCGCACACCTGCAACACCGCCGGCTCCATTCGGAGCCGGCTTCAGTGTTGCAGGCCGCTTTCCCGCTGGGCCGGCGGGCGCTATATTGGCTAGCACCCGCCGGCCCAGTGGGAAAGTCAGAATGGCCCCAGCGGTCTTTCGACCGCGGAGCGGCCATCTGGCGGTTCCTGCAAGGCGGGCGGCGAGCGCCGCCCGCCGCAGTTAGAATCAGGCCCATAATGTGCTTAAAATGGTAGCCGCCTGACCTACTGTACTGGACACATGGAAGTGACCTAAGTCTGCCGGCGGAAGTCGTCATGGCGGTAGGTGGTCACAACCACAGTGGAAATTGCCATTGGAAGACATTGCTGCCTTTGGAGGACTTGGGTCAATGGTGATGTCTGCCGGCGGTGACGGCCATGTACGTGGTGGACGTGACCGCCATCTTCTGCAGTATTGCTCACTTGACTCCTGACACTGCTGCCAGAAAGACCTCCACTACCTGAGCTGCTGTGTACTGCCTCCGGGAGCTATCATGCCATGTCCTGCAGGTGATAAGGCCCGAGCCTTCACCCCTGAGGAGCTGGAGAAGCTTGTGGAGGAAGTCCTACCTCTGTATGAACAGCTGTCTTGTGCGCCACAGGAGCAGGTAGAGTCCAATGCAATGTCAATGTGTGATAGGTGTGGTGAATGATGATGTATCTGCAATGTAAAGTAGTGAAGGTGTTGATGCATGCAGATGATAATTTGTAAATGAGTGTGAGTTGAGAGGATGGGAATGGGAATGTTTGCCTTCTTGCTGTGACTGTACTGTCCACTGCTATTGGTATGGTGCATGTGGACATGACTTTTTCCTTTTGTCTGTGTCATCAATGCAGGTCAATGCCCATCAGAAGAAAAGGGATTTAGTGTGCCATTTCCAATTAAGGGCGGACCCTGGGGGTCACCAGCCGGAAGATCCCTCACTGTAGGAGGAGGTGGGAGGACCTGAGTCGCTGGGCCCGGAAGACCGCAGAGTCCTAGCTGGGGATGTCTCCAGAGAGGGGTGCCCATCGGACCTTGATCTCCAAATGGCCCGCATTTTGGTGGTGGCCTTCCCTGAGGTGGATGGGTGTTTGAGGGCAGAACAGTAGCCACAAAGTGGTAAGTACTGACAGAACAAATGTACTTGCCTCTTAGTGTCTGATGTCTAAGTATTGCAGTTGTGACAATGTGGTAAGTGCTACAGGTGTGGTGACTACTAGGAAGACATGGGTCTATAGTTGCCAACATAGAAACACAGATGTGGCCATTGTATAGTGCATGCAAACATGTTAATCACCTTTGTCTTCCAAATAGTATGACTGCATGTGGAGATGCACATGTGACTGTGTCATATGTGTGACTCTACTCAGCCATACATATTTAGAACCTGCTGTGTCATCCTTCCCACCCAGTGTTCCCAAGTCCATCTGCCCAAATGGTAAGTTGTATAGCTCTTTGGCCTCTGACCACTCCCATTCCACTGGATCTGCTCTATGTGCAACATTGTGTCTGACCGATGAGTAACAGGGCCAAGTAATCCTGTGTCCTAAAATAGTGGGACACTTCATGTGCGGCCGTCATCCCAATCAGGCTTTTTGGTATGGCCAACTTACTACACTCCCTATGATGTTTGAGGAGGTGTCCCATTGTCATGTCAGATTAATACATTGGGAAATATGAAGTTTGATATGGGTGGAAATCCTACAATGTGAAATTCATGGTGACAATAAGACATTGACATGCCCATGTATATTGTCCATGCTAAATGGGGCAATGCCATACCTATATGAGTGCAACACATGGTATTTGCTGCCCACATCATGTGTCAATTGATACTTTGTGCCTGATTTGATGTTGAAGCCTATCTTTTCCCAGACTTACCATAGCTAATCTGAGCCTGTTTGGATAGTTTTGATTATAACTCTGCTCATTTCTGCCTGACTTGATGGTGTAGCAGGTGTCACATTTCACATACACCTGTTGGTGTTGTGGGATTTGTTGTCATTGGCTTTGATTGACTCTATGTGTATGTGTCATTCATGGGTACATTAGTAATCAGTGTGTAAGTGTTAGTTCGGACTAAGGTAGTAGAAATCACGTCTGGACAGTTGTTAGTGATGTAAGTGTTCAGATGTTTTCATGTAGAGGTTTATATTCAGTATATATGGTGGAATGCTATGAGCCCTTCATGCACATTGTTTGGTGTCCATGGTATTGTTGGTGTTACTATGCTCCCTGTGGTTGTCTGTTGATGTATCCTGTGTGCTAGGTAGGCTCCTAATGCAGTACATAGATTTGTTGTCTATGTGACAATGTATCAGATTAGTGGGTGCAGGAACTCCTGATGATTCTTTTTCTTGTATTTAGATAGATGTTTCAATGACATGCTATGTCATTTTGTGATGCACACTCCATGGGAATGCCACATGTAGTATCTTCATCTGAGCTGTTTGCCATTGTGTAAGTTGAGCACAGAATGATCAGTTAGGCATATAATTGGAAAGCAACATGCTGTGTCGCATTTGAAGTGAGATTGGTTTACTTTCATGGAACATCACTACTGGTGATGGAATGGGCAGGTGTAGGGTAGGCATGGTATTGTGTTATCAGTCAACTGCACTTCCTTAGGGTGATTTGATGATGGACAGTGATGATCTGTATGTGGATAGATGTTTGATGTAGCCAATCCATCTTGTGCATGATGCTTTTGAGTTACAGCTGAATTGATGGGATGGTGATGTAGTGGTCAGATGGTTGGTTTATGTTGTGGGTGAGACTGTGGTCATATAGGAAGGTTGGAAGTATCTTGTTGTAACATGGTGTAAGCTCTGAATGTTTCCTAACTGGGGCTTTATTTGACATAGATGTTTTGTTACTGTTGTGCATGTTGCAATGTATGTGTGTGTGAAGAATATGATGACACTCTCTCTCTCTCTTTTTGTGCATCAGCATTGGCATGCAAAGGAGACGGGGCACAGCCGAGTGGGCAAGCTGCCGTCATGGGACCCGGAGTACTGAGACCACAGAACACCGAGGGACCCAGTGGCCAGGAGGGCGAGGGGAATGCCATGAGGGACACAGGATCCAGTTCTTCATCATTGGAATTCTCCTCCAGTAGACACTCCCTGACAGTGGCGGACCCATCTGGGACCATCCCAGCACCATCTTTGTCCACCACTACCCTTACTACCACCGCCCTCCCTGTAGCTCCCCACCCAATTGGCCGTGCCCACTCACCCAAGAGGGTGGGCGTCTCATTTGCTGCAGGCATCTCTGCCCCTGTCATCCCTGCTGCCCTCTTTGAGGAGGCCATTGACCTCCAGAGGTCGATCTCTGTGGATCAGTTGACCATTGTGAAAGCCATCCATGGACTGGCAACTCAAGTCCAACAGAGCAATGCATTTCTGGAGGGCATTCACAGTGCACTGGCTGGGCTACAGAGATCCTTCCAGGCTCTGGCCTCCACACTGATGGCAGCCAGTCACCCTTTGTCTTCCATTCCCCCTCCACTGTCCTCTTCCCCGACCCAGCCAAAGCACACAAACAGACAAGCATGGATCCACCTCAACAAGGGTAGCTCAGACAAACACAAGCACCACATGACAGATCACCAGCATGCACACAAGCAACATACACCTGCACACACATAAACAGTCACAACATGCCCTGACACCCCCAGCATCACAGTCACGACACCTGACACACCTGCAGACACCACACAAACATTCACAGATCAGGATACACCTATCTTACCCACAGACAGCACCACAGCAGACCCTCAGACATCCACCCCAGTCACCAGACTCACGGACATCACAACCACTGACACTCTTACATGCAGCACATCCACCATACCTGCAGGCACCACCCTTACAGACAGTCACCAACCCCCCAAGGCTTCCCCCTGCACCTACACCCTACCCTCAGTCCGTACACATAAACACCCTCACTCACCCACCCAACAGACAGCCACCACCCACAAGCATACCTCCCACATACACGCACCCACGACGACCACACCAACATATCAAACAACCACTCCCTCACCCTCCACTCCCAAACCCCCTTCTGCTGACCATCCCCGTGTGTCCAAAAAAGTGTGTCCTTTCATGATTTGACCTTTTCCCTTCTCTTTCCTCCCTTGAGACCCCTAAACGCTCCGTTTCCCTCCCAGGCCCATCCATTCCACCTCCAAGGCCTCCCCACCCCCCTGCTGGTACCCATGCCCCTCTCCCGCCAAGAAGTCTACCTCTCCCAAGAGAACCCAACCCTCCCCTAAGCCTAGACCTAACCCCCCCACTCCCAAGGCCAGTCCCAAAGGACCTCCTCCCAGACCTCTGCCAAAACCCACCCACCCCTCCCATAATCCCTGAGGTGCTTGCCTGCCCCCTTGATGCACATACCTGTGGAGGTTACATGGCAGTCAGAAGTCAAGTTCGTGGCACCAAGATGTGCATCAAGTGCATGTTACACTATTTCTATATGGACTGGCCTATAGCCTTGGGCATTTTAATATTTGTTCATAATTTTAATAGAGAATTGGGCCAATCAGTTGTTGGTTTCAATGTTACATGTTTGTCCAGGATTTCCTTTCCTAGGGCATATTTGAAAATGGCTGACATTGTTTGTTTGTGAGTATTTGTGTGTAAGTCGTGCTTGTGCTACCTGTTTTGTCTGGGCAGCATGTAAAGTTGTTTGCAGTGCATTTGTCCCTCAATGATGGATGTGTGTTGTGTAATGGCCATGTGTATGTTGGGGACATGTTGTTGTCATGGTATTGAATGGTGTTTGTGTTGACATATGTTTATTGCAGTATTGTGTAGCTTTGTTTGCTTTGACTGTGTGCATGTGTATACTTGGTGAATGGTATTGAGATGTGTGTTTGCTGGGTATGTGGAATGCTTCATTGTATGGTTGTGTATTAGTGTGTGTTTGTTCTTGTTTGTGGTACGTTGTGTTGTATGTGTGATTTCCCAATGGGTAGTGTCTATTGTGGGTGCTTGCCAATGCATTGATGGTGTTGCGGATGTGGTGTTGTAGTGTTGTTTGTTGTTGTGTGTGACTGTGCTGTGTTTCTGGGTATTGTGTTGTATGTGTGTTTTTAACGTGTGTGTGTGTTGGCAATAGTGTTTCCTGTGTATGTTAGCATGTATATGTGACTGGTTGTGAGTGTGCATGTCAGTGTCAGGTTACGTGTGTGGGTGTCACCCTCGCAACCCGTTCCCGGTTGGTATGTTGTGTGTACATACGAACTATGCCAATTTACAACAGTGATAGGTAAGTGTGTGTAGTCACGGTTAGTCGTCTTCGGCGTTGATTTCGGTGTGTCTGGGCGAGCAGGAGCAGCAGAAAGACGCGTAGTTCTGGTTCCATGGCGGCTCTGGACGAGTATGGCTTCCTGGAGGTGAGTGTCTCCTTTTATACAGTTGGTTTCCACCTGGGTTTCTGTAGTGGTGTGACCACGGCAGAAACCTTGGCGGTGTGCAACCTCGTAATCTGTCCCGCAGAAATATGGTCTCCGCCGGCCTGCAGGTGTCTACCGTCATCTGTGGTGGCTAGACCACACTGGCGGTGCTGGTGATGCTGGCGATGCTGGTGGTGCTTTGGCTGTATTCTGTTGGGAATACCGCCATAGTCATAATATGGCTGTTTCCTCCTCCAGCCTGTAAGCGGTGCGACTGCCATTGCCAACATAGCGGTCCTGGGACAGCCAAACTCGTAATGAGGGTCTTTGTCTGTATTGCAGTAATAAAGGCCATTTTTGGGGTGAATGTCCAGTAAAACCTAAGTGAAAAGGAGAGGAGGGAAACTAGGACACCCGGGTCCTGGTGAGAAAAGTGTTTCGGGTATACAGACTAATGTAGCCTCCAGAGCACTAGCACAAACATCCTGTATCCAACAATGCCGTCATTTCTATGTAACAGCTCACTTTTCCTGGAATGGGAGTTTAGTTACCTTTCAATTACTGGTTGATTCAGGAGTTACAGCACATTTTATGGATCATACTCTTTGTTTGTTATATGACATTCCTTGTGAACAGAAAGAGCAGGCTGATGAAGTGAAAATTATTGATGGAAGTACCCTTAAGTCAGGTCCCATAACACATGCAACTACTGCTTGTGGCTTAACATGCAGGGAACTCATTTAGAGAAGATAAAATTCGATCTGATACAAGCTCCATAATTTCAAGCTGTTTGAGGTATAACATGATTGGATGCCCATAATTCAGCCAAAGATTGGAAAAGTCATGAGATTACCTTTTGTTCTTCCTATTGTAAAGAACGTTGTTTTCAGTGATCCTCTCGGTTAAATCCAGACAGGATTGTAGCATCATTCATTAATGTAGAGAGTCCTCAGATTCCTTCATGCTACCAAGATCTAGAAGCCATTTTTACAAACAAAGGGCCACAGCTTTTCCTCTGCATCATCCATATGACTGCCAAATTGATCTGACCCCTGGGGCCCACATACCATGCAGTAGAATATATGCACTCACAGAAAAATAAATATCCATGTGAGAGAATATCTAGATGAAGTGGCCCAGCTTCTTCCTCTTCATTTTTTGTACTGAAAAAGGGGGAGAGTTGCGCACCTGTACAGACCACAGAGCTCTTAATGATGTCACTGTAAGGAACTGCTATCCTCTGCCTCTCATTTCTAGTCTCATAGATCAAGTAAAAGATGCTGGGATGTTCACCAAATTAGATCTCAGAGGGGCTTATCATCTAGTGAGGGTGAGAGAAGGGGATGAGTGGAAAACAGTATTCCGTACTAAGCTTGGATTGTATTAATACCTGGTGATGTTGTTTGGGTTATGTAACACCCTTGCTGCTTTTCAGTTCTTCATAACTGAAGTATTGAGAGATTTTCTGGATGTGTGTGTGATGGCTTACCTTGATGATATCTTGACATACTCCTCATTCATGTCAGATCATGAGAAGCATGTCAGAGCAGTGTTGCAACAGTTATGAGATAATGGGCTCTTTGTCAAGCTGGAGAAAGGGTTAGCATCAAACCGCCGAAAGTCACTGATATTGTGCAATGGAAATCCCTTAAAACTGTAAAAGAAGTACAAAGTTTCCTTGGATTTGCCAATTTTTACAGGTGATTCATAGACCATTTTTTACCTTGGTATCCCATATTGCTGAAAAAGTGGTAGTGTTTTAATGGGGAGAGGCAGCAGAACAGGCTTTCCAGCACTTAAAAAATTATTTTATGAATGCCCCCATTTTACAACATCCTGACACTACACAACCATTTTTTATGGAGGTTGACACTTCTCAGGTGGCAGTTGGGGGGGTTCCTGTCGCAGAGAAACAAGGAGAGAGAGAAGTTCATCCTGTAGCCTATTACTCCCTCACTACCTTAGTCCATCTGAAGTAAATTATTCCATTGGTGACAAAGAGCTACTGGCCATAAAGAAGGCTTTTGAGGAGTGGCATAATTATCTGATAGGCGCCGTGCACACTGTCACTGTCATCATAGATCATAGAATTCTTAAGTTCCTCAAATCTGCTAAGGCTCTATCCATGAGACAGTTAGGCTGGACCCATTGCTTTACTGCCTATGATTTGTAATTCCATTCCAAGCAGGCCAGCAGCATGGGAAAGCAGATGCATTGTCATGTTTAGGATATGAGGTAGACAAAGATCCGAAAGCCCTCCAATCATACCCTCTGGCTGTATTTTACGGTCTTTACTATCTGAAAAGTCTTTTTTGGCAGATGTAGTTGCTGCTCAGCATAGCAAAGAGGCACAAGAGATCCTACAAAAACAAGAGAACAAGGTTATAAACAATATGTATCATGTACGGAATAGATTATTCAATTTTACAGCAACAGGCGTTATACTGGTGTTATAATCATATACTGGCAGGCAACCCAGGAGGAAAAAAATATGTTAGAATTGGTTAGACCCAATTTTGGTGGTCCACACTGGTGACAGTTACAAAACAGTTCACACAAATGTGTGCTATTCGTGCTCAGAAAAAAAATCTACATCAAGCATCTGCTGGGTTATTACATCCCCTACCTACTCCTCCATACCCCTGGCATACAACCTCTTTCGATTTTAAAGTGGAATTAGCAAAAACAGACTAAGGTTATACTACAGTCATGGTTACAGCAGACATGTTTTCTCAAAAGGCTCATTTTGGACCATTATTAGGTTTACCTACATTTAAGGCAGTTGCAGACATCTTTTTGCAGTCCATATTACGTTTGCCTTCCATTTTTGTGTCTCACTGGGGCCCTCAATTTGTTTCAACATTTTGGAAAGCCTTGGGTGGAATTTTGCAGAAAGAGATCCATCTGCCTACTGGTTACCACCCACAAACAGACAGACAGTCAGACGGAAAAGGTAAATCAGTGTTTGGAGCAATACATAAGGTGCCAAGTATTGAGTGATACTGAAGAGTGGGATACATTTCTTTGCGCTGCAGAGCTTGTCTACAATAATAAACAACACAGCTCAACCAAGGTAACTCAGTTTCAATGTAACTGTGGTCTGCACCCTTGTTTTCTGTTATTGTCTTCCACACCTACTACTTATGTTCCGGCTGTTCAGCGTTATGTGGATCAAGTACAAATTATTCAACAAACAGCACAAAATAAAAATTTGGAGCAAGCAAAGCTGACGTATAAACAGAATGCGGATGAACATTGAAGAGCAGGTCCCCAGTATCAGGTGGGAGATCAAGTATGGCTATCCACAAGACATTCCAAGTTGAAGGGACCACAAAAATTTCAACCCCAGTACATAGGCCCATACCCGATTCTCAAGAGAATTAATGATGTCACATGAAACTGGACTTACCTCCACAGATACTAGTACACCCCGTTTTTCACATATCTTTGTTAAAGCCAGTTATCCTGGAACTGTGCTTACTAAAAAAAAAAACAGTTGTTATGGTGGATAATGAACTTGAATTTGAAGTAAAGGCAATTCTGAATTCCAAGTGGGTATGGCACTGATTATTTTATTTGATACATTGGAAGGGATATGGACCCGAGGATCACACATGGGAGCCTGCGTGTCATGTACATGTCCGCTGTCCTCTGTGCCTCTTTTATTGTAGATACACTGACAACCCTAAACCTGTGCGAGGTGCTTTGGGGGGTGTACTGTTGGTCCCACTGCACGCATTTCAGTGTGCGGCACATGCAAGGCTGTGCGCAGCACCATGACAACTGCTTGACGTCAGTTTTCCTTCCCCTTCCATATTCACCTGTGGGTTGACGTCCGTTGAGGCATTGTCCTCCGTCTCTTCTGTGACCTTCTACCGAGCACTCAGAGTCCTCGTGCGGCAGGACTCTCCATCCCATTGGGTCATCGGTTCTTCTGCTGCTGATCTCCATATCTGCCGACAACCTGCAAAAGACAATAAAAGGATATTTTTCAAGTGGCAATTTCTGCATTCTGGTAAAACGTAAGAACTGAACAAAAGTCAAAGAAATAAATACTTATCTGATAGAGTCTCATTGAAAGGGCTGGCGAAGTCAACTGTTTTTTATTGTTTCTTCTAAGAGGAAAGAAAGACATATATTTACTATACAGTGGCAGTTTTGTTAAAAGTGATCAAAGACTCATATTAAGGTTATTACATATGACATTGATTATTGAAGACTGATTCACAGCCAGAGCAGTACTTAATTATGTGCATTTATGATTTCAGAAGATGAAAGATAATTTAAGCTTAGGAACCATTATAAGAACATTGATTTACTGTCAAAAGGACTGATGTTTATTTATCTAGATTTGTAGAGCCTATACATTTAGGTAGGTGTTAGAGCATACTCTTACATTTTTATATATAATTATTACCTATGGGATTAATGGTCTTAAGTTCTGTCTTCTAGAGTTATTGCATAGCGAATTTCAGTCTACAGGAACCAGCACCTATAAATGAGAAGGGACATTAGGTTATCAGATGTGGGTCAAATAAATTGGGAAGGAATTGATGTATGAGTTATAAGTACTAAGGGTTGGTCTTATACTTTCAGAAAACAGAAACGACAATTGGCATTGCAAGGTGGAACTCTAGTGTTGGTCCTGGTCAAGGTGATAGGGTTACTCCCTTCATACCAGTCGGTGAGGCGTGGCCACTCAGGAGTCTGTTTGCTTCATAGGGAAGTTGGGAATTACATTATGTCCATTTCATCCCTGAGGAAAGGTACAGTTCTGACATGTGGCAGGCGGTACAAATGGCATTGTGTATTGTGTAGCACACATGAAAATCTTGTGAATGGAGCGTAAAGTAGTTGATACTTTGACGCAGTTTTACGGCTCACTAACATTAAGTGATGGGTTCAATACTCAGATACTGTTAATGGTGTGGACACTTTAACCATATTACTACTGGTGGTGCCAAAACCAACTGGTATGAATTTGTGCTTCAGTTTTGGATAGACTCAGAAGGAATATCTACAGTTCTGCACATTTTGGAAAATTGGACAACGTCCAAGGTGGCGTACTTTGTGTGGATCCCATAAAGCTGTCATATCACTACCCCCTCCACTGGCCTGCATTTCTCAAGTGTTGCCTAAAAACACACATTTTCCTCACATTTCAGTTAGGAAAAGTTCTGGAATCTGCAGTTGCCTACCTCAACGCTCCCACAAGTCTCCCAACACAAATGGTAACTCACTTGTGTGGGAAGGCCTAGTGCCTGTGACTGGAAAGGGCCCAAAATGCAACATAGACATTTATATTTTTCTGTTGATAACGGACCCTTTTTTTGCAATTTGGTTGCTATAGATTTTGGGTCCTAGTTCAGCCAGTACCTAGGGACACCTAGCAAACCTGCACATTTGTGACAGCTAGACACCTATGGGAGTTCAGGGTAGCGTGACATGTATGGCTCTCACTAGATGTTTGTACCCAGAATCCACTTGGGTAAAAAGACACATTTTTCTCACATTTCAGTGATGGAAGGTTCTGGAATCTGAGGGGAGCCACAAATGTCCTACATGTCTCTTTATAAGAACAGTACCCTATTTGAGTTGGTGGGTCAGGAGACCACCACAGAAAAAGTCCCGAAATGCTCCACAGAGAGATAAGCTACAGGGATACCTGTGGTATTTTGGGCCTTGCTGTGGTGCCACCCAAGCAAACCTATGAATCAGAAACATTTAAAAAAAACTAAACAACCTGGAGATTCCAGGGTGGTGTGCCTTGCATGAATACAACAAAGGTTTCTGACCAGCAATGCCCTGCAAACCTCAAATTTAGCCCTAAATCACACATTTTCATTACATTTGTGTGGTGGAAACTTCCTGAATCAGGAGGAATTCTAATACCTAGTGTTACCCCACTTGTATCGATAATAATGCTGCCCCACTTGTGTGGCTGGGCTGAGTACCCGCAGCAGAAACGGTTTACTCTGCTAAAGTCACCATCTTCCCAGCTTTCAGGAACATGCATAGCTGAATTAAAAAAACATTTTGGCATTTTACAGAAAGACACTCCATTTCTTTCTATTCTTGTGCTTTCAACCTCGTTCCAGGTTGTGATGGTAACCAGTGTGAATCCCATGGGTGATCCAAGAAAGCTATAGATTTCTGAAGTGTAGACAGAATTCTGAATTCAGCAAGGGGTTCTGTGTGTGGATTCCTCAAGGTTTTCCCCCAAAAACGAACTGTTAAAAATAAAGGAATTTTGAAAAGGAGCAAGAAGAATCGGTAATCATCTGTAACTTTTTGTCACAATTGTTGATTTACAAAATCAACCAATTTACATCTACTAGACCCTTCTAGTTATGAGGGTTTGTATGTTCCCTAAGAATCCGATGTAACCAGCACCACCAACTGCGCTGCGCTGTACAATGGGTTTTCAGTGTGTACCGAGTATCGGCCAATTCATATTGTGAAATATGGAGAGTGAAAAATGGATTTAAGGAAAACCTATCTATTCCTGAAATGGGTACAAAATATGAAGTTTAGTAGCAGTGGTATTTGTACTTCTCTGAATTTGTGGGTAGCCATAGTTGCATGTGATTCAAAGCGCATTTTTCAAAATCTCTTCTTTCTTACACACTGGCTAACATTTGGAAGTCACAAAAGCAGCAAATCCAATAGGTAATACAAATGTTCTACTATTCTATGTTCTCACGTCTTTTGATAAAATAGTATGTCACCTTTGTGTGTATGCCTAGTGCCTGCTACAGGAAGCGGGTCAAAATGCAACATTGATGCATCACATTTTTCCACTGAAAACTCACCCATTTTCTCAGTGTTGGTAGCTGTGGATTTTAGGCACTAGCTCAGGAAGCTCCTAGGGAAACCTAACAAAACTCTAAATTGTGAGTACTAGATACCTAGGGAATCCTGGTTAGAGTCGCTTGCATAGATTTTTTTAGCCAGAATCCAGTACAAACCTCAAACTTTGACTACAAAAACAAATTTTTCTCACATCTCTGTGATGGAAAGTTCTGGAATCTGTGAGGAGCCACTAACTTCCTACCACCTAGCATTCCTCCAAGTTTTCCAATAAAAATGGTACCTCACTTGTGTGGATAGGCATAGTGCCTGCAACAGGATGACATTTTTAGCTATATTTTGCCAATTGTCTTGGTTCCCTCCAGGAGAATCCACAAACTCTGCATACCTTTAGAATCCCCAGGATGTTGGAAAAAGAACTCACATTTGGCATGAACACTTGCCCCCGGCAGTTGAGAGGTTAACAAAGTGAAATGCTATTTGGTTTGTCAATCTTTTTTAAACATGTTGAGCAGCAGCTTGCACTGGACTGGTGTTTATTTGCTGTCAAATACTATGATACAATAAAAAACTAACTACTAGTGGGTAAAAATCATCCTTAACTGGAATGATCACATGCTGGGCAGGCACTCTAAAAGAACCTGCAGTTCTTCCACGCCTGAATGCTCACTCTAAATTATGTGGAAACTGAGCACTTTGCAGAGGTCTGCAAAGTAGGCTGAAAGTGTGTTTCCTTTGCTTGGAGACTGGCCTTGTGTTATGCCTGTACCACGTCTTTGCCAGGTTTAAAGGTGACATTGAGTCTAGAAAAAGGAAACAAAGTTCTCTTTACCCTGACCTGTATCTCTAACAGTCTCCAATGCAGTCATTCTAAAATGACCCTTTGTTTGATCATGTCTGCTTTGGCTGTGAGCTCTTTAAAGATGTCACTAATGGCATGGTCCCTTTAAAAACATAAACTTTGGCCCTCATCACAACCCTGGCGGTCCGAAGACCGCCAGAGTGGCTGTGGCAGTGTCACCTCCAATGGGCCGGTGGTGAATACAGCCAAATTAGGAGTTTGGTGGTTTAGCCGAAGCCAGAGCGCCAAGCCTCCACCCGTCCCGCCACATTACCACATTCCGCTGGGCTGGAGGTGAGCACCTCTAGTACGGTGGATTGCGTGATACCGCTAGTGGTATTATAAGGCTGGAGACCGCCAGCATTTTTCTGGCAGTCGTACCACTAGAAAAAGCTGGTGGTCTTTCACCCTGGCAACAGGAATAACCATTCCTGTCACCAGGATACACACGTCCACAGAATCACACACATGCACTCACACACTTCTACAAACAAACACACCCCCACTCACCCACAGAAATGCAACATACACACCCATTCACACTGACTAACACCGCATACAGGTACACATTCACTCCCCCCTCCCCCATGCGCATACCTACAGTCACACACCCTTGTACCACATACGTACATTTACCCCGCTGCACTGCATACATACATTCACACCCCCTCCCACCTGTGCCGCATACACTCACACCCCACTGCCCCCTGCATTGCATACACGCACACACCCGCTCTCCCCGTTCACTCACACAAACACTCACCCCCTCCCCGTCCACTTACACAAACACTCCCCCCACCCTGCATTCACAACACACACACATGCACTCACACAATCACACATAGACACACACACACACCTTCCCCTGTCGGACGATCCCCGTACCTCGTCCATCGAGGAGGTCATCCGGGAGGGGACGGGTCCCGGCACTTCCACAGCTGGCATTGCCTCGCTATCTGGACACCACCACACCGTATTACGGGTTGTAATACGGTGTGCAGTCTCTTTTTGGCCTGGGGAGTGGTGTGTGAATGTATGTATGAGGTGCAGGGGGAAGGGGGTGTGAATGTATGTATGTGGTGCAGGGGGTTGTGAATGTATGCATGGGGTGCAGGGGGAGGGGGTGTGAATGCATGTATGCACTGGGGAAGGGGGTGTGAATGTATGTATGTGCATGGTGCATGCGTGCGTGTATGCTGTGTTTGTCAGTGTGAATGGGTATGTATGTTGGGTATGCATGGGTGAGTGGGGGGGTGTTTGTGTGTAGAAGTGTCTGAGTGCATGTGTGTGGGTATGTGGACGTGTGTGCGAGTGTATCCTGGCGACAGGAATACTTATTCCTGTCGCCAGGGTGCAAGACCACCAGTTTTTTCTGGCAGTGCTACCGCCACAAACATTCTGGTGGTCTCCTGCATCATGATACCTCTAGCGGTATCACACCATCCGCCATGCTAGAGGTGCTCACCTCCAGCCCGGAGAAATGCGGTAATGTGGCAGGACGGGTGGATGCTCAGCGGTTTGGCTTCGGCCAAACCCCAAACTCTTAATTTGGCAGTATTCACCACCAGCCCGTCGGCGGTGACACCGCCACAGGTGCCCTGGCGGTCTTCAGACTGCCAGCGTCATGATGAGGGCCATAGTGCACACACAGAATGTCTGTGTGTTTCAGTCTGTTCTGTCCCAAAGATTGGTTTCTGTAG
Organism: Pleurodeles waltl; assembly: GCF_031143425.1. Taxonomy (NCBI): domain Eukaryota; kingdom Metazoa; phylum Chordata; class Amphibia; order Caudata; family Salamandridae; genus Pleurodeles; species Pleurodeles waltl. The sequence continues at coordinate 741,146,830 of NC_090450.1, read as the reverse complement.
TCTGATGTCAGTCTGACCGCACACACTATATAAGGTTCCACACTTCACATTCTAGATACACCTATAATAGAAAGGTTTTCAAGGAAGTGATCCAGTACATCTGGGGAACAGAGCTATGCTTTCAAAAGTACCTAAAATAAGGAAACAACGTATGCCTGAGACACAGTCATGATCGCTTTCAAGAAAAAAAACAATCTACCTGTAGTGTTAGAGAGAAGGGATATAAAAATTGGTTTTTCACTAATGCTCTTATATTACTATTAATTTAAACGTTTTGGTATAAGTAGCTTGTAGACTTTAAGAGAGAACCTGCAATTCTCTGTTCCTTATGAATCAATTAAATGTCATAGCAGTCCAAAAAATACCCATACTGATATGCATAAAGTCATATATAATAATTTCTCTAATACCTGCCTTTCAGGTGGTTAAGTGGATTAGTATATTGATTGTACTGATCTCATTTTCATCCCATGATCACAGGTTTCATTGTAAGTCATAAGATGAGTACCAATGAGTTTCATAAAATCAAACATTTGTTATCTAATACCAAGAATATTTTTTGAGAAAACATATAAATTACAAATTCACATGTTGTTATTTGATGGGTTAGATTTTTCAATGTTTGAGACAAGGTTTTTGTACAACACAGTCAAGACATCTAAAAAAAGAACTTTTCTTTATTGGTGAACAAACCTTTACAATTTGGGAAAAAGATCACTTTTCTTACAATCTTTAGTTTTTACTTCTTCACACAAGTCTGAGAAGCTAATATATTAATTCAAAGAGTATGAATTAAAACCCATACACATATGCACTTGGCTTTACAATTGTTTCTACATGGATGGGGATTAGGAGACTGAACAAAGGACGGAGCTTGCTGTGAGAAGGGGTATCAGCAGCAGGGGTCATCAGGGGTCATCAGTTCATGGACACCCAACCTCACATGTACATACTCACTCTCATGCACACCACATACACTCACAGTGAAAGAGTGGACTCTCCCTGATTGGGTTTAGATTAAACGTCTCTACCCAGTCAGCTGCTATGAACCATTAGCAATGCTATGGTCTGGTAAAGGGGGGCATAGCCATCCCACTTCAGGGTGTACCCCTACTACCCAACAGAGTTTAGTAATGTGCTTGTGAACAACATACCAAATCATGTAGTGCAGTTGACAGGAGACTTGTGACATAGGCCTTCTACTGTGGACTGTGGACAAGGCTGAATAATAAAATAAGGAGTTGGTTTTCATGTGGACACAGCTCCCATACTTTTCAACCCTGCATGCTATCAGTAATCATTTATTTATTTTGAACAAATTAATGAGTGAGGAGCCAGGTTTTAAGGACATTTCCGTATTTAATCAGGTTTTTTTTTTTTTTTTTTTTTAATCTGTTTATTAAACGTAACTCACAAACTGCAGTACATTTCACTTAGTATAGTAAGAGAATGAACATTTTCTTTTTGCATGTACATCCACACGTACTTGTAATTTTTGTTCAATACGGTTTCATTTTAGCGTACTGGCATACAACTTAAATTTGTGCAATTTGTAACAATAGTCATATCTTTTATTATGCTTAGGTATATATAGTGACTTTCTAAGTAATAACGGTAACATTCGGCTGTGGAGGCATGAGAGGTATTTACACTTTGCTTGTGTATTATGTAATTAGTAGTGAAGTCAGGACAGGGCTAACGGGTTAGTAGCACACGATCTTGTCACCTAAGTTCTCACCTGGATGGAGCTTCGTTTGTTGCTTGCTTTTATGTTTTGGTCGGATATGGTGGTGTCAGCGGAGATAATGTGAGAGGCATGAGAGGTCTGTTGTTATGAATGTTGAGTGTTAAACAGGAGGTCTTGTTTCGTATGCCTAGCGTTTCAGGGGGGGTACATATTGTCTCTGGTTTCGATTTTTACTGCAAAGTGATCCCACTTTTCAGCACACTCTTGTATCTGACCCTTATATTGCAACTGCCTTAATGTGTGAGCCTCTGCTAGTGTGGAACTGTACAAGTCTTTAAGCCAGGCGGAATAAGGAGGGGCATTTGGGGCTTTCCAGGTTGTAGCGATCAAACGCTTATATATTACAAATGAAAGATCTATAAACTTGTGAATGTGTTTATCTCCCTTGCCCCAATGTCGCATACCTAGCAAACAGGATTCCGGAGTGGGTGCAAGCACGCAACCTACTATGGGGGTCATTACAACCCTGGCGGAACAAGTCCGCCAGGGCCGTGGGACGCGGTGGCACCGCCGACAGGCCGGCGGTGCCCCGCGGGGCATTCTGACGGCGGCGGCTCAGCCGCGGTCAGAGAAGGGAAACCGGCGGTCTCCCGCCGGTTTCCCGCTGCCCCAAAGGAATCCTCCAAGCCGGCGCAGCATGCTGCGCCGGCATGGGGATTCCGACTCCCCCTCCCGCCATCCAGTTCCTGGCGGTTCTCCCGCCGGGAACCGGATGGCGGGAGGGGGAGTCGCGGGGCCCCTGGGGGCCCCTGCCGTGCCCATGCCTATGGCATGGGCACGGCAGGGGCCCCCGTAAGAGGGCCCCTAAAAGTATTTCAGTGTCTGCAAAGCAGACACTGAAATACGCGACGGGTGCAACTGCACCCGTCGCACCTTCCCACTCCGCCGGCTCTATTACGAGCCGGCGTCATCGTGGGAAGGGAGTTTTCCCCTGGGCTGGCAGGCGGTCTTGTGAAGACCGCCCGCCAGCCCAGGGGAAAACTCGGAATACCCTCCGCGGTCTTACGACCGCGGAGCGGTATTTCGGAGGGGGGAAGCCTGGCGGGCGGCCTCCGCCGCCCGCCAGGCTCGGAATGAGGGCCTATGTCTGCTGTGGTTTCAGTGATGCGACACCAGCCAGTATTTATTGGATGGCAGTCCCAGACCATATGATAAAAATTAGCAGCGGGAGTAGCGCATCTAGAGCATTCTGGTTTAGAGTTTGGGTATATTTTATTGATGCGGCCCGGTGATAGGTATGATTGGTGGATGTAGTTAAATTGTGTATATCTCAGTCTAGTGTTGCGGGATACAGACTTAATCGTGGCAATGGCTGCTTCCCAGGTTTTCTGGGCGGTTGGTGTAGAAAGGACGGCGTCCCAGCGGAGTTTGACCTGAGTCAAGGCAGTGCAAGTACCTGTTAAGAGTATTTTATATAATTTAGTGATGATGTCCTTTGCGTTGCCCATTGTAAGTATTCAGGTAAGTAGAGGGGATTCGTCGGGTTCATTGGGATTGCGTCCCCAGAGATTATGTAGGAGTTTGGTGATGGCACTGAATGTCAAGAAGGCCCTGGGTTGCATAACTCCAGCAGACACCAATTCTGCAAAGGTGCTTGCTTTAGAGCCCGAATAAAGGTCCCCTGTGTTCAGTGTTTTTGGTAACACTTATATCATGATGAGAGGAGAGAGCATGAATGCCCGGCACTTGAGACAGTGGCATTGAGGGAGAATAGGGGGGAGTTGGGGTTCTGCCCTGGACATATCTCCGCCAGCAGTATCTGGCCGTATCCAACAGGGGAGATTTGTTAAGTGGATAGGGAGGTCCAGCTAGCAAAAATGTCAGTATTGTTTGTGGTGCCGTATAAGCAGTTATCGCTGCACACTCTGGGGTGGACAATTCGTTAAGCCACATGGTTACCCATTGAAGCTGGGCTGCTGCGTAATATAATTCAAAGTTCGGCATGCCGAGCCCGCCCTCTTCTTGTGGATATTGTGTAATGGTTAGCGCTACCCTACGTCTGTCCTTGCCCCATAACAAATCAGTTAGTAAAGAGTGTAATTTATGAAAAAACGAGCGTGGAAGAGATATCGGGAGTGCTGTAAAGTAATATCAAAATCTCTGTAATATTAACATTTTGGCTATGGCCATTCGGCCCATGGGTGATAGAGGAATTGAGCTCCAGAATGACAAGGAACCGCGAGTAGAACGTAGCAGCCTGTCGAGGTTGCCCTCTCTTAGGTCCGTCATGGAATGATATACATGAACACCTAGATATTTAAAAGTCTGATGTGCCCATGTCAGTTGGTGTAGGGGTAGTATCATTTGCTGTTCATTAGGTATACGTGTAAGAGGAAAGATACATGATTTAGTCCAATTGACGCGTAAGCCAGAAGAGAGGGCAAAATTATCCAGAATTTGCATTACCCCTGTTAAGGAGGAGGTATAGTTACGCAGGTATACCAGGGCATCATCTGCGTATAAGGATATAATATGTTATGCATTAAATTCTTGGACGCCCCATACATGGGCGTAGCTGCGGAGCTTAATTGCCAATGATTCCATAGCTATTGTGAATAATAAGGGAGAGACAGGGCAGCCCTTTCTGGTGCCTCTGCCAATGGGGAACGGCTCCGATATTACTTAACCCGTTTTAACGCGGGCTGTTGGTTTGGAGTATAGTGTTGCGTTCCAACTGATGAAGCCGTTCTGAAAGCCATACGCTTTAAGAGTGCGGAAGAGATAGTCCCAGCCAAGCGTATCAAATGCTTTTTCTATGCCTAAAGATACGGCCACTGTTTCTGCTTCTGTGGTGCTATGCATTATACGAATTAGTCGTCTTATGTTTAGAAAAGTATTTCTCCCTGGGATGAATCCCGATTGGTCAGGGTGAATTAGGTTTGGTAGATGAGGGAGTAATCTATTTGCTAGGATCTTCCCTAGACGTTTACAGTCAGAATTTAGCAGAGAAAGTGGTCTGTAAGATTTAACGTCCAGTGGGTCGCGGCCTGGTTTTGGCAGTACCACTATCAGGGCTTCACGCATGGAGTCTGGCAGCTGTTTTCTATTGCGTGCTTCGTTAAATACCTTGAGCAGGGGCTGCAGGAGGTGAGTGGGTTGTGAGTTATAGTATTCCACTGGTAGTCCGTCTGATCCAGGGGTTTTGCCACGTGCCATTTGAGAGAGAGCTAAACGTAGTTCTTCAATAGTAATGGGACCATCTAGTATATCTGCGTTGTTGGTAATGTTTAGGTTTTGGGGAATCAGCGATAGGAGTTCAGTCAGCTGTTGTTCATTTGGGGGAACTGGTGGGTTGATATAAGGAGCGTAAAACATGTGAAAGGACTCGTTAATTTCAGCCTGAGTATTAACCACATTTCCTGAGTGTGTTCTGATCGCGCCTATGGGCGAGGATTGTGATGGCTGACGAACCAGCCATGCTAACAATTTGCCTGACCTGTCTCCTTCTGCATGCTGTCAGGCTCTAAAATGTCTATATTCGTGTCTGCTGAGTCTGATGTCAGCCTCGATATGTCTAGACTTCAGCGAGTTTAATGTTTCTAGTGAGGTTTTGTTTGCAGTGACCTCAATCTCTGCCTTACGCATTCTGGATTCTAGCACTAGTAGCTCCTTATTAATCGTTCTTTTGACCCCCACTGAGGCTGCTAAGCAGTGACACCGCACTACAACTTTGTGAGCGTCCCATTCGGTGCCGCGCGCTGATGTTGTGTTTTTGTTTAAGGCGAAATAGTCCGATAAGCATTTGGCTAGCTCAGCATGAAATGGAGGGTCTATGAGGGCATCTGGCTGCAGGCGCCATGTTGGAATATGAGTGTGCATGCGGCCCCATAGCAAGGTGGCATAGAGCGGGTTGTGGTCTGATATGGTACGGGCCAGATAGCCTGATGTGGTTATTTTTGGAATTATGTCAGTTGATGCGAATAACACATCTATTCTAGTGTGTAGTTTGTGCACTGGTGAGTAGAAAGAATACTCGCGGAGTGTGGGGTGGCCGGTTCTCCAAATTTCTCTTAACCTATTATTGGAGGCCTATTCTGCTAGTCCGAGTGAGGCTCGTTTAGCTGGGGTGTTGTCTAGTGGGGGGATTGAATGGTCTTTCTGAGTGTCTAGGACGCAGTTAAAATCACCACCCCATATGGTATCTATCTGCGGGTCGCTGAGTTTACTATTGTTGAGTGACCATAAAAAATCCCATTGATTTGCATTGGGAGTATATAGTGCTACCAGTGCTATGGGGTTACCATCTAGTGCACCTTCTAGGATCACATATCGTCCATTTGGGTCGCATTGTGTGCGAGACATAAGGTTTTGTTTTTTTCTTACAGGTACTGGTAGAGTGTTCCAAACGTGGGGGCACTAGACGCAGAATACATTTTCTCCCCAATTCTATAGCTTGATCTTAGGGACTGAGAAGAAGAAGGAGTTGACAGATCTTAATTCTGGTATTAGGTGATACTTCTAATTTTGCTATGGGACTGGGTTTCAAACACTGAAAGGTAACACCCCTTAGGCCTCAAGCTAAAAGCATTGTAATGTGATTCATGGTCACTTTACAGAAAGCACATACATTTGTAAAATATTCTCACACTTCTATATAGGAGATCCCTTCCCCGATAGTGTGACTACCAAGAAACACACCACAGAACAACTGGCATTTCCTTTACTTAGCTTTTGTTTGAAAGAAAAGTCTCCACCAATAACCTACATCTTGCTGAAGAACCACATCCACAGGTACAGCTGGAGGCACAGCTGTGTGATGTGACCCAAAAGGGGAAAATCAAATCTTAAGCTAACAAATGACGCAGGGCTCAAACCTCTCACTTGTGCCAAAGGTCTTGGTGTTTGCAAAACATAGAAGTGCTTGCAAAGATGACCCAAACTATTACCTACATCACTACAATCCATGATCAAGGTCTGTCTGTCGTGATGGCCAGAATCTCACTCTCAGATCATCCTGTGTCCACACATTGCAAGGAGATCCATGGGACCTGAAGTCAGAGGAAGATTTGTTTGATCTAAATGAAGAGTTGAAAGAAGAATATACTACTGATCTTGACATAGACTGTGCTTGGCTTCCAGGAGCCAAGCTGTGATTCACACTCTTTTGTGCCTTTGGCTTCTGTAAATTCCTCTAGCACTGACCAGTCATCTTCCTCTTTCTCTCCTGCTGATTTTCCTCCACTACTATCCCTTTACCTCTAATTGTCTCTTTCTTTCATCCTGCTTGTCCCTTCCCTGAAGAAATATCAGGCCTCATGAGCATCTTATCACCATCATGTGAGAAAAACATTTTTGTGTACATTTTGAGGGATTTAGGATGTACATGGTATTTCTATAGCACAAGCCTAGCTAAAAGCGGAGCTCTGTACATGGTCAAAGGCAAGCATAAAGTCATAGAGTATTAGGAGAGAAAGCTGAGTTGTGGACAGTTAATGCATTATAATGCAGTGTTCTTTAAAGAGGGGAGTCTTAAACTCTTTCCTAAATTATAGCCGCGTTAGAGTAGTCCAGATGGATATGAGGAGTTTATTCCAAATCCTGGGTGCATGGATTGAAAAGGCCTGTTTTTATGTTTTTTTGTTTAAACCTCTGCGATTGCAGTCTGATGGTGTCCTGACTTCAAATGTGCTAAGAACCACCAGAGAAGATGAGCTTCTCTGCAAGATAAGTTAACAGCGGCTTTGCAAATGATGCGGCTGGTTATAAAGATGGTCTGGGCTGGCAAGGGGAGCAAATGGTGTTCCATTAGGATAGTTGAAGTGATCATATTTCTTCAAGGTCTGAATGAGAAGTGCTGCAGTGTAGCATGATCCTATGTCCATGGAGTATGGCTTTACCACCATCCAGATGCAAACATACAAGGGCTTGAACTGTAGTTCTCAAGTCACATTCTGGAGAAACAGTTTGACTTTCTTTGAAGCCACAGCTGGTACTAGTGTACCTTTGTATTTTTTGGCAACGTGATCTTTGACAGAGAGGTTGGTGTCCATGGTGAATCAAAGTGATTTGGCATTCAGTGAGAGTTAGGGTTCAAAGCCATCATGATTCATCTCATTGAGCCAGGTTTGTACTGTATCTTGTTTATTGTTTTTAAAAATAACAAGAATTCTGTCTTGGTTGGGTTGGGCTTCAGGTAGGCACTAGACATATAGGTCTGGATGATGTGAAGGCAGTATTTGAGGCGTTGGATTCCTCAAGCAGAGGGAACTTTCAAGTACAGTTGTGTACCTTGGTAAATACCTCAGCATAAGGGTAAATCTTGATGTTGCTACATGTGAGCTGAGCACCAAGAGGCTCCATGTAAAGACTGAAAATGACAGGAGACAGTATGGAACCCTGTGGGACTCCACACTTGATAGGGGTCTTTTATGACCTGGAGGTGAAAAAACTGGTGTTAGTTGGAAAGGTAGGAGGAGAATCAGTGAAGGACATTGCTGGTGAATCCCATTCACCACTCAATGGTGCATATAAGGGTGGGATGGCCGGCTGTGTCAAAGGCAGCTGAAAGGTCCAACAATGTCAGGTAGCAGGAGTCATCTTTACTTCTGGTCAAGAGAACATTGTCTTCGCTGTGTACGGTGGTGGTTGTTGTACTGCAGTGTTCTCTGAAGCCAGACTTGTAGTTGTTCAGGAGATAGTTAGCTCTGATGTGATCTTGGAGTTGAACATAGTCAGCTTGGATCTGGTGCAGGTTTCTTTTGGTTTTTGAGCATCTCATTTTCTGCCCACCACCACAGAGAATATCATTTATTGCAACACAAAAATTTACAACATGGTAGTTTACAACCAGTTTTTACAAATACAGGCCCTTATTATGAACACGGCGGTAAACACCGCACCACCGGCGGTGGTGGTAACAACCGCCAACAGATGTGCAGTCCAAACCTCCAACTAATGAACCAACCTAAACACAGGCATCCTGAAAACCACTCACCGCCAGCAGAGGAGTGCTGATAACGACGGCAGAGCCCGCCCACAGGCCAACGGAAAGGCCCTACCTGCCCATCAAATAATGAAGCACTAGACCGCCGTCAGTTCTGGGGCGGGAACCACAGCCACGCAAAGCCAGGCGGAAACGAACCAAATATAAGGAAACACTCACCGGAGGCTCACACAACACGCCGAAGCAGACATGGATAGAGAGTTGCAGATCATGCCAGCCCTGCTCCTTGCCATATATCTCCACGACCAAGACTGCCGACGAAGATGATGACGGTAAGTACTGCAACCTACTAAGAAAGGGCACAGTTACATACCCACCCACTCCACCCACCCTGCAACACTCCCACAACCCTTCACAGCAGCATAAGCCATACACCCCACAGCAAGAGGTACTTACCCGACACAAATCCAACCTGTCCAAAGTACACACATGTGCTCAACATCCCCAAACAATGAAATGATAAACCAGGGATCCAGAGTGTGCCATTAACAACACAGGCCACACATTAACTTTTATTAAGCTCAATGAGCAGTATAAGTGCACCATAAGGCCAATGGCCAGTCCAGAGTAAGTAGTCCGATGGGCCACATTGGCCCTAACTTGACTCCCACAAGTGCAACGGTACTCCACCTCATAGGGGCAACAATGGGGCATCCAGGCACCTCAGGGAACAGGGGCAGGGGGTGGTGGGGAGTTAAGACTGGGAGGGGGGGCTTAGATTTACATTTGAAAGGTGGAGGGGGCTTGGGCTTTGTGCTTGCAGCTGGTGGAGCGGACTTGGCCTGGGGTGCGGCAGATGTTCCCCGGCCAGCACGGGGTCTCTTTCTCACAGGGGAGCTAGCACAGGAATGGGAAGGGTGGACAGGGGCAGGCTGTGACGTGGGAGGAGTGGACAGGGCAAGGAGGTGGGCACGTTTAGGGATGAGATGGGGTGGGCCAGTGGGTTCAAATAGGTCTACACAGGATAGGAAAAGTTTCTTAGGGGCAATTGGGGAGGACCTGGAGGAATACATGGGAGAGGAGGTAGAGGGAGTGGCTGAAAGTGGTGAAGTTGTGCGTGACGTGGGTGCAGGTGACTGGACAGTATGCTGAGGTGTGGTGGATGTGTGATGGGTGAGTGTTTTGGTACATTTGAGTTTCTTGGGAGGTGGGAGGTGGACAAAGTGGGCCAAGACAGGCTGCCAGTGTAAATGTATGTTGTCTGGGTGTCTGCAAGTCTGGTGAGTGTGCTGCATGTGTCAACTAAAGTCGCTGTGGTGAGTGCAGGTGTGGTGTCTGGGGTGCATGAATGGATGTTTGCTATTGTGGTGACTGCAAGAATAGGCTCAACAACATTGAATAAGGGTGCAGTGCCTGTGGGTGTGCATGTAGAGGGGGCAGACAGGGAGGCGGAAGAGGGGGACACACTGGGGGAAGTGGATGCTGGTGTGTATGCATGTGTATGTTGGCTGTGTGTACGCCTGTGGTGGGAGGTGTGGTTCTTGTGTTTTGAAGTGTGCTTCTTGTGTGTTGAGGTGCCTGCGGGTCAGAATGTGTGCTTTGGACAGGTGAAGGGAGTGGGGTGCTGGAAGTGGTAGAGGTGGTTGGAGGGGGGACGGAATGACCAGGGACACTGGCTGCCGTCAAAGATGAGGCCAGAGCCTGAAAAGATCTCTGTAGGCGAGACACAGCACCGTGAATGCCATCCAGATAGGCATTGGTCTGCTGCACCTCTGATGCTAGCCCCTGGATGGCATTGACGATGGTTGTCTGCCCTACAGAGATGGTTCTCAGGAGGTCAATAGCCTCCTCTGTAATGGCAGCAGGGCTGACTGGGGCAGGGGAGGAGGTGCCTGGTGCAAAGGAGACGCCCACCCTTCTGGGTGAGCAGGCATGGGCAACTCAGTGGGGAGCAAATGAGAGGGCGGTGTTGGAATGGGGGGTTGTGGAAGATGATACAGAAGGGGTTGGCCCACTAGGGTCCGCCACCTCCAGGGAGCTCCCATCGGAGGAGGTATCAGAGTCACTACCTCCAGTGGTAGTTGCCTCCCCTGTAATACTCCCCTCGCCCTCCAGCCCACTGGTCCCCTTGGGGTCGGACGACTCTGCCTCCGAGGAACTGTGGGCCGCTGCATCCCCACTCGCCGCTGCCTCAGCTCCCTCGCCAGATGATGCTGATGTACACAGACAACACAAGAGAACACGGATGGGGAGACAAAACAGGAGAGACACTTGTAAATAGCTGAATGGAGGTACATTACTGGTTCACACATACACCGACCCTGTAAATATTCCACCAGGTAGCACCTACCGCTATACACATGGCTATGCCCCTGACTAGTAGCCAGAACCCTGCTCTAAAGCCATTCCCCACAGCACTGAAGGACCTGACGTACTGCAGACTTGACGCTTACAACCCTACTCCCCAAGGGGGCCATTATGTAGATGGACATCAGTCAGAGTCCCTGCCACTAGACAGCATACATACAACTGCACACACATACATCCATCAAGGAGCCAAAGTATGGTATTTGTACTCACCCCCTTGTGACTGCTGTGCAGCCTTCAAGTGCCCATCCAGGTCCGGGTACGCCACCGCCAGAATGCGTCGTATAAGGGGGGTCAGTGCCCGACGGGCACCCCTTCCTCGTTGGGAGGACTTCCCCAGCTGGGCCTCACAGATCTTCCTCGCCCAGCGCCGAAGGTCCTCCCAACGCTTCCTGCAGTGGCTGCTCCGCTGGTTGCAGACCCCCAGGGTCTGCATCTCCCTGGCAATGGCCTGCCAAAGTCCCCTCTTCTGATGGGATGCAGATAGGAATTACAATGAGGCCCATGGACATACTAGGAGGGTGACAGAGCGCACAATAGGTCTCCTAAAGGCTAGATTTTGTTGCCCACATATCTCTGGCGGTTCCCTGGCCTATCGGCCTGAAAAGGTGTGTAGAATAGTGGTGGCCTGCTGCATGCTGCACAATGTAGCTGTGAGGAATTCTATCCCCCTCTTGGAGGAGGAGGGTGCCGTATATCCAGACCTGCTTCCTCAGAGAGGGGATGAGAGTGATGGTGATGATGAGGAGCGGGAAGATGTACATTCCAGTGTTGCGTAGGCTTTCATTATCCTAATGAGACTACTGGATTTTGAGCAGCAAGATCGTTCACAGTGTGGGGGACTAAGTCTGACCCACGGTGAAGGACCCTTGTCACTCTAAATCCGGGTTTTGCTCCGGCTAACTAGTAGTGCCTCATCTCTCCCAAAGGGAAGACACAATTGGGCAGCTGAGCGCATGGCATCTTAGCACTTCTCAGGGAAGTCGTGGTCACTCAGGTCACAACTGGTTCTCTCATACACGGTACGGTCTCATATATAAATGACAAAGGCAGTTTAAGTTTTAAATATTGGTTTAATAAAAGAACTGCATTTTACATAGCAAAGCGTGAGCTGCAATAACCAGAACTCCACAACACAGTAGGATTAAAATAGTAACGATGAAAGTGAAGCACAAGAATAAGGCTATCATAGTGCAACTAGATTAGGTTCTCTCTAAGTTATATTCTCTCTCTGCACTAGGACTTTAGATGTTCTAAGAAAATGTCCCTACGTAAGGATGCGTATTTTCTACGAACACTAGAGACTAAACTTCTACCACGTTTACCGGCAATGTACCAGACGGTAGCCTTGACTGAAGCACAGGGTGAGCAAGAATGCATTATTTGAGAACACAGTGCTGAACTAAGCTAAACAGTGTGATAGAAAGAAATAAAACAAGACCGTAAAACTGGTTATTGTAAAATAACAGTGCGAGTCTGAATAAAATGTATCTAGGGCAAAGTGCACAGAGGCCTAATATATTAACCTAACGTGCATGAAGCTATATTAAAAATGGCTATACTACACCCTCCCCTTGTCAGTAGAAAGTGGTTTAAGCCGAAGCTAAAAATGCCCTAAGCTAAAATATAAGGAAAACCCTATTCAATTTCAACAAGTTAAGAGGACACACAAGCATGGTGATTTTCAATTTAAAAAATGAGCATGCGGCCAAATGCCGAATTCAAAGGATAATGTCAATTTAGAATAAGTCCAAATCAAGCATTGGTCATGGAAAGCAGGAGATTCTCCACTTCGGCAGATGACAAAACCGGAAAATCCACGCCAAAGACTAGCAAGGAGCAGGTGTGTTCCAAAGCCCCAGTATCAACCATGGCGACATCCCGTGCAGTGCCTATGAACGAGTTAATATCAACTTCCTCCAGGAAGGGTATCTCGTAATCAGCCTCTCAAAGCAAACGCAGCCGCAGCACACATGTCTGGTAATGAGCCCTCATCGAGAACATCAACAGATCAGCATCAACCACTGTGGGGCGTTGCTGTGAGAGACAAACGTCCAGTGCATGTTCAAAAGAGCACCAACGGCGCCGAAACACGGGCTGCCCACAATCCAAAACCGGTCTGAATGAACGGTTACACCCCAAATATTGCGGCGGGGCAGCCATTGCGGAAAAACAACAGCAACAGCAAAATGCCGGCTAATGAAGCCAAAGTTATCGGAAATCCCCCAAAAATGCTTCAGAAAATTGAATGAATAGCCGAAGGTATTAAACCGAATATGGAAGAGAAGGTGTGAACGAAACCAACACCAATGGCTTTGAAAAAATGTGCTAATCCAGCCGTGCTGGAAGCATTAAATACACGTCCCACGAGCTCACCAAAATGGCTCAGAAAGTTTGTATTTAACAGGAACTGTATTTCCGCCGATGACCTTGCCACCTGAAGTGCGTAGGTCTCGCGTGCAGATGTAAGGGCCACATGCTTCTGAAACAATAAAGCCTTCAGTCTGCTTAACTTGTCAAAATTCATCTTGGAAGTAGCAATGTGAGGCCAAGTATCTGCTACCTCCCTAATTTTAGTGGGGGAAAACAACACGTTCCCGCAGCAAGTAACGACCTTAGTGACCGAAACAACATAAACTATTCCGGCCCGAATGCCACAACAGTCTTCACTATTGAGGAGGACGTAGCTGCCGTTTGAAAACACCTGGAACGTGCGTTTAATCAAGGGGACTGGAACTCCCTTCAGATAGCAAGCCAAGTTCGCAACCGAGGCATTACATGCCCCATGCAAGGACAGCTGCTTACAAATCATCGAATGGCTGACTGAAGTCTCACATTCACTGCTGCTAAGAAAGACCTCTTTCATGCCATTGAGACATTTGTACAAGAAGGAAAGCTCCCACACCTCATGGATGTAACTATCTCCCAACCTTTCATATCTGCCTACAGGAACATGTTTCAAACAAGAAGTGAATTGTAATGTAGAAATAGGCAGATTAATAACCCGGTGTATCAACCACTCTGCTGAGGGAATCTCTGCCACGGTAAACGGCAATCTTTCTAACTTTTCAATGTGGAGCATGACATAAGTCGCCTCCTTCTTAGCCATTAGTTGTTGTTGTCGCGTTAAATTAAAGGAAAAAAATATTTCCCTGGCACTGATGTGCTGCCACGGAACGCGACCCGCCTTCAATGTCTGAAGCGTCCAACCCAACCCAACGGCATAATGGACCTGGTCTGACTCTGTCCATGATATAAAGAAGACATATCAGATCTTATAATGTCTATAGCAGAAGAAATAGTGTTGTTATTTGTATATATCCGGTCGGACAAGGTGTGAATTCCATTATCCACAACAGCTAATGCATTTTTCACATTATCCTGATCTATCTGCCTTAATCGGGCTGCAGCCTCTTGTTGGGAAAGTTTCCATATTTCATTGTATACTTCATACAAGAAACATTTCCTACGTGGTGTCTTCGGGCCTGACAAAAAATCTTGTAAGTCAGTGTTATTAGACAGGAGAGTGAGATGTGTCTTAACTGCATCTAGCGAGGATGATTTTAGCCATTGCTGGCACAATTTTCCCACACTATGGGCCTGATTCTAACTTTGGAGGACGGTGTTAAACCGTCCCAAAAGTGGCGGATATACCACCTACCGTATTACGAGTTCCATAGGATATAATGGACTCGTAATACGGTAGGTGGTATATCCGCCACTTTTGGGACGGTTTAACACCGTCCTCCAAAGTTAGAATCAGGCCCTATATGTCGTAATTATTTCAGCATGTTCTGGTGATATATAGCCAGGGTCTGACCTACTCGTTCGGAAACCCCCCGAGGAGGTGACAAAACATTGATGACACCCATTGGTATCTATTGGCCACAATAACCACCCGCCTGGACGTGTCAGTGAAGTGTTAAATGTACCATTCTGGACCCATTCAGTAAGCTCACTAAAAGTTGCATTTGTGTGCTTTTGCCAGTTATCAAATTGAGCAGGGGCAGGTATGCTAGGCATGTTTAATTCTCTTATTGTAGCTAAACCTAAGCAGCTGGTCTGTTGTACTGTTTCATTTAAAAAAATCATTTGAACGGGAATGAGACATGCTCTAAACAATGTTTCTCTACCCTTAGTTTGCCAATTTTTTGTTCCCCAAACACTTTTCAAATCAACATTATTTGACCAATATTCATAACCCTTAATTGATAACCGGGAAACAAAGGAGTCCAAATATATAAATTTCGTGTTGGTCAATAACATTTGTTTATCCTTAGTCGGAGTTAACTTAAAATAATACGACTCAGCATTCTTTTGATGAGGCCCAGAAAAATACGTAAATTTATCAAAACACGTTTTGGAACTCCCTTGCGGGGGAGTTGGGCAATGTTCCAATTGCGTATAGCCAAATATTGTTTTTGGACCGCTGGCTTTATGTATGAAGTGGTGCCCATAATAATTATAGCAAAACATCTCACTATAATTGTCTCTAAACTGGTAAACTTCTTCATTTTCATTGACAGTGTAATATTGCAATTCTGTCATCATTGAGTCAACTGTCGTCACATCCCAATCATCAGATAAAATGCCTGGTATGACGATATCATTCATAGATAACTTTAGCACATATTGTATTTGAATTATTTCAGTGGGACCGTACATATCAAACATTACTTTATCCCACACAATCCCATCTGGAACTGGCACTGCAGATATGTTTGCAAAGGACAAGTCTCTTCAAACCTTATGTGATGAAAAATGTGGTTTCAAAACCTCCTCCACCTGTTCAACCGCTGATCTTTCGGGAAGAAAATAACCATGTATCAACAGAAAAAAGGTAATGACA
Source organism: Pleurodeles waltl (assembly GCF_031143425.1). Taxonomy (NCBI): domain Eukaryota; kingdom Metazoa; phylum Chordata; class Amphibia; order Caudata; family Salamandridae; genus Pleurodeles; species Pleurodeles waltl. Next base: position 741,130,984 of record NC_090450.1, on the reverse strand, counting down.
AACCCAATCCAAAGAAAAAATGCTAGCATAGTCAATAAAAGCCACAGATAGTTCCAAGGAAAAACAAAATACGTATCTGTGAGCTAACGCATCAGTTTACGTGGACCTGACAGGTCAGCAGTCGAAGAGGCGAACGAGTCTGATAGACCATTGTTGTTGTTGGCGAAGTAACCAGAGGCAGTTTGTGCAAAAGGCATTGCCGTAGTCAATGGAGGAGTTGGTGTTTCCCGCGGTGTTATACTGTAGACAGCACCATCCGTCACGTTTGTAGTCATGGTGACTCTATCAAATGTTTCCAAGTTGGTCGTCGTTAGTGGAACCAATGCAAGATCATCATCCACCCTCCCCAAGCTCGGAGAGTCAACAGTGTTGGTATAGACAACTTGAAGCGGAACATCTTCTCCAGTGGTGAGAGGGATTCGGGAACCACTGGACATCCGCTTGGTCGGCTGTGTAGAATCGGCCACATGTTGTAACTTGCCATTGTCAATAGAAACAAAGCAATTTTCTTTGGCCCCTGGCAACGGGAGTAGAATAACAGTTCTGGTTCCGTGTATCCCCAACACAGGGACTGGTGCTCGATAAGAAGGGCCAAATTATTTTTTCACTGCAACCTTTTCATGCACAAGATCCCCAACCCTGGGAATCCAGCCGGTAGGTGTTACTGGCAAATCCTTAATTCCTGTGGAGGCAGCACTTTTAGAAGAGTTATCTTCACGGAACTGCTGTAATTCCTGTAAAACAGAGACACGATCATTTTAGTCAAAAGGTGTTTCAGCCGCCTCCACACCAGGACCATCAAGATCCAGAACAAACATTTGTGTTCCGAACAGGCACTTATATGAAGTACGACCCCCCAGGGACCTTCTAGGCAGGTTATTTAGTGCTCTCTGAACTCCATACAGGTGGGTTAGCCAACTACGACCCGTACCTAAGACTCTGGCTGTCAAGGATTGCTTTAAATCGCGGTTTAATCGCTCCACTATAGAATTTCCCTTGGGATGAAATGGAGACGAGTATTGGAGCTGGACCCCCAACAAAGCCATGGTGTCCCTGAACGCCCTTGAGGCAAAAGCAGGGCCCTGGTCCGAATGGAATGCCGCAACTGCATATGCACCGACAAAGACTCGCAAATCTTTATTAACAGTCCGAGCGTCAGCCTAGCGTTGTGGCCACACCCACACAAATCTGGAGCAGGAATCAACAGCGACTAGTATGTATTTATATGCACTATCCGGTGTCAATGGACCACAATGATCCAGTACACACATTGTAATGGTCTCTTTGAGATTAAGAGGGGTGTCTGCGGCAGGCGCTTCGCTGTTGAAACCTTAGTTTGTTGACAGATGTCACAACAAAGGACATACTGCTTGGTCTCCTTATAGAGAACAGGCCACCAATAGCGGGCCTGTAATAGTGAAATTGTAGCTGCCACGCCAGCATGTGCAGATGCCACTCCCTCATGTGCTGCCTTGATCAATTGTGGTCTTACATCTTTATTGGGGATGTTGCATACGCCTACGCCTGGAATTTTAACTTCAGCGTTCAGCATACTTCCCATAAAGTATTGGTATTTATTAGGAAATCCCTTAGGATAGGGTGTGCCATCAACCGTAGCTTTTATGGCAGCCATAATATCTGTGTCTGGTTTGTAACTCGAACGAGTCACTGCAGCTACAGTGGCAACTGCCACTGACGACTTTGCGGCTTCATCAGCCAAAGTATTTCCAGCAACGTGTATCCCAACGCGCTGGTGTCCAAGTGTATGCACAGTATGAACCTTAGGTAGCATCTCTTTCAGGTCCGCCACCTTCCCCCACAGTAGCCTGTGTTTTATGGTGTTGCCTTTCGAATTTCTGAACCCATTCAAGCGCCAGTAATGCAGGTATTCATTAAAGGACTGGACGCAATAATACAAATCACAAACAACCAGGGTGAATTGTGTCGGATACGTATGTTCTAGTGCCAGTAGTAGAGCTTTTAGCTCAGCCAATTGTGCTGTACAATCCCCTAAGGTCTCGGTATAGGTATGTCGGGGCAGAATTTCTCCTCCTCCATACAGCCGCTAACAACCGCACATGCAGCAGAATATTGATGTTTTGTACCAACCGCCGGTAGCGCAGAGCCATCGGTGTACATTACTACCTGATATTGATCAATAGGCAATGTGTCAGTGGGAACTGGATATTCAACTTCACATTGTAGAAATTCCTGAGTTTGTAACTTTGGGTCAAAAATGTAGTCTACATCAGTGGCTGTCAAGGACGTGGCCCATTGTATCCATCTTGGGTGGAGTGCTTTCGCGTACGGGACGCTAGCTTTTGTAACAGCCTCAAGGGCCGGAATAGGAGAAACAACAATAATGCGTTTTCCCTGGGCCAGAGGTCTCTCTTTAATAACAGCCATCTGTACAGCAGTGAGAATTTTCTCTGTGGGTGCAAATCGTTGTTCAGCAGCGGAATACAAGTGTGACTTGTATGCAATCGGGACTGTCTCACCTTCATTAAATGTGACATAAGTAAACCCAATGGCCCCAGCTATCACCCTGATGACCAACTGTGTCTTATTGTCCCATGTGTGTAGATGTTTTGCTGCTAGCATATCTGCTTGTAACTCTCGAAGAGTACGTGTATGTTCAATTGTCCAGAATTTGCTTGAAAAGTCAGGACGTATTAATTCATATAAAGGTTTTATGCGTGAAGCATAATCAGGAATGTATGTTCTGCCAAAATTTAGAAAGCCCAATAATGATCAGAGCTTCTTAATCGAGTTTGGTGGTTGCAATTGTGCACACTTTTCTAAAAATTGTGGCGCTAGGCTCTTCCCTTTATTCAACAGCTCATATCCCAGGAACAGGACGCTGAGGAAGGCAATTTTTGACTTTTTGAAATTACATTTGTAGCCAACTTCGGCAAACCCCACAACAATGCAGGCTACCCGTCTTAAATGCTGTAGTAACTCGTCATCTGTGAGATAGATATCATCCACATATGACAATGCTTCAGAGTCCAACTCGTGTAAAATAGCAGTCACACGAGCTGAAAACAGTCCTGGGCTGTTCTTATACCCCTGAGGCAAACAACAGATTTTTTTCTGGGAGCCTAGCGCGCTAAAGCCTGTTAAGTCTCTGCTTTCAGGCGCTATATTCTGGCAGAAGAATCCATTCAAGATATCCAAAGTTGTTTTATATTTTTTCCGCACAATGTTGCTCATTAGTGCAGTGCTATACGAATTTTGTATAGCATATGTACGTGTATGTCCGTTCAAATGTCTGTAGTCTAAAACTATTCTATATGAATGGTCTGGTTTTGCTACAGGAAATAAGGGATTATTCATCGGTGAGACACAGGGCTCAATCACTCCCTGGTATTCAAATTGTGTAAGTATTTCTCTCACCGGTGCCCTTGCTTCATGTTTTATGGGATACTGCGGTTGTGGCTGGGGTTCACCTTTAATGGGAATGACATGATATGGAGAATCCCTGTCCCACCCTATGTGATTTCTATATAATGCAGGTGCCTGTGCGAGAGCCCATTTTATAGAATAGGACTCAGCGAGTTCCTGTGGAACAAGGGGCTAGAAGGAAGGTTTAATAACCTCCTCCCCAGCTGGGCACGTGGCCAATCTTGTTCGGCCAGCAAAATGTCATATATCTTAACTACACGATCCCAGAAGATTGCGTGTATAGTGCGTTCAATGTCTCCTTCCAATTGTAAAGTTACTCTATACACCCTATCGGGTTCGGAGACACGCATATCTGCTGTTTCTACTTGGATGAAGTCATCAGTTGCTTTCACCTCCAGATGCTCTAGAAGATTCCGGCGAACTATTGTGACCTCTGCCGCGCTGCCTAGCAGTGCTAGAGCCCATTTCTTGTTCTTCAAGAGAACCCTCTTCCTGAGTGGCATGTCTAACTGAGACCGCTGCCACTTTTTTCTTTTTAAACTGTTGTTTAAGTTGTGTCGGTTTCTCTTCCTTCTTGACAGAAACCTCAGAAGAACGTTGTGATTCCTGTAATTGAAGAAACCGTGGCAAAGTTGCCCATCAGTTGCATTCCTAAATCTAAAGCCGGGCAGCCCCGTATTCATCTTGAATTTGCTTAAGCACTTCCGGTAGGTTGGCTAGTGTCGGTGTCCTGTGTGCCGTTGTATAGAGCGCGGCAAACACCGTGCCCCATGTATTACAATGTTCCACTGTGGGAACCATCCCAAAAGGTAAACACATAGTTAATATTCTATATTTGTCCTGAGGTCCCGTATGGGGAAATACCGCCTCCAGCGTGTTCATTTTTTGTGCCAGCCAAAATGGAGTCTCCTCCCGTTTTGCTGGGACTTTACCCATAATAGAGTGTACAGTCACCGGATTGATACCTGGTGTTACTGCATGTGGTTGTGCTGGAGCAGCACGCGCTGGGTTTGTATTTAGTGTCTGCATTACAAATTGTACTAATCGTCTATATATTGCTGTTAAGTCAGTATATAAGCGTCGAACCTCAGCCACCGCCATATTTGCAGCCGCAGGATGAGGGGTATATGTGGCCAATAAAGGCCAGGTAGGACCATCATTATTTAGTGGACTTAACCTTACTGGTAATATCGTATGGGGTAGGGTGCCATCAAGCCAATTATTATGTTCTTGATAAGAAAGAGGTATCTCTAAATATGCGTGCGCCCTGTATTGTCCAGGCGCGTTCGCTACTGTATATGTATGGAATGTATTTGTGTTCCCATCAACTGCTGGAAATGTGACCCAAGAGTAAAAAAGTTCTGTTCTATCGGCTGCGTGGGGGTCCACCACAAATGTGACTGGACCACCCTGGACCGTAAGGCCATGTGCTAGCAAATGTGCTGTGAGCGGTTGTCTCATGTTAAGAGCTATTTGTACAACCTGGGGATTCGCCATTAGAAAAGCACCTAGAATTCAGAGAAGGCACACCAAGATGGGTTTTTGTCCTTTTAAGGTTCAAGCTTGAACAACCACCCGCTGTAAATAGGGTTACCTATACGGCGGTGGTGGAAATCCTCAGTACCAAGGACGTCTCCTTATACGGAACTGAGGGATCATTATATTATATGAGACCGAGATATACCGGTGGACCCGAAATTAGAGCCTGACCAAACGTTGGCGGTGCCATGTCGCATAGGCTCTCATTATCCTAATGAGACTACTGGATTTTGAGCAGCAAGATCGTTCACAGTGTGGGGGACTAAGTCTGACCCACGGTGAAAGACCCTTGTCACTCTAAATTTGGGTTTTGCTCCGGCTAACTAGCAGTGCCTCATCTCTCCCAAAGGGAAGAGACAATTGGGCAGCCGAGCGCATGACATCTTAGCACTTCTCAGGGAAGTCGTGGTCACTCAGCTCACAACCGGTTCTCTCATACACGGTACGGTCTCATACATAAATGACAAAGGCAGTTTAAATTTAAAGATTGGTTTAATAAAACGACTGCATTTTAGATAGCAAAGCATGAGCTGCAATAACCAGAACTACACAACACAGTAGGATTACAATAGTAACTATGAGAGTGAAGCACAAGAATAAGGCTATCATAGTGCAACTAGATTAGGTTCTCTCTAAGTTATATTCTGAGCACAGCATGTAAAGCTTTAAGCCTGCCTTTCAGGTTCCCCCGGGAGGACATCAACCCTCATACCTGAGCAAAGGCCTGTAATCTGCATCAGCATCTGCAACGGGAGCGTCAGCATCTAGTTGTAGGTTCCTGGTCGGAATCTCCCTCTCTCTGTACTAGGACTAGAAAGTGGTTTTATAACTAACACGCAGATGTTCTAAGAAAATGTCCCTACGTAAGGATGCGTATTTTCTACGAACACTAGAGACTAAACTTCTACCACATTTACCAGCAATGTACCAGATGGTAGCCTTGACTGAAGCAGAGGGTGAGCAAGAATGCATTGTTTGACAACACAGTGCTGAACTAAGCTAAACAGTGTAATAGAAAGAAATAAAACAAGACCGTAAAACTGGTTATTGTAAAATAACAGTGCGAGGCTGAATAAAATGTATCTAGGGCAAAGTGCCTAATTGGGCCTAATTAGTATGATAAATCCATTTTGCTCTTGTGCGTGTGAAAGTGCGCTTGACATTTAATGGCATTTACCTGCTGGTATTCGAATCGGCAAGACGCGCGATTCGTTCCTCGTGCTTAACCCTTGATATTCATTGTGCGCTACCATTTTATGGCAGTTACATGGTGACTTTCGAATCGGCAAGACGCACAATTCGTTTCTCGTGCTTTAACCTTTGATATTCATTGTGCGCTACCATTTTATGGCAGTTACATGGTGGCATTCGAATCGGCAAGACGCGTGATTCGTTTCTCGTGCTTTAACCCTTGATATTCATTGTGCGCAACCATTTCTAGATGGTTACATGGTGGCATTCGAATCGGCAAGACGCGCGATTCATTTCTTGTATGTAATTCATGTTATTCATTGTGCGCAACCATTTTCTGTCATTTACAAGGTTGCTTTCGAATCGGCAAGATGCGCGATTCTTTACTCATGTACCAATCTAGATATTCATAGTGCGCAACCATTTTCTGACATTTACAAGGTTGCTTTCGAATCAGCAAGACGTGCGATTCTTTACTCGTGTACTAATCTAGATATTCATTGTGCGAACCATTTTCTGACATTTACAAGGTTGCATTTGAATCGGCAAGACGCGCAATTCTTTACTCGTGTACAAATCAAGATATTCATTGTGCGCAACAATTTTCTGACATTTCCAAGGTTGCATTCGAATCGGCAAGACGCGCGATTCTTTACTCGCGTACAAATCTAGATATTCATTGCGCGCAACCATTTTCTGGCATTTACAAGGTTGCATTCAGATCGGCAAGATGCGCAATTTGTTTCCTGTGCTTAACTCATGTTACTCATTGTGCGTGCTATCATTTCTTGGCATTCACATGGTGGCCTCCGAATCAGCAAGACGCGCAATTCCTTTTCCTGTGCTTAATTCACGTTATTCATTGTGTGCAACTATTTCATGACATTTACAAAACTCTTGTGGAAATCCGCGATGTGCGCAATTTGTGTTCTTGCATTCTAAAGATCTAAAGTGCTAGAATTCTGGATGTTATATTCTATGTGTATGTAAGGTCTTTAGTACAATTCCTACTATTTTCCAAGGAATGCTTGGATAGCCTTTATCCTCATGTAATGAGGCCATGTTTGTTCTGGGACATTGTTCTGGAAGGTTCTTGTATTCCTAGAACAGTATGTTTTCAATTCATGAAAATTCCATATGAAACATCGTACTAACCATTTTTGATTATTTTCCAGGTACCCAGATTTAGTAAGGCCTAATTAGAGTCTAGTTCTAGGCCATTCATGTTTCCTTAGTTTTAGATATTATTTCATGTTTCAAGTATCACAGAACTCTAGACTCAACAGAGTGTTATTTCATGTTCCGAGTATCACTGAACTCTAGACTCAACAGAGTGTTATATCATGTTTCAAGTATCACTGAACTCTAGACTCAGCAGAGTGTTATTTCATGTTTCAAGTATCACTGAACTCTAGACTCAACAGAGTGTTATTTCATGTTCCGAGTGTCATAGAACTCGACTTCATAGAGTGTTATTTCATGTTCCGAGTATCACTGAACTCTAGACTCTACAGAGAGTTATTTCATGTTTCAAGTATCACTGAACTCTAGGCTCAACAGAGTGTTATTTCATGTTCCGAGTGTCATAGAACTCTGGACTCAATAGAGTGTTATTTCATGTTCCAAGTATCATTGAACCCTAGATTCAGCAGAGAGTTTTTATGAATCTAAATGTGGTTTTGAATCTGATGTTGTGTTGTTTAATCTTTTGCTTCCCACACGTCTCCTTCCCAGCTGTCCCCTTCCTAATCCCCTCTTCCCCTCTTGAACTCTCTCAGCCTCTGTGATTCATCTATCAGAGTCTTGCAACTGTTCAGTGGTGGACGTGTTGGGAACGTGCGCAGACCCCGAGGATCTGGTGACTCTGACAGTCTGCCATAGCTCCATCTTCCTGGTGATGGGTGTGTGCTGGACCTGTGCCCTGAATAATTGTGGCTCGACCTTCAGTATCTCGTCCACTATGGTCCTTAGCTCCCTTTCTGTGAAGCGTGGGTGCTTGGGGGATGCCATGGTGTGTGTTGTGGGTGGTGTGTTGTGTGGATGTTGGTGAGGGTGCTGTTGTGTGGTTGGGTGTGTGAGTCGTGTGATGTGGCGTTCATTGTCTGCCTGTAGTGTTGTCCATCTGGCTTCTCCTAACGGCGATGCAAAGGATTGTGTGATGTGTCTGTGAGTGTTTTTTATAGTGTTGTGGATGTGTGTCAGGTGTGTGGGTTTCAATCTTGCCAATATATGCATTTCTTACTATTGGGTCCACTTGCCGCCCGTGGCGGTCTGTACCGCCAATGGTCGTTCGGCTTCCACTGACCGTCGTGTTGATTTGTGCTTCATTATTTGGAGGGCGGGGTGTTTGTGTGCTCGGCGGTGGCGGGGAGGGAGGTCCAGCATTCCCGTTGACAAGGTCCTGGCGGTGACTGGTGGCAGGGAGATTTTTGTTGGTTTCTGATTTTGTCATCATTGTATGGCAGGTTTCTGTTCACCGCAAATGGCGGTCTTCTGTTCACCGTCGCCACGGTAGTCGACGGTGTTTACCGCCATGTTCATAATGAGGGCCATAGTCATTACCATGCAATTTATTATTATATCTATAGTATAAGTACATTTACAATGCTACATTTAAAAAATGTTTTTTGGCTTTAGGTCTTTCTAAAAACATTATATTTAGTATAAAAAACACTGAAAAACAAAGCACTACAAATATAATGGTGATTTAAAAAAAAATCTGACTCTATCCCCAACAAGCACGGCACCTATTTTGTGACACAAAAGGAGGTAGAAACACATTGTTCAAATCATTAAAAGTGTATGCTTAGTCACAATTTAATTGTATTAAAAGTGTGCATTCCAAATCATATTTTTATAATAAAAGCAATTACATATTACCACACATAGGCCCTCATTACAACCCTGGCGGTCGGTGTTAAAGCGGCAGTAATACCGCCAACAGGCCGGCGGAAAAAAAATGGGATTATGACCATTGCGGAAACCGCCAACATAGACAGCCACTTTAACACTCCGACCGCCACGGCGGTACAGACAAACAGCATGGCGGTCACCGCCAACAGTGAGGCGGAAGACAATGTGCCGCCCACACTATTATGACAGGCCAATCCACCACCTTTTCCGGGGCGGATTCAACGCGAACAAAAACACGGCGGAAACAGGACTAGGAAGGGGAAACACTCACCTCTACACAACCCACGAGGAACCAGGACGCCATGGAGCCTGAACTCCAAATACTCCCTGCGATTGTCTTCCTGCTCCTCTACCAAGAGCACGACCGACGGCAAAGACGACCACGGTGAATACTGCACCTACAACACAGGGGAGGGGGAGGGAAAAGAGAGTGACACACACACGCAACATGCAACACCCCCACCCCCACCCTCACCCACAACAACACACACACCAATACATGCTGAAATATTACATTTACACCCCCCACCCCCCTGGAAGAACGCAATGACAAAAGGAAATGAGTTGAACAATTGTGCCACAGTCTCTCAAGTCTCTCCAGTGGGTGGGTTGCCCACTGCTTTATCCTGGGGAGTGCAAAGCCACAGTCTCTCAAGTGGATAACAGTCTTCACTGGTTCTGGAGGGGGCTTTGTGCCCAGAGTGCTTCATCCTGCCAAGGACAGAGGTAGTGGATGCCTTCCTCCACTGGTTCTGGAGGGGGCTTTGTGCCCAGAGTGCCTCATCCTGCCAAGGATAGAGGTAGTGGATGCCTATCTCCACTGGTTCTGGAGGGGGCTTTGTGCCTAGAGTGCTTCATCCTGCCAAGGACAGAGGTAGTGGATGCCTATCTCCACTGGTTCTGGAGGGAGCTCTGTGCCCAGAGTGCTTCATCCTGCCAAGGACTGAGGTAGTGGATGTGACAGTCCACTGACGGTGGGGCAACATGGAAGCTGCTCAGGCCCCTGGAACTGACCACCAGCCTCGTACGAATGACCACTGGGGATGGCAGCCATGTCTGCGGTGGTGCCACTGGCTCAGGATGTGGCGTGGCCGCTGGCGGTGCTGGCGGCGGGCTCAGTAGTGGCGGTGCTTGCTGCGGTCATTGGGCAGCGGTGCTGGTGGGGGCTCACTGACCTCGGTGCTGGCGGCGGTGTCATGAGTGGCAGTGCTGGTGGCGGGCTCACTGACCGCGGTGCTGCTGAAGGGCACAGTGTCTGCGGTTCTGGTGAAGGGCTCAGTATCTTGGGTGCTGGCGGCGGTCTTGTCCGTCGTGCAGGTTGGCGGCGATATTGACTTGCCTTTCTTTTTCAGGCCCTTCCCCACCTTGGATGGTGGCGCAGCTGTCTTGCCACTCCCAACTGTTGTCTTGGCTGAACCCTTGGTGGCAGGTGTTTTGGCCTTCTCCCTCCGGTATGTGGGCAACTTCATCTGTTTTGGAGGTGGGGGAATGTCCTTGGACTCGCTCGCTTGGGACACTGCAGCCCTATTGCTTGGCGCACTCCAGAATCCGGATATTTCTTGCACCACTGTGCCCGGTGATGTGGTGGCTGAGGGGCAGGGTTGGGACCTGGAAAGGCGGGCCCTAGGGGATGGGGGGGGAGGTGTAGGGAAGAGGTCAACATTTGAGAGGAAAAGCCTCTTTGACACACTGGGACGGGTAGATGGAGGGGTTTTGGGAGTGGAGGAAGAGGTAGTGGTTGTAGGAGGTGTTCGTATGCTGACTTTGGGTGAAGGTGCATGGGCTGGAGGCTGTCGTGAGGTGGATGGCTGTTGGGTGGGTGTGTGCCTGCGTTTGTGTAGTTTGGGAGGAGGGTTCACAGACACACTGGGAGAGGACACAGGGGATGTGTGAATGGTAGTGGGGGTGGTGACTGCACATGAGCGGTGTGTGGTGATGGGTATGCTGGTGATGGAGGTAGTGGCTGAAGATGTAGTGCATGCAGGTGTGAGTGGAGACGTGACAGGGAGGGAGGAGGGAGACGTGGAGGAGGGGGACACAGTGGAGGCAGTGGATGTTGGCATGTCTGCATGGGTATGATGCTTGTGTGAGTGCCTGTGGGATGTGTGGTGCTTATGTTTGCCAGAGCCACCCTTGTGCTTTGAGGTGTGTGCATGCTGGTCTGATGGTGTGCTTGGGATAGGCTGAGGTACTGGGGATTGGGTCTGGGTGGAGGAAGTTAGAGGGGGGAGGCTGGACACAGGGACTATGGCTGCCATCAGTGCAGAGGCCAGAGCCTGAAATGCTCTCTGTTGGGCTGCCTCGCCAGAATGAATGCCCTCCAGGTATGCATTGGTCTGTTGCAACTGCCTCTCTACACCCTGGATGGCATTCAGAATAGTTGACTGCCCAACAGTATGGGATCTCAGGAGGTCAATAGCCTCCTCACTGAGGGCAGCAGGGCTGACTGGGGCAGGGCCTGAGGTGCCTGGGGCGAAGGAGAGGCCCATCCTCCTGGTGAGCGGCCACGGGACACACGCTGAGGGGCTGCTGGGGGGGCGGTGCTGGTAGGGGGGGTGGCAGCTGTACCTGTTGATGCGGGGGCACAGAGGGTCCCACCACCGCAAGGGAGCTCCCATCAGAGGAGGAGTCGGTGTCGCTGGTCTCTGCTCCTGTCCCCGCCGTGGATCTCCCCTCGCCCTCCGTCCCACTGGTGACTTCTGACTCCGTTGTCTCGGCCTCCAGGGCCATGTGGCATGCAGTTCCCTCCTGCTCCGGTGGCACAGCTCCTCCGCCTGATGATGGCAATTCAGACAAGAACAGGGAGACCACAAAAGGGGGTGGGGGGGAGAAAGAAGAAAGACATGTTCAGTGCATGAAATACCGCTACCGTTGGCGGACACTACTGACACAGCAGCCCTCTGCACTACGCCATGCACTTAGAGTTCCCTAATTAATCACAGGGACATGGGGTACATGGCCTATGCCTGATTGCTGCACACCTTGAAGTCACAGGAGCCTGACTATGTGTTGATGGCTCTTACCACTGGTGGGGTTGGGGTGCCACTTAGCCTGCCTCACAGATGGATGTGTCGGTATTCACCCCCTTGTGACTGCTGTTATGCCCTCAAGCACCCATCCAACTCCGGATATGCCACTGCCAGGATCCGGAACATCAGGAGGGTCATGGCGCGACGGGCACCCCTCCCATGTTGGGAGGCTATCCCCAGCTGGGCCTCCGTCGTCTTCTTGCTCCAGCGGCGAATGTCCTCCCATCTTTTCCGGCAGTGGGTGCTCCGTCTGTGGTGGACCCCCTGGGTCCGGACATCCTTGGCGATGGCACGCCAAATATCCTTCTTCTGGTGGGCGCTGACCTAGAGGAATAGTACAGGGCAAAAGGAAAAACTGTAACCATCCGGACCGTCACAGTCATTGGCCCACGTTCCCACCCTTGCCCAGACGCACATACACTTACCTTCCGATCCTGCAGGCCTCATTCCCCCACACCCCCGTATCTTCCATCCACACCACTCCAAACAGGCATTACCCATACAGCATGCTCACAGTGTACTCACCTGTTTGTCTGGAGGACCGTAGAGTAGCGTGTACTGGGGGAGGACCCCATCCACTAGTTTGTCCAACTCCTCCGATGTGAAGGCAGGGGCCCTTACCCCAGACACATGAGCCATCGTCGCTTCCAGACTGAGGTCACAGCAGCACTTGCAGTGTAGGTCCTCTCCTGTCGAAGATCATGTATCAAGTGATTGAACAGAGAGAAAATGGCAGTCACGTCCGCGGCGGTGCGTACCGTCACCGCGGGCGTACATCGTCATTGGCTCCTGGGACCCATAGGGTCCAATGTTAACCAATGCAGGATTGCACTGCGGTCTTCGACCGCCAACCGCGACGGTGTACAACGCCAGCGCAGTTACCTCATATCCCCTTGTCCCACATTACAGGTCAGGCAGCCGCCATTTCAGGGGGCCACATGGCATTAATTTTAGATGCGTCACCAATATCTAGGCCTTGCATACACACAGAGACAGGCACATAGCGGATTGACAAATGTGTGCATAAAATTGTATTTTTCCTACCTCAGTGTTGGCTGACTCTGTGCTCGCTGTTCTCGTCCATAGGGCACGTCCGCTGGGGCAGGTGATGAGATGGCGGCAACCTCCGGTGTACAGACCGCTGGTGGACCTGTCAACAATGGAAGAGAGACATGTAATAGTCACCTACAGACTTGATCGTGCAACAATCCATGAACTGTGTGCCCAGTTGGAGCCAGACCTGATGTCAGCTATCCGCCATCCCACAGGAATACCCCCTCTAGTGCAGGTCCTGTCAGTACTCCATTTCCTGGCAAGTGGGTCTTTTCAAACTACAGTGGCCATAGCATCAGGGATGTCTCAGCCAATGTTCTCAAACGTGTTGTCCAGAGTGTTGTCTGCCCTGCTGAAACACATGCGCAGCTACTTCGTGTTCCCGCAGGTGGAGGATTTGCCTACAGTGAAAGGTGACTTCTATGCCCTGAGACATATCCCCAACATCATAGGTGCCATTGATGGGACACATGTGACCTTGGTCCCCCCACGCAGGAGTGAACAGGTGTACAGAAACCGGAAGAGCTACCATTCTATGACTGTGCAGATGGTGTGTTTGGCAGACCAGTACATCTCCCATGTGAACGCCAAGTTTCATGGCTCAGTGCATGACGCTTACATTCTGAGGAATAGCAGCATCCCTTATGTGATGGGGCAACTCCAGAGGCACTGTGTGTGGCTAATAGGTGAGGACAAGGACCCTATACCGTGTGAATAGTTGTCTGGGTCTGGGGTTGTCCCTAAAGGTTAGTGTGTGTCTAACAGTTGTCCCTCGACATTTGCAGGTGACTCTGGGTACCCCAACCTGTCATGGCTACTGACCCCAGTGAGAAATCCCAGGACAAGGACAGAGGAACGCTACAATGAGGCACATGGGCTAACTAGGAGAGTCATAGAGAGGACCTTCGGCCAGGTTCCGGTGCCTCCACATGACAGGTGGTTCCCTCTACTACTCACCAAAGAAGGTGTGCCAGATCATCGTGGCCTGCTGTATGCTGCAGAACTTGGCTTTGCAATGACAGGTGCCTTTTCTGCAGGAGGATGGTCCAGAAGGGGGTCTTGTGGCAGCTGTGGAGCCTGTGGACAGTGAAGAAGAGGAGGCAGAAGAGGAGGACATAGACAACAGAAACACCGTGATCCAGCAATACTTCTAGTGAGACACAAGTAAGAAGACATCACCGCCTCCTGCATCTGATAAAATTGTAAGACCTATCATCTGTCTGTCACTTTCACCCAGTGTATGGGCCCTGACTTGTCACTTTGCCTTTCCTTTTCACAGATGTGGGTCCCACTGTGTGTCCTCTGGTATGTTACCTCATGGACTAGAGCTGTGTGACATAGGTATGTTGACAAATTGAATGGACATTGGTATTTTCCTCAGTTATTGCAAATACACATTTGTGAAAGCACAGACTGACTCCAGATTGTTTTGTGATTCGAGGGTGTTTATTTAAGTACAAAATGGTAGAGGTGGTATTAAAGTGGCCAGGGGTGATGGTGGAGGAATGTCCATGGCAGAGTCCAGTCTATTTGTCTCACAGGTGCATTGTCCAAAGGGGCATAGGAAGGCAGTTTAAGGATGGACAGGGTGAGAAAGTGGGACAGAAGGATGACAATCATGGTGGTTTCATTTCTTGGCGGGGGTCTTGGCATTGTTGTCTGTCTTTGACCTGGATCTCAGGGACCGCTTGCGGGGTGGTTCTCCATCTGCAGGGGGTGGGGTGCTGGTGTCGTGGTCCTGTGGCGGTGCCTCCTGTCCACTAGCGCCGGCGGAGGTGGTGGGCAGTTCATCGTCCAGGCTAGTGGCAGGGGCCCCTTGTTGTGCCACAGTGTCCCTCCTAGTGTTCACAAGGTCCTTCAGCACCCCTACAATGGTGCCCAGGGTGGTATTGATGTATTTGAGTTCTTCCCTGAACCCCAAATACTGTTCCTCCTAAATCCGCTGGGTCTCCTGAAATTTGGCCAGTACCGTTGCCATCGTCTCCTGGGAATTATTGTACGCTCCCATGATGTTGGAGAGGGCCTCGTGGAGACTGGGTTCCCTGGGCCTGTCCTCCCCCTGTCGCACAGCAGACCTCCCAGTTCCCCGGTTTTCCTGGGCCTCTGTCCCCTGAACCGTGTGCCCACTGCCACTGCCCCCAGGTCCCTGCTGTTCTTGGGGTGGTGGGTTTGCCTGGGTTCCCTGTAGTGGTGGACACACTGCTGCTTGATGTGTCCTGAGGACAGAGGTATGGGCCCGCTGGGTGGGTGCTGTGCTGGTGTTTCCTGAGGGGGGAGGCTCTGTGGTGGCCTGTGACTGTCAGGGGAACCGATTGTCCCGAGGTCCCAGATGGGCCGGGCTGGTCAATTAGATCCAATTGGATAGAGCTGCTGTCATCACTGTGGGCCTCTTCTGTGGGGGGGGGGTGGACATATCTGGAACCTCCTGTCCTGTGACGTTGGGAAGGGGACATGCAGGGGTGTAAAGGCATGATTATTGCATATGTGTGTGCCATGGTGTGCAATGGGTGGGTGACCCTGTACCCCAGTGCTTACATTCTTGTGTAGGACCTTGTGTGATATTTGGTTTGGGGATCTGTGTGGGTTTGTGTAGTGGACATGCATTGGTGATGGGTGTCCATGCTCTGTTGTTGCCTGCAGGGCTTGGTGTTGGGATGTGTGGTTTGTGATAGTGGGACATATGTGAGGAGTTGGAGTGATGGGGGTGAGGTTGAGGGTGGGGGTAGGTGATAGCATGCAGGTAGGGTGGGGTATATGGTAGTTAAAGATTTGGCTTACCAGAGTCCATTTCTCCAGCTACTCCTGCGAGGCCCTCAGGATGCAGTATAGCCAAGACTTGCTCCTCCCATGTTGTTAGTTGTGGGGGAGGAGGTGGGGGTCCGCCGCCAGTCCTCTGAACCGCAATGTGGTGTCTTGAGACCACGGAACGCACCTTCCCCCATAGGTTGTTCCACCTCTTCTTGATGTCATCCCATGTTCTTGGGTGCTGTCCCACTGCGTGGACCCTGTCCACGATTCTGCGCCATAGCTCCATCTTCCTAGCTATGGAGGTGTGCTGCACCTGTGATCCGAATAGCTGTGGCTCTACCCGGATAATTTCCTCCACCATGACCCTGAGCTCCTCCTCAGAAAACCTGGGGTGTCTTTGCGGTGCCATCGGGTGGTGTGGGTGATGTGTGAGGTGGTGTGTGTTGTGATGTGTGGGGTGATGTTTAGGGGTGTTTGGTGTTTTGTGCGTGGATGTGTATGAGTAATGGTGTTGTGTGCCTCTGTCTGCTGGTGTGGTCTTTGCTTTTCTGTCTCTTTGCTTCTTCCAAATTTTTGGTTGTAAGGGTTTGTGGGTGTGTGTTTTATATTGTATTGGGTGTGTGGGAGTGGTGTGTGTATGTGTATCAGGTGTGTGTATTTCGATGTGTCCAATGTGGTAGTGTTTTGTAAATGTGTGTGTATTTTGAGCGCAGCGGTTTTACCGCCAATGGAATACCGCGGTTGAAAGACCGCCATGTGGATTCGTGGGTCGTGATAGTGTGGGCGTATTCCTGTTGGCGTGACGGTGGAGGTTTTGTTATCGCCAGTTTATCACTGACCTTTGGTGTGGCGGACTTGTGTGGGTGTCTAGATTTTGGCGGATTCCGAGCTGTGGGTCGTAATAGCTGTGGCGGAATCTGTGGCGGTGTGTTGGCGGTCTTCTGCATGGCTGTAAGCGGGATTTACCGCCAATGTTGTAATGAAGGCCATATTAAGCAATCTGCCACCATTTTGACTGCCATCCACCTGCCTACTTTTTGGTAAGAACGTGCTTACAAACCAAAAAACACACATAGAGTAAACGCTAAAGAAATTATTATTAACTCTAATATTTGTACTGTTTTCTATAAATATTTGAATTGAATTACACAGATTCAGAGATCAAATTGAATCCAACTTCGAGAACAGAAAAAAACAAGGTAAATAAATACAACATATTTTCGGAAATTGATAATGGAAAGAATGTTTTTTAAAACAACTGAACTTTAAAAAAAACAAGTAAACTTTTGCCAATACACCTAAGGAAAAAAGGAAACTAAAATGCTCTGTTCATTTCTAAAAATGTTCAAATATATTGCTTTAGAGATTACGGATAATAATACCTTTCCAAAAGTTTGAAGAAAAAAGAAATTAAAATAATAGAACATTCCAATTGCGTGACAGGATAAATATTAAATAAAAAGTAATGTTTGACTAAAAACGAAGCTGTACCCAACAAACTAACACCTTAAAAAGCAACCCTTTTTTGTTCAGAAAGACAGGTGCATAATCAAATTTAAATTTTCGGGTGCATCGTTGAAAAAATGGAAGACCCTGTAAGGGTTTGGGTGTATGATATGATGTGGCAGTGGGGCCTTATTGTAGAATACACTCGCAAAAACTGTCTTGGGTCCAGTCAGGCTTGTTTGTATTACCTTTGGCTCAGTCCTGGCTAGCTGTGGCTTCGAGCAGCAAGGCTTAACAAACAAACTTAGTGTAAAGCATTTAACAGCACCAAACAATGCAACAAGAAAGTGACACAACAAGAAAGAAACACAACAATACATTATAAAAATAGAGGAAATGTTTATGAATTTTTTGAGTCCTTGATCATCAAAATCCACAGGAGGGTTCCGGAGATGTACATTTTTAAACATTTAAAAACGTTTTAATTCAACCACAAACAAGCATTGGTCAACAAAAAACATTTGTAAACTGTTGAAAAGTTTCAGAGTTTGTTCGCCAACTCCGACCTGAGCTGGGTGACCAATTCCGACAGCACAGAAGTCTAGTAGGCCAGTAAGGATACTTTGGGCAGTTACCTGGTCACCAGAGCCTTTTCCAAGCCAGTTCCAGCCTATAGGAAGTTACTGCCAAAGACGACAATTGAGTGGTCCTGATGCTAGGGATGCAGGAGGAAAAGATGCTTAATGATGCTCCTGATGTTGTGTTGTTGACCGGGGTAAAATCTGGTTGTTCCTTCGGTCCATGGGTGAGGTGGGGCAACTTTGGCTACTCACTTTGAGGCACCACGCAGTCCTCTTTGCGATGGTAGAGGGCAGCTGCGTCAGACGTTTGGCTCTCAAGACACAGCAGTGAGGCTGCAACCCTTTAGTGGGACTAGTGTCCTTCTTGGTCAATGAATCTGTGAATAGACAACACACACAGGTCCAGCAGACAGGGTCGCAACTTTTGGCAATCTAGGTAAGTCTCCTGACGTGCCTCGCAGCAGGTGGTGGCAAAATGTCTGTGTTGGCTGCCATTTTAGGGGTTCATGCTCTTCCAGCTTTAATGGCCTGGGTCCCATTCCAGGGGGTCAGCCAACTGACCCTTGGAGTCAGTGCTTCGATCTGGGTTTGGGAATCAACTTTTCCCCTGACCAGGAGCCACGGGCATGATCCAAACTTCAAAACCGCAAATCCATGGTGCACTGAGGTTCAGGGTGACGGGGTGCCCTTTTTATCCTGGAAAGGTGTCCAGAGGGGACATCATGGCCTCTAGCCAATAGGCTAGTAGGACCCCTCCTCTTTGGTGTCAAAGTTCAAGTGATGTGTGGCATTTGGCAATCCCAGAGTGCAATATGCTTTCCACTCTCAAGATGTCACACCTTTCACTCGACTATGAGGAGCTTGGTAGCCCCCCCAGGGATGTGGCTACCAAGATGGTCTACAGGCTCACGGAACACCGGTTTGTGAATAGGTTCCCCTTCTCTGTCCCAGTCTTCAACTTGTCTACATGAACAAAAGGCAGCCTGCTCAGGAATGTTATTACCATTTGCCCTTCAAAGGTGGCTTCTCCTTTGAAGCTTGGCTTCTGGCCTAACACACCAAGTAGCCTTGATGGGAGAGGGGGTCACACCTCACTCTGCAGCAGCTGTCTTTGTTTTTAAGCTGGTGAGATGATCATATGTCTCCCTAGGCAGGACGAAAGCTGACTCTGTGCCAGGGCCTTTGTGAGGCCACTGAACTAGTTGGGTCACAGAGTGTCACTTTAAAAGTGGCATAAATGTCAACTTGACCATCAAGTCACATTTATTGCAGTGATTATTTTGATACCCTAAAGCAGTGGTTCCCCACCTGTGGTCCGGGGACCCCTAGGGGTCCACAAAGCCTTCTCAGGGGGTCCCCGAGAGCCGATAAAAATGAAAAAATATTAACAAATATTGACAAATTAGGTCCCCAGCTTCCAGTAATGACTCAGGTGGGGGTCCCCGGATTCCCATGATGATTCAGTGGGGGTCCCTGGGTTCCATTAATGTTCAAGTGGGGGTCCACAGAAATCAAAAGGTTGGGAACCACTGCCCTAAAGTACCAAGTTAGGTAGTCCATTCAGACATTGGCCAGGCTGGGATGCCAGGCGGTAACCCTGTGTTAGCTAATAGGGCTACTAACTTTCTTCAGCAAAACAACAACTTTTAGGGTTTTGACATATATGAAACTTAATAATATACAGCTCCTTGCCATAGAGCATGAAAGACCTTCCTTAGGTGAAACATATTTATTATTAAGGGACTTGGAGACTTTGGTGGTCATTACAAGTCTGGCAGTCCAAGGATGGGTGAACCGCTGCAACTGTGTAGGTCTGACCACCACATTACGACCCTGATGGGCCAGGGTCAGGGCCAGGGTACTGCCAGGCGGCCACCAAGGGACCCTCTGGGAACATGGTTCCCGACGTGGTGACAGCAGTTGGAGTTGTTACCAGCCAGGGTGGTGCTGAATTCAGTGCTGCCTGACTGATTAAAACCACACTTTCCGCCAGCCTTTTCATGGCGGAGACCCCGTCATGAAAATGCTGGTGGAAAGCCAGTGCCGGGGGACCCCCTATGTACAGCACTGTTGGAATGTGCACAGTCTGCTGCACTGCAGAGAGTGCGCATTCTGAGGGTGCTGGAGTGTTAGGATATTGTCCTCAGCTCCCTTAAAGCCCCACCGGTCAGCCCAGCGGGAATGCGTATTATAATGTTCCTGCTAGTCAGCCCGGCGGGAACATTGTAATACTCTAGGGGGGGACGTCACCGCAATGGCATCCTCCCCGAGGCTTTGTCTATCCCGTGGTGGGACTGCCAAAATCAAAATGAGGCCCTTTGTCATTAATGGTAATGGCAAAGTCGGAGTTGCAGTCTGACCCTGCCCTTCCAGTCTTCAGTGGGAGGCTGGGGGCCACGTTTTCACTCTGTTGCACACAGAGTGGCACAACCAGTGCTACTTTACCTTGCATGCCCTGGGTACCGGGGTATCATATACTAGTGTCTTTAAGCAAGTCAGTGCTTGCCAATTGGGGCCATCCAATTCATTATCACTTTTGTAAAGGGACTGAACGCTGTCACTGGGGTTTGGACAATGTCAGAAGAGTGTGAAACCCTTCTCAAGAGCAAACAACAGACTGACCTGAATGGTCAGAGATGACTCCTCTGAACCTATGAGAATATGCAGGGTGGGGGTGTGAGAATCTTTTTTTACATTAGTGTGAAATCCTGCTTGAGTGTCTAATCCTGCTTGACAGGTCTGCTTGGTTTAATAGAACACTTTGAGGCACATTCAAAAGGCAGAGAATAAGATGCAGGATATTTCTTGTATAGCCACTGTCTAGTTGCTGAATGACCTGCTTTGTCCTACCAGACATCTGTCTCTAGGTTTTATATGTTGTAATTGTAATTGTAAATGGTATTTATAAAGCGTTTGCTACCCCTGATGAGGTGTCGAAACTCTGTGTGGTGAATAGCACACTACTCTTTAACCCACAATTAGAGGTTAATAGTTACTAGATTAGTAATATATTTTTTGCTTTTTTTGCATTAGTTGTGTTAGGTTTGTGCTCTTGATTTCGTGTGTGTTTAGAGTAGAGAGAGGATGATGGGAATTAATTTGAAAGAGGAAGTAGTGAGTTGTTTTGTAAATAGTGGTTGTGTGCCTGTTAGTTGGGAGGCATGGCTCAAAAAGGACGGGAACATATGAGAATAATTGTGGGGGCTTTATAGTAGTCAGAAAGGTTTGAGATGATTCAAAGAGAGAAGGGATAAGACAAAGATTGAAAGGAGGATTTTTTTATAGCAAAAAACTGAAATTATCTTTTACATACATATATGCACATGACACTTGGTAAGGTTTTATTGACTGGAGAAACACCTCCATATAAATACCCATATGTACAAAGAAGCAGCTAGATTTACATGGCAGGGTGAGCATGTTGATCTTGTCATGAAGTATGCAAATGTTTTCTTGATATTTCTTAATGTTTTGGTATCAGGCATAAACCCTTGCGTATATGCACCTACCTGGACACAGAACCAGCAATTACGACATTGTCTCATATACATGTATCTTTTTTCCATTATAGAAATGTATCTGCTTATAACAGGAAACAATTAAATCTACAATGACACATGTATAACAACAACTTTATCTCTATGCTGTAAGAAGCCTAGTTTTTCATGTTCATAAATAACGTGGTACATCGTTGTGTTGTAAGTGGAGTGTCATGTGGTAAAGAACCAGCTCGTGACTAATCTTCTGAATTTAAGATGGTTGTCAGTGAATCTTATGCATGTGGCTAGTGAATTCCACAGAGAAAGATTTTCCACCCATTGTTTCTTTCTTGTATTTAGGAATGTAGAGGCGGGGGGCCATTCTCAAGCGTAGGTTCCTTTGTTGAATGTATTTGTTGATTTTCTTCCTGATGAAGAGTGTTCCTTTTCCATGTATTACTTTGTGTGTGATACAAACTAGCTTAAAGATGGATCTTGTGGCGGCCAGTAATGAGTGTAGACCCCTCAAGTCAGGGAGATGTGGGTTTTTGTCTTTATATGTAGGAGGAGTACAGCAGCTGCACTCTGAATTCTCTGTAATCTTCTCATAGATGACAACACCACAAGGCAGTGAGATGTGAGTTTTTGTCTGTATATGTAGGAGGAGTCTAGCAGCTGCGCTCTGAATTTTCTCTAATCTTCTCATAGATGACAAAGGTGAGCAATGATTCTGACCATTGTTATAATCCAGTTTAGATAGAACAAGAGAGATGATAGTTTTAACCCTGTGAGGGAATCCTAGGTGCATGAAGATGCGTTGCAGTGTTTTCATTGTGAGAAAGCTTGATTTGGCTACCTTATCCACTTGCACATTCATTGACAACTTGGCGTCCATGGAGGTTTCTTACCTCCTTAAATATTTTTGGCAGTGGGACTAGATTGTCAGGCCAGGTGCAGAGAGGATCATAGGTTTTCCAGTCACCACAGTTGAGTATTTCTGTTTTGGAGACATTCAATTTGAGTTGGCTCCATGTCATCCATTGGTCGATGGCCCAGAGGCAACAAAAGATTTTCAAAGTTTCAATGTCCATTGGATTTTCCAATTTCAGAAGTATCTGCCTGTCATCTGCGTGGTTATAGCCGGTAAAGTCAAAGTCATTGATCAGATATGGTAATGATTTCATATAGATGTTGAAAAGCATGGGTGAGATGATTGTACCTTGTGCTACTCCTGTTTTATTGCTATATTTTTCAAAAGAGAATTGAGTGGTATGTATAATATTTGTTTTATTTTGTAGGTACGATGTGATTCAAGCAAACGCTGTGCCCTCTATTTCAGCTTCCTCAACGCTTTGGATTAGTGTGTCATGATCAACTGTGAGAAAGGCTGCTGGAAGGTCCAAGAGAAGAAGCGCAGCCACCCAGCTTAGGTCTACAGTGTTTCATTTTTTTTTAAACTTTCTTTATTAGTTTTTAAACATACCATAGAGTAAAATCTTAGCATCTGTTAACAATCTTTTGTTACACATGAATGTGTTCATACGCAGTAATTATATCCATCTGGTGACAGTTCCCCATGACAGCAAAAGTTCCCCCCGTCAGCTAATGGAGGTACTGTGGCAACCATATACAATAATAGTGCTATTCCTTTACAGTGATCTAGATACCTGCCACCCCATTGCCACCCCATCACTGGGGACCAAACCACAGAATAACCAGATGAGGCGCAGCAATTTAGTGTTCCGAAGGATGCTCCAATGACGCCAGGTATCTTTTGTATATACAGCACGTGCATTCACCATGGGGGGGGGGGGGCATCTAGCCACCGTCTTCGGGGAGTTCCTCCTCCGAGTTACCTGTTGGGCGAGCATCCGGGAAGCGCGTGTGTGCATAATCAAAGTATGTTTTCAGAGGGTCCCGGATATCGCGGGGTCTAGAGGAGGTATACGTTCTGTATACGTGGTGAGTTGGTCCTGCCAATACGCTAAGGCCCATATTTATACTTTTTGACGCAAAACTGCGCTATCGCAGTTTTGCGTCAAAAAAATTTGCACCGTCTAACGCCATTTGGATGCGCCATTCGGGCGTCAAATTTATACTTTGACGTACGGCGGCGCAACCAACAGGTGGGAGTCATTATTTCGTGACGCAAACAGCGTCGGTCTGTCGTAAGGGAAACCCACGTAAAAGGGACGCAAATCACTGTGGGTCGATTTACGACAGCGCAATCGTGAAAACGCCGTTTTTTTTCACGCTATTGCGTGACATTTTAGCGCGAAAACTGCACTTACAGGAGAGGAGACCCAAAATGGATCCCAGATGCCCCAACAGACCCCAGGAGGATGAGAGCAGACCAGGACCCAGCCAGGAGGAAGCATACAGGAACCAGGACATGTTAAAGAAAAAAATAAAGTGTCGCTTCAGTGCAGAGGAGCAGGAAATCCTGGTGAAAGAGGTGACGGAACACCAGCACCAACTTTTCATATCCTCAAAATTGCCACTCAGTAGGAGAGAGGCCATCTGGAAAGAAATTGTGGACAAGATAAACAGTGTGGCTGAAGAACGCCGGACAGTCACCGAGTGTAAGAAACGCTGGCATGACTGTAAACGTAGGACCAAAGAGAAAATGGCCAGGAACAGGAAGGCAGCAATGCAGACTGGAGGGGGGAGTCCAGCACAACAGGAGGCTCTGGACCACATGGAGGAGATGGTCGCAGCCGTCATCCCGGAGGAGATCGTCACAGGGATACAAGGACTGGACAGCGCAGACTACCACGACACTACGCACATGCAGGGTAAGTCGCATGGGGAATTACAATGCAATAATGGGGACTGTAAGCAGGGGGGGGATACCTACTACACAATGCATGGAACTTAGCACATATATGAAGTGGCATGGGGAAAGGGGCACGGCAGGGGGGAATGGCCAGTACTGACCATAGCCGGGGCACGACAAAATACTGCCACCACTACAGTGCCATGGGGACATCCTGTAATTACAACAAGAGAGCCAAGGGAAACCAGTGACAGGTGGGAAGGACACTACCCTGAATCCACATCCAGGCACTTGTTTTGCACAAACTATTCCCCATCAACCTGTAATGCAGTAGCAAATACAACAACTGCAACTTAACTGCCACCACAGTTGACAATAACACCTCTCATCTCTGGGCAGCTATAGTACCAAATGGCAGGAACCCCACCCTGGAACATACATTCCTAAATTAGGGGGTGAGGATGACATCTGCAACTACTCCTAGAAATAAGACAAAGGTACCAGTACACTTAAATGCCGAATGTCCATAACTGACACATACATAAGCCTAAGTAAACAGCAAAAGGAGCCACACAGCACTAACGACACACACATGCTGCATACGTCAGGGTCCCTCACGTGCCTGCCTAACAATGCTACATCACAAATGTCATACTGCTCAGACAACAACATTGACGAGGGGACACAGGCAACTGGTCAATGAAACACATCTGCACAGTCTAACCAAAAAATAGGACATTCATACGCTAAACAGGCCAATCCAGTAAGACACACATGAGACCCCATCAGATACAAACATCAACAATGTTTACATCCATACCACATCCTAACATTGACATACATAGGTCATGCCACCTAACATGTACAGATCATGCAATGTGAATAAAAAGTGTATGGTGCAGGGCCTGTGAGGCAAGTGTGCTGGCAGGGCAGTCACAACACCCACAGTCAGTCAAAGTGTAGCGTGGCAAGTGAAACGTATACTTTGCGCAATAGCCTCAGGCTGGAGGCCTTTGTGCATCTTACACTGAATGTACTTATACTCATTTGCTCACATCTAAGTGCCTCAGAGCACTTTGCACTAAATGAATCTCATTGCCCTTCCTATCAGTTAATGTAGCAAATAGTCAGTCCTAAGGTGTTGGCAATTAGTCAAATCACCCTGTTTTGCCTACTTCTGCACTGGAGTTTGCCAGAACATCTTCACTCTGTGGCCCAGTCAAGGATACCGTCTGGTTCGTTGATGATAGACGTGGTAGGGGTTAAGGTTTGCCATTCCTGCGTAGGGAAACTTTGTCATCACAATGACATATGTCTTTTAAATTCACTTCCTCGTCCCAAGACACGCATGGGGGAGTTTATAAACAGAAAATCACATCTAGATGCTGCCTGCCTTGCTGCTGATGCACAACCAGATCCCAGCCCATTCCTCTGATATGAGGGATGATGTCTCCCCTGTAATTCAGACAGCCAAGCTCCAAACTTAACATGCAGTGCTATATATAGAACAAGCAGAGGGAGAGTAGAAACTTTTAGGCACCATGATAGCTGTGTACCAATTTATTACTCTCCTGCGGACTATTTCAGTTCTAACTGTGTGTATTGTTTTGGTTATTGGGGCTCACACCTAAATTCCTACAAGTCAGTTGTACAATGAAACTTCATATCAAACAAATACTGTCTGTGTCATTTGTGTATGGGAACATACCGGAAAAGATAGAAATGTGTAGGACCTGAGTGACCACCACTTCCCTGAGAAGTCCCAAAGATGTCATGGGCTTGGACTTCTAAACATTCCTCTGTTGTGGGAGACCAGAGGCACTGCTAGTCTGTCTAAGCTAAATAGAATATCTGGGTGACCGAGTTATTTACAAGTGGGTCAAACTTAGTCCCCCACACCATTAGCTATCCTGCTGCCTAGAAAGCCAAGAATCACATGTAGGATAATGAGAGCCCACCCAAACAAATGTCCCTCCATAACAATAGTGAAACACCGAGGGAGGAGTAGGACAAACAAATGCATATTCCGAAATAATTACAAATCAACACCTAGAGATGACCTGGCAGGCATGTCTGATAGCTCCATATCATATATGTGACACACAGGTGGGCCATAGGCCTACAACAATGCCCTATGACAGACAGCAGATACCAAGACAAAATCAGAGTACAAAGTTAAGGCATCCAAAGGCTTGTATCTTAGTGCTAAATGATCTCAACACAGACACACTAATTGTACCCTGTTTCTTTGCAGAGGAACACGGATCTCCTGCCGATATGCCTGTCCATGAGTTCCCTGATGACATGGATGACGAGAACATCAACCTCACACAAGAGACCATTGACATGGTCCTCGAAAGCCTCCAAACCCCCCCTTCAGTAACAAGGAGGAGCCAAGAAGAAGCAGCCACCACAGTAGAACCACCCGCCACCCCAATTGTAAGACCTGCCAGCTCCAACACAGCTGAGGACTCTGACGACACTGGCACCAGCTTCGAAAGAACAGTCGTTGGGGTCCAGCGGGAGCTGGCCAAGGAGGTGCGAGTGGGGATGCAAACTATGGCAGCCAGCCTTGAGGGGGTGCGTTCGTGCATGCTGTCAACTGCTGATCAGGCAGCTGCAATGCAAGCCAGAACATCGCTGTTGGAGGAACTTTTAGTAACACAGAAGGCAATCTGCACAGCTGTCATCCAGTTGACCAAACAACTCCAACAGCAAGCCAGTCAGCGTGTGCACGAATGCAACATCGAACCCCTCAGGGCAGACCTGGCTGCCTACCATCGGGATGTGGCTGCCATTCTGAAAAACCAGCACGCTCTCCTTGCTGCAGTACTGCCCTTCATAACTGGACAGGGATCAGCCCCCGGGATGTCTGCCCTCATGTCTTCTGACACTGAGGTGTGTGTTGCCCCTTCAAAACCAACAACAACAAGGACACACCAGGCAACACACACATCAGAAGAAGAAGACATGGAACAGATAACATTCACTCGCAAGAGTACCCGGAAGCCCTAGTCCCTGCACCATGCCCCACTCTGACCAAGGTCCTACGTTTTGACACATGCCAGCCTCACTCCAACTACCCTCAATGACTGTTCGGCAATCTACTGTTTAACTTGTCCACATTGGCTGTAAATGTTTCTCTCCTACCATTTGGCAATTCCTGTTCCTCTGCACCGTCTGTGACATCACCCCAGCATGTCAGGAGCATCATCCACACCCTGTAAATAGGATCACCATTTAAGAATGCACCAGAACGGACTCACCTAACATTGTTAATGGACTTTTTGCACTACTCCACCTAAAAATAAATATCACTTGCACACCTATTGTGTCTCTGTGTCATTTCACACTTCAACTGTGCAGTACATAACTCCAAAGTGGCTGTGTGGCAACCATGTTGATTCTCTATACTACTGTCCTGATTTCATGTATACTGAAACATCTGTGCAGTGGCCAGGATTGCATCATAGCTTTACTAGACTGAGGAAAATAACTGATGTAGGGACTAAGCACACACAATCATGCTGTGTTGGACAGAATGAGGCCCCATCCATAGCTATTCTAGACAACTAATGGTGGATGAGAAATGTAGGCACCTTGCGATACTAAAACAATACATTATGCTGTAAAATGAAAGGAATGATAACCAAATTACACTGCATCAATCACCCTTACAGCGTATACTACCATGAAGGAAAGTCATGCTCAAGCAGTACACACATGATGTAGGTCAGCAATGACAGCAACAAGACAAGAGTGTGAACAAATACTCATCTACAAAGCTCTCCCTGAACTTCACAATGCTGTCCGACCTATCTATTTACCTACAAAATCAACTCTGGAAGCACTCTTTGTGAAGTAGTGTACAAACCAACCCCAATTCTTGATGATCTATGCACACTACCAATGGTGGCTCTCCCATACGGTGGATACTTACCAAGTTAGCACACGGGTAGCTGGCATGTTAAACCTCAATAGCCTGGGGATAGCGAGCATAGGACACAAATGTCATACTAAAACTTTCTGCTACACTGATGTCAAGGCCATGAAAAGGTAGCACCTAACGCATCAGGTAAAGGGTTAACAAATTTTTTATTTCCAATAAGTAAGAAAAGAGGCAACTAAGGGAAAGATAAACCTACACTAATCTAACCTGACTACTACTAACCCACAACTGTCCCTAACTAACCTAAGCTAAACTTACTCTACACATGTAACGAAACGATCTAAACATCAACCCCCCACCCACCATTATGAGACAAGACACATGCAGGACAACACTTACTAACCTACACACATACTACACTATCCTAAACAAACATATATTTTTTTGTATTTTTTTTGTTTTTATAAAAAAAATTTTTTTTTTATTTTAAACAGGAATCCCAACATTGCCCCCCACCCACCCACCCACACAAAAAGATAAGATATAAAGAAGAAGGACCCCCCACCCTCTTACCTAACACTAACTAAGCTAATTACCTACACTTATCCTATAACTAACCCCCCAAACCCAACTAACAGTATGAAATAGGAAAGAGGTGAGAGGGGAGGGGTAAAAGTTCTGGAGGGCAAAATGTCTACGGATTTGCCCTCCGTACTGTTCGCCGGATGGAGCGCACCTTCTTTTTCACCTCAGCCATGTCCTCCGTCAGGGTGTCAACTTTTGCAATCAACCTGTCCTATTTCCTTGACAATGCGTGGAAGTCCGCTGGGTTGATCGGAGGGTCAGTGCAGGTCTGGGTGCCGGTGGAGGTGGATTGTGTTGGTGGAGTGGTGTGGGCACGGGACTGCCCTGCTCCCACCACACGGCTGGGTCCAGGTCTGGATGAGGATGCCTGGTCCGTTGCTGGGTCCACTTGGCCAGACCTGGTGGATGTAGTGGCGGGGGTTGTTGGGGGCACCGTTGGGGGAGCCTGTGGTGTGGCATACCACGCCCCGGAGGCCCGTTCCGAATTGTATCTGCGGGCCATCCTCCGATACCCACACTGCACCTGCAGGATGTGGCTGTACCTCATTGCCCGGCGCTCAAACTGGTTGCGAGCTGCGGCACTCAGGTTTGCAGCTGTGAAGGGAAAAGGCAAATATTGAGCATAGAATTTACAGTGGGTTGAATACCACAATGGGTAATTTGACCATTACTAGCAATGTATTGGTTGCAGCAATTGTTACAACATATTTCACGGGAAGGCTCAGAGGAAGTACATGTGAATCATGCATACTGAAGGGCATATCACATATAGCATATCCATGTCTCTACATGATGGATGACATCACCCTAAACTACTCCTACAATTCATACCTAAGCCATTATACATTATGGCACCAGCTCGTCCGCATACTGACTTCACTACATATGTCATTCTATGTGATAAGAATCACACTCCTCACTCAATGGCATTTCGAAATAGTTGTGTGCTAAGATTGAACCCCTGGCCATGAATCATATGTCGACACTATGGGCCAGATGTAGGAATTGATGGGAAATCAACTAGCAAATTGCAAAGCTGAACGGTGTCTCTGACACCGTCTGCGAGTCACTATGGGGTCCCTAAATCCCACCTCATGAACATCAATGATGTGGGTTCCAACTTGCACCACCTTAGCAACTATGGGCACTCACGGGGATGGAGGCCTGCTGGGAACAGCAGAACTCCATAGACGTGACTGCTTTTAAATGAAGCAAGTTATTTTTCACCAAGTGTAGGCCCTTTATCTGAAAGGAAAATGAGCTGCGATTAGTTTAAATTCACAACAATTGATTGTTCGTAATTTACACAATAATTATTGCTCCCCTAGACCACTGGCTGTTTTGTGCAGGAGTATTTTGGTCCACTCACAAAGGTGAAGGTTCACAATGAGGACCCCTTCCAGTCAGCAAGTTGGTTAGCAGCCACTTCAAGTGGATGATAACAGCTACTCACTTTGCAACCACGTATTCGTTAGCAAATGGGATTGCCTAACACTGTGATTTGCAAGTAGGGCTGGTAAACTCCTTTCTTTTTTTACTTTAGAAAAGCATTTTGCGAATATGTACATGACCACCAAAAACATTTCGGATTAGGAAACAGACGTTTGCAACTCACTAACATCAAATTATGCTATTTGCAATGTGGAGACATTTTGCTACATCTGGACCTAGGTACAAACTCAAGTCACAAAAGGTGTTAAGTACGTGTAACATACTGTTTGCTACAGTCCTAGGTACCCTGTTTCACAGTAACATCCCAGTCTTTGTGGGTGGTGTGGGAAGAACAAACAACAATCCCATGATCAATGCACAACCAGGAGTGTACAGAAAGTTCAACAAGCATGTGCCTTCACACACAACACCTATGAAGGGCTAGCAACACGTTGGAGTCAGCCCAACCTTGTCACATCCCAGGTCCACACATGTCAAAATGATATGACTTAGCCAAACATAACATACTATTAGTGAGGCATGTTTTACAACACACACAGAGGAGGTAGAACACCCATTCACATGATTCAACAGAACACCTAGGCCATTGCACTCAAGTCACACACACTTCGAGGTCACCTTGTGGAAGTACATGCCCCCGGAAGATCCGACCTACAGTGTACACAGTCCATCCTCAACTAGGAAGAAGCACTTGTCATCGAAGCCATGTGCCTAAGCTATCTGGGAGACTGTCAGTCTGATATGCTGACTCAGTTAATGGCAAGTTCCTGACCAAGTCTAACATTGACCAGTGTATTCAAAATGAGTCATGCTATTCCCAATTGTCGCACTAATTGAATGACCTACTGCCCCTCAATCTGAGAGATGACTAGGTATTGCTTTACCGAAACATTATTCCAATTTGATATCACACCAAAACAACAAAGCCAATGAACGGCCAGCACATCATATCATGAATTGTCCTGAACACACAGTAATCCATCATGCTTCATTTCCAAACAATGTAAATAGCACTTAGGCAACACTCACTGTAGGTATTGGGGTCGTCAAAATGGGCTACCTCACCAACGGTGTACGGGGCTGGTCCACCTGTAAAGCATGAAAGGAAGATTATACTCAGACTGGGTGAACAGACAAATAATTTCTGTTACAATGACAGTGTGTGAATATTACATGGTAATGATACACTTTCACACATGCTCATCCTGCCTGGCTGACTTTGTATTCTAGATTATCATTGGATGAGTCTCCTGCTCCAGTGACACACCCTACTACACTCATGCAGTGGCCAGGACAGTCATGTGTCGTCCAAGTTACTCCTCCATTAGTAGGCCCGAACAATCATGTGATCCATACATCTCAGCATGTGCATCCCAGAGAGAAACATTCCACAACTGGTTCCATGAGGACTGCATGACCACTCACAATCAAACAGGCTATGTGGACAGGTTCAACACACAGCAACCAGACACACATGTGACATATGTGTGGACAACATGACTAACTTCAGGTGACGTGAAGGCAACACACAGGTGTTGCATCATCATGTGTTTGCAATTTTCGGTCTAGCTATGGCGTCTACATATGTAGGTATGTTGTTTCTACATGACGTACTCACTGGCCATTATGACCAGTAGAGTACAAATAGAGCAGTTCACGTGTTGCTTTTCAGACACAAATGCAACACTACATTCCATGCAGCTACAGCCATCTGGTATGTGTTGCAAAAATGAGGCATCGGCCTGGTAGCATAGGTCTTCATACACACCCGGCAACAAATACACATTTGGACACATATGTATACCTTTGTAGCGCAGCATTTGCATCATTTTGTGACGCAGAGAGGGGGCTACTTAGCAAAATACAAATAGATGTTGCATTTTACTGCTGTTATTGGGTGTACATGTGTAGCAAAAATGGGGATTTATGTGTATGCCCATGGGCCTAGGTTTCCCTAGTATAACACGCAGTCAGCTACTTATTTTGCAGATTGGCTACCAATCATCACATGTTCACGCACACATTCCTATTATTCCCATGTAATTGATTATTACTCACCAACATAGCCACCAATCCGGAGTCCCAGGTGGTCCAGCAGGTCCTGTTCCCTGCTGATCAGATCTGCCCAGCGGTGCTTGAGTTGATGGATATTCCTCAGACTCCCGTAGACCCGGACCAGGTGATGGCGCACCTTCTCCCAACGGATTTTCCTCGCCTCCGTGTGATACCCCTGTATCACACGGCCCCCAGCCTCCAGCATCAGTGGGAGGAAATGGCTTACGAGCCATATGAAGCCCCCCAATTCGTCCTCACCCATCCTGGACAGGCGAGGCCTACCTGACATGATGCGAGGTGGAAAAAAAGTACCAAAGAAAAATGAAAGAAAAAGTGGGAAATGGGGAAAGGTAGCGGTGTGAAAGAAAAAGAAGAAGGAGAAAAATAGCCCAACTAACCCCCCAAACTATGCTACCCACAACAGACTCCCACAGACAATACAAACTATCACAGGTATAGACAAAACAACACTAAACAGACTGAGACAATGTTTGACAACAATAAAAGATTGACACAAAGACAAAATACAAGGCACACAGGACACTAAAGCAGTAAAACACAGGACAACACCTTTCACACAACCACACAGTCTAGATAACTCTGAGACTGCAAAGTGAAAGTGAAAGTCAACTCCCAGTACAGATTTGGTAAACAGGATATCCTATTACATCACTTCCTGCATAAAATGGCCGCCGTTTTTATTTTCGCGTAATGCGTCATATTTTCACGCATACACAGATGTGCGTCATATTTTTTTGACGCATTACAGTGCACATGATGCGGAGTGTAAAAATATGCTATGAATATTAATATTTCTAATTGTACATGAGGTGACCAACATATTGTGCATGTAGCGTCAATTTCACCACGCATACATCATGGGCGTCGTTTTTTTTAAACGTACAGTGGTGCACATGATGCGGAGTCAAAAAATATGATATGAATATTAATAATTAATAATGTACATGAGATGACCAACATATTGTCCATGTAGCGTCATTTTTACCACGCATACATCATGGGCGTCATTTTTTTTACACGTACAGTGGTGCACATGATGCGGAGTGAAAAAAAATGGTATGAATATTAATAATTAATACTGTACATGAAATGAGCAATATATTGTGCATATAGCGTCATTTTGACCACGCATACATCATGGGCGTGGTTTTTATTACACGTACAGTAGTGCACATGATGCAGAGTCAAAAATATTGTGGATGTAAATAATAATTTGAAGGTGAAATATCAAGACACTTTTGGATACATTTGTATCTGACTCTGCATTGTGTGCACTCATGTACATGAACAAATTATGACGGCCATGCTGTATGCGTAGAATATGGAGCAAATTTATCCAAATGTCTTCATGTGTTTAGCTTTGGAAAGGTGATTTGTCATGGTAAAACGGTGCGATGTGAGACACATTTGTGTTTGTATATGACAAATGTCCGTACTTTTATGTATAGACGGCCTTCACACTGTGATGTTTGGGATACGTTAACTAATGTATTGACCATATTTGACAACATATTTGGTGTAATTGCTGATGGCTATTTTGAAATGAGGTTTTTGATACCATTATGTATTCCGTCTCCAAAATGTCCCCACCTTTATGATGGGGATGCTTTTATCTGTAGTCCTAACAGGGAGTGGGAGAGTCACTTTCAGTTTTTAGGGGGCTGACCATGTCCCATTATGATTTTGTGTTTCATATTTGTGTAGGACTTGTGACATGGAGGCCACACATGTGCCTTATGCATGTGTTTAGTTCACAAGTACATGATTCCTGTATGTTTTGGGGGTGGTAGAGGTGGAGTTAGGCCCCCAGCACCCTAGGATTTGACCATCCAGAATAGCTACTGTATCCATGGAGTATTTTTATCATATCCTGGCAAACCTGCAGCAGCGGGCGAATGTAAGGCCATATGGTATGAATGACTGTTGACCATTCATTCATCTCATTAGCCCATTTGACGTTTGCAGTATTGATGATTTGGAGCTAAGTTGCATACCATTTTCATATGACTAAGGGGGTCATTCTGACCGCGGCGGGCGGCGGTCGCCGCCCGCCAAGCGGTTCCCGCCGAAAGACCGCGGCGGTCATTCTGGCTTTCCCACTGGGCTGGCGGGCAACCGCCAAAAGTCCGCCCGCCAGCCCAGCGGGAAACACCCTTCCCACGAGGACGCCGGCTCAGAATGGAGCCGGCGGAGTGGGAAGGTGCGACGGGTGCAGTTGCACCCGTCGCAAATTTCAGTGTCTGCAAAGCAGACACTGAAATTCTTTGTGGGTCCCTCTTACGGGGGCCCCTGCAGTGCCCATGCCATTGGCATGGGCACTGCAGGGGCCCCCAGGGGCCCCGCGGCACCCCCTACCGCCATCCTGTTCCTGGCGGAAGACCCGCCAGGAACAGGATGGCGATAGGGGGTGTCAGAATCCCCATGGCGCTCAAGGGCAGCGGGAAGTCCGTTTCTGGCCGCGGCTGAACCGCCGCGGTCAGAATGCCCATCGGTGCACCGCCAGCCTGTTGGCGGTGCTACCGCCGACCTCCGCCATGGCGGTGATTACCGCCAGGGTCAGAATGACCCCCTAAGTTTGCAAGACTCTCAGAGTTCACGATGTGATAATGCGAAGATTGTTTTGCTTGTCTGTGTCCCTTTCTGCATAAACTGGTTTAGTGTCATGTTACAATCTTCTTGCTAGGTTCAAACTGGGACACAACTGTGATGGTCTACTTTCAAATATTAGGTTGGTTGTATGACATATGTGTACATGTGTGTGGGAATGTGGATCCAGTATGACCTGTCTGTGTGTATGTTGTCACTGTAACTTCAAGGTCTCCTCCTGAGTTAGTGGCAGCTGATGTTGTTGCAATTGTGTATTGCTCACATCATACACTTGAGAGAAGCCATTGATGACATGTTCACGTACACATGGATGGTCCCACCCTGTCTCTGAACACGTGTGATGTGACTTTCAAATGATCTCAAATTTTGGGCTGGATGAGAGACTGTTTCAGTTGTTTGGATCCGGCATGTCTAATTGTCACGTTTGTACTCTTGTTGGGCTCTGTGTATGGTAATGTAACATGTCACATCCTACCCTCTGTGCATACAGTTGTGATGTTTATTTTTGGTGTGATGAATTTTAATGGCATTCTTGATCAATGAGACGACATTCATCTTCAGCTATTTCAAACTAAAGGTGGTCAGAAATGAATAGGCCAAAGCATGATGTGGTGTTTGTGATCTGTGTTTATTTACAAGTGTGGAATACAAGTGATTATAATGACTTAAGTAAAAAAATTGTTCACAAGCTGTTGGCGCCTACGCACTCCTGCTGCGGTGTTAGGTTGTTCCCCCTCCTGTTGCAGGCCAGCATCCTCCTCATCATCATCCTCAGGCATGTCTGGGTCCGGTTCAAGGAGGGGAATGTTCCTTTGTACACAAATATTGTGTAATATGGCACAAGTGAGTATGATTTTGCATACCATCTCTGGGGAGTATAGTAGGCTTCCGCCAGTGATGTCAAGGCAGCGGAACCTTGACTTTAGGATCCCAAAGGTCCTCTCCACAATGCTGCGTGTCCTCTTGTGGGCGTCATTGTATGCCCGCTCAGCAGCAGTATTTGGGTTCCCATATGGTGTCATTATCCAAGGCTGGATGCCATACCCCTGATCAGCTGAAAGAGAAACACAGAATGGTATCAATTAGATGTAGGAGGCACTGTTGTACGTATCTTTGATGGCAGTAGTTGTGTTGTGTTGTCTGTGACTATTTTGTGTACTAATGTGACAACCTATGGTTGTTGGTGGAAACTTTGGCATTGTTTTTTTTCCTTGGCTGAGCAAGTGTTTGTTGTCTAACTGTTTGTCAGCAGGATGTATTGGTTTCTCAAGTACAGTGTGCCCTCCCTTGCATTGTGACTTGTGACACAGGTGTCCGTGTGTCCTCACTGGGGGTGTGATGATAGTTCCATGCAGAGTTGAAACATGAAAGGGTATTAGAAACGTCCATATGAACATAGCCAGGCCATCCCATCCCTTAAAAGTTATGCATTGTATTAGTGTACAGGTTATTGTGAGACTTCCAATTTGCAAGGTGACATTTAGGCAACCACAGTCATGAATGTCTTCACACTAAGCTGTGGAGTAAATTCAAATGTGTGAGAGGTTCAATGGTGACTTGTGACACATGGCTAGTGATGTGAGTACCTCAGTGTGTCCCTGTCTAGGTGTTGCTATTGTGGTGTATGTGTTGTTTATCCTAGAGGCTTTCTGTGCAGTGAGTATATAAGTAGATTTTTGTCCTTACCAACAAGTAGTCCATTGCCATACCGTCCATCCTGGAAGTGTTGGTTGATGGTGGAGTGACGGAAGATGAATGCGTCATGTACACTCCCAGGATATTTAGCCACAATGTTGCTGATCAGTCCTTGGTGATCGACTATGGCCTGCACGTTGATGGAATGTGTGTGCTTTCTGTTGCGGTAGAGGTGTTCACTCGCAGCAGGTGGCACAAGGCGTACGTGTGTGCAGTCAATTGCACCAAGGACGTGCGGAAAGCCACTGATGGCGTAGAACCCCTGTTTTGTTTCCTGCTGCTTCTGCACTGTGTTAGGGAAGCAGATGTGGCGGGGTGTCAGTCCAATGATGGCATCCAGTACTTTAGGCAGGAATGCGGAGAAAGATGGTTGTGATATTCCACCAACCAGGGCACCAGTTGTCTGAAAGGAGCCACTTGCCAGCATGTGAAGTACGGCAAGCAGCTTTGTTTCTGTTGGGATAGTGCGTGGAGTCACTAAAGTGGGGGCCAATTGCTGTTCAATATTTGTCAGCAGCTGCTGAATGGCCTGCCAGTTCAACCGGTACCTCTGGATGATGTCTCGTTCCCTGAGGCCATGCAGGGTTGTTCTTGGGCGGAATATCCTCTCCTGCCTTCTGCGCTGTCTTTGGGGTCCCTGCTGTTGTTGTTGTGGCTGCTGTTGTTGCTGCAGGGCTCTGCGTCTACGTGCACGTTGAAGAAAAAGCACCTCCATGTCTCCCTGTTGCTGCTCTGCTGCTCTGCTGCTCTGCTGCTCTGTTGTTTGTTCTGTGTGTTCTGATTAAGTACAGGTGTGTTTGCCCCATTTTAACGCCTGCCCTGACCCAGGCGTTAAAATTTCACGCTATTCGTGCTTTGCGCCATTTTTTTGCGCCGCCTGCCGCGCGGGAGTGATTTTTGCCCTGGAGCATAAATACCACGCACCGCTATGTGCGTCTGTTTTTCGACGGGAACGCCTTCCTTGCATCTCATTAACGCAAGGAAGGCGTTTACGCCAAAAAATGACGCTATTTGCCCATACTTTGGCGCTAGACGCGTCTAACGCCAAAGTATAAATATGGCGTTAGTTTTGCGCCGAATTTGCGTCGAAAAAAACGACGCAAATTCGGCGCAAACGAAGTATAAATACGGGCCTAAATACGCTAGGTCATGTATCCATTCCTTGAATTTTGGTGCCCATCCTCTACCCCACCTGCATGCAACCCTGCATTTAGCGAGTAAGAGACAGAGCGCTCGATATTTCCTTAAGCCCTCTGCTATTTCCCCAGTGTTCCCCAGTAATGCCAGCAGTGGTGTAAGATTAATGGTGTGTCCCACCATCTGCGTTAGTGTCTCTGCCTTGCCAATACTTCTGAATCGGATCCCAGGACCAGGCTAAATGCAGGTAGTTGCCCCCCTCCTTACCACATCGGTCACATCTATCATAGGCCGTAGGGGCACAGTCTAGCTAGCGTGTAGTATATTCGATGTAAGAATTTATAATGAATTATTCGAAGTCTGCTACTTGCGGAGATGTACTCTGTCTGTTTGCAGCAGTACAACCACTGTTTATCTGTGGGAGGCGTCCCGAGCTCCCCTTCCCATCCAGAGTGGGCACCACCCATCTGTGCAGGCTGTTCAAGCTGGGCTGAATGATAAAGAAGCGATAGCAAGCATTTAGGGCCAGAAGAGCTGAGTAGGACATTCAGTGCATTAAATGTGGGAGGTTCAAGCTGGAAATCAGGTGTGGCTGCCTTACATTATGTCACAATCGTGTATCATAAAATACATCGAATGGAGCCACCATCTCACCATCAAAAAAAAAAACATCTTGGTCATTGAATATGCCATTCATGTACAGATCACCCCATGTATTAATCCCAAATTTCTGGAGCATAGTTCTACAAGCTGTTTCATGCGTCACTGGGAGTGCAAAGTTATAGGGTAAGGGTAGCAGTGGTAAATACAACATTCGTCTGTAAAGGCGCTAAGCCACGCCGTGGTCGTGCACGCCATGGTGGAGTCAGTTATTGCGGGCAATCCTCCCCCACGCCCAGACAGGCTGTGGATAAAATTGGGGCCATGTAGCCCTGCTCTACTGCCAGGTACAACATGTAGGTAGTAGGGTTGGTCCAATGCATAGCGTGGTGCGCTATTGTGGCCAAGAATACAACTCCATGTCTGTAGCCTTAGAGCCTCCCCTAGTAAAGGGCTGCATGAGAATATTCCATTGGATGCGTGATTGTTTACATGCCCACGCTAATCTCAGTAATTGTGGTCGGAGTGCTTTGAAGAAGTGCCGGCCTGGAAAAAAGGGATGTTAATAAAGAGATACAGCAATCTAGGTGAAATCACCATTTTCATTATTGAAATGCGTCCAGCATGGGAGTGGGGCAATGATATCCATCTAGTAATCTTATCAGTGATTGTAGAGAGCGCAGTACTACTGTATAATTCAACCGAATCAGTTCATCTCTTCCCCTGGTGAGCACTATCTCCAGATACTGCAGGTCCATTGCGGTCCACTGTAGTGGGTAGTCAGGCTGGAACTAGATGGTGTTTGGGGTAATGGGGGGGAAATATGGGACATATTTGCATATTATGTCATTCAGGCTGATGTGGGTCCCTGAATTAAAGGGTAACATCATCAGTGTACAGTGACACCAGTATGTGTCGAGAGGGATGGCGTGTAGCGTATTTCCGGTGATGCTGTTGTAACTTGGTAGCGAGTGGCTCTGTCGCTATCACGAATAATAGGGATGACAAAGGGCACCCCTGTCGGGTGCCTTGCTGAATGAGAAAAGGGGGAGAGCTTGTCCCGTTAATCTGTACTTTGGCCATGGGGTGGGAGAATTTCAGTTCAATCCATGCCACGAAGGAAGGTGGGAAGACCATTTGTTGCAGCACCACCCAGAGGTAATCCCATTCAACCTAATCAAAAGCCT
Source organism: Pleurodeles waltl (assembly GCF_031143425.1). Lineage (NCBI taxonomy): Eukaryota > Metazoa > Chordata > Amphibia > Caudata > Salamandridae > Pleurodeles > Pleurodeles waltl. The sequence continues at coordinate 741,091,596 of NC_090450.1, read as the reverse complement.
TGGTGGCAAATAAGACCACAGCAGCAAGCTCAGGATCTATGTCCTGGAGAATTCACCAGTACTTTTGCAAGCATTTTTACATCACAATTTATAAGGGATATGAACCTGTAAAAGTCAGAACTGTCAACAACAAATGGCAACTCATTAATTGAAATAAATGCACATTCTGATTATGCATTCAAAAAAGCATTGTGGGTGCTCATACACTGAAACACATCCTTGCCTTGATGTGTAAATCTGGGTTTACTGGAATGTAAACCCGTTCTAGAAACAAAAAAACAGAACAGTGGAGCACACCAAAACAGTCAATGTCTATACTTCAGAGAACGTGTGATGTTTGATGAAGCAAATTGAAAAATCACAATAAATTTCACTAAAATGCTTTTTTTTCTTCCCCTTAAACAGTGTAGGTGACCATATACTAACCAAAAAAGAAATATACATAGTATTGTTTTATGTATATTTCTTTTTTGGTTAGTATATGGTCACCTACACTGTTTAAGGAAAAAAAAAAAAGCATTTTAGTGAAATTTATTGTGATTTTTCAATTTGCTTCCTCAAAAGTCAGAACTGTCCACAGGCTTCTCAGTCTTGTGTAAAGTAATAATCGTTGCTTCCTGCGTAGGGGGTCAGGCAGCAAGTTTCCTTTGCTTTACAGTATACTGATTTTAAAATAGGGCCAAGCATCCCACTGTACGTTTTATAAAAGTCTCCAGGGAGCCCGTCTGATCCTGGGACCTTCCCAGATTGCAATTGCATGATGGCTTCTCGAATTTCATCTGCTTTAATGTCTGCAGAGAGATACTCTCTATGCACATCACTGAGCCATCCTAGTGCAATGTACTCACGGTATGCACCTACGTCCACTGCCTGCGTTCTACTAGAGAAGTATACGTTCTGATAGTACCAGGCAAACCGGTTGAATCACTGAGGTGTCCCTTAGTATGTTGTTACAGTCATTGCAGATTTCCAGTATGACATTGGCATCTCTTGGTCTATGTATGGTTGCCGCCAATGCAGCCCCTGGTCTCCCCCCTCCCCATAGCTTTTTGCTTTAAATTATTTGCTCTGATATAGGCACAGCCATTCTGCCGTGGCCTGATAGTCTGAGACAGCTTCCCTAACTTTACCAGTCACCACAGAGTCTGGGGGGTCCCTCAGGCCCTCCTGCAATTTCTTAATGTCTTCTTCCACTTTGCCAAGATATCCCCCCATTCTTAGCCAGGCCCAGCCTCACATGGTGACCTTAACTGCCTCTCAGACTGTGGCAATCTTCGGAACCGAGTCCTTATTTCTTTCAAGGAAGGTCGCAACCTCCTGTTGCAGTTCCTTCCTAAAGAGTTTATCCAAGAGAAGTAAGTGGCTGAGACACTAAGTGGCCAAGGGGGAAGAAATCACCAGGGATCGAAGCATCATAAGCACCGGGGAGTGGTCAGAATAGGTACGAGCTAGGTGGCGTGTCTTGCGTTGCCAGGGCCCCATCTCCCTAGTAATGAACCAATAATCTATTCTGGACCAGCTCTTGTGCACTCCTGTGTGGAAGGTGGCTTCCCTCTTCTCCGGGTGGAGAGTTCTGCATGCATCCAGCAGGCTGTGTTCTACAATAATATGTTGAATGCGTCTCCATGCATTGGAATACCCAGCCATTGTGGGCTGTGATTTGTCGTATTGCACATTTAGGTCAACGTTGAAATCCCGCCCCGCCCCAGAGAACCTATGTAGCCCCGGTACTGATAATGTCCCGCCCCCCATATTCGATCAAAGAAATCTGGATCATCACTGTTAGGGCAATAGCAATTAAACGTAGCCACTGATATGGAGACAAGCCCACCCCATTTGATAGTGTAACAACAATGCGAGTCAATAATTCCACCAGTATGAACATACAGGGTGCCTTTATGTATAAGTGTCGCAGTGCCTAACACACATAGGTGGAGTAGGAAGCAAAGCTTCTGTGGGATACCCAACGAGAGGGAAAAGCAGCGCTTGCAGACGGCCCAATATGAGTTCCCTGGATCAGAGCTATGTTAATATGGTGTCTATATAGATATGCCAATATATGTTGACGCTTGCACGGGTCACCTAGCCTCCTTACATTCCATGTGAGACAATTGTACTATTGTAGCGTGTATCCGCACTGCATGTAGGCAGCATCAACCATGGTCAGTGGGGGGTAAATTATCAATTAGGGTGTGACTCAGCCCACCAGGTAATGTCAGGCAGACAAATTGAGTACGTGGTACTGCTTGAACGAATGGAAATACAAAGTGCCAAACATTTAACAGCTCCCTTTTTCCCCCTCCCACTCTGACGGCCCAAACCTGCAAGAGAAACATACCCCTCAGTCAGTTCAGAAAATGGAGCATCTAACATGATGCCAGAACTCAGAGAGACAGGAAAGATATTTCCTGAGGCCCACATGAGAAACTTATATATATGAAGTAGAAGAGGACAGATAGTGTCTGGAAATCAAGAAAAGAACAGAAGCTAGCGATAGTGAGAAGAGAAGCAGCAGGTTAATGCTACAGGCGAAAATACTGAGAGTGTAGGAAAAGGTGGTGGTATTTGTAGGTGTGTGAAATCTGGAAAAAGAGAAGAAACCAGAACAAGCAAATTCAATACCCAGGGAAAACCTTTGGGGTGGTCAGCTAGAGTGATAGGCAGTCTTCCTAATGCAAACGAGGGAGCCCCGGGGATTAGTAGGGTTCCCATCATGCCCCACCACTGCATCTTTCGTTGGTCAAAGCGCTTTAGCGCAGTTAGGTCTGGTATAATGATGAGTAGCTGATGGGGGAAATGTCCTAAACAAAGCATTGTGAACAACTCGGATGTTTACCACACAAGCTTAACCACGCTTGCCAAAAGAACAACTGTCTTTTTCTGTGTCTTAACCACGCATGTGACAAACTACGCATATGCATGGTTAAGGCACAGAAAAAGGCACAGTGGATGGGACGAGGATGTGGTGAGGTAAGTGGGGCTAGGGCAGAGTTAGGGGGTAGGTTTTAGGGGTTGGGGTGGATTGAGGGCTTAGGGTGTGTGGGGGTTGGGCTGTTTTTTTTTTAGGGGCAGGGTGACGGAGTTTGTGTATTTTTTTTTAGTGCTCAGGGTGGGGGGCGGGTACTGTCAAGAACCCTCAGAGTTGCAATGTTCTGACTCCTGTGAAGTGTGAAAGAAAAGCAAAATATCTGCAGGTCAAGAAGTATCCGCAGTGGAAAAGGGAATGTCCTTATTGGCCGATAGTTTGTCGAGTTTTATTACAAACATCACAAGGAAAGAACAGAGAAGGAAATCCAAGATGGCTGGCAGGTTGTTCAGGTACGAGTTTGCAGTTCTAGTGTTGCACTCCAGATAGTGAACTGTTAATATGCGCGCGCGGCTCAGGCGCCGCACACTTCACCTGTGTACTGACTGAAATCCAGAGGTGTTTTGAGAGAGCGCTTGATGTGAGGTAAAGGTTTCCAGCAATGTTCTCGCTACGCAAATATTGCAAAGAACCATTCAAGTAAGCCACAGATAATACTTTTGCAGTTTAAAGACAATAAAAGTTCCAAGGTATTCAGCAGTGTTCCCGAGAGTTTCCGGCTGGGCGCCACAACAAAAACATTGCAAGAACATTACCAATAAGTCACAGACAATATTGTTAAGTGTTTAAAGACAATTAAAGTTCAAAGGTATTTAGCAGTGCTCCCAAGAGTTTCCGGCTTGGCTCCACAGCTCAAACATTGCAAGAACATTTCCAATAAGCCACAGACAATATTGTTAACAGTTTAAAGACAATAACAGTTCAGAAGTATTCAGAAGTATTTTCTGCAACACTCGTGAATGAGCCTCAAGGTTACCTGTCAAAGGTTTATAAAAAGACAGTCAATAAAAATCTCATCTTCGTAAGTCACAAGACTATATTTAACATATATATATATATATATATATATATATATATACATATATATGTATATATATATATATATATATGTATATATATATATATACATATATATATATATATATATAACATATGCCTTGAAACAAAAAGATCATCCTCAATGTAACTTTATTTATTATTAACATAAACACATATCATATGAGAGAGAGAAAATTCAGGTAACGGGAGTTGAGATAATAGCAGAAGTAAACTTAATTAATTGTTAGTGAATGTTGAAGAATTGTAGAAAACAGTGTGTCCCTAGTAATTGTGGTTATAATCTTTCAGGTGTCGCTTCCAAGATAAATGGATAAGAGTATGATAGACTTATTTAATGAAGAAGCAGACCTCTGAGGCAGTCTCTCTTTATCCCATTCTCTTTTCCCCCTCCAGGGCACTCAAAACGGGGAACTCCATCCGTTGCAAGTAGTCTGGGTTGGGACTGAGGATCTATCTTCTGCTCCTGAGGGAATCAAACCAAGATACCATGACAGGTAGCTTCTTTTGTAGGGGTGGGGGAAGGTTTAAGGAAGGGTGGGAGGAGAAGAGGAGGAAGGATCCAGAGAGGACGTGGTGAGGTGAGTGGGGTTGGGGCAAGGTTGGTGGGCAGTTCTTAGCAGTAGGGGTGGATATAGGGCTTAGGGTGGGTGGGGGTTGGGGTTGTTTACTTATTAGGGGGGAAGGTTTTAGGGCTCAGGACAGGTGGGGGGTGCCAGGGTAGTATAGTTTTTAGGGGTAGGGGATTGGGGTAGTTTTTCTTAGGGCTCAGGCCGGGTGGGAGGGTCAGGGTAGTTTTGTTTTTAGGGGAAGTGGTGGGGGGTTGGGATAGTTTTTTTTTAGGGCATATCGGGGTAATTTACTTATTAAAGAGAGAAGGTTTTAGGGCTCAGGGAGGGTGGAGGTGCTGGGTAGTTTAGTTTTTAGGGGCAGGGGAGGGGGTTAATTAGGTTTTTTTTTAGGACTCAGGCAGGGTGTGGGTTGGGGTAGGTTAGTTTCTACGGGCAGGGTGTGGGGTCAGAATAGGTTTTTTTAAGGCTTAGGGTGCGGGTAGTTTAGTTATTAGGTGTGGGGAAGGTTTTAGGACTCAGGGCAAGTGGGGATGTCAGGGTAGTTTAGTTTTTAGGGAAGGGATTTGGTGGGGGAGTTTTAGGGCTCAGGGTGGGTGTCTGGGTAATTTAGTTTTCAGGGACAGGGGTGGGGGGTTGGGGTATTTTTTTTCTAGGGCTCAGGGTGGGTGGGGGGTTGGGGTAGTTTAGTTTTTAGGGTCAGGGTAGGGGGTCAGGATGTTTTTTTTTTAGGGCTTAGGGTGGGTGGGAGGGTCGGGTTAGTTTAGATATTAGGGGTGGGGGTAGTTTGGAGGCCCAGGGCAGGTGGGAGGGTTGTATGACAGAACCACACATGCCGTTTTCACATATGCTTTTACTAAGCATGCTTTTACAATGAAACTCATTCTAAGGGGATGCGTGGTAAAGGAATGCGTGAAAAAGACGCAGTTGTGGTTCCGACAGCATTGTTAAGGCATGCAGTGTTCCATCATGCGTGGTTCTGTCATACAACCAATGCAGACGTGACCCCCCCGGACAGCACGCAGAGTTCTGAATCTTCCAAGATACACCTTTGCCCTACCCCCGGCCCTTCTACAGCCTGCCATATGTATCAGTACTCTCTACATTTGGAAGCCATACCACCTCTGACAATGCCGAGGAGCGTCTGGAAGCCTGCATCTATCTGGAGGGGGAGAATCCCTTCTCAGGTTCTGCTTCAGGTACTCGCCAGGATGCTGGGGATTGTTGAAGATGTGAGCCTTGCCTTGATGGGTAATGCAGAGGCATGCTGAATAAAGCATTGCATATCGAACATTAGCTTGCTGTAGCTTCTGCTTGATGGGAAAGTATTTTCTGCATGCCTCCTGGACTGCCAAAGTGAAGTCTGGGTAAATGAATTGTAGCGTACACCTCTCTCTGGCCAATAGTAGGACTGTGTCCCTGTAGTTAAGCAGCCAGGTGATGATAGGTCGCCCGGCTGCCTCCGGTGGAGGTTGTGCCATCAAGGCGTGGTGTGCTCCTTCTGCAATTAATATTTTGGAAAAGGATTCCGGCCCAAACACTACGATTAATAGGCTCTCCACAAATTCTTCTGTCTTTCCGATGTTTGTAGTTTCGGGGATACCCATAATACGCATATTACTGCTGCAAGATCTCGCTTCAAGGTCTTTGTTTTTAGCAGAAATTACTATAAGAGCTTTTTCCATATTCAAGAGTTGCTCACTCCTGTGCATGACCGTATCCTTTACTGAAGACAGACGTTCAGTTCCAGCGATGCAGCAGTAATGCTTTTCCAGTTTATGCTTTATGGAGTCCATGCCAGTACACATGGTATCCATTTTGGATTCAATGGAGGTGAGGCTTTGCTGCATTGCAAGCAGTCATATCGTCTGCCCTGGATGGTTCCTCATCAATAGGCTGGTCTGAGTTGCCCGTCAGCAGGTTCACTGGCCACCTGGGTGGATTTACGCAGGTCAAACTGCAGCTTGGGTTGTCTCATGTCGTGTTCCCCATAGTGCCTTCTAGTCAAGTCAGCAATGGCAGCTTGACCACATCACAGCCCACAATCTCCGTAGCGGTGAGCAGATACAGTGAGAAATCCATTGAAGGTGCAAGCAACTATTTTCTCAGAGACTGAGCATGTTTATAAGGCTGCTGCCTTCTGTGTTGGTCTTGCGAGCCTGCAAGTACCCCCAGCCTACTGTTCTGCCTCCTACATGTGTTTTCAAAGGGGAGCAATGTATATTTAAGGAGCAATGGTGGCAATCTGGGTACAGATTTTGTCGGGTATAGTCCTGGGTGGCAGGAGTCTCACTGTGGTGCAGCCATCTTGCTCACCCCCACTCTAACACCCCACCTACAGTGTTTTTAAAGTCATCCTAGATAGAGATAGGGGCTGATTCAGTGCCTCTTTCTGGACAGAAACCAGGTGGGTAGTCAGAATTATGGAATTCTCCTCAATGAATTGTGACATCTCGGTGAAAGCCGCTTTTTCTATAAGTTTGCACATGAATGGTCTGTTTGCTATGGGTCTGTAGTTGTTGGTGTCTTGTTTGTCCAGGACAGGTTTTTTGAATAATGGGTATATGTTCATATTTTTTAAGTCTTCCAGAAAAACTCATGTGGTTAAGGAGTTGTTGATAAATCTTATGAATGAAATGGCCGCATAAGTTGATAGTAGAACATTTGAGAAAATTTGAGGTGGACAACCGTGAGAGGGGCAGCTTACTAGCTTGCTTGCTTGTTTTGACAAGTTTGAGAAAATCAGTTGTTGATTGCTTTTTGAAGGAGTGTAGAGGCTGTGCCTCTTTCCTTGGAAGGATTTGTAGGAAATGGGTTGGGGCTGTTGTTTTTTGTTGTCTTCATAATGATCCAACATGTTTGCTTTAGTTATCTAATGATTTGCCAGTTTGTTATCACATTCTTGAAAAACTAGGTAGGTAGCTTCTATGCATTTTGGATTATGGAATTCTGGTATTTCATAGAATCCTTTATTAACACACTTTTCTTTGTGGATTCGGTTGACATAATATTGTTTTTTTGCCTTTTTGACTTGCACATCCTGTTGTGTCTGTACAGGCATGTCTTGCATTGAGGGTTATTTGTTTTGAGATAGTTGGTTTGATGTTTAAAAAATTGTATTTTCATCTTTTTTATCCTGCATTCATCCAAGGGGCATGTTTTCTCTTGTTATGTGTAGATGTTTTCTGAGCAATTAGAAGATCAAAATCTTTCCTGAGCCATTCATAGAGTGTTTGTACAGAATTTATTGTAACTAGATCTGTGTTGGAAACAAGCAGGTTTTCTAGTTTCCTCAAATTCATCTTGGTCCAAGGCTGATATAGTGTTGATGTAAAGATTATTTTATTTGGGGTGAGTTTTGGTGTCTTGTGTTGGAAGGCAACGAGGTAGTGATTAGACCACTTGACTGGAGTAATTCTTTGTAATGTGACTAGGTATGGGTTGGTAAAGATATCTAATGTGTGTCCAGCGATGTGTGGGATTGGAAACAAGTCGTTATAGGCCCTGGGGTGTGCTATAGCAAACCATATGTTGAGGTCACCAAGGATGCAAGGATGCATGTGTCTGAGTATATTATGAAAAGGTTAGAGATTGTATCTAACAATGGATCCCTTGAATGTTGCTCTGCTAGGTGGTGATCTGTAGAGTAGGAGAAGGTAAAATTAAAGATTTGGGGTAGGGTTGCATCTGACAATGGGCGGCTCTCACCCTTGTAAAGAAACATCCTCAGCTTTGATGAGATTTGTTGTTTTCTTTAAATATGACAGCTGAGACGCCTCCTCTAGAATGAGCATTTATCAGTAGACGGTCTAAAGATGGTATTATGTTTTGGGAGTTTGTGCTGGGTGAGTATTTTCCCTTGAAGTTGTGATTGTTGTACTCTTACTGGCGGAGTTAACTGTTGGAGGACAGAGAAAGTACTGTGTTTGTTTTTCATTATCTTCCTCCATAAGCCTTAGAAGATCATTTTTTGGTTCTGTTTGACTGTGGAGGTAGGTTTGTTTTGTGATAGACAAGGAGAAGCAAGCTTATGAAGAGTGGTGTAAATTTCCTTTCTCTTGCGCATGTTGAAGGTGTATGTATGAGGGGTGGTGGTGTGGCATAAAGATTGTGTGGTATGGCTCCGAACTGAGCAATGGGTGATAGACGTGTGAATGAGTGTTGTCGTGTGTGACATAGCGGACTGAGTGATTGGTGTATTTGGTGCATGGAGAGTGGGAGGTAGAGACAGGTTTAAATGTGTGTTATTTTTGTTGTTATTCAGAGAAGAATGGATGTGTGTAGGTATGTTGGGATGGTGGGAGGCATTTGAATGTGTGAGATTTTGTTCAGACACATTTTTTGTTTGTTTGTTTTTGTTTGTTATGGGGTAGTATTACCTGGTATTTTGGTAGTAATTTCAGGTGCAGAATTTGAGTGTGAATGAATGGTGAGTTGTGTAGGTTGAAGGAAAACAAGTGTGAGATTGTGTTCCAGAGTATGGTCTCTGTATTGTGTGGGAGTGGGACAATATTGGTTTTGTGAGGTCATTGTAGGTTGGCTAGGGGAATGAATGTGCCTTATTAGTAGAGGAAAGTGTTGAAAGATTGTTGTCATTGGTTGCTTGCGACAAGAATGGGGTGGTTGTGTGGTAATGCTGGGGGTGCACTTGAATGGAATCTAAAAAGGATGCCAAAATAATTCTTCCATATCCACTGTCTCATTGCTATAAAACCCTAGCTGTCTTCTACCAGTCTTCTTCTCTGGGTTTATTGGAGGTACCTTTGCTATTTCAAACCAGATTTCCGTGTTCAATGTAGGAGAACACAAGGATTACCATAGTACAATTTCCACACGCAGTTCCAGCCCTCAGAGTCCAAATTGAGTACGGCAGAAGACTTTCACTATCTTGAAAATGCCCAAAGTGGGTAGGGCTGCCTCCCCGGAAAAGTTTACTCACTTTGATTAGGATGTGTCAGGAGTCATTCCCACCAACAAGCTTGTGTGAGGCATAAATATGACATCTTCAGGTGCCCACTTTAGAAATCCTGGGCTCAAAGAAGAACAGAAGATAATTTAATCTGCTGTCTGTGATCTGAGAGGAGCCCTTAAGGGCTGGACCTGTTCCTTCTGGCAACTGGACCTGGACTTATACCTTGTGGGGTCTCTTAGCGCCTTCCCTGAGTAGCTTTAAAAGTGTACACCTGTGGTGGATTGGGCTTAAAGGAGTAAAGTCAGAAGATAAAATCTCTGATCAGGATGAGCCTGGTTGGTATATCTGACTTGTTCTCCATCACGGCCTACTGCGACCATTGACTACCATTGGCACATTAGACTTCTTGGCACTATTCCTACTTAAAACCTTAAAAATCCATATTTCTGTTTCCCTATATTGGATTTTTTTAATGTTGGTGTCATTGGTTTATCAAATGTCTTTTTCTAACTCAGTTTGGGTTTTTAAATTTGTTTTGCATTTTGATTTTATTACTGTTTTGGTACCGCATAATTACTTTACACATTGCTTTTAAGTTAAGCTTGTCTACTTTGTGTCAATGCTACCCATGGATTGAGCTCAAGTAAATTTCTATAGGGGTTGGCCCTGACAAGGGTCATGATTGCCACGTTTGAGATCGGTAGTCACTTACAAATTAATAATCACATTTCTTACAATAGCAAGCAAGGACACCAAAAAAATTCTTTCTAACCAGTAAAAACATCAGTATTTCAAACAGGAAGGTCATAATTACAGCAAAATACAGCGAAAACAACACTCTGTAAAGTTAATTATGAATTAACATTTGTAGTAACTATTTTTTTCTTACATATTTTAGATACAATGTTCCCGAATAAAATGGAGAACATGCCTGAGGATTCTTTGGTTTTTATAAAAAAGAAGGAACCAATTTTTTTAAAACAAGAAGGGTACCTTTACTGCAAGGAAAGACATACTGAACCCATTGGATGTATGTTAACTAGTTGTCTACTTGTTACGTAGGCACAGATGTTACTCTGGGGATTTACTGAACAAACCTCAGAGTATAGCCATTCAGCCTCTGCAAATAAAACAGAAGTTAGAGAAACTTTACAACACCTGAAGTTGCTAGCTGTTGCATACAATGAGCTCTGTGGTGCAGTACTAAAGGAGGTATAAAAAACACCCCTATATTTCGTGTCCCGCTTCAATGTAACTTAGAGAAGCGATGGACGTTCCCTAGCTCCACCCTGCTTGACACAGTGTTTCATACAAAGCTCCGGGAAGCAATTCTAGAATATTTTAGGTTAAATACAGGGTTGGTGGCCCACCAGGCCACTCTGTGGTGGCCTTTAAGGCATGTATCCAGAGAATATCCATCTCCAAACACGTGGGAGTACTCAGAGACAAATGCCGTAGCACCAAGAGGGTTTGAGGAGTGTCTTGCTGAACTAGATAGTCCAGAGGTGACACAGGATGGGGAGCTATTACTTGGTGAACGTTCAAAACTGCTGGAGGAGTTTAGCTCGTTGGCGGAGCAGGAGGTTGCTTATTTGGGGAGGTACGTGAGGGCTTGCCACTATGGAGATGGGGAAGGCCTGGGGAACGTTGGCAAACCTTGTACGGCGGAAGTGACATTCCACATACATAACAGAGCTTCACACTCCTGAGGGCCCTGGGGCCACAGATACTAAGAGCATTCTTATGATGTTGTTGCAGTATTACAGTAGGCTCTATTCCACCACTCTCTCTGGGGATGGCGCGTGTAAGGCGGCATGTCTACAAAAGGTGGCAATGGTGTGGCAGGATGATGCACGGCAGCACCAATTTCTTAGCGAGCCAATTTTGGCTGAAGCGATCGGGTTGGCCATAGATGCTTTGGATGGGAGCAAGGCCCCAGGCCTGGATGGCCTCACAGATGCTTTTTACAAAGCATGTACGCCTATACTAATCCTGCATCTTTTAGAGATGTATGCTGAGGCTCTTGACCATGTGGAGCTTCCGCCTTCCATAGGAGAGGTGGTACTCACACTTCTGTTAAAGCCACATAAAGACTCTAAGCAGGACACATCCTATAGGCCCCTTTCCCTCTCAAACTTCGATAATAAGCTGGCATTGCTTATTAACAAGATTATTTCACCAGTGCAAACGGGTTTTGTGCCCCACAAATCCACAGCCTTCAATCTTCGCACAGTCTTTGCATCCATAAACCACATATCTCCCACTGTGCCAGAGGCCGTTGCACTCTTGGATGCGGAGAAGGCTTTTGACTCGTTGGAATGGCCATTTCTCCTGCCGGTGCTGGAGAAATTGGGTCTCCATAACGGATTTATAACACTCATCATGCTCCTCTAGTCACACCCATCTGCCCGTTTAAGAGTAAATGGGGTGCTTACAGATGAATTTCCGATCGGTCAGGGAACAAGGCAGGGGTGCCCCTTGTCGCTCCTGCTTTTTATTACAGCTATGGGAACCACTGGTCTGATTCCTGCAAGACAAACATATGTACCGGGGGCTTTGGTTCAAACATGGCCCACTACTACTTACGATGTATGCAGACGATATTTTATTATTCATTCGGCACCCATAGTCCAACCTCTGCCGCCTCATTTCTGAAATTGTGCGCTTTGAAGAGTTTTCGGGGCTGCATATTAACTTGACGAAGTTCACCCCCGCCACCACAATGGAATCAAGCAACTGTCCGCTCAGGTGGTGTGAGGACACAGCCAGGTATTTGGGTATTGTTATACACAGGGACAGGGAGCAGATGATCAGTCTGAACTATGGGCCGGCCATAGAGAAGTTAACAGCACAGGTTGAGAGGTGGTTAAGGCTACCACTGTCTCTGGATGGGCAGGTGGCCCTTATCAAAATGATTGTACTCCCTCAGCTTCCCTACCTTTTTCAAAACATTCCCATGTCACTAACCAATGTCTTCTTCGCCCAGCTCTGGGCCCTGCTGACCCGCTTGGTTTGGCCCGTATTAGGTGAGCGACTCTGGTCCTGCTGTATGACGGGGGGTTTGGAGTGCCTGATTTCCAAATCTACTATCTTGCTTCACAGGCCCAATTTGCTGCACACTGATTCAATGTGGATGCCAGGGTGGCCCACAATCTACCTGAGAGGGATCATGCCAATCCCATTGCTTTATCCTCGCTCCTTCCACAGGGCATCAAGCAAGACCCTAATGACATACAACCACATTCCACTACATGCTGGGCTTGGCAGCAGCTCAACCGATTACTGGGGACGGGCCCATTATGTTCTCCTGCACTTCCACAGGTCAACAACCCTTGGATTCCACCTACCCAGGAACGGGTGGTACAGCCCACCCTCCTAAAATTTAATATCACAACAGTTGGTGACTTTTACCCCAATGGGCATGCCCGGACGCACACTGAGGACCACAGATTCGACACAGCCACACCAATGGACCTATTTATCCTTTGACGTTTACATGCTGTGTTCAGGGCCTGTATTCCCTCTTATCCTTTGGCCCCAGCTGATTTCACCCCTTTGATGACTTTGATATCCACAGCTAATGCGAGGCGCCCCATTGCCAGATTGTATAAAAGTTGCATGGCCCTGAGGTGCACCGGGCGAATACAGGTTCACTGGGAGGCTGACTTGGACTGCACAATCCCTGATAAGGTCTGGGAATACTGTTGTACTCGAACAAAACTCATATACCCGAACTACCGCCATAAACTGCTCCACTTTAAGTTTCTACGCCGGGTGTATGTCACTCCGGCAATGCTGGCAAAGCTTGACTCCACCAGGTCCTCCAGTTGTCCCAAATGTGGTGGGCCAGATGCAGACTTTGCACACATGACTTGCCGTTGCCCCACTGTCCAACAATATTGGGATGATATATACACACACCTCCCACTAATGACAAATATGGACTTAAACCCCGCTCCCCTGATGGCACTGCTGAGATAGGTGTTTGACGTGCCAGTGGTGACACATAGACATACGGCAATTGCACTATTACTTGCCAAACAAGAATTGGCTCTCTGCTGGGGAAGCGGCAGACGACCTACAGTAAAGGCTTGGATAAACAGTTTGATTTACTCTGACACCACGAGTGAAGTCTATGCAACTCTGCAACCCTCCACATCGAGACCTAAAGACATATGGCAACCCCTGCGAGAGTACCTCTTAAAGAACACACTTGATTCACAGGCTGTGTCACCTACTGCCTAGACCCCTTCACCACAACATGCTCATGTGTCTACACCCGACTGTTACATATATTATTTATGTGCCTTCCCCATCTTCACATAGCAAAGGTGTGGACTTATGTACTTTTTAAAGTAATATTACTGATTAACATTGCTGTAATGCTAACATTGGCTCGTGCTGTAACAATGTTCAAGGATATGTCAAATGTGAGTGTTGAATATCATTGTTGGGTAATGCTTGATTTTATATCATTTTTAGTATTTCGGTTCTAAAAAATCAATAAAAACAGCCTGAAAAAAAATATCCTTATATCATGTTTCTTGGAGATATGCATACATTTCCAAATTTTAAAGGAATAATAAGGTAAAAAAAAGAAAGGCAAGTAAAGTTCTTCCTCCTGAAACTAAAATTGTTAGTGACATAGAAATACCGCAACCTCTAACGGAAACATATAACTGCTAGACGGGATAGCTTAAGGGTGCTCTTCCTCCCAACATTTTGCCTGTGTCCCTCCACTTTCTGACATTGTTTTTGCTGGCTCTAGGACTCTGTGCACTTTACCACTGCTAACCAGTGCTAACATGCTTGTGTTGTTCCCCTAAAACATGGTGACACTGGCTCATGCCCAACTGGGATATTTAATGTACTTATAAGTCCCTAGTAAAATGCACTACATTTTCCTGGGGCCTGTAATTTAAATGCTACTAATGGGCCTGCAGAATTGATTTTGCCACTTACCGAAATAGCCCCTCAACCTTTGCAAAGCCAGTATACGCAGTTTTAAACTGCTATGTCGACCGGGAATGATAAAACTGTTGCCAGGCCTAAACCATACCTTTTCATACATATAAGCCACCCCTAAAGTAGGCCCTGCATGACCCACAGGGCAGGGTGCTATGTATTTAAAAGGCAGGACAAGTACTTTTACATTTTAAATGCCCTGGTAATGAAAAACTCCCTAATTCATTTTTTACTACCGCAAGACCTATCGCTCCCATAGGATAACATTGAGGTAACCTTATTACATTTTATACGTTTAATTCCCAATCTAGATGGGATAAGTGTCTCTGAATTCACAATTTAAAATCACAACTTATGGTGAAGTGAAAATGCCACTTTTGGAAAGTTGGCATTTTCTTGCTTTAGCCATTTGGTGCCTACTGCTTGTCTCCAATACCCATCTGGTGTGGGGTGACAGCTGGGCTTGTGTATAGACAGCCACATACAAAGGCAGCTTAGGTGTGACTGATAAGCCATCAAAATACTGATGGGCCATACTAGGCAGGATGGGAGGGAGGGGCTGATGCTGAAAGGGTGATGTCCTGCCACACACAAAAGGCTGCATACCCCCCTGTAGTGAACTAGGGCAGGAAGTGAGGACCCCTGTGCACTCCAAAGACCTTTCTTTGAAGTCTCCCTGACTTCAAAGGCACACCTGAATATAAGTACTGGACCTCTGACACCAGCAACGCAGTACACTTCTGGACCTGTGGATACTCTGTCAGGAAAAAGGACTGCTATGCTGCTACAAGGGCTTCCACTCTGCTGAGCTGCTACTCTGCTGTACTCCTGCATTGGTGAGCTGACCTGTGGCCATCTGCCCACTTGCCTGGGAGTGAGAAGTTATGGATCTGCACCTCTACATCCCAGAATCAAAGTGACTCTAAGGCCTTTTGGCTTTCCTTCTGGTCTGACCTCTCAGGGGCATCAAATACTTCTCTTCCATCTACAAACAGCACCTAGACTTTGCTTGGTTCACTTCTTGCTGTACCAAGTGGTACCAATCTAGTCCATGGCCATTGGAAGTGAGAAGAAAGTGCTGCATCTGCCGGAACTTATGCATCAACGCTTTTGAGCAAATCGGAACCGACGCATCGCCTGCTGCAACATCGGGATCGACACCCCTCCACTGTTACAGGGACTGGACCGGAGCATTGCACACAGAACTGCTGCATTGTCCCTGGAACCACCACTTCGGAACCAATGCCTTGCTGCCACAGCGTGGAGAAGATCATTGCATTACCCCCTATAGCATGGATTAACCCGGTGCATCGCATTTGGAACTACCACACTCACAACCGGTGCATTGCCGCATTTGTATGGAGAAATCCGGCACAACACCCTAACTGTGTGGAGATAATCGACGCATTTTGTGCTGCTACAAGCGTTAAAGTACTGATGCTCAGCGGGCCCTGCGTGGGTCTTGTAGATGACCTGTGCTCCATCGTGGGTGGCCAGATCTCTTGACTTTGTCCTGGCCCAGTGCGACCAGATATCTCAATAGGCGCCTATTGCTTCTAAGCGCTACTTGCATCGTTATTCTTTAAATTCATATCTTGACTTATCTTTATTGGATTTTTGTCATTTTGGTCTTGGCTTGCTCATAAATAGAATCAATTTTTCTAACCTGGTGTGGAGTCTTTTTGTTGTGTTTTTCACTTTGTTACCGTTTGAGTTGTTGCACAAATACTTTACACGTTGCCTCTTGAGTTAAGCCTGACTGCTCTGTGCCAAGCTACCAGAGGGTGAGTACAAGTTACATTTAGTGTGTATATGAATTACCCTGATTAGGGTTGTGGTTCCACTTGGACAGGGTACATACCTCTCCCAACCACAAACCCAATTTCTAACATTAACCATGATTGATCATCACAACCCTCTAAAAATATTGTTAATTTTTGATACTCTCCATAACAGTTACTTTAGAGAATAGGTTAACTTGGATGATTGATGAAACGTTTAAATCAGCACCACTTCTATTCTCCATACTATTCACAATATTTTCAAGTATTTTATTTAACCTTTAATACATACTAGGCAATACAATGTTTGCAATGCACTTTAAAATAATAAACATGCAGAAGTGTTTAAACATATTACAAAGGGTACATAAATATACCCCATAAAGTACCAATTAGGTATTTAAAAAATACCATTCCAAACATGAAAATGTTATTCTCATAACTAAAATACTCCCCACTTAGTGCCCCTAAAGCCCTAGCATCACACTCCTAGATGATAAACCCCACTGTTCTTTTAATTAAATTGTAAATAACCATTAGAAAATATAACACAGTAATACAAAAATAGTAGTATTAAAATGCTTCAAATAAGATATGCCTTTGAGTATCTTTTAGTTATTTGTTATTAAAAATACTATTCTAAACATAAAAATGTTTTATCCAAAATTAAACTACGCTCCCTCCTTTGCACCTACACTCTTAACACTTCTAAAGTACAAATTCATAAAATTTAAAAAATACATTTTGTATAACAATTTGGAAAGATCCCATGAATATTTTTGTACAAAATATTTAAAATATATAAAATAATACCCATTTGAGTATTTATAATACATTTGTTTACAAGAAAATACCATTCTAAACATACACATGTTACATCCAGAATTAAAATACTCCCCACCTGGCCCCTAAATCCCTAGCATTCTGCTCCTAAATAACCAAATTATGTTTTTTTTAACTGAATTATAAATAGCAATTTGAAAAGTTCAATAATAAATAAAAAAAACACCACTCTAACATTTTATACACACTATTGTTATCCAAAAATATCTTCTTTAGTGTTCCTATTGGTGTTTCTAATAAAGTAGCTATTTGTGAATGGGGTTGTAACCCCCATAACCCTCCTTTTAATGTAGTAAATATTATAAAGCAAAGATCCTTTTTGGGGATAAACTCCCACAATCCCCGGTTTACACATTAAATATTATTACAACCCTGTTTTACCTAATAAATACTATAACTCACAAATCTACTTGGGAAGGGAAAACCACATTGCAGCCTCCCTTTCAAATATCAAATATTATGGCCTGAATATTACTCTTTGGAGGAGTTAAACTCCCAAACCCTTTTTTCAACATGTTCCTTTATTTATTTTATAGCTACCTTTATATACACATAAAAACATAAATACACACACACACATATATATATGTATCTATCTATATATTTTTTTTTCACTGAAAAAAACAAAGGTTACAGAGACGTTATAGCTAAGTTGATGTTTTACCGGTACAAAACTATAGACATTCAGTAGTTATAGTTTTACTTATAGTTATACTTATGTTAAGAAACTATCACTCATTGCCTAAAGTTACTTTTTGGCTTGAGTTATACTTTCTTCAGATAAATATAACTATAACTGCTGAATTTCTATGGTTTTGTCCAGGTAAAAGGTCAACTTAACTATGACGTTCCTTTAACCTTTGTTTTTTTGAGTGAATTTCTATGTTTTTTTAACACGCACGTTAATATAACCAGCGCTGCACACAGCCTTTGGCCGCGCACCAGAGGGGTTGGCTGCAGTGCAAGGCCTTCTGCCAGGCTCTGTGGCCAACTCTCCTGCATGCACCCAAACCAAAGCTGTGCACATCCTTTGGCGATGTGCAGCATGAGGAAGGATGCAGTGGGTGCTTTTAAAAAAAATAATTCTCTGGATCCACCATAAATTTACACAGGTGCCATGCTGAGCCCGCAGAGAATCCGTGGATCAGATTTAAAAAAAAGTGTCCTATAGGGTCAGGATACCTGTATCCTGACCCCTTATGTGTTTTTGCATTGTTTTTTTTCCCCACCCACCAGCTGATGAAACAAACAAAATGGTGGCTGCAATTTTTCTGTCAGGTTGTGGCCAGCCAATCAGGGCATTGCTTTTCTCGCAGATCCAGGGGTCCTCCCCAGGTGGATTTGCAGAGGATCTGGGTCCCTATATATCTATATTTTTTAAACTTAAATAACTCCAAAACTATTGAACATATTTACACTAAATTACAAAAAGCACACTTTCTGGACCCAAGATCTAGCTCTCTGCCAAATTTGGTGTAATTCCGTTCATCGGTTCGGGCTGTAGGTGCGTTCAAAATTTGAAAAGTCCCATAGAGATAGAATAGGGAAAAAGAGTTTGGTACCCCTCCCCACTTTTCTCACAGCATTGGTGTTTCCACCGCCGGCAGTGCCTCACCATCTGGACACCACCATATATGGTGTGCAGTCTCTTTTCGGTGTGGCGGTAGCGCCACTGCACCTCCAACTGCCAGCACGACTGATCTAAGAATTCTACCCGATTTCGGGGCAGAATTCAGAGATCAGTCATATTAGGGTGGTCTTAAGACCGCCAGCACTGGCGGTATTTCGGCGCCAGAGGCTTCGGTGGTCTTTGGAAAAGACCACAGAAGTCGTGATGAGGGCCATTATCTTCAGATCCAAGGTACGGCGATGGGAGCTTTATTTGCCCCGACCTATGCCAACCTGTACATGGGATGGTGGAAAAAGGAGGCAGTGTCGCATAGGCTCTCATTATTCTAATGTGACTGCTGGATTTGAGCTGCACAATCGCCTGCGGTGTGGGAGACTGAGTTTTAACCCACTACAGGTGACACCTGTCGCTCCAATCCGGGTTTTGCTCCGGCTAACTAGCAGTGCCTCATCTCTACCCAAGAGCAGGGATGATTGGGCAGCCGAGTGCATGACACAATTGACTTCTCAAGGAAATCGTGGTTACTCAGGTCTCATCCGTTTCTCTCAGTTACATTAGTCTCACATAAACAAATGGCAAACAGAGGCAGTATATGTTTCAATAAGGTTTTAATGAAGCAACTGCATCTTAGACAATAAAGCATGTACTGCAATAACCAGGATGATAAAGCTTAGAATTAGAATTGTGACAAGGAGAGTAAAGCATAGAAATAACGCTACCATATTGTCACTAGAGTCAAGTAGACTAAGTACTACCTAGGCTATGTTAGAGTACAGCATGTTAAGCTCTAGTCCTTCCCTTCAGGTTCCCCTGGGAAGACATCATCCCCCATACCTTAGCAAAGGCCTAAAGTCTGCATAAGCAGCTGTAGCAAAGCAATCAGCATACAGTTCTGGTCCTCTGGCTGGAATCTCCCTCTAAAGTGTATGGGACAAGGTGGTTTTTTTATAATAAAACAACTGATGTTCTGGTAAAATGTCTCTACGTAACGATGTGTGTGTTTCTATGAATACCAGAAACAAAACATTTACCACGTTCACTGGCAACCTATCTCACTGTAGCCTTGAGAGAAGGACAGAGTGCTTGTTCAAGAACATAGTGCTAGCCAAAGCAAAGAATAGCTAGATAGAGAGAAATAAAACAAGACCGCAAATGTGGCTATTATTAAAATTTTAAACAAAGCTGAGTAAAATATATCTAGGTTAAAGTGCACAGTGGCAGGTCTAGTGTGCTAAAATAACATGCATGGAGCTAAAACTAAAATGGCTACACAACAGTAGCATGGTCAGATGAACTAAGCATATACATGGAGAGAGTGGCACTATGGGTGGTGCTTTATTGATGATGTATTTATTATATGGGTTGGCCAAGAGAATACACTATGTGAATATATTAATGCATTGAACAGTAATATCTTGAATATACAATTTGTGGCCATTTGGAGTAATATTAAAATTGAGTTCTTGGGTGTCCAGCTAGAGGTGAGAGATGGACAATTAGAAACCTGCACTTATCGGAAACCAACAGCATGCAACTCTATTCTGCATGGTAAAAGCGGACATCCAAGGGCTTTAAAATGGAGCATTCCTTATAGTCTATTTGTCTAAGCTCGCAGAATATGTTCTTGTGATGCCACATTTGAGAAATAAATATCTGTTATGGTACAAACATTCCATGAAAGAGGGTATCTGTATGAGGTTCTTATGGATGCTTATGAAAGAGTTAAGAGCAAGAAAAGAGAGAATCTGCTCTTTAAATCCCCACAGTCTAAGGCATAGAGAAACATTGCGTCGTCCCAATTTAGACTCCTTCTGGAGTTTAATAAAGAGCACAAGACATTAAAAACTATTTTGACATGCAATTTGCATGTTTTGCAACAAGATGAGCATATAAAAACACAGATTGGCCAGCATCCTCAGATTACACATTGAAAAGCACCATCATTGGCAGATATTCTAACAAAAAGCTTATTTATGAAGAAGCATAATACAACGTGGCTGGCAAAAAAGAATCTGGGGTTTTGGAGTTGTGTTCACTGCAAAGCATGTAAATTTGCTATGAATACACAGTCCTTTGTGACATTTGAGTCGATAATGTGCCCCATCACAGAGAAGATTATATGTGACACAGAATTTGTTGTGTACATTAGCCTATGTGCATACTTAAAGAAATAATTTGGGAGTACAATTCATAAGCTCAAGATTCGATTCCTGCAACATCCCCAGCAATTAAGAACCACGACAGATCATATCCCATGGCAAAACATGTACATGAAGGAAATTGCAAGATATTGACCTTTTTTGGTATCACACATGTCAAAATAGAACCTAGAAAGGGAGAAAGGGTACTAAAATTGAAAAGAATGGAATCTAGGATGAACTTATCTTTGGGACAAAAAAACCATGGGGCCACAATTTAGACGCAGAGCTACATGTGCCTGTGTAGTGATGGCAACATTTGACTAGAATGAACAATGATATAGGGACCTTTCCATTTTTGGCGGTTCCCCTAGTTGTATTTAGCCATGTGAACACATTTTCCCCTTGGGTGGATCTAAATTAGAAAATGGTAGTTTATAATTATGAACTGAAATAAATTAATTGAATCACAACAGCAGTGATACCACAATGAGGTATTCGTTTTTTTAATATAGTAAGGGATGGGTTGTGAGTTTAGGCACTTTGTTGGAGATACACTGTCAGCAACTGTCATAAGAAATGTCACCCCCTTATTTCCTGAATTTTGATAACACCTGTGACAGTACTTAATGAGCAATAGGGTTGGTCTTGTTCTATCTAGCAGCATTGAGAACTGCCTTCATTACCCTCAATATAGAATTTGTCACTTTAATATTTGGAAACATCAAGATGGCACTTAGAGATTAATTGGCATTTTGTATAGTATAGGTCTCATGGTAATATTTGACATTATATATAATAGTCAATCTGACATGGTTATGTGCAATTTTGAAACATCGTCAACTGCCATGATGTTATGGTTGACAGCACGTGGGACTTTATTAGGTGGTAGGATTGAGGAGGCATTTTTATACCAACTAGCTATTTACATTTTATCTTATTTGTTTTATGCTCCCAATTCAACACTAGCATTTGTCACTTTCTTTGATGGGCTATGAGGATGTATGAGCACATTTAAGGAACATCAACATTGTTGAGATATTGCGATATATAGCACGTCACTTTATTTTCAGGCACGTTAGGCGTCATAAAGAGATTTGTCTGCCACTCTGTACTTTATGGGACAGCTGTTGGGCAGATACACATAGAATATTCATATGAAATGATGCTTGGTTTCTTTTAATCAATGCACATGTTTGAGACTATAGTTATATATAACAACTCAATTCATGTATGTGAGTCCCCATGCACTTTTATCTCTAATTATATAGTTTGCACGGCAATAGTCACTTTATACACTCTGCTCAGAATGGGGTCACCTAAATAGAGCGCTGCACTGTGTAGCCATTATATGGCATCATAGTTGTTATAAGGCAACTTTGACCACTGCTGTGTAGTCTATATAATATAATATATGCAAAGTCTGGAATTGGATATACATCATTTGCTGTATTATAATGCATATTAGCAGTACTATGTCACCTTGTTATTGTTTTTGATAATTTATGTGACATATGTTATTATAAATTTTGGGTTATGAATTAATTTGATTGCAATATTATTGGATATTGAATATTACTAATATGTGTTCAGTTACAGTATGGGATGACATGCAAATGAATTAATGACACTAAAGAGCCATCATGCTAAAGCCTCAGTTCTGTATATGATAATATATTGCACAACGAGGATTTCAATAAGACAGAGAATGAATTTTTAAAATCAGAACTTTACTACGAGTCAGTGATTAGATGTTATTGAACTATGAGATTGAATACAATGGCAGTAATTCTCTCTTTCAAAATGGTGCTCAAGATATCATCGAGAGCAATAGTATAGTATTGCAAGTGAGGAGGGGGTGTGAAAAGAAATGATGGACTACAAATGTATATTGGGCAGTTGCTTGTTTTGAGGAAATTTGTCAAGTGGAAGGCGTTCAGCCGAAATGCGTTGACGTTCTGTTAGGGGAAGCACTTCTTTCAAAATAAATTAAATGAACTGATTGTGTGCTGCGTTTCTACATTTTGAACAAATAAAATGTCATGGTAAACCAATGCTGCGGTGCGCCTGTTGTCACTGAAATCACAACATATATATATATATATATATATATATATATATATATATATATATATTACCTTCTGGTGTTGCTAGTAGGTAGTTATAATTAGGACCTAGATTCCATAGAAAAATCGTGTTTTAACTTGCCTATATCTTTGGCACTGTTGGACAAATCTTTACCAAATTCTCCAAAAAACTGCCTTCTAGGGTCATGTTGTGCATGGAAAGGTTTGGGGTGATCCATCAAAGGAGGGACGAGAAAAAGGAGAGAGGGTCAAAAAAAGAGCCTTTCCTATGTAAATTCCTAAAGACCTCCTTAGACACACCTGCAGCCCAAACCCCTGTACGGAATTACACCAAATTTGGCAGAAAGGTAGCTTTTGGTCCTCAGATAAGCCTTTTTTATTTGGTGTATATCTGTTCAGTAGTTTAGGAAAAATGTAAGAAAACCCAAATTTGTATACACAGGGTTGCGACAAATTCACAGACACTGCTGATCTCATGCAGAGATCTGATTGGTTGCCAACACTTTAACCAGGAAGTTTTGGCAGCCATTTTGAGATTTGGCTTTGGATAAGTCTAAAACAAATTAAAACAAAAAAAAAGGGGGCAAGGTACTGTTACCCTAACCCCCAAGCCTTGGTTCATGTGTCCCCAAGAGACTCCCCTGTGCTAAAAAGCAATCTTTTAAAATTCACTGTGAAAATTGCAAATATTCACAATTTTCGCCATGATTTAAAAAAAAATGGGTGTCCCATGCTCGCTTTTATTTGTGCCACCAGGAGGGGTCTCAGGCATATTATTTTAAGGAGGGTGTGTGTGCTCCCACCGGGCTTCCTAAAGCCCCGGGAAACACCACCTTCCCAGGTCTATATGAATATGCATATGAAGTATGCGGGAGGCTGTGCGCCCTCCTTACCCGCATCTCCCCCCTCAAGGCTATGCTTAGCACAGGGTTGGGTGATTATAGGGGGTTGGCCAAAAGGCCTTCCTACAGGCCAAGACCTGCGGGCAACCCACCAAAGGCCATGCATGGTGCGGGGTTGGGTGATTATAGGTGTTTGGCCGCAAAGAGGTGGTCAGATTAACATATAGTAATTAAAATTACTTTACGTTAAAAAAAAAACATAGAAATTCACTGAAAAAAACAATGGTTATAAGGATGTTATAGTTGGGGAACAGAATTGAAAAACTATAGACATTCACTTAAAAAAAACAAAGGTTACAGGGACATTATAGTGAGACTCACATTTTGAAAGTACACATCCATAGACATTTAGCAGTTATAGAGTTATTTCAAGTAACTATAAGTCCTGAAACAGTGCCAAAGAGATGGGTAAGTCAAAAAACTAATTTTGGAAACTAGGTCCTAACTATAACTACCTACAAGCGCCATATACTTATACCCAATGGTGGTCGCCACTAGGTAGTTATAGTTAGGTCTGCTTTTCCACAGGAAGAGTATTTTTGGTTTGCTAATAGCTTTGGTGCTGCTTGAAGAATCTTCCAGAAACTTTCAAAACAAAAAGTTTGTCCACCTCAACTCCCTGGAAAATGTTGGGCTGATCTGTCAAGCAGGAGCCAAGAAAAAGGTAGGAGTGGGTGAATAATTCCACTCTGCTGATGGATTTCTCAGAGTTTTGCCCACTTCGCACTCTTGTTGGTGGCAGATTTCTAGCAAGACCTCACCAGCTGCTGTGTGGCAGAGTTTCTTCTCATGTGCAACTCGCCGGCATTAAGTTGGCCAGCACAAGCAAGAATTTGCATAGCCTGGCATGATTTTCAGCCGCCACATCGCCTCCATGCAAGATTTATCAATGCAGGCGGTCACAGCAGGTTGCGACAATTCATGTTGCGAAAGCTGCTGCTTGAGTTGAAAATCTACTCAAGCAGCAGAAAGAAGCAGCGCCCCCTGGCCATTCACACTGATTTTACAGTGCAGAAGAAGCTCTAGGTGCTAACAATCAGTGGGAGCAGTGCAACATGCCCAATTCCTCCTTCTCACGGAAATCAGCAGAGTCTTGCAGAGTTTTTCTATAAATCCACGGAATTTCATGGAGTGA
This sequence comes from Pleurodeles waltl, assembly GCF_031143425.1. Classification (NCBI taxonomy): domain Eukaryota; kingdom Metazoa; phylum Chordata; class Amphibia; order Caudata; family Salamandridae; genus Pleurodeles; species Pleurodeles waltl. Next base: position 741,066,712 of record NC_090450.1, on the reverse strand, counting down.
AAATCAGCGACTTCTGCCCAGGCCTAGAAAAAAGGGGGGCCCCCAAACCAAATTCCATATGCATTTTCCATAGACTTTTTTACGCAGCGCCACTGCAAAAACTGCTGAATGGAATCACACCAAATTTCGCAGGGACCGAAATATTTGTAGATCTGGAAATTTGAGTTTGAGGGCCCCTTGTGAGAGTTAAAAAATAGAGCTTTCTGATTGGCCCAGGGTGATTTTTTTCCTTGGCCCAATTTAATCCCATGGGAGACATGTAATGGTGGGGGAGCCACTGGAAGCTGGAGCCAGGCTCAAGGCTGAAGCCTTGGTCTGGATCAGCTCGAGGTCCTGTTGGAACCTCAAGCCCATAACAAGCCAAGCTTTCATGTGGCTTCTCCCTAATTCCCTCCCTGTAGCCTGTCTATATCCTGCATGTGACGTTACAGCCAGAGCATTCAATTTGGAGAACTAGGTTTGAGTCTCAGCATCGGTTCAACATCCTGTGATTCTAGGCAAATCACTTAGGTGGTCATTATGAGATTGGCGGTCAGCTGATGGCCACGCTGGCGATGGCAGTAGTACCGTCGCCAGGCCGGCGGTATGACCGCCAAATAATGACCATGGTGGTGATCCCTCCCATAGACAGCCAATGTACCACCCCAACCGCCAGTGCGGTACAACCACTGAACACGGCAGGAGCCCTCTCAAGGCAGGCAGAAGACAAGACATTTGATCACATAGCAGACTGCCAGAATTTCTGGGGTGTTAGCAACCCCACCAAAAGCCTGTTGGAAACACATCACATAAAAGGAGACACTCACCTTCAAGGACACAGAGGAGTCTGCGGCTGCCATGGAACCAGAACTGGAAGTCTTCTTGATGCTGTACCAAGTCATGGCCGTCCAGGAGCACCAACACCGATGAAGATGACAACTAGCACACAAAGGAGGGAGGGGAGAGTCACAAACACACACACGATCAACACACAGCATACACACACCACACACCCAGAACAATCTGCAGAGTAAACAACAGGAACTTCACCCAGAAGGTAAGAAAGCCAGGACACATACCTTAGGTCCAACCTCTGTATGTCGCTAGACCTGTACCCACAACAACTGAGGCAGATATATACAAAGGGCCATTGGCCAGTCCAGTGTCAGCCATTAGCCGCAAGGCAATGTCCAAGGCCCAACTTGACTTCTGACAGCCCAGTCACTCCACTGGGCTGGGGCATCATGGAGCTGGTAGGCAGGCACCTCAGGGAGTAGGGGGAGGTTTCTTCTTGGGAGGGGGGTCCTTGGTCTTGGGTTTGGGAGGGTCCTTGCCCTTCTGTCTTGGCGGCGGAGGAATGGCGTTGGGACGGGGGGCCAGAGTGCCACCCTTCTTCACCTTAGTGGCATGAGTACACTTAGAGGAAGGAACAGGAGTCGATTTGAAGCTGGAGGTACTTGGCTGGGGGGGTGGGACTTTTCTTTAACGGGCAGGACGGGGATGAGGAAGGGAAGAGGTCAAGGCGGGAAAGGAAAAGATTTTTAGGACCAATGGGACGGGGAGTGGGAGGAGGTATGGGATTGGAGGTAGAGGAAGTGGTTGTTGGAGGAGGTGTGCTGGACTTGGGTGCAGGTGCATGGACAGTATGCATGTGTGAGGTGGATGGCTGTTGGAGGTTTCAGTGGGAGCGTTTGTATGTCTTTGGAGGAGGGGCAGACAGGGTGGGTGAAAACAAACAGGACATGTGGATGGATGTTGTGGTGGTGTCTGCAAGTGAGGTGGGTGTGCTGCATGAGGTGGTGATGGTGGTGACTGCGCATGTGGTGTGTGGGCTGCATGACTGCGGGTCCGCTGTTGTTGTGACTGTGGGCAAGGCTGTACAGGTGTCAGGATCAGGGACTGTTGATGCTGTGCATGCAGGTGTGATTGCTGATATGACTGTGAGGGAGGAGGAGGAGGGGGAGACAGTGGAGGCAGTGGCTGTTGTTGTGTGTGCAACTGCATGTTGGCTGTGTGTGTGATTGTGGAGTGAAGTGGGGTACCTGTGTTTGTCTGTATGAGTTCTGACTATTGTTTTGGATGCATGCATGTCAGAATGTGTGTGTGGGATGGGTTGGGGGAGAGGAGACAAGGGCTGAGAAGAGGTAGTTGGAGGGGGGACAGAAGGAACAGGGATACTGGCTGCCGTCAGAGAGGAGGCCAGAGCCTGAAACATTCTCTGTCGGGCCACCAAGCTATCGTGAAAGCCCTCCAGGAAGGCATTGCATTGCTGCATCTGGAATGCCAGCCCCTGGATGGCATTCACTATGGTTGACTGCCCTACAGAGATGGATCTCAGGAGGTCAATAGCCTCCTCACTGAAGGCAGCAGGACTGACGGGGGTAGGGCCTGAGGAGCCTAGGGCAAAGGGATGTAGGTGGTGTGTTAGGGTAATTGTCTGTGACATGTTCCGCATCCCTAGCTTTCCTAATGATAATGCTGTTGTCCTCCCACTATTGGTAGTGTATGGTGATGTATTATGGGATTGGTAGTTCTCCATGCTGTCCATGCATTGGTGGTAGGTGGCACACAGAGCTGGGAGTGACGTGCTTGCAGTGGGTATGGCATGCAGGGGTTGACATTTAGGTGTGATAACTGGGGTAGTGCACTGTGTGGGATGGAGTGAGGTGAAGGGAGTCAGGTTGAGGGTGTGAGATGGCATGCAGGTATGGGGTGGTAGTAGGTTGTTAATGGTAACTGTTAGAAATGGGGTCTTTGGCAGTCAGGTTACCCCCTGTCCAAGCAGGGACCCTCACTCTAGTTAGGGTAAAGGAGAATCACCCTCAGTTAACCCCGCTCACCCCCTGGGTATCTAGGCACCAGCAGGCAGGCTTCACTTCAGAAGCAATGTGTAAAGTCTTTGTACCAACACACACAGCAACTCAGTGAAAACACTACAAAATGATACAACACAGGTTTAGAAAAATAGATAATATTCATCTAAACAAAACAAGAACAAAACAACAAAAATCCAACATGCACAAGTCAAGTTATGAATTTAAAAAGCAAAAGAGTCTTAAATCCTGTAGAAAACAGTGAGAATGTTGTTAGCATACAAAAGTACCTGGGTAGCGTCAAAATAACACCGTACAGGCAAGTGTGCGTGGGAAAAGGCCAGCAATGCGTCAATTTCTCGCTCACAAGCGAGACTGTGCATCATTCCTCCTCTGGTCCGGTGGGCGTGCGTCGTTTCCCCTCTCCCGCAAGAGAGTGATGCGTCGATCCGGACAGGCACCTCGGGTCCGGGCAGACTTTGCGTTGTTTTTCTGTGCCCAGCAATGTTGCATTGAAAATCCAGTTGCACGGTGTTAGAAATGGGGTCTTTGGTTGACAGTCAGGTTACCCCCTGTTCAAGCAAGGACCCTCACTCTAGTCAGGGTAAAAGAGAATCACCCTCAGCTAACCCCTGCTTACCCCCTTGGTAGCTTGGCAGAGCAGTAGGTTTAACTTCAGAGTGCTAGGTGTAAAGTATTTGTACCAACACACACAGTAACTTAATGAAAACACTACAAAATGACACAACACAGGTTTAGACAAATAGGAAGTACTTATCTAAACAAAACAAGACCAAAACGACAAAAATCTACAATCCACAAGTCAAGTTATCAAATAAAAAGCTAAAAGAGTCTTTATGTAGTTTAAAACATACACTAACACTGTTAGAGTGAAAATGTACCTTGGGTGCGTAAAAAATAACCTCGCACGGGCGAGTGTGCGTCAAAAAGGGCTTGTGATGTGTCGATTTCACTCACTAGCGAGACCTTGCGTCATTCCTCCTTTAGTCGGGTCGGCGTGCGTTGTTTCTTCTCTCTGCAGGACAGCGATGCGTCAATCCGGTCAGCACTCTCGGGTCCGGCATGCCTGGCGTTGTTTTTACACGCCCAGCGGTATCTGCATCGGAAATTCAGCCGCACGATGATCCGGAAACCACGCAGCGCAGGTTGCGATCTCACCAGCCTCTGTCTGCGATAATGTGCATCATTTCTCCAGCTCCGTGCATCGATTCTTCGACCGCGTTGCAGGCGAGCGTCGATTTTCAGCCACGGAGCCGGCGGCATGTCATTTCTTCAGCTGCAGATCGGAGTTGTGTTGATCTTTTCCCCGCACGGCGCTCTGTGTGTGGATTTCCTCCTCTTAGGCTGCCAGCTTCTCCTTTCAGGGTCCCAGGAACTGGATGGGCACCACAGGGCAGAGTAGGAGTCTCTCCAGAGACTCCATGTGCTGGCAGAGAGAAGTCTTTGCTGTCCCTGAGACTTTAAACAACAGGAGGCAAGCTCTTCATCAAGCCCTTGGAGATCTTCTCAAGATGGAAGGCACACAAAGTCCAGTCTTTGCCCTCTTACTCTGGCTGAAGCAGCAACAGCAGGATAGCTCCACAAAGCACAGTCACAGGCAGGGCATCTCTTCTTCCTCAGTTATTCAGCTCTTCTCTAGGCAGAGGTTCCTCTTGGTTCCCAGAAGTGTTCTAAAGTCTGTGGTTTTGGGTGCCCTTCATATACCCAATTTCTCCTTTGAAGTAGACCTACTTCAAAGTAAAGTCTCTTTTGAATATGAAAACCTGCCTTGCCCAGGCCAGGCCCCAGACACTCACTAGGGGGTTGGAGACTACATTGTGTGAGGGCAGGCACAGCCTTTTCAGGTGTGAGTGACCAATCCTCCCCCCCTCCTAGCACAGATGGCTCATCAGGAAATGCAGACTACACCCCAGCTCCCTTTGTGTCACTGTCTAGTGTGAGGTGCAACCAGCCCAACTGTCAAACTGACCCAGACAAGGAATCCACAAACAGGCAGAGTCACAGAAATGGTATAAGCAAGAAAATGCTCACTTTCTAAAAGTGGCATTTTCAAACACACGTTCTTAAAATCAACTTTACTAAAAGATGTATTTTTAAATTATGAGCTCAGAGACCCCAAACTCCAAATGTCCATCCGCTCCCAAAGGGAATCTACACTTTAATCATATTTAAAGGCAGTCCCCATGTCAACCTATGAGCGATAAAGGCCTTGCAACAGTAAAATAAACTAATTTGGCAGTATTTCACCGTCAAGACATATAAAACACATTAGTATATGTCCTACCTTAAACATACACTGCACCCTGCCCATGGGGCTACCTAGGGCCTTCCTTAGGGGTGTCCTACATGTCAGAAAAGGGAAGGTTTAGCCTGGCAAGTGGGTACACTTGCCAAGTCGAATCAGCAGTTTGAGTCATGTTTACAGGGCAACCAATGTGGGTGGCACAACCAGTGCTGCAGGGCAACTAGTAGCCTTTGATTTACAGGCCCTGAGCACCTCTAGTGTACTATACTATAGACTTACAAGAAAATCAGATATGCCAATCATGGAAATCCAATTACACATAAATTTTACATAGGAGCACTTGCACTTTAGCACTGGATAGCAGTGGTAAAGTGCCCAGAGTAACAAAAACAGCAAAAACAGAGTTCAGCACACATCGACAGCCTGGGAAACAGAGGCAAAAAGTTAGGGGAGACCACGTCAAGGATGCCAAGTCTAACACATGTCCCCCCCAGCTGAAAGTGGGGAGCAACTACCCAACCTCATGGGAGTTCTCATCACTAAGGTGGAAGAATCTGGACAGACCATCAGCATTGGTGTGTTCTGTGGCAGGGCGGTGTTCCACCATAAAGTCTATCCCCTGTAGGGAAATGGACCACCTCAACAGTTTTGGATTCTCACCCCTCATCTGCATTAACTTTCTGGGGGGCCTATGGTCAGTCTGAACCTGGAAGTGAGTCCCAAATAAGAAGGGTCTTAGCTTCTTCAGTGCCCAGACCACAGCAAAAGCTTCATGCTCTATGGCATTTCACCTATATTCCCTGGGAAGTAACCTCCTGCTAATGAAGGCTACAGGTTGAGCTAGGCCCTCTTCATTAAGCTGTGAGAGTATTGCTCCTATGCCATGCTCTCAGGGATCTGTCTGCACAACAAACTTCTTGGAGTAGTCAGGTGCTTTCAGCACAGGTGCTGTGCACATGGCAGCCTTCAGGGCATCAAAAGCGTTCTGGCAAGCCTCTGTCCAGATCACTTTCCTGGGTTGCTTCCTCAAAGTCAACTCAGTTAAGGGGGTAACAATGGTACCATATCCCTTGACAAACCTCCTGTAGTATCCTGAGAGACATAAAAAAGGCTCTCACTTCCATCTGGAACTTGGGAGGCTCCCAAGACAGAATTGTGTCAATCTTAGGCTGTAGGGGTGCCACCTGGCCACTCCCTACCTGGTGTCCCAAATACACCACTTAACCCTGCAAAAACAGAGTCCAGTACACATCAACAACCTGGGAAACAGAGGCAAAAAGTTAGGGGAGACCGCGCCAAGGATGCCAAGTCTAACATTGACTCCAGTGTCCAGTCCTCTGGCTACTCCAGTGAGTCCCTCAGGATGCAGTATTGCCAATACTTGCTTCTCCCATGCTGTCAGCTGTGAGGGAGGAGGTGGGGGTCCACTGCCAGTCCTCCTGATGGCGAGCTGGTGTCTTGCTGCAATGGAACACATCTTCCCCCATACGTCATTCCAACTCTTCCGAATGTCATGTTGTCCCACGGCTTTAACCCTGTCCCCGATTCTACACCATAGCTCCATCTTCCTGTCAATGGATATCTGCTGTACCTGTGCTCCAAACAGCTGTGACTCTACCCTGACTATACCCTGACTATTCCTTCCACCATCACCAGCAACTCCTCATCAGTGAAACGGCGGTGCCTTAGTAGGGACATGGGTGTTGTGCAGAGGGTGATGAGTGATGAGTGATGTGGTGCATGACGGATGTATGGGTGGTTGTGGTATGTGTGTGCAGTTGTCTCTGGAATTAGCATGGCAAGGTCTTGCGTGTTTGCAAAGGTTTGTGGGGGGGTGTTTTATAGTGCCGTTGGTGGGTGTGTGGGGTGTGTGTATTTGTGTCATGTTTGTTTTTTCGGTTCGGGTCAATGTCGTCTTGTTCTGTTTTTGGGTGGCCGTTTCCGCCTTGGTGGTTTGCACCACCAATGGCTTACCGCCGTTGAATGTCCACTGTGGTGATTCGTTGGTCATTATTTGGAGGGGGTTGTTTTGGTGGTGTAACAGTATGGGTGCTAATTCCGACAGTTTATCGCGTTTGTTGGGTCTGGCGGATTTTTGGTTGTGGCTGGTTTCTGTCTGTTTTGTGTGTGTATGTCATCTGGCGGATGGATGTTCGCCTCAGTCGTGGTCTGTTGGCGGCAGTCACCGCTGCGGTATTCGGTGTTTACCGCCAATGTCATAATGACCACCTTAATCTTTCCATCCCTAAAAACAATGAATGGTGATCTTGTGCAATGTAACCAGTGCTCATGCAGAGTGCTCTAATACTATTGGATCTAGTTTGCGCTGTATAAAAATGCACAAAGAGGTAAGGAAAGACAAAGAGATTCCCGAATATTGGCTGACTTGTACAAAGTGAAACCAGAAAACTTGGATAAATTGTGGCTTCCCTGCTTAAGCTGGTGATCTTAGGCAAATATTTATAGTATAGTTGTAGAAAACCTAATGTAGTATAGTTGTACAAAAACTTATTGTGCTTGAATTAACAGACTAGAATTTTGCTCTGTACCAATATGGCCATGCACAGCATTTACATGACAACTGTCTTGCCTTATAGTTCAATAATGATATGTGTTTAAAAACTATCAATTTCACTAAGTAGTTCGCAGTGCATTAATGTGATGTATTAATAGGAAAGCTTCCACATGTTAAAAAAGTAAACTTTTTTTACTTTTGGAAAGCCTATTATAATTTACATGATGTTTGTTGTAGGATTTAAATATCAAACATCTACAGGGCTCGGCTCTTGCAAGGAGTGGACCAGCCCAGCCAATTCCTTGGCTCGGTTCTCGTTCAGCCCTCTCTGTTGATTTTTTTTTACTCCACCATCTCTAGAGACATGCCCCAGTGGGAGTGAGCACTCTGACCACCTGTAACATGAAGAAACATTTTGCAGGAAGACATTACAGGACGAGAAGACTTAGGGCCTCATTACGAGTTTAGAGGTCTGAGCGTTAAACCACCATGGTGGCGGTCCTTCGAACGGCAGCTGGCCGGTGGTCCTAGGACTGCCGTATTACAAGTTCTACACAGGGCTGGAGTGACTGGTGGGCGGATGCATGGGGCAGTACAATGGAGCTACTGCCAGCCACGCTCTCCTACCTGCCAGCATGATGGGCAGCCTGTTTCCCATTCACGATGCACTCAAACCCCTGGGCCCCACCTCCCCCTCCAAGCAGCCGTACCCTCTGGGGCCCCTCGTTTTGGGCCCCTTACTTGCTGGACCTCCAAGCTTTCCATGACAGTGGAATTATCAATTCAAACTTGGCGATCTAGCAAGTCGTAATAGCCATGGAAGTCCCAATGTCGGGATCTCTAACATTGACTGCCACGGTGAAGAACCGCTTTGGTCCCCACCATCTATTGATTTACAGTCAGTATGGCGGGGCCGGCGGACTGCTGGCAGTCATTTGGCAGTCCCATAGCCAAACCCGTAATAAGGCGGTCGGACCATCAGAGTTGCGGTGGTCGGACCGCCACTGCCAACATGGTGGCCTATGGATCGCCAAACTCGTGATGAGGCCTTTAGTCCCCTGTTCTGAAGTTAAGTTAAATTAAGAAAATAATATAAGGGGGCAGGGAAAGGATACACTGCTGCCCTGGGCCAAAATATTATTTTTTTAAAAGAAAGCTGTGATCATGTTGGACTCCAGCGGGATGGTGGCATGAAAAGAACAAGAAATCGCGGCCAGGGACAGCTGTGATAAACTAAGGGGAAGGGGACAAGCTGCCCCTCTGCTTGAGCCTTATTAAGGCCCCAGGGCCCCAATCCCCTGGGGCTGAAGTATCATCAAAATGAAAGGGGGGTGCGTAGCCCACCTTCCTAGCCTGATACCAGCCCCAGGTCTCCATCTCTCTAGGATAACATTATTCAAAGGAGAGGGGGCTGTGTGCCCCCCTCCCCAAGCCAATATAGTCCCCAGAACACCCATCCCCCTGTTCTGAAATAATTATTAGGGAAGGGAAGCGCGCCTTCCCAATCCACCTATGGCTCTCAGGGACTCAATGCCCCTTGGCCATTACTTAAATATATTGGAGAGGGGCTTGCAACCTTCATCCTTGCACCTTAAAAGGCCCCAGTGGCCCCATTCCCCAGGGCCAGCTCATATATTGTGCCCTGTGGAGCCGACCCCAGGATAGAGTAGTTTACCTGCCACAGGAGCGCAGGCAGGGAAAGTAAGCTCCCACCCAGCAGGAGCTTTTAAAATGCTCCCACCAGGTGGAAGCAGAGATTTATTTTCCTGGCTACACTCTTGTGGGCAAAGAAACTCACATTGCTTCCACCTGATGGGAGCAACTAAAAAAGCAGCTTCTCCCACCGGCAGGAGCAATGGCAGCCCCTGATGCACCCAGAATGGCTAGATACTAGGAGCTGCCTGGTGCTGAGGGAGCCCTGGGGTGCCCTCTATTGACACCAACATGGTGTTTGGTGGGTGTCATGATGGGGCCACTCACCTGAAAAGCAGGATGTCTGCAGGGGCGATGGTATGCCCCCGATCTCCTGGAACAACTCTTGGCACTTCCTGGTGGACACAGAAACCCCAGCAGGTGTCCCAAAAGGAAAGGGGGAGTGGAAGAGAAAGAGACAAATCACTGCCATGTCTTGCCGGTCCAGCCAGGCACCCTGTATTTTCGGGGGCAGGTCGTTGTTGAAAGAGTGATAGTAGAGTTAGTGCACTCAACTTCCTTGAAACTGAATCTCTCTTTCTGATATGGGCACGGGAGCGGTAGAAGAACACCGGGATGCTCCAGCACTTTTCTTGGATAATAATAACTGTTGGCACAATTACTAACACTGCATTACCAAAAACCCAAACTGAGTACCATAACAATAAGTACTGTGACACTAGGGATGGCTTCACAGAGATTCACTGTTACACACTGCAATTAGAACTGTGGTTGCACTTATCATGCACAAGAAAGACAAACATGGGTATTAATTATATCACATATAACTTTCGTGCATGCATAGGGTTAAACTAAAAGGAACAAAAACAATCCAAAAAATACAAATGTCCACTCTGGGTTTAAACAGTTAGGGTGGCACACTTTGGTTTGGTTTCGCTGTGTGTGTGAAAAACCCTTCAAAAGCAAATTCCTCAAACCTGAAAACAGGCATGAATGACACAATTTAAATACAAGAGTTATGCTATTAGAGAAAGAAAAGTCACGCAAATGCTCTTTTAAACTTGCACTGTCACTTATTGTATTACTTTAGCTCAAGCAGATTTCCTGAAGCACATTTAGGCATGCAACTACAATAATAATGTAGAATGTTAAGAAATGCATTTGTCTCTTCAAGATGAGCACTCTGTCAAAATACGAGGTCTGAAATACACCAGCTTTTCTAGGAAAGCGCGGCACTCAAAGAACAAACTCCCTGGAGAATACTAGTCACTTTGCTGCAGTCTTTTCCGGAGTGCTGGAGGAATGCCTGGTGTCAGCTGGTAGAGGAACGAAGAAAAGAATGGCACCAAAACTCCTGAATGTGAGGATGACAGCAGAGGTTGGACTGCCAAATCAGATGGTGAGATCAGGAAGCAAAACAAAGCCAAGCAGGGAAGCATGCTTCACTCTGCTATTTATAGCCAATCAGGAAAGCAGTTGAGTTTCCACATGTGGATGAGTCACCACACCCAATTAGAAGCACATGACTACACCTGCTCACATTAGCAAACAATCATTGATAAAACCACAGCCTTTGGCGCGTCTGCTGCACATGTCCACTGTGCGGCCGCAGCACTGGAGGCTTTTAATTGATCCGATATACAGGAGGATCAGACAGCTAGACCACTGACCTCCTAAAGATGGCGTCCGTGTTTGTGCATGTGAGGAGGTCGGAAAATGGCTGCTGTCTCAGTACACCGAGACCGGCAAGCACAATCCTTCCCCAGAATGGAAAGAGACCAGTTAAACCACTGGTAAGTCTGCTTAAAAATATATTACTCCCAACCAAGTAAAAAACGAAGGAAAAGTACAGTTCCTCCAGTTAAGAACCCCGTCGGCTTCTGAGCATGGACCGAGGGTGGTTGAAAATCAATAAACCCTCACCAATATTCTAAAAGTATGCCAATAAAAGACTTTATTCTGTTTAAAACTACAATGAATAAAATGCTGTCACCTGTAGCTGTGAATTCGAGAGATTCTGCTGCGCGGCCGCAGCATTGGGGGCTTTTAAGTGATCCGATATACAGGAGGATCAGACAGCTACACCGCTGATCTCCTAAAGATGGTGTCCGTGGTTGTGCCCGTGAGGAGTTTGGAAAATAGCTGCTGTATCAATACACCGAGGACGGCAAGCACAATCCTTTCCCGGAATGGAAAGAGCCCAGTTAAACCGCTGGTAAGTCTGCTAAAAAATATATTACTCCCAACCAAGTAAAAAACAAAGGAAAAATACAGTTCCTCCAGTTAAGAACCCCATCGGCCTCTGAACACGGACCGAGGGTGGTGGAAAATCAATAAACCTTCCCCAATATTCTAAAAGTATACCAATAAAATACTTTATTCTGTTTAAAACTACAATGAATAAAATGCTGTCACCTGCAGCTGTGAATTAGAGAGATCATGGGGGATGGGGTGCCTGGGGCCCATGCTATGGGGGATGGGCTCTCGGGGCCCATAGTGCCATTGGGATGTGGGCCCCTCCCCTTTAAAATAAAAGAAGGCCCAGAGGGAAGGGGTCCCGGGGCCCATAGTGGCATGGGTAGGGGTCCACATGCTCCCTCCCAGTTATAATAAGAGAAGGACCCAGGGGATGGAGTTCTTGAGGTCCATAGTGGGATGGGGATGGGGCTCCCTCCCCTTCATAGTAAAAGAATACCCTGGGTGATGGGTTTCCTGAGGTCCATAGTGGCTACAGGAGGGGATCGTTCACCCTCCTACCCTTACAATTTATGTTTTCTCCCACCAGGGATGAGGTCCCAGGGCCCCTTGTGGCTCAGAGGGTGGAGCCACAAACCCCTTCCCTTCACAAATATTTCTGGGCCCCAGGGGAGGATGTCTCCAAGGCCATTGGCTCAGACAAGGGGGGTATGCATACCATCCCTATAGGATGGGGTCTCTACAGCCCATGGTGGCTCAGGGAGGGAGACCGTTGTGCCTCCATCCCCTTAATAAAAATACAAAAGCTCTAGGAGATGGGGTCCCAGGCCCCAAAGTGGCTTGAGGAAGGGGGGACCTTGCACTGCATGGGGTTGGCTGTCTGCAGCCAACTACACTCTGTGCACGACTGTAGGCCATGCGTGGTGTGTGGTTAGCCACAGGCCTTGACTAGTGGGGTGGAGACTGTACACATGGTAATAAAATATTTGTTTACAATAAAAAACCTAGAAATTAACTAAAAAAACAAAGGTTAACATGTGGTTATAGTTAAATGTAAATTCCAAAAGCAACATAATGCTTTAAACTCAAATTGAACACTGAAATTCACCAGTTATTATTATCTCTAGTCAATATGGCTCATGCCCTAAGGGAACCATAACTTGCATCCTCTCCATGCAGAGCTAATTATCCCACATGTTATATTACACATGACATGTTCTATGACATAATTGATAATATCACTGCAGAATCTGAAATAATATCATTGATGAGAAGACTGTGGGTGGTAATAGAGCAAGTTAGAGTTATCTTAGGGTATGAGTTATAGATACTAGAGATAACTATAAATGGTGAATTTCAGTGTTTTTTTTAGTTTAGTTGGTTAGTTTAGTTTCAGTATTTTTTAGTTTTAGTTTAGTTTTTTTAATTCAGACGGATATGTGTTAATCGGCTTGTAGAAGACCACCATTCTTCAGTACAGATCATTACATTGTCACTGGAATTTTCACGTAACTATAAGGTCATTTTAACACTTTAACTTGTGTTTTGTTTCATATATATTAAATGAAAAAGCTAAGTTTTTATTTAGGAAAATGTTTATTATTTAGATGCAAAACCCAGCTTAAACTATACAAACTTTAGAAATTCAAAAGTTATAGTTCTATCATAAATTTCTAATTTATGCATTACAAGTTCTAACTTACATTTACAATTTACATACCATCTTCAGTTTTGTCACTTATACACTTGTAGTTCACTTCATTACAAAGGGTTCCAACAGCATGAGTAAACACAGAGGCCTGAAGACGCCTCTGAATGACTGCAATACAGAGCTAAAATGGTTTCACCTTTCCCAAAGGGCAAGGTGTTGGGATGGAAATTGACTGCTCAAGAAGGGACAGTACAACATCTATGTGATGCAACCTTCCATATACAAATGTCCCTTTCAGTATCATATTGCTCTCCCTCATCAATTTCTTCTCTGGGCAGAACTAAGGACACCAAAATGTTGTCTGTGGAACATACAACTCCCTCACCAATGTGGACACATTACTGTCTGTTGCAATCAATACAGTTTGGCAGACAAATTTACATTTGTAATCACAGACTAGCTTACATGCACATTTGTGAAGGACTAAGGACTCAGGTCGACCTGCTACTGACCACATTAACTTGCAGACGTTTGCAGGAAAAACTGCTTTCAAATGTATCAGATAAGGAATGATTCCACTGTACATAGAATTCTGATACATTTGCTGCAGATGCACATTCCCGTATTGTCATAGCTCAACTGACCAATGTCAACTCTGAGATATCAGCTGCATTATAATTGTGCAGTGTGCACCATTACCAGTAATAGTGCCTACATTCACTAAAAAAAATTGTGACGTGCCATCCCACCTGACCCCACCATGATATGGGGACTGTGAAACTGTCCCTCGAGTCACTGAGAAAATGCTGGAAATCATTTTGTTTTCATGCAGCCACGTGTTTTTCCACAACAGCACTTGGCTTGTGAGGATAAATCTAGTGGCAACCTTCAGCACAAAGCAATACACCACATGTAGCATCAGACATTGTCTGATCAACTTACATCTCCAGAAATCCTAAGGGCTTCAGATGTGTGTCAACCTCAATGCTGATGGCATACAACATAGCTTGCAAGTAAAGAGGTTAAAACACAACAATATCTACAGACAGTGACTTACCCCTTTGTTGTTGCTGTTGGGCCCTCAACTACCCACCAACTACCCATCAACCCCTGGGTAAGCTACCACAAGGATGTGGGCCATTAGTGGGGGTCAGGGTGCTGTGCACCCACCTGAATCGCTGGGAGAACTTCCCGACTTGGCCATCAGCAGATGTCCATGTTGTGCCACACAGGTCCTCCCACCTCTTCCTAGAGTGCAGACTGCACTGCTTGTGGACCCCCAGTGTACGCATCTTCTTTGTGATGGCCTTCCAAAACCATAAGGAGCAGCCTGATACACATTATGTGCTGGATTCCCACTTTACAGTACAGCATCAGACAACTCCAGACCCTCTACATTTTTTCCCCAACATCATTATCATTTCAACATTGGCTGTATGTTGTCAGCCATACTACTGGTACACTGTCTACTGGCCACTGGTAGTCAGTGACCTGCCGTTTGTGTGATGAAATAGGATTTGTGTGTTACATGGACGCACATTACAGGTTCTACTTTCAGGTGACTTAACATTGCCATTCAAAGACATTTCAGACAGTGACAAAAAACTATCTGTCCCAGCTACATCATTCTGTCAACTCAAATCACAACACTTCTCTCAGTAACAAAAAGGAACAAAATAGCCTGTAGATCAAAAAGGAAGAGATTACTCAGTCAGACATTCCCCAATCACACATGTACCTGTTTCTCTGCATCCCATATAGTTGGCTGTACAGGGACAGGACCTCCCTGGCAAGGAGCTCCAGTTCCTCCATGGTGAAGGGTGCAGGGGCCCTGTCACCTGCTTTGCCCGGCATCCTAGCTCCCAGAGGTTGGTAACAGCAGCATAAAGTTGAGGAGGTCTTGTTGGCTGCAGAGTTAGGAGGCAAGTGACTTTTTTTCACAAAGCGGTGTACAAGTACATGATTGATGATGGAGACAACATAACCAAAAATGTGTTGTTAAAGTGTGTACATGTATTACTCAATGACATTTCTACTGTTACCAAAAATTCAGATGTATTTTGACATTAAAGGTATGGTGTGACCATTTCAGCTGATATTTTCTTGTCCATACATACAGACGTCTGAACCTAGTCCTGGGTAGAAGGTGGCAGCCTCAGGTGTTCCGGTTCTTTCCAGACCTTGCCATAGAGGAAAGGGACGTCATCTAGACATTTCGTCTAAATAGGCAAACTATCCTGGATTTGTGTCAGTGGTTAGAGATTTCCTGCCTCACAATATGAACCCAACAGCCATAACCACAATAGTGAAACTCATGGCAGTACTGCATTTTGTTACCAATGGCACTTTTGAATACATTGTGGCAGTATCAGGGGCATGTCGCACCCAACTTTCAGTAGTGTGCTAAAGGAAGTCCTTGCTTCCTTGATGAAACACATTAGCAGCTACATCCAATTCCCATGTCAACAGGATTTGGCCACCGTGAAAGGAGAATGTTATTCTTTGGGTGGACTACCACATGTGGTTGGAGTAATAGATGGCACACATATTGCCTTAATGCCACTACATGCAAGGGAACAGGTCTACTGCAATTGGAAGAACTTCCATTCCATCAGTGTGCGAGTTATCTGCTTACCAAACTTATACATCTTTAAGTGTGTATGCCCGCTTGCCTGGGTCACCACATGATTTATTCGTGCCACGGAACAGAACAATACCCATTCAGATGTCACAACTTGGACCAGTGAGGACCTGGCTTAGTGGTAAATACAATATGATTTGATGATCTTTTGCCTGAATCATAGTTTAGGAAGGAACAATGGCTTGAAATGTGAGTAATCTGTTGATGTTTTTCCTTCCATGGTGGAGACTCAGCGTATCCTAACTGACCATGGTTATTGGCACTGCTGAGGAATCAACGCCTGGGGAAGCCCACTTCAATGAGGCAGGTGGAAGAGCACGGGGGTTAGTGGAGTGGGCTTTCGGGCTCCTAAAGGCCAGGTTTAGCTGCCTGGACAAGTCTGGTGGAGCCTTCCTCTACTCCCCCCTATAAGGTGTGCCAAATCACAGTTGCCTGCTGCATTCTCCATGACATTGCCCTGAAGAGGAACATCCCTGTAATTGCAGAGGAGGTAGACCATGATGAGCCCCCGAGTGAGGATTTTAAAATGCCCAATGAAGATGACAGTGGTGAAGAAGGAGGAGTTGACTTACATCAAGATGTGATTGACCACTTCTTCACCTGAGTGTAAGTTTACATTTACAAATTGTAACCTACAATGTCAGAACAACTTGTAAAATAGGGAACATATTAGCCTGCTATGGTAATGTGTTAGTAATGGTCAGTACAGGAAAGTCCAAGGCAAAGATGTTAGTGGTTCAGAGTTTCCCTACATTGTGTACTGTGGACATTGACAGAGAAAACTGCTTGTGCTAAGTATGTGTGTCCTCATAACTTGTCATTTGAGTGGGATGTAATATGTGATAAAGTTAATTTCCCCATGTTATTCTTTTTCATGGTCCTTCACCATGTCATCTTCATTTGGACATTTCAAAGATGTGCCATGTGTAGTGATATGTTGCTGTTTGAAAGTACAAAGTGAACATGTGTTGATCCTGGGACAGACACCCACTTGGGATGGACACATCTTTTACAGAGACAACTTGCACTCTGATAGTATGGAAGTTCAGAAGATTGCATCAGACCTATTTTCTTTATGATGCTGCCGTCAAGGCCATATGTGTCAATTGACTTGCTAAAAAATCATGTGTATGTCAGGCCCTAGCATACTGTTCTTTCTTTACATTGACTACATCTTCAATTTGTGAACAGTGGAGTTAAATGTTGAAGTTTCTCCCCATAGTCAAGAGAACATTTTGTTAGCACATGGTGAATGGTGAATGTGTCACTGCACCAGATACTGCCACATTGTCCTGTAATGGTCATGGGGCCTCAAATGTTGTTACTGCCATAATGTAGACTCTTGGTGTTATTGATCTAAGATGCCTATTATGAGGGCAGGATGTATGACTCCAACTGAGGTCATGCATCAGTGATAGTTTGCCTATTTAATTTGATCCCATGGCATATTCCCTTTCCTCCATGGTGTCAAGGTCGTGAAGTGTATAACCTTGAACGGCACAGACTATTGGAGTTAGGCCTGGTTATTGAAACCAAGATTTCATTTCTTCAAGGGCTTGTTGCCAACATATGTAAGTTTCAAATACAGTGGCAGCCCGTCCTTTAGGGCGGAGGGGCCACGCCCCTCCACCTTTTGCCCCTCATGAAGAGTGTCTGTCTGGCTGAACAAAGGTCAGCCTGACAGACACTCTTCATGTTCAGCTCAGGCAGCCAGGAGCAGACATGCGTGATTTGCGCACACTCCTGGCTGCCTGAGCTGAACTTTGCTGGGTTGAGGAGGTCCCAGCTTCTATGTGCGTGACCTCCTCGGCTCAGCAAAGGTGCCTTGAGGCCCTCCCCTGGGTGACGAGGAAAGCGTCACCAATTGACACTCTCCCTGGGCGCTTCAGGTTTAAGCCCTGAAGTGCCCAGGGCGAGTGTCAATCAGTGACACTTCGTCACAGAGTGGGGTGGGGTCAGCAGTCTCACTGACCCCATCCCACTCTGTGACGAGGCTGGGACTGCTGCCTTCCCTCATTGACCGTAGGAAGGCAGCAGTCCCAACCCTCCTGGGACCTGGAAGCTGAAGGTAAGTTTGTGTGTGTGTATGTGTGTCATGTTTTAAATTGAATGTTTGGTGCGCGCGTGCATGTTTGAGTGTTATGAGTGTTGTTAATGGATGTGCGTGCATGTGTGTGTGTGAAAGAATGGGTGTGTGCGATCTTTTAAAATGAATGTTTGGTGCGTGCGTGCATGTTTGAATGGTATGAATGTTGTTAATGGATGTGCGTGTGTGAAAGAATGAGTGTGTGTGATGTTTTAAAATGAATGTTTGGTGCGTGCGTGCATGTTTGAATGGTATGAGTGTTGTTAATGGATGTGCGTGCATGCATGCATGCGTGTCTGTGTGTGAAAGAATGAGTGTGTGTGTGCGTCCCACCCGCCCCCCTCCCTCTTAAAGCTGCCGGCCACCACTGTTCAAATGCATTTTGATTTGAGTTTGTTTTCTTTGAATAAACAGGATAACACTTTATCTATTTGTCATATCTACATTTTTTGGCAAATGAATGTTCAAAAGATTTGATAACATGATGGTGGAAGACGGAGATGACAAATGATGGCCACAAATAATCCAACAAGAGTCTTGTTAAAAGCAGAGCTACAACCACGATGCTAGTAATTGGTATGGTAAAATATATTTTGTGGAGTCAAGTTTAGATAAATCTGTTTTGCTAAGGGTGTTGCAGCATTCTAAAAGTCAAACTTAAGAGCAGGCCTCAATTTGTGATGGTTGAGACACTGCTAAGTGTAATTTACCAGACTCCACTCCACCAGGGATTCCTGTCAAGCCTTCAGGATGTAGGATCTGCAAGACTGCCTCCTCCCAGCGAAATAGTTGTAATGGGGGGCTGGGAGAACCAGACTCTAGGTGATGCTAAGAGGCCTTTGAACAGACTTCCCCCATAGGTTGTTCCACCTCTTCCTAATCTCTCCCTGTGTGTGCAGACTGTTAGCTACAGCATTCACTCTGTGAACTATTCTGGACCACATTTGCATGTTCTGGGATATGGCAGTATTTTGGACTTGTGCTCCAAACAATTGTGGCTCTAGTCTTATGATTTTATGCACCATGACAGACAACTCTCCCTCTGAAAAACAGGGATTTATCCTCCCTGCCATAGTAAATTATTGTGAAAAACTAAACTAGTGGCCAAAAAGATGAAGGCTAATCCACTAAATATGATATTAACAAAAAAAGAGAGGGAGCGAAACACAGAAAAAAAACATTTCTCCTGTCTGGCAATTCCTACATCCAAATCACTCACAGCCATTTTTACAGAACATCCCTGCACCTGTTCTGTCTCAGAAAGCTCCACAAAGCACGTTGCTCCTGGTAAATTGTAGATCTCTGGCTGCTCACAACTTCGACATTAACCTTCTTTTGAGCATGCAGAGACTTACAGCGCTATTTTTAACAGAGACCTGGCTTCATGAGGGCTCAGCTCCAGAGGTGGCCTTAGCCTTGCTTAATGACCACCTAATAATGAGGCTGGATAGAGCCTCTGGGAAAGGGGGGGGGGGGTATTGCGATCATCATTAGGGACACAGTTATGGTTACCTCTTGTCCCCTTCAGTTAGCAGACTGCAAGAGTATGTCTTTTTCTATCTTCTTAAACTCTCATTAAAGCTTTTCTTGGGCCATAATATATCATCCCCCTGGTCCAGTACAACACCTTTTACAAGTATTCCCTGAGCAAGTTGTCAAATTAATCTGCAACAAGCCAAATTTTACTATCCTTAGCGCTTTCAATATTCATGCAGAAAAACTAGACAATCTAATTTGGACTTTTGCTCCAAACAATCGCCGCAGCCAAAAGCTTTTTGGCTGATATGAAGGCTTTAGACCTTACACAATTGATCAGGGGCCCCATATAAAGGGCACACCATTGACCTTCTCTTTAGCAATATAGTTGATCTAACCCCTTTAGCCTGGTCAGGCCATTTTTTAATTTCTCTTAACCTCCCCACCTCAGGACCAGCCAATTCCCCCCAAATTATAACTCAACCATATAGGTGCTGGCACTCTCTAAAGGTTAATGAGTGGATTGGTGTCCTCAGTGCTGCCTTCGACACTGTAGATCACAGTATTCTACTCCGGAGAATGAGGGAAATTGGAGTTACATGGCATGCTTTAAAGTGGTTTACTGAGTTTCTACATGCAAGATCTCTTCCGGCACTCGATCACTCCTTCTACTCGAGTTGCTTTAATAGCTGTTTAGGAGTGCCACAGGGCTCCTCTCTGAGCCCTACGTTGTTTAATATCACTGGCTAAGATAGTGGAACCATTTGGCCTCTCGTTAGAATCATACGCAGATGACACTCAGTTGATAGTATCTATCTCCACATCACAGAACTCATTTGAATCACTGCTTGCCCCCTGTTTACAGGCAGTATTCAATTGGATGATGGAGTGTAAACTCAAGTTGAATGGAGACAAAACAGAAGTCATGATTTTGGGTCATCACTCTCATCCAAATCTAACCTCTCCTGTTTTGGACTCGCTAGGAGATCTTCCCTCTCCCAAGGGACACATTAGGGGGCATATTTATACTCCGTTTGCGCCGAATGTGCGTCAAAAATTTTGACGCACTTTCAGCGCAAACGTTGCCCCATATTTAAACCCTGACGCCCGATCCGGCGCACCAGGAAAATGTTGCTATGTGCGCCAGTTTTTGGAAGCGGCACCCCGCCCTGCGTTAATGACATGCAGGGTAGGCGTTCCCGTCCAAAAACAGGCGCACATAGCGGTGCGTGGTATTTATGCTTCAGGGCAAAAATCACTCCCGCGCGGCAGGCGGCGCAAAAAAATGGCGCAAAGCACGAATATCGTGAAATTTTAACGCCTGGGTCAGGGCAGGCGTTAAAATGGGGCAAACACACCTGTACTTAATCAGGACACACAGAACAAACAGAGCAGCAGAGCAGCAGAGCAGCAACAGGGAGAGATGGAGGTGATTTTTCTACAACGTGCACGGAGACGCAGAGCCCTGCAGCAACAACAGCAGCCACAACAACAACAGCAGGGACCCCAAAGACAGCGCAGAAGGCAGGAGAGGATATTCCGCCCAAGAACAACCCTGCATGGCCTCAGGGAACGGGACATCATCCAGAGGTACCGGTTGAACTGGCAGGCCATTCAGCAGCTGCTGACAAATATTGAACAGCAATTGGCCCCCACTTTAGTGACTCCACGCACTATCCCAACCGAAACAAAGCTGCTTGCCGTACTTCACATGCTGGCAAGTGGCTCCTTTCAGACAACTGGTGCCCTGGTTGGTGGAATCTCACAACCATCTTTCTCCGCATTCCTGCCTAAAGTACTGGATGCCATCATTGGACTGACACCCCGCCACATCTGCTTCCCTAACACACTGCAGAAGCAGCAGGAAACAAAACAGGGGTTCTACGCCATCAGTGGCTTTCCGCACGTCCTTGGTGCAATCGACTGCACACACGTACGCCTTGTGCCACCTGCTGCGAGTGAACACCTCTACCGCAACAGGAAGCACACACATTCCATCAACGTGCAGGCCATAGTCGATCACCAAGGACTGATCAGCAACATTGTGGCTAAATATCCTGGGAGTGTACATGACGCATTCATCTTCCGTCACTGCACCATCAACCAACACTTCCAGGATGGACGGTATTGCAATGGACTACTTGTTGGTAAGGACAAAAATCTACTTATATACTCACTGCACAGAAACCCTCTAGGATAAACAACCCATACACCACAATAGCAACACCTAGACACGAACACACTGAGGTACTCACATCACTAGCCATGTTTCACAAGTCACCATTGAACCTCTCACACCTTGGAATTTACTCCACAGCTTAGTGTGAAGACATTCATGACTGTGGTTGCCTAAATGTCACCTTGCACATTGGAAGTCTCACAATAACCTGTACACTAATACAATGCATAACTTTTAAGGGATGGGATGGCCTGGGTATGTTCAATTGAACGTTTCTAATACCCTTTCATGTTTCAACTCTGCATGGAACTATCATCACACCCCCAGTGAGGACACACGGACACCTGTGTCACAAGTCACAATGCAAGGGAGGGCACACTGTACTTGAGAAACCGATACATCCTGCTGACAAACAGTTAGCCAACAAACACCTGCTCAGCCAAGGAAAAAAAACAATGCCAAAGTTTCCACCAACAACCATAGGTTGTCACATTAGTACACAAAATAGTCACAGACAACAGAACACAACTACTTCCATCAAAGATACGTACAACAGTGCCTCCTACATCTAATTGATACCATTCTGTGTTTCTCTTTCAGCTGATCAGGGGTATGGCATCCAGCCTTGGCTAATGACACCATATGGGAACCCAAATACTGCTGCTGAGCGGGCATACAATGACGCCCACAAGAGGACACGCAGCATTGTGGAGCGGACCTTTGGGATCCTAAAGTCAAGGTTCCGCTGCCTTGACATCACAGGTGGAAGCCTATTATACTCCCCAGAGATGGTCTGCAAGATCATATGCACTTGTGCCATATTACACAATATTTGTGTAAAAAGGAACATTCCCCTCCTTGAACCGGACCCAGACATGCCTGAGGATGATGATGAGGAGGATGCTGGCCTGCAACAGGAGGGGGAACAACCTAACACCGCAGCAGGAGTGCGTAGGCGCCAACAGCTTGTGAACAATTTTTTTACTTAAGTTATTATAATCACTTGTATTCCACACTTGTAAATAAACACAGATAACAAACACCACATCATGCTTTGGCCTATTCATTTCTGACCACCTTTAGTTTGAAATTGCTGAAGATGAATGTCGTCTCATTGATCAAGAATGCCATTAAAATTCCTCACACCAAAAATAAACATCACAACTGTATGCACAGAGGGTAGGATGTGACATGTTACATTACCATACACAGAGCCCAACAAGAGTACAAGTGTGACAATTACACATGCCGGATCCAAACAACTGAAACAGTCTCTCATCCAGCCCAAAATTGGAGATCATTTGAAAGTCACATCACACGTGTTCAGAGACAGGGTGGGAAAATCCATTTGTACGTGAACATGTCATCAATGGCTTCTCTCAAGTGTATGATGTGAGCAATACACAATTGCAACAACATCAGCTGCCACTAACTCAGGAGGAGACCTTGAAGTTACAGTGACAACATACACACAGACAGGTCATAGTGGATCCACATTCCCACACACATGTACACATATGTCATACAACCAACCTAATATTTGAAAGTAGACCATCACAGTTGTGTCCCAGTTTGAACCTAGCAGGAAGATTGTAACATGACACTAAACCAGTTGATGCAGAAAGGGACACAGACAACCAAAAAAATCTTCGCATTATCACATCGTGAACACTGAGAGGCTTGCAAACTTAGTCATATGAAAATGGTATGCAACTTAGCTCCGAATCATCATTACTGCAAACGTCAAATGGGCTAATGAGATGAATGAATGGTCAACAGTCATTCATACCATATGGCCTTACATTAGCACGCTGCTGCAGGTTTGCCATGATATAATAAAAATACTCCATGGATACAGTAGCTATTCTGGATGGTCAAATCCTAGGGTGCTGGGGGCCTAAGTCCACCTCTACCGCCCCCAAAACATACAAGAATCATGTACTTGTGAACTAAACACATGCATAAGGCACATGTGTGGCCTCCATGTCACAAGTCCTACACAAATATGAAACACAAAACATAATGGGACATGGTCAGCCCCGTAAAAACTGAAAGTGACTCTCCCACTCCCTGTTAGGAGTACAGATAAAAGCATCCCCATCATAAAGGTGGGCACATTTTGGAGACGGAATACATAATGGTATCCCAGG
Source organism: Pleurodeles waltl (assembly GCF_031143425.1). Classification (NCBI taxonomy): domain Eukaryota; kingdom Metazoa; phylum Chordata; class Amphibia; order Caudata; family Salamandridae; genus Pleurodeles; species Pleurodeles waltl. The sequence goes on along the minus strand of NC_090450.1, from coordinate 741,043,107 downwards.
CATCATTTCAAAATAGCCATCAGCAATTACACCAAATATGTTGTCAAATATGGTCAATACATTAGTTAAAGTATCCCAAACATTACAGTGTGAAGGCCGTCTATACATAAAAGTACGGACATGTGTCATATACAAACACAAATGTGTCTCACAACGCACCATTTGACCATGACAAATCACCTTTCCAAAGCTAAACACATGAAGACATTAGGATAAATGTGCTCCATATTCTACGCATACAGCATGGCCGTCATAATTTGTTCACGTACATGAGTGCACACAATGCTGAGTCAGATACAAATGTATCCAAAAGTGTCTTGATATTTTGCCTTCAAAATATAATTAACATCCACAATATTTTTGACTCTGCATCATGTGCACTACTGTACGTGTAAAAAAAACGACGCCCATGATGTATGCGTGGTAAAATTGACGCTACATGGACAATATGTTGGTCATTTCATGTACATTATTAATTATTAATATTCATTTCATATTTTTTCACTCCGCATCATGTGCACCACTGTACGTGTAAAAAAAACGACGCCCATGATGTATGCGTGGTAAAATTGACGCTACATGGACAATATGTTGGTCATTTCATGTACATTATTAATTATTAATATTCATTTCATATTTTTTCACTCCGCATCATGTGCACCACTGTACGTGTAAAAAAAACGACACCCATGATGTATGCGTGGTAAAATTGACGCTACATGGACAATATGTTGGTCATTTCATGTACATTATTAATTATTAATATTCATTTCATATTTTTTCACTCCGCATCATGTGCACCACTGTACGTGTAAAAAAAACGACGCCCATGATGTATGCGTGGTAAAATTGACGCTACATGGACAATATGTTGGTCATTTCATGTACATTATTAATTATTAATATTCATATCATATTTTTTCACTCCGCATCATGTGCACCACTGTACGTGTAAAAAAAACGACGCCCATGATGTATGCGTGGTAAAATTGACGCTACATGGACAATATGTTGGTCATTTCATGTACATTATTAATTATTAATATTCATATCATATTTTTTCACTCCGCATCATGTGCACTGTAATGCGTCCAAAAAAAATGACGCACAACTGTGTATGCGTGAAAATATGACGCATAACGGGAAAATAAAAACGGCGGCCATTTTATGCAGGAAGTGATGTAATAGGATATCCTGTTTACAAAATCTGTACTGGGAGTTAACTTTCACTTTCACTTTGCAGTCTCAGATTTATCTAGACTGTGTGGTTGTGTGAAAGGTGTTGTCCTGTGTTTTACTGCTTTTGTGTCCTGTGTGCCTTGTATTTTGTCTTAGTGTCAATCTATTATTGTTGTATAACATTGTCTAAGTCTGTTTAGTGTTATTTTGTCTATACCTGTGATAGTTTGTATTGTCTGTGGGAGTCTGTTGTGGGTAGCATAGTTTGGGGGGTTAGTTGGGCTATTTTTCTCCTTCTTCTTTTTCTTTCACACCTCTACCTTTCCCCATTTCCCCCTTTTTATTTCATATTTTTTTGGTACATTCTTAGTCCTCTCAATATGTCAGGTAGGCCTCGCCTGTCCAGGATGGGGGAAGACGAATTGGGGGGGTTCATATGGCTTGTAAGCCATTTCCTCCCACTAATGCTGGAAGCTGGGGGCCGTGTGATACAGGGGTATCACACGGAGGCGAGGAAAATCCAGTGGGAGAAGGTGCGCCATCACCTGGTCCGGGTCTATGGGAGTCTCAGGAATGTACACCAACTCAAGCACCGCTGGGCAGATCTGATCACCAGGGAACAGGACCTGCTGGACCACCTGGGACTCCGGATTGGTGGCCATGTTGGTGAGTAAAAAACAATTAAATGGGAATGACAGAAATCGGTGTGTGAACATGTGATGATTGTTAGCCAATCTGCAAAATAAGTAGCTGACTGTGTGTAATGCCAGGGAAACCTAGGCCCATGGTTATACACATTAATCACCATTTTTGCAACACATGTACACGCAATGACAGCTTTATAAATTCAACATCTATTTGTATTATGCTAAGTCGCCCCCTCTCTGCGTCACAAAATGTTTCAAATGCTGCGCTACAAAGGTATACATATGTGTCCTAATGTGTATTTGTTGCAGAATGTGTATGAAGACCTATGCTACCAGTCCGATGGCTCATTTTTGCAAAACATACCAGATGCCTGTAGCTGCATGTAATGTAGTGTTGCATTTGTGTCAGAAAAGCAACATGTGAACGGCTCTATTTGTACTCCACTGGTCATAATGGCCAGTGAGTACGTCATGTAGAAACAACATACCTACATATGCAGACGCCATAGCTAGACAGAAAATTGGAAACACATGATGATGCTATACATGTGTGTTGCCGTCACGTCACATGAAGTTAGTCATGTTGTTCACACATATGTCACATGTGTGTCTGGTTGCTGTCTGTTGACCCTGTTCAAATAGCCTGTTTAATTGTGAGTGGTCATGTAGTCCTCATGGAACCAGTTTTGGAATGTCTCTCGGGGATGCACATGCTGAGATGTATGGATAACATTATTGTTGGGGCATACTAATGGAGGATTAACTTGGACGACACATGACTGTCCTGACCACTGCATGAGTGTAGTAGGGTGTGTCACTGGAGCAGGAGACTCATCCAATGATAATGTTGAATACAAAGTGATCCATGCAGGATGAGCATGTGTGAAAGTCTATCATTACCATGTCATATTCACACAGTGTCATTGTAACAGAAATCATTTGTCCGTTCACACAGTCTGAGTATAATCTTTGTTTCATGCTTTACAGGTGGACCAGCCCCGTACACCGTGGGAGAGGTGGCCCATTTTGACGACCCCGATACCTACAGTGAGTGTCGCCTGAGTGCTATTTACATTGTTTGGTAATGACGCATGATGGATTACTGTGTGTTCAAGAGAATTCATGATTTGATGTGCTGGCCGTTCATTGGCTTTGTTCTTTTAGTGTGATATCAAATTTGAATAATGTTTCTGCAAAGCAATACGTAGTCATCTCTCAGATTGAGGGGCTGTAGCCCATTCAATTAGGGCGGAAATTGGGAATGGTATGATTCATTTGGAATACACTGGTCAATGTTAGACTTGGTCAGGGACTTGCCATGAACTGAGTCTGCATATCAGACTGACAGTCTCCCAGATAGCTTAGGCACATGGCTTTGATGACAAGTACTTCTTCCTAGTTGAGGATGGACTGTGTACACTGTAGGTTGGATCTTCCGTGGGCATGTACTTCCACAAGGTGAACTCGAAGTGTGTGTGACTTGAGTGCAATGCCCTAGGTGTTCAGTTGAATCATGTGAATGGGTGTACTACCTCCCCTGTGTGTGTTGTTAAACATGCCTCACTAATAGTATGTTATGTTGGGCTAAGTCATAACATTTTGACATGTGTGGACCTGGGATGTGACAAGGTTGGGCTGACTCCAACGTGTTGCTAGCCCTTCATAGGTGTTGTGTGTGAAGGCACGTAATTGTTGAACTTTCTGTACACTCCTGGGTGTGCATTGAACATGGGATTGTTGGTTGTTCTTCCCACACCACCCACAAAGACTGGGATGTTACTGTGAAACCGGGTACCTAGGACTGTAGCAACCAGTATGTTACACGTACTTAACACCTTTTGTGACTTGAGTTAGTACCTTGGGCCAGAGTGAGAAAAATGTCTACACGTTGCATAAATATATGTGTGAGATTTGCAAACGTCTGTTTCCTATTCCAAAATGTATTTGGTGGTCATGTACATATGAGGAAAATGCTTTTCAAAATGGATATAATAAAGGGTTTTACCAGACCTACTTGCAAATCACAGTGGTAGGCAATCCCATTTGCAACCGAGTACGTGGTTGCAAAGTGAGTAGCTGTTATCATCCACTTGAAGTGGATGGTAACCACCTTGCTGACTGGAAGGGGTCCTCATTGTAAAGCTTCACCTTTGTGAGTGGACTAAAATAATCCTGCGCAAAACAGCCAGTGGTCTAAGGGACCAATAATTACCGTGAAATTTTCCAAGTACAATTGTTGTGATTTAAAAATAATTGCAGATCATTTTCCTTTCCGGTAAACGGCCTACACTTGGGGAAAAATAACTTGCTTAATTTAAAAACAGTCACGTCTATGGAGTTCTGCTGGTCCCAGCAGGCCTCCATCCCTGTGAGTGCCCATGTTGCTAAGGTGGGGCAACTTGGAACCCACATCAGTGATGTTCATGAGGTGGGTTTTAGGGACCCCATAGCAACTCGCAGACGGTGTCAGAGACACCGTTCTGCTTTGCAAATTGCTAGTTGATATTCCTAAATTCCTACATCTGACACCTAGTGTGGACATATGATTCTGGGCCAGGGGTGCAATCTTAGCACACAACTAATTAAAAATGCTATTGAGTGAGGAGTGTGAGTGTTATCACATAGAATGACATATGTACTGAAGTCAGTATGCGGAAGAGCTGGTGCCATAATGTCAAATGCCTTAGGTATGATTTGGATGAGTAGTTTAGGGTGATGTCATCCATCATGTAGAGACATGGATATGCTAGGTGTGATATGACCTTAGGTATGCATGATTCACATGTACTTCCTCTGAGCATTTCCGTGAACTATATTGTAACAATTGCTGCATACAATATATTTATAGTAATGGACAAATGAGCCATTGTGGGATTCAACCCACTGTAAATTCAATGCTCAATATTTCCCTTTTCTCTTCACAGCTGCAAACCTGAGTGCCGCAGAGCGCAACCATTTTGAGCGCAGGGCAATGAGGTACAGGCACATCCTGCAGGTGCAGTGTGGGTATCGGAGGATGGCCCGCAGATACAATTCCGATCGGGCCTCCGGGGCGTGGTATGCCACACCACAGGCTCCACCAACGGTGCCACCTACAACCACCGCCACTACAACCACCAGGTCTGCCCAAGGGGACCCAGCGACAGACCCGGCATCTTCCTCAAGACCTGGACCCAGCCGTGTGTTGGGAGCAGGGCTGTCCCGTGGCCACTCCACTCCAGCAACAACCTCCACCTCCACCGGCACTCAGACCAGCAGTGACCCTCCAATTGAGCCTGCAGCCTTCCAGGCATTGTCTAGAAAACTGGACAGGTTAATTCGCAAGGTGGACAACCTGACGGAGGACATGGCTGAGGTTAAGGAGAAGGTGTGCTCCATCCGGCGCACACTTCGGAGGGCAAATCTTTAGTCATTTTGCCCTCCTGAACTTTTACCCCTCCCCTCTCACCTCTTTCCTCTTTTCATACTGTTAGTTGGGTTTGGGGGGTTAGTTATAGGATAAGTATAGGTAATTAGCTTAGTTAGTGTTAGATAAGAGGGTGGGGGGTCCTTATTCTTTCTATCTAATATTTTTGTGTGGGTGGGTGGGTGGGGGGCAATGTTGGGATTCCTGTTTAATAAAAAAAAAAATATATATATATATATATATAAAAAGGAAAAAAAAAATATATATATGTTTGTTTAGGATAGTATAGTATGTGTGTAGGTTAGTAAGTGTTGTCCTGCATGTGTCTTGTCTCTCAATGGTGGGTTGGGGGTTGATGTTTAGATCGTTTCGTTACATGTGTAGAGTAAGTTTAGCTTAGGTTAGTTAGGGACAGTTGTGGGTTAGTAGTAGTCTGGTTAGATTAGTGTAGGTTTACCTTTCCCTTAGTTGCCTCTTTTATTACTACTCTTAAATAAAAAAATTGTTAACCCTTTACCTGATGCGTTAGGTGCTACCTTTTCATGGCCTTGACATCAGTGTAGCAGAAAGTTTAAGTATGACATTTGTGTTCCATGCTCGCTATCCCCAGGCTTATGAGGTTTAACATGCCAGCTACCCGTGTGCTAACTTGGTAAGTATCCACCATGTTGGAGAGCCACCATTGGTAGTGTGCATTGATCATCAAGGTTTGGGGTTGGTATGTATCCTACTTCACAAAGAGTGCTTCCAGACTTGTTATTGTAGGTAAATAGATAGGTCGGACAGCATTGTGAAGTTCAGGGAGAGCTTTATAGATGATTTGTTCACACTCTTGTCTTGTTGCTGTCATTGCTGACCTACATCATGTGTGTACTGATTCAGCATTAATTTCCTTCATGGAAGTATACGCCGTAAGGGTGATTGATGCTGTGTAATTTGTTTATCATTCCTTTCATTCTACAGCATAATTTCAAATTTTAGTATTGCATGGTGCCTACATTTCTCAGCCACCATTAGTTGTGTAGAATAGCTATAGATAGTGCATCATTCTGTCCAACACAGCATGATTGTGTGTGCTTAGTCCCTTCATCAGTTATTTTCCTCAGTATAGTAAAGCTATGATGCAATCCTGGCCACTGCACAGATGTTTCAGTATACATGAAATCAGGACAGTAGTATAGAGAATCGACATGGTTGCCACACAGCCACTTTGGAGTTATCTACTGCACAGTTGAATTTTGAAATGACATAGAGACACAATAGGTGTGCAAGTGATATTTATTTATAGGTGGTGTTGTGCAAAATGTCCATTCACCATGTTTGCTGACTCCTTTCTGGTGCATTATTACATGGTGATCCTACAGAAGGGGTGTGGATGATGCTCCTGACATGCTGGGGTGATGTCACAGACAGTGCAGAGGAACATGAAATGCCAAATGGTAGGAGAGAAACATTCACTGGCAAGGTGGACAAGTCATACAGTGGATTGCCGAACAGTCATTGAGGTTAGTTGTAGTGCGACTGGCATGTGTCAAAACGTAGGACCTTGGTCAGAGTAGGGCATGGTGCAGGGACTAGGGCTTCCGGGTACTCTTGCGTGTGAATGTTATCTGTTCCATGTCTTCTTCTTCTGATGTGTGTGTTGCCTGGTGTGTCCTTGTTGTTGTTGGTTGTGAAGGGGCAACACACACCTCAGTGTTAGAAGACATGTAGGCAGACATCCCGGGGGCTGATCCCTGTTGAGTAAGGAAGGGCAGTACTGCAGCAAGGAGGGCCTGCTGGTTTTTCAGAATGGCAGCCACATCCCGATGGTAGGCAGCCAGGTCGGCCCTGAGGGTTTCTATGTTGCATTCGTGCACACGTTGAGTGGCTTGCAGTTTGAGTTGTTGTGTCAACTGGATGACAGCTGTGCCAATTTCCTTCAGTGTTTTTGAAATGTCCTCCAAGAGCAAATTTCTGGCTTGCATTGCAGCGGCCTGATCAGCAGTTGACAACATGCACGAACGCACCCCCTCAAGGCTGGCTGCCATAGTTTGCATCCCCACCCGCACCTCCTTGGCCAGCTCCCGCTGGACCCCAACGACAGTTCTTTCGAAGCTGGTGCCAGTGTCGTCAGAGTCCTCAGCTGTGTTGGAGCTGGCAGGTCTTACAATTGGGGTGGCGGGTGGTTCTACTGTGGTGGCTGCTTGTTCTGTGCTCCTCCTTGTGACTGAAGGTGGGGTTTGGAGGCTTTCAAGGACCATGTCAATGGTCTCTTGTGGGAGGTTGATGGTCTCGTCATCCATGTCATCAGTGAACTCATGGACAGGCAGATCAGCAGGAGATCCGTGTTCCTCTGCAATGAAACAGGGTACAATTAGTGTGTCTGTGTTGTGACAATTTTGCAGTAAGATACAAGCCTTTGGATGCCTTAACATTGTACTCTGTGTTTGTCTAGGTATCTGCTGTCCGTCATAGGGCATTGTTGTAGGCCTATGGCCCACCTGTGTGTCACATGTTTGATATTGATCTTTCAGACATGTCTGCCAGGTCGCCTCTAGCTGTTGCTTTGTAATTATTTAGGAATAGGCGTTTTTTTCTCCTACTCCTCACTCGGTGTTTCACTATTGTCATGGAGGGACATTTTGTAGGGTGGGCTCTCATTATCCAACATGTTATTCTTGGCTTTCTAGGCAGCAGGATAGCTAATGGTGTGGGGGACTAAGTTTGACCCACTTGTAAATAACTCTGTCACCCAGATATTCAATTTAGCTAAGACTAACTAGCAGTGCCTCTGGTCTCCCACATCAAAGGAATGTTTACACATCCGAGCGCATGACATCTTTGGAACTTCTCAGGGAAGTGGTGGTCACTCAGGTCCTACACATTTCTATCTTTTCCGGTATGTTCCCATACACAAATGACAAAGACAGTATTAGTTTGATATGTAGTTTCATTGTACAACTGACTTGTAGGAATTTAGGTGTGAGCCCCAATTACACAAACAATACACACTGTTAGAATTGAAATAGTCCGCAGGAGAGTAATACATTAGTACACAGCTTTCATGGTGCCCAACATTTTCTACTCTCCCTCTGCATGTTCTATGTATAGCACAGCATGTTAAGTTTGGAGGTTGCCTGTCAGAATCACAGGGGAGACATCATCCCTCATATCAGAGGAATGGGCTAGGATCTGGTTGTGCATCAGCAGCAAGGCAGGCAGCATCTAGTTATTATTTTCTGTTTGGAAACTCCCCCATGCGTGTCTTGGGACAAGGAAGTGAATGTAAAAGACATATGTCATGGTGATGACAAAGTTTCCCTACGCAGGAATGCCAAACCTTAACCCCTACCACATCTATCAGCAACGTACCAGACGGTATCCTTGACTGGGGCACAGAGTGAATATGTTCTGGCAAACTCCAGTGCAGAAGTAGGCAAAACAGTGTGATTTGGCTAATTGACAACACCTTAGGACTGACTATTTGCTACATTAACTGATAGGAAGGGCAATGAGAATCATTTAGTGCAAATTGCTCTGAGGCACTTAGATGTGAGCAAATGAGTATAAGTACAATCAGGGTAAGATGCACAAAGGCCTCCAGCCTGAGGCGATTGTGCAAAGTATACGTTTCACTTGCCACACTACACTTTGACTGACTGTGGGTGTTGTGACTGCCCTGGCAGCACACTTGCCTCTCAGGCCCTGCCCCATACACTTTTTATTCACATTGCATGATCTGTACATGTCACGTGGCATTACCTATGCATGTCAATGTTAGGATGTGGTATGGATGTAAACATTCTTGATGTTTTGAGATGATGTTGGGTGATGTGTATTGAATTGGATTGGCCTGTTTATCGTATGAATGTCCTATTTGTTTGTCCGACTTTGCAGGTGTGTTTCAGTGACCAGTTGCCTGTGTCCCCTCCTCAATGTTGTTGTCTGAGCAGTATGACATTAGTGATGTAGCCTTGTTAGGCAGGCACGTGAGGGACCCTGACGTATGCAGCATGTGTGTATCGTTAGTGCTGTGTGGCTCCTATTGCTGTTTACTTAGGCTTATGTATGTGTCAGTTATGGACATTCGGCATTTGAGTGTACTGGTACCTTTGTCTTATTTCTAGGAGTAATTGCAGATGTCATCCTCACCCCCTAATTTAGGTATGTATGTTCCAGGGTGAGGTTCCTGCCATTTGGTGCTATAGCTGCACAGAGATGAGAGGTGTTATTGTCAACTGTGGTGGCAGTTAAGTTGCAGTTGTTGTATTTGCTACAGCATTACAGGTAGGGACCTAGTTGATGGGGAATAGATTTTGCAATACAAGTGCCTGGATGTGGATTTGAGGTAGTGTCCTTCCCACCTGTCACTGCTTTCCCTTGGCTCTCTTGTTGTAATTACAGGATGTCCCCGTGGGACTGTTGTTGTTGCTGTATTTTGTCGTGCCCCAGCTTCGGTCAGTACTGGGCATGCCCCCCTGCCGTGCCCCTTTCCCCATGCCACTTCATATATGTGCTGACTTACATGCATTGTGTAGTAGGTATCCCCCCCGCTTACAGTCCCCATTATTGTATTATGATTCCCCATGCGACTTACCCTGCATTTGCGTAGTGTCGTGGTAGTCTGCGCTGTCCAGTCCTTGAATCCCTGTGACGATCTCCTCCGGGATGACGGCTGCGACCATCTCCTCCATGTGGTCCAGGGCCTCCTGTTGTGCTGGACTCCCCCCTCCAGTCTGCATTGCTGCCTTCCTGTTCCTGGCCATTTTCTCTTTGGTCCTACGTTTGCAGTCATGCCAGCGTTTCTTACACTCGGTGACTGTCCGGCGTTCTTCAGCCACACTGTTAATCTTGTCCACAATTTGTTTCCAGATGGCCTCTCTCCTACTGAGTGGCAATTTAGAGGTGATGAAAAGTTGGTGCTGGTGTTCCGTCACCTCTTTCACCAGGATTTCCTGCTCCTCTGCACTGAAGCGACACTTTCTTTAAAAAAAAAAAAATTCCTGGTTCCTGTATGCTTCCTCCTGGCTGGTTCCTGGTCTGCTCTCATCCTCCTGGGGTCTGTTGGGGCATCTAGGATCCATTTTGGGTCTCCTCTCCTGAAAGGGCAGTTTTCGCGCAAAAATGTGATGCAATTGCGTGAAAAAAAACGGCGTTTTCACGATTGCGCTGTCGTAAATCGACCCACAGTGATGTGCGTCGCATTTACGTTGGTTTCCTTTACGACAGACGGACGCTGTCCGCGTCACGAAATAATGACTCCCACCTGTTGGTTGCGCCGCCGTACGTCAAAGTATAAATTTGACGCCCGCATGGCGCATCCAAATGGCGTTAGACGGCGCAAATTTGTTTTACGCAAAATTGCGTTAGCGCAGTTTTGCGTCAAAAAGTATAAGTATGGCCCTAAGAGTCGGTGTATGGCTTGACCCATGGTTGACTATGGACCAACAGGCGAAGAAAATATCTTCCACGTGTTTTGGCATATTCAGACTCCTTAGAAAGGTCTTCAAAATACTTCTATTTATCGCAAAGAGACTTATTACACAGGAATTAATCATCTTGCGCCTGGACTATGGGAATGCCTTGTTTTTGGGGGCCCCAAACTATGTTAAAAAGAAATCGCAGGTGGTGCAGAACACTGCTGCCTGCCCTCTCTTCAACATACCCAGGTATGAATCAGCTAACTCAGACCTGCACTGGCTCCAACTGGAGCAACGAATAAAGTTCAAAGCACTATGCTGCATCCATAGAGTTCTTTATGTTAAAGGTCCTCCATTCCTGCGAACCCTGGCTACCTTCCATAAGCCTGTTAGACATCTTAGGTCATCATCGGCAGCCTTAACGGTAATCCCACCAATAAAAAAAGCCAAATGGGGCGGAAGATCTATGTCCTATCTTGGCGCCAAACTCTGGAACTCTCTACCTGCCTCCTTACGTCAAACCAGCCACAAATTATCCTTCTGTCGGTTACTGAAAACATGGCTGTACTAAGCTTCTGTCCGTAAGGCAGTGCTGTTGGAAGATTTTGTGTAGTGCTGGGAGGCCTTAGGGTAGCCAGGCGCTCTATAAATTTTCATAACATAACAAATGGTCCGCTGCAGTGTGATGGCAAAGGATCACGGTCTGAAATGGAGTGTGTTTTGTAGTGTGTTTTGCAAGTCTTCACAAATTGTCCAATATACAACAAGTGTGGGCTGCTAACATCCTATCAATGGCCATAGTACTATGCTGAACAAGTTCCGCAATGGACTCTCACCATCATGAGCCTGCCACTGACACACTGCCAAGTCAACTGTGTGACCTAAATAAACTTATCGGGATGCTGCCGTCAAGACGGTGACACAGGGCCTACCTGTCTGCGTTGGAGTCTACCGCATCGGCTATGGGATACAGCTGGCGTGACGGAGTACACTCTGGCTTAGCTGCTATGATCAAAATATGGCAGGAAGAAGACCTCCAACTTGACTGTCTTTTCTGGTGCAGAATTGAATAGAATTGACTGTAGTGGCATAGAGTGGAGTGGCACACAGTGGAATAGGGTAGATTGGAGTGGCGTAGAATGGAGGGTTGTACAGTGAAATGGAGCATAGTGGAGTGGTGTAGAGTGGAGTGCCGGGGAGAGTGTAGTTGTGTACATTGGAATAACATATATTGGAGTGCTGTACACTGGAGTGGTGTAAAGTGGAGTGGCATACAGTGGAAGAGTGTAGAGTCTAGTGGCATAGAGTGGAGTGGCATACAATACAATAGCGTACAGTGGAGTGGGGTGGAGTGTTGTAAAGTAGTGTGGTGAACAGTGTAGCAGCATACAGTGAAATACCATACAGTGGATTGGTGTAGAGTAGAGTGGCAGAGAGTGGAGTGGCATACAATGGAATATGGTAGAATGGAGTGGCGTACAGTGGAATAGCATATAGTGGAGTGGTGCAGAGTGGAGTGCCGGAGAGAGTAGAAGTGTACAATGGAATAGCATGTAGTGGAGTGGTATAGATTGGAGTGGCACAGAGTGGAATAGAGTAGAGTCTAAAGGCATAGAGTGGAGTGGTGTACAATACAATAGACTAGAGTGGAGTGGAATGCAGCATTGTAAAGCTGGGTGGCATACAGCGTGGTAGTGTACAGTTGAGTGCCATACAGTGAAACAGAATACAGTGGATTGGTCTAAAGTGTAGTGGCATAGAGTGGAGTGGCATACAATAGAATATTGTAGAGTGGAGTGGCATAGAGCGGAGTGTAGTCGAGTGGAATAGCATGGAGTGGATTGGTGTAAACCGAAGTGGCATAGAGTGTAGTAGTACACAGTGGATTATCATACAGTGAAATAGCATAGAGTGGAATGACATAAAGTGGAGTTTCATACAGTGGAGTAGTGTACAATGGAGTGGCATACAGTGTAGTAGTGTAGAGTGGAGTTGCATAGAGTGGAATAGCATAGAATGGAGTGGTGTAGAGTGGACTAGAATAGAGAGGAATAGCATACAGTGAAGTATCATAAAGTGTATTGTCATACATTAGAATACCATGTAGTGGAGTCTTGTAGAGTGGAGTTGGGTAAAGTGGAGTAGCAGGCAGTGGAATAGTGTTAAGTGTAGTGGAGTAGATTGTAGTTGTGTACAATGGAAGAGGCCGACCTCAGATGCTTCCCACTGACCCGTCAGCTGCACCTGGGGAAAGAAAGGAAAAGAAACAACTGTGACGTCAGGACTACAACAACAATAATGATTGACTTCTCTTCACAGGAACCCTGACCCGGAACAACAACACAGGAAAGAAACAATCATTGGTCCGCAGGAAATTTAAGGATTACCCGAGGAAGGGGGTGAGAGACAACTGGGGAGAATGCCAACATCAGAGGAATTTGTGAGAAACAGGAGCCAGGACAATGGATGGAGCAGGAACCTATCGGACCACGACTCTAACAAGTGTACAGATGATAATGACGGCTGGGGAATGACCAATCCAATGCCTTGTGGTTGCCAGTGGACACAGTCAGCCACCAAGAAGAGGGGGCTTGGTGTAGGAGTGGTGGGCCCCGCCAAACAAGGTGCTACAGCCCACCACAACTCAGGAGAGTTGTGGCTGACGCAGTGAGTGGGCCAGCTATTTCATTATGCTTAGGGGAAGGGCTAAGGATGCTGGTGGAAAGTACTGACTACGGGTTAATACCCTTAGTGGGACTTGTGACAAAGACACTGTGTGTGGTATATACTGTATCTTGGGCACGTGTTGGTGAATATTCCTTTTCTCCTTTACGTTTACCTAGGAAACAATCGCATTCAGAGCACTACCCCTCCTCAAAAACCTTTACAGAGATCACTGACACAGGTGCTATGGTGAAGGGATAATTTATAAAAAACATAGATCATATACTTACTGTGTCTTGTTCTTCTCCAATGGTACTGGTGGTGGATGTTCCCAGGGACCTAAAAGAACAAGAAAGGAAGAGAAATGTGGTTAAGCACTCATCCTGGAAACCTGCCATCAGCTGTACATGGGCATGTAACCTATATGGACATGTAACCTAAAAGAGAACAAATAGTACTACAGTGCCATATCGCTTTATTGGCTTTTTTTAGCACTAATCAAAAACCATGATTAGCCAACCAAGCAAGCTTCCTAAGCCATATTTCCACCATGCCCTCCCACAGTATGTGAACGGATGTACATGTTGTGTGCCAGGAATATAGATTATGAGCTGTAATGTTAGTTTTTGATAGTATATGTAAATAGTTCAAGTAGTAATAAAGTTATAATTCTTAAACTACATAGTGATATAGTGTGCTGCAGTATGCCTTGGTTCCTTTGCTGTATAACACTGAATCGGGTTTAGGAAGGAACACCCTCAACACGTCCTTTCAAATACCGAATTGCAAAACCCAAATTGCAATTGAGCAACAAGTTACTGAATTTTAATTTCGGGTTTGTACTTCAGAAAAAGCATTTTTGAGGTCTCAAACAGCCCAATTCTTACAATTGGACCATTTGCGAGCTCAACAATGCTTTGTAATCTAGCCCTATATTTGCATCTGCTTTAAGGTGCTTCTGATAGATTAATGGTGATGTTGATGAGGATGACAATATAACAAAATGATGGCCACTAGAAAGGATGTTATAATGTACAATAAAATATCATATGGTTAAATTCCCACCAGTGGTAATGAATGAAAATAAGAAACACTTTGAATTTACAAATGGGAAAAGATATTAAAACACAAGGAGTTTTTCAATATGATTAAATCATAAATATGTACTAAAAAGGTCTTGGCCCACCAGACAACATGATTGGAAAATAATGAGGATAAAGAGGCATGGCATCTTTTAGTGATCAAATTTGAAATGAGGAAAACTTGACAAATTGTGGCCACCGTTTAAGAAATGCCCATGGAAGATTCAGAATAACTGCTAAGAGAGGAATTAATTCACAGTTTCTGTGGAGGACCCTGGGAGGAGTGAGGAGAGAAGAAGGGCACTAAGACCCCCAGAAGGCTTTGAGGTGGAGAGGACCTACATGTACTTGGTGCTTATAGAGCACCGCAGGAGCCCACAGGGCAGGACGGGCTTTGCTTGGAGGATCCTGTGCTGGAGAGAGGAGAGGCATCAGAATCCCTAGAAGTCTCTGCGTGGGGGCCGTGCCATGTGTGCATGGTGCTTACATTGCTGTCCAAGAACCAACAATGCGGAACACACGGTTTGCTTGGAGGACCCTGTGCTGGAGAGAGGAGGTGCACTACAACCCTAGAAGGCTGTGCATGGGGGTGGAGTCACCTGTGCCTGGCACTTATAGTACACTTCAAGAGCACCCAGCACAGGATGCATCCGGGTGGTGCCCAGGCAAAGCCCTGGCTAAGGGCAGGCCTGTCCACACCATTTGAAGCCTTAAGGAGGCTGGGCCATCCATCTTAGTTGCACATTGAAAGGTACATTCTACACAATATCCTTCTCCATGCCCACATACCTCCTTATCGTGTACTGTGCATAATTGATTGTGGTTGTCTATCTGATTTTAAAATGGGGAAGAAGAAGATCCCCGGGGCACAAATTGCTTCCAATACCCTAGTGAAAAGTACCTCCATCAACAGAATGTTGGAAAAGGCAATGGGTGTTATCATTATGGAAACTGGCCCGACCGTAAGAAGAATGTCCCTGAGTCTTAGCTCTGCGAAGCTTCTGTAAACAGTGACATGCCCTCAGAACCCATGTTAGACCTTCCATCCACCACTTCAGCTGTAGATATTTTGAACTCGACTACTGTAACCATAAATGATAGTCCCTAGCCTTCAACCAACAAGAGGGTACAGTGGGGGGCACCTGTAAGATGCAAAGAGAGGTACCTAGCCATGACCCTCGGACCACCCCTAACCTTCCCTCAACTTGTTAAGAGAATTGGGAAGCTTAACTTCAAGCTCTCTTTGCATAGAGTGCCTTGCGGAGGACTGTTGCACCAAATTCAAGATGCTTATACAGGCAGAACGTCTACCCTTAATTGATCAATTAACAGCCATTGAATTACAACTCCAGACTCTTACAAGGCAGATGACCCAAACTGCCCCTCTTACAAACATTCTCACAGAGGATAACCTATAAATATTTGTTACTCAACCAACCCCCACAATCATGTTTCACCTGGGGTAAGTGGGGGGTCATTACCCAGTAAAATCAGTGTCTGCCCCACTACCCTACTGCCTTGGCCCACTATAATTTCCAGGTCACAAACAATACTTTTGAGTGTGGTCAGCTCCGGCAAGAGAGGTGCTAGCTCATCAGCAAACCAACATATGGTTGGGCACAATGAGTATGAGGCAGCTCTGAATCCTAGTCGGGTTCCCATCAGCATTCCTCCTACAGCTTGTCCTTACATGATGATTCTCATTGGAGCTCTTCCTTTATGCCAGGGGAAGTCTAATGAGGAACTGCACAGCTAGTTTTTGATTGACTTGCATGCAACAGACATTTCCCTTTCTCATTTGCTGGAGATATTCTGCTGAATTAAAGGGTTGTTTGGACTGGAAATAGTCTAGTCAACACACTTGGTGACTATGTTATTGAAAATATTAGATATCCCCTTTTGGTACATAGCCTTTTGTTTGGGTGCATGAGCAAGGCTCTGGCCAGCTGCAACATAGCTCTAGTCCCACTAGTGTACTTTTATAAACCCAGTCCTTCTTACCTGCTGATTCGCAACAATCAGATCATTGTGCCCAAAGCTAGCGCTTGAGAAGTGTGCTCTGTTGCTAAAGGCTCTCTCAGCCAAACCAAAAGACCCTAGGGTCACATGAACGTACCTTTTTTCTCATTGCAAATGGCCTGATTCGCAGAATCGGGCCATTTGTGACGAGAAAAAATCATTTTGGTATGTACAGACCCATTTTTGCGATTCGGTAATCTATTTATGGAATCTCAAAAAGGGTTTGAGGGTCGCAATTAGGAAGGGGCATTATAAAGTTGAGCATTGAATAGGAACATGCTAGCACTCTCGTGATTTTTAGTAAGGAGAATAGAAAGAATTTATTTAAAACACTCATCTAGACTACTCTTTGTTTTAAATAAATCCTTTCTATTCTCCTTACTGGTCAACTTTATATTAACCAATGGGGTTACACTTTCAAGTACCTATTTTATTGTATCTTTACAATGGACCACCTCTATTATTTTTCCTTATTTTTTCGTATCTTCTCCTTTTCCTTTCCAACAACTGCTTCCACAAATACTGGCTTATGGAGTTCATCATGAGCGTGTCCTTTATATATTTTTTCTCTTTTTTCACCATTTGGGGAGCACAACTAGACTTGGCGGTGTGATTTACTTGCCTGTCTCAACAACCATCACATTCGGGTAGCACCTATTGTTAGCTTATATTTCTTTTGTATTTCATTACATCTTATTACTTATATCTTTACACATTTTTCACAGCCTTGAGAAAGCCCTGGCTCACCTGCAATAAAGGGCGAAACACGTGTTGGCTGTCTTTTGGAAGAATTTTGGTTGAACATCTAAGTGTTAAAGAAGAATTTATACAATAAACAATACGTTGAACTTGATTGACAAAAATTTCCGAGTGGGTTTTTCACCATTTCTTAGCCAAGTACTTCTACATGAGGAGGGTTAGGGCCCAGGCCCTTCGGTGACTAACTCCCACTACCTTATAACGGCATTCTTCACAGGAAGTTTCTCGTTTGGACCCTTGTACTCTTTAACACATTCTTCGGTGAGTAGTACAGGGATCCACCTGTCAGATGGAGGCAGCGGAATCTGGCCTTCAGGATGCCAAAGGTTCTCTCATTGATCCTCTTTGTTCGCCCATGTGCCTCATTGTAACGTTCCTGTGCCGTTGTCCTGGCATTCCTCACTGGGGTCAGTAGCCATGAGAGGTTGGGGTAACCAGAGTCACCTGTAAATATCGATGGATACCTGTTAGCCACACACTCACCCTTAGGGCCAAACCAGCACCCTTATACCTACATCAACTGGGTGGGGACAATGGGCTCACCTATTAGCCACACCCGATGCCTCTGAAGTTGAGACATCACATATGGAATGCTGCTATTCCTCAAGATAAAGGCATCATGCACAGAGCCAGGATACTTGGCATTGACATGGGAGATGTACTGGTCCACCAAACACACCATCTGCACATTCAGAGAGTGAAAACCTTTTCTATTCCTGAACACTTGTTCGTTTCTCTGGGGGGGGGACAAATGCAATATGTGTACCATCAATGGCACCAATGATGTTAGGGATATGTCCCAGGGCATAAAAATCAGCCTTCACTGTGGCCAAATCCTTCACCTGGGGGAATACAATGTAGCTGCGCATGTGTTTCAGCAGGGCAGACTACACTCTGGTCAGCACGTTTGAGAACATTGGCTGAGACATCCCTGATGCCATGGCCACTGTCGCGTGGAAGGACCACTTGCCAGGAAATGGAGCACTGACAGGACCTGCACTAGAGGGGGATACCTGTGGGCTCGCAGATAGCTGAAATCAAGTCTGGCTCCAATTGAACACACAATTCTTGGATTGTTATCAAGTCTGTAGGTCAGGATAATGTGCCTATCCTCCATTGTCACCAGGTCCACCAGGGGTCTGTACACGGGGGGATGTCTCCATCTCCTATTCATCCTCAGCGGTTAAACTCTAGGGTGAAAAACGGTGTGCAGAGGGTCATATTTACAAATATGTTAAAATAAATATGCATTTCTTCCTTTACAGAAACATTATGTGAACTTGAGAGTCAGTTGATGTGCCAATGTCTGCTGTGATGCAGTTAGGTGCCATGGACTGCGCCCCCCTGGAATGGCGGCTGCCTGACCTGTGAGGAGAGACAAGTGGAAATGAGGTAATTCCGCTGGCGTTGTGCGCCGTTGCGGTCGTCGGTCTGCGGTCGATGACCGCCGCGCAACTTTGCATTGGTTATCATTGGGCCCTATGGGTTCCAGGAGCCAATGGCGATGTACGCCGGCAGTAACAGTATGCACCGCCGCGGACATGACCGCCATTTTCTATCCGTGCACTCACTTGCTACCTGACCTTCTACAGGAGATGACCTACACTGCAAGTGCTGCTGTGACCTGTGTCTGGAAGCGACAATGGCTCGAGTGTCTGGGGAAAGGGCCCCCACCTTCACTTCGGAGGAGTTGGAGAGACTGGTGGATGGCGTCCTACCCCAATACACTTTACTTTATGGCCCTCCAGACAAACAGGTGAGTACACTATGAGTATGATGCGTGGGCCATGAATATATGGATTGCTTTGTGTGTAAGCCTCGTGTGGGGGGGTCTGAGGGGCCCTGGGCAGAGTGCTGCATGTCTGGTGGTCAATGTTTGTGCGTAAGGGGATGGGAGGTATATGGTGGGCCATGAGTGTAACAGGCCGGACGGTATGACTCATACCTTTTTCTATGCATTTTTTTCTGCAGGTCAGCGCCCATCAGAAAAAGGGTATTTGGCGAGCCATCGCCAAGGAGGTGTGGACCCTGGGGGTCTTTGACAGGCAGAGCACCCACTGCTGCAAACGGTGGGAGGACCTGAATCTCTGGGCAGGAAGACGGCAGAGGCCCAGCTGGGGCTGGCCTCCCAACGAGGAAGGGGTGCCCATTGTACCCTGATGTTCCGCATCCTGGCGGTGGCCCATCCTGAGTTGGATGGGTGCTTGAAGGCATCACAGCAGCCATAAGGGGGTGAGTACAGATTCAGAATCATGACTTTGCGCGCATTAAGTTTTTACCTCGGTGGGGGATGTAGGCTGTGGGTGCCCCTAGGCCAGGGCGAACATGGCAGGGTAGCTCCCATGTTGTGCAGGCTCTGAAGCACTCCAACCCCAATAGTGTTAGTGGGAATCTACTACTGGGCAGGGTCCCGTGGGTTTCAGGTGTGCAGCTAATGGTGTTAGGCATTGTACCCCATAGGCTGGTGACTAGCATTGTAACTGGTATTGCACAGCCTAGTGCATCGGGCTGTTCCCTGTGTGTTGTGTACGTCAACGGTAGTGTTGTTGCTGGCACTGACCAAGTGTATCCTCTGTCTCCCCCCCCCTTTTGTTTTGTCACCCTGTCCTTGTGTGCATTAGCATCATCTGGCGGAGAAGCAGAGGCACCGCCGACGGAGGGAGCTGCATCCCACATGGGCCTGGAGGCCGTATCCACCGACGGTGAGGGCACCAGTGGGACGGAGGGCAAGGGGAGCACCACGACAGAGACAGGAGGGGACACAACCAACAGCGACTCCTCTACCGATGGAAGCTCCCTGGCGGTGGCGGACACCTCTGTGCCTACCCCAACAACAGGTACAGCCGCCACCCCCGCACCAGCACCGCCCTCCCAGTAACCCCTCAGCGTGTTTCCTGTGCCCGCTCACCCAAGAGGGTGGGCATCTCCTTCGCCCCAGGCACCTCAGGCCCTGCCTCAGTCAGCCCTGCTGCCCTCAGTGAGGAGGCTATTGACCTCCTGAGATCCCTCACTGTTGGGCAGTCAGTAATACTGAATGCCATCCAGGGTGTAGCAGGGCATTTGCAACAAACAAATGCATAACTGGAGGGCATTCACTCTGGCGTGGCGGCCCAACAGAGAGAATTCCAGGATCTGGCCTCCACACTGATGGCAGCCATTGTCACTGTCTCCAGCCTCCACCTTCCAACTTCCTCTACCCAGTCCCAATCCCAAGCACACCTTCAGACTATTATTCACCCAAATCAAAACACAGAAGTGGCTCAGGCAAACACAAGCACCACACTTCATCTCACAGGCACTTACACAAGCATCATCCCATGCAGACACACCAACATCCACTGCCTCCACTGTGTCCCCCTCCTCCTCCTCGTCCACCTCCCTCCCAGTAACATCTCCACTCACACCTGTGTGCACTACATCCTCATCCACTACCTCCATCACCAGCACGCCTATCACTACACGCCCCTCACTGGCAGTCACCACCCCCACATCCATGCACACGTCCCCTGTGTCCTCTCCCACTGTGTCTGTGACCCCTCCTCCCAAAGTACACAAACGCAAGCACACACACACCCAACAGCCATCCACCTCACAACAGCATCCAGCCCATGTACCTGCACCCAAACACAGCAGACTGACACCTCCTACAACCGGTCCCTCTTCCTCTACTCCCAAACCTTCACCCTCTTCCCGCCCAGTGTCCCTAAGAAGCTTTTCCTTGCCAACATTGACCTATTCCCTACCCCTCCCCCCCTGTCCTTCACCTGGGGCCAGGGTGCCCAGAACCCAGCCCAGCATCTCAGCCACCCAGTCTATGGCCACTGTGGTTTCTGCAGTTATGAGAGGCACCAAGGAGCCACCCGTCAGCCCAGCCAGTGTGCCAGCAACACCTGCCATGGCCAAGAAGGGTCCATCACCTGGCAAGGGCAAGAAAGGGGCAGCAGCCAGAAAGGGGAAGGAGGCAGAACCAGCCAGCAAGGGCAAGTCAAAGACTCCAGCTGGCAGAAGAAGGGAGGCACCACCATCTGCCAAGGGCAGAAAGGGGCAGAGAACACCAGCCATGGCACTTCAGCCGTCCGAGGCTGCAGGTGAAGGCCTGGAGACTACCACCACCACTGCCTGCATCACCACCTGCACCGCGCCCAACACTGCCACCTGCCCTGCCGCCAGCAGCACCACTGCCAGCAGCAGCAGCCCCAGCTGTCCGAGGCTGCAGGTGAATGCCTGGAGGCTCCCACCACCACTGCCTGCACCGCCACCTGCAGCGCAACTGGCATACACTGAGCAGCCGTCACCACCGGAGAGCAGTGTGTGGTGGTGACTACATGGGCTGCAGTGCGTCCTGGCCCCTGCAACACTTGTCGGTGTGACACCCAGATGAGAGACTGTTGTTGTGTAGCCATTTTAGCTATAGCTCCATGCACGTTAGTTTAATACACTAGGCCGCTGTGCACTTTGACCTAGATATATTTTATTCGGCTTTGCATTGTTATTTTTACAATAACCAGTTTTACGGTCTTGTTTTAATTTCTTCTATCTAACTGTTTTGCTTAGCCCAGCACTGTGTTCTCAAACAAGGCATTCTTGATCACTTTGTGCTTCAGCCAAGGCTACAGTTTGGTACATTGCGGGTGAACGTGGTAGAAGTTTAGTCTCCAACATTCGTAGAAAATACACATCCTTACGAAGGGACATTTTCTTAGAACATTAGCTGTGTTATTATAAAAACACTTCCTAGTCCCATTACACGTTAAGAGGGAGATTCCAGCCAGGGAACCACAACTGTACGCTGATTGCTGAATGCTTCGCTGCAGATGCTAACGAAGACTACAGGCCTTTGCTCAGGTATGAGGGTCGATGTCCTCCCGGGGGAACCTGAAAGGCACGCTGTGCTCAAATTATGATTCAGATCGAAAATAGTCCATCTATTCTAGTGGCAATATGATAGCGTTATTCTTATGCTTCACTCTCATCGTCACCATTTTAATATTGTCATGTTGTGTCATTCTGGTTATTGCAGCTCACGCTTTGCTATCTAAAATGCAGTTGATTTATTAAACCAGTCTTTAAAACTTATACTGCTTTCATTGTCATTTACATATGAGACCGAGTGTGAACGAGAGAACCGGATGCGACCTGAGTGACCACGATTTCCCTGAGAAGTATGATATGTCATGTGCTCGGCTGCCCAATCGTCTCTACCTTTCGGGAGATACAAGGCACTGCTAGTTAGCTGGAGCAAAACCCGGATTTAGAGCGACTGGTGTCACCCACTGTGGATCAGACTCGGTCTCCCACCCTGTGGACGATCTTGCTGTTCAAAATCCAGTAGTCTCAATAGAATAATGAGAGCCTACGCGACATGGCGCCGCCAACGTTTGGTCAGGAAAACTCAAGTTCAGTGAACAGGAACTGGAGGTGCTCACTGAGGAGGTGGTGAGGAACCATGACCGGCTATTCGGGAAGAGCTCACTCCAGGTCCCTGAGAGGGAGAAGCGCAAACTCTGGGCGGACATGCAAACAAAAATCAGCACTGTGGGGGTTGCGCAGCGCTCAGTGGAGGAGATCAAAAAGAGGTGATACGACCTGCGTTCCCGTGCCAAGGAGAGGGTGGCAAGAAGACTACAGGAGGCAAGGAGCACAGGAGGCGGACCATCCACCGAGACACCCTCCACCCTGATGGAAGACCTGGTTGAGTCGACACTCCTCCCAGAAGCTGTCAGTGGGGTCACTGACATGGACACATCCGGCACACCAAGCACCAGTAAAGGTAAGTGCAATATTGAAATGTAACCCCATATGTGTATGTACAAATGTCCCTTAGGAAATAGCAATTAGTGCAAAACATTGTGATAAGTAGTCCATTCCACATTTTAGAAGCAGCACAACAATGCCTTATTGGAGTGGTAGTCCACAACCCAGAGCTGAAAGTAGCACATAGAATGTAATTAAGTAGAGCGACACCCAGAAGAACACAACACCCACTACATAGTGATATGATGTAACTGTACATTTATTACCATTGTGTAACCTTTGGTGATACATACATAAATGACATGCTGCACATTGTCGTTGCAGATGGCCCAGGCCCAGCAGCATCAGCATGTGCTGTTGTGGGGGATGCCGAAACCCACTCTCCATCAGACTCCAACACCAGTGAGTCACCGAATATTGTGCCTACCAGACGCAGGGCAAGGGCTGTACCGCTCCCCGAACTGAGCCAGGATTCAGACGACATGCGGGATGAAGGCCACACATCTTCCCCAGATGGCAGATCCACTGTAATGCAGGAGTCCCAGCCCCAGGGTAACTCTACACCCCGCAGGAGGCCTCAGTATGCAGGCACACAGCACATGGAAGCAGGAGAGGGCCCATCAGTCTTTGGTGGCCTGGAATCCTCTATGCTGAAACTGCAGGCCCTACAAAACAAGAAGATAACGGCTATGCATAGGCAGATGCAGGCACACAATGCCAACATGGGGGGGCTACATCAACAGTTGGAGTGCCTTAATTCCAACATTTGAAAGCTGCATGAGGGACAGATCACAGCTTCCAAGAACACCAGGGAGCTGACAATTGCAGTGAGGGAACTCTGCACAGAGCTAAGGCACGACAGAGTCAGCCACAGCAGGCAGGAGAGGCGATTCATGGGCATGTTTGGTGGATTCTATCGATCGTTCAATCTCCTTGCAACATCAACGGAGCTCATATCGCGGCGTGCTGTGGCCGCACAGGTGGAGGCAGCGCACAGCAGTAGGGATGTAGCCCAGGGTCCAGATCACGAATGTGCTGGATAATATGCTGGATAACCACTCTGCTACACCCAGTAAACTTGGACTAGGGGAGACTGAGGACTCATCTAGCCTCAGCAGCGTAGCAGTGCCCACTACAGATCCTAAGCGTCGCAGTGCCAGGCACAGCACTGCCAGGCACAGCACTGCCACTGAGGCAGATACCAGAGGTGCCGGTGAGGCCACTGCGCACTCGAGTGGCTTGCGTGGCCGTAAAAAGTGACTGTAATGGCCAGAGGGGACTGTCTGCTTTTTTTGTTATACAGTTAACTATGAAGAAATAGTGAGACACTGTTAACTGCTTATGTTATGACACATGTGTATATTATTTTTGCTACTGACACTTATGTTACCTGATGTTAAGGTAATAAAGGTTCTAACTACCAGTACACATGTCAGTGAAGTTGTTTTCTTATTACTTACATCTGAAATGGTTGTGCGTGATGTCTGCACGCCTTTGCCTGCCCTCTGCTGCACTGGTCCTGTCTGCTGGCTGTAGGGGGGTATGGGATCATCATCCTCATCTGAGTCTGGATCAGATATTTCCACACGTATGCCCCTGGTGGTAGCTATATTGTGCAGGATTGCACATGTGGCCACTATTCTACAGGTCGTGTCCGGGCTGTACTGTAGTGCCCCTCTACTTTTGTGGATGCACCGGAAGCGACTCTTCAGCAGGCCAAAGGTGCGCTCAACCACATTGCGGGTTGCCCTGTGTGCTGAATTGTATCTCCGTTCTGCTGGTGTTGTAGGATTTAGGTATGGCGTCATCATGTAGGTGAGCACTGCGTAGGCACTGTCTCCTGGAAGGAACTGAGGGTATAATGAGTAAGTGAGCCATCTGACGTCACAACGCCATCATTTCACCAGTGTACAGAGGAACAATACCTAGTAGATATCCTTCACCAAACTCCCCAGCTAGCAGTCTTGTTTGAATCCCGTGTTACGAAAGATGTATGAATCATGTGTGCTCCCTGGGTACCTGGCCACAAGATCAGTTATGATGTAGGAGGCATTGCATATCACCTGTACATTCATTGAATGTTGGTATTTACGGTTGCGGTACACATACTCTGTGGCCAATGGTGGACAGATTGCAACATGTGTCCCATCTATGGCACCTAGGACGTGGGGGAACTGTGCTATCTGGTAGAAATCGATTTTTGTCTGCTGTATTTCCTGTGGGGTGTGGGGGAATCTGATGTACTGATTGATCCTACTCAGCATGGCGTTGATAAATGCATTGAAAAATCTAGAGAGGGCACTCTGTGATACTCCTCTAGCTGCTGCTATGACCCCTTCATAGCTCCCTGAGGCAAGTAGGTGGAGGGAGCATAATACCTGCACATGGGTAGGTATGCTATTAGTCCTATGTGTTGTGCGCTGCAGTATGGGTTGTAGGTCAGCTATCAGGTCAAGTATCATGGCTGAGTTCAACCTGTACTTCTCAAATATCTCCTCCTCAGTCTGGTCAAAAAGGGTAATGCTCACTCTGAAAATGCGCTCCTGTCTCCTCCTCCCTCTCCTCAAACCTGCCAATTTCCTCATTCTCCTCGCCGTGATGTAGAGTGCAGCCATTGTGGAAAAGAGTCTGAGGCATTCTGGGCCTCTTTATATAGGTTGCACCTGGTTACCACCTGGTTTCACCTAGTGGTAATTTGCATGTGCAAAAGGCCATTCTGCGAAAAATCGCAATTTGCGATTTTTTGATGCATCGAATTGCAGTTTGGTTTTGCGTGTCACAATTTTTACGATTCCTTATTTTTGGTCTCCAAATGCCTTTCATGCATCGCAGACCACGTTTTTGCATTCGCAAACGGCCAAATTTTGCGATTCGCACCGTTTGCGAATGCAAAATGGTTTGATACATCTTATGGCAACCATCTCAGAATCAATTAATAATAACGAATCTGATGTACTAGTGGACAACTTGTCTACAAGTGTTGACAGCTTTCTTATTTTGAGATCATTCACAGTTACTCCTACGGATGAAATCATTGCACCAAATATATCTCCTACAATCTGTAAACCACTAGCACCTCTTCTAGTTCCGGAATGTGCTGTTAAAGAATGTGCTTTTGTTCCCCATACAGGATCATCCAAATGTTCCACTTGATAGATCTTTAGGAAAACTATTCCTAGATAGCATATGCCATGCCATCCCTTGGGTAGTCTAAAGTAAACATGATCCTCACAAATGAAATACACTCAAGGTATAGCCGGATCCCGTCCAGCTAACATAAAAGTCCAACTGTTCTTAAATTCAAATATGTGTTCACACTCACTCTTTCCCACAAATTTCATGTCAGCTGCTGACTTCACTTTAAAATGCATAATTTCCCTTTATGTTGACAATCTAGTGTCAGGGCAGCTTGGTTTCCTGCATCTGAGTGGCCATCTTCTTCTCTCCCTGTAGTGCTTTTGTCTTATCTAGTTTCTAAGCACTAACATAACACAACAGAAATGCACTTCTGAGGTCAAAGAAGACTTTTATTGTTGTTAATTCTTCCCCAACCACAATATTTATGAATGACAAATTAGTAGCTTTCAAGTCCGCGTTAATCAAACAAAATATATCAGTTTGCAATATACACAGCAGGTTATATTTATAAGATATTGAATGCAAAGCAAAACAAATACTTCACCGTGTGGGAACTATCTACAGCTTCATCTTTCTAAGGTCTGCAAGCTGATGACCCCTGTCAGCCGCGAGGAAGAGATTCATCTACCCACACGGGATTGCTGGCAGCTGGCGCCAAGCTCCAGCACGAGGTCCGGCAGATTCGAATCTGACTCTCTGCAGCCTGTGTCATTCGTTACAAAGGTGTGCCCCCTCCTCTCAGACCTGGGAAACTGAGCAAGCCTTTTGGAGACTGGCCAGGTCTCCAAGACTACTCCTGTTCCCAAGCTCAAGCAGAGAGAACAACACCATGTACCCTCTCTTATCAGGTCTAGTCTACTGTGAGAGCAAAACATCTTGGTTCATCTGGTGCAAAAACACAGCTTGGAAAAATACAGCTTGGATTCTCAACTGCAATGTCTAACTCCACGTTAAAGGCAATAGGTAGCTAACCTAAATATCAAATGCAATGTCATGTTAAAGGCAATAGGCAGCTAACCTAAATATCAAATGCAATGTCTAGTGTCATGTCAAAGCCAATAGGCAGCTGAGCTGAATACAAAATGCAATGTATAATATCATGTCAAAGCCCATAGGCAGCTGAGCTGAATATAAAATGCAATGTATAATATCATGTCAAAGCCAATAGGCAGCGGAGCTGAATACAAAATGCAATGTCTAATATCATGTCAAAGCCAATAGGCAGTTAAGCTGAATACAAAATGCAATATATAATATCATGTCAAAGTCAATAGGCAGAATATCTAATAGCATGTCAAAGTCAATAGGCAGCTAAACTGAATACATCATGTCAAAGCCAATAGGAATGCAATGTCAAAGCCAATAGGCGGCTAGACTGGATACAGCATGTCAAAGCCAATAGGCAGAATACAGAATGTAATGACTAATGCAATGTCAAAGCCCATAGGCGGCTAAACTGAATACAGAAAGTAATGGCTAATGCCATGTCAAAGCCAATAGGCGGCTAAACTGAACAAAACATACCATGTGCTACTGGTGAACATTGAGCAACTAATATGCGCAGTGGTGAAACACAAAGTCATTGGTCAAACAAACTCCATCAAATGGCAGTACATTCCGCCCTTTGACCAATGAATTTTTGTTTCACATATCTCTTGTTTCAAACAAAAACAAAAAAAACATCAGCACAAAAAAAACATTATCAACAAGTCACATTTGAATGATCAAAGCAATCCCTGTAAAGCAATAGAAGTGAATTAACACATTGATTTCATAACCTTTCACATCAGCTACATCTACACAGAAAAGACTGGGCAATTTTTATACTCTGAGTGAGTCTCTAATTCAACAGTGTTAGCAATTGGATGTGGCATGAGTTCTGCTCATGTAAAGGTGCACGGTCCATCTGAAAGGTTTGCTGGAAGGTAAGCAAAAGTCAGAGTTCCATACGAGAAGGGGAAAAAAAAAAAAACACAGCTTAGTTTCAATGGAAGAATGCAATCAAACAAGTTGAACTTGAACTGAAGGCGCAGTTTGCGCAAAATGGATCCATGGTGCTGGCACTTTACTCAGCCAGGTTCAGGTTGGGGATTCGGTCCCTTCCCCGACCCCACACGCACACACCGGAAGGGGGACCACACAGCACACTCAGGGACAGTGGCGAAACGTGGTAGGATCTGCAAAAGAAACAAGTATGACTTTTCTTGCAAATAACATTTTTCATTTAAACTGCACCCTTCCTCTTTCTTTCCCTGTTTTATTATCAGCAGGACGTTTTTGGGGCCCTTTGTTATATTCTCTGCAGGTTCTGGAGGATCACTTGGGGCTTCAGCCCACACACCAGCACTGAGGTTTTTATCTGCTGCACCACAGCTTCCCTTTTCTTGCACTGTCAGAAGGGCTGGGGCAGACTCCTTCTTTAACAAACCTCCATTCACTGCACTTTTGCCAATTTGGGCCATTCTGTCTCCGATTTGTATGAATGATTCTTTTCTAGGTATCAGCATAATTTCGATTTTTCCTTGGTAATTTGCAACAATCACTTTCCCTAAAACCTGATCAATTTGCCATTTCTGTTCTGGTAACTTTCCTCTCCCCAACTGCTCTGTGACTGCTTGCATGACAGATTGCTTTTGTGCGTGCTGCACAGTTTTTATCAAAACTAGGGGAATGTGCATCTCTCTCATCTCTGCCCACCTGTAAGTGGCTTTTTCTCTCAGCTGTTCACATTTCTGGGGCACCCACTTAGCCATCCCCACTAAGGCAGAATTCTGGGTGAACACTTCTCTCTCTGAATTTTTCTCATTAACATCTGCAAGGTAATTGAACCAGTTAGGTGCTAAAACATTAGCAATGAACCAAAAATCAGCATAAAAATGGCACATCTCACGTAGCTCTTGCTTTAAAATCTGACACACATTATACAACGCTGCTCCTTCTCCTGTGCCAGAAAACAACATTTCAGTCAATGAATCATTAGTAAAACAAACATGCTTTTTATCTTCAGTGGACACGAATTCACACAATTTCACCGGTAACTCTTTTACCTGTGGTACTCTAGCCCTGTCTTGCAAGTACCAGATCCATTGTATGATTCTAGCTAGGGGCACTATTTTCTTTCCTTGTTCATGATTTAAATGTACATAAGTATTTCCTTCTTGCACTGCGCAGAAACCTAAAGTCTGCATTATTTCATTTGCCAAATCACAAGCGCGCAGCTGCATATAATTTTTCACAGTGACCATATACAAAAGTGTTAGGATTTCACTCAAATGAGGGCTATTCTTTTTCCAAAAATCAAACAAGCTAATGAAACTCGGGGTGTCTTGCTCTAAAATCCTTCGTTTTACTAGTGCATTTTGCAACGGTAACTCGTAAATCACATTCTGGTCTCTCTCGTCCATGTTATCATTTAAGGAATGCATTTTGTCTGCCAAAAACCCTGGCTCACACGAAAACTCAAAGCAGCTCGGAGCTGTCTTAACCCCCTCATTACTGGAATGGGACAAGAAAGATTCTTCATTTTTATAACTTTCAGCATTATTTTGAATTATTGTATCCTGGCTAATTTGCTCACGTAAATTCCTATTTTCATGTTCCAACTGCCTACATTTCTCCTGCATTTCTCTGTAAGCAGATAAAGGTATCCAAACCTTTCTGTCATCATTACTTCCAAAAGACACGTTTTCTACATATGTACAACGGGAATTATTTCTCAAAGCATTATCAGGCCTTTTAGCTACACATGCATTTTCTTCTGTAATTCCCCAAACAGAAAACAATTCACAGTTTTTCGTAGCACCATCAGACAGTTTATCAACACATGCATTCTCAGACATGGTCTGCGGTGCTACTGTGATTCCCCAAACAGAAAACAATTTCTGTAATTCTCCAAACAACAAAAACAATTACACTTTTAAAGTGTGCACTTAGAAATCTACCAACTCGTCAACACCCTCTTAATCACCTCTTAATGACCGACCCCACTCCTGGTACCAATTGTAGTGCTTTTGTCTTATCTAGTTTCTAAGCACTAACATAACACAACAGAAATGCACTTCTGAGGTCAAAGAAGACTTTTATTGTTGTTAATTCTTCCCCAACCACAATATTTATGAATGACGAATTAGTAGCTTTCAAGTCCGCGTTAATCAAACAAAATATATCAGTTTGCAATATACACAGCAGGTTATATTTATAAGATATTGAATGCAAAGCAAAACAAATACTAGATTCAAATCTGCCGGACCTCGTGCTGGAGCTTGGCGCCGGCTGCCAGCAATCCCGTGTGGGTAGATGAATCTCTCTTTCTCGCGGCTGACAGGGGTCATCAGCTTGCAGACCTTAGAAAGATGAAGCTGTAGATAGTTCCCACACGGTGAAGTATTTGTTTTGCTTTGCATTCAATATCTTATAAATATAACCTGCTGTGTATATTGCAAACTGATAGATTTTGTTTGATTAACACGGACTTGAAAGCTACTAATTCGTCATACATAAAAATTGGGGTTGGGGAAGAATTAACAACAATAAAAGTCTTCTTTGACCTCACAAGTGCATTTCTAGTGTGTTATGTTAGTGCTTAGAAACTAGATAAGAGGAAAGCACTACACTCCCCCAACTTCATAATGTTATACCCTTCTCAGCCTTTGTTTTTGTTCCTTCTCTTCTATCCTCAACTAGAATTAAGAAAATCATTTTACATCTTTTTCAAGCTACATGTTAAATTACATTTTTTGATGAGCATACACTGTACCAAATGTCATGGTAGGCACAAAGAATCCTAGAACTGTGTCTCTATTATGTCTTGTTTAAGTATTCCAAAATGGGAACATCTGAAAAGATCAAATCATAGTGTGAAAACTGATATTGAAAGTATTCTTGTTCATAGAGAAGGCTTGTCAGCAAGGTACAAGTAACACCATGAGTCAATGGAATATGGTGGTACGTTATTTCTTCTCCAGCTGATGTAGGCAATTGTGCACAAATGTAGCAATTCTTTGCCTCATATTCTTGACATATTCATTTATCAATTTATAATACACATTTAATGTAAGATCTCCTCCAGAAGTGTCTACATATAATTCTTTCTCATCTACTCCAAATAACCTATTGTTAACAGGGGGTGATGTTTAAAGGGCATGTGTAGATCTAACATCTATTACTCCTGATGATGTAGGTAAGCTCAGCCCTACAAGCAATTCAATCATCATTATAAATGTTACAACTAATATTCCTACATATATGTACCTGCATTTACTACTTTTGTTTCTAGACTCCATTGCTTCTCTAATTTCAGACTGTTTTAAAAGATGTAGCAATAGCAACAGCAATAGTCTCTTTCAGTCTATTAGTTGAGCAAAGCAATAGCAAGCAATTGACTTTATTAACAAAGTTCAAATGTTAGTTGCAATATTTTCATTAGTCTTCTTTAAACTTACTCAGTGTTTCTCTAAATGTCACCCATGATGAATGTCACCTACTTGCGTACACTCATCTTTATTCCCTACAAAGTTCACAAATGTCTCTAATAAAAGCACAGTTCAAAGTCACGAATATTTGGCTCAAGGATATTGGCGGTCATTCTGACCGCGGCGGTCGCCGCCCGCCATGCGGTTACCGCCGAATGACCGCACCGCGGTCAAAAGACCGCGGCGGCCATTAGAACTTTCCCGCTGGGCCAGCGGGTGACCGCCAAAAGGCCGCCCACCGGCCCAGCGGGAAAGCCCCTGCAACGAGGAAGCCGGCTCCGAATGGAGCCGGCGGAGTTGCAGGGGTGCGACGGGTGCAGTGGCACCCGTCGCGATTTCACTGTCTGCAAAGCAGACAGTGAAAATCTGTATGGGGCCCTGTGAGGCCATGCCAGTGGCATGGGCAGTGCAGGGGCCCCCAGGGGCCCCCCGGCACCCGTTCCCGCCATCCTGGTTCTGGCGGTGAGAACCGCCAGAAACAGGCTGGCGGGAAGGGGGTCGGAATCCCCATGGCGGCGCTGTAATCAGCGCCGCCATGGAGGATTCCCTGGGCCAGGGGAAAACCGGCGGGAAACCGCCGGTTCCCTTTTCTGACCGCGGCTTTACCGCCGCGGTCAGAATAGCCCAGGAAGCACCGCCAGCCTGTTGGCGGTGCTTCCGCTGCTCTCCGCCCTGGCGTCGGAATGACACCCATAATTTCCCAGTCTGTCAAGTGACAATGCAAATTCAAAGTTCAGTTCTGCCACAATCATCAACTCAAGGAGACTCAGCTGAAATTGAATTGTTCAAACAAAAGATTCCACATTCCAGTCATTTGCAGCAAAATATGTCCATTCAGGTGTGGAATACTTTCAACAGAGTACTCTTCTTCTCTTTGATCTGATGGACTACTGGCTCTTCACTATCACTGTCACTTGGGCAAGGATTCTTCAGTCTCTTCTGGAATAGTTTGTGGAATTCGCACCCCAGGAATACACAGGCGCAGAGTTCGAGAGAGAGGGGAAGTGAACCCTCGCTGCCCCAGAAGTGCTGCCTGTATGCTCCCTGTGCACTCTGTGTGCTCCCGGTGCTGCTGCTCAGTGCAGCCCAGCTGCTGCTGTAGCAATGTTGTGGTGTTGCATGTAGCAGTGTAGCGGTGTCACGGTGCTGCAGTTGGAGACCTGAGCTGGGAGCCTGAACCTGGAGCTAGGAGCCAGAGCCAGCGCCGAAACCCTGGGAGACTGGCCCCATGTCCAGGCAGCACCACACGCCACAGTGAAGTTAGTCCTCTTGCCCCTTTCTCCATCTCCAGAGGCATTGCATCTGGAGCTGCAACAGAGTACTGGAGCTGTGAGTGGAGAGGGCAGGGAGCAAGGGGAGGAGGGAGCAAGGAGCTCTGGATGTTGTGGAGGTCTATTGAGTGTCTCCTCTCTCACGCTTCGCTGTTTTTCGCTTTTCTCTGCCCCTGGGTCTGTCGCATTTGACTGTGGAGAGGGGCCCAAAGGGGCTCAGTATGAGCACAAATGAATATAAAACAACCTTAAGTGACCTTAAGTGGTGCCCAGGACTTCAGAGTGAGAGAGTGCGGGACGAGGGAAGAGAGTCGAGTAGTGATGACTCACTAGGTTGAGCCCTGCCATCCGCAGAAGCGGCCCAGCTAGGTCTGGGTACGGTTTGTGGCTGGGGGCGCGTTACCACCTCTCTGAAATTCTTTTCCTTTTTTTATTCAAAGGTAAAAGTTTAATTCCTAGCGTGAGCAGCAAAATCACTTTCATCATTGTAATTAGTTGTTGATTAGTTGTCATCTGTTTTTTTGCCAGAGTTGTTGTCTTGAATTTTGGCTTGCACTAGGATGACAACCAAAAAGTTGAGTTCAGGAAGACCTATTACCACTAGATGCTGCCAAAAAATGAAATGCAAACCATTAAGAAATAAGGTGGCCTTTTTTGGAAATCATTGATTCAGTCCTATTTGTTGCACCCTGGAGAGTCTCAGGGTAAGACAGAAGCTTATTTAGCATCCCCAATCATAGGACTGGTACAAGAGGGAGCAGAGGGAGCAGGGGGAAGAGAACAGATAGTGATTCTTCATAGCTCTCTTAATAACTCCCTGGGAGACAAGGCTCTATCCAATATTCTGTCGCTTACTTTGAGTAATAATAATCATCAGATAATGATGACCAAAGAGCATTTTAGTGTTGGTCCTATAGGCCTAGACACCTTGGGGGGTTTTGTGTGAGAGAAACCAGATATCGCCACAAGTATCCTGCCTTGGAGAGGCTTTGCTGAAATGTGGTTATTGTCTCCTGGTGACATTACCCTGCAAGACTGGTCCTCATTCAACCCCTCTTCTACTCATATTGTGTCACCCTCACAAAGGAGGAGAAAGTCTC
This sequence comes from Pleurodeles waltl, assembly GCF_031143425.1. Classification (NCBI taxonomy): domain Eukaryota; kingdom Metazoa; phylum Chordata; class Amphibia; order Caudata; family Salamandridae; genus Pleurodeles; species Pleurodeles waltl. The sequence goes on along the minus strand of NC_090450.1, from coordinate 741,009,215 downwards.
TGAAATTCTTTAGTAGTACTCCTAGTATTAGCCTCTCTTCCAGGTCAATTCTCCTTTCTGGCTCTGGTCCTGAGCTACTGCTTAACCCAGCTGTGAATCCGTCTAGTGACTATGTTGGTTTCTCTAGGACCCTTCAGTGTCTCAAGAGAATTTTGTCTTCTATTTTGCAGCTGCTCGAAAAAGCACTGACAGCTTATCATATGCTGGACATCTTAACAATAAGCTTGAAAGAGATTCCAATGAAATGTGAGGGGGATGCTTCTGGTGGTGTAAAGTTGAGCCCTGTTAATTGAGATGTAGCAGTACAAGTTGAAACTTGAAACAGGCTTGAAACTATAAGCTCTAGTTGATCATCTTAACTCTGGGAATGGGAATGGTGAAATGGATCTATCATCTTTAGAACTCTTTTTTAGGGAGGAAGGTTGTTCCCCAGCTGATGTTCTAGGGGCCGTAGGGAACTTAAAGTCCCCTTGCACTTATTCCAGTGGTAATAAAGTATTCACAATTGTTAAATCAAAGGGAATTGTGAAAGAAACAAAGCATGTTTATTCAGAGCTTGAGGTAGCTCCAGGGAAAATATAAAAAAAGGTTGGGGAAAAGGCAAAAATACAGTTAAGATGCTTTAAGAAAAGATGAGTTGGGAAATGTAAATTCCCAGAATAGTCCTCTTTGTCCATAGCTCCTGGGGAAAGTGAACAGGTAAACTCAGAGCAGGGGGTACAATTGGTTACTCGCTCTGTGAAATGGGGGGTGATATCAAAACTGAAAATGTGGGTGAGCCTGTTGGGGGGTTTGGGGAGGAAAAGTAAGTATATTGGCTAAAGAGTCTGAGATTGACCCTCTCAAAACTACGCCTACAACACCAAATATTTTTACACTAAAGGATAGGAAATGCCCTAAAAAAGGTGATAAGGTCTCCTCTGGTGGTTATGAATTCCATCCCTCTAGTTTTGGTGCCCCAGAACATACCAGATAAGGCAATTAATAGCAATCAAAATTATCAGGTTTCTCACAGCAAAAGTTTCAATAACTTAAAAGAAATAACATCTGTAGATTTTATTGCTTTATTTCATGATGATTCCTTTTTTTTAACCGTTCGTTTGTGTTAAATCGTCTAACCCAGGTACATCACCTTAGATTGGTTAGAAGTAGTGACTTAGAACTGATAGAACTGCTAGATTCTGATAGGGAGAAGAAAACAAGGGTTAATGTTAAGTCTCCTTTAATTGCAAATCTGATTTTGATGAATGGTGACCTTACCTTGTCCCAAGGAATTGATATTATTCCCTCTCCTCTTCAGTGGAAAGGTTTGATGGGTGGGGAAATGTGTGCAATTGCTGTGTGCTCTTGAGGAGAGTTTAGCGTCTCAAGAAGAAATGAAGGTTAATGCTAAATTGACTGTGATCTCTTGTAAAGATGGTAGGCAACTGTTGGACTTTTGCTTATGCAGGGTCATCCCCAGTCTTTTTGCCTCCTGCCTCCTATTTTTTTCTGACCTGTTGCTGTTGGCTTTTCAACTCTGAGCACTTTACCACTGATAACCAGTGCTAAAGTGCATATGCTCTCCGTGTAAATTGTATGTAATTGGTTTATCCATGATTGGCATATTTGATTTACTAGTAAGTCCCTAGTAAGGTGCACTAGAGGTGCCAGGGCCTGTAAATCAAATGCTACTAGTGGGCCTGCAGCACTGGTTGTGCCACCCACATAAGTAGCTCTGTAATCATGTCTCAGACCTGCCACTGCAGTGTCTGTGTGTGTATTTTTACACTGTAAATTCGACTTGGCAAGTGTACCCACTTGCCAGGCCTAAACCTTCCCTTTTCTTACATGTAAGGCACCCCTAAGGTAGGCCCCAGGTAGTCCCAAGGGCAGGGTGCAGTGTATGGATAAGGTAGGACATATAGTAATGTGGTTTATATGTCCTGACAGTGAAATACTGCCAATTTCGTTTTTCACTGTTGCAAGGTCTGTCTCTCTCATAGGATAACATGGGGGCTACCTTTAAATATGATTAAAGTGTAGATTCCCCTAGAGAGTAGATGGACATGTGGAGTTTGGGGTCCCTGAACTCACAATTTAAAAATACATCTTTTAGTAAAGTTGATTTTAAGATTGTGCGTTTGAAAATGCCACTTTTAGAAAGTGAGCATTTTCTTGCTTAAACCATTCTGTGACTCTGCCTTGTTTGTGGATTCCCTGTCTGGGTCAGTTTGACAGTTGGGTTGTTTTTCACCTCGCACTAGACAGTGACACAAAGGGGGCTGGGGTGTAACCTGCATTTCCTGATTAGCCATCTCTGCTAGGAGGGAGGGGTGGAGTGGTCACTCTCATCTGAAAGGACTGTGCCTGCTTCTGACAATGCCGGCTCCAACCCCCTGGTGTGTGTCTGAGGCCTTGCCTGGGCAAGGCAGGATTTCACAAGTAGGTGTGAGTCCCCTTTGAAGAAAGGTGACTTCAAAGACTAAAATGGGTATAAGAAGGGCATCCAAATCTACAGACTTTAGAAACACTTCTGGAACCAAGAGGAACCTCTGCCTGGAGAAGAGCTGATAGCTGAGGAAGAAGTGCTGCCCTGCCTGTGACTGTGCTTTGTGGAGCTTTCCTGCAGTGCTGCTTCTGCCAGAGTAAGAGGGCAAAGACTGGACTTTGTGTGCCTTCCATCTTGTGAAGAAATCTCCAAGGGCTTGAGTTAGAGCTTGCCTCTTGTTGTTTGAAGTCTCAGGGACAGCAAAGACTTCTCTGCCAGCACCTGGAGTCTCTGGAGAGACTCCTGCTCTGACAAGTGGTGCCCTATCCAGTCCCTGGGCCCTTGAAAGGAAAGCTGGTGGAAATCCAAGGAAATCGACTTCGGACGACTTCGGACCGACGCCGCTGCTGAATCCGGTAACGCCGCCTGCACCTGATGCCGTGACCTTCGCTGGAACGCAACGCTCTTCGCAGGCCCGACGCCGCAGCAGCCCCGCTGAAGTCCGCGACTCCGTGGAAGTCGCCGCACCATGTCGTGACTGACGCCGCTCGAAGTGCACGGATTCAACATTTCGCACAGACGCCACGATCCCCGACTTCGCGCATCGGCTTGTTTTCATTCCTCACCAAAGGTACTGTACTTGGGGGTCTACACGACTCCGTGTCCGGCGCCGCTGGTGTCGGCTTGTTGGGAATGACTCCATCACGACGCCGTGTTAACATCTCATTGAAGCATTTTTGTTTCTAAGCGCTATTTTTGAGTTTAATCTTTAAAAATTCATAACTTGACTTGTGTATGTCGGATTTTTTGTCGTTTTGGTCTTGTTTTGTTTAGATAAATATTTCCTATTTTTCTAAACCGGTGTTGTGTCATTTTGTAGTGTTTTCATGAAGTTACTGTGTGTGTTGGTACAAATACTTTACACCTAGCGCTCTGAAGTTAAGCCTACTGCTCTGCCAAGCTACCAAGGGGGTAAGCAGGGGTTAGCTGAGGGTGATTCTCTTTTACCCTGACTAGAGTGAGGGTCCTTGCTTGAACAGGGGGTAACCTGACTGTCAACCAAAGACCCCATTTCTAACATTGGTGATCAGCGGTTGGGATTTGGACTTGTATTTGTACTTGACATACAGTAATTAAGTGTACACTACTGTTTTGAGTTCAGACCACTACGTGACCACATACTACTTGTCTTGTGATTCTGCTTTTTGTTCTCTGATGTCCTCCTGGAAGTATTGCTAATATTTTTGGACTTTGGTTTTTGGTTGTGAAGCCTTTGCAGAATGGAAGCCAATTTCTGGCACCTATTTATGTATAAAAAGTGGCAGCTTAAAGTATTCTGCATGGAAAGGGGACTGGCTGTGAACAAGAAATCCAGAAGGGAGGATCTTGAGTCAGCCCTGTTTCAGTATGAATTGAAACGTTGTCAGGCAACACCACCAAATGAGTCTGAGGAGGATAACTACTCTGAGGAGGAGGACTACTCTGAGGAGGAGGGCAGTGGCCCTGAGGAGGGAACAGAAAGAGATGATTGGCTCCTAGCTCGAATCCAGAGTCTGGAAGAGCGAGATGCAGAGCTTGAGAGGGCTGAGGAGAAGAGAGCCTTAGTCCTGGAAAAAGAAAGGATTACAGCTCAAGAGCTGAGCTGTGAAGAGCTGAAGCTGGAGGCCATGAGGGCTGAGTCCAGTTCAGATGGTGGCAGAAAAAATCTTGTATTCAGTACTGCTGAAGAAGTGCACATGCCCAGAGATGTGGTGCCCTACTTGAAGGCGGGAGTTAACACACGCCAGGAGGTTCAGGGGTATGAGGTAGCTCCAGTGATGCACACGGTCCCTGAGGTGGATTGGGGAACTGGCATGGGGAGTCATATTCCTATTGGTGGCAGGGACACTCTACTGACTATAGGTGAGAGTGACAGGGAGAGGGGTTCCCCCCAAGTAGAAGTCCGGGTTATGGAGAGTGAAGACATCCCAGAAGAGTGTGGGTTGAGTGTCAGGGTCAGTCAGGTACTGTCTCACCAGTCTCAGGAGGGTGATGTGGGGTGCTTTTTCAAACCAGAGTCACTGGATGGTTGGGTGAAGGGTACTTTGGTTAATTCATGTGAGGGGCTGAGTGATGTAATTGCTGGAGAGCATATGTCTAGTCCTTATTTTCCAGAGCTACGCCAACACCAGGTGGAGTGTGAGTTCTCTGACCCCAGGGAGCTTACAATGGAGGCAGACTTCTGGGTGAGTACCAGAGAGTCTGAAGAGGCATTTGGGGGTGCTCCTGAGAAGAGTGGTCTAGGTAGTTCCCAAACAGGTGAGGTAGGGAAGGATTGTAGTGTTCCAGGTAGGTCCCAGTGTAGTGGGATGGGTGAGGGACCCCATGTCCAGTCTCAGAGGAGAGGGAATGGGGATGGGTTAAGGCCCAAGGTGCCCAAGATCCGGTCCCAGGTCCTGGAGGGTTCCATGAGGGAACACCAGGAGGGGAGCCTAGCCTGTACCATAGGGCCATCTGTTGAGGGAGACCCCACAGTGTCAGGAGAACTTGGGGGGCGGCTGTAGCCAGTGTCCCACCAGTTCAGGTGTCTGGCAGTACCACTCCTAGTGAGGGGGTGCAGAAGTCCAGACAGAGGGTTGAGAGGGGGTTGCGGACCCCAGTGTAGAACCTGGAGGGTCAGGGGTCAGCTCTGAGAGCAGAGCCCCCCATGAATGACCTTGGTGAGACCATTTCTGGGTTGGGGGGAATCCAGACTCTGTCAGATGGGCAGAGGTCAGGAGACCTGCGCCAGCCAGACTCTTGTGTGGCCCATCGGGACAGTGTGTCCCTTGAGGGGTGTAAGTGTGCCCCCCTGGAAGTCCTGGTGTGCCAGGCAATTGTTCAACCGCAGGGTGGTGACTCTGGGTTGAATGATCAGGTTCAGGGGGTAAACTCTGACCTGATGGGGGGTAAGTGTGCTCCCAAGGAAGTCCTGGTGCGCCAGGCAGTGGTTCAACCGCAGGGTGGTGACTCTGGGTTGGATGACCAGGTTCAGTGGGGAAACTCTGACCTGGTGGGGGGTAGGTATGCCCCCCAGGAATTCCTGGGTTGCCAGGCAGTTGTCCAGTCTGTGGGTGCAGACCCTGGACTGGAGGATCAGGTGCAGGTTAACATCCCTGCACTGGTGGAAGAATTGTGCAGGACTGCTTCTACAAGCACCCTGACAATTTTTTACTCTGGGGGTGCCGCTCCTGGAGGGAGGGTACAGAGCCCCAGAGGGGAGGAGCAGGGCCAGGTTGTCTTCTCTGACCTGGTGGAAGGGAGAGTGGTCAAAGGGTGTCAGGCACCTGGGGCTACTGCCCCCCACTCTCCGAAGTCACAGTGCTTGGAGAGGCCTGAGGGCGGGCTCTCATCCCTGACAGTTGTCTGGGGCCACTGTGGCTTGCTGTCCTGGTGGACAGAGTTGCCCCTGGGGGGGGACGAGAGTCACACCCCGGGGGTGGAGTGGGCAACACCACTGCGTTGGCCCTGGTTGTACTATCTGCCCATTGCAATACATCTGTGAGCAAAGTAAAGTTAGGTGCTGCACAGATGGTGTCTGCAGATGTGGAGAAGGGTTCCCCATGGGTTAGCTTAGTGGGCCCTGAGAGTATGGACAGAGGGATCCAACTGGAGTCAGGAAGGCGTAGAACTGGAACATACCCCTGCTGTTGTGGGCCTGGGTCCTTGTTCTATCGCCCCAATCAGGGAAGTACATCAAGGTATTGATTGTTCTCCCCTGGCTTTAGGCTGGTAGGGGGTCGTGTTGGACTTTTGCTTATGCAGGGTCATCCCCAGTCTTTTTGCCTCCTGCCTCCTATTTTTTTCTGACCTGTTGCTGTTGGCTTTTCAACTCTGAGCATTTTACCACTGCTAACCAGTGCTAAAGTGCATATGCTCTCCGTGTAAATTGTATGTAATTGGTTTATCCATGATTGGCATATTTGATTTACTAGTAAGTCCCTAGTAAGGTGCACTAGAGGTGCCAGGGCCTCTAAATCAAATGCTACTAGTGGGCCTGCAGCACTGGTTGTGCCACCCACATAAGTAGCTCTGTAATCATGTCTCAGACCTGCCACTGCAGTGTCTGTGTGTGTATTTTTACACTGTAAATTCGACTTAGCAAGTGTACCCACTTGCCAGGCCTAAACCTTCCCTTTTCTTACATGTAAGGCACCCCTAAGGTAGGCCCTAGGTAGCCCCAAGGGCAGGGTGCAGTGTATGGATAAGGTAGGACATATAGTAATGTGGTTTATATGTCCTGGCAGTGAAATACTGCCAATTTCGTTTTTCACTGTTGCAAGGCCTGTCTCTCTCATAGGATAACATGGGGGCTACCTTTAAATATGATTAAAGTGTAGATTCCCCTAGAGAGTAGATGGACATGTGGAGTTTGGGGTCCCTGAACTCACAATTTAAACATACATCTTTTAGTAAAGTTGATTTTAAGATTGTGCGTTTGAAAATGCCACTTTTAGAAAGTGAGCATTTTCTTGCTTAAACCATTCTGTGACTCTGCCTTGTTTGTGGATTCCCTGTCTGGGTCAGTTTGACAGTTGGGTTGTTTTTCACCTCGCACTAGACAGTGACACAAAGGGGGCTGGGGTGTAACCTGCATTTCCTGATTAGCCATCTGTGCTAGGAGGGAGGGGTGGAGTGGTCACTCTCATCTGAAAGGACTGTGCCTGCCTCTGACAATGCCGGCTCCAACCCACTGGTGTGTGTCTGAGGCCTTGCCTGGGCAAGGCAGGATTTCACAAGTAGGTGTGAGTCCCCTTTGAAGAAAGGTGACTTCAAAGACTAAAATGGGTATAAGAAGGGCACCCAAATCTACAGACTTTAGAAACACTTCTGGAACCAAGAGGAACCTGTGCCTGGAGAAGAGCTGATAGCTGAGGAAGAAGTGCTGCCCTGCCTGTGACTGTGCTTTGTGAAGCTTTCCTGCAGTGCTGCTTCTGCCAGAGTAAGAGGGCAAAGACTGGACTTTGTGTGCCTTCCATCTTGTGAAGAAATCTCCAAGGGCTTGAGTTAGAGCTTGCCTCTTGTTGTTTGAAGTCTCAGGGACAGCAAAGACTTCTCTCTGCCAGCACCTGGAGTCTCTGGAGAGACTCCTGCTCTGACAAGTGGTGCCCTATCCAGTCCCTGGGCCCTTGAAAGGAAAGCTGGTGGAAATCCAAGGAAATCGACTTCGGACGACTTCGGACTGACGCCGCTGCTGAATCCGGTAACGCCGCCTGCACCTGACGCCGTGACCTTCGCTGGAATGCGACGCTCTTCGCAGGCCCGACGCCGCAGCAGCCCTGCTGAAGTCCGCGACTCCGTGGAAGTCACCGCACCACGTCGTGACCGACGCCGCTCAAAGTGCGCGGATTCAACGTTTCGCACAGACGCCGCAATCCCCGACTTCGCGCATCGGCTTGTTTTCTTTCTTCACCAAAGGTACTGTACTTGGGGGTCTACACGACTCCGTGTCCGGCGCCGCTGGTGTCGGCTTGTTGGGAATGACTCCGTCACGATGCCGTGTTAACATCTCATTGAAGCATTTTTGTTTCTAAGCGCTATTTTTGAGTTTAATCTTTAAAAATTCATAACTTGACTTGTGTATGTTGGATTTTTTGTCGTTTTGGTCTTCTTTTGTTTAGATAAATATTTCCTATTTTTCTAAACGGTGTTGTGTAATTTTGTAGTGTTTTCATGAAGTTACTGGGTGTGTTGGTACAAATACTTTACACCTAGCGCTCTGAAGTTAAGCCTATTGCTCTGCCAAGCTACCAAGGGGGTAAGCAGGGGTTAGCTGAGGGTGATTCTCATTTACCCTGACTAGAGTGAGGGTCCTTGCTTGAACAGGGGGTAACCTGACTGTCAACCAAAGACCCCATTTCTAACAGCAACTAATTGAATGTGCTGATCAAGTGTCAGTTTTGTTATCCAAAAATGAAGATGCTTCTAAATGGGCTTGGCTTACTGGCTGTTTAAATACAAGAAAAATCGTTATTTCAAAGGTTTTGAAGGGGGTGTTTAGTAGTAAGTTGGATGATATTAGAATACCATCATCGACTAAGTTAGGGAAAATCTGGAATCTAGATGCATGGGATCCCGCAATAATCTGTCTCCAAGAAACTTGGGCTCCTGACTCTTTTGAGGTTGAAAATGTTTATGTTATGAACAGTCCAGCAAACAAATCTATGAGTGGCCAACTTAGTGGTGGTATAGCTACGCTTCTATCTACAAACTTTTCTTGGATGTATGAAGTCTTTAATCATCACTCGAATTTGTTACATTGTATTGTTTTCCCTGAACAGAACTGTGATAGATGTTGCTTTGCTCCTTTTATCTTAGCCAATTTGTATATTCCACCAGGTCAAGAAAATACTTATTTCCTGAATGACTGTTTTGATTACATTATCATGGTAATGGCTAGGGTGGGGACTTCTGGGATCTTAATTATGGGAGATTTCAATGCCAATATTTCTCATCATTCCCTTGCTGTTTTTGAAGATAAGTAAAGGGAGCAGGCATTAAATATTCAGGCTGCCGTGTTCCCTCAATCTTCTATACCAAATAGAAGGGGTGCTCTTCTCCTGGGTGCTTGTAGGGAACACAATTTTGTTATTCTTATTGGGAGGCTTCAGAGAGACACTCCGGCGTGTTCTACACACACCTCGGCAAATTTTGCAACAGTTATTGATTATGTTATTAGCTCTTATTCGGGTTTTCCTTGGATGTCCAATCTAAAAGTACTAAAGAACGGCTGGAGTGACCATAACATAATGCTCTCTACTATCCTAGGGAATCCGGAGCTTAGTTGCCCCTGGCAGATATCTGATGATGAGGAGGTGTTGCTTGGTATTGTGAATGGGAAGGTGTTATTGTCTATCGAAGATAAACATAGGTTCACCACCGAAATAAGGAAAATTACTGAGTTGATGTCCTCCTCATGTTGGCTACCAATCCATGTTTTTGAGGAGGATATGAGGAAATTTATTTGCATATCATCCTCCCCGGAAGGCCCCTCCAGGAAGAGATACCTAATGCTGTTTAATAATTTTAATAAAAGGTTTGCCTTTAATAGGCTTATTAATCACCTTCAAAGAATGGAATTTGTCCATTATTCTAAGGAGAGAAATAAATGGATAGCATGTCTTAAAAGAAGAAGCTATAGATGGTTAAGAATCCAAGTGAGACATAGTTGTGATGATATTTGGATTAAGTTAGCGGAGGTGGTAAAGTGTAACAACTCAAAAGCTTCTTGGAGAATTGTAGGGGAAAACACAGGCTCTCTGGTTGAGCCAAAAATAAATACCATAATTAGTATAGAATGGCAGGAGTATATAATTTCCTTATATGCCATGAATCCTTAGTCCTCTGTAGGGTGTATTGAAAAGCTCCTAGATGATGGGGTAGTGGCAAGAACTTTCCCCTTTCAGCCCCCTCACAACAGGAAGTATTGCACCACCTTAAGGCTGCTAGAAACATGGGGGCTAGAGATCCTGATCAATTGCCTATTTCTATTTTAAGATTAGATATGGAATGTTGGGCCATTTATCTATCTATGCTTTTTCGTTATTGTTATTCAACTGGGAAGGTTCCAAACACATGGAGGGGAAATATTTTATTGCTGCTCCATAAGGAGGAACCAATAAATTCTCTGGGCAATTTTAGGCAGATCACCTTATCAGACGCTTCAGGAAAAATCTTTGCCAGACGTATTTTAAATAACTTGTTAGACTGGGTAGAAGAAAATAATGTCATTCCATTGACCCCATCTTCACCACAAGCGCCCACATCACCTTCAACCACACCACCGAACTCTACTGGACCGACCACCACTGCATCCACTTCACCTTCAAGAAACAAACCAAGCACCACCGCCCCCAACAACCACCTCGCCGCTGCTGGAGCAAAATCACCAAAGAGCAACTAACCTACACCCTCAACCAGAACCCACACACCGACCCCACCGACCTAGACACCGCCACCCTCAACCTCAAACAGTGGATCACCAACTGTGCCAACTCCCTAGCACCTCTCAAGAACCCACACAACAACCAAGCCCGCAAAAAAAACACCTGGTTCACCGACGAGCTCCAAGCCTCCAAACGCGACTGCCGGAAATTAAAAAAGAAATGGCTCCACGAGCGTACCCCCGACAACCACACAGCCCTCAAGGACACCTCCCGCAGACACCACCAACTCATCAGAACAACAAAGAGATCCTCCTTCAAAGACCGCCTGGATAACAACGCACACAACAACAAAGAGCTCTTCAACATCGTGAAAGAACTCTCCAATCCCAGCACCAACATCAACGACATCCCACCATCCCAAGAACTCTGCGACTCCCTATCCACCTACTTCCTCCAGAAAATCACCAACATCCACAACAGCTTTTCCACCACAACCACGCCAGACCCAATCCCCGCAAGCCCCACCCACACCAACCTCCTGACCTCCTGGGCTAACGTCAACGACACAGAGACACTCAAGATCATGAACTCCATCCACTCAGTATCACCGTCGGACCCATGCCCACACCGCGTTTACAACAAAGCCGACGCAACCATCGCCCCCCAACTATGGAGGGTCATCAATATCTCCTTCGAAACAGCAATTTTCCCGGAAAGTTGGAAGCATGCCGAAATCCATGCCCTCCTGAAGAAGCCCAAAGCTGACACCCTCGATCTCAAGAACTTCCGTCCCATCTCCCTGCTCCCCTTCCCGGCAAAGGTCATCGAAAAAATCACCAACACGCAACTGATCGCCACCTCGAAGACAACACCATCCTGGACCCCTCCCAGTCAGGGTTCAGATGGAACCACAGCACAGAGACCGCCCTTCTAGCCGCCACAGACGACCTCTGGACAACAGAGAAACATCAGCCCTCATCCTCCTGGACCTCTCTGCCGCATTCGACACAGTCTGCCACCGCACCCTGATAGCCCGTCTCTTCAAAGCCGGAATACAAGACAAAGCCCTCGACTGGATCGCTTCCTTCCTCCACAGCGGAACCCAAAGTGTACGCCTCCCACCTTTCCAATCCACAGCCACAGACATCATCTGCGTCGTACCCCAAGGTTCCTCCCTCAGCCCTACACTGTTCAATATCTACATGGCCCCCCTCGCACAAACGGCCTGCCAATACGACCACAACATCATCTCCTACGCCGATGACACACAGCTCATCCTCTCCCTCACCAAAGACCCGCACACCGCCAAAACCAACCTCCACGAGGGCATGAAGGCCATCGCCGAATGGATGAGGAACAGCCGGCTGAAGCTGAACTCGGACAAGACGGAGGTCCTCATCCTCGGAACCACCCCCTCAGCCTGGGGCAACTCATGGTGGCCGACCACACTGGGAACCCCTCCAACACCCACCAACCATGCACGAAATCTAGGATTCATCATCGACTCCTCCCTCTCCATGGCCAAACAGGTCAACACAGTCTCCTCCTCCTGCTACAACACCCTCTGCATGCTCCGCAGGATCTACAAGTGGATCGCGACTGAAACAAGAAGAACCGTGACACAAGCCCCCGTCAGCAGCAAGCTAGACTACGGCAACGCACTCTACACAGGCATCCCTGCCAAACAACTACGGCGCCTCCAGCGCATCCAAAATGCCTCCGCCCGACTGATCCTCAACGTACGCCGCCATAACCACATCTCCCACCATCTGAGAAACCTCCACTGGTTCCCTGTGGACAAGAGGATCACTTTTAAACTATTCATCCATGCACACAAGGCCATTCACAACATCAGACCTGCCTACCTTAACAGCAGACTCAACTTCTACACCCCCGCCCGCCAGCTCCGCTCCACGAACCTCGCCCTGGCCGCCGTCCCCTGCATCCTGCGAAAGACCTTCGGCGGCAGATCCTTCTCCTACCTCGCCGCCAAGACCTGGAACTCCCTCCCGACCAACCTACGCCAGACCCAAGACCTCCTCGCATTCAGAAGACTCCTCAAAACCTGGCTCTTCGATCAGTAAACAGCACCTCCCCTTTTCTTCCCCCCAGCTCCTTGAAACCTTCACGGGTACGTAGTGCGCTTTATAAATTTTATGATTGATGATTGATTGATTGGAACAGGCTGGGTTTAGTGCTGGGCATTCAAACCTAGATAATATTATGGTGATTCATCTGCTGCTGAAAAAATATGCAAAGTGGAAGAAAATGCCTGTGTATGCTGCCTTTCTATATTTTTCAACTGTGTTTAATCATGTAGACAAGCAGATTCAGGAAGAAGTTGAATTTCATGGGTATTCCCGAGGACCTTTTAAAACGTATTATTGCCCTTCATACAGGTGTAATGTCATGTTAGGGGGTAGGAGGGGCAATACACCAAAAATTCCAACTAGAAACGGGCTTAAACAGGGCTGTTTATTGGCCCCTTTACTTTTTTCATTTTATATGGTGGATTTACCATTGGCATTGAGTATGATTGGTGGGGGTGCCCCGAAATTATGTGGTTACCCTATGGGGACTCTGCTTTACACAGATGATATTGTCTTATTAGATTTGACTCCTAAAGATTTCAGATGCGTCTATACGCAATCTACTCTGAAGGCTAAAGTTATAAGATGCTCTGTAATAGTTTGTCCGAGGGGTAAAGGATATTGTTTGTCCTTTAAAAATATTCCCTTAGAGGTAGTAAAATTATACCCCTACTGGGGCAGGACCATCTCAATGAATTTAGCAGATATAGACCATATTAGCATTACTCAAATAAGGCTTACGTTCATGGAAATGGACTAAAAACACTTTATGGGGCAACTGGTTATAGGTATTTTAAACATCTTTTAACGGTTTATAAAATGAAGGTTCCTCCCACTCTTCTTTATGCTGTTGAAATGATTAAAGTTAGTGGTTGGCATTTTATGCATAAGGTGGAAGGTAAGATTTTACATTCTATTTGCACTTTAAATTCCATGGCCTCAGTGGAATTTTTACGATTAGAATTAGATTGGTGAGTATGTATATTAGAGGAGTAGCAGCTATCTTGAAGTGATATCATTGTATTTTACATGCTAATGCTAATACTTTAAGGAGCTTTATAGCTTTGGAAAATTCTTCTTGACTATGCATGTTCTGGGCCGTTTTTTATCTAATGTTCAATCTGCACTGGAGTACTTTACATTGTCAAAATTAGACATTCAGGATATGGGCTATGCTCATCTTGAGTAATTTTTAAAATGTCACATGAAGAATTTTTCCGTGCTGTATGATATGAAGGTTTGTAATGCCAACCCTATTTTGTCAATGTGATTCATTCATATATTCCGGCTACTCCCCTGCCATATTTAATGTGGAATGTGGAGCCTAGGGTGTGAAGGTGTATGTTGCACTTCAGGATGAATTGTGTGCCGGTAAAGGTTATAACTGATGCTTGAAGGGGCATTACTAGGAAAGAAAGAATTTGTAACTTTTGTAATTTAGATATTCAGACTATACAGCATGTTATTTGTGTTTGCCCAGTGCTAAGGATACTACAACAAAGATTTTTAAAACCATTGTGTAAAAGCTATGGAGCAAGAACTGCTAAGACTGTTATGGATGTGTTATATTACCTGATAATGAATTAATGTGTGGAAAACATTTAAAATCTTTTATGACTTTGTATTGATTTGTTTTATATACTGTAGATCTTGATGTAAGATCTAAATCTTTAATAAAAACCTGAACCTGAACTACTCTGGGCACAGTCTGCTCTTTTGACCACTGGTCACCAGGCACAACTCATTTTGCTACACCACTGAGTCCTTTGTCAGCATATGAGTTTTGCACAGGTAACACCTCTCTGCTCGACCCTTCTTTACTAACGTCACTTGTTGACTCACTCAGACCTCCCCTCAGACTGTACATGTGCTGTTTCAATCACTTGCTCTTCCCCAACAGCTTGACTAACTGCTCCCTTCGTCTCACTGTAAGTGGCCCTTCAGGGACAAGTGCTGTTGTATCATCAAGGGTACATGGAACTCTACACGTATGTGCTGCTTGAATCTAATTGGGGAGACCTCCACATTTTACAGCAGCTGTGGTGATCAAAATAACCTGGTAAGGGCCTTTTCACCAAGCCTCCAAGCACTAATTCTGAACATGCGTTTTTCACCATAACCCAGTCTCTGGGACTGAGGTCGTGGGTTGATCTTGCTGCAGCTGTGCTGTTGCATCGCCAACCTGATGAGACACAGAATGAACCATATCAGCCAGTCCTTTGCAGTAATAAAAAAAATATAATTTGTAATGTTCACAAGCTCATTCCCAGGTACAGCTCGTAATATCATGGCACGCCTCATCAGGATCTCGTGGGGAAATAGTCCTTTTCTCCTATCTGGTGTACTGCGAAGACTTATCAACACAAGAGGTATTGTATCAGGCCATTTTAGTGAAGTGGAGGCACACACCTTGGATTTCAATGTCCCATTCACTTGCTCAACAATTTCAGAGGCTTCTGCTCTATAGCTTCAATGAAGCCTTTGTTCCAATTGCAATGTTGCACATAGTAATTTCAGGACTTCACTATTGAAGTGGTGTCCCTCGGTCTGACTCCAGAGAAATTGGAAATCCGAAGCATGGTATGAGTTCTCTTAACAACAACTTTGCTAATGTAAGACTGTCATTTCTCCTGGTCGGGTAAGCCTCAACCCAAAAAGAGAAAATGCATACAATAACCAAGACATATCTCAGTCCATGATACAGAGATAGTTCAATAAAATCAAGCTGCATTCTGTTGAAAGGACCTCCTGATCTCCCTATGTGACTCATTGTCACTGCAGCTCATTTGCCTATATTCAGCTGCTGACTGGTAACACATCTGCGACACAAAGTTTCTGCCATCAACCTAAATCTGGGGTTAAACCATGTCTGTCGAAACAACCTCACCATTGCACCACCACCCATATGAGCTGGACTGTGGTAATGTCTCACCATATGTGGTAACAGGCTATCTGGCAACACAATTCTTCCATCAGTTGAAACCCAAATATCATCTTCATTTTGCTTGACATATCCTGCTCTAATTCCAACCCTGATGTTCCGCTTCTAATACTTCTTCCTGTAACCTTTCAACTTCCTCCCATGTATCTGCTGCAGTCAAGAAGAGACTGTAGTTTGTCTAATCTGTTCCTTCATTCAAATAGTTGCCATTGAATGCACAGGCATTTTTGGGCTCAACATCTGGTGACCTTGTTTGCATAATTATTTCCATCAGGTATGAAATTGGTTCCTTACGGTGGGCAGAACATTATACCAGCACAATCTGGTCAGGTAACTATAATGCATTTAATAATTCATACACCTTATCCTCATTACAGATGGGTGTACCAGAGGAGGTCCTAAACCCTCTATGGGTCCGCAACTGACTAAAGTCATGGACGACACCAAACCCATACTGACTATCTGTGTAAATAGTCACCTTCAGCTGGTCTAAAACACAGCATGCTCGGGTAACGGCTATCAATTCAGCCACTTGAGCAAAAAAAGACTCCTTAAAGCCAGGAGGCTTCAACCACACCTGAGATAGTACAGGCTGAGTAGCCAGTTCACAGGTTTCCTTCAGAGTCTCTCAAGCAGGAGCCATCAACAAGCATTAGATAGTCAGACTCAGCAAGAGGCATATTTTTTATATCAGGTCACGGTTTCGTTCACAGTTCAGTGATATCCAGACAGTCACGATCAACCTCACTGTCATCATTTACTTCATTCACAGGCAATGGTAAGAGACTGGCAGAATTTGGAGTTGTAAATCTCAGATTCACATTGGGAGCAGCCAATATAACCTGCTCGTATTGAGTTAACCTACTGCTGGTTAAATGTTGCAATTTTAGTCTTGGTCAGCAAAATCTCTTCAAAGTGTGGAACAAAAACATTCAAACGATGACCCATAGCAATGCTCTTGCACTGTTCAGTGCTGACACCCATCGAGGCCAAAGCCTTCAGCTTCTTTTGTATTTGACATCACCAATAGATTGTCAATGCATTGAATCAGGATTGAGTGATAGGGCATCTAAAGGGGCTCCAGATTCTTTTTTCAGAACCTGGTTAAAGATGGATGGACTCTCAGTAAACCCTTGTGGGACTCAGCACCATGCCAAAACACGACTGCCAAACCGAAATGCAAAAAGGAATTGACATTCCTCATGCAATAGTATGGAGAAAAATGCTTGGCACAGGTCATCACAGTAAACCATTTAGCCTCACATAGAATCTGAAACAAATTCACTGCTGGATTTGGTACCATTGAACAACAAGGAAACTATAATCTCATTGATCTTTCTTAAATTCTGAACAATGTGGTACTCTCGCAGTCCCATAATGGATGAATTATATGGTCTTCCCATTATCTCTTTCAGTATTCCCTGCTAAATCATGGAATCGATCACTGGATTAATTCCTGCAATTATTTTGGAAGCAATGTTGTATTGTGGTATTCTCGGATACTCAGCATTTATCTTTACAGTTATCCTGACAGGCTCAACTCCTTTGATGAGACCTATCTCTTTTGCTGAAAAGTCCCAGACTTCAGGTGACACTGTGGGCCAGATTTACAAGGCACCACCGGAACGTCACTTTTTGTGACTCTCCGGTGGCGCTGTGCAGTGCATCACATTTACAAGGTGGCGCTAAGCCACCTTTTGTGGCTTAATGCCACCTTTTAAATATGGGCCCCTCTGACACAGCTTTCTGTGTCAGAGGAGCGTGCAATGGGTGTTGCTGCGGGCACTCCACGCAACAGCCATTGTTTTTGATGCTGCCCTAAATTTACAAGAAGGCATAAATCTGAGGCAGCGCCAAAAACTAACGCCACCCCAGAAGTAGGGTTATCATGGGGTGACGAGGAGGAATACTTTTATTCCTCCTCGTTCTTGCTTTTTCCATGTGTGCTGTATTCTGCAGCACACCTAGAAAAAAGAGCTTAAATGATTGTTTATGTGCAGGATGGTGTCTCTTCCTGCACATAAACAATCATTCAAAAATGACAATATGCTACTTTAGAAGTGCCAAATCACCATTGTAGATTGTTTATGTGCATGAATGGACTCTTTCCTGCACACAAACAACAAATCCCCTCAAAGAAGACACCCTTGCACTACGGTGCAAAAATGCCTGCGTTGCCACTGGCAGCTAAATTTAGCACAGACGCAGGGGGAAAAACAGGAGTGCACCGTATTTTAGTAAATACGGTGCATCCTTGTGTTCCTAAAGTGACGCAGTGCAGTGCTGCCAATTTTGGCATAGCACTGTGCTGAACCACTTTTTATTACATCTGGCCCTGTATCTCTCAAATCAGTAGGCAAATCATCCAGATATGGTCTGACAGTTGGGGCAGCCACACACACACTATAGATGGTAGCGGAGCAGCCCACAATATATGGAGAAGCAGCAAAACCACTCTTGATCACCATCATAATGGGTTGACGAGAGGCAGCTACATGCAGTGTGGCTGTAGCAATGCCACAGTACCTCGGGACCCACCTTTCCTAGGCCCCTCTCAGCTTAGGGGATTGTTGGTGAGTCCCAGGAATGAGGCCTGCAGGTGCAATCATGGAAGGTTTCCAGAGGCAGTGAGCGCGGGTGAGTCAAGCAGGTGGCAGAGGCTGGAGTTCCTTGCACCTCGGGACACGCCTTCCCACCACTGAGCAACACTTTTTCGAGATGCACAGAAGGCCTTGGAGCCACGAGGAGCACAAAGGGGTTCTGCCTGAACTTCGCTGGCATCAAAAGGGAAGCGATGGTCTTTGTTCCACAGTGAGGGATCTGTGGGGCAGTACTCTCCTCACTACCTTGCAACCAGACAGAGAATTTGCATGCTGCCTTCACCCAGCAAACAAGGAGCAACTGCCACAGGCTCCACAGTGCTTCTTCATGCTCTAGGTGTAGTCACACAGTTTAAGTCTCTGGGGGCAGGGCTGGTGTACCAAATGAACTAGAGGGGTCACAAAACAGCCATAACCCCATGCTGGCCCCCTGGGAGACCACTGGGGGAGAACACAGAGTGGGTAGCAGGCAAACCAGCCCACAAAATCTGGGATTCCAATGGCAAGCTCTCCTGGCAGCACCAAAGTGCTTGCAGGACCAAATCAGGGAGCAGCAGACAACAAGCAGAAAAGCAGTCCAGTGAGTCCTTTATGCCACCCAGCAGGCAGCAGGGCAACAACAGAAGAGACGCTAAAATGATTCATTTTGCAGCTCAGCAGTCCTTCTGACAGAGGTTTGGTCCCAGTTCCAAAAGTACTCTAAATTCATGGGATCAGAGCCCCTGTACCTGTAGTCCAAAATACCTTTGTTGAGGAGCTGTCTTCAAAGGAACTCTTTCAAGTGTAACACACCCCCTTTCAACCCAGCCCCGTCTCCAGACATCAGTAGGGGGTAATCAGTCCATTGTGTGGGGGCAGGACACAGCCTATTGACAGGTAAGGAGTGAACTGCCCTCCGTCTCCCAAGCCCAGAATGACTATCAGTATGCAGATGCCTTTTCTGTCACACCCAACCCCTCCTGTGTTATGGCTGTCTCGAAAGTATGCACTGAGTGGAGCTGTCACTGCCCTAGACGTGGATTGAAGTCAGGCTGCAAAGAAGAGTTATAAGCACAGAGAAATGCCCACTTTTCAAAAGTGGCATTTCTAATACAGTAATGTAAAATCCAGCTACAACAGTAAGCAAGATTTCTCACTATCATTCCAAACATACCGAACATGCCTACGCTGCACCCCACGGATCAGAAATTACCACTTAGACATATATATGGGAATTCCTCATGCTAACCTATGAAAGGAGCAGCCCTCACAGTAGTGAAAAATGAAATAGGCTGTTTGTCACTACTAGGACATGTAAAACATATAAGAATATGTCCTTCCTTTTACATACACAACACTCTGCCCACAGGGCTATCTCGGGCCTACCTTAGGGGTGATTTAGATGTAGCGAAAAGGGAGTTAAGGCTTGGCAAGTAGTTTGAATTGCCAAGTCAATGTGGCTGTAAACTACGCATGCAGATGCTGCAGTAGAATGCCTGACACCAGTTTGAAAGGCTACTTTTGTGGGTGGCGCAATCAGTGCTGCAGGCCCACTAGTAGCATTTAATTTACAGGCCCTGGGTGTATGGTATACCACTTTACAAGGGACTTACAGGTAAATTATTTATGCAAAGCAGATGCAAGCCAATCATACTAAGGGGGTCATTACAACCCTGGCGGTTTGGAGGAAGCACCGCCAACAGGCTGGCGGTGCTTCCAGGGGGGATTACGACCGCAGCGGAAGCGCCGGCGGTCGCACCTCCGGGACTGGCGGTTTCCCGCCACTTTTGTCCTGGTGGGAGTAATCAACAAAAAGTGGGTCAGCAAAATAGGAGGAGAAAGGCAAAAGGTTTGGGGATAACCCTGCAGAAAAGACCATTTCCAAAGGTTACATAGTCAAATAATACCAACGCAGCTTTAAACCAACTGACCAATATCAGCACAGCACAATGTGAAGATTTCTCTTGCTATCAACCTTTCACACAAACCTAAATGCAAATGTCCGCTCCATTAAAGGTTCAGGGAAATCAATCACTTCAAAAACAGTTTGAATCTACACTTTCCATCCTACTATCACATTCACTTCTCAAATTAAACCTCGACAAGGGTCTCACTTAGATCAATACAGCTTCTCCCTGTGCCCTTGAGATTCACTACACAACCTCTCACAATCATACAGAGTCCGATCGTACTGTCAATGGCATCTCATGATCAGCACCGCTTACACAGCCGACAAGAACAACAAGAAGTGTCTTCTACACTTTCTCAATTTTCAGGGACCTTAAGCTATGACGGACCGATAACCAACTCAACTTCTTTGCAATAAGTGTCACATACACACAACAACTTCACCTTATCCCCACAAAACACTTCACAATTACTACTCAAATCACCACAATCTAAGCATAGCAATGCAAAGCGCAACCCTATTAATACTCACACATGCACTGCATTGGAACAACCCTGGAATTTCATAAATTCTCCGAACAAACCATGAGCTTAGAATTTGAGCTGGGCTTGGACAATCCCATCGGGAACATCCTAATTACCTATCACTATCTTCCTGAGGACTAAACTGTGATTTTCTTTACCTATTTCTACCTCACTGACGACTGAACCGCCTCTGCTACCAGCTTTGATGGAGCATTTTGTATGTTCTAGATCAAGGTTAATGATCTTTGTGCAGGGAATTTAACCAGATAGTTGGACAATAATAATCAACATTTAATTTATAGAGTAACCAATTTGGCTACACAACGAAAACCCAAATTGGAAATAAAGTTGAAGGGTTTTATTACACATTAACACTCAGGTTAATGTATACAAATCTCAAGAAAATACTTTACCATAGGATAACCAAACCATCTAAAAAAACTTTAGCGGGTCAGCATAAGCCAAACCACACACTCAGTAATTGCAATACAGAATAACAATAGCAGGAATTGGTGCTCTGAAAATAACCGCTGGTCGTTTCTCTTATGCATTAATGCAAGTCAAAGGACAACTAGCGAAATTAACTAAAGACAATTAGGCAGGTTCTTTAGAACCTTAACTATCAAACCAAGATCTAGCAAAAGGACATGCGGACAGAAAGTGAGGAGCAAAATCAGGACAAAAAGAACTTGGGAAAATGAAAAAGGAATTTGAATGAATGGGACATGGGAATAGGAAGGTGTCAGCATTTCAGAAGCTCGGTCAAGAGTCTTCTTTAGAAGTAAAGTGTAAGACTAAGCCACACTTAGCAAACATGGGGCAATGGGCAACCTCAGAGGTCTGTACCTCTCAAAGTCCAAGTGAGTCTGCCTCACTACTAATTAGTGAAAGTTCTAGTTAATACAATGATTATTCCACTGGGCACCACCCATAGATCGAACAATCACATTTTCCATTCTTCTCCTGTCTCACGGTACAGCAATTTTAGCTCCCAAAGCAGACTTGAGAGCGTCACTGCCCTTCGTCTCCTGAACACCATTTACAACATGTATGAATTGGGACAATACTTTCTCTTTTGATCTCTCCATGTACCTTCACCAAGGTTGCTTTCTCAGGTTCTCTATTAGTAAGACAATAATACATCTAATTCCAAACTAAAATTATGTGGCAAAATACCTGCAATGAAATAACATGTTAGCAGAAAATGGAAAGAAGTTTTTCACAGTAAAGAAATTCAGGCCTACTGAGGTTAATATTAACCAAAAGCACATTTAATTCCATGTTATGCTGTGCCCACGTTTAATTCCACATTAATGTAAATGTTGGTTACACTTTGTCATTTAAACTTCATGTCACATTTAATAAACAAGAATAAAATTGTTAACACATGCATTAAATTATGATAGAGACCTACATTTTTCAATGTTAACCCTTATCATTAGTGCACACATTACATAAGCTATTATTGTTTTAAATGTAATGATACTCAAAATAAGTAAGGATGATATATGAATGCTAAGTGATTACATTTCTCTTAATGAAGTCAGAGCACACATATTAATTTCTCCTACCTCTACAGTGAATGCACTCTATTACTGGATTCAAATGCATTACTTTACATTAAACACGGTTAGAACACAAAGGTGGTCATTTTGACCTTGGCGGTAAAAAACGCCTACCGCCGTTGTGACGGACGCCAAAATACCACAACTGCGGCTACCGTCCGTCCGCCATATTATGAGCACTGCCGGACTTCTGCCACAAGAAGGGCGGAAATCTGGTAGTGTTCATGGTGGTGGACGTTGGCAAGGTGGTGCTACTACCACCAGCACCACCACGCCAGTTGAATGCCGCCAGCCGTATTATGACAAGTAATACGGCCTGGCAGTTTTCTGCTGGCGGAGCACTGCTGGCGGTAGCAGTGCCCCTTCCAGTTCTCTGCCAGAAGATCTCCTTGACAACAGTAAATCGGGTTTCCTACAGGGGCCGGGGGGTGGGAGGGTAGTAGTAGGAGGGAATACCTTTCCTCATCAACTGTAAAGTGACAGTTATCCCGCCCGGAAGTGACATCACTTCCGTAACTGGGACTTCCGGTGCCCCAGAGAGCCCTCCCCGGAAGTGACATGGGGTGTAGAGGTGTCACATGGTTTGTGACTTCATGATGTCACGTGTTAGCCATGTGCCTGGGTCCTAGCCCCTGGGTGTTGATCTATGGACTGTGTAAAATGAATGCTATGGTGTTGTGCAAGCAGTTTCAGAGCCTAAGAGGACAGTTCTGGACAAGTCAGACATTCAGGACCAAGTGGCTGTTTGGGGCTCCCCTCACAGGGCTGCGAAGGGGGTGGGCTGGCCAGACCTCCTCCCAGTTGGCTAGTCCAAAAAGAGGGGATGGTCAAATGATGCTTTTGTTAGAGCCAGCCTACCAATTTAGAAAGGTAAATCTTGAATAGATGTAGGCCCCCAAGGACTGACCTCAAAGGATGAGTGCATTGCAAATCTAAAACAGATGTGTGTCTACAGGATTTTCTTGGGACACACTGGAGGCTAAATTAAAAACTGGCCATGCAACTAAATGTTTGAAACCAAACAAAGGACTAGTATTGCAAATCTAAAACAGATGTAGCCCCAAGTGTTCCCAGGACTGGCCTCAAAGGATGACAAGCATTGCAAATCTAAAACAGATGTGTGCCTATAGGATTTCCCTGGGACACAGTGGAGGCTAAATTAGAAACTGGCCTTGCAATTAAAAGTTTGAAACAAAACAATGGCCAAGTATGCAAATCTAAAACAGATGTAGGCCCCCAAGGACCAGCCTCAAAGGATGACTGGCATTGCAAATCTAAAACAGATGTTTGCCTCCAGGATTTCCCTGGGTCACAGTGGAGGTAAAATTAGAAACTGGCCCTACAATTAAAAGTTCGAAACAAAACAATGGCCAAGTATTGCCAACCTATAACAGGTGTCTATTTCCAGGCCACACCCACCATAAAGCCCAGGCATAATTACCATAGTGAGTCTGGTATAAGAACCCCCACCTTCACAGACCTCTTTTTTTCTGAACTACATACTGAAGTTTGCGGCCAGCAGGGCACCATCAGGACATCATGGCTGAAAACATGAAGGGCAGAGCACAGACTGGTGTTGCTAAACCTCTTCTACTTAAGGTCCGTAACAGTGTGGTGTTTGTATGTGTTCGAAGGTAGTTTAACATTGATATTAGCCCCAACCGGTTTAACTATACATAGCTGAGTAAAATGCACGTTTTTAAAATGATATTGATGTATGTTGGGAGATGGTCAGCAGTAATCTGCTGTCTACAATGTTTAATATGTGCACATTGGTTCTGTTGCTGAACATTTACATGTATTTTGAGGGTCTACATTTTATTTTGTTAGGTGGAAGCTGTGCTTAATTTGTACTTGTAGGTTCTGGGGATATGTATTGGCATGTATTTTGAGGGGCTGCACTTATTTTGTGGGGTTGTGGCTAGGCTTAATTTGTGCATGATGGTTCTGATGTTGAGCATTTACATGTGTGTTTGATGGTCTGCACTCATTATTGTGGGGAGGAGATCAATGCTTAATTTGTACATACTGGTTTCTGATGCTGTGTTTTTGTATGTATTTTTGAGGGTCTGCACTAATTTTGTGGGTTGGAGACAATGCTTAATTTGTACGTACTGGTTCTGGGGGCTGTGTTTTTGTATGTATTTTTGAGGGACTGCACTAATTTTGTGGGGTGGGCCAATGCTTAATTTGTACATAATGGTTCTGGTGTTGTGTTTTTGTCTGTATTTTTGAGGGTCTGCACTAATCTTGTGGGGTGGAGGCAATGCTTAATTTGTACTTACTGGTTCTGGGGTGACGTATCTGTGTGTATTTTTGAGGGTATGCACTTATTTTATATGGTGAAGCCCATGCTTAATTTGTACTTGCTGGTTTTGGTGCAGCGTATCTGTTTGTATTTTTGACGGTCTGCACTTGTTTTGGGGGCTGGAGGCATTGCTTCATTTGTACTTGTAGGTTCTGGTGCTGCGTATATGTGTGTATTTTTAAGGGTCTGCACGTGTTTTGTTAGGGTGGTGCCCAGGCTTAATTTGTACTTTCAGGTTCTGGGGCTGTGTATTTGTATGTATTTTTGAGGGTCTGCACTCATTTGTGAGGTCGGGCCGCTGCTTAATTTGTACTTGTAGGTTCTGGTGCTGCGTATTTGTGTGTATTTTTGAGGGTCCGCACATGTTTTGTTGGGGTGGTGTCCATGCTTAATTTGTACTTGATGGTTCAGGGGCTGTGCAACTGTTTGTATTTTTGTGGGGCTGTATTTATTTTTAAGGTGTAGCCCATGCTTAATTTGTACTTGATGGTTCAGGGGCTGTGCAGCTGTTTGTATTTTTGTGGCGCTGTATTTATTGTTCAGCCTCAAACATTTTACTGGGGCTAAAAGTTATGGCACTTGGCCTCAGTATTATGTGTTCACACATTTAATTGTAGCAGTCGTGTGTTTAAGAGGAGAGCTTTGCGGGATGCATGGTTATTAACTTTAGAGCTCTGCTCCCCGAGTTTTGGGGAGCAGAGCTCTAAAGTTAATAACAGTGTTCCTCAGAGCTGACTAACGCTCTGGGGAACACCGTTTTGTAACATTTCAGTGCTGTTCTCAAGAGTCCTCGCGGTCTCTTGAGAACAGCGCTCTAAAGTTAATAACTGCTGTCCTCAGAACTGACCAACACTCTGGGGATCCCCGTTATGAAAATTTCAGCGCTGAGAGCAGCGCAAAGGAGTTAATAACAGGGCTCCCCAGAGATGTCCGGCACTCTGGGGACTCCCGTTATTAACGTTCCAGCGCCCCTCCCAAAAGACCATGAGGTCTCTTGGGAGCAGCTTTGTCTGGTTAATTACGGAGGTCTCCGGGTGCTGAAAGCCTCGGAGACCCCATTATCGACAAAATCTGATCAGTTCTCTGAGGCAGCGCGGCCTCAGAGAACTGATCGGCTTTGTTGATAATGGAGTCTCCAAGGTGTTCAGCGCCTCAGAGACTCCATATACATTTACAGGGTAGCGCAGCTCTCAGAGGCCGAGAGGAACACCCGCGACCTCTGAGAGCCGGTCGGAAGGATTAATAATCCTTCCGACCGGCTCTCAGAGGTCGCGGGTGCCCCACGCGGCTTCTGAGAGCCGTCCTCGTGCCAAAGGAGTGTGGCTATATTAGAAACCACAGCCTGCGCGAGATGGGGGCTCCACAAAGCCGTTTCTTTTTTAAAATGAATTAAAAATAACAATAAATAAAAAAAACTAAAAAAACAGGTCAAATAAAATAAAAATCATTTTAAAAAAAAACTAAAATGCAATGACTGTGGGGGTATTGAGCAGTAGGCTCAGGCCCCCAAACCCCCTTTCCCCCAGCCACTCACCGTAGTTCATGGGAATCTGGTGTCCAAGGTCTGCACAGTGAAAAACACACCACACATGCTGCTACCACAGGTGGCCATTTTTAAAAAAAGACTGTGTCTGGGCTGTTGGAACTGGTTCAGCTTGTCTGCTCCACCCAGGAGGCGGGAGTTTAAATCAAGCTCCGCCCCCGCACAGGGTTCAGAGCCTTGTTGAGCTAGGGTTAAAACACAGCCTGGATCCTAGGATTCGGCTTCTGGTCTATTGTATATGTATAAATTTGAGGAATTGTAATGTTTTTAAGTAGTGCATTGTTATATATTTTTATAACTGGTGTAATTATATGTCATTATAAAGACCTCTGGGTGCCTTGTAATAAGAGTAAAATAAGGTTGTGGAGCCTTTAGAATTATATAAATAATGCTATATAAAGAGAATCCTAGACTTTATATTGTACAAGAGTGCCACCCTGTGGACTTTGTTTATTAAACAGTGTATAGTTTTTGAGAAATGGTCTACAAATGGTTCTGTGTATAATACTTCCAGAACATAGGGGCGCAACAAGATGTATCTTGAGAGACTTTTCTTTTTTTTTTAAGCACATTGCACGGTTTTATGAAGGGTTATGCATATAACATTAAATGAGTTGTGCTAAAAGTCAATTCTGTCTCTTTTGTACATAGGACCTCCAAGATCTTGCGACATCCCCAGAGGAAATGGAGATCATGCAACAAGGTGAGTTATGGGACAAAGGCCAATCTAAACAGAGTTGTTGTGAGTGTTTTTTTTTATTTTTTTTTACCATTAATGGTTACCCATGTGTTTGTGTGCTTGTACAGGTTATGATGCAGAACTATAGCTTGCGGTTGACGCTCTGCAACAGATCCTCCAGGTTCAAGACGCTCCATGCACAATGTCTCCGGATACCACTTATGCAGGTAAATAAAGGAATCCATGTGTAAACGCCTTGAAAATCTAAAAAAAACCATAAACCCTGTGACGGTGGAGCCCCCAGAGAACACGTATAGTGTATTATATTGTAAATGTAACATTTTTCTTTTCATCCCGAGGTCCCCCTTTGGGGTATGCGACTCCAGGGGTAACGCCCAAGAAGACAGATGGGAACGTTCAAAACACTGTACACAAGAGGAAGACCCCAGCGTCTAACGACGGACTGCCTATTAAGAATGGCCTCTCACGCCGGGAAACCACAGGTGCGTTTTTAGAAACTGTAGGACCAGATGAATACAATCCTCAGTGTGTCTCAAACCTCTTTCACCCCTTCAGTATAGCGGCTATAACAACCCCTAATATGTATTTTGCTATCTTTACATCCTAGGGTCATCACATAATAGATCTGGAGGAGTCGGTCATCGTACTAAACGGTCGAAGTAGTCTTTAAAGGTCAACCACAGGGCCGTTCAAAACTCCATGGCGCCAGCCGTATTCGTGAACAGCGCAGGACCTACAGTGCAGCGGTTCTACAGACACCAGTCATGACCCAGGTACAGCTCTTAACTACAACACATCAAACGTCGTAAAGGGCATGTCCAATACCGCGAACCCCTCTTCCCCGCCTACATCAGTGACTTGGACACTATGACATTGTCATGCTCACGATCCCAGATACCCCGCAGCTTGTACCCTGTGAAACCACAGAGGGGACCTTTAACCAATGCATCAAGCCTAAAATAAATCGCCTGCCCTTAAAGAATCGTAAGAAGAAGTTGCAAACCCCTGAGCTACAGGCCACGCCTATAGACCTGTCTTTTAAAAAAGTTGTTAAGGCTCAGCCTACACCACCAAGCCCTCAACGTTCTAAATGTGTCTAATATGGGAGGGCCTGTCAGCGATCTACCACTAACAAGCAGTGTAACGTTCCATCACAGTCTTTGTGGCGCAGACTTTGAAAATGAGCATCACATAGAGGATCCTTATTCCCATTGTATAGGGCTTCTCAAGGCGTTATCTGGTACTGCAGGGGGTTCTGAAGCCACAGCAGCGCAAAGTGACACTTCGAATGTGTCCCTCTCAAGGTTGCAGTCAGCAGGAATACAATCATCATCACCCAACCACAGCACTTTCGATGCATCCGAGGCCCTGCGTTATTACGATAAGAATTTAACCTCCCCATGTCTGTTGTCGCCAGTTACACCACCGGGGGCATACGACCCCAGCAGCCCTGCATCAAGTGCCTGTGCACAGTGGTCTTCACCATCCTCCTCAATATACCTCGCCGGCAGTATAGGGTGTAGCGGATCACAAAGTCACTGTTTGGGAACTCCGTCTAGCGATGACCAGGCCTCTCAAACCCCGGGATGCTCACATTGGACCCTGTTTTTACATCCTGCGCCAGTCCGCCCGCTCAGAAAGAGGGTCTCAATGTTAACCAGGGTCCTATAGCAGGGGCTGCTTAAGGGGGTGTTACTCATACACATAAAGTCTCAAATAATGACCTAGAAACCAGCCCTATGGACCGTACTAGAGTCCTGGACACCTATATAAAAGAAATACATCAGTCTGTTAGACAGTTAAAATTCAGACTCCGTCTAAAGTCTTTAAAAAGACTTTACAATACTGGGGCCTCCAGAGCTACTGTAAGGGCTTTAATACAGCGGTTGGCCCAGTGTAGAAGCGCGGTGGTCCAAGCTTGTGATTCAGCAGTTGCGGACATGTGTAACATACCCGCATGACTGCATGCAAACCGACCTGGGGACTGAAAGACCCGCATTTACTAATACTACTGTCCTAAATATAAAAAGAAGACCCAGTATTTGCTCAGTAAAGCTCTAAGGGTTTCACGGGTGCTAAAAACTCAAAAGCAGTGTGAGTCACCACCTAACGGTTTAAAATGTGTAAAAATAGAACCCTCAACACCTAAAACACATCCCATAAGGCCTCAAAATATAGAGTTAGGAGTTGCTAAGGGCATTTACAGGTCCTCAGGGGGTGATGGTCAGACCCGGCTCAGCCCAGAACCATCTGAAGGATCACCACCCTTATTAGGTGAAAGGTCAGGGTCACCACTTGTAAGCCCCCCAAATGTTGTTCAGACAGGCTGTGGCCGGCTGCCAAAAACCAAATGGACCTGTAAGAAACAGAAGTGGGCTGGTAGTGCTAGAAACCGCAAGCTTTTAATAAAGAAGTTAAAGAAAGCCAGACTATGCATTACATGAAGGTATAAAAACACACCTACAGCTAACCTTAGTCAACTACCTGCGGATGATACCCCGGGGGACCCTCCAACCACCGACAAGTCTCATGCTGAGGCTTCAGAACAGGTGTTTATGGAAAGTGTGAGACGGTATAGTCGCATTGTAGAGCGGTTTAATGCCACAGAGCACTATGAGGAGTTTAGGTTTGTTAACCTTGACCGCCTAAACTCCTCCGATCATGGTGTTATAGCTATACATCAGGCAGTGCAAACGCTCATAGAGCGATTGTTACAAGATGTGGGGCCTAACGATTTCTTTCAGATGCGTTTTCAAGGGCAGGGTCTCAATAGTCCTCTGTTAACTAGACGGTCGTCTCGAGATGTGTTTGACGCTGTGACGTTTCTAGAGAACATGTCTAAGCTTTTACAGAGCAAGGCCGAATTACTGGCGTACGGGACCTCTAGAATCATCACCCTCATTTTTAAGGGCAGTGAGTGCGGTGCTTCCAGAACCTTAAAGAGCGTCATGTATAGTAGAATCATCGGTAAAAAATGTCGCTGGTTGCTCGACTTTAATACCGGAGGTACCAACTTGTGTCTGGCGGCAAGCAGTGCGGGGTTGTTGGTGGACCGGGCCACTCCAGACAACGTCATTATGTCTATGGCGGTTGCAGCCCATGAGGCCCTTCAACTACCACCCGACAGACTGGTTGGTTTTGGGGACCTGGGTCTTTTTGAGGACTATTTTGCCGTTACAGTAAAAGTTGTGTACCACAGCGGTTCTTGGAAGTACTTCACGACCAATGAACGGATCAGAAAGAAGACTGTTTATGTGCTACATCATGAAAACCACTTTTACGGTATCTTGATCCTGAGGGGTTTTCTAGTAGCCAAGTATGTGTGCAAACACTGCGACCACATATACAACAACCGAACCAGACTCCAGTGTGAAATGCACTGTAAAATGTGTCAGAGGGACGGGTGTGTCGCCAGTGACGCTCAAAAGGTGAACTGTTCGACGTGCAAGATGTTCTGTCTATCACAAGCCTTTTTGAACGTGCACATAAATCTCGCACACTGCGTCCGTAAATCAGACTGTGGGGCTTGGGGTCATTACAAAGCCGAAGACCACGATTATAAAGGTATGCAATGTCCCCGGTGTAAAGCGAATTTTATACCCTGGTTGTCACATGAATGTTACATGGTCGTTTGACACCCCAGAGAAAAATAGAAGATTATATCGTATTCGATATAGAGTGTGCGCAGGAGACAGGTGTGCACCAGCCTAACTACATTTACGCCAATCATCTAACATCCGATGAAAACTGGGATTTTGAAGGCCGGTCTTGCGTGAACGATTTCCTCAACACGTTCATGCAACCAAAATACTACGAGTGTACAATGTTAGCGCACAACTCAAAAGAGTACGACTCGTTCTTTATTCTCCGGGACCTGATTTGTGAAAAGTTGGCTGTGGACCTCATCACCCAGGGTTCCAAACTGATGTTGTTAAAGGTTGTGCCTTTTGAAATTAGATTCATAGACACCTTGAATTTTTTGCCCATGAAGTTGAGCAAGTTGCTAAAAGCCTTTGGTTTTGAAGGCTGTAAAGGTTATTTCCCTCACTTTTTTTAACACGTGGCCTAATCAGAATTACAGTGGTCCTATGCCTCCGCCCGACAGTTACGGCGTAGAGTACATGATGCCGTCTGAAAAAGAGAGCTTTCTGCAATGGTACGATGAAAACCGTGAAAATCGGTTTCATTTTCAAACAGAGTTGAAAGATTACTGTAAAACAGATGTCATGATCTTGCGTAAAGCGTGCAACCTTTTCAGAGACGTTGTGATGGAGATGACAAAACAGGTTATGATTATTAAAACCAAATCCCGCAAAAGAAAAAAAATCATTGAAAACCTAGACCCATTTAGGAACATTACTCTGGTTTCGATGTGCATGTCTATTTATATGCACATGTTTTTAAAACCTGAAACCATAGCTCTAGTACCACCCGACCTCTATAACGGTAAACAGAAATGCTACTCCACTCCGTCTATTCAGTGGCTCATGTACGTCTCGGAGAAAGAGAACATCTTCATCCAGCACGCTTTGCAGGGTGGTGAATACCGCCTGGGCCGCTACTACCTAGACGGGTATGTGCTAATTTACGGGGTGCTAACCGCCTTTGAGTTCAACGGTTGTTTTTATCATGTTTGCCTGCATTGTTACAAGCCCCCTGAGTATAATAGACTGCAGGGTACCACATTTGAATATCTGCACAGTCGTACTCTGGCCAAGGTGCAGTATACTGAGAACAGCGGTTTTGCTTTGAGAACCCTCTGGGAGCACGAGAGGTTAGACGAGTTAGCAAAAGATGCTGAACTGAGCACTTTTATTAAGAGATGCCAGTTACCAGCACCTCTGGAACCCCGTGACGCCTTATTCGGCGGTCGTACAAATGCCATATAACTGTACCGTGTCGCTGGTGAGGGTGAGAAAATACACTACTATGACTTCACCAGTCTCTATCTCTATGTGAACAAAGTGAAGTTGTACCCAGTGGGGCATCCTAGGAACATATACAGGAACTTTAAGCCCCTCAACGAGTACTTTGGGCTCGTTAAGTGTCAAATTCACCCTCCACGGATGCTTTACTTCCCAGTACTTCCGTAAAGAGTCGACGGCAAGCTCATGTTCCCCCTATGCCGAACACGCGCTGAAAGTAAACAGACCAGCCTGTGTATACATAGTGATGAGCAAAGGCTGCTGGAGGGGACCTGATGTACCATTGAGGTACAAGCGGCCCTCAATAAAGGTTACCATCTCTGTAAAATACTGGAGATTTGGCAGTTTCCACACACCACAACTCGAACCTTTTCTGAGTACATCAACCTGTTTCTCAGAGATAAACAGGAGGCATTGGGCTATCCAGACTGGTACATTGATGAGCCCACAAAGCAAAAGTATATCGCTGATTACCATGCTCACGAGGGTATTACATTGAGACCCGAGTTCATTAAGGTTAACCCCGCCAGACGCCAGCTGGCCAAGCTCTGTCTTAATTCCTTGTGGGGTAAATTCGCACAGCGCACTAATCTGTCAAACACATCCATCGTCACAGACCCCGACGAGCTTTTTAAGTATCTATTTGCCCCATCTTATGACGTGTTCAGTTGTGAATTTATAGACGATTAGACGGCTGTTCCATGCTGGAAATACGCCAAAGAGTACCCCACATCTTGTAACAATATAAACATCTACATAGCATGCTTCACAACCGCTCACGCTCGTCTAGAGAGTTTTACAGACTGTTGGATAAGCTTCAGGAACGCTGTTTGTACCATGACACAGACTCCATTATTTTTGTTAGTAAAGAGGGTAATGAAGATCCGCCGCTGGGTGATTATCTAGGGGATTTGACCAGCGAACTCGAAAAGAATGAGTACATACTCAAATATATACGTCCTCAGGGCCCAAGACCTACAGTTACAAAACCTCTAACAACAAGGTCTGCATGAAGGTCAAATGCATCACTTTAAACGTTAACAACACGGTTAAAATAAATTTTGACAGTCTGAAGGGACTGGTGCATGAGTACTATGCATCGAGCGACCATGAAAATAGCCGAGCAATAGTCATAAATCACCCCAGCATAGTCAGGTCCAAAAAGAGGTGGGAAATTACAACACACCCATTGTATGAAACACTGCGCACAGTGTTTGATAAACAGGTCATCGCTGAGGACTACAAAACACTACTGTACGGTTATTAAAAAACATTAGAGTGAAGACCCCCAACCGCTATGGACACCAGGCTGCAACACCCATTCTCATGCATTCTAGCCAGCCCCTCAAATAGCAGTAAAAGTTATTTTATAAAGAAACTGCTAGAAAATGCTCCTGGTGTTTTATCTCAGACCCCTAACAACATTGTATGGCGTTATTCTTGCTGGCAAGATCTTTACACAGAACTCTCCCTAAAGTTCCCACACATTAGATTTATAGAAGGCATCCCTAATAACCTCAACGATGACGACTTGTTACCTAAACACCTTGTAAACATGGTCGTTGTGGACAATCTCATGCGTGAAGGAGGTGACCACCCTGAGATCGAGAGAGCTTTTACTCAATATTCACGTCATCGTAATCTGAGTATATGCTACATCGTGCAGAACTTGTTTTACAAGGTCAAAAGCAGTTGTTCTATAACTCTCAATGCCTCATACTTGGTCTTATTTAAAACCCCCTGCGACAAGCTACAGATAGCAACTATAGCTAAACAGATGTGCCCCAGAAACACCCAGTTTTTCATGGAAGCTTTTAACGATGCCACCGTAAAACCCCATGGTTATTTACTGGTCGATTTAAAACCCAACACTCTAGAAGACTACAGACTACACACCGGTATTTTCCCCCCAGACTTTCCAGTTGCTTACATACCTAAAACAGCCCCCAAAGCTTATAAAAAGACCCCTTAAGAAGACTTTTATAACATTTATACTCTAAACCTTGTAATATACTGTCACCATAATGTCTGCGCGGCTACGGTGAAATTTAGACCTCCTAAAAATGCTGGTCACAGCCAGCCCCATGAAAAGAAAAGCTATCCTATGCACTGCTTCGGACGATTTCGTTGCGGCCATTTCAGAAATAGCCCTAAACACCCTAAAAGGTAATGTTCCGATATCGTCGAGACAGTTCTGTGTGCTGAAGAAGAAGCTGCACATTATTAAGTAGCTAAGCAATAAAAGGGTGTCGCTCCTTTCTAAAAGGAAACTGGTCAAACAGACAGGAGACTTTATAGGTTCGCTGCTGGGTATAGCTGTACCTTTAATAACAGGTCTCCTGTCAAGGACATGATGGAGCACTCCCAAAAAATATACCTTGTGCCTCGCCATCAGCTGGAACAGTCGGGCCCATCGACCGCTGATGTTTGGGACATCCGCAGAAATGAGACACAGTGTCTCGATGCTGAGATCAAAACCATTTTGAACCGAACCAATTTAAAACCACACGACAAAGCGGGGCTTTACTCAGGAGCAATCCAAAACTTTTTACAGTATTACAAGCAACT
Source organism: Pleurodeles waltl (assembly GCF_031143425.1). NCBI lineage: Eukaryota > Metazoa > Chordata > Amphibia > Caudata > Salamandridae > Pleurodeles > Pleurodeles waltl. The sequence continues at coordinate 740,975,189 of NC_090450.1, read as the reverse complement.
GCACAATGAAAAAAACAAGCTAACTCTGTACACCCCCGCTGAGGAACAGCCGGCAGCTGACCCAGTAGCTCCTCAAGATCTTGGACCCTCACCCACCACGGACGCCTTTGCCGTAGACCTTTTAAAAAATATAAGTCAGAAGTATAGAGGGACTGCTCAAATGTTGCTCAGTAAAATGGCTGCTACTAAAGATTTGACCTCTTGGAACGACAGCGGTGAATTCGTTTACAAGGGGCAGCCTGTTGCTGGATCACACATGTATGATTTGGTCAGAGGTCTCACGCATGGTAAAACCCTATCGACACAAGACGCTCCTAAAGGTTGGGAGCAGTACCTAAGCGCCGCTGCGGAACTCAATATCCCCTCCACGATCATCGGTAATGCCGACCATCGGCGAAGGCTTGAAAGTTTGAAAGGTTCCGCCCCTGGTGTTTTCACCAGGGGACCCCTCGTGCCAACCTTGCCTTTCTTCCCGCAGCTAACACCGTCTAGGAGTGCTGACACTCTACAACTGGCTCCTAAAAAGAGACTGTTCAGAATGGGCACCTGGTTACTGCTCTAATGTAATCCCAAAATGTGAACCAATGTGCATTGTTAAAAGGTTTGCATGTCATAAGATTTTTACTTCATTTATTTTTTACCCTTGTACATGTTTGTTGTGAAAACTGTTTATAATAAACGCATTTAACATTTCATCAGTAGTCCGACATTTTTTTTTTTTTTTTAATGGTTTTAAAATGCGTGATGGGGATAAAAATGCATAGTCTGTTTTCAGGTTACAATGTTTTTTTTATTTTAGACAATCATCAGTACAATAGAGGCTTTACAAAGCCTTAAACCTTTGGCATACAACATATTCTGTTTTAACAATGCTCGACAGGGGCCTAGTCTTTTCATTCACATATATCATAACAATACCTTCGTAGTTCACTAGATCTGCGGAATACAGATTTAAAGAATTTCTAAATGTCATACCCTTAGACATTTTACTAACAAAATATATAGAATGTTTACCACATGTGATGGCTAGAGAATCCTGTACACACAGTTTGTTACACACAACAGTGGGTGATGCTTTTTTTACATATTTGAATATTGGTTTTGTATAAATGTCATGCTCGGGGAACTCCGCTAAACTGTCAAACATTATAACCTTGTCTACATCGAGAAATATTGCAGCCCAGTGTGTACCTCCCTTGTAATGCGGGTCAGTGTTAAAGACTAGGGTGCAGGGTCTTTCAGCGCCTATCTTTTCAGGTAGCCCATCGCTCGGAAATACACCTAAAAAGTATTTCTTAGCATACCTATGTCTACTTAAGAAGTCAAGTATCTCAGTAGTGTCCATTTTACAAGCTTTTAATGATAGTCAAACATAAGTTGGCGGGTGTGATTGACCTGAATAATGCTGTCAAATACAGAGAATATAACCATGTTCACATTAGTCACCAAGGCCTGTGTAAAACGTATTTCAGCTTTTAGATTTCCGTTTTTGATCAAATTGTAGTGGTCACCATCTTCCATATCCGGCGTCAGGTGGAACGCAAACAACGTATAGTCAGCCCCATACCCCTCTCTTGAAACAAAGACTCCTGAGTCCCGCAGATGTTTTCCCATTATCAAGACCAATCCGAGATATTCCCTGACAAAATTGGATGTTCCAAAACTCGGAGTGAATGGTTTTGCTGGGATAACAGCGCCCTCGTGGACCAGAGCGGCGTAGTTGATATCATAGTGCTTGAAGTTGAAAGGGTTCGAGGTATGGAGTCTGCTAAAAGCTGTATTGTCCACAAACCTGATGATGAGGAGTTTCGGTAACTGGCCCAGAAATAGGTTCTGCTGCTGCGTTAGTCTAGTTCTGGCGGGGATGGTGAATATCTTCAGAGCCACTCCTTCAATGGCATACTTTGCGATTGATAGTTGTAAAGCTTCAGCATGGGCCAGTCTGACACTCGGTGACACTTTTACTCTCTTTACAAACAGACTTGAGGACAATATAACCAGTTTATACTGTTCCACATCGCCACTGATGAGACAGAATGCGTCCGTGTTGTGGTTGAATTTGATCTTAAGATCTATACCGTTGATTAGAAGCTTATCTTGGAAGAAAAGGTCTGAATGTATGCGCCCCAGGAGATCAAATTGACTACTGCCGGCTGCAAAGCTGGCTCTTTTTTTAAAACCAGCGTTGGAGTCATCTAACGCCGTGTCCGCAAAATGCGCTTCAGTATCTTTGTAGAAGAGTCCCGCTGAAAGTTGTGTATCCAGGGCTTCGCAACTGTAATTTAGAATACTCTCTATGTATGCCATGTAGGCGTACATGTTATCACTCTGCGTGACGAGTCGATTGCCCAGGTTAATGTCCACTTGATTGAACATGGTTGCGATGGGGTAAGCGATCAGCGCCACTTTAGTATCATCCTCGATGTTGGTGCCGTTCGCTTTGGTTATTTTACATATGAGGTGTAACAGGGTATTGTTGAGATCCAGATACATATCCGTCTACCCTGATACATAAAACTACCGGCGCCAGAGGTGTCAGAGCAACTGGTCTCGATGCTGGTCTGTGTGGGTTTAAGAGAAAACAGATCTAGCTCTGATTTGGCACATTCACCCGAGGGACAGTGTACGAAGGACATGATAGCGGCTTTAAAAAATATTTGCACTAGAACGCAGCCTCTTCTTCTTCTTGGAAGGTCTTTTCCGTCTTACGACTCTTCTTTTGTGTGGGCCTTTTGAAGAAGTCCTCTATTTTTTATAGGGCATTGGCGGGCCCCTACGCCTCGAAGCCCTTCGCCTCCTTTTAAGACCAGCGCGCGCCTTGTACAGCAACCCTGCTCCTCTCTGGGATTGTTTATTCATGCGCTCTGCAACAGCCGACGTTACAGAGCCCACAAGCGGCAGTTTTAACGTGAGGTTTTGCAATTTCGTATCCCCGTCTCAAGAATGGCATGGCACTTCTAAACAAACTCCAAAAGAAGCCCCCAAATCGGGCACCGTACATAATGGGGCCCCCTTGAAAGTAGGGCGGTGGGCCCCCATAACCGGCCTGAACTCTTTAATAATCCCTGTACATTGAGGGATCCCGTACGTTTTCATAATGACCATTGCGCCTGCCTTATAGTCACCATCACGGCGCAGCATTAAACAATAACTTTCCCGTATTTTAAGGTCACCGGCTTTGATTGATCGTCGTAGATCATGATGGTTATAGTGTCAAAATGTTTTTGGGAAATTGCCACGTAGTCGGGTTTGTGATGTTGTATATTAACCATTGTGTTATTTTCCCCCTTCACAGGGACCCATCTCAACAACGGTGAATAACTGTCACCAATCCTCTGTGGTTCTACAATGTCGCTATACACGTAGAGTGTATAAAATCCGCCGTTAATATCAGGGCACATAGGGTCTGGATCCACCTGCCTTTTCACATGTTGTACAGTCCCTAAAACCCTCTGTAATTTACCTGAACAGTTAAACACTGTACTGAGCTCCCGGGCTTTAAGAAATACTTTTCTTCTAACATTATCTGACACCAGATGTATATTCGCATACATTTCAATCCTGCCTATAGATTTGTTGATGGCGTCGACCACCGAGGAAACGGTTGGGTAATAGCCATGAGGAAATCCCACGTGGATGCCTAAATTTAGCCTCGTGTTTTGTAAATGTATTCCACGTTCTAGGGTATTGTATCTCCGTTAGGGCCACCTCCCATGGCCCTTTCAAGTCCGCAGGTTTTGCCAGTTTCACCGTATAATTAGAAATCTGATTGCTGGGGAACATGCCCTTCGAAGCGTTGGACGGCAGCGTAATATAAAAAGGTGAGTTCCCCATCACAGCGCTTACAGCGCAGCCTCAAACCCCGTGCAGCGAGCTGTCCAACACCCAACTGTTAAATTTCTCGGCCCACCCCCGCCATTTGACCAACGCCTGTCTCTTGGCTCCGATGCCTTTCCTTTTCAGAACCTTTTCAACCATGTACACCCTGTTCGGAACATAGGGCACCTTTTGTAACTCTTCGGTGTAAAAGACACCCGATACCTCTTCCCCAGCATAGTCCTTCAACTTGTAAATATATACCCCTTCTTTAAGCTCCACACTTTCCACTATGAATATCTCATCGCTGAATGTCTGTTGGTAGCCTTTGGTGAAGACACACTTCAACTTTGAAACCCTGACATGATCCCCTTCTTTTAAAACCGGTTTCTTGACCCTTGATGCAAGACGACTGCCATACACGATTCTCCACACCTTTAACGAATTATCAGCTGTTACCTCCACGGGGGCCATTTTGATTGTTCTATGGTAATTGGCGTTATAAACATCTATAAAAGCCTGTAGAACATCCACGTATATCTGTAGGTATTGTTGGATGTGAAATATCGCCACATCTTTGATTTTAAAGTTTTGTTAAAACGCTCTACAACCACTGCTTTTACCTCTGTATGCGTTACAAAATGTTAAACAGCGTGCTGCTTTAATAATTTCTGGAAAGGTTTGTTTAAAAATTCCTTTCCGGCGTCTGTTTGTAGTTTTTGAGGTACTTGCCCTCTCGCAAAGATGTCTTCAAAGGCGGCTGTGACGCCGTTACCACTTTTATTGTTTAACTCCTCTGCATAGGCATACTTGGATAATACATCTATGACTGTTAATATATACACCACACCGTTGTTATGTTTTGCTAGATGTTGAAGACTGATTATGTCCGCCTGCCACTGATAATCTAGCTGCGTGCCAACGACTGTGGCCCGCCTCTTAAAATGTCTCCTGGCTGGCTTGTGGAGCGAATACGCCTCTTCCCCCGCTAACCAGATCTTCACCTTTGATCGGTTTAAAGACTTGTTTTCAACTCGTGCCCTTCTAAATAGAGCTTCGCTGCCACTGAAGCTTCCAACTTCCGTGCATCGTAAGAAAACCTCCTTAAAGCATCCCCCACCATGTTGTCACACACAGCAACCACAAAATGAAAGACATTTGTTTTGTGTAAGCTCGCTTTATTAAACATAAAAACATAAAAGACTGCTGGTCACCTTGAGGTCATATGACGGCATATACATAGCATGACACATGTTACACATATTACTCCAAGTTGTTCCTTTTACCAGGTCTCAGCATTACAAGCTTTGATATTTTTATAGCTATACTCTCAATAGCTCTAGACATGACCTCCCGCTCCTCCCGCCTATAACTCTGGATGCTCAGGATGCTTACAGCATTAAGCAGTTCATACAGTTCTAGGTCGGACAGTATAGGACCTTTATTTGTGAAATAATCTTCAGTCATGAGCTCCAAAGCACTGTGTAGCCCCATCAGTGGTGAAAGTCTTAACTCTCACGTCCAGTCTCGTGCCGCACTCCAGTATTTATCCGCTGCGGGTAGCCACGCGTTGATACACCATTTGGCGATACACACAGGACTGTTGAACTGCAGCGCAGCCGCCGGTTCCGTAATGTTTAAATAGCGCAGAGTCACAGGGTGTATTTCAGCTATTTTCTCTTTAACCAACACATATCTCAATCTCCCGATACAGATGTAGCCAGGGTGTGACTCATAGACATCTTGCCCCACGACACTCTGATTCTCGTCCTAAAAGTGAGTAAGTATGGAGCGTTAAGTAACACCGTTATGGTCTGTTGTCCATGACCGCTGTTTTTATTTATTTATTATTATTTTATTTTTTTAAACAACTTTCTGGGGGCTAAAGCAGTAATTCTTCTATTTTTATAATAAATATCACACATATGTCTTTCTATGACCCTTTCTATCAAACTTTTGTCAAAATAGGTACATAGCCCCTGCATGCACTTCAGTTTTGAGCGGGCTCAGAAGCGTATCGGATCTCATTGACAGTATCTGCCAAGATCTTAATCATATCTTCATGGACCCCTTTCTTCACAGATGCCAACCCATACACCACCCTTAACAACCTATATACCTTGTGCGGATCTAAACGGCTGCATATGTTTCAAATTGCTCTGGCAGTGTACGTCTCGTATAGACAGTTGTGAGCCTCCTGCTGTGGCTCGTTAATTTTATGCCCGTAACACAGGTTATAATAGTCACGTTTAACACATCTATGCACAACAGCTGCCGCAAAACCTTAAACAGGCCATATGGCGTCGTAGGGTACGCTCAACGTTTCCTTTTCATAATCGGTGCTAATGTAAGTGCTGACACATTTCTTACTCTGCTCTTTGTTCTGGCTTGTAATACTTTCAGACTGTCTGGAACAGCATAAGCAGTAAACATTTACATTGTTAACCTTTGGCGTAGAACCCTCTAGTGCATCGCTTTCAGCAGTTGTTTTCTACTGTTCAAAAAGAAAGGTAAAAGACATAGTATTAGTTAAAAGTATGATAACGATATACACATGATAATTGTCTATAGAGTCTTTACTAACTTCAACATTTTTGCCACCCTCTGCGGCGCCTCTGAAATCTTGCAAGTCGCACATGTCCATTGGTGTATAAGTGACTTCGGATTTTACAGTTGCTGGTTGCATCAGGATGGCCTCTGGATCTGGGCCCTCCTGAAAACCCATGTCTTCATAGATCGGCGAATTTGGTGGTGCTACACCTTCTTCAACATCTTCATCATCGTTGAAGTAGATTGCAACACTTAGTTCGTCTTTTGAGGCTTCGCTGTCGCTGCTATCAACCTTTGATGGGTGACACCAGTTGCGGCAAATCCTTGAGGCTGAGCTTTTCAAGCCGTTGGCACAGTTCCTCTTGCAACCCTGTAACGTCGGAACCACCGTCTTTAGGAGGAGTCTGCTGTGCATTCTCATCCATCACCACCAGTGCGAGGGTCCAATAGTATCTATTGATAGGGTTCTGGACTCCTGAGGCCGTGGCTTTTCTGGCTATCGGATTGTATCTCTTGATGTTGCCTAGACACCCTATTCCAATGCTAGATCACGGTTTGATATGTTGCGCTAACCGTCACTTAAGTGTATTTGGCGGTTCAAAAAGGGCGTACGCCTCTACAGCCCATAACTATCACATGCTCACATTGGCGGCTCTTATACGTTGCTAGGTTACACGTGGTGCTAACCACATGTCACGGCTTTTGCATCATTTGACCATCCCCTCTTTTTGAACTAGTCAACCGGGAAGAGGTCTGGCCAGCCAGCCCACTTCGCAGCCCTGTGAGGGGAGCCCCAAACAGCCACTTGGTCCTGAATGTCTGACATGTCCAGATCTGTCCTCTTAGGCTCTGAAACTGCTTGCACAACACCAAAGCATTCATTTTACACAGTCCATGGACCAACACCCTGGGGCTAGGACCCAGGCACATGGCTAACACGTGACGTCATGAGGTCACAATCCACGTGACACCTCTACACCCCATGTCACTTGTGGGGCGGGCTCTCTGGGGCACCGGAAGTCCCAGTAACGGAAGTGACGTCACTCCTGGGGCGGGATAACTGTCACTTTACAGTTGGTGAGGAAAGGTATCCCCTCCTACTACTGAGGGTGAACGGTGTTGTGTGTGTGCGTCTGAGTGTGTGCATGAATGTGTGAGTAAGTGTGTGAATGCGTCTGTGTGTGTTGTGTTGTTTGCGTGGTTGTATGCGTGTGAGTGAATGTTTGTAAGAATGGTGAAGTGAGTGCGTGTCTGCATGTCAGTGTGATTGTGTGTAAGGATGTGTGCGAGCATGTCTGGAAGTATACGTGTATGAATGCGTGTATGCCAGTGTGAGTGATTGGGTCTATGCGTGGTGCATGTCAACAGGTGTGTGTGTGTATTGAGGGGGTGTGATGATTGGAGGGGGTGGGGGGTGTGTGTTTGGATCAGGGGTGGGGGGGGGTGTATTTGGATCAGGGTTGGGGATGTGTTTGGATCAGGGTGGAGTGTGTGTTTGGATCGGGGTGGGGGTTGTAGGTGAACGTCGGGGGTGGTGGGGTTAGTGTGTGTATGGGGGTGGGGCTTTGGATGGAGGGGTGGGGGTGTCAGGTGTGTGTTGGGGGGGTGGGGGAGCCGCCTACCGGGGACAGGGAAGGAATTCCCTGTCACCGATATACTGCCATGGTTTTCGTGGTATTGCTAATGCCACAAAAACCATGGTGGTGGGCAGGTTCATATTGCCACTGGCGGTACTGTGCTGGCCGCCGGGCTGGAGATTGATATCCCCGGCCCGGCAGCTGATACTGCCATGGTGGTATGAGTGGAGAAGTGGCAGGTTGGCTGCAGCAAACCCGCCATTCTCATAATGTGGCGGTTTGTACCGCCAGCCTGTTTGTGGTACTACCGCCACATTAACACTCACCGCCGGGGTCATAATGACCCCCACAGTTTATGTCTGATGAGTGCATATATGTCATGTTTGTGACATTGGGGTAACAACAAATTCTCTGCTGCACCAGCAGAACTGATATATGTTTATTTTTCATAGTAGCAGTAAGGTGTAGGAAATCAATGGAAGGGTGACCTTCAGGCCGCAGTTACTGCCCACAGTATATTAGGTTTCATGACACTTTATGGTTGCCATGTCCAGCTTCCTAGCTGTGGTACACACTTATAAACGTAAGGACATCTCTGGTTTTAATTTATAGATTTACAGCAGATCTTTGAAGGTTTTTGATGTCTGCTTGGATGTAACGCGTAGGATATCCTACAGAGGTATTTATTTGCAGACTAGATTTCATGCACCAGCTAGCAAGGTAGAACTGACCAGGCCACTTGTATTAATGTTGGATTCATTGTATGCATCTCGTTCTCTATAACATACTTTTGTGGATCCCGGATTGCTGAACTTTAAGCCTTGTTGCACTGTTACCTGCCTGGATAGCACGCACTTTATTTTGTCAGTTGTTTTTATGACGTAATGGTTATTGTTTTTAAGTAGTGTGATGCACTTTACTTCTTTTATGCATTTTAACCAAAAATTTTATGAAGATGAAATGATGACGATAAACAAGAATCTCTCAAGATGATGGAAATGAAGAACCAGAGGAGTTAATTACACTGTGTGGATTACAATTAGTCAGGAGAGGAGAGAATCATATCACTTGTAGGGCAACGAAGTACAAACACTATGGGCCTCATTACGAACCTGGCGGCCGGCGGTAAGCTGGCAGTAACACCGCCAACAGGCTGGCGGTGTTACTCCAGCTATTGTGACCGTGGCGCAATAGCCACGGCCATACCGCCGGCCCCTCCACTATACCGCCAGGGTTTCGCCTGGCGGTCATAATCCCCAGAGCAGCGGTGCAAGCACCGCTGCCCTGGGTATTATGAGTCCCCGACCGCCAGCCTGGCCACAGCGGTAAACACCGCCATGGAAAGGCTAGCGGTAACGGGGACTTGGGGTGCACCTTGGGGCCCCTGCACTGCCCAGGCACTTGGCATGGGCAGTGCAGGGGCCCCCAGGCATAGTCCCGTCGCGCATTTCACTGCCCGAATTTTCGAGCAGTGAAATGCGCAATGGGTGCTACTGCACCCGCTGCACATCAGCATTGCTGCTGGCTCTATTACGAGCTGGCAGCAATGTTGATGTGACTTTTCCGCTGGGCCAGCGGAAAAGTCATAAAGGGGAGCCAGATTTACTGGCGGTATTCTGTCTCCCGCAGCCTCGGCTGTCTTTTTAAAAGACCGCCGAGGTTGTAGTGAGGGCCTATATTGTGAATAAATAGCAAAAACACAGCTTGTTTGTAGAAAGTTGTAACCGGTAATCCTCATCATGTAATTCATCAAGAAATGTCAAGAAATGGTAGAAGATTTTAATAGCCGTCACTTATTTTCAAGCCGTAAACACTACGATGTGACCAGTGGATCATTTATCCCCGTGGGCAAGGTGAGACAATGACTTGACATGAGTTATCAAGAGTAACAGACAGTGCAAAGGGACTCATACCTTAGAGTGAACAAGACCAGTAATGGTCGAAGCATGTCGATGAATCTTTGTGCTTTTTTTGTAATAATGAAGAGCTTACACTCTCACACAAGGGTGCCCTGGCCTCCTCTGGGTATTTTGCAGAGGAATGAGTGGCTGGTCACCACAAAACTGAAAGCACCTTCTGGTGAACAAGGCTGAGCGCTGTGAGGAGCTACAGACTTGAAATCTTGTGGACATGTTTTTACCACCGGCGGAAGGCCGTATCAAGCTGGGAAGAGATGAAAGCCCGAGTTAACGCCACCACTGGCCTATGGTTAAGGTATTAGTAGAATGAGACGGGAAAGTGACATTGCACTGATCAACTCCCGTGAGGTATGTGGGACTGGCAGGAAAGTGTAATATGACCAGAGATACTTACTCGTTGTGTATAACAGATCCCTATGTAACAAGCAGATGAAAAGTTGAAACAGTGTTACTGAAAGGACATATACAGTTACATTTTATCAGAATCTGTTTCTAAAGGCACTATGGCCCTCATTACAACCCTGGCGGTAAATCCCGCTTACCGACGCGCTGAAGGCCGCCAACATACCGTGGCGGAAATCCGCTATAAGTATTACGACCCACATCTTGGAATCCGCCACAATACAGACACCCACACAAGTCCGCCACACCAAAGGTCAGTGATAAACTGGTGATACCAAAACCCACACCGTCACACCAACAGGAATACGCCCACACTATCACGACCCACGAATCAATGCGGCAGTCTTTCAATCATGGTAATCCATTGGCGGTACACACCGCCACACTCAAAATACACACACACTTACAAAACACAACTACATTGGACAATTCAAAATACACACACCTGATACACATACACACACCACACCCACACACTCACACCACTATAAAACACACACTCACATTACCCACAACCCCTTACACCATTTTTTTTTGAAGTAGCAGATAGAGAGAATAGCAAACACAACACCAGCATCCACAGGCACACAACACCATCACTCATACAACATCCACGCACCTCAAACAACACACCCCTACACAACACATCACAACAAACATCACCTCACACATCACCCACACCACATCATGGCACCTCAAAGACACCCCAGGTTTTCTGAGGAGGAGCTCAGGGTCATGGTGGAGGAAATTATCCAGGTAGAGCCACGGCTTTTCGGACCACAGGTGCAGCACACCTCCATTGCTAGGAAGATGGAGCTATGGCGGAGAATCGTCGACAGGGTCAATGTGGTGGGACAGCATCCAAGAACAGGGGATGACATCAGGAAGAGGTGGAACGACCTACAGGGGAAGGTGCGTTCTGTGGTATCCAGACACCAGATTGCAGTACAGAGGACTGGCAGTGGACCCCCACCTCCTCCCCTACAACTAACAACATGGGATGAGCAAGTCTTGGCAATACTGCTTCCTGAGGGCCTCGCAGGAGTAGCAGGAGGACTGGACTCTGGTAAGTCATATCTTTACTACTATATCCAGCCACCCCACCTGCATGCCATCACATACCCCCACCCTCACCCCATCACTCCAACACCTCACATATGCCCCACCATCACAACCCACCCATCCCAATCCCAACCCCTGCATGCAACACCTCTGCATAGACACCCATCACCAAAGCATGTCCAGTACAGATACTCACCCAGGCCCCAAAATCACTAATCACACGAGGGCCAACACAATAATGCAAGCACAGGAGTAGAGGGTAACTCACCCATTGCACAAGGTGGCACACACAGATACAATAACTATGCATTTACACCCCAACAGGACCCCTACCCAACGTCACCGGACAGGAGGTGCCAGACATATCCAGTACCCCCACAGAAGAGACCCACAGTGACAACAGCAGCTCTGCACGCCTGGATCAAGATGACCAGCCCAGCCCATCAGGGACCTCTGGACAGTCGGTTCCCCTGCCACAGTCACAAACTACCACAGACCCTCCCCCCTCAGGAAACACCAGCACAGCACCAACCCAGCGGGCCCATCCCTCTTTCCCCAGGACACGTCAATCAGCAGTGTATCCACCACTACAGGGACCCCAAGCAAACCCACCAACCCAAGACAATCAGGGGCCTGGGGTCAGTGGCAGTGGGCACACGGTTCAGGGGACAGAGGCACAGGATAACAGGGAAACTGGGAGGACTGCTGTGCGACAGGGGGAGGACAGGCCCAGGGAACCCACTCTCCACGAGGCACTCTCCAACATCATGGGAGCATACCATCATTCCCAGGAGACCATGTGCACGGTACTGGCCAAGTTTCAGGAGACCCAGCGGATGCAGGAGGAACACTACCTGGGGATCAGGGAGGACTTGAAGTCCATCAACACCACCCTGGTCACCATTGCAGGGGTGCTGGCAGACCTGGCCAACACCATGAGGGACACAGTGGCACACAAACGGGCCCCTGACACTAGCCTGAACGATGAACAGCCCTCCACCTCCGCTGGCACTAGTGGACAGGAGGTCCCGCCACCAGACCAACAGGCCACCAGCACCCCACCCTCCTGCAGAAGGAGAACCAGCCCGCAAACGGTCCCTGAGATCCAGGAACAAGACAGAGAACACTGCCAAGACCCCCACCAGGAAACAACACTCTCCTGATTGTCACCCTTTTGTCCCACTTTGTCACCCTGACAACTTTGAACTGCCATTACTCCACTTCCTATGCCCCCTTGGACAATGCACCTGTGAGACCAAGAGACTGGACTCTACCATGGGCATTCCTCATCCATCACCCCAGCCCATTGCACAGCCCCCTCCACTTATCTGCACAGAAATAACCAACCTTGAATTACAAATCTATCTGGAGTCAGTCTGTACTTTCACAAATGTGTAATTGTAACCTCTCAGAAATATAGCAATGTCAATGTTCATGTTCACATACCAATGTTAGACAGTTGTTGGGCAGCAGTAAACTTAGCAGAAGGCAGAAAGTGGGACCCATATCTGTGAAATGGAAAGCCAAAGTGACATGTCAGGGTCCATACACAGAGGTAAAAAGGCAGATTTATGCAATGTCCTACAGTAGTATGATATGAGAAAAGTAGTGCCATCCTCTTACCTGTGTCTCACTGGAAGTATTGCATGATGATGTTGTTTCGGTTGTCTATATCTTCTTCTTCTGCCTCCTCTTCTTCACTGTCTACAGGCTCCACAGCTGCCCCAAGACCATCATCAGGCCCATCCTCATGCAGAAAAGGCACCTGGCATCGCAAAGCCAGGTTGTGCAACATACAGCATGCCACGATGATCTGGCACACCTTCTTCGGTGAGTAGTATAGGGAGCCACCTGTCAGAGGGAGGCACCGGAATCTGGCCTTCAGGAGGCCGAAGGTGCGCTCTATTATCCTCCTAGTTCGCCCATGTGCCTCATTGTAGTGTTCCTCTGCCCTTGTCCTGGGATTTCTCACTGGGGTCAGTAGCCATGACAGGTTGGGGTAACCAGAGTCACCGCAAATATCGAGGGACAACTGTTAGACATCCTCCAACCCTTAGGGACTCTCCCATACCCAGACACCTATGTCAACTGTGGTGGGACCTTGGGCTCACCTATTAGCACACCCGGTGCCTCTGTAGTTGCCCCATCACATAAGGGATGCTGCTATTCCTCAAAATGTAAGCGCCATGCACTGAGCCAGGTTACTTGGCATTGACATGGGAGATGTACTAGTCTGCCAAACACACCATCTGCACATTCATAGGATGGTAGCTTTTGCGGGTTCTGTACACCTGCTCATTCCTGCGTGGGGGGACAAATGCCACGTGTGTACCATCAATGGCACCAATGATGTTGGGGATATGTCCCAGGGCATAGAAGTCACCTTTCACTGTGGGCAAATCCTCCACCTGAGGGAAAACGATGTAGCTGCGCATGTGTTTCAGCAGGGCAGACAACACTCTGGACAACACGTTAGAGAACATTGGCTGTGACATCCCTGATGCCATGGCCACTGTTGTTTGAAAGGACCCACTGGCTAGGAAATGGAGTACTGACAGGACCTGCACTAGAGGGGGGATTCCTGTGGGATGGCGGATAGCTGGCATCAGGTCTGGCTCCAACTGGGCACACAGTTCATGGATTGTGGCACGATTAAGTCTGTAGGTGATAATGATGTGTCTGTCTTCCATTGTCGACAGGTCCACCAGGGGTCTGTATACCGGAGGATGACGCCATCTCATCACCTGCCCCAATGGAAGTTCCCTAAGGAGGAGAAGGGTGAGCAGAAGGTCATACACCACATAGGTTTCACAAGGCTGTTTAGAACAATCGTGATGTAATCAGTGTGTGGCGCTGTCTGTCCGTATTCCTGGCCAAAAGTGCTGTGACGCAGTTAGTTGCCCTGCCATGTGCCCCCTGAAATGGCGGCTGCCTGACCTGTAAGGAGGGACAAGGGGAAATGGGGTAACTGCGCTGGCGTTGTGCAGTGTCGCGGTAGGCGGTCGAAGACCACGGTGCAATTCAGCATTGGTTATCATTGGGCCCTATGGGTTCCAGGAGCCAATGACGATGTACGCCAGCGGTGACGGTACGCACCGCCGCGGACATGACTGCCATTTTCTATCTGTTCACTCACTTGATACCTGACCTTCAACAGGAGAAGACCTACACTGCAAGTGCTGCTGTGACCTGAGTCTGGAAGCGACAATGGCTACAGTGTCTGGGGAAAGGGCCCCTGCCTTCACTGTGGAGGAGGTGGAGAAACTGGTGGATGGGGTCCCCCCAGTACATGCTACTCTGCGGTCCTCCAGACAAACAGGTGAGTACACTGTGAGCATGATGCATGGCACATGAATGTATGGAGTGTCGTGGATGGAAGAGACAGGGGGGGCAGAAGCCAGCATGTGAGGATGGTGAGTGTATGTTTTTCTGGGCCAGGGTGGGAGATTTGTAGCCAATGAGTAAGAAGAACCGGACGGGGGAGTAAAATCCATTCTTACTTCACTATTCCTCTAGGTCAGCGCCCACCAGAAGAAGGGGATTTGGCGTGCCATCGCCAAGGAAGTGCAGACCCTGAGGGTCTACCATAGACTGAGTACCCATTGCCGCAAAAGATGGGAGGACCTGCGCCGCTGGAGCAAGAAGATGGCGGAGGCCCAGCTGGGGATGGCCTCCCAACGTGGAAGGGTGCCTGCCGCACCATTACCCCCCTGATGTATCGGATCCTGGTGGTGGCATTTCCTGAGTTGGATGGGCGCTTGAGGGCATCACAGCAGCCACAAGGGGGTGAGTACAGTCTCAGCTGACTCTGCGCGCATAATGAGGTTTCTGGGTGGGGGAGGTGGGCTGTGGGTTCCCCTAGGCCAGGGCAGACGCGCCAAGGTAGATCCATTGTTTTGCAGGCTCAGTGCCACTCCAACCCCAAAAGTGGTAGTGGCCCTCTACACCTAATCAGGCTCTGGTGGGTTCCAGTTGTGCATCAAATGGGTCTAGGCAGAGTCTACCATGGGCATTTGCTTTTCCCCTGAACTGTTAGTGCATGGGCTAGTGCATAGGGCTGCTCCCTGTGTGTTGTGTCCGCCAACGGTAGTGGTGTTGCAGGTATTGACTATGTGTCTCTTCTGTCTTTCCCCCCTTTTTGTTTTGTCACCCTGTCCTTGTGTGCATTAGCATCATCTGGCGGAGGAGCATTGGCACCGGAGCAAGAGGGAGCTGCAACCCACATGGCCCTGGAGGATGGATTTACGGAGTCTGAAGGCACCAGTGGGACGGAGGGCGAGTAGAGCTCCACAACGGGGATAGGAGGAGACACCAGAGACTCCTCCTCTGATGAGAGCTCCCTTGCGGTGGCGGGCACCTCTGTGCCCACCGCATCAACAGGTACAGCCGCCACCCCCCCTACCAGCACAGCCCTCCCAGCAGCCCCTCAGCTTGTTTCCCGTGCCCGCTCTCCCAGGAGGGTGGGCATCTCCTTCCACTCAGGCACCTCAGGCCCTGCCCCAGTCAGCCCTGCTGCCCTCAGTTAGGAGGCTATTGACCTCCTGAGAGCCTCACTGTTGGGCAATCAACCATTTTGAATGCCATCCAGGGTGTCGAGAGGCACTTGCAACAAACAAATGCATACCTGAAGGGCATTCATTCTGGCATGGCAGCCCAACAGAGAGCATTTCAGGCTCTGGCCTCAGCACTGATGGCAGCCATTGTCTCTGTGTCCAGCCTCCCCCCTCCACATTCCACTACCCAGACCCAATCCCCTGTACCTCAGCCTATCCCAAGCACACCATCAGACCAGCATGCACACTCATCAACACACAAGAGTGGACATGGCAAACATAAGCACCACACATCCCACAGGCACTCACACAAGCACCATTCCCATGTAGACACACCAACATCCACTGCCTCCACTGTGTCCCCCTCCTCCACGTCCTCCTCCTCCCTCCCAGTCTCATCTCCACTCACACCTGCATGCACTACATCCTCAGCCACTACCTCCATCACCAGCATGCCCATCACCACACACCGCTCACGTGCAATCACCACCCTCACTACCATGCACACGTCCCCTGTGTCCTCTCCCAGTGTCTCTGTGAGCCCTCCTCCCAAAGTACACAAACGCAGGCACACACCCACTCAACAGCCATCCACCTCACAACAGCCTCCATCCCATGCACCTTCACCCAAATTCAGCAGACGTACACCTCCTACAACCACTACCTCTTCCTCCACTCCCAAACCCCCTCCATCTTCCCATCCCAGTGTGTCTAAAAAACTTTTCCTGGCTAACACTGACCTCTTCCCTACACCTACACCCCCCGTTCTTCCCCTAGGGCCAGGATGTCCAGATCCCAGCCCAGCACCTCAGCCACCAAATCCTTCAGCACTGTGGTCCCTGCAAGTCCGGAACATCAAAGTCGGCACCCATCAGGGCTGCCAGTGTGCCACCTAGCGAGGCCAAGGATCAGCCCATTCCGCCACCTGCCAAGGTGAAGAAGGTGCCCACATTCCGTAGGGAAAAGCCACACCAACCACCCAGGCAGGCCTCCTCCAAGCCAAAAGGGGACAGTGCCAAGGTCCCAGCAGCGACTTCCAAGGTGGGGAAGGGACACAAGGCTAAAGGGAAGTCAGCACAGGGCACGGAGCCTCTGGCTGAGGGACTGGTGTCACCCCTTCTGGCAAACAGAGCAGCAACCTGTACGGCGGTGGACACCGCCACCTGCACTGCCAGCTGCCCCGCCACCTGCATCGCCACCTGCACATCTGGTGCCTCAGCAACAGTCCCGAGCATCATCCCCAGTGGGCAGCCGTCCGAGGCGGCAGGAGACGTCCTGCTGTCTCCCTCCACAGGTGCTGACACATGCACCACCGGCAGCATCTCTGCCACAGACACCGCTGCAGCCACCGCCACCAGCCCTGCGACTTGCACAGACAGTGCCACCACAGCCGACATGGTCAACATTCCCAGTGGACAGCCGTCCGAGGCTGCAGGAGACGTCCTGGACCCTGCACAGCGTACATGAGGCACCACAAACAGCACTGTTAGTACCAGCAGTTGGCAGGCAAAGTCGCAGCAGGGTGGAGTGTGTCTCTGACTCCATGGAGTATCATGCTACCTGTTCCCAGGCAATCTCGTGGCATACACACCCAGGTGAGGGAATGGGACCTGCCACACAGCATTTGCAGCACTCTGGGCACAAAGCCCCCTCCAGAACCAGTGGAGAAGAGCATCCACTACCCCAGTCCTTGGCAGGATGAAGCACTCTGGGCACAAAGCCTCCTCCAGAACCAGTGGAGAACTGCATCCACTACCCCAGTCCTTGGCAGGATGAAGCACTCTGGGCACTAAGCCCCCTCCAGAACCAGTGGAGAACTGCATCCACTACTCCAGTCCTTGGCAGGATGAAGTACTCTGGGCACAAAACCCCCTCCAGAACAAGTGGAGAAGAGCATCCACTAACCCAGTCCTTGGCAGGATGAAGCACTCTGGGCACAAAGCCCCCTCCAGAACCAGTGGAGAACTGCATCTACTACCCCAGCCCTTGGCAGGATGAAGCACTCTGGGCACAAAGCCCCCTCCATAACCAGTGGAGAAGAGCATCCACTACCCCAGTCCTTAGCAGGATGAAGCACTATGGGCACAAAGCCCCCTGAAGAACCAGTGGAGAACTGCATCCACTACCCCAGTCCTTGGCAGGATGAAGCACTCTGGGCACTAAGCCCCCTCCAGAACCAGTGGAACATGTCACACACTTGAGAGACTGTGGCTTTGCACTCCCCAGGATAAAGCAGTGGGCAAACCTCCCACTTAAGAGACTTGAGAGACTGTGGCTCTGCATTCCCCAGGAGAAAGCAGTGGGCAAACCACCCACTTGAGAGACTGTGGCTTTGCACTCCCCAGGACCAATCTGTGGGCATGGAGCCCCCTCGTGGAGCAGTGGTGTAGTCCCTTCATCCGGCTGAGGTGCCCCCCTCCCCTTCTCCCTGAGGTACCTGTTTATTTTTGACCTGATGCCCCAGCAGTGTTCTCTCCGTTTACAGTCAGGTATCATGTGTGGGCTTCGCCCATGCATTTTGGGACTACTGGTCCACGGACAATGATTGGAACACTATCCGGACTTGTGTAGTTGCTGTACATATTTGTATTACTGATCTGTTACAGATCTGTTTCCATATCTGAATTTTCGATGATTACACTCATTACAATCATTTCATTTTGTCCTTGCGTTCTTCCAGGGGGTTACGGGGTGTATATGTAATGTTGCGGCATGTATTTGTGTGTATAGTTTTGTGGGTGAGGGTGGGGATGGGGGTGGGGTTGTTGCGTGTTGCGTGTGTGTGTCAATCTCTTTTTCCTCCCCCCTACCCTATGTGCTAGGTGCAGTACTCACCGTGGTCGTCGCCGCGTCTTTGCTCCTCCTGGTAGAAGAGAAGGTAAACCAACATTGGTAGCACCTGAAGTTCGGGCTCCATGGCGTCCTAGTTTCTCGTAGGGTGTCGAGAAAGACTGTTTCCGCCGTGCTTTTGATGGCGTTGGTACCACCCCGGAAAAGGTGGCGGATTGGTGTCTTGTAATACAGTGGGCGGTACATTGTGTTCTGCCTGTCTGTTGGCGGTTACCGCTGCGGTGTTTGTTTCTACCGCCGTGGCGGTCGGAGTGTTAAAGTGGCTGTCTATGTTGGCGGTTTCCGCCATGGTCGTGATTCCAGTTTTTTACCACCGGCCTGTTGGCGGTATTACCGCCGCTTTAACACCGACCGCCAGGGTTGTAATGGGGGCCGAAATGTTGTTTCAAGGAAGGCAATTTCAAACTATAAAAAGATTTGGGTGTTCATGTGGTGTGAGTGATCTGCACACACACTGTTAGTGTGTGTAATTGAACTGAGAGGAGGAATTAAAGCATAATGGAAAACAAAGAGGCTAAACAGCAAGCAGATGTGAGGGATTTTTCATTCGGATTAGACTATGTAGTATATCAAATATAGTGGAACAAACAACAAATAGAAGCAGTGGTAATTTGAAAAAGAAACTCATTGATATAGAAAAATATAAAAGGAAAGAGATAAACAATTGGTGGGAAATAGCATCACTAGAATAGTACCTGGAAATGAAAAGAGTTCCACGTGGGCTGCAAGTAACTTTAATGCCAAGTCACCTGAACACTAAACCTAATAAGCTAGAGCAAAGGTTTCAAACTTGTTGTTCGGGAACTCCTAGAGGCAAAGAAGCGCAAACACTCATGGAGTCTGCAACTGCTTAGAAAATTAAATAATTTAAACATATGGATAAACTGTCTATAAATAAATAAGCAACATGAAACTTTTTTAATGTTTTAGAAATTTGAAGGAATTTGAAATTGGAGGCTAATAACTGGTATCCTCATGTTGATTCGTGGGAGCAGTGCATATACATCAAACAGAATATAGGCCCTCATTACAACCCTGTCGGTTGCTGATTAAGCAACAGTAATTCCGCCAGCAGGCTGGCGGTAACAAAAATGGAATCATGACCACGGCAGAAACCGCTCAGACAGACAGCCACTTTAACACACCCACCACCAGGGCGGAATCAACAAGCACCACGGCAGTAACCGCCAACAGCTAGGCGGAAGACAATGTATCGCTCACTCTACTATGACCGACCTATCTGCATCCTTTTCTGGGGTGGAACCAACGACATCAAAAGCCTGGCGGAAACAGAACTCAGAAGTTAAAGGACTCACCTCTGGAGACTCAGGGAAGAACCACAACGCCATGAAGCCCGAGTTGCAAATTTTTCCCGTGCTCGTCTACCTTCTGCTACACTATGAACACCAACGCCGGCGAAGACGACCATGGTGAGTACTTCCTCCTAGCACACAAGGGAGAGGGGGAGGAAGAAGAGAGTGATACACACACGCAACACACACACCCCCATTCCCCAACACCATACACACAACCAGAAGCAGCAACATAACATATCTACACCGTACCCCTCAGGAATAATGCAAGGACAAAATGATTTGAAGAAAGTGAGTGTAATACGATACAATAATATGAATAAGTGCATCAAAATCCAAACATATATACATATTTACAAATGTAGGGACACTGCCCAGTCCTCAATGTCCATGGGCCACAGGGCCACAACACATAGGTCAAGCCCCCACCTCACTCCTGCAACAACACGGAGAGAACACTGCAGGGGCATCAGGTCGAAAATACACAGGCACCTCAGGGGGATGGGGAATGGGGGGGGGACCTCAGCCGGAAGATGGTACAACACCACTGGTCCTGGAGGGGGCAGCATGCCCTGTGTGCTGTCCTGGGAAGTGCAAGGCCACAGTCTCTCTAGTGGGCGGCTTGCCCTATGCTTGGTCCTGGTGAGTGCAAGGCCACAGTCTCTCAAGTGGGTGGGGTGCCCACTGCTTGGTCCTGCGGAGTGCAAGGCCAGATTCTCTCATGTGGGTGGCTTGCCCACTGCTTAGTCCTGGGGAGTGCAAGGCCACAGTCTCTCTAGTGGTGGTCCTGGGGAGTGCAAGGCCACAGTCTCTCAAGTGGGTAGTTTGCCCACTGCTTGGTCCTGGGGAGTGCAAGGCCACAGTCTCTCAAGTGGGTGGTTTGCCCACTGCTTGGTCCTGGGGAGTGCAAGGCCACAGTCTCTCTAGTGGGTTGTTTGCCCACTGCTTGGTCCTGGGGAGTGCAATGCCACAGCCACTCTAGTGGGTGGTTTGCCCACTGCTTGGTCCTGGGGAGTGCAAGGCCACAGTCTCTCAAGTGGGTTGTTTGCCCAGGGCTTGGTCCTTGGGAGTGCAAGGCCACAGTCTCTCTAGTGGGTTGCTACTTCCACTGGTCCTGGAGAGGGCATTGTGCCCAGTGAGCTTCATCCTGTGGAGGATGGGGTGAGTGGATGGCTTCTCCACTGGTTCTGGAGGGGGCATTGTGCCCAGTGTGCTTCATCCTGTGGAGGATGGGGTGAGTGGATGGCTTCTCCACTGGTTCTGGAGGGGCCATTGTGCCCAATGTGCTTCATCCTGTGGAGGATGGGGTGAGTGGATGGCTTCTCCACTGGTTCTGGAGGGGGCAGTGTGCCCAGTGAGCTTCATCCTGTGGAGGATGGGGTGAGTGGATGGCTTCTTCCACTGGTTCTGGAGGGTGCATTGTGCCCTGTGATGGAGATCTTGGGGAGTGCAAGGTCAGAGTCTCTCACCTGGGTGTCAGACCCACAGGATTTGAAGGGGCCAGGCCACACAACAGCCCATGGCCGCAGGACTACACACTGTACGCTGGCGGTGATTGCTGCTCAGTGGTGGCAGTGGTGCTGGTGGCGGTGCTGGCAGTGGCGGGGGAGGCTCCAGCCCTTCCTCTGCAGCCTTGGACGGCTGCCCACTGGGGATGCTGCTGTTGGCAGTGGTGCTGGTGGCGGTGCTGGTGGTGGTGGTGCCAGTGTTGGGGGAAGGCTCCAGCCCTTCCCCTGCTGCCTCAGATGGCTGCCCATTGGAGCTGCTGCTGCAGGCAGTGGTGTTGGTGGCGGAGCTGGCAGTGTTGGGGGGAGGCTCCAGCCCTTTCCCTGCAGCCTTGGTCAGCTGCCCACTGGGGCTGCTGCTACTGGCAGTGGTGCTGGCGGCTGTGCTGGTGGAGGTGCTGCCAGTGGTGGGGGGAGGCTCCAGCCCTTCCCCTGCAGCCTCCGACGGCTTCCCACTGGGGCTGCTGCTGCTGGCAGTGGTGCTGGTGGCGGAGCTGGCAGTGTTGGGGGGGGCTCCAGCCCTTTCCCTACAACCTCTGACAGCTGCCCACTGGGGCTGCTGCTGGTGGCAGTGCTGGTGGTGGTGCTGCCAGTGGTGGGGGATGGCTCCAGCCCTTCCCCAGCAGCCGCGGACAACTGAACCACCATGGTTGGTGGTGGGGGCTCCAAATGAGTCCCAGAACCAGGCCTCCTGTCCTTCCTGCCTGCTGGTGCAGGCCCCTTGCCCTTCCTGTCAGCTGCCGGGGATTCCTCCTTGCCCTTCCCTGTAGCAGCTGGGGGTGCCTACTTGCCCTTCCTTGACGCAGCTGGGGGTGCCTCCTTGCCCTTTCTTGAAGCAGCTGGGGGTGCCTCCTTAACCTTCCTTGACGCAGCTGGTGGTGCCTCCTTAGCCTTCCTCGCAGCACCTGGTGCAGGCCCCCTTTCAGTGTGGCTGCCTGGTGCCCAGTGTCCTCTCCCACCTGGAGTAGCTGTCGATACTACTGTGGCCGAGGACTGGGTGGCTAAGGTGCTTGTCTGGGTTCTGACCACCCTGGCCCGACGTGAAGGATGGGGGGAGTGGTGGGGAAGAGGTCAAAGGCAGAGAGAAAAAGCTTCTTAGGGACATAGGGGCGGGAAGAGGGTGAAAGTTTGGGAGTGGAGGAAGAGGAAGTGGTTGTATGAGGTGTCAGTCTGCTGTGTTTGGGTGCAGGTGCATGGACTGGATGCTGTTGTGGGGGTGGTGACTACCAGTGAGGGGCGTGTAGTGATAGGTGTGATGGTGGTGGTGGGAGTGGATGACGATGTAGTACATGCAGGTGTGAGTGGAGACGCAACTGGGAGGGAGGTGGACGAGGAGGAGGAGGGGGACACAGTGGAGGCAGTAGATGTTGGTATGTCTGCATCTGGATGGTGTTTGTGTGAGTGCCTGTGGGATGATGTGTGGTGCTTGTGTTTGCCTGAACCACTCCTGTGTGTTGTCTTGTGTGCATGCCGGTCTGCCTGTGTGCTTGGGATAGGTTGGGGTTGAGGGGAATGGAATTGGGTAGAGAAAGTTGGAGGGGAGGCTACAAACAGGGACAATGGCTGCCGTCAGAGAGGAGGCCAGAGCCTGGATTGATCTTTGTTGGGCTGCCATGCCAGTGTGAATGCCCTCCGGGAATGCATTGGTCTGTTGCGTTTGGGCTGCCAGCCCCTGGATGGAATTCACTATGGTTGCCTGCCCAACAGAGTTGGATTGCAGGAGGTCAATGGCCTCCTCACTCAGGGCAGCAGGGCTTACTGGGGCAGGGCCTGAGGTGTTGGGGCGAAGGATATGCCCACCCTCCTGGGTAAGCGGGCACAGGAAACTCGCTGAGCGGCTGCTGGGAGGGCGGTGCTGGCAAGGGGTGGTGGCTGTACTTGTAGTTGGGGTGGGTACAGAGGTGTCACCACCAGGGAGCTTCCATCGGAGGAGGTATCACTGTCTGAACTGTCCACTCTAGTCTCCGCCATAGTGCTTCCCTCGCCCTCCGTCCCACTGATGCCCTCACCGTCGGTGGATTCTGCCTCGTGGGCCCTGTGGGATGCAGCTCCCTCCGTCGCCGGTGCCTCTGCTCCTCTGCCAGATGATGCTAATGCACATAAGGACAGGGTGACAAAACAAAAAGGGGGAGGGAAGACACAAAGGGTACACTTGGTCAATGGCACCAACAACACCACCATTGGCATACATGACACACACACACACACACACAGAACAGTTCTACGCACTAGGCATTGCACTACCAGTTACAATGCTAGTCACCAGCACATGGACATGGACACCTACTGCCAATTTTAGCATACCTGAGACCAACAGACCCCTGCCCAGTAGTGGAGGCCTACTAACTTGGTTGGAGGAAGTTAACATCAGACCCTGCCCAACAGAGGACCTACCCTGCAATGTCCAGCCTGGCCTAGGGGCACCCACAGGCCCACATCCCCCACCTGGATACCACCCCACCACGTGCAAGTAGTATATTGGGGCACTGTACTCACCCTCTTTTGGCTGCTGTGGTGCCCCAAAGTGCCCATCCAGCTCTGGATAGGCCACCACCATTATGCGGGCCATCAGGGGGGCCAGGGTTCGACGGGCACCCCTTCCTCGTTGGGAGGCCATCCCCAGCTAGGCCTCCGCCGTCTTCCGTGCCCAGCGTCTCAGGTCCTCCCACCGTTTCCGACAGTGGGTGCTCCGCCTGCCGTAGACGCCCAGGGACCGAACGTCCTTGGCGGATGGCACGCCATATACCCTTTTTCTGCTGGGTGCTGACCTACAGGGAAATGGACACAGGGAAAGATATTAGTCCGACCGTCGCACCTGTTACACTCATAGCCCACCATAGCCCTTCACAAGCCCTTACGCACAGACATGGCCACACATACATGCAGCACGCTGCCCAGGGCCCTTCCACCAACCCCCCCACACAAGGCTTTCACATGCAGCACTCCATGTATTCATACCCCATGCATCGTGCTCACAGTGTACTCACCTGTTGGTCTGGAGGCCAATACAGCATTTGGTACTGGGGTAGGACTCCATCCACCAGTCTCTCTAACTCTGCCGCGGTGAAGGCAGGGGCCCTTTCCCCAGTGACACGAGCCATGGTTGATTCCAGACACAGGTCACAGCAGCACATGCAGTGTAGGTCCTCTCCTGTTGAAGGTCAGGTAGCAAGTGAGTGAACAGATAGAAAATGGCAGTCACGTCCGCAGTGGTGCGTACCGTCACCGCCGGCGTACATCACCATTGTAACCCATAGGGCCCAATGATGACCAATGAGGAGTTGCACAGCGGTTCTCGACCGCCTCCCGCAATGGCACAAAACGTTAGCGGAATGACCTCATTTCCACATGTCCCACCATACATGACAGCCGGACGCCATTTCAGGGAAGGGCAGGCAATGGCACCTAACTGCATCACAGTACACATAAGCACCATTTGGACATATCCAACAATCTACTGTTACAATCACAACATGCAATGAGGTGTAGTATTTGGAAATATGAGATACTGACCAGCTGCTCACAGTTTTGCCCCATAGATTACAACCTCTGCAGATGAATAGGGGATGAAGACATCCCCCGTGTACAGACCCCTGGTGGACTTGGCAACAAAGGAGGACAGGCACATTATACTCACCTGTAGACTGGACAGAGCCACAATCACAGAGCTGTGTGCCCAATTGGAGCCTGGCCTGATATCTGCTATCTGTCACCCCACCGGGATCTCCCCTCCTGTGCAAGTGCTATCAGTTCTCCATTTCCTGGCAACTGGCTCCTTCCAAGTGACAGTGGGCTCGGCAGCAGGAATGTCACTGCCAATGTTCTCAATAGTGCTGACCAGAGTGTTGTCTGCCCTGATTAAACACATGCGCAGCTATATCGATTTCCCCCAGGTTGAGGATTTGGCCACAGTGAAAGCTGATTTCTATGCAATGGACATATCCCCCACATTATTGGGGCAATTGATGGTACACATATTGCATTTGTCCCCCCCCCCCACGGAGAAATGAACAGGTGTTCAGAAATCAAAAGAGTTTTCACTCAATGAATGTGAAGATAGTGTGCCTGGCGGACCAGTACATCTCCCATGTCAATGCAAAGTATCCTGGATCTGTGCGTGATGCATTTATCCTGAGTAATAGCAGCATCCCATATGTGATGGCTCAACTCCAGAGGCACCGGGTGTGGCTAATAGGTGAGCCCTGGTTCCCAGCCAGGGGATGTTGGTGTATGAGTATGGTGTGGGCCCTAATTGTTGTTGTGTGGCTAACAGTTGCCCCTCGATATTTGCAGGTGACTCTGGTTACCCCAACCTCTCATGGCTACTGACCCTGTGAGGAATCCCAGGACAAGGGCAGAGAAACGTTACAATGAGGCACATGGGCGAACAAGAAGAATTATAGAGAGGACATTCAGCCTCCTGAAGGCTAGGTTTCGTTGCCTCCATCTCACAGGTGGTTCCCTGTGCTACTCACCCAAGAAGGTCTACCAGATCATCGTGGCATGCTGTATGTTGCAAACCTTGCCTTACGTCGCCAGGTGCCTTTTCTGCAGGAGGATGAGGCTGGAGATGGGTGTGTGCCAGCAGTGGACCCTGTGGACAGTGAAGATGAGGAGGCAGAGGATGAGGTCAACAGAAGTGCAATAATTAGTCAATACTTCCAATGACACACAGGTAAGACAGTGTAACTTCACTTATAATTGACAGTTTTGTGTTTGACATTGTCACTGGCAGGCTGTACCCTTTGGCATCTCTATTTGCAGATATTTGTGCCCCACTATTGCACCTGGTGTGTTGACTGCAGCCAACTACAGGTCATTCCTATGTATACATTACTGTACAGTTGTTTTGCAGTATTTATACCTTGTTAAACGAATACATAGTTAAATCATTTGACATACTCCATACTTGTATTTTTTTCAAAGGGTGTTTATTTAAGTGCTAATAAGTAGAGGAGGATGTGCAGTGGGCTGGGTTGATGGTGGAGGAAAGTCCAGGATAGAGTCCAGTCTATGTGGATCACAGGTGCATTGTCCAAGGGGGCATAGGAAGGGAAGCAATGGCAGTTCAAGGTGGACCGGGTGACAGAGTGGGACACAAGGGTGACATTCAGGAGAGTCTTATTTCCTGGCTGGGGTCTTGGCAAGAGTCTCTGGCTTCTGCCTGGATCGCAGGGAACATTTTCGGGGTGGTTCTCCTTCTGCAGGGGCATGGCTGCTGGTGGCCTGTTGGTCTTGTGGCGGGGCCTCCTGTCCACTAGCGGCAGCAGAGGTGGAGGGCTGTTCATCAGTTTGGCTAGTGGTAGGGGCCCGGTGGTGTGCCACTGCCTCCCTGCTAGTGTTGGTCATGTCTGCCAGCACCCCTGCAATGGTGACCAGGGTGGTGTTTATGTCCTTCAAGTCCTCCCTGATCCCCAGGTACTGTCCCTCCTGCAGCCGCTGGTTGTCCTCCATTTTGTCCAGTATCTGGCCCATCATCTCCCAGGATCCCATGATCTTGGTGAGTGCCTCCTGGAGAGTCAGTTCCCTGGGCCTGTCCTCTCCCTGTCGCACAGCAGTCCTCCCAGCTTCCCTGTTGTCCTGTGCCTCTGTCCCCTGAACCGTGTGCCCATTGCCACTGACCCCAGGTCCCTGATTATCCTGTGTTTGTGGGGTGGCCCGGGGTCCCTGTAGTGGTGGACACACTGCTGATTGACATGTCTTGGGGACAGAGGTATGGGCCCGCTGGGTGGGTACTGTGCTGGTGTTTCCTGAGGGGGGAGGCTCTGTGGTGGTATGGTACTGTGCCTGGGTAACAGACTGTCCAGAGATCCCTGATGGGCCAGGTTGGTCATCCAGATTCAGGCTTCCAGAGATGTTGTTGTCACTGTGGACCGCTTCTGGGAGGGTACTGGATGTTGTTGGCACCTCCTCTCCGGTGACGTTGGGTGGGGGACCTGTGGGGATGTAAATGCAGTGTTATTGTTTCTGCGTGTGACATCTTGTGCATGGGTGTGTTGCCCTCTAAGGTTGTTTTTGCCCTGCCA
The DNA here is from genome assembly GCF_031143425.1 of Pleurodeles waltl. NCBI lineage: Eukaryota > Metazoa > Chordata > Amphibia > Caudata > Salamandridae > Pleurodeles > Pleurodeles waltl. The sequence goes on along the minus strand of NC_090450.1, from coordinate 740,947,616 downwards.
GCTTTGCCTTGTGTGAGTTGTTATTTGGTGGGATAGCTGTTTCCCTCTAGTGTGCATGCTTTAGTGATAGGTGGCCATGCAGGTCTGTGAGTGGTGTCCATGCATTGGTGTTGCATGCAGGGCTTGGTATTGGGATGGGTGGGTTGTGATGGTGGGGTGTGTGGGAGGTGGTGGAGTGATGGGAGTGAGGGTAAAGGTAGGGGTGTGTGATGGCATGCAGGTAGGGGGTGATAGTAATAGAGATTTGACTTACCAGAGTCCAGTCCTCTTCTTACTCCTGCATGGCGCTCAGGATGCATGATTGCCAAGACTTGCTCCTCCTATGTTGTTGGTTGTAGGGGGGGAGGTGGGGGTGCACCGCCAGTACTCTGTACAGCTAGTTGGTGTCTTGCTGCCATGGAATGCACATTGCCCCGTAGGTCGTTCCACCTCTTCCTGATGTCATCTCTTGTTCTGGGGTGCTGCCCCACGACGTTGACCCTGTCCACGATTCTCCGCCATACCTCCATCTTCCTTGCAATGGATGTCTGCTGCACCTGTGATCCGAATAGCTGTGGCTCTACCCGGATGATTTCCTCCAACATGACCCTTAGCTCCTCTTCTGAGAACTTGGGGTGTTGTTGTGGTGCTATGGGTGTAGTGTGAGTGGTGTGGGTGAGGGTGTGTAGGGTGATGTGTTGGGGTGTGTTGTAAGGTGCGTGGATGGTGTAGAGGTGATGGTGGTGTGTGGCAGTGGTCTTGTCTGTGGGCTTGCTATCTCCCTTGTGGCACTTGTTTGTAGTCGGAAAGGGTTGTGGGTAATGTGGGTGTTTGTTTCATAGTGGTGTGGGTATGGTGCGTGAATGGGTGTAGGGTGTGTGTAGTTTGAATTGTCTAATGTACTGTTGTTTTGTATGTGTGTGTGTATTTTGAGTGCGGCGGTATGTATCGCCAATGGTTTACCGCCATTGAAGGTCTGCCGTGGTGATTCGTGGGTCATAATGTTGTGGACGTAGTTCTGTTGATGTAACGGTGTGGGCTTTGCTACCGCCAGTTTATCACCGCCCGTGGGGCTGGCAGACTTGTGCAGGTGGCTGTATAGTGACGGATTGCTATGTGTGTGTCATAATATGGGTAGCGGTGATCTGCCGCACCAGCGGTATGTTGGCGGCAGTCGGCATGGCGGTAAGCGGTACTTACCACCAATGTCATAATGAGGGCCATAGTACGGATGTTGGAAGGTCTCAGTTGAATTTAGAAAAGCTCCAACCTTCTCATTAAAATGAAAATATTGTTTTTTATATATATATTTAATTGTGAATTAAATAAAATGTTCCATTATATGTGTATTTCTGTGATGAATGCTTCTTTCCAAACTTTTGTATATTGTTATGCAGTTCACGTCATTGATATTGTTGAAGGCTAGGTTCCTGGATTCCAACAATGACTGGGGGGGGGTACCTAAATTCCAATAATGAGTCTGTGGTGTTCCCTTGATTCCCGTAATGATTAAGTGAGGGTCCAGCAAAGTCAAAAGGTTAAAAACCACCATGCTTGAGGAATGGGGAACCACATACTGCAATCATCATTGGCATTAATCAAAGTTACCCTTAAACACACCTAGGAAGGTATCGACAGATTCAGTAGAAAATAGTAAATATTGAAAAGGAATTGCAGGAAATTGAACTACCAGCAAATTTAATCAAATGGAAGGAACAGTGACAAGAAAATCAATAAACATAAAGATTAGGTTAAAACAAGGAAATCCAATAAATTCAAACGATATAAGGATGATTAGATGAAGGAAGAATGTTTACATTTTCAAGACGTTTTATTAATTTAAGAAAATGTAAAGTACTAGACAAGCTGGCAGTATGTTTGGAAACTAATGATACAGCAAGCAAATATATTCCTTATGGTATGGGCGGTGGGGATTTGGCTGCAGTGCCTGGCCTGTGCCCAGGCACTGCAGCAAACCCCTCACAGACAGCCAATCCCATGCTGCGCACAACCTTTGAGCATGCACAGCATGAAGATCGAACAGGCAACAGGGCCTGGCCTCTGTGGCCAACCTACTCAGAGGCAGCCAACCTTCCAGCAGGCAGCCAACCTTATGCTGCTCACGGTCTTTCATGTCGTGCGGCATGGGTTGGCTCCAGTGCCTGCAAAGCAGCCAGGCCCTGAGGCCAAACCACATCAACCAGGTCCAAACCAATCAAAAGTGGGAGCGTGAGTAGTCCCCCTCCCTGAGCCTTATTAGGCTCTGAGGGCCCTATCCCTCACGGCCTTATGTGTTTTAAATAGGTGGGCAGGCCATTTGTCCCTCCCCCCCATCAGAGCTTCATTAGGCTCTGAGGACCCATCCCCCAGGGCTGTTTTTTTTTTTACATGGGGGTGCACATTGCCCCCCTCCCGAGCCTAATTAGGCTCTGGGGACCGCATCCCTCAGGGCCTTTTTTTGTTCAAGAGGACACAGGGTGCGTGGCTCCCCTCCCCAAGCCTCATCAGTCCCTGATGACCCCAACCCCCCTAGCCCCTATGTATTTTAAAGGGGTGGCTTCATGGTCCCACTCTTTGAGAATTATTAGGACATAGGGACCCCATTCTCCAGGGCCGTTTTATTTTAAAGGGGGGGAGGGCTATGTGACCGCCCCCTTCCCCAAGCCTCATTAGGCCCTGGGAACACATCCCCCCAGGGCCATATCTCTTTTAACGGGGATATGTGAGAAAAGGCCTCTTTTTGTCATTGTTATCCCCCACTTTTTGCCTGGTATGTGATGTAGCCTCAAATTTGTTAGTGCCCAGGGCCCCTGCTAACCAGGTTCCCTGGGTCAGATCTGTTTCCCTAAAACTGTTGTGATGCATTGGCACAATTGGCACCACCTTTAGCTGCCACTATAAGTCTCTAGTAAATGGTACCTAGATACCAAGGGCGTGGGGTACTAAGGGTAGGGCCCTGAGGGCAGCAGCATAGATTGTGCCACCCTCTAAGGCATGCATCCAGAAGCACCCTGCCCTGCCATGGCAGACTTGGTGTTCTGATGCAATCCTAAAAGACAAACTCGACATGACACGCAGCCATGTGGCTTGTCAATCCTACCCTGCATGCACTATAGGTAAGTCACCCTTCTGGCAGGCCTTCCAGACCTAAGGCAGGGTGCACCATATGGTATGTGTTGGCACAGATACATGAGCAATTTGCCCCTACTATGTACTTGCCAAACCTGTGACCTAGTAGGTGAATAGGGCAGCCATTTTTTAAGTACTGGTCAGTATGAGTTTCACAGCTACATGATGGCTACCCTGAACCCTGGGTTGTTTGGTATCAAACAACTCAGAAGGATACATTCAAACTGGTACCAGCCTTGGCTTTATTACAAATGTACCCAGGGGTTACCTTAGAGGTGCCCCCTGAAAAGGCTAACTACCCTGGCATGGTTGCTGGCCGGGCACAACCAGCATGCCAACATAAGACAAGAGCCTGCGTCCCTGGGGAGAAAGATCCTGTTCTTTGGGATTCAGAACAAAGCCCTTCCTGGGCAGAGGTGCCAACACCTCCTCCCTCAGGAATTTGCACTGCCCTCTAATGGGCTTCAAAGGGCTTAATGCCCTTGAAACTCGACCCACAGGCCTGCTGCTAGCAGCAGATGGCCACCACCATTGCAAACCCCAACTTTTGGTGACAGCAATGGCAGGAAACCAGGCAAAGGACAGGAGGAGTGGTCAGTCCTGGCTTGCACCACCCCTAACGTGTTTCATACGAGGTGACCACTCCATATAATTCTCCTCCATCTTGTGTGGAAGGAAAATAGGGGGCAGGGAAGAGACCACTGTCCACAGGAAGTGGTCACTTAGTGGGTGTAGCCACCCTAAGGTAGATGACCCATTGATACCTTGTAGGTACCACTTAAAATACCCACTGGATACAGTATTTAGTGGGTATCCCTAGGTCAAGAAACCAGATTCCGTGGACAAAAAAAGACCTGCAACAAAGACCCAAGGCTCGAGAGCTGAAGTCCTGCTCCACCAAGAAAAGGTGCCAAACCCTGCCTGCTGTTCCCAGGACTCGACAGTTGCCGCTAAGGGGTTCCTTGGACATCGGACAGATTCTACGAACCCCCAGAGGACCTCCACTCTTCAAAAATGGCCCAGAGTGAAGGTATCACTCTGCAACCCCAAGGAACCAAAGACCCAGTAAAGGCCACTTCACTGGCTGCTGACCAAGGAACTGGACAACATACCCAGGCCAAACTTTGTCCGTTGGACTGTAAGGGCAAGTCCTACCAGTGTGCCAAATTTGGTGGCACTGTGCCCTCCAGTGGCCAGCCCGTGTAATAGCCCTATGTACTGGTCACCTCATGTCAGACACCCAGAAGGACAGTCCATTCTGGTCTGAAAAAGGACCAGGAGGAAGTCCCAGTCAAGGGACTTGAGGAACCAACTGGACCTCCCACCAGAGAGCCCCTGCTGACCTGCAAGTAACCCTAAAAGTGACCTACCTCCTGCTTCCAAGGGCACCTTTGGGCACAGCTCCTGGCTCACCGATTCACTCTGCACCCGCCTGCCCTGTGCCCTGCACCGAAGATCCAGCTGTGCCCTAAGGGTCCGACACCCCTTGCAACCTCGACACCCTAAGGGGACCCACCAGACTTACCTTTAAGTCCACCTGTGCAGTGCTTTTCCAACTCGTCCCCCTGCAGACGCCTGGCACCAGCTCCACCAAATTTCTGCAGCTCCTCCCGCCAGAACCAGGAGCTGTCTGAACTTCTCCAGCTGCTCCAGGGTACCCATTGACGACATAAACATACCTGCAAAAGGAGACATTGGTAAATGCATTGCCTGATTTACTGTGAATTTTCAAAATGTTTCTCCATTGGTTGCTATGGTGCATAATTACGCACAAAAAGACTAACTTTATTAATAATTTAAGAAACTTAAAAAGTACTTACCTGAATTTGATGATCTTGGTCTTAAAAATGTTATAAAATTCTGAAGTATTTTTGTAAATTGGTCTCGAGTAATTCTTCTGAGTGTGTGCCTCGATTTATTGATACTTTGAATACAACAAATGCTTTGCACTTCTCCAGTATAAGCCTAACTGGTTGACCAAGCTACCATAAAAATGATAGCATTAGGTGGTCTAGTTTTTACCTCTTTAAACCAATGTGTGGCTGCCTGGACCCCTGCACAGTGTGCCTAGCTTTGCACACTACATAGAGGGCCATCCTCCCACAAGAGGGGGTGCATTATTGCATGTTGGATGATCCGGTTCTCGTCCAGGGCACCCACCATGCACATTGGGGGCCATGGGGAAGCCCCAGTGCCCCTGGCACCAGCTGGCTCCCTGCATGCAGTAGGAGCCCACATTTCTCCCACCAGGAGGGAGCAGCTATTTATGCTGCTCCCTTCAGAAGGGAGCAATTTGCTGATCAGTTTCCCTGCCCACCCTAGTGTGAACAGGGAAAAGGATCTCAAGTCTGCTCCCAGGTGGCAGAAGCATTTTTAAAGGTCTTGCCCTCTGGGAGCAGACTTTGTGTTTGCTCTCATTTAGCAGGAGTTTAACAAATGCTCCCACCAGGCAGTGATTCCTCGGCACACAGTATGTATACCGGCCCTGGGGGATGGGGTATCCAGGGCCCTTTATGGCTCAGGGAGGAGGCTGTGCAGCGCCCTCCCTTTTAGTTTGAATAGCAGCCATCTGGCATAGGCACCCCACTTTCCAGGGCATTTTAAACACTTGGAGAGGGGAGGCCACGCAGCTCTCATCCCCTCATATGGAAGGTTCAGTGGGTGGGTTCCCCGGGGCATGTAATGGCTTGGGGAGGGGTGCCCTACAGCCCACTCCCCTTTTAAAAAATAATGCAACCCCGAGGTTGTGGTCTCTAGGGCCTTTCAAGGCTCAGGGAGGGGGGGTTGTCTGGCCCTGCTCTCCTTTTTTAAACATTTAGGCCCAGGGGTGGGCTACCTGGGGCCTATAATCACTTAGGTAGGGGAAACATGCGCCCCCTACCCTTGCAATATGTGGTTGTGGGCTCTCCAGAACTTATAATGGCTCAGAGAGAGGGCCAAGCACTCCTCCCCTTAATTAAACAATACGACCCTAGGCCACCATTTTTTTCTTTTTTCCCGCAGGATCCTGCAAAACGTGCTATTTTTTTTTTTTTCAATTTTAGCTTCAGGTGGGTGCCCATCCTTGGGAGATAATTGTTTGATTTTGGTTGGCGTGAGCTTTCAAAGCTCCTACCAAGCGAGACCAAACAGTAATTCTGCTACCAGCTGATGGGAGCAGGAAAACTGCTCCTGCTCGCTGGGAGCAGATTTTCAACTGCTTCCCTGCCCACTCTCAAGCAGTCAAGAAAACGGATGAAAGAGTTGCTACTTCAAGCAGGGAAAAGCATTTCTTGCTGCTCCCTGCGTGCAGGAGTAATACCAGCTCCTGATGGAGACAGGGAGCTGGCAGGAATTGTGGTGGCTTTGAGGCTCCCCCTGTAGTCCCAAAAAATGCCCACTGGGTGCCCTGGATGGGGCCATGGCACCCAGCAACAAGTGGCTGGGCTCTGGGGCAGGGGGCCAAAATCAGCCTGGGGACTAATTGGCCGGGCCCAGAGCACTGTAGTCCCTGATGCCAAAATCAGCCCTTAGAGGGGGGCTGTGGGCCACCTCTCCTTCAACTAATTGTTGGGCCCCAGGGGATGGCTCCATTGGGCCAAAAAAGGCACAGGAAAGGGGCCACATGCCCCCCTTTCAGATAAATGGCCTGGCCCTGGGGGATGGGGTCCCGGTCCAAAATATGCCCGAGGATGGGGGGCACACAACCCCCCTTGCCCTTATATTTGTTTGCCAGGCCCTGAGGGATGGGGTCCTTGGGACCAAAACCTGCTGGGGGAGAGGGGCTACATGGCCATGTGAGGCACGGGAGTGGGTGCCTGCAAGGGGTTGGCTGAGCGTGACACAGGTTATGGTTTGTATGGGGGTTTGGCTTGAGGGCCAAGCCGCAGGCCAGGCCCCGCGGCCAACCCTGCTGTGTATGGCCAAAGGCCAAGCTTGGCACCGGGATGGGTATCTACAAGCGGATGGCCAGAAGACTTGGCTGCAGGCCAGGCCCTGCAGCCAACCCTTGCCATGCACAGCCAAAGGCTATGTGTGGTGCTGGGTTGGTTGTCTACAGGGAGTTGGCTACAGGGCCCTGTGGCCAGCCACCTCTGCACACATGTAAAGGCCATACACGGCGGAGGTTGGATTCATGTAAGTAATTAAATGTTACTTACCCTCTCCGTGCACTGCTAGTTAACTCCCATATTACATCAGTCCATGACACCTTCTATGAAATTATTGATACTATCACTGCAACATTTGCAATAAAATTATTGATGAGAAAACTGTGCATGGCTGGGTGCAAATTATAGCTACTACAGGGCACGAGTTATAGTTTCTTGCAGTTAAGTATAACTATATCTGTTGAATTTCTATGGTTTTGTGCGGGTAAAATTTAAACCTAACTATAACATTCCTGTAACATTTGTTGTTTTCAGTGAATTTCTACGTTTTTTTTAATTCTATTTCCTAAATATAACGTCCCTGTAACTTTTGTTTTTTCTGTGAATAGCTATGGTTTTCTAAACGTTAAGTACTATTATGTGTGTATATACATCGACTTGTGTGAAATATTGTGTTGTAACGACAGGCATTACCACATAATAAGCGTTGTTATTATTACATGGTAAAAGGACTGCATAGTCATTACTAAGTTGTAAGGTAGTAATTACTGAGTGGTAAAGTAAAGGTGATTTACCCTCATGACCTTGTGCAGTGAGGCCTTTTTTCTGTGCCTAGGAGGGAATTTCCATGGCTGAAGGAAAGGTGGCAAAGGGAACCACACGAAAGACATCCTGCTGTTCTGTTTCTCCCTGTATTGAGCTCACATGAACGGCTCCTGCAACAAGCAGCCACTGGGTGCCCTCAGCAAAATGACTACCTTGCTCATGTATTTGTCCATCTTATGGTGTACTGCCAATCATTACATTATCAATAAAAATTAATTGTTTAATAAATTTAAAACTCTACTTTTTGGCTACAGAATGTTGGCAAGTATGGTTTCGGAAGAAGCACTAATTGCTACTTCAATCAAGATGTACTGAGAATGGGGGACCTCAGGGGCAGACATGCCCCTATAATATGCCCCCTCCGGATGCTTTGGGTGAATGATGTAGTCCACATTAGGCTGGACAGATGGGCAAGCCAGACAAGGGTTGGGTTTGGTATCAGATAGATCAGGAAATCTAGAGTCAAGGAGGCCTCTTCTCTAGGAGTAGACAGGGAAGGCAGTACAGATCGGACCTTGATATGGGACAAATGTGCACAGAGGTTGCACGCCAACAAAAGGGGCGAAACAGCATGCTTTTCAGGTGGAGAGGGATTAGGTGAGGCCTGGTCTCAGAAGAGTGAAGGAGAAAGGAGGAGCACACATAAAATGGCAGAAAAAGATGGTTCAAGCAAGAGAGGGACCCAGATTGCAGCCAAGTAGGTTGTAATGGTGGACCTGTTGGGATGAGGCTAAAGGGTCTCCAGGGGGAGGTTACGAATGACTACCAATCCATTGCTGTTGTGGTAGAGACAAGCAACTTAGAGTTGATCAAGCAGGATAAAAGATTTCAGTTCGAGACACAAGGCAGTGGTCACAGAACCTGAGAATAGCATAGGGGAAAAACATGGGCAACACAAAAAATGTGCTGTCGATGGAAGGTACAGATATCTGTTCCCTTTAGGGCATATTTGTCTACCTTTACAAAAGAGAACATATGGGCAGACAAGTTTACTAACATATACAAAGTACTGCACAGAGATAAAATGGCAAAACAGGGATGGAGGAGGAAGAATGGGAACTGGCACGCAGACCTGTAGTACCAGGGACTATTGAAACATGGACATCAGCATTTTTTATTTATGCCAGTGTTTATTGTGAGAAGCACTCAGACTGATCAGTGGCTGTCTTTAAATATACGGATATCATCAGGAAAGCACAAATTAATTATGTGGCTTTAATTTGGCTGAGGAATGATGTGGAGTTTGGGGTTAGGTTGGAGTATACGCCAATAAACCATGGGGTATGACAGATGCGCTCACATACAGACTGGGAGCCTCTCCCTGCTCTTTGTCGCCCGGCAACACAGTGCTGGGCTGGAGAGAGCCTACTGCGCATGTGTGTTTGGCCGGCCCAAGATGGCTGGCAAAACATACATGCGAGCTAAGGGGAGTGCTCTGTGCACTCCCCTATGTGGCTGTCATCCCCAATGCCCGCCCCTTTTACTACAAAACGATAGTAAACATAGTTTATTATCATTTTGTAGTCAAAGATTTGCAGCTGCTGCTGCTGGGGGCGACGCTCCTCTGCCATGGCGGATGAGCCGCCACTGAATGGATACAAGGGAGGAGTAGTAGGCAACATCTACAGCAGCAATCTAGTAACAAAATGTTCTACTGTAATTAAGTTTGACAAGTTGGTGGGGCAAAAGAGAAACATTTGGTAGCTAAGGGGAAGTTAATGAAGGATGTGCCAGAAAGCAGGATGACTGGCCTCTTTGATGTACTGGCTACCACAGGATTTGACAGTTTTACCATTGAGAGTTGTTCCAAAGAAAATAACAGTGGAATTCTGAGTGATTCACTATTTGTCATGGCCAGAGGGTTCTTGAATGATGTCACTGTGAAGGAGGATACAGTGATTCAATATGCGTCAATGGATGTTGCTGTTGGTTTGGTAAGAGCTTGCGGGGCAGGACTAGAACTCGCAAAACATGGCATCAAATTGGCCTTTAAATTACTGGTCCATCCAGTAGATGTGAAGGAAATATTTTTGTGAACAAGGTATGGATTACCTTAACGTTTTTACATCCATTGTTTAGATGTCAATCAGTGTTATTCGTCAGTAAACTTCAAGAGATTAATACAGGCACACGTTTCATTGTACGTTTTTAATTACTCACTCAGACCCTGAGAGACCCGTCCCACGTAAAGCCCCGCTTAGAGCAGCTCGCTCTTGCCCCTGAAGGCTGGCTGTCGGTTGAAACCTGTAACTTATCAGCCAATTCATTGGGAAAACGCGTCAAAGTCCACCCTTGACTCATATTTAACTAAAATGTGTATCGGGGGTGAGGTAACTGTGGGCAGTAAATCGCTTCTCTCCTTCACGTCCGCGCTCACCTCTTAGCCTCCTATATCTGCAGCGCGGGCCCTTTAAACTGCGCTCCTTAGGAAATGCTGACTCCAGTGGGAGGGGCTTGATGGTAATGTGGAAAGTCATGTGAACGAGGTTAGAGCACACCAAAACAAAGTCCGACTTCAGTTCCCTTTTCCAGATATCGGCGGGTTCGGCTAACTCCTCCGCTGGTGAGCAATTACAGGTAAGGAGAGAAGGCAAGAGAGCATCACAAGGGGCTTTAATAGGGGTAAGGTTTAATGCCTAGGACCTCTGACAAAATGTAAATAAAAAATAAAAAACGGCAGATACAGACTGTGCAGCAGCCACGCTCGCGCGGGGTTCAGATATTTCATAAAGTTAAGGCCCGCGGGTGTCTGGGTGAAATGTGAAAAACGTGTTTTATTCCCACGTTTGGGGGCTTAATTCAACTCCACGGGACTTGCATTTGTAGTGTAGACACCTCGTAAAATATCATGACAACTGTTAAGATTCTGACTTTTGCATGACTTGTTTATGCACTATGTGCTGTTTGTAGCATTGCTTTTTTTATATTGAGAACATTTAACTAACATGTCTGTCATCTCGCCATCATATGCCGGGTGTCATGCTCTTTTCTGTAGCCTGCAACCTTCCAAAAAGCAGTGTGCAACCACAGAATTGCAAAAGGTTACCTTTTTTGCGATCCTCTAGTTTCCTTTTTCTATTGACTTTCATGAGATCACCGCCGTAAACTTAGGATCTCACTCTCATTATAGAGCAGTTTTGTAGACAGGTATGGGCTAACATACCAGAGGACCGTGATTTCTAGATTCAGAGCCCAGATCTGGAAGAACTGCCCCTGCTGGCGTGTAGAGAAGTGGCCTCAGCAGGCTTTTGTAACTGACCAAAATTCAGGGCCACTGAAATTATATGGCACATGAGGACCAAATTACGTGGCAGGGTTGACTAAATTATGTCAAGAAAAGGCAAAATATGTGGCTTAATGCGGCACATTTTGTGATAGTGTTACTTGATTTTTTTTTTTTTTTTTTATAATTGTTAACACTGTTGAGCATTGGTTGCACCTCATTAGTACTAGGTTAAATCCCAAATATAGCAATAAGCAACATAAAGGTGACCAGTCAACGTTTGTAACGGGCCTTTCACTGCACAGCAACACGTGTTGCTGCATTTTCAGTAACTTTTTAACAGTTTGAGGTAGAAAGATTTTTTGTTAAAATCTGCACATTATGCATTCGATGATGGATTATGTGGCAAAGTTTACAAATCCATAAATATGCAAAAAATGCAGCAGCCGGACAATTGCATAATTCCAGTGGCTCTGCCAAAAGTAGGCCTTTGGTGGCTGGTCAAAGGTGTGAGATTCGTCCTCTGTGAGTGACATTGTGTACCCAAGGTTAGGGACACTAGGATACTGTGATAGTTCTTATTAAAAAAAAAAAAAACACACAAAAAATACAACACACACACAAATAGGTTAGATCTGGGACCTAGCTCCTTGACTCAATTCAGTTGGGCTCATTTAAAGCTCCTGAAGGCTACTTTATTTTTTTTACAGATAAGGTTCAGAGCTAAGCAGGACCAGCACATCCAGAGATTGAAGATGAAGACCAATAATGATATTGACTGCCTAATTTAGAGTTGGGGGCTAATAGAGAATACACCAAAACAGATAGGTTCTCTGTCCCACATTCTGTGGTTTTCCTGCCCTATTAAGTGTGTCCTTGATGAGGAACATGCTGCTGGTGGAGGCACCTCCGGTATTCCAACAGCAAGGATGGCTCCAGACAGTGGAACAGCCTCACATGTTAGTGCGACTGAATTAGCTTTGTGTTTGGAAAGATCTCCATTAAAATGGTAGATGTCTTTCAAGCAAGAGAATCCCCAGCATGCTGGCTGTGCACAGACCTGACCAAGCATGTACAAGTTACCAACACTCGAGGGGGGCAGACACTTGTAACTTGGACACCCGCATGGTCCCTCCCACTTCCCTGCCACATTGTGCCACCTCATAGCCATGGCAAGTTTATTGATTTAGACCTCAACTGAGATCAACAATTATAAAACAATAAGTTATTCATTTTTACATACATCATTACCGATCACAATTAAAAGTTTAACAAATGTGCTAGAAATTAAAAACATTATAACATATATATGAATTCCTAGGAAACAATATCAGATAGCCCCCATTACTGCGTTGCGACTCCAGTCCTTCCGGTGGACATGCTGGAACGTGGTGAAAGTGAACACTGAGACCAAGCCTACTGTCCCTTGCTGCTCTCCACCCCTGCATTCACTTCGGTGCACAAAGACGTGCACAGCTGAGTCATGCCTCGTGGATATATGAGGGAGCCCAGAGTTGCAAGGAGGTTAAAATTGGCCTTACAGTGCTGTGCATTGATAAATTAGCGCTGTGAGGCCATCATTGAGTTTACACCATTCTTTAATGCAGGACCATCTTGTCTGATTTTATCACGGAGTCTCCAAGTACTCCGAGGTGCGTGTGAAACTCACCTAGTTTATCCTTTGATACATGCGAAGCTGACTGATGCCTGATGAATGATAAAAGTAGAATATTTTAAATGGCCTCCATTTTTCACTTTTCAGCTCCCGAGCCTTCGTATGGTGTTCATTCACGTATCTTCCCCCATCTCGTGTCTTCTGACCTCTAATGACACGTGACCCCTATCTGCACCCTGTTTTACAGTTTCCCACTCCCAAGTCTATAGAATACCCTCCCCTTCACACCATGACACACTGTATGTGACCCATGAGCCCCGCAATACCCCGTGTCCGCTCCCACCTTCAGTGACCTCTGGGGACCATCTTTATACCGGCCCTCCCCTTATGCCTGGATCCCAAACATTCCAAAGATGTAGTGAGTCACCACCTGATCCCCGGAGAGATCGGCCGTGGTGGGGTAGGTCTGGCTCGTGAAGCCCTTACTTGTTCTGCTTACGTGGTTTCCCTTTTACTCTCTCGGCTGCTTGTTCTGCTGACTCGGCCCACGAGATGAGCAGGGATTGCAACACTTGATGTTAACGAGTTTACAGGGAGGTCCCTTTATCTGCTGAGTGATGCTGTCTGGAGTTACCTTTGAACCCAGTCTGCTCTTTCAACCGGACGTTTTCTGACCTACGGGCTGCAGAGGATGCGTATTCTGTCCGTTCTGCACTGCGTACTGTTGCTTCCTATTTGTGCTTATAAGACATCTAAGTAATCCGTATCACAAAATACCTTCGGCTATAGCACAAATAAGTGTTCATCTTTCTTTTAATTATTACTCATGATGAAGGTAAAACTAATGAGTTTTTCAGCCATCAATTTCTGTGTCTTTTTTTCACTTTTGTCATGGGGTCGTTCTGTTGTTTTAAAACTCGTGCAGCGGTAAGCATGCCCCGAATTATTTGATAGTATGGCGTGCTCTACTTGTACGCCTTAATTGAAAAAGCAATGGCAAAGCCAATAGGCCCGGCTTACTTTTTGAGTCCGGACTACAACATTAAAACAAAAACTGCTTCCGCGGAATAAAAGGAAGCAATTGCTCTCTAAATATTGTTCATGTATGTGATAAAAATGGAATATGTGATGATTGAGAGATTTAAAGTAGTTCCTCATGCATTGAAATGCAAGCATTAAGTAAGCAGCCAATAGCAGGATGTGAGAGAAATACTGTTGGGAAGAGCCAAATCCCACTCCATGTATAGGTTAATGAATTGATAGCAATGCATCTTGCACACTGTTAGCAGGGAAAGGGAACATATAAGTGATAGGATATGTTCTGCTCTCCTCTCGGTTACAGCTGAATAGGGGAGAGGGTTCTCAGCTCTAGAGATACGATAAGCCATACTGTCACCAGGCTATCACCCTGATCAGACCGGAGAGGGCGTCTTTTTGCTTCTCATATTCAGCTTCAGTGGTGGTAGCATGAAGGTTCACAAAAGTCTTACATTTGCCCACCAAGTGGGGGTCCCATAAAGATACATACTGGTTATTTGTCCAATGCCACTACCCCCTGCCTCCCACATGCAACAGCTCTGACTGATTTTGGTCCACAATAGATGGAACTGGTAAAGAAACCTAGCAGTTGCCTCTTTGCTCTGCTTCAACATAGGAGACACTGTGGGCGGAGTGCCGCTGAAACAAAGTTCAGCATCCAGATTCATCCATTAACTCCATAACTAGTGGGTCAAGAAAGTGCTGCCTTTGAGTATCAGAGCGTCATTGTACCTCTGCTTCTCTCGACTAGATGCTGTGCAGACATAGAATCCTGTTCCTACCAACCTCGCATCAAGGTATGCTCTGCACCACAACAGGTAGGCCTAGTACAGGATTCTGGTAGCCGCCACCAGCATCACCAACTGTTGACTGCACCAGAGACAGGCCTGGCTGGTACAGTACTGTTGCAGAAGGACCCGGCTCCCCTAGCTCCAAGTCAGACTCCGATCCATGTGGGGTCCATCGAAGACTGTCAGATTGCTGCAGTGAGCATTGGTTTTCTCCACTGCACAAACCTTTAAAGTGCATCCTCAGTGTAAGTGAAAAATGTGCATATTGGAAGCTAGTAGAAAGGGCCCTAAACATCTAGGAGCTGGCCAGCCCCCCAGCAGCCAGGATTCGCCACTGTGGATGTATTCCTTCAGGTAGGGCTTACCACACAGTCCTTTCAGTAGTTGGAAGAATTGTTACTGAAAACAGATTCTGGCATATGGCGCTACTACTAACTGATGGAAGACAACCACGTTTTATGCCTATTGGGGGAGACTGTTCCATGATGGTGAAAAACTCTGTTTTTAAAATGTATCTTCTTTTGGTAAAAGGTGTTTAAACCAACACACTTTCTAACTTCCTCATTCGAGCATTTTTTGAGTGAGACCATGAACGGAAACCTTTTTAAGTTCAAACCTTTTTGTTCAGTGATTAAGAAAGCACACGAAAGCCAAACACTCCAGAGGGAGTAGAGTAGAAAGAAAAAAAAAACATAGGGGAACAGAAAGGGATTTTGTGTGTGGGGAGGTGGGCAGGAGACTCCTCTTTAAAATATTCTCTTGTAGTCCGCTCTCCAAACCCATGTTGTCGGTGAATTGACAGCAGATTAATTTCAGGTAGTGAGCCAGAGTCTTAAACTGCTTCATACAACTGCATTCATATAGTTGACTTCAATACACCCAAGAGCGATTGAATTGCTTCCACACCCAAGAACGTGTAAGTCTTACTTGTTGGGCCGGACTCTGTCTGGCAGATGACCACACAGCAACCCTTATACCGATCTCAGAAAGACCCTTACGGATCACCTGGAGATGCCATCTCTTCTTTAACGTCAGTGCGGTGGGCTCAGGGAAGAGAAAAACATGTTTAAGAACGTCTGTGTTGGAAGCCGCCGTTCATTGGAAGCATCTCTGAGGCTCGGTTCTTCAAAGAGGAAAATAGCTCTGTCACTTGAATCTGTAGTCTCCGTGGATGCCCTCAAGGAAAGCCAATAGTGGCTTAATGCAAAATGGTCCCCTACCCTCAGAATGTGAAGAGGGCCGCTGAGTCTCCCGTACCTCACATACGTTCATTGGCCATGGTCTAAGGGGGGAGGCCCTCTAAAGGGATGGGGGCTCGCCTACACTGCAGGGGCCTGCACTACACCCCTGGAAGTTAGTAAGCCTGACCCACCGCCAAATTCCCCTCTGCTGTAGAAGGGTTAATGGTATCTTAATGTTAGTTGGAAGAAAACCCAGTGTGTTAATATTCTGTTGTTTTCCTGCACCTCCACCTTGGTTTGCAGAAAGCACAGTGGGCTAGTCACCTTCTCTTTCAATCCCTCACAGTTAATCACCCATTCCTTCATGGCACTCAGTCTGGTCTCTACACTATTTACACTCTCTTCCAGTGTGGAGGTCGCTGCTTCCACATCCGTCATTCTAGTCTCTGTTGCTTCCAGTTTCCTCTGTGGTGGATTTCTTCTGCTTATCCAGTTTTTAGGTCTCGCTTAAGATAGCAGATGCGCTGCCTATTGCAACACATTTTATTATTTTACAGTGGGCTTAGGGCCTGCCCATTGTTTATCATTGGTTGGCCTGATTGTCACTCTTAGGTGCTTGCTTATTTGATGGCTCAGGAGTTTGTCACTCCTTTTGAATATGGATTCATCCCTGTGTCCTTGCACTATCTTTTTTTTGTGCTACTCTTTTGATTTTAGATAAGCACTCTACAAGAGTCCATGTGTTTTCCAGCTGTCTCACTATGTGTTTCTCTGCCCCTCCCAACTTGTTTCCACTTCAGTGTTGCTCCCCCTCATCACTGTGTTGCTTGCGGTTCAGTGTCCCCTTCTGTGTTGCTCTTTCTCGCCTTGTGCTTCTTTGCCTTTCCTATGTTGTTGCCATCCCCTGTGTTGCTGGCTGGTATATCGGAGGCAAGGGTCTAACGAAGAGCCCACTGTACCAGCTTAAGCAAGGTGCTACTGGGATAGAATACATTGTTTATTGGCCCTTTTTTAACTTTCATCACTGGATCACAGCAAGTCGGAAGTGGAAACTAATAAATGGTGTATGAATAAACTACAATAGCACAGTTGTGAGGTGGGGTTGAAAAGGTCCGAGAAAGCCTACAACGCTGAAAGAAAAATGAAATGTAAAGGAAAAAAACAAGTTGGAGGCAAACGAGTAAAAAGCGCAAAGGAAAGAATGCAGATAAAGTAGGAAAGAAAAAAAGAAGCAGGATAAAAAGAGGATACAAAATTAGAATGGAAATATGGAAATAAAGCTGTAAAGAGAAAAAGGAAAGAATAAAGGAAAAGACTTGAATAAAGGGTGGAAAAAAGAAAATATGGAAGGAACAAAGAAATAAAAAGAACAATGTAAGGAAAGAGAAAACACGTTTAGGATCACAAATCACATTAAGATGCAAAAGAATCAAGGAGATGTTGACTACATATAATGAGAATAAGACTTTCCTATAATATTCTTTTTTTCTGTACTGTGGTTTTACTTGACTGTAAATACCAAAGGGCCAGACAAAAGCAGTTGTCATTACAAAAAGCAGTCATGATAGGGTTAATCTCCATGCCCGCGAGGCCAGCTCACACACTGGGTGCTGTTTCCTTAATTCCTACTTTCACTGATCTCCACGAACTATGTATCTCGCAGTTGTGACCATGTGTGACCTCTGTCCTCGGTGCCACCCTTTGTTGGAAATGTTTTCAGAATAGCTCAGTCCACTCTCTCTAGTTGGACTATGTATTGTTTGTGGAGATGGGCTACTTTTCTATCACAAATGCAAAGTAAAGAGTGCGTACTCTCGTGGGCTTATACGACATGTGGAAAATACTTAAGACAAGCAGTGGCTGAATGGGCTGACCCAAAGTCTGTATCTGTTGAGGGTATTAGCTCCATTCTTTTGTAGGGAATGAGCTCTGGCAGTCAAGCAAACCTGTCTGAAACCAACCTATAGTCACTGAAGGTACTTCTCATCCTGCAAAAGAGTGGGACACTGGGATTTAACAATAGGGTATTTGGCTGAAGTGACCAACATGTCCCACGAAAGAGATGCATGCAGCAAAGAACGAAAAACAGCTTACTAAGATTTGGGGCCCGGAGTGAGAAAGTTAAGAAGCCCATTGGTAATTAAAGGAGAGCATCACATTCACCGCCCTAGGGTCACCGTGAATCTGCTTAAGCACCAGTGGAGCGAATGAGGCGACACAGCCAACAGGCCTGGCTCATTAGTTCCTGGATACTTCCATATCTAGGCCTTAGTATAGAAAAATTGAGCATGCGTGGCATTTGCTGTAAATGGTAATATTGTAATAACAGACACCCAGCGTGTTTTGTTACAACTGTTTTTATTGCTGTTTGTGATTCAACAGCAAGGAGAAGCGGCCTATTTACAGTTATGAACGCTAGTTCGGTTGAGTAACACAAAACATGTAAATATTGTTAGGGGGCGTTTTTAAGTTGTTTGTGTGTTGTTTGTCGTAGTGCTTATGTGCACGTCAGTGGAAACTGTATTTGCTAAGTTAAAGTGATAAGAAAATAATATGTTGACAGATACTGAAAAGGTGACTTTAGTTTTTACAAATAAGGGGCAGCACAAGTCTAGCGGCCACTATTTATTGCTCACACTTAAGAACTATTTTGCTGATGCTGCTTGTTGGGTGTGTGATCTTGTGGGCGCCTATGCTTCTGCCAGCTGTCCTGTAAAAGTCACGATTTTCCGTCAGCTTGCACTGATGTTATCCTTGTGTTTTAAAAATAAATAAATTAATTGACCCCCCTTCCCTCCCCAATTGCATAATCAAACGGTGGTGGTGGTACAGATTAATTGGGGTACAAGCTTCTTCTATGCGCACACAACTGGTACAGCAGAGGCAGCAGATGTGCTGTTCGCCTCTCTCTCTCTCTCTCTCTCATATATATATATATATATATATATATATATATATATATATATAACATCGGTCTCTCACCTCGCTCTCTCTCCTCACCCTTTCTTTCTTCATCTCCTTAGCCCCTCTCACAAGGATAACATCAGTGCAAGACGACTTAACGTCACGGCTGTCACAGGACGGCTGGCAGAAGCAGAAGATCACACACACAACAAGCAGCAACTGGGAAATGTTTCCTAAGTGGGCGGAATAAATAGTGGCCGCTAGACTTGTGCTGCCCCTTCTTTGTAAAAACTAAAGTCACCTTTTCAATTTCTATCTCAACATATTATTTTCTTTCCACTTTAACTTAAATGCACTTTCCACGGACGTGCCCATAAACACCACGACAAACAACTTAAAACTTTCCCCTAACAATATTTACGTTTTTCTCTCTTTCCTCACCCCTTTCTCTCCTCATCCCCTCTGTCCCCCCTCTACTTCTCTTTCCTCAGTTCTCTCACCTCTTTCTCTGTTCTGTTTCTCTTCACCTTTCTCCACCTCTTTCTTTACCTATCTCTCTCCCCTCTCCTCAGCGCTCCTTCTCTTCGCCTCTCTATTCACCTCTCTCTCCTCACCTCTCTCTCTCTCCTCACCTTTCTCCCCTCCCCTCTCTCTTTTTCTCTCCTTACCTCTTTCTCTCCACCTCTCTCTTCACCTCTTTCTCCACTCATCTCTCCTCAGCGCTCTCTCTCTTCACTTATCTCTTTCTCTCCTCACCCCGTCTTACGCTCCCTCTCTCTCCCTCTCGCCTCACCTCTTTCCTCACCTTCCTCCCCTCACCTTTCTCTCGCTCTCTCATTCTCATTTCCCACCTCTCTGTCCTCACCCCTCTCTCTTTTCTAACCTCACTCTCCTCAACTCTCTCTTTCCTCACCTCTCCAGCCCTCTCTCACTCCCTGGTTCCTCACCTCTCTAACTCACTCGCCCTCTTTCCTCCCCTCTTTCTTCACCCCTCACTCTCTCCTCACCTTTCTCTCACCTCAGTTCTTTCTCCTTCTGTCTTGTTCTCCACCTCCCTCTGTACGTGTCTCTTTTCACCTCTCTTTCTCCCTCTCTTCTCACCTCTCTCTCTTTACCTGTCTCTCTCTCCACCTCTCTACCTGTCCCTCTCTTCACTCTCTCTCCCCTTAGCGCTCTCTCTTCACCTTTCTCTCATCACTTCTCTTGCTCTCTCTCCTCACCTCTTACCTCACCTCTCTCTCTTAACTCACCTCTCTCGCCTCATCTCTCTCTCTCTCTCTCCCTCCCTCTCTCTCTCTCTCTCTCCCTCCCTCTCTCTCTCTCTCTCTGCCTCGCTCTCCCTCTCTCTCTCGGCCTCGCTCTCCCTCTCTCTCTTTTCTCACCTCACCTCTCTTTCCTCAGCTCTCTCTCGCTCGCTCTGTTTCCTCACCTCTTTCTTTCCTAACCCCTGTCTTCCTCACCCTCTCAACCCTCTCTCCTTACCACCTCTCTATTTCCTTACCTCTGCCTCTATTTCCTTACCTCTTCCTCACAATACAGGGGATAATTCATCCCTTTCAAGACTTTCAAATAGTCTGCTATTTAAATAGATTTTTGATCCTCCTTTTGAAAGCAAGACATATAAATGCAGCCACTAAATAATTCTTTATCTGAATTGAACATTGCTATATACCACGGTGACTGATCTTACTGAACTCAAGACGATAAGTAACGTTATTCACGTGACAGTGCACGGAGCTTGACTGCAGCAGCAACAGTACCTGGCATCCTTGGCAATCACAGCATAAAGCCCTTTCCTGCAAGGAGTAAGACAAAGGCTCAGTGGGACCCTTTAAGGACGTATGCAAACGCCATTATCAGATATTGCTAACGGACATTTAGAATCACCATCAATAATGCTCAGCTGACGGCTTAGTATGTAAATAAAATTACTTTGTCTTTTGTAGCCAACTAGCATTGCTTTCAGCCAAGAAACCTAAAGTGCCCCCTACTTTGGACCAAATCTCTCATGATACCAAGCAAGCGAAGCAAGTCATTCCAACTCTCCCCAGAAGAGCTTGCTTGTCTCTTCCTTCCATGCAACTATCCATTCATCTTTTCATTCTTTCATCCACCCACTGATAATCAACATTTCACATTTACAGCGTGTCATCTATTCAGTCTTTCATCCAGCATTCAATCTGTCACCATTCCGACCATCATATCCAAGCCTATCCATCTATCTTTATACCTATCCATCAAACATACCCGTCCTTTCTCTGTCATCCATCCTTTCACTTATCCATACAAACTTTTACTCATCCATCCGGTCTTTCACTCGAGACATCCATCCACCCTCCCTTTCAGTCATCCATTTACTCAGCCATCCATCCTTTCACCCTTTCACTCAACCAACTGTCCACCCTTATATCCACCCATCCCCCACCCTCTCTTTCACCCATCCACCCTTTCACTCAGTCCATCCATGCACTCATCTATCCATCCATTTACCCTTTCACTCATCGATCCATTCTTTCACTCACACATCCATAAATTCAGTTTGACTCTCACATCCATCCTTCCTCCCTTTCAGTTATCCATCCTTACATCCATTATTTTCACTCATTCATCCATGCATCTATCCATCCACCTTTTCACTCACCCATCCATTGACCATTCCACTCACACATCCATCCTCATCATTTTACCCTTTCACTCATCCGTCCATCCATCCTTTCACTCATTCATCCATCCACCCTTTCACTCATCGATCCGTCCGCCCTTTTATCCAGGAATCTATCTTCCCTTTCA
The DNA here is from genome assembly GCF_031143425.1 of Pleurodeles waltl. Classification (NCBI taxonomy): domain Eukaryota; kingdom Metazoa; phylum Chordata; class Amphibia; order Caudata; family Salamandridae; genus Pleurodeles; species Pleurodeles waltl. Next base: position 740,926,272 of record NC_090450.1, on the reverse strand, counting down.
CTCATTCATCTATTGTTTCACTCATTCGTCCATGCCTCCATCCTTTCATTTATCCATCATCCATCCTTTCAATCATCCATCCATTCACTCATTCAGTCCCTTTACCCTTTCACTTATCATTCATCCTTTCACTCACCCATCCTCTCATCATGCATTTATGCACCCTCACAAATCCATTCATTAATTCATTTACCCAGCATTCCTTTCACTCATCTATCCTTACTGCCATCCTTTCATTCATTCACCCATGCATCTATCAGTCCACCCTTTCACTCCCACATTCACTATTTTCCATCCATCCATCCATCTATCCATTCACTAACTCACCTTCCCACCCTTTCAGGTTAATTATGAGGCTTTGTCTGCCGAGTTGTAGACAGAGGAGGCCCATCAAAACCTCTGCTGCAGGTGCTAAAATGGGGGGTTGATGACGCCCCTGCTGTCAACTGTTTTTAAATATACTCTACACAATATTTGAAATGAGTAGAGCAAATTATTTTTTGTACCTGTAAGAGGGGAGTTAACTGGATTCTCTCAATAGCTTATGGATTTTAGGCCCCCAGGCCAAATATATTTTAGGACCCATGTTCGGAACAGTTTTGAATTTATGATCCAATTTCTGCTCTTTCATGCCCGCTTTGGCCAGGCCACGGACTGCACAGGTGCACTCTTTCAAATTCTAAGTGTGTTTGCATCTTATATTCAGGGATAGTGACGTGTGTTTTCAATATTGTAATACAGCAGTAGCTTACAAATGTTCTGGCAAATAATCTCTGTGGCAACCTCCCATTTCTCAAACATGCCTCGGCGTAACTTCAGGGGATACCCTCTAGTAAATGTATTTTCTGGCAAACAGTTGGATACAGGTGCTTTCAGTCGGGTTTGGTGAGTTGTCGGATTTCACCAAAAACCTTTACATAAATACAGACAAAAATCAAACGCACTCTCTCCCTCTCTGTCTTGAAAGTCGTCAAATATCTTAGTTATTTTACAAAATAGCGTGTTTTCTCTCACATGCTACCCCTGCCAATCCACATTGGTCTTCCTTTCCACTGCCGCTTCAGCCCCTCTTCAGCCCCTCTCATGTGCCCTGCTTGTCGTATTTGATGGAAAATCTGAAGCTCACACCCTCCAGTCTTACCAGCCAAGCTATGCCCTGCATATATGAGGTCCTGTTTTGATCTAAAACAGTGGCTCCCAACCTGTGGTCCGTGGATCCCCAGGGGTCCGTGACACATTCCCAGGGGTTCCGCATGCCTGGGATGGGAGGAAGGCACTTTTCCAGCTGGGGCCTCTGACAAACACTTGCGTGTGTGTTTTCATATTTATTACTTCCTTTGTTGAGCAGTTTTAAACGCCCTGCAAAGCTCCTTGTACTGCAAAAATAAAAGTGTCAAGCTAACTCAAGTGATTAATGTATCTGCTGGAGAGAGATGGGAGTTTTGTGTAGTGGCAGTTTTGACTCAAAGATAGCGCAGGTGGTTAATATACCTGCTGCAAAGAATGTGTATCATGCAAAAAACTGTATTTTATGTGCATGGCACAGTGGGTTACTGCTTTTGTCACAGAGATTCTTTTGTTACTATGGAGTTCATAATCATAATCTAGCACAGTGAGGTGTGAACTGCCATTAAAGAGCTGCATGCAAACCGCATGGCACAAATTAGAAAGTTGTTTTTTTCCTAGTCTTTCATTTTCCTTATGCTGCTAAAAAGGTTTGCTTGTGTAGAAATACATTCTTATTGCTAACGCAGTGCTTAATTTGTGCTTGTTGCTTCCGGTGCTGAGCACCAGCACATATTTTTGGGGCCCGGGGCTTATTCTTCTGCCTCAAGCATTTGCTGTGAGCAAAAGACAAATATGGGAAAGACGGAGGAAGGGAAAAATGAAAAAGCGTCACAAAGGGAGAAAGTAGAAAGCTGCTAGAGTGAGCTGAAGTGGCCTTAAATGGATTGCAGAGGCCCGAGATGGTCTAGGATTATGCTGCCTCAGTATTCCGTGTACCCACATTTAATTGCAGCAGCCACGTGTTTAAGAGGAGGGCTTTGGGCACCGGCACGTTTTTATTTACAAATTAAGCACTGTGCTAACGTCATCGCTAATCACTGTGCTGTGTTCTGAATCCTAAGTGTGTGCTTCTCCAGACCAAGCACTCTTAGAAAATGCCTACCAGTGTGGATGACATGTGAATCCTACATCTTGTAGTCCCCTGTAAAGTGCCCTGGCACCCTACAGTGGAATGAGAGGTGCCATAAAACAAATGAAGTACATGTGACAGAGAGGCTAGGGAGAGATGAGAGGCCCTTATGGTTTACTTCCTTTCCCCTTCACTTATTTAAGTGAAAAAGCTTTCTCAGATCTTGCATACCTAAACAGAAATCGCTTCGGAAATATAGAATCTGACCTAAGGATTCACCTTTCTAAATAAAACCAAACATTGAAAAGGTAGTTGCCGAGATGCAGTGTCAACCTTCCCAAAAAAAGTTTCGATTTTTGCATATTTTTTCAATATAAAAGAATTTTATCTTTAGTAATTTGAGTATTTGTTTGGTGTGGTTACTTGTTATATTTTTTGCGAATTCCTGTTTTAATGTTTGAAAATTAAATCGTACAAATTGCTGGGGGTCCCCGGCTTCCAGTAATGATTCATTGGGGGTCCTCAGGAGTCAAAAGGTTCGGAACCACTGATCTAAAAGAAACTTTTTTATGGATGTTGCATGAAACATAAACACATTTCTTTGCAAAATGTCTGTGCTAGACTTTCACACATCACCCACACTAAAAATAAATGAAAGGAAAACGGCCACATTAAAAGAAAATGAAAGGAAAACGGTATTTTAAACAATCTGTTTAAGAATTGTTCAAGGTCATCAGGGCAAGCCTATCTGCAAAACAGAGCTAGCTCTATCAGGGGTGCCCTGAAAGGCGATGGCCCTGGGCCAGAGCCCACTTTGCCTTACTTAAAACGTCTTATGTGCACCCCACTGTATCGCATTTGGACGCCAAGGACCCCAAACGGCATTTCAAGACTTGTACCGCAACAACAATACACACAACATTACACAAACAAGAACAGACTATATGAACTCAGCACTTACTTACATCTGCAACCTCTGTTTTTTACAGGAGAGCGATAACACTCGGGTATCAGACCCAGATTGTATTCCCAAGTCAGTAGGTAATGTGTGAAATAGGAGCTCTCAGCAGAAATGGTGGGAAAGGAGTAACTTGAAAGGTATTGGCCCTGGGCGGACACAGGGTAGCAGCTGAACTCAGAATGGGTGGGGCTAGGAACCTTACAGGGCCTTTGTGCCGAAAGGTGACAAACACAGTGATTGCGTAAGTGCCAGAAGACCAGGTGTTCATGTCAGACACCACGCTGCCTACTTGGATGTTGTACTCTGCCCGTGGAAGTATTTCAGGGCTGCTGAAAAGTGGAGGCATGCCGCCTTTCTAATGTGAGACCTGTAGATACTTGGAGTCTGTAAGCAGCAGATGGGAGCCTGTGCAGCCTGGAAGGGCCATTGGGCATTCTACCTGTGTGTACATGTGTGGCTCACTGAGCACCTAGAGAACAGGCTATCCAGGTGTGCAGATACATGATTTTCTAGAAAATCGTAGGCAATTCAAAATTGTTTTAGTTAGCAACTGATTGCTGGTCAGGCTGGAGCGTGCATTCACACATGCTCCACCCTGAAGTAGCAATCAGCGTCTCACTAAAAATGTTTACAATACTTGTTTAATCATATATTTATTGGTTTTATTAAATACAGTAGATTTCAAGCATTTTTGTTACTTGATTAAACGATATGAGGAGCCATGATCATAGGTATTTAGCACTAAATGTATATGATTAACAGAAAATAATTAGAGGTCACGTGCTTGAATCCCACTGAAAAGGTGTGGGCCACACAGGTTAGAATCACTGTTGTAGTGAACACAGGAGTCGGGGGTCGGAAAATAAACAACTACTGGATAGGAAGTCTTATTCCTCACAGGTAAAAAAATAAATCGCTGGATGGCCGATATGTTTTTAGGGCTGAAACAGATGTTTCCTAGAACTTTGAGAAAATGAGATTCAGGATGCCTGGATGAATCAAAACACCAGAGGCATTGAGAGTGAGCAACGAGGAAAGTTCAGTTCAAGTGGAGTTCTGACACACTGAACGCTAACTTCAGCTCCTTGTATCGTTCAGAATGCAGTTACTTGGAGGAAAAAGTAAATGAGACACTGGGACTAGTAATCAGCCTTCTTGCAGAGAGCTGCAGCTAGGTAGCGAAAGGCAGAACTCGGCAAAGTTCCTATGGTTATGACTTGGACCTGGAGTACAGAAGTCCAAATGTACTGTGAACTGACTGCAAAGTAAGACCACTGCACTTGTGTAGCCAAAGAAACCCACCCCACTCTTCTCCCCGCAGAGGTTCAAGACTCGGAGAGAGTCACCCTCCCCAAGGACGGCACCTGGGAACTGCAGCTCTACCTTCGATGTGCCAAAACAGGAGGCAGTACCTCAAGGCACCGCACAGTGAACGTAAATAACTGCCTATCGATTAATGAACTCCCATTGCTGCAGAAGACATTGTGGTAAATGTTCCCAACATATGCCTAACATTTACTTTCATATGGAGTGAAATAAGGAATAACAGCATATTCATACCACGCAGGAACATTTAATAGTGACAGACGTAATTCCAATCTAGTTTCTTCAACACTTGAACCTAAAGGCACATGTAACAACCTCCTCTCCTTTTCAACCTCTGCAAGATCTGGCTGTGCCCAATGTATCAGTCCCAAATTACAGCACTAAAATTAAATTGAGGCACTGTCTTCCCTCATAAAATTGTTAAAGGTATTCACAGAAGTAGATGACAGAGGACAAGATGGGTTTTTTCCAAAGCCAAGGGCTAACCTAGATATTTGTACTGGTTAATCTTTTCATCAGAAATGTTAATGATTTTCCATGAAAAGGTTTTAGATCATGCTGGTCGCTCAAAGATCATGACACTTGGTCCTGCGCTATGTGAATAATAAATGAAGCTGCTCTTTGAGATCAGAGACATTTAATAGGGCAGGATCATCAGCAAAATGCTAGCTGCCTCTTTGACGATTGTAGTATGGTATGAGTGCCTAGTGTTAATTCAATAAATCAGACCACAAGCAAAGAGCATAAACTGCAAGAATGCCAATACACCCCCTTGCCTTAGACCGTCACACTAAGCTTAGTCAGGATTGTGTAGTCACAATGCCAGCCATGAACCTGAGTGCAAATAGAAGCACAACACTCAGTCAATCCTTAGGTACCTGAATGGAACAATATTTCATAATAAGCTCCCTAGCTTCTTGAAGGCAATACAAAAACCTGAGTATGCCACCAGCACGCCTGCCTTTTTGAATGATTACAGCACTTGTTCACCACAGCAAACAAAATGTTAACTTGATCATGAATTAATTTGGATTGCCTGAACACTGTGTAATGTCCTGTGATGATGTTTTGTCTTGGAATGTTGCTGATTCTATGCGTAGAATGTTACTGTTCAAATGTGTGGGTAGTTTTAGTTGAGATGCAGGAGAAGCTGGAGCTCTACTGTGGTAGCTTAGTATGATGCAGACTGAATTAATCTCTTACCTTGACCACGTCTTGGTGGTGTGATCATTGCACCCTGTCTTTTGGGGCAGAGTGAGTAGAGTTCTCATCGACCCAGGCTAACCTTGTGCAAGGATAACTGTAGCAAAAATTTGACCAATTAAAATTAAGCAATGAAATAGCTGGGAAATAAGTTATCACCTTATATTTTTGAAACCTGGACAATCGATACTTAAATCTTCAAGTAAAAGCATCCTCGACTTTAGAAACATTAAATGCAGTTATTAGAAAAATGGACCACCAGTCCACTCAAAATTTCAGCATAGCATTGGTGATCCCATATAGATCAGGTGCTCCGGATGCCTTCATTTGCATGATCATTTTTTTTTATTTCTCTTGTTCGCCAGATTGAGTCCACCACACTCATTCAGAGAAGATGTCACGTGTTGATAGGGGCACTTAATGTAGGCGAGCGATTGGTACTCAGAATTCCGGATGGAGCTACTAAACCTGGTTAAATCTACCTATGGGAACAGACTAAGAGCATGCAAGCAACCTGAATCCGTAATCCGTAGCATCTTTGCTCTTTTTCTTGCACTTGTTTTTACGCTTTAAATGGGCAACATTTGATTTGTGTATACGTTAATAAACTGGGCTGTTCTTCACGGGATGTTTTTAGCATCAGGAGTGGAGTGTTGGATGAGTAGGAGGTTTTGGAGGAGCGGGCGGTATTGGAGAGAAGAATGGTCTGAGTGTTGATGGAAAGAAAGCTTGGGTGGGAGGTCGGGTACGGAGGAGACAAGTGGCAAATTGAGAAGGACAGTATGGATGAGAGAACACTTGTGAGAGGAATGTTTTCTTAGAAGAATACATGGCTAACAGGTAAGGAAGTAGCAGTTGTAAAATTTGAGTGCGAGGTAGAGAGGTTTGAGTGTAAAGTTACAAGGCAGCGCAGGTTGGAGGTACAATAGGAGAAGACGAGGATGGTTGTAGAAGGAGGTGGTGGGTAGAATATTGAGGAGGAGAACTAATACGTAAAGATCTTTCTCTGAAGTGGGAAAGGAAGAGGAATACAGAACTCTGGGATGAGACACAGAGCTTTCATCTAGTAATGGACGTCCTTGGCTGGGTCATGCTGGATTGCCATTCATTACTTAATGTGGATTACATTTGATGAAAGCCCTCCTGAGGAGCCATTGGTAGTCTAGAGAATCACAGCTTAGGAAGGGTGTATCCCAGGGATGATGTTGGTTCCCTGGTACAGGACGATTGCAAAATCATAGCATTTCTCTGCTTTAAATCACTTGAAAATGCAGCTTCAGAAACCACACACAGACAAGAATCTAAAGGGTCTGTCTAGACGCAGCAACGTGTAACAGCCACAGCTTCCCAAAATCACCAGTAAATAGGAATTTGTGAAGTCCACCTAAAAGTGGAAAGGCTGAATCCCTGGAAACACTTTTTCCCAACCCACTCTGTAAATTTAGGATCTATAGGGCTTGCATAGACCCTGTAAGGGGTAACCCACTAGAAGATAGGGCTTCCAAGAATCCACCAAGCAAATTAAGAATTTGTGGTCCACCTCCAAGCAGCCCACTGAAAAGGCAGCTTCACAGAACCACTCAGTAAATTAGAAGTCTCTGAGATCCACCTAGAAGCGGTGAGGTGCAACCCACTCTGTAAATTAAACCTCTGTGGGGTCCACCTTGAGTGATGTGACTCAAGCCACTGAAGGATACAGCTTCAGAAATCAACAAGTAAATTAAGAATGTATTGGATCCATGAAGGTGCAAACCATTGGAAGAGCGTGCGTCCAAACACAACAAAGTAGCTGGATCAGATTTTCTGAACCCCAACTTCATAAATTAATAATTGAAGTGTTTTAAGAATAGAAGGCCCGCAGTTTTGCTAAACTCATAGTCTGCACATCTTTCCCTGCAGAAGCAGGTAAACTCTGGAACATACTAGCTAAACATGATTGTGTCATCCATGGATTTCTAGCCTTCAGGGTAATCATAAAACATCAGCCTTCATGAGGCACCCCCTCCTATGGACATTACATTGCTGTCTTCCATGTGCCCAGAAATAGCAGAAAAATACTTCCAGGACGTGTTGTGCCTTTCTTCACTCCCTCACTAGTACCAGGCATTAGTAAAACTGTTAATGTCAGTACCACGGATGTAATAACAATACAGCCTTCTAATCCCTAACCTTGCAACAATTCTTCTTCCAAACACCTGGCATCACAAAATCAACATTTTCTTAAGCCCCTGCTACCATGACGGAGTCCATTTTAACCTCCAACATCCGTCTTTATGCCATAACGGACCAGTATCTAATCCAGGGGTCTCCAACCATTTTTGCAATAAGAGCTACTTATATGCAATGAAAATAATTCCGAGGTACTAACATTATTCGTTTTGTAATAGTGACCACATTACTGGCCAGCATATACAATATTACTAGCAGTGATCACATTAGTGAGCACCTTTAGTGCATCGAGCATGCTTCTATCTGTAATGTAAAAAGGCTTTGTCAAAGAGGAGTAACTCTACATGGGTTACATAAAAACCATAGCTGCAATGCCACTGGCACCAAGTTAATAATGTTATTTAGAGGTCTCCCCTATGTCACAGGGTTTATCACTCAAATAAGTAAAGATGTTAATTATGTCTTCCCTATGTCAAATGATTTATCACTCAAAGATTAGCTTATGAGTTCTGAAAACACGCATATTTTCATATTGAATAAAGACTCTCAATTTTGGTATACGCATGTTGACTTGATCAAGCAAGAGCTTCTAATTTAGCAAAGTGGCCTGCACAAAGGAGAGCTATTCATAAATAGCTGTAGAGCTACCAGTAGCTCTTGAGCTACTCTTTGGAGAAGCCATATCTCCTCCAATCAGAAAACAGGTATGATACTCACAGCACACTCTGGAGTCGAGCCCACCAACACCTCTGCAAGACCATAACGTGTACTCATTGCCTGCAAAACTGTTCCCACGCAGGGTGATTGCATTAGTCAATGGCTTCAGATGTTCTTGATAAAAATACAAGTCATTTCATATTGAAAGGGTTTACAAATAGGGGCATAAATGTACCCCTATCAGGCGTGCATTATTAACAGTGCTAACCAGCATTGCTCTTCTTGAGTGAATAAAAAAGAATCCGAACTTCTTGAAGCTCCATGCATCTAAATAAGGCGTACCTGGATAAATCATGTTCTGTTCCATCACTGTTGGGTTTCATAGTTTTTACTCACTATGGTTTTGATTCCCTATGTTTTCTTTTTCTTCTTGAATCTGCAGTATGGCATCGTGGTGGCTCAGACGGATGCTATTTGCACTGATCCTCCTGGTTCCAGTAGAGCTTTTTGGTGAGTTCAGTACTTCTGTGTGTGTTTTTTCTTCAGTGACGAGGACACCACTGATGGGTGGCAAACATTTATTTGCCCCTCCTGGTGAATTTTACCTGATCCTGGACTCATGGGACAGCAGGCGGCACCAGAGAACTGGTAAAATTGGGGCTCACTGACCAGACAGGGGCTATTTCACACTGATTGGTACATCTTTCCTTGTTTGTTAGTTGAGGTCTTGTACTTGGTTCTGAAAAGTATTAGAATGAAACAACCGTGTACTTACTATCTACTATTGTGTGGGGTCAAAAAATGGAAATTGTAACCAATTACGCCCTACCTAAGCTGTGTGGGATGTACTGAACCCTGGTTCCATCAGCATTCCGAATACAGGGGCTTAATTCACATTTGTCCGTCAGTGCGTATCATGAGCACAACATTCTACTTACTGTCTTGCTACCACCTCGAAGATAGTATATCACGTTTCGGAACACTTGTATGAACAGACAGTTGTTGTTAGGGTCGGAGTGAGACAGAAAATAGGTCCGGGTACTAAAATAAACGTGGCCCCTTCTGTGAATGAAATGGCTCCAAAAGTGTCCCACATTTGCAAATCAGGGCAGTTCTGAACTTGCAAAGACAAGCTGTATAGGTGTTTTGCAAGGTATGCAATACTGCTCATACTTGTGCTTGCTGTAGGTAATATCAGAGAAATCAACGCAAACTGCCAAATCAAATTCCATACCATTATCTCTTAGACCAGTCCCCCTACAGGCCAGTCCGACCTCTCTTTTTTTTCCAGAGGGTGTTAATGAGAATTACTTATGTAAGACACGATGCCAGCAATGAAAAATCGGTTTTCTAATGCAGCCTATGCACATTATTTCCTAAGACAACATTAGTAGTAAAGTATTTTCATATATATATATATATATATATATATATATATATATATATATAATATACACATATATATTCCCTGAAGCCATAACTCCCTCTGTAGAGTAAAATTAAGCTCTCATTACGAGTGGCCTTGTAATGGCGATAAGGCCAGTAACAGGAGTTACCTTCCCCATCAGACAAGTTGTGGTGTTTCACATGGAGATTTCGGATGCGGAAAGACATGTCGGAATAAGCAGAGAAACATGATTCCCATGTGTTAACCCCCCAAAACTTGTATTTGCCCTTATTTCACTGCCTCCGGAATTACTGGGACAACAGTGTGACCGTATTTCTAGGACAGGGAAAACATGGCACTTCTAAGGAGACTTACAGTGGCCTAGGCAGAGCAGGGTGCTCATCCTCCTATTTCAATGAGGCAATAAGCTACTTCTGTAATTCTGAACTGAAGTGCACAGCTTCAGTTCAAAGAAGAAAAATCCCAATTACTCCTGCATCCATTCTCATTACAGACATTCGCTTGAGCAAAAAGGCTTTCAAAGGATGTACTGCATGTCCATTACTTGGAACTTTTCCAGATCAGACACTTTAGGAGAAAACCTGAAGGGCCCCAGAGATCCTCTAGGATCCACTAAAAGGGGAAAGAAGCTTTAATCCACCTATAAACTGGCTGTGGTTCCCTCTGCAAATCAAGTCCTTGCTGCTGGGGCCGTGCTCATGGGATTTGCTCCTGCTACCCCTCTCCCTAGGCTTTGAGGTAGTTGGGGCTCTTTCTGATTGTCAGCAGTCTGAGAACTTGCCTACACATGTGAGATCCATGGTGCCCACGCCTCCCCCCTAAAAAATAAACAGGAATGCCTGTGGTACACACTTACATGGGTGGTGAGCACACCCACCTCTCTTTGACTGTGTGGTGCACACTCTCCTACACAGGTGCACACATTTATTGCATGAAACGTAACTTAACTTTTTTCTGTGATTGGGTGCTATGTGCAGGTTTGGACGTGGAACCTCATTAGGAGCAGCCCAGAAATTGGTGTGGTATTTATACCACCTGGTGAATCCAAAAATCTCTGGGTAAATACCACTGAATTACAAGATTTTCAGGAATGACATGAGGATTTTGGTACTTACTGCACCAAAATCTATTTAAGCACCAAAATCTGCATGTACTGATAAATAATGGTCATTTTCCATCGTTTTAAATTTAGATAGATTTTGTTTTTACCTTTGTGAACTTTTCACAAAGCTTAATATTGCGAGATGCTTTAATAGCAGTTCTGGTGCATAAAATAGTTATTTGTTAAAAAGTGTTTGTACTGCTTCCTGTGCCTGTTTACTGTAGGCCCCCTGTGTTTCAGCCAGCTTGTTCTTTTTAAACTGCTGTTTTTTTTATCGGTGTCTGTTTGAAATTTCCCTCCTAGTTTGTTGCAAACAACTGCTTAAAGAAAGGTCCCCCCTCCCTCTTTAAAAAAAGGCTACATACACCTCAGTGGCTAACCAGAGTGTATGTAGGAGACTGCTTAATCTGCTCCTGTGATTTAAAATGTGTTTAGAAAGTGACTGCACCACTTGTTTTTGCCTTGAAAAAGCCAAATATCTGTGTGTGCAACAAGCAGTATTTCAGTGCTTTTCAATCTGTCCCTTACCTGGAAAGTAGACTCTGCTATCCTGGAAGTGTGGATTCTGCCCCTCTGTATCCAAGGAGATTCTGAATAGAGCAGCACCCTCCTCCTCCCTTCAATAGGGGCTTGGGCTTAAGTTAACTTGGCCCTTATATAAGTTTCTATTGGTTGTTGCATATGTTGTTGTGATTGGTTGCTGGTAGTAGTATGTCTATTGGTTTAAGGATTAGGGTTTGTGATCTGATTGGTAGTAGGGCTGGGATTCCCTTTTGGTCTGTGGTTTTAGGGCTTGTAGTGTGATTAGTAGTAGGGTTGGGATTCCTATTGGTACGTGGTTTTAGGGCTTCTATTGTGATTGGTAGTAGGGTTGGGATTCCTATTGGTCCGTGGTTTTAGGGTTACTTTTGCGATTGGTACTTGGGCTGGAGTTCCTATTGACTGAGGCTTTGGGTTACAGTTGTGATTGATAGTCAGGATTAGGGGTGTGATCGGTTAATAGGGTTAGGTCTATCATTGGCTCTAGGGTTTAGGGTTACATATCTGATTGGTTAGGACTAGGTTTCTAATGGCCAATATGGCTAATTAAGCCGAGGGCTTAGGGGGTCTGAGCTCGGATGTCAAGGCTAGGGGCAGAGAGGACAAGGGCAGTTGCCTGTTTGCGCCTGGTCTGTCCTAGGGCCAGAAAGGCTGCCCAATTTTCCATTTACCAGAAAGGATCTTATTACTTCTACATCCACCAGCATACAAACACAATATCAGCAAAGGCATCCAACTCATGCACCACAATCAGACTTCATACAGATTGCAATGTCTCATCAACCAGCACAAAACTTCACATACCACACCTTGCACAAATCCACCACAACTACAACATTAAGACACCTTCATTCTCACACCAAACACAACTCTGTCCATTCCCACTAACACATCCTACCATCCCCCACACAACACAAACCCACATTATACATTTCCTTCAGCCATCCAGACATGCACAATCCCTGTTCATGTAAACCAACAGCACTATCTTCTATTTGCTCCTGTCAGATCCCCTTTTTATCATGACAGTACCTAAACCCAGCCTTCCAACACACCATCCACAAACACCCTCCCCCTCTCTTCACCAATTACACACAACCATACAGTCCTTACACTCTACTCCTCCACACATATTACCTGTTCCAGTGATCAAAACTAACACAAACACCCCTAACTCTAGTCCATCCCCCCTTACATGCCTCATACACTCTTCTCCAAAACACATCAACACCCCCTGTAATATTCTAATTCCACTCACCAGCACTAACTCACATACAAATCCTTCACAGAAAACCACTAAGTCAATATATCCTCTCACTATTCAACAAAATCAAAGCAAACCACACACAGCAGCACATCAATATAACACACTTTCATGCTTTCCGCAACACCCACTCCCACCCTCATGACTACAAAAATAATACAAATCCTGACCTTACACCTGGAGTCACACTCTTTACAAACCTCTACCAGAAGCACCCCAACACAGCAACATTCATTCACTTGCCTCCCATCCAATGCAGTTTAGAGCCTTACATTATGATCCACATGCTCCTCCACCACCCCATCCCATACTCCTTCCACACTAAGCAGACGGAAACAAAATAAACAACATGCCACTTCTAACAAATTCGCATCCCCTTGCCTATTACACTATAAGGCTGCTCAACAAAAAAACTACACTCACCATGTCAGTCTTAGCTACCAAGGCCACCACCAACACACAAAGGCCCATCAAAATGCCTCCTAAACCTGCTGGAGGAGGAACACTAAGTAGAAAAACAGGCCTATTGCGACCCTCATACAATTATCACAGCTAACACACCTGCTACAAGCTCAAAATATACTGCTCACCATCCTCCAAAACAAAATGACACTGCCACAAACACACATTTTCTGAACTGCCTGTTCATAAATGCTTGATCACTCTAAAAAACAAGCACCACATCTGGGACCTGCTCATTGACACATAACTTGACTTACTATTCGTAACGGAATCATGGTTGGGAGATGACTTGGCCCCAGTGTTGCATGAAGCCTTTCCTCCTCCCTATCAAACCATCACACAAAACCGTATAGGCAAAAGAGGAGGTGGACTAGCTATTATATTCAAACCAGCAATAAATCTCAGTAAAACATACAACATTTCCATACAAGGTTGTGAGGTCCTCCTCACCAGATGCAACCCTACACCAACTTTCTCCTGTAACTTTCTCCACCTTTACAGACCTCCACCTAACAATTCAACATTCTCAGATGATTTTCTAGACACAGTCTCAAACCTTATAACATTATACTCAAACCTACGCACTCTTGGGGACCTAAACATTTGGTTTGACAAACCCAATATGCCTCATTCAAAAGCTATCACCACTGGCCAAGTCACATTGAACCTACATCAGATTGTACACAATTCCACAGTCATCACTGAACACATCCAAGAGGTCATTTTTGCAAACCCTGATCTGGCAACCATTCAAAGCATCACGCCTGTCACATGGTCAGACCACCATTTGGTAACTTTGACATAAAACACCTCAAATCAACACACCCCATAGCACCTTACATACATGCATCTATCGACCATAGAGCAAACCCAATTTTGATGACATAGAAACACAGCTAACAGCCAATTCACATCTAGACACAATAAATTCTGTTCCAAAACTTTGAGTGGCTACAGGAAGCTTTCGATATCATAATACCACTCAAAAACTAAACAGGACAAAAGAAAACCCACACCTTGGAGAAACACAGAACTTAAAAAGATAAAGCAACAAATCAGAAGGCTGAAACGGACCTGGCATAAAACAAACAACATTCAAGACAAACTTCAGCTTCACAAACTTAACAGAATATACAAATTATCAATCATAAAAGCTATAAAAGGTACTACTCGGACAGAATTCAAAATACTAATTCTGCAACTAAAGAATTTTATAAAATTCTCAATGAATTTTGAAAAACTAAATGCATGGAAGGAAGTCATCCCACTACTCAAGATTTCACAAACAAACTGGCAAATCATTACACAACCAAGGCAGACACATCGGACTCCTATTTAAAACAGAAGAAAACCATCAGCACCAACGTATTTCCTAAAATCCCCTCCAAGAGTAAACCAACCTATCCTCTGCTCTCCTTCAAACAAATATCACAAGGTGAATTTATGGATTTAGTCAAAACAAGCAGGCCTTCCAGCTTCCCTTCTGACCCTTGTCCATCACACATCTCCAAGAACATTATTTTATCTACTTCTGCTGCCACACCTGTAAGAAGAATCATCAGTAACTCTTTAACTACAGGAACTTTTCCTGATGACCTGAAAAAGGCGTACATATGACCTTTATTAAAGAAAACAAATCTAAACCTGCATGACCCCAACAACTACAGACCAATTATAAATTGACCTTTCCTGGGCAAACTGATAGAAAGAGCAGCATTCGCCCAGATGTCACAATTCATTGAAGACAACTCTATACTTTGAATACCAAACTGGATTCCGCCCAGGAAGAGGCACTAAATCAGCACTCATAGCAATCTGGGATGATCTAAAAAAAAAAAAACAGTCGACCGCAATGGAGTTGCTGCACTACTTCTCTTGGACCTCTCAGTTGCCTTTTGATACCTTTTGTCCGTGACACCCTAATTCAAAGACCCCACAAAGCCAGCATAGAAGGGACTGATCTCGACTGGATTACATCCTACCTTCAAAACAGAACCAGTATTATCTATTCTCCCCCTTCTCATCCAAACCCTACCTCACAAAAGCAGAGTACCCCAAAGGATCACTCATTTCATCTATGCTTTTCAGTATCCACATGATGTAATTACCAGAATTGATCAATGATTTTCAACTTACATGCTACAACTATGAAGATGACACACAAATACTACTTACATTGGAAAGCCCTATAGACATTGTAAACTCATAAATCTTCAGTTGCCTCAGAGCCGTTGATCAGTGGATGACTTGGAGCCATCTCAAATTGAATGCTTCCAAAACGGAAATACTTGCATGTGGCGACTGAAAAAAATATGACCCACTGTACGACTGGCATGACGATCTGGGACCACCTCCTCCAGTATCCAAGGAAGTTAAAAACCTTGGAATTACCATGGACTCCAAGTTGACAATGACTGCCCAAGATGACAAAGTAGCACGATCAAGCTTCATCACCTTGCAGACTCTGCAACGCATCCTTCCCCACCTCAGGTTTCCACACAAGGTGCAGGCAGCTACCTCTCTTGCACTATCTGCCTTGAGAGCACTACACTGCTTACTGGTTGCCAGAAGATCCACCTTCAAGCTGCTTTGTATCACCGACAAAGCTATACATGGAACAGGACTGCTTTTTATCAGAAACAAAATAAACCAAATACATTCAGCAAAGAAACCTCCGCTCAAGAATGGCACCCCGCCTTAAAACTCCACCATACAAGAAAAAGACAATGGAGCTCTGTTCAAGCAGCCAAACTATGGAATAAATTACCCCCAGATATAAGATCCACAGATAACTATCTTGTCTTCAGAAGACTACTCAAGAGTTGGCTCTTTCCTTCATAACCACCATATCCAAACAGCAATGCACTCCATATGCCTGTGTTGATAAATATTTATAATCTGATTGTGTGTATATTCTAGATATGTATAGTTCTTTAAGAAATATGTATAGTTATTATTTCATAATAAACTATACACTTACTCTTTAGGCCTGTTTAGCAAATGTATATTTACTCAATGTTAAATATATTTATATGTGTGTGTAAAAAATATATATGTGTATATTATTATATGCTTAACATGTTCATAAGTCATTGCATAGCTCCTGGGTAAGCTTTTATCTTAGATACTTATGAATCCCTGCTTTCTTTTTAAGATCGCAATGAGCAAATGTTATTTTTACTATTTAACAGCAAGCATTTCACTGTTGAAAAATTGAGGAAAGATAAATGAATGTTCGAGAAGTACACTTATTAATTAACATCAAATATTACAAATCTGGAAAGTCTGTGTTTATACAACTTTACTTCTCATATTATAACACCCATTATCATATTCCTTTGCAAATACATCCCCTTACTATGTATTTACATATCTATTTATTACTCTAGTCCTACTGTACTAGAGAAAAAAGAAATTCTAATAAATAATAAATAAATACAAATATTTCAATAAATTACAATTAAATGTACTCTCTCGTAACCTTCACTCTGTCTCCCCATCACCCTATGTCTCTATCAATCTATCGTCCATCCCCACTCTGAATCATCCCAAACCCATCCTCTACTTTGATCTCCAAAATAACCCTGCCTAAGCTTTCAATCCTCTACTGCATCTAGCTCACCCCAAACATCAGTTTAATACTATGACCTCCCAAACAACCCTACTAAATTCTCCCTCATTTATCTCACCTTTGACTCATCCAAAACCCCTTCTGCTACTATGATCTCCCTTGCCACAGACTCCTCCCTCCTCCATCTCTCCTTTATTTATCCCAAGCCTCATCCTATTACTATAAACTCCCTGCTCTAGTCAATCCAACTAACAAACTTGCATATCCTCCACTCAAATTAACTCCTACTAATACTGTACTCATATTTCCCTATTCTAATCCACCACTAATTCCTCTTGGGTTCCAGAGTAGCCGGCTACTCGCCGAAAAGTGTTTTGTCGCCTCATCAGGGGTAGTAAGCGCTATATAAATACAATAACAATAAACTAGTGGCATGTGTCTCATCTGCAGTAAGTTATCTGGTGGGCAGAGCTTTTGTTCAATATAAATATCTTTAATTAACCATTTTCAAACAACAATTGAATACATTTTGATTGGCAAGAACTCCCTGTGGGCCACCTATAATGCTAGTGTGAAATTGGGGTAGAAAGAGACATTGTTGCCATGGTATTGGATGGTGCGGCCTCGAAAGCCAGCCTCAGGATCGTGTCAAGGTCTCTAGAGTTGAGGTGTCTAGCGATTATAGGTCTTGCCAGTGCACCTGGAGGAAGGCGCGGTCCTAGTGAGCGGTGGGCCTGCTTCACAATGAGGACCGTTGACAGGGCATCCTCAAGGAGCATATACCGCATTCTCTCAATTTAGTCTTACATTTTATTAATGGCTGTCGATTCAGTTATTCAAATGATGCAGAGGTTGTTGCGCCAGGAGAATGCTTCCAAGTCCTCGTTCTTCAGCTTGATGCCCACCTGGATTTTGTCAGTTCATAATAAATGTCCCCCGGCAGCAGTTTGTGTGTTTTCTACATCAGAGGCACGGGTCTGAAATCCTCGTGCTTGTCCACTCCTTTATTCGGTCAATGCTACTCGCCAGGAGGTCGATTTTGGCATCAATGGCGCAAATGCTGTTCTTCAATCCACTAGTATCTCTTTAATGTCTACAACCTGTGTGGATGCATCACGGGGCTGCTCTGGAGGAGCCTCTGTTCCTTTATCCTGGTTTGTGTGTTGTGCTCATCATTTTCCCTCGAATGCCAGTTTAGTCTGACGCGCCTCCAGCTTTCCCATGTCGTCCAGTCCGGTAGGGAAGTTGCACGTTGGGTTCCACCTCTCCCCAACTCTGCTTCTGGGGGTAAGGGAGCACAAGCAGACACAACCACTGGGAGCGCCCAGTGGGCCCTAGTGCAGGTCAGAGGGGTTTCTGGTGGGTCAAGTGCACCGCCCTCAGGCCCCCTGCTGTACTCAAATTTGTTAGTGTGCATGTAGGCTTAGCAGGTAATGACTGACTCTGCATGGGCCCAGTCTCACCCCAGCACCAGCAGAATTGTGATGTGGGCACAAACAGGCCTAATGTCTTAGGCGGAGTTGGGGGGCCAAGTCTATGCCTGTTGCTTGCAAGGCCCGCAGTTCGGACCCCATGTGGTCCACAGCTAGGCCTAGAGGCAGTGGCCGCACACCACTCCAAGGGCGACTCCCGCTGGTAGCAGTCTCAGCCCCGTGATTCGGGCTTCCAGCTTTGCCCAGACCACAGCCTGGACCAAGGGCCTCATGTGTTTCTTAGGCCTGTTTGTTGTGCACCCCCGATGTCAAGCTCGTCCATGGGCCATCATGTCCGCTTCACATGAGGATCCTTAATACAGGGTTTGATGCCTCCGCCCTGCACGCCTCTCTCGGCATCCTCGCTGTATGGCCCACCAAGCCTACCTTTTGGGCCTTTCCGCGAGCTTAGTGTCTTCCTGTGCAGCAGTCGTAGGCTGTCTTCCTGCATCACCCCAAGGATGGGCAGGAAGGCTAGCTGCTGCGCTGCAGGTCGCAGCCGGTCAGTGCTCCCATTCCACCTCATGTTTAGCTTAGGGCTTGGATGTTAGAGCTGTGGGCGCACGCTCCACGGTCCCTGCAGCGTCCCTCTTCTCAATTCGCAGGGCCTCCCCAGCTCAGAACCTCAGTCCACTCGCAGGCCGCTCCCATCCCCCGCTCCTGGCCCAGCGAGCGCCACGGTTCCCACACGTGGGGACCCACACACCAGAAACAGCAGCGTGATCGCGGCCACCTCTGTTCACCCTGTCTGTTTGGGTGTGGCCCTCATAAGGCAAGGGGGAGTTGCAGCCCCGGGCCACTCCAAGAGTGCTGCAGATCTTCGTACCATGGATCGGCTCTCTCCCATTCAAGGCCGCCTCAGTGGGGGGGGGAGAGGCTCAGGCAGCGCACTGGGCCGCAGATCAGACCACAGTGAGTTTGGTCGGCGTCTCCTGCTCCAGGTGCAATTTAGTCAGAATTTACGCATCATCAGTAGCACCTCCGCTTTGGGTATGATGGCAGGGCTGTGCCTGTGTATTTAGCCCCTTCCACCACGGATAGCGTGTGGATTATAACGTCTGATGGCAGAGCCTTACTAAGCAGTGGCCATCTTGCTGCCGGGTTCTCTATCACCCCACAACAATGGAATAAACTTTCAAGACATTTCCATAGTGCTTTGCTAGTGATGTGGTATTAGTCTGCTAGTTAACAGATGCATCTCAAAACCAGTTTGTCTAATCCTAATTATAATAGTTGCAAATGGCCCTGGTATCTTCTACGAGGAGACAAGAAAGGTGGATGCTTACCCTCCATAGCCACAGTTTATTTGGAGCCTTTCACCCTTCCTCGTCCTCAAATCTGATTTCCAGGTGCTAGGCCACAAATCAGATTCCTAAAAAATGGGTAGTTTAAAAAGCTGCAGGTTTACCTAAATCTTTTAGTAAAGACTATGAACAAACAACTACAGTTCTGTGCTGTGTAAAACCAGTTTACTTATTAGAACCACTGGGGGAGTATTACATCAGTGACAAATGGGACAGAAAGCGACAAAATGCTTCCAGATTTTTTCCAACAGCAAACAATGCATCCATTTGTACTGCATTGCTTTATGCAATAGGGCATATTGGTGTAAGCGTGGCACACCACTCGTTTTTCATGCAAATCAATGTTTCATAAATTGTTCCCTGAAGAAGCACACATTCAGGCAGTGTTTGTAAAAGCAGAGCACCTTATCTCTGTGTAACACGGGTATAGTGATGAAAGCTATAAGGTGACATCTCTGATCTCCTCTGGTAAAGTAGTCTAATTAGCTCTCTTCTGTTGTTTAGTCCAGAGTGAAATAATGGATCAGTTTATCCCATAAATATAATGTAATACAAGAAAAAGTGACTGAAGTAATTTCCTTCCTCAGTCATATTACTCCAGTAATCAAACAGAGGAAAAAATCCAAGTAATCTTCTGTGACCCAGTTAATGATAAAGTTATTACTTGTAAAAATAAACAGAATAATCTGCTTCTATAATTGATGGTAAAGTAAAGCAGTTAAAGTATTTTTTCTTAATCCAGTAAAGTGGAAAGTAAAAATAAACGTTTATTTCCGTAATTTAATGAACATTAATCAGAATAGCATCCTCCAGTATTCAGTTTATGGGTAAACCAAATAGTACCCTGCTGTTATCCAATGAAGGACAAATGAACCCTTCTGTACTCTCATGCAGGTTGTAGTAATTAATGCCATTTATAATCTAATGCAGAGTAAAGTAATCTGAGAAATACATTTTTGTAATGAAATAAAGGGTAACAATTATTTTGAACATCTCTTTCCTCAATAAACAGTAAGGTGATTAAAGTAATGATTGAAATAATGTTGTCATCGATTGAAAAATATGGGCTGGCTTATCCTATTGTTTTTTTATTGCTTGCCCTATGTTTTGCCTCTAGGAACAATCTACACGTATGTTGGTGGTGCTCCACATTTTACTGTGGTGTTCATTAATACAACTAGGCACTACTAGGAGTGTACATCCAGCGAAAACCCAACTTTATTGAGGTTGGTTACTGCTACCATCATAGTCTGGAGTTCTTAGGGTTATATTGGCTGAATTATTATCCATGGTTATATGGCTTTTTACAATTAGGAAGACTCCGTACTGCTCTCCCTGGTTAAGTCTACTCACGTTCCCAGAAAAGTGGTCCCATTCCAATTTTCATGTGTGGCTGGTCTGTGTCTGTTTACACTAACTGTGTGAATGATGGTGTCCGTTTGGCTGCAAAAGATGGTCATAATCCTCTAGGGTGCTGTTGTCCATAACGAACATGGTAGTTTGCAAGTCCATCTGCTCATAAGCCCTGACGTCGAAACTCTCTTCCTGTAGAGTGTGGGAAGTTGACACTTCCCGACCTTTATTTGGTGTAGGTTAAACATGCTACAGTAAAAGATATCTGTTGTGTTTCTGAGCCAGCGATGATGACCTTCCACATTAGCATCTTGTTCAGTTCCAACTTCTACCTGGACTGACCTTGCCTGTCCTTGCACCAAAAGGTCATAAATACAAGAGACAAAAGAGTTAGTTTGCTACTCCCTTACTGAAAGAACTTCAGTTTTGAAAAAAAAACAGCACTTTGGTTTGCCTAGGCTTCATTTAAGTGCCTCTAAAGTATCATAAATTAAACATTTGCAAACTGCAAAGGAGTATAACTTTGTAGTCAATTGGACCCCCATTGATGATTGTGTGACGTAGATCAAATGGACATCAATGAGACCCACAGCATCAGCTAGTCTGCTGTATTACCAGGAGCAGAACCTTGGTGTTTGTTCTTCCAATATTGTCCAACAACCTGTACCGAGGGCCTTCATGTAGCTGCACCATTAAATGCACAGTTGTTTTTATGAAAACATTTAAACTGTTATTAACAAGGCTTAGTGTCATAGCTTTTACATAGAGCATGTGACCACATTTGTGGTACACAAACAGATCTGCTTAATAAAGCTGACTTGGAGAAAGTCCTCGCTGGATACGAAGAAGGTCTGTCCTCATGTACACCTGAGGGTTTCATTTTGTAATGGGTATTTACCTCTTTTTGGTTATACATCTGTGGGTTTTCATTGTTAACTTCTGACAAAACGTCCAGAATTTATGTATAAAATATCTGGTGAAATAAGCAAACGTTCAGAAAAGATTTTATATTGAAAAAATATAGGCAAAAAGATTTGCGAAAGTAGTTCTTTTTGGATTTCAGTTAAACCTTGATATTCTATCTAGGTATAGGGAAAGTTGAGCATGATACATATTGGATTTTCTCTTACCCCTTTAGCCAGTGTCCTGTTCCCATTTGCTTGTTAACTGTTGCTTAAATGTTTTTTCACTCATTTGTATCCTAAGTTTTTGTAAATTTAAATTAAACTGTTGATTCTCACGCTCTCAACATTGTCCCTTTCATACTTTCCCAAATGTGGTGTACCTTGGTTCATGATGGTTTGTAGGATTATTTATTCTCTTTTCTCTTCCTTCATTTGCTTGAAGAAGTCCCAGCAATACATAATCGTTTGATCAAGTCGCTGAACTTGAAGCTACTGAGGGCAACTGAGGATGCATCCAAAAGTCCAAATCCAAGTGTCTATGTTGGTCTGCGCCTGTCCAAGGAGCACAACCTGGAGAAAGAGAGCCAGTACTTGCAAAGGCTTAAGTTGGCCTTCCAGCCCAGTGCAAGCAGGTACAGTGATAGATGGTGCACAAAAATATTTGTTTTGGGTGGATAATTCCTAGATTTCCTTGTTGCATACACAGATACACAATCTGTTGTACTCTGACAACATACGTAAAGAGAATTTTGCACCATGGATAGCGCATTTCTAATGCAGTCACCAAAAGGGGAAGTAGCTGTTCAGGCAGCTCATACACACACCTTGTTTTTCACGCTTGGTCCTGTTTATTGGAACCTTCCCATGCCCACAAACACAGTCGAGTACATCATGGACAGTGATTGTGTCCCTCAAATAAGTCAGCTAAGATCATTCCAAACAACTGTGAAGTTCGCACAAAGGCTTTCGATCACTACTGATTTGGGTCAATTTAAATTGCTTGAAAGAGAGTGATAAAAGTTCTAGCTTTAATAAGCCCAGTTAAATTTAATGCAGTGTACTTTGTAGAACTGTAAATGTGTGTGATGGACAGTTATGGTTACATTACTTTTTCTATATTTCTATGATCTTCTCTTTCAATCAGTTGTTTTGCATCACTGTAGTGGAGATTTCTAGAAATCATATTTTTCTGAACATTGTCGCTCATGATGAAGGTTTTGTCGTCTCTTTCCTCTGTTGACAGCATAGACATGAAAACCCAGACAGAAGCCAGTACAGGCCAGCTTGCCCTGTATCTCCTTTCCCTCAGGGCCTCCTGCGAGGACCTTGAAACCGAGGAAATGAGAAAACTGGTCACCCGCCTGAAGCACAAGCTGCATGAGGAAAAGAAACATATAGGTAAAGGGTTTGGGCTAAAAACAGTGTAAAAGGGAATGAGTGCATGGTGAGGCTGAATGAGTTTACACAGTGTACAATGTGGAAATGAGTGAAGACAGTGCATAATGTGTACATTGCACATGAAATAAGTACTGTCAGAACACCTTTCAGAGGGCCACTGGGCCCAACCGTGCAGGATGAGGCCTTTTTTTCCTGATGTCCTGGGGCCTGGCTGTAAGATCCACTTTCAGAGGGTTAAGGGGGACGCAAGGTCTACTGAGCCCAATGGAGGTAATTGAGGTGTTTTACTCTTTCTGTCCCAGGGCCCGATCTGCTATGGATCCTGGGCAACAGGGCCAAGTACCCTTTCTGCCCTTGACTCTCAGTGGTAGCTGTAGTCTAACAGTCAAGGCTCCCTTGGGCAGAATATAGATAAAGGCCAGTGAACAGACTCATGTCTGAAAGTGAAAACAGTATGAGCAATAAAATGAATGTTCAGTCAAACACTTGGTTTTGAATGAAAAAATAAGTATTTTATTTCTAACTATATAATGCAATGACATACGATAATCAAAAGCAACAGCACAACCCCCTTTATGTTGGAGCTTCAGTAGTTGTTGGGTAAATCCTTCTTCCACCCTCCTTTGTGTAACATGTTTGGGGTTATTCCTCATTTGGGACATTCCATATGCAGGGAATGCACACTATTCGGCCACTCACAAGAGTACTTCTTTGACTCTTCAGAATTTAGTCAAAAGTGTCTGTGGTGCCCCAGCACCATTAGCAGCAAGTCCCACAGGGCCCAACGAGCCCAGTTCCCTACCTATCCACTGTCTCGACTCGAAAGAGTACAGCAGTACATCGGGTGTCGTCTGCGTGAGCACCTGCAAGTCCTGCCCTGCTCTATGTGGAGAAGTCTGTCTGCTTGCGACCCATGCAGCAGCACCCAGCAGCGCAGGCTCTCTTTCTCTTGAGCATGCTGCCAGAGGTCTTCTCAGTCATTGGAGCAGCTCTCTGTTCTTGAGGATACAGTAGGTTTGGTTTTACCCACCTGTTGGAGGAAATCCTTCTTCAGGGATGGTCTGGAGCTTGGTGAGGGTGTGACATCATCCTTGGCATCCTCAACAATCCACACCAATCAGTCAGGTGCAGTTTCCTCGTAGTGCGAGTCTAACTCAGAGTGTAGCCTCTGTATATCCCTCGAGCGGTGGCTCAAATCCCTCTGCAGTGTTGGTACCAGCAGCTCCTCCTGGCATATGGGGTTTGCTGCACTTTACTCATGGCTTAGACTGCGGCGGCCCTATCCTGAAAATGTTGCTCCTTCACACCTTGCTCAGTGAGTCCAATCATAGGGTTCGCTACTTCACCTCACTTCCTCCAATGCTCTCCTCTTCATCACAATGCACTCTGATCTTGGCAAGCAGGAAGGTGTGGGTGCTCCAGGGCTGGTGATCATGATGTCTCTTACCCAGCAGTGAGACCAGCAGGCATTTGGCCCCAGTCCTGGTCAGAGGCAGAAGTCTTGCAGAGCTTCCCCTCCTCACCCTGCCATTTGACCTCCCATTCTTATTGTCCATTTCCAGACCCAAAAATGTAATCAAGGGTCCGAGTCTTTGAAGTTTTATGTTGGGGTTCTCCTTCTTTTGAGGTGGACACATCTCTTTTTCTTCCTTCTCCTTGAAAGTATGTCTGTGACAGCAGGCTTGACTCTTAAGCTTACTGGCCCACAACATAATTCATGGGAGTCACCAGAGTTCAAGCCTGGATGTCAGCCACAGTGATATGTGAATCAAAAGGTTAATCCTGAGCTCCCAGCCCTACTCTTCATGATACCCTTATCAGCTGCATTTCCTTCCTAAGATGTGTCCAGGCCCCTTCTTTGTTATCTATCACTGAATCAAAGAGCAACCTTTTGAAGACTAACAGGAGTCTGTCGCGCCCTTCCTCTAGTGTGTCACACCCAGCTCACAGGAATGCAGCAATACACAAATCTCTGTCTATGGGATTCTTCTACTCCTCAGGTCTTCATCAGGCAGGACTGGGCTTCCCAAAAAGGAACCCAAGGTCCTCCATGTAATATGACATTGCAGGCTAACTGGCACTCATTGTACATTCATAGCACACTTACTCCCCAGCATTGTTACCTCCATGAATTGTACCACTATAGACACCCATGCCTTCAGTACACACACTCTGCACACACTGCTCAGCATTATAGCTTTCTGTTTTATACCACTGTTTGCTTTTTGCAAACACAGAGCCTGCACACACACTTGCCTTGTGCATGCTGCACAGCATTTCACCCTTCATATATTGTACTTCACGCAAGTACACATACACCAAGCACATGCACTAGCCACACCTGTACGGCACACTATAGTTCTATCCCTGTACTGTGCCTTTGCCAGGCGCACATACAACCAGCGCAGATCCACTATTCCTGCCCTGGCAGCACTCCCCATCTACTTGATGTAGGCTAAGGGTGAGTTAAGCACAGAGCAGTGGCATGTTTAAAAAGATGAATGAAACTCATAGGCCTCACTCCGGTGATACAAGGTAAAAAGGGCCTGTTAAATGCTACTGATCACTACACCGTGTGCTGCCACCACTGCTGCTTAACTCTTAGTGAAGGCAGTAGCTTTCCACCACTATTAGGGTAGTGCTTTGGGCACCACTCCTGGTCCAACAAGATCAGGCCTATGTGATGGCACATACACATGATCCGTGTTCTCCTATGACAGAAATCAGCATTAGGGGATTTCTCACCGTACAGTTGGGCACTTAAGGTTGGGGTACACGTATCTTACCTTGCAGAGGACCTTTCTGTCCCAATAGATGTTCCTTATCGATCAGATCTGTTTGCACCACAAACTTAGTGCCAAACAAACAGGGGTTGACCTTAAGCAAGGCCCGCACTATGGTAAATCATTCCTTCTAAATAGCTGTCCAGTTCTTTTGTCTGTGTAGCAGTCTCCTACTAATAAACGCTACCAGATTCTCTCTTCCTTTGTCATTGAGCTGAGCTCCCACTGCTACCACTCCTTTGTGAAAGGCATCCGTTTGTACAATAAAAGGCTGATTTGCAGTCAAGTGCTTTTAGTACCGCTACAGTGCATATAGCCTTCTTCAATTTCTCAAATTATGTTTGACACTCTGCAGTCCGTATTACTTTCCTGGGCTACTTTATAGATGCCAAAGCAGTCAGTGGGGCAACTATATTTCCTTAGATGGCCACAAAATTCCTGTTATACCCTAAAATGCCCTTACTTCAGTCTGGGTAGTAGACACCTCTCACTCCATCACAGACTGAATTTTGGCATCCAGTAGGTGAATCTTCCCATATCCCACCTCATGCCCAAGGTAGGCTACAGAGTACTGCTCCACCTGACAGTTGCTTTGGTGGTTAGTTTCATCTTGTGTAGCCTAGCTAACAACTGTTCTAGATGCCCCAGGTGTTGCTTCCATGAATTGCAGAACACTGCAATGCTATCCAAATAGGCCAACTCTCCCAACCCTGCGAGAACATAGTTCACCAGGTGCTGAAAAGTGGCAGAGCATTCTTCAACCCAAAGGGCACCGCCTTAAACTGATATAGTCCCCCTGGCATAGAAAATGCAGTCTTCTTCTCAGCATCTGGTGCCAAGGCACTCTGCCAGTAGCTATTGGTCAGAACTAAGGTGCTCAAGTGCTTTGCAGCACCTCACCGATCCACAAGCTCATCCGCTCTGGGGAATTGGATGGGAATCAGTTTTGGTTACCTTATTGAGGGATCATTAGTCCACACAGAACTACAAATCAGTAGTACCTTGCTTTGGTACTAGAGTCACAGGACTAGACCAAGGACTACAAGATCTTTTATTGACTCCCAGGTCCAACATTTTGGCAACCTCTGCCTTAATGCATCCCTGAACCCGATCAAACATTCTGTACATTTTGCCCTTTACTGGCAGACTGTCACCCATGTCTGTCATGCACGCAAACAGGTGTCGACCTTGGAGTCAGTGAGAAGTGGTTGGCAAACTGTCCCAACACCTCACTACACCCTCTCTGTTGCTTAAGTTTCACTCGATTGCTGACTGAACCCCTTCCACAGTGCCTTCCTTTATGCCACTACATAGCAAGTCGGGAAAAGGCTCACTGTCTTTCTCAACTTCCTGTGCCTAGCCATGGTATTCAATGGGTAGTTTTCTGGAGGTAAAGTTTCAGCCTGTTCACATGGAACACCCTCTTGGGTTTACTTGTGGCAGCTGTGTCTACCAAGTAGTTTACTCCAGTCACTTTCTGGACTATCGTGAATGGCCCCCACCATCTGTCCTCCAAGGTCCTGTGACAAATAGGATTTAGCACCAACACCTTCTGGTCATCCTGATACCCAAGTAGCATAACTTTCTGGTCGTACCATTCCTTCATCAGCGCATGGCTAGCCTGAAGGTTTCCCTTTACTTGATTTGAATATTGTACCATCATCTTCCTGTGACCAATCACATACTCCACCACATCCTTCTGTGGAGACTCTGAAGTTCTGTTCCACCTTTCTCTTATTCTCTTACCAAGGATAGTGGAACCTGCACCGGGTTTCCTTACAGAAGTTCAAAGGGACTGAATTCTACTCTCTTCTGCAGATTCTCTTGGTAGGCAAACAAGGCATGGTAGGAGAAGACCCCACTTCCTCTTGAGATTCTCTGACAGAGTTCCCATCATGCTATTCAGTGTTTTGTTAAACCACTCCATCAAACCACTGGTTTGTGGATGGATGCAGTGAAGAAGCGGTATGTCACACCACTTGCTCCCATATCTCTCTCATGTAAGCAGAGATGAAGTTGGTTCCCTGGTAAAAAAATTACCATCCTTGGAAATCTGATGCTAAAAATATCCCTTGGAGGGCTCTCATTACTGCTTTTGCTGTCATGTTCCCCAGGTGTACAGCTTTAGAGTTCCTGGTGGCATGAACCACCACAACCAACATATTTGTTGCCTAACTGTGAGGGCAGGTCGTATGCAGTTCAAATGGAACACATACAACTGGCAGAGCCACTAATGGTGCATTAATCTTTTCTCCTTTCTTACTACTCATCTAGTAAGTAGGATCCTGTTTTACAGAACCCCCTTTGTACATCCCTGGCCAGTAAAACAGATGGTTCAAACAATCTTGGGCTTTTCCGATCTCTAAGTGTTCTGCTAAGGGCACTGCATGGACCAGTGACAACAGGAAGTTCCTTTCACTAATGGAACCACTAGCCGTTTGCTCGTACCTGGCACAGGATTTACAGGTTCACTATAAGTAGACATCCTCCCAGGCAACATAACGTTTAGTGACCACCCCTTTTCAGTCCTGATCCTAGGCTTCTTCCTGAAGTCCCACTCTTCCTGTGCCTTGCAGAAATCTTCCCAGGTAGGTCCTCTAGCATCTAACAAACCCTGCAGCTCTGGAAGAGACCCAGACTCCAGCAACTGGTCCTCTTCGGGAGTCTAATCTTTTGCTCCATCTGGACAAGAAGCAATGACCTCCACAGCCACTGCCTTCCTGGCATCTGCCCTTTCCTGCAAACTACCTTGTCCTGATCCCTGCAAATTAGACATGATCCCAACTTCACTCTGAGACTGACATGTGGCCTATCCACTGCTCAAAACAGCTGAAGTTTTCCCAGCCATAAATGCTTCCTTCTGGTCCTTGCACCAAGCCAGGGATAATCAAATCATTGCTTAAGACACATCGAGCTCCTTGTTTTTCCCTTACCCCGACATCAGTCATGGCCACCTTGCCATTGAGCCCAGTCTCAACTCTTGCAAGCGAATACTCCATGCCCTCTCCACAGGCTAGCAATTCTGTATCCTTGGTTCCAGGGAGTAGCTCCTCAGGATTAAGGTACTTCCTCTCAACTACGGTGCCGAAGGCCCCAGTGTCCTTTAGGGCAAACACTTTCTTCCCATTGATACTACCTGCTCAAATCCTATTGTATTAGGATTCATGTGCTTTAGAGCATCGAGGTCCCGCTCCCTAATGTCCATAGCTACAAGGTTGACTGCAACCAGTCCCTCTCGGTACTTTCACCCACATTTAACATGCTTGCTAACATGGGTGCTGCTGGGTCAGGTTCTTTTGCTTGACAGTTTCTCTTAAAGTGCCCACCATTGTGGCACATGAAGCAAGTCACCACTTTGGACTTGGAAGGATTTCCTGCCCTCCCTTCTCTTGATGTTCTTTCCCGGACACACCATCATAATTTCCAAGCTTCCTTGGATCTACTCCAGTTCTACGAGAATCACCTTGGCTCTTACCCTCCAGTTTAGAGCCAGTCTGTGGAGATTTCTTCTCCTTCTTTGGCTTAGATCCATGCTGCTCTAGTCATTTGTCAGCCCTGTTAGTTAACCACTAGTAAGGCACTGCTGGAAATGTCTCTGGATCCCTCTCTGTCAAATCAAACCGGTATTGCTTACGTGGGGTGGAGCACTCCTCTTTGAGTCGCTCTGTCACCATCATCTGTTTAAGGGACTGAAAGTCCTTGGCTTCCAGCCCTCTTACCCACTTGTCTAATCATACAATACTCCATGAATCCAAGTTTCAAATAGAACACCATCTGCTTTCTTGCATCACAGAATCTGTGCAGGTATCAAGCTGAATTCAGCCCAAACCACCTAATCAGAGCTTCCTTTATTTTCTCAGGGACCATCTGGTACCAAAGGCATTCTCCCAATGGCTGTTCTCCCTTCCAGTGGCATTCATCCCGTTAAGACCTGGGCCTTCCAAGCAACTTCAAAGTTCACAAACCATTCATAAATATCTTGACCTTCCACATACACATGCACCAGATCTTTTGGAACCTTGGCCTGAACTGGATGTGGACTTACTTATCACAGATGGAGTTGTCATTGCTGCCATTATGAGATTTTCTCTCTCTCCTTTGAAGCTCTCTTTCCTTTTCCTTCTGTTTCTCCTCCCGGGCCCATTGCCCCTGTGCCTCCTGCATCCTCTCCTCTTGTTCCCAGGCAAGTGAGTCTTCGCTTCTCCCTCTCAAGCTTTCAGGCCTTGTCATCTTCCCCAGCCTTTGATTTATGAAGTGCCATCTGCAAGCTGAGGGTCTCTGATACACTCAACCCACCCAAGGGGTTTTCTCATGGAATTGGTGACTAGAAATTTGAGGTTGTGTGCAAATCTGAGGTATCCTAGAAACTAAACGTGGTGTGTGCTTCGGTGAAACTCTGAACAATGCATTAGTGTACACACCCAGCATGTGTCCAGGCTAGATCAGTGCTATGGGGATCCTAGAACCTTATTCAACAGTGCTCACCACCTGGGTCATCACCATAGTTCCATCCCCAGAGTCAGCTACAGCCTCATTCGTTTGATCCAGAGTGGAACTTTGTCCTCTCTGCAGGGTCATCCCCAAAGTTTTTGCCTTAACCCTCCTGTTTTCTGAACACATTTTGGTTAGCCTTTAGGACTCTGCGCACTTTACCACTGCTTACAAGTATTACAATATTTGTGCTCTCTCCTCTAAGGCAGTGTATATTATAGCACATGTGAGGACATATCTGCATGAGCAGATATGCCCGTCATGTCTAGTACCATTGCTGGATATTACAGGTGAGCAGGGAAGCCATCTTAAGGTATGTACTGGGCACTGGTCGAAACGTACCCTGCTACATAATGGCTTCACTGAAACCTATGGCTTTTTATATCAAACACCTTGTCATAATAAATCTGTACTGATGCCACTACTTGATTTATTATGACATGTACCCAGAGGGCACTTTAGAGGTACCCCCTAAAACCTTACTAGTTCTCTAGTGTGCTGCCTCATCCAGCCTGCCACGACAGATGCATTTCAAACCCCTTGCCGATGAGAGCCCACACTCTCAGGAGGCCAGGAACAATGTCTGCTCTGGCAGGAGGTGTTAACAACTCCTCCAGCAGGAAGGCTAGTGAACTAGCATATCCAGGCCAGAGGCCTGCCGCCTTTGATATGTAATCCCGACTTCCTCCATAGCTGAAGAATGCCCCCACCCAGAGGTCCATTTGGCACCAGGAAGTGTGTTACACTCTCAGGCTAGTCACTCTCCTAGGGTGGGCTACCTGAAGTGAAAACAAAAGGAAGAATTCCCCCATCTTGTGTGTGGTGAAATTAGAAACTCTGGGAAAGGGTTAAATAGGTGGTATCATGATCCCAGGGTTAAGTAGTCCGTTGACTACTACTGTACACTCCCCTTAACACCCTAAAGTTTGTATTTAGATGACCCCCTGATACCAGGAAAGCAGATCAAGACTTTGACTACTGGGAACTGAGGAAGCAAGAAGAAGGACCAAGAGAGTGAGAACTGAAGACCTGCACCAAAGATTGGTGCCAAACCCTGCCATGCTTCTTGCACTTCGACAATCACTGGGATTGACTTTGCAAAGAGGTGGACAACCTTCCCAAGCCCCTGGAGGACTGCCCCGCACCTCAACAAATGGGAAAGCTCTCCATTGGAGGAGAGGAGTGTAGGAAGCTGGCTCTGTATATATACTATATGAAAATGAGATATAGTGTGCACAGAGTCCAAGGGTTCCCCAAGAGGCTTGGCAGAGGCAATAATCGATAATACTAGTGCTCTATTTGTGGTAGTGTGGTCGAGCACTTAGGCTTATCAGAGGGTAGTGTTAAGCATTTGTTGTACACACACAAGCAATAAGTGAAAACACACACTCAATGACTTAACTCCAGACCAATAGGTTTTTATATATCAAAATATTATTGTGCTAATTTATTTCTAGAACCACAAGATTAATTTAGCAGGTAAGTACATTAAATGAAAGGTACTTTGCACAGTAATACTTCAAACTTTGAATGGAATCAACAATGTACACAGTTTTCTTTAAAATGGAATGGCAAAAAGCTATTTTAAAAGCGGACACTGCAATTTTCAACAGTTCCTGGGGGAGGTAAGTAAAGTACAGTTTTTGAGGTAAGTAATCTCCAGGGTATAGGTAGCCCACCATTGGGGGTTCAAGATAACCCCAAGAACCAGCAGCACAGGACCGGTTAGGTGCAGAGGTCAAACAGGAGCCCAAATAATGTGTGCCCCTATGGAGATAGGGGGTACTCCGGTTTCGGTCTGCTTGCAGGTAAGTACCCACATTGTCGGGGGCAGACCGGGGGGTTTGGAGGAGTACTGGAGGGGCAAAAACCACCCCCTCAGCGGCGCCGGGCGGCTGGACAGGGCCGGCTTTTGGGCGGTGCGAGCAGTGCGACCGCACCGGGCGCCGATTTCAGGGGGGCACGGTGTTTATCAATAACTTTCGAAACCTGCGATTTAAAAGCACTTGCTGAAAAGTTCCTTGTGCATCCAGCCTTCAAGAAACAATTAACATGCCAAGATACCTCTTGTGATTAATGTTCCTGCTAGAGAGAGAGAGATGGGAGTTTAGCTTAGTGGCTGCTTTGACTCAACATAAAGTAGCATAGACGGTTAATATGCCTGCTGCAAAAAACTGAACTATGGGGCATATTTAAGAAACACAGTGCAGCGCCACTTTTCTTGCACCCCTTGGCGCCCCCCTAATGCCACCATGTGTGCGTCATATTTAAAATACCGTGCGCCATGGCTGTAGTTAGGGGACTAGCATCAGAATTTTTTACTCTAGTCCGACGCTTTGCAGGATTTGTGTCAATTGTTACGCTAATCTTGCAAAGAACCCACAGGCCCATTGTAACCAATGAATGCCTCCTTTTAATGCCTACTCTGAGCATGCGTTAAAAGTGCAGAAAACAAATGACGCAAAGAAATCTAACAGATTTCTTTGCATCATTTTTTTGACCCCCCTAACGGGAGGAGGCCACCTTTAAATACTTTATGCCTGGCGCAGGAATAATGTAGCGGAAAGGGTTACAAAGTGGAGCAATGCATGCATTGCGCCTCTTTGTATATATGGTGCAGCGTTTTTGGCCTTTTAATGCCCCATTAGTGTAAAAAAGTGACACTAATGTGGTGTTAGAGTGACACTAGGGGCTCTTAAATATACCCCTATGGCAGTGCCTAATTTGTGCTTGTTGTTTCCGGTGCAGAGCACCAGCACTTATTTTTGAGGGCCGCCGCTTATTTTTTGTGCCTCAAGTATTTATTGCGAGAAAAAGACACATACGGGAAAGACTGAAGAAGAGAAAAATAAAAAAGCGTCACAATAGGAAAAAGCAGAAATCCGCAAGAGTGAGTTAAAGGTGCAGGGAGTGCCTGTAAATGGAATGAAGAGGCCCGAGATGGCTTCTGGATTATGCTGTCTCTGTATTCCGTGTTCACACATTTAATTGCAGCAGCTCCATGTTTAAGAGGAGCGCTTTGGGCACCAGCACCTCTCTATTTACAAATTAAGCACTGCCCTGGGGGGCATGCTTGGAAAAAGTGGTGCTGCACACAGTGCTGCACCACTTTTCTTGCACCCTTTAGCATTCCTCCCCCCCCCAGCGCCACTATGTGTGCATCATATTTAAAATACGGCGCACCATGGCAGTAGTTTGGGGGCTAGCTTCAGAATTTTATGTGCTAGTCCGGCGCTTTGCAGGATTAGCATCAAAAATATTGACGCTAATCCTGCAAAACACCCAGAGGCCCATTGTAACCAATGGAAGCCTCCTTTTAATGACTGCTGTGAGCAGGCATTAAAAGTGCTGGAAAAAAATGGTGCAAAGAAATCTGTAAGATTTCCTTTTGCCATTTTTTGGCCCCCTAACCAGGGGATGCCCCCTTTGCATACATTATGTCTGGCACAGGCATAATGTAGTGCAAAAGGTTACAAAGTGGCGCAATGCATGTATTGTGCCACTTTATAAGTATGGCGCTGCGTTTTTGGCCTTCTAATGCCACATTAGCCTAAAAAAAAATTACACTAATGTGCCATTAGAATGGCACTAGGGGCTCTTAAAAATGGCCCTATAGGGCATATTTGAAAAAAGTGGTGCTGCAGACAGTGCTGCACCACTTTTCTTGCGCCCCTTAGCGCTTCCCTAACGGCATCATGTGTGTGCTGTGTTTAAAATATGGCGTAACATGGCAGTAGTTAGGGGACTAGTGTCAGACTTTTTTACGCTAGTCCGGCGCTTTGCAGGATTAGAGTAAAAAATGTTGATGCTAATCCTGCAAAGCACCTAGAGGCCCATTGTAAACAACAGACGCCTCCTTTTAACGCCTGCTCTGAGCAGGCGTTAAAAGTGCCAGAAAAAAACATCGCAAGGAAATCTGTCAGATTTCTTTGCGCCATTTTCTTGGCCCTCCTTAACGGGGGAATGCCGCCTTTGCATACAATATGCCTGGTGCAGGCATAACGTAGTGCAAAGGGATACAAAGTGGTGCAATGCATGCATTGCGCCTCTTTGTAAATATGGCACGCCGTTTTTTGGCCTTCTAACACCACATTAGCTTAAAAAATTACGCTAATGTGGCATAGGAATGGAGCTAGGAGCTCTTAAATATGCTCCTATATTTTATGTGGCTAGCTGAGTGGATTAGTAAAACCAGCCTTTACAAGTGCTTTAAAACACAAGAATGTATGTGAAAGGGGAGCTATGGAGCGATGAGGGGTAGTGAGTGAAACCGAGGAGGAGGTCATGGGTTTGGGGGTGCCACAATAAACTGTCGCACACGACACCACCAGTCCTAAAGCCGGCCCTGTGGCCGGGTGCAGTGTGCAAACAGGGCGTCAGGTTCTCAATAGAACTCTATGGAGGGACCCAGGGGTCACTTAGGCGCTGCAGGCAGGGCACAGGGGGGCCTCTCGGGCAACCCACTGACTGGGCAAGGGTGAGGGCTGCCTGCTGGTCGTTGCTGCACCGGTGGTTGGTTTCTCTCGGGTCTGGGGGCTGCGGGTTCAGTGCTTCTCCAGGCTACGGATATCTTCGTCCCGGGCAATCGTGGTCAGGGGGTTTCCTTGGGATTCCCTCTGTAGGTGCCGTTGTGGGGTGTAGAGCGGTCAGCCCAAGGTGGACACGTAGTTGGAGTCGCCTGGGGATCCTCTCTGGCTAGTTGGTTTCTCTGGACACGGGGCTGGGGTGTCGGGGACACAGCAAGGGTCAGACCCGATGACAACCATTTGATGTCATTGGACCTGAACTAATGTTTAGTCCGGAATAAGTGTAACAAAGAGGAAGTAAGACAAACCAAAAAAACAGAGGTAACAGTGGCACCGCTTCCCTAGGACGGTTTAAACTGTCAAGCTTAGATCTCCAGCTAAGTGTGAGAGAACAGAAATTGTTAAGTAGTTACTCAACTAGTAGGATTTAAGATATGGAAGTAAATCAGTGCAGGACTAATCTGGCGTCAGCAGATGGCATGTTGAAACTAGCCACCTTGCACACCACAAAATCATCTAATGAGCTGAAGATGGAGACTACTGCGGCACCGGGAGGGAGTGAAGCTTGGACAGGGAAATCAAACTAACATATGGTATTGAGGCAGATAACAAAAAAACAAAAGGTAAATAATTGGGATGAAAGTGGAGAACCAAAGAAGGGAAAAGCAACAAAGGAAAAGAACGAGTTAAGCAGGGTGCAAACTAATGCCATTAGTATGCAGTCACAGCAACGGTTGTTGTTAGGCCAGGGAGCTCAGTGTTAGTTGAGTCTAAATACCCAGTTGCCACTATTGATCCGAAAGTGACTCCGAGTGTGTTAGTCCTCCAGTGGCAGGGGCTGCACCTCTGTTTTGGGAAATGCAGTTTTATGTATATTACAGGGTATTTTCCATTGTCCTGTCTGTCATCTCTTCCATGTTTGCTTTTTTCTCGTACTTCCTTGGTTTGTCCTATGACATGACGCACCTTCTCTCCTGTGTGGTAAGTTTCAAGGTGGCTTGCAGCCTATGATTTGTCAGACTTTATAGTATTGTACTCCTCGCAGAAGACTGCTTTGCATCATTATTTGATGTGCTACTCTATCACATTACCTTTAGATGCCGATTCAGCACCTCTTTTATCCACACCTCATGTGATGATCCATGATTTCATTTCAGTGGACAGCCTTCTCTTGGTCAGTGTTAGAGCCAAGTTCACAAATTTACCATCATGTTTAACATTTTCTTGGTACTGTTCAAAATAAACATACCTGGAAAGTTTGTGCAGTGGTTCTTTCTGTCTAGTATTGTATGGTTGTCAGACCTCGATCCAGTGCTTAGTATTATAGAGAATTGCCACACCATGTGTGGAAACCTGGTCTTAACCCCCGCTGCACCCTACGCAACGCTCCGAGATTGTAGCATTCATGTTTAGCAACATACCGAAGTAATTTATAATCTGTGTAGAAGTTTCAATAGGAGTTGGTGGAGCTCCTATGTTAGTGTTATTGCCTTTTCTGCCCTATTGTTTGCCTATTAATTTATATCCTAAGTCAGCTTCCTATGTACCGTGGTAATAAGTACCTTCTTGCCAGCAAACGTCTACATTCACCAATGTGGCTTAAAGACTATCACTACATATTTCTAATTGGATTTGAAAAAAAACAATGTAAATTTAGCAAGTCTGTGTACAAATCCAGCAATGTCTTGTTTGAATTATATTGTGCTTCGTAAAATGACATAGTCAATCTAAAAGAAGAAACGTAAACAATATGAAGAGGGCAGTGTTACAAAATTACAACAGATTATTTCAAGAACTAAAGAAATACATAATTCAAAACAACAATAGTTCCACACCGGGAGAACATTTTCAGAGAAAATCCACAGTATGAGGAAAAACGTTTTGACAAGAACATGAAGTTGAATGCCTATATCCGGACCTGAGAATAATAATCTGGATTTCATACAAACATTCCTGCAGCTCAGGGCCTTGCACCGGCACCGTAGCCTCTAATGGAGCTTCACTCACAATGTTAATGTACACAACAATGTTCTGATTGTCAGTAACTAGGAGCTCAGATTGTACCCCAAGCAATACTCAATTCTCAATTTTTGGCTGTGTAATAACAGAAGCTCCTAATCAGTCTAAAAGATGAAAATAAGAGACCTGTTTCAGAGTTGACTGTTGGGCAATCTTTTTTTTTCCGTCAATTTTTTTATTGAGAGGAGCAACGCAGAATAACAAAGAGGATAACATTAAAACGGTGTTTGTGTGTGTGGGGGAGAGGGGGGGGGAAGCATAGAACATCAGGAGGACAGTAACAAAACAATTAATTTTCCATAATGTGTACATTCCTAGTTGCAGTAGAGGCACAGTACCGAGGGATGAGACTAAGATTATAACTGGAGCTGATGCAAAAGTCCCTGAGTGTGGCCCCTGAGGTGTAGAGACTAAATTGGGGGATGGATTGTGCTGGGGCATGTAGAGACATGCTGGGGCATTGGTACAGGGGTGGGAGGAGGCAATCTGCAGTCCTGTAGGGACATCCATATTTATGCATTCGTGAGTGGGCGTCTGAGGGGAGAGAGAGGGATAGAAAAGGGGGAGGGCAGAGAAGAAGGGAGATAAAGAAAAGGGGATGGAGGGGAACTGGGAGGGAAGAGGATGGCAACGGGTAAGGGAAGGATTGTATCAGCTACGGGAGTGAGGAGTAGGTATGTCAATGCAGGTCTATGCCTGAAATGATACTGGGTGCTGCAGGATATGGCCATTGGGCGTATCCAGAGGGGTAGTTTGTGTAAATGTCGAAGTATACAGATCTTGCCTGTGGCAAGTGCCGTATGCAAGAGGTGTGACTGTGGGCGTAAGAGATCTGGAGACTCCGCCACGTCATGATAAAGATCAGACATCGGGAGCAAGGATTCGCAATCAGTAAGGTCTCACATAGTGCGTTCCAAGTGCGTCCCAATAAGGCTGAATTGAGGCACAATCACACATAATATGCACAAGGTCACAGTGGGTATGGGGCAACACCAGCAATTTGCGTGGTGTAATAAGCTCGCTGACCTTAGTTTCACAGATGTCCAGTGCCAGTCATGTAGGGCTTTGAAGAGGCAAAATTTCATATGAGCCTCCCGCACACCCCAGTCGAGTGCCTCGAGTAGAACAGCCCAGTCCTCTGCTTCATAATCCATCGGTAAACTGGCCAGATATTTAGCGTGGAGATTAGTCTGGAGAGGTAGGAAGAATATCGGAGGAGTCTAGACGCTGTAAAAACCCAACCTCACCCCACAGATGCGGCCCC
Source organism: Pleurodeles waltl (assembly GCF_031143425.1). NCBI lineage: Eukaryota > Metazoa > Chordata > Amphibia > Caudata > Salamandridae > Pleurodeles > Pleurodeles waltl. The sequence goes on along the minus strand of NC_090450.1, from coordinate 740,887,957 downwards.
ATGCCCTAAGGTAGGAAACCACAGGGGAGGGCTGAAGATGCCAAGGATTCGCCTCCATGTAATGACTAACAGTGCTGCAGCTGGAGATATCTCCAGGACTGGTGCGGTGGTAGGCCGAACTCCTTGCGCATTGTTGCTAAGGGCTTGAGTGCACCCCCATCTATAATCTGGCCAAGGCTATCTGTGCACACTGAGTGCCACCACTTCCAGTCCACCAACTTTCGTCCGATGTGCAGGGTGGCATTATCCCAGATCGGTGCATGCTCATGGAGGTGTGGGTCCACCACAAAGGGCAAAGGGCTCGTCACCATAACTTCAACATGGTACACACTATTGGATTGATAGGGTGCAACGTGGATACTCCATCACCGTAGAGTGGGCTCAGCCCCTGGGGGCACGCAGAAGGGTGCATTCCGCTAATACTCACAGTGACGAGTCCTGTGTCTCGGGGACCAGATAGGCAAACTGAGAGAGGTGGAAGCCTAAAGCGTAGTGCTCCACTGAGGCTACGCCCAGTCCACCGAAAGAGCATTGGGCCAGGAGTTTGGCGCTGCTCAGATGTGGTCGGGAAGCCCCCAGACAAAAGAATATATGCATTTAATTACAGAGCGGAGTGTGGGCAGAGGGACCAACAAGGGCAGCATGCCCAGGATGTACATATACCGCAGTAACTTCACCATTCACACTGCTTGTACTCTCCCCACAGGGAGAGGCACAGGCGTGACCATTTCACGAAGTCTAGTTTCATGCGGACTATCAACTGGTCAAGGTTTTCCACTATCATGTGATCAAGGCCTCTGTTGTCATGGAACTCAAGCTATTTGAGGCATGCAGGTGTCCATTGGAATGGAAAGTCAGAAATAGCCGTGCTTCTTCATATTCGTGAGAGGGGCAATGCCCACTTTTGCCCCAGTTCACTCTGTAGTTCGATAGAACTGTAAAGTCTGTGAGGATATCCCCCAGAGTCAGGAAGAAGCGTGGGAGGTCTGTGAGGGTGAGCAGTACATTGTCTCCCTGTAGATAGATCATGGGCATGCCACCTGGGATGGGGACACCGGATATGAGTGGCAAGTGTCGGATTGAGGCCACCAAGGGCTCCATGGCCAAGACGAACAGCAGCGGCGACAGTGGGCAACCTTTTTGGGTCCCTCTCCGTATTGGGAATGGGTCCAAAAGAAAGCCTCCACAGTTCAACTGCGGCCGTAGGTGAGTCGTAAAGCCAGCAAACCATATCAATGAATCCATACCCCAGTCCAAAACATCGCAGTATTTTGAAAAGGTACCCACCACTCAATCCTGGCAAGTGCTTTTTCTGGGTCTAGGGAAAGGGCAAAGGCTTCGTCCTGTAGGCCCTTTGCTGGCCACAGGATGTGTGCGAGAGTGCAGAGTGTTTTCTGAAGGAACGACCTGGGACAAATACCAATCTCGCCCTCCAGTTCCTTCTGCTGGATCAGTTTCCGGGCATTGGCGAGGGCAGCATTCCTCATGAGCTGCCTTCGAATAGCCACCTTCGCAGCTGCCCACAAGCCCTGCTGAGAGGAGACCTATCCCTTATTATTAGTTAGGTAAGTGGAAATGTGTGAACGTAGCTGGGCTTTGCTCTCGGAAAGGTGGGGAGGTGGCATGTGACAACGCTACATATTCAAATGCCATGGTTTTTGTCCCGGTGAGGAGAGTCCCAAGTCCAGAGTAAGTGGGACAAGAGAATGGTCAGTGAGTGCAGCCTCCATGATCTGGGATTCCTGTTCAAGGACAACTAACCTGTGGGAGACCAGGACATAATCCAGTCGGACCAAGTGCAGTGGACCGACGACAGAAGGGTGTATTCACGTTCTTCCGGGTAGGAAAGATGCCAGTGGTCCACCAGGACATGATCCAATATTACATCTTCTAGGAGGACTCTGCCTGCATTATTGCCAACGTCCACGGGCACCTTATCGCGCTTTAGATTACAATCTCCACCAATAAGGTAATGGGATGCTCCGATCTCTGTCAAAAGGCAGTTAAGTTGGAGAAAGAAAAGATGTTTGAGGCCAGTTTAAGTTTGGCAATGATGTATCGGCCTTCTGGGTCAGACCAGGTCTTGAGGACGGTGAGAGGCAAGGATCTGCACAAGAGGATTGCAACACTGCACTTCCTGGAGTGTCTGGATCGTTCTGAGGACGTCGTTGGGCAGCTGCTGTGCAGCGCTCGTCCCACCCAGTGCTGACGCAGTTTCTCAGACTCCGGATGGGAGAGGTGGGTTTCCTGCAATAGGGCCACATCCACATGTTTAGACTAGAGGTAGGATAACACCTTCTTTCCATTGTATATAGTGCACCATTAACATTCCAGGATATGGCGCACAAAGTAGGGGAAACTGGGAGAGCTGGAGTAACCATCAGGGTGGTGGAGGGAGTGAGCAGGGAGGGAGAGAGCAGAGGGGGATAGGCGGCACAGGAGGGGGCTAAGGGGAAAAGAGGCGAGGGGAGAAGATTGGAGAAAAGCGATAGAAAGGTGAGGAGGAGGAGGAGGAAGGAAAGGTGAAGAATAAACAAAGGGAGGATGCATAGGGAGCCCTTCAGATGCGATGAAGGAGGGCGTGTCTACTGTGAAAACGAACTCAGACGTAAGAGGAGATGGAGAGGAAGAATACCAAGAGAACGGCGTTAAACTGAGGGGAAATCTCACTGAGGGCCAGGGTCTAAACTTGTGCCACCAGCGTGTCAGGAGCGCACGGGTCCAAACTTGCACCACCAGAGTGCCAGGAGCCTCCCTGAGGGGCAAGCTCAGAGATGGTCTGAAGAAAACCAGTATGATAGAGGAGCTGGGGGAGGGGTAAGGAGGTTGGTCTCGCGGGTGGGTTTGTTTTCCTTGAGTCATCCCTGTGGGTGAGAGATAAGGATGAAGGAGGGAGGGGTGAGGAGAGGGTATTGTGAGGATGCGGTGAGGTACTGGCGGGGGGCAAGCCGGTTGATGCTGCATAGTCAGTTCGTGAATGAGACTAGCCATCATTAAGTAATACAACAATGCAACATTGGATATACTAGCTGAGAGAACGGTGCAGTGTGGTAAAGTGAAACAAAACAGCGTGGGCGGTGAGACCCATAGCATTAAAGAGGCATTCAGGAACAGAGCAAAATTCATTAATGCAATTTGAGAACAAAACATATGGCAGTCACTCGTAAGTAATCAACAATAGGTTTGGCATTGTAAGTTGCCAATGGAAAAAAACAACACAGTTTAACAAACCCTATTTCCTTACAGAGGCACTCAGATGTTTAATCATGCATGGTAGCACATCATCTCAACTCAAAGACAGCGTTCGGCAGCCACCCCTGAATAAGCAACATGAGGACCAGCAGTATAGACATCGTTGACACTAGGTAAACATGTTCAAAAGATATACTCATCCGCCCGTCTTGGCGGATTCCAGGGGCCACCATCTGCATCAGCTAGTCAATGGATCTATGGCCAAGATGAAAGACCAGTCTCAACCCTACGTGGTGGGGAGGTGGGGATCCAGGGTGGGGGGAGGGGGTCCAAGTGGGGGGGATGGTGGGATTTATCATGGCCCTGGTCCTGGTAGTCAGGACCGCCTTCGCCTTGAGAGCCACTTCTCTGCCATCCTGGGATCTGGGTGGTCATTCCAGGACACTGCCTCATTTGTGATTCCCACCAGAGTTATAGCGGCCGTTGGAGGTGGGAGGAGGAGAGGATACATCCACAGGGCACAAGGGGCCAGGCTAACTGGTCCAGGGGGGTATGGTCCATTGGATGGTCCTTCCAAGAAAAGACGTAGTGCATCCAGATCAAGGAAGTCTCTGAAGCAGCTGTCTTTAGGAATCCACATCCGGGCAGGTTCAAATAATCCGAACTTGATGTCCAGTTTGTGCAACTGGGACCGAAGGGGCAAACAAACACCTTCCTCTTGTCATTGGTTTTATGGGAAAGGCCGCGCCTATGCGTATCTAATACCCTTCGAAGGTGTATGGGCCATGGGCATGGGCTGCTGTCAGGAGCTATCACACCTGTTCATGCCGGAAGAAGCATGCTCTGATGGTGGGGTGCCCGTTCCGTTGAGTCTTTGCATATGGGGCCCATTCTGTGTGCCCATTGAAACTCCTGAAGAGGGTAGAATGTGAGGCCCGTGAGGGTAGGGAGAAAGCCTTTAAGGATGTTCCTGACGTGCCATTGGCCTGTTCTGGAATTCTGAAAAAGCGGACATTGTCCCTGTGGCTTCTGTCTTCCAGGTCTATAAGCTTGTTCCAAAGGTGCAGCAGTTCCTAGTTTCTGGCCGGTAGGGCGTTGGCCGATCTTCCACAGCTGTAAGGAGGTGTTGGATTCCTGCCACCCTGTCCCGAAAGCCTGCAGTGTCACGTCAGATGGATGAAGAGGGTACCTCAGAAGTGGAGGAGGGGCTGATGCCCCTCTGTGATGGAGTCCAGCAAGTGGTGGCTGTCCAAACTGTGAGGAGCATATGGCACTAGTGTGTCCCCTGGCAGAGCTATGCAAACAAAGGCCAAAGTTCCTGGTCCTGGCCCCGGTCCTTCCATACCTGGAGTGGGGAAAGCGTGGTCCTCTCGCAGGTTTCAATCAAGGATCGGGGTGTGAAAGGAGGTGGGGTAGGGTCACTCACCTGAATGGGGAGCAAAGGCAGTACGTCCTGGGTTCTAGGGTGAGAACAGCTGTTGGGGCTGGAAGAGTTGGCAGGTCCAGGCGGGTTCTCATGTGGTGGCCTTCCCCCTTGAGGGAAATCGGGGAGAGCCCCCGCTGTAGGCTCCAGTAGCAGGGGGCAAAGATGACAGGGGCTGTCCAGCCGCAACAGCATGCGGGGCGCAGTTGGGCCTGGACAGGCCGGTGTTGAGTGAGAATGTGGGATCCAAGGCCCCCAAATTCTAGGATCAGCACTGAGAACCTCACCGGTCACATCCACCGCTCCTGCCAGTGGCAGTGATCAGGCCAGGCTGGCCGTGGGGGGCCCTCGCCATCTGGCCCAAGTGGACATATAGCTATAAGACACCCCCACTGCTCCTCAGGTCCCAAGCTCCTCCTGGGTGCACTCAGGCGCACAGGGCTCTCTTAGCAAGCGGCCATCTTTACTCGTGGCCAGACCACGCTTCATTAGGCAATCTTAAGGAACCTCAGAGATGTGAAATGTGCATAAGGGGGAAAGTTAATATCCTAGTTCAGCTATTTCCCTGTAATCCAAGACCTGTGATAAGTAAATTGAAACAAAGTTCAACAGTAACAATACTCATTTGGAAGGAGGAAAAATAATTTGCACGAAGCAGTCTAACTCACGAGTTCTGCTTATTTAATTACTGAGCTACTTTTTGTTTACAGAGTAGTCTTGTTCTGTCCATGTGCCAGCAAAGGTCAGCATTCTCTTACACAGTTTGGTGATTGGTTGCCCTTCCTTGGATACATCTGTCAGTTTCTACTGTGTAGTGTCTTTTTATCAGTGACCTGTGCCCAAATTGCTTATTCTGTCATCCACAAATAGGTTACCAACGAGACAGCATGACCCTGCTTTCTGTTTAAATACATTTTATTTGCAATTGACCATTTTATTGCATCTGATGCACATGGGATTTGTATTTGTTAGTCTTGCTGCACCTAAGCCAGATAGTTATGATTTAGTATACTTGCTTGTAGGGGGCACCACTTTCCCACCTCCTCACTCTCCATCAGTAGTTAATTAATTGCAGTCTGGCAGATCACAAGACTTTCAAAAGTACTGTCCAGAAACATTAAAACCTCACCTTAATGATTGGATTGGAGTTATCACCAGATTTTTTCTGTCCAAAGTTGAATAGCAAATGGACTCGGACAAAGAAGCAGAGATCAATAGCTGCTATTTAGGTATATATTATGCATTTGTTAAAAGTAATATTACAGTTGGTGGTCAAACTAAAATGAAAATGACTTGGTCAATAAATAAGAAAATCATTACTCGTTGGTTTCTGATGACCTCGGCATATGACATCTCCAGTGACATTTCTTAAAACGGCATTAAAGCATTACAAAGGTAACCAGTGACCTCGCTAAAGGACCCTCAGGGTATGAGAAATCACAATGTCTTTTACTTCACTGCTGTCTGCAAGCCATATATAGCACATCAACGAAGACACATAGGGCCTGATTCCAACTTTGGAGGACGGTGTTAAACCGTCCCAAAAGTGACGGATATACCACCTACCGTATTACGAGTTCCATAGGATATAATGGACTCGTAATACGGTAGGTGGTATATCCGCCACTTTTGGGCCGGTTTAACACCGTCCTCCAAAGTTGGAATCAGGCCCATAATGGCTACAATTATTCTCACAAAATTCATTTAATTGACAGTATCCATAGCAGTCACTGCTACATATGCATAGTGCAGCTGCCAACCTTCTTTTTTTATTTGATACTTTTAGAAGGACATGTTTTAGATTGTATTGTTTCAGAAACAGCTGTTTTGTAGCCTATATTCTGAAATCTAAAATTACATCGCACTTCACTAAAATAAAGGCAGAGTCTTTTGGTTCAAATGTAAATCTCATTACCAAAATGTGCCTTAGAAACGGGGCTAAACTTCTCATTTCCCCCTTAAGCCCTGATTCTACATTCTACTTGCCCTCTCTATCCCAGCAGCTCATTTTAGTGATATGTTACGACACCCAGCTGCTCTTCACATGTGAGAAGGGAGAGGAGATTTTGGGACAGTCCATTGAAACCTGCCTTCCCTCTGTTTTTCACTGGATGACCACACAACAGTTAAAATGTAACACAAATAAGATCGAGATACTTTTCTTCGGCCCCAATCTGCTGGATTGGCAGACCTGTGACCCAAAGAAGCCCCACCTCCAAGCCCCCGGGGGGTTGGGGGATGGGGGCAGTTAAGAACTTGCGCATTAAATTTGACAAAGATTTTTCTTTTCAGCCACAGATCATGTCGGAGATTGGAACTTATTTCGGGCTTCTGCGGGTGTTAAAAAATGTTTACACTTTCTTTCCTTGTTTGCAAGAAGGCTGGTCATCCAGGCTCTTATTACATCAAGGCTGGACTATCGCAATGCCCTATATTTAGGACTCCCGGACAGCCAGCATTCTTCTTAACCTGCCCCCAAGAACACATATTTCCACACTTGCAGGCCGTCCATTGGCTTCCGATAAAGAAGAGAATTCTCTTCAAAGTGCTAGTCGTAGTCCACGGAGCACTGCACCGTTCTGGTGCATGTTATCTTACGGCCAAAATCAGTTCCTGTGTCCCTTCCAGAAACTTGTGATCAGCCCACTGCTCCGAAGAAGCAAGAATCCCTAAGATCCATCTCAGGAGAATGGGTGGAAGGACCTTCTCCTATCTTGGACCAGTGGCTTGGAATAAACTTCCATTGAAGCTATTCTTGGTAAGAAAAAGTCTAGCCGATCACACTGCTTATCACTGATGACTGAAAGTGCAGCGCCGGGACACTCCATGGAGTAGCTGCGCACTTTAAAAGTCTCTTTTCATTTTGTAGTAGCTGCCATACAGCCAAGGATCACACTAATGTAGGCCCCACGCACCTCAGAAGCCTATCCATCACCATTTTCCCTATCCTATTCTTTTTACCCACCCACGACACCACCATACTCCCTTCTAGTTTTTTTTCTTTTGACCTTTTTTCAATGTTTTGTTTCCTCGCTTGTCTTTGGTCTTTTTTAACCTGTAAGTCAATTTGCATCAGTTATTTTTTAAATATTTTAAAGTGTATTCGTTCATATAAAATTAGAAACAGTATTATATGGGCTTTTTAGCCAGGTGGAGCAGGCGGCATAAATTATTCCTATTTTACTAACAGATAGAAAGGCCATTAACAAAAAGTGTATTGCTTGGGGGGGAAGTCTCTTAAGTCGCATCAGTGTTAAGCGACAAATAAACAGCAGAAGTGACAGCCCCACAAACTGTAGCTACATTACCTGTAAAGTCATGATATTGCCTTAGGATTATATGGCACAATGTTGTTCATCATTTGGCATGCCACTTTAGGCCTTAGATCAAAAAGATCTAGTGTTAAGGGGAACATTGTTAACATGGTTGCTCATGGTGATCTCCATGGATCAGAAGAAAGTTCACACTTCAAATCCCCTTTCCAATTAGATTCAGCTGCAATGGGAGTATGGTCCTCTAAACTCTGACATATCTTATACACAGCAATAAGTGGGATCCACCACCCACCATCAATAAGTAATGCTGGAGAAGATCAGTAGGTGGCTCTTACAGAGTCGTGACTCAAAGCACTTTCAGTTGAACCAAGAGCTAGGAGTCGCAGATCTCCATGCCTGTCAAACCTTCCATGGTCCAATCCAGTTTCTCCTTCGACCTAAGAACCACTTTTAAAAATACCCCAGCCATCTCTCCACAGCAAGTAGGGCCACTGCCTCCAGAAATGTGGATGAAAGACGCAATGAGAGCTGTGCGGAGCAGGTGAGGCGCAACCCAATTATGCTTTCTTCCAAACAGCAGTGAGCAAACCACCAGAGATGTGTTCTCTAATGGCCCTAGAGAAAGAGAAAATATAGCAGGCTGTGTCAGGTACCCTTTCTGCATCCTGACTAGCTTCAATAAGCAGGTGCCATCTAAGTAGTAGAAGATGTGCTTTATTTGGTCAGCAAAATGAAAAATATTTGGAACCTTATCTTCACCCATCACCCTTTGAGTGAGATGATATGGTAGAGGACCACCCTCGTAGCCAAATTCTGATCCATATGTAACACCATACACCCTTGAAAGACGTTCACAGAACCTTTGGAACTACCAACATCTTTGTCATGCCATGTTATTTTTGCTATGCTCCTTTTTTCATTCATTTTTAAAATATTGCACCGATCTCAAGTTTCCATATGTCGGCAGTGAAAGTCTGAATATGTGTCAGTATGGACCCGGGAATAGGTCCCATGGGACAGTTGTGTACAGGAAAAGCCCACTGGCAGAAGTCAAACTGGAGCCCCTTGAGGCTCCATTGGGCCCAAAAGAACACCATAGGGAGCCAGAAGCATCTGAAAACCCGCAGCATGGCCTCCTGATAGGCCACTTTTTGAAGTGAAGCTCACTACTGCCTGGGGACTTATGGGCATGACAGGACCAGTTGCAGGGCCTGACTTGGGGGAAAAGTATGGGGTATGATCTTCCAATTGATGCCCTTGCACTGTCTTTCCTGATTTCAGGTGACAAGATAAGGGTGAGCTCCACTCAGCTTTTTTCCACTTGTGGCGCATCTTTGACATTTCATAGAACGTAGCTGAGGACTTGGTTCTAGAACAGGGTTGCTAGCAGCCCCATGACTTGAAGCGGGACTTGTGTTTCGACTGCAGCCTCTTCTTATGGATATCCACTTAAAGATTCTTACACACACCTAGAAGGCTCAACATGACCTAGGACCAGCATACATCAACCACTGCCTGAACTTCTACCAACCCTCCAGACAACTGCTCTCTCCTTCCCTCGCACACACTCCTCATATCCACCACTGCTACGGTGGAGGGCGAACCTTCTCCTAACTCGCTGCCAAGTCGTGGAACAACCTCCCCCTCTACCTCCGAACAGCACCTTCCCTATAGGAATTCAGAAAGGAACATGGCTTTATGACTGAGCCCAATAAGTTCACAGCGCCTGGATACCGTTGTGGGGGATTAGTGGCACTTTAGAAATCCCATTTGATTTGAGTTGAGTTTTGCCTCATGGACCTCCTTTGAGTATTTAAGAGCATATTCTTTACATGACTTTGAGTCGTGACCAGATCCCAAGTATCAAAGGCACATAGTGTGCTGGTATGCTTCCTGCAGTTGCAACATTGTTTCTCCTGAAAAATACAGGTTTTAAACTATGTCCCTGGCACACTGTCTGAGGAAAAGTTTGGAGTGATTGGAAAACTGACAAAAGTGAAAGTGGAGCACCAGATCCACGTTGAAGGGAGCTGGGAGGTGCTTATATGCAGCCATGCCAAGTCACTTCCAGGGCATTAAGGAGTGCCTGTACAGCAACACTGCCCTACCTATCAGTGTTCAGGAGCATTGCTCAAAAATTCTCAGGATCTAGTATGGGGCCTAAGAATATTCTAAAGGTGGGAAATCTGTGGTTCTTTATGGTGGCCACAAAAAAGAGTGTTACCGAAGGTAGAGTAACTTCATACTCAATGCCTGTCATTTCTAAGCACTATAAATAACAGGTTTTATTGTTACCCAGGATAAGGGTACTCAGTTTAGAAATCTTGGAAGTATGGGTTAGCCTTGCTAGGATTCAGACTTGTAATCTGTAGATAACATTAAATGTAAGCACTGATCATTAACTGACTGAACCATTTTGCCAGCTGAAAAAAATTGTTTGGTGAGAAGACTAGACTGTAATTTGCCACTAATGCTAATTGGGTCACACTTACTTTTTCTAGGTGTTCTCATGCAGGTTTGTATTTTATGAGAGAAAAAGAAAACGTAGTGGATGCAAATGTGCATTGAATGTGCACTGGCGGTTTAGTGGGACTGTGTACACATGATGTGTACTAAAGAATACACCTTAGAGAGGGCTCCAAGAATCGGGGTACAGGGGAGAAGGTAGTATGGCAGGGAGTTGGTGACAAACAAGATATGGGAGTAACAGTTACATTATGAGGGACTAAGCACAGTGTGGCAGGGAATGGGGATTATGACAGCCAAAGTTACAGTAACATCGTGACAAGGAGGGACACCTCAACATAGTGGAGACTGAAATGTAACTATTATTTTGGGGTTTAAATTGCTTTAGGACACCCAACTGTGTTTGTAAACATTGACCTTAATCATGTTTACAGACAATAAGTAGTCTTTTACTTGGATGTTGTAGGCACTTCGTATACCTGCTAATAAACTGCAAACCCCAAATGTGTGTGGCAGAAATGCTTCGAACTCCCAAAGGGAGCTTCTAGCCTGCTTTTATTTAGCACTAGAGCCACTACACTAGTTGCTTTCTTGTGATGTTTTTCTTAGGATTACCTCTTCCTCCTCACAAAAAAAATATATTTTAGAATGGATTTGGGGCTTACATTTTGCTGTACCACTTTGGCTACCACCGGAGTGCTTTTACTGTAGCTACGAATGTAATATGCTATATCCACCCACAAATTTCAACCTAGAGTTTCATATATTCATCCTTCAAACTGTTTGAGGGTCTCTGGTAAGTCACAGGTGGGTCAGACAGGGGGTGAAAGTCACTAAATAACAAATTCCAGAAGGACTGACATACCAAGCAATTGACTGGTCTTTGCCAGCATTTCCAGCTCATAACCATGCAACAAGCTGCTCTTAAAACAGATCTCTCTGGAAACCAATCACTCCAACGTTTCTACATTGGTTTTCATTTTTTCAGCTACCTTATTCTGCCCCTTCTCCTTTATCCTTGCAGTCCCCACCTCCCCGTACAGCTCCCCACCCCAAGCCTCCTCAAATGCTGCCCCGCATTCTTTAATACCAAACAATGTCAATTTCATAGTAAAGTGCTTAGTTGTATCTCTTGGTTTTATGTCTTTGTCTTAAAGAAGAAGATAGTCGGATTTAGTGGTCACATAGCACTCCCTGCTCTCCTGCAGTTGGGACTGATGTTTCTGAAGCTTAGTCTCATACTTCAAGATATACACCAGGTTGCGTGGGTGTAGGCCCAGCTGGTGACATCTACTGTCCTTGAATATGTACACCAGCAAGCAAGTTGTGCTGCATGTGAATGGAATATGGGAAGAGACTGGAAAAGCGAGAGAGAAACACTGAACTGTAGCTCACTCCCAGATGGATTTGTCTCCGTCAAGGGATGGCACAGTGCAACCTTGTTGTTCCAAAATAGTTAACTCACCAGCGTGAAAACAGAGGAGAGCAATTGAGTTCGTTGAACCACGGGAGAGACGATGTAATCACATATAAAGATAGACTCTTACTAGTTTTGGCAGCAAAGGTTGCTGTGTTGTGCTTCCGGCCAACTGGGATTCCAGCCGCAAGCCCAGGATGCTTTCACAAACACACGGGCAATGTAGAAAAAGAAGCAAGCACCCCAGCAAATGTTATGAGGAAAAAGAAACTTAAGAACCAGGAGTGTGGCCGACGGAACTGAAATGAAAAAAAAAAAAACACAACAAATGTGAGGGATAGATGTGCGTGCAAACTGGTACGTAAATGGAGAGAACCAATCCAAACAGTGATACATTGCCAGATGACTACACTGAGCAATCCTAAAAGCCTTAGCTTGGGATATTTTGTGAAGAAGCTATATTAGCAGAAGTAGGCTCTGCATTGGAAATCAGTTGTACGTCACCTACTGCCGTGGGGGTGCGTTTAACCATGCCATCAGATAAACGAGATGTGAGCTGTATCTGCTTAGAAGCTTTATAGCAAATGGATACGTGGGGTCTCTCCCTCTTCAGAAGTGGTTGATTAGCTGATTTTTAACATTGTTATTGTGTCAGATAATAGGGTCAAAATATGATCCCTGAAACAGTGAAGCATGTTTGTCAGCCAGAGTAGGACTGATTGATCTGACCTTCAAAATCTAGCATCACATCCCCCAGAAAACAAAATCAGCTGAAAGTGATAACTGCTCTCGCCTTCTGCTCTAGTGCCTTGCCACGCCCTCTCATGCTTCTTCGTACAACATGCCTTATGTATTGCATGCATTGCTTGAGTGCCTTACTGATGTCTGATCTCTTAGCCCCCTCCAATCCGCTCCAACATTTTGTGAGTCGAGTTTAATATAGTCATAATACAAAACTGTATGCAGGACCTGCTGCTTCCAACTCTGTGATGCAGCCAATGGATGAACATCTTTTCATGCTCTGCATCGAACCGGGAGCATAGTCCCAGTCTCCAGTCAGACAACGTTAGCCCTCTCCAGTGCTTCATCATCCAAAGCAACGTCTGAAGAGAGGCTGTGACAGCAGTATCACACATTCCCATAGCCACTAGCAATGCAGCACACCCATAACTGGTTGATTTCTTCCCTCAGAGTCTTCAGCAGCTCTGCCTTTTTCCTACATACTCAGCCAAAAGACTGGGACTCTTATTTAGAGTTTGCACATGGGATACTTCATCATGAAGGTGGCTGATATCATATCTTCTGTACTGCAAGTGTCATAGGCTATATTGCACTTGTAATATTTTCCATGGTACATATGCCATGTTTGTACCAGAATATCCAAAATATCAATCCTCCAAAATAAAGCCATGAGTCTGGCAGAAACATGGCTGATGTTTCTGCTCAGCCGTCTGGCACTAAAGGATTTGCATCAGCTGTTTAAGTTACATCAAGGGATCATTGCAAGTATTAGGTTTATTGCGAACTGTCTTCTTTTAGTCTGCTTCTCCAAGATCATGATGAGTTTACAGCAATCTATGTCCTTGAATTTATTCATATTCCCCTGCATCCAATTACTTTGTATCTGGCCATAGAAGACCATTAACTAACATTTAATCTTTATAATTGACATATTCTCTACATGTGAAATATTCAAGTGTGACAGAACAAATTGGCTTCATATTCCACAGAATGTATATGGAGAACAATTCTTTAGCTAAACTCAGCAGTACTTGAGCACATATTTCTGATTGCCCTAATGCATCCTTGAAGAGTCATGCACGAAGAGTTTGGTACATTGGAGTCTGGGCAATTTTGTATATAGTGTTTTGATCTTATTTAACCCTATCACTTGTCTCATTCATTTTGCAGTTGAACTGAACTCCCCCATAACCAGCTACTTCCAGTATAGCCTGGGGATCCTGGCACTGTGTGTGAACCACAAGGTGGTTGACGCTCATGTAATACAGAAGCTTCTCCATGCTGAAGAGCAGAAGAAATTTTCTCTTGAAGGCGAGCACTCAGTAGGTGAGTGAAGTTTTTGCAGTACAGCAGGATGCCGGAGGTGGGGTTATAGAGGGAGCAAAACGGTGTTGGATCAGGGTATCTGGAAATCCTCTGGGTCAAGACATGGAAACAAGCTCTTTGTGTAAAACTTTGGAACACACCTGAGAATTTGTTTGGTTCGGGTCAGAGCCCAAGCGGTTAAGGTACCATTTCTGGCAAAATACTGATGTATATTTTAGGATTACCACCTCTTCTTCACAAAACAGTTATTTTATAATGGATTTTGGGCATACATTTTGTTGTATCACTTTGAATACCAATAGGAGTGATGGGTTGTATACTTGAATTATTCTCAGCTACTCATCATTTTTCTGAGTCTCGTTCGAGTACATTGCTATTTTGCTTATGAGGCACTTCAGACTTGAACCTGCCGTTTAAAAATCAGGATTGGTCCTGCTCCAATAGGAACTGTCCAGCGCGACCTGCCTGTCCAAGACCTTTTTGAATGGTAACACTGGCAACCCCATACAGGTTTCAGCCTATTTGGGCCATGGCAGTAGAGTGTAGGTCGAGTACTAAGACTAATTGAACATTGGACCGACATCTATTCATACTTGTCACACTTAGGGCTTCACATTAAGTGAATTTAAGAAGTGGGTGTGTGGGATGCTTGAAATAATCTCAACTATAACCTTGTTGTTTGTTGCAGTAGACGCATTAACTACATTGAGTATGCCCAGACATGGGTCCCGTGTGCTCTGTGCCATAGGCCCCCAGCTATAGCTCACTGATGAGACCAAAGTAGGGTGAACCACTCTGAGGTTGCTTGTGTTCCAGTCTCAAGATGCTCCGGCCTGACAGTTTGGTCTGGACTGCTCCTCTAGGAGACTGATGATTTGTATATAGTGTGTTTTTTTTAGAGTGACATGGTGAGTGAAAACAATGGTCTAGAATGTGACCCCAAGTAATTGCCAATGGCTGAGATTAATTAGAGCTTTCCTCCCATCACCTTGTTTGTTGCACAATGAAATGCAGGCAGGCTGCTCCAAATAGCCAATCTGCTTTTGGTTCACACCTACACGGGGCCAGCCATACATTGTTAGTCTAATCAAGTATCCCTTTATTCGATTTGATCAATGTAAATCATAACAGTACATAAAATTATACAATTTATTATCACATAAAAAGGTAAGCAATAAAATTGGAACACACATGTCAAAGACCTGAATTTCAAACACCAGATAAAAACCATTATAGATAAAAATATACATTTGGAATGGACAAAAATTTCAGAAACAGTAAGGCTGGCCGCACTTGAGTAACATTCTTTGACAGGAAAAGTGGGCGGATAAAATTATATTGAAGTGTATTATATTTGGGACAAATTAAAATAATATGCAGAGTAACCGGATTGGAAGCCAAATCACAAGTGTATACAAGGACCTCTGAAGACTTTGCTACCCTAACATAAGCTGAGGGAAGAAATTCAGTCTAAATTAGTTCAGAAGTCTTCTATGATGGCAGGGCATATCTAGGGTCAGATAAAATTCAATATTGCTCACTGCTTTGACCTTGAATAGTTGGTCAGTGAACTCTTGTTGAACGCAAGGACTTCCCTTTTCACACGCACCCTGGCATAAAATGCACATTTGACCCACACAGTGTCAGCTTTTCAAATACAACTAAATCAAAGAAAAGATAGATCAGGTCTGCCAAGGTCACTCAAATTGCACATAACATAATACAACCGAGGTATATCATGCCACCGTTCCAGACCCACACAATCCCTTAATATATTTCTCAAAAATTAGTTTTTTGGTACCTTAAAAGAGGCAAAAGACTTCTCTCCAGATCTCACACCCAAAAAAGCTAACTGTAGGAGATGCATTTCGCTTTATAAAAATCAATAGTCGACTTATTGTGGGTACGCCATTGTTATAGGGAGCACTCACCTGGTGTAGGCCCATTGTGCACAGTTAAGGTGCCCAGTGACACAGACCAGTGCAGTTCACTCTATCTGTAATATGGCTCCATATGTCACCATGCCTGAAACATGGTCCTGTATGTGTGGCCCACACGTGGGGTCTAATTGACTCCAGCACTCACCATTCTATTCGTAATTCACAGTCTCAAGTGTGCAATAGGCAGCCTTTATGTACGGCTGAAACATGAAAAGGCAAAGGGCTCGTGTATAGGTGGTCTGAAAAGATATTTTACAGGAAGAGCTGATAAACAACCTGCCTATAGTGAATACAGGTAAAATGTTCATTGCGCCGGACTAGAATCTTGCTGCCACCACAGTCTGGTGTCATGTAGCCTGGGTTGAGATGCCAGTAGCAGCTTTTTCTTTGAATAGGGTACACCTTGGATATCTCTGTGATATCAAAGATCAACTCAAGGTTTGACCAATACAGAGAACTCAGTGGGCTTGTATGACCGTGGAGCTCACTGGGCAATAACACAGAACTGTCCAGAAAGTTTACATGGGCATAGCAGCACAGCTTCACAAGACCATTTAGAGGATCTTTGTTCCAACAAGGAGGGGGGGTGACAGGGCACAACAACAAGGGAAACACGGGCCCATGTTTGAATTCCCCAGGGGGACTCCGACAAGAATGCTGGACGCAGGCACTGAGGAGCGTGCATACGTTATCCAGCCCAGTCATCCCCCGTAGCGACCGGAAGAGAAAGAGAAGGAAGCGGACGGAGACGGTGGAGGAAAGGAGAAAACGAGCGAGGACCCAGGCGAGATGGGACCATGCCAAACCGGCCCCAGACCAGAGCACGAGAGCCTAGCTCGGTTTTCCTTTCTTGTTCCTGCCCACCTTTGTAGCTTGTGTCCTCTTTCCCTGGAACATGCCACGTTCATCAGCTCACCTTGTGACCTGAGAGATGCAACTCATGAAAAAAAACCTGTAGCCAGTGCACAGAAAACCACACACCTGCACAAAAAATATGGACAGCCTGTAAATCTCTTACATCCAGTTTCCTGGGCTGCTGCTGGAGAAGCAATAGCCCCTTATTGGCCAAAACATAACCTGGCTCCAATCTATAATACCAATGTGACAGTTCACCATGGTAGCTCATGACAAAGAAAGTGTATCTCCCCTGCAAGAAGTGCAATTTTGGTGCCCTCCAGATGTTTGCTGACAACTTGAAATCTGGGTCATCAATTCACAGTAGACCCAATGCCATCATATCATAATATAAGCGGGCCTCATTGGCTTATTCAGAGCTGACGTTTTGATTAGGACGAGTGCTGTAGGCCAGTGCAAAGCAAGACTGATACCACAAGCAGACAGCTTTTACTGCCGCCCCGAAGAAGCAGGCAGTTTTCTTCTGAACTGAGAAAAAGACTTTGGTGCAGCTGCAACCTGAAAAGGAAAGGAAGCAGATTGCCGTGCAGCATAACAAACCTGCCTAAGATTTAGTCAAGGTCCAGAGTCCAGTTACCCTTTCTGTGCTGTTAAGATCATTATTAGTCTGAGACTGCCTACTGCGAAGGTCTGCAACTGAAACCTAGCCTCAGTGAGCTGGGCACCGAGTGATTTGTGGAATCTATGTTGCGAAGGTAGATGCCACTATGGAGGAAACCAGGGAAAAACTGTAGGTCAAACTAGGCTTTTTTGCATTCTCCCTCTCTTCCTCATTTGGGATCTCCTCATGCTTTCATTCCAACCTGAGTGTGCCTTGTCACAATGTTGCCCTCCTACTGTGGTGCCATCTTCTACATGGGAACCCATGAGCCTCCTATCGGGAACTGCCAAGCAGTTGCCCTTTCCATGATGCCACGCAATGCCTTAGTGCTTCTATCCCAGGATCCTGCCCTCACTCTGATTCTGTTACTCAGACCTCGCTATTGCACACCAAGGGTCCTTTGTGCCTTGTGTGATTCCCTACATGACCTGATTATTAATTAACTGTAATCGTTAGTTACAAATAAAAAAACAGATGCTGTGTTCCTCAAAAGCTTGTTTCCCTGAGATTAGCATGCACAGAATCCTCTGCACATAGGTCCCACGTACGGAGTCCCAGCAAGAGTGTCTATTAATGCAGTTGAACTCCCATACATTACTAAGCAGCTCTTCTTAAAGTTAGCATTGTTTTATCTCCTTCAGAAATTATCAGCATGGCTTAAATGCTATATTTATAAGTACTGTAAGTGATACAAGGCAGAGGCTAGGACAGATGGGAAGAGAAGGATTTTGCATAAATGTGTTTAATGAATTAGACTGGGGGGGCATGACGTTTCAGGTTAAAGAGTCTCTGGGGGCATATCCAGACAGATAGCTAGAGAGAAATACTACCTTTCATTTGCACACTTCTAATGTGTGCGTGGACCCATGTGGAGTTCCTGGCACTAGTGCAGGCTACTACATTGTAAGGCTGTGGAAATTAGAAAACCTGGCACACAGGCCCGGGAGAGGAAGATGGTTCCAAGCGGCAGCAGCAACAAACTAAAAAGAGCAAGCCTAAGGATTTTTATCAAAGCCCTCCTGGGCTGTTATCTATATTTCAAGCTGACCAGGATGACGTGAGAGATGAGTTCAAACACTTGATGAGGCTTTCGAGGTTTGTAGTCATGTTACACGTTTATTAGTGTTCTGAAACCAACCTCCTGTGTGAGTTTTTTGTAAAACAAACAAAATAATTTACACTCACAGAAATTGGGAATCATCTATAAATGCCTTTGCTTGTATTCTGTCCACATGTATAGGTTAGTTTAGCTTTGAGGAGACTCGAAGTAAAACCAGTCTAAAAGTAATGGTAAGTTACGTTAGGTGGTGCATTTAAAATGTGCAATTTCCATTATGTAAGTAAAACGAGTGGCATGTATTTTTTAAACATTCTTTTAAAGCGATAATGAGCAGTGTTATTGCTCAGTTTAGGGCAATTGATGGCTGTCAGTCACACATAGATTTGTATCTTTCATACGTTTGCATCTGGATAATGCCAGCACCCTGTTCGCGGCCTCCCAAACACCAGACTCCATTCTGATGGCCCTTAAGGGCATTCTGCACTCCAAAGAATCTCTCCCCCTGACCCGAAGAAATAGAAACACATCCTCCCCATCCACGTGAAACTCCATTGGCTCACCGTGTCAACCTGCATCATTTTCAAAACTAGCCGCACCATTTACCAAGACCTCACGTCCAGCATCCCCTTTATCTTTCAGACACGATCACAGTCTATTGTGGTACTCTCCACACTCACAGACTGTCCACTATCAGATTGCAGAACTAAGAAGTGTAAAAAAGTTTAAAAAAAGGCAGCAAGCCTTTTTCATCTACACATCCAGGATCTGGAACAACATCCATCCACATATCCATCAGGACTGCCTCAGTGCTACTCCAATTTAGGAAAGAGTTGAAGATGAACCTCTTTAACGAACACTACACCACAATTAGGGCTCCCAGTTTTATTGTATTTATTTTGTTTGACATTTTCATATGTATTTAGCCATATTTTTTGTTAATTTCATTTGCATTTATCCATATTTATTTGGGGTTTTGTTAAAAGATGAAGCTGCAACTTGTGTATTTTCACGTTTATTTAACTGCTAATTGTACACTCTTGCTTACATGCCTGACAGGTTTCAATGATATGAACATCCACTGATGATAAACTAATACACTTAAATGAAACATTCAAATTTTAATATCAACCTTGTGCATATCGACTGCTGTTGAAACCTCATTGCCATTTTTTGTTGTTATTTTTCCCCCCGCTTACTTGACAAACAGCAAGAATTTTTCAATTTCAAAATCACTCAATGGGATCCACCGTACAATGTCTCATTAAAACTACCTTAGAAGTATCCCTACTATTTTATTCTGGGTTTCCTAGGTAGGTTAAAAACATACCGTAAGAAGGTCTTGGGGTATTGTCACCCTACTCTCTCTCTACACTGTCAACATGTTTCGGCCAATCATCTAATGCCACATAGGGTTGGTGCACTTCCTCAGGACTAAGATCCCTACCTTCACTGTCCCCGTCAGTCAATCCTGTTTATTAGTGAATTGTGATAAGATAATTTCATGCAGCAACCTTACTTGTCACCTAATTTCATGAGACCAGGAATTTTTCTTGTGTCTGTAGGGCATCTCTAAACCCGGGCTAGGAGCAGGGGCATTGCCCTGTAGTCACACATTCTTCAAAGATCCGATGCTGCCCAACCGCCTCATGTTTTTAGGTCTCGACTAGACAGCGCATGCACTTTGTTTAATCTGTGGGCTTGAGCCCGCCCAAAGGCTTCCCATTTGCTTGCTCCATCGTCTGACATATTCTTCACCATTTGTCCTTGGTATGCATGGTCATGCCTCATCTTGTGTTTAGCCCTCCCCTCAGAGCATGGACAAAGAACTTGTAATTATCCACTGCTCCAGTTTTTAGGAGCTATTTTGTTCTTTGGTCTTAAACACCCCACACAAGCGTTCCTGTTTTTACAAGCTGTGAACCATACGACCAGCTGATTTCGCCAGTTTCGGCAACTCTGAGGAAAGGAATCATTTTTAGCAAAGCAAACGGCCCAGGGGCTGACACATCACAAACCTTGGCACGGTGCTCACCGAGCATAACTATCGATCGCTACTTTTATTGTTTTACTCGAAATGGCACTGCACAAACAGTTACAACAGATCGAGATTTAGATGAGCAACAATATTTTTTAAATAAAAAAGTCACAATAATCAAATCTTTCTATTACAAATTGGTCTTAGCTCATTCCTTTTCATAACCGTCCGTTGATTGGTTGCGCCAGCACGCCTATTAACAAAAAGCAGCAGGTTAATGTAAATTGATGTAAATGACAAAAATATACATTTCAAAGTTTCCAGAGAGCCACGAAAGTCTTCTGTAACTTTGAAAGAAGGGAACTGGCCCACCCTAACTGGAATAAACCCTTTCACCTTAAATGAGCCTTGAAGTAATTAATGCTGCACTCGTATGCGCCTGAGTATCTATTTAAGGCAGTAGGCTGAAATCTGCATCGATGGAGTTCCCACCAATAACAAAAGAGGCGCAAGTAATTGTGACGTCAACAAACACTTCACCTATCTCAGACACTCCTTTCAGCACCACACCACCCCCCCACCCCGTAGACGAACCTACAGTATCCGAAGGAGCTGTACACAAATACCAGAAAGTGTCATTTTTAAAATTATAGCGCAACTAGATTTTAGTCTGGTTTCATGTCATTGGCTCAAATGGAACATTTTCCATATTTTCCAGAAAAATCCTCTACACTCGTCTTCAAATGTCTCTATTGCTCTGGAACCAAGTGGCGGCCCTTTAGTTAAAACTGCTGTTGGTTTGACATGATCTACTCTTAACAGGGGCTGCAGAACACTACTTCACTGCATTGTTTATCAAGCCAGGCTGCTGGGGGGGCACGCGCCTGGGAATTGGTAGGTGTGGGAGCTGGGCTGAGGCAGTTGTAGCTCGGGCACTACGTTTTAATTTCTGTAATGACTGCTCCAGTCAGAGCCAAATGCAGGCTCATCAACCTTCGCTGGCAGAAGAGCCAATGAAAACAATATTCATGACATTATGGCCCTCATTCTGACCCTGGCGGTCGGTGATAAAGCGGCGGCCAAGCCGCCAACAGGCCGGCGGTCTAAAATATGCAATTCTGACCCTGGCGGGAACCGCCAACACAGCCCGCCAACTTAACACTCCGCCCGCCACGGCGGTACAAACAAACAGCGCGGCGGTTCCCGCCAACAGCCAGGCGGCAGACAATGTACCGCCCACCCTATTACGACCCACCAATCTGCCACCTTTTCCGGGGCGGGAGCACCGCCGATAAGAACACGGCGGAAACAGACTACGAACGGGAAAACGCTCACCTCTACGCACTCCACGCGAGATTCCGGCAGTATGGAACCAGAGTTGCAGGTCATCCCCGCACTCCTATTCCTGCTCATATACCAGGAGCACGCCCGGCGGCGCGGAAGACATCGGTGAGTACTGCACCTACGACACAGGGGAGGGAAAAGATTACCGGCACACACCCACCCACCCACACCCACTACAACACACACATCAATGCATTCCCACAGATCACTGTCACAACCCACAAACCACCCCCCTCCGAAATAATGCAAAGACCAAAAGAAGAGATCATAAACGGGCAGATATATTGAAATATGTACACCAGTAATCCCAATAAATAAATAAACTATGTACAAAATATATACAGCTACTAAATGTAGTCCAACCACTGTCCGTGGATCACAGGGGTCCTGTGCAAAGGGGCAAGGCCCAGTCCCACGACAAGAACTCCACGGAGAGAACACTGCAGGGGCATCAGAAAGAAAATAGGACAGGCACCTCAGGGGGAAGGGAAGGGGGGGGCACCTCAGCCACTTGAGTACACGACGCCAGATCCACGAGGGGACTCCATGACCACTGGCCCATCCTGGGGAGAGCAAAGCCACAGTCCAAACAGTCCATACAGTGGGTGGCCTGCCTACTGGGCCATCCTGGGGAGAGCAAAGCCACAGTCCATACAGTCCATACAGTGGGTGGCCTGCCCACTGGGCCATCCTGGGGAGAGCAAAGCCACAGTCCAAACAGTCCATACAGTGGGTGGCCTGCCCACTGGGCCATCCTGGGGAGAGCAAAGCCACAGTCCAAACAGTCCATACAGTGGGTGGCCTGCCCACTGGGCCATCCTGGGGAGAGCAAAGCCACAGTCCATACAGTCCATACAGTGGGTGGCCTGCCCACTGGGCCATCCTGGGGAGAGCAAAGCCACAGTCCATACAGTCCATAACAGACCCCACTGCCACTGGAGGAGGCAAGTTGGCCAGAGGACATCCTGCAGCCCTGCCCGAGATAGATCCTGCCCTGCCACGTCTGCCAAAGGGCCAGCGGTTCTTGCCTTGAAGGGCCCAGTTCAGCGGTTCCTGAGACGGCGGGGCCCAGTTCAGCGGTTCTTGAGACGGCGGGGCCCAGCGGAGCGGTTCTTGAGACGGCGGGGCCTAGCGGAGCGGTGCGTGAGACGGCGGGGCCCAGCGGAGCGGTTCTTGAGACGGCGGGGCCCAGCGGAGCGGTGCTTGAGACTGCGGGGCCCAGTTCAGCGGTCCTTGCCCTGAAGGGCCCAGTTCAGCGGTTCTTGAGACGGCGGGGCCCAGTTCAGCGGTTCTTGAGACGGCGGGGCCCAGCGGAGCGGTGCGTGAGACGGCGGGGCCCAGTTCAGCGGTTCTTGAGACGGCGGGGCCCAGTTCAGCGGTCCTTGCCCTGAAGGGCCCAGTTCAGCGGTTCTTGAGATGGCGGGGCCCAGTTCAGCGGTTCTTGAGACGGCGGGGCCCAGCGGAGCGGTGCGTGAGACGGCGGGGCCCAGTTCAGCGGTTCTTGAGACGGCGGGCCCAGTTCAGCGGTCCTTGCCCTGAAGGGCCCAGTTCAGCGGTTCTTGAGACGGCGGGGCCCAGTTCAGCGCTCCTTGCCTTGAAGGGCCCAGTTCAGCGGTTCTTGAGACGGCGGGGCCCAGTTCAGCGGTCCTTGCCTTGAAGGGCCCAGTTCAGCGGTTCTTGAGACGGCGGGGCCCAGTTCAGCGCTCCTTGCCTTGAAGGGCCCAGTTCAGCGGTTCTTGAGACGGCGGGGCCCAGTTCAGCGGTCCTTGCCTTGAAGGGCCCAGTTCAGCGGTTCTTGAGACGGCGGCCGGTCTATGGCCAACTGCTAATTGCCTGGTGGTGCCCTCCTGGGCAGCGGGGATGGTGCTCCTTCACTGCCCACCTGGGCTGTGGGTGGTGGAGCCCTCCTGGCCAGCTGGGCTGGGTCCTCCCTGGGCAGCGGCTATGGGGGTGGTGGGCTCTCCCGGGGCAGCTGTGCCGGTTCCTCCCGGGGCAGCGGCTATGGGGGTTGTGGGCTCCTCCTGGGCAGCAGGCCTGCTGCCTGACCTCTCCGACTTGCTGCCCTTGCCCTCCTTAGTCGTGGGCCTGTGGCCCTTTCCTCCCTTTGGAGCTGTGGCTGGTGACTGTCTCTGAGTGATGTTCGGGGGGGATGTAGAAGGCGGGCTCCTGCGGCGCCCCTTCCGCCTTCTGCTCCTCTTCCCAGGGGGTGGGCTGGCTGTCCCCTTGCTGCTGGGCGAAGATCCAGACATGCGGGCTGGCGGGCTCCAATACCCCTGCACCCTTGTCAAGGGGGCTGCAGGGCTGGTGGTGGCTGAGGTGCTCTTCTTACCCCGACGAGAAGGAGGGGGGGGCTCAGGGTCAGGAAAGAAGTTAGTAGTGGCGAGGAAGAGCTTCTTGGGACAATGGAGAGTGGTAGGTACAGTGGGAATGGGAGTGGAGGGAGAGGATGTGGTTGTAGGTGAGTCACGTTTGCTGTCTTTGGGTGCAGGTGCAGGAGGGATAGGCTGTCGTGAGGTGGATGGCTGTTGGGTGGGTGGGTGGCTGCGTTTGTGTGGTGTGGAAGAGGGGGTGACAGACACAGTGGGAGAGGACACAGGGGACGTGTAAATGGCAGTGGGGGTGGTGACTGCACGTGTGCGGACTGGAGTGGAGGGTGTGCTGGTGATGGAAACACTGGCTGATGGTGAGGTGAATGGAGGTGTGAGTGTAGACGTCACAGGGAGGGAGGAGGGAGACGAGGAGGTGGGGGTCACAGAGGTGGTAGTGACTGTTGGCATGTCTGCATCGGAATGTTGCGTGTGTGAATGTCTGCGTGATCTGTGGTGCTTATGTTTGGATGAGCTTCTCTTGGGTGTTGAGGTGTGTGCAGGCTGGTCTGATGGTGTGGGTGGGACAGGCAGAGGAACAGGAGACTGGGAGGAGGGAGTTAGTAGAGGCAGGCAGGAGACAGGGACAATGGCTGCCGTCAGTGCTGAGGCCAGAGCCTGGAACGATCGCTGATGGGCAGCCTGACCCGAATGAATGCCCTCCAGGTACGCATTGCTGCGATGAACCTCCCTCTCCACCCCCTGGATGGCATTCAAAAGGGTAGTCTGCCCAACAATGAGCGTTCGGAGGAGGTCAATGACCTCCTCACTGAGGGCAGCGGGGGTAACAGGGGCAGGGCCTGAGGTGCCTGGGGCGAAGGAGATGCCCGGCTTCCTGGCAGAGCGGGCACGGGGCAAACGCTGAGGGGCTGCTGGGAGGGCGGAGATGGTGCGCTGGGTGGCGGCTGTACCTGTAATGGCGGGGGGCACGGATGGTGCCACCCCCGCAAGGGAGCCCCCTTCCGAGGACGTGTCCGTGTCGCTGCAGGGTCCAGTCGTCCCCGTCGTGGAGCTCCCCTCGCCCTCCGTCTCACTGGTCCAGTCTGACTCTGTGGCATGGCCCTCCTGGGCCATGTGAGATGCAGCTCCCTCCTGCCCCGATGCCACTTCTCCTCCGCCTGATGATGCTGATGCACACAAGCACAGAAAGACAAACAAAAAGGGGGGGGAGAGAGAAATAAAGGGATATTGAGTACATGGATCTCCGGTACAGTTAGCGGACATGACAGACACAGATGCCCCCTGCACTAAGTTGCGCACTTGGGGTCCGCTACGCATTCCGTGGAACATGCCCTACACGCCTAGAGTTGACAACTGCACCCATGGATGACACGGCCCAGGGATGGCTGTACTGACAAACTACTGAGGGTGGTGGCTGGGGACACAGGGGCTTACGGGGGTGCCCAGCCTACAGATATCGCCCTGGCCTAGGGGGACCCCCAGCCCTCCTCCCCCACCCAGACACCTCCACTGCGCGACAACAGAGTAGATAATGCTTGTACTCACCCCCTTGTGTCTGCTGTGCTGCCCTCACGCGCCCATCCAATTCAGGGTAGGCCACCGCCAGGATCCGGAACATCAGGGGGCTCAGTTGACGGCAGGCACCCCGCCTACGTTGGGAGGCCATCCCCAGCAGAGACTCGGCGGTCTTCTTGGTCCCGCGGCGGATGTCCTCCCACCTCTTGCGGCAGTGGGTGCCCCGTCGATGGTGGACCCCCAGGGTCCGGACTTCCTTGGCGATGGCACGCCAAATCCCGATCTTCTCATGGGCGCGGACCTATGTAACACGTACAGGGAGGGAGAAATACCACGTTCAAGTTTGTCAGCATTTTCCTTTCCAGTGGCCCAACGCCCCCCATCCCCGCCAGGCCCCCCGCCATGCCCCCCGCCAGGCCCAACATGCCCCCCATCCCCGCCAGGCCCCCCGCCAGGCCCAACATGCCCCCCATCCCCGCCAGGCCCCCCGCCAGGCCCCCCGCCAGGCCCAACATGCCCCCCATCCCCGCCAGGCCCCCCGCCAGGCCCAACATGCCCCCCATCCCCGCCAGGCCCCCCGCCAGGCCCCCAAGCCAGCCAGTGGCCCCAAATCCATATTGAATTAAACTCACTTGTTGGTCTGGAGGACCGTAGAGTAGCGCATACTGGGGGAGGACCCCATCCACAAGTTTCTCCAACTCCTCTCCAGTGAAGGCAGGGGCCCTTTCCCCAGGCGCAGCAGCCATTGTCCCTTCCAGACCGAGGTCACAGCAACACTTGCAGTATAGGTCCTCTCCTGTGAAAGTTCAAGTCGCAAGTGGATAAGTAGATAGAAAATGGCGGTGACGTCCGTGGCGGTGCGTACCGCGGCGGTGCGTCCCGCCACCGCCGGCGCCCTTCGCCATTGGCTCCTGAAACCCATAGGCTTCAATGTTAACCAATGCGGCTTTGCGCCGCGGTCTTCGCCCGCTGCCCGCCGCGGTGTGCCACGCCAGCGCATTGACCTCACATCCCATTGTCACACTTCACAGGTCAGGCAGCCGCCATTTCCAGGGCCCACATGGCTCAATTTCAACTGCGTCACACAGGCCTAGGCCTTGCATAGCCACTCAGACACGCCATTCACTGCATAGAGAATCGTATACTGTGCTAGCTGTGAGTACGTACCTGTGGGTTGCTTGACTGTGTGCTCCATGTTGTCCTTCCTAGGCACCGTCCGCTGGGTTGGGCGAGGAGACGGATGAATCCTCCCGTGTACCGACCGCTGGTGGACCTGTCGACAATGGAAGAACGCCACATTATCCTGACCTACCGTCTTAACCGTGCCACTATCCATGAACTGTGTGCCCAGCTGGAGCCCGACCTGATGTCCCCCATCCGCCAACCCACAGGGATTCCCCCTCTGGTGCAGGTCATGTCAGTACTCCATTTCTTGGCAAGTGGGTCATTTCAGACAACCGTGGGAATTGCTTCTGGGATGTCTCAGCCCATGTTTTCGAAGGTGTTATCCAGAGTGTTGTCTGCCCTGATGAAATCCGTGAGGAGCTACATCATTTTCCCTGAGGTGGGCGAATTGGCTACAGTGAAGGGTGATTTCTACGCCCTTGGACATATTCCCAACGTCATTGGTGCCATTGATGGGACCCATGTGGCTTTGGTTCCCCCAAGAGACAGGGAGCAGGTGTACAGGAACAGAAAAAATTACCATTCAATGAACATCCAGGTGGTGTGTTTGGCTGACCAGTACATCTCGCATGTAAATGCCAAATTCCCAGGGTCAGTGCATGACGCCTACATCCTCAGGAATAGCAGCATCCCTTACGTGATGGAACAGCTACAGAGACACCGTGTATGGCTAGTGGGGGACTCTGGGTACCCCAACCTGTCGTGGCTACTGACCCCAGTAAGGAATCCCCGGACCAGGGCAGAGGAACGGTACAATGAGGCCCATGGGCGTACTAGGAGGGTGATCGAACGCACCTTTGGCCTCCTAAAGGCCAGGTTTCGGTGCCTGCATATGACAGGTGGATCCCTAATGTACTCACCTAAGAAGGTGTGTCACATCATCGTGGCCTGCTGCATGCTTCACAACCTGGCTTTGCGCCGCCAGGTGCCTTTCCTGCAGGAGGATGGTCGAGACGGTGGTGTTGTGGCAGCGGTGGAACCTGAGGAGAGTGACGAGGAGGAAGACGACGGGGCTGAAACAGACAACAGGGACAGAATCATTGAACAGTACTTCCAATAGGACACAGGTAACATTTCAAAGATAATTTAGTAAATGTTAACTACTCTCCAGCATCTCTGCTGCCTGTCTATTTGCCCCAGTGTATGATGACTGAGTTTTGGCTTTTCCCTCCCTATTTCAGATCTGGGGTCCCCACTACGAGTCCTGTGCTTCGTTTCCCCATGGACTACAGCTTTGTGGCAGCTGTTTGTTGACTTCACCATGTACAAGGACATATTTGCACTGTCATGGCAATTACAATATATTGAAATCACAGCCAGACTCCAGATATTTTGGTGCAAAATAGGTGTTTATTTAAGTGCTCAAAATGGGATGGGTGGTTTCAAGTGGGTGGGGGCTATGGTGAAGGAATGTCCATGGCAGAGTCCAGAGTAACAGTCACACAGGTGCATTGTCCAGAGGCCTGTGGAGAGATGGAGCATGGGCAGTTCAAGGATGGACAGGGTGACAATGTGGGACAGTGGGATGACATCAGGTGGTATCCATTGCTGGCGGGGGTCTTGACATCCTACTCTGTCTTCTTGCGAGATCTCAGGGCCCTCTTGCGGGGTGGTTCTTCTCCTGCAGGAGGTGGGGGTCTGGTGGGCTGCTGCTGTGCGGGGGCCTCCTGTCCACTAGCGCCGGCGGAGGTGGTTGGCTGTTCTTGGTCCAGGCTAGTGGCAGGGGCCCTTGGGTGTTGTTGAGTGTCCGCCCTGTTGTTGACGAGGTCCTGCAGCAGCCCTACCATGGTAACCAGGGTGGTGTTGATGGCTCTGATGTCCTCCCTGTACCCCCGATAGTGTTCCTCCTGCAGTACCTGGATCTCCTGGAACCGGGCCAGTACCGTCGCCATCGTCTCCTGGGAGCGGTTGTATGCTCCCATGATGGTGGTGAGGACCTCGTGGAGAGTGGGTTCCCTGGGCCTCTCCTCCCCCCCCTGTCGCACAGCTGCCCTCCGAGTTCCCCTGTTTCCCTGGGCCTCTGCCCCCTGGCCGGTGTGCCCACTACCACTGCCCCCAGGTCCCTGTTGTTGTTGGGGTGGTGGGTTATCCTGGGTGCCCTGTAGTGGTAGACACACCGCAGATTGACGCGCCCTGGAGACAGAGGCATGGGCCCGCTGGGTGGGAGCTGTGCTGGTGTTCCCAGAGGGGTTTGGGTCTGTAGTGGCCTGGGCCTGTGTGAGGGGAACCGACTGTCCAGAGGTCCCCGATGGTCCGGGCTGGTCATCGGTGTCCAGGTCGACAGAGCTGCTGTCATCGCTGACGGCCTCTTGGGTGGGGGGTGTGGAGAATTCTGGCCCCTCCGCCGCGGTGTGTTGACGGTCGGGTCCTGCAGGGGTATAGAGGTATGGTTATAGTTTCAATGTGTGGCATATGGGTGTATCTGTGGGTTCTCGTGTCCCCAAGTGCTGGCATTCGTGTGTGGGGGCTTTGGTGAGGGTGGCTTGTGGGGGGGATGTGTATATGCATTGGGCATGCTTTGGTGATGGGTGTCCATGCTTAGTGGACGCATGCAGGCCTAGGTTTTGGGATGTGTGGGTTGTGATGGTGAGACATTGGCGGGGAATAGGTGTGCTGGGGGTGGGGGTGAGGATGGTGGTGGGGGTGAGGATGGTGGTGGGGGTGGGGGTGAGGGTGGGGTTCGAGGATGGGGGTGAGGGTGGGGTTCGAGGATGGGGGTGAGGGTTGGGGTATGATTTGGCATGCAGGTGGGGGGGAAGCAGTATTGAAGCTTCAACTTACCAGTATCCATTCCTCCGCCGACTCCTGCGAGGCCGTCAGGATGCAGGATGTTCAAGACTTCCTCCTCCCATGATGTGAATTGTGGGGGTTGAGGTGGGGGTCCTCCGCCAGTCTTCTGCACGGCGATGTTGTGCCTGGATACCATGGAACGCACCTTCCCCCGTAGGTCGTTCCATCGCTTCCTGATGTCTTCCCGATTTCTGGGGTGCTGTCCCACTGAGTTCACCCTGTCGACAATCCTCTGCCATAGCTCCGTCCTCCGGGCAATGCTGGTGTATTGTATCTGTGTGCCGAACAGCTGGGGCTCTACCCGAACGATTTCCTCCACCATGACCCTGAGTTCTTCGTCTGTGAAGCGGGGTTGTCTTTGGGGTGCCATGGGGTGGTGTGTATGATGTGTGGGGTGGAGTATGTGTATTTAAGTGAGTTGAGTGTGGTGGTGTGTGTTGTTTTGTGTGTGGATAGTGTGTGGGTGATGGTGTTGAGTGGCTGTGGCTGTTATTTTTTGGATGCTGGTGTCTCGCTCTTG
This sequence comes from Pleurodeles waltl, assembly GCF_031143425.1. NCBI lineage: Eukaryota > Metazoa > Chordata > Amphibia > Caudata > Salamandridae > Pleurodeles > Pleurodeles waltl. The sequence goes on along the minus strand of NC_090450.1, from coordinate 740,857,945 downwards.
CCTTCTTTACGAATTTTTTAGTGTAGGGGTTTGTGGGTGATGTGGGTGGGTGTTTTATATTGTATTGTGTGTGTGGGAGTGGTGTGTGTATGTGTATCAGGTGTGTGGGATTCAAATCGTCCAATGTGGCTCAGTTTTGTTCGTTTGTGTGTATTCTGACCGCAGCGGTGTGTCCCGCCAATGGAATACCGCGTTTGAATGACCGCCGCGTGGATTCGTGGGTCGTAATGGCATGGGCGTATTTCTGTTGGCGTGACGGTGGAGGTTTTGTCACCTCCACTTTTCCGCCGACCGCTGGTCTGGCGGTCTGTTGTGGCGGTCGGATTTTCGGAGGTTTGCCTTCTGCGGGTCAGAATGACCGTGGCGGGTTTCCGCGACCGCGGCGGGATTATGGAGGATTTCTGACCGGCGGTAGGCGCCTTTTACCGCCGAGGTCAGAATGACCACCTATATGTTATTTTTTTTTTCTTCAGTCCGTCGAAGCCGGAAGAGATAAACTTGTAATGTTTTTTTTTTTCCAGTCTCCTTCTGTCTATGTCCTGGAACAGGGTTGCTGAAAACAAAGCCAGTATTCGCTTCTTATTTATCTACTTTCATATCTTGCCACCATTAGCCTCCACAGGCTTTGCATGAAAGCACATTTTTCTTCAGTAAAATATAGACTTAAGTAAATCTACCTAAATGTTTTCAGTAAAAAATACGCAAGTATTTGTTTGTTTTAAATTCTATAAACAACTGTTTCCCTAGTCTTGCTCTGCCTGAAACGTTTCGGTTTCTCCGTTTTACTTTTAATTTTCTCAATAATGGTAAAACACATCCACATTGATAACGCCAATAGCTCAGGAATTGCCGAGAACTATTGCCTTTGCCAATGCTTGTTTTTTGTGTTTCTTTGACCCTTTGCAACGATCCACTGTCTGTAGCCTGGTTTGCACTATAAACATACCATATACATACATAAGTACGTCAGTTACATATACTGATCACCCACATGACAAACTTTGCATTTTTCTTCAGAGGTGGTCACCCTCACACTGGTACATTCGGTTTGGGGTTAATCAGATTCCTTAATACTTTATCAATTTGAGCCTAAAGACTGTGACTAAGATATCACACATTATTTTGCTTGATGGTTAAACGTTCTGGAATCTGATCATTGGGGAGCACTCATACCGGTAGTGGTTATTTTCTGCCTACTATTTTGTATGAGGATGTACATTAATATCTCAGGAAAAGTAACACTTTTCAAATGGAGCTCCAAGGCTTATTTCTACTCTTGTAGAAAAATGGGCATTTGACAACCAGGCAGAAAAAGCTTGTCTATTTATTCAAAATAAGTTTGCATCATGTTTGGCTTTAGATACACATGCTTATAATACTGTTGTCATCTAGTGTTGTGTTCAGAAGTTTTTAATTTTTTTCTTTGAAGTGTTTTGAGTCACAAGATATAGTGTGACTTATCTTATTAGTGTACATTGCACATGCACACTGACTCCATTATAGGTTCCGACGTCTAGTAAGTAGGCTATGAGTTTGTTATGTTATGAACACATTTTTGTTCGCCTTGTTCAGTTACTTTCTGATCCCATTGCATTGGATTTAAGCTCCTGTATTTTGCCACCCCAACGCACAAGTACCTTGGGCACCGAAGACAGTCATCAAAACTTTAGTGTGTTAAGGTCCTCGTGCCACTTTGCCTTATTCTCCAGAGAAAGGTGCGTCTGTGATAGAATGGACTTGCTTTTAGAATTGCCTTGGCTGCAACTCAGAACATCTGTAGACAGGCGACCATGAGGTGTGCAACCTGTGCCTGACTCCCTTGAACACACCACGGCCCAGCATGAGGTGATGCAAACGGCTACAGCCTTTAACAAAGTGGACAAGCATGTGTCCCAGGAAGGAGATGACATCCTACTTAAGGCACAAAAAATTTGACCTTACCTTCCAGTTTCTCCTCATGATGAAGGACATGCTGAAATCTGCTACAGCCAATTTTAAGGATCCTGTCAAATAAAGAGTAGTAACCCGACAGGTCCAGAAAAATGTCTAACCCAACATGCATGAAGGGGTTTTATCCGACTATCTGGTGGTCCAGTGCACCCGCAAGTGTGTCTCCTCTGAGGCCAGTGGCAATCTCCCCCATCCCCACAAAACAAGGGAGGCAGAAAGACTGACATAGAGGGGAAGAGGGTGGCAGTAGGAAGAGCAACCGATTGGATTGTTTTTGTCCAAGAAGATATCCCTTCTTGGACAAAAAACATCCTGTTCATAACGCAGGCAGCCTTGCACCTGGCACTAGGTAGCACACCAGGCCTCTCTAGGGCCAGCACAAGAAGAAAGCACACATGCTGCATATCTCTGTAAATATGGAGCATTTTTGCCCTCTCCCTTTTACGCAACACAGTGCATCAAGTTCCCTTGAATGAAATATTTTTGCACCCTCCATTTCACCGAGCGGCAGCTTCTTCTCTAAGGCAGAGGAGTGTTGCCCCACTTCTTTGTGCAGTGCTGAAAAAGGAAAAATAAAATGATGATAATGTAATGTTATTATCATTTTATTTTTCCTCTGCAGCCAGGTTAGGGTGCGGCTGGGCCACCTCTCAGGAAGGAAGGGTATGCGCACTTAATATTTCTTCACCTGGCTGTATTGTACAGCTGGTAGGAGAACATGCACAGGCTCCAACTCCCTGTCTGAACACTGAACCAGGCAGTTCAGACCACTCACGACAGTGCTGGGATGCTGGTGACAGCAGCATCGTGATTGGCTTAGGGGAGTCTGGTAGTCTGTGTGCTTCCATGGTGCCAGGAGTCGGTGAAAAGAAGAGGACGAATGAGAGACAGAACCATCTCCCGATGGAAAAGGTAAGTGTTTTTTTAAAATTATTATTATTATTATTTTTAATACCCCATCCAACCTCCACTTCCATTGAGTAGCAGCCGCCACTGGCAGCACAGTGCAACAAGTTCCCTTGATGCGACATGTTGCATGAAATAATAGTAAATATGCCCGCACCGGTTCAAATACTTCTTTTTTTCTGGGTCATCACAGCTTCAAGGATTTTACAAAGTGCCTAGCAGTGGTAGTTGTGCATTTATGAAGGCAGGACATTCATACCTTTCCCTACTTCGATAATTGGCTAATCAAGAGCAGCAGCCTTTCTGCAGTGTCTCAAACACACTCAGAGCCTGGGGTCACCATAAACACTACCAGGTCCACCTATTGCCTCTGCATATCCAACTCTTCCTAGGGCCCATATTTGATGCAGTCACAGGGGAGGCTTACCCCAATCAGTAAATAGTCACTGCTTTTCAGCAGCTGCTAACCTCTCTTTAAGCCCAAATATCATCTTACAGTGCTTACTGTCATGGTCCTTCTAGGAATGATGACCTCCTGCATCACCATTGATCAACATGCAAGACTTTGCATGTGCCCCCTCCAAGAATGCCTCATGGTTCCGTGGACCCAAATGGTGGATCACAGGGAAGATGTACTTTTGGTGGTACAGGCCAAGATTCAATGCTCTCTGCAATGGTGGAACAGCAATAACCTGTTGCAAGGCAGCCAAATACCAGGACTGCAAGTGACCATCACCACAAATGTATCTGTCTCAGAGTAAGATGCACATCTCAACAATGACTGTCCCGAGAATGTTGCCCTATCAACAGCAGAATTGCCACATCCACTACCTGGAGCTGCTAACCGTTCACTCAGCAGTGGAAGCCTTCTTACAGGTCGTTTGGAATAAAGTATTCCTCATCAAGACATATATTATGGCCGCCATGTACTACCAATAGAAGGAGGGTGGCAGGCACTCCTCTCAGCTGTCTTGCCTAGCCCAATGCATTTGGCATTGGGCACTTCACCACAACATTCACCTCATGATAGAGCCATCTTCTGGGGTGGACAACAGCTTTGCACACCTGCTCAGTTTGACGCATCAACAAGTCCATGACTAAGAACTCCACCCCAGGTCCTACACGGATACTTTCAGCACTGGGGCACAGCATGGATAGACCTGTTCACCACCACATAAAACTAAAAATGACCAAACTTCATCTTCAGGTACCTACGGTCCATGGGCAATGCAGTAGGGATGAACTGGTCCGCAATATTTGCCTATACTTTTCCACCTCTTCAATTGTTTCCCTACATAGTAATGAAACTGAGACAAACATAACTAGCAATCATTCTGGAAGCTTCAGCCTTGGACCGTAGCACTGGTGCTCTACCTTTCTGGCATGAGTCAGCCCTCACAAGAGAATCCTGTTCAGGCTGGACCTTCCCACTTGGATACAAGGTTGAGTGAGGCATTCATATACCAGGCAGCTCAACCTTGTGATTTGGCACCTCAGGTCTTAGAATTTGGTTACCCCAACATTCTCCAGGAAAGGAATGTGTGTCCATCTTAAAGGAAGCCCAATCGCCCACAACACTGGCTTGTTACGGGGCAAAGTAGAAAAGATTTGTTCACTGTTGCATTTTAAAGAAAGTAGACCCTTTATGTCCTACTGTACAACACATTCTCACCTATCTTTAGCATTTTCAAAATGATGATCTCCCGTATATCTATTTGCGTACACGTGGCTGCATTTGCAGACTACATGCAGAAGAGGGCACACTTGTCCCTCTTCACAATACCAGGTGTTAGGACCTTCCTGGAGGATCTCAAGAGAGAGAAACCCCCTAGAGCGCCTCTCTCTACTCTGTGGAATCTTCAATGTAGTCTCCACCAGGTTCATAGGACCACCTTTTGACCTATGCTTTCATGTTCTGTTTAGTTCCTCTCATTGAACTTGGTTTTCCAGGTGACCATTACTTTCCTTAGATGCATTAGCAAAATGCAAGTGCTCACCCTACAAAAGCCCTTCATCCAGGTCTACAAGCACAGGATGGCTCTTAGAATCGATCCTGAATTCCTCTTTGGTAATATCACCCTTCCACCGCAACCAAACCGTAGAGCTCCCAGTTTTTTTCTCACAACCCGATTCCACTATAGAGATAGCACTGCACACATAGGATGTCAAAAGATCTCTTATGTACTACATTGACATCACCAAGTCATTCCATAAATCACATCCGCTCTTTGCCTCCATTGCAAAGCCCCTTAAAAGTCATTCAATTTCCAGGTGAATATTCATATGTATCCAAATGTGCTATCACAAGGCAAAGAGAGTTCAACTTCCTCCACCCAGAGTGCATTCCATCTGCAAAAGAGGAGCAACCATTGCCTTCCTACGAAACATCCCAAAAGTGGATATTTGCAAGGCAGCCATCTAGCCAACACCACGCTCCATTACCAAGAAATACTGTGTGGAAAACACTGCGTTGTGGACATCTTAGTCTGTCAACAGGCCATGGTGGGACAGGTATTAAGGACCTTATTCCAGACATCTGCATCACCCACATGCAAGCTTCTGCTTCTGAAAGGCAGTGCTTTACAGTCTATGCCAAGGATGTTTATCTACAATCATACATGCTACAAACAGAAAATGCTACTTACTGTATAAGCATCTGTTCATCACATGTACTGCAGTAGATATGCTTCCACCCTTCTCCTCTGAAGCACTGCATATTTGCTTCATGTACCATACTTCCCTACACACTCCATATATACTCTCACCCGCTGTGTGAAAATAATCTAACTTGGAGTCAGTACCCACGCACAGTGTACACTAAGAAGAGGAGTGGCACCACATCTTGTGATTCGAAAGATTCCTTAGAAGAAAGTTATCTTGCAAACATTCAGACCCAACTCTAGAAAAAGTAACAGTTTAACTTTTGAGAGGGTTCTGATCAAGTAGAACACTAAACGTGGTCCAGTCACTCTGTTTAGAAGCTATTACCTGACAAGTGAGACCAAACGATAGAGGTTGGCATTATCCTCATCAGCACATCCACCAATGCCCCCAGTGTAAATCTTATTGAGGCATTTCAGTGCAATAATTGACTTACAGGAGTTCAAAACTTACATTCCTGGACTCACAAACACCATGTTCCTTCACCCTTTCTTGTTCTTCATCAGGAACAGCTCCCAGCCTAGGTCACGCTCTCATTTTGTCTTGCCTTCATAATACTCATGCTTTGCAATGCCACTTACTGCAGATTCAAAGCTTTACTCTCATTCCTGAATAATAAAATCATCAGCAGGACCTCACCAACCGGAGGCACCACAAGTTCTCGCAACCCCTAGTGACATGAATTTATCAAATTAGTTAATTGTGCATTATATAGTGTCCCAGGAGAGATCACAAGTGTATCTGATCCCTCAAATGTGAGCGAAGAGCCACCTGCATACAATTCCTCAGTGACCGAAATACGCTCTCTAGACCAGTGTGATTCACAGGTTCTCTGACCAGTTAGACTGAAGAGAAGCACCAGGGCATAGCCAATCCCTGCTCCTCCATCGGTGATACCCAGCCTCTCAAGAAGTAACTTGCTGGCTGCACGAGTTTGGAAAATGTTTTTTTTGTTTTTTTTTAACAGCATCCTCCCTAAATTGAGAAATCTATGGAGCCCAGTGACTGTACCCACCCTCTGTATGCCTTTATTAACAATGTTACACATTGGATTCCACTGCGCTATAATAAATCCATTATTAAGGCGCATCGGGCTGATGAGGATAGGGGTCTACTTTTTAAAAATAAAGTAAGGGGGCTCTTGCTACTCGTGTCCAATCCCCTTCTAGTGTCCATCCCCTTCTAGTGCCCATTTTCTACTCGTGCTCTGCTTAATAACCTCCAAAACTGGCTTTCGTGATGCTTCTTGCAGTATATTTTGGAAAATAGTGTGTATAGCATATTGGTGCACCAGTAAAGGACTTGTGGAGTGCTAGTTGATGGAGTGAGACTGAGTGCATAAAATGTCTCTACGGGGCTTCAGGTACCGGACCTACCCTTTTTGTTTCTGTTTTGTTACAGATACGGCGGCCATGGCAGGCCTGGCATTCCAGTGCTTGATGCGTTCTGGTCTTTACACATCACACCTGACAGAAAAGCTCACAAAAGGATTTGGGAATATAAGGGAAAACATACTGCAGTCACAAAGAGATGATGGTGCTTTTGGAAACATTTACAGCACTGCACTTGCTCTTCAGGTAGGTACAGCTGGTGCCTTTTGTATCACTTTTGTGTTAGCGAATGGAAGACAAATGCTGAAGTGTAAAAGAACAACTGGCTGGGCTCTGGTTTTAGGGATTGTGCAGGGATGTAAACTGTTTTTTAGAGGTGCATCATCTGTCTTCACGCTAGAAAATAGTTTCGTGAGTTGAACATCCATTGTACTGCTCTTGTTTGTTCTTCTAATATCAACAAAAAAAAATATTCACCGTTTCTTGGCAAAAGTGTTATCTTCTTGGAAAGCTGGTATCTAGCTTTTTTGGTTATCCTTCCCCTTGAAGGGGCACTAACATGGAGATTGGGGACTCGGTCAGTGATGAAAATCAGCCCCCTCCCCTTGACTCTCCGGGTGGCTTGATTGAGCTGAATGGAGGTAGGGTTGAAGATTCTGTACAGTACAACACCTTTATCATAGTTATAACAAATATGATAATGTCCAACCAGAGCTGCTGTTTATGTAAACGAATACATTAACACCTCCATATATCTGTACTAAAATTGGTCACAAAAGTAAAAGCACACAATCAATAAAACACCAATAACTCGTTGACAAATATAATGTTATATAGGGCAGCTAAACTGTGCACAGTGTATACAGTTCTTGGTCACTAAATGAGATCAAATACGAGGGTGTTCTTAAAAAGACCTCTTGTAACAAAATATCACAATGAAATGTAGATGCAACATTTATCATCCAAGTTACACTTAATAGTATATGATTTGATCCGTAGATAATCACAAGCGCTACACTGTTCGGCAACAAAGACAACAGAAATAACTGTTCATGATCAATAACCAGTTGCAAACGCCAGAAATCTCATGACAGAACACTATATAGCTGGTGCAACCTGGAAAGGAAGAAAAAGTAGAAGCTATTATAGGAGACTCTGGTGTTTTAGCGTCCAGTGATGAGAATTATGAAAAAGAGAAATATGCTCATCTCCCAGTTTAACGTAAGCCATAGGAGTGATTTACTAGATGATTTAATGTGGTTGTGAAGGTTCCAATATGTTCTAACTCTCTTAATTTGTAAAACTTTTTAATCTGTCGTTGAGGATCCTTGATAACCATGTGATGACATTCCAGTGTTCAAAAACCTGACTTCCTAGTAGAATAAAGTAATCCTCTTAAAACAACTCTTTTCTGAAAAATCATGCACATCTTGTCCCCTTGGGGTTTGGGAGCTCCCACCGCTGCACGTTGTACCTTCCTGGTCACTATCAGTTGCCATCATTGCTTTCTTATGCACCACATACCCAGCTCCCAGGTGAGCTCAGAGGTGTTCTCTTGTTGTACTAGTCTGATCATTGATGTTCGGAGTCATGGTCATCCCTAGCATCTTTAATGTTTCTCGTATACGTTTGTTTGACTCAGTGACTGCCTCTTCACTCTGCTTAAATTGGATGTGTATTGCCTGACTTAGGGTGTGTGCCTCCTTGACTTCCATGTTACATCCAGTGTTCCTCTTATGTCTACCAGCAGACTTCTGTCAGGTCTTCTATTCTTTGCAGTGTGCATGTGGTATATATTGTGCACTATGACTAAAGGATGGCGTTTATCCTGTTTGAATCTTCAAAAGTGTTTTTATTAGTATTCAGTTGGACCTGTACAATGTGACTTTCCATCTCAGGAAGGTCAGTTTGGATCTGTCAGGTTGGTCTTCTCGTACACATATGTGGCCTGATTCATGCTGTTTCCATGTCCTTGTGGATTTATGAATGGGTTTTCATAATCATACACCACCCAAGGGAAAAGGGAATGTTACTGTGTTTGTTAATATGTGTCTATTACGAGAAAGTGTGTGGAGTTTCTGAGCACTGTGTAGTGTTTCACTGGGAAAACAGATAAAGCTGGGTGTTTTTTTGTAGAGTTTTCTGAGGGATACATCATATTTTGCTTGTATTTCTCTGGTTGTGTCATCATAATTTGTAATTATGCTTATCCTCTACTTACATCTGGGCTATCATCATAACCCTCTGTTGCACCCGTGTGTGGTTCTTCTGGCTGGTGCTGTTTGCATGGATATTGTGTCCGCATATGGTGGAGACAGCTGGCTTCACCAGCATGTCATTGTTGAGTATGCTTCACCAGTGCTTCCTTGTTCTATAGGTTTACTTTAATGTGTTTTGTGAGTTAATGTTGCATTTACATGCTACCTCTGGGTAGGATGCCCATGTACATGAATGCTGGTTTAGCGTTCTGCTTCTGAATGGGAAGCTTGTGTGTTCGTTGTAGGTTGATGGCTTCACCACCATTGTGACTAAGGTCAGTTTAGTAGCAAGGAAAATGTAACTTCTGCCTAGTACCATGTGCAACCTGCAAAATAGTTTAATAGACACTTGGTTGTTGACGTGATCCTATTGTAACTTACAAGTCACAGGTCCTGATCCTGGGAAATAATTCAGTATGTATGAGTCTGATACAAACATTTGCATGTTACCTGCTTGGCATACGTTTTAATCTTTTCCAACCTTCACGTTTTTGAATTTCTATAAAATGAAAGTCCTAAAGATGGGCAATCATATTAGTAAGTGCAACCTAACAATTCCATTTGTATTGTGTATTATGTAAAGCTGTTTGAAGACTCCTGGGTTAGAGTATTACTGGAGATGGGGAAATTGGCATGGGAAAAGGTATGTTGTGTTGATATACGCTTTTACTTTTCCGTGGGATTTTTCCAGGAAGTAGTTTGCGAGGGTACATAGGGTTGAACGGAGACCCAGACGCAGAATTAAGCATTTACAATTAGAAATATTTTGACAATATTGAACAGTTCATTAGTTTCTTATGACATTTCAGGTAAGGATGGATATGTTTTCTTCAGACGTGAAAGTGTTTTTGTGATACATTTGTTTTGTCCAATAAGTAGTAGCTTTTGGTTAATTTGCCTTTTCATCATGTGCTTTCAGATGTATGGCAAATTTGTTTTGGCATGATTCTGTGGTCAGTGAGTAATCTGTTCTTAAAGAGCAAGGTCAAATGACTTTACTGGCTGCACTTTGTTGATCTGATGTGTCAGGATGTTACTGTAGAGTCCAGGGGCATGATCCAATAGCATGCAATTTAACAAGGATGAATTAGATTAGTATGGATCCAAATATGCTTGCGTGTTGATCCGATTTGGATTGGATTTAATTGAGTTATAAGATTTCATCGTAGTTGAGAGAGTAATGAGGTAGCAAGTCTGTAATTTATGTAGGACTCGTTGGGTGACTGCTGAGTTGCAATGAAAAATAGGTTGAAGGTAAAACCAAGTAGTTATAATTGGCTGAATATATATTTCATTTTGCAGATCAGTGTGTAAGTAAGCTTGGAAATTGGTCCCTTTCATCCAGTAATATCCCTATCCTCTAGACCACGAGTCTAAGTGCCTTATGAAGATAGAGATGAATACAAATTGATTACCTAGTGCTGGAAGTATAAAATCATATGGAACACTCTGGTAATCCTACTACAGTCATATCTTTTCAAATGTACTTCTGCAGCGTCTGCGTCTACTCATCATCCATCTTTTATCAGGCATTTTGTCTTCTAAGCAGACTGTCCCTATATGTTTCTTTGTTTTGCTTTTCTCCAGAAGTAAAAATGTTTTCCTTTTCGAGAAGCCCTTTCTGTGCCCCAATGAAATTTAGGGGTGTCTTCCATCACATTGCCATCCAATAAATGTGTTTAATCTTTGGTCATTGTTAGTAAAATCACAAGTGCTTCCATGGTGGGGATGGCCGTGCAAGATAATACACCTATAGGCTTGTGGATGCTCTGTGCCTTTTCCATGGCCATACCTCTTCATCAACCTCCCCCTTTAAGACTCCTTACCACTTTTTAAAATTGTAAACAATCCATCACTGTTGCATATTTTCTACCGGGCTGCGGGCATTTTAAGATTCTAAACATCCAGTTCCAGTGATGTGATTAAGAATGTGGAATGTATAATCATAAATCCCTTTTCAAATCCTGGTGTGCTAACTTGTGACTTGGACCCACACTGAAGAAGCATGTTATTAGACTACATCTGAATTGGGTGTGGGAAATGGAATGATGTGGCAGTATTTCTAGAGTTAATGAATGTAATCTTTATGCCATAATGCTGAGTGGTGCATGTCTTTGTACTTACTTTAACACTTATTCGGTAGCGGACAAGACAGTGAAAGATATTGTTGGAAGTCAAAGATCTCCAGATAGAGTGGTGGGTATGAGCCCCTAGCCAGTGGGCAAAACAGGAACATGTTTACTCCTAATCATATGTCATTTCAGTTGGTCCAACTTCCCTGCTTCATTCTCTTCTCCACTGCACATTAGGTCCTAATTGCCAGTAAATCCACAAGTGACACTGAATGTTCGAAAGCAGTTGAAATCTTGATTGAAAGTTTGAAGCAGGGACTCTTCAGTAACCCGATGATGATGTCTCAGCTAACTCCAGTGTTGCATCGAAAGACCTACCTTGATATTTCTACGATGGACTGCAGAAATGAGGAAGGTGAGTTTATGCACTATGGCTAAAGTTTCATTGTATATTTTCAGGAAAAAATAGCTTCTTTGGGCAAATAAGATGTGGGATTTCTTTCTAGTAGTTTAATGAGTAAGATGACACAGCTTAGCAGCTGCCCGTCCTTAAGGCCTGAGGGGCCACATCCCCCCACATTTGTGGCCGACAGAAAGTGTGTCTGTCAGGCTGTGTAAGGTCAGCCTGACAGACACTCTTTATGTTCAAGTCAGGCAATTCAGATGCGTAAAGATGACTAGTGCATGAAACAAGATGACTAAGGGCACAAGTTAATACATGTTGATTATTGGAGGCAGCCTCTTTTAAAGTTATTGTGTCATTAAATGGAATTTCTTGAGGACTTCACTGAGATAAGCCGGATAGTGATGTTATAAGTAAAAGTATTTTACTTTGCAAATTAAATAGTGTATAAGGCAGGGGTCTCCAATTTTGTCTGTAGTGAGAGCTACTTGTGATCAGTGAAAATCATTGTGAGCTACTAACAACCAAGCAAGACATATATTGTTACCAGATACCCCCACGCCCAGCTTCATTGACTTGTGTCATGTGCCAGAGAGCGTGGTCTGTGAAGATGTGTCAACATGTAAGTGGATGAATTGGATATATGTGTATGGCTGACAGAGAGACTGTGCCATATGTGCTTGTGGTACAGGGCATACCTTTCACCCCATATGACATTTTCACATGTATAACACAAACACCATTTGTTTTAAAAATGGAACCAATTTAAAATGTTGATAAATGTTCCGTAATATGGACTTAAAAGTTCTCCCATTTAAAAAATAGAAATATTTTTCATTTATTAACATGTGGTGCCTACTGGCCCCTGGTAGCAAGATGCATAAGTGCAACACTTTGAAATGAGAGAAAATTAAAATGAAGAGTTAACTCAATCATTAAGTTAACTCTTCATTTTAATTTTGTACCATTTAAATGTATTCAGAAACATTTTGTTCTCCTGCTCCAAAATTGACTTAACATTAACTTTTATTTAAGAGTAAAATGCATTAGTCCCTCAATTCATCATCTCTCATGCCCCACCCTGGGTCATAAATCAGATATGAGCACTGATCATCATCAGGCCATGCTGAAGAGGCCTGACTAAAATAAACACAGGTTTCCTTAACTTTAAAAGGAAAATAACGCAAAGATTAAAATCTTTTTTAAACTGGCCTTATTTAAAAATGAACTCAAGGCTTCAAGCTACTCTGAAGGTGTCAGCGATCTACCAGTAACTCGCAACGGACTGAATGGAGGCACCTGTTATAATGTGTCCAATTGTGTGGCTACCTCTGTTAACACTCCTTTTTCTGGCTCATCTCAGTGCAGTCCTCAAGAAATTCTATTTAATGACAGGGTAACTTTAACACAGGCTGTCTCTAACAATCGATGTGTATTAACTTGTGCCCTTAGTCTTTTTATTTCATGCACTAGTGATCTTTACACATCTGCATCTCAGTGCCTCGAAAGTAATTGAACACTTTTTGAAGGTGGTTTGTGCTTTGGTGCTGACCGGCTAGTTACCCTTGCCATCCTGACGGGACCAGGGAGGGATAGGCAGCCTGAATTAGTGAGCTGGGATAAGGTGTACTAGAGGTAGCATCAGTGGAAGTTTGGATGTAGGCATTGCCATCCTAAGTTTCTAGTGGATTGGTGAATGTGTGTCAACAAACAACATAGCATGGAAAACATGTACTGTGCAGGGCAGCACAATAACAGTTACTGGAAAGTGGAATACACTTTGCTGTGTGTGCTGTATGCCAAACCATTTTGTATGGCCCCTAATAGAAAGGAGAACTAGACTACGAATGTGCACAAGATTAAATATGAATGTGTGTAGCAGTAGTGGTGCTAGGACCCATCTTAACACATACATTTCCTGTGTGGTGGCCACCTTCTGTTGTCAGAGGGCATTGACAGTGTGCGTTGTCAGTGTCAGTTGGCAGTGTTCTCATATAAGCCCTATACTTTGGACTTTGGGCCGATGGTGATTGCTGGCAGTATCATTGTAGGAGACCAAGATATGATTGGACTCCAGTTGGATTTACTTTCACTGCCTTTATACTCTTGGTAGCTTGATTGAGCAGTGAAGGCTGACTCCAAGAGGCGGTAAAAGATAGTCCAAATACGGTATGCACAGGAATAAATTACATTAGAATTTAATGGCCAGTCTTTAAAAACAACAATAGGTTTTTCTTACAAGACAAATGTAAAGGAATCAAAATATTACTCTTAAGAATTAAAAAAAAGTTTGCAGCAGCTACTGGTGCTGACCTAGTGTCCCGAACACATTTCTAGCACAAAGTTGGTGTTGTATAGTTTATTTAATGGTAGAGTTTAAGGGCTACCCGAGAGGAATCGACAAAAGACTGGACCATCTTCAAATCACCTCAGATCTCTTGGTTTACAAGAGGTCTCAATGCTTATGTTCTCGTAAAGGAAGAAAGTTTTAGATGCCTATTTAAATATCTCATGTATCTGAACTTTGTCATAGTTTCTCTGGGGTTTAAGGAAGATGCCACCATGATTGTGAGCCAGTACTGCGGTGTCTATGCCTCACTGAACAAATCCACCATCCTAAAGTGAACTGGGAATGCGAAATCCCAAAACTGGATGCACTGGTTGGCAAGGGGTGCTGGAGTATTTCTCAAGTCATTAAGGTACCCAGTATACTGGGAACTCCACTGCTTTAACAAGTAGATATTGTGCAGGTTTCATAGGAAAGATCTGGAACTCTGAGAAGTCTCTAGAAAGTTTAGTGTGCCAAAAGGGCTATGGGAAAGGGAAGGAAAGGTACCTTGCACTTGCCCCCTAAAGGTGTTCCAAAAGTTTATGGCTCAATTCCTCCGAACCGTTCTGGCTAGTCAAGATTTTCAATGGCAGAAAACCCCTTAGGACCAAGGCCATCTGTAATACAGGATCCATATAGGAACATCTAAACTTGTGATCAAGATAACTGTGGACACACAATTTGTAGAAGGATGTTTTCAAAGGTTCCAAGCTGAGTGTGATCAAATCCATAAAATGAGCCACACCTCTGGGATCCTTTATGAATTAGAAAATACTTAGTATTCTTCCTGGGAATAAAAATGGCAAAACAGATACTCCATAGATGGGCTAAAGTAGACTTGTATAGGCCACATTCCATGTTCACCAAGGTATCACAGGTCCTTCAGTCACTTCTACTGTGTAAGGTGCCGAACCTGTCCTGCAACTTGGGAGGCACTGGACTACCGTCCCTACACTGGGCATTGCACTTAAAGCTGCGGTGGCACCATAACATCTTTTTGGAGTTAAGTAGTATGAAAAGGCTGTTTTACCTGTGTCACTGGTGGTAGAATCCTTCTGGCCCATCTCTGTAAAGTTCCACTGTTATGTGTATGCTCATAACCATGCACTGACATCCTGTGTGTGTCAAGTGTGTGTACATATTAGTGTGTGTATATGAGTAAGTCTGAGTAATCGAGGACAGTGGGACCTATTTTGGATGTCCCTGGCCTGGCCTATCACAAGCGATTAGGACTGTGCTCCTCGACATTGGGGGTGTATTGCCTGCATGTCTGTAGCTGAAGGGAGGAGATTAAGATCCTGAAATGAGAAGGATGGAGACAGGGCTACTTTTTAAAATAAATTCTATGAGGCCATTTGTTAGGAAGGACCTGCTGATTCGTCTTTCTGAGCTGCCATTAGGTGGGTGATAGGGGTGAGGGGTGGGATTACAGAATCTTTTGTGAGAGTTCAGAAAGTTTTAGGTGAGGTTTACCCTTTGTCTGTCCCTGATTATTCTTTCAGTTGGGTTGATAACAGGTAGGTGCTGAAACCTCACACCTTGTTGTGCCTCTGTTGTGGGGGCATCCCAGTGGTACCTCCTCTGAGAAGCATCAGAGGAGTGTGCCTCGAGAGCAGTCTGAAGAGGACACTTGAAAGAAGATCCACCCAAAACGGTTCTACAGTGTGAAACGGTGGATCCATAGCCTCTGTCTAGAAGTTGTGTATAAATATGGAACCCAAACCTTCCCACTTGGATTCAGTTCCAAGTCCTTTATGACTGGGAGTGCTCTGCTGAGGACGTAAAGGTCTGCTGTGCAACCAGGCCTGGTGTCTGTCTTACAGACAGTCTCCCACTGGTGAAGGGACAGCACCTGAAGTCTGTATTTTTTTACTGAAAATGCTGTGGGTCTGCCCTTGACACACCTAGAAGTCCCACTATCTACTGAGACAGAGAAGGCGGGAGACTATAGGGCCCTGCAGGAGAGACTGTCCAGGAGGAGAAGGTCCCTTTGCTTTACTTGTTGCTGTTGGATGTCCAGTGAGAACTGACTGCACAAGAGCAAACTGCGGAGGACCCCCATGACCTGTGGAAGGGATCTTTCATCCCGATCCCTGGTGGAAAAAGGAAAGCTGTGCTCATCTACAGGCCAGTTGGGGATGTAACTGTTTGATTGCTTTGGGCCTGATTGAGGGCTGCAATTGTGCGTTGGCCATGAGCCCAATCAGGGCTGCAACTGTGTGATTGTTCTAGGCACAGATGAGGTCTGCAACTGCATCCCCGCCATAGGACAGGAAGAGGGATTTAACTATTTGACTGCAGTAGGCCTGATGAGGACTCCATCTACCCTTTATGTCTAATGGAGACCACAATGACTGTGACCATGCCCTGCCCAAATCCTACTTCACCCATCCTCAGCCCAAGTGGGTTTACCTCACTACAACATCTGAAGATTGCCATAACTAGGCTCTCACCTCCACTGGTGCTGCTGCTAAAGAGACTCTGGTCCGATGAGCGTGCCCATAGACATAGCCAGCGCCTTGCCTCCAACGCACTCAAGTGGGCTTTACAGCACATTAGATACGCTGGAGGGCCGCCACTGACAACATGAGGCGAACAAGGACTTTAAACATGCCCTCTGTTTTGAGAAGAGGGTAAGACTAAAAAGAGGGCAAGCACGCATTTAACTGTGGACATAATACTGTAGGTGAGGTTAATTCATCGTAATTCCTGACTCCTAGAAGGTCAAGGAGGGAGTATCAGAGGGAAGGGGCGGGCATCACACTCAGGAACACTGACGTATATTATCATTGGATTTATGTAATATTTAGTGGAACTGTGTTAATAAAGTACTTTCTTGAAAAGATAAGCACTGGACTGTATATTGAGATTATTGGGTCTTTTGGTTGGTTATTGACTGCTGGGGTTGAGGAACCGCACACAACCCCCCTGAGAAGCCTGTGAATGCTCGCCCACGCTACCCTCAGAGTCCAGTGCAGAAGGGGTTGTAGTTAGTCCCGTTTGCAACCTCTAGCCCCTGCCTGCCCTGTGGCTTCCCAAACAGGTTATGACGTGGGGTTTAAAAGGAATCTTAGCACATATACATTTAACCTGCTGCCTCCCCTACTACAGTAGGTAATTTTGTTTTCAGGAGTGCTTCAGTTTCGTTCACTTATATGAAACTACATTTACAAGGACATTTTTTGCACAAAATGTGTCTTCTAGATCCCACTAGGTGCTGTTGTGTCAAAGTATAGGTAGGGCAATGGAAAAGCCAATGTTTAAGTAACTCATCTACTTCATTTTGAATAGAAATTAGTACACACCAAGCTATAATAGAAATATGTACTGAAGTGTAAGTTTGTGTTCAGTAGTACTACTGCTTTTTGGCAATGCAGACGCCAGGTTTAAAATTGGAGAAAAACAAAAATGTTGCTGTTTTGCAAACCCAGCACAAGCTGGCCAAAGGAGCACAACATGTGATCTACAACACTACAAGCAAGAAAACGAGTGTTACATGTAAGTAATGTTTTCCTGATGGCATATGGTACACTACTGCCAAATATGGACATAGGCAACTTTTTATGCCATTTGAAAACCTGTGGCCAAGCGTGCATGATTCAGTGAGAGTGAGAATTGAATGTATTAAGGATATGAAGTGTTTGCACCGTTCTCAGAGTAGCCGGTTTCCTCCAAAGAATGCTCGAAGGTATACAGTTATGTTCCCCTTGTTCTAGTCGTCTTTTTACCGTCTGTTTTCCCTCTCTTCCCACCCATCCTGCCTCTCTCTCCCACTTATGGCTCATTGTCTCCTCTCTCTGCTTCCCAGATACACTCACCCTGCGCAGCAGCTCTGGTATATCCAAGACTGTCATTTCGCCAGAAGAGATCCGGCTCCAGCTGAGAGTCGAGGAGGTCCCAGGCCTCATCTGGGGGTACACGACGGAGTTGCAGGCCCCCACGGGTTCTTCACTCCTAGAGGTGCTGACTGCAGCCCAAAAGCGGGACCCAGACCACTTCTCGTAAGAACAGCAGCCTTTCTGTACAATGTATGCAGGTGTTTAACTTCAAACGTGTGGCTGGTTTGTGTCGAGGGGCAGGCGTACTAGTTAAGTAAACGAATTGTTCTGCGGTTTCTTAATCTCTTAATATTCCTAGGTATGCAGGGGAAAGAGAAAGTTACATTTCGGATTGTAGGGTTTCAAGTGGCATTAAGAATATTCATGATCTGTTAATGATGCAGAAACCTGCCCCTGGTCTCGTGTTAAAGGGATGAAGTGAAGCATGACTGTAACTCAGTTATTCACTCACACTAACATGGTGACATTAGCGCACCCCTGTACATTTGAACAGCAAAATAATCATTCTTACTGCCACCCAAGTGGATGGGTCTCATTTCACTGGTTTCGAAAGGATAAATGTTGAAATAGATTATTCCACGATCCAACCTTTGGCTCTCCTGAAATAAAAGCATATCCATGTAGAACAGAGGTCTTGAAACTGGGGGGCGGGCCCTACCAGGGGGGCTTCAAGTGATCCCGGGGGGGGGGGGGGCAGACTCTTGCTAAAAGAAGCATTATACAGATAACAGGCCTTTGTTTTCAGCAGGAGCATGTTATTGTATTTTTAAAAAGGTGACAGTACTTAACTGTAATAGTTAAATATGTCTAGACATATTTAAACATTGCCCTCTTTATAAAATAATTGTGAAAAATTCTGAGTGGGGCCCAGTGATTTTTATTTTTTAACTGGGGGGGCGCAGCATTAAACAGTTTGGAGACCACTGATGCAGAACATGATGTAACTCAAAGAGGCTCATCTTGGGAAGTCGGAGTATTAACCACAGGCAGCTCTAGTGGGGCAGAACGTGCTGCACCTATTTGTAAGCATCACTGTGGTGATGTAGACTTCCCACCGAAATCACACCAAATTCCCCTCCTGAAGAGGGGGGGCCAGCACATTGATTTCTTTCCCTGTGTTCTCATCTGACCCAGACATTTGCCCCTCAGCATACTGCAAGAATCTGAGAACTTTTTATAACGCCAATGAGACGGGCTGTAATTTGCAAATCCTCATCAAAGAGCAATGCACTTGGAGCACCCTTGTATCCTTGGCCCTGATAGGGTATCACGATTGTATACACAAACATTGTGTTTTTTTAAGTTCATCCGAGCCATAGGGAGGTTGTTTATACAGTTTATATTTGCTAGTGCATTTTAAAGGCTTATTGAGGGCTTAAATGTTTAAATTGCCATTGGAAACGACCCTATTACATTTTGTCCAGCATTACACAAAAACGAGCAGGGAATAAATACCATCAGACGATATTTTCAACCCTTTGGAGCTACAAACTAATGAGTCGTAGCAGTACTGGACGTAAAAAGAAGACAAATTTGGGGTCGGTGGCGAACTAGAGCAACAGGCGCTGCCACAGCGACCAAAGAGATGGGACACCCTGTAGTCGCTCTCTCCAATGAGCAATTTGCAGACTATGGGCCAGATGTATCAAAAAAGCCTTTTGCGATTCGATAATAGCGATTTTTAAGAAATCACTATTTCTGAGTCGCAAAATGCTATGTATCATATTTGCGATTCGGTACTAGCAATTTCTTAAAAATCACAAATGCAATTACCGAATCGCAAATTGCGATACCAGCCCCATTCGCACCTATGGGCCTGTAGGCCCATATTTGCGAATTTTTGGCATTTCCCAAATTTCGAATTCCTAACTGGAATTCACAAATTTGGGAAATGCAAACCCCAGTGTGCTGGGGGCCTAAGGCCCACTCTGCTGCACCCCAAGAATTTTTTTAAGGACATGTAAGGCGCACACATGCCAAAGGGGCATGTGTGCGTTACATGTCAATTTAAAAAATGCATTTTTAAGGCATTTTAAAAATTTGCACATGGTTACCACCAAGTTCAACTTGGTAGCAATAGCGATTCCTTAATGCCCAATTCGTATAAAGGAATTGCTTGTTACATGTGGTTTAGAAATCGCAAATAAGGGTTCCTTATTTGTGATTTCTTATTTAGAGAGTCGCAATTCGCGATTCTCTAAATGGGCTCGCAAATTTAAGGAATCGCTATTTTAGCGATTCCTTAAATTTGCATTGCGAATGCCTTTCATAAATACTAAAAGGCATTTTTGCATTCGCAAACGGCCATTCGCACCGTTTGCGAATGCAAAATTGGCTGATACATCTGGCCCTATGTGATTCTGAAAAAGTAAGAGAAGTCTGGACCTTCATCCCTGAAACCATCCAAAGCGGTTCTTGTCCTATTGGAAAAGGGAGTCTGTTAGAGAAATGCAAAGTCCCATCACCCGCTGCCTTCAGCCTGGCATTAACAGCCACTGCCTTTAGACTCGAAATCAGTGAAGTCTTCTACCTAAGGATTGTCTTGGAAAGGTTATGAAGAGTGTGGGTGGGACTCAAAAAGGGTCTGGAACTGGGCGTATGTTAAAAACCGTTTTAGCCATGGCCATTTTAAGACCGGGACTAACTTGGCATTTGTACAGGGTCCCACTATCCTTAAGGTGTCCCTTGCTTAGGGTGTCCCCTGCGCAACATATACCTGGAGTGTGGCATTCTCTACTGCCGGGCCTGCCACACTACCTTAACTATTGCCTAATGACAGCTTTCTTAACATGTTGTTTTTAAAGTAGGATGGCAAAGTGTGAGTTGCTAGGGGTCCATCACCAAAACTTTACATAGAAGGTGTTAATGTTTTGTTAACACTGAGCACTGATCTGAAGTATATGCCCAAGGCTGGACAATGAATTACAACATGTACTTTCACACAGTACAACTCATATTTACTGTGCTTAGAAAGTGCAAAAATTGTTTTAGGAAACTATGCTGTATGAAGGTTTTGGAAATGCCGTTCCTAATCCTGCTTACACCAAAGCCCTCGATTTCAAGTGTGGACATTGAATTCAGATATGTACGGTAATTCCTGTTACCTGGCATGGTATAATCCACACCCCTGCAATATTCTCCAGGTACATTTTGGCAGGTCCCACCTGCTGAAAATTACCAGGGAAAAATTCCCGGAAGTACCATTACATGGAGAAAGCACCAACATTAGCATGTTGTTCCCCGTGTTCATGGGGGAAAGATCTAATAAATGGAATTTAGTGTTCCTGGTAAATACTACATCGAGGAGTATTGGATTTTACCAGGTGCCGTAAATGTCGTACCCCTTTCTGTGGGCCCCAGAATATTCCTGTGCTCAGAGCCCCGAAAACCTTATGATAGTTGTGTTTTCAGCACTAAAACATAATGTCATGGTACAACAGATTTCTACTAATGTGCCACCGGGAATGAGGCTTCCTATCAGACAAAACAAATTCAGAATTGTGGGGAATTTCCTGAACTCCTACAAAAAACAGCCCAGTTTTATTATTCTGTGTTTAGAATAATGCCACACAAAGGTGCAGTGGAATAACATAATCTAAACGCATGCTACACTGCCAGAGGGTTTCTAGCCTACTCGTGAGGTCCTACAACTTACCCAGGTTAACATACCGCACTTTCCAAATGCAACCACTGGGTGGCAGGATGTACTCAAAACATGTGTATCTATAAAATGGATCATCCTGCTAACTAGAGTCGCCTTAGATGTCCATTTATTTTCTACATTTCCTCCTTTTGTGTTAAATGGGTAAAGAACATTTCACTAATTCCAGATACGGTGAGGCTAGAAATGGACATCTAAGGCCTAGGCTTAAAAAGAAAGTGAGACCCGCACTCCATATGTCAGCGCCAAACTATTAGGTAAATAAAAAGCTCGGTGCGTATATGCTTAGTACAGAAATTTGTTTTGTAAACACTACAGCATGTTCAGGTTCTGTTCGTGACAGACCAATTCAGCCTTTAATCTTCCCCAGGGCGAGACAAAAGAGTACAATTGTGTATGAAAATAATGATCTATATTATCTACACATTAGTTTAATTGCTGTACGAGTGCATGATCTCCATCGATTCCGGAAAAAGAATATCAATCATCATTTAATCTGCTTGAACTAATTATCCGTGTTATTGAAACTGCCCTTTTTAGCAGGGGCTTTTCTTTGAAACCAACTTAGCTGCCTACTGAAAAGCCTTATATAAGATCACTGTATCCTGAATTCTAGGTGATCTTTCTAATCTCCCTCTAGATTTGAGACCGAAGACACTCTGTATGGCCCATATTTAACCACGGTGAATGGTCTGAAGAGTAAACAGTCGGAAAGGACCTATTGGAAAATTCTCAAGGAACCAGATGTTTCAATAATCGAAGGTACGTTTAAGGGAAGCTAAAAAAAAGTTGAGGAGTGTCCTACAGTAAAATTTGACTATGTCTGCTCTTGTTTAGCTAAATACCCTCTGGGAGTGTACTTTGTTTCTTTTTGCTCTTCTAATTTGTGCATGGTATTCTGTAAAGTAGTCGAAGAAGTGATCGAGAACAGCTAGTTTTGTATTTTTAGTTGACTCTTTTCACAAACACTATGGGTATAATTTTATTTTTCTGTCATTCCAATTATTTCTTATGTGAGATATAAATATATGTTTGAAGCTTGTGCGGTTGTATTTACACATTCTTTGCATACTTCTGCCATCTAGTGTTTGGCCTGGATGTTTGCAACTTTTTTTTTCTTCGAAAGAGTTTGTCACAAGGCCCGTTAAGATCCCAGTGAGTCACCATACTCACTCCACCATTGTTTTCTTCTGCCATCGGGTTTGGACATTCAGGTATTGTGCTCCTTGGTAGTAGCTACTCGCCCTTTGAGCCCTTTGTCAAAATCATCATTCTTGTTCCTCCGAGACTTCGAATCCAGGCAGCGACCTTTAGCGTTTGATTCACAGCTCCTCCTGACTACAAGCGACCCTCAAGTTTTCTCTGTTGTTTAATGTCATTTGGAGAATTCACCGAGGGTGGGGGTGTGTAATTTACACCGTTCCAATTCCGTCCTAAGTGTAAAACCAAAAACCCCTCAGGTGACCTGCGCGGTGTCTATAAATTATTTCTCTCCAGACCACGAACGGACCACCAGTGATGCCTGCTGTGTCTTCTGCTGCAACAAGACCCTCATGTACTGAAGAGCAAGGTGGTGGGCTTACTACAAAATGCATCATCAAGCATTGTCAACGCCAACATCTCTGAGCGCACATCTTGCCTAGGACGAGGAGGAAGAAGCTGGGCCCTCTGCCATTCCAGCAGAACAAGGAGGAGCGAGTCTGGAATCTTCTCGGAAGTTTCTGAGGCAGAGGAGGAGGGGTTCTAAGAACCCATAGAGAAACAGGTGCCTGCCCCTGAAATGTCTTCTGAAAGCCTTGAGTTGGGTCTTCGAGTTTGGCTCCTCTGAGCAGCCCATCCCAGACTTCAGCAACTGGGTTGACACTAGTGAAAGTCTAATTCAGTGGCAGTGTGCCACAATGTGCTTTGACACCATCTCGGCCCCAAAAAGCCGCACTCTGATCCCAAATTGAATTGACACCAAAAGCGGCACCGCCATTCACACCAGTGGCAAAGCCCCCTCAATACCAAGATTGAGCAAAACCCAGGCAGGTCCGCGATGCAAAGCTGAAGAAACTGATTATACATCCAAATACATGCAAAATCCTCACCAAGCTCCTGACTACAGGGATTAATAATCTCCTAAAAAAGTGTAGGCTGGCCTTCAATGAACTAAGCCTTGATCCTCTGAGACAATTACCTCCCAAAAAGGGTCAAGGACTTGGCCTGTAGTCCACCACGGTTTCCATCCTTACCTATAGCATATCCACCTCCCTCTTACTCCTACTCTCCCCTTCCTTATTTCCCACACAGCACCGAATCAGATCCTGGGAGTCCCTATTTTCCACAGAACCCTTATGATAAGACCCTTAGACCTGGGAGGGAGAAAAACAGAGGACGACTACATGACTACAGAGTCAATACCCCCAGAGGATCCCGACCTCGAGCCCTACTCTGTGAAGGCCTCACCACCCAATGATACTTATGCCTACAGTGCTTACTAAACAGACACTCTACACCGTCAAGTTAATCAGGATGAGCATGAGTTATTTGTACAGACCTTCTCCAAAACAGACTGGATAGAGCAGTACCTCCTGTGCTAAAGGAAACACTTAGATAGGCCACAGATAAATTGAAAGAGCACGGAAAGGCTAGAGTGGTCGTACCCTGAGTCAAAATGTTTGACTGCCCCAGATTGCTAGCAGGTCCTTCTTTGTGCACACCACATTTTAGAGGGCATCCTCAGAAGCAACAGAGGATGCTCCTCCATCTGATAAGGAACCAAAGTGCATAGATCCAGCAGTGAAAATGTGTAAACCTTGAAACACCCATCCATTAGGGCATATCCAATTCTGTGGGTCTGTGGTCCTGGGACGACCACTACTAGTGAAATAGTGGAGGAGCTCTTAAAGCATCTCCTGGATGTCCACATAAAACTGGGAAAGGAGTTACTCACCAAGGGCAAAACCATTAGCAACACCAACAAAAGATTCACATTCAACGTGGCAGACACTACCACAGAGGGATTAACACCAGCATCCTCCTCATAATAATGCCTGGCTCAGGTTCTCAGGGTTTAGGCCAGAGGTACTGCAGAGGTGATTGAGTGTTCATTTTGATGGTGAGTATCGACCCCCCCCCCCCAATGGACCAGATTCTCAAAAAAAATTAAAAAAAGAGAGATTGCAAAATCCATGGGTGCCCTGCCCACCACCTTCCCCCCCCAACCATCAGTCCCAAACTGTTTTTTTGGCAACATGAAACGGGTGCATCTTACCAGGACCACAGCAAATAAAGACATTCCAGAGGTGGAGCCTACAGATGTAAGGCTGTGGCAAAGACAGGGTTAGCTCCTCTAGAGACATCTCTGCTGCAAAGTAGTGCCTCCCATCCCTCCACCCGATCACACTACACCTGTTGTGGGAAGAGTGAGGTACTTCTTCCCACAGTAGAAAGATATCACCTCAGAACAGTGGGTGCTTTCCATTGTATGAGAAGGGTACTACCTATAAGGCCACACCAGGCCACCCAACATACCACCATGCCACTAAATTCTCCTCTTGACTACCTACGACTCCTACAAGTAGCGGTTCATGCGCTTCTCATGGAAGAGCGCCATCAAACCAGTGGGTGTACAACAATGTGGGAAAGGGGGTGTAATTCCTTTACTTTTACATCCCCAAAAAGCACCGCTTCCACCAGTCAATTCTAGACCTACTCAAGAAGTAAAGAAGTAGCTCTGATGTGTAACAGCAGGTCATTTGAGACTTTAGGAGTGAGTAAGGAGAAGGCTGAACTACCCAATCTGGCCAAGCAGAGGTATCCAAAAGGTTTGTGAACAGATGCGATTGCTGATGTATGCAGGGCTGGAGTTATGTTGTAGCTTAAAGGTGTGGGTCAGGAGTTTGAATTGTACTCACTCGTGTATGGTTAACCAGTGTAGCCATGCATGCTTTCCATATTTGGGCGACCGGCTAATCAGATGACTATTTCGAACACACTCAAATTACAGATTTCTTACTTCAGAGGTTAGGATTCCCCATCAATGTAAAACATTACACCTTCAACCCCTGCACTCCCAGCCCTTCCTGGGCTCTGGTCTAAATGCAGTGAAATGGAAAGCATACCCCCAATGAACAGAGTACAATGGTATTCCAACAGCCGCTGCCTCTTTTTAAAATCCAAATCCCCAGGCTGTACGAACTGTGATGAAACTATTGGGAATAATGGCCTTGTGAATTAGAATTGTGCCACATGCCAAATTGCACATACAAACACTCCAGAAATTCCTCTTGAGGCAATGAATACAAATGGAAGGCTGTGGGAGACCCTTTTAGTTCCTATTAACCAAGGGTCAGTACTCTCTTCGATGCTGGAACAATAACCACCTATTGCTCGGCAGGCCCAATCTGGACTTGCCTTCTAGACCCTCTTCTGCAAGTGACCATGAACAACAGCATGTCTCTCATAAGGTGGAGTGCTCAGCTGTAAGAAATAATTGTGCAAGGCACCTGGAATCCTCTGTACCAGTAGGGCTACATAAAGCACTTGAAACTGCAAGGCATCGGTTTAGCCAACAGACACTCCTTGAACTTGTTCAGGGCAAGATAGTCCTCATAAAGATGGACAAGTTGACAGCCATGAACTATATCAATAAGCATGGGAGAACCACTCCTCCTAACACTCTGAACATGCAACAATATTTGTCTGTTGGTGGAGCATTTGCCGGGAGTAGAGAACAACTTTGCAGACCTCATCCTCTGGAGGCAATAACAAGTCCATATGTGAAGTCCGCCCACAAGGCCTTCACACATACATTCAGCAGTAGTGGCCCTGACCATTGACCTGTTTGCCACACCCGAAAAACACAAGTGTTCACCTACCAGTCCCTGTACCAACAACCCATGGGAAATGCACTGTGGATGAACTTGTGAGGGATATTAGCCCGCTCATCCCATACATAGTGAAGATGATGAGGTAGGTATTCATGATCTTCACCTAATTGCACCATCCTGGGCAAGTCAGCCTTATTATTCATTACTTCTAAAGATATCACTTAATTTGACCTTTTCACTCCATGTTGGGTTCAGCTCCCCAATAGAGGACTGTCTGACACCCCAAACAGCTATACTTCACAATCTGGCACCTAAGTTTCTAGAGATAGGCTACCTCAAACTTCCAGAGGAATGCATGCTTATCCTGCGAGTGGTGTGAAAGCTCACTACTCATGCCTATTAAGCAGCTAAGTGGAAGAGATCCATGCACTATTGCATCGCCAAACAGTGAGACTCCTTTAAGGTTCTGTGCACAGGATTTTCTCTTACATACTACACCTACACAATGCAAGCCTTGCCTACAATACAATTCATTTTCATTTAACTGCAGTCACAGCATACTTACAAAACAGACAACACTCATCTGTTTTTAATGTCCAAGTCATTAAGGCTTTCATTGAAGGTTTTAAGGGGGTTATATCTATGAAAGCATCCATGCCGCAATGTACACCTGAATGTGGGCCTCACATGACTCATAGGCCCTCCCTTAACATGCCTACAAAAGTCTTGGAAGGTGGCCTTCCTAGTCACAGTCACCTTACTTATGCACGTCAGTGAGCTTCAGCCTTTTACAATATGAAAACAATTCATTCAGGTCCACAAATTAGGGTAGCCCTTCACATCAAACCCAAATTTCTGCCAAAAGTTGTCTCACCATTTTTTATTGAGCTGCCCGTCTTCATGCAACCAAAGCCTGTTTATGAAAAAGGCCCATTATACTCCAGCTGTTAAGAGGGCACTAATGTATTATACTGAGAGAACAAGACATTTACGAAGTCCAGTCAGCTTTTTGTAGGCTTTGTTAAATCCCACAGGGGTCTTGCTGCCTCTAGTCACTACTTTAGAGAGTAACTGCTTTACAGTCTATCCACAGCCACACATGCTACAAAAGGAAAATGTTACTTACATTATAACCATCTCTTCATAGCTTGTAGTGCTGTAGATTCACATTGCCCACTCTCCTCCGTAGAAACTAGCCAAAATCACAGATGTTTCTATGTTCTTTTATCTCTCTTTACTGTTTATGGAAAATGCCTGTTATACTCCAGATGTTAAGAGGGCACTAATGTATTATACTGATAGAACAGGACATTTAGAAAGTCCAGTCAGCATTTTGAAGACCTTGCCAAATCCCACAGGGGTCTTGCTGTCTCTAGCCGTCACTATGGAGAGTAACAGCTTTACAGTCTATCCACAGGTACACATGCTACACAAAGAAAATGTTACTTACACTGCAGCCATCTCTTCGTAGCATGTAGTGCTGTGGATTCACATTGCCCACTCTCCTCCTTAGAAACTATCCAAAATCACAGATGTTTCTATGTCCTTTTCTCTCCCTTTTCTGTCCTCAGGACACTCTGTCTTCGCCACTGTCTCCACTTGACACTATGCACCTGCTGAGAGGGAAGCAATTTAAGGGTGTGTTGTGAGAACCACGGGTGGAGTCACTTCAGGTCTTGTGACTCAAACGTCTTAGAAGCAAAACAAGTTGCAAACTCCCGGGTCCAATACCAGATGACGGGAGCATATAGAGCACATGAATCTACAGCACCACTGGATGGTGCCCACTAAAGCAAACTTGGATGTCTATTGGCTACAGGCTGGGCGCTTAGAGTTTCCCTCTGAATGTTCCAGCCTTGTACACAAAGACATATGTATTCCCAAGCATGCTGTAATCCTGCTCCCAGAAGGTATGTATCACCCAACACAGAATATCCTTACACAAATATGGGTACATACCTCTCAGGATGCTCTGTTCTTGCACACAGAAGGTTGTTTATCACCCTAATGTGTCCTGTGGTTGCACACAGAAGAGCATGAGCCCCCAGCATGCAGAGTTATTATGTATGAGGCAGCATGCTATGTGTGCTGCAGCATGCTATAAACTTGTACAGAAAAAGGTATGCATCTCACATTGCGCTCCACTGTTCCACCTTGGTTACATGTATAACTTAATCATGCTCTATGCTTACAGCCTTGGCTAAGCATCTCCCAGCTTGGGCTGCCCTTGCACACAGAGGGTTATGGACTGTAAATGGGTTAGAATTCTCACTTAATGTCTCTTTTCCCCATAGGTATTGCTGACTACAGACCCCAAGAGGGCGAGACCATCATTCTAAGATTGACAAAGTGGTAACAGCTGGCCAGAACCTCAAAGAGGATAACGCCAAAGTTAAACCCTTCACCCCCTCCCTACAAGAGAAGTGCTCTCTTTGTTGTTCTCCTGTTTTTCTAACCAGCCAGAGAGGCCTAAGAATTACATGCCTAAAAGAAGCAGAAAGGCGTCTCACGTCCGTAAAGGGTAATGGTTCTCCAAAAGCGAAATCTGTACTCTATTATGTGTGAATTATTTTTGTCTATTGTTTCGGTGTCACCAAACCTCACAGCAAATGGACAAGCAAATTATGGAGTTCTCTTTTAAACAAAAGCGAAGAAGCCTGGTGCAAAACACATATCAAAGATGATCTGATTTGGAATACTACTATTTAGGCTCGTGGTGACAACTCCTTATCTTTTGCACACCTATCTCACTCCCAAGCAATATATTCCTCTTGCAAGGCAAAAGCTCTTTTCACATTTAATAGTCCCCTACCAAAGTCCTGACGCAAAGACGACTCTTATGATCGAGGCTTCAGCCTTTTATAATAGTATACTATTTATAAGAACTTGTTTCTCCCACTGACAGCAGTTGTTTCAGATTTATATGGGCCTCAGAATATTGACCAGAGATTTCATGTTTGCCCACTGTCCTTTGTACTTATTAACGTCCCTGTCAGATGCCACACTCCATTTTGTATTAATTCATTAAAAAATCCTGCTGCGGTCTCCGTTGTTTTCAGTTAAAGAGTGTGCACAGAAAAAAGAAGTGATACACGGAAGAGGCCAAAATAACATTAGGTGGTGATCAGAGGTGCAGTCACAAAATAGCCCTTATCCTGCAGGTTAGTTTATTAATTATATGCAAACAAATGTGTACATGCCAGTACATGCCAGTAAACAATACAAGTTCAGGATTGACAATGCAAGTGCCAGAGTGACTTGATTTGTGTGTAGGCCGGAGATCCACCCATGGTGCCCTGCGTGTTCACCTTTCAGTACTTACTTGAATTGATCTAGGGTTATTCAGGATGCAAAACTTTAGCCTGATCTAACAGTGGTGTGAGGATTTGAGTAAACTCTGTCATTAAAGCCCTGTACCTGCCCTGTACATGTGCAATTAGTAGCTCATGTTAGGTTGCCTATGGTCTTGCTGCTGGGACTGATCTGAGCTAAATCACTCCTTGCGTGTAGTCATCTTTAATGTTGTATTGATGTCTCTAAGTAACCTCCCTGTGCCAGTTAAGCAATATGCCAATGACACACTGCTGTATCTGGGTTGGAAAATCGGAAATGGGAATAGCTGTACATTTTGCTGTGCATCATAGATGCCGAACAATGGCCTAAGCCGTGGACACCATTTGCAGTTGCAATGGTAGGAGCTGTTATCCCCGACTTGTCTCTTGGTTGTCTTAATGCAACCTATTTGACTCTTGTCTTTGGAGTCTTGGGCAGCTCTATCATAGACAAAGGTTTGCAGATTCGACCCTCATCATGGTCCTCCCATTACCACAAAGCAAAAAATAGGAGGCTGCTAAGTAGCTGGAAACTTCCACCTATTTTTTCCTGCTGTAGCATGTTCTGATCCTCCTAGTTGGTACTAAGGGTTTACAGAAGGTGAACTTTGGGAGCAATTGCTCCGACAGACAAATCATGGGGAGAAAAAGCTTTTGAAAAAAAAAAGCTTGATTAACAAAAATGGAAAATGGAGGCCCATCGTGACATCCTCTGAGGGCCACCAATAGTAATTCCATTTAAGAGAGTCTCCAGTGCATTGATACTCCATGAAGGTGTGCATTCTCGTCCACCACAGCTAGAAGTGGGGCAGAGCTGGAGGGTGGGCCCAAGAGGTGTGTGTCACCACCTTGGCCATAATCATTATGGTCCACATTAAAGAGCCCTTCACTTAAAGGCAAAAGAGGCCAGTGTAAGGGAGAAGACTACACTGGGCATTTGAAGCTATATCTGCATGCAAAGGAGACTATGAGCATTTGAAGCCATTCCTAGACTTGGGGAGACACGTGCCTGTGGAGGTGGCTGCGCTGGGCTTCTTAGTTACACATGTCTGTATGCAAGCATAGGCTGCAATTGCCGTTTTACGTTAAACGTATAAATGTTAAACGTGCAGTGCATTAGAGGCTAAAGATCCGTATTGGGACCTGCATTGAGCATTTGAGGAAAACATTGGCAGCAAATTAGTTATATTATGCGTGGCATCAAAAGTAGAGTACTATCCATTTGTAACATTTCGTTAACCTTATTGATTTGCTGTTGCACATGATTTTAGGTTTTTGTTACCTTGAATTATGTCACTTCTTTGCATACAAGCATGGACAAGGTTCACGTGCTGTTACTTCCTGTAATAGCCCTGGGGTTTGAGATTAGGTGATTTCTCTTCCTGTGAAGTTGTGGGATGG
Source organism: Pleurodeles waltl (assembly GCF_031143425.1). Lineage (NCBI taxonomy): Eukaryota > Metazoa > Chordata > Amphibia > Caudata > Salamandridae > Pleurodeles > Pleurodeles waltl. Next base: position 740,826,988 of record NC_090450.1, on the reverse strand, counting down.
GTCCGATAATGCGCATGTCACAGGTGGGAGGCTTCTAACACCATTTATAGGTTTGAGAGACTAGAAAGCAGTCTTGATGCAGGAGCTTAAGAGACCAGGAGACTGTTGGTCTACTAGATCTAATAGAAAATAAGTAATTTATTATTGCTTTTCTGTGTAAATACCCTTTTATGTCACCGATTGACCGTTGTCCCCCTGGGAAACCTTGTGCTTTTCTTCACATTTATAAATAGACCACCCGTGCATAACTGAAGTTTTGCTCACAACAGTCTTTGAAAAACCTTTCATTCTAAAGTTCAGTTGTCTACTACAGCAAAGTTAAGTTTCAATACCTACTCTAGGCTGCATAGTAGGCTGCATAGTAGACCCAACACACCTCCTGGGTCCGGTGGGAGCATTTGTGGAAAAGAGGTAATAGTCGAGCTGTGATATTCTTGAGTGCCAGTTGTGAAGATTTGTCATATGTGGTTGATCTTTTCATAATAAAACAGGCATTACCTTCAACAACATTAACTTTGATAGACTACGGGCAATGCTTGATTCATAGGTGTAGTGTGTTGACTGTCATTCTGGATCAGAATATATCATTAAAGCAGGTGGGGCGCAACAACTGCTGTGTAAGTCTAGTTTGTGGAGAAGCAGCTCACCTTCCAACAGAATAAAAGGATGCTGATGCGGGGGAAAATATAAAATCTCTCTTAATAAAGATTCATAAGACTGGAATTAAATGGGTTACATAAAGGCAAGAAGGAAAAAATGAAACATACCTGAAGCCACTTTCAAAGAAGTGTTGAATCTTTTGTGAACAACAATTGTGTCCATCAACATGACAGTGCTATAAGCCAGGTTGAGTATCCAGGTTGTCCATTGTCTGCCATCATTCACTCATACTGTAGGATAAGCTCTGTCATGCATACATAGAAAGGAGATGTACCTCTTACAATTTCTCTGATATGGTTTTCCTCCTCCTGCCAAAGTGGAGGTCTCTTCACTGATCACTGTTCCCATTCAGCTCCCGTCTGGTGTTCCAAAGAGAACCCTGTACAGTATTCAGCCTACTGATGCCAATGTTCATGACATTCACCTTGAAGAATTGAGGTTTCCTTGATTTTCTTAAATGACAGTAGGTATGTGTCACTTGAAAAAAAAGCTGGGGCCATTTACCCGAAAGTAACTTGAGAAAGAAGGGGATCTAGCTAAAAAATGAACTCCACTCTCACTGTTGGATCAAAATCTCTGCTGGGCGCCAACCTCTTACCAACCAAGAGGCACTGCGCAGCCGGACATCCTCCACCCTGCAAATGAGGCCATGAGTCTGATGTGGCGAAAATCCATTTTGTATATGTAAAGCTGAATGTGGCTGTTGTAATTTTGATGTGGCTTCTTTTAGGAAACAACACAATACAAATACCTATGACTTAAGTAGTAGTTTCAATTTGCACAGTACTTAGAATGGCTTCCTTAATGTAAATGTGAACTTCCCCTGCATGCCACATCTCGGCTGAAAACCACCACTTAAAGATTGACCTTTGGGACCTTTGTACTGTTTTAACTTTCGTTTTACCTTTGCAATATTGAAATACGTGTTCCGTAAATGCACTGCAAATACAAGGTGATTTAGACAAATGAAAATATATAATAAACGATTGATTAAACCATAAATGTCAAAACGTGTTTATTGCAAACTAAAAATATAATCAGGTAGGATTAAGTTAATTTGTTGTATGACTTTTAACCAAATCCTCAATGTGTTAGAGCAATTGAACAAGCCTAAAAACTGAAGAGAACGAGAATAAACTGAACATGTGCAAATACATTGATTATTGGTTTTACTTCTCACTACAATTGATCTCTTTTTCAATATATTTTCACTGTAAGGTTGTTATTTAGACCTCCATGCAGCACTAGAAGGTTTTGTAGATTTTACATTAATATGGGGTGTGCTTCCAGTCCCTGAGTTTGGCAATTAGAAATAGGGTACAACATATTGTAATGGGGTTGCCATGCTGTCTTATACACTTCTACTGGTACAGTAACCATCGTTTTTAGCTGGTAGCAGATGAAACTTCCATTGTTAATACAAGTTTGCTGCATCAATTATTTGTGTTTCCCACAAACATGAGACATCTTTATAAACGGTGAAAATGAAAGAAATTTAATTTTTATTCTGTTTTGAAATATGCCCCGAGGTATAAAATATCTTGTTTTTTCAGCCCACGGTGACTCCATGTTGCTCACCGTAATACAGGCAGCCATCTCATTCCAGATACAGTTTAACGTTCTGGACCTTTGACCTCCAAATAATTCTATGTTAGTCAAATTAGTTCAAAGAAAGCAAACCAACAGTACGACACCTAGAATGCGTTATGTTGTGACACGAAAGCTCTGTCTTGGAAATTATTTCAGTGTTGAGGTGGGGGAATTGGACAGCCTAGTGCAACATGGCAAAGCAAAGTGGAATTTTGTAAACAAAATATGTTTTACCCGAATTATACAAGAAAGTTGGATACTTCACTCAAGTTCAAATTGTAAACAATAAAAAATTTTAATACATGTATCTTCTCCCCATTATATTTTTTTGCAAATGTGGCAACTTGAACGTCTTTGAAACAGCAGTACTTTCAAAGCACAATGACTGATGGGTGAGCAGGTTGTTTTTTCTGATTGTGATTCTTTTGATTTTATTTTCAGTACCCATTCGTCATAATATGTTTACTTTTTATATCATTAATGAAAGCTATGATGCAGGTACAGTGTCGACTTCTCTTCCTCCTAATCTGTGGCCTGTGTTAGTTTCCTACTTGTTATGGGCACTGGGAAGGCCATTGAGTTGGCAAGAAGTCTTGGCTCAAGAGGAAGCAAAGAGGGCCACCTTCCCAGGGATCCTAGTGGTGCACACTCACTTCCACTAAAACCTGAGGCATAGGCAGGTGCCCAGGCACGGAGAATGCATCACCCAAATCTTTATTTGAATGCTAGGAGAGATCTTGTTGAAAGACCTCTCCAACCTAGAAGTAAGCAGCTTACTCTTCATGACTGTGTGTAGCCACACTTCGTGCTCCCTTACTGGATCGTAGTGTGACATGAAGTTGCACTCGAGTCTCCAGCCCTGCTGTAGTCACCACCCTCAAGGAGACTGCATGATTATTTGCCTGGACAGAGAGGTCTTTGTGGTAAAGAACAGAGAAAATGTGAAATGTTGATGAAATTTGAAAGAAATAGTAAAAATATTTTGTTAAATATAAATTAATTTTATATATTTATTTTAAACGTAGATCAAAATAAAAATTGCTTCAGCACTAATAAATGAATTTTGTTTTAAATATTTATTTAAATATTAATAAAGAAATCCCATCTAAAGTAAAAAAAATATAATAATAATTTGAATATATATTAATTATTACAAGTAATGTATAGAATTGAAAGTAATTTAACATTTTAATAAAAAAGTTGCATTTTTATAAAATAATTATTTATTATTTTATGATCGAAAGCAACCTAATACAGAGCACGTAATTTTCAACTGTACCCAGCATTGAGACTATCTCGCAGATCAGCAGCACACAACAACATGTCAAGAAAACAATAATACATCGTGTTCAGTGGGTGGGGTGGTGTAAGGATATTCAGATGGTGCAATTACATTGTCCCATCACCACCCACAAAAATTAAATGGTGCATATCACCCCCTTCCTTCCTCCATCTGTTTTACACCCTCGTCCATCCCCACCTCCTTGTAGACCACTCCCGGCATAGCTTCATTGCCCTATTAACCATCTCAGTTACATCAATATTTAAATTCAAAGAAGCTTATTAAAATTTGTTAAAATAAGTTTTATTTTTAGATTATTTTTAACATGAAATTAAATGTATATTTTTAACTGTTTTAAATAACATAATTTAATTTAACAGCATTTCCTACTGATATCTATTTTAAGTTTCTGTCTCCATTACTTTTAATGGGAATTTGTTGCAGTATCAGTGGTTGGCCACTCCTGAGCAGTAGTAACTTACACTTGTAAATCTGGCTCCCCTCCCGGTGGAATCATGCAAGTCTACACTTTTGAGTAACTTTCCACTCATAAATGGTGAACAGCAAAAAGTAGTAACGTTTCTTAAAAGTGTAAGACTAAACGTACACATCTATGTCACTCACAAGTGTAAGTTACTTTTGAGAATATCCCTGATTGTTTGCAGACTGGGAGCAAGAAGAGCAAAGGATTATGCCCCATCAAGACAAGAAATCCAACAAGTATTATCTGATGTGCTCAATAACCAATGACTCAGCTGCCAGGAGCATGGATACCAGCCTCTCCACATGTAAAGCAGGCAGTCCTGAATCTTCAGAATTGAAGCACTGGCAGGGTTCCCAGCAGTACAAACTGTATACAGGCACAGCCAAATAACTGAGTGTCATACGTTGAGTAGTAGGCAGATTATCATCCTCTTTAGAATGCAGAAACGCCCTTCACTCCAGGCTGCCAGCTGCTGCTATACCTTCAGGCTTGACCTCCCAGTCCATGAGTAGGGAATTCTGGGGAAGACTCAGCTTCTCCCCAAGGTTCTATCCCTTAGCAATTCTATGTGAAGAAGAAAGGGTGCACTCATGTCTCACAGCTCTGCCGACTGGCAGTGAAACTGTGGAGTCTGCCTTCATCTAAATGAATAGAAACATCACCAAGAAGTTCTCAACTCCATATCTAATACCCGACCCAGCCATTGATAACCAAACATTGGGGACCAAACAGAACTAAAGATGCTGTCATACCACCCAGTCATGAATCCTGTGTCCCAAGATGACAGTCTGATACTGAATTGGATAAGAACACAATTGTATGCCTTTTCTTATCTCTTTGTTTGTAGGTGTCGTGCAAAATAACAAGGACAGCCTTTGATGCACGTTATTCTGGTGACTGCAACATGGCCCCACTAAACCTGATTCTTGTCAGAGAGAAAACATCCCCGTCTCCCAGAGGAAGGACCTTAGAGGAAGGGACTATCTTGCATCCCTCCCATTAATCTCTCTGCTTGTCTCCGGGATTCCTGGGGAGCTATTCCTTGCCCACCTCAGCCTCTCTACAGAAAACATGGTATGTTCTGGGAAGTCCTTCACCAAAGAACTGTGAAGAAGTGAGTGGCTGAGGTTCTACACTTGAACCTTACCAAAAAACATCAGCCCATCTAGTGTTGGGAATTTCAACAAATACTTATTTTTCACATACTAGCTCATGCTTCTCCCTTAGCCATTTAACAACTCTTTGGAGCCTGCGTAGTGTGTTTATTTCAAGATGGTTACAACTGTTGTGTTCTCTGTTACCATTTTTCAAAGTAACCTAATTATGACTGTCTTCTAATCTAATGTACAAGAAACCAAACAGCACCAATTACTTAATTCATGAATGCTGAACTTTTGCCATTACCAACAAAAATAAAGCTACTTATTTACTAACGATTACTTTGCATATTTAGATAGAACATTTAGCAAGTCAGTCATTCAGAAACTCTTCTGTTAAACCCTCCGGCGTCTGTTGGCATTGCTACAAAAGTGTACATTTCAAGGGAATAGGATCCTGCCTTGATCCTATGCCAAAGTTGCTTTTAAGTAATTAACCTTTAGTCCTAGAGTTTAGCCCTGCACAGTGGATGTGTCTTTACCCTATAGTGCGGCCTCTCTTCTACTTCCGTTTTTGTTGATGTCATGGCTTTAGTGAGCAAAATCTCTGAAAGTGGTTATAGCCGTTGAGCTAACACAGATGTGTTCCGTTCCGGTCATGAACAGTGGATCATGGAGGAAAGTGAACATAACATCTAGTGAAGTGCTACAAAAAGTTCACAGTGATGGAAATGGACCTGAGATAGTGGGAATATGCAAAGGCTGACGGATCTAAAACATGTTCTTTTTGGTGGCTGATGGGGTTTCTCTTTTGCTTCCAACACTGTGGTTTATTGCATAGCCAAAGCTTTTCCAAACTGTAGCAGTAGCTGTGGGTGATGCACCTGGATGGTTCGAGTCTTTTAGCATTGACAGGGTGCAAAGAATAACACCCTCTCCCATGTTTTTCCCAGCTAATGATCCCGGTGTAGTTACTCATTGCTCACTATGGTCTTCTGAATATTTACTTTGGCCTACTCAAGTGCTGCTTGTATGGTCACACCCGTTAAGGCTAATGACAGTGTACCACATAGATTGCCTAGCAATGTGTCACAGAGCAAACTTCATGTGATGGAATGTCTGTCCTAAGCAAACCTAAATTTAATGGTGCTTAAAAACTACTCTTATGAAGCTTCCAAATACCATTTTAGGTCTCAGTTCTTAGGCCAGCCGCTATGATTGAAGCTTCTCACATTACATCCATCAAAGAGTGCAAAGCCTTGATTACATGTTTTATGAATCTCTTTCTCTAACAGTTCATAAACTCTGTGTTGTAAAATAAATGTATCAACTGAGACCTATCCACTGTTTTGTCCCACTCATATCGTGTAAAGTGAGCTACCCTGCTGAATGTCACCTAGGTCACCGAAATAGTTCATGGAAACTCCATGAGGTCCAAATTATTGCTTAAGGACTGATTTCCTTCACCAACATGTGGTAACCCACGCTTCCCAAATTCAGCCTACTACACGGCCTTCTAGACGGCAACTGTGATGGCTTCTAAGCCTTGTGAAGCATCCACAAAAGACTAAGGATTATACTCTTTATATCTTCTAAGTACCAACTTGATATCCAGTGAACTTATACCATGTTGCAAAATGTTCGTTGTTGTCCATAGCTTTAAAGTATTCAGTCATGGTGGCAAGGGTCTCCAGCTAATCAGGCAATAGCAATGGAAGTGTCTCCCTGAGAATATGTCCGCTATCGACAACAAATTGATCTTTTGTGAACAGTGAGGAATTAGCCTTCACAGAGTTCTATAAATTCACATCCCTCAGACCACTCTTTGATGCTGCTTAAGAAATATTGCTGCACCGCCTCGTCCCATCCACTAAGAACCCATATGTGTTTGGATTCCTCATTGTACCCTGGAAACAAAGCCTATCTCTCGGACTCCGAATAATAACCTATATATTTGAGAAAGGTAGATTCTGAAACAAAAACAACATGCAGTAAAGCAACTCTTTCTGTATAACAGGTTTGGCAAGCCATATTTTGTCGATGGGCCACTCCCTGCATCTTGTGACTATGCAATGCATGTGGTAACATGACAACAAATACATTACATCTTCTTTAGTTATGAAAACGACCGGTATTAAAGTGCATCCGACTTCGTGTCCCAGCTTTTCTTGGGGAAGAAAGACACTCTCAAATGACTTGAAGAAGATTCATTTGTGAGTGCTGAGGTATGCTTACTTATATAACACAGGATCTATATCTTGTAGTGCCTCTCACCAGTTTGGGGCATTATCTGTATTCGGGCTTGATTGGTTTCAAATAGTTTTATTAAAATTACTTTGTTGTATTTGTGCTTCAGAGAAGCTGGTTAGGCAGACATTGTCTTCAACTTGCTGTGCAATGTAAGCAGATGTTGAGTTAGTTTGAAGAAACAGGCTAATGAAACCACTTTCGGTTTTTGCATGGCCTGTATTGCTTTATATGATAATAAAACATAGTCTGCTCTGTTCCTTCTGCTAAACGAGTGCTAATTATGTGAGAAAACCCATAGCATTGTGTCGTTTCAGCACGTGGTTTGATGTCTTTAGGATAGCTATGAAATATGGATAACCAAGAACTTAGTCAATTTTGTGTTGTTGGTCCTTCGACCTCCACGAAGCCCAGGAGCTGCTCAGAAAGTCGCAGTGTTGATAGATGAGCACCCCTGCCAGGGCGAGGCCGATGCCCACGTAGCTGGATAATGTCAACACTCCACCAAAGAGAACCCTTGACAGGATAAGATTGACAACCAAGTTTAGGTTTCCCAATATATGGATGGTGACAGCAGATGTCAGTGCAATGACCTGAATGTTGGCCAGGTTGTAGAGGACTGACCCGAAGCAGCTGAGGAGGATGAAGAGCCAGAGCCTGTTGTCACAATGTGGTGGGATGTCCCATGCCTTGCCGAGCTCCAGGAATGCTGCTGCAAGGAAGAGGATGAAGAAGCTGGGGATGGACATCAGATAGAGCAAAGTTACAGAGTTTATTTTTTCTTCCTTTAGAATGCTACCTGCAAAGAAAATGTGCAAAAGAGATGTTATCACAACTCTCTAAATCACCTACAGCAATTCAAATTCAATAAACATTTCCCTAGGGACAATATTCACTGTAATGTTTGCAATACTTTACTTTTAAAAATGTATTTCTGTCTCTCAACTCAGTAAGAGCTAATCCCAAACAAATATGGAGTCACCATCGTGCACTTCCTAGTAGAGTGTGGCATACCTGCATCAGTGGGTGAGTTACATGAATGGGTTTATACATTTGCTTAAAACATACTTCTGCTTTGGCATACCTCTCACAGGTGTTGTAAAGTCAGAGCCTGTCTGGTTGTGAATAAAGAAGACCCAGTGCACCACGTACACATTTCACACACTAGTCCCTTTTTGCTAACCCCCAGTGTGGGAGCTCTGCCTTATATGTCTTACATACGTAAAAGGTCTAATCTAGTTAGTATATGGGTATTGGTTGGGTATAAGAAGGATGTAGACGGGAAAGACTTCGGAAGAATGAATGGCGCTTCGATAGTTACATAGGTAACATGCTCGTAACAAGTGATGAACAAAGACTCCGTTTTACTAGTGTTTGTGTGGCCTCAATGTCCAGCTTGGACTTCGAGGAGTTGACAAAGCCCTGAGAGCACAGAGTCCTGTATTGGATTCAGAGTACCCCAAAAAAACAGCACTGTAACATTTTTGCTTTTCTCATATTCTAATCCACAGGTTAGTAGTGCTTAGGACGCAGGATGTTGAAGGGGACATTTCAGAAAAAACAACCAGTCACAGTGTAAGATCTCCCAGGCCCATGTCTGGAAAAATGGCTAGAAGCACACTAAAGACTATGGGCCATATTTACAAGCGGCCTACTCCTCCGGTGCGTCAATTTCTGTGATGCACCGCCAGCGCAGGCTGCTCACCCATATCTACAAGGCCACGCAAAGCCACTTTGTATGGTTTTTCATTGCCTTGTAGATATGGAGTAAGGCAACGCAGCCCAAGTTGCTGCGTTGCCTTATTTTGTGTCAGGAAGGCATTTCCGTGGGTGTTCCCAGGCAACATCCATGAATTTGGACGCATTCCCAGACTTACAAATTTTTGCAACACACCTGGAAGGAGGAAATAGCCTCCATTGATTGTCTTTGTGCAGGAATGTGGCGCAACCTGCACAAACCCAATCATCCCCACAACGCAGGCACTCTTTCACCATGGTGCAAGGGTGCCTGCATAGGTGCATGGCAGCAATTTGTGTGCCAGCACAGGGGGAGAGGACAGAAATGCGATGTATCTTGTAGGATAGGCGCATTTCTGCCCTTTCCCAGTGGCGCAGCAAGGCACTTGCTGTGCTGCCCTGCGCCATGGGCCTTGTAAATATGGCCCCTTGTACTCTAAAAACACAGGTAGGAATAATCAAACAGTTCATATCTATTAGCACTTAAGCCGTCTGCGCTGTTGTTCTTCATGTGATGTTAAGTGCATATGGGAGGGTTACGTCTAGACCATATTGGCGAACCTGTGTGTTCGAACCTCCGGGTACCAGGTTATTGAAGACTTATGGACTATAAATAGTATGTCACCTATGAAATCACTGACCTCAGTATCCTGATAATGCACAAGTCCCTACAACTCTGTCCATTCTTGCATTGCTTTAAATGGTGTTCTTCAAAGATCTCAAAGTTGTCAATCTCTAGCAAAGTAGCCTCTGCCATATGAACACATCCCATGCATTTTGGTAGTGACTACATCTATATTGGAACAAACTAATAAATCTGTATTTTGTAACAATTGTCACGATTGTTTAAAAGCTAGGACTTATGATTAGTACCATACTGAGTGGCGCGTGTCATGGTTTGCTCACCTACTATTTATTGTCTTCATCGCCTGTAGGCCTTTTCATGCTCTTCACAAGATGTGGTCAGCTTTGCCCATTGAGTTCTTACAATGTGGTAAATCTGCACACATTCCTTTAGATCTGCCATGACTCCCAACGAGATCAAATTCAAGGTGACTAGTGTAGTACTGTGGAGCACTGCTTTGTTGAAGGCTGAATTACCTGTTCAGCAAACATGCAAGACCTTGGGACCATGCCCGCACATACATTGTAAAATATTGAGGGACATATTTAAGAGGCCCTAGCGCCACTGGAACATCACTTTTCATAATGCTCCCATGGCGCTATGCCATGCGCCGTATTTACAAGGTGGCGTTAAGCCACTTTTTGTGACTTAACACCACCTTGTAAATATGGCCCTTTCACACGCAGCACCTTGCGTGGAAGGGGCGTGCAATGGGTGTGCCACAGCAACACCCATTGCATTTTGACACTGCCACAGATTTACAAGTTTTCGTACACCTGCGGCAGTGCCAAAATCTAATGCCACCCCATGGGTGACGTTAGAGTGGCAGAACAGGGAGAAATGCTTACTTTTCTGTTTGATTTTTTGCTCTTTCTATGTGTGCTGCATTTTGCAGCATACATAGAAAGTGCACATAGCCATTTAAGATTTTTTTGTGCAGGAAGGCATTCCTTCCTGCACAAAAACAATCTCCCCCTCAACGCAGCCATCCTTGTACGATGGTGCAAGGGTGGCTGTGTTGGCACACAGCATCAAATTTAGCACAGGTGCAGGGGGAAACACAGGGGTGCACTGTATTCTAGTAATTACAGCGCATCCCTGTGTTTTGAAAATGACAATGCACGACGCTGCCAAATTTGGTGCATCGCTGTACACTGTAATTCTCCATTAAATCTGGCCCTACCTGCTAGGGCACAGGTTTACTCAGAAAACTGCGACTGGCTCTATCAAATGCTATGAGTGCTGTATACAAAGAGTGTGTAGCCTTGATTCCACCTCAGGCTTCTTTCATCCACTACCAGACACTCCCTTTAGTTCATTTTCTGGTTCCTTTTAATTTCTGCTTCATTTCTGTGCCACTGTTTTTCCACCCTTCTTTTCCCCTTTTGTATTTTTTTTAGGGTCGAGCCTGCGTTGCATGCGCTCGCGCTTGCGTATCGCAGCGAGACGCTTTAGTTACTAGAAAAGCGCTCGGAGCCCTGTCGACGTCACATCAGTGTGTTTCATTGCTTCGTGGGCTTGCCTAGTAAAATCTGCTTGCTTTCATTAGTGGAAGGCATGCATACGTCATGCCTTTTCCGGTGGTTAGCCCTCCTGGAGCGCAGCGACCAAGTACAGAAAACATGCGAGGCTCGCTGTTTTCTGTCAGATCGTGGACTACTTTTTCTCTATTTTCCTAGCGTGATTTCGCTTGGCAGAAGTCGATCGCTTTACACAGTTAATTTCACTTTTTCGGGTTACGTACATAAAAGCACTTTTGCCGATAGATGAAAAGTCGGGTTAGGAGTTTACAACGCGATCAGCTCTAACATGAGCAAACGCGATACCCGTTGCATTGAAAATGCTTGTCTCTCTTGCACTGGGTGAAAGTCTGATGAAGAAAAATAAGTGTCAATTCCCCCCAAAAAGAGTGTTTTTGGAACCGACCTGCAACCACCGGCCCCAGTTAGGCCCTTGGTGACTCTCTCTCAATAGTTCCATTAGCTGACGCTTCTCCACCTTGTACTAGGCTATTGCGGGCGATATATCTTATTTACCAAGTTAAGCCCCTGGATAAATGTCAGATAAATTCCTTAAGGCATTTGACTATTAAAATGTCTGTTCTCAGAAAGGGTTAGGGAGAAACATATGAATACAAATATGCAACTTACCTCATCACTAAACTCACTGTAACATGTAAAGATAATAGTAAGCATAAATCAAAACTGCTAACATAGTATTGGAAGGGCTGATTCTAAAACCATTTTGCACATCTAAGTAAATTAAATGTACGTGTTTACAAAACATGAATTTTCAAGTGCATAATCTCTTTTTCCAGTGAAATATTTACCTACTATGTTGTACTATCACAATTGAGCAAATATACCGAGAGGGGCTGGGTACTGGCGTTCTAGGATGGAGGTTGTTTTTAGAGTATTTAAACACCCACACGCTTGTGAGTTTGTGGGTATTCACAAACCTTTGCAAAGCACAGTCCATGCATACAGTCAGATATACCCCCTTGAATGGCAGAAGTAAATCTGTTCCCAGTGTGGGAATTGGAAAAGCACATTTTCCTGAGAGAGTAAAATAGTTGTTTTAAAGTTCAATCGCAGTATGCATAAAGGTGAAGCGAAATTATTTGTATGTTTAAGAACTTCTGGAGAGCAACAATGACTGACACAGCTTCCAGAAAACTGCTACAGTAATCTACGAATTCAGAGTTGTACTCCATATGTAAGAGTGAAACTACACAAATACGTTTTAAACTTTTTTGAGAGCTGTCCTCTCATGCTTATCACACTATAGAATACTAAATGATTTTATTAACAATAATTTTCACAAAAAGACCTGGGCAAGATCAGACAAGAAAAGACAAACATAATTCCTGGCACACTATACCATTACCATAAGATACAATTAAAACTCATCACAGTGAACAGCCTAGTTGTAATAATTAAAGCACAACCAGATCGCTTCATAAATTGGTTTATTGTACACATGAATTCTGACTCATCAGGTGCACGCAACACCTCTGAATAAGGATATCTTGATTAATAGTGATTTCTCGAAGAGAAAGAAAACTGTTAGCTTGGCCTCCAATCGATTCTTTATCTAAGAGTTAGGACTACGAATTATTTTGAGACATTGTGTGATGCCTTGGCCCTCCCAATAGGTGTAGGTCAATGGCAGGACAAGCTCTCTCACAATGATTCTCCACTAAACATTCACCCCGAATCTTCCATATAAACATTGCAGTGACCACCCCATGCTATTTTATACTACACCATCAGAATACCCTCACACGCTCCACGTCTAACAGCCAACCCAAAGTCATTTGGATTCAACGGCCACAAACATCTTTCCATCGAGAAATACATCACCAAGAAAACCAAGACAGAACAGTTCCCTCCTTCCCTCTAGAACAAGTAAAGGTCTTAGATCCCTCTCACTTTTATGCAGGCAATGCACTGCTCACTGGCCTCCCCATCAATATATTGCCCACCCAGAACAGCATCATGAACCCTGCAGCACGTTTCTCTCGAAAGACCTGAAAGATATTTGACCACAACACCCCAATAATGAAGCAACTACACTGGTTCTACCTTGAATTTTACATCATCTTCAAAATTAGATGAATCACACTTAAGGTCACCAGAAATGGCACCACTGCTTACCTGGCTAAGCAAATAACGATCTGACGTAGACCATGGAACACCAGGAGCCAAGGATATCTCTAGACTAAAAACAAGGAAATGCAAAAAAAGGAAAACCCAAGGAGACAGGCCTACTCCATCAGTGCACTGAGGTTCTAAAACAACATCCTGATCCACATCCGAATAGCTCTTACCATTCCTTTTCTGAAAAGAAAGTGAAGACATCACTCTCCAACAACACTAACTCCCTCCACTATAGGAAACATTTGTCCCCCAAACACTATTCCTCACTGTAGACAATCATGAATCGTATGTTAGGATCCTCACCCCACAGTCAGCGCTCTGGTCTTATCCAGCTAAGTTTGTGCTATACTTATGTACTGTGCTTTCACAATGCGCCCAAAAAGCATATTCCCATAACCAACATGATTCCTGTCACAATAGCCCTTTGAAGACTACATACCTTTCATTCCTTCTTTATGGACTTGCTGGTTTTTTACCCGAATTTCTTCCTGGAAAATAGGATGGCTCCGAACAACAACTATTACCAGCCTTTTAAACCGAATCCCCATGTTAAGTCGTAGATGTAGGTTTATCTTCATTTCAACGAGAGGTGGTGCAAGCTCCCCTATAAAGTATAATACTGTTTTTCGATTCTAGCATGCGTGCATACCTCATGCTTCTGTGTGCTGAACAAACAAGAATGGTCCTGTCTAGCTGCGTGACAACTGAACCTTGGCTGGCACTAGGCAACTGTGGCACAGTCCACAATAAAGTGTGATATTGATTTATGGTGAGCTGAACAGATGCCCTAAATAAATATACAGGTGTACTACTTCTCCAGCTGCATGTCAATGCTGTATATTAGGTAACCTTTAAACACCAAGGGCCATATTTAGAAGGTCCTGTGGCGCAGGGCGGTGCAACAAGTCCCTTACTGCACCGCCCTGCACCACCGGGAAAGGGCAGAAATACGCTGTATGTACAAGATACATTGCATTTCTGTCCTCTCCCCCTGTGGTGGCGAACAAATTTGTTGCCATGCGTCAGTGCAGGCAGCCTTGCACCATGGTGCAAGGGTGCCTGCGTTGTGAGGAGGATTGTTTTTGTGCATGAAGGGACATCTTCCTGCACAAAAACAATCAATGGAGGAGATTTCCTCTTTCTGTATGTGCTGCAGAAAAAGCAAAAACTGGGAGAAATAAAGATATTACTACCCATTGCGTCAGTCTTACGCCACCAAAATCTGGAAATGCGTCAAAATCCATGGATGTTGGGTGGGAACACCCACGCAACACCCATGGAAACACCTCCCTGACGCATAGTAAGGCAACGCAGCGACTTACACTGTATTGCCTTACTCCAGATCTACAAGGCCATGTAAAGCCACACAAAGGGGCTTTGTCTGGCCTTGTAGATATGGCTCAGAAGCATGCGCCGTGTCAAAAAAAATGACGCAGCGACAGCGCAAGCTCCTTGTAAATATGGGCCCCAATATGCAAAACAGTGTAGCCAAATCTGGAGTAGCAGAAGTCAATTGAGTCTTTTAAAAACTAAAACATCACATAAAGGAATCATAACCTCCTGCAACTCGCGCGATGGAAAAAAGAGTCTTGCTATTTTCGATAAAAGCATAAACTCAGAATCACTAACATGTCAGGGGAAACGCAAGTGGCTCCTTTTAGTGCCGGAGGACATAACAGCGTCATTGACCCCTTGTCCTGTCCCTTCTGCTGCCTTCATGACTACTGAGACCTCAGATATCAGGGGGGATGCCAGGACAAAACTGGAAAATAACTGCTTCTACTCCTAACATCGATGAACAAACCTATGAGCGTTAAATAATCAAAAACGTTTAGAAAAGAAAAGATAACTCTGTGGCTGTTTTTCTCCTTCCTCTTCTTTCAATTTAAATGACAGTTATGAACTTTTCACTCTTTCTGACAGAGTTTTAATTTCCTTAATTTCATCTATTGAAACAATCAGGAGTTTACTTTCCACTCAAGCATTATTCAAAACTTAAACCAGCATTGCAATGCATTATAAAAATTTATATAAAGTATGTTATCACTTATTTATTTTAGAATTTATATAACCAACATGGCGGAAAGGTTGGAACTGAGGCTAAATGGTGTGCAGGGCAGACACAGAAGGGTAGAGGATTCCAAAGCTTTGCTGCAAGAAGAGAGGACGAAAACAAACAGGAGAAATCGTGCAGGGTACAGAAAATAGGGATTTAATTGTTGAGCGAATGTTCCAAATTGAAGAATAGGTAATGAATATGTAAAGAGCCATGGGAAACAGAAAGCCAATGGACAGATTTGTACAATACAAAAGAAGACAAACTGCAACTGAGCGAGAAAAGGGAAACAGCAGAAAGAGGCAAAATAATATAGAAATACTAGTAACAGGATTACATATCCAAAGGCGGTGGATAGATCAACTGAGGAGTGTAAACAGCAGAAACTATGAGACCGACGAGAAGTTATTCAATGCAGGATAAAATATGAGAGCATGAAAGAAGAGAAACCCTTTCTCCCTAATATGAATTGAAGGCAGTATCTGATTCTTTAAAACAGAGAGAAAACATGTGAGGAAGTACGACTCGAAAAATAAAGTTCTGCAACTCTTTCATTTCGAAGATGTATGAGATGTCAGGGAAAAACATCAGTACCGCCAAATGATTACTAGAGATATTATTTGATTGAATCTGATTTAGTAGTTGTAGAATGTGATTTTGATCCTTGGAGGGGGGATCTATTTATTGATCGAACAGCCAATGATACAAAGAAGTGGTTAAACAATTCAAGAATCCGAGTCGTAAAGCAGAAAAATCAGCATAACATTAGTCTAGTGTTGTCATAAAACAAAAGAGGATTGTGGATGGACCAGATGTGAATCTGTAGGCCTAGAAGGGATAGGCAGAGGATCAGGGGCATTTTATCTAATTACTGCACTATTCCTCAGGTGACGTGACAAGTGTTGATGTTAACCAGCACAAGAGTGGGCACAAATCCTTGGTTAAATGTATGAAGTACATTCTGGAAACTCTGTCACTCTCGTACCTTTGACAGGGTGTATATATGTAGTATGTGGCCGAAAAAAGTCTTCAGTGGCCAGAAAACTCTCTTTACATGAATCACTTTCAGGTTAAAAAACAACTCTTTTTCAGTAGTCTGGATGCCATGCTCAGAAATATATAACTTATCTTATTTGTTGTTTGTGTGACTTTTTCCACATAACTCATCTGTATATTACACGCAATGCAAATTGCTTTCCCTCTATAGCACTTCAAGGCGCACTTCGCCTGGTTCATGTAAAAAAAAAAAAGACAAATTATAAATAAATAAACACATAAAATTAAATATGTTTATTTACCCATTACCACAGAAGTAACATGATTTAAGCAATCAGAACCATATACACACTCCTCAGCTATTCGAAATAGCAATGGAAACACATAGGTGATTCTCAATAGGTGGATAAAAACAGGAGGGGTCCTACACCTACTTTGGAGTGGTAGACAACAGTAGGGCAGTACAGTAACACAAGCACTGGTGTGGAGTCCATCCATTCCATGGCCCTTGAAAGTTCACCTGGAACAGAGTTAAATTGAATCTTTTTCAGAAATGTTCTGAATATTGAATTGACTGGAGTAGGGCCCACCCCTGGTTAGTGGACAGGATCCCTCATGGCCCTACCTTATTCTCTAGCTGTGGTAGCACTAGCAGTGGTATCCCACAGCATGCCACTAAATTCATGCCTGTCCAAATAACATTGGGTGCAGGTTCATTTGACTTCTCTTCATCTCCTATGCCATGCATCCCATGAGCATAGGATCGTGGGGCCATGATTGTCGCCAGAAATCTGCCTGAAAGATGTGCAGACTTAATCAATGACTGTCTAGCCCTTTTGCCACTTAGGTTCTGGTTCACCTTCCTGGAGGGGCCCATGTAGTAGCTGAACCTTTTTCTCCTCTGCCCAAGATAGTTGAACGAGGGTTCGAAGACACCATGCCTGCGATCTGCTAACTTAGCCTCAGACTGAAATTGATTAGTTCTTCAGACTGAACTTCTGGAAACTTCCAGAGCATACACACGCTCTCAAGGCAAGCACTTGACTGCAGAAACATACCAGTCACTGCGATGCAGGCAATGTCGCTTAGTCTGGACTAAGGAGCCATATTTGTGTTTCTTCTTGGCTCTCGAAAGATGGCCTACAAAAAACAGTGCACCTGTTGCCAACCCTTTGTGCACACTTCATGCATAAGTACAGTAGGCCATGCAACAATACCAATGTATTTCATATCAATTACCCCGCTCTTGGATTTCCAGTCCCATGTGCTGCCCTTTTATTAGAACCGAAATAGGAGTTCTTAATTTTAACACTGAATAATTACAGATTTAACTCACTTATTTTGCAGTTTTCTACAGTACGTACAAGATTTAATGGTTGTCAGAGAGCTTTTCACGAGAACAGTTTTAACCTGCATGCAAACAGTTTGCAGAAGTAATTTAAACGTTATACACAGTTTACATGAGAAAACGTATCTGCATGTTACACATAAAGCATATCAGAAACGATAAACAATCTAGATCATATGGCGCACATTATTAAAAGAGAAAATGAATGAATAGAGCGGTCTAATTGGTCGGATCCACTCAGGGAGAAGATGGCCGCCTCCTGCAGAATGCTGATGGGCTGATTTGTAGCCCTTTAAAAGGCTGCATCTGGCCTTGTAGTTCAAATGATTTTGTTTCTTATTATGGCAGTGGACAGGGGCCTTCCAGGCTTCTAGTGATGAAAGCTGTTTGTTTCTCATATGCTGACCTCACAATCCAGCAAAGCTAGTATGTTGTTCCTGTTGAGCGGGTACCCCTGTGGAAGCAGCAGAAGGAATGCCACATTGCTCACTACATTCTATTCCATATTAGAGCTGCATCAGAGAGCTCGGGAGCGGGGGTGGGAACAACGTGCACCAGCAGTGGTGAAAATGGGGAATGGGGCCACCAGCGATGCTCAACTGGTGAGGAGCTCACTAGATAGAGGAACTCCTTCTTCACCAGCACCCAGTTTGAGGCATCATCATTACAATAACATCCAATGGCCATCCTCTGGAAGAGCTTAACAGTGACTTCAAGGACCCATTTGTGCTGTTGAATGGACAATGATGCTGTGCATGAGGTCAACAGTTGGATATTTCACGAATACTTCAATGATCTATTCTTGATGTTGTAGATATTGGTTTATTCATTCATTAGCCATCTTCTGCATCAGGTGAACAGCCACACTAATGACACTGATCCGTTCTTTATATTGAAGGTTTGATGATAATGACATCAAAAACATTCTGCTCACGAGGTCAACAAAAGTAGTTTCCTAGTGACTTCAAGGACAGACTGTAGACGTTGAAGGTATGGACTTTATGTTCCTATTCATGCTCAAGTGCGACCCAGAAGAGGTCTGTATCACAGTGTCCAAATAACAATAACCCATTATGGACATCAAAAGGATGATGGCAGCAATGACCATTGGAACTGCAGTGAGTAGAGTACTCCTCTGACTTACACAGTAGCGCCTGAAATAACTTAAAGTGCATGCCAATGCTAGTTATGTTTTTGCAAATGTTGAAACACAGTAACTCGGACAACAAAATGGAGGGCAAAAAAGTAAGTAACAACGTACTTGCGAGGGTGCAATGGGTTGCAAGATTGCTGACTTACAACAGAATTTATCTCACCTCAGTATCCCCCGCCTACTCCCCCTCGCCCCACCCCAGCCCCCCACCAGCACTCCACAATACCGTATCTCGGACCTTCCCATTCCCCACCACAGGGACCAGCTCGGGTTCTGACTCAAAGATTTGACAAGTTGCTGTCTCTGAAAACCATTGGGGCGGAGGCAGATTCAACTTGGCATGTGGCTGAACCAGACCTTCCAGCTGCTCATCAGGTGTTAAGCTATATTCTGTCGCTGCTACACCGAGCTTGAGCATGTCTTGATCAGTCAGATTTACGTGCTATTGACAAAGGAAAACGATTCTCGGTTCATGTTAGAATGCAGGATGTACACAGAATCTTTGCATAACATTGGTGAGGGGCTGATTGCAAGATGGCTGCCACAGCCTTCTATGCATGTAATACAAATACAATACTATAGCCCACAAGAAAATGCTGAGTTTGAAAGGTTTATGTTTAAATTATGGAGAGTCGATATATTACAGACCTGGCTGATTAGGTGGCCCCAGACACACAAGTCAAAGTTAGAGCTCTAAGTCATACAAAGGTGCGTCTCAGCAGCACCACAGCAGCACAATTGCAGCATCCTAACTAAATATGTTGACTTCCTTGACTGGCATATGTCATCCATTAGTGTAAATCATGCATTTCGTATGTAAAGCGAATTTATTATCAGAAACGTCTTTGTCCTATAGACACAGGCGCACACACACACACACACCACTCCACCGCTGCACCACAAGAAGCATTGCATAGAAAATCATCTCAAGTTTATTGACTATGCACTGTTGCCACTGTGATGTGTGTGTCTTTGATGTAACACAATGCATACATTGCAAAATCATAAGGCCAGCTGCTTTATTATCAATGCCATCACAACAGGCACCCCTGTCTATCGCGACAACAAGCTCACCATCTCCAATGGCTCTCAACTCACTCACAAACAGAAGAAAACCTGGAGAAAAAAATATCGTAAAAATGAAAAAAACAGGAATCAGGCCCTCTCCATGTGAACCTCAAATTCTGAAACTACCTCACTGCCTCCATCAGGTCCAGCCCCCCTTCAGTTCAGGAAAGAGCTGAAAACACACTTGTGGATGTGAAAGACAGTCCTCTTTCTCTCCTAAAACTCTTCCTTTTTTAATTATCATCCGTTATCCTTTGATTGTTGTATTTGGCTTAGGTACTATGCTGCTTCTGGCTTGGTTTGCGCTTAATAAAAACCCCGTGTATACATACTTACTTATGGGACGGAACTATCCATTGCATGATAAACAGGTGTGTACCCTTGCCCTGAGTGCCCAAGTGTATGTCAAACAGGTATCCTGCATTTTTATTTTTGCCCCAGCATCATGCATATGTAGCATGTGCAGAAAGGTGTAGGCATATCCCTTGTAATGCAAGGTACAGAATCTGTTTTGAGACCTGAAGGGGTGCACGAAAAGAGCCCTCATAACAGGCTTAGGAATATTGTCCATGTCCAGGATGAATCGTGTCAAGCTGTGGTGGCAGCCTATCAAGCATTTGTGAATCAGAAGTGCAAGCAGACCTTTTACTTTGTGTCAACTGGGGAAGAGTTTACTGACCCCTCTCCTGCAGGTTCTGCTTTTATGTCAACCCCAGAAGCTCATGCTGATATTCTATGTGCACATGGAGTCCACGTATGCACAGTGAGTGTGTAGAAAATGTACAGCAGTAGGATTTTGTGGCTGATATGGGTCTGAATACTAGGACCAATGAGATCCATTTTGGATGGCCCCTGATTTGGAACATTAAAAGGTGGAGCCTTTTCAGACAGTGAAAGCACATGAATTGCATTTGGGTGGCTGGAGAGTGGTTATCCCAGCACTGAAGTGAGGGAGGATGGAGACAGAGTTTCATTTATAAATTCAATGAAGACGTTGTTACCAAAATGCTGCTGATTAGTTTTTCATGAGCACTGACATTTTGTAGATTGTAGAGGTGAGGAATGGGACTACACTTTCTGTTTTTCAAGGTGCAGAACATTCTAGGCAGTGCACGCCCTCATGTCTGTCTCTGATTACTGCTTTAGGAAGGCTGATGACAGCTCTTTATCCAACACTTCATTGTGCCCTTGTTTAGGGTACTCCTGCTTTAAACCAGTCAACCTATTGTGAGGGCCATCACCTTGCACAAAGGCTGAGGAACAGCCAGAAAATTACAATCAAAAGATTACTGCACCAAACTGGTTCCAAAAACTTAGACAGTGAATCTGCAACCCATTTCTGGAAAATTCAAACCACCCCATCAAGCTTTGTTCCAGTTCTAAGTTTTTCATGACCAAGGAAGCAAGTGTTCTGCAGAGTACTCAAAGAACTACTGTGAGACCAGAGCTGGTGTTTGCATGATAGCCAGTCTACCAGAGGTTAGGGGACTTCACCTGGAGCCTGCACAACATACTGGACAAGCTGAAAGTCTGCACAGCACCTAGAGGTCTCCATACCTTCTTACTGAGGGAAGGACAGTGCTTGTCATTGCAGGAGGAGAAACTGTTCAACAGGAGGAGTCATTTGGAGTTCCTGGCTTGTGGAACATGCAGAGGTTGCTGACCTGATTAGTGAGAGATCTTCCAGTCTCCCATCATTGTCCCTGCAGAGGGCCATGTGCAGAAATCAAGCCTGATAAGTATCCGCATGCTGTAGGCACCCCTGCAATGCCTGAAGGCCTGGTGCTGATCTATGCCCAACTCCAAGTAAACCCAGTACAGGAACTGCCATCACCACTGAAGCAATAGCCTCATCCTGGTACAGAGGCTACACTTGCCAGACAAGCAATCCATATGGGTCAGCCAGAGCCTACAACTGCCCACAAGGAGCACTTTTCAGATCTCAGCCCCAAGGCAACATCTGCAAAGGAGGAGTGCCAGCCAAACAGGCACCTCACACTGGCCGTGGCCCAAGGTCCGAGCCGCTGTCATGATCCTGTGTCAGTGGAACTGCCACTGAATGTGCTGGATGGGAGAATGCTCCCCAGTAACCACAACAGAGTAGCAATGCGACCAAGGAACGAGGCCTCACACGTGAACAACTGAGCTAGATACACAGACCATATGGGAACACTGACTGAAACAATCCTATTCTGGGTTTGAAATTTTGAACTACACAACAAAATACTCTGCTGGAGTAGAAACCTAGAAGAAGACACCTGTGACAGAGCTATGCCTCTGCCTACACTTGGGAAGATGTCCACAGACACTAGAGAATCTCCTGGAGTTGGGAGAGTGTGTGATAGACTGTAAAAACACATCCTAGAAATTGTTGTTGGACTGAACCTCCATTGCTGAGCTCCAATGTGCTGTGTTATGTAAGTACTTGCTTTTTACCGAGATAAGCACTGGGCTGGGCAGCACGATTATTGTTTCCCTTGTTCGAATGTTGAGTTCTCAGCTCTTGCTCCCCATTATACCAGAAGCCGCCTCTGACTGCTCTCCCTCGCTACCCTAAAAGTTAAGCACGAAAACGGTGTACTTTGCAAGCAAACAGGATTTGACACATAGATTTATAAGCGTGGTTTTCACATTCCAAAAGGTTTAAATAAATAGAGTCTGTACTTATAAAGTGTCATATAAAAGAGGAAGCCTGAAAGGTAAACAGGGCTTGGGCAGATTTGCACCTGACACATCGGAAAATGACAGACTTGCATACCTCACAGCCTGGGCCCTACCTTTCTTTCAGAGGCACTGGCTTGCTGTGCAGTCTCCATTTCTTGCTTTATACTGGGCTGTCTCTGTAAACTTCTGTTTACATTTAAAAGAAAGAATTGGCAAGGACAATAGGTCTCACCTTTGCGAGATCTATTAGCTTTGTCAGTTTTTTTAGACACGTTGCACAGCAGCTCAAGCTGCTGTGCAGCATGGCTTAAGGTCAAGAAAGAAAGCGCTATTGAGTGGCCAGCATTGACCACGTCATAGTGCTTTTTATAAGCTATGTTGCACAGCAGCATGTATATATTATATGTTAAAAAAAAGTGGCGAGATGAACCAACACAAAGGAGGCACAGGGGAGGAGGATGGGAGCAGCAACAATGGGAAAGAGGAAAAGTAACACGTGGGAGGGGAGGGAGTAAGAATAATGGACAGCAGAAGGAAGGAATATGGGAAAAGCAAAATGAGGGAGGTGGCAGGGGAGGAGGAAAGGAGCACCAGACGCAGGCAGCAACAGGAAGGATGGGTGGGAGAAATAAATACCATGCACAAGGGGGAATGAGAAGAGGAACTAATACCTCAATCACAGCACAAACAGCGGATAAGCACTAATTAAATTGAATTAATCTGTGTTTGGCCCATGCTCTACAGAAAGCAGCACAAGTGATACTTGGCCTGCGCGGCCAATTAGTAGACAGCAAAGAAAAGTGACGTGGAAGCGAACAAACGGTTAGCAATGGGTGAGCTACAAGCCCTTTATTGTAAACAATATGTTTTGCAAGTGAGAACGTATGCAGCACATGAGCTGTCCCAGCCTCCACCTAAAAATGGGTCTAAAAGGTTACATGAATACCTCTTGTAATTCTCTGTGGTGCCACAGTGCTCTGAAATTCTTAAAATGAGTATCAGTAAACACTAAACATGTTATTAAATAAAGCTAATCTGAAACAACAGTGAATCAGGGAGCACTTTTGGTATGATTTATTACTCTATCCTGTGCTTTCGTATCTCTGCTTTAAGTTTTTCAGGGACTGCCCTGCACGGGTAACATTTATGTATTTTTTCTTGTGCTAATTCAGTTACTTGAGATGGAAACTCTTACTTCTCTTTTCTTCTACACTATGGGATTCCCCAAAGGTCTGTTCTAGGCTACATCCTCCTATCTCTGTTAAAGATCAGACAAATGCTGGCACCTCCTTCTTCAAGGCCTTCCTTTCCTACCAGTGGACCTTCTTTCTACGGTGGTAGCTGTTTGTGGAGAAAAACCCCTTCAAGTAAATCTCTTCTGAAGAAACGTCTTTACAAACTTGTTTCCTCAAAAAATATTTTCAAATGCGTGATATTCCCTGTGTGTCAAATCCATCCTGTTGGAAGTCCTTCAAGCCCAAAATGTTCCCTGTAGTTTGTTTTCTACCAGGATCATATAAGTTCCCTTACTTCTCTTTTATGGAGGGAAGCACACAGTCGACCATGTTTCTATCTACTCTCTCTGTACTCCGGATTCTCTCCCCGCCACTTCATTACCGTGCCTATATCGCAGCAGGTCCTCGCTCTCCCTTTAATGTTTTTTTCTTCACCCTGCCCCCTACCCATACCTATGCCTAGCACCTCTACTCCCACTATTTCTCTGCCACCCTACCAATACCATAGTATTTCTATTCCTGTCCGAATCCTAGTATTTATATTTACCCTAGTGCTTCTACAGCTTTACTGCCCTCCTACTTCTACTATGTCTATACCCAAGTACCTTTGCCTTTACCTTTATCCTAGTTCCTCTAAGTCTACCATTTATATTATCATGCCAATACCAACATATCCTAATACCTTTGCCTCACCCACATTTGTTACTGCTACCCCTATCTCCCTGTACCCATACCATTATGCCACTTTGTTACCAATGCTAACCCATTAGAATGTTATCTTACCAACAAAACACCTTTCGCTATACGAACCAAAGGCAAACGGGATCACTCTTACCCTGACCTCTCCACCCCTGCAACAAACACAGCACACTAATTTGCTTTAATCAACTGTCCCTTCCAGAATTCTATAAACTGGTGAAGGCTAACGGACCAGACAGTTCAATATTTAATCAATGGCCACTGCAAACCTTCAGGAATACCTTACTATTTCCAAATGTTGCAACATCTAAAATTAACAAAATCAACAATTCCTTAACTGAAGGTCCATTTCCAGCAGGGCTCAAGATATGCTACATGTGACCGGTCATTAAAAGAATAACCTGGATCCATCTTTCCTAAACAACTTCAGACCAACCTCAAATGAAGTGTTCCTCAGAAAAGTGAAAAACATGTCTTCATCAACATCTCCAACTTCCTTGAAGAGAATGCCCTACTCTCTGATCAACAAACAGACTTCTGCCCTGGAAGAGTTCCTGACTCAGCCCTGAAAAATGCTGTCACTAGAAAAGGGATAGGAGCACTGATACTATTTCTCTGCAGCCTTCGACACAATTCCTCACTTGTTACACTATAACAAATAGTCATTGAAGGAATCATCCTTGTCTGGATCTCCTCTTGCTTTCATACGTTCCACAGTACCACTTTCTCACATATAAAACCAAGGCAGTAGAACCTCAAGTCTTGTTCATTTCTCCATTTATCTTCAGCGTATCATTTACCCCACTGCTAGAACCCTTTAACTCTTTTAACCGTACAAGCCATAACTATGCTGATGATACAGAAATCAACCTTAAATTGGAAACTCAAGACTGCATGACTGCATGACTGCATGACTGCCTTCAAGCTGTCAAACACTGAATGCGACAAACGCATCCAAAATTGAGGGTCATCACCCACTGACAGCTTTTCTCTGGGAACCTAAGGCTCCACCAACAACAGCAACTTAGAGAAAAATGCAGGAATCATTGTGGACTTTCTGTGGACCCGCAAGTTAACTAAGTGACTGAAAATGCACTTCTTACTATGCAGATGCTGTATTTTTTCAAACCTAGGTTTTGCTCAAAAAATTCAGTCAATGACCTCTCTCTCACATTGTAACTTGGCGTGATTATGCAAATGGTCTGTGCCTTTGGTCTCACTTCCAGCTCTGAGATGCCTACAAAAAATTAGAATGTAGCAGCAAGACAATTCTTACACACAAACCTACAGCACCACATATACACTGTTACTAGTTTTCCTTTTTAATTATAAAAATGAAATGCTATTGTTTTACATAAATACAAGTAGTGCATGACACTCAATATTTTTTTTATTATTATTAACGCCATAAAGTTCAGATAGTATTAGTAAGAACTCAATGTTTCATCAATTTGCTGCTCTTTCACCAATGGTATGCTGTGGCTTTTCCACCAAATGTGTTTATTCAAACAATAACATCTCTGTTAACACCCTTGCCATAGTTCTTAGCATACACTTTCTGCAATATATCATATACTGTAATAATCACCTTAGGTTGTGTCCTAATATTTGCTTATCCCGTATGTTGTTCCACTTTTCAGTGGTCCGATTGTCTATCACCTGTGTCATCCCCTGCAAACACACATCACATGACGTTCCACATCAAGTCAGGTTTCCCTGTTTCGATCTTCGATTCCATGTGTAGGGAAGTGCTCTTGCAGTCAGTCCACCTTATCACGTCTATCCCCACATGGGCAAATTGGCTCCATCTCTTGCTTTCCAGCTCACTGCTCTCAGCTGTGATGCCATAAGACTTACTTGCCAAATATTTAGCATTACCCACAAAAGCCATAAACGGAATGAGTCTAGGCTTCTCACCAGCAAACCTCAAAAGATATTCTCACAAAAGGACACTGCGATCCAGGTTGGAACCACAACTAATAATGTCACCTTCAAAGAAGAAGTAGGACTTCTTTCTCCATGCAAGCTCCAAAACTATGGAACTTAATTCGGGCAAGGACAAGAGCTATTGACAGTGACATTGACATCAAATATGGTAGCTACTATGCAAACTTACAGTGTACCTTGGTTGCGGCTCCTCGGAAGGCATAGAGATATTTACTTGGTAGGCAGATATCTCTAAATATGGAGGACGACAGGCTTCCTAGCCATAAATCTAAATAGTCCCAGGAGTGTGTAATGTTATGGAGTGGGTAGGAGGGTAGGAGTCATGAGGGAAGGGTGTGGGAGTGGAATTTGAAGGGAGGCTGCTGGTCTCTGACTCAAATCCAAAAATCAAAATTGGTAGCTAATCAATGGATTCCAGAGTTTTGAAGAGAACATTGTACCTCACTACAAGTTAGAGAAATATACAGTGACAATAATGAGCATAAGACATCTAAGAAAACTTTAGGCGAAGCGGGAATTTGAGTGTGAGGGAGAGAGAGAGAGACACAGAGAGACATGGATCAGAAGTAAACAAATAGATGGGAAGGTAGTGTCAAGATATTTCTGTTTGAAAAATAAGATTGGACTTGTTAAAGAACTCAGGCTTAAAAAGTAAGCCGTAGCTGGAACATGTTTATTAAGCAGGGTACCAGTTTCTTTGAGGGAAAGTTTGAAAGTAATACTGTTGGAAATGGTAAAACAGGATATTATACAACTCAATGGTCTACGGGTTAGATGTCCCCCATGGTGATTACACAAGAATTGAATGAAAAGTTAAGATTTTGTTTGAGCTTGAGAAAAGTGAATTGGTATTTTTGCATTAGTTTTTCTTCTTCCCAAAATGAATGAGATGTTGATGATGTTAGGAGGAACAGTGTTTTTCAAAACTCTGGGTTTGACGTCTGCACTTATCTGCTCTTATATTATAAGTCTCTAATTTTTCAAGATTATATAATGCTGTTATTTTTTCAAAAAAAGTACTAAAACTGAGAAACAAGCTGTTGACCTTTTATTGATGAAAGGGCAATGACTTGATCAGATTGAACCTACGGTCCTTGGACGTGAATATTCAACTGAAAATGAATATTCAAATGCTTACGAGAAATACTAAACTGGAAGACAAATGTTTTATGATAATACACGGTTTCCTATGACAGGAAATAGGATCTCAACCTTTATGTTCCCTGTACTTATCATGGCACAAGCAGACCAGATTGTAGACAATAATTATGTTTGTAACTGAATATAAACTGTGCTGTACTATGTTACTTTCTTGATAAAGCCAATAAAAATAAATAAAAAAAAAGAAAATGACTATTAAAATGAGAAGTGATAGGTATTATAAGGAAAGGAAGAAGGATACTTTTGACAGTGCTTCTCAGGAGGTTGCATGGAAGGTTCAGAACAGGGTTACCTGAATGTCATCCACCAGTAAGAGATTTAACGGCTTAGTGAAAAAGCTCTCTATTTTCCATAGATATACAAATATACTTTATAAATAGCAAATAAATACTGTTGGCAATTACATTGTGCATGAATGCTTCTATCCTTTCCTTAGGAAACAAAAAATGATACAGACAGTTTTAAGAACATTCTAAGCAAATAATTGTTACCATATTTAAAATGCTGTTCAAACATATATGTGTGTTTTGCGATAAAATCGATATATATATAGTACCATCTAACACTGGTTATAGAATGATCCTATAGCCAAATATCTTGAGCAAATTGCAAATACATAGAGCAAATTTTCACAATAAATACCAAAAGTGCAAATGTGACAAAAAGTGTAAGGATGTGTAAAAAATGTAAAGCAAATATGATATCAACAAAAATGATTGCAATCTCATTCATGTATCCATCTTTACATGGGTGAACTGTAAAAAATAAATGTTATGCCAGACACATGAATAAAGTACAAAGAAAATGTAAAAAGAACAATGTATTGGCAAGTGCAATACAATTTCATTATTGACATTACCAAGTAATGTAATTGAAGAAAATAGCATTCATTAAATCACTAACATTGGTGATAGCAATTTATAAACATTTGTATATCGAGCAAGGACAATTATATCCATAAAGAATTGCCCCCCCACCCTGTTGTGAGCGCCACATGCAATACTATTAATTTAAAAAAGCAAATTAGTTTTCAAATTATGTCATAATGCGTGATCCAGTGCAGCTGGCGTTGTGTCACTCATGGATTCTGGGCTAGGTAGCGTGTGGCCAAACCTTTTGACTGGCAGCAGCAGGCATTAAGTTAAGTGTGCATGTCGGGTTCGACAGGCCACTTACAGTGGCCAACCCGACGTGTGCACTTTAGCCCTCTTATTCCAGCACTGATAAGGAGCTGGGGTGAACATTGCATAGCTCCCCTAGTCTACTTTGGAGCGTTGGGCTCACCTGCTTCCACCAATCCATTTATTACTCTCATGCTGTTTACCAAGAAAACAGCATGAAAACTGGGCAAGGGTTGGTTCTCATCACAGCAGTTCAGGAGGCCTTGCAGAGCTGGGTCACACCCATAATGCACTTCCCTTCAAGCAAATCGGAAGTGGATGGAAGTGATAACGCGTCCCAAACCTTGGTAATTTAACTTACAAGGGGACTCGTTTTAGGCCAATGAATCTTTTGACTACGTTTGGGGACTTCCCAGAACGAGATATACGTTTAGCATTTCAATCAATAGATCAATTACCTAATCAGTATTCACAATAACTAATCAGTCAATCTAATCAATAACATTTAATAAGAATCAAACACACCATGACCTTTCGGCCATGAATAACCACACAAATCTAGTAAGATTTAGGATATTTATTCCCTATTAGTTACACTCTTGTATTATATCTATTAGTCCCAATATCAATAAGCACATCAGTACCACCATAACTTGGCAACTCGAGTAAGACTTTATCAAAGCATAGGCCATGAACATTAGAACAAAGCACAACGTTAACATGAGTCAACTTTAGCAGAGTATCATTAGTACATTATTGAACAAAGCAAGAATTCAGTCATTTGTCTATTTGCACCCGATATCAGTGAACTCCTTAACTAACCTCAAATTAGTATCAGCATTTTGGGCTTCATGCAAAACAATCTAGCAACATGAATTTGGAAAACATCTAACTATGGCCTCTATCAAAAGAGCAGTTGGTACCTAGAGAGAAAAAAGCAAACAGACAATTAAAATTTATCATCAGATAGTTACCCATCCAAATGAGTCAGCATGCAGGATCAGTCTTCGTCCTCAGGACATCAGTCGATTCGACATCAGCCAGGATAGAACAGGTAAGTCTCAGTAGGGCATAGCAAGAAAACTCTTCCGTCATAAGGAGGAGAAGTGCATTTCAGGCAAGGGGTGGGATGAGGATGGTTTAAAGTATCAGACAGCTAAAGACAAAGTCTCTCAGAATGGCAAAGGGTGATGAAGAAAGGCGAAGAATGGCTGATTTCTCTTCAGGTCACGCCGTTATATCAAAGTTGTCGAACAAGTCTCTAATTTCCCATTGGGCAATATTTGGTGCATCGTTATCTCTGTCCAATAATCCGTCACACACCTTACTAGAATTTTCACCTAAGACAGTTCTCATGCAGTTTATTGGCTCCTGTGATTGACGTCTTCAGCGGGTGGAATGTGGGGTAAGAAAATGTACCCTTGTCGCTCCAGTCAGTAGTTCCATTGTCTTCTCCTAGTCCAGGCGACCTTGCACCTGTTGCGAATTACACTGTTGCATTCGGCAAGAATGTCTCCTTGAGCAAGTCGGATCCCATGAGAAAGAATTTACTACAGCTACACACATATCTCTAGCTTCTGGAAAAGTACAGCTTCGTGTCCTTCAGGGAAGCAGCACATTGCACGTTAGAAAAACACAATTAATATGAGACCGGGCAGCTAGTCCCAGACCCTTACTAACTAAGGCCTAGTGATTAATTTAGCAAAACCCTAATACATAACTTTTAATGCTGATTCAAAATCATACATTAGTACATTGTTAATTCATTTTTAGTCAGTTTCATTAATCATCGTATACATTGGTGGCCACTCCCCGTGGGCACATTTCAAATGCGTACATTAATTTTCTTCTAAGTTAATACATCTTCTATGCGGCTTCATTACACATTGCATTGCAAGCTTTTCTTGTTAATATTGATTATAAGAGTCACACTCCAACAGAAGTGCAGCAGTTTCCTGTGGCAGACGCCTGTCCGTGGACACCACTTCGCCACCCCATGAATTGAGCAGTTCATGCGCAGCTCGCCAGTGACTAGGGTGAGGTTGGACTCTGTGGAAGGAGTATTTGTGTTCTCTCAGCACTTGCAAATTAGGAATCATTCATGATCAGTGCATCACCATTGTAGGCCTAGTTTTGTCTTATTGCATATGCTTATTGCACATGCACTCTCGTTTGAGTTTTCAGGTAAGCTAGATAAACACACGCTGGGTAGTAATGCCTTTGTGCTCCAGTCATTGTGAGGAGCACCGAGCACGACGAGGGGCAGCTGCAGAAGTTAGTCAGCACAACACATCATGTCTATTGGGCATGCCAGGAGCAAGGGGGAAGCATGAGCAGTTCCACTTATAATTATGGCACGTTCTTATAAATGCAAGCACCCTTCATGGTATGATTTGGTTGCTTTTCATTCAACCCAATTGCGGACTTGCCAGTGGCGTGGAAACTGGAGTTTGGATGTATTCATCAGCTGTGAAAGAGGTAACCGGATCTGCACCCACCGAACATCATTTCAAGTTCAAGGCAGATGAGGTGATGACGAGCTCAGTACAGCCAGTACTGTCATACTCAATCATTACTTCTTAGAAGGCAGGATTCAGCAGCCAGTACGATGTCCACCAACTGAGAGCAGACATCAGGGGAGAGTTGTGTCTACCTCATTGTTCCACTTTTTAAAACTTTAAGGGGCAGGTTTAAGAAAAGCGGCACTGCACCTGGTGCAGCACCACTTTCCTTGCGCCCCTTAACGCCCCCCTACCGCCACCATGTGTGCGCCGTATCTAAAATACGGCACACCATGGCGTAGGGTAGGGGGAAATAGCGTCATTTTTTGGAGCTATTGATGTAGTCTGTAGGAGTAGCGCCATCATTTTGGAGCTACTCCAGCAGAGTACATAGGGGCTCATTATAAATAATGGAGTGCCCCCTTTTAACACCTGCTCTGAGCAGGTGTTAAAAATGCAGAAACAGATGGCACAAGGAAATCGCTTAGATTTTCTTGCGCCATTTTTCGCCCCCCACACCTAACGGGGGTTCACCCCCCTTGCATACATTATGCCTGGTGCAGTCATAATGTGGCACAAGGGTTTACAAAGTGGCGCAATGCTTGAATTGCAGCACTTTGTAAATATGGCGCAGGGACAATATCACTATAGTGCCGCCTTAGCATTAAAAAAATGATGGTATGGCGGCGCTAAGGTGGCGCTGGGGCTCTTAAATCTGCACCTAAGTACATACAGATATGAAGACACCCCAAGCCTCCATTGTCTCAGTCTAGGCCTCGTGATAATTTCTGATGCGAAATAATGTATTTACTCTGGCCATGTCAGTCTTAATACCCTTCATTGCCAAGCATACTTGTGCTGTGACATAACGAAGCACACACAGTGACCGATTACTACACAATATGACAGTTGCGTGTCGAGCATGGATGAATGAAGTAATGAATAGCACCTGCTTCATAAGCCTCACTTCTTGTCTGTGGGGCTAAAAAAAAGTCAACAAACAGGCAGCAGAAATACTTGAGGGTCTCCTGCGATGTGCTTAAAACAAGGGAGCTGATTTTAACAATTGTGGTGCACTTACATATTCTCCCCCACTAACAGAAATCAGGGTGTTCGACTGAAGCAACCTGTGGAAAACTTGTGTCTAAACCAATGAGCATTTAGAATAACAAAGCAGGAGTCATCAAGTAATGGTCGTGTAATATGCTGAAACCAAAAACAGCTGGTTTATTTCTGTGGATTTTAAAGTCCTTATTTATCTACAAATAAGGTGATACACCTATGAAAGTTACCGTATTTCCACAAATCCGAAGTATTCTAAGAGGCACTGAAATCTTTAGCTGAACCAACTTAGCCATATCTGCCTGTTTGTTTACTCCTGCATTTCGGTCATAGTAATGTGTTTTTAATGCTCCACACACTCTTGTACTCCTTGTTCTGTACTTGTTTTAACAATGTGCAAGATTGCTTGCAGAGCACACCGAAAGATTAATTTTGGGAATGAGTAAATATTAACAAACTCTAAATAATCAAGAACTCTGCAATATGGCTGGCATTTTTTCTATTTAGGGGAACATGCAGTGATTGTTGTTCTGCTTGGTGAGTAAGCAGCTGCAATCGGAAACATACTGTGAAATATATACGAAAAGTAACCGTATCCCAACATTAATATCCATCCTCTGCACAGTGCTTTGCCTTACATTTCTCAATGTTTGGATAAAATACTTCGTGCATCAAGCACCATAGATTTTAAAAACAAATATGCCCTTTGAAACCCACCAACCCAAAGGCTACATTTGCATATTTGTTCTCTGTGAAGCCGTAAAGTGCTTCAAAGCATCATCGGTGGAGTAAGTGCCATTTACAATACAATGTAAATCATCCAACCCATGTCATATAGCCTCTTAAAATACATAAAAAAACATTTTTAACATGCAGAGGCGTTTCACCTTAGTACATGAGAAAGATGATATCACTGCATTGAGAGACATTTATTAAAAGTGAATGTTTTAAACATAAACTCACTAGAAACATTCAGCCTCCCCAACAATGGCATTAACGAACTAAGAGGCAAGTCAGTTGTCATGTGCATAGATTCCTCATGCTTTTTCAACACATTTTCCAACAAAATTAGCTTCCAAATGCACCATTTGCTCCTTTTTCTTTCACATTTTTCTCAAGGGGACCCCCCGACCCTCCCTTATGTCAGTCGGGATCACTTGCTAAGTCAAACTTGCCCCTAACTTTTATGCCCGTCCACTGTAAAAAGTCACCAGCCACCACTGCTTGTCTCACATCTGCTCTCTCACTCCCATTGCTACCTGCTCATTGAAGGTGGTAAATAGGAGTGGTAGTTGCCATGGAATTGCAAATTCTACTTGGAATTTTGCCTGAAAAAAAGAGTCCAAGCATGTATCCCCCATTCAGTAGTGATTAACTAGTGAGAGTCAGATATATGTGCAGAGATACTGTCCGGAAATGTTATTTCCGAACACATTGTAAACCAACACAAAAATATGCATTACGTGCAATAGGAGATCTTAGTCAAATTGGCACATTAACAGTGCAGTGTTCTGTAAAGGATTAGTGAAGAGACCCTGCCACCTGTGTGGCTACATTGTTATGGACAGCAAGGAATGAGGTGAATCAACTGCATTGTATTGAAGATAAATCTCAGAATCAGTGAAAGGAAAAGAGAGCTCATTGGATTTCTAATTGTATTTGAGCCCTGCAGCAACATTTTATTTTGCCTCATAAATTGCATTATAATAGAGCACAGAAAATATACTATAATATTAATAGAGCACAGAAAATATACTATAATAAAACTATTGTGAGTATATCTTTTAAAACTGTGCTATCAGCTCAGAATGTTTGGGTGCTTAACATGCGGTGAGTTTTCCGCCAGCTGTGTGCAGATGCATACAAATAACATACATAAAGTTAGCACCACAGATGTGGACAGAGGACAAGATATTGTGCTGAAAGCTGTTTGCCAATGGTCATTCTGCATGTATGGATTCCAAAGAATTCAGCCAGGAACGGATTCATGTGCTCTTGGAAAACAACCCATTGTAGAAAGAAACTAAGAGCTTATTAGGTTAGAAAAATCTGTGAATTACAGCATCATCCAATTGGGCATACATTTTATATATTATGTATATATACTATATATATAATACATTTTCTAATATGAATTACAAATGTGGCAATATGTTTGTAGGCGATATTTAGGACACAATATGTATGCCAAATGATATTCCTATAATACTCTGTAACCACATTAGTAGTTATCCCATACAATGCCAGATCCTCATTACAATGCATATACAGACAAAGAGAAATACCAATAAGTATTGGCAAGGCCAACAGGCCTTGGCTTTGAGACCTAATGGCTTTACCAATCGGTTTTATCCATAGTGCACAGCATCCTAGATGCTAAACAATAAAAAAGAAAACATTTGACGTGAAAAGCCATGTAATTTTGTAGGAATGGCACCATGCATGCGCTCAGTTACAAAATGAAGCAGCACTTTTTATTATTTGTAGCTTATTTTAGTTACAGATGAGAGTTGAATCACTAAATAAAAATAAAAAGCACTGGGGATAAGTGCTAAAGCAAAACAGCGCCTGTGGTCTGGCAGGGAAGCAAAACAGTTGATGCGGACAGGATAAACAAAACAGGAGCAGACACAACACAAGAGGGGCTGGGAAAGATACGGTGAAAAAAAACAACATTGGGTGGGGCGAAAGGGCACACAGCCACACAATGGTACTGGGCAACACAGAGACTGAGGGGAGCACTGCAGCACACAGCGAGACAGAGGAGCACATCAGACACGCTTGCAGCTGGCACACTGAAGGCGTGCTAAAGGCAAGCATGTCTGTGGACCATGCCCAGCACGAGGAACCCTGGCTCTTCCACCCCATGAAGATACACTGCCACTGACCTCTGAACCCTGGACCTCGGACGCATCAACAGCTACTGCTGCCACTCATCCCCGCATACCTCCAGAGGACCGTTCTCCAGCCAACACTGACACTTCACTTTCAGCACTGAAGCAACCAATGCACCCAACACATCGACTGAGACAACCACAACATAACTACAGTGCATCATAATCAATGCACGTTCACTAGTTAAACACACCTCTGAGGTCTGGGACACAATCTCCTCCCTCACCTCAGATGTCATTTTCCTCACAGAAACCTGACTGAACCCCACTTCCACACAGGACATTCCCACCGCCATCCCTGAAGGTTACACATTACACATTCGGACCGAACCAACAAGCACAGAGGCAGAATTGCCATCATCTACAGGGACACCATCAGCTCCACGACATCCCCTGATGACTCGACACTGGTAATGGAGCAGTCAAACTTCCAACTCCACACTGACGGAAAATTCACCATCAGAGGCACCCTTGCCTACAGACGACTAGGACCAAGCCCCAGCTTCTGCAAAACCATCCCAAACTCCTCGCCCGCAAGCATTTGACTCTGAGCACTACATATTCCTAAGGGACCTCAACTTCCACCTCGATGACCCCAGCGATGCCAACTCTACCGACCTCCTGGAAAGCTTGAGCAACATCGGCCTCAAACAGCTTGTCACCAACCCTACCCAAATCGCATGACATATGCTTGACCCCATCTTCACCTCCATCAACAGAGTCAGGTCCATCCACACCACATCACTCACCTGGTCCGACCACCACAGCATATACTCCACTATTTCTGGACCCATATGCCATGGCACTGTCCCCCGCAGATCCACGCAAAGAAACTGGAAAAAGTTATCAAAAGATCAGTGGAAAGACACTCTCCGCTTCGACCTCCCAGACTCTATACACAACCCTGAACAAAGAGCAAAGAGCTTGTCCCAGTGGATCACAAATGTGCCTGTACCATCGCCCCCACCAGGACAGACAAGATCAAAGAACAAAGCAAAAGAGCAAGCTGGTTCACGGAGGAACTTCACTCCTCCAAATGCAACTACCGACAACTTGAAAGGAAGTGACGCATCAGCAAAAAAACAGAAGACCACACCGCCTGCAGGACCGCCCTCAACCAGTACCACTGCCTCCTGAAAGAAACCAAAAACACACTAGCAGACCGCGTCAGAGCCAGCACAAACCGCAGCAAAGGACTCTTCACCATTGTGAAGGAGTTCACCAATCCCGCAGTCACCAACAACGCCATCACTCCCTCCCAGGAACCGTGCGACAACCTTGCAGACTTCTTCCATGACAAGATCTCAGCTATCTACGAAAACTTTGATGCCAACCCTCCTCTGCAGGCAGCTCATATGCATAAACTCGAGCCCCGAACACCTTTTCACCCACTGGGAACTCCTCACCACGCAAGACACTATCTCCATCATATACTCCGTACACTCTGGAACACCCCCAGACCCTTGCCCCCACCACGTCTTCAACCTCGGAAGCAAGACAATCGGTGACGAGCTCAGGAAGGTCCTGAATACCTCTATCACCGCGGTCTCCTTCCCAGAGGTCTGGAAACATGCTGAAGTGAGGCCCCTCCTGAAAAAAACATCCGCCAACTCAGCCGAATTGAAGAACTACCGGCCCATCTCTCTGCTCCCCTATCCAGCAAAAGTTCTCAAGAAAGCGATCAACCAGCAACTCACCCAGCACCTAGAAGTCCACAACATCCTGGACTCCTCACAATCTGCATGTTGAGCTAACTACAGCACTGAGACAGTCCTGATTGCAGCCACAGATGACATCAGAGCCCTCCTGGACTGTTGGGAAATAACAGCCCTCATTTTCCTGAACTGGTCCGCCACATTTGACACCATCTCCTATCACATCCTGATCAACAGACTCCACCACTTCAGGATTCAAGGAAACACCCTCAAATGTACCTCACTAGCAGTACCCAAAGGATCATTCTCCCCCCATTCATCTCAGAGCCCAAGAAGATCATCTGTGGAGTCCTCCAATAATCGTCCCTCAGCTTGACCCTCTTCAACACCTACATGACCCCCCTGGCTATCATCGTCAGATCACACAGATTCAACATCCTCTCCTACATCGATGATACGCAGCTCATCCTCTAACTGTCCAAGATCCGCCCACCACAAAAGTAAAAAACTTCCACAGATGCATGATCAACGTAGAAGATTGGATGAAGGACAACTGTCTCAAACTCAACACCGAAAAAACAGAAGTCCTCATCTTTCGGAACAATACCTCGCCATGGACTGATGCATGGTGGCCCACAGAGATGGCACAACCCCGCCCCAACAGACCACATTCGCAACCTTGGCATCATCCTGGATAGCAAACTATCCATGAAGAAACAAGTTGCCGCAGTTTCATCCACCAGCTTCCACAACCTTCGCATGCTCCTCAAGATCTTCAGGTGGCTCCCAGCAGACACCAGAAGGACCGTAATGCAGGCCCTCATCGCCAGCAAACTGGACTACGGAAATACGCTCTATGTAGGAATCACAGCACACCTCCTGAAGAGACAATACAGAACTCAGGGGCAAGACTCGTTCTGGACCTCCCCCGAAGGACCCACATCACACCACATCTCAAAATAACTACACTGGCTTCTGATTCAGAAGAGATGTCACTTCAAGATGCTGACCCACACCTACAAGGCCCTGCACAATGAAGGACCAGCATACATCAATAAAAACTTGACCTTCCACCAACCAACCAGGCACCTCCGATCAGCTTCCCTCTCCCTCGCAGACACCCCACAGATCTGTGGAGCCAATAGCAGAGCATCCTCCTTCTCGTACCTGCCACCCAAGGCTTGGAACAACCTCTCCCCTGCACCTCAGGACCGCACCGTCACTCCAGGTATTCAGAAGAGAACTAAAGATGTGGAGGTTCGAATGATCATTTCTCCATGCAGCAGCATACAACTCCAGCGCCTCAAGACCTTCACGGGTGATTTGCTCTACAAATGTTTGTTTCATTGATTGATTGAGCAACACAAAGACAGGTGAAGCAACTCAGGGGATGGAAACAACACTGGAGGGGCAGAGAAGCACACGGCCAGACACAGTATCATGAAGAAAGGCAGTGGATTTGTGGAGACCACAGAAGCACCCGGCAAGACAGAGAAACAAGGAGACCAAGTGTGGATGTTAGAGAAGTAACGAGCAAGACAGAGCAACATTGAGATGGGAGGGGAGTACAGAACCACACATCTAGTCAGATCAACACGGACACAGGGACAGAGAAGCACATGGTGAGACACAGCAACATGGAGACTAGCCTGGCACACGAGGGAGACAGCTGGGTAAGACACACTCTCGTAGAGTGCCTAACTAAAATGAAAAAAATAGTACCCAAAAACCGAGCAGTGTAAGGACACAGTAATATATCCATGTTCCAGGGGAGGAAATAATTCTGGACCGGAAAGTAAATCACACAGAAGCCATCAAATACTAAGCAAGCAAATGAAAGCAACAATGAGGCCAACTAATAGTTAACAATAGGTGGGCCCAAGCCTACAAACTGCCTTGCAACAGACAGTTCATGCGCTGTCTTAAGTGAGACCTCAAAATGAAGTGACTAAACACTCATTGTGCACACCACCTCATCATGCTGAGGGCTTGGTGATGTCATTGATCGCAAAAATCATTAGACGAGAAAAGCAAATCTTATATAAAATAAGAATATTGTGGAAAGGTAGCCCTATTTTAATACTTTTGGCCTGATCTTGAGCACTTAAAAATAAATAAACGCAAGCATTAACCCACAAAATGCATAATTACAATCACAGCACAAGCAGTGCCTTCCGCGTTGCTGTTTTAGAAGGAAAAGGCAGCAAGTTGTGTGTTGCAGCTAAAGTGCGGCCGTTTCCATTATATTTTAACAGATTTGGTGCCAGGCGGTCCTGTTCCTTGCAGGTGGTTTTAGGGGCAGTCAACCAGCACCTTTACTTTTTAGAGTGCTGAAGAACAAGGATTTATAATCCAAAGGAGTCAAATGCAAACAAATAAATCCATGAGGGGGTAAGGCACGACATCCTGGCCCATGCTGTGATCTTTGCACATCAGTCGTTTTTTTTCTCTGAACGTTTGTTTTAGACTTTAAAATTGGCATTCCTAACATTCCATGACAAAATTTACGAAGTGTATCATCAATACTTAATAGACACCGTAGGCACTAGGGGCCAGATGTAGGAAGATTCCAAATTGCGACTTGCAATTTGCGAGTCCCTGCGACTCGCAAATTGCAAGTCGCAATTTGGAATGCAGAAAGGTGTCTCAGACACCTTCTGCAACTCGCAATGGGGTCGCAAAGACCCACCTCATTAATATTAATGAGGTGGGTCGCAATTTGCGACCCCATTGCGAGTAGGGGCACTCACGGGGATGGTGGCCTTCTGGAGACAGCAGACCACCATGTCCGTGACTGCTTTTTAATAAAGCAGGTTTTTTTTTCAAAGTGCAACCCGTTTTCCTTAAAGGAAAACGAGCTGCACTTTGAAAAAAAAAACGAAACCTTTAGTTTCGGTATTTTTCAGGGCAGGTAGTGGTCCATGGGACCACTGCCTGCTCTGAAAAACTATTTTTTTTCCAGACACAAAGGGGAAGGGGTCCCATGGGGACCCCTTCCCGTTTGCGCCTGGGTTACCATCCACTTCAAGTGGATGGTAACTGTGCTTTCATTTGCGACCTCTTTCGCGGTCGCAAATGAAAATGAATAGCATTGCGAGTAGCAAATAGGAAGGGAACACCCCTTCCTATTTGCGACTCGGAAATGCATTTTGCGAGTCGGATCCGACTCGCAAAATGCATTTCTGCATTCCGGTGAGGCTTTTGCGACTCGCAAACGGCGTTTTTCGCCATTTGCGGGTCGCAAAACCCTTGCTGCATCTGGCCATAGATCTTCCAGAACCAAAACCACCCTACAACTCGAGCCACCCAAGTCCAAAACAAGCCCAACTCCCCACACACCTCAGCCATCCCTATTGCTCCTTGCTGTACTAAACCTTCCATTCCTGCCCTATCCCGTCGGCACTCATGAGGCTGTTCAATGCTAGAGGCTACGAATCTAATGTTCTTTGTGTGGTTGTTAAATCTGGAAAGCGCAGTGATACGGCTTGGTGCAGCCGCCCTAATAAAAATATCAACAAAATAAATACATAACAAAATGACAGAGAAAAACGCCTGTTAAGTATTGGAATAAACAGGGCGTTAAGACATGAAATGTACTTCGGATTTCTAAAATGTTAAAAAGTTAAAATGCTTACACCAGCAATCAGCAGGGAAGACTAGATGTAATGTGTATAGATCGCCTTACCCGCTTGCTACTCAGCAGCTCTGTGGTAAAAAACGAATTATGATGATTACTGTATAGTCACGTTTATACAATTATAAAGAAAATCCAAGAATGTAAAAAACACACAACCGTTACTGGATGAGTGAATGCTGTCTGCTTCTCCCAAGGCTTATCCTGATTTGTTGCGAAGGGCCTGCTTTTTATTGTTTCCCACTTCCATAATTTTTCCCAAGGGCAAGACCACTGGAATTATATGATTCTGGGGTCGGGGCATTTTCCGCCTAATTATGCAATTGCTGCATTTGCCACATAATCTGTCATCTGCTGCTAAATATGCAGATTTCAACAAAAAATCTGTTTCTAGCACAAAAGGATCAAAAGTTACTATAACTGCAGTGACCCGTGTTGTTGCGCAGATGAAAGCCCTATGCAAAGGTTGACTGGTCATCTTTCAGTTGCCTGGTACTGTATTTGTGTATTAAACTAGTACTGATAGCGCGTCCAGTCCTTATAAATTACTTATATTTGGACACGCCAGAGGTCGGTGAATCTTTTGACCGAGTTGAGCCCTCTTCATCCAAAGAATTGTCGGATCTCTCAAATCAATAATCAATAACCATTTATAATCAATAACCAATACTCAATTAGTAATCAATCAACAAATTAGTTAAACAGAAAATCAGTAATTAGACACACCATGACTTTTCAGTCATGAATAACCACACCTGTTTATTAAAGGTTAATGAGTTTATTTCCCTATATTAACAAAGCTAACACAATATAAGTAAGTCTCAAAATCAAATGATATATGTATACAAACATTACTAGCTGTCCATAACGACGGAAGAAACGCAATCCACGCAAAATCTGGATTATAATGCACTCGGTTATAGCAATGCAAATCACTAATATGAGTAACTGAATTTGACTAATTGCATACATTGGTCAGCATAACAAGATTTCAATTCAGCATGGTGCATCAAGTGAATACCTCAACTAACCTCTGATTAGCATTGACATGTGGGGTTTCATGCGAAAATGAATTTATTCAACATAAATTTAGAAAACTTCTAGCTTAGGCTCTGTCAAAATAAGCAGTTGGTACCTAAGAAGGAAAATAAAACAAATAATACATTTATCCTTTCATAATTACCAAATACAATCAGCATTCAAGGTAAGTCTTCGTCCTTCAGGTACCAGTTCGATCAGCATGGGGCAGATTTCAAAGGGGCAAAGTTTAAGTCAAGTTTTCCTTGCAGCAGCAAGGAAAATGGGGCAAAAGTTATTGCATGGGCAAGACGGGGTAAAGTTAAGGTTAAAGTCTCTAGGGTGAGAATTCTCTTAAGTCTCTCTCTCTCTGGGATAGAGAAAAGCATCAAAGTGTCATTTAAAATGGCGTCTTGATTCTGGCTTCAAAAATGGCATCAAGAAAATGGCTGACTTCTCTTTGTCCGGTGGGTTTAAGTACGAAAACGTTCCAAATTCTTCAGGGTCTTCCATTGGAGGGTTCATAGGGTGGCTTCCTTTTGACCAATGAATAGTGTCTTTCTCTTAGTACTCATTTATGCATAAGGTGTCCTTGGAGCTTTGGAACACAAGTTGCAACAAAGTTTGCCAATTATTTCTGTATCAGTGTCTTTATTGTCTGCACCTGCAGAAACTGACCTTGCTTCAAAGGGGATGAAACTTGCCTAGCACGAAACCTTGAGATAAGTGTATTAGTCATTCTACTGGAAAAATACAGCTATAAAGGCACAAAATATATGTTTGTTAATACAAGTGAAAACCACGCAGTTAAAATTGAGACCAGGCGACTAGGCCAAAGCCTCTGCTAAATTTAAGCTAAGCATACAACAGTTCGAGCAAGAAAATCATAAGATACATCTGCAATTATGACGGATTACTACATTGTCGATTCTTCATGATTAATCAAGCTCGCTTGTACTAAATGGCGAACTACCTCGAGGGCACATTTTCTACATACATTATTTTTCTTTGCTAAAACACACATTGCATAATACGATTTTGTTACATGATATATGAATATTGGTTAGCCTTTCTTTTTCTGCTTCATCAGTACTAATGATGAAATGTGAAGTAATACTTCCCAAAATGTGCGGCTTTAGGTCGCATAATTTGCATTTTCTTGCTGCATAATTTAGTCAACACTGCCACAAAAGGTGGTACTCCACTGGTTCATAATTCCAGTGGCAATGTCCAAGGGTCATTGTGTGCAAGAATTCCTCTTTTCGTGCTCTGAAGAATTCCTAAATATTTCTATTAATTTGAAATGAAAAGCTTTCAAAGTTGAAAATGAATGAAAAACTGTAAATGAAATGTTTCCACACACCTCCTCACTCATCTTATTGCAGCAGAAGTGTTGGTACGTGCTGGCCAGAAATGGCAACAATTTGAATGCAGCTGCAAATGTTTTCTGGGACTGGAGTCCTCCCCACTCGGACACAAAAGGGTCAGGAGAGCTTCATTCACCCAAGGTAAACTCTACCCACAAACTGAAAGTCAGGAGAACTCATGATCGGTGATGTTTGTTGCCATATTAATGTGTTTCAAGCATTGAGAAGTGTCATACCAATAATCCTCTGCAAAATACGATTCTGGGGGGGTTGTAGTTGTCTTGCTACAATTTGGTATTAAATACCAAAACTTATATGAGACTTTCATCTTGGCCACTTCCGATAATTCAAACCATTGTTGTTGCACACAATCACATTTTACTTCTTCCTTTTTCTTTTGATAGGTCCTGTGGTACAGTATGACTTTATCGCTACATTTGTATTTTATTGCATGGCATAGATGTTTTTTGAATATACACCTTTCCATGGGTGTGTACCCACAACCTGCCCGTAAAGTATTGCCTCTTTGTGCAAAGGCGCATGAGCCTGGTTCATATAGAAAAGCAGTTTCAAGAAGGGTGCAATATTGTAATGTTTCAAAAGCAATACACCACTCTGGAGGATTTTACCGTATTTGAGCTTTTTCTATTATTTGCCAATTGCACATTACCCTTTGTTGCTGTCCATTGCTGACAGGCCGTTCAAGCCAATTCCATGTTGAAACCAAGCATCAACATAAAAGCCTCGTGACAACTTTCCGTAGGTTTCACCACCTCCACGCTCTCTATACATTGCACTTGATGTAATTTAGTGAACTATGTTCAACAAAACGACAATGCTGTCCTGATTTATAGGTAATATGCGGTGGGATTTCTGAAACTGACCTACCATACATGCACCCGTAACATGTATCGGCG
Organism: Pleurodeles waltl; assembly: GCF_031143425.1. Classification (NCBI taxonomy): domain Eukaryota; kingdom Metazoa; phylum Chordata; class Amphibia; order Caudata; family Salamandridae; genus Pleurodeles; species Pleurodeles waltl. The sequence goes on along the minus strand of NC_090450.1, from coordinate 740,783,112 downwards.
TTGGTAAAACCGTTTGTTAAGCTGCTCTAGTTGGATGACCTCTCAGGACATGGCATTTGAGGGATGCCAAGCTCTTCTTTTCATCTTTCATCAGCTCTACAAATTCCTTAACAAAGATGTCCTTTGGTTAATCGATCATATAGGGCTACAAAGTCCTTTATTTCTCTTTTTTGTAGCTTCAACGATAGGCTAATTAACGCACTCCGATCTCCCGCCTTTCGCACTCAACTCAGCTGCTCACTTTCTAAAATGGCCCCGAGGCCACGAGTGCTTTGCAGCCAGATGTAAACATTACCTCTTTGGTAGTGAAAGGGTGAGGGACTCAGCCCGGTCTTGCAAGTTTTACTGTCTATGCATGATTTGCATGGTGGGGCAGCAGTACTTGCTGTGCAGCAAGTTTAATAGATAAAAGAAGAAGCAGCTCATATCCTGCCAATAAACGGTGCCATGTTGCCTCATTCCTTGGAGTGTAAAGCCAAACATAACTAGAAGGGCTTTTGTTAGAGAACAGAGTGTGCTATTGTTTGACAAGGTTACTTAAGCCATATGAAAACAACCAAGTCCGCTTACCCTGAGAAGGGAGGTGATTGTCATAAAGAAGGCACTTTCCATAAAAGGAACTGCACCGGGCAAGGGAGTAAAGGCTAAAATGAATGTTCAGTAAGCTGTGTAATGAAAATGTTCATGCCAGTGAGGGGACAGGCGGCATTCTTGGGGAGATAATTCTTTTTGAGAATTAACAACACTGATTTTGAAGGTAGCCTGGTGTTCCCTACTTTGCAGGTAATAGCTATGGCAGCAATCTGTGTACCCGGAAGCGTATGTTAGATATGCCTTTTGTAAGTGCAACATGTTATAACTAATGTTGAGGATCGTGGCCTCCAAGTGCTGTGCATAGATTGGCCAACCATTTGCACTGTGCCTAAGAGAGTACGTCGTTTCCTAGTGCATGAGGACTGCGCTCAACTCATGAGGCAGTGGAGGAGGAGCCGGTAGTAAAGGAACATGTTGAGTGGTTACATTAGAATATGTACTTAATGGACTTTAGCAAATGAAGTAGCCATCAGGGTAGAGGTCTCCCGGCTGAATTAAGTGCATGCACTCCTGTTGATGACATGCCTTGGGGCCAGTAGTAAGAGGCAAAGCTAGATTGAAAGCAAGAGGTATCTTGTTCACATGGATGCACTTTAACTGTGCGGAGACAGACCCAGACTGAAATGGTTCATCTAACCATGTCAAATGCAGCCCCTGTACCCTGCTCAGGGAACCGGAAAACAGTTTGTAATTGGCAGGGGAATACATTAGTCTCAATTGCAATGTGTGCCTAGAAAAACGTAGGCGGATACGAATAGGATGCATATTGGTCTGTGCACAGTTTTAAAATCCAGCGAGTATATGCCACCTTACTCGAAATGCAGCGTCAGCACCTCCCACACTACTGTAGGTTGTCTGCTAGCCCTGTGACCCCCTGTATTGTGAGTTGGACCATCTGTACTCCTCATCCCACAAGGGAGGCAACTGTGTTGATAGTCACGTGCGGCTGGGCGTCGAGGAACAATCTGCTTTGGGAACAAGTTCTTGTTATTTAATCACTGCAGTCTGTGCTAAACACACGGTTCCACCAATATTAGAACTTCCCACTGCACAGTCTCTTGTAAGTATTGCCCTGCAAGTCACTATTGGAGTGGGTGCATGTGCAATTGTGTGTTTGGGACCAGTGCAATGCAATATTACATCATTCCCAACAGGTTCATTATCATTTACAGAGTCAGCGAATACAATATCTGGTAAAGGATAAGCAGCCTTTGAAATGCCATCTCTCTCTAATTGCTGGGGTGGGGTTTTTCTACCACCTTATGTAGTATGGTTCCCAAGAACATTTGTGTCTGTTGGAGGCAAGGTGATTTGTTTTTGCATTGACAGAGAACCCCAAAGTGTGGAGGAGAGAGGTGGCTTGTTGAGAGTGTGTGAGGCATTATACTCAGCTCCTGCTCTTTACTAGCCAGTCATTCAGACATGACAGACATGAATGCTGTTGCACAAGATGCACCACTACCATTGCAGACATTTACTAGTCACAAGGGGCTGTTGTGACCTCAAATGGCAAGACTTTGAATTGAAAAGGATCTCCTTTTATCACAAACCTCAGGTGCTGGAGGAGAGCTGGGTGATTGGAGATCTGAGGGTAGGCATCCTTGAGATCAATGGTCCTTGACACAGAGTAGTCGAAAGACATCTTGAAGCACAGTCATTTTGAATTGCTTTGACGTGATGCATAGAGTGTTCATATGTCCAGTATTCGCTTGAACAGCCCGTCTTTCTTGGAGATGGGGAAAGTACAGGGAATAGATGATGTTTTCTTGCTGATGTGGATGGATAGGTGCTGTAGTTCTCTTTGGGAGTGCACTTCACTTCCTCTAGCAACAGCCATTAGTATTCTTGGCTGATGCTGTGCCAGGGTGTTGGGATAGTTGGGGGTGAGGTGTGGAATTCCAGGTACTAGCCATAGGTGATGATGGAAAACACCTGGTGGTCCACGGTTATAGCTTCCCACTGAGGAAGGTATACCCTGATTTTTTTCCTGGACAGGTGTTGAGTGGTTAGGGAAAATATGTGGAAGGTCACTGTTTTGAGGCAGAGAAATACTTGTTGTGTGCATCTCTGGCCTTTCTGCTGCCATTTACATATAATTCACATTTGGAACATGTTTTAGTGACTTCCAATTCAAAAAAGGTGTGATTGTCTTAGTGGTGAGAATGTCCACTGGTGCATGTGTTTTCTGGAAGTAAAACCCAGATTTCTGGGGCTGATTTTGAAGCACCCCTATAGCCTTCACCATCTGTGTGTGCTTCTTGATATTTTCCAACATGGAGTCCACTTGTGGGAAAAGAGATGTTCCCTGTCAGAGGGCAAGATGATGAGGTGTAGTTTAAAATCTAGGCAGAAACAAGACACTCTTATCCTAGAATGTCCCAGAGAACACTAGTGTTTATCTAGCATGAGGCTGTATCAGCAGCATCAAGGAATAACCTGGTATTGGTGTTTGAAATTGTTTTGCCATTTTAGACAGTTTCTTTGCCTCTCTTTGTATGGCCTATGGAAGGTGCTAGTTGGGGTCCAGCATTTACTCACATTGTGTTTGCTATAAGTGGAGAGCTAGCCAGCAGAGTTGTGGTGCACCATTGATTGGCAGCTCCCAATGCCACCCGCATACCCATGGCATTGATTTTCTTGTTCATCTTATTGGGTAGAGGGTTGTCTATGGCCTAAGAGAACAATCTCTTATACACCATGTGTACAATACGAGAGTTAAGAGAAAGATGCCTGCTAATGTGGAAGGGATCTTGCAGGGTGGCCTTGTTTATCTTTTCTGTGATGATACGTCTTCTATGGGCCTTTTAAATTTTATTTAAAACACTTTCACATACTGTTAAAGATAGGTAAGTACTGAACATACTGTTCATTTTTTGAGGGGTGCTCGATAAGAAAATATACTTCCTCCAGCTGGAGTTTCAGCTTATGATGGTCATGAAATGCAGCAGTGTGGTCAGAAAGGGAATGTTTTTTGGGGCATGAATCCAAAGATGGGTCCCATGCGGGATCAACATTATGATTCTGTCAAGGGTCATCCCTGTCATCAGTTTAGGCGTGGTTTGACTTCCTGTGGGTTCCTGGTCTGAGTCTGTATGGATAGACTGGGCTGTGGATGGCGAATATGCTACTTAGAATGCAGGTGGTGGTATGGGTTCCCTAAGCTTTTTCTTTCTCCAAAATTACCTCTTTAAACCTTAGATGATATTGTTGATGTGGGGTTGTCCAAGTAATGGAGGCCATGAAAGGAGGTGGCTGAGACTTGATCAATATAGATGAAACTTTTCCATACTTCAGGCTGATGGCCTTGGTCTTCAGCAGAAAGAGGATTGCTAGGAGTCAGTCACAGTACCCACCTCAAGAGTGTCTTTGGAGTTAATCTCAGTTATGAGACAGACTACACAGACTCTTGGAGTGGAGGCTGTGTATCTCAGCACTGAGGCTCAAGCTGCAGGGCTCAAGGAGTCTTTGGCTTTAAAAGGGCTCTTTGAAGCCAAGAGTATTTGGAGACTACAGGTGCTGCAGACTGTCCATGCTTTTCAGCAGGAGGTATATGGCTTAAGACATGGTTCTCTCAAGGGTGTTCTTGCCCTGAAGCTGAGGCTCTGCTCATAATCAGACTCTTGAGGGAAGACCCTTGGTATTGTTGATTGTGGGACTTAAGGAGTGGTCTTGGTCTTTGTCCTGGGTGTAGATTATACACAGGGTTTGGAGATGAATGCTCTCCAAAGTCAGAGTTGTTGGAGGGCAAATATTCTCGAACTTTGCACTGACTCTGGAGCACTGTCTCTGCCACAGTAAGTCCCTTCCACATCTTCATCCCCTGTGCAGTAGCTCAGGAAATCCTTGGTGCTGCATCCGGTATTGTGCCCCCCATCTACCTCTTCATTGCTGGTTTGTCTTTTTGAACCATAAGGCGTTACAGGGCGAACAGCTGGACTCACTATGGTCCTTCAGGAGATAGAGGTTACAGACTTGATGCTTGTATGACCACAGAAACTTACTGTTACAATTAGGGAAATATTTAAAAGGCATGCTTGCCATACCTTCCATCCACAAGAGTCATTATCATGTGACCTGGCCCTTGGCTTCTTGGTCCCATTTGGCTCCAAAATAGTCAATGGTCATATGAAACTCTTCTAAAGAGTTCAATGCTTACATCAAAACCTTTTGTTTGCAAATTATCATCCTGGTGCCTCAGTGACTTGAAGCTCTTGGCTCGTGTATCACCACAGTGCAGAACACTCTAAAATACATCCGAATGAGATGGGAGAAAAATGCATTCTGGGGTGGGGTTGATTTATTGGTAAATTGCAAGTTTCATGAGGAGTTGTCACGAGCCACCTCAAAACCTCTTCTGTGAAGAAAAACAATTTGTAATGTCAGTGCTCAACAATAGATGGAAGAAGTGGGCACAGCATGTGATCTAGAGCAGCATATGCTGCAAACAATTCACCTGCAAGTTACTACAGAGGTTCAAGGTAATACTTTTTTAAAGGGGCCATTAACCACTGAATTGTTGACTAGAAGCAGTTTTATGCACTATGCAGTGATAGAAGATGAAAATGGTGAATAGAAAATAGAATCCATGGCATTATGACGCTGCATTAGACATGCCTGTGAAAATAAATGCACAAATAAATCCCCTGTAACTCTAACAGTAGTTTAGGAAGTGAAGGAAAAAGAGATCTTGCTGACAGTTAACTCACATGTTCATACCCATTAGCCTGGCAGGTCAAGTTTTAGCACAAGGATTGGAAGGTGCTCCTGTTCTGAAGGAAAGGAGATAATGGGGATATGTCTAGGCCACCCTCAGGGTCTACTAAATGGTATCAACTCTTACTATGCAAGAGATACATGTAAGAAGTTTCAGTAACGTATGTTCAGATCAAACTTTTCTAAAAGAAACATCACATGACATGAGAAACTCTTTGCTGACTCTGCTGGAAATAATCTGAATATATATGTAGGAGATTGGCACATTTCAAAACCGTGGAATTCACATTTTAAGGCACCTGACATTACCCTTGACCAATCACTGACCAGGGGGTTGCTGGGCCACTTCTTGAGGAAACAGTGGATTTGAATACCTGTAGAAATAGGGAGATACATCTGGACAAGGAGCTTGAGAAAATATGCCAGTCCACCACCGGTTGGAATTCAGACTTCAATATTCAGGTGCACTCTCATGTAAAGTTTCTCTCATCCGGGGTGACTGACTATCCACCTCCAGCTATGTCATTGAAAGCTACAAGGGAAAAAGCTTTAAAGGGACATAATCCTATCAGGGAGTGGAAGGAGATCATACATTGCTTAACACAATGTCTAAGGTGGAGACAAGAGATATGGAAAGGTGAAGGGCCTCGGGATCTGGGTACAAGCAGACTGGAGACAAGCAGGAAGCATAGCAGTCAATGGGTGCGACTGTACGATGGACATAGCTAAGAGAGACAAGCAGGGTATTAGAACAAGGAAGTATGGAGAATAGCCGGACTCCATAAAAGTGTTTAATTCTGGCCATAGGTAAAGGAAAATAACTGAGAAGGAAGTGAGTAACAATAAAATATCCTAAATTCACAAGCTAAACAACCCAAAGCTAGCAATGAAATGAACCATTTCTTTCCACCATGCACATTCTCATTATCATCTCCAAACTCTCACAGTTTTGCAAGCACTCTCCCACTTTCTTTTAGGTACACCCTTATCCTCTCTTTTGGACACTCACTTAGTAGGTTAGCTCATGTAGATCGGACACCATGATATCACGCCCGGCCTTTACTGTTATTGTTCTCAGAATTGGTGGTTCAACTGGGTAATATGGAACTGACTGAAGACTGCAGCTCCATGCACTCATACTCATGAACTATCTACACTCAAACTCATAAACAATCTGGCCTAACCTGTTATATCGCCTGTTGACCCTCTGAGTTCTCGATATTGTTTTACTTGTTACTTTTAAAGTGCATTAATGACTCATGGGCATGAAGAGCTACATATCATTGAAAAACAAATTAAAACGCATTCCCAGAATGAATTAACTTGCCAAATAAATCGCCATGACTGGAAGCATGCCATCCTGGCCTCTTTATTTTTTTATTTAAATACATTCGGTCCAAAAAATTTGGACCATTTAAAATCAAAAGAAAAACACAGTTTTACATGATTGTATAAAATCCATTGGAATCGCAATAACTCATCATAATTCATAATAACAATCATTCAAGATACTATAGAAGTCTGATAATCAGCTAACGTATCAAATATTTCAATAAAATCCTTGCAACTAAAATTAAAATTAGCTTATGCGGTCTCAATTTACTCCTAAAAAGGTCCAGAATTCTTGCTAAAATACAGGAAAAGATGTTGCATATAAATTAGTAAAATCAAACAGGGTACTTAGCATGTATTAAGAGATAAAAGAAGGAACGAAGAAATATAGATCTGATTGAAATCTCCCTCTGTGAACAGACAAAGGCTCAGCCTAAAGCTCTTGGGGCCTCTCTACAGAAATGAGCCTACGACGGATACACCAAGCCTCCGATAAAAATTTGGTAACTGAGGAGGCAACCAGTGTAGATGTTTCATATTTGCATATTCTGATGGCATTGACTCTGTCCGACAGTAATAGATTTTTACAGAGGGGAATAATCCACTTTCCTCTAGGGTTCTTATATGAGGGACAGAAAAACAGAATATGCTCGATTGTATCTTTATAAAGAGGACAGGATATGCATCTATCAGTCGAAGGGACGCTGGATGACCAGTGGGCCGTATAGATATTAGTAGGCAGGGAACCATATCTAAGCTGTAGATAAAGGGCACGAGCATGAGATGGCATAGGGAGGTTCATGAAAATCTCGGGCCAAGGTTCATGTTTAATTTGGAGAAATTCTGTTGTTAACCTACCCAGCCCGTTTTGGCGCAGTATATCTTCGTTGACTTTTTCCCAATATCTTCTTTTAACGAGATGTCTTGCGTTATTGGGAATCAGTTCCGGGTGTTCCCAGTAATGGGAGAGACCTAAATTAACCCAAGCAGATTTCATCTCCTGCAGCCATTGGATTCTAATCGGGCCCTGAGGAGTAGCTATAAGTTCCCTCACCGCCGCCCTATATGGTTCGAGTTCAGGAGTTGTCCAAAGGCGGATCCAATAAGAAAGCGGTCTCAGGGCCGCTGTGGTTTTAATGCTGTTTAACCCTAAGTCGAGCCTGAGAGGAATCATTGGGGTACTTACCCCTAACCAGGAAACCTGTCTAAGGAAGTTGTTTTCTTTTGTTTGTAAAATATCCAGTCTTCTGTGTAATCCCCAGAGTTCTGCTCCATACAAGGCCACCGCACGGATTTGGGCATTATAGATCTCAGCAATTATAATCAAAGTGGAACTCAGGACCTTCCTGGACCTACGTACTAGGGCCCCACCTCTTTGACTTAAAATAAGTGCCCCTTTACCAATGGCGGCCTCCCATTTTCCTGTGGTTGATAATCTAATACCCAAATAGTCAAACTCTTCCACTTTCTCCAGTGGTATTGAATTCATTTCAATTTTGACACGTGGTCGTTTCCTTAGAGAGCTATATATCATAAATTTCGTTTTTTTGGCATTAAGGTCAAGCCCAAAATCCCTACAATAAGCACAAAATTGGTTAACCAAATTTTGAATCCCCACAGGAGATTTGGCTAGCAAAATTGTATCGTCCGAATAATCGCCATGACTGGAAGCATGTCATCCTGGCCTCCTTGAGCGAGGTACATACAGCCAGCCCCTCGCCCCTTTTCTTCAATCACTTTCGCTAACTCCATCATGCAGACTCGGTTAGGCCTCTTCTCTCACTCTCACCCATCTAATTCAGCAGAGGTATATTAGAATAGCGGTTGTTTAGCTGTGGTCCGCGGACCCATGGATGGCCCCTAGTCAGAGTGTACATGACTGTTTAGAAAATAAATACTATTAGCAGATAAATAGGGTACATATTAAAAAAATAAAATCGAAAGTTTTAAAACGCTTTGCAAATGGGAAGGAATTAGAAAATGAAACTTAAAAATTAAGTTGGTATCCTTCTTTTGATTTGCGAAAGCAGTACAAGTACAGCAAACAATCTAATATTGACGATTCGTGGCCTCAGTTGAAGCAGCACTGGAATGTGATGACAAAAAGAAAGCATGCATTAGTAGCCAAAAAGACAAAGTTATGTGCTATAATCTAGAATACTGCATCGTCTTTTTTAAATGAAACTACATTTTGGAAAGCTACGACCTTCTCATTAAATAAAAATGTTGAATTCCGCATAATTTGTAGTTGTTAAATATAATATTTCATACTTTGTGTATTTGGTTGATGTGTGCTTGTTTCTATATTTTTGTTCATTCTTTTGAGATTCAGTATTGTGGAATTGCTTAGGCAGGGGGTTCCCTGATTGCAGCTGTAAGGGATCCACAGAAGTCAAATTTTTAAAAACCTTTCAATTCAGTTGCTCATCTTAGTTAATTTGGCCCATTAGATCTCAGTGTCCCTCATCATCAGTGCTACTAATGTGTGCCTGATAATTTAGTTAGCATCGGTCTCATGTTTTGTGTTGTTTGTGATAAATAAAGCTTTGACTACCACCTAGGTCCTGCAGTGTCTGCACTGGAAGGTTTGGCCCAGTCACCTTCGGTACGTGTTTCATTGAACACTCACCTGCAGACTGAAGCATGAGGCTGCCAAGCCTAAAGGTTATATAATTGGCAACCACGAACCAGGAAGCTAACAGCTAAGAGCAGGAAAAGTACCTAAGAGAAGAAACCCAGTGTTCACTGTTATTGAAAACAAAGCAGCTAGGCCATTCGCTTGTTATTTCCCGTATAGATGACAAGGCTGTTTAACATAGCTAATATCTCAGTGTTTTTTATACCTGTGACCAGCAGCTAAATACAAAGTCTAATTGATTGTCTTAGTTTGGCAAAAATTCCTCTATGAAGTTATAGAGGAAAACAATACGTTTCACTCGCAGGTGACTACGTTTAGTTACACATGGATAAACAGTACTTTGTGAAACAATGGACACAGAAAACAACAAGTATTTGTTAAATATATATCCATCCCTTTTTCCCCTTTGAATCAAGGGTGTCAGTGTAGGTTCTGGAGGCGAGATCCACTTTAAAGTTTCAACCAAATAAGAAAAATGTACATAGTATGAATCTTATGCAACCCTAATATTGTGAACATCTGGCAAGGAACCGGCACTACTGAACCTGAAATTGCAATGAATACACATGCTCTAAACGGTGTGATACTTCTTTTTCACAACACATCCTGTCTTCCCATATATAACACTGTAGGAAAGTGCCCTTTTTTAGCATGAATACCCCCACTTTTTGCCTGGTACATGATGTGATGTTGGTTGAAAGTGCACCGGGTTCCTGCCAACCAGGTCCCCAGTGCCAGATCTCTTTCCCCAAAATTGTACTGTTGTGTCCCCCAATTGGCACAACCTTTAGCACCCCCTCTAAGTCCTTAGTGAATGGTACCCCTGGTACCTAGGGCCTGGGGTACTAAAGAAGGTCCTTGAGGGCTGCAGCATTAATTTTGCCACCCTAATGGACCCCTCATCAAGCACACACAGTGATGCCACCACAGGCTGCTTGTCTTGGTGGAGTCAAGATTGAAAACACAACCTGTTACACATCCCTGTGTGCCAAGTACCCTATCACTTCATATGATATTTGTAAGTCACCCCTAAAGAATGCCTTCTGGCAGGGTGCACGATGTCACATATGAGGATATACCTGCATGAGCAGATATGCCCCTGCTAGGTCTTTGTCAATTGGTGGACATAGTAAGTGGACAGGGAAGCCATTTGAAATACATGTGCTGGACACTGGTCAATACGAGTTCCCCAGCTACATGATGGCATCACTGAAACTAAGGATGTTTGGTATCAAACATCTCATATTAATAAGCCCTCACTGAATTCAGAGATGGATTTATTAATACCTGCACCCAGCGGGCACCTTGCAGGTGCCCCCTGCAAAACCTATGACGTCTTGTCTTGCTAACTTAGACTACATTTTATCAAACCGTGACCCTACTAGAATAGTTACGGGGGTGGGGGGTTACAGATCTTAATTATTTCTACTTATTTCTACAGTTTATCAATTTACTTCTATCTGCATACCTTCAGCATTGATACAAATCCATTCCAAAACACAAGGGGGAAGCCTGCAGTAAGAGTCTGTTAGGTGTTCTGTGGACATAATAAACATAGCCATGAGGATGATTTCCAAAAATGTATTTTCTTCAAATGTCAGAACATTTCGTTTTACATATGTGCATTTATCACACTTCGGTTGAGGCTTTTGATCTGTCAGACAAGTTTAAAAGTGAAAAAAATTAACATTGGATATGATACAGAAGATAAAAGGCAAGGTGACATAAGGGAAAATGGAGTGCTGGCAGAGTTGTGAGCTGGTTGAAAAGTAAAGGGGCATTACAACAATTCCGGATTGGATGTGTTGGACCTCCTAGTCAAAGGGAGGCAAGAGAGTGCTTTTTAGTCATCCAATCTGGTAGGTTACCTGTCTGTGTTGGCTAGTCTCAACTAAAAAGAACCTAGATGCTAGTGAAGCTAAAGGCTGGAAAGGGACCTCTGGTGCCTTCACAATTTAACTTGTAGTAATGAGGCTAGGATGTCACAGACCAACTTTAATGCTTGAGGATTTCTTTCTCATTTTCCCTACTGTGCTTTGAGGTATCCAGCACATTGCTTTCCCTCGAACTAAACATCGTTGTGTTGAACTGAATCCCTTTCAATGTCTATCCCCAATGGTCTTTTTAAGTCATCTGCCCCAGAACTTCACATTCATTGAGACAGAATACATCTAATTGCACAAGGCCTCCCAGGCTTCATGGAGCATCATTCTGGGGCTTTCATCAATCAATCCTTGTCAATTAAGGGCTATAATCTGGGAGGCGTGGCGACGACTGCCTCCAAGATAGCCGCTACCCAGTGTTGCCGGATTGGGCCATTTGCCACACAAATGGGCGAGATATTTCCAGTTTGTGCAGGAAAAACATCCCCAGAGGGCTGGAGAAAACTGGGCAATATTTGCCCCTTTCTGCTCAAAATGTCCAAAATCGGCAGCACCCACAGACACTTGGCAAAATGAAGGCAGGCTGTGAGGCTCTGCTGAATGCAGGCTCTTCAAGGAGAGTTTTTGTTGCTTGCTTCGTGGTGTGGGCAGGCCTCAGAGTTCTGGTTACCGGTGAGCCCTGCCAGTCCACCAGCCTGCACCTGTGCTGAGCCCGAGTGTTTAGTAATAGAGAAGGGACATAAACGGCAGTAAGATAACTGGTGATTGTAACTTTCTATGAACTGCCCTGCAAAAGCTACCTTCATTTTCAACATGTCTTTACTCCGTTTGTATCAATCATTGGTTGGGCATGATTAAGCAAGTTCTAGAGCACATTTTAAAGTGCTTTCTTCTTATATTTACTGTTAAAGGTATGTACTGATGAGAGGAAAAATATTGTATTTCCGCAATTTTGCTAATTTTTCTACTCCCTGGGACCTTAACGTACTGCTCATGCTGGTAAATATCCGACCTGCTGGCAACTCTATTTGTAACATGGAAATCTCAGATTTGTGATGTGTTTAGATCGCTGAGTGGTTTGCTTCATTTGTCACAGATACCCCTTAGTCACTTGAAGTTAATATCCTTCTAATCTAGCACAGTGAGCTGTGAACTGATATCCGGGAGATGCATGCAGACTGAAACTAATAGCCTCAGACCTTTTATTTTTTTTCTCAAGCTTTCATTACTCCAAGGTTTTTAAAAAAGAGTTCCTTTGAGTAAAAATAAAGTCTAATTAGCACTGGCAGTCATTACATCATGTTTTGTATCTCCACTTTGTGTTTCTCAAGATTAAGGCCCATATTTATACATTTTGATGCAAAACTGCGCAAACGCAGTTTTGCGTCAAAAAGTATAGCGCCAGCTTACGTCATTCCTGAGTGCCAGCCGGATGCCAAATTTATGGAACCCTGCAAGCCGGCACAAAGGGTGGGCTTGCGTCTGGGAAAATGACATTAGGCGGATGGGGTGGTGGTATGGGGGAAGGGAGTTTTGCTCCAAAAAATGGTATTAGGCTGGTTACAGGCAAAAAAAATGCCTTCAACCAGCCTAGCGTCATTTCCGGATGCAAAACCATCCATAGCACATGACTCCATTTTATAAGAGACAGGAGTCATGCTCACCATCCCAGTGGCCAGCACAGGGGACAAGGGTCCCCTGGGCATGGCCATTGCACCCAGTGCCATGTAGGGGGGCCAATTTCAGGGCCCCAATGGCACTTTGAAAATATTTTTTAAATACTTACCTATACTTACCTGGGATGGGGTCCCTCTTCCTCTGGTGTCCCTCTGGTGTGGGTGGGGGTGTTCCTGGGGCTTGGACTGGGCACCTGCGGACCCATTCCATGTTGTTTAACCATGGAAATGGTCTACAGGTCCCATAACGCTGGGTCTGACCCAGGCGTTAAATAATGGTGCAAAGCAAGCTTTGCACCATTATTTAGCCCCTCCTCCCACCTGTGCGTCATTTTAGCATGGGGAAGTAAATATGGGGATAACACCTTTTTTTAGATGGCAACACCTACCTTGCATCTCATTGACGCAAGGTAGGTTCACGCGTCTAAAAAATGGCGCAAACTCAAAATTTTGATGTTTAGATAGGTTGAACGTCAAAATATAAATATTGTATGGTATTGTATTGTAACCGTATTTATATAGCGCTTACTACCCCTGACGAGGCGTCGAAGCGCTTTTCGGTGAGTAGCACGCTACTCTGGAACCCAACAAGAATTAGTGATGGATTAGTATCGGGAAATAATGAGTAGAGTTTTAGTATTAATATGAGTTAATTTGAGCCATGGATATGAGAGTTTGTTAGTTTGATTTACTGGAGTAATGGAGGGGTGGAGGAGGAAAGAAATCCAGAATTGTTAATTGGGAGTTTATCCTTAATTTACTCAACCCAAAGGCTTGGGATGAGTAAAGGGGGATGGAGGAGGGAAGAGTATGTGGAAGGGTTAGGGAGAGCATATTCCCCTTCTTGTCTGAACCCTACCTCACAAAAGCAGGGGTCCCCCAAGGGTCAATCATCTCACCTTTGCTTTTCAACATCTACATGATATCTTTACCAGAACTGATCAATGATTTCCATCTCACATGCTACAACTATGCAGATGACACACAAATACTACTTAAATTAGAATGCCCCAAAAACATTGAAAACTCACAAATCTTCAGTTGCCTCAGAGCCGTTGATCAGTGGATGACCTGGAGCCATCTCAAACTAAGGCCCATATTTATACTTTTTTAGCACCGCATACCTCCAAAACAGAAATACTCATATGTGGTGACTGGAAAAATGATGACCCTCTGTACGTCTGGCCTGATGATCTCGGACCACCTCCTCAATTATCCAAGAAAGTTAAAAACCTAGGAATCACCATGGATTCCAAGTTAACTATGAAAGCCCAAGTGGACAAATTAGCACAAACAAGCTTCATCACCTTGAAGACTTTACAACGCATCTTCCCCCACCTCGGATTTCCACACAAGGTGCAAGCTACTATCTCGCTTGTACTATCCAAACTGGATTATGCCAATGGCCTCTACCATGGGTCATCTCTATCTGTCATGAAGAAACTACAACGTATCCAGAATTCCGCAGCCAGGCTACTATTACATGTAAAGCCGCAAGCCCACATCTCCCCTGCCTTGAGAGCACTACACTGGTTACCCGTTGCCAGAAGATGCACTTTCAAGCTGCTTTGTATCGCCCACAAAACTATACATGGAACAGGACCGCTTTTTATCAGAAACAAAATAACCAAAGACATCCAACAAAGAAACCTCCGCTCAAGATTGGCACCCCGCCTTAGAACACCACCATTCAAGAAAAAGACTATAGGTGGTACATCCTTCTCCGTTCAAGCAGCCAAACTATGGAATTCATTACCCCCAACTATAAGAGCCACAGATAACTTTCTTGTCTTCAGAAAACTACTCAACAGTTGGCTCTTTCCTTCATAACCACCATATTCAAACAACTATGAACTGCATATGCCTATGTTGATAAATATTTTTTTCAGATTATGTGTATATTTCTAGTTATGTATAGTTTCTTTAAAAAATATGTATCGCTACTATGTCATAACAATAAAATACACACACACTCTTTAAACCTATTTGACTAAGTATATTTTACCCATGGTTTTAATTATGTATTGTATGTGCATATGGAGTTTTGCACCAAATTTGCGTTTGAAAAAAGTAAGCAAATTCAGTGCAAATGGAGTATAAATATGCCCCTAAATTCTCTTAACCAGTGCTTAATTGTAGGAAAAGTAGAAAACCACGGCACATCACAGGATCAAGATGAGAATGCTTTATTCCTTGGTAACAAATCAGGGCTGAAATCCTCTGGTGTCATGAAACGCACTAGATGCGTGATATGGGAACACAGTGCTTTCTTCAAGTTTGTATAACAACAGCCGACACGTGTTTCGTCATCCTTGACTTTTTCAAGGCTTACTAGATATGAACTATGAAGTTAAATTTGATAGGACTCCAAAATTTCAAGAATTGTACAGCAAGGTGTACAAATAGTAGCATGGAAGCATTCAAATGAATTAGACCCTGGTAAGTCTGTAGAGCGTCCGATCTGTTAAGAACCGAGTGTGGGTAGCGTCGTCCAGAGTACCTGGTGGCTGCCAGTGGGGCCCAAATAGCATGCGTTTTCTGATGACTGTCATTTATATTTCCTCATCAGATAATGACTGTGAGCAAGACATATAAAAAACACACAAACTAGAAAGAGAAACGGAGAAAGCAGGGGCTGGCAAGAGAGAAGTAAAGGGGCATCAATGTCTAGAAGTAGATTACGGAGGCCTGAGGTGAATTCCAGAGTATGCAGCCTCTGTATTTAGGGTGCCAATTTTTAAAAGCACCTTTGGAGCAGACCTTTGACCACTGTCACTCGTTCTTTTAAAAAATTAAGCACTACTCTTAACATATAACGTTCTCATTGCATTATGTAAAACCCCAGGTACATTGATTTGCACACTTGTATGATTCACTGTCTTTGTATAGCATGTGTGTGTGAAGTAAAGTGTTCTGACACCCTACATTAGGATGAATAGCACTATAAAATAAATTGAACAAAAAATAAATTAGTAAGCAGCATTTATATAGTTAGTGTAATTACTCGTTCCAACATACATTTGACAGTTTTACAGTACATGCATATCTCTTACATACAGGAAATGAACAGAGTCAAAGCCTCCCTTCAAATCATAGTTTTGGTTAAGCACCTATGAAGTGACTACAAGTTGTGTCTGTTCCCCTCCCCTCCATTGCATACATACTTAGCTGTTAGACTCCAGATAGCATTGAGCCAGGACAGGACTCCAACAAAAGGGGGGCTGACGGTCCATTAAATGAAGACATTGTTTTAGGCCCAGATTTAAGTGAGAATAAGAACCCCCCTACAAGTTGCTGCTCTCAAAGTAAAGCAGGCACTGTGCGGCTGATGCTGAATGTGTCCTGGTGTTGGCAGATTACACCAGGACAAATTCAGTGTATTTCACTGATGTTGGCCCGATCTCAGAGCTACCTCAATAATAGCTGTCAGATCCTCCTCATTTCCTGCACTGATTAAAGGAAAACTCTACATGAGGAGAGAGTGGAAACTGGTGCTGAAGCGGAAAGAGGTGAGGTATGCAAATTGAGGATTTCAAAAAAATGTGGGGATAAAAGGGACCCCACAGCCCTACCCTCACTTCACCCAGATGGGCATGCAAAACTGGTCATGATTCAGCATCCTGTTGCACATGTGTGGTGCTGCTTTCATTTGCAATGTGAATGTATGTGACCATCGATCTGTGCACTTTGCAGAGAGGCCAAGATTGCATGTGAATTCACTCTAAACTCTTTAATGACCCATGGCAGGCACTGTGAGAAACCTGTACCACCTTCAGTCTCAGGGCTCACAATTGTGCCCGTTATGAACTCCCACCCAAAATCTGAACTTACCAGACACCGACTCATGGGACACAGTTCTGAATATGTACTGAATAGTAGTCGTGTGTTGAATGAAAATAAAACTACAGAAACATAGCATCTCAAAAAAGGAAATGATCTGATCATATGGATAAGTTTAAGCATGTGAAATGTCAACAGGGACTACTTTTCTGCCATGTATTACCTTGGGGTTTTATTAGTTACTGTTAAGAAATTGATCTGTACATTTGCCGTTAAAGTTAGAACATGAATGTAGATATCTTTTCAAAATCAATTTTAGGATCCACCCCACGTAAATTCCATTGTGGGTGATTGCTATAAAGGAGCTGCACAGTCTCATGAGATTGCTTACGACAACGGTCGTGTGACAGCAGAACAGCCCAAATGATGAAGTGGAATGGATTGTGATGAGACAAGAGAAATTATGATAGTGTCAGATGTTGGGGAGAAGTTGGTGCAGTATGTTTTGAGAAAAGGGGTCTTCTAAACACCAAGCAAACACATCTGCTTCATGCCAAGGCCGTAAGCATTAGCCTAGTTTTTGCAGCAACACAAAGGTGACAACACATGCCCTGTCTAACTTTTAGTGCCAGTGCTTGTGGTCGTGTTGAAGGACTTTGAAGTGGAGGGCAGGGAAGGGAATTTGTTAGAGTAAGTTCATGTCTCTTTTCTGGCCTTTTCAGACATTTTAACTGTAGGGGTGTGGGCCTCTGCTCTTACTGCGGTAGCCCTTGTAGCTCTCAAACAGGACACTGCTCCTAGTCTTTTAAGTATGTTCACATGGTCTTTTCATACTTAAGCACACTTGCTACTTATGTGCCTCAACCTTTATGCTTATTGTTTCCCAAACTGCCATATATACCTTGTAAAAGATACTTTTTTGTTTGAATATCTTCAGACAATTAGATGTAATGCAAACCTTGTCAGACAAAGCATGCTGGAATTATTTTAACTCAAAGGTCATTTCATTATACATGTGTCATTGTGTGGCGTTAATCTGTTCAATATTCTTTTTTTGGAGCCACATTGCTGAAATAGCTTTGATGCTTCTGTTCTAAGATTTAATTGAAGGTTGATTATAATCTGCTTTTGTAGATTTATTCCATGAGTGCCAGGCTCGAGTTTGGATTTGTTATGCCAGAAGGGCCAATTAGAAAGCCGCAGTGGGGAGTGGTTTCCTAAATGAATGTTTTTAACAGAAGTTTGGCATGATTGCAGAAGTCTATTGGTGTCCATTGTACCTCCTCCAACTATATGTGTATTGAATAGACTTTAGAATTATCCTTTAAAAAAAGCATTGGAAGCTAATTTTGCATAATTTGAGAGTTGCATTTTTGGGCTTGTTTTTGGGCTGATACAGATCTGCTTTGGGCTGAATTTGGGCCTGTACTCGGATAAATTTGGGCTTTGGACGGGTCCCACAATCTGGAAATACTGCTGCTACTTTGTGAGGCTCTGGCGGCGCCAGCCTTATAATCGACCAAATCACTGCCATCATCACCTTCTAGGCAGGAAGGATGACCCCTAACATTCCTGAGACCTGGAGCGTGCAGAGGGGCCGACTATCAGCGAGATTGCCGCCTGCTGACTGCTCCTACAGTGTTGGACTGCCCCGCAGCCTGGCACTGCCTCAGAGGCCCCGCGGCGACAGGGGTCGGGGTGAGCCTGAGGCTGAGATTGCCTGATCTTGGCAGTGCCACGTGACGCTCCTCCGACCTCTTTGCATGATTTGGGAAGGCTTGCCCCCTACCAGCTCCAGCACCACATGCAGTCAGCTCTTGCCCGCCCTACGAGCAGTGGCACGAGGGTGCGTTGGGAACCACCTACTCCTAAGTGCTGCTTAGCCCCTGTGGGGGCTGGCGGCTGACTTGGTGTTTGCTGCTGGGCCCCGCGCTGCAATTGCCCGCTGGGATTGCCCCCCCCCCCCCCCCCCACTGCTGCAGTCAAGCTGCAGCCTTTCCGGTCTGCAGATGATGATCATGTGGCTGGCAGTCGGGCCGGTCTGCGTGGAATGTGAAGGCCCCAGGCCGCTGGCTCAAAAGAAGAGAGATCTAACTGCAGATGCCAGCTACACCGGTAGGCACCCCCTTATTGTTAAGGTGCATACCCTCTTGCTATTGCCCACTTGCAAGTCCACAGGGGAAGACGGCCAGCATTCTGGTCATTGCGCCCACCTTACTGCCCGCTGTGTGCTTTGTTCCCCTGCAATGCTGCACTGACCCCCTGTCACCTGGGGCCCACCTCTATGTCCCTCGACATATTGCCGGGTGATTATGCGTCCCCTTGACATTGTGACATGAGGATATATTGGCGCATGATCTATGCGGGATCTGGTGATCGCCTACACCACTACTTACCTGCGTAATGCTTAGCACACCCACCTTGTCTTCAGCTCAGACCTACACCTGGTGTTCTCTCGGCCCACCCTTGCGCTGGCTGACCGCTCTGCATCTCCTCGGGGGAGGGAGCCCCCTGACATCTGGGGCTCTATTCCTCACCGTGGGCACAGCGGTTGATCTGCTTTTCAAGCCCTGACTGAGTACCCTCCCTTCGCAGGTGGCCTACCACATGGGTCCTCCCCCCCACAGTGAGATGCCCCATCATTCAACTCTACCACTACTGCATGCTGGACCACCAACACGGGCAGAGTGGATCCTAAACAGCCCAAATTAGCCTTTGACAGAACCAAGCCTGCAGGGGGTCTGGCCCTCCTTCCGACATGTTCGAAGTTACTGATCGAGACCCAGACACAGCCTCATCTAATGATATGTCCGCTATTATGGCCGAGCACAAGGCAGGATTCCCCACAATGGATGTACGCTTCGATACCCTTGCTGGCTGCATCTACAAAATGGGAGAGCGCTTGGACTGCCTTGGGGTGAGGATCAATGGTGCGAAGGAGATGATATCAGGCCTGGAGGATGGCTCCATCACCATGCAAAAACGTATAGATCAAATGTATTGCAGCCTGAAACAAGCTGCAATTAAGTGCGAGGATCTGGAGGCTCAGTGCCGTCGATATAATATTCACATTGCCGGCATTGTGGAGACTACCAATATGGGCCTGCCTGACGCCTTCGTGGAGAAACTCCTCCTCAACCTTTTTGACCATTCCAACTTTTCCTCCACCTTCGCTGTGGAGTGTGCACCCAGCTTCCCGAGGGTGTCCTAACCAGCTATCTCATTGCCCGGCCTCTCAACTATAAAGACAGAGACAATGCCCTCCGCCTCGCCCCAGAACAGGGCTCTCTCCAGTATCAAGGAGCCTCCATCTAGCTTTATCCTGACTTTACCCCCACGGTGCAGGAGGACTGTTGGTAATTCTGCGATGTTAAGAACACCCTTAGAAGGCTGAGCCTGCACTATGCCATGCTTTACCCAATCCATCTGCGTTTGGAACATGATGGGAAAGTCTGCACTTTCGATACACCTGCAGACGTCACTTTTTGTGAAAAACTGCCATCTAAGCCTCCATCTCCTTGTCAGCACTCTAATCTAGAGGCCTCCCAGCTGTTGCTCTTGTCTGACTCTTCATAACTGTGGTGAGTGTTCTGTTACTACATAACTGCCGCACATCTGTGATATCATTGTCATGCTCTCACCTTTTGACTCTATATATGTATTTGTGTAAGTTAATGTTGTACTGTTGCAGCTGATTCTCACTTATTCTACATGCATCTTTTCCTAAATAGGTTTCTGCCCGTCAAGTTGTTGTTACACCCCCATCGTGAACACCACAGTTGTCCTAATGGTATTGCTTTCTGTTTTGTTTTCTTTTACTGGGATTCACTGGATGTCTTATTGTCTGGTGTGAATGGGGGAAGGTGGGCTCAATACTTGGGTTCTGTTGATGTTAAATTGTTATTTCATGTTTGTTTGCTACGTCACATTACACAGCCTAAATATCATCATCAGTGATACGCCCTTTGTACCCCCCTTCTCACTTCTGATACTACATCCCCAAATATGAATAGGGCAATCAATCTTAAGTTTATTTCCTGGAACATACTTGGAATTAACAACCCACGAAAAGGGAAGCAGGTATTGTCCTACCTAAATAAGCATGGCACAGGAGTGGTCTTTCTCCAAGAAACGCACCTGTCCCCTAGCACTGACCACCCCACCCCCTTCGCCAAAGCTTGGGGACCACACCGCTACTTCTCTTGCTACATCTCATATCACCATGGCATATGGATTCTTATACACAAACATATCCCATTCACTCTACAGGCTTGTCACGCTGTCCAAGATGGCCGGTATGTTCGCCTGCAGTTACACCAATGCTCCATATTGTTAATGGAGTTTTGTGACCTTGCAGACATGGGACCTTGTATATTTGGGAAAGAATTCTAGAGTACATCGATACAGGGAGAGGAAGAGCCCAGGTCGAATCCTTGCACGATTGCTGCACCCAAATCAATTCCATAACTATGTCACTGAATTGAAGGTGGATGACATGGAGCGCATCACGGGTGGTGCTGGTGTTCTGGTTAAGTGTCAGCGGTACTACAAACGCCTCTACGCTTCTCGCATGCCTGATGTCCCATCCAAGATCTCTTCTTATCTTGATGAGGTGGTACTTGTCTGGCTGGCAGATGGGCAGCAATAGCTTCTTAGTGAACCAATCACACTTGATGAAGTGGTTCTGGCCATTGATGCTCTAGATGGTTCCAAAGCACTGGGATTGGATGGCCTGGCTGGAGCCTTCTGTAAGGCTTTTAAGGACTAGTTGACTCGTCACCTTTTGGCACTACACAACAAACCTCTAGCTGTTAGCACACTGCCACCATGCTTCCTGAGGCTGTCCTCACTTTATTGTTGAAGCCTGGCAAAGATTCCCTTCTTTGTGCTTCTTATCAACCTCTTTCTCGAATCTTGACAGTAAAGTACTGGCCAAGGTCCTTGCCGCCAAGTTGTCTCTCTTGATGGAGCAGAATATATACTCTGTCCAATCCGGCTTTGTCTCTCATTGGTGAACCTCCCTCCATCAGTCCTCCATAGGATATCCCCATCCATCCCTGCAGTTGTAGCCCTACTGGATGCTGAAAAGGACTTTGATTCCCTGGAGTGACCCTTCCTGAAGACTGCCCTGGGTTGGCTTGGTATCCCCTCCCCTTTCATATCCTCAATCATGCTGTTATATACCAGTCTGGTGGCCTGCATTTGGTTAACAGCTTGCTTACCTATGATGCAAGGTACCACACAGGGGTGCCCCCTCTCTCCCCTCTTTTTCATTATTGGGATGGACCCACTTGTCCTGATAGCCATGTTGTGCAACCCACTGCTGATCAGCATCTGCAGACCGTTTCCTTCATGGATCTTTTGGTCTTTCGGAGAATCCACAATAATCTCTGATTTCTTCTCCCTTCGAGGACTTCCCACCTTTGACACATGTGGTAATGGACGTGGAAGGTGACCGTTTGACTTCTAGGCTATACCATTTTTGTGTTTCCATGAAACCTGACACAACTGCGTGTGTACAGGAGGGATGGGTGAGGGAGCTGGGTCCTCCCCTTACTGACAGGATCTAGACGTACTGCTGCTCCCAAACTAAAAATTAACTACAGGTATAAACTATTACATTTTAAATTCCTCCACCGTTGTTACCGCTCTCCATTGGACATTGCTAAATTTGACTCCAATAGGACTGACTACAGCCCTATGGGTCATTCTCTGGGTGCAGACTTCGCACATTCGACCTGGACATGTCCAGAGTTCTCTAGATACTTTTTTTTTTTATAATTAATTTATTTATACAAATTTGCATAATACCAACAACAACAGCCCCGAGAACTCCAAATAGACCGCAAGGAATCCATATGCGTGTGCACAAGACAAGCCGGGATAACAAGGCGGAATCCTAGAAGACAATGTACTCAGCAGGGTCGAAGCCCTAGGTTCAACTACCATCCCATATACATGCCGATAAGAGGTACAGGAAGCACACCCCCAGGGGCAATCTAAATGCAGAAGCACTTGGGGCATAAACCAATAACAATCATAACATCAGAAGGACGGAGGCGGCAGAACAGATCCAC
Source organism: Pleurodeles waltl (assembly GCF_031143425.1). Lineage (NCBI taxonomy): Eukaryota > Metazoa > Chordata > Amphibia > Caudata > Salamandridae > Pleurodeles > Pleurodeles waltl. The sequence goes on along the minus strand of NC_090450.1, from coordinate 740,760,419 downwards.
ACAGCAGGAACGTCCAACAGGCATCATTTCTCACACATACGGGAGCAACATTCGGTCCAAGCAGTTCTGCACGTAGCCTCACACCCATCGCAAGGATTCTCTCAATTGTAATCAGTGGATTCCATAAAGGAACGAAAAGGCGCCCAGATGTCTCTAGGGCAAGAACACGCCGGGGCCAACTCCCAGAAGATGGACAGCTGCTCCTGACAAAAAATAACATCCTGCAGCCAATCATCCTTCTGCGGAGCCCTGCCCCTCCCCCAGCAGACCGCCACTCTTCTCTTCGCCAACAAGAGCAACATGCCCACGAGGCGCCGCCACTCCGACGGCACCCCATCCAGCAGGCCCAGCAACGCCACCACAGGAGAGAAGGGCAGATCCAAGCCAGTCATGCCAGTTATCGCCCGCATCACTTCACCCAAAAAAGACGCGTACCGCCTCACAAGTCCACACCAAATGCAGAAAATCAGCATCCGGGGCAAAGCATCGTTCGCAACGTGCATCATCACGCAACCCCATAGCCCGTAGACTGAGGGGGGTGTAATACAAGCGATGTAAGAATTTGAAGTGTATGTGCCGCAGTCTATAATTGGGCGACAGTGCTCTCATGTGCGCACAGCAGCTTCTCCACATAGCATCAGTGATCTCCACCCTAGCATCCCTCTCCCATTTGACTCTCGCAGCCTCCACCACCACCCATCGCTGCTCCTGCGCGCATCTATACAGTTTGGTGATAAGCTGACGCGGGGACTGCACGTGCCAAAGCAGCTCCAGCGCCTGACAAGATTGAGGCATAGTCGGAAGACCAGCAAATCGCGCCCGGAGCATCACGTACACCCTTAACAAGTACAGCCTATGCAGCGCATTATCAACCTCATCGCTTAGCGCCTCCTCAGGCGACCGCAAACACTCATTTACAAACCAGTCTCCCAGCAAAGACAGCCCAGAAGCAGAAAGGAAGTCCCGCAATCGCACATCACTGGACATTCTCTCATCCGCAACCTCCAACAATGGCATCGTAGGGGCAAAGGGCTCACATCCACCCAACCGACGCAACAGAGCAGCCCAAGCCCCAGACTTACCCGCAACAGTGTTCACACCCCTAGGGCGAGTCCGAGTCATACATCCAAGCACTCTCGGCAGCCGGTCCTGCCATACCGCATCACTCTCTACCGCAAGATGAGGCAAATATCGCACAGGGCGGATCCAAAAGTACGCAAAGTGGGCCTGAGCACAGTAATAATACAACTCCAGATCTGGGGCGGCAAGCCCACCCAACTCAAATGGCAGCGTCAGCTTCTCCCACGCGATCCTGGGCTGCCCACCTGCCCACACCAACCGCACCAAAGCCAATCGAAGTCTCTGCAGAAAGCTCCGGGTCAGCACCAGCGGAAGATTAACAAAAAGATACAGAAATTTAGGTAAAACAACCATCTTGGCAATGCCAATGCGCCCAATCAGCGAAAGCGGCAAGGAGCGCCACATTTACAGCCTGTCTTCCAACCAGGCCACCAGCCTACCATAATTGGCAAGCCAAAGGGTCTCAACATCACAGCTGAGCCATACACCTAGATAACGGACTGGGCCCTCTGCCCACTCAACAGGATACCATGACGGGAAGCACGCCGTACGACGAGTAAGAGGAAGCACCACCGACTTAGACCAGTTCATCACTATGCCAGAGAAGGTACTGAAGTGGACAACCTCAGTGAGCAAAATATCCAAGTTCCCACTCGGCTCCCGCATATACAGCGCGATATCATCCGCGTACATAGAGACCAAAATCGGGCGCTGCCTAAACTGCAGCCCCCTATGGTTATGATGTTGCCGCAAATAGGCCGCCAACGGCTCCATCGCAATAGCGAAAAGGAGCAGGGACAGAGGGCAACCCTGCCGAGTTCCCCGGGCCACCGGGAAGGGTTCCGAGATACATCCATTCAACCGAAGCCGCGCAACCGGATCCGTATAGAGCAAGCGAATCAACCATATAAAGCGCGCACTCATACCTACCCTGCCCAGCAGCGCAAATAGGTAGGGCCAGGACAGGGAATCAAACGCCTTTTTCGCGTCCAAAAACACTGCAGCGGCCTCGTCTTCCGCCGCGAGGCTACCCAACACCTCAAAAAACGTGCATAAATTGTGCGCAGTCGAGCGCCCCGGCACAAAACCAGACTGATCCGGGAGCACCAGCCGCAACATCAATGGCTGCAACTTAGCCAAGATTTTATTGTCAACATTAATCATGTAGAGCGGGCGGTACGAATCGCAGCTGCAAGGATCCTTGCCTGGCTTAAGTATTGTAACGATCAACGCCTCCCACAGGGAGGCGGGGAGTGAGCCCGCCTCCAACGCCTCAGCATAGACCTCCAACAGGTAGGGAGCCAGAATATCGGAGTACTCCTTATAGAAGGCAGGGGTCAAGCCATCAAGACCCGGAGCTTTGCCACCAGGCAATCCACTAATTACTGCCTTTACCTCCTCCACCGAGAAGGGCTCATCAAAATAGGCTCTGTGCTTGTCATCAAACCAGAGCAGACTGATGACAGCGAAGTAAGTCTGCGCCACATCAAGGTTCGACTCAGCAGGGTCCGAATACAGATCCTCAAAATATCGTGCAAAGACCTGCATAATCCCCGCCGTTCCTGTTACCCGCTGTCCTCCCCGCCCGTCTATCTCAGTGACATACCCACTCGCCCAAGGCTTGCGCAGCATATTCGCCAAGGTGCGACCCGCCCTGTTACCCTCCCCATAGCGCCGGGCCCTGGCATATTTCCCCAAAAAGCACACCTCGCGGTCAGATACCTCTTCATTTCGGGAAACCGCATCCCGCAAAGCCGCCAACGTTCCACCAGGCCAGTCCGTCACCAATTTCGCCTCCAACTCCACTATCTGAGACTCCAGCTCAGCTAATTCCCAACGCAAGGGCCGAAGCACACCCTGCTGCTTAGAGAGGCACACCCCTCGAATAAACACTTTAAAGGCCTCCCAAAGCGCTCCGGCCGAGTTCACCGACCCATGATTCTCAGCAAAGAAATGCAAAATGGCCTCCCCCACCTCCTCACGGAACACCTCATCTCGAAGAGCTCCCTGCGGCAAGCGCCAAGCAAACGCGGCCCCCAGAGCCCCAGATATCGACAGCTGCAGCTTCATCGATGAATGGTCCGAAAGGGTCCGGGCCAGATGCTCCACCGAATGCGTCCACATCTCCACGTCCATGGTCCCCAGACAGCGATCCAGACGAGACCAGCTATTATGGACATAGTTAACGCATGTGCCCTCCCTCAAATCTCCATGCTTAGCTCTCCATAGATCAACCAAAGCACTATCACTCATCACATTCTTCAAAGCAGCAGCAGAACACCTAGGCCTAGTCAAACTCTCCCGGTCCCTCTCTGGGTCCAGAACCACATTAAAATCTCCCCCAGATCACAGCACCACTGCCCAATGATTTCACCGAACGCCACACCTCGCAGAAGAAGCCAGGGTCATCCACATTTGGCCCGTACACTGATACCAACCGGCAGGGCCTGTCCAGCAATGTCCTGCCTAGCAGCACATACCGCCCATTCGGATCCACTATCACACGATGTGTGCGCCATTGCAGCCCCTTACGCAGCAAAATCGCCACCCCTCTAGCGTAGCTCGAAAACACCGCTCCATGACACTCTCCAATCCACCCCGCCCTCAGCCGCTTCATCGTCTGCGCCACCAGATGAGTCTCCTGAAGTAAACACACATCTATACGATGCCTTTGGATGTAAGCAGAGACCTGACGCACCTTCCTCTGATCATTCAAACCACGCACATTCCATGTAAGGCAACTGACCGCCGTCATTGCCCCCTTCATCCTCCCAGCACCATTTCCAGGCGTCCCACTACAGATCCGACCGCCACCTCCAGCCAGCTCCGTCCAGCACAACAGAACAGTACTACAAGTCTAACATCACAAATACAATAAAACAAGACCCAGTCCCACTCCCACCCACGCGGATCCCCCAAACGGGTCGAAGCAGAACACCCCCCCTTCCCCAAACAGAGAAGATCTGAACCCCACTTCAGAAGAAAGAACTCATCCAGGGGTCGTAAGGCTAGCGATCCAGCCCATCCGAAGAACAGACAGGCTGGAAGGGACAAAGGGCTAATAAAAAAGCAGATAAACTGATTCAGAAGCGCTGAAAAAGAAGTCAGAGGCACCACCGAGATGGCACCCGCCATGATTCAGGGCCAGCCGTCATCACAACTGCAGAGCAGTCAATCAGTGTCACTAAGGCGTGCCTGCTCCGAGCCCGAAGCTCAAGACCGTTCAGCTGCAGAACGCCAAGGAAGCGTCTTGACAAACTTGGCCGCCAGTTTCGGATCCGTGAAGAAGTGCAATGTTCCACCATGTTGTATCCGAAGCTTAGCCAGGTAGATAAGCGAAAAACGAGCCGCAGTCAGACTCAAAGAGTGCTTAACCGGCAAGAACGCCTTACGCGCCGCCTGCACGCTTGGAGTGTAGTCCGGAAAAAATTGCAACTCAGTGTTTCTATACACCACCAGGCGGCGGTCCCGAGCCAGGCGCAGCACAGCATTGTGGTCCCGATAATTCAAAAGGCGAAAGATAACAGGCCGCGGCGGGGTCCCAGGAGGGGTTCTGGGGCCCAGGGACCTATTAGCCCTCTCCACCACTAGCATACGAGAAAGCTCACCAGGAAACAAATCAGCAAGCATTTGCTCCACAAAATCCTCCATCCTGCCCATGTATGTGGTCTCAGGGAGGCCAAGCAACCGAACGTTATTTCGCCGGGACCGCGCCTCCAAGTCCTCGTTCTTGGCCCTGATGACCTCCAGCACTCACTCCATCTGCAACAGGCGCTCTCTCTCCCCGTGCCGCTGATCCTCCATCTCCGAAGTGCACGACTCCAGCTGCTCCAACCGAGCATCATGTTCATCCACCCGAGCCCTGATGCGGTCCATCTGCTCTGTCAAATTGTCCAACTTAGCGTCTATTCTGGCCAAGCTACTCTTACGATCCATGAACATGGATTTGACAGAAGCCTCAGAAGGCCCATCCTCCGTCTGCACCTCACCAGATTGCAGCACGACAGCACCTCCCTTCCGCCTACCGCCCTCAAAGGAGATCTTGGCCTGTCTCTGGTCCACCTTACCCATTGCGGCCTCCACGGAAAGCCCGGCCCTAGACACTCCACCAGGTACCCAAAGGCAGGCGGGCCCACAGCAAGCAAAGGGCAGCCGACAACTCACAGGGAATTCTCCAGTCTCTGATCAGATCACACCCGCCGACAGCCGCACTCCTCCGGAGGTAAGTGTCCAGCAATCGTTGCACCAACAGTCGTCCTCTCAGGTGCACGTGGGGTAACCCAAGTGCCTCCTCAGCTCTCCACAAGCACCAAAGAAAAGGGAAACAGCAGCTCTCCGGCACCCGCAATAGGCAGCAGTGGACAACAGCAGTGAACACACTACCTCCACATGCGGGCCCAAACAAAAGAAGGGTCCCCGCAAGGCTCCCCCCTCCAGCCCGATCCGGCCGGCAACAATGGAGTGTAAGCCTCCTCAGCAGGGGCCCCCCACCTGAGGTCCAAAGCAATGTTGCTTCCCACTAGGCCGCAGGAGGTGGGCCCTCACCAACCTGCATCTCACGGGGGCCCCCGCACCGAAAGGGTTCCACTGCCCTGAGGGCCCCCACAGACCCCCTCCAAATCGGGCGTCTCCGCCGCCGGTCCTCGCCTCCAGACAGCCGCGCGGCCCTAAGCCAGGCCCGATCCAGGCCCACCACCTCACAGGGAAGGGGGGGGCGTGGCCCGACAAGACCGCTGATGGCCCCCCTAGCCAGCGCCGCCTATCCTCTCTCCTCGACAGGCCGCAGGGGAACTCCCCCCCGGCCCGCACAGTCACCTCCAAGGCGGGGAGGCCCTGTATCCGCGGGCGCAAAGGACCACGTGGACTTGGGCCAGGCCCAGCAAGGGCCCACAACCTCACAGGGGGGCCGCAGCCCGACAAAACCGCCGAGGGCCCCCCTCAGCCAGCGTCGCTCCTCACCTCCTGTCGACGGGGCCGCAGGGAGAACCCCTCCCCAGCCCCACAGTAGCCGCGCGGCAGCCCAGGGCTCCGAGCGCTCCACCTCTGGCCCGGCCAGACGCCGGCAGGGCCCCCGGCACCCCACCGGCTCCCAAGGCAGCGAACCAACAAATTCACGGACCGGGGAGGGCGCACCTCTAGAGCCTCCGAATCAGGAGAAATTAAGAATTGTAGCCCCAAGTCCGGCGAAGCCTCACGCAGTGACGGCCATCTTGCCAGCCGGCTAGCTCCGCCCCCAGAGTTCTCTAGATACTTGGGGGCATATTTATACTCTGTTTGCACCGGAATTGCGTCGTTTTTTTTTACGCAATTCCGACGCAAAACTAACTCCATATTTATACTTTGGCGTTAGACACGTCTAGCGGCAAAGTCCATGGAGTTTGCGTCATTTTTTTGCGTGGACACCTACTTTGCGTTAATGACATGCAAGGTAGGCGTTCCCGTCTAAAAAATTGACTCCGAGGCATGTGCGCCGTATTTACACTCCCGGGCAAAATTCACGCCCGGGAGTGGGCGGGTCAAAAAAAATGACGTACGGCCGCTTTTGCGCCGTTTTTTAGCGCCTGGAAAAGGCAGGCGTTAAGGGACCTGTGGGCTCGGAAGGAGCCCAGAGGTGCCCCCCCATGCCCCCAGGGACACCCCCTGTCACCCTTGCCCACCCCAGGAGGACACCCAAGGCTGGAGGGACCCATCCCAGGGACATTAAGGTAAGTTCCGGTAAGTACTTTTTTTAAATTTTTTTGTGGCATAGGGGGGCCTGATTTGTGCCCCCCTACATGCCACTATGCCCAATGACCATTCCCAGGGGACATAAGTCCCCTGGGCATGGCCATTGGGCAAGGGGGCATGACTCCTGTCTTTGCTAAGACAGGAGTCATTTCAATGGGGGTTGGGAGTCGAAAAAAATGGCGCAAATCGGGTTGAGGCGAAAAATTTGCCTCAGCCTGACTTGCCCCATTTTTCGACGCCCAAGCTCCATATCCCCCTATGCCGGCGCTGCCTGGTGTACGTCGTTTTTTTTCACGCACACCAGGCAGCGCCGGCGGCTAACGCCGGCTAACGTCATTGATTAAATACGGCGCACGCATGGCGCTTCAGAATGGCGTTAGCCGGCGCTAATTTTTTTGACGCAAAACTGCGTTAGCGCAGTTTTGCGTCAAAAAGTATAAATATGGCCCTTGGTCTCCGTCTTCACGCACGTCGCTGCCATGCTAGATATTGAACTAGTACCCAACCCCCTTCTTGCTCTTCTGGGTTACACTAGGGATATCTCACGCTTGTTGCGTTGTCTCACTTCCATGGCCCTTTTGTTGGCCAAACGAGAGATTGCGTTACATTGGGGTGGTTGCCGGGTTCCCACCTTCTTGGAGTGGCGTGAAACCATGACTTACTGTGACAGTGTTAGTGAACACCAACCCCCCCCCACGCCCTGACCCAGAGATCTGGCAACCCTTTTGCGACTACCTCCACACCCTTGAGCATGATTCCTTGGATTAAACCCACACCCTCTCCTTTTATACCTGCCGATTCATTGCTACCCATGTTCCACTCATTCACAGTGTGGTTTTGTATGTCTACTGCTTTTAATTGTATTGCTAACTATGATGGTATCCCGTGCTACTAATATGTCCTTTGACAAGTTTTGCTGATGTGATTCACAACAGCTAGTTCTCGTTTTCTGTCTGTTATTCTAAAAAAACAATAAAGACAATTTAGAAAAAAAAGGGCTTTGGCATCATGGCTTGTCAAAACTTCCTCATGTGCGTTTTCCCCCACTTAAAATAAATAATGGAATTGAAGTATTCAGAAACTTGGCAACTACTGCAGGTCTTGAAATACGAGTTGAGGGAGGAACGATTGAGTTGTCCACTGATTTAAAAAAGCGACTCAAAGAGAGCTTGTATTGTGTATCAGTGTTTTTGTTTGTGCCTTATATTTTTTGGTCAAGCCATGCAAACAAGGTACTTGGTTTGTCTTCTCAAATGTCTTTGTTTAGAATTTAGATTGTATCAGTTTGGCCTGTTTCCATGAGAGAGCATTAACCATGGTACGGGCTCGACAAAGCTTTATTGCCATTTGCGGAACCACTGCTAAAGAAGCTCTGTCGAAATCACAAAGACCCTTGCCTGCCTAACGGTCATGTCTAAATATGGCAGACAGTGTTCTACGAGGGGACTGAAGACTGTAGCTCCACTGACCTCGCAGGCTTGGGGTTGACCGTTAGACTTTAAAGGAGGCCTATAGACTCATCTATGGAAGATGAACTAGGTTCCTAAAATCATCTACTTCTGTTTCCAAGAAGAAGCCATGTTTATTGGTAATTGCCTTATGAACTGATTTGACCACAAAAACCGGAATACAGATATACCATAGTTCATAATTACTAAAAGTTGATCCTATATAATACTTTTTACAAAACTAATATGATATTGTAATTTTGCATGTGCAAACTCTAATATAGTTAATAATGTCCTATGCTTATGTTGGCTTTTGAGTGTGTCCTTAACAATTTGCCCTATGCATTTTATGTCGAATAACTTGACTTAGTTCTTTCAGTAAAACATATTAGTAATATCCCTACAGAATAAATCCTTTTTACCTAATCTACATCTTAGTTCAAGAAACGTCACCAATACTGTCCCATTGAGAAATTTAATTTTATCCTCAACTCAATGCGGTTGCATATCGTTGTACAGTTTCCATCTTTTTCTCTTGAAGAAAAAGCTGCCCCTGTTCAAATCTGACTACATACAAATGAGTGCTAAGCTAAGTATACCATATTTACATTTGTAGTGTAGCACTCTGTTTCAGTAGGTGCTTGCTAGATACTTAAAAAGACAGAAAAACCCTTACTACTGCTTTGTTCTGGCAGTGCTTAATGTAATCACCTTAAATACTATATGGTCAATAGGGATAAATCATTTTCATAGAAGAACCAAGCTAACTTAAAAAGTGCTCCAACTATTTTTCAAATGTACAGAATCATGAAAAACGAAAATTAAAAATGGTAAAGAAATATGTACCTCTAAAGTGCAGCTAGTGGTCTGTTAGAATTAGTGGTGCTATGTAGAGTGATAAGTGCAGTAGCAGTGCAATGTAAAATATATACAGAAAGTGACACATTCAAACACATACAAAGATTACAAAACAATTACCTTGATGTCTGACAGATGTTTAGCACATTTGAGTTACAGGACAAATTTTCCATTGTAGCTGAATGCAAAACCATCTAGTCAGTCCTTGAAGAGAGTGCTGATAAAGAACTCTTAATTTAGAACCGTCAAAAAAGGGAACGAACAAACTGTATGTATCAACTTTTTTCAATAGTTAATACAATATGTACAAATAGAGATTAATTTATATTGACATATGCCTAAATACAGGCCACAATTAAATGCAATTGCATAAAATCACCTAAAAACATCAGTCTCGTTACCAAAAAGAACCAAACAAAGGCCCCAATTACAAGAGCCCAGGATGAATCACCACTATTACCCCACCTCAGAGTTACCATTACCGGGGTTCCAATAAATGTTGAGCAGGTAAATAACAGGCATTTCATTCTTACACGCGCCCACGTTTTTTTCATGGAGATTTCAGCTCCTTTTGAACCAAAACGTGCAATTGTAGTGGGATAGGTAACTTCCATCAGAATATACAGACCACACACAATATGGGCCTAAATGTTTTCTGCAATCATGTTACTAGACTCAGTAAATCACTTAGAAATACAGATTATGCTGATCCTAGCAGTCTTCTACCAACTCCTCAAAGAGTAGATAATCCCATACTAAACTGCCTCGCGCACAAGGTTTATTGTCAACTAGTCCAAAATATCACAGGCCACCAAGGCCAGACTGGCCTATAGGGCACTAGGTGTTTCCCCGGTAGGTTGGAGGGAGAGGTGTTTTTGTTACTGTGACCAGTTTTGTAGCAGTGCAGCTGTTTTAAAAGCACTGCAGAGTTCCTTGTATATTCAACAGCTTTCAGGCAACAATAAAACTGCTAAAATAACTCTGGTAATTAATGTACCTGCTGGAGGGAGAGCAAGTTTTGTCTAGTGGCAGTTTCGACTCATCTAAGGTAGCGCAAAGGGTTAATATAACTGCTGCAAAGAAGGTATACTATGCAGATCACAGAACAGTATTTTATGTGCATATCTCAGTGGGATACTGCTTTTGTCACAGAGCTCCTTTTGCTACTGTGCAGTTCATAAATTACAATCATGATCTAGTACAGTGAGCTATGAACTGCAATCAAAGAGCTGCATGCAAACTGGATGGTACAGGTTAGAAATGTATGTTTTTTCTCAGTCTTTGATTATCCTAATTTTGCAAAAAAGGGCTTGTTTGAGTAGAAATAAATTATTATAATGATAAAGTCAACCCTAACCACTGTGTTACTTTCTGAATGCTGAGGTTCTGCTTACTCAGACCAAGCACTCTTAAAAAATGACTACCAGTATGAATGACATGGGAGTCCTATGCCTTGTAGTCCCCTTTGTCAATTTTTTTTTCAATACACTGATTTACATGTGGATGTCTCTGTATGTGTGTGTGATGTAAAGCTTTTCAGCACCTTGCGCTGGTAAGAGAGGCGCTATAAAACAAATGAAATACATGTGAGAGAGGGGCTTTGGCGAGATGAGAGACGCTGTTAGAGGTTAATGGTGTGGGAATCATTGAAGAACCCTAATAAAGATTGCCGTATCCTGGTGCATCATTTACTATGCTTTAAAAACAAATACAATTGAATAGATTTATAATGAAAAATGTGTTGTAGAATGCTCAGTTTTTTCCATTTTTTCCCAAATTTTCTTGGGGGGAGAAAGCCCCAAGCTCGATTCTAGTGGAGAGAAGCACAAACTACATCACCTTGACAAGGCAGTTATGAGTGTAGACCTTTTACTGATGCTTAAGTTTGGCTTGCCTATCATTGAACTTTCTCTGTTCCTCTTATCATACATTAATCAATTAGCATTCCTTTTGAACACTGGACTGCCTGTGACAAGTGCTATGTCAACCAAATTAAATGCATTAGTTGTAAAATTATCACTAATTAAATCCCTAAAAGCACGTTGGGGCCTATTCACAAAAGAATTTGCTGCTTTCGACATGTAGTGAGATACATTCTTAGCAGAGGGACAAGTTTATTGCCATGCCAAGGTCACTGGTGGAAAGGCAACAGATGGCAAATTCATTTTATTCGATTACCACTTCCTTTGGGTATTATGTGGCATCACTTTGCATGCATGTGACACTTAAGCCACTCAGATAATGGGAAACTTAGAGGAAACAGACACTAGTGGCACTCTATCTACGTGCAAGCTGTCTGTTATGCCAGGAGATGCCCCCTTGTTGTGTACCCTGCCTTCCTGTAAACACACACAACAGCTACATTTTCCATCAATTATCTCTTGCACATCACTATCTTTTTGGATTTCAGTGACATGTGGTTACCAGGTACGTTTCAGCATATCACATGGACACTGCATTCTAGGGAATGGCACATCACACGCTGTGCCAGCCATAATTTCTTCCCAACACAATAAACATCCATAACAATAATATTGAATGGATGCATGTGTTACATTTTTACGTCTTTATTGCAGGTAATGCATGGATTCATAGATTAAATGTTATGACTATATATTGCATTCACACAATAATATTTTTAAGAAGTATCCTAACATCCCCCTGTAGTGAATCTATTTTAAATTATAAGTATGATTACATGAGCACATACATGTACTACTAATTGTGTTTTTACATCTTTTTATTTATTTTTCTTAGTACACCAGAAATACTTTCAAATACCAGAAAGGTTTCCAATTCCTTTACTATCATACATATTTATTCCACCTTTGCACTGGATTTCTCTTCTGGTTTGGTGGAGAACACCTAAGTGTAGGCATAGAACTTCGCAGCCGGGGCAGAGTTCACTGCCTATCACAACTAGGAGGATATGATATACAGGAACAGAAAGTAGACCATTCCTGAGCCATCCAAGGACCATCAAACAAACTACCCCCATCCCAATGCTCCTTTTACTCTAGTTATTCAAATGGATGAGGATTAAGAAGACAGAACCCCCAGTTTCTCGAAGGAAGAACTGGAGATCAATGAGGAGGGGGAACTCCAAAAGTATCCTGAAACCCAGCTGAGCAATGTAAAGTAGACCAACATCTGTCAGATTATTGTCACGCACTGCAGTACAGTGAGTGTGCAAACTTGCAGGTCCAAGGAGTACTGAAAGCACTGAGAGTACCCTCAGCGCTGGTCAAAATTAAAGCATCAAGATGTCTGAGCCATTCTCTCAGCCCCACACATCTTATTCTCCACACTGCACTGGAGGATAATGCCATGTCAGCCTTATTAGTTAGTAACTGTTACAATGTCTGGGAAGTCAGGGCTCTCTAGTGGTAGCAGTGGTGAGCAGCCAAGACTTATCTAGGAAAAGTGTAAAGAACCTACAATGCCATAGTAGTCACACCGTAACTTATCACACATGAAAGAAACCATACAGTGTTGCAAAAATAAAGGTACTTTATTATACTAACACTGAACTAGACTACTATAGGCAGTCCCCTCTCTCTAGAGGTAAGTATGCACAAAATATACACAGGTAATTTCTAGGAATTAGCGTAAAAACATTAGAAATAGCAAGAAGTAGCAAGGGCCCTAGAGGGGGGCCAAACCATATACCAAAATAGTGGTTCCCCCACTAGAGGATATGGAGTAGGTAGCCAACGGCTGGGAGAGTATGGAATTCCAAGAGGTATCTAGAAGACCCCCAGTGACCAGGAGAGCAGAGGTAAATTACCTGGTCGTCCCGTAGGCTAACCTGGGGACTTAGGAATGGAACAATGCAAGAACAGGACCAGACCGGTGGAACCCAATAGTGGATTCTGGATGAAGAGGAACTGTAAAAGAAGGGGACAGAGTCCAGTCCACGCAGGAGTGCCCAGGCAGGACAGGAGGAAATGCCCACCCTTCTGTGGTGAAGATCCAGGATGATGGTGATGGGTAAAGGCCAGCTGCGGAGTCCAGGAGCTGCAGAGGAGTCCCTAAAGTCATCTAGGAGCTGTCCCTCGATGGTCGCCGGATTGCAGACAGGCCAGTGGTCAGGAGGACCACCAAAAAGCACAAGCAAATGCAAGTTGGAGCTCAAGAAGATTTGAAGAGATGGAGAGGACCAGCAAGGTCCTGGGGAATCGTCCTTTGGAGGGTAGTCCGGGCTGACTCTAGGAAGTCAGGAGAGCCAGCAGAAGCAGTTGGAGTCCCCACGAGCAACCACTGGCAGCAGGCACATTAAGTCGCATTGCGGCCCAGCCAGCCCACCTGAAGAGGAGTCCCATGTCGCTAAAGCAGCAGAGAAGAGAGAGTCCTTGCAGATAGAGTGCTGGGGGCCTTGGATACTTGGAACCTGAAGATCCCTTGAAGCAGGCGTTAACAAACCTTGGTTTCTCCAACAGTTGCGGTGCACAGGGATTCCGTCCTGGAGGAAGAGGCAAGGGCTCACTGTCCCCCAAGTAGGACAGAAGGCAAAGAGGATCCAGACGACCCCTCAGAACCACCACCTATGTTGTGGATTCTTCACAGATCCAGAGGATAGCATACCTCAACAGCCGGATGATGTTGCCTTAGGTGCCTGTGGATGCAGTGGAGAGACTCCTTCACTCCAAGGGAGATTCCTTCTTGCTTCTTTGGTGCAGCTGAAGTCTTGCTGACCCCAGAGGATGCACAGCCATGGAAATGTTGCAAATTGCTGACAAATGTTACAGGGTGAGGTTGTCTTGGTGTTGGCAGTTTTGTTTGGTTCCTGTGGAGTACAGCAATGGTTCCGGTGGACAGGAGGAGAAGAGATCATTGAAGAGGAGTCCTGGTGGAGTCTTGCACACTGAATCTGGGGACCCACCCACAAGGAAGTTCCTAAATAGCCCAAAAAGGGGCTTGGTCACTTTGCAAGGTGATCACCTGTCAGAGGGGGTCACTGACATCACCTGCCTAACCTGACCACTCAGATGCTCTGAGGGGTCTCTGCCCATCTTGGTTTCAAGACGGCAGAATCAAGTAGCCAGGGGGAGGAGCTTTGGACACCACCCTGGCATGGTGATGGAGAGTGGAGTGGTCACTCACCTTTTCTTTGTGTAGTTTTGTGCTGTAGCAGAGACCGGAGCAAACCAGGTTATGCAAGGAGGGCACAAAATGTGCCCTTCAAAACAAGCAAACCTTGTAACATCTATTTTAAAGGGAAAGGAGGTTGCACCCCTCTCTCACAGGAAATCTTTTGTTCTGCGTTTCCCTTCTTGAGTTCGTCAAGCAGCAGGAGGGCAGAATCCTGTCTGGGGGTGCCACAGCAGCGTGGGCTCCTTACAGACCCTGAAAGACTGGTAGGAGCAATACTGGGGGTCTTCTTAGAAGCCCCCAGAGTGCATGGAATCATGCCACCAATACTGGCATCAGTATTGGGGTATGATTCCAACATGTTTGATGCCAAACATGCCTAGGATCGGAGTTACCATTATGTAGCTGGATCCCTGGTAGCGACCTATGGCCAGACCATAGCTAAAATGGGTTCTCTGCACTCACGAAGTCCATAGAATTGGAACTGGAGTTCATAAGGGCATCTTTGCTCTTGCAGGGACGCCCACACACACAGGGACCTGCATCCTGCCCTTAGGGCTGGAAAGGCCTACCATAGAGGTGACTTACAGTGACCTGGTGTAATGACCAACAGTGAAAGGGTGCATGCACCTTTTCACGAAGGATGAAAATGGCACGCCTGCAGACACAGCATGCATGGGCTCCCATGAGTGGCATAATACTTGCTGCAGCCCATGGGGGAGCCCTGGTGTACCAATGCCCTGGGTACCTAAGTACCATATAATAAGGGCTTACAGGGGTACACTAGTATGCCAGTTTTGGGATGTTAGACCGTTCATCCTTGTCGTAGTATCCCCTGTCTTTTTTGCCTCTGCTTTCTATGTGTTGACTGTGTGCTGGACTTTGTTTTTGCTGGTTTTGGTACTCTAGGCACTTTACCACTACTGACCAGTGCTAAAGTGCAAATGCTTCCTGTGTACATTGTATGTGTAATTGGCTTTTCCATGATTGGCATATTTAATTTACTAGTAGGTCCCTAGTAAAGTGCACTTGAGGTGCCCAGGTCCTGTAAATCAAATGCTACTGCTGGGCCTGCAGCACTGGTTGACCCACCAACATGAGTAGCCCTGTAAACATGACTCAGAGCTGCCACTGTAGTGTCTGTGTGTGCAGTTTTAAACTGCCAATTCGACTTGGCAAACGTACCCATTTTCCAGGCCCAGACCTTCCCTTTTTATACATGTAAGGTCCCCCTAAGATAGGCCCTAGGTAGCTCATGGGCAGGGTTCAGTGTATGTTACAGGTGGGACATGTACTGATGTGTTTTACATGTCCTAACAGTGAAATACTGCCAAATTCGGTTTTCAATGTTGCAAGGCCTATCACTCTCATAGGTTAACATGGGGCCTGCCTTTAAATAACTTTTAAGTGCAGTTCCCATTTGGGAGCAGATAGAGATGAGGAGTTTGGGGTCTCAGAACTCACAATTTAAAAATACATCTTTTGGTAAAGTTGGTTTTTAGATTTTTAGTTTGAAAATGCCACTTTTAGTAAGTGGGCATTTTCTTGCTTAAACCATTCTGTGCCTCTGCCTGCTTGTGTGTTCCACATCTCGGTCAGACTGATGGTTGGGCTGTTTGTGAATCTCTACTAGACAGTGACACAAAGGGAGCTGGGTTGTAACCTGCATGTCCTGATGGGCTATCTGGGCTAGGGTGGAGAGAAGAGTGGTCAGTTACACCTGAATGGGCTGTGCCTGCACTCACACAATGCAGTCTCCAACCCCCAGGTGTGGTCTGTGGCCAGGCCTGGGCAAGGCAGGATCTTGTGAACAACAGAGACTTTTCTTTGAAGTTTGCCTACTTCAAAGGCAGAAAGGGGTATATGTAGTGGACCCAAATCCCCAGAGTTTCAGATTACTTCTGGATTCAAGAAGAACCTCTGCCAAGGAGAAGAGTTGAAGAGCTGGAGGAGGAGTACTGCCCCTTTGTCTGTGACTGTGCTTTTGCTCAGTTGCTGCTTTTCCCTGAAAGAGGACAAAGACTGGACTTTGTGGTATATTCCTGCTTGTGAAGTGTCTCCAAGGGCTTGGACTGAGCTTGCCTCCTATTTTGAAGTCTCAGGGCCATCAAAGACTTCCTCTGCCAGCACCTGGACTCTCTGCTGAGACTCCTGCCCTGCCAAGTGGTGCCCTATCCAGTCCCTGCACCCTTGAAAGGTAAAGCTAGAAGAACAAGGACTGAAATCCACGTGTAAGAACCGTGTGGGAAAACGTTTGACGCACCATCTGCAACGTGGCTGTAAAAACAACATGCCACCTGCCTTGCGGCTGAAATCGACACACCACCTGCATCGCGGCTGGGAAATTGATGCATCACCTGCATCGCAGCTGGAGAAATAACGCAACACCTGCTTGCGGAGGCTGAAAACGATGCAAGCCCCATGTAATGCAGTTTTTCATCGCCGTGCGGCTGGATTCATGCGCATCATCCCTGGGCGTAAAAAATCATCATGAACCTGCGCGGACCCGAGGTGCCCTGTCCGGAAAGCGACGCATCACTCCCTTGCAGGAGAGAAAAATGACGCATCACTGACTTTTTCGAAGCACGCTCGGACGTGCAGCTTTATTTTTTACGCAAATCAGGAACTTTGTGTAGCAACAATGTTTCCATTGTTTTCTATTGAGTAAGATTCATATCTTGACTTGTGTATGTTGGATGTTTGTCATTGTGGTCTTGTTTGACTTAGATAGATATTGGCTATTTTTCTAAACTGGTGTGGTGTCCATATTGTAGTGTATTACTGTGTGTGTTGGTTCAAATACTTTGCACATGGCCTTTGAGATAGGCCTGACTGCTTGTGCCAAGCTACCAAGGGGTTGAGCAGGGGTTGTCGTAGGAGTGTAACTCCTTACCCTGGCTAGAGTGAGGGTCCCTGCTTGGACAGGGTGCAAACTGAATGCCAACCAGAAACCCCATTTCTAACATGGGATGTAAAAGGTACCAATGCAACCAAATTTAGAGAAGAAAGCACAGGCACAGTCACTGGGGCAGGATCGCATTGAAAACAGTCTAAGCACACTGACCGGCAAAAAGTGGGGGTAACCATGCCAAAAAGAGTGACTTTCCTACAGCCTTCAAATAAAAGTTTTCATGTGCTTTGGAAGTGTTATAGTGGCATGTCTCAGGTTATTTTGTTTATGTAGGTCCCTTTTGTGTGTATTTGAGGTTGTCATGTCAAATGTGACTTAGAATGAATGCTCACATTGTATAAGTTTGTAAAAAAACTTTTCAAAATATGTTATGTACTATATTATGTTGGGACAAACAATATTTTTAATTATATGTTCTCTATACACTACACTGTTTCTGTACGCCCTTAAGTTCTACATTTACTTACTGACTTTCCTACGTTAAATGCACATAACACTGAAAATATATGTGATGTTGTTCAAGTCAGACTCACATCTTAAACTGTGTTACACATTTTTATTTCACATTTAAACGTATGTACATTAAATGGTCACTGTAACGTAATGTACATAAAATATAAGACTACAGATAAAAGCCATTACATGTTCATAAAATATACATGAATGCCAAATCAATTTCCAGAAAAAGATCACACTTCTGCTTCTTGGTGCCACTGTAAGCGAATATTAGTATTTTAGTATTTTTAGCAATCCCATATGCTTAAGAAACATTTTAGTTTATACATCTTAAAAAATAAATTAAGTGTGAAATAAAAAACGTGTGATCGTTTTGTTTATTTGCTAACCAATGACACACACTGGTGAAAGTGTCAGCTTCATGTTCGAAACTTTTATGGCAAAGTCTAAATTTTCCCTACTACATGGGAAGTTTTAAGTGAAGTAGAGGACATAGGTACTCATGTTTTTTTCTTTTTCTCATTCCTTTTCAGAGTGTAGGCGAGGAGAAAGTGGAACAGAATGGGACTATGGACGAAGAAGAAGGAGCTCCCTTGCCAAGCGAGCATGGGGGAAAATACAAGCATCAACACATAGGAAGGTGAAGTATTCACCAGCAGGGATGGTGCACCCACCCAGAGAGGTACTTGATCACAAGTCAAGAAGCTCTGGGTGGAGGGTGAGGAGAAAGCTAAGAGGATGGTCACATCACCACATGTCAGCAGGCGGCAGACGATGGGGCAACTTGGGGAAACATTAACTAACATCTGTTATGTTTCAGGTCCAGGTCCCTCCATTATTGTCACCTAAAGACACCTCCTACCAAAGCCAAAGGATCCTCAAGTTTCATCCACTGCTACTTGTCTTCCTATTGCAAGTGCCTGGCCAAAAGATCTGCTGTTGTGAGTTAGATTTGCTCCTGACATCCCTGAGCTTTCATGTTGTGATTCACCCGCCCACCCTCCTGAATATGTGATCTCTTAGGACCTTTTAAATGTTGTGGTAGAGGTAAAGGCACGCATAGAGGCATAAACTGACCAGTATAGAGAGCCTTGATGCCTCCTGCCCTCCTGTACTGCAGTCATATCCTCACATTCTGTGTCCAATCCTTCCCCTACCTGTGTCCAACATTATATTTTCCACTAAACAGTTACAAGCGTCTGAGCCAGTGGGGGAGGTGAAAGTGTTCCTGAGGAAGAGGAAGACAATCATGTATGTTGTCTCTCAACCCAAAGAAGACATCAGGCGAGGGTGGGAATTGCCTTTTCATTTATTTTGGACTTTGTTGGATAATGAACATTAATTTAAGACATTTGAGCTTTGAGACTGTGTTATGTGAAACATTGACATTTTTGTGCAACATTATTCCTTTTTGGATATTTGCATACAAAGGTACCTTGCCATTACTGGTGTTTCTCTTAAGTTGCCCACCTCCTTCCAAGTTGTAAACTATCTGGATGGACTAATGCTCTATTTTTTAGATTTATCATTTTCCTGACAACAGCTTCAAGATTTAACTTCAACTTTAATAGCATATATTATATATTTTTTAAATTATACTTAAAAGAACTTGTATTCTCACTTCGATGTGTGGGGGGAGGATTGCTCATAGGCATATGTGATTGTAAGGATTATGGTTAAAACATCCATATCCTATTAGGCTCTGCTAAACATCACTCGAATATGCACATATTAAAGACTAGCACACTAGATATGACACACAGATTGAAGGTAAGTGTGAGTGAAATTAATTGAAAAAGATTAACAATATAAGTGTTTCCATACACATCAATTGTTGTGGGATGGATAAATTTAAACTGGAGAGTGTCTTGTGAGTATGGGTAATTGAGTTGTATATTAATAGGTCATGGGGCTGATGGTTGTTATCAACTCCCTTAGGAGAAGAGACATCCACCTATCTGTTTACGCAATACTGGACCCAATATTTTGCAGGTGATGTTTGTAGTTTGGTTGTTGACAGTGTCAGTTTTTTCAGGTTGCTGATGTGCCCTGTTGAGTGAGGAGTATGTTGTGGCCCTTCAAATTGACACAAGCATCTACAAGGAACCACTGTTGTTCCCATATGAGGAACTACAGCTGCAACCATGACCTGGACAACAACAGCATTAACAGCTGCCACGTCAGCAGCCACAACACCTGCCTTTACCTCCACTTCACGTGAGTTACCACAGCAGCACCAACAACTGCAAGCACAGTGAGGGGCTACAATAGTAACAACAAAAGCAATGTCATCAGGGATTATGGGAGAAACCAAGGTGCCACAACGACAGACACCAGATCAGTGACCACAACAGGAGCAACAGCAAGGACTAGAGCATAAATCACTGCTACCACTATCGCAGCAGCAACAGGAACTACAATAACGCAACCACAGTAGGATCCCCAGAAGGAACTAGAGTAATCATAACATACACTACAACAGGTACGACCACTGCTACTATCACAGCTGCGACAATAGCAGCAACAAAACGTGCAAGTACAAGTGACACAGCAGTGGAGACAATGTCCATCACAACTCTGACTACAGTAGATCTTTGGCAGAAGCTGCTAATATAGGGACAACAGAATCAACCACAGCTGTAACCACAGCAATGACTACAGATGCCACCATAGCAGGGACAACTGCAACTGTGGCAGCACAGCAAGGGTCCACTGCAGTAATAGCAACTCTAACTACATCAAGGAAGACATCAGCCACCACACCTAACACCACAGTAGGGACCAAAACAGCAACAATAGCTGTCATTATAGCAATGACCACAGCTGCCACCAAGGAAAAGATGGGTCCACATTTCAATGGCAGGCATGTGCTCTTAGAAAACACTGTCATTGGTATAAGATACCAATAAAACAAATAAAGATGGCAAAAAAACGTTTTCAACAAACCCTTAATTACAAGCATGGCAAGAGCACCTGGGGTGGAGAACAGAATATACTTTGAAAGTTGGCAATTGGTCTGGAGCTAGACCCGCCAGCAGCCCCAGATTCTGTCTGTCTCCAGACAAGGAACTGGGACCCTTTCAGCTGAAGACCTTTGACATCAGCCTTGTTTCTAGCACAGAGGTTTCCACATTTACAACCACTGCTGTAACCCCAGCATGGACCACAGAAGAGACTACAGCTGCAGGGACAAAGAGCAGCAACAAGAGCTGGCAGCAAGGTGCTGACAACAGTAATAACAACAGTTGTAATCACAGGCGAGATAACAGCTATGACAGCTACCACAACAGCATGACCACAGGAGCAGCAACAGCTGCCACCACAGCAGACATAGCAGCTGCCAAATCAGCAACTGTCACAGCAGCACCTGTCACAGCAATAAAACCAGCAGGAACTACAGCAACGACTACATTTTCATGATAGCAGGCACCAGAGCAGTAGGTTCTATTGCAGAAGGAGCCCTAGTAGCAACATCAGATTTGACCACAGCTACCACCTCAGTAGCAACAACAGTTTCAACAATAGTTACAAGGACTGAGCAGTTATGACTGCTTCAATGAGAGCTAAATCCACAGGAAAGGTCACAGCAGCGACCACAGCTGCCACCACAGCATGGGCAACAGCAGCAACCACAGCTGTAACCACAGTAAAGATAACAGCTGCCAGAACAGCATCAACTGTCGCCAAAGTAAGGACTACAGCAGCAAAAAAATGCCAGCCAAGCAGGGGCTCACAGCAGGAACAGCAGTTGCTACAACATCATGAACCCTTGAAGTAACCATGGTTGCAACATCTCCTACACAGTAGGGCCAATAGCAGTAACAACTGTTACAACAGTGGCAATCACAGGTATCGCAATTGTAATGACCACAGCAGCTGCCACAACACCAGGAACCACAGCAGTGACAGCAGCTTTAATCACAGCAAAGACAACGACTGCAACATGGGCCAGCAAGGTAGGGACAATAGCAAATGCCACAGTTGTGACCATTGAAACAAAAAACAATAAATCAAGAAGTATAATACTTGAATCAGTCTTAGCCACTGGAAATTTACTCTGGGACACATTCATGTCCATATTTTTTCATTATGCCACTACAGACAGGGACCACCCATACACATACAAATCAACCTTGCTATGCCCTCTCCCATATGAAAAGGAACACCAGCAACTCTAGACAGGTTTTAGCCTATTGGACCTCATCGTTTGGATACAGCTTGAATCCTATGGAAGAGTGAGCACAGGATCCATCCTCAGTGTACCCTTCACACTTGGGGTGTCTCACTGAGAGAGAAAAACGAGCAATGGAAAAAAACAATTGGACAGACTTTAATGTACTAACATATGTAAACAAAGGCAGGAACAAACCACAACTAATTGTCCTTCCTGTCAAGTCAACCTGCCTCTTTCTATCTTTATGTCTGTGCCCTGTTTTTATTCCCCAACCTTGTGGTGACATTTAGCAGGTTACAAAGTGTCACTGCACAAATAGTCTGTGCGGATTTGTGCAGGGCATGACCTCATGGCTCCTCCAAACGTTGTTTTAATGCATGCAACAAACACAACAGAATGCACATAAAACATCACCATTTGTCTTAAACAGTGTGTTATATAGCCCAAGACTTCAGCGTAGGTGCCTGCGGTGAGTCATGGTCATTTTTACAGCCATTGGCTGCTAACTGGAAAACAAAGCCTGTCTTTAGGTGAGAGGGTTAGGTCTCAGCCAAGTATGACTGAAGGTAATCCTGGCTGAGAAGAGTCCTAAAATATAGAAGCTTATATTTTTGAGTCATATCCCTGACTATAAAGAGGGAAGTCAGCCGTGGAACACTCAGTATTTACCTAAGTACTGAAATCTGTCCGCAGCTGAAAAGCAGTGCCTCATTTTGGGCGTTATCGGGAAAGCTTTTTCTAGCCCACCCTTCATCTGAGTGCTACAAATTCATCAAAGTATTCATGGATGAGAAGTGATGGAGTTAACGCATGAACATTAGAAAGCACAAGTCGGACACAAGGAGTGGCAACGCCTGCTCAGTGTTTCCGACTCATGCTGCCTGTATTTCATGCATTAATTTGAAGAAATTCCGAGTTATGCGTATTACATTTAAAAATGTCAAACGTAAAAAAAGACAACGCAGCTCTTCATGATACAAACTCTGAACCCTACGGCTCAACGTGTTTCTTAGAAGGTTCGGCAGCTCACATGTTGCTCCTACTGGTGAAAGCCAAGGACCTCGGGGCAACAAATACCTTCTTTTAATTTTGTTGTGAAGTCTTGTATCTAGCTCAAAACATTTCATTCCTGTAAACACCTTGCAGAAATGTGCCGTAGATAAAAACACGTGCAAAAGTGCACACCTTTGGAGAAGACTTTAAAGAAATTGGGTAAAGAAGGTCATTTTTCGTCGCACCATTAAAATTAAAATTTCTTACATCACCGCCACTGTGTCTCCAATATTGAAACGAAATATTCCCAACCCAAGTATTCCTTATTCCTCATATGTTCCAAAAATATTTTACTGGTTATGAACATCAAATATCCCCCGGAAAGTCAACATGGACCACAGATTATCCACAATAGAGTATTTGAAAAATATTGTCCGTTCTTACAAATATGAATATCAGACAAACATGATCTGCTCAGAAACTATCAATAAATTACTTTCTATTGTCGCTATATCCCTCTACCTCAATCTCTGCCCCTTGGTCTAATTCTCTCCATAACTCTAATTCCAGGACTCTGTAAAGCAGTTTCGGGGATCTCTCACTCTCCAGGGATCTCCTTCTATCACACTGGAATGGATCTGGTACTTATTGACATAGTCCAGAAGGGTTCTCATCCTCCCTTGTCCTGACTCCAGGTTGAAAGTTTGAAATTAAATGTTTGAAAAGCCAAAAGTTCGAAATAGAATCGAGACACGAACAGCAAAAATGAATACAATATGTGATAGCCATTTGGTTGCAAAGCCAAAAGTTCGAACATATTTAAAATCATTTTTAGCTATTTATATTAAGTATTTTCCAGCACAGTACAGGTTTATGCATACTATGAATACATATCACAGTAATGTGATCCCGCTATAGGCATTAGGTGTGCATCAGGTGGCGTTAGGATCAACAGAAGTCATTGGCTCACTAGGGAAATAAGCCAAATTAAATAAACATGAGAACAAGCCATGACTACTACATTAATACTGTGATGAGCCACCACATAAGAAATTAGACGTTTTAAGAATTTTTTTGTTGTAATGTTAAGGTTGATTTTAAAACTTGAGGCACTTCTGCCCAAAACATCTAAATCCGACTCAGACTTCATGTGATTTTGTGCTGTCAATAGCCAGGTTCAGGAGTATAGTCTACTAAAGCATTTTGGCTGTCATGGCCCACAACGATTTTCTACACGGCAGAAGTTCTGATAACGTCTGTACTTTGAAAAATGTCTTTTGGTCAACACTAATGGGCAGGCCTCCTCTTCTGTTTTCTTCAGACCCACTCTGTGGCCATATGATAGGAAGTGCCCCAAGAGCGCGGCTTCAATGTGTCCCGTGCATTCCTCTTCTGGGACAGTTTAGCATTATAGAAGGGGCTGGGGACGCTGGGGCAACCCCTTCTGTAACACTGATCTCACAGGTGCTAAACGTGAACCGGCATGAATCTCAAGGGGACATTACCTCATTTGTATGGGGTGTGGTGCCATGTTAATGAGAGAATCTGTGGCCCACACACAATGGGGGTTATTACAACTTTGGAGGAGGTGTTAATCCGTCCCAAATGTGACGGATATACCACCAGCCGTACTACGAGTTCCATAGGATATAATGGACTCGTAATACGGCTGGTGGTATATCCGTCACTTTACCGTCACTTTTGGGACGGATTAACACCTCCTCCAAAGTTGTAATAACCCCCAATATCACTTATGCAGGCACCAAGACAAAGCGGCAATCAGGAGGCATAGTGACTGCCCCACATAAAGGGGGGACACAGTCAGTGCACAGCTTACTGTGCCCTTTGGAAAGGGGGAAACCGGTGTCCTAGGGACACTTCAGTCACCCCCCTATAGGAAGGTGCAGTCATTCACTGTACCTGCCTGCGGCGGGGTCTCTCGGACGCTTTGAAGCCAAGGTCGGGTTGCCACTTTCAGTGAAAGGTGAGCCAGCCGCTTTGACAATCTATTCTCCTTTCACAAATGTGCTGTCCCCAGCACAGGCACAAGTTCTTGCTTGCATTAGAAAAAGCACATTTGCGCTCATACGGTTCAGTGTCTCAGTCTGTGCCTGGTGCACAAATTTTAGGTATGCACCGCAGCACAGAGTGGGACACTGTGCTGTATCCATAACGTGGCCCTTGGTTTTCAAATATGATCATGCGCTAACCATCCCACACCCACTCACAGCAAGATTCCAGCTGTGTTGTGCTTTTTGCGCTATGTACCCAGAGAAAGATCCTTTCTGCCCGTTTTATGGGTACACAAGAAATGTTTTAATGTCACATCTCGTATCCTCTGCATTGCATAAATTCATTATGCATTGGGCCTGTCAAACACAAGATCTTCCACCATTTAGCTGAGAGTCTTTTTCTTGGGTCTCTATGGGAGATCCAGTCTCTCAACATCCTAGGAACCTATACTTGATGTCATACCAAAGGTATAATCTCAGGGCTGTTTGCATTGTACTTCACACTCATAGATAGAACTGATTTTCGGCACTCTAGAGTTCAGATACAGCATTCAGCACTACGGTTACATTATGTTGCTTATGCCTTACTCCAGGTGCCCAAGATCACAAGGATAAGGATCCGGGTTTTCCACTCAACTTGAATTATATGTGTTGTTCTACTGGCTTCTACATATTGTAGTAAAGAAAGAAGCATAATCCCTCCCGCATGCCTGTACCCTTCCTTCATGTTAGGTGCTGTTAGCTTGAAATTTTTGCAGTCATCACAAAGGCTAAAAACCTATACGATACCGACCAAGAAAGTTTTATGATAGTTTCTTCATACACTACGGCAACAATTTGGAATTCTCTACATACATTCAGATATTTATACTCAATCCTAACATTCTAAAAACATCTAAAACATTTCTGCTTTGCACATTACCTGGTGACAATGGAGTTTCCTTCCATTCTTGTACAGGTAACTATCTGCATCCCTGTTTCCTACCTTTGTACCTCAGGATGGAAAACTAAAGCACGAAGCCCAACAAGCTATAGGTAACTGATGCTTTAGAGTTAAAAGAGCTAGGGGTAAATGCTGGGTATAAAGAAAAAAATACAATAAAGTGCAACCAAATGATATAAAAAGCAATCATGAACAGCAACAAAACGACTGAAACATAAATATAAGTTTCAGAGTAATTAGACAAATCAGTGGGTTTTTAGTCCTACCGTGCATAAATGTAAAAGGGCAGAGAATTGACGAATGAAACAAAGGTTGGGCTGAACAACATTAGGTGACAAATGCAAATGTCAGGTCACGGAATGTAAAACAAGTTATAGGAGTGTGAATAATATATCCACTGTGAAACTTTGCTAAAGAGACATTCTGGTTCTTAATCAATGATCACACGTGAACCTATGTTACAAAACAACCCCACAAACTTGCTGAAAACACTTCAGTTGAAGGGTCATTATGGTTACAGGCCAAAGTGTAAACATCATTGAATTGGCATCTCTAAAGACATCCAACCCTTCGGCCTTACACTGTTCAAGCTGCATACAGGGAAAAACAGCACAGTTTGAGGCAGGGCGTTCAGCACGTGGCCTTTAGATATGGTCCAGTTCAGCTTAGTACTCCTTGAAAAGTCACGGAGAGTAAATATGGCATGATCTGCCACCAAGCCTTCCATGTTTCTGGGGAAGAGAGAGTACCTGTGTGAAGGACACTTAGGGTATAGTCTTTGGCCAGGTTCTTTGTGCACTGCATTCAATGGAATCGCGCACACCTGGCAATAGGATCAAGACCTTTATGTTACATGACCTTCAGTTACACCTTTGCACGATACATACACTGATATTTGGCACACAAAATATGAACTACATCATCAGTGTTGTTCATGACATCATTAAGTAAGCCAATCGTAATGTCATGCGTGAGGTCACTAGCAGTGTATTGGGCAGGGAGTTAAGGATGTATAGATAATTGTAGTGTATTATATTGTAATCGCTGTAGAGCTTCATAACTTGCAAATATCAGAACATTTTATTTAGTTTTTGGTTCATAACCGTAACATCCTTTTATTAGCATTTTTTCACCCAATGTGTTGCGTTTTTAATACCACAGGTTTCTATGTGATCTACTGAAACAATATCATTTTAAAATAGTTTGTTTTTAGCATTAGGCTGCATTTTTTGGTGGGGGGGATTGAATGATATCCTTTGTTTACTGTCCACGGTGCCCACGTCGCATGAGCTACGGCTATTACCCATGTCAAATGCCCTTTAAGTTAGTACCATTGGACAAGGACTGTGGTAATTTTATGTACCCAGCAGTACATGGTCTGAGGCCATACACTGTGGAACTGTTCACTGATCTTGATCTTGGCCCATGGTCTGTGCCAAGAACCCATTCCCACCTACATTTAAAAGCAATGTTTAGGTCTGCGAAACATGAAATGTGGTTAAAAAAACACTTTTTTTTTTATTTCTAGGAGTGAGGGGATGAACAAAGATGTGCATACAAGTGCTCATAGGTACTCTGGCCAATAGTACTTATGAGGCATGGCATTCATCCATGCTCCGCAGGTACTGGGTAACGGAGCATGAGCTTCATTCAGATCCTACATGTATTATGTACAGGGCATGAACTTTGTTCATGCCATGTATTCAGTGCCTAGGCCCCCTAAATTTATTTTTGAAGATTCTGCACACTGCAAATCACAGTTATTGGAGAGTTCTAGGAAGCATAATAAGTGTGAAAAGTGTCTAGAAATGTGAATCTGAGTGCACAGACAACAGTTCAGGGTCTTCCCACGACTAATAACTTTTTTAATCCTTTAATAGTATTTTCAGCTCATCCATACTACATCCTGGTCCCACCAGGGGAGCACTATACCCACCTCCCCACTCCATGGCCCCAGGCATAAAATCCAAAACCAAGTTCACAGATTGGAATTTCTGCTCATGACCCATGAATGCCCGAGCAAAAACGTTCAGCGCCTCTCGGTTAGTCAGATAACAGCTCTGAGTTAAAATAAAGGCCCTAAAACGTATTTATGGACACAATTCGCATAGTCACTATAAATGATTAGGCTTTTTCTTAAAAGCGCTATTTTCACCAATCCAAAAAAAAGGTTGAAAGATGAAGCAACCCTGATCTTCTGGTCTCAGATTGATGTCCATTTCGCAAGGAATGTTTACATTTATGCTTCGCAGAAATCGAGTCTATTAGAATGGGGAATGCAGCTTTTGGAATTTCTGGTTTTCCTGCATATAACTGTTCGATACCAAACTTACCTGAATGAACCCTTGTTTATGAAAGTATTTGCACATATTATAGCACTAATCTTTAATGAAAGGATGCCATCTCTCTACAATATTCTGACTATATTTTCCATACATAATACTAGTTAAGATATCGAGCTTCATATAAGGAAACAACAGCAGAACCTGCCTGTAATACTTCCTGAGAGGAGAGTTTTGAATATCACTCTGACTGACTGAGTCTTAGAAGATGGCAGGTGATTGAACACTAGATCTCGACAAAAGTGGATGGTGAAGTCAACAAATTCCAATAAAAATATCGTCTTAATGCAACCAGGTGGTGACAATCTTGACAAGGGCATCTCGAAGTGCAGTAGCACAGTCATTACCGCACTGTAGCATAGTCTTACATTGTAAACTTGGGAAGTGGAAAAATCATCATATATTTGTAGCATTGCTGTTGCTGTTAGCAAGAAGGGTAATGATGCAATGGATGCAACCACAGGGACCCTCCCTAGAAATGTGGGCAAATGATGCGAATGAGTGGTTGTTGGCTGAGGACATCTATATGACCATGGTACAAAAGGATACCAGATTGCCTGAAGACAACCAGGAATGGCAATGAAATTCAACTCAAGGAAGCCAACAGGGAAAAGGTGATGACCACCACATGGTTATGTGGACTGATGTAAATCGTTTTGTAAAGTGAATATGTGCAACCATTAGTGACACAGCAATGACTAATAGGTATTGAAAACTATTACCAGATGTATCAGGAAAATGTCGAGTTAGTGTAATGCATTCCTGACCCATGGACTCCTGATCCATATTCTGCGGACCAAGTGGTCCATTACTGATAAGGAACCAGAAGCTCATTCCTTCGCCCAGAACTTACTTGTGATGTGTAATGGCAGGAAACGCAGTAGCTAATAGTGCAAAACCCTTCAGTGCTGCATATATACATCATTGTTGTTCTAAGGGATGCTTTGAAGTCATGATATGGAGCGGGCTAAGACAATGGCATTTCCACACAGTTTTTCACATAATGCTAAACTTAAATTGATAAAATTTAACAGTTTACACAGGGGTTGTTTATCCCCTTGAAAAATTTACAAAATGTTCCCAGCGCCTCCTGTGCCTGCTGCACTGCTGCCTCAGCTATGGTACTGTCCGTCTTTGATGGCATACGGGTCCGAAGTAATGGGGCAACTTACAGACATTACTTGGCTTCTCTTGGGAGGTCTGGGCTTTTTGATTATATAGGACACCCAAAAGGATTATGGTAACAGCTCAGTTATCAGATCTTGCCTTGTTGATAGCCAAGTGGGCAGACACTCTGAAGTGGAGTGGTGCTGCTCCTCCCATGTTCTGGGGCGTGGCGTCAATCCACCATAAAGGCGACTGAGGCTGAAAGCCAGGATAGACATAGAAAAGAGAGTAGAGGCCTGTGGAAACACCACATCTCCAGAGATTGGGATGAGTTGTTGTCGGGTCTGAAAGAAGAACCCAAAGATGCCACACTACCACCATAGACATTTTCACGTTTCCCAGTCCTTGGTACGGATGAAATTATTTCCTCTGGTCTATCTACTAATTTCAAGGATTGTGTAATTATTGATGACTCCTCTGATATCTTAGCCCCATTTCTCACGGCACATTATCTGCTTTTACTCCTCCCCTCCTCTGCATGTCAATTCAAGCTCCTGTCAGATGATGCTTCTCAGCCCTTCGGACCCCTGTGATTGATGCCATCCTAATGAACTAATTCCCATAAAGCTCTCATTATTTGCGCCTGGTCTCCAACCCTGGTTATGTTAGTTGGTTTTAATAATTACCGCTTACAATTGCAGTATTCGCCTAATCCCTTTTAGACATGTGCAGCCGCTAAGGTTATCGGACGATCCTGCTTTCTTGATCAAGGCCTACATAGCTAGTAACATATGTGATAGCTGATTTACTGAAATTTGCATGAGCCCTACTAAGCGAATGTTGTACTATTATTAAATCACGTTCATATATAAATTATTTATGTGGTTATTAAAAATACCAATAAAAAGACGGTTAAAAAATTCAAGGCAATAAGAAAATGAGATCTCTGTGGTCCTCTTGCAATTAGAACATTTAGATCACAGCTTCAGTGCAGTAGGCAGAATACAACACAGCTGACCTGC
This sequence comes from Pleurodeles waltl, assembly GCF_031143425.1. Taxonomy (NCBI): domain Eukaryota; kingdom Metazoa; phylum Chordata; class Amphibia; order Caudata; family Salamandridae; genus Pleurodeles; species Pleurodeles waltl. The sequence continues at coordinate 740,730,255 of NC_090450.1, read as the reverse complement.
AATATGTAACTGGTATTGCAGTTGTCCTGTTGTAAGTAAAATACATCACAACTGCCCTGAAATAAGACAATGTCACCCAGAAATAACAACAGAAACATCTGTCCTGTATTGTGCAAATGGTATGGCATCTGTGCTGCAATAGGTAAGAAACATGAAACTGCCCTGAAATAAGACAATGACATTCAGAAGTAACAAGAGAATATCACAGCAATCTACAATATGTAATTACAGCACAATATGTTTTGCAGCAGAAGTCCTGCAATGTGTTATTTGGCAGCTGTTCTGCAGTAAGTAAAAGACATGACAACTGCCCTGAAATAAGACAGTGGCGATTTGAAATAACAAATGAACACCAAATCTGTCTACTACATGAAATTAGAGCACATCTGTGTCTGCTCTGCATAATGCACAATATCTCTACAGTGGCCGGAAATAGGTAAGTGAAATCCCAGGTTTTTGCCTCACGAACGTCTCATCACAACTGTCCTGTAATATAAGTGGTGTTGCTAATACCTCAGAACATCACATCTGCTATGTGTAATATATATTTCCAATTACAAAGGGGGACATAGCATATCTGTCACTTTCTAGCTTCGGATTATTTTGGTGTTTTGGTCGACGTCTGATCAACAGGGAGAATGGCGGGGTGTAATGGCTGCCAATGTTTTATATTTAAAAAATGCCCTTCTTAGGGCTGGTTGATGTGCAGGCTTGATTTTGGAGGAGAGGGGTAAGAAACCGGTCTTGTGTGGTTCTAAAAATAGCTAGAACGGAAGTTGGAGACATCACACAAAGATTCCCTCACACTTATATGGAAATTCACATTTTCTCTTGGCAAATGTTCTTAATGTTTTTGAGCTTCAGTGCCCTTTACCTTTGACCCAGAACAAAATGTGGGTGACAACCATATCGTAAATTTAATGATCCCTGTAATAGTACAATTGCTACTCGGAAATAATAAGCATTTTTATATTTGCAAGTCCCCTGATCTTAAGGCCCAGGGTGTGGCACACTCTTTCGGCGGTCTCTTGTTTACCGCCATTATTTTGTTTACCTATCAGCTGATTTATGCAGCGTGCTTCTTTTAGCAAGTAAAAACAAACTCTAGTGACTTTTTCCAGTGTTCCTGCTCTCTCAGTGAGCAAAGCTTTTCCCGTGTTTTAAGGTTCTGATATGGAACTATTGTTATATTGTATTATATTGTAACTGGATTTATATATCACTTACTACCCTGATGAAGTGTTGAAACACTTTATGATGAGTAATAGCTGGTGGTTAATTTAGTGGTCATTGATTAGTTTGGTTGTTGGTATTAGTCTTGAGCTCTCAAAGAAATCACCCCATGCATTTTCTGCAGTTTTTTGTAATCAGATTAATAGGAGCTAGGTGGGGCCATTTGTGGTGGCTAAGTGAAATCATGCAAATGGTTGTTGGGATAAATAGATAAACTAGAGGAATTTAGGTAGTATGTGATTGCAGGGATATACTTTCAAAGGGGGAGGGTGGGGTCCATAAAATGAGGTGTAGATGATTTACAAAAGTACAATAAATAAAATTAAGGGAGTCAGACATGCAATTTAGCGTAGGCTATACTCAGAGAGAGAGGACTTGAGGAAGATGGAGGTAAGGAGGGGTGTCTAAGAAAGAAAGAAAGAAAGAAAGAAAGAAAGAAAGAAAGAAAGAAAGAAAGAAAGAAAGAAAGAAAGAAGAGAAGTATTGGGTCAAAGTCAGATTTTCATGTAAGGTAGAATATAGTCGAGGAGGATGCTTTTGATATCACTGTTAACCTGAAACAAATCTCTGCAGGCAGCTAGTGACCTGATATTCTTATTTCAGGGAAGAGTTCTGATTCAGGAACTTCCTGCAATGTGTAAATAATGCAAAAGTGGTTTAAGCAGGAGAAACGTTCATTTAGGTACTACCATGAGCGCCATCATTGGTGGCCATCTGCCAGTTTATGGTCACAAAACTCCTCAGTAATTCGCAGAACGTTATTATTTACAATAGTGAATATGTCATTTCTTCCATAAATGTGTTGTTACTTTATAGAACCTCGAAGCTAGGAAATTATTTTTTAGTTAAAGACAAGTTAAAATGTAAGACGAAAAACAATATGATATGTCTCATAAATAAACGCACTAACGAAGTAAACCACTTTTATAAGGAACTTTGAGGGCCCATACAACCATGCGGCCCTGCGAGCTCTTGTGTCTGTGAACCACGCATGAAAGAACTTTTGTTTCTAATAAGAATATGTTGTTTATGCATATGTTTAACTTTGAATAGATAATAATAAAATAAAGTCTAATTTGTGTATCCACTCCAACTTCCACGATTTACCAAGACGCTGGTTACAGATTACCACTGACTGTGTTCGCTCTGATTGGCCATACTCAGAGAGGCCTCTCAGATTGTCTACACTCCAGAAGTCACCCGTGTTAGCTGCACTGATAGAAATCTCCCTGGTCAGCTACAGTTACCAAAATCTCCTGGACTGGCTACCAATATCCCTGGTCTTGATGCAACATTGAAATTAGGAAGGATGTTTAGTGAAAGATATTATGGGTTGAATATACACAAATACTCTATTCATAGACATGGTGGTTCTTTGAGGCTGGGTTACTACTAGTGGTTCAGTCCCAGGCGGTGACTTAAGTAGTATCCACCTTGCCTATAGATGGTCAGCTGGATTTCCCTGCCTATGGCAATGGAAGGGGAAACAGTGAGGGTTATATACGCTAACTGCACTTACTTTGCTGAATAGCTCTTAATCCTCGAAGAAATGTTGAGACGAACAGGAAGAAGCAGCCTGCGAGGTGGAACTGTACCTCTCCAATGATGCTTAAGGAGGCTCCCAAGCATATGGGCATCATGGCAGCATATTTGAGCAGGTGGTGCTGGGTGCCCAACAGCACCCTCGACAGTGCCATGGTGAAGAGAGGCGTGGTAGCATAGGTGATCTGCGCGAAGGACAGCTGCACGTGGATGAGGCCTAAGTTGCCAAAGGCAATGCTGGCACAGAAGGACACACTCAAAAGGAATACTTTGAGTCTGGCACTGGCAGAGAGAGCCCCCTCTTCTCCAACTTTTAGCTTCACCCAACCACACCTAAGGAGAGGTACTGCCACCACGATGGCAGTGAGCATGTGCAGGGCAGATAGCAGCAGCGGGAACTGAAAATTGTACATGTGGAATATCCACTTGTTCAGACTAGCGATGGTGGTACCCGTGGCTAACCAGACGAAGACAGCTGCACAGATGTGCACCCTTGGGGCTTCCTCCACCCCCCCGGAGGCACCCACTTTGGGCTCAATAGTACCTGCAGTGGACTCACGAGCATTAAGAGCCATTTTAACCACATCTTTCCTATTGGGGACCAAACACATCTGGGCCAATTTACAGGTTTATGGCTCCCTCCTGTATTTGGTCACACTGCAGATCAGACAGTGTTCATATCTCAGAGGACTGCAGTCTGTTGTATCCTTTCAAGGCCAAATCACAATCCTTTTTTCAGTACCAGGGCTCTCTCAAGTCTGGATCACGTTGATTTGATATCATGGCGCTGGTAGAATGCAGCCATTAGCGCATTATGGCATGTTTGAGCAAGAGGACAAGGAAGTCGGTAATTAAAAAAAATGAGATAAAAGGGCTGTGTTTTTGTTTGAAAGAAACAAACGGTAAACGAGTACCCATGTGACTTGCGTTGGCCTCTGGAGCCAGGCTACTCAGAAATGCTTCTGCCCCTGAAACAGGTGATGGATCCGACTGAGGTGGCTCCTAGATGAAGCAGAGGAACACCCCCACCACAGCCTGAACATGCTGTAATCCAAGAAGAAATGACGGTGGGGGGGCAGTTAGAAGGCACTCGCAAATGTATATCCGGGGGGTCGGACTGCTCCTCAGCAGTGGCGTCTTCAAGGCTGAAGGCTCAGCAGCCGCTGATATGGCGTTTCTCTTCAGCCCAAGTGTGCGGCTGCCGGTGCGTCTACTGGGCGTTACTTGTTCTCCGGAGGCCAGTTCAGGCGGATGTTGCTGATTCACAAGTTAGCCTGCCAGGCCCGGCATCCCGTGGTGAGTGCTGCTCGTTCTCTCTCAGTCCGAGCTCGGAGCCGTCAGACTGGAAAGAGTGTGTCAGTCTGGCCCAGCCCTGCCCGTGGCGGATCCTCCCAGGTCCAGCCCCGCATCAACGCACGCTGGTGTACAGACGACAACACACACAGCTGCGCTGCTTACTAATATAGCACGTCGCCGGTGAGCTATATTGGGATGTGGTCTCTAGCCGCTTGGTCACAGAGGCGCGACCCTGAAACATGAGCTGCGCCTGTGACTGAAACATCCTCATACCTACGGCTCGCAAAGACGGCTGAAGGTGACCTGAGTCTCCTGACAGCTTGTTTGTCACCTGTCCAAAAGTTTTACACTGTAGCTGGCGCAGACCCTGCTTGGACTCCACAAGGTTACCTTACAATACACACAATACTGCTTTATTGACATTACTAGATCTGGCAGTGGCGATAAGTCTTCTACCGCTAATTTTCGCCTCCCTACATTTAGACGTCCCACCCTGCTGCTGCGCCAGACCCCACAGGGCCAGCTCAGATTGGCGTGGGCTGCTGACGTGTACTGACGCAATGGCATTTCCCTGCCCACCCGCATTTTGTACTGGAGCGTCCTCGTCGTCTTACCTGGCTCTGACGAGTGACGTCATAAGGGCAGTACCATGGCAGTGGTGGCCCGGACCCGTGTAAGCAGGGGAGAAAGGGTAAAACGTGGGTACCGGAGCTCCGGTGGGTATTAAAAAAATAGGCATAATTGGATGCATTGGAGCGGAGCCCTCACACCCTCTACCCCAGTGTCACTGCACCTGCTGCACATTTTAGTAAATAAGAGAAATGGAACATAAATGGGCTATACAATGAGAGAGAGAAGTCTGAATAACAATACGCTGCAAAGACAGAAAAGAAATGAAATAGCTCGGACGATTGAAGCTTGCCAAGCAGCTTTTACTGCCGTAGTTCACTGCTGGAGGCTACTGGCATTACCGCTCCGACTCAGTTTTACAATGTGAATTTTATGACACTGAGAGAAGGGCTAGATAAAACAAAAGGACAGGCTGCGCACCTCTTTATGTGCAAAACCTATGCCCTGGAGTGCTTTTTCATTCCAGACAATGGTACCAGCCTGGACATGCCCATTCTGATGAGGAGAGAGGCTGCCTTCCAACCACGTGTGGTACTTTCACGCAAAATAACTTTTAATTCTCAAGGTCACAGGAACTATGCAGGAATAGACGATCAAATTATTCTGCAGAGTTGACTAAATTACGCAGAAATAAAAGGCAAATTATGTGACGTAAAGCGAAACATTTTCTGGTACACATGCTCCGTCTGTCTGGTCAAAGGTATCACCTCACTGGTACCAGTTAAAGAACCAAATATAGTAAGAAGCAACAGAAAGATCACCAGTCAACGTTTGGGAAGGGTCTTCCACATTGCGCAACACGTGTAACCACATTTTTAGTAACCTTTGCTCTGTATGAGCTAGAAACAAACTTTTTTTGTTAAAATCTATATTTCGGAGCAGATGAAGGAATATGTGGCAAATCCATAATTATGCAGGAAAAGCCACAGCAGCAAAGTCACATACTTCCAGTTGCCCTAGAAATACTGTATGTCAGAACAGCTGTACACCATTCAGACACCACCACACTCTGCTCCTTGAGGCTCCTGAAATACTCCATCCTTGTGGACTTCTGAAGTCCTGCATTCACTCGGGACTTTACAGCAGACACTATGTTCTTGATCACGAAGCATTTGACCTACAAAAGTCTTGTAACATTGTCTACCCTTTGGATGCTTGAAACAATTTCTCATTTCGTACTGCTATAGCACTTGCTCTTAGGCTCTCTCAGTGGCTCACACACTCTCCCATCCTTTTCAAAACTCTCTTCAGGTTGCCCTAAAACTAGGACTCACTCTTTTCAGGCTTCTGCAGCATTTCCATCTCCCATAGCTCCTATAATAGTCCCTCCATCAAGTTTGCTGCAGTGCTCCTCTATGCTCCTGCACACCCTCTTCCTTTAGGATCCTGCAAAATCTGCTCCCTCTCATGCATGTTGAATCACCAAAGTGCCAGGGATGGTGAAAGTGAGATCACCCACCCTTTGTCTTTGATGACATCACAGGATGTTACATCTTACGTCCTTTGACTCTTGGGCCCTCATTATGACCCTGGTGGTCGCCGGTAATATGGTGGAAAGTACTGCCAACAGGCTGGCGGTACTTTCCACCATATTATGACATTGGCGGTTTGGCTTCGCCAATGTACCACACCGACCACCACAGCAGTAACAGCCACCGGGCTGGAGATATCAATCTCCAGCTTGGCAGCTGTCACTGTACCCCCTGCGGGATAATGACCCCACCTAACGCCATGGTTTCTGTGGCTTCCATACCGCCACAAAAACTATGGCGGTAGGCACTATCAGTGACAGGGAATCCCTTCCCTGTCACTGATAGAGGTATCCCCCAACCCCCTCCCCAGATTCTCCCCCACCCCCTTCCTCTCCAAACCCCCCCTACATTCACACCCCCTTCACACACACGCATACACACACCGATTCCCACATGCATCCACGCATGCAAACATCCATACACACACACATCTGCACACACTTTCATACATACACGCAGACACGCATTAACACAACACAACATACAAGCACTCACGCCTCCATACATGCACACACATTCAAGACAAAACACACACCCGCATACACACATGCACAAACATTCACACACACCCCCCCCACACACACACACCCCACCCTCCTACCCTGTCAGAGCACCCTCTTACCTGTGTTCAGGGGGTCCTCCAGCAGGAGACAGGAGGCAGCAGCGTCCGCCAGCAGAACACTGCCAGGCCATATTATGGCTCATAATACGTCCGGCAGCGGTCAACTGGTGTGGCGCTGCTGGCAGCAGCACCATCTTACCACCATCCGCCGGCATGGCGACAGCTGGATTTCCGCCATTCTTCTGGCGGAAATCCAGCTGTGGTCATAATATGGAAGACGGCTGGTAGCCGCAGCGACGATCTTTTGACGGCCGTTGCCACGGTGGTAGGCGTTTTTTACCACCAATATCATAATGAGGGCCTTAATCTTTCCAGGAAGTTATGCCACATGACATAAAATCTGATGCCATCATAATAATTAACATCACTGAGGCTCCACAATAACTGAATTGTTGGTATAACTGCACAACATAGACATGTCTAGTTTAGAAGGCACCTATGTTAGGGAGTTGACATGATATGCCAGGAGAACATTACTTATTTCTCTTCACATAATATGTAAAATTATGTGTCCCACTGAAGGAGCTAATGTGTCACTAAACACAGAGCAGTCCTAGGAACCTAAATTATTTATACCATAATTTGTCATGATGTAATAGTTCCCTTAGTGTATGCCACAATGATAAATGTATGCATAAAGCATAGGGAGAGAAACTCATTTTTTTTTAAGTAGAAGTTGTGACCACATATGTTAACTGATATAGACCATACACTGAATCTGAGTTATGTTATTGGCTTACATTATTCCTTATTGTTAATACATTCTAACTTATGATTATTTGCAAAACACAGAAGTGAAGGTTTTATTTAAACATATTTTTTCATGTTTTCATTCTAACGAAACATGGCAACAACTTGTTATAAAAATGTGCTTGCTTTTTGCTTTTTAGTTCATGTTTTTATTTAATAAGAAAAAATTTCACTGATGATTTTTTTTTTTTATAACACTGTCTGCATAATTTCATGGCCCTAGTTGAAGCTTCAGAAAGTAAACAGCATTCAAGACACTGTTTACCTTGTGTTCTGACAGTGGCGACTGGTGATCTTTAAAAGTGGTGGTGGTGGGGAGGGGGTTAATACCTGCCCTGAATTGTAGGGAGCAAGGGAGCCCATCATCTACTAGGGAGGATTTGAGGGGCTTCTTCCGCTTGAAAAAATGATGTCAAATAGTGGACTTCAGTAGAATAGCGGAGTAAAACAGCAGTCAAGCTGCTGCTTCAGTCCTTACAAAGGCGTGCTTGAAGGGAGAGATAGTGGATGGTGGTCTTTATTTTCTAGGCCCCGCGCTCCTGCTGCAACATTTATTTATAGATTTTAAAGCACATTTGCTCAAGGCAGAGCAGAATGTGGGCCTTGTCCCTTTGGGTCTCAGACCCGGTTGTAATTAAAATCCTACACTGAAATAGGACCCTAATGGGCTCTATATTTAGGTCCTCAATTTTAATTTGCAAAAAACAGTTATTGTGAAAAATGTTAAGGTGATCCATATGAGCGCCTTAGCATTCCCTAAGAGTGTTCAGGATGCTTTTGTTTTTATGTGTACATATTACTTTTGTATAGTGCATACTGTCAACGGAGTTGCCACCAGGGGTTTATAACGGGCCATGATTCATAGTTCTGGAGCTCAGGCTGAAGGTAGTACGATCTTGTTTCCCCTCAAACTTAAATGTGTACTTTTTGCAAAAAAAGGCTGTGTCATATTGAGTTAATATGTGATACTTGAAGTTTTTGATCACAATATACTAGCTCAGATAATGTAAATAACTGAACACAAAGTGTTACCCTTGTGGTAAAAGGGAGGCAGAAGGAGATAGTAATCTAGTGGCTGAATTGCACAATGTTTAACCAAAAAACAGGGGTTTCATTTCCACCTTACCACTTGACAACATTGTGGGATCCTTTACAAAACACTTTATGGCACTCTGCCTCATTGTGATTGTCAAATCTGAGAGTATTTTGAAGGATTTCCATTTAGGATGTGCATTATATAACAACAAATTGTTTGTGTATGGTTTAATAGGCAATGATGTTACTGCTCTTAAAATAACACTATGAGCCTTTTATAAGTGCACATGACGAAATGACGTCTCTTGATTCACCCAGGATAGTGTTATCGGGGGATTGTAAAAAGGGAGAAGGTAAAGTTAAGATGACAAAATATGAAAATAATAGTGCCACAGAATGTGCCGCACAATGCCACATCATTTATTTTTTGATACTGTGTAACGTAGTCAAGCCTGCTATATAGTTTGGCCCTCCATTTTTGCATAATTCCAGAGGCTATTTCCATGGCAGTCCCGCCCACAAGTCAGACCCAGCGCGGTTAGCAGCTCGAGATGAGAAATCTTTGCATCCTGTACTTTTTGTGATTGGTATTTTTTCCAGTAAAAAAACAAAGGATTAAAAATACATATGCTTACAGACAACATTTACAAAGTTTTAAATCTGAAAATAAAAACAAGGGCCCTCATTATGAGTTTGGTGGTCCGAGGACCACTCAGTGGATGCAACAGTTACACCGCTGCAGGCCTGGCAGAGTAGACCACCATTTTATGACCTTGGCAGTGTTCCGACGGGAACACAGGCAAGGCATTGCCAGTCCTGCCAGTGCGGAAGGGCTGCCGGGCCAGCTGTAGGCATCTCCAGGCCGGTGGGGAGCATGTTTCCGCCGACCATATTACAAGGTCGCACACCGCCAGGATTTCCACCGCAGTTGCCCCGCCACGAAAAGCCTGGCGGAAACAAACAATATAAAAGGGGACACTCATCTTCAAGAACACGGGCACTTATGCAGCCCCAATGGAACCGGAACTGAAAGTTTTCCCAATGCTGCTCCTGGCCATACAACATCAGAGCCAACCAGTGACGGCGACGAAGACACCAACCGTAAGTACACCCACCTAGCACACACTGGAGGGAAGGCCATTAGTACACACCCAAACACAACACACACACCCTGCATGGCTAGCGACGGCCACACACATATACAAAAAAACACCCATAGCAGTACACACACACATACATACACACTCACACGCAAACCACACACAGCAAATGGCTCATATGCAACACATACATGTGGAAGGAAAGCCAGGACAAGTTTGTTACCCTGACACCAAAGTGTCCCTGGTGCAGATATATTATATCGAAATTTGTAAATCATAAATAACTATATACAATATAGGCCTACTGGCCAGTTCAACTGTATTGTGTGCCCCACTCACACAGGGCAATATCCATGGCCCCAACTTGACTCCTGGCTGCAAAGTGGCCTCCACATGGCAGGGGCATCATTGGGGCATGCAGGCAACTCAGGGGTGAGGGGGAGGTTCTGAGATGGGGATCCCGGTTTTGAAGGCGGGTTCTTAGGTGGAGGTTTGGAGGGGGGTCCTTTGATTTGGGCTCAGGGGAGTTTAGGTTTTGACTTTGATTTAGGAGGACGGGGCTTGGGTCTGGGTTTGGGAGGGGTAACCTTGGCCTTTGTGGGGGTGGAAGTCTTAGGTGGGGGAGGGGCATGGCTTGGACCAGGGGGATCATGGGAGGACTGGGAGGTCGAAGACAGGGATTTGGGGAGGGTAACAGGGGGCTCGGGGAAACAGGGACAATTCTTGCAGGAAATGTTTCTTAGGAGCACAAGGTTGAAAATGGGATCAACGTTTGGGAGTGGAGGGAGAGGTAGTGGTTGTGAGGTGTGCACAGTGAGGTGCCATGGGTGCAGGTGCGAGCATGGATGCCATGTGTGTGCTGTGTGACTGTAGGGTGAGTGAGTGTTGGCATTAAGGTGTAGTGAGAGGAGTGGGGGAGGAGATGTAGGGAGATGGCAGGGTGGATGTGTGAATGTATGTTGTGGTGATGTTTGCAGGTAGGGTAGATGTGCTGCATGCAGGGGTGTTGACAGTTGTGCTGAGTGCGCATGTGGTGTATGGGGTGCATGTATGGGGGTCTGCTATTGTGGTGACAGTGGAAATCAGTGCACTTGTGTCAGGATCTTGGAGTGATGATGTGGTGACTGCAGGTATGAGTGGTGTCTGTGAGGGGGGAGGTGGTGGGGGAGCCTGTGTAGGGAGTGGATGTTGTTGTGTCTGTATGTGTCTGTAGTGTGTGTGTGTATGGTGGTGGTGTCTTTTGTGGTGCTTGTGTTTGTCCTTTCGAACCATGTCTGTTGATGTGGATGCATGTTGGTATGAAAGTGTGCTTTGGATGGGCGATGGGAGTGGGCTGTGGGCTTGGGAACAGGTAGTTGGAGGGGGGATGGAAGAAGAAGGGACAATGGCTGACCATCAATGAGGATGCCTGAGCATGAAAGGATCTCTGCAGGGTAGGCAGGGCACCATGAATGTCTTCCAGGTAGGCCATTGAGTGCTGCATCTGTGATGCCAGTCCCTGGATGGCATTTCATGATGGTTGACTGCCCCACAGAGATGGACCTCAGGAGGTCAATAGCCTCCTCATTGAGGGCAGCAGGGCTGACTGGGGCAGGGGCAGAGGTGCCTGCGGCGAAGGAGATGCCCACCCTCCTGGGTGAGTGGGCACGGGCAACTGGGTGGGGAGCAACAGGGAGTGCTTTGCTGGTAAGGGGGAGGCAGACAAGGATGGTGCTGGGATGGTCCCAGATGGGTCCGCCAACCCCAGGGAGCGTCCAATTGGAGGAGGAATCTGAAGATGTCGTCATCGATCCTGTCTCTGACATGGCACTCCCCTCACCCTCCGTCCGACTGGTGCCCCTTCTCCTTATTATGCTGATGTACACAAAGACAGAGGAGGAAATGGAGGGAGCGTGGCAGAGAAAGACAGGGTGCAATGGGTCAATACCAACACAACATTCACACAGAGTAACAATATCATTATCTGCTGCTATGCCATGGCAGGCCATGCCCTCACATATACATGCTACAACAGTAGGGCACCATGGGGGAAACTACAGCAATGCTGATGTAAACTGCTGATGGTGGAACAATAGCACTCATGTACTTGATGAGGGTCATACCAGTCACATTTTCCCAGTGCTTGGCACATTTTCATGGTTGTTTAAGGAGACATATTCTGTACCCCTTACACAACAGCATCCTGCATGGGTAGGTAGCATGCCCATTTATCCATTGACCAATAGCACAGTGACATCTGGGTCCACTGTGCCTATCTACACATAAAGTGCGTGGCAGCTGATTGAGCGCTCACTAATTATCTCTGTCACAGTGGTAGGCTGATACTGATGGCAATGCCCTGACATGTCAGGTGTACTGAGCCTGATGGTAGGAGCTGGGCTCTGAAACTCTGTTGAGTGTGACCACAAATCACAATTTGGAAAGAAATGCCCTCCTATGTCACTGTCTGCAAGGTATAGGCACATATTTTGAAACCAATCCTGCGAGGGTGGCTGATACCCATAGTCGACATCCATCTACCAATAACCTATGCTACTTCTTCCCACTAGTAGTCATCCCAAAGCCATACAAGCATTAAATTATCGGAGGTGTACTTACCCCCTTGTGGCTGCTGTGCTGCCCTCAAGTGCCCACCCACCTCAGGGTAGGCCACTGCCAAAATTTGGGCCATTAGTGGGTCAGGGTCCGACGGGTACCCCTCCCTCGTTAGGAGGACATTCCCAGCTGGGCCTCTGTGGTCTTACATGCCCAGCGTCTCAGGTCCTCCCACCACTTTCTGCAGTGGGTGCTCTGCCAGCCATGGACCCCCAGGGTCTGCACTTGCTTGGCAATGGCACGCCAAATCCGCTTTTTCTGATGGGTGCTGACCTGCATGGGTGACACAGAAAAAAGGACAAAGTCATGTAGAGTGGCATCACAGGGACAACGGGGGACATCACAGAATCAGACACATCTCATGACCACACTCACGTGTCATCAGGCCTCTAACGCTCAGACTCCTCACCCATCTCCATGCATTCCCTCCATCTGCCTCATCCCTACGCCTTTCATCCTCACACGTATCAGACAGGACAGTGACATAATACTCACTTGCTGCTCTGGTGCCCCATGCAACTGTCCATACAGGGATAGGACTCCATCCACACACTTATCCAGCTCCTCCTGGGTGAAGGCTGGGGCCTTATTCCCTATAGGACGTGGCATATTGGCTTCTAGAGTCAGAACACAGCAACACAGGCAGTGGAGCTCTTGGGTGCACGAGTGTCAGGAGTCAAGTGAGCTATGCCACTGTAAATGGCGGTCACGCCCACTGCATACATGACCTTCGCTGCTGGCGGTGATCACCGTTGGCCCCAGTCTCCCGTAGGCAACAATGTTATCCAATGAGGAGTTGCACTGCGGTTAAGACCGCCTACCGCCATGATGACTAACGCTGGTGGAATGAGGTCACTTCCATCGGTCCTGTACATGCAGGACAGGTGGCTTCCATTTTACATGTGATCAGTGATTAGAAGTTGAATTTTAGGTGCGTCATGGATGAAATATAGTGACTACTGCATAAATTGACTATGTCCACTCATTGAATACATCAACGAATGACTTCTCCTCTCTCCTGTTCCCAGATATGGTGCAATGTTGATAATGAGACATGCCCCTGTGTACCGGCCCCTAGTCGACCTTGCTACCCTGGAAGAGAGACACGTCATACAGACGTACCGTCTGAACTGTCAGATTATCATGGAGCTGTGTACCCAGTTGGAGCCAGATGTGTTGCCTGCCATAAGTCATCCCTATGCCATCCCTCCCACAGTACAGGTGTTGTCAGTTCTCCACTTCCTTGCCTCAGGGCTGTTTCAGATTACAGTGGGCTTGGCAGCAGGGACGTTACAGCCAATGTTCAGTAATGTGTTGAAGGATGTACTGTGTGCTTTGCTCAAACATCTGCCCTGCTACATCAGGTTCCCCCAATGTGCAGATTTTGCCACTGTTAAAGCTGCCTTCTATGATTTGGCACATGAACCTCATGTCATAGGAGCCATACTTGGCACCCACATTGCCTTGGTTCCACCCACAATAAATGAACAAGTGCACAGGAACCAGAAAAACCTTTATTGCATTAATGTCCAGATGGTGTGTCTTGCTGACCAATATATCTCCCAGGTTAAGGCCAAGTTCCCTGGTTCTGTGCATGACTCATTCATTCTGTGGAACAGGAACGTCCCACACATGATGGCACAACTACAGAGGGACTGGGCCTGGCTCATCGATATGTATTCAATAGTATGTGTGCCCCTGTAATCTCACCTCCCTTCACAATCTGCTCTATGTCTCCACTGGTACTGAGATGGGTCCAACCTTTGTACACACAGGTGAGTCTGGCTACCTGAACCTTCCCTGGCTGCTGACACCTGTGAGATATCCGACTGCAGATGCTGAAAACCATTTCAATGAGGCCCACAGCAGGATGAGGCGTGTCATCAAGAGGACCTTTAGTCTACTGAAGGCCAGATACCAGTGTCTACACATCTCCGGAGGTGCCCTGCTCTACAAACTACTTAAAGTCTGCTAGATCGTTGTTGCCTGCTGCATGCTACACAATTTGGCTCTGAGACATCACATCCCATTGCTGGATCTAGAGGAGGTGGCACTTGGACCAGTGGCTGATGAAGGGGACATAGTGAGGGATGAGGAGGAATATGATGAGGATGCAGCTTACTCTAGAGCAGAGTTAACTAAACAATCCTTCCAATGAAAAACAGGTATGTGTCAACTGTTTTGAATGTGGCCTGTACTCCTGTCTGCCTTCTGACATAGCTCCTCCTGGTGTCTGTCATCAATGCAGGTGTTGAGTGCAGCTCTCCCTATGGGTTGGGTGGGGGAGGGACATTTTGCCCATCAGAGGAGGTGTTAGTGTCCAAATATCAGTGCTATTTCACTGTGCCATTGTGTTGCATCACTTATGCAATTTATTGTCCTTGTTCTATGTTCCCTGTACTGCTATGTCAACTGCAATTGTAGTGCCAAACATAGTGGTGTCATCACTATTTCTTCTTATCCTCACAGTCCACAAACGGGAGAATGTGTAACCTAACTGTTACTGACTGTGAAACATGCCTTTAGTTGAGTTTAGTAAGCTGTCAGGGAAGGACAATTGGGTATGGATGTCTAGGAAATGTGGATCTAATGTGGGCATCTGGTTTGAGACTCCACCTGCCAAATCACACTGGGGATTCTGACATTGTACTGCATGTGTGTTGAGTGGCCAACATTGTCTCCTATTGTGATAGTTGTCCCTGTCTTGGTCTATTTGCAGGGCATTCGGGTGGTGCAACTCTGGTTCCTGCCTTGCCTGTTGCCTTCCTTGACACATGTATCCAGAATATGTCTGCTCTACTACCATCCTTGCTGCATATTGCTCCCCCTTCTGTCTATCTCACAGACCTTTGCAGGACAATGGGTTGACTGTTATGATATGTTTACAACAGAATATATTACTTATTACAATAAAGACAAGTGGGCAGTAGCAGTGCATAAAGGTGTTTAATGTGATTCTGAAGTGCAGTGGGTGATGTGTGGGGTCATGGTGAGTAAAATCACCAGAGTAGTTGACCCAGCTGTAGGTAGTCCAGGTCCAGTATCCAAGAGGCCATGGGGAAATGGAGACATGACAGTGGACAGTCAACAGGGTGAGTCAGTGGCTGACAAGGGAGAATGTTCAGGAGAGGATCACTTCCTGACAGTGGTCTTGATCTTGGCATCAGGTCCTGAAGGATGTCTGGATGGACGTCCTCGCTTATGTGGGGGTTCCTCAGCTACAGGGGAAGGGCTGCTGGTGGTCTGCGGGTCCTCTGGCAGGGCCTCCATTCCACTAGCTGCCGCTGAAGTGGAGGGCTCTGTTGGAATGTAGCTAGTAGAATGGGCCTGCTGGTGGGTGGAGGATGCACACAGGATGATGGTCAGTTCCTTGAGCACCCCTGCAATGGATGCCATGGTGGCATTGAGGGTCTGCCACTGCTGCATGGCCTCCTGGAGGTATTCCCTCTGCAGCCTCTGGTTCTCCAGCATGGTTGCCAGGATCTGGCACATAGGGCCTGATTCTAATTCTGGCGGGCGGCGGAGGCCGCCCGCCAGAATTCCGCCCCCATAATACCGCTCCGCGGTCAGAAGACCGCGGAGGGTATTATGAGTTTTTCCCTGGGCTGGCGGGCGGTCTCCAAAAGACCGCCCGCCAGCCCAGGGAAAAACTCCCTTCCCACGAGGATGCCGGCTCGTAATCGAGCCGGCGGAGTGGGAAGGTGCGACGGGTGCAGTAGCACCCGTCGCGTATTTCAGTGTCTGCAAGGCAGACACTGAAATACCTTGCGGGCCCTCTTACGGGGGCCCCTGCCGTGCCCATGCCATTGGCATGGGCACGGCAGGGGCCCCCAGGGGCCCCGCGACCCCCCCTACCGCCATCCTGTTCATGGCGGCTTTCCCGCCATGAACAGGATGGCGGTAGGGGGGGGCAGAATCCCCCATGGCGACGCAGCCAGCTGCGCCGCCATGGGGGATTCTGAGGGCAGCGGTAAACCGGCGGGAGCCCGCCGGTTTACCCTTTCTGACCGCGGCCAAAGCGCCGCGGTCAGAATGCCCTGCGGGGCACCGCCGGCCTGTCGGCGGTGCTCCCGCCGACCCTCGCCCCGGCGGTCTTCGACTTAGAATCAGGCCCATAGTGTTCTGTGATTGGTGGTATGCTCCGACATGGGCCCTCCCACTGCCCCAGGCCCCCTGTGCCCCTGTCACAGTGTGCACACACCTAGTTGCACCAGGAGCTTCATTGTCTTGGGTGTGTGGCCTTGACTCTGCTCCTTCTACTGTGGGGCACATTGCTGATTGAACTGTACTTGGGACACTGGTTTGGGGATGAAGGGTTGGCTATGCTGTAGTAGCCACATTGGTGAGGGACTCCGATGTGTCTTGGGTAGGGGTGATGGACTCACCAGTTGTCCCAGATCGGCCAGACAAATCATCAATATCCAGGCATCCACTGGGGAGGGCTGGGGAGGGTTGTCTGTGGCATCCGCTGCCGGGTGGCAGTGGCAGCGGAACCTGTGGATGGAAAGGGAGGGAGTTACATTGTGGAGATGTACTTGTTTGTATCATTGTCTGATGCATGGAGTAGCTTGAAGTGCTTCCCAGTGATGGCAATGAGAGATCTAGTACTGGAGACATTGCTTGCGGGTGACATATTGTGCTATTGTCTCCATTTTCCATTGAGGGTTGAGGATAGTGGATAGCATTGCTGTCATTGCCATGTGTTGGAACGCAGTCAAAGCATCCAGTTGGTGTGGCATGTACTATGGTTTTCCATGCAGGTGTTCCACTGTGAAGTGGGACTGTAATCTTTTGATGTGTAGGGAGTGATGCACTGTGGGAGTTGTGGTGCTTGGCATTGTGATTGGTATCCCTGCATTAGGGAGGGACTGTGTGGGAATAGTGGCAGTGGGGTGGTGGGGTATGCAGGAGAGGTGTGAGGGGTGATTGGGGGGTGCAGAAGTGTGAGATGGGGTGGATTAGGGAGTGATGGGTGGTAAGGACTTATGCTGGACAGGAGTGGTTGTTGCCTGGGGAGTGTTGTTCACTTACCAGAGTCGAGTCCTCCGATGATTCCAGTCAGGCCCTCAGGATGCATGGTGTCCAAGACCTTCGCCTCCCACGATGTGGACTCGTGGGGGGAGCTGTGGGCGCACCATCAGTCTTGTGGATGGCAATTTGGTGACATGATGCGATGCAATGCACCTTCCCCTGTAGGTCGTTCCACCTCTTCCTGATGTCCTCCCTTGTACGTGGATGGGTGCCCACTGAGTTGACCCTGTCAACGATCCTCCGCCATAGCTCAATTTTCCTGGCTATTCAAGTTTGCTGGACTTGAGCTACAAACAGTTGTGGCTCTATCCTGACGATTTCATCTACCATGACCCTCAACTCATCATCTGTGAAACGTCGGTGCTTCTGATGGGACATGGTGGTTGTGTTGTAGGTGGGGGGGTGTTGTGTGTGTAGGGTGCAGTGCAGGGTGCTTGGTGGGATGGGGTATTTGGTTGTATATGCTGGTGGCATGTGGTGTTTGTGTGCAGTGGTGATGTATGTGTTGTGTTGCTGGGCAGTTGTGTGGTGTGTGATGCGTGGGAAGTGTGTGGTGCCTATAGTTTTGACGTGCATTGCCCTCTGTTGGTGTGCTCCTCAAAGTCTCTGTCAGTAGTTGTGGTTGCAAAGGATTGTGGAGGTGTGTGAGGGGGTGTTATATAGTGCAGTGAGCAGGTGTGTGTATATGTGTCAGGTGTGAGGCATTCAGACTATCCAATGTGATGTCGGGTTCTGGTGGAGGTGATTTTTAGACTGCGGCGATTTGCATTGCCAATGGTTTTCCGATGTGCAATGACCACTGTGCTGATTTGTGGGTCGTAATATGGAGGGTGGGATGTTTTTGGTGTGGTGGTGCTGGTGGTGAGACCGTTCCTCTTCCACCCTTGGTCGGCCTGGCGCTGTTAGAAATGGGGTCTCTAATTGGCTGTCAGTTTGCACCCTGTCCAAGTAGGGGCCCTCACTCTAGTTAGGACAAGGGAAATACCCACTCAGATAACCCCTGCTTACCTCCTTGGCAGCTTGGCATGAGCAGTCAGGCTTATCTCAGAAGCAATGTGTAAAGCATTTGCACATAACACACAGTAATACAGAGAAACATTACGAAAGGACACCACACCAGTTTTAGAAAAATAGCCAATATTTATCTGTGTAAAACAAGACTAAATTCGATAAAAATCCAACATACAGTAATAAACATATGAATTCTGCAAGATTTACTCAACAATACAGTTCCTTGAAGTCAATAGCTCCACCTGAGGCTAACACGGCGTCGTGATCAACAAAACCAACAGTTCAGGCCGCCCACGGCGTCACTGGCCAGCTATGGTGTCGGGAAGACCCGCAAACAGTATCTTGGATTTATAGGGTGTCGTGATCCTCGCGGTGAGGTCCGGAGAGTGGCGTTGCGGTGTCGGTTCCAGAGTTGGTGCAGGAGTCATCAGACCCTTGAAGTCACACGCGTTGCAGATTGAAGTCCGAGCTGAAGAAGTCAGGAGCGCTGGTTTGGATGGCGTCGGGGCTGCGGTGCGAAGCGGGATGATGCAACGTGCGGTTCCCACAGGTAACAGTGCAGGCAGCGGCTCGGTGACGGCGTCCAGCGGCATCGGTGAGACCAGGGCTGCGGTGTGAAGCGGGGCGGTGCAACGTGCGGTGTCCACAGGTCACAATGCAGGCAGCATCCTCGTCGTTGCGGAAGCGCTGTTGTCAGTAGGCCCAAGCCAGCGGTGCAGGACGGGGCGGTGCTTAGTGGCCCTCACGAGCAGTGTTCACAGGCCATGGTGCAGGCAGGGATGCCTGCTGACAACACTGGAGTCGATGGTGGTGGTGTCGGTGGACTGGGGCTGCGGTGCAGGACGGGATGGTGCTTTGTACTCCTCACGAGTGGTGTCCACAGGCCATGGTGCAGGCAGCGGCACCATTGTCAGCAGGAGCAGCATTTTCGGGGAGGCCCAGGCTGCAGTGTGAGCAGGCAATGCCGGAGTGCGGGGCCCACAGGTCGCGGTGCGAGCAGCAACTCGGTGAAGTCATCTGATGACAGCATCGGTGGGGCCAGGGCCGTGGTGCGAAGCGGGGCAATGCGACTCCGTGCGACGCCGGCAGGTCACGGTGCAGGCTAGCGGCATCGTTGGTGGCATTGTGGTGTTTTCTCCTCTTGAACAGCACAGAACACACAGTTCCTAGTGCTGCAGGTCGAGGAAACTGAAGTCTTTGGTGTCCCTGAGACTTCCAATAGGAGGCAAGCTCTACTCCAAGTCCTTGGAGAACTTTCTCAAGTAGGACACACAGCAAAGTTCACCCTTTGCACTCTTTTCAGGCAGAAGCATCAACTGCAGGCCAGTCCAGCAAAGCAGCACAGCAAAGCAACAGTACTCCTCCTCCAGGTCTTCAGTTCTTCTCCTTGGCGGAGGTTCCTCTTGATTCCAGAAAGATTGTAAAAGTCTGGGGCTTTGGGTCTTCCTCTTATATCCCTTCCTGCCTTTGAAGTTGGCAAACATGAGTTGAGAAATTGACTGAAACAATTAAACAAAGTCTGATTCTCATCTTTCGACTTAAAAATCTTGCCATTGTTAAAAATGAAAATAAAACTCAAGGGAGCCACCAACCATATCACCAATAATCTCAACAACCACAAAATTCTTTGATGACACACAATCCAACTTCAGAATCAACCACAGCACAGAAACATCCTTATTTTCTGCTACGAAGACATCTGTTGGATCCTAGACAGAGGTGACACAGCTTCCCTCATGCTCCTCGACCTCTCTGCAGCATTTGACACCATGTCCCACCCATATCTCATTTTCATCTGACACCTACACAAGATTGGAATCCAAGGACCCACTCCCCTCTTGATCTTCTTTTTCTTAACTGGAAGGACAAAGTCAAACAGCCTGGAACCCTACTCTTCTGGCACCTACAACCTAATTTGTGGAGTTTCACAAAGATTACCACTTAGCCTAACCCTCAACAATGCTTACTTCGTGACCCCTCTAGCAAGCAAAACTGCACCTACACCATACATCTCCTATCCTAAGCTGCCAACACAAAACTCATACTCTCCTTCACGGACAAGACCCCCTGCTCTCGGATCACGTTTGCCATCTGCATGATCAAAGTAGCAGACTGGATGACAACCAACTTTCTCAGACTTTAAACTGACAAGACAGAAGTTGTGATCTTCAGGAAAAACACATCACGTTGGAACTTCACCTGATGGCAGGTGGAACACAAACCCACCCCACCATCTAATCTAAAAACTTTGGGATTATCATTGACAGCCAACCCAACATAACCGCCCAAGTCAACACCACCACAGCCTCCACAACCTGAAGATGCTGAAAAAAATCTTCAAATGGCTCCAAACCATCAGCCCCAAAACTGTCACTCACACGCTCATCATATGCAAGCGGGACTACAGGAACACCTTCTACGCCGGGATCAGCAAGCATCTCATCAGATGACTTCTAACCATCCAGAACTAGGCAGACAGAGTCACTGTCAACGTACCATGCCACACACGCATCACACCGCACCTCAGCAACTCCCACTGGCTTCCAGTGCACAAACTTGCACAATTCAAACTCCTCACACTCACCTTCAAAGCACTACACAACATGGGCCCACCTTTCTCCATAGGAGAATCTCAGTTCACAAACCAAACAGCCAGACGCCTCCTGTCAGCTGGACTCCTACGTGTACACTATCCACACATACACAGAATCAGAACCGTTGATCAGGCCTTCTTCTACATCATTCACAAAGTCTGAAATGACCTGCCATTACACATCAGAGCAGCCTCTACATCTCTGGAGTTTAGCAAAAAACTGAAAAATGGCTCTTCAAATAAATCACTCACCAGTGCTAGGCCTGGCTAGATTAGCACCTGCAACAACACCAGGATAGTGCTCTTTCCAATTACCCATACAATAACAATATAGCAAGCATCAGAGAAACCAGGAAATATCCTGGTCCACAGGAGAAGTGGTGATAGTCTGCTGGGATCAAATACAGGTGAAGGCATAACCCATACTGCGAGAACAGCAAGAATCCTGAAACAATGACAACTGAGAGGCAAACAAAACGAACATGAAGGACACCAAAGCCCAGGAGCAGACTAGTGAAATTGCCTTACAAGATGAAGTTGCAAGGAAATGTGAGTTCCTCTGACTCTGCTTTTATTTGCCTGGAAGGACCCCTGTGAACTTTATTGGTACCTAGTTCCATCCTGCCAGTGTGCCCTAGCTACCAGATGCATGGCCTCCACATTCTCCATTGGGATCAGTGGCAAAATAACCTAGATCTTTCTTTGTCTTTTTTATACTTTTCCTGCACGGAGTACAAGCCTCTCTGAAGGCTCCGGCCAGTATCCACTACCCCACAAAGAATCTTCTCCTCAAAGACAAGAGTAATTTCCTCAAAAATTCCATGCATAGAAAACAACCAACCTGTTGCGTTTCGAGATCTTTTTCAAGGCGCCATTAGTTCTGTGGTTTGTATTAATTTTCTTGATGATGTGCACTTTGTATATCAATGAGCCCTTTACATTGATTTCTCTATTTTACAATTTCAAGTGGAATCACCATAACAGCAGTAGTTGGCACACGGCATCAAAAGTTTAATGAATTCATGAGCCCGAGTATATTAAAAACAAGTCTGTGTGTAGTGTCGAAGACAAGGGTGAAGGTTTGTGTGGAAATTTGTGATGGAAAGTTGACATTAATCTGGGGTATAAAAACACTGTGGGTTCCCATGATCGAACTGCACATCTTACCCTTTCCAACTACTGATATATTGTAACTGGTCCCTTGAGAACCTGGAGTCTAATATAACGTCCACCTCATATTCCGATGCACCCATAACTACCAGTGCAGGAGTTGAACTACGATCAATTAAGTGGGTTGATTTAACTCATGGACATGCACTACCGGATGCATATCCCATGATTTTTGGGGGCGTATCTCAAATGCTGCAGGTCTTACTAGGTCAGTTATTACAAAGTTTTCTAAGAATTTGGGGTAAATGTAGGATGGACATTGGGCAGAATTGGATACTTGGAAAAGATCCAGACTACATCTCCTTTTTAGAGCTCACTTACTAGACAGCACATGCTATCTTATTGCAAAAGACTTATTGTAAAGTCTCAGTAGGCAAAAAGGGACTTTTTTGCTGCTGTATGCCTGAAGAACAGACTTTAAGGATTGTTTTGTTTTATTTCCTGTACTCAGCATATTTCAGCTTTGGCACCCAAATGCACTGGAAGAAGGGCTATCTGCTGCACACACTCAGCTGGCATCTGAGGCAGGTGTACTTAAGCATAGCAGTTACCCGGGAAGCTCATATAACTGCTCACAGGACTGCAGATTTATCACTTTTGAAAAGTTTAGGGATTTGAGGAAGCCTACATTTTTTGTGTTCTGTCATACTAAAATGGCATGTACGGCTCCCTGCAAGTACTGTCTCAAATGGAAAACAAATCGTTATAACTAATAGCTCCCTATCATAAATTATGCAATTCATTTTAATAAATGAAAACGTTCTGGAGAAGAAGCCAACTGGATCTAAAACATCAGTACAAGGATCTTTGCCTGAAAGGGGCTCTCTGATGGTGAATGTCGATGTGTCTGTTTCAACACTCCACTCTTGATTCACAAGAGTGTGTTTATGATTGGAAGAGTTGTGAATGCATCTATCAGAATTTGGAATATTCCTTCTTGTTCAGAACCCAGACAAAAAGGACATCATGTTAGAGAACACCTGAATTTAATGTTCATAAATGTTTGCAAAGAATATGAAGTATTTCTTCACTGAGAAAGACAAGTGTAGACCAGCTGACACTTCCTGTATCCATTTGCATCCCATAAGAGGAAATATGGAATACCCAAATGTAATGTGAGAGGTTCAAACTGGAGTTTTCCAACTTATTAAATAGGGAGTGCTCACAAAATCTTCTTAACACTTCCTTTGTGTACTCTCTGTATTCTATTAGAGTCTTTGAGGACACCAAGCGATCATTGAACTTATTGATAAAATACTGAAAGGCAGTTGTTTCAATGCACAGGCTAAATGAGATCACAAGGTATTCGCAGTGGCCATATAATGTATTGAAAGGTGTCAGCCATTTATATATATCTCTCTTTTTCTCACTCTCTTGCTCTTTGTCTCATACACATACTAAATTGCATGCATTCCTCATATCCAGGTTGGTGAATATTTGGCATTTTTTACTTGATCCAGAAAAACAGAAATCAAAGTAAAGGAATATTTGAACTTATTAGTATTTTCATTTAATTTTTGGTAATCTATGCAAGGTCAAAAACTGGCATGTAGTTTAGTATAAAGAAAACTGGTGCTCTGGCTGGAGATGTTGACTTGTGGATGAATTCTCCCTTTAGATGTTTCTCAGTGTGCCCCAGTCACCAATGGCCCAGTCTCCATGTTCTCCAGTGGGTTCTGTGGCAAACACATCTACACTCATTCCTGTCTGGGTTTTGCCTTTCGTGCACAGGTCTTCTGTGACTTTAGAATGAGTTTACCCACAGAAGACAATATTCATATAGAGTGTAGCACCAAAACATTAACATCTCATTAAGGACTATAAGCACAGGCTTTCTCTCTGAAAAGATATTAGAATATGAGCACAATGTTGTTATGGTTACCGTATTTTCAATACAGAAAACCTTTCATTTCATTATAAAAATGTGTTTTTTGAATATGAAACAAGTGAATAACTATGATTCAATTAAGTACACAGTTCTATCATATTCTACTCTACAAAAAATTGTTGTGAGGATTAAGCTTCTGAAAAATACATTGATAATGGATAAATATTTCTGTGATTGTTTAGTTTCGAAGTTTTCAAGAAGTAGCTGCAAGAATTTTTAGATGCGCTATGTTTATGTTTAGTTTAGGAGTTATTCCAGGGATTTCATAAACACTATGACCGCTCCCTTTCAGATTCATTATTTCCATCATTTGTATCTCCCATATCTTCTTTATTCATCATTTGTCTTTTCAAACTTATCTATTTTTCCTAAAAAGTTTGACATGCTCAGATATGCCATTTTAGATAATATTTATAACAAGGATTGAGACCGTTCTATTTTTATTTTATATTCTTCTATTTCTTTTTAGCACAAAGTGTAAAGTTCTTGACATACACACATGACATGCTGATATCATCATGGCTGCTCATTGAGAAGGCTGTCATGCTCTTTGTTTGCATTAAGGGGTGCAACCATTACAAATGGCCTTTTACAGTGTAAGCTTATGGTTTTCTGAGATGGGTGCCTAATGTCAGCATGTAGCTAAATCTGGTGTTTGTTCCATGTCAGTTCAGTCATAGAGAAGCTTTACTATCCCCAAACCATGTTTTATTTTGTAAATAATAGATAAAATCAGTGGCCAGATCTAATACAAACCCCAGGATTTGACCATTGTTTAGGAGAGAAACGTCACATGAATGAAGATCAAGATGGGCACTGCTTTCCCTGCTTTAGCTGAAGGCTGCTCAGGAGACACTCTTACGAGGCTCCAGCTGCACTGAATAGTGAGAGGGCCATGTTTGTTCTCCAACAGAATCAATGTCCTTGCCTTTGTGGTCGGGACTATAACAAGCCTTCTAGTCCCAAATCAGGTATTGACACCGCCTCTGAAACTCGGAGAACAGGCTTACTATTCATTCATTTTGCAAGAACTAACACATAACCTACAAATAGCACAGTGAGGGTGTTAGGGCTGCAAAACTCAACTATCATGTACAACTTTTCCTGTTGTTTTCACCGTTTATGAAAAGCTTGGCTGCTTTTTTATCTTATTTGATGTTGCCGCTCAATATTGTGTGCAATAGATTAGAAATTGTAAAATAAATATGTTACATATGAATATTTTAAAATGCATATTCCACTTCTAGTGATCACATTGTGCGTTATTCATTAAAACAAAGATTGTTTAGAGTTCCTCTACAGTTCACTGAACTTACCCTAATGGTCTGATAGCAAGCAGTACACACTTCCTAAGCAAGATTGCTGAGTCGGTTGTATCTGCTTCACAATTCAGCTGGATTTGCTAGTTCAAGTTGTTGCATTTAACTGCGTCTCTGCAGTAGGGAGCTGAAGATTCTACCTCCACATGAGATCCTTTGGTTTTTCCAGTTTGGGTTGATCTCAGTATCATCGGCTTAGTTATAGCCCATACATACCAGCATTTTAGAACAGGAAAGTGCTCACTTGTAGACAAACATTTATGCCTGAATGTGCATAAGTCACTGTGCAGTTTTAATGCCATATCATGGGCTCAATGACTCCAGGAATGAAACTGTGGTATGGTCCACGTTAAGTTTTTCGCAGAAACCGATCAATCAAATGGTGAACAATTGATCCACTTTTGCAGAACACACGACTTCATGCCCAGCCAGGACACCAATCTCATTGTTCCTCACACAGAGAACACACAATGATATTTATTGGCTTTGTTGAAACAAATTTCGGCTGACTTTGGAATTGTGGCTGCCTTTCAACATTGTGTTGAAAATACCTGCACAAAGGGGCACTAAAAGAAGTTTAATTTTTCTTCATATATTAGCTATAGGAAATGCATTTAAAGGAGTGCCTCCCATATGCATTTTTGTGAATACCCCATTTAAGGCACGTGATTTTGAGACATAAAGAAAATCAGGATACAGAGGTTAAAAGGGCAAACCTCTGCACCCTAGCCACGAGCACTAACAAAAGATTCAACAAAGCCAAAAACACAGCGCGCTGGAGTAAGGGTAAATAAAATATGTTGGGTAGCAGGTGTATAAGCAAAGAATGGAGATGAAATAAAGACGAAGAACATAAAATACCTGAAAAGTGCCTTACAATAAAGGTCATGAAGATTACAACTGCAGGAATGACTGCACACCACCAAAAAGGCTCTCCTAGTCCAGCAACCACTGTCGACGGTACTGCTAATGGGGAAGAAGGACCTGCACTAAAACTCCTTGAAATGACCCCCACAATTCTGTAAGTTTGTCCCGGTGACCGATTGCTTCCTCCATCATTATGGATGCATCATTCCCATACAAGAGGCACTGTCTCCATTCAGGAGGGTGGGCACATTTATCAGGCATTTATCAAAGCCAAGTGGAACATTAAGCAGGTAATATATCCCTTCTGGAGACAAAGTTCCAACTCAAGGGCATATTCAACATGCACTATATCCACTGAGTAGGCACTGGTTCGGCTCAAGGACAAATTCTATGTCAGGACCGGAGGCTCCGATTATGCTTTCTCTTTCTTTACTGACTTAAAACAGCAGCCAATCAAATACAAGTAAAAGAAAAGATTACACATCCCAAGATGCCATAACATCCTATCACATGGTCCAATCACTATCCATGTCCTCTGTAATAAGTCCTTTGACCCTCAATGTCACTTCCTCTTTCTTTGCTGCTTCGCAGCAGATAAGTACACGATTTATTTCTCTCCGATATTTTCTGGTTATATATGTTGATTTTATACTGTTCTCGTAATTATTTGAGCGTCGCGATTCAGCGCGCTATTGTTGAAGGTTATGTAGCGATCGTATGCGGTCGAATTACTGGCTTTTGCCGTAAAATTTTGATGCCCGATTTTTCAGTGGAGCGGGAGCGGAGCTGCTTTTGCAGTCTCCTTTCTATTTCCGCGCGCGCGCTTCCACGAGCCGATTCTCTCTTTCACTTTTGAATCGAGATCGGCTTCGTGGATTTGCAGCGCGAGTGCACCGGGGACCCCCAAACCTCTCTAGCTTGCTCCCTGACGCCCAGCAGTCTCTGAACTGACTGGTTTGTAAAATTAAACTAGGCTGCAGCCTAGAGTGCCTTCAGGCAGCTCCCTCCACATTCTAAATAAGGGCTTTTTCACTCCTAGCCTGAATTTTGGGGGTTTTGCACTCCCCCATTTATAATTCCTGGCCTACAAGTTATTTTGGCTTGTTAAAGGTATTTTACCATAAAACTCTCCCAGCATGGCTCAATGGGATGATCAGGATACAGAATATTATACGGAGGAGTTGGGCAACCAACTAGAGGTAGATCTAGTGGAAGCCCTTGACACCAGGGTCCAACAATCGGTAAATGACGCCCTGGTCAGAGCTTTGGGTCCCTTTTCGGGACAACCATTTGACTATGCCCGTTCGCAGGGTTGGATGCAAGGGCAACAACAACAACCCCTAACTGAACCTAAGAAGGTTAAGGACAAATCTAAAATCTAGAAGCTGGAGCCGGGATTAGCGATGTTCACGCAGACGCATTTGATAGACTACGCAAAAAACGTAGTGGGGAGCATAACTATAGCTCAAAAAAGGATGCCTCCTTCTCCCCCTCTTCCTCGGATAAGAATTCCTCTTCTGATGACTCCGATGACTCGGATTCCCCGATTCCTAGCAAAAAAGTTAAGAAAGCACCCCCTCCTTGCCAGGTCTTAGACTTCGACCCCACAGAAATAATACACCCCAGGGCTTCCAATTGGGTCCCACCACCCGAAGTTGCTCAATATGTCCAAACTAATTTAAGAAAGAGCTTCGATAAAGAAGTCAGATCGCGATTAAAAGCTGAATGCCCCAGACCGGACCTAGAAGGCAAAGTATCTGACACTCCAGAGATAGACCCTACCATGGTCACTTTTATGAAAAAAATTGCGAAAGATCCCAAAAAAGGCCTGGATCGATCCTGGCGTAGTTGCCAAGACATATTACTGGATCTGTCTGGTCCGCTGACCAAGATCTTGGAGATGGCCTATATGGCCAAAGAATCAGGCTCCCCTGTGGACACGGATGTCCTTATCGGTTGGGCACAAAGATCCATCTGTCTTTTAGGTAATTCTAATTGCGCTATTTCTGCAGAACGCAGAAAGTCTGTACTAATGCGCATAGATCCAAAATTGTCGGATCTTGCATCCTCGGAAGCGGAAGGTCTACTCTTCGGATCATCCTTTATTAAAGACTTGGCCAAGTTCTGCTCTACTTTTTCTTCGCTTGACAAAGCCCATATGTCACTCAAGAAGATTTTCAAAAGAGGCCTTTTTGTCAGGGCCGGTCGTTATGGAGGACGTACGCCCGGCCGCGGCTCCTACACTAGTCCCCAAAACTATTATCCGAGAGGCAGAGGTGGTTGGTATGGGGAACAAGACTCCACCTTCTACCCCACCCGCCCCAGAGGAGGACGTCCTCGATTCCGCAGGGGCCACCGCAGAGGACAGCAAGAAGCCATACAAGACTCAAACTTCACAGGTGAGCATCATTCATTACTCTCAGGTAAAGCTTGGGGGCAGAGTAGCATTATGCTTGGATCATTGGAAACGGATCTCTGGAGTTGGGTTCTTCAAACGGTCAAAGGGTTTCGACTAGAGTTTATCAGTACCCCCTCTCAACTCTCCCCTCCAACACAGATGTGTTTTTCCTTAACAAATAAAAATTTTATAGACAAAGAAGTGCAGGCTCTCATAGACAAGGGAGCAGTCCAGTTTACTTCTCCTCATCCTCACGGTTTCCTCAGTCCTATTTTCGTTGTAGACAAGAAAGGAGGAGGTCACCGGTTAGTCTTGAACCTCAAAGAATTCAATCAGTGGATCCTCTACAGGCATTTCAAGATGGAGGGCATCCACATGCTAAGAGATATTCTCCTCGAAGGAGATTGGATGGTAAGGCTGGACTTAAAAGATGCCTATCTGTCAATTCCAATTTTTCCCCCTCACAGGAGATTCCTACAATTCCAATGGAAAGGGCATTGTTTAGAATTTTGTGCCCTTCCATTCGGTCTGTCGTCAGCACCTTGGTGCTTCACGAAACTTCTGAGGCCGGTGATGGAATGGCTCCGAGCCAGGGGAGTCAGATTAATAATATATCTGGACGACATTCTACTGATGGCCCAATCCCCTCAAGTCCTTCTAGATCACTTACATTGGACCATCAGTCTTCTGCAAGATTTAGGTTTCCTTATCAATGCGCAGAAGTCACTGTTGAAACCCTCTCAGGTGATAGAGTTCCTGGGGTTCCAGATAAATTCTATTCTATGTCTACTTCTTCTTCCCTCTCAAAAGATTCGCAACATCAAGAGGGAATTGAGATCAACTCTTTCCAGTTGCACGGTGTCCTTGAGGAAGATAGCCAGAATAGTGGGCTTGTTAGCTTCGTCTATTCAGGCGATCTTCCCTGCACCCCTACATTATTGAGCACTACAGAGGCTCAAAATCAGACATCTACAACAAGGTCTGAGTTATTCGGAACAGATCCCATTGACTGCCGAAGTGAAATCGGAGATTCAATGGTGGCTTCATCATATGGAAGCTTGGAATGGCAGAGCGATTTTCGGCTCTCACCCAGAAGTGGTAATAGAATCTGATGTCAGCAGATGGAGCTGGGGGGCACGTTGCAACTCCCTAGTGACGGGGGGCAGATGGTCGGAATGGGAACAATCCCTTCATATCAATTGCCTGGAACTTCTAGCGGGATCTTTTGCCATAAAGAGTCTCTCTCCGCAGAAGACAGATTGTTGCATACTCCTGCGCATGGACAATGTGTCAGCAGTGAGGTATGTCAACAAATTAGGGGGCACGAACTCTCAGATTCTGGCAGAGATTGCCAAGGATTTTTGGCATTTTTGCCTAACTCAACGTCTAGTAGTCATAGCAGAATACCTTCCTGGGGACCAGAACATCGTAGCGGACTGGAACTCCAGATACCTGTCGGATTCCAGCGACTGGAAATTGGACCCTCTGATATTTTCCCAGATAATCAGAGAATGGGGCAGTTGCGAAGTGGATCTTTTTGCATCACGTCTCAATTGTCAAATTCCAAAATTCTACAGTTGGCGTCCAGACCCTTGTGCGATAAAGACAGATGCTTTTCTTCAGGATTGGTCCCAGTTTCGAGGGTATGCATTCCCTCCATTTCTGATGATTGCCAGGGTCTTGTCTCAGGTGCGGAGACAGAAGACAGAGATTATTCTGGTGACCCCCTTTTGGAGAGCACAGCCTTGGTTCCCCATAGCTCTTCATTTAGCTTGTGCCTCTCCTCTTCTAATTCCTCCTCGTCAGAATCTTCTATTGAGTCCGGAGAGCCATCAACATCCACTGATCTTGTCAGGGAAGTTGACTCTACTAGCCTGGTTAGTCTCAGGTCTAGATGGAGTGGCCCAGATGTTTTGAAGCAAGCTGCGGACTTCATTAAACAGGCGTGGGCCGGTAGCACCCATAAGAGATATGACCCAGCATGGCGCAGATGATCTAGTTGGTGTGATGGAAGGGGCGCCAATCAATTGGAGGCGCATCTTGGTCTGATTGTTAACTTTTTAGCAGAACTAGCTAGTTCTGGTCTGGCTTATCGGACGGTTAATAACTTTAGATCAGCTATTTCAGCTCCACATTCTTTTATAGAAGGTAAACCTATTGGAGAACATCCGTTAATTTGCAAGCTTTTGAGAGGTATTCGTCTCACTAAACCTCCTAAACCTAAATATTCTGCTTTATGGGATGTTAACATTGTTCTAAAATTCTTAGATTCTTGGCCTTCTAACAGGTATTTGTCCCGTAAACAGATTTCGGCTAAGCTGACAATGCTCTTATGTCTTATATCTTGCAAAAGAGTTTCAGACGTCAGAGCTCTGGATTTAGCTGGTAGAACTTTTTCTCCAGAGGGTGTCACTTTTACCGTGACAAGAAGGACTAAAACAAATTACAGGTCGGTATCATATCCAATATACACTGAAAATTCAAAGCTATGTGTAGTTCAATGTTTAAAGGATTATGAGGCGGTCACAGAATAATTTAGGCAAGATGTTAAAGGCCAATTATTAATTGCGTTACAAAAACCTTTTAAACCAGTTACCTCAGCCACTTTGGCTAGATGGATGAGATGGTTGATGAATGAAGCAGGTATTGATACCTCTGTATTTGGAGCCCATTCGGCTAGAGGAGCTATGGCTTCTAAATCTTTTGCCTTGGGTTCACGGTTGGAAGACATTATAAAGGCAGCAGATTGGTCTTCAGAAAATACTTTTCGTAAGTTTTATCACAAGCCTGTATTGGATGTAGCTACTGTGGTAATAGAACAGCTTTAAACTAGCATAATCGGAGCCTCCGGTCCTGACATAGAATAAAAAATGTTCTAGCTATCGCGTCAAGAATTTTCAATTCTATTAAGGACACGGAGGCGAGGATTATCCCACCCTTTGTCTTAAAAAACCACAATGAATAAGGAATATCAATTATTGTGAATATTCTGATTATTGTTATTACCCCTCCCATTTTAGTGTCAATTACAGAAACATAAAGTTTATTTGAGACATTCTCAATTGTGTTGAGATATTACCTGCCTGTTTGTTGTTACAGGTTCTGATCAGAAGAATTCCTGAAATTCTTATTGTTATGGGAAAAAGATTGGTTGTAACGTTTTACCTCCGCTGAGGCTCCAGTGTTGAGTTATCCAGAAGAAGGAGATCCAGGAAGAGAGGATGTCCATATCTCCAGGCTTTGGGATGGCGTAAGAAGTTTCATTTTCAAGTTGATCTTATCTGTTCTGACCAAAGAAAGAGGAAGTGACATCGAGGGTCAAAGGACTTATTACAGAGGACATGGATAGTGATTGGACCATGTGATAGGATGTTATGGCATCTTGGGATACCATAACATAGTCTTTTCTTTTACTTGTGGTTTGATTGGCTGCTGTTTTAAGTCAGTAAAGAAAGAGAAAGCATAATCCTCGCCTCCGTGTCCTTCATAGAATTGAAAAATCTTGACGCGATAGCTATACATTTTTTTATTCTGGAGCATTACTCCCTTCGGCAGGTGTGGTCATACTTTAGGGATTACATTCATTATTCCAGTTTAAGAAGCACATCCAGTGGTCACCATGCTCATTCAATGTTCCAATTCAGATCACGTTGAGCAGCCAGTCAGGCCCATTATTAAAGTCTTACATTTGCTAGCATTTATCCAACAGGAAACTGGTCAATGCTTAGAGCACCATCAGAGAAGCCACAAGAGCCTGCTGGCAATCACAGTGACGTCTGCTGCCCCTATCAGCTTCGATTGGACACCATTACTTGATTGTGACTGAAACATGTAACCTTCTTGTCTCTCTAAGGAGAGAGAAACTCCGATGACCTAGCCACTCAGAAGCCAAGGCTCAGACTGTTTGCCCCAGGGTCCTCCATACAATGTGCCCATTTGTTGGTCTCTTGTAATAACAACTACTCTGAAATCTCTGCCAGCAAAGGATCTCTGCCTTCTAACGCCCCACCCTTCATCAAGTAAAACTTCCTCTCTTCCTAGAACAGTACAAAGCAGTACAAAGCAGTTAGATTGCCCGTCAGCCAATCCTGACGCTGCTCAGAGCAGCTTTAGGATTGGCTGGGAGCGCCCAGCCAGGGCACTCCCCGGCAGACTGGGAGCCTGGGCCTGCTCTCTCCCGCCCGGCAACACAGTGCGGGGCTAGAGAGAGCCTACTGCACAAGTATGTTTGGCTGGCCCGAGATGACCAGCCAAACATACATGCTCAGTGAGGGGTAGTGCTGTGCACTCCCCCTCAGTTCCCGTCACAGCCTGTGGCCCGCCCCTTTTACCAAAAAACAATAATAAACATAGTTTTTTTAAATTTTTTATTAAAAGGTTTGCAGCTGCTGCTGCTTTCAGGGGGCGATTCTCGGCAGAGGAGCTGCACCTGGGTGATATAGCGCCTCTTCTGGATCAGCCCAGACTGCGCCCACTACATTCTTTTAACTCCCCCACTCCCCCACAAATCTAAGGGGGAGACACATTTCAATGTTCCCAAATACTGTCTGGCCTTCAGTTCAACCGCTTACTGTCAACCGATAGAGTACATCTGGCACGGAAGACTTAGTACTGAGTGTAATCTCTCTCTGTCCGTCACGGAGTGTGACTTGAGGAATGCTTTGTTCCCATTTTACAGGTTGTGCAGCTAACGCTTTTAGGCCACCGCCCAGATGCATCCTTCTACCTGGGTAATGATGATTTTGGAACGTGAACTAAAGCACTAGAAAAAGCTATTTAAAAGCTCGAATAGTAGCTAATGAAAGAATGTTCACGCCACGTGATTTCGAAAGTATGGTATAAGTAAGTCTGGAAACAGAGTCTCCATCCTGTAACCAAGCTGGGTTTTATTTTCTCCAACTCGCCTTTGGGGATCAGAGACAGCAGGGTAACTTTTCAATCAGTGAAAACTGTCGTTTGCTTTTCAAATGGAACCAATAGTTTTGATTTTCAATATCGCCTCAAGGGTGCTCTTGGATTATATGATTTTTTACACTTTGTTCTCACCAGTCCGATTTTCAAAGTTATTTGCATGTGTAAATTTAGGATTTAGCTTCTTTTTCACAAATGGAAAAATACTTATGTAATTCACTTAGATCACAAAAGTTGTCTTTTCACGTGTGAAAGGGTTTAGTCAGAAGAAGATTTGTATGTGAGTGACTCTTCTAAACCGGAATGCATGAAACTGGAGTACTAGTTGAGGGGGGTGAGAGCCCATCTCAAACAGTTTTGACAGTCCCAGTAGGGTGGACCATTAAAGTCAAATCAAATCAAATCAAATCAAATTTTTTTCATAAAGCGCGCTACTCACCCGTGAGGGTCTCAAGGCGCTTGGGGGGGGGGCAGGAGGGTCACTGTTCGAACAACCATGTTTTGAGGTTGGTGGGGAGGGAGTTCCAGGTTAAAGTCACTATAAAACCTGTGCTTAACCCCCTGGTAGCCTGGCACAAAACAGTCAGGCTTAATTTAGAGGTAATGTGTAAAGAGTTCATGCACTACTCAAACCGTAATAATGTGAAAACACAAGAAAAATTCCAACCCAATTTAGAAAAATTTACAATATTTTGATAGATACAATCACACCAAAACAACAAAAATCCAACAAACAAAACTGTGGATATGATTTTTTTAAATTTGTATTAAAAATAACACCAGAAAGTACCAATTGCAGTTATCTAGTCGCACTAGACCAGGTCAAAGACAAAAGTTAAATGCAATGTAGCACAGGTCAGATAAAGGGGCCAGGTTGACCTCGGTGGAAAGTTTACGTTCTGACTCAAAAACGTTTAAGGAGAAAAGGAGATTATTGACAAGAGGTTGGTGAGACAGGCTGCAAGCTAGATCCAAAGCGGGGCGCAGCGGTGGCAGGTTACTTAAGTGCAGGGTCCTGTTTCGCTCATCAATGAAGGCAGGAAAGTACCAAATGGGCGAATGCCAAAGTCTGTGCCCTGGAAGACTTTGATGACGACAGGTTGCTGCTCGGCCTCAGTCATAATGAAACCCTCTACGTTCCAATGTAGAAACTTTTCTGGAAGTTAAATCTCAATTAGCGGGGCAAACTAGCAAGCTGAGGCTGACCAGCAATTCGATGTAGACGGTTACAGCTTTGATAATGGTCCCTGTCTTCGACGATTCTCCACACAGAAAGTGGGCACAAAGTTTCTGTGTCCCAGCTTTCACAGTGGGAAGGAAGAATACACTGGAACATCAACCAAGGGTCCAGGATGTGGGAGGCACCACTTGGGATATAAGACTCACTCCAAAAGAGCCCAGCAGCAGGGTCCAGGGCTGGTCCAGTGGGTACTGGTCGGATGGCAAATTGCAGGGAAAAGACACCCTGTAGCTCTAACAGGAAGTCAGCAAATTACCTTTGAAGTTACTTCTAAGGTCCTGGGTTCAAGGCAAGCAGGCCCAGTCTTCCTTCAGATACTTTGGACAGCAGGGCAGTTCTTTTCCTTATTCTTCTCAGGTTCAGGTGTGTTCTGAGGCAAGATCTGGTGGGTCCACTTTTATGTCCACTGTCAGCCTGTGGGTAGAGGGTAAGCCTTTGTACACCACATAAACTAGTTCTGGTCAGTTCCTCTACCCTACCGGGTTTGGTGCCAATCTAACTAGAGAGACAAAGGGGAGACATGCCTAATTGTGAGCTTCCAGTGACAAGGTAGTCATCCTTTGAAGCTCAGAAAGGGGTTGGGTACAGCCACCCAGGCCATCCTGTAATGGGAGGACTCTTGCTCCCCACTCCCAGGTCACTTTGCCCACTCTCTGGGTGTAATAGATTACTCACCACAAGGGAACTAGCAGGGGTCAAGTGATAGCTGGATATTGACAATAAAGCCTTTCGGCTTTAGGCAGGAAAATGACAGCTTTCTAAAAGTGGCATTTTTAAATAGTAATTTAAAATCTGACTTGACAATTAAATTGGATTTTAAATTACTATTAAAATGAGTACTTGAAATATTTTTCTAGCTACTCCCAAACTGAACTTAGCACTTATTAAATCTAATAGTGCAATCCAGTGTTGGCCTGTGGGAGAGCCAACCTTGCACAGTGAAAAAAGACATTGAAGGATTTTCACTGCCAGGATACGTAATTTATTAAATATACATTCTCTACTTTTTAAATACCATAAACTCTGCCCTACTGCCTTTTTATGCCTCCTTTATGGGTGATTTATAAGTATTAAAAAAGAAGGGCTGGCAAAAGGTTTAGGGGTATACTTATACTCTGTTTGCGTGGAATTCTTTTTTTACACATTCAGTGCAAACTTAACTCCATATTTATATTTTGGCGCTAGATATGTCTAGCGCCAAAATATTGGAGTTAAAGTAATTTTTTGCATGTGGAAAACTACATTGCATCAATGAGATGCAAGGTAGGCATTCCTGGGCAAAAAATGACTCAAAGGCCTTAGCGCCTTATTTATCCTCCCGTGCAAAAGTGGTGCCCGGGGGAGGCAGGCCTAAATAATGGCACTAAGCTTGCTTAGCGCCATTATTTAACGCGTGGGTCAGGGCAGGCGTTAGGGGACCCGTGGGCCCATTTCCATGGTGGAACACCATGGAATAAGCCCACAGGTGCCCTTCCCCGGCCCCCGGGACACTCCCACCCACAACAAAGGGATAGGGGCGGATCGGGGACCCCATCCTAGGTAAGTACAGGTAAGTAAATTTAAGTATTTAGCTTTTTTTCTTAAAGTGCCATAGGGGGCCAGAAATGGCCCCACTACATGGCACTGGGTGCAGTGGCCATACCCAGGGGACCCTTGTCCCCTGTGCAGGCCATTGGGGTGGTGGGCATGACTCCTGTCTTTTACAAGACAGGAGTCATGCTGTATGATATGTTTAGCGTCAATAAATGACTCTAAGCTGGTTAGAGTCATCTTTTTTTACTCTAACCAGCCTAACGTAATTTTTTAATGCTAAACTCCCTTCTCCCATACCGCCACCCCCACCCTGCTGACATCCATTTTTTTTACGCTAGCCCACCCTTTGCGCCAGATTGCGCCATTCCATTAATATGGCGCCCGGCTGGCATCCTGAATGGCGCAAGCTAGCGCTATACTTTTTGACGCAAAACTGCATTAGCGCAGTTTTGCGCCAAAAAGTATAAATCAAGGTCCTATTTTGCCAAGTTGAAATGGCAGTTTAACCTGCACAATGAGCCTGCAGTGGCAGGCCTGGAGACATGTTTTGCAGTGTGACTGCAGTGAGTGGCACAATGAGTGCTGCAGTCCATTAGTACCATTTAACTTGCAGGCCGTGGGTAAAGGTGGTAGTTTATAATATGGACTTATAAGCAAATTAAACGTGCCGATCATGCATATAACAGGGAGAGCACAATCACTTTAGCCCTGTCTCGAAGGGGTAAAGTGCCAACAAAAATAGGGTTCAGTAAAAATGCAAAAAGAAATTCTGGGTGACCCTGAATGAACGGCAAATTTCTAACAAGAACGTAACAGGGCTGGAAGACGAGGTAAATCTGTGCTCCGCTAACATGCTTCTGACTAGCTATAAACTATACTTTGACCTTCCTTTCTTGGAAAAGGTCAGAAATTTACTCATGAGAATGGTAGGAATAAATAATTTCGTTGGGTGGGAAGGGGAAAGGAACGCCCCAAACATTGGTGAAGCTTTCTCCATAAGGACAATATCTGCCAGTTAAATAAGTGCATTTCCACTCACTGAGCAGATTAGTGCATATCTGCTCTTGAGAAAAGGGAACTCACAAAATGTGCTTAAGACTACTACTGGAAACGTGATTGTCACAGATTTCTCTACTTCTAGTAAAGCTTGTGATTTCCTGAAAGTTGCAAATCTGTACACGTTCAAAGTCTCATACCAGAGAGTGCAAATTTACGACCTTCTAGGAAAAATGGGTCCGTTCATTCTTTTTCCTTAAGGCAAGGGCTTACGTAGTGCTTTAATGCCATTACATGACGTCAGAGCTTTATAAATGGAAAGAGTTATTGTCTGATTGATGGGCTCGAGGGTACCAACCATCCACCACGGACTCTGGGAGCTCTGACTCTAGGGTTAGGTAGCTACTGATCTTTAAATGATGATGCCTTTGGGACCATAAGTCACAGGACAGCAGCTCAAATGGTGCTGGGCTCATGGGGGCCAACGTGAGCCAGCATGGTACACGCCTAGGGCCTAGGTTGAAGTGGATGTACCCCTGTGTCCTTCTCGGAATCAGAAAAGGACACTTTCCATAAAGTCTAGGCAGGTCGATGCGCAATGCAGGTTTAACAACAGGTGCAGTTCTTCAATTCTATCAGCACGTCTGTGATTCTCTGGAGACATGAGTGGAAATAGTCATGGTTCCTGTGATGGATCTCTTAATTGTGTCCTGGGTCTCCTTGCGGGGCTGGTGAGCAGCTTTTCTTCGGGGCTAGAGAGAGCAGCAGGACTTTTCTGATGTCCCAAGCCTGCTGCAGCCTTAAACTGAACAGTAGCATTCTCTGTGCAAGAGAAGCCTAATGAGCATACAATCCACTGTTTAAGAGGGAACGTATTTGAGGTAAACGGGAGGAGTGACAGGAAACCGGGACAAATCCAGAGGTGTGTCTGTGAAAAAAAAAGAATATTAAAAAATCCAGGACACTTCTGCTCTAGAAATGAGGGGAATTGCCTCCTTGCTAGGGGGATCAGACGAAGCATCACCTGCAGGGTCTTACTGTTACAGGGTAGGCTTTAACTCCAAAAAACGTCAGAAGAGCATCAAATGGCCACAATGATGTGTGCTGGGCTGTCACGTTGACCTGTCACCAGGTGATCTGGACAGAACAACCAGCCGAGCCAAGATGGTTTCAGGCCGTACTTTGTTCCAGGCTGCTACCATATCTAGCAGGATGGGGATGTTGATTTCCGGAAGCTCTCATATAAGATATAGTGCTTCCCCAATTCCTTCTATACGCAGGCCAAAACGTAGACCAAGAGGGAGACGGTGAGAGAAACCTCCATCATGTGCTGTACTCACTGTGTCCTGGAAGACAACAGCATTCACACAGTGCATTAACTCACCTTGTGTACACCCAATCATACTACACACAATCAGAGTGCATTGAAGGACCCTAGCAATGTGTTGGAGGTGGTGGGGGCTGAAGATATTTTCCATAAGGACTGTAACTCTTCAATATACAGTTAATCACCACACACTGACAACCTCCTAACAGCCTGTAGAGGTGTCAGCAACTACCTATCACTGCAGGCTGAAGACACACAATGCAGACACGCCCAGTACAGCACAGTCTTAAGTCTGCTGAGACGAAAAACACAAATGAATGAAGGAACTCTATCATACAGAGTTCACTGTGGGAAAAGGGTGGCTCGAAATAGGCCAGAAATGCAGGCAGACGCGGGCATACCATTGCAAGCAGTGTGAGGCCTTTCATTTCTGCAGAGGGTGGTGACAGAACAAATAATATTTCATACTCAGTGAGAGAGGCCGGGCAGTGACTCAATAAGAAAAGGACTATTAATAGCTTCCTGCATTGGAAATTACTTGGAAACCTTATCATAATTTATTTGTCCACACTAGGGTAACTACCCAAAAATGGGATGGACAGTCTGAGTCAGAGAGTAGGGTGAGATGTGGAAATGATAGGTGTTTAAAGGGCGGAGAGTGCAGAACTCCCAACCTTGGAGTTGGAATCGATATAGGTTTGGGTGCTTCACCTCAGAGCTCCCAACCTCTATGGGGAATAGACTTGACAAGGCACCTGCAGTAAGGGAAACAGATGTGTGGATACATTACAATGTGGTTCCAGACACTATAGTGGAGTAGGTCAGTGGAGAGATCAATGCTCATGAAGGTCCTCTCGTTCCAAAGGAACCATTTGAGTTCTCTGGACTGCTTCTTCAGGTGATGGGGCATGGCCAGGCTTCGCAGGCAAAACTGCAGTGGCTCTTTTCCGGTCACGTGAGGATTCAAGGATGGTCAGTTGGGGAGGGGATAAAGGCTTGTTCACGAAGCCTATTAGATGCTATAAAAGAAGTGACTTGTGCGTACTACATTTGAGCTACAGTACATGTTTCCACCTTTGTTGTATCATTCTACAATGCAGAATCGTAGCAGCAGGGCCTTCGTATAACCTTTTCTCCACAGAGGTGATTATCAGGTGAACAGCCATCCGCAAAGAAAGACATGCTTCTCAATGCAAATGGATTCTAAGCACCGAACACAGCCATCTCCCCTTTTCCAGAAGATTGCAATGGGATTGGCAGACCCTTTCACTCAGGGATGCGGTTATCCATCTACATTATCTGAGATCACTCTGACCCTAGAGGCCATGACAGCAAGTGGCCACTCTTCCTTCTTCCTTTCCTGTTCATGCAAAGTGGCAGGCGAAGTCTACCAGTACCTGAGTCCTCTGTGGAGCCAGTGCCTTTCATAGAGCAGTGGCACATCCATTGAGTTCTCCAGAAGGTGACTGTAGTGGAGTGCACTGATCCCTCGTCTGTAGAGGTGGTAATCGTTTAAGCCCCTGGGGACAGAAATCCATAGCTTATGATGAGAGCAGGAGCACCCTTAAAAGCTAATGAGTCCAGGTCCAGAGCTTCTATTAGGTGAAGCAAGGCAGCGGACATAGGACCCCCCTCGCACAAGCAATAGCAAATTATTGCAAAAGGCCCCCCCTACAATGCCTTTTTAAGAGTTTTGGGGAGCCCTTAAGGAGGCAAATATATATTTTCCTCAGCACAGAAAATCTGTGCACAATTACTGAATGAGATGGGCCGTATAATGGGGTCACCCTTTTATTTGACTACATATCTGTTACATTGTAGATTTCACCTGAAGGCTATCAGGTCTGTTTCAATCTACACCGTGTTAATTATACCTCAAGGTCGCAATGTTTTCTCGAATTTTTGCATGTGCTGTGTATATAATTACTATGCTGACCAGCTTCTGTGGGAGCCCAACAAAGCTCTTTGCTTTGGGGCTTGAGTTTGTTCCAAAAAACGTTTAAACAAATAAACAAATACATACATACCTGACACCATCGAACAACGACAGTTTCTCTAGAGGGTGACTGTAATGCAAAGCTTTTAGGGGAACCTCTCTTCTTTCTGTA
Organism: Pleurodeles waltl; assembly: GCF_031143425.1. Taxonomy (NCBI): domain Eukaryota; kingdom Metazoa; phylum Chordata; class Amphibia; order Caudata; family Salamandridae; genus Pleurodeles; species Pleurodeles waltl. Next base: position 740,689,528 of record NC_090450.1, on the reverse strand, counting down.
ATATCTTTCTTCTTTCCAAACCACAAGCTCTCCATGTGGATAGTCTCATTGCTGTACCCTACAATCATATTGGGCTGGACCATTAAACACGGGAACGTGGAGAATGTAACAAAACGAAAGAACAATGGCCCTTCGGGATGTACTCTCAAACATGCTTGAAGGGTAATTTCATAATCGTGGAATGGATTGTTGTCGTACAATAATTTTGACTTGCAACTGATGCTTGTAGACAGTAGAAAATACACAAATTCAAAAAGCTGCGATGTATCTGATTTTGGATATATTGTCATCGATTAAATCAAACATTAAATATATTATTATCAAGACATCACTGATAAACCAAGGTGTTTCAGTGCAAATGGACATGAAATGAACAATTTTCCAAATAATAGCAAAACCATGTGTACTAACATGGTGTGAATGACTTCATTAATTCCGAGATTATCATGAGAGGCTTGCATGCAGACACCTTGCTTAAAAGTGAGCAGTTAAAGGTCACTTGAATTCTACACTCCATTTGTGGCGGTGCACAACACTTCACAGAGCCATCGGGCGGACAGGTATGCTGCAGGCTGAGTTTGATCGTGCACCTCTATGCGCTGCGACCCATGATGTGCTTCGGTGCCTAGCACTGGTGTAAGAAGCGCTATACAAATACAGTTATAACATAAATAAATAAATATAGCACAGTAGCTAGAAAAAAAACATGCTGTTTATCCAGTCTCAAATAACAAGTGTCACAAGTTTAAATCGAATGTAGGATTGCCACCTTCTGGTCACAAACATAATTACATCCAAACTTGAAAGTCTAATTGGAAACTAACTGGCTTGTTTGTCATTTTACATTGACCTGGTCAAAAAACATACGAAAGTGAACGCTTGTGACCTGGTGTGTGCTACAGTGATCTTGAGGAAGATAAATGACCGAGATCGGATAACCTAGAATGTGTACAGGAGGGCTATATATCTGGGAGTGATAGGAAGCAGGCAATGAAACGTGCGTGTGTATATGTGTGTACATAGGTGGCAAATGCATAGCGCGAACCTAGGTGAAATGGCAGCGGAGAGCTGCAAAGTGTAAAAGGTAAGCTTTACATTCAGCAAATGACAGGAGAAGTGGCTGATTATTGGTGTGTTATTGCACTGGGAGAAAGTGTTCTTTAAGGAGGTTCGCCTTCAACTATTCCCTAAATTGGAGCTGTCCTTATGGATACAGGGATATTTTCCCAGAAAGAAACAGTCTGCTGAGACGTTGAAAGTTGTACAGAAAGAGGATATGTCCCTACATTGGATCGATAGATCCAGTGGCAAATGATTATGGTTTCTGGTCAATGATGTTCTCTGTCTTGAATAAGACCCTTTTAGGTTTTGTCTTGAAGATTCTAAAGCTGGAGACTACGGGATAATAAGACCAAACTTCAAGTTTAGGGGATTTTGTACCTAAAGGCAATCACGTTTGCAATGTGTGTGTTATAAACCGTGCAAATAATGAAACCCAAGGGCACATGAAAGAGAAGTCAAACTGTTGAAATTACTTAGATGTGTAAATAAGGACTCCAGACATGAAATCGGACCTTAAAATCATTTTTCTCTTCTTCTTCTGCTGGCAAACCCCATACTAGCTAACAATGCTAAACCTCTGGGTTTCCCGCTGCATGACCATCATATTTCTCTCCAGTCATCATTTGGTAAGATGGCCATGCTTAACAGTTATTTTCCTGCAATGTTTCCAAACTCTAGAACACTCTTACTATTCATATGAAGAATGCCACTAATTTTCACATTTATGACTCCCTCCCAAGTAGGGGAGAGACATGGGAGTGTGGATGGACACTAGGATCTTGCAGCAGACACAGGCCCTGGACACTGGAAAACACTTCCTGCGAGACATGCAGTGTTGCCACGAGCGGGGAAGAGTGAGGATGTCTGGAGACAAGCACCGGCCATGACTAGTAACATGTTAATAGTTAGGGAGAATAAAGACATATTGGCACAGTAGCCTGGGAGTATTCATTTAGTCAGCATTTGGTTGCGGCAAGGGAACATGACACCTAGGCACCTGCTGCTTGAGGAATATTTGCATCTGCCTTTCTAATTGTATGCTGTGTACTTTCCCAGTGCAGATCTCTGTGCTCTAGTTTCTAGACGGGTTCAGTCTCTTTATTTCCTCTCCTCCATAATTAGTTATCTCTGTGTTAAAACATGATACATATTTCGTATTATGTTACAAATCCCTCGTCATACACGTTACTTTACAGCAGACTTTCTTTACCAGTATTTTGTCATAAAATAAGCCTTTATTCTGCTAGTTTCATGTTATGCTTCTTTTGGTTGTCTAATACTTTACCTGGGTGGTCTGGTGCTTGTGCCATTATGCACCCTGCTTTACCCTTCTGACTGTTGAGCACCAGGTAATCTTGCTGAGCTGTCCGGTAATTTTGCTGAGCTGTCCGGTAATTTTGCTGAGCTGTCCGGTAATTTTGACAACTGTGGTTGCATGGTGTCGTTGTTTCTGTCTGTAACCTTGAATTTTTGCTTCACTCCTCCCTGTGTGCAGTGCGCCAGTACTCCTAACTCTCACTGGCAATTCAACTAATTGCGACGGCCTATGTTTTATTGCACTTATATCCTGTTTCCCGGCCCAGCCTTACATGGTGTAGAACAGGCCTCGTTCTTGGGCAATGATGACTGTGAGAAACTAGGGCTGATTGCAGAGGCCCCATAACTTTTTGCCCCCATTTTCCACTTTATGCTGGTGTTTTCCTGACTCTGATGGTGCCCTGGGTACTGCTAACCAGTCCCAGGGCCTGTGCTCTGTGTAAAATGGATATGCAAATTAGGCTAATTATAATTGGCTAAGTTAACCTACCTATAAGTCCCTAGTATATGGTAGGGCATGTAGGTTTAGGGACCACAGCATAAGTGGTGCACACCTAGGTGCATTGCTGAGGTGCCCAGTGTCATTTTAAAAGCAAGCCTGCCTTGCTGGCTGCTTTTAAATTAAAGTTATATGCAAATTCGACTTTGGAATTAAAGGTACTTCCAAAGTCTTAAACTACCTTATTTTTACATATAAGTCACCCCTAAGGTGTGCCCTATGTGCCCCTAGGGCTGGGTGCCATGTAACTATAAGCAGGGACTTTATAAAAATAGATTTATAAGCCCTGGTGAGGTAACAACAGCCAAATTCGTTTTTCCCTCATTGAAGTAAATGGCCTTCATAGGCTAGAATGGGCAGACTTTATTTTAAATTTTAAAGTCTCCTTAAATGTTGCATACCAAGAATTTGGTATCAAATTAATTGTTGTAATAAATCCTACAACTTCCAGTTGTTGGATTTAATATAACTTGTCCAGGTAAAAAGTTTAGACTTTACCTAAAAAGTTGCCAATTTCAGCTCTGCATTGTTTTTGCTGCTGTGCTCTGATTGGCCAGCCTGCAGCAGCTTCTGCCAGGCTACCTTGATGAGGTGTGAAGTGGCCTGACTTCACACAAAGGAATGTGCTTGGGGGAGAGAATCTCCCCTCAGCAGATGGTGAGGCAGGAAGGGGGAGGGCTGCCAAACTGGTCTTCAAAGGCAGAGAAGGACATTTGCAGCACCCAGCAACACCCCCACATCCTGCAACCCCAGACAGCTAGGTGCCCCCTTGATTAGATTAGGAGAGGGCAGGAGAGGGGTGTGTTTGTGATTTTTAGCCACACCAGTGGGTGGGCTCAGCCAGATGTAACCTCCAAAAATCAGATTCAGCCATGTTGGATTTTTGGAGACTGTTGCCTTCTGGGATGGATTTTTGCCACACTTCCCAGGAAGTGGTCATCACAGGGGGACGACCCTGTCCCTGATTGGAGAACCAGGGCCCCCCTGCTTTTCACCCAGGAGCAAGGATAAAACTGGCAGACCTGCACCCACGCCTCAGATCCCCTCCAGAATTCAACAAGAAAGGAACTAAAGAAGAAGAAGGACTGCCCTGCTGGACCCCTGGCCTGCACCTGGACCCTGCACTCAGAAGGACTGCACCAGCTGCACACTTGGGCTTCACCACAAGAAGGACTTTGCCTGGCTTCAACTGGTTCAAGGAGGGACTTCCTGTTTGCTACAGGTGAAAAATTGCTAACCAGAGTCCCCTGCACCAACTCCTGAAAGAAGCGACCAGCTGACCACTGCCCAGTGGCCAAAAAGGAGTTTGCGCCAGGTGCATTCTGGGAGTTGAAGTCCGCACCCCCAAGGACCATCACAGAACTTCTGGACCCTTGGGGTGAGCTGTGCACCCCAAAAGAACCTTGAAAGAACATCTGGGTGAAGCCCCAGAAGTTTGGAAAAGATTGGAGAATTTTTGAAAAAAAGCTCCATAAAGTGACCGACCCGACGCGGAAATTCTAGCCGGCTTGCCTCAACCGCGACCCGGCCTGACTTCGTGGTTCGTCCCGGTAAAGAAAAACATCCAAAAAAGAGACTAAGTCCGAACGTAAAAAGTTGACCGGGACCTCCCAGCCATTGTATCCGAGAAGGGCTCCATGGACGTCGGATCAAGATCCAGGTTTACCCCGGTCGAAGGATTTTCATCTCGAAAAAACGACTAAGTCCGAAGGTAAAAATCACCACCGAGGAAACCGACTTCGCGTATCCGGACAAGGGCTCCAGGAGGTCGGATTCAACTGGCAGGTTCGCCCCGGGGAAGAAAAACATCAAAAAAGAGACTAAGTCAGAAGGTAACTTTTTAACCGAGGCCTCCCGCGACTTGTAGCCGAGCAGGGCTCCATCGCGGTCGGCCTGAAAGTTTGACTTTGCCCCGGTCCTGGTGCAACCAGATGACCTGATTGGCGCTTTTTGTTTCTAAGCGCTAGAAAATAATAATACTTTAAAAATTCATATCTCCGGTTCCCCTGAACCGATTTTAATCGTTTTTGTGTCATTTTAAAGATAAAAATATAAGCTATTTTTATAAATTGGTTTTGGATTTTTAAACTGTTTCCTGTGTTTTATTTAATTACTGTTTTGTGATATATGAATGCTTTACACTTTGTCTCCTAAGTTAAGCCTTGACGCTCGATGCCAAGCTACCAAGGGTAGAGCTGGGATTAATTTACTGAGACCTAACTGTACCTATGTGGAGGTTAGTGGCTTGTTGCTAGGTGTAGGTACCTACCTGCCCTACCAATAACCCATTTTCCAACATAATTGGAAGCAGCGACGGGATCCTGTACTTGTGTTCAATATCACGTTACAGTTTTAGGTAAAACAAATTAAAAATCCTTTAAATTGACCTAGTGCAAAAATTGTTTTTAATTTTTAATTTGGATTAATTTCAATTATTGAATTTTTGTAATTTTTCTAAATTCTTGTTTCCAATTTTTGCAAAAAGTTTTTGTTGACACAAAACTAGGGAACCATGGAGCTTGATCTGGCTAGCCTACCCACACTGACAGTAGTCCAGCTTAGGGGGTTGTGTATTGAAAGAGGGTTGCCTGCAACCACTGATCTCAGGAAGCAAATCCTGATCACATCCCTGACAGCATGGGCTGAGGCCCAAGAGGTAGAGTCAGAAGAAGCTCCAGAGGAGGGAGAAAGAAGGGAGGATGCAAGCTCTAACCACTCAGGGGAGGGAAGGCATCTGAGCCCAAGTGAGGATGAGGAAGAACGGTCCTCAGTAAACACAGTCACTAGGGGCAGATCCAAAGCTAGTGGTGGGAAGGGGGTCCTTTCAGGAGGAGAGAACCCATCCATCAGAGAAAGAGAGCTGGAGGCCCAGCTAGCATACATAGCTTTGGAAGCAGAGAAGCTGGCCCTAGAAAAGAAAAAGTGGGCATACAAAGAGAAAAGAGATGGAAGCAGCGATAAAGAAGCTGAGGTGTCCATGGGTGGGGGAGTTTGCCCCAGATTACCCAAGGGGGTAGTTCCTGTTTATGTAGAGGGGGATGACATAGATAAGTGGCTAGGGGCCTTTGAGAGGGCACTCCAAATGAGAAGGGTTAGGCCTCAATACTGGGGTTCCCTTTTGTGGGAGTTGGTCCCCAACTCAGGGAGGGATAGGCTTCTGACCTTAAGGGGGGAGGAGGCAGATTCATACCCTAGTATGAAGAGGTGCTTAGCCAAGAAGTTTGGTCTGACCCCAGAGCAATATAGAATGAAGTTCAGGGACACCCAGAAGGTCAGTACCCAGTCTTGGGTTGACTTTGTGGACATTTCACTAAAGGCACTAGAGGGCTGGATTATTGGTAACAAAGTAGATACTTATGAGGGGTTATACAATCTGATCATGAGAGAGCACATCTTGACCAATTGTATCCAAGAAAGGTTACGCCAGCATTTAGTGGACTCTAAGTAGACCAACCCTAGAGAGCTAGGGGAGGCAGCTGATGAGTGGTTGAGAACCAGGGTGGTTGTCAAGTCCCAGGGGGGAGACTCCAAGAAGGGGGGGACAGGTCCCCAAAAACCTAAGGAGGGAGGTGGTAAGCCCACCACAGAGACTCCCTCTGTACCCCAGAACCCTAAGAAGGAGGAGAGTAAATCCCACTCCCACTCTGACAAGCAGAGACAGGGAGACCCAGGGTTAAAAAAACTCTTGGACAGTAGGGCTTGCTTTGACTGTCAGCAGACAGGTCACTTCAGAGGAGATGCAGCCTGTCCAAAGAAGGTGGTTAGCACTGGGCTGTCCAGTGTAGCCATAGAGGAGGATTCCTCAGATGATGAAGTCCTCCTAGCATTTAGCTGGGAGACAGGACCAGATGGTAAGCTGGTGATCCCTAAGGGTGGGAGTAGGCACTTCCACCACATTCAAGTGAATGGGATCCCTACCACTGGCCTGAGAGACACCTGTGCCAGTCACACTATAGTGAGTGACCGGTTAGTGACCCCAGACATGTATGTCCCAGGAAAGACAAAGAAAGTCAGGATAGCCACAGGGGAGGTCACCTCCAAACCTGTAGCCATAGTGCCCCTAGAGAGGGAGGGTATCCTTGACTGGATTAGGGTGGTAGTCAGTGCTGACCTGCCCCTAGATTGTATCCTGGGCAATGACCTCCCAGAGGTGAGTCTGGTCCCAGATGGGGCGGTCGCCCAGGGCGCCCCCCCAAACCAAAGTCCTGGGGAGTCAGTCCCTACAGTTAGGAGACAGGGGTCCCCAAGAAAAGGAAAGAAGAAAAGGAAGGGTAGGCCACTCTTAAAGAGAGTTCCAGGGAGCCAAGGGCCCTCTGCCCCAGTAAGGGGGGAGCCCAGAGTTGGCACTGGTGAGGCCTCACCTGACCCCAAGGAAGTCCTGAGTAGTCAGGCAGCTGTCCAGATGCAAGGTGTTGCCCCTGCACTGACAGAAGGGAGAGTGGAAGGAGGGTGTCTGCCACAGGAGGTGGTAGCCCCCCACTCTAGACAGCAAGAGGGGTGCCAGGACCCCAAAGATGCCCCTAAAGCAGCTCAGCCACCTGTCAGTGGAGAGCTTAGGGTGTGGTTCTGGGTACTGACAGCTGTCAGTAGCCTCTGCTGAGTGCTAGCCTTCCTGGCAGCACTGTACTTGGCCTGGGAGGCAGACCCCAGGGCCAATAGCAAAGTAGGCCCCCTGACCCTGTTGGTCATGGTGGGGTTGCTCAAGTGTTGGGTGACCTCTTTGGGTAAGCTAGGTGTTGCCCTAGCAAAGTTAGGAGTAGGGGAGGTGGGCACCTCACTACCCAAGTTGGCAGAGAGAGAGGAGGAAGACCCCCCTAGAGGGAAGTTTCAGTTTGAGTTGGGTCCTTTTACTGTTGGGATGGCTTCACTACCCAGAGGGAGTGACCCTGACAGGAGGATATAAGGCAGAGTAGGCCCTGCAAAGGGACAGCCAGTTTTCTTCACTGTCTTCCTCGCCTAACAAGCCAGGAAGACTCTCCCAGGGTTGGGCTGAGTCTCCTGGGCGTGTGGGCTGGGGGGGGGGGTTGTGTGAGAAACTAGGGCTGATTGCAGAGGCCCCATAACTTTTTGCCCCCATTTTCCACTTTATGCTGGTGTTTTCCTGACTCTGATGGTGCCCTGGGTACTGCTAACCAGTCCCAGGGCCTGTGCTCTGTGTAAAATGGATATGCAAATTAGGCTAATTATAATTGGCTAAGTTAACCTACCTATAAGTCCCTAGTATACGGTAGGGCATGTAGATTTAGGGACCACAGCATAGGTGGTGCACACCTAGGTGCATTGCTGAGGTGCCCAGTGTCATTTTAAAAGCAAGCCTGCCTTGCTGGCTGCTTTTAAATTAAAGTTATATGCAAATTCGACTTTGGAATTAAAGGTACTTCCAAAGTCTTAAACTACCTTATTTTTACATATAAGTCACCCCTAAGGTGTGCTCTATGTGCCCCTAGGGCTGGGTGCCATGTAACTATAAGCAGGGACTTTATAAAAATAGATTTATAAGCCCTGGTGAGGTAAAAACAGCCAAAAATCGTTTTTCCCTCATTGAAGTAAATGGCCTTCATAGGCTAGAATGGGCAGACTTTATTTTAAATTTTAAAGTCTCCTTAAATGTTGCATACCAAGAATTTGGTATCAAATTAATTGTTGTAATAAATCCTACAACTTCCAGTTGTTGGATTTAATATAACTTGTCCAGGTAAAAAGTTTAGACTTTACCTAAAAAGTTGCCAATTTCAGCTCTGCATTGTTTTTGCTGCTGTGCTCTGATTGGCCAGCCTGCAGCAGCTTCTGCCAGGCTACCTTGATGAGGTGTGAAGTGGCCTGACTTCACACAAAGGAATGTGCTTGGGGGAGAGAATCTCCCCTCAGCAGATGGTGAGGCAGGAAGGGGGAGGGCTGCCAAACTGGTCTTCAAAGGCAGAGAAGGACATTTGCAGCACCCAGCAACACCCCCACATCCTGCAACCCCAGACAGCTAGGTGCCCCCTTGATTAGATTAGGAGAGGGCAGGAGAGGGGTGTGTTTATGATTTTTAGCCACACCAGTGGGTGGGCTCAGCCAGATGTAACCTCCAAAAATCAGATTCAGCCATGTTGGATTTTTGGAGACTGTTGCCTTCCGGGATGGATTTTTGCCACATTTCCCAGGAAGTGGTCATCACAGGGGGATGACCCTGTCCCTGATTGGAGAACCAGGGCCCCCCTGCTTTTCACCCAGGAGCAAGGATAAAACTGGCAGACCTGCACCCACGCCTCAGATCCCCTCCAGAATTCAACAAGAAAGGAACTAAAGAAGAAGAAGGACTGCCCTGCTGGACCCCTGGCCTGCACCTGGACCCTGCACTCAGAAGGACTGCACCAGCTGCACACTTGGGCTTCACCACAAGAAGGACTTTGCCTGGCTTCAACTGGTTCAAGGAGGGACTCCCTGTTTGCTACAGGTGAAAAATTGCTAACCAGAGTCCCCTGCACCAACTCCTGAAAGAAGCGACCAGCTGACCACTGCCCAGTGGCCAAAAAGGAGTTTGCGCCAGGTGCATTCTGGGAGTTGAAGTCCGCACCCCCAAGGACCATCACAGAACTTCTGGACCTTTGGGGTGAGCTGTGGACCCCAAAAGAACCTTGAAAGAACATCTGGGTGAAGCCCCAGAAGTTTGGAAAAGATTGGAGAATTTTTAAAAAAAAGCTCCATAAAGTGACCGACCCGACGCGGAAATTCTAGCCGGCTTGCCTCAACCGCGACCCGGCCTGACTTCGTGGTTCGTCCCGGTAAAGAAAAACATCCAAAAAAGAGACTAAGTCCGAACGTAAAAAGTTGACCGGGACCTCCCAGCCATCGTATCCGAGAAGGGCTCCATGGACGTCGGATCAAGATCCAGGTTTACCCCGGTCGAAGGATTTTCATCTCGAAAAAACGACTAAGTCCGAAGGTAAAAATCACCACCGAGGAAACCGACTTCGCGTATCCGGACAAGGGCTCCAGGAAGTCGGATTCAACTGGTTCGCCCCGGGGAAGAAAAACATCAAAAAAGAGACTAAGTCAGAAGGTAACTTTTTAACCGAGGCCTCCCGCGACTTGTAGCCGAGCAGGGCTCCATCGCGGTCGGCCTGAAAGTTTGACTTTGCCCCGGTCCTGGTGCAACCAGATGACCCGATTGGCGCTTTTTGTTTCTAAGCGCTAGAAAATAATAATACTTTAAAAATTCATATCTCCGGTTCCCCTGAACCGATTTTAATCGTTTTTGTGTCATTTTAAAGATAAAAATATAAGCTATTTTTATAAATTGGTTTTGGATTTTTAAACTGTTTCCTGTGTTTTATTTAATTACTGTTTTGTGATATTTGAATGCTTTACACTTTGTCTCCTAAGTTAAGCCTTGACGCTCGATGCCAAGCTACCAAGGGTAGAGCTGGGATTAATTTACTGAGACCTAACTGTACCTATGTGGAGGTTAGTGGCTTGTTGTTAGGTGTAGGTACCTACCTGCCCTACCAATAACCCATTTTCCAACAATGACACACACACCGTTCACTTTATGGTAAAGGGGAAAACTGCGACAGAGCAGCCCCGTCTTTTATTTATAGATTCTGTCCGCGCTCTCTCTGACGCGCTGGACAGGATACAAAGTATAGGAGAGTCCGGATGGCTCTCCTGACGGTTCTCTACATCCCTCCCATGTTTTGCTTCACACAGAAGGGACGCGTTTGCATACACAAATAAACGACAACCCAACAACGAACCCCAAGAATGGAGTGGGAAAGGAAAAGTAAAATAATAAGAGAAAAAGAAACAAACCCAAAAAATGTACTAATCACACAACCTGTCCATCTGGTTCAAACTCAGCCACCTGTCTGCAAACATTTCAGCTTTCCCACTCTTAAAACATCCTCCTGTAGCCAACGACTGGCAATAGCGGGATTCAGCCGATGAATGGTGACACTGCAGGACCGATCAGCTTTACAGACAAAATCTCTCAGCTGACTGTTAGGTGCTGGGTTAGGACGCAAACAATACTTAGTGCTTCGAGCGAGCAATCCTCCCCTTCCAGGGTCATTAACCAGCAAGTCCACCACAGGAGGTACTGGCCCGGGAGCACTCACAGCTTCTTCGTTTCCACTCGGCGAGACACCTGTCGCGTCTTCCTCGTTTTCTTCTTCTTCAGAGAAGGCCAGACCTCCCGCTTTCTGAAAATGCGACACGTTCCACGTTACCCTCTGTCTACCTCGGGCAGCCGTTATCATTGTACCACGAATGCCGATGACTTCCCACACCTCCGGTTCGAACGATGTTTTGAACTTCCCTCCAGCCCGACGATTCTTCACTACCACCCGGTCACCTTCCTGAAACTCACGATGCTTTGTTCGCCGTTTTTCATTGGCTTTCTGATTATTCATTTCTCGGCGCTTCTGAGTAGCTTTCATGTCTAGTGCAGGTGGCTTCCATTGAGGGCCAACCGGAATGTAGTCTCGTGGTGAGACTTTGAACATCAAAGCTGCTGGAGCACACCCAGTGGTACTATGGGGTGTCTGGCGATAGGCACTCAGAAACTGCTGTAGACACTGTTCCCCCTCTTCTCTTTGTTCCACACCTATCCTCAGGGCTCGATTCAAGGTCCGCATGAATCTTTCAATATCACCGTTGGCTTGAGGCCAGTACAGCATGATCTTGCGACCATCAAGGAAGGAGCGAAACTCTTGTCCCTGAAACGTTGGCCCATTGTCTGCCCTGACCTCATCAGGGAGCACAAATAGTGCAAATGTCTTTTGAAGCACTGGCCGCACATTTTCAAACGCAGTGGACGATATGACTTCAACCACAGGAAATTTTGGATAAGAATCTATCAGGACAACTGTCAGCCGCCCATCAGGGAAACTTCCAAAGTTTATGCTTATTTTTGCCCATGGTTTTAGACTGGCAGGTTCAGTAATGATTGGGCAGCTAGGCGGTTCTGCAGCAGTGATAATACAGGGATGACACTTCCTCACCATTTCGTCAGCTTGGCAGTCCATGCTTGGGAACCACACCTTGGCACGCAAACGAGTCTTTGTCTTTGCAGCACCTTGGTGCCCCTGGTGTGCTAGCTCTATCACTCTAGTCCACAGGCACTGCGGGAGTACAATCCGCCTTCCCCTCAGGACCAGTCCTTCACTGCCAGTAAATAGCTCATCATGCACCTTCCACATTCCTTGCATCGCCACTTTGTTTTCCGGATTCGACACCTTTGATTTTTCCAGGAAGTGCTTCCATTTCCTGTGAGCTAACGCCTCCTTGACCAGTTTCAGTACTTCATCTTCCTTAGTGGCAGCCACAATATCCTCTACGAGAAGAGCATTGGGACATGCAGATTGTGCAACCATGCTAACAAAGACTTCTGTGCTCTCTTCATCATGTTCTTGGGAGGCATCAAGTGTTTCTGGGGACGGGTGACGAGATAAGTAGTCCACTGGGTTGTTTACCCCTGGCCGATAAACAACGGTGAATCGGTAAGGTTGAAGCAGGACAGTCCACCGTTCAATCCGAGGAGGTGCCAACCGTGGGCTTCCTGTAAACAGACACCAGAGGTTTATGATCAGTCACCACCTGGAATTCATGCCCATAGAGATATAAATGAAAGTGCTTGCAGACCCACCGGATCGCCAAAGATTCCCGCTCGATCTGAGCGTACCGTGTTTCAATTGCCGATAGCGCTCTACTGGCATATGCAACCGGAACCCACTCCTGATGCCTTTGTTCCTGAAGGAGGGCAGCTCCCAGCCCAACGGGGCTCGCATCTACCACTACCTCCGTCCGCTTGAGAGGATTAATGTAGGCCATGGTTGACTTGTCCAGCAGCGCTGCCTTGATGTCTTCAAACGCCTTGCTAGCGGCCGGAGTCCATTCCCAGCGATGTTGTCCTTTGGTGAGTTGCCAAAGAGGCTCCGCCATTGTGGCAAGCTGAGGTCTGAATCTTCCACAATATGTTGCCATTCCCAAAAAACTCTTCACCTCCATGGGACTTTGTGGAATTGGGGCTTTACGAATGGCTTCGGCCTTGTGTGGATCTACTTGTAAACCATCCTTCGAAAAGATGCAGCCAAAAAAATCTACAGATGTTTGATAGAATGCACACTTCTTCTTATGAAGTGTCAGTCCCGCTTCCGACAGCCTTTGCAACGTGGCCCTCAGATGACGATGGTGCTCCTCTCTAGTCTTGGAATGTATTGAAATGTCATCACTTAAGTTGATCACCCCCGGCAGCCCCAACAAAGTCTCTCTGATAGCATTCTGGAACACTTTGGCCGCAGAGGATACTCCAAAACTTAACCTCCTGTATCGTTGAAGTCCCACATGTGTTGAGAAGGTGGTGATGTTTCGGCTATCGGGATCTAGCTCCAGCTGGTGATAGCCAGCGTTAAGATCTAGTTTTGAAAACCACTGTGCCCCATTTAAGTCTGCGATGATGTCAGCCATAGTGGGCGTTATGTGCCTCTCACTCCGGATGGCTTTATTGGGTATGCACATGTCAACACAGAGGCGAATTGCCTCAGGCTGCTTGGGCTTCGGCGCGATCACCAGAGGCGAAACCCACGGCGTTGGCCCATCTACCTTTTCTATAACTCCCTGCTCCTCGAGTAGCTGCAGCTCCTTTTCCACTGCCGGTCACAGGTGAAATGGCACACGACAATGTCTCAAAGCGACCGGGGAAACACTTGGGTCTATATGCAGTCTAATTTGTTTCCCTTTTAGCCGTCCCAATCCCTCAAAAAGTTGCAGAAATTCACTGAGGAGGCGTTCTACATGAGAGTCATACATTTGGCGGGCAAAGAACACCAGTTCCAGATCCTCCGCAGTGTGGCATCCCAACAGGGTGCCTCGATCTCCTGTCACCACATAAAACTTCGCTTGTGCCGAACGTTCTCCGCTGGTTACTGACACCTCCACTGTGCCTTTCAGAGGAAGGGGCTCCCGTCCTCCATAGTTGTATATCTTTGTAGTTGTTGGGGTGAGGGACGGGGTGGGAGTTAACTGTTGAAATAGGGTCTCAACCATTACATTGATGGACGCCCCGGTGTCAATAAGTACCAAGGCTAGCGTACCATTGACTTGTACGTTCCTCATAGGAGGGGGGCGCTTCTTTTGTTGCCTCCCGCCAGTGAATGAGATTACAAAGATGTCCTCCTCCTCGTTTTCCTCAAAGACAGGTGTAGTAATGATGTAATGATCCTAGGGTTTGGATTCAGAATCTATGGACAGGGGATTCTGGAATGATGGGAGAGAAGGAGTTGGAAGCTGGAGGATGAGGAGCTTATGCTGGGGGTCTTATCTTGTTACTACCTATTTCTGGATATTACTGAAATAAAGGATTATTTCTTCCTATGTACCGTGGAGTCTGTACATATTTTGGCGACGAGGGACTCTGTGCAGGGGACAGAGTGTGAGAGGAATCGAGTACCCCCAACCCCTGGATCAGCCATCGGCTATATGGATGAGAGAAGCTTCATGTAAGAACATATTTCTACAGCCTATTGAAGAAACGTTGAGGATACCACTAGAGAAGCCTACATAATTGTGAGTTTCCATTATTTTGTATGTCAAGGAAAGAACTTTAAAATTTACACTTTCAACTGTGGCAAATCGATTGATGTTCCAATCGTGATTGTTATCTACATCAAAGAAAACCTCTTCGTGTATTGCTACTATAATAACTTGTTTTTTTTAAAAGAAAACAAGTTAATTTTGAGTTCGACATCTCTTTTGAGTTAATTTCGTTTCTGATTGAAATCGGGAAACGGTTGGAATACGAAATAAACACAGCGCGTGCCACTCTTCGGGCACGATTTGAATATAAACAGGGAAAGATACGAAATAAACACAGCGTGTGCCACTCCTCGCGCATGATTTGAAGGTAAACAAAGAATGGCCGAAGCACGCCGATGAATAGAAACTTCTCGTTGCGACGCGCGCAGGGAAATGAGCGCGCGTCATTGATTAATATTTGGAAACTTTTCACTGGAGCGCGCGGAGTGAAAGGGACAGCGCGTGGAGTGAAAGGAATGAAATAATCCCTTGATCTTGCTGTGAGAATTCCGAGGAGAGATTAAATAAATACATTAGAAGGCATTTTTCACCCTACCTTGTACTGCTTTTCTAGTAACTCTTCATCCTCGGAGCTTGCACACGGCATAACAACAAAGAAAGGACTAATGAATCTAATTTAAGAAAAAGGGAAAAGAGACTACGGAGAAGGATTTAGTAAAGGGACTAAAGGAAAGACTAAAAAAAAAAAACGAAATGAACATCAGCAATTAATTGTTTTAGATTGTTATTTTACTTATTTAATTTAAATTGTTATTTTAGCAAATTTTGGTAGTTTGTTATTTTTTTATTTGCAGGTATGGCTGAACAAAGTATTTCCGCTCCGCCCTGTTTTTTACCAGTACCAGGTGAACTATCCATTCCATGGAAGAGATGGAAAAATATTTTTACCACTTATTTATTAGCAATTGGAGTAGATAAATATAGTCCTCTTAGGAAACAGGCGATCTTATTGCATAATTTGGGAACTGAAGGCAGGAGAATCTACGACGATTTGCCAGAAGTATCTTTGGGTATTGGTGAAGGACATCCTATAAATCTTTATGATATGTCCTTACAGATGCTGGAAAAACATTTCACACCAAAAATTAGTCTCGTATTTGAACGTCACAAATTATTTTCACGTGTTCAAGGTTTGGATGAAGATGTAATGACTTATGTGGCTGCATTAAGAGGTTTAGCAGTAACATGCAACTTTCAGGATTTAACTGATTCTCTCATTCGTGACCAAATTGTTCGATGCACTAATAACAAAAAGGTAAAAGAGAGACTGCTATCTATTGACCCTTCATGGGAGGAGTCAATACAAATAGCAAGGGGTATGGAGCATACTGAAACTTGGATGAAAGGTATTGAATCTAAAGCACACATGAGAGAATCAGCTAAAGAAAGTACAATAGAGGTGGAACAACTTAAAACAGTAAAACATGAGAAAAGTACCACTAGTAACATGGGCGAGAAGAAACATTTTAATATACAATGTTATAGGTGTGGTTGTCTGGGACACATTGATTCTAATCCTGTATGTCCTGCACGTACTATGACATGTAGAACATGTGGTAGGCGCGGTCATTTGGCCAAAGTATGTAGGGCGAAAGGTAAGGTGTGGAATAAAAGTGTTAAATCAATAGATAATATACAAGGAGAACATGAAGAAGAAATTGTTTTAACTATCAACAGCACATTGGTGAACAACTTCTGTGATGTTAAATCTGAAGACTGTGTAGATCTAAAATGTGAGAGCCAATGTGAATTAATGAAGCCTCATTGTGATGTAATACTTAAGACTAAGGTTGTAAGAATGCTGGTTGATTCTGGGAGTTTATATACTTTGATATCTAAAGATGTTTATGAAGGAATTCTGATGGAGAAAATTGAAGATCTACAAACCACGAATGTGAAAGCGGTGGGGTATGGTGGTAAAAGAATTGACATTATGGGAATGAGATGGCTGGACATTATATTTAAAGGAAATGGTGTGCATGGAAAAGTATATGTGACTCATGAAGGGTCAAACTTATTGGGATGGAGACATCAGAAAGACCTAAATATTGTTCTCAATCCCAATGCAACTGAACCAGTCATAGTTATAGAAGAATCAAATGTAGAGTAAATGAAAATTCAATATACTTCTGAGGAATGGAAAGAGAAGTTAATGAGGAGATTTCCAAAAGTTTTTACTGAGAAACTTGGGAAGTTGAAAAAATTCACACACTGAATAATTTTAAAGAAGAACGCCATTCCAGTTGTTCACAAAGTAAGATCTATACCGTATATGATGAGAGAACCCCTTCAACAGGAAATTGATAGATTATTGCAGGAGAAAATAATTGAACCTATCGAATCATCGGAGTTGTTGCGCCCAAGGAGGGAAACAAAATTCGTTTATGCATAGACTTGAGAGACTTCAATAAGAATATTTGGGTCGGCAGGCAGCCCTTACCAAACATCACGGAAATGTTAAGCATGATGGGAGGAGGCAAAGTATTAAGTGTTCTAGACATGTCGGCAGCTTACCATCAAGTTAACCTACATCCAAACTCACGACCATTGACTTCTTTTGTAACGCCTTTAGGTGCCTATCGTTACTGTCGGATGCCATTTGGATTAGCATCCGCATCTGCTGTTTTTCAGCATATTATGCATAATATTTTTGATGGTATGAAGAATGTATTGTGTTTCCAAGATGATATTATAATAGTTGGAAGGTCTGTAGAAGAGCATGATGAGTTAATTGTGAAAGTGTTGGAGAGAATTGAGAATCATGGGCTGACAGTAAAGAAGGAAAAATGCCAATTGAGAAAGAACAGCGTGAACTATTTAGGTCATGAAGTATCTGCAGATGGTATAAAGCCAAAAAAAAGTATTGTGAGGGCGATTAATGAAGCTCCAAAAACATCTAACAAAGATCAACTCAAATCGTTTTTGGGGTTGGCAGAGTACTGTTCGAAATTTGTGCATGATTTTGCTGGAGTGGTAGAGCCCATGAGATTGTTATTAAAGAAAGGCGCAATGTTTGTGTGGACAACAGAATGTGAGTTAGCCTTTGAGAAAATTAAAAGTTCTATTGCGTGTGCGCCTACCCTTGGACATTTTTATGTGAAAAAGAAAACTATCTTAATGACTGATGCCAGCAGTATAGGGTTAGGTGCAGTTCTCATACAAGAGGTGGACAAGGAAGAAAGAGTCATTGGGTTTGCGTCCCGCAGGCTACGTGGTACAGAATGTTCGTATTCTGCAATTGAAAAGGAGGCGTTAGCTTGTTACTGGGGTATTAACCATTATAGATATTATTTGTGGGGTCTACCCCTTGTACTTCGTACGGATCATAAACCATTACTTCAGATTTTCAAAAGTGGTCGAGGACTGGAAGGTAGTATGACGCCCAGAATTTCGAGGTGGTTGGTTAATATCATCGATTTCAATTTTGTTGTGGAATTTGTGAGGGGTAAGAAAAATGTTGTGGCAGACTGCTTGTCAAGCATGCCGATCGATGAACATCCTGATGAAACTTCAGTATTAGGTAAGATGGAGGCGGAAACATTTTTGATAGATAATGAACTTACTTTAAACAAAGAAGAGTGGGAGAACGCTGTACTTGATGATAAGGAGTATAATGAGTTAAAGAAATTTATAAGTGGTTCTGGTCACATTGGTGATGATTTGCAAAATTTGAAGCAATATTTAATGGTAAAAGATGAACTGAGTGTGCATGGTCAAAGAATATTTAGACGTGGGAAAGTGGTACCACCAACGAAACTTAGGATGAGGTTAATAAAAATTGTCCATGAGGGTCATTTAGGAAGAAGTATGACAAAGAGGAGGTTAAGACAATCGTACTGGTGGCCTGGAATGGATAAAGATGTGGAGCGAGTTGTAAGTGAATGTGCAGCGTGTGCTAATAGTGACAAATCTAGGATTGTTAGACAGCCACCTATGGAGTGTGTACAATTCCCTTCGAGACCATGGGAGAAATTAGCTTTAGATTTCATTGGTCCGGTAGATAAACTTGGAAGAAGAAATAGGTTCTTGGTAGTTTTGGTAGATTACCACAGCAAATGTTTGTAGTCAGGAGCATGGAACACATAACAACTAGCAATGTTATTGAATTTCTTAAATATACGTTTTTGGAGGAAGGTACACCCAAAGTCTTAGTTACTGACAATGGGGTGCAGTTAGTTTCTGAGAAAATGTCAGAGTTCCTTACAGGATTGGGAATCAAACATGAAAAGGTTGCCCTATTTAGACCACAGGCTAATGGCCTACTAGAAAGGCTTAATCGAATTGTAATGGAAAACATTCAATTGTCCTTGGCTAATGGACTAGAATGGAGGGAAGAGCTAAATAAGATGATGTGGGCGCATAGAGTGACACCGCATTCCGTGACTGGAGTAGCACCATTTGTTGCTCTCAAAGGGAGAGAGCCAGCGACGAAAGAATCTCCTTGGTGGTTGCATGAAAAGAAACAGGTGTGGGTGGATCGTGAAGAAATGAGAGTGAGAGTGAAGGGTTATCAAGAACGCAATAAATTCAACTATGATATGAGAAGAAAAGTAAAGGACATTGGAATTGAGGTAGGTGATTGGGTGAGAGTAAAGAAGTATGGTATAATAAAGAAGGGAGAGAGTAGATTTTGTGAACCGCAAAAGGTTGTGAAGATATTTAAATCTGTAGCTAGATTGGATGACGGAAGAGAATGGAGTATGGGAAATTTGTGCAAAGTTGAGTAAGTTGTCACGTGCTCAACAAGTGTTTTTTCATATTATTGAATATATTTCATACTGACATAACTTGTAAATAGTACATGTTTAGAAATTGGAATTTAATTTTGTTTGGATTTATTTGTATTTATAAGTTATTATGATGTATGGGGGGAAGATGGTGTAGTAATGATGTAATGATCCTAGGGTTTGGATTCAGAATCTATGGACAGGGGATTCTGGAATGGTGGGAGAGAAGGAGTTGGAAGCTGGAGGATGAGGAGCTTATGCTGGGGGTCTTATCTTGTTACTACATATTTCTGGATATTACTGAAATAAAGGATTATTTCTTCCTATGTACCGTGGAGTCTGTACAACAAGTATTCCAGATGCTGCACCTTCCCTCAACTCTTCATTCTCTTTGGTTACACTCCTCACTTTGACATCCTTTCCTTTTTGGTCTCCTTGCTTGCTTCTTCCAGACCTACACACTTTCGCAAAATGATTGCCTTTTACGCAGCGATTATAACATTTTCCTTTTGATGGGCACCCCATTGTTGATTTGTGTTCATACCCGCAGCTTCCACAAACCCATTCACTGGGACTAAAGGGGTTTGGCCTGCGCCCTGGTGGTTGGCGTGTCTGAATGGCGTCTACTTGCTCTTCTTTAACCTGGAGTGGGCGTGCGGATGAGGCTGCTGCCAACGACTGTCCTCGCACCGCCGCCATGGCATCTGCCCAAACCGCTGATAGTTCATGTGAGCGTGCCAGGATCAAAATCTCATCTAGGGAGATACCTTGCTGGCGTAGAATAAGCTTTCTTAGGGCATTAGACCGGCACCCCTGAATGATCTGGGCTCTGATCTCTTCCTGCTGGTTGAGTCCTACAGACGAGCTTGCTAGCTTTCTCAGTCTCGCGTAAAACATGTCCATTGACTCAACCTCAGTCTGTTGCGCCTGTCGAAGCTTGAAACGCTCATAATCTGAGTTCAGTTGAGGGTCAAAGTGTTTGTTGAGAGCTGTTACAGCCGCATCAAAGTCCGACTTGTCGCCTGTGTCTGGGAGTGAATCGAACAATTCTTGCAACTCGTCTCCACCCATCAGCAACATGACTGACCTGCGCACCAATCCATCCGTTTCCCTCGTGGCACAGAAATAGTTGGCTAAGCAATTTAACCATAGACGCCACCTTGGCGCAGCTGTGGCCGGATCAACGAGGGTAGTGCCGTGACTGAGGAGTGGGCACTGTTGTTTGGATGAGCAGGTGGCTGGGGGGTTTTCTTGTGGTAGCGCGCTCATGTTGTCCCTCTTTGTGTGCACTGTCTGATTAGTTGTAGCTCCTGTGTGGACCTATCTATTGTTGTCTCTGTTTTTTTTTCTTGTTTGCAGTATACTCCTGAACTGCTATTATATATAGTCTTTATTTTAATTTTTTTTGTGGAGGGTCACACCCCTCCCCTTCACAGTGGCCCTTGCTCTCTGGGCACCACTCTGCGTGTCAATGGAGTCCTCTCACAGTGACCCTTGCTCTCTATGTCCACTCTTCATGCTAGTATATGACCTCTTCTTGTTTGTCTTTTTTTTTCTTGGAGGGACACACCTCTCTACCTCCGTTCGCTCCACTTCACTTGTTTGTCTGTTTTTTTTTTTTCTCTTGGAGGGACACACCCCTCCACCTCCGTTTGCCCTACTTCACTTGTTAGGCCTTGTTGGACTTTTGCTTATGCAGGGTCATCCCCAGTCTTTTTGCCTCCTGCCTCCTATTTTTTTCTGACCTGTTGCTGTTGGCTTTTCAACTCTGAGCACTTTACCACTGCTAACCAGTGCTAAAGTGCATATGCTCTCCGTGTAAATTGTATGTAATTGGTTTATCCATGATTTGCCTATTTGATTTACTAGTAAGTCCCTAGTAAGGTGCACTAGAAGTGCCAGGGCCTGTAAATGAAATGCTACTAGTGGGCCTGCAGCACTGGTTGTGCCACCCACATAAGTAGCTCTGTAATCACGTCCCAGACCTGCCACTGCAGTGTCTGTGTGTGTATTTTTACACTGTAAATTCGACTTGGCAAGTGTACCCACTTGCCAGGCCTAAACCTTCCCTTTTCTTACATGTAAGGCACCCCTAAGGTAGGCCCTAGGTAGCCCCAATGGCAGGGTACAGTGTATGAATAAGGTGTTAAAGCGGCGGCCAACCCACCAACAGGCTGGCGGACCAAAAAACTGAATTCTGACCCTGGCGGGAACCGCCAACACAGGCCGCCGCATTAACACTCCGACCGCCACGGCGGTACAAACAAACAGCGCGGCGGTCACCGCCAACAGGCAGGCGGCAGACAATGTACCGCCCACCCTATCACGACTCACCAATCCGCCACCTTTTCCGGGGCGGGAGCCCCGCCGATAAAAACACGGCGGAAACAGACATCTCCAATGGAAAACGCTTACCTCGACACACTCCACGCGGAATCGGAACAGCATGGAACCCGAACTCCATTGCCTTCCTGCTCTTCTTCCAGGATCACGAACCTCGCCGCAGACGACAACGGTGAGTACTGCACCTACGACACAGGGGAGGGGGGAGGAGGAAAGGTTACGGGCACACACATACGCCACACACCCACCCCCACCCTCACCCCCACCGAAATACCTACACACCTATGCAGATAAAAAAGTCAGAGTGACACCCCCAAACCCCCCCCCCAAAAAAGCAAAGACAAAAGGCAATGAATGTAAAAGTAGAACTATATTATTGCAACAATAATGTATAGCAATCTTAGCAATATATGAAGAATTAATACACATCTAGAACTATATCCATACAAGTAGCAAAAGTCCTGCCCAGTCTTTCAAAGTCCAAATGTCCGTGGGCCAATGTGCAGCAACACATGGGCAAAGCCCACACACGAGATCGAGTCAATTGGAGAGAACACTGCTGGGGCATCACAAAAAGTTAAAACAGGCACCTCAGGGGGAAGGGAAGGGGGGGCACCTCAGCCACATGAGTCCACGACGCCAGATCCACGAAGGCCCTCCATGCCCACTGTGCCATCCTGGGGAGTGCAAAGCCACAGTCTCACAAGTCTCTACAGTGGGTGGATTGCCCACTGTGCCATCCTGGGGAGTGCAAAGCCACAGTCTCACAAGTCTCTACAGTGGGTGGATTGCCCACTGTGCCATCCTGGGGAGTGCAAAGCCACAGTCTCACAAGTCTCTACAGTGGGTGGATTGCCCACTGTTACATCCTGGGGAGTGCAAAGCCACAGTCCATCAGGTGGATTACAGAGACCACTGGTCATGGAGGAGGCATGGTGGGCAGAGTGCGTCGTGAAGGCCCGCCCGACACAGAACCGGGACTGCCAATGGGCCAGCGGTGCTTGACAGGAAGGGCCCAGCGGAGCGGTGCTTGACAGGAAGGGCCCAGCGGAGCGGTGTTGACAGGAAGGGCCCAGCGGAGCGGTGCTTGAGACGGCGGTGCCCAGCGGAGCGGTGCTTGACAGGAAGGGCCCAGCGGAGCGGTGCTTGAGACGGCGGTGCCCAGTGGAGCGGTGCTTGACAGGAAGGGCCCAGTGGAGCGGTGCTTGACAGGAAGGGCCCAGCGGAGCAGTGCTTGAGACGGCGGGGCCCAGCAGAGTGGTGCTTGACAGGAAGGGCCCAGCGGAGCGGTGCTTGAGACGGCGGGGCCCTGTTCAGCGGTGCTTCTCACGGCGGGGCCCTGTTCAGCGGTGCTACTCCCGGCGGGGCCCTGTTCAGCGGTGCTTCTCACGGCGGGGCCCTGTTCAGCGGTGCCTGTCTTGGCTGGCCCCTGTTCAGTGGTGCTTCTCACGGCGGGGCCCTGTTCAGCGGTGTTACTCACGGCAGGACCCTGTTCAGCGGTGCTTCTCACGGCGGGGCCCTGTTCAGCGGTGCCTGTCTTGGCTGGCCCCTGTTCAGCGGTGCTTCTCACGGCGGGGCCCTGTTCAGTGGTGCTACTCACGGCAGGGCCCTGATCAGCGGTGCCTGTCTTGTGTTTCCAGTGAACCACACCTGGCCAATACTTGCCGCTCAGTCTGCATCGGACCTTTCCGTTGCGGGGCCCTCCTGTGATGGAGTCCTGGGGCCCTGGGTCTCCTCCGATACCCCCGGAATGGGGCTGGTGGGGCCCTCATGGCCAGGTCGGCTGCTCCCTGCCTTTTGCTCCTGGCTGCCCTTGCCCTCCTTGGCAGACTGTCCGTGGCCCTTGGCTCCCTTACCCGATGTGGCAGGTGACGGTGCAAGGCTACCCTCCTTGGGGACAGGCGTATCAGGCCTGTCGCGCCTGCCCTTCAGTTTTTTGCTCCTCTTCCCAGGGGGGGGGGGCTGGCTGTGCCTTTGCTGCTGGACGATGTCCCAGCCCAAGGAAAGGGCGGACTCCAAAAACCAGGCATGACGTTCTTGGGAGTTGCTGGGCTGGTGGTGGCTGAGGTGTTTGTGGAACTCTTACGGGATGGAGGGGGTGGGTCAGGTGAGGAAAAGAGGTCAAGTTTAGAGAGGAAAATTTTCTTTGGAGCCATGGGAAGGGTAGCTGGAGTGGGTATGGGAGTGAAGGAAGAGGATGTGGTTGTAGGAGAGTCAAGTGTGCTGTCTTTGGGTGCAGGTGCTTGGGCTGGAGGCTGACGTGAGGTGGATGGCTGTTGTTTGGGTGCCTGCCTGCGTTTGTGTGGTTGGGAAGCAGGGGTGACAGACACACTGGGAGAGGACACAGGGGACATGTACATGGCAGTGGGGGTGGTGACTGCACGTGTGCGGACTGGTCTGGAGGGTGTGCTGGTGATGGGTGCAATGGCTGATGGTGGTGTGCTTGCAGGTGTGTGTGGAGACGTCACAGGGAGGGAGGAGGGAGACGAGGAGGTGGGGGACACAGAGGAGGTAGTGACTGTTGGCATGTCTGCATCTGGATGTTGCTTGGGTGAATGCTTGTGTGTCCTGTGGTGCTTATGTCTGGATGAGCTGCCCTTGGGTGTTGAGGTGTGTGCAGGCTGGTCTGTAGGTGTGGATGGGATAGGCAGAGGAACAGGGGAGTGGGACTGGGTGGAGGGAGTCAGAAGAGGGAGGCTGGAGACAGGGACAATCGCTGCCGTCAGTGCTGAGGCCAGAGCGTTGAACGATCGTTGATGGGCAGCCTGACCCGAATGAAGGCCCTCCAGGTATGCATTGCTTTGATGCACCTCCCTCTCCACACCCTGGATGGCATTCAAAAGGGTAGACTTCCCAATAATGATGGTCCTCAGGAGGTCAATGACCTCCTCACTGAGGGCAGCAGGGGTGACTGGGGCAGGGCCTGAGGTGCCTGGGGCGAAGGAGATGGCCGGCTTCCTGGCCTTGCGGGCACGGGCCGAAGGCCGAGGGGCTGCTGGGAAGGCGGAGCTGGTGCGCTGGGTGGCGGCTGTACCTGTAGGATCGGTGGGCACGGATGTTGCCGCCACCGCAAGGGAGCTCCCTTCCGAGGACGTGTCGGTGTCGCTGACGTCTCCACGGGTCCCCGTGGTGGAGCCCCCCTCGCCCTCCGTCTCACTGGTCATGTCGGAGTCCGTTGCATGGCCCTCCGGGGCCATGTGAGATGCAGCTCCCTCTTGCGCTGATGCCACTTCTCCTCCGCCTGATGATGCTAATGCACACATTCACAAAAATACAAAGAAAATGGGGGGGGGGTGGAAAACATAAAGACAAGTTGAGTGCATGCACTGGGGACACCGTTGGCGGAGAGGACAGACACAGAAGCCCCCTGCACTACGCTGCGCACTTGGGGTACACTACTCATTCACTGGCACATGCCCTACAAGCCTATGGGCGACAACTGCCCACAGAGTATACACTGGTCCATGAATCGCGTTACTAGGCACCCTAGAGAGGTGGGGGCACAGGACCATACCTCACGGACGGGCCTATCCTACAGAAATCGCCTTGGCCTAGGGATACCCACAGCCCTCCTCCCCCACCCAGGCACCTCCACTGCGCGCAAAATAGCTGAATGTGCTGGTACTCACCCCCTTGTGTCTGCTGTGATGTCCTCAAGCGCCCATCTAAATCGGGGTAGGCCACCGCCAGGATCCGGGACATCAGGGGGGTCAAGGTATGACTGGCACCCCTCCTAGGTTGGGAGGCCATCCCCAGCAGAGCCTCCGCCGTCTTCCTGCTCCCGCGGCGGATGTCCTCCCACCTCTTGCGGCAGTGGGTGCCCCTTCTGTTGTGGACCCCCAGGGCCCGGACGTCCTTGGCGATGGCACGCCAAATGTCGATCTTCTGATGGGCGCTGACCTATGTGACATGTACAGGGGGGGAAGAGAAACATCATCACTTTTCTGCATGCTCGATGTGAGTGGCTCCCTCTCCCCAACCTTGCCATGTGGCACATGCTCTCATCTGTCGTGCCATGCATTCGTCATTCGCTGCCCTCCCCTCCATCGTACATCCTCCCCACTCAACCCAGGCATTGGGCACTATGCATTGCCCCCGTGTACTCACCTGTTGGTCTGGAGGCCCGTAGAGTAGCGCATACTGGTGGAGGACCCCGTCCACGAGCTTCTCCAACTCCTCGGAACTGAAGGCGGGGGCCCTTTCCCCAGTCGCAGCAGCCATTGTCACTTCCAGACCGAGGTCACAGCAGCACTTGCAGTATAGGTCCTCTCCTGTGGATGCTCAGGTCTCGTGTGATCAAGCAGAGAGAAAATGGCGGTTACGGCCGCCGCGGTGCGTACCGCGGCGGTGCGTACCGCAACCGCCGGCGCTCACCGCCATTGGCTCCTCAAACCCATAGGGTTCAATGTTGTCCAATGTGGATTTGCGCCGCGGACTGCGACCGCCTACCGCCACGGTGTGCCACGCTTGCGCAATGACCTCACTTCACATTGTCACACTTCACAGGTCAGGCAGCCGCCATTTCAAGGGCCCACATGGCTTAATTCCTACTGCGTCACACATGGCTAGGCCTTGCACCGACAATCATACTAGCCATTCAATCCCGAGAGATTCGTGTACTGTGCATGCTGTGGGCACTTACCTGTGGGTTGCTTGACTCTGTGCTCCATGTTGTCCTTCCTAGGCATCGTCCGCTGGGACTTGCGAGGAGACGGAGGAATGTTCCCGTGTACAGACTGCTGGTGGACCTGTCGACAATGGAAGAAAGACACGTCATACTCACCTACAGACTCAACCGTGCCACTATACAGGAACTGTGTGCCCAGCTGGAGCCAGACCTGATGTCACCCATCCGCCAACCCACAGGGATTCCGCCTCTAGTGCAGGTGCTGTCAGTACTGCATTTTTTTGCCAGTGGATCATTTCAAACTACAGTGGCCATTTAATCTGGGATGTCTCAGCCTATGTTTTCAAAGGTGTTGTCCAGAGTGTTGTCTGCCCTGATGAAATACATGCGGAGCTACATAATTTTACCTGAGGTGGGTGACTTGCCTACAGTGAAGGGTGATTTCTATGCCCTTGGACACATTCCCAATATCATTGGTGCAATTGATGGTACCCATGTGGCTTTGGTTCCCCCAAAAGACAATGAACAGGTGTACAGGAACCGAAAAAGTTATCATTCGATGAATGTCCAGGTGGTCTGTTTGGCTGACCAGTGCATCTCCCATTTAAATGCCAAGTTCCCAGGGTCAGTGCATGATGCGTACATCATGCGAAATAGCAGCATCCCTTATGTGATGGAACAGCTACAGAGACACCGTGTGTGGCTAATTGGTGACTCTGGTTACCCAAACCTGCCTTGGCTATTGACCCCAGTGAGGAATCCCAGGACCAGGGCAGAGGAACGGTACAATGAGGCCCATGGGCGTACTAGGAGGGTGATCGAGCGGACCTTTGGCCTCCTCAAGGCCAGGTTTAGGTGCCTGCATATGACTGGTGGATCCCTAATGTACTCACCAAAGATTGTGTGTCATATCATCGTGGCCTGCTGCATGCTTCACAACCTGGCTTTGCGACGCCAGGTGCCTTTCCTGCAGGAGGATGGTCCAGATGGTGGTGTTGTGGCCGCTGTGGAGCCTGCGGAGAGTGAAGAGGAGGAAGACGAAGAGGACGACACAGACAACAGGGACAGAGTGATACTGCAGTATTTCCAGTGACACACAGGTAATAATCTACTCCTGCATTGTATTATGTCTGTAACTGTAGTGGCTCTCTACTTTCTGACCTTTCACCCCAATGTATGGTAACTTAGTTGTGTATATCACTTCCTATTTCAGTGATCTGATCCCCACGGAGTGCCCTCTGGTTTTTTTCCCCATGGACTACCGCTGTGTGACACTGGTATGTTGTCATCACAATGTAAATAGAAATGTTTTGTTGGTTATATCGAATACATTTGGTTTAAATAAATAGATAGCAGAATCCAGTTGTTTTTTGTGCAATAATTGTGTTTATTGAAGTTTTCAAATAGGTGTATAGTTCAAAAAGGGTGATGGGTGATGGTGGAGGCATGTCCATGGCAGTGTCCAGACTGTCGTTCCTACAGGTCCATTGTCCATATGCCTGTGGAAGGTGGAGCAGGGGCAGTTCAAGGTTGGACAGGGTGAACAAGTGGGACAGTGGGATGACATCCGGGGGTTTCTGTGCATGGCGGGGGTCTTGACATCCTACTCTGTCTTCTTCCTAGATCTCAGGCCTTTCTTACGGGGTGGTTCTTGTTCTGCAGGGGGTGGGGTCCGGGTGGGCCGTTGCTGTTGTGTCGGGGCCTCCTGACCACTAGCGCCGGTGGAGGTGGTGGGCTGTTCTTCCTCCATGCTAGTGGCAGGGGCCCTTTGGGGGGCCACATGGTCCCGCAAAGTGGTGACAATCTGGTTGAGTGCCACCACCATTGTACCCATTGCGGCACTGATGCTGCGCAGTTCTTCCCGGAACCCCATATTCTGTTGCTCATGCAGAAGCAGGATCTCCTGCAACCTGGCCAGGACCGTCGCCATCGTCTCTTGGGAGTGGTGGTACGCTCCCATGATGGTGGTGAGGGCCTCTTGGACAGTGGGTTCCCTAGGCCTGTCCTCCCTCTGTCGCACAGCAGTCCTCCCAGTTCCTCTTTGTTCCTGGGCCTCTGTCCCCTGGACGGTGTGCCCACTACCAGTGCCCCCAGGTCCCTGTTGTTGTTGGGGTTGTGGGTTACCCTGGGTGCCCTGTACTGGTAGACACACCGCTGCTTGACCTGTCCTGGAGACAGAAGCATGGGCCCGCTGGGTGGGTGCTGTGCTGGTGTTTCCAGAGGGGGGTAGGTCTGCTGTGGCCTGTGGCTGACTGAGGGTAACCGACTGTCCAGAGGTCCCGATGGTCCGGGCTGGTCATCAGGTTCTAGGTCGACAGAGCTGCTGTCATCACTGGGGGCCTGTTCTGGGGGTGGGATGGACAAATCTGGACCCTCCTGGCCGGTGTGTTGGCGTTCGGGCCCTGCAGGGGTAAAAGAGTATGGTTATTGCTTTTGTGTGTGCCATGGCGTGCGATTTGTGGGTGCCCTTGTCCCCCAGTGCTGGCAGTCCCATGTGGGAGGAGTTGTGAGGGTGGTTTGTGGGGGGGGATGGGTATGTGCAGTGGTCATGCTTAGGTGATGGGTGTCCATGGTTTGTGTTAGCATTCAGGGGTTGGGTTTGGGTTGGGTGGGTTGTGCTGGTGAGACATTAACAGGGAGTATGTGTGCTGGGGGGTTGGAGGTGAGGGTGGGGGTGTGGGTTGGCATGCTGGTGGTTGGGGGGGGTGAAGTAGTTGAGATTAGACTTACCAGAGTCCATTCCTCCGCCTACTCCAGCGAGGCCCTCAGGATGCAGGATGTTCAAGACCTCTTGCTCCCATGCTGTGAATTCGGGTGGAGTGGGTGGGGGTCCGCCGCCAGTCTTCTGCACAGCGATGTTGTGTCTTGACACCATCGACCCCACCTTCCCCCGTAGGTCGTTCCAGCGCTTTCGGATGTCTTCCCGATTTCTGGGATGCTGTCCCACAGCGTTGACCCTGTCGACGATCCTTTGCCATAGCTCCGCCTTCCTGGCTATTGTGGTGTGCTGCACCTGTGTGCCGAAGAGCTGGGGCTCTACCCTCATTATTTCCTCCACCATGACCCTCAGTTCTTGGTCCGAGAACCTGGGGTGTCTTTGGGGTGCCATGGGGTGGTGTGGATGAGGTGTGGGGTGGTGTTTGTGGTGATGATTGTGGTGGTGTGTGGTGTTTTGTGCGTAGATGTGGTGTGGGTGATGATGTTGGGTTCCTGTGTGTGTTGTGCTTTGCGTTCCCTGTGCTCTCTCTCTGTGTATTGCACCTTGTCTCTGAATTTCGATTTGTGGGGGTTTGAGGGTGATGTGGGTGTGTGTTTTATATAGTGATGGGTGTGTGGGTGTGTTGTTTGTATGTGTATCAGGTGTGTGTATTTCAAATTGTCCAATGTGGCTGTGTTTTGTAAAGGTGTGTGTATTTTGAGCGCGGCGGTGTGTACCGCCAATGGAATACCGCGGTTGAAAGACCGCCGCGTGGATTCGTGGGTCGTAATGGCATGGGCGTGTTTGTGTTGGCGTGACGGTGGTGGTTTGGTCATGTCCAGTTTATCGCTGACCGCTGATGAGGCGGCCTTCAGTGGATGTCGGGTTTTTGGCGGTTTGGCAGTTGTGGGTCAGAATGACCGTGGCGGTTTACCGCGGCCGCGGCGGTATAATGGCGGTCTTCTGACCGGCGGTAAGAGCCTTTTACCGCCGAGGTCAGAATGACCCCCATAGTAATGTGGTTTATATGTCCTGACAGTGAAATACTGCCAACTTCGTTTTTCACTGTTGCAAGTCCTGTCTCTCTCATAGGATAATATGGGGGCTACCTTTAAATATGATTAAAGTGTAGATTCCCCTAGAGAGTAGATGGACATGTGGAGTTTGGGGTCCCTGAACTCACAATTAAAAAATACATCTTTTAGTAAAGTTGATTTTAAGATTGTGCGTTTGAAAATGCCACTTTTAGAAAGTGAGCATTTTCTTGCTTAAACCATTCTGTGACTCTGCCTTGTTTGTGGATTCCCTATCTGGGTCAGTTTGACAGTTGGGTTGTTTTTCACCTCACACCAGACAGTGACACAAAGGGAGCTGGGGTGTAACCTGCATTTCCTGATTAGCCATCTCTGCTAGGGGGGAGGGGTGGAGTGGTCACTCTCATCTGAAAGGACTGTGCCTGCCTCTGACAATGCCGGCTCCAACCCCCTCGTGTGTGTCTGAGGCCTTGCCTGGGCAAGGCAGGATTTCACAAGTAGGTGTAAGTCCCCTTTGAAGAAAGGTGACTTCAAAGACTAAAATGGGTATAAGAAGGGCACCCAAATCTACAGACTTTAGAAACACTTCTGAAACCAAGAGGAACCTCTGCCTGGAGAAGAGCTGATAGCTGAGGAAGAAGTGCTGCCCTGCCTGTGACTGTGCTTTGTGGAGCTTTCCTGCAGTGCTGCTTCTGCCAGAGTAAGAGGGCAAAGACTGGACTTTGAGTGCCTTCCATCTTGTGAAGAAATCTCCAAGGGCTTGAATTAGAGCTTGCCTCCTGTTGTTTGAAGTCTCAGGGACAGCAAAGACTTCTCTCTGCCAGCACCTGGGGTCTCTGGAGAGACTCCTGCTCTGACAAGTGGTGCCCTATCCAGTCTCTGGGCCCTTGAAAGGAAAGCTGGTGGAAATCCAAGGAAATCGACTTCGGACGACTCCGGACCGAAGCCGCTGCTGAATCCGGTAACGCCGCCTGCACCCGACGCCGTGACCTTCGCTGGAACGCGACACTCTTCGCAGGCCCGACGCCGCAGCAGCCCCGCTGAAGTCCGCGACTCCGTGGAAGTCGCCGCACCACGTCATGACCGACGCCGCTCGAAGTGCACGGATTCAACGTTTCGCACAGACGCCGCGATTCCCGACTTCGCGCATCGGCTTGTTTTCACTCTTCACCAAAGGTACTGTACTTGGGGGTCTACACGACTCCGTGTCCGGCGCCGCTGGTGTCGGCTTGTTGGGAACGACTCCGTCACGACGCCGTGTTAACATCTCATCGAAGCATTTTTGTTTCTAAACGCTATTTTTGAGTTTAATCTTTAAAAATTCATAACTTGACTTGTGTATGTCGGATTTTTGTCGTTTTGGTCTTGTTTTGTTTAGATAAATATTTCCTGTTTTTCTAAACCGGTGTTGTGCCATTTTGTAGTGTTTTCATGAAGTTACTGTGTGTGTTGGTACAAATACTTTACACCTAGCGCTCTGAAGTTAAGCCTACTGCTCTGCCAAGCTACCAAGGGGGTAAGCAGGGGTTAGCTGAGGGTGATTCTCTTTTATCCTGACTAGAGTGAGGGTCCTTGCTTGAACAGGGGGTAACCTGACTGTCAACCAAAGACCCCATTTCTAGCAGGCCTCAGTCGGCCGGGGCGCGAGCAGTGCTTTATGCTGCCGTTGCCAGGCAGCATCCACCGCGCCTCAGAGCACTCGCCCCTGCCGCGTGGTGCTTCTCAACGAGCACGCGCAGGGCGGGGCTCGTGGGGCGGGGCTCACCTTTACTGGCCGGCGGGCCTTCTCTCCGCACGGCACACTGGCTGGGCCGACACGACGGCCGGAGCATTTCTCCTCCTCCCGCCTCACATCAGGACCTCAGGACCGTGTGTCTCGAGTCTCCGCAGCACCGCCCAGACACTCCCAGGTAAGCGCTCGCTTCTCGTGACCCAGCGCAGCCCTCTCATGCGCAATAAGCCGGTCACATTCACTTCGGCGGTGCTGCGGATCTGGCACTTATTGTTGTTGGGGGGGGCACTCTTCCCCACCTTCATTGGTGTGGTGAGCACGAGCAGGTGATTATACTCACTGCTCCCACCGGCATTGTTGGGGTGTGTGTCGACTCGTTGTTTGTTTGTTTTTTGTTTTTTTTTCCACCGCCCTGCTTCTTGTTTCAGGGCACTGGTGACTCGCGCGGGTAACCGTGATCCCGCTTTGTCGCCAATGTAGAACAGGCCTCGTTCTTTGGCATTGATGACACACACACACCGTTCACTTTATGGTAAAGGGGAAAACTGCGACAGAGCAGCCCCGTCTTTTCTTTATAGATTCTGTCCGCGCTCTCTCTGACGCGCTGAACAGGATACAAAGTATAGGAGAGTACGGATGGCTCTCCTGACGGCTCTCTACACATGGTATACGCCTGCTGTTTCCAGTTGGCATTGTACAGCACTGAGAAGATTATTCTGGGGGGAGTTTATGCTATCTAAAACAAGTTATAAATACAACTAAAATAAAGATTTAGGGGCTCTAAACAAAAACTTGTAAGGAAGTTCTAGGAGCTTAAAATGAATGTACATGCTAGGAGGAATCTTAAAACATATTCACCACACAGAAAGTATGGCTCCTGTGTGACCCTGGCACGCTGATCCAGCTGCCCCTTGGAAGACTGGAGTACCACATTAGTGGGACACAGTGTGATCCTCCCCCTTGATAACTTTGGATTAGGAGAGAGACTGGTGGCCCGAAGGCCTCAAGCTGCATGCTGCACTCACCAAATACACTTTCCCTTCTACTTGTTTGAGTAAGACTTTTAGCTCCTGGTTTTTGGCAGCCACCCTGCATTCCAATCCAGATAAGGATATTTTCATTAGTTTGCAATCACTTGACTTCACAAAAGAAAGCAATTTCATTAAATCTATAATTATCTTTGACGATGCAGTATAAAGCACAGATTTTTAAAAATACCAACTGACAATGCACTATCATTCTCGCTCAGTGAAAGCAGAATTTAGGGTCCATATTCGAGTCTTCATTCCTAGCCTATTAAGGAGCTTCATTCTTTTTCGCAGTTCAGTGTTTCTTTTATGTAACTAGTCACTGCATAGTTGCATCGTGGCTGACATTAAGAACAGGAAAGCTCCTTTCACAATTCTTATTCCTCTCCTGCAAAGCAATGGCTTGAGCCATGTTACTCCAGGTTTCTTGTATTTTGGAATAATAAGAAAATATCAATAGTAGCTCTCGCTCATCTTCATTTCACAACAGCAAATAAGGTGTCAGTCTATGCACCTCAGTGGATCCTTGGATAATCTTTCGCTCAAGGGCAACACTGAAATTAAAGCTTTCAAAACAGACTCCTTAGCTGGAGTGTGTATCTTGCAGGGAACTTTCAGCACTAAATTCAGTTTGTATACCTTTGTATGCCTGACATTTTAATTTATTCAGTCAGTCTCCATCTTCAAATTCACACCTTGCTCTGCCAGCTTGTCCTAGCCTCATTCTTACGTAACCCCAGTGATTACCGTAGCCATTACAATTAACCACTCAGCGCTCCCGTTGCTTGTGTCATTATATTACATTGTATCACTCTTTCGGAACCCGTCTTATTTTATTTAGGGCACCTACCAGAATTCTCCCCACATCCAGCCAACCAATATGTGCTCAAGCTGTACTTGCAGCGCCCAATGACATGCTGAAT
Source organism: Pleurodeles waltl (assembly GCF_031143425.1). Lineage (NCBI taxonomy): Eukaryota > Metazoa > Chordata > Amphibia > Caudata > Salamandridae > Pleurodeles > Pleurodeles waltl. The sequence continues at coordinate 740,655,961 of NC_090450.1, read as the reverse complement.
TGTGGTACACTCCCCTGCACACCCAATGCCTCAGTTTTCCCTCCCATACACCTTTCATCACATCTCCCATACCTGCAGTTCAACCTGAGAGGGCCACACTTGTGCCCTTATCAAGGGAAGTGCTGCCTTAATATACTGGGGACACTGAATATCGACAGAATACAGAACACCTAGAAATGTAAGCATCTGAAGTTTCTAAATAACATGTGCTGTCATCTTTCTTATTCCCACTGAAAATGCCTCCATTCTGGTTTGTCTTCATTTAGGATGCATTTAGGATGCATTTAGGATTCGGGTACCATCTTCACTAGCCCTAGGAGTGATTCTGTTATTTCTAGTCCATACGATTACTGGTACTTCTAACTCTAGAGTACTTTAACACCTAAAGACGAGAACGGAAACTTCTTCTCAAAGCTGTTCAGCAGAAACCTGTACTTGTAAGTATGCGGTGACTGCAATCTGTAGTCATGGCAGGGAAGGGACACCCACCAACAGATCAGGTTCATGTACTTACCATCTCCAATGTGTAATAACAGATGGGTAATCTGGGACCTATTTGTTCTGACTGTCCAGAAGCTGGTGGCCGTAATGTGGTAGGTGAAACTCTAGCGGTCTCATATACATTGTGGTGTGGTATAACACCCCTGCGCTCTCCCTGCAAGCTGGCCTGCCAATCCCAGCACCATAACAATCTCCCTTGTGCCAGAAGCCACCAGAATCTATCTTCTGGGATCGCACGCTTCCTAAGCAGTAGGGAGGCCAGCAATAGGCCCCTTTATTGCTACAATCTCACCCATCAGTGGCAGGCTTCTTGCTGGATTGGGACACTATGTTCAGGTTCAGACACATCCCTCAACTAAGTAACAACACATTTGCAGTATTTCTAATATGGCTTCACCTCCTTTCTCCTAATCTCACTAGGTGTGTTGTTTCACAGGCTTCCAATAACACCAACACTAGGTATGTTGAGATTCCTAGAAGCCAATACCCATTAGCATTTCCCCTTAACATTGCTACCTCTACTTTATCACTACCAACCTCACCTGCCCCTCCACTCTGCCAGTCACTAATGCATCTCCTGCTAACACCCACCTCCTATCATCAGCAACTTGCCTTATGGCTTCCAAGAAGCTCCATTTCAGGTGTGATATCTCGAGGCAGTCCCTTTTAATCAGTAGAACTATGCATGCTGGGACTTTCGATGCAGTAGTTGCAAGCTATAAAAAGCTACATACAAGAAAGCAAAATTATGTTGGCTAAAAATCCAGGACTGGCTGAAGGGAATATATGTCACAAAATCACAAGTGACCACATTGGGAATCAATACATCAACACTCACCACGCTGTGAGTAGTAAGACGTCACTCACATAGTCCTGCTGTGGAAGGTCAGAGAATGTGCACAGCTTGGGTTGGACATGTGTGGCTGTTGCCAAGGGCCGCTGTAGCATTCTAAATTGTTATTTTTTTTAAACTATTTTTTTTCAGGATTTGTAAATACAAGAGTCGTCGAGTGCCAGGCTGTCTTCCAGACTCACTCCTGGTAGCCAAACTCTGCTGCACATAGCCGGAGGCCTGCACAGCTGGGGAGCTGCAGGGCCTGCCTTTGGCTAGGCCCTGTGACCGACTCCACTGGCAGACAGTCTCTGAGTGTGACCATCGGTCAAGCACAGCTGCAGCAAGCTAAATTAGTTTGGTTTTCAGGATCACAAAACCTGTACCAGATTAGTGAATGCTGAGGCCCCTAGGGCAAGGAACTGCACCCGCCCAATGCTGGTGGCCTGCACCTGTTGCCAAGATTGAAGGCCAGCAGAGGGTGAGTTGACCACAGAACCTGGTCTTGAACTAGACTCTCTGAGTCATCCATTGCTGATTCAACCTCTGATATAAATTCAAATCTAGATTTGGATTTAGTAGAAGGCACATTTTGCTTCATGTTGTGGCCAGTCAATCACAGCCCTTGGTCCCAGTGGCCAGACTCAGTCCTGTGGGTCCAGCCAATCAGCATGCTTCATTTGCCGTTTAGTACTGTGGAACTTGCTCTTTACTTCCTTGGTACACCCTTGGTAGTACCGCATGGGTAGATATCTATACATTTCTCTGAAACAGCTGAACTGATTTTCAAAAAATCACAAAAAACACACTTTCTAGGTTGTATTCCAGCTTTCTGCTAAATTTTGTGTAATTCCATTCAGCTGTTTTGGCTGTAGCTTTGTCGAAAACTCCTAAAGGGAATAGCATGGGGAGAATACGTTTTGGGAACCCCTTTTTTCTCGACCTCCACTTAATGGGTTACCCAGAAACTTTCCAGGAAGGAGTTCAGGTGGATGATTTTTTTTTCTGTTGAAAGTTTCATGACATTTCCCATGTAAAAATGGTCTTAACTATAACTACACAGTGGCCACTGCCACTGTGTGATATAGATAGACAGACAGACAGAAGTATGTGAGGTGGCGATAGTGCCTTTTTAGTTATGGTTAGGTCAGACTTAACCTTGTGAAGGCATTTTTTTGTTTTCGTGATTACTTTGGTGTAGTCAATGAATCTATAGACAACATTTTCAAAAAAGTACATCTACTTTGGTGGCGTAACAATAACCCCCACAGCCCCTGTAGTCCCCCGAGCTCCAGGGGCCCCTGTGGGCACTGTGCACAGGCCCATGGCCTGGCAGCTCCTGTCTGGGTCCCGGAGTGTGGGAGCAGGACTGGCTTTAGGGCGCTGCGACCGGTGCAATGACTTTGGTGCGGAAACTTAGTTTAAAAATATCTTATGGGTTTAGAAGCACTGAATTTGCGTGTGCAGCCAGCAGTTGTCAGGCAACAATAAAAATGTCAATATAACTCTGGTGATTAATGTTACTGCTGGTGAGAGATCGGAGTTTTGTCTAGTGGCAATTTTTACTCATTATAAAGTAACGCAGAGGGAAAATGTACCTGCTGCAAACGCAGTTCGCAACACTGTGACTGACCTATAAGTAGAGCTTCAAAAAAGAAAAAGAAATGCATGTGAGAAAGGGGCTATGGAGTGGTGAGGGGCACCATTGGAGAGTGGTAGTGAGGGAATTTGTGGAGGAGGAGGTCATGGATGGGTGCCAAAAAAGTCTGTCACACCAAGTGCCACCAGCGCTAAAGCTGTCCCTGTGTGGGGGGGGTCTCCTTCATGTATTTTGCAGGGGGACCTTTCAAGTTTTGTTATGCCACTGGGTTCTTCATGCTATGTTTTGCTCAAATCCATCAAAAAGGGATTAAAAATAAGTGGGCCCCAAAATTGACAGTTCCAATTTTAATTCCCATACAAATCTTTGCTCCTTCATACAGAAAAAATGGCAAAAGACAATTACATCAAACGTGGCATGTAAATAGTCCTGTACTCAAGGGAAGGGTCTTTCCTTGGTTTGGTATACATCTAATCAGAAGTATTCAATAATTTAACATTTTAAAAGTATGCTAGTCTGGGCATGAAGAGATTAATGTTTCAAAATGTCCAAACTATTAATTTGCAGACCATTCATGGATTCGGATGAATTGGGACTCCAATCCTAAAAAATATAGGTACGCCATTCTACTAAGGAATTTTTTCCCTACCATCCATTGCGGAGTCATGAATCCAGGGACAATTAAAATGCATCCACTACATATTTATTTACTACCATTGTAACAACTCACTTACACACTTGTAAATAAATGTAAATAAATGTAATGTCATTCACTCAGCCACTTTGGAGAAGAAAAAGTACTCTAAAACACATAAGCATAACATACTACACACAAAATTAGGCTATGCAGTGAAATTCAAATGTTTATAGCAACTTCTTGACCAAATATTTAACCGCCTAACCGTGGCATAGCTCCTAAGTCACATAAATAGAGTAAACATGGGGGCCTACGGCCCACGTCAGTTTCTGGAAGTGTGGGAGAACAAACTACGGCTGCCAAAAGTGACTGGACAAAGCTGGAAACTAAGTTGGTACTGGTCTCGTGACTGAGGGTTCAAATGATTATGGCCCTCATTACAACCCTGGCAGTCGGTGTTAAAGCTGCAGTAATACTGCCAACAGGCCATCAGTAACAAATATGGCATTGCGACCACTGCGGAAACCGCCAACACAGACAGACACTTTAACACACCGACCGCCACGGCGGTAGCAACAAACACCGCAGCGGTCACCACCAACAGACAGGCGGAAGACAATGTACCGCCCACAACACTACAACCAGCCAATCTGCCAGCTTTTCCGGGGTGGTACCAACGCCATCAAAAGCACGGCGGAAACAGTCTTTGGAAGGGAAACCACTCACCTTCGGACAATCAACGAAGAACCAGGACACCATGGAGCCCAAGCTGCAGGTCCTCCCCATGCTGGTCTATCACCTCACCTTGGCACTGGCAGCTGGAGTTTTGGAGGAGGCCTTGCTGGGTGGGTCGTGGTCCTTGGCCGTGCTGCATGCTGGCCCCTTCTTCACCTTGGCAGGTAGCGGAATAGGTTGGTCCTTTGCAGGGGTCAGTGGCACACTGCCCGGCCTGATGGGTGACCCCTTTGATCCTCTGGGAGTTGTAGTGACCACAGCGGACGCCGACTTCGTGGCTGAGGTGCTGGCCTGGGATCTGGACACCCTGGCCCGAGGGGAAGGATGGGGGGGAGGGGTGGGAAGAGGTCAACGTTAGCCAGGAAAAGTTTTTTAGACACACTGGGACGGGAAGATGGAGAGGGTTTGGGAGTGGAGGAAGAGGGAGTGTTTGTAGGAGGTGTCTGTCTGCTGAGTTTGGGTGAAGGTGCATGGGCTGGATGCTGTTGTGAGGTGGATGCCTGTTGGGTGGGTGGGTGCTTGCGTTTGTGTACTTTGGGAGGAGGGGTCACAGACACATTGGGAGTGAACACAGGGGACGTGTGCATGATTTTGGGGGTGGTGACTGCCAGTGACAGGTGTGTTGTGATAGGCGTGCTGGTGATTGAGGTAGTGGATGAGGATGTAGTGCATGCAGGTGTGAGTGGAGGCGATACTGGGAGGGAGGTGGATGATGAGGAGGAGGGGGACACAGTGGAGGCAGTGGATGTTGGTGTGTGTGCATGGGCATGTTGCTTGTGTGAGTGCCTGTGAGATGAAGTGTGGTGCTTATGTTTGCCTGAGCCACTTTTGTGTGTTGATTTGGGTGAATGCTGGTCTGAAGGTGTGCATGGGATAGGCTGAGGTTGAGGGTATTGGGACCGGGTAGAGGACCGGGTAGAGGAAGTTGGAGGGGGGAGGCTAGACACAGGGATAATGGCTGCCATCAGTGTTGAGGCCAGAGCCTGAAATGCTCTCTGTTGGGCTGCCACGCCAGAGTGAATGCCCTCCAGGTATGCATTTGCTTGTCGACACCCTTGATGGCATTCAGAATGGTTGACTGCCCAACAGAAAGGGATCTCAGGAGGTCAATAGCCTCCTCACTGAGGGCAGCAGGACTGACTGTGGCAGGGCCTTAGGTGCCTGGGGCGAAGGAGATGCCCACCCTCCTGGGTGAATGGGCACGGGAAACACGCTGAGGGGCTGCTGGGAGGGCGGTGCTGGTGGGGGGCAGCGGCTGTACCTGTTGTTGGGGTGGGCACAGAGGTATCCGCCACCACCAGGGAGCTTCCATCGGAGAAAGAGTAGCTGTCTGTGGTCTCGCCTCCTGTCCCCGTCATGGTGCTCCCCTCGCCCTCCGTCCCACTGGTGCCTTTACCCTCAGTGGATTCGGCCTCCAGGCCCATGTGGGATGCAGCTCCCTCCGTCGCCGGTGCCTCTGCTCCTCCACCAGATGATGCTAATGCACACAAGGACAGGGTGACAAAAGAAAAAGGGGGGAGAGAGACAGAGGATACACTTGGTCAATGCCAGCAACAACACCACCGTTGGCATACACTACACACAGGGAGCTGCCCTATGCACTAGGCCATGCATTACCAGTTACAAAGCTAGTAACCAGCCCATGGCGTACCATGCCTAATGCCAGCATCTGCACACCAGAAACCCACAGGACCCTGCCCAGTTGTAGATGGGCACTTACACTATTGGGGTAGGAGTGCTCCAGAGCCTGCCCAACAAGAGACCTACCCTGCCATGTTCGCCCTGGCCTAGGGGCACCCACAGCCCACATCCCCCACCCAGGTAACACCTTAACACGTGCAAAGTCATGATTCTGAATCTGTACTCACCCCCTTGTGACTGCTGTGATGCCCTCAAGCGCCCATCCAACTCCGGATAGGCCACCGCCAGAATGCGGAACATTAGTGGGGTCATGGTGCGACGGGCACCCCTTCCACGTTGGGAGGCCAGCCCCAGCTGGCCCTCCTCCATCTTCTTTGACCAGCGGCGCAGGTCCTCCCATCTCTTGCGGCAGTTGGTGCTCCACCTGTGAAAGCCCCCCAGGGTCTGCACCTCCTTGGCGATGGCACATGGAGAGTGGGTTCCCTGGGCCTGTCCTACCCCGTCGCACAGCAGTCCTTCCAGCTTCCTTGTTGTCCTGTGCCTCTGTCCCCTGAACCGTGTGCCCACTGCCACAGACCCCAGGTCCCTGATCGTCCTGTGTTTGTGGGGTTGCCTGGAGTCCCTGTAGTGGTGGACACACTGCTGATTGACGTGTCCTGGGGACAGTGGCATGGGCCCGCTGGGTGGGTGCTGTGCAGGTGTTTCCTGAGGGGGGAGGCTCTGTGGTGGGTTGGGACTGTGCCAGGAGAACCGACTGTCCAGAGGACCATGATGGGCCAGGTTGGTCATCCTGATCCAGGTGTGCAGAGCTCCTGTCGTCACTGTGGGCCTCTTCAGGGGGGGACTGGATGTAGCTGGCACCTCCTCTCCAGTGACGTTGAGTTGGGGTCCTGTGGGGATGCAAATGCATTGTTAAAGTATCTGCGTTGGCCATATTGTGCATGGGTGTGTTTCCATCTATGATTGTAATTTCCCTGTCAGCTTGGCCTTGTGTGAGTGGTGATTTTGTGGGCTGGGTGAGTCGCTCTACTGCACATGCTGGGGTGATGGGTGTGCATGCAGGTCTGTGATGGGGGTCCATGCATTGGAGTGGCATGCAGGGCTTGGTATTGGGATGGGTGGGTTGTGATAGTGGGGTATATGTGAGGTGTTGAAGTGATGGGGGTGAGGGTAGGGGTAGGAGTTTATGATGGCATGCAGGTAGGGTAGGGGGGATGAAGAAGTTCAGATTTGACTTACCAGAGTCCAGTCCTCCTGCTACTCCTGCGAAGCCCTCAGGATGCATGATCGCCAAGACTTGCTCCTCCCATGTTGTTAGTTTTGGGGGTGGAGGTGGGGGTCCGCCGCCAGTCCTCTGTACAGCAATCTGGTGTCTTGCAACCACGGAACGCACCTTCCCCCGTAGGTCGTTCCACCTCTTCCTGATGTCATCCCTGGTTCTTGGGTGCTGTCCCACGGCGTTGACCCTGTCCACTATTCTCCGCCATAGCTCCATCTTCCATGCAATGGACGTCTGCTGCACCAGTGATATGAATAGCTGTGGCTCTACCCGGATGATTTCCTCCACCATTACCCTTAGCTCCTCTTCAGAAAACCTGCAGGGGTCTTTGGGGTGCCATGGATGTGGTGCAAGTGATATGTGCGAGGATGTGTGGGGTGATGTGTGGGGTGATGTGCCTGAATGGTGTATGGGTGATGGTGTTCTGTGCCTCTGATTGAGTGGGTGACCCTTGCTTGTCTCTCTCTGATCGCAATCTTTTTTTTCGTGGAAGGGGTTGTGGGTAATGTGGGTGTGTATTTTATAGTGGTGTGAATGTGTGGGTGTGGTTTGTGTATGTGTGTCAGGTGTGTGTAGTTTGAATTGTCCAATGTGGTGTTGTTTTGTAAGTGTGTGTGTATTTTGAGCGCGGCGGTATGTACCGCCAATGGTTTACCGCAATTGAAAGACTTCCGCAGTGATTAATGGGTCGTGATACTGTGGGCGTATTCCTATTGGCGTAACGGAGTGGGTTTTGCTATCCCCAGTTTATCACTGACCTTAGGTCTGGCGGACTTGTGTGGGTATCTGTATTGTGGAGGATTTCTATGTGTGGGTCATAATACCCGTGGCGGATTTCCACTGTGGTCACAGTATGTTGGCAGCCGTCAGCACAATTGTAGGCGGCATTTACAGCCAGGGTTGTAATGAGGGCCTATATATGCTCCTTAGGACTTGGGAAAGGCCAGAGGGGAAGCAGCCTCATCCATGCAGGTGCCTTGAATGTGACAAGCTTCATTTGAGCCCTGCTGCATTTGTGCTATAGTTCTAGGTTCCTAGTCAGCTAGCAGTAGAGGCTGTGTGTCTCTGGGGCACATGCAGGCTATGCAATGCAAATCCTTTACTGCAGCTGGGCTCTGTTCCGCACTGACGATCAGTATTCTTCCTTGCAAACGGAGTCCAGTGATTCACATAGGTAGGCAGGTCTTCACCTTCTCATAGACAACAGTAGCACTTCCTTTTGGTCCTAGACTTAGGGGGTCATTCCTACCCTGGCGGTCCGAGACCGCCAGGGTAGGGGACGGAGGAAGCACCGCCAACAGGCTGGCGGTGCTTCTGGGGCTATTCTGACCGCGGCGGTAAAGCCGCGGTCAGAAAAGTGAAGCCGGAGGTTTCCTGCCGGTTTCCCGCTGCACCTGTGAATCCTCCACGGCGGCACTGCAAGCAGCGCCGCCATGGGGATTCCAACCCCCTTCCCGCCAGCCTGGTTCTGGCGGTTTTCACCGCCAGAACCAGGCTGGCGGGAACGGGTGCCGTGGGGCCCCCTAACAGGGCCCCACATTGATTTTCAGTGTCTGCTTGGCAGACACTGAAAATCGCGACGGGTGCAACTGCACCCGTCGCACACCAGCAACTCCGCCGGCTCCATTCGGAGCCGGCTTCCTCGTTGCTGGTGCTTTCCCGCTGGGCGGGTGGGCGGCCTTTTGGAACCGCCAGAAGACCGTACCGCGGTCAAAAGACCGCGGAGGTCATTCTGACTTTCCCGCTGGGCTGGCGGCGACCGCCGCCCGCCAAAGTAGGAATGAGGGCCTTAGTCCGGTTGAAAGTTCTGAGGGTGGCAACAGCAGGATTTCCACTCCTGAAAATCAGGTATTCATCAAAGAGGAAACACTGACCAAAGTACTAGTTGGAGGACTCACTACTTCACCTTCCGTGGTGAACACATGTTTATTGCAGTTTTTAAATTCTTGGAGTGGAAAGAATTTATTTAACAAGCATTGGCGAAGCCAATCAGTCTCGCCTATGTGAGGTTTATTGGTTTGGTAATGTTTTTTTAGCTATGTTGCAAATGGCTGAAGGTAATGTGAAAAGGATGTATGACACAGCCAGTGTTGTCCGTGTTATACTATTTTTTTTTATTTTCAGTTATGCTGCACTGAAGCTAATGCTGCGGTATAACATGGCTAAAAAAACACTGGCAAAGCCAATAGATCTCGCATAACTGACCTATTGGCTTTGCTAATGCTTGGTATGGCTATGATATGGTAATTTATAAGTATTTATATAGTGTTAACAATAACTAAAGTGCTAATGTTATAGAATGGAGAATGCCCTTGCCAAAGTGTTACTGTGTCCAGATTCAGAAGCATTTAGGACCACACAAAAAAAGTGAAAATGTGCTGTATAAATGCACTGAATTTAACACATGTAGTAGGTAGACAGAAAAGTCCAATATGTTGCAGCTTTCATTACGGCAATGCTTTAGGCTATGTCTTACTTTGGGTGCAATGCTTACAAAATAATCAAAAAACAGTCTGACTGATTGCTTAGTAGTAAAATATAGTGATAATCAGTGTTCAGTGGGTTTCTCAGAGCTTTTGGCCTCTGTGCCACTGTACCTGCTGCACCATTCAAATCGTGGCCTCCTAGTGCCTGTGAGGTAACTGCACTCATGACTGTTTGTTTTAGTGGTAACATATAGCAATATTTTGTGTTCACTGGATTGCCTAGAGCTTTTGGCCTCTGTGCCACCACACCTGCTGCACTGTTCAAATTGTGGCCCCCTAGTGCCTCCAAGGTAACTGCACTTGTGACTGCTTGTTTAGTGGTAACATATAGCAATTATCGGTGCCCAGTGGGTTTTCTAGAGCTTTTGGTCCCTGTGCCACTGCATCTGCTGCACCATCCAAATCGTAGCCCTAGCACCTGTAAGGTAACTGAGCTTGTGACTACTTGTTCAGTAGTAGCATATAACAATAATCAGTGCTCAATGGGTTTCCTGGAGCCAGAGGCCCCTGTGCCACTGCACCTGCTGCACCATCCAAATCATGGCACCAGTGCCTGCAAGGTAACTGTGATTGTGACTGCTTGTTCAGTGGTAACATATAGCATTAATCAGTGCCTGTGGGTTTCATGGAGCTTTTGGCTTCTGTGCCATTACACATGCTGCACTGTTCAAATTGTGGCCTGAGTAGCTCCTGGGTAATTGCGCTTGTGATTGCTTGTCAGTGGTGACATATAGCAATAATCGGTGCTCAGTGGGTTTCCTGGAGCTTTTGAAGCCTGTGCCACTGCCCTTGCTGCACCATTCAAATCGTGGCCACTAGTGCCTGCAAGGTAACTGCACTTGTGACTGCTTGTTCAGTGGCAACATATATCAATAGTCTGTGCTTGGTGGGTTTCGTGGAGCTTTTGGCACCTATGCCATTGCACTTGCTGCACCATTCAAACCGTGGCCCCTAACAAGGTAATTGCGCTTGTAACTGCTTGTTCAGTGGCACGATATAGCAATAATTGGTGTTCACTGGGTTTCCTACAGCTTTTGGCCCCTGTGCCTCTGCGCCTGCTGCATCATCCAGATCATGGCCCTAGTACCTGCAATGTAACTGCACGTGTGACTGCTTGTTCAGTGGCAATATATAGCAATAATTGGTGCTCGGTAGGTTTCCTAGAGCTTTTGGCCCCTGTGCCACTGCAGCTGCTGCATAGTCCAGATTATGACCCTTGTGCCTGAAAGGTAACTGTGCTTGTGACTGTTTGTTCAGCGGCAAGATAAGTGATTAATCAGTGCTCAGTGGGTTTCCTTGAGCTTTTGGCCCCTGTGCCACTCCACCTGCTGAACTATCCAAATTTGGGTTTCGTGGAGCTTTTGGCTTCTGTGCCATTGCACCTGCTGTATCATTCATATTATGGCCCCTAGTGCATCCTAGGTAATTGCACTTGTGATTGCTTGTTCAGCAATAATCAAGGCTCAGTGAGTTTCCTGGAGCTGTGGCCCCTGTGCCACTGCACCTGCTGCACCATTCAAATCATTGCCCCTAGCGCCTGCAAGGTAACTGCACTTGTGACCGCTTGTGACTGCTTGTTCAGTGGCAACATATATCAATAATCGGTGCTCAGTGAGTTTCGTAGAGCTTTGGGCCCCGTGCCACTGCACCTGCTGCATCATTCAGATCATTGCCCTACTCCCTGAAAGGTAACTGTGCTTGTAACTGCTTGTTCAGTGGCAAGATATATAAATAAACAGTGCTCAGTGCGTTTCCTAGAGCTTTTGGCCCCTGTGCCATTGCACCTGCTACGCCATCCAAATTATGGCCCTAGTGCCTGCAAGGTAAGTGCGCTTGGGACTGCTTGCCCAGTGGCAACATATATACATAATCAGTGCTTGGTGGGTTTCCAAGAGCTTTTGGCCCCTGTGCTACTGCACCTTCTACACCACCCAAATCATGGCCCTAGTGTCTGCAAGGTCAGGCTTCTTGGCATGCATGACCAAGTGAGTGGAAGTATTAAGCATGGCTCTTAGGGTGTTAAAGTTGAGTTGGGAAGATCCATAAAGTTGTGTTTAGCACTGGCAAGGAATGTAGGAATCTTGTACGCGCTGAACAGACAAAAGGAGAGAGGTAGATATATTACTGCTGGTTCTTCATTATAGTCTTGGTGCTTTCTGTTGACTGTTCCTCTATAATTGTTGGTGCTTATCGACATCCATGCAGCCTTATTGCCAGACTTTTTTCCTTCTCTACTTGCTGTCTCTGCTGATTAAGGGCCAGATGTATTAAAGCTTTTTGCATTTGCAAACGGTGCGAATGCCCGTTTGCGAATGCAAAAAACCCTTTCAGAATGTATCAAAAGCATTCTGAATGCAATTTTAAGGAATCGCTAGAATAGCGATTCCTTAAAATGGCGACCCTGTTTAGAGAGTCGCAAATTGCGACTCTCTAAATAAGAAATCGCAAATAAGGAATCCTTATTTGCGATTTCTAAAGCACATGTATGAAGCAATTCCTTAATGTGAATTGGGCATTAAGGAATCGCTATTACTACCAAGTTGAACTTGGTGGTAACAATGTGCAAATTTAAAAAATGCATTTAAAATGCATGTGACGGGCTGGACTGGGCCGACCCGCACAATGCGCCTGCTTGTCCTGACGCTTCCACTGCTGACCTGGATGGGCCTCCCCGTTCCTCCAATCACGTCGTCCGCTGTCCGCACCAGCGGGAACCTGGATGTTTAAAGGGCCTGCCGTCGCTTCCTGGAGAGAGCGCGATCGTGAGTGGTGTTCCCAAGAGGAAGACGACAGAGGAGACAACCGAGGAAGACGAGGACGACAGGACAACCCCAGACGTGTCCGGAGGATCCAAGGGCTGTGCGGAGCCATCCGCGCCATTCGAGTGTTGCAGAACGAAGGAGAAGAGCAGGAAGCCGGCGGTCCCAAACGGGGACGAAGGAAACAGGCTCCGGGGAGCAGGACGCGAGTACCCACCACGCTTCAGGAGAAGCGTGGCAGAAGCAGGTGCGTGGGAGCATCCTGAACAGGGTTAGGGAGGACGGGAGGGGGAAGGAATTATCGAAATGGGTTGGAGGGCACATTTTAACAAGGAACTCCCAAGGGAGGGTGAGCGGGTGTAAAAGAAAGCACGAGGGAGGGTGAGCGGGTGAAAAAGAAAACACGAGGGAGGGTGAGCGGGCTCAAAAGAAAACAGACAAGGAAAAGAGGAAAGAGTAAAAGGAAAAGGTATGTCCATAAACTAAAAGACATAAATAACGGGCACTTCACGCAGAAACAGTATAACGAAGAACCGAGGGAGAGGAAACAAAAGACGAGGGACAGAGAAGAGACCAAGGAGTCACCACAAAATAGAAAACAAAGGGAAAGAAAGACAGTGGTTAGCAGACAATGGGGAAAAGAGAGTTGAAAGAGTGAACTCAAAGACCAGGATGTACCAGGAAGAGGAAAAGGGAAAGACAGAGGCAGGAAGAGAGAGATAAGAAAACACGAATCACTTACCGCAATTATTCTTCTTCTTCCCACATGTGCTTCCCGAGAGTCCTAGAGGTGCAAAAAGAGAAGAAGAAGAGACCATAAATCCCTGCCTGGAGTAGAGACATGGAGAGAGAAAGCGAAACATGACATCCATCTACTATCACAGACTGTTCTATACAACCAATAAAATACCACTTACCTGTACATCTGACGAGCACTGAGTGATTACTAGCGCCAATCCGGCAACAATGCATTTTTTAAATTTGCATGTGTGCACCTTACATGTTGTTAAAAAATGTTTTGGGGTGCAGCAGAGGGGGCCTTAGGCCCCCAGCACCCTGGACTTTGCATTTCCCCAAATTGCGAATTCCACTAAGGAATTCGCAATTTGGGACATGCAAAATATTTGCAAATATAGGCCGACAGGCCCATAGATGCGAAAGGGGGCCGGTATCGCAATTTGCGATTCGGTAATAGCATTTGCGATTTTTAAGAAATCGCTATTACCGAATCGCAAATATGATACATTGCATTTTGCGAATCAGAAATAGCGATTTCTAAAAATCGCTATTTCCGATTCGCAAAAGGCTTTTTTCATACATCTGGCCCCAGATGAAGTGATGTCCCGATTCCAGGATCTCACTGTGACAGGTTCCTAATACCCAATCCGGCATGAATAACACATTCCTACAATAAAGATGTAAAAAAAAAAAAGAGATGTCTCTGCCACCTGAGGTTTTTGGAGAATATTAGTGATTTGAACTTTCAAATAATTAGACTTGTCAAGAAGAGGATTTAATGGGTTTGGTGATGTATCAACAGAGAGTGAGGTATATTATATAAACAACAGGGAAGATTTCATGTGAGGGAAAATGGATTACTCACACCACCATGAATGAAACCTTATGTTTCTCAATGCACCATTTAACAATTCTCTGAAAGAGAGGATAACCCACTTCATTAGAGTTCCAAATCTGTTCACTTCACCTTCAACTAAAGGATTATAAGAGTCACCACACACTGGCATAAATAAAAATAAATGAACATAACATCAGGAAACCATGCACGAAAAGTATAACTAAACATTTTTATCCTTGAAAGAAATAATGCTGTCAAACAAATATATGCACATATTGCATCAAAACAGAATTGCTTAAAAACGGCAAACCCTAATTAAATACAAAATGAAATATTTACAAAATTCTCATTCTTTAAATTTTTATCCTTGAAAGAATTTATTTTGTCAAACTGCCCATTGGTTGCATTAAATAATCATTAATTCTTCTTGACATTCCACAAGTGGGGAGATGGTATAGTTAGGCATACTGTAGTGTTAGGGAGATAGGATTATTGCTATGTGACCTGCCCATTCAAAATGTGTCCACCCCAAATTCTGTCCCATGGTCCGTTCAGAAGATTGGTGAAGTTCCAGCAACGTTCCTAGCAGTAGTGGATGGGTGAGTATTAATACGGTTTAAGCTTGCATTGTTTTGGGTTGAAGATTATGGTAAAGAGTTCTGGTGTGAAGTGTTTTGCGGAGTCTTTGCAGTTGTGTGGTTGTGGTGCTTAATGCTAAGTCACAGTTGTTGTTGTTGATAGGTCCATCGTGGCATAAGATCCTGGGATAACACACAAGTGTAGAAGACAATTGGTTAATAGATTGTCTGCAGTGAATTGCTTGTCACAAGACATCATTGACAATGCCAATAGTTTTCTTGAGTGAGTATGGGTTTAGTTAGTATTAAGTGAATCCTTAGTGCACATGGAGGATCTGTTTCAACCGGAGTAAGATTTGCTGGTCAACTTCATTCCTTGTGTAATTGTGAAAGCTATAGTCGGAAAGCGTAACTCCATAATGCTTTGAAATGTTTGGTTACCCTATCCTGTGGTGAGCAGACAAGTTGTTGGTTTTTGTTCACAATATTTTGCATTTGGTTTGCGTGAAGAGTGAATTTGTGAGAATCTATAAAGGAGGGTGATTTGCTGTGAGAGACAAAGTTTGGAGTGCAGAAACCATTGAGGGAACTAGATTTTATCCTAGATTGTATCCAACTATTTCTAGTGAATAAGGATAAAACACTAAACCAAAGACTACAAGGAAGACAGAGAAAACAGAAGAGATACTGAAAAGAAAAAGACTGAGACACATGAGAGTGATTCAGAGGATGAATTTATAAATTAGAACTTGCTAAATTGTCCTCCTCCATATCATGCTATAGAAGTAGAAACAACATATGAAGCTGCACGAGATGTGACCCTAAGTGTGCCAACGGCTCCAGTTGGACAAACCTCAAATCAGATGGTGCCAGGTACACCTGCAAACTCAGTGACACAAATTCCTAGTGTAAATCAACCCGTTCAGAGCTTTCACACAATTCAGTCTGTACAGTGCCCAAATGTGCATCCGATTGTACCAAACTCTAACATGAACCACTCAATCCAGACACCTTATGTGAATCAGCCAGCACAAAATTTTGACCCAATGCAGTCTGTACCAAATTTTAGTCCAATTCCGCCTGTGTAAACGTGCAGTGCAAATCAGCCCATACCCGATGTTACACCAACTCAGGCAGGACAAAGTTTCAGTACTTACTTGTCAGGGCAAAGTGTAGGAATGACAATTCCTCTGAATGAGATGAATTACATTGACCCAGATGCATTAACAGTCCCTGTAACCATTGGTTCAATTTTCTTTTGTATGCTCTAGGCATGTCTGGGAGCAATGCTCACTCGTTAAATGTCCCAACTGTTCCTGATACAGTCGTTGATGTCATCAAGCAGTGTGCAGGGATCAGTGTATTCAAATGTTTCAGCCATAGAGAGACCAGGTTCTCTTCCAAGACCCTTAACCTCTACACGGATTTCAGATCCAATTTCAATGGCAAGTCAAACAGGATTTACTCCTGATGCCAGGTTTCCTCAGAGACCCTCATCATATTTTGTGCCCAGATCAAAGCAGATGCCAAATGTTAATTGCAGTACCCAACAAGGAAGAATACCTTTTAACCCTAAAAATAAATATGTCCACAGTGAACACCCCTAACCAATGGAATGTGGTTCCTTCTAGAGCAGAAATGTTACAGAATAAACCTGGGAGCTTGACAGGTTTTACTGCACAGCAGTTGAATGATTGACTAAATAATTTGAGTCCTGAAGGTGCAACAGGCATAACAAACTGTAACGTGAGAGCAGAAGAAACACCTAAGAGAGAGAAATCCCTGAATGTGTCCAGATTTAAATTAGAATTAAATGAGATGATACTGGGAACTTTCCACCGCACACAATTAGACACTTATAAAGACATTGCAAAGACATAATTCAACGTGCAGGACAGGCTAATGAAAGATTGGCTGAAGTATTCGAAAAATATGATGTGGATATGGAGAAGTCAAAGCCCTTAAGGAGAAGTTGCAGATTGGAACTAAGTAATAAGGATATATTAAACATGAGACTGCCTGGAATTAAACTGCAGACTAAGAAATTAAACACGTACATTCATAACTGGGGTGCAGTAGATAAGTGGAAAAGTAGATGGGCAAAGAAGAGAAAACGTAAGAAAGCAAACCCGGATGTGCCTCCAGCAGGTGTAAATCAAGCTGAGGCAAATGTGAAAATGCTTCCCATGAGAGGGATACCAGGTGGATGTTATATTTATGTACCTTGGAGTGATATATTGTCATTCACAAATGGTTACCTGAAATTGATAGAGAAGCCAGTGGAATGGTATAAGCAGACAGAAAGGTTTGTGAAACTTTCAAAATGCCTGCGGGAAGATTTGAATACGCTGTTTGACATTGTGGTTCTAAGTCACTTGTGGACTGAATGTAAAGTCTTTGCTGATTGGCCAGAAAGTGAACCTGCAAGAGATCCAATAACAGGTGCACCATCTGAAGAGATAATGAAAAAGTATTACAAGGTAATTGGCTTTTTTAAAGACAAAGGGCCTTATTATGACTTTGGTGGTCATTTCGGAAGACCGTCGCGGTGGCGGGAGCCAAAAGACCACCATGTTGGTGGTAATCCGACTGCCCATATTACGACTCACACTTTGAAGGCCACCAAAAAACAGCCACAAATCCGACACCACCAGGAGAACGAGGTGGTACCACTACCAGCACCGCCAGCTCGATACAATTCTACCCACCAGGTTATGAGCCACAAATCACCACAGATGTTCTTTCACGATGGAAAACCATTGGCAATGCGAACTAATGCGCTCAGAAACCACTACTGTCAGAACACAACACCACATTGGACAGTTTGAATAACCCACACCCCAACACAACCCACAAAATCCTTTGGTACAAAATCATGGACACATACACCAAGAGCAATCAAATACATTTATATAGCATTATTACACAATAGGGACATATGTACACCTCACTCAGCACACACCACACAACTGCACTACCAACACAAAACACACAAAACGACCACACACACACACCACAAGCATCCATCACTCACCATGCACCACCCACACCCCTTCAATCGCCCTATACTTCACCCTTACACATACAACAGCACCCCCCACCCTCAACACAACCACTACCATGTCCCCACAAAAGCACCCAAGGTTCACTGGCGACGAGTTGAGGGCTATGGTGAATAAAATTGTCAGGGTAGAGCCACAACTGTTTGGACACAGGTCCAGCAAATGTCGATTTCCAGGAAAATTGAGTTTTGGCAGAGAATAGTCGACAGGATCAACTCCGCAGGCAGCCATCAATGCACAAGGAAGCACATCAGGAAGACGAGGAACAACCTTAGGGGGAAGGTGCATTCCATGCATCACAACACCAGATCGCCATGCACAAGACTGGCGGTGGACCCCCACCTCCTCCCTCACACTTCACATCATGGGAGGAGAAGGTCTTGGACATTCTGCATCCAGAGACCTGACTGGAGGGGGACTGGACTCTGGTAAGTACCTGTGACTTCCATGTCACATATTTCTTGCATCCTGCATATTTTCTCACCACCCAAAAACTCCCCAATCCATGGTATGTCTCACTACACCTCCTACCTAAACACCATATGCCCCTCTCTTACATGCCACACCTCCACCCAGCCCAAATGCCCACACAGCCCTTGGCAACGGCACAGATGGCAATGGCTAATTCTGTCACTACTACTCCCAGAATGCACTAGCCCATCTATGTGAATACCTAGAATGTGTACATCACATCCCTTGCATGTATTACTCTTGTACTAGCTATACCAACTAGATGCTATGACTGAGGACCACTACATGGAAATGACAGTAATTCAATGATACAACACTGTGCCAAACAAACCTAAACACAGCTACAGCACTGTGGCTAATCCCATTGGCCACTAATCACGATCCACAACCCAGATATTGACCCACCATGGTATGGAATGTAAGATGGCAGACTCCATGCACATGCACAACATGCACAGACAGGACAAAAAACTTTGCAGACACACAAACCCTCCTTCCACTGGGACACCATGCTGCAATGTACAGCCATTACCTCTCACAACTAACAAGCCTAAATAGTCACTAGCTAACAGTGTAGAGCAGTCATGGGAACTATGAGAGTGTACCAGAACCCATCCACAGTGCCAAAGTTACTAAACCTGAATGACACCAACCAAAATGGAGTATGGCACACATGTCATTGACCACAAACTACCACCAATAGTATGCTGTGCAGCATCTGTCATTGCCATTGCTGGGAATCTTGTCTAGCCACTGTATGCATGTGATTAAGAGACACAGGTTCAACATTCAATTCTCTCTCTCACTCCATCTACAGGTACCTCTGCCAGTGCCACCATGGGAGGATACCAGAGATTGTCAGCCCTCCTCAGGATGAAGACCCCAGTGAGGACAACACTCCTGGATGTCAGGACACTGACACCCTACCTGGCCCATCTGGGACACCTGGTCAGTCTATGACTCCCTGCCTCACCCAGCCCACATCTATCCCCCCAACCCTGTGGCATCTACATCACAGCCAACCCTTCTTCCCCAAACGTGTGTCCCAAGGGCTGTTCCAACTATTGTGTGCCCCACAGCACAGGCACCTGAGTCGACCCCTCACACCCCAGACAATGAAGGTCCTGCAAACACTGGGAGTAGGTACAAAGTGCCAGGGGCAAAGGCACATAGGGGCAGGGTGTGTGGGAGAGAAGCTGTGGGCCAGAGGATGGGGCCCCCAAGGAAACCTACTGACCAGGAAACCATCTCCAAAGTCCTGGGAGCATACTAACAATCCCAGGACAGGATGGGCCAGATCATCACCATGTTGGGGGAAAACCAAAGGCTGCCGAGGGAATACCAAATGGAGGTCATGCAGCAGTGGCAGGCACACAATGCCACCATGGCCTCCATTGCAGGGGTGCTAAGGGATATCAACACCACCCTGTGTGCTTCCACCACCCACCAGCAGGCCCCTTCTGCTAGCAACATGACATCAGAGTTATCCACATCAGGGGCAGTTAGTGGAATGGAGGCCCTGCCAGGGGAACCACAGCCCTCAGACACCCCTCCCTCTATAAGAGAAGAATCCCCCTGCAAACGTGATCATCCATCCAGATATCCAGCTGGAGCAGATGCGAAAACCAAACCTACTGCCAGGAAGTGAACCTCACCTGATTTGTCTCCCTTGTGTGCCACTGAGACAACATGTTGACTGTCCAATGACACAACTCCATCTTTCCATTGGCACATGGACACAGGACCTGTGCAGCCAACTGCTGTACCACCTACTCTGATTATTCCGTCTACCATGACCTCACTCATCACCTGTTGGACTATGTATGCACCATAGGTTTTGTGGTCACACATTCATAATGTGCACAATAAACACCACTGGAACACAGCAACTATACATGTGTCTTCATTACAACATCAACAAATATAATGATTGAAAATCGTGATGTGGTCATGCCCCCTACATCCAACAGTCAGTTGAAAAGACAGCAGAGGGAGGCACCCTCAGCAGGAGACACAGTACAACAGAAATGATTCAGTAGAGATGTCAGAGAGGCCAAAATCCAGGGCCACACAAGAGTAAAGTCAGTATTCCAACCGGCAAAAAGTCAATGACAGATAGTATAATCAGAATGGAAGGCAAGGAGCCACACAAAGCACATTTACAGCTCATAGATGCCGTGCCCAGTGTAGAATGCCTCCTAAGCAGGGGCCTCCAGAGTTTACCTATACGCACCCTGTCACAGGATGTTCATCAAAAATCACTTTAGCTGCAATCTCTCATGTACAATCCTGAATTCATGAAGCAATGGCTAATGACAATGAATGCCTCAAGCCATAGGTAGCAGAAGCACATATTTCAATACCACAGTCAGTGGGTGGAATGAAATGAGAACAGGAGGTTGCAGCAAACATGACTCAATAGTGGTCTGCACAGTGGAAATGTAAATGTAGAAAACTGCAGTAAGTTCACTTGCAAGAGTTAAACATTTTACTGTGCAACTTGCATACAATTGGTCAGCTCCCCAAACGCACACTTAGGGGTTGGACCAGATTACACCCCTACTGATGAGTCAACTCAGGAGGAGTATTCACAGTAATTCATGTGGATATACATGACTTGAACACCCACACTCACCATACCTGTAGGTCACTGGAAGTACTGACTGATGAGCTCAGTCCTAGAGTCAGCTGCACCTTCCTCCTCTGCCTCCTCATCACATGCCATGTCAGCATTACCAGCCACTGGTCCAGCTGCCTCACCCTATTCAGCCAGCAATGATGTCTGACGTCTCAGAGCTAGATTGTGGAGCATGCAGCAGGCTACTATTATCTGGCATACCTTTTGGGGTGAGTAGAGGAGGGCACCTCCAGGTAGGTACAGACACCTGAATCTGGCCTTCAAGAGGCCAAATGTCTTTTCAATTACACTCCTCATCCTCCTGTGGGCATCATTGAAATGGAGTTCCCCATCTGTGGCAGGGTACCTTACTGGTGTCAACAGCCAGGGAAGGTTGGAATAGCCAGGGTCACCTGTGTTACAAAATGTAGGACCAGTGAACATACAGGTGCAACAGGAAATAATGTGAAGACAGGTGCCATAATAGCGAAACACCTTCATATGCATACGTACCAAGGAGCCAGGCCCTCTCTGTGTGTAGTCGTTCCATCATGTGTGCGACATTGATGTTCCTCAAAATGTGGGAGCCATACACAGATCCAGGGAACTTTGCTGTGGCCTGTGTGATGTACTGGTCTGACAGACACACCACCTGAACATTTATGGAGTGGTAGTTCTTACTGTTCCTCTACATCTGTTCATTGGCACTGGAAGGGACCAGGGCTATAGGGGTTCCATCAATGACCTCTATCACATGAGGTATGTGTCCCATATCATAAATGTCTGCCTTCACAAAGGCCAAATCTACATGTTGGGAGAACCTGATGTAGCTCTCCATGTGTTTCAAAAATGCACACAGTACATCCTTCAGCACAAGACTGAACGTGGGCTGTGACATCCCTGCAGCCAAGCCCACTGTATTCTGAAAGGAGCCTGTGGCAAAATGTAGCACTGACAGGACTTGTACTGTGGGAGGGCTACTGTAGGGGTTGCGTATGGCTGGCAACATATCTGGCTCCACCTGTGTACATATATTCATGATGATCTGACGATTCAGACAATAGGTCTGGAAGAAATTCCTGATAAGAATATACATTGAGAAAGGTACTTGACACGTGTAAGCAGAACATGTAAAAATCGCACACACCTAACACTGCAGGACATGCGTAGCACTGCTGACACATACTATTCTGGGCATGCTGAAGCCCCTTGGGCAACATCCGTGCAGCACATTGCTGAACCTGTAGGTCAGATGGGACACATATCACATGTGAAATGTTCCATATGTGGCACACTGAGCTGTCCTGCACTGATCAATTGAATTGTAATGGGATATACCAATATAGTTCCACTGCCTATATGCCTCTGACTATCTAAACAAGCCCATCATCAGATATACTGCCACATCACGTCACTTTGTCATGCATGTCACATGTCATTGCACTACCATGATGGCACAACATAGGCTTACTCCGCTATTTGAGTGAATATGTGTATGGCACATTTATTTAGGTACATCAAAGCATCATATGTGCACAAAATGGCAGTTGCCTTTCCTGCTGCACTGGACAGTTGGAAATGACCTAAGTCTGCCGGCATATGTCGTCATGGTGGTAGGCGGGTGCAACCGCTGTGCAACTTGTCATTGGATAACATTGCTGCCTATGGCGGACTGGGACCAATAGCGATAACTGCCGGTGGTGATGGTCCTGTACATGGCAGCGGTGACCACCATTTTCTGCAGCCTTGCTCACTTGATTCCTGACACTGTTACTAGCAAGACCTCCATGACCTGAGCTCCTGTGTACTGTCTCTGGGAGCCATCATGCCACGTTGTGCAGGTGATAGGGCCCGAGCCTTCACCACAGAAGAGCTGGAGTAGCTTGTGGAAGGGGTTCTACCCCTGTATGGACAGCTATATAGGGCACAAGAGGAGCAGGTGAGCCCAATGCCATAGTCATAGGTGAAAGGGGTGCCTGCGACGGTGAATGGGGTAAGTGTACCAGTGAAGGAGTACATCCATGCAGAGGGCCTAAAGTGAAGTTGTGTGAATCGAGAGGATGGGTATGTGTTGGCACTTGATGAGTCAGGTGTGTACAGGCCACTGCTGTTGGTATGGTGCCAGAGTACATGACTTTTCCTTTTGTCTGTGTCATCCATGCAGGTAAACTCCCATCAGAAGAAAGGGATCTGGTGTGCCATTGCAAAGCAAGTGCCTGGGTGTCCAGAGCCAGCGGTGCACCCATTGTCGCTAGCGGTGGGAGGATCTGAGACGCTGGGCCTGGAAGACCGCAGAGGCCCAGCTGGGGATGTCCTCCCAATGAGGGAGGGGTCCCCGTCAGACCCTCACCCCCCCCCCAATGGCCCGCATTTTGGCGGTGGCCTACCCTGAGGTGGATGGCCATTTGAGTGCAGCACAGCAGCCACAAGAGGGTGAGTACTGACCGTATCCTGGGACTTGGCTGTGGTTGAATCAGATGAGCTGCATCACAGTAGCATAGGTGACTATGTAGTCAATGCAACATATATGTAGACTAGTGGGAATGGGTAGTAACCACCCGGGCTGAGTATAAGATGTAGATGTAATTTTGATGGTTTATTGTCAGTGGATGTACATCTCCCATATCAGGAAATCTCCATATCTGGATTGTGGAGATGGTCTAATGACATTGGCACATGTGTGGCTCCATCCTGCCTATACAATGGATGTGAGCCTGTGTATCACCTTAACTACTGAGTATGACCTGCTCCCTCCATCTGCATTTGTGACTCTAAGGTGTCAGTCCACTCCCATCTGTATAGCATACCTGTACATGCAACTGTGTGACTCTCATTTTATATCAGGGACTACATACCTCAAGTATTGTAATGATATTGACTGAATGTGAGGCAGCCATTACATTTCCGCCACAGATATGGCCTGTAGAGGACTGCACTAATGGCTTGATAGTTGTGTACCCATATATAAGTCATCTGCTAACTATAGGGTGTGTGAAGATTGCCTAAGTAGGATACTTTTACATGTACATTTGATGAGCTCTGATTACAGTCATCATGCATTTCTAAATGTAGACTTGTGGGGATGAAACCTTGAAGCCAATTGGATAGTACTAGAGGTGGTAAGTGCCTAGGCAGACCTGGTCATTGTCAATATGTTATGTATATGCCAAGTATGCCAATGCCTTAGCAATTACAGTGCAACATAGCTTAGTTACTGCCTACATCACGTCACAATTGTTACCTGTGTGAACATCTGATGAAGTGGGACAATGTCTGCTACCCTTGGCCTAGCTGATGTGACAGATTAGGACAGGATTTGGTATTGCATGATGTTAGAAATGGGGTCTTTGGTTGGCAGTCAGATTACCGCCTGTCCAAGCAAGGACCCTCACTCTGGTCAGGGTAAGTCACACATTATTCCATTATCCTGTGCCCACCCTCTGGTAGCTTGGCAGTCAGGCTTAATTTAGAAGGCAATGTGTAAAGTATTTGTTCAATAAATCATGCAATAACACAGTATTACACTACATAAATACACCACACAGTGTTTAGAAAAATATAGAATATTTATCTGGTTAAATGCAGGTCAAAATGATCAAGATTCAATAAGTACACATTGAATTATCACTATAGGAAATGATAAAAGAAGTCTTTAGTCTTTAAAAAGCAACACATGTCTCTTGCAAGCACAAAGTACCTGGTATGCGTTCAAATTCTCTGCAAGGGACCGCAGAGGAGGAGATAAGCAGAAAACAAGGATGTGTGCATCAATTTTTCTGGCGCACACAAATGATGCGTCATTGAGTTTTCACGCAGGGAAGGCTTTGCGTTGATTTCTGGCAGGCTGACCTGGATCCTCTTCGGGTTGTGGGGTTTTCAGATGCCCTGGGGACGATGAGTTGAAATCCTTGGCGTGCAGGGCGGAGTCACAGGAGCTTCGTCGATCCGGGGGGAGATGCATGGACATTTCTGGAGCACGGCTGGCGCTTGCGTCGATTCCTCTAAGGAAGTCAGGCTGCGTCGTTCTGACTCAGCTTTGTGTCGATTCTGTGGGCCATGTGTCAAAGTTCCGGTTGCAACGCTGGCGCTGCTTCGATCTTCACTTCGGGGAGGCGGGCTGTGTCGTTCCAGTTCGGCGTGCAGTGATTTTCTCACTGCAGTGCAGGCTGTGCGTCCAATTTTCGCCACACAAGAAGTTTTTTTGCAGGATGAAGTATTTTTGGTCCTGAGACTTCAAGGAACGAGAAGCAAGCTCTATCAAAGCCCTTGGAGACCAGTTCTCTGAAAAGCCTGAGGGCAGCAAGGCAGCAGGGCGAATGCAGGGCAGCAGTACTTTGCAGAAAAGCAGTCAAGTGAGTCCTTTGGGCAGCCAGGCAGTTCTTCTTGGTAGGTTGCAGGTTCTGATTCAGGGATTCTTCTCCATTGGTAACTTGTCCAGAAGTGTCTGAGTTGGTAGGGTCAGGGACCCTGCTTAAATACACAAATGTGCCTTTGAAGTGGGGGAGACTTCAAAGAGTGGCTTAGAAGTGCACAAGGTCCCCTTTCACTTCCACCCTGTTTGCCAGGGTCCCAGTGGGGGGTGTGGCAGTCCTTTGTGTGAGGGCAGGCTACTGTCCTTTGACGTGTAAGTGTCAGGCCCTCCACCCTCTCAGCCCAGGAAGACCCATTCAATATGTAGATGTATGCAAGTGTGAGTGAGCATCCTGTGTTTGGGGTTTGCCTGAGTGGACTGCACAAGGGAGCTGTCAACTAACCCAGCCAGACGTGGATTGTAAGGCACAGAAGGATTTATGTGCAGAGAAATGCTCACTTTCTAAAAATGGCATTTCTTAAATAGTAATATTAAATCCAACTTCACCAGTCAGCAGGATTTTGTATTATCATTCTGGCCATACTATCTATATGACTCTCTTACTCTTTTCAGATCAGAATCTACCACTCAAACAGTATATCAGGGTAACTGTAATGTTAGCCTATGAAAGGAGCAGACTTCACAGCAGTGTAAAAGGAATTTTGGAGTTTACACTACCAGGGAATACAAACTGCACATGTACATGTCCTGCCTTGAATCTACATAGCACCCTGCCCTATGGGTTAGCTAGGGCCTACCTTAGGGGTGACTTATATGTAGAAAAAGGGGGCTTTTAGGGCTTGGCAAGTACTTTTAAATGCCAAGTCGAAGTGGCAGTGAAACTGCACACACAGGCTTTGCAATGGCGGCCTGAGGCATGGTTAAGAGGCTACTTATGTGGGTGGCACAATCAGTGCTGTAAGCTCACTAGTAGCATTGAATCTACAGGCCCTGAGCACATCTAGTGCACTTTACTGGGGTCTTACAAGTAGATTAAATAAGCCAATTGGGTATAAACCAATGTCAACATGTTTTAAGGGAGAGAGCATATGCACTTTAGCACTGGTTAGCAGCGGTAAAGTGTGCAGAGTCCTAAAACCAGCAAAAACAGTGTCCAAAAAGCGGAGGGAGGCAGGCAAAAAGTTAGGGGTGACCACCCTAAGGCTGCCAGGTCTAACACATGACTTATGGGATAATGATGTGATTCAAATTTTGTATTTACTCTCCTAAGGCTACCCTATGTAGTAGTGGGATGTGTTGTCAGTGCAAAGGCAGTGATGTAGGTCCATGTGTGCATGATGTTTACATGTATTTCCAGTCTGAGATGTGTGTTGTCTGGACTTAGGTACAGATATTCACAAACCTGAATGGTGTGTAAGAGGGTGGTGTTCTCATGTTGTGAAGTAATACTGCTGACACTGCATGTGTGGTGGTGTTGTATGTGGCCCATGTTGTCATATGCATGTTACTGAAGTTCATCAGTTGTGACACTACACTCAGTGATTAAGTATGGATGCGTAATATGTGCAATATGGGCCATTGTAGATGCAGTGAGATGTATGATAAGTTGTGACATATGTGTTCTGTGTCTGGAAATATTCCTCTGTTATTGGGTCAGACTAATCACATGGCTATACCCCAGACTTGTATTGTACACATCAGATGGCACCTGTATGGGTGTCTAACTTGTACTGGCTAAATCAGTGATTAGTTCTATATTGGCATTACTGTACAGAGTGTTAGGTCTGGCATGTAATGTGACAAGCAGATGATGTGTGGTGTTTTAGTGGAGTAGTCTACATTGTCATAGATATTTGCCATAGGACATGGACTGATCAGCTGTTGTAACTGTAGAGGCCTGATGTGTTTTGTTCAGTCAGCTGTACTTCCAGTGGGTGATGGGGGTATGGAGAGGTATGAAGTGGAAATCAGGGAGTCATCTGAACTTCATCCAGGGCATGATGTGCAGGCAAACATGGCTTTGGTGGTGATCATGTGGATGACTCCAGTCGTGCTGACCTACTTGGATATAGATGCAGGTGTATGGGTTGGCATACAGTGGTGAGTAGTAGTGACATGTTGTGACATGATGTAGGAAACGTGTATTGCCACCTGAGATAGCCTGGCCAGGATGTGTAGTCTCACATATGTGCATATTTACATGTGTTTATGTGAGGTATATGTTAACCCTCTCTCTCTCTATCTCTCTCTCTCCCTCTCTCTCTCTCTCTATTTGTGTGCATCAGCATCAGCAGGTGAAGAAGAAGGGGCATAGGTGAGTGGGGATGCTGTAGGCCATGGGACCCAGGGTGCTGCTTCCAGTGACAGCGAGGGACTCAGTGGCACGGAGGGCGAGGGGAGTGCCAAGGGAGAGACTGGATCTTCCACGTCATCTTCGGAATCCTCTTGCAGTCGACACTCCCTGGTGGTGGCGGACCCATATGGGACCACCAGAGCACCATCTTTGTCTGCCACCCCTTACTACCACCGCCCTCCCTGTAGCTCCCCACCCAGTTACCCGTGCCTGCTTATCCAAGAGGGTGGGGTCTTCTTCACCACAGGCACCTCTGCCCCTTCCCCAGTCAGCCCTGCTGGCCTCAGTGAGGAGGCTATTGATCTCCTGAGGTCCATCTCTGTGGGTCAGTTGACCATCATGAATGCCATCCAGGGACTGGTAACTCAAGTCCAGCAGAGCAATGCATTCCTGGAGGGCATTCACGGTGCACTGGCTGGCCTACAGAGATCCTTTCACGCTCTTTCCTCCTCACTGAAGGAAGCCAGTCACCCTTTGTCTACCGTCTCCCCTCCACCTACCTCTTCCCAATCCCAAACCCCTATTCCCAAACCCAGCCAAAGCACACATACATACAAGAATACATCCACCTCCACATCCACGGGTAGCACAGACAAACACAAGCACCACAAGACCCACCACCGGCATGCACACAAACAACACTCACCTGCAAACAAACCAACACTCACTACTTACACAGACTCCCCCACCACTCTGACCTTCACAGACACTGCACCAGACACACCTGCAGCCACTACACCAACATTCACTGATCCAGCCACAACTCCTATCTTAACCACAGTCAGCACAATATCAGACCCACAGACATACACCCCAGTCACCACATCCGCAGACACCACCAGCACCGACACACCCACATGCAGCACATCTTCCATGCCTGCAGACACCACCCCAACAGACAGTCCCCCATCCAGCATGGCATCTCCCAGCACCTCCTCCCCCAGTTCTCCCTAAACACATAAACACCTGCACTCACCCACCCAACAGACACCCAGCACCCACAAGCATTCCTTGCACGCACATGCACCCAAGACATCCATCCAGACACCTCCTGCAACCACTCACTCTACCTCCACACTCTACCTCCACACCCAAACCTTTTTGTCATGACCGCCCCTGTGTGTCTAAAAAGTTGTTTCTCTCTGAGTCTTCCATGTCCCCTACTCCTCTCCCACCCCGTGATACCCCCAAAAGTCCAGCCCTTCCATCTCCAAGTCTTCCACTGCCCCCTCCTAATACCCATGCCCATCCCCTGCCATGAAGTCAACCCCTCCCAAGCCTAAGCCCAAAGGCCCCCCTTCCAAGCCCAGAGGCCCCCTCACAAACCCCCAATCTGCTCCCCCACCCCAATCCCTGAGGTGCCTGTCTGCCCCCTTGATGCCCCTACCCTGTGGAGGTCAGCTAGCAGTCAGGAGTCATGTAGGGGCCATTTGTGCCTTGTGCACTTTGGACTTTGGACTGGCCAATGGCCTTATATTTGTACATAGTTATTTATATATTCTCATATTTTTATATTTCTATTTATTAGATCTGGGCCAATCAGTTGTTGGTTCGATGGTAACACACCTGTCCTGCCTTTCTTTACACATGGCTGTTTTGGTCTTGCCTGCTTTGTTTTGTGTGTGAGTGACGTGTGTGTGTTGGTTGTGCTGGTTGTTGTGTCTGGGCTGCATGTGTGGGTGTTGCCCTGCCATGTGTCCCGCTGTGGTGGTTGTGTGTTGTGTGTAGGATATGTTTGTGTTTGGAACATGCATGTATGTTGATACTTTGTGTATTGTTTGTGTTGACATGTGTAATGGTGGTTTTGTGTGCCCTTGTGTGGTTGTTATGTGTGCGTGTGTGTATGTGGTGATGGGTATGTCAGAAGCTTTGTGTGTTGTATTAGCGCAGTATAATGTATGCCTCATTGTATGGCAGTGTCAGGTGTTGTAACATATTGTTGTATGTATGTATGTATTTAGTGTCATGTTGTGCTGTGTAGGGTGTTAGCTTGCCGTAGCATTTGTGTTGTTGCAGTTGTGATGTTGTGTGAATCGGTGGTGTTGTGTATTGTTGTGTTGGACTGTGCCGGTGCTGTGTGTGTGTGTGTGGGTTGGTTTGTGTATTGTAAGTGGCCGTGATGTGTAGTCTGGGTGTGCATGTGTGTGTGTGATTACTTGTGTGTGTCGCCATCACCTGCCATCCCAGATGAGTATGTTGTGTGTGCGTGTGTACTTTGGGTTTTCCCTACAGTGTCAGGTAGGTGTGTATACTCACGGTTGTTGTCATCATCGCTGGTTCTGGAGTCATTGTGCAAGCTGGAGCAGTGGGAGGACGTGCAGTTCAGGTTGCATGGCAGCTCCAGACAAGTATGGCTTTCTGAAGGTGAGTGTTTCCTTTTGTAGAGGTGGTTTTCAGCAGACACCTTGGCGGTGTGCAGCCTTGTAATATGTCCAGCGGGAACATGGTGTCTGCCGGCCTTAAGGTGGCTACCGCCATCCGTGGCAGCATGACTGCTCTGGTGGTACAGGTGGTGATTTAGCTGTCTTCTGGTGGGAAGACCGCCGTGGTCATAATTTGGCAGTCTTCTCCGCTGGGCCGTCAGTGGTGCCGTGGCTGCCAACAAGGCTGTCCTGGTACCGCCAAGCTCATAATAATCCCCAAAGTGTCTCCAAAACACATAGATTGGGTGAAAATTTATAGAACGACTCAGGAGACAAAAGAGTCGATTCATTCCTATTATGAGAGATTGTTGCAGGCTTTCAAACCTTACAGTGGTACAGAAACTAGAGCTAAAAATATGAGTAATTTGTGTTCAGATTTGTGCAAGGATTGAAACCTGAGATAAGTGAAATGATTCAGCATCATCTGAATTATTGGCAGAACAAACCAATTGACAAGATCTTGTGGTACGCAAAATACTGCAGTGATAAATTAGATTTGAAACAGAAGAAATTAAAAGAGATGGTTATGCAATTGAAAGCTGCTCAGAAGGCTAGTCAGAGTCTGCAAATGGTGGTGAATACTGGTGGTATGCAAGAAGTGCAACAGCAAGGAACAAATGTTTTCCATCCTAGAGGCAGAGGACGTGGTGTTCAGGTAGACCAAAGTGGAGTTGTTGTTGATGTGCAGAATTTGAAAAGAACTATTCAGTGTCACAAGTGCAGCAATTTGGGACATTGTAAAAGGCAGTGTCCTCTTAATGTGAATGCTAATCAGGTTCAAAGTGGAAATGTGATGCAGACACAAGGTAATAATCAAGTTCAGATTCAGAGAGTCGAAAGACCCCGAGTGCACAATGTAAATGTGCTCCAAAGACAGCAGATGCAAGTATCACATGCTCTAATGGCTCAACAACAGACAGTCCCGGTAGAATCTAAATCAGGTTGCAAATGTAGATTTGAATTTGTTGACAATACAATACCCCCTGATTAATTTGAGTGATGAAGAGGATTTTTCAGAGATCATTCATTTGGATAGTTCAGATGACGAAGATTGCATTTTAGGTGCTTCCTTAGAAGTAGATTAGCATGGTCCATATGTAGATGCTTTTGTGATGGGTCACCATGTGTCATTTCTCGTTGACACTGGGGCTACACGCTCCACTTCCAGAACAGCTGAAGTACCAAATTTTCCTCTTTCAGGAAGGAAAATTGTGGTAGCAGGAGTTACAAATAAACACTTGTCCAAACCAGTAACAGAATCTGTCCCTATAAAAATAGGTTCATTTGAATATGAGTACCAATTTGTGCTGTGCGACTTAAGTTCTATAAACTTGTTAGGACGTGACCTGTTGTGTAAGCTAAATTATTCTATTAGCTGCACTCTCGGAGGAATTGCAATACAAACAAACGATGAGGAGATGTCATCCAAAATAATGAAACAGTACCTCATTGTCAAATTGTACCCAATGTTGACATGAAACGATTCTCCTGAAAATTTTAAAGACACTGTATCACCTGACGTTTGGGATTTTTCAGGAATGGAGATAGGACTCATTAAAGGAGTTGAATCTGTATACATAACAGTGAAGCCAAATGCAGTTATCTGAAAATGCCCCCATATAACATATCACCTGAGACAACTGCAGGCATTACACCCCTCATAAACTGTCTAATTGAACAGGGAATTCTAATGGAGATAATGGGAAGTCCATGTAACTTTCCCATTATGGGACTGTGGAAGCCCACTGGAAAATACTGCCTAGGTCAGGACCTTAGAAAGGTGAATGAAATAGCAGTCCCATGTTGTCCTGTGGTACAAAATCCAACAGTGATTTTATTCCAAATTCCATGTGATGCAGAATGGTCTACTGTGATTGATCTGTGCCAAGCGTTTTTCTCCATATTGTTGCAGGAGGAGACCACGTTTCTCTTTGTGTTTAAGTTTGGCAGTCATCTTTTGGCATAGTGCAGAGTTCCACAAGGGTATACAGAGAGTCCATCAGTTTTCAACCAGACCTTGAAAAAGAATCTGGAGTCACTTAAAATGCCCTATCATTCAGTCCTAGTCCAGTATATATTGATGGCCTGCCTGTGGCATCAAAAACTCAAGAAGCCTGTAGAAGAAATCCAATTACTCTTCGAATAATTTAGAAGAAAGTGGACATAAACTTTCCCTACAAAATTGCAGTCTCATACACACACAAGCTTTATTCGGCCAGCAGACCATCAAAGCAATACAATACAAATAGAAAATCATCATAAATAAAGCAATACAAATCAACCATAAACCGAATTTACAAAAGGAATAAAATCCATTCTGCCCGAGCTAAAACCAGTTAAAATCATTATAGATAAAAATTACGTATACGCCATGCCTCAACTAAAAACTTACTTACAGCATAAATTAACACACTTGAATTATGGCTTTTTAGAATCCTCAAAGCAAAAGCACATTTTCTTAACTTCAATTCCCGACAAATGTCACAAATCCATTTAGACCTTGGGGTAAAATAAGCAGGACAGAAAAACATAAAATGCTCTACTGTTTCCGGGAAATTACCACACACAGGACATATATCAGACGTTAAATTGGATCCCCATCTGCTCATTAGGGCCATTAATGGTAATGTTCCGAAACGGAATCTGGCATACAGTCCTTTGCCGAATAGGTCAGGTATTATATCTAGATATGATTCAAATTCCGGGTACCATTTAAAGTCAATAAAAAGGTTAGTTAGACGACCACTAGATTTGCGGGCAATATAATTATTCCGTACATAAAACCAGTAGGCTCCCTTCAATGCTTTAACATGGGATTTCTCAAGTTGATAAGGGTTCTCCCATAAATCTCTCAGTCCCAGTATACAGAGCCAGCTGGATACATGTTTGATCCATGGATAGAGGTAGAATTAGTACATTTTAGCAATTCTAGAAGTGAGGACTTATATACGACCAATTCGGGGACTATCCATAGCCTCACCCAATACAACAAGGGTCGTAAAATAATTAGATCAGCCATTCGTTTTAATCCTAAATCTAAAAATAAAGGGATTAATGGGGTGCTAATGGGGCATGCACATAGAGCCCGAGCAAAACTATTCTCAATTTTAGTCAATCTACTACTATCTGACATGCCCCAAATCTCTGCACCATAGACAGCAGCACCCTGCGCCTTAGCCACATAAATCTTTAATGCTGGGGATACAGCTTTGGCAATCGTGCTCCTATAAAGGCACAATATGGATGCTGCCCGATGTTGCAAAAGCCCGGCACTCTTGCTAACCTGTTCCTCCCAATGAAGTAAATCTGTGAGCCTCACACCCAGGTAATCGATGGAGCTAACCTGGTCTAAAATAACACCATCTAGCCTTATGGTGCATTGCTTCCGAGGTCCGGAACGGAGCACCATCAATTTAGTTTTCTTCAGGTTCAGCTCTAGGCCAGAATTCCGACAGAATGAATTAAATTTGTCCACAAGAATTTGTAAACCCATAGGGGCTTTTGAGATAAGTAAAGAATCATCCGCAAAGAGAAGAATAGGGATTTTCTGATTGACTAAAATGGGAGCATCATTCTGACATGCCCTTAATTCTTGCACTACCTCGTTAATAAATAGGGAGAACAAGAGTGGTGCCAACACACATCCCTGTTGGACGTCTGTTTTAATAGGGAATTTATTAGTCAACTCCCCTTGTTTGCCCCACCTCACTTGAGCATATGTGTCTTCATGCATGCGTTTCAATAGGAAAATTGTCTGGACTGGTATCCCTATTTTATATATCACTTCCCAAAGCTTTTCCCTTGGGACCAAATCAAAGGCGGAACGCAAGTCAACGAAGGCAACATATAAGGGTTGCTTTGCCAGGGCTACATATTTCCAATGTAGCACAGCCAGCCTAAAGGCCTGATCTACCGTACTCTCTTTAGGCCGGAACCCCGCCTGTAACGGAGAGAGAATCTGTTGTTCCGTAACCCAGCTCGATAGTCTACCTAGAAGCTGTTTGGCGAAGATTTTTTGCAGGTTGTTAATTAAACTAACCGGTCTATAGTTGGATGGGAGATTTGGGTTACCCTTTTTATAAATGGGGATGATTTCGGCACCCTTCCATGTCTCGGGAATCTGCCCTCCTTTTATGATTTTATTAGACAATAAGTTGATATACCAGGTCCATATACATGGCTCAGATTTATATAGATCGCCTGGAATTTTATCTGGTCCTGGGGCTTTACCAGATTTCAAGGAATTAATAGCATCAGCAGTTTCTTCTAAAGAGAAACAAGTATAACTCTCAGGGTCATTTGGAAAAGTGAGGGGGTCTAAGTCCACATTGTCACATTCAGAGGCCACAGAGGAGGTAGTTTCCTCATAGAGAAGAGTGAAATGTTCCACCCAACATTCAGGTTGAATATGATTCCTTACATTAGATCTGCCCCCTCTCTCATGTTTGGTTAACAGTTCCCAAAAAAGTTTGCCTGCCAAATTGAGTCTTCCCAGGATTTCTTAGAGTGTAAAATTGTCTTTTTATACATACATCTTGCTTGTTTAATCACCCCCGGAGTCCCAACCTTAATGGCCTTTTTTAGACCAAACTTAGCCCTCATACATGTGTCATTGAACCATCTACTATTGTTCAGAGCCCTGCCTCTCGGGCTTGCCTTAACCTTTTTGTAAAAAAATACTTTGAAGTTTAACCGTCATGTCTGCATGGATACCAAGAAGTGGAATAGCCTCAGGGTCAGAATCTTCATAGGCTGACAAGTTGTCAGAAAACATTAGGTAGATCTCGCGTAACAAGTAAGGGTTCGACATCACTTTTGGCCACCCTACCTTTGAATAAGCATTGTTAAAAATAAGGGGGGGACCCGTTGTCAATTGCATATTCGAGGTTCTACCAAAAATATTCCCAGTGAGGGTGAGTAACAGGGGATTATGATCACTCTCACACCTGGAATCCACCTTCCTATCCCGCAATAGCGGCCAGAGTCGCACATCCACTAGAAAATAATCGATAACACTAGTCAAAGAACCTCGTTGGAACGTAGAAGCAAAGTTTAAATCAGAAGGAGTACGCCCATTACAAGCCCTAAGGCCAAATTTTAAACATAGAGAGGCTAGCTGAGTTTCAACACGAGAACGTGGGCAGGGGCTATCACCATTCTATTGTGCAATCCCCCATAATTCATCCTCCTCCAAGGTTAAATCACTAAAAAACTCAGAGGGTTCAAAGGTACAATTTACATCCCCAGCAATAATTAAATAAGAGATAGTTTGTATAGTGTCTGAAAAATCTGTAAGTAGAGTTAAAATATGTGATTCTGATTCGCGTGAGACTGATCGTGCGTATACATTAATAAGAATTATATTAAAATTCTGCTGAAAATAGATTTGTAAGCCCATCAGATCAGGACAATCAAATTTTAAAACCCTGTAAACACATTGCAGTTTTGAATTTAAAAGAATTAAAAGTCCCCCTTTTGCTTGACCTGTTGCTTTCTCAGATGGTTGTGCAGGGACATTAAAGGAAAGAAACCCATCTATACTAATTCAATCCTCAACCCATGTTTCTTGAATAAGACACACATCTTGGGACTTTATGTAAGTAACCCAATCGATATCGTCCAGTTTCCTGGCAAGGCCAGCAAGATTCCAAGTCATTATGGATAAACCAGTAGTGTCTGTTTTAGTATCGACGAGTGTAGGAAAAACATCCTTGTAGTTCAACTCATCAATGGTCTTATCCAATCTGATTATTTGTGTTTCCTCTAAAGTGTCCCTATTTAAAATTGCAGTATTGTAAGAGAGAAGTTCTGTACCTAGGTCACCACATTGAGAGAGGTGAAAGGAAGGTGTAACAAGAAAGAATCTCATCAATTTTGAAAATGAATCCCCCTACCACTCAGAAAGAAGTTAAAATGTGACTGAGAATGGGTAGCTGCTGTCGTCAGTGGATTCCAAAGTTTT
Source organism: Pleurodeles waltl (assembly GCF_031143425.1). NCBI lineage: Eukaryota > Metazoa > Chordata > Amphibia > Caudata > Salamandridae > Pleurodeles > Pleurodeles waltl. The sequence continues at coordinate 740,620,137 of NC_090450.1, read as the reverse complement.
TCCTTTTGGCCAAGCCTTTACAGAAGCTGACTCACAAAGATGTGACTGATCCAGTACCATTGAACGACAACTGCAAGCGTGCTTGCACAGAGCTGAGAGAAAACCTCAGTTGTGCCCTAGCTGTGGGAATGCCTGATTATAACTAATATTTTTCTTTGTATTGTTGTGAGAGGGAGGGATGCTCTCTCTCGGTTTTGACTCCTTTGCACAGAGGTGAAAACAAGTCAGTTGCTTATTTTTCTACAATGCTTGATCCTGTGGCTTCAGCTTTGCCTTGTTGGTTAAAGGTAGCTGTGGCCGTTGGCGTCAGCATTGAACAGCGCAAAGGCATTATTATCGGTCACCCCTGAACATTTTTGTACCCCAATCTGTGGAGATAATGTTAACTCGGACCAAGGTAGTATGTCACCAATGCCCTTTTGACTCACTATGAGCAAATCATCCTTGCCGCACCAAATATCTAATTGAAGAGATGTACCATACTGAACCCTGCTAGCTTACTGCTTGCCTCTGTTGAAAATGTTAATGATTGTATTGATGAAGTTGAGCATGACTGCCTCGATGCTACTGAACCATGCACCAAGCCAACACCTGACATTCAAGACATTCCCATAACTGAAAATGACTTTGTCATGTTTGTTGATGGCTCTTGTTTAGGAGATTAAGATGGTACACTGAGAGCTGGTTATGCAGTATGCACAGTCTCAGGTGTGATCAAAGCTTCATGGCTTCAGGGATTCTTTTCTGTCTATGTAGCCGAATTAGTTGCTCTTACTATAGCATGCTGTATTTCTGAATAACTGAAAGTTACAATTTTTACTGATAGTCAATATGGCTTTGGTGTTGTTCATGACTTTGGATAGTTATGGTCCCAGAGAGGCTTTATGACCTTTTCTGGATCACCAATTAGAAATAGAGACAAAGTCCATAATTTGTTGAATGCATTACAATTGCCTGTGAAAATTGCTGTTGTGAAATATGTTGCTTATAGAAAGTCTACTGATTATGTAACTTTGGGAAATACATATGCAGGTGAAGTGGTGCAATATGGCACCGTAAGGTGCACTTCCTTTAATAGTGAGTGGGACGTTGAGACCAGTGATGAACAAGTCAAAATTTCCTGCTAACTGCTGTTGATACTTGGGAGGAAGTTAAGAGATTGCAGGAAGAAGTGGCAGAGAAAGAACAGCAGAGATGGGTTATAGCAGGGTGTGTCAAGAGAGATGAAGATGATATTTGGGTTTCAAGTGATGGGAGAGTTGTGTTGCCAAATAGTTTGTTACCACCCATGGCTAAACACAATAATGGACAGGCTCTTCGATTATCAGAACTTCCAAGGAGACATGATTTAACCCCAGATTCAGATTGATTGTGGAAGCTGTGTACCACAGATGTGTCACATGCCAGCAGATGAATGTAGGAAAATGCACAGAAGTCACATTGAGTTACATAGGCAGATCAAATCAAATCATTAACATTTATAAAGCGCGCTACTCACCCGTGCGGGTCTCAAGGCGCTAGGGGGGAAAGGGGGGGTTATCGCTGCTCGAACAGCCAAGTCTTTAGGAGTCTCCGGAAAGCGGAGTGGTCCTGGGTGGTCCTGAGGCTGGTGGGGAGGGAGTTCCAGGTCTTGGCCGCCAGGAAGGAGAAGGATCTCCCACCCGCCGTGGAGCGGCGGGTGCGAGGGACGGCAGCAAGTGCGAGGCCAGCGGAGCGGAGGGGGCGGGTGGGGACGTAGAAGCTGAGGCGTCTGTTGAGGTATTCCGGTCCCTTGTTGTGGAGGGCTTTGTGTGCGTGGGTGAGAAGACGGAAGGTGATCCTTTTGCTGACTGGGAGCCAATGCAGGTGTCTCAGGTGTGCGGAGATGTGGCTGTTGCGGGGTACGTCGAGGATGAGGCGGGCCGAGGCGTTTTGGATGCGTTGCAGGCGGTTTTGGAGTTTGGCGGTGGTCCCGGCGTAGAGGGTGTTGCCGTAGTCCAGGCGACTCGTGACAAGGGCGTGGGTCACGGTTTTTCTGGTGTCGGCGGGGATCCAGCGGAAGATCTTGCGGAGCATGCGGAGAGTGAGGAAGCAGGCGGAGGACACGGCATTGACTTGCTTGGTCATGGTGAGAAGAGGGTCCAAGATGAAGCCGAGGTTGCGGGCGTGGTCTGCGGGGGTCGGTGCGGTGCCGAGGGCCGTGGGCCACCAGGAGTCGTCCCAGGCGGACGGGGTGTTGCCGAGGATGAGGACTTCCGTTTTTTCGGAGTTCAGCTTTAGGCGGCTGAGCCTCATCCAATCTGCGACGTCCTTCATACCCTCTTGTAGGTTGGTCTTGGCGCTGGCGGGGTCCTTGGTGAGGGAGAGTACAAGTTGGGTGTCGTCGGCGTAGGAGGTGATGATGATGTTGTGCTTGAGTACGATGTCGGCGAGGGGGCTCATGTAGACATTGAAGAGTGTCGGGCTGAGCGATGAGCCTTGAGGTACGCCGCAGATGATCTTGGTGGGTTCTGAGCGAAACGGAGGGAGGTAAACTCTTTGGGAGCGGTTAGCGAGGAAGGAGGCGATCCAGTCCAGGGCCTGGCCTTGGATCCCGGTGGAGCGTAGGCGGGTGATTAGGGTGCGGTGACAGACGGTGTCAAAGGCAGCCGAGAGGTCGAGGAGAATGAGGGCGACTGTTTCACCGTTGTCCATCAGGGTTCTGATGTCGTCTGTGACTGAGATGAGGGCGGTTTCCGTGCTGTGGTTGGTTCGGAATCCGGTTTGTGAGGGGTGGAGCAGGTTGTTGTCTTCCAGGAAGGTGGTCAGCTGTTTGTTGACGGTCTTTTCTATTACCTTGGCTGGGAAAGGTAGAAGAGAGATGGGGCGGAAGTTTTTCAGGTCGCTTGGGTCAGCCGTAGGTTTCTTTAGTAGGGCGTTGACTTCAGCGTGCTTCCAGCATTCGGGGAAGGTAGCAGAAGAAAAAGAAGAGTTGATGACGGTCTGGAGGTGCGGGGCGATGATGTCGTCGGCTTTGTTAAAGATGAAGTGCGGGCAGGGGTCCGAAGGGGCGCCGGAGTGGATAGAGTTCATGATGGATTTGGTTTCTTCCGTGTTGATGTGGGTCTAGTTGTTGAGGGTGATGTCCGGGGAAGCGGGTTCAGTGGTGTATGGTTGGGTCTGGTGTCCGAAGCTGTCGTGGAGGTCGCTGATCTTGCGATGGAAGAAGGTGGCGAGGGATTCGCACAAATCCTGTGAGGGCGTGACGGCGTTGGCGCTGGCGCTGGGGTTGGAGAACTCTTTGACGATGCTGAAGAGTTCTCTGCTGTTGTGGCTGTTTTTGTCTAGTCTGTCGGTGAAAAAGTTCCTTTTGGCAGTGCGGATCAGGTGGTGGTGTTCGCGTGTAGCGTTCTTGAGGGCGGTCATGTTGTCAGCGGTGTGGTCCTTGCGCCAGGCCTTCTCAAGGGCACGACAAGTTTTCTTTGATTCTTTGAGGGTGTCAGAGAACCAGAGAGGTTTTTTGGTGTTGGTCTGTCGATGCGTGCGTTTGAGGGGAGCAAGGTTGTCAGCGCAGTTGGAGATCCAGTTTGTGAGGTTGAGAGCTGCGTCGTTGGGGTCGGTGGTGAGGGTGGGTTGGTTGGCGGCGAGAGCGGAGAAGAGTTGCTCTTCAGGGATCTTGTTCCACTGTCGATGAGGGATGGGTTGAGTGCGGAGGTGGGAGGTCTCGCGTCGGAATGTGAAGTGGACGCAGCTGTGGTCGGTCCAGTGTAGGGCAGAGGTGTGGCTGAAGAAGACGTGTTTGCTGGCGGAGAAGATAGGGTCGAGCGTGTGTCCGGCGATGTGGGTGGCGGTGTTCACCAGTTGTTTGAGGCCGAGGTTGGCGAGGTTGTCGAGCAGGGTGGTGGTGTTGGGGTCGTTGTTTTGTTCCAGATGGAAGTTGAGGTCGCCTAGGAGGATGTAGTCCGGTGAGGCGAGGGCGTGCGGGGAGATGAAGTCGGCGATGGCGTCGCTGAAAGAGGCGCGAGGTCCGGGAGGACGGTAGACGAGGGATCCTCTGAGGGTGGTCCTTGGGTCGGTGCGAATCTGAAAATGCAGGTGTTCAGCGGCGAGGGGGGGGTCCTCGGTGGAGGTGGTGACGCTGATGGAGTCTTTGAAGATGATGGCGACACCTCCTCCTACTTGGTTGGTGCGGTCTTTCCTGGAGATCTTGTAGCCTTCGGGGATGGCGGTAGCGATGTCTGGAGCAGAGGAGGCGTTCATCCATGTCTCCGTGATGAAGGCGACGTCCGGGGCTGTGGAGTCCAGGAGGTCCCAAAGTTCAACGGCGTGCTTGTGGACGGAACGGGCGTTGATCAGGATGCACTTGAGGTGGTTGATGGCGCGTGGGCTTGTGGTCGTGGTAGTTGCGTGGTGGAAGATGCGTTTGCAGGAGTTGCAGGCGAAGGGTCCATGGGTGCGTTTGGGGTGAGCTAGGAAGCAGGTTTTGGAGCGCCCTGGGTTGAGGGCGTGGAGGGTGGTGGGGTCGTAGCGGATCAGCGGGGCTTGGGGGAGCTGGGGACCAGGGGTCGTGGCGCTGGGCGCGGGCCAGGTGCGGACGGGCGCAGACGGGCTTGCCTCTGGCGCGCCTCCGGCGCGCCAGCGGCGTGCCCGCTGCGCAGTCGCGCAGCGGCCGCCATAAGAGGTAGGAGGGGGGGGAGGGGTCAGCTGGGGGCGAATGGGAGCTGGGGGGCGGGGGCGTGCAGGAGGTCGCGGCGGGAAAGCGCGAGGGAGGGGGGGGGACAGGTAGAGTGAGAGGAGCAGATCAGGAGGATCCTTTAACAGAATGCAGTTGGATTTTATAGAGTTACCTGTGTGGAATGGAATGAGAAACATCTTTGTCATTGTGCAGCATTAGAAGTTGAGTAAAGATTACATAGCAGTTACAGACCTGAGGCTTCTGGATTGGTGGAGCAAGTCAACACACACACACACCCAGTGACGTGCCTCTTGGGGTAGCCACTCCCGTCTTAGTTGCAAAACACAGAGGCATCACTCCAACATGGACGTCAATACACCAAATTACCTGGGGTAGTGGAAGTGACATCACATGCCCTTTGACCAGTAATGATATCAAAAGACATGACATCACATAACATCATCCCTCGTAGTATCACAGGAAGTTATGCCACATGATCTTGGATCCTGATAATATCATAGGTACCGACATCACCAAAGTTTTAATAACAGCAAAATTAAAACCGGGGTTATTAGAAAAAAAGATAGGTACATGTATGTTTAAGCTATTACACATATGCCAGCAGGGCTGCCATCACATCAAGTGGCAGTCATCATTAGCCAAATGGCCATCCTATGGTGCCCAATTAGAGCCACAAATGTCAAATTACTGAACCCAGTTCCAGCAGGATTGCCACGTGAAAATGCACAGCTGTGGATGAAAGTCACAAAGATCAAGAACAGCATTGGCTTTAACAGTGCAAGCTTCACCCATACCCACGGACATCAGCTAGGAGGATTCTCCCATGAGACAATGTTGAAAAACATGGGGTCAAATTTCAAACACATTTGGTGCAAAAATCCATTTGTGTGCAATGGATATGTAGCTTTGCGCTAACCAGGAGCTGACCCTGTTATTCCAAAATGTTACCACCATTATGTCAATGTGTACACCCAGTATGAAATTGGTGTACTCCCTTGCCCAATAATTAAATGCAGTATCCCAGTTCCAGACTTTTGCCAAGAATTACATACAAGTGACAGAATTGTAATTTTCACTCACACATATGCACTTGTTTTCTCTCACACACACACCAACACACACACACGCACGCACACAGAGTCACTCACAATACACTCAACTGTCAAATAAAAGCACAGGCCTGCAAAGATTATAGTAACATTTTATAAAGTGTTTGGCACATAAACCCCCTGTTTCAGCATTGCCAGTTCTACTAAGTTGTTTCGTTCCTTGTTGACTTGAATGAATTGACACAATGTGTCCAATGCTGTACAAAATGTCTACAACTCTACACTGAAAACAAGTGTCTGTGAACCCTGGGCTTGAAAGGTTGCTGCTATGTAACCAGACGATTTGTAGCAGTTCTTTAGAAACTGTTTACAATCTCAGCCACAGCCCGCCCATTTTGAAAGGACAAGTGCATGTAAGAAATGGATTTCCCATTTTCTGGTGATGTTTGGCCACTAAGGAAACAATGCCAGGGGTCGCAAGGGAGAACCCGGGGTGGCAATTGCGACCCTCAAATGACGTCAATGCAGTCTGCGATAAAAGCTCCAATTATATTTTATTTCAGAAAATTCAGTTCTTCCATCTTACTGGTTGCACACCCGGGTGGCAGTTGTAGTTCATCACAAAAAGACATATTTATCTCCCAGGTAAATTGAATCGTGTTCACACAAAATTAAAATTTTCCTCTCATTTATCATTTTATCTCCCTCATACAATATATCAAATTGTGCAAATGAATCAGTGAACGAAGCAAAAAGTTCACAATCATTTAATAAAAGATTATTAATTGATTAGAAAAACAGGTGGTATTAGTTCCACATCTAAAGGTGCATATTTCTTTCCACATTGTGGACCACTGCCTACTCTGAAAAAATATTGGTGGGTCCACTCACAAAGGGGAAGGGGTCCCATGGGGAACCCTTCTAATTTGCGAGTGGGTTACCATCCACTTCAAGTGGATGGTAACTTCGACTCCATTTGCGACCGCGTATGCGGTCGCAAATGGAGTTGCATACCACTGCAAGTCGCAAATAGGAAGGGAACACCCCTTCCTATTTGCGACTCTGAAATGCATTTTGCGAGTCAGTCCCGACTCGCAAAATGCATTTCTGCATAGCAAACTCCGGTTTGCGACTCGCAAATGGCGATTTTTGCCGTTTGCGAGTCGCAAACTGGTTGCTACATCTGGCCCAATGTGTCTCAGACACATTTAGCGATTCCCAATGGGGTTGCAAATTCCCCTTGGGAATGGCCATCCCTCACAGGGATGGTGACCTACTAGGGGACAGGAACCCACCATGTCTGTGACTGCTTTTCAATAAAGCATTTTTTTTTTTTAGAAAAATTACAACCTGTTTTCTTTAAAGGAAAACGGGCTTCATTTAAAAAAGAAAAATGAAAAGTTTTCTTTTCATTTTTTCAGAGTAGACAGTGGTCCGTGGGACCACTGTTTGCTCTAAAAAAATATTTTTGAAACCATTCACAAAGGGGAAAGGGTCCCCTGGGTACCCCTTCCCGTTTGCTAATGGGTTAAGATCAATATGAAATTGGTGTTAACTTGATTGTTTTGCAACCACCTTCACGGTAAAAAAACAATCATACATACCACTGCGACTTGCAATAAGGAAGGGACACCCTCAGCAAACTCTTTGCTAATTGCGAGTCACAATCCCTATTTTGCAAGTCAGTAATTGCATACAAACTCACAAAATAGGGATGATACATCGTACCTGCCCATTTTGCAGTCACAAACAGCGATTTTCGTCTTTTGCAACTGCAAAAAGGCATCGTACATTGGGCTCTAAACCACAAATTGATTCAATAGTGAGTCATTCTTCAAATAACTCTTTATTTCCATGCAACTTGGCACTATGTTCTAAAAGTTCCATATACAGGTTGCACAATTTTCAATTTTATTGCAGGATAACCAAAGAATTTTGTTCAGAAATTGAAAATGAATGAATTACCCAAGATACTTCGTGTAATGCAGTGCTACATGTATCCCATGCATACCCGAGATATCAACTGGATGCTGTTCAATATGGTGAGATGATCAGGGCAAGAAACTGTAGCTCTGATGATGAGTTCTAAAGTAATGTGGATGCTATAGTCCAGAGGTTCTTGACTAGAGGTTTTGACAGGTGTATTGTGACAAAAGCTAGTAGAAGAGCTCTTAAACAAATTAGAAATTATACTTTAAAAGATGGTAAGACTAGGACAACATTTCTGGGTAATGAGATCAGACTGGTTATTACATATGGAAGAAACATTGATAAACTGAGGAGAATATTAGAGACATTAGCATCTAATAAAAGATGCTGATAAGACCAAACCCTTTGTCAACACGTCTGTACATTACTTTTCGAAAAGGTTGTACTATTGAGAATATTCTCAGCCCCAGTTACCCAATTCCCTCAAAGGCAGTAACATGATGGTCAGTCATAATGAACGGCTTATACAAATGTGGGCAATGTGGAGTTTGTAGATTAGCAAAAGATAAAATTACATCTTTCAGCTACAATTGTAGTCCTACATTTAAGATTCAGAACAATATAAATTGCTATACCTAATTTGTGATCTATGTATTAATACGTAAATGTAGCAGAAGTTATGTGGGGAGTACTATTCGTCCAGTTTGTGAGAGAATTATAAAACATTTGAGAGTAGTTAAAAAAGGAAAATCTGAAATCACCATTTGCGATACATACAGTACAATGCCATGAACAAGATGATCATCGCAGTTTTCAGTTCTATGGCATAGAGACGGTTTATCTTAATGCTAGAGGTGGGAACAATTAATTGAAATTAAGGAGATAGAAAGCACTGTGGATCTTGAGATTAAGCTGTTGATGTAGGTTTCAATATTGACAATGAACATTACTTGGGGGCGTGGCTACGCGAACTAAGATGGCGGACGTGTAGTCTGTGAGCTCCGTCGGGGCCTTCTACTTCTCTGATTAAACAGAGCCCTCCCCCGGAGCCATTGGCACAGCAGACCTGTGCGATCTCGTGCGGAGGAGACGGTGGTGCACGCTGGCGGGCTGCCCGGCCTCGGCGCGAACAGGTTCGGCACAGCGGAGCGGCGCCATCGTGCCCTAGGGCACTGAACGCGAGCCAGGGGCTCTAGTGGCTGAGGCGCACCGGGCGCAGCCCCTGGGAGGCGGCGGCAGAGGGAGCCTGTCTTCGCTTCCAGGCCCCCTGGACCTGGAAGGGGGGGCCCGCGACTGAGGAATACCGCAAGACGAGGGCAATGGAGCAGAGCTGGAGGACAAATTGAGGAGACTGGCGGAAGCCCCCTCCCCCTGCGGCGAAGGGGGATTAGGTGAGCGGGGTCCCATCCGGGGTCCTGTGGAGAGGGGCGACCCCGGGCTCCCTTTGAACGGGAGAGAGGTACCGGCTGGGGAGCGAGGCAGAGCAGAGGATCTCCCCTGACCCTCCCGGGTCGGAAGGCAGAACAGAGAGCGGAGGTCAAGGCGGCAGAACTGGGCCCATTGTAAGGGGGCCGGTCTTCGCGTCCGGGCCCCCCGGGTCTGGGTGGGGAAGCCCGCGACTGATGAGCACCAAGAGGCGGGGGCCTTGGAGTTGTCCTGACGAAGCGACTTGGAGGGCCGGCGGGTGTTCCACCCCCCCCAGTGAAGGGGAACAGGTGTGCGGGGTCCCGGCCGGGGCCCTGTGGGGGGGGGGCGAACCCAGACCCCCTTTGAACTGGAGAGAGGTGCCGACTGAGGAACGAGGCGGCATAAAGGAACCCCCTGACCCTTGCAAGTCGGAATACAGCGCAGAGAGTGCCTGGTGGGGGGCAGGACTGGGCCCATTGAAGGTAGACGGCAGGCCCCTGGGAAACCCCCCCCTTTTTTTTTTTCTTTTTCTTTTGTTTGAGCCGCAGGAGGCGACAAGAGAACCCCTAGGGGGCTGGAACTGCCAACGGGTGCTCCGGGGGGCACTGGGAGAAGAGGAGGACCTATTGAGTCCTGGGACACTAAACGGGCTCCTCTGGGGCGTGCGGGGGGGGGGTCTGCACAGGCCCCTAGTGAAGTGTCTAAGTGTGAGGACCCAAATGATCCTGGTGGAGGACCAATAGGGACGAACGTGAGCAGTGACATCCCCAGCGAAGAGGGCAACGGCTGACCAGGACTCTGGTGATCCACCACAAACCACAAGGAGGGTCCACGCGGGACCAAGGGGGCTAACCGACACCCGAGTACAGGCAGCCGGCCACAGTAGGGAGCCGGATACCCGGTCTTTCAGTGCTGATGACCACAAGAAGTTGTCGCGGAGGGAAGAAGATGGACCGTCCAACACCTAATGAAAGGAAAGGAGAGGACATGCGTGACCTAACGCAGTCCAAAGTGCAGGATACACTAGACAAAATCCTAGGAGCAATTGAGGACACAAAAGCTACCCTACAGCATGACATCAATCAGGTCGCAGTGGAGGTTGGCCTCCTCTGCGCAGACCACCAAAAGTTAACAGACAGGGTCCAAGAAACGGAGGTCACATTGACAGACATAGTGCAGAGACAAAAGGACCTGGAGTCCACTATGCTACATCTAACGGAGAGAATAACACAACTTGAGCAAAGGGCGGAGGATGCTGAGGGAAGCAACCGAAGGAACAATGTGCGAGTGGTGGGCCTCCCGGAGGGATCGGAAGGCACAAACATGGTGGAATTTCTGGAGGAATGGATGCGCACGACAGTGGCCCCAGGACGTCTGACACCGTTCTTTACTCTGGAGAGAGCACACCGGGTCCCCGCGAGGCCCCCGGCGCCCAGGAGACCACCTAGAGTAGTAATCGCATGCCTGCTACACTATAAAGACAGAGACATTCTGCTCCAGAGGGCCAGGGAGACAGGCCCTTACAGAGTGGCCAATGGAGAAGTGACCCTCTTTCCGGATTTCACTATTGAGGTCCAAATAAGGAGATCTTCCTTTCTTGCAGTGAAGAGAGCGCTGAGAGAAGAAGGAATCCAATACTCACTCCTCTTCCCAGCCAGATTGAAGGTGATGGAGGAGGGCAAGTCCACTTTCTTTCAAAACCCCGAGGAAGCATGGGAATGGTTAGAGGCACATGGAGGACAGAGAAAATGATGTGGGGGACCGGGTAGGGCCACCCCCCATCCCTCCGGGGGTGGGGGGGCAGCAGCACTGAACCCGCCCCCGGACTGAGCCATCGCAATCTCAGAAAGACCTGTGCAAGAAGGAGGCCCTGAGGCCCTGAGGGCAGCGGCATCAATGGGTAGAGAAGCCTCTCCGAAAGGGAGCGATGACATAGACTCAGACGGCACTGCGGCATCGTCAGTGGAGGACTCCGGCTGCTCGGAGTGGCGGCCGAAGGTGACTCCGCAGATGGCAGATGAATTGGGATGACCAAAGGTACGGATGGACTCTGGGGTGGAACACACTGAATAGACGGTTGGCTGCAAACAGACATTGTACCACCCCCCTGACCGGTTTCTCGTCCAATCAGGTGGAATGGCGAGAACTAAGCTTATTTGTTGGACTACATTGCTTGGTTGCATGGTTTACTTGGGCAGTCACAACTTACGTGCTGCTTTACCCTGGAGACCGCAGAGCAAGTGGCGTGGATCCTGTTTTTGAATGTTCGGCCTTGGCCCAAGTAGGGGCGACTCTTTCTGGTAGCCAAGGTGCTGCAGGCAATGGGTACACCAAGAGCAGGCCGTGTCCCTCAGAAGTAGTGCCAGAGGGAAAAAAACCCTGAAAGGGGAAAAAAACCTCCAAAAAGATAGGTTCCTGCAACAGGAACAAAAAGAAGAGGTAACAGCAGGAGCAAATACAGGAAAATACACTGGAACCAACGAGAACCAGCACAGGAATACAAGGAAGCAGGAGCGAAGACACCATCCAGAAAGTGTTGCAGCGCAAGGAGAGAAAGAATCACAGCCCTTAAATACCAACAAACAGGAAACGACAAACAGGAAACAACCAACAGGAAGTAAAAGGACACCATCTTAGATAGGGAAAAGCACATAGAACAGAATGGACTAGGAACCATAGAGAGTAGGGAACAAGGAATGCTGGGAAGAGAAGGGTAATATGGGAAGGGGGAAAAAACATAAAGGAAGGCACAACCAGATGTCCAGAGAAAAGAAGAAAAGAAAAGAACAGGTGAGTGGGGGGGTCAGACCTGGCTAGACACGTGGTGCGCTAAAAGAGAACGAGGCCCCATGCCAAATTTGGGGCCTCGTACGGTACAGAGCATGCTGGGGGCGCGGCGCGTCTGAATACCGCGTGCTGCAGCCCGAGCCGTATGTTCAGCTCGTGCCACGCGCAGCGGCGTGACATGGGCAGCCTACAGTTAGGGAGGTGCCCTGGGGTAGGAGAGTTGGTTTTTTTAAAGTTTGAACTTAGATGGTGCCTGGAGAGAATAGGTTATACACGCGAGGTTTGTTGGATCACACAAAGTGGTGGGGAAGATAACGAGAGGTGGTGGGGCCCGCATTTTTTACATGACACATCCAGATGGCCGACTATAATCTCTTAACATGGAACATACGTGGGATGGGTTCCCCTGCAAAAAGACACATAGGCCCTGATTATGACCTTGGCGGACGGCGGAGGCCGTCCGCCAAGGTACCGCCGCCAAATGACCGCACCGCGGTCAGAAGACCGCGGCGGCCATTCAGACATTTCCTCTGGGCCGGCGGGCGCTCTCCAAAAGAGCGCACGCCGGCCCAGAGGAAATGCCCCTGCAACGAGGACGCCGGCTCAGAATTGAGCTGGCGTAATTGCAGGGGTGCGACGGGTGCAGTTGCACCCGTCGCGTATTTCAGTGTCTGCAAAGCAGACACTGAAATACTTTGCGTGGCCCTCTTACGGTGGCCCCTGCAGTGCCCATTCCATTGGCATGGGCACTGCAGGGGCCCCCAGGGGCCCCGCAGCACCCCCTACCGCCATCCTGTTCATGGCGGGTTTCCTGCCATGAACAGGATGGCGGTAGGGGGTGTCAGAATCCCTATGGCGGCGGAGCGCGCTCCGCCGCCATGGAGGATTCCCCCGAGCAGCGGAAAGTCGGCGGGAGACCGCCGACTTTCCGCTTCTGACCGCGGCTGAACCGCCACGGTCAGAATGCTCGTGGAAGCACCGCCAGCCTGTTGGCGGTGCTCCCGTGGTCGGCCGCCAGGGTCAGAATGACCCCCATAATACTGTCCCACCTGAGGAGGAGGGGCATACGTGTAGCGATGCTCCAAGAAACCCACTTGACCACGAGTGAGGTGGAGAAGCTGCGACGCAGATGGCGAGGACAGGTGTTTGCCACTAGGTACTCTGCCTATTCCAGGGGAGCACTAATCTGGATTCGCGCTGGAGTACCCTTCGAAGCGATATCCATAGACACAGATCAGGAGGGCAGATTTTAGTGGTGGAGGAGAGGCTCCATGGGACCCCAATAATATTAGGAAGCGTATATACCCCCAACCAAGATCAGGCCCCCTTCCTGCAGTGCCTCTCGAGTCACATTACCCGCCAGCAACATGGGGAACTATTATTAGGAGGAGACTTTAACAGCGTTCTAGATGTAGATCTGGACCGCTCCACACCCCCGCTGCTGGGCGCAGCGACACATAAAATAGCCAAGAAAGTAAGTGAGTGGGTAAAGGTCTGGGGAATGGTAGACGTCTGGCGCGAACAGCACCCACACGATAAAGACTACTCTTTCAGCCGTGCACCAGATACATACTAGGATCGATAGGGTGGTGTGCACTCCAGGGATAGCGAGAGGAATAACTCACACTGAGTACATGGGGCGAACCATATCAGAACATAATCCATTACTAGTAACGTGGAGAGCAGCTGAGGATAGGCCCCCCATACCGCTGTGGAGAATGTCACCGACAGCATTGGAAGACCAGGCATTCAGAGGGGCACTCCAATCTTACTTAACTGATCATATTTACATAAACAAGGGGTCAGCCTCCTCCAGACATATGGAATGGGAAGCACTTAAGGTGGCTACGAGGGGTTATAGCATAGGTCAGACAGTCGGGATAAGACGCACATTAGAACGAGAACTGATCAAGCTCGAGAAGACTATACACGAGTGGGAAAAAGAAGCACACAAGAGCAGGAGGAATACGAACAGGCGAGGAAATCCCACTCACAGGTGGAAGAACAACTCCGCTGCCATTGCTTCCAGAGACACTTAGCCTCAGTACAGGCTGAGGAGGGTAGGTCAGGTAGGATGCTGGCATGGCTGGTGAGATCGGGAGGGGAGGGAGTGCCCAAAGGCGACCACAGATTTAAACCCGGACCCATAAATGACGCCTTTAAAGAGTACTATACCTTCCTGTACAGGGAGCCAGAAGATCTAGATAGGGACAGCCTGAGGGAATTCCTGTGACCACTCCCGCTGCCGACCCTGGCCAATGGAGATGGTGAAGAGCTGGGGGGTCCGGTGACCACGGAGGAGGTACTGGAGGCCATCTCGCAGCTGGCCCCAGGGAAAACACCAGGCACTGATGGGTTGCCAATGGACTTTTATAAGAAATATTCCAAGTTACTGGCCCCACAGCTAGTGGACCTTTATGCAGAAGCACTACACCGTGGCCTACTCCCAGACACGCTCAAGGAAGCATTAGTGATCCCTCTACCCAAGACGAAATCGGGAGAAGCGTCGGTCACCAATTTCAGACCACTCTCAATGCTGAACAGCGATTTCAAAATTCTTAGTAAAATATTGGCCAACCACCTGCTTCAGCATTTACCCACTCTAGGACACGCGGACCAAAATGGGTTTGTCCCGAACCGTAATACATCACTAAATCTTAGACGCCTCTTCACTATCCTGCAGATGCCAAGTGCAGTGAAACCCCCAAAAGGGATGTTATTAGCAGTAGACTTTGAGAAAGCCTTTGACTCGATCCGCTGGGACTACCTGAGGACGGTGATGTTAAGGATGGGCATGGGAGCCAAGCGGGTTAAGTGGGTGGATCTTCTTTATACAGCCCCACAAGCTAGAGTGAAGACGGGAAAAACCATCTCAAGCCCCTACTCCATACATAGGGGCACTAGGCAAAGATGTCCTTTATCGCCGCTATTATTTGCCCTAGCTATTGAACCATTGGCAGCACAGCTAAGGATGGAGGGTAGGGGCAGGGGAGTGACATGGGAAGGAACCAAACACAACATTCACTCTATGCTGACGATATACTAATCTACCTCAGAAATGGGGAATCTGGGCTATCCTGGGCCTTACAGGCACTGGATCACTTTGGAGGTCTCTCAGGCTTACAACTCAATAGAGACAAAACCTTTGTCTTCCCGACGACAGCAGGTTGCGTCCAGCCTTCTGTTTTCCCAGAGGCCGTGGTATGGGGTCCTAATACATTTAAGTACCTAGGGATTCAGGTATTTCACGGCCTGAGGGACTTACGAGATGGGAACATCGGAGAGCGCTTGGCTCCCTTAGAGCTTCTGTGGGGTTTTGGAGGTCATTGAAACTATCCACAATGGCCAGGATATCTCTGTCTAAAATGATCATGTTACCTCATCTCCTTTACTATTTCACTAACCTACCGGTACAGATCCCTGCATCATGGTTCAGGGAGTTGAACTCCTTACCCAGAGATCTGGTGTGGGACGGAAGCCAGCACCACACAGCACTATCAATTTTATGTAGACCAGCCACTGAGGGAGGACTCGGCGTCCCGGACTTCGAACTCTATTACTTAGCATGCCAATTACAGTGGACTGCTAGATGGTTCGCGGGCGGGGGCCACCTGGATAGGTGCACTGCGAAAAGAGAACCAGGTGTGGAGGAGGTTATATCAGATATGGTGGGCCGGAAGATGAAGACACAGGAAAAGAGCACACTGACGAGGGTGGCTTTGGCCTGCTGGAAGAGGTGCTCACGGCGGGTAGGGGTGGGGAAGGCCTATTCCCCTGCATTGCCACTGACCATGCTGAGGGTAGAAACGATTGTGGGGAACCGGGTGGACTCCGATCTGGGGGCATGGACGAGGGCTGGAGTGGAGACAATCGGAGACCTGTTCTGTGGGGGGGTGTTGAGCTCATTCACTGAATTGGTAGACAATAAAGGGATCCCTAGGGGACAGTTCCTCGTGCACCAGAGGCTAATTCATATTTTAAGGGAACACCGGGAAACGATTAACGCGGAGCCTACCACACACCGGGTGATGCACCTGCTACTGACATCAGGCGTAGATACCCACCTAATCACAAAACTATACAGAACTCAAATTGAAGACACATTAGATCAGCTGCGACCCCTGAGAGATAGATGGGAAGGGACATTCGCACGGGAACTGTCAGACACTGAGTGGAGGAAGCTATTGGCATACCCGAAGTTATTCTCAAGGAATACGCGCCTGAGATACATTCAGTTCAACTACACACACAGGACATATCTCACCCCACTACGCTTAACTCGTATATATGGAGGCACTCCTAAGGTATGCCTCAAGTGTGGCACCACGGATGCCAATCTTGATCACATGATCTGGCATTGCCCAGAGGTTCAGACAGGGTGGGGAACGGTGGTGAGGGATCTGGAGAGGCTGTTGGAAGTGTCAATACCACAAACCCCTGGCAGTGTGCCTGGTAGGCCTGAAAACAGGATTAACAATTGGGAAGGTGCAGGAGTGCTTCTTGGATATTACACTAGTACTATATAGGAGACTAATTGCCATGGGTTGAAAGTCACCCAGGAGTCCGACTATGACTGAGTGGAGGCGTGATGTATTGAGATGGGCTGGGGCTGAATTACAGGTCCTGAAGGGTGAAGAGGCGAGAGGCCTATGCCAAACACCAATTGCCCCGGCCTGGGAGGAGGTGTTGATGAAGTGGAGGAAAGTAGTGATGGGCGGAGACAGTGACACCGGGGAATCGAGTTGACAGATCAGCCAGACAATTGGGATAACTGAGAGAAGAACCCACTACATTACTACATAGCACGGAGGGCGAACTGCGGAAACATGAAACCACTAAAAAGCAGGAGGGAGGCACAGAACACAGCAAGGACACAGAGTGTAGAGCTGGAGAATAGCAGAGTGATAATCAGGTGACCCAGCACACACGGAAGGAACGCCGGGCATTGGGTAGTGGTCAGCCACCACAGAGGCACTAATACATCACGTCACCCCCCACAGTTAGAATTATAAGGAACCAAGGCACCATCACGTTTATGTTCATGTTTATGTTAATGTTAATGTTGACTGATATCGGTCTATGGACAGCATGTAAGGGATTGCTAGTGAAGGTACGTGGCAGGAGCCATAATATTAGAACACGTTCAAGCACAAGGCAGATGGAAACAGTAAGGTGTTCTAATGATTCTGAGACACAGTAAACTAAGTAACGATATATGTTAGTGGGAAACGATTTCTAGAATCTATAGTAATGGTTATGAATGACAATGCCTTGAATAACCTAACTTGTATAACAGGAAAATGTTAATAACAAATATTTTACAAAAAAAATAAAATAAGACAATGAACATTACTTTTTAAGAGATCGATTCAAAACATAGTGAGGGAAACTAACTATATGCATAATACATTAGTACACCTATATACAAATATCACGTGTTTGTTACTATAATTTGATGAAATGCATATTTAATATACTTATGTAATGAGTTATACCATTGAACACAGGATGCTTATGAAACTTTTTTTTATATGTCTTTTTTTATATTAGGTATATTACGCATTGTAAACCTAATTTGGACATGTTGCTGCTATTTGTGACTTTTTATGAACTTTGGATTGCTAGTTACTTAAGAAAGATGGATACAATGTTATGCAAAGACAGAGGTATTCGATATGGATAAGTTACATAAGTTCTCCTGACATTCAAAGTAACCTTTGCATGCAGCTGTGGATTTACTTACACTCAGGGTGATCTTTCTCTTTTCTTACACTTTTTTATTTTTTCACAAAGACTTGTAAATCAGTGTCCCACTTAGCTTTGTGATTGAGCTGTGAAAACATGCTGGAGACATGTTGACAACATAGTTGGAGAATATGGTTGTGATAACATAGTTGAAGAGCGTGTTTATGAATAAAAGAATATTGCCATCTGACTCTTGCCCCTTCAAGATTTACCTTGTAATTAACTGGGAACTGATGTAAGAGAGATTATGCCTTGTAATTATGCTGTTACCCTAATTTGCTATGAGCATTACACCGGATGTGAGTACTCTTGGATATTGGTGACTATGAGGATTTATTGACATGACTATCTCTATTAAATATGCATGAATGCAGTGCAGTATTTTCTTTTGATTAAGTGTCATTATTTATTTGTGTATAATGCTCATTGTAGGGATTTGTTGGCTAATTTCTATATGGTGTTAAAGGTCTTTTGTCTTTGCTTTACCTCGAGTACATTGACTTATATAGGGATTTACTGCATTATTTGTAATTTTTAATTTTACATTTAGTATGGAGGTAGTCCGTCTTTTATATATTTTTAACTCAAATTCAGTCTGCCTGATTTTCACACATACAGGCAAGATGGCAATCACTTATACGGATGCAGCAGACAGTCCATCATTTACTTTGCCCTCTTTCTATTGCCTTTAAAGGTTATAACAAATATGGCGGCCATGCAGAAGGCTGACAACATGAGTATGTGGCACTCCACAATCCTCTTTGAAGTACTCTCCATCAGTAAGGTTGCTATTTGTGGGACCCTGCATACAATTTATGTTACTTTAGGTTCCCTTGATAGATAGGCAATTAGTTTGATATTCTAGAGGAAGGTGAGCCATAGATGTTAAGTCTAACTTTCATTCCTGGTGTAACTATGTATACTCATACACTTACTTTATCACTGTTCAATTTTCCTTTTCTCCATTGAGTGTTTACAAAGGTTTTTGGTAAGTAACTACCTTTGAGTGAGTAGTAGTAAAACAAATCATATTGCATGGGTGTGACCTTCACAGGGGGTAGTCTATGTAGTGACCCGTGGTGACGGAGTTAGTACTTTGCATAATATAGTATTGGGATCACGTGTTGGCTATGGATGCTGTGGAAACTTCTTTGGTTATCCTGTTTTGAAATTAAAGATTGCAGAACCCATCTATGGAACTTTTGGAACATTGTGCCAAGTTTCATTGAAATAAAGAGTTACTTGATGGATTATTCACTATGGAATAACTCTGTGATATAGGTGGTCATTCCGACCCTGGCGGTTTCAAGCCACCAGGGCCGGGGACCACGGAAGCACCGCCAAAAGGCTGGCGGTGCTTCCATGGCCATTCTGACCGCGGCAGTAAAGCCGCGGTCAGAAAAGGGGAACCGGCGGTTTCCCGCCGGTTTTCCCCTGGCCCAGGGAATCCGCAGCGCCGCCATGGGGATTCCGACCCCCTTCCCGCCAGCCTGTTCCTGGCGGTTTTTACCGCCAGGAACAGGATGGCGCGAACAGGTGTCGTGGGGCCACTGGGGGGCCCTGCACTGCCCATGCCACTGGCATGGGCAGTGCAGGGGCCCCCTAACAGGGCCCCACCAAGATTTTCACTGTCTGCATAGTAGACAGTGAAAATCGCGACGGGTGCCACTGCACCCGTCGCACCCCTGCAACTCCGCCGGCTCCATTCGGAGCCGGCTTCATTGTTGCAGGGGCTTTCCCGCTGGGCCGGCGGGCGCTCTTTTGGAGGGCGCCCGCCGGCCCAGCGGGAAAGTTGGAATGGCTGCCGCGGTCTTTTGACCGTGGGGCGGTCATTCGGCGGCCAGATATTGACGGGCGGCGACCGCCGCCCGCCAATATCAGAATGAGGGCCATAATTCCTTGAAGTACTTGAAATTCTACTTCATTTCCAGAATACCATGTTATTTTCGGAACCAAACCATGATTGGACAACTTTTTCCTAAATGACTGCTTTTCAGAATCCTGGATAAGGAGAGTGCCTTTTTTAATGTTAATTTCGGGAAAGGACCAATCCGATCTTTCAAGTCATGGTCACTTCTGAGCAAGTGTCAATGCTTTTTCATACTTCCTCTTATTTTGTTCACTTCTTTATCATAAGCAATTATCCGTCGGATGTTTTCAAATGGCAGTTTCCTCTTTTTTCTTTGTGCTGCTCAGCAATTCCATTCTTTTGAGTGTTCCTCTGCTTTCTCCAAAACTCTTTATCCTTGTGACAGTGATCTATTTTTTGTTTTGTTCAAATTAATGTTGGATTCCACCTCTGTTGGGCAGTTTCTTTTCACCATCAACATTTCTCGCTATGGTATGCTTTACTTTAATCTTGAAAAGAAAGCTAAATATCCAGCAGGGATAAATATGTATTTAATTATCTAAGCAAAAAACTTAATTATTTGCTGAAAAATAATTTCTTTATTCCAAATAAATGACTTAAATCCAAAAGTCCAAATGTCGCCTGTACATAACCATAACACATATAAAACCAAATACAAAAACCAAACAAGGGCACCGTTGTACATAAAAAGAAAACTGCTAAACCATTTAGTGGTAAGCATTCATATTTCCAGGTAGTGACTGTTGTGGGAAGGAAATATCCTATATAGTGAAGACCATTGTTCACAGGGATAAAAGTTCAATCCATTCCCCAAATTATTCAGTCTTATTCAAAATTCCAAGAGCCACTCCTTCGTTTGATGTAGTCGACGCGTTTCGGCCTTATCACATACGGCCACCTCAGGACAAAAAGCAACAGTGCCTAAACAGTTGTAATACACCAAAATTACCACACAGTATGAAACAAAATATGAACAAACCTTTAACACCAGGAGTAGGTGAAGCCCGCCCCTGTTCACCAACACCTTTAATGTGCTCAATAATTCATAAAAATAATATAGTGAAACCCTTATTATCTATACAAATATATACAAAAATATATTCAAAATTATATAAAAGTATATAAGGCAGAACCCTAAGACAGGACCATATTAAACAGAGTTACACTCAACTAAAGTCCATTGCATAGCAAAAGCTCACTTAAGTACATGGTCAGGTAAAAGCACTCACACCGGTGCTTAACCGAATTGTCTAAATGATAAACAAAGATTAACTAGATATACACAAACAGAGAACTGAAGAGCCCATGTGACTAAAAAAGTGACCTCGGTAAGAACAACGAAGACATAACTAAACGGGATAGCGAAGGAATCACAGCTATGGAATTAGAAAAATAAGGACAATCAGTAAGGAGCTGAAATCTACAACAATACTCCACTGCAGCGCATACACACAAACTAATGAGCGCTTACCTTTATCACCCGAATTCTAACTAACCGGCTTCATTACGGCTCAAATCGCGTAAAACAGAGACGCGGAATCAGCGTCTATAGCTCGCGGTTAGTGCCGAGGTCATTTTTAAAGTCGCAAAGGCTCGTGGATAGGAAACTAAAAAAGGACTCACAAAGCTGCATCTTGCCTAGAAACTATGGGGGCCATTTTGTAATATGTGAAACTGCAAATAAATCGGCTATTTTGTAATATACAGCAACACAGATAAGAACATTAGAAACATAGAGCATATAGAGCAATCATTACGAACTTCTAACATGTAGCACAACATCCAATCTTAATAGGCAACATTTTCTCGATGGATTTTCCTTTACACAATAGAAGAGTAATGCAGTGTTGTTAATCTTAATCTAAGAGAAACATGGGGGAATACACAATCCTATAAACATTTATAAAGAGCCCTACATAAAATGTAGGGCTTTAAACACAAATGATGGAAAAAGCATGCATTTTGATCTCTGCCAGACTGAAGAGATGTACATTTGCAAGAATCTTTCAAAGACTTCTGCAGAATTTTTTTGCAAAAAAACATTTTTCGCAGAAAATACTGCAAAAAATCCCAAGTAAACTTTTCAGTATTAGATCCCAAAGATACCGCAAACTAAATATCGATGCAGTTAGAGACTCTAGCATAGCTGTAGTGATCATAGTTAAACTTTAATTAATGCCCACATTTCTGACAGATCATTTAGTCCATATCTGGCCGTGCCGAATCTTTCTATTAGATGGGCTTCCATTTTGTCCAAAACGGAGGCTCTTGCTGAATCTGTTTTTATTTTATCAGCTACATATAAGATGGACCATTTAATGTCCTCAGGATGATGATTTTGCTAAATATAATGGTCAACCAAAGGAGCATTTCGGACTCTACATCTAATCCTGGACATATGTTGTAATATCCGTGTTTTAGTTGGTTGTGTTATCTGGCCCACATAAGTTAGTAGGCAAGGGCATGTGATGCAATAAATCACATTACGTGTGTTGCAATTTGAAAAACACCGTTGATGGTGTACTTTTCCATTTAACAGTACTTGTGTAGATTTTTCTGTATATTGACAAGCTAAACAATTAGTGCATGGAAAATGGCCCAAAATGGGAGGTAATGCTAACATAGTTCTTAAGTCATCTTTCTTCTTATTATGATTCAGAGTGAATGGAGCATATAAGGCATCATAGATGTTGCGACGTCTTTTGAAAGCAAAAAGCGGTTTCTCTATACCTAAAGAAAAAAACAACTTCCAATTTTTTTCAATAATGGCTCGCACCCGATTTGCTTTCGGGTTATATGTGAGTATACATGTCAAGGGACAAAGTGTATTTTTTGTTTACTCCACTTTGCAAGTAATCATCCTCGAACTTTAAAAGAGAATCTTCCTTACAGCCAATTCCTCCGGATTCCTCGTAACTGCACCACTAAAGATGATTATTTCAAAAATGCAGAGGCATTGATCTCTAGATTGTTGAATAGAGGCTACCCCAAGAAAATGGTCAAAGCTGCATGTAAACGAGCTTGGTATACCCCTCGGGAACATTTGCTAATACCAAAAACAAAAAATACACTTTGTCCCTTGACATGTATACTCACATATAACCCGAAAGCAAATCGGGTGCGAGACATTATTGAAAAAAATTGGAAGTTGCTTTTTTCTTTAGGTATAGATAAACCGCTTTTTGCTTTCAAAAGAGGTCGCAACATCTATGATGCCTTAGTACATGCTCCATTCACTCTGAATAATAATAAGAAGAAAGATGACTTAAGAACTATGTTAGCATTACCTCCCATTTTGGGCCATTTTCCATGCACTAATTGTTTAGCTTGTCAATATACAGAAAAATCTACACAAGTACTGTTAAATGGAAAAGTACACCATCAACGGTGTTTTTCAAATTGCAACACGCGTAATGTGATTTATTGCATCACATGCCCTTGCCTACTAACTTATGTGGGCCAGACAACACAACCGACTAAAACACGGATATTACAACATATGTCCAGGATTAGATGTAGAGTCCAAAATGCTCCTTTGGTTGACCATTATATTGAGCAAAATCATCGTCCTGAGGACATTAAATGGTCCATCTTATATGTAGCTGATAAAATAAAAACAGATTCAGCAAGAGCCTCCGTTTTGGACAAAATGGAAGCCCATCTAATAGAAAGATTCGGCACGGCCAGATATGGACTAAATGATCTGTCAGAAATGTGGGCATTAATTAAAGTTTAACTATGATCACTACAGCTATGCTAGAGTCTCTAGCTGCATCGATATATAGTTTGCGGTATCTTTGGGATCTAATACTGAAAAGTTTACTTGGGATTTTTTGCAGTATTTTCTGCGAAAAAAATGTTTTGCGAAAAATTTCTGCAGAAGTCTTTGAAAGATTCTTGCACATGTACATCTCTTCAGTCTGGCAGAGATCAAAATGTGTGCTTTTTCCATCATTTGTGTTTAAAGCCCTACATTTTATGTGGGACTCTTTATAAATGTTTATAGGATTGTGTATTCCCCCATGTTTCTCTTAGATTAAGATTAACAACACTGCATTACTCCTCTATTGTGTAAAGGAAAATCCATCTAGAAAATGTTGCCTATTAAGATTGGATGTTGTGCTACATGTTAGAAGTTCGTAATGATTGCTCTATATGCTCTATGTTTCTAATGTTCTTATCTGTGTTGCTGTATATTACAAAATAGCCGATTTATTTGCAGTTTCATCTATTACAAAATGGCCCCCATAGTTTCTAGGCAAGATGCAGCTTTGTGAGTCCTTTTTTAGTTTCCTATCCACAAGCCTTTGCGACTTTAAAAATGACCTCAGCACTAACCGCGAGCTATAGACGCTGATTCCGCATCTCTGTTTTACGCGATTTGAGCCGTAATGAAGCCGGTTAGTTAGAATTCGGGTGATAAAGGTAAGCACTCATTAGTTTGTGTGTATGCGCTGCAGTGGAGTATTGTTGTAGATTTCCGCTCCTTACTGATTGTCCTTATTTTTCTAATTCCATAGCTGTGATTCCTTCGCTATCCCGTTTAGTTATCTCTTCGTTGTTCTTACCGAGGTCAGTTTTTTTGTCACATGGGCTCTTCAGTTCTCTGTTTGTGTATATCTAGTTAATCTTTGTTTATCATTTAGACTATTTGGTTAAGCACCGGTGTGAGTGCTTTTACCTGACCATGTACTTAAGTGAGCTTTTGCTATGCAATGGACTTTAGTTGAGTGTAACTCTGTTTAATATGGTCCTGTCTTAGGGTTCTGCCTTATATACTTTTATATAATTTTGAATATATTTTTGTATATATTTGTATAGATAATAAGGGTTTCACTATATTATTTTTATGAATTATTGAGCACATTAAAGGTGTTGGTGAACAGGAGCGGGCTTCACCTACTCCTGGTGTTAAAGGTTTGTTCATATTTTGTTTCATACTGTGTGGTAATTTTGGTGTATTACAACTGTTTAGGCACTGTTGCTTTTTGTCCTGAGGAGGCCGTATGTGATAAGGCCGAAACGCGTCGACTACATCAAACGAAGGAGTGGCTCTTGGAATTTTGAATAAGACTGAATAATTTGGGGAATGGATTGAACTTTTATCCCTGTGAACAATGGTCTTCACTATATAGGATATTTCCTTCCCACAACAGTCACTACCTGGAAATATGAATGCTTACCACTAGATGGTTTAGCAGTTTTCTTTTTATGTACTACGGTGCCCTTGTTTGGTTTTTGTATTTGGTTTTATATGTGTTATGGTTATGTACAAGCGACATTTGGACTTTTGGATTTAATTTATTTATTTGGAATAAAGAAATTATTTTTCAGCAAAAAATGAAGGGGGTTATTCTAACTTTGGAGGAGTGTTAATCCGTCCCAAAAGTGACGGTAAAGTGACGGATATACCACCAGCCGTATTACGAGTTCCATAGGATATAATGGACTCGTAATACGGCTGGTGGTAAATCCGTCACTTTTCCGTCACTTTTGGGACGGATTAACACCTCCTCCAAAGTTAGAATAACCCCCTAAGTTTTTTGCTTAGATAATTGAATACATATTTATCCCTGCTGGATATTTAGCTTTCTTTTCTTTACCTTTGTCCCCTATCCAGGTGGGTTACCGGGACTGCCCCTTTCTTGGTGTATATTTACTTTAATCTTGAATCATGGTCATTTGAAGCATGTAGTACATAGTTTGTGACACTACTGTTCCTGAAAATGGTAATTCCAGCTTGTTATCCTCAACCAATGTATACAAACATTCTATTCTTTCAGCACTGATAGATTACGCTAAGAGGATATTGTATGGCTTATTGTTTGAGTTTGAAAAATACTCATTAAATTATGTCATGCTGTCATTCCATATTAGGAATAAGTCATCAATAAAACAGAGCAAATTACATGTAAATATAACCCACTGGCGGTGGCCACTAGGTAGTTCTAGTTAGCACCTAGTTTCTATTGAAAAAGTGTTTTTTTGACTTGGCTATATCTTTGGCGCTGTTTGATAAGTCTTCACAAAAATTTGCCACAAAAAAAAGTGTGCACAAGGGTCTTGTTGTGCATGGAAAGTTTTCGGGTGATATGTCAAGAGGGGGGTAATTAAAATGGGGGATCAAAAGAAGTGTGTTTCCATTTTTAATTCCCATAGGCACTTTGAACACAACTACACTCCGAACTGCTGAACGCAATTACACAACATTTGGCAGAAAGGTAGCTTCTGGTCTGGAGATCATGCTTTTTTTAATTTGGTGTAAATCTGTTCAGTAGTTTTTGAGACATTAATGTGAATCCAAATTTGTATATCTGGGCGGAGCCTAAGCACAGATCTCATGATGAGATCTGATTGGCTGTCAGCACTTCAACCAGGATGTACTGGCAGCCAACTTGGAACCAATATACATGATAGCACCTATTGGAATGCATTGTAGTGAATGGCAGGTTTTGAGGGTCACAAAAAGTGGAATCATAACAAATTTTAGTTGCAATATAAATGATTTGTTGATGTTACCATACTAATTTTAGGAATTGTAGCATTATCTAAGGTGATTTTACCCTGCTGGGATTTCATGAATCCTGTTTGAGAGAAAACTGTTTCCTCATGATTTCCCCATATGGTTATGGAAGGTGGTCCACAAGCTAAAATGAGAGCATATTTTCTGTAAATTCACACCATCTTTCTCTGCTGTATGAGGCTGACATTCCCAGTAATACATGTACTTCCAGTAGAAGCAGTCTGTCAGTTGATTCCCTTGTGTTCTACTGCAGCCTCCCAGAGTTTCCTAACAAACAACTAGAGCACTAACAGTCTTACTTATGACAAAAGTGTGGCACACCATCTCGATTGAGTCAAGCTGGTAAAACTTAAAACATTCAATTTAGAAAGGAACAAAATGAAGGAGTTCGTTTTGTCATGGAAATTATGGTTCGAGCTGTAGAAAGAAGAATTAGAACATGCTTTAAGTGTGTCTGAAATAGTTTCCTCTTCTCTTTCATTAAAACATTCTGACTAAAACATGCACTTTCAACACCAGCAGCAGACTGACAGTTAACTCCCTAGTGATCAGCAGCTTCTCTACAGAGTTCTAATGTGCAACTAGAGTGCTAACATTCCAGAAGTATGCCAAAAGTGTAGCACATCTGACCATCATCTTGATGAAATCAAAATGGAAAACTGAAAGCATTTTCAAGTGAGGAAACTGTAGTATTGAGAAAATTAGGGATCTTCATAACAAATAAATCTCCCAAGATGGCCACCAGAGAAAAAAGAGCACAAATATCAACCAAATGTAGCCCAAGTATAGACCAATGACAGTAGTGTGTAAAATGCTTTTTTTGTTTTCTTGCAGTTTTATATAGTGCAAACTTGACCAAAGGTATTGGAGTGCTTTACATGAGCTCCTAAGTGTAAGAAATAATCAAGTGATCAACTGGATAAAAAACATAAAGATAGGAAATAATGTAAACTTGCTTTGTCCCTATCTGAGAACTCAGAAAAGATGTTCTCTCTTTAGTTTTTTATGACACTAGCCATAATTTCTATGGGAATAAGACCTTCTCATTTTTATGATTTCTTATGGAAATACTTCAAGTATTACAGGTTTGGTAACATCAAGATGGTGTCAGGCGTGCCACACTTTTGTAATAGATATAGAATGTTAGCAATCTAGTTGTTCATTAGAATACTGTGGGGAAGGCAGAAGTCAGGGGCACAGACTCAGATAATTGAGGGCAGAGAGGGCAGTGCAGAGGCAACACATTGACCACGCTGGACAGACGGGAGGGGCAGTGGCAACACAATAAAGCATGAAGGTGTGAAAGCTGAATTGATTACTAATTACATTTGTATTGATAAATGGTTAAGACTTTACAAGAATTAGGCTAACATAGAAAATAATGTGTACCTTGAAGAATGTACCCACTTGAGTGGCCACCATTACACAAGTGAAGATTAATAATTAATTCACATTTATAGTTTAGATAATGTGCACATGTAGAATAAAATGTACTAATGGGTTACACTAATATATTAATGTTATGTATTTGTTTAAATAATATTGAGCCTTGATTAATTATCAGGTTTGGGCCTTGTCGACAAAGCCTCATGTTAAGTTCCATGTCCTAATAAATGTTTGTAAATGTCTTGTGAAAGCAGATAATTAATATTGTTCATTGTTCACACTGCGCTGACTAAGCAATTTGTAAATGTCTTAACCTTTCTCATGATAACTGCTTGTTGAAATGTTCTGCACTACAAGTTATTACTTTGTAAACTTGATGCGTAAGACGAAGATGTTCCCAGGATCTAACAATGGGCGCACTGACTGCAGCTAGGATTGCAACTAAAAAGTTACCTTACGAAGCAGACAATGGGAACCGGAGAAGAGGAGCCAATCATCGACATGTGAAAGACTGTCTACTTATATTTTAGATTTAGAATTCAGAGAGTACTGGTCCTACTGTAAACGTATGATTTTTTGACCAATGACGGTGTGAGAAAATGCTTTATGAATTTTGATATATCCAGACCACACCGCAGAAGAGGAGTTCAGTTCTTTTGTGTAGCAGGTGCAGAAGCTTTTTCATTCTAGTCCTGTTAGAACCTATTCCCTGTCCTTGTCCGTCAGTCTGGTAGTCCTATTCCATTCTCTACCCCTTAGTAATCCTGTTTGTGGAGCTGAGCAGTTCCTGCTGTTATCCGTCCTAACCTTAGCTTCAATGATTAGTCCGTTAATGGTAGATGCTGATTCTTTAGTTTAACGGTCCCTAAGTGGTTCAGGTAGCTTAGGGCCCAACTGTGACCGAGCCAATCCTTTCACTGTCCCGTTGCTGAGGCTGACCAGATGGATGTCCAACTGATGAAGAAAATTAGGCTGGAGGCTAATAAAATATCCTCTTTTGCAATATAAGTCAATGAGAAAAATCAGTTCCCAAGGTTTATTTTTTTAAATCTCCCTCTTACCAAGTTCAAAGGGTTGGCAAGTATGGTTCATTGGATAACGGAGTGCGGAAGAAATGGGAGAGAGACATGGACTGGGATAAGAGAGGACGGGAGGGAGATGGGCATTGGCACCAAAGTGAACTTACAGGGTAAGCGTCAGGGGTTGTAACAGCACAATACACCACACAGGGCAAGCGGGATGACAGTGCAGCACAACAGACCATGGAAAGTACTAGGAAGGGGACAGGGACATGCACATGAAGAATGGAGAGCAGAGGGGAAAGAGGCAAAGGCAACACGCTGACCATACTGGAGAGGCAAGAGGGAAAGTTGCAGCATAACTGTCCATGAAGGGAAGGATGGAGGGGGTAGAGGCAGCACATCTGACCATGTAAGGCAGGAGGGAAGGGATTGCTGCATGGACTCGGACAACAGAGGGCAGAGAGGAGGTGGATGGGGCAGCAGGTCAACTGCTTAGGACAGGCAGGAAGGGCAGCAGCAGTACAATGGCCACACAGGGCTGTAATGAGGGAGCAGGGGACTGGACTTGGACAGTGGATGGCAAGGAGGAAGTGGGAGCAGCAAGCTTGGGTGGGGGCAGCACAATGCTAGGCTAGGCGGTGCGTTCAACCGCCCCCAAGTGCATTGCAATGGGCTTCTTACTTAAGGTTAATAAAACCCTAGACATTCACTGAAAAATTCAAAGGTTACAGGGACGTTATAGTCAGGAAATAGAATACAAATAAAACCATAGAAATTCAGTAAAAAACAAAGATTACAGGGACATTATAGTTAGGTTCAGATTTTACACACACAAACCACAGAAATGCAGCCGTTATAATTAGAGTTATTTCAAATAGCTATAACTCGTGCCCTAAGGTACTATAAGTCACGCCCTCGCCATGCACTGCTAATTACCCCAGATATTACATCACTTATGACATCTTCTATGACATCATTGATAATATCACTTTAACATTTGTAGTAAAAAATATTGGTGAGAAAACTGCATGGTGAGGGGGCAAGATATAGTTACCTTAGGGCTTGAGTGGTGCGCAATCATGTTTGGCTGGCCTCTGTATTAATTTGTATTTGCATTGCATATAGTGTTGGGGCTGGGCGTTAATATACACTCTCATTACAAAGAAGAGTGTAGTGTGTTAACATGTATTCTCATAGCACAATCACCTGGCAGTGTGTGGGAATTCATGTACTGCTGCTTTGGTACTCACTTTCTCAACCCACGCTCGGTAATACTGCACTTTGCCATGTACTCTGTACACAATTGTAGGGGTAGTGTGTTGATATGTAAGTATAGGAACCAGGCCAGAATATTAATATGCATCCTGGTGCTGTGTGCTGATAAGTACTCTCAATATATAAATGTGTAGTGCTGTGTGCTCTTCACTATCACGTAGAATTTTAGAGCACTGAATTGGTATGCACAGCCAGGTGGCAGAACATGTGGAGTTGTGTTGGTACCGTCTTTCTCAGCACACACTTGTGGTGCTGCGCAGTGCTGTGTATTCTTTACAGACTTGCAGTGCCTATGTTGGTATTTTCTCAAACTACAGTCAGCCTGTTCAACTCTGGAAAACGCCACTAAACATACCGCTGTTGCTGTGTGTTGATATGTACTCTCATTGGGGAAACTTGTGGTGGTTTGCATTTTCTCAGTACACAATCGTGTTGCGCTTGCCTTATTGTTAGTGTGTGCACTTTACACATACTTGTGTTGCAGCGTGTTGTTATGTAGTACCATTCCACATAATTGTGGTGCAGTGGGTTAGTAGGAAATGGCTTAGTATGTGTGTTGGTACCTTCTTTCTCAGCACACACTTGTGGGTCTATATGTTGCAATGTACTCCACAGACCTATAGTGCTGTGTGTTATACCCACTTTGCACACACAATTGGTGTGCTAAAACATACTGTCGGTGTGTACCCTGGGGGTGGCTGTCCACAGCGACACTATAAGCCACTTTTGGCTTCAGCAAAATGGCGCTATTTAAGCTTGTTCTTACTTACTTACTTCCACACTTAGAACACGAAATGTGAAACTAGAAGCCAAGAATACAAAGCGCAGTAGGCCGAACAGCCGGGGGCTCCAGGTGTCACAACTGCCATCGAAGGGTCAGGCAACTTGCAGCACCGGTTGTTAGTAAAGCGCTCTTTGTCCAACGCTCATGTCACCGTGGCTTGCATCAAGATGTCTCTTGACTAAGGTGCAATGACACGATAGTTCCACCATTAACTTCGCCCAAACGTGTATATGCAAGCAAGACAGATGTACTCATTTATTTGGAGGTGCCGCAGGGACCACTTTAGCGTTTCATATTTGTGATTCGCCGCGAGCGTAACATTCCTGAACACGTTATACACTGAAAAAAAATGCTTTTATGTTGCAGGGTGGGTGAACGCGGAGAAGGGACTCAGTGCTGCGACCTTGGAGACAAGATACTCATAAGTGCTCATGCAGCGCGACCATCAGCCACGTCAGTTTATACTGTTCCGCAGACTGTGATGAAGTTGTGTAGGTTGGTTTTATTGTATACGTTTTTAGCGCAATGTTTCACAGTAACTTATATAGGTGTGCATTGCTGGGAACTTTCAATAATGGTTTATAAACAACAGCAAAGGCATCCTGGGTCTTGTAGTTTAATTTTTCAGATCCATATACGTGTTACTTTCACATGAGCATTGCCGTCGATTAACAAAAAAAGCACACTATTTATCCTCTTGGCATTGTTTGAGCAATTGACAGCATCGAGTGAACACAGGCATCATTTTTAATGCATATTAAATAACGCTTGGTCATTTTATTCCGTGCAGAGTGGCGTGGGAGTTTTGTGTACGTCTCTGTGTAGTGAAGCAGGTGAACCAGTTCCTATCACCTGCCAAGGAGTGGAGCGCAAACATGCCTTTGCCCTGACTCCCACCTGCTGCAGGCTCCTCCCAGGGCTCGCCTAGCTGCAACAGCACTCCTCGTCGTCCTTACCCCGTCTTCTGCCGCGAGAGGCTGGTCCTCCGGCGGCAGGACTGGCAGGCAGGCCTGGATGGCATCTGAGGCCACACTGCTCTGCATCGGGCGGCCACCGCGGTGCTCGTCCCCAGCGAGTTCAGAACTACCGTGGCGCGTGGAACGCACGGGCTGTGGTTACGTTCAGCTATTCTTCCGCCTTCGCACAAGTAAGTCCCTCACTTCGAAGTCACTGCTTTGCCAACCCACCGCTTTAGCAAGGAGTGGTTGGCATATCTTGAACCAGGTGGAAATTCACACGACTCGCTACGAGCTCACGCCTTTAGCAAAAGGTACGCTACACGACATACCAAAATAATATAAAGTTAAAAGTGCTGGGTGTGGCCTTCATTGGAGTGCTTTAATAATTCTCTAATGTGTGGTAAGTTTATTCTTCAGGCACACATTTAGGCAGGTGAAAAATATGTACAACGCCCCCACCACACCCAATAACAAATGAGGTATCCTCGCTGCCAGTGTTGTGTTTGATAGTCTCGCACTGATGACTGGAGGCTTGCTGAGAAACTCTTCATAGGCTGCAGACAGAAGGTGATCTTTTTTCTTTGTTTATACTATAAAACAAGCTGAGTACCGTGGTAGTTGCCAAAAAGGTCTCGACCAACACTGTTGCTGACAATAGTCTGACATTAATTCTATATAGTTATTTTTCCAATGCTTGAAAGGACTATGGGGGTTATTACAAATTTGGAGGAGGTGTTAATCCGTCCCAAAAGCGACGGTAAAGTGACGGATATACCACCAGCCGTATTACAAGTCCATTATATCCGTCACTTTACCTTCACTTTTGGGACGGATTAACACCTCCTCCTAAGTTGTAATAACCCCCTGAGTGTTTATAGCCAAGAGTTGCCCAATATTGTTGGAATGTGGATGTGAGAATGTTATGGTATTTTGTGTGTATTCATAAAGTGCACTGTCACCCTTGAAGTAAGCAGCTGTGTGGCTAGCCCTGCCATTTGTAGTTTGGTTAATTGAAAAGCTGGATCTTCAGCTTCCTGCAGAATTCAAGAAGAGAGAAGGAGGCTCTGGTGTGCGTGGGAGGCTGTTCCATGCTTTAGGAGCTATTTAGGAAAATCCCTGTACTCCTGATCCGGCTCTGTGTACACATGGGGTGTGTACGATTAGGAGGCCTGATGAGTAGACATGTCTAGGTGGTTGGTGGAAGAAAATACAATTGTTCAGCTGAGTAGTGTAGTGCCTTGAATGTGTGTGTGAGGAGTTTGAACTGAGCATGTTTGTGTATCAGGAGCCTTTGGAGCTTCCTGAGGTATGGAGTCATGTGTGTTTAATGTGGGGGGTTGAGGATGAATGTGCCTGCTGAGTTCAGGAAGATTTGAAGTCTTCTAGTGAGTTGCTTGGTGATCCAGATGTAGATGGTATTCCTATAGTCCACCTTGCTGGTGAGTAAGGCATGAGTTACAGCTTTTCTTGCATTTAAAAATCTTCTTGGGCATCGTCAGGGTGTGGAAGTAGGATGCAGTAACGGCGGCAATGACTTGTGCAGTCATGTCCAGTTTGCTTTTGTTGATCATTTTGAAGGCCCTGGTGTGGTTTCTGGGTGTGGATGGGTGCCTGAGTTCAGCCAACCACCAGTTGGAGTCCTATGGTGAGGTGTTCTTGACGAAGATCACTACTTCTATCTTGTTGGTGTTGAACTTGAGACAATTGGCTTTGAACTAGTTAGCGACTTCAGTCATGCAGGTGGTGAACTTGTTTTTTGTGTTGGGAGTCTTGTCTGAGAGTATGAGTTGTGTGTCATTGGCATAGGAGAGGATGTGATGATGTGTGCATGAATGATGTTGGTCAGATGGATCATGTATGTGTTGAAGAGGGTGGGCTGTACGAGAAACCTTGAGTCACTCAGAAGATGAGTTTGCGGGCTTTAGTAGAAAATGGTGCCAGGGTGACAGCTTGTGTTCTTTTCATTAAGAAGAAGCACATTCAGCGAAGAGACGGTCCTTAGATGACAAACCCCTACAGGCGCTTAATGAGGATGGGGTGTGGGACTGTGTCAAATGCTGAAGAACGGTCCAGGAGAATGAGGGCTTCCATGTGTCCTCTCTCAAGTGGATGTCCTCTGTGGGAGTGATGAGTGCTGTTTCTGTGCTGTAGTTGGGCCTGAATCCGGACTATGCAGCACAGAGGAGCTGGCGTTTGCTGAGGCAGTCGGTGAGGCATATGTTGATTAATTTCTGTTAGACCTTTGCCATGTGTGGTAGGAGGAAGATGGATCTATTGTTGAAAAGCGTTGCTGGGTCAGTGGATGGTTTATTGATCAGGGGCATAATGGTAGCAAGTTTCCAGGTTTCTGGGAATGTGGCTGAGTCCATGGAGGTATTGAGAAAAGGTGCTGGTGCTTCACTGATCAGTAGGGGTCTTTTGGTGAAGACGTGGTGGAGCGAGGGTCAGATGGTGCCCCCATGTGTATTGTCTTCATGGTAGCAGTGATTTCGATGGTGGGCTCAGCAGGCCATGAGGTGAGGGCCTGTTTATCGGCTGTGATGGGAAGTTGAGTTGTGATGGGGTCTAGTTGAGGGTCGAAGTTGCTGTATGTGGAGGTGATTTTGTTACAGAAGAACTCCAAGAGCTTGTTGCAAAGGTCTTGTGAAGGACTGATGTTGCTGAGGCGAGAGGAGGTGCAGTGAAATCTTTGATGGCGAAGATTTCTTTGCTGCTGTTAATACTGTCACTGATGCAATATGCATGAGCTGTGCGCTTGGTGTCGCATATCTGCCTGTGTAAGCGTCTTATGTCTGATTTGAAGATGTCTTTATTTGCAGTCTCTTGACTTGTTCTACATTTGCCGTCCAATTAAATACAGTGGTGTTTCGTCAGCCTGAGTTCCTCTGTGTACCAGCTGGCATGTGGTCAGGCTCTTGCCATTGGGTTGCACTTCAAGGGAGGTAGTGCATCAGCACATGCAGTGATCCAGATGTTGAGATTCTTAATGGCTTTCAGCAAGTTGCTGGTGTGCTCGGGCCAGTGCCCAGAGAAGGCAGAAGCCAACTACTCTGCTGTGATGTTTTACCAGCTGTGGTGGGAGATTCTGGTGGTTGGAGGTGTGAGGTAGTGCGGGATGGGTATTCTGAAACTGAACTGGTCACAGTCTGTCCAGGTCATAGTTGCTGGCTTGTTAACTATGGTGTTGCTGATTGAGGAAGATATCGGGTCCAATAGGTGTTCAGCTGTGTGGGTTGGGTCTGTAACATGCTAGGTGAGGCCATGGTTTTCTAGAATGGCTGTAGAGTTTGGGTCGGTGTGATCTTCTAGGTGGAATTTGAGGTCTCAGAGGAAGATGAACATGTTGACATTGATTATGAGGGGTGCAACTAAATCTATGATGTCACTGACAAAGTTGGTGCTAGGTCCTGGTGGTCTGTTTACAAGTGTGCACCCAGAGAGAAGTGGGATATGATGCGTATCTTGAGCATGAGGTATTCCATGTAGCTAGAGGGGATGTCTGTGGGGGTGGTGCAGCTGATGGTATTTTTGATAACAATGACAACTGTATCTCCAGGCTAGTGATGATAGTCTAGCCTAGTGATGTTGCAGCCAGCGGGGATGGCTGTAGTGATGTCTGGTGCCAATGTCCGGTTTAGCCATGTTTATGTGGAAAAGCTGCATTACGTCGTGCAATAAATCTCATATCTCAGTGGAGTGTTTGGCAAGCGAGTGAGTGTTGAGAAAAATGCATACAAGTGTGGTATGTTGTTTGGTCTGTGTAAGCATAAGCAGATGGCATGTGAGTGAGTGGAGTGCTGTTGGTGCTGGAGTTGTGGATGTAAGGTTTGGGAGAGTGCATGAGAACTTGCAGGAGGCAGATGTGAATGCTGCTTCCGTGTTATGTGGTGTGGCAGTAGTACAGTGAGCGGAGGCTGAGGTCGAGAGCACACAGGAGCCCAGCAGGATAGAGTGGGCTAGGGGGATAACCAGGGTTCCTGCCCCTGGGCACAGTGCCGTTGCAGCTGGGGGCAGAAGGGGTTGCTTTTGGGGTGCCTTCCACATGCCAGCAAAGTGTCCTCACTGCAGCCACCATTAAAATGTCCTCGGAAGAGGGAGGAGCACAGGGTACCCTGAGCAGGAAATCAGCTATGTCACTTCCTGTGCAGATAAATGATGGAAAATTGGGATGTCACTTCCTGTGCAGATGAATGATGGGAAATCCAGTGATGTCACTTCCTGTGCAGATGGATAATCAATGACATCTGTGGTCAAGGATTCCACATCTGGTCTCTGAGAGCATGACAAGAGGCTGTGTTTCCCATATGCACCTCCTGAACTTGAAAACTCCCATAAATACTATGTTTAGCTTCTGTTAAAGTTAACGCTTGTAGAGGTAGCTCTTGTTGATTGGTAAAATCAATGTCACTAAACCAACAACATGCCCCACAATCCACTGAAGCAGTCCTCTTCTTTGGGCCTTGCAGAACAGCGATGTGTACCAGCTAAGAGAAGTATTATTTCTTAGATACAAACTCTTTAATAATTGAGACTACCCTTTCACCCCACACTTCCGCACCTGGGGTTTGCCAATCAAAGGGGGATTTTCAGTCTCCCAAGGCAAGGACAGAGTCTGACAAAATATAAATTTTTGTAGCAATATAAACACAACATTTTTTTAAAGGGCTGTCATTCATCCTCAAGTTGAGAGAACTGCCCCAATATTCGAGGTAGGTTCGGTAAAACTTTGTGTGAGATGGTTGGAAATGCTAATGTAGAGTGTGTTGCTGTAGTCAAGTCTGCTGGTGATGAGGGCTTGGGTGACCATGTGTCTTGTTTGTGTTTGTAGCCATTTGAAGATCTTGCGGGGCATTCTATGAATGTGGCAGTAGGATGTGGTCACAGCACTGGCCTGTTTGTTCATCATGAGTTTGTCATCCAGGACAATGCTGACGTTTCTGGTATGGTCTGTGGGGGTGGGAGTGTGAACCAGGTTTTGTGGCACCCAGAAGGTTTACCAGTAGTAGTTCTTATTTCAGAAGATCTTGATCTCTGTGTTGAGTTTGAGGCAGTTCTCTCAAATCCAGTTGATCATGTTGGACATACAGGCAGTGAAGTTGGTCCTGGTGGTTGTTAGTGTCAGTGAGGGAGCAGATGACCTGAGTGCCATCAGCACAGGAAGCAATGTTGAAGCCGTGGTGTAGGCAAGTGCCCTTTTTGGATGGTCACCCCTTCACTTTTTGCTCTAGATACTGTTGGTTATGACTCTGAAAATTGCAGTGGAGCCTGCTAACCAGGCCCCAGGGTCAGTGTTCTGTCCCTAAATTGGTATATGTGAATTGGCACCCCCAACTGACAATTACTTTAACACTCTTATAAGTCCTTAGTATATGGTACCAGTGGTATACAGGGCATGGGTGTCAAAGGGGTCACCAAGGCCTGAAGCACTGTTTGTGCCACCCTGAGTTACCCAAGTAAACTACTGACAGCAGGCCTGCCATTGCAGACGGCAGGACCAGTGCAAACTACTTTAACTTGACTGTGCCCACATCATGTTTGTCACAGTAAAAAGCGTTATCTTCAATATATATATATATATATTACTCCTAAGAAAGGCCCCCTGAGCCCAGAAAGCAGGGTACTTTATAATAAAATTGTGGACATATAAGTGTAAGCTTATATGTCCCAATATTGGTCTTTTCTATTAAAGGCTATTATAAATGAGCGACAGTCTATAGGATAACATGGGCTGCCACCTAGGCAAACCTGAGGTTGCCAGCTCCATTATGGTACCACTGAAAGGGGTTATGTTTGGTATCAAAGAACATGCCTTTTTACCCCTGAAATGAATCTGGTGTAGAGGGCGATGTGGCATAGACCCAGAAATCAACCTTAGAGGTTGCCCAACAGTTACCCCAGTTTACGTGTGCTCTGGCTGCCAGCTCTGGCTGCTGCCACCAAGACAGGATTCTGACCTCCCTGGACAGAAGTATGAACACTCTCAAGAGTCAGAACAATGACCTGTATGGGAAGGAGCTCCCTCTGCACCCGAGACGCCCAGGCTAGGTGGAGTTATTCTCCCTGGTGGATTCTGGTCTAGGGGAATACACAAGCTTAACCCCCAGCCATCCCACTGCCCCCAGGCATATTTGCACCCAGGTATGCGGGAACATTAGTTAGTCAGGAGGCATACACCTGTGGCTGGCTAGCCACACCTGGTCTGCACAGCCAAGGAAGGCTTCTGCCATCTTGAAAAGTGGCAAAATATAGGGTTTTGGGATAAATAAAGGTGCTACAGTCCACCCAATGTGGTCACCTCGGATTAGCCGCTGGGCCTAGTAGCCCATTGGCTTCTTGCACCTACAAACCCAATGCCCCTAAATCTAGGATTTAAGCTGCTCTCCGAGCACCAGAACCCCAGTTCTGCAACAACTTTCAAAGAAAGGACAAAATAAGATCTGCACCGATGACAACAGGAACCTGCACTAACAAAAGGCGTGATACCTTGAACCTGTAGCAGCCTTCCTAGAACTGCTCAACTGTGGGTAGTCCTGAAACAAAGAATGCTTCCACCAGTAAGAGAGAACCATTTGTGAATCAAAGGAAAGACCAGGCTCCCTTGGATGAGTGGCACTAGTTTCCTGCCCCCTGCAGGTAAAAAGCATCTACCAAATCGGAAAAGGCGCTGCCCAATGGGCCCTCCGAAGAATCGCCCAAAGACAGGTGGTGCTGTACATTGTGGGAAGTATATCCCAGCTCTCCACCAAGTTTCAGATGGCTTCCTTTTTCCACTGGACCTCCGGAAGGGGAGATAGCTTCTCCTCCACTTTACCACTGCCAAGGCTTTTTGGTGGCCAGTCCGGTCATCACCACCTTTACTTGATGCTGCAACTTGAGGGCACACTGCGGCACCTTCTTCAGACACCATCTGTGGCTCTGTTATTGAGTTTTTGCATCTGCTTCCTCACCCTCACTGCCTCAATGGTAAAACCAGTAACCGCAGTTCCTGTTCAACACCAAGGATAGCCAAACACACATCTGCACCCGAGACACCCAGGCTAGGTGGAGTTGTTCTGCCTGGTGAAGCCTGGTCGAGGGGCGCACACAAGCTTAACCCCCAGTGGGCTCCCACAATCGCAACCTGCAAGTTACCGAGTGTCACAAGTACTATTTTTAAGCACCTGCAGCTCCCACGTTCAGCACCAAGGACAGCTAGGACACCTCTGCACCCAGGCCCAATGAGCCAGGTAAAACTGGTCTGATTGTCACAGCTTGGTCCTGGGACCCGCACAACGTTAACTACCAGTGGGTTTCTCTGAACTCGCCCCACAAGTGACCGAGTATCACTAGTGATTTTTCTCATCGACCGCAATGGTCAAGTTTGACAGCTTGTGAATATACTGATTTTCTTTTCACTCTAAAATCCATAACTCCGGTTATACATATCTGATTTACTTTGTTTTGGTGTCTAAAATTATATAAAATTTGCTTTATTTTTATAAATTGGCATCAGATTTCTTTTGAGTCATGTCAATTAGTTAGCGTCCATGTTGGTACTCTGAAATGCTTAACACATGTTCCTCTAGTAAATCCTGACTGCTCTTTGCCTTGGTACCAGGACTGTGATAAGGGTTTGTTATTGTGAATCCAAAGGGCCATCATTTGGGTATTGTGGGAGTATTTCATGGTGAAGCCTTCCTGCTTATTACTCCACTTTCCTACACATGGGATCTTATGATGTGGGCGAGGGACGGCATGTATACGTTGAACAGGGTTGGGCTGAAGGAGGAGTCCTGGAGTACCCCACAGACTAGTTTCTTGTGTTTGGAGGTGAATGTGGAAAGTCTGACTTGTTGTGTCCTTTTGGAGAGGAAGGTGGTGATCTAGCTCAGGTATGGCCCTTGGATACCTGAGTCCTGGAGATGAGGGTGCCATGGGAGACAGAGTCAAATGCCAATGAGAGGTCGAGCAGGATGAGGTTGGCGGTTTCTCCTCTGTCCATGACAGGATCGGATGTCGTCTGTTGCTGTTAGGATGGCGGTGTCTGTGCTTTGGTTGCTGTGGAATCTTATCTGGGTAGCGTCCAGGGGATTGTGTTTTTTGAGGTGAGAAGAGGGTTGCTTGTTGATCTCTTTCTCCAGGACTTTAGCCAGGAAGGGCAGGAGCAAGATGGGCCTGAAGTTGCTGAGGTCATTTGGGTTGGCCAAGAGTTCCTTCTGGGGAGCTGTGACCTCTGCCTGTTTCCAGCTGCCCTGGAAGTTTTCGCTGAGGATGAAAGAGTTGATGATGGTGGTGAGGCTGGTGCTGACCAGTGTGCTTTCCAGGTTTTACAAGTGGTGTGGGCAAGGGTCTGTAGGGGGCCTTGATTGGATGGTCTCATGGTTCTGACAGTGCCCTCTGTGGTGAGGGGGTTCCAGATTGTGAGGAGGCAGGAGCTCCTGGGGGTAATGGGAGGTTGAGTGATGATGTCCTCTACAGTGGATTGGAGTGCAAAGTTGTTGTAGGTCTTGAGTATTTTGTTGTGGAAAAAGTAAAAAAGATTGTCTCTCAGGATCTGTAGGGAGAAGATGGTGTTTGAGGTTGCTGTCTGATTGGCAAATTCTTTGACGATGTTGAAGAGTTGTTTGTCGGATTTGGAGCAGGATTCAAGTCTGAGCATGAGGGCCACTTGTCTGGATTCTTTGAGCTTAGCATGGTATCTTCTGAGTATGGGTATGTAGATGTTGGTAGAGGTATTGTCACGGCTGGTTCTCCATCTTCTTTTTAGTTGTTTGCAATAGCAATTGGAGTCTCTGAGGTCTTCCGTGTACCAGGAGGTTTGGGGGGTGAGTTCTGGTATGTCTGATCTTCAGGGGGGCAAGGTGCTGGCACAGTTTGAGATCCAGTTGTTGAAGGTGGATAGATTGTTCTGTAAGTTTCCTCTGAGGATAGACTGATAGAATCTCAGTGTGTGGGTCCAGTCTACCTCTGTTTCAGTTCTTTGCTTTTTGGCATCCTCTGATCATCGCTTTTCATGGAAGAGCTGTGAATGAAAGACAAAAGAATATTGCAACCAACTCTTTTCTTTTATTTTCACAAATCCATCTTCTGATTTGTTTTTTTGTTGTTGTTTTGTTTTATGCTACTTCCAACTTTGAATTTACAATAAGAAGTCGAGCAAGAGAATGAGTGGGCATTGGGTCAGCTTTCTCCAACCATTGCCTTTCAGGTGTTTTTCATGGCTTGCCAGTGCTTGAATGGGCTATCCATCTAAGGACGGCTGCCTTGCCTCATTTGTGTTCTCGTTACGTTTTGGTGATTAGGCCCGCAACACTCTTTTTGTTAGGCTACCACTGCAACATTTAGCTTAAGACCCAATGTGCGGTTTTGGATATACTTAGGTTGATGACAACATAATGATAACAGCTATTTCATGGCTTTTTCAGCAGTGCAACTATCTGAATGTCTTAGTCTCTCACTAAGGGAAAGTGCATGTTCATTTGTTTCACTTTGCTGCCATAATAATATGGTGGATTTACCACTTTTTTTGTTCGCAAAGTAAAGATTTACCAGAAAATAAACCTAAAGATGGAAAGAAAATACTTGTACTTTGTCAGGGGTATTTGCTATGCAGTATTTAGCTGTATATGTCTATTACGTTAATCTCCTGCAATGCAAATTTCATCTTCTGAGGCCCTTCATAATTCTTTGAGGTTTTAGCTCCGCCTTGCTAATGCAATCTGCTCAGGAGAGAGGTTCTTCTCCCAGCTTCCATATTGTAGCCGAAGATGTTGACTCACTATTGAATTTTCTTTCCTGAACAACTAGAAGCAACAACTAAAAGAGCCCAGCTAATACTATACACGTCCCTTAATAAAAAGCACGAGCTATTGGCTTTTGCCAATCCATTTTAGTGTTGTCAAATTTTTTGTGTTGTTTTACGTGTTTTTCCCCTGTTAATCTGACATTTAAGTATACACCTGTGGGTTTTTAATGTCCATGCTACATTTTCTTTATTGATAGTTTGACTTTTCATCAGCTCAACTAGTTGTCAGTACTATTCATCACCCGGATTAAACATTTTTGTCCTTTAAATGTTCCCTATACCAAAGAGAAAACTTCACAAAAAGCTACATCGAGAAACTTTAGTGAACTACTGAAACAAGGCAGATGTACATATGCCAATGACACAACTGTTGATATTTGTAGGTTTGATTTTAATGGGGCTTTAGCATCATTCATGTGAAATCTATTGTGTATACAGTAATGAAGTCAAGTCTGGTATGCAACACTCTATGATTTTACTTAATTATTTGCCTAGGATTGAAACTTAAGGAATTAGCTGTGGCCCTATTATTATGATGTCCTCCTGTCATTGAAGTGTGATGTTGAAGTGCTATCTCCACAGTCTCCACGATGGATTAGGGATTTCCTGTTGAAATCCCACATTACCTGACTGAAAGAACTGTATTTTCGAATTTCAGAAAAACTTTCCTTTCAGAGACCTACTGTGTCTCATAATGATGTCATTAATTTCACACCTGGCTCAACTCTTTAGGTATGGCTTGTC
The DNA here is from genome assembly GCF_031143425.1 of Pleurodeles waltl. Classification (NCBI taxonomy): domain Eukaryota; kingdom Metazoa; phylum Chordata; class Amphibia; order Caudata; family Salamandridae; genus Pleurodeles; species Pleurodeles waltl. The sequence continues at coordinate 740,578,219 of NC_090450.1, read as the reverse complement.
AGTACAGCTGTTTGCAAAACCCATTGTTACCAATTCTTTAAAACGTTTGTAGACTGCACTTTGGCTGCGCCCAGGAGAGTATTTCTATCTCACCTCATTATATTGGCTGTTTGAGGTATCTTTCTATCTTCCATTGAGTGCTTGCATTTTACATCTCAAGCATACACTGAATCATTGAAGATTAAACGATTTTTCATGTATCCTTTCTATATAGAAAGCAATTTTTTTCATTTGTTTTTTATGAAATCAGCTCTTTGAAGTTGTTATAATCCTCCTGTGCGAGCCATGCACACAAACATCAAGTCTAGAGCAATTTAAACAACGTAGCAATGTTGGATCTTCTGGCAGGAGAATGAAGATAGACAACAGAGAAGCATTATTCAGAAATCTGGACGATTCAGTCAGTTGTAGAATAGATGTTGTTTTCATGACACAAATGGGCGTCAACTTCATTTATGTTCCACATCAAGGTAGAGGTTTTTAGCCACTGCGTCTTTGGTGAAGTAATATAGAGCAATTGAGAAATGCAAAGTAAATAAATGAAAACGCATTACAGAAATACCTTTTAAAAAAGCATGTTCTAGTTCTTTTGTTTTGCTTTGACTCAACTGTTGTATATTATTTCTATGTGCATGTTTAACTAATTTAAAAATGCTGATATTTTATCTGTGGTTTCTTATGAGTCTCGCCCGATAAACTGAACAATGTGCTATGTTCCCATAGCTCTTAATATGACTGTTTTTTTCTGATATTTAGATGGAATCTGAGGTTGAAAAGATGAAAACGTGCTTGGAGAATATTCATAAGGTAACGATAAGTGTGTGTTTAGTCCCCTCTAATTCTCGGCAGGTTGCTCAAAGGCTTTTATTGATCTAGTAGTCTGCTCAGAATCATGATCATCTAAGATCAAACCTATTAGCACGGGGTACTCCAAACATTCTCCCTGAAATCACCTCACCCTAATGTCCCATTAACCGTTCATTACTGTCCTCATTACACAAAGTCATCTGCATCTCATGAGAGACATTAAGGTCTGGCCCAGTGGATCTTCATGTTGTGCATTTGTTACGTTGCATCTAAGATCCATTTTAACAGCACACTCCATGGAGATATTTCCCATACTCACCATTCACCAGCAACATCAAAAAAAATCTCATCTAGCACACCAACTAAAGTAGAAGCAGAGGTCTGAATACATTCTTAAAAGCTATGGATTATATGACAGGAACATACAGCATGTCTGATGTACTTTTCTGATGATTCCCATGTTTAGGTGGATCAGCTGTAGTATTTATAGGTTGAGCATATCAGACAATGCTAGCTGTTGGGTTACAAAAGACCTATTGTCAGTTTACTAAGATCTTACAGTGGGCTAAAGCCCGTCAATTGGTTATCATTGGTTGTCTCTGTTACCCTCATTTGCTTGTGTCTTATTCAATGGCTTGTTATATCCATCTTGCGTTTGTCCCCCCCAACCCTCCTCACACAACTTGGGCATAGACTCCTTACTTCTGTACTTTTGCTGCTCACTTTAGGGAAGGACTCTTTGCTTAGGCACTCTGCAAGAGTGCATGTGTTTTCCAGCAGCCCCCCTCATCTGTTTCTCTTCTCCCCGTGTTGCTCTTTCTTCTACATGTGCTTCCTTCCCCATGTTGATCACTCATCTGTGTGCTTCTCTCCCACACCCTACAGTCCCTGTTGCTCTTTCTTGTCCTTATGCTTCTGTGTTCTCTCCCTCCATGTGCTGCTTTGGCCCTTCCCCATGAGATCCTCCATTAGAAACACCCACAGTTCTTTTGTTAATTTAAGTGGCACTTTTATGTTAAAAAGTCGTATTTTTTTTATTTACCAATCCTAGTAGCATCTGCATCTTTGAGGGGTAAATACAAAATTAAGGCAACTGCCACTTGTCATTCCACTGGTGCATGCATACATCCAGACAATGTTCATCATTGCCAAAAGCCTCTGCAAAGCCGAAAGGTACCAAAGGCGAGGCCTGTTGATTTTGCCAGTGCCTGTTTTTTTTTATATTTCAGACGCGTTCTTTTCTGTGCAAAGTGATATGTATTAAGGATAAGCAATTTTTAGGTCTGGCTGTTGGGGTTTTTTTCAGGGATAATAACATGAACTTTAGGTGGAATATCTGCTCAGTCAAGAATACTAGGCTTTATGCTGGACAATTGTTCATGACTTTTTGATTATCGTTTTTTTAGATAGCACCATAAATGCATCTACTAAACCAAAGAAGTACATGTTCAGTTCTGTGACCATGTTGAAGGTTTTAGGAAGTCTCTTCAATAGAAAGCCCTCTTTGTCAATCCTTGACAACACAAGAGATTGAACAAGTGTCTTGTTCTGGAATAAACTGATGGATTCCCCTAAATAAGTTGCTTTTGAAAGTGCCTACTCCTGGTCATCAGATTAATTTATACTTAAGGTCAAGAATTTTATGGAGAATGAGGTCAAATCATTTTGCACTGTCAGTGATATGTGGTTTACAGGTGAGGACACTGCATGAGTCAATCCAGGATAGAACTGGGAAAGACAAGTGTGCAGATGGGATATAGGAAAAACTAAATATTTAGGAGATTGAGTTTCAGGTGAGATATAAGACATCACTGTGAGAGGATTCTTTAACACAGATACGTGTCATAAGCACAGATAATCCTTGAGTTTTGAGTAGGAATTTTTATGTAATCATTAGAGTAGTTGAGCTGACATGAAAACTTGAGGGGGTCCCCCTGCTTCAAAGCATTGGCCATTTCTAGTTTGTGCTTGTGGCTGACACTTACAATACTACACTATTTAGCGTACAATGCATGACTGTCTGCACTACAATTCCACATTACACCACCCACTAGTGCACAACCAGCCCATCCACAGCAGTGATACTACATCAATGTTACCCCCACAAAAGCACTATCGTACCAAAAACCACTACTGCAAAAACACTCTTCTGCCTCCTCGTACCACACTGCTACAGCCCAGTACGGCACTTCCCCACATCACTGCACAGCCACCCATTATTGTTGGAAAACCATCCCCAGCTGTAATTTCCCAACTCAAAGTGCTACTTTACCATTCCCACGCTACCACCTCACTGCACCATACTTCCACCTTACAGTACTCCATAACCACTCTCCAGCACCACATTACCACTCATAGTAATCTGCTATTACTACAAGTATCACAGCACCACTCTCCTGCACAGATCTATTACTCCCCAGCAATGCACTGCCATACTACTGTGCAAGATTTCACCTTGTTGCTTCAAAATTTCTACTGAAAATAGCATCAGTTCGTTCTTAACACTTCTAATAGCATCACTGCTAAACTGAAGAGTGTTTCATTGATATTAAATAGCAGTAGTGTTACTGTGAAAATATTTCAATAGTTTTTCTCACATAGGTAAGCTAAAAATCTCTTATGTCTCTTCAAAATCAATCTAAATGTTGGGCGTCACAAGTCTTTTTCATATATAGTGGAACCAACTATTTGTCCATCTTTCTATTCTTTGAGTTCACCCCAATTGCATTTGCTGGTATATCCTATCCTATCCAGCTGCTGCCCCCATTGTCAGACTACAATAACCTTGTCCCAACACTTTCAACTTCCATACTATAACACTAACAATGGAAGAGAACTCCCACCTCGTGAACTGCAGTACCAGTCATAAAAACCTAGCACCACACTTTCAGTCTCTAGTTCTGTTTTAACTGACCACCCCCTGCACATCTCTACCACCAGGCAATCCCCAAACTACTACCACTCAACACCCTGCTATCACTTTCAGCCAGACATTACCAGATCCAGCACTGCACAATCACCCACCTCACAGTAATCCACCCCACATTTCCATACTAATAAACTGAGACCTCACATCTCTTGTACTAGGCTCACTCTTTCGCCTCAAAGCCAACCCAGGTCTTCTCTTGGATACTACTACCTCATCCGTGCACCACCAGCATGATCTTTGCAGTACCAACCTTGCCAATGGACTGCCCTCTGCACACCACCCCCTACCTCAACCACACCACCATATTAAAACCCTCACAGTGCACCTTTATGCCACTTCAGTTCCATCTCGAACTCTACACGATCACCACCTACCACCATTGTTAAGCATCATCTCACTAATTGGCAATATGGTCACAGTGACATCAAAAGGTGATATGTTTAGGCTTGGGCTGGCCATCAAGACAGTGCATGTCCTACTTGTCAGTAAAGCTACAGCAATCACTGTGAAGGCAGAGCCTGACTCTTGATAATGACTGCTCTGAAGAAGAGCACAGAGACCCTTCTAATGGACCTACTAACGCCTTCGTGCATCACTGCAACCCTTAAAATGAAACAGAATAAGTACTTTTCAACAGTACTGTAGGATTTCTCATACTACCAACACAGTAATGCAATCCACCCCAACTTGACAGTATGGACACTTCTCTACGAAAGAGCACGGCTGGACTCTGACATACAATTAAACAAGCCAGGGGAGTGGTGCGATGGTGAAAATAAATGCTGCTGATATATAAATGCTGCTGATATTTTATCACTTATGAACTCTAACTCTGATACTCTCCACCCTTATCTGACTGCTTTTTCCTGTGGGAATGGGTGGTAAGGCAGATGCTATTGCAAAGAAGAGGTTGCTGCAGAGCTGGGAAGATCAGTTCGGGGGGTACAGCATCGGACTAAGACAAAAAATAGGCCTGGGCCCCCAAATAAAAGTAGCCCCCATTAGCAAACCAGATAGCTAAACAGTGACCTACGCTTGCATATCAGGCTAATTTTGAAATTTTAAAGACACGCTGCATGGTTATTTAGTATATTATGTGAGATGGCATGCATTTTCGTTTTCTGCAGGCAATGTTTGTGGTAATATCAGTGAAATCAAGAGTAAAAACCGGCCCACCTAGCCATTAAACAGGCCCACAACCGCAAAAAAAACAGCAGCCTATGGGGCACCGCCTGAATTGCGCTATAGACCTGTCCATCCCTGCTGAGGGAGGAGAATTTTTCTCGCAGTCACGCGGCCGTTGGCTGTACTTCTATACTTTGAAAAAAATGACATGTAGTGTGTGTCACCTTCATGCCATGCTGTTGAAGAGCAGGGGCAGGCCACAGTACCTATAAGGTAACACTCAACTGAGATGGGCAGTGCAGCTGTATGCCTTGGTGTCTTCGAGTACCAAAACGGGCTGAGGCAAGAATTACATGGTACATGCTCATGCAAGAACATGGGAAATCCTAGACTTTTTTTAAAACCAGGGCAACAAAAAATATTTAAATATCTGCAGACGTTTTGACTGTAGATTAATATTGGATTATGATTTCCCATTTTTCACGCCACACAGAGGGCTGGTACCCAGAAAGAGATATTGATGCACATTTCAAGTGAGGCTAACATAGGGGACTCTTCTAATATGAGCAATGATATACAACTTGTGTGCCAAGGCTAGGCCTTGAAAATGCCCAATGCAGTTTTGGTTGATGGAATGGAAGGGCGAGCCTTCACTGAAAGAAACCACAATATAGTGCATGGGTAGTTGCTTAGGCATCGAGGCTGTGCAAATTCATACAAGGCTGGTGGAGGGTAAAAAATGATGTGTTAAACTAGTCACATAGATCTTCATATGAGCCTTATCAAATCCTTGCCTATAGTGCTGCCTCAATGTTGTTTTTTAACTAAATTGGTGAAATAGAGTACTCTGGCAGTTTGTGAGTCCCACCTTCTCTGCAGAGTTCACTAGAGGATATTTCTGCCCTTCTTATGAGTGGCACATTGGGCTCAAGAAATCCTCCATTTGCCTGCCTCAAACAGCCAGGGAATCACCTCCATCAAAACAGGAACTATGGTGGATAGAACATCTGGGAATCCCTGAAGGAATGAATGTGACTTATTCATGTAATTGTTATTTGTATGTAATAGCATGAAAAGTATTGTGAAAGATATGATTGTGTAAACACAGTTATAGTTAACTATCAACATAAAGAGATAGTTTGCCGTGATTGTGGAAAATAATTTGTGGGATATTTAAATGTCACTTTACAAGTGGACTACAGCTGCATCTCAGTGCATTGTTATTCTTTTCTTTTCTTTGCTGGCAATTTATAAACCTGACCACAAGTCTCTAGCTCTGACTTTAGTCCAGTGTGTGAACATCAGCAGTCTTAGAAATGTACATTTACAGAATGCTTTACATTTTTTTAATTGTATATTTTGCTTCTTTTTATACACTTCATTAATTTGTTAATGTTAATTAATTTTTTAAGCTGTTGTGGTCTCCGTGTAGGCTTTGTGGGCTACCGCTGGTCCTGGGATCAGAGGTTAAGAACCACTGACACTTAGTTATAAACGTCACACTTTAGCATCATTAAACTTGCACAGATGTGCTTTTAGTTCACAAAGACTCAGAGCCACCAAACCATCTACTACAAAATTGTCACATGAATTCAGGCAGGTTCAGGGCCACAAACCTGGTGGGCATAACCGTTTTCCTTCCAACCATGGCTCGGTATTCCAGATCCAGGATCCATGTAGCACAGAAAGGATACTTTTTTGTTGCATAGGACAGGATTGAGTTGAAAATATTTTTTATTGATGGTTATCTGAAACCATTTCAATAGAACAAAACGTTACGACTGGGCCTCAACAATAGATCTGAAGCAGAAAATAAACACAGGCTCCTCCAAAAACTAAAATATTGAAAAAAACCTTTGTAATTATCAATATTAATTTAATGTAAACCATATTATAATCTCCAGTCATGCCTCTTTTCATCCATTTGATAGTCAAATATAATTATCAACCCATAGACTGTGCTTACCTTGCCTCAGAGGTACTATCAATTTTTAGGGAATGTAACATAAGAACACTGAGAGTTACAAGGTGTAGATGTCACATATTCTTCATACTTGTAGGCATTATATGGTAAGAGTGCAGAGTCCAAAGAAACACAAAGTCGGGAATTAAAACATAATGCAATGGCTAAGGTTTTCTGTACAAAAGAGACCTAACTGCCACCCACAAGTACCACAGTAAGTTACTTTGCTTGAATGTACTTATTCACAAAGCTAGTGGGAAAAGTGGCACAAACAGTATTCGTGGCTGTTTTGGCACTAACACTTATCTGGAGCTGAGCTTGCATTTTGTATTGACTCGTCCCACCCACTTTCACAGTGAGTGCACACGTACAAAAGTCGTGATATCACATAGAAAAAAAGATTTAAACATTTTTGAGTGTGTTAGTCCACATTTTTGCCCTTCTTTCTTAACCAGGCACAAAGAGTCTGAACATATCCTGTGCAAATATTGTTTGTGCTTTGGAGTGGTTACATATGTTTATGATGTGAATGTGGATATGTTGAAATGGTTCCATAATGTGATACCACCATAAATGTATGTGGCTTTAGGCAGTTATGGAACTCTGAGGTGACTTGCAATATTCTTTTGAATGTTTCGTGGGGAAGAAGGGGGCCGTTATTCTATATAATAAGGGGTTATTTGTCAATACATTATAATTATGACCTACCTTTCGGCCTTGTATAGATTTTTTAAATAACAAAAAACATATTTTTTGTTTACACTTTACACTGAAATTCGGCAGTTTCTAAGTGCTATTAATAGCGGATGTTTTCCAGTTTAGTGGTTCTCCTTGTACCCACCTTTGAAGGACACAAGGCTTAGTCGGCCTTTCTCTGATTCAAATTTTGCTGCCTGCAGAACCCATCTTTCTGCAGCTAGTGAAACTAGTGGTGAAACGGTTGCTCTTGTTTTTGCTTGGCTGGCTTGAGCAGCTTTTCATGGCACAGGCTCTCGTCAGTGGCAGGTGGCTGGTCTATAATGCACAACATCTCAGTTAGTGGACTCCTTGTTTCAGGGTCGATGTTGCGGAGTGGGGAGGAGATGATCATCCAGACCAGCAGAGGGACACTTGATTGTGCCCTAACATAACTATTCAGTTGTAATTAATTATAACAAGTGAGTAGTAACATAATTTTCATTTTATGAGTGCAGTCTAATGTCAGCATGTGTTTAGCCAAAAAATAAGTTCACCCATTTATAAGGAGGCTGACCACTCTCAACTATTACATATGGAATAAATAACACCGCTTTACATTTAAGAATACTGCGAGTCATTGATGAGCTCATTGACTACACAGAGGAGCAAGACCAAAGGCACGGTGACTTTGCAAGGATGGCTTTCTATGCACTTTTATAATACATGGGATTTTGTAATCCTTGTGTAAATGCCCGTCTTGACTTTCTTTATAATTGGTGACTTCTGATGCACCAAGTTGCTGATTAAGAAAGGCTATCAGAACTCGACTATTATAAGTTATTACAGTTGAGTTCTGACATCACAAAGCCTGCTGCCAGAGCCAGCTGCCAGGGTGAAAGACGGGTCAGGACATGAAGCGTGATTGGAGCAGCTGCTTAAGGCAACCAACAGAACATTGCTTTTCTTTCTTCAGCTCTGTTTTAAAAGTTTACAATGAAAAGCAGAAAGAATATGTTTACTTTTTGTGCTCCTTATACAGAGAAAACCTAGAATCTTTATACATGCTTCACCACACTTCGAGCTACTGCACCTTTTTAAAAAAAGAAAACAAATCTGACTTGCATTCAACTGTTTACAATATCTGTTGCAACGGAAATCTAACAGGTTTTTGATGTATTTAATTTTGCATTAGAGGTTTTATGTTTATTCTTCATGTTGGCAAACATGCTCGCTGTTTCATTTGAAAGTGCTACATACCAAGTTTTTAAGTGGTTTGATGGAAAGGTGACGGTGCGACCATGTATTATATGGGATGAAGTACCTCTTGATGTACATGATAAGGATATTGCAAGTCACCTTGGAGGTCCATAACCTTATAAAGGAACTTGGCCTTTGGCGTGTTACGCTATATGTTTATGGAACTCCTTGGCGACCTGCAATGTCCTTTTAATGTACGTCAGGGGGAATTTATCCCTAATATTATTTAGCAGGGAATATTATGTTTCTTAAAATATATGGTTGCGTCATCATTTTTACTGCAACTGTTGTAAGTCCTTAGTCTATAGTGACTCTTCTAGTGTTCAGCGTAGGTCTTTCAAAGGCCTCTCTGAGTTAGAATGTGTCAGATCATGCCGGAAGATTCCATCTCTCCTTCTAAAGACCTCCAGCAGTGCAATGAAAAGCACACTGAATCATAAATGTCTCATCAGAGCCTAATACATATTTTTAGAGGGGAAAAGTTCAGAAGAAAGGGAGCTGAAAAACTACTTATCATTTTTTTTGTTGAAGTGGCAGGCGTAATTGTGTTTTATACTCTGCACTCTGTTCTTGCAGCACATATTATGATGTCAAGACAAAACTGTAATTATTGTAGTAGAGTGGTAATGCTGTTTTCATAATACAAGTTAGTAGTAATATCCCAACAAAATCGGAATAAGAAAATTATTTAGTTTTTTTAATTATTGCATGCTTCTCTTTACTACATCTTACAGTGATAAATCTTGCGGTGTACATTTTTTCAGAAGGGTACAACATGACATCTGACAGAGCCCCTCATCTCTGGGCAAATGTCATTCTTAGAATTCTCATCATAGAGTGCTATGACCCATGGTTCCAGGCAAGGGAGGTGATGGCACTTTACACTTTGAAGAAGGTTAAAATACAGCTTAAAAAGGAAACTCGGGAAATCTCTACCACCAACTCCACTCACACAAAAGTCTCACATGAACACATACACACCACTCATAAATAAGACCTTGTATAATGGCAAACCACGTTCTATTCTTAGGTACTGGTTATTACTGGACTTTTTCTGAATGTATCTGTCTTTCCAGGTGATAAGAAAGGCCAACGATATCCTGTGCAGTATCAGCCAGCCCTCCGTGTGCTCCGAGGTCCTGCTCTCTTCCCAAGGGACTGCCTATATCTTAGGTATTGTATGCGATGGGGGGACAAAACTGTTCCGCGCCACAATTCCACACTGAACTGATACATGAGTGCTCTAGTGTGTAGTTTTAAATTGCTCCATAATGTGTAGCACATACTTTGATGCTCTGATGCATTGAGAGTGAACGATGAAAAGCCAGTGAAGCTGCAGATAGGTAAGACCTAGTATAACGACTGCTAAAATAGATGGTAAGCTAAAAATGGATAGAAAAGGCTGACTCGGTGGTAGCATTCCACACAATTGTTTTCTTAGTCAACAATGACAGAAAGAGAAAATTCACAGGCAAATTAGGCTTTGTCTCAGTCATAGATGGGTCTTTAACTGGTGTGTAGATTGCAGGCGATCCATACTTTGTTTTAAATACGGGGGGATATCCTTACAGAGGCCACACTGGTCAGGGGAGAGTCCTCGGAGTTCCCTATTTGCCCATCAGGGATGGGCGGGGAAAGAGGATCTATTTGAAGAAACGTTTCCAAACTTTTCCTGAGGATGTAAGAGGGTTGCTTGTAAGGTTACAAATCATTTTAATACTTTGTGTGTTAAATGTTATGTATAGACTTCTAAGCAGTAGTGGGAAAATTGTACATGAAACAGCAAAAAAACTCAGAAATACAAGTAAATAGATTTTCTGAAACGAAACAAACATGGTACATTTAGTTCACAGAGACAGTTTTAAACCAGAAGTCTTCGCCAGATGGTCTCCTTTCTCTGCTTCTCTGGGAGCGGTGGTCCCCGGAGGGGTTAGTGACGTAAATTCTTTACTAGTGTTTAGTCTTCATACTACAGTTTATATCAAAAGTAAATCCATAAAATCGTCCTCGAAAAAACAATGCCACTAAAATGAATGTAAAAATACATATCGATTCAGTGCATCATAGTTGGCTGCAAATATAAATTAGGAACCAGATGATAATGTACAAAGCACAACAGTTTGAAAAAATTGTAGGAAAAAGCAGTTGCATGGGCTATGGAATAGGTGTCGTGTAGGTCTTTACCTGTTCATTATTTCAGAATTCGATATATTCCATATGTGGCAGTGGTTTATAGTAAATGAACGGTTCCTCTAATGGAGTTTTGGCCTAGGGTGTAGCTGTGTGCCTGTGTGCGCCTCCCCTGCTCTAGTGGAAACCTGATGTGTAACAAACAAGCTGGAAGGATATGGTCTGAATTTGAGGCCTGCATCTGCCCGGTACACTTTTTATGGTATAAGAAATACAGGCGAGTAATACCCTGACAAAATACCAAAAACAACCATTTACTACCATGCGCTAGATTTAAAAACTGGATTGTGTAAAACTTCTATGGCATAGTAAAAACCCTGAGCTAATATGTATGGACGTGGCAAGTGTGATTTTTTGTTTGCAAGCATGTACAGTAGAAATTAAAATCTTTAAAACTAGCATTTGCAATGCAATGGGTCTAGCGTTTGCTCGAGTTAGAGCTATTAGCTTTGTAAATTCCTAACTGGACTTTTGTTGCCACATAAATTGAAAATGAAAAGTAAAACAGTTGACATAAGCGAGCCAATTCAAAGCACCACGCCCACCAGGAGCATGAGCGCGAGGGAGAGACACAAAAGGAAAAATAAGTTTGCTCGCAGTCAGAAGTATCAGTAAACGTGCAATTATCCATGTAACAGGGTCGATGGCCAAGGCGGTAACAAAACTGCCCCAAGGAGGGACACATTTTAAGCACTTACCAATGATAACAAAGGGTTATTGAAAGGCAAGGCCATGAACGAGTGATGGTGATGGGCGTATGGTGGGCATGGTTGATAGCCCACAGATACATTACAACATGTCAGAGCACTTGCACGCTCGACCTAAATAAAAAAAGAAGAAAATAAACCAAAGCAGCACTTGACCCACCAACCCTGCCACTGAAGTGCACTATTTATCAGGTAATTGTGCAGCTGTGATTAGAAAAAATGCTCTAACTGAACTTGCAGTGCAGACACTGGATAAAGTGAATTGTCTCAGGTGCCCATTCTGTATCTGTCTTGGGCAGAAGCCAAATGTGAAGAACATTTGAACAGACCACTGGGGGAAGAGGCTGACAGTAAGCCCTTGTACATATATTAATATATATGCACACCCTTATTCCGAACACCTCCACCAGGAGGTGTGAATACAGGATCTTTAGAGACTCCACTTGCAAAAGTCCTACCACTTGTTTGGAAACTGTTATAACTCTCATGTTCATTTACAAGCCCTCATGCACCCTTTCAATCAAAATGATTCCATGTTGCATTTCGGAGTTTCCTTCTGTTCAACTGCTGCATTATGGTGTCTGCATGCATTATTTGAGACCGATAGCTGGAGATGAGATTTCAGTTACTCACAGCTATTGTATGTTTAAACCAGTCTCTTTGCAGATGTGTGTAATGTGGAATGGCATGTTTTGGCATTCTTTCAACCTGCAGTTTTTCTAGCTTCTACATTTACTTGGGCCTCCACTCTGTAATGTAGTTGAACCGCTCCATGAAAACCTGAACATTGTCTGAATATTTATTGTTCTTGCTATTCTTTTTGTAGTGTCCTATTCTATTGCTGTGTTTTTTCTTTTTTCTAGTGTACTGCTTCAATCAGTGAGACCCACTAACGTATGGTTTCTCTGTTAACCCGTCGCTACCTTTAGCCACTGCAGTGCTTAATTTGTCCTTATTGTTTCCGGTGCAGAGCAGCGGCACTTATTTTTGAGGGCTGGTGCTTATTTTTCTGCCTCAAACATTTACTGCGAGCAAAAGACACATACGAGAAAAACGTAGAAAGAGAAAAACGAAAAAGCGTTGCAAAGGGAGAACGCAGAAATCTGCAAGAGTGAGCTGAAGGGGCAGGGAGTGGCTTTAAATGGATTGAAGACGCTCGAGATGGCTTCAGGATTACTCTGCCTCAGTATTCTGTGTTCGCACATTTAATTGCAGCAGCCGTGTGTTTAAGAGGAGGGCTTTGGGCACCAGTGCCTTTTTATTTACAAATGAATCACTGAGCCGCTGTATCCTGCTTCCCTTGCTTCGGGGTTCACTGGCAAGTTCTTGCTGAGTCAGCAAGTCTTTACAGTCGGAACCTAAGGGATATATCATGACAAAATACCTCTTTTGGAGATACTGAACTTTTCAAGATTGAATCACTTGTAACAAATAACACAAAGATTGTACCTGGAACAATCTTCACTGTAAGTGGAGAATGTCTCTACAAAGAACCCATCTAATTAAGTGCCAGTGTCAACACAAGTTTCAATACAGTGTATGCTTTCAGGATATGAGACAGTGTGCCAAGTAGGAGCAACGCACTGGCAGCATGGATACCCTTGAATGAATACAAATATACATGTAATGCAAACCACATAAAAGATTGAGAAGATGGGAAATCATTATAATCATCCAGGTAACTCGAGAAACTTGTAGAAGGCCCTCATTACAAGTGGCCCCAGAAATTAGCGTGTTTTTCCTCACCCCTTGAGTTACTGATAGGAAATATACAGGTAATTTAGGGAATGGACAAAATCTAGCCCATTCGCGATTAGTTCATAAGGGTCCACCAAGAAATGAAGAATTACTGGGGGAATCAGCATTTCTGGGCCCAATGTTCTGGTAACTCATTTTGCTCAAGGCCTTCTTTCAGAAACGTTAGCTGAAAGGAAACAATCCAGTGTTCCCACAGGTCTTATAATTCTGATGGGGTCAATAACCAACCCTACTGGAATTAAGTGACTACTCATAATTCACAACTGACAAAAAGATTTTCTTCAGTACTCTGCAGAAGTGAATGATCAAGAGAGCCTGATGAAAGTGACGCAAACTGCATATTGTGTGTAGCAGTGGTGTGACTCGTGAAGACTTGGGCCATCTCTTGTGTCCAGATCTGGGCTGGAGAGGCTGTGATCATGAAACGTCACTCTCCAGTCTCTGCTTGCTTCAGTTTTTCTTGTTCCTGATCCCCAGCCCACTGAATTTCATTGTTGATTATGGTGGGGATGACGACCGAGGCCTCTCATGTTGTGACCAAATAGCTTCTATTTGTGACTTAGAATAACTTTCAATAGTTGGTATTTTTGCTGGGCTGGCTGATGGCAAGTGCTTAACTTTAGGCAGGTCCATGGGGTGCTATAACATACTTGATAGGTGCTGTGGCTCCCAGGTACATAATATATTTCACTTGTAGTTGGGATTGTTATTCAGGCCAGGGAGGTGGTATCCTGTTTGCTTCCCTGAAGGGCTGGATTTTCTTGAGTTGGTTCTGTAACTGAGGAGGAATTTTTTGGGTCATTCAATCTCACTGTGTATTGCATGCATTATTTCCCCCCCTTTTTACTCCTGCTTCACTGAAATCCATTTTTCTATTTTCATACAAGCAGGAGTTGCAGAGGTTTACAGAGTTTCTAAGAGAGTTGAAGGGGGAATGAAAACTCTACATATTGCAAATGAAACACTGCAGCTCTTTCTTAGAGACATCGACTTGGCTTGGAACAATCTGCAAGCCTTTCTCTCGCTGTGTCCATCAGTGCTCCACATGTTGGTAAATAACCCATTTAATACGATTCTAAATAGGGCAATAAACACTAATCTTAAAGCATGCCTTGTATAATACAGGAGCTTGAAAACCCATATTCTCCTGATGATTCATTTTCTTCTATTAATTTTTTCATATATTGAAGTGTTGACAGTAGCTACAAGTTGTTGATTTGTACTGCACTATTGAGCAAAGGCTTTTTGAGTACTTTAATTTTAATTGATGTTTTCCTCTTGGCAATTGTATTCTACGCACATCAATCCCAACTGTCCCAATGCACGCATCACATGTCAACGTTACCTAGGACAGTAACCACTCATATGAAATCTCTACCAAGGGTATGCTGCCCAGCATGCGCCAGGTTTTAAATGGTGTTAAACAAGGACTAGAATAAATCTCCCCCACAGAGATCAGATGGCTGTGCTGGTAGAGGAAGATTTGAGGCTTGAAACTTTAGCATGGTGAAAGGGGTCCTTGTAGCTCAGGAAGATGAAAGGACATGGAGTAGGCGGACTTTCTAAAGTGTCCATCAGTTGTCTTGTTAAGAAAACTATTTGCTTGAGGGGACTGATCATTCTCTGTGAGAGGGAAACATAAGATGTTAGGGTGCTTGTGAAGGAAGGCTGTAATTAATAGGGCAAAATGAAGGAAGGAATTTCTTGAATCTACACACTTTATTGTCCGATAGCATAGCACTTAGATAGTGGATCATGGTGATATGTCAAGATGAGAGTCAGAGAGCTATCTTAATGGAGCCAGTCCCTGAATTAACAGATGAAGTGGCCTTAAGCTCTGACATGCCATAACGCAAGATGAAGCATGGCTTCTCACACTTTTCTTAACAATATAACCCCTAGACAATCGGTACACTGTATGATTTTACAAAACCTTAATCAAAGAATTAGGTAAGTCCAGTCCATGTTATTTAACTATTTTTAAGATTCTGTTACAAGAGGCGAGGAGCGGGAGGGTGTGGGGAGGGAGGTTAGCTGCTCTTCTTCAAGCTCCTTTCTGAGCTCTGCTGGCCAAATATTTGTTACAAGGAACCAGGTTGCAACTCACCTAACTTTGCTTAAGACATAGAGATAAACCTTTGCCTTGCCTGCAAGATTGATATAGGAAATATACACTTGAAAGGATGCTGAAACCTAGGCCCATTCCACTAAGTGCAGCAGCAGTAAAAGCTGACACTCTGAGTCTTGAGAAGACTTGATGTGATATCTGAGAAAGTGCCATACAACAGTAGTATGCAGCAGATGTGAGAGAATTTGTGTCTGAAACACCAGACATCACTGCCCTTGAGCAGGAGTGAGTGGGAATACAGCCTGAAGCATGTGTTTGTAGGGATTTTACCATCTGGCCACTAGGTGGTGCTCATGAAGGCATCTCTGAGTTCCTGCCTTTATTCCTGAATATGATTTAATACACTTCTACAGCTTGCATTCCCAGACCCACTTCATATTTGAGTCCAGGCTTCTGCACCACCTTCCTGATGCATCATGGTCCCTGTATTCTTTCTGTCTCCAGACCGTGCCCTGATCATGTCCTGGTGGTGGTGCTCTATTCCCTCTCTTGATTCCTGGAACCTGAGGCTTTTCTGACCTCTTTATACCTGCTTCTCCTTTCTCTTTCTTGCCTCTGACCCATACTCTGTTCCTGGATTTTCTGTGTCCTTCCTGGCATCTGCTAGTTTCCATGATCTTCGCCGTTCCAAGTCCCGCTTCGGTCTTCCCTTCATTGGTGGTTACTGACTCCTTGCAGCTGGCTCTCCTTGAACCTGTGCTTCCACCCTGAGCCTCCTGCTATTTCTTCCTGGTGAGCCTAGGGTGCAGCGGCTCATAACTGACCTTACTGCTGAGCCATCTTGAACCCTGCTGATCCTGCTACTATACACCAGGGTGGCCCTTTGATTTCTCTTTTCATTGTTGTTTGATTCTGTGTTCCTAGTCTCTCTAGTTATTGTGTTGGTTGCCTTTCTCTTGTTTAGCCTGCCCCTTTTTTCCACTGTTTGCCTTGTTTTTAGTTCTGACAGGTCACCTCCAGACCTGTCTTGCATAAGCATATTCCTTGTCTCGTATTTCTGTGTTTCTGTTATGACTGCATATTCTTGTTATTTTCTATAGTTAGTGTGCAGATTGATTTCAGTTTAGACTGGAATTCAGAGGTTTCAGTTTAGACTGGAATATTTCTGTTTTCTATATTCCGATCCTGTTCCTGGGCCTTATTACCGTTCAAATTTTGCCTGAGCCAAGTTCCAATTTATATGTATCTTTGTCTTCTTGTGTGTTTATATGATTATCCTGATTTGCAATGTTTGCCAAGGGTACCCCTTAGACTCTAAGGCTTGTGTCTTTGGCACAGAGAACCAACCAGTGCTCCTCTATATGACCTGCTGGGTGGCTCCTGAACTCTATGAGAGTAATTTGCTCCTTGTCTTCTCATAAGATCCTTTTCACCTCACAGAGAGATCACCTCCAAGGAACAGACAAACTACCATTTATTATAGTTTGTGTATCATTTCCCTGCTTTTATCTTCCTGTTATTTGTACTTGTTTCAGCTTCATAGTCTGTTAACTTCATAGTTTACCATACAGACATCTGACTCCCTATTCACTGTCTGTTCCAACCTGGTTCTGTCCTGCTTCGCTCCCAGACTTCAAGTATTCTGTTGTTTATATCTAAACTCTTCTCTACAAAGCTTTTGTCCCCACATAGAGCAATTGCCCCCATTACCTTGTCTTGTGCAGAACTCTTGTGTCCCTGACAGTTTGTCCCAAACTTTACCAGACAGTGTCTGTGATGGAAGGGCACAAATAAGGCCATGGTAGATGAGGGGGACTCTACCTGGGCACTGGATGCTGAGGCAGGTACACGCTGTGAATGAAGGAGGCAATTTACATCAAGATAACTGTTTGACAAGAGCTGTGCGTGGATCCAGAGAAATAATCTCCATGGCCCCTTTCCTTGAGAGTGTACATCCCCAGTGTTGTTTCACTACTGACTGTTGCCAGAGCTCTTCCCATCAGTACATCAAAAAGGAGAATATAGAGTGGGCTTGGGATGATCCCTCTTTATCCATTCGTGTTCATGTAGTTTGCCATTGCGTGATTGGGTGACTGCAAGGCCATGGCATTTTGATGATGGTTACGTCATGTATCCATTTGAATAAACTGCAGATGCAACACATTGTGTAGCTTTACCTAGTCGCTGTTCTTTGATGTAGCTACTTTGCTGGCAAAATGACAATTTAAATACTGATTTGTGGCTTTAGTGCTTGCTATTTGAATACCTAAGCCTGCCATGAAATGAAGTCACAGTGCAGCTCATTGATCGCCTATTCATGTTCATTTGTTTTAGTATGCAGTCATGACAATATGTCCTCGGATACAGGCATCTTTCAGAACAACACATTGGCCCTTTGTCAAAAGCATCAAAAATGTAATACTGTATTGCAGTGCATAAGTTGAACATACAAATCGAAGACAAACTCCATCTTCTGACTCAACTTTGTTTTAGAAATGGGGTCTCTAGTTGGCAGTGGTTTGCACCCTGTTCACGTAGGGACCCTCACTCTAGTTGGGGTAATGGAGTCACACAGCTAAGATACCCCCTGCTCACCTCCTTGGTAGTTTGGCTCAAGCAGTTAGGCTTATCCCAGAGGCAAGGTGTGAAGTATTTGTACACACACACACACACAGTAGCACAGTGAAAACACCACAAAAGTACTCCACTCCAGTTTAGATAAATAAGCAATATTTATCTCAGTAGAACAAGATCAAAATGACAAATATCCAACATATACCAGTAAAGATACAAATTTTCAAAGATTAAATTAAGTATATCGCTTAGAAATACAATAGCTCCAACTGGGGCTATCAAAACTGCTTGACAAAGTTGCTTCCAACTGTCCAGGGCCACCCGCGAGGGAGAGAGACTGGCCATAGAGTCAAGTAGACCCCAGTTGGAGTACCTTAGAAAACGATGAGGAAATAAAGACATTGCACGGAGTTGGGGAGATGAGGCGCCGCTGGAGCCAGTGTGGCGCTGGTTCCTTACTGCCAAGGTGGAGGTGAGACATTTGTTTCTCACAGCTAGGCAGGGAAGGTTGAGGCGTTGGCTCCTTGTGGTTGCAGAGGAGGAGATGCAGTATTAGCAGCGAGGCATCGATTCCTTACGAAAAGACAGGGTTGATGAATCCAGCAGGTCAAGACATGAGGCATCGACTTTGCAGTGTCTCGATCACGCCACAGGGCCACAGATGCTGCGGCACAGTCAAAGTCGGGTGCAACGGACGTCAGTGACACAGCACTCTGGACTTACGCTGTGGCAGGTCTTCAGAGGCAACGTAGCAGCATCAGGGCCTGCGTTGTAAGTCATGGTTGTGGCACTCAGCAAGGACCACGGCTCCAGTACAGGCAGCGGAACGTGGTCAGAGAGCAGCACCGGTTCCAAAATAGTTTTGGAAGTTGATGCACTAGTTTCTAACAGAACTCACTCCCAGGGTCCCAGGAACTAGATTTGGCACCACTTAGCAAGTCAGGCCTCTCAGCAAGAGAGCCCAGGTGCTGGCAGGTGAAGTATTTGATGTTCCTGAGACTTCTTAGCAGGAGGCAAGCTCAGTCCAAGCCCTTGGATTACCTTGGAAGCAGGATGTAGAAAGCCAAGTCCAGTCATTTTACTCCCAGGACAGAAGCAGCAAGCAGCAAGCAGCAGCCAAGCTAACAAAGCAACAGGTACAGTGGCGGTCCCTCCTACAGCATCCAGCTCTTCCTGGCAGAATAGCCCTCAGTCCAGAAGGATTCTAACTGTGTGGTGTCAGAGGTTCAGTACTTATACCCATTTTTGTCTTTGAAGTAAGGGTGGGGGGGGTGAGCTCTGCTTTTCTGGCGGAGTTAACTGAGTTTTTGTCATTCCGCACTCCGCTTGGAGCGCAGAGTTCTGCGAAAAACTCCTCTAGCTCCGGCAGTGAAGCAGAGCTCACTGCATGTGCACTGCAGCGTTGTTATGGGCCACACACTGCAATCGCAGATAGTCTGCGTTTGCACTGTGTGGCCCATAACAACGCTGCAGTGCACACTCTGCCCAAAGAAGATGTTGGTGCAGTCTAGCATGGCCAAGGAGCAGCTACATGGTTCTGCTGAGGAGCAGCACCTGCACCGGATCCAGGCCTCACTCCTTACAGTGTCCTCAGCAGCCTGGGAGTAGGGGGCAGTGGGAGGCAGAGAGCCAGACCGTTGGCAGCGGGGACCCAGGTAAGATCCTTGTTTCGCTTTCTCTTCTATTTGCACACAGGGGCCGACACTGGGTATGGACAGTATTTGCACATGAGGGGGGCGGGGGTCTGTGCTTGTAAAAAAGGAAACTTGCAGTCAGAGCTCCACTTGGAAAGAACCTGTTTCCCCAGAGTTCCTGGGAAAGGAAGTGGTGTTATGTGGTACGGTGCTAAGGCCAGCAGGGAGAGCTGGAGACCAGGGGAGCATCTGAGTGGTAGTCCAGCAGCCCCCGCCAGATAGAGATGTGTGTGGCCTGAGAGAGTGCCTTAGAGCCCAGTGGCAAGCAAGGCTAGGCACTTTGTGAAAATACCAGGCTGTGGTGGTGAACTGGTTTGCTGCTGCTAGTGCTGGGCCCTAAAGCAAGAGCAGACTAACGCTGTGTGTAAGTGCAGATGAAGCGTTTGTAAGGCTGGTGCAAGACAGGGGGTGTGCTTGGCCCTCCGAAACAAGTTTGTGAAGGAGGGCAGTTGGTGAAGGAAAGTGTGCAGGTGTGGCTCAAAGCTGGTGGGCTGTGTCAGCAAAAGAGGCCTGAAACTGCAGCTTTCGCTGCCATTTCGGCGTACCCTGATATAGTAGAGTTGGTGGCACTCCACCACGCGTAGATATCTGTGGAATTCCATGGAGTTTTTACCCAACTCCGTGGAATTCTGCAGAGTAGAACTCCATCTGCTCCACCCACCACTACTATGAAGTAGGCAAACTTCAAAGAAAAGTCTTTGTACGGCACAAGACCCTGCCTTTCCCTGCCCTGGCCCCAGACACAGTCCAGGTGGTTGGAGACTGCTTTGTGTGAGGGCAGGCACATCCCTATTCAGAGGCAAGTGTCCGCTCCTCCCACCACTCTAGCTCAGGAGGACCCATCAGCCTGGTAATGGGCCATCAGGATATGCAGGACACACCTCAGCTCTCTTTGTGTGACTGTCTAGAGTGAATGCACAAACAGTCCAACTGTCATCCTGACCCAGACATGTATTCAGCAGACAGACAGAGGCACAGAATGGTTAAGCAAGAAAATGCCCACTTTCTAATAGTGGCATTTTCAAACTCACAGTTCAAAAACTAACTTCACCAAAAGATGTATTTTTAAATTGTGAGTTCAGAGACCTCAAACCCCATATCTCTATCCGCTCCCAATGGGAAACTACACTTAAAAGATATTTCAAGGTAATTTCCATGTTACCCTATGGGCGAGATATTCCTTGCAATAGTGAAAAACAAACTTAGTGAAATACAGCTATCAAGACAAGTAAAACACACCTGTACACGCCCTACCTTTTAAACACACTGCACCCAGCCTATGGGGCTGTATTGGGCCTACTTTAGGGGTGACCTACATGTAGTAAAAGGGAAGGTTTTGGCCTGGCCAGTGGGGGCACTTGCCACGTAGAAATGGCAGTTTAAAACTGCACACACAGACACTGCAGTGGCAGGTGTAAGACATGTTTACAGGTCTACTCATGTGGGTGGCACAGTCAGTGCTGCAGGCACGCTAGTAGCGTTTGATTTACAGTCCCTGGGCACACAAGGTGCACTTTACTAGGGACTCACTAGTAAATCAAATATGCTAATCATGGATAAACCAATCGTCAATACAATTTAGACAGGGAGCACTTGCACTTTAGCACTGGTCAGCAGTGGTAAAGTGCCCAGAGTCCTAAAGCCAGCAAAAAAGAAATTCAGCACAAGATCAAAGCGGGAGCTCAGAAGCAAAAATACAGGGGAAGCCACAACAAGAGCAGACCGGTCTAACAACTTCAGAACTGTTTTCTTTGAGGGTATGGCATAATAGACACCTCTTTTAATTCCTCATCATTATTATTATTAAGAAAACACACCTACATGTGCATGGATAGCTGGTCAATAAGTAAATAGTGTGTTTTATAAACAGTATGTTTTTGTGCTTTTCATTAACAATACTATGATTTGTAAGCAAGAAGTCTAGAAATGGATTCATTTGTGCAGACATATTTAACCTACCACACATAAACTGAAATAGCTATCAACTGTTATCTACTATATCTATCCATCATACCTAACTGTTAAAAATTGGGTCTCTAGTTGTCAGCGGTATGCCCACTGTCCAAGTAGGGACCACAGTCCTAGTCAGTGTAAGTCAAAATGCATGACCTAAATTAACCTGTGCTCACCCACTGGTAGCTTGGCACGGAGCAGGCAGGCTCAACTTAGAAGGCAATGTGTAAAGTATTTGTGCAACACACACACAATAATCCCAGGAGGTACACCACAAAAAGACTACATACAGATGTAGAAAATAAAGCTTGTTTATCTGTATAAATCAAGATCTGAAAGATACAGATCCAATTCATCAATTGCTAAATATTCACTCAGCAGGATTAAGTAAAACAAGGTTGATAAAATAGAAGAGGTTGTGCTGGCGCTCCTCAGCACAAGTGCGCATTGATTCCACAGATTGCAGTAATGTCCTGGATGCACTCTTCTCGAGGAGTTGCTGAGTGATTCACATGTGAGGTTACCAGGAGAGCAGGTAGGGACTGCGAGGGAACTGGGAGGTGGCCAAGTTCAGCAAGGCCACTCCAGGTGCTTGAAGAAGGTGTGCGTTGAAGATTGGCAGGGCAGCTCCAGGCGAGTGAAGAAGACCAGTGGCAACATCCATTCCGGATGATTGAAGAAAGCAAGCGGCAAAGTCTAGCAAAGCTGCTCGGGGTGACTGAAGCAAGCAAGTGAAGAAGTCTTGCAAAGCCACTCAGGGTGATTGACGAAAGCAAGCAGCAAAACTTAGCAGAGCCGCTACAGGTAATTGCAAAGTCTAGGAAAGCCACTCAGGGTGATTGACAAAAGTGGGTGGTGAAGGTTAGCAAAACCGCTCAGAATGGTTAAAGAAAGCAAGCGGCAAGGTCCAGCAAAGCCGCTCGGTTTAATTGACAAGCGAGCAGTGAAGGTTAGCAGAGTTGCTCCGAGTGATTGAATTAAGCAAACGGCAAAGCCTAGCAAAGCTGCTCTGAGTGATTGATGAAAGCAGGTGGTGAAGGTTAGCAGAGCCATTCTGGGTGGCTGAAGAAAGCAAGTGGCATGGTCCAGCAAAGTCGTTTGGCATAACTGAAGAACGTGAGCAGCAAAGGAAAGCAAAAGCCACTCAGAGTCACTCTGGTTTTGGTGGATGAGCCTTGGGCTACCAGGCAGAGATCAGCAGTCAGCAAGGTGACACAGCAAGGCACGATAGCAGTTCCAGGAAACAGTCAATCCTAGCAGAGTGGCAATCCTCAAACAAAGCAGTCTTTACTCCAGCAGCATTTCCTTGAGTTCAGATATGTACTGCTTTGAGTGGGTCATGGACCCAATACTTATACTAGAAAGTGCATTTTGATGCGGTGTTAGAGTCACCAGATCCTCAGGGTCTGTGCACGTTCCCAGCACTTCCACCACAAGACAGCTCCAATACTCTGATTAGAATTATCACAGAGTCTAAGAGAGTCCAAGTGGGGAAAAGGGGATTAGGAAGGGAACAGCTGGGAAGGAGACCTGTAGGAAGCAAAAGGTTAAAACACACAATATCAAGATTATATCATATGAAGCAGTACTAGATTATAACTCTAAGCATTGTCGTTCTGAGCTCATAGATAACCTATGAATGGACTTAAACAACTAGGCGTCAAGATTACTGGACACCTGAGAGGAAATCAAGAAATGGTTAAATGCAATGTTCAGATTCAAACATTATCTTTTGCATGATGATCAAGGAAAAAAAACATTATTATATAAACACTACATCACATCTAGAACTATAGCATTTTGTTCTTTAAAAAACTGTTGGAAACATGAATTGTGCACATTGTATACTTTCACAAAGGTTGTAAATACCATAGAATGATTGTGCACCATGAATAACATAAGCTATGATCGAGAAATAAATCATGCGTCTTGCTGGCTAGAAAACCACCTCGTAAATGCCATGAAGAGGTAGCACTTTACGAAAACCGTGATATTAAACACAAGAAAAGAATCGGGCTTCCTGCCGATTCAGATGTCACCATGAAAATGCCAGAAAAAGTTAACGCACAATGAATAACATGAATTACACACGAGAATGAAATCACGCGTCTCGCCGATTTAAATGCCACCATGTAAATGCCAGGAAATGGTAGCGCACAATGAACTGCATGAGTTACACACGAGAAATGAATCGCGCGTTTCACCGTTTCGAATGACACCATGTAAATGCCAGAAAATGGTAGCGCACAATGAACAACATGAGTTACACACGAGAAATGAATTGTGCGTTTAGCTGATTCGAATGCCACCATGTAAATGTCAGGAAATGGTAGCGCACCATATATATCAAGATTTAAAACACGAGGAACGAATCGCGCGTCTTGACGATTCGAATGTCACCATATGAATGCCTGGAAATGGTAACGCACAATGAATATCAAGGGTTAAAGCACGAGGAAAGAATTGCGCGTCTTGCCGATTCGAATGTCACCATATGAATGCCTGGAAATGGTAACGCACAATGAATATCAAGGGTTAAAGCACGAGGGAAGAATCGCGCGTCTTGCCGATTCGAATGTCACCATATGAATGCCTGGAAATGGTAACGCACAATGAATATCAAGTGTTAAAGCACGAGGAAAGAATCACGCGTCTTGATGATTCGAATGTCACCATATGAATGCCTGGAAATGGTAACGCACAATGAATATTAAGGGTTAAAGCACGAGGGAAGAATCGCGCATCTTGCCGATTCGAATGTTACCATATGAATGCCTGGAAATGGTAACGCACAATGAATAACATGAATGAAATATGAGCAAGGAATCGCACATCTTGCCGATTCGAATGCCAGTATGTAAATGCCCAATAAACATCAAGTACACTTTCACACGCACGAGAGTCAAAAGATTTTCTCATGATAATTAGGCCCAAGAACTCGAACTCCTTCGAGAACGGGATTGGGGGCCCAGCCTGACCTTCGTCTTACCGCCCTGATCAAGAATCACCAAGCGCAGTGAAAGGGCGAGGTCTGGAAGATCCAATTAGGCCTCCGGAACAGGAGCTCAGGAAGCTGCTGCTGCTCTGCACCGGGACCTCTGAATAGTGAGCACGTGGAGCTGGGCTGGCTCTCTTTAATAGAGTTTTAGCCCAGCCCACCAACCACACCTAGGCATGCTGCAGGGAAGCTTCTAGAAAGCCCTGGAAAGGGACCACACCCTGACACAGTCTGAAAGCCTGTAGCAGTACATTACAAGTGGACAATATTTATATGCATGCTGAACATAAGTCTTCAAGATGGAACTCTGCAATGCAAAAGGTTAAACAACATTATATCAGCACAATGCATAAATTATGTTAGCTGGAAATCATTAGGTTTTTGCATTCTGGTCGCCTGTAGAGCGCACACTGCCCTGATGTTGACAGTATTCCCCTCTCCCAGACGCGCTCTATGGCCTGGTTTGTCTGGATTGAGGCGATGAAAACACCTCACAAGTACTGGAGCATGGATATCAGATGCGGAGACCCATGAGTTACTTTCAGGGCCATAACCTTTCCATGAGATTAAGTACCATAGGTTACGCCCTCTCAATTTAGAATGCAACACTTTCTTGACTTCGTATTCTACTTCCCCTTGTACTAGAACTGGAGGTGGATGAGGACGAACCTTCTGGACTGCTTTTTCAAGAGGGAAGTGTGGAACACTGTATGAATCCATAATGACCTTGGCAATTGCAGTTTATAGGTCACAGGATTAATTTGCTGAAGAACAGTGTAAGGACCTATGAATTTGGGGTTGAACATGTGCTTCTTCTTGAGGTCTATATGTTTTGTGGAAAGCCACACTTTATCACCTGGTTGATACTGCGGCCCCTCACAATGTTTCTTGTCATAATGCTTTTTGTATTTTTGTTTGGCTTTTTCTAAATGCTGTTGGATCAATTTCTGGGTTTGATGCAGATGTTGAATGGTTTCTGACACAGCTGGAGTAAAGGGAACTCTCTTGAGGGATAGTGATGGGCAAGGTGTCAGGATGATAGCCAAACAAGCCAAAAAAAGGTGTGACCCCAGTACAAGTGTGGAAAGAGTTATTGTAGGCTAGTTCAGCCAATCATAGCATTGATGTCCAAGAATGAAGTGCTTTTTCAGCGTAAGCACGCAGGTACTGCTTCAAAGTCTGATTTAATCTCTTGGTTTGACCATCTGTTTGAGGATGGTGGCTAGTAGATAGTGTTGATATCACTTGAAGTGTTTTACACCATGTCTTCCAGAAATTGGAGGCAAATTGCGACTCTCGATCGGAGAGGATCATTTTAGGCAGTCCATGATAACGAACCAACCTATTCAATAAAATAGTTGCTAATTCACTGGAAGTGGGCAATTTCTTACAGGCAATGAAATGTCCATATTTTGTGAGACTATCTACTACCACCAGGATTACTGAATGTTGTTGAACCACAGGTAGACCTGTAATAAAGTCTAAGGAAATGTGCTCCTAAGGACGACTTGGAATTGGGAGTGGACGCAACAACCCTTTCGGTTTTGAATGACTTGTTTTTGTGTGAGCACAGACTTCGCAGTTGTTTACCATCGTTTTTACATCTTTTGTTAAGGTAGGCCACCAACAATAGCGTTGGATTAATTCAAGAGTTTTAGTAGTACCTGGATGACCTGCCTTAGGTATAACATGCAGCCAATGAAACACTATCTTGCGAAGTTTGGAAGTGGGCAAAAACAAATGAGCATCATGAAAAGGTAATCCTTGCTTGATTGACCCTTTGGGATTAGCTTCGGCCCATGTTTGCCATTTCTCAACAGTGAAAGAATTGCGGATGTCTTCAAAGAAATCTTCAGTTCTTATGATACATAGGACTTTGTCTGGAGCAATGATAGCACTGGAGGTTTGAATGGTAGGCAACGTGGTAGACTCTTGGCGGGACAAGGCGTCAGCTTTGCGATTGTCTTTACCAGGCCGGAAAGTTACCACAAAATCAAATTCGGCAAAAAACAGCATCCAGCATAATTGCCGAGGAGTCAAAAGTCTGGCGGAACTCATGAGCTGAAGATTGCGATGATCAGTATATACTGTGACTGTGTTTTTGGCACCCAACAAATGATGTCTCCATTCTTTAAAGGCGTCACAAATCGCCAGAAGCTCCTTTTCAGCAATGACATAGTTCTGTTTGGCTTCATTCAACTTCCGAGACATGTAAGCTACAGGATGAAGTTGACCAGTGTCCTTGTTTCGTTGCGACAAGACTGCCCCTACTGCCACATCTGAAGCATCAGCTTCTACTATGAAGGGTCGATCCGTGTCAGGATGAATCAAGACTGGGGCAGAGGAGAAAGCTTCTTTCAAAGTTGAAAAGGCTTGATCAGCTTCTGGGGACCACACAAATTTCTTCTTCTTCCTTAATAACTTAGTCATTGGAGCCACTGTCTGGGAGAAATGATTATGAACCCCCGGTAAAAATTTGCAAACCCCAGGAAACATTGTACATCACGAACAGTCTTAGGGGTGGGCCAATCGGATACAGCCTTTACTTTCTTTTCTGCCATCACCATACCTTGAGGGGTAAGGATAACCCCCCAAAACTCAGCTGTGGTAACATGAAACTCACACTTGGTTAGTTTGCAATATAAATGGTGCTTTTGAAGGGCTGCAAGGATTTTCTTGACATGTTAATTTTCATTGTCTGAGTAGATCAAAATGTCATTGATGTAGACTATGGCAAATATGTCAAGTTACTCTCTAAGAACGTCATTCAAGAAAAATTGAAATGCTGCTGGAGCATTACACAGGACAAAAGGCATGACGGTGTATTAAAAAAGGCCATATCTTGTCTTGAACGCTGTTTTCCATTCGTCACCCTCTCTCATTCTGACCAAATGATAAGAACCTCTGAGATCAAGCTTCATGTAGATTTTTGCTTTCTTTACTTGCTCCAGTAATACCAGAATCAGGGGCAAAGGATATTTATTCTTGATGGTGACTTTGTTCAGTCCTCTATAGTCGATACAAGTTCAAAGTTCTCCATTCGCCTTCCGAACAAAAAACAAAAGAGAAGCTGCAGGAGACTTAGGGCCAGATGTAGGTAGCTAAAAAATTGCGAGTCGGAAATTGCGAGTCATTGCGAGTCGCAATTTCCGACTCGCAAACTGGTATCCAACAAAAAAAAGCAACTTCATTTTGCGACTGGCAAATGAAGTCGCACCGCTGATTGCGAGTCCGCTGTTTGCGAGGTTGCTTTTTGCGACCTCGCTGAAAACGGACACGCAAATTGCGAGTGGGTGTCGCAAATTGCGAGTGGGTGTTGCAAATTGAATGCAGGTGCAGCAGAACAGTCTGGAAAACACTTCCTGGCTCTTGCTGATGACATCACAGCCAGGAAGTCAACAAATACACCTGGGAGGAGGGAGGACCACACCCTTTTCTAACTGCTGAGCAACCACCTGGAGGAACAGCAGCAAGAATGTAATACTCTGGCAGGAAGAGAAAACTGAAGTTTTCAGAAAAGGAACTTCAGGTACTGACAGACTAATGCTGCCAGCACCATGCCCAGCTATTCGGGAGGGCTGCCCTGAGTGTGCCAGAGACAGAAAAAAGGAGGATCTGGAATGACATCCAGGAGAAGGTCAACGCCATAGGGGTGAGCCACAGGAGTATAGAGGAGCTCAAAAAGAGATGGTATGACCTGCGCTCCAGGACCAAGGAGAGGGTGGCAGAGCACCTCCGGGAGATGAGGGGCACAGGAGGAGGCCCATCCACCGTCCCACCACCCACACCCATGGAGGAACTTGTGGAACAGACCCTTGAGCCTGAGGCAGTGGCTGGAATGGGAGTGCTGGACACGTCAGCGCCAGGGACATCAACAAGTGAGTACCATGAAACATGCATGTACACCCATGTTTGCCATATCCCCACCCACCAAGTACACAGCAGCATGCACAACCAAATTAGCTCCATTCCAGACTTGCAACCACCAGAATGGTGCATTATGGGCAATGTAGTACAGTAGTCAGCTGATAGGCAACCGTTTATTAGGAGGCAGACAATAGATGTTAGATACTGACAGTGTGTTCCCTATGTCCCACAGGTCTCCCACAAGACACCCCCACCAGCCAATCCGTTCAGGGTGCAGAGAGCAGCCAACAGGCAGCACAGGAGTCAGAGGCAGCCACTACAGGGACCAGCACCACCCAACCACAGTCCCCTCCAGCTGCAACAATGGACATTGTGGATATTGACACAGCACCCGGTCCCAGCCACAGTGTCATAGAGCAGGACCCTGAAGCTCCACCACGTTGCAGACGCCGTGTCCATGTCCCAGCAGTGTCTCAGGAGGATGTAGATGACTCTTCAATGTCCGCCACGGAGGCAGCCCTCATAAGTGGTCAGCGCCTGCAAACAAGGCAGATGAGAGTGATATCAGGGGCCATGCAACGTATGGAGCAAAATTTCACCACAGGGCTGGCACAGGTGCACACAGAGTTCTAACGCCTGAGCAATAATGTCGGTGACCTTGCACTCTCCATCCGTCAACTCGTAACTGAACTAGTGTCAGAGAGAGAGAGTGCAAGGCGCCTTGAGCGGCAACTTGTACACCGGTTGGACCGCATGGCTGCATCAATCGTCCGCCTGGCAGTCAACACCACAGGGCTGTCACGCCGTACAGTCAGTTTGCAGGTTGACTTGGGCCACTTTGTAGGGGATCTGGCTCGGGCACTGGGTCGGATTAGCCACGCTGTGGACATGGTGGAGGCAAGACAGGTGGCTAGGGGCACGGCAGACACACCTCAAGATAGTGAGGAGGGGTCCACCGTCAGCAGTGCATCTGCCACGGATACACGAGTCTTGAGGAGTGGCAGTGCACGACAGGGGTCTGCTGACACACCAAGCACTAGCCATGCTGGGTGTCCCAGGCGGAGGAGTTGAGCCTATGCACTGCAGGACACTTGAGCCACATGAGGTGAATGTGTCCTCATTGCAGGTGGACATTTACAGCCCCTTCCCAAAAGTTCAGATCATCATTACTTAGGTTCACTTAATAAAAGTTCCTGTTTGTTCCACTTCACAACTGGCCTCTTCGCGTGTGACATTAGTGTGTGTGGTGACAGTTAGCACGCACCTTCCAAAGTATTGGTTTGCAATGTGGTCCCGTCTCTGTCTGCCTTGATTTGC
Organism: Pleurodeles waltl; assembly: GCF_031143425.1. Taxonomy (NCBI): domain Eukaryota; kingdom Metazoa; phylum Chordata; class Amphibia; order Caudata; family Salamandridae; genus Pleurodeles; species Pleurodeles waltl. The sequence goes on along the minus strand of NC_090450.1, from coordinate 740,548,334 downwards.
AATGCTTCTATCCCCATGATGGCGATGTGGTAGCTCTTGCTCGTCATCCTCCGAATCTGGGTCTTCAGGGGTGAGATGTAGCCCACGTCTGGTGGCAATGTTGTGAGGTATAGCGCATTCGCCAACTATCTTGAATGCTGTAATTGGGGCATACTGGAGCGCACCTCCACATCTGTGGCGGCATTGGAATCTTGCCTTTAACAGTCCAAAGGTCCTCTCTATGACGTTTCGGGTCCTCCTATGTGCACTGTTGTATTGCCTCTCATTCTCATTGCTGGGTGTTAAGTACGGGGTAAGTATCCATGGTCGTAGCGCATATGCACTGTCACCTGTTTGGCATAAATGGACAATGTTAGCAGGGCAATGATGGTTTCTACAGTGACCGGTGTGTATGGCTTCAGGGTGTATTCAGCAATACCTAAGAGATATCCATCCCCAAACTCCCCACGTTCTAGGCGTTGGTGTATCCCACTGTGCCTGAAAATGTAAGAGTCATGTGTACTCCCTGGAAATTTGGCAACCATGTCAGTGATAACATAATGGGCGTCACATACCACCTGGATGTTCAGTGAGTGGGTACACTTCCGGTTGCGGAACAGATATCCCAGATTTGCAGGAGGGCATATTTGTATATGTGTCCCGTCTACACACCCTATTACATGAGGGAAGTTGGCAATCCTGTAGAATTCCAACTTGGTGCTGTTGATTTCTGCCTCATTCCTGGGTAGGTATATGTATCTGGACATGTGTGTGAGTATGGCATCTAAGAAACATCTGAAGAACCCTGAGAGTGCACTTTGGGATACCCCACCTGCCACAGCAATGACCCCCAGATAGCTACCCGAGGCCAGGAGGTGCAGTCAGCATAGCACTTGCACATGTGTGGGGATGGAGCTGCCGCGCACAGTTTGGCGTTGCAGCTGCGGATTGAGTAGATCTATTAATTCTAATATTGCTGCACTGCTGAGTCTGTATTTATCATATATCTCCTCCTCTGTTTGTTGGAATAGTGTCTGCCTGGTTCTGTATATCCTCTCCTGTCTCTGGTCCTCCTCCTCCTCTGCTGTGCGGCGTGGACTCTCCTCCTCCTTGCTATCACATATATCTCCATCTTGAGTAACAAAGGTGCCTTCTGGGTCTCCTTTTATACTTTGGTTCTGGTTACCACCTGCTCTGAGTTAGTGGTAAATTGGGTGAGCAAAATGGGCTTTTTGCGACTAGTCGCAATTTGCGAGTGGCTTTTTCATATGGTTTGCGATTCACAAATTGCGACTTCCTATTTGCGGGTCACACAAAGGGGCGCAAATTTTGTGAGTGGGTAATGGCTCGCGTCGCAATTTGCGATTCGAAAATGGGGTTTTTGCATCCCATTTCCGATTTTGCGGGGTTGCAAATTGCGTATGAGGCCATTTGCGACTCGCAAAATTTTGCTACATCTGGCCCTTAGAGGGGCGAATGAAACCATTCTCCAAGAATTGATCTAGATATTTTTCGTAAATGTTGATTTTCATGTTCTGACAGGGCATATACACGACAATTGGGAAGTATCACACCTGGGACTAGATCAATTTGACAGTCATACGATCTATGAGGAGGTAGGTTCTCTGCTTCTTTTTCATCAAATACATCCTCATAAGATGAATAATGTTTGGGCAGTTGAATTTCTTTCTCCGCGGCAGTAGCTATGTAAGAGTTGCAAACTTTTGATACTGGAATCTTTTGGAGGCATTGTTCTTTACATAGCGCAGATGAGAACACAATCTTTCGTTCTGCCCAATTAATTTCTGGATTGTGATGAATTAACCATGGTAAGCCAAGGATTATTCCATATTGAGGAGCATGGATAACGTCAAGGATAAGTTTCTCTTTATGTTTCTTTCTTTGATTCTTATCCTCACAAATCACCACCAAGGGGACAGTCTGAAGAGTTACTGGACCTCCAGTCAAGAGTTTTCCATCGACTGCCTGGATGATTTCTGGGGTCTTCTTTTCAATACATGGGATCCCCCATGCACGAACCAATTGGGCGTCAACAAAGTTCCCGGTAGCCCCAGTATCGACTACAGCCTTCTTGAAATAGGTATTTTTCTTAACCTGAACTCTTATTCCCAGTTTGAGATGTCTGGATTGTGAAGGGTCCACAGTGACACCCAAGAGCAACCCTTCTCTGCCTCTTGGGTGCTTTAGTTTTCCGACTCGACTTGTGCATTGGCTGCAACCTTCTGAACTGGGCCTCATTTGCTCTTTGGTTTGATTGAACAATCTTTGGCAAAATGACCCTTGCGTCCACAATAGACATTGTCCGTTCGTCCTACGTAAGTCTTTTTCATCTTTGGTCAACGGTCTCCTGATGGTTCCAAATTCCATTGGTTCCGGCATTCTTTCTTTCGGAGTTCTTGAGTCTCTATTATCGTGAACACGCCAGAAATATTTTTCAGTATTTGTGCGTGTTCCTTTTCGTTCTGATAAACGATGATCAAGCCTCAAGACAAGGTTTATCAATTCTTGACAGTCTGTAGGTTGTGGGTCGATTTGAACTAGGATATCTTTCAACTCCTCTTTGAGTCCCTTACAGAACAAGGCTGCATGTTTTTCTTCAGGCCAGGATGTCTCAGCGACCAGCGATTAAAGTTGGCTAAATATGACACTGAGTCCTGATTCCCTTGGCATAAGTCTAATAATTCATGATCTGCTGACAGTGTTACAGTTCTACGGTCAAAAACTCACTCAAACTCTCAAACAAAATTTCTCCAGTTGTACAACAGAGGACTATCTTTACGTACAAGAGGAATAGTCCAGGTAGCTGCATCTCCAGTCAGATACGATAACAAGAAAGCTACTTTGGACTGGGCATCAGGGAAAGTCTGTAGTCTGCAGGTAAAGTGTAGTTCCACTTGAACCAGGAAAGATTGCGCTTTCAAGGGGTTGCCTGAGAAACGTTCGGGGGGGCTAAAGGAATGGCTGAAGGGACATTGAGGGAAATGTTTGTCAGATTACCTCCAGAACTTTGAGAAGGAGGACCTGGCCCAGACACACCTGTGGGATGTTGTTCCTTCTTCTCTACCTTATCCTGTAACTGACTCACTCTCTCAGCTAGGCTAAATGCCAAATCTTTTGATGATACCACCTCAGCTTGGAGCTGAGTGATAGCCTTGACTAGCTCGTCCAATGTGGCCATGCTGAGAACATACACAAACCAGGAGGATAATAATTTGTGGGCTCACTATTCTGTCAGAGTCACCAGATCCTCGGGGTCTGTGCACGTTCCCAGCACTTCCACCACAAGACAGCTCCAATACTCTGATTAGAATTATCACAGAGTCTAAGAGAGTCCAAGTGGGGAAAAGGGGATTAGGAAGGGAACAGCTGGGAAGGAGACCTGTAGGAAGCAAAAGGTTAAAAAACACAATATCAAGATTATATCATATGAATCAGTACTAGATTATAACTCTAAGCATTGTCATTCTGAACTCATAGATAACCTATGAATGGACTTAAACAACTAGGCTTCAAGATTACTGGACACCTGAGAGGAAATCAAGAAATGGTTAAATGCAATGTTCAGATTCAAACATTATCTTTTGCATGATGATCAAGGAAAGAAAAACATTATTATATACACACTACATCACATCTAGAACTCTAGCATTTTATTCTTTCAAAAACTGTAGGAAACATGAATTGTGCACATTGTATACTTTCACAAAGGTTGTAAATACCATAGAATGATTGTGCACCATGAATAACATAAGCTAGGCTCGAGAATTAAATCATGCGTCTTGCTGGCTAGAAAACCACCTCGTAAATGCCATGAAGAGGTAGCACATTATGAGCACCGTGGTATTAATCACAAGAAAAGAATCGCGCTTCCTGCTGATTCAGATGTCACCATGAAAATGCCAGAAAAAGTTAACGCACAATGAATAACATGAATTACACACGAGAATGAAATTGCGCGTCTCGACGATTTAAATGCCACCATGTAAATGCCAGGAAATGGTGACGCACAATGAACTGCATGAATTACACACAAGAAATTAATCACGCGTCTCGCCGATTCGAATGCCACCATGTAAATGCCAGAAAATGGTAGCGTACAATGAACTGCATGAGTTACACGCGAGAAATGAATCGCGCATCTCGCCAATTTGAATGCCACCATGTAAATGCCAGAAAATGGTAGCGCACAATGAACAGCATGAGTTACACATGAGAAATGAATTGTGCATTTCGCCGATTCGAATGCCACCATGTAAATGTCAGGAAATGGTAGCGCACCATGAATATCAAGGTTTAAAACACAAGGAATGAATTGCGCGTCTTGCTGATACGAATGTCACCATATGAATGCCTGGAAATGGTAACGCACAATAATTATCAAGGGTTAAAGCACGAGGGAATAATTGCGCGTCTTGCCGATTTGAATGCCACCATATGAATGCCTGGAAATGGTGACGCACAATGAATATCAAGGGTTAAAGCACGAGGGAAGAATCGCGCGTCTTGCCGATTTGAATGTCACCATATGAATGCCTGGAAATGGTAACGCACAATGAATATCAAGGGTTAAAGCACGAGGGAAGAATCGCACGTCTTGCCGATTCGAATGTTACCATATGAATGCCTGGAAATGGTAAAGCACAATGAATAACATGAATTAAACACGAGTAAGGAATCGCGCGTCTTGCCGATTCGAATGCCAGCATGTAAATGACCAATAAACATCAAGCACACTTTCACACGCACGAGAGTCAAAAGATTTTATCATGATAATTAGGCCCAAGAACTCAAACTCCTTCGAGAACGGGATCGGGGACCCAGCCGGACCTCCGTCTTACCGCCCTAATCAAGAATCACCAAGCGCAGTGAAAGGGCGAGGTCTGGAAGATCCAATTAGGCCTCCGGAACAGGGGCTCATGAAGTTGCTGCTGCTGTGCACCGGGACCTCTGAATAGTGAGCACCTGGAGCTGGGCTGGCTCCCTTTTATAGAGTTTTAGCCCAGCCCGCCAACCACACCTAGGCATGCTGCAGGGAAGCTTCTAGAAGGCCCTGGAAAGGGACCACACCCTGACACAAGCTGAAAGCCTGCAGCAGTACATTACATGCGGACAATATTTATATGCATGCTGAACATAAGTCTACAGGATGAAACTCTGCAATGCAAAAGGTTAAACAACATTATATCAGCACAATGCATAACTTATGTTAGCTGGAAATCATTAGGTTTTTGCATTCTGGTCGCCCGTAGAGCGCGCACTGCCCTGATGTTGACATGCGGTGGATGACTACAAATAGTTCTTGTGAAGTGCACAGGTACCCTTTTCAGGTCAGCCTCAGCTCCAGGCCATCATTGGGAGGTCCCTTTGTGTGGACTCTGGACATTACCCTTTGAGGTGTTAGTTTGAGCTCTTCCCAACCTCCTCCACAGGAAGAACCCATCAGTATGCAGATGTATGCAGATGCAGTTGAGCATCCTGTGTTGTGAGTGTCTGGAGGGAATGCACAAATGTAGTTGTCACCCAGCCCAGGGTAAATGTCTACTGGAGAAAGGCTGTGGGTACACATGGTTGTAAGTGCAGAGAAATGTCCACTTTCTAAAAGTGTTATTTCTAAAATAGTAATAATAAATCCAACCTTACCAGTAAAGAGGATTTATTATTACCATTCCAATGGTACTAAACACAATGCAGCTAATCCTCTCACATCGGGAATTACAGCTTAAAGGTATAAGGAATTCCCAATGCTTGCCTATGATAGGGACAGGCCTCACAGTAATGAAAAATTACTTTAGGTGTTTTTCACTACTAGGACATGAAAAACTTAAAAGCACATGTCCTGCCTTTTGCTTACATAGCACCATGCCCTATGGGCTACCTAGACCCTACCTTAGGGGTGACTTATAAGTAAGAAAATGGGAAGTTCTTGTCTTTCAAGAGGTTTTAGATGCCAAGTCAGGTGGCAGTAATACTGCACACACAGGCTCTGCAGTGGCAGGCCTGAGCCGTGTTTACAGAGCTACTTAAGTGGGTGGCACAATCAGTGCTGCAGGCCCGATAGTAGCATTTGATTTACAGGCCTGGGTATACCATTTACAAGAGACTTACAGGTAAATCAAATATGCCAAGTGTGGTTACACCAGTGTTAACATGTTTAGGGGAAAAGCAAATGGCTTCTTCAATAATAGCAATAACCAACTGACTTTGCCAGTGCTTGTTGCTATTGACATGGGCCTGTGCAAATGTTCTTTCCAAAGGTAGCTATGTTAAAAATCTCCATGCAGCCAAATTATCAATACAAAAGAAACTTCAAGAGGTACTTACAAATATTTATTAAGTTGCAGATTATGGTAAACATTTATGTGAAATCAGTATGCAATTTAGTGTTTGCTTATCAATCTATTAAGTCCATTCCAAAATAGCTAATATTCTCCAATTAAATCTTGATCAGTAGACCACTGGCTACACGTTTTGCAGCTCTCTTCTGTTAAGATATAAAGGTTAAAAAATTACCTAAAAGATTTTTCACACTCATTTGATTGACACTATGAAAATAAAATAACAGTGACATGCACAATGTAAATACACTTCCAAAGAGTTCCATTGTTCCTATTATTGTTATTTTTGACTAAAGAAATTCTTAATACAGATAAAATCATTGTTGAGTACGTAGTTCACAATTCCTCCATTACCAAACCTGAAAATTAATGAATCAAATCTCATTTTATTTTCAGTTACAATAAAAACTAAAAGTTCACATAAGTGTGTTGTTCGCTATCAAGAATTAGGATACAGATATTTCTTGAACAGTGGTCGGATCTCGAACATAAGCTATAAAACGTTAGATCGTACCCTCATTTCTCATTCAATTAGTACCTAGTTTGATAACCTGTTTACAAAGCATATTTTTACATCTCTTTCAATGTTATTTAAAGTGCAGTTGCTTTATCTGTCTTGCAGACAAACTGTTTAGTCGGAAACCTTCTCATGCTTTGGAAATTAATTCTGTTTTGCACTTTAACATTCAGTATAAACTAAAAATATTCATATTGTAAAACCTTTTTTAACAACCATTATTTAATGACGTTTCACCGCATTATTTATATGGAAGATTAAGGCACTGATATTATGCCATTTTAGATAAAGCAATATTTTTGACAGCACACGTATCCTGCGCCATAATGTTCAATGCACCATGCTACTGAATTGTAAAAATAATTTAAAAATTAATCATTAACAGTGTAAGACCTCCCCTCATTTAACCAGATTTCAGATGATACAAATTAAAAATGAAAATGCAGTTGAATAGTGATATTGTCAGAAACTTGTTTACAAAATATCTGTTCAAAAAACTTCCCGAAAATATTGAAGATTTCTTTTATTATTACGTTTATAATGTATTTCTTCTTTGCTAATGTATCATGGAAAATATCTGAAAGAATACAAAATGGTCACATTTACAATCAATAGTATTAACTAAGGTGAACTTATAAAATGTCTATAAGCATTAAGGGACACTTACTATGAGGGTATGGTAGACCTCAGCATTTATTTATAATGTTATAACAGCCTTTGTGCATGGACCAACCCTTCACATGAATTAGTGGACCTCTTTATAACAGGCGGTGTTTAAAAAACACACCCATATGTCACAGCATTCTCACTGTAACTCAAATATAGTTCTGATCCTATATCAAATGAATTCTGGATCGCTCACAAGCACCATTTTAACATACAGCTCTTGTAAGAAATTGGAATATTATTTGGGGTGGGTGACTTCCCATCTCAAGGAACAATCACAACCCCTTGTAAGGGTGGACCCCCAGTGTCATTAAATTACCTTTAGCTTAACCCCATGGTAGCTATGGCACAGGGCGGACAAGCTTAATTTAGGGCAATGTGTAAAGTATTTATGCAGTACCAAAACTATAATAAAGTCAAAATGCAATATAAAAAAGATCCCAAACCAAATTAGAAAGATAACGCAGAATGTAATAAACAACATGACACCAAAATAACAAACATCTAATAAGGGAATCTGGAGATATGAATTTTTAAATAGGAATAGCGCCATGTGCATAATGAGGCAATGATTGCCAATGGTCAGGGTAGGGCAGTACCTATGCACAATTTGAAGCTGACCACTATCTAGCTGGGTAGGATACACTAAGCAGGTCCATCCTGGTCAAAGATTTTGCTTTCTGACTTTAGTCCCTAATCCACCACAGAAGTACAGTTCTAAAGCCCCTCCGCAGGACCTAAGGAGAGACACTTAGAGACTCACAGGGTGTGAGGCAGGGTCCAGTCAAAGTCCAATTGTCACTCATCAGCTGGGCAGTAGAGCATGTAGCTAGTTGGACCATATGGCGTGAACAGGAGGTCAGCCTTATGGCATGAGGAACGCACTTCTTTATCCTGGGCATAAGAGGGAGCAGGCCCAGTCCTTTAGGGCATATCTCTCAGGTCACATACAGCAAGTATAGTCCACTTCTGCTCTTCCTCAGGTCTAGGAGTACACTGAACTAGTTTATCCCTGGCATGAGTTAAGGGGAGGGGGGTCATGATAACCTTGGGCTCTGAGGGCTGGGTGTGTGTTTGGGGAGTGGACTATGACAAGCCTAGTGTCTTCCCACATCTACCACTAAAATCCAGTTTGGGGCAGTCACTGAACCCACAATAAATCCTTAGACGGGAGTCTGGTAACAAAATTAGGTTTTTCAGAAACCAAACAGTAGATAAACATGAAATATTTTGGCTTCGTTTTTCCTCTTTCTTTCAAGTGTGCCACAGTGTTATGTATAAAAACCAAGCAGACCTCTGAAGTAGGATTTGACGTTAGAGCAGGATTTGATACTACGAAGTCAAATAGGGTGCTCACAGCCCCCTCTTCTAAGTCTGTCACATTTAGAGGCGTCACCTCTCTCCATTCAGGTCAGCATATTGCTATGTCTGGGAAACATTTCCCACCCTCTTCACGCCTATTGAGATGGTAATTACAGACTGGCAGAAGTGAGGGAGCAAATGCAAATTTAGCCTCCAGGAAATTCAGGCAGGGAACAGATAACTTTCTAAAAGTTACTTTGACTTAATAGTTATTAAAAATCCAACTTCACCTTTGAATTTTATATTTAGTAACTATGAAAAAGAGTTCTTCAATTATTTTCCCAGCTAGTCACATTCCCAGGATACAATATTAGGATTTTTAATCTGTATTCTCGTTTTCTACATAGAACAGCTAAGCCTGCCACAGCAAAAAATAGCTTTTGGGATCTATTCATGATAAGGAAATGTTAGCATTAAAACTCTACATGTCACACTTTGCTTTGTGGGTGAAAAGGCCTACATAGGGGTGACATTAATATTTAAAAGGGAGGTTTTGACGTGTCAAAAGGGTTTATTTTGACCGGTCCGACTGCAGAGTTTAAACTGCCACAGTTAGGGTACACTTTTATGCCTGAAGTCATGTTTTCACTATCACTATAGTGAAATGCATGACCGGTGCTGTAGTCTGTAAGATACATTTAACTTACAGGCCCTGGGTACATTTTGTACCATATACTATGGACATACATGTAAGTTAAATTTACTAATTAGAAATATGTCAGTTTGGCCAAGTTTAAAGGGGGAGCACAGACAGTTTACAACTGGTTAACATGGATAAAGTGTGCAGAGTTTTGAAAGCAGCAAAAATATAGGGCCAGCAAGAGGTGAGAATTCCAGGGTGTCATGCAGAAAAGGCGGATTTCTGACAGTGCTCAATTCTGATGAGTTCTGTTTTAATTTAACAGTGGCATATTTTCGAATTATAATATACTCTAAATTGGTTGCATACTATACTTATTTGGATATGGCAACTCAACAACAGAGTTTCTGTTATACAAGGGCGTTATTAAGTCTGGCGTTAGCAAAGACCTTTTGGTTTTGTTAACATTTTATCCATAATATACTTACATTTAGGAGCTTTCAAAGTTAGGCCTCTTCGTCCATTGGCCTGTTGTTGTGTCTTTCTTATTTTTGATCCTTTACTAGAACAAGCAGAATGGGGCAGTCGGCCAGCCAAGTTCATCTAATGTCACTGTGACTAAAGGTATTCTGCTCCTTCACAAGGAGCATATCCACACACAAAGAAGTTCCCTTCAATAACTAGGGTCTACTTTGGCAATGCGCTTTTTTTGGAAACAACAAATATTTTTGGATTTTACCTCATATTTTGTTTGTATTGGTAAAGGGCAAAGGCCCAGCAGCTCCCTCAACAATAACGTTTTACAAAAAGAAGGTGACCATGGGAAAACCAAAAGGCTGGCAGCTTATGCCAGACCTATTGCTTTGGCCAATGATTGAGGCGAGCACATCCAATAAATTATTGGAAAGCAATGAAATGGCTCACTGATCACTCTGCCCAAAGTGACTGCTATTGATTGGTGATTTTGACTGAAGCAAGATTTGGAACACCCATCTCTAAAAAGACACACAAGGTATGTGGGAAATTAGTGGCCATCAAATACCTTAAATATTCCTGTTTTCAGTTTCTATTTGTTGTAAATTCCAATGAGGTCTTTCTGTTTTTTTTATAACTTGATAAAACAAGTGGCTATCAGTGTTTACAGTTTTTCACCTTCTAAAAACACATGGGTTAGTGTTTTTCAGGTGCTTGCATACACTTTTGCTTGTATTATTGTTTCCTTACGGCACCGACGTTATATGAAGTATGCATACAGTGTACATGAGGCAGTAGTTATAGTTATACATAGTCTTTTTGCATCTAATATTGTTAAGCCATTCGTACCTACCCTTCTTCGCGTCCAATCACTTCCATCGCATGTGAGTACAATTTTGCCTCTGTCATTTGACTGGGTTTGTTGCCTCGAACTGGTGACTGCTGCCAGGCTCTCTGATATGACCAACTATAAGAATATCAAGGTAGTGTTATGTGTTCGTGATACGTTCTGTCAAATTAGTTTTGTGCGATGCTCATTGTGTTTTATGCCACTTAAAGGCCGACTTAAAGTGCTGAGGGAGACCGTAGAGAAGTAAGTAATAGGAGGAAAGTATTTGGAACCTTTAGTACAGAGAAGTAGGAACAGTAAACGTGTGTTTACTCCTCCTATTCCTTAGTTTAATAGATTTCTTACAATAATTGGCTTAAAGGAGCAGTTCCCTGTGCAGCACACTTCTCGAGCGAGCATAGCTAAACACAGACTGAAACATAACTGACTCACTTATGTTTCAGTGTGTGCATCGCTATGACTCACTTATGTTTCAGTGTAGGTATAGCTATGCTCGCTCAAGAAGTGTGCTTCACAGGGAACTGCTTCTTTGAGCCAATGCCAGACCTACTGAAACAACTAGGCTATTTTATGCAATGCACAACTAAAAAAATGACATCTCTAGGTGGCAGTGCTGGAAGTAGAATTGTGTGCTAGCAGCAGTGTAAACAGTGACGTAACAAGGGCCCCTGCAGTCCTTGCTGTTCGAGGGTGGGGTCCTCCGAGATTCAGGGGGCTCCCTCAACACAGTACCTTGGCCTGAGGGCTCCTGAGTGAGTCCAGGGGGGGCCCCCAAGTTTTGTTACACCAGTGAATACAAAGGTGGCAGAGTAATGAGAGGCGGAGTCACAAGGGGTGGTGTTAGGACGATCAGGGAATGCATGATATTTTTTACAAACGTAGCCCCTGAAGAATTTTTATAAGCTCAGCCCTTGAAAATAAATTAAAAAGTAGGAGCAGTGATGGTGTTCTGGCTTACTTTAGTGGCAGCCAACAGATGACCTATTATGATGGCTCAGTAGGGTGAGGAACATGTGACAGAGATCTGTATTGTACCCAGAAAGGTTTAGGTTATAGAACAAGTAATATAGCTTAGGTGGTTGATAGAATTGCTGGAAAGCAATGTGAGGGCATGATCTCTGTTGATAGGTTTGAATCATCATAAAATAGTTCAGATGATTAATGTCCCTTTTGCAGAACAATACGTGTAGATCACAGATTTATATTTTTGTGATAGTTAAGAGTCTTGATACTTTTGTTGCAAAAATCGTTGTGTAACCTGTAGCCACAAGTTATAATCCAGTTAGCTATGTGCCAGCCCCAAGCAGTTCCATACAACATTCAAGGCATATGTTTTGTGGGAACTTGTTGTAATAAACACTTATGATTAAATGTCATGAATATTAGTTTGTATTATTTCAGAAATTGATGTGTGACCTGCAGCTAGGAGTTGCACGTATCCTTCAAGGCATAAGTTTAAATCTTTGAAGAGTTTAACTCAATCTTTCTCTTCTGTAAGGTTTACAAAATGGTCCCTGTTGGGAAATAACCCAAATTAATACTTATAATCAAATGCCATGACAATCAGTTTGCATTGTGTGCTACGCAAACTATTAGCGTTAGCTGACAGGCATACCTGACATTTTTTAAGACTACACTTGGACCTTCATAGCTTAACAGATGCAGAGTTGGATAGAGTTGAGTTTATCTCTTGACAATTTATGAAGTCACAGGCTGTGCTTTTTTATTCCTCTGATCGAGGTACTGAATCTGATGTCAGAGAGTGAGTGTCCGGGTTATGTTGTTTGACCTCCAGCTGTTCACAGCAAGGCCACAATCTTGGATGTAAAGAATTCCAGCAGAACCAAGCTGGAAAGGAAAACAAGCCTTCAATGTCTCCTCCAAGCTATTTGTATGTGCAGCAAAGCCCACAGAACATATGCGCTGTTTGAGCATGTGCCCAATGAGGACATTATGCACTGGGACACAATACGGAGGATTCACTTAGTCATGACTGGAACCCATTTCTGGCTCAAGAATAGTGGCTGAAAATTCAATCTTGGATTTTTCTTATCCGGTGCATGCCATGTTAATCACTAATCAAACCCATACATCACACCTATACGATACATCCTTAACATCTTTTACATCTTTGTTTCAAACCATCTTCTATCAAGCTTAGACTTGTATCTCTATAGGGTGTTTCCTTACCCTTACCAATCAAAATGTTAAAGCTGCCATTCTGTTTTTGGGTAGCGGGAGCCAGCGAGAAGGAATGAAGACTACAGGTTGATGTACTTATCACCTCAATGTTGTTTGGAACATGCTCTCTTACTTGTAGCTCAAGCTATTGAACAGGTGCATAGTTTTACATTTTTATTGAAATCTATTTAGCGTTGAAAATTCACCATATTATTTATAAAGCATGGTCTCCTTCTATGAGAAACATGGCATATTTGTAAATTCACTTACATACCAAAACTCAATGCTTCTGAAAAGACAAATGGCAGTTTATTTAGGTGTTTCATTATTATGAATAGTTTTAAAGAATTTTATTTTCTCACTGCCCTTGGAACATTTAGCAGCAATAATAGATCAGATGCAATTTTCAGTGCAATTGTGAGCCCATAATTGCAAGTTCAATGGAACTTTTTGCCTTTGTAGCACACAACCTGAGTTGGGGTAGATCCCAGGACCAACACGGCATGTACAGGCAGAAGAATGAAAAGGCCGAGACTGCATTATGTTCAGATCTGCATACAAGAAAAACTTAACCCTCTGGCAGTTTGCACTTGCAGTGTGTTTGCTCCCTTAGTTGGCAAAGTAGGCCACCTGGTGTTTGACAGTCAGTGGAAATAGGTTTAAACCCATGTCCCTGATTTTCTATTGTTGGTTTTTGATCGTTATTTTCAGTTAAAACAGAAAAAAAACCTTTTATTAATTTAATACATTTCTTGAATGGGGCTTGCATGTTATCATTTTAGTAAACGTTTTAGTTGAAATACTCTATTTCATTCAAAAGATTTACTTATATTCAATTGGTACCTAGCACTAATTAATGAGACTAATCACTTTATCACTTGAAATTCACAGCCTCCAGAATCTAAGCTGTCCTGTGAAATTACCATACCACAGCCCGATTCAGTACTATGCCCTCATCATAACTGTGGTGTGTGTCTCATGGAAGTGCCTGCAAGCATAGAGGTAAGATTTCTTTCTAAACTCATCATTAGAGCAAACAGTGATTTGGAGCAAACAGCTCCTCTAAGTGCATTGATATTAATAATATAAATTAAACGGAGGAGCTTCTGTGGTTCCATGAGTAGGTGCAGCAGTAATACAGACTAAAAATAGACACTCCACAATAGATGGGAACAGCAGTGTTCATGCCTGGGCAATCCTTGCTCAGTGGCTTTTGGAATAAGTATGAGACTGCAAAAATCTGTCTCTTGAAGCTGTGAGTTTCACAGATTATCCCAAGAACAGCAGACCTTGCGAGAGACAGCACGGAGACTTTACAGAGTGTTCAGGGTAGTGCAAATTGCAGAGCAGACAAGAGAAGGCACCCCTTGCAGTGAAATTGCTCAAAGTGTAAAAAATTTAGTAAAGTTGTAAGCTTATTTCAAAATAGAAAAGCTCAAGTAAATATGGTAAATCTCTTTTCTACATTTAACCAGCTACAATTCAGTGCATAAAAGATTAACTGCACACAGCACAGAGGTTCAAAACGAGGCAAAATCTGGCTCTGTGTGGGAGGCAGGGGAGTGCATTGTTTGCAAGCCTGAACATTGTTCAAGCTTCAGAGTTGAAAAGCGTGCAACACAGAATGCTATACCAATACCATCTATTTCCACTGACTATATGGTACTTTAATTGCCACACAAAGTCAAGCTGCATGTCAGTATTTGCAAGGCTTACAACCGAGCCATCTAGAAAAACATTTTGTGGGGCGGATTACTCATAAACATTCCTGGATTTTTTTTTTAGGTTTTCTGAGGATTATTTTTATATAAACATATTTTATTTGGTTTTGACAAATGGAATAGAAATAAAGCAATATATTGTAAACAAAATAAAAGCTCCTCATGTTCTACCTCAATCCCAGTTCCTCCTTTCCCCCACCCACCACCCCACAATATCAATCCTCATTAGAAAACATAAAAGCCAACGTTGAGGACAACCCATATTACTCTCAGCATTTACCCCAAATTTACAATAATTTTTTTCAGACATCCCAAAGCAATATAAATCGGTTCCTCCTGCTTAGCACACCAGTCCATACCAGCTCGCCATTGCCTCAGCTTCGGTGGTTTGGGTTGTTTCCAAGACTGTGCTATGTCCCTTTTGACCACCAGGGCTGCTAGTCCAACCAGAGGCCTATCGCCCCAGGAAGCCCCAAAGTCATCCACTATATCCTGCAGTGCCACCTTTTGGGGTCAGTTGGATTGGGCTATTCAAGATGGCTGAGAGGGTAGAATGGATCTGGACCAATATTGAATAATCTTCTGGCATTCCCACACCATGTGAAAGAAGTCAGAAATAAAAGAACGGGGTGTAATATGAGGAAATATTGCGCTCACGGTGCCAATCTACCAGAGTAAATCGGGGAACCCCACTAGGGAAACACCCAACCCTCAGAGGTCAAATAACCTCATAACTCAGATAATGCACAATGGGGTGACCCTGTAAAATACATAGAACAAAGAAATATATAATTCATATGCACATGGTTGCATAAATCAGTCCATAATGCAACCTGTAGGTCTTGAAGTCAATTAGTACAGTAAATTTGATCAGTCCAAAGTTTATTGTGAATATGATTTCACATTGAATAGTCAGCAATCCAAAGCAATTTGTAATTCCGGTTTCCAGCCAACACGTGTTTCGTCTTTGGGAGTTATTAACATCCCTATACGACTTCTTCAGGGCTAGAAATCACAAATAACACACATGAGTTAAGACCAGTATGCTCAACCGTCAAATTAATACTAAATGTGTGTCAAAAGCCCAAAGGGAGGTAGAGAGTGAACATTGAAAAAACACCCAAACATGGTGAAATGAAATTCAATCACAAATGAAGCGATCCTCAAAAAACCAACACACCAATATCCTCAACCTTTATATGAATAAAAGATATTTATGTGCCATATATACGTGACAAATCATTAAACCCTTAGTTGATTTAACA
This sequence comes from Pleurodeles waltl, assembly GCF_031143425.1. NCBI lineage: Eukaryota > Metazoa > Chordata > Amphibia > Caudata > Salamandridae > Pleurodeles > Pleurodeles waltl. Next base: position 740,532,383 of record NC_090450.1, on the reverse strand, counting down.
AGCATGCAACCCATAGTGCTAAAAAGCCACCAAAAAATAAATATTCTAAAACACAATACCTTACAAATCCAATATCATTTAAACACTAGATAGTAGTGTCAGCTAATCCAAAACCGATATATTGCGATTTGAAATTTCTCCGACTGGAAGTTCAAAAACACTGTCAATGGAAGAGTAGATATAACTTAAAAATGTAGTTACCACATGTTAACCCCCAAACAACAGCAACTAATGGTAATAAATGTCCTCACAAGATCAGGAGTAAACCATCCAAGATAAGTGCCTGACCATATAGCTGCGAAAGCATTCATGACTTTTTATAATAATTATCACTTTTAGCACTATCACCAACAGCAAATATTAAAGTATGGTTAATTAAAAAGACACATAAACCCGGAAGTATACTTAAACTTCAGAGTTCATATGCGCGGTGCTAGCGCACTCGCTAGGCGTCCGGATACGGAGGCGCCGATATTTGTTTAATGGTGCTAATAATCAGAATAATAAGCGGTGAGTGTAAGTGCCGACTGGAGTAGGGGGCTTAGGCCTGGAAACCATGTGTCTTCCATTCGGAGAAATTTCAAATTGCAATATATCGGTTTTGGATTAGCTGACACTACTATCAAGTGTTTAAATGATATTGGATTTGTAAGGTATTGTGTTTTAGAATATTTATTTTTTGGTGGCTTTTTAGCACTATGGGTTGCATGCTTGTTAAATCAACTAAGGGTTTAATGATTTGTCACGTATATATGGCACATAAATATCTTTTATTCATATAAAGGTTGAGGATATTGGTGTGTTGGTTTTTTGAGGATCGCTTCATTTGTGATTGAATTTCATTTCACCATGTTTGGGTGTTTTTTCAATGTTCACTCTCTACCTCCCTTTGGGCTTTTGAAACACATTTAGTATTAATTTGACGGTTGAGCATACTGGTCTTAACTCGTGTGTGTTATTTGTGATTTCTAGCCCTGAAGAAGTCGTATAGGGATGTTAATAACTCCCAAAGACGTAACACGTGTTGGCTGGAAACCGGAATTACAAATTGCTTTGGATTGCTGACTATTCAATATGAAATCATATTCACAATAAACTTTGGACTGATAAAATTTACTGTACTAATTGACTTCAAGACCTACAGGTTGCATTATGGACTGATTTATGCAACCATGTGCATATGAATGATATATTTCTTTGTTCTATGTATTTTACAGGGTCACCCCATTGTGTATTACATGTGAAAGAAGTCTATTGTGGGAGAAGGGGTCTGCAAGGATACCTGAGTAACTCAGTCATTGGGGAGTCATGTAAGGCTGGTGTAGGTAGTACAATGGATCAAACGTAGGTGGGCCGAGATCGCTAGCTCTCTAGGAGCCATGCATGCTTCTCGCCACTCCGGATCCTCCAGCTCCTCAATCCATTTCTCACATTTCTGTCAGAGCTGCCTCAATGCCTCCTGGGTGTTACCCACAACAGCACAGTATAGTTGGGAAGTGCCCCCTTGCCTCAGCTTCCTCGTCAATAACCAAGCTTGCAGGGGGTTGAATTCTGGGAGTTCTTGTAGCCATTGCTGTAACATCCTAGGGGGTGACACACTTATAAGGATTTATGGAATTGAATATGAGAGAGTGAAAATTGGGTCTGAAGAGCGGCAGAGGAGCTCATGGTGTACCCATGCCACATGTCAATCTGTGTAGGGACCCCTATGAGATCCCAACATTGCAAACCTTCCAAACGTTCCGATCAGGCGTCCATCCCGGCCAGTGAAGCCTAGAGCCCTCTCCAAACCAAGAATATCACTCTAGGTATTTCCGGAAGAGTGAGATGAAGTGGTCGGCCATATAAAGAATGGATCACCCCATCGAGGCTGCTTAGCTCCTGCCGTTATGCCAGGTCATCCCATCCTTTCACTAGTCAGTTATTTATGATCGGTAGGTGGGATGCCCAATGGAAGAGGTGGATGATCACCACAGCAAGTTCCCCCTTCATAAACTGAGAGGCAACATTAACTCTGGGTGATGCGAGAAGGAAAGCTGCGGCAAAGAAAGGATCAAAACAGTCCCGCCACCTCATTGAACCAAACGTTGGGAATGTGGAGTGGGAAATATTGTAGGATGTATAGCAATCGGAGCAGTATCAACATTTTTATTAAAGCAACCCTATCCAAGATATTAATAGGGAGATTTTGCTATGCTGTTAGGCTGGTTGTGGTCCCCCTGGGCAACTTCAGGTAGAGTTGTAATGTGCATCCCTAAGCATTTAAAGCCGAGGTGAAAGATGGGGATGCCCGCCCTCCAGTCATTCATTGATCTGTCCCCTCACAGTGGAATAAGAAGAGATTTCTCATTATTTAGGCAAACCCTGGAGGCCTCTCAAAGAGCTGGAGAAGCTCAAGGGCACACAGGCCAGAGGGCGCTTGATCTGTGAGAGACAGGACATAATCTACATACAATGTGAATCTATCATCAGAGGCCCCAACCCATTGCCAACCCCTCATCTGTGAATCAGTTTGAATCAAACGTGCCAAGGGATCAATGGCCAAATCAAAAACGGGTGCCTCACCCAAGTGGAATCGCATGGGATAACACCCCATCTGGGCGGTTGGATGAGAGTACAGAAGAGATCTCATCGCCCGAAAACAGACCCCAAATTCTGAGGATGAGCACTGCACCATGGTAATCCCAATCAATTGTGTAAAGTGCTTTTCCAAAATCAACTAGTTGTAAGGGTACAGCTTCTTTGATTTCACCAGCACGGGCAAGGGCGATGTACAGACCTCGTATGCAGTGTCTAGTGCTGTGGCCTGGCATGAAGGCACATTGGTCTGGGTGCACAAGGAAACCAGGGAACAGATAACTGTCTAGAGCCTGGTCAACAGGATATTTGCGTAAATATTGATATCAACGTTGATCAGGGAGATGGGACAGTAAGACGCGCAATCTGTTGATGGTTGGTCAGTCTTAGCGATGATGACAGTAGTTGCCAGATCATGTTCTTAGGGGAAGGACCCCCTTTGTATGGCCTCTCAGTAAAGCCGGAGCTAGTGAGGGGCTACAATGTTGCAGACTTTGGAGTAATATTTAAGGGGAGTCCAGGATGGCGGTTAGGATTTTGTATTTAATGGTTGGTTCATTTGCTGAACCCGTTTCATGGAAAGAAAGGGGATATCTGCAAGCAAAGGTTGAGCACATTCAAGGGGAGGACGTTGCTGGCAGGCATAGAGCTGCTCTTAACAGGCAGCATATACTGTTGCAATGCCAGCTGTTGTAACTACGGATCCCAAAGCATCTTTCATGGCAGCGATAAATCGCAAACTAATATTTCTAGTCTCCAGCCAGTATAGAAGCACACTGCTTTTGTGTATATATGCATTGAGTGATCATGCACCAGCATCGGCAGGCCTTGTGGGAGACCAAGTGGCACAGTGCTGCTCTGTCTAGGTCAAGTTGCCGGATCAGCGCCTCAGTAGTGCAGACTGTGATCCCATTTATGCTGCTCGGTATATGGGTCTCCAAGTCTGCAATATCACGTTCCCTATCCCTCTCCTTGCTAGTTGTCCAAAGGGTATGGACATTTTGAACTGTCACTGTGTTAGTTTCAAAATCGGATCTAAACTTCCCAGCCAAGTGCTCAGCCAGTCTGTCCGTGCACATAGGATGTTTATGGGGAGTCAGGGATCCCAGTTGGAGAAATTGTGGGAAATGGTCTGATACAACATGGGGGAGCATGGAGGCTCCCGTCATGGCAGAAATGTTGACTGTAGGGAGAAGGACATGGTCAATGCAGAACATAGCTTGAGTAGAAGCCCAGGTATGGGTATAGGCTTTGTCTTGTGCATTCCAGACCCTCCAAGCATCTAAAAGTCCAAGGGAAGATGTCCAGAGGTTAAGGGATCAGCAGTGGGCTTGATGTTCTTGGGCGACAGGGCCAGAAACATCAAGAGCCAGGTCAGTTACAGTGTTAAAGTCTCCCCCACCTCGAGTCGAGAAACACGGCCCTCCACCTCCGTCACTCACCCCGGCACATTGCAGAGGTCTTGCCGCAGTAGGGCCACATCAATTCCGTCTTTCCCCAATTTTTGATTCCATGGCTTCATGAAGTATGTGATGTGCATCTAGAGACTCAGGGCATCAGAGGTAAGTCTTTTGTTAGCCCTGTGAGCACTTGTGACACCCTTGCTCTGGTCAGTGGCAGCACAAGCAGTCACGGTGAGATGTGCAGGGCAGCAACAGTGGACAAATGATCTGGGTCTCCAACACCACCAGACCTGCACTTTTTAGGCCATCCTCGCCATTCCGTGGTGAACTATGCTGCAGCTGCGGGGAGGGTCCAGACAAGCTATGGGTCCAGTGAGGGCTCCACCAATCCACACGCCTCACAAGCAGTGCGCTACCACCACTGTCAAAAATTGTGTAGGATCAGCAGTTCACATAGGAATACAGGTGCCAGAGGGCGAGGGAAGAGGGAAAACATCCAGCAATCTCACTGCCCAGAGGTCAATCTCTGTTATGGTGGATAGTGAAAAGATATAGCATCCTCATTCTCATAAGCAAAATCAGGAGGAAAAGGATCATAAGGAGGTCTCCCCTGTTTATGGCTGTAAGGCGGCACTCACCGGGAGCAGTGCAGGTCAGAGGTAGAAAGAGAAGTTCAGAAGAGTGATATTCCAGATCTTGGTAAATGGAGACAGAAGTTCTGGCATGCAGAGTAGCGCCTCCAGCACCACTGGGCAGCAACATGACCCACAGCTTCCAAGTGCCACCCAGGCACAGCCACAAAAGCAGAATGGTCTAAGGCAGGATCCAGAGGCGGGCAGCCCCACACTGCAGCGGCCCCACTCCAAGCCCAGCTGCTGCCACCCCGGGCCATCCACAGCTGCAGTTATGCAGAACAGGGCAGGCTGGTGTGGGAAGCTGGGTTGCGGGTCCCGGCAGAGCGCCAGCACAGCTCTAACGTGGGTGTTTGTATTTGTGCAGCCCCCCCCGGCACCACCCGGGCACAGTCCCACAGCCAGAGAAAGATAGGGCTGCGCAGGAGACAGGCGGCACCAACAGAAGTCAGCTGCCCTCCAAGAGCCTGACCGAAGGCCAGTGTCGAGGCCCCAGGCAGTCACAGGCCATTGCGGCGATGAGCGTGCACCATTGTAATTAGAGGCCGCATATGGAAGCAGATGGCCATGCGGAACACTGGCACCTTCCTCAAGTGCGATCGCCACTCATCTCCAGGGCCACCAGCAGCTACAGGTGTGCTGGGTGGGGCAGGACCAGTACAGGAGGCCCAGTCACATGCCTCTAAAAAGCACAGCATGGCCCCAATGTAGTTTCAGGTATCAGTGGGGTCCACGGACCCCTCAATGCCGCCTGGGTGCCGAAGACAAAGTCAGCTGCCCCTCAAGGACGCAATCAGCATCCAGCGTGTGACCCCCAGGATGCCACGGGTGGCGTCAATGTGTGTGCGATGTTAGATCTGGAGACTGTGGGAGGCTGCCATTTTGGGTGTTAGAGAGGCAGTGCAGCCCAGGACCATTATCTCCACTCTAGGGACCTCAGAGCAGTTATCTGGAAAGCCGCAGCCACCACAAGTTGTCAGAGGGTCAATTCTGACGACCACAGGCACATTAAAGGACCCAGGGTGATGGATTCGAGAAGAGTACTGAGGAGATCTGTGGAGCATTTTTAGGATGCTCCTCCACTATTGGCCGCACCCCCTGAGGAATTTTATTTACCATTTTCTAGGTATTAAATCTGAATGACTGCAGAAGTTATTCCAGAGACAGCTATATGATAAGAACTTTTGATACTATCACAGTCTGATCAAGTAATGTAACAGCAGAAGCACAAGCAGACAGTGGCTGTGCAAACATGTAGTGGACCTGTGTCTGGATCAATAACTCTCCTATCTTGTGGGCACTGTAATGTAATTGCAAAATTAGAAACAGCATCTTAAAGCTGTTAATGCAAAACCTTGTATCACGTGGTGTACATATGTCATATGCAGCCAATGACAAAAACTCACATGATCTCCACCTCTCAATGGGCGGTGTGTTTTCAGTCCTTGTGAAAACGTGTGCACTCCACACCTCCAATGTCGATGGAAGCAAGTGTGAGCACCTAATGTGTCTTGTTCGGCTTGCTCTGGCCAATCTTGTTTGGTCTTCTGTTTCTGAGTGTCCGGCATTCTCAGCAGTGTTCATGCCTGCAAGAGGGTGTGGTGATGGATGCTCACCGGTAGGTGGCGTTGTGAATATTCAGCTGCTCAGGCTTAGTATACTGCACATCTCAGGTTGGGCGGCTTTATTCTTTTTCACTTCCTGCCTGCCCTGCTGCTGTAGACGTGCCAGTAATAACTTCCTCTTGCTAGTGGTGCAAGTGATTCTAGGCATTCGCACTGGCTGCACCAGTTACTGTGGTGGTCGCTGAACAGACACCCAACTCAGCAGATGGGCCTCAGAGGGCAGTGAATGGCAGGGGGCAATTCAGAGAAGATGCGTCTTCTATTTAGTGTATAGCTCTGTTGTGAAGCAAGGTGGGTCTGGCACATTTATGGGTTCAGATCCTCTTCACCACTGTAGTGGAGCAGCTTTGGTATGTGGGAAGGACTGGAAGTGCAACAAGGATTAGAAGCAAACATCTGTATCGCTAGTATGTACTGGGCCTCGAGCCATCACACTTCCTTTATTTATTCCTTCAACCAAGCCTGGCCAGTGGGGGAGGCGAGCGGTGTTTGTGTGTGTGTGTGTTAATGCTGGCTGGCTCACTACACATGTTGACTGAGACATGCTTCATCATCTAGCTCTATACTTGTAAAATATTTATCATCCCATGAAGGCAAGGAGGCCAAGTTCCTTGAGAAATCAAGACAAAGAATATACCAGTACAACTGCCTCTTAGCTAGACAGGCTAGAGTCCCTGTGATCATGGCATACTTCTATTTACAGATTTGGTATGAAATTGACCTTGTTGCCCAGATATGTTATGGAAAAGTATATTTTATGCTCATCATAGGCTGAAAGGTGGTAGAGGATTACCTGCTGGTGACATGGGACCACATCAATAGTACTTCATGATCTGAGAACAACACATTATGTGGTAACCACCAGGCTTGAAGACTTCAGACTAAACTAGAAGGCCAAGAACAATGTCACCGATTCATCATTTAACATCATGAATCTGTCCAAACCCTCATTGGGGGAGATACTGAAGTAGTGCAAATCTGGTGTGGTCACTGTCAAATTGCTCAGTTCTATCAAACAGTAGCAATCAGACCCCTGTCCTACCAGTTGGTTAATGTATTTCAATCTTATAAACCTCATGCCAGATTCTTCTTTTCCTCACCCTCACATGCTAAGAGTAGACTTCTCAGAGGAAAAGAAAGCCTCTAAGTTCTAATTATTACCTGCCATCCAACTAAGATGTCATCCAGTGCTTAATTCCAGGGAATGCACAACACTCCAGTGGGATCAAAGGCTTTACCTCCTTCTGGCCCCCACTATCAATGGACCCAAACCAGGGTGTAGTCATGACTACATAACTTCAAACGTTATCACCTTCAGTGAATTGGTGTCTCAGCAGCATCAGAAAGAGTTGAAGGAACACATCATTTTAGTGAGTGTTGAATCAGTTTCAACCTCCAAAAGGGAGCTATTACATCTGTTATTTCTACTGTTAGTAGTTTATTTGTTCACAAATCAATAAAAAATAATTTGAAACGATTGATATACAATACTCAGTATCATCAAATATTCCAAAAATATATTTCATTCTCAACCCTTGAGCCTGCAATAAAAATCTAAGCAACTGTGTATTGGATAGACCTATTCAGAGTTTGGTGTAATATATGGCAATCTTCCTTACTGGCTCTAGTTCATTCCATTAAAAATGGGGTCGGGATAGGAAGACCAGATTCCTAAGATGGTGGATGAAACTAGGGAGCTACCACTTCAATTTCTCAAAATCCTGCCAATTCAAGTGTGACATACTTTTACAGATCTAACTGTGCCCCTTTAATGAAGCCCAGAGGATTCACTTGTGTCAAGAGTGTGCCTGGTGCCCGGATTATTGTTTTGACAGAGCAGGAAGTGGGAAGGCCTCCATGCATTGAGGCCCAATGGAGTGGCAACCCAAAAGTAGGTGGTAGAGGGGAGCAAGGGTGTATCACAAACTAACTTGGTCATTGCGGAAGAGCAATATCCAATCTGGGGAGACATGATTGAGGAGCACATGGCAAGAGGCTACAGTGGCACAAAGTTGCGCCTAACTTTCCTGTGACAGGCGGCAGAGAAGGAACCTCCGTGGTATCATCCATGGTGTCTGTATGCCAGGATGGCGTAGGAGCACATGATACAGGCTAAATGGTCGCCAAACAAGATATTGCTCAGAAGTTAGGAGCCGGAATACCTCCTCACTATTGAGACTGAAAATTAGGGTTGGGACAGAGCAGGTTACTGGAGAGTGAGATGTATAAGGGCAGGGGATGTATGAAGAAATTTGAAAAGATTTGGGGAACATGGGGCGAGAATACACGTAGCAGACTGTTATAAGGGAGACTCTGTGATGGGTGTTTTATCCAAAGGACTATGTCAGGGGCAATTGTACAAGTAGCAAAATTTGGTGGTAATCTAAAAAATACAATGTGGGTAGGTGTATGTCTGAGCAGTACAAGGGAGGGAGGGATAAGGATCGGAAGGGAGGAATTGTGGGCAGCATGGGCCGGACATGAAAAGTGTAAATTTCATGCTCAAAATAATAAAATAAATAAAAATAAAAACTTTATTGATCCAGGAATGGAAGTAGGAAAAACTAGTCTCCTGACAGGGTAATGGCACAGAAAAATACAAATCGAGAACCTACCTTGTAATGGTTAACACATAGAAATGCATATGCAGTTACACAAATTTACAAGAAGGGATTACTGGCTCTCTTGCAGTAAGAAACACCATAATTAATTATGTGTCCTGAAGGGGATAAAGACAATATTAGCTGCAAGTAAATCCAGTGTTGGTAGTTTCAAGTTGCACTAACCATGTGTTCAGTATCCAATGTAAACAATGCTCTTACCTCTCCATAAGAGACTACGGGCCAGATGTAGCAAGTCGGCAATTTGCGACTTCCAAATTGCGAGTCCCTGCGACTCGCAATTTGCAAGTCGCAAATTGCTATGCAGTATGGTGTCTCAGACACCGACTGCGACTCGCAATGGGGTCGCAATGACCCACCTCATGAATATTCATGAGGTGGGTCGCAAATTGCGGCCCCATTGCGAGTATAGGCACTCGCAAACATGGAGGCCTGCTGTCGTCAGCAGACCTCCATGTTTGCGACCTGCTTTTCAATAAAGCAGTTTTTTTTTTTAAGTGTAGCCCGTTTTCCTAACAGGAAAACGAGCTGCACTTAAAAAAAAACGAAACCTTTAGTTTCGGTTTTTTTTCAGGGGAGGGAGTGGTCCCTTGGACCACTCCCTGCCCTGAAAAAATATTTTGGGGTCCAGTCACAAACTGGAAGGGGTCCCTTAGGGACCCCTTCCAATTTGCGATTGGGTTACCATCCACTTGAAGTGGATGGTAACTGCGATGCCATTTGCGACCGCATATGCGGTCGCAAATGGTATTGCATCCCAATGCGACTCGCAAATAGGAAGGGAACACCCCTTCCTATTTGCGAGTCTGAAATGCATTTTGCGAGTCGGTAACGAGTCGCAAACGGCAAATTTTGCCGTTTGCGACTCGCTAAACGTTTGCTACATCTGGCCCCACATACACTAATATAGGAGGGCTAATGTTAGAAGAGGGTGTAAAGAATGGGATAAGACAGAATAACAGAGACTTGGGACTCCACACTATACCTCATCACTTCTGAGGTTAAGGACATCTGCAGATTCTAACGGATATCCACAAGATAAAGAGATGTCTTAAGAAACTTCTCATTAAAATACTAAATCTAACTTTAATTATAAATGGATATACCGTAGCTATATCTATTTGTAAGCAACTCATAGTTTTCAGGAATGCCAATTTCCTAAAAGTGCAAAGTACAAGGAAAAATAAATATTCCAGAAATACATGCACGCTAATGCTGCTCTCTAAATTTAGGATTCCTTGAATGAGAGGTGTGTGTAAAGGATAAATCCTATTAGATATGCAAGCTCTAGCAGGTGGGTGGTGAAGCTGTGTGGGTTTAGATTAAAGAGCCACGCTTGAATAGGGATTTGTTTGAGGCTTTTGGCAAACAAGAAATTCAGTCTTTGTGAGGGTTAGCTTAAGGAGGTTGGTTTACATCCAATATGGAATTAGTTCAAGGCCTGTTTGTCACTGGTCGAGGATTTGTATAGGGACAGTTGGGTTTGTGGGAGTTTTCTGCAGTTGATCTATACCTTTGCATTAATATTAGTTGTTATGTGAATAAATTCACAAATCTGCATTAACACAGACCTATTGCGATTAATACAAAAGCATTGTAATATATTTTAGTGTGTTTTTCTGTCTTAGGCTAACTAGTCATCAGTTAGACCGTCATCTTTGTTAAAATGGCTGCCAAATCATGACATTCAGTCTGTGTTTACATTTCTCTCTTGAAACCTCATGTGGCAAGAGGTGCACTGTTTATTTCTATGACATGTTTTTCTCAAAGGATTTGTTGGAGGAAGCCTTTAGCTACATTCCACTTCTCTTTCTGCTAGCACACTGCATTGCATTCATTCACAATTGTTTTCTGTTGTTTATATGACTGGTTTGTTCTGGCACCTCCGGGTGGCATTAGGTTAGGAGGGCGAATCAATATTTGTGTGGTGGATTAGTGCTAAGATGTAAAGGGTATGCAACATTTACAAAATATGAAATATGATTTGCATAATAATGCTCACACCAGACTGACATTGCAGTTTCCATGCATTTCCTATGCTGAAAATACCTATTAAAAACCCCTGAATTTGGACATGAGCCATATTTTTATCCTGAGCCCCTATAGATGCTGCCTGATTTTCTACTTATTTGTGGCATATTTGCAACTTAACCATGATTAGGAGTATAGGTGCTAACTTTTGCACCTGATAAATACCTATATGGGGTACAATATTTATCTGGTGTGATAAATAGCACCTATTATGAGTTTGTGGGGAATAGTATGCAGATTATGGTGTTTACCATGCCAAAATCTGCATAAAAAGGGACATACTGTATGCTTTCCCTTGTTAAATTTCAGCAGATTACACCTGTCGAAATTTAACAAAGATTGGGGTACTTAACACATCCAATTATCAGTGGCGGCCTTAAGGACAACCAAACTCATGATTTCAACCCGTATGTAAACTGGGGTTTACCCACAGGTCAGAATTAACAGACCTCAACGTAATCAGGCCCTTAGACTATTTACCACATTCTGCTCATTATTGCATTATTTCTATAACTCAGTGTGCTTATAGCAATTGACTTCTATGTACTTTGATAAGTTCAGTGCTGCATTTGCATTTCCTTTTTTCTGTATTACACTTTAAATTGCAATAAACCTTCATGTTTTTTCTCTAAATTTCTGATCTTAAACTCCCGTTTTGAGTCAGTCCTTTCTTATTGACTGCATTTTGAAGGGCTGTTTGAATCTTGTCTCTGGGGACACATTACCTCTCAGACATTGAGGTTACCAGTGTCCCTGACCCTACCTTCCAAAATTTGGGCCTGCGCCACTGTTATGAAGGTTATCTAAGCAAATAGCACACCCACAGATATCATCTGTGTATTGATGGATCCTAACGCTGCTGCCTGCACAAATGGATCTGTGGGATTCCACGTAGAAGTTGAAGATGATTGGAGAGAGGAGGATGTGTGGGTGTATTCCACATGAGAGTGTGAGTGCCTTTGATCCTGTTGACCATATTGGAAAGAGCCACTACCAGTTGGTGAAGGAGGATGGGAACCATTTGAAGGTAGAGCGTGAAAGTCCTATGTGCTGTTTTCAGTATGTTGGATCGAAAGTGTCAAGGCTACGGAGAGGTAAAGCAGGACCAGGAGGCAAGGGTTGTTCCCGTCACTGAGGAGTGCATTGTCAATTACTTGAGTGTGCTGTCTCTGGCCTTGCAGTTCTGATGCAGTGCTGTGCTTTTTCCTCCTCCCCTTCAGCGAAGATTCAGCCTGAATCTTCAAAAAAGGGTCTAGGAAAGAAACACTTTCAAGTACGAACAGTAGAGATGCACATAAAGGCACATTCATCCAACACACAAACCTTTCTGCGAAGAGAGTACAATGGAGAGAACAAATCATGTGGATTCAGAGAAACCAACAAGTTAAACAAAAACTTAAACTATGCATTGGTCGACATTACTACCAGCCTCTCCTAATGTTCATCCATAAAGGTCAGGTCACTAAAGTGTAATTACTAGCCAGGCTTGCGATTCCTGAGTGTACTTTCTAGTGCCCCTCAGTCCTTATACCAGTCTTTTTTTATCTTTGTCTTGGCTGTCATATGTGTGTTAATGTTTCATGTTGCACAATTTCACAATAAACTAAATATGTTGATGACACTATTACAAGTACGTTTTCATAACACTGAATGAGAAGCTGATACAGTTCAACTAGTAAACGTTCATTGCCTATATGATGATTTAATTGGGGTCCTCCGTCCATGGTTGTGTTAATGCACAAGAAATGTATCATTTGCTATTCACCTTTCTCTTGTTCCCCAGGATTCTTCAGAAAGCGGAGAAGAATTGCTGATGCATCAGGGACACCGGTACCATGTCAGCTGTGCAAATTTTTGGCTGAATTGTGTGGATACCAAACTGCCAACGCCATCATGCCAAAAGAAATGTGAAATTTGTACGAAACGACCAGAACCAACAGAGTTCCCTTGCTCTATAAACGTTCTTGAAAGCCCTTCCTGACCCCTCCCCAGCCCCCCACCATATATTTGGATATGGAGCCAAAATGGATGGAAGACTAGATGATCTTCATGTGTATCAATGGAGATTGTCATGCAAGACTGAGGAGTGTGCCTGCAATAGATAATGTTGCCTTTCAATGAAAAATGATATTGAGTCTGTCTACTTTGGAGAAGGTTGCACCTTAATAGATATTAATAACCCTGCTGTGTGGGTCAAAGCTGAAAAGTGCCCACGGAGACACGCCCAAGCTACATTATATTTAAGTTACAAATCTTTCACTGGTCAATAAGGCACTCTTTGCTAGCATAATGAATGCACAAGACTTCACACCATTCCTGACAGTATAAAAGACAATTTTAAACTGACAAATGTACAAACAATGTCAGGGATGCTGTCTTATCTCCATCTGCAACACTTTTGTGCCATCTTCTTTGATATTATAGGCATGAACCGTGAAACCGTGTAATCTTTTAAAAGCTGTATTTTGAAATGCGCAAGCATACAGAATTTGTGTGCTGTGGGGATGTGGCAGTTTTAATACTAATTCCTCCTTAACTCACAATGAGAATTTATCTTCAGACTTATTTCGCAGGCCCTGTAATGTTTATTTTACGTTTGTCAGTGCGCACAGTCGTAGGATTGACCATCTGCACTGCTGAAGTACTGGGTTTACATTAGTTAGTGTGTGATTTACAAAGACTTTTTAAAAAAGGTGGAAATGCGTGGATTGTATGTTACCTCCTGCGTTTCCTTAGGGTTCTAACATTTACAGGATGCACAAAAATCGCCAAGGGTACATATGGTAATCTAACCTAATTGTTGCTTTTCATACATACTCCTCCTCCCAAGTATACTCCTGCGAGCAATCCACTCAAGTTATTACTGTAAACATTTGCATAAGCACCTGAAACGTTTTTCTTCTAGTTGGAAACATTGTTTTATGTGGTGAAACCCCTTCCACTACAACCCTAAAAACAATTTTAGTTACCCAGGTCATTGTGACACCCACTTACATCTTTTTAAAGAGTACATTTACCTCTGCAAATTGGGGGGGAAACAACATTAAAAATACTTGCCAATAAAGACAAAGCTACACTTTCTGGGGGTCAACAGCCTCCCCTACGTTTCACATTATGGAAAAGCACCATATTCCCAGTCGTTAGTAGAATTTGCAGCCGGCAAAGCAAACATTTTGATTGTCTCAACTAGGATTTCCATTTTCCAAAGACAAACTCATCTTTTTTGCACTCAGAAATGGCACTCTGATGGACAAAATGTTCAGTATCAGGCTACAGTTTCTGAATTATATTCACAAATATGCGGTATAAATGCCTCTCATAAAGTCCACATCCAACAACTGCACAGTTAGCCACTGGTCTATGATTGTGCCTGTGTACTGGAAATTAGAGAAGGTGCTTTAGAAACATCCACAAAAATGTTGCCCCAATTAGAGAAAATGTTAAACTCTGAGCCAGGCCTCCAAACCTTAGCTGTGACAGATGTCATACAAGTCGTGCCTGCAGTTGAAGCATACAGAGGAAGTAAGACCGTCCGAAACTGTCCTCTGTAATGAGAAGGTATTTTTATTGAAATCAGGAATATATATATTAGGGATAGAATGGGTCTGGTTTTATGGTGCGTGTCATTACTGATACTTGAGTCAAGGGTAGGAGCATCAGAAGACTCTAGGGTTTGACTATTGATGACTGACTGATGACTACTGCTTCTCTGGGTAGGGATCTTTGCAAACCAGCAAACATCTCCTAAAACTGTCCTAGTTTATTGGTGGATCCGTGGTCAATTGGGATTACAAGGGTAGTGCTGGGCAGCCCTTTTGAGACACCGTAGCACTAGGTGCATGTGATGCACGGTGGGTTGCTCAGTCTTTCTCTACACCAACACTACCTGTTTTCTTTACATCTTAATCATGTTCAGATATTGCCTCGTGTCTGGAACAGTTGTTAGGTTGAAGATCGGCCATACTTGTGATTATAATCACTCTGAGGGAGATTCGCCTCATCGCTCTTCTGTGTGCCTATGAAGTGGATGTAGATTTCAATCGACATGAGATAATTTTGTTTACGATAGGCATGCCAATTAATTAGTAAATTCATGGTCAGCAATAGATGTGGGAAACATTTTCATAACAGCCCACTAAGCATCAAGCCAGCATCACACGAGTGACTGGTAATCTGCAGGGGGGATTTGAGGGCATTTGTGGGAGGATTGTTTTATAGATACTTCTGTTCACAGGTAACATCAGATGATCAGTGTGCTTTGTTGAATGTCACCACAGGAGGTTACTTAGCCAGGCCGCAGAGACACAGTGCTTGATCCATGTGGTCCCTTTGGTGCTGTGCACTTTGCTAGGATAGACAAGCCTCCCATTCCCAACCCCCATCCTCCGCCCCCACCCGCCATCGCTTCCCTCGGGGCTGAAATCAGTCTGCAAGTTGGGAACAACTGATTAATTAAGCTTCCATCACTTTTGTATCTAAGAACCAGATGTACAAAGCATTTTGCGAATCAGGCCATTTGCGAACAGAAAAATGCTTTTTCTAATGTGCAAAACGCAATTTGGTAACTTGTTTCCAAATCACATTTTGCATTTGGTATTCAGTATTTGGAAGGTGCGAGTTTAGGGTGACCGTTCCAAATATCAAATCACTATAGTATGTATTACTGTTTTGCAACCAAAGTTTAGTCGCAAAACAGTAACACTTTACCATCACTTCAAAACTGGTGGTAAGCCATTCACGAAGAAGTGGTCCCCATGGGATCCCTTCCCCTTTGAGAATATAAATAATATTTTTTAAGAATAGGTAGTAGCTGCATACTCTTAAAAAATGAAATTGCAAAGTTTCATTTTTTCCTTTCAAAAACATTCTGTTTTCCTTTAAGGAAAAAGGCCTGCATTTAAAAAAAAAAAAAAAAAAGGATTGCTTTATTAACATCAGCAATCCACCATCGTTGTGATGGCTGTGATTCCTCATGGGTTGCAAATTGCGACTTACCTCATTAATATCCTTGAGGTTGGTCTACTTGTGACCCTCTAGGAATCGCTAATGAAACTCAAACGAGTTTCATACATTAGGAATACCGATTTCTTAATTGCGATTCAGACAGTATAACAATTAGGAAATTGGAATTCCTAATGTTAGTACATTTGGCCCTAAATTATTTCTTTTTATGCTGAATGAATATAGGAATGGAATATGGATATAAAATCCTGCTGGAAACAGAGCCTATATAACATGACAGACTGGCCACCTCTACCGTGAGGGTGGAACTTGGCCATCTGGCTTCTAGTCTCATGGGGAATTGTCCCTGGGAACTGCCCAGCTAAAGTAATGGAAAATCCGTTCTTGACAGTGAAAGTTCCTATTGCAAATTATATTTGTGTATATGTTATGACATTTTGTTACAAGAAATTTGAACTTTAGTCTTGCTGGCTTTGGATCACCAGCAGAGGAGTAAGACCGCAATTGTGAGTAAGCATAGTGTGTGTTGTCTCAATAGGGGTGAGACTAACAATGACATCTTACTTTTGTATTCCTTAACCTTCCAAAAATTGTGATTGGAAACGTTAAGTTAAATGATGCATTTTAATAGTTTCAGAAAGGAAGTTGTGTCGGAGGGAACAGTGAGTTCTAAAAATATTTCGCAAAATATGAGATAAAGTGCTTAGTGTAAAGCGTATGGAGGAATTTGGGTCAATTATTGAATCAACAAATGGAGTTTTGATTTGTGGCCAGTGATAAACGACTCAAACTCATACACTCTAGAAAAGTCATAATCTATCAGTTTACGCTGCACAACACTGCATGTTTTAATATAAATTACCTGTGTTACAAACATTTTATTTATGGCATCTTTTACACTTGTAACAACTGGTATATTCATTTATTTTACAATGACATACAATTGGGAATTCTGAATTTAATCGGGTGTGCTCACTTCTGTGTGTCTCTAGACATTGTGGATGAATACTAACACTATAGTTTATTCTTGTTGGTGTTTTATGTGCTTCTGAAATTGCAAATTCAGGATGTGTCCAATAAGTTCAAAGGACTGTAAAAATCATTTTTTTACTTTACATTGTGCAATTATCTGTGGTCTAAATAAATGTTCTTTCGTCAGATAGGTGGTTGAGTAATATTTATTGAATCACATCACAATCACCTGATAATCGTTTCAGGTTACTTTTTATGTTTATGGGGGGCTTTTAACTAAACATTGGTGATGCTCTTGTAATAATATTCCTTCGATTAACTCCTACTACCTTGCTCTTGTGCGAGCCGTCTTGCTCACACTGTCTCCAAAAAACTTTATAAAACAAATAAACAAAGTGCATATTGCAAGCACTGTATTAGGGTACAATTTTCTAGGCATGACTGCAATCCGCATTTTCTTGAAATTGTGCTGATACATTGACTGATAACTGTGTTTTTCATGCACATGTTGACAAAAACATCAGACAACATAGATCAGGTTTTACATTAGCAGTTTGTGAAGTCTTGTCATCCGCTGAGCAGCACTTAACCAATAAAGATAACTGGAATGACTCTCGTTGTAAAGGGCCAGGAGCACCGTATCCCATTAGGGGAGATTAGTATCCAGGCCATTTTGAGTAGTCAGGTTTTTCTGCATCTGGAATTACCAAGTCTGCAAATACCAGACCTGGTACTTTTGGGCCCACTGTGACCAGGTGTGGATGACCACCCAGAGAAAACTACTGCAAGGGCAGGTATTGCGGGCAGAAGCACAACCTGACCTCCACCTGATTGGTGAAGCAGCACAAAGGGAGCATACAAGGTTCTTTCCAATCAGTACACACCCAGCTACACCTACCCCCAAACTAAATAAAGACTGTTGCACGGGGCAGTCACGGTCTCCACCAGTGCTAACACCTGCACAGGGGAGCAGATTAAACTCCCACGAAGCAGGCCAGTGCCTTCACCTGTCTTCAGGCATACTGTCCGCAACCCTCCTCATCCCCCACTCAATAGCTATGATGCTGGGTGCAACTGAACACCCATCAAAAGGAGAACGTGCAGGGTCACTGCCCAATCCCATGGTTGATGGCCCCACCACTAACCTTGAGCACAACAGGACATGAGTAGAGTAGACAAAGCTCCTCACTGAACCTACCCTGCCCTCACTCTCTAATTCCTACCCCTGGATTCCCAACAGCCCTCCCACCGAGTGGGCAATGTCAGTGAATTTATCCCCAGAATTGGAGAAAATGACCTTGTATTCCTATCTCATTGTCATTATTCATTTGTGAAAGAAGGTTATACCAGTGTTGTGAGGACTGCAAGGCTCAAGATGTCTTCTCGTGCTTGACTTTCTGGGTTGCTTCGCCCCTTGCCAGCCTGAATCTTGGCATATTGTTTTTTTCTTTTTTTCAAGATATTGTTTTTATTATATTGCGTTTTAACGAACAATTGGTACAATGCTTATGTAGTTTCATGTGATGTGACTTGTAATCCAGCGCATTATTCAGAAATAGACAAAAACATGGAAGGTAACATGAGTAAATACATACTCCATTCTCCTCAGGTGATCTTTAGTGGACACCAGTGAGATCGTTAACCTGTATTCTACATCACTATACCTTTGAGGAAAAGCAGTCACAATGGGCATAAGTAAATGGTAACTTGTGGACAATGCTTTAGTCACACATACTTTGTTATGGTACACATTGTGGTCAAATAGGCGGTGTTTTCTATATTTATTTGTCAGATATTACAATGTTTTGGCACACTGTTTCTATTGATTTCCTTACTGCTCTCCCTCCATCAACTGGTAATCGAGTCATTATCGTGACAGTTGATTCTTTTTCTAAGATGGCTCATTTTACAGCACCCAAAAAAACTACCTTCTGCCAAAGGCAGGAGATTTTTAGTCTTCATGGGCTGCCTCAGTTTATCTTCTCTAACAGAGGCCTTCAGTATGTATCCCATTTTAGGAAATCTTTTTGGAAATCCCTGCAGCTTGATGTTGCCTTGTCCTTTGGATTTCATCCTCAGACTAACAGGCATACTGAACGTCTGAACAAGGACCTCAAACAATATCTCTGATGTTTTTGTAATCCACACAATGTGATTTGTCTACTTTTTTACTTTTGCCCCCTGGTCGAGTTTCATACAATAACTCTTTCCATAGTGGCAGCAGGCTCATGCCTGTTTTTTTGTCTTTATGGTCTTCATCCTCGGTCCCTTCACTCTGATCTTCGAGCCCCTCTTTTTTGTTCCTGCAGCAGCTAGTTTCTTTCAGACTCCTGACAGTCAGACTGAAGATTTTATATAATCTTTATTCGTCTAAGCAGAAAATGAAGTCTTTTACTGGTGCTTGTGGGTGTCCTCCTGTTTGCCACCTTGGGGACAAGGTGTGGCTCTCCTCCAAACTCCTGTTAGCTCACTTTTCTCAGAACAAATTCAAATCTTGCTTTTATAGTCCTTTCAAAATTATTCAAATCATTAATCTTGTTGCCTTTAGTGTCCAGTTGCCTTTGTCCTGGAAGGTCCATACTGTTTTCCATTTCTTGCAGTGAAAACCATATTAGAGTAATCCATTTCATCGTCCTTTTTTTGCTTGCCCTCCTGTACTCCTTGTGAATGGTACCTCTGAGTTTGAGGTCCTGGAAATTAGTGATTCTTGCTTGTTTAGGAAGAGGCTTCAATTTTTGATCGACTGGAAGGGTCATCCAACATTCCAGGGAGATGCATCTTCTTTTCTTGCCCCTTTGCTGGTTCTTGTAATACTCCTAACTGCGTCTCTAGTCCTCTTCAGCCATCGTGGGGTACATCCCCTGAATGCTTTCTGCCTGTCTCCTTTCTCTGCCCTCTAAAAGGTATTGTGCCCAAGAACTTTGTCCTCCTTCTGGAAGGCACCATCTGCTTAGACACATCATAGTACCAGTGGCATTGTGATTACTGGAAAGAGTTGCCCTTACCTCTGGCAGACCATTACTGTTAAAACCTGTTTTTTGAGGAATCCACAGTCAGAGTTTATTCCCTTATCGTCTTTCCCCTGAGAGGTCTGACACTGCCTTCCATATATTCAGTGGGTTATCTTATCCATCCCGCATTTTGATTCTTTTTTTGGGGGGGAGCTCCACCCAAGTAGAGCAGCGGACCATATAAATACAACCTAATGATTCGTGTGCATACAATCATAATGATGGATTTTTGTAACATATGTGTTCCTGCTTAGAGACCTTTTGGGTAATGTGTTTTCTAAACTGCTTAACACCTAATGGGGACATAGATAATTGTGTACTAGACAGTGATAACCAATGATTACTATGGTCGTATATAGGGTGTGCCCATATATTTTTGTAATACAATATGCCACTCACACCTATAGTGCAGATAGAGGGCTGGCTTCTGGTCAGGAGGGAGCCCTGTCATCTGTGTCTTGTACTGTCTGCATACATGTTTTAAAAGCTGGCTGGTGCCCACCAACATTTTGATCAGGGGGTTCCCATCAGGTTTCGTTACACTCATGTTTTAAAAAGGATTCCTTGCCTCCTTTCAATCATTAATTGTTTTGCTTATCATTTTTAAGCTTTGTGCATGATTATGGTTAGAAATTAGGTGACATGACATTTGTTTCTAAATGATTACATTTGAAATGCCTGAAGTGCTGAGATGTAATATAATTACCAGGACAGCATTTAAATTATGAAGTCCTATTTCATTTTTTATATTGAAAATTCAGAAATGGCTTAGTTTCACAATAAATTGAAACACCATATGTGTCACACAGCAGTGAATTGGAGCCATTCAAACAACGCCAGCAGAGTGCAGTAGTTTCGTTTCTACAAATGTCACAATCCTTTAAGTCTCCATATTGAAATAATGGGATTAAGTACCAGGAGCCAATCTAGAGAAACAGTTGAAATTATAGTGGAGATTGATCAGAACAAAGGACATAACAGTCAGAGAGCTATGTTGAAAGTTACCCTTCATTAATCAATAAAGATCTGGAGCATAGATGATGTGCTGGTAAAAGGATGCCAGTGCAAAGAAATAATTATGGCTGACCTTACTGAGAGCAGTTCTCCAGTTGAGCAATATTATTTTTGCCAGAGGAAACCACACTATTTGAATATATTATTGTCATAACTAGCGAAAACATATTGCCCCTGATTTAAGAAAAGTGGCACTGCCCCTTACCGCCCCCCCAGGCCACCATGTGTGCACTGTATCTAAGATATGGTACACCATGGTGGTAGTTAGGGGAACTAGCGTCAACATTTTTAATGCTAGTTCGGAGCTTTGTAGGATTAACGTCAAAAATGTTGTTGCTAATCATGCAAAGCCCATTGAAAACAATGGCATGCCTCCTTTCAACGCCTGCTCTGAGCCGGTGTTAAAAGTGCTGAAATAAATTATGCAAAAAAATCTTTTAGATTTCTTTGTGCCTTTTTTTGCCCCCCCCCCCCCTTCATATCGGGGGAACACCCCCTTTGCAAACATTATGCCTGGTGCAGGCATATTGTAGTGCAGAGGGTTACAAAAGTGGCGCAATGCATGCATTGCACCACTTTGTAAATTTGGCGCAGTAATGTTGGCCTTGTTGGGCCACATTAGCGTAAAAGAAATTACGCTAATGTGGTGCAGGGAGGCGCTAAGGGCTCTTAAATCAGCTCCATTGTCTCTACCAACCATTCTAATCACCTTTCCCATCATAAACATTGTGTGGGACAAAGTGGGCTTTTTGAAACAGAGACCAGTTGAAGGAACTAATTTCAGAAAAATGTTCTCTAAATATAAATCAGTGGTACACACTAGCTTTCATTTTCTAGGAACTGCTTACCTTAAGGAAGCGCATACATGAATATACAATCATTCTGTAATATATAGACGTGCCTGTATAGATTTAGCCTTGCAGTACTTGACATCCAGAAATGTTGTTAGTAACATAAATTTTGATTTATCTGAATTATCAGATTAATGTGTTATTACTTTAAGAATACAGATTAATTTTTTTAATGTTGGTAATTTTACTGCGGAAATTGCCCTCAATCGACACTATTGCCTCCCTGCATGGGAAGGGTGGAGGTACTGATTTTATGTATTATCACTTAAAGTACTGCTTTCCGAATAAAAACTGTTAGAATATGAATTTGAGATTTTATTTCAGTGATCAGTATTGGGACTTGGTAAACAGTGCTGAATGGACAAGTGATTCTCACAAACTAAGAACCACTACTCACATAAAAGAACCATGAACAACCTTTTATTAATTCCAAAACAGGGTACCACTAAAGGCCGGTGTATATAACACCTGTTGCAAAAGGCCTTACATTACATTTATAGCAGTATTTTACATTTCTTCTGGTAATTTACTTATATCTTCCATTACACGTTTCATCTCTGCTCACGGTTATACCACATTTTCCTTCTGGATGAAGACTAGGCCTCCAAATTACTCCAACTTGCTTATTTGATTTCAGTTTCAGCCTTAACTCCTTAACTTCTCTAATGATGTTTTTACACATCATAACCTGTGCACCCTCTAAAGCTTTATGACAGATATATTTATATTCACTGACAAAACCAAAGGTTATGTTAAGAAACAATAACTTCTTGCCTAAAGTTACAGCAAAAATGACAGTTTCTATAGATAAGTATAACTATAACTGCTGAATTTCTCTGGTTTTGAATGAGTAAATCGTCAACCTAACTATAACATCCCTGTAATCTTTTTTTTTTGTCTGTGAATTTCTTTTTTTTTTTTTTTTTACTTAAAATAATTTCAAATTACCACACATTACCACACATTACTACAACCACCAAAAGGCACAGCCTGCGGTCAGGCCCTGCAGCCAAACCCTCTGCATGCATCCAACACCACTCCATGCACGCCCTTTTGCCATGCACAGAGGGTTTTGGTGTGTTAGTGGGTGATTTTTTTTTTATACTAATTATTTGAGGATCCGCAGATCCTTTACGAGTTTACACTGGGAGTCCACGGAGGATCTGTAGATCTGCAATCCGGTCAAACATATATATTGGCCAATTTTTGCCCATGAGAGATCCCACAGGAACCCCTCCATTTTTGCAATGTTTTTTCTTCACTCTTGCCCGATGCAAGAAAGAAAAAGAAAATGGCAGCCATAACTTTCCTTTCAAGTTGCGGCCAGCCAATTAGGGCTGTGCTTTTCACCCGGATCCATGGATCCTCTGTGAGAGGTCCACATCCCTAGATACCTATATTTCTGTGCCTTTAAAATCTCAAAAACTACTATACGGATTTACACCAAATTATAAAAAGAAAGTTTTCTAGACCCAGATCTATCTTCCTCCCAAATTTGGTGTAATTCCATTTTGAAAATTTCATGAAGATTCATCAAACAGAACAAGGTTAGTGGCAAAACAAAAAACACTTTATCTATGGGAATTAGGTCCTAACTATACCTACCTACTGACTATCGAAAGAAGGTAGATATACACACACACATGCATTGTTAGACACACTCATCAGATTACATAACACGTTTGCTCAAATTATGTGGGGGTGAGTGGCAAACTAACTGATCGCATACCAATTAAGCGAGGGGTGCACCAGTGATGTGTACTTGCACCAATGTTGTTTTCGTTGTACATAAGTGATGTTGTTAAGTATCTAAGTGAATGTGTCAACAACTCCCCACTGTTGGGTGGATGTTCCATACCTGCGTTCCTTTTTCCAGACAATACCCTTCTGCTTTCTTGAACCCTATCTGAGCTTCAAAACCTGCTTAACAAATTTAATGAGTTCTGTGAAATTTGTGGTTTGGAGGTGAATACCTCAAAGACTAAGATTATGATACTCCTACCCCACAGAACTAGCTGAGGTGGGGTTTCACTGAAGGGTGGCCGACTCTCCCCTGGTAGAAAGATTTGATTATTTGGGGGTTAGATTTGATAAAACAAGAAATTGGAAATCCTACATCCTAAAAAGTGAACTAAAGTTTCTACATAATGCTTCTGCAATCACAAAGAGGTTTAAGGCAACCACCCCTTTAATTTGTCTCTCCTGTTACTGAAGTGTATAGGACAAAAGTCTAGTCTGTAGCACTCTATGGGGCAGAAATTAAAAGTCTGAGCCCCAAAGAAAATAGTTTTGTGAGACCTTTGTTCATTCTACTGCAGAGCACCCTACGACACCATTATTCTTCGACACATGCCTAAGAGGATTAGTGATGTGACATTGTTGAAACCCCTTTTGTATTGGGTTGGGTTGTGGTCCACCCCAGGGTTACAAAGGTTGGCAGTTGAGGACGTTTTGAATTTGGATAAGACACAACTCACATCTTGGCGTGAGTATGTTAAATTCCATTTTAATATAAGCCTGAGTGCCTACTGTAGTAACCTTATTTAATTAAACCGAGCATCAAGGGCATTGTAAAAATTGCTTTCTGGAATAGTGAAACCATCGCATATCACTGTAACACTAAAGCCAGGGGGCTCGTGGGAGAGTATCTATCCTTTAAACCTGCACCTGCAAAGGAATTGTATAAGGATGTGATCCAACCACTCAGGCCCCCACGTTGCTTATAAAATGTAGGATGGGCACACTGCTGGTTATTATATTCACAAACAACTGGAAAAAATATTGTTCCAAACTGGCAGCTTGCGTATTTTGTAAACATGTGATTGAGGAAGTCGACCACATGTTATGCTTTTTTGCCCCACATATGATAGACCTGGGAGGACTTGGATTAAGCCACTCTGCATGTCTATTGGTGTGAGACAATTTAAGGAAGCTTACTGAATTCTACGGTCTGATACCAGTCCGGTTGTAGTCTTTGGTATTAGCTCATATTTTTATGAAGTGTGGCTAATCAGGAAAAATGTGGGTACAGTTTTCTGAAAAGTGTATGCATTGTCCCCAATGAATTAATGCTTTTTACACAATAGCTCGTTACTATGCATCACGTTTTCACTCAGCACTTTTATCTTATTCTAAGCTGTTTACGAATATTAGATCCAACAAACTTAAGCCTCGACTGTAAATGTTACACTACTATTTGTTATAAATTTTTCTTTTATCAAAGCCCTGGAATGTATAGTTTATTGTTTGACATTTTAAGCAGTAATATTTACGGTGCAATAGTTTTTTAGGTGATTTATCATGATGTTTGGCATCTTTTCTGGGCTAGAAATAAAAATTGATATGTATATATATCTATAAATAAATAAATAGCCTACTGGCGATAGCCAGTAGGGAGTTATAGTTAGGCTCTAATAACCACAGACCAAGCGTTTTTGATTTTGCCAATAACAAACATTTGTTCAAGATCTGTACTAATTTTGGAGATTGGGTTTGGTACAAGATTTATGCAAGTACTCTGGTTGTCAAGTGATTAAATTTCATTCTATATGCTAGGGACATCCAAAGAAGACATCTCAACATTGTAAAAAATGTAATCTTTTCTTGATTGTGTTTTTTTCTTTTTTTTTTTGTTTCACTGCTTGGTCAGCTGAATTTTGGAGTGCAGGCTAACAGTTTTCTTAGAGCCTGATTTAGAGTTTGACGGACAGGGTAGTAAGTTGCAAAAATGAAGGAGTATCTCCGCTGGCCGAACCCTCTGTTTGACCTTATTTAGAGATGGGCGGACAGTATTTTGCCTACAGTGCAACTGTTGCCTCCTTTGATGGAATACTTTATCTGAAACTCGAAAGGCGCAGGAGCCATCGGAGGAAGGACATTACACTGCCTGCCTTATTTAGGGTGGACGTTGTAATGTTCTTTTTTTTCCCTGCCCATCACTGCCAGGAAAAACGTGGCATTGAGGGACAGGAAAAAAAACCCGTAATGATGCCCACACCCCGAAGAAGATTCCAAGGGTGTGCGGGTCATCAGTTTTTCATTTTGTAAAAACAAACTCTCGCTTTGGGAGTTTCTTTTTGAAGAAAAAAAAACTGTTCTGGTGGATGCCAACAAAACTGGAAGCTGCCAACTATCAAACCTGTAGTATATTAAAAGGGCTTGCCTTGATGGTGGTTCTCTTTAATGTGCACAAATGACTGCTGGGTTGGTGTTCATCTCAACATTTACCAGGTGTTTTCCCATCATGATGGTGCAGATATGGCTTCTGCCATCATAACGGACTGTACTCCACCCGCCTAACTCTAAATGAGGCGACTGGTTTTTCAAACATTAAGAATGTGGACTTAAGTGTGCTATTGAAAATCTATGAATTATATCCAAAATAAACTGTTTTTGCACAGAGGTTTGTTGAAGTAACTGGAGGAAGCCACATCAGTGCTGATATGTTTGGCCAGTGGACAAGGTTTCATCAAGCACAACGCCCAAAATATTTACCTTACCCTTTGTGGTTATTAAGAAACTACCAAGTGTAATCTGCTGATAGAGGGTTTTATTCAGATTCAGCTAATGAAAATACCCCACCAGCAGAAATTCAGTTTTAAATTAATTTCGACTTAACCTTTTTTGGGGTTCAGGGCCTCTGAATTAAAGAGACAGTGGACCGACTGTTGCAGTTTGGATGATAATGTCAATGTAAAAGTAACCTAATTAAAGGGTCTTTGGAAAGAAAGTTCCATTTTGTATGAGGGGGTCAATTAAAAAACAACATGGTGTGTTATCTACCTAATTATGGGATGACAACTATGGGAACACCAGAAGATTATGCAAGGACCTAACATATATATGTTAAAAAGTGCTGGTTACAAGCAGTAGCTCTAGTATACCTAGCCACAGGTAGCTTTGACATGGTCAGACACTGAGTTTACCAAGACCCAAAAGGGTTTGTTTACTTGGATGGATGTAAACCAGCCCTTGCCTCAACTCAATGTTCACCCCTCTGAATTCACATAGTACAAATTATTTGAAGAGGAGCAATGACTTATGCACTTTAGATAATCCATTGAGCCTTTCTTGAGCAAAGGCATCACCCAAACACATTTCATTGACTCTGCAACCCACCTTGAAGGAAAATAGTAATCTACAAAGTTTTGATAAAAAGAAAACATCTCATCATAACATTCCACTATCAGTATAGTCTCCAGAACAGTGTGTCAGGTTCGTTTGTTAAATCATAACCTTGTTTCCATTATTAGATTTCAGAGAAATCGAGCCACTGCACTCTGGAGCCTATGTGTATTGTGCAGAAGTCTGACTTATGCTCAGGGCTGGCATTAATGGAAGAGGTACTATGCTTGCACATGTTGTATATTTTGTCTGCAAAGGTGTCCTGAATTTGATTGCATCAGTCTGGTAATGCCGTGCCATTAGGAGGTGTCGAACAATGATTTTGGTAAGCCTTTCAGAATTTAAAGTTTTCTTAAGATACAGGTTGTGATGTAGGTGCAATGTTAATTTCTAAGTGTGCTCCATACTGAACAAAATGCTGAGCCATCTTTTCTGCGATGTGTATTCAGGTATCATATTTGCATTTTTCAATACTCTTTTTCCTTAACTATAACTGTGAATATTCATCTCAGCAATATATACAGGTCAATCAACTTGACAATCCACACCCTGTGGTTTCAACTTCCTATTGCCGCAGCACGTTTTTTTCTTTTTGTTTAGTTCTCTTGACCATGTGGACAATCTGCCTAGTCCTCTTGTGCAAGGGGGATGGGGGGCATGCGATCGCTTCTCTACGGGAAGCAGTGAGTTGACCACTCCTCTCCTTATCCTCCCTTAAGGATTTAATCATGGGACTTTTGTGGCTAACAACCTGCTTCTATATCTAGCCATCTCATGGCTGGAATCCAAAACTTGATTTTGTTACTGGGTTTCATTATTTGTTTCTCTAAATCAATGCTGTTGTTCCAAAAAGATTGGTGTACTTATGATCATCCTTTACATGTTTCTCTTCTTGCCAACAAGATTAGGTAAAATGTTAATGTTCTATTCTGTGTGTTGTCTCTTTGCTTTCCTAATCTTTATCTTCAATACCAAATATAAGCAGGAGGGCTACCTCTATTATCTTTTCAAACAAAATATATCAGACAAAGCATTCCTTACTCCAGAATTTCTTAATACTAGGGCAGTACACAAACTAATGCATATCATCTGGCTCTGGAGCTGGACATTTCTTACAGGTACATATCTGGTTCTTCTCCACCCTAGTGAACTTTGCAACGGTTAAAAAAAGTGAATCTTTCAAAGGCTGGAAATAACTGTGAAGTATAAATTATAGTTGCTCTAAAGTTGCGACTTATTTGTTTGGCAAGCTTCTTTCCAAGATACCATGAGGCGGGCCATTATATTTCCTTCTGCACTACACTATGAAGTACACCATTTCAACACTTCCTTTATCCTAGGGTTTACATCTTGAATTTCAACTGCCGTTTCCTTCGCATCTCATTGTCTCCAGGTCAGAGTGGCACTCTATGACCTCATCTGTGCATACCTGAATCCTGAGATATTGCCAGTAGTTCTCTCCATTATCTCCTCCCAGCGGTCTAATCTATATTTGTCTGTCAAGTCCCCCCACCTGATATTTTTGTGTCCATCAGTGACTTACCAAGTTGGTCCTTTCATACTCTCTGGTGTTCCCTGGGCTACCAGACTTCTGCTGCTTCTCTAAGTAACTTTACTTGTACCTTCTTGAAGAATTGTGTTACATCAAATTTATATAAAAAAGATCCCTGGTTGGCATACCTCTATGGTCATGATACCGTGCATTTGCACGCTACTAGATTGATCAGATTTCCCTAACAGCATCCTGAAATGTTTAAACTGAAAGCCCAGACAGTAAAGATTAATATTTGAAAGCGGCAGACCTACTTTCGCCAGTCTCCTTATTAATCTTTTCCAGCCTAGTCTCCTTTACTTAGATGCCCAGATAAAATTGCTCAGATTCCCTTGAATCTTTAGGATTTCTTTCCTATTGAACTTCTATGCGATGCAATAGAAAAACATGTTAATTTAGGCAAGATACTCATTTTGCTTATGTTGACCCAATATTAGTTAGCTGTACTTTTCATCACTTACTCAATAAAATGCTGATGTATTTGGCTACCATAGATAAAAAATGTCAGAATAACCCTCATAATTTCTATCATAGTAATTCCCAGGTATTTCATTTCCTTGCCTGGTTCTTTGGTGGTTATATCAGAATTTCAGGTCATAACTTCTGTTTCATCCTCATATGAATGATATTCTGAGAATTTGTAGAATTTCACTGCTATGCATTTCCTATAATTAATATGGCATGTTCTGGTTTAGCTGTATAGACCATTGTATGATCTGCATACAATGCTAGTGTCCTAATGTCATGCTTATAGCGAAACGGCATAATCTTTTTATGATCTCTAATTTTCCTAGCAAAGGGTTCAAAATATAGGTCAAATAGTAAAGGGGGCAGTGAATATCCCTGCCCTGTACCTCTCCGTATTTCTATATCATCAGTTAGAGTCCTGTTAACCAACATGTTAGCCCACGATTGTGCATAAAGAGATTTAACTACTTGTATAAAACTGTGCTTAAGACCAAAGCATTCCAAATATTCCCACATATAATTCCAGTTGATTTTGTCCAATGCCTTGGCAGCATCTAAGCATATAAAGTTATAACCCCAAGGTTATTTTTTACTATTCAGCTGGGTCTATTGTCCCCACCATTATATGAGCTATGTCAAAAAGCTGCTAGCCAGATATAAAACCTTTCTGGTCCTTGCGAATTAAGATCCACTGTATTTAAAGAATGGGCAGGTTCCATAACACAGTGGCATTTCTTTAGTAAGAGAAGTCTCTGAGTCTCACTATCACAACCACACATGCCCCAGTTGCTGTGTAATGAGTAAAATGGACACTATTGGATCAGAAGGCATGTATTTTAATAAGCTTGACCTCCCTTTGTGATAAATTGTGCGCTCTGGGTAATCAATTTTTAAACATATTTCTCTGCTCCATTTTTAACACAAATGGGGAAAGCTTAATTTAAACAAAGATAGTAAGTGAAAAGAAAACAGGGCTGTAACCCAACAATCATTTGATTTTACTCACTGGGGAGAGAACACCCAGGGCCCGATTCACAAAGGTAACTTAAACACTTTTTAGTGTGTTTACACTATAGAGTAAGTTTACTACTTTTTGGTTTTCACAAAATGCACATTTGTAATAACTTACACTTTTAAAGTAAATAACACTTTTGTAGTGGGTCCAATACTACACATTAACCCCAAAAGTGCGGGCGTCGGCCATTGGCCAACGCCCACGCTACCTCCCTTGTGCGGGTCACGACCAGTGGCCGACACCAGGGAGGGGGTTAAAAATCCTCCGGTGCAATGCACCGGAGGATTTTATTTAATTATTTTCCCCATTGGAGACGCGGAACAACTTCCGCGTCTCCATCCTGCCCCCCTCCCGCCCCTTTGTGACGTCAGCGCGCCGCAAGACGCACTGACTTCACATTTTTTCCCCACCGGAGCAGAAGCTGATGACGTCACATTTTTTCCCCACCGGAGCAGAAGCTGATCAGGTAAGAGTCCTCTTCTGCTCCAGTGGGGAAAAAAAGGCCAAAACGCCCTCCCCAGATGCCAGGTAGGCATCGATGGAAAGGGGAGACTCGTTTCCTGGCCATGGATCGCAGGAAACGCCCCTAGACACCAGGGATCTTCTTTGGGGGGGTCGCCCCTTGTTTGTATTTTTTAAACGTTACTGTTTTGGAGGACGATCGCGCCCCCCAGATTTGAAAAAAAAAATTAAAAAATGGCGGGGTCGGCCCTCCGAACACGGGCCGACCCTTAGGGGTCAAAAAAACAAATCTAGTTTTCCCTGGGGGGCCCGATCGCCCCCCCCCCCAGGGAAAACTAGATTGCATTAAAAAAAAAAAAATGAAATTGTTGCTGGTCAGCCCTTAGGGTGACCATCTATGGTGCCATTTTTTTTTTCTACATGAGTGCTTTGCCAAGGGTAAGCACACATGTATGAAAAAAAAAAGTTATGTAGAGTTAGTGTCTTGCTTTCTCTCTCTCTCTCACTATCTCTCTCTCTATATATATATATATATATATATATATATATATATATTTTTTTTTTTTTCTTTTTTTTTTTTTTCTTTTGTGTGTTGTTTTCTGGGAGCCACAATTGGCCCACCAGGGAAACCACACATATACATAAAAGTTATTTATTTTTATATATATATATATATATATATATATATATATATATATATAAAATGCCGAAGAATTTCACCGCACTCCACGAGGACCGTGATCAAGACTCCTTGGTGATTCGAAACGCGTTGGTGGTTGTTGACTGCA
This sequence comes from Pleurodeles waltl, assembly GCF_031143425.1. Classification (NCBI taxonomy): domain Eukaryota; kingdom Metazoa; phylum Chordata; class Amphibia; order Caudata; family Salamandridae; genus Pleurodeles; species Pleurodeles waltl. The sequence continues at coordinate 740,501,275 of NC_090450.1, read as the reverse complement.
ATAAAACACACGTTTATTTGTACCTTGTGGAGTGCGGTGAAATTTTTCGGCATTACATAATTTTGAGATTGGTCTTCTCTGTCACTGTGCACCGACAGTGGAGTACGCCGCCCAGCAACCCTTCAACCACTTTGTTCCTAAACACACATATATATATATATATTACACACTTCTCTTCCGTGGATATAGGAAAAAGGCAGCACTCCACAGCCACAACGAATTCAATCATGTTTATTCACCTACAGGGACGCGTTTCGGCGTTCCCGCCTTCATCGACCTGTGAGCCGCCATTTTAGCTTGGTTTTTATACTCCAATTACAATGAACTCAATTAACATATATCATGCGAAAAACTGTTTTAGTCACAAATTTTCACCATACATTTAAATTAAACAGCAATTAAATACAATTAGAAAATATACAATGTAAAAATGCATTAGCTTGTCGAGTGTCAATTCTTCAGTGTTTATAAAATGTGTTAAACTAACCCTCGCCTATAATCCATGAATACAACTATCTCTATTCAGTCAATGATCCTTTTCAAATTCATTACCATTATGATTCAATAATAATATGCGTGCTGAATGATGATCTACATGAAATTCATTCCTTTATATACACTTATTTTCTTAGTGTATATATGTATACATATATAGTGACAAAATATTCTCATCAATCCTTGTGAGTATGGATCTCTCTAAAATTACTTTATTAATATAAGTGAAAGTGCATCTCCTCACTACTATTCAATCCATTTGGCTCTTTAGTATCAAATGCCAATATGTATTTGGATTCTAATTTCCTTAAATGTTTTTCTCTGTCTCCTCCCCGAACATCTTTTTTCACTCCATCTATCACGCTATACATTATTTCCTCTACTTTACCTCCGTGTACTTCATGTATGTGTCTAGCTACCGGGTAAGTCTCATCTCGATTTGAAATTGCCCTAAAATGTTGCAAAATTCTTAGGTGTACCTGCAATCTTGTGCTGCCTACATACATTTTGGGACAGCTGCATTTTAGTATATACACCACATGGTCGCTTTTGCAATTGTATTTGCCTCTGATAGAGTGTATGATTTTACCTCCTACTTTAATAAAACTGATATTCTCTCCATTTTTGCAGGCTTTGCATTTAAAGCATTTATAGAAGCCATCTTGGGGTTTGAGCCAATTAGTATTAGACCTTACCTTTCTCACATCACTCTTGACTAAAATATCTTTCATGGATGTTCCTTTTCTGTATGTTATAACAGGTTTATTGCTTATTTGTTCCCCAATCACAGGATCACTCTTAAGCATGTGCCAATGCTTTTGTAGCAACTTTCTCATCTCCAAGTGTGCCATATTGAAAGTGGTTATAAACCTCGTTGTATTCTCTAACTTGTTCAATCTCTGTCCTGTTCTGTTACATGTCCTAGATACTCCTCCGTCTTGTCTAGAAAATAGAAGCAAATCCCTGGTACGTGATTTTACTTTTCTCACTGCCCTTTCTAATATGGGTTGAGAATATCCCCTATCATGTAATCTGTAAACCATTTCTCCTTGTACATCTTTAAAATTTTGCTCTGTGCTGCAAATTCTTTTGGCCCTTAGCAACTCACCGAATGGGATATTATCAATCAATGATTGTGGATGATAACTAGTGGCATGCAGAATACTATTGCCGGCTGTTGGCTTTCTATATAATGTTGTTTCTATTTTGTTATTGACAATCATTATTTTCACATCTAAAAATTCAATCTCATAATTATGGACTTTCCCAGTGAATCTTAGATTACAATCATTTATGTTGATCTCTTCCAAAAACTGTGTAGCAGTACTCATATCACCTTTCCAAATTATAAAAATATCGTCTATATACCTTAACCACAAAATTATGTTGTCATTCCATTTATCCATGGGGGAATTGTTAAGGACCAATTCTTCCCACCACCCCATGTAGAGGTTGGCGTAACTTGGGGCAAAACATGTGCCCATCGCGGTACCCCGTTGCTGTTCAAAAATCTCTTGATTGAAAAAAAACATATTATGTTCAAGGCACCATTGTATCATTTCAATTAACATTTTACTATGCTGGTAAAAATGGATTGGTCTTGCACGTAAAAAGTGTTCAATAGCCTTTACCCCTAGATTGTGTGGTATGCTTGTGTATAATGATACAACATCTAAACTTATCAGCAAAAATTCACTCTCCCATGTAATGTCGAAAATCCTCCTCAAAAAATCCGTACTGTCCTTCAAATATGAAGCTAAATTCATTACTAGAGGTTGTAGAAAGGAATCTATATATTGGGACACATACTCAAAAAGACTCCCTCTGATAGATACTATCGGTCTACCTGGCGGCTTTAAGGCATCCTTGTGGATTTTTGGTATCAGGTAGAATACCGGGAGTTTAGGAAAATCAACCTTCAAAAATCTGTGTTCATGATCATTAATAAACCCCTCTTTTCTCCATTGCTCCAGTTTATTGTCAAAATTGACCTTAACTTCATCAACATGTTTCATATCAATCCTTCTGTAACATATTGCATCATTTAATTGCTTGTATGCTTCTGAATTAGTTTTTCCTAAATCTAATGCGAGTGAAACAGCGCTTTTGAGTGGTGATAAAACGGAAGGAAGAGCCGATGTTTATGGATCTTTCAAAGAGTTAGAAAAATTCAAGAAAAAAGAGTTAAACAAATGGTGGGAATGCGAATCCTTAAACAGGTATTTAGAAGCAGAGATTATTCCAAGAGGATTACGCATTTTCATCATGCCCACATATGAAGATCCGCATCCGGATTTGTTAAAAGAATGGGCAGCCCATAATGCATTGAGCTCCGCAGGAATGATGAGAATATTAGTTAAATACGCCCAAATCGAAAGAGACAAAGCAATTGAGAAAATTGAAAATTTAGAAAAGACAATCGATGGATTCACTGACAAAAAATTAGGAGACTCATTAAAAACAGCTATGGAAGAGAGATTGGCAAAAATTGAGGAAGAAATCATACAGAAAAAAGCACGTAAATTCAACAGAGACACGATTGATTACCAAACAGGGCAGATCTACACATTTGCAAAGAAATTTGATTACTGGAGAAGACTAAAAAGAAATGGAAAAAGCTCTAGAGGATTAGATATAGAAAGTATGAAATCCACAGACATCAGTGAAAGTTCTGATACTGATCTTGAAGATACAGGTCGTCTCCAAACTCATACTTCTTTACAGGACGAATTTGATTTTTTAAGGAAAGATCGCAGGACCAATCACAGACCATGGCGAGGATCAAACAGAGCAAGAGGAAGAGGCAGAGGAAGAAAAGACGAGGGGGGAAGAGAAACAAATGTAGAAGAGGGCGAGAAAAAGACTCGCAGCAACAGACGGTATTGACCGATGATAAAACAATAATTAATTTAACAGATGTTATCTTAGAAGAAGAAGATGTTAAGAACTTATCCTTAGGTCTTTCTTTCTGCCAACCAGATGGGTTTAATTATGAGCAAAGCCGTATTGACTTGTTTCTGTTTACACGTAAATTAAAATTATCAAAGATGCATGCTATCAGTAAAAGAAAGACAAAGAGACCTAGTGAGAGACCAGAATTTGAACAGGATGAAATTGACAAATGGAAGGGTAACCTACTAATTGAAGATATACACTTAATCAGACAGTTATGGTCATTGGAAGATAACTCAATTGAGGAGATTGGTGAGGAACAACTAGTTGCAAGACTGGAATCTGAGGGAATAAGATTAGACAAAGAAGGTGCATCAGGTTTTAAATCAAAATCTAGAACTGTTCCAGCCCCAAGTGGAGACATGATTGATCAATTTTCGGATACTGTAACTAAAGAACTGAAAGCTCTCAGTTTGAAGATGATGAGCAAAACCAGTAGAAACAAGAATAATTATTATAAGACCTTGAATAAGTTATCAAATAATCCACGGATCATAATTAGAAGTTCTGACAAAGGGGGGAATGTTGTGATATGGTCTATAGAGGATTATATGGAAGAAGCATACAAGCAATTAAATGATGCAATATGTTACAGAAGGATTGATATGAAACATGTTGATGAAGTTAAGGTCAATTTTGACAATAAACTGGAGCAATGGAGAAAAGAGGGGTTTATTAATGATCATGAACACAGATTTTTGAAGGTTGATTTTCCTAAACTCCCGGTATTCTACCTGATACCAAAAATCCACAAGGATGCCTTAAAGCCGCCAGGTAGACCGATAGTATCTATCAGAGGGAGTCTTTTTGAGTATGTGTCCCAATATATAGATTCCTTTCTACAACCTCTAGTAATGAATTTAGCTTCATATTTGAAGGACAGTACGGATTTTTTGAGGAGGATTTTCGACATTACATGGGAGAGTGAATTTTTGCTGATAAGTTTAGATGTTGTATCATTATACACAAGCATACCACACAATCTAGGGGTAAAGGCTATTGAACACTTTTTACGTGCAAGACCAATCCATTTTTACCAGCATAGTAAAATGTTAATTGAAATGATACAATGGTGCCTTGAACATAATATGTTTTTTTTCAATCAAGAGATTTTTGAACAGCAACGGGGTACCGCGATGGGCACATGTTTTGCCCCAAGTTACGCCAACCTCTACATGGGGTGGTGGGAAGAATTGGTCCTTAACAATTCCCCCATGGATAAATGGAATGACAACATAATTTTGTGGTTAAGGTATATAGACGATATTTTTATAATTTGGAAAGGTGATATGAGTACTGCTACACAGTTTTTGGAAGAGATCAACATAAATGATTGTAATCTAAGATTCACTGGGAAAGTCCATAATTATGAGATTGAATTTTTAGATGTGAAAATAATGATTGTCAATAACAAAATAGAAACAACATTATATAGAAAGCCAACAGCCGGCAATAGTATTCTGCATGCCACTAGTTATCATCCACAATCATTGATTGATAATATCCCATTCGGTGAGTTGCTAAGGGCCAAAAGAATTTGCAGCACAGAGCAAAATTTTAAAGAGGTACAAGGAGAAATGGTTTACAGATTACATGATAGGGGATATTCTCAACCCATATTAGAAAGGGCAGTGAGAAAAGTAAAATCACGTACCAGGGATTTGCTTCTATTTTCTAGACAAGACGGAGGAGTATCTAGGACATGTAACAGAACAGGACAGAGATTGAACAAGTTAGAGAATACAACGAGGTTTATAACCACTTTCAATATGGCACACTTGGAGATGAGAAAGTTGCTACAAAAGCATTGGCACATGCTTAAGAGTGATCCTGTGATTGGGGAACAAATAAGCAATAAACCTGTTATAACATACAGAAAAGGAACATCCATGAAAGATATTTTAGTCAAGAGTGATGTGAGAAAGGTAACGTCTAATACTAATTGGCTCAAACCCCAAGATGGCTTCTATAAATGCTTTAAATGCAAAGCCTGCAAAAATGGAGAGAATATCAGTTTTATTAAAGTAGGAGGTAAAATCATACACTCTATCAGAGGCAAATACAATTGCAAAAGCGACCATGTGGTGTATATACTAAAATGCAGCTGTCCCAAAATGTATGTAGGCAGCACAAAATTGCAGGTACACCTAAGAATTTTGCAACATTTGAGGGCAATTTAAAATCGAGATGAGACTTACCCGGTAGCTAGACACATACATGAAGTACACGGAGGTAAAGTAGAGGAAATAATGTATAGCGTGATAGATGGAGTGAAAAAAGATGTTCGGGGAGGAGACAGAGAAAAACATTTAAGGAAATTAGAATCCAAATACATATTGGCATTTGATACTAAAGAGCCAAATGGATTGAATAGTAGTGAGGAGATGCACTTTCACTTATATTAATAAAGTAATTTTAGAGAGATCCATACTCACAAGGATTGATGAGAATATTTTGTCACTATATATGTATACATATATACACTAAGAAAATAAGTGTATATAAAGGAATGAATTTCATGTAGATCATCATTCAGCACGCATATTATTATTGAATCATAATGGTAATGAATTTGAAAAGGATCATTGACTGAATAGAGATAGTTGTATTCATGGATTATAGGCGAGGGTTAGTTTAACACATTTTATAAACACTGAAGAATTGACACTCGACAAGCTAATGCATTTTTACATTGTATATTTTCTAATTGTATTTAATTGCTGTTTAATTTAAATGTATGGTGAAAATTTGTGACTAAAACAGTTTTTCGCATGATATATGTTAATTGAGTTCATTGTAATTGGAGTATAAAAACCGAGCTAAAATGGCGGCTCACAGGTCGATGAAGGCGGCAACGCCGAAACGCGTCCCTGTAGGTGAATAAACATGATTGAATTCGTTGTGGCTGTGGAGTGCTGCCTTTTTCCTATATCCACGGAAGAGAAGTGTGTAATATAATACGCGATGGCGTGCGTATGAGGAAAAGCACCGTTGACGTTCAGGTGCCGAAAGGGAACGCCACAAGTGGAGTGTTTTTTATATATATATATATATATATATATATATATATATATATATATATATATATATATGCAACACAAATTGGTTAAAAGATTGTTGCACAGGGCACTCCACTGCCGGTGCTCGGTGATGGAGGAGAGCAACCTCGAAAATATTTTGTGAACAAGATTCTCACCGCACTCCACGAGGTTCAAATTTACATGTTTTATTGCAAGTATAAAAAATGAAAGAAAAGAGGGACTCATTTACCGTGATCAAGACTCCTTGAGAGTCGAAACGCATAGGTGGCTGTTGCTTGCAATAAAACATGCCAATTTGAACCTCATGGAGTGCGGTGAGATTCTTGTTCACAAAATATATATGTGTATGCATGCATGTATGTCTTTTCTGTAGTGGCAGTTGCCATAAAGTAGCGCAGATGGTTTATTGTCCTGCTGAAAAGGATATACATTTATATGTATTTAGCTGAGTGGATTAGTAAAGGCATGCGTTACCTGCGCTTTAAAACAAATGTTATGCCAGGGGGACTATATGAGTGGCGCTTTTGCTGGGTGGTACTGAGGGAATTAGAAGAGGAGGTAATGGGAGGCAGAGCACCAAAAATGACTGTCGCACTGGGTGCCACCAGCGCTGAAGGCTGTGATGATGCGTAAATGGTAAGGTGAAGTAATACATTATTTTTTTTTTTTTTCAGTGTTTTCAGAGAATCTGCAGAATTGGAGAAGAAGCGAAGGTAAGGTGACGACATTTCCTATTGTACACAACAAACATATCCACGAGCAATTTTTTGACTATCTGCCTTCTACGTAGGCTAGTAATTTAGAGGGACAGTTTAGCCAGTAGCAGAGATGGCGTCTCATTGGATGACTGCTGATCAAGCCCTAACTCGGGTTATGGAGGACAGATCTGATGTAGGCTTAGAGACTGAGACAGCATCTGAGGGAAAGGACAATGGGGCAGAATCTGGGAGTGATTTTTCAGTCGGCGGAGTCCTATCCAACTACACCACTTCAAGTGAGTCTGAAGGAGACAATGATGACAGCCGTGCTGTCCCTTCGCAAGCACATTCTGTGCACCGGAACCACATTGGGTTATCCAAACCCAGAGAGCACCTGCTTGTGGCCGCAAGCACAGAGAGAGTGCTCTCTTGGCAGCCCCCCTGTTTAGTTCAGCCCCAAATTCCACCTTTTACTGGTGACGCTGGATGTAAAGTCGATACAGCTAACTTTTTGCCAGTCGACTACATCCATCTATTTTTGGATGTTGACTTCCTTCAGAAAATTGTGCAGCAAACAAATTTGCGTGCAGACCAATTTCTGAGGGAGCGTGGAGGCACTCTAGGGCCCGTTCTAGGGCATGCCAGTGGACTCCCACTTCGCTGGCAGAGTTGAAGATATTTTTGGGCCTTACGCTCAAAATGGGGTTAGTGCAGAAACCCACCTTGCAGTCCTGCTGGACGACTCGCACGGTTTGGGTAACTCCCATCTTCGCACCATACATGAGCAGAGATCGTTTTTTGCTACTGCAGCGCATGCTGCATTTCAATGACAATTCTGCTGCATTGCCCCGGGACCATCCAGACCATGACAAGTTGTTCAAAATTCGGCCTGTTGTGGAACATTTGTCTGCCAGGTTTCCAGAGATCTATACTCCTGGAAAGAATATAGCAGTCGAAGAGTCCTTGATCCTGTACAAAGGACGGCTGCTTTTCAGACAGTACATTGCCAGCAAAAGAGCTCGCTATGGCATAAAGCTGTACATGCTGTGTGAGAGCTCTTCTGGCTATGTGTACAGCTTGAGAGTGTATACAGGGAAGGATTCTACCCTAAACCCTGTAGGTTGCCCTCCTACGTTAGGGGTCACAGGTAAGATTGTATGGGAACTTGTCCAGCCACTTCTTTACAAAGGTTATAACCTTTATGTGGACAATTTCTATACAGGAGTAGAGCTGTTCAGTGAGCTCTACAAAGCTGGCACTGTGGCCTGCGGTAAAGTTCATTGTAACCGCAAAGGATTCCCACAGGAGCTTGTTTGCAAGAAGCTCCAGAAATCAGAGAGTACTGCATTGCGTTCTAACGAACTGCTCGCAGTCAAGTTTTTAGATAGGCGTGATGTATCCGTGCTCACTACAATTCATGATGAGAGCACTGCTCCCATCACGGTTTGGGGTCAGATGGCCGAAGTCCACAAGCCCATCTGTATACTTGATTACAATAAGTACATGGGCGGAGTGGACAAGAACGACTAGGTTCTTCAACCATACAATGCGTGTCGTAAAACTCGCACTTGGTACAAGAAACTGTTTACTCACCTGATTCAGATGGCAACATATAATGCTATGTTGTTTACAGTCAGACAACCACAGGAAGACTCATGACTTTCCTTGACTTCCAGTTGTCTGTAATTGAAAGCCTCACTGCTGTTACAGAAGCAGCAGCAGCCTCCACCTCATATGTTCTGGAGGATGTGATTTTGCTGATCGCATTCCTAAAACACCCAAAAAGGATCGTCCATGTCGTCGCTGTAAAGTGTGCTCGAAGCATGGAAAACGGCAGGAGAGTCAGTATTACTGTCCCCAGTGACCATCACAACCAGGCCTCTGTATCCCTACTTGCTTTACGTTGTATCATACTAAAACAAAGTTCTCGGAAATCGACTGAGGTTGAGCTGCCTTTGGGTAATCCTTTCAGTGGTAGTGCATGGATACCGAACGTCCATGGGCCACTGCTTCGTTAGGCAAGGAGCCACAGAATTTTACTTCATCTACTTCATCATGGACTTCCTTTTGGACTGCTTGAGAGCTAAATCCACCGTCAGAACGTGGTCGGTGTTCTGTTCCATTAACATGCATTATATTCCCCCTAATGCATATACTAGTGGACAGAACATATGCCACATTGTCACGGAGTACCCTTTCTTCACCAGCATGTCTACCTTACTTTCAACAGTAGATATGCTCTCTCAGTTCGAGGAATCACTTTGTACGGCATACTTGCATCCACAAACTAGTATAGGTTCACTTGGCAATTATACAGGATTAGCCAGGACTCTGATGAGAACAGAGACATGAATGGGTAAGGAAAAGCTTATGGTAGGTGTGCCTTCACAGGGGTATAGTACCTGGTATAGTACCACAGGTAGAAGGCAGATAGTAAAGGTAGTACATATGTACATCATCTACACCTATGGATTCAAACCCATTGGTGCCATCCCAGCACTGAAGGAGAATGACTTGTATAGGTCAGTGTTTGACCTGCTTTTTATGCTCATCCTCCATCAGAACTTAGTAGATGTTCAGTTTGCTGTATAAGTGTATTACAGTCACATCACTGCACATAATGTTGGCTGGGACATATGCTACGTTCTCATGGACTCCCCTGTGTACCAAACACTACCCTTTTTCATAGCCTATGACCTTCTCTTTAGGGAACATCATGAGAAATCCCCAGCATGTCTCCCTTAGTTTCAAAGGTTGATATGCTCACTCAGTTCGAGGAATCGCTTTGTACGGCATACTCGGATAACCCCAACTTGCATCAACAAACTGGAAGGAGTTGGATTTAGCACAGAGAGTGCGTTAAAGGCGCATGAAAAACATGTCTTCCTGAGCCTCAGGTGGCTGTCACAGGAGTCATTAGTAAAGGTTCGTTACGCATGCATTTGGTAATGTTAAGGAAGAAGGAGGCAGTTACTTGACAGGTGGTAAAATGTAGTCAAACTTATTCCGTTCTGTGGCGTGTGAATGTGATGGGCCCTTGTCTGGCAGCGGTAAGTTAATGTGAGTGCAGTGATTGGTTGGATTGGGGCCGTGGCCGGCGATATGAAAGAGTTGTTTGTTGTGCGTGAATGGCGTGTGAATGGACCATAAAGAGGTTGGTGCCTGGACGCGGCTTTATGGCCCACCTTCAGAAGGCTTGGTTTCAATATTCAGATACTTTGATAAGTATTCATGCTTTGAAACCATAATTTCTGGATGTGCTAAAAACCAACCAGTGTGAGTGGTGGATTAACTTTAATAAACTAGTACCAGGGGAGTCCAAGGGTGAAGGACTTGCGTGGCTCTCACCAGTTTTCCTTCACCCAGAATCCCCTTGAAATCACAAAATGTGCTTAAAAAACACATTTGCCTTGCATTCCATTAAGCAGAAGTCCAGGGATCTGCAGGGAGCCACAAGTTCCACTAAGTCTCCAGCGAAAAACTGCCTCACTTTAGTGAGTGGGCAAGTGACCACAACAGAGAAGTACCCAAAACGGATTGTGGAGACATTAAAATTACCTACCACAAAACAGCCTTGTTTTTTAAGACAGTCACCTAAGTATTTGGTCCTGGGCTCGGCAGCCATATAGGGAAACCTACCAAACGCAGACATTTCTGAAAACTAGACACCCGAGGCAGCCCACGTATATGTGGTGTGTTTGGATTTAACTAAGTTTTTAACTAAGTTTTTTTACCCAGAATACCCTGAAAAAGTGAAACGTTGATTAAAACCACTATTTTTCCTTTCTTTTTTTATCACAGAAACTACAGGAATGTGCAGGATCCTCAAAATTCCTACCACCCAGTGTTTCCCCACTTGTCCTAATAAAAACACAACCCCGCTTGTGTGCCTGCGCCTAGTGCCTGCTTCAGGAATGGATCACTCCAGGGTTAACAGTAGCCGTAATGCAAGGACTACCATTGACCCTTGTGTGATCCATTCCTGTCGCGGGCACTAGGCCTACCCACACAAGTGAGGTACCATCTTTATCGGGACACTTGGGGGAACGCTGGGTAGAAGGAAATTTGTGGCTCCTCTCAGATTCCAGAACTTTCTGTCACCAAAATGTGAGGAAAACGTGTTTTTTTAGCCAAATACTGAGGTTTGCAAAGGATTCTGGGTAACAGAACCTGGGCAGAGCCCCACAAGTCACCCCATCTTGGATTCCCCTAGGTCTCTAGTTTTCAAAAATGCACAGGTTTGGTAGGTTTCCCTAGGTGCCGGCTGAGCTAGAGGCCAAAATCCACAGGTAGGCACTTTGCAAAAAACACCTCTGTTTTCTTTGGAAAAATGGGATGTGTCCACGTTGTGTTTTGGGGCATTTCCTGCCACGGGCGCTAGGCCTACCCACACAAGTGAGGTACCGTTTTTATCGGGAGACTTGGGGGAACATAGAATAGCAAAACAAGTGTTATTGCCCCTTGTCTTTCTCTAAATTTTTTCCTTCCAAATATAAGAGAGTGTGTAAAAAAGACGTCTATTTGAGAAATGCCCTGTAATTCACATGCTAGTATGGGCACCCCGGAATTCAGAGATGTGCAAATAAGCACTGCTCCTCAACACCTTATCTTGAGCTCTTTATATTTCAGCAAATGAATTGCTGTATACCCAGTATAGAATGAAAACCCACTGCAGGGTGCAGCTCATTTATTGGCTCTGGGTACCTAGGGTTCTTGATGAACCTACAAGCCCTATATATCCCCACAACCAGAAGAGTCCAGCAGACATAACGGTATATTGCTTTAAAAAATCTGACATCGCAGGAAAAAGTTACAGAGTAAAACATAAAGAAAAATGGCTGTTGTTTTCAGCTCAATTTCAATATTGTTTTATTTCAGCTGTTATTTTCTGTAGGAAAACCTTGTAGGATCTACACAACTGAACCTTTGCTGAATTCAGAATTTTGTTTATTTTTCCAAAATAGTTAGCTTTCCGGGATCCAGCATTGGTTTCACACTCATTTCTGTCACTAACTGGAAGGAGGCTGAAAGCACAAAAAATAGTAAAAATGGGGTATGTCTCAGAAAAATGACAAAATTGTGTTGAAAAATGTGGTTTCCTGATTCAAGTCTGCCTTTTCCTAAAAGCTGGGAAGCTGGTGATTTTAGCACCACAAACCCTTTGTTGATGCCATTTTCAGGGGAAAAACCACAAGCCTTCTTCGGCAGCCCTTTTTTCCAATTTTTTTGAAAAAAACTAAATGTTTGCTCTATTTTGGCTAATTTCTTGGTCTCCTCCAGGGGAAACCACAAACTCTGGGTACCTTTAGAATCCCTAGGATGTTGGAAAAAAAGGTCACAAATTTGGCATGGATAGCTTACATGGACAAAACGTTATGAAGGCCTAAGCGCGAACTACCCCAAATAGCCAAAAAAGGGCTCAGCCCGGGGGGGGGGAAGGCCCAGCAGCTAAGAGGTTAATATTAATATTAATAAACTGAAAGTTACTACAAAAGTGCAGTTTGTGTGAACTCAAAAGTAGTAAACTTACTCAAAAGTGTAAATTACTACAAAAGTGCTGTTTGTGAAAAGCACTTTGTAGTAAGTTTTGTAGTACGACTACAAAACTATAAAGTGCAGATTGTGAACAGCACTTGGTAGTAAGTGTTGTAGTACTACTACAAAACTACAAAATGAAGTTTGTGAATCAAGCCCCTAGACTGTAGTCCACTCACTAAAATACGTTTGTAATTAGAAAGGTATGAATCTTGAAACAAGTAGTACTGCACAGTGCACCAATTTTCGTTCTAGTCAAATCCTATCCTTCCTATGCCTTTGTTCCCTTATTGCCATTGTGTGAAAGAGGAGGCCGAGCCACTGAAGTTTCGGGCCAAGCTCAAACTAAAGGCGTGAACGTTTTTGAATTTTGAAGAGAGTTAGTTTTTAAGAGACATATTTTTGCATATTGTTGCACAAGGTCTTCAAATTGACAGTGCTCTTGAAGACAAGTGGTGCAAGACACCTTGTTTGCTCCATCTCATAAATAAATGCTTCCCCATTTAAAAGCCTTCTGGGTATTAGTGCTAACATAAGTAAATAGCAGCCCAGTGCTGCTGTTCACCGAGTGGGTGGGGGTGTGAGGAGGAGGAGGGAATGGTGGGAGGGGGGGCAAGAAAAGGCCTGGAGGGCCACAAGTGGCCCCCATGTTGTATTTTGAGTTAGCCCTGGTGTGCAGCCTGACAAACAATCCAAAAAATCTCTGTCATCATTACAATATCCAAGTCTGTATCCTTTAGTGTGCCCATCTATTGATAATGGTTGTCAATACTACCATCTATTGATAAAGGAATATCAGTACTGACGGGGCAGAATATCGTTACCACACTATCTAGTGACAAAATATTCAAAGGTAAGTGCACAGAAGGAGGTAAGGATTTACTATTCTTAATCCCACATCTACATACCTCGGAGATATTTATATCACTAATGTATGTATATGTGGAGTCAGGTATTGAATATGTACATGAACTTGCAGTTCGATTAACTGTTCCTCAATACTTTTGTAATGATTTTCAGTCCCATCGATATTTGGGATTAATAATGGGTTTAGGTTGGGAGCCAATGTTTATCATAGCACAATTTACATACTGATGTGACAAAATGAGTGCCATCTTGATGCTTGAAGAGCTGTAAAATGGTCTTAGAATAGAAGTGAGCCTAGATGTTCAGGTAGTATGTGTATGTAAGAATGCTCCAGCCTTGTCTCAGTTTTAGTGCCAAACTCTGCGGCAACATCCATTAGAGATGGAACAGGACCACAGTGTTGAGAGCAGGTTCTACAAGAGATTTACCAGTACTGTCATGTCTTTTAACTTTGTTAGTACTTCTGAAGTGTGCTACATTCAAGTCACACAACCCAAGATATTAACCCAATACCTGCAATAATGGAAAAAGCCATACCTGTAATCCAGAAGAAATAATCCTTGTGAAGAGCAGTGGAATGGCAGGAGGTATAATGCAACACTGACCTTAAAGCTGGCCTTTCTCACCCAGAGTCAGCCTATGCACTCTGCAGGCACACCAACAATGGAATTCGAGAAGCTCTAATTCGTCCTCCTGGGAACAATAGCTTTGGCACCCACTGGAAGGTTCACAGAAACATCACGCTCCCACATTCTTAGAAATTAGACTTGGGGGGTCATTCTAACATTGGCGGGCAGCGGAGGCCGCCCGCCAATGTTCCCCCTCCAAAATATCGCTCCGCGGTCGCAAGACCGCTGAGGGTATTTTGGGATTTGCCCTGGGCTGGCGGTCGGCCGCCAAAAGGCCGCCAGCCAGCCCAGGGCAAATCAACCTTCCCACTAGGACGCCGGCTCAGAATTGAGCCGGCGGAGTGGGAAGGTGCGACGGGTGCAGTTGCACCCGTCGCGTATTTCAGTGTCTGCAAAGCAGACACTGAAATACTAAGTGGGGCCCTCTTACGAGGGCCCCTGCAGTGCCCATGCCATTGGCATGCCCATGCCATTGGCATGGGCACTGCAGGGGCCCCCAGGGGCCCCGCGGCACCCCCTACCGCCATCCTGATCCTGGCGGGAGACCCGCCAGGAACAGGATGGCGGTAGGGGGTGTCAGAATCCCCATGGTGGCGGAGCGCGCTCCGCCGCCATGGAGGATTCCCCCGAGCAGCGGAAAGTCGGCGGGAGACCGCCGACTTTCCGTTTCTGACCGCGGCTGAACCGCCGCGGTCAGAATGCTCGAGGGAGCACCGCCAGCCTGTTGGCGGTGCTCCCGTGGTCGGTGACCCTGGCGGTCACCGGCCGCCAGGGTCAGAATGACCCCCTTGGTCTCTAGACATACTCTCACTCATTTCTGCAGGAAAGAACCCTCCACATGCCAGTGGACAAGTTATTTAGATGTAACAGAAGGGGGTAAGGTATAGTGTGGAATGGTGAGGTACGGAGGGTCTAGGTGGTGGAAAGCACAACACATGTGTTGAGGAGCAACATGGTGACTCCACCAATGTGAAAGTAATGTATCCATTTACCCAGCATGCCAAATGACTCCTAACACACCCACACTGATTGAACCTCACTGACAATAAAGTCCAGGGCCAATTTTGGGGAATTTTGTAATCTTTATTTTAATGTGATGTTATTTTTCATGTATTGAACTGTATTGTTTTAATATTGTTTTATTAGCTGTGGTTGTAGGGTTCCTTGCCCAAATTAACAATTGCAGTCTGTTTTTCAAACGCTTGGGGTTGGTCTGGAAAGTCAACATTAACATTTCAGGGTGGTGATTAGCTTATGTACAATGAAGGATTTGATACCAAAAGTGGAACGATCAGTGCTTAAGTTTCATATTCTGTATAAATTGACACTGTATTATACAGCCAAAACACTGAAACACTAGATACAGTGAGAATGCCTAATCGTCCTATCGATCCAAATTCTTGCTTTATCTTTCAGCTGGTGGGGCAACTCTTAGCCAACACATTGACACACCAAATCTATTAGTCCTTTTTTACTCAGATCACACCAACCCAAATCTCAGCTTAGGTTTGGGATGATGCTACCGCCCTCAGGCAACACTTTAACATGACACATCTAGTGATCCACCCTACTCTGATTGCACCACCTCAAATCACATCTTATGTTTTAGCTGATTTCGACACTCTGTCAACACTTTGACACACCGGGTTCCTTCCTTTTATTCTCACAAGGATCAAGCCACATTTTGCCTTTCAATTGATGCTGAGGTTCGAAGCCAGCGCAATGAACCCAGGATCTTGGCAAAACTGAAGTTCACAGGATTATTGGCAAAAAGTATACCCCATTGAATATAGTCACACATTCCACAGAGAAGTTAACCCAAACACGAACCACCCTCCATTTATCCCCCATTTATGTACATTTCAGACTCTTTACCAAAAAATCTGCATTGGTCACCAGCTAAATTATACATAATTTTTCCATCCATTTCAAACCTATACAGAGAATAAATCACCAACTAACCCTTCTTAGAAGCTTCATAGCTTCACCTTAACTAAATAATCTAAGACAAACTTTGTTTTGTTTCCAGTTTAACTCATACTTGGCAAAAAGTCCTAATCCCACCCAAGTGTTACCAAAAATTCAATCTAATATGTTGGAAGTTCAAACTGTAATCAATGTATTTTCTGGCTCCAAATTAGCCTTCCATTCTCTCATGCTTCCAGTCAGACTACTCTGATCTATTAGCTGGAAGAGTGAAGTTGGAAAACCGCACACACTGATTTTTCAGTACCTTTTTATAAGCGGATCCCTGGCCATGCGGCTATTCTAGGGGTTATAAATGGACTGGCAAAGGGCTACACAACACACACATGGGCCCTCATTACGAGTGTGGCAGTCTTAAGACACTATGGCGGTGGTCTGACAGCCACATTATGACCATGGCAGAGCTGCCAGTCGGCAGTCGGCAGTGCAGGGGCCCCCAGGGACAGCCCCATAGCGCTTTTCACTGCCTATAATTCGCAATGGGCGCTGTCGCACCTGGTGGACCACAACATTGCTGCTGGCTCAATTACGAGCCGGCGGCAATGTTGTGGTGAGTTTCCCACTGGGCTGGTGGGTGGAAACGCTGTTTCCGCCCATCGGCCCAGTGGGAAAAATGTAATAGAGCCCGCAGAGGGACGGCCGCATGGGCGGTCATCCGACATGGGACTTTGGCAGGTGGCCTCCGCTGCCCGCCAAAGTCGCAATGAACCCCCAAGTCTCCACCCCATGTTAACATTGAGCGATGACCATATAGACACTGTACGAACAACTCATCTCTCCCACATAGAAGCAATAAGTATTTCACTGAATCAATACATTCACCTAGTAGTACCCTCAACCCCAGACAATTCCTGACACTCCAGACACCTATGACTACTAAAGTTCTATGGCATATCAGAGGAGCTATTATTAACTGCTGTTCAGCCACAGTTTACCACATGGGATTACATGATGATTCTAAAGCACAATCTCTAAACCTGATTTATCTCTTTCTCTAATTCCACTATTGGTTCCAGTATTGGGGTGTTTCTGTATTAGGAGCATTGATAGAAAAAGAAAGAAAGCAAGAGGTAGTGTTGTATGCCTATCTCCACTTTGCTCTACTCTTTAGCGTACCTAAATGTGGACATTCAGCCATCTTGTTCAGTCTTAATGATTCCACAGTGTAATTCCCCACCTTCCGCCTTCAGTGGTACTACATATTGTGAGGTACAATGTCTTAATCACATGTCAACACAACTCATGTCATCCAATTCCAATATTTTCATTGAAGTGTTCAATCGCTCTGTGGAATTACAAAACAGACTAGCAATCACTACTCTTAAATAATAGCTGAATTATATTGCTCAGCTCTCTTCATCTACCACCCGTACAGTCAGTAGAATCCTGGGCTTTATCTAAGCAAAGAAAGTTTCTGTCTAGTTTTTTAAACTCCCTTGATGGTGACTGGTCTGATCAGAAATGTATTCCTTTCACAATCAAATTTGATTGTCTTATGTCCAAGAAGGAGGTAATTGGCCAAGATAAATCAATGTCTCTGATGCAGCTCACAGATCACCTAAAAATGAAACCCTCAGATGACAATGGATCTGTCTTAACCGCACACTACTTTGGTGTGGTGGCCTCAGCACTTGACTCCTTTGCTTCTTATAAAAAGAGAGGGAAGCAAGCTAAATGCTTCGGCCTGTGCTATTCTGAAAAGCAAACACCCAGTGGAAAGACAAACGTGGACTGGAACGGAAATGCTAAAAATAACCTTCATGGTTAATATTTGCTACTTATGACAGAGAATGAGATCATTCAAAAAGAAATACATATGGCTAAGGAAGTCTTTTTCAAAACCCAGATAAACCAGGCCAAAAACAAACCGAAACGCATAGAACACTTGGTCAAATACTTATTTACAGTTGATGATTGAAACATTGGCAGAATTCTTCATTGATAAAATCAGTAAGATTTGATTCGTCATTGGCAAGCTACAGATTAAACTACTGATGACACAAGTCAAGCGATCAGTGGAGTGCCTGATTGTAGTAACCTTTCACACGTTTTTAAAGATCTCCTTCAGAAAAGTGAAGGCAAACACAAAGCCTTCATCATACCAAAAATACCCTATCTTCTCATCTTTACCAAAAACAAATAATCCTCAAAGGTTAAAATCCCGTTCTTCATATTAATATGAATTCCTCCAATTACCACAGCAGTGTGCCTGACCACCCCAAAACAGGCCCTAAAAAGCCCTTCCCAAATAGACCTATTAGAGACCCTTTTCTGGGAGAAAAAAAAAATCCTGTGGATTTCTCCTAGGGAAGACCATGGTCAAACACTTTTAACATATTCTCAGCTGTGCATGCCTTCAACTCAGGATGTAAGTTAATTAAAATATTTTTTCTCCAAACAAGACCTAAAAATGTTGTGCACATGCTAGCTCTTACAATACCGCTTAAGGCATTGTCCTTCTGGCTGGCCTTCCTAAATCTAGGCTCGCAATAGTCTTTGTCCGTTGTCTGGCGTCGCTGGCAACGACCACAGCATCCCAGTGCTAAATGATCTCCATTGTCTCCCATTAAAGGAAAATACTCCTGACAACGTGCTTGCATCATGCTTGCCATGCTTGCTCACACAAAGGTGAGGTATTGGGAGTTGCCAGCACTTCTAGAAGCGAAAGAGGTCTGTGACCAGAAATCCCTAAAACTCTGAAATACAATAGCTTGGAACAGGCCTTCTCTAGAAAAGCACATACTTTTAGCATTTTTAAACATGAGCTCAAACATAGTCTGGCAAAGGGGTAGAATAACGTTTTTTTCCTGTCTGCCATTATCAAACTACTAAGTGTTGAGTGAAATACCTGTCTGAGGGTGAGGGTCGATGGTGCCTAATCCCAACATTGTGTATGAGTGTATTTCTTTCTTGCCTTGCCTCGAATTAGAAGAAATCAACGTGCTTCTAATTTGCTTCTACTTCTGCATACATCTAAGATATTACGTGCCTCCCTCTTAAAGTTAAGCACCTATATGCGCTTTCCCTCTTCCCCATGTATCAAGGACCTTACCTGCTGAAGCATATTTAATGGTTCCTAAAAAGCCGGGTCTCATTTCTAGATTGACCAACACTGCTTCACACGTTTCCATTGCAAGAGTGAATGTCCACTGCTTGTTCACTTCTGTGCTATGTTAAGGTCTTGCTCCTGGCTCCTCTATTTAGCGGTGACATATTTATTTTTTGCGAAGGATCTTATGTACGCTACTGGGGCTGGTCTGGAGATGGCAGCCCTCGAGTACAACAGTGTTACTGATCCACAACCTCCTTTCTGGTTGAAATTCCCGAGGGAAAGGGTGCTGGATTGATTACCTGAAAAGCTTTTCCTTTTGAACATTTGCAGAAGGCCTTGTGAAAGCAAAACAAAGTTATATGTGAAACAAAACCAAACAAGCAATCTGTAGAAAATGTAGAAAAAAAACAAAAATGAAACAGCAATATTAAATTTAAAAAAACGAAGAAGTGTCCAGACTATGCATAAGCACTGTTGGGGTACATCATAAAGAGGTGCACTGGCCCAGTGCAGAGTTGAGTAGCTGTTTCTACTCGTTTGCCCTCTCTAAAAGCATCTATTTAACTCGGGACTTCTCTAAGTTAGATCTATTTCTCGAAGTCAGATGATGGTTTCAAGATAGTGCACTTCGGTAACAGAAAGTGGCAACCCCTGCTCACTGTTTCTGAGCTGTGGTTTCTAACGTGTATGCATGAACTCGGAGAAATTTATGTGCTTTTGACAGTGCAGACACAAAAAACACCAGCACACAGCACTGCTCTGAGACAGAGTATCTGTTCATGGTAAAAAGCCTGTGGTACAGGGGTATACATCACAGAAGCAACTATAGAAGACGTAATTAGTCCACCACTTCTGTCATATCATAATACTGATTGAAAAAAGTATAGACTCTTTAAACGCCCTTCAATGATGTGCTTTACTCAAATTATGCAGTAAATTAAGTGGTAATGTATGGTAGCCCTAAGCTTGGAGGTAATTCTGAGTCGTAACCACATTGGGACATTAATCTGGATTTTGTTCTATAAGGGGGGGATTTAAACCTCTGCAAATATATTCTATTTTCTGTTGTTCACCGGTATCTCACTGAGTTGAAGTCTCAATATGTGTTATGTTTTTTATATTAAAATTCAAAACAATTCGATCACAAACACAAACATGAATGTGCATACCTGTGCTTTAAAAAATGCTCAGAAAGGTCCATCCCCTGTACTGTCAGTGGTCATGCTCAGCACTTGGCTGGTCTGATGATGTCACAAACCTGCTGGAATGTCACAGGACAGGCAGTCCTCTGATACTTGACGCCTTTCATTGTACCTGTGGAAGCTCTATCTATTTTCTCCCCTCCTTGGGGAAGAAGATGTCTCCCTTTTTCAATGTCGAGCGAACAGGACAGCGGGCCCATTATCACCTTCTGTAAAAGGAGGTCTACTCACGAAGACAGCCTATTTAGGTCAGTGTAGAAGGGTTTGATGTTTATTGACGTTATGCTGTGCATTTATCTGCTATCAGCTTGCTGCCTCCTCACTCAAAAATGTATTAACTAGAATCTAGCACCCCTACCTTGATACTAATCCTACCTCGTATCCTTTCCTGGAGAAGACAGTGAGCCCCTTCTCGCTATTTCTAGCGTCGCCCTCCACCCTTGGGCGATTCAACTCCTTCTTCTTCTAATTTTGCCATTAGAGGAACCCTATGCCCACAGACATATCTTTGTTTACATCCTTTATTTTCTCCATTTAAATATACACTGCCTACCTCTCCCCACACTATGTTGACTCACCATTCCCCAATATTCTATAATTCTAAAATTTAGTTTACTATTTTGATTATAAAGAGCAGTGACGGTCTGTCCTATGGGGCATCCTGTAGCACTCCCAAAATAACCATGCTGTAGTTAACAAGGTGAATGCGCAGTAAAGATGCCTTTAAATGTTGTTTTTATCTTGTTGCCTTTGA
Source organism: Pleurodeles waltl (assembly GCF_031143425.1). Lineage (NCBI taxonomy): Eukaryota > Metazoa > Chordata > Amphibia > Caudata > Salamandridae > Pleurodeles > Pleurodeles waltl. Next base: position 740,480,064 of record NC_090450.1, on the reverse strand, counting down.
TGTTAGTTGAAAGACAGAGCTTTAATGTCAAGCTATGACTTATGCCAAATTTCTGCTTATGCTGTTTAACATGCGATTGTTTACTTTGCTTGAACTGGCTGAAGAGGGAGAGGATATGGTTTGGTTTGGCAGTGCAGCTGTCGCTAGGGATACGTGAGCATCTATGGAGAGGGGATTTGGCTCCATCCACATGTTGGAAGCCAGGAGTATATGTTTTGATTGTGCAGAAGTTGTGTGCTTTCACAAAAAAGTGCTTGTCCTACATACAGCTCTGAACATTTTGTTTGACATTGTGATGCTATAAACCCCTGCCCCACCATGGACGTAACCATTACGTTCTTGGCTGCGCGCTGAGGCGCCAAGGACGTAACTGTTACGTCTATGGACTGGCTCATGGGGGAAGCGCTAACACTCCTCCCATGAGCCTCCCTCTCCCTTCCCATGGGCAGGGATGGAAGGGAGATCGCTTCCCCTTCCACCTCCCCCCCCCCCCCCCCCAAGCGATCGGGCAGCAGAAATGCCTACTGGACACCAGGGATGTTTTTTTAATTATTTTTTTGTAGGATTTATGCATAAGGGGAGAGGCCCGTTAGGCAAGGGCCACTCACCCAGGGGGAATATATTATTACCCACACCCCATATAAATGGGGCCAAAGTTGTTATGCCCAACGGTGGGCAGATGGGGCAATTATCACCAAACCACTCCCCAGGGGGGCTGAAAGTCAGTATGGGCATGGTTAGACCCCCACCCCAACTGAAGGGGGGTAACAGTCTTTCAGCTCTCCCCCACACACTAAAACATCTTATCCCACAGCAAGAGGACCTTTGATTATTTTGTGTTTTGGTTTTACATATGGGCCATGAGAGCTTGTCTAACTCTCAAAATCGCCCCACTTGGAATGGTGAGGGCTGCACTTTTTGGACTTTGGGATGCTGCCATGTAGAAAAATCCACAAGACCTAGACACATCTGAAAAGTAAACATCTGGGTGAGTCCAGGGTGGTGTGTTTCACATACACCCGAATCATAAAGGTTTCCCACATTTTTGTGATGGAACCTTCCGTAATCTGCATGAATCAACAACATTTCTATCACCCAACATTGTCGCATCTATACCGATAAAAAGTCTGCCCCACTTGTCAGTCTAAAAATGATTTTTTCCAAACTGCCCTTTTGGACCCGCTTTGGTTGCCCCTCAATTTTGACATGTTTTTGGCTCTTCCCTGTCACAGGCACTTGGCCTACCTACACAAGTGCGGTATCATTTTTACTGGGAGACTGAGGGGAATGTTTGGTTGTAGGAAATTTGTCCGGTGCAGTGATCCCACACAGAAATGTGGGAAAATATGATTATTTTAGCTAAATGTGAGGTTTGCTGAGGATTCTGGGTAAGAAAACACTGGGGGAATCCACATAAGTCACACCTCCCTGGATTCCCTTGGGTGTCTATTTTTCAGAAATGTTTGGGTTTGGTTGGTTTCCTTATATGGCTGCTGAGCCCAGGACCAAAAACGCAGGTGCTCCCCCCGCAGTAATAGGTAGTTTTGTATTTGATAATTTTGATGTGTCCACATAGTGTTTTGGAGCATTTACTTTCGCGGGCACTAGGCCTACCCACACAAGTGATGTACCATTTTTATTGGGAGACTTGGGGGAATGCTAGGTGGAAGGAAATGTGTGGCTCCTCTAAGATTTCAAATGTTTCTATCACCGAAATGTGAGGAAAAAGTGTTTTTTTGACCAAAGTTTGAGGTTTGTAAAGGATTCTGGGTAACAGAACCAGGCGAGAGCCCCAGAAGTCACCCCATCCTGGATTCCCCTAGGTGTCTAGTTATCAAAAATGCATGGGTTTGGTTGGTTTCCCTAGGTGCTGGCTGAGCTAGAGGCCAAAACCCACAGCTAGGCACTTTGCAAAAAATACATCAAATTGAACGTAAAAATGTGATGTGTCCATTTTGCGTTTCCTGTCGCAGGCACTGGCCTACCCACACAAGTGAGGTACCATTTTTATCAGGAGACTTGGGGGAACACAGAATAGAAGAACACGTGTTATTGCTGTTGTCTTGCTCTACTTTTTTTCTTCCAAATGTAAGACAGTGTGTAAAAAAGACATCTATTTGAGGAATGCACTGTAATTCACATGCTAATATGGGGGCCCTGGAATTCAGAGATGTGCAAATAACCACTGCTTCTCAAAACCTTATCTTGTGCCCATTTTGGAAATATAAAGGTTTCCATGATACCTATTTTTCACTCTTTACATTTCAGCAAATGAATTGCTGTATACCCGGTACACAATGAAAACCCATTGCAATGTGCAGCTCATTTATTGGCTCTGCGTACTTAGGGTTCTTGATGAACCTACAAGCCCTATATATCCCTGCAACCAGAAGAGTCCAGCAGACGTAACAGTATATTGCTTTAAAAAATCTGACATCGCAAGAAAAAGTTACAGAGTAAAACGTTGAGAAAAATAGCTGTTTTTCCACCTTATTTTTAATATTTGTTTTATTTCAGCTGTTATTCTCTGTAGGAAAACCTTGTAGGATCTACACAAATGACCCCTTTCTTACTTCAAAATGTTGTTTACTTTTCAGAAATGTTTAGCTTTCCGGGATCTAACATTGGTTTCACACCCATTTCTGTCACTAAGTGGAAGGAGGCTAAAAGCACAAAATATAGTAAACATGGGGTATGTCCCAGTAAAATGCCAAAATTATCTTGAAAAATGTGTTTTTCTGATTTAAGTCTGCCTGTTCCTAAAAGCTGGGAAGATGGTGATTTTAGCACCACAAACCCTTTGTTGATGCCATTTTTAGGAGAAAAAAAAAACACAAGCCTTCTGCTGCCCATTTTCCCTTTTGTTTTCTCTAAAAAACGATATTTTTGCTGTGTTTTGGCTAATTTCTTGGTCTCCTCCAGCAGATCCCAATAACTTTTGGTACCTCTAGAATTCCTAGGATGTTGGAAAAAAAGGACACCAATTTGGCGTGGGTAGTTTATGTGGGCCTAAGTGCAAACTGCCCAAATAGCCAAACAAAAGGCCTGGCACCCGAGGGGAAAAAGGCCTGGCAGCAAAAGGGTTAAAGTCTCTTGGATAACTAGATAATTTATGGTGTTTTTCTTTGGGAGCAGCACAGATAGTATGGGGCAGTCATTAACCTACATGGATGTTTAGGTCTGGCTTTACAGTGCGTTCATAACCAGGCCTATTACCATTGCCAATGCTTATTTTAAAGTAAACTGTGCCACATCGTTCTGGGCCACAAGCTGTTTGAAGGAAAAAGTTGTGGTATGATAGTTTTTTTAAAACACACAAAATGTAAATACCTGTAAATGATCTGTACAAATACATCATGTAGTAATGATCATGGAAGCACACTGTCAGGCAAGAAATACTTTATTGGTTCAAAAGTGTCCCCAGGAGTGGAGCGGCGACCAACACAAGCGGACGACCAGTGACCAAATGACTGAGGAAAAAGCAACTGTTAACAATTCCAACTTACATCACAAAGAACATCAAGGTAAGTGCGAGCAGCCACACATGCATACCTTATTAAAGATAACTAAGTAATCTACTATGTAATGACAAAAACTACAACACATCAGCATCCTTTAAACAAAAAAAGTAAAAACAAAAGACAAACGTATGATGAAGAACCTAATAAAGATAATAAGCACAACAACAGTGGCAGAAGTAAAAGTGGAGCGCATTCAAAGGGGGGGGGGGGGAGGAACGGCCTCCTGCTCTGACATCCTTAACACATGGGACAGAAGCCAGATTACTATTGGCTGAATGTAGTGGCTTTGAGGGCATGTATGGGGACCCTAGAATGGACAAGATGCAAGCCCCCTGAGAAAAAAGGATCTTATGAGTAGAGCACAGGGTTTTAAAGTACACATGCTTCTCAACAGGGAGCCAGTGCAATTTGTGAATAAGGCTGGAGACAGAACAGCACTTTGGAAGTGAGAACAGCAGCTTGGCCATGGGGTTCTCGACCAGCTGGAATCTGCGAAGCACAGTCTTGTTAGTTTTGAGGTAGATAATGTTGCAGAAGTCTAACCGGTAACAATAGTTGCCTGAATAATTACTTGACGGGTAGGAGGATCAAAAAATCTAGAATGGGTTTAAGTCCTTAAGTCCAACGGCATAAGTGCAAAGCACGTGCCGACTACTGATTTTACCTGTGCTTCAAAAGTCAGTCCATTATGCACCCAGACACCTAGGTTTTAAACCACAGACTCAGGCATGGGGGGGGCGAGTGAGGGAGGTGACCAGTGGTCGCCCCTAGAGTGGCTGCCATTCCCTAAAAGGAGAATCTTAGGCCCATATTTATACTTTTTTAGCGCCGCAATTGTATTTTGTAAGTTTGCGCCAATTTGCATCAAAAAACAAAATACAATTGTGTTTTGTAAGTTTGCGCCAATTTTCTGTCAAAAAAAGAAGCGAATGCGGCGCTAAAAAAGTATAAATATGGGCCTTAGTTTTTCTAGAATTTAGTTGAAAACAGTTAGCCTCCATCCACACAGCAATGGCTAAAATCCCCCTTTGGAAACTGGCCATATCAGGCATGGGGTTGTTAGATAAAGAGAGCACAAGCTGGGTGTCGTCCGTATGGGACACAAGTGTAAGCACCAGGGATTTCACAACTTGAACCAAAGATTAGATGTAAATATTATACAAAGTGGGGCTCAGAGAGGAACCCTGGGGAACTTCGTGATGCTGAGTGTATAAATGGGAACTCTATGGGGGCCAGGGGAATAAACTGGACGGAACGATCAGAGAGATAGGAGGAAAACCAGACTAAGACAAGACCATCTATGCCAATCTCCTGAAGGCGCTGAAACAGAATTTTGTGAGACAGCCTTGAATGCGGCACTTAAGTCAAGCAAGATCAAGGCAGAAGAACTGACTTCAGCTAAAGTGCCATTAAGTTGGTCAGTGACTGCAAGAAGAGTCGACTCCATACTGTGTAATGTCCTGAAACAATTCTGAGAGATATCCAGGATCTGACTATCTTCTAAGAACTTTGTTAAAGTAGTATCAACATGCATCTCTACGACCTTGGCAAGAAAAACCAGAAGAGAAATAGGGTGGAAGTTCTCAGGTTTGGAAACATCCAAAGCAGGTTTTTTAAAAAAGGGATAACCTTAGCATGCTTCCAGGGACCCACTACAACTGCCGATGACAAAAAAAAGATCGAAAGGGTCCAACAGGGTGGGAGAAGACAATCTTGGAGTTTAAGAAACATGTCTGTTTAAGAGGATTGGCAGGTGAGCCAGATTTAACTCTGTTATATAAAGTACGTAGCTTGTTAAGGGTTACCTGGGGGTAAAAGAAGGAGCAAAGGTGGGGTAGTACTGGTGTGACTCTCAAGACAGAAGTCAGTCGTGTTATGGGCGAATTTAGAATAGATAGCTTCCATTTTGTCAACAAAGTACTCTGCCAGCCTCTTGCAGTAGTCATTGGATGCATCAATAGAGTCTACTGTGTATATAGGTTTGGTAAGTCTGTTTAGAAGGGAACAATTACTTTAGCTGGATTTTTGCTACACTTTATTTTATTTGCAAAGTACTCACCCTTAGACCACCAGATCAACTTGTGGTAGGACTTAATAGCAGCTCTATATTGAGTTTTTTCTGAGGGTCATAAGACTTACTCCAGGAGTGTTGGAGTACCTTGCAATGCTTTCTTGAGAAAATCAAAGTTGCATTAAACCAGGAGATGGCCTGCTCTTTACTACTGCGAACCGGCCTGGTAGGGATAAAAGTATCTAGGGCAGAAATTACCCATGAATTTAGTGTGTTGTTCACATCCGCTACATTGGCAGCCAGCTGAGGACGACATTTCTGAAGGAATTCGTCAAATTTTGGAAAATCAAGTTTAAGTCAGTGGTTTAAGGGTAGGATCTCGACCAAAGGTTGTTTTTTTTGTACTTCCAGGCAAATGGACATAGGGATAAAAAAATGATCCGTTCAAGACATAGCAAGGGGTGTTGATACCTTCATGGAATGAAGATTTGAGAAAACTGGGTCAAGAAGGTGGCCAGCTGAATGTGTAGGACCTGCAACTAGTTGTGTCAGCTGACATGGAGCGAGATAGTCTTAAAAATTGCCAACATTATCACCCTAGGTGGCATCCAAATGAAGATTAAGATTGCCCAAGATGTGAAAAATAGCTGACTTAATGGGAAGTGAGGCCATCAAATTGGACAATGCCTCCCTAAAGGCTTTGGATAGGCTCTGGGGGAGGATAAATTAGAACCCTTGGCAGAGTAAAATTGCTAATCAAGGCAATTTTAAAAATGGCGCTTTCACAATCTGGGCTAGTGCCAAGGATCATGCTGCAGGTGTAGTTCTCGCTATAGATCAATGCAGTGCCACCACCTCTACCACTAGCTCTATTGAAGTTCTTTAGGTGGTAGCCAGGTGGAAGTTTGAGAACTGGTTGTGTGATGGAGTCCTGGATCAGCCAGGTCTCTGTTAGGAACACAATATCAGGAGTGAGGAGTTCTTGGATAAGGTCAAAGACCTCTGTGTGATGTCTGGCCAAAGATGGCAGTTGAGACTAAAGAGTTTATACTCTATCGCCTGGGAAGGCAACTTAGTCAACAGCCCCACAGAGAGGGTCTTAAAATGGCAGGTCCTGCAACAAAGAGGTGGCCCATCTGGGATCCAAAACGTACATGAGCAAACAATATATATTTTGAGACTACACAAGCTTAGACATGCAAAATCCTCGAGGCGCACTTCACTTTAAACTGAAAGGCATACTTAGGGGGTCATTACAAGTGTGGTGGTTTGACGGTAAGGTGACCGAGGTGGGCGCCAAAAGACCGCCATGTTGGTGGTGATCCAACTGCAGTATTAAGAGTCACACAGCAAAGTCCACCAAAAAACAGCCAAAATTCTGAAACTGCTACAACACTGGGAAACAGAAAACAGGTGGTCCCACCACCAGCACTGCCAGGCCGACAAAAATCATCCGATCAAATTACAATCCACAAACAGCAGTTCTTCCATGGCGGAAAACCATTGGTGATGTGAATTGCAGCAGTCTGAACTCACTTCAGTCAGAACACCACACCACATTAGATAGTTTGAATATCCCACACCTGACACACATCCACACACCCTACACACTGCACTATATAAGACACCCCTACACAACGCACAATCCTTTGCAACCAGAACACCACACACAGCCATAGACAAACAAAAAACATATAGATATAGCAAAATAAACAATAGGCACCTCTCCACATTTCACTTAGCAAACATCCCACAACTGCTCAACATACCAAACATAAAATTTACTATCACACACAATACACAACAACCATTTCCCACTCACATCACAGCACACACACTTCATCACTAAAAGTTTTTTACCATCTCTTTCCCACCACTACCATGTACTGACAAAAATATCCACGTTTCACTGATGGTGAGTTGAGGGTCATGGTGGACGAAATTGTCAGGTTAGAGCCATACCAGCAAACATCCATAGCATGGAGTTGTGGCAAGGGATAGTCGACAGGGTGACTTCTGTAGGCAGTTACTCACGCACAAGGGACGACATCAGGAAGAGGTAGAATGACCTCAGGGGAAAGGTATGTTCCTGGCGGTCCTCAAGACTAGCGGTGGACTCCCACCTCCTCCCCCTACTTTCACATCATGGGAGGAGAAGGTCTTGGACATCCTGCATCCTGAGGGCCTGATAGGAATACCTGGGGGAGTGGAGTCGGGTAAGTCACCACAACATTTATGTCACCAAAAAGTTTAGTGTTGCATGCTCCCCGATCACCTTCCCACACCTAAATGACCAAACCACCCACCACCCCTCTGTCCGAATGTCCAAATAACCTTCACTGGCATGCCACATGTCTACTAAACTCACCTGGGGTCACACTCTTTGGGAATGGCATGTGAAGTACTGGGAACAGACAGCACTACAACTCCCAGAAGGCACTGTTCCATCATTATGAAAGCCAGAACAGTGCTCTTAAATTAAAATGTCTTGCATGTAAAACTTAAATTGAAAGTAACCCATCCTGAATGCTCCACCATATAACAAGGCATGGCAATGACAGCAATGCAATGGCCTACTACTTTTACAAACAAAACACAGCCACAGCTGTGTCCCACACCCAAACTGCCCTTTGAGAATGGCTTTATAACAATGTCATCTACTCACCTGGGGGACAACTAAATGGCAAACTGGATTCACTTGCAGTACATCCAGACAGAGGCCCAGGTCAAATGGTCACTACTGTGTTCCAGCTCTGACACCATTGTGCATTGTCAAGCTTTTAGTCGATTCAATGATGCCACATGCCTAACTAGGAGAGAAATGTACATTTTCATGTTTTCACTCAAATATTTGAAAGCATCTGTCATTGTCATATCAGTGAATCATGTGAAGGTAGTGTGTGCATCTCACATGCCATGTTTAGTTCTCAATATTAAATATCACTTGTTGCATCACTTACAGTAACTGTGTGTTCCACTTCTCCTACAGGTAACCTTGCATTTCTCAACATGGAGAGCACACCAGAGACTGCTATTTCCCCTCTGGATGAAGGCCCCAGTGAGGAACACACCCCTTAATGTTTGGACATTAAGGATGAAGCTGGCCCATCAGTGACACCTAGTCAGTCAACAACTGTCAGAAACTCCTCCCAGCCCTGTTGCATCCACATCAGAGGCAGCCATTCACCTCCAAACCTGTGTTACAAGGGCAGTTACTTCCATTGTGTGCAGGTACCTGAGTCTCCCCTTGTCACTCTTGAAATTGATATCCTGCCACCAGTGGAAGTGAGCACACTGTGCCAGGAGCACAGGCACGTGGGACTAGGGTGTGTGGGAGGGATAGTGTGGGCGACAGGAGGGACATAACTGACCAGGAGACCATCTCCCAAGTCTTGGAAGCCTACCAAAATTCACAAGGCATCATGGGCCAGGTACTGACCATGATGGAGAGATCAGACAGCTGCAGAGGCACAACCACCAGGAAGCCATGCAGCACAGGCAGGTACAAAATACCATCCTGGCTTCCATTGCTGGGGTGTTGAGGGACATGAACACTACCCTGAATAGGTTTTGCACCCAGCATCAGGCCTCTTCCACTACCAATGCAGCATCATGCCCTTCTACATCTGTGGCTGCTGGTGGAATGGAGGCCCTACCAGGGGAAGGGAATTCCTCAGACACCCCACCCTCAGTAGCTGAAGAACCCCCGCAAACGTGGACATCCGCCCAGGCATCCAGGAGGAGCAGATGCAAAGACAAAACCCACCACCAGGAAGTGAACCCCTACTGATTGTTTTCTCTTGTGTGCCACAGATACACCCTGTTGACTGTTCTGAAACCTACCTCCATTTTCCTATGGTGCAAGGAAACTGGTCTTGTTTTTCCAGATTGGTGTAGCTGCTACCCGGATGAATTCACCCACCATGACTAAACCCTTCACAGTATACTTTGTGTTATTTGTGTTTCAAAACACTCAATAAATACCACTTAACCACAGGTCCTGTGTAAGTGTGATGTATCAACCATTAACAAAAGTAATGTATGACACCTATAGCAAATATATATATATATATATATATGTAAAAAACACACACATGACACAAATCACCTGGACTGTACATCCCCAAATATGTATTTGGAGAGTGGCAATCAACACTTAGGTGTCATTCAACACCAACCCACATTAAAATGAAGATATGGACATGTCAGTCTTTCACCATCACAGGAAGGTTAACAGATTGATGCAATGTATCATCAGCTAGAGCCTTTGCAAATAGCCATACCTCTGCTTCCATATGACCATATCCCATGTAAAAGACAGAGGTCAGTACTTCTCTCCCCAATCATGGGACTGTCAACTTATCATGTTCAGGTATCTGTAGGCTTACCACTCACCTATGTCATTCTTCAGAGACACTGGCAACTATGTACAAGTTACTCTACATAGAACAAAAACCATTATGATGGTAGAGGGCCTGGATACCACATCACTACGTTTTTGACACTGAAGGACACACACATGGCACCATTTGAGCCCCCTCCAATGACAAACAGGTCTTTTGTGTGAAAAAGGACACTACCATCCCACTGTCCTGTCAGTCTGGGCATAGAACTCATGCACCACAAATCTTATGCTAAACAGTACCTGGTTAAATCCATGTCTACTTCACATGTCTGCAAATCCCATCTCCTCGTGATACTGACTGAGATTGCCAAATAAGGATGATCTAAACAGACCATCTGCATAACTGTGATTAAAAGATATGGACTAGGACAGATTGGAACACATACATCACATTGCCAAATCATAATTTCAATTGTGGCTTTGATTGTGCATTTGCAAAACATTATACCATAGTTATCAGTTCTGTGCACAACTTCAAGGAACAATCTGCATGCATATCTGAGTCATGGGCTTTGGAGCCACTTAAGACCTCAATGATGATGGTAACAAGAAACATTACATGGTATGCTGAGCCTAAACCATACCCAATGGTAACTCTAAATTAACGTCGCATCCCATACTTTGGGTCAGTGGAAGTATTGATTGATGAGATCTGCCCTGATGTCTACAGCTTCATCCTCATCATGCCCATCCTCACTTGGCAAATCTGCATTTTCACCCACAGGAGCTGCTGGTTCCCCCTCATCTGGTATGAATGGTATTTGACATCTTAGGGCAAGGCCATGGAGCATGCATCTTGCCTTCAGGAGCCCAAAAGTCCACTCCACGACATGCCTTGTCCTTCTGTGTGCTTCACTGAAGCAGACTTCCCGTGGCCTGGTTGGGTACCTCACTGGCGTCAATAACCAAGGACGGTTTGGGTAGCCAGAGTCCCCTGTACAGTACAGTTACACCAATCCAACCTTTATTCTTCAACATCAACATATATAGTAGCATTGAAATAAGGTTCAGACACACATGCCATGTATGTCTTACCAACCAGCCAGGCCCTCCCTGTGTATAGTCGTGTCATCAGCAGTGAGATTTTGCTATTCCGCATGATGAAGGCATCATGGACTGATCCAGGATACCTAGCACAAACCTGTGAAATGTAAAGGTCAGCCAAACACACCATTTGGACTTTGATGGAGTGGACGTTTTTCCTGTTTCCATATACCTGTTCATTAGCCCGTGGGGAAACCAAGGCTACTGGTTCCCATCTATGGCTCCAACCACATGTGGAATGTGTCCCAAAGCATAGAAATCTATTTTCACATGAGCCAAATCCTCACATTGGGGAAATCTGATGTAGGTGTCTAGGGTGTTTTAACAATGCAGATAGCACAGCCTTCAAGACCAGACTGAACATGGGCTGAGACATCCCTGCAGCTATGGCCACTGTATTCTGAAATGACCCGGTGGCCAGGAAGTGTAGCAATGACATAACCTGCACAGTGGGAGGTATGCAATTATGATTGCGAATAGAAGGCATCAGATCTGGCTCCAACCAATGACAAAAATTCATGATTGTCTGTCTTTGCACTGATATATCTGAATGATACGTCTCTCCTCCATGGTCTGCACGTCTGCTAGTAAACGATACACTGGAGGTTGTCTTGCTCTCACGCTGGGGTAACTATGTGGGACAGCAACAGAATGTATGTGAATGACTCAATCCATACATCAGAAGTATGTTCACATCAACGTCACACATGAATCGGAATCATGTCACATGAAACATTAAAAAGGTGGTATTCAGCTCATAGCTAGGACACTTATGACTGATTACTGTATTCAGGTCCCCCAAAAGCTGGCATGTTCTTCAAATGGAGAAACATGTCACTGACAGTAAGAGTAACATGAACCTAGTCGACATGTCATGTTTGTTGCACCTATACTATGCTTAGATTGTCAGTAGTATGGCAACAATACTGTTTCACCTACAAAACTCAGAAAAACTCTTTTTCACATCCTCCAATAATGACATGCACATTGACACTTGCAAACACATAGCCAACACTTTACACATGATCATAGATTCAATTTCTTAGTGAGTGATGCACCTTTCATTACTTCAACATTAATATATAAGCCATTATATGGCAGCTGCCTAACCTACTATATTGGACATTGTAGGAAAGTACCATCTTGCCTGGCATGTTACCCCCACATTTCACTGTATATATGTTGTTTTAGTCTATGTGTCACTGGGACCCTGCCAGGCAGGGCCCCAGTGCTCATAGGTATGTGCTCTGTATGTGTTCCCTGTGTGATGCCCAACTGTCTCACTGAGGCTCTGCTAACCAGAACCTCAGTGGTTATGCTCTCTCTGCTTTCCAAATTTGTCACCAACAGCCTAGTGACTAAATTTACCAATTCACATTGGCATACTGGTACACCCATATAATTCCCTTGTATATGGTACTGAGGTACCCAGGGTATTGGGGTTCCAGGAGATCCCTATGGGCTGCAGCATTTCTTTTGCCACCCACAGGGAGCTCTGACAATTCTTACACAGGCCTGCCAGTGCAGCCTGCGTGAAATAACGTCCACGTTATTTCACAGCCATTTACCACTGCACTTAAGTAACTTATAAGTCACCTATATGTCTAACCTTCACCTGGTGAAGGTTGGGTTCAAAGTTACTTAGTGTGTGGGCACCCTCGCACTAGCCAAGGTGCCCCCACATCGTTTAGGGCAAATTCCCCGGACTTTGTGAGTGCGGGGACACCATTACACACGTGCACTATACATAGGTCACTACCTATGTATGGCGTCACTATGGTAACTCCGAACATGGCCATGTAACATGTTTAAGATCATGGAATTGTCACCCCAATACTGGTATTGGGGGGACAATTCCATGATCCCCGGGGTCTCTAGCACAGTACCCGGGTACTGCCAAACTGCCTTTCCGGGGTCTCCACTGCAGCTGCTGCTGCCAACCCCTCAGACAGGTTTCTGCCCTCCTGGGGTCCAGGCAGCCCCGGCCCAGGAAGGCAGAACAAAATATTTCCTCTGAGAGAGGGTGTTACACCCTCTCCCTTTGGAAATAGGTGTGAAGGGCTGGGGAGGAGTAGCCTCCCCCAGCCTCTGGAAATGCTTTGATGGGCACAGATGGTGCCCATCTCTGCATAAGCCAGTCTACACCAGTTCAGGGATCCCCCAGCTGTGCTCTGGTGCGAAACTGGACAAAGGAAAGGGGAGTGACCTCTCCCCTGACCTGCACCTCCCAGGGGAGGTGCCCAGAGCTCCTCCAGTGTGTCCCAGACCTCTGCCATCTTGGAAACAGAGGTGTTGGGGGCACGCTGGACTGCTCTGAGTGGCCAGTGCCAGCAGGTGACGTCAGAGGCTCCTTCTAATAGGCTCTTACCTCTCTTGGTAGCCAATCCTCCTAACCTGGTAGCCAAACCTCCTTTTCTGGCTATTTAGGGACTCTGCTTTGGGGAATTCTTCAGATAACGAATGCAAGAGCTCACCAGAGTTCCTCTGCATCTCCCTCTTCACCTTCTACCAAAGGATCGACCGCTAACTGCTCAGGATGCCTGCAAAACCGCAACAAAGTAGCCAGACGACTACCAGCAACATTGTAGCACCTAATCCCGCCGGCTTTCTCGACTGTTTCCAGGTGGTGCATGCTCTGGGGGTAGCCTGCCTTCACCCTGCACCAGAAGCTCTGAAGAAATCTCCCGTGGGTTGACTGAATCTTCCCCCTGCTAACGCAGGCACCAAAAGACTGCATCACTGGTCCTCTGGGTCCCCTCTCTTCCTGACGAGCGTGGTCCCTGGAACTCAGCAACTCTGTCCAAGTGACTCCCACAGTCCAGTGACTCTTCAGTCCAAGTTTGGTGGCGGTAAGTCCTTGCCTCCGCACGCTAGACTGCATTGCTGGGTACCACATGATTTGCAGCTGCTCCGGCTCCTGTGCACTCTTCCAGGATTTCCTTCATGCACAGCCAAGCCTGGGTCCCCGGCACTCCTTCCTGCAGTGCACAACCTTCTGAGTTGTCCTCTGGCATCATGGGACTCCCTTTTGTGACTTTGCATGGACTCTGGTTCACTTTCCTTCCAAGTGCCTGTTCAGGTACTTTTGTGGGTGCTGCCTGCTTCTGTGAGGGCTCCCTGAGTTGCTGGGCAACCCCTCTGTCTCCTCCTCCAAGTGGCGACAGCCTGGTCCCTCCTGGGCCACAGCAGCACCCAAAAAACCCTACCTCAACCGTTGCAGCTAGCAAGGCTTGTTTGTGGTCTTTCTGCATTGGAATACCTCTGCAAGCTTCATCGTGACGTGGGACATCGATCCTCCAAAGGAGAAGCTCCTAGTCCTCTTCTTTCTTGCAGAACTCCAAGCTTCTTCCAACCGGTGGGAGCTTCCTTGAACCCTCAGCTGGCATTTCCTGGGCTCCTGCCCACTCTCAACACTGTCGCGACTATTGGACTTGGTCCCCTTGTCTTACAGGTACTCAGGTCCGGAAATCCACTGTTGTTGCATTGCTGGTGTTTGTTCTTCCTGCAGAATCCCCCTATCACAACTTATGTGCTCTCTGGGGGTAGTAGGTGCACTTTACACCTACTTTTCAGGATCTTGGGGTGGGCTATTTTTCTAACCCTCACTGTTTTCTTACAGTCCCAGCGACCCTCTACAAGCTCACATAGGTCTGGGGTCCATTCGTGGTTTGCATTCCACTTTTGGAGTATATGGTTTGTGTCGCCCCTATACCTATGTGCTCCTATTGCAATCTAGTGTAATTCTACACTGTTTGCATTACTTTTCTTGCTATTACTTACCTAATTTTGGTTTGTGTACAAATATCTTGTGTATGTAACTTATCCTCATACTGAGGGTACTCACTGAGATACTTTTGGCATATTGTCATAAAAATAAAGTACCTTTATTTTTAGTAACTCTGTGTATTGTGTTTTCTTATGATATTGTGCATATGACACCAGTGGTATAGTAGGACCTTTACATGTCTCCTAGTTCAGCCTAAGCTGCTTTGCCATAGCTACCATCTATCAGCCTAAGCTGCTAGAAACACCTCTTCTACACTAATAAGGGGTAACTGGGCCTGGCACAAGGTGTAAGTACATCTGGTACCCACTACAAGCCAGGCCAGCCTCCTACAGACATCAGGAAGTGACCTGACTCCACCAGCAGATATCATCATGGCAGTAGGCAGTTACAACCAGGGTGGACATTGCCATTGGAACACATTGCTGCCCTTGGCGGAATTGGGCCAATGGTGATGTCCACAGGTGGTGACGCTTATGTACGTGGCAGGCGTGACCGCCATCTCCTCCAGTATCCTTCACTTGACTCCTGACACTGCTGCCATCAAGATTTCCACTATCTGAGCTGCTGTGTACTACCTCTGGGAGCAATCATGCCACGTCCTGCAAGTGATAGGGCCTCTGCCTTCACTCCAAAAGAGCTGGACAAGCTTGTGGAAAAGGTCCAACCTCTGTATTAACAGCTATATGGTGGACCAGAGGAGCAGGTGAGTCAAATGCAAAACCTATGTGTGAAAGGTAGTGACTGATGATGTAGTTGAAATGTGGAGGAATGAAGAAATGAGCTACTATGTGTGGGTAGATGGACATGTGCAGATGTGCATAGAAAGATAATTAGGCCTGATACACAGTAGGTAATGTATATATCCTGATCCACAAAAATACATTAAAGCATTCACATTAATGGTGGTGTGACAAATAGTTGTTTTCCGATACCATTTTAAGGACATTCTTGTGGTCTGGTCCTATGTTTCTAGCCAACACCTGGTACTGGTCATGTATGTTCCATATCTGACTCCACTTCGCACATGGCCTGACTGCAGATAGTAACTTTCAAAAGAGTTTGAGGTGTTTTTAAGTGTATGTTTGGCTCATTGTACTGTTAGGTTTTCTCCCTACTTGTTTTGGGATGATGCATGTGGACATGTCTTTCTCCTCTTGTCTCATCCATGCAGGTCAACGCTCCTCAAAAGAAATGGATCTGGTGTGCCATTGCCAAGAAAGTGTGGAACCTGGGGGTCCACAGCCAACGAAGCACCCACTGTAGGAAGTGGTGGGAGGACCTGAGACGCTGGGCCCGGAAAACCGCTGAGGCCCAGCTGGGTATGTCCTCCCAAGGAGGAAGGGGTGCCTTTCAGACCTTGACCCCCCTAATGGCCTGCATATTGGCAGTGGCCTACCCTGAGTTGGGTGGGCATTTGAGGGCAGGACAGCAGCCACAAGGGGGTAAATACATACATAACACATTTACATCCCTCTGCCAGGTCAGTGTATGATGTGAAAGATTCTAATCTGTGGCAATGTGGTAAGTGCAGAAGGTAGAAGATCTCCTAGGAACACATAGATGTACAGTCCGAAACACTGATACAAAGGTGTGCACATGCTATTATGTATAGGGACATATTACTCACCTATGTCATCCCTTCAGTACAAAGACATGTAATGATGCACATGTGACTGCGTCATATGTGTACCACTACACTGCTGTACATGCCCTGCAGGTTGCTCCTTGCCACCTCCAGATCCAGACTCCCAATATCCTGATGGTAAGTAGTCCTGGTCTTTGCCCTCTGTCCATTGCAATGCCCCTTGATCCATATCTATTTGCAATATAGAGTCTGACAAGTTCAAAATAGTCCTACTATTCTAGAGGTTTCAAATGAGTGTCAACATATTGTGAGGCTGTAATCTCAAGATGGCATTTAACATGCCACACTTGATACACTTACTCAGAGCTTTTAGGTGGTGTCCCCATTGTTACGTGAGAACTATACATTGGCACCTGTAATGTGACATCAGAATGGACATCCTACATGTTAGAAACCATGTTACTACACTCCTAGTACAACCCGTATCATTGATATAGGACTACAGATTATTAGTAAATATCCTATGGATGGTAAGTGACAACACGGCAAATCCCTTATCCAATGTATTGTAGGCATACTAAATAGGCCAGGACATCTTAATGATTTGTACATTGGGGACTTGTTATTGCCAACATCATGTGACCATTGTTCTGTTCTGCCATATGTCAACATTGTGATGCAACTTAGACATACTTACTCTTGCTATTGTGGATATGTTATGAAGGCTTTTTGTATGGAAACCAATTGTGTGCACTGATTTGATTGTGTTGCATGTGTGGTAGTTCACATTCACATGTTGGTTGAATGGTATGTGTAGTTAGTCATTTGTCTTGCCTCCATGTGTATGTCTCTATCATGGTAACCTCAGAAGTGGTTTATGGCATTGGTATTTACTATACTGATGTAAGATTACTCATGTCTGAAGCGTGGATAGTAATGTTGCCACTTATATAATGGTCTATTGATGTTGCCACTCATTATGAATATTTGAACTGTATGTGCCCTTAATGCACATGACAGGTAGCCATTGTCTTTGGGGTGTAGATATGCTACCTGTGGGTGTCTGTGGGTAATCCAGTGGGCTAAATAGGTCTCTATAAGTGTATATGACTTATTTTTAAGGTGGTGAATGACCAAGATGAATAGGTCCACAAAGTTTGTTTAAATTTGTTCTACAACACTATTGGTACATGTGTTTGTGATATGAGTTAATGCTCTATCATACTCCAAATCTGGATATGTGAAATAAGGTAGGTGCATGTGAGCATTTTTTCATTTGTAAATGTTGTAAACAATGTGACATGAAATCTTTTTGGCTTGTATGCAACATGCTGTTTCGCATATGGTATTTGATGAGCTTCCTTTCCTGGAACATGACTTCAGGTCATGTTATGAGAATGTGTAGTTTAGTGTCTGTGTTATGTGGAGGTCAATGTTGCCACAATTTCCCATAGCTTGGTTCTTGTTTTACAATGTTGATGTGGATAGGGACCCAAATTCATGTTGCCAAGTCAGCTTGCGATGGAATGGTTAGTGTGATAGCTGTATTGATAAGATGGTATTGTTTGTGTGAGATAGGTGGCTTATGTGGTGTGTGACATAGCTGTGATATAGGGGTGTGGATTGAATGTTGTTGTGACATGATGTTGGCACTAACCTGGTTCTACCTGAGGATGTAGTACGCCTAGATGTAATGTTAGTGATAAGTATAGTGTGATGTAAGTGTATGAAAATAATGTGATAACCCTACCTCCCTCTCTCTGTTTACCAGCATCAGCAGGTGAAGGAGACAGGGCACAACTACCCTTAGTCTATTGTCCCCCCTCCACTTTCCTCTTCCCAATCCCAAACTCCTCTTCCCAAACCCAGCCAAAGCACACAAACAGACAGGCATGCATCTACATCAACATCCAAGGGCAGCTCAAGCACAAGCAACATATGACACACCACTGGCATACACACAAGCAACATACACCTCGACACACAGCAACAGTCACAATCTGCCCTGACACCCCCCACCACCCCCCAGCATCACAGACAGCACACCTGACAGACCTGCAGACACCACACAAATATTCACAGATCCAGCCACCACACCTATCCTACCCACAGACAGCACCAGGAGACCCTCAGACATCCACCCCAGTCACCATACCCGCAGACACAACCATTGACCCGCCTGCATGCAGCACATCCACCATACCTGCATCACCACCCCAACAGACACTCACCCACCCACCACGGCATCTCCCAGCACCTCCACCCCCATCAGCCCAAGACACATAAACACCCTCATTTACCCACACAACAGACACCCACCACCCACAAGCATACCTCCCTCAAACACGCACCCAAGACATACACACCAACACCTCAGACAAGCACTCCATCTCCCTCCATACCCAAACCCTTTTGCTATGACCGTCCCCGTGTGTCTAAGAAATATTTCCTTGTTGAGTTTGCCCTTTTCCCTACTCTTCTCCCCCTGTGAAACCCCTAAATGTTGCGTGTCCCTCCTCAAGTCCGTCCCTTCCACCTCCAAGTCCTCCCCTAACCCCTTGCCAGTGCCCATGCCCCTCCCCCACCAAGAAGTCTACCCCTCCCAAGAAGACCCAACCCTCCTCGAAGCCTAGACCTCCCTCCCAACCCAAATCGCAAACCCCCTTCCAAGCCTAAGCCTAAACCCCGCCACCCTCTGCCACCCTCACCCCCGCCCAGATAATACCTGTGGAGGTTACATGGCAGTCAAGAGTCAAGTTTGGGGCACCAATATGTCCCTTTGGTGCACAGGGCACAATGTTTGAACTGGCCTGGCCTATGGCCTTTGCATTTTAACTTCATTTTGAAACAAATATATTCAAACCAACCAGATGTTGGTTTCCTGGTTGCATCTTTGTCCTGCATTTCTTTTCCTAGGGTGGAATTGTTCTTGGCTAACATTGGTTGTGTGTGAGTATTTGTGTTTGTGTGGTGCTTGGTCTCCCTGTATTGTATGGCCAGTATGCAGTGTGCAGTGATTTTGTCCCTCAATGATAGGGTGTGTGTTGTGTAATGGGCATGTGTATGTGGCAGACATGTTATTGTGATGGTATTGTGTGGTGTTTGTGTTGACATATGTTTGTTGCTGTGTCGTGTGGCTTTGTGTGCTTTGACTGTGTGCGAGTTTTGTGGATGGTATGATGAATACAATGTGCTGTGTGTGTGATGTGTATGTATGGTTGTTTAAATGTGTGTGTTTGTTTCCTGTTGGTTGTAATTTGTTATGTATGTGTGATGTGTCCCTGGGTAGTGTCTATTGTGAGTGTTTGCCAGTGTGTTGACAATGGTGCAGTTGTGGTGTTGTTGTGAAGTGTTGTGGTGTTATTTGGTATTGCGTGAGACTGGGCCTGTGCTGTGTGTCTGTGCGTAAGTGTGTGCTTTTGATGTGTGTGTGTGTGTGTGTGTGTGGGGTGGCCGTAGTACGTGTACTGTTTATGTGTGGTTATGTGTGTTGCTGTATGTGAGTGTGTGAGTGTAAAGTTGCGTGAGTGTCGCCCTCGCACCCCCTTCCCGATGGCATGTTGTGTAACTGTACAAAAATTTAAAATATACAACAGTAACCGGTAAATGTGTGCACTTACAGTTGCTGTTGTCTTCATCGTTGAAGATTTCACAGTCTTTGGGCGAGCAGGAGCAGCGCACACCCAACCCCTCCCATCACCCCAAGCCATACAGACCCTAACAAAGTTTAATTACCAGTCAAAATGCAACAAATACCTGCACCAATGCACACACCTGTGCACACCACACCCCCACAGTGAAATGCTGCACAACGGCAGAACATTGCAACAACATGTTTGCTGGGCAACACAATTTATTTCTAAAGTGATCCATAACTGTCCAGAAAAGGCCATTGGCCAGTCCATTTACATATCCTTCGAGGGAAAATATAGCTCACACTTGACTCCCACGATTGAAAGGAACACTCCACTGAGAAGGAGCGTCAATGGGGCAGCCAGGCACCTCCTCAAGGTTCAGGGGAAGGGGGTGGAGGGGGTGGGGACTCAGGTTTGGAAGGCGGGGTCAGAGGCGTAGGCTCTGGAAGTGGAGAGGGTTCGGGCTTGCCCTTGGGAGGAGGAGGAGTGGGCCTGGACTTGGGGGTGGCAGAGGGACCAGGGGCAACACAGGCCTTTTTCTTCTCTGGGGAAGGGTAACGGGAATGGGTAGGGCAGACTGGGGAGAATGTGGATGAGGAGGGAGTGGGTTTCTGGAGGTCAAGGGAACATTTAGGGACAAGACGGGTGGGCCAGTGGGTTAGAACAGGTCAATACAGGAGAGGAAAAGCTTTTGAGGAGCAGCTGGAGGGGTATTGGAGACAGGTTTGGGAGTGGAGGTTGAGGAAGTGGTGGTACGAGGTGTAGGTCTGCTGTGGTTGGATGCAGGTGCCTGTACAGTATGCCCATGTTTGGTGGATGTGTGTGGAGTGGATGTCTGTGTCCTGAGAGGAGGGGGTGGACACAGTGGGGGAGGTGGATGTTGCTGTGTCTGCCTTGGAATGTTGGGTGTGTGTCTGCATGTGGTGGGATTTGTAGTGCTTGTTTTTGTCTGCCTGCTTCTTGGGTGTTGATTTGGGTACATGGCTGTCTGGATGTGTGCTTGGAATGGGAGAAGGGAGTGGGGTGCTGGAAGGGGTAGAGGTGGTGGGAGTGGGTATGGAAAGACCAGGGACACTGGCTGCTGTTAAAGAGGAGGCCAAAGCCTGAAAAGATCTCTGTAATCCAGACATGGCACAGTCAATGCCTTCCAGGAACGCATTGCATTGCTGCATCTCTGATGCCAGCCCCTAGATATCATTCACAATGGCAGACTGGCCTACAGAGATGCTTCTCAGGAGGTCAATAACCTCCTCAGTGAGGGTAGCAGGGCTAACGGGGGCAGGAGATGAGGTGCCTTGGGCGAAGGAGATGCCCACCCTCCTGGGTGTGCGGGCATATGCTACTCGCTGGGGAGCTACTAGGAGGGCGGTGATGGTATGGGATGTGGCAGAAGATGTAGAGAATGGGTGGGCCCAGTAGGGTCCGCCACCACCAGGGAACTGCCCTCGGAGATGTCGGAGTCACTACCTCCAGTGGTAGTTGCCTCCCCCGTAGTACTCCCCTTGCCCTCCAAACCAATAGTCCCCTTGGCGTCGGGGACTCCGCCTCTTGGGAACTGTGGGCTGCAGCATCCCCACTCACTGGTGCCTCAGCTCCTTGGCCAGATGATGCTGAAGCACACAAGGACACAAGCGCACAGGGGGACAAAACAGGAAAGAAGTTTGTCAAATCTATATCAAACATACCGGTTGGCACACATACACCCCCCACCCATCTCAGGCACTAATCCCAGCAGACACAATATTTCACATGAATGTGTCTCTGACTGCTAGGCATGATCCCACAGTACACTACATGACCATCCTGGCCCTTCACTCTGATACACTTTGCAATGGGTTACAATGAGAGACGATGCCAAGACAACAAATCTAATTCATGAGGCCACATCTAAACCAATAGCCGAAACAGGGGACCCCTCACAGGCCTACATTCCCAGCCATATCTACCTTAGGACGCTATCCCATAGACTGCAAGGGGGACAGGACTGCAAGGACACACCTATCTATGGGCCTGGCACTACACTGCATGCACCCCATGGCTCCTAACTACACTCAGCATAGTAGCATCACAATAGTGTTGGTACTCACCCCCTTGTGGCTGCTGTGCTGCCCTCAAGCACCCATCCAAATCGGGATAGGCCACCACCAATATGCGGGTCATTAGGGGGGTCAGGGTCCTACAGGCACCTCTCCCACGTTGGGAGGCCGTCCCCAGCTGGGCCCCTCCGGTCTTTCGGGCCCAGCGCTGCAGGTCCTCCCACCACACTTCCTTGGCGATGGCTTGCCACAATCCTTTCTTCTGATGGGCGCTGACCTTCATGGGACACACAGACTAAAGAAACAGACGTCATTGAGGCTGCCCCATACACAAATGCCATGCCAGTTCAACCTAACATGGCCCATGGAGACACACATTTTGACAGTAGCAAGACAACAACTGCCAGACACATCACGGGCAAGCATCCACACAGCCAACAAAAATGCCTACAGACATTCGCCACATTCTCACGCATTCATGGAGGTCAATAAGCAACTTACCTG
This sequence comes from Pleurodeles waltl, assembly GCF_031143425.1. Lineage (NCBI taxonomy): Eukaryota > Metazoa > Chordata > Amphibia > Caudata > Salamandridae > Pleurodeles > Pleurodeles waltl. The sequence goes on along the minus strand of NC_090450.1, from coordinate 740,457,536 downwards.
AGCCTCTGGTCGCCCATACAGCTTTGCATACAGGGATAGAACCCCGTCCACCAGCTTCTCCAGCTCCTCTGCGGTGAAGGACGTTGACTACTCCCCTGTATCACGTACCATCCTAAGGACCAGAGGCAGGACACAGCAGCTCACGCAGTGGAGTTCCGTCCCTCTCAAGGTGCAGGAGTCAAGTGGCAAGGGCATTGCAAAATAGCGCCGTCACTGCCGGCGGTGATCGTGATTGGCCCTGCTTCCCCATAGAAGCCAATGTTATCCAATGAAGAGGTGCACGGCAGTGAAAACCGCCTACCGCCATGGCAATTAATGTCAGTGGGATGAAGTCACTTCCTGCACTACACTACCTGTAGTGCTGCCATTATGTATCCACCACGCCTTCATAGTCTGTCTGGGGTCCTAATCCATGGCTCCATTCCCTCGCCCCTTCGTCGAGTACGGGTATGATTAGTGATCCTCCTAATGGAATCATAGTGGGAAGTGTGGCTACACTGTGATGCACTGAAATATGCACACCTCACCAGACATTAGCCTGACAGGATTACCAAGTTCTCTGCGCCTGTGTGAGGGACAATAGTGTTGCATGTACAAGATGAATGGTGGAATATTGACATTGAAGTGTTTGTCACAACTTAATGTGTCTCTCTTCCACTCCCATAGGTACAGATCCATGTTGCGAGGGAGGGCCCCATCTGTTTACAGACCCCTGGTTGATCTGGCCACCATGGAGGAACGTCACATCATCATCACTTACTGCCTGAATCAAGCCACAATCCTGGAACTCTGTCCACAAATGGAGCCTGTTCTGATGCCAGCTGATAGGAATCCCCATGCCTTCCCTACAACTGTGCAGGTACTATCTGTGCTACATTTACTGGCCACATGATCATTCCAAGTGACAGTGGGCATGGCAGCTGGTGTATCTCAGACAATATTCAGCCACATCCTGTCTAATTTTCTCAATTCCTTTGTGGCAACACCTGCAAAGTTATGTCCAGTTTCCGCAAAGGGCTGATCTTACCTCCATCAAATCCAATTGGTGTGTACTGATGATCAGTCCATTACTCATGTCAATGCAAGGTTCCCAGGATCAGTCCATGACTCCTTCGTCATGAGAAACAGCAGTGTGCCCCTCATGATGGAACTGCTACAGGGGGACAGAGCTTAGCTTATAGGTGAGTGTGTATGACACTGGATCAGTTACATATCTGACAGGCAGGCTGTCTGCAAGTAGGGAGTGTGTTTCAACCCTCTTTCACCCACTTTTCCAGGGGATTCTGGCTACCCAAACATGCAATGGCTCCTGACACCTGTGAGGGATCCCAAGACAGATGCAGAGATCCATTATAATGAGGCACATGGTCACACTAGAAGGGTGAAAGAGAGGGCCATAGGACTCCTGAAGGCATGATTTAGTTGCCTTCATCTCTGTGGAGGATCCCTGTGCTATGTCCCTGACAAGGTGTGTCAGATAGTGGTGGCCTGCTGCATGCGGCACAACTTGGCTTTGAGGAAAGTTATCCCACTACTGGATGAGGAGGATGCTGTCCAAACACCCCTGCCACCTAAGAGGATGGATGAGAGTGATGGGGAAGAGGAGGGGGAAGACATCAACTCCAGGACCCAGCTAATCCGGGTATTCTTCAAGTGACTCTCAGGTACTTTTCTTTGATGCCAATGGGTTTACTACATTGTTCAGGGTGACTTATGTGCAAAGTGCTGTGATGTCCCTTACCAGTGATGTGTAACCTTCATGAATGAAGAAGGAGATGTGTTACAGCAATGGAATGTACAGTGTGACATACTTCAAACACTGCAGTCTGTTAGACCCCCTCATGCTATAAAAACGGCAGTATAATGGAAACAGGCTAATATATCCATATTTACATTTGATTGCTCATGTTGATGAAGGACAAATATTTTGATTGCACAAGTGTATTTAAAAGTCAAAACATCCATGAGTGATGGGACAATGGAAGGTAGTGGGCACATGGTGAACAATATACTCAGGTATATTTCCACAGCTGTTGGTAGCACAAGGGCATAATCCATGGGGCCATTTGAAGATGGTGAAATGGCAGTGGCATGTCAACAAGGTAGCTCAGTGGCACACAAGGTAGACAGTTCAGGGCAGAGCACTTCCTGGTGGTGGGCTTGGTCTTGGTTGGTGTTTCACAGGGATATCTGGGTCTGAGGCCACATTTGCTAGGGGGAATCTGGGCTGCAGGGGAAGGGGTGCTGGTATCCTGTGTGTCCTCTGGCAATGCCACCAGTCCACTAGCAGCTGCAGATGTGGATGGCAGGGCATTGTTCTGGCTGGTGGAAGGGGCCTTCAGGTGGGTGGTGGACTCTGGCACTGCACCACCCCTGCAATGGAGGCCATGGTAGCACTGAGCTGTTTCCATTGCTTCACTGCCTCCTGGTGGTGTGCTACCTGCAGCCTCTGATTCTCCTCGAGCCCATCCAGTTCTAGGATTTCCTCTGTCCAGACATCCCTCTGCACTCTCCTGAGTGGGGCCTTCGTCTTCAGGTGGAGGACTGGCACTCCTTGACATCTCCGTCCAGGTGGCATAGGTGGTGGTGCCTGTGTGAGAGAATAGAGATGTGGGTGTCCTGCACTTATTTATCCCTTGCAGCACTGCTTACGGGTTATTCCATTCCCATGTGGTAGCAAGCAGGGTCCCTTGGTGTTCATCTGGATGCATTTAGTGAGGGGGTGTTGCATTCTGGGTGGTGTAGTGCTCCTGCCATTACATGCATGGGTTGGTGTCTGTGCAGAGAGGCTGGATGGTGATCTGCCGGGGTTAGTGGGCATGCAGGGAGCATGGGTAGGAGTGTCTGGGTGTTTTGGGCTGGGTAGGGGATGGGGCATGTTAGTGGTGTGAGGGATGAGGTGATGCATGCATTGCAGATGCAGTTGACTTACTCAAGTCCAGTCCTCCAGGGAGTCCAGTGGGGCCCTCTGGGTGCAGAATGGCCAAGTCCCTCTCCTACCAGTCGGTGTATTCGGGGGGAGGAGGTGGGAGACCACCGCCAGTATTCTGTACGGCGATGTTGTGTCGTGATGCCATGGAACGCACCTTCTCCCGCAGGTCGTTCCATCTCTTCCTGATGTCATCCCTTGTGCGTGGATGGATTCCCACTGTATTGACCTTGTTGACAATCCTCTGCCATAGCTCCATCTTTTTGACCAAAGGCGTCTGCTGCATCTGTGCCCCAAATAGCTGTGGCTCGACTCTGAGTATTTCGTACACCATGGTCCTCAGCTCCCTGTTGGTGAACCAGGGGTGCTATGGTGTGTGTTGTGGGTGGTGTGTTGTATGTGTGACTTGTGTGGTGGTTGTTTGGGCGTATGCGTGATGTGGTGTTGATTTCTGTGGTGCTGTTGGCATTGCAAAGGATTGTGGGTTGTGTATGTGTGTGTTTTATGGTGGCATGGATGTGTGTCAAGTGTGTGCTTTTCAAATTTGCCACTGTGTGCTTCTGTTGTTAGCGGTTCCCATTTCTGTTCACGGCGGTCGTTACTGCCAATAGTCGTTCGGCATCCACTGTTGATTTTTGTGCATCGTTATTTGGTGGGCGGGGGTTTGTAGGAATGGTGGTGGCAGGGTGCTGGGCCCTGCCTTTCCACCGTCATTGGCGGTGAGTAGAGGTTGACAATTTTTTGGCAGTATGTGATTTTGGCATCTTTATTTGGCGGTGTGCAGTCCACCGCCACTGGCAGTCTTTTTTTCACCGCCACCACAGCGGCCAGCCATGATTACCTCCAAGTTCATAATGAGGGCCTCAGTCTCCGGCTGGCGTTCCATGGTGGTGCGACCACAGAGGAAATCTTGGTGATGTGCAGCCTTGTAATCTGTCTGACGGAAACATGGTCTCCGCCGGCATACAGGAGCCTTGCGTCGTCCCTGGCAGTCTGACCTCATTATTGGTGCCGGCAGTCTTTTGGCTGTAGTCTGTTGGGAATACTGCCATAGTCATAATTTGGCCTTCTTCTGGACCAGCCTGTTGGCAGTCTCACTGCCAAACCCAACATGGCAGTCCTGGGACCGCCAAACTCGTAATGAGGCCCTTAATGTTACACAACATGACGGCACATAAGGATTTGAGCACTGGGTAGATCAAGCCACAAACATACTCCAAAAGCTGTGTGCCTGAGCAGCGTGCTTTGCAATGACGAGAATGAGTTGCAGTGCAACACTCACAAAATGGCGAAACGTTTAGAGCATGTGCGTTGGGTGGCTCATGGTGCAGACATACTGCAAAAACTGCTTGCCTAAACAAAATATGTTGCGATTATGAACATCAAACGGTGCTGTGCTGTAATTATGCCAAACTGTAACTCCAACTACAATGAGGAAATCACTTCTGCTCCAGGAATGGTGAATACGTGACAACTTCCACCAAAGCTCCATGGAGATTCTCAGATGACAAGTATTCGTGCTGTACATCTTGAAGTGCTCCAAGAATAACTCTGGTTGAGGACACTTGAATTGTTGCCAAAATGTAGTAATGATGAAAGAAGTCCACTGTCATGTAAAAAATAATTTAATGGTTCAAAAGTGTCCCCAGTAGTGGAACGGCGTCCACACAAGTGGATGACAGGTGACGAACTGACTGAAGGAAAAGCGACTGTCAACTATTCAAACTTAAATCACAAAGAACATCAAAGTAATCGTGAGCTGCTGCACGTGCGTAGCATATTAAAGATAACTAAGTAATGTACTATGTAATGACAAAAACTACAAAGCATCAGCAATTAGTAAAGCACAAATGATGCTTATTTTTCTTGTAATTCTGAAGCGTGATGGAAACAGATTCTAGTAAAACTAAAACACACCTAGAAACTTTACTTAGTGATATGCAAATGATAAATATTCACTGAAACCCAACATCCAAATATTCACTGAAACCCAATAGCCACACATTATCCTTTGCGCACTACATACTTTATCAGTAAAGCTGCTTGCCTGTGTACATTTAGTCGCAATTTAGATGGCCAATGTGCTGTCTATAAATAACAGTGTGCTACCACACCAAGCACCCCCACTTTGACAATTGTTCCAGCACACTGGTGGCGGTTTTTACTGTTGATTTCCCTTACACTACCTCATACATTGCCAGCAGCAAGCAGAAATGCATGTGGCTCATATACTCTGCAAACCAAAGATACAGTGAGTGTTTGATTACAAGTTCAAAACGTCCCTGATTTGCAAATCTGAGCTACTTTTTTTGCTATCCAATTTGCTAATGGGAGGCTATTTATATTTTGTTGCCGAGACCTAATTTGTGTCCCAGTCCAACCCTAATACAGAGGGATAGATGCCAAGTGTCCTCCTGTCATGCATTGCATTATTTGCCTGCACTGTTGTTTTAGAAAAAAAACATTTACATTCTCAGACCTGTAGCTTAATTTTTCACATCATAATCACAGACGTGAAAATCTCAGTATGCAAAGTGTTTTTGGCAACAAACCTATGACTGGGCATAGGTTTCTCACATGACTTTGAGAAACATGGCAGCTATGATTACGCCATTGATGCAGCTAGTGCTCCTTCTCTTTTGCCATGGCCTATGATAATTCTGGAAAATGACTATAGGCACAGAAGAAAGACTATGGAGCATGAAAATAACTGGCCTGATTAACAAAGCTAACCAACTTTTGAATAATTTACACTTTTGAGTGAGAGTACTACTTTTTGTTTATGCACAAAATCTGAGTGTAAGTTACTCCTAAAAAAACAGTAGTAAGACCAGCACCACACATGGCCAACCACTGGTACTGCAACACCGTCCGTTAGTAAATAAGGGAGGCAGGGAATTAAAATAAAACCCCATTGTAAGTAATGTTAAATTAAATCACATTAATTACAAAAGTTAAAATGGTAAATGTAATTTAATTGTAGAACTATATAGACACACTACATAATATTCAATTATAAAATATTTGAAAACCCTAGTTTGAATTTTAAATTTAATGTAACAATAGATTTATAACAATATAATTAAATTAATGTTAACTAAATCTATACATCACTTTTAATAATTATCAATGTATAATATTTGTTTTCTTTAGGATGGAATTTATTTTTTAATTTAAACTTCAAAAAAATAGTTTTCCTTTAATGTATTTACATTAATTAAACATTTATTTCAAATTAAATTATTTAGTGCAGTAGCATGCTCTTATTTTGTTCTACATTTAAAATAAATGCATAGTATGGATTTACATCAATATTTAACCTAAAAATATTTTTAATATTTATGTTTGAGTAAAATATATAGATATTTTTTAATTTGACCTATACGTTGCCATAACAGAATCCACCAGAGATCTCTGTATGGTAAAGTTTGAGGGAAAATATAGAAGTTTATTGAAATGAAAAATAAATATTACAAATATTTTCATACTGGGGGGCATAGCCAAGATGGCAACCGCGTAGGTTGCACAACCTAGGGCTCTGCGATGCAAGGCCTAAAAACATGCATCCTGAATACTACAAAAAGGCTCTCCGCTGCTGAACCAGCAACAACACCGAACCTGGGGACGGATAAAGCCTCCCCCATCCCCAGCGGCCACATAGAGTCTTCTTTGGCCACCCAGTCCCAAAGATTTGATGAGATTCTTTTCGCAATACTGGATGTTAAAGCAACTCTGGAGCCCAAAACTGCCACCCTAAGAATTGACATGGGCTTACTGTCGGATGACCACAGAAAATTGATAGAGTGTGTGACTACAGCAGAATCCACACTAGCATCCCTCAGACCAAACAGTAGCAGATACTACAACTAGACTCAGAGCCCTGCAAGATGAGGTGGACTACGTACAAAAACCTGTTAACAACGAGGAAGACAGATCCAGATGGATAACGCCCAGATAGAAGGTCTTCCTTAAGGGGTGGAGGGCCCCGGTATGGAGTTATATCTTGAGGACTGGTTCACCATGGTCATCTTACAGGGTAAACACTCAACCTCCTTCTCAGTGGAGCGGGCCCACAGGGTGAGGGGCAGACCTCCTCCACCTGGCGCCTCACCCACACCCAGTGGTGGCCAAGCTCTTCAATTACAGAGCTAGAGACCATATTCTGCGGGTTACTTGATCCAAAGGTCCGTAGTCATTGGAGAATTGCCGAGTTGATATATTCCCGGACTACACTTTAGAAGTGCAACACCACCGCTCATCCTTCCTATCGGTAAAACGTTGCCTATAAGAACATGGCACAAAACATGCACTGCAATTCCTGGCCATGCTGCGGATTACACACAAAGACAGCATCACATTCTGCAGCACCCCTGAAGAGGCCTGGGGCTGGTTAGAATCCAAAGGTATAACTGCGACACCAGCCAGGCCGATGAGTGCCTCCAGGAATAGGATCACACAGAAGTGGCGCAAATCTCAAAAGACACATACTCACCTGTGATTCACCAAAGAACAAGCAGCTAAAGAGTGGGCATGGGTGGTGGCGGACCTGGGGGGGGGGGGGGGGGTCAGACTCTGACCCGTCCTCTCCCGAATCACTGATCGGCCACCTGGATGAGGACACTGTGAGTCTCGGTGGGCAGCAGTCACCCCACAAACAGCGGAAGAACTGGTATGAAAGTAAGAGGGAAATTACAAGTTTACGTATAACCCAATCCACGACCCCATGGACAGACTGTAAAAGCTACACTTAAGACAGAGGATCCTTACAGAATGACCTATTAAGGCCGGGAATCATATGCCCCACTCGGTTATATACTGCGACTGAAACAGTAACCCCCATTGCATTGGCAAATTAAAGTCATAGTTCAATCACCGCTTTCTTTTATTTACACCATACAGCAATTGAGTGCGAATAGCTGGGCACCCGTTGGCACACCAGATGGGAAGGGGTGTTTAAGTTAAGGGGTTGTGTTATTATTTTGAATTGTATTTATTTGTTAAGATTTGAATCAGGCTGTTGTGTGTGGTGAACACCGAAGATGACGATTAACCAGCACGAGAGGGAGGGGGCACTACATTCACCGCACTAGACAAACTATTCACATGATCTTAGTTGAGACTAGACCAGACACCCAATACCACTTACTGACCTGGATCGTACGGGGATGGCTAGATACACCAAACGATATCGAATTTACCAATATCTCCACAGGCGACATTTAACAATAGCTCTCCCACAGGAAATACACCTCACAACAACTGACCTACAAACCATGCTTAAGCGCCGGAGGGGCCACTTGATAGGAACCACTTACTAACGATACGCCACAGGGGCCCTCATTTGGGTGGCACCAGGCACACCCCTACAGAATATACACACTATGGTAGACAGAGATGGGAGATACGCGATACTAGAAGGAGCGCTAGATGGTCTCCCCATTACGCTGATTTCCTTGTATGCTTTCAACACTAACCAAACTAAATTCCTGTAAGCCTTCATGTCAGCACTGATTCACAACCTATCTGCGCCTACTTACTGGGGAGGTGATTTTAATTGCGAGCTAGACACCACAGTAGATTGCTCTCGGCCACCTATTTCAAGAGCCAGTCCATAGCACTCTCACCCTAACTGATGTGCTAGGCCACAAACATGCAGATTACAGATGAGCCTTCACCCCACAGACAGGGAATATTCATTCTACTCTAATATACATGACGTCCATACCAGGATAGATCTATTTTACTTCTGCGCAGATGCGTTATCAGGGATCCCCAGTGCAAAATAACTGGGGCGTACTGCACATGAAATGGGGCCAATACGACAATCCTGCCATTGTAAACCCTCTTGTCAGCTTCTCACTGAAGCCCTCCAAGACACGCCGTATCGAGAGGCCATGTCCATTCACATCACTATATACTTAAAAGGCAACGAGGGTACAGAGTCAGGCTCTTGGCTAGAATGGGATGCCTTTATAGTGGTCCTAAGAGGCCACTCAATTAATACAGTATACAGCACTCGAAGGACTCTATGCAGAGAATTAGATACACTAGAGTCCGACGTGTGCAAACTTGAATGTAAGCTGCTTACTGATCAGACAGTGGCGGCCTTACTCGCTACCACACGATTAACTCACAAAGCGACTCTGGAACGTCTCTGCCAACTGATTACGGGGAATTCCAAACTAGAAAAACACGCTGATGGGGACAAAATTGGTAGGCTTCTGGTGTGGCTCCTCCGATCTGAGACCCCCAGGACACCAATTATGGCCATACAAGACATGACAGGAAATATCCTTAACACCCACTAGGCCATAAATACAGGGAGTGCAGAATTATTAGGCAAGTTGTATTTTTGAGGATTAATTTTATTATTGAACAACAACCATGTTCTCAATGAACCCAAAAAACTCATTAATATCAAAGCTGAATATTTTTGGAAGTAGTTTTTAGTTTGTTTTTAGTTTTAGCTATGTTAGGGGGATATCTGTGTGTGCAGGTGACTATTACTGTGCATAATTATTAGGCAACTTAACAAAAAACAAATATATACCCATTTCAATTATTTATTATTACCAGTGAAACCAATATAACATCTCAACATTCACAAATATACATTTCTGACATTCAAAAACAAAACAAAAACAAATCAGTGACCAATATAGCCACCTTTCTTTGCAAGGACACTCAAAAGCCTGCCATCCATGGATTCTGTCAGTGTTTTGATCTGTTCACCATCAACATTGCGTGCAGCAGCAACCACAGCCTCCCAGACACTGTTCAGAGAGGTGTACTGTTTTCCCTCCTTGTAAATCTCACATTTGATGATGGACCACAGGTTCTCAATGGGGTTCAGATCAGGTGAACAAGGAGGCCATGTCATTAGATTTCCTTCTTTTATACCCTTTCTTGCCAGCCACGCTGTGGAGTACTTGGACGCGTGTGATGGAGCATTGTCCTGCATGAAAATCATGTTTTTCTTGAAGGATGCAGACTTCTTCCTGTACCACTGCTTGAAGAAGGTGTCTTCCAGGAACTGGCAGTAGGACTGGGAGTTGAGCTTGACTCCATCCTCAACCCGAAAAGGCCCCACAAGCTCATCTTTGATGATACCAGCCCAAACCAGTACTCCACCTCCACCTTGCTGGCGTCTGAGTCGGACTGGAGCTCTCTGCCCTTTACCAATCCAGCCACGGGCCCATCCATCTGGCCCATCAAGACTCACTCTCATTTCATCAGTCCATAAAACCTTAGAAAATCAGTCTTGAGATATTTCTTGGCCCAGTCTTGACGTTTCAGCTTGTGTGTCTTGTTCAGTGGTGGTCGTCTTTCAGCCTTTCTTACCTTGGCCATGTCTCTGAGTATTGCACACCTTGTGCTTTTGGGCACTCCAGTGATGTTGCAGCTCTGAAATATGGCCAAACTGGTGGCAAGTGGCATCGTGGCAGCTGCACGCTTGACTTTTCTCAGTTCATGGGCAGTTATTTTGCGCCTTGGTTTTTCCACACGCTTCTTGCGACCCTGTTGACTATTTTGAATGAAACGCTTGATTGTTCGATGATCACGCTTCAGAAGCTTTGCAATTTTAAGAGTGCTGCATCCCTCTGCAAGATATCTCACTATTTTTGACTTTTCTGAGCCTGTCAAGTCCTTCTTTTGACCCATTTTGCCAAAGGAAAGGAAGTTACCTAATAATTATGCACACCTGATATAGGGTGTTGATGTCATTAGACCACACCCCTTCTCATTACAGAGATGCACATCACCTAATATGCTTAATTGGTAGTAGGCTTTCGAGCCTATACAGCTTGGAGTAAGACAACATGCATAAAGAGGATGATGTGGTCAAAATACTCATTTGCCTAATAATTCTGCACTCCCTGTATGGCCTTTTGGTCCTATTATGCTAACTATCTACTCTGCCCCACCATCTTTGAACATTGCCCACTCACCACTTTTCTAGACATGATACAGCTCAACCTCCTCCAGGCATCACACAGAGACACCCTTGATGCCCCCCTTACAGCTGACAAAATAAAGATGGCAATTCAACAACCGGTGAGGGGCAAGATGCCAGGGACAGATGGCTGGCCAGCTGAATTTTGTTCAGCATACCGCCCCATTCTTTTGCCACACCTACTTAACAGTTATACCGAGAAATATACCAAAGGCACATTACCAGCATCACTCCGAGAAGCTGTCTTAGTGGTCCTCCCTAAACCAGACTGCGACCCACTCCTATTGGGCTCTTGCCGCCCTCTTTCCCTGCCCAATATTGATTATAAGATCTTGGGGAAGGTTCTGGCTAACCGATTGACACTCATGGCTCAGCAACTGGTGCACCACGATCAAACTGGGTTAATCCCAGGATGAAACAGCTTTCTGAATATCCAACGCTTATTTATGTTGATGGTTTGGGCGAGACTCACAAGAACTAGCCGCTGGGTTTGCCTCGGTAGACATAGAAAAGGCATTTGACACCCTTGTGTGGCCATACTTACATGTGGTAGCTGAACGGATGGAAATTGGTCCCAAGTTCATGCGGTGGATCAAAGCACTTTATAGTTCCCCACAAGCATGGGTTAGGATTGGGCGCGCCATATGAGAACCGTTTGTATTAGAACGGGGCACTCAACAGGGATGTCCTCTATCACCAGTCATTTTCTCATTGACTTTGGAACCATTACCCGAACATGGGACTTTGGAACCATTACCCCAACATTGGCTCTGAAATGGGGAAGTTATGCCCATAATCTCTGGTACATCATCTCAAAATATGCAGATGATGCCCTGATACATCTCAAAGATGGCCCCAGTATTCTCCCCCACCTCCTGGACCTACTACATCACTTTGGTGAGGCATCCGGTCTCCAGGTCAATTGGAATAAATCTCACTTGTTTCCCCAGAATGACTTGACTAACACATTGAATAGGCACTTTCCACATGTTCCACCCCCCTGGGAGTAAGACTCCATTAATTACCTGGGAGTCCGGGTATACCATTCGACCTCAGACCTCATAGAAGGCAACATATGTAAAACCGTCAGGAAGCCAGGGCCTACCTCCCCTTCTGGTTATCTCTTCCACTTTCCCCAATAGGCAGAGTCGCTATTTCCAAAATACTTATCCTCCCCAGGGTACTTTACTTCTTCTCACCCATACCAATATTACTACCAGCAAATCCGACGCAACAGCCTGGGCTCACACTGGACTGACAATATGGGGAGACTTATTCTCTGACAGGATTCTCAGCACCTTAAACAGCCTGACTGATGATTATGGGATTCCAAGGGGTTCCTTCTTACTTTATGCCACACTCACCCAGTTCCTACAAATGGTATGGAGGAAAGCACATGACGAGCCTGAACCCTCTTTGATCCTGCAGGTACTCTTTACACACGGGACTGCCCGTAAAGCTGTTACACAATTGTACACCGCCATAAGGTCGGAAACTTACACCAACTCTGAATCTACTGGGATATAATACTCAAGAAACAACTAACATAAAAAATGGGCACGATGTCTGAACGCACTGAAAATAATCTCAACAAACGGCAGACTTAAGTATACACAATTCAATTACCAACACCACATGTTTCTGACCCCTAAAAGAATTGCATGTATATACCATGGGACAACTAACATCTGCTACTGATGCCACGCCATATTGGCTGACTTCATTTACAGGGTGTGGAACTGTCTGATCCTCACCTCATACTGTGATGAGGTCGTAGGCTTCCTGATGGAAACCCTAGGCACCCCCTATCCGGAAGAACAGATCACACTGCCTACTGAGCATCACCACTAGATCTGGGGTGCTCAAATCCACCAATAAATTTACAGATCTAGCATTGGCACCTGCAACATGTACAATAGCTACGTCATGGAAATCCGCCGTCCCCCCTCCGATCTGGCTGTGGCTGGCTGATCTACAGACAGCAGTACTGGAAGAACACCACATGCTAACAGAGCGTGGGTTTACCCAACACACACCGTGTACACAGATGGACTGGCAGCCATACCGCGAAAAGATTGAGTCCAAAATCACGTCAGACGGCCGACCACCGTAGAATGCTGAAGCATACCACCTACCAATTTCTCCACTGGCTATTGGAAACCACACATACACACTCCTCATATGCCCCTACACAGAGAAAGAACTCATGCATGTCACAATGCCCAGTTTCTAGTTAACATCCTTTCTTCTCGTTAACTTTATTTGAATACAACAACTTCGACCCGATGACACGATTTGTGCAGACTTTTTATGTTACTAAATGCTCATCCCTGCAGCTCCAACAAACGGACACGATAAATGTCAATAGTGTTTAATTGTATATCAACAGATAATTTATCATCATTGATTGACAAATACTGTACACTGTACTATAGTTGCATCATGAGTTTAACCGTGTATTCACAGAACAGCTGAAACCAATAAAGAAATATATTTAAAAAATATATATTTTCATATTAAATATCAATGTGAAATAATTATGTAGATTTTATACATAGAAAAAAATAACTTACTTTTAAAATAAATCTTTAATTAATGGAAGCATATTCAAATACACTTACTTGTTTGAAGTTTAAATTAAAAAGTAAATTCCAACCTAAGGGGGAAAAAAGTCGGACTGAAATCTAATCGCATAATCTTGAAAATGTACCAACTCTTGAGGTGGGGTGCTACACTATTCACAAAAAGGAAGGTGCCACCATGGAATCCCTTACTCCTTGTAAATTTAAAAAAGTTTGTTGGGGAGTAAGCAGTGGTGAAAAGAACCACTAGACCATTAGAGATACGATAGGGACATTTTACAACTGGCATCTTTATCCAGCACTACTGTCTAGTAGATAAGAACAAAGATTCTGGAAGGAAAAGTCTCATAGACTGTAGGGGTCCTTCTGTCGTTCTGATGAAGGCCCAAGACCCACTTTGGGCTCACAGAGAGGCCAAAACATATTGCCATCATATAAGGATGGATGAGACATAATTTCTCCATACATATCCACACCGTAACTTTTAATTCTGCTTTGTATCCCCTGAAATAATGGGAATCCCCTGGGTATACACAGAGGTAGTTTTAGGTTCAACTTTGGATCCAATATATATCCAACACCATTTATTCGGATCACCCTCCTGTTGAGGTTCAGACTGCCATGGTGGTAATATCTTACCGTGGTGGGGCGGATTAGCCAATGATGAAGCATGCCACGACTAGAATCTTTGTTCTTCCCCATTAGATAGTAGTGCTGAGCAACTATGCCAGTTGTAAAATTTCACTACCGTATCTTGTGTGAACTTGTGATTCACAAATGCAGGGTGTGCAGTAATGAGCAGTAACATCTACATCTCCTATTGTGGAACATACAAAGAACTACTGCAAACTCAAAAAAAAATTAAAAGAACAACCATTCTTTTGCAAACACTGCCCCTTTTCTTTGAAGGAAAAGAGGTTACAGGTTAAAAAATTCCACCATGGTCACAAAAATAATGGTCACAGTTTGTCACAAATATTTTACAATCAGTGTTTTGTAAATGAGGCCCTGGGTTACTTTAACCCCCCTCCTGGGTAAGTATCTTAGACCTACTAGTTTAGTGTCAGAGCCCTCTCCTGAGTTCCCTTTACCTTGTTCCTGGGTAGGTCCCTCACACCCACTACTGTAGTGTCTACATCATCTTCTGGGTTACCATAAGCCTCTCAGACCTACTAATGCAGTGTCTCCTGGGTTAGCAGGTGGCTCTAAGACCTACTACTCTATTGTTTAGGTCATCTGGATAAACGTAAGACTCTCAAACCTCATATTGTACTGTAGTGCCTAGGTTTTCACCTAGGTTGCCTTTACTTTGTTACTTATTAAGCGTTTCAGAATTATTACTGTAATGCCAAGTTCCTCTTCTGGGCTATGGCAAGGCTTTCAGAGCCATTACTTTAAAGCCTAGGTCATCTTCTGTGTTACCCTAGTTCCCACTTTTGGGTCAGCCCCTCAGACCTACTACAATAGAGTCTTATGGCCTGATTTAACGTTTGGCAGACAGTACTCAGACCATCAGGATGGTGGCAGACATTTCATCCACCACCTAACGAACTATCGTCCATCAAATTTAGCGGTGACCACCAGCCGTTCAGTCATCTCTAGACAGTAAAAGGAAACAAAATCGAATTGGTTATTTTCAAAGTAGAAAATGTGCGGTGGTGTTTTGCTTCACTATGGACTGAGATGAATCACCCACACTGAAAGGAATTTGTGGTATGCAACTTTTAGTCTAAGACACACATTTATTGAACCACTCCGTGATGCTTGCAAAGAAAAGTCAAAAGTGTAGAACTGAAAGGGCACGTTTAAAAATGGTCACAGTAATTAAATAAAAACATGTACAAAGAATACTCGGCTTCAATCTATAAACAACCTATATATATATATATATATATATATATATATATATATATATATATATATATATATATATATATATATATATATATATATTCATGCACAAAGGAAAGCAAATAACAAGAATTAAAAATACTTCACCATGGGGCACAGTTGAATTCGCTTCATCCCTTGTGCCAGCAACAAGCCGTTGAACCCAGTCCACCATGAAAAGAGAGAGAAAACTACCCTCACAGGAATTTGTGACGGACACAGGCATCCCTGTTTGGCCAGAGCTCAATCCACTTCACCGTCGATTTGGTCTCAGTCTCTTATATACCTTAAACAAGCCAGAGAGGAGAATTCTAAAAAAACACCTCCGCTTCAAAAGTTGTTGTTCAAAAATGCTGGATACTTCAGGTCAGTTTTGAAAGGAACTTGTTGAAACTGGCCAAGATCACAAGGTGCCTCTCCACAACCAAACCGTTCCCTGCCGTACCATAAACTTCATCCTACTACATCCTTATCTCTTCTACTCCCCCATGTTATGTCCTAGCCCTTGATGAGAAAGAACATGCAGACACATAGAGTGAAAACATGAGCGATAAACACATTGTAGAACATCAGCACGGAAAAATTCTTGCAGCTGCACTTCTAACGTTTACACCTCTAACATGGCAGTGGCTAAAGCTAAGTTAAGCATAAAATGATGAAGTCAATAATCAAAAGGAACAACATGACAAAAGAAACAACGTGGAGTCAGTGGTCAAATACAAATATAATTACAGGTGGCCGCCCACTGTTAGTTTTAACGGGCTTTCAAAATTTTCAAAAGGTTTAGTTTTTCTGAAAAAAAACCTCCCAAAGCGGGAGTTTGTTTCAGAAAAAACATAGGTGGTCATTATGAGTTTGGCGGTCCTGCTCAGCCACGCTGGCGGTGGCGGAAACACCGCCGACAGCGTGGCGGAACAGGACCGCCAAATTATGATCACAGCAGTGCATGGGCTGCAAAGCTCCCCTCCCATATCGGACAACCACCTTACCTGCTTACGGTGGTTGTCTGGGAGGGAACGGGGCCCTTGGGACCTGGTCTGCCAGCAAGCCCCGTCACCACAACACCACCACGCCGATTACAAAGTTGGAATACAGCGGGCGGTGTTATGATGTGGCGTGCCAGCGGAGCAACCCCCACTAAACTGCCGAACGCCAGTATGGCTGCTGGCGGCTCTCCACCCAATTTATGGCGGAGAGTTGCCATGAGTCATAATATGGCGGTCTCAAGACTGCCATCACTGGTGGTCTCCTGGCCAGCATGACTTCGGCGGTCAACTGTTTTGCCCGCTGAAGTCATAATGAGGGCCATAATACCCCCACACCCTTGGATCTTTCTCCCACTGTAAGAGACTCTTTTTTCTGGACCTCACCTCCAGGTCTTTCCAGCACCACTGGGTTGTTTGTGTATACTCTTGCCGACCATTATTTCAGAGGCTGTGTAGGAGGCTGGCCTGGCTTGTAGTGGGTACCAATGGTACTTACATCTTCTGCCAGGTCCAGTTATCCCTTATCAGTAGAGTGTAGTAGTGTTCTAGCAGTTTAGGCTGATAGAGGTAGCTATAGCAGAGCAGCCAAGGCTGAACTAGGAGACATGCAAAGCTCATGCAATACCACTATTATCATATAGGTACTATATCATAAGAAAGACAATACTCATAGTTACTAAAAATAAAGGTACTTTATTTTAGTGACAATGTGCCAAAAATATCTCAGAGGATATACTCCCTTAGGAGGTAAGTAACATACACAATATATATACAACTAACCAAATCAGGTAAGTAAAAGAGTCAGAAATCAGTGCAAACACTGTAGAACACAATAGTATGCAATAGACCTAGGGGCAACAAAAACCATATACTAAGAAAGTGGAATGCGAACCACAAATGGACCCTAGGCTAATGTAGTGTGTAGAGGGTCACTGGGAGTGTAAGAAAACACTAAGGGTGTCAAGGAGACCCCCACCCCAAGAACCTGGAAAGTAGGAGTAAATTACTACTATTTCCCCAGAAACACACTAAAGTTGTGATAAAGGATTTTGCAAGGACCACAACAGACTGCAAAGCACTGAAGATGGATTCCTGGACCTGAAGATCTGCAAAAGAAGGGGACCAAGTCCAAGAGTCGCTAAAGTGTCCAGGGGGGGGCAGGATCCCACTAAATCCTCGATGAAGTTGCAAAATGGCTGCCTCCGGTTGGAAGAAGCTGCAGGTTTTGCAACAACGAAAGGAGGTAGGAAGTTGTTCTTCATGCAGAAGACATCCCACGGTGTGCTGGAGGATGCAGAGTTGTATCCTTGACAAAATACCACAAACAAGCCTTGCTAGCTTCAAGAGCTGCAGTTGGAGAAAAGGGGTGCTGCCCGGGCCCAGGAAGGACCAGGATGTTGGCACTTGTGAGAGGAGACAGAGGGGGACCTCAGCAACGTAGTGAGCCCCCGGACAGGAAAGAAGCACCCGCAGAAGTCCTTGAACACGGGTTCAAGAAGTCTGAACACGGCAGTCGTCTCAACACTGCAAAGAGAGGTCCCCCGACACCGGAGATCAACTCAGGGAGCTGAGCTGAGCTGAGCAGGATGGAGTGCTGGAACCTATGCTCGGCTGTGCATGCAGGATTTCTTGGAAATAAGCCCTTGTAGCTGCAGATCACGCTGTGCATAGGATTACTGTTTGGGGAGGGGAGGCAAGGACTTACCGCCTCCAAATTGGGACAGTTAGACCACTGGACAGTCTGGGTCACTTGGGTCCACCACCTGTGTTCCAGGGGCCACGCTTGTCAGGATGAGAGGGGACCCAGAGTACCAGTGAAGCTGAAGTTTGGTGCCTGCTAGAGCAGGGGGAAGATTCCGTCGACCGACGGGAGATTTATTTGTGGCTTCCAGTGCAGGGTGAAGGCAGGCACACTAACTAATGTGAGATCCTTAAGCAAAATCTGAAAACGTATCTACAACCTACTAGCAGAGTGTCAAACTTAACCTTCTTTTCATCACTGTAAAGTTGCTTGGTGAAAGTGTGGGCCTAATACTTCAAGAAGTAACATCAGTTGAATAGCTGTCCCTGTTCAGAAATCAGCCATATATAAGCCCCATTTCTCTTCATTATTGACCTGCCCCACAGAATGCTACTTTCGTAGATGCACTCCTGGACTCAATAACGGAGGCTACTTTGGATCACAATAACTTGTGCATACTAGGTAACCTCAACATCTTGTTTGACAAACTAGCGCTAGACCTTCCCACCTTTTCTTCAACACTGAAGCACTTGGATTCCATCAACTGATCGTTGGTCCTACCCGCTTGGCTGATCACACCATCTCTACTATACTTTCTCCGTTAATTTGAAATGTGGTGACTGGAATAGTCCCCATTTCATGGATCAATTGTCCTATTGTTAATTTTTCGTTGAACATTTCCTCAGCAAGTAAGCCAGTCACATTCTCTAATATTCGCATAACTACCAAACCCTGGAAGAAATCTGAAAAATTAATTCCAAGAATCCCTTGCCACTGTGCGATACATTTGAAATTCACTTAATAAAGAAATGCTATTCTCAAAGCGTACTTCTCCAAACCAAAGAGTGCCCTCTCAAAGCTTGCCTTGCTAAATCAAACTACTTTAAGCTCACAACCCATTCTTTGCACATGCAACCTTCTAACACAAAAATACCAACCTAATTAAAGTCACAAACATGGCAGGTTCTCTTGCAAACCCTTGTCCACTAACCATCATCAAATTACTCCTATCTGAGTCATCTGCTTCAATACTTCTGAGAGAGGTCTACTCAGCTCCTGCCATACTACAAAGGGAATTCAGCTAACCAGTATTAAAGAAACAGGGACCCTACCATGCTAACCAGGCTAACTATAGAACAATATCTAATGGACCGTTTATGGGTAAACTCATTCAAAAGACATCCATTGCCTATCCAACAACTTTCCACCAACAGGAGAAACAGAAAGGATTCAGATCAAGAAAAAGCATAGAATCAGCACTTATCTCTTCTGGGGCGACCTTAAGAATACTGCTAACAACAATGGGATTTCTGCCCTACTACAGCTCCCCTGTTAACAGTTTTGGGCACAGTTAACACCCAACTACTAGCCTCAAGGCTGTTTGAGGCAGGGATACAGGGTACACTCCAAATTGGTAAAATCTTTCCTCAAGGACAGGATCCAAACGGTCTCACTATCACAACTCATCCCTTCACCCTACAACTATTTTGTAATTGTCTCCCATGACTCAATTGTTGCAGCTCTACTCTTAAACATGTATGTAGCCCTTCTTCCGGGTGTGATGGATTCTTTCAAATGCAGCTGTTACAACTACATTTATCTGATAACACTAAGATCACTTTAAAACTTGAACCACCCTCACAGATCATAGCTTCAAAACTCAATGAATGCCTATTGGCTGTGAAACAATGGATGCTAGAGAATCATCTATCTAACTCCTAGAAAACATAAATACTAATCTGTGCATTGTTTTAAAACTATGCTTTTGGCTCTAAGAAGTAGGGCAACCACCGACCACTACAGCTAAGATGATAAATCTTGTAGTTATTATGGAACCCAACCTTTCTCTCGAACCCTACATCAACACAAAGATAACAGACTCATTCTAAATAATGAGAATCCTATAACAGATTCTCTATTGGGCTCAATAAAAAAGCAGTAACCTACAAAGGAGAAAGAATAATCCAGCTGGAGGAATTGTGGACATTTCGCCGCAGGGCAAACACCAATTTATTCACAGTGCAGTGTTTGCCTAGAGGAATTGCAGCTTTTTTTTAAATGTATTTCTTTTTACAGTGGGTGCCCCTTGCACTGCTCCTCTTTCACCTTGCAAACTGGCATTTCACCACCTACAACTGCATCACTGTTTAATTAGGCGCTGCAGTGCAGGCGCTGAAAGGCTCTTCAGCAACAATGACATGGCACGAAGTCGTCATACCCATCCTGTCAACTCCTCAACCTAAACAGAGGGGATCATCGCCACCTGGTAGGAGAAATGTAAACCCTGTGTACATTTTACATATTTTACTTAATCGTGCATTCCCTAAGAGTATTTGCCTTTATATGACTCTTGTATAAGTGCATACTTTGAACTGAGTTTGTCTTCGTGTGTCTGAGTGAATTCAGTTTGTGTCCGAGTGTGTATGAGGGTACACGATTGTCTTGAATTGAGGCAGAAGGCAGTGGGCTATTCTCGCACTGCCTGTCAGTGGGTCACTAAGGTGTGCAGGCTATAGGTGTATTCCTTGGCCTCTACGCATACTGCACAGTGACAGCAGAGGTTAAAGTGGGTGGGATCGGAGGGGCACGACGTACCCATAATTATGAAAAAAGTTCCTCTACCTTTTGTGAAGAGACAACCGTCCCAGGACGGTTAATTTCCATAGTTTAAATGCTTCAACTTACAGAAACCAAAAGCAGGCTGACAGCTAAACAATAAACACGCCTTCTTGCCACGGTGCCTACTTGTCTGAAAGAAATGCAAATGTGCACACATGGTTGAACTGCAAATATAAAGGCTGCTTCGAAGCTGGTATCCAATTTAATTGATGGAATCCCTTGAGTCTTTTTGATGAAACAGATTTATTCTTTTTGGGCAGTAGTGCAAGGAAGTTACCAGCTGAGCCGTAAAGTGTTTGCTTTTAAGGGGCAGTTCTATATAACCAGCATTGGTAAATGCATTAGGTTTCGCCTATGTGATTAATAATAAGCTGTTACTATTCTCCACTGCACCAACTACGATTTATTTCTCTGGCTCTCTGATTACACCCGAACCTCTGCATTGTTTTAACTAATAGAGGTTTCATAATGTACCATGCTGCATTTCCCACTTATTATCCTACATTTTTTTAATGTATTTTCTTATTTTACATCTAGCTACCTGAAGGTGAAAGACCAAAAAAAGTACAGAATATTTTGCTTTTTTAGCCACACCTTTGCTCCCTACTCCCACTGACTCCACCCCCATTGCATTCAACACCACAGATCCCATACTTTTTTTAATGTACTTCAACTGCTGATTGACATTCACATAAGTGCCAGTGGTAATTAATTATTAGAAAGTGTGAATTATGCTGATGGATGATTTCAAAAAGATGCAGGGCGAAAAAGGGTGAAGGTATCTAACAAAATGAGGGGCTGCAGTAGAAAGTGGTGTGAAGGAAAAAGTGGAGAGTCTGAGACACTCCAAAGGCCGCTATGCCCGCCACAGGCCTTGGTAATGTAGATATTCTAATTATTCACAACAAAAACACTGTTATCATCCATGTATCTAATAATGCTAACAATTACTTGCAAAGCCAATTGGGCAGGCTTGTTTTAGGTATATGTGTTTGTTGTTGTGCACCACGTCTGCATGCAGTGATCAAACTGATAAAGGGACACCGAAATACTGGTCAGGTGGCACATTATGTGAAGCACTGAATTTTAGTATGCATACTTTAAACCAGGTCCTTAATTAAAAAGGTCACGCCTCTTGGAATAGATTCCTAGTTATACTTCTTAGCCACACCACTTTGAGAGGCCACCCACCTTTTTCATTCCACTTGAAGCATTGATTCTAATTTTCTGTCCTCCGTTAGCCTTACAGACCAAACATGCCAAAGTAGCATAAACACTCTGTTTTACATTCTTTACCTTCAAGTAAATTTCAATTTTCTGTGTTATTCCACCACCGACTGGCTAAAGTATATTATCACAGTCAACTTCGTAAACTACTAATGTTTAATTTGAGCAAAATAACCCCAGCCAAACAGGAATTTCTTAATTCAACCCACCCATTCAAAAGACAGGATGCCTGAACTCATTTTCAATGAAACCATCAATGTAGGCTCTCCATTGATCTAACCACCTTGTAATCCCAATTTATACTGTCACACAGTCCAGTTCTCTCTCCCCAAAACCTCCCACTCCTCAAAGGTTTACTTGCTCCCTGAAAAAACAAACTCATAATTTCCAGCAGTACAATACTTCTCCTAAACTTTGCAGACTGATTGTCTCTAAAGCATCAAGTGATTTTGATTCCGAGAACATCACTTCAAGCACAGTTGATCCACTGTCTCTTTTACAACTCAAAAAATACCACACTAAACCTAGCCACCTAGTTTGCCATCTTTGGCATAATTGTTTGCTCAGGGCAGGAGCTTCATCCAAAAAACTGAAAATGAATGGAGAACTAACAAAATGCCTCCAGTGACTCCTTCAAAATTCACACATATTTGGGGATCCTTCAGCCTTATTACGACCAGAAACATAGAACTGTCCATTAAAATCTTAATCTTATGAACTATTTACTCAACTTCATTCCTTCTAAAATTATCAAGACAATTATTCTATAAACTCCAAAGACACTAGGTCCCATCCAGTTAATGCATCGATCACCCAAGACATTATCATTAAATTCAAGCAAAAGCACTTCACCTTCCAAAAAACCTAATTTCACTACCGCCATAACATTGAACTTTTAGCCACTCTCAAATATTCCCTGGCTCAGCAGAGCTGTAGGGAAATAGTCAACAAGTAGCTAAACATGATCATATGCAATGAACAGTTGTTGGCCAACTACCACGTAATCGTACTATTAGATCAGTTTAAAGTCTTTGATTAAACTGAACATAGAAGACTCCTCCAGATACTCAAACACAACTTGGGCCTCCAAGACAAGGTAGGAAGTTGGTTCAAATCTTTCCTATCCAATATTCGTGAACATTGGAGATCACACTTCCACAACTACTAACATGATAAGCGGAGTCTGACAAGGATCCATACTAGCACCCACATTATTTATTCTTTACATTGAGCCATTAAACCTGATCCATCTTAACTTAGGAATGGAAATTCACCAATATGCTGACATTATCAAGCTATATTTCAGTAACTCATCAATTCATGACTATACAACCCATAGAAACTGCCAATATAAAGTGCAAAGCTGGATTCACTAGAGCTTCATTTTGCTAAACTTTCAAAAAACTTTTTTCTTCTCCTTTCAACCTCAGCAAGAAATAGTTTCGGCCTGAACCTCCTAGAAACCTTAATATTAGAAGCCCCCCTCCCCCCTTTTGCCCCTTTAAACAAAACTCTTCTATTCACTCTTGATGTAGCACTCATACTCATTCATCACATCAAGAACGTGGAGAAAACTGACGGAAATTGGTCACCTAATAACTAAAAATACTTGTCCAGTCCTTTGTCATATTGAGACTTAATTTTAGAAATGCATCATCATTATCCCCATTCAAAGCTGTACCACTAGTTCATTTTCAAATTCACAAATCCATGCTTAGTGTCTTCTCACTGATAGCAAGCTGACTACTCATAGCTGGATGGAGATATTGATTAGAACAAGATAAGTGAGTATTGTCAATCTTGCTCTCAATGAATACCGTAATAGAAATTAGATAGAACTGAGTATACATAATTAACTAATTTGTTAATATTTATGGAAATAGTGCTGATTACTTCTGAATTATTCAGACATTATTCTAGAGTCCTACATTTATACATTGGGGATTGCGGGCAATTTACAGTCAGCACACAGAATGTATTTCTAAGTAAAAGACAGCAGCTTTAAATCCAGTGCACACCCAGAGCATGTTTTAGAATATTACAGATGATTGCTAGGCCCTCTTTACTTTCCTATGCAGCTTGCTAGATGTTCATTGAGAGGTGTGACTATTGGTCCAAAGTGTCAATTAAATTGTCTTATTTAACAATTTAATTGGTATTGATAAAGAAGAACTGCTAATGTTTTGGGATTATGTTGTTGAATGTTCGGGGGGGGATTTGTGTTTTGTGGGTGTCTAGCCTAGTCAACCTGTTCCATGTCTGCCAGTGTCCATATCTTTCCATGTCTGTGTCGGGCCATATTCACTGCCACCCACTGCCCTGTCTCTCGGTGCCTCTTTTTTCCAGTGCCCCTGCTAGTGTCTGTTTCACTCATTGTCCATCTCTACCAGTGCCATAGCTTTAGGCTTTACTGTTTTCGGTTTCTATTTTTTGTGATTTCTGGTGGAGGGTTTTCAGTGTTTTCCAATGTTTTCAATAATTGTAAAAAATCAGTGGTTATCAGTGATTCTTTTTTTGCTCCATAAAAATCACAGGGATTTTTTTTACAGAGCTCCTAAAGAAATGTGCTGTAATTTTCTTTCTTCCTGCATTCATTCAACTGTTAATTATTCCTCCATTTGAACCTGCATCTAACTCCCTTTTTTGTATCCTTTCATTTAATTGCTCTTTCAGGTTTCATTATTTCTCTTACCGCTCTGCCTGTCTATTTTCCTAGTATGCTATTCCCTCTTACAAGCATTCCAGTCCCAACCATATGTAGGATGTGCATGAATATATATATATTTTATACCTCATTAAGATTTGATTGCAATATACAAATGGTTAATGGTGCTAAATTGTGCTGAATAAAGATTTAACACTTCAGGCACACACATATATATACTAAAGAAAAGGTTAAAGGGACGTCATAGTTACGTGACAAATGTCATTTAAAACATGTAGTTTTAAACAAACAGAACCACTAAAATTTACCAATTATACTTATCTCAAATGACTATGACTCGTGACCTAAAGTTACTATAACTCACGCCCCGGCCATGCACAGTTTTGTCATCAATGATGTCATTTGAAATGTTTTAGGGCCTGATTACGACCTTGGTGGGTGGGATATCCCACTCACCGTTTTACAAGTTCCATAGGATATAATGGAACTTGTAATACGGCGGACTGGATATCCGTTATGCTTGTGACACAGTACCCCATCCGCCAAGGTCGTAATTAGGCCCTAAGTGACGTTATCAATGATGTCATGGAACATGTCAAGAGTGATGTAATATATGAGGTCATAAGCAGTGCATTGTGAGGGTGTGAGTTATAGTTACTTTAGGTCATGAGCTGTAGTTACTTGAGAACTATAACTGGTGGATTTCAGTGGTTTTGTTCATTTAAAATGGTATGTTTTAACTGATATTTTCACCTAGTTATATTGTCCCTTTCACTCTTAGTTGTTTCAGTGTATTTCTAGGGATTTTTTATAACATAAAGTAATATTTTATTACCATACAAAACACTAAACCCATATGGCGTTGGGCCTGCATCCAATCCCTCGCGGGCAGTCAATCCCACGCCAAGCATGGCCTTTAGCCATGCTTGGCTTGGCAACAGGACCTCCGTCCAACCCCTCCAGGGGAGCAAATTCTCCCCTCCAATCCCCTTACGCACAGCCATTGGTCATGCATGGAACCCAGCCTCCTCTTGAACAGGAGCCATGCCCAGCAGGGGGTTGGGTGCAGGGCCTGAAGCCAAAACTTCATGTTGGCACGCACAGCTCAATATAAATAGTGTAATTTTAAGTACGGCAGACCTACTGACTTTGTCAAAGGGGCAGAACACCAAAATATAAACAGTGGGCCTATTGGCTTTATGAAGGGGTCAGGATATCAACACAAATAAAGCACATCTATAGTCTTTGTCGTAAAATCATCAGCAATTATAATGAAATATATATTTCATTAATCCACACTGTGCACTGTTTAATAAAGGTCATAAAAACATTAAAAAACAAAGCATCAACATGCCTTTGAATATCTTTTTTAACATTTTTCAAGCTAGAAAGTGCAACCATAGAGCCAACGAGGAGAGGGTCTCTGCATTCAGCTGAAGAGCACAGATCTCCAGCTAGGAGTGCTTTAATAAAAGATGTTAAGCTCTCCTGGGATTATGCATTTAATGACCCAGGAAACTGATTTTTTTTAATGTTGCTGGGGTGCTGCTCCTGCACTCCCTGAAGCACCACCCACAACAAAAAAATGCTTGTTGTTTCACCTGCCCCTTCTAGGGACACCACAAGACTCAAAAAATATGTTTAAAAAGCCCTCACAAGGCATTAAGTAACACACCTTGCAAGGAGCAGTGAATAATAAACAATTGGCTCCTGATGATTATTATTCATTTATTTATTTATTTATTGGGTGTCCCAGTGCCAACCGGGACACCCAGATTGTAATGTTTAGTTGGGTGCTGCGGTGGGAATCCCAGGGCCCCTGCAGTCCTGCTAGCTCCTTTCAAGTGGTCCCATAGGCCACACAGGATGCAACAAAATGTGTTTTTTAAATTATCTGGGGTGCCCACCTAGAGCACACCATGCTATTATTTTGTTTGGGGCCAGTGGGACCCCCAGGGTCCCTGCTGGCTCCCTGTTACCACAGGAGCCTGGATTTCTTTTTTATCTTTCAGTAGGGTGCCCTGGTGCCCACCCAAGGCACCCCATAGCATGTCCCATATTGGGGGCTGTAGGAAAAGTGCCAAGGCCACCATTATCTCCCCTACCTCTACCCTATGTGTGTGCTGAGAGACGGCTTCGTTGTTTTCTTTTGCTCTAGCTGAGCCAGAGCTATTCTGTGTTTCCCTGCTCGCAAGGGTGCAGGCAAGGACATTTATATGTTCCCACCCGGCAGGACAAACTTTCCTCACCCGCTGAATTGGAGCACATACTTCCCTCCCGCGAGAGCGTGGACAGGGAAACAACAGTGTCCCGTGTGTTGGGGTACCCAGGGCCCTACAAAGCCTTGAGGAGGGAGGCCACAAGCTCCCCTCCCCTTTACTCAATTATTGGCCCTGGGGTATGGGGTCACAAGGGGCATCAGGGGGGCTTGGCAAGGGGGGTCAGACTCCCCTCCTCAATAATTATATATTGCCCTAGGGAATGGGGGCCCCAGGGTCTGATGAAGGCTGCGCACCCCCTCCTCTTCAAATACATTTCGGCCATGGGGGATTGGGTCCCTAGGGCCTCAAAGAGGCTCAGTGGGGGGGAGCACCCCCCCTCTTTAATTATCGACCCTATGGGATGGGGGTCCCGGGGCTTCAGAGAGGCTCAGGGAGGGGGGACCGCACGGCACCCTCCCCTATGTTACAGATGGTGCCACTCCCCCACCCCCACCTGGGCCTGGCCCACCCCATGAGGATTAAATTGCATGGGAGCCTCCTCTTTTTGTATTTTGCTGTGGCTCCATGGATTCTCTGCGAATTTGGAACAAAAAAAAAAATATTATGTTTTTGGCCCCAGAGGGGTCCTTTTAGGAAGCCCGACCCCCACCAAGCCCAGGGGAGGAAGGGTATCCTACCCAGCTCCCCTATATGTTTTTGTTCTTCTTTTTTCTCAGGACAGATGGCAGCCATCACATCTTTGTTGATGTGGTTGCAGCCAATCAGATATAATCATCTGATCTGTTTGATCCATTGATCCTCCAGAGCATGATATATACAATTATTTTTAAACATTATTTTCTCCAAAAATACTGAATGGATTTACACCAGATTACATGCACACTTTCTGGACCAAGATCTAGCCTTCTTCCAAATTTAGTATAATTTTGTTCAGTTGTTTTGGCTATAGCTATGTCTAATTTTTCCTATGAAAAAAATAAATGGGGAAAACGCTTTCTGGTACTCCATCCTCTTTATCAGCCCCCCATCGACGAATCACCATTAAACTTTTCCAGGAAGGAACGAATGTAGAAGAACATTGTTTTTGCAAATGTTTGTGGAAACTGCACCAGAACTGTAAATAAACTAAAAAATGATTTTTCTGTGGAAATGTGGTCCTTTCTATGTGAGCCTAACTATAATGTGCCTGTAATGTTTGGTTTTAAGTGAATATATATGTGTGTGTGTGTATATATATATATATATATATATATATATATATAGCAAGGACGCAAGTTATAGTTATCTGTATGGGTGTGAGTGTCTTTCTGGGTGTGTGGTGTAAGACTGTCTCTGTAAGTGTTTTTTTGTGGGTGTGAGAAAAAGCAAAAGAACATCTCTCCGAGTGTGAGAGTCTTTGTCTGGCTCTGAGAGAGAGTGTGACAGTGTGTGCCTAGATGTGAACATAGGTGTAAGCGTGTCTCCCAGAGTGTGAGAGTGACCATGATACTATCTATGTGGGTGAGAGAGTGAGTGTTAGAGTGTGTCTCTGGGTGTGAGTCCACATGTGACAGTGTCTGGGTGTGAGAGTAAGTGTGAGAGTCTCAGTCTTAGTGTGAGATGGAGTGTGACAGTATGTGCCTCAATCTGAGAGTGGTGTAAGAGTATCTCTCTCTCTCTAAATCTGACATGAAAGCATGGGTGTGAGAGTGGGTGTGGCAGTATCTGTGTGAGTGTCAGAGTGGATGTGACAGTGTCAATCTGGCTGTGGGAGTGGTTGTTAGGGTGTTTGCCTGGGTTTTTGAATAGATATGAATTTGTATCCATTTTTTTATTTAATTTAATGAAATCTGCAGATCCACCCATGGATTTACACTGGGGGCCGTGCTGAGCCTCACGGATGGATCTGCGGTTTTCGGAAACCGTAAAAAAAATAGGTTTTAAGGCACCTGAAGACCATTTTTACTTATTTACCACAAGTAAATACCACCCATGGGGTCAGGGAACCTCTACCCTAACCTCGTCACGTACATTCAGGCAAGATTTTAGCCCTGGGGACCATTTCCAGATAAAATAAAATTGCGGCCACAACATTTCTGTGAGGTTGAGGCCAGCTAATCAAATCGTCCCAGTGGTGCATGAATCAGCAGATTGATCCGCAAAAATCCACAGTGCTAGATAGCTATATTTTTTGACTTTATATTACTCCAAAACTACTGAACGGATTTACACCAAACCACAAAAGCGTGATCTGCAGAACAGAATCTAGCCTTGTGCCAAATTTGGCATTAATCCATTCAGAGGTTCGGGCTGTAGGGGTGTCTAAAGGATTGAAAATCTCCATAGACACAGAATGCAGAAAAAGTGATCGGGACTCTCCCTTTATTTTGGTTCCCACTTCACGGATCACCGTGAAACTTTCAAAACAGCAGCTGAACTGACCAAAACATACGTTTTTAAAATGTTGTGAAGATTCATCATGCGGTGCCAAGGTTATTGGCAAAACAAAAAATGCTTCGTCTATGGAAAAAATGGTCCCAAAGAAAAAATGTTGACCACTATTCAGCAACATGCAATTAACAGTGAGCTAAATGCTAAAGAAGTGACTCATGCTCCCAAAATGGCAGTGTAAGAAGGTTCTCTTTGCCACAAGGGCCTAAGTGGCTTACCATGGCCGAGTTGGTCATAGTGGAAGCATCATTCACAGAAAAGTGCTCTGAGATAAGTGATGCACGTATACTTCTTGTCACATCAGATGGAGTACACCAAATACGAGTGCTCAAGTTTCTATTGAAAACCAGAAACCGTACATATCTTCTTGTTCCGATTCCCCTGATTTTAGCTCTCAGGGCAGTCATAGGGGGCATGTTGAACTGTCATGTCTTTTTGTCTGACTAGCCAGGTCACTGCCCTAGTGTTCATGAGTGAGGTCTGTGTCTCTTTTGTGAGTGTCTCTGCCCATGTTTCTCCCTAGGACTTCATGTTCCAGTCTGAGTTTGTCCCAGTTTTGGTATCTGAGGCTCATGCTACGCTCTATATGCAATAGTGTCTGAATCTCCCTTGCCAAATGTACATACATGGTTTCCTCTCTGAGTGCTCAGATCTCCCCATCACAGGGGAAATGCTTCCCAACCACAGTGGTCATGTCTTTTTGCCATATAGCTATCTCTCTCTGCCCCACTGTCCGTGGCCCGGTGTGATCATTTTCCTGCTGTTTGTGCCCATGTTGCCAGTCTCAGTACCTATGCCTTTTAATCTGTTTCTATGTTCCTGCATCACTGTTTCTCTGTTTTAGTGTCCGGTTCTTTAGCAAAACTACTCTAGAGGTCATATTTGATTTTTTTTTCATTCTTTATCATTTTTTCAAAATGGTTCTTCTCAAAACGACATGGGACGATAAAGAATGAGAAAAACATACAAAGGGAGCTGATGTGAATGAAATGTGTAAAGTGTATAATAACATTGCTCTGTGCTGTTAAGTGCGGTAGGTGGTAGCAAATGTGAATGACAGTTTAAAAGACAAATAAATAACGGCTTACCAAAAGCCCCTATATATATGTATGTATCTATCTATGTGTGTATGTATGCTATGTATACGTTTTTGAAAAAATAGTGATGCAAGACAGTTAAAGTTGTTTAAAAGTCCAGCCCTAAAATGTTGACCACAATGTATCAACTACAAGGACACTATAATATTCAGATGATATCATTTATCATTTTAGGAAACAATTATTTGTTAGATCAAAGTGAGGTGCTTTTGAAGACGGGAAAAGGTTACTGAGATCGTTTGTATAGTTTTGACCATTGTAGGTATTTTTGATTAGATGTGGATAGTATTTGGCTGGGTGCAGGGACAGAGGAAAAAAACAAATTAGAAAGATCCTGGTTGTCTGTAGAGGGAGCATATGATTCGGTATTTTGCTAGGGTTGGTTGGTTACTAAGTTGGGGGGACATCTCAGGGGGCGGAGGGGCGCCGAACAGACTGGACATGCTTTAAAGGAAGATGGTTATGATCAAGGAGGCCATGAAGGTAGGGGCAAGAGGAAGCAGTTTGGAGTGGATTGGGAGGCATTTAAAGACTTATGCAGGGTGCTTTCTTTTGTGCTTTGTTGATGGGGCAGAATTGGAGTTCGGGGCTTCCAGGGAGGTAGGGAGGTGAACCATTGGGATGTTAGAAGACATTTTACACATTCGTTTGGTTAAATGTTTTGGATATTGTATAATTGTACGATGATTTGGGGAATACAGAACTGCCCTGTGTGTTTGTTTTTGCATGATCTCATCCAAGAAACATCTTCATTCTCTTTGGATGACTTCTACACAGAAGCCAGACATATTGGCTTCCAAAAACAGAAGTTGCTTACAATGTGCGATATTCAATTCCCGGTGGAGTCGGAAGTGCTTCCTTCTGGATGGTGGGTCTGTCAAATCTACAAGGAAACTTGTTCTTGTGCTTGGTGTGTGCAAGGGCCTGTCTCTGGGGTGGTCCTTGTAATGATTAGGCTTTGCGGCCCGAAAAGCATTCTTGGAACAGTGAGGCTTCTTTCTCCATGTCTCATCTGTCTAGACGTGTTTGCCTGCCTGCAGCACACGCAACACCTGCACCTACAGTAAAAATTATTACAAGACGAGATACAAAGGACCTCATTTACGAGGCCCAGTGCCACCGGAGCATCATTTTTTCTGATGCTCCAGTGGTGCAGTGTGCCATCCCATACTTACAAGGCCACATAAAGCTACCTTGCGTGGCCTTTAAGGCCTTGTAAATGTGGGCCCCGTTCACACATAAAACTGCAAGAAAGGGGCGTTCCATTGGTGTTGCTTGGGGTGTTCCTATGCAACACCAATGGAACACTAAGGAATCAGACGCATTCCCAGATTTACAGGTTTGGGAATGCGTCAGATTCCTACGCCACCTCAGAGGTGGCATAGAAGTGACGCAATGGGGAGAAATATCTTTATTTCTCTCCGTTTTTTCTTCTTTCCATTCTGCAGCACACATAGAAAGAGGAAAACACCTTGCTTGATTGTTTTTGTGCAGAAGGTGTCCCTTCCTGTACAAAAACAATCATGCCCACAATGCAGGTATCCTTGCACCAAAGTGTAAGGATGCCTGTGTTGGCGCTAGGCAGCAATTTGTGCACCAGGGCAGGGAAAGAGGACAGAAATGTGCCGTATCATGTAGATCCGGCACATTTCTGCCCTTTCCTGGTGGTGCAGGGTGGTGCAGCAAGTCACTTGCTGCACCGCCCTGCACGACGGGCTTGTAAATAAGCCCCAAATGGCTGGGTGGCCATTTGTGAATGATTTGTTATTCTTTTTCACTCTTTACCTTTCATTCTTTAATCTTTTCAATGCATTATCCATTGTGGAAGAGTAAACAATGCTAAAGTAATTGGAAAACAGATAGCAGCCAGTTGGAACGGAAAAGTACCTCGCTGGGTGACAGATGTGTAACCCTGCCCTGAGTAGCCCAGCTGCATTGGTATCTGGATCCAAGGTACTGATTTTTGTTGTCATGGATGAACACGGATCATGCATGTGTGCCTTGACGTAGGCGGTCTTGTGGATTGTGGTCTTGTTGGACAGAGAGGGGTACCCGCATACTGTGTTCTAATCATTAGACGAGAACAGACCTCTTTCCCTCAGTCACTGGAGTGAGCCTACAATCTCACTCGTGTAAAGTTTCGCTACTGTGTCCTCAACTCACCTTTGGCCTACATTCATTTAGTATGTAGGACTGGGCAGTGCATGAGAGTTGTTTGCATGGGCTGGGTGTACAATACATGGAAGATTTTATTTGCTCCATTTTAGGAGACCTAGGCTTACCGGAGGAGAATGAGGAGGTAGAGGAATCCCTACAGACAGATTTGTGGGTTGGGTGGATCACAAACTGGAGGATATATTTGAAAGGGTGCTCTTTGATTCGGGGACAGGGTGCCTGGGCACATCTCAGGAAAGGAGATTGGGCTGATAAGAGATCTTAAAGAGTAGGGCTAGGGGTCTTGGGGTAACCTCTTGATGCACATATCACTGGCTGACAACAGGTGTGAACCTCTAGTCATTCCCATGACCTGTGTTGTGGGGCTATTAGATTTGGAGTTACTCCTCCTGTGAGAAGCTGCTTTCTGAAGGAAGGGCAGACAGGGCAGAGAAAAGGGTAGTCCAAAAGGAATCAGACCACCAAAACAAACTTCAAAGACTTAGGGCCTGATTTAGATCTTGGAGGATGGAATACTCTGTCACAAATATGATGGATATTGTCAGAGTCACCACAAGACAGCTCCACTCTGATTAGAATTGTCACAGAGTCTAAGTGGGTCCAAGTGGGGAAAAGGGGATTAGGAAGCGAACAGCTGGGAAGGAGACGTGTAGGAAGCAAAAACGTTAAAACACACAATATCAAGATTATATCTTATGAATCAATACTAGACTATGACTCTAAGCATTGTCATTCTGAAAACATGGACAACCCAAGCATAGACTTAAAATGACTAGGTTTCAAGATGACTGGCTACCTGTGAGGGAGCCAAGAAAGGTTAAATGCAACTTTCAAATTCAAGTATTATCTTTTACATGAGGATCAGGAAATAATCTGAATGATTTCTAAACCATCATATGAATCGTGTTTGAGAAACATATTATGTACACATAACATTACATCTAGAACTCTAGCTTTTTTTGTTCTCTCAAATTGCCGGAACATGAATTGCGCACATTGCAGATTTTTATATAGGTTGTAAATACCATAGAATGATTGTGCACCACGAATAACACAAATTAGACTCGATAAATAAATCACGCGTCTTGCCAACTCGAAAGCCACCAAGTAAATGCCTTAAAATGGTAACGCATAACAAACACTGTGATTTTAAACACAGAAAAGGAATTGCACGGCTTGCCGATTCGAATGTCACCATATGAATGTCAGGAAATGGCTGCGTACAATGAATAACATGAATTACACACAGGAAATTAATCGCGCGTCTTGCCGATTCGAATGCCACCATGTAACTGCCAAGGAATGGTAGCGCACTATGAATATGAAGGGTTAAAGCACGAGAAAACGAATCGCGTGTCTTGCCGATTCGAATGCCACCATGTAACTGCCAAGGAATGGTAGCGCACAATGAATATCAAGGGTTAAAGCACGAGAAAACGAATTGCGCGTCCTGCCGATTCGAATGCCACCATGTAACTGCCAAGGAATGGTAGCGCACAATGAATAACATGAATTAAGCACGAGAAAAGAATCGCACGTCTTGCCGATTCGAATGCTACCTTGTAAATGCCATAAAATGGTAGCGCACAATGAATATCAAGAGTTAACACACGAGCAAAGAATCGCGCGTCTTGCCGATTCGAGTATCAGCATGTAAATGTCATGAAACAACCAAACACACATTCACACGCACAAGACTAAAATTGTTTATCATGCAAAATTAGGCCCAAGAACTTAAAAGTCTTCGATAACGGGATCGGGGGCCCAGCCCGACCTCCGTCTTACCGCCCTGATCAAGGATCACCAACTAAGTGAAAAGGGCAAGGCCTGGAGGATCAAAGTAGGCCACCGGAACAGGAGCTCAGGAAGTTGCTGTTGCTCTGCACCGGGACCTCTGAATAGTGAGAACGTGGAGCTGGGCTGGCTCCCTTATTTAGAGTCTTGTCCCAGCCCACAAACCACACCCAGGCATGCTGCAGGGAAAGCTTCTAGAAGGCCCTGGAAGGGGACCACACCCTGACACAGTCTGAAAGCCTGCAGCAGTACATCACACGTGAACAGTATTTATATGCATGCTGAACATAAGTCTTCAAGATTAAACTCTGCAATGCAAAAGGTTAAGCAACATCATATCAGCACAATGCATAAATTATGTTAGCTTGAAATTGTTAGGTTTTTACATTCTAGTCGCCCGTAGAGCGCGTACTGCCCTGATGTTGACAGATAACTTGTCCGCCATATTTCAATCTCCATACAATATAATGGGATTGTTATACGGCGTACGGGATAGTCATCATGTTTGTGACTGAGCATTCCCCTTCGCCAAGATCTAAATCAGGCCCTCAGATCCTAAAATTCATTTGGTGTCTGGACATTAACTATAAGAAGGGGAACTGGAGGTCCCCAAAAGGGTCAACGTCATGTAGTCAGTCAGGCTGTGCGAGGGGGAAAAGCTCTGCAAGACTTCTGCTTATGACCAAGGCTAGAGGCTAAGGCCCTCCATTCCAGCCTGGAGATGAGACACTTCCCACAGACATCTAAGACCACCTGCCCCTGGAGTACCAGTGCCTGCCTGCATGCTAAGACCAGTATGCCTTGTGAGGAAGAGGTGAGCACTGAAGGAAGCAAAGTCCAGTGGGGAATCCTGGTGAGTGGATCCCTGTAGCAAGGTGTGAGGAGACAGCTGCTGCACCATTCAGGTTTATGCCCATGTGCATGGTCACATCAGTGGCCCCTTATGCCAGTGGGGGCCACAGTGAAGTCAGCCATAGTCCGCATCACTGCTGTGCCGATTGTGTCATAGCCTGTGCGTGGAGTGAAGTCAGCAACCCCGTAAGCCGGGGGAGGGCACCTTGAAGATTACTGCTGTGCTGTCTGGCCAGTATCCCAGATGCAGAGTGAAGTCAGAGACCCGTGTGCCAGGTAAGGCTGCCATGAATATTATTATTGTACCATTCTGAATGTAGGCCAGTGAGGAGAAAGGTCGGTGACCCTGTATACCAGGATGGCAACCAGAAAGGACAAGGACTGTTGCCTAGTTCAAGCTGTTGTTGTGAGGAGAGGCCATCGTAGTGACCCATGTGGGCCCTAGCCCCAAATGACAATCAGAACCAGAGCAACCTACCCCTCACCTGTAGGAAGGATTAGAGGAACTTACCATCTCAATGGAGGAAGCCCCGTGGACACCGAGCTACTGCAGTGGCCAAGCTTCAAGTGCAACTCATCAGCAGTAGCCACTGAGATTCTAGTCGCATCATTCTGGTAGGAATATGTAAGACTGATCCTAGGGTCAGAATGCCCTGGGGGAACTTGTTCAGATACCTAACGATTCGGACACTGGAACACTTTTGACTTTCATCAGAGTCCAATTGGAACTGCTGAGACTTGGAGTACTAGTGAGGCCTAACTGAATGTCACCTTTAGTGAATGGGAAATAACCAATACCGCTAGAAAGAGTGCAGTGGAGGTCAGGAACCTGCCTATAGCCGTGACCTCATAGGGCCATGTGTATTGTTTGTGCATGACAAATTTCCTTTGTGTTCAAATATAAATATTACTTTTGCCATAAAAGAAAGTGTTTGACTGGGCAATCATTTATTGCTGCTATTGAACAGACTCTGAGTTGTGAGTCTGTATTCATATTAACCCATTGTGTCTCCCTCGAGAAGCCTTTGACTACTTGATCGGCACTACCACTGGCAGTGAAGTGCTGAAAGGGTACTTGGTCTAGTTGCTCAGGACCCACAGCATGTCAGGCCTCAGGACATCAGGAGTGAAAGGCCTCAATCCCATGATTGGATCCAGTCGCTCCTGCTTGCTCGGTGGCCCTATAAAAGGGGGTCTGACATAGCCCATGTATGCATGAACAAGAATGGCCTTCCTTAACTGCTCTATTAGTAGCCAATAGCCACCTGCAATACCAACACAAACACTGGCAAAGCCAAAACCAGCTCTCTCGGCTTCGCTATTGCTTGTTGCTCAAGTGGGTTTGTATTCTATAGATTAAAAATGTCGCCCTTTTTAAGTGTGGGCAGGCCCAGGGGGTCCTGGTCCAAAATTGGCCCAGAGTGGGGCTGTGTGTTTCCCTCCCAGTTTACTTCTACAGTCAGGGCCCGATGGATGGGGTCCCTGGAACAGAAATCAGCCAGGAGAGGGTGAAGGAGGTGGTGGGATGGGAGGGACCTATCGCTTTGAATTAAAATCTACAGCCAGGCCCCATGGGATGGGTACCCGGGGCCAAAATTGGCTAGGATGGGAGCTGCAAGTCCCCCTTCCAGTTTATTTCTATAGCTGGACCCTGGGTGATGGGATCCCCGGGTCCGAAATAGGCCCAGGAGGTGGGCTGTGTGCTTCCTTTCCCCTTATTAACATCGGCCAGGTTCGGAAGATGAGGTCCCTGGGCTGAAATCGGCCTGGGAAGGAAGGTTCGTGAGCACCCCCTCCCCAAATATATATTTAAATCACCCTGGACCTGACCTGCACAGGGGGCATAAAAATAAAAAAGTGCAGGAGACAGTGCTTGTTTTTTGTATTTATTTTGCTGGAG
Organism: Pleurodeles waltl; assembly: GCF_031143425.1. Taxonomy (NCBI): domain Eukaryota; kingdom Metazoa; phylum Chordata; class Amphibia; order Caudata; family Salamandridae; genus Pleurodeles; species Pleurodeles waltl. The sequence goes on along the minus strand of NC_090450.1, from coordinate 740,420,473 downwards.
ATCCTCTGCAAATTTGCAGTAAAATTTGAAAAAAAAAAAAGTTTTCGGCCCTTGTCCCTGTTAGACTCCACCATCAGGCCTAGGTGGTCAGGGTATTCTTACCCTGCCCTTTGTGTTTTGTTTGGTGGTTTTCTTGGGACTTGGGCCAAGTCCTAAGTCCAAGATGGCCTGGTTGAAGTGGTAGCAGCCAATCAGATCGGCGAATTCTCCACATCCCTAGATATACATAAATCTTTTTTTATTACTTAAAAACTACTGAATGCATTTACACTAGATTACACAAAGAGATCTTTCTGGCCCACGATCCAGCATTCTGCCCAATTTGGTGTAATTCGATTCAACGGTTCGAGCTGTAGTCGTGTTCCCACCCCCCCTTTTTCTCAGCCCCCGCTTGACAATTCACCCTGAATCTTTCCAGACAACAGCTCAAGTGGGTGGCAAACTAGTTTTGAAAATTTCTTAAAGATTTGGTAAAGTGCCCTAAAGTTATAAAGTTATTTGCAAAAGAAAAAATGCATTTCCTAGGGAAGGTAGGTCCTAGCTAGAATTACCTACTGGCAACTGGCAGTAGGTTATATATAATCCTCTGGAGTCAAATGCTAAATGTTTAAAATTCTTGCCCAGAACCACAGTTCCTCAAGGTCCTAATCATTCAAATGCAAAATCGTTTATATTCTTTAAGGAAGGTACAGTTGTGTAAGTCAGTAGGTGTCCCTCACAAGTCAAATGCGAAAGCACTGAAATTCTTACATTTAGCTGCCGTATCACTAGTAGTTACTAGGTGTCCCTCTCAAGTCAAATGAAAAAGCTTTGAAATTATACATCAAGCTGCAGTTACACTAAATGTTACTAGGTGTCCCTCACAAGTCAAAAGCTTCGCAATTCTTACATGAAGCTGCAGTTCCACGAGTCATTATTAGGTTTCATCAAGGTGAATGCATTAAAATTCTTTCATGAAGGTGGAGTTCCACAAGTCGTTAGTAGGTGTCACTTTCTAGTCAAACGAAAAAGCACTGATATTCTCACATGAGACTGCAGTTCCCCTAGTTGTTAACAGCTGTCCCTCACAACTCAACAGCAAAAACATTAAAATATTTTAAGGAAGCTGCAATTCCACTTGTTAACAGAAGTTCAGCTCAAGTCCAGAGCAACTGCTTCAAATGACCTGCACCAAGCTGAGTGAGGGTCTGTGGCTTTAGAATAAAAATGTGCATATAAACTTTTCCTAATTTAATCATTTGTGTTTGTTTTCCATATGATTATTTTGCCAAAGATGGTTCATATTAATGAGGCAATATTACAGATTTCAATGTCTTTATTTTAAAAACATTTGATCAGACCCTACTATTTCTAGGAACTTTTATTCACTGGTAAGTACAAGTACATTTAGATTGCTTACACTGGCAGTTTGTGCTTTGGTGGGTGTAAGCTTTTAACACTGAGTAACACTCTGGTTTCTCTTCAAAAGGGAAAAAAATATTTTTCATTTGAAAGGAGTGTTTTCTATGCACTGACAGTGCTGGTACAACACTCTAGTAGGGAGTATTTACTAGAGGCTCTCTCGAACGGTTGAAATGTCAATCATAAACCTACGGGTGTGTGGCTTCAACCTAAAATCTGCATATACACTCTAACTACTCCTCTAATGAGTTGTGCTAGTTTTCAATAGGATAAGAAATATACCAAAGCTTGTTTATAGTGAGGAATTAACATTGTAATTTACAAGACACGTCTTGAGAGCTATGAAAATAGTTGATGTAATCTTATTGTAAATACATTACTATACACTGTATACTAAACTATACTATATATTATATATACACTATATAATATACACTATACACTTTACTATATTATACACAATTTATAGGGACATTGGGAAGTGTACATGTCTAACAATTTCTTTTTTTGTATGTGTACATGTGCAAAGGCAAAATGCATTCACTCAAAGTGGAAACATCCAATACATGGAGTGGGCTGGCCTGTTGATTTATTCTATACATTCTGCTGTGGTGGGTGGGAGTATAATTTGAGTGACATGTCGGACCAAAGGTGATTGGCAGCCCCCTTTATATGTATGCATTTTTTGTATGATATTTGTTGTAAATAATGAGGTGGCAAGGCAGCTAAAGCTGTCTTTAGGTTAGATTTAAAAGTGTGAAATAATGGAATACTATTAATGATTATGTAAAGAGGCAGTGAATAAAACAAGATTAATCTATTCAAACACTAAAATCAGATATTGGCTTAACAATTAAATATATTTCCTGATAGGCATTTGGATCCATAGTACAAGTTACATTTCTTCACAGTACATTATGCTTGCACTATACATAACCACATTTGTAAACGTCTATGCTGATGTTACTGCAAAGCACCTAAGCATGGTGTAAAAATTAACAGAATGTTTTATCAGACACAAAAAAAAATACGCACACTCTGTAGTGAACTATAGCCACAAATGGAACTGATGGACTCCTGAGCAATCTGCAATGTCTCTGTTTTCACACAGGTTAAAAGAGGGTAGCGAACTACGATCGAGGGGTGTTCCACGCAGAACTTCCATTGCCACCGTGATCATGCATGACAACACAAATGAACAGCGGATTCTGGAGATAAAGGTGAGACAAGAGTGGGGAAGAGTATATATAACAATCTTGGCATCCAGTGTTTATCAGAGAGGCAGCTAGAATCTACATCAAACCTCTGACTGAGGTTAGATCTTGTGGAGGTGGGCATTACACGTGATGCCTGTGGTCATAGTTGCCTCTTCTATTTAAAGCCATCACTCTGTTTTTGCAACTGTAACTATATATAGATGGCCCACCCAACTCGTTGCTAGAAGTATAATGTTCTACCAGCAATAGCAATTCACTCCCTGTTCCAAGATCCAAATCTGTCTCATGCATGAGAACAAAGAATACTAACACATCTCCAAGGTGATTTAATCGTAGTTGTGATCAAATACGTGTTCATGGATGTTGCCACAGGAATTGGCATAGAGGGGTTGTAGTGCTCCTAATCCTAAACACTGTGCACTAAAAACATGCAATAATTTCTGCATCGTATTAGCACAACAGAAAATGTATGAACCCTAAATACAGAATTTACAATGATTTTTATATCTTGATCCTGTTTGACCTTATTGCTATCACACGTATCTTCTGAGTGCTTCACCTCTAGTCTCCCTGTGAAACACTGTTGGAAATTGCCCTTTTTGCAGGGTTATCCCCAATTGTTTTGCCTCTGACCTCCTGTTTTTGACTGTGCTGTATTTCGTTTTTGCTGGCTTTAAAACTCTAGGCACTTTACCACTGCTGACCAGTTCTAAAGTGCAAGTGCTCCCTGTCAAAATTGTATTGGTGATTGGTTTATCCATGATTGGCAGATTTGATTTATGAGTAAGTCCCTAGTAAAATGCACTATGTGTGCGCAGGGCTTGTAAATCAAATGCTACTAGTGGGCCTGCAGCACTGATTGTGCCAGCCACATGAGTAGCCCAGTAAACATGTCTCAGGCCTGCCATTGCAGTGGCTGTGTGTGTAGTTGTGCACTGCCATGTCGACCTGGCAACCCACTTACCAGGCCCAAACCCTCTCATTTACTACAAGTAAGTCACCCCTAAAATAGGCCCAATGCAGCCCCATGGGCAGGGTACAGTGTATTTGAAAGATAGGACATGTACTTGTGAGTTTTACATGTCCTGATAGTGAAATACTGCTAAATTTGGTTTTGACTATTGCAAGGCCTATCTCTCACATAGGGTAACATTGGTATTGCATTGAAATATCTTTTACGTGTAACTTCCCATTGAGAGCATATACAGATAAGGAGTTTGGGGTCTCTGAACTCACAGTTTAAATATGCATCTTTTGGTGAAGTTGGTTTTTGAATTTTAAGTTTGAAAATGCCACTTTTAGAAAGTGGCGATTTTCTTGCTGATCAATTCTGTGCCTCTGGCTGTCTGCGGAATACACATCTAGGTGAGGATGACAATTGGGCTGTTTGTGCATTCACTCTAGACAGCCACACAGTGGGGGCTGAGGTGTGCCCTGCATATCCGGATGACCCATCAACAGGCTAATGGGTCTTTCTGAGCTAGAGTGGTATGAGGAGCTGCCATTTGCACCTGAATAAGGCTGTGCCTGTCCTTACATAAAGCAGTCTCCAGCTCCCTGGAGCATGCCTATGGCAAGGACAGAGAAAGGCAGGGTCCTGTGCAGTACAAAGACTTCTCTTTGAAGTTTACCTACTCCAAAGACAGAAGTGGGCATAAGTACTGGACCTCTAACACTCCACTAAGACTGAAGACATTCTGCCAGGAAGAAGAGCTGGCTGTTGTAGGAGTGACTGCAACTCTGTCTGTTGCTTTGCTGTGCTGGTCTGCTGCTTGCTGCTTCCATCCTGGGAGTGAAAGAACTGGACTTTACTTTCTACATCCTGCTTTCCAAGGTTCTCCAAGGAGTTGAAATGAGCTTGCCTCCTGTTAAGAAATCTCAGGGCCAATAAAGATTTCACCTGCCAGCGTCTGGGCTCTTGTGCTGAGAGTTCTCACTTGCCAAGACGAGCCAAATCCAGTTCCTCCGTGCTTGGAAGTGAGCTCTAGGGGCAACTAAGAAGAAACTAAGCACATCATCTCCAGAGTGACTTTGGAACTGGCGCTGCTCTCCGACTCCGCCCCGCTGCCTGCACTGGAGCCATGGTCCCCACTGAGTGCAACGACCGTGACCTGCAACATAGGCCTGATGTGCCACAGCACCACTGAAGTCCCACTACAGCTTGAGTCCCAGGTGCTGTATCACCGACGTCCATGACACCCATCTCCGCCATAGAGTCTGTGGCCCCGTGGTGTGATTGTGACATTGCAGTCAATGCCTTGCATCTTGTCCTGCTGAATTGATCGAACCCGCCTTGTTGTAAGGAAGCAAAGACTTGCAACCAATGCCGCATCACCTCCCCTGGAACTGTGAGGAAGTGCTGCCTCACCTCTCTTGCCTAGCAGTAAGGAGCCAACTCCTCGCCTCCCTGATAGCAGTAATGCACCAACACCACATTCACTCCAGCAATGCCTCTCTTCCCCGCCTCTGTGCACCGTCTTTGTTTCCTCATTGTTTTCTCAGGGTACTGTATCCAGGGTCCATGCAACTCTGTGACCGGCCTGCAATCCCACGTGAGTGGCGTCGGACTATTGGAAGCGACTCCATCAAAATGCCACGATGGCCCCAGTTGCAGCTATTGTGATTCTAAGACCTATACTAAGATTTAATGTTTGTTTGAAAATTTGTATATTTACTTGTGTACCTTGGATTTTTGTCATTTGGTTTTGTTTTACTCTGATAAATATTGGCTATTTTTCTAAACTGGTGTGGAGTACTTTTGTGGTGTTTTCATTGTGCTACTGTGTGTCTGTGTGTACACAAATACTAACCCACCATTCGCGCTAGGCATCTCAAATATACCATCTGTTTGGACAACATCGCCCTTAACTCCTTCTTTATGTTGCGGACCTTGGAGGGAGGAAGGATCAATTGGGCTAGCACAGAGTCCATGTGAAAGCCCAGAAACTCCAACCTCTGGGAAGGAGCCAGGATGGACTTCTGACTGTTAATGATGAAACCCAAATCCTGAAGGAGAGATATTGCCCATTCCAGATGGTTCACTATGAGAAGAGGACACTGGGACATGATGATAAGGTTGTTGAGATACATAATCAGACGTACGCCTTTGGCACGAAGGTGCTCCTTCGTGAAGCCCCAAGGCGCTGAGGACATGCCAAAAGGAAGGACCTTGTATTTGAAACAACGGCCCTGCCATTGAAACTGAAGAAATCTCCGGTGAGGAGGAAAAATAGAAATGGTCAGATTGGAGCATTGTTTAAATCTATGCAGACCATCCAATCGTTTTCTCTTAAGATGTCCCATAGCAAATGAATGCCCTCCACCTTGAAATGGCGCTAAATAATCCACCCATTGAAATCCTTTAGATTTAGAACTAACTGGGAACCGCCACCCTTCTGTTCTACCAGTAAAATAGAGACCTTAGAGGAGAAATCTGGTCTGGGACATTCTGACCTCAAGCAAGATCAAACGTCCTTATCGAAACTATGGCAAACGTATTCGGCCACCTCTGAAGGCGGAGTCCAGGAGGAAAATCTAGGATGGATGATATCTTCTGATTTGAAATTAGCACTTTCAGTGGCTGAAAAGGCACTTCCACGTGCCGTGATTTGGCCTTACGTTTATGTGGAGGAGACTCAGGGACCTTTTCCAGAGCCTGTGAAGAAGCCAAGGAATCAGAATCCTCCTTACTCACATCTCTTGGAGGCAGAGATTGTGACGAAAAATAATCTCTATCCTAAAACAAAGCTTGCAAAAGTTGGTAAAAGTCAGCTTGATGAGGGCTTGCATCGGAGGCTGAACCAGCATCTTGTGAAAAGGGCCGCTCTTCTTGGCTGCAAGAATAGGGCATCCAGCCCTGCTGTTCCGCAAAAGCCAATAAGTGATGCTTAATTAGCTGTATAGCCTGGGCCAAGGCCACATTAACAGTGTGTCTAACACCAGCTTCAAGGGCATAGACAAGGTCTTTCTCAAAGGATCCATCAGGATCCTCATAAAAGGTACCTTCCCCAGAGTCTCCTTTATAGTCAGCCATAATGAACAATACCAGGTCACACAAGTGAGAATTTAAGGGGCAGACAATCTGCCAATAATTACTTCCAATAAAAGTGGGGAGGAAAGCTGACAGTCTTTATAGCAGGCTTAGTGCTCAGGGAAAACCCCAAGCTATAAGTAAAGTGTGGAGAGAGGCCTGAAAAGTATATGACAAACACAGGAACATTCCACCACCAAAGTGGTAATTCAAAAAAGCAGAGCCTAGCTATAATTTATTACAACCCAACAGCATAAACGAGTGGGCGTAGAACGGGGAGCTGGTGAAATCCTTTTAGAGATGGGAAACACACGTCTCACACATGTTCTGAGCCCTCAGGGAACAAGGCTGAACGGAGTCAGCTAAGTCGCGCAATAGAAAGCGGACAGCACGTTAAGAATAACGGGCTGTCCTAGCTCTCCTAACTCCGACTCCACTTATAGAAATGCGGGGGTTTAGAAAAAAATATATATACTCCCAAACTGAAGCGCACAATCAAACAATTAGCAACACAAACAACGGAGCGCGCGGTGCACACTGGCCGTCAGTGTGTGCTCCGCGAGCATTAACAAGTATAAACAATGGCACTTAACTGGCTGAGAAGCAGCAAAGAAAGAGGAAGCATGTTTGACTGAAGGGGTTTATGTAGGGCTGGACTCTATGGTGATCATGTGGTCACCTGCCACAGGAAGTGATATCTTTGTTTTGTTTTTCTATTGGCTGCTAAAAATGTTATGCATGGCAAGAGAAGCATAATCGGAGCCTCCAGTCCGGACATAGAATTGGTGAGGATACTAACACACAACCACTACTGTGTTTAGGCTTTTTTGTTTTGTCACAGCAGCTTTTCATTACACCGCGTCATGACGGCGTGACGTTGACATGCGTTGACGTCATTGATGTGATATAGGGAGCGTGTCTGCTTCCTATATTTGTGTAGCCTTTTGTCATTTTCTTTTTGGTTCTATCGCTTTGAACACGCTGTTCTCGGCGTGGACACAAGACGAGTTGTGGAACAGTTCTTGAATATGCCTCGGGTGAGTCTTTATTAGTGCATGTGTTTTTATTAAGGTATGCATGAGCACGCAGTCAGGTTAGCATTCATATGGTTTCTTGAACATTACTTTTTCACAGGCTGATTCCACATTGATTTTAGGAGACTACAAAGCGTAGATGTTAACTTTGATAGATTTGGAAATTAGTAAGTCTGGACACATTGCTGGTTTTATGCACGTTTTGGTAAATGTTGGTGGGGCTGTGTTTGGCTATAAGCAGCAGTTTTTGTTTTGTCATTTCGTTATTATTTTTGACACAGGAGTTATTAATACCATTCTCTGCATGTTTGGCACTTCGATGCAATCAACAAAAGTAATGAGTTTGTAGGATTACAAGGGCAGGAGGTCCCGAAAGGTTAAGTACACACATGCTTGTTTGTGCTTTTGCCCTCAATCATTACAACTTGCTCATCAACTAATTTGGACGTATTGATAATTTCTTGATATTGCGTAGCAGTGGGTCATCCTCCAGTATATTAGGTTTGCACTATGTATAAACCATATTTGTAATGGCGCACGCATCACTGGATATCACTATGAATTTGGCATGTTTTTCTTTTCTTTTTTGTTCTGCTATTGTGTAAATAGTATTGAATATCGCTAAATGCCTGATTTAGATGTATGTATCATTTTTTAGAATTCCCCTGATGAAGGGTTTCACCCGATATGCATTGGGACTCCGAGAATAAAGTCTCCAAAATTGTTTTCTTCAGATGAAGGAGTGTTGAATGGATTTCACAACTGACATTTTGAATAAAGCATTGAAGGAATGAAGATTGCTGTTTAAAATTTGTTGTATTAGATCACTATGGATTCATGGTTTGAGCCAACTTGGCCTGCAGGGCGCGCACTGGGACTAGAGCACGTGGTGTTGGCCCTAGCTTTTGCTTTACAGGGTACCAACTTGCCAGGTCCAAACCTTCCTTTTTATTACACATAGGTTACCCCTAAGGTAGGGCCCTGGTAAGCCTCAAGGGCTGGGTTCAGTGTATTTAAAAAGCTGGACATGTACTTTTATTTTTAACATGTCCAGGTAGTGAAAAACTACTACATTCGTTTCCACTACTGCAAGGCCTAACTCTCCCATAAGTTAACATTGGGTTACCTTGAAGCATCCTTTAAGTGTAATTTTCAATTGGGAAAAGATTGCAATTTGGAGTATGGTGTCTCTGGACTCACAATTTAAAATCACAACTTATGGTGAAGTTGGATTTTAAAGTCTGAAAATGCCACTTTTAGAAAGTGGCCATTTTCTTACTTTAACCACTCTGTGCCTCTTTCTGTCTCTGAATACGTCTCGGTTTGACGACAGCTGGATTGCATTCCCGCTAGATAGTCACACTAAAGGGAGCTTTGGGGGACATGGCCAAGCGAGCCATCGTGGCGGTCGCAATCTAAGGGAGCTCCCGCTCCTCCTCAGCATTCATGATCCTGCCTGACAGCGGATCGTCCCCACCGTGATCTAAGGGTGGGGGCGACACAGGGCGCCTGAGAGGGGTTCACTGGTGCGGTGGAGGGCTGGAGTTGTGCGGGGCCGAGCTCCTGGAAGGGGAGTGTGGAGCAGGCCTGGTGGGAGAGTGCGTGTCCCGGCCCTGTGGGCAGGACTGACTGCTGAGTGAAGCCGGCCGGCGGATTGGAGGCCGGCCGGGCAGGAGCAGTGCCTGGGTCATGTGCGGCCCGGATGTGGCTGAGGCCGGGGGGTGGTGCCTGGAGGACACCATTTGAGGAAGCGGGGGCCCGTCGCTGAGTGAGTACGGGAGGAGGCAGCGCACGGCCTGGTTGCGGCACTTGGAGGCACAGCCCGTCGCTAACAGGTGCTGCCTCGGTGGCCCCTCCCCACAACCCCTTGATTGCGTGATCCTGTGTCTGGCCCACTCTGGTGGTCCCCGTGCCGGAGTGAGGTGCGGCGGTGGGCAGGTCGGACCAACCTGGAGGCGAAACTTGGGGTGAGCTGCGCAGAGGCCCGGGGAGAGGACCCTGTCCCTGTGAGGCCCCGCCAGCCAGTGGCATTGCGGCGCAGGGGACAGTGCACTATCCAGGTGGCATCTGTGACGAGGCCAGTGAAGGGCCTGTGAGGAGGTGCTGGCTGTGTGTCTGCTGCTCTGCCTGGCCACCAAGGGCTGTGTGGGGGCTGCCCCCCCACCACCTGTCCTTTGCTGGGGACCTGGAGTGGATTGCTGAATGCACCAGGGGTGGCGGTCTCTCCTCCTTCCCCTCCTTCAGTGGATGTGGGCTGCTCTGCACTGTCGGTGGTGGCTGTACCAGGCGCGCCGCGTGGCTTAGTTGGTGTCCCCAGAGTTTGCCTTGTGGACTTCTGTTGCGGCTGGGGCCGGACTGGTCGGGTGTCTGCTGCGGCCTGTAGTATACCAGCTCAGGGCTGAGATGGACCTTTTTGGTGTCTTCGGACCAGGGGGACATGCGTTGCGCACTGGTGTGAGAGTGCTGCCGAATTCAGTGCTTAAGTGGCCCTTAGCCATCCAGATCTGTGCCCCGCATCTGTGAGAGACTGACCCCATGGGCAGGAACGAGTGAGGGAACGATCCTGGCTAAGACAGCCCAGACTAAAATGGATCAGTACACAGCGCCCAGAGACTGTGCCTCCCAGGTGGCAGGGGGGACAGCGAGGCGTCAGTTGCCTGGGCCCTCCCACTGCCGGACATAAGCACGTTTTTGAAGGCAATCCAGGACTCCCTGGAGGGGGTGGAGTCACAGGTGGATGGAGTCCAAGTGGACCCCTCCCTGGTGCGTCAGGACCTTCGGCGAGTGGCCGAGAGGGTGACTGAGGCTGAGAACAGAATTTCAACCATGGAGGATGTAGTGACCACCCTTCAGACACAGGTTACTCAGCTCACAGCGAAGGTGGCTGGTCTGGAGGGCTGAGGACACAGAAAACCAGTCACAGAGGAACAACCGTCACCTGGTGGGGTTGCCAGAGGAGCTAACGGGAGGCAGACTGGAGGATCTTATGGAGACCTGCTTTTGGTTGTGGGTCCCAGAGGGTAGGCTCTCGAGTTGCTTTGTGGTGGAGTGGGTGCAACAGGCACGCGCCAAGCTGCCTCCACCGGGGGCCCCTCCTCGGCCGGTGATGGTCAGGTTCCTCAACTATAGAGAATGTGACACTATTCTGCGGGAGGCCCGCTTCCAGGGGGAGATACACTATTTTTTAGTTTCAAAATGTTGATCTTCCCAGACTATACTCGTGCTGTGCAACAACGTAGGTGATCATACGAGGATGTGAAGCAGAAACTACGGGCCCTGAACATACGCTATATGCTTCTCTTTCTGGCCAAGTTGTAGGTGATCTACGGCAATTCCTCCTTGGTTTTTGACATGCTGCAGCAGGCATGGGAGTGGGTGACAGAGCAGCGGGTGCTGCATTCTAGGAGTGGTCTGGTAGCTACTGCCCCCCAGACCTAAACACACCCCTAAATTTAGTATTTACGGGTAACCCTGAACCCCGGAAATCAGATTCCTGCTGACTACAAGAAGAAGAAGGACTGCTGACTTGAAAGCCCTGCAGAGACGACAGAGACAATTGACTTGGCCCCAGCCTTACCGGCCTGTCTACAGACTAAAAGATTCTGCACAGTGATGCATACGACAGGGACCAGCGACCTCTGAGGACTCAGAGGACTGAGCTGAAACCAAAGGACCAAGAAACTCCAGAGAACAGCGGCAATGTTAAAAAACAGCAACAAATTTTCAACTTTCTAACAACTTCCAAAGAACTCTCTCTTCCCGTTGGAAGGCTGAGACTTCTCGCTCTGCACCCAGCGCCCCCGGCTCGAGCTCCGGAAAACAAACACCACAGAGAGGACTCCCAGGCGACTGCGACGATGTGAGTAACCTGAGTCGACCCCCCTGCTCCCCCACAGTGACAGCTGCAGAAAGGATCCAGAGGCTTCCCCTGACCGTGACTGCCTGGTAACAAGGAACCCCCGACGCCTGGACCAAGCACTGCACCCGCCGCCCCCGGGACCGAGAGGAACCACCTTCAAGTGCAGGAGTGACCAGCAGGCAGCCCTCTTCCTAGCCCAGTCAGTGGCTGGCCCGAGATGCCCCTCTGTGCCCTACCTGCATCGCCTGAGTGACCCCCGGGTCCCTCCATTGCTTCCTATAGCAAACCCGACACCTACTTGCACACAGCCGCGACTGTGCCGCTGAGGGTGTGTTTTGTGTGCCTGTTTGTATCCCCCTAGTGCTCTACAAAACCCCCCTAGTCTGCTCCCTGAGGACGCAGGTACTTACCTGCCAGCAGACCGGAACCGGAGCACCCCTGTTCTCCATAGGCATATGTGTTTTGGGCCCTCCTTTGACCTCTGCACCTGACCCGCCCTATGTTGCTGGTCCGGTGACTTTGGGGTTGCCTTTAACCCCCAACGGTGGGCTGCATATGCCCAGGAGACTGACTGTGTAAGTGCTTTACTTATCTGAAAAACTATTACTTACCTCCCCCAGGAACTGATGATTTTTGCACTGTGTCCACTTTTAAAATAGCTTATTGCCATTTTAACCAAAACTGTGTGTACTATTGTTTTAAATCAAAGTTCTATTCTTACCTGTGTGAAGTACCTTACAATTTATGTACTTACCTACAATTTTAATCTTGTGGTTCTAAAATAAATTAAGAAAATAATGTTTTTCTATATCAAAAAATATTGGCCTGGAGTTAATTCTTTGAGTGTGTATTCTCATTTATTGCCTGTGTGTGTACAACACATGTTTAACACTACTACTTGAGCATTAGTATTATCTAATTTTGCCACTATCAACTTCTAAGGGGAACTCTTGGACCTTGTGCATGCTATCTCTCACTCTCACCTCGAAATTTACTACCTTCATCTGAAATGGAGGGCAAAACAAAGTGGCTTTTAATACTGCGCGTAAATCCCTATACGAAAGGGGCATGGGAGTCCCAGATCTATATGTTTACTATTTAGCCGCCCAAGTGGTGCCCATTAATGATTGGTTTGCAGGGCCTGGGACGATCCGGCATATTGACTTGAGATCCACGAGGTGGACTTTGGCGGTCTACTGGGTATGCTATATGGTGGCAGGCTTCCTGTCCAGCCTGCCTCTTGCACCAAGGTGGCAGTGGGTTGCTGGAGGGTGGTCCTACAACTCATAAAATGGGACCAGCGTCTTACTCGAATGACTCCGCTGTTGCATGGAGACTGATTGCACCAGCTTGCCACCTTAAAGGGCTTTCAGGACTGGGACTCAATAGGGGTGACTTACTTGATGGATGTGTATACTGGGGACAACCTTATGTCCTTCCAGGACAAGAGAGATCACTATGGGTTACACCAGACACAATTCTTCCGATACCTGTAACTACATCATGCCCTGGGTGCACACGTTTCAGTGACCGCCCAGCTCTCCGAGTGTAGCCCACTTGAGGCGAAAATGTTAAATGGAAGCCTGGGGAGGAAAGCAAATCTCTACTTACGAACGCCCCTTATGGGTTTGAGCAACTGCAACAGAGGTGGATGCACTGGGTTGGGGAGCTGGGCGATGTTGATTGGCAGGAGGCCCTGTTGGCTCCCTGGGAGTTAGCCATCTTAGCTAGGCTGCGGATGGTACATTTTAACTACTTACAAGCATCTTTTCTAACCCCTGCAATAATTTCAAAGATGTCTGATGGAGAGGGGTCCGCCTGTGCCAGGTGTGGCCTGCTGGGCGGAGACTTCCTCCATGTAACTTGGAGCTGTCCCCAAATACGACCCTTTTGGTAGGGGATTGGCAGAGAAAAAGTGGAGGTACTGGGGCGTCCTATAGACCTAGGCCATAGGGTTGCGTTGCTGGGGCTATTGGAGGAGCTGGGGGGGCCTTGTGCTAACCGAACATTTGTGGGAGTTGTCTGCCTTGTCGCTAAGAGAGATATTGCCCACTGGTGGAGGCTCCCCCGAGCCCCTTCGTTGGCGGGACGGAGAGTGGGGGTCGATTGGTGTGCGCATCAAGAAAAACCAATCTATGCAGCGTGAGGGTGCCCTGAAAAACATGATAAAATATGGGGGAAATGGTGGGCCTACCATGATGTTTTATTGTAATGCATTACTGAACAATGATTGTCCAGCATTGGATCGTGTTTTGTCCTCCGTACCTGTATTATTGATGTTGTCGGAGCTCACTGTGTGTGCACTGTTCTGTAACCCATTGAAAACAAAATTTGGTTCTTTAAAAAAAAAAAAAAAAAAAACTAAGGGAGCTTGGATGTGATATTTGCATCCTGATGGCCCATCATCAGGCTGATGGGCCACCGACTGGCTTGATGGGGGGGCAGGGGAGAATAGACCTTAGCATTGCCACACTTACACCAAAATAGGGCTGTGCCTCTCCTCACACAAAGGGCTACATACCCCCCGTAGAGTGTCTGGCGCGTGGGAAGGAAGGGCAGGGACCTGGTGATCTTCAAAGGCACATTTGGGTATAAGTACTGGACCCGACCCCACCAAATCAGAACTCTACTGGAATTAAGGACATTCTGCCAGGAAGGGTTGCTGTGCTGCCAGGTGGGACTGCCACTCTGCTGACTGCATTGCTCTATTGGTCTACTGCTTAGTGTGTTCTGTGCTGTAGGAGAGGCAGCCACTTTGCTACTCGCTCTCCTGTTGTTTGAAATCTCAGGGACACAAAAGACTTCCAACCAATCTGCCCCTGCACCTGAACTGTGCCATCTGTGAGCCTGCCCTGCTATGTGGTACCATCCCAGGCCTGGACCCTTGGAAGTGGGTCTAACATGCCCTGTCCTCTGTGGTACTCACTAGAACCACCGTAAAGCCTCTCAAGGCAATGCCGCACAAACAGCACACCAGGATTTAAGGTATTGTGTTTAGCGGGCCTAAGAGAATCACTGTTCCCGGCCCATGCTCTATCATGGTCAGCCTGAACTCTTTGTCCTGGTCTGGTGCGACCAGAAAACCAGAGTTTGGAATTTGCACTTTTATGTGCTTTTTTTCACCTGTATCTTTAAAATTGCATATCTCTGGATCTATGCATTGGATTTTTGTCGTTTTGATCTTGTTTTATTAATAAAAATCATCTTTCTAAACCGGCATGGAGTCCTATTTGAAGTGCTTTCACTGTGTTATGGTATTTTAAGAGTGTTGCACAAATACTTTACACATTGCCTCTTAAGTTAAGCCTGACTGCTCTGTGCCAGCTACCAGAGGGTGTGCACAGGTTAATTTAGGTTTTGTACCTGACTTACCCTGACTTGGATTGTGGTACCTACGTGGACAGAGTGCATACCTCTGCCAGCTAGAGACCCAATTTCTAACATACACCTATTGGCTTTGGCAATGTTTAATAAACTGGTGTGGATTTTATTTTGTTTCAGCAGGTTTAAACCATAAGACTGTGCTGCATGTCCATAACTTGTTGTGTTCGGTTTCCTTTTTAAGAAAATGTGTGAAAAAAAAGATAGATTACTTTTATGGTGCTTTGGTTTTCATTGAAATGAATACTTTTAATGGAAACTAATACGAAACAGGCAGTAATCCTTCAAGTAATTATTAGATCTTCATTTACGTTGACTACTTTTATGTGTTAGGTGAAATGCTAGATGATCAAGGGTGACACATCATCCAAGGATAGACAGAACACGGAGCACATCATCCAGAAATACATGAGAAATGGGCAGATCATTACAATGACTGCTGCAAAATTGATCAATGATGGGTGGAGCACACTGTTAGATGATAGAAATAGTACCTACATACATACAGCGAGGTGTAACTGTAGAGGCCTTATAAACTCTAGATAGGTGGAACATCTGTTCATTTTTGCCAGATGTCCTGCTTCCGCCACACTCTAACTAAAACCCTTACTCTCTGTAAATAAGTACTAATAGCAAATGCAACACACTGTTCATAGTTGATATGCAATCAAGTAGACACAACCCAGGGAAAAATGAAAGTGTATAAGGATTTATGTTATGAAAAGAAAAAAAGCATTGGATGGGTGATGTATGAATGTACATCAGCCCTTGTGTTATGATTTCATCATGATTATGGGCATTAAATCGTATGTTGTATTATATGATTTCTTTTAAAGAAAGAACACTTGGAGAACTTGAAGAGAAAGACTGTCCAATTTTACGACCACCTAAAGAAGAGGTTCCTTAGTGACCTCCAAAAGAAGAATGCACGTTGGGTGAGAGAGCACAACGTATTCATCAAGTCTTTGGAGAAGGACATGAAAGCCAAAAACATGACCTCTAGTTGGACTCCAACCTCCAGAGGACAACAACATGAGGTCCCCACATTATAACTAGAGGAGGTACCTTGGAGGCCAAAAACCGATTAATATATCTTCTCATCAAGGCCTCAGTCTTCCTCTTCTTTCCTCCAATCATCTTCATGCAGTCCACCATCTTTTCTTTGGTGTCCAGCCAGAACGATGAAAGAAAAACACGGACTAATTGAGAGTCACTCATTAAAGCAAATAATTTCAGTGACCTTCAGACAGTTCTACGAGTCTTAACAGTTTGCACTAAATTTATTAAGATATAAACATATATTTGGTGGAATGCGCAGCATGTTTGGAACATCTCATCCGTGTATGTTTTTTTAAACACTAAAAATGTCCTATATTTTCTTTGTTTTTTTTCGTATGTTACTCTCTGCTATATCCCTTGTCCACAACTTTGATTTCAGGAATTAGATGGTCTGTTTCAATAATGCGTGTTGGTCAATCCCCATAATTTGTTGCATGAAAGGTCAACCTAAACCGACTAGGAAACTATTGTAATTCTGCACAAATAACTGAGCGTCTCATATTGTATTGTGTGTCTTTAGTGCAGTCTTGCTTTCTTGAATACCAAACCTGCCTGTTGGCTTTGTGTTTCACTTTGCATTCATTGTAATTCTTCTTCTGTCATTCATAACCACATCCTATGTCTTTCTCCTCACACTCTTGCTTAGGCCTGTATTAAAAATAAGTTCTTAATTTAAATGATCCCTGTAACTTCTGATCAGCTCTATCAGAATCAGAACTCTGCGTACCCATGTTCTCTAAGATTCCATCTGCCGCAAGCAGCAGGTGAATTCACTGAGAGAAAATCCAGGGGGGAAAAAGGGGAATTCCAGGGGGTAGAGGGTGAGAATAGGGGAGATATTCTGGATTCCTTGTGTAACTTCTCATTCTTAGTAAGCCATCTGGATGTTATCAGTACTTCTATTATCAGTAACTCAGGG
The DNA here is from genome assembly GCF_031143425.1 of Pleurodeles waltl. NCBI lineage: Eukaryota > Metazoa > Chordata > Amphibia > Caudata > Salamandridae > Pleurodeles > Pleurodeles waltl. The sequence continues at coordinate 740,403,573 of NC_090450.1, read as the reverse complement.
GAGTGTGGCAGGGTACTCATAATGATGTGCAGCCTCACCACCAAAACAGGAAAGTTGTGTGTAACTCTTTATTGTATTTACATTATATCTATGTCCTGCTTCTATTATTCTCTGGCTCCAGTGGAAGACAGCAGTGCTAGTTCTGTAGTACAGGTATGTTTTTTTTCTGCTGTGAGACAGCTGTTTTTCTTGTAAAGTATGACCGGACGATACTCATTGAGTCTTCACGGGCCCCACAACTGTCCTCCAAAGAACCCGGCTCTTGTTAACAGGCACCACTGTACACTCGCAGTGTGTGTGGCCTGCTTCAGAGTAAACGTGGATTTGATAATGACGGTGTGTTTGGCAATTCTAGAGGACGTTTTACCAAATCACCCAGAGGTTACAAAGGTGTTGATGTCCATTTGAAGCAAAGCACTTCACCATGAAAACCAAGTCACAATAAAATGTGAAGTTTCCTCTTAAGTGTGTTAAGAAATTGGCAGGAGCTTTACACAAGTCAAAAGATGGTAAGGAAGTGGGTGTAGCAAGTCTGCTGCATTTCACAGGCTCTGGAACCTGTATGCTTTCCAGATCTGCCATTAATGCCTGCTGCTACCTGCGTGAGATCATGACAAGCACAGCAAGCCTAAATATGCGTGGAGGATCTTTCAATTGCAGCTAACAAGGACAAGAAGTTTAAGCTTCAATCCGAGCTTTCCATCTGGCCAAGTAGTTTTTCATCTAAGAGACTTATTTCATTCTCAAAAATCCAATATGACCTAAATGAAAGTGGTCATGATCGGGTGCACCATTTCTGCAAAATCTTGACTCCCCGCCCTCTCCCCCCCAGCACTTCCTCTATCCAACTCATGACTTCACATGCTCTCTGAAAGTCAGGGAAAAACATCAAGGCCCATATTTATACTTTTTGACGCAAAACTGCGCTAACGCAGTTTTGCGCCAAAAAAATTAGCGCCGGCTAACGCCATTCTGAAGCGCCATGCGGGCGCCGTATTTATTGAATGGCGTTAGCCGGCGTTAGCCGACCGGCGCTGCCTGGTGTGCGTGAAAAAAAACCACGTACACCAGGCAGCGCCGGCGTAGGGAAAAATGGCGTTTGGGCGTCCAAAAATGGGGCAAGTCAGGCTGAGGCAAAAAAATCGTCTTAACCCGATTTGCGCCATTTTTTTCCGACGCCCATCCCCCATTGAAATGACTCCTGTCTTAGCAAAGACAAGAGTCATGCCCCCTTGCCCAATGGCCATGCCCAGGGGACCCCTGTCCCCTGGGCATGGTCATTGGGCATAGTGGCATGTAGGGGGGCACAAATCAGGCCCCCCTATGCCACAAAAAAACCCAAAAAAAAATACTTACCTGGACTTACCTCAATGTCCCTGGGGTGGGTCCCTCCATCCTTGGGTGTCCTCCTGGGGTGGGCAAGGGTGGCAGGGGGTGTCCCTGGGGGCAGGGGAGGGCAACTCTGGGCTCATTCTGAGCCCACAGGTCCCTTAACGCCTGCCCTGACCCAGGCGCTAAAATCCGGCGCAAATGCGGGTTTTTTAGACCCGCCCACTCCCGGGCGTCATTTTTGCCCGGGAGTATAAATCCGACGCAATAGCATCGGAGTCATTTTTTAAGACTGGAACGCCTACCTTGCATATCATTAACGCAAGGAAGGTGTTCACGCAAAAAAATGACGCTAATTCCATGAACTTTGGCGCTAGACGCGTCTAACGCCAAAGTATAAATATGGAGTTAGTTTTGCGTCTAATTTGCGTCGAAAAAAACGACGCAAATTCGGCGCAAACGGAGTATAAATATGCCCCCAAGTTCAAATATATGGGTTTTGGACATCAAAGAGAGCTTACAGATCCAGTTCAGCCATCCACCCATCTTTCATCCCAGACCTCTCCCCCAATGTCTAATCAGACAGGCAGCCATCTTCCAAGGGGTACAAAAACCATGATCAGCAAGAAGGGAGCGGTGCTAGTATGAGAAAGAGGCTGGCAGTTAAGATTCACAAGCACTCGTCCTGTTTTAGCCTTGACAGGACTATAGACAGGTTTTGGATATTAAGGCCCATATTTATACTTTTTGACACAAACCAGCGCCGGTGCTGGTTTGCATCAAAAATTTAACTGCCGGCTAACGCCATTCCTACGCGCCATGCGGGTGCCTTATTTAATGAATGACGTTAGCCGGCGCTGCGGACTGGTCAGAGTAAAAAAAAAAAGACTCAAACCAGGCAGCGCCGGCATAGGGGAAAATGGGGGTTGTGCGTCAAAAAATGGTGCAAGTCAGGTTTGAGGCAAAAATCATGCCTCAAACTGGATTTGTGCCATTTTTTGACGCACAACCACCTTTGAAATGACTCCTGTCCTAGCAAAGACAGCAGTCATGCCCCCTTGCCCAATGGCCATGCCCAGGGGACATCTGTCCCCTGGGCATGGCCATTGGGCACAGTGGCATGTAGGGGGGCCCAAATTAGGCCCCCCCCATGCCACTTTAAAAAAAAAAAAATTATACTTACCTGAACTTACCTGGGATGGGTCCCCCCCATCCATAGGTGTCCTCCAGGGTTGGACGACGGTGGCAGGGGGTGTCCCTGGGGGCAGGGAAGGGCACCTGTGGGCTGCTTCCATTGTCAGAGACCATGGAAGTGAGCCCACAGATCCCTTAACGCCTGCCCTGACCTAGGCGTTAAAAAATGACTCTAAACGGGTTTAGAGTAATTTTTTAAGGACCTCCCCCTCCCGTGCACCATTTTCACCCAGATGGATAAATATGGCGCACGGGGGTTTGAGTCATCTTTTGGACGGGAACGCCTACCTTGCATCTCATTAGCGCAAGGTAGTTTCCCGCATCCAAAAAATGACTCTAACTCCATATTTTTGGGTCTAGACGGGTCTAGCGGCCCTAAATGAATACATAGCTTTGCACCACACTTCACATATGTGAGGGGTTTTCCTGTAGAACCTTATTGGCATTTGTTTAACCAGAGAATCTTATTGGAGCTGAAAAATGTGTCCGTCCTGTATGTTCACAATCATCTGAATTCTACCTAAAACCTTTGATTTCAGATTAGTGTTTTGCATTTCCATTTCATGTTTCATCAGTGAAAGGTTGCATAGCAACATGCTGGCAACCTTTTCAGTACTAATATGAAATGTGAGCTTTTGTCTCTAACCACTCGGTGGATTATTGGTTAGGGGGATGTCTCCAATGTATGTGGTGCATTGCTGCCCGCTTGGTCCCTACTCAACAGTGAAATCTCGTCTGGAATCTTGACATAATTAGGAATTATTAGATATTTCCTTTATGGGTGATCAATCAGGTTTTTCATCAGCAAAATCAGCAATCCTGCCTATCAACGTTTTTGGAGAAGAGTGAGGCCACAGATACGGAATGATAGCCAGTACAGGTTGCTATTATGGCCCATGTTCAACTTCAGCCAGTAGTGGGTAATAATCCTCCATTGCCCGCCCAGAGCTGTCAAAGCAAGGGTTCACCCCGCCCTGAGAAGAAGCAGCACCTTGTCATGGTAGCTAAAACCCACTCATTATTTAGCACAGTGGTCTTCAATATTTTCATGATTAGCCTTTAGTGTAAAATAATGTGGTTGCCCGCCCCCTCCTGGTCTCCTCCCACAGTGGCATGACATTTTCTCGTATATATTATTGAAAATCTTTAAGGATTCGAGCAACTTAATCATTGTACTATGACCTGAAGGTGTTTCCTTCAGGCTTTTCAGTTCATCACAGTAACTGTAGTAAGCATAATATCAGCAAAAGGACTCCATATATGAAGTGAAATTAGACGCAGGGGAGGAAAAATCCTAAATCAAATTTAAAATAAGCTATGGTATGTATCTTACAGTAAACACAGTTTAAGGAATTAAAAAAATATTAACAAGAAAGTAGGTGAAACAGTTAAAAGGCCTTGGCAGGGGCAGAAGGTAGGCCCTCACCCCCACAATTTTTTACAAAAGGCTGCAGAAGAAACGTTTCTTTATGACAGGAGCCCTTTTAATGATCAGGGCTATATGGCAGGCATACATAGTGGTAAGGTGGCACCACGACACACTAAGCACACCAGAACAGTAGTCAGAACTCGGTTGTAGGCAACTGTGAAGCTGTGTTGGTAAACTCAGTATCAACATGATGACCCTAATTGGGAGTGGATTGGATGATGTCTGAGGGAAGAACGCAATTTCTGTCTTTTGATGAACTATGAGCTGAATGCACAGTACCCAACAATGTTGTTTTCAAGAAATGAAGATGCTGACATGCATTGATGTGTCATGTAGCAGCCACTGATCAAGATGACTCTTGGTTTGAGAATCAAGGGCTAGATGTAAGAAGATTAGGAATAGCGATTTCCTAATTGCGATATTTTGCAAATCACAATTAAGAAATCGCTATTCCAAATGTTTGAAACTCATGGAGTTTCATTTAGCTATTCGATGTGGGTCGCAAACAGACCTACCTCATGAACATTAATGACATAGGTCACAAGTTGTGACCAACTATGATTCACTGCAATCACAGGGATGGTGGCCTGCTGATGTCAGCAGGCCACCATGACTGTGATTGCTTTTAAATAAAGCAATATATATATATTTTTTAATATGCAGCCTATTTTCCTTAAAGGAAAACAGGATACGTTTAAAAAGAAAAAAAAAATAACAAACGTTCAAGTGTTTATTTTTTTTATTTTATTTTATTTTTTTAAAGAGTAGGGAGTGGTCCCTTTGACCACTGCCTGCTCTTAAAAAATATTTTTTCAACCATTCTCAAAGGGGAAGGGATCACTTAAGGGACCCCTTCCCATTTGCGAATAGGGTACAACCAACTTTGAGTTGTCTGTAAAATGCGAATGTTTTGCAGTCACATTCCAGGTGCAAAATATTTGTACATACCAATGCAAATCGGTATTTGGAAGGGACACCCTAAACACCCTACTCCCAAACACCGATTTACAAACCCAAACTGCGATTCAGTAACAGATTACCAAATTGCAATTTGGGGTTTGTAAATTGGGAAATGGCCCATTTTTTTTACAACCACAAAAAGGCTTTGTACATCTAGCAACAAGTATTAATGAAATGGTGGAGCAATACACTCAATATATAAAGCACTAATAAACGATACCCCAGGAACTTGCCCCTCCCCCCCCCACTCCCCCTGAAGAATGGGAGGAGTCACAATACCCACAGGACGCAAACATCAGAGCTGAGGTCAGACGGATAAAAATATATGGGTCTTTTAGTCTCCAGTTCAAATGCTACACTTAAGAGGACTGATTGCAAAACTACGTGCCAGGAAACGAGGGCAGGCATGTTAAGTTTTCCACAATATGGCCGTGCCCTAGGATCATGCATTTTTGGGAGGATATTGAGGATTACTTGAATAGAGTGTTTGAACTAAGAGTGTGAAAACAGTGCCATTGGGAAAATGGACTAATGAATCTCCATCCAAATATGTAAATGTTTCAGGGAAATTGGCTTAATAATAGAAAATAGGGATATTATAAGGCTTTGGGGCAGTGTGGACCTGGCAACACTGGACACACAGCAGTCAACTACATGAAAATGAAGTGGCATGTGTACAAGGGAAGAGGCTTTCACAGCCTGATATGACTACCTGGTGATGGAATGTCAGTATGGAGAACATAATGTTCATTATACTGTTGTGGTTATCCAGATAGATACCAGCTCTGGGGACATTCCAAAACTCCTTGTTGGATTGACACCCTGAGGAAGGGTCTGTGTGATATGCACCACAAGACTGCTGAGAGTTAATGACCAAAGTACTATGTTTATTTCTCTTGGCTTTGTATGACATAAACAATGTTTTTGAAAACTTGGCTATGCCCCTCTAAGCAGTCCAAAGGGATTCTCTAATGAATTTGCATTACAGTCATCTCAGTATCTCCCCTCATAAAACACTACAAGCAGGGTGTGGGTGAGTCATGCACACTTCTATTTGAATCTGTTTTTTAATCTTCAATAATTACGTTGGGCCTCATTTATATGTTGTATGTTGGTGGTATGTATAGTCCATCACAACGGCGATGGAGTATATATACTGCTAACATAAAGGTCCGCTGGCCAAAGTTATATGGAGGAGGACCTTAGCTTTGGCAACAGTGGTGACTACTCTGTCACCTCCCTAGCTAACCTCTCTGAGGCCTGACAGAGTAAAGGGCTGTCTGAGAAATAGCAGTATGTCCGCCCAACCGATCAGGATGGACAGAGCCATTTTTACCTACCCATCACCGCCAGGCAAACCCTGCCTGTGAGGGAGAGTAATATGCAAATAATAGTCCCCACGCCATGGGAAATGACTCCCATGGTGAGGGGAGCAAATTGTTCTTATTTTTTTTTCGAAAATAAACTTCCGTTTCGGGATTTTCTTCATGACAACGAAAAAATAAAAATGTTAGTGCAATTTTGGCAACAGGACTCAATGTCCAGCAAGAAACCTTTACACAATATAGGCTCTTTTTAAATAAAGGAGGTGGTAGAAATAAAATAAGGCCAGAGTCAAACTCAAGCAACGTTATAATTTCAAAAGAACTGGAATTTTTCACTTAGCGTACCAAAGATTTCTTTGTATGCCAGATCTCTTAGAGTAGATTCCCCACTGTGTAGTAGGCAAAGAGCCCTCTGGACCACCCCCGCTAGGCCCTGTACATAGTCACTCTTATTGCCAAATTCAAGCCTTAAGACTGCCACAGATGCCAAGTTGTTACAAAAAGCCAACCGTCTTAAAAGCTGCCCTTCTAACTTATTTAAGAACTCCCATTTGGAAATCTCTATACATTCTATGGCATACTAGAGAATGGCTGGGATCTTTGTTTGAAAAATGGTCAGTAAATGAGTAAAATGGCGCTGGCCAACTGCATTATAAAAGGACAATAAACCTTGTGCCAAAGAGAGAGCCTTACTGACATTTTTACGGATATGGTCTTGGTTGCTGAGTGAACAGGATAAGGTTTCCCCAAGAAGCAATACGTTTTTGCCCGCTCCAGCTTATGTTGATCCAGGCACTAAGAGAAGTAAAAAAATGTACATGATTTTTTTCCCTAAAAAAAAAGCATACCACTTGAGACTTTAATGCATTAACTTTTAAGTGATGCCGTTCGGTGTAGTTATTTAGGGCAGCCAGTTGCCTGTTTAGACCTTTCAGGGCGAGGTCAATCACTACTATATAATCAGCATATAAAAGGTGCAAAGCCTTCAGTGGTCCCTAAAGTGGTAAGCATATCATAGATGTATAGAGAAAAAAAGCAACAGCGCCGGCAGACAACCCTGCTTCAATCAATTTTTGGGGGGGGAATTCTGAAGAAAGACCCTGCTCGCCACCTAAAAGAACATTACACCAAGTGGAAGTGGAAGGCTATGACTAAATGTAACCAGTCTGCTGGGACTCCCAACCTAAATAATTTCTTCCAAAGGATCTTACGATCTACTCTGTCAAAAGCTGTTAAGGAATCTATAAATGCAGCATATACCACTCCACCACTGATCTGCACATATTTTTCATTTAAAATTTGCATTAATAAGATGTTATCTAGATTATTGTACGCCTTCCTAAAACCGGCTTGTTCCAGAGGAAGGAGCGAGTTTTCATCAACCCACGAAGTTAAGTGTGCAGTTATACTTTTAGCAAAACGTTTGCCAGCTGCATCTAGCAGAGCTATTTGACGATAATTTATAGGTAGAGATCTACCGCCCTTTTATACAGGGGAACTATGACACTCCCAATCCAAGATGTCAGGACTATTATTCGCTCTGAGTGCTTTGTCAAATCATATCGTAAATGCCCTAAGAAAATATGTCAGTGAAATGGCAATGCTCAATAAGGGTGGTGGGTCTTCCATTTGAGCACAACATTCAAACAAGTCCCCATCCAACATGATGACACTCTACCACCTGCAACAGCTCACAATAAGGTGGGCTTAATTTTACTAAAGAAAGAAAAAGCAAATCAGGTCAGGTGACATATTGGGGCTTGTCCTTTCCTCTCAAGGTTGTTTATTCACAGCAATGCAATTACATGTTAAGTTGGACTGTTCCTCTACTCCTACATAAATATTTTAATTCAGGTTATAGATACCCCTCAGTTTTAACTGTTCCTGGGTATTGATTTGTTGGTAAAACAATATCTGCATTCCACAGCATCACGACACTGCATCATTTACATTGCCTCAGTGTCAATCATTCTGTGCCACCTTGTTCACTGGAGATTCCAAGAAACGGAAGGCACTCTGAACCTACCTTTCAACTGTCACCACAAAACAACATGAGGACAAAAACACCTGTGTGGTTTCTTAGTCTTAACTCTTGTGTCTTGGGAGGGTGACAGAATCAATAGTTTGTTGTATTCCCGGTCTACTTTGCAAAGATCAATTTTAGTGTCCTACTTTCACTGTAGGTTGCACTCACTACTAGTTGAGCGAAGTTAGTGGAATATAGGTTGTAAACATTTTTTTCATTACTAGTAGGGCGGAGGAATTAACTGAGGCATTAAACACTTTCAACTAAGCTGCTTGAATATAATGTTTTCAAATGATCATACAAACAGCTGGCACTTACCTGGCAAATCACAAACCTTAATTATTAATGACACCTAACAGCTTTTTATTCCAGAAAAATGGCAGAGGCTTACAATATGTAGCATTGAGCACTATAAGCTCTATAAGTTTATGTGATCAGACTTCGAATCTCAGAGAAACAGATAGTTTCAAGATAGTGCTGGACTCCCATCCTGGTCTTTTCATCTGACAAAGCTCATAAATGCCAGGGCCTTGCCATAAACTCATAACTCAAGTGTACTGGCTGATTTCCATAGGGGTAGCACTTCCAACCTACACTGCTCTTAGACATCCTGTAATCATGATTATGGCCAGGTTTCCATGGCCCATAGGTATCCATAGTCAAAAAATCTTCAACAAAGGTATTAAATACATTACCCAGTGGTGATAAGTATGGATAGTTATAGTTAAGTTTGCATTTCTACTGGAAACACATTTTTTAGTTGCTGACATGTTGCTTAGGTTCTTATTTGGGTTATGACGCTACTGGATTTAGGTGGTAGGATTGCCTAGGTCGTGGGTACTGAGTACAATTCCACACCTAGTGATACCTTTCGGCCTAATCCGGGGTTTCCTGTTAACTGGCAACGCCCAATCTTTGACTGAGATGATTGTGGCAACCGAGCTTGTGGTAAGATGGACTCCCCAGGGAATTGTGGTACATCAGATCGCATCCCGTTCTCTCCGTTACTAAGATTTCACTCAGGCAAAGACAACAGAGGCAGAATATATTTAAATAAGCATTTATTAAAATATCTGCATCCTAGATAAAAGCAGGTGTATAGTACTAACAAGGATAATGAAAAACAATAGGAGCAGGCACGTGACTAAAAAATGTTAAGCAAAACAGGGGAGTGGATCTATAACCCCTCGCGTACGCTAAGTATGAGCACGGCATACTAAGCCTAATCTGCCCTTCAGGTTTCCCCCTGGGAGAACATCATCCCTCATACTTGAAGAAGAGGCCTGAAGTCTAAAAAGACTCGTCCCCATCTGGATAAGGGCCCGGTCGTATAAGCAGGTAGCTGTAGTGAAGCTTGCAGCAATCAGCATACAGTCATGGTCATCTGGCTGGAATCTCCCTTGGGATGAAATGGAGACGAGTAATAATAGTTGGACCCCTAACGAAGCCATGGTACCCCTATAAGCCCTTGAGGCAAAAGCAGGGCCCTGGTCCGAATGGAAAGGCGCAATAGCATATGTACCGATAAAGAGGTGACAAACTTTAATAACAGTTTGAGCATCAGCCAAGCATTGTAGCCACACCCATAGAAATCTGGAGCATGTGTCCACAGCGACTAAAATATATTTGCATATACTGTCTGGTGTCAGGGGACCACAATGGTCCAAGTACACACATTGTACCGGTTTGTTGGAAATTAAGAGAGGTGTCTGCGGTGGGCACTTAACGCTGGAGCTTTTTATTTGTTGGCAGATGTCACCACAAAGGACATACTGCTTGGCCTGCTTATATTGCAATCACGCTATTGGTGTCTTTATAGAGATTGTAGCCGGATCAACAGCAAGGGCAGATGCAATCCCTCATGCACAGGTGTGATTTATATGCAATTGGTACAGTCTCACCTTCATTGAATGTCACGTAGGTGAAACCAATTGCACTAGCAATAACTCTGATGACCAAATGTTTTTTTTTGTCCCTTGTGTGTAAATGTTTTGCTTTAAGCATTTTTGTAGTGCCTGGAGAATGCGTGTTTGTTCGACTGTCCAGAATTTGCTGGTGAACTCAGGACGTATTAAGCCAAATAATGGTTTGATACGTTGTGCATAATCTGAAATACATGTTCTGCCAAAATTCAGGAAGCCCAGCACTGACTGGAGCTTCTTTATTGTATTTGGTGGTTGTAGTTGTGCACATTTTTCTAAAAATTGGGGCACCAGGCTCTTGCCTTCATCAGACAACTCATATCCCAGAAATAGGACACGGAGAAAGGCTATTTTTTGTTTTCTTAAAATTAAATTTGTGGCCTATTTCGGCGAATCCTACAACAACACGGGGCACCAGTCTTAAATGTTGTATGAGGTCATCATCCATGAGGTATATATCATCCACATAGGACAACGCCTCAGGGTCTATGTCGTGTAATATTGATGTCACACGAGCTGAGAACAGTCCAGGGCGGTTCTTGTAGCCTTGTGGGAGTCGGCAATTTTTTTTCTGAGAGCCTAAAGCACTGAAACTAGTTAAGTCCCTACTTTCAGGTTCTATGTTCGGACAGAAAACCCATTGGATATATCCAGTGTTGTTTAGAATTTTTTCTGCACAATGTTGTTCATTAGTGCTGTACTATGTGCGTTTTGTATTGCATATGTTTTTGTGTGACTGTTTAAGTGCCTGTAGTCTAAGTCTATCCTATAAGAATGATCGAGTTTCGCGACTCAAAATAATGGATTATTCATTGATGAGTCGGAGTGTTCAATGACTCCCTGGTACTCTAATTATGTGAGGATTTCCCTCACCAGGGCTTTCACCTTGTACTTAATTGGATTTTGAGGTTGGGGCTGAGGTGTTGATTTTATTGGTATTATGTGGTAGGGAGAATCTTTGTCCCACCCTACATGATTGCGATATAGAGCTGAGAACAGTCCAGGGCAGTTCTTGTAGCCTTGTGGGAGTCGGCAATTTTTTTTCTGAGAGCCTAAAGCACTGAAACTAGTTAAGTCCCTACTTTCAGGTTCTATGTTCGGACAGAAAACCCATTGGATATATCCAGTGTTGTTTAGAATTTTTTCTGCACAATGTTGTTCATTAGTGCTGTACTATGTGCGTTTTGTATTGCATATGTTTTTGTGTGACTGTTTAAGTGCCTGTAGTCTAAGTCTATCCTATAAGAATGATCGAGTTTTGCGACTCAAAATAATGGATTATTCATTGATGAGTCGGAGTGTTCAATGACTCCCTGGTACTCTAATTATGTGAGGATTTCCCTCACCAGGGCTTTCACCTTGTACTTAATTGGATTTTGAGGTTGGGGCTGAGGTGTTGATTTTATTGGTATTATGTGGTAGGGAGAATCTTTGTCCCACCCTACATGATTGCGATATAGTGCAGGTTCCTGCACCACTGCCCAATCAATAGAGCATTTTTCAACAAGCTCTTTCGGAACAAGGGGCGAGAAAGATTTTTCAATAATGTCCTCTCCATATGAGAGATCTCGGATAAATACCGGTGGCCAATCTTTTTCAGCCAGAAGAATATCATAAACAGAGACAAGACAATCCCAAAAGATGGCGTCTATTATGCGTTCAATGTCTTCTTCTAACTGAATAGTTACTTTATACACCCTGTCTGGTGTGGAGACACTCATGCCCGCAGTCTCTACTTGTAGATAGTCATCAGTTGCTTTCAACTCCAGATGCTCTAGAAGATCCCGGCAGACTATTGTGATGTCTGCTGCACTGTCTATCAGTGCTAATGCCCACTTCTTGTTCTTTAGTATAGCCCTCTTCTTGAGTGGCATATCGAATTGCAACTGCTGCCACTTTTTTCTTTTTAAACTGTGGTTTCTGTTGTGGAAGTTTCTCTTCTTTTTAAACAAACTTCCGCCGAGCGTTGGGAGTCCTTTCTCGGTTTCACGTACTCGGTCTGCTGATCTGACCACCCACCTCTCTCACTTCGTTTTTACAGTGAGTCCTGAAAGGAATGAGATTGGCATGTATCAGTATAATGATATCTGTCAGACCTTTTTATATTACCCCTATTTCAAAGGTTATACCTACTTTGTGGGATCTCCGAATGAAGAGATTTTCCACTTTCTTTTCTAGGTGGTTGTTGTTTTTTTATCCCAGTGTTTTTAGAACCCTCGGGTGTTTGTTAGGCAGCATACTTATTGGATCTACCTTGTACTTATGGTTTAGTCGGTCTGGCTCCCAAACTATCTTGACCTATGCTAGAGTATGTTTCAGCAATAATTTTTGACAGCTCACGTTCTTGATCCTGTACTGGAACGTCACGGAGCCGCATGCGCACCGTCAGTACAACTGCTTCCCCTTTGATGTTACTTAATATGATTGAGGATACTGTGGCAAAATTATCTATTAATTGCATCCTCAAATCTAGGGCATGGGTTGCCCTGTATTCAGCTTGAATTTGTTTCAACACTTCCGGAAGATTAGCAAGTGTTGGTGTACCATGTGCAGTTGTGTGGAGCGCGGGAAATACAGTGCCTCATGTATTACAGTTTTCAACTGTGGGAACCATGCCGAAAGGCAAGCACATTGTCAAAATTCTATTTTTATCCTGAGGTCCTGTATGGGGAAAGACTGCTTCCAGTGCATTTATTTTTTAGCTAACCAAAACGGAACCTCCTCCTGTTTGATGGGTACTTTATCCATGATCTAATGTACAGTGGCAGGATTAATACCTTGCGCTGCTGCATGTGCTTGAGCTGGAGTAGCTTGTGCTGGGGTCGTATTTAACATTTGCATGACAAATTGTACTAACAATCTATACGTTGTTGTAACTTCCGTATATAAGCAGCAGACCTCAGCTACCGACATTGCTGCTGCGTCAGGATGTGGGGTATATGTGGCAAATAAAGGTCAGGTCGGGCCAGCATTACTCAGTGGACCTAACCGAACTGGAAAACTTGTGTGGGGTAGGGTGCCATCAAGCCAATTATTATGGTCTTGATAAGACAAAGGTATCTCTAAAGATGCATAAGCTCTGTATTGTGCAGGAGGATTTGCCGGTGTATAATTATGAAATGTATTTGTGTTCCCATCCACTGCTGGAAAGGTGACCCAAGAATAAAATGTTTCTGTTCTATAGGCTGCATGAGTTTCAACAACAAATGTAACTGGACCTCCCTGGGCCATTAAGCCATTTGCCAATAAATGTGCAGCAAGGGAGCCTCTCATATTTTCTGCTATTGCTATCCATTGAGGGTTCGCCATATTACTGGTTTATGCGTTCAGAGATAAGGATACCAACTGGGGATCAATCCTTTTATGGTTCAAGCTTGAACAACCTACAGCTCAGGATAGGTTCCACCTACCTAGCTGAGGAGGAAGCCATCAATACCACCGATGGCTCCGTATATAGTATACAGGTGTCTTCAGCCTCTAGTGAGACAGAGATACTTAGGAGGAACAGATTTTTCGTGGCTGACCAAACATTGGTGGCGTCATGACATTTGACTAATTTTCACTAAATGTTTTAAAAAGAAAAAAAAGTGAAAAAGTCTTATCCACATCAGCTCCTTCCTGGAAAGTTTCAGGGTGATCAGTCAAGTGGGAGGCTGAGAAAAAAAGAGGGGGGGGGGTTGGAGGTCATAAATCATGTTTCCCCCCATTCTTTTTTACTCTAGAAAAATTGAACAGTGTTACAGCAAAACTGAACTATACGAAATTTGAGAGAAAGCTAGATCTTAATCCAGAAAGTTTGCCTTTTGTGATTTGGTGTAAATCTGTTAAGTAGTTTTTGAAAAAGGCTCAAAAACTTTGTATATTTCACGCCAAAGAGAATCCACAGAGCCAACAGATCCTGGGGTGATAACCAATCAGATCTTACCTCATCAATGGTGGCAGCCATTTTAGGACTCTGGGATTGTGTCCCCAGTCCTTAAAAAAAGCTATAAGGGGGCAGGGCAAGAATAACGTGCCCCACCACCCACAATAGGCATCCTGATGTCAATAACGATGTAACTTTTTTTTTTTTAAACCACAAATATTCTCTAACCCCCCCGATGTGGGGGAGAACCCCCAGGAGTGTGGGCAAGGGGGAGAGGTTCAGCACAATCTATTTCATAGGGAAGGGGGGGCATGTGGCCAACCCCTTTAACCCTGCATCCCTTGTAGACGATCATTAAAATAAAGTGAAGGTGGGCACGTGGCTCCCTTCCCACAGCCTCTTTGTGGCCTGAGCATTGAGTACCCCAGGGCCATTATACAATTAAAGGGAACGGGGTGCATACAGACCAACCCCATCCCCGAGACATTGTATGGCTCTGGGTACCTCATCCCCCTTGACTGACTCGACTGTAGCATCCTGGGGACCCCGATTGCCTGGACACTGTAGATTCCTTGCCTGAGAGAACACAGGCAAGGAATCTTATGTGCTCCTGCTGAGTAGGAGCAAAAGAAAATCTGATCCTGTGAGGTGGGAACAATACCAGCTCGTACTAGCACCCAGGATAGCTCCAACCACAGCCTGTAACCTTAAAAACCTTACTGAGTGCCCCAGGTGGGCACTCTAGATTAAACGCAACAGTACATTTGCAAGCTCCTGCGCAGCACCGGGGAATGAGGCTGCTTGCAGGGATCTGGTGGGGCTGCATGCTCCCCCCCACAGCCCTTGCAAAAAACAAAATAGAGAAAACACAAATAAATTAATAATAAATGAGTGGCAGGAGCTTCTCAAAGGAAGGAGGGCCCCATAATGGCCTGTGAGGGCTACTTATTTACATTTTTTAGATCCTGGTGGTGCTAGAAAGGGGGGGCTGCAGTGGTGCGTTCATGACACAGGCACAGCGGGGTATAGGGCTGGCATTACTTACAGTAATAACATTACTTTATCTTAAAACCCCCTAGAAATTCACTGAAAAAGCAAAGTTTAAAATGACAGTATAGTTAGATATGGTAATGTCGGTTAAAACATACCATTTTAAAAGAACAAAAACACTGAAAGTCACCAGTTATTGTGATCTCAAGTAACTTTACCTGGTGCCCGAAAGTAACTATAACTCACACCCTCGCTATGCACTACTTATGATTTCACATATTACATCACTCATTACATCTTATATGACCTAATTGATAAAATCACTGTAACATACGAAATTACATCATTGATGACAACACTGTGCATGGTGGGGGTGCAAGTTATAGTTACATGAGATAACGATAACTAGAGAATTTCAGTGGTTTTGTTAGTTTAAAACACTGTGTTTTAACTGGCATTTTCACCTAACTATAAAGTCACTTTAACCTTTGATTTTTTTTTCCAGTGAATATAAATATATGTATCCAAAAAGAAAAAGGGAGCACAATGCCTTGCATTCAAGCGGAAAAAAGCCCCAAGGCATCATGGTAAATGCAGTCATTTAAATATAAATAGCGAGAATTTTTCCCAAAATTATTCGCCCTAAGTAGGTGCAGCAAGTGCCGTATCGCTGTAGATAGTCTTTCACCTAAGGTAGGTGCAGCGAGTGCCGTATCTCCGGACACGTGTTTCTGGCTTTCGCCCGTCATCAGCAGAGAGCGTATATAACTGAAGGGGTCACTTGAAATGCCGCCAAACGTCTTCACAAGTTTTTGTACCACTCAGTAGGCGCACAGGTGCATCGCCAGTGCTCGTCAGCAAGAGGCTCACGGGAGCCGTCATTTAGAAATCCCCCCCAAAAAAAAAAAAGGGAGCACACTGCCTTGCATTCAAGTGGAAAATAGCCCCAAGGCATCATGGTAAATGCAGTCATTTAAATATAAATAGCGAGAATTTTTCCAAAAATGATTCACCCTAAGTAGGTGCAGCAAGTGCTGTATCGCTGTAGATAGTCTTTCACCTAAGGTAGGTGCAGCGAGTGCCGTATCTCTGGACACGTGTTTCTGGCTTTCGGCCGTCATCAGCAGAGAGCGTATATAACTGAAGGGGTCACTTGAAATGCCACCAAACGTCTTCACAGGTTTTTGTACCACTCAGTAGGCGCACAGGTGCATCGCCAGTGCTCATCAGCAAGAGGCTCACGGGAGCCGTCATTTAGACATCCAAAAAGAAAAAGGGAGCACACTGCCTTGCATTCAAGCGGAAAATAGCCCCAAGGCATCATGGTAAATGCAGTCATTTAAATATAAATAGTGAGAATTTTTCCCAAAATTATTCACCCTAAGTAGGTGCAGCAATTGCCGTATCGCTGTAGATAGTCTTTCACCTAAGGTAGGTGCAGCGAGTGCCGTATCTCTGGACACGTGTTTCTGGCTTTTGGCCGTCATCAGCAGAGAGCGTATATAACTGAAGGGGTCACTTGAAATGCCGCCAAACGTCTTCACAGGTTTTTGTACCACTCAGTAGGCGCACAGGTGCATCGCCAGTGCTCGTCAGCAAGAGGCTCACGGGAGCCGTCATTTAGACATCCAAAAAGAAAAAGGGAGCACACTGCCTTGCATTCAAGCGGAAAATAGCCCCAAGGCATCATGGTAAATGCAGTCATTTAAATATAAATAGCGAGAATTTTTCCAAAAATTATTCACCCTAAGTAGGTGCAGCAAGTGCCGTATCGCTGTAGATAGTCTTTCACCTAAGGTAGGTGCAGCGAGTGCCGTATCTCTGGACACGTGTTTCTGGCTTTCGGCCGTCATCAGCAGAGAGCATATATAACTGAAGGGGTCACTTGAAATGCCACCAAACGTCTTCACAGGTTTTTGTACCACTCAGTAGGCGCACAGGTGCATCGCCACTGCTCGTGAGCAAGAGGCTCACGGGAGCCGTCATTTAGACATCCAAAAAGAAAAAGGGAGCACACTGCCTTGCATTCAAGCGGAAAATAGCCCCAAGGCATCATGGTAAATGCAGTCATTTAAATATAAATAGCGAGAATTTTTCCAAAAATTATTCACCCTAAGTAGGTGCAGCAAGTGCCGTATCGCTGTAGATAGTCTTTCACCTAAGGTATGTGCAGCGAGTGCCGTATCTCTGGACACGTGTTTCTGGCTTTCGGCCGTCATCAGCAGAGAGCGTATATAACTGAAGGGGTCACTTGAAATGCCGCCAAACGTCTTCACAGGTTTTTGTACCACTCAGTAGGCGCACAGGTGCATCGCCAGTGCTCGTCAGCAAGAGGCTCACGGGAGCCGTCATTTAGACATCCAAAAAGAAAAAGGGAGCACACTGCCTTGCATTCAAGCGGAAAATAGCCCCAAGGCATCATGGTAAATGCAGTCATTTAAATATAAATAGCCAGAATTTTCCCAAAAATTATTCACCCTAAGTAGGTGCAGCAAGTGCCGTATCGCTGTAGATAGTCTTTCACCTAAGGTAGGTGCAGCGAGTGCCGTATCTCTGGACACGTGTTTCTGGCTTTCGGCCGTCATCAGCAGAGAGCGTAATAACTGAAGGGGTCACTTGAAATGCCGCCAAACGTCTTCACAGGTTTTTGTACCACTCAGTAGGCGCACAGGTGCATCGCCAGTGCTCGTCAGCAAGAGGCTCACGGGAGCCGTCATTTAGACATCCAAAAAGAAAAAGGGAGCACACTGCCTTGCATTCAAGCGGAAAATAGCCCCAAGGCATCATGGTAAATGCAGTCATTTAAATATAAATAGCGAGAATTGTTCCAAAAATTATTCACCCTAAGTAGGTGCAGCAAGTGCCGTATCGCTGTAGATAGTCTTTCACCTAAGGTAGGTGCAGCGAGTGCCGTATCTCTGGACACGTGTTTCTGGCTTTCGGCCGTCATCAGCAGAGAGCGTATATAACTGAAGGGGTCACTTGAAATGCCGCCAAACGTCTTCACATGTTTTTGTACCACTCAGTAGGCGCACAGGTGCATCGCCAGTGCTCGTCAGCAAGAGGCTCACGGGAGCCGTCATTTAGACATCCAAAAAGAAAAAGGGAGCACACTGCCTTGCATTCAAGCGGAAAATAGCCCCAAGGCATCATGGTGGCATTTCAAGCAACCCCACAAAATATGCTGCTCTCTGCTGATGACGGGCGAAACCCAGAAACATGTGTCCAGAGATACACAGCACTTGCTGCACCTACTAAGGTGATAGACTTTGATTACTTTTGTTAATGTGAAAGAAACTGACTGCATTTACCAAGATGCATTGGGGCCAACTTTTTGCTGGAGTGTGAGGCAGTGTGCTCCCCTTTTTTTTTTTGCATTGTGTCGAATGACGGCTCCCTTGAGCTAACGGGCTGACGAGCCTTGGTGAGGCACCTGCACACCAGAGTGGTACATAAACCTGAGAAGACGTTTGGTGGCATTTCAAGCAATCCCACAAAATATGCTGCTCTCTGCTGATGACGGGCGAAACCCAGAAACATGTGTCCAGAGATACACAGCACTTGCTGCACCTACTAAGGTGATAGACTTTGATTACTTTTGTTAATGTGAAAGAATCTGACTGCATTTACCAAGATGCATTGGGGCCAACTTTTTGCTGGAGTGTGAGGCAGTGTGCTCCCTTTTTTTTTGCACTGTGTCGAATGACGGCTCCCTTGAGCTAACGGGCTGACGAGCCTTGCTGAGGCACCTGCACACCAGAGTGGTACATAAACCTGAGAAGACGTTTGGTGGCATTTCAAGCAACCCCACAAAATATGCTGCTCTCTGCTGATGACGGGCGAAACCCAGAAACATGTGTCCAGAGATACACAGCTCTTGCTGCACCTACTAAGGTGATAGACTTTGATTACTTTTGTTAATGTGAAAGAATCTGACTGCATTTACCAAGATGCATTGGGGCCAACTTTTTGCTGGAGTGTGAGGCAGTGTGCTCCCTTTGTTTTTGCACTGTGTCGAATGACGGCTCCCTTGAGCTAACAGGCTGACGAGCGTTGGTGAGGCACCTGCACACCAGAGTGGTACATAAACCTGAGAAGACATTTGGTGGCATTTCAAGCAACCCCACAAAATATGCTGCTCTCTGCTGATGACGGGCGAAACCCAGAAACATGTGTCCAGAGATACACAGCACTTGCTGCACCTACTAAGGTGATAGACTTTGATTACTTTTGTTAATGTGAAAGAATCTGACTGCATTTACCAAGATGCATTGGGGCCAACTTTTTGCTGGAGTGTGAGGCAGTGTGCTCCCCTTTTTTTTTTGCACTGTGTCGAATGACGGCTCCCTTGAGCTAACGGGCTGAAGAGCCTTGGTGAGGCACCTGCACACCAGAGTGGTACATAAACCTGAGAAGACGTTTGGTGGCATTTCAAGCAACCCCACAAAATATGCTGCTCTCTGCTGATGACGGGTGAAACCCAGAAACATGTGTCCAGAGATACACAGCACTTGCTGCACCTACTAAGGTGATAGACTTTGATTACTTTTATTAATGTGAAAGAATCTGACTGCATTTACCAAGATGCATTGGGGCCAACTTTTTGCTGGAGTGTGAGGCAGTGTGCTCCCTTTTTTTTTTGCACTGTGTCGAATGACGGCTCCCTTGAGCTAACGGGCTGATGAGCCTTGGTGAGGCACCTTCACACCAGAGTGGTACATAAACCTGAGAAGACGTTTGGTGGCATTTCAAGCAACCCCACAAAATATGCTGCTCTCTGCTGATGACGGGCGAAACCCAGAAACATATGTCCAGAGATACACAGCACTTGCTGCACCTACTAAGGTGATAGACTTTGATTACTTTTGTTAATGTGAAAGAATCTGACTGCATTTACCAAGATTCATTGGGGCCAACTTTTTGCTGGAGTGTGAGGCAGTGTGCTCCCTTTTTTTTTTGCACTGTGTCGAATGACGGCTCCCTTGAGCTAACGGGCTGACGAGCCTTGGTGAGGCACCTGCACACCAGAGTGGTACATAAACCTGAGAAGACGTTTGGTGGCATTTCAAGCAACCCCACAAAATATGCTGCTCTCTGCTGATGACGGGCGAAACCCAGAAACATGTGTCCAGAGATACACAGCTCTTGCTGCACCTACTAAGGTGATAGACTTTGATTACTTTTGTTAATGTGAAAGAATCTGACTGCATTTACCAAGATGCATTGGGGCCAACTTTTTGCTGGAGTGTGAGGCAGTGTGCTCCCTTTTTTTTTTTGCACTGTGTCGAATGACGGCTCCCTTGAGCTAACAGGCTGACGAGCGTTGGTGAGGCACCTGCACACCAGAGTGGTACATAAACCTGAGAAGACGTTTGGTGGCATTTCAAGCAACCCCACAAAATATGCTGCTCTCTGCTGATGACGGGCGAAACCCAGAAACATGTGTCCAGAGATACACAGCACTTGCTGCACCTACTAAGGTGATAGACTTTGATTACTTTTGTTAATGTGAAAGAATCTGACTGCATTTACCAAGATGCATTGGGGCCAACTTTTTGCTGGAGTGTGAGGCAGTGTGCTCCCCTTTTTTTTTTGCACTGTGTGGAATGACGGCTCCCTTGAGCTAACGGGCTGACGAGCCTTGGTGAGGCACCTGCACACCAGAGTGGTACATAAACCTGAGAAGACGTTTGGTGGCATTTCAAGCAACCCCACAAAATATGCTGCTCTCTGGTGATGACGGGTGAAACCCAGAAACATGTGTCCAGAGATACACAGCACTTGCTGCACCTACTAAGGTGATAGACTTTGATTACTTTTGTTAATGTGAAAGAATCTGACTGCATTTACCAAGATGCATTGGGGCCAACTTTTTGCTGGAGTGTGAGGCAGTGTGCTCCCTTTTTTTTGCACTGTGTCGAATGACGGCTCCCTTGAGCTAACGGGCTGATGAGCCTTGGTGAGGCACCTTCACACCAGAGTGGTACATAAACCTGAGAAGACGTTTGGTGGCATTTCAAGCAACCCCACAAAATATGCTGCTCTCTGCTGATGACGGGCGAAACCCAGAAACATGTGTCCAGAGATACACAGCACTTGCTGCACCTACTAAGGTGATAGACTTTGATTACTTTTGTTAATGTGAAAGAATCTGACTGCATTTACCAAGATTCATTGGGGCCAACTTTTTGCTGGAGTGTGAGGCAGTGTGCTCCCTTTTTTTTTTTTGCACTGTGTCGAATGACGGCTCCCTTGAGCTAACGGGCTGACGAGCCTTGGTGAGGCACCTGCACACCAGATTGGTACATAAACCTGAGAAGACGTTTGGTGGCATTTCAAGCAACCCCACAAAATATGCTGCTCTCTGCTGATGACGGGCAAAACCCAGAAACATGTGTCCAGAGATACACAGCACTTGCTGCACCTACTAAGGTGATAGACTTTGATTACTTTTGTTAATGTGAAAGAATCTGACTGCATTTACCAAGATGCATTGGGGCCAACTTTTTGCTGGAGTGTGAGGCAGGGTGCTCCCTTTTTTTTTTGCACTGTGTCGAATGACGGCTCCCTTGAGCTAACGGGCTGACGAGCCTTGGTGAGGCACCTGCATACCAGAGTGGTACATAAACCTGAGAAGACGTTTGGTGGCATTTCAAGCAACCCCACAAAATATGCTGCTCTCTGCTGATGACGGGCGAAACCCAGAAACATGTGTCCAGAGATACACAGCACTTGCTGCACCTACTAAGGTGATAGACTTTGATTACTTTTGTTAATGTGAAAGAATCTGACTGCATTTACCAAGATGCATTGGGGCCAACTTTTTGCTGGAGTGTGAGGCAGTGTACTCCCTTTTTTTTTTTGCACTGTGTCGAATGACGGCTCCCTTGAGCTAACGGGCTGACGAGCCTTGGTGAGGCACCTGCACACCAGAGTGGTACATAAACCTGAGAAGACGTTTGGTGGCATTTCAAGCAACCCCACAAAATATGCTGCTCTCTGCTGATGACGGGCGAAACCCAGAAACATGTGTCCAGAGATACACAGCACTTGCTGCACCTACTAAGGTGATAGACTTTGATTACTTTTGTTAATGTGAAAGAATCTGACTGCATTTACCAAGATGCATTGGGGCCAACTTTTTGCTGGAGTGTGAGGCAGTGTGCTCCCTTTTTTTTTTTTTGGATAAATATATGTATATATACCCTCAGAGCTGACATCAGCATTATATTACAGCAGTGCTTTAAATGAAATGTATCTTCACTCGCACTCTCTTTTTAACATCCCCGCAATTTCTTCACTTAGGGCCATATGTACGAAAGCTTTTTCCCATAGACACATAATGGGTAAAATCCTTTTGTACATCTGGCCCTTAATTGCAACTGCCGTACCCAGAGAGCTTGGTAGGCCTCTGTGAGTGGTCTCTGATCAGTAAAATAATACACATGAACTACTCTGCAAAGTGCTCCAGACAAATTGGGACTATGCACCACCCGCCATATCGATCAGTTCCTTGCAGGACTCTTAGTGGCTTTCTTTCTGGTGAATGGTGTACATTTTGTTCACCATTCCAGGAACAATACAATGTACACAGAGCACACGCATATTCACACTCACACAAGAAAACAGGCACCCCAATGACACACTCACCCACTCACCCAATACAACTGCTATGCCGTACATCCAAGTGCATCTGCATGTAAAACACACACAAACATGCACACAACGTACAGGCACCCCCTCTCCAAAACCCAATCATACACATTCAAACTCATGACATCCACAACCTCAAACCCATTATTCGATGGGTGCCGTGTCCTTCAGAAACAAGGCACAGCATAAACCGCGTGGAATCCGTCGTCACCTTCTGGGTCTCACAAACAGGACCACAACAAGGCGCTAATAGCTTGAGCACACTTTCTTCTCCCACAACACTCCAGGCTCTCTGCGATTAGTAATTAGAGGCCTTTGGCTTATGTGAGGTAAGACAGGAGGAAGACTGTGCCCAAGTGGCCAAACGCCTTCCCATCTCATCACACACAGGCTCATCTTTCGCACAGTCGCACCTCCCTGATATGCTGTGACCTGCAGGATCCCACAGGGCCAATTGCCACCCATTGTAGTAAATCCAGGAGCACAACTATCAATAATGCGGCAGGTGCAGTGGCACCAGAGCCAAGTGTTGCAAGGGGCCCACTGCAACCCAGTTCTACCTCCTAACACGGAGGGATCTGGCCATTTTACTTCTTTGCATCACTACAGAGGGTCGGGTATTTTACTTGCTTGCTTCACCAGTGGGTGAATCTATCTTTTCGCTCAGAGCTTCCCGTTCTGTATACCTGCAGACAACTAGCTATTGCTTCACCATGATTGACACTGATAGCGTCTGAGGCTACATGTGAACTTCATGGATCCATGTTCAAAAATCAAATGCTGACAAAAGAACAGCAAGTCCAATGACCAATAACTTGGGGTTAAAAGAAGAGCTGCTCTAGTGTCCACATCAGTCAAATGAAAAACAGAATCCCCTCTGCACAGGCAAATAGGCCTAAAGATGGGTGCAATCCAATGTGAGGTTTCAGTGATATTATCAATGAGGTCATAGAAGATATTATGACTGATATAATATGTTGGGTAATTAGCAGCGCATGGCGTAGGTGCTAGTTACAGTTACCTTAGGTGACAAGTTACTGATTCTTTAGTTAAGTATAGCTATACATGCTGAATTTCTATGGTTTTGTGTGTGTAAAATCTAAACCTAACAAAAATGTCCCTGTAACCTTCCAATCACTGCCAACGGCTGCGACCATGCCCTGTAGCCAACCACCCACATGCAGCCGAACCCATTGTAATGCTATCTGTATTTAACCACCGATTCCATCTTGACCACGGACTCCATTTTGTGCTTAGCTTAGCTTCAAATGCTGTCACATCAGTGGCGAAGGTATTTTTCCATGCACAGCCTGTTCTCTACATTAAAAATGTTTTGCTTTTCTCATCAGAGAAGGGAACATGGGGGATGCAACGATGATAAGAGTGTACAAGGATGAGACTATTTATAGCAAAGAAGGGTACGGTTTGGTCTTGGAAACACACATTGATATCCAGTGCTTGAATTTTAAAACTTACTAGAAGGGAGGGGGAAGGTTACCAGAAATTTACTCTTGAGTTTAAGGTATATAACGTGGGGAAACTTGGCTCTGAGGTAGAAGGAACTAATTTGTGAGGGTCGACGCACTGCTCGGAAAATCAGTGTCCCATTAAGGAAAACGTTTCCTGTCTCAGCTGTTCAGAGTTCCACAGCTTGACGTTGGCAAGGACGAGGATGATTTTAGATTTGTTCCCCATGGTGATGCATTTTTATTTCATAATTATCTAGCTTTGCTTTGTGTGTAAATAAATATATATTCACTGAATATATATTCATTGTGGATGTATTGAACTTTTTCTGCTTATTATTAGTCAACTGCTGTGATTATTTTAGTATCTTCTGGTGTTTTGCTGCATTCAGGTTAAATGTTCATTTTAATATGTTTGTATTCTTTCGTTTGAGACCTGTGAAGTGCCTTAATAAATTCATTACTCAGACTGCATTCTTTAGCCTCATTCCGTCATAGTTTGAAGCTAAGCAAAACATCCACGCTGCACACAGCCCTGGAGCCAACCCCCTGCATGCAGCTAATCCCCTGCATGCTGCCAATCCCATGCTGAGCACAGCCTTGTCTGGAAAAAAAAAAAACACAAAAGTTACAAGGAGGATCTTGTTAGGTTCTGAATTTGCTCATACAAACCATAGAAATTCAGTAGTTAGAGTTATTTCAAGTAACCATAACTCGCGCCCTGAGGTAACTATAGCTCACTCCCCCACCACGCACAGTTTTTTCTTCAATAATTTGACTGCTAATTTTTCATTTTTAATGGCATTTTAGAAGTTATCATGAGTGCGGTGATATCTGGGTTAATTAGCAGTGGCATGAGTTAATTACCTTAGGGTGTGAGCTATAGTTACTAACTACAATTGGTGAATTTCTCTGGTTTTGTGTGAGTAAATTTAGAACTTAACTATAACATCCCTGTAACCTTTGTTTTTTAAGTCAATTTTTATGTTTTTTATTCTATTCTCCAACTATAACATCTCTGTAACCCTTGTTTTTTTTCAGTGAATTTCTGTTTTTGTTTAACGTAAAGTCATTTTAATGACTTTTCGTTAATCCAACCCCTGCTGTGCCTGGGATTCGGCCAGGCCCTGTGGCCACCACCCTATAATCACCCAACCCCACACCACTCAAAGGGTGGTGGGTCTGTGAATGGGAGCACGAGTCTTTGAGAGGGTCTGTGATTGGGTGCACAAGTCTCTGAGTGGGTGCACAAGGGTCTGTGTGGGTGTGCCCGTAGCTGTGTGTGTGACTGTCACAACGGGACCTCACTTGCCCTTTTATCCAACAAGAGTCCACAGCTTTGTAATGAAATATCCACCCAAGTGGAGTTCTTTCTGCCTCATTGGGTAAATGTCCAGTATGTATTCTACACTGGATCTGTGTAATGGAGCACAGGAAAATGTGACCAATGACCTCGTATGCATTCTGGCAACAAGATTGTTTGTGTTGCCTTTGTCTAGAATTCTGTGATAACATGAATCCTCCTATAGAAAGGCCACCAAGATTACAAAGACATACATCTTCATCAAACCAGGGTCCTTACTCTTATCTATCTCAAGTAAGTTTTTCTTCGTTTTGTGGTGATGTCCTCATGTTCCTTGGCATCATGAACGTGCCATCAAAATTGGTGGGAAACGCACTGGGGGGCACTCTGGGACATCTTTGTAGTCTCACTGGTCTATCTATAGGAGGATTCATGTTATTACAGAATTCTGGAGAAAGACGTACGATGAACAATCACATAGCCAAACGCACACAAGGTCACTGGAGACATTTGTTTGTGGTCAATTAGGCAGATGTAGTGTGGAATACACACTGGACATTTACCCAATGAGGTAGCACTTACTAACTAACCAATAGAAAGTACTCCAGTTGGGTAGATATTTATCCAACAAGTTCTCAGTTTTGCACAAAATGAGCAGGTGAGCTTCCATTCTGGTCATAATGCTCATTTCACAGAAACTGAACCTCAACAGGATGCACTTACAAATATAAACATAGCAGGTATCCCATTTAAAGCTCCACTTCTGAAAAGGGCAAATGATCCTAACTCCTGGGCTTGGGAAAGACAAAACAAGTGCGTTTACTCTACAATTACATACTGAAAAATGATCTCAAATCCTTAATGGAGGTGAATGCTTCTTTGATCTATTGGAACACAATCTGTATGTGACTGTGATGAGTAAGTTCTTTCTCAGGACTCGTGGACTCCCTCCTCTGGCCGATTTCAGTCCCAGGGACCCCATCTCCAAGGGCCCAACTTTATTCAATTAACGAGGGGGGGGCCATGCGCCTCCTCTTCCCCAGCCGATTTCGCCCCTGGGGACCCCATCCCTGGAGCCCAGCCTTAATTAAATGGGGGAGGGAGGGCCGCATGGCTATCCTACCTGGGACGATTGTGGCCCCGGTGTTGCTATCTCCCTGGGCCCGGCCATCTCTCCTGGGTACCCAGTGTGCAATGGGACTGTAGAGGGGGAGCCTTAAGACCCCCGAATTCCCAGCCGGCTCACCGCCTCCTGCAGGAGCCGGCACTCCTTTTGCAGACAGGGAGCTGCTAACCATGCAGCTTTGTCTGCAAAATCAATCGCTTCATATCTGCATGCAGGGAAACAGATGAAACCTCTGCTTCTAGAGGGTGAGAGCACTTTGACAGCTCTCGTCTGCTGGAAGCAGAGTGTTTGCTCTGCTCTAGCCAAAGCTCCCACAAAGTCAGAGCTAACCGCTATGTCCTGGGGTGGGTGTGGTGGGGGGCAACCCAGGACATAACAAGAGCTGGCCATCCCAGGTTGCAGTCCCCAGGGCCATGTAGGGCTCCAACCTTTCATTTAGACCCCTTCATCAGATAAGCCCTGGGAAGGTGGTGGTCCCTGAGGGGGGTGGGGGGTAGGGGGGTGCGCACCCCACCCTTTCTGCATTATAGCCCTGGGGAGGTGGTGGTCCCTGGGCCAATAGAAGCCCTAGGAGGGGGTGGCTCCTCTTTCAATCCCCCAATGCCCCCAGGACCTAGCCCACCTGGGGGCAAATTAAGAAAACAAATGGCAGAGACTGCCTCCCCCCCCCCCCCCCCTCAAAAAAAAAAAAAGTCTTAAAAGTGCAAATATGCAGATTTTTCTGTCATTAAAAAAAATGCATTCTAGTACCGGCCATTGGCTGTGAGCAGCAGGGATTGGCCACAGGGCCTACTCCTGTAGGCATCTAACCTCGCGCTGTGGTCGGCTGAAGGAGGTTGGCCGTGGCCAACAGCAAGAACAGGATAATTTGTACTTTATGGAAGCAGAACTTCAACTGGGGCACCTGCATTGTTCATCCTAAACTGCTCATTTATTCAACAAGAGTCCACAGTTTTGAGCAAAATGTCTATCCAACTGGAGTACTTTCTACTGCATAATTAGTAAGTGCTACTTCATTGGGTAAATATATAGTGCATCTCCTACACTACAGCTGCATACAGGACCATGAGGTAATGTCTCCAGTGAGCCGGTGTGTCTGTAATTTTGACAAAGTGATTTTCTACTCGTCTATCCTACTATAGATTTCCCCTCCTAGGGATCGCAGGGGGAGCTTCAAGGCCCCCAACAGATCCTGCTGGCTCCCTGCCTCCAGCGGGAGCAGACACTTCCCCTGCAAGCAGGGAGCAGCTAAAACTGCTGGGCTCTGCATACAGAAGCTATCCTTTCCTCTGTTTTCAAGCAGGGAGGAAAACAGATGAAAAGTCACTCCCAACGAGCAAAAGCAGATTTTTCCTGCTCCCGCCCACTGGGAGTGGACTTACACTTGCTCTTGTTTGGCAGAAGCTGTCAAAGCTCCTGCCAGGTGAAATCAAACTGCTATCTCCCAAGGGTGGGCACCTCGAGAGATAGGGAGACAGCAATAGGGGGTGGCAGTCCCCTGGGCCATTAATGGCCCCCCCTTTTAGTTTGTACAGGGCCATCTCCGGGGAGGTTGTGGCCCCCTTGGCCGAAAACAGCCCGGGATGGGAGGAGAGGGGCATGTGGCCCGCCCCCTTTTTGAGTACTTTTGTGCCCCAGGAGGTGGCAACCCTGGGGCAATTTTGAAAATGTGAGAGGGGGGTGTGCATGGCCCACTTTTTTAACTGACAAGCCACAGGGAGGTGGTGGTCCATGGGGCCTTTTAAGGCCTGGGAAAGGGGGGGGGGGGGGGGTCACTCAGGCCTGGCCTGGGGAGGTGGTGGTGTCCTGGGCTGAAAATACCCTTGGGGAGGAGGGCCTCATGCACTCCCCTCCCATTTTCTTTAATTAAAGCATGCAACTGGGACCTCACCCCCCCCCCACACACACACACACACAAGGGCTCAAAAGAGCAAGCAAAAGAGGCCCTGCTTTAAAAAATCTCCTACAATTTTGCACCAAAAATTATAAAACAAAAAAATGTTTTCCCAGGCAGGATACCTTGGGGACCTCAGCACCAGGACTTGGGGGGCAGTGTATTCCTACCCTGTGCAATCCCCCCCCCCCCAAACCCCTGTTAAAAAAAAATATTTAAAAAACAATTTTTTTGAGACTTGCCAAAGTCAGAGTCTCAAAATCAGTCAGCCAAGCAGATTTCAGCACAAGGACTGTTGGATCCGCGTCCCTAGATATACACTTTTGGTTTCCTTTTAATATCTCAAAAACAGCTGAACGGATTTACACCAAAATTACACACACAAAAATACAAAAAAAACACCTCTCTGGACCAAGAGCTAGCTTTCTGCTAAGTATGGTGTTATTCCTTCAAGCAGTTCGGGCACTAGTCATGTTTAAAATCCAGATGGGAGATGGCATCAGGAAAACACATTTTGGGACCCCCTCTGTTTTTCCTTGGCCCCTGGTAGACGGATCACTTTGGAACTTTCAAGATAGTACCTGAAGTGATTGGCAAACTAGTTTTGAAAATTCCATGAAGATTTGTCAAACAGCGCCGATTATTCACAAAACAAAAAACACTTTTCATATGGCAATTAGGTCCTAACTATAACTACCTACTGCCGACCGCTAGTAGGTAATTTTTTATATACACACATATACACACACACACACACACACACACATATTTTTTTTATACCACAGTAACAGTGGCTGGTACCGAAGTACCCACTGAGGCAACCCTAGGTGGTATATCAAAATCCATGCCAGTAATTTAGGTGCGGCACTACAACACTGAATTAAAAGTATGGTATCTAACTAAACTCAGTTGCCAGCTTAGATTGTGCAGGCCTTAGGCAGATCGAAGGGGGGGGGGGGGGGGCTGCAATCTGCAGTGGGTTGGGCTCAGGGCCTGCCCAGTTCTGCAAACAGGTGAAGTCTGACAGCTCAAAAGGACTTGAAGTGCCATCTAATGGCATGCATTATTGCACTAAATTCTTCCTCCTGCTCCTGTTGCTCTAAAAACAATCCAGCACAAGCATACTGCACGATGCTTAGAACAAATAAAACTGAACACAACTGACACTACACTTTTTCATCTCTTCAATTTCCTTTTTTGTCAAAACCTTTTACTCAGCACATTATTCATTATGAAGCCAGTCTCTGTGTCTTCTAGCTCATGCCAATTTCTGGCTTTTCTTTCTAATTCTCAAAAACCCAAATAAAAGAAGGTACAGGAATGACCCGTTACCTTAATTTCCCCACTAATGGCTACTGTCTTTTGCTAGGATTACCAACAAAGGAGCAGGATCAAACAGCTGATTTAAAAAGGTTTCACCTCGCTCGCCAACATCGTCCGATCCCACAACCTCAACATCGTCTCCAAAGCTGACGACACCCAGCTGATCCTCTTACTCACCAAGGACCCCGCCACCGCCAAAACCAACCTCCACGATGGACTGCATGCCATCGCCAACTGAATGTTGAAGAGCCACCTCAAACTTAACTCAGACAAGACAGAGATCATCATCCTCAGCTCCAACCACTACGCACAGGACGACTCCTGGTGGCCAGCCACTCTAGGAACTGCACTAACACCCACCACCCATACGCGCAATCTAGGTTTCATCCTAGACTCATCATTCACCATGACCCAGCAAGTCAACGCAGTCTCATCTTCCTGCTTCAACACCATCCGCATGCTTTGCAAGATCTTCAGACGGATCCCCATCGAAACCAGAAGGACGGTCACCCACGCCCTCGTCAGCAGCAGACTGGACTACGGCAACGCGCTCTACGCGGGAACCACAGCCAAGCTCCAGAAGAAACTACAATGTATACAGAACGCCTCCGCACGCCTCCTCCTCAACATCCCACGCCGCGACCAGATCTCAGCCCACCTCAGAGACCTACACTGGCTTCCTATCACCAAGAGGATCACCTTCAAACTCCTCATCCACACACACAACGGTCTCCACAATGTGGGCCCTGCCTACCTCAACGAGCGACTCACCTTCCACACTCCCACCCGCCAACTCCGCTCCGCCAACCTCGCCCTCATCGAACTACAGCCGGCGGCAGATCCTTTTCCCACCTCGCCAAGGCCTAGAAACCCCCTCCCCGCCCACCTACGACAGACCCAGGCCCTCCTGACCTTCAGGAAACACCTCAAGACCTGGTTATTCCAGCAGTAGCAATTCTTACCCCCCACCCCGCACCATCAGCTCCTTGAGACCCTAGCAGGTGAGTAGCACGCTTTACAAATGATTGTGACTAATTTTTGTTTCACAGTGACGTTAAGACCCTAAGATCCAACTTCATCCTATGTGGTCCCAGACTCCGTCTTAGTTCATGGAGATCGCCATCTTCCTGTTCTTAGACAATGGAAGCAGCCATATTTCATGATTTCCGCAGAATCATTGACATGTCTGCCTTTTCGATGCAGATGTTGTCAGACCTTATCTTTCGAGAAACTGTGACAGCATCAAGTTCTTTGATTAATAATATAGATACAATATCTAATGCAACATTCTTCTGGTTCTGCTCTTCACCATGTCGAGGACAAAGGCGAACACATTATTATTATTATATTATTATTATTATATGGTTTTGTAAAGTGCAGAGCTACCAAGTCAGGGTTTCAATGTGCTGAGTATTTGCGGTATACCATCCGGGCCAAACAACAAGCATGGTTCAGAAGAGCCAGGTCTTTAGCAGCTTTTGTAAAACCGAAAAAGATCGACAAGCTCTCACAGAATAGGGCAGAGCGTTCCATAGCTTGGGACCCAAATAGGAGACAGATAAGCCACCTTGATGGGTTCCCCTCACTCTGGTAACTGTGGTAAGGTTAGTATTGCATGAAGATGGTTGGGATTGAGAGAGCATAATCTGGCAGTGCCATTACACCTCTTAAGCAGAAAAACAACCACCCTTTCATTTCACGTTTTAACTAAAGGAATGCTTCTTTTAATGGGGTGCGCAGGAAAATATGAGCCAAGTGCACAGATAAATGCAATGTTTCATGTATGCCATATTTTATCATCGTTTGAAAGAATGTTTCTTACTGTGTTTTAGAAATATTATTCTTTATAATCATTATACATTTGACATAAGAGATTTACAGAATTTATTTAACCTGAAAGTGTATTCATGTTTAATTAGTTTGGCCGGAGTGAAGGCCCATATATTTGTGTGTTCTAACCTTCAATGTACAGTTTGCTTTTTTAATGTTTTTCTAAAGCTGCAGGTGTCAGGATCTGAGACCACGTTTATAGAGAGTTCATTGTTTGAGATGTGAAAAACCCGGCAGAATGCTTATCAACGATGTGAGAAGGTGTCAGGTTTAACTCTTGTCAAATTCCAGAAGCTGGCAGATGTAACTCCTGTCAAATTCCAGAGAGTAACGGTGTACCAAGGTTGACACCAAAAACTCAGAAGGCCGAAGTGGCAAGATTTAAGTGTGGTTTAGTTCGGTAAGCTTCAGATTACCTCTGCCTTTAGCCAAGAGCGGACCCTGATTAGATACCTCTCTTGAACTTTAATTTCTACGTGGCTTAATTCCGCCATACCTCTCTTGATGGAAATGTCTCAAGAAGTTATGTGGTGCTGACCTACTTTCCCACACCTATAGAACATTGGCATATTTATGTTTTTAGATCAAATTGTTAGGCAAGAAAACTTGGATTCAAACTCTATGCAATTGTTTTTCCTAATTTTTCGTATTATTGCTATTGAATTGGTAATCTTTTACATGTTAGTTAAATTTCATATTGTATGACGTTTTGATTCACCTTCGGTTATTCTGTACATTTACAGTATGATTTTGAGACTCATATATGCAACTTTGACTGAGTCTAAATAAAGGCTTTTGAACTGTAAGTTGGTCTCTGAGACAGAGGTGGTCATTATGCTTTTGGCGGTCAACTGACCGCCATGCTGGCGGTCGGTCTGCCTCCAAGCCGGTGGTGAAGACCGCCATATTACAACTTTGGCGGTTCAGCTGAAGCCAAACTGCTGAAACGCCACCAGTGTCACCAGGCCAGCCAGACTGCTCCGGCCCAGCGGCAGCCGTGACTCCGCCTGTGGTATAATGACCCAGCAGACTGCCCGGCTTTCTGGTCGGGTCGCACCATCACGAAAACCCTGGCGGTAACGCACCCGGCAACAAGAATCTCCATTCCGGTCGCCAGCACCTTCCCCCATCATCCACACACATGCATGCACCCTCCCCCAACTTCCACACACATCGAAGCACCCTCCCCCACTTCACACATGCAAGCACCCTCCCCCCCACTTCCACACACACTCCCCACCCAGTCGCACACAACCATATACACTCACCCACTCGCACATACACCCCCCCATCACAGCCATTCATGTACTACCCTCCACTCCGCATTCATGCACATACCCAGACATAACATTCATTCATGCACCCAGACACCCCTATTCACACACATACATGCAGACACCCCATTTGCGCACACACACACACACACACACACAACCAACCAACCAACCAACCAACCAACACCCCCACCCTCCCCCTCTCAGACGATCAACTTACCTTTTCCAGTGCGGTGGTCTTCCAGAGGGGGGAAGATGTTAGTGGGGGGTGAGGGGGGGGGGGGGGGGGGAATAATGGGTCCTGGCCTTTTCCACCGCACCTCCAGCAGAACTCTGCCACGCCATACTACATATGATAATACGGCAGGTTGAGTCTTGTTTGCATGGCAGTGCTGGAACCGATTCTCTTCCTCAGTCGGCCAGGCAGACGGGGTCAGATTTCCGCCCGTAAACGGGTGGCAATCCTACCTAACTCAAAAAATGGCAGTCTTTGGACCGCTAGCACTGGAGGTCTGTTGGCGGCAGCGGCTTCGGCAGTCTTGGAAAAAGACCGCTGAAGTCGTAATGACCACCTGAATGTGTGACTATCAAGTTCCACTGTAATTAATTTGAATACTTTGATGCATTGTCTCTTCACCATTCAGAACAGAGAAGAAAAATGTGTTGCTCCCCTTAAGTGAGTTCTTGGGGTGCCCCCAGATAAAGAATGTTACTGCAATCCAACATGGAGATAATAAATGCCTGTATTACTGTTTGGGCAGAGACATGTAGACATTAGAAGATTTTTATTAACCATCTCAAAACTTTGTAACAAGTGGAAGCTATGCCAGTTATTTAATGATTCTTTGAATGTTTTTCATCAAGCCACAAGCCTAGTTTCTTAACTACAGAAAACAGGGTTGGAGGAATACCAAGAACAGCAGGAAAAATATGTGGTTACCATAGATGAGGAGGATTGCCCACCAGGAGAACTTCAGTCTTATCCTCATTCAATATGAAGGAGTGGTTGTTCATCCAAGCAGCCACTTTCATAAGGCAGATCTTCAAAGCGTCAGAGATACGATTTCCTTAGGGGACAGGGAGACAATGATCTGAGTGTTGTCTGCGTAGGAAAAAAGCTTAAAACCACAGCTTTCTACAAGATCCAGCAATGGTTGCACGTAAATGTTAAATAGGGTCGGACTGAGAGACGAACCCGGAGGTACATCAGACAATAAGGGAAGGGAGTTAAACTTGTTAGTTTTGGTAAAGATCTGAAAAGAACAGTCTTGTAAAAGTGAACTTGGCCGAATCAAGGCTTGGCCTTGAACACCTATGCTGTCTAATCTTTGGAGATGTAGCTTGTGATTTACCATATCAAATGCAACACTGAAGTTAAGAAGGATCAAGGCTGCAGTGCCACCCCTGTCCAGTTGGAGTCAAAGCTGTTCAGTGACTCCAAGTAGAGTGCTCTCTTTACTATGACCAGCCCTAAAACCCGATTTAGAGGGGTGGAGAAGGCCGTTTGATTCAATGAATACTGAGATTTGCTGATTCACAAGTTTTTCAAGACTTCTTTAAAGTATTGATAGAAGCAGGATGAAGCGAATCTCAACCTTCTTAGCTGGTCATTTTTAGCAAAGGCATTACCATTGTATGTTTCCAAGCTTTAGGAACACAGCCTTACGCGAGTAAGAAATTCAGTTGGGCATAGTTTACTAAAATATGAAGCCGGAAGAGGGTCTAGAGGCGAGCCTGATTTGATGGAGTTAAGCAGGCTGGTCAGTGCTTAACTTGTGCTTGTTGTTTCTGATGCAGGCCACCAACACTTATTTTTGAGGGCCAGAACTTATTTTTTTGCCTCAAGCATTTTCTGCGAGCAAGACGCATATGTAAAAGATGGAGGAAGAGAAAAATGAAAAAGAGCCACAATGAGAGAAAGCAGAAAGCTGCAAGAGTGAACTGAAGGGGCAGGGAGTGGCTTTAAATGGATTGAATAGGCCCAAGATGGCTTCAGGATTACACTGCCTTAGTATTCCGTGCTCGCACATTTAATTACAGCAGCCACATGTTTAAGAGGAGCGCTTTGGGCACCGGCATGTTTCTTTTTACAAATTAAGCACTGAGGGTGGTGAATGTCAGGAAGTCAGACATATAACCAAATTAATGTAGTCTGAACTGCAGTACTTTTGTCTGATATGTTCATAAGGAAACATCTGGGATGCCTACCTTGATGCATATAATCTGTCAGATATTCCTAAACATGTCTGAAATTTCAATATCTGAAAAGAGTTAGGATGTAAGCGCTGCCCAAGATTCTGGCTGAGATGGTCTCACCTGCTGCTAGCACACTTCGATTTGACATCTAGCCTGAAGACTGAACCTGATAAAGCCAAGTCCAGGAGTAAGACCGACTAACAACTACTGCAGTGGATGTTTGCCCTTCGTGGGGAACACTGTCTTCACACCTCTGCTGATAAAGACAGTCTTTGCTGTTAACAAGGTATGCTATATATCTCGTCTCCCTAAGAAACTCTAGATTGGAAGGTGCTGTGCCTTTTATGATCTCATGATTTAGCGCACAGAAGTAGGTGTTAGGTTATAGGTATTTTAAACTGCATTTTAACAATGCTGGAAATGTTCATTGTATTCTTGTTATTTATGACGTGCCTTGTTGCTGTGTTTACAATATTCGGTCTAGTTGTTTTAGGTGTGCTAAGAAACAGACTGCCCCTGTATTAATACATACTTGTAACTGGAAAGCTTTCATTCTTCTTAGTACAGGGTGTGTGATACTGCGGATAACAGAAAAAGGTAGTTGTTGTTTTCATGGTGCTCCTGGAGGTAAAAATGGTGGATCCTAGAAAGCTATACATTTCTGACAAGTAGACAACATTCTGAATTAAGCAAGGGGTCATTTGTGTAGATACTTTAAGGTTTTCCTATCGAAAGTAACACTTGACATTAAAACAAATATTTAAATCGAATTGAAAAAAAGCCATTCGGGTCTAAGCTTTCATCTATAACATTTTCTGAGTATTGCAGATTTTCAAAAGCAATATACAGTTACATCCTCTAGACTCTTCTGGTTGTGGGGATATATAGGGCTTAATGGTTCATCGAGAACATGAAGTATCTAGAGCCTATAACTCAGCAGCACCTTGCAATGATTTTTAATTGTGTACCGGGTATATAGCAATTCATTTGGTAAAATCATAAAAATTAAAAATAGGTATGAAGGAAACCTATGTATTTCCGAAATGGCACAAGATATGGCGTTTAGAAGCAATGATTATTTGTACATCTCTGAATTTTTGGTTACACATACTATCATGTGAATTAGAGGGCATTTCTCAAAATGACTTCTTTCTTTCACACTGTTGTACATTTGGAACACTTGTTTTTTCAATGTGCCTATCTGTGGCTTTTGGGCCTTAGCACAGCCGGCAACTAGGGAAACCTAGCAAACCTGTACATTTTTTAAAACTAGACACCCGGGGGAATTCAGGATGGAATGACTTGTGTGGCTCTCGCCAGATTATGTTACCAAGATTCCCTTGCAAACCTAAAAATGTGTCAAAAAAAAAAAAACATTTTCCTCATATGGAATCTGAGGGGAGCCACAAACTTCCTTCCACCCAGCATTCCCACAAGTTTCCTGATAAAAATGGTATCTCACTTATATGTATAGGCCTAGGGCCTGCAACAGGAAATGGCACAAAGCGCAACGTGGACACATCACATTTGTCCTCTGAAAACTGACTTTTTTTTTTTTTTTTGCAACATGCTTAGCTGTGGATTTTGGGCCCTAGCACAGCCGGCACCCTATGGAAACCTAGCAGACCTGTACATTTTTTTTAAACTACACACATAGCGAAATACAGGAAGGGGCGACTTGTGTGGCTCTCACCACATTTTGTTTTTACCCAGAATCCCTCAGAAACCTCAGAATTTGTCTAAAAACACATTTTTCCCACATTTCTGTGATGGAAAGTTCTGGAATCGAAGGAGAGCCACAAATGTCCTACCATGCAGCATTCCCCTCGGTCCCCCGATAAAAATGATATCAGCACTGTTTTGGTTTTTTTTTTTATACGTTTTGGGCACCCACACAAGTGAGGTATCACTTTAATCTGGAGACAGAGGGGTACGCTGGGTGGTAGGAAATTTGTGGTTTATTTCTGTTTCTGGAAGACTATGGCACAAACATGCAAGGAAAATGTGCGATTTTAGTCACATTTTGAGATTAGCAGAGTGTTTGCTGGGATCCACAATAAGCTCACCACCCTGTACTCCCCTGGGTGTATAGTTTTCCAACATATCTAGAGTTGGTAGATTTTCCCTAGCACACTACCAAGTCTCTTACTTCTGTGATGTCCCAAACACTCACACTGTGAAAAAAACAGCCTTAGGTTTTGTGAAAAAGACCCCTAACCCACCAACCTAGTTGGTGGCATGCTTCATCACTGGGGTCCCATCCGAGCCACCTAGCATGTCAGTGCTGTGCTTTGATGTCGGATTACAGCGGAGTGGGTTTTTTGTGAGTTTAATTCCCAACTGAGAGGAGAAGTGCAATAAATATGTCTTGTGGTTATTCACCATTATTTGTACACACACATACTGGTTGGGTTTGGCACGAGGGTGAGTGATAGTTCAATACAAAAAATTGTATTAACAAGAGATTTTACAAAAATGAAATGCACTGTTAATAACTGAAAGGTAAAAAAAGTGAACCAATGACTCACAGCTCGCGAGCTGCAAAGCTGCAGCAAGGCACCAACCGCTTTACAGGCCAGTCACACTCTTTTCATACGTGACACACACAAGACCATTCACACCACGAGCCGTGGGCCCAGCGCATTACAACATTAACAACAAGAGACAAAGTAGAGACAATGTACACCCTGGCAGAGAAAGACAGAAAAAGACTACTATTACTGCACAACCATATATTCATCAGGTACACACAGGTAATGGTTGGATTTGACTTTTATTAACATGGTTAATTGGTTGGATTTTGATTTAATTAACAAGAGATTTCACAAAAATGAAATGCATTTAATGACCAAAAGGTTAAAAAACAAACAAAAAAAAACAGAACCAATGTCTGGGTGCGTGATGTGATTAGGAAATGGGCGATCTTTCAATCTAGCAAAAACAACAACAACAACAAGTGATGGACGGAATGCTGAACATTGTCAAACACTCACCCCCAGTCACAGATCTGGGTTTAATCCATCGTTCTTTTGCTCACCATGCCACCCCAGTTTGGACCCAGCCATATGCAAATCAGTCTTGACCCTGTTCCTCATGGGAACAGTTCAGCCCGAACTGCCAAGCCAGGTCCTCAATCTAGCCACATCCTCCACCACTCCAACTTTAGGAACACCTGCCTGTTCCACTACAGGCAGACTGCCTTTTACAGACTCCTGAAACTGAACAAAAGTCTTCTTTGAGTCTGGAGAACAATCCTTGAACACAATAAAAGCATTAAAGGTTGCTAAATGGAAGAGATGGACAGCCAACTTCTTATACCAAATGTAAACCTTACGAACAGCAGTTTAAAGTTTCAACCTCTGATCCATCCACACCACCCATGTGTTTATTGTAGTCTAAAATACACACAGGCTTGCTCATTTCAGCAACTTGTCCCCAAACAGTCACAGGTGAAGTACTTTCATCATGGATGGTAGTCAGCATGTAGACATCCCTCCTGTCTGCAAATGTCACAGCTAGCAATTCATCACTGTGTAAGGCACTGCACGGTCCCCTCTCAAGTTTGTTTACAAACAAGCTCCTTTGGATACCCTTTATGGTTAGAGCATACTGTGCCACAAGCAACAGTGTCCACTTTGAACAATTCCCTGAACAACTGCACACCAGTGTAGAGGTTATCTAGGTACAAATGGTGACATTTGTCGAAAGGTTAAAACACAATTTTCTCACTAACTCCAAAAGTGGACGGATAACCAGGGTGGGGGCATAAGTGGAATCCCTACCAGTGTAGACCTGAGAATTCTAGACATATCCTCTATTGCTCTCAGACAGCATATACATCTTAATTCCATAACAGAACCTCTTTCTAGGAATGTACTGCCTAAAAACCAAACGGCCCTTGAACAGGACCAAAAACTTGTCCACAGCTATTTCTTTCCATGAAACATAGATTCTTTGAAAATCAATCTACAAAGTGAACAAGGACAGGCCAAATCTTTAAAAGACGCTCACAATCAATATGATCTTGTGGCAACGCTGAAGCATTATCAACTAAATGCAACATCCGAAGCAGAAGCAAATACCAATCACATCTCATGATTGCAGGAAGCGATGGCTTCCTTATCAAGCCCATCAAAAAAGTTAATCCCAAGAACTTCAACTCATCCAGATTTGTGGGAGTCCACTGGGTAGCTCTATAGAAGGGTTTAAGACGGTTGACCCGCAAATAGTGTTCAGCATACAAATCAATATGCTCAACAATCTCACTCACAATTACATTGTACATGAACTGAAAGAAATGTATAGGTAAAAGGTTTCCAGTATTCACTCTACACCCTGTGACACTAGTAAAGGCAGACAATGCCAGCTATACCATGTTTGGGGCAACCCAGAGCTCAGTCCTTCCAATGGAAAGCTTTTCAGCCCCAGGCTGCAATCCAGATGCCTCTTGCACATCAGTGTCCGCCTCTAAAACAGACACTTCATCAGAACTGAGGGGCTTCATCATCTTCTCTTGGACAGAAAATTCCCTGCCAGAATATTGCACTTCCTCTTCTGTCTCAGATTCAGAGTCAGTCTCATAATCATGGTCATAGGAAGATTCAAAAAGCATACCAACAACCTGCTGAGCAATCATCTTGTGGCTAGCCATAATCCTTACTAATAAAAGTAACTTGACAAATAAGTCAACAACAACCAACACAGTGTAAAGTAAGTAATAAACAAATTGTGACTTTATCACAAAGACCTATATACTCAAAACCAATACCACTCACTTTCCAGAGACAGCTAGACTCACCAGCACCTACTCTGCACTGACACAGCAAGCACCAACGATATCCCACTATAAGGGAAGTACAAAATAAAAATAAACATAGGACAACACAATACACATCATGCACAAATCCAAGGAGAATTCCACTCACAATACATCATGAGCTAAATATGCTGCCCTTATTATATTATTTACAAAAAACTAATTCATGCGTGTCAAGGAATAAACAGTACAAATACGTTTTTCTTCAACTCTGGGTGGGTGCTAGGACGTCCGGAAGCCGTCTGAACAACACACCCACTGTGTTGTCGGACAGCTCCCGGCCGTGCGACGTATGGAATGTGTTAATTACACATTGAACAGTGATTTGCAGTGTTACAATAACTCTTTCACACTAATTGCTGGTACGTGGAACCAACTTCGCCTTTGACACAGGTGGGTGGGAAAGCACACTTTGTGGAGTTAGGCCAAAGTTATAACTTATGCTATAACTTTTGCTTGGTTTGACTGCAAGAGATACAAAAAAAAAAGCTTTCTTAGAGCTCAAAAGTAAAAACAATACGCTGCTTTAATGTTGCTTAACACACATGACATTGGAATATATGAAAACGCTTTGGATTAGGGCTCCAACTCCCCTTCATCCCATTTTCCTCAATGATAGTGGTCAATACAATTCCCCGGCATTGCTTTTCTGCACAGTTGCTCTACTCAGTCCTTTTATTATTCTGTTACAAAGCATCCACTAATTACATCTCTTCAGTGACTTATGTCTTTCCCAGGTTAGCAAAATGATGTCTGATGTTTGTGGACTGTATAAAATTCACTCACCCCTCTCCTCACGGGTACTTTAGCTCTTCCTGTTACGGTGTGTGGATGCACATTCTCAGAAGGGGGAACTTTCAAAGCTGAATTTCACCCTTGTGAGTACCCAAGTGGGTTACTGTACTTTCCTGAAGGAGTACCAAGGTTCAATGCATACTTGTCACCTTTCTCCAGGAAATCATAAGAACATGAAGTCTCACTAAAAGAAGCATAATATATAATAAATTCACCCCCAGTTCACAAACACAGTAACCCTAAACAAAGTCAATATGGATTATCGTGGAAGGGATTTTAGAAGGACATGTCCAATGCTACCTTGTCTAATAAGAACTTCTGGGAATAGCTGAACACAAAATGAAAACAAGCGATCTCACATGAAAATCATGAGAGCAGTAGCTATTCAGAAATCAGAAACAACTCATAAATAATAAACCAGGAAGAATTTATAATAAGGCTTCAAAAATAAATCACCAACAGATTTAGGGCCTGATTAAGATCTCGGCAGAGTGAATGCTCAGTCACAAATGTGACAGATATCCAGTCCGCTGTATTTTGATTTCTGTAGGTTATAATGGGATCATAATATGGCAGACAGGATACCAGTCACGTTTGTGACAGCGTAACCTCCTCTGCCAAGATCTAAATCAGGCCCTCAATGCCATTACTGAAATTGTGACCGGAATGTGGAAGTACTGCACAGGGTAAGTAAATACAAGAGTTCAGTCTGAAGCCCTTGTTAATTTATTTGCTCAAATATATCACTTCTTGAGCATTTTTTAATACTTTTTGCATACATAATTTTGAGGAAGGCTTGCACTTTAAAGTTTGTATTTTAAGAAGCTAACATCTATACGTACAATAAATAACATTATTCCATTTTAAACTACAGTATGAACCAGCAGGGAGAACAGCTGATGATACTACGCAATATTTCAGCGACTGATAAGGTTTTGTTCTTCAAAGTGGGCAGGAAGGCCAGACACAGTCAGACTCTTTGAACCAGTAAGTGCTGTGCAGATTGTACCAGGCCACTCGGTCAAAAGATGCTCATGCTAAACCTTCAACAGACTAGTTGCATTATGAAAATAAACTCTATATGGCTTCTGCATTATTATGGATTACTTTGGGCACGTAACTTAATAGTGGGCAGGTGTCACTGTGTGGGGGATATAAGTACTTCGTATTTGACTTTTTCAGAAAAAAAAAATGAACTGGCAATATTGCTCTCTGAAGTGCTCATCTCACGGAAGCATATATGGGGCAAAGTTAACTTCTGAGATAGTATCCCACCAATAGGTTTGATGATGCAGGAGTAAGGGCCAGCCCTCATGCTCTTAAAGTTGGGTGTTCTTTATTTACCTATACAGGTTTGATCTATGAAGGTTGATGTCCACAGATACACACTGCTTTTGAGAGATGGATGACCACAATGCATTTCAGATTAGCCAGCAGACACCCCAAAAGTAAGGATTCCATTCACCATTTGAATTTGTATTTTGGACCCAAAAAGAAAATATAAGCTTATTTCTATTGTCCTAGGATGCCAAATAAAGCCATCTTTGTCATATTCCTATAACCCCAGGATAAGCTCAATGTAAAAAGTGTTAAAGGGTTCTAAAATGAACCTTGATTAGAATGTACGTTCTGATTCGATGACAATCTAGTAGTCTACCATACTTTTACCAATGATCTGCATTTATTTGCTTTATTCACTGGAAACCTATTTGTAGACATTTTGACTTGCAGTAAGTTTGCTCATGAAAGCACCATAAAGCTTTTCTCCATCACAGTCATGCCAAACAGGTAGGTAGTAAGGATACATAGTTTTCCCCCAACCAACATTAATATTTTATTCACTCACAGGGGAACCATTCCTCTGGTTTCTCCCTCATAAATATCAGGTACATCTCCAAAGGCAGAACTGACCATTTCCACAGTGTTTCTTCCAAAAATTTGAAACTCATAAATAATAAGCTGAATCCAGAAGCCATTGTTGGGCCTTACTATCGGGCGGCAAGACTTTAGCCATGTGTGTGCAACTAGCAGAGACATGGCATTGTACTTCATTAGGTAAGCTAGACACAAGGCTGCAGACCTGCTGACTCCTGCCACACAGTGCAGCAGTGTCCGCCCGCCCATGGTTTCCACACTATGGATTTTATCAGCCACCATATCAAAATAATAGAGCAGGGAGACATCAGGAGAGTCAGCTACAGGAACATGCACATATTCTATGCTGATGGAGGAAGAACGCGGCCTTCCCAGTGAGGCACGAATGATGCAGGTGATTCGATTGGTGGAGAGAAGACCCTTGTTTTTGGCTGCACTGCCATTGCTAATATAGAGGCTCCCTGTCACCTGTGAGAGACCAGATAGGGAAGAAGTTCCATTGGCAAGGGACAGACAACTTCCGGATGAAGAATGACGAGCCATCTACTAAGCTTTCAACCGTGTCAGATGTCCATGACAAGTCC
This sequence comes from Pleurodeles waltl, assembly GCF_031143425.1. Taxonomy (NCBI): domain Eukaryota; kingdom Metazoa; phylum Chordata; class Amphibia; order Caudata; family Salamandridae; genus Pleurodeles; species Pleurodeles waltl. The sequence continues at coordinate 740,360,398 of NC_090450.1, read as the reverse complement.
TTGTGTGGTTTGCCTGGAAGAAATAAAAAAAACACTGTTTTAGAGCTCAAAATTAAAAAAATAGTATGCTTTTGTGTTGTTTAAATAGAGGTTTAACACACGTGATATGGGAAAATATTAAAATGATTAGAACTCTTCCTCTCCTTCATCCACTTCTCCTTAATGATAGTGGCCAATACAATTTCCCCTGCCTTGCTTTTTTGCTCCATTTGAACTATTCAGTCCTTTTATTCCTGTGGTAAAAAAGGACTAATCATTATTGCTGTTTGTCTTTCCTCTTTTTGGTCTGTATGCTGCCAAGCTCAGTCTTCTCCAGTAGCATACTTTGTTCTGATTTCACTAGAGTCCAGTGCTCAGGCACTGCCAAGCCTAGTTACATCTACTCTATGGTGACCGATAATCTGTATGCTGCTTTTTGCCATACAAATGCTATCTGTTAATCAACCACTTTTGGAAACTGGGGTATTGTTTGAGGGGCATGGGAGGGGTGGTGAAACACTACTCAAGCAGCAGCCACAATTTCTCTCAAAGTTAACCACAAGTAACCCCCAAATTAACCTGTGCTTAGCCCTCTGATAGCTTAGCACAAAAGCATTTAGGGTTAACTTGGAGACAATGTATGAGTATTTATGCACACTTCAAACAGTAATAAAGACAAAAACAAGTTAAATATCACATCAATTTAGAAATGTAGAGTACATTTTAATAAATTATCTGAAACCAAAAAAAACAGAAACCTAATCAGTAGAAACAGAGACTTGCAATTTTAAAGATTTCAGGTAAGTGGAGCACATAAAAGCACAAAACACCACCCGTGGTTATTTGGTTTGATGAGAGTCACAAGTTCAGATCTATTGCGATGGGGCACTGACAGAATACAGAGACCAGGTTAGTCCCGCAGACAGTTACCTTCAAAGTCCAACAGAAAGAGTTCTGTTCGGGGTAGAAGGGACTGCGAGAGCAAGCATGATGGATCGTAGTGGATGGAGTGCGAAGAGCAGGCTGGGCGACGCAGAAGGTCATCACTGTAGTGGGAAGATTCTGTCAGGTGTCGTGGATGGTAGTGCTGGAGCTTCACATTGGCAGTCATTGCTAGCTGTCCATGCCGTAGCGGAAAGTGCAGATCTTGCACTGTCAAGCCTCGTTGACGGGCACTGGTATGCAAAGAGGCAGGTTCACTAGAACATTATGCTGGCGAGTGGCACAGATGGCAAGACCTCAGCACAAACAGGCCAGTTCACATAGACCTCAAAACTGCAGGCGAGCTCAACTGAGGCCACACCAAGTGTCCAGAACCTGTCAGAGCACCACTTTGGGGTGAGGAACGCGCACCAGCAAGGGCCAACAGGGCTCAGGTTAGTACCTGTAGCTCTTAAGTGACTCCAAGGGTCAGCCAGCTGACTCGCTGTTTAGCCTGGGATGAAGAATGCAGGTCCAGTCTTCCTTTTCTTCAAGTAATGCCGCAGGGTGGCAGTCTTTCTGGCAGCACAGCCATCATGCTGTAACATCCCATAGGTCCAGGAGTGCACTGATGACTTGGGTCGGAAGGTCTTATATTTATACCTAGGGCCCACTTTGAATTAAGAGAAGGTTTTGGAGGTTCCCCATTGAAATCCTTGAAGTTTTCAGCCTCCCCTATCCTGGCCCCAAGCTGGCTGCATGAATAATGCAGTGGTGACAAGTCCTTTGCATGAAAGCATGTCACAGCCAATTCAGTTGCATGGAGGGATGTGTCTAGCTCCACCGCCCACCATGCTAGATGATGGCCCATCCAGGCACACAAACCCTCTAATATATGTGGATGTCTGGGAGGACTAACAAATTCAAACTGTCAACTACACCCAGTCATATGACCCAGAAACAGACTACAAGCATCAAATAGGGCAGGAAAATGGCACCTTTCTAAAAAAGGGGCATTTTCGAAAATGTAACTGAAAATCCAACTTACCAATAAAGAGGTATTCTCAAACACCAAACATAATATTCCTATCTGCTCCCAACTGAAGGGTACCACTTATTAAATGCAATATGTTAACCCAATGCTATCTATGGGAGATGTAGGCCTCACAATAAAGAAAAAACACATTTTCACTACCAGTACATGTAAACTTAAATCACATGTCCTACTTTTTAAATACACTGCACCCTGCCCTCTGGGCTGTGTAGGGCCTACCCTAGACAGGACTTGTACATATTAAAAAGGGAGGTTTGGACCCAGCAGGAGGTTTATCTTGCCAGGTTAAAATGGCAGTTGAAAACAGCACACAACGTGTGAGGCAAGCCTGGGGCATGTTTAAAGGGCTACTTAAGTGGGTGCCACAATAAGTGCTGCAGGTCCACTAGTAGCATTTAATTTACAGGCCCTAGGTACAAGTAGTCCCACTTTACTAGGGATTTATTAGTAAATTAAATATGCCAGTTAAGTGTAAGCCAATGTTATCATGTTTAAAGAAGAGAGCACAAGCACTTTAACACTGATAAACAGTGGTAAAATGCGCAGAATCCTAAAGGCCAGCATAAGCGAAGTCAGCAAAAACAGGAGGATGGAGCAAAAAGTTGGCAAAAACCATGTCAGGTTCAATCACCACTGTTCGGATAAGTCATGGATGCTTGCATAGTTTAATCAAGCTTGATAACCAAATCTGACCAAGTTTCATGAGAGGTCCCCAACATATATGAATCAGACTACTGAGTGGGCAGTACTTCTTGTAAATGGTCAATACTTTAGGGCTTATTCACACTGGTAAATTCAGCCATAAACTTTAGTTTACAGCCAAATCAACCTCAATTCAGCCTGCTATGCAAGTACAATGCAGGACATGTACTTTTAAGTTTTACATGTTCTGGTAGTGAAAAACTCCCAAAGTCTTTTTTCACTACTGCGAGGCCTACTCCTCTCTTAGGCCAGTATTGGGAATTCCTTAATATACTTTTAAGCTTTAATTTCTGATCAGAAAAGGGGTTGCTGAACTGCATTTCATATTATTGGAATGGAAATAATACATCCTCTTTTTGTGTATTCTCTTTAGACTGCCACAAACCGAGGAAGATTAGGTGTGTCTGAGCACTCATCTCCGTTCTGATGGCTCTTGTAAGGCAGGAAGTGTGGAGGGAAGCTGAAACTTACACCTAAATTGGGAGTGCTTGTCCCCACATAAAGGGCTGATTACCCCCTCCTGACAGTCTAGAGACAGAGCTAGGAAGAAAGGACCTATGTGCACTTCAAAGACACTTCTTTGAAGTTAGCCCCCACTCCAGAGGCACATTTGGGTATATAAACTGGGTCTCTGACCCCTACCAAATCAGTATCCTATTGGACATGTGAAGAAGTCTGCCAGAAGTAAGTACTGCAGTGCTATAGGGAGTGCCACTCAGCTGGACTGCTTTCCAAGAAGGACTGCTCTCTACTTTGATGAGTTACCCGGCTGATCTCTGCCGTACGGAGGCAGGACTGGACCCCTCTTATCTGAACTCAATGACTCCAAGAGCTTGTTGGCTCGCCCCATGTACTCCTGCAGTCTCCGGGACATCAAAGGCTGCCTGCAACCAGCACCTGGACTCTGTCTGCTGTGAGTCCTGCTCTGCCAAGTGGTGCCAATCTAGTCCAGGGCCCTTGGAAGTGAGTATCTGTGCTTCAAACCAAGAAAATCCATGCATCGACGATATAGCACTGATTGGAACGGTCACATTTCCTCTCAACCCCAAAGCATTTCCGCTGTTGCCTGAATCGCAGACACCACGTTGCTGACTGACGCATTGTCCCCAGATTCTGATGCATCTTCGACCCGGAGCCCCTGAGCACCAATGCATCGATCCAACCCAGCGGTTTGACGACGATGCATCGCCTCAACACCTAACACTGGCTGATTTTGGCACAGTCTTGACACTGCACAGCTCAGACCCAATGCATCGCTTACATCTCCTCGATCAACAGCGACGCATCTCCTCCTCTGCTCTATGCCTCGAGCCCTTGACATTGGCGTTTCTTCCATCCAAGGTACTTTTTCCAGCAGACACTGCGTGGGTTCTTTAGCCGGCTTGCCCCCCCCCAATCACAGTCGGCCTGAAACTTTGGATTTCCCCCAGTGTAGCTCAACCTCAGGGGTGTGGAATTTCTACAGCCCGACGCCCAAGACACATTGTTTGGGTGTCAAGAACAACAACTTTTCATGTTATTTTGTCCTTGAGACAAGTAGGCCCAACCCCCTGCAGCACAAAGCCTTTGACTGCCAGTTTGCAGTACCACATCATGGAGCAGGAAAGGGAATTGTCTGCAGTTGAGGTAATATTTGTGCTTATATGTTAATGCTGATACAGCTTGTATTAATGGTTCATTAATGAAAAGCCTTTATTGTTAGGGTGAGCGCGCTAAATACATGTTGTAACCTGTTCTGACAGTGGTGCCAGTAAACAAAATGTGTGCACAGGGTAGCAGAGTTTAACGATATGAGGATACTTGTAATGCTCCCAGAATGCTCTCTGATTAGATGCAAATGTTTGTAGAAGCTTGAGGATTCTTTGCTTTCAAAATGAAGTGTTCACAAAAAATGCAACTAGGAAAAAAAAATGTTTCACTAAACTACTGTGAAATTTTAGGCACCATTTCTTTGAAGCATCACTCAGTAAAATGTTTTGATGCATGCCAGTATTCCTGAAACTATTTTCATTTTTCCCATAGTCTTGTTGAAACTGGTTTCACTGATTTTTCCATTATGAATATTAACAAGCATTGGCAAAGCCAATAGGTCTGACATTGGTGGGCAGTCTTTTGGTTTTGCCAATACGGGTCTTATTTTGACATGGCTTTTGTAAAACTATTTATTGTTGTGGGAGCTACCAGGCCCTCACCATTGTAGCAAACATTGGCAAAAAGCTAAAATATTTTTTGGTCTCAAAAAGCACACATTGCCTCGTAGTTTCTGGCACTGAACAAAACTACAGATATTAAAATGTAGAAGGGGAGAGGATCTCTTTGTACCAAGTTGACTGGTGGGCAGCCGCTGACAAAACATGGCATCGGCCATTCAAGCCTCATAAAAGTGAGGCTGTGAAGCACATATCATAGGTCACAGGCAAGCTGTATTATAAACTCATCAATAAAAATCATTAGCTAAGCTGACTGAGTGGGTCTGCCCGGTTCAAGCGTGCTGCCTGCTATCTGCCCAGCTACGCTGACAGGACCAGATTCACACCACAGCAGCCAATCACACAGAGGTATATTACAGGCTCTGCTAGCTTAGTGACACTCTGTATGCAGAGAAGTTAAGTTGGCAAGCAGCACGGTGGCTTTCACATTCACCTCGGCCTGACCCAAAACGAGTTAGTGTGAGCGTCTTCTAATGCAGCTGAAAACTGTTGGTGAGCAGATGCAGTTCTCAGCTGTAACCGGGCGGCAGCTTAGATGATGTGACTGCGTGCACCACCGAAAACGAATTAACATAATTTAGCAATTTAAGCGTAGGAGATTATCACACTGTCCCACTTACTTCTAAGTTAGTACGAGGGGAGCAGGCCTAGCTGATGGCAATTGGACTCATTCTGGCTTAACTCCATGATCATGTGCTGCCTCTGGGCTGCTCTGAGGAACCACAGTCTGGGTGGTGGCTGCCACAGTAAACTAGTTATAGCCTGGCCACCACTAGTAGGGGCCGGGGGATCGTTTTGGTGTGTTGCAAGCACAGCAGCTGTGCTGCTATGATTGCCAGCACTACAGGTTCAAGTCAGCCGGCGCCAGTGGAAACAGTTTGGACGTTCACAGGACTTCACCATTACCATTTGTAGTTTTGCGAACAGGCGTCCGTTCATATAAGACACAGGGACAGTGCTTGGTTGCCAACACGCATGGAACTGCGTCACCCGCAGTTCCTTCTTTATTTTATAACCTCGTGCTCCGTGCCCCTCCCGGACACGCAGAGGACGCTATGCAAACAGGGAGAGCCCGCATGGCTCTCCGCTCACTCTTTACATCCCTCCCCATGTTTTACTCCACATGGAAACAGGATTCACAAAAACTTAATAAAAAAAAAAATTAACACAGGACCATGCCGAGCCCTTCAGAAATAATACTTGAGAGAAACAATATAAACAACTAATAACGAAGAAACACGGCAACTCCTTAACACCCCGAGCCCTATTATCGCAAACACTATCCACTTTAAACAGCTGTAAATCTTTCCACGCTGTCAGCATCCGTCTCCAACAGTGTCCTGCCATTACCAGACGGCAACGAAACCCAAGTTATAAGCAATCTATTTGACAGACAAAGTCTTTCAACTGACTGCTCGGTACAGGATTGGGGCGTAAGTCATATCTCGTGCTTCTTGTGCGCAAACCTCCATGCTCAGGAGCACAACCAGGCCGGGTTTGTTCAGTCAGCGTTGGCCCAGTGACACTCTCCATCTCTTTGGCCATCACTGATGGACCACCTGTGATGTCATCTAATTCTCCTTCTTCACCAGCAGACTCCCTCCGGCCAGCTCTCTTAAAATGTGCCACGTTTCGTGTCACTCTTTGTCTTCCTCTGGCCGCAGTTATCATTGATCCCTTTACGCCAATAACCTCCCATACCTCGGGCTCAAACGGTGTTCTAAACTTTCCTCCTCCTCTCCGACATCTCACCACCACTTGATCTCTTTCTTGAAACCCTCGATACTTTGCTCGTCGTTGGACACTCGCCCTCTGATTAGTAGCTCTTCGTCGTTTTTGAGTGGCCTTAACGTCCAATACAGGAGGCTTCCATTTAGGACCTGATGGAATACAGTCACGTGGAGATACTTTGAACATCAAAGAGGAGGGAGCACACCCAGTGGTGCTATGGGGCGTTTGACGATAAGCACTCAGGAATTGATACAAACACTGTTCACTGTCTTCCTTCTGCTCCACTTGAATCCTAAGAGCCCTGTTTGACGTCCGCATGAATCTTTCCACGTCCCCATTTGCTTGAGGCCAGTAAGGCATTAATTTACGATGACGAATTGCCAAACCATCAAGATACGACCGAAATTCTTGCCCCTGGAATGGGGGACCATAGTCAGTTCGAATTTCGTCAGGCAGACCAAACAAAGCAAACGTCTTTTGCAGAACTGGCCGCACACTTTCAAACGCCGTTGACGATACCACCTCAACCACCGGGAACTTAGTATAGGAATCAATTAAAACAGCAGTCAACCTCCCATCCGGAAAACTCCCAAAGTCCATGCTTACTTTAGTCCAAGGTTTCAGAGTGGCCGGTTCGGTCACCACTGGGCAACTCGGAGGTTCCATCGATGTGATGATACAGGAGTGACACTTCCCTACCATTTCATCAACCTGGCGATCCATACCTGGGAACCACACTTTGGCACGTAATCTCGCTTTGGTTTTAGCAGCCCCTTGATGTCCTTGATGATCCAACTCAATCACTCTAGACCAGAGACATTGTGGAAGCACGATTCTTCTTCCCCTCAGAAGCAATCCATCATTATCAGTAGACAGCTCATCACGCACCTTCCATATACTTTGCATAGCCACCTTCTGATCAGGGCAAGGCGCATGTGTCTTCTCTAGAAAATATTTCCATTTTTTATGGCTCAAAGCCTCTTTGACATGACTCAACATCACGTCTTCCTGTGTAGCACTTACAATGTCAGTTACGAGAAGAGCATTAGGACACGCCGACTGCACGACCATGCTGACAAAAACCTCAGTACTTTCCTCATCTTGTTCTTGGTGCGCATCGAACACCTGCGGAAAAGGGTGGCGAGACAGATAGTCTGCTGGATTGTTCGCACCCGGCCGATAAACAACTGTAAACCTATAAGGTTGAAGGAGAACTGTCCATCGTTCAATCCTCGGAGGTGCAAGACGTGGGCTACCCGCAAACAATGAAACCAAAGGTTTGTGGTCAGTCACTACTTGAAACTCGTGCCCGTACAAGTACAAATGAAAATGGCGGCATGCCCATCGAATGGCTAGAGCCTCACGCTCAATCTGCGCATACCTGGCTTCAACTGCAGACAACGCCCAACTGGCATATGCAACTGGGATCCACTCTGGATACCTCTGTTCTTGCAAGAGAACGGCTCCAAGCCCAACGGGGCTCGCATCTACCACCACTTCTGTCCTTCTGCCAGGGTTGAAGTAAGCCATAGTCGCCTTATCTAGCAACGCATCCTTAATATCCATAAAGGCCTGCTGTGCTTCTGGAGTCCAGTCCCAACGGTGTTGCCCTTTCGTGAGTCGGAGAGGTTCAGACATGGTGGCCAGATGTGGTATGAACCTTCCACAATACGTGGCGATCCCTAGAAAACTGCGAACTTCCGTGGGACTTTGCGGAACAGGAGCCTGACGGATGGCTTCAGCCTTCCATGGGTCTACTTGCAGACCATCTTTCGAAAACACATAGCCGAAGAATTCGACGGAGGTTTGATAAAAGGCACACTTCTTCTTGTGAAGTGTTAGCCCTGCTTCAGTCAGCCGTTTCAACGTTGCTCTTAGATGGCGATGATGCTCCTCTCTCGTCTTGGAGTATATCAAGATATCATCACTTAAGTTGATTACTCCCGGTAATCCCGACAACGTTTCTCTAATCGCATTCTGAAACACTTCGGCAGCGGAGGACACTCCAAAGCTTAGTCTCTTGTATCTTCTCAGCCCCACATGTGTCGAGAAGGTAGTGATGTTCCTGCTTTCGGGGTCTAGCTCCAGCTGATGATACCCCGCATTGAGATCCAACTTTGAGAACTACTGCGCCCCATTCAGATCTGCAATGATGTCATCCATGGTGGGCGTTATGTGCCTCTCCCTCCGAATAGCCTTGTTTGGCAGGCGCATATCGACACAGAGGCGAATTGCTCCCGGCTGCTTGGGTTTCGGCGCAATCACCAACGGTGACACCCATGGCGTAGGCCCACCCACCTTCTCGATGACTCCTTGGTCTTCCAACAGCTGCAGCTCTTTCTCAACGACAGGTCGCAGGTGAAATGGCACCCAACGATGTCTTAGTGCCACCAGAACCACATTGTGGTCTATAAGCAATTTAATGCATTTTCCTTTTAGCCGTCCCAACCCCTCAAAGAGCTGCGGGAACTCATTGAGAAGGCGTTCCACTTGAGTATCGTATACTTGTCGTGCAAAGAACACCAGCTCTAACTCTTCTGCAGTGTGACACCCTAGCAAAGTGCTGCGATCCCCAGCCACCACATAGAACTTTGCTTCCGTTGATCTGTCCCCGCTGCTTACAGCCACCTCCACTATTCCCTTGAGGGGAAGGGGGTCTTGCCCTCCATAGTTATATATCTTAGTAGCTGTCGGGGTAAGTGGCGGGGCAGGTACTAGTTTTTGGAAGAGAGTTTCATCCATGACATTGACAGATGCTCCTGTGTCAATGAGTACGGAGACAAGCATGCCATTGATGTGAACGTCACTCATGGGCGGCGGTCTCATTTTCCGTGTCTTTCCTCCCGTGAAGGATATCACAAAAATGTCCTCTTCTTCGTCTTCCTCAAAGACCGGGCCACTCGCCGCCGCCTGGTCCCTTACCTCCTCCGTACTTTTGGATACCGCTCTGACACTTGTATCCCGTCCCCTCTGCTCTCCTGGCTTGTTCCTCCTGGACCTGCACACTTTAGCAAAATGATTTGGCTTGCCACAGCGGTTGCAGGACTGTCCTTTTGCTGGGCATCCCATGTTCGGTCGGTGTTCATAGCCACAGCTTCCGCAGGCCCTATCACTGGGTTTGGCAGGGTTTATCTTGCGCTGTGCTGCCTGACGTGTCTGGATAGCATCCACTTGTTCCTCTTTTACCTGGACTACACGAGACGATGACGCTGCAGCTAACGACTGACCTCTCACGGCCGCCATCGCATCTGCTCGTACTGCAGACAGTTCATGTGACCTTGCAAGAATCAGAATGTCATCAAGGGACATACCCTGTTGTTGAAGAATAAGCTTTCTCAAGGCATTGGATCGGCAGCCCTGGATGATCTGCGCTCGGATCTCCTCTTGCTGGTTGAGTCCTGTGCACGAGCTCACTAGTTTTCTCAACCTAGCGTAAAACATGTCCATCGACTCGACTTCGGTCTGTTGTGCCTGTCTCAGTTTGAAACGTTCGTAATCTGAGTAAGTTGAGGATCAAAATGCCTGTTCAAAGCAGTTACTGCTGCGTCAAAGTCAGCCTTGTCCCCTGTATCAGGGAGAGAATCAAAGAGCTCCTGTAGTTCATCTCCACCCATCAGCAGCATTACAGACCGCCGCACTGCCCCATCTGTTTCCCGGGTGGCGCAGAAGTAATTTTCTAAGCGATTTATCCATAAGCGCCACCTGGGTGCAGCAGTAGCCGGGTCAATCAGTTGGCTAAATGGTGGTAACGAAGTGAGTGAGGAGTGAATACTATTGTTTAGCTGTGCTGGGAGTTGGGGGTTCCCTGGTGGCGGTGGAGGATTGGCATTGTCTTGTGGTGGGGCACTCATGTTTGCACCCTCTCACTCCAGTGATATACAAGAGTTAATGTTGTCTTTTTTTTTTTAATGCCTATTTTAATTTTTATTTTTGTAGGCTCCACCCTCCTTTCGTTTCTTTTTTTTTTTTTATCTTCAAGTTCCTTTTCTTTTATTGAACAAATGCCCTCTTCAAGTTCCTTTTCTTTTATTAAACAAATGGCCTCTGTTACTATTTCTCATTTTATTTTATTTTTTTTCCTGCTCGCACTTTAAAGTTGGTCTCCTCGCTCTAAGGTGGAGACACGCCTTCCCGGCATCTGAATGGGAAATCCCCCGGCCTCGGGGAAGACGCGCGTCAGTATCTGCTGCTCTCTCGCAGCACAGAGACGCTCGGAAGCGGAGCGCTCGGCACGCGTCAGTTTCAGCTGCTCTCCAGCAGCGAGGAGACGCCCTGAGGTGGAGCGCTGGAGCTCCGAGTGGTGTTTGCCGTCTGGGGGCGGGGCGCGGCTCACCGTTTTTGGCTTTCTCGATCGGGAAGCCGACCCGCACTTCCTCTTCACACGCTGCGAGGCAGTCCGGTTCCACCGTCGCCTTCGTCTTCACTCGCTCCGCAGCCGACACCGCACCACGATTTCCTCGGTATGTTGTTCCTCCCAGCAGGGGCCTGCCAGCTTTATGTCGTCATTTTGTTTATTGTATTTACTGCGTGATGCCTCGACATCCCGCTCGTCGCCTGTAGTTTTGCGAACAGGCGTCCGTTCATATAAAACACAGGGACAGTGCTTGGTTGCCAACACGCATGGAACTGCATCACCCGCAGTTCCTTCTTTATTTTATAACCTCGTGCTCCGTGCCCCTCCCGGACACGCAGAGCACGCTATGCAAACAAGGAGAGCCCGCATGGCTCTCCGCTCACTCTTTACACCATGGCGTGCGAGCAGCGACAAGCTACGCAGCTCTGCCATTGCAGTCAAAGCTTTATTCAATGATGATTAGATCTCAACTGTCGCCTGCTGAGTGCCCGCGCTCCGAGAGCGGCACGACAGAGCTAGCAAAATGTGTATCACAACTCATTTCCTCACTTCACCTGGCTGACATGGTCCATTAATCAGTGACTCCCGACGTAATGCTGCACCGCGAAGCCGGGTGTCAATATGTCTAACACTGTAGCAGAGTAGCAGCGTGAGCTGCAATCTGCTGAGCCAGCCCCCCGCCCCCCCACCACCCTTGGTGGTGGAAGAGCTTTGTCGATATGATGCATTAAAGCAGTGCTCCAGCTTGAGAGCAGAGGAGGTGCTATAATGCGTGACAATGAATTTCTGTGCGTTGATGCGGAGCACCACACTGACATGTGTTAGTCTAATGTCTGCTAAGCAATACTTGGCAGGGCTGCGGTTAGAGGAACCCCACTTCTGCAACCTGTGAAGAGGGAGGTGAAATAGATCGGGGTGAGACTTGATTGTCCGCTTCTCCCATTCTATCCTCATCCCCCTAGAAATGCTGATGTTGTGTGCAGCGTGAGGGCTGCATTATTGAGGGGAGCGCTCATCTATGGAGCTTGCCTAAGCACAGGGAAGAATTATACCATGCTGTGGTAGTGCTAAAACTTACTCCATAGAGAGCCCCCACTCGGCGCCTACACTGCAGAAGAATTTGACTCTCACTAATTCAGTTCTTTATATTGTATATTGGAATTGTGTAATATACTTTACGAATATAAGCACATTTAATCTTCAACACCGCTGGACACCGATCACCTATTTTAATGAACTTCACAGCTCTTCTATGATGGGCAGCTGGTAGATCCGTGTTGGGGCCTCACATCCTGTTGGTACAGACTCGGTCCGGGTACCATGTGGGACAGAGGGGGGCACGAGGCCCAGACTGGTGCTCTGCATTACTGACTGATTGCCAGGGAGAAGCAGAGGGCCCAGTCGGCATAGGCTGGTCAAGGCTGCCTGGCAGGATTCGGTTTTTCTGGTGAGCATGGACTTTAATAGTTTAATATATAGTTTATTTTATGATGCAAATGACAATCTCTTGCATCCACAAACTATTATCTTTTTTGTATTTAACTACGCGTGTGCCTGCATATGTGAACAGAACTTTAATGAAGTACTGCTTGTGAAAGACTTGTTTAATATCATTGTTATAAATGTGTTTAACAGTACGATCAGGTTACAAGGACACTAGGGTAGTTCTCTTCTATTTCTGGTGCTCAGCAACAGTTTTAAGATCTTCCTAGAGTTTCTCATTGCTCAAATGGGTGTAATTTCTAATAGGTGTATGTTTTCCTCAGCTTCACTGCTTGATTTTGCTCGCGATAAAAGTAAGCTAGAATTATATGTCCGGACCGGAGGCTCAGATTATGCTTCTTTTTCTATGCTTTATTACAGACAGCAGCCAATCAGAGAAGATGTTATTAAAGAAAAACATATCCCAACATTCCAAGGGAATACAGGTCACAACCATATGGTGTACAGTATATAAACATCAGAGGCTAATGAACTTCCTCTTTTTTTGCTGCTTTGCAGCCAGTTAAGTGCCTTTTCATGTTCTATGGTTTTTGCTTACTGTGCCTTGCGGGTTTACTAGCACTTGTGCTTGCCGCGCTGACTAAATTTCTTTCATTGTGGAGCGGGAGCATTTAACGAGGCTTTGCCCGTAATTATATATTTAGTCCCTCGGGACTTGGAACTTTACACTCACACACGCACGCACGCACGCTAGTTTCTCTTTTATCGCCCGTTTTCCTTTTTCAAAGGATGAAAGGCAGTGTTTCCAGAGGAACAACAGTGCGCGAGTGGATTCTTTTAGCTGCTACTTCCCTCTACAACCTCGTAGCAGTGCTCCTTTATGTTAAGAACTTTGGCTTCCTTACGCCCCGAGACCTTTTGATTGGCTCAGGGTTGTAAAATAAGCATAGGCTTTGCCTAGAGTGCTGCAGGCTGCTCCCTCCACACTCTATATTTGAACATTTTAGCCTGCTGGGGTTATATTGAACTCCCCCGACTGTAGCCTTTGGCTACCATAGAATTTGCAGTCCTTGGGACGTTTTTACCATAAACATGGCTCAATCTTACTCCTATGAGGAAGAAGAATATTTTGGGGGCGAATCCCCATCTTTTGAAGAGAATCTTGTTGGTGCCCTTGATAATAGCAGACAACTCTCAGTAAATAAGGCATTAACAAAAGCTCTTGGTCCCCTTACTCACCACTTTGAGAGCTTTGCATGTCAAAGGGTGGCTTCCTCCCATTACGCCCGCGAAGAGGTCCAAGCAAGCCAACCCTCTACCTCTAAGGGTAAATCGAAAGCCAAACAATAGGCTCATTCAGAACATTTTTATAAGCGGTCGGCATCCATTCAGAAAGAGCATGGATATAGCTCCTCTCAACATCATGACGTTCTTGAGACAGACCAGTCCTCAGACCATTCTTCTTCTAAACACTCTTCAGATTCTGACTCTGAGGTGGATCCCGGTGACCAACCTGGCCTGAGCAAACGGAAAAGGTCAGATAAATAAAAGAACCCAGTTCCTAAGGTCCCTCGGGTGTTGATTTTTTAATCCGGAAGACATTATCCACCCTCGCGCCTCAAGCTGGACCCCACCTCCGGAGGTAGCTTTGTACCTCCAGGAACACATCAGGGCAGGATTAGACAAAGATGTGAGAACCAGGCTATGAGTAGAATTCCCTAGGCCAGACCTTGAAGGTAAGGGCATTGACACCCCGGATATCGACCCTACTTGGGTCACATTTATGAAAAAAATGGGCCAAGGATCCAAAAAATGGTCTTGACCGTGCCTGGAGGTCCTGCCAAGATAAGCTACTTGATCTTTCTGGACCCCTTGCTAAAATCCTAGAACTGAGTCTAACGCTCCAATTGACCCAGATGTTCTTGTGGGTTGGGCTCAGAGAGCCATTTGCCACCTGGGTAATGCCAGCATGGCGATCTCTACCCAGAGAAGGCACTCCATTTTGATGCGCATCGACCCCCAACTTAACGAGCTCGCTACTTCTGAAGCAGGGCAGGTGGCCCAGGGCCTCCTATTCGGAGCCCCTTTCATTAAACACCTCTCATAATTCGCAGCTACCTTCAATTCAATTGACAAAGCACAGTTATCCCTCAAGAAAGTTTTCAGGGAAACTTTTTCAGAGGGCTGGACGTATGCGGGGTCGCTCGTCAGGATGCGCCTATTATCAAGGCCCCAGACGTGATTCTTTTGCCCGCGGACGTGGGTATAACAGAGACCAACAAACAGACTCCATGTTTTACCCCTCACAGCCCTGAGGAGGTAGGGGCCATTATAAAAAAAACTACTACAAGGGACAAGATGCCTCCCAGGACTCTCCCAACTCAGGTGAGACTCATTCCTTCCTCAGAGGTGGTTCTTGGGGGCAGAGTTCAGACTGGTCTTATGAATGGCAAAAATTGACCAAAGATCCATGGGTGTTAAAACTCCAACTTGAAGCCTTGAATGGTTTCTATCATTCCCCTTTTCAACAGTCTCTCCCCCTTCCCCATTTTTCCCGTCACAACCAAGAGGTTATAAGTCTGGAAGTTCAGGCTCTTCTAAACAAAGGGGCGATCTGCCATGCTGTTCCCCATCTGTAGGAAAGTACCATCTTGCCTGGCATTTTACCCCCATTTTTACCGTATGTATGTTTTTGCCTATGTGTCACTGGCATCCTGCTAGTCAGGACCCCACTGCTCATAAAGTATGCCCTGTATGTGTTCCCTGTGTGGTGTCTAACTGTATCACTGAGGCTCTGCTAACCAGGACCTCAGTGTTTATGCTATCTCTGCTTTTAAAATTGTCACTGCAGGCTAGTGACTAATCTTACCAATTCTGATTGCCACACTGGAACACCCCTATATTTCCCTAGTATATGGCACCTAGGTACCCAGGGTATTGGGGTTCCAGGAGATCCCTATGGGCTGCAGCATTTCTTTTGCCATCCATAGGGAGCTAAGACAATTCTTACACAGGACTGCTACTGCAGCCTGAGTGAAATAACATCCACGTTATTTCACAGCCATTTTACACTGCACATAAGTAACTTATAAGTCACCTATATGTCTAACCCTCACTTGGTGAAGGTTAGGTGCAAAGTTACTTAGTGTGTGGGCACTCTGGCACTAGCCAAGGTGCCCCCACATTGTTCAGGGCAAATTCCCCAGACTTTGTGAGTGCAGGGACAGCATTACACACGTGCACTACATATAGGTCAATACCTATATGTAGCATCGGTAACTCCGAACCTGGCCATGTAGCATGTCTAGGATCATGGAATTGTCAACCCAATACCATTCTGGTATTGGGGGGACAATTCTATGCATCCCCGGGTCTCCAGCATAGAGCCCGGGTACTGCCAAACTAACTTTCCGGGGTCTCCACTGCAGCTACTGCTGCTGCCACCCCCTCAGACAGGTTTCTGCCACCCTGGGGCCTGGGCAGCCTGGTCCCAGGAAGGCAGAACAAAGGATTTCCTCCGAGAGAGGGTGTTACACCCTCTCCCTTTGGAAATAGGTGTGAAGGGCCTGGGAGGAGTAGCCTCTTCTGGCCTCTGGAAATGCTTTGAAGGGCACAGATGGTGCCCTCCTTGCATAAGCCAGCCTACACCGGTTCAGGGATCCCCCCAGCCCTGCTCTGGCGCAAAACTGGACAAAGGAAAGGGGAGTGACCACTCCCCTGACCAGCACCTTCCAGGGGAGGTGCCAAGAGCTCCTCCAGTGTGTCCCAGACCTCTGCCATCTTGGATGCAGAGGTGTGAGGGCACAATGGACAGCTCTGAGTGGCCAGTGCCAGCAGGTGACGTCAGAGACCCCTCCTGATAGGTGCTTACCTTTCTCTGTAGCCAATCCTCTTCTGAGGGATATTTAGGGTCTCTCCTGTGGGCATCTCACCAGATAACGAATGCAAGAGCTCACCAGAGTTCCTCTGCACTTCCCTCTTCGACTTCTGCCAAGGATCGACTGCTGACTGCTCCAGGATGCCTGCATAACCGCAACAAAGTAGCAAGAAGACTACCAGCAACATTGTAGCGCCTCATTCTGCCGGCTTTCTCGACTGTTTCCTGGTGGTGCATGCTCTGAGGGCTGTCTGCCTTCACCCTGCACTGGAAGCCAAGAAGAAATCTCCCGTGGGTCGATGGAATCTTCCCCCTGCTAACGCAGGCACCAAACTTCTGCATCACCGGTCCTCTGGGTCCCCTCTCATCCTAACGAGCGTGGTCCCTGGAACACAGGAGCTGGGTCCAAGTGTCTTCGACAGTTCAGTGGCCCTTTTGTCCAAATTTGGTGGAGGTAAGTCCTTGCCTCCCCACACCAGACAGTAATCCTGTGTACTGCGTGATGTGCAGCTGCTCGGTCTTCTGTGCACTTTTGCAAGACTTCCTTTGTGCACAGCCTACCCCAGGTCCCCAGCACTACGTCCTGCATTGCCCAACTCGCTGAGTTGGACTCTGACGTCATGGGACCCTCCTTTGTTGCTCTGAGTCGACCGTCGTCCTCAGATCTTCTATGTGCCTGTTCAGGTGTTTCTGCGGGTGCTGCCTGCTTCTGCGTGGGCTCTCTGTGTTGCTGAGTGCCCCTTCTGTCTCCTCCTCCAAGGGGCGACCTCCTGGTCCTTCCTGGGCCCTGGCAGCACCCTAAATCCTCATCCGCGACTCTTGCAGCTAGCAAGGCTTGTTTGCGGTCTTTCTGCGTGGAAACAACTCTGCATCCTCCAGCACGCCGTGGGACATCTTCTGACCAAAGGAGAAGTTCCTGGCGCCTTCCGTAGTTGCAGAATCTTCGGCTTCTTCCACCCGGAGGCAGCCCTTTTGCACCTTCATGCGGTTTTTAGTGGGCTCCTGCCCCCCCCCCCGACACTTGCGTGACTCTTGGACTTGGTCCCTTCCTTTACAGGTCCTCAGGTCCAGGAATCAGTCTTCAGAGTTTTGCAGTCAGTTGTTGTCCTTGCAGAATCCCCTATCTCGACTTTGCTGTCTTTCTGGGGTAGTAGGGTAACTTTACTCCTACTTTTCAGGGACTTGGGGTGGGGTATCTTGGACACCCTTAGTGTTTTCTTACACTCCCAGCGACCTTCTACACACTACACTAGGCCTGGGGTCCATTCGTGGTTCGCATTCCACTTTTGGAGTATATGGTTTGTGTTGCCCTTAGGCGTATTTCTTCCTATTGCATTCTATTGTGTTCTACATTGTTTGCATTACTTTTTTAACTGTTACCTGATTTTGGTTTGTGTACATATTTGGTGTATATTACTTATCTCCTAAGGGAGTATATCCTCTGAGATTCTTTTGGCATATTGTCACTAAAATAAAGTACCTTTATTTTTAGTAACTCTGAGTATTGTGTTTTCTTATGATATAGTGCTATATGATATAAGTGGTATAGTAGGAGCTTTGCATGTCTCCTAGTTCAGACTAAGATGCTCTGCTATAGCTACCTCCATCAGCCTAAGCTGCAAGAACACCTCTAATCTGCTAATAAGGGATAACTGGACCTGGCACAAGGTGTAAGTACCACTAGGTACCCACTATAAGCCAGGCCAGCCTCCTACATCATCCAAGGGGCTTTTTAAGCCCCATCTTTCTGGTAGACAAGAAAGGGGGGTGGGGGGGGGGGGGAGGTCAAGACTAGTTCTCAATCTCAAGGAATTCAATGCCTGGATAGTTTACAGGCATTTCAAAATGGAAGGAATTAATCTTCTAAGACATCCTTCAAGAAGGGGATTGGTTGGTACGCCTGGATCTAAAGGATGCATACCTGAGCATTCCAATTTTTCCCCCTCATCGCCGTTTTCTTCAATTCTTTTGGCTAGACCAATGTTTTGAGTTCCAAGTCCTTCCCTTTGAGCTTTCTTCCGCTCCTTGGTGCTTTACCAAGTTGATGAGACCAGCGGTGGAGTCTCTTTGCGCTCGGGGTGCGTCTGATTGTTTACCTCGACGATCTGATCCTTATGGCTCAGGACCCCTCAGTCCTACAAGACCACTTGACATGGACAATCCACCTTCGTCAGAGTCTGGGTTGCTTAGTCAACCAACCCAAATCTTGTCTCCTGCCGTCTCAGCAGATAGACTTCTTGGGTTTCCGGATAGATCCGGTGAAGGCCCAATTGATTCTTCCCCCTCAAAAGGTTCACAACATATAGAAAGAATTGCACCTTATTTTGTACAAACAGAAGGTGTCAAGCGATATTCCCGGGTTCCCTTCACTACAGAGCCCTGCAACATCTCAAGATCTCATCTGCAGAAGGGCCTGTCATACGCGGACAAGTTTCCTCTCTCAATGGAGGCCTGCTCAGAAATAGCATAGTGGCTATGCAATCATATGGAGGCCTGGAATGGTCGAGCGATATTCAGCACTTCCCCAGATGTGATTCTGGAATCGGATGCCAGCAGATGGGGCTAGGGAGCCCGTTGCGGGTCTTTGACCACAGGAGGTTGGTGGTCGGAGGAGGAACTTCACCTCCACATCAACTGCCTGGAACTTCTAGCTGGTTCCTTTGCGATCCGAAGTGTATCTCCCCTGAATCGGATTGTTGCATTCTTTTGAGAATGGACAACATCTCAGCGGTCGGATATGTGAACAAACTGGGTGGCACGAAATCCCAGACGCTGGCTTGGATCGCCATGGAATTCAGGCAATTTTGCCTTCAACGCCACATTTCAGTAATTGCGTAATACCTGCCAGGGGTGAACAATGCAGTAGCGGACTGGAATTCCAGATTCCTTCAGGATGGGAGCTACTCCCAGAAGTGTTTTACCATCTGAACCAGAGCTGGGGGTTCTTTCACAATAGACCTATTTGCCTCAAGATTGAATCGCCAGCTTCCCCTCTTCTTCAGCTGGAGACCGGATTCGGATGCAATGTCCACGGACGCCTTCCTTCAGGACTGGTCTCTTCATCGAGGATATGCTTTCCCCCCTTTCAGCATGATCCCTCGAGTCTTGACTCAAGTTCGCCACCAGAGAACCGAGATTGTTTTAGTGACCCCCCTCTGGAGAGCTCAAGCCTGGTTCCCTCTAGCTCTGGAGTTGTTGTGCGATTTTCCTCTTCTGATTCCTCTGCGGTATAATCTATTGCTTGACCCTCTAGGGAAACCCCATCCGTTAATTGTGACAGGCAAATTACGCCTGGTGGCATGGAAAATTTCCGGCAACAATGGCTCTTGCCAGGCATTTCTGAACAAGCTTCCAGCTACATTCATCAGGTTTGGTCTTCCAGCACACATAAACGCTATGCCTCCGCCTGGAAGCGATGGGTTCATTGGTGTGCGGAACAGGATTCAGATCCCTTTAATGGTAATGTCAATCTTGTAGTTAATTTTCTAGCATTGCTTGCTGCATCTGGTCTGGCCTACAGATCTGTTAATAATTATAGATCTTCTATCTCTGCCGGGCATGTTCCAGTCTCGGGTAAAACCAGCTGGTGAACACTTTGTGGTTTGTAAGTTGAGAGGCATCCGCCTTTCTAATCCACCCCTATCTCGGTACTCGTCTCTATGGGACATTATTGTTGTGCTTTCTTTTATTTCCTCCTGGCCAGATAATAGTTTTCTGTCACATAAGCAACTGCCAGCTAAACTTACCATGCTCCTGTGTCTCATCTCCTGCAAAAGAGTGTCAGATATGAAATCTCTGCACCTGGCAGGAAGGAGTTTTTCCCCTAATGGGATTTCTTTTTCTATCTCCAGACGCACTAAGACAGGTACTATGTCTGTGTCCTACCCGACCTTTCCCCACAATTCCAAACTGTGTGTTGTTCAATGCTTAAAAGCTTATGAAGCAGCTACAGATGAATTCATGAGAGATCCTAGGGGACAACTATTAATTGCTCTTCAGAAACCTTTCAATCCATTCTTATTGGCTACTTTGGCCAGATGGATTAGATGGCTTCTTTCTGAAGCAGGAATTGATGTTTCCATTTTCGGGGCACATTCAGTTCGCGGATAAGATTAGAAGATATCCTGAGAGCAGCGGACTGGTCCTCGGAGTCGACATTTAAGACCTTCTATTACAAACCTATTTTAGATATTGCATCAGTGGTGGTAAATCAGCTTTGAACTAGCATAATCTGAGCCTCCGGTCCTGACAGAGAATAAATACTTTCTGAGCTTTCGCATCAGGAATTTTCAATTCTATTAAAGACACGGAGGCGAGGATTACCCCCCCCCCCCCCCGATTATAACAATAAGGCATCTTAGGAGTTAAGTATTTTGATATATTCTCAGTAGATTGGGAATTCCTTTTCTTGGTGCTTCGACGGGCGGGCATTGGACTGAGGTTCTGACGCCTAGTGCGAGCGCTGTACACTGACCCATCGGCCCGGGTACAGTTCAACGGAACCATGTCATCAATCTTCCAAATCAGGCGGGGCACGAGACAGGGTTGCCCGCTCTCCCCCCTTCTCTTCGCCCTAGTTATTGAGCCTTTAGCTCAGATGTTTTGGTCAGATCTGGAATATTGTGGCTGGAAATGGAGTCACGCCAGAGAGGACAGAATAGCTCTATATGCAGACGTTGTGCTGCTATATATGGACACACCTAGTGTATCGGGCCCACGCAGTCTCCTACTCCTCAAAAGCTACGCACTGGCATCAGGCTTGAAAATAAACACCACAAAGTCAATACTAGTCCCCCTGGTAAACGCCTGTGACTGTTTTGATTGGCAAGACATGATACCACTTCGTAGACTAAGCTTCAAATATCTGGGGTTCTGGGTGACTCTCCTACCAGAACGGACATGGGCAAAGAACCTAGATTCGCTGGTGATGAGAGTCAAGACTGACCTGCAGAGATGGCAGACACTGCCGCTGAATGTAATGGGATGACT
This sequence comes from Pleurodeles waltl, assembly GCF_031143425.1. Lineage (NCBI taxonomy): Eukaryota > Metazoa > Chordata > Amphibia > Caudata > Salamandridae > Pleurodeles > Pleurodeles waltl. Next base: position 740,339,138 of record NC_090450.1, on the reverse strand, counting down.
TGCTTTATATAAAATGATGATTCTACCCAGATTACTATAAGCTTTCCAGAACTTCCCCTTTCCAATCCCCAAATCGTGGTTCCGGTCCCTAGAGGCAGCCACAACATTATTTCTCAGGGGAGGGGGGGGGGCGGGGGGGGGGGGGAGCCATACACCGAGTGGCGGCAAGATACTGTAGGAAAGGGATATATGAAGGGGGACTAGGAGCATCTGACCCATACTTGTATTATCTGGCGACACAGTTGCTGGTAATACATGATTGGTTTAACGGGGGCTGGTCGGACCCTGCATACCAGGTGGAGTTGGGAATTCTGGGCTTCCCGCCCATCCTGGATATGTTATTTGGTACACCCCTCCCACACTCCATGGAAGCGACTACCAAGGCAGTTTTTCTGGCTTGGAGAGTGGCGCTAAGGCACACCCGCTGGAACACGGTGATCACTCTGCAGACTCCGTTATGGAGGGGGAGGTGGATGAGCGTCACAGCTGCGCTGGAGGGCTTTACAGAATGGGACTTACTAGGTATTTCTTTGGTCGGGAAAGTCTGGAAGGGAGAGACACTAAAGAGACTTCCTGCTCACCAAAACACAGTTCTTTAGATACCTCCAACTTAGACACGCCATAGGAATACATATTACGAGAAAAACCACTACCAGAATTTAGTCCGCTCAAAGCCAAATTACTTATGGGAAACCTGGGTGGGAAAGTGGTCTCACAAATCTACAAAATGTTAGTTAGCAACACACCAGAGGGCTTGGATCTGACTAGGATGAGACGGGAGGCCCGGTGGGTGCCCTGGAAGACTGGGAGTGGGAAGAAGCATTGAGAGCCCCTAGGACACTAGCCATATCGGCAAAACTGCGCACCATACAGCTTTTCTACCTCCACAAACCATACCTAACACCAGCTAGACTTTACAGAGCCGGGCTGAGGCCAGATGGCCGATGTCCTCGCTGCGCGGGGACCCAGCTGATTTCTTTCACATGGTATGGTCCTGCCAGGTAGTGCGGACCTACTGGGAGAGAGTACTAAATGACCTAAACAAGATATTGGGAATGGAATTGCAGCTCTCGCGGGTATGGTACTGCTGGGGGTAATGAAGATGTAGTGAGGTCACGGGCGAGGCGAGCACTCGTCGGGGTCGCCCTCTTAGTGGCAAAACGAGACATCGCTGCAGCTTGGACCTCGTCCTCTGGACCATCCCTACTGAAATGGAGAACAGGAATGGATTGGTGTGCAAATCAGGAGAAGAGAGTGTACGAATTGAGGGGATGACCTCGGAAATATGATAAGATATGGAGTCCCTGGCTAGGGGCGTGGTCACAGACTGGACTGATTCAACCGTCCCATGGCTGTGCCTAGTTAAAATAACATATATTCTCCCTCACATATGCAAATGTTAACAACACAAAAACTTAACTGCTGTGCTCTGTCTGTACCAAATGTTTAGAATTACATTTTTATGAAAAACAATATTTTTTTTATTTTGTTTTAATAATAAACAAGGATTATGGTAACTATCCAAACGATTGTTGACTAACATATCTCCTAGAAGGCCCCACAATCTCATATCCAGTAAAATGTAGTCAATAACACTTGAAAATGTACTCCTCTTAACAGTTTTGGCCATCCCAGAATCGGATACTGTGCGGCCATTTACGGTTCTCAAATCCCAGCTAACCATCAGGGACACTATTTTAAGTGCAGTAGCTGAATCATTTCCGCAATATTTCCCATTTATTGGGGAAATATTTCACAATTCATCCTCAGTGACCTCTTTCAAAAGTGGGAAAGGCTCAAAAGTAATGTGAAAATCCCCTGCCAATATGGTCTTTACATCAATGTTAATTTTCCCTAATAACTCCTCTAATAGGAGTAGAGTTGAGGCCTCATTGTTCCCATTTCCCTGTTGTACATAGATATTAATAAAAGCAATACGTGTGCCACAGAGGAAAGTAAAAAATAACACACAAAATATCAAGTGAATCTACTTGCACAATCTCACGAAGGCTGGGTAAATCATTCTTTAGCAATATCAGCGGACCCCCACTTCCCCTCCCAAATTTACGGAGTGGTTTAGCCTCTATACTATAAGACGTGAAACCATCAATGAGTATTTTTTCCTGTGGCCCAGGTCTCTTGGAACATACAGATGTCACAGTTTTCTATGTAAGATCGCCACTCAGCGTCAAGTAATTTGTGTCTAATTCCAGCTAAATTCCAGGGCATCAATATAAGCTGACTATTGGAGAGGACTTTTGTTCCACTTCTCAAAATACTTCCCAAGTTGTTGTAACTTCTTAGACTCCTCTAGTCGAATGGAGCGGTCAATAATGCTTTGTGAGACAGCCCCATGTGCTGTGAGTGTAGGATTCATAGTAGACCCTCCCTCCCTTGTGGTCCTCAAAAAGATGCTAGTGCTCCTATATCTACTATTGGATCACTATCTATAACGCTGAAACAGTCACTGGGGCAATCAGAGTCAAATCCTTCCCCAAACAGGTTCTTAATGTTATTCCCTATTATGTTAGGGCTAGGTAGACAGGGAATGGCTTCCGGGTCAGCCCCTGTACACAGTCAATCCACTTTATCAAGGGAAGCAGATTCATGAGGAGGAGTACTTGAATCATAGGTAGACTGTTCCTGTTGTGAACACAATGTAACAGCCCCTTTGCATTTTTCTCCTGGCCCGATTTTCGGAGGGAACAATTTTAGACCAATTGTTGACAATTTGCTTTTCTTAAGATGGCATGTACGTTGCTAAAAATATACACGATTGTTGACCAGAGTGCTGGATCTTAGCGGAGCTGTGATGTAATCCTTAGTAGCCTGTTTTGATGAAAACCTATTTGTATGTACGATATCCAGCCTAATTACTGGTAAGCAACAACGTTGGTTTATAAGTCAACATATAACTTTAATAATCAGGGACTCTGTGTTCTCATAAGAGCCTTCTTTTAGCTTGGGCACTTGGGTTAAATAAATCAGTTTCCTAGAGTATACATGATTGTTGGTTGCCCTTTGAAAGGTTCTTCCGATCAAGGCATGCTGTTTCTCTAGATTAAAAGTGTTGCTGGTCTAAATATTGTTTTTAGTTTAAACCATCTAAGGAATTCTTATACTCTTGATAACCACTGGTACTCTGATCACCACTGGGATTGGTACGAGCTTTAGCCCACTCAAGATGTGGGTTAGACTTCAGATCATCTAATTTTTTTTTTATTGTCACAGGAGCCAAGAGATATGGCTGGTGCATAGAGGGAGGGCCTCTTAAGTTCCCCTCGCGGCTAATGCCTTGCTATTAGAATCATTGCAGCTGCCCAGACATGGACACCTGCACTCCCCTAGTTTTGCTGTTAAATTGTCCTTCCTTTTAACAAGCATGGCGACCAGTGATTACAAGTTCATTTAATTCATTCTGTAGCACTGCACAGTCCAAAATGGAATCTTTTGCTGATTTATTGGGGTCTAACCTCCTCACTAAGGGGTGTGTTGATGCTATCAGGTACGGCTAAAGCTGAAAACCTGTATGAACAAGGTATTATTTTGTTAATTGTCACAGTTGGGGAGAGGGGAATGCTGGGCAGGGCTTTATCGATGTTAGGAACTTCGACTACTTCGGTCAGATCACAAGAGATATTGGTGCTGGGCAGTAACGGGGCTTCAGCACCGGCTAAAGTATGCCTTACAGAGCTCCTTGATTTAATTAACATATCAGGGACCTTGCTTCAGGCCCCACTCCTTATCCCTTTGGTCAATTTGCCATTTAACAGTGATTCAACCTCCCCAATAATGTTGTCAATACCTAAAAGGGTGCCTACATCAACACTCAAGTAAGGCCCCTGTGTTTTTAGCCGTGCTAGCTTCTTAGATCTTTTAGTGCTACTTGCTGGTGGCTTTGTATCCCCAGCCTTGCATTTACCCATGGTTACCAACACACCCAACAACTCCGCTCTTGCACAGATTGCTACCTTGTTATGTAGCCTTAATGCCTTATAACCACCCCATGGCTGGAGAACTCTGATTGCTGAGATAATAAATACAATTCAGGCTCCCCCGCAGGAGTTCAAAGTTAGCCACACAATTGAGTGAAAGTGTCCTAGACCTTAAGGCAAAGGATTAAGAGAATAAGCCCAGCCTCGCATGGCCGTGGAGACGGGCCTGGTCTTGGCCCAGGCGCATCCCGCGCAGCGGGAGTGCACAGTTGGTTGAGCACCTCAGGGTGCGAGAATGAAAGTGGGCGTCTCCCCTTGCTGCACTGACTTGTGGTCAGGGTAGTGTAACCCCACCTCGCACCTCCCCCAGCACAAAAGCATAAGGCTAACTTCACAAAGCCAAAAGACCAGAAAATGTTCTTAGATTTCAAACCAGATGAAATTATTAATCCCGAATTAACGGAATAGTGGCTATTGTCTGATGTGGCAGACTATGTGCAGTCCAGACTGTGGAAAGGATCTGAAAAAGAGGTACGCTGAGATTGACCAAAGTATGTCAGTCTTCATGACGAAATATGCTAAAACCCCTAAAAGGGTAATGGTCACACTTTCCGCAGCTGTCAGGATAAGATACTCAAACCAAATCCTTAAACCAAAATTCTGGAAACAGCAGTACAAGCTAAGGAACGGGGTCGTCATTAGATCCAGATGTTCATATGTGATGGTCACAACCAGCAATATGCTTATTCGGTGATGCAAATTGCACAGCCTCTTCCAAGAGACATCACTCCATTCTCATACGAATCAACTCCAAACTGGTGGATGGCATGATCTGAAGTAGGGCCATTGGTTCATGGTCGATTTTTTGGGTACCACTTTGTGAAAGACCTTGGTAACTTTGTTGCCACTTTCTTGATTTAGGATAAGGCACAATCTCCCCTTGAAAAAGGTTTTCAACAGCACACTATTTTTACAACATTGTGGCCGAGAGCTAGGTTGAAGATTCAACCAGGCTTCTTTCAGAAGCCCATGTTCCAGAGGCAGAAGGGGATGAAACCATGCCTAAAATCAGGACAACGTCTACCCCTCTGGGAATCAGCAAGACGGAGGACGTTCCAACAAAACCAACTACCGATGTGGTGCATCTGGGAATGCTGACTCCTCTTATGCAGGTACCCATTATTTCTCCTTTGACAGTCACCATGATGGGCAGGTATGCAATTTCCTTGCTCAGTGGTGCCAAATTTCTAAAGACCCATGGGTTTTGGAGACGGTGCAAGGATTCAGACTGGAGTTCTACGTAAAGCCTTGCCAAAAAATAAAAAAAATAAAACTAAAATCTCACCTCTGTTTTTCCCAAACAAGAGGTGAGTTTTGTAGAGGAAGAGGTTCTAGAACTCCATCACAAAGAGGTGCTTGTAAAGACAACCACACCACACCCTAGGGGCTTTCTCAGTACAGTTTTCTTGGCGCAGAAAAAAAGGGGGTGGCAGCAGATTGGCTCTTATTCTCAAGCACTTCAATTCCTGGGTGGTCTACTGGCATTTCAAAACAGAGGGAATTCATTCACTTTGAGATCTCCTTCGTGAAAATGATTGGTTAGGCAGATTTTATTTAAAAGCTACGTAACTGACCATTCCAATATTTCCCCCACACAGGGGTTTCCTTAAGTTCCACTAGAACACGCGTTGGTACGAATTTACTTCCCTGCCTTCAGGGCTCTCCTCGGCCCCTTGGTGCTTCACAAAACTGATTGAGAAATTCCACAACTTGCTCCGACTTAGGGGGAGGGGGGGGGGGGGAGGGTGTAAAGTTCATAATCTATCGGGACGACCTGATCTTTATGGAGCAAGATTGGGAAAAGGCTCTTTGTCATTTCAATTGCTTGATTCAAATGTTACAAGACCTGGGTTTCATTATCAATGCCCCAAAGTTATGTTTGACCCCTTCTCACTCTCTGGACTTCCTGGGTTTGAAATAGATTCAGTGCAGGCCATTATCAAACTTCCAGCCCGAAAGATTACATTGATCAAGAGGGAGCTGACACATGGACTCTCAAAGCTACCAGTGAAGAAGAGAGCTAGTCAGGATTGTGGGTCTTCTGAAATCATCCATCGAAGTGAATTTTCCTGGCCCTGTTCATTACTGAGCTCTGCAACATGTGAAAATCCTTAATCTTCATAAGGGGCTGTCTTATGTGGAACAGGCCTCCTTGATGGAGGAAGCCAGGCTGGAGATGACTTGGTGGTTGGGCCATATGGACGCTTGGAACGAGAAAGCCCTAGTCAGCAAGATTTGGGATGTCATCAGGGGTGTGGAATTAAAAAAATATATCTACTTATTCATGGGATATGTCCCTTCATAAATCTACTTGTCCTCAAAAAAGAAAAAAAAAAATCTACTTGGGCCTTTGGTGCCATGTAGATCGTCAACACATTTTTAAGAGCTACAATAATAGCCTCTATGATTATGCCAGGGCTAATACTATAGGAGGAATGAATACTAGCAATTTCTTTATTTTGCCACTTTTCCGCAGATCTACATACAGGGGCTGGAGGCAGCAGTAAGCAAAAGTTTTGAGTCTGTGCAAACCTACTAACCTACATGTTTTGGGGTTTTCACTAACATCTCTAATCTTTTCCCATGCTGGAAAAGGTTTGAAATTTACTCCCAACAAGGGCAGAAGTAAATATTTTTCCAGGGTTGGGCAAAAAAGTGGTTGGAGGGAAAGTGCACTTGTAAACACTCAATATATTTTCACATGAGCATATCTACTCATTCTAAAATACAGTTCACAAATATTTTCTAGGAGTACGGTTTCTGGTTTACTTCTGTAAATTCTTGCGAGTTCATGAAATATGTAAATCTGCACTGATGCAAAGACATATCATCGGTGCACTTTTGAGACTTCCTTTAACTGGGCCCCTAATTGGGTCTGGCATTGACCAAGATCTTTTGCTTTTATTAAAAGTCTCTAACCTATACCATCTATCGGTTTGCTTCACTGTGAATGATAGCAATCTGATCTTTCACAAGGAGCCTATCAGCATACAAAGAAGCTTTGTTCAGTGCCAGAAGTTACTGAGGCAATGTGTGCTTTTTGAGACAAAAAAATATTTATGCTTTTTGACAATGTTTCTTAAAATGGTGAGAGCACGGCAGCAGCCACAACAATAAAGTTTTACAAAAGCCATGTCAAAACAAGACACATGTTGACAAAGCCAAAAGAGTGACCACCGATGTTGGACCTTTTGGCTTTGCCAATGCTTTTTTATTTTCGTTTTTTCCCATAATCTTGTTGAAACTGGTTTCGCTGATTTTTCATTACGAATATTTTTGGGAAATACTGGCATGCATCAAAACTTTTTTACTGAATGATGCTTCTAAGAAATGGTGCCTAAAACTTCACAGTAGTTAAGCAAAATGTTTTTTTCCTAGTTGCATTTTTGTGTTAAAATTTTAAGCAAAGAATCAAGCTTCTGCAAACATTTGCATCTAACCAAAGAGCGTTCTGGGAGCATTACATGTATCGTTAAACTCTGGAAATGTGTGTACACATTTTTTTTTTACTGGAACCACTGTCAGTACAGCAGTCCGAGATTACAACAGGTATTTAGAGCACTCACCCTAATAATAAAGGCTTTGCATTATTAAGCAATAAAATACAAACGATCAGCATTAGCATATAGGCACAAATATTACCTCACCTGCAGACAATTGTCTTTCCTACTCCATAATGTGGTACAGTAAACTGGCAGCCAAAGGGTTTGTGCTGCAGGGGTCCGGCCTACTTGTCCCAAAATAAACACAAAAACTGTTGTCCTTGACGAGTTACCCTTGCATATCGTCTGTCTGGAACTTCTAGCGGGATCCTTTGCAATCAGAATACCATATCTGCACAAGTCTCAGTGTTGTATCCTGCAGAAGTCTCAGGCCCTCATTACGAGTGTGTCAGTCTTAAGACTGCCACATTCGCAGTGGAGGGCTGACCTCCACATTACCACTGTGGCGAAATTCCCACGTTTGGACTGCTGGCACATCCACTTTTAGGCCGGCCGATGGCCTGGAGGTGCCGGTGGTCTTAATCCACCAGGGCAGCACTGCAGGCAGCGCTGCCCTGGGGATTACGACGCCCATGTCTGTCAGATTTTGCGTAGCCATTCCACCGCCATGCAAAGGCTGGCGGAAACGGCACCACTCATGCACTTGGCATGTGCATTGCAGGGGCAATGAAAAGAGTGATGGGTGTGGTCGCACCCGATGCACCACAACATTCTCAATGTTGTGGTGAGTTTCCAGCTGGGCCAGCGGGCAGAAACTCTGTTTTTGCCCACTATCCCAGCAGGAAACTCATAATAGGGTAGCAGTCAGAAAACCGGATTGGCGGTCTTCCGACCCAAAGAGTTTGGCGGGCGGCAAATCATGAGGCACTCAATGTTGTAGCCTGCTGTGGATGGGCAATGTTTCAGTGGTACAGTACTTTGACAAGTTGATGGGTACACACACATGTCTTCTAGCAGAGACAGCCAAATGCTTTTAACACTTGCCTGCAATGCAATATCTCAGTAATTGCAGAACACCTTCCGGGGAAACTGAATATGGTAGCAGATTGAAACTTCCGGTTCCTGAATGAATCCAATGACAGGAAACTTCACCGAGGTATTTTCCATTGTTTCAACCAGATGTGGGGCCCCATGTGTGGTGGACCTTTTTGCCTCCCGGTCAAATTCACAACTCTTGATTTTCATCAGTTGGAGGACGAATCCCTTGGCAGTGAGTTTGGATGCATTCCACCAGAGTTGGCATGGGAACATTCATAATGCCTTTCCCCCCTTTCATCATAATCTAGAGGGTCATCTCCCAGATGTGTCGCCAAAAAACAGAGCTGATACTAGTGGTACGTTGTCGAGAGCTCAGCCGTGGTTCCCTTTGTTACATGGATTCTGATATTCTGGGACCTTCTAACAGATCCATAGGGTTGCCTTCATCCTCTGATTTTAATCAGGCACATTGGCTATGATGGCTTGGAGTGTTTGTCACGGTCTACACGTCTCTTACCGCTGTAGGCTTAGGAGAAGCACCTGGTTTCTTACTGGTTCTGGATTGGCCAAGATAAGGGCGACCCCTTCCAGTAATCACAGTGCTGCTGACTAGAAAATGTCAAGGCAGACCGTACCCTCCAGAAGGGGTCCCAGAGGAAATAACCCAAAATATAGGAAATAAAACCTCTACCACAGAACTCCTGAAAAAGAGGGGGAGGGGGGTGGAGAAGGAGAAAAGGGCACTATAGAAGTCAATTCCACAGGAAAAAAAATAGGAAGAAGTAGGCATGGAAAACCAGAGTCAGGGGCGAGGATCACAAAGATGGAAGTGTCTGCAACGCAAGGAAAGAAAGAACTGCAGTGCTTATATACCATCAGACAGTAAGTGACAAACAGGAAGAACACAACACCATCTTGGATTGGGAAAAGCCATATAGAAATTAATAGGAAAAAAGCCATAGTTGAAAAAGAAAGAAGCAAAGCATGCTGGGAAAGAAACCACAGACAGAAGAGGATAACATGGCCACCCAAGAAGAAAGAAGATATGAAGAAAAAAAGAACAGAAGAAAAGAAGAAAGAACCCAAGTGTGGGTAGAAGGGGAAGGGAAGTTATGGAGGCTGCCAGGGGCCCAAGAGCGACCCGGAGCCTGAGATGGGACTCCGGGCCACACTGCAGCTGAAAATGCTGGTCAAGGCAGAAAAGAACTAGCTGGGGTGGGTCCGGCATCCAAAATGCAGGCGTCACAGTAGGCCTCCTCCCGAGGCCCCGGGCTTGTCCGGGAAACAAAAGGGAAAAAAAACTGCGAATCAAGCTGGGTGCATGGACTGAAAATGCATCCGCCCAAGAACAGTCACTGATGGGATAACCTTTCCAGTGGATCAAGAATTGTAGATGGTTCTGGAACTTGCGAAAAATATTCAGGATGGCCATCCACGGAAAGAGAAGGAGGACACTGGAAGTGCCTATGATAAGGATCAGGGACAAAAAGCTTGAGCTGCGAGACATGAAAAACTGGATATACTTTCCAAGTCTGTGGTAAACGAAGTCTAACAGCCACTGGATTCAGTAAGTGAAGTATCCAAAAAGGTCCATAATAGCAGGGTTTGAATTTATTCTGGGATAGACGAAAAAGCAGAAATTTAGAAGAAAGCCATACTTTTTCCCGGGGCCGGTAAGGTGGGGCAGCCAGACGTCGTTTTCATATATCGTTTTGAGGCTAAAAGATTGGTACAAATCATGTCCTGAATATGGGGGAGTTGCTGAGCAAATGAGGTAACCACAGAATCTGAGGATAGTTCATGAGGTATTGTAGGAAAGGTCTTGGGATGGGAAACGGAGGAGAAAAAAAAAGAAAAGAAAAAAAAAAGGAGTTTCTGTTGCACTATGAACTGTGTTGGTATAGGAAAACTCAGCTAGAGGAAGAACGTCTGACCAGTTACTTTGTGGGGGCATTACAGAAACAGTGTAAAAACTGTTGAGTTCCTGATTGAGATGTTCAGTCTGACCGTTAGTCAGGGAATGGAATCCCGATGGAAGGGTGACATCTATGTGTAATGATGTACAAAAAGCCTTCCAAAAGGCTTGGCGTCCCCGATCTGAAATGATTACTTGTGGAAGTCCATGTAGACGAAATATATCTTGCATGAACATATGCCTCATTTCTTTAGCAGTAGACAATTTGTTTCAAGCTGTGAAATGCGCTCTCTTAATAAATTAGTCAACGGTTACCATAATGACATGATTCCCTGAAGAAGATGGAAAAGAACATAAGAAATCTGCAGACAGTGTGTGCCATGGAACGGATGGAACAGGCAAAGGTATCAATAATCCTGTCGGCTTAGTCAGGGTGTCTTGGTCTGAGCACATGTAGGCCATGAAGTTACATAGGATTCGGCATCGGTTTTAAGTGTAGGCCACAAGAAGGAATGCAGAAGCAATTCCTGCGTCTTCTTGATTCCGTGATGTCCAGCATTAGGAGAATCGTGACACATCTGTAAGGCCTCGGTTTGAACTTTCTTGGTCGGTAGGAATAAAGAGGTTTGATAATAGTATTCCTGGTTCTTTTGAATTTGAGGACTCCGAGCATTCCATTCTTCAAGTGGAAGATATTGGTATTCTGATTTTACACGATCATGAAAAGATTAGGCAACTCAGATGATTCGGCTTGGTTCTATTATATTTGGAGAGGAAGTGATAACACTTTCTGGATAGCGATGAGATAAGCCATCAGCCACAAGGTTCTGGGATCCAGGAATATAGGTTACCAAAAAGTCATATTGACTGAAGAAGAAAGCCCATCTTGCCTGCCGGCTATTCCTACACTGAAAATTTCAGAGGCATTATAAATTTTGATTATCTGTTCTTACTTCGAAAGGTTCCTTGGTACACATTAGGAAATGCCTCCATTCCTTACAGGCGGCCTTGAGAGCAAGTAATTCTCGTTCCAATACAGAATCATTTTGTTCAGCCTCTGTCAGTATGTGGGATAAATAAAAGACAGGATGTTCCCAGCATCATCATCTTGCTCTTGAAGAAATACAGCTCCTATAGCTCTCTCGGAAGCATCTGTAATCACTATGAATTTCTTGGTTGTATCCAGATGTCATAAAATAGAAGCATGGGTAAAGGCACATTTAGTTTTTGAAAGGCCGTTTCTGCATTTTCTGTCCAAACAAATCTCTTCTTAAGGTTTACTCCTTTGAAGGTCTGGGTGCTAAAACTTTGTTGATGGGCAAAGTCTTGTATGAATAGCCGATAGAAGCTGGAGAGACCTAGCACGCGTGGAGTTTCCTTAATAGGAGAGGGAGAGGGCCAGTCCAAAATGGCTTGTACCTTGTCTGGACCCATGGCTATTCCGGTTTGATTTGATGCGAAAACCAAGATACTGTACCTCTGTCTTGTTAAATTCACATTTCACGGGTTTTCAGTATAGCTGGTTCTGTCAGTCTTCCTAAAAAACCTGACGGACATGGTTAGTATGTTGTTCAGGAGCGCAAGAGTATACTAGAATGTCATCCAGATATATTACAACACTTTGATTCAATAGATCAGAGAACACAGAGTCCATGAATCATTGGACTATGGAGGGAGCGTTTGTTAAGACAAAAGCCATAACTTGGTATTCATAATGGCCCAATGGAGTACGGAAACCTGTTTTCCATTTGTCTCCTTTCTTGATACGTAAAAGATGATAGGCACCCCTCAGATCCAATTTTGTAAATCTCTTAGAACCTTGGACCGCTTCAAGTATATCCCTAATAAGGGGTAAGGGATATTGAGTCTTGATGGTTATCTTGTTCAATCCGCGAAAGTCAACACAGGTACGCAAATCTTTTGACTTCTTCTGAACAAAAAAAAGAAGAAGCCCCAGAAGGTGATATAAAGGGGCCGATCAAACCATTCTGTAAGTTATCATCTAGGTTTTCTCTAAGCACATTCTTTTCTTGCTCAGACAATGAATACATCAAGGGAATGGAGCAGTTATAAGCCTGATTGGGGGGGTAAAACAGGCTTTCTCGGCTTCTGAAATACATCAGAGTATTCTAGATAACAGCTTGGTACTCCCTGGATCACGTTACTAGCGATATTGTTCTTGTTTCCCAATTAATGTATGGATTGTGCAGAGTCAGCCAGAGAATACCCAATACCATGGTATGATTAGAAGATATCACATCAAAAGGTAATGTGTTCCTGATGTTTTCCAAATTGCAGACGAAGGGTAGGTGTGGTATCAGCCACTGGTCCCGAGGTTAGTGGGGAGCCACCAATCATGTGGACATGTTCTGGCATCTCTTTTGGAACACAAGGTATTCCTCTTTCTTCGGCCCAAGTCTCACCCAAATACATACCGCTTGCTCCACAATCCAATTACGCAAATACCTGTTCTTCTTGATTATGTGGACACTGCACGATAATTGACAGTATAAACAGAGCTGTGGTATTCACTTTAGAGAAACATTTAGAAGGTATTTCAACTCTTCCCTTCCCCCTCACAGGGGACGGGAGCTGGCGTTTCCCGTAGGTCTGGAAGGACGGATAGGACACATCCGAATCAAGTGACCAGCATTACCACAATAGAGACAAGGGCCCTTTAGTCGTCTGTTTTTTCTCTCTGTTTCAGATAAGTTCTGGAGCAACGCTGATTCCTTGGGCATTGCAATCTGTCACGATATGCATGTCTCTTACCGCTGTAGGCTGTAGAACTTGGAAGACCTGGTTTCTTACTGGTTCTGGATTGACCAAGATAAGGGCGACCCCTTCCAGTAGCCACAGTGCTGCTGACTAGAAAACGTGAAGGCAGACCGTACCCTCCAGAAGGAGTCCCAGGGCAAAAACCCAAAATATGGGAAAAACCTCTATCACAGGAACTCCTGAAAAAGAGGAAAAAAATAACATTGAGAAAAAGGCAATACAGAAGTCAATTCCTCAGGGAAAAAAAAATATAGGAAGAAGCAGGCATGGAAAACCAGACACCGGGGTGAGGATCACCACCAATTCGGAAGTGTTTACAACATAAGGAAAGAAAGAACTGCAGAGCTTACATACCATCAGACAAGAAGTGACAAACAGGAAGAATGCACAACACCATCTCGGATTGGGAAAGTCACACTGAAATGAAAAGGAAAAAAAGCCACAGTAGAAAAGGAAAGAAGCAATGCATGCTGGGAAAGAAACCACAGACAGAAGAGGTCAACATGGCCACCCAAGAAGACAGAAGATTTGAAGAAACAAGAAGAACAGAAGAAAAGAAGAAAGAACAAAGTGCATGTAAGAGTGGAAGGGAAGTCATGGAAGTTGCCAGGGGCCGCAGTGAGACCCGGAGCTCGAGTTGGCACTCCCAGACCACACTGCGGCTGCAAATGCAGAGCAAGGCCCAAAAAACAGGCAGCGGCAGGTCCGGCGTTCCAAAACGCGGACCGCCAACCTGACCGCGGTCCGCAAAGTGGACAGCACAGCGCTCCGTGGCGTCAGTTTGAGGAGATGCTGGCAAATGCCTGGTCTTTCAGAACTAGCTTCCTATTATCTTAAGCAATCCTGGGCTGCCAGTACTCACAAACTTTGCGTCCGCATAGAAATAGTGGGTTAGTTGGTGCTCTGAGCAGGGTGTGAATCCTATGGGCACAGATTTGCATTTGATCATCAACCTCATGTCGCAATTTGCGGACCTGGGTTTGGCTTATAGATCAATCAGTTTTCGACCAACCATTTCTGCAGGTAATCATCCTGTGGATGGTAAGTGAGTGGCTTGCTTTGCAGAAGCCTTTCCGACCAGTAAAATCAGCTACTCCGGCCTGATGGGTTAAATGGCTGCTGTCGAAGGCAGGTATAGATACATCATTGTTTGGTGCTTATGCCCCGAGAATAACAATGGACCCAAAGTCTTACTCTTTGGGTTCCCCATCTGGATGACATTATGGAAGCTGCCGAATTTTAAATTGTATTAAGGACACGGAGGCGAGGATTATCCCACCCACATTTATTGTATAATTTTTGTTCTTCATTGACTGAGTTATTGTTGATACGATAATGTAATTTTGGTAATATTACGTGTGATTTTCTTCTGCAGGTTCTGGTGGCAAACAAGGCTGATGAGGACAGGTCTGGCCGCAGTTTGGTTCCAATTTTAATTTTCTTGTATGAAGGACCAGTTTCGGCTCCGAGAATACTTCAGTGGGGTGATCCACATGGGTAAATGGCGTTCGGAGATGGCTACTGTTGACTATTTAGAATTGACAGTTATGACAACATTATAGTTACATTATGGACATGTTGCTGGCAAAGAGAGAAAGGACAATGGAGAAAACAGGTCTTATAGGCCTGAATTGGGTGAAAGGGAGACGATGTCATGGAGTGATTCATAGGAAATTAAGTTTTGAAGTTAATTTACTGTAATTTGATTGACTGCTGTGTTTTTTGCATTAATGTAAGAGAAGCATAATCTGCTCAATGGTGATCGTAATAGCTTTAAAATGTTATATTCATTCATTACCCTTTCATTTGTCTTCCCAGTCACAATCAAAACCATATGGGGTGGCCCGAGAATCAGTGCTTAAATTTGAGCCAGTGGTTTCCGGTGGTGGACACCACCACTTATTTTTTTAGGGCCGGCACTTATTGTTCTGCATCAGGCATTTACTGCAAGCAAAAGATGCATATGGGAAAGAAGGAGGGTGAGAAAAATGAAAAAGTGTCACAAAGGGAGAAAGCAGAAAGCTGCAAGAGTGAGCTGAAGGTGCAAGGGGAGGCTGTAAATGGATTGAGGAGGCCGGAGATGGGTGTAGGATTACGCTGCTCCAGTATTCTGTGCTTGCACATTTAATTGTCGCAACCGCGTATTTCAAATGAGAGCTTTGGGCACTGGCACGTTTTTATTTGTAAATTAAGCACTCCCGGAAATCGAGTTTAGTAAAACTACAAACCGAAGAGTTTCTTCATTGTTTACACCAATTTTATTCCCACATACATTTTAACCATTTTCCTTGCCCCTGCTATGTTTAGGTCTCCTTGACAGTGGAGATTTAGTAAGATGTTTTTTAAAATTAATGCAATAAAAGTTTTTTTCAAATCAAATCAGTGTTTTTCGCTGGTAGGCGCAAATTGGTGTAGCAGCTGGTCTCACGCCCCTCTTCCATCTGCTAAACTGGTTTGGGGGCAAAGATGGCATGGGGCCGGCTTGTTAACTGTAACAATCTTCTTGATGGCAGGGGAGGAGTAGGTCAATTTTCAGTGCTCAATGGGACTACAAGAGAGACACCGGGGTAAGCACTGTGGAGTTTCTAGGGTGTCCAAATCTCACAAGAAGATTCTTGATCACTACAAAACCCTCTTCAAACAAGAAGCTACTGCTTCTAGCAGGGTTGGGACATTCACGATGTAAAGCATGGAGCAGGCTAACAACTCTCAAAAAAGGCACTACTGGAAGACGATGATGTCCAGTAAGTCATTTTTTTGTCAAGATCAGACCTACAATGAATGCTTCACATAAATGGGAACATTTTAGAAGAAAGTGGAAGAATTAAATTTAAAAAAAGCATTCTATGCTTCGGAGATGTAAGCAAATTAGAAAGTAACAGCAGTTGTACACAATATTAGAAGGGCAGACGAAAGGCCTGAGCCTGAAGTGCTAAATGAAATCTTAGTTGATCCAGCATGAGAGAGTGAATAATGAAATCCACTCAGAGTTGGCACTTAGCCTGATTTCAATGTCAAAAGTGGACCTGAAGGACTGTGTAAATTTTAGTCAGTGGATGATATGAAATAGGCCTTACATTGGCCATCTAGACGAAAGGCGTATGGGTGAATATTTCTGTGCTTCCTGTCTCATGTCTGTTCTTGCAAGCTCTATACATTGCAGCTGTAGCTTACGGCGTGTGAAGGGAAGGCGTGGCACATTAAACGCTATGTAAAACAAGCATTTGCAATGCAACGGGCCTCGCATTTGCTCGAGTTAGAGCTATTAGCATTGTAAACTCCGAACCAGACTTTTCTTGCCACACAAATTGAAAGGAAAAAAAAAAAAACACACACACACACACACACACGGAGTGATTGCCCTATGTAAAATGGAGCGCGATCACACTGCATGGAAAATAAAAAGATAAAGTAGTCCGGAAACCTTGTATGTTTTCAGTAGTTGGCCGATGCGCTCAAGGAGGGCTAAACACCAGAAAAGGCATGACGTATTCATGCCTTTCACTAATGAAATAAGTGGATTTTAAAAGGCAGGTCCACGAACCAATGAAAGTGACAGGCGTGACCTGGGCGTGGTTAAAAGCCCAAAGAGAGAATACAACAGGGATGGAGCGCTTGTACGCTTGACCCTAAAAAATATGCTGATAGGCGTAGGAGGTTGCATAAGCGCTTCGTGTCTGCGGAGGTAGAGGTAATGTATCCAGAGGAAGATGAAAGTCACCAGCGAATCAGGGTTGGAGGTAAAGAGATTGTGCAAAGCCTTCTAGGCTACGGGGACATTTGATCCACAGCATGGTTAATTACTAGGTGAAGAAGGTTCAGTTTGGACAGAGAGAGGTGCTCGTTAGTGCCCTATGGATGAGGTGGATGCATTTCAATGTGTGCACCTCTCTATAGTGGGCGGTGGATAAACAGTAGCATGCTCAGTCTGACAATTCAGTGTGCACTGGCATCCAGGGAAAATGAAGAAGCAGGGTGCAAGGCCTTATAAAAGAAGTGGTGGAAGGGGAGAAGACTAACCAAGTTAGGTGGTATGCAATTGACATCATGGCACGTGACATCAAAGAAAGTGGTATTACAACCCATAACCTCACAGGAAGTGATGAAGTTACATCAGATCTTAAGACCTCACACATGTTTAAGAGGTCTATCATGAGTACATATGATCGCATTACAATATCTAAGTAATGAGATTTAGCGTCGGGCTGTGCCAAAAAAGCAACCCGGATGCAAAATCTGGAACTCAACTTATACATATATTTGTCAATGCTCTACCAAAGAAATTGAGAACAAGAATAAACGTGGCAGAAAATCTGTTCTGCTTAATTGGTTACACAGTCTGCATTTTAAAATATCTAATTGGGGTAAGGCAATTTCTGCAGATTTTTGTGTGGCCATCAAATCTCAGGGAATGTTAATAATGGGAAGATAACTCTGGAGGGTAAAATGAATCAATAATAGCATAGAGGGTTATTATGTCCCATGCAAGGCACATCACGTAACATGCAAATGACATTTTTATTTTATGTAGATAGGTAAGTGAGGTATTGCTTTCAACACAGAGATCCCTTTAGCACAGTGAGCTATGAAGGACATGACTCCTACACCTTTTAGCCCTACATATGCACCACATCCTGTACATAGATCATAATATGATTTATAGTCCATCTATACGTGTGATGTAAAGCACTCTGACACTGCATTGGGATGAGTAGCACTATAAAAATAATAAAAACAAACTAGAGGTATTTAAATTATTATTTGCATAAATACAGGGACAGACCAACAAATCCAACATTCTTTAGTGCATGCATATCTTATATTTACAGGGACTGAACAAAGTCAAAAGCATGCCTCTCTTAAGTACTTGTGAAATAACAACAAGCTCCATTGCATTTGCATCTAGATGTGTAGCTCCAGATAGGTCCCAGCCAGGGTGCTCCATTAAAAGGTTTGATGGCCCCTTAAACTTGACCTTTGTTTTGGGCCCCGCAGGAATTTAAAATAAAGTCCTGATGACGCCTACACGTTACAGCGCGGAAGAAAAGCATACAATGTGCAGGGGCTGCTAAATGTGTCCCGAGGTGAAGGATGAGTTCAGCATATTTCACTGGGGCCTAATGTATTTGCTGGGTAGGAGACGTCCACCATGTGGAAAGAGAAAATAGCCACTATCTACCCATGTGTACCGTGGTGTAATGAAACTTGAGGGCCTCCCACTGCAAAATACATGAAGGGTACACCCACGCAGGGCCGGCTGTAGTGCCTGCGTGGCCTGGTACAACAGTCATTTTTGACACTACCCCTTTCTCATGACCTGCTCCATGAATTCCCTCACTACAAGTTTCCAACAGTGCCCCTCACCTCTCCAAACCCCTCTCTGACAGATTTATTTTTCTTTTTTGAAGCCCTACTCATAGTTTACTCACAATTTTGTGGTCTGCATGGTCTACATTATTTGTAGCAGGCACATTGTCCATCTACCCTACTTTATGATGAGTAAAAACTGCCACTAGACAACATTCGGGTCTCTCACCAGCAGTAACGTTAATCACCAGAGTTATCTTCACATTTTTATTGTTGTCTGAAAACTGCTGAAACACAAGCAAGTTGTGTGCTTCTAAACACAGAAGATATTTTTTAAACACAACGCCCAAACCAAAGTCAGTGCGCCAGTCACACTGCCCTAAAGCCGGCCCTGCCGGTGAGGCCTGTGCATAGTGCCTTGGGGGTGGGGGAGGGGGCAGATGGGTCCTGGAGGTCAGGCCCCCCCCCCCCAATGCACCGCAGAGGCTACTGTTACGCCACTGCGCATCGCCCACCCAGAGCAAACACACTACAACATCACATAACACCTACTTGTGTGCACAAACCAGCACTGGAAAAGCCACATCATTGCCAGCCAAACTTTGCCAATGTTTGTAAATTAGTTTTTTTAATAATGTACAAGGGGCTTTGCTTTTTGTATGTAAATGCACATTGTGCATGAGCGGGATCCCTCTTACTCACAGAGAGGTACACTAATGGCAAAAGTGGACTGACGATGCACCATTTTGTATTCGGATATGGTTAGACCAAAAATGTGAATACCACACTGACAGGCTAATGGTTGAAGAATGCGGACCAAAAGCCCTTACATTACGGATGTAATGTTATTAAAATAATTAAAAATAATTTAAAAAAATAAATAAATAAAAAAATTAAACAAAAAAAAGGGTGTTGGCTAACTCCAGATCGGGGGAAAAAAAAAAAAAAACACACAACAACAAGACAGCCATCGTCAACATAATGCTTTGATAGCAGATGATTTCATAACTCAAGTACAGGAATTTAATGACAGGTCATATTTTTAAGCAGTGGTATTTCAGATCTCCAATGTAAACTGTGACCTAGCAGCAACAACAAAGCCGATAAAAAACAAACTCTGAATGTATTAAACAAATGTTCTTGTTAATTTATTCCCAGTTGGGACATCTGAAGGGCCCTGCTAATACTGCTAAAAATAATACGGCAGTATGTAGCCACTTCTGAGCAATCAGCATACGGTCCTTTTTTTCTTTTTACAGTGAGAGCAGAGACTACCCAACTACAGATGGGCATTATTTAGATTGGTTGTGTCTAATATAAACTATAAAGTTAGAAATATTGAAATTGGCTTAAGTTAGCCCACATTACTCATTTATGCATTAAGAAATGCTGAGCCACTGTCACTTCAGGTATATCAATATTAAATACCGTTGACCTGGCCCTTTTTGCAGGGTGTTCCCCAACCTTTTGCCGTCTTTCTCCTATTTTTTCCGACTTGTCAGTCTTGGCTTAGGACTCTGGGCACTTTACCACTGCTACCCAGAGCTAAAGCGCATGTGCTCTCTGACTAAAATGTGTTGGTGATTGGTTTCTCCATAATTGGCATATCTGATTTACTAGTGATTTTCTAGTGTAGTGCACCAGAAGTGCCAGGGCCTGTAAATGAAATGCAACTAGTGGGCCTGCAGCACTGATTGTGCCACCCACATGAGTAGCCCTGCAAACATGTCTCAGGTCTGCCATGGCAGTGTGCATGTGTGCAGTTTTAACTCTGCCATTTCGACTTGGCAAGTACACCCACTTGCCAGGCCCAAACCTTTCCTTTTACTACATGTCAGCCACCCCTAAAGTAGGTCCAAGACAGGGTGGAGTGTATTTAAAAGGTTGGACATGAACTGATGTACTTTATATGTCCTGTTAATGAAATACTGCTAAATTCGTTTTTCACTATTGCAAGGCCGGTCTCTCCCATAGGGTAACATAAGGATTGCCTTGAAATATCTTTTAGGTGTAATTTCCCATTAGGAACAGATGGAGATACGGAGTTTGGGCTCTCTGAACTCGCAATACAAAAATACATCATTTAATGAAGTTGGTTTTTGAATTCTAGGTTTGAAAATTACACTTTTAGAAAGTGTGCCTTTTCTTGCTTAACCATTCTGTGCCTCTGCCTTTCTGTGGAATACATGTCTGGGTGAGGATGACAGTTGGGCTACTTCTGCATTCACTCTAAACAGTCACACAAAGGGAGGTGAGGTGTGCCCTGCATATCTTGATGGCTCGTCACCATGCTGATAGGTCTTCCTGAGCTAGAGTGGTGGGAGGAGCAGACACTTGCACATGAATAGGGCTGTGCCTTTTCTTACACAGTCTCCAATCCTCTGGAGTGTGTCTAGGGTAAGGCAGGGTCTTCGGCACTGCAGAGACTTCTCTTTGAAGTTTGCCTGCTTCAGAGACAGAAATAGGTAGAAGTAGTGGAGTCGTGGTTCCCACTGAGTGCAACGACCACGACCTCCAACACAGGCCGCTGCAGCATCTCCGAAGTACCGCCACAGCATAAGCCCTGAATGCCGTGTCACCAACATCTGGGACCCCCAACTCCGCCGCAGCACCTGTGGCCCCATTGTGTGTTCGATACATCGCAAATTTGACACCTCGCGACTTGACCTGCTGGATTTATCAACCCCGCCTTGTCGTAAGTAACCGAACCCTTGCCACTGCACGGGCAGTGCAGGGGCCCCCAGGGGCCCCACGACTCCCGTTCCCGCCAGCCTTTCCATGGTGGTCTCTACCGCCATGGACAGGCTGGCGGAAAGGGGACTCGTTGCGTAATCCCCTGCGATTTTTCAAGATATGCCCACCCAAATTATTATTATTATTTTTTTAATCAATTGATTCCGTTTTGTCTTCAGATGTTTTCATGGATTAAAAGAGGTTCAAACAAACAGACATTCAAAAAAGCCTGCAAATGACTATTGTTACTCAGTTCATTCCAGGCAAGGGTAGCTACCCCGTAACAGCGCATTTCTCATTTGCTTTGTTCAAAAGAGGTTTATAACTCAGCGTGCTTAACTTTGAGAGGTTGGTGGACAGCCGTTTCACAAGATCTAACTGGGAAGTTTGAAGGTTTAATACAAAATGCTTTTGCAATAGACAATTCTTCCCCCTTTAACTTAAGAACTTCCATGTCGGCTGAATTTATTTTAAAATTCAGATGCCTGGCCATATGCAAGGATACAATCCAACTCTTTCATAAACATGGCATAGTTTATGCCTAAGTAAAGCATATAATCAGCATCTAGCTCGATTTTAGTCAAGCGTGATTTTAGTTTGAAGATAATGTCCAGAAATATATGCCCCTCGTGTTAGGATTGTCACCGTTTAAAATAAAGACAGCTATCAAAAAGGGAGGGAAGAAGACACTCCTGGCATATCCTTCTAGTGATGGCAATCAAAACACCACTAGGATTGCCATGGTTTAAAAACAAAGGCAGCAACCAAAATGAAGGGAAGTGGATATCCCTTTATTATTCATCTAGTGATGTCATTCAAGCCACCACTGTTATAATTAGCTGTGCAGACACATCTTGATACAGATTACCTAACAATTTGGGGAACAAGCAGGGTAATCACATTTGTGCTAATACAAGTTAAATACATTTGTATTGAGTGGTCGAACACCTTATCAGTTGTCAAGCAGAACAAACTGAAGCCAAGCTAATCATCTCTTCTTGAACCATCTAATACTATTCAAGACCATCGTCTCCTGGTGCCTTGCCAGTGAATGAATAGGAGCAGTTGCCTCTATACAGTAAATTACAGTTCCTGCCATGCTTTGGATAGTTTCTGGTGTCCCAGCTTTGTGAAATAGATCTCTTCTAACCTGAAAGGATTTGTTTCAATTGTACTGGTTTTAATAAAACCTTTTAAAAAAATTATTTTATTCTGGACTCCCTTCTGCACCACGAAAGCATCAAAATCTACTGTAATATGAATGGTGCTTTCCAAAGTCTGGGGAGTGAAAGGTTTACGGGGTTTGCTCCCTTCTGCAAATATTTTCTGTTTATATGTCCAAAGTTTAACAAATTTAGAAACCTCTATGGTCTATTCCATTACAGTTTTGATTGAACCATGTTAAGCCTAAATTCTCTCACTGGGTCCAGTTAAACTGCTTTAGAACTATTTCAGTTTATGGGGAGAGAATCTGTCTGTACTTGTACTTTCTGCCTGTATCATCTGGATTTATAATTTCTATGAAAATAGGACTGATCTGTGCCCAGCTTACAAAGAGTGCACCATGCAGAGGTTGAACTCACTTGGGACGGGATATTCATATTCAATGAGAATATATAAAAAAGTAAAAAAATGCCGGTCAGTTACCCTGGATGAGAGGCAGGAGAATTTGAGAACCACAATGAGTCCTCTCCCTGCATGAATAGTATGGCTTTACTAATCCCCCCCTGAAGTTCTGGAAATTTCATACAGAATTAGAGGACATTTATTCACATTTTTGTGAGTGGCCAAAATTGTCATTTCATTCTATGGAAAACACCTACAATCATGGCTTTATGTGGGTAGGATATGTTCACCAAGCCATCCTAAGAAACGATCACATAAAAACTGATTTGAACAAATGATCCTGGACCCTTTCTGCTCAGTCCTAATCACAGCTGCAGTAGTTAACCAAAACAATTTAATTCTGTGCAGATCACAATCTGGATTCCCTACCTCTCACATTTTAAATAAAAAATGTGAAGCCCTTTCTCCGGTTGCTTGTCTAGTTACAGGTTCATCATCAGCACTCTTGTTGGATGTTGCTTTTTACCACTGTCTCAGAACTTTGTTACTCTTGTACTCCAACTGGATACCATAGTATGCACATACACTCCTGACTTCAAAAGGTCTTGGGTGAGACTTCAAGACTTACTTATCAGACTGTTGTAAGTTTGGAATTCAAGAAAATGAAACAATAATCCCATATCATATTTTTTTTTTTAAATATATCTGGAAATGTAGAGCAGTTTTTCTAAGACCAAGATGCAACCTCAAGCATCATTGTAGTTTTACATAAATACAGTACATGGTCTACAGCGCACTGCACTAAGCTGTTCAATGGACTAAAAAAAAAAAAAAAACTTTGCAATAACCTGCCAGTCCACCAGCCTCATCATTCAGCTTTAAAATAACTCACACAGTGGATAGGAGCTCTCTGCTCCAAACTAGTGTCTTCCCCTTGGAAAAAGCTAATCCTCAACAAGTACTGTCATAAAATAGCTGGTTAACAGCAAAACCAAAACTCGCAATGTAAAAGCTACTAATTGTGGTTTTAAATCTATATGTTAGCTATCCCCCTTTTACTTATATGTCCAGAGTCTAAACAAAATATATGCTTCTTCTCACAACAGGTCTTAACTAAACATTCTGCTCCCTCTCACTCCCCCAACAAAAAAAAACAAAAAATCCGTGGTGGTTCACAAGTCCACTCACTCGAACTACTAAAATCACCCCTCTGGAACTAAATCCAAGAGATATATCCCCTCTCTTTCTGCTTTCAAAGTTGACTTTAAGATTCATCTACTCAAGCTTGAAAGAGATGATAACCAATACTTACTAACTCACTCCTGCACTCCTATTAACTACGATATAAATATGCATATGTCTGAAATTGTCTAGCATGTCTACTGTTAACTTTGTCCAGCATGTATTCTGTCTGATTTAGCAAAAACATGCATTTAACATACAAAAACCTGTGAATTACCACTTAAACTGTATGTGACCTTTTTAGTAGGTCTTTCTGCTGCTGAGTAGATCGTTATTTGAAAAGGGAACACATTTTCATATAGTCCAAAAGATGTCTGGTTTATACACTATATTTCGCACAATGCGTGTGAACCCAGTCCCTTTTTGGTGTGTTGAGGGGCAAAGTCCCAAAAGACCTTCATCCTTGTCTTATCCAGCTTAGCACTTTGCTGGTCTGATGATGTCACAAACCCCCTAGGATGCCATGGGAAAGCCAGCACCCTGATGCCAGAAACCTTTTATTTTAGCTTTAGGTTGCCTGTTTTATTTTGTCCTGCCCCGGGGTACAAGATGCCTCCCCTTCCCAAATGTCGAGACAGGAAAGTGGTCCAGTTGTCTTCTTCTGCAAGAGGGGAAACAGTAGCAGAACAATCCAATCCAGGTTTGTTTGGAGGATGTTGCGCTTTGTTGATATTTGCCTTGTACCTTTTTTTTTCTTAGTCATACTATTGGTCCTAGTTTTTAATGTTCATCTATATCTTCGAGTTATATATTTAGCTCGTCAGCTCGTTTTCCAGCTTAGAGCTGCTCTTTCTCATCAACCACAGTGCCTGATCTCGTTACTGCTTCTAGTGTCTAGGAACGAGGACTTCTTGTAATGGGAATTGCGAGAGAGAGGGGTCTGCATAGTACCCTCATTATAAATATCTTCATTGGAGGCAGCATCATATGAAAGGTGGGTCCCAGGTCTGTATGTAAATTAATATAAGAACAAGCTACATTTTAGTCATGTTACTCTCCAAACTATTCAAATGAGCCAAATAACTAAAGTGTAACCATGCCTCGACACACAGTACGATGTTGAACATGGCGTGCCAGGCGCTTTATGGACTTGGTTAAACCAGTTCACTGTTGAACTTTGCCTCCATGTTCCTTCCCACCCTCTTCACTCCGGAACTCTTTTCTCAGTCATTTTAGGCATGATGTTTCAGCTACTGTCTGACTCTGGAACAACCTGCCCCTCGCGCAGGAAATTAGAGAGTTTTATTCAAGGCACTGAAGCTAAAACTCGTGGGCTAAATGAGTAGCATATTGCTTTGAACATTTACATTTGAGTGACAGTTCCACGGCCGTGATATCAGTGAGTGACCATACGCTCAAGATGCTTGTTCATTCTTTCAAGAACATATAGAACACATTGACTGAAGTAACTGAACACAGAGCACAGACAACGTAGGAAACTTCCTAGGACAAATGAACTCTGGCTTAAATATTATGGAGAGTGTGGGCTCCAAATAACCAAGCTGCTCGGACACTGAAAGCGGCCGCAAATAAGCAATCTCTTGCAGATTATTTTCATTAGGCCAAGATCAATAAATATCTTTAGAAAACGGTTTCAAATAACTATAGATCAGTACACATAATTTATATAGACTTTAAAATATTGGCAAAAGAACTGGCAGAATGACTAGTGAAAGTAACTGCATTACTTCGCCACAAATTCCTTCCCTGAAAGATCATAAAGATGGACATATTTTTGGTAACTCTTCTTCTTGATCATGGTTAGTATCTCTAAATTACTAAAAAGGTAGAATGTCTCTGCATATGTGGGAGGCCCATAAACACAACTTAAGATTTCTAAAATGTGTGTCAATTATTCAAATAAAACAGAAAATGTGCCCAAGTATGCAATATTATTATCTTAATTTATTAAATAGTAGATTTAGTATACACATAATACATGTGGAAGAACCTAACTCTAAAAAGAGTGAACCCGAAAAAAAAAAAAAAAAAAAAAAGTAGGAAAGATGCCCCCAAAAGAAACACCGCCCATAGAAAAACAAACAACTAGACAAAAACTAATTAATGAAAACAATCTTTCAAACCGCTACTATTCAGGCTTTTGCTCTTGGAAGAGCAGTGAAACCGCTGTAATTAACGTCAGTGAGAAGCCTACCAAGAGGTTGACAAGAATGAATCAGGCCTGCTAATCAGCATTCGACACAGTACACCACGATCTATTTATTACAAAACACAAATTGCCTCACCCTTTGGTACTGCTGAACCAGCGAAGAGTTGACCCAAGTCATAGCCACAGGTTAATCTAAAAATACATACCTGATGGATGAGCGAAATTGGCCAGCGTTGTCAGCCCCGCAGCAACCTACAAGTGGAAAGAGAAGAACACTGTCAAAGGAGAAAGACAGACTAGATCAGGAGGGCAACATAAAACGAGGGCAAGGAGAGGGAAAGATGCAGTCATACACGTCAACAGGAACCAGAATATAAGGAGAAAACTTCCACAGTGAGAGAACTGAATCCAGAGGGGGGTCGGGGGCGGGGGGAGAGGATGAACTCGAAGAGAAGGAACGAGGCACGGAAAAGCTCACCAGAGACGAGAGGCAGGCACCTCTGACTCCCCCCACCCCTCTTCTGGTCCCGGAACAGATTCAACTCAGGGGAGGGTGGTCACTAACTTAGGTGTTAACTGATGACAGCCTAACTGACCCAAAACAAAACTGTTTTTTGTTTGTTAAATAATCACTCAGACCCTGAACCACAGCAAAAAAATTAGCATGCACACCTCAAATAAGCTAGCCTCTCAGAGTACATATACGATGCCAGCTCTGCAGGGTTCAATCTGGATAACAAACCGATTCTGGAAACCCATTTATAATCAATGGCAAAAAAAAACAAAAACTCATCACTAGCGACACAAACCCATAAGGACATTTATTCCCAAAGAATTTCTCAAACCAGTTATACAAGAACTAGAGTTCAAAATTTATAATGTAATCTCCATCCTCACTGGCATCCCTGCCATCTGGACAGCCCTTCTTAAAGCCATCCTTCGTGGATCTGCAAGACTGATTCGAGGAAGTTTGAACGGATCACGGCAGCATTGAACCCCAATGATTACATCCCACGCACACTGGACATTCAGATCTGCCTGCATTCATTTAAAAAAAAAAAAAAAAAACGAATCACCCCTCCCCCCTCCCGAACATGAATAACAAACTTACTGTAACGCAGACAAACACACTTCTGCAGCACTAGCAGCCTTCATCTGAACACAATTCGCTGCAAAATAAAGAAATAATGAAATAACCCGTCCTTCTCTGGTTTTACCTACAAGGTTTGAAATAGCATCCCGTTAAGTATCAGGCAAGGGCAACTTTTCATATCCTTCAAAAACAGATGGAATAACTACTTATTGCTGAAACTACAAGACACCTCCTAATGGACTCCTGTCTCTCCCCCACACGCTCCACCACTCCCCTCTGAAACGCAACACCAAGAAAATCACTGCTGAAGCAAGAAACCTTGCTATATTCATGCTCAATGCGTATATCTGGCCAAAATACATCACACTTTGCAAATTCCACCCTTTGTAGGATTGTTGTATTTTGTGCAACTTTGATCACCAGATAATACCCCACACCTGTTGTGGTTTGTATCATATTTTATCATAATATCTCCTATATCCAGGATTTTCAGCATGATAATTAAATGTATACACCACTGACCTTTCTTGCAAAGTCCTATACCTGCACATCATAGCTATATACTATGTTTTTGTCCAGTGTCTCCCATCTGTATCTTTAACTTTTTACAATACAATTGGTTACTTAGTTGTAATGCTCTTACACCCTTGCAAAGCGCTCGAACGTCGTCCTTGAATTAGGCCAGGGTTGTAAAAAAAAATATTTTCAGAGAAGGGTTAATACAGTTTATGAAGAGGCAAACTTAAAAGTAGTATTTACTTCCATAAAGGAATTCAAAGTCAAGAGTTTAAATAGGTAAAACAGCTGGAACCTAAGCTCTCTGTAAGGTATTGGGGAGACTGATAAGAACCCGCTGATATTTTACATTGCCTTGTGAATGCATCTATGGAAGGAACCAACAGCATAGAAGAAAAGTTCAGCCTTACCCTATCAGGAGTAATGCCACTGAAACATTAGAAGAGAGGAAAGCGAAGGGTAATGTGATGGCAGCAGCTAAGCATATTTTCAGAACATAAATACTCTATAGGAGGAAAGCCTTCTTTGGACAACATGTTCCATGGTTAGGCACAATGATGAGGCTAAAGAGGGGCATAAGCTCTTGAGTAACAAAAGAAAGTATTTCTTTACAGAGAGAGTGGCTGTATGGAACAGATCCCATCAGATGTGGTGTATCCATTAAACAGTTACCAGCAGACTTGCTGGATGCAAAGAACAGCAGCCAACGCGGGTACTACGATCAAAAGAACTGTTCGTACAAGAGGTACAGGATACATGGAGCAACTTCCAACACAGGTGATCAAGGTATGGGATAGACCTAAGCAGAAGATCCGTGGCGCAACTCAATGCAAAGTTGATGAAAGCATGGAACATCTCAGAGCAAAAGGAGCTGATGCATGGAAACGTTCTGGCAAGAGGCTAAACAGAAAGGTGTAAAGCAGCTTTGAAGGGTATATGGAGCAGCTCCCTACAAAAGGTGGTGGATTAAAGGAATAGCTCTGGTCAGTAGTGAATCCATGAAACAGCGCGTAGTAGATATGATGGTTATTAAAAATGTATCAGAACACAGATATTGGTCCTCACAATTAGATACCTCACAGAATGGACAGGGATTAATTATATAGACAGGTTGTTTTGTCCCTATCCAACATCACATTTCAAGTTTGTAGGAGGGAAGATCTTACTTTTATGTATTTTTATACGTTATAGTATCAATGTCTAGATATTCATTTTTAAACAACCTCAAAACACAATTTGAGTATGTATCCACAATATTCAAGACTGTAGCTTCCAGCAACTGTTTTTCTCTTCCTTGCCTTCCCCAATTTGAGGCCAATTGATGATGCTACATACATATATTTAGACTAAAATAGCTGCAGAGGACATCCAAGAGGCAGAGTAGGGGGTAAAGGGTATAAGGAGAGAAAGGGAAAGTTGAGTGAGAAGGAAACTGAAGAGGCGTAAAGAAGAACAAAGAGAGAGAGGACAGAGGAGACTAGATGAAACAAGCATTGGCAAAGCAAACAGGTCTCGCCTATACAAGAGCTATTGGTTTTGGCAATGTGTTTGCCATGTTGTACACCAGTGTGGCTCCTGTTCAGCACGGCTAAAAGTTAGTGGCATGGAGGAGTAGAGTGTATTTGTTTGAAAGTTGTAGGGTGGGGTAGGAGGAGCAGAGTGTCGTATAGTTGAGTAGTGGGGAGTAGAGTTCAGTTGCAGAGAGTGTCAGAGTGGAGTGAAGTGGGGTGGAACAGGGTGGAGGGGGTTGGAGTGTATTGAGGCAGATTGGAAGAGAAAGAGGTGGATTGGACTGTGTTGGACTGAAACAGGGGATGCGGATGGGATTGTGGTGGATTTGAGTTGTTTGGATTAGATTGGATTCGGATGGGTGGTTTGGATTGGGAGTAATAGGGGTTGGGGGGATTAGAGTGGGGTGGATCAGACTGGACTGGGGTGGGGTGGGGTGGATCAGATTGGCCTGGAGAGGAGTAGGGTGGATTGGATTGGACTGGAGTGGGCTGTATGGATTGGAATGGAGGGACTGGGATGGATTTTATTGGAACGGGATAGAATGAGTGGACTTGATTAGAGTGTGGTGGATTGGACTGGAGTGAGGTGGATTGAGTGGGATGGAGTGAAATGTGGTGGAGTGGATTGGATTGAGGAGTGCTGGGCTGGACTGGAGTGGGCGGTTTGGATTGAGGTGGATTGGGTGGGTGGATTGATTTGAGTGGGGTGGACTGAACCGAGATAGGGTGGGGTGGACTGGAGTGGATTGAATTGGAGTGGGGTAGGCTGGATCGGATTGGAGTGTGGTGGACTGAACTGCGATGGAGTGGAGTGGACTGTGGTAGAGTGAGGTGAATTGGATTGAGTGAAGTGGATAGAATGGGTGAGGTGGATTGCGGTGGGGTGGACTAGAGTGGGGTGGATTGGATTAGGGAGGGGTGGAGTGGAATGGAGTGAAGTGTATTGGATTGAGTGGATCTGATTGAGCGTGGGGATTACGATGTGGTGGGGTGGATTGGATTGAGTGTGGTGGATTAGATAGGGGTGGGGTGGGTTGGATTGGGTAGTTTGGAGTGGATGTAATGTAATGGAATGAAGTAGGGTAGATTGGATTGCTGTGGGTGGGGTGGACTGATTGGAGTGGAGTGTACTGGATTGAAGTGGGGTAGATTAATGTGGTTTGGAGTGGACTGGAGTAAAGTGGATTAATGTGGACTGGAGAGCGGGGATTATATTGGAGAGGAATGCATTGGAGTGAGGTGGACTGGGTAGCGGTGGACTTGATTAGAGTGGGGTAGATTGGATTGTAGTGGGGTGGGGTGATTGGAATAGAGTAGGTTGGATTGGAGTGGGGTGGATTGGACTGGAGTGCAGTGGATTGGGTTGTGTGGGTGAACTGGATTGTAATGGGGTGTATTGTAGCGAACTGGGATGAGGTGAGGTGGACTGAATTGAATTGGAGAGGGGCAGAATGTTTTGGCTTCTCCACAATGGCAGAGAAGTATCGCCCCACTGGCTCAGAGCCGGCAGCTGGGGAAAAAATATAAATATATATATATATATATATATTTTTTTAATATCCTTTAATTTTTCAGCTGGTGGCTGAGTCAGGATGTGCAGGGAGGGGCGGGGATGGGCCATAGGAGGGGACAAGAGGAGTGGAGTAGTGTGTGCACTTATTTGTGCATGTCTGATTGGCTGGCCGTCTTAGGCCGGCCAAACTAACATGCACACGTAGGTTTCTCCAAACCGGCTGTATTTTACACCTGGGTTGGAGAAACAGCACAGACTCCACTCAGGCCAAATCTAGGATTGCAAAGGGAGTCCCTGAAGCTGCCAAGACTTCTGGGATCAGGAAGAGGTACGTGACGTGGCTGGAAGCACTAGGTATTTTCTTTTTCTTATTATTATTGAACCCTCCACCGATCACACCCTCCCCCTTTAAAATGTGTCCGCCGCCACTAGATTGGAGTGGGTTGTTTGGAATTGTAATGGGGCAGGTTGGAGTGGGGCAAGTTGAAGTGGGACAAGCTGTTTTAGATTAAAGTGGGGTAGATTGAAATGGATTGGAGTGGGGCAGATTATTGTGCAATGGACAGATTTAAGTGGGGCAGATTGTTTTTGTGTGGGTCAGATTGCTTTTGATTGAAGTGGGGCAGATTAGATTGGGGTGGCTTGGGGTGGAATGGTGTGGAGTAAAGTGGGGTGAACTGTAGTGGGGCGGACTAGAGTGGGTGGATTGAGGTGTACTCCATGATTGGGAATTAAAGCATCATTTCAGAGATTACACATAACAAAGTAACAATGTCACTTTGCAATATTTCAAACAAGTTAAGTGTCATCTTTTGGGAAGAGCGCCCACAAGCAAAATCAAAAGCAAACGTGTGGAAAGTGACAAAATACGACCTTTTGAAATAAAAGAAAGTTAGTTAAAAAATGTAAAAAAAAAAAAAACAACTTTGCAATTTTGTTTGTCCTGTTAGGCACGTTTTTGCCAGGCAGTAAAAGAACTAAATAGTACCTCAAATCATGTCGGGAGCAGTGGACGGGAACTAATTAAGTTGAATCAATCAGTGCTTGGTCCCTGCTCCACACAGAGGAACGGAAATAATGGCAGGCATCCCTTGACGAATTGTGAGGCTGTAAAGAAGAGTGCCACGCAAAATAACAAATTGTGAGTGGCAGCCGGGCTCCAAGAAACAGAAGAAAGGAAAGACAGGCAAGCTAGGAAAGAAAGGAAAGACGAAAATAGGAGGGGACGGATTAGGGCAGCACAGGCATAATGAACGGAAGTGGGATTGTGAAGATAAGTGAGCACTAAAGAAAGGGGAGGGGTGAGACGGACCCGGAGGTGAGAGTTCAGGTCGAGGTGCAGTGGGAGAAGAGGCTGACCAGTCGAAGGTGGGAGGGCCTTAGATGCAAGGAGAATAAAGGACATGCAACAAATGGCGATAAGATGAGGAGGTGGGGAAAAGAAAAGTATGTGGGTTTGCGAGATAGGAGGGAAGTGAGTAAATGTAAGAAAAGAGGAAGGGAGAGAGAAAGGGGGTGGAATAAAAGGGGTGGGGAAAAAAGATGGTAAGAAAAAAAAAAAAGCATTTGCAATATGATGGGTCTCGTGTTTCCTCAAGTTAGAGCGATTAGTGTTGTAAACGTCTAACTAGACTTTTCTTGCCACATAAACTGAAAATGAAAAGTAATACGATTACACATAAGGGAGCCAACTTGAAGCACCACGCCAGGAGCATGAAGGTGACTAATCAGAACAAAAAGACTGGACCTGTTTCGCTTTTGCATAGTCATAATAAAAAAATTAAATAATTTTTAAAAAGCGAGTGCAATTGCGCTGTGTAAAACCTTGAATTTGCGAAGGAGTGCTAGGATAAACAATAGCATTAAATTGGTAATCATGAAAAGCTCTCGATTACTGCCCAGCGAGATCATGCTGCCTACGAAATAAAGAGAAAAGGTAGTCCCAGAAACCATACAGAAACATGGAGCCCTGTATGTTTTCAGTAGTTGTCCGTTGCTCTTGAGGAGGGCTAAACACCGGAAAAGGCATGACGTACACATGCCTTTCTTTAATGAAATCAAGCAAATTTTAAAAGGCAAGCCAACAAACCAGCAAAAGTGATGGGTGTGACATGGGGATGGTTAAAAGCCCACACAGAGATTATAACAGGGACAGAGCGCTTGCGCGCTCCACCCTAATAAGAGGGTAACCAGAGAGAAGTGTGGAGAGAAGTGCATACAAGAACGTAGGGACGAGATAGGGAAGAAGGCAAGAAGTGTACATCTGGGAAGGAAAGAGGGAAAGGAGAACGTTGGGAGAGAATAAGGCAATCAAGACAGCAGGATAGTAAGCATTTCACATACATTATTTGGCACATTTATGGCAACCATTGTCTGAGAGGTACTAGCCTTCAAATAGGGGAATTAAAGTACTAGATTGAGGTCCTGGTCATTAATATAATTTTTAAACCTCTCATATTTTAACACTCAAAGCAGAAAAATAGGGCCGTGCTTCACGGTTGCCACTAGGGTGAGTTATAGTAAGCCTCCCAAAGACATTGTGTTTTGCGCCTAGGAATCTGCAGAGCAGGGGAAAATCGACAGGGATCTTACCAATTTTCAAATGGGTCTAGTTGGCAGGCTCTGGGGTGTTCTTTGTAGTAATCTACCCTTCTCAAAGACTCTGCCATGATTTATTTTGGTACCTTAAGTCCACCCCCCCCCCATATTGCTCTGAGAAACAATAGCCACAATGTTATGCAAGACTAACTTAAATATCACAAAGTGAATTGCAATGTAGTAAATGTTAAACAAACATCAGCACCAGCAATAAGTAATATCGAAAGGACAAAAGTGTCCAATATTTTAATCAAAATATTATTAAAGCTTGCATCTAACTTTGTGCCTGACTGCTAGAATCTAAAGCCTCAAGTCTGTCCATATGTTATGTGTGCACATCCTCAACTGATTCATTGTCCAAAATCCCGTGACAGAGTATTCACCAGACCAGCGTTGGGTCACGTTGGGTCACAAGTACCGCAAAAAGTCCTCCTGAGTAGCCAAAGTCAGGATTTATTTTAGACAACAGCTAATAATGAATTAATTTGTTGATGTATTCCTTGTGATAGTAGTGTTTTTTGTTATGTAAAGAAAGCATGTGTTGCGTTTGTGCCATTTGACAGATTTCTATAAATCCAGTGAATTCTCACAAGGATATTGAATCACATATATCTTTCAAAGAGATCAAGCACAGGAGGATCCAAATGAACGTTGGAGACTTGCTCCAGTGGCTCAAGTGAAGTCTTGTGGTTGTAAAGCATATCTACAATGATGATAAACAACCTAGAAGCTGTGTAATTTAGTGTAAAAGTCCTCCTCCAAACCACGCATGTACAATATAGTTGGCAGTGCCTAACGAAAGCCTTGGTAGCAGAAAGTGAACCTCATGAAGTCCAAAAACATTTCGTCTGACTGAATATTCCTATTTTAAGAACATTTGGTATGACTCTTATAGATGAAGAGTAGTAGATAGTCTCACAACATGGCTACAAGTTGTAACATTACATAGATTCCATGAATCATATCTCAGTACAACAACTCGCCCAAGAACAAACATTGAACATAGTGGCCATCACTATAAAGTCTCATGATCCTTTTTATCGTCTAGAACTTCTGCGTTCTGCTTGTATACATCAACGAGCCACAGGCACAAGCTGAAAAGAGTAGTATCTTAATTCCGCTACTATCTTCTATGACATAAGGACATGGACAAAGTATCATTCATTCCATGTTCACAGACAGTACTCATCAATTTCTACTGAATGGAAAGCACACCCTCATGCTTCTATTTTTATGTAAAAAGCATAATACCTTAAACTTAGATGTTCTATAGGTTTCCTGCCATATGACGTGCACATTTGTTTTTTAAGCATGATATGAACTTTGTCACATACCAAACTGGACTTACACTATCATCGGTTCAGGTCTCCCCTTTAGGAGGCTGGACTGGCTTGTAGTGAGTACCAAGGGGTACTTACACCTTGCACCAAGCCCAGGTATCCCTTATTAGTGTAGAGGGGTGTCTAGCAGCTTAGGCTGATAGAAAAGGTAGCTTAGCAGAGCAGCTTAGGCTGAACTAGGAGACGAGTGAAGCTCCTACAGTACCACTAGTGTCATATGCACAATATCATAAGAAAACACAATACACAGATATACTAAAAATAAAAGGTACTTTATTTTTATGACAATATGCCAAAGTATCTCAGTGAGTACCCTCAGTATGAGGATAGCAAATACACACAAGATATATGTACACAATACCAAAAATATGCAGTAATAGCAATAGAAAACAGTGCAAACAATGTATGGTCACAATAGAATGCAATGGGGGCACATAGGGATAGGGGCAACACAAACCATATACTCTAGAAGTGGAATGCGAACCACGAATGGACCCCAAACCTATGTGACCTTGTAGAGGGTCGCCGGGACTGTAAGGAAACAGTGAGGGTTAGAAAAATAGCCCACCCCAAGACGCTGAAAAGTGGGTGCAAAGTGCACCTAAGTTCCCCAAAGAGCACAGAAGTCGTGATAGGGGAATTCTGCAGGAAAGACCAACACCAGCAATGCAACAACGATGGATTTCCAGACGAGGGTACCTGTGGAACAAGGGGACCAAGTCCAAAAGTCACGATCAAGTCGGGAGTGGGCAGATGCCCAGGAAATGCCAGCTGTGGGTGCAAAGAAGCTGCCACCGGATGGTAGAAGCTGAGGATTCTGCACGAACGACAAGGGCTAGAAACTTCCCCTTTGGAGGATGGATGTCTCACGTCGTGAAGAGTCGTGCAGAAGTGTTTTCCCGCAGAAAGACCGCAAACAAGCCTTGCTCGCTGCAAGGGTCGCGGTTAGGGTTTTTGGATGCTGCTGTGGCCCAGGAGGGACCAGGATGTCGCTAATTGCGTGAGGAGACAGAGGGGGCGCCCAGCAAGAGAAGGAGCCCACTCAGAAGCAAGCAGCACCCGCAGAAGTGCCGGAACAGGCACTACGAAGTGGAGTGAATCGGTGCTCACCCGAAGTTGCACAAGAGAGTCCCACGCCGCCGGAGGACAACTCAGGAGGTCGTGCAATGCAGGTTATAGTGCCGGGGACCCAGGCTTGGCTGTGCACAAAGGAAATCCTCGGTGAGTGC
Organism: Pleurodeles waltl; assembly: GCF_031143425.1. Lineage (NCBI taxonomy): Eukaryota > Metazoa > Chordata > Amphibia > Caudata > Salamandridae > Pleurodeles > Pleurodeles waltl. The sequence continues at coordinate 740,303,211 of NC_090450.1, read as the reverse complement.
ACAGGAGCTGGAGTAGCTGCAAAACACGCGGTTCCCAGCAATGCAGTCTGGCATGGGGAGGCAAGGACTTACCTCCACCAAACTTGGACTGAAGAGTCACTGGACTGTGGGAGTCACTTGGACAGAGTTGCTGAGTTCAAGGGACCTTGCTCGTCGTGCTGAGAGGAGACCCAGAGGACCGGTGATGCAGTTCTTCGGTGCCTGCGGTTGCAGGGGGAAGATTCCATCGACCCACGGGAGATTTCTTCGGAGCTTCTAGTGCAGAGAGGAGGCAGACTACCCCCACAGCATGCACCACCAGGAAAACAGTCGAGAAGGCGGCAGGATCAGCGTTACAAGGTCGCAGTAGTCGTCTTTGCTACTTTGTTGCAGTTTTGCAGGCTTCCAGCGCGGTCAGCAGTCGATTCCTTGGCAGAAGGTGAAGAGAGAGATGCAGAGGAACTCTGATGAGCTCTTGCATTCGTTATCTAAGGAATTCCCCAAAGCAGAGACCGTAAATAGCCAGAAAAGGAGCTTTGGCTACCTAGGAGAGAGGATAGGCTAGCAACACCTGAAGGAGCCTATCAGGAGTCTCTGACGTCACCTGCTGGCCCTGGCCACTCAGAGCAGTCCAGTGTGCCAGCAGCACCTCTGTTTCCAAGATGGCAGAGGTCTGGAGCACACTGGAGGAGCTCTGGGCACCTCCCAGGGGAGGTGCAGGTCAGGGGAGTGGTCACTCCCGTTTCCTTTGTCCAGTTTCGCGCCAGAGCAGGGCTGAGGGATACCTGAACCGGTGTAGACTGGCTTATGCAGAGATAGGCACCATCTGTGCCCATCAAAGCATTTCCAGAGGCTGGGGGAGGCTACTCCTCCCCAGCCCTGACACCTTAATCCAAAGGGAGAGGGTGTAACACCCTCTCTCTGAGGAAGTCCTTTGTTCTGCCTTCCTGGGCCAAGCCTGGCTGGACCCCAGGAGGGCAGAAACCTGTCTGAGGGGTTGGCAGCAGCAGCAGCTGCAGTGAAACCCCGGGAAAGGCAGTTTGGCAGTACCCGGGTCTGTGCTAGAGACCCGGGGAATCATGGGATTGTCTTCCCAATACCAGGATGGCATTTGTGGGGCAATTCCATGATCTTAGACATGTTACATGGCCATATTCGGAGTTACCATTGTGAAGCTACACATAGGTAGTGACCTATGTGTAGTGCACGCGTGTAATGGTGTCCCCGCACTCACAAAGTCCGGGGAATTGGCCCTGAACAATGTGGGGGCACCTTGGCTAGTGCCAGGGTGCCCACACACTAAGTAACTTAGCACCCAACCTTTACCAGGTAAAGGTTAGACATATAGGTGACTTATAAGTTACTTAAGTGCAGTGTAAAACGGCTGTGAAATAACGTGGACGTTATTTCACTCAGGCTGCAGTGGCCGGCCTGTGTAAGAATTGTCAGAGCTCCCTATGGGTGGCAAAAGAAATGCTGCAGCTCATAGGGATCTCCTGGAACCCCAATACCCTGGGTACCTCAGTATCATATACTAGGGAATTATAAGGGTGTTCCAGTATGCCAATGTAAATTGGTAAAATTGGTCACTAGCCTGTTAGTGACAATTTGGAAAGAAATGAGAGTGCATAACCACTGAGGTTCTGATTAGCAGAGCCTCAGTGAGACAGTTAGTCATAACACAGGTAACACATACAGCGCACACTTATGAGCACTGGGGCCCTGGCTGACAGGGTCCCAGTGACACAGACTAAAACAACATATATACAGTGAAATATGGGGGTAACATGCCAGGCAAGATGGTACTTTCCTACATCCCCCTCTTAATGAGTGGTGCCTTGCTTCAGCCATAGGCATCCAACTATTCAGCACTATCCAGACCAGGTCTCACTTTTTATGAAACATTGCAAGCCTAGGTTTGGCAGATAAAAATGACTGCAAGCTACAGGTCCTCCCACTGTTGTGCAACATGACACGGAGAATGATACACAAGCATAAAGGAGAACATCTAAACATGGTGTAGAAATCTTGTTTTTCTTATAGTCAATGCACTGGCCAAAGAAGGTTTTAAGGCAGCCCAGGAGAAATGAGCAATAAAAAGGATAGCCCTGGAAAAGTGTTTAAAACAAATTCTGACACTAACCTCAAACAAATGATAGGAACACAGCCTTATTGTGATGAAGTCTGCAGATGTGGAATCAACCCTGTCAATTTTGAAAACATTTTTTAGAACCGTTCTCTTATTGCCTACTAAGACTTTCAAAGGGCACACAAGTGGAAGTATCTGTGAGGATGCGGATATGGTACCCAGAGAGATGTCATCGGGGTTCATAGCGCAAAAACAGCACTGGTTTCTGTGTCATCCTTTTGATACCAGAGGCTCTGGAAAACGTAGCACACCATCCTTTGAAACAAAAGATAATTTCACGGTTTGCAGTCCCCATTTACTTTTAATACACTGCACATGAATGCACAATTGCCATCATCACAGACCCTCTGCTGCTCATAACATGTCTTTTGCTCTACAGTACCAAGCTCATTGGCCTTTGCCCATGTCCCTGCATTCTCAATCCTTCTAGGCAAACCTATTGTGTTCTGCAACCAGGGTGATCCTTACTTGGCATATCTGGTGACCTTGGGTATAAACATTCTAGTTGTCAGAGCCGGTCAGACAAGAGTTATGCATTTGAACCTCACTAGTTTTCTTCCATCTGATACAACAGAGGAAAAAAGAATACTCCACGTGGAGTATTCCTACTGGGAACTTCAATGGAGTGGGAAACAAAGATGGTACTAGGACCCAGAAGGCCAGGACAAGAGGATCCTAACAGCCACAACAGCAACATCTAGCAAAAGCTACTTCAGCAGCCCTAGGGAAGAACTGTGGAATGGACACAAACTCTTGCTACAGCTCACCACCTACAGGAGGTCCATATCACTTGGGCCTTTTTAGAGCAACATAATCTTATTTTCATTTACCTTTGATAACCCCAGACTGCCATCTTCATATTTCTTATGTTTATCAACCATAAACATGCATTAGCTTAAAACGATTGAAATATCACATTTCTGAAAGTAGTTAGAAGACATTTTCCATTAGAAATCCTCATTATAAGCAGTTTCACTAAAAAGGTAGTTCTCTGTGAGGAAATGTGTCACCCATATATTAGTTGAGATGGCAATAGAGTGAATTAAGATACATTTTTTAAATTAACGGGTTTCCAATCAAAGGAAGTATTTACCACAGCTTTGTTGTGTTTCAATAATTGAAATGGCATGTTTACTCTAAATGAAACTCTCAACTGATCTCATGACAAACGTAAAAGTGCCCAGATAATAATAATTAAAAAAAGAAAAAAGTTACAAAATGAGACGGCTGGATTTTTATGAAGATTCAGGTTTAATAATGTGATCCATTATCAAATCTGAAGCATTCTCTGGGAAAGTGAATGAAACAGGTATATTAAATAGTGAAACAAAAGTGCTCCAGTGATTAATGAATTTAGAATACCGTGGTCAACACAATATAAAATATACTTCAGGTTTTGTATGGCACTAGCTCTGCAGCCTTAGAGCACAAAAACAGCAGTGCTGCAAGCTTGGAGAATAAAAAAAAAAAAAGGACACAGACAAAAGAGGCATTGAGCTATAAAGGTTGCGCAGGGAAACAGACTTTTTTGTGTGTGTTGTGTTCAGTCTTACAAAAAGGTATGAAGTGGTGTAAATAATCCAGTTTTAAGGGATTGCGCCGTTTATGAAAATCAAGTCTGTGGTGGAGTCCTAAATATGCGTGAGGATATTCAAATACTGTAGTAGGTTGCTGTCAGATAGAAAAGCCTTGAATAAAAAGTCTGGGAATCTGTCTTATGGAGATTAGAGTCTAGTGACAAATGGAGGTAAATTGATCAGAAACAATTTTTGTAACCTCCAGGTTGAGGCATTGCAAATAGGAGCTTATCAAATTCAGCTATGTTCATAGAACGGACATCTTGTGGATAAAGAAAACTCTCACCAGTTGTTTACTGTTCTAATTTTTAAATCGTTTTTTTTTTTTTTTTTTTAAACAAGTTAAGCTTGTTATTTAAATACATCAAGTTAATTCAAAATTAAGTCAATAGCACTGGAACATTTTTATATTTTGTTCTACATATTTAAACAAAGATATTTTCCTTTTTTTGAAGTTTAACACTTTATGTTTTCTCTATACTTTGTCATTGCGCTCTTCGTCCTGGTGGCAGAGAACACTGCCAACATGTAAAAAGTTACCAGTAGTAACTTCACACTGTTAAAGTAATTTTTAATTAAATGTGTAATTAACTTAAAATATTTAAATACATGTTTTAAAGATTTTCTTTTTTTTTTAAACGCCCACCTAAAATAAAATGCATTATAAATTAGAAAATGTTACATAGAGTTATTATATATATATATATATATATATATATATATACATATACATACATACACACACACACACATATACACACACACACACATACATTTAGTTACATTGACTGTAGAACCAAAAAAAGTTTAGAACATTTGGATATGAAATATTTATATAATTTTAAACATTAGATTTAATACCTATATATATTTATAAAAAGTCAGACTAAATTAATGTAACAGTATTTCCTCTGGGGTTCTATTTTAAATCCCTGTCAAAAGTAACAGATTTACTACAAAGTGTTAAAGTAAATTTACATATGTAGATTTACTCCACGTGTTAATTTATCTTTGTGAATAGGCTCCTATGTTCATAGCTTCCAAGTTCTCAATTAACAATTACCTTTACCAGCCTAATTTCTGCACATGTGGCAGAAAATTATTTTTTTTAAATGTGGTAACATTATTTAGTTGAAGACTGTTAGCGTTTGACCACTGAATACGCAAGGTTCAATTTTCCTTTAATGGGATCTACAGAGGAGAGCTGTGGGTGTATAAATATACACAGCTGAAGCAATACTACCTAAACCCAGCCAACAATAAAATTGCAACTTTAATGTACATACTAAGCTGTCACAGTGACACAATGAATTAACATTCATCTGCTCTGTTCTGAAGTGCAGGTCACAGGTTTGAATCGTGACACTGCCAATACACAAATAATGGAAATCTGAATAGGCCAATTGAGTCCGCTTAAATTGGGTGATGACAACACCTTTTATGTAAAGGGATTAGAAACAGACATGGGGTGTGAAGCGGGCCAGTGGATACTCTATTTAGGTGTTCTGAAGATCTAGGCCACAGGCCAGCATCTTGAGTTCCATAACTCAAGAGCACAGCAAGATGTGTTCAGAACTGAGGCCAGTCCTGGGACGAGTTACTCAACCTAAAATACTAATATATTGTCAGCATTATTGTTATTATTTGTTAACACAATCTATTTTGTGCTAAAACTTGAGTCCCTAAACTCTGAACTTGCTCACAGTAAACTAAGGCAATTAAATCAGTTATTTTCACTGTAATACGTGGGCCAATATTTTCCACCAGGATTACAAACTAGTTAAGAATAACTCAATCATGTAAGAAAATGTGGATTCCATTACTTTTACGACAAGCAACATTTTACATTGAAAATATTGAGGCTAATGTATTTGATGAAAGCTAAATTCCTTGAATGTGAACGGTTCTCAAGGATATAGCTAGCTCAAGATGGCTAATTTAATGGGCAAAGGTAAAGCAGCCATTCCAGAAGGTAACCTTAAACTGCACATTCAGTGCACAAGGTTTGCACCAACAAACAAGCAGGATAATGCACTCGTTGACCTTACATGCAAAATAGGATTCATCCAATCACCAAATTCTAGAGTTCTCCCACTATTCCTTTTCCAAAACATTTCACCAGTGTGATGAAAGTGTGTCAGTATGCCAAAATGTAAAAGTATTGGCAAAGCCAATTGGTCTGGATTCCGATAGTGGAAGTCGTTTGTGATGGTTGAGATTTTTGTGTATTTTGCTGCCAGCTAAAATAGAAAGGATATAGGATAGCTGGTTTTGGGGACCCCTTTGACGAAACGATTGCAAGCTCTATCCTCAGAGTGTAGAGAAAGGGGTTATGAAAAGGGGTCATAATTATGTAAGGGCTACAAAGCAAAATGTTGGACAATAGATGCTTTGACGAGGGTATTTACAAAAAAAAGAAGAAAACAAAAAAAAAACACGTATGTGAACAAAAAGATGCAAATGCAAAATGACTTCTAACAAAAAAGTAAAACAAATGAGCATGCAAAGGTGATTACTGAAACAAACAGTGTCTTTGTATGTATTCATGTATGTGGTATTTATATAGAAAGAATCTCACCAAAAAGCAGCTAATCTCTGCATGGGTTCTTTAAAACAGATTTTAAGCTTCTCAACATAGACTTTCGGAACAAAAAAAAGCCTCAGGTCAGCAAATAAAATGTTGTGCCAGCTTTGGTAAATATGTCCAAGATCACACACTGGTGCGCCATTACAAGCTACACATAATGTTGCACATGCATTGGAAAAGCCAATAGGTCTACCTTGCAATTTTCATTTAATATTGTGGATAATAATTGATAGCACTATTGTTAAAAAGCAAACAATCAGAGTTCAATTCAAGCTTGTGCTAGCACCAACAGCAAAATATGCTAAGGAAAATCCTTCCACCATTTAAAAAGATGGTTTGTACATCCTGCTAACGAGCATCAGGAGACATTATGGTACACAATAACTGGAATCCAAAGTTAACACCAATGGCACAGAAAGTACCAAAAAAAAAAAAACACAGCGTTTTAAGAAAGGCAATAGATCAAAAACAGTTCCTTGTCGTAGTTGGACTCTCGCTCCTTAGTGAGACCACGGGATTAGGGGTGACAGCACTTCGGTTTGTAGGTGACTGAGTCACTCCTGCAATAAGTCACAACTGTCGGCCCAACCCTCCCAGCTCACAAGCAGTGCTTCACCAAAACTCAGACAGTAAATGTGATTTCTGGCTGTCTTACAAATGGACTCTAGATAAGACCTTTCAGGGAAGTCGTGGTGGAACGGAAGTTACCCTTTTCTCTTGTTAGCAATAAGTCTCATACACACACAGGCAATGAAGGAGATGCAGGAAAATTTAATATATTCATTGAAAAGACTGCAACCTATGGTAAAACGCATGAGCTGTAATGATTAGGATAATCAACAGTAATAAAAGCAGAATTGTGAAGATGAGAGTTATGAATATGAAAATCCCCACCACCTTACAATAAACATGAGAGATGAAATTCCTAACCAAGAAAACCTAATCACTACCCTAAAGAGAGCTAGGTATGATAAACCTAATCAGCCAGTACCATGGGCATGAGAAGCACCCACCCACCCAAACTCTTGTTACCTTGGAATGAGGTCTCTAGGTCAGACTCTGGTGACACAAAGGCTGAGTTCCGCAGCAAGGCGATGTGCAGCATAGATGGCATCTGGAAGGAACCCCTCTAATGACCTGGTCCATGTGAGGTGCATTTATACTAATTATGTAGAATCCCTGACGTAGATATGTTCCTAAACAACTGATAATGTGGTAGACTTAGGACGGCAATTGCATAAACAATCCCTAACAAGAGTGCATGATGTTCCCGTCACAAGTCAGTGACAAAAGGGCATGATGACAATACCTACATGCATCACCAATAGTGATGCCGATAACGAAGCCTTCTCAGAATGGCCCCCATAGTGAAAATCCAAACATTTCTTATAAGATGCAAGCAATGGCAGCAAGCTAAAATAAATAATAAAATTAATGGAATAAACCAGATCATACTAGTAGGTAAAATGTCTCTAGGTGACAAGGGCAATAGACCTGCAAGCCAAAGGCTAAGCTAACTCCTGTGTTCTAGTGAGAAACTAAAATGAATTCACCACATCCTAATGCACTGGAACGCACACACTCCATAGGACAGGGAATGATGCATAAAGCAGACAATAGCAAGAGACAGAATTCTCCTTGCACAGTCAGAGTTCACCATATGAACATTTTAAAATAATTGGTAACAATGGGTCTTGCAAGCAGCTGCACGGTCAAGTCATATCTAAAGTGACCGAGTCCCATCACCAAAATATAGTTGGACAACCAATGGAGGGGGGGGGGGGGGGGGGGGGGGGGGGGGCAGTGTAACCACCCAAGAAACTAAAGCCTTGGATAACTGTCCTGAGAAATGGCAAAATCACGAACAACATGAAAACAAATAGCTGAAAGGGCCTGACCCGAAGTCCACCCTCGTGACTTTCGCTTGCTCTACTTTTTTGACTAATTAATGACATGGGATCACTACGATCTAAATGGTTATGTATAAACACCTAAGAAGAGTAAAGAGTAAAAACAAATTAAATGTGTTCATTTGAAACTACCCATAGCCCATGAATATGGGTGTTTTCTTAGTGGTAAAGTACAGCAGCCCAGTGGAAATTAGAGAAACAGCCGAGTGAATACTTGCTTTGCCCACCTGGGCTATGATAACGCATAGTAGAAACAAATACTAGATTGTGGATTTTTATTACATTTTCTGGTGATTGTCTCATTTGCAAGGAGGATAACTAACGGATGAACACGAACACATGGCTTTCACATCCCTGGTGACAAAGGGTAATATATTCCCAATCACTGCCCTACCTTTCTCTACTTTAGAGCACTAGAATGAATTACGTTATGGCCTGTGACACATGAGTTATTTTAATGCATCTGATAAATCACCGGTGGTAGATTGCAGGCAGAGAGGCATACTGATACCAGACACATATAACACCCCTCCAGGACCAAGATGGGACTAACAAATGTATTTCGCCAAGTTCTTGCGAGGATCTTCACAGTGACTCTCAGTTCTAAAAACCCTGGCTCTGACAGAGCCTGCCTAGACGACTGGACAAATGCCTTAATGGCCGTTACTACTGACGTCAAAGGACATTTCTATGCAGCCTACAGCACGATACTGCGCAATGCATATTAGACTGAAAACTTTACTTAAAAAATGTGGTGTAAACTAATAGGCACTGGTTTCGGCACAAAGAGAGACCACTAAACAGGCTGTGACACCTTTGTTTTTCTACAGCTTAATTGACGGGGGTGAACTGAAAACACAATCATTTCTGCCAAAAACCACCTATTCCTCCGTGATCACACATGGGAACAAGAGCTTGGAACGCATTCTTGAGATGAAGGTAACAACCAAAAGGGTAAATGGATGAAATGTGTGTGTGTGTGTGTGTGTGGGGGCAGAGGGGGGGAATAGGGAAGTTCGACCATGAACAGATTTCCATGCATTATTATTTACCTTCGTTAGAGTTTCTGCTAACATTAGCAGAGACCCTTTTGCAAAACCACAGAGGTCTGTAGGCTCTTCATGACTGTTTAATATTAACTGCTGTCCGTCCTGAATGATAGTGCACAAGCACTGCTCAAATTCTCAGTCTTCAGTATCAGTGTTTCATTTGTAAATAAAAACGTGCCGGTGCCCAGAGCTCTCATTTGGAATATGTGGCCGCTGCAGTTAAATGCGTGAGCACAGAATACTGAGGCAGCGTAATCCTGAAGCCATCTCAGGCCTCTTTACTCCATTTACAACCTCTCCCTGCCCCTTCGGCTCCCTCTTGCAGCATTCTGCTTTCACCCTTTGTGACGCTTTTTCGTCTTTCTCTTCCTTTGTATTTCCCATATGTGTCTTTTGCGCACAGGAAGTGCCTGATGCAGACAAATAAGTGCTGGCCCTAAAATATAAGTGCTGGCGCCCTGCACAAGAAACCACTGGCTCAAATTAAGCACTGTTCAGTACTCACAAATAAAAAATAAAAAATTCTAGCTTATGCGACAAGAATTTTCAATTCTATTAAGGATACAAAGGCGATGATTATGCTTCTCTTTCTATGCTTTATTTTATCCAACAGTCATTAAAAGAAAGTTTACAAACAAAACATATCCCAAAAAACCCCTAATATCACCTGACCAACCATAGAGACTGCCTCTATACAAGGTGACACTATCAAAACACTTCCTTTCTTTGCATAAAAGGACAGAACATATCAAAAAAATCCTCAGAGTCAAAAATGACAGAACAAGACAAATTTAGAAACAAGGACCAAAGGTTCTAGAACAGATAATATCCAAAAGTAAACTCAAGGGCATCCGTCCAAGGGAACTTAATCAGCAGTTCCAACCATGGTTCAGAATTCTAGCCATTGCCAGAAAACACTCCGAAGTATCTGCAGACTTCAGTACTTTTTCTAATCGTAACCTAGAAAATCAGACATAAGGAACCCATAATATCCACCCTAAGACATAAAACGATCCAAATACAGAAGACACTTCCAATCCATAACAGGGTGGGAAATAATACTTCAACCACTTCCCAACGTTCCATGACCCCAAACAGATTACTTTGTTCACCTCCATGCCATGAAAACCTATTGCATAACCGAGCCACCTCCTCCAACTCAACCTGCACACAAATGTAGTCACATGCAAGTAGCAGCTCAATGTTAAAGAAACAAAATGATCATAGCTGCTGGGTAGACCTTTGTATTTGTGCCTTTCCTGGTACCCTTGCCCTCTCCTATCCAGCAAATATCTAAACAAGGACATCTCCCTGGTTTACTGGGACAAACAACAAGGCACATCCAAAAGCACGGCATTTGAAATTCAATCGCAGAAAGTTTATCCTGAGGCACAAAGGGTAATCTCAAAACCATGTCTCATACCAGATGCACACATTTACTGAAAAACACAATCATTCTACACTAACAGTAGATCAGCTAACAAAAATAAAAATATATATCTTTTTAATATGATCCAGTAACATCGTTATGCTTCTTTGTGGAGAGCAATAATTCCTATTCCAGTAAGGAGGAGGGTGTACAGTGGACAAGCAAAACTGGACTAACACAGGCAGATGCATAAATAAAATAGTTTCAGCCGGAAAGAAAAATAGTCTATTAGTCACAGAAAATTGCATTTGTCCCCAGTAACAGCAAAGCACTATTTAAAACCATAGTCTTTATGCAATTCACTAGTCATTAAAGAGGACCTAGGGCCAGATGTACGAAAGGATTTTACCCATTCTGTGTCTATGGTAAAAAGCTTTCGTACATATGGCCCCTAGTTCCTTCCTAAATACTTATGGCTAACTTATGCTTGATTTTCTTTATAAAGTACAGCAGAATCTGAAAATGATCTCTCCCACAACAAGTCAAAGGGGATCTATAATTCTCCTGTAGCACACCGACTGCCAGCTAGTAACACTCTTGATGTTCTACTGGTTTTATCAGACTTTTCCCCAGACTCTGTTGAGACTTATGCAAAGCTCGTTCAGGACAGTAATTCTTCTGAGCCACCATTAGATGCAAGTCTACCATCATTATTAAACCTACAGAAGTGAATTAGCTCAGACACTTACAGGAATCATCAATGCCTGCCCCTTAGAAAGTGTTGTAGAGAAAATTAAAGATGACAAAACTCCTTTCGGCAAGGCAAACACAGCTTCTTGCTGTGGCGGCAGGGATAGTAGCTATCTCCATACAGGTAAACAGCTAGTCTCAATTTGCTGCTTCACAGATAGCCACTTTTATAGTAACATGGACAATGCTTATTACAAAAGGTCAACAACAAGGTTGTCAGCAGTTACATACTTGTTGCAAAACATCTTATCACCAGTGTCCCTAAACCTTTAACCAATTTCTTACACACATTCTTTATTGCAGTTCTAACAATGCTTAACAAACTAACTATTCACTACTTTCGAAAGCATTTATTTATGTATTTATGTGCGTGCTTTATAGTTCTGCTCCCAAGACCTCCTATCAGTTTTTGAGTACTTTGGGCTAATTTAATCTCCTTCTCTCATTCTTCAATTATGTTTTAATTTACTGAGACAACAGAATACGTGCCTGTGTACTTAAGACAAATTTCTTCGGGCTTTCAAAAACGGGTTTTCTTTTAACTAAGCCCTTGCTGATCATGCAATCTATTTTCAAGTGAACTCTTCATCTCTGGCATAAGCACGTATTTTAGACCTACACCACTCTTTCACCACATATGGTGTAGTGCAATTTCTTCACATTTCATTTTCAAACGAAGGATTGGGCCCAGCTGAACTGAAAAAGGCCATTCAAGACCTCTGCTTAAGAAACCCTGTCTGGACCCAGACAATTTTAAAACAATCTCTCTTCTTACATACTGAAAAAGTACTAGAAAAAATGAGTTATTGTCAAATTCCAGACTCAAATGGAACCTCAGAATATACAATGCTAACCAAGAATGCTTCAGACCACACAGTTCCACTCAGCTGGTTATAATCTTTGCCAGGGATGACCTCAAAGGGGTTACGTACAGAGGGACCTCTTTGCAGCGTTGGACACAATTACCATGAGATTCTATTTGACTGCCTGAACAATCTTGGTATTGAAGATAAGGCTCTGGGGTCAGCTCAGATCACATCTGGACTGGAGAGAGGTGCGAAGGACAGCCCTGCTGATCCCTGGACCTGGCAAGAGAGGGTGCACCAACCGATTGACTGCAACTACTGCTCCTTGGGCTAGCAAAGAGGACTGTGCCTGTGGTGCCTGGCTAGTGACAAAGTTGTACCAGCGCCCCAGACCAAAAAGGTAAACTCCAAGTCAGTCGGACAACTCCCTGTTTCAGCACCAGGGCCATAAAAGCAGAAGTAGCCTCTTGTGGTCAATCAGTGGCCACATACGCAGAAATTTCACCGACCGTAACGTGTACCTGAGTCTGTCAGACCTAAGAGAGTCGTCATTGTGAAGATCGTATTTTGTGAACAGACACTTGCCCTCACTATCAATCAATCAATCATTCGCATTTATAAAGCGCGCTACTCACCCATTAAGGGTCTCAAGGCGCTGGGGGGGGGTCAGTGCTCAAAGAGCCAGGTCTTGAGCTGCCTTCTGAAGGAGAGGTGATCAGGTATGGCGCGAAGGTGGCTGGGCAGAGAGTTCCAGGTCTTTGCTGCCATGAAAGAGAAGGCTCTTCCTCCGGCGGTGGCTTTGCGGATGCGGGGGACGGCTGCCAGGGCTTGTCCGGTCAAGCGTAGCGTGCGCGGAGGAGTGTAGAAGGAGACGCGGTTGTTGATGAGTTTGGGTCCGAGGTTGTGCAATGCTTTGTGTGCGTGGGTGAGGAGTCTGAAGGTGATCCTCTTGTTGACTGGGAGCCAGTGGAGTTTCTTCAGGTGTCCGGAGATGTGGTGGTGGCGGGGTATGTCCAGGATGAGTCGTGCGGCTGCGTTCTGGATCTGTTGAAGTTTCTTCTGCAGCTTGTTGGTGATGCCGGCGTACAGAGTGTTCCCGTAGTTCAAGCGCCTGGTGACGAGGGCGTGGGTGACGGTCTTCCTGGTGTTGATGGGGATCCAGCGGAAGATCTTGCGGAGCATGCGGAGGGTGTTGAAGCATGCTGAGGTCACTGAGTTGACCTGTCTGGTCATGGAGAGGGATGAGCCCAGGATGAAGCCGAGGTTGCGTGCGTGGTTGGTGGGCTGGGGAGTGCTGCCTAGGGCGGGAGGCCACCAGGAGTCGTCCCAGGCGGTGGGAGTAGGGCCGAGGATGAGGACCTCAGTTTTCTCTGTGTTCAGTTTCAGCCGGCTGTCTGTCATCCAGTTCGCTACTTCCTTCATACCGTCGTGTAGTCTGGTCCTTGCTTAGGTGGGGTTGTTGGTGAGGGATAAGATGAGCTGGGTGTCGTCAGCATAGGATATGAGGTCGAGTCCGTGTTTGCGTGCGATGTTCGCTAGGGGGGTCATGTAGACGTTGAAGAGAGTGGGGCTGAGGGAGGATCCTTGGGGTACGCCGCAGATGATCTCCGTGGCTGTAGATCTGAAGGGGGGGAGGCGGACTCTCTGGGTTCTTCCGGAGAGGAAGGAGATGATCCATTCCAGGGCCTTGCCTCTGATGCCGGCGTTGCTGAGGCGGCGTATTAGGGTACGGTGGCAGACAGTGTCGAAGGCCGCAGAGAGGTCCAGGAGTATGAGGGCCACGGTTTCTCCCTTGTCGGTCAAGGATCTGATGTCATCCGTGGCTGCGATGAGGGCGGTTTCGGTGCTGTGGTTAGCTCTGAAGCCGAACTGTGTGGGGTCGAGGGAGTCGTTGGCTTCCAGGGCGGTGGTGAGTTGGGCGTTGACGATTTTCTCAATCACTTTGGCGGGGAACGGCAGGAGAGAGATTGGCTGGAAGTTTTTGAGTTCGGTGGGGTCTGCTGTAGGTTTCTTTAAGAGGGCGTTGAGCTCTGCGTGTTTCCAGCTCTCTGGGAAGGTGGCGGAGGTGAGAGATGCGTTGATGACGTCCCGGAGGTGGGGGGGCGATGATGTTGTCGGCTTTGTTGTAGATGTGGTGTGGGCAGGGGTCGGATGGAGATCCAGAGTGGATTGAGTTCATGACGCGGGTGGTTTCCTCGGTGGTGGTTGGGGTCCAGGTGAGGATGGTGGTGTCGTTGGTGGTGGGTTCCGGTGGAGGGTTCGTGTTGTTTGGGGTGAAGCTGTTGTAGATGTCGGTGATCTTGTGGTGGAAGAAGGCTGCGAGGGAGTCGCAGAGGTCTTGTGAGGGAGGGATGGAGTTGTTTTCTGCGTCGGGGTTGGAGAGCTCTTTGACGATTCCAAATAGTTCTTTGCTGTTGTGGGCGTTGTTGTCGAGTCTGTTCTGGTAGGCTGTTTTTCGTGCGGCGCGGAGGCGTTGGTGGTGTTGGCGGGTGACGTCCTTAAGGGCTGACATGTTCTCTTTGTTCTGGTTGAGGCGCCATGTCTTCTCGCGGGTGCGGCATTCTTTCTTGGAGTCCTTGAGGTCGGGGGTGAACCAGGAGTTTTTTTTGTGGTTGTTGGTGTTAGCTTGGGTCTTCAGGGGGGCCAGGTGGGTGGCGCAGTCGGAGATCCAGCTCGTGAGGTTGTTGGCGGCTTAGTTGGGGTCTGTGGTGCTGGTGGGTTGTTTCTGAGCGAGGGTCGATGTGAGTTGTTCCGTGGTGGTTTGGCTCCATTGTCTTCTTGGTGGTTGCTGGGTGTGGTGGTGCACGGTGGTCTTCTTGAAGTTGAAGTGGACACAGCTGTGGTCCGACCAGGTGAGTCCGGTGGTGTGGCTGAAGGAGATGTGTTTGCTGGAGGAGAAGATGGGGTCGAGCGTATGTCCGGCGTGGTGGGTGGGGGTGTTGACTAGCTGTTTCAGTCCCAGGTTGGCGAGGTTGTCCAGTAAGGCCGTGGTGTTGTGGTCGGTGTGGTTCTCCAGGTGAAAGTTGAGGTCCCCTAGGAGGATGTAGTCGGTGGATGATAGTGCGTGAGGGTTGACAAAGTCTGCGATGTCTTCGCTGAACTTGGTCCGTGGTCCCGGTGGTCTGTACATGAGGGTGCCTCTGAGGGTGGTCTTGGGGTCGCTGTGGATCGCGAAGTGGAGGTGTTCGGCGTCGGGGAGTGAGTTGTCGGTGTATGTCGAGATACGGATGGAGCTTTTGTGTGCGATGGCGATGCCTCCTCCGGTGCGGTTGGTGCGGTCTTTCCGGATGATTTTGTAGCCGTCGGGGATGGCTATGGCAATGTCGGGTGCCGAGGAGGGGTTCATCCAGGTCTCGGTGAGGAAGGCGATGTCCGGGTTCGTTGAGTTGATGAGGTTCCACAGTTCGATGGCATGCCTGTGGACGGATCGGGTGTTGACCAGGATGCAGTGGAGCTTGCTTCCGGGGGAGTCGATTTTGACGGGAGCGGTGTGAGTCCGTAGACAGTTGAAGCGGCAGTTGCTGCAGGTAAAAGGGCCGTGGGTTCGTTTCGGGGTGGCGCGGTAGCAGCCCGGCGTGCGGCCGGGGTTGAGGCTGGCGAGGGTGGTGGAGTCGTAGGTTTGGCGGGGTTTGCGGGGGCCAGGGGTTTGGGCGCTGGGCGCGGACGGGCGCAGACGGGCTTGCCTTAGGCGCGCCCGCTGCGCGCGGCCGCCATTTAAGGGGGTAGCCTGGGAGGAGGGGTCAGCTGGGAGGCGGGAGGGTAGGCGGAGCGGCGAAAGGCGGGAAAAAGCGGGAGAGGCGAGGAGCAGAAGGCGGGAAAAAACGGCGAGAAAAAGGCCTGAAAAAGGACGAGGCGGACAAAAAGCGAGTGGGAAAAACAGTTGAGGGGGAAAAAACGGCGAGTGGGGGCACGAAGACACGGCGGACACAGTCACTCGGGGTACAGAAAGAAGAGGGGAGCGCGATCACACAGGGCAGCAGACACTCGGGGTACAGAAAGAAGAGGGGAGTGCGATCACACAGGGCAGCAGACACTCGGGGAACAATTAGGCAATCAGAAAACAGTCAACGGGCAAACAGGCAGAAGGCACACAGGAGCTGGTGGCGCTGCGGGGGCAGGGGAGCGACCTACCCTGGGGTCAAAGGTCGCTACCTCTGCCTCGCAGCGGCCGCCATTTAAGGGGGTAGCCTGGGAGGAGGGGTCAGCTGGGAGGCGTGAGGGTAGGCGGAGCGGCGAAAGGCGGGAAGAAGCGGGAGAGGCGAGGAGCAGAAGGCGGGAAACAACGGCGAGAAAAAGGCCTGAAAAAGGACGAGGCGGCCAAAAAGCGAGTGGGAAAAACAGTCGAGGGGGAAAAAACGGCGAGTGGGGCAGGAAGACACGGCGGACACAGTCACTCGGGGTACAGAAAGAAGAGGGGAGCGCGATCACACAGGGCAGCAGACACTCGGGGTACAGAAAGAAGAGGGGAGCGCGATCACACAGGGCAGCAGACACTCGGGGTACAGAAAGAAGAGGGGAGCGCGATCACACAGGGCAGCAGACACTCGGGGTACAGAAAGAAGAGGGGAGCGCAATCACATGGGCAGCAGACACTTGGGGAACAATTAGGCAATCAGAAAACAGTCAACGGGCAAACAGGCAGATGGCACACAGGAGCTGGTGGCGCTGCGGGGGCAGGGGAGCGACCTACTAAAGGAAACCGCTGTACCTGACCGGAGACCAGTAGCCCAGTCGTAGCTGGACTTCTTCTGGATCAAAGAGGACTTTGAGGGATATCAACCCCTGTGGCCATACTCACCCGACCTGGACAATAGACCACAGAATAACCCCAGAAAGACCCTCATCAACTGCATAGCACCCACAGCATCTTCCAGCATCCTGTATCCCCAGCATCAGAACTGCTCCTTTGAAGTGTATGGTGGTCCTTGCATGAAGTGTGGAACTGTACTAGGGACTTCTTTGGTGGCCAGGTAACTGTCCAAATACTTCTTATTGGCCTCCCTGTTGGAATTGGTCACACAGTCCAGGCTGGGATAGTGGAACACAACTCATTTAAACATTTTAGAAAGTTAATCAGATTTTTGTTGGGCGATACGGATCCACAAGTATTGCAAAGAGTGACTGGCAATTTAAAATGATGTTTCTGCCATCAGTCTACCCTGCTCCTCTCTATTATGGTGAAATAACTAAAGTTATTTTTTTTTAATTTACTTGCTATCGAGAGTTTTCCCCTCACTCATAGCTACAAGAAATGCAGAAGTGGCAGGATCGAGAATGTTGGCCCAGTCAGGCATAATAAGAAATTATCCATGAATAGTGATGATTGTGAATCATTCTTTCAAAGTCCATCTCCCTTACATACCCAGTTTGGCGCACTGTCAGAGCTAATGGCAAATGCTAAAAGTAAAAGCAACAACAAGCATCCTTGCCTGGTGCCCCGGTGTATTGTGAACTTGTTTGGAAACATTCCATTAACCAAGATCCTTGATTGTGAGTGTGCTTATGAAGCCAGTTTTCCCTCATCCTAAATTTAGAACTCACCACCCTTAAGAAGGACCAGCTCACTGTCAAAGGGAACCCAGAATCTAGCCCCAATAATGCAGGAAGATGCCTTTTTTTGGTACTCCTTATCAATTAGGTGGACAGTTCTCCTGATTTTGTCAAAAATCTGTTGGCCTCAGTTAAGCTTAATTGGTCTTTATGTATTAAGTCTGAGAGGATGGAGGCTAGTCTTAAAGCTACGACCTTCATGTATACTTTGTGGTCAACCCTGAGTAAGGCTACTTGCCTACAAGACTGGCAGTGTCAATCATCTTGTTTCAGGAGGCCACTATCGACTGAAATAGCTTGTTCACAATGTACCTGTAAAAACCTCCAGTTCTAGTGACAAGGTATTTTGCATCTTTGATATCTGATGGAACTTTTGCATATGTGATTTGGTGGGAGGAAGGTCAAGAGGGATTCACTTTTTCTGCTGGAATTGTGGGAAACTGTTCGGTTCTCTATAGATATGTCTGAGCTAATGGGTCTCAACCTTCATAGTGCATATTGTTAGTAGTAGGACCTGTAAAGGTCTTCTTTCTTTCAATGGGATGTGTAAGAAATTGGGTTATTGGTTAAGGGAGGTGAAACCTCTTCAAGCAACAAACACAATCCTTGCAAGAGTGAACCACAAAAGCTTCAGGTTTCACTTAGTGCTGCATAAATACTTTATACAGTGCCTCTAACTGTAATAAATTCAACACACAACACAAAAAATCCTAAACCAATTTCGAAAAATAGAGAAAAGTTTAATAAATAAAATGGCACCTAAACGAATTACATCTTATCAGTAGAACCGGGGTTATGAATTTTAAAAGTTTAGTGTAAAATAGTGCCTAACAACAAAAGTTCCAACTCCGGGTAACAGGTTGCTTAAGTCAAGGGCTGTTATGACTCCGTCATCCCATCTCTAGGAGGCGCTGTAAATGGACTATCTGCAGCCTGGAATTCACCATTACTCATCCAGAGTCCCTTTCTGACCGCTGTTTGCTACCCATGTCAATTTGGTATGCGATTGTAGAACTACATTTGCTTCCATGGACTTCAGGTCCCATAATGCACTGCCTGGTAGTCAGTAAGACCAGGATTTTGCTATCCATTGTTTCCTATAGGAATAGTCCTGTTCCTTTGTACTGGATTCTCAACTCCAGGACTTGTGTGAGACTGGAACTGCACACACCTGTGATCACTCTTGTGCAGCCCAGCCATCCGACTCTGCCCTGGGCTTGCTGCTGCCTGGAATTGCTTAAAAGCTGCCATTTCCTGAAGCTCCTTGTTGTGCACTGGAGTTAGTTTCCTTTCTGTACCAGACCTCTTGTTGGCTTGTGTTCCAGTCCTGTTTCTGCTTGGCTTCAGCCTGAATCTAGTCTCCGATTCCCAGCCCTGTTCTAGCTCCCTGTGTTCCAGTCCTGTTTTTGCTTGCTTCAGTCAGAACCTGCTCCTGGTTTCTCAGCCTTGTTCCCGTTTGCTTCCACCAGAGCCTGCTCCCTGTTTTCCAGTCCTGTTCCTGCTTTGCTTCAGCCAGAGCTTGTTCCCTGTTCGTGCCTTTGTCTCCTAGTTTGTTCCTTCTGTTTCCTCTTGGGTTATTGTATCTGGTAAGTGTACTCTCAGTCCTCACTTGTGTATAAGTGTTTTCCTTTGTACTGGTGATGGCCCCTGGTTTCCAGGAGGCAATTTCTGCCCCATCCTTTGTCTAGTGTTATATGTAGTCTTAAGTGCCTGACACTGTGCTATTGCTTTTTTCCAAGAATTGCCAGTGTGTTTCTGCTGGACCCACAAGGGCTTGTCTTCTGCATGCAAGTATAATCCTTGTTTGTGTCCTAGGGGTCCAGAGACAGAATCACTTCTGCTGCCTCCTTTCTTTGGGGCTTGCGGGGTGACTATCTGTAAGAGTAATCTGCACAGAGGCATTGATATTTCCTGTTGCTGTGGGAAGTTCTGATCCCTACCTGTGTACAACCTTAGTGGTAACTCCAGTGAGGTTGGTCATTACTGATTTGTTCCCGTTTGTTCACACGAAGGTTGCTCTGCCTTCACTATCCTGTTTCTGTGCCTTACCATAGCTGTCCCTTCCCAGTGTATGCCTTTAGCTGCTCTTCTGCTTTGGTACTCTACCTCCATAGGGAGATATTCTGTCACCTCAAGGGGTGCTCCACCCAGAGTCCTGACAGACCCGCCTGGAACCGTGACAAGGGCAAAGTAAAAGGTTACAGCTGACCGAGATGTAGTGTGGGTCGATACAAGGGGTGGTTGCAGCCTGGTCTCGACTTACCATTGAACTTGAAAAATGTCTTTAAGAAAAGTCCAAGAGAAGGTAGAGTTCAGTGGGAGAAGGAAGTAGGCTGTGTTCAAGGATCCATCATTGTCAGGGAGCCACTGGATTAATATGGCGAGAAAAAGCTCAGAGCGCAAAAAGCTGGATTTCCAGGGAGAGGAGCTCGTCGATGGGGAGCCAGTCACCATCGAGCCCAGTAAAGATTTTTACCTTTGGGCTTACACAACGTTTTCTAAGTCAGAAGTCTCCAGCAGGATGCAGCACCAGGCTGTAGCTGAAGAGGGCTCCTTGATGCCGGATAGTGTCATGGAGAGGTTCTGCTGAATAGGATTTGCTGCTGTGGAGAATAGCATAGCTGGAGCTACTGCAAAGTCAGGCCACACAGCGATGCACCTTGGGCGGGTCAGCTGGCAGGTAGGTCCCGGTCTTCTGCAGGAAGTTTTCTGAGAAAAAACATTTCTCGTCCCAAGTTTTAGAATTAGACAGGAACAGCACCTTTAACATCACTTTCAAAAGACCAAGATCTGGCAAAAATGGCTATGACAAGTAAATGGCAACTTTCTAAAAGTGTAATTTTCAGAATTATTACTTTAACTGTAATTTGCCTTAATGGTAAAGTCAGATTTAATTTGAGTCTACACAGCATATTACAAACTATTCCCAAACCCAAGTGAGTCATTATTAAATAAAACAATGTAACAATGTTATCCAATGGGAGGGATAGGCCTCACAGTAGTCAAAAACAAATCTAGGATTTATTTTTACTACAAGAATATGTAAAACAAACCTGCATGTCATACTTTTTAAATATAATGTACCCTGCCCTATGGACTTGTATGTCCTACCTTAGGAGTGACTTACAAGATTTGAAAAGGAAGGTTTTGGCCTGGCAAAAGGTTTCTTTTGCAAGGCCGAAATGGCAGTTAAATACTGCACTATAGCCTGCAATGATAGGCGTGAGACATATTTAAAAGAGCAACTTTGGCACAATCGGTACTACAGGCCCACGAGTAGCATTTAATTTAACTGCTCTGGATATATGTAGTACCATATACTACAGACTTAAGTAAATTGTGTGGCATTTAGGTGTAGTCCAATCTTATGTTTTAGGGAGATGGCACAGGCACTGTAGCACAGGTTAGCAGTGGTAAAGTGCGAAGATTCCTAAAGCCACAAAAAAAACAAAAAACAAAAAAACGGGAGGAGTGAAGACAAAAGGAGTGGGGGGGAAATAGCACACCAAGGACGTCCGATATAACAGCACCTACTGCCCTAAATTGGTCTGTTTAGAACGTAATGCTTGTGTCATAAAGGTATTAGCCATATTACCATATTCATACATCTACCTAGGAGGGGCAAGAAGCACTTTTTCAGGCATGTTTACCAATAGTGTATTTAGTGTTCCTCCTGTTTTTGTGATGTCATTTATGTTTCACTGTATGCTGGTTTGTGTTTATCTTCCACAAACTTCAGCCTGAAGTTTTGCCTCTACTAGTGGCTTCTTTTGTTTCTCTGCAGCTGCCAGTGAGATCAGTTTGCCTGTAAACACTGTATTTGCAACTTTCCACAAGTTTTTTTTGAGTAGGGTCTAGTACATCATTGTGTTATAAGTAATCTTGTATTGTTTGTCATAGCTGTATTGTTCTTAAAGTCTTCTATCCATACACGGTTAAGGATTCCTTCTCTTCTCTAAAATCTCTGCAGTGCTGGAATGCTACATAAAGCAGTGAAGTGAATAATCATAAATACTCGTGGAAGAAGCATGCAAATCAGGACCAATATTGTGATGGATAGATTTGTTCAAGGTTACAGTGTGTGTGGAATTTAAAACATACATTCCAGGATGAAAGAGACAGTCACACTATTTTAGAGACATGCAAGATGAACCACTCCTACTGTTATTGCAGGAAATGCAGCTCCCAATGACACAGGAAATTTATCACTGCTTTAAAAGAATAAAGAGATCACTTCCACGCAGTATTTCTCTCCAGAAGGGCATTTCAAATCTCCAAATTTTGGGTAAACGATTTGTACTATCCAAGAGAACGGGGATGTAGTGTTTCCTGGCAGGTTCAAGGGGTACATGAGCACATCCTTGAGATTCAAGAAATATCTAATTTGTGTAATGTCATAAATGTAATTATTCACATATGTGCATAGCAAATGAAATCAATTTCCATAGCACGTTGTTTTTAAAAGAAGCACTAGAGAGTCAGAGCTGGGGGCTGAAGTTTCTGAAAACCGAAATGCAAACAAACACTTGATTCTTTGTCATGTTATATCAGTAATAAGATGTCTCACCCCAAGTGTAGTCATCTTGCAATTGCTAGTTCTAAATGCACCACACATTAGGAGACAAGATAAGAGATGGATCTTAAATTTAGAGGAAGAGTTGGACTTGAACCTTATAAGGGAGGGGGAGATGTGACTAAAGTTTATACAAGGTAAAGAGGAGTGAGCATTTCAGGTGGAAATTCCATGGTGGAAAAATCAGACTCCACAAATGACAGAAATGAAAATATATAAAAAGCAGGTATTTTCTGTTCGGGAAGTTGTAGACAATTCATGTCCTATTTTTTAATTTCTCTTGAAAGGTGGAACACATAGATAAAATGAAGAGGAAAACTTACACCTTTTATGAAAATCTAAAGAAGAAGTTCTGGAGTGACATGCTGAAGAAGAGTGCACGCTGGGAGAATGAACATAACACCTTTGTAAAGTACTTGAGCAAGCAGAACAATTTTCAGCTTGGGCTTAATGGCCAGAGTGTGCCCTCAAACAAAACCCAGCAGTAGACAATGAATGATTCAACATGCTGCATGGTGTTTACAGTAGAAATACCCAAAGTTTCTAGTGGGATGATAAGACTTATTATTCTCAGTCTAATATTTGCACTCTCACATGCATGGCCAATCCGATTTGCACACTTATTACAAATTAAAGGGAAACCTTCCATAGCAGTAATGGATAATGACCAAGGTCTGCTCTTATGGATATGATGAAATCTTACTGCAATCAGATATCGTCCTAGTGTAGCCGGAGCTTTAGCTTGATGAAAGGGAATTGGTGCAATTTGAATGAAAGAATACTGAAACTGAGACTATGGATGGTATAGTGGTTAGATCCAGACATAAATAAAGTAACTTTTTGGAGTTCACATAAAATGCTATTTGTGTTTGTAAAGATCTCAGGGATTTACAGCCTATTCTGTTGCTTTTATAGTGAGATCTAGAATACTGGTCACAATTTGGTTATGTGGTCAAAAGATGTTGAAAGTGATACATGTACTGCTACGCATCACTTGGCAAAATGCCTACTTATAACTTCTGCACAAGTCAGGACTCTTCAGAGTCGACCAGGACCTTCCCTTCACTATAAGGACAGTACCTTGAGTTTGGATCTTGTCTGCCAGTCTTAACTTGAAATCCCAATCCAAGGTAAACAGCAAGGACCTTGGCAAGGGCACCTTTAGAAACAGATACCTGAACACCACTACGTATGGCCAGCCCACATGGTGCATGAAGGAATCAAGTGGGGTAAAATACACAACTTTTTTGGTTGGGTGTATTAGAATCCGTGGTTTTAAACTGGATTTACAAGAGTGAGTACGTAGTCTGTAATCCTTTTTTTATTTAAGTCAATGAATGGTATGTAGTTTTTGTTGGTAGAATCTCTAGTGCTAAGAGTCCTGAAAGCTATGACACACACCTGGTGCATGGCAATATCAGACATTGCATCTGAGGACAATTGTAAACTTCCTCCATATTGGGAAATTGTTGAAATTTCCGCCACAACATACCAATCTTGTATGTAGTTGGTATTCTATCTCTGGTCTCCATGTTGTAAACTCCAGATAGCTGTCGAGTTTATCAAGTCCATCAGTCCCCCCCACCCAAAAAAAAAAAAAAATCTTTTGGTACCGAAAGAGAGAGATAATCCCAAAAGTTTAACAGTGAAAACAGGCCTAGGGATCCACCACACAGTATGTGACTAAACGTATAGCTAACATTTACCTCATGCATGAATTCTTCAGTTACTTCTTCAATGTCTTCTCTGCACCTTAGACAGGACACCTAGATTTTATAGAGAAAGCAAATTCCACACATCAAATTTTGTTCACCAGAAACATCTTTCTTAATTGCATTCCTATTGCAGTTCCAACATTAAACGTCACCCATTTGGCTATGGTCGAGCTAGTTCCAACATTAAACGTCACCCATTTGGCTATGGTCGAGCTGCCTAAGATGGTGGATGCAGTCCTGTAATCGGCCAAAAACCCTCAATGATCAATACTTTTATGCACAGACCAAAATAAGCCAGACAGGTATACAGATCAGAACCGATTGGAGGAAATGAAGGAGGCATTACAGGCCCAGGTTTGGCAGCTCAGAAAAGCAGCCTAGTTGGCACTGTCCGCATGAACAACAATCTTAGGCCTGTGATAGAGCACGCTGGAGGAACAGCTGTATACCCGGCGCCTACAGCACAAGGGCTCACTGATGTAATTTAATACATATCTAAAGTGCGAACATTCACCCATGAGTATCTTGGCAGGTGGCAGTAGGTGGGAAGCGAATACCACTGCATAGAGGAAGTGAGGGGAGCCACGGACCAGAGACGTGGCCTGGAGCTGGACAGCATGCTTAAACATCTGTGCCTACCAGGGTTCTGACAGAGACCAGACTTGACTGCCAGCAGAAGGGCAAGATCCATGCAGTGAGAAACTAGTATTTGGGCCCTCCTTCCCATGCTTCGGAGTAAAGTCAGAGTGAGGATCTGACCTGTTGTAAATGTGAAGACTAGCAAGCCATCCTCTTCTGGCGTAACGTCAGAGACATCTGGGCTAAGGAGAGGCAAAAAGCCCTGCAGTGCCACCTCTTTGCTGCTACAAGCCAAACAAAAATTAAAGGACTGACCCACAATTATATGCCAGACACTAATCAGATTAGGGGCCTTAGAAGGCCTAAATCTGGACTTTGCAATACTAAAAAAGAATGTTGGTGCTAGAGAAGTGCTCACTGCGTTAAAACCAAAAAGGGCAGGAAAGCCTTGCGGACTAAGACAAAGTAAGACACCAACAGAAACCACCGAGAAGTAAACAAAAAACATAATGAGAAAAAAAAGGCACTGCACTGACAAAAGAGGAATTTAAAACCATACGTCAGGGCTTGTGAGCAGGTGAGAAGGAACATTTTAAATCACGAGCTTGAATCAGCCACGAAAACAATTGCAGAGTTAAACAATGCCTTCAAATTAGATTCTCATGCTGGAATTAGAAGAAAGAGCAGAGAGCTTTGAGGCATCAGAGCAAACAGACCCAACCATAACCACCATTCTGGAAAAGTGGGAAGATTTAGAAAAACTGAGATAGGAGAGAAAATTTGAATTACGAATGTTACTGAGAAAACTGAAGTGACAAATATTACAGATTACATGAACACAATCTTTGCACAGACTAAAACTTCAATAAGGAGAAATAGGGGACACAAAGAACACAAAGTAGATGTGAAACCTCAGCAACTAAGGTCCGGGCCACGAGATATTGTCATCAAGTTGTTGACTTAGCCTCAAAAAGAACATTTGATACACGTTCTGAGAAAAGCGCATTAAATCTCCAAAGAAGCAAAATGCTGTTTTTGCAAGACACAGCCCCAACCACACTACTAAAACAGAGATGCATTCACTGTTTGGTAAGCAAACCCAACAGGTGAGATCTCGTTTAAGATGGGCTTAGCCATGTGGCATTCACTTCCATCTAGACAAAGAAAATCACCACAACATTGCAGAATGTTTGCCAATTCCTGAAGACAGACATCCTGTGTGACCAAATGGAAGAAATACTAGGAGAACCATCATTGACGACAAAAAAATAAGATTCAGTTCAAAGATTCCCTTAAAATGAGCATGGTATCCAGACCCCCACCTCTTTAAAGCCAACCCCCACAGGAAGGAAAGAAGTAAGGAAAGAAGGTAAATGGCTTTTAATGCACAGGTATTAATGAAGCAGGCACTCTAACTTAGCCAGTGTTCAAGAGTATACTGTAAACCAGGTAACACAGGCAGAGCTTGTCCTACAGGAAACAAACCTTAAATGTGGTGGGGGGGGGGAGAGGGAGTGTGGCCAAGATGGTGGTCAAGACAGACACCTAACAAAAAGCTCTGCTTCAGGCCCAACAGTAATCCTAATGTATCCTTCACATCCAGTCACCAAACAATGCTCATGACTGCCTGGGTGTCCTGCAGAGTACCGCCGCTCGGAAATACTCATCCACTCAAGGGGACAAAGAACGGAGCTCACTGAGCGTGGGCCTTAACCTCCATTTGCACTTCACCCAGTTTGAAAAGGTCCTACCTGCTATACTGGATACCAAGATGTAATTACAAAACAAAATTGATACAGTGCCACAAGATGTAAACTTTCTGCGTGCCAGCCATCGTAAACTGGCTGACAGGGTGGAAAAACCAGGAACTGGAGGCACAATTGAAGCGACAGAACACAGAGGTGGCTCTTTGCACTGCAGGGCAGAGGACGTGGAGGGGCGATCAAGGCGCAACAACATCTGTTTTATGTGCTTCCCCTGAACAGGTGGAAGGCCAGAGTGCGGAAGCTTTCATTGAAAAATGGCTGATGAATACCATGCGTCTTGATAGAGTGCCAACATTTTTCTCGATTGAACGGACACTCCGAATACTAGGCAGGCCACTCCCTCGTGGGGCACCACCAAGACCGCTTATTGCCTACCTTCTTAACTATTGAGACCGCAACTTGATACTCTAGTTTTTTCGAGCCCAGGAAGTTTGAGGACACCTCTATAGCTGTCTATCCTGACTTCACCTCAGGGGTACAGCAACTGTGGAGTTCTTACACTAAGGTCAAGCAGTGACTCTGTGACCAAAACATTAAATATGCTCTAGTATTTCCAGCTAAACTTTGGGTAGTGGATGGCAAGAAGATCCATATTTTTGCCTCACCAGAAGAGGTCTGGACATGGCTACACACCAAGGGTATGGCCTGATTCTCGCCGGAGGAAGCTGTGACTGAAGAGTGGCTGACCCCGTGCCCCACTGCAGTTGGAGTAATGTCTTCAGAGCTAAACCCACCAGGTCTCAAGCTGCGGAGGGACCAAAGTACTGCATGAAACCACAGAGTACACAGCAAACTGCTTCACGAAGGTTGCATATCGGACCAAGGCTCTGACTCCCACAATCTACAAAAGGATTGGGTAAGGTATTAAATATGAAGGGCTGAAGCCAAGAGTTAAGACTTACCCTCAGATGCTGCACCCCACCAAGAGACCTCCGTATGGACAAGTTCGACCTCAAGCAAGGTTTTAGGTGCATAGCGTGTTATATGAGGATGTGTGCAGGTGACCTGTCTGCCATCTTGCGGGGTGGGGTTTATTCATTAGAACTGTTTTGATAATGTCACAAGTTTGATTCAGTAGATCCATGGTGGATTGAGAGGAGATGGGCGGGGAGATCCACCGACCGGAGGCGACCACATATCCTGAGTGCCCAATATGGGGGAGGGGGATGGGATACGCCATGGTTGTGCCACCGCTTGTTGAATGTTACACCTACATGGTACACAATGGCGTCAACGCAGCCAAGAGCAAACCACATTATAACATGATGACATGGAATGTACCCGGTATGGCTAAACAATAAACAATACCAGATTCATGCATATCTCAAGCCCCGCCACACACACATTGCTATACTGCAGGAAATCCACCATATCGATTTGGTGCTCAAGGCTAAATGGCGAGGACAGGTGTATGGCACAACCTCATTGGCGTGTGCCCAAGCAGTGTTAATCTGGGTGGCACCAGGAGTCCCATTTGTTATGGACAGATACACTGTGGAGGAGGGGGTAGATATGTGGTTCTGGAGGGACACTTAAGCAAGTCGCCACTGGCGCTGGTGTGGATATATGCACTCAATTTGAGCCACAGAATTCTTGGCAAAGCTTACTCCCGCCCTCTTTCGCAAACAGACGGATAACTGGCTATGGGACAGTGACTTTAATTGTGCACCAGGCGTAGACCTTGATCAGTCTCATCTGCCACTGCCTGGAGTGCAGAGTATGAGAGTGGCACCAAGGGGTCGGCTCCTAGCTTGTGGACAGAGGGCTTCATAACCTGCAGCGCCCTGGCCACCCTATGGTGAGCGAGTACTCCTTTTACTCCCCGGTTCAGTCTCCACACCAAAATTGATCTGATTCTTGGATGGGTGCAACTGGCCCAGATGGTTGTGAGGGCAGAGAACTTGGCCCGCACCCTGTGACCACTGCCTGCTACAAATGGAACTTCAGTGGGACAGGCTGTGCACATGCATCCCCAAGTTGTGCCTCAAAACTGAGGCACTCTCCGATTCTCAATTCCGAAAGGAACTATCGGAATGTATTGCCCAATATTTTGAGTGTAATAAAGAGACCACCTCCTTCCGTGCCACAGAATGGGATGCCTATAAAGTGCTAGTAAGGGGCCACTGTCTCTCTGCAACCTGGGGAGTGAGAAGTGTCCTATACCGCAAATTGCTGGAGTCAGAGCTGCGCTTCCAGGAGAGGGAGGTAGCAGCCCAAACATTTGGTCTCGACTGCCTCTAGGAGCTTCAGAATGAACACAGAAGTGGAGACACGCCTAAGCAAACAACTATAAGCACTACCTGGCTAGGCTGCATGCTGAAGGCGACTGCTCGGGTAGGCTGCTGGTTTTGCTCTTCCAGGGCAAACACCAACGCACCCCAAGTGGAGGCATCAAGTTGGATAATGGCAGCTTGGACACTACACAAACCATCATTAATGATTCTTTTCGCGACTACTACCGTGCACTGTACACAGCGGGCCCTGCTGCCACCCCTGGGCAGTTGGAGGCCTTCTTGAGGAATCTCCCTTCTACTCAGCTACCAAAATGC
Organism: Pleurodeles waltl; assembly: GCF_031143425.1. Classification (NCBI taxonomy): domain Eukaryota; kingdom Metazoa; phylum Chordata; class Amphibia; order Caudata; family Salamandridae; genus Pleurodeles; species Pleurodeles waltl. The sequence continues at coordinate 740,274,303 of NC_090450.1, read as the reverse complement.
TGAGCTGGATGAGCCGATTTGACTTGAGGAAATATAGGCTGTACTGACGCACACAGTCCGGAACAAAAAATAAATAAATAAATAAATTGGGTACAGATGGCCTACTAGCTGAATACTACACCCCCTACTCTGCTCTTTTTACCCAACCACTGTTGAAGGGATTTAATGAGGCACAGACTTGCGGTCAGCTCCCAGACTCCCAACATAAGGCATTCATAGTAATCCTTCCCAAGCCGGGGTGTGACCCTCTAATTGTACTGTCTTCCAGGCCACTGCCCCTGCTTAATCTTGATAGTAAAGTGTTAGGTAAAATACATGCAAATAGACTTCTTCCTCTGCTCAGCAAACTGATGGGCGTAACATTTTACTCAACATTAGACGCCTCTTAAGAGTTCTTCATGATACCCTACAGGCCGACTATGAAAGGGTGGCAGTCTCCTCAGACATAGAGAAGGCCTTCAACACCCTCAGCTGGGAGTTCCTCTTACGGACACTGCACCGCATGGGTTTTGGTTCAAGGTTCTTGAGCTGGGTCTGTATCCTGTATTCCATCTCCCTAATCACAGTGAAGACGGGTCATTCGGTCTCCGAACGTTTTTCGATAATAGTGGCACCAGACAGGGGTGCCCGCTCTCACCGATGCCATTTGTGATGGCAATGGAAACTCTCGTCTGCTGTTTGCGCCTTAAGGCACGGCACTGGGGGATCCAGGACTTAGACATTCACCACATTGTGTCACTGTAGGCAGACGATGCATTGATATATCTTTGACCGGATGCATCTTCTCTCTGGGATTTGGTGTCCCTACTGGACACCTTTAGTGATATCTGGTCTACGGGTAAACTGGACGAAATCCTGCCCGTTCTCCCTCGCACAGGTCCCAGCACTTTTGAGAGCTGCTCTCCCAAGCCATCACTTACAATAGTGCCACAATTCCTTCAAATACCTAGGGATACAAAATATATCACTCCAATGATGGCCACAATGCTCATACTTCCCAGGCTGCTGTACTTTTTTGTGGCACTTCCAATAGTGCTCCCTAGATCCTTCTTCTGTGAATTACCTGGCCTAATGTTGGGACTACTGTGGCGAGGTGGTCAATGCTGTGTAGCCTTGACTACAACACAGCACCTGCTTGAGGAGGGAGGGGGGGGGGGGGTTTAGGCATGCCTAACTGAGTGATACTATTCTGCAGTGGAATTTCAATGGCCTCTACACAGGCTGTGACATCCCCAGCGCAGAAAGCTAATCTATGCGTGCGAGACTGGGTCCGATCAGTGTATATACCTGGCTGTCAGACCGTGAGCGCCCTCCACAGAAGGGTTCCAATCTGCTGACCATGGCTCGCATATGCTGGTATCGATGTATTAGCAGGGCTAATCCCTTGTCCTACCATACCATCCACAGATCCCCCCCCTTTGGCCCAATTACTGGGCACACAAGCCCTGAGTGAGCACTATGACTTGATCCCATGGACCGCAGCAAAATTAGCAACAGTTGGGGACTACTTTAGCAAAGGGTCTTTTGTGTCCTATGAAGACATGGAGAACTGCGCTATGGGCCCAGGGCAATTCTCATCATACTATGCCATTCGTCAAGTGGTGCTCGATACCTGCAGAACAGGTGACGCAGAGCCACCACAGTCAGCCTCCCTCCATATGCTATTGGTGGGGGTAGGTCAAAAACATGCTATTTCCCTGTTGTATGGCACTATCCATTATTACCCACACTGTTGTGGCTGTTGTGGAGAGACAGTGCTGGAATACGGTCCTGCCAAGGTCCTGGCCCCAGAAGTCTTGGTTGAAAGCCCTTTACAGGTAAAGGAGATCTAGCAAAAACCTAGATTCCAACTCACCCAATTTAATTATCTAAATCAAGCATACTTACCCCCCCAACATATTAAGCACATGTTCCCCCTTATCAAACCCGCAATGCCCGTGCTGTGGGCTTTGGCATACCATATGGTATGAGACCCTCCCGCCCCCTCACAGCATACTTGGCGACTGCAGACTTAGCAGGAAATGTGTTAATCCCCGCCTCCTACTCATGTCTCCTCAGAATCCACCCCAAAACCAAAGGGGAAAAACATCTCCACAGGTTTAGCGACTCGACTAGGTATTTGTACGGTTTAAGCACCTCACAGCAACGCAGTGGAAGGGGCCCGCAACACCAGATACCACTAAATGACTCCAAGCCCTGCACCAATGGGCAGGGGCAGAAGAGAGCATGCTGCATTTGTTGAGGAATGCGTGCATGGCCCTGGGGGGAAGGGACTGAGGGGGGGGGGGCTGTGAAATGTGGGACGTATTTGTAATTAATATAGAAGCCAAGAACGACAGTTGCCACCCTTGAGGGGGCAGAGCACTATCATATTTGATCCTCATACATATGGACTAACCCACTCAAGGGCAGTACAGTGGATCATTCACATACCACATTGGCTTAATTATGTCAAGACTAATATATAAAATGCTTGCAAGCCTTATTGTAATGAGGGCATTGTTTTTTGTTCTCAACTGAATAGGGCACTTTCCCTAGCCTCTTCTCTCTCCATGGCCCTGCATGTGCCGATGCCGTTTTTGTAAAACAATAAAAATAGATTTTTTTTTTAAATAAAAAAAAAAATGGGGTGGTGGGGCACATATAGATTTAGATCTGAACATTACAACACTCAGATTCATTCAACAGCCCCAAACAAAGCAAAAGAAGTGGATAGTCACTTCAGTGTACATGTAAGGAAGATACATGTTTTCAAAACGTAGACTAGGAGCACAAATTTGCACTGTGGCCTCATGCTATTGTCGTAGGACTGTCGCCATGGGGACGAGACTGTTGGTTTTGGGCGGCAGCACCACCACGTGTAGGGGACTAAGTCTGATCCCACACCGCCGGATAGCTGTTGGCCAAACCTTTGACTTGCTAGCGCCACCTCACCAAAACCCCAAAGTAAAGATGATTTGTGGTAGCCTGACAACACTATGTGACTTCTCAGGGAAGTAGTGGTGAAACAGATCTTACCCCTTTCTCTCAATTACACGGGTCTCACACATGCACAAGACAACAGAAGCAGGATTTGGTTCAATGCCTTTTATTAAAGCAACTGCGTTTATTGTAAAAAGGCATGAATTGCTATTATTAGGACAATAAAACAAAACACTTATTACGGAGACCAGAAAAATGAAACAGATGAAAAGTCCCAACATTCCGTCACATTATTGACTATGAAATCCCCACCTGCACTACTAAAAATCTACATGAGAGCAACAGCAGTGTTAACCCTAATCTGTCCGTACTAATCTCTGCAAGGAAACCCATTCACCCATACCTGAGCAATAGGCAGGAAGGGGCCTATTGGTCTGCTGGCAGTCCTCCCAAGTGGATGGAGAGAAGACACTGGGTTCAGCAGAGCTGCAACAACATAGTACAGCACAAGGGGCCAGATGTACGAACACTTTTTCCCATAGACACAGAATGGGTAAAAACCTTTGCTACATCTGGCCCAAGATGTCTGGCTGTAATGTCCCCTCTGCCTTAGTTTGGGCAGCGTGCCTTTTTATATTAAAACATGCTGTTATTCTAAGAACTGCCCTGACATGATAATTTGCCTTTTATGTGTATGGTAAACATTGTACTCTTTGGGCAAGCAATACTTGGTAAATAATCATGGACAGCATTGGGCAGAGCACCAGATGAAATGTCATGCAAGAATAACTAAACTTCTGCATTGAAGGGCAACTGAAAAAATAAAAATAAAAACAAAAAAAACATCTCCACTAAAATTAGGCTTTTGCTAAAATAATAAAAGGAATAAAATAAAATGCAATTAGGTGAGAGGGCACAGGCTTCAGGCCTGAACCTAAAATAAATGTGCCCATGTGTGTGGCTCTATTTTAAACTAAGAGGAAACCATGCTAAGTAATGCAGCACTCAGCCTGAGTAATTAATTTATTAAGACACACCCAGATATCAAATAAAAGCACATGAAAATATGACCATAAGCATTTAACTTGAATGCAATAAAATATGTGTATATGCCAAAATACTTCCAGCAGTTAACAGTGATAGGCAAAAGATGTGCAATACATCAACAGTGAATATATGCAGTGAATATATATTTAAGCTAAATAATTAAGAATTAAAATGCATCACCACAGGGATGAATCCTTCATCCTTGCTAGCATCAAGTCAAGGAACCCTGAATGGTTAAGGCAGGAGGCTGTCCCCAAAATGGGATTTTCTGAGAACAGCGAGTCTACTTTCAGGCGACCTACCTCCCCAGTGCCAAGCTTCCTCACCTTATATATCTTAAACTAACTCAAGAGGAAGATTCTAGAAACATCCCTCCCTTTGGTTATGAAATTCAGGCACTGGCTGTACTCTGTCTGTGTCGAAAAGACACAAAGGAACGGGCCCTGCCCCATGTGCATCCCAGAGAATAACAACATCATACAGGCACAAGCCCTGCAGGGAGAGAGGAGGTTTTAATTTCAATCTTTATTTTTTAGATTTCTTCTTGTATGACTATACCTCATTGAAAACTAAAAGGCATTTTAAAAAATAAATAAAAAAAATCCAGATTAAAATGTATCTCTTTTTTGGTACAAGACTTTTCAATTTCAATACATAAACAGTTGTGTACATAAACAACAACTAAGTTGTGTTTCACGAAAACAGTATGATAAATGGAGCTAAATAAATACAATTTCACTGAAGAACATTTTCAACGTAAATATACATTCGATGCATCCACATGTAATAGAATATTCTAACAAATCAAAGTTGACACAAGTTATGGCTCAAACACACTTTTCATTGACAAGGCATTATTATTATCTTTTTAGATTGTCTATATCTTTCGATCTCTGTGGACAGACTGTCACAAAATGTGGGAAATCGCTAGCCTTAGTCAGCTAAGGCCTGGCTAGACAACGGCTCTGTATTTATTTTTCTCCGAACTGGTGTCAATCACAAGTTTTGCAGAGTGGAAAAAACTAAATTCTACATTTTAAAAAATTGTGAATAACTTCCAGGTCAACAGGAAATTGTTAGTGCCCATATTTAAAAACAACTACACACACATTCATGCAAGTGTCTGAGGGGGTTGTGTGCAGGGCATGGCTGAAGGTTGAGTGCTGCAGGGGTTGGAAATTAAATGCACCATAAAACAAACACACACCACAATGTGCGCTGCCCACTATGATAACCTATTGATTGCTCTTTTAGTTTCTGTGTCACTGGCAAATTGATGGTATGGGTATGTAGGTCAGGAAAAGTATGGCTTGTGCTATGTGCATTGATAATCATAACTAGTTAATTTTCATCGTTTTATGCACTTGAGCCACTACCATTATAGACTGTATTACTCCTTCTCTAAGAATAGGGACTTGAACCAGACTTTAATCAAAACTCAAATAAATTCTTATGATAGGTTACCTGGGTAGAGGGACATGATTTTAATACAGCAGCCTCAATTTCATCCCGGCCTACTGCATTTGAATTTTTAGATCATTAATTACTATAATTCATCCCATGATAAGTCTTCCCAATTCTTAACACTTGATACGGAATGGGATGCTTCAAATGGGGAGAGGAGAACCCTGAAGAGTGCATACAGTTCATCAATATGGACCCTCTAGTGTTTTTCATCAATTGGAATAGGCTTTTTAGGTGATATTTGCCTAAACAGTGTGCAATAATGCACAACAATGTATTTGTATTTCTCGTGTCTAAGGCATTTAGAAGGGGCCACCATAGTTTTGCAACATTCATTTCATTTTGTTGTTTTCTACTTGTCTTAGAAACTGGTCTTGGTAACAGTAGAACAAACAGATCGTTTGTTAGCAGCATGTGAATTTAATGGACCGGAGAGTCGAACGATTAGATTTATAACATCTGTGAAAGAGTCTACTGGGAGGTGAACTTGTTACTTTATCTAAAAGATTTCCACAGCGAATAGACTATTTGGACGTGTTCTGATATCACTATTGCCAGAAGAACCAGTGCCTACTAAATCACCTGGCAATTGCAGAAGCATAGCTAAATGATGGTGGTGACGCAAATAGTTCTTACGCCAGTTATACTAGATACTATGTTAGCTTCAATACAATGATAAGGCACAGATTTTAAGTTTCTGTGCTGCCTTGAGAAATTATGAAACAAATGGTCATTAAACATCCCACTGATCAGTGCCAAGTTTAATTCTAAACCTCACTTTAATAAAATATGGGCTCACTTATCGTTCCTTTTATTTGGACATATAGGCTCTGCTAGATGCCAAAGTGTGTCTTGCTCAGAATAGCAACTATTCTTGGAAGAAACTGACGAAACTTTTGTATTGAAGTCCCCAACAATTAATAAAATAGCGTTTAGTAATAACCTCTCAGCGTTTAAAATAGCATCATGAAGTTCTAATAAAGCATTATTACACTTAGGAGACAAAGATTACAAACAGAATATTCTGAAAGCTTATGCTGTGAGCCACCAAAAGAGTAATAGATCAACAATGCAGTAAGCAGCACTTTTAAAATCATCCAACTAATCTAAAATCCGTTATCCTTGCCCCCATTAACAGAGTTAATTACACCCTCTAAAATAGGGAAGTAATCTGATAGTAACATTTTTTTTTAAGGCACAAATGACCTACTTGAGTGATTTTGAACACTTGTACAAGCATTTAGTGGGTCTTTCACATTTTCGACAGACAAAAGGCCTTGATAAATGATTTTCCGATTTTGAAACTCTTGTTAACATGTTTACATAAATGTAATAAGCATGTTCTGCTTAAGAGGATAAAATATCCAAAGGCAAAGAACAGTTCGAATCTTGCTGATGACTTTGTGGTGGCTTTCCAAAAATGACCAAAAGTGTATCCAAAGATACAAGAAACCAGTAAAGAATCAAACCAGAGGTATCTACCTCCACCTTATGGTGCTGGTGCCACCGTCTCCACCCAATGACAATTATGTCAAATATAATCGGGACGAGCCTGGCCAAGGAGCTCTTTAAAGAGAGGGATCCCCAAAAAAAGAAAGAAAAATCACTCCACAAATGCTGTGACCAGTCTGACAAAAGATCTTGCTAACCCGTTGCCTATAGCAAGAACAGGTGTGGGGAGGGATTAGATACACTTTCTGCTCGACCTACTGCTGGAAGCTGCTCAGCTACTAAGAGATCTTTGTTGAGACGCAAGCCTCCAGAAACCCCAAAGCAGACACCCAAATCCTGCCACCCATCCAACCCTCCCAGCTCCCCGGATAGGGTGAACGCAGTGATCACGTGTCTATTGCGGCCGTACCTCAGGGTTAATAGGCTAATGCAAGGAAGAAGGAAAAACAAGCAGCAGTAAATAGAAAACAGTTTACAACAAATCCTAGAGGGGGGCGTGGCAAGGATGGTGTCTGGGTAAGATGGGTCACACCAAGTGTTTCTCTCGGTGTTGCATACCAAATCTGACCCAGATAGGCAACATGTAGAACTGGGGGGTGGGTGGGGGAGGGACACTGGTTGGGTTCCTCATCGCTTTCTACACCCCAACTTCAATTTGGCACTCTTCCTTAACTCATTAACCCCTGCATCACTAACTGAGACAATGTGCTGTGTGGGGGAACTACATTGCTTGGAGGCAGAAATCAGGGCCCCACACGTTATTGCTGCTCAGAGACCAGGCCGCTTTTCTTCCATTGGCAATAGCGAGGCTCACACACGCTACTGCTTTAAACGGCCTAGCACCCTGGACTAAAGGGAATACATGACCAGGAAGCATGCAAAGGGGGACAGGGCTGGCGGATCCCTGGCCTGTCTAGTTCGTTCTGTCCCTTCTAGAGCACCCATTACAGCCATCCAACATATAGCTGGCGTAATAGTCAATTCACAGGAAGTGATCAACCTCGCTTTCCACACCAATTACGGCACTCTATACGCGGCTCCAGTTATGGAAGAACAAGGCTGCGGTTACAGAAAACACTTTGGCGTCTCCAACATTCCTTGATGTGCTGCAGCTACCATGGATACACACATCTCACTGTGTTGATTGGAAACCCCACCATGACAGACAAAATCTCCCAGAAGCCTAAACAAATGGCATGTGGTAATACACCAGGAATGGATGGCTGTGGAATCCTATGTTACTTTTGCATCCCAGCTCAGTCTGTGCCTCCTCTGGGTATAAGACAAGAATACTTCCCCAAACTCTGATGAATGCAATGCGATGGTCCTCCCTAAGTCGAACAGGGATCCTCTGCTGAGGTCCTATCACCCCCTGTCCCTCCTAAACACAGACTACAATGTTCTTTGTAAGGTGTGGGGCAATAGGCTGATACTGGTAGCCCAACATCTAATCGATCATAATTGTTTCAATACCCAGTAGGAACACCTTCCTGAATCTATGTCGCCTTTTCGTTGTTAATAAACTGGGCGAAGACCTCCAGGGCGACTCCCTGGGATGCTTCATTAGTTATTGAAAAAGTATTACCCTGAGGTGAGAGTTGGCCATGGTAAAGACAGATGCCACAATATCAGCTCCATTCCACGTAGAGCAGGGTACTCAACAGGGCTGTCCTAATCAAAAATCAAAAAGCATCTAAGTAGTTTTAAAAACACAATAATGCTGTCAGCGTATAAAAGTACCTTGAGTGCGTCAAAAATAACCCTGTATGGGCGAGTGCTCGTCAAAAAGAGCTTGTGATGCGTTGATTCCACTCACGAGCTGGACATTGTGTTGTTTCTCCTCTCGCCGGATCGGGCGCGTCGTTTCTTCTCTCTGCAGGAGAGTGATGCGTCGATCCGGTCAGCACTCTTGGGTCTGGGCAGGCCTTGCGTTGTTTTTCTGCGCCCAGGAGTACTTGAGTCGGAAATCCCGCTGCACGATGATCCGAAAACCCTGCAGCGCGGGTTGTGAACTCCCAGCCTCCGTCAGCGATGCTGTGCGTCGTTTCTCCTGCTCCGTGCGTCTATTCTTCGGTCGCGTTTCCTGGAAGTGTCGTTTCTCAGCTGCGGAGCCGGCAGCGCGTTGTTTCTTCTGCCGCAGATCGGAGTTGCGTCGATCTTTTCCCAGCACGGTGCTCTGTGCGAGGATTTTCTTGTCTTTAGGCTGCCAGCTTCTCCTTTCAGGGTCCCACGAACTGGATGGGCACCACAGGGCAGAGTAGGAGTCTCTCCAGAGACTCCAGGTGCTGGCAGTGAGAAGTCTTTGCTGTCCCTGAGACTTCAAACAACAGGAGGCAAGCTCTAAATCAAGCCCTTGGAGATTTCTTCTCAAGATGAAAGGCACACAAAGTCCAGTCTTTGCCCTCTTACTCTGGCAGAAGCAGCAACTGCAGGATAGCGCCACAAAGCACAGACACAGGCAGGGCAGCTCTTCTGCAGGCAGAGGTTCCTCTTGTTTCCAGAAGTGTTTCTGAAGTCTGTGGTTTTGGGTGCCCTTCTTATACCCATGTTCTCCATTGAAGTAGGCCTACTTCAAAGTAAAGTCTCTTTTGAATGTGAAATCCTGCATTGCCCAGGCCCCCCAGACACTCGCAAGGGGGGTTGGAGAATGCATTGTATGAGGGCAGGAACAGCCCTTTCAGGTGTGAGTGACCACTCCTCCCCTCCCTCCTAGCACAGATGGAACATCAGGATATGCAGGCTACACCCCAGCTCCCTTTGTGTCACTGTCTAGGGTGAGATGCAACCAGCCCAACTGTCAAACTGACCCAGACAGGGAATCCACAAACAGGCAGAGTCACAGAAAAGGTATAAGCAAGAAAATGCTCACTTTCTAAAAGTGGCATTTTCAAACACACAATCTTAAAATGAACTTTACTAAAAAATGAATTTTTAAATTGTGAGTTCAGAGACCCCAAACTCCAGATATCCATGCGCTCCCAAAGGGAATCTACACTTTAATTAGATTTCAACGTAGCCCCCATGTTAACCTATGAGAGGGACAGGCCTTGCAACAGTGAAAAACGAATTTAGCAATATTTCACTGTCAGGACATATAAAACACATTACTATATGTCCTACCTTAATCATACACTGCACCCTGCCCTTGGGGCTACCTAGGGCCTACCTTAGGGGTGTCTGACATGTAAGAAAAGGGATGGTTCAGGCCTGGCAAGTGGGTACACTTGCCAAGTCGAATTTACAGTTAAAACTGCACACACAGACACTGCAGTGGCAGGTCTGAGACATGATTGCAGAGCTACTTGTGTGGGTGGCACTACCAGTGCTGCAGGCCCACTAGTAGCATTTGATTTACAGGCCCTGGCACCTCCAGTGCAGTTTACTAGGGACTTACTAGTAAATCAAATATGCCAATCATGGATAAGCCAATTATATACACATTTTGCACAATAGGGGGCAAGCGAATGGCAGCAGTAAAAGTGACCCTGATAACAAGTACAGATTAGGAGCTTTGGTATACTGTCAATATCGGCACTGTTTGAAATCAAGTACATAGGTCGCAGGAGTTCGCTAATAAAAAGCAACTCTGTTGGAGCGTATAAGGACACTGGGCGTGTTCTAACCAGGACTGCAGCAAGAGAATTCCCAAGAGTGTTTTAACTTAAACTTAACGCGTGTGTTATTAGCATCGAGGTGGGTTAAGATGCGAGGAATTCTAAAAGAAGCCGGATACCATGAGAAGACTGATGCAGTCTATCTGAAAGGGAGAAATTCACCCAACTGGAGGAGTATGAAGTTTAGAGGGTCCTAGTCACACACAGATTAATTTGAAGTAGTGACAGGTAAGTCAGCGACTTTCATGAGCCGCTGTGCAAACCTGCACAGAAAGGTTTTTTGTTTAATTACATCGTATAAACAGAATACCGAGAAGTAAAAAGAAAAAATAGAGCCGAACGAACTGCATCCCGGGCCCAGCTGCCAATACTGACTTGCCGTTGCCACTTCACTCCAACATGGCGACCACGCTCACACCGTTTCCTAGGTTTTCTTTAATTTTTAAAGCGAGCTACAGAATCGGGTATATTACATGAAATTGGTAGACATCTACGTTCTGGGAGAGGAGACATATTTGTGTAACCATTTCTGGGCCTTCCCGCCTGTTAAGCCAGTCGGTTGTACAGTTCGCACTGTGTCTCGCAAGACCCATGAAACAGAATTATCTTTCTTACTTACTACATCTATTTCGCTGTGCCACCCAATACGCTGAAAACATCACTCTCTCTTCAGCTCCTTCGCGGGCTCTGCGCGTCGTCCACGTTCCATTACCACACTCTAACTGAACCAAATCTAATATGTGAAGCGGCCTAGCTTACCTCTTTGTACGTTTTCGCGTCACTGTAGCGACCGTTCCAACATGGCGGCCGCCATCGTATGAGATGCACCACGAACACCCTGCGCTTTCCACGACACAACCCTTGCTCTGTTGACTGTAAGTGGCACGTCGTACCCACCCTTTTATTCCCCGCCCCCTTTGCTCCACCCTGCTGTCCCGCCCATCTAAGTTATCCTTGCTCTCTGCGCCTCCAGCGGTGCAGGTGACTTTTAAACCTCCTCTCGAAGGTGAGGCAAGCTTGAGTGCGGAGCCCGTAGTTTGCTTATGACTGACGCTGGCCGCGCCTGTGTGGGACCAGGGCCCTGTGATACGTATAAAGGCTGGCTTTTCAAATGGACCAACTACCTGAAGGGCTATCAACGCCGCTGGTTCGTGCTCAGCAACGGTCTGCTGTCATACTACAGGTATGGGCGGGGTATGCACTGCTGCAGGTACAGTAGGCTAGGTAGTGAGACATCCTTTCGCAGTGCCTAGAAATGGCCATAGTTTTGAGTAGCCCTTTATGTAACGTATACATGAAAAGAAAAACAAATATATTCTTACAAGGGTCTCGTACTGTGTTTTTAGTGGAGAGGAGTAATATGAATGAGCTATTATAAATACAAGAATTTCCAACAACTACATGTGTATGGTGATTAAAGCTCTGCCACAAGTAGAAGCATAGGAATGCAGTACAAGTAAACGTGAGGTTAAAGAATTGAAACAGAAGGTCCCACTCCCCTCCTAGAAAAATCAAATGTAGCAAACAAAAAAAATCCATCTTTCTATAAGGTTTAATTCGCAAGAGAAATCGAGGAGCCCCTTCGTACACCAAGAGTGGGCAGTAAATTCTCATTGAAAGAAGGGCAAGGCACATAAACTGGCAGCACAGGGTCACGTGAACAGTGAAAAAACTAAGGTTCCCGGGTACAAAATTAGGACTAGGCCTCAAAATTACTTTGTCTGGGGAAAAAAAAGACGTTAGGAGCGGCTCTAAACTTAAAAAGGCCTCCTAACCTTTCAGTGCTCCTTCCTGAAGAACTTGCCCCTAAACTAATAGCTTATCAGACACATATTTCAAGTCTTCAGAACCTAATGGCTTAATTGGAGCTCTTTGAACTGCTAATAATCCCACGACAATGGAATAGGGGGAACAATTTCTGACTGTCTTAGGGGAAAAAAACCCTCAACAACCATGCTGTCAAAAGAACAATCGAGTTCAGCTGTGGGCTATCAAAAGCCCTCACATCTGCTCAGTGAGCCTACAAGTTGGTAACTGCGAGTGAGTCCCAGTAGGAGGCCATCCCTATAAAAATCCAATATCAAAGAAAACAGTGTATAAACATTTCTGGTTAAATTCAACCTTTCAAAGCTTCGCCAGAGCCTGTACTATGTCCTTATTGTTGGTGGATGCATGTACTGCTGAATACGTTCGTCTACTTCAGAGAAACAGCCTATGTTAGTCACGTTTAACCTCCCAAGTGCTTTATGCCCTATTGAAGATGAACCTTGAATGCCAGAGGAAAAAGACTGCCTCTCAGCAGATAAGGTGACAAAGTATCATCCAATGTGCCTGAACTGCCAGCTTGAGATGAAGAGGAAACCATGGCCGACGCTTCTAGCATGGCACCTTCCTAAGTATCTCTATCCGGTCCTCCTTCACCTTCTTGAACATGTCCAGAACTAAGGGAATGGGAGAGAAGCCATAAAGGAGCATCTTGGGCCATGGAAAGGATTATGAATCCACCCTCCAAGTTTCAGGACAAGGAACCCTCATGAAAAAATTGGCAGAAGTGCATTCTTCCTGGATGCGACAAAATCCACCTCCTGCATTCCTAGTTCTCTGTAGTATCTGGAGGAATGTGGACTGGGACAGGACTAGAGCTACAGAGGAGGTGTACAGTCTTGCTTACATGGTTGCAGGCCCATTCACCCTTCCCGAAAGGGAGATCAGCCTCGTCCCACATACAATGTCCCAAATACAATTCTCCTGAGCCATAGTCAACAAGGACTTTACTTGCGCGCTCCCCTGATGGTTGACATATACCAGGAGTACTTGGTTGTACATCCTGACCTGAACGTTATGGCTGTTCAAGAATGAAGCAAAATGCAGCAGTGCCATCTGGACTGCCTTCAACTCTCTCTATATGGGCAACAATACCCTTTAACTCACATGCCATCCCCCTGTGCTGATTGTGTTCTCCAAAACATTACCTCAGCCCTCCTCACTCACATCAGTGGTCAGGATCTTGGGTAGAAAGACTTCCAGGGACAACACCCTGGCTAGATGTAGCTTATTTAACCACCAGTGCAGTGCCTGAAAAATCCATGAGGTTCCGGGGACTCTGTTTTTTTTTTTTTTCTTTTTTTACTGAAGTGACTTGGGGTCTGAAAAGTCTTTAACCACTCTCTTGCTCTTCGGGCATCTTGGGCAAGAGAAGTCAAGAGGGATGGCACCAGTTTTTGCTTCTAGGACACAAGAAAGAACACCTCCTGATTCATTCTGAGGTGCACCCCCCTATGCACTGGAGATCCGGAGTCCATGCCAAATGAGGGCTGTTGTTTGGCAAACATCTGTGCTCTTCCAACATCTTGTAGATGACTTCTTGCTGATGAACCTTAAAAACAGAAAAACAAGTCCACCAAATAAGGGAAGGTCTGAATTCCTCTTGCATGGCTCACCTCAGCCAAGAATGCAAGTCAGTACCTTTGTAAAGCTCCTCGGACAGGAAGTCAACTAAAAGGCCAGACTTGGAACAGGGACTGATTGTCTCAAACAGCAAGCAGTAGATAATTTTACAATGCTTGCTGTATCTACCCATGCAAATATTCATCTAGGAAGTCCAAAGAAGCCAGGAAATCTTCTTTCTCTTTTTGATATGGTATATAGGGTAGAACTAATTGCAGGTACATCATCTTGGATTTTACACGTGACCTAAAGCTGTTGACTGCTTTTAGATCTATTCAAACAGGTCTGTACTCTCTGAATATCTTCTACACTTGAAACAGTGTTGAGTAAAATCCCTTCTGTTTATGTCGGAGTGGAACTACTGCTGATCTTTAGCATTATACTCTGGAACCCCTCCAACAAGGCTCACATTTTTGCTGATCGTAAGCAAAGAGTTGGGTTACGAACAATCAGCTGTACTTTCTTGAAAAGGGATCTGACAACCCAGCTGTAAAAGGTCCTGAAAAGATGAATCCACAATTGCTGCCTTCTAGTTGTCATGGAAAAACGTCACCTTCCTCCTACTGGTAATTGGTGACGTTTCCCAACACAATCATGATTTTGGGGTCAACGGAGCTTGGTTGAAAGCTCTAACATACTGAATCAGGGACCTTTCTGATTGAGGAACTCCCTGGCTACGACCCTTCCATGAAAGGACTGATTATGTAGCTTCAGCCTGGAAAGATAATCTAAAGCCATTTTTGAGTCATAGAACTTTTCATCTCACCAGAGGTTTTGAAGGTGCCATCAACTTTCTGTCTTCAACATTTTTTATTTTTTTATTTTGACCCTTGTCTCCAGCTGTGTGCCAAAGAGACCCTGTAAAGTGGATATGTATCAGGTGGTTCATTTGTGTAGAATCCACCTTCTAGGACTTAATCTGTATTTGCACTCTTGCTGCTATAGATGATCTTGCTGCTGTTGCCACTAGAGAATCCAACTAAACATTTGACAAAAACTGGCGTGCTGTTCCATCATTGATCAGACTGAGCTAAAATCCGAACCCTGGTAAAAAAAATATTTGGCCAATTTCTGAAAGTACTTCAATAATAACTATATTGCATAGTTGTCAGAGGCCCTGATGACAGAATTTGCCTTCTTCGATGTTCATTTTACCCTTTTAACTATGGGATCCAATGGTGAGGTCTGTTCCAGTATAATTGTCCCCTCAGAGGACAAACCGGCCATCAATGAATCAAGGAGGACAAAAGATCTATTTACCCACCTGCTTCTATTTGTTCATCACCACCTTCCTTATGACTCCTTTTAGCACTAAACACTCAGTTTCTTTCCCCTAGTAGAGGAAAGAAATCATTCTCCTTAGAAACTGCACGTTTTCCTTCAAGTGCTGAAGTACTTTTTCCAACCCCCCCATTGGACTTCTCCTCCTGATCCTGGTCTCGATCAAGAGGAATACCCATCCAGGGCCTTTCAGGAGAAACTGAAGCCTCTCTCGCTTTAAAGACTACAGATACAGGTTGTTTAGTCATAACCTGTATACCCCCCCTGAGTGGGAATTTGAGTTGATTATGCCGACATGAGCAATCATCCATTCTTAACCCTCTTTGCTGCTAAGCTTCCCCCCCCCCCCCCCCCCCCCCCCCCCCGAATGCTAAGTCCTTTCTTGGCTAGTTAGGGTAGTTCACTCTTAAGCCTCCATAACGTTTTACTCACATAATGTATCCACACCAAATTTGTGTTCCCCCCCCGCCTCCCCCAACAGGGGATTTCAAAGGTACCCAGGGGATAATGATTCCCCTCGAGGGATTAACAAAATATCCAACATATAGCTACACTTTTTTGTTAATCAGTTCTGTTTATTGACAGTAATGTAAATGATAGAGACGTAACTTGATAGAGCACTGAGTTCCACATCAAATGCCCAAAACCCCCATTTGCAAGTTCAGCTTATCAGTCAACAATTACGTTGGGCCTGGGAGGACCAGGTCGTGCCACTGAGTGGTCCCATAGAGGTAAAGTCATTACAGATGTTGTCTCTGAAGGCATTCCAACCCCCCCTACCCCAATCTTTGTTCTTTTTCAGGGGCAGGCCGACCTGCGACACACCCTTTAACCCAACATAATCCAATCCATGTCTTTCTTTCAGTTACCCAACCAGGGCGTTTGCTCTGCCCCCCACATTCTTACAGTGGTACGTGTGGCCACCACCAGACACAATCTCCGCTATATCTGCCTCATGCGGGTCACCTCAGCCTCATCCCAAATATTTAGGAGATATCACTTCACCCATGCACTCCACCACCTCTGTCCAGAAAGTTTGGATTATAGGGCAAGCCAATACAGCGTGGTAGAACATACCAGGATGCCCACATCCACGCTGGCAAACCTCCATCATTGCTCAACCCATTTTGAAAAATAAGGATTGGGTGTATTATGTTCTGTGCAGTATTTTTAACTGTACTAGTCTGAACCCTGCCGTATGGCCACCTCCTGTGGGGATGCCAGGGCTTCCCCCCCACTCGTCGTCTTCCAGTCCCCCTCAGTTGTGTACCCCGTACCCCCGCTCCCTCGGGTGTTGTAATGTATCGAGGATGTTATTGAGTAATTTCTTTTATATGTTAGGGAGGTTGCCTTTCGGGGGATGGACTCGTCTAGTAAACGGTCTTCCAGTGGCGAAGATTCGGGAAGGATCGTTCTCTTGGGCAATATTGCCCGGATCGCATGACGTTTCTGAATGTAGCGATAAACCTCGGAGGGTGCTATGGGCCCACGATCAATATGGTGTATGGTTTTAAGATGGTTTTGCGCAGGGAACTGCATTCACTAGAAACGGATATTCGTAGACCCGAACAGAGGGTACCAGAAGACCAGACGGTTGCTGGCCCATTGGTGAGTGCGCGGCTAGCATACAACTCAACATTAGAACATTTGTGCAGATTAGATTATAAAGAATACCAAACTGGAAAACACATGAAGTGGGACAAGGCAGGTCAGCTTTTGGCTTGGCTTCTCCGTTCTGCATCTCTGAGGGTTCCCATTGCTGCAATACGAGATAGAGCGGGCACCATTCTCAATCCGCAGGTGGCTATTAATGCAGCGTTTCGCTCTTACTATTCTGAGCTCTATGCTGCCCCACCAGACAGGCACCACTCAGATTAGCTCGTTCCTGGACACATTGCATCTGCCATACCAGCAAATACCTCAACAGACAGATCTAGAAGCCCCTTTAACCGAGATCGCGGATGGGATCAAACAAATAACATAGGCCAAGACACCTGGAGCAGACGGCTGGCTGGTAGAATTTTACATCGCCTTTAGATCTAAACTCGCCCCTCCCCTGCTTAAAGTGTATAATTCAGCCTTCTCAAAAGAGATACTGCCAAATTTACTCTGGGAAGAAGCCTAGGTGGTTCTTTCTAAACCGGATTGAGATTTACTGTTATTGGGGTCATATAGACCACTGTCCTTACTGAACACTGACTATAAGATATTAGGAAAGGTGTTAGCCAACCAACTGATCCCAATAGTACAATCCATAGTACGTCCAAACCAGAATGGGTTTATACCTAGAAGAAACACCGTTCATGTTTATGGACTGGGCACGCTTTAAAGACACAAGCCCCTGGGTTGCATCACTGGACATATAGAAGGCATTCAGCACCCTGGACAGGGAATATTTGAAATCGGTCTTGGCAACGATAGGCCCCAGATTGCTCCGCTGGGTAGATCTGCTCTATAACACACTGCTAGACAGGACTCACCATATCTAATCCATTGGTGATAGAATGCAGCACTCGTCAGGGTTGCCCACTGTACCCGATAATATTTGCAATGGCAATGGAACCTCTTGCGTGTGCACCCAGAGGGCGTGCTCCACAATGAGGACTTCAAGGCGATGGGTTCTGGCACATAATATGATTGTATGCCAATTATGCACTAATTTACGTAAGAAATGTTACAGTGCTGGCTTGGGTCATGGAGCTCCTCCGACTATTCAGGGATGTATCGGGTATAAAAGTGAATTGGAACAAATCCCAGCTCTTCCCAATTAAAGTTCTATCTGAGGCGTAAAAGATGGAACGTTTGTGCAACCCCACTCCCAATGTCTTGTAATACTATTAAATACCTAGGTGTTCGGGTATATCACTCAGAAAAATATCTCATATGGGGCATTGTGGGTAGAGCCATTACCTCCAGTGTGGCTCCATTGTGGGTAGAGATCCTCCCTCCAGTTTTGGACGCCCCTACTGCTTGCACCAGTGGGAAGAGTGGCTATTTCCAAGATGCTGATTCTACCCAGGCTCCTATACTTTTTTCCCACCTTACCGGTAGTGCTGCCTGCACAACTGTTTGCAGAGCTACAGACACTCCTCAATACTTTAATATGGGGAAAAGGTAGGCAGCGAGTGGCACTGACCAAAATGTATTCCCCCCCAAGGACCACGGTAAGCTAGGCGCACTTAACTACTAATTCTACTATGCGACTGCCCAACTACAATGGCCCATGTGATGGATAGTGGGCTAAAATACAGCCTAACTAAGTTGCTGGTTTGGTGGGACACCATCTCCCCCAATCCTACAGTGGTTACTGGGCTCGAAAACAGAGTTGGCTGGAAAAGGCGGAAACACACTCATGAGAGTGGCTAAAAAATGCTGGGCAAAATACCTGGCTAACCAATGTGACTGTACTCCGTATGCTTGAGAATTGTTGTTGTGGGCAATGCTGTGTTTTCGGGTGTTGCAGTCATGCCCAGAGGTAACTAGTTGGACTGAAGCAGGCACTGCTGACAGGGGTGACGTGTTCCCAGACAAGATACCCATCACATTTGATAGTCTATGGTATTAACCAAGGTTTTTTCCTGTCATATGCCACAATTGTACAACACCGTTGCAAGACTTGGCACAAGCCGCACGATGAACTGAAAATCTCTCTGCCTTTTAAGACAATGCTGACACATGGGGGAGGGCGCAAAGCAGTCACGCATTTCTAAGGCTCTATAAGGATGGATAGGGAGGTTCCCCTTAATCAGTTACATACCTTTTGGGAGGCCACATTAGTCACAAAACTAACAGACAAACAGTGGTCGCAGTGTATAGAATCACAAAAATTAATATCCATGAGCGCTAGACTGAAATACACGCAGTTTAATTATCTACACCATACATACCTCACACCTGAACGCTTGGCACAGATGTACCCAGGAACTGCAGATGATTGCCCCGCTGGCAATTTGCGCCCGCATACTTTACACATATGGTGTAGAACTGCCCAGAATTGACCCTTTCAGAAATGGGGTTACATAGTTCCTTGTGGAGGCATTAGACACCCTTTCCCAAAGAGAAGGCGCACATTGTCTTTTGGAGCTTACTGTCCGCTCAGCTGCTCGCAAGTTGATTAACAAATTCATAGACCTAGTCCTAGTGCTAGCGAAGCGAAGGATAGCCATATCAGGCCTCGAAACATCTACTCCACCATTCGCTATGGAAAGTGAGATTTTATCAGGATGAGCTATTTTTAGGACCTACTCGTCCTTTCTGGGGAGTGAACTTGGGCTGGAAAGGAACAGGTGTCATGTTCATTCAAAATGAATGAGCAATAAAGATGCCTTTAAATCTTGTTTTATTTCGACACATTTCTTGTCTGTTCAAGGACAAAGATCAAATGTAAGTTTGTCTCTTTACTAAGTGCTGCTTGTCTTATCCTGATAAATGGTGTTTACTTGTTTTCTCCTAATACAGTTAGAGGATTTTGTAAAGTGAGCTTTCTGACAAACATTGTGAAACAGGCTTTAGGATGTCAGTTTTTTTAATAACACATTTAAGTAGCTTGTACATAAATAGTGCAAATATTTCAAAATATATCAGGCATTACAAATGCACTTTTTTGTAATTCGGAACTGTGATGCAAAGATTTAAATAGCAGCAAAACAAATCAGAACACTTTACTTGGTGATGATCAAATGACAAATATTTGCAGAAACTCGATTTCCAAACATTGATGTGTGTATAGTTTTATTAGTAAAACCGCATGTCACTTGGGAATGTTGTAGCTATTTCAATGTAATATGTGCTGATTGGAAATGACAGTACACTACCACCTCATGCTTTAGTTACATATTCATTAAAAGTGATTGTTTTGAACCAGGATTAAAGAAACAGTCTTGCCCCGCCCCAATGACAATGCTGTTAATGAACTAAGAGCAGGGCCACAGGAATTATGCAGCAGTAGAGGTCCAAATTATGTGGCAGGGTTGAGTAAATTATGTGACAAGAAAAGGCAAATTATGTGTCTTAATGCAGTACATTTTGCAAAAATATTACTTCATTATTTTGTCATTTGTAAACTTGGTAACACAACTGGGTATTGTCTGCACCTCATTAGTACCAATTTAACACCCAAATATTGCAAAAAGCAACAGAAAGGTGCTGTGTCCAGCTTTGCAAAGGGCCTTTCACTGAACGGCAAGACATGCCATCACATCTTTAGTAATCTTTGAACTGTTTGAACTCAAAACATTTTTTTTTGTTAAAATTTTGTTACTCTGTATTCCCACATGTCTCCTGATAAAAACGGTATTTCACATGTAGGTAGGCCTAGCGCCTGCAACAGTAAAAGGCCAGAGAGACAACATGGACACATTGAAAGTGACCTTTTTTTTCAATGTGGGTAGCTGTGGATTTTTGGGCCCTAGCTCAGCCAGCACCTAGGGAAACATAGCAGACCTGCTCATTTAAACAAAAAAAAAAAATAGACACCTAGGGGAATCCAGAGTGTGGCACCCACTGTGGAAGCCCTTGCAAATCTCAAACTCTGACCAAAAACACATTTTCCTCACATTTCCCTGATGGAAAGTTCTTAAATCTGCAGGGAGCAACTAATTTCCTAACACCTGTCATTCCCCCAAGTCTCCAGATAAAAATGCTACTTCACTTATGGGTAGGGCTTGTACCCAGGACAGGAAAGGCCCCAAAGCATAACATGGACTCATTACATCTTTCCACTGAAAACTGGCCCTTTTTAGGTGTTTTTGCAATGTGTCTAGCTGTGGATTTTGGGCCCTTGCTTAGTCCACTCCTAAGGAAGCCTAGAAAACCTGCACACTTTTTAAATCTAGACACCTAGGAGAATCCAGGGTGTGGTGTCTTGTGTGGCTCCTACCAGGTATTTCTACACAGCAGCCCTTGCAAACCTCAAACTTTGACCAAATATAAATGTTCCTCACATTTCTGTGATGGAAAGTTCTGGGATCTGCAGGGAGCACCTACTTTGATACCACCTACTAAGCATCCTGATAAAATTGGTACCTCACTTGGCTGGGTAGACCTAGTGCCTGTAACAGGCAAAATACAATGTGGAGACATCAATATTTCCTGCCATAAAAATGATCTGACTTGGCAATGGGACAGCAGCGTTTTTTTGAGCTGGGGATCGACGGCCACCTAGAAAAACCTACCAAACCCAGACATATCTGAAAACTAGACAGCAAGGGGAGTCCAGAGGGGTGTGCCCCATGTAGGTCCCACAAGTCATTTACCTACAGTGCCCTATAAACCTAAAAAATTGCCTAATATTGCATATTTTCCTTGCATTTCTGTGATGTAAACTTCCGGAATCAGCAGAAATTCACAAGCTTCCTACCATCCAGTGTTCTCCCACTTACCCCAATAAAAACTCTTCCCCCCCTTGTGTGGCTGAGCGTAGTGCCTGCAACAAGAACAGATCAAACCAAGGACAATGAGTGTCCCTTTGTGAGGACTCACAAGGATGTTAGTTTGATGTGTTCCTGTCGCAGGCACTAGATCTAGCCAAACAAGTGGGGCAGCATTTTTATTGGGACAAGTGGGGGAAATTGGTTGGTAGGAATTTTGTGGATTCCTTCTGATTCTAGAAGCATATGTCACAAAAATGCAAGAAGGATGTGCGATTTTAGGTACATTTTGAGGTTCGCTGGGCATTGTGGGTAAGCTCTCTTTCCGGGATCCACAAAAGGCACACCACCCTGTACTCCCCTGGGTGTTTAGTTTTCAGAAATGCCAGGTTTTGTTAGGTTTTCCTCAGTGGCCACCAAAACCTGCATCTACCCTTTTTGTTGATGTTTCCACATTGCATCTTAGACCCCGCACTTTTGGTGGCGCTATGCTCACCCACCCACACAGATGTGAAAACTGTGTGGCAGGAAGTTTGTGGCTCCCCACAGTATCCAGTACTTTCAAACACAGAAAACAGAAGAGAAAATGTGTTTTTGGCCTATGTTTGAGGATTGTTGGGGCTTCTGGGTAGAAAAACATTGTGGGATGCACACGAGCCCGCTGGGGTCCACCTGGTGTCTAGTTTATGAAAATATCTTGAGTTGGTAGATTTTCCCTAGTGACAATGTACTCCCTGGCAGAGAAAGTCAGAAAAGATCAATAATACTGCACCACAATCTACTACTCTAGTACAGATACCAACTGATTGGATTTTGCATGAGGGTGAGAGAAGTTCAAAATATAAATTTTATTAAGAAAAGATTTCATAAAAACAAAAAGTAGAAATCGCTGTTAATAAGAGAATTATATGATACTGAACCAGTGACTCGCAGCTCGTGAGCTGTAAAGCTGCGGCAAGGCACCATCCGCTTTAAAGGCCATTCGCACACCTTTCATGCATCACACACAAAAGCATTCACACCGCCAGCCAAGGGCCTACCATATTACAACACTCACATCAACAGACAGCGCCTTTCATACACCCACAGGACTGACACAGCAATCACACTGCCTGGTAGCTGACTGAGTGTGTGGACTGGCGTTTTGCTGGTAATGTGTGTGTAGGGACCAGAAGCAAGTCACTACACACACTAACACACATACACACATCCCCCTTCCAGAGCCCAGCCAGATGCCAGCTCAGAAACAACAATCACACCACCTGGAAGCTAGTAGAATGCGTGGGCTAGCTTTTTGGTGGCAGTGTTTGTGTGTGTGTGTGGTGACTTGCTGCTGGGCACTACACACACACACACACACACACTTACATCACCATGAAGCTACACACCATTTTAATTTCTAAGTCACTCCCACAATGAACAAATTACACACACAGACAGGAAAAATAAAACATCCAAATTAAAAACAACACTCTATTTCAAAATAGAAAGAAACACTGTATTGGAAGATGATGAAATAACTAACTGGTTGCAAACAAAACAGATGTAACTAAGCACATCAAACTGCTGCCAACCAGGTATCTAAACAGAAAATATATAGCAACACAGACCTCAGTCAGTTCCTTTGTAGTATCATGGTTGCTCCCAACACTTAAATTGTGCATGGTACAATATAAAACATGTGCACACGTTTGTCAGGATTAGTAGAACTCTTGGGGCAGTACATAGACTCTTCTTTCAAACTCCTCTTCGGACACAGGCGCTACATCTCAAACAAGGAAAGTCTTTTTTGGGTGTTGGAGGAATGATTTCCAGAAAGTGGCGATCTTTCTATCCATATAGCCACTAAGGGTGTGGGGTAGTTGGGTTTGAGGGTGGAGTTGGACCAGTGTTCCCTTAATTGGCAGTACCGATTAGGTCACGTTTTTGTAAGAGAAGAGGAAAAGCATATGTGGAGAGTGTCTCGGGAACGAAAGGCTGTGTTGAAATAAGAGGGCAGGGGGGGGAGTCCCTTTACGGACCAGGTGGTCTCACACACATAATAGTGTCTTGCTTCATCATTTGACCACCTAGCCCCACCCAAGTAAGATGGTACTACTTGGGCGGACTCAACCTCTTAGTTAAAAGAATCTGTGTGGCTTTCTTGTATGTGTCCATAAAATAACCCACAATGCCATTCACGCAAGACAAAGTCAAATACCACAAATCAGACAGGGAAGACCCAGTGAGAAAAGAGTACAGATGAATTACATCTGCATTCTAGAGAAGAAAGTGTATGATTTATTTATCACTGACAGTACATTTGGTTCAAGGTTCATTAAACCTATCGTTCCAATGAGGTTCTATGCTACTTTTTTTCCAATTGGGTTACATTCGGAGTAGAAATTATGAAATCTCTCTCTCTGTCTTAAATAACACTAATTAAGCGAAGGGTACAATTTCATTTCAACTCAGTTCTACATCCAACCACTCAGACTAAACACTGCAGTTCACCACCAAAGCCATGGTCTCTTGAAATGACGCTTGCAGGTCATCTCGACCCACTTGTTTCTATCTGCTGTTCTTGCCCTAATTTAACCAGTGCTACCTGGGAGGTTTCCTAATAGAAGTAATTGGCATCATCCTGATCATTGCTTTTGCTGTTTACTCGATGAGAAGAAGTGTTAATTTCTTTAGTTGTAAGGTTTTCCTGTTCCTCTGAGACCCATCTAGGCTGGACCTTATAAGTATGGATTGTCAGGTATTTACTCCATAGGAAACCTTTTCATGGCAAAGGTAGATATCTGCAATTTGGGCTTGACTGTGGTCATTCACTGACTCAGCTAAGCCTCATAGAGCACTTAACAATGCTGAGACAAGATTTCCATGTAGCTGCTGTGCCCAACCTACTAGTTTCGAAGGCCAAAGCACAGAGGAATCTGTTCAACAAGAAGGTAATGTTGGTGCTACAAGGGTGATCTGGCTGTCAAATTGTGCCTAGGAAATTCAAGAATTTTATATCTGCCATACTTCTTATACATTGTGATGTACCTTGGTTTAGGCAGAGTGTGAGAAAATAGGAAGCCAGTTGTCCAAGTTGTTCACCACCAATCCACGTAGTTCAATTTTAACCATTGTTTTTTAACATTGTCAATAATTCTGGAGACAAAGGGTAGGTGAGATTCTGCTCTGTAGTTGGCTGGTGTGTTTGGATTCCGACTGCATTTCTTTGTGTAATGGTTTTACGAACATATAGTTAAGTTAATGAAGAACAATCTGCTTTCTGAGATTGTTTTATGACTGTTGTTAGTATGGCATACAGGTCTTTGTCTTTAAGTATGAGTTGGGTACAGCTTTGCTAGTGACCCATGGTAAATTAAATCTGGGATTTCTCACACTGGTTCTGTGATATATATTTGTCATTCTTGTTTTCTTGAATTTATTTTTTGTACTATTGTAACTCAAAATTTTTGCAGAAATAATGCAGTCTGCAGTGTTTTTTTTTTTTTTTTTTAATAGATCGCTTGTTGGTATAATATTTTTTGCTATTTAGGCGTGTTTTTGCGATTGATGAGCCACATAGCTTACTAAGTATTCCGTTAAGGGTTCTGTTTTAGGGTAAAAGTGCTTTATATGTTTCTTGAAATATTAAATTGTTATAAAAATTCAATAAGGTATTCCAAGGAAGTCTCACAAGAAGACCTTGGTTAGTGAATAAAATAGGATTTCTGTTTTCACGTCCATTGTTATTTTCTTGTTGTGGCATGATTTTATACATATAAAAAAAACACAGAACCACTCTTATTTAATGATGAACCAGAAAAATAGTGATAGAATACAATCATTGTCTCACTGGTGTTCAACATTGGATCAAGACTAACAGTGTGCCTTTCTACTTCCAAAAGGGATGTCCCTCTTACTTGAGCTCTTGTTCCCATTTTCATTTCGCCTACCCTCCATGAGTGGAGCAAAATGCCTGCAAGACTAATTATCTTCTCAGCAATCATTTTTGATGCAGAGTTGGTCGTCCTGCAGGTACATATTATGACAGGGAATGTTATTCTGTGTCTGTTTTCTGTGTATAATCTGTGTGGTTCTGCACCATTGGGTCACTCTGCTATTCCTGGGTTTCTTCTCCAGAATGTTTATGATGGCCTCGCAATACAAAAAAAAACCTTTGTGAAATTTAATGGAGCACAGAACCACGCAGCCCACATCACCTTTGCCCTTAATGCTCAAACTATCTCAAAACCACACTGATAATATGCCACCTGAAGACGTGACACTTGCCTATAGTCCTAAGGAAGTGACCTGATCTCTAAGCTCTTCCAGGAAAGACAAATCATTTTCCCACTAAGGTATCTTTGGCCAGATGACTCTGCTCTGCCTTTATAAAGGGTACAGCTATTCAGGTGGTCTCTGAATAACAGATAACTGAATTGTTTTTTATCTATTTTATTATCTCAAAACACTTTAGAACCTGTCTTTGAAGTTGTGGTTCAACTAGATAGACAGTTGTTCAACGATTGGATATTCAATGAAGAACAGATAATTTGAGGAATCTAGTCGGGTCTATCGAGGAGGTCTCTGCGTCATGTCATACTGGTTTTAAGATTTAGAAATGTCCAGGAATGAGATTCTGAATGCTGTATGATGGATAAATCTTGTGAAGGCAATTTGAAATCACATTCCAGTCGTGAAGTTCTCTTGACAATGCAGATGGTTTGTGCTGGATGATTCAAGCCAAAGTGGTGAACATGAAGTCACATTGAGTGCTGATTTTTAGGTCATTGATTTGAGTTGGAAACTTGTAGCAATTAAGTTGCATTGAATTTGGTTTTGAGATTCTATTCATCAATGCAATTTGGCTGCGGCCCTACCAACGTGCACAAAACTCTGGCACTGCGGCTTGACCTGAACAGGGGTGTGGAATTTATTAAAATATCTACTTGTCCAGTGGACAGGTTGCTTCTCAAATCTACTTGTCCTGTAAAAAGATCTACTTGTCCCTTTGGTGCCATGTAGTGTGGCAACAAATTATGGCAGCAATCTCATTATGTAAGTGCTCTGATAATAGCCTCTCTGATTATGTCAGGGCTACTACCATAGTAGGGCTTAAATACTTGCAGTTTCAATCCCTACTGTAACAATTTCCTTATTTTGCCACCTTTCTGCAGATCTGCATACTGGGGCTGGAGGAAGCAGTAAGCAATAGTTCTAGGGCTGGAATGCCTTTGAGTCTGCAAACCTACTAACCTGCATGTTTTAAAGATTTTTACCAGCTTCTCTCTAATATTTTCCCATAATAAGAAAGGTTGGACATTTACTCCTGACAATGGCAGAATTAGAACTTCTTCCAGGGTTGGGAAGAAAGTGGCTGGAGGGAAAATGAACTTGCAAATGCTCAATAGATTTTTACATGAGCAAATCTACACATCGTATTTACCCATGCTAAAATACAGTTCACAAATATTTTACAGGGTACAATATATACCATGGGTGCACTTTTGTGACTTTCTTTAAGAATTTGGGGCCACATGTAGGTAGGTTCAGATTTGCGACCTGCAAATTGCGAGTCGCAAATCCGAATGTAGGATGGTGTCCCTGACACCATCTGTGATTCGCAAGGGCTTCGCAAATGCCCACCTCATGAATAATCATGAGGTGGGTCGCAATTTGCGACCCCCTCGCGAATGGCGGCCCTCACAGGGATGGTGGCCTGCTGGAGACAGCAGACCACCATGTCTGTGACTGCTTTTCAATAAAGCAGTTTTTTTTTTGTAATGCAGCCCGTTTTTCTTAAAGGAAAACGAGATGCATAACAAAAATGAAAAATGAAACGTTTTCGTTTCATTTTTTCAGAGCAGGCAGTGGTCCACAGGACCACTGCCTGCTCTGAAAAAATGTTTACAGTGACATTCACAATGGGGAAGGGGTCCCATGTGGATCCCTTCCCTTTTGCGAAAGTGTTAGCACCCATTTGAAATGGGTGCAAACTGCGATTGGTTTGCACCCGCGTTCGCGGTCACAAAACAATCCTACATTGCACTGCGAGTCGCAATTAGGAAGGGAACACCCCTTACTAATTGCGAGTCGCAAACCCGTTTTACGATTCGGTAACCAGGTTACCGAATCGCAAAACTGGGTTTGTGCATCGCAGTGTGCTTTTTGCATGTCGCAAACAGCGAAAGTCGCTGTTTGCGACATGCAAAAAGCTACCTACATGTGGGTCTTGGTCCCTAATTAGGTCTGGTGTTAACAAAGACATTTTGTTTTTATTAAACTTCTATTTCTCTCTCTTTCGGCCGGCTTTACTGTGAGTGATCGCATTCTGCTCTTCCACAAGGAGCATATTGCCACACAAAGTAGTTTTGTTCAGTGTCAGGAACTACAGTGGCAATCAGTGACGTAACTAAACTGGAGGGTGCCCCTTTGTAAAGAACATGGAGGAGCCCCCTCTCCAGACTCACTCAGGGCAGGTGCTGTGCTGAAGGGGCCCCCTGGAGGGCGGCTGCGGGGCCTTTGTTATGCCACTGGTGTGCTTTTAGAGAGTTCAAAAACTTTTTTGGGGGGGTTTGCCAGTGTTTGTTACAATGTTGAGGGCCTGGTAGCTCCCACAACAATAAAGTGTTACAAAAGCCATGTCAAAACAAGACACGCATTGATGAAACTAAAAGACTTATAAAAATATGTCAGATCAGTTGGCTTTGTCAGTGTTTGTTTATTTTCATGCTTCCCATAATCGTGTTGAAAATGGTTACACTGATTTTCCATTAGAAATATTTTTGGGAAATACTAGCATGCATCAACACATTTTACTAAATGACACTTAATTTGCATATAATCAGAGAGCATTCTGGGAGCATTAAACTTAGCCTCATAGCCTAAACTTTTCAAACATGTGTATACACGTTTTTTTTTTTTTTTGTACTGGAACCAACGTCAGTAGTGAAGTGTGACCTTAAAACATTTATTTACAGCACTCACCCTAATAATGAAGACTTTCAAATAATGAACCATAAATACAAGTTCGAACAGCATTAACTTTTGGAAACACATTAACTCAACTGCAGAGAGTTCCACTCTCTGTAATCAGGCAGCCAAAGGGTTTGTGCTGCAGGGGGTTGGGCCTACTTGTCCCAAGGACAAAGTAAACATAAAAACTTGTAGCCCTTGACCCCAAACAAGATGTCCCGGGCGTCGGGCGATAGGAATTCCACATCCCTGCTGAAGAAAAGTTGGAAATAGGCTTTTCAGGTCAGTGTCCAGGGCCATAAAAATTCATAGAAGGTTGTAAGGGTCTCCCACAGCACTCAGTTGGTGACAGGTAAGGAGCCTCACAGGACAGGCTATTTGTTAGTCCTGCCGAAAAGTTCCACAGGCAGTAGCCATGTCAAACGGGTGACAAAGTTTACAGCAGTGTGCAGAATCGTGTTTTTTGGAGTCCAAGTCACAAGATTGTCTTGTTCTTTCCTAAAAGTAAATTTTTGAGGGTAGAACTTCATCCTTCCTCCAAGTTCCGTGGTGGTTCTATGGAACAGTGGCCCATGAAGGAGTGTTTGAAGGGTGCAAACCTACGAGTTTAGTGGAAAGGTACTATCCAGTCACCACAAAATGCCACACTAGACCACACCCTTCTTTACAATGTGCTTTCTACCCTGGTATAGGCTCTTGTGGCTGATAATCTCGGAGTCTTCTGTACATTAAAAAATCAATATGGCGAGGAAGGGCTCCATGAATAAGAGCCCCGTGTGGAAACCAAGGCCCCCTCACTTAGCTTGTCTCATTGAAAATACATTGCCCTGGCTGCCACTGTCAGGCGCATATTGCACTGACAGAGGTCTTATATCTATATTAGATCCTCAGTATGAATGAAACCCACAGGAAAAGAAGGCCTAGTGTATAAAATAAATAGATAACTCACTGGGCCTCTTCCTATTTTCTTGACGGATCGTTAGCCATAATGGGTCTCCCTGGGGTTAGCCAAATTGTGCGTTTTGAGCATTTACATTCTTTAATTAAGTTGTCTTTGCCAAACAAAAATGTTCAACTTGGAAAATATGTTAGACTTGACTTCCCTTGAATCTCGTAAAGGGTAAGAGGTGGATAAAATTGGTTGTTTAATTTCTTCTTGGTTAACTTCCAGAATATGCTATTAAGAGTAGAATGATCGCCAGGATATTGCATTGCATATGATGGAGATAAAATAAAATAAGGTGTGCCACCTGTGTCCTTTTCTCCTATTACTTCAAAAGAGAGGGATTGATAGTGAATGTCAAAAAGTGGGATCAAACGTTTTCATGCCCTGATAAATGCGTGTTACTCGCTTTAGGAAATAAGTGCAGAAATGTGATGACTTCCTGAAGAAAGAAGGGTCTGTATATGGCTTTCCAATGGTTTCCAATCATGTGGTATGGGGAATAATATTAAAAGTTGTATAGTTCGCCCTGATACACTTCTACTGTTTTTCTTACCTTAGTGACCGGACGGAGACACAGTTTGTTCTGGGTAATCCTAGGTATCTAGCAATGATTAAGTTAAGACAGGGGTGTGGAATTTAATAAAATATCTACTTGTCCCTGGGACAACTTGCTTCATAAATCTACTTGTCCTGTAAAAAAAATCCACTTGTCCCTTTGGTGCTGTGTAGTGTAGTGACAAATTATGGCAGCAATCTTGTTTTATAGGAACCCTGATAATAGCCTTGCTGAATCAGCCAGGGCTCATACTAGAGTTGGGGTTGAATACAAGTATTTTCCTTAATTTGTTACCTTACCGCAGATCTACATACTGGGGATAGTGGTACTGGTAAGCAATAGTTCCAGGGATGGAATACCCTTTTGAGTCTGTGACAACCTATCATCTTGCATGTTGTAAGTATTTTCACTAGCTATTTTCTAATCTTTTCCCATGCTGAGAATGGTTGGAAATGTACTCCTGACGAGCAGAAATAAAACTCCCCCCCTGCCCCCACCCCCCCCCCCCCCCCAGGGTTGGGAAGAAAGTGGTTGGAGGGAAAGTAAACTTGTAAACGCTCAACAGATTTTCGCATGAGCAAACCTACACATGCATATTTGCCCATGCTAAAATATAGTTCACAAATATTATCTAGGAGTACAGTGTTCTGGTCTGCTTGTGTAAATTCTTGTGAATTCATGAAATACATAAATCTGCACTAATGCACAGACATCTACACTGGGTGTTTTTGTGACTTCCTTTAGGCCTCTAATTAGGCCTGGTGTTAACCAACACCTTTTGTTTTTTGTTAAAATTCTATCCCTGTTTCTCTAGACTTGTGTCAGTTGGCTTCACTGTTAGTGATAGCAAACTGCTTTTACACAAGGAGCATATCAGGACACAAAGTAGTTTGATTAGTGCCAGGAACTACCATGGGCAATGTGTACTTTTTGTGATCAGAAAATATTTCAGCTTTTTGCCAATGTCTGTTACAATAGCGAGGGCCCGGCAGCTTCCACAACAATAACGTTTTACAGAAGCCATGTCAAAACAAGACGGGCATTGATAAAACAAAAAGACTGACCACCAGTGTCAGACCTATTTGCTTCGCCAATGCTTGTTTATCTTCATGTTTCCTATAATCCTGTTGAAACTGGTTACACTGATTTTTCCATTATTAATGTTATTTGGAAATGCAGCATGCATCAATACATTTTACTGAATGGCGCTTCAAAGAAATGGTTCATAAAATGTCAAAATTATTTAGCAAACAACCTACTACTCCTGCCAATCCAGTGTAATTTGGTTGGGCAGGCCTCAGCTGTACAAGGCCTCAATATGGGCTTTGTTGTAATTCTGTACCTGCGCCTGTAATTTCAAGTTATGTGTTTAAAAGCCACTGCATTATTGAGTATCGGAGTTGTTGTGGTGGGAACACACTTGGGGGGCTACCGGTAATCTTTTTGGGGAACTACTGGGTCGCTCCCTGGAGGACCAATGCAAATCTGGACCCACAAACGCCCATCCTTGCTGTAATTGTGCCATTTGGTAACCATCCTTTGCAAGCTGTAACAGAGGGTAGTAGCCTTGTGTGTCCCCAGACTGCCTGGAGCCGCCAAGCCTCCTCCTGTATGACGACTAGGGCAGACAAATGATGGCGCAAGGAGGATTTCTTTTAACTTGAAGGGAGTAACGCATGGTAGAAGGAGAATGCCGTACCTGTGGGCTTCAAACTTTTTTACTTTGAGCCCTCCTACCCAAAATGTTTTGAAGTCAAGCCCCCTGCAAATCTTTATGTAGAGATGATGGGGACAGGCAGGGCTGAGCGCAGAGAGTGGGGCGTATGAAATCATTTCATGGATACATTTTCAGTATCTCATAAGCCACACTAAATATGAGACTTTTGTGAATAAGAAAATGCAATTAAAAATTGGAATGGACAAAATTAATTACTCCCATTATTTGGGGCCTTGTAAATCCCTCGCAGTCCTGGACCCCGATGCAACTGTACCTTCTGCATTAATGATAGCTGCACCCAGGAGAAGCAGGCTATCCCCTCTGCCTCTTTCACCTCTTCTCCACCAAACCTGACTATCACTCCAATCTTGGAACAGACCCTTTCTTTCAGAAGAAAATTAGCTCACATGTGTTACCCGCCTTTTTGCGGAAAGAGTGCCCTCAGTTCTAATGCTCAGTCCCTCTATTCTAAGACCTTCATAATTGTAATGCAGTGGGTCCTTCACAGTCCGGAACCCCAGAGACACTTTACCTGCCTTACTGCTGAGAGCAAATGCCTTGTAAAGCTGGCAGTCTCGTGCTATCTCTCTGAAGCCCTAATTAAGGTGGTTCCTCTGCTTCAATGTTCTCCTCTCTTGGGTAATTGGTTTAATGCCCAAATCATCACAGGCACAGCAAGGGATTATGGTAAAACAGCCATAATAGGGGTTTATTTGGACCCTCACACTCTTGGGGCCCTAATGACCCTTCACCTGCAACACCAATGATGCCTACTCCTATGTCCCACACTGTCCCTTTGTGTTAAAGGAACAGAGCAAATGCCACATCGTTTCCCCCCACTGCCTGGGACCTGTTCCCTGTGTAGCAAGGGGAATTTAGGAAAAAATGTTTCACCACCGCCCTTTTTGCTAGTAACATATCCTTAATTAGGGCACAGTGATCCCTCACACCGTTGCTCCAGTGCCAGTGTATCTGCAGCACTAATGTTTGTAGTGATGGAATTAAAAAGAAAATGAGCAAGCATTTCTTGAAACTTTCTTCAAAGCATGTCTTTGACGAAGTAGGGAAGTTGTCTTTGTCCTTTTGTAATGAAAAAAGTATACCCTGCATAGCTTCCTCTTTGTCGGGCCCATTTCTGTGGCCCTATCCATGGATTTACTCTGTACTGTTTTCCCCTGAGCCATTACTCTGAGATCCAAGAGCTCGGGATGATCATTGCTCTGAATATGACCCTTTTGGCCTTGTCCATCCCACCCCTTCTACTCACCTGAGAGAACATCTGCATGTAAACAGAGGTCAAAGTTGGCCAGGTGTACGGATCAAGGTGTTTTTAATTTTACAAAAATAGGTCCCATACATTTTGTGAAAAACAACCATCCCTGATTTAATAATGGGGACCTGGAGTACTTGGAGGGTGCTGAAATAGAGGGTGGGGGAGGGGGAGGTCGCAGGTGTCTCGAAAGTGCTTTAATATTACGGATCACTTGAAATATCATGATAACAAACATTTATTTTTGAGAAATAATGTAAGGATGCTGAGCTTTGGAAATTGCTTTTTAATCGACTTATATAAATGTTTACAATAGGTACAGTCTGTCTAGCTATTAGTAATGTGTATTCTTGGAAAGCGTTTGTTTTTATCATATACATAAATCATTGTGTGGCACTTAATACTATACTGTGTGTAATAGAATTTTAGAAGAATTACTCAAATATTCACAGTACTTTCTGTTACTTGCTGACACTGTACAAGTTAGTATTCTGCACTGCGCCAAGCAGAATTCAATTCTGTGACTCTCTGATCTCACAGACATGTTTGCATTTCCCACCAATTAGTAAAATGTGCATTTATTTTCATTTAAAGTGTCATCTAAGATATCTGCTTTATTTTATATGCAGGTGAAAGGTGAAAAAAAAAAACTACTTGCAGAATATTTTGTTGTTTTTAGACATGTCTTTTACTCTGCCATCCAAGGGCTCCGCACCTGAGTTGCTGGCATGACCAGTATTTTAAAGACCTATACAAAATTTGAAAAATCACCTAATGCCTGCATTTATTTTCTGTTATGAATACATACTTTAAACAGAAAATGTTACAAGAAGACATTTTAAAATGTGTACTACTGCTGTCCTAATGACCTCTGACTGACAATTAAAGTAAACAAAGACAGAAAAGCCATGTTGAGAACAAATACAGGCAAGTTCATAGAAAGCTCTGCTAAACAGTACTTTTCCCTGTGAAAGATGGCATGCCTCACTTCAACCGCTTCGTGTAAATGAATACGGACCTGTAAACACATAAGATAAAGTTGTACTTCCAGGACATAATTATTTACAAATAATTACTGAGGCATGTGTACCGCCCTTGGAATGCCATCAGGACCCCTTGTGGGGCACGCCCCACAGTTTGAAGACCTCTGAATATATATATGTGTGTGTCTCTGCTTGACATAAGAGTTGGAAATGTTGCAACTGTCTGTTTACAGACTTTCCCAGAATTCTGACAAACAGCGAAGATACAGGAGGTACTGCACTAACTACCCTTGTAGATGCTGGAATGAGAGACAAAATAGAGTAAGCTGCGATTATAAAAATATATATATATATATATATATATATATATATATATATATATATATATATATATATAAATAATAAAGAAAATGTGACCCTGGATCTGACAGGCACCTTGTCTTCCCTCATTTCAGCCCGAGACCTCACTGAAAAAAGCCCTTCTGGAGTTGAATGATGACCTGGCGGCGAAGTGCATTGTGGTATTGATTGGGTACACTGAGCGGCTGAGTAGATTTTAGTGAATTTGTGGGGGAGGGGGGGGGGAGAGAGTATGACAGAAAAGATCGGTTTGACATAGAGTTGGAAATGTTGGAAGAAGTATGTGTTTAACCAGGTGGGCTCTGCCAAAGATATTTTGAGTAATTTCCCGGAAGTTGAAAATGAGTGATGGTTACCTAATGAGTAAGCACATCACCGCCTGCCCATTGGCTGGGGGCATCGTAGGGAGTCTGAGATCTCCCCTAGGATAGGCATCAGGGATGGGCATGTTCTCTTACATGACAGGAGGTATTCTAGTAAGTATTTTGTTCCCTAATCTGTTCCCTGAGGCCTACCTAGGCCAAGTGACTTTTTTTCCTTTTAATATAGAAAGAGGCAGAGCAGTGCCCAATTCTTCCTTCCTTAAAGGGATTGGTTTTACATGGAGGTTTTATTATCGGATTCGCTGAGACTATAATGATGTTCCAGCTGGTACATTAATCACCAGAGTTGTCTTGGCACTTTTATTGTTGCCTGAAAACTGTTAGATATACAAGGAACTCTACAGTGCTTTTAAAACTGCTGCACTGCTACAAACCCGCCCCCAGTAACAAAAGCCACCCCCACCATTCCAGCCACCCAGGCATGCTTACAATGGGAAGATGTCATCCGTTCACTAAATGGTGCTTTTTCTCTGTTCTTCACTGGTGAACAATAAATAGAATCATTTTTGGTGGCTGGGTACAGACAACCATTTAACAGCAGTGCTGCAGTTTACTTCCAAACTGTTGCTAACCTCATGGGGGAGTCGATGGCGGAAGAGAACGGTATGTTTTTTCTTGCATGCATAACAGGTGCTTTTAACCTGTTGCTTAGATTCCATCCTTTATGATCACTTCCACAACGTACACTGTGCAGCCTCAACTCTAGTCTGGAAGACTTTTTCAAAATATTTTTTACTTTGTGGGTCCCTAGAAGATTAGGTACGTAAATGCCGTTTCAAAAACAATTCAGCAAATTCATCAGCACACACAACTTAAGAACTGTACCATTTGCAACATTTTGTTAGTAATTGGTGTAAGTGTTAAAGAACATTTTGTTAAAATAAAATTATTCTGCCCAGTTCAATACAAAAAAAGTATCTCTGTCACTTGTATTCTCCTTTCAGGGTCTCTCTCCATGGATCCAAGTAGCAGATTTATCTCACTCAGTGCAGTGTGTGATGAGAGCTGGACTATACCTCTCTTGATGCTGCAAGTGTGTATCTGTGCTTATGCTTCGAGTGTAGTGAAATAAAGATGGATGTGCATGTCTGCCAACCACAAACAACACTCCACTTATCTTGCAGACATGTTCCCCATCTCTGTTGGCTCATTGAACAAATGCAGCCTGGACACAGTCAGACTGCAGACTAAGAAGTGTAAAAAGAAATAAAGCAGCAGGCCATTTCCAGCTATGAATGTATACAGTATTGCTATTGCCCGAACCATGCCAAAAGACAGTGGTGCACTGTACTTGGTCAAAGGCAAGCTGAAAGTCAACCAGTCATAGGCCAATAAGCTGTCAATGCGAGAGAATATAAGAAGAAAATCCGGGTGCGGAACGTTCGCATCGCCTTACCTAAATTCCTAACAGGAAGGTCTTCTGGGGAATGATAAATGTTAACCCCCAAGTATCAAAATGTGACCGGTTTATGTTGTAGTCTAGAGTTCAGTTGTAATTGGAGAGGTAAGTTACAGTGTCGTTTTAAGGGGGAGAAATGCAGGATTTCGCCCAGTTACCTTGTGCCTGGGGAGCGCTTCAAAGTCGGTTAGTAACAGTCCTGGATGATAAATCCATAGTTGCATCCCAGACATGTGAAAATAATTCATCTGCATATAAGGATAATGCATGAGTAGTATCTCGCATTGGTATCGTCCATGGAGCACTGAGGAGATGTAAGCGAGCCACCTGTGGCTCTATGGTCATGACCAACAACAAGGGTGAAACGGACATCCTTGTCTGGTGCCCTTTCTCATAAGCCAGGAGGGCAAGATACTCTTCTCCGTTTTCACCCTCGTGGGGGGAGTTGAATATACTTATCCATATTTGTCTATATGGTTCAATTACTTGATTGGAGTTGCATATTGTATTTACTTAGTGCTTAGTCACCTCACAAGGCATTGAAATGCTTTGCGGCTAGTAGCACGCTACTCAGGAACCCGAGGTAAGAAAGTTGTAGATTAATAAAAAGTTTTTTTTGTTACTTGTGGTAAATGTGTTAACTTAGTGCTCATTGAAATCTCCTGGGTTTACTGTAATTGTTTTTGAATGGGATGGAATAATTGAAGTGAATTGATAAAAAGAGGAAGTGGGTTATTTTTGTACTGGTGGATATATGAGCCTGTTAGATAAACTGAATTAGGGGGGAATAGTTTTGAAAGGGTGTTCAGTAGTCCATAGTAGTTGGAGAGAGAGTGGCGCTATGGGCAGAGGTCGAAGAGGGAATTTTATAAATATATATATTTTTTTCAACAGCAGCCTTCAGCAGCGTCCAAGTTATAATGCTTCAAAGTTCATTTACTACAGGAAAGCCACCAAACACCTACTGCGTTTCAACAAGCAAAGCCTGTCTTGATCACAGGTGAAGAATACATTACACCAGAGTGTTAAAAAAGCCCAATAGTGCATATGTAAACATAAGAGGGACTATGGCAACCAGAGTAACAACTCATGGGCAGTGAGCGCCATTTTTGAATCTCAAATTGGTCGTTTACAAGTATCCATGAGTCATGAAAAAAATTCAGATTCAGGCTGGACTCCATAGTACATAAACAAATAATTGACACACTGTTGTAATCCCATAGTAAGATCAGACTACAGACCGTAAATTGGGAGAGTACACATTCCATTTGGAAAGCTGAGTCAGTACAGCCCCAGTGGGCACCATCTGAAGGTAATATCACATCTTACTTAGTCCGCTCTACTGGACTCATACACAAATTCCCGTTGGATGTGAATTTGAATCCTAAAACTCATTTGAAATTACGTTGCTGGCATGCAGTTTTCTACATATATGGGAGTAAAAGTTTATATATAGAGAGAGATAGATGTACATACAAGGTGAAAAAATAAAGGGCTAGTGACCGTTTTCCAATGTCACTATACACCAAACATTACTATTTGAAGACGATACTCTACACATTGTTTTCCTTGTTATTTCTTATCTTTTTATTTTTAGGTTATTCAAAATATTAAAATAAATACACCAAATGTATCTTCAGTCTATAATACTTAACATTTTAGCATTATTTTTTTTCCCCTCTTATCCTTTATAATAAAACATAATCACAATAAACATATATTTCTCATATAACTAAAAACTGTCGACGCGGTATTTCAGTGGTCTTTCAGTTGCTTCACACCACCTTCTTCATGACCAGTTAATCAATTTATACATACATTTTCCATACACTTTAACTGTGTTCATACATGCAGTGCCTTTCATTAGGTTTGAGGCTCTTCCTCCTCTTGTTTTTGATAGCGTAGTGCGTTCCTGTCTTGCAAGGATTTCTTTTTTAACAGATCTTCTGAGTATAATAGCACTGTTCTCAAATAGCGCACTCACTCCAGCTATTTTCATTAAGGTGGTGCGTCTCTAGCTCCTGTGTACTCCACCTCAAGGGCAAAAATCTGTATATCAGCGTGTTCCTTCTTGCTTGTTGTCAGTGACAAACACTGGACTCATACATTCACAAAATACCTTATATACAGGGGAATACATAACAATATCGCACTATATTCAAAAGGCAGTCGATCATGCCTGAAAACTGCAGCCAAAGTATTGCTAAATAAAAGAATGGGTAAGTAATGTAAGTGATCAACAGGAAGGGAAAATGCTTTAAATATAACCGGAATACATGCAAACATATCCCAAATTTTAGGGGACACAGACCCAGCGTAAAGCCCAAGTGGGCAATTTCAGCACAAAAAAAAATCACGGTCTTCAACTAAATCCATGATATATAATTTTCCTGCCCACACAGTAATTCAAAGATATAAACTAAAGTAGTAAAAGGATTTAATCTTAGCTCAACAATACGTGTGTCTGTTCCGTAGTCACCCCAGAGGCATCAGTGCAAAAATAACAAGAATAAAAGTATTGTTAAACACATCAACAAGGAGGGAAAATACAAAATGTAATAAGTTAACTGTACATTCAAATTACATCAAAGTATGAGGTTAGTAAAATGCAATCAGTAAATATGTTCAACCTCATTGTATCGCCAGTTCTTCATCCATGTTCAGTCCTCCTGGTTGTAGGGTACCAAAATTGATTATATACCTAGACTTCAGGCCTAAGTGATAATACTGTGTCACCACCCCACATGTTGACTGCAATGCAATCAAAAGCAAAGAATTCCAGTAAATTTGGTGCTCTGTGGTAGAAAGTGTTGAAATGTCTCACAACTGGATATTATCAACTTTAGTCTTAGCTGTTATGTGCTCAAGTACTCTCTTTTTAGCTCTGTGTACTGTACTTCCAATGTATAATTTATCACATGGGCATTTAAGTGCATACACACAGAAATCAGAGTTACAGGAAAAGGCCTTTCCAATCTTGAATCCCCGTGATGTCCGGTATCTTGAAAGGTGTGATATTCCTACTGTTTTTAAAAGCTTTGCAGTTTCTGCAGATCAAGAAACCAGGTTTTTTGATAGGGTCAGAAAAACTACATTCCCTCAGAATATCGGTGTTCAGGCCATACCTTGCTAACGAATCTTAAATATGTATTATGTGCCAATGTATGCACAGTACATTTCTTATCCTGTTGGACTGAAAGTGGTGATAATTCGTAATATGTTTACTAGCATTCAAAGATTTGGTGCCTCAGATTAGCACATTTTCTTTTTTTTAACTTATCAGCCCTGGCAACTCCCAGCTATGCATGCTTGTACAAGGGCTGGTTGTAGGAGCAATTTGTAGCCAATAAACCGTAAGGACACAGTAATTTATGTAGATGTTAACTGTATAATATGACGTATATATATATATATATATGTGTGTGTTAAGCTGGAACATAATTATTGTAGTTCATTTTTTTTTAATGTTTTTTAATAAAATGTGTTTTATTACCACCCATTAAAAATAAATATATAGAGGCATACCACACTTCTAAATAAGGATAGACCCAGAGGGGCCCCACGGGTTGGGTCTCGTGTTTTCTTGAGTTAGAGGTATTAGCATTGTAAATTCCTAACTGGACTTTTCTTGCCACATAAATTCAAAATGAAAAGTAAAACAGTTGACATAAGCAAGCCGAATCAAAGTGCCACGGCCACCATGAGCGTGAGCTCGAAGAAGAGTCCGAAATGGAAAAAAAAGTTTGTTCGCAGTCAAACATATCGGCAAAAGTGCAGTTATCCATGTAACTGGGCCAATGGCCAAGTCAGTAACAAAACTGCCCCAAGGAGGGACAAATGTAAAGAATTTACTAATGATAGCAAAGGATTTTTAAAAGGCAAGCCCATGAATGAGTGATAGTGAAGGGCGTGGTTAAAAGGCCACAAATAAATTACATGTCAGAGCGCTTGCGCGCTCAACCTAAAAATGGCAATTTTTGCAGCAATCCTGCGGGCCTCCCATGGAATTGTGGCAAAAAAAGAAACAAAATGACGGCCAAGGGCTGCATTCTTTAATTGAGGGGCGGGGTTCCCGGCCCCACTCCCTGAGCCATATTTGGCCCTGGGGTCCCTCCCAACCTAGAGTATTTTTTAAGGGGTGTGGGGCTGCACGCCCCCCCCTCCCTGAACCTTTAATGGTCCGAAGGTCCGCATATCATGGGGCTGTCCCACTTGTTGTGTCCCAGGGAGCCCACCCCTGGGGCACAGTAGATTTCCGTGCCCGCACTGGCATGACCGGGGAAACTTGATTGCTTCTATCTGGCGGAAGCATTTTCAAATATTTCGCCAAACTGGAGCAAACCCAAAGCATGCTCCATAATTAAAAAGGCTCCACTGGCTGGGAGCAAACTTGAGATCTATTTCCCTGCCCGCACTGATATGGTCAAGGAAAGAAAACAACAGGTTGCTCCTGCCCAGAGAGAGTAGCATAAATAGCTGCTCCCTCTGGGTGGGAACAATGCCAGCTCCTGCAATATGCGGGCAGCTGGCCGGAGGGGGGGAGGCCTAGATCTCTTTATCCCCCCCCCCGCAGCACCAAAACGTGTGTCCGAGGTGGGTACCCACTTTTAAATGATGCAGAAGGCTTTCAAAGGAGGACCGCATGCCTCCTTCCCCTTTAAAAAAAAAATACAAAAAATATGGACCTGGGGGATAGGTTCACCAAGGTCGAAAAGGCCAGGGGAGGCGGGCTGCCTTACCCTCCTCCCCTTTAATGCGCCTTCTGGCCCCAGGTGATGGGCTCCCTGGGGCCTGTAATGGCTTTGATTAAGGGGTCACGTGGCCCCTCCCATTAATCAGTAAATTGGGCACAGGGAAATGGGGTCCTTGGGGCTAAAAACGGTTTGGGGAGGGGGGGCCACATGACCACCCTACCCTTTTTATTTAGATTTTGTCTGCACAGCGCTTACACTATGCTTGTGAAATCTATTGTATTTAATATAAACCTTAACAGGGGCTTGCATCCCGGCCTTTCTTTTCATTGGTTCCTGTGTTTGCCTCTTACTTTTCCTCCATTTGTATTCGCTGTAGCATACTACTTACTGGTGTTCCTTATGTGTATCTCTTGTCAGTATCCCATGGCCCAAGTACTGTTTTCATGCGCTTTGCTGGAACTTCTTTTAAGCGTGTCAGCACCTCTGCGTTCTTCAACTGCAGCGTACAGTCACCAGCTCCCCTGGTTCAAAGCAGGGGCCCACTCTAGTGCTCCCTTCACAGTGAAATGACTCAAGTGCTGTCAGGCATGCTGCAACTCTGCCACGGTATCTGTGCTTCTAAATTTCAGTGCATTTCCTAGGCAGTGCCAGCTGTATTCTTATAACTTGTTCTTTTTTTTCAGCACTTTTTTTCTGTTACCGTAAATACTTCATGTGTTTAACCTACCCACCTCATTAAGAAGTTTCTTTTTTTTTTTTTTTTTTGCATCTCTTTTTACACTCACTTGCTAAGTACTGGCATCATCTCCATTTGGCCATTGTCTGAGTCTGTGAAGAGGTTCAGACTGGGGTCCTAGCACACTCTGTATGGAGCTTCCCTTTTTAAGTGCAGTTTTAATAACAAATGTTTCCTTCCACATTGCACTGTGCCTGGACTTAGTAATTGGAATAGTTGGAGACTATACTCTGTCAAGGTTGCTAAATTTTTTAGACTGTTTCCAAGCCTTAGTCTTTCTGATGCTGTTACTCTGGGAAACAATTCTAAGGTGCAAGTGAAATGTTTGAGGTAGAGTGCAGACGGATTTATCATTGTGGTAGCAAAGTACATGTTTTTAAATATTGGGTACATAAACTGGGACCACTGGCAATTCCGAGTACTACGTAGGGGGTCTAATGAAAAGTACACTAGGGCACAGAGAGCATTTCTTAACTTTTAAGTTGCAGTTAATTGAAATCAACTCTGACACTTGTGGGATTTTTATTTTTTTTAAATACACGCTGGATGCTGGGACAGTTATGGCCAGAACATACTCATGCTTCAACTGCAGGCCTCTAAAAAAAAAAAAATGTTACTAGACCTGCTAGTCGATTAACTTGAATAATCTACTCAACCTAATTGTAATGTACTTGACCCATAAACTGGTATCAAATTGTGTAATCCTAGGCAAACAGTTTACAGAGTCGCCTTTTTCTTCATTCTCACATATGATTGCACCTTTAAGTATGTGAGCTCAGCATTTCTGCAGTACAAAAAAACTCTTTTGTTTGATTAAGTAGACTAAAATTTGCTCTATGTATTGCAAGAATCTAGCCCACATATTGGAGACATATGACCCATGACCTCCTTTTAGTTTACAAACATCATTCCCATTAGGGCAGGAGTGTTTCTCAGTTTGTTTAAACACTCACTTGTAATAAATATATTACTAAACCACGATGTGGTAGCATATTGTCATCTACACACAGTAAATTTCCAAGAAATGTCCAAAAACCTTTCAACTAACTTGCAGCTTTACTGATAAAACTATATAGTGTATTAATAATCTGTGAAAATTGGGTTTCAGAAAACTACTTGTTGATGTGCCAAGAGTATAAGTGTTGTGATTTGTTTTGATCTTATTAAAATATTTTTTCCATCACACACAAATAAGAAAATGGGCTTTCACAACTACTGAAATATATTTTGAAATGTTTGTACAGGTAACTTAATCATTTAAATGTTGTGTGTTAGGAAAAACCTGACACCCTATATCCTTCTATTTTACACCCTAAACAGTAGGTCACACAAATCACCTTTACAAAGTCCTGGAACTCTGCAGTCAGAAGGAAAATTAATTGTAAGACCAACTGGCTTTTGACCTCTGTGAACATAGAGAAAATGTGTCAAGAACAAGATTTAAAGGAGTCTTTTATTGCTCCTCCACCTCTTTACTGAAGGAAACACCTGTTCTTTGTCAAGTTGCTAGAGGGGGACCTGATCAAATATGACTTGCCATGGCGAGTGGTCTAGTTGATTATTTTTTTATTTTTTGTTTTAGCCCTGCACGGAGTTATTAAGTGACTAGTTTTCAGAGCAGTGTGTAAGGAGGTGTTAATTTACACTGAAGCAAGAAACAGAGTTGAAAGTCTGTAGTATCTTTTTACAACGTCTCCACAGCTCACAAAGAATGGTGTGACACCCACAGTGAAGATCCAGTTCAAACCTCTGATTCACCAATACCCAGATAAATGACGACTTCTGCATTCGACTTCAGTAGATTGAAAGGCTGAATCAGCACAACGGTTGTTCAAAGATTCCTGGAGTAGGTGTATGTGTTTTTTATCCAATGAGCCTCCTTAATTCCCAAAAGATTTCATTGTAAAATTGTATGCGGCGTCATATTTCCTGAGCTGTGTGTGTGTGTGTGTGTGTGTGCGCTGCCAAGGACAGCAGGACACAAAGGCCATAAGCGCTAGGTCAGCAGCACAGAACGATACACTGTATGAAGCAGATGCTGACAGCAGCACCCCGGGGCACAAAGCAGATGCACAGGCGATTGAATTGGAAGCTACATGTACTGAAAGCAGCACAGAAGAATGTACTGTATACAGCAGACATTGACACCAGCACCCCAGGGCACAACACACACACACACACACAATTCTTGTCTTTTTTGTGTTGTAAACCTCTTTTAATATTTACAATCAGGACCTGTATCAAAACTGATGAATATTCCTATACCGCTCCTGGAAGTGTTTTGAAAGGTTGCAACAAAAGCTGCTCTCAACATTCAGACAAACATATCGCGTTAGATATATTGTAGCTGCATATGATTGTTTACTTGTCCTGGGCACTTCACCTAATCTCCCTCTGTTTGTACGCCTTCACTCTGTATAAATTAACAACTTCACGGATTCTGTAGATATTTCATTCAGACTGCATATCATTTGCATGCTTTTCAGATGCTTTTTTGGTTTGTCCGACGTAATCTCCTTGTGTCAGTATGCATTTCAAGTGTGGTTGTGAGCGGTATGTTTCTTTT
Source organism: Pleurodeles waltl (assembly GCF_031143425.1). Taxonomy (NCBI): domain Eukaryota; kingdom Metazoa; phylum Chordata; class Amphibia; order Caudata; family Salamandridae; genus Pleurodeles; species Pleurodeles waltl. Next base: position 740,230,144 of record NC_090450.1, on the reverse strand, counting down.
TCCCCCCCGACGCCTTTTAGCTCAACTTCTCGCAGTTTCTACGATGCCCCTTTTTACCCCTACATAACAACAGTAATAAAACAGGTTTCTCACATTTTTATTTGGAGAATGTTGTGGGCTGCATTTCATTTTAGTTAAATCCTTCGCTCTTCACCTAGTTTTCCTGCTTTATATTACCACCATTACTGCACAATATATTCCCTTTCCTAATAAACAAGTCATAACACTTTTACAGATTTCGTTACTTATATTGCACAACTGCTCACCAAGCTAAAACTTACAACAACAAAAGTATTATTAATCAAATAGGTGAAACCTATGGCATTTATCAATGCTTGTTTACATTCTGGCCCCAGGGGGATGGAGTCCCTGGGGCCTAATTAGACTCAGGGAGTGGGGCTGCGCTTTCCTTTCCTTTATTAATCATTTGGCCCCACTGAATGGGGTCCCTGGGACCCAAGAAAGCTTGGGGGAAGGGCATGTTACCCCCCCCCCCTCCCCTTTATTAATGTCTTTTACCCCAGGGGATGTGGTTCCTGAGGCCAGTTAAGGCTCGGTGAGGTGGGCTGCATGACCCCCTTCCTTAAATATATGTTTTACTCCCAGGGGATGGGGTCTCCAGGGCCCGAAGCACAACCCTATGGTGCGCGAACCGAAGGCTGTGCATAATTTGATGGTTGTAGGTCTACTGGAGGTTTGACCACAGGGCCTGGCGGCACGCCAAGCCCTGAAACCAACACCTGCCGCGCAGGGCCATAGGCTGTGCACAGCTTGAGGTTAGCTGCTTGCAGGGAGCTAACACTACGCCCGCATGACCAAAAGCTGTGTACGCCGATAAGTTTTGCCCTCTGGTGGGTCTCCTGATTAGGTCCTCAAATATAATGCATGCTGGGACTCGTAGTGCTGAAAATACACTCATTTGTGATTATTTATTTATATATATATATATATATATATATATATATATATATATATATTTATATACATATTATTGATCGTGATGTATGAAATTATTTTGACTAACTTAACATAGCCTCGAAGACGTTTTTGTGGCCTTTTTCATAATAATGATTATATGATGCATATTAAGTAATAATGTTGCGTTGACTTTACAATTGTGCTGTTTCCCATTAAATGCGTGCTGATAGACCATACCCATATAGTAGGTATAAGAGATGACAAGTGAATAATGTATGTTTAAAGATGGGCGCCCTTTTAGTTTGCACTAGTGGATAATTGAAATAGATGAGGGATTAAGGTGTGTATTTGTAGAGGTCTCGGTGTGGGGCCAAAATGTTCAGTAGAAGGCGTCAGCCGAATCGCGTAGACATTTTTGTTTGGCTGCGTTGATTTTACGAGTTTGAAATAAAGCACACAAACATTTACGGAAGAGATTCTGTCCTCTCCTTAAATCTGGTCAGCAATTAGTATGGTGCAGTTGTTTGAGCGGTTTCTCTTCGTTAAGGATTTTATATATATATATATATATATATATATATATATATATATATATATAATGTGCATTACACCATTACATTGATAACATCTTGTAAGGATGTACATGTGTTTCACCATTAACTCACGAATAACTGTGTGAGTCAAGCAGTGACGATAAAGGCGAACAAAAACTAAACTACAAGTAACAGAATGCCCATTATTATTTAAAGGCATGTGTTCACAATTTGGAACTTGCCAATAGGCTCATTGAGCTGCTGTGATCAAGACCGCAATGGTTGAAACGCATTGGCGGCATTGTTGTGCAATTGCTGGTGGCAATTACATTTATGTGAACTTGAATCCCCTGGGAGTGCAGCGTCTTTCGTTTTTGTTTAAACTGTTTTGGGGATACTTGTCATGTCCCAACGCGTGCTCCAGCAGCTAGAGGACGCCGTTTTCGACTGCATTGTTATTCTATATATAATGTGTAATGTTGTAAATATAGATGCATAGAATATACCCATACAAATATATGTATAATTTTATATGTCTAATTTAATTCATTTTTTTTTTTTACCATTTACAATTCTAGAAGGCCGCATATATCAAATGCATACTAACAAAAAACAGCAGTTTCCATCATTACATCATTATGAAGCTTTAAGAGTATATTGTTCGGCTCAGAAATATCACTTGTGCAGTACAATTTACCCCAACCAAAAAACGAGTCCATCTGATAATGACCAAGTTATTCTTTCACTGCGACCATTACCCCCATTTAACGCCACCCATATTACTAACTCATCAATAACTTTATCATCTGTGTTGCTTATCGGCCAATACCCTCTCCACTAACTCTTTGTTCCATCTTGTAATATCTGGGTCTCTAGAAGCCAACCAATGTATGGTGATCCAGCCTCTTGCCAGTACCTTGCCCAGTGCTAACAGTTGAGTTTTCATTTTAAGGCATTTCCACCATGGTACCCAATAAGTACCATTGTATAGACTCTTCCAATGCTAGTCCTGCAGCATGAGCCAATACTCATACCACTTTCTCCCAGAAGGTCTCAATTGGGGGACGAACCCATGTCATATGGAGAAAGTCTGCAGCATGCTGCATGCATTTTCCACAGGAAGTGGGCGTCTGGATCGAAACGCAGTTGTTTTTCTGGCGTCGTATAGGTTCTATGTAAGTAGTGAAACTGTATAAGCTTGAAGTGTGTTGTTAGAAATAGGTTCTTTGGTTGGCAGGCGGGTTATCCCCTGTCCAAACAAGGACCCTCACTCTAGTCAGGATAAAGGAGAATCACCTTCAGTTAATCCCTGTTCACCCCCTTGGTAACTTGGCACAAGCAGGCAGGCTTAACTTCAGAGTCTAGGTGTAAAGTATTTGTACCAATACACAGTAACTCAGTGGAAACACTACAAAATGACACAACACAGGTTTAGAAAAAATAGGTAATATTTATCTAAACAAGACCATAACTACAACAATCCACCATACATAAGTCAAGTTATGAATTAAAAAGCAAAAAGAGTCTTAAATCCATAGAAAACAGTGCTAACACTGTTAGTGTGAAAAAGTACCTGGGTTGCATCACAATAACACCACACGGGTGAGTGTGTGTCGGAAAAGGCCAGCGATGCGATGATTTCTCACTCGCAAGCGAGACCGTGCGTCGTTCCTCTTCAGGCCGGTGTGCGTCGTTTTTCCTCTCTGCAGGAGAGCGATGCATCGATCTGGACAGGCACCTCGGGTCCAGGCAGGCTTTGCATCATGTTTACGTGCCCAGTGAGGTTTGTGTCGAAAATCCAGTTGCACGGTATCAGAAAACCGCACTATGTGGGGTTGCGACGTTAACAGCCTCCATCAGCAAGTGTTGCGCGTTTTCTCCAGCTGCATGCCTCGATCTTACTGCTGCGATGCAGGTGGAGCATAGATTTCAGCCGCGAAGCTGGCGGCGTGCTGTTTTTTCAGCCATGTCTCTGAAGGTGTGTCAAATTTCCCCACATGGCGGTCTGTGCGTGGATTTTCAGTCTTTGTCTGCCAGCTTCACCTTTCAAGGGCCAAGGAACTGGATAGGGCACCACTTGGCTGGGCAGGAGTCTCGGCAGAGAGTCCAGGTACTGGCATGGGAAGTCTTTGATGGCCCTGAGACTTCAGCAACAGGAGGCAAGCTCAGGTCAAGCCCTTGGAGATTTCTTCACAAGCAGGAATGCACAACAAAGTCCGGTCTTTGTCCCCTTTCACCAGGCAGAAGCAGCAACTGCAGGATAGCTCCACAAAGCACAGTTACAGGCAGGGCAGCACTTCTCCTCAGCTCTTCAGCTCTTCTCCTTGGCAGAGGTTCCTCTTGATGTCCAGAAGTGATTTAATTTTTCTGGGGTTTGGGTGCTCTTCTTAGACCCATTTTGTCCTTTGAAGTAGGCCTACTTCAAAGAAAGTGTCTCTTGTTTGTGAGATCCTGCCTATCCCAGGCCAAGCCCCAGACACACACCAGGGGGTTGGACACTGCATTGTGTGAGGGCAGGCACAGACCTTTCAGGTGTAAGTGACCACTCCTTCCTTGCCTCCTAGCACAGATGGCTCATCAGAATATGCAGGCTACACCCCAGCTCCCTTTGTGTCACTGTCTGGAGAGAGGTGCAAACAGCCCAACTGTCAAACTGACCCAGACAGGTAATCCACAAACAGGCAGAGTCACAGAATGGTTTAAGCAAGAAAATGCTCTCTTTCTAAAAGTGGCATTTTCAAACACACAGGTGCTCTTTCAGAGTTTGGCGGTCACACCCAAAGACCGCCGTGCAAAAGGCAGCCAAAACACCGCCAGCGATAGTGGAGGGAAGCCCGCCATATAACGAGTGACCAACACAACACTGACAAATTTGGAATGGAAAATCAACACCGTCAACCCAAACGACGGAAAGAAGGAGGCAACCATTACGGCGGTAATCCATTGGTGGTCCAAACCTCGGCGGAAAAATAAGTAGCCACCACCGCAGCAGCACTGCACCAGATAGGACAACACCAATAGCAACACCTGGGACACATACACACACCTGTCCACAGCACTACAAAGCACCCCCCACACATACCCAGAACCCTTTGCAAATTGAAACCCAGATAGAGCGAGAGACCGACACACTGAAAGAAGGCACTGCACCTAGATACCACAGGCACCATCACACAAAGCACGCAACACACAACACACCACTGCACACAAACCCCACAGAGCACACGCATACATTATTACTCATTCACAACTACAAACAGCACACCCACAATCCGTGCACACCATACACCCCCACCCACAACACAACTACAATAGCACCACAAAACAAAAACAGATTCACTTAAGAGGAGCTCAAGGTAATGGTCGAGGAAATTGTCAAAGTGGAGCTGAGACTGTTTGGAGCCCTGGTCCAGCAGACATCCATAGCCCAGACCTATGGCAGAGGATTGTCAACAGGGTGAAAGCAGTGGGGAACCATCCATGCACAAGGGAGGACATTAAGAAGACCTGAGGGGGAAGGTACGGGCCATGGCCTCCAGGCACCCAGTGGCCGTCATGATGACTGGTGGTGGACCCCCACCACCTCCCCCAGAAATAGCACCATGAGAGGAGATGGTCCTGGCCATACTGCACCCGGAAGGCCTGAGGGCCTTGCCACTGGACTGGACACTGGTAAGTCCACTGTACTCACTTCCCACCATGTCCCTGTGCACAGCATGTACCACCACCACCACCACCTTCTCACACCCTAAAACCATCCAAATGTGCACAATCTAATCATTGGCCCCATAACCACACTTGCATGTCACATATCCCCACTGATGCCATTACTGAAAAGCCCAACCTAGTGCATGTATGCCTCACACAGGTTGAAAGTACCACAACTACCACAATGCAAAACACCCTACCCTTGCCTGACTGCTATGTCCATATCACATCTCTGCAACTGCACGTTGAACCATGTCACTCCCCATCACCAAAATGTGGTAGGAATGCACATAAGTACATGGCAATGACAGTAGCAAGACAAACGTCAACTACTGCAAATTAGGACCATTGCAACCTTCCACTGATAGGAACACAAGCAGTGGACTGGAAACTGTCCATGCCATTACCACCCTGCAAATACAGTGAATGAGGGAATACAATAATGTGTGTCACTGCAAAATAACATCATCTGACACAATACCTCTCATCTCATAGGTCTCCCAAGTACTGACACACAACAGAGGAGCCCAGTGGCAGAAAGCCCAGGCCTGGATGCAGCACCAATAGGGAGGATCCACATGCAAGTGTGGATTCAGACAATTAACCTGGCCCATCAGGCATGAGTGGTCAGTCCACTACCTCCAGCCTTTCCCTACCCACAACGCAAACCACATCCCCTGTGGCAGCCAGTGCTCAGAAGAGCCCACCTTCCCATGCCTGTATCCCAAGGTCACATCAATCATCACTGTGCCCCACAGCACAGGGACAGGAGTCAACGGTGCAAACCCAAGGCAATGACTGTCCTGGTGTCAGTCGGAGGGAACACACTGCACCAGGGGCACAGGCATAGGGGGCAAGGGCCAGTGGGAGAACAGTCATGGGACAAGGGACTAGGCAGGCCCAGGACACCACTGGCCAGGAGGCCGTCTCCAAGGTCCTGGGAGCTTACCAGCAAACCCAGGACCAGTTGGGCCAGATACTCACCACCTTGCAAGACACACATAGGCTGCATGGGGGATACCACCAGGAGGCCAGGCAGCTGTGGCAGGCACATAATGCCACCATGGCCTCCATATTAGGGGAGTTCAAGGAACTCAACAGCATCCTGCGGACATTCTCTACCCAACAGCAGACCCCATCCAGTAGTCAGTCAACACCACTGCCCTCAACATCAGCACCTGCTACTGGAATGGAGGCACACAGGAGGACTCACAGGACAACACCACCCTACCCCTGCAGCTGAGGAACCCCCCGCAAAAGAGGTCGCCTATCCAGGCATCCTGCAGGACCCCAGGCCAAGACCAATCCCCCCACCAGGAAGGTCACCCTTGTGTGCCACTCTACCACCCTGTTGGCTGTCCAACACCAAGGTCACATAATTCTGAGGCCAATGGTCACAGGACCCATGAACCTAACAGCTGGACCACCCACTCTGATCAGCACCTAGACCACTACCCTACTCCTCTGGACTGTGAAATGCTACACTAAATAAACACCTATAATCACAAGTCATGGTGCATGTCTCTATTGTTTGTATTGGCAATTATGTTGAATGACAAAAACATAATACACAGGCCTAAAAAACACATTACCCGAAGTTATGTAGTGTGATACTCCAGCAGGTGTGTAAGTACATCCAGTTTGTTTTCACATCCACTGTCAACTACTCCAACAGGCAAATACAGCAAGCAGACTGCAAACAGAAATGTCACATGAAGAGGGATAAACAAATGGAATGAAGTACAAGGTGGTAGGAATGTAAACTATAGTCATACTTCAACAGCAGTTGAGCACAAACACAGGATGAGTGTTCCAGCAGCTATGTTGCACCAGAAATGAGGGACTGCTTTGGCATACACACACACGCGTGGGACAGGAAAGATGATACATAAGTAACATCCTCAAATGCACAACTCCCTGAGTAGTCACAAACAGGTACCTGACACTCAGCATATATCAAAGCATGATAAGCCCATCCAGTAGGACAACAGTAAGAAGTCCACCAAACATAACCACAAATGGGCAATCTGAGGACCCTAAACCTTCCCAATAACTGTAAGACTGTACCGCAACAGCACCAGCACACCACAAATGAAGTTAGCAGCTTTGCATTTCCACTACCCCACATGTTGAGTCACCTACCCTCCAAAGTCGTCAACCAATATGTAAAGCTTCAGTCCCCACACATACATTGCTGCATGCAAATACTGCCTACAGACTGCCTTCAACAAAACATCTCCCATGCGCAGATATGTAATGCAGACATACCTTTACATCAAGGAAAGTAGTGACGAATCATGTCAGTCCTGTTGTCATGTGCCTCATCCTCGTCTACCTCTCCCTCAGCATCAGTCACCAGCCACAAAAACAGCTCCAGCATTAATGTCCCCCTCCTCCAACAGTGGGATGTGCCTTCTGAGGACCAGATTATGGAGCATGCAGTATGCAACTATGATCTTGCAGGCTTTCCCTGGATTGTACTGTAGTGCACCACGAGACACATGGAGACAGTGAAATATGGCTTTCAGGAGACCGAAAGTATGTTCAATCACACGCCTCGTCCGGCCATGTGCCTCATCGTACCTGTTCTCCCCTAATGTAGTTGGATGTCTCACAGGTGTCAGGAGCCAGGGCAGGTTGGTGTATCCGGAGTCACCTGTGTGGAAAAGGAAACATGGCCATGGGTAACATTGCTAGTCGGAGAGCTGACTGACTCATGAGGGGTAAGGACGTCTGATATGGAGAGCAGTACACATACCTATGAGCCAGGCCCTTTCGTCCTGTAGCTGGGACATTATTGCAGGGGCACTGCTGTTCTTCAGGATGTAGAAATCATGTACTGATCCAGGGAATTTAGAGTTCACATGTGTAATGTATTGGTCTGCTAGTCACACCACTTGTACATTGAGTGAATATGTACTTTTCCTGTTTCTGTAGACCTGTTCATTGATCCTCAGAGGTACCAGGGCGATGTGTGTCCCATCAGTGGCCCCAATGACATGTGGGACATTTGAGATGTTGTAGAAGGCTACTTTCACAGTGGGAAAATCTGGAAGTAGTGGGAATCGAATGTACCTGTGTACATGCTTGAGTAGGGCATCCAACACATCCTGCAACACCTTACAGAACTGGGGCTGCGAAAAGCCTGCATCCAGTCCAACTGTGCTCTGAAATTAGCCACTCGCCAGGAAATGCAGGACTGACAACACCTGGACTTTTGGAGGGATGGCATGAGGATTCCGCAAAGCCAGCAGGAGGTCTGCCTTCAACTGGACGACCAGTTACTTGATGCACAAACGGTTCAGTCGATAGGTAAGGATGATATGGCGTTTTTCCATGGTTTCGAGATCGAGTGGTCAGAAAATTGGTGCATTCCTCCTCACTCCATTCTGGCCAAATCTGTGCGGGGATACAAACAACAATCAGGATGTCTGTCACAAAGTAGGCTATACAGTATGTTACACGACAGTCATTGTGCACTACTCATGCAAGTTGCATTTAATGTGTCAGTACACATTACTCTACAATACATACCCGACCAGACTATGGCACATGATTAATGTGTGGATGGACGTATATAGGACATGTACATCTACACCTTTCCTGTGTATTACCTTACTGGTCATATATGCTGACATTTGGTGTGCCAAATCTGTACATTTGACTAGACACGTTCTACATGTGTCCATATTCATCATGTCAAACGTGAAGTATGTTTGTGTTCACAGGCAGGTAGGGAAGGTGTGTACACTTAGGACAGTGATGTGACAAAGCAAAAGTGGCATCTGCATATCTGGCATGCATTGGACTGCTGGAAGTGACCTCGTTCCTCCCGCAGAAGTCGTCATGGTGGAGTGCAGTCAGAACCACCGTGCAGCTCCTCAGTGGTTAACATTGTTGTCAATGGGAGACTGTCATGACCGCTGCAGTCGTAACCGCCATTCACCCACCAGGTCGGAGATGATACCTGACCCTGGTCATCCCCTCTTGAGCTCTGTACCCTCCATCTAGGAGCAGCACCCCAGAGTCCAGAATTGTCAGCCTGCTGGTAGAAGCAGTCCTGCACAATTCTCCCACCAGTGCAGGAATGTTAACCTGCAACTGGTCTTCCAACCTGGGATCAGTACATTCAGGTTGGGCCAGGGGCGAGGCTTCCCTCCCCCTGCCCTTCCTTCTGGGGTCCTGCAGTCCCCAACTAGGAGTGCTCCCCCAGAATACAACACAGTAGGGGTACTGTTAGCAGTAGCCCCTCCCTCCAGGTCAGGGGGGACACCCTGAACCTGCCCTTTCAATCCAGGGTCTGTACCCTTAGATTGAACTTGGGTCACAGGTGAGTCTCTCCCTCCTCTGCCCCTACTCCCAGGGTTCTGCACTGCCCCTCCACCATGGAAAGTACTCCTAGAAGTCACACCAGGGGGGTGATTGGGCAAACCGCCCCCCTTCAGGTCAGGGTTGATCACCTGATCCTCCAGTCTAGGGTCTGTACCCTCAGACTGGACAACTGCCTGGCAACCCAGGACTTCCTGGGGAGCACACCTACCCCGCCAGGTCAGAGCTTACTCTCTGAACCTGACCATCCAACCCAGAGTCACCACCCTGAGGTTGAACCATTGCCTGGTGCACCAGGGCTTCCTAGGGGGCACACCTACCCCCCATAAGGGAAACACCTTCCCCAAGGGCCACACAAGAGTCTGGCTGGCACAGGTCTCTTGACCTCTGCCCATCTGGCAGAGTCTGGATTACCCCAAACCAGAAATCGTCTCACCAAGATCATTCCTGGGGTGCCCTGACCTCAAAACTAACCCCTGACCCTCCAGCTTCTCCACTGGGGCCCGCAACCCCCTCCCAACCCTCTGTCAGGACTTCTGCACCCCCTCACTAGGAGACACCAGATCTGGTGGGATGCTGGCTACAGCCGCGGGCTCCCCCCCCCCAGGTTATCCTGACACTGTGGGGTCTCCCTGAGCAGATGGCCCTATGGTACAGGCTAGGCTGCCCTCCTGGTGTTCCCTCGTGGAACCCTACAGGACCTGGGACTGGATCTCCTCTGAGACTGGACATGGGATCCTCATCCATCCCACTACATTGGGACCTACCTGGGGCACTGCAAGCCTTCCCTACCTCACCTGGTTGGGAAATACCTAGACCACTCACCTCAGCAGCACCCCCAAATGCCTCTTCAGACTCTGGTACTCACCCAGAGGTCTACCTCCAGTGCAAGTTCCCTGGGGTCAGATAACTCACACTCCACCTGGTGTTGGCTGTAGCTCCGGGAAATAAGGACTGGACAGTTGCTCTCCAGCAATTACATCACACAGCCCCTCACATGAATTGACCAAACTACCCTTCACCCAACCATCCAGTGACTGAGCCTTGAAAAAGTTCCCCACATCACCCTCCCGAGACTGGTGAGACAGCACCTGACTGTCCCTGACATTCAACCCACACTCGTCTGGGATGTCTCCACACTCCATAACCAGGACCTCTACCTGGGGGGAACCCCTCTCCCTGTCACTCTCACCTAGCACCATTGGTGTCCCTCCTACTACAAGGAATATGACTCCCCATGCCAGTTCCCAAATCCACCTCAGGGACCCTGTGCATCACTGGAGCTACCTCATACCCCTGAACCTCCTGGTGTGTGTAAACCCCCTCTTTCAACTTGGGCACCACGTCTCTGGACATGTGTACTTCTTCAGTACTGAAGATAGAATTGTTGCTACCACCATCTGAACTGGATTCAGCCCTCATGGCTTCCAGCTTCCTCAATCTTAGCTCATAAGCCAAGATTATCTTTTTATCCTCTAAGGCCAACCTCTTCTCTTTCATTTCCCTCCTCATTTGCATCCTCAACTTCTCTAACTCCAACTGGTGAGCCCTCTCTGCCTCTCTGTCCTGCAACTCTTCAGGAGTCAGACCTTCAGAGAACATACTGCTACCTATCTTGGAGACCCTCCCCCCAGGTGTAACAGGTGCATCCACTACTCCATTGAGTGTACTCTGCACTTCCTCATCCTTCTCCTCTGTGTGCCCCCCAGCCTCCTTGACTATCACCCAGGCTCTCAGTGCCTCTTGCTGCACCTCCTTCCTGGTGGAGCTCTTAACGGGAGAGGCAAGATCTTTACAAAACTGTTTCAATTGAGCAACTGAGTACCTTTCCAGTTTCCCTAATTCAAAAACAGCTCCAGCTGGTGCATCTCCAGACTTAGACATGCTGACCAACAAGTGCAAAGTTCCAAAGGCATAAAAGAAGTTCCCAATGAAGTTCAAAAAGTCAATCAGGGGATCAGCAAAATATGGAAGTAGAACAAAAAGAGTCCCAAAAGAGAAAAAGCAAAAATCACAAGACAAGTAGTATGTGGTCACGTAGTGGTCTGCACTGAAAACAGTAGTGTACACTTAATCACTGTATGTTGAGTACAAATACAAGTCCAGTCCCAACCACTGATCACCAATGATAGAAATGGGGTCTTTGGTTGGCAGTCAGGTTACCCCCTGTCCAAGCAAGGATCCTCACTCTAGTCAGGGTAAAAGAGAATCACCTTCAGTTAACCCCCTTTTCACTCCTTTGGTAGCTTGGCACAAGCAGGCAGTCTTAACTTCAGAGTCTAGGTGTAAAGTATTTGTACAATCACACAGTAACTCAGTGAAAACACTCAAAAATGACACAACACAGGTTTCGAAAAAAAGAAACAAGACCAAAACGACAAAAATCCATCATACACAAGTCAAGTTATGAATTAAAAAGCAAAAAGAGTCTTAAATCCTTAGAAAACTGTTAGTGTGAAAAAGTACCTGGGTTGTGTCAAAATAACACTGTTAACAGAATACCAGTTTAATTTGTTCGCAAGCCTTCTTCCATTCCACCATTGTTCTTTCGGACAGCCAGCACTCCAAAGGCGTAAGGAAATGCTTCTTTTTGCATGGTCAACCCCACAATTTTGGACTGAGGGCTGTTAGTTTTTCAACTCTGAGAGTGCACGAGGCCTATGAACCAGACCTCAGTATTCTAACTCATTACAAAGTGCATATTGAATTGGCTATCCCCAATTGGCAGAGACTGATTTACTTACAAGTCCCTAGTATATGGTACCAAGGGCATGTAAGGCAGAGTTCATCCAGGGCTGCAGCACTGATTGTGCCACTTCATGTGTGCAAAAATGGTTCCCAGCCAGGGACTGCAGACATGAAAGGCCTCTTGAGAGTGGGCAGAATAGTGCACTCTGGGATTGCTAGATGCAACACATAGCCGGAAGACATCAAAGGACAGGTGTGTTCCTGGTAGACCATTGGCAGTGAACACATCATCCCCCCCCAGTGCACTTTCTGGGTATAAATATGGCACCTAGGCACCTTGAACCTCAGATCATGACAGAACTGGAGTAAGGACCAAAGTAGGACTTCCCAGCTGACCCCTGGACTTGGCTATGGGTGGCTACACGTCAGCTGGGCTGCATCTGCCGCACCTTGGGCTATTGAAGAGCAGACAAGGCAGTTTTAAAACTGCTAGTTCGACTTTGCCATTTAAACCAACGGCAAAACTCCCACTTCCTTTAACAATATATTTAAGACCCCCGTGAGGAAGACCTACCGAACCCCAAGGCAGCAGCTGTATATTATTAGGTGAAATTTATTTTTTTCTACGTCCTAACAGCAAGCGTTCCAAAGTGTCATTTTTGCTGCAAAAGAGTTAGTTGCCCTTTGGCTAACAGAGTTACTTGCTGACCATTCAGTCCGGATAACTTCTGAATGGGACTACTAAAACTGATACTTCATGGTATCAAATTAATTGTGGCATTAAACCCGACTTGATGCCCAAGTCAAATTTAATGTCACTTATATGAAAACACAACTTTACCAAAGTTGCCACTCTGGGACCCAGTTTGTTCCGTGGCCTCACCTGGTCGCTGGCCACCAGGCAACTTTCTCCCCTCTTGGGGAGTAGTGTGGACATCCCGCATGCTCAGCAACAATAGCAGTCTGCTGCAGGGAGAGGTGTTGCCTCTCCCTTGCAGGAAACTACTCATGGTGTTGAGCTAATAGGCGAGCTTTAAAGGCAAAGATCCCTTTGTTGGGCAAACAGTGATCATTCTCCTGAAGGGTTGTCCCTTAGTTCAGGTAGACAAGCTGGTCGCAGGAATGGAGAAAGGAGACCAGTGCCCATACGGATTTTCCCATTGGTGTGTAGACCGCAGGTAGCCACACTTCTAGAATGGGCTATCAAGCTCCTAACTTCCGAAGAAGGGTTCAGACATCTTGAGAGTGGGCAGAATAGTGCACTCTGGGATTGCAAGATACCACACGTAGCCGGACGTCAACACAGAGCAGGAGTGTTCCTGGCAGTCCATTGGCAGTGAACACATCAAACCCTCACCCTCCCCCCAGCACTTCTGGGCATAAATGTGGCACCTAGGCGCCCTGTACCTCAGATCACAATGGAACGGTAGAACGGACCAAAAGAGAACTTCCCAGATGATCCCTGGACTTGGCCAAAGGAGGCTGCCTGTCTGCTGGACTGCATCTGCTGCACCTTGGGCTAGCGAAGACAGGACTGTGCCTGTGGTCTCTGACTTGAGGAAAATCCACTCCCAAACCTCAGACCAAAGAAGTGACTCAAAGGGTCAGTCGGATCACCCCCTGAAAGCAGAACCAGGGTCATCAAAGCTGAAGTAGCCCAACTCAGCAAGTCAGTAGCCACTTCTGGATACTGCTGCTATGCGACCCAAGAGAGCGATTCTCTACGGCCAAAAAGTGCACTGAGCTTGCCAAATCCGAGATTGTTGTCCGAGTCCAGATTGGTCGCCCAAGAGGGACACCAGCCTCCTCCAAAGGATACCACTGAGACGCTGGCAACTGGCCTGCTACTGGCTCCAGGAGTAATTAAAGGGACCCCCACCTGACCTATGGAACTAGGAGTAACTGAAAGGACATCCCCATTGATCTCACATCCCTAAGAGCATCCTTGAGCATCCTCTATCTCCTGCATCCGCAGCATCCAGACCAATCCATTGAAGTCTATGGCGTACATGCTGTAAAGGTTAAAACTGGACTAGAGAACGCTTTGGTGGCCAGGTAGCTGCCCAAACACTCCTTAGTGGTCCCCTTGACCTTCTCCCTGTTGGATGTGGCCTCCCCTGTTAGGCTGGAGTAGCCAAACACAATTCTTACAAGTTTTTCAAAAGTTACAAACTTTACGACCTGTTGATGGTTGAACTGAGATTTACATTTTCTTTATAAATTTAGTTCTCCGTAACCTTCAGGTTGATTTTGTTCATCATGTTTGGTGCTTTTAAATGATTTACATTAGTGCCTTGCTGCTTGAAGCCACAGCTACCCTGGGTTAAGCTAGAGGTTTTGCAAACCAACCTGACTGGACCCAAGTTGCTAGTGTGTTACACGGTAAGGTCACACAACCATACCATATAAAACACCCAAATGCTATCAAACGGACTTTAGCCCAGCACTTCCTTCCTCCCTTGTCTGTCTCTATGGCTGCATGTAGTAATTTCCACCCTGATAGTTGCAGCAATTGCTGCTTGACTGCATGTTCTTGTGGCTTATCAGGGAATGTGGTCCAAATCATGTGGGCAGTCTGTACCAGTATGGCATAGTGGAAAACTGTCCCTGTCCCACTCTGTACTGTTCCCAAGCTTGGGCAATCTAGATAAATCTGTTGTTGAGAAAAGTCCCTTACACGTTTGCAACCTCCCTCCCACCATGCAGCGTACGACTTTTCCTTTTGCATGTTATAAAATAGCCTTAGTAGTCACAAAGGCATGCCCTCAGTGAGGGGTGAATGCACATGATTTTACAGATCACTCTACGCTACAGATCTGCCAACAATCTATCCAATAGAGAAGATCTACAGGGACTCCCTTAACCATCATAAACCTCTCCAGGAGTATGTGAAGTTTGTGCGTTCCTGCCAGTAGCAACTTCTCCCAGCTAGGGGCCTCATCAAATCAGCTTACCGCACGCTGTAATCACTACAGAGTAGTATTTAAACAGGTCCGGTAGTTCCAGTCTTCCCTCCAGCCACGAAAGCTTCAGGATTTACGTTCCACTACTCCTCTTCCCATCCCACGACAAGGTGCATATTGTGGTTGGTATCGGACAAATCACGTTTTGCTCCACGCATAGGCAACGTGGCAGAACACGATTTTGGCCACGGAGACGTGTCCCTTATAGAAAATGGCAACGTATTTAAAAAACAAGGTGGTGCGGGCCATCCAGTAACCTCTCCACATTATGATCATACTGTGCTACCCGACACTGTTACCCATATCGCTAGGTATTGGAAGCTGACACTCTCCCACAGTGATCCCAAACCAACCGTCTTGCCCAGTCTGCCCAGTGGGAACAGTTGGGATTTAGCTCTGTTTTGTGTGACGCCCAGAAATCTCTGCAAACTCTGTTCTTCCAACTGTAGGCGCACCAAACTGGTTGGGTCTTTCAAATACATCAGTGTGTCATCTGCATGCATTAATACTACATGGGATGCATCCGAGAGTTGAATACCCTATAGGCCAATTTCCAGCCGAAATTGGCAATCCAGTGGCTGTACTGCAAGTGCGAAAAACACTGGGGGAAAAGGGACATTCTTGAGGAGTTCCCCCACCCAGCCTCCAGCAATCAAAGACAATGCTCCCTGTGTGCAACCTGGCCACAGGATCAATTTACAATAGCTGTTCCCATTTAAAATGATTAGAGCCAAAGTCCATGTGGTGCAAGACAAGCCCAACTTTGTTGCCATCCATTAGTGTTAGAGGCTCTTTCTGGCTCTAGAGCTGCCGGTGCCAAGTCCTCCACGGATGAGAGTGGATACATAATATGATTCAGCAGCCTAATGTACATCGAGCTCTTCCTAGGGATGCACTCTGCTGCAGTGATTAATACACTCTGACCAAACAGTCTACTTCCAAAAATGTACACATCAGCTTAATGTCAGTCTTCATTATTGAGAGCGGCCATTAGGAGGAGAGACAAGCTGGGACCCAACCCTCCCTAGGTATCAGTGCCATCACAACCTCCGTGATGGCCAGAGACCTACTTTCTCTGTTGCCGCTATAAAGGCACCCATTAGCTTTTCCAGTACTAAACAGAGCAGCACCTGATAAAACTCAGTCAGCAGATCATCAGCTCCCTGCGCCGTACCACGTCATGACCACCAGCGTCTCCTTGAACTCCTACAGCACAAGTGGGCTTTCCAGACAGTGCTGTTGGTCACCAGTAAGCCAGCATAGTTATGTTGCCTGGAGATAGCTCTCCAGTGTTTCCTCACATACAATGTGGGGTTGAGCAACACTCATCTGCAGGTACTCCAACAGGCCCCATTTATCCGATCTCTTGCACTAATGCACCTAAGTACAGTTTGTGTATATGGAGTCTGGCCATTTTTACTAACCAGGCTAGCAGTTTCCCAGATTTATATCCCTCTCGAAACAGCCTCTTCAGATATTCTGTGCATGTATATTTCTCTAGTCTGTTTCACGTGTCCACAATCTGCACTTGAACCTGAACAATTTGATGATGCACATCAGGCCGGACATCGGCGTGGTTGTCTAATTGTCCCTGCTCCCACTGTAGTTCAACTAGCATGCCTTGAAAAATCATAAAAATGTTACTTGACTTAGAGGTTGAGTAACTTGAATAATCTACTGAACCTAACTGTAATGTACTTGACTCGTAAACGGGTCTCAAATTGTGTGATCCTAGGCAAATATAATATTTTTCCACAGTCTCCTTTTTCTTCATTCACACATATAAGTGCACCTACATAGATCATGCAGTTCCTCCTGAAAATAAGAGCAAAACGCAATGACCTCCTTATCCAAAACTAGAACACTTCCCGCCTTCTCCTTTTCCCCATGGGCAGAGACAGGACCCTCCTTGACTTGTGGTCTGCCAATCACTGATTCGCCATGAATGATGAACAAACTTGTAGCGACCTTCCCTCCCTCACACCCCGCTCACAATTACCTAACCCCCTGGCATAACATGGTCTTCTCATTAAAAAGGGACCAAAGAAGAAGGGGAAATACACCTGCAGGCAGCAAACAAATAGCAGGCCTACTCCAACCAGTATAAGTCTGCCATTGCTGATCCCCATAAAAGGGGGTGGGGGGGGCAGTGTGGAGCATAGGGTTGTCTCCCCCCCCTCCCCCCTTAAAAGAGTGGTAGGGTGCAATGTACAGAATGAGCTTCATTTTATCCCACTCAGATTTTTATGCACAGCAACAACAGTTGCATAGAACTATACTTCCCAACACCTAGTCTCCCAGGAGACTTGGACTCCATGCCCAGTCTGTGGTTTCTCAGTGCTGCCCAGCAAAGCCTTATTGTGCAGCCAGGGTGACTGCAGCATCCCTACTAGATCTAGAGGCTCTTTGTGTGGGGGCGGTTTCCACTTCCATATTGCAAGTCTCCTCCCACTCTATGGAATAGGGGCAGTCTGCAGGGGGGCTAGGATCATTCGATGAGAAGCTGTTTGTTTGTCCACAGGTCAGGGGGAGGCCAGCCTCACTGTCATTGGGTTTTCATCTGTTATTTCATTTCTAGACATCAAGAGCCAGGAGGTCTCTCCCAGAGCTTTGTTTGTTCCCTATTTTTCAGCCAGGCCTATCAGAAAATTGGCTTTCACCCTAGGCTATTGCTTTCATGCATGCAGAAAAGAGTAGAATGTACAGGAGGCTCATGGTTCAAAGCTTTTGCTTCACATCGACATAAAATTTGCTTTATATTTGGAACTTTTTGGTGTAGTCTGGTAGATTGCTATGGCGTGTTTTTTTAAATATTCACTGTGCTGCCAACCTCACCCCTTCAGGATACAGTCTTGTTTTTTGTAGTGCAAGATGCGTTCTGTCTGGGTCCTAGGGAAGGGGTGCCTGATGAGGGCCACACTGTCAAAGCCCTGTGCACTCCTTTATCAGGAAATCTTTGTAATAGGCTCTCAAGCCTGAGCTTGCTGCTTAATCCATCATTCCAGGAAGAATTCTACATTGTTGCCCTCTGCCTGTTTAGGGAACCCCAAAAATGAAGGTTATTGTGACAGGAGCGATTTTTCTATGTCTTCTGCTCTGTCATCCAGCATACTGGTTGTCATGGTCAGCTTAGCCATCTGTTATTTCAACACTTGGACTTTGTTTGGAACACTGACACTGTGCCCTCAACTGTTTGGACTGTATCCACCTCCTCGCTGAGGTCGAAACATAGACACTGTCTACATAAATGTAAAGCTGCTATTTTCTCTTCCAGGCCTGTTCTCAAACCATGGATATTTGCCAACAGTTCCACCCTTGATGGTTCCTCTGGTGGTGTCTCTTGCTTCTGTGCCTTCTGTCATCTGCATGTCGTATAGCTGTCTTTGGTAGGGCCTGCAGCATAGAGTTGTGCATCATGGCCTTGCCTTCTGCAGGTTGCCTGTCTTTTCTTCCGCCATGGTGACACTAAACTAAGTCGCCTTCTCAATATGCAGTGAGACCCAGTCTGGTGGCACTGCAGTAGTAACACAGATGCCGGGGCCCCACATCCCACAAGTGCAAGAAGTGTCCACTTGAGCTCCAGGATGCACTGTCCAGGATCACTCCCACAGCACTACTCTGAGCCTTACATGGGGAAACAAGCACCATCTGTAAGCCAAGGGCCACTTCAGTCTTATTAGGCGCCACCATCACTGGTGCCCAGGGCCAGGCACTCACAGAGTGCTGGCCTCACAATACTCCAGTACTTCAAGCACAGCGCTTCCACAAGCAGTGCCGTCCACGGAGGGACACACTCCCTTCTGAGATTCACTCAGCCCGTTGGTCCTCTCCTGTCTCTCCCGAAAGGCTAATGACTGGTGCACCCTAGGCTGTATTCAATAAGGGGATCTCCATCAACTGTGGTCATTTCCTGTACCGCAGGGCGCACACACTGCTCAGGAGCCGCTGGCAGGAACACTGTCTCAAAGGCTTCAGTACAGCTTCCTAAGGCTCACCAGATCCGTCCTTCTCCTGGCCGGTGCGCCAATCCTCTGAGGCCAGCGGAGGCCCTCCCCAGCCAGTGCAGTACTCCCCGTGAGGCACAGCAGGCTGTGCTCGTCCTGTGAGCAGCCCAGCGCTGGATCGCCTCTCCTCTCCCCAGGCAATAGCATCTGTCATTCCAACATAGCTGCCAGTCTTCTTGTAACAGCAGTTGCCATTGCCCACCAGCCAGCACTCGAGCTGCAGTTCCGTAATGAACCATCAATATTCAGGCACTGGAGTTCATTTTACAGAGTCCGCTTAAGCCAGAGTTTTTCTCAGGATTACATGTGGGGTAGCTGGAGCTCTTAACTTTCACTTCCAGTGCATCATCTTGCTTGCTTCAATTTTAAAGGTAACTTTTAGTTTTATGCGCATTCAGTTTGAGGTAGCTCCATGTTATACTGACCAACAGCCAGGAGGCAACTGAAGATTTTAGATTTTCCATTGTCGTTAGGGCTTTCCATTGTAAGATGTTTGTGTGCCATCTGCGTAGTTATACCAAGTGAACTGAAAATCTTTGGTACTTTCCAGCCATGATTTTGTGTTCATGTAGATGTTTAAGAGCATGGGTTTGATGATAGAGCCTTAAGGGGCTCCTGCTTTTATGCTGTAGTGTGTTTGCATGAGAAAGGAGGATTATGAATGAGATTTGTTCTGTTTTGTAGGTAGGATGTGATCTGAGAGAGAGCCACACCCTCTATGCTGGCTATGTCAAGTCTTTGGATTAGTGTGTCATGACCAACACTGTTGAAGGCAGCTAAGAGGTCCAAGAGAAGCAAGGTGGCAACACCATTCTGGCTACTGCGTTTTTAAGGTTGATCCCAAATGGTGATTAGGGCAGATTCCTTGCCCCTTTCTGGATGGAATCCTGTTTGGAAGTCGGAAAGTAGGGAATTTTCATCAATGACTAGGCAAAGGCTGCTTTTTCTATAGGTTTGACGAAGAATGGCAGGTCTGTAGTTGTTAGGGGTCTTGAGGGCCCATGTTTGTTTTCTTTAACAATAAGCTTACATACTCCTTTTTTTTAAGTCTCCTGGTAAACTCATGTTAAGGAGTTGTTTATCATTGATCTGAGTAGGGTGGCAGCTGAAGTTGTTAAAATAATTTGTTTCAAGATTTGTGGATGACAAAGATAATGGGGGCAACCAGCCGGCTTGCTGTCCTTGATAAGATCCAGAAATTCAGTTGGAAGTAATTCTTTGTGGAGAGACTGTGTTAACCTACCCCTGGAGGGGTGTATTTGAAATGGGTTTGTGATGTTAGTTATGTGTTAAATAAGACCCAACATGTCTGCTTTGGTTGTATAATAATTTCCAAGTTTGTCTGAAATTTATACAAATAGGATTCCTACTGTGCATTTTAGGTTAAGAAATTCTGTGAATATTATAAAATTCGTTATTGGAACCTTTTGCATTGTGGATAATGCTTGAGTAGTAACTTGTTTTGCCTATTTGATTGTTGACTTGTACATTCTGTTATTTCTATGCAGGCATATTTTTTTCTAGAATTTTGTATTTGAGCCAGATGTTTTGAAGCACAGCAATTTGTGTTTTTAATTCAAGGGGCTTCATTTCTTATCCCATGTTTAGATTTTTTAAGTGGGATTAAGATATCAAAATCTTCATGGAGCTATCCATAGAGGTTTTGAACTGAACTTGTGTCCAAAGCTGTGGTAGAGGTAAGGTGGGCATCTAGGTCCTCAACATTCAGTTTGTTCCAAGGTTGATATGAAGTAGTAGGGCACAATAGCCCTATCACACAAGAAGTGTCCTAGCAAGACAACTTTTTTCAAGATATTTCACTATTCAAGGTCACAGAAACAAATGTTACAATCTGAATCCCATGTTCTTGTTCAATGGTTTGATGGGGTCATGTCATCATTCACAGTGATGATGCCTATGCCTTGGCCTCGGGCGGAGAGTACTTGAGGAAAGGAGAGGCACCACCAGCAAAAACTTCACTGGGCCAGCCTGAGTCCTGGCGGTCACAAAATGTGCTGCTGGTGCCCTCAGGCGTACATTAACCACTGGCTTAGTGCCCAATCGTCACTACACTGAATTGCCATATAATGTAGCTGAGGCACGGGTAATCAAGGGATATGTACACCTTAAATAGGAGAGGAATTTTTGTATTGGGTGATGCCAAAATGGGTAACTGTAGTTGTTATGAGTAAGACGAATGTTAAACCATGTAACCATTTCTGTAAAAGCAGGAAGACCGAATGGGCACAGCTTAGAGGCCGGTTGCCTGTACAGGTAAACAGTTTAAACAATGCTCTCCAACTCTAAACATATATGTGTATGTGTATATACATATAATACTGATAATGGACAGGCAATTGTTGCAAAACACATTTTGACATAGATCCTGATTTTTGGTCCTATTCTGGTGGGAACATTGTTTTGGCTCTTTGGTCTGTATCTGCTTTGCATGACCTCATTTGGGTACTACAATTAAAGCTTTTGCAGCCTTGAGGCGCAACATCTACAGTATGTCGTCAGGTTATCTCATCCTATTGCTTCTTTCTGTGGCTGTTTTCTGAAAGCAATGTGGTCCCCAGGAACATTTCATGAACATTGTAGTTACCATATATGCTCCCAACGTGTTTAAGGCAGTGGACCCCAACATTAAGCTTGCGAGGAGATCCTCTCAAGTAAGTTTTTGTTTGTGAGTGGAATACTGGGCAGTTAGTTCCTTCATTTCCTTCATTCATTTCTTTCAAATAGGAGCTCAACCATGGGTGGACCCTCCACGTGGGAGGAGGAGCGTAGCCTCACTTCGAAAACTGCCCCAGGACAGAAAAATAAAATGGTAATAAACTTTGTTTATTACCATTTTATTTTTCAGCACTTTGTCCTGAACCGAGTGTCAGGACGGGCAATGGCAATTGCCGCTGAGTATAAAGATAAGAAGGAGGAAGGGGGGGGACCGGGAGATTAAGCTGGTCCAGTGTACACTCTCCCAACAATAGTCCAAACAACGAAAGTACACTGTTCCACATAAGAAGAACTAGGGAGACCTGAACATTAAGAAACATACCAATTGCAACACAAGGAACTGCGTCTACATGATTACTTGTCCTTGCGGTTTACGTTACATTGGTATGACAACGAGGCATGTTAAGAACCGTATTAACGAACATCGAAGCAACATCCGGTGCCACAGAATCACCACTAAGCTTAGTGCACATTTCCTGGCGGCGAAACACTCTCCTGATGACCTTTGGTGGGTGATACTAGAGACACCTAATGTCCGATCTAACGACCCAGGACACCTCTTCAGAGTTGAACAGAGATGGGTGTTCAAATTGAGTACCAACTTGCAGGGTCTCAATGACGATATCCCTTGGACTAGTCTTGCCTGATCACCTTTAATAATCTTTACCTGATTTAATTTTTATTTACCTTTGCAAAAACTTTTTGTATTTTTGTGTCATTTTTGGTGTCATCTTCAAGAACTGACTTTATAATTTTTGAACTTTGACTTAATATATATGGTTTTTACACGACTACAGAGTTCTCTTGTGTAAAAGAATGGGTGTTGTTTAGTCATCCCATTTATTTATATGCTCCCTCTTTGTGTGAACCTTTCATTGTTGGTTCACTAGCGCTTAACTGAATTTTGTTACCACCAATACGACTTGCTCTTTAGTCCTTCCTTTATTTTCTTGACCCTGTAACGCGCCCCTGTACCAGGCATCGGGACGCGCTTAGACGTATGGTTCCCATGGCCACGGAGAAAACTTCCGGGTCCATGAGGCTTACATAACGCTCCGTGTGCACACACCGCGTTGTCTTGCGGTTTTGGTGTTCACGGAGGGTAGGTCCTCATTCCGGACCGACGATTGAACTAGTAAGTACTCTACTCCCGGGCCGGAAACGGGGTCAGCATTTATCTGAGGTTTATCCGCGATTTATCCGCGGTCTATTGCAACGCATGGGCAATGTTTTACTGGCAACCTGCAATGTCATTCCAGCGGCGCCGTGACCCAGTTAGTCACGTTTTTAGCGCTTGTACATTCGGTTTTTACAAACAATCCGCACTAACTTTCTCAGTGCTTGTACATCCGTCTTTGCAAACGATCCTGACTCGTCCTAAACAGCATTTCCTTATAAGATCACTCGGCTAACAAATATTTTAACATACTTTTTTCTAGAATAGTGACCTTTCCCTCTTTTACTTGGTTTTTGACAAATACCTCCTTAATAGGGGCTGGTCTGTACTGATTATCTGACAAATTTTTACTTGTGGATGTTTTTATGTCTATTACATTTAGTAATCGTCCGAGTCCCCGGAACGCCCTTACCAAGGAGCCCGTTTTCTACTTGGGGGCGGTAAGCCGTGTGTATTGTTGGCTTGTTTTTCCACCACAGTATTTTCCATAATGCACCTGTTTGCATGCTTACACCTGTGACCACTGTTGGGTACATTGTGGTGTTGTGTTTTACTTTTATTCTCTCTTCCAGGGCGACCTGACAACGACTAAGCTTGTATACTTCAATGTAAGTGACCGGCTGACACCCTTTTTGAACTTATACATTGTGACATATTATTGTTTTTTTTTTTTTTTTTTTGGAGTAGAGCTGATTCACCTTTTTGTATAATTTGGTTCTGATGAAGCGTCACTGGATCCTATAAGGACCGCATGACGCGAAACATGTTGACCTAGTTTAAGGGATTTCCAGAGTGATACCCTTTGAATTTTTTTAAGTAATTGAGCATTGACCCTCAATTAATTACTTTCCCTTGTTTTTAATCTTGTTTTCATCCCTGACTATTGAGTAAATTATGAAATATGTAGTGATGAATAACCAATTTTATTTTACTCTTTTGTTCTCTCCTCTGTGCGCTGGTGCCTGATTACAGACACACTCGCTTTAGATAGCTGGAACTCACCAGTCACTATCAAGAACAAAACAGCTTGTTGCCCCCTTCTTGGGGAGCCCGTCAGGCACTGCACTGCCAGCCTGGCGTGGAGCACTACCCGATGATGATGCTAGTCATCCACTGTGATGCTTGAGGGTTCTCGCTCCTGAATTGCTGCCGAGTGGCAGCAGGGAGCTGTGCACTTGTTCAAAGTGCGCATGTCCCTTTGGCCGGCCGTCTTGCGATGGCAAGCCAGACATACGCACTTTAAACATTGAGACAGCTGGGTTAGAGAAGGCAAAGGCCTCCAGTGCTCTGGTGAACGCTGGGAGAGCCCGTTCCCATCAATCCTGAGGCTGCTTTCATGTTGGTTGCTAGTATGAAAGCAGCCCCAGCATTGGCTAGTGCAGTTTTCTGGGTCACGTGTTGGACCCAGGAGAGACATCAAGAGGAAAACGTCGGTCCAAAGGTAAGTGCTGTTTTTTTTTTGTTTTATCTTTTATTATTATTATTGTAAAAAAAAAAAAAACGCCCTCAAATATTGTAAGAGTCCCCCGCCGCTGGGATCAACGGAGGCTGTCCTTATTTATTTGACCTGTTTCCAGAAGGATTGCCTGGAAGAAGCACAGAGGTTTCAAGATGGACATTACGGATCGATAATCCATACCTTTGGATTACCACCTCTGAAATGGAACTGTATACTGAAGTCCTCATTGATTTAAAATCAGGAACCATTAGGTGGCTGCTGGTGAGTAGAGCATCTTGGGAAAGAATAAGACTGAGAAAGACAGAGAAAATGTCTCTGCTCCTCCTACCTCCCAGCTGCCTTAGTGCCTCTGTCGTGCCAGTGCTAATGCTGCCGCATTTGTTAGCAAACAGGGCAATGGAATTCATGGTAAGATAAACATTACAGAACGTTTGGCCTAGAGACGCAAACTTACCCATTGGGCCACTGCCCAACTGGTCAGAGCCAGGCAAGAACTACGTGCTGTGTTAAAAAGAGCTGTGCAAATTGTGTGACTTGTATTCTTTCCAAGGATATGGAAAAGAGGAAAGGGAGCTGGTTTGGACCTTATAGAAAACAGCAAAAGTGTGATAACAGACTTTATGGAATTGGCATAGGAGTGTCCGTAGTTAATGCTATATTGTGATAGATTAGATTATAAAGTGAACAGCAGAATTATGTAAATATGCAAAGTAATAGCTTTGACGTTTTGGAAAATAGCAAAATCTGCGGGTTGGGCATTGCCATGAAAGGCATACATAATGTGCTATCTCGAGAATTACAAAAGCTGATCGGCGTGCTAATTGGGAGATGCAAATGGAGCCACTGGGGAGAGTCCAGGTATACTGTTAGTTTTTTGTAGTTCTTACTGATATAGGCAGAGGTCTTCTAAACAGACATCTGGCACATTATCCTTTCTATAATATAATGCCTTTCTTTTCCCAATGCGCTTCCTGCTACTGTGGGACTAGCCTCGCTGCTCATTGGTGGTCTCGGTGGACAATAGGGAATATTTTCAAATAATATCTAACACATTTATGGCAGCAGTCGAAGCACAGTCCACTACACCAGTTGCATCAGAGTCATTTGTGGAACTGAACAGCAGGATAGTTTCCCCATAACTCAAGGTGCATGTCAGGCAGCATACAAAGTTACACTTAACTCTGGTAGCTCTGTCAATGACTCATAGGGATCACAAGTGGTTTACTTCTTGATTTGAAACTAAAAAATGATGGATTCTCCCAGTAGTTTCCTCTTTGGTGCCATTATGGAATTGGAGTCTGGATAGAAGGATCATTGTGAAAACTTGCTGGTCTGAGTCTACTAAATGATGCTTAATGGAAACTTGCTAATTGGGGTAACTGGGGCATTGTGGAAAATTAATTGCGAAGTGTGCTAAGACACCATTGTAACTTTGTTTTACTTTCTACTAAGTTTTCAGAAAGTTGCCAAGCTATCATGCTTTAAAATGCACTATTTGCTACGTTGTCTTCCAAAACATCTTTGGGTGAAAGACCACCCCCTTTAAGTACTATTTATAGCCTATTATATTTTGACCAATGTTAAGATGCTTTTTTGTCTAGATTCACATGAAGGTCAATGGGGAGAACCCACCTTGCCCCCTCCAAGTAAAGTGATTTTAACCATTCCATGTTCTGACAAATATTGCGGCATAAATGTATCATTTACTACAAAGGCCTTGATTTCCAGTGCCACTATGTGGAAGGCGATCATTATTACACTC
The DNA here is from genome assembly GCF_031143425.1 of Pleurodeles waltl. Classification (NCBI taxonomy): domain Eukaryota; kingdom Metazoa; phylum Chordata; class Amphibia; order Caudata; family Salamandridae; genus Pleurodeles; species Pleurodeles waltl. The sequence continues at coordinate 740,203,867 of NC_090450.1, read as the reverse complement.
GACATAATCCATTATTGCTGTGTTCAGATTTTATTGGTCGCTGTCATGTGTCGCCTGTTTCAGATTGTTAAAATGAGGCAGTACTTCAACAGTGAATCTTTCATTCGAATTTCAGAAATGTGTGTGTGATGCAGATTTTAACGCACCTAGAAGTTACTGGTGCAGTAAAGTCCATACAACTCCTGTTTCTTTATATGCAGTATCTGGAGTAGCCGCACACATCAGAATTTAGTGGGGCATTCATAATCGAGCCCCAGATGTCTAAACGTTTCATAGTAGTAAACTGCTCCACACCTTCTTAGTAAAGTGTGTTTGATGCCCAGATTGTGTGCACACGTTACTGGCTCAATGGGCTGCACGGTGCACCAGTAGCCACAGCCTTGCGGAGTAGTCCGTAAACCATTTCAATGGTGACCAATTTTCTAGGCACAGTGTTCTTTGAAACTCAGAATTTGCCATTATTCCTTGAAAATAACCTACTTCTTTGGTAATTTAGTCTTCAGAAACAATCAACCTTGGGATGATGTTACAGATTATTGTACTTTCAATTCATAATAGTCCATTAAATGGTCCCCCAAAGTACTATTGATTAGTGCAAATATAGATGCGTTATTAATGCTTATTGTGTTACCTGCCATACTATTTAATGAGTGTGTTAATTACAATACTGTTTCATGTTTTAATGTTCTTATAGCACAACAATGCAAATATGTTACATTACGATTTAGATGGTGCTCCCTGTTCATACTGTTACACAACTATTGCTCATTGTTCACCAATTGTTGGAGGACCTCATTTGTAAGCATCCTCTCACTCACAGTGCCATTCAAATGTAGAATATGGCAGACCCTAGCAGGAGCCATTAACGCGTGCAAGCATGTTGTAATCAGTCAGTGCACATAAACTCGGCCCCTTGACAATCCTCACTCAATGCCGTGCACATGATAGGGTTTGCTAACATGGCAACATGGGATTCTCGGGCCGCAAGTGCAGCCTCTTAAATCAAATAATCTATCGGTACTATTGGGAAAAAAATAACTTTGCAACTCCCGCAGAAGCCCTGCAATGAAACAGTTAACCTGGAGTATTTTCACTGCTGTATTTGCACATGAAGGTTGTTCTAAATTTATATGAATCTTCCAAGTTCAAACGAATTGAACGCATTAATTAAAAGAGGCTTGAAGTGACAGTATAGGAAAATACATTAAAACATATTGTGTTAAAAAATTATTTTCTCAAAGCAACAACGGCGCCTCCTTAATTTCTGTCTCAGCTCAATGCCTGTTACAAAAGAAGAGAGAAAGAGAGGGGGAGAAAGAAGAAGCGAAAAATAAATAAAGGAAGAGAGAAGGAAAGAGAGGACTGACTTGAGCCAAGATAAGACACAATATCCAAGGCACTATTGAAATTCTAGACCAACGCTGTCCATTACATGACATTTGGTCAAAATAATGGACAGTCAGTGCAAATAACTGATTGTATCATTGTTTGTTCACAAATATGTTTAATATTTGGAAACTGTTCAAAGTGGCAGAGGCCATGGAGCTTTTCAGGTAAAAGTAGGTCGCCTAGAGTAGCTCTCAGCACTTTTAGTTCTAGTGAAAAGTTCAAAGGAGCAATCATTCCAGACCAACGACGTATCCATAAATGTGTTGGCCACATTTTCTCAGGCAATTAAATGTTTGTCAATTTGGATTCAGTAGCTTGATATATCTGTTGTGAACATGTGGAGAGCTGAGAAGTGGCTGTGGTGTTTATGCAAAATGAAGCATGCTTATATCGCTCCCCTTCACCCCAGTCCAGTTCCTTTGGAAGGTTGCACTGAACCACCTGGCACTTGGCCACCTGACAATTGGCTCCAAAGGGGTCACCTGGAATTTTGAGGAGGTGGCAATAGTTGTAATACAGTAAAAACACTGGGCTATCCCTATAGTGTAGGCCCTAAGCAGTTCCAAAATGAGTGTCCAGAAGTGGTCTAAATTGTGCAGCCGGGATGGGGAGAACAGAAGATGAGCTAGGACTATGTTGAATGAGAAGAAGAGTGGTGGTAGGATACTATCTGCGGCTACCCTTCTTTTCAGCCTGTCCATATGTTCACACAACCCCTTCCCCCAGAGACAGGTGTACAGAAGATGATGCAAGGATTAGTGGCCCACTAGAGTACACAGCCTTCGTAGCAGGAGAGCGGGGAGGGGTAGAGGGTGAAGTCTAGGAAAAGATGGGATGGAGTAGATCAGTTGCGAAAGCAGCACTGGGACTCTGGGAGAAATGAACCTTGAATGGGCGGTCATTGGGCTGCTGCACCAATCTGAGAGTTGCCCCACCAAGCTGTGCCTCACTTAATGGCTCTGCTTCCTGGACAGCCATCCACCACTCAGTCCAAATTGTATTCACTTCCTCTTTACTGAAGTTAAACCTGCTTTCCTTCTGCCCCAGATTAAGACCACTTATTGCCTAACATGACAAACGCTGCTGTGATACACATAGTACTGGACGGCAAACAGGGAGGTAATAGTGCAGTATTGATGATTACACCAGGGGCATGGATTCTTTTACAAATATTTTTCTGTTTGAAAGACATTGATGAAAACCTAAAATGGTATAATACACAGTGCGTCTGTGTATACCATTTGCTGGAAACTGTGAACAATCAGCTAGTGAAAGACGTCGAACACACCTCCCGCAGAAGCCCACTCCAAGTGTGAATGGCCATCACCTATGTAAACTTAAACTGGTGATGATTTCATATTCCCTCCCCAACGTGACCACCTTCAGTAACTAAGCGTTTTACACTGACTTAAAAGTACTACCATATTTCCAAAATTCATATTTGTTTTCCAAATATTAGTATTTAATGACTTGATATATACAGTCAATAATTCTATTTTCTAGTTTGACTTCACTCTACAACTACATGCCCAACGAGCTTGTTAATACCTTATTCTGACGTTTTTCATTTTTTATTATCCAGCAACTGGATCTCCAGGTGTAATGTTCAATATTTCTGGCTGAATATCTCTCTGACGTTTGAGATCCCATTGTTCAGAGATGTTTTTTTTTTTTTTTTTTTGCTCTCCTTGGTTATGACACCAAAATGGTTAGCTACAAATTAAACTTGCACTATAAGATATCCTCTGCCCAGGCTTAAATTATGCCAACCTCTGTGAAACCATTCCACTGTAAGGCGATTTATTTTCAAGCACTTCATTTGAAATTAAAGGTTTATCAATGTAGATCTGTTAAAATGAATTTATTCGCTTACTACACATCCTTTAAGTTTTGAACCTGAGTGCGCATGTGTAAGGATGTGTAATTTTATAAAATATTTACTTGTCCAAGGGACGAAATGCTTTAGAATTCTACTTGTCCTCTAAGAACTCCATGTGGCCAATTTGGTGCCATACAAAGATGTGACATATAGAAGCATCTGCCTATAACATTATGCAGGGCTCACATTATGTCTGTATTTGGATATTACAAAGGCTCCGAATATAGAACTTTTAAAATACTTTGGATTGTGAACATACCATGGTTCTGTTGTTCTTGGGTATTTGAATTTTGACAGGTTTTGCACATGCCGAGGCTCGGTTTCTGAATGGGCTCTGTTTAGGCTACTTTTCTGAAAACAGAAGACCTTTAAATATACCAGCACATTATGCTGCAATTCTGATTTTAGTGAAGTTAAGATATAAAATTGTTTTAATTGTACCACTGATTTTTTTTCTTACTCCGGTTTCGGATCAAGTATTTTCAGGAATATCCTGTCAAATGTACTTTTAAACATTCACTTCATTTCATAAAAATGTTACTGTAATCCGCCCAGATTCAACTTGCTGTCCAGTGCCTAGGTTGCCAACAGAGGAATAAATTGAGCGCCGTGTCACTGACTGGACATTTGTATTTCACAACTAGGTAAACATATCAAATCTTGTCAGAGTCAAACTGTTATGTCCTTTTACGCATACACATTTGGCTTGCCCGCACCAAATTTGGTTTTGCACTCAAAATGATATACTCAGATTTTTGTTTCGTCAGACATACTCGTAGGCGATATAAGAAGAGCACAAGTGATTCCAGGGCACGAAGACTGTGAGTATGTACCTTCTCACAACCTTACATATTTAAGGGTATTCACCAACCCTTTTCTACTCTGGGACAGGTCAGAAGCGCACTCCTGGCAAGAGCAGGAGTAGAAGATTTGGGGGGGCGATGAGGGGGAAGGGGGGATGGGGAGGTTAGAGAAAGGACTTTCTCCGTAGGATAAGTGTTTTCACCCCGGAAAAAAGTGTACATTTGTGAATTTCTATGAGCGCTGAGTATGTTTGCATGAACCCATATATGTCTGAATAATTGGTCTATTGAAAAGAGTTATTAATTGATGTTTGTTAGTCGTTTAACCTGAAACGGTTGCAGTTTTCCAGTCAGATGCACTTTTGTGACCGTCTTTTAACAATGGGGACACATTTATTTTTAATTTTCTGCACATTATGATTTTCTATTGATTCAGTTTTATTTTTTATTAAAATATAGACCATGCCTTCGAGAAATGGTGTTTAGTGTTGTCCCTATATTTTGCGCAGTAGCTTTCATATACACTGTGTACGTTTTGTGTATTTTCAGGTACATATTATTTTGAAAGCATTTAAATTGCGTGGTAGTTTGGCAAAACTGTCTGCAAACGTCACATTACAAATATTTATTGAATAAAATCGTCAATCTTAGTTTCGTTATTTAGCACGTGTTTGCTTATAACAAAAAGCATTCCAGGAGCATTCCAAATAACTACAAACTCGTTACATTTTGCAAAGATGTACACGTTTTTTTGTTGAAACAACTGTCAGTAATACAAGCTGAGCTTGCAGCTCACTGTAGTTCTGCACAGTCCTTGACCCTAAGAGCAAAGGCTTTACATTAATGAACCATATACACCATTTTGAACATCTCATAGTTATCTCTGCATTTCTTAGCTTTTCACCAGACAGTCCTCTTTCCCCACAAACATGCTGTGGTCCTGTAAACGGACAGCAAAGGATTTGTGCTGCAGGGGATTGTACCTACTTATTCTCTGGGGGGGAACATTGACATAGATTTATTGTTCCCGGCCTCAAACAATATTTTCGGGGCATCAGGTAAATCAATTCCACTTCCTGTGTGTGTGTGTGTGTGTGTGTGTGTCATATATGTATCTGTTTCATTGTGACATGGGGGAAATGTGCAAGTTTCAAGGCGCATGCACACAAATCATAGGATGGAGATTCTCTTCGTTGCCTTCTAATATGGACACTTAACACTGCAATCATTTGCTCGTCTGCAGCAAGGAAATATGCTATTTTAAGAATAAAAACATGCAGCATTATGGGTTTTATTCTTCGAGGTTGTTTTCAAAATCATGCACAGTGCATTAATTAATCCATTCCCTGCTCTTTTTGACACTTGAACTTGACATAGGGACAGTCAGCTGAGGTGCCTGTCTAGAGTAGAAGGTTCTGTTCTGAGTGTAGTTTTATTTTATTGACCTAGTTTAATGTTTGGCACCAATACTAGAGGACCAAGGGATAATACGGACTGCCTTGAAGGTGAGGGTTAGCTAGTGAAGTTCTGGGAGGGCTTGTGTGCTGTATTCATTTGGGTGAAGGTTAGGAGGCTTGCTGTAGCATTTATAACTATTTGCAGTATTCACAGTAGGAAGAGCAGTGCCACTTAGTAGAATCCAGTTGCAAAGGTTAGAAGGGCAAACACTGCCTTAGCTTATGAGGGAAACCTGAACGAGGGAATATCCATTGAAGAGCTTGCATGGTGTGGATAGAACATCTTGCTTTTCTCTCTATAACAGTAATAGTTCAGAGTCTTTCATTGCGGACAGATTTCTTACTTCAGTAATTGTTCCCGGTGGACAGATGGTTGAAGTGTGGTTGCTTTTCAGCTTCAATCTCTCATGTGGAAGATTTAAGTTAAAAGTGGTTCCTTAGCATTCATTGGTTGATGGCGTGCTCTAGTAGGAGTCTAGGTTGGTTGGCTTTTCTGGGGTTTGAGCGATTTGATTTTTGTAGGCTTTTTTTGTAGCGGGTTACATTGAAAGGAGTTCAGATTTGGTAGGGGTGAGATCAGTGAGTCTACAGGCATGCCATTGCCAGTGCTGAAAGAGGGTAATGGAAATTAGAGAGATTAGGCTATCCAGTGTAGTATTATTTCTTGCATCATTAAACTTCAGTTAAAGGAAATGGTGTGTGGAGAACCAGAAGTGGAGGTGCAGCATTCTGTTTTTGTCTGCTGTATTTTTTGAGTCACTCCAGATGGATATCCTGTTCTTTCCGTGGTTTTTCTAAAAATAGCCATTGAGCATCAGTTGTTTACTGTCTGGGTCTGCTGGATTGAAATTCCTTTTGATGAGCAATCGGATGTAAGAGATAATGACGCTGAGGGCCTAGCTCCTTGATGTTAGAGAGTTATTGATGAGTGTTCTTGTTGGAGCAGATGCAGTCATTCAGAGTAAGATATCCTTGAAGGTTTAAATGGGTCAGGGGTCTAATAATGAATTGGCTGAGCCATTTATCGTGACCAGTCTCTTGAGTTGGGTCTTAAAGATTTGATTGAAGGAAGTCACATTCTGTACCATTAGGTGCAGAACGTCTAATCACTGGTCTAATCACTGGTTTGACTAGGCTAGATGTTGGGCATCTTACTTCTGTCATGTTGTTCCAGAAGCTTTGCTTTTGAAATAAGTAATACATAATTGCATTACTGAAAGCCTGGAAGTGGGAGATGCCAGTGTGCACTCAGGCTGAGGCATTCTGTGAGTCAGTCAGTAAATTCTCTGGTAGTGCTCTTGATGTTGAAATCAGATGGAAATAGAAGAAACGTTTTTTCTTGGTGGTGGACGACCTGTATATCATGTTGGGGCACTGCAAGCATGTTTTGTCTTTTGCTTCGATTGCTTACATTGGTCTTACTTTGACATGATTTCTGCAAGTAATCTCAACTTAGTGGGAACCAAAGGGTTGGATTGTTGTAGAGAAAATATTACATGAATTATCACATGTAGACTTGTGAAACGTTTATCTGACTTTAGTTTGAACTATTCCAAACAATAATACAATATTTTCAAGAGCTGATGAACTTTTTTTGACATAATACAATATATCAAGGCCTAGAGAGCTGCAGTGTAATGCAAGTAGATCTGTAAAGTTCATGATGAAACTAAAGTATTGTCCCCATGTTTATCTGCAGAAAATAGAGCTCCCCAAAATGCTACCAGCCATCAAGGAGGAAATGAAGCTCCCTTTCATCAGTGAAGAACTAATAAAGGACTTGAAGACATGCAGGGAGGCAAAACTGTGGGTACAGATGGCTGCGCCCTTGAGTTTTATGGACTTTTTCCCAGTTAGTTCATTACCTTATTACTGGAGGTAGGAGAGAATGTCCAGGATAAGGGCTCCTTTCTTATTAAATTGTGGAAAACTCCGATTTTAGCAGTCCCTTAGCCAGGAAAAGACCGGAGGAACTTGGGTCTTACTGGCCTTTGTCCATGACCTATGCAACTGTAAAAATTATCAATGAATGCTGAGAATAATCCCCAATTGGGAGCGCACTGACCAGCCTGGGTTTGTTCCAACCTGCCTAGGCTGACTTTGTGTAAAAATTGTATGGAAACAGGTGAACAAGATTATGTGGTGGCATCCTTAGATATCGAAAAAGATTTCAATACTGTGGGATAGGCATTTACGTTAAGAGTATTGGAGGAGAGGTATTTTGGCCCATTTCTATTGTGATGGGTGAGGTCATTTCACTTCTGCCAAATGGCGAGATTTAAAACCGACAATATGGTTTCAGACAAATGGGAACTAGAAATGAGCTGGGGTGTCCACTGCTACCCGTTTTGTTTGCGGTAGTTACGAATCGAATAAACGCCATCTATATTTAATGGGTAGGAGGTTCTTACAAAATTGGTATTACGAAGGTGCTTATATGCTTTCCTGAGTGTGAGGTGCTTGTAGCCCACAGGAATATTTCTGAAGCTTTATAGTATACTGACAACTTTGTGGGTTAGGACTCCCTCTTTAATCAAACTCCTATACTAACAAGAAGGAATAGTAGCCCTTCATTATTCTTAATATTACTATATGGCGTCACAGCTGCGGCACGTGCCACTCGGGTTAGATAGGTCCCCAAATTGAGAGACAAACTATTGGCAGGATGGTTCTCTGTCACTGAACTGTGTAATGTGTATTTGATAACAAAATGTAAAAACGTCATGAGAGATAGCTCTTAATATCTCTAATGCCCTTAGTAGGGTATACATTGATTTACCTAAGTCTTAAAGAGAACCCCCTATTCGTCAATGGCAAAGATATAGGGATGCTCATTTTTTAATGAATTGAAACAGATAACAGCAGGAAGGGAGGGGGTGGATGCGAAATATTAGATGATCAATACATTTAGAAATTTAGACGTGAATTTGCAATAGGAGAGGGGCACCTTGCCTATAAAACCACGATTTTCAACCTCATATGGGAGGGATTCCCATAGCGAGCACCTGAATCAAACTTTGTGTATATTTACCAACCAGATACAATGGGGGGGGGGGTAGACCAGTAGCCAGTATATATAGGTCAGTTATCCAATACTACCGCAAATCCCTCCGAAAACAAAAGAACATTTTGAAAATTATAATATGAAAGTTTACTGACAAAATGAAGTAAAATACTGGAATGTTGCTAGATTTCACCTCACAATTCAAAATAATGCATTGAGCGTGCTTTGCACCATAGATACTTCGTAAGTACTATCCAAATAGATCAGGGGAATGTCCCTATTTTAGACATGACAAATCTTACTTATTGCATATGATTTGGTCCTGCCCAGGAATAGAGAAGTTCTAGCAGGGAGTTGTGACTGATTTGTCATAAATTACAAACAAAGTACTTACATGTTTTTTGTCAAACTGTATTTCGGGTCCGTATCCTAAACCCTAAAAAGGCAGCATTAAATATACATTTCTGCCATCATCGCTATTGTTAGCAAAAATGATGATGATTCACTGCCTGCAAATTCAGGGCCCCACCCTAGAAATGTGGAAAATGGACACTCACGAATCTTTGGTAGCAGAAGAAATTAGAAATGCGATGAACTGGAAAGAAGAAAACTTGCCTGATTGTCAAGAATGAAGAGAAATTACATAAATAATAAAAAGTAGGTCAACTATTACTTCACAAAGCACCCCCTTCTAATGAGATGAATCAAGTACAGTAGGAAAACGTCTGAGAAAAATTATTAAATACAATATATATATATATATGTTTGAAAAGAATGTCAATGGTCTAGACTGAAAAATAATAGTATGATAATTGAATGTATAGTTGTTGTGCTCCTATGTTACCATGTAAACAAATGAATGAGTAAAACAAAATGTATTAAAAACAAAAAACGAAAGTCTTGTCCTCTGTCCTAGCTTGCAATGAATGATTTCTTGTTTTGTCTTCTCAATTTCTTTCTTGAGTCAAGGGGTTGTGTGTAAAAGTTTAGCCATCTGAATGTCTTGAGATAACTAAGTCTGTTAAGGCCTTCAGAAAGCCATTTGTTCATCTGCTCTACTTCAGGTATTTAGTTGGGAGTTGAGATATATGGGAGATTAATCAAGTACCCGGAGTCAGAGTGTAAGTAGTAGGCATTCTTGTTATTCCCTGTTGCTGGTGTGGTTGTTCTCACAGGAAGGTTGACAACATAAATTATGAGGTAATAGCAGCTCCAGATGATGTGGATGTCGCTGCTGTTACTCCAGGTGGAGAGAACGTTGCTCGCAAGGTACATCTGCGAGCAAATCTGTAGGTTTAGAGATGATGGGGAGAAGTTGAGGGCCTCTAAGTTCATCATCAGTGGATCTTTGTTGGGAAATGCTCTCCCTGTTAAAAGTAATGTCTGTATGTGCTAATAGGCAGAGATTGTTCTGCTTTGATGTGATCTCATATATTATCTAGGAAAGGATCTTCAAAAGCTGAATCTTTAAACAGAAGTTTGTATATTAGTAATGAGATGGAGGCAGTACATAAAGGTAAGCAGCGGGGTGACAGTTATTCACTCTTAATCACAATAAAGTGTTAAAAATTTGTGATCTGTTTGGGGTCGTTGAATAGTCATAATATAGTTCAATAAGGTTTTATTGAAGTAACTGCATCTTAGATAAAAAAGCATTAATTGCAATAACTAGAACAATGAAGCACAATAAGATTACAATTGTGACAAGGAGAGTAATACACAAGAATAACACTACCATGCGGTCACTAAGGTTTGTAGAGATAGTTCCTACCTAAGCTATATTAGAGCACAGCCTGTTAAGCTATAGTTCTGCCTTTCAGGTTCCCCTTGGGAAGACATCATCCCTCATACCAGAGCAAGAGGCCTGTAGTGTACATAAGCAGCTGTAGTGAAGCAATTGGCACACAGTTGTGGTCATCTCTCTGGAATGTTCCTCTAATGTACATGGGTCAAAGTAGTCTTTTCATAATAAAACATCTGATGTTCCAAGAAAGGATCCCCACGTAAGAGTGTGTATGTTTCTGTGAACATTGGAGACAAAGCGTACCACCTTTGCCGGCAACCTATCTTACTGCAGCCTTGAGAAAAGCACAGAGTGAAAGAAATGTCTTGTTTAAGAACGCAGTGCTGAGCTAGGCGAAGAACAGCTAGATAGAGAAAATAAAACAAGACCGCAAATGTTAAAATAATAAAACAAAGCTGAATAAAATATATCTAGGTTAAAGTGCACAGTGGCAGACTTAGTTTGCTAAAATAACGCGCATAAAACTATAGCTAAAATGGCTACATAACACCCTCTCCTTGCCGTTTCAAAGGTGGTTCAAAGCCTAACTTAATATATAAAAGCCACTAAAATGCATCTTAAAGCATATGTATGGGAATGTCAATGATGACAAGTTAAAAGACACTTCAGCATGTATCAAAAGGATGATTTAAAATATTAACAGTGACATCGAGCAAGCCGAATTTCAAAAGTCAGAGTCATTCTTAAAGTCGCCAATTGAATCTGGGACAGTTGAGGATAGGAAATCGTCCACTTCGGCAGGTGGGAAAGTAGGAGGTTCATCACCAAGGAAAACCAAGGAGCATTCGTGTTCCAAAGCCTGAGCTCCAGCCGAGGCAGCAGCAGTCCGTGGTGGGCCCAACAGTGAGTCTAGCGCTGCATGGGCCACAAAGGGCAACTCATAAACAGCTTCCCGTAGCAAACGCACCCTTAACGCGCATGTCTGGTAATAAGACCTCAGCGAGAACATAAACAGATCAGCATCCAGTGAAAGCAAGTGCTGCGTAGAAAGACAAACTTTCAGTGCACATTCAAAGGGGCACCAAAGGCACCGAAACATGGAGTACACACAAAGCAAAAACGGTCTGAATGACAGAGACCAGTCACACTCCAATCGCTCCAGGAGTGGTGCTCCAAAGTACTGCATCATGCATTCACAACACAGCTGCGCTGGTGGAAGCGCTTTCAGTCCTCCTTGCTGTAAAGGGACAGCCATTGCGCAGAAAAAGTAGCAACAGCAAAATGCCACCTATTATAGCCAAAGTTATCGAAAATCCCCCGAAAATACTGGAAAATATTGAATGTATGGCTGAAGGTATTAAGCCAAATATAGATGAAAAGGGGTGAACGAAACCAGAACCAACAGCCTTAAATAAATGTGTGATTCCAGTAGCACTGGACACGTTAAATATCCAACCCACGAGTTCACCAAACTGCCTCGGAAAGTTAGTACTTAAGAGGGACTGTATCTCCGTGGATCACCTCGCAACCTGAAGCACATAAATCTTGCGTGCAGATGTAAGCGCCACATGTTTTTGAAACAGTAAAACCTTGAGTCTGCTCAACATGTCAGAATTCACTTTTGAAGTAGCGATATAGTGGCAAATCTCAGCTACTTCCCTCTGTCGTGTAGGAGGAAAAAATACATTCCCGCAGCATGTAACAATTTGGGAGACCGAAACGACACAAACTATTCCGGCTTGCATCCCACAACAGCTCTCACTATAAAGGAGCGCATAACTGCCATTCAAGAGCACCTGAAACACAGGTCTAATCAAGGGGACTGGGACTTCCTTCAGATAACAAGCCCAGTTCGCTGCAAAGCGTTGCCCGACCCGTGCAAGAACAGCGTTTTACAAACCATCAAGTGGCCAACAGAAGTCTTGCGTTCACTGCTGCTAAGAAAGACCTCTTTCATTCCACTGAGACATCATGTATGTAACTACAGGGAGTGCAGAATTATTAGGCAAATGAGTATTTTGACCACATCATCCTCTTTATGCATGTTGTCTTACTCCAAGCTGTATAGGCTCGAAAGCCTACTACCAATTAAGCATATTAGGTGATGTGCATCTCTGTAATGAGAAGGGGTGTGGTCTAATGACATCAACACCCTATATCAGGTGTGCATAATTATTAGGCAACTTCCTTTCCTTTGGCAAAATGGGTCAAAAGAAGGACTTGACAGGCTCAGAAAAGTCAAAAATAGTGAGATATCTTGCAGAGGGATGCAGCACTCTTAAAATTGCAAAGCTTCTGAAGCGTGATCATCGAACAATCAAGCGTTTCATTCAAAATAGTCAACAGGGTCGCAAGAAGCGTGTGGAAAAACCAAGGCGCAAAATAACTGCCCATGAACTGAGAAAAGTCAAGCGTGCAGCTGCCACAATGCCACTTGCCACCAGTTTGGCCATATTTCAGAGCTGCAACATCACTGGAGTGCCCAAAAGCACAAGGTGTGCAATACTCAGAGACATGGCCAAGGTAAGAAAGGCTGAAAGATGACCACCACTGAACAAGACACACAAGCTGAAACGTCAAGACTGGGCCAAGAAATATCTCAAGACTGATTTTTCTAAGGTTTTATGGACTGATGAAATGAGAGTGAGTCTTGATGGGCCAGATGGATGGGCCCGTGGCTGGATTGGTAAAGGGCAGAGAGCTCCAGTCCGACTCAGACGCCAGCAAGGTGGAGGTGGAGTACTGGTTTGGGCTGGTATCATCAAAGATGAGCTTGTGGGGCCTTTTCGGGTTGAGGATGGAGTCAAGCTCAACTCCCAGTCCTACTGCCAGTTCCTGGAAGACACCTTCTTCAAGCAGTGGTACAGGAAGAAGTCTGCATCCTTCAAGAAAAACATGATTTTCATGCAGGACAATGCTCCATCACACGCGTCCAAGTACTCCACAGCGTGGCTGGCAAGAAAGGGTATAAAAAAAGGAAATCTAATGACATGGCCTCCTTGTTCACCTGATCTGAACCCCATTGAGAACCTGTGGTCCATCATCAAATGTGAGATTTACAAGGAGGGAAAACAGTACACCTCTCTGAACAGTGTCTGGGAGGCTGTGGTTGCTGCTGCACGCAATGTTGATGGTGAACAGATCAAAACACTGACAGAATCCATGGATGGCAGGCTTTTGAGTGTCCTTGCAAAGAAAGGTGGCTATATTGGTCACTGATTTGTTTTTGTTTTGTTTTTGAATGTCAGAAATGTATATTTGTGAATGTTGAGATGTTATATTGGTTTCACTGGTAATAATAAATAATTGAAATGGGTATATATATTTTTTTGTTAAGTTGCCTAATAATTATGCACAGTAATAGTCACCTGCACACACAGATATCCCCCTAACATAGCTAAAACTAAAAACAAACTACAAACTACTTCCAAAAATATTCAGCTTTGATATTAATGAGTTTTTTGGGTTCATTGAGAACATGGTTGTTGTTCAATAATAAAATTAATCCTCAAAAATACTACTTGCCTAATAATTCTGCACTCCCTGTATCTTGTAGCCTCTCATATCTGCCCACTGGAATGTGTTTTAAGCAGGACGTAAATTGAAGTTCTGAAATAGGCAGATTGATGACCCCAAATATTAACCACTCAGCAGATGGTATTTCAGCCCCAGTAAAAGGCAACTTTTCTAATTTTTCAATATTTAACATGACATAAGTCGCTTCCTTTTTAGCCATTAGTTGTTGTCGCGCTAAAATAAATGTAGAAAATATGTCCCTCACAGTAGCGTGTTGCCAGGGAACACGACCTGCTTTCAGTATATGTTGTGTCCAACCTAACTGCATAATGGATCTTAGTTGACTTTGTCCATAGTATATAGAGGACATGTTGCTCTCTACTATGTCTATTGCAGAGGAAACAATGTTGTTTAAGGTGTATACCCGGTAGGACAGGGTATTAATCCCATTATCTACAACAGCTAATGCCTTCTGTAAATGTTCCTGATCTATTTGCCTTAACCGGGCAGAGGCTTCTTGTTGAGAAAGCTTCCAAATTTCATTATAGACTGCATACAAGAAGCACATTCTGGGTTGTCTTCTGGGGCCTAAAAGGAAATCCTGTAAGACAGTATTATTAGAGAGGAGACAGCATCTAGTGAGGATCTCTTCAACCATTGTTTACAAAACGTTTATGACACCCATTGGTATCTGTTGGCCACAATAACCACCCACCAGAATGTGAAAGTGAAACATTAAACGTGCCATTTTGGACCCATGCATTGAGCTGATCTTCAGTTGCATTTATAAACTTTAGCTATTTGTAAAATTTTGCAGGGGCAGGAATACTGAGCGCATTCAAATCCTTAATTTTTGCTAAGCCTAAACAACTTGTCTGCTGTACAATTTAATTAAAAAATATAATTTGAACATGTGTCAAGCATGCTCTAAATAAAGCTTCCTTTCCCCTTATTTGCCTGTTTTTTTGTTCCCCACACACTTTTTAAGTCAATCGACTTCAACCAATATTCATAGACTTCTATAGCCAACCGAGAAACAAAGGAATCCGTATAAATTAATTTTGTATCAGCCAATAATATATGTACGGTTTCCATCAATGGCAATTTGGAATAATGTGACTCACAATTTTAACATTGTGCCCAGAATTTTTTTTACATTTTTCAGAATATGTTTTAGAACTCCCTTGTGGAGGAATTGGACAATGTTCCCATTATGTGTAATAAAAAATATTTTTCGGGGTACTTGCTCTGTGAATGAAATGGTGTCCATAATAATTATAACAGAACATGTCTCCACAATTTTCTCTGGATTGATAAACATCCTTACCTTCAAATACAGTAAAATACTGTAACTCAGTCATCATAGAATCAACTGTTTTTACATCCCAGTCATCGGAAACAACTCCAGGTATTATTACATCGTTCACAGAAAGTTTAAACACATATGGTATGTGAATGGCCTCCGTCGGGCCGTATATATCAAATATGACTTTATCCCAAACAATCCCATTGTGAATTAGAATAGCGGAAATGTTCACGAAATACAAGTCTCTGCGGACTCTTTGAGAAGGAAAATGGGGTTTCTGGACCTCAACCACCAGATCAACTGTTGAACGTTCAGGAAGGTCATGACCATGTATTAGTAGAAAGTAAGTAATATCAAAGCCAATCCAAAGGAGGAAATCTAATAGTCAAGGAAAGCCACAGATAGTTCCATGGAAGAACAAAGTAATTTGTTTTGAGCCAAATTATCAGCTTACATGTTTTTGACAGTTCAGATGCATAAGAGGCAGATGAGTCCAAGATAGTGTCAATGATGTCGGCAAAGTATCCAGAAGCAGGTTTTGCAAATACTGGAGCCATAGTCTGAAGAGGAGAACTGGCGGAAGTCTCCTTCGGTGGTTTGTAATCAAAGATACCATCCATTTGTGTAGAATTTGAGAATGATCGGTCAACATTTTCTGTGTTGCTTGTTGTAAAGGATTCTAGTGGAACTAATAAAAGATAATTTTTCACCCTCCCCAAACTCGGAGAAGTGTCAGCGTTGCTGCTCAAAGCTTGTAGAGGGGCATCTTGACCAGTAGTGAGATTGGTTCGGGTACTACTGGTTGTTCCTCTTGGTGTGCTGTGCAGGATCGGACACATGGTGTAACTTGACATTGTGGATGGAGGCAAAGCTGTTTTCTTTAGAACCAGGCAGCGGTGGTAGAATGACAGTTCTGATACTGTGTATTCCCAGGACTGGAACTGGTACATGATAGGAAGGACCAAACTCCTTTTTCACAGCAACCTTTTCACGTACTACATCCCCAACCTTTGGAATCCAGCCGGTAGACGTTATTGGTACCTCCTTAATTCCTAAGGAGGCAGCACTGGCAGAAGCGTTGTCGTCACGGAACTGTTGTAATTTTCTACAGTCACACGTTCATTTATGTCAAAGGGTGTTTCTTCCGCCTCCACGCCAGGAACATCAAGATCTGAAATATAGATTTGAGTTTCAGACAGGCACTCATATGAAATACGACCACCCAGGGACCTTCTAGGCAGACTATTAAGTGCTCTCTGGACTCCATACAAGTGATTAAGCCAACTATGACCCGTACCTACTACTATGGCTGTTAAGGATTGCTTTAAATCTCGGTTTCGTTGCTCCAAGACCAGTCATACAGAATAGTCTTAGACTACAAACACTTAAATAGTCATACACGCACTTATGCTATACAAAATTCTCATATCACAGCACTTATGAACAACATAGTGCGCAAAAAATACAAAACAATGTTGGATATTTCCAATGGCTTCTTCTGCCAAAATATAGTGCCTGAGAGTAGAAACTTAACAAGTTTCAGCACACTAGGCTCACAGAAAAAATTCTGTTGTTTACAACAGGGGTACAAGAACAGTCCAGGACTGTCCGCGGCTAGTGTAACCTCAATATTGCACGACATTGACCCTTAAGCATTGTCCTATGTAGATGACATCTACCTTACAGACGATGAATTACTGCAACATCTAAGACGGGTGGCCTGCATTGTTGTATGATCTGCCAAATTCAATTATAAATTCAACTTTAAAAAAACAAAAATAGCCTTCCTTAGTGTCCTGTTTCTGGGATATGAATTATCAAGTGAAGGAAGGAGCCTAGCGCCACAATTCTTAGAAAAGTGCTCACAGATACAACCCCCAAATACTATTAAAACACTATTGGGTTTTCTAAATTTTGGCAGAACTTACATTCCAGATTATGCAACACGCATCAAACCCTTATATGACTTGATATGTCCTGACTTCTCCAGTAAATTCTGGACAGTCAAACACACACATATTCCCAGAGCATTGCAACAAGACATGCTTGCAGCGCAGCACCTACACACAAGGGACAATAAAAACATCTGGTCATCAAAGTAATTGCTGGTGCCATCGGTTTCAACTATGGCACATTTAATGAGGGTGAGACTGTCCCGATTGCTTACAAATCACATTTGTACTCTACAGCAGAACAACGCTTTGCTCCCACTGAGAAAATTCTCACTGTTGTTCAGATAGCTGTCATTAAAGAAAGACCACTAGCCCAGGGGAAATGCATTATTGTGGTATCTCCAATCCCAGCCCTCAAGGCTGTTACCAAAGCCAGCATTCCAAACGCTAAAGCACTAAATACACGTTGGATCCAATGGGCAACGTCTCTGACAGACACTGATGTGGACTATATTTTTGACCCAAAGTTACAAACTCAAGAATTTTTGCAATATGAACTAGAATACCCAGTTCAGGCAAACACATTGCCTATTGATCAATAGCAAAGAGTCATGTACACCGATGGCTCAGCACAACCTGCTATAGGCACGAAGCATCAGTACTCTGTTGCTTGCGCAGTCGTAAGCGGCTACATGGAGGGTAGTACATTCTATCCACAACATACCTTTACGCAAACACTATTGGATTGCACTGCAACTTACAGAGCTAAAGGCTCTGGTTATGGCACTGGAACATACGGATCCTGAAACAGCTAATGCTGATTGTCTGTGATTTGCACTATTGTGTCCAGTCCTTCAATTGATATCTGCATTCCTGGTGTCCTAATGGGTTCAGAGATTCCAAAGGTAAGACCATCAAACACAGACATCTGTGGGGGAAAGTAGCGGATCTGAATGAAATGCTACCAAATCTCTGTTGTACATACACTTGGACACCAGCCTGTTGGAATACACGTTGCTGGGAATACAATGGCTGATGAAGTAGCCAAATCAGCAGTAGGTATGGCTTCTGTTGCTGCAGTAACTCGTTCTAGGATGAAACCAGAAAATGAAATAGTGGCTGCTGTTAAAGTCTCTGCTGACGGCACACCTTTACCTGAAGGATATCCCACTAATATTTCTACCGGATGGGAGGCATGTTTGACTCAGAAGTAAAAATACCAGGCATGGGAATTCGAGTGATTCCCAATAAAGACCTAAGACGAGAGTTGATTAAAGCAGCGCATGAGGGGGTTGCTTCTGCCATGCTGGTGTGGCGGCTACAATATCATTGTTGCAAGCTCATTATTGGTGGCCATGTCTCTATAAACAGACCATGTAGTATGTCCTTTGTTGAGCTATCTGCCAACAAACTAAGGGGTCCACCGTCAAATGCCCACCGCAGACACCCCTCCTAATTTCTAACAAACCATTACAATGTGTGTACTTTTACCATTTCGGTCCCTTGACACCTGACCGTGCATACAAATACATCCTAGTCGCTGTTGACTCCTGTTCCAGATATCTATGGGTGTGACCACAACATTCGGCTGACGCTCGGACTGTTATTAAAGATTTGCAAGTCTTTATCGGCACATATGCAGTTGCGACCTTCTACTCTGACCGGGGCCCTGCTTTCACCTCAAGGGAATCCAGGAACACCATGGCTTCGTTAGGTGTCTATCTCCATTTCTCATCTCCATCTCATCCTGAGGGAAACAGAGCCCGGTTTAGCTACAGGGAATAAAGGATTATTCATTGGTGAGACACTGGGTTCAATTAAGTCCTGGTACTCTAGTTGTGTGAGGATTTCCATCACAGGCGCTTTAGCATCATGTTTTATTGAGGATTGGGGTTGATTTTTAATTGAAATTACATGATAGGGGGAATTTTTATCCCACCCTATGTGGTTGCAGTATAACGCGGGTGCCTACACCAGTGCCCAATCAATGGTGTAGGATTCTGTGAGCTCATCGGGAACAAGAGGCGAGAAAGGTGGTTTGATAACCTCTTCCCCATATGGGCAAGTACAGACAAAATCTGGTGGCCAATCCTTTGCGACCTGTAAAATATCATAAATGTTGACGACGCAGTCCCAAAAGATTGCGTAGATTGTGCGTTAATTATACACCCAGTCTGGCGTGGAGACACACGTCCCCAGTTTCAACTTGTAAGAAGTCATCAGCTGCTTTCACTTCCAGATGCTCCTCAAGATTCCAGCAAACTACTGTGACCTCTTCTGTGCTGCGTAGCAGAGCTAGTGCCCTCATCTTGTTCTTCAATAGAGCCCTCTTCCTGAGTGGGATGATGAATTGCAACTGCTGGCAGTTTTTTTTTTTTTTTAAATTGGGGTTTGTGTTGGGGGAGTTTCTCTTCTTTTTTTTTTTTTTTTTTTTTTTTTTTTTTTTTTTTTATTAACAGAAACTTCTGTTGAAAGTTGTGATTCTTGTCTCGGTTTCAAGTACGCAGTTCTCTGCTCTGACCGCCCACCTCTCTCACTGCATTTTTCCAGTGAGTCCTGAAAGAAACGAGATTGGCGTGTATCAGTATATTGATATCTGTCAGGCGTTTTTATATTATCTGTATTTCTGAGATTATATCTATTCTGAGGGTTCTCCGTATTTTTTTAGGTGTTTGTTGTTTTTTATCCCAGTGTTTTTTACAATCCTCAGGTGCTTGCTTGGTAGAATCTTTATTAGATTTACCCTGAAATTGTGGTTTTATGGGTCTGGCCCCCAGACTATCTCGACCAATACTAGAATAGGTCTCAGCGATAATCTTTGCCAGCTCACGTTCTTGATCCTGTGCAGGAACTTCTTGGAGTCGAATACATACTGCTAGTGCAACTGCTTCCCCTTTAAGGTTACTTAAAATAATAGAAGATACAGTGGCAAAATTGTCCATAAGTTGCATCCCCAAGTCCAGGGCTAGGCAGCCCCGTATTAATCTTGAATTTGTTTTAACACTTCCGGAAGATTGGCAAGTGTCAGTGTACCATGTGTGGTAGTATAGAGCGTGGCAATTACCATGCCCCAAGTATTGCAGTTATCTACTGTGAGAACTATCCCAAATGGCAAGCAGATAGTTAACATTCTGTGCTTATCCTGAGGTCCCGTATGGGGAAATACTGCTTCCAGTGCATTTATTTTTTTAACTAACCGAAACGGAATCTCTTTCCGTTTGGCGGGTACCTTACCCATGATCGAATGTACAGTCGCAGGATTAATACCTAGCGTTGCTGCATGTGGTTGCACCGGGGCAGCACGTTAATGTTTGCATTACAAACTGTACTAATAGTCTGTATATAATGCCGTAAGCTCAGTATATAAGCGGCGAACCTCCGCTACTGCCAAGGTTGCTGCATCAGGATGCGGTGTATATGTGGCGAATAAAGGCCAGGTAGGACCATCATTACGTAGAGGACCTAACCTCACGTGTAGAATTGTGTGTGGTAGGGCGCCATCAAGCCAATTATTATGGTCTTGATAAGATTGAGGTAATTTTGTTCAGAGATAAGGACACCACATGGGGATTATCCTTTTAAGGTTCAAGCTTGAACAACCTACAGCATTAGTTAGGTACTCCCTACTTAGCTAAGGAGGAAAAATCCTCAGTACCACAGACGTCTCCGAATATAGTACTGATGTGTTTCTTGCATGTAGTGAGACAGAGCTACTCAGGAGGACCCGAACATTAGTGCCTGACCAAACGTTGGTGGCGCCATGTCACGTGGGTTCTCATTATCCTAATGAGACTACTGGATTTGGGCAGCAGAATCACCTATACTGCGTGGGACTGAGTCTGATCCTGCACCATGTGACGCCTGTCGGCCTAATCTGGGTTTTTTCCAGCTAACTAACAGTGCCTCACCTCCACCCAAGAGCAGGGATGATTAGGGCATCAGGGTGAATAACATACATGACCCCTCAGGGGAATCGTGGTCACTCAGATCTCATCCGTTTCTCTCAGTTACATTAGTCTCACGTATGTAATAACAATCGAAGGCAGAGTATAGTTCAATAAAGTTTTATTGAAGTAACTGCATCTTAGATAATAAAGCATTAATTGCAATAACTAGAACGATGAAGCACAATAAGATTAAAATTGTGACAAGGAGAGTAAACTAAGGTTTGTAGAGATAGTCCCTACGTAAGCTGTGTTAGAGAACAGCATGTTAAGCTCTATTTCTGCCTTTTAGGTTCCCCCTGGGAAGACGTCATCCCTTATACCTGAGCAAGAGGCCTGTAGTCTACATAAGAAGCTGTAGCGAAGCAATCAGCACACAGTCGTGGTCATCTGGCTGGAATCTCCTTCTAACGTACATGGGTCAAAGTAGTGTTTTTATAATAAAACATCTGATGTTCCAAGAAAGAGTATGTATGTTTCTGTGAACATTGGAGACAAGGCGTACCACTTTTGCTGGAAATCTATCTTACTTCAGCCTCGAGAAAAGCACAGAGTGAAAGAAATGTCTTGTTTAAGAACGCAGTGCTGACCTAGGGAAAGAACAGCTAGATAGAGAAAATAAAACAAGACCGCAAATGTGACTAATGTTAAAATAATAAAACTTAGCTGAATAAAATATATATAGGTTAAAGTGCACAGCGGCAGGCCTAGTTTGCTAAAATAATGTGTATAAAACTATAGCTAAAATGGCTACACAACACTAGGTGCAATTGTTCTTGTGCGCTGACAGATGTCACCCATCAGGTTCCATGGTTGGTCCTCCCACTCTCCAGAAGTGATGACACTGAGCTGCATATAAGCGCCACCCCTGTTTAGATGTTATTTCCTCTTTTTCTGCACAGACAAGTATGGATTTAGAGCTCTACTCCCATCTTTTTTAGTGTTTTTACAAATTCCAACATAAAGTCTTTAGACGGTGTGTAGAGATGTTACCCCTAAAACTACAGGGTTTAAATTGTGCCGCTCCTGTAGGGAATGTATGTCGGTCATGGTCCGGCACAATGTCAGTTCTTGGTGTGTTAGCTCCGAATACGTTTCAAAGGCCAGCAGCAAATACTTCCTGACACCTCTGAAGATCATAGTGCATTTAAAGACCAAACACGTTGCCAAGCATAGGAAGTGGGACCAATCTCTTTCAAAGTCTCGGGTCAGATAACTGCCCTTGGGAAAAATCCAGGACCAAGTCGAAAGACAAATCTAGACATAAGCATTAGAAGGTCAGCTTGACGCTGTCCTGCTTTTTCACTCCAAGGAAAATCACAAAGGTGGCACTCAGAAATACAGACACCACCGTTGTCATCCATTTCAAACCCAATTTTGTGACCGGAGCAGATACAACTCAAATTTCCCAGGCCATCATAGACTCCGCAGCAGATCAACACCATTGACTATGCAATGCTGCAGGTAGCTTGGATGGTTCTGGCTTCCTCCGACATGTTGTTCAGCTCCATGGACTCATCATGACCTCCAGTTAGACTTTTCTTTTGACAAATCAATTTTATTGATTTCATATAAAGTAAACAAAATGTTTAGTTCCATTGTCTTCGCACAAACATATTGATACAGCTTAAATCTACTTACTTCTGTCATACATTCGGCTATATGCCCCCACCCCATGTTTGTCCCATCATAATGTCAGACTCTGAGGAATAGGAGTGCTATATAGAATTCTCATGAGGTTGTCTGATCCCAGGAGGGGGAGTTTTGCCTGATATGCTGGGTCGCCCCATCCCTCACTCACCCAGTCATCGATGACCAGGGTCTGTGCAACCCTATAGTATAGATGTAGGTTCACTATAACCATCCATTAGTCGTATATTGATTGCCAACATTTATCTACGACTATACTGGGGTGGTGTCCTGACCACAAAAAGGAGCAAATTGTGGTTGTGAGGCCCCTAAATCAATGTCTTAGGATCCTCAGCGGGACGTTTTGGAGGATATATAGGAATCATGGTAATATCATCATTTTTAATAGGGCCACTCTGCCAAGCACCTGAGGCAGCTGTGGCCATTTTGGAAGATCTTACGAAGGAGGAGAAAATAATTCCACATCAACTTTGGCACCCAGGAGATGCATACACCCAGGTACGGGAAGCTCAGTTGTTTAATGGGAATGGAGGTCTGCATGATGTCACCTCATCGTCATCATGGAGTGGAATCAGGAGAGATCTCGATTAATTCAGAGAGCAGAGGTTCCTCCATATAGGTCAAAGAGTGGTGAACAGTGGGACTCCAAGAGGTGTGGATTGCCCAAGGAACTCTTTGCAGACTAAGTCCTTATGCTCATGGTTGCTGCTGAGAGTAAAGCTTTTGGTAATATTTGACAAAGACTTTGTTAATGTGTACAAAACTACATAATTTTTGGCCTGCAGGGTCTAGGATCTCAGAGACTATCTTGGAGGCCATTTCACTTTTACCAGTGGGTCTAGAAACAACTGACCCCGTTTGGTCTCAGCCTGGCCATCGGCTGTCGCCAGGCAACACCTCTGCTGCAAGCTATGTCGATAGTGTCCAGCTTTGGGCTGGCCCCTTTTCCAAGATACTAGCTCCAGACACCACCCCTATTCCAATGTTGGACCCGGAACAGATAAATGCCAACCTGTGGTGCCCTGTGAAATAACTAGAGCACAGCCTATAGCTTTGGTTGATTCTGCAACTCTTCTTTTGCATTTCCATTACTATCGGAATTTGGAACACATTTTAATTTCAAACTCTGATGCAGTACTGGGACTTGCACAGGTTCCCCTGTTTGAAGATAAGGGTCAGGGGGTGGGCAATTTACTAATTCCCTGCCTCCCCATTATACTGATGCTGGCTTCCGTACCGCCTGCCAGAATGCTAGGTTTAGACACGTCCCCTGAAAATGAATTAGATTTGCAATTGGGCAACCCTAATGAGAGTGTGTCCTTTACAGTGGTTATTCACAGGGTTACAAAGATATTGTATTTATAGTTGCACACAGTGTAAACTGAGGAGGCCTTCCTGAATGACATTTTATAACTTGGGGCATTAACTATCAAGCCCTACTCCCATTTATCCATGACTGAGGCTCTTCTCGCCACCTGGTGCAAACCATGAGCTACTCGCCTATTCATGGTAACCCTTCCTTCCTAATTTACCACTGTTTCTGGAGAGCCTCTTCGTTCAGGCTTCAGCAAGGAAGGCGAGCTTAAGGGTTCCATACTGCTCATCCTTCCTCCAGATAGAGAATCTAAGAAGACTGACACTCTACGTCTGAGTTTACTTAACACTGTATGCCTTCGGAGCTACTCCATATGCCCAGTTGGGACATGGTATGCGAAACCTTTCCCACTCTCCTGACGGATTTCCAGCTTCATTTTTTTTCCTGTACATGATGGGCTGGATGTTTACAAATACATCCTTGGGGCCAGTCTGGACACTAGAGTCTGTGTCTGCCATGCCATAGGCCCTAGCATTGTTGTTAGAAGACATATTTGGATGCCGCAGATGTTCTTGAATACCACCAGCAAGCTGCTTCAGTTCCACCTCTGTGTGTCATATGGACAGTAGGGGACAGAATCCAATTTTGCCAGGACAAGTAGGCTCTTTAAATTGTTCAGTTGGTTACAGCCATCCTTTTTGGTCCACCCCTCTACATATTCCACCAGTCAGATATCAGTGGAGTATTCCTCCATTATAACTAGAGAAATTTGGACACAGCTTTAAAGGAGTTTGATTGAATTAATGCCTAGGGCAAACAAGGGCACAGGATACTACTTCAGTACTTTTTAGTGGCCAAAATCAATTAGGGTCTGAGACTAAGGGGGTGATTCTGACCGCGGCGGACGGCGGTCGCCGCCCGCCAAGCGGTTCCCGCCGAAAGACCGCTCCGCGGTCAAAAGACCGCGGCGGTCATTCTGGCTTTCCCACTGGGCTGGCGGGCGACCGCCGAAAGTCCGCCCGCCAGCCCAGCGGGAAACACCCTTCCCACGAGGAAGCCGGCTCAGAATGGAGCCGGCGGAGTGGGAAGGTGCGACGGGTGCAGTTGCACCCGTCGCGAATTTCAGTGTCTGCAAAGCAGACACTGAAATTCTTTGTGGGGCCCTCTTACGTGGGCTCCTGCAGTGCCCATGCCATTGGCATGGGCACTGCAGGGGCCCCCAGGGGCCCCACGACACCCCATACCGCCATCCTGTTCCTGGCGGGTGAACCGCCAGGAACAGGATGGCGGTATGGGCTGTCAGAATCCCCAAGGCGGCGCAGCAAGCTGCGCCGCCATGGCGGATTCCCATGGGCAGCGGAAAGTCGGCGGTACACCGCCGGCTTTCCGCTTCTGGCCGCGGCTGTACCGCCGCGGTCAGAATGCCCGGCGGAGCACCGCCAGCCTGTTGGCGGTGCTACCGCCAACCTCCGCCATGGCGGTAATTACCGCCAGGGTCAGAATGACCCCCTAAATTCCTTACTGTCAGTCACTGAGTTGGTTTCCTGAACATTAGGTGGACAAACTCAGCAGGTGTCATCTTGGTGATTATGAGTGGCATCTCTTCCCAGGCGTGACTAAGGGTATCTACGTGCAGTGGAGTGTGCCCTCATTAGATCTGATTGCTACAGCCGAGAATCCTCAATGCCCAGCTTTTTGTGCCCTAATGTTCCCTTTCTAGGCTCTCTAGACCCACCTCCTGTTGGACCTCTACCCCATTCATGCCTTCCTGACTCTACTGCAGATCCCACTATTCCTGCAGAAGGTCATCAGTAACTTGCGCCAATCCATCTTCATAACCACAGATTGGATTTGGAAAGTTTGGTACCCTAACCTGTCAGATCTGCTTATGTGTCCGCCACTTTGCCTGCCTCTTTGGGAGGATCTGCTGTCCCAAAAGGATGGCAACCTGAAATCCACAAGCTGTGCCTGCATGTGTAGAGACGGCACAGAACCAACTGAGTGGCTTCAATATCCCTCTGGAGGTGGTGGATGTGATTTTTGAAAGCTCGTTGCCCACCCAGAAATTCAGTCTGGTTTGGCTGTTTAATCTAAATTCATCACCAGGTGCAAGGACATAGGTTGATCTTCTTCAAGCCAAATTGTCTAATATTGTTTTTGTTTGTTTTGCCTCTGGCCTAGCATGGTTTTGCTGTTGGCACAGGTCAGGGTTACTTATCAGACCTTTTGGCCTTTCTTTGTCTACCTGATCAGCCCTGTTTGTTAAAGTCACTTGTGATGTGTTTCCTAAAAGGACTTTCATATGTTTCACCCTGATCTATTCATCATGCCTCAGTGGAACCTTAATTTGGTCCTTGCCTTTCTAATGTGTGTATTGCTTAAGCCTTTGCACAGTTGTACTTTGAGTCTTTTGAACCTCAAGATGTTTTTTTCTCACTGCCATTACTTGTCCGTGTCGCATTATTGAACTGCAGTGTTCATCTGTTCAGCCAAATTAGACCACCTTTTGCCCTCATAAGTTGGTGCTTCAGACTTCAGCAACCATTCTGTCAAAGATGGTTTCCCTCTTCCTGTGGGACAGTCCACCAGACTCTCTGCCACATCTAAAGAGGAGAAGAGGCTACACTGGTTGGGTCATAGGCCAGCCCTAAGTATATACGTAGTTAGGACTAAGCACCACCGGCTAGGCAAACAAGTCTCAAGTTCACCAACTCAAAGGAATTAAAGGAAATACAGAAACTGGCTTTATTGAAATGGATTGTCCTCTGTATTAATTTGTGCTATTCTCTGACCAGAAAGGATCCCCCTAAGGGACTTTCTGTTCATTCCACCAAGGCAAAATCTATGGATATGGCCCTGACTAGAGGAAAATAGGTGTTGAACATCTGGGAGAGGGGCTACATGTGTGTCTGTTCACACCATCACCAGGCACTACTGTATTGACTCAGGTCTTCTTAGATGGTAATTTTGCCCGCTCTGTCTTGCAGCACTTCCTTGTGTAAAGTCCACTACTCTGACCCACCACACATCTCTAAGCGTACTGCTTTGGTATTGACTTAAAAGGTGATGAATCTGTGTGTGGTTAGAAGTAGTAACAAGTCACTCATCTTCAATGCCACAAAATATACAACCCGGAGAGAAATCTTATTAGGAAAACGTATTATGAAAATAACGTTTCCTCCACCTATGGCTGACTGGTGTATCCGGCAAGTTAGTTCAGTGAGATAAAGGCCTGCCACTGACATCTAGTTTATTCTGTTTGTGATGAGTGAAAATTTTGGAATGATGAGCTTAGTTTTCTATTATTCTGAGGTTGGTAAGTACAATTAAATTGGGTAATAGTAGCACCTGGTGTTATTAAATACTTAGAAGTGACAAGGGAGGGAAATGATGCTATTTATAAAAACAGGTTATCATTCGTAATAACTTGCTTTACCTCTGCTTGACCCTCTACAAATAATAGAAGTTGTCTGTATCTGAAAACTAGAGAAGACTTCACTGCCTGCTGAATGGAAGGCTGCCTGCCTGCCTACTTGCAGTGACCCTCAAGAATAAAGGGTCAAGCCCTTGCCATTAAAGCCTATTGGCCGTTGTTGAGTTTCTCTGCTGAGAAATGGGTGGTGGGGTATAAAAGGTCTCAGGAAAGAGAAGCTTTTACCTGGATGCGAGAAATGTAGTTAAACTGGGGGTTTAAATATTGTGATTCAGCTGCAACTGAATCGAGTGGACTGGAGCCTGAGAAGCCAGATTGGAGAACGTTTCTTTACGGTAGCAGTGCTACCAGAACTTGTTGAACTTTGTTAAAAGTCAACTGGATAAATTGGGGAAACCTGCTCTAGCTGCTCAGTCATCATATCTGACCTTGTGAAACCCTTGCTTTTGGAGCCTTCAGGTTTTTCATACAGGTTCACAAACTGAAGTTCATTTCACAGCCATATTTACATAACAGTTCAACATCTAAACATTTTTCGGGACTTCAGATAGTGTGACAAGATGTATAACATATAAGTTCAGGACATGACTGGACATCCCAGACGAGTCATCGTTTTGCAAGCATACACTTGACCTGTGTTTCATATGCACACAAATGTTTAAACAGCAGCATTGCAGATAGATACAGCACAAAGATGTGGATGGGTCATGTTTTTTAACAAAAATCTCCAACCACTCGCTTCAGCCATAGAGCACCTACTTGAATAGTGTCACAAACGTTCAGCCACAAATACACTTATTCCCACTGCAATAGGAACATAACATGCACAGTTACCAGCATGGAGCCACTAACTCATAGCACAATTCAGGTTTGAAACCACACAAAGGACTGAGTTTTGTTTGAGTTTTCATGTAAATGTAAATTTCCCCCACAGATTTTATCTGTGAAAATACATGCATAGTAAGCTAAACTAACAGCTATGTTGACCATGCAAGAAACTAACATTGTTGGCGATAACCTTTAAGGCAAATTGATTACATTCTTTAATTAAGGTATTCATTTAACATGTTGTCCATTTCGAACTAACAGTTGAGCACATTGTAAAATTTGCTGGTTTTACTTAACATGATGATGTGGGTGGCGGGTTTTGTGAAATCAGGGGTAGCCTATCGGGAAAAATGTTATCTTTTCATTACATGACCTTATATGCTTAATTAGAAGGTGGACTTTCTTCACTCTATAGATAATTACTTTCACCTCAATCGTCCCTGTTTTCTAGAAACACTTATCCAGATACTACCATATACATATATAAGGTGATTAACAAAACCACATCCACTTAAACTAATTATCTAAATTGTGATTTAATAATTAACTTGACACCACATGGACCTACTGTTCATGTTTGGCACTATGCTTTAATCTTTCAGCATTGAGAAAGTTCAGGGGACTATTGTGCCAAAAGAACATGTGTTTGCTGACCAGAAACAAAATACGGAATCGGTATCACCTAACAATCTCTACTCATTGGTAGCATAAGCGTTCATATGCCTGTTCCACATTATGAAAAACAATGTATTTACTGACAGCGCAAACCAAAAGAAGCAATAGATGCTGTAATCTATGAGTACTGTGTTAAGTTGATTTTTTAGCGGTCTATGCCGGCCATTAAAGGCCTGCTTCAGTGTTAAAGGCCTGAGCAGAAGGCAAAGGCCTTTAACAAGAGAACAGCCCTTTAATGACAGATATAGGCTGTTAGAACATTCTGCCCCTAGAGGGCATAATTTTCTACTTAGTAAAACAAAGGACTCACGAAGCCCGAGGGGGTTAAAATCTGTGAGCAACAGCTGTGAAAAACTCACATTGGAATGTTGGAGCTCCGAGCTTTTAGGAGCCATTAGAAGCCAGGAGCTACTCCATTATCTGCAGTGGAGCACTTAACATTCTAATGTTCTAATTAAAAAAAAGAAAAATTCTAGAACCCTAATGGATTTGCCTACAAGCTCATGAAACACCATAAAGTTTGACATCAATGTGATTTTATATTCATACTATCATCATAGTCTTTCACTCCTTTTATTAAATGAACATTAACAACCTCCTTGGTACTAAAGCCACAATAGGAAGTAGCGAAAGAAAAACCTGAATTAAAACAAAATGATGAATCAGCGTAGAGGACCCCTTCTGCCCACAAGCCTCTCGTACCTTTCCTAAGCCTTCAGCTTGCCTCCTGAAGCTTTTCTTTCTCCAGAAAAGTTTCTAAGTCTGATGAAAAAAATCTTTAGGAAGAAACAACCTCTAACTGATATCGGACTACGTTTACTTGCAGGCCAGCCTTAATGGTTGCCTCAGTTTCAGTCAAACGCAAGGACAGCTGTTATTTTTACCTCTAGTATGATGAGGTTGAATCCCTTCTTTCAAGGTTTTCATTTGGAACAGATTTTGTTATTTGCATAATGTTTGAGCCAGTATTTGAATATTCAAATTTTAGTGATGTTTTGCTGAATCATTTTTAGTCTTTTTAACTAACGTGGTTTGCACCTTTTTAAGTTTTATTTCTCAACTCTATTGATGAATTAGGTATTTGCATCTTCTCTGTGGAGGACCTTACTACTTGTGCCAGGGTACCATTGGTGAGCTAGCAATTCCTCACGTAAACCAGTTTACCTTTGAAGTTCTCATTTTGTTTAGTCTTTTTGATAGCTCATTGACAGTTCACATTAAGACTGTGGCTTCTAGTGATGGCTGACCTATTAGTGTCAAGGTTGTTTTTTTCTTGGCACCATTGGCAGACTGTATTCAACTTCTACTTTGTTACTGACTTTTAGGTAAACACTATGCATGTGTGAGGAGTGAGGCAGGACTTAACACATTGGCCTCTAATACAACAAAAGTCCTATTTAAGCCAGATGCTGATACATCCACTCAGAGAGCTTGCTGAGGCAGCGCCAAAGGCACACCCATCTGCACTTGACCACACTAGCAGCCAGATATGCTGCCTTTCATGGGCAGTTCATTTAAATCAGGCAATATGTGGCGACTCCAGAGAAGACCTTTACAACCGTTTTAAAAGGGCTTTTATAAATGTGCGTAGTCGGCATCATTTAGGAGATCAGATTAAGAACAACAAATTAGATCTTTGCTAAAGGATGGTAGTATTACAGTAGAATAATTTCAGTTAATTTGGAAGTACATGGGAGTGCAACGAACAGAAACGAGGTGTAGGCCTAGCGATACTTATCATTTAGTGAGTTGACTGCAAGAAAGTAACAGAAGACATCTATGTTAATCTAGAGTTATAACAAAATACGCTAACTGACCATGTAAAATAATATCTGGCATATATTTAACCTGTGTGAGTTTAGCCTTTGAAAGACTGTAATCACTGAAGTAATATTTCATCACATAATATTGGGAATATTTTGTTGGGTGAAATGGTTAAAAATCTTGATGTCTAGTGATGCAGTTCAGGCTTAGATAATGTTTATCTCTCCTTGTTTTCAAATTGGAGGAGTGCTGTCCCATATAGAGCGGACAACACGCAAGATATTGTGTGCAGCAATAATGATAGCTTCAGTATCGAGCCAACATTTGAAATCCTTTGGTTTTAACATTTTGTTATCTCATCTAACTGGAAATTAGAGTGTTCACCTCAGAACAGTTTAAATCCATTTCCAGGTATACTAATGAGAAAGTGGTTCAAATTGGACCTGAGAGAACTAGCATCAAGTCTAAGGAAAAGACTAAGGCAGAGCATGTCTATGAAGAATTGGAAGCTATCAACATAAAGAAGGACTATCAGTATGTTGATGAAAAGGTACCCTATGAAATGTCTAAGTTTTGAAAACAGAAGATTTTTTTTTTATGAGGAACTATGACAAATAAGATACAAACTCATCCAATTGGAATGACATTGGTGGAAAAATTATTCCAGAGTGCCGAAAAATGAGTGGAGTTTCTGTAAGAATTAATTTAGAAATGATCATTAGACATAGCTAAGGCCTATTTCTACACATATTCTGTCGTTTTAGGGTCACCTAATATTATTAAGGCAATATTCCTGGTCATTAATAAACTGAAGACACTCAACAAAGTGGTGAATGTTCTGAAGCGAAATGTAATCAATTCATTGATATAAAAATGTAATTAAGAAAATTGAGTTATTGTAGGTTCCAGTCAT
Source organism: Pleurodeles waltl (assembly GCF_031143425.1). Taxonomy (NCBI): domain Eukaryota; kingdom Metazoa; phylum Chordata; class Amphibia; order Caudata; family Salamandridae; genus Pleurodeles; species Pleurodeles waltl. The sequence continues at coordinate 740,172,355 of NC_090450.1, read as the reverse complement.
ATGGATATAGAGATATGTCCAGATGAAACAGGCCTGTCTGACATGTCTTTCAGCAACTTCACTAGACAAGGCACTGCTGAATGCCTAGCCTTCATTAAGACTACTAACTCATTGGGCTCATGTTATGATGTATGGGCAGCTAGGCTTCATAATGAGCGGTTACTCAGTCATTTGGATCTGCTGGAATTTTGTAATGCATTCCTTCTGATAAGCGATGTTTTTGAAAAATTTAAGAAACTGCAGGATATTCCTTTAATAAAGAAACCTATTCTTCACCCGGACTGGTTGGAAAATTAAACTCCAGTATATCATCTTCCTTTTACTGCTAAATGATGGGAGGAAGCAACCTTTGTCCAACTCTCAACTTAAGTGAATAAGCAAAATCTATTCCATCCAACTTGGGCAGGCTTTAAAGCTGGCTGCAGCATTAACTGTGGAGCCAGTGCTGTACTTGATGCCCTACGTTCCTGCGCTGATCAAATATATGTACTGCATTGATCCTCTTGGACCTCTCAGCAGCATTTGATTCCATTGATCACCTGACATTATTAAATAATCTGGGTGTTGATGTACAAGTGTAAAAATAGCTTAAAAAGCTTTTGATTAATGTTGAGTTAGACCCTTATCTTTGGTCCACTAGGTGGCTGAGGAGTTGGGTATGGCATGGATCGGTGCTCTAACCCTATTGTTTAATCTTTATATGGCACCACTGGCCCGTTTGATCCAGTCATGTGAACTATCTGCATTGATGTAGGATGATGATACCCAGACTTTATTTATGGTTGATGGGGTTCCGAATATCAGTGCAGCCAATTTAGAAAAATTGTCTGGAGAAGTTCCATTGGTGGATATCCCAAAAACATCTAAATCAAACAAGAGTAAGACTGATATTTTCTCAGAATTCTGTCAGTCAGTACTGCATGAGTTTCCTTTTTTGACCTGCATCTTTAGGTCAAGCCTGGCCCCTGCACATTCGGAAAGAGTCTTGGAATAAAATTTAATTCATGCCTATTAATCTCTAAATAGGTTTGCTCAATGACTAAAAACTGTTTTTCCAGGCAGCTCTTCACCAACCAGCAAAGAATATAGATTATCAATGTCTTTGTGGTTCCAGGGTTTGATTATAGTAATACAGCTTTACTAGGGCTCTTGCAAAAGCCTTGCAGAAATTGCAATTAATACCTAATGCCACATCAGACTGACACTGAGCATTAGAAAACATAAATCCTTCTCAAGGTGCCCTAATAAACTCCAGTATCTTCACTTTTTTCAGAAGGACAACTTTAAACCAGTATGCTTAGTTCAGAAAGTATTATATTGTGGTAGACGTAGCCCTGTAACCCACATATTTACATTCTGTACCTGCAGGCACATTCTACACTGGAAAAAGCTTGGTTTCCATTAGATGGAAGATATTTTGCAGTGACTGGAGCTGGGCTCTTTAACAGTTTCCCATTGAATTTGAAATTGGTGCTTTAAAAATGCTAATTAATAACAGTAAATATCCACACACAGTATTTGTTGGTATAGAAAATGACCCTGACATGCTTTAGGAGAGTTTGCACCCTACCTTCCGTTCAGTATCAGTGAGTTTCTGTTGGGTTTTGGAGTTTTGGCTTCAGCACACATGGCAATCATATGTGTGCTTTTGGGGCGAAGTCCTCTGGTTCTGAGAGGCACAGCATGTGCACCCTCCTTTACCAAGCATTAGAACTGTCAGCTCACTGGTCTATTAAGGACTGGCAGTAATGGGGACAACATATTATAGAGGCAGAGCAGGCTTTTTTTTAAAATTATTATTATTATTTTTTTTACACCCATCCCCTGCCCCGGTGAGTTGCTACTGGGCTCTCATCTGGTATTTGAATTAGTCGACAAGTCCTGTGCTACTGGGTCCATCCATGTGGGACACAGATACCACGTGTGTGTGTGGGTGTGTAAACTATATATGTGTGGCACAATGTAAATAAAGTGTGTGTTATATGTAGCTGTGGCCACACTTGAATGCATATTGATGTCCAGCACTTGGGTGACATATATGTATTGCTCAGGCTTGGCACAGTACTCCATGCCCAGTCCAGACTATCAGAGAGGGTGCCCACTCCGCCCTCCAGGCTTTGTCTTTTTGGACGAGAAGGAGGCCCTGCAGTCTGGTGCAAACATCTTCTCCCACACGCTACCATTCATCTATTAGACCCGGCAACATCATTTTGGGCTCCGGCATCACCGGCCTCCCCACTACTGACAACAGATCATTGCATACTTGCACCAGTACCTTTGACTCTACCCAGTCCTCCTCCTCTAAGGCTCCCACGTCACATTCATATTGTTCCCTCAGTGCTGTCATCGTGTCTGTGGTATTGTTTACCATTGTTTGGTATACCTTAGAGATCCCTTTTCTCCCCAAGTGAGCCATTGTGATGTATGCCTCCATGAGATTATAGTCCAGGATTGCCTTGAGGCTTTCCCGGTGTTTCTCAAGTGCATGTTCTATTTGTATTATGGTAAAATTGTGACCTATGCATTTCATATATATATCTTTGAGATATTGAAATGTGTGTATTGAGCTGCCCCACCATATGTTACCCAGCTTAGAATTTTCAATAATGTCCCAGTTTTGAAAGCCTTTTAAAGTCACTGTGTGTTTCCCACAGTTTCCGGTCCATAATGGTGTCTCCCAAATCGCACATGGTGCCCTTTGATCCACCTCAATGCATGGTACCAGCAGGTTAATGACATCAAGGTAACTAGGGGGAGGATAATGCATTTCAATGACCCATAGAGTAGATCGAACATATTATGTGGTTCTGTTGGATGACCTGAAGTTCTGCAGCAGTTGCTTGATCTGTGTGAGACTATCCCAATCAGTGGCTCCCATCATAGAGTCCCAGCACACATTGGGAAAATGCAATTTGCGTTTGTCTCCCCTTCTATATGACCTGCAGTTTGTAAGGATTGGAAGGATGTGAGTGGTATATCATTTGGATAGTTTTGTTGGGTGTAAAGCAATTAGGGAAGGGAAGATATTTTAAATAGGGCCCCTTTGCCAGCTACATTTAGAGGGAGATTTTCCCATGTCTCGTCTCACATGGGAGATTAGGGGTATGGCATTCATTTCCAGTGCTCTATCTGGTGTGAGTTATATGGATAGTGAGATGTTTAAATTGCTGCTTTGGAGGTTGACGGTCCTATGTATATCGTCCTGTGCTCCAGTTTAAGGGATGTATGTAGATTTGGTCCAGTTTATTGTAAGGCCCGATGCATCTGCATATATTTGCAGCATTTGAATCAGACGAGGTAGAGATGTCTTGGGCCACTAATATAGATAAAGACTTGGGGTTCATTACAAGTGTGGCTGTCTGGACTGCTGCCAATGTGGCTGTCCGACCGCCGATCTTGGAAGTCGGCGGTCTGGAGGTGGCAGAGATCCTAATCCACCAGGGCAGCGATGCCCTTAGGATTACACCCTCATTTACCACCAGTTTTTTTCATGGTGGTAACACCGCCTTGAAAAGGCTGGCAGAGAACAGGTGCAGGGGGATACAGCAGGCCCTTGCACTGCTGGTGCACTTGGCACTATGCAGACAGTGAACATTGCAAGGGTGCTGGTGCACTCTGCAGGCTACAGCATGGCCGCTGGCTCAATTTCGGGCCGGTGATAATGCTGTAGCCTGTTTCCCGCTAGGCTAGTGGGCAGAAAGAGGTTTTTGCCCGCCAGGCTTGTGGGAAACTCTTAATGGGGCCGGCGGGGAGGTAGCCTTTGTGGCAGCAACCTCCCCGTCAGAAGTTCAGCGCACAGTAAAAACCATCTGACTGCAAAATCCTGTTGTCTGTTTCCCCCAGGCCATTAGAAACCACTAAGTTAAGGAACCCGCCTGATCCATTCTGCCAGCAGATACATGACCAGGACAATGAAAAGGGGAAACAAGAGACATCCCAATATCATTTCATGTTCAGTGTCAAGCGGGGGACAGTTCTCCGTTCACTCTAGCCCTCGCCCATAGTTTGGGTTATAATATCGCTATATATTGACGAAAGCGGGGACCAAAGTTCATGGGTTCTGATGCTCTGAACATGAAATTCCACTGTACTGAGTCAAAGGTTTTCTCACAGTCTGTTGATACCAATGCCCAACCATCCTTTATCTCTGCAGATAGAGCCATTGCTGTATGAAGCCGCCCTAAGCAGTGTCTGTTACCATGTTCTGGCATGAACCCATTTTCATCTGGGTGTATCACCATTCTTATTATCTTCAGTAATCTTTTTAGCCACATTTTTTGTGAGAAGCTTTGTCTCTAGGTTAATGAGAGATGTCTGTATGACGTACAGTGATTAGATGGTTTCCCAGGTTTCAGAAGCACAGAGAAATGGCTCTGTGTAAGTAACATGGTAGCTCCCCGGGTGCTAGAGCTTCAATGTACATTCCCATCAGCAGCAACATCAAAGGTGACACGTATTTCTTAAACAGTTCAAGCAAGTACCCATTAGGGCTTGGTGTTTTTTCCTGCGGTAGTGATTGAAATGCTACTTTGATTTCATCTTCAGTCAGGGGGTCCTCCTTGGATAGTGCTTGCCTATCCAAGAAAGAAGTTTGCTTTCAGTTGGAGTCGGGAGTTGCTCCTCGGTAAGGTGACTGTTGTATAATGCCAATTCTAGAGCTATCAGTTTGGGGTCTGTTAATTTATTTTCCGCCAATGAAGTTATGCTAGGGACAGTCCGGAGCTCTAGGTCTCTGTTCGCAAGCTAGTATAGTAATTTCTCTGCCTTGTCCCAATCTCATCTATTTTATATTGCGTTGCCATGAGAGAGAGGAATAGGGAGAGGCAAGAAGTTCTTGCTAAAGTGACAGTCTCATCATTTCTATCTTATGCTGTAAGTGTTTATCCCAGGCCCTTCACCCACAGCTTTACGGATTGGTTCATTGAGCTGAATTGACAATATTTCTGTTTTTTTGCTGCTTTTGGATAAAATATTACCTGTCTTTGTAAAACTGCCTTCAGTGCTTCCCAAATTACTGTCTGTGAGTGCACCGAGCCCTTATTGAGTTCAACATAATCCGTGATCAGCTACCTAAGGAAGTTGACAAAGGCGGCGTCCTGCAACCTCCATGATCTCAGGTGCCACATCCAGTACCTGAACGATGGCGATTTTATTGTTATCATTATAGGGCCATAGTCAGTCAGGATGCCGGGTAAGATCTGTGCCTGCACTATCGTAGTGGTGTCCACGGAAGTTAGAAAGAAATAGTCAATCCTGGACGAGGATCTGTGTGAGTGGGAGTAAAACGTGTATTCTTTAGTGCTAGTGAAATAAGCACCATTCCTCTGTAAGGGCTACGGAATCGGCCCAAGCACTTAAGGTCATGGATTTGCGGATCTGTTTGTGTAGACGGTGGGATTCAGGACAGAGTTGAAATCCCCTCCCACTACTGTCCAACTTTTACGCTTGGTTTTGAGTTGGGTAGTAAGGTAAAGCTTCAGTACACTAGTGGGAAAGGCTCTCGTTATTACAGTTAGAGCCCAGTAGTCCCTGACTTCCCTATGACTCCTGAAAGCTTCCCACACTATGCATATGTATATACATATTAAAACATGTGCAGAAGCGCCCTTTCCACTGTATTACTCTCCATTCAGATCATCACCTTGCCCTGCATTGAACAACTGAAGCTTAACAAGTAGGGGGTGATCTACAATTAGGGGAGGAGGTATCGACATCCAGTCCAATAAAATCATGTGTGCACGACGGCTCAACTGTTGTAGAATGCGACTCTGCTCCCCATCATTTACTGCACTTGAAACAGATTCTGCCAGTGTACCGGGGAATCTACATTTGTCCATATAATCACCCTGCTGTGTAATGCTCTTATGACCTGTTAAACAGTGCACATTTAATCCCTCTGTACTGATACTATTCTGCACAACTCTGTATACTCTCTTCCTCAGCCTTACTGCTTCCCATGACTTTATTTCTTTGTTAAACTCTGTTCATCTGCACTTCAGTTTTTGAGAAAATGAATAATGGAATTCAAAAAAGAGATTCTAAAAAATGTTGTTGTTAATAGAAGCTTTACACCTTGGGTTTCTTTAGAATATACTGTTCCAGAGTCTTCGTTAAAAATCTTAATAAGTAACGATTGGACTATCCACTTAATGAGAGAGCTCCTCATACACTGGACTCTCAATTTATGAATTTCATAATCTACTGCAATTCTCTCGGCAGCTGAGAGCCAATTCGTTCAAAACCCTTTTTGGTGGGCTTTCAATCTTGCGCCTGTCTTTAGATGGATTGATTTTCAAGACAGATATAAATCTCGATACTCCAAAAGTAGCTAATGAAACCTGTTCACGAGAAAGGAAATATAAATTACCCTCCTATTAACATTTAATCTCTGACGAAGTAGGAAAACTGTATGCCTGGCAATTACTAAACTTTGCGACTTTATGGTCGAGAGAGAAAAGCCTTATTTTGAATTATTAGGTCACCTCTGCTGCTGCTTAGTGGACTGTCGTTTAACTTTTGGTCTAATTTAGATTTTATGTCAAAGTTTTTACTTCTCGTATCCACTTGTAGGGAATTGCCTGCAGTGGATCTATGTTCTAGCCCCTATCTTTTTCAGCCTAATCTGTGTCAGGAAACCAAAGGCAAGGATTCTGCTTAAACTTGTTTTTTTAATTCTCAGGAGTCTAACATAAGAACAAAAAACCCAATTAGTAGACCTATATTTACTTAGAATCTCGGGGAAAAAACACTGTCAAAGTCCTTCCATCCAGGGCATAAGCCCTCAGAATAAGCAGAACTTCCTCTTTCTTCGCTGCTCAGGAGCCGGAATAAGTGCTTGTCCACCTTGAGGCTTTTGTTCCGGATAGTTGTAGACTTGGCACTTGGTTAATTATGACAACTGTCTAGGATGTGCAGAAGAGGTGTGTATTGGCTCATTCCCCTTTTTTCCTTATAGGTACCTGTGAGCCGATCTAATACAGTAATAGAGGACTTTGCTCGCATGGATATCGTGCGTCGCTTCTGCCTGCTATCCATGCTACCTTACCCATGAAGCAGGAGCATGCTTTAGGTGAATGATCCTGGGATCTGTGAGCTCTGCCTTCCTTAGAACGCTTGGGCCACATCAAACGGTGGAGCAAGAGCACAGTTCTAGTGCTAGACACATGTGTTGAGTTGGAGAGGAGGCTTGTTGCACCACGGAGGCAGAACACAGTCAACCAGAAGATCCATTGAGAGATGCCGCAGAGCACCTGTAAGTGCAAGTAGTCTGCCACTGCTTGTGCCGCCGCTGATGAAGGATATGGAAAGATGGTGGAGAGCACAGGGTTTTTCAGCAGTCTTCTTCTATGCACCCCAACTCCTTGATAGCTCCTTAAGCAGTTTCTTTGTTTGATTTCTGTTTAGCCATTTTTCTTCAGGTGCCACCCATCCTTGAGCGTCCTTCAGCGTAGGACTGTAGGGCCCGAGAGCAGTACTTACCTGACCCAGCCACAGATGGTTGAGTTCCCTAAATAAAATATGTTGGCTTGGCGCCTGAGGGGTTACCTACAGCACAGTAGTGGTGTTTTATACTTATCTTCTCGTGCCAGAAAGTGTACCTTGATCTATGGCTTTGGACTGGGACCAGGGCATTTATAAGAGGCATGTGAGTAGCAGTGTATGTATTTTGCAAATCAGACCGCTGTGAATACCATGCTACACAACCTGGGAAGACAATTATTGTTCTGGGTGGCTGCCAAGAGTTTATTCCCTCTCTCTCGAGGGAAGACCCATGAGCCCCATCAGCCGTCACATAGTAGGGCTAAAAGAAAGCATGACCCTCTAGGATCACTTGATGCGTTCGAGTGAGTCGGAGGTGCTTTTCTGAATAGATTACAAGTTCCAGGTCATGCTCCTCTCAACTAGAGAACAATCCCACCAACTCTCCGAATAATCTGGGGATCCGCACTGAATCTTCTGTCACAGAGGATGACACCAAAGATAAGGAAGGCCAGATGAGGAATAGGGAGAGGAGTTAGATGAGGAATCTAGCACAAGTAGGCCAAGGTGCCATACGGTTGAATAAACACCCACACCACGAGCTGAGACCTGCCGCAAGGAAGTGCGTTCAGATATGCTGGACCCTGAAGACATCTGATGCTCAAGTTCCTCGAAATTGGTTTTAGCAGAAAAGGTGACATAGTCAGGGGCTTAGCTACCAGTGGTGCAGCCAGTGAAATGCACCAGGGCCCAGAAGTTAAAGGGAGCCCAACTACAATAGTCCCTTGAGCCCTGAGAGGACACGTACACAACCATGTTGAAGTTCCGAAGGTGAAGAAGCATTAAAGATAACCACTTTTTTCTGTTTTTAACATGTCACATTTGCTGTGCGTTCAGTGACAGAGGTCGAATGTCAGTCTAGTCTTTTGATAAATTGCAGCTTACTCTTTTAACATGGAGACTGGTGTTTACGTTTTTTGCCTTACTGCAAAGTGTGAGGATTTTGTAATGTGAACTATTTTTAAATCTTGCTGATGTGAAAGGAAAAGCTGCGGGTTGTAATTACATATAAATGAACTGTACAAATATTTCGAAATAAATAAGCAGTTAGGAAAGCACAAATTAAATGTTTTTTTTCTGTTTCTAAAGTGTGATGGAACCAAATATTTTAAGAGGATGGGCAAATGACAACTATTCACTCAAACCCAACTTCTACCCATTATTGTTTGTGGGCTGCATAGGTAAATTATGTCTCTGCAAATTTAAAAGTAATTTCGATGGAAAATGTTGCATCTGTAAATGACCATGACTACCAGCCCATGCTTTCGTATTATATTTTTGACAGTGTGCTCCTAAAGACAACACCAGCTCCATACTACACCCTTATCACTGTTACGCTGAAAGGGCGTGGTTCACTTGTGGCACTTGCTCTTTGTGTTTTGCTTGGATTCTTCAGAATCCCCATGAATTCAGTGATGTAACATTAATGGCAGCACCAACATCAGTCTGAAAATTGTTCCAGCACCACTGCCTGTTAGGTCCACAGTAACTCTTACAGAACTGGGAGCTCGCTGTTAGCTCCATCCACTTCCTTCAGATGCAAGAGTCAGTCTTTGAGGAGCAGAATCTGCTGAAGCACCTGTGGAGCCACTGTGAAATCCTCGCTGTGCATGCATTGAATGGCCTTTTGTAAATGAAGAGTGCTTCTTTCGTCCATAGCTGCCTGACACCAGCAGAGGCCAAAAAGAAAGATATGCACATGCTGCTGGGTAGCTTCTGAAGACAAGACAGTCACAGTGATCAGCTTGACAGGCAGAGGGCAGACATTGGCAGTTAATAAAAGAACGTAGACTTAATTAGGACAGAATGCTGGAACCGAAAAAATACATGATTTGCGTGTTTTATTTATGCTAAAAACAAATGCACAGGTAACTTTAAAACAACGTCTTAGGGTCGCTAATGCACAATTTTCCTTACTTAACCAGACATAGGAATAGCAATCCTACGAGACCTGCTGGAACCAGCCAGAATCACTGAATACAAAATGTTGCTTTACAGAGTGAAATACTGAGAGAATGAGTGACTCGAGTAACTGTTATACACAGTACTGTAGTAGAGGTGGAAGTGTCAACAAGCTAACAGGGAGAGCTGGGTTAAGGGCCTGTCTTGGTTCTAAGAGCCCCAGGTACAAGCTAAACCATGGGAACATTTGGCATGATAACCGTGCAAAAAAATATTATGTAACAATATGATAATGTCTTTGAAATTCAGAAAAATAATATTTCTTTGATAAGTGTTTCACCTTAGAATATCAGACTATATCACTGCATTGAAAGGTGTTTATTAAAAGTGATAGTTTTTAAACATGAGCTTAGAAACATTCATGCCCCCACACCTCACTCCAACAACAACTGTTAGTGAACTGAGAGGCAAGTCTGTTGTCATGTGCACCCTATATGTGGGCCAAATTCCTATTTTACACAGAGCAACATTATAGCCCATTAAGTCAAACAAAAGATATTTTGTAGAGCACAGATCAGAGCAATAATGAAACTAGGAGACACAATAAAAACATTGCCTAGGATCACAGAATTTGATCCAGCAGCTAAGGTGGGATTGATCCCATGTTTTCTGGTTTCACATTGTGTAATTCAGCCCCTAGAGTGGTATCCCTTTCTTGCTCCTTTTTGACATCAAAGTTAAGTGTTTTTTCTTCCTTTCTTGGTGCATGTGGTTAGTGCGATGGTTGCAGGGAAGTGAATTATTTCAGCATTAAGATTGGCTGCATGATTACACTAACTGATGCAGTGTGATTTCTCTATGATATGTCAATTTCACCCACTGTAATGTTGCAAACTAGTTTGCAGTTTTGGTTTGTATTTTGCTTTTGCTGTTTTGTATGATAGGAAATACTTAACAAATACAAGAATGATTAGCGTTGTTCATCCCTCAGATGGCAAGAGCAAATGGGGGATACCTTGCTGCTGCAAACTGTGGAGGGTTGCCTCATATAATTTTATGCAACTCCCTAAGAAACTAGAAAGATTGCAAAATGTAATAGCTATCATGAAGGAACATTTTTGCATTTTCAGGAAGTTTTACATCAGTCCTAATTGATTACTGGAGTTTCATTCAACAAGAGACCAGAAATGGGAGTAATTGGGAAACCTGGAATGTTCTTCAAGTTCAGGTGCCTTGCACAAAGAAAGACAAAGTGATATTTCTCCTGGAGTTTTATTCAAGGTGGAAGGACTGTGATTGGATGTAAGTGCTTCCTCCTGGACTCATGGGAAATATAGTCCTGATAGTTGGTGTTCTTTTTGTTTAACCTCTAAGAATAAAAAGAAGAAAGATATATAAATCTTGCCTTCATGTCCTTAACAGGATTTAAACTTTCTTTCACGTTCACTTGGACATTTTGCGTTCTTAGCTGATTGGCCAAAGACATTTACAGATATTCACACTTTTCCCCAAAGATAGGAAATGAGCACTCATCTTCCCTTACTTTATGCCAATGATATTTTGCAATACAGACTGGTGGGACATCAAAGGAACCCGAAAGTCCTCAATTGCTACTATAAGTTCACAATGAATACATACAATAGCAAGACATTAATCTTTGGAAAAAAAACACTGTTTTTTGGTGGCTATTGAATGTAAAATTTGAGCAAGTGGCATCCTATAAATACTCAAACCTGAATGGTGGTATACATCTGCCACTCATTGATCTAGAGTATTAGCCACAGTAAATTATCTTTGCTACTTTGATCATTTATATACTAGGCTTTCAACTGCTCTGCTGGCCAAAGCCTTTGTTAGTAAAGTAATACTCCTGGGACTTTATGGAGCTGAACGTTAAGCATTGGTTCCAAGAGTTAACTGATTAGTTAGAAGGGTGTTGTTTGACCTGCCTACTTTCAGCTGTTCCCCCGTGCTGTGGTCTAAGTCTTTAGATTGGAGCTTAATGTTGTGGCTTGGGCTGGAACATGACTGCTGAATTGTGTTGTTTAAGATTTATATACATCTTGAGATATTGTTCTCTTCAAGATAAATTATCCTATGCATGTTAGAATACATTGATGAATGTCATGTAAAAAAAAAAGCGTAGTTGTTTAGTTCAAGAACCATATAGATAAAACAAACAATAACAAATAGCAAAGTACATAAAATGTACAATATCATTAAAACCATACTTAACCTCTTAAGTGCGGATATCGCCCAATGGCGGACACCTGCACTACCTCCTCAGTGCAGCAGTCGGCCATTGGCTGACAATGGGGAGGTATATAATGGCCCTTCTGGAGCACTGCACCAGAGGGATTATTTTATTTTTACCTCGGGCTGCCCAGGAGGAGCTTTCTGAGCACCCTGAGTATTTTTTGTTTGTTTACTGTAATGATGATCGGCACACAGGGCGTGCTGACATCATTGTAGTAAAGGAAAAGTAAAATAAGCTGATGGGCTTGTTTTACCTACACTACATCAGTGCTCAAGGGCATATCTTAGCGTCTGAAGCACTGATTATCTTGGGAGAGGTATTGTTAGAAAGGGGAGAATCTCCCCTTTGCAATGATACCTCTGCCCAGTGGATCCCTTCTTGGGGTTTGCCACAGGAGATCGGTCCCCAAGCAGGAATCGACACACTAGGGAATTTGGTGGAGCAGCCCCTTGGGCAAGGGCTTGTGCTCCGCCCACCCCCTAATGATTTCAGTCTTTCTGCCCTACAGAGGGTGGGGTAATTACCCTCGATCTGCCCTCAGAGGAATAGAAAGCCCGCTAAACACCAGTGACATTCTTTCTGCCCCCAGAAGGGTGGATGGTACTAATTACCCCCAATCTGCTCCTCTACGGGGGCAGAAAGCCCTACTAGACACTATAAAAATAAATATGGGGGAGGGCTGTGGGGGCTGCCCACTATGGGCAGGGCCATGCTCTTCCAACAAATCTGGTGACAGTCTTTCTTCCCCCATGGAGGGCAGATGGAGGTAATTACCCCCATTCTGCCCCCAGGGCAGCAGAAAGCCCACCAGAAACCAGGGAATGTTGTTTTTAAACAAATATAGGGGTGGGGTGCCACCATGGGCTTGGCCTTGTCCCCCTCAACAAGGAGCCAGACAGTCTTTCTGCCCTTTCCAGTGGGAGGATGGGGGTAATTGGGCAGAAAGCCCAGTAGACACTAGGGAAAAAACATAGGGCTCGGGGCTGCCCACCATGAGCATTGTCATGCCCCGACCCCAGAAGGCCACAGACAGTCTTTCTGCCACCCCTCACCCCAGGGGGAGGAGTGGGGCCTATTACCCCAATATTCAACATTATGTACCAGCAAGATCACTAGACACCTGGGGCAGAATTTATGTAGTATTTTTGTAGGGGGGGAAGAGTACCCCCCCGGCTATGGCCAAAGCTCTCCCCCACCTCGCAGCCCAGTAGACTTTCTGCTCCATGCCCCCCCCAGGGGTGGATTAGGGTAGTCACCTCAGTTTGCCCCTGGGAGAACATGGAGCCAAAACAAACAAAAATAAGGGGCATCCTGCTCTGGCATCGAGCCATACCCCCACCCCAGAAGGGGCACTAGTGTTTTTCTGCCCCACTGGGGGCAGGTAGGAGTTGTGTCCAATTGGTGAGGTTGCCCCCAATATGCCTTGGGGGGCAGGGGTTAGAAACGCCACCTGACAGCAGTGATTTAGTCTTTGGGGTAAAAGAAAGTGATGTGGGTGTTGCATTCTGATTTGCCCCATTTAGGATGGAGGTGTGGCCAGTACCAGAGTATAACTCCTGCACTGTTTTCTTTTGCCCCAAAGGAAAAATACCTGGTGGTGGGTGGGATTTCCGCACCCACCCGCCCACCCCCGGCAAGTTTGGGTCAACCTTCCGATTTGGAACAAATCTCTTATCTGCCTGCAGGGGGGGGTGTGGCAGAAAGAGACTATAGCCTCTTCTGGGGCAGGGGTAATGCTCGATCTCGGCTTAGGCTGCGCCTTCCTTTTTTTTCTTTTTTTTCTCAAAGCATTTTGATTTTCCTGGTGTGTAGTGGGCTTTCTACTCCCTTCAGGGGCGAATTGAAGGCAAACCCGTCTGGCCCTGGTGGGGTGGAAATAGGGGGCATGGGTCCCACTGAATTTGGTTTGACCTCTTCCTGTCGCGGACACTAGTCCCAGCCACCCGGTGGTGCAGCATTTTTATCGGCACAAGTTGGGTAATGCAGGGTGGTAGAAAAGTCTGTGGATTCTGGACATTGCCATCACAAATATGAAAGGAAAATGTGTGATTTCAGGCAGTGCTTGAGGTTTGCAGGACATTGTTGGTAAGAAAACCTCATGAGTTCCACACAAGGCACAGGCCACCCTGGAATCCCCCGGTTGTCTAATCTTCACAAAGGTTTGCATGGGTTGGTGCCCCAGCACAGTCCCAAATACCGCAGTTTCCCTGATTGCTTATCTCGGAACGTAGTGCTTCAGGGTCTTTATATGGTCTTGTGGCTCACCGACACAAGAGTGGTAGCATTCTTATCAGGGGACAAGTGGGAACTAAGGTGGTAGGAAATATGTGGCTTCTTGCAGATTACAGAACTTTCAGTCACAGAAAATGTGTGTGTGTTTTTCCCCACAAAGTTTGACATTTGCAAGGGCTTCTCGGTAAAGTTACCTAGGGAGAGCCATGCAAGCCACACACCCGTAAACTCCAAAAGTGTGCAAGTTTGCAAGGCTTTCCCAGTCCACTTTGCAAAAGAAGGGTCAGTATTAAGTGGAAAAATGTAATGGATCCATGTTGCGTTTGGGCCCTTTCCTGTCATGGGCACTAAGCCTACCCAGAAAAGTGACATACCATTTTTTATCGGGAGACTTTGGGGAATTCAGCCTTAAAAGTAGTTTGTGGTTCCCACAGAGTCCAAAACTTTCCATCATAGAAATATAAGGAAAATGTGTTTCTTAGTCAAAGTTTGAGGCTTGTGAGGGATTCTGGGTACAAAAACGTGGTCATTTAGCTATATTTGCCTATTTTTGAGATCCCCTCCAGGGGAATCCACCAACCCTGGGTACCTTTAGAATTCCCAGGATTTTTGAACAAAAAAGGATGCAAATTTGGTGTGGACACCATCTAGGGAAAAAAAAGTTTGGAACCTTAAGCACGAACTGGCAAATACACAAAATGGGCTCAGCACTGGGGGTGTGGGATGGGGGCTGGGCAAAGGCCCAGCAGTTAAGGAGTTAAAAAGATTCATTTTTTTAAAACAACAAAAAAGTTCTTAAACTGATAGCAAATTATGGATGCATAGAATTCCTGACTTTCACAGCGCCATTTAAAAAATCTAGAACTTGCAGAGCAGATTAGATAGTCCGGGAGCATTTGTAAATATGTAAAAGTGGGTCCACATTGTGCAAAATTAAGCTTTAACAGTGGTATCAAATATTGTTTACGAATATACCTAAAAAACTGACAGAAAAAATTAAATGCAAAACCACCTGTCTGGAGATATTATCACAAGGGCAGAATAAACAGTGCTTGGAGGGACCTTAATCCTTTGGGACAAATAAAATAAAGTACTCTGTGCTCAATCTAAAATGAGTTAGCAGAAACATATGGCTAGTGTATGAACCTGGGTAAGGTAGGGCTCAAGTACAGGGAAGGTTTTTAAAAGTATGTGAGATCTTACAGTAGATTTCAGTGACTCAGACTGTTCTTTTTCTGAATGCGTAAAATCTAAAAATTTACTTGTAACGCAACCAACATCTAGCTTGGTGATTGCAGAGAGATTTGCAAATAAAGCGGGCTTCAGAAAATATTCTATATATAATTAAAGCAAGGGATTTCCCGACACAATCGAAAAAGAAAGATTGTCTTTTAAAACTGCTCTTTTGAAGATCGTCTTAGTTTTGCACTAAATTGAGATCCAGTAGAAAAGAGGCCAAGGCTGATAGCATCCTCCATATAAACTTGGCCAAGCTCCTCAAGGGAAATATAGCTGGGGCAAATCTGAGGTACTGCAAAAAAAAATCTATTTTCTTTCGATTGAAAATTAGATCGACTAACATATGCCCAAATACCTGCACGATAACTAGCAGTACAGTTAGCTCTTTAATTTTTAACATGGTTGTAAGTGGTTTGGAACCTGTATTGTTTTGTAAATTCTTTTTAATGGTTTGTTTTTAACTTATATGTGTGGCAAAATCAAAAACAACCCCCATGGACTTAACAGAGTGTTGCTTTCTAACTTATTGAAGATGGTGCCACTTTGTCAGAGTCAAAAGGGACTGAGAATGACATGACTCTGTCAAAGGCTTAGCATTGTGATAGCATAAGATGTGGTTTTGGTTAAATTAGGTATCTGCACCATGGCAAATGTCTTGGTGAGATTGGTGGAAAGTTCAAGACTATACATAAAATAGAGTCCAGGAGATTCTCAATACCATTGTCTGTTCTTGAGATAAGAAAGGTGTCATCAACATAAAGTAACACAGGTGGGACAGGTTCCTGCACCCAGCAGGTCTAGATTGCACTTAAAATAAAAAGAAATGGGGCAACTATCCAGTTTTGCTCCTCCATAGTTTAAATTGACATAATCAAAGCATTCTCCCCCAATACCATGCCTCACTCTAGCTAAAAGATCAACATGAACTTCTCATTGTCATTATTAACTCCGATGGACTTCATAATTGACCAGAGCTGAAATGTATTTGCTATGTCAAAGCCTGAGCTTAGTTCCATAAATGCCATGTGAATAGGCCCTTAGTTGTAGCTGCTGTTTATTAATGATCGGGTACAGACTGAGACGTTGGTCTGTAGTACTGAGGCCTGATATTAGGTTTTTGTTGTGGGCCCAGATGGAATACCTGTCAATTAGGACTCTTTCTGCAACTTTTACTATTGAGTCGATCAATGGGAATGGTCTGCAACAGACAGGATAACTTTTGTTACCTTTCCTAAAGACTGCCACTATGGTGGATTGATACCAAGCTTGCTATGTGAAATGATATTTATTTAATATAATGGTTAATGTGGGGCTGAGATCAGTATTAGGTATGTATAAGTCCATTGGCCCACCATTAGGTCCTGGGACATTACCCGTAGGACTGTTAATCATAGCCTCTGCAACCTCTTTGAATGTATATAAAAGTGGAGTATCTTTCAATGACTCAAGTAGTTGATTCTCAGAGGGTGAAATTACAGGTAAACTCAATATAAGAATATATCTAACTAATAATATGGGCCGTCAAATTGGCTGCTTGAATAGAAGATACAAGAGATGATGGATGATTCACTCCTAAAAAGAGGTGTTTACGCTTAGAACAGACTCCTGATCATTCGTGGCACAAGCAACTTGCAGTTTGTCCTAAGCCTTCTTTCTCAATTCTGACTTCCAAAATGTAATGACTTGTACATATGAAAGTGTACACCTAGCATTTTTATTCTTGTTGTGAAGAATCTAATTCAAAATGAAGATTGTTGAGTGCTCGAGAACATGAATTGTTAGTATCCTCTTCACTGTAGTTGAAATAGTATAAAAAAGGCTAAAACGGAATTGTAATCAGCTTCTGCATGTAGACAACAAAGGATTTCATTGTTGCAGCTTGATAAATTAATCAACAAGGATTTGGGTTTACAGGTTCCCAACATTTTTAGTTGACTGTATCTGAAGTCCCTTGAATATTTAAAAATGCCAGCAGCTCTAAAATAAGTCTAAACAAGGGTGATAAAAAGTAGATTATAATTACTAAGGGTTACTAATTACTAAGGATACAATGATTTCAAAATCATTCACACACAAATATGTGTAATCAACGCTGCTAACACAATCTCTCTCCATAAAAGTGCGGACTAAAGCTTTGACTGTAATAACATGTCATGTGAGTTTAATATATTAAAATAATCCAGTAAGGTGTTGAGGGCTTAGCCGCCTGAACCATGCCTAAAACTATGAGAGTTGCTAATCATGAAATTATCAAAATTAAAATTAACTAAATAAATATTATGTAGCATAATATAAATTTAAATCACCCACACTCGATAGGGAATGTGACTAGTGAAAGGTACATTTAAATTCATACAAAAAACAATGAAGTAATGTACCAAGAATCATTGTAGTTACTGGAGATAACCATAACTTTAACTGCTGAATTTCTAAGGTTTTTGGTAAGTAAAATGTGAACCTAACTATAATGACCCTGTAACCTTTGTTTTTTTCCAGTAATTGTCTGTTTCTTTTTCTCAATGTTAAGTAATATTTAATTACTTTACTTAATCCAACCATACCCATGCCCGGCCGAAGGACTTGCATGGCAGGTGTTGGCTGTAGGGCCTGGCCTGCGGCCAACCCTCTTTAAGCAGCCCAACTCCTGACCTGCGGCCAAGCCCACTATAGGCACCCAACCCTGGGCTGAGCGCAGTGGGGGTTGGCCACAGGGACTAGCCTGTTTCTAGGCCCTGTAGGCAACCCCCCTCAAAGGGCACCCCTTCCTGCCTGATTTGAGCCTCAGTGCCCCCATTCCCCGGGACCCAACCTATTACTAAAAGGGGAGGGCTGACATGCAGTCCCCTTACCCGGGCCAATTTTGGTCCGGGGATCCCATCCCCACGCCTGGCAAATTATTTTTAGGGGAGAGGTGTGTGGTCCCCCTCCCTGGGCTGATTTTGGCCCTAGGGACCCCATCCCTCAGAACCCGGCCAATTACTAAAAAGGGGAGGAGAGCCACGCAGCCCACCACCCGGGGCTGATTCTGGCCCAGGAACCCCAACCCACAGGGCCTGACCAATTATTATTAGGATAGAGGGGCAGTGTGTGACCTCTTTATGCATTTTTACAATAATGTTTCACTGCAGTGTTTCAATATAATTCCCCAGCTTCAGAGTTTCATCTGCTGCATTATCGGATCTAATTTTGATGTTGTGATCTTCCTGGGCCTCTGACCAGTGTCAATGCGTGTTTCAGTAAAATCGCAATCACCTGTGGGATATCTTTATCAGGGCGCAAGAGTCCTAATACACAAACCGGGGTGGGGGGGTAAGACTGGGTCTGAATGGACCAAATGGAAAACTCCAAAGAGCTAGAATAATGAAAAAACAAAAATTAAATACTAAAAAAATGCCCTAAAAGGCTTCAAAGACTATACAGAATAAAATAATAATTATTATAGCTCTTTGGAGTTTTTTGTTTTGGTCCAGACCACCCCGGTTTGTGTGGAATTTTATTGAAACACTGCAGTGAGACATTATTGTTACTATATTCTTATTGACATTTTAATACCATCTGTGATCATGCCAACTCATGGCTTATAACCAAATTCAGCACACTAAATGTTTGACTATTTCACCCTGTTGTTGTAATAAAGTGATTAGCAATGTTTACCAATGATGTTGTGACTTATGGGACCTTATGGGATCCTAAGTGGATGTTTTTAGAGATTGTGTGCAATATGTATTCTGTATGATGTATGGTTTGGTGAGTGTGAATGGATTTTTAGGTGAGGGGGTGAAAAGTTTTGATGAGTTATTTTGTATATGTTTTTGTGCACCAAGAAACATTATAATGTAAATAGAATGTATGACATATTTGCTCTTCATTGGGAGATATTGGTCAATTTTAAAAATGATTAGCAAAAATGTCAATAAGTATTTGAATATTGATGTATTAGTTGGTAATGATATATTTGGCTCCAATGTTAATCTTTATAGAGTGAGTCGACTTTTTATATTAGTGTGTCTGCAGAACTTCTTCATGTGCATATTCCTACCTTGCCCCCTTTTCTTTGTTTTTATCTTTTTGTTTGAGACTCAGCTGAGTCCGAGTCCCAAAATGGCTGCCAATACCTCCTTGTTGAAGTGCTGGCAGCCAATCAGATCTCTGCATAAGATCAGTTGGATTCACAAAGTGTTTATGCCTCTAGATACACAAATTTGGCTTTCTTTTAATATCTCAAACTACTGAACGGATTTAGACTGAATTACAAAAAGGACTCTTTCTGGACCAAGAGCCTCCTTTCCAAATTTGGTGTAATTCCATCCAGTGGTATGGTCAGTGGTCGAATTGAAGTCCCTGTGGAAAAGTGCATGTGGAAAAAGTGTTTTCAGATCCACCCCTTTTTCCCGGCCCACGCTTGACGAAACACCCCGAAGCTTTCAACACAGCAACTGAGCTGTTCTATAAATTTTGAACATTTTGTGAAGATTCACCAAGTGGCGCCAAAGTTATTGCCAAAACGAAAAACGCTTTTCCTATGGAAACTACTGGCAACTGCCAGTAGATAGCATATTAGCATATATGTATGTGGATATATATATATATATATATATATATATATCTTTCTCCAGATGGCCCCTGTCTATGCGTGCTCCCTTAAGTCGGTGCTCTTGTCAGGGACGGGCCAGCCCTGTAAACAATTCTCCACGAAATGACACAAAGTTATACATGGCACACACAGGAATCCTTGTGTTTGATGTTTATTCTTACAACAGAAACGAGTAACCCAAACACCACCAACGCGTTTCATCCACCAAGGTCTTGATCAAGACCTTGGTGGTTGAAACGAGTTGGTGGTGTTTGGGTTACTTGTTTCTGTTGTAAGAGTAGACCAACTACTCAAACTCTGAATTTGATCACTGAGCACATAGTTTTGTCCTTCTCGAACAAGCTTATTCAGAAATCCCTGGGGATGAACGTGGGCTAATGTGAAGGCTCCTTTTGAACATAGATCTCTGGCTTCCTGGTCTATTGCAGTGCATTCTTCCTGTTAAAAACAGTGTCCTGGGTTACAG
This sequence comes from Pleurodeles waltl, assembly GCF_031143425.1. Taxonomy (NCBI): domain Eukaryota; kingdom Metazoa; phylum Chordata; class Amphibia; order Caudata; family Salamandridae; genus Pleurodeles; species Pleurodeles waltl. The sequence goes on along the minus strand of NC_090450.1, from coordinate 740,152,126 downwards.
ACATGACTTTGAGAATCCGTAAAGCTCTGTATGTAACCCAACAGCTATCTGCTTTACCCAGGCGTCTTCCATCAGGGTCTGCCATGCGGGGAGAAGCTTTGCCAACCATCCCCCTAATTTTAAATAGTTTAAATAGAAAAAACGATAATCTTCACCTGAGAATCCTACAGGCGCTGTGGCTGTTCCCTGCAAAATTCCTTCATCACCACTCCTGCTGTGGCTTTGGGAGTCAAAGAATCTCACTTGTTCCTGGTATTGTCCACTGTGCTTAAATGCTTAATTTTGTGGAAAGTTTGGAATGTTGATTGACCAGTCAGGCACCCCACCCCCCACCTTGCCCTTTCCTGTCACAAATTCTGGTACAGAAGACTGTTATTTCAGGATTTTGCCTTGTCCAGGGAGCTGAATGCTGTCAGTGAACTTGTTCAGCTCCTTCACGAAAGTTTGGCCAAAGAATCTTCTTTCTGCCGCTATTGCAGCTTCACAGTAGACCAGTTCCCTAAATTTTGGAACCACCCTAATCAAGAGCAAGCACCTCCATCCAGTGGCCATGACATAGTTGGTGTTGCCCAAAAAGCAAAGCATACATGGCGTCCAGCCTGACAAAATCTCCGGTGGAATTAAGGAGCTTGAAAGTTTGGCCTTTTCAGACATATCAAAGATTTTCATAAGGAGTATCAATGTGCCCAGTATTTTCTTCTTACACGAGGTCCCAGACCTATCAGTGCACTTTGGGTCCTTGACAGATTTAGAGAGGAAGGTTGCAGTTTTCCCATCGGTTTCAGGCATAATTGCCATCTTCCCTTGGAGCGAAGAGCAAGTGTTTTCAGCCCTCAAGCGACCTTTGATCTCACTATTGAGAGACTAGTAGATCCTGCCTGTGATGTAGTGGGCCACTTTCTCCACCCGCACCCACTCTGTGGATCTGGAATGGTACAGATCTTCCGACTCCAACATGTCTGAAGCCTGGGCTGGGTCTTGTCCTTATGTAGTGCCTCTTAGCACCTGGATGCCCAGGTTTAATAAGGCCCAGTTTGCATCTGAGACATCAAAGGATTCTTCTGCCTTGATAGCAGTTTCCCACTCTAGGACCACAGGGCAAAAAAAAAAAAAGTAAACTTGGTGCCAGCTCTCTCTTCTGAAGACAGTGAAATTGATTCCTACAGAAAGCATCTTCAGAACTGCTGTTTAAACCTTTGTGTTCTTACATCTGAATGGTGGTAACTCCCTTCTTTATGGCCTCCTAGACTCTACACTGCCCTACCCTTAAAGACATATCTCATTCAGACCCTGAGAAATATGAGCACATCAACACCATCCTGATGGAACTCCATTGGTTTCCCTTGCTGGCCCACCTGATCTTCAAAACCAGCTACATCATTTACAAAGCCATCATGACCAGCGGACAAGCTCACCATCTCTGGTGGCTCTTGGCACACCTGCAGCCAGGAGATCATCAGACTTAACAATATTAGGTGGCACAGGAGTTCATCCCAAACAATTCACCATTGATACCAGGCTGGTGTTATGTCAACAGAACCAGAGCAGACGTTCCTCTTGCACAGCTTGACCTCCAGTTGGATGGAAAGGGGGCTCAGATGTTCTCTGCAGGGTGGGAGTTTGACCAGTCCTTACCAACACCTTGTGTGCTTGGCTTTGCTTACCTGGATGAGATGGAGGCTGTGGTGACTCCGAGCTGAAGCTAGATGGAAGCTGCACCTTTGGGGATATCTGTTTCTACCTCCACTTTACCTAAGGACCCAATTATGGATGGCCCTTGCCTGACTGAGGAGTAGGGCTCCTATATATTACTTTTATATGTGGGTCCAGTTTTCCTGGGGGCCTATCCCAGCCCCCAGGGAAACCACATATGCATTGACAAAAGTGATCTCTCTCTCTCTCTCTCTATATATATATATATATATATATATATATATATATATATATATAGAGAGAGAGAGAGAGAGATATCACTGTTGTCAATGCATATGTGGTTTCCCATATATATATTTCAAACAGAGGTCTCACATCAAATCAACAACGTATTTAGGATTGAGTTTCTGACCTACAATAGAGTGGGATTATGTAAAAACACGTATTGATATATACATTTATTCGCAAATTACGGCTTATGAAACATTTTTCTAGCAAATCTATTGACTCTGGTCCCAATTTGCAAACTGCCAATCTTGCACTTTCAGGTTTCACCATCGAAGACACTTCTGCGCTAGTTTTGATTAATGACCTAGCTGAGGAAACAACAGAGAATTTGACAACTCGCAATATTGAACGTTTGGATGGAGAAATTTTGAAAACCATGGTCTTTACTACCAATCTGACTGGTAACAGTATGTTGAGACTGTCTAGTAGATTTAATCCCCAACTACCAAGTGGTAATTTGATTGATATATTTCATGAACTTACAGTGGGGGATATAGACAAATTTCGCATGAACTGTAAAATCAACAACACTAAATTCAATAGAGACTCTTTTAAAAATGTCACCGTAAGAGATTGGAGGGATCTAAATTCCATGAAAGCCAATAACTCCATCATCAAACCCTCCGATAAAAGTGGCAATATTGTCATTATGCAAATGGACGATTATATGCAGGAAGCGCAGTGACAACCAACGATAGTCATTATGAGAAGCTGCACATTAATCCTATTGGACAATATCAGAAGATATATCATGATTTGCTAGAACAATGGTTTGCTGACAATCTGATTGATCAAAATGAAAATTTGTATTTAAAAACTGATTTTCCTAAAATTCCCTGCATCTACCTCCTGCCTAAAATCCACAAAAATGCACAGCATCCCCCTGGGCGACCCATTGTGAGCATGAACTTGTCTCTTTTGGAAAATACCTAGAGATATATGGATCTTTTCTTATGTCCCTATGTAACTGAATTACCATCTTATCTGTGTGATACTAATGATTTTTTAGCTAAAATTCACAATATTCCGTGGCAGAAAAGTTAGTTGATGGTCACGATGGATGTTGCTTTGCTTTATACATCGATAAAGCATGAGTTTGGCATGGAAGCATGCAGATATTTTCTTAAAACACATCCCCTAGAATTTTTACAACACAATGAGATGTTGATGTCCATGTTATCGTTTTGCTTGACACATAATGTTTTTTTTATTTAACAACAAATTCTATCTCCAAAAACAAGGCACAGCCATTGGTGCTTCCTTCACTCCCACATATGCTAATCTCTATATGGGATGGTGGGAGAAGGAGATAGCCTGATCAGATGCATATGATAGGTTCATGGACAAGGTAGTACTATGGGTACGTTACATTGATGACCTGTTTCTAATTTGGGATGGTGAAGAAGAATCGTTACTTGAATATGCTGGCGTGCTCAATCACAACAAGCTAAACATTTGCCTTGAAACAGTCCGGAGTAGAGAATCTATTGAGTTTTTGGATGTCCAACTGTTTATCAAAAATGACACATTGGTAAATACTGTCTATCGTAAACCGACAGCATGCAATTCTATACTGCATGGTAATAGTGGCCATCCAAAAGCTCTCAGGTGGGGCAAACCCTATATGCAATTCCTGGGGGCGTGTAGGATATGTTCTGATGATGAGGGCTTTAGGGCAACTATGGAAGATATGATCCAAAGTTTTTTGAAGAGGGGTTATCCCTATACCATCCTGATCGATGCCGGTAACAGGGTTAAAAGCAAAAATAGAGACTAACTACTCTTTAGGTACATAGCTAACTTAGATAAAACTGATTCGGATCTATCTCCCCCCCCAGATTGTTTCTGGAATTTAACCAACAACATATGACTCTAAGAAACACCCTACAGCGCAATTGGCACATTTTATTACAAGACCCTGATATTAATGGTAAGATTGGTCAACATCCCCAAATCACTTTCCATAAGACCAACTCCTTAGGAGATCATCTGACTAGGGGTTTATTTACTCCAAAAGACAATAGGTCATGGTTGTCCAAGAAAATATTAGGATTTTTCAAATGTGGCCACTGCAAGGCCTGTAACTATGTACGGAATACACAAGAATATCTCACATTTGATGGGAGAAAATGTGAAATCAAGGAAAGAATCACATGTGATACTCAGTATGTCATATACGTGATTGAATGTGGCTGCAACAAGAAATATGTTGGCAGCACCATTCATAAACTCAAAATCAGATTTCTACAACATCTGAGAGCCATTAAGAATCAAGACAGAACCTATCTCTCGGCTAAACATTTTTGGGAAGTACATGGAGGTGACTGTAGTACATTGGGTTTTTATGGCATCAAATCTATTAAATTGGGCCCGAGAGCAAGCAATAGATTATCCGAATTAAGACAAATGGAATCTTGGATGATCCTTCTATTGGGCTCCGAGAATCCGTGGGGCCATAATCTTGATGCTGAACTCCATGTACATCTATGATATAACACAACAATAACAGTTTAGCTAGATTTCTGTTATCCTTCATTTTATCGATAGGATTACCAATAGGTGAATAGGTGTCTTAACATTTACATATTGATGTTACAGCTTAATTAGTCAAATTCTTAATTGCGATGATGTATCCAGTTTTGTTTCTGCAATTGCACTTTTTTGCACTAGTGTCTTTATTCAATACACACAAGCACTTTATTTGCACGTTGCACTTTGGGTACTGGCCCGTGAGTCCATCCATAAACTAGCTTCGATCTCTATTCCAAACTGCAGTTATGAGTAGACATAGAGTGGTGATTCAGTTCATGATAGCTAGGGATATTTTGACGTTAAACCGTGGTGGGGTGTATTTATTCATATTTTTATGTAAAAATTGTTAATTTAGATACCCCTGATGTAGAGTGATTGATACGTCCCTTTAATCAACAGGAGATTTGTTTGCTTAATTAGATTATGTTACACATTATGAGACGTTTTTATGCAAGACTACATATTTATATATTTCTAAATGTAGAATAATATTTTGCAAACAAAACCTCTCAGATAGGATTGTGCTTTTATGTGTGAGATTAATAGATCTCTTATGCCTAAAGAAAAACACTTTTGTGTGACAATATATATTAATCTATTTCCTAAGGTGACAAATAATTGCTTGAGAAGATGGTTGTATACAATTATCTCTTATATGATAAATTATGCTATTAGATATATGTTCAGCATTAATATTGCAGGGTTATCCATATGTGAGCACTATTGGATTTACATGATCAAACTGCACATGAACTCCATTAATTACCAGATACGCAAATTATCTTGAAAGATTTGTATGACTAGAGATCGATTGTTATATTCATTTAAAGATGGCTGCTGCCTTCGTGAATAACGAAGGTATAATGGCAATAGATGATGGCTCACGGGCAGCACCTTTATAATGGTGGTTTGTGTAGGGGGAAACATGTCCGGTTGACTGTTTCTGATAGCGTTCCTTTTATATAACGCATAGTATAAAACAGATGAATCCTCAGGAAAGATTTGTTTCCTTTCTTCAGATGTCAATCGATGGTATGCTACGATATGGTGCAGCTGGTTCGATGAGCTGATCTCACCGTTTTGCAATACACAAATATATATATATATATATATATATATATATATATATATATATATATATATATTTATATTTATATTTATATATCTATATATATATTCAAAATAATACTTGAAAGTCGCGTGTCAGTCAGCATCCAAAATGGCAGGCTGCAACAAGGGTCGCAAACCCTTACAAATCCTCAATAGTACTTCTAAAAAAGAAGACAATGTTGGAGCCACTTGCTACAGTCCAGAGTCCTTGCTCAAAGAGTCTCCTTAAACGCGTTGGAGAATATTTTTGCCATTTCTGTTTGTCTGCCTGATTAAAGATATCTGGACTGTAGCAAGTAAGTGGCTGCAACATTGTTTTCTTTTTTAGAAGTACTATTGAGGATATATATATATATATATATATATGTATATATATATATATATATCACTTTTGTCAATGCATATGTGGTTTCCCTGGGTGCTGCGATCGGCCCCCAGGAAAACAGGACCCACATATAAAAGTGATATGTATATATATATATATATATATATATATATATATATATTTATTTTTGCCACCAATTGTCTTGCAGTTGCAGCTTGCGTCTTCTAAGCAATGTACATACTTCAACTAACGCGTTTCAACTTTAGGTTTTAGGCAGCAATAAAAAAGTCAAGTAAGTCTTCTGATTATGTTTCTGCTACAAAAGGATCAGACTTTTGTCTAGTGGCAGTTTTGATGCCATTAAGTACTGCAGAAGGTTTATATGCCTACTGCAAAGAGCAAATCTTTATTTTATGTAAATCGCGGAGTACATTAGTAAAGTCAGCCATTACCTGCGCTATCATACAAATGAAATGTATGTGGGGGGGAGAGCGGCTATGGAGAGATGAAGGGCACTTTTGCTGGGTGGTAGTGAGGGAATCCGAGGAGGATGACATGGGAGTGGGAGCGCCAATAATGATTGTTGGACTGGGCGCTAGAGGTGCTAAAGACAGTGACGATTGGTATGTGACAAGGTGTTTTTTGAGTGTCTTGAAAGAACGTGCTGATTGAGGGAAAAAGCAAAGGTAAGGTGACCTCTACTGTTGCATGTATTAAACACACACACACACCAGCAATTTTGTGACTGTGTACGTAGGCTAGTGTTTTAGAGAAACAGTTTAGCCAGTAGCAGAGATGGCATCTCATTGGATGACTGCTGCTCAAGCCCTCACTCAGGTTATAGAGGACAGCCCTGACATAGGATCAGAGACTGAGACAGCAGATACTGAGTCAGCATCTGAGGGATAGGACAATGGCGCAGACTCTGGCAGTGATTTTTAAGTCGGAGGAGTCCCATTCGATAACTCCTCTTCCAGTACATTATGAGGGAGGTGATGAGGACAGTCCTGCTGTCCCTTCGCAAGCAATGGGACAGTAGCGAGTTAGCCCAACCTAGAAAGCAGGGACATGTGGCGGCAAGCACAGAGAGAGAGTGCTCTCTTGGGAGTTCCCCAATTTAGTTCAGCTCCAAATTCCACCGCCTAACTCGTATTGTGGAGACATCAAAAGTATCTATCGCAAAACAAACTGGTTTTGTAAGGCAGGCACCTATGTTTTTGGTCCTGGGCTCGGTGGCCATATAGCAAAACATACTAAACCCAGACATTTCTGGAAATTAGACATCCGGGGGAGTCCACAGAGGTGTGACTTGTGTGGTTTCCCCAAAGTTGTCTTACCCAGAATACCCTGCAAAGCTGAAATATTGAATAAAAACTCTTATTCTTTCTTGCATTTCTGTCACACAAACTACAGGAATATGCTGGGATCCACAAAATTCCTACCACCCAGTGTTTCCCCACCTGTCCTGAAAAAAACACTACCCCACTTGAGTGCCTGTACCTAGTGCCTGCATCAGGAATGGATCAACCCAGGGTCAACAGTTGCCCTCATGTAAGGACCAACATTGACCATTGTGTGATCTATTCCTGTCGCGGGCACTAGGCCTACCCAAACAAGTGAGGTACCATTTTTATTGGGAGACTTGGGGGAACACAGAATAGCAAAACAAGTGTCACTGAAATGTGAGGAAAAAGTGGTTTTTTTAGCAACATTTTGAGGTTTGCAAAGGATTCTGGGAAACAGAACCTGGTGAGAGCCCCACAGGTCACCCCATCTTGGATTCCCCTAGGTGTCTAGTTTTAAAAAATGCGCAGGTTTGGTAGGTTTCCCTAGGTGCCGCCTGAGCTAAAGGCCAAAATCTACAGCTAGCACTTGTAAGATTTCAATGTAAAAATGTGATGTGTCCATGTTGCGTTTCCCGTCGCAAGCATTAGGCCTACCCAAGCAAGTGAGGTACCATTTTTATCGGGAGACTTGGGGGGACACAGAATAGCAAAACAAGTGTTATTGCCCCTTGTCGTTCTCTACATTTTTCCTTTCAAATGTAAGACAGTGTGTGAAAACGACGTCTATTTGAGAAATAGCCTGTCATTCACATGCTAGTATGGGCACCCCGGAATTCAGAGATGTCCAAATAACCACTGCTTCTCAACACCTTATCTTATGCCCATTTTGGAAATACAAAGGTTTTCTTGATACCTATTTTTCACTCTTTATATTTCAGCAAATGAATTGCTGTATACCCGGTATAGAATGAAAACCCATTGCAAGGTGCAGCTCATTTATTGGCTCTGGGTACCTAGGGATCTTGATGAACCTACAAGCCCTATATATCCCGCAACCCGAAGAGTCCACCAGACGTAACAGTATATAGCTTTAAAAAATCTGACATCTCAGAAAAAAGTTACAGAGTAAAACGTGGAGAAAAATGGTTGTTTTTTTCAGCTCAATTTCAATATTGTTTTATTTCAGCTGTTATTTTCTGTAGTGTAGGAAAACCTTGTAGGATCTACACAAATGACCCCTTGCTGAATTTAGAATTTTGTCTACTTTTCAGAACTGTTTAGATTTCCGGGATCCAGCATTGGTTTCACACCCATTCCTGTCACTAACTGGAAGGAGGCTGAAAGCACAAAAAATAGTAAAAATGGGCTATGTCCCAGTAAAATGCCAAAATAGTGCTGAAAAATGTGATTTTCTGATTCAAGTCTGCCTGTTCCTGAAAGTTGGGAGGATGGTGATATTAGCATCGCAAACCCTTTGTTGATGCCATTTTCAGGGAAAAACCACAAGCCTTCTTCGGCAGCCCTTTTGTCCCATTTTGTTTCAAAAAACGAAATGTTGTCTGTATTTTGGCTAACTTCTTGGCCTCTTCCAGGGAAACCCACAAACTCTGGGTACCTTTAGAATAACCTAGGATGTTGGAAAAAAAGGACGCAAATTTGGTGTGGATAGCTTAAGTGGACAAAACGTTATGAAGGTCTAAACGCAAACTACCCCAAATAGCCAAAAAAGGGCTCAGCACTGGGAGGGGAGGTGGGGGAGGCCAAGCAGCGAAGGGGTTAATGTCCTGACAGATGCCTCAGATGTGGACTTTGGGAAAGTCATAAGCTAGAAAACATCTAAGACTGGAAGCTGTATGCCTGTCCCTTAGGCTACTGACCAGGGATCAGAACTGGACGGTGACTGAAAAGTCACTGACCAGGCTGAGCTCATCAGGGACACAAGTGGACAGATACTCGGGTGGTCCATTGCTTTGCAAGGATACACATTTACTGTAGAAGACCATCTAACCATTGTCAGTCGAGGCTACTGGTTAGAGGTAAGGCCATGGGGACCTGACCCCCCTGCTCAGCTACCTTGAGTCTGGGGCAGGTGTCATTTAAGACCCTAGGTGGTTGTACATCAGAGCTGTGTTGTGACGGTGCTTTATACTTTGTGGACAGTCAACTTTCAAAAGCCTACGTTTCTCCCTTGGTATAGGTGTAATGCATAAAGCGATGGAAACTCTCTTTTGGGAGTGTGTGTATAGATGTTGAGAGACTCTGGAGTTAGTTGAGGCTGTTCTATGTACAGGACCAGGTCATCATTTTGTGTCTCCAGAATACCCCCATCTCTGAGATAATGAGATGGAGGTCTTGTAGAAGGGGTTGGGCAGACAGTTTCGTCAAAGTCTCAGAGGTGACTTCCTGTCCAGACGTCAGCTCAGTGGTACATGGTAGTAGTGGGTATCCCCAATCCAGGTTCCCCTCGAACCATGTGCACACCTCTTACAGCACTCAGTAACGACATTGGGACACCATGGTGTTATGGTGTTGGAACACCCTCAGGGAGGGATTATTGAGGTTAGTGAGTGGGTTTCTGACGTGGTATAACTTAGCCTGCAAGGCAGGGGAGGCTCTTCTGGTCTAGGGCTCTTATCTGGAGAGGGAATTATGATGTCTGTGTTTCCTCACAGCAGCAGCCCTTGGCTGTTTTGAGTTCCACATGTGTTCTATGAGGTAGGATTGCCTGTGCTGCGACTGTAGTTAATGTTTGGCTTTAAACTCCTGTTAGTCCTGTCAGCCCTAGGGTGATCTACCCCCAAATGTTTGCCTTCACCCTCCCACTTTTGCTGATGTTATTTTTGTTGGCCTTAGAACTCAATGCTGATTATTTCTAAATTGCCTGTGCTCTCTCCTTTAAGCATGGCAAGATTGGCTTATACCCAGTTAGCACATTTTATTTATTTATAGGTCCCTAGTAAATTTGTACTACAGGTACCCAGGGCCTGTAAATAGCGTGCTGCTAGTGGGCCTGCAGCACTCCTTGTGCCACCAACTTAAGTTGCCTTCCAGTTTTAAACTGCCATTATGGCCTGGCACAATAAACGTTCTGGCAGGGCTAATCCTTTTTAATACATGCAAGTCACCCTAGGGTACACCCTTCACAGCCTAGAGGGCAGGTTGCAGTGTACTTAAGATGTTGAAAATGTACTTTTAAGTTTTACCTGTCCTGTAGTGAAAAGCTCTTAAATTTGTTCTTCACTACAACAAGGTCAACCTCTGCCATAGGATAACATGTGGTTATCTTGTTACTTTTGATAAATACTAACTTTTGATTGGGAACGGGTAGGAGGGTCAAGTTTGGTATCTGGTGAATTATAATTTAAAATCCTCTTTAGTGTTAGTCGGATTCTAATTCCCAGTTCAGGAAATGTCATTTGTAGAAAGTTGAGATTTTCATTTTGTAACCTGTTAATCATGTTTGTGACTAGCTGTAGTTTGCAGTTGACCTTTGTGTATTCCTGCCAGAAAGTATCACAATAGAGAGTATGGGTGTTGGAAGGATGGGCCATCTCGGACTTCAAAGGCAGTGGAGCTGTCATGTACCACACTTGCACTTCAAAGGCACTGGCTCACCTCACACACAAAGGACTTTACAATAGCTTACTGTGCCAGATAGATTAGGACCAAGCCAGGAAGGCAGGACCCTCCAGACACCTCTGCACGGGGAAGCACCAGAAGCTTCTCCCACTTCAAAGTGGGCACTGGCTACAAATATTGGCCCCTCAGACACAACTCTTCAGATCACTTTGGGTTCAACACCACCATTGGCCCAGCTCGACTCATCTCGTTCTCAACACATCGCAGCCCAAGTCCTTGTAATTCTCAGTGGCTCCTTCAGTGCAGCTCAATACCAACACTGGCCCAGCGTAATGCATCCTGTTCCCTGCACTATTGCAGTGCAAGTCTTCGCTGCCCCAGCGGCTTCCTTGACCACGGCCCCTCATCACAAGCTCATGCCAATGACTCATTGGCTCTGTTGGTGCACCATGCATCTTGACGCTGGGCCATGCATCACAGCTTCTTGTCCACGACTCCTTGACACGGGCCGGTGGAGGCTGACACCAGTGCTCTGCAACTGATAACCCAGGCCATAAGGTACTTGTCAGTGGACTAAACTCAGTTCTGTATCCAGCCCGCAATTCATCGTGGTGGACTGGAACTTGGAGCTGGTCTACCATGACCAGATAACCGTGGTTGGTGCTTTTTGCTTCTTAGCGCTTGATTTCTACAAAATCTTTCAATTTCCATGTCTTCTGTTTAAATAATTGTTTTTTGTTGTTGTTTTGGTGTCAAGTAATTTATATATTTTGACTCTATTTTTAGGTCTCATATTAGCCAAGACTTTTTGATTTTGCTTAAATAAGATGTATAATACACTTACTTAAAGGGGTCTTCAGCAGTCACTCTTCACCCTTTGTTCTGTTGCTGTCATTCCCACTTTGCTGCCGCCCACTTCAGGACACAGCATGGGACAGCGGTCAGCCTGCATAATCCTCAGGTTAACGTCACTTTCGATGACTGTATTTTGCCCTTTTACAAGGTGCACATCCGTAAACGAGGAGTTCCCTTTCGTCCCAGTCTTACCTGATGTGATAGTAGGATGTGTTTGAAGTGATCACAGGCACATATCAACTTTATCATTTCCTGTCTGCATTCAGTACTGTTGTGAATCCCTTTTGACATGGACTGCTGCTATTTCACAGTATACCATAGTGTGTTCCTGGTCATTTGATAAACTTTGTCCTGGAAGAAAAACAAACTTTATGGTTTTAATTTGCAGCATACTTGTAACAGTTTTATTTAAAAATAGATTGAGCGTAAATTGGGTTGTAGTATCCAATTATACTGTGAACCCCCTTTCCTTCCTTTCTTTCCTTATTTTCCTTTCTTTCATTCTTTTTCTTGTTTGCCTTTATTTGTTCTTCCTTCCTTTCTGTTTTATTTTCCTTCTTTTTTCCTTTCCTCTTTTCCTTCTTTTTTCCTTCTCTTCCCTACCTTCTTTCCCATCTTTCTTTCCATTCTTTCTTTTTTTGCCTTTCTTCTTGCCTTCTTTCTTACTTCTTTACTGTCTTTCTTTCCTTCTTATCGTTTTGCCTTCTTTCCTTGTTTTTCCTTTTTCTTATTTTTTTGTTTGTTTTCCTTTGTTCATTTTGTCGTTTATTCTCTTTCTTTTTCTCTGTTTTCCCTTCTTTCTTTTATTCTTTCCTTTATTTTTCACTCTTTTATTTTGCCTTCTTTAGCTTTTTTCATTTCTTCTTTTTTGCACTCCTTCTTTCCTTTGTTCTTTTTGTCTTTCTTCCTGTTTGTCTTCTACCTTCCTTTTTGCCTTTCTTCCATCCTTTTTTGTCTGTCTTACTCTTCTTTTTTCCTTCCTAACTTCCTTTCTTGCCTTCTTTCGCAAAAGCGAGTCTAGCAGTGAATGCCAGACCAATAGCTTTTTTTTAGGTCTGTGTTAGCCAAGGCCTTTTAATTTTACTAAAATTATTAAAGCATAGTTACTTATAGGGGTTTCAGCCAGGCTTTATCCTTTAGTCTGTGATTTTGTCTTTCACATTTTTCTTACACCCACTCCAGCATGCATCAAGCGTCAGTGTTTGCCCGCTCCAGCCATTGCCTGACTTCATTATGAGTTACGGAATGCTGCCCTTTCACAAGAATCCTAAAACAATAGGCTCCCGAAGGAGTCACTTATATTTACTTTGAGTTGAGTTGGCATATAAATCTATCCTATATTGAATTATACACATTAGACAAACATATATAATAAGGTGTACCAAAAAATACATTGTAAAAATGTTTTTTTTGTTGTATATACAAGGCTTCAGCAAATAATTATCAATACTTATACATAGTCTATGAAATGCATTTTTAATCAGGATCTCAAATAAGTCACTGTAAAGAGCTTATCTGACCCACAGAAATCACAAAAATCGATGTGTAATATATGTATACTGGTGATTACTGAGGATTGATATGTCCACCTAACACATTACCAACTTCCTGACCATAGTCCATCAAATATTGAGAATTTGATTGCAGATAATCAAAGTTGAATAATAAAAGTCAGAGTTGATGTACTGTTGACATTTCGGTCTCATATGGCTAAAGAGTTCACAAGACCATCTTCAGGACTGAGTGACAAAAACAAAGCCAAAAGGATAAACCCCTGAGGAACCAATAAAAAATGATCAAATGCAAAACCATTTTTCTATTTTTGTAAAGTCAATTTCCCTCAAAGTTTGTATGAAAAGGTAGAAGCACAAAGGTCTGCAATCTTTTGAAAAGTTTATAAACACGGTCATGAAGAATCTGAGTGGCACTGAACTCTGTAACTGACATAATCCTTTCACAAGGAGCACATGCACACACAAGGTAGTGCCCTTCAGTGCTGTTTGTATCATGGTAATGTGTACTTTTTTGAGACCAGAAAAACACTTCTGTCTTTAGCCATGTTTTTTTAGAATTAATGATGGCCTGCAGCTTCCTGAACAATAAAGCTTTTCAAAAACCATGATAGAACAAAACAACGATTGCCAAAAGGCTGGTGGCCAAAGCCAGACATTGACTTTGTCAATGCTTGTTCTAAATTGGTTTGAGATTTTTTGTGTTGTGTTTTCACTTTATTACTGTTTGTGTACTGCAAAAATCCTTTACTCATTGCCTCTAAATTGAGCCTGACTGCTTTTGTGCCAAAATATAATAGGGTTAAGCACGCGTTAATATTGGTAACATTTGTGGTTCATCCTGACAGGGATTGTGGCTGTTACTGGAGCAGGGTTAACACCTCCCCTCAACCAGCAACCCAGTTCCTCACAACTCCTATATGTGCTTACTTGATTTAGTATTTACTGTTATGTCTCTTTCACATAGAGCATTCTTCTAGAGACTTGTTGCCTGTGTTTATTCTCCATTGGTTTGTTGGGGCTGGTTATTAGTAGAGGTAAGTACATACCTACCACTAACAATAATGCCCCCAAATAGTGTTAGGCTCATTCAAGGTCATAAAATATTAGCCCCTGGCTCAACCCTTGGTAGCTTGGCAACAAGCAGACAGGCTTAACTTGGGCGACAGGTATGTAAAGCACTTAAATACACCAATAAGTAAATAAGTAAGATACAACACACAAAAATCTCACACCAATTAATAAAAATGGGAAATATTTGTATCTTTAAAATGACAAAACTCCATTATAGGGAACCAGCTATATGAATTTTCAAAGATTGAAAGTAAAACTGGTGCTTAGAAGCAAATGGCGCTCAAAGGGAAGGTTGCACTGGACCGGGACACAGTCAAGAATTCCAGCCATCCGGAATGTAACACTTTTACACTTACTTCCAGAAGTGTTTCTTGATGCAGGAAAGTAGTCCACAGCCCTAATCCAAGGTTCTAGAATCTCTAGTTTCCTCCTTGGAATGTTGGGACTACAATTCCCACAATACACCTGGCCAGATCCTTGCAGGTACACTTGAAGCACTCCAAGCTGGGGACTTTTGTGGAAGCTGGTGCAAAGAAGCTCTTTTAACCTGTTGTTTTCAGAGAGTCCACTCTTGAGTCCTTTTAAAAGGAAGGCAAAATCCCTGGGGCTGTTGTTCCAGTGTGCAACAGGAGCAAAACGTCAGAATGACATCCTCTGGGTTGCAGACCAGGGTTCCAGCATGTCAGTCCTTCTTCTGCTTGTGGTTCCAGGCAGCATATCTGAATTCCAGTGCAGATCAGCCACTTGTATTCATTCATCTTGGGGGACAGTCAGTGGGCATCCTTGTCCAGTGAGCTGCAGGGTGCCATCCAGAAGCAAGACAACTTCCTCCAAGGTGTGGCATCTTCTTGTCCCATAAATACCAAAGTCAAATTTGCAACCATTTTACATTTTAAAGACAGTCTGCAAGGCAGGAAACCCTTTAAAAATGACAGCAGGAAACACAGCAGTGCACACCCCAGTGCAGGAAATCTACTAGGTCTCTAAACATCCGTGCCCTATTATATACTAGGGACTTAGAGGTAGTTTAAACCTCCCCTGTTCCTATTTATCTACTAGGGACTTAAAGAATATGTTATCAACAATTGGAATTATAACATTGTACCATTTGACCATATGCCTTTTACTCAGAGCACTGGTCCCTGGCCTGTTTAGCAGAGCCCAGGGCACAGTCACTTTGGTTACCACCAGTATAAGTCAGAAGCATTGGGGTGAACTTGCTAAATGGGCGACTTTGTCACATGGTTGATTTAAGCTTTTTGACTCAGTTTAAGGAAAAAACACTCTTGTTGGCAACATGTCTGGTGACCTTAACTGGGGGAGATTGCTCGGGGAGACTGTCACATGTATCATGCACTTGTTAAAGTATATACCTGTGTTCTTTGTTCAAATTAATTGTTTTACTGTGTCTGTTATAATAATTGTGTTAAAATGATAATTGAATTATATTTACTCTGCCTCTATCTCTAGTTAAGTGTAGCATTTAAATGAGAATTAAAGCCTGTTAGTTGTTTTATAAAGTATGGATATTGACTGTGACTACTGTGGTTTACAGTAGGTGGGATCCATTTACATTGAACTACGTTTATTATTTTTTTCTTGTTATTTAAACATTCTATGCATTCATTTATTAATCTATGTGTATTTTCATGGATGAGGTGTAAGAGACTGTGTTTTCTTAGTGCAAATCTTTTGAGTATGTATTTTTTTTTTTTTAAACAATCTACACTAAAGACTGGGCTGGGTTAGAAATCATCAAAAGTAGCCCTGGTAAGCTTTTTCATAACATGTCAACATAGCATCAAGCGAACAACCATAAGACGCAAGTCAGACTGTCTCCATGAGTTGGGAGGTATTACTCTCCAAGCAGATTTTGCAAACAAAATGGAGCAAAACAGTACATCTTAAAGCACAATTTGTGAATAAATTGGCTCAAAGACCTTGGGTATTAGTGGCAGTTCTGAAAAATAACAGGTCAGGAATTTCCAGGCGTGCAGAGGGGGCTGGGTGGCGCGTGGGGGGCATTAAACATTACATTAATAAAAAATTTAAAAAACACGTATCTGCATGCCGTCGCTCTGCTCCTCCGCCTCCTCTGCTTCAGGCACAGGCTCCCAGCCTGCCTTGCAGCCAATCCTGACGCTGCTCAGAGCAGAACTAGGATTGTCTGGGTGCGCCCAGCCAGGGCGCTTCCAGGCAGACTAGAAGCCTGTGCCTGCTCTCTCCAGCCCAGCAACACAGTGCCGGGCTCGAGAGAGCACACTGTGCATGTGTGTTCGGCTGGCCTGAGACGGCCAAACATACATGCGCAATTAGGTGGGGTGCTGTACACTTCCCCTCGTTGCTCATCACCCCTGTGGCCCCGCCACTTTACAAGAAAATGATTATAAACAAAGTTAATTATTGTTTTCTTGTAAAGATTTTGCAGCTGCCGCTGCTGCAGGGGGTAACACTTCTCCGCCCTAACGAAGAAGCCGCCCCAGGGAATTTCATCTTTCTTGTTGATGCAGGTCAGTCAAGGCTACACCTGGTCAATTTCCTATGACCCCATGTACATATAAGATACCTGCTTACCATATGGAGCGGTATAAATGGACAGGTGGTGTCCCGTTACTCTCCTCCAAACTTCTTTAAAAAATCAACATAAGGAATTACCTGACAGAGACAAGGGTATTTGAGTGGGCTCCCCTCCCACTTTTCCCCAAAAGGAGCACATACAACAAATCTGTACTAGTAGTTTACTACAGCTTTATTTTTGGTCAAGCAAGTGCTGAATATGTATACAATCATTCTAAATAACGTTACAAAAATTGTGGTGAATAAAAAGGAACAGAAAGTTAACAATATAAAAATAGGCAACATGATTGTATGATTACCATCCGTACAGCATCTTTGCTACTAATTACTAGCATAAAAACTTCTGCCTTTGACAGGGCTGTAATGCAGCATTAGAAACCGCTTTGGTGTAAGCAGACTGCCGGAGGCCTGGGCAGCCAGACTGTCTTTGCGAACCCAGAATTTTATCATAGTATGGCAATAAGATGGGTGGCTGTGGTATAGAGGTGGCTGCACTTCCCACAAGGTCCACGTAATAGCGTAAATTCAAAAGAGACTAAGCTCAACTGATAGCGACACTGAACTCCTAATGTCAAAACATGCAGGGAAGACCCCCACATACAAATTCAACAAGGTAGTCTATCAGGAGCACAAACACACAAGTCCCTTAAAATAGTCCCTCGCCACCAAGTACAAAAAGGTATATTTGAGTCAAGTAAAGTAATAGTTGGTTCAATATTCTTTATTCCAGATGAAATAGAAGCAGCCAACATGTGTTTCGTGAAAGAAGACTTTTTCACGTCTGTATGCACGAGTATAAAAGGTAACCATAGGATCGGTATTACCAGAAAAGCAGAACGGATATCAATCCTAACTAAAAAATGTGCCTCTGAAGCAGAATAGGAAGCACTCCAAGGCAAAAAGGCCATACCACGAACGCTGGGCCGTAGGCAATTCATAGTTGGTAGTCATAATATCAGAATAGTGTGGAGGAGGCCATGATACGCCCCCTGCGCATGTGTGGTGAAGCTTGTTGAATAAGGGACACTCTTGCCAGATTTTTGTCAGTCTGGATTCTTGAACTGGAGAAAAGATTTGGTTGTGTAGCAAAAAGATGGTCCTCTGTGAGCAACAGAGTTGAAAACTCTGGGTTTATGTTGCTTCACAAGATCCCATGAGAATGCATCCTTGCGACCTCTGATGTAGTGTAAAAAAAAAAAAATGAGATTTTCGAAATAATATATATATATATATATATATCCATTTTGAACAGGCACTGAAAATTGATTATGACAATTTGAACCCCTCAATTTGGGCTTTCTGTACTACCCAGTTTTGGGACTATTGCTGTGAGTCTCATTAACTGTTTCTCACTCACTGCCTGCTCTGTTAAAATGGATTGGAAGTACTAGCCACCAGTGTCTGCCATTTAAAACAAGGTCTGCTACTGCCCAGGTGGCTTAAAAGTCTCTTGGCTGGCCGCATGTGAAAAAGTGCGCATGCACATTTAGGCTGAGTAAGTGGGACTAATGTCCAGCTCAGGCAGCACAGCAGCTGCACACAGGTAGTCTATTGCAGAAGGGCCATTTTATGTATTGGTGCTGATGTGTGCAGGCCTTTTAATGTGAGTGGGCATTCATTGTGTAAAATTGTAGTTTTCACTATATTATGCATTGTACAAAGTCTGTACCCAAGTACAGTTTTGCTATAATTAGGCCTAGAGACTATGGTGACTGACCAATCTTATAATACATAAGGATCACAATTGCAGATTTAATGTTTTTTTAATCCTATCTGGACTTCTTTTTTTTTTTTTCTTTTTCTTTTTTATAAGCAACTTTATTAGTTTTGCATAACAATGTAAAAAACAGTAGGTCACATCCGCACCTCATAGGCATAATAGTATACAAATCCCACCTAGCTAGCATGAGTACATGATTGCTATTAATTATACTGGTCGGGGACATGTCACACAATTGTCGCTGCATCTAAGGAGTAGCAGTTGAACAGATATCCCATGTCCCTGTCCACTTCCCCCACACTCTGTCATACTTAGCTGGGCACCCTCTTGCTTCATATACTAATTTTTCTTGTTGGGCACACCAGTCCACCCTACGTCGCTTTTGTGCAAGTGCTAGTGCCGTCTCCGCCTTTCAGCCAGCTGCGATATCTCTTTTCGCTACCAGACATGCCACTCCCAAAAAGGCCAGCTTCGCTCTACTGGACCCCACTCCCTCCAGGACACCCAACAAGAGCAGCAGCAGGGCAACCTCTACCTCCACCTGCAGGATTCTGGAGATTTCGGCTGTAACCGCTCACCAGTAAGTTGCTGTGTGTGGGCAAACCCACACCATATAGTAGAAGTCAGCATTGGGGCCTGTGCAGCGGGGGCAGTCCGCACGGAGCAGGAGACATGCTTTATGCATTTTATCGGGTGTGAGGTATGCTGTGTGCAGATAGTAAGTTTGTACCACACGAAGGCGGGTGGTCATAGTCAAGTTTCTTGGGGCCATCAAGGTGTCCCGCCAGTCCTAATCCTCTATGTGGCCCAGCCAGCTCTCCCACCGCTCACGGAGTCTACTGAATGTCTGTGCTGTATTGGTGACCAGGGTGCAGTATACTTGAGACACTCCCCCCTTGCCTAAACCACCCATCAGGGATTTGTCCTCCACAGGACTAAACTCGGGGAGGGTCATGCCAGCCTGACCGTGTACACACAGAGCGTGTCTGAGTTGTAGGAATCGATGGAATTGAGTCTCGGTGAGCGAGTACTGCTGTTGAAGCTCCTGAAAAGACCGCATGTGGGAGCCCGCCCAGACGTCTCCTAAAAGTAAAATGCTTATAAGGTCCCATTTCTGGAACCCCTCCAGTGCAGAGACCTCTCCCAGCCATGTCCCATGCCATAGGGGGGTTTGTTGGGTGACTCGTCACTACCAACCTGTTGCCTCCTGCGCCGCCCTTCACCCCATCAGCAACACTCTTGTCACCGCTGGGATCTTACGTGGCAGGGGGTTACCATACAGCATCTCAAGCAAACTGGGGAAGCCCATTGTCAGAAGTTCAAGTTGGTACGCTGGATCCGACCAGCCGCCCCCAGCCATCCGGACTTCTTTTAGCACTTAAGATTTATTATATTTCTCTCTGTCTGATCCTAACTGGATTGTTGCTTTTGTTCACCCTGCTGGGCAATGTATTTAATATGTGGTGAGCAGGATGGTTGAAGGCTTCCCTGCAAGGCAGGTACATTTGACAGTGATTAGGCCTGTTCCTGACAGAGGAAAAGGTGGGAACAGAAGCTGCATGTTCACACATTTTGCACTGCACTAAGACTAGAAAGGCTCATCCCAAAGAAAAAAAAGGAGAAAAGGCCAGACTAGCAGGGGGGCTACCGTTTTAAGTTTTGCCCTAAATTAAACACTGGGCAGAATATGAATATATGAGCTGAAAGCACACAGTCATAATATTTGAAACATACATTACTCATCATTATGCAGTGACAAGTGAGAATGCAGTGAAAGCAAGTAGCATTTGAAGTAAGTAGTCGGGGGCTTGGCCCACACTAAACAAAGCGTGTTCTCCCACTCTTTTTTTAAGACAGCTGTGTGTATCAACAGTCCAGTAACAGTTTAGTTGTGACAGGCTTAACACAGGATAAACTATTCCTGTCCCTTAAAATATTTTGAAGGTTAGAGAAAACTTTTTTTTTACAGCCATAATAATATTAACGTGTTTATATATAGCTTTGACGCAATTTTTCCCTTCCTACTCTCTGTAAATAACATATGTCACTCTTACCCATTTTAATGATGGTCAATTTCCATGTCTTAGGTGTATGGAAGTCCGAGTTGGTCTCGCCAGGATTCATATTCATGACTTGAAGATATTTCGGATAAGTGTTATAAACTGGCTAAGCTATTCTACTTCTGTAGGTTTTCTACCACGCTGCAGAAAAAGATCCCATACTATAAAAATGTGCTATTTCATTTGTATTGCTTGATTGACAACTGTGATACAATGGTAGTTCACATAGTGAAAAGCTCCATGGTGAATCACATTTAGTAATCATGTATACTTATGTTTTTTGGGGAATCTGAAATATCATATGCCTAAAACAGTCACAGTGTATTCATTTAAGACTGACATTTCTGACTGGAACATGCAGTACTTAACACGTTTTTATTACGCTATCGGCCAGCCACAAGCTTCAAATAAAGAGTACAAGAGACGAGGGGGAGGCTGACTTCAGTAATGACGCCTGTTAAAGAATATATCGATTACCTCTTTCTCTTCAAAGGACCGGGCAGTTACCCAAGGTAATATGGAGGCTATTTTATTGCTTGGTACAGAAAGATAGGCGGCCCTCCTCCCCAAACCTAAGTCCCAAAAACAACTTTATGAGAAATTCCGCTGTAGCTCCCTATGCTGCACGGTCACTGAATACCAAAGCTGACAATGCCATAAGGAATCTGGAACTGAAGCAAATAAGGGGGGGCTTAAATATGCTGGATAATGAAATGCACCTTGAGCTACTCTCCAGTAAACTCCTGGGAGAAGGAGTTTCCCACAATCAGTTATTTGCAGCAAAAATTGTGTGTATTGAAAAAGAAATTGCAGACTTCCCCCCTTCTCAAAAATGAATCCTATACAAAATGGTGCCCTGCTCTCCCAAACAGAGTTGTGTGACAAAGGGTTACCAAAGGATTGCCAGAAGTGGATGGGTGTCTTTAAGTCAAACGAGTTAGCACAGTTCTTCCTAACCATATTAGGCCACATAGATGAGTTACATCCTTGCCCTTGCCAGAGCATATTTCCTCTTGACAAATATCCACAATAAGAAATTAGGTTGAGTTGCTAGTGATCTGTACAACTGTGGACACGTCCCACATCCTCTAATAGTGCTCCTTGGATCAACAGAGAAACTTGCACATCCTGGAGACTATTGTGAGGGACTGTCATACTGATAAGTTTGTTTAATCATTTTGACAACAGATCGCAGATATTTGGAATTTAAACAGGAATCAGAAGTCACCACGTTCATCTATAAATGGAATAAACAAGTGTAAATCGTGATAACCGCAGTAACAATACTGATAAGCTAGGGGGGAATATACATCTTTGAGTAGTATTTTACATTGAAAATAA
This sequence comes from Pleurodeles waltl, assembly GCF_031143425.1. Taxonomy (NCBI): domain Eukaryota; kingdom Metazoa; phylum Chordata; class Amphibia; order Caudata; family Salamandridae; genus Pleurodeles; species Pleurodeles waltl. The sequence continues at coordinate 740,130,215 of NC_090450.1, read as the reverse complement.
GTTAAGTAACCGGGAATTATTACACTCATGATAGTACACACTCAGCGGAATGGGCCTTTAAGGCATGGGAGTATTCTAAGCTGAATGTTTGGCCAACAAGCTGTATGCAAACTAGAAGCAGCTTGGCTCAGCCGAATTAATTCTCCGATTGGCCTTCAGGAGCCTGGTGGCTGTAGTAGGTCATGAGCGGGAAAAGAGGACGCACGCAATGCTGCATCCCTGCACCTCTGACGACAGGCGTGAGGTCAGAGGAGAATAATAAAAGCAGATCGTGGTTGCGTGTACATACACAACGAGGTTAGTATCACCAGAGTCTGTGTCCTCATTTGCCGGGATATGCCCCGCTGGGGCCTGTGTATGAGGTCAGTCCCAGGGTCACTATGCTGTTGAGAGAAGGGACCGTTCTTCCAGTACCTTCAAAGAAACTCTGGGTCCTTTTACTTCTGTCGACTTTGTGACCCCAGCACCATGGTGAAGAGTAACCAGTGCGGTCAGCGAGCAGCTTGAAACTTGGTCTGTCTTCGGGGCGTGCCCATGGAGAGAGAGAGTAACTCCACGCCCCAGGCCCCTCCTGCAGTGCTTTTACACTTACTGGTCCCACAAGGCAGTGCGGGTATATGATAAATAAACCCGACACCATGCTGCGCATCACCAAAGGGAGTCAACAGCGGTGCACACCCAACACTGTTTCACTAAGGAAGCTGAGAGTCCCATTACACAACACACCACACCACATGCCATTAAAATTACCTCCCCCGCTGCCTGAAGAGGTTTACGTGCAGCGCACTCACCTTGAGGGTAGGCGCCCCTCCTTTCACGATGCTCACGTTTACTGCGTCATAACGCTGCTTTCTGCAGATACTCTGAGCCAGATAGTCCTAGCCTACCTAACACTCCTGGCCCTAACTCCCTATCCCCCCTTCCAACGACATCGGGAACAGTAGCCGCAGGGGCAGATGCTGTAGGCTCCCACATCTCCAGTAACATTCCAGCTTCTTGAGTCCTGGTGCGACGAATCCCCGCCGGAGCAGGCCCTCGAATCCAGTGGGTGGAGCTGCCAGCTCAGTAATCCCCAGCCCTGCCTTGCTGTAGCAGCGCATGTAGATGGCACTTCTCAACAACTGTTTTAAGAAACAGATAAAGAAGTGAAGAGATCTCTTTTACTACAGTAGGTTTGTGAGGACATTTTCAAGCTCTTCTGAAATAAACCTCACACGGATGGCAAAGACGACTATGGCAAAGCCTTCACAGCACTAAACAAGTACTACACTCAACTGAACCGTGGTTTTGAACATTTCAAACGTCCCCAAGCATGCCAACAATTTGGTGACTCAGTCAACCTATTGTACACTAAGCTGTGTGAACTCACTATCACATGTACAGATGATGACCCCCGAAAGGAAGTATGGGCACATCTCATTCACAAGCTGCATGTGGGTAGCACTCAGACACCACATCCTAATTAGGCTGTCATGCCACCGGAAGAAATCCTGATTCTGGCCCACTTTCAAAAAACTTTAATACGAAAGAACCAAACAAATGGAACACGCGTTTGGCAATCTGTCCACCAAGCAAGAACCCAAACTGCAACCATAAAAAACAGAAGCAGTGGCCACTATTGCGAAACCATTAGGGACACATGAACCCTCCAAGACGAATGCAGTGAACAAGCTGTCCAAAGGTACCCGTTGTTACTCCTGGATGTCAGCACTTCCCTTACTGGATTGCCTAGTGGGAGGGAAGGCTTGTTCAATCTGTCAACACCTAAACAACTTTGCAAACTTTTGCAGGGGTGGTTGCTCCACAGCAATGTCGCAGACAAGGTATTTATTATTTCTTGAGACAAGTTAAGATAGGTAATACAGTGATTACATCGCTAATTTACACAGGAGAGTTTGTACACATTCTAAGTCAGAAGTATTTCAGACAACTCCAACCTCCGCCCATGATCCTGTCAACTATAGCCAAAATCTTTGCTTACAGTGGGCCAGTAGCTGTTAGTTTCCAAGGGATAATAAATGCACTGTCTCTCATGGGACCTCCTTCTTTGTCACCAAATTCTGTCAACAGGGCTGATATCAAAACATTGAGTTGCTCGACTGCCAAGGAACTCGGCCTAATAAGCTTCATATCTGCATTAAACAGTGTAGACAACCTTAAAGAGCTAACAGCACCTCCTTAGAGACGTAGATGTCTGTGGAGAGCCCCTGTCTACCTGCATATTGACAAATAGGTCAAGCCTGTCGCCCTCTGTCACCACAAGATCCCATTCCACCTTTTACAGCTGTTGAGGCAGAGCTGCTGAAAGTTGAAGATGCTGGAGTTAGCGATAAAGTCTTCAGCTGCATGCTTTTGGGCTTTCCCATGGGGCAACCCAACAACATGTGTATCTGCATAGATATGCTACTATCGAACAAAGCAAAAAGGAGGGAGAGATCTATCACCCAGAAGATTGATGACCTCATCAGTGACCTCAGTGGTGCTCACTGGTTTTCAAAACTGGACCTGTGTTCAGGATACCCCAGGGTAGAGCATCAGGAAGCCTGTTTATCTGTTACCAGCTTTTCAATCCACTTCTGCCTCTGATGCTATCACTGTCAACTTGTGATTTCGTCGGTGGCAGAAATCCTCCAAAACACCATTCAAGACACCTTGTCTAGACTGTGTCATCAATGTCAGCCATAAAATCCTGATCTATGACTACACAATTGTGAATCACCAATGATGGCTTGTCATCACACTCAACTGATCAAGAGAAGTTGGGTGATGCTGAATAGACAAGTGTCAATTCTTGTATTGGAATTTTATGTTTATATATCCTCTGGTGATGGGATCAGAGTTTACCCAGTGAAGAGCACTGACACGAAAGACGATTCTCAACAGACTCTCCATCTGAAATCAAGAGTTGTCTATTTATCTGGCAGAACGAGTATGAAGCCTGACAAAATCCACAACGTGGTGGTCATAGAAACCGCATTTCAGGCCTTTAGGAGTGCTGCACAACTCCAAGGTTTCCTAATTTCATCTTGCCAAATACTTTTGAACTAGTAGTGGAGGCAAACCCCATTGGACTCAGAGTTGTACTTCCGCAACATGTATGGGAAGAGGCCTGGACACTTACTGCTTTTGAAAGTAGAACCTTCACCAAAACAGAGAAACAGTATGCCCACATTGAGAAGGAAGCTCTGTCGATCAAATAGGGCTGCACTCTTTTTCATCTTTATCTGCTTGGCTATCACTTCAGGGTCACTTATGACCATAATCCCCTCAATCCACTATTTGAAGTCACGACATCCGAATCCCTTACCCCACACCCAACAGCGGATGCTACAACATCAGAAGTACCAGTTCACCCTTGGACTCAAAACTGGCAGTATCAATCCTGCTGACTACTCTTCTCTGCACCCCTGGCCTGCAGACCCTGATGCGTCCAGCTGACCACAAGGTACAAACAAATGTATTGAATGAGCTGCCTCTGCAGCTTCTCAAGTATTGTGGAAATTGCTGAGGCCCCAAAAACTGACACCTGCCTCTTGCAAGCATGCTACTCTGTTTTGTCCAACCACTGGAAAGATTTCCTCCACTATACCAGTGAACAAGATGCCTCTGCCAGACTGAGATAAAAGGTTTGTGGCAGGTGCGTGATGAGTTAAGGGTCACATTGGATGGAATCCTCTTGCGAGGGCACAGGCTGATCATTTTACGCCAGCTGAGTCGCCAAATGCTGCCATTGGTGCACACTGGACACCAGGGTGTAATGAAGACAAAAGCCCATCTGACAACTAAAGTCTGGTTCCTAGCTATGGATCAGAACATGGAGGATTTACTGGCTGGTTGCCACTGGTGGCAAACCAACAGAATCCTTCCCAAGTAGGGTCAGTCATAATGAAAGAGCCAAGTGACGGCCCCTGGCTTGACGTGAACATTGATGTTGTCTCTCTACCAAATGGGCACCACATGTTAGTAATCTCAGATACATATTCCAAATTTCCAATTGTGGCAGCAGTAACCATAACAAATTTTGAGCAAACTCGAAGTTGGCTGAACAAAGTATTCCCCATGTTTGGGGTACCCTGAACACTCAAAAGTGACAGTGGCCCCCATTCTAGGGGAAGGGGTTCTGAGAGTATCTCGAAGCGCTACGCATAAGGCACAGGCAAATAATGCTGCAATATCCCCAAGTCAACGGTTAAGTCGAGAGACTGATGAGAACACTGAAAGCAATCAGAATCTGGGTGGAGCAACATAAGGATGTCGAAGATGTCATTCATAAGCTGCACAGAGCCTACAAGTGTACCGCATTGCACAACCAATAGAGCCCCTGCTGACATCCTGACAGGCAACTCAAGATATTATTCCCCACGCAGATTCCTGGTCCCAGGCACCTCTTGATGCCCATGTTAGTCAGAACAAACAAGCCTCAAATAACTATAAAGCAAGCCTGCATTGGAGGTCCTGGTGGTCTGACATCCCTGAGGGTTACTGGGTCCTGGTGCGCAACCGACAGTGGAGGGAAAGTCTGCCTGTCATTTAAAAGAAATTCCAAGAACCTGGTAAGCTGAAAGGGGGAGGGTGGTGATAGCCTGCCTTGTAGATGACTAGATCACGAGAAACAATATGATTGTAATACAGTCTACCGCAGAAGGAACAATGATCAGGTGAGTGAGACAAGTAGTTGTGGCGAAGATGAACCAGTGGGCAGCATCCAGCCTGATGGCTCTGCTACTAGCTCCACAGCGTCACTTACCAGAGATGCCTTCAGATGTCCGTACAACCTGAGACAGCAAACCGAGTGTCCCAAAAGATTAGAAGACTGAGTGCTGAGACGTGGCAATGCAGGAGACAGAAGGTGAGAGGCTGACATCACTTGTTGAGAGACTGGGGACCTGATTTAGAGTTTGGCGGAGGAGTTTACTCCGTCACAAACGTGACTGATATATCGTCTGCGTATTATGAGTCCCTTATTCCCCATTAAAATCGTAATACGGCTGACTGGATATCCGTCACGTTTGTGATGGAGTTACCCGTCCGTCAAATTCTAAATCAGGCCCCCAGTGTTTTTTCTTCCAGTTCATTTTGTGTGTGTTTTTTACTTTAAATACATTTTGGAAGGAATGTATTAGGTCACATGAGGAGAGGGAAGTGAGGGCACACGCAACACATGCATCATTGCACCTCTGATGCGAGGTGTGGGGTTAGAGGAGGATTATAACTGTAGAGCGCAGTTCCGTCCACTTGCGCAGACCGAGGAAAATAACATCCAAGTCTGGGTGTCCTAATTAGCCTAAAACCACCCCTACGGGGACCGTGAGTATGGTCAGCCCCAGGGTCACTACTGTGCCTAGAGGCTAAAGAAGGGGCTCTAGGCTGTTTAATTAATTTCCCCAAATTCCGCACTCTGGCTACAGAGAATGTAAAGGACTTCCTAGAACAGAATATTGGAAGTATAAAATTGTAGTTATCCACCTTCTCTAGTTTTTTGTATGTAACAGACATATCTTGACTAAAAGCAAATAAAAAATGAAAATTCAATGACCAAATGAGGCAGGTTATCAGGCGCTTTTCCGTTGTGTGAGACCTGAGATGGGAAATCTTCTTCCTTTGTAGGTTGGAAAGTATGGTTTATTTGAGAGGAACACAGCTCATGTGGGGCAAATGGCTCTGCTAAATGTTCTGTACCTCGTAATCAACATCATATTGTTGTGAAGTCAGTTTAGTTGCAATTTAGGGATCACTACTTATGACAAATTAGATTTGCTCTTTAAAAACTGTTCGATCCATTGCACAGGTAAATCTGCTTGCAGATGAAAAAGGAAGCCTGTCTGACTGCTAGAGGAACACTGGAAGAGGAGCCATCCCAGTTACCTGTAATTTCTTTCTTCAGATCTAGGTGAGTCAGTTTCCCCCTGGTTTCCAGAGAGATATTTAGAAAAGTTTTCTCAGAAGAGCCTAGCTGGAGGAACTTGTTCGAAGAAGCCTGTGCCAGGTTGGACTGGGAAACGAAACCAGGGAAAATATGTAAATAACAACTTCTGATTGCACCAAATGGATGAGTGCAACAAGCCAGCTGCTATCCAGCTGCTTTCATGTAGGCTTGCAGAGGGTTTGTCCAAAATACATTTTTTTAAAGTGGGGGATAACAGTTTTGTATCCGGATATTTAAGGAAAAAAGCAATGGAATTTGCAGGCAGTTAGGAAGGGGCACTTTTAAAAATTACAATTTATTTTGTGGATGTGCGTGTTAGGATGTAAATAGATGACATAATTTAGATTAGAGGTTGAACAAAGTATGCAAACCTAACCTCTGACAGAAGGGTTCATGGTGATGATTTTGGAACAGTGTCAAATTCCATAATTGAAAGCACAATATTAATTTGAGGTGGTTAAAATGAAATTTGTTTTAGGCAGTACATAAGGGGCACTCATGGAATATTCCAGTATTGTTGTGGTGTTTAAAGGATGTCTGACACCGTACAAGGTTGTGAGGGTGCCCCTAAGAAAAGTTGATACAATGGAGTAGAACTTAAATTTCTCTAAAAGTAGCCAAAAAGGTGGAAAATATATATTTTACCTCCTCTCATTCCTATTCCATCCCTTCAAAGAAGATTTTCAGTCTCATTTTATGACTGAAAATCCTTTTTGAGGGGCAAGAAGGTAAACGTTATAGATCTCATAATCTTAGTAAATAGCAGAACTATCCAATGAGGTAAGCTCTCAGAGGCTCTGACATCAGAACTAATGTATAGGTTGCAGAGACTGATGGAAATTACCATCTTTTGCATGCTGTACCCCCAGATTTTTACCTTGGCTGATTTTGCTAGCTGTAGGAATCTGTGCATTATACCCCTTCTAACCATTGGTAAAGTGCTTGTGCTTCTTATTTCAACATGGTAACATCAGGATACTCCTAATCGCCACATTTAACTTCCCTATTACTCACTAGTATATGCTTCATAGAGTACCTAAGCTCTCTAAATTAAAAATCACCAGTGGACTGCAACACTCAGTGTGGCATTCACTACAGTGACAGCACAAACATGGCTGCAGGCCTACTGTTTGTAGCCTGGCTGTTGCAGTTTTAAAATGACAATTCAACCTGACAAAATAACCCATTTTGACAGGCCAAAACTTACTTTTAAACATTTATAGGTTACCCCTAAGTAAGCGTTATTGCCTGTAAGGCAGAGCACATTAAATTTAAAAATATGGCATGTAAAAGTCAATATCACACATGTCCTTACAGTGAAAAGGCCCTAAAATCTAAAATCATTGTAGCAAGTCTGGTTATTCCATAGGAAAGCACTGGGATGCAATATTAAATACCAGTTGCGGCTCGCAGTGCTAAAAAGGGGTGGGGTACATGCGGTGCAAGGGGGGGAGGGTTAGAGCAGGGGGTACATTTAATAAATATTTTTTTTTTACAAAACTGATCTGCTGATCCACACCGCTCTGCTCTCCTTTCCATCGTCGCTGCAGGCACAGGCCCTGCGGCCAATCCTGACGCTGCTCAGAGCAGCATCAGGATTGACTGGGGGCACCCAGTCAGGGCGCTCCCAGGCAGACTGGGAGCCTGTGCAGGCTATCTCCAGCCCAGCAACATAGTTGCTGGGCTGGAGAGAGCCTACTGTGCATGTGTGTTTGGCCAGCCGGCCAAACACACATGCACTCCGAGGGGGAGTACTGTGCATTCCCCCTCACTGCTAGTCGTCCCCATGGGCCTGCCTCTTTCATAACAGAAGGGTAATAAACACAGGCCTGCTGTGCTGCCCTTCTGCTAAAAAGGACTACTGCCCTGCTGCCTGAATGAGAAGGAGTGTACTTGCTTCTTGAACCTGGACCACCAGAGTAACTCCAAGGGCTGGATGGCTGATCTCCTGATCAGAGCCTCATTGACAGAAAAGGCTCCAACTCTCCTGAACCATTCATTTGGACTCTGCCTGCTGTACGTCCTAACCCCCAAGTGGTGCCCCTCCAGTCCTGGACCCTTGGAAGTGGGGATAGAGGTACCTTGCCAGCCCAGCAGTGGTCTTCCCCCTAATCCGGCGCAAAGAAATGCGAAGCCCCGCAGAGCTTCACCATACAGCCAAAAGTTTCATTGGAACTGATGGCGAGCGACGCAGAGCTCCACAAAACCTCACTGCATAGCTGCCAGCCTCAAAGGAATGGACACTGAGCAACCCAAAGCCTCACCAAGTCTTTTTGCCCAGCTGCAAGCCCATCAGAACCAACAGAACTCTTCGCAAAGCATCACCACACAGTTTCACTGGATGCAGCACAATGCAACCAGGCGCCTGACCTTTTGTCGCAGACCTCGCTGCTTTGGATGACGCCAAGCCTTGCAAAGTGAGGCTGTGCACTAGGATTTAAGGTATTTTGTTCAGCTGCCCTAGCTTGATCCTTACATCCGGCCTGTGCTCCATCACGGTTGGCCTGAACTTGTGACTTTGTCCTGGTTCGACGGGACCAGATACTCATAGTGGTTACCTTTTTCTTGTGTTGAGTTTCCACTATATTACTGTTTGTGTGCTGCATAAATACTTGGCACATTGCCTCTAAGTTGAGCCTGGCTGTTTTTGTGCCAAGATACCTGAGGGTTAAGCAAACATTAATTCGGGGTTTGCTTGTTTCATCCTGACAAGAATTGTGGTTGTTGCTTGAGTAGGGTTTCATCCCTTCAAACAGTAACTCAATTTCCTACACTAACACTGTATCTCAGGAATGGGACAAGCTAGAAAAATAATAAAACAACTATTTTTAATAGTTATTAAAAATCCAATTTAATGGTGAAGTCAGATTTTTATTAAATATTTTGGAGAATATACTTTTAGAAATTACTTTTTCCGTGCCTAGAGCCTCTGGGGCCCCATTTTTTAAATTGTTTTCCCATTGCTGTGAACTAGTAAATAACATTTATTATGTTTAATTTGTTGTGAAATACCTCCCAGGAACAAAAAAATAGGCTGACCTGAATCGGTAGAGATGACCGTTCCAAACCTTACAGAATAAAAAAGGATGGGATTGCCCACATCCTTTTTGTCAATAAAGTGTCAAATTATGCTGTGATGTCATATTCTCTTTGACAGGTCTGTTGTATTTTTTTCCATGTGACACTTGGAGCACACTTCACAGAGACCTCCATTGTCACAGGCAAATGTCTGCTGACACTTGGGAAGGCCTTTTGTTGTTCCCCTAGGCATGCAAGTCCTCTGACATTACAGTGTCAAACCCTGTTTGATAAATCTCGTTGGATTACATATAACATTTGGGGTGCAGCTGAAAGGAGGGGACAGGAAGCCAAAACAGTTCTTGTGTATCCACTGTCTGGTTGTTGAAAACTCAGCTGTTGTTGTACCAGACGTCTGCCTCTCAGATTGTGGTGGGTACAGGACTTGTCTCAAACTAGATTTTATTAGATGTGGAAGGACGCTAAGATTACCATATAACACTCCCCACACAGATCCCCAGTTCTCAGTGTCCAGGTTTAGTGTGGTGGAAGACTTTTGCCATCTTGAAAATGTCCAGAGTGGGTTGGGTTAATCCCAGGATCTTTACCACATTGGTTAGAGCTTGCCCGGGGGTCATTCCAACATCTTGTGTCAGGCATAAATGTGGCATCTCCAGGTACCCACTTCAGAACACTCCTGGGCCTCTGAAATATCAAAAGAGAACTTAAAAAGTTATCTGAGACTTGAGAAGAGCCTAGAAGACTGGGCATGCTTTCCCTTTTTTACCCATGATAAAGACGTAGACTCCAATTCTCTGTTCATAAGGCTGACCTTCTGTTAAAGCTACAGGAACACAACAAGCTACAAGAGGACTTTTCGAGCAACTGCCTAGCTGACCAGTGGCAACGGGACCAGGACTGGACCCTCCCAATGGCCCCAGCCTGCCACTCTGTGTGTCGCTAAGTGCCTCCTCTGAGCGGCTTTTGAGGTGTACTCCTGTGGCGGGTTGGGACTTAAAACACCAAAGTCAAACGGTAATCTCTTGGAGCAGGATGAACCTGGCTAATTTTACCGACCTTTGCTCTATTGCGGTGACCATCAAATTGTTCCTCGGGTCTGTTCTACCATTACAACTATCATTGGCGCGTTGTGCTTCTTGGCGCTATTTCTATATGAAACTTTAAAAAATCATACTTTCCGGTACTTCATATTGGATTTTCGTCAGTTAGGTGTCATTTTGAACATTAACATTTATTATATGATTCCAAGTCGGTTTTGTAGTTTCATTGTTTTGTATTGTGACTTTATTACTGTTTTAGTACTGCATCAATACTTTACACGTTTACTTCTGTAAGTTAAGCCTGTCTGTTCTGTGCAATAGCTACCATGGGTTCGAGCTCTGTTTAATTTAATTACTTTAGTGATTCACCCTGTGGTTATTACCTGAAGTGTGTGCCTACACACCCTTTTCTAATACCCCCATTTCTTAAAGAGACCGTATCTTATTTTATGTTCAGAGCATATATTTAGTGCTTGTACATCAAGTGCATTGAGAGTGTGAACAGCGCATTTTTAAAGTATATCTAAATTTGGCTGAGACAGGTATAGATCGTATGCTTTTTTGGCAGCAAGTTCCACAACTTAGCCAAGCAAACAGAAAATATATGTCACCAAATTATATTTTTTAAAGAAATCTTTTTATTACTGATATATTGATAAACACAGAAAATCTTAGGTCAAGCAACTGCGTTTTGACAGCAAAAAAGAGTATCTCTGTATACATCACCACATTATATTTGTAACAAATTTTCAAATAATTAGTATGGTAGCAGTGGAGGACCCCAAACCTCTGGGGAAAGTACCTTTTTATATGTTTTTCTGAAAGCCAGGGAGAATGCCTATGCAGTGCCCTGTGAACAGTACCTTAATTTGGATACACTGTTAATAAGAAACCAGTGAAAAGTCTGGGACAGAATGAGTAATTTAAATTCATCTAGAGGGGATCCTATAGAACAAGGTGAATTTGGAAAACAGTGCTAATCACTACATAGGAAAATTAACTTCCAAAACTAAGAAAGATATTATATAAACATTGCCATGGTCTAAGGAATTATATTCTGGTTGCTTGGTGCATCACCCCTCATTACTATTGTATTTCCAAGAGAATAAATGTTGAGGACTACATTCAGTCTTCAGTTACTCTGGAAGCATAGGATCAGAAGATTTGTTGACCATACATAAGGTTTTTCCATATGTGGAAATTGCTTTGAAAAATATACCCCATTTCATTACCACACTGGGGCTGTTTCATATTAAGGAATATACATATATATATATATATATATATATATATATATATATATATATATATATATATATATATATATATATATGGTCAATGGCATGTGTAGCTGCAGATACACATGCTGTGCATATACTTCTGCCATCTAGTGTTGGGCTTGGAGTGTTACCAGTTGTTTTTCTTCGAAGAAGTGTTTTACATACACCGCATATTTAGAAAAACAGTATATATATATATATATATATTCCATATATATATATATATATATATATATATATATATGGAAAATGTCACTTAACCAGTGTACATCTGTTCGTGGCATGTTCTGCTGCCAATTCACATGCTGTGCATATACTTCTGCCATCTAGTGTTGGGCTTGGAGTGTTACAAGTTGTTTTTCTTTGAAGAAGTGTTTTCGAGTCACGGGATCGAGTGACTCCTCCTCTTCGGCTCCATTGCGCATGGACATCGACTCCATGTTAGATTGTTTTCTTTCCGCCGTCGGGTTCAGACGTGTTTCCTTTCACTCCGATAGTTTGATTCGGAAAACTTTGAAAACGCTTCATTTCTCGTCGGTATTGTATTGATCGGGTTACATCGTCTATCAACACTTCGGTACCGTCAGAACAGACATCTCTTCTCGCCCTTCGGGGCGCGCGCCTAACTCGGGCCTGGTCAGGCGGACCGCGTGGAAGCCTCATCGATCGGACTCCATTCCGATTATGTCCTCGTGCCACGCCAGATTCCCTTATACAGACCAACACCTCGTCTGTAATCTTTGCCTTTCCCCAGATCATCGGTAAGAAAATTGCGAGGCCTGCTGATTCTTTTGATCAAAAAAGACACTTTGGACAGAAGAGCACGAAGGCTCGAGATGGCGTCCAAAAGCTCCGAACATATCGACGTCGAAGAGGAAGAGATCATGGAGACAGCAGTCTCCGTTTGAGGTTCCGACTCCGACCAGGAATCTGAGGAAGACAGACCGGTCACGGCAGGACAACACGTGAGTACGCCTGCCCCTGTACCATCCCAGAGACTGAAATATAAGGCCTTGGGTACGCCACTGCCGGAAGGCCATGGCTCCACCCGAAAGAAGACACCCGGTGACCAAACTGCCAGTTCGGCACCGAAAAAGGCCACTCCTCCGAAACCATCGGAGTCGACAAAAAGCTCTGTGTCCGACTCGAGCAAACACCACTCTTCAGAGCCAAAATTACGGAAATCACTTTCGGAGCCAAGGCCAACTACAACATCATCTTTTTTTTATATCAAAAAAGCCAGCTTCGGAGCCGAAAAGAGCAAGTTATACCGAGGAGCATGGACTTTCTAAGACACTCAAAGAAAGCCATAAGACCTCTGAGGAGGACTCTCAAGTCCATCCAATACTTGGAGTAATGGACGAAAGGCAAGCCAGGATTCATATCCACAAAGAAACTGGCAGAATCTTAACAGCACCTCCTCTAAAACCTAAGAGGAAATTAACCTTTCAGGAGGACTTGGACACTACACACCCTCCAGCTAAAGTGCCAAAGCCAAAGGAGAGACTACCACCTCCTCAATTTTATCCTCCTTATTCTCCTCTCACTCTCCACACCTGTATATCTCTCCTCCTACCAGTCCTACAAATGCAGTCACAATCGCATTTGTTTGACTCACAACAAGACAATGTAGACCCATGGGATCTTTAGGATCCAGATCCCATTCCCGGCAACGACCCAGACTGCTATCCCTCTAAGCCTTCATCACCTGAGGATAGTACAGGGTACAATCAAGTTTTAGCTAGGGCTGCAGCATACCATAGTGTCACCATGCACACTGAACCGTTGGAGGATGATTTTTTGTTTAATACACTCTCCTCCACGCATTCAACATACCAGTCGCTCCCTATGCTCCCAGGCATGCTAAAACATGCTGATCAAATATTTAGCGAGCCAGTCAAAGCAAGAATAATATCTCCCAGGATAGAAAAGAAATACAAGCCACCTCCCTCTGATCCTGTCTGTATAACTCAGCAACTCCCTCCAGACTCAGTAGTGGTACGTGCTGCCAGAAAGAGGGCAAACTCACAATCATCAGGTGATGCACCCCCACCAGAAAAAGAAAGTAGGAAATTTGATGCTACAGGGAAAAGAGTTGCATTCCAGGCAGCTAATCAATGGAGAATGGAACTCGCAGGCGTTGTTGGCTAGATACGACAGGGCCCATTGGGATGAGATGAAAGATATAATTCAGCATCTCCCCAAAGAACATCAAAAAAGGGCACAGCAAATAGTGGAGGAAGGGCACGCCATAACTAATAATCAGATTAGGTCTGCCCTGGACTCAGCAGACACAGCTGCCAGGAGTGTCAACACTGCTGTAACAATAAGGAGACATGCATGGCTCAGGTCCTCGGGTTTCAAACCCGAAATCCAACAAGCGGCGTTGAATATGCTGTTCAACAAAAAACATCTTTTCGGCCCAGAAGTGGACACTGCAATTGAAAAATTGCATAAGGATTCAGACACCGCAAAAGCTATGGGTACACTATACACTACACAATACAGAGGATCCTTTCGGAAACCTCAGTTTAGAGGTGGATTTAGGGCTCAAAACTGCAGACACATTGCAGGCAAAACCAGCCTACCAACCTCAACATCAGCTGTAACCTGGAGGTAATCTGGGTGGAATGATGCGTTGTAAGCCTTCCATGAAGGCCTTAATAACAGGAACTCTAAATAAAGAGCTGTGCTGTACATTTTGCAAATATGCTGAAATTGCAGTAAGATGTAATGCTAAATTAGATTTTTGTAAATGAAGTAAATAGCATACAATATCTTATATTGATGCTGTAAGAGGGGAAATCTGTTTAGATTGACAGTAATATACAAATCTTTTCCATTTGTTAGCATAGCATTGTCTAGTAGTGGGGTTTCTTGCTTGTTTAATCACTTCCATACATTCTGATGGTAGTTGTAAATACCCAAACTCTATGACTTCAGGAGCCAAATCGCCAGATTGGGTGTGTTGGGATTTGGGTGTCCGATCTGTCCTTTGTTTTGTGTCAACGGGTCTGGTCTGTTTGGGAGTTTGGAGTGTGGTACTACTGATAGGTCTAATAATGTTGTGTACCACGGTTGATGGGCCCACGTTGGCGCTATGAGTATCATGCTGAGTGTGGTTTGACACAATTTGTTGACTACAAATGGAATGAGTGGGAGAGGGGGAAAAGCATAAGCAAATATCCCTGACCAATTGATCCATAGAGCATTGCCCTTGGATAGGGGATGTGGGTGTCTGGATGCAAAGTTTTGGCATTTTGCGTTTTCGCTTGTGGCGAACAGATCTATGTGTGGTGTTCCCCATTGTTGAAGGTATTTTTGAAGTACTTGAGGGTGAATCTCCCACTTGTGTGTTTGTTGATGATTTCTGCTGAGAACATCTGCTAGTTCGTCGTGTATCCCTGGAATGTATTGTGCTACTAGGTGAATTTGGTTGTGTATGGCCTATTTCCAATTTATTTGAGCTAGGAGGGAGAGTTGGGACGAATGAGTCCCTCCTTGCTTGTTTAGATAATACACGGTGGTCATGTTGTCTGTTTTGATTAGGACATTCTTTTGAGTTAGAAGAGGCTGAAAAGCTTTGAGTGCTAGTGAGAGAGCTAACAGCTCTAAGTGATTTATGTGTAGCTGTTTGTGTTGGGCATCCCATTGTCCTTGGATGTTGTGATTGTTGAGGTGAGCTTCCCAGCCAATCATTGATGCATCTGTTGTAATTATGGTCTGAGGCACAGGGTCTTGAAAAGGCCGTCCTATGTTTAAATTTGTGGAATTCCATAATTGAAGGGATATGTATGTTTGGCGGTCTATCAACACTAGATCTTGAAGTTGACCGTGTGCCTGTGACCATTGTTGTGCAAGGCACTGTTGTAAGGGCGCATGTTTTTTGTATGGTTTTGGTGGAATGTTTGGGGAAGTTTGTATCAATTCTAGGCAATAACCTTTGCAGATAATTTATAGTACCCAATTGTATGTGGCAATGTTTTGCCAATTGGTGTGGAACTTTTGTAGTCTTCCTCCCACGGGGGAGGGGTGGAGTGGAAGGGAATGAAACAAGTCACTGTTTAGTGTGTTGTGAGGTTTGTTTAGCTGTTTGATATTTCCCCCTACTTCTGGGATACCGTCCTATATATGAGCTCTTAAAACCACCTCCTTCTTGGAATTTAAACATAGTGCTTACGCGACTTATGGGCCCACCATTTGAACCTATGCACTCATGTCAAATGCAATTCTCAACATGGAAGGTTGCCTTCCTAGTAGCAATTACATCATTGCGAAGAGTCAGTGAAATTCAAGTTTTCACTTTTGAAGAACCATTCATACAAGTACACAAACACAAAGTCATACTACAAACTAACCCTAAATTTCTTCCAAAAGTAGTA
Organism: Pleurodeles waltl; assembly: GCF_031143425.1. Lineage (NCBI taxonomy): Eukaryota > Metazoa > Chordata > Amphibia > Caudata > Salamandridae > Pleurodeles > Pleurodeles waltl. Next base: position 740,114,548 of record NC_090450.1, on the reverse strand, counting down.
TCACCTTTTCATATCAATCAAACAGTGGAACTGCCAGAATCTGCAGATTCTGTGGCAGAAAGAGCTCTACATACATTCAGCATTAAAAGAGCACTAATGTACTATATAGATAGAATGAAACCATTCAGAAAAACTAAACAACTGTTTGTAGACTTTCAAAAACCTTATACTGGTAACCCCATTTCAAAACAAGGATTAGCAAGATGGATAGTAAGATGAATCCAGACATGCTTCTTTAAAGCCAAAAGACAACTCTTAGTTACTCCTAAAGCATATTCCACAAGGAAGAAAGGTGCTACAATGGCTTTTTTAGGAAACATACCAATGGCTGAAATATGTAAAGCAGCTACTTGGTCAACACCACATACATTTACTAAACACTATTGTGTAGATGTTTAAGTAGCACAGCAAGCCACGGTAGGCCAAGCTGTACTCAGAACATTATTTCAAACAACTTCAACTCCTACAGGCTAGCCACCGCTATTTTTTGGGAGGACAAACTGCTTTATAGTCTATGCACAGCATGTGTATCTGCAGCTACACATGCCATCGAATGGAAAATGTCACTAACCCAGTGTACATCTGTTCGTGGCACGTTCCGCTGCAGATTCACATGCACCCTCCCACCTCCCCGGCAGCCTGTAGTAGTTTGTTAACAACATTTGTACATATGTAGATACATAAATATTTAACATCCCATTAGCATGGACATCTCTTTTCTTTATACCCTATCACTCCTATCTTACCCTCTGCGGGAAAACAATCTAACATGGAGTCGATGCCCATGCGCAATGGAACCGAAGAGGAAGAGTCACTCGATCCCATGACTCGAAAACACTTCTTCAAAGAAAAACAACTTGTAACACTCCAAGCCCAACACTAGATGGCAGAAGTATATGCACAGCATGTGAATTGGCAGCAGAACATGCCACGAACAGATGTACACTGGTTAAGTGACATTTTCCATATATATATATATATATATATATATGGAATATATATATATATATATATATATATACTGTTTTTCTAAATATGCGGTGTATGTATTGATTTGTAAGTGCAACAAGATTTATGTCGGTAACACAGTACATTCATTCCGAGTGTGAATTGGTGAGCATATCTTCTCCAAAAGGAATACAGAGCTATATGTCCTGCCATTGCACTAATTTCATTGACTTTGTGCGTTGGGTATTACAATTTAGAACATAGAATAAAAAGTGCATAATGAATATGTTATCTTTCTAGTCCGATATATGGACCAAAGAATGTACGTCTTTTTTATCAAGCGAATGAAGTAGAATGGTTGGCAGATTGGATAGAAATCAGAATTAAGTATATTATGGGGCCGACTCACAAAGGCAAGAGTATGAGTGCGTAAAAGAATACTTCTGTGGTACTCCTCAACATAATCACACATGCCTGTGTGAAATGGCCCCAAAACATCTAAAATGGGAATAAAATAGGAATGTTTAACTATAATTAGTACCAATTGAAAGGAATGTGCCCTCTTTTGCACTTTTACTAATGGGGATTAGGAAATTTTGTAATGCCTAGTTGATTAAAACAATACACAAAGGGTAAAACCTATAGAAAAGAAAGCAGGAAAAAGAAAAAGTGGTTGATATGATAATCTGGTTAAGATACTTCAAGAAGTGCATGATAAAAAGGTAATGCAATGTGACAGACAAATAAAAAGTGCTGAAAACTGACAAACGGCAGAGTTAAAGTGAATAGTGTGATTTTGCATTAGCAGAATTATTAAAGGATGTTGGTTATTGTTAGCAATGGGGTTTCTTGTTGGTTAGGGTATGCATCTAAGTCAGGCAGAACTCACCACTCTAGTCAGGGCAAATAAGTTACCCACCAAGGATAACCCGTGCCACCCTCCGGTAGCTTGGTGCAGAGCAGTTAGGCTTATCCTCAGAGCCAATGTGTAAAGTGTTTGCGCAACACACTCACACCGGTGACGCAATAAATTACACCACAGAAGAGACTCCACACAGAATTATATAAAAATATGCTGCTTATTTTGGCAGTTCATATATTAGACCAGGAACCGCATGGGTCATAAGTACTGTGCAAATACAATAATAACTAAAAAATGAGATTTGTTATCCTGAGTAATAACATAATTACCAGTGACATACAACACATAACCAGTGAATATCCAGAGCAGGACATGTCCTTTGCTAGAGAATACACACATGAAACATTATAAATGTGCATGTTATGCAAGGCTAAATAATACTTGTAACTCTGTTAATGCAGGATTCCAAAGGATATACATTATGCAAGGCCCTGTAAACTATGCAGGATTAGTGGAAAGCTCATCTGTTTGCAGTACTGCAGGATTTACAAAACCCTTACAAATAACACGAGTGGAAAGCTCCTGAAATTGACATGCATTAGACAGGTGGGCCAAGTAATGTAATCATGTTTAGAGCACATAAATCGCCACACTCATAAGGCACCAGGCCCCAGCGCTCATAATATGAAAATTATGGTAGGTTTGTGTGAGCCTTACCGAAAGGGAGGAATTCCGAATCCAAAATTCAGGGCCCAGGTAGTCTGTGCACCTAATAGGCTTTATATGGTAATTCTGGTAATTTCTCCCGGTGGCAACCCCTCGCCTCTCCTTGTGTGGGGGAGATAGCGGGGGGGGGGGCGGAAGGGTTGCTATGGCAATTTACCATTCCAGCCAGTAATGTTCCCGGGCCCAGCCCAAGGTAAGGACATTTGGGGGGACAGGTATCCAGTAGAATACTGCGGGGAGACCCCGCAGGGTCCCCCCCTTCATGCGAGATACTCAGCTGCAGCTGCCAGCGATTAAACAGCGCAGCTGTAAGGAACTTCAGTGTAGCCTCTTGTACGGCCAGCCCACTAAGAAGTGCAGTGCGTCAGTAGTTGAATGCTGTTGAATGGGGCCCTCCCTGGGTTTTTACTGGCTGCCCACGTCCTTGTACCTGCACAGAGAGGCCGCGCCAGTGGCTGGGAGTAGTCAGTGGCCTCGTGCACAGGGCCTATGTTACTGAAGAGGGGCCACTCTGAGACATGACTCAGGGAGTCAGTGGGAGTGAATGGGATGTTCTCTGCGCCGCTAGGAAGCTCTTCTGATCGGACTGAGTCAAGGGTTACCCCCTGGCGCTGCGCGACTCTCTCCAGCTCTGGAGAGTGCAGCATTGGGGGGGATCCCGGAATGCAGAGGTCTGCCCTAACTAGAGTGAAGCCTGAAAAATGTGTCCCCACCATGCTTCTAACAAGGCTTCACGTGCACAGGGAGATAAGTAAGTTCTTCCCACGCGCTCAGCAATGATAAAGCGCTCACTTGTGGTGATTCAGAATCAGAGGGAGAATGAAGATGGAAATGAAGTGCTTGGCATGCGCTAGTTATGGAGAGCACTCGGGGGGGGCACAGATGAGGACAGCAGGCCAGCACATAGGGCAACTCACACAATGACGGTTTCTCCTGGTGACACGGCAAGCCTCTGATAATGTGCTCCTTGTGGAATCAGTGTCAGGGGGCAACAGGCAGCAGTGCAGCAAGCAAAACAGCAGTCAAGTTGAGTCCTTTAACAGCACAGCAGTTAACAGGCAGCAGGGCAACAAACAGGAAGCAGTCCAGCAGAGTCCTGTGGGCAGCACAGCAATCCTTCTGACAGAGGTTCAGTTCTGGTTCCAAAAGTGCTCCACAATCATGGAGTCAGAGCCCCTGTATTTATACTCCAAAATGTATTTGTTTAAGGGAACCCTTCAAATGAACCCTTTCAAGTGTAGCACAACCCTGTTCAACCCAGCCCTGGCTCCAGAAATCAGTGGGGGCTAAATCAGCCTAATGTGTGAGGATGAGACACAGCCTATACAAATGTAAGTGCGCCTGCCTCCCTCTCACCCAGCCAAGGATGACTATGAGTATGCCGATGGATGCAGATCCCTCTTCTGTCACACCTAGCTCCTCATGTGTTGTGGCTGTCTGGAAAGTATGCAGCAAGTGTAGCTGTCACTCTTCTCTAAACGTGGATTGGCATCAGGCTGCAAAACACTAGTTATAAGCAAAGAAAAATGTCCACTTTCTAGAAGGGGCATTTCTAAAAAAGTAATGGAAAATCCTACATCAGTAAGCACCATTCCAGACATACCAAACATGCCCACGCGAATCCTTTCAGATCGGAAACTACCACTTAAAATAGGTATATGAAAATTCCCAATTCTAGCCTATTAGAGGAGCAGCCCTCAAAGTAGTGAAAAACAAAATAGGATGTTTGTCACTACCAGGGCATATAAAATATGAACGTATAAAACCTCTTACATACACAGCTACCTGCCCATTGGGGTACCTAGGGCCTACCTTAGGAATAACTTAAGAGTAGTAAAAAGGGAGTTTAGGCCTTGGCAAGTAGTTTGAATTGCCAAGTGAATGTGGCAGTAAAGTGAGCACGCAGGCACTTCAGTGGCAAGCCTGAGACAGGTTTAGCGCTGCAGGCCCACTAGAAGCATTTAATTTGCAGGACCTGGGTATCTGGTATGCCAATTTTCAAGGGACTTGCAGGATAAATTAAATGTGACAAACAGGTCTAAGCCAACCATACCAAGTTTTAGGAGAGAGAGCACATGCACTTTAGCACTGATAAGTTCACTCTGAGCATGACTGGATTCGCCCTTCATCATCATTTTCTTTGTAGGCACTATGGGGGTTATTCCAACTTTGGAGGAGGTGGTAATCCGTCCCAAATGTGACGGATTTACCACCAGCCGTATTACGAGTTCCATAGGATATAATGGACTCGTAATACGGCTGGTGGGATATCCGTCACTTTACCATCACTTTTGGGACGGATTACCACTTCCTCCAAAGTTGGAATAACCCCCTATGTGCTGGTTCTGTGGAGGTGCTTTTCTCCCATCTGACTGGGCGCCATCTTCAAAGGGAGTAATTCCCTTTTGTAATCATTTCATGGGTTTTATGATCACTCTACACAGGCCTGGCGTTCTGACACGCCCCCCTCACATGCAGGGGTATTTAAACCCTACAGGAGTGCACCGGCGCAGTCTGCTCTTAGCTTGACTGGTTTTGACGTTCATCATTGTTTTCCGTGTAGGTACTCTGCCGGTTCTGTGGAGGTGCCTGTCTCACATCCGAATGGGTGCCATCTTGGAATGGAGTAATTCTCATTTTTAATCATTTCATAGTTTGATTTCTAACTTTTTATTTGATTAACTTTGTTTTACCAGTATTCATTCCCTCACACAGGAGCCTGTGAGGGTCTGCAGCAGATGTTCCCAAACGGTGCGCCGCGGCACCCCGATGCGCCATTAGAACTAACCAGGGGCCCCGCACACATCTTGGGAATGTGATAAAAGGAAGTTAAGAAGATTTAGGGGGAGGGGGGGCATGCACTCTTTTTTTTTCTGCGCCCTAGATGTCTTTTCATTCTGTTATTAATAGACCTGAATTCTGCCAACTGCCTTAGGTTGTCTGTGACGCAGACATTGACTCCAGGCAGTGCTGGCAAGTCAGGGTTATGGCAGGCACAAATCATGCACTCTAAGCATGCACAGGCAGTCCCAGATTTGCCGGGCTGACAAGCTCACAGCCTTGAGGCTTGTGATATCACCAGCCCGGCAAAGCCATTACATTTCTTCCTGAAGGACCTTCCGCCCATAAAGTTACTCTGGGACGCTGTGGACTTCAGTTCTGCAGCAGGCAGAGATACACATCCATCACAGTTGAGCAAACCTCGCTGTTAACCCCACCCTGCCCTGCCCTGTGATGAACCAAACAAGGCCGGGGATAATGTTAAATGAAAGAAGCTGCACTAGCCTTCTAGCACATCAGGTAAGAGAAATGAAAATGTACATATTTCTAAAATAAACAGCTCAAAATGCATGCATCTGTTTCATCTCTCAGCCAGCCATAAAAGCGTTTAGCAGTGTTCAACCGTGTATCAGTTGCTGTAAAACATTAGTCTGATGTTTAGACGGAGTGATAATAAATGTTAGTTTATATTATCTACTACCATAGTGTGCACCTCAAAATGAAGTGTTTCACATGTGCTTTCAATTTGGTTGCTATTAAGAAACTAACTGCTACAGTTTATGGCTCCTTAAGGTTGAAAGAAGCAATCATTCACCTCAGGATTCTAGCTGTAGTCTACAAACTAATTTGTACAAGTTAGAGGTGGAAAGCATGAAATCAGTCTGTGAAGCCTTAGCCTTCCACTTATTGGAGGACATAAACTTTGATGTCATCATACTGCAAAGATTTATCAACATTGCTTAATAGTACAAATATTAATCTATACTGCTATGGAGCAAAATTAGAGTGGGAGCAAGCACTAACTAAACATCATGATTAATGATCTATAAAACGGTGATGCACAGCAGATGCACTACTATTTGAATTCAGCACTCTTAATGTCACACAAAGAAGAACTTGTGTACATCTGTCGTTTCATATAGTGACAGAATGATGCATCTGCTCGGCTGCAAGTGTGACCCCCTTATTGTACAGGTTGCGTTGTGCTTAAATCCCAGAAAATGCTAGCTGACAGCAGAAACATGATTGTTGACACTTATTGGTTCAATTTTATATTCAGCACTGGGTGTCAAAAGGGAAGATACAGCATGGAATAGACACCAGAGATGCCTTGACTGCTTACCACTGGAGAATAAAAAAGGAGCATGTGGTGGTGGGAGGGAGACAGCAGTCTAAACTAAACAGCTGCTACGAGTTTCCTTGGGAGACTTCCAATTCATATCCACCAATGATATGTAAAGATAAAGTAGGGCAGGATGCCTTTCTAATTTTGGGTTAGACTACTTGCACCTGACCTGGCACCTAAGCTAACATCAGTCAACATTATGTGAACAACACTGATGCAAACAAGGAAAGTGACATGCATGCATCAGAATGTTGAGGTTAGGGTGTGTGCAAACCACTGAAGGCCTTACTTGAAGATTCATTGATGATTATAATAACTTCAGCAGCTTCATCTCAATTATTTTCAGGGAGAAAAATGGAAGTACTCCTGAGGCCGGGCTTACATCGCCCCCCCTGAACAAAGTGACATAATGGGGAGCCACGGGCAATGACCAATAGGTCAAGGCAACCACCAGCTGCGAGCTAGGAATCAAAGATAAGCCTCTTGCCTTGCTGTCTTCATTTCCAACTGGCGAAGTACAAACCATGACTCTTGATCAGTATGTCTCCACTCGTTTCTCCCTTCCTTGGGGGGTCCCACAGGGATCCTCCCTCAGTCTGACATTATTCAACGTGTATGTAACGGGGCTCTCTACACTGGTGAAAACCTTCGGCTTCTCCCTAACCTCCTATGCTGATGACACTCAAATTGTGGTGTCAGCTTTTAACAATGATAACAACATCTGTACCTAATTCCACAACTGTATGCATGCAATTAGTCTATAGATGAACAAACATTGCCTAAAGCTAAACCCCATGACTAAGGTAAAAGAATTTAGTTGTCATTGCTTTTAAACCGAACTCTGGAAGCCAGGTTAAGGCTGTGGATTTCTCCTCATTCTTCACCCTAAGGATGATTAAAAAAATTCTCCCCTATATTCCGGCTAATGCCTAAAAAACTATCATCATTGCTTTAGTTTTATCTAAACTTGACTTTGTAACAGCCTATATGTAAATATGCAGAAACAACATCTGAATAGATTACAGGCTCTGCAAAATGTGGCAGCTAGGCTGCTATTGGGTATTACCAAATATCAATCCATTCCCCAGGAAATCTCTAAGCTACACTGGTTGCCAGTCAGAAGTCGTATCAAATTCAAGGCTCTAATTTTTGCCCATAAGGATTTGCATGACACTGGCCCTGAGTTTCTGAGGCAGGTTTTTCAGTGATATGAACCAAGCAGAATCCTGCGCTCCTCCAGGGCCAAGAAAATGATGGTCCCCAGATTCCAAATGACAAACTGGGGAGGAAGAAGTTTTATTACAGGGGGACCAGTTTCTGGAATCATATTCCTCCACATTACGGGGCCTTGCCCTCTCTGACTTCCTTTAGGAAGGAGCTGAAAATGTGTTGTGTTCTAATGAAGCTGGTGCTAAGACACCTCCGGGTAAACAAACCCTCAACAAATCTTGTTAATATTAACATTAGCAGTGGTAAAGTGCCCAGAGTCCTAAAGGCAACAAAATGAGGGTCAGAAAACTAGAAGGAGAAAGGGAAACATTTAGGGGTAACTCTGCAGAAATGGCCATTTCCAACAGTGATGTTATTAATGTGCGGTTCCAAAGGAACTGAGGGTCTGATATCGTTCTGACGGGCAAACGTCCCCCCTTAGTGTTTAACATGGATTTACACCTGCTGCCGCCCTCAGGCTCTTTTCTGCACTGCCCATAAATTTAGCAAATTGTGTGGCAAGAGGAAGATTTATCACTTGATGTTATGCTATTACTGGTCTGCCTGCCTGCATGAGTGGAGACCCAACAAGTTGACTTGAAATGAAATTTTAGCAGGACACGCCTTTCTTTTAGTAGAGCTATGCAAATGCATACTGTGTATAATATATTCCTTGTAAGTGTTGCACAGGGATTCGTGAACCCTCCAGATCTCATGCTGCGATCTGATTGGTTGCAAACACTTCAATAAAGAAGCGTTGGCAGCCATGTTGGGACTTGGCTTCAACCGAGTTCCACAACAAAAAAAATTTAAAAAACAAAAGGGGCCAGGGTACAGACACCATGAACCCTTAGCTCTGGTGCTGGGGTCCCACTACCTCACTGAGGCTATAAAAAAAGAATGAATGGGGTCTGTTTCTGACCTCTGTAGCCCCGGAGACTACCACCTCCCTGGGCTGTGCATGTTGGAAGGGGGGCTGCACAGCCCCCCTCATGGAGCCACTGATTGCCCTGGGGACCGCCTCCCCCCAGTGCTAGCTCCCGCCATGTCCTGTGGTTCCCACCCTAGAATATAGCTGTTTGTTGTGGCTTAGCTGCTGCTTTGACAGCTGCAGCCAAGTCACAGCAGACACTCTGATCTCAGCGATGGAGAGCTGTCAAACAGCTCTCCCTCGCTGCGAGCAGAGGTTTCCTCTGTCTCCCTGCCTGCAAAGATTGCTTTAGCAGCTCCTTCTCTTTGACAGCAATGCTGGTTCCGACAGGAGGTGGGAAGTGCTTCCCCCACGGTCCCCAGTATTATGACTGGGTGCCCTAGTGGGCACCCAGGTCACATAGCCAGGCCCCAGGGGATGGGTCCCCGGGGCCGAGATTGTCCTGGGGAGAGGTGGCCACACAGCCTCCCTCTCCAAATAGAATACATAATTAGCCTGCGCCCCAGGTGATGGTGTCCCAAGAGCCAAAATCCTAGGGAGAGGGGCCGAGGGACCCCGCTCCCACCCCAAAAAGGCCAAGGGACCTCCCTCCCACCCCAAAAAGGTCTCTGGGGAATGGGTCCCTGAGGCCAAGATAGGCCTGGGGAGGGGGGCCTATTGCCCCTCACACAAACAAAATTAAATATTTATGCCAGGGGATGGGGTCCCCGGAGTGAGATCAGCCTAGGGAGGGAGAGGGGGGTGCGGCTCCCCTCTCCCACCCCTAAAAATGTAACTGTTTAGGAGGGATGGGATCCCTGGGGCCAATAGAAATTCACTGAAAAAACAAAGATTACAGGCATGTTATAGTTAGAAAATAGAATTTAAAAAAACATAAAAATTCACTTAAAAAAAAAACAAATGTTACAGGGACGATATAGTTAGGCTCACATTTTAAACATACCAAACCGTAGAAATTCACCAGTTATAGATATCTCAAGTAACTATAACTCGTGCCCTAAGGTATCTATAGCTCATAATCTCGCCATGCACTGCTAATTACCACACAAATTATGGCAATCATGACATATTCCATAACATCCTTGATAATATCTATGTAATATTTGCAGTACATCTTCTGAGTAAAAAACACTGCATGGCAGGGGCACGAGTTATAGTTACTTGAGATAGCTCTGACTATAACTTGTGAATTTCTATGGTTTGGTATGTTTAAAATGTGAGCCTAACTATAATGTCCCTGTAACCTTTGGTTTTTTAAGTGAATATATGTGTACGTGTGTGTGGGTGTGTGTGGGTGTAATATCTCAGGAGCATTTTGACTGATTCGCAGTTTTGCTCACATAGTGAAATTGCAAACATATGGAAGAGTACATATGGGAAATAGGCATAAACAACAGACACATTGTTTCCAAAAGTTTAAAAACATCACAGTGGCCGCATTAGAATGTAAGCGTTATAATCATATAGCATCACAAATTGAAAATATCACGAGACAGGAGTGACCCAACATGTATGAGCAACACTACTTATGTAAAATGTAATTAATGCGGTTACCTCCTGCACTATGTGTAATACATAGTAAAAGAATACCATCAATTGTGGCCGATTAGCAGTGAGATCATAGTATGTGGTGTGTCAACCGAAGTATTACAATGAATGCATAGATTGCAGAATGGGTGGCCATGCTGTGTGAGTCAATCCGTGTGTCCGTGTAATGGAACTAGTGTATCGCAAATACACCAGCTGCAACAGATGCGCCACATGTTATAGTCCCAAGATGCAGGTGATGATGAACACAGTCAGCGAATGGGGGGTTCTTTTGGGTGGGGCGATACTCGTGAGTCTGACCCGAGAGTGGGCAGACCGGACCATACTGAACACGTATCCCAGTACGGAGTAGGTGTTCATCTGCCCAGATGTCTGTAGTTTGTCTTTACTGTTATGGAATCGCTTGTTACAAATATGTATAGACTATTATGTGCAAAATAAGGGCTTGCATGACTTTTCCATGTGCCACAATTATAAATGTTTGGCGCTCTTAAAACTCAGCAATTTCTGGTTTGAATTTGTGTTAGTCAATTTGACTACACATATAGGGCCAGATGTATGTACTGTTTTGCATGGCGCAAACAGCGAAAATCGCAGTTTGCGCCATGCAAAACGGCCATTGCGATGCACATTCCCATTTTGCGAGTCGGTACTAACTCGCAAAATGGGAATGCGACTCGCAAATAGGAAGGGGTGTCCCCTTCCTATTTGCGACTTGCACCGTGATGCAGAATTGCTTTGTGACTGCGAAAGCGGTCGCAAATCAATTCGCAGTTAGCACCCACTTGAAGTGGGTGCTAACTCATTCGCAAAAGGGAAGGGGTCCATGGGGAGCCCTTCCCCTTTGCGAATGTCGCACAAAATGTTTTTTCAGAGCAGGCAGTGGTCCAATGGACCACTGCCTACTCTGAAAAAACGAAACCAAATGGTTTCATTTTTTTATTTTGTATTGCAACTCGTTTTCCTTTAAGGTAAGCGGGCTGCAATACAAAAAAAAACAAAATGCTTTTTTGAAAAAGCAGTCACAGACATGGAGGTCTGCTGTCTCCAGCAGACTACCATCCCTGTGAGTGCAGGGAATCGCAAGGGGGTCGCAAATTGCGACCCACCTCATTAATATTAATGAGGTGGGTCTTTGCGACCCCCTTGCAATTCGCTGAAGGTGTCTGAGACACCATTCTGTATACAAATTTGCGAATCGGAAAATGCGAGTCGCACTGACTCGCAATTTCCGATTCGCAAATTCGATTCTTGCTACATCTGGCCCATAATCTTTTAGGGTGTTCGTTATTTGTTGTACATGAGCATGTTTTGTGTACATTGTAACTATGCAGGCCTATATTTATGATTATGTTATTATCTACTGTCCTAAAAAGTTAATTTGAATGAAACGTTTGACTCTATGGGAATTTGACTCAAATTAAATAAAGATGGTTCCACTATACCAAGACTGTCTTCAGTTTATTGGATACAGTGGACTCGATGATTGTCAGACTTTGAAGAGAGTGTTCCCTGATTGGTTTCTTTAGTAATATTCTGCTTGGGCAACAGTATCTTGAGCATCTGGTACTGTTCAAGGGTTGTACCTACACACAATTAGGGACATTTGTGGAAGTGCTGTAGTTTCTTTGCCTAGCTGCTTTGTAAATTTCTTGGCATGTCCTTTTTGTTAACCTCTAATTTATTCCTTTTGAATCTTGGTCTCAAGTATATGGCTGGCCAAAGGGAAAACTCATGCTATGCATCCCACTCCTTAGCATTGGGTAATAAAGTTTGGCAAATACTGTTGAATAAACGTTAAAGCAGAACTCAGTGGCTGCTACATTGTTGTAATACACTTCTGAGAAGGGTATGGAGAATTAATTGTGTGAACACTTATTCGCATGACTCCAAACCGATTCTTTGTGCTAAACTGAGTTCGCCAAACAACCCTAATTTCTTAATGATTTGGAAAAGGAAGTTAGTCCCAGTTATAGATGCCAAAAGGTTTCTGTAAACTGGTTTCAATGTCAGGACATTTACTGCCTCTAAGTATTCCCTAGGAACAATTTGCCACTTAGATGAATTTTGCTTTTTCAATTTTATTTTAGGCATTTGTTAACAATCAAATATTTGTGTTCCGCTTTATCTTAAAAAATATATCAATGCGAAGACCAGAATTTAAGACCTTTTTGTACCTGCCACAAAGCCAATTGACATTTGGGGCGTCTTCATTTAGATACCAGTTTTACCCAATAGCACTTAGCATCATGGATTATGTAGATTTGCAATAACCATTAGAAGTATAGTTGTAAAAATTCCATTGTGGAAAGTGCTCTTAGGTAGCAAGCCACGACATACCACTGGGCAAAAGGCATAGGCACCAGGGAATAGAGATTAACTTCCAAATGCTATTTTTTGCGAAACCTTTTAATGTACAGTAAGAAAGAGGAAAAGTGCATTGGGTCGTTGTGATGAACATTTCATAACCACCAAGCTTCCCCAATTCCCTCAAGCTCTAACTTGAGATTCAGGTTATGGAGATATGTGAACTGCTTGAAAATCCATTTGAAGCTAGCTGTCGACTGTAAACCTATTATCATTTTTTAACCAATATGAAAGGCACTCGAGCAGGTGGCACATGGAAAAAAACTTTCAGAGACAGATGTTTTGAAATATGTTTCCTCAAATTTTACATGATTATATTGCCGTTTTTTAATGTCGCTTTTTTCTCCATTTTGTTTTGTCTCACAGGATCAAGTCAAATATTTTACTGTTTATCGTTTTCCATTTTCGTGGTTAAACCCCCCAAGATTTCCCCTCCTCCTTCCTCTTTTCCCGTTTCCTTATTTTCCCATGTGCTCCTTACCCCTCCAGCTTCTCCTCCCCCTCCTGCTTTGTTTCCCCACTTACCCCTTTCTCCAATCACCCGACCTGGATCTCTTTATTAATAATATTACTAAGTATATAGTTGATACCTCTAACGCCATGTACTTTCGGCCCCCGTTCCTACCATCCACATTTCTTAACCCTTTCTTCTCCCTGACATCTTTTACTCTTCTTTCCTAGTCCTAGCCTGTTTCTCGCTCTCCACGTCAGTCTGTCTTCGCTTGCCATCTTTCTTTCTTCTTCCTTCTTAAAAAATAATGAGAAAGATTACCACTTGTCCAAACAGTTTTACCTTAACGTTTTCCGTACTTCTGTTTACAAAAAGATAAAAACATTCTTTGAAAACTTCCACTTCCCATTTTTTGGGAATAATAGGAAGTTTCTAAGGTTTTTATTTTTTGACAACTGTTGTTTTCATCCAGACCCAGGATGTAAAGCAAGGTCTGTAATGACGAGGTTGTGTTTTTTTTTTTTTTTTTAAATCTTTCTATTCTTTTGATGTTTTTCAGATGTATTGTTTTGAGGTATTAGTTTCTCAAAATCAGTGTTCATTACTGTAACAGAAATCATTTGTTTTTAAAACCGGTCTGCTTTTGTTTCGACGCTCAGTTGTGAAAAGAATAGATGTTCTGCAAACCACTTCCATCCTCATCAGGCAGGGCTACAAAACAATATGTATGCGTCATTGACATACGACATTCAAGGCTTCATTCCTAAAACTATCCTCCTTAGAATTTACATTACAAAGATTGGTATAATCCTTTGGTGAACCTGGCACCCACGGCTCATCAAAACAGACTGCCTCCAATAGGCAAATACTGAACAAAAGAACGATCTACATAGAGAGTGCTGTCCTTTGTATGCTAAGGCAGTAATTTCAAAACGATTTGCAATACATTGTTGTGTACTTGCTTTTATTGAATGCGGTATGGCGTTTAATAGAGTGCGCCATTTCCTAGAGTAGTCTATAATAGCACAACATATATATATATATATATGGAAAAATCACAACTCCAGGGAGAACTTGTAACATTTTACTTTTAGTTGAAGTAATACTTACATTCTTAAATGGCGTCAAGTAACAATGGTGCATTAGTGAAGTTCACAAAGACCAATGCTATTTTCATATCTTAACTTTTCCCCCATTTAAGACAATCATTCCCTTTCCGTATTGGATATCATTTATACATCTGAAAACAGGATCCAGGAAGGGGTTGTAAAATGTTGGTCCTGTAATATCAGTGATGCTGTACTGTTGTAACTTGAACACTATCTGGGGGCTGTGCTATTGCGCTTTTGGTACACCTCTCCATCCTGGCCGTGGTGTGTATGCATAAATCCATAGTTTGGTTAAAGAGTATATATGTTGATTGCCTAAATCTTCTAGGGCATGGGCCTCCAATATAGTTCTAGGATCCAGGATAACCAGTGTCATTGGGTTCCGTTTAAAACAATTGCAAATGCTTAAAATAGGCATGTATCCAGCAATTATTTACCTGCTTTGGAAAATCATGTCCTGGGCTATCTAGGTTCAGAGTTCCTAGTTTGGAAAAGATGGAGTTGTGTCTCCGGCCACCCAACTCCAAATCTCATTTGGCTTTTATGTACCCTATCATTACGAAAACACATAAAGCGGTTTTACGGGGATTTTTTTATTTGGATCATGATTTATGTTGTTAAAGTTCATTCCTTATTTAATTTTTCAGGATACTAGGTTCAAATCCATAGTCTTTGTGAGTAACTCGATTTAGGAGTTTTTTAATATTTAATAATTCCCAATCCTACATAGATTGATACCTAATGATGAATTACAGAACAGTTTGGGGACCACTGCTGTAGCCTAACCAGGCAGCTCCCTCATAATGTTTGAATAGCAGGCTACCATTTTGTCAAGCTGATTGTTTGTAATATACTGACATATTCCACCCAAGCTCTCATTGACATTTGCACTTGGCTTACCATTACACGAAGGATGATTTTACAACCTCATGATGCCCAGTACTTTTGTCCTGACAACTTACATTTGTGACTATTGATCTAAAGTGCAAAGAAGAGGCTATAGGTCACTATTGCATCTGACTTATTTTTTCTGTTTTAAGCATGAAAAGAGCCACTCATAGCTCACAAATGTAAAGGCAGATTTTGTTAGCATAAATTCTCTGGTACGTCTTCATTTGTTCCACCATTTGTCATTTAAAAAAAGAAACATAAACGCAGCTGTATGCCCAATTTAAACCTAGAGGGCCCTGTCATCGCTTAATTTGCGGTCTAATGATGGTGGTTTTATGTGCTAAAACTCTTCCTGGAAGGGCTAGCCTAAAACCGCTCGAACGAGTATGTGTGCATTAAATGCGTTTATCACAAATTTGCCAGCTTCTCCATAAATAAGATATACATAAGTGATCTCACTTAGGAGTCTTGTTAAGGGCCTGAGGGATGTGAACATTAAAAGCAGCTGCTGAAATTCTACCGAGGAATCAGGTAATCTACTTAGATTCAGGATGTTTTCATAATTCATTTTTACCTTTACAGTGTGACAGATTTTAAGGATGTAATAATTGGCTTAAACAACGTTTTCAATCATTACGGTTTCCTAAAAACAAATTATGCTAACACTATAAAATCCATCTTCTTCTTCCGATTCTATACATCTAGAGCCAGACTTCATGGATTCTTGTTACTTAAAAGTAGGTTATTACCAAACGTGAGATGTTTGAACTAATGGCGGCTGGTAATTTGAGCATCGGTAATTTGAGCAGCGGTCTATAAACGCACACTTTTACACATCGCTTGCAGTCAGTCTCATTCTCTCACTTTTTCCTCACTCGGTCTTAGTCATTTCCTCTCATCCGCACTTGCAGTTACTTTTACTTACTCTGCTTCAGTTTCACTCACGCATGCAGTCTCACTCATGCGCACTCTGACCTACTCAGTCTCACTTATTCTCGGTTACTCTCTTTCAATCCCACTCATTCTAAGTCTTTCTGATTGACTCACTCCCAGTCTGACTCACTTAGTCTCAATCATTCCCTCTCAGTCTCACTCATTCTCACATTGTTTATCTGTGTCTCCCCATGACTCACTTGTTCTCCCTGATTCACTAAGTCCCATTCATTCTGATTCACTCAGTTTCACTGTGACTCATGTATACTCATTCAGTCCTACTCAGTACCACTCACTCACTGTGACTCACACTTTCTCACTCTGACTCGGTCTCACAGAGACTCACTCAGTTTTACTCTGTCTCACTCAGACTCACTCATTCTTGCTCAGTCTAATTTATTCTCCCCTAATTCCTCTGAATCTCCACATGACTCACTCGTCCTCCCTTACTCACTCAGTCTACTCTTTCTGATTCAATATTGCTGCAATTTACTCTTTCTTATTCATTCTCACCCGTTCACTCAGTCTCACTCATTCTGACTCACCCAGTCTCACTGTGACGGTCTTACTCATTCACAGCCAGCCTCAGTCATTCTCATTCAATCTCACTCATACTCACTGATTCACTCATCCACTCTCATTCTGATTCACTGATTCACTCATATTTGCTAAACTTACTCACACTCATTCTGACTCAAACTCACTCAGACACAATCATTCTCACACAGTCTTATTCAATCACTCACACACACTCTTACACTGACTTACTCTGACTAATTTTCTGACTCACTAAGACTCACTCACACTTGACACACACAGTAACATTCAGTTATACTCTGTCATTTTCCCTCGCCCACTCATTTTCACTTGTACTTACTCTTCTCATCACTCATTGTCCTCGCTTTGACTCACTCCTTCACAGACACTCACTTTTACTCACACATTGACACATAGAACTGGGCTTGGTTGATCAAAGAGTCATCCTGTGCCAAACACTGCATATACAGATGAAGAATTAGTTCAGTTAAATCCAAATAATTATCTGAGTGCATTCAAGTTCAATAAGGTTTATTTCTGCTCAAAAAATATCTCACTTCAATATCTGGCACACCATTTATAAGCTAACAAATCCAATCAGTCAGCAGAGTTGCCTCTGATTATAACTGCATTACACAGCAATTGTCCCATTGTATAACAAATGATAGCACTAAACAAATTTTTCAGTTTTCAGGGAATCAGCATAAAGTAAGGGACTAGTCACTCAGTTTCAATTCAGTGTGGCATAGACATCCCTCGATCAGCACCTTTGCGGCAAAAAATGATCTGTATTTTTCCACGTGTTGAATAATTCTGTTTTATTGCTAAAAAGGGCAAATGTGAGTTTGGATTGCTGTGTCTATGACCAGATATTTTTAATGCCATCCAATATACTTATTGTAGATACCCCTAAACTTATTTAAATTCTGTGATTCTGTAACATTTTCCAATACCATTCTGGTGTACTCCCAGAGTCAAGGAATCCATATCTTATCAGAGCAGCCTGTTTCATAGCTTTAAAAAAACCCTTAGCTGTGGAAGCCCACTGATAAAATGCAGTGTTGCACCCATGCCTTAAAGATATCAGAGACTAAGGGCTTTCTCAATTATAATATCTTTAAAAGGAGTTGAATTGGGAAGGCATGCCTCCAGAGTTTGCTTCTAAATGCCCCCACCATGGGGGGGGGGGTTGCAGGGGGTGGCGGAGGTGCTGACTTATTCTGCAGATCCATTCGTCAATACAGATATATATTTGGCACTGTAAACTTTCTTTAGTGCCAGCAGAAAAAATACTCTTGGTTAGGGACAAACCTCAGGCCATTCATACAGTGTCTAGCATCCCCCCATAATTACTAGTTTCCATATCTGTTACACACGAGTGTACTTATGTTCCATTTTGGGGGAACAACCACCCTTGGTGATCCTCTCCCTCAGATGCCAAGGGGGATTGATGTTGGGGCAACAACCACGTTGTCTCACTCTATGCAGACGACGCACTCATGTATGTCACCCGCACCGAGCAGTCAGTATATTGTTGCGCATCATGTCTGAGTTCGGAGCAGCATTTGGCCTTCAGATTAATAAACAGAAGACAGTACTATTTCCATTGTCTGCAGTGGCAAGGAAGCGATCAGCTGAACGACCTGACTGAGCTTCACTGGGAGAGGGCTCACTTTCGGTATCTGGCGATTCAGATAGCAACAATCCCTGTAGCATGCTATAACCTTAACTTGGGCAGGATCCTTCAGCGACTGGAGGATTTCATCCATTTCTGGATACGCCTGCGGCTGTCAGTGATGGGCAGGGTCATACTAAGCAAAATGGTTTTCCTCCCTTGCTGTTTATATGCCCTGCAAAATGTAATGAACAAAATTCCACAGTTCACCTTTGCTAAACTCAGTGAACTCGTAGTGTCTCTAATGTGGGCAAGCAAGTGCAGCAGAGTCAAGCTGGAACTGCTGAAGTTAGAGACTGGCATGGGGGTCTGGGACCAGTGCTTAATTTGTAAATAAAAAGGTGCTGGTGCTCAAAGCCCTCCTCAAACACGCGGCTGCTGCAATTAAACTTGTGAACACGGAACACTCAGGAAGCGTAATCCTGAAGCCATCTCAGGCCTCTTCAATCCATATAAAGCCACTCCCTGCCCCTTCAGCTCACTCTTGCAGCTTTCTACTTTCTCTCTTTGTGACGCTTTTTAGTTTTTCCCTTCATCCGTCTTACCCATATGTGTCTTTTGCTCCCAGCAAATGCTTGAGGCAGAAGAATAAGCCCCGGCCCTCAAAAATAAGTGCCGGTGCTCAGCACCGGAAACAACAAGCACAAATTAAGCACTGTCTGGGACTACTGAATCTCAGACTGTACTACTTCGCAAGCCTCTTGCAGTATGCCACCCAGTCGTGTTCTGATGGCTAAAACATGGAGAAGACTGGGTGCGGGTGGTGCTGTGGCAGACCTCCCACATTGCCTTATGCAGGGGCGGATATACCAAACAACCACCCCTTTATTGTTCACCAGGTGGCTATGACGTGGGAGCAGATGGTGGCACCGGTGTTCAATTGGGCTCCCAATGCCAGGCTCTTGCCCCTTCGGTGGCCGAAGCTCATACGTGAAATCTAATCAGTGATGGATCTGACACAATGGTTTGCAGGCGGTTGCAATACCTTAACAACAAACATATTCCTCACCATGATGGAGGCTCAAGATGTGTTTAATCTTCACAAAGGGCAGTTCCTGCAATACACCAAGGTATTCTGTACAATTTGTGGGATCTGGCCAACTTTTCCCACTGAGCCTGTGGTGTCTCAGACTCTACGGATAATACTGGACCCAGGGTCGTCCTAAGGCCTGATCTCACGTTTTTGTAGAGCCCTAAAGAGGATGGCCATGCCAACATGACAGTGGTCCAGGCAATGGGTGGAGACACTAACAGCACCCCTTATGGAGGGTGCCTGTAAGAGAGCATTTGCCCAGGTCAGGCAGGTGGGAAGCAATGCAAGGTTCAAACCTACGCAGTTTTATTACTTCCACCAAACCTACCTGATCCCTCTGAGCTTACACAGGACCAATAGAGCTTGCCCAGAAGGCTGCCTGCACTGTGGGGCGACTCTGACAACCTTTCTTCATATGACATGGGAGTGTGGTGCTTTACAAGAGTACTGAGAGGAAAGAAGTACTGAGGGGCATTACAGGGAGTCACAAGAGTGTCCGTAGAGGCCTCTGTGGAACATTGCTGCTTGGAGTGCTCTTGACGCCTAAACGTGGGGCCTGAATACGCCATATATGTGCTCTCCTGGGTCTGGTGCTGGCCAAGAGAAGGGTGGCTATACATTGGACACAATCCACAGCCCTGACGAGTAGTAGATGACTAGCTGATGTGCAAAAATGGGGCATGGCAGAGGAAAGGCGTTTGCGAGCTGTACGCACAGACGAGAATGCAGAGCAGGATCTAGAAATGTGGGAGGATCTGCTGAGTAGTCTGTTGGAGGTTGGTTTGCCGACACCCGCTCCTCACCCGGACTCAGGGTGCAGGGAACAGGAGACACCATGCACAGCTGACTTAAGGGCTGTCAGATAGCGTGGCTGGATGAGCCTCTATATGTTGTGGGCTTCAGGGGGTTGATTGTGATGTGTGGGGGTACTGAGGCTGTGTCTGCCCAATTCCTCCAGCAGATTTCCCTCTGACTGACCACCCCAACCCCCACTCCCGTGGTCGGTTTCGGTTGAGCTGCTGTTTCTTTTAATGTAAGATGTTCAAATGTACTTCGGATTTCCTTACTGTAATGCTTATAATGTGCAGTTGATTCCTTGATCATTTCTTGATCATTCTGTATTTTGTTGACTGATGCTAGGCACATAGTCATCCTGGTGACGCCATGATGCCCATGTTATCTTTAAATGCCTTAATTGTGAACCAACACTAATAAAAACATGTTTAAAAAAAGGTTCTTGGGATCCTATGAAATTGTGTCCTCCCACCACCCAAGGAATAGGTTTGCATATGATATGGCATTACAGGTCCCCATCATGATGTCTGAGACCTGAGCTAGTGTCCATATCTAAGAATTAAGATGTTATACATAAGAATAAATGTAAGCATGCCAGTCAGCAACTCAATGTGTTTCTAGAAACTTGCTGAAAGGTTTCTTGGCGCACATCTTGCTGCTTCCGACCCATAAGCCTGATGTATATAATGAGCAAGTATCCAGTGTTGCTAAGACAGATTGTGATTTCCACTTTAAACCATCAGATGGATGTAGCACATGCCTGAACTAATTGTTACTTCCTTCTTTGGAACAATAGTAATGCTTTCCATTGTGCCCGCCTCTTGTTCTAGTTCACACCAGGCTGCTGCATTCTTCAGATCCCTCCACCACAATGTAATTGGCTAGTGCTTGCCTTTATTTTTGAAAAATATATTCAATTTTAAATTCCTTTTTCCTTTTGTCACTTCTTTCACACTTCTGAAAGCGGACAACATGGTCTCCTTCTGAGGCTTCTGACTGAAATTGTCACGTATTCATCTTTTCCAGGGCTTTATTTGCAAGACATGTTCTGAGAAGTTGTTGTAATGAGTCAGTCATCTTGCTAACTTGTACACCGCCCTCCTGCTTGCAATCATATTCTTTATGCTTGATTCACAATTTTTCCTCCATAAGTGTGAATTACTCCTGGTAATTCGGAAGTATGTCAGGGCTATGCCAAACCTACTGGCAGAAAAATCTTTGTGAATCAGGTCCAATGTTTTCAAATCTTTACTTTTTCTTCATTTTTTATTTTGTTATGTATCTTTACCAGACACTGTTTCTTTATTTGGTTAAAACTCGTGGCACCCTCATTAGTGACCTCCAGTCCACAGAAACCGAGAGACGGCCACACACTGGTTGAGACACTTCAATTAAAATTAAAACATAATCTCTGTAAAATGTGCACCTGCCCTACATCGTTGGGTCTGTATGTATCACAAAACATGAAAAAAACACCCTATCAATGAATCTTTTGGGACTCGGCAGCAGCCTGACCCTCTTGAATTCCATTGCAGCAAATGAGCATGTGGCAGTAATTAAGCAGACATCAGATACTAGGTCAAAGTCCCATTGTAAAGGTAGGGTTTCTATACCCTGCCACCGTGAAGGAATTCAGAGCTCAACATCAAGCTAGTTTTTAAATGGAACTATAATGGTACAAAGATAAATGAATGCTAGAGGGCTGACACGGTCCATGCACTATAAATACCTGTACATACATACAGAGAGCCGCTCCTTCTGGCCTATTGTGGATGCTGGCAATGAACAGTACAATCTTCCTATAATCGTGCAGGGGTCACCAAGTCTTTGGACTGCCATGCTCTAACCACCCACTCAATGCGCCTAGAACCATTTACTGCTCTTTATAGACAATTAACCTGGAAGTACATTCCCTACCATATCTCTGTATGTGACTTCTGGCATCACCCATAGTCCCCAGAGTAAGAGGGTGTGGATTGCATTGTCTAGTTTAATGGACACACACTTTAGGCGGGCGGCATGGAATTATTTTGTGTTTAGAGGGATGAACATGCTCTTAGAATTATTTGAACCAGCAGGATCCAGCGTGCACCTTATATTTGAGGGTATCAGTTGCCCAAATATTTGTACTTGTAGTTTGAGTATCACAAGCTCAGGGATCTTCAGTTATAGGTAAGTAACGTATAACTTCTACAAACTTAGATATTAGTAGCCATGGTAGTCTGTTTTACGTTTGTTTTACAACTTTTCCATTACGCATTATGCATAGATGTCTATCCTCTTGCAGGACGCAGGCTGAGATGGCACACACTTGCCGTGGCACCATCAATCTTTCGACAGCCCATATTGATGCAGAAGATTGCTGCAACATTGTGCTTTCTAATGGGGGCCGAACATACCATCTTAGAGCCAGTACAGAGGTGGAGCGGCAGCGGTGGGTCACTGCGCTGGAGCTGGCCAAAGCAAAAGCCGTTCGAATGATGAACAACTTGTCAGGTATCGTCCAGAATCTATCACTCACTTGTAAAGACTTTCTTTTCAAAAGCTGTCGCTGTTTGCAAACTAAGAATGTACATTTATACCATATTCTAAAGTCTGCAAACAATCCAATCTTTCTTTTCCGATATTCACTGACATTTTTATATGAGTAATTTTCAATCCTAATTAATGCAAAGAGCAATAATTGAAGTGTGAGTTCTCATAATTTTGTGTTTGCCAGCTTGCAGAGCATCTTGAACTGAAATGCTATACAGATACAACATTTGGAACAGTGCATAGGAGCTTAATAGGCATTCTGAAATGGGTAGACGGGACATGTGTCAGGTTTTGCGTTGATGTCCTGCATACAGCAAAATCTAAATACCACTCTTAGACACGAGTGCGTAATGCTAATGTATCTGTTGCAGCCCCTCATCAGCTGTCTCCACAAATTCGTTCTGGGTACCCATGTATATATTTTAAAGAGGGCTGGTGGGGCATACCTCAAACTCTAAATAACCCCCACAGTCCTTGCCATTATGTATTCTTTGCATGCAACATCATCCATATAGGGTCTCTTCATGCAAAAGGCTGCGGTGTTTGAGGAGCACAAAAAATGAGTCAAGTGACAGGGTGTTCGAATGGCGAGATAAAAGCAAACAATAATGTGAATCTTGAGTAGTAGCAAACAGGTTTTGGATCGTGAAGGTGTTTTGTAGTTGTTTGCTTTGTTATGCAGTTGAAAAGATACTGTAATAAAACATCACATCCTGTAGAGTGAAGTGAAATGGTCAGCTTAAGGTACTGTAGGGTGCTATATCATTCACTAATTTGAACAGTAGACTAGTGAACCTGATTAGGGACCTATGATGCTGACCAAACTAGTCTGCTTGGTTGTCTGTAGTGGAGATGGAAGTGGATCTGGGAAGGATAAATCAGGTGCAGAGGTAAAATAGAGGAGTACCATATTTGAGAAGATGGTTGCAGCAGTTTAGCTATTTTAGGATCTGTTCCTTAATTAGGGTATTAGAGTTGAAAGTGAGGCTTTGGTGGATTTTGCCTATAGTAAGGAGATAGTTGTTTACAAATGTGATTGTGAAGGTGCTACTGGTAGAGGTTTGTTTTTCATGTTGAAATAGAGCCTTGTAGAGTAGGAAAAGTGTGTGAAGTCAGGAAGGGTGAGTGGAGTCAGACAGGGTGGGTGTGGGAAGAAGGATGCATTTGGATACAGTGGATAAGAGGTGGTAGATGGTGTCAGTTTTGGCAAAGCTAAGCCATACACACTGATCCACTATTGGAAGGCCTGAGATAAGCCAGTCATACTCTTCACTTAAATCATTGAATGTAGATAAAATGTTTGCTTCCTCACCAGAATACAAGCAGGGACATTTCTTGGTCATTGAGATGACGGAAGTGGGTGTGAGTCTGTTTTTTCCCCAACGGTAACTGTGTGATACCCACCTAAAATTTACGACTCAATGACTGGAAGGACGGCGTTTAAAGGCCAGTGGTGGGTGGGTCCAAAGGTTAGAGGAACAGAAGGGGTACTAGGTGATAGAATATAATGTTTTGAAAAATAAGCAATATTCTTGAAATCCTTCAGGTCAATTCAAGAGAAATTCAATCTGCGACTGAAGTTCCTTTTAACTACGGAAGGGAAGGTGTTAGCCAGCCTCTGAACACTAAAACATTTCCACTTGCCACCAATTAACATATGGTGGTGAAATCCCTGCCTCCTACGTATTGATCTGCTCACAGAATCCTGAA
Source organism: Pleurodeles waltl (assembly GCF_031143425.1). Taxonomy (NCBI): domain Eukaryota; kingdom Metazoa; phylum Chordata; class Amphibia; order Caudata; family Salamandridae; genus Pleurodeles; species Pleurodeles waltl. The sequence goes on along the minus strand of NC_090450.1, from coordinate 740,090,162 downwards.
GAGTGAGACATGGCTCCCATCACCCAATCCTAGATATTCTTCTTTTGTCATGGGTTCTTGTGTGCCTAAAGAAATGTAATCCTTCAGATCACTCTGATGCCTTGGGTCTCATGGGTTTTCCCTTTGTATCTGAGATGCATGTACTATAGTGTGTAAGAGAACACAAGGAATTTCCAGGCCCTGGAGGTCTCCACCATATGCTTTCTGGGGTTGGAACCTCTGGTTTCTAAAGATATCTTTGGGACATTCGGAAAGCTTCCCTGGGAATGCATTCCACCCATACATAACTTACCATTAGGTTTTTGTTTTGTAACTCACAGTTGCTTGCTTTATATTTGCTGGCTTTATTTGTTTTAGGCTGTTCAGTACGTGGAGCATAGCGTGTTTACTGTATTCTTCCATAAGTGATCACTTTCTGTAAGCAGGCCTTTATATTTTGTTCTTATCTTGTCACATTTGCTGTGTTTTTAGAGCCAGAGGTCAAATGTCTGGTTCTGTCTTCTGAGGGAGCTGGTGTTTACTTTTCTTTCTCTGACTTCACAGTGAGAGAATTTATCTCATAATCATGCTTTGGTGTTGGGGTTGTGCTGGAGGAAGACATTGGGCCTGATTACAACTTTGGAGGACGGTGTTAATCCGTCCCAAATGTGACGGATATACCACCTACAGTATTACGAGTTCCATAGGATATAATGGACTCGTAATACAGTAGGTGGTATATCCGTCACATTTGGGACGGATTAACACTGTCCTCCAAAGTTGTAATCAGGCCCTATGTGGGTTTTTTTCTAGCACACAGAAAAACTTAAATGTCTTTAAATGAACTGTGCAAATATTTCAGAATATATCTGATCTAGGAAAGAAACTAATGAATCACATTTTTTCTCATTCTGAAGTGTGGTGGAAACAAATATTTGAAACCATTTATACATTATTGTTTGTATACAGTATGTCTGTGCAAACGTAATGGTCCTTTCAATTGAAAATGTGTTGTCTGTAATGGCAGTCTGTTACCGCACCCTCTACCCTGACATTTGACTCCCCTCTATGCTGCGCGATTCTGCTGTAAGCCACTCCAAACCACTGTACACCACTCTATGACCCTCTACTCCACTCTAGGACCCTCTACTTCACTCTAGGACACTCTACTCCACTCTATGCTACTCTACTCCACCCCACAACATTTTACTACACACCACTCCACTGTATGCCACTCTACTCCACTCTGCCACTCCATTCCGGTCTACATCACTCTATGCCACTTTTCTCTAGGTTCCCGTTCTCCACTTTACACTACGACACTGCAATATTCCAATCTGTGATACTGTACTCCATTCCACTCTGTAGAACACTGCTCCACTCTACTTCACTCTGCCCCACTCTATGCCACTCCCCTCTACAACACCACACCACTTGATGCCACTTCACTCTACACTACTCCATGCCACTTCACTGTAGGCCATGCAACTCCAGTCTACGACACCTTAATACAATATTCCACTACTCCATTCCATCCTACTGTATGACACACTATTCTGTGCCACTCCACTGCTTTGCGCCACTCTACTCCACTCTATGCCACTCTACTGCAATCTGCGCTACTTCACTCTAGGCCTCTCTACTCCACTTCACTCTGGGCCACTCTACGCCACTGTACACCACTCCATCGTACGACACTCCACTACACACCACTCTGCTCAACTCTGAGACCGTGTACACCACTCAAAGCCAACTGAATCCTTTCACCCCCACTCCTTGCTATGCCACTACAATGGCACTCCACTTTACTCCCCTCTGTGATACTTATTACAGTCTATGCTACACCACTCCACTCTGACACTACACCACTCCAACTGTGCCACTCCACTCACGCACTGTACTCCACTCTATGCCATTCCACTCTACAACACTCCACGCCCATCCACTCCACGCACCTCCACTCTCCTCCTCTTCATGCCACTCTATGCCACTCCACTCAGACATCCTGTTCCACTCTACGACGCTCTACTCAAATCTATTCTACTCTACTCCCATCCACCCTAAGAGCCTCCACTCTATTCCACTTAATGCTACTCCAAGCCACTCCACTGACACTCTACTTCACTCTATACCACTCTACTCCAATCTGACACTCTACAACTCTCCTCCACTCTATGCTACTACTCTCTACGACACTCAACTTCACCCCTCCACTCTATACTAATCTAAAACATTTACTACACACTACTCTATGCCACTCCACTCTACGTCCCTCCAATGTGACACTACACCACTCCACAACACTTTTCTCCACTGTCACTCTACACCACTCTACAATACTCTACTCCATGCACAACCACTCTTCCCACCTCCCCTCTACTCCTTGTTGTCACTCAGTCCCACTCTATGCCACTCCACTCTGACACTCTACTACACTTACAATACTGCACTCCACGCCCATCCACTCTAAGTGCTTCCACTCTATTGCACTTGATGCCACTCTACACCACTCCTCTCTACATCCCTCCACTCTGACACTCTTCTTCACTCTACGCCACTCTACTCAATCACCTCCACTCTACGACACTCTAGTCCACTCTGACACTCTACAATACTCTCCTCCACTCTGTGCCACTGCACGCTATGCCACTCTACTACTTTCTATCCCATTCTACAATATTGTACTCCACTCTACTACCCAACACCCAACTACACTTTGCAGCACTGTACTCCACTCTATGAAACAATGCTGTACTCTAATCTCTAATCTGTCACTCTACTCCACTCTGCCTGTCTATTCCACTTTACGCCACTCCACTCTGCCGCGACACTCCATGACACTGCAACTCTACAACTTTCCACACCACTCAATGCCACTTTGACACTCTGCGACACTCCACTCTATGCCCCTCAACTCTGTGCCACTCCACCCCATTCCCCACTTTCCACTAACTTTTAGCTGTGCTGAACAGCAGCCATGCTTGTGTTCAAAATAGCTAAAAGACATTGGCTAAGCACATAGCTCTTGCATAGACGAAGTTGACTTTGCTAAAGCTTGTTGTCAATTGGCTCCACAGAGCCATCAGGCAGAACAGAGATATCAGCATGATGTTGCTGGCAACACAATGCAATTGTCCTCCTCTTGTCATGATGCTCGCACCTTGACCTAGCCATTTCTTTAATGCTAAGCAGTTGTACCTAGAGATTGTGCGTTTATGAGTTGGTTGTGTGTTTAGTCCTGGGCAGGCACGAATTATCCCCCATATCTAAAACAAAGCCTTTGAAACCTACAAGTTGGAAGTTCCAATGCCAAATAACTAGCTCAAGAGGTTAAGTGTCATCTGCAGTAATGTGTAAGTGAAACCTCCAGGGTCATGGTTCCAGTGCTAGCAAGATGGCTTGGTTTGTTAGTTGCGTACAGTGGGTTGCTGGGTGGGGTGTGTGTTTGTCTAGTTAGGTATTTGACTGTGCATTAACTAAGGCATAACAGAACGCGTTATCAGAGAACATTTTTCATCGCACACTTAAGGTTCAGTACATGCAACCAGATTGCAAAAGACAGAATGGTCCTGATCGTCATAGCTATTTACTTGTGCACAGCTCAAATACCTTTTTAACAAGTGCCAAAACACTTTCCTAACTGAGAAAAGTAGGTTTCTCACTCGTGTATGGATTTACTCACACAAAGATTTTTGTGTAAGTAAATCGCTGACCATAATGGAGAGAGTAGGCGTTACAAAAGGTGGGCACCCACACTCCTATATGTTTGTGGGTATTGCAAAACATGATATTAACCCCTTTCCGCCCTGAAAAAGGCCAGAGATTTTCTCCAGCCGAAGACAGAAAAGGGGAGGGTGATTCCAAAATTGTAGAGAATTTAAGAGAAGGGGTTTCTCGACAGGGAGAACTATTTTCACAATAGATAAACACAAAGTTAACAATTTTCATTTGCACTTGTTCTTATTTCCCTTTTTATTTGCATAAGAAAATATATGGATGAATATTTGTGCATGTGAAAATATTGCAAAAGTTTTCCAAGAGTATGATTAGACAAACTGCAAGTGCTGAATGTCTCAGGTGTAAAACAGTTGTGAATTTCAAGAATGGGTAAATTATACTCATGCAAGGTCATAAACCTCAGTGTGTAAACGTGCTATTTTTCTGTGATTCAGACCCAATATAAAACAGAAAGTGGGTTACAGAGTCATTTGTGGGATGTTATGGGGCAAGCATTCTCAATGGGTGTTGATTGACTTCTTTGTTTTGCACTTCTCTGTTTGTTTGAGCATGACCTTTCAAGTGTGAAGTCATTTAAAGTAGTCCTCACAATATAACTAAATGTGAAATGCCCACCAGCTCTTCATCTGGAAGTGTTTGACAAGAAATCTATGGGTACATGTGGGCATGTATACCGATGAGGGAAAACATTCACCAGTCAAGTCATTGTCAACCAACATATATCTTCTCTAGCCGTCCACTAGCACAGATGTGCTTACAAATAGAACCCCAAGCTTGATGCAAATAAATACTTCCCTTAGCATAAGAACAGTATGAGATACAATGCACTTGACCTCTCCATCACTTCTGAAGTCTGGAACCCACAATCCTGATGCATAGGTTCTTGTAGAAAAAAAAGTGGAAGGTCAATCTCTACTGCTATGCCAAGGCCCTTAGTCGTTTCATTAGCCCTGCCATATCTTTAACATGCCACTTCCGGAAGGAATAATCAGACCAGTCACCAGTTGATAGTTGGTGTATTTCCACGATGAGCAGTTGGTCTCCACATGCACACGTATCTGTGGTCTCTGTTTCAGCCCATCCTCTGTTTACTCCGTTCAGAGATAGTTCTGTTAGGCTGTAGCTTTGGAAGCTTTTAAAAGGCTGTTTTAGTAATGTAGTTTTAACAGACCAAGGGGGTTATTACAACTTTGGAGGAGGTGTTAATCCGTCCCAAAAGTGACTGTAAAGTGACGGATATACCACCAGCCGTATTACGAGTCCATTATATCCTATGGAACTCGTAATACGGCTGGTGGTATATCCGTCACTTTTGGGACGGATTAACACCTCCTCCAAAGTTGTAATAAGCCCCCAAGTTCCTTGGTAAGGTCAATCTGTCACTCATTCGGATGAGCAAAAGTACTCTTCACAGTACTATGAGGTGAAAGCATTTATATTCCTCTTTAGCACTGTGATTTGATGAGTGAAGGACAACTCTGCAAGAAATTAGGTACAAATACTATGGGGGTCATTCTGACCCTGGCGGTCATTGACCGCCAGGGCCAACGACAACGGAAACGCCGCCAACAGGCTGGCGGTGCTTCCTGGCCAATTCTGACCGCTGCGGTAAAGCCGTGGTCAGAAAAGGGAAACCGGCGGTTTCCCGACGGTTTTCCCCTGGCCAAAAGAATCCTCCATGGCGGCGCTGCAAGCAGTGCCGCCATGGGGTTTCCGACCCCCTTCCCGCCAGCCTCTTCCTGGCGGTTTACACCGCCAGGAAGAGGCTGGCGGGAACGGGTGTCGTGGGGCCCCTGGGGGCCCCTGCACTGCCCATGCCATTGGCATGGGCAGTGCAGGGGACCCCTAACAGGGCCCCATTAAGATTTTCAGTGTCTGCTTGGCAGACACTGAAAATCGCGACGGGTGCAACTGCACCCGTCGCACCCCAGCAAATCCGCCGGCTCCATTCGGAGCCGGCTTCATCTTTGCTGGGGCTTTCCCGCTGGGCCGGCGGGCGATCTTTTGAAGATCGCCCGCCGGCCCAGCGGGAAAGTTAGAATGCTCCACGCGGTCATTTGACCGCGGGGCGGTGTTTGGGCGGTTTCCGCCCGGCGGGCGGTGCCCGCCGCCCCCAGGGTCAGAATGACCCCCTATGTGTTGAAAGACGATATTCCTCATAACCTCTGTGATTCGATGAGTGAAAGAAAGCTCTGCATAAAACTGAGTGCCAGTAAATGTACTATGTTTTTGATTTCCGCTGTTAACCAAAGGAAAGTGACAATACTTTCTTCTGAGGATTTCGGTTTTAGTGTCATTCGGGTGCTGATTCCTTCATCCAGTAGTGACTGTCGTAAACAGTTCATGTCTTGTAGTTTGTCACCTAGTTGCATAGACACCTAGATGACATCCAGAGACATTTACAGTTGAAGTTGTGTAATTATTTGTGCAGCAGCCTTTTATAAATGTTGAAACACAGTGGTGATAGTGAGAAGCCATTATTGGTGGTGTGCTTTGTCAGTAACGAAACACTGATGTGTACCTCTTGCCAAACCCAAAGGATGCATAGACTATACGTTCTTTGCTGTGATCCTGATTTTTTTTAGCTGTACCAGAGCAATTTTATAGTCTACAGTACCACTGATAGGTCGATTAGGATCATGTTAAATGATTGTCCAGCATTAATTGGCCAGAGGTGGCTCTTTTTTACATTAGCTAAGGAAGTTTTGGTGCTTGGTTTGTGGTTAGAAGTCTGATTGCTCATCGTGTGAGATATTGTTTGTATTACAAACTGAAAAAAGCACTTAATCTTGCTTTCTATTGTAGTACCAGGGAAGGTGAAGGGGAAGGTGAAGTCCCTGGATTTAGCAGTAAGTTTCTCCTGTAGCATCAGTATGGTAGCTCCTTGTAGGCAAGGACTTTGAAACAGCCCTGAATTAGAAGGACACATTGATTATTCCTATGATGTTGGGTGCCTGGGTTTGGTATGGTGTTTGATAACAAATTCAGGGCATGTGTCGGCTGGTCAATTTGAAGTTGTGTGTTCCTAACCACTTTGAGAAATTATGTTGATAACTCTGAGACTTCGCTCAGAACTTTGGGTAATGAGATGGGGTGATGAGGAAATCTGAGTTGGCTCAAGCGTTTGCTTGGATTTTCTTAATTGCATTTTCAGAAAAGATCAGGAGGTTTTGACTGTATTCATGAGTGACATTAGGAACATTTTTGATTGCCACTGGTTGTGTCATCTGTGGGGAGATTCTGAATACTGCAGTATTTTGATAGTCTGTCCAAATCATACTGAGAAATTGAACCATCTTTTCCATATGGACTATGTGGTAAACTGAAAGTAGAATTTAGCAACACCTGTTAAGGAGTTTCTTCCAGAATTGTACAGGTTTGCACTCCAGTCTTTTCATGCTTACTCTTGTTAAATCTTGTTAGGATAATTTGATGACACCATTGTTGCCTGACAAAAGTTTCACTGGCAAGGTTGGAGCTGCCTCAACAGTGACCCTGGAGATGTTCAGAATAAAGGATTCTAGGTAAGGTTAATTTCATATGGAGCTAGGAAAGGTGATAAAGGTTTCTCGAAATTTTGGTTTGTTTACTTTGCTTTATCAGGTACAAATAACAGTGCTGTGGGGCAAGTTGATCCTGCTTGGTGGGCATATGTTTACTGCAAGGGTCATGGTGATCAGCAAGTAGATGTTTCTAGGCAGCAGATGAGCATTTGGTTACATATTTAGCCACATGTGTGGCTTGGGGAGTAGATTAACTGGGCAAATGCTACAAGTTAATCAAGTACTGGTTTGTTGTCCAGAATGCCCCCAGAAGCTGGAATACCTCATCATCAGGATTCTTGAAGATAGTGTTGAGGAATGTTGAGTTGTGCTTCTAAACCACACTCCTGCTATGTGCTTGAAGGACTTTTGTGTCCAGGTAGTAGATTCCTGCTACATCTCAGAGCTACTCCCAAGATGCACCTACTCTTTCCCTGAGACAATTTTGTGCGTTTGTTGTAGCTGTGTGAAAAGAGCAAATGCAGCATGCAAGAGGTGCATCTCAGTCATACTTAGAATCTTACAGTTCTCCTTAAGCATATTGTGGATTTTAATGTGGGGTTGACCACCGAGTGGGGCTGCTTTTTTGACGAATTCACTAATGGCGTTATCTGTTTTCACATGCACTGTTTTTGGTCAGACATGGAAGGTATATATTTGGCTTGTCTTTTGGAAGTTTTAGCAAAGCATTTTCTTCTTAATGGGAATGTTTAGTGTTAGATGGAGCTGGTGCCTTTGTCTACACCATTCATATGTTAGCCTTAAGTCACGCCTTCATGCAATGAATAACTTTGAAGGCTCTACTACCAGACATGTAATACCCATTAGTTGGAGATTTTGTCACTGGTTCCCTCAATGGTTTTCTTCCAGATAAAGTTTTAGAATGTGAGGACATTTACTCTCTCAAGACAAGAGCGAAAGATGTCGGTTTCAATTCATAGCAATTCAAGAGAGCAAAGGTTGAGGTCCACCAGTTGGTAGTCACTTGCTTGAATCATAACAGTATCAATGTCTATGTTTCGGTGTGTATCTGTTATGACCATCTGAAGGCCGTCTGGGATCATGTACCTGGATGTATTTATTAAGAGGCTCAATATGGTGAGGGGCGTTTTTAGGCCGAAATTGCAGCTCGATTTTGCATTTACCAGATCTGATCATGTTGGGTTGAGCCAGAGTGAGAGTTTTCGAGTTGTTGAATATGTTGTATCTCTCCCGCATTTTGTGATATGTGAAAATAAGAATATTTCTTGTGAGGTTACAACAGTCTGTCTGGGGTGTGATTAGCTTGCGTCAGAGGGGTGGTTGGGTGTGTGATTACTCTTCTCCTTAAACCAAGTGTTGGATTGTCGCTGGGTTATAGCAGGTATGGGGCAGAGCTGCAGAGGCCATTATAAACATTGTGCTGGAGATAGTTGAGCTGACTTTGTTCCTTGACTTCTCCCATAGCCCCTACACTTTTTCCTGTCACTGATGTAGATTACCATTCTAATGATTGTGCCTCCCTCTGACAAGAAGAGTATTTCTCGTGACGTTACTACAGTCTGTATGGTATGTGATTGGCTAGTATCTTAGGTGTGGTTGGGTGTGTGGTTACTTGCCTTCTTAAAGTGAAGGTGGCTTGTCGGTGGGTGATAGCGGGTATGGGACTACCACTGCAGAAGCCATTATAAACATTTTGTGCTGGGGGTGGTGAGCTGACTTTCTTCCTAGAATTCTCCAGTAACCCCTAGACTGTTACCTCCATTGATGTAGATTAACTTTCTAGTGATGGGGCCTCCCTCTGGCCAAATTTTCAAAAAGTCTGGATTTTCCCATATCCCCTGTGTTACTCTTAGCTACCGAGAATGTCATAACTACATTACATCTTTGTGGTACTTTTAGAGGATTACCCCCATTCCCTCATAAACTGTGTAGGTCGGCGGGGGGGGGGGGTTTCTGGGTGATGGCAGAACTACGTACGTCACCTTGTATTTACTGACCCTTCTACTTGCTCCTCCCTCTGTGGTCTCGATTCCTCTATTCAGTAATTAGAACTATGTTGCAAAACCGGACTGATGACACAATATTTGAGCCTAGTGTAGGCTTGATACCCTACCTGTGGTAATAAGCATGAGCATATTGTGAGTTCACCAATGTCTTCCTGTTACAAAAGGCTTTTCTGGATCTACATTTAACTTTTGGGCGTTATTTGGTGTGGATCTTTTCCCCTGAGAATTATATTCTCATTGTATCCCCAATTGAGGTATGGGTTTCTCAGGAGAGACTGGCACACAATCGTTCCTCTGTTTCACCAGACTATGGCTACTGTGCTTTAGTCTGACTTCTTTTTCACTTATAAGGAACATCTGCCCTGTGTTCTCTTTTACCGCCTGGATTGTGTTTGGAAGTGCAGGTTGGTATGACGGTTGCTATCAGGCTTGATTGCTTGCAAATTGGGATGTATGTCCTGTAACCTAAGGAAGCCTGCCTATGTTGTTTAAATGTTGGGGGAGGTAGGAGATATGGGCTTGGGATGTTATGCGGTATTGGCCCGCTGTGTCCACACAGGTAAGGGTGCGTAAAGCAGCTTGATTGTGGCTGGGTGTTGTGTGCTGCTTTTTCATAGGTCTGCACTAGTAGTGTATGCAGCAGGAGCTACATGAGATGGAGGATAGGTGGTGGTAGAATTCACCTCTTTTCATTGCTGTGTATGACTCACATGAGGTGTGCAGCACTTCTTTATCATTATGGATATTGATGTTCAAATAGGCTCGTCAAACACTGACCACCCCCATCAATTTTCTTTAGGGGGGTTACAATTTAGGTTCACATCTGCTGTTACTACAGCACCAGCAACAGGTTCTCAGCATGCCATATTGTCAAGCACCATCGTTTTAGCTTTTGTACATTATGTACCAGAGCTCAATAAGCTATCAAATACCAAAAACAATTGTGTTGTGATGAGAGATTATATGTATCTTACCTGATTCTGCAGTTTTTTCTAAGTGCAATGTTGAGAGCCGTATTAGGAAGAACATACAGTGTTTCACATTTGAATATTCAGATAGATTATGTCCTTGATTGCAATTTGTAAATTGTACGTCGTTCATGTGTAAATGGCATATAGTGCAAGTAATCAGTAGGGTTTGAATTTTTAGCCCCCCACTAAGGAGGCTGGCGACATCTCTGCAATGCTTTATAACTTGGAGCCCCAAGCTATTTCACAAAGACTTTCTGAGTGAGTGAGAGAGAGGCAGTTTTGATGTCAGCAAGGAGAGATAGGTGGTGGTTCCTAGCAGTTCAGTAAATTCTTAAGACATGAATTTCCTACAAATCTGTTAGCCTTTTTGAAATTGCATGTGACGGTAAAGCGCTGCGTCAGGAGAGGGAATGGGGCACAAGCAACAGTATAACTAACAATGGGTAGGACCTCGCTGGTGCAGCAGACACTCTCAGAGTTGGCACCAGTCGTTGAAAGATTGAAGGAGTACTCACTAACGGTCTCTGAAAATAAATAAATATTATGTGAATGTACACAGGTGAATGATTTGGTGATCCTCTTTCGGCACTGCCAAAGGCTGTGCAAGATGTTTCTGAGGAGCAGGGTAGAACAAAAGGCATGATTAACAGCCATGCTCTTTGCCTGCAGTGTGCTGGGCGTGGCCTTTGCTCCTGCACAGCAAGCTAGTTGGACATGGTAGCTGATCTGAAGGGCAAACATTAATAGTTATGATTGTTTGCAGGCCCTCACCTCACACTTCGAGGTTTTTGGAAGTTTCTGCTGACTTTATGCCTCTCCAACATTCTTACACATTCTAATAGTTCAAGTCTTAGAGATGTCAACATATGTTTCAAAATGCCGGGCATGCCCGACGCTGTTTTTTCTTACCAACAACCTACAGAACCTGTACCTTCATCAGTATGAGTCCGGAAATACACATACAACTGGGCACACCCTGTGTGGTATCTTCACTTTGAGGGGTTCAAACGTACCTCTGACCTGTATACAATCTCGTTTAGTGTTATGCTATCTATAAAGGGCAAAACTGGCTCCATAATTAGATAAAGAACTCAGCCCAATGCTTTAGTGAAGTGGTATGAAGTGCTATTCAACCTCTAGAATTCCATTTGATACCGTAACTGACAGCAAAACGCACTACCCTTCTCAGATCTGGAAGTTAAACTGATCTCCATGCGTCTTCCTAATGAAGATATTGCCCACACCGTAAGGGTGGTCCAGTAAGGGTAGTCAATACATGTTTATTAATCTTTGCACTGCTAGGTTATTTCAATAAAGATATAGTTTTATTGAAACTGCTTTCCATCAGACCTTAAGAAGACCTTGGCAGGTCACTGGAGGGAAAGGGTGGAATCAAGGAAGCTGACAAGGTACACTATCACAAACATCTGAGGACGTACTAAGCCTCCAAAACGAGAAATTAGGCTTTGCTGCAGAAAGGAGAACAAAGGCAAAATACAGAAAAACAAGGAGCAAAAGTAATGCAAGTATGGGAACTTTACCACGAGCTAGGAATAAGTAGGATAGACAAAAGGATCAGAAACAGTAGGAGCTAAGGACGGAGGGCTAGTGAACCAGAGAAAGAAAAAAGACTGCAAATCAAAGTAAAGAGGAAGCAACTCACGAAGCTAACTACAGTCCATATACGGATAGGAGTGGAAACAATGCATTGTGGGACTGAGAGAATCTCTTGCCAGCTACACAGTAGCAGGAGACATGTTCTGGCATCAGCAAAGCAGGAATAGGCCAAAAAATAGGCAATTAATTCTGGTAAACAAAATTCCATTAAATAGCATTTGAACAAGGAGTTTTAGGGACTGGCAGCTTTTAAGGAGTTGCAAATAGCAAGAGGCCCAGGATGTGGTCATGATATACGAGGCCACTTATAGGTGTTAGGAAATCCATTCTCTTGCAAGGTCTGGAAGACAGGTCAAGCACTGAAGAACTAAAGGACTTGTTCTATGGGAACTATTGCATAGTGGTTGACAAGGTTTGATGTAGTCCCAATAAGTGCATTCTGGCATCACTTGTTCATGAAAGCAAATTTAAGCTCTTCCTCCTCTTTAGGATGCTGGGAACAGGGAGGCAGAAATTATAAAAGGGTTTTTTAATTCCAATTTTATTAGTGAACATACAGAGAACTAACAATACATTGTACCATATCATGCAACATATTTCACACACAGCTCAAATAATAGTCATAATAGCATGCACAGATCACTCCTTGCAATGATACATCTCGGTGCAGATAAGGAACATAAGAATTCGTTAACGATTGTCCGCAGTTCCTTTTGCAAGCAGGAGTCCTCGAAAAGCTGCCTATTTATCTCTTGGGTGAGAGGCAGCCGGCACCGGTTCTGCATACATTTCTAATTGATCGCTATAGTAAGTCAGTTCAGCCAGCCATTGTTTTTTAGTTGGTGTTCTCTGCCCCAGAGCTTCGCTACGAGGAGTTTGCCCAACAGCAGCGCTAAGGCGGTGAATTTCCTGTTGGTACAGGGTATGTACTTTTTCCAGTCCATAAGTGCCATTTGCAGAGTTACCTCAAAGTACAGGCCAATTATCCGTTGCAGAGTGTGCTTCATCATACTCCATCATCGACTACTCATACATTCCCATGGCAGGCGCAGGAGTCACACCCCGGGCAGCCCACATCTATCATATTTATTATCCTCCCGCAGACCCCATTTGCACAGCATTGCCAGAGTGTAGTATAATCTGTATATATCAAAGGTGTATCAGTCTGAGTCCAGTGCTGGGTAGATGCTCCCCTGTCTGGATGCAGCAGTACTCCCACATCTCATCGGGATGTTAAGGTCCTCATCCTACCCCACTCTGGCAGGGACCGTTCGAGCAATCATCCCCTTCTGCATCTCCCTGTAGAGTTTAGCAATGCGTTGCCTTGGGGATCGGGTACCTATTATGAGATGTAATCACGTAAAGCTTGCTGGCTCATTTGGGGAGTCTGGCGTGATCTGTTTACTAATAGATTTTAACCTGTGATATAACAGATGTTTTAGCAGGTGATTGCGGTATGTGTTCCAAACGTACCTACGGTAGTTCATTTGCCTTCCTCATATAGAGATTTCCACTTTGTTATATTAAGTGAGGATGTGGCTTTTGCCTCCAGCATCATGGGGAAATACGGATGGAGTGTCAGGTGGACAATGGGTGAGTATAGCAGGGGCGAGTCGACCATATTCCTATCCCAAGTCTTACCAGTGCAGTGGACCGTGTTAATCTCCATGCCAACGTGCTGCAACAGCATGGTAGTCTCTATGGGGAGGATGACACACCACCACTTGCTCGATCTCCGAGTGTGCTACGTATTTCTGAGTGTGGATCCAGTACTGCACAAAATGCGCTTGCACACACAGGTAATAGAGTTCCAGCTCCTGCGGACCCACCTCGTTTATAAGGTGGGCAAGTGTGTCCGAGGAGAATCTAAGTCTTCATTTCACTTTCACCTAATTATCCTTTTCCTACAACATGTGCAGCCAGTTATCCATTTCCGAGCTAGTGTTGAACAGCTAACCTGTGAGTTCGAACCCTCACTAAGCCATCAAAGTCAGGTGCACTCAAGGGGAGGGCGCCCCGAGGACCTGGCCACGAGCTGTGGCCCGTCCTTTAGGGTGGAGGGGCCACCCCCCCCAACACCTTTGGCACCTCATGAAGAGTGCCTGTCAGGCTGAGCAAAGGTCAGCCTGAAGGACACCCTTCATGTTCAGGTCAGGCAGCCAGGAGCAGACATGCGTGATTTGCGCACACTCCTGGATGCCTGAGCTGAACTTTGCTGAGCTGAAGAGGTCACAGCTACTCTGGGCGTGACCTCCTCAGCGCAGCAAAGGTACCTTGAGACCCTCCCCCCGGGTGACGAGGGAAGTGTCACCCATTGACTTCGACCTGGGTGCTTCAGGTTTAAGCCCTGAAGCGCCCAGGGAGAGTGTCAATCAGTGACACCTCATCACAGAGTGGGGTAGGATCAGCAGTCTCACTGACCTCATCCCACTCTGTGACGAAGTTGGGACTGCTGCCTTCCCTCCCTGGCTGATCTAAGGGCAGCCAGTGGGGGAAGGCAGCAGTCCCAACCCTCCTGGGACCTCCGAGGCTGAAGGGGGTGAGGGGGAAGGGATGTGTGTGTGTGTGTGTGTGTGTGAGATCTTTTTTAATTAATGTTTGGTGCATGCGTGTATGTTTGAATGTTGATCCGTGTTTTTAATGGATGTGCGTGCATGCGCGTGTGTGTGAAAGAATGAGTGTGAGTGTGCTTCCTGCCTGCCCCCATCCCCCCTAAAACTGCCGGCCGCCAGTGATGGCCAGATCCAGTGGACTGGCGTGATGTACCCGACTGCAATATCGCATCTAGGCTAATGACAAGCCGTCACATTTGTAGACGTTGCATTCGCATTCACAAGGTGTGTTTCAGGCTGGCAAACATTTCATTGGATCTCGTTATTTCGATACAACTGCACCGTTATTCTGCCTATCCTCAAAACAGACTGTCAATGATTACTATAAGAATGGTCTACAAGCCTTCAAAATGTTAAATTGGTAAATATTACCAAAGGACCCAAATACAGAGCACAACAGTCTTCCATCACAGACTAAAATCCTAATCCTACGTCAATATAATCAGAAGAGTGCTTACTCATTCCGATGCATTTTCAGACAAGTTAAACCTCCTTAGAGGAAGGGCATGCCCAGCAGAATTTTTACGCACCTTCAGAATTCACGGTGAGCTATTGCCATATTTTTTTCAATGGTAGCTCTGCTCGGCATAGTACGTTCTAGACAGGCCTGTTGTGTTTCTGTATGTGGGACCTATGGGGTGAAGTACTTCCTCCCAGTACTGGACAGACCAGACCAATAGATTATACATTCGACTTACACTTCCTATTTATATTCATCCTGGCATCATCAGAACTGAGCCACTTTTTTATATATCCTGAGGGAACTCTTGTCACGACTTCTGAAATTCCCACCTCAGGCATTGCACACATCACCCACATTGTAGTCTTTGCTCACCCATTTAAACCAATTGGACTAGTGTCCCCAGTATTAATCACATGTAAAAGGAAAGCCGAGACTGCATATGTGGTGTCCTGCTAGCATGGATCAAATTACTATTCTTAACGGTTTGGTAAATGTGATCTTTGTTCCTTGGGCTATTTGTGCAGAGACCCCGGGAGTGCAGACCGCACCCCTGGATCTCGTTCTCCTGTGGTTCAGCGGTTGGTAGTGTTACTGAGAGCAGCTTGTGAACCACTCAGCAGTACACTTTCAATGATTATGGGTACAATCAATCTCTTTGAAGAAGCATGCCTGCTGAGACTTGTAGATCCACACGTCATGGAAATACAGTTCTACACATTGCATTTTGTTTTGTGCTGCTGGCCAAGAAGCGGGGATCGGCTAATTTTTTAAGACACTCAGATTCACATAATCATCCTAGCCTGGGCAGGTAAGCAGCCTGGGGACTGTTGAGAAACATTATTATTGCTGTATGAGCAGTGAGGCCTCACACCTCCTGATTCGAGCTTTATTGCTGTTATGCTCTAGTGCATTTGGCCCACTAGTGGTTATACAACCTCTACATGTGCTGTTTCTAGCCACAGAACATAAGACTGCACCCCCTCTTTCCGTGGGTGCAATGAATGGTCAGTCACCCAACCGGGCATAGATCACCTTGGTTGTGAGCATACAACTAGCTTGCGATAGGCTTGGTAGACAAGAATGGTGAATTTTTTTATTACCCGGTTAACATAGATAATGAGGACTGCTCATACTTCTGAGTTTCGGAAAATGTATAAGCAGCATTACCCATCCTTCACCCAGAACCCTAACGTCTGTAAGATATTGGTGTTGCTCATCACAAATCTGTCAAACAAACATCTAGTAACCAAGCGTTCTTCTACAGTTCAAACTTGAGGTCCTTATTGCAGTACCCATTGCCAAGTTGAGATGGGAGGCTGATCTGGGATGTGTGATCTCAGATAGGGAATGGTTTTATTTCTGTGGTCGAATCAGGACCTTGTCTCCTAATGGCCGATCGAAACCTGATTCATTTTAAATTTCTGCACAGATATACCTCTCCCCACTTCCACTGTTTAAGAGCAAATTGTTGGCGGACTCCTGATGCGCAAGTTGTAATGCTTCAGGCACCGTTATTCATCTTGTTTGGTACTGTACGCTGATTAATAAATATTGGGGCAAAGTGTTTGAGCCCCACTCGAATATGACTGGGGCGGTTATAGAGCCATCCCCCAAGCTGGCTGTATTGAGGTGCACCATTAATACGTCACGCAGGGTTCAACAGTTAACATGCATTGTTGTATTGTTGGCAAAGCGAAGGGTGGCCTACATTTATGGAAGAAACAAAGCCCCTACTATAAAAGCATGGCTGAATGCAATGATTTATTGCAATGAAAAACTTGAACTTTATTATTCCACAGTCGTTCACACTAATAGACCAAGAAACCTTTGCGGCCCATTATAATCCAACTTGTTAAGCGAAGACACAACTGCATATTTTTGGGCTGGTAAATGATAGAACCTAAGGCAGATTGTGGTTCACACTACGCAACTGGTCATCAACCCATGTGTCTCGGCTGGTCTCGTGTCTTCTGATTCCAGCCTGGGTTATACAAGGTGATCTGACATGATCTTTGTGTAGCTGCGTAGGTTAACTACCATCCACATCCCACTATTTCTGGACTGAGTAACTGATTGTATTCTCTGCATGCAACCACTAGTGACACTTGGTGTGTTTTGTTCTTTAAGCATGTATATCCCTATGGTTTAAAACCTAATAAAAAAATAGATTAAGAAAAAATCCAGGACCGGCTGAAAATTGAAAGATGCCGTAATTGTCATGGGGACAATTATGAAAGGAAGGGAGCACCATGACTTTGGCAGTGGAAATTCACTTTGGGGAATCACAGTGCACATTACAGATCTGCAGATGGGTATTCATGCAATCCAAGTGCCGGTGTACTGATTCTACAAGTACAAATGATTTGTGCTGCTCTATGTGCAAAAAAACTGAATGTTCCTGACAACTGTTGCACTGTACTACACCTGCTATTCATGTCACAGAAGACCAATATGAGTTGGACATTTTCACCAATCTGCATGGTATACTGTTGTGCGCCCTTTGCCTATGGTTCGTGCCATGATGGAGGGTGATGCCTGCTGGGATGTGCTTGCACATTTTATGATGTTCACTGGGAGTCTGTGGTCAGTTTTACTAGAGAAGAGAGGCCTCATCCCTAACTGTACCTGGTGTAGTTTCATATGCAGTCTTCCCCCTGTGGAAATCAATGAGTGCAGTAGGCCTCCTAGCAGAATATCCCTAGAACTTTGACCAATTTCTGGAACTCCTCATCTTTGGATAACCTGGTCCTGCACGGGATAAACAAGACTTCTACCGTTGGCTTCCAGTTTGCATTGGCAGTCTGACAGCCAGACAGTATTGGACCATATAATTGCAAATTTGCCTCCATTCATGACTACTCAATTGGTGGGTCTGCTGTATCTCCTCCAATTTACAGGATTATTGTGTAATAGCTGGTGATACTAGGGAGCGTTTGGTAGAAAAGCTGCTCGTAACTTGGAGTCTTTTACTGAACTCACAAAAGAGTAGGCACTGCACCTCTGATTAAGTCTCTGGTCTAGTCTAGCCCCTGATATAATTCCGGGGAATAAAGACTTCCTTAGAAAGAACGGGAATTATCTATTTTCAATAATGCAACCGCATAAAGGTACCATGAGGTGAAAAGAGGCAGCTAAGTCACTTGACTTAGAGGTCTCCTATTTGGAAACTAGTAACCCTTCCAAAATATCGCCTGCATGCCAAAATCTGTCCCACTCAATTGTGGTGGAATTCTTAACATTCAGCAGAACTGTAAAAACACAAGAAAAAACACAGTGTTCCAGTAATCTGGTCTTGACTCTCAAGAGCATTGATCTAAACTAAATGTCAAGACCAATCAAGGCACTTTATTTAATGATAAAATATCACTGAGGTGTTGGAATCTGGCCACAATTGATACGTCAAAAATAGACAGGGAGCACAAAAGCAACCATCATTTTTCTCTAGGAAATCTGATCAGTTGCTGAGTTTTTGAGTAAATCATACTATGTGTTTAATAGCACAGCCATCCACTGTGGCCATGCAAAAGGTGGAAATACCTTTCTATTTTCGACCAATTTCGACTGGAATATCCTCACATTCCATATTGCTGTAAACATCTTTAGTGCCTAAGGATTGACTTTTCAATGAGTAATGAGATAGTGGGCCACTCTTTGCTTTTTTTACTGTATATATACACCCCGGACAGCAGAGGAACTTTATACTTACTAATATATTTGAGTTCATAAATTTAGCAATGGATAGAGATAAGACTGCCTGGGTTATTATCACTGAAGACTTAAATGCCAAAGTTTCCAATAAGTCAATGCAAGCCTTTGGAGCACAGTATATGAGGAAAGTTGGAACATCCTGGAGTCCTAGTCCCCAAGGAATAGTAGCACAAACAAGCATGGAAATCCTCTGATAGATTAGCTGAAGCCCTTAGGTGCTATATTCCTATATGGAAGAGTAGACCCCTGATATTCCAGCAGAGGCGACCCAAGGGATCTTCAATCATCAATTACATGATGATACCCTACATGATATTTGATGTTGTCCTGGAAATTGTATTGCCTTTCACTTCGAAAGGTAATAGAACTTCCTCTTAAAAAAAAAAGAAACACTGGCTGGCTGCTAGAAACAGGTACTAGAAACAGGTAATGTCCTTACTGCTATCCAAAAGAAAAATACCAGACTCCATTAGAACAATCGTAATATTATATTTCTTCAGCAATTTATTTTCGCCTATGGACATACCATCATATGAATCACAACCACATTAGCTCATCTGAAACACTCATATATAGCCTGGTACAGCGTATGAAAGACACAGAAATAAAAGTCTTCATCCCTATAAGCCTTTGAAGGGCATTCTGGAAATTCATTTGTCGAGCAGGTTAATAAACTCACACAAAAACAGTGTGGTTCGTTTTCTACAGAATGCATGCATATAATAAGATCTCTTAGGAAGAAAAAAACAGGATGTGTGTAGCTCAAAAGAAAAGACAATTGGATCAGAATTGGTACCATCTCCATCGTGCTGCACAAGAAAATAATTCAAGGTCATTTTTGCCAATTGTAGCCCTAAACTATGGCTTTAAGAGTAAGTCCTCTGTAAATTCAATAGCCTCTCAAGCCTGGTAATTAATATATCAAATCTTTACAACAAAAACATGGGTATATAGGCACTTGAGTTTAGCAATCATTTGTGCCCGATGTTTAAATAATTTGGGAGTTTTCTCCTGATAGTTTGAAAATTGTGATTTGTTATGTTGTATCTGTTGAGATTTGCATCTATTTTATATGGATTTTAATATGCCTACTATTGTATTATATTGTTGATCTATGAGGTTCTAAATCCGTTTTTAATAAATTAAACCTCATGCAGCTTTGAAATCTTAAGCCAAATGAGCATGGATATACACCCTGCATCATTCCTCCCACACACACTACACTGCACCTCTCTGCAGTGTGCTCCGTCTCCACAACTGAACATGACTTAGCCTCCTTCGTATTATTGTCCCTAAGCAGCACACTGACCTGATTCCTTGCTCCTGATGTACAATGAACCTGAGCCGTGGATTTTCCCAATATATATGCTACACTCTGCTGCACCACTTGGCACCACATCCATTCTTGAACTGAGCATAACTTCATTCTCCCCTAGCAGTGTAAGAAATTGAAATCCTATGCCGAATGGTCAGGGGTCTGCGCTCTGTGTCTTTCCTCGCCCATAGACACACTACACTGTACTACCCCACACCGCTCTGCCCTCCTTTTTCTCTGCCACCCAGCATAATATTCCGTAACCTCATTCTCCCCTAGCAGCCCAAGATGCTGAAATAGTACACCAAACAGGTATGGATTTGTACCATGCATCTCAAACATGGCCAAGCTCAAGCATTGAACGGACCATGAGCAAGGGGTCTCCACCACAGCAATCACCAAGGCAACCTAGGCTGATGTCACACATTCGGGTAGCCTCCACTAAGACCCCATAAACATAGTGAGTGCCAAGCCAGGGCCTGCAGCATCCTGAGGAGCAGCTGCCCTCAAACCATACATCCTATCTGTCCCGGAAGCCAGTACACCAAGGAAAATGAGGAGGGTGTACCATTAACCTCAGCTATAACTCAGCGTTGCCCTCTTCACCATGCGGGCCTCACCGGTAAATGCATCAATCAGTGAGAGGTAGCTGGCTGAGTTCTGAGTACAGACACTCTCCTTGCCCTAGTGTCACTCTGACAGACCAACTTTCATTTTAATCCTAAATAGACATGCATCTATAATCATTCTCTCTTCACCCCTCTCTCGTGTAACCACCAGCTTACCTACGGTACAAAAGGACTTCTAGACTAGGAAAGAGTTTCAGGGCCGCAGAAGAGGCTACTATATGCTATCGAAACACAGAGAGCATAACATGCATGTAGACGGGTCTCCGTGACCGCGTCTCCTACCTCCTTGAGCCGACACCATTCGACCGGCTCCCTGGCTTCGCTTCCGCGTTCCCATGGTAACATGGGAACGCTGACGGGCGTAACGACGGACGACTTCCTGCTGCAGACAAAAGAAGAGAAGAGGGACTACGCGAGGGAGGGCGAGGACGCCCCGGAACAGAGTGAGAAAAACGGAGCAAGAGATGCGGAGACGATGGTGGAAGGAGATTGCAGGTCCTCCCGAGGAGCAGAGGAAACCGGAGCCGTTCCCAACAAAGGAAAGGAGCCGAAGACTCAAGGAACCCGCCACGACCCAGGAGGGTTGTGGCTTTCCAAGGTACGGTCCCTCCTGGGGACGCGGGAAACAAAGTGTAATAGGGTACAGGGGAAGGGAACAGGGGAGGCGGGAGAGGGGAGGGGGTACGTCACTGAACCACTGGGGAGGGTGTACTGACTCTCTCTGTTTGTTTGGACACTGGGGTACATAAAAAGAGAAGAGACGGAACGTGGCACTATAACCAGAACCCATCACCCTCACAGTGGGATACCCTCACCTCCCATCCCCTCTGAAAGGTCCCTTCCCGCATGTACATCTACGGACGTAAATCCCAGATCTACCCCAAAAAGACTCACCTTCATTTCCTTTGTTTGTTTTTCCGGTAACGCTCGGGAGTCCCAAGAACCAGACCTTAGCCGAACCTAGAGGAGGGGAAAGAGAAAGGAAAAGAAAGAACAAGACGATTAACCGAGACCCGAAACAAATCCGCAAGATCTACAAAGAACACATAACAGATACTGGATGCTCTCTAAAATAGAAAGGAAATAAAATTTTGGTTCTGTATAAATACATATATCAGACTCTGCCCTTTTGTACCGCCGCAGCCTACCACAGTGGTGTCAGAAGTGGGATTTAATTTCCCGGAGGCTACTAGGTGGCATACAACATGAGTGAAAAACCAACCCTCAAGGACATGATTAAACAGCTAGCGGAGGGCCAGCGCCACTTACAACTCGTATGGGAGGCACACCAACAGGAGGCCAAGGAAGACAGAGAAGCCCTACAATCAGCCTTAAAAAGCCAAGCCACGATCTTGGCAAACAACCAGCTTGTACATGAGACTGCGCTGCAGAAATTAACGGACACCATAGCAGCCAGCAAAGTACACCCCAATGTCCCGAGCTCTGTCTTACAAAAATTCCAGGAAGGGGAAGACCCGGACACCTTTTTCACGAACTTTGAACGTGTGGCCTCCTCCGCTCAATGGCCAGAGGAACGATGGGGACAATATATTGCGCCATTACTCACCGGAATTCTACAGACGGCCTACCAAGCTGCTAATCCGGGCGGTACCACCCCATATAAGGACATAAAAAGGATTATCCTGGAAAGGGTTGGTCATGATGTTGAATACTATCGATTGAAGTTCTGAAAAGTGAAATGGGGACAGAATGAAGATCCTCGCACTTTTTATTTCCGGGTTAAAGACTTAGCTTTGAAATGGTTGGGGCCTATAGGAACAACCAGAGAAGATATTATAAAAACAATTATTCTAGAACAGTATTTGGATTCCTTACCACATAGCACCAGGAATTGGATAAGGCAACACCCGAAGGTAGATACTGGGCTCGCTATAGATCTGACCTGTGATTACCACCGGTCTACGGATGTCAAACCTCTACAGCCCAACAAGTCATAAAACCCATACCAACTCCACCAAAACCAAACCTGAGATATCCACCAGAAGAATCTGGATCCCACAAACAGGGGGAGAGTCATCCAATGCAACTACCCCAATGCTTTAGTTGTGGGGAGTGGGGTCATATAGCAAGGGTATGTCCCAGGAAATCTGATGGAGTCGAACCCATGGAAATCGGGGTTATCCGACGGAGGGTATTGTGTACAGGCAAGGGCAATTCGAAATTTAAACAGGTCATCAAGATAAACGGGCACCCCATCTCTGCCCTAATTGATTCGGGTTGTAGTCAGTCCATAATCCGTAAAGAGTTAGTGGATCTCACAGACCTGGCCTCCAATCAATGGGTCACTATTTGCTGTATACATGGCGATAAGGGACAATATCCCTTGGCATTGGTCAAGATCGAATGGGGCGAATATCACGATTTCCTCCCAGTGGGTGTTATGGACTGGTTGATTGAAGACTGTATTATAGGGACTGACTATATCCGGTTCTGTACTCTCCTGGACCAAGCCCGAACCCAGAAAGAGATCCCAGAGTGGTGGACAGAAGCACAGTTTTCTAATAGTTTTATTGAGTGCCCTCCAAGCCGCAGAAAACTCACCCGAAGCGAGAAAAGACAGGAGAAAATTAGATTTCAGGAAGCCAGAGAGGAGACAAGACGCAACAAGGTAGTGGCAGAAATAAGTAATGCACTGGTCACCTTTCGAACCAGCCAGAGAAAAGACCCTACCCTCGCTCATGCCTGGAATACGGCTAAAACAGAAGTCACGAACGAGGTGGGTCCTTATTTTCTAATACAGAAAAACCTTCTCTATAGAATTACCACGACTACCACAGGAGAAACCAAACAACAACTAGTTGTCCCTGAACCGTATCGAACCCAAGTACTGTTTCTAGCTCATAATCAACCAGGAGGGGGTCACTACGGTAGAGAAAAGACGGAGGAATATCTCCTACGGAGGTTCTATTGGCCTGGGGTCTATGCCCACATCACAAGATACTGCTTACAATGTCCTAGGTGCCAACTTACCGAACCGGGAGTGCCCAGGAAAGCACCCTTGCATCCTCTACCCATTATTGAAATTCCCTTTAGCCGGGTGGGTATGGATTTAATCGGCCCTTTGCTCCCCTCCTCCAGAGGACACACCTATATTCTAGTCATAGTAGACTACGCTACGAGATATCCCGAAGCAATTCCCTTATCAAGTATGACTACCAAAACGGTGGCCCAAGCCATGATAACATTTTTTTCTCGAACAGGTTTTCCCCAAGAGATCCTTACTGACCAAGGGACCCCTTTCATGTCCAACCTTATGAAACAGATATGTCGACTATTAGGGATTACTCAAATAAAGACTTCTGTATACCACCCCCAAACTGATGGTTTAGTGGAACGCTATAACCGTACCATAAAGACATTATTGAGGAAAATAGTAGACGACTCTGGAAGAGATTGGGATCAGAAGTTACACCTGGTTCTTTATGCCATCCGGACTCACGAACAGTCCTCTACGGGGCATAGCCCGTTTGAATTTGTCTTTGGAAGGCAACCACGGTGTCTTCTGGACATGGCAGCAGAAACATGGGAAGAGGATGGAGAGGAAGGAAAACCCTTGTTAGAATATGTTCACAATTTAAAAACCCAGTTACAAAACCTATGGGAAGATGTACATAGGCATCTTGAGAAAGCACAAAGCAATCAAAAAGCCTATTACGACAAAGGAAGTAAGTTACGATCATTTCTCCCGAACGATCAAGTCCTTATAATGCGACCAACGTCTGAGCATAAATTATTAGCTAAATGGCAGGGACCCTATAGAGTTATTAAAGCAGTCTCTCCCGTCACCTACCTCATAGAGTTAAGTACACACCCAAAAAGAACCCAAATCTACCATATAAACCTATTAAAAAAATGGGAACCAGCAGAAGAGGGAGATAATCGATTAGCTAACGGATGCTTTATCTCGCCATCCGGAGAGCTAGACTTAGAACTTTTTCCCCTGGAGAAACAAAAACCGGAGGGAAATCCCTGCATAAACAGTTCTCTGACAGAAACTGAAAAGGGACAACTGTCCGCACTCTTAAAACAACACTCGCACTTCTTTTCTGAAACACCGGGGAGAACCACATTGATCCACCACAAAATAAAAACACCCGAAGGACGGACTATCCGCCTCCGACCCTATCGTATACCCGAAGCCCGGAAACATGTAATTGAGAAAGAAATAGAGAAAATGATAACCCTGGGGGTAATTGAACTCTCTGTTAGTCCTTGGAGTTCCCCGGTAGTTCTCGTTCCAAAACCCGACGGGTCTGTCCGGTTTTGCATCGACTTTCGCAAACTCAGTGATATATCGCTCTTTGATACGTATCCCATCCCTCGAGTTGATGACGTCTTAGAGAAATTAGGGAAAGCAAAATATCTGTCAACACTTGATCTAACAAAGGGGTACTGGCAAATACCCCTCGCTCCTGAAGACAAGGAAAAAACAGCTTTTTCAACTCCATCAGGCCTATATCAGTTCACAGTTTTACCCTTCGGTCTCCATGGAGCCCCTGCTACCTTTCAACGCTTAATGGACCAACTGTTAAAACCATTTCAAGACTTCACAGCAGCCTATTTAGATGACATTGTCATTTATAGCGACACTTGGCTTAATCACTTACTACATCTAAACAAGGTGTTCACTGCTCTGGCGGAAGCCGGGCTAACGGCCAATCCAAAAAAATGCGTATTGGGGAATACAGAAATATCCTATCTAGGCTATGTGATAGGCCATGGGACCCTTCAACCACAGAAAAATAAAATCGAGGCCATAATGCAAGTACAAAAACCTAAAACCAAGAAGGACCTACGATCCTTTTTAGGGTTGGTAGGCTATTACCGCAGGTTTATACCCAGATACTCCACTATCGCTGCCCCTCTTACGGATCTACTGGCAAAACAGCGCCCCACCACATTAGCCCCATTTTCAGAGTCACAGAATAGTAGCTTTGAGCAGTTAAAGAAATCTCTTACCACTGATCCAGTGTTAAAATGTCCTGATTTTTCTAGACCATTCCACCTTTATACTGATGCTTCTAACATCGGCCTCAGGGCAGTCCTCACCCAACCCGACGAGGAGGGGCTTGATCACCCAGTTGTCTTTATAAGTAGGAAACTTCTGCCCCGTGAATGCCACTACCCCACTATTGAAAAAGAGTGTTTAGCCATTAAATGGGCTGTAGAAAACTTACAATACTCCCTTTTGGGCAGGTCGTTTGTACTTTACACTGACCATGCCCCTCTTACTTGGCTTGCCTCCCATAAGGACTCCAATTCCAGAGTGTTGCGATGGTTCCTCGAGCTCCAACCTTTTACTTTCCAGGTCCGCCACGTCCCGGGTTCTCAGCAGGGCCCCGCCGATTACCTGTCCCGGTTCCCCTCCTCCTCCTCGGTCCTCGAACAGTCCCGATCATGGGATGGGGAGTGTAGACGGGTCTCTGTGACCGCGTCTCCTACCTCCTTGAGCCGACACCATTCGACCGGCTCCCTGGCTTCGCTTCCGCGTTCCCATGGTAACATGGGAACGCTGATGGGCGTAACGACGAACGACTTCCTGCTGCGGACAAAAGAAGAGAAGAGGGACTACGCGAGGGAGGGAGAGGACTCCCCGGAACAGAGTGAGAAGAAAGGAGCAAGAGACGCGGAGACGACGTGGAAGGAGATTGCAGGTCCTCCCGAGGAGCAGAGGAAACCGGAGCCGTTCCCAACAAAGGAAAGGAGCCGAAGACTCAAGGAACCTGCCACGACCCAGGAGGGTCGTGGCTTTCCAAGGTACGGTCCCTCCTGGGGACGTGGGAAACAAAGTGTAATAGGGTACAGGGGAAGGGAACAGGGGAGGCGGGAGAGGGGAGGGGGTACGTCACTGAACCACTGGGGAGGGGGTACTGACTCTCTCTGTTTGTTTGGACACTGGGGTACATAAAAAGAGAAGAGACGGAACGTGGCACCATAACCAGAACCCATGACCCTCACAGTGGGATACCCTCACCTCCCATCCCCTCTGAAAGGTCCCTCCCCTCATGTACATCTACGGACGTAAATCCCAGACCTACCCCAAAAAGACTCACCTTCATTTCCTTTGTTTGTTTTTCCGGTAACGCTCGGGAGTCCCAAGAACCAGACCTTAGCCGAACCTAGAGGAGGGGAAAGAGAAAGGAAAAGAAAGAACAAGACGATTAACCGAGACCCGAAACAAATCCGCAAGATCTACAAAGAACACATAACAGATACTGGATGCTTTCTAAAATAGAAAGGAAATAAAATTTTGGTTCTGTATAAATACATATATCAGACTCTGCCCTTTTGTACCGCCGCAGCCTACCACAATGCATCTATATGATTTCTGCATGCCAGGATATCTTCTAATAAATACACCATTGTCCAAAGCGTCCAATGCCAGTCTATTCATATATTCAATATTTGTGTTTAACGCCTTGAGCTATGCATATGGCTTCTGTAAGATTTGAATAGGTCATGACTGTGAAAACTAACTGTTTTCCTTGTACTCATCTCCCACGGCACAACCAAAGCGGACTACTCTGCCTCAAAAGGCACCACCCAAAACCCACTAATGAAAAAATACTGTTTTTTAGAATAGTTTTTTGCAAACTGACCTAATCTTACAGCCCACGTCCATACTCAATGCACAGCACCTTACCACAATCAACCAGTGCACTTCAACCAACATTTGGCCTTTCACCGGACATCGAACACCGTTCTGTAGCCACCAACTCCAGAGACCATTTCACACACAAATTGTCATACTCAGACAGAATACACTAGACACAGCACATGCACCAACATACGTCCAACGGTATCACCGGAATGTAGTTGACAAAGTGGGGCCATGTCAGCGGCACTGTCACACACCACATCTGCATACAACCTGGACACATGCAGGTAATATTAGCATAAACATAACACAGCCTCAGACACACATCATCACATTTTAAGTTACCCGCATTTCTACCTCCTGAGTGTCAAGCACAAAGAGGTCGTTAGCATTTGATTATACTGCGCAGCAAGGACCAGTTCCTGAGGTCCAAAGATAATGGCAGTACTTGTCAGTTTCCACAATGCTGCTAGTCTACAGGGTCGGGAAAACAGGCCTGACACCGAACACAGTCCAATCCAAATCTAACTTGCACCTTTATAGTCCAGGTCTTTGTGAGTGTGATTGGCAGGGTATACAGCAAAAGATCATGAAAGAGGAAAAAGATTTACATGCAAAGATGAAAATGTCAGCATACTTTGTTACACATAAATGACACATAAGACGTTAGGTATGGGTAACATGATTTAATGTATCAAAGAGAATCAAAGAGAAGTTTAACCTTATGATAGCACATGCAAGATAGCTGAACCACTCCCTGATCCCCTCTCATAGCTATTTTCCTCATTGCAACCCAGCCCCGGAGAAAGCCATGAACGAAAAAGTCAGGACTACTTGTCATAGCCGTGGCTATCTTGATCTGGTAAATAATAAGAGGGTGAGTAGGCCGGCCCTAGAAGACATAGTTAAACACGATATATATGAGGCAGTGGGCAGTGTTTCTTTCCACTGTGTGCCCCTGGTATGGTCAGGCTTCAGAAAGGTGAGGTTAGATCCCCACCATCTGCTCCCTTGCATTTCCTGGCCACAGCCTCCTTCGAGAAACATCGCAGCAGACATCTAACAGGCTAGGAAGCCTCTGTGCCTGTTCTCAGTTCTCTGTAATCTTACTGACTGTGGACTGACATATGTCTATATAACAAAGCTTATGTATGACAGATAACAGATAGAAAATCATTTCCATGTGTAAATGAAACATTGGACTACACACTTGTTTCACCATAGCTTTTGCTGCCACTAGATTCAGGTAGATGTCATCTGAGATGCTAGGGTCCCCTAGTGCAAATGTGACCCCATTTCCAGGAAGTAATACATGTCAGTTGCTTATCGTGGTGTGCACTGATTGCTACACACCTGCAGGCTGGAGACTATGGTGACATTTGGTTGAAATGGTGAGTACAACGGAGTGGTTGAAAAGGGGCGATGCTCCAAAGGAATCTATTTTAAATCACCACATAACCACAGGCAGCTAAGCTGCTCACCCTGTATGAAACACTGTCCATGTGGGTATTCACAGCTGCAAGAGGGCGCAGATGCATTTTCTGTTAATGCATACCTGGAATTGCTGCTTCAACCAAAGCAGAAAGGGTAAGTGTGCCTTATAATTGGCTACATTAAAAATGAAATATATTAAACATAATTAAAAATGTAATAGTAGATAATTGATCATTTTCCCCATTGTTTGGTTCTAGAAAGGATTACCTAGAATGGGAAGGAACACATCAAGCAGCATAACGATTCAAATTTTAATCTACAAGAACTTATTCAAGCAAAATTGCAATTTAATAAATCCTGAATGGATAATGCCTCCTCTTTTCTTCTACGTTGTAGCACCCGCTACTATGGGGGTCGAAATAGATCGGGAAACTTCTGGCTAATTATTTAAAAGTACGAAAGCAACGCCACACAGTGAAGTCTATAATTACAGATACTGGTGAGTACCTTTTTAAGGATGGCAATATCTTAGCTGAATTTGTCAATTATTATCAGACTCTTTATACTCCTGAGTCAGTCCCGACCTCCTTACAGATTGATGATTATTTAAAGAAAATTCCACACCCTAATAAGACTCTAGCTGATGTTTCTCCACTTGAAGTTGATATTTCTGTGTCAGAAATTTTTAAAGCCCTTCAGTCTCTTAAAAAAGGTAAAACTCCTGGTCCGGGGGAATTCACAGTGGAATTTATTTCTACATTATTCTGACTTTTTGCTTCCCAGACTTTTACAGCTTTTTTGATTCTTCACGGGCTCTGGCTGTACAGGGGGAGCATTTCAAGAAGCTTCGATTTGTTTAATTCCAAAGGAAGGTAAGGATCATACTTACTGTAAAGATTATAGGCCAATTTCTCGACTCAATACAGATTATACATTTTTTGCAAAACTGTTAGCCTTACGTCTTGATCCCCTTTTACGTGCGCTGATAAGTAAGGAACACACTGGTTTTGTCAAAAGTAAGACTTGCTTCTGACAATTCTAGAATATTCTTCAGTGTACTCAGCAAGGCTTCCGCTCTTTCATACTCTTTAGCAGCAATTTCCATAGATGCTGAGAAAGTGTTTGATCGGTTAGACTGGTCTTTTCTATTAAAAACTTTAGCCTGGAATGGTTTAGGGCCTCATTTCATTTAATTTATCTCTTTGCTTTATGAATCCCCAATGGCCTTGTTATTGATGAATGGGAAATTGTCCAGATTCTTTGTATTACTTCGAGGCGTTCGTCAAGGGTGTCCACTTTCTCCACTCCTGTTTATCCTAGCCCTAGAGCCATTTCTATCCTGTATTAGAAATAACATTAAAATTGAAGACTTCCAATATGGCGAGAAACATTTAAAATTAACGGAATATGCAGATGATATACTTTTATATATTTCAAACCCAGAACTCTCAATTCCATCTCTACTTCAGGAGATGGAAGACTTTTCTTTGATTTCAGGTTATAAGATAAATTTGGATAAAACTGAAATCCTTCCTCTAACAAAATTTTGTTTTAGATCATCGTTCGATATTTACTGGCTTCCATTGGACCACTTCCAAGATTAAATATTTAGGCATTTGGTTCACCTCTTCCATTAAAAAGCTCACTGAAGTAAATATTTCTGATGCTTTAGAGAAGGTTGATAGATCCCTTTTGTTATGGAATCCCTTATTTTTATCTTGGTGGGGTCGTCTTGATTCTATCAAAATGATGAGTTCTCCTAACATTTTATATATCATATCCATGAGTCCGATTCCTTTGCCTGTTACTTTTTTAAAACAACTGGACTCCAGATTGTCTTAATTCCTTTGGAACAATAAGAAATCTAGAATTTCTCTTAGTCACCTTTGCCATTCTAAACAGGAGGGGGGGGGGCAATTTTCCTGATTTTAGACTGTATCATAAATCCTTTTGTTTGCGTCAAGCATCTAGATGGATCTCCTTGTCAAGCTCTGTGTTTACTCCCTTATGGTTGGATATTGAATGTTCCTTTCTTCTACCTTTTTCTCCTCGTGAGGTGGTATCCTTTTCTTATAATATTTTGCTTATCTCCTCCCCGTTTCTTAAACATACTTGTGCTCTTCTGCGTTCTCACTATTTACCTCCAACCATCACTTTTTCCTCTTTTTTGAATTCCCCTATTTGGCATAATCGTCTCATCACTATCAATAAAAAATCCTTATTTTGGAAATCCTGGCGACAAAGAAGCATAGTGTGGGTCAAAGATTTATTTTCCAATGATACTTCGCTTTCATTTTCACAATTCCAACTTCTGTTTCATTGTCCTAATTCATTTATGTGTAAATATCTTCTTCTTATTAATGTTATTCTTGATGTACTTTTTTCATTGCCTTCCCTTACTTCTTCTTCGGAATTACCCTTTTCTTTGTCCTCCTTTCTTACCTCATTTCCTAAGGCATCAATCATTTATAAGCTTTTTCAATCTCCTGTTTTGACATGGCCTAAGTCTAAAATTGAATCTCAATGGTAATTGGATTTGGGATGTTCCAGGACTATTCCTTTCTGGAATAAGATATGGCATAGATCTTATAGATCAGCTTCTACCACACAGTCACTATTCTTTCTTTACCACAGACTTTATTTTACCCCATCTACTATGAAGTTTCTGTATCTTCAACTTCAAATTGTTGGTCTTGCGATAGCCCAAAGGGAGGCCCTATGCATCTCCTCTTTGAGTGCCCTCTCACTGTCTCCTGGAGAGCAGTTTGGCATCAGCTTACCTTCATTTTTCATCTGCAATCCCAATTATCTCCCTCAGTGCTTTTTCTAGGTAGCCTCTCTGCCAACATTGTTTCAGATGATGATATTATGAAGTTGTTGGATCTCATGTTAGCTTTAGCCTTTCAGCAAATTACTCTTAATTGGAAATATTCATCCAACATTTCCTACAATGCTTGGTGGTATAATGTCTACCACTATCATAGACTAGACATTGCTTTTACCTCTCTAAATTGCCCCTCCATAAATAAAGCTCTGTACTGGTTACCTTTGACCGATTATCTGAATGCTGTTGCTTGCAATTCTACTAATTGTACATTACCTGAGAATTTTAAGCCACCATGAATTGTTTGTTATCTCTGTTCTTGATTGAATCTAATTTTAGCTCATTTCATGCTTTACTGAATATCACTGTTTTTTAGCTTTTCAATACCCATTGTATCTTTTTTATTTCCATTGGTCTTGTTCCGTTTTTTATGGTTTTCCTCCATTTTACACTTTAAAATGTTAAACAGCTTTTACAATTCCTTTCAAGTTTCTCGTTATCGCTGTGACAGATATCTTGTATTGATATTATGAGATCCATATGTATTTTGGTTTTAATAAAAGCTGATTCACCTTTAAAAAAAGTGCTACTGAACTCTGACATATTTCAGCCTTGAATTAATTAGTTAATATTGTAGTGTATTGTATAAATACACACACACACACACACTGCTCTGGTGCACTTGTCAGTTCCTTCAGTAGCTATTGGTCTACCTCATCCGGTTGGCCATTTGTGTTTTTACATCCAATGTATATAATCAACACAACTTGAGATGCTCTTAGCTCTAAAGATGGAGCAATGGCTCACAAGAACTAAAACAGGTTGGCAAAAGGTGCTAGACTCAAGCCTCTTAAATATATCTACACTGAATAATTCTGACTCACAGCCAGCAAAAAGAAGCTGAATTCATCACTATTTAAAAAAAAACTCCAGTTCTGCAATTTCTGAAAGGTCTGATATGGAGGCCTCACAGACATCAGCCACCCAGTTAAATTCAGCATCAATCTCTAAAAACCTTCTCATCTTCCAGCACTGTTCATTCCTATTGCTTCAATTTGGATACAGATAATGTCATCAGTTTTATAGTTATTGATTTGGTAGAGCCCATTGACTGCATCCAAAGCACAGTTATGGGACCCTAGATCCAGGGAAGGCTGTGTCCCACTGCCTGCCGATGAGGCTCAGGTTTGAAATTCTATTTCACCAAATGGCCCGCAAGATCTGGGGGCAGATGCTAATGCTGAGTCAGGGCAGATAAAGGATGTGGGTATTGAATATGAATCCCAACATCTTTGTGTTTCCACCACTACTATATCAGACGATATTGATAGCCCACATAGCAATCCTGCTCGTTCTTTACATGGCAATCCATCCAGCATACACATAGTGGAATTCTAAAGGTAACTAATCCCTAGAGAGCAGGATCCAGAGACCGCCCTAAGGAGCAGAATCCAGAGCTTCCGGACACAAACATCTTATATGTTCAAGAAAGCCATTACTTAGGTGGTCCCACGCTTCTAGAAAAAGGGCATTATTATTTTCAAAGGGAAGAATAATTCTAGTACAGGTGGTAGGTCTTCCAAATTAGCAGTCTGCTCTGACCATGGCATTATTTGATTCAATGCCCAGTGCAGAGCATGTGCCCACTCTTATTCCAGTACTCTGCATGGATTTAACTGAAGCCGCTGGGACAACTACCCCCCTCTTCCAAAGCTCAAAGCCATCCAAATAAGACTAGTAAGAGCAACAGACTGAGGAAGATAGGCCTAAAATTTGCTGCAAATTTGAAACCAGGAAGCAGATCTAAGATCGCTCTTGTAATCCCAAGCCAATTTACTCAAACCTCAAAGTGGTACTTGCTTTATTGGGCTATGGTCTAAGCAAGAAGAACCCTTACATTTCTGTAGATGTTTGACTACGTCTAACATACAAGATATTGCAGGGGATGTAGTGAATTAAAAACACTGCTAATTATCTTCCTGCAAATTTCAAGGGACATTTCCCTGAGCCTCACATTGATTATCTCTATTACAGGAAAAAGAATGACTTAAAATCAAGATTTGATTTGCATCCCAGTTTCATTTGGCAGACATTAATAATAGCCTCAACTTAGGAACTGTATTGCATTTCTTTTTTAAAATGATATTCCCAACCAATATTAACTCAAGTCACATTGGGTGAAATTCCTGGAGGCCAAAGTGGGCCCACAGAATGCCTGCACTAGGGTTACTTTCTCTCAGCGACCCCTCATGTTTGACAAATTTCTCCATGTTTCCTCTGTGTGGTCATAAAAACTGAACCTCAGTATGAAGCACCTTATTTTGTTTATTTATTAGCAATTTCACGTAATTATACTCATAATACATTTGATCAGTTTTGTCTCATTTACTAACCTTACAATTCCCTACACTTATTGGTTTGATTCTGCAGAATTCTTCCAAAGAGAACGAACTAAAATTATATATTAAATCTGAGGGGTTAGGAATATATTTGGTCAGTAAGAAGATGGATAAAACTGATGAACTCTGTACCAGCTTGAATTTTATTGCGGGTTTCTTAAATAAATGAATCATCACCATTACAAAAGAATGTTTATGGAATAAGAAATCTAACTCATGTTTGTCTTTTAAATTAAGTATATTCTCATGGACAGTTGCAGGCTTGCATAGGGGTATAGCAGTGATTCCCAACCTTTTGACTTCTGTGGAACCTCACTTTATCATTAATGGAACTCAGAGACCCCCACTGAATCATCATTGGAACCAGGGGACCCCCCACTGAGTCATTACTGGAAAGTTGGGACCTAATTTGTCAATATTTTTTAATTTTCTAAACAGTTGCAGACCTCCTGGACCACAGGTGGGGAACCACTGGCGTATAGCAAATACAAAGGTTGATGTCTTCCTTCAGACTTACTATTTTGTATGTCTTCAGAAACCCTGGCATCTCTCTGATTTCATACTTGACGACTATACTGTCTTTGATGCTGGAGCTGTGCTTTCTCCTCACGAATCCCCCTAAAGGTAAAAGTCATTACAATTGTATTCACTACCATTGGGTGCACCAGGACTAGTTTAGCTCCTACCTATAGCAATTTTCTGACTGTCCTAGTGGAACAAACTTCAAGATTTAATTGTGTATATTTTAATTTAGTAAATATATTCCACTCCAGCCCTAAGAATACATGTTCCACTTGCCTGAACATTGATTATTTTCGACAGTTGTTTGAAAAATGTGTCCACCCTTCTATTGCTATTGTCCTGACAGCCAATTTTAACTGTTTTGTATTTAGAACCAAAGATGAGAATGTTGATTTTGCCACCTACAACGGTATGTGGAGCCTCATCTCCTCTGTTTCATGCTTCCAGACATACTCCCTTGGTCAAACAGCTTTACTTTGAGCTTATGAGTCTGCAGCAGAGAAAACAGAATGGCAGATTCCCACTTGATCAACCTTAATGCGCATATCTCCCTTTAGTTCCTTTGTGTCTTGGACAATACTTGGATCTGTGGTTGCTTTACTGAACAAACCTGGGATTATGCAATCATACACAGATTTGATAGTGTCCCTTTTTCAAAGCATGCTGTTTTCTATTGGATGAAAGAACCTGTAATAGGTAGAAATGCATCAGGTTCCATTTGTGGTTTCTGACACAAGGGACTTATGCTAACTTGGATAAAATTCTAAGCTGGTCTAACTGTGTAGATAAGACCTTCAATCATGTCAGTGCTGGTGACGAATGTTTAGTTTGGGAACAAGTGTCTAGTACTGTCTCTTTAATTACGTGTGAGAGTGATAAGCTGACTAGTAATTGTCCACTGAAAAATCTGCATGTTATGTTTCTCATAAATTATGGTTTATTTGCAAGTGTGTTAAAAGCAAGAAGCTCATCTATCCAGCAATTTGTGCCATAACCAAATTTCCCAGCTCGACATCCCGCAGAACTAAACTAATATTTTTTAGACAGATGTGTAAAGCTATTGTCAAATACACCAAAATAGCTTATAAGGAACCAAAACAGGTATCTCTTTTGGAAATTTGCCAGGGAAAAGACATCAGTGCTTTTTAAAATGTGGTGACCAAAACTGACCCATCAAAAAAGATCTAGCTTGATCTTTACATAAGTGAAAAATACTAACACTCCTTCGTCAGTGATATTTATGACAGTAGCTCTACCCAAATGGTAAATTCATTCCCTTGTGAACTGTCCGAAGGGTTGACTGTTTTGTTTTTGGCAATTCGGCTGTTGGTCAGGTCTTTTGTTAATTCTCTAACCCCTGGTTTAAAGATAATTTATCTGGCTTTTCTCAAGTTTGTCATTCCATTTTGATCATGATACCTGAAGATGTTATTCGACCATGTGCTGATAAGCAGGATCACCTCTCTATCCTGGTCTAATACTGCTTTAGCTCCTCTCCATTAGAACAGGCTCAAGAATGAAGCTAAACATTATCATCTTCTAGTTATTTCAGATAATGAAAGTTACGTCTGTCCCAAAATACTACTACGTGTTATTGAGGACTGGCTACAAAGGGGACAAATTCTGAACTGGCCCCATGTGGGCTTTAAAGCTCAAACCTGTACTAGTGATTATATCAAAGCACTAAATGTGATTATCGACCGGAAACTGTGTATTGTTAAACTTGCAGTCTATTATTATTTTATGGGTTTTAGTAATGCTTTTGATTGTATTCACAAGGAGAGTCCATGGACTAAGTTGGAAGCCTGGAACATTGCCCTCATGCTAAATGAAACCACCTGGGTGCCCATACAAATTGGTCATTGCTCCAAATATACACATTGGATGCCAACTAGCGCCAGAGTCAAGAAAGGCTATAGCTTGCCCCTACACTTTTTAACATATATCTGGCTGATCAGTTTCCCTTAGTTGCAAAGGTTAATTGCCCACCTCTTCCCCTTAATTGGGCAGGAAAAAAGTGGCAATTTACCTATCTGGTGTTTGTCATTGATCTCACAATAAGGGATAAGATGCCTACAGTTCTCCAGCAGTCCTTTGTTTTCATTTGCCAATGCTGTAAGCAAATGGATTTATGGTGTATACAACTAAAACTAAAGTTATGATGTTTCCCAGATTATCTGAGAGGTTAACTTGGTCAAAGATTGATTAGGAGCCTACCACACTATCCTTTTAAGTACTTTACTCTACTACCAGTCTCACTGTTGTACTAATACCTCCCAACAACAGACTACCAACTCCTGCATAGAAAGACCACTGCAATACTACCACATCACTAATCTCCTAGCCATCCATCTTCACATAACCACCACCAGTACTGCATTTTTAACCCAAAACCACACTCCCAACGCATTACAGCGCATTACCTCTAAGTATTGTCTGCTCTATAAGCCCATAGTATTCCAGTACTAGTCAAGTACACCACCATCCTCCAGCAACTTGCTACCACACTTTAGCGACTCCTACAGAATGGGAGAACTCCCCACAGCACTTCACTACCAGTGTACCACCACACTACTACCTCCACCACAGCATTACCACACCACTGCTATGCCACACTACCACAAGCATGCACACGTCCTTTAACTTGTCACCCCACACTTTAATACCACACTTCTACACCCCAGCTCCAATCAACCATCAACTCCTCTGGACTGCCAACTCTGACTACTGTGCTACTACTCTCACGACTGCACTACCAACTTCACACTACCACACCCAGCCACCTCATCACAGCACCACGCAAGTACTTCCCACAACTGCACTGCCAGTCTTCACCGTACAGCCACATGACAGCACTTTCCTACCATCCTAAGCATTTCTCTGTGAGCCCCAGCTGTGACACTGCTATGTCAGAACACACTATTACTACCCAGAATTGAAATACTACCCCAGCAAAGCACTGGTCCTTCAGCCCTGCTGTACAGCTCCCATACTTGCTTTATAAACCTGCAGTAGCCACCAGCATCCTACAGCCCTTGAGTGTTGAATTACTTCCCCCAACACCGCCCTGTCAATCACTGAGACCAAGCCCCTCCCTGCAAAAATACATTATCATTCCCACTGCTCCTTCAGCCCTGCTGTAGAGGTCCCTCAACTGCATTATCACCCTACAGAACCTACCAGCATCTTACAACCCTTAGCCCTTGCATTACCTCCCCCAATCACTGAGCTCAAACCCTCTCCACAGAAATACACTTCTGCACTGACATGCGTTTGCACTTCACTAACCCACTATCCCACACCATACCACTGTACCACCATTCTCCGTTAATATTCTGTCATTCAAACCACCATTGGGGTCCACCACACACCTTGCAAAGCACTTTACAATCAAACCTCTCTCAACATTCCGTTACACCACCCACACTTCAATACTACCTCCAATCACAGCGAAAAATCCCCAAGCTATTCACTGCCACTTCAGCAGAGCATTCCTTCTGCTCAGCACTGTACTACCATCCTGAGCACAACTGCAGTTGCACCTCCCACCATATACGTACCATCTAACAAACCTGTGCTACCTCCTCAAGACCACGCTACCACCTCACCACTTTCACTACCAACCCAAAACATATACCATCCAAGTCTGTTACTACTACCTTCCACCACCAAACCGCCATTGTACTACGTTATTGATTTGTTCAGTATTATTTGGAATGTGCATGGAAATGCCAGAGAGACAGATTCTATGTGCATTAAACAAAAAAATGAATCATAAAAACAACAGGCTGCAATAATAATAATTGGAGGCAAATTATTGTTCAGCAAGCGTCAAATTCAGGTGGATGGAAGAAAATAAGATCTGTGGATCTATACAAAAAGAAAAACTGGACAGTACATAAAGATATTAGACATGGGACAAGTGCAGGCATCCTGATGCTCATGCTTGCAACTTAAACAGCAATTGTTTCAAGTTATGGTTGAAGCTAGTTAAGGTGTCTACTCCAAGCAAATATCGTCGTTTTTATTTGTTTAGGCGTTGGCCATTCAGTCCCATCATGTTTTGGCTGCCATAAGACAGTCAAACAATGTTGCATCTCATTGGAGGTGCTGCTTAGGTTGACGTGGAAGTGAAAATGGGTTTTACTCTCCTTCATCAGTTGGGCTAGTGGAAGCATATAAAGGTTGTACAGGAAGTGTTCCGGGCCAAAACCTTGAGGCACGCCAAAGATGGTGGGCTCTGAAGAGTATCTCCTTAAGGAAGGATTTAAATCAAATTCATGCTTTTCCCGAGATTTGCAGGCCATTTAGAGATGTATTGTGGTCTACTGGGCTAAAGAGCCCTCTTTGTCCCTTAGATTTAGTGCCTTTCCTGGTAGTCTCTGTCCAAATCAAGATGTGGAAACCTGACTCGGCATTAGATAGCAGGTTGTGTTATTTCACGTAATTGTATCACAGCTAGGCTACTTCTGCCAATGCTGCTTCGGCATGCCGCCTCCAGAACTACACTTCAATCCTGAGCTATGTACCACCACTCCCAACACCGTACTGCTATCAGCCAACATTACACCAGTCCTGCACTTCCACCTGTTGGCACTCTACTACCACCTGGGGCCTATCTCAGTGCACACCCAGAGCACCCATTAGTACCCCTACAGCACCACAGTAAATTCCAGGGTCACACTCCACTACACATCCATTCATACACTTTCACCTCATTGTACCACACAACTATCCTAAAAATACACTACCACACCCATTGTTGCATTAACCCCCAACCACTGCACTGTCAAAAGCACATGCTACCATCTCCCACCACTGCACAGTTAACCACCACCATTGGAGTGCCGCTCCATCTCTGCACCGAACTCCTTGCTGCGCCACCCTACCCTACAGAAGTGCCCTATCACACCCAGCATCGAATTACAACCACCAGCACCACACTACCACTGCTCGGCATCATGCTGTCATCTCGCCAGCAGCTCTTTGCCATCCTTACAGCACTAACACCACCAAGCAAACAATGTTATCTCACAGAGCTACTGTACTACATAACCCATGGTTGTGACCCACAAGCCCATCCAATATTACTTTACCACCCACAACTCTAAAATACTATGCTTACACCTTAGCGCCATTCTTAGCACCAAACTGTCGCCTCCAGCTGTGTTACCACCCCCACTGTTGTCCTCTCACCCCCCATCTCTGCAAGTACTACCACCATCACTTAACCTACACTCCACAGCACTGCTTGACTTCGGGGCTCGAAATGAAGTGGACGAGGCTGGCATTCTTTTAGTGTTGGTTTGGTGGTAGATGCTTGATTAGCAGTGTGCGGGGGCCCAAGGGTTTTTTCTTAGGAGACTGCTGCCGATGTCGCCAAATGGCCAGATTGCAAAGTCTTAATGTTGCTTCTCTTTGTTCAACCAATTTACACTTCCTGTGTTTTTCTTTTTCAACCCTAATTTCTCCCTTTGTCACGGCTTCCCCAATTTTTTCTACCACACTCAATCTCCATTTTCAGCCTTTTCCCTCCTATTTAGGGTCAAAGTCTGATAATGAAGTCTCGGTCCCCAAAACCGAGTGCTGATGCCCACCAGCTGCAAACACCTTGGTGTTTGTGGATTGTAGATTAATATGTAATGATCTGGACGTCTTATGTCTGAGAGAGTAAAAGGTAAAGCAGTCGATGGGCATTTTCCGTACTAGATATTAACGGCATCTTTTGGATTACATCTGTGCAATCCAGAGATGAGGAGGGATAAGAACTTTTAAAAGCCGAGAAGTTGATGGGGCGTGAGGGCTAAGGCTAGTGGAGGGTTGGTAGCAAAATGAGTGTCAGAACACTGGCAACGGGGGTGGGAGGGAATACTGTGAAAGTAAAAATAGAAGTGGTGATTTTAATGATTCTCTCTGGTATTAAGTAGCCAGGGAGACGGGAATAGTTCACTGATAGGTCGGCAGACCTTATCTCTAGCATCCTCGACACATTTACATATTTATATTAAAGTGCCTGCGAAGTAGATGAGAGTTCTCTTAAAA
The DNA here is from genome assembly GCF_031143425.1 of Pleurodeles waltl. Lineage (NCBI taxonomy): Eukaryota > Metazoa > Chordata > Amphibia > Caudata > Salamandridae > Pleurodeles > Pleurodeles waltl. Next base: position 740,049,760 of record NC_090450.1, on the reverse strand, counting down.
ATACGCCTTTGTAACGAACACAAAAAAAAATTGAGCTTTAATTGCTGTTTACAAATCTAATAGCCTTTTGTCTGAAAAGCTAAAACACGTGCATCTCGGTGACTCATCTGCATAGCTTCCTATACAACGAGGCAGAGCTCTAGTGGAAAACACGCCTTTCAGGAAGATAAACAGACAATTGGTATTGTCCCAAGAGGCAGAACTGCAAATTACTGACAGACACTAGTGGTGCTTGTAGATTTGCATCGAATACCATCCTCTGAAATGTTGAAGGTCCACGAAACTTTACACACACAGATGTTGGCTCCTGGCGCAGCAATTGGGGGGGCCCGCGGAGAGAGAGACTCGTTCTAGTCTCTCCGCGGGTCTTTTCGGGAGGACAGGAAGTGACGCGGGTGCGTCTGATTGGTTTAAGGTAATTGGGGGTGGGTGTTAGGGAGGAGGTTATAAGGGGGTGGAAGGTTGGGGTCGGCCTCTTTTCCAGGCTCGCGTGAGGAGAGAGGCAAGTGTGGGCGTCAGTTAGGGACAGGCCAGGGGAGGGCCGGTGGGGCGTGTGGCTGCTTGCCCTTGGGGGGAGGTGTTCCAGGGCGCGGGAGACGGGCGTCCAATTGCCAGCAGCACCGCCGCGGTTCCTGGGAGCGGCCCCCTAGGCAATTATTGGGCGCGCGGAGGCTTTTCCAGCCCCGGCGCTTTTGACACACATTTTGAAAGCGGCAAGTGTGTGCACGGTGGCCGGGCGGCCCCGGCGCAAAGTAAACAAAAATTTTAGGCCGCACGCAGGGGTGCGAGGCAGAGCGGCCTATGCGCACTTAAGGCGGACGGGGGGAAGTGGCGCGGTGCTCCCAGCCATATTGGAACACAGTTTTCTGTGTTTTTTGGACGTGCGGGAAGCGCGAGCTTTATTTTAGAGAAACAATTAACAAGGACGTTTGTGGCGAATACGCGAAGGGCAGTTAAGGGGCCAGGCCCCCTGGGGCACGCAGGGCACGGCGCCTGGGCGGGCCCGTTTCCTGGCAAGCAGGGAATTTAAGCAATACGCACTGCAGGCCCGGGGACAGGGCAGACGGAGACGGGGCCACACAGGACATTACAGATTCTGGGACACTGTAGGTGGGGGGCACACAACGGTTTGGGCAGGTTGGTCTGGGGCCCCGGTTTCAGGGGGCGGCTCACCCTCGGGCAGGGAGCTGGGCGGGCAGGCGCATTGTACCACAGGCTAGGGCGGGGCACATACACAAAGGATATTAGGCCACAATTTGTTTTATCTGGGGACAGGGCAGCGCCATGGCAACCGGCCATGACGCAGAGGCGATCAGGGCTGCGCTTCGCGTGCTAGGCGAAGCAGGCAGGGCGGATTTGCTCAAGTCAGGGGTCCTGGAACAGGCCTGGATTAGCATGACACTGCCTACACGGGCTGCATCCAGTGGAGTGGCGACGGCAATCGCCGCATGCGAGTCACAAGATTCAGAGGGTGACAGGGACGAGGTCCATATGAGACAGGGACAGGTTCAAGAAGTACCTTTGGGGACACCTACCCTGCTCAGCCCCTTAATCTTCAGCGGGGAAACCCAAGACACACAGGATCCAGGCCCTGGGACCACAGGAGCAGGCCAAGCAGGCACAACAGGGGGCAGGTCCCCCAGCGGGGAGGGGGACCCCCACGGCAGGGCGGGCCCCCAGATTGCAAGGGGACGGGAGTGAATTACCCATGCCAGGGCCCAGTGATACCCAGGCCCCTTTAGACCGATCTTGCCCCAGGGGCGGAGCCAACCAATCAATGGGGCGCGGGGCCCCAGCCAGAAAGCGAGGGAAATACACAGGAAAACCCAGGGGAGGGGCCGTCAGACACAAGCCCCCCTCACACCAGGCAAGAACAACGAAACACAAGACAAGTGAGGGGGCAGGGACAACGGAGGCCCCCGGGCCCCACCACACAGGGAACATGGGACCAGGTAGAATACATGGATTTGGAAGCCAGAATCCGCGAGCAGCGCCGTGGCAGAAACCGAAGTTAGGTGGGCCCAGTTATGTAAAGACAGGGAGGAAACGGGCTTAAGCCGCGAAGATAACAAAAGGGGCAGGGAAGCCACAGACATGAGAGGGACCCAGCCGGATGGGCCAGGCGCAGGAAATTGGGTCTGGGTACCGCAGACAGAAACAGGTAGGGGTCAGGAGGCTCGTGCGGCCGGAGGGCGGGTCGGCTTAGGAAGTCCCGGTGGCGCATACGGCCACAAGGGAAAAGGTTATACAACGCCAGCGACAGAGGTTGGCAGGACAAGGTGGGTGCCAACTGGGCGCAGTACGGCCCAACCGCGTTGGTCCGAAGCAATAGGGGGGGTCCCCGGCAGCCTTCTCTACTTCGTGGGAACGTGGGTATCTCTACGATGGTGTGCGCCATGCAGGGCAAGAGTCAACAGAAACTCCGGCAACAAAGCCACAGAGATACGCAGAAAACAAGGGAGAATGGGTAGGCGAGGAAGAGTTGGAATTGGATTATGAGGAAGAGGGGGATGACTGGGAAGATGGAGAGATACGAAATGAGGAGCTGAGCGGTGGCAAGAAGGGGGGCGGACAAGGGCGCAAGTGCGGCGCAACCCCTGCCTCTGCATTTGTTTTTCAGGACACCGTCATGGCCGAAGGGCCAACAGGTTTGTGGCAAGCAAAGCCACGTGGCAGAGCGATGAGAGAACGCCGCGTAATTTGGGAGAAACTGTCTGTAGGAAGTTGGCTCTGTATGCACTATTTCAAAGTAAGGAATAGTATGCACAGAGTCCAAGGGTTCCCCTTAGAGGTAAGATAGTGGCAAAAAGAGATAAAACTAATGCTCTATTTTGTGGTAGTGTGGTCGAGCAGTAGGCATATCAAAGGAGTAGTGTTAAGCATTTGTTGTACATACACGCAGGCAATAAATGAGGAACACACACTCCGAAACAATTCCAGGCCAATAGGTTTTTGTATAGAAAAATATATTTTCTTAGTTTATTTTAAGAACCACAGGTTCAAATTTTACATCTAATACTTTGAATGAAAGGTATTGCAGGTAAGTACTTTAGGAACTTTGAATAATCACAATAGCATATATACTTTTCAAATAAAACACATATAGCTATTTTAAAACTAGACACAGTGCAATTTTCACAGTTCCTAGGGGAGGTAAGTAATTGTTAGTTCTTGCAGGTACGTAAACCACCTACGGGGTTCAAGTTTGGGTCCAAGGTAGCCCACTGTTGGGGGTTCAGAGCAACCCCAAAGTTACCACACCAGCAGCTCAGTGCCGGTCAGGTGCAGAGTTCAAAGTGGTGCCCAAAACGCATAGGCTTCAATGGAGAAGGGGGTGCCCCGGTTCCAGTCTGCCAGCAGGTAAGTACCCGTGTCTTCGGAGGGCAGACCAGGGGGGTTTTGTAGGGCACCGGGGGGGACACAAGTTAGCAGAGAAAGTACACCCTCAGCAGCACGGGGCGGCCGGGTGCAGTGTGCAAACACACGTCGGGTTTTCAATTGGAATCAATGGGAGACCAAGGGGTCTCTTCAGCGATGCAGGCAGGCAAGGGGGGGGCTCCTCGGGGTAGCCAGCACCTGGGCAAGGGAGAGGGCCTGCTGGGGGTCACTCCTGCACTGGAGTTCCGATCTTTCAGGTCCTGGGGGCTGCGGGTGCAGAGTCTTTTCCAGGCGTCGGGATCTGGGAGTCAGGCAGTCGCGGTCAGGGGGAGCCTCGGGATTCCCTCTGCAGGCGTCGCTGTGGGGGCTCTGGGGGGGGGGCAACTCTGGCTACTCACGGTCTCGAAGTCGCCGGGGAGTCCTCCCTGAAGTGTTGTTTCTCCACAAGTCGAGCCGGGGGCATCGGGTGCAGAGTAGCAAGTCTCACGCTTCTGGCGGGAAATGCAGTTGTTTTAAAGTTGCTCCTTTGAAAACAAAGTTGCAGTCTTGGGTGAACAGGGCCGCTGTTCTCTGGAGTTTCTTGGTCCTTCTAGGGCAGGGCAGTCCTCTGAGGATTCAGAGGTCGCTGGTCCCTGGGGAGAGCGTCGCTGGAGCAGTGTCTTTAGAAGTGGGAAGACAGGCCGGTAGAGCTGGGGCCAAAGCAGTTGGTGTCTCCGTCTTCTCTGCAGGGTTTTTCAGCTTAGCAGTCCTCTTCTTCTTAGGTTGCAGGAATCTGAGTTCCTAGGTTCAGGGGAGCCCCTAAATACAGAATTTAGGGGTGTGTTTAGGTCAGGGAGGGCAATAGCCAATGGCTACTAGCCCTGAGGGTGGCTACACCCTCTTTGTGCCTCCTCCCAAAGGGAGGGGGTCACATTCCTATCCCTATTGGGGGGATCCTCCATATGCAAGATGGAGGATTCCTAAAAGTCAGAGTCACTTCAGCTCAGGTTGCCTTAGGGGCTGTCCTGACTGGTCAGTGACTCCTCCTTGTTTTTCTCATTATCTCCTCTGGCCTTGCCGCCAAAAGTGGGGCCGTGGCCGGAGGGGGCGGGCAACTCCACTAGCTGGAATGCCCTGTGGTGCTGGAACAAAGGGGGTGAGCCTTTGAGGCTCACCGCCAGGTGTTACAGCTCCTGCCTGGGGGAGGTGATAGCATCTCCACCCAGTGCAGGCTTTGTTACTAGCCACAGAGTGACAAAGGCACTCTCCCCATGTGGCCAGCAACATGTCTTGAGTGTGGCAGGCTGCTAAAACCAGTCAGCCTACACAGGTAGTTGGTTAAGGTTTCAGGGGGCACCTCTAAGGTGCCCTCTGGGGTGTATTTTACAATAAAATGTACACTGGCATCAGTGTGCATTTATTGTGCTGAGAAGTTTGATCCCAAACTTCACAGTTTTCAGTGTAGCCATTATGGTGCTGTGGAGTTCGTGTTTGACAGACTCCCAGACCATATACTCTTATGGCTACCCTGCACTTACAATGTCTAAGGTTTTGCTTAGACACTGTAGGGGCATAGTGCTCATGCACTTATGCCCTCGCCTGTGGTATAGTGCACCCTGCCTTAGGGCTGTGAGGCCTGCTAGAGGGGTGACTTACCTATGCCACAGGCAGTGTGATGTTGGCATGGCACCCTGAGGGGAGTGCCATGTCGACTTAGTCATTTTCTCCCCACCAGCACACACAAGCTGGCAAGCAGTGTGTCTGTGCTGAGTGAGGGGTCCCTAGGGTGGCATAAGACATGCTGCAGCCCTTAGAGACCTTCCCTTGCATCAGGACCCTTGGTACCAGGGGTACCAGTTACAAGGGACTTACCTGGGTGCCAGGGTTGTGCCAATTGTGGAGACAATGGTACATTTTAGGTGAAAGAACACTGGTGCTGGGGCCTGGTTAGCAGGGTCCCACCACACTTCTCAGTCAAGTCAGCATCAGTATCAGGCAAAAAGTGGGGGATAACTGCAACAGGGAGCCATTTCTTTACACTGTCGAAGGTAAGGGGAGATGGTGGTCAGTCTGGGGCGACGGGGGGGAGGTTACAAGGGCTGCATGCACTAGCAAATCCATAGGTGTAGGTGATGGGTCAGTTTTAGAGACGCCAAGTGTCGTTTCAGTACAGAAAGAGATCGGGACCGGGGAAAAGGAGGCAGTATACACCACGGTCACAACGATAGGTAGTCAGATGGCAGGGGAGGGAACGAACACTGAAGACAAGGAAGGGGGAGTTCATAAGAAACGTCTTCCGTACATGGGTTTGGCCATGCCCCTGGGGTCCCACGTTGCAGAAAAGACTAAGGCAAGGATCTGGAAACATGAATACGTAGATGTTTTTAAGTTATTACACAGGGACATACAGGCTAAGGAGGAGGAATGGGAGCTAGCGCGTAGGCCCAGGGTTCCGATTACGATGGACAATTGGACGTCCGCATTTTTTATCTTCGCCAGTATATATTACGAAAAGTATCCAGACAGGGCCATTGCATTATTTAAATACATGGACATCATAAGGAAGGCACAGATGCACTGTGGGGGGTTTGCATGGTTGAGTTACGACGAGGAGTTTAGAGCCCGGGTAAGCGTAAACCCGGAAAAACCGTGGGGGACGTAGACCCGGAGTTATGGATGCAATGGATGGCATCGGCACAGACATAGCGTCCACTCATATGGCGAGCGGACTGCCAGTAACATATAAGCCTTTTCAGGCACGCCCCACCTCTGGAGGGGTGGGCAATACTACAAAAACCCCAGTGTCCAACACGGGGGCTTGTTGGAATTTTCAACAAGGGTTTCTGCTCACGGGCACAGTGTAGGTACAAACATGATTGTTCCAAGTGCGGGGCCGTCATCCGGTCATCCAGTGTTTCTCACTTAACAGCCCTGCAGAACAATGGAGGGCGGCGAGAGGAAGAGGCTCGCAAGGAGCTCCTGCTCCAAAAGGGTCCTACACCAGTTAGGTTGGAAGTGTTGCTGCCTTGGTTGCACAGGTATCCAGACGCAGACAAGGCTCGACAACTGGAATGGGGCTTTCGTGAAGGTTTTAGGTTAGGGTATCAAGGTCCCAGGCAAAGAAGGTGGGCGGACAATTTGCGGTCTGCTAAGGAACAGCCCCAGGTAGTACGGGATAAACTGAAGAAGGAGGTAGCCCTCGGGAGAATAGCTGGGCCATTTTTTGATTGGCCAACTGATCAGCTGATGATATCCCCGTTAGGTGTGGTACCCAAAAAAGCACTGGGCGAGTTTTGTTTGATACATCATCTGTCATGGCCGGAAGGTGCGTCGGTAAATGATTTTATCGCACAAGAAGACACCAAGGTAATTTACGCCTCAGTGGATGATGCGGTGAAGTTAGTTTTGAGGTGCGGGAAAAAAATCGGAAATGGCTAAATGTGATATACAATCAGCGTTTCGGTTGTTACCTATTCATCCAGCAGATTTTGACTTTTTAGGCATGGAGTTGGATGGAGTTATATACGTAGACAGGGTTTTACCTAGGGGGTGTGCAATATCATGCGCGTTGTTCGAATCTTTCAGCACCTTCTTGCAGTGGGTTTTTAAGACGAGTGGCCACAGGGCTGTGACGCACTACTTAGATGATTTTTTATTTGTAGGGGCAGCCGCATCCGGAGCATGTGGTCAGGCGCTGGCAGCCTTTCAGAGGCTGGCAGCGCAGACAGGAGTGCCATTGGCCCCGGAAAAGACAGAGGGACCACTATCAATTTTGACCTTTTTGGGCATTGAATTAGATGCGGAAATAATGGTGGCCAGGTTGCCGGCGGCAAAAGTGACAGAAATACTGGAATGTCTAACACTGGTGCGCACACTGCACAAGATGGATTTACGAACGGCACAAAAACTGTTAGGATATCTCAATTTTGCGTGTAGGGTAGTGAGGGGAGGACGCACTTTTTGTAGACGACTGGGACTGTCCATGTCGGGTGCAGTTTTACCTCATCATAGGATAAGAGTTTCCCTGGCCCTGAGGGAAGATATCAGGGTTTAGGAGATCTTCCTGAAAAATTTCAATGGGGTACCAATGTAATTTCGTGATGCGGATACAGTTTGGCAGGTTCAAATATTTTCGGATGCGGCAGGGGCGTCTGGATTTGGCATTTACTGGGACGGGAGGTGGTGTGCCGAAACGTGGCCCTGGCAATGGTTGCAACAAGGAAGGAGCATTGCCTTTCTGGAGTTTTTCCCACTATTGGTGGCACTGGCAGTCTGGGGACGGGAATTGGCCAACAGGACGGTGATTTTTCAGGTAGATAATATGATGGTTGTCGAATTGGTTAACAGACAAGGGGCTAAGGACCTCAGAGTTTTGCGTTTATTACGACAATTTATGCTGCAGTGTTTATCTCTCAATGTTATTTTCAAAGCTGCACACATACCGGGGGTTTACAACGAGATTGCAGACTCCCTATCTCGTTCACAGTGGCGGCGTTTTCACGAGGTGGCACCAGGAGCGGAGCGGAACAAGAATGCGGTCCCGGCAGACATTTGGGAGTGGGGGGCATGATGATCTCGGGGCTGGTGGAGATGTCTTTAGCGGTATCTACGCGGCGAAGTTACAGGCTTGCATGGTTGGAGTTTCAATCTTTTGAGGCGTTTGTGGGCAATTTTTGGGGTCAAGGGTTACAGGCTTTGGAGGCACGGGCTTTGCGCTTTGTGCTGTATCTGATTAAGGAGGGGCTATCCCCGGCCACAATAGGAGGGAAGTTAGCGGGGGTCTCGTTCTATGGGAAGCGTTTCTTTGGTACGGACCCGGCGCATAATGATTTATTAGGTAAGATGTTGAAAGGTTGGGGTAGGGTCAGGGCCGGTGCGGCAAGTATGGCAAGAAAACCCATTACTTTTGAGATACTGCGAGAGCTGCTGCACGTCTTGCCAGTATGTTGTGTGGACGAGTATGAGTTAAGACTCTTTAGGCTGTGCATGGTTTGGATGTTTTTCGGCGCTTTTAGAGTATCTGAATTGTTGGGCGTAGGGAAAGAGTGTGGCATGAAAGTAAAAGAGGTTTGCATGAATAGGGAAAGGTTGGGGATATGGCTCAGGCGGTCCAAGACGGACCAGTTAGGTAAAGGGAAATGGGTATGGCTGGAAAAAGGCGGGGATGATCTAGCGTGCCCGTGAGAGAGTGGATGGTTTTCAAACATAAGTTGAGAGGAGCCGGGGAATTAGGGGTGTTTGTGCATATGTCAGGCAGGAAGCTTACCAGTTATCAGTTGCTGCAAGTTTTGAGGATGGCGGTGGGATGGACGGGACGGCGTGCAGGTGATTTTGGAACGCATTCCTTCAGGATTGGGGCAGCTACGGCGGCAGCTCATCTAGGGTGGGACTGGGCCAAGAACAAAGCGATAGGTAGATGGAAGTCTAGATGCTGTGAGGGTTACGTTAGGCTTTAATGAAATACAGGTTGGGGGGGGGGTTTCTGGATGTTGATCACAGTTATAGTGTTTTTCCTTCGCAGGATGCGTGGCCGGGCCACAGAAGGGTAAGATGGTGACATGGCTGGTCGGTCACTCATTCGTTCACTGGTCACTCATTCGTTCACTGGGCAGCGAAATTCGCAGAAAAGCAAATTTACGGCAGATCAATGGGACTGCCCAGCAGACACCACGAAGTTCGTTGGTGGGGAAAGAGCGGCATGAGGTGGGGGAGTTTACTTCCATTTATCACAGACAACCTGCCGCAGTGGGGATGTCCGGACTTGTTACTGATCCATTTGGGGGAAAATGATTTGGTGAAGCAATCAGGGCTCACATTGATTCAGTTCATGCAAAGAGATTTGGAGCTATTGAAGCAAAAGTTATGTGGGACATGTCTCGTGTGGACGGAATTTGTACCCAGACGGGTATGGAGAGGGGCAATCAATCATGGAGCCATTGAGCGGGCTCGGAAAAAACTGAACAGAGCAATGAGGGTTTTTTGCTGGGCCCAAGGGATTAAGGTGCTGAGACACGAGGATATTAAGGAACGAGAGGGTGCATTGTTCAGGGAAGATGGCGTGCACTTATCGCAATTAGGAAATGCGTATTATTTGACGGAGTTGAGGTTGATGTTGGAGAATTTGTGGGGAGAGAATCTGTGGATCAGGGAATAAACAGAAGAGACAGTAACGTAAACAAAGGGTTTACGGGTGGGGCAGCAAAACGCCATGTGGGTTTTGCTGGTTAGCAGGAAATGGGGGAGCGGGGAGAGCCAGATGCGGGCTTGTCCCCCCTTCCAAGGGGAAAAACCAGGGGTAGGATCAGAATGGGGGGGTTGGATCTTACAAACAAGGAGGGCATGAAAGGAATAGGGGAGTGCCTAGGGGAGGAGATTTGATGAGAGCCATTGGCAGAGAGAGTGAATGGCATAGGGATGCGTTTTAAGTAAGGTTGGGCAAAAGGGAGTTATACAGTTCTAAGTTATTTGATGTTTATGTTAAATCCTGTCCTAAATAAATTACCTTTTACACCAGTTACGAGTGTCCCTGTATGTGTATCCCGATGGGGGGGCCCGCGGAGAGAGAGACTCGTTCTAGTCTCTCCGCGGGTCTTTTCAGGAGGACAGGAAGTGGCGCGGGCGCGCCTGATAGGTTTAAGGTAAGTGGGGGTGGGTGTTAGGGAGGAGGTTATAAGGGGGTGGAAGGGTGGGGTCGGACTCTTTTCCGGGCCGACCTAGATAGGAGAGGTTCGCGTGACCACCCACCCGCCCAGCAGATAGGTAAGGTTTTCAGCAGGGGTTCCAGTTCGAGGGAGCTCAGAAGTTAGGGTTGGGGAGAATGGGTTTAACGTCAGTTAGGGCAGGTGATGTTGTTCAAACTCTGGCAGGAAATGGGGGAGGGGGGAGAGCCAGATGCGGGCTTGTCCCCCCTTCCAAGGGGAAAAACCAGGGGTAGGATCAGAATGGGGGGGTGGGATCTTACAAACAAGGAGGGCATGAAAGGAATAGGGGAGTGCCTAGGGGAGGAGATTTGAGGAGAGCCATTGGAAGAGAGAGTGAACGGCATAGGGAAGGGTTTTAAGTAAGGTTGGGCAAAAGGGAGTTATACAGTTCTAAGTTATTTGATGTTTATGTTAAATCCTGTCCTAAATAAATGACCTTTTACACCAGTTACGAGTGTCACTGTGTGTGTATCCCGAAAAACACTTCTTGCTGTAACTCATTCATTTTTGCAAGTGTAATTTCCCGTTCAGGAAAACGCACTCATCGTAAATTACTGTAGAATTGCTCTGAGGGCGTTGCCACTCTATACGTTTTCTTCTCATCTCTGTTTCACTGAGTTTTGTGCAGGCTTCTTGGTTGGTAGTCTGCGTCTGCATCGCATATTTTTCCCGTCTGGGTTCCTGTTGGCGAGGTTCCACCTCTGTGGTCCTTTGGGACAGCTCAATCTAGATCGGTAAATTGTCAAATTGTGTTTTTTTTGTAGTTCTGTGTTGGGATTACCACTCCAGACAGCAGGATCATTCGGGATTTTCTGAATGTCTACGAAGCTCACTTACTTAGCGTCGTTAGCGACCGCCATCTTGGCTGCTTGGCTCCGCCTCCTTGGCTGATTATTGCAGACCGATTCTTGTGCTGTTAAAACAGATCGAAACCCCCTTTTAGCTACAAATGTCTGGGAAGTGAAGCGCCAAGTGCTGACATCTACTGTGGCCAGCGAGTCAATGATTAGGACCCTTCCAGGCCCATCTCAGCCTTGTAACCTTTAGGGATTGAATAACCGAGTACCTTTAAATTAGATAATCATGGAGCTAGTTATCTATAGCACTTAGAAATAGCAACAACTTGCTATAAAACACCGTGTAAAATGTATTATTACTATGAGTGCCGTGTTATGAAGAGTAGAAGTTAATAACTGTTTTGGATTTGTGAGCATCGTTTGGGGCTTTAATATGAAACAGCAGAAAAGGAGCATGTGGCGTACTGGGATGAGTAATGCAGACAACAATGAAATACGATTACAAAATGAGAAAACTAATTACCAGCCTTTAACCAATGAGGGACGTAAAATCTCTTCTCTCCGATCCCAGAAATGAGGGTCTTCCCCTGTGCTCCGGGAGGATCGGAAGAAGCTCTCGTCTGATTGTTTTCCGGACCTCCATCTAGCACTGTTGCACTGGTGGTCTGTCTCTGTTGCCGGATTCTAGTGCCACAGTGTCCTTTTGTGGGGCCCTTCTTGTTTCTCTCACCCCGTCTTTCCATGTCAAATCTTAACAGCTCTTAAGAAACGAGGGAAATACCTGCAGGGCCAAACACCCTCAAGATGTAGCCCCCCCACCAAAACCAGAAGAGCATGATGCTCAAGTGCTGATGACATGCTGCAGACCACATTCAGTGCAGGAATGGAACATCCGTGCAGGCCCTGAGCCCGGGGCAAAGGATAAAGTGTGGAATCACTGAGAATTGAGAGGCCTAAAGAAATCTCATTATGTGTAAGATGAAGAACACAGCAGCGTATTCTCTTCTGCAAAAAATCCGCAATTGATGAATAGCAATATGTAGATGTACTGTGGGAAAATGCATACCTCAAAGATGAATGAAAAAAGGTTACAAAACCGCCAATGTGCTTAAGTGCTATCGGCAGGCTCCCAGGAACGGTAACAGTGCCTCCTCTACTGTATGAACAAAAATCACCCCTGCACATATGAATACTACATTGTTCGGGAGCTGCAAATCTGTACTGTCCTTGAACAGAAACCGGAGGAGGTGAATTTTGTACTACTTTGGAAAAGTACTAGGAGCATCCACAAGTGTGTGCTTGCGCCATGCAGCAATCAATAATAAACCAACGGAACTTGAACGTATGATCTTAGTGTCAGAAACACCTCTTAAAATAAGGAAGCAAGATTTGTAAATGATGAACTGGGCATTAACAGTTTTGCCAGTAACTATACCGGGGCACTAATGTGAAGGAAAAGAAACCTGATAGTGGAAAAGATCCATAGAATGTGCATGCACCCTAGAGCTATTTGTAGTTTCTCAGAACGGGTCTGATGAGTGCTCTTAGGAACCAAAAAGAAATAGCTGTAAGGACACCTATTTATCCACAAATTCGGTCAGCAGTTCCAAAGTTGGGTATACAAAAAAGATACAATCCAGCAGCAAAAATGTACAGCCTTTCTATGAGCAAAGTCTGCATGTGAAGTCTTTATTTACCAGTAGTTCTGAACAGCGATTCATAACTGCACGTGTTGTTCGCACATTTGGTTGATACACTCACCCTCACCATTACTGTGAGGGTAAAAAGCAGATTTAAGAGCTCGATCAGTGCCAAATTGTTAACATATTGTTTCCCACAAAAAAGAGAAAGCGTCGTCTCTGGAATTCAATGCAAAGGGAGCATATTTTGGAGAAATACAAAGGTCCTTTCATTATTCAGGCACTTTAAATGAGAAAATAATCTATTTAGGTATATGTTCTACTGTTAAGAAAATTACACAACTTTGGTCAGATTTTGGCAAATCTATGTTAAAAAATCAGTAAAAATGAGGACCCATTGTTCTTTTGCAAATACTCAAGGTCTCAGAGGGCCTGCCGAACATTGAGTTGCCTTCTTTGCCTGTTCATTTGGTTCACAATCTATGTGTCTTTTCACGTGACTGACCAATATAAATATTTTAGTATTTTATACACTCCTGTCCTTTTACAGGTAGTTTACAGTAAACACTCAATACTAATTACCTGACTGAAGCATACCGGGGGTGGCCATAAGGTGTTGTCAACCAAAGAGAAGGGCTTCTGTTAGTTGTAAAGCACCAGGGTTCCTGTTTTACCTAAGAGAAGGGCAAGGGACATTCTCGCTATTCCTATTTGTTGGAATTTGCCCTTTTTGCAGGGTCATCCCCAATCTTTTTGCCTCCTTCCTCCTATTTTTTTTCTGACCTGTTTTTGTTGGCCTTAGAACTCTGAGCACTTTACCACTGCTAACCAGTGCTAAAGTGCATATGCCTTCTGTGTAAATTGTATTTTTGATTGGTTTATCCATGATTGGCATATTTGATTTACTAGTCAGTCCCTAGTACAGTGCACCAGAGGTGCCCAGGGCCTGTAAATCAAATGCTACTAGTGGGCCTGCAGCGCTAGTTGTGCCACCCACATTAGTAGCTCTGTAAACATGGCTCAGACCTGCCACTGCAGTGTCTGTGTGTGCAGTTTTAAACTGTAAATTCGACTTGGCAAGTGTACCGACTTGGCCTATCCCTCTCATAGTTTAACATGGGGGCTACCTTTAAATATGATTAAAGTGTAACTTCCCTTTGGGAGCAGAGTGATATGTGGAGTTTGGGGTCTCTGAGCTCACAATTTAAAAATACATCTTTTAGTAAAGTTGATTTTAAGATTATGTGTTTGAAAATGTCACTTTTAGAAAGTGAGCATTTTCTTGCTTAAACCATTTCTGTGACTCTGCCTGTTTGTGGATTCCCTGTCTGGGTCAGTTTGACAGTTGGGCTGGTTGCACCTCTCACTAGACAGTGACATAGAGGGAGCTGGGGTGTAGTCTGCATTTCCTGATGAGCCATCTGTGCTAGGAGGGAGGGGAGGAGTGGTCACTCACACCTGACAGGGCTGTGCCTGCCCTCACACAATGCAGTCTCCAACCCCCTGGTGTGTGTCTGGGGCCTGGCCTGGGCAAGTCAGGATTTCAGAAACAAGAGAGACTTTGCTTTAAAGTAAGCCTACTTCAAAGGGCAAAATGGGTATAAGAAGGGCACCCAAAACCACAGACTTTAGAGCACTTCTGGAAACCAAGAGGAACCTCTGCCTGGAGAAGTACTGAAGAGCTGAGGAAGAAGAGCTGCCCTGCCTATGACTGTGCTTTGTGGAGCTATCCTGCAGTTGCTGCTTCTGCCTGTGCTAAAGGACGAAGACTGGACTTTGTGTGCCTTCCTTCTTGTGAGGAACTCTCAGAGGGCTTGAATTAGAGCTTGCCTCCTGTTGTTTGAAGTCTCAGGGACAGCAAAGACTTATCTCTGCCAGCACATGGAGCCTCTGCTGAGATTCCTACTCTGCCAAGTGGTGCCCATCTAGTTCTGAGACTCTGAAAGGAGAAGCTGGCAGACTAAGAGTGGGAAATCCACGCACAGACCGCCATGTGGGGAAAAGATCGACGCAACTCTGATGTGCAGCTGAAAATCGACACTCGCCTGCAATGCGACTGGAAGATCAATGCCCGCGGCTGGAGAAACAATGCGCAGCATCGCTGATGGAGGCTGGTGTGATCTCAACCCACGCTGCGTGGTTTTCGGATCATCGTACGCCTGGATTTCTAATGGAAACACCGCTGGGCGTGTAAAAACGATGCAAGGCTTGTCCAGACCCAAGAGTGCTGACCGGATCGACGCATCGCTCTCCTGTGGAGAGAAGAAACTATGCACGCCGACCCGACTAAAGGAGAAACAACGTAAGGTCTTGCTCGTGAGTGATATAGATACATCACAAGCCCTTTTTGATGCACACTCACCCATGCGGGGTTATTTTTGACGCATCCAAGGTACATTTTCACGCTAACAGCGTTAGCGTTTTTTTAAAGTTACATGAAGACTCTTTTTGCTTTTTACTTGATAACTTGACTTGTATGTTGTGGATGTTTGTCGTTTTGGTCTTGTTTTGTTTAGATAAATATTCTCTATTTTTCTAAACCTGTGTTGTATCAATTTTTAGTGTTTTCATTAAGTTCCTGTGTGTGTTGGTACAAATACTTTACACCTAGCACTCTGAAGTTAAGCCTACTGCTCATGCCAAGCTACCAAGGGGGTGAGCGGGGGTTAGCTGAGAGTGATTCTCTTTTACCCTGACTAGAGTGAGGGTCCTTGCTTGGACAGGGGTTAACCTGACTGCCAACCAAAGATGCAATTTCTAACACTATTTAATATAATAAAAAAACAAGATTTATATTAAACTTATTCTGGTAGAGTACATTTTGAGCATCTTAATTGGATTTCCTAGTTCAGGATAGCTTCTAGACACAATTTCATCTGGTGTCATCACTGTTCATGGAATTGAAAGGGTTTGGACATCAATGGCGTGTTGCTAAAGCAGAGCGGGATTAAAGAAAAACAATTTAAGATGTGTGAAAAATACTGCACCCATGAACTTCTGAAAGGTGACATGGGAAACGCATAGCCCACAGCGTATAATCCCTTGTTCATAGCATCCTGATTGTATTCAGAAGGGTATTTGCTAGCCATCTCCTTCTTTCTTCATTGACAAAGGGCAAGTCACTCTAAACTCAAACTTTGTTACTATTTTATCACCTCTTCGGTATGTATCAGAATAATAGCCTTGAGTGCTGGTCCTTTATTATCACTGCAGTGCAGCGTGTTTTTATCTTGTGTTACAAGTACATGTGAAGCGCATGTAAAGCTTCATTTTGCTAAGAACCAAAGTTATCAATCTACAGATCATGGGAAAGTAACTATTGCGTGGACAGACTGGTTTATAGCTGGTTCCTAAAGGTGGCTAGAGAAATTAAGAATGTTAAGTTGCGAGGTAGAGAACATGCCTTACGGGTGGCTACAAGGTGTGAAAGAGACTGATTACCTTATCTTGAAGCACAACTGGGAATATGCCTATTTAGTGGCTATAAAAGGAATCACTTCTGGAGCAGTGGTTAAAAATATGAACAAAATGTTCTTTTGCAGTATCAACCAAAGTAAATGGAGATTTGAAGAAATGTTGTGCCATTTTGTTAGGCCTGTGACAACCCAAGCAGCAGCATTCTGGTTATTTGTAAGTGGTCAAAAAGTAGATACACTATGGTAATTTAGTTAATAATTTCTGCAAATTAATCACTGTTAGAAATGGGGTCTGTAGTTGGCAGTTAGTTTACACCCTTTCCAAGTAGGGACCCTCACTCTAGTCAGAGTAAGGGTGTCACACTCCTAAAATAACCCCTGGTCACCCCCTTGGAAGCTTTGCATGAGCAGTAAGGCTTATCTCAGAGGCAATGTGTTAAGGATTTGTAACTACACACAGTAACACAGTGAAAACACTACAAAAGGACACCATGTCAGTTTAGAAAAATAACCAAGATTTATCTTGTGTTGTCAACCAAAGAGAAGGGCTTCTGTTAGTTGTAAAGCACCAGGGTTCCTGTTTTACCTAAGAGAAGGGCAAGGGACATTCTCGCTATTCCTATTTGTTGGAATTTGCCCTTTTTGCAGGGTCATCCCCAATCTTTTTGCCTCCTTCCTCCTATTTTTTTTTTACCTGTTTTTGTTGGCCTTAGAACTCTGAGCACTTTACCACTGCTAACCAGTGCTAAAGTGCATATGCCCTCTGTGTAAATTGTAAGTAAAATAAGACCAAATTGATAAACATCCAACATGCCCAAGCAAAGATATGAATTTGTAAAGGTTAAATCTCAATGAAAGCGCAAAAAAACACAATAACTCAAACGGGCTGTCACAGTACCATGAGGGAGTCATTCCCTACAGTCCGATGCCACTTGCGAGGAAGTGTGGTGCCGGTCATGGAGTCACCCGGGACACAGTCACAGTTCCTTAGAAATGAGACAGAGTCAGAAGTGGCATGTAGTCGAGGAGGTGAGGCATCTCTGGTGCAGTGTCAGTTCCGTACTGCTACCCGGGAGGTGAGGTGTTGGTTCCTTACTGCTACGCAGGGTATTGAGGCATCAGTTCCTTGTGGAGGCAACGCAGGTGAGGTGGCATCGGCAAGGAGGCGTTGGTTCCTTACGATCCAGTGAGATCGATGAGTCCAGTGGGTCAAGAAGTGATGGGGTGACTTTGCAGTGTTGCGGTCCTACAACGGGGCCACAGCAGCCATGGCAGAATTGGGTGTCATGGACGTTGGTAGCACAGCACTCAGGACTTCAGAGGTGCTTCAGCTGTGTCGGTCGCGGTCGTTGCACTTCTGCGGGTACTACAGCTTCGGGTGCAGGCAGCGGTGCGGCGTCGGGCAGCGGTTCCAGGTCTGTAGTCGGTGTGCCTGGTTCTTCTTGTTTTATACCAGATTTCACTCCCAACGGCCCAGGAACTGGAGTGGGCACCTCTTGCCAAGTCAGGGTCCTCAGCAAGAGGACCCAGGGGCTCACAGGTGAAGTCTTTGATGTCCCTGAGTTATCTTAACAGGAGACAAGCCCTTGGAGAAACTTCACAAGCAGGATACACAGCAAAGTCCAGTCTTTTTCCGCTGCAAATCAGAAGCAGCAACTGCTGGCCAACTCAGTACAGGAATATCTGAGGAAAAGAGCATTGGAAATTCCATGCATCACTAGGCCAAAAAAAGCGGTGACCAGCACAGGATTTTGGCAGGAGTGTGGAGACTGTTGAAAAGTTAGACGAGCCAAGATGAACTTGGGATGATAAATTAATCAAGTGAGAATAATCACAGACCAACTTGATATCTGTCCATGATGCTGGGTTGCAGTAAAAGTCTGGTCCATGGAAAAGCGTCTTTGAATGTCACCCTGGAAATGTCATTAAAAAGTAAGAATAGTTTAGTTCAATTAAATGAGACTCAGTGTATACAATGTGCCTACAATCAATCAGTTTTTGTAAAGTGCGGCTACTCATTAGGGAGGGTCTCAAGGCGCTGGGGGGAATGGGACGGCCCGCATCCGAAGAGCCACGTTCTGGATGAGTTGTAGTTTTTTGGTGTTTCTAGTCGAGAAGCCGGCGTAGAGGGCGTTGCCGTAGTAGAGCTTACTTGTGACTAAGGCGTGAGTGACTGTCCTGCGACAGTCAGCTGGGATCCATCTGAAGATCTTCTGAAGTTTGCACAGTGTGTGCCAGAAGGAAGAGGCGACTGAGTTTACCTGGCGGGTCATGGATAGGGAGGAGTCGAGGATGAAACCTAGGCTGTGGGCGTGCTCGATCGGTGCAGGGGGGCACTGAGGGATGAGGGTCACCAGAAGTCGTCCCAAGCTGAGGTGGTATTTCCGAAGATGATGAGCTCAGTCTTGTCGGAGTTGAACTTGAGGCAGCTTTCTCTCATCCAAGTGGCGACAGTTTCCATTCCTGAGGGGAAGTTCCCTTTGGCATTGTCTGGGTCTTTGGTGAGGGAAATGATGAGTTGTGTGTCATCGGCATATGACACGATGTTCATACTGTGGCTTCTGACAATGACTGCGAGAGGAGCCATGCATACGTTGAACAGTGTGGGACTCAGTGGGGATCCTTGGGGGACACCGCAGTTTACTCTTGTGGGTCTGGATGTGTAGGGTGGGAGTCTGACCCTTTGAGTCCTCCCAGAGAGGAAGGAGTGGATCCATTCCAGGGCTCTTCCACTGATTCATATGTTGTGGAGTCTGGTGCGTAGAGTGCTGTGGGAGATCGTGTCGAAGGCTGCTGAGAGATTGAGGCGTATGAGCGCTGTGGTGTGGCTGCGGTCTAGGAGTAATCGGATGTCGTTGTTGGCTGCCAAAAGGGCTGACCATTGCTGTGGTTGCTGCAGAAGCCGGACTGGGAGCTGTTCAGGGAGTTGCTGGCCTTGATAAAATTCCGTAGTTGTGCACTGATTGCTTTCTCCAGTACTTTGGCAGGGTAGGGTAGAAGCGAGATGGGCCGTAAATTCTTTAGTTCTGATGGGTCGACCGAAGGTTTCTTCAGGAGAGGGCGTATTTTGGCATGTTTCCAGTCCTTGGGGAAGGTGCCAGTGTTGATGGAGTAGTTCATCGTGTTTCGGAGCTCGGGAGCGATGGATGTGCAGGCTCTGAAGTATATGTGGTGTGGGCAGGGGTCCGTGGGGGCTCCAGAGAGGGTGCTGTTCATGATGCTGACTTTTTCCTCCGTAGGAGCGTGGACCAGCTGTGGATGGTCTGGGTGGGTTCTGGAGGGGTGGGTCAGTCGCAGGTTCTGGAGCCAGGATTTTCCAGGAGGAAGCTGTCAAAGATGTCCTGGATCTTGCGGTGGAAAAAGGTGGCGATTTTCTGGAGAGTTTGTCGTAGAGGTCCTGTGACGAGGAATGCTGAGAAAAGTTCCTTAGAGTTGTGTGTGGAGAAGTTGATGCGATCCTGGAGTGCGTCCTTTCTTGCATTCTTGATGTTTCAGTGGTGGGCGGCAGGTGCGGCTCTGAAGGAGGCGAGGTCTTCTCTGGTTTGGCTGTTCCTCCATTTTTTCTCTAAACATCTGCGGGTACACTTTGATTCTTGGAGTTCGGTGGTGAACCAGCTGGCTTTCTTAGGTATGCGTTTGGCCAATGTCAGCCGGAGGGGGGGTTAGAGTGTTGGCGCATCCGGTGATCCATGCATTGAGATTGCGTGCTGCTGTGATGGCATCATCGGAGGGAGGGATTTGGCGAGAGATGAGGTGAGTTGGTCATTGATGATTTCGTTCCATTTCCTGTTGGGTTCCTGGGGGTGCAGGTACGGCTGCTGGGTTGAGATGGTCTCAATGGTGATACGGTTGCTTGAGGTGAAAATAGGATCCAGTGTGTGTCCTGCGATGTGTATGGGTGTGGAGACCAGCTGTCTGAGGCAGAGGGTGATGAGGTTGTCGAGTAGAGCGGTGGTGTTTGGGTCGGCGCGGTCCTTGAGGTGGAAATTCAGGTTGCGGAGGAAGAGGTTGTCATCTGACGCTAGGGCCTGGGGTGCAGCACTGTCTAAAATGTTGTCTATGAATGCTGGGTGGGGGCCGGGTGGCCTGTACATCAGGGTGCTGCGGATGGAGGAATTGTTGTTGGAGTGGACCAGGAAGTGAAAGTTGTCCATGGTAGTGCATTGTTCTGGGATGGCTTTGACACGTAGTGAGGACTTGTGTACGATGGCGAGTCCTCTACCTGGGCGGGAGGGGCGGTCCCTCCTTAGAATGCTGTATCCATCGGGAATGGTAATGGCGATATCAACCCCGAGGTGTGGTTGATCCAAGTCTCAGTAAGGAAGGCGATGTCCGGTCGGGTGGTGTCGATCAAATCCCAGAGTTTGGTGGCGTGTTTGTGGAGGGAGCGGATGATCAGGAGCAGGCAGTTGATGGGGTTGTGGAGGTTGTTGGTATCTCAGTGTGTGGCGAGTACCTTCAGCTTGTTGAGGCTGGCGCAGAAGTTGCAGTTCCTGCAGGTGAAAGGTCTGTGGGTGTCCTTGGGGGAGATGGTCCAAGAGTTACTGAGATGTCTGGCGTTGAGGTGGAGGAGGGTCTCGGCGTCATTACGGAGGCTGGCCTGGGGGTGGTTTAACTGAGATCCAGGGTTCCTGGCGCTGGGCATGGTCCGGGTGCAGATGGGCACAGACGGGCACGCCTTTGGCGCCAGCGTCACACCCGCTGCGCGCGTCCGCTGTGGCCCGCTTTAAGAAGGGAAGGGGGGCAGGGGGAGCGGTCAGCTGGTAGTCGGGAGGGCAGGAAAGGTGCTTTGCGGGGGAGAAGAGAAGGGCTGCAGGGGCCGGAGCCGCACAGGAGGGGGAAAGGAAGAGAGATGGAAAAGAAAAATTCAAGAGAGAAAGAGCAACAGAGATAAAATATTTGTGATGGCCACTAGACCACCAGGGATGAGGTGGAGGAACGAGCCTGCGGGTGGAGGAGGGCCTCGAACTGAGAGTCGCGAGGCTCTCAGTTCGTCCCAGGCAAAAGCCAGACAGCAGCAGGCAGAGGAGCTGGGAAGGGCAGCAGACGCTGACCAGGAGGTCAATTCAGTTGCCCTCTCACTGCGTTGCGGCCGCCATTAAGAAGCGGAGGAGGACGGGGGAGCAGTCAGCGGGGAGGTGGGAGGGTGGTAAAGATGCTTTGCGGGGGAGAAGGTGGGGCAGCAGGGGCAGGAGTGGTGTGGGAGGTGGGCAGAGGAAAGGAAGAGAGATGGGGAAAAAAAAGGAAAACAAGTGAAAAAAGGCAGAAAAAGCAAGAGTGAAAGAGCGACAGAGAGAAAATACTTGTGATGGCCCCTAGACCACCTGGGATGAGGCGCAGGGACGAGCCTGCGGGTGGAGGAGGGCCTTGAACTGAGAGTCGGGAGGGTCTCAGTTCTTCCCAGGCAAAAGGCAGCAGCATCCAGAGGAGTTGGGGAGGGCAGCAGATGCTGACCAGGAGGTCAGTGCAGTTGCACTGACTTCTTATGCTGTCTGTGTATGCCTGTGCTGATGTGGGCACAGTTCTGATAATCTCTTAAGTTCTAGGTGTGTGAATATCTGCAGCAGAACCAAACACATAACTAAACTAAATTGCTACTTACACCTCCAAAATCTGACAATTTTTTTTACTTTTGTGTTTGTCTAACTTGAGTTGCCTACTTAATTTCAGTAGTTTAGATTTGTTGGAACATTGATTTTTATTTGGTGGGGGTGTGTGTGTGTGTGTGTGCGTGCCACATTTGCATCAAAATATATTTCACACAAATAATTTGTGCATTCCGAAAATGAGCACCCTGTTAATCCTGTGTATGTCCTTGAAATTATATTGCCTATTGCTGCATTTCAATAACTCTAAATTATGCTATTTAGAAAGAGCATGAAAGTGGGACTCTGCTAAAAGAAAATATGAGTACGGTGATGCTTTAATATTGATGGCATTTGAGGTTTACTCACTTCTGGAAAGAAGTACTGTGCCAGGTGCATTAACTAAACTGACTATTGGCAAAAGTAAGTTTAACCTCAACCTCGACTTAAGCAGCTATTGAGGGCTGACTTTTTAGAACAGAAAGTACTAAACTTAATCTTTTTAAATGGTTGTAGGAACATGCCCCTTTTGCATGCTCATCCCCATGTTTGTGGACTGATGCTGCTGTTTTTTTTACTCTTTGCCTGGGGACACTGCTAACAAGGTCTTAGAGCATGTGGTCGGACTCCTAAAACATGTCAAAAGTAGTTATACTCCTAAATGACATATTTAACTTCCATATAACTCTCTAGTATATGGTACAAAGTGTACACAGGGCCTCTATGTTAAACTTCACTAGTGGAGTTCAGCATCAATTATGCCACCCATGGAAGGTCAAGGGAGAGCCCAATTCTACCCCAAAGCGATTGCTGCAGGTTCTTGGGAGTGAGTGGCAGATAGTATGTGTTATATGTGCCTTGTCCCTGGATCATAGACGTAATTTAGGGGTCGCAGCTGGGACCCCCTTGCTTGCCCTTTGCGACTTCGGCACTGTCTTTCCAACCCCTGGCCTCAGAGGTGGCCAGGAACACAGTGGCAGCTCATTCTTATGGAGGTCGGTTGGGGCTCCACTCTTTTCTCTCAATGTTTTTATTACACTAACAGTGAATACTTTTTCATTATTCGCTGTTAGTGTAATAAAAAATGGATTACAGTTAGCTGGAATACAGCCTTTCCTGGCAGTTAAGATAAGAAAAAAAGTGCTTTTAAATGTAAGTTGTGTGCGTGCTTGCAGGCGAGTGTGTGTTTGTGAGAGAATGTGTGTATAAGTGTAAATGTATGTATTTCTAAGAATGCATGTGTGTGTGAAATTGAAGGTCAAAGGGCGTGTGATGTCCCTTCGGCTATCCCCAGCATTTTGGTGAATTGACGTTAATGCCCTGGATTGGTTTTCCATCATCCACACGGGGATCGCAGCAGAAAAACACATACACCCATTGTCCTGTTCAGAGTCCTGTAAATGTTCCCTGATTCCCCTCCAGTGCTGTAAATTCTCAATCGAGACAGCTCCATACTGCAGGTGTGACGGCAGGTTTCAATGGACCCAGATCTAGAGACGACCGTGGTGTGCCACATTCCCTTCAGTATACCATGAAGGGGGGGGGGGGGGGGGGGGGGGTTGCAAGGTTTTTTTGTGAGCGATCTCTGCACGTCCTTGATTGCTGGTCACCCTTGAGCTGCACTGTGAATAATGAGTGCACCTCACTGAAGCTTCTTGGGTGTAGGTACCCCTTGGCCTGAACTGAGTGCTGAGTGGGAGTGACTGCAGCTCCTTGATTTTAATAGCTATTTGCCTGTACTGAGAGTGTTGAATGGGAGCTACCTGCAGCTCGCTGAGTGTTACTCTGCCTTGACCTGCACTGTGACTGCTATGCATAAGTCGAATGCACTCCTTGAGTGTGACTACGATTAACCTGCACTAAGAGCGCTGAACTGGAGCTGACTGGCTCCCCTGCTTGTCCAAGATCACAGCATCACTGTAGTAGCTGTGAGCGCGGGCTGCAGCTTGCTGCAACTTTCACCAGAGAACTGCACGCTTCTCTCTGGGAGCAGCCTTTGGTCGTGGACCTGTGTCTGACCTCGAGGGGGGCTGTATGAATACATCCTCCATCTCTCGGAGCTATCCTTGGTGCTGGAGCATGGGTGAGAACTGCCGACATATCTGGAAGATACCCATGGTTCGGGAACGGACGCTGCCACCTTGAGTACCTCCTACAGTTCTATGAAAGCTGCCCACAATTATGGTGCGTAGCCTGGCACCGCCTGCATTTCTGTTAGATGCCCACAGCTCGGGCGTGCAGGCTGTCTGGTGAGCACCGCCTGCATCGCTGGTAAATGCCCAGAGCTTGGGTGGCGGCACACCGCCAGCATAAGTTGTGGACATATCTTATGTCCTGGCGCAGGGGATGCACCGGTGAGGTGTGCGAACAAAGCTTACATCTTCGTGAGAGCTGCCCTTGGTCCTGGCGCCAAGGCTACCTTTGGGAGAACTATCCAGTATCTATCTGGGGATGTCCGTGTTCTTGAGCTTAGCCTGCCCTGGAGAGCTGTGTGTACACTGCCTGCATCTCTCTGAGAGCTGTGTATGGTCACTGAGCTAGGTCTGTACAGAAGAACTGTGCGCGGATCGTCGGCTTCATTCAGCACTCATTCGTCCTGAAACGGAGTCTGCACTGGTGAGCAGTGCGAGCCTTTTCGGCATCTCTTTCGGCGCCACCTTGCTCCTCGTGTTGAGTACTATTAGTGTGCACTAGCGAGCTGTTTCCGTCGAGCTGTCTTTTGACCTACCAGCCGTGGGAGCGGTAGCGGCATCCCCTCGATTGTTTTCCGTGTCCTGTGCGGAATCTGCTTTTGAAAGATTTACGAGCAGTGCTTGCATTTCTCTGAGAACGGTCTATGGTGCTGGAGCTGTGTCTGCCCTGGAAAGCTGTGCTAGCAGCACCGCCGGCATCTGTAACACGTCCTTCTTTAAGGCTTCTGACTTAGCACTGCCTGCATCTCTGTGGGAATTTTCCGTCATCCCACACTCGAGCTTTCCTGGGAGAGCTGTGTTAGCACCGCCTGTGACTGCCCTGGAGATTTGAACGAGCCCTGCATATTACGGGGTGCTTTACATCGCCCCGACCTAAGCATTCCCTAAGGAGCTGTGCGCGTACCCCCTGCTTCTTTCTGACAGCTGTAGCTCCGTGGGAGCTGTCCGTGGGTCTGGAGAGCAGTCTGTCCGAGACTGCTGAAGAGCTGTGAGAACACCTCAACCATCGCCGCATTTTTTATAGGAGCTACCTGTTGTCCTGCGGCGGAGTCTGCCAAGAGGGCTGTGTGAGCACTGCCGTAGCTCTCGGGGAGCTGTACGTAATCCTAGAGCGGTGTGTGTGTGTGTGTGAGCATCGCTGTAGCTCTCTGTGAGCTGTCCTTTATCCTGGAACTTTGTCTGTCCTGGCGAACTATATGAGCATCGCTGTAAGCTTTCTGGGAGCTATCCTTGGTCCTGGAGTGGAGTCTGTCCTGGAGAACTGTTAGGAGCACCATTTTATCCCAGGTAGCTGTCCGTAGTGCTGAAGAGGTATGTTATCTTCGCTGTACTTGTCTGGGAGCTATCCTTGGTCCTGGAGCGGAGTCTGTCCAAGCCTGCTCTAGAGGGCTGCGTGAGCACCGCTGTATCACCGCGGCAGTTGTCAGTGGTCCTGGAAGGAAGGAGAGCTGTGTGGGCATCGCTGGAACTCTCTGGGAGCTCCCCGTTGCACTGGAGAGCTGTGTAAGCATCGCTGGACTCTCTGGGGGCTGTCCCAGAGAGCTGTAAGCAGCAGCATTATCTCCCAGGTAGCTGTCCGTGGTGCTGTAAAGCGGTGTGATCCTCGCAGTAGCATCCATCTGTGGACCTGGAGGGAAGCTTACTCTGTAGACCTGTGTGACCCTCCTGTGCCCCGTCTACCTCTCTTCTGTGCTGAACGTAGGTCGTGGAATCCACAATACGTTCCAGGTGTTGGGAAAATATGGGAGACACTCCAAGGGAAAATGGAAGTATAAATATAAATCGCCAACTGAGGGGGGCCCTATTGAGCTAAGACTGCCGAGCTGAGCTGCCGACAGTGTCCCTGGGTACAGCTTCTGAGGCTGAGAGGAGAAGTCGGACGCTTCCACCATGCAGCAGGGTCTCTGCCTGCGAGTGCAGGGATCTGTGTGCTGATACGAGCTTCTCTGCCAGCCCGTACCTGGATCTCTGCGTGTGAGTTACAGGACCTCTGTTCGTGAGTTGCAGCACCTCTTTCTGTGCTTTACGAGACCAGTGCCTGCGAGTACTAGGATCTTTGTGTCGATACGTGCATCCCTGCCAACCCGTACCCTAATCTCGGCTTCTGAGTTACACGATCTCTCTGCTGACAATCACAGGTCCTCTGTCTGTTACAGGATCAGTGCCTGCGAGTACCAGGATCTTTGTTTTGTTGAACATGTCTGACAGCCAGTGCCCGGAACTATATCTGTGAGTTGCAGGTGCTCTGCCTGTGGGTACCAAGAGTGCAGTCACGCTCATTCAAGGGGCTCTGCGTCCATGACAGACATGAGTATGTTTTTTTTGGGAGGGTCTGCCCATGAGTACCTGTAGACTGTACCTTTAAAGCAGGCTCCTTGTGGGTTTCACGATCTCTGCCTGCGTATAACGTGTGACTAGTATTGTCCATAAAGGAGATGTTCTGCCGGTCAGGACTAGGAGGAACTGATTCCACGGGACCGTCTCTACCTGCGAGGGCTGTGAAATAGTATTTTACAGGAGTCGCTCTCCCTGTCAGTACCTGCGCGGGCGTCCTGGTTGGAGAATCTGTGACTGCGAGTGCCGGCAGCGTGTCTTCACATGATGACCTCTGCCCGCCAGCACCAGGAGACGGCGCCTTCTTGGACCTCTCTGTGCCTGTGAGTGCAAGGACCTCGGCGTCTCTCACACTAGGACAGGGGGCGACCTGTGCACCGCGCGCCCCTCTGTAGCCGCCCACGCTTTACAGCTGTGTCTTCACGGGGGCGTGCACGCCGATCTGCAGGGGTCTGCTCGCTCTCACAGGAGGTGGATCCACGACTTTGCTCCCAGGAATGCAGCCCTCGCGCCTCCAGTCGCTGACGGGGAACAGGTAAGGAGCTTCTATGTGGGAACGGAGAGGGCGTGCTCTATTTTGGTAAGCATCTCTGTAATGCGCGGATGAGTGTAGAAACTTCGACGGTCATAGTTTGAGTAATTCTTTGTCGTACCGCCGGAAGCGTTACAGTTCCCAGCCCGGGTGTACTGTGCGCTGGCCCTCTGCCATGCACGGCTTTTAAGAACATTACTTATCCTGGACGTTGGTGCTGGGCCTCGACGTTTGATTTCGAGGAATGATTGCTGTTGGTATTACCTCTCCCCACTATAGGCACACATAAATGTTATTTAGAAAGGCTTAAGTGCTGCAGTTTGAAAACGCCGGTCTGCGGGGCTGGCGGAGGCTGTGGAGTCAGCAGTTTACACGCGTGTTGCTTGGGAAGGAGCCTGTGACCTGCCTGGGAAAGGGGAGGAAGGGAGCCCGTGAGCTTGCACAAGAACATACGGGACGGGGATGGGGAGTGGATCCTGTGGACCGTAGCAGGAACGTACCATCTGAGGTGTAGTCCAAGAAGCATGTGAGCTGGGAAAAAAGCCCTTGAGGTGCAAGGAAAAGAGCCTGAGTTACGGGGCACAGGAAAAGAGCCTGCTTGGTGCTTGTGACAGAAACTGTGAGTTGCATGGAAAAAGCCTGTGCACCACGGAGTACTGAGTTGAGGGGCATGGAAAAGAGCCCATGGGCTGCTGATGTCCAAGTGGAGGGGCCCGTGAGGAGTTGACGAAGGAGTCTTTTGGGTTGGGAGATCGTCCTTTAAGGTGCATAGAAGATGATATCCCGCGGAATGAGCCTACAGGCAGCTGCTGGAGGTGGAACCTGTGAGGTGCAGTTGGACATGCTTATGAGCTACCGGGAAGGCACCTGTGAGGCGATGAGGAAAGATCTTGGGAACTGCCAAAGGAGCTTGTGACTTCGGCGATTGAGCCTGTGGGTGAAAGTGAAGGAGCTGGAGACGGAACTCGTTGGGCAAGGAGCCATTTGAGGCACCGGCTAGGGGGGCTATGAGGTACCTGTGCAGAAGCATTTGAGTTGAATGGTAAGGAGTGTGCGCGATGCAAGTGACGGTTCCCCTGAGGTGTTGAATAAGGACCTTGAGAACTGGTGAAGAGCCTTTTCTGCTCGGACATCCTCCCCGAGGGGCACAATGTGTCTGAACTTCATTGGCCACCTCTGCCTGCCTTACCAGAAAACAGTGCCTCTCTCCATCACCTGGCAAGGTACAGTGTGTGTGTTATTACAGGGACTGAAATGCAGCAATTCATAAGCGCCCATCACCCAACATACCAACTGCAGCAACAAAAAAACACTGGCTGGTCGGGTTTTGGAGAAGTGCTGGGCCAGGGTGAGGGCAGGTTAAGAAACATGTTACCTTCTTTTTGTACTGCGGGACTAGTACTTGTATATGGCTGCCTGTGCAAGGAAGGTGATGTATTCTTAAATACGGAGCTGTGATTGTAGTCATGGCTAAACATACTGGATTTCAGTGTGCAGGGCGGGGCTGTATATGTCAGATAGCCGCAGTCTTTTCCAATGAGGTGTAAGGGACCTGTGCTTGGGAGGTGCAGAGGGCGCACAGACGAGCAGCTGTGCTACTTATAAACAGGGGTCAGCAATAGACGGGTACATTTGATGCATCTGCATTTCTTTATATTTCTTTATATTTTTGCCTTCCTTTTAGAAGTGAGTGTCCCAGAAACACTTTTTGAGAGCAGTGTCCGAGATTTACCTGGCATTATAGATCATTCAGAATTTGAAGTGTTTTTTTAACTCCGATTCTTGGGCACATTTGAAAAATACCCAAGTTTCATTTATCCCCAGTTGTTATTGAGTAGATTGTTCATTATCAAATATACAACTTCGATATACATTGAAAAAAATAATGCAAATACGGCTTGATCCTTGGCTCTGGATATAGTGGGCTTTTCAATAAACTACAAACAGTATACCTCACCGCCGACAAAAGAGTCTGAATGCCAGACTGGTATATTATTTTTGTGGGTCGGCTTTCTGTGAGATGAAACGTTTGTGACGCATTTCTCTCTTTTCCACACTTTTATTAGCTTTTTTATTTCAATGATTGCTGTTTATTTAAATCCTTGAACAGTGGAAATAGGGGCGGTGTTTCTGGAAATTGCTATATCATGCAGGAACACTGAGACTTTGAGCTTCACGGCAAACTCCTGACGGTATATTGCAGCTCCCCGGCAGCATGATGCTTTTAACAAAGGGCTTAGTATAGATATTCCTTCCTTTCCAATTCATTTCAGGCAGAGAACAGGACCCTTGCACCCTGATGAATTTTTTAATCTCTGAGGCAGTTATACACTTGTCACACCGAGGGAACCTGCATTCTTTCCACTGCAATACAATTGTAATATGTATCTTGATGTATTTTAGTAAGCAGTTTTTGTGTGCCTTGCACCCTCACCAGGGAACCTACTTAGACATTGATTTCTGTTACCAAGAGCTGCGTTTACTTAAATGAGTATTGACTGGGTTGTGAACTGGAGTTGAGGAGCTGGCAGTTTCAGGTGGATTTGCTTGCAACTTCTTTTTCCTGTATTTTTGCTCACAGGTTATGCTACATGCACAATATTTTAGTGCTTTTTGCTTAACCATGGTGCACCATGTACAGTCCATAAATAACATGTGCATCACCAGGGAATAATTTTTTTTTAATGTAAGTAGCATATGTCTGGCATAGAGGCAGCATTTTTTTTCTTCTAACAACCCTCATGTAATAAAAACATCTTAAATAAGAAGATAGACTTATACCTGCGCAGAAGGACTTAAGGATATTTCTTCTCTATTCCTTGGTCTGTTCGGCTGTCATTCACATTTTGCTTCCGCCCATCAACACATGTAGCATGGGTAAATGGGTCAGCCCACTTCAGCCCTTGTCTCTCTTGTGCAGTTAGTGGCAGCATTTTTTCTTGACCCCCATGTGCACATCCATCTTAAAAGAAGTGTACTTTGTTGGAATACTGTACTTTGCCAGTGCTTTTTTTCCCCTTCTTTAGGTCTTGCTTACAAAAAGCTTCAGCTGTCTATTGTTGAAGTTGTATTATTTATAATACCAATACTGAGAGCCTGATCTGTGTCAGGCAATTGCTTACAATTGGATGGCTTTCTTGTTTATCTCTTTTGTTTGCTTCTTATTCAGTTGCTTTCCTTCCTCTTCTTCAGCGGCGGCTCCTCCGTTAGGGCGGAGGAGCGTCACCCCCTGCCAGCAGCAGAAGCTGCAAAACCTTTAACCCCTTCGCTGCCAGGCCTTTTCCCTCTCCTGTGCCAGGCCTTTTTTTGCCTATTTGGGGCAGTTCGCGCTCAGGCCCTCATAACATTTTGTCCACATACGCTAACCAAGCCAAATTTGCGTCCTTTTTTTCCAACATCCTAGGGATTCTAGAGGTACCCAGACTTTGTGGGTTCCCCTGAAGGAGGCCAAGAAATTAGCCAAAATACAGTGAAAATTTCGTTTTTTTAAAGAAAATGGGAAAAAGTGGCTGCAGGAGAAGGCTTGTGGGTTTTCCCCTAAAAATGGCATCAACAAAGAGTTTGTGGTGCTAAATTCAGCAGCTTCCCAGCTTTCAGGAACAGGCAGACTTGAATCAGAAAACCCAATTTTTCAACACAATTTTGGCATTTTACTGGGACATACCCCATTTTTACAATTTTTTGTGCTTTCAGCCTCCTTCCAGTCAGTGACAGAAATGGGCATGAAATCAATGCTGGATCCCAGAAACCTAAACATTTCTGAAAAGTAGACAACATTCTGAATTCAGCAAGGGGTCATTTGTGTAGATCCTACAAGGGTTTCCTACAGAAAATAACAACTGAAAAAGAAAAATATTGAAATTGAGGTGAAAAAAACATCAATTTTTGTCTACGTTTTACTCTGTAACTTTTTCCTACAATGTCAGATTTTTTAAAGCAATATACCGTTACGTCTGCTGGACTCCTCTGGTTGCGGGGATATATAGGGCTTGTAGGTTCATCAAGAACCCTACGTACCCAGAGCCAATAAATGAGCTGCACCCTGCAGTGCGTTTTCATTCTATACCGGGTATACAGCAATTAATTTGCTGAAATATAAAGAGTAAAAAATAGCTATCAAGAAAACCTTTGTATTTCCAAAAAGGGCACAAGATAAGGTGTTGAGGAGCAGTGGTTATTTGCACATCTCTGAATTCCGGGGTGACCACACTAACGTGAATTACAGGGCATTTCTCAAATAGATGTCTTTTTTACACACTCTCCTCTCCTATATTTGGAAGGAAAAAATGAAGAGAAAGACAAGGGGCAATAACACTTGTTTTGCTAATCTATGTTCCCCCAAGTCTCCCGATAAAAATGATTCCTCACTTGTGTGGGTAGGCCTAGCGCCCGCGACAGGAAGCGCCTCAAAGCGCAACGTGGACACATCCCATTTTTTTTAAAGAAAACAGAGGTATTTTTTGCAAAGTGCCTACCTGTAGAGTTTGGCCTCTAGCTCAGCCGGCACCTAGGGAAACCTACCAAACCCGTGCATTTTTGAAAACTAGAGACCTAGGGGAATCCAAGATGGGGTGACTTGTGGGGCTCTGACCAGGTTCTGTTACCCAGAATCCTTTGCAAACCTCAAAATTTGGCTAAAAAAACACATGTTCCTCACATTTCTGTGGCAGAAAGTTCTGGAATCTGAGAGGAGGCACAAATTTCCTTCCACCCAGCGTTCCCCCAAGTCTCCCGATAAAAATGATACCTCACTTACGTGGGTAGGCCTAGCGCCCGCGACAGGAAATGCCCCAAAGCGCAACGTGGACACATCCCATTTTTTGACAGAAAACAGAGCTGTTTTTTGCAAAGTGCCTACCTGTAGATTTTGGCTCTTAGCTCAGCCGGCACCTAGGGAAACCTCCCAAGCCTGTGCATTTTTGAAAACTAGAGACCTAGGGGAATCCAAGATGGGGTGACTTGTGGGGCTCTGACCAGGTTCTGTTACCCAGAATCCTTTGCTGCACTCAGCCTACCTTTGAGGCAGGAGGTGTACTTGGAGTGACTAGACAGATGTCTCTGCTCCCTAAAGTTCCCCTGGCTGCTGCAGAGCACTAAATGGCTTGAATATTTATTTCAGTTCCTATTTGCATGGAAAGTAAATGACAAACCATTTCCTTTAAATTCTGATACCTCCTAATACATGTTGTGCTCAGTTAGATACCTGCAACTAGCCCTCCAGCCTATCTTTATGCTGAAACACGAGAATGGCTTTTTAAATTCTGTTCATGTTTCTTTGAAATTACAAAAATAAATCATGCAGTTTGTGGTGTCTGAAAATAATGAATTCTGTGTTCAGTTTTGAGATACTTTAAGATATGTTTGCCTTTCCTCCGATATATATATTTTTTTCTCTTACTTTTTTCTAACAATACTTCACAAACAGGCATCGGCAATGCCAGTAGTGCAGCATCACATTATGATGGCGAAACCGATCTGTGTTGCCCTTGCTGGCTTTATTGTTTTTCATACTTGTGTATTTACACTATGTGAAGCCCACGGCAAGTTTTATTTGCACAAATAAGTATCATATTTTCATGTAAAGTGCTTCCAAATTTAAAAGGGTTTCTTTTACTATGAGAGGCACCCCACCTACTGGGAAGCCATGCAGTTCCATTAAATCATATGCAACCTGTCACCAGTTTGTTGATGATTTTAATTACTCAAAACAATAAATTAGTATTCCTATGTTAGTCTGCACATGTGAGAATTGTTCTTCACAAATACAAGAACACACATCATTGTTGGGCTGTACAAGCCATAGTTTATTTTAAAATACACAAACCTGAAGTATGTCATGCAACAATGTCTAACATGTGTTGTGGAATAAAAATAATGAACTCCACAAAACTTGGAGAGGCACCCTAAACCGCCAAAAGGGACAGGGTCAGTATATATCCAAAAAAAGAAAGAAGATTCCCTTTTGTGCACCTATTTTAAATAGGATTGTATCCTCGCCAAAGCGAATGAGAATGCACCAAAACACTAGTGTATAGGCTCGAACACCATATATCACTACTTAGTTTAACAAAAAACCATAAACTCTGTACGGCTGTGTACAATATGTTTTACATAAAATCAGTCACACATATTAAAAACCCATCACACATTTTTCCATTATGCATACACAGTTTTGGGTCCTGGAATTAAACCACATTTCCCGCATATGAATTAGAACAAGTTATCACACAATTTTTGCATCATACGTGAAAACAGAAACTACATAGAAATGTTTAAAAAACTGTCTACATAAAAACAGAAACTAAATACAAATTGTAAAAAATACTTTAGAAGCAGCGTTTTGTTGGTATTTGAGATGGTTCACCCCACCTTCTCCAGGATACTATGGTATAAAGCATGCACAATTTCTAGAAGAGAAAAAATAAATTCTGTTTCCTATTCTTTGACACAATAAAAAACGTTATTTCCAACATGGTTCGGGCTGTGTTTAAGTACAGACCGTTCTTTTTATAATAAACTACCCACATTATTTATATTGCATTTATGATTGTCCATGCATCACAAAAATAGTGATGCCTTCCATTATGCTTCTATACGTTAAACGAGCCAAACCAGGGCAAACAATCTCTACCTATAGGCACTACACCTTATACTAGGATTCACTGGCATTCATTACCACATAGTGTTTACCAACTTGATTACCTTTTCCACTTGTTACAGCACTGCCTCTTCTTCTGTGCCGTCGTGGTTACAACAATCTCATATTTCTGACTTCTAAGAGGTTAAAAGTCCTCCCTAGGGCAATAGAAAATAGAGACACAAACTCCGGAGTCATCATAATAATGGAACTTGGAATTGTTCTCATTATTACTTCTTTTTTCAAAAGGATCTCACTTAATGCTTAGACGTGGGAATGTCTAATTACCTTTCTTTCTACAGGGCCCACCACATATTCCGGACTCCTGTTCTGAAGCCCAAAATGTTATTACTAAATTTACTACCAGTTTCTTCTATATACTTACAGTAAAGAAGAAACTTAGTCCTGCAGTGCAGGGATCTGCTCATATATTCATTCCGTCCCTTCGCAGGATAATGCTTCTGTAGGTAGAAGTAAATGCACTTAGCATGGAGATACTATGGACCTACGGGGGTTAGTTGTCATTACAGTTAATGCCATTCTCATACACTTGAAACGTTCCCTGCGTTGCTTTCACTCTTTTGTTTGAACCGACGTCCCTTCACCTTCCCATTTTCTGACTCCTACGGGGGCGGTGTTAATGAATGCCCCTCTTCTGCGCCGCGGGTTCAGGAGATACTAAAAATATTTTTCAAAGAAAGAAAAATGGCGGGGGACTCTATCACTGTATGAGCACCAACCCCCAATTAACGAACATTCAGCGCCGGGCCGCCCATCGTCACGGACCTGGGAGCCAGTTGGCACAAGTTAAATTCACGCGTGAATCAAAGGACCTTTCAGTTACTGTTATGAAAATCGGGAGATTGGTGCCCTTGCGTATATAGGGACCGTTGTAATAAACTGCTGCCTCTTCTGCGGTAATGGGAGACACAGATTCCAATAATGGTAGGAGACTTAGAAGCTGTGTGCGCGCCGAATAGTATGTTGCTGCCATATTTACATCTATCTGTTCCCGCGTGTTACTTACGAGTTCTATTTGGAGGCCATCTTATCCTAAGGAAATATTCTGGTACTGCAGCTCACTGCCGCCCTTTTTGTTCCTTTTAATTCGAACCCTGTCACTACACACAAATTAAACTACCCATTGTTCATATGTTCACGGTTACTTTCACTGCTCATTTGTATTGATTACATTTGTATGCACAGTCAGGCGTTTCTACTTTGATGCATTACTCATATGTCCCTTACTTGCGGGTCTACTTTGGCGGCCATCTTATCTTCAGGCAGTATCCTACTCACGCTTATTAGGCAGCTATGGGAGTTGCGTCTCAATGCCGCCCTTCTGCTCCTTTTAAGATTGTGTACCTCTCAAACAAAATACCCATCTTTCATATATGTCGGTCTGTTGTTCAAAACCGCGTATTAATATTCAATCCATTTTTATACATGGTCAGGCATTCCAACTCTGATGTGTTAGTCCTATCCGGAATATGCCCCTCCTCAGTTAATATTCACCATCTACAACTTTACATCAGTGCCTATTAAATTATTATGCATCCCCAACTACAGGTTAAGCATCCCTAATTTCATATGTTTCTTGTCTGTATATCCGGACCCCTTAGACTAGTTTATTGGGATACCTAGCAATTGGGATGCTAGCTGTTTTCCCCTTAGTATACCATCTTTCCAGAACTCTTCAAACTTGTGTATTAATCGCTCCCACTCCTCTCTCTGGTTCAGACCACAGTTATGCATGCTGAACTTACACATATAGTATTGTTCTCTCTTCTTCCTTTTATTGTCTACATCTCCATCCCCTTGCTGTGCTTCGGATACTCTCCAAGATACACCATCTAAACGAATTTTCCTTATGTTTCTGGTCAGTCCAGTGTTCTACAAAGCAAGCAGTTTTTCTCATAGTCCTAATCGCTGATCTGTGTTCATTTAATCTTAGGTGCAATACTTTGCTTGTCTCCCCCACATAACCCTTATTGCATGGCAGATAATTAGGTACACCACAGTCCTTGTCTACAGATCATTGTACTATTAATCTGATGTTTTATTCCGTTCAGTTCTATTGTGTGTCCTTTCATGACTGTTCACACATGTTCCACATGGAAAATTACCTATGATTTTATTTCCACCTTTTATGCTCATTTGTTGCATCCCTCTGGGTTCACCATAAATATATACTAAATGGTTCCTAATGGTTCTGTTTCTTCTATATACAAAGGGAGGTTCCTCATTACCTACTCCATTAAGAAGTGTCCAGTTTCTGTAAATCAATTGTTTTCTCTTATTACTCATGTTTCATAAATTTGTGATACACACAATCCTCTTCTTTTCTTGTTCTCTTATTCTACACTCAGACAATCCCTATTATAATATCTCACCCTCTTATATGCATTTTTAATTAGTCTTTTAGGATAGCGCCTATCAAGTAATTTCTCCTGTAATACTTTGGCATGTTTCTCCAAGTTCACCCTGTCTGTATATTTACGACACAGTCCAAAAAAAGTGGCCAAAAGTATATTGTCATCTGGCAACACAGATGATTACTCGTGTAATGGAGTAATGTGTTTCGATCTGTTGGTTTTGTGAACAGTTTAACCTCCAGTTTTTCCCAGACGACTCAAATTTTAATGTCTAAAAAATCGCATTCAGACTGACTGATTGTTGATGTAAATTTCAAGTTGGGATCCCCACAATTCAACTACTCGGCGAAAGAGATCAAATCTACTCTACTTCCATGCCAAATAAAGGACACGTCGTCGATGAATCACAACCAGCATGTTACATTTTCATTAAATCGAGCCATGTCATTATATATATTCTTATCCTCAAAGGATCCCACATATATAAACGGGCACAGGTTGGTGCCCATTCTGGTCCCTTCAGTTTGACAGTAAAACTTCCCATTACATAGAACTATACTATTTTTCAGGGTAATTTCCACACACTCAGCAATCAAATATGCATGAGGTGATAAATCCCCTTTCTCATCCTGTAGTATCTCCGTAATCATTTGCACTATATAATTTTGTAGGATATTTGTGTATACGGCTTCAATATCTATTGAAACCAATCATTCAATATTCTAATCACACCTGATTCCTTCAATCTTCTATATCATATCTGTTGTGTCTTTGACACACAAAGTTTGTTTCCAGACCAACGGTTTCAAGAAACAATCTACTTATTTGCTGGTGGGTTCTGTAAGGGAATCAAGACTAGAGACTATTGGTCTCATTGGCTCTTGGTGGGAAATCTTAAGCCCATTTAAAATAGGTGCTCAAAAAGGAATCTTCCTTCTTTGTTTTGGATAAAAAAAATGAGTGCATTCATGTCAACAATAAACATATTAAACACAACTTTAAATTGTTTTACACACAGGCATTTTCAGAAGTTTACATAGACACCAACAAACCTGGGAGGTCTACCCCTGATCAAGCCCAAACACATCACTCCCCATAAACAGAGCTTAATGACCTGATCAACCTTGGTATAGAGCTAGATTGTAAAGTCTGCATGCAGGCCAACTTTCACCTCAAACCAACCACAGCCTCGCTGTTGGACCTGGCTTTTTGACAGGGACATCCCCAAACTTTTTGCCTCCTTCCTCCTATTTTTTCTGACCTGTTGTTGTTGGCTTTTGACCTCTGGGCACTTTACCACTGCTAACCAGTGCTAAAGTGCATATGCTCTCTGGGTAAATTGTACTACTGATTGGTTTATCCATGATTGACTATTTAATTTACTTGTAAGTCCCTGGTAGAGTGCACTACATGTGCCTAGGGCAGGTAGATTAAATGCTACTAGTGGGCCTGCAGCACTGGTTGTGCCACCCACCTCAGTAGCCCCTTAACCCTGTCTCAGGCCTGCCATTGCAAGGCCTGTGTGTGCAGTTTCACTGCCACTTCGACTTGGCATTTAAAAGTACTTGCCAAGCCTAGAACTCCCCTTTTACTACATATAAGTCATCCCTAATGTGTGCCCTAGGTAACCCCTAGAGCAGGGTGCGGTGTAGGTAAAAGGCAGGACATGTACCTGTGTAGTTATATGTCCTGGTAGTGTGAAACTCCTAAATTCGTTTTTACACTACTGTGAGGCCTGCTCCTTTCATAGGCTAACATTGGGGCTGCCCTCATACACTGTTGAAGTGGCAGCTGCTGATCTGAAAGGAGCAGGAAGGTCATATTTAGTATGGCCAGAATGGTAATACAAAATCCTGCTGACTGGTGAAGTCGGATTTAATATTACTATTCTAGAAATGCCACTTTTAGAAAGTGAGCATTTCTTTGCACTAAAATCTTGTTGTGCCCTTCAATCCACGTCTGGCTAGGTTTAGTTGACAGCTCCTTGTGCATTCACTCAGACACACCCCAAACACAGGGTACTCAGCCTCACTTGCATACATCTGCATTTTGAATGGGTCTTCCTGGGCTGGGAGGGTGGAGGGCCTGCCCTCACACAAAGGACTGCCACACCCCCTACTGGGACTCTGGCAGACAGGATTGAGCTGAAAGGGAACTTGGTGCATTTCTTAGAGACTCTTTGAAGTCACCCCCACTTCAAAGGCACAACTTAGTATAAAACAGGGCCTCTGCCCTACCTCATCAGACACTTGCTGGAGAAGAAACCTGAACCAGAAACTACATCCTGCCAAGAAGAACTGCCTGGCTGCTCAAAGGACTCACCTGTCTGCTTTTCTACAAAGGACTGCTGCCTTGCTGTTGGCCTGCTGCCTTGCTGAACTCTTGCCTGGCTGTAAAAGTGCTCTCCAAGGGCTTGGATAGAGCTTGCCTCCTGTTCCCTGAAGTCTCAGGACCAAAAAGACTTCACTCTTCCTCTTGGACGCTCCGTGCGCCGAACTTTTCGACGCACAGCTTGTTCCGCGGCAAGAAAAACGCCGCACACCGACGTTGATCAACGCAACGCCTTCGGGACGACCGAAACTTTGACGCACGGCCTCGCAAGGACAACGGCGCCCGACTTCCCGGGAGAAATCGACGCGACGCCTGCCGTGAGATCAAAACTTTGATGCACGGCCTCGCAAGGACAACGCCGCCCGACTCCGCAGGAGAAATCGACGCAACGCCTGCCGTGAGATCAAAACTTTGACGCACGGCCTCGCAAGGACAACGCCGCCCGACTCCGCAGGAGAAATCGACGCGACGCCTGCCGTGAGATCAAAACTTTGACACACGGCCTCGCAAGGACAACGCCGCCCGACTCCGCAGGAGAAATCGACGCGACGCCTGCCGTGAGATCGAAACTTCGACGCGCAGCCCCGCAGAACGACGCGCAGCCGGAAAACAAGCAGGAAAATCCACGCACAGACCCGGGACATCTGGTAATCCCCGCGACCAGTGATATCTTTACAAATTCATATTGCAACTTTGATCGTTTTGACCTGAAGATACCCAGATAAATATTATATATTTTTCTAAATACTGTGTGGTGTATTTTTGTGGTGTTATGCTATGGTGTTGTATGATTTATTGCACAAATGCTTTACACATTGCCTTCTAAGTTAAGCCTGACTGCTCGTGCCAAGCTACCGGAGGGTGAGCACAGGCTGATTTTGGATTGTGTGTGACTTACCCTGACTAGAGTGAGGGTTCTTGCTTGGACAGAGGGCAACCTAACTGCCAACCAAAAACCCAATTTCTAACATTGGTGATCAGCGGTGAGGATAGGACTTGTGTTTGTGCAGTGACATACAGTAGCTAAGTATTTCACTACCTACCCACAGTTGAAGGTCAACTTGATTTTTCATCTTTTTTGGCTCTTGGTTCTCTGATGTCCTCCTGGATATACTATTGATATTTTGGACTTTGGATTTTGGTTTTTGCTGATAAGATCTTATCAAAATGGGATTGTGTACCTACTCATTCTTTGTTCGTACTGACCACCTCACTAAGGCTGACCTAAGGAAGCTTTGCAGACAATGGGGCCTTCCTGTAGCAAGGAGATCTACTAAAGCGGAGATGCTCCATCACTACATAGTCTGGGGGGAGGAAAGATGGGCAGAGAGAGAGGCAGCA
Source organism: Pleurodeles waltl (assembly GCF_031143425.1). Taxonomy (NCBI): domain Eukaryota; kingdom Metazoa; phylum Chordata; class Amphibia; order Caudata; family Salamandridae; genus Pleurodeles; species Pleurodeles waltl. The sequence goes on along the minus strand of NC_090450.1, from coordinate 740,010,522 downwards.
AGAAACCAAATGACTAAGTACCCCTCAGATGAGGAGGAGGACTACGCACATGAGGAGGAAGACTACTCAGATGAGGAGGAAGACTACTCAGAGTTGGACAGTGACCCAGAAATAGATGAATGGCTCCGAAGTCAAAGGCGACAGGAGCAACAATTAGAGGAGTATCTTGCAGAGGTTGAGGCAAAAAGACTCTTAGCCCTGGAAGAAGAAAAGATTGCAGCTCAAGAGCTGAGCTGTAAAGAGCTGAAACTGGAGGCCGGAAGGGCTGAGTCCAGTTCAGATGGTGGCAGCAAAAATCTTGCATCTAGTACTGCTGAAGAAGGGCACAAGCCCAGAGATGTGGTGCCCAACTTGAAGAAGGGAGTTGACACACCCCAGGCAGTTCAAGGGTATGAGGTAGTTCCCGTTATGCACAGGGTCCCTGAGAAGGATTGGGGAACTGGCACAGGGAGTCATATTCCTACTGGGGGGAAGGGACACTTTACTGACTCTAGCAGAGAGTGACAGAGAAAAGGGTTCCCCCCTGGTGGACGTCCTGGATATAGAGTGTAGAGACATCCCAGAAGAGTTTGGGTTGAGTGTCAGGGACAGACAGATACTGTCTCACCAGTCTCAGGAGGGTGAAGTAGAGTGCTTTTCCAAGGTTGAGTTACTGGGTGGTTGGGTGAAGGGTACTGTGGTTAATACATGTGAAGGGCAGAGTGATGTAATTGCTGGAGAGCATATGTCTGGTCCTTATTTTCCAGAGCTACGCCAACACCAGGTGGAGTGTGAGTTCTCTGACCCCAGGGAACTTACAATGGAGGCAGACTTCTGGGTGAGTACCAGAGAGTCTGAAGAGGCATTTGGGGGTGCTCCTGAAGGGAGTGGTCTAGGTGGTTCCCAACCGAGTGTGGTGGGAGAGGATTGTAGTGTCCCAGGTAGGTCCCAGGTCCTAGAGGGTTCCATGAGGGAACACCAGGAGGGAAGCCTAGCCTGTACCGTAGGGCCACCTTTTGAGGGAAGCCCCGCAGTGTCAGAAGAACTTGGGGGGGTGACTGTAGCCAGCATCCCAACAGTTCTGGTGTCTGGCAGTACCCCTCCTAGTGAGGGGGTGCAGAAGTCCAGACATAGGGTTGAGAGGGGGTTGCAGACCCCAATGGAGGACCTTGAGAGTCAGGGGACAGCTCTGAGAGCAGAGCCCCCCAGGAATGACCCAGGTGAAACCGTTTCTGGTTTGGGGGAAACCCAGACTCTGCCGGATGGGCAGAGGTCGGGAGACCTGCGCCAACCAGACTCTTGTGTGGCCCTTGGGGACGGTGTGTCCCTTGTGGGGGGTGAGAGTGCCCCCCAGGAAGTCCTGGCATGCCAGGCAAAGATTCAACCTCAGGGTGGTGACTCTGGGTTGGATACCCAGGTTCAGAGGTTAAACTCTGACCTGGTGGGAGGTAGATGTGCCTCCCAAGAAGTCCTGCTGTGCCAGGCAATTGTCCAACCTCAGGGTGTTGACTCTGGATTGGATGACCAGGTTCAGAGGTTAAACTCTGACCTGGTGGGGGGTAGGTGTGCCCCCCAGAAAGTCCTGGCGTGTCAGGCAATTGCCCAACCTCAGGGTGGTGACCCTGGGTTGGGGAACCAGGCTCAGAGGTTAAACTCTGACCTGGTGGGAGGTAGGTGTGCCTCCCTGGAAGTCCTGGCCTGCCAGGCAATGGTTCAACCTCAGGGTGGTGACTCTGGGTTGGCTAACCAGGTTCAGGGGATAAGCTCTGACCTGTTGGGGGGTAGGCGTGCCCCCCAGAAAGTCCTGGTGTACCAGGCAGTGGTCCAACCTCAGAGTGCTGACTCTGGGTTGGATAACCGGGTTCAGAGGTTAAACTCTGACCTGGTGGGGGGTAGGTGTGCCCCCCAGAAAGTCCTGGCGTGCCAGGCAATTGTTCAACCTCAGAGTGCTGACTCTGGGTTGGATAACCGGGTTCAGAGGTTAAACTCTGACCTGGTGGGGGGTAGGTGTGCCCCCCAGAAAGTCCTGGCATGCCAAGCAATTGTTCAACCTCAGGGTGGTGACTCTGGGTTGGATACCCAGGTTCAGAGGTTAAACTCTGACCTGGTGGGAGGTAGGTGTGCCTCCCAAGAAGCCCTGCTGTGCCAGGCAATTGTCCAACCTCAGGGTGTTGACTCTGGGTTGGATGACCAGGTTCAGAGGTTAAACTCTGACCTGGTGGGGGGTAGGTGTGCCCCCCAGAAAGTCCTGGCGTGCCAGGCAATTGCCCAACCTCAGGGTGGTGACCCTGGGTTGGGGAACCAGGCTCAGAGGTTAAACTCTGACCTGGTGGGAGGTAGGTGTGCCTCCCAGAAAGTCCTGGTGCGCCAGGCAATTGTTCAACTTCAGGGTGGTGACTCTGAGTTGAATGGCCCAGTTCAGAGGTTAAACTCTGACCTGGTGGAGGGTCAGTGTGCCCTCCAGGAAGTCCTGGTGTGCCAGGCAATTGTTCAACTTCAGGGTGATGACTCTGAGTTGAATGGCCAAGTTCAGAGGTTAAACTCTGACCTGGTGGAGGGTCAGTGTGCCCTCCAGGAAGTCCTGGCGTGCCAGGCAATTGTTCAACTTCAGGGTGGTGACTCTGAGTTGAATGGTCAGGTGCAGAGGTTAAACTCTGACCTGGTGGAGGGTCAGTGTGCCCTCCAGGAAGTCCTGGCGTGCCAGGCAATTGTTCAACTTCAGGGTGGTGACTCTGAGTTGAATGGGCAGGTGCAGAGGTTAAACTCTGACCTGGTGGGGGGTAGGTGTGCCTCCCAGGAAGTCCTGGTTTGCCAGGCAGTGATCCAGTCTGAGGGTACAGACCCTGGGCTGGAAGACCAGGTTCAGGGTGTCCCCCCGGACCTGGAGGGAGGGGCTACTGATAACAGTGCCCCTACCATGTTGTCTTCTGAGGAGGCCACTCCTAGTTGGAGGGTGCTGGACCCCAGAAGGGAGGGCAGGGGGAGGGAAGCCTCACCCGGGCCCTAGTCCAACCTGAAGGTACAGGCCCCAGGTTGGAGGGCCAGTTGCAGGTTAACAGCCCTGCACTGGTGGAGGAATGGTACAGGGTGACTTCTGTAAGCACCCTGACCATGTTGGACTCTGGGGGTACCGCTCCAGGAGGGAGGGTACAAAGCCCCAGAGGGGAGGACCAGGTTCAGGCTGTCATCCCTGACCTGGTGGAAGGGAGAGTGGTTAAAGGGTGCCCAGCACCTGGGGCTACCGCCCCCCACTCTCCACAGCCACAGTGGTTGGAGAGCTTTGAGAGGCCTGGGGCCTGGCTCTCATCCCTGGCAGCTGTCAGTAATCACTGTGGCTTGCTGTCCGGGTGGACAGAGTTATCCCTGGGGAGGGGACAAGTGTCACACCCCAGGGGTAGAGTGGGCAACACCACTGTGTTGGTCATGGTGGTACTATCCTGCTCCTGGGATACATCTGTGAGCAAAGTAAGATTAGGTGCTGCACAGATGGGATCCGCAGGTAAGGAGAAAGGTTCCCCATGGGTTGGCTTAGTGGGCCCTGAGAGTATGGACAGAGTGATCCAATTGGAGTCAGGAAGGCGAAGAACTGGAGCATGCCCCTGCTGTTGTGGGCCTGGGTCCTTGTTCTGTCGCCTCAAACAGGGAAGTACATCAGGATAGTGATTGTTCTCCCCTGGCTTTAGGCTGGTAGGGGGTCATGTTGGACCTGGCTTTTTGACAGGGACATCCCCAAACTTTTTGCCTCCTTCCTCCTATTTTTTCTGACCTGTTGTTGTTGGCTTTTGACCTCTGGGCACTTTACCACTGCTAACCAGTGCTAAAGTGCATATGCTCTCTGGGTAAATTGTACTACTGATTGGTTTATCCATGATTGACTATTTAATTTACTTGTAAGTCCCTGGTAGAGTGCACTACATGTGCCTAGGGCAGGTAGATTAAATGCTACTAGTGGGCCTGCAGCACTGGTTGTGCCACCCACCTCAGTAGCCCCTTAACCCTGTCTCAGGCCTGCCATTGCAAGGCCTGTGTGTGCAGTTTCACTGCCACTTCGACTTGGCATTTAAAAGTACTTGCCAAGCCTAGAACTCCCCTTTTACTACATATAAGTCATCCCTAATGTGTGCCCTAGGTAACCCCTAGAGCAGGGTGCGGTGTAGGTAAAAGGCAGGACATGTACCTGTGTAGTTATATGTCCTGGTAGTGTGAAACTCCTAAATTCGTTTTTACACTACTGTGAGGCCTGCTCCTTTCATAGGCTAACATTGGGGCTGCCCTCATACACTGTTGAAGTGGCAGCTGCTGATCTGAAAGGAGCAGGAAGGTCATATTTAGTATGGCCAGAATGGTAATACAAAATCCTGCTGACTGGTGAAGTCGGATTTAATATTACTATTCTAGAAATGCCACTTTTAGAAAGTGAGCATTTCTTTGCACTAAAATCTTGTTGTGCCCTTCAATCCACGTCTGGCTAGGTTTAGTTGACAGCTCCTTGTGCATTCACTCAGACACACCCCAAACACAGGGTACTCAGCCTCACTTGCATACATCTGCATTTTGAATGGGTCTTCCTGGGCTGGGAGGGTGGAGGGCCTGCCCTCACACAAAGGACTGCCACACCCCCTACTGGGACTCTGGCAGACAGGATTGAGCTGAAAGGGAACTTGGTGCATTTCTTAGAGACTCTTTGAAGTCACCCCCACTTCAAAGGCACAACTTAGTATAAAACAGGGCCTCTGCCCTACCTCATCAGACACTTGCTGGAGAAGAAACCTGAACCAGAAACTACATCCTGCCAAGAAGAACTGCCTGGCTGCTCAAAGGACTCACCTGTCTGCTTTTCTACAAAGGACTGCTGCCTTGCTGTTGGCCTGCTGCCTTGCTGAACTCTTGCCTGGCTGTAAAAGTGCTCTCCAAGGGCTTGGATAGAGCTTGCCTCCTGCTCCCTGAAGTCTCAGGACCAAAAAGACTTCACTCTTCCTCTTGGACGCTCCGTGCGCCGAACTTTTCGACGCACAGCTTGTTCCGCGGCAAGAAAAACGCCGCACACCGACGCTGATCAACGCGACGCCTTCGGGACGACCGAAACTTTGACGCACGGCCTCGCAAGGACAACGCCGCCCGACTTCCCGGGAGAAATCGACGCGACGCCTGCCGTGAGATCAAAACTTTGACGCACGGCCTCGCAAGGACAACGCCGCCCGACTCCGCAGGAGAAATCGACGCAACGCCTGCCGTGAGATCAAAACTTTGACGCACGGCCTCGCAAGGACAACGCCGCCCGACTCCGCAGGAGAAATCGACGCGACGCCTGCCGTGAGATCAAAACTTTGACGCACGGCCTCGCAAGGACAACGCCGCCCGACTCCGCAGGAGAAATCGACGCGACGCCTGCCGTGAGATCGAAACTTCGACGTGCAGCCCCGCAGAACGACGCGCAGCCGGAAAACAAGCAGGAAAATCCACGCACAGACCCGGGACATCTGGTAATCCCGCGACCCACAGAAAGAGACTGTCTGCGCGCCAGAAAACGACGCCCGACTTCCCCGCGTGGAAAATAATGACGCAAGTCCGTGTGTGCTGGGGAGAAATCGACGCACACACCCTTTTTCCACGCACCTCTTCCTTTGTGGCCCTCTGAGGAGATTTTCCACCAGAAACCAGGTACTTTGTGTTTGAAAGAGACTCTGTTTACTTTCTAAAGACTTAAGACACTTTATATCACTTTTCAGTGATATCTTTACAAATTCATATTGCAACTTTGATCGTTTTGACCTGAAGATACCCAGATAAATATTATATATTTTTCTAAATACTGTGTGGTGTATTTTTGTGGTGTTATGCTATGGTGTTGTATGATTTATTGCACAAATGCTTTACACATTGCCTTCTAAGTTAAGCCTGACTGCTCGTGCCAAGCTACCGGAGGGTGAGCACAGGCTGATTTTGGATTGTGTGTGACTTACCCTGACTAGAGTGAGGGTTCTTGCTTGGACAGAGGGCAACCTAACTGCCAACCAAAAACCCCATTTCTAACACTCGCACATCCAGATCATTTCCATCCCCACTGAGGCAGAGATGCCACTCAACATTCTTCAAAATATAGCCATGTTTTATCAGACCAAAGCAGCCTGCCAGAGGCACATAATTCGTTGTTCACCACTTGAATATGCTGTACGGACCCTGGCCAACACTGCAAATATAAAGTGCCTTATGGTTTGAATAACTGTTGTGACAAATTAACTTTCACTAGTTGAAGCACACGATCACCATGTCCCCAATAGGCAATGTTTGGGAAACTGGCTTTTACCTAGTTATGTGACAAGAACGAGGCTTTACTGACCACTATATCATCACTGTGGTGCTGTCACTACTCCCTCCTTCCCTGTCAGAGGCACAGCAATGGTGGAATCACAGGATATTTATACTTTCATGGCATTTGAGACCTACCTGCACAGGTGAGCTATTTTATATGTATGTATACTCTATTTCTATAGCTAGAACCAATCACAAATGCAGCAGAGCACTGTACAGGGTAAAAGACAATCATAAAGTCAGTGAGTGATAGGTGAGCTAGCTGGCGTATAGACAGTTAATGCACTGTGTTGTAGTGTTCTTTAAAGAGATGAGCCTTCAGCTCTTTCCTGACTTGGAACAGTGTTGGGGCTGTCCTAATGCATACAGTGAAGTTTTTCCAGATCCTCGATGCTTAGTTGGAAAAGACCTGCTGCCTTGATTTTCCTTTTTTAATCTTCTAATTCTACAGTCTTATGGTGTCCTAACTGTAGGTGTGCAGAGAACCACCAGAGAGCTTGTCTGCAAGATTAATGGGTTCTGGTCATGATGGCTGTATGAATTATGCATCTGGTTTTAAAGAAAATGCGGGCTAGCAAGTTGATCGAATGGAGTGCCATCAGAATGGGGGTAATGTGATCATATTTCTTCAGGCCCTGAATAAGACCTGCTATGGAGTGTAGGATGGCTTGAAGGGGTGCCAGTGTGGCATCTGGAAAGCCGTGGAGCAAGGCACTACCATCATCCAGATGTAAGAGCCCCAGGTCTTCAGCAGCAGCTCTGATGTCACTTTCTGGAAGAGACAGTTTCACTTACCTTACAAGGGAGAAATTGTACCATGCCTTATTTGTTTATTTTATTTTTATTTTTAAATTACAATGTGTTCCTTGAGGGTGAAGTTGGTCTTCAGGGTGAAACCAAGTGACTTGGCAATCGGTGAAAGTTGGGGTTCAAAGCAATCAAGGCTTATGTAATTTAGCCAGGTTTTTGCTGTTATTGGCAAATAGCATGAATACTTCCTTAGTTGGGTTGAGCTTCAGGTAGGCGCTGGACATCCAGGTCTGGATGATGTGCAGGCAGTGTATGAGGTGTTGGATATCTAGAGCAGAGGAAATGTTCAAGTAGAGTTGTGTATCTTCACCATATTGGTGATCATTATACTATTATATATGAGCAGAGAAACAAGCAGCTCCATGTAGAGGTTGAAGATGACCGGAGAGAGTATGGAACCCTGTGGGACACCACAAGTGATGGTATCCCTCAAGTTGTCATGGTCTAATGTAAGTTCCTGTAGGAGAGAGAGAATCAGGACTATCTTTAGAGCTTTTGGGAAGATGCCTTTAGTGAGAGAGTGATTGCAATGGTGAGTAGGGGTAAGAGAGTGTCCCCAGAGAAAGCTACGATTAAGGGCAAGACTTCGTCATAAGAAGTGTTTTTGAGTGAGTTGAATATGTCAGTGAGATCTGTGAGATAGAGTTTTGAGGGCCGACCATTGCAGGATTCTACGTGAAGGGGTGGGCATACGAAATGCAGTAGTCTTGGTGTTGTCTATGTTCTGTTAGATCTTTTGTGTTTTTCAACGACGAAGAGGTTGAGGGCATTGCGCTTTTCTGTGGAATGAGGAGTATGTGGGTCAAGCAATGGGTTGGTGCAGTGCTTGATTGTCTTGTAAAGTGTTCTGCTTCAGCTGGTGGCTTTACTGATGGTGTTAATATAGTACTTTGCTTTTGCTTATTGATGAGCTGTCTGCATGTTGGACAGATGGACCTCAGTATCATGAAGTCATTGGGAATTTTTTTTTTCTAACATTTCCTTTCCTGCCTACTTATTGTTTGTTTATTGTCAGCAAGATCTTTTGAGTATCAGGGTGCTGAAAGCTTCGGCTTGCACTTACACTTTAATTGGAGCATGGATGTCCACATAGTTTTTCAAAAAGATGTTGGAAAGTGGTGAGTTGTGTAGAAGGGTGTTGCCGTCAGACATGGAGCTGATAGGGTGAGAGATGAATTCAAGCATTAGGTTACCATTTTTGTAAACTCTTCCCCCACCAATTGCATTAAAGTTCTGCTGATGACATCCTATGCTGCCTTTGGGCTTTAAGCCTTTCTGGAGCTCTTACTATGAAAGGATTGAACACACCACGACATGTTCTTACTGGACACTGCAAAAATAAATTGTCGACAGATGTAAAGAACAGGTTTCACACAGATGATCCTCTCAATTAAACCAAGGTGTGAGCAGCCATATTTCTCAAAAATAGTGAGATTGTGAGTATCCTACGGCCTTAAATCACTTAAGAAATGACTCTTCACTGTTCGGCTTGACCCTGTTGTTGTTAAAGAATGAGATGAGGACAGTGTAGTGCCATTATTGTTTGTCAGTCACTGACAGTACACCGTTGGACCACTTAAACTATGAGGTCGCCAGGTTGCCTGCCATCAGACTGGAGGAGGCAATAAGGATGTGTGCCGTGAGGCTGGATGGTGCAGTATGGATACCTGCCATCAGATGGATGGGGCAATAGCAATTTCCAATATTTTAGGCAAGTCCATCATAACTTTGCTCGAGAAAGGCTTCTCCTCTGGGGGACTGCCTATGCCTTCAGGGAATTGTGCTGCCTAATTAACACCATTTTGCTGAGGAACCTTAGTCTTGAGGGATTACAGAAATCACTAGTAAACAATCTAAGAAAAGTACTTCAGTGAGAGAATTCAGACCTGGTCATTTGCTTAGCCTGACATAAACTATTGGCCTGCCCACAGAAGTACTGAAAGGAATGACTCATTTTTTGCAGGTACAACTACTTTGGGGGAATGAGTGGTTGGCAGATCGCTAGTGGAAGTTCTAGGATGTTTCCCACCCAGTCGCGGCTCGCTGACCTGTAAAGGGGCAGGGCGGGTGCAGCGTGGCGGTTGGGGTTGTTAACATTTAAATAAATAAAAAATAAAAACTTACCTCCTCTATTGTTTCTCCTCTCTCCCTCGTTGTCGCTGCAGGCAGGCTCCCAGCCTGCCCTACGGCCAATCCTGAAGCTTCTCGGAGCACTGTCAGGATTGGCTGGGAGTGCCGTAGCTGGGCCCTCCCAGTCAGACTAAGAGCCCGTGCAGGCTCTATCCAGCCCAGCAACACAATGCAGGGCTGGAGAGAGCATACTGCGCATGGGTGTTTGGCTGGCCAAACACACATGGGCTCTGAGGGGAGTGCTCTGTGCACTCCCCTCTCTGCCCATCACCTCCGTGGCCCTGCCCCTTTCACCACAAAGGGATAATAAACCTAGTATATTATCCTTTTGTGGTGAAAGGTTTGCAGCTTGTGCTGCTGGTGGAGGGGAAAGGGTGATGCTCCTCCATCCTAATGGAGGAGCCGCCCCCTTTCCTACTGTGTTATTAACCAATTAAAGAGCAGCTTTCCAGAGTAACCTTATCGCAGGCCCACACTGAAATCGTGGTCAGGAACGAGACCAACAAACAAATATATGTACACCATACTTTTTTGTCCTTGTTCCTTTGTTAACTGTATCCGTCTGTCACCCACAGAGTTTTGAACCAGACTCATAAAGTCGGTATTAGAGAGTGATTCCACCTTAAAATTAATGTCGTGTAGTGTTGTAAACAGCACTGTTTTTTTATTAGTGTATTTGATTCAGGGCAGGACTGCTGGAGGTGGGCATCCATTTTAGGCCTTAAAGCCATCTTGTGGTGAAGAACACACCAATACGTGGTGTAACTGCACATACATGCTCAGAAAAGGCAATGTTCAATCTGACTTGCATATCTGCTTATGTCATCCCTTTAAACTCTGACTACGTTTTCTGTCTGGAGAAGGTCTTGTCCACTCCTGGGCTTTCTGAAATTGAAAGGGAAAGCATGGGCATATGGAGTGGGAGATTTTCTGGTAATTGACTTGGGCTCTTCCTATCTGTTAATGGTTCCCTCGAATGTTTGACTGTTCTGTTCAATAACACTATTTACTATATTCATTAGAAAATCGGAATTAAAAAATAGAAAATAGTTTACGCAGTTGATCCAACGCTAAAATTACAGAAAACTAGACAACATAAAACTCAGAGCAATCGCTGCTCGTGAACAGCAAGCCTCTGTGTAATCAGTCTCGGGTTTTTCGTTTCAAACACACTCTTCAAACAATCCAATTTACCAGTACAGGGTTCAGAGTATCACCTGTAATAAAAATAGCAACATGTTTAATGGTTATACATCTCAATGTCAACTAAAGGAATATAGCCCTGCAACAATATCTATTCCGCAGTATCAACTACCACTGTACTGTCTTGGGAAGGATATACCGGGGGTATATATTTATTAATATTACTAATGTTAATATTACTGTACATCAGGCTACCTTGATGACATAGCGGTAGTCAATATGGCCAACTCAATATTGTTCAAGTCGATATTTCAACCACAATGTTCTGACCCTTCACCCGTTCAGTGCTATAGATAGCGTGTTTAAAAAAATGTTGAATATGTTGCAGTAAATCAGTTTCAAGACAGAGACACCATACTCACCGAGACATAGACACGTTACACAACAGTAATATCTAAATGGTCTTCTATGAAATTGTGACCACTTTATCTAAAGGAACCATGTTTATATTTCAAGACAGCAATTCTGTATCTTAATTTCATCCGAACAGTATGCCACTCTGATGTAAGGTTAAGAGTGGGTAGGTTAGCCTGTTAAGCGGCATATACTGCCAGCAATATTCGATTCTTGGCTGTAATTTTAGGAGGTAGAGGGGAAGTGGCAGAAAGTGAAGCATACACTACTCTGATGAAAATACAAGATTTTGAGAAGTTTGCAGAAAGCTGAGTGGCTCTTTGTTCACAAACGGAGAGGCTGGACGTTCAGAGGGTGGTTGAGAGCAGTTTCGGCAACCCTTTAGTTGTGCGTTTCTTAAACCTAGGAATAATCAGGTGAGCAGAGCTGGAGGAGCGCAGCCTGGAAAATGGTTCTGGGTTTTGCAAATGAGGACTGAGGGACTGATGGACAACGTACAAGCTTCAATACAAGATGCTGGTGACGATGGGAAGCCAGTGCAGTGTGCACAGAGGAGAGCTAAGACCAGGACATCTCGTGCCAAGGGCCACACATACCACTGGACCCACTGGAGACTGCATATGTGCTACTTTGGGAGACCCAGATACATTGCATTGCAGGAATCCAACCTGCACCTTATGAGTGAACTACAGCTGAAACTGTTCTTGTAGGTGCACAGCATATCTGGCAAAAGCAGTCTGACGACACTACCAACGTCTATGGCCTTTGAACAGGTCAGAATCCACTTCGAACCCCGAATTCCTCAACTCCCACGTAAGAGGGCAAGCTTAAGTCCAGAGACTAGAAGCTGACCTCAAAACTTTTACACAAACAAGCATTGTGACTTCAGTTTTGTCCTTGTGTAGTTTTAGCCAGCTGCCGCCCATCCAGTCCTGTACCTCAACTATTTAAAGCAGAAAATAAAATGTGGGGTCACCCTGAAGACCATTCTGACAGAGAAGAACCTTTGTGTAATTCACATGCAACCAAAATTGACCATTCTGACAGAGAAGAACCTTTGTGTAATTCACATGCAAGCACAATTGAAATCCTTGAGAATGAATTAGACGGGTAAGTGGCTAAAGATAAACATTGAGTAGGCTAGATCACCCTGAGGAACACCACACCAGTTTCTCGAGTCTGAAGTGAAAGATGGAACAGAACTAATTTGCAAGTGATCAGTTAGGATGGATTTGAACCTTTTACCAACTGGCTCCAAAGACTGCTTCTGTGTCATCATTTAAAATGAAAGGCGAACAACGGGAGCCTTTAGAACAAAGGCCTTATAACGAAAATGCCTTTACAATGAAAGACTTTTGCAAGATCTCTTTTACAACGAAAATCATGCTAAATGTAAGCATATTGCAGGTAAGTAAAACACTTTTAAATAATGTGTGTGTGTGTGTATATAATATATATATATATATATATATATATATATATATATATATATATATATATATATATATATATATATATATATATATAAAATCGTATTTGTTTTAGGGTAAGTTTTAGGTTTTTGGGTGGTAAGGGGATTTTTAAAGTTTAGGGTGGTTATGGGTTTTTGGGTGGTGGGGGAATTTTAGGTTTTAAGGTTTATTTGGGTTTTTAGGTGGTAAGGGAGTTGTTAGGGTTTAGTGTGGGTATGGCTTTTTGGGTAGTAACAGAGTTTTTAGGTTTTAAGGCGGGAATGGGTTTCTGGGGGTTAAGGGAATTTTTAGGTTCTAGGGCGGGTATGGTTTATTGGGTGGTAAGGGAACTCTTAGGGTTTAGGGAGCCTATGGGTTTGTGGGCAGTAAGGGAATTTTTAGGGTGTGGGGTGGCTATGGGTTTTTGAGTGGTAAGGGAATTTCGGGTTGGTGAAAAGGAATTATTTTAGGTTTCAGGGGTTACTGGTTAAAAGGTGTGTGTGTGTCCATATATATATATATATATATATATATATATATATATATATATATATATATATATATATATTTTAAATTTTATTTATACATATATAAAAATTAAAAATTATATGTATTTATGTTGTTGAAATATAAATATACACCTTTACCACAAAATCCTTTCCACAAAAAAGTCAGTATTTTACAGGTAAAAATAAACCCATTCAATCTATATATATATATATATATATATATATAGTCTGTACTTGTTAAATACTTACATTTCCGTGGTAAAAGGCTTTTGTTGGGAAGGTAGAATCATTGTAATAAATTTTGTTGTAAAAACCTTTCATTGGAAGGGCATTTTTGTTATAACACTTGTTTTATAAAGCCATTCATTGTAATAGCACATTCGGAATTCCATCATACATCTGTTGAAGAGGGTGGGGCTGAGGCATCAACCTTAGGGGATGCCGCAGATAGTGCTCTTGTGCTTTGAGGTGAAGGGGGAGAGATGGATTCCCTGCATGCTTTCTGTGAGGAATGATGCAATCAATGTGAGTGCATCTCCTTTGATTCCGAACTGGTGCAGTCTCTTGATGTATGTGTGGTAGAAAACGGAAACAAAGACTGTGGAGAGGTTGAGAAGGATGAGGGCAGCTGATTCTCCTCTGTTGAGTAGGGTGCCGATGTCGTCTGTGGTGGTGGTGAGGGCAGTCTTGGTGCTGTAGTTAGCTTGGAAACTGGATTGGGAAGGTTCTAGCAGGTTGTTTCTCTTCAGGTGTTTGCTGAGTTGGTGGTTGATGGTCTTCTCCAGGACTTTGGTGGGAAATGGGAGCAGCAAGATGCAGCAGTAGTTGTGGAGATTGCTGGGGTCTGCGTAGGGTTTCTGAAGGAGAGGACTGACCTCTGTGTGTTTCCATGCGTTGGGAAAGGTGGCTGTGGCGATGGATGCATTGAGGATGGTTGGGAGTTGGTGGCAGATTTTGTTCTTCTTAGGTTGAACAGGAGGTGGGAAAGGGGTTGGTGGGTCCTCCTGAGTGGATGGAGTTCATTATGGCTGTGGTGTCCGGTGTGGTGAGCATTTCCCATGTGGTGAGATGTTTGTCAGGGGAGGCTTCCATAGGGGTGGGGAGGCTGAGGAGATCGATAGGTTGGGACTCAAAATTCCTGTAGATGGTCGATATCTTGTTGTGGCAGTGATGTGCTAGGGCATTACAGAGTTCCTGTGAGGGAGGGATGATGTTCTCGGTGGCTTTTGGGTCCAGTGTGTGTCCTGCTATGTGTGTGGGATCTCGGACCAAGTGAGTGAGGCCAATGTTGTCCATTCGTTCCAAGAGGTTGGCGCAGTTCATGTCTGTGGGGTCTTCTAGGTGTAAGTTGAGGTCTCCGAGGAAGATGTAGTGTTTAGATTTGATAGCAAGTGATGATGTTGCAGAGGCTGGTCCGTGGTCCTGGGGGTCTGTAGGTGAGGGTGCCTTTGATTGTAGTTTTGTCAGTAGTGAGGAGTTGGAAATGGAGGTGTTACATGATTGATGTGGTTTCGTCATTGGTGTGGTGCAGGGGATTAAGTCTTTGTAGTTGATGGGGATGCCGCCTCAATGTTTGTTGAGGCAGTCCCAGTGTTTAATCTTGTAACTGCGGGCATCACAGTGGCGATGTTGGGGGCCGTAAACGGGTTGAGCCATGTCTCTGTGACGAGGTCACATCAGGCGAGGGTGGAGCTGGTGTCCCAGACTTCGGTGGCATGTTTGCAGAGTGATCTTGCGTTGACCAGGACGCAGAGGCGTGGTTCAGGGGTGGTGTCAGCCAGCAGGGTGGGAGTGATGCAGGTTTCTGTGCGGGCTGGTGGTCCTAGGTTAGCAATGAAGAGACAGCGGTGGCAAGTGAACGGTCCTATTGTGGAGCGAGGGGATGCGAGGCAGCAGTCTTTGCATCATACGGGTCCAGGGCTTGAAGATCTGCAGAGGAGTACCTGTATGATCGCTGGAGGGCAGGGTTACTGCTGCTGGACACTGTTAGTAGAAACTGATTCTGCAGCTTCTCAGATCTCTCCGACCAATCCACTAACATTCTCTAAGTGAACTAAGACCAGGAGAACTTTGAGTTTTATAAATTTGGTGTTTACTTGCGTAGAGATTCCTCAGGAGAGCACCAGTTCTGCCAGTTCATTCCACTTATACCTACTCTGTATGAGGAATATTCCAGCTCGCTGTTGGATGAAACAGCAAAAACAAAGATCTGATAATTTGAATCCTTTGTCTTTCTTTACCATAAAGGAACAAGTAGGTGAGTTCACGTTTTGCATGTGGAGCACCTGGAACTTGCCCAAAGCAGGTGCAAAAGATTGTGCAACTGAAATGCTTAGATCAGTTCCGACAACTCATCTAACACAGCTCCTGATTAGTGGCACAGACAAAATAGGCGTCTGTCAAGTTTCACCAGCATTGCTGTTCTCCCTGATGGCATTGTCCTACAGTGTTGAGTGAGTTGAATTTGTTTGTACTCCCATATCCTCTTGATATTGTAGTCCCAGGTCAGACCCAGTTGAGAAGCGTTCCACTGTTAATGACAGGTATTGGTCTGATATCCTGGACACTGCCAGCTTCAAACCCTGTATTTACCTTTATAACATCCTAATATTTTGAAGGAATACATCCCTTCAGTCTTCAAGGACATAAGCTCTTTCTTTCAAGCACCAAAAGATACCTCACGAGCCGTCCCAGTGAGGGTCTGGTGGTGGGTGTATCATACAGTCCAAAGCCTCCTGAAAATTGGATATGAATTGCTAGTCTTGTCAATGACAGTGTTTGGCCATATGCATTGGATGGATTCATAGAAAGTGTCATAGCTTTTGATTGTTTATCCTTGGGAGAAACAGTGAAGAAAAATCTCTGGAGGTGGACAAATGTCTGGATAAAATATCACCAGATTCATCAGGCATGATAGCCATCTTCCACCTGCAAAAATTCTAGCCCCTGATTTACTCGAATCTAAATTATTCTAATGAGGTAAAGCTCTGTTGCAGAGTCTGTTGGCTCTGTTAAATTCCAATTACAGGCTGGTAAATATATCCAGCTATTGTGATATTCCAGGATATGTAACTTTGGACAAACAGAAAGTCAAATCAGATTTGCGCTTTATAGCCATCAGAGGTGTTCACTAATTGCTTGCCAGTTATTCTGAAAGATCTCTGTGCAAATAATCATTTACTTTCAGCAATAGACTTCCCCTCTGATTCCATGTTGGTTGGTGTCTTTCGACCTCTGCTCACCAGGTAATTACTGAGTGTTATAAATATCTCACACGTTTTTAAAATTCAGGAGATCAAGCCACGAAATGTTAACAGGTGAAAACAAAACAGTATTTATTGTAACATAGATTTTGGTCTATCAAGCACCAAAATCCGCATTTTATTTTCCAAAATCTCACAAAATGTAATATATATATATATCAGAATAGGTGTTATATAGAGTACCCAAAAAATGCTGATCCCTTTGGTGTCAATTATATCAGTTGCATTTATTCTTCCCACCAACTCAGAATCAGGGCCTAAGATCCATTCAACTCATGTATCTGGTCGTTTTTAATGAAAAGTAGAAGTCCATGGCAAACGGACAAAGAGCAAGCTGGCACCACTGGATACCTGAATAAATTCAGAAAATGCCCAAAACTGCTGTGGCGTGGTAATTGATCTCACACTTGCTAGGCTGAGTTGGTAAAACGACATAATGTGAAGTTCCTCCTTGCTTGGAGTTCCGGGAGGGAACCTAGACAGAATATGTGGAATTTTAAGAGCTGATCTGGAAGGTGACCCCGCCTTGGTTGAACTAAGAATAAGGGAGAAGAAACTAAAAAGTGAGATGAGAACATCATTGTAATCGATCAATCACTATTCGAGAAAAAAGCTCAGTGTGCCTAATAAAGAATCAAGCTTTAAAAAATGTGATCAGATATAAAAACAGTTAATTGGCGTGACATGGTAATATGTATTTCCTGGGGTGGACAGTGAGATGTTTTTGAAGTTTACTATTATTGGGAAAATTAATTGAAAACTGTTCGGTATACTTAGAACATTATCACAACAGTTAGTTCAGTAAACAATTCCTGGGATGTCAGTCCATATTGCTTACAACTATTGTTTTGAAGCAGCGGTACAATTTCTGGTGGACTCCATATTTTAAGTTGATATTTGAAGCACCAATGACTATCACTAACAGTCTTCATGCTTGGGTGGGTGTCAAACGTGATTCTAGCCTCTAAAATAGGGAACCAGGCTGACCAAGCAAATTAATTGTTGGCAATACTGAATCATTGTAGCAAACTGTATGCAAACATATTATTTGCTCATATAGTTGCCTAGGTAAATGCCTAGACAATACTTCCTAGTACTCAAACTGCATACTGCTGAGCATGTACCACCTATCCTTATGACCTGATTGTCACACAGTTGTCATGACTTACATATATTAAGAGTCCCATCACATTCCTGTTCCCTAGATCTGGAGACCGCTGTTCAGTTCAGCAGTGCAAGTTAAAGAATATTGCTATCTGCGAATTCTGTTGGGGGAGGCAATTAACCTGCTGTTTCCTTTGAAAGCTTAACATTGTGTTGTTGGGGACCCCAATGTGAGGTTTAAATTGCATTTACTGAAAATTTGGGAGTTGATCAATCAAACGAGAAGTTACAGCTTGCAGATCTCTAATTATTACATTGCTGATTAATGAGCTTCCCTTATGGTGACTCCAGAAGTAGATACATTGAATCTAATGGAAGGATCTTTAATCAGAAAAGCATGATGCTAGTTAATTCCTATTGAGTGCCTAAGGCTTAATTTTGGATTGCGCTCTGCCTATGTGTGCCAGTGCACCTGTTGTTCTAGGTAAGATATCTTCCCTTTTACTCAATTACTTTCACGTGGTTTGGAGTTCCTAAAAGTGGTCACATTTCTTCATTGCACAGTGGTGATATTCAGCCTTTCTTCTTGTGATTTTCTTGGCTTGAAATCTTTTGGGATACTGTTGTTAATATTGAAAATGTTGATGATGATGTTCACATTGATACATTCATATGTAAAATCGAAATTGCATCACTATTATCGAATTCACCCATCATGAACTCTCCATCAACCCCGACTCAGAGACACTTGGCCAGGTAGGCTCTGAGACCTAGGCCTGAGGTTACTGATTGACAGGTCACGGGTAGTGGCACAGAGCCAGCAGACAAAGTCGCCAACAAAAGTCACATCAGTTCTACAGATAGGCACAGCGACATCACAGTGGTCCAAGGAGATTGGCCCCAATAAAGCACACATGGCAGAAGGGGTGCACACATTCCCAAAACACCATCAGATGCCACATGAAGTAAGGAACACTCAGCCAATCGGAACACAGCACACACAGTAAAAATGCAGCAATCACACACCCCTCATGCCAGATATGTGGACACGTTACCCACTGGCCCCCATTGTGTCGAGGCAAGATAGAGGCCATCCTGCGTTTGTTATAAGGGACCATATCTATTACTCCAAGACAACAGGCCACAATCTTTCCCTAAATAGGAATGCTGAAATTGTTTTATGATGCCCAGAGAAAATGTATAAAACACCGCTCAGATTGATTGTACTTTGAGACAGTCCTCAGACCCTGTTTTTGTAACTGTTCTCCTGGCCCAAGTGTTTGATTAAACCAGCTGTTCCTGTTTTGCCAAACGCCTTTTGTCTTTTGTTTTTTTTCAAGGTAAATTCTCATTCGAGCAACATTGTATATGAGTCACATGATTTGTTCGAAGTGAGACTCAGGTGCATTGCTGAGATATTTTTGATAGAAGAAAAAATGTATTTCAGTAGCTTATAATTTGTTATAGGTGACACACACACTTTAAAACTTTGACCATGCATGTGATTATTTGTTTTCAATACACTCATGGGGTTTGCATTGGAATTTTATATGCTTTTGCTTAAATCGTTAAAGCCTAAATAAAAAAGAGTAGATTGGGGCCACATCTTGAGCATGTCAAGGTGCTTCAAGGTGGGGTCGGAAAACCAGTTGTTATCATTAAGTTGCCTGCCTCTGTCCTACCACCTCAGACACTTCCTGGAGAAGGAACCTGAACCAGAACCTGCACTCTGACAAGAAGAACTGCTGGCTGCCTAAAGGACTCACCTGACTGCTTTCTGAAGAGGACTGCTGTCTTGCCGCTCTCTTGCCTGGCTGCTGAAGTGATGTCCAAGGGCTTGGATAGAGCTTGCCTCCTGTTCCCTGAAGTCTCAGGACCAAAAAGACTTCTCTACTGCAGCTGAAATCCCCGTGCGGCGAATATTTGACGCACCGCCTGCCAAGAACGACGCACAGCCTGCTCTCAGTGAAAATTTCACCGCACACCAAGTCCGGAACGACGCAGCCCGACTTCGCAAACAGAAGCTCGACGCGACCGGAACTTCAACGCACAACCCTACTGGATCGACGCAAGCCGACTCAGAATGATGACGCCCAACTTCCTGAGAGGAATTGACGCAGCGCCTGCTGTGCAGAAGAAAATTCCACGCATCGCCTACCGGAAACGACGCAGCTGCTGTGACTTCACTCTGCAAGCCCAGGATTCCACGCATTGTCCCTGGCGCGTCTGAAAACCCCGCAACCTGAAGAGTATCCAAGTCTGCGTGCCGGAAATCGACGCAACGTCTTCCCCGCGTGGAAAATAACGACACAAGTCTGTGTGCGAAACCAACGCACACTCACCGTTTTCCACGCACCTCCTCCTCTGCGGCCCCTTGCGAGGATTTTTCAACGCAAACCAGGTACTTTGCCCTGCATGAGACACTTGTTGTTTCTAGGAGAACTTAAGACACTTTTTATTGCTTTTACAGTAACCTTTTAACTCTAAAGACACTTGATATCACTTTCAGTGATATCCCTACATTTGCTTATTTCATCTTTAATCGTTTTGACCTGCATCTATTCAGATAAATATTATATATTTTTCTAAACACTGTGTGGTGTATGTTTGTGGTGTTATATTGTGGTATTGTATGATTTATTGCACAGTACTTTGCACATTGCCTTCTAAGTTAAGCCTGACTGCTCGGTGCCAAGCTACCAGAGGGTGGGCACAGGATGATTTGGATTGTGTGTGACTTACCCTAACTAGAGTTAGGGTCCTTGCTTGGACAGGGGGTAACCTGACTGCCAACCAAAGACCCCATTTTTAACAATATCCATGTATACATGTATGTGCTTTTGGTAAAGCCTCTTCATCTATTTTGTGCATTCAGAGTATGAAGCATGGGGGGTCAGCCCACTGTAGCCACTGGCTTTCTTCAGTGTGTGGTATCATTTTACATGTACATATCCACCTAAAAAGTACTCCACTTCAGTGTCACAACTGGTGAGCCAATTCCTGCTTTTATTTCTAGTTTGATTTCATGTTTTATTTTTAATTTACTTTTGCGATGGATCCTTTCCTACTTATTTTATTGTTTGGGCAAACATATGCAAGACTCCTTTAGACTTCATAATGTACCCTTTTCAAGACCTTATACTTCTAATGGCTATTGCATAACCTTGCAAGAATACAAGATAAAAGAATTATAGCAGGCTTGCCAAGGCCAGACCTATTGACTTCACCAGTACTTGTTGTCAGTTGGAGAAAAAGTAAAGTCCCTGCACTTTGTGTTACATCTCAGCTGTCGTAGCAACGTACACTAAGCAAAATGTCTAAAGTGTTGGCGCTCTACCAATTGCAGAATTTCGTGATTCATTTGTGTACTTCCACTCTTTGCATGTGAGCGCCCTCCGCACCCATGTCTCTTTCTTTTTCATGTCATTTCTCCTTGTTCCCTTCCATTTTATCTCCCTCCATTTCCCTTCTCTCACTCTCCTCTCCAGCGCACCTTGGTGATAGCCCCTTATCAGTGCACGTGCTGGTGCGCGCGCACCCCCACGGCTCACACACATACACATGGTTCCATTCACCTGCATCTCTGCATATCATGATGAGAAGGCGCTTGCACACGCGCTCACATTCCTTTCACTTCGAAGCCGTATCCTTGCCCAATGTGACAGAAGTGACAAGCGCGCGGGCGCGAACACTGTCCCTTCAATGCATTTACTCGTCGCACATCCCCACCCACACATTGCTCCCTTCACACGAACACTTTCTCAGTGAGATGAGATAATGCACTTGTGTGCAGCACGCAGGGAGTTAAGTATTGACTTGCCGGCTGGAGCATGCAGCGGTGCATGCTGGTACCAGGGCTTGCCGGTGCCTCCGAGGTCCATGGTACTGCATTGAGAACGGCAGGTGGCCAGGATTGGTAGTGGGGAATGAGGAACTGTAAGTGCAGCGATGCAGCTTCTCAGCCGAGTGCTGAATAAGGACAATTTCTGTTTCCCCCTGTGCTGCAGGCTGAGAGTAGTGTAGAGGCTGTGATTCCGGCGGGCGGCCCAGCTGTGGGGATGAAGGGTAGGGGCTGCTGGGAGACGGGATCCGTGCGCTCCTTCTGCAACACCGGCTGTCTGAATAAATTTAAGAAGGGTTAGTGGCCTGGCCGGCTTCCTCGTGTGAGGAGGCCTGCGATCATCTCATTGCGAGCTTGCGCCGCCGCTGCTGCTGTGCTGCATGTTGGAACGGTAGAGGCCTAGATGCAGGCGGAGGGATTGTTGTCATTGCGGTGCATGTGTTTTTGGGACACACCGGCTATGGGTTCAAGTCTCTTGACATAGCTAATGTGCACATTTTTAGATATGATCTTTCTGGAGCGTTCTTTTCTCTTTTCACGGCTGCTGCTACCCAGTATGGAGCAATCTGAGCTAAGGAAATTATGTGAGATTATGGGAAGGAAGCGTAACTGTTGTCTTTACGTCTGCGGGGCAAGGGTGGGAGAAAGCTTGCGTGGTACTACAGTGCATGCACCAGGAAAGGCATCGAGAGTTACAACGTTTGTAGTTTAACCCAGAAGCGTGAGTGATGCAAACCTACATCCACACAAACAAAACTTGGTTGAAAGGCCCACAGAATTTCATTTAAGTTAGCTGTCACCCTGCAGTACTGAGGTTTTGAGTTGTGTGGGAGCTTCCTGAGAGGTGCCCCCCCTCCCTCGCAATACAGAGAACGTGCCAACCAATCAATGCCTCTCATGTAATCTTGTAACATACCTCAGCTAATCCATGCCTCATGCGATGATACTCAGAGCCGAAATGGTGATTTCCCTACATACGAGAGGTTTCCAAATGTAAGGCCATGGCAAGCAGAGATCACAAGTAGTCTGCGGCATGACGTGGTTGGGCAGCTGCCATGAACTGTGTAATCAGTAGACCATGTGAAGTTGCTGTAATGTTGGAGGTGTGAGCTTTTGGGGTCCAAGAGAGCCTGCACTTACAAGACGTTTCAGTCTGTTCTCAGGCTGGTGGTGCAAGGATTGGAGAGGTACTCCGGCTCTCTGGTACATGAGTGCGTCATTTGCCTTTGCATGATACTTCTGGGATCTACTGCTTAGGATGGGTTTTTAAGGTTTGTGCGCTCGCCGTCCCTACTACCCAAAGTGCATATCTGTGAATCCATGTTAGAGATGTCACTCTGCTGTTTTTGATATTAAACTGTAAATATATTGACGATGAAGCGGCTGCCTACACTCTGGGTGTACACCAACTTCTGGTGGCACATTTCTTATACAAAAGCCTGGAAAGGTGTACTTGAATTATTGTTCTGTCCTCTAATGTATAGCACCGTAAATCTGGGTGAATGACAGTGTTTTTGTCTGCACCTCGAAATTTATGCTCGAAAGTTTAATTTACTAGTGTGGGTCATGAATCTGATAATCTGTGCCATTATTGTGTCTCAACTATTCATCCGTACACGTTTCTGCTGTAGCTCTATAAATGTCGCATGTAAATCTACTCTGGAAACACGTCTTTTACGGTTAATACTTGAGTACTTAAATATGTGCAGGAGATGTTCTGGTTCCTTGTCTACACTGCATGCAAACCTGGAAATTTGAGCTGGCTATTAGATAAATGTGCAAAAGTTTCCTTGGGAGCTAGGCTTGCTGGTTCAAGGTGTGAGCACATAAGAGATAATTCCTTTGGTGTCTAAAATGTAACCCTGAAATGTAAATGTTTTAGTAAAAACTGTTGTGTCGTTTATTGAAGGCTTGTGATGTCATTGTTGGGAGTTGTGTATGTCAAGATACCAAGGTCAGCGAAAACGGGCACCACTCACATAGTCTTCAAATGTAACCAGACATCGGGGGGCGTAGGTTTACAATTTTAAGTCCACATCTATTTACATTGAAGATAGTAGGTAGTCACTATTGTGCAGTCGGTTTAATTGTAGGCAGATATAAAAAAAAAACTCCGTACCTTGGTAGAACGCCGTCCCTGCCCAGTCTTCACAGGCCAGGTCTTGATCTGTGTGACTGACTCCGACCGGCTGTGTTGAGAAAACTGATGTTACATTTAGTGGTGTATTTCTGCCATGTAATAGGACTGTACTTAACCTCCCTGCACAAGGGAATGCCGGGGTGTCCGTATCATTCTCGGCTTCCACGTTGTACAAAGCGCCAGGCTGTTCGACAGCAGCCAGCGGTGTCAGGTGACATCAACACATGAAACCATTTTCTGCTTGCGTGTGTACTCAGAGGTCATATCAGCAGCTGCAATGTCACAAGGACACCCAGCCATGCGTTTCTGAGCGCCATTCTTACACGCACGTTAACGGTTTTGTGGGACAGCACCTGCGTTGCTTTTTGTTCTCAGGAACCAGAACCAACAAGAAAAATAAATAAAAAACGGTTAACGCACGATATTCAACGTTGACCTGGGAGCTGACGATTCTCTGGGGGTCAGGCTTTCATCTACCACAGGGAGACTGTGGCACCACTGGGGCAAAACATGCTCCCCATTGGGCATGGAGGTTTTAAGCAGCCATTGCAATGTAGGGCTGGGCCAATGTATTCTTCTTGGCTTGATGCTATATGTTGGCACTCTCTTTGGGACATGCTAGAGTTTAATTGAGACTGCCTGTGAATTCTGTTTGATACATCACTGTGCTCCTTGCGAATTATTACCTTTGTGGGTATTAAGGGTAATTTGAAGAAAATAAGCATTTCTTTTATAGGTAAATTTGAAGAATACTCCTGTGACCTTTTTACTGTGAAGAACAGAGGAGGAGAGTGAGTTAAACGACACACCATGTTATGTTGCAGCTTTATTTAGTATGGAATCAGATAGTGCTGATAATTTTGTGCACTGTCAAGACATGTTTTGTAGTGTTTTAGTCTGTGATTACAACCTCTGCCAGTTTCATCAAAGAGATTCGGGCTTTATCAATTAAGATTGAGGATCTTCCTGTCAAATCCCAAATTCCTGAGTAATGTGGTCTTCTATTTTAATCTAAACCAGACTTTCTTTTCTAGTGTTCTTCCTTGGTCTCAGACCTCAACTGGGCCCCATAAACAGCAATCTAGATGACGATGTCAAGTGATTGTCCGCAGACTGTGGGTTTGATGTGGTCTGCAGGCTGCCAGGAATCCTTTTAATTAAGCATTATCGCTCGCATCTGCGGGGAGTAATGGCTGGTAATTACTTGCCCGCAAACTCACACGCAATGACCTCTAAAGGGGAGGGGGCTGATTAACAGCTGTTGTTGCTTGCAGCTAAAGACAACGTGACTATTAGCATACTTTGAACAGGAGCCCATGCTCACCAGAGGTGAATCCAGCACACCTGGCCGGCAGCCCAAAACGACTTCCCAAGACCACTGCTGTACTTCTGTCGGTTTCTGCTCTCTCTTCATATCCACAGTGGTGTGGTTCCACTCCTTCTGTGGCTGGCCACGTCGCACGTAGGGCGACAATAAAGGGGACAGCTTCTTAGCGTCGCTCCCCTGTTAGAGGAAAAATTGGCCAGGGGGGCCTCCGTACTAGGGAGGGTGGTCCACCCCCGGTTTATGGCCCCAAAAGGTGCGAGGAGGGAGGAGTGAGGCCAGGAGGTCCATTTAAGGGGTGACCTCCCAGGGCTGGGCCTCTTTTGGCGAAAGGCGAGCAATGAGCAGGACGGGAGGGAGGCAGAGTCCTGATACGGACATCTGGCAGGGAAAATGTGAGGTGAGTCAGAGGAAAGGGGGGTACGAGGGTTGGAGGCAGTGGCGAATCCCTGCTTTTGTAAAGGGGATATGGGTCAGAGAAAGCGGGGAAGGCGCGAGTTCAGTAACCTGATGCCACCCGCTCCCTTCGGCCGCTGCCACCCGCAAACCCTTCCTCCTTCCTTTTCACCTTACCAGATCTGTTTCTCTCAGTTTCGGTTTGGGGTCCGAAGCTGATACCCCCTCTGTCCTGCCCTTCTCAGACTTTGCTTCGGTCACCGAAGCAAAGCCGCTCTCGCCTGCTCTCGTCCGGTGCAGGCGGCGGAATACTCGCAGGTTATCTTGGGGCCCCCGGGATAGTTAGGAACCCGGTTCCAAGCGGCGAATTGAGCGCAGCCGCCAACGGCATGCCGGGGCCTTTTCGCGCCGGTAACGGGGCGGAAACGCTCACGAGGGAGCGCACGGGGATGGTTCGAGCAAGGGTGTCTCGGCCAGGGGCGGGCACCGCATGAAGCCTCGGCAGTGTTGGGTGCCAATGAAGCCGCGGAAGCGCTTCAGTCTCGTAGCCATGAAGTTAAAAAAAAAAAAAAATAATAATAATAATGATTGCGCGGGGGTCCCGAGGCCAAAAATCGTTTACACTAACAATAGTTAACTAATAACTATAGAAAGCTCATCGGGATTCGAATCCGCCAGCAGCATTGAGTGGAAGGCTTTGTTCCGCAAGAGCGCCCCCCCCCCCCCCCATTGCAAACACACCTACGGCCGCTCGATCAGAATACCACGTACCCCCGCCCGCTACAGTTCCTCACCTCAGTTCGTGTTCAGGGGGACGGCGCGCCATTTGCAGGCGCGGCTATATAAAGTATCAGAAGCGGCTGCAGGCGTTGACATGGCCGAGTCTGCATTGTCGTGTTTCTGTCAGGGTGCGGGCACATCGGGGCTAGCGAAAAGTTGCCGTTAGCGGCGCACAGTTGCCCTCACCAGGACCCGCGAAGGAACTGGGGGCGAGGGGCGGGCCGATGCCGCAAAGGGCTGAGTGGCGCTCGGCAAAAAAGTGCCCCCCCCCCCCCCCACTAAACACAGTCAGGGCCAACGGTCAGGGTTTTGTTGCAATGAACAGCTAGGGAATGCCTGTGTTTCCAACTGGCATTACGACATTTAACAACTTAAAGCATAAGCTAACCATGCATCTAGAAAATAAAGGAATAAATAAATGTTAAAAATATAAAGAAATTAATTGAATAAGTAAGTAAGCTGAAGGGCGCCGTAACCGGCGTAACACAGTAAACTCCCGGGGTATCGCCGTATATGGAAGGATGGTTGCAAATAGTTATTGTGGTCAACAGGTTTCTGGCCAGCGTGTGTTTACTAACAGCCTGCAGCACGCGCGCGCACGGCTCCCAGGTGGGGGTTGGGCGGTGTTATCCACAGCCGCTGCCTGCAGGCACTCCGAGGCGTATTGCTTCAGGCGGGGTTGTAAGTCGGGGACACCGCCGCCCAGCATACTTTAAGAAATACGTGTGTTCGGTTGCTCCAGGTGAGCGGCATTCGGGGGCGATCTCGGCTTCCCGAGATCTCCCCACGGGAAGAGAGTGCGTGGAGTCGGTTCCTCGCAGCTTCTTGAGCTGTGCAGGCGCCTTGCTGGTCAGAGCGGCGGCCGGGCTCGTCCTCGGCGGGCAGCTGATGCCAGAGTCGCCGGTTTCGTCGCCGCCCCGCCTAGCCTGTGTGCTACTGATGGCGGGACTCTGGCTCCATCGCTTCTGCTGCGGGCCCTTGGAGCTCCTGCGGGGACCTGACCAGATTGGCCAGATAACAGAACAGGGTAGGAGCCGCACAGAGACGGCCAGCGAGGTGAGGCGGCGCCCCCATAAAGGGCGACCTGCCTCCGGTCTACCCAACAGGTGGTACCAGGTTGTGGATTCACACCTGATGCAGCGGGGAAATGTGCGCAACGCGACCGTACTGGGTGAGTGAATAGAGCTGCCAGGCAAGCATGGTGTCCTGCAGTGTTTCGTTTGTCGGTAAACTGGGAGTATTACGTTTTTGGGTGCGAATGCTGGTTGGTGAAGCGTGGTTGCGGGTTAACCAACATGCCTAGAAAGCGCTTAAGCCCCCCCCCCTTGTTAATATACAAAGTGGGACTAGACCATACTAGGGTAAACCAGGCAGTATCAGAAGAGCTGCCCATACAGATGCGGGTGTGGGGGGCTCTAACTATCAGCCTACAGGAAAGTCAGCTACAGCATGTTCAAACGAAACGCATATCCATTGCTTTAAAAACTACCCACAAAATAAACGGCCGGTAATGAGTAATCGGCCTGTGTCTCGAATTTCAACTAACGTCATTCCTATCACCAGTGCTTTAAATGGGCCGGCAAATCTATATAAAAAAAAAAAAAAAAACACGTAATACTTTTAATTGGAGAGTACCGGCACTCCTCAGAAACTCTAGCACAGAGTACCCGCACTCACATTTTTTCCATTTCAAGCACTGCCTATCACCCCTAGAGCCTTTTTCAGAGGAGCTTCTGGAAAGTAAAGTCCTGGTTCCCCAACAGACATTATAATTGAATGGTAGCCAGCGGATGGTGGCAACGAACTGGTATCGATTCGCTTTGCGTGGAGCGGCCCTGACAGGCCTGGCAAAGCGGCTTGTGTTGCTAGCTGGGAGAAAAAAAAAAAAAAAAAAAAGGGGGGGGGGGGGCGTCTGGTCAGGGCACCTTTATCAAGCTGAGGGGTGCGCAGTGTAGGAAGCTGGCCTGGCGTATAGGGGGCACAAGAGGTACTTACACCTTGTGCCTAGCCCATTTATCAATTATTAGTGTAGAAGAGGTGTTTCTAGCAGCTTAGGCTGATAGAAGGTAGATAGAGCAGAGCAGCTTCGGCTGGACTAGGAGACGTGCAGAGCTCCTACCGTACCACGGGTGTCGTATGCACAATAGCAAAATAGCAAAAAAAAAAAAAAAACACACAATACACAGATATACTAAAAGAAAGGTCCTTGATTATTACAATATGCCAAAAGGATCCCAGTGAGTGCCCTCAGTAGTTGACCATCTGGTCTACACTGGTGTCACACGCACAATATTATAGGAAACACAATACACAAAAGTACAAAAAATAAGGTACTTTATTTCAGGACAGTAGGCCAACAGTATATCAGGGAGTACCCACAGCATGAGGACAAGTTACATACGCACGATATGTGTACGCGTAAGGAAACCCCGCATCATCAAACCAATTACCTGGCAAAACTAGGAACGGCCTTGTAATTGTAGCATTACGAAGAATTCCTTGGGGGTGCCACCTGGGGAGCTGAAAGCCACCGTTCAGTTATGACACAGGGATACGCAACAGTCGTGAGGCATTAAGACATACGAGGCATGCGAAGTAAAAAAAAAAAAAAAAAAAAAAGTATATATGTGTGTATGTATGTGGATATGTATATATATGTATATATATATGTATGTATAGATATATATATATGTGTGTGTATGTATGTATGTAGATATATATATATATAATAAATAAAAGAAAACATGTGTATCTTATCGGGACACTTAAGGTTGGTTTATATATATATATATATGTATATATATATGGTAAGGTCACACAGGGGAGGATGCGTAACAACTAGGGATGCCGCCTGAGGGGGGTGGGCAACATGTGTGCCGATCAACACATCTCCGAGCTTTCCAATACCTCAGGTAGAGTGGGCGCAAATGAAGTCAACTAACAACGCTCTAATACCCTTGTGTCGAGTTTGCATTAATAGATCGACAACACAACGGTGGAGACAACCTTGAGCGGGGGAACCAGGTTCGGGGCTAGGCTTCAGCCCCTCGTCCCTCAAAACGGCCAAACCAGGGGGTCTATTCAATTAGGCCCATGGAATCGGGTGGGGCAGTAGGTTAACGGCCCCTTTGATAGCTCAGTTGGCAGAGCGGAGGACGGTGAGCAAAGTCAGGGATCTTTAGGTCTCGGTTTCGGATCCTGCTCGGAGGACAGGTTTACCCTAGGGTACCATTATCAACAGTATGTTACTGATAACATGGGTAACACAGCGGCCCTATTATCAACAGTATGTTATGTGTAACATTGGTAACCCGGCTGCCTCCCCCACAAAAGGTTCACTGCGGTGTCACAGGACTTAGCGAAGGTGGGGCAGCGATGGGGAGTAGGACAGCACCACCAGATCTGACATGAAAGAACGATGGTGGCAGCATACATAAGAGATGGACTTGTTGGAGGGTTGAGTCAGGCGAACGATTCCAGGCGCATGTGCATTTCTGGACTACGCTTCGGGAACAAAACAAAAAAAAAAAAAAAAAAAAAAGATGTGTATATATATATATATATATACACAATATTAATAAAATGAAATTAACATATATAAGTAAGTATAGCAATAAGGATGCGAAGCAGAAGCTTAGCCGCAAATAGCAGGACTCCGGGGCAATTGACAGGATAGAACTAGCAATATGGGACCTACCATCTGTGACTTATAACCTGCCTCCAAATTCTGTCTGACAGCCATATAGAGAGCAATGCGTGGCACTCGAACTTATCCTGACTTGTAATGTTAGGGACTTGTCATTTGAGGAGACAAAGGGAGTGATTGAGTTAGGAGGCAAAGGTCTGTCACAGGAGCCTACACAGGTAAGGAAACTGCGGCCCAGCTACCGAGATGAGACGTGTTGTTGTCAAGCGGATGAGGCAGGCCAGTGGGGCAGGAGTTTATGCAGGTAATCATGCTGGGGCCCCAGCTGCCTCTAAGAGTAGGGTTGTGACCAATCGGTGGCCAGCAGCGCTGGGGCCTGGATGCATACACGGAGTGGGGTTATCGAAAATTAATAATAATGAGGAATAAGCAGATAAAAGAAAGGAGCGACATAGGTTTAGAAATTTTAAAGGAATTTCAGCCGGGCCGAACTGTAGCCCGGCTGTAAGAAGCGGGCTGGAGGTATTATCTCAAAGTAAGAAATGGCATGCACAGGGTACAAGGGTTCCCCTTAGAGGTAGGATAGTGCAAATGGAGAGAATTCTATGTGGTATTTTGTGGTGGTGTGGTCAGCCAGTAGGCCTATCAGGGGTTTGTGCGGGGGCATTGTGGTTCACATACAGGCAATGAATTAGGATCACACACATGCACGAAGTGGGGGGTTATTGGAAATTCAGAATAATAATGGATAAGCAGATAAACGAAAGGAGCGACATAGGTTTAGGAATTTTAAATGAATCTCAGCCGGGCCGAACTGTAGCCCAGCTGTAGGAAGCGCGCTCTGGAGGTATGATTTCAGAGCGAGGAATGGCATGCACAGAGCACAATCGTTCCCATTAGAGGTAAGATGGTGCGAAAGGAGAGAATTCTAATGCGCTGTTTTGTGGTGGTGTGATCGAGCAGTAGGCTTATCAGAGGTGTGCTGGGCGTTGTGGTTCACACACAGGCAATAAATTAGGAACACACACTCAGAGACAATTCCAGGCTAATAGGTTGTGTAGAGAAAATATCTTTCTAGTCTATTTTAAGAACCACAGGTGCAATATTTGCAAACAAAGGAAGTGGTGGCACAGGCGAAGAAAGGCACTTCAGTAATGCAGGGTAATGACTGCAGTAATGGCGGACACATCCGAGGAAGTTAAGGCATGGCAAAAAAAAAAAAAAAAAAAAGGGGCATGTAAATATACTAGAGCATTGACGAGCCATAACATGTGCGGTAACAGATGTCAAGAAGTGGTGAGGTAATGCTTCCCTTCTCGTCCATCTAGGGACTGCGACAGTATGATGATGGGGCCACTCCGTGGTGGCCAGAGCTGAACGCCTGGCCAGAGTGGGTGGCTGGAACCCGGTTTCAGCGATAGCAACTCTCCTGGATGGGAACCCCCTGGAACGTGATGTGCCATGTGTGAGCTAGAGTGGGCCAGCTGGTGGGCCAAGAAGGGGTTAAGCCAGCCTTTCCAGAAATCCACCTGGGGGGAAAACTAGCTAAACAACTGGCGGTAGAGGTCCACGGTGGCGGGCCGTCTTAACACTGGGTCTGGCCAGAAAGGTTGCCCGAGGGAGCTCTGAGGCATAATTGGGCCAAGAAGATCCCAGGAGAGGTGATTCAGGGAGCCAGGTCTCCAGCCCCAAGTGGAATGTCCAGGCAAAGAGTCAGCCCGCGCTAGTGTGAATCAGCATGGATGGTATTCAGCAGATGGGTACACCGGTCTGAGGCGGGCACAGACACTTCCTAACAAGGGTAGAAACCCTCTCGAGATAACAGCCTGAGAATTAATACGTAAGGGAGGAGCACAGGTGGGGGGGCCTCGGTTATCGCGAGATGCCATCCCCGAGGCTTGGCAGAGTTACAGGGCGATCCTAAAGCTATAAATGATTAAAAGGCCTCCAGATGGTGATTCCTGGAGCAAAAAGCTATTCCTCAGGCTACTTGGAGCCTTTTACGGCGGGGCCTGGGATGATGTGACGGCGCTCCTTAATCCCGCAAGGGACAGTTGGAATCCTGAGCAACTGTGGAGACTGGCCTGGGTCTCGCTCTGACTTGTCAGGAGCATGACAAATTGATAAAGTGGTAAACCACAATAAAGGAACGAGCTGTAAGATGCTAAGCGTGCTGGTGCAGAGAACACCAGATGGAACAGCTCTAGCTTTCTCAGGATGGGTGTCGGCCAATGTTTAAGAAACTCATCGCTGACACCGGGATCGCCCGTAAGCTAACCCAACCTGTGTAAATAATAAACTTGCGACATATTATACCCACAAAATGTTGTCCTAGCATTTATTATGTTGCATGCATGATATTGTGATAAATGCCAATTGCACACCCACTAAGGGACTAGGGGTAGCAGCGCTATGTGGCTGGCCACGTCGCACGTAGGGCGACAATAAAGGGGACAGCTTCTTAGCGTCGCTCCCCTGTTAGAGGAAAAATTGGCCAGGGGGGCCTCCGTACTAGGGAGGGTGGTCCACCCCCGGTTTATGGCCCCAAAAGGTGCGAGGAGGGAGGAGTGAGGCCAGGAGGTCCATTTAAGGGGTGACCTCCCAGGGCTGGGCCTCTTTTGGCGAAAGGCGAGCAACCTCCCACCCACCCCTACGACATGGCAAACAAGCTCATGCATTCAGAGATGAAGAGGTGATTACATATGTGAAAGAGGTGTTTACAACATGAATTTCTCAACAGGAACATCAAGAAACGTCGCAAAGCGGAGTTACAGGGCGATCCTAAAGCTATAAATGATTAAAAGGCCTCCAGATGGTGATTCCTGGAGCAAAAAGCTATTCCTCAGGCTACTTGGAGCCTTTTACGGCGGGGCCTGGGATGATGTGACGGCGCTCCTTAATCCCGCAAGGGACAGTTGGAATCCTGAGCAACTGTGGAGACTGGCCTGGGTCTCGCTCTGACTTGTCAGGAGCATGACAAATTGATAAAGTGGTAAACCACAATAAAGGAACGAGCTGTAAGATGCTAAGCGTGCTGGTGCAGAGAACACCAGATGGAACAGCTCTAGCTTTCTCAGGATGGGTGTCGGCCAATGTTTAAGAAACTCATCGCTGACACCGGGATCGCCCGTAAGCTAACCCAACCTGTGTAAATAATAAACTTGCGACATATTATACCCACAAAATGTTGTCCTAGCATTTATTATGTTGCATGCATGATATTGTGATAAATGCCAATTGCACACCCACTAAGGGACTAGGGGTAGCAGCGCTAAGTTCTTAGCCGGAAACATACCTTACTCCTGCATGGCAGTTGACAAAGTTAAACTGAACAGTTTAGTTTTTTTCCTACATTTCCGTGGATGCTTTCTATATGGCAATTGTTTATTGTCGTACGTTTTAAAAGTTGTCCAGTGTGCTTAGATCACACGTCAGTGTTTTGATTATTTTACCAGGACCAATTCAGTCCGAGGTAGCCTGTTTTCTCCACTGCCATTGTAGATTACCAGTGGTCTGACCAATCAGCTCTCGACTGTTAATTTTTCTTTTTGCAGCTCTTAGGTCAGGGCACCGATGAAGTGACCATGGCAGAGCCAGAGTATGCCACGCTGTTATGTCTCCTCAGCCCCAGATGTTCTGAGCTGCAACTACCATCCTTTGGTCGAGACACACCCCATTTTCAGATTGCTTCATAGTCTGCATCGTCAGGACCTGGAGAGTTTGTCACAGAATGTTTGTACCAAACGTGCTGAGAGCACTTCTGTCTGCCAGTTGCTACTTGCAAAGTGCTCCAAGCATGCCCCCGTCGTTTTTTAGATGCTTTTACAGAGGTTAGAGTGTGGCATTGTAAAACCACATTCAGCTGTGCTGTCATGCAAAAACTCTTCTCAACCCTGGGGTTCTCAACCTACTCCCAACATTCCCACTCTTACCACACCACAAAGGTTATTTGGCAGAATTGACCCAATATAACTACATAGGTGTAGTGGATTGGCAGATCGGTACCACAGAACCTAAAGCCTTCAGTTAAATGTGCCACAAGATGGCGACCAGAGAGAAATTATTTTGATCAGGAGGTTTCAATGGAGGAACATATTAAATACTGTGTGTTGGATGGTGGTCTGCCTCAGGATAATAGGGACAGTTGACGAGCTTCTGTTGTTTTGGGGGCCTAGATAAAATACAATTTCAGACAATGCCAAAAGCTATGTATTTTTTTGCATAGCCGTGATTGACAAAAGCTAGTCGACCTACCCTAAACAAGGCCAACATTAAATATACGATCACTTTTGATACTGATGCATTTGAGAACTAGAAAGAGACCTTCTTGGCTACATCCCAAACAGCTCATTTCGATAGTTAACTAACTGGCTAGAGTGGTTCATATATCAATGGACCTAGAGATCCTTCCTCTATGGAGGATGAGCGTCCCTCCAAGGAAGAGGGAGAGATTGGCTTTTTGGATCCTGATGACCAAGTTGAATTTGAACGCTTCCTGATGTTATCAAGACAAGAGTTCATTAATTTGCTCACAAGTATGGGGCTCAGCCACAAAGATGTACAGGGAGTGCAGAATTATTAGGCAAGTTGTATTTTTGAGGATTAATTTTATTATTGAACAACAACCATGTTCTCAATGAACCCAAAAAACTCATTAATATCAAAGCTGAATATTTTTGGAAGTAGTTTTTAGTTTGTTTTTAGTTTTAGCTATGTTAGGGGGATATCTGTGTGTGCAGGTGACTATTACTGTGCATAATTATTAGGCAACTCAACAAAAAAAAATATATACCCATTTCAATTATTTATTATTACCAGTGAAACCAATATAACATCTCAACATTCACAAATATACATTTCTGACATTCAAAAACAAAACAAAAAAAAATCAGTGACCAATATAGCCACCTTTCTTTGCAAGGACACTCAAAAGCCTGCCATCCATGGATTCTGTCAGTGTTTTGATCTGTTCACCATCAACATTGCGTGCAGCAGCAACCACAGCCTCCCAGACACTGTTCAGAGAGGTGTACTGTTTTCCCTCCTTGTAAATCTCACATTTGATGATGGACCACAGGTTCTCAATGGGGTTCAGATCAGGTGAACAAGGAGGCCATGTCATTAGATTTCCTTCTTTTATACCCTTTCTTGCCAGCCATGCTGTGGAGTACTTGGACGCGTGTGATGGAGCATTGTCCTGCATGAAAATCATGTTTTTCTTGAAGGATGCAGACTTCTTCCTGTACCACTGCTTGAAGAAGGTGTCTTCCAGGAACTGGCAGTAGGACTGGGAGTTGAGCTTGACTCCATCCTCAACCCGAAAAGGCCCCACAAGCTCATCTTTGATGATACCAGCTCAAACCAGTACTCCACCTCCACCTTGCTGGCGTCTGAGTCGGACTGGAGCTCTCTGCCCTTTACCAATCCAGCCACGGGCCCATCCATCTGGCCCATCAAGACTCACTCTCATTTCATCAGTCCATAAAACCTTAGAAAAATCAGTCTTGAGATATTTCTTGGCCCAGTCTTGACGTTTCAGCTTGTGTGTCTTGTTCAGTGGTGGTCGTCTTTCAGCCTTTCTTACCTTGGCCATGTCTCTGAGTATTGCACACCTTGTGCTTTTGGGCACTCCAGTGATGTTGCAGCTCTGAAATATGGCCAAACTGGTGGCAAGTGGCATCGTGGCAGCTGCACGCTTGACTTTTCTCAGTTCATGGGCAGTTATTTTGCGCCTTGGTTTTTCCACACGCTTCTTGCGACCCTGTTGACTATTTTGAATGAAACTCTTGATTGTTCGATGATCACGCTTCAGAAGCTTTGCAATTTTAAGAGTGCTGCATCCCTCTGCAAGATATCTCACTATTTTTGACTTTTCTGAGCCTGTCAAGTCCTTCTTTTGACCCATTTTGCCAAAGGAAAGGAAGTTGCCTAATAATTATGCACACCTGATATAGGGTGTTGATGTCATTAGACCACACCCCTTCTCATTACAGAGATGCACATCACCTAATATGCTTAATTGGTAGTAGGCTTTCGAGCCTATACAGCTTGGAGTAAGACAACATGCATAAAGAGGATGATGTGGTCAAAATACTCATTTGCCTAATAATTCTGCACTCCCTGTAGCTATATAGATGTGTGACCTACACAGTACTTTAATTGGTCATATGCAGTTGCCGAGTTTCTACTTTTTTCACTATTCATGTATATTTGCTAGGGCTCTATGCATGTGACCCTTTAGGCGCATGTGGCCAAGTAAGGCACCAAAATGAAGCAGTATTGATTGTTGTACTAATTATTGGAATGTATTTACAGAGTGTTGGACTTGGCTTTTCGACAGGGTCATGCCCAAACTTTTTGCCTCCTTCCTCCTATTTTTTTCTGACCTGTTGTTGTTGGCTTTTGACCTCTGGGCACTTTACCACTGCTAACCAGTGCTAAAGTGCATATGCTCTCTGTGTAAATTGTACTATTGATTGGTTTATCCATGATTGGCTATTTAATTTACTTATAAGTCCCTAGTAGAGTGCACTATATGTGCCTGGGGCCTGTAGATTAAATGGTATGGGCCTGCAGCACTGGTTGTGCCACCCACTTCAGTAGCCCCTTAACCTTGTCACGATTTACATTAGGCAAACATTTAAAAGGTCTTGGGTAGAACAAATATGTTCAATTTGTCACTAGACAAAACATTAAAGACATAAGTATTCACTGTTTAGTGTAACGTGGGCAGAGGGATAATAAAAGATATAGTGACAGGTTGTAAGGCAAGATTATTATTATTACACAAAATATGTCTGCAGCAACGTAAATAATATTCCAGCATAAAAATGAATATATTGACAATTGGACTTCTGAATTGATTTATTTACCTCATACGGTATTTTTGAAGAATGAAGCAAACTTCATCTATTAATGGAAGGCACATTTTGTCCCTAGTATGGAGGCCATGGACTGGTATATTTAGGCAACTGGTCCGATTTACAAAGATAAATATTCACATGTACATTTGCTCATGAGTATATTTACCACTACACCTAGGTTAAACTCTCCACTTTGTTGCTATTCACCCCATGCAAATGGAGAGTTGAACCTATGTGTAGACGTACACGTCTCCTATCCCTCGAATCACAGGTGGATCCTCTTACAACAGAATTTAGAAGTGTGACACTACTATTAGAAACTTTTCCCCTATTGATAGGTATATCCACCACTGAGATGGAGAGCTCCCCGTCAGAAAGTATAGGAAAAAGTATTAAAGGTTTTTATTCCTGAAAATAAAAATGAAAACAATTTGATATACCAAGGAAATGTAAATTAATTAAAAAAAATAATATTAAACTAGAACTAATGAAGCAAAATGTTTCAGCAGATTACTCCTCAAATAAATGTGCATTACATAAATCCAAATATCTTATTTTAATTCGTAAATAAAACGTTTTCAAATGATAATTTAAAAAGTACCCACCCTCACAAACATTTGTATATATTATTTAAAATTGTTGATAAAAGTTTTGTTTACTTACTTTAAATACTTTTAAAATTTGTAATAAAAGTTGAATTTATTTTTTCACTTAAGTTTACTATTGCATTTTAATTTAATTTTAATTTAATAATTATTTATATTTTGTCTCTAAAAATATAATTTAATTGTCTTACTCATTTGTAGATTTTTTTTATATTATCAATATGTCCGTCCCAAACGCCTCCATCAATTTTCCTCAGCCCCTCACTTTTAGTTGTGGATCTTAATACTTATCACATCACTCCCTGAGTCCCCGTGTATGTTTACTACTAATTTTTATACCTACATATGACCATCTCCACACTAAAAATATAGGAGAGGCGACGGTCTCGTGCCATAGATTTGCGAATTGCATTTTGGAGTATGTCAGTAGTGCTGCTTATGTACTACAAAATGCAGCTTGTTAATTGTGTCCCACATTTACAATGCAGCACGCTCCCGGAAGTCTACCTTCTATCTACTTTCGGCAAATGGAGAAATCGTTTTATAAAAGCAGATGGGTAAACATGTGGCTAGGCGTATAATTAGTTGAAACCTTTGCTTTGTCAAGCAAACCATGTTAATCTAATTATTTTTGTAGGTGTTATGTAAACATGTTGTAGAACAGTGTTTGATCCGTGTAGCTAGTGCCAGATGTTTAAAATATGCGTATTTGATCCTTTTACATAGTTATTCTAAATTGGAATTAGTTTACATCTTCATTGGTTGTGCATGATCTCTGCTGAATAAGTGAAACGGCATCTTTCTGGCGTGTCGTGGATGACCTTTTCACAGTGTGATTTAGATTGAATTTTGTCATCTCTGCTTCTAGGAGTGAATGTGCAGAATCGTATGCGCAGACCATAGCTTACTGCTATAGAAAAGAGGCCTGGATCCTGTTTGAAAACTGGTTAGATTAGGGGTGCCCATTGCTGGTCCGTGAGTCCCGAGGCGTTCTAGGCCTTGTGATATACCATCCGTGTCTTTTTAAATGCAAAGAATCTGAACTGGAGTGCAGAGTCTTGTCAACCCAGCCTTGAGGGACCAGTCTTAGATCCTCCTCTCAAACTTAAAGGTGCTCACACAGGTGGTAATGTACATATTACAAAATAAACGAAATATCAACTCTAGCGGTCAGTGGTCAAGCAAAAAGTAGTGCCAGGATAGGAACCCGTGTTACTGGGCAATGAATGAAGTACGAGCTACACTGTAATGCTGCTAGTACTACAAGACTGGCTTTCGTTATCCGCGATCAGTTTGGCAATTGTATACGGACCTATCATTGTTGAGACCATGCAGATAACAGGGATGCCAGGGCTCTCCACGATCGCCATCGGTTTCAAATTGTTTTCATGCCAGAATGTACCCTGAAACCTCGCAGTTTATGCAAACTTACAGTTTCTTACCACTGCTATAATTTTAAGTGTGGCCTCGAGAAAGTGCCAGCTTTCTCATCAACATGTTGTAGTAAAAAAATCACTTGTATAAATGCATAAATATAAATATCCACAAAAGGGTATTAGGTCAGGCTCTTTATCCTTTGGTCTGTTCAGCTGTCAGTCACCTTTCGCTGCTGCCCACCACAGCCTAGAGCATGGGGTACGAGTTGGTTGCTTTATCCCATTGTATCTCTTGCACTGAGTGTGACAGTGTCTTAACTGATCATATGTGCAAATCCACCTAAAAAGAAGTGTACTTCTGTGCCAGTGATTTTGGGTAGCACTTTACTTGGCCACTGTTTGATTTATTTATCCTTTTCTTTTTAATTTCTAGGCATCCTTGTGTGATTAAACAGTTTTCACGTTGCAGTTGCCTGTGATGTATATTAAACTAAAACGTGTTTTAAGTACATCTGCTTGCTATGAAGCACATGCACTGTTCTTTAAAAATAATATGCAATTGGTACTTTCTTTTTTAAAATATGTATTGCAAGGTTATGACTGCTGCATTTAAAAAAAAACATTTTTATGGCACATTTTTGCAGTAAGAAGTAAAAAATGTAATCAACAAACCAGCTTGCCAATCGCCAAACAATTGGCTGTACCAGTGTTTGTTTATAGTTTGTAAGTACGAGTTTCAGTGTTTAAAATTGTTCTGAAACAGCTCGTCCAAAGTCTTTATTTGATCAATTAAAAATAATGATAAAAGAACAATAAAAACATTTGAAACCTATTACGTACATTTAGGGCCTAATTATGAGTCTGGCGGACGGGAACACCCATCCACCAAACTCCCGACAGAGTGGCTGCCGCGTAGTGGTGACCACTGCGCCAGAACTATTTCAAGTTTCCCGCTAGGCTGACGGGCGGAAGCTGAGGTTTCCGCTTGTCAGCCTAGCGAGAAACTGGCAGCAGTATTGCCTCCGGCTCGAATTCGAGCCGGCGGCAATGCTTGCACTTGCAGGGTGCACCAGCACCTTCGCAGTGTTCACTGTCTGCACAGCAGACAGTGAACACTGCGATGGTGCTGGGCAGGTGCTCCCTGCCCCCCCTGCACCTGTTCTCTGCCAGCTTTTTCATGGTGGTAAAACTGCCATGAAAAGGCTGGCGGAGAAAGAGGCCGTAATCAGCAGGGCGGCGCTGCTGGCTGATTTCGACCTCCATCTGCCGTCAACCCATCGGGCTCACCGATCTCGTCGGAACCTTGGCGGTATGTCCACCAGGGTCTGCGGCGGTCCTGACCGCTGACACGATACTGGCGGTCTTAAGACCGCAAGCCTCATAATGAAGCCCTTAGTCCCATATTACACTAAACATAATAAAAATACACATAAAATCCCATACAACGGTGTAGTACAAAAGCTTTATAAAACAAAAATCCATCTAACTAAGCACATGAATTTGAGGACAGGCATAAGGGATCAGGATGGCAAGAACAGTGTGTCGGCCTCAGGATTAGGAAATTCAAGTATTACAATATCTAATAGCAGATTTTTATTTTTAAGGAAGCTCACTCTTAAGCAAACTTCAGGACATTTAAGCAATTGTGGATACATTGATGCTGATTTGCACCTCCTTAAAATGTTGTCTTCTAAGAATAAGAACCAAAAACCTATAAGACATTGGCTGGCAAAATGTACAGAAGAAGCTAAAGTATAGAAGTGTTTGGACAGAGGCTTCATTATATATGGGCAGCAGCAAAAGTTAGAGGTATCTATCCTATTAATGCAGAGGGAAGCAGAGTGGCCACGTAATGAAGCCCAATTTGAACTTAATCAGGAGCGTCCACTCCCATGAATGAATGACCAGGTTGAGACAAGGCTCCAAACCAACATAGGTTTGAATCAGGACATGATCTTGCATGGAAGTTTTCATTAACAATACCTGTTCTCTTGCACTGTACCTTGCTGTCAAAATATCTTTGTAATCCACCCCTATCCTGAGTCCTTAACTCTTGCAGAGATAAAAAAAATAGATGCTCTACCGAGCTGGAAGGTAACATTCCTAATATAGTTAAGCAAAATAATTTTTACCCTGAGGTCACAAGATAAGCAATCTTCAATAACAGTTTTGTTAGGCGAGGCATGCTCATTATACAATATTGATGCCCAAAGTAGTAAAAGAGTGAGTTTAATATAGTCTTCGCCATAAGACAGCTCCAGCTCTTGGTGTGTTGCATAGTGGGGCCTCGACACTGGGATCCCAAGTAATTGCCTACAAACCCTACTCTCCTCGACTTTTAGGGTACTAACATCCCTATAGCCCCAAATGCCCTCACTGTAAGTCAGTATTGGGATACATTTCCTTTTATATATTCCCTGTAGAGAAGTAATTGTTTTGTTTCCATATTCAAAGCGAAATTAAAAATTGACCCAACTGTCTGAATAAAGCATATTTTCCTGTTTGAGATACAAGGGGCACATGAACTGGAATGATGAAAGCTAAACCCCAGATAGGAAAATTAAGTTACACTATCCAGCTGTTTTCCCTTGCTAATTAAATGGTGTCTCTTCAATTTTTTTGGACCACAGGCCATAATAAAAGTTTTAGAGCAATTGGTATCTAAATTCAGCTTCTCTGTGAAGTCTACAAAAGTATGCAAAAGGATTTAAAGACAATTTGGGGATCTAGCTAAAAGTACTGCGTCCTTTGCATGCTACAAAGCACACAGTTATAAGCACAGAGAAATGTCCGCTTTCTAAAAGTGGCATTTCTAAAGTAGTAATGTGAAATCCAGTAGATAGGTCTTGTCACCATTCCAAACATATCACCCGTGACAAAGCTACTCCACTAAAAGTATATAAGGGAATTCACAATGCTCACCTATGAGATGAAAAGACCTCACAGTAGTGAAAAACAAAAAAGGGTGTTTGTCACTACCAGGGCATGCGGCCGACGGGTAGGTCTTCGGCGATGGACCGCGCGCAGTGCAGCGACGTAAGTCCCAAGGTCCGTTCTGTTGCAAGGAACTCGTTCTCTAATATGGGAGGGTTTGCCAATTTAGGCTCTGAGCAGTGTAGTGCTTTATGTAAGTAGTCTCTTTTCTTAAAATTAGATCAGGGATACATAGCAGCTTAAGCGTAAATGTGATTTTTGGTCCTGATGAAGCTCCAAACGATCTGTAAGGACATTGAGGGCGCAAAACATGTTGACCGCAGAGATGAGCTAAAGGGAAAATGTCCCTGTTAGCTTTGTTTTTGTTTGGAGAGTGGTGGAACTTTATTCCTTCTCCACTCCTGCGCGTTTTTAATATTGACCAAGGTCCTCCACATTAATTAAAACGTACAGTTTGGAGGCTCTTGAGACAATTTTATCTTTTTCTCTTCTGCTTTTTTTGAGGTGAGGTTTAAATTCATTCCTACCTCGATCACGGCACACACTACTGTTAAGATCTCCGGCAAAGTGCCCCCGTGTGGGGCCTGTCAGACATTGCAGCGCCGATCTGACGAGGAGCTGGCCCTATGATGAAGCATGACATCCAATGGATGTGTGAGGACTTTCACTTCTAATTTAAGAAGTGTCCTTCTTCGAACCTGTGCTTATTCTTTATTTTTTCTACTAAGGAACAGTGTACTCTTTTGACTTATTCAGTGCTTAGGGAGGCCGTACACTTGACCTTGGCCAAAATCTCCCTGTCCCCCTTGATTTTGTTAGGCTAAGAGAATAGGCCCAGCCCAGTCTTTTCTGGCTGATGACATGCGAAGATGGGCCCACCTGTGGTCTGGGCCAATTTCACGCAGCGGGGTCAGGGCCAGCGCTATATAGTGCAAGGAAAATGGCTCTGCCCCCTCCCGCAACAAGTCTTCCGGTGTTTGCTGGGTCCTGAGTCCCAATATGGCAAAATATGTCCCACATAGCATGGTTAGGGCAGCACTGTATAGCGTGAGGAACATGGCTGTGCCCCCTACAGCATCCTGCAGCATGACCTCCGGTGTTTGCTTCGTCCTGGAGTTCAACCACAGTTTTGTTTCCATTTTCTAGCCTTATTATTACTTAGAGGGTCTCATCAGGACAATTGCTATCTATTGATGGACCATTGCTGAACAAAGGTTATGCTGACTCTCCTCAGTCTCTTCTCTCCTCTTTCCCCTCATTGTTTGTATATTTGTTTTAAAGCGTTCAACAAGAAGGTAAGACTTTTCAAAGGAGTGGGCTGGCAGGTCAAACTGTACTTGTTAACCACCCATGACTCCGAAACAGCCATCAGACAGCATGGCCGCACAATAGCTACCTTGTGAAATATATAAATAAAAAAATAAATAGATGTGAAAAAATCAGTGAGAACTGGGGTGATCAAATCGGAAAGTGAATGATTGTCTGCTCACAACTCAATATAAGTGAAATCTGATGCTGTGTCTAGAGGAAATGCAAGGAATTTAGACATATTCATATTTTGTCTTTGTTTTATCGAGGTTGATTCTTCCCCATTCAATTCTCATGTGATGCTCATGCTTATGGTGAGAACTAAACAACACAATCTGTCTACCAGGCACCAAAGCGACACACTGCAGTTTTTAATGTTCTGACTCGTATATGGGAACACAAGTGAGAAAACTCAAAATGTGTTCCAGAGGTCAAGGCACACAATAATATAGGTTGACATAAGGTAATCTGCTTAAAAAGGTCCTCTGCCTGCTGATCATTTTTCTGTCCATATCTGTACAATTCCCACAGAACTAATTAAGGAAAGAAAGGAAGAAGCTGCCCAGCTGCTTCTTCAGCTAGACTTGCTTTTAATGATTTCTAGTCATTGCAGTGGATAGGTGTGGTCAGCTCAAGAAGACTAGATTTTGAAGTTTTTGGTTATAGGAACGTAGGTGTATGAAATCAGAGCATATGCACTGTGAAACAATGGAAGGGTTGGAAACCGGAATAGGGACCTAACATCATATCCAGTGAGGTGATGGAATAGTCTAAGGGATTCCATTATTTTCAAATGGAACCTAACACAATCTCTTCGTTGTCACAGGCACAAGGTCACACATTGGCCATTCAAGCTCTTTATCAGCT
Organism: Pleurodeles waltl; assembly: GCF_031143425.1. NCBI lineage: Eukaryota > Metazoa > Chordata > Amphibia > Caudata > Salamandridae > Pleurodeles > Pleurodeles waltl. Next base: position 739,967,327 of record NC_090450.1, on the reverse strand, counting down.
TAGGACTGGATAACAAGAGGGAGAATCTAGAAAAACATTCGCCAATATGTGTAGTTCTGCACAGTGGTGATTGCCTCATATGTTGCTGGCTATACCTTTAGATACAGAATAGTCTTCATTGATTTGGGATTTGATGCTTGTCTTGAGGTGTGATCTAGTTGTTTAGATGAGCTTTCTGATGTGTGGAAGAGTGTGCTGTGCGGTTGGCGGAAATGTTTTAAGTGATTTGCCATGTTACATGGAGTTGTAGTCTGCGGGCAAAGACAAGAAGTGTGGTCCACAGTTTCTCATATCCAATTTCCTCACTGAGCACTCTACTTCCTTAGATCGAGCGAACACACACACCCTCTCCACACCCACTCCCACCGCTAAAAGCCACTAGAATCAATTGTAATTTCAAAAACCCTCTCTTAACGTTGTGGTACATATACAGAACGGAGTTAGCAATCTAGCAGTTGTAAATTGAACCTCTGTTTAAAAATGTACCATTTACGTGTGAACGTTTTGGAAGTTTGGTTAGCAACAAAAACGAGAGTTCATTCACAGACAACACTGGTTTGCTATGTGGGAGCTGGGGTGTATGTGTGAGGGCTGTGCAGGTTGGTCTTCCCTGTATGGAAGGGTCAGGGTTGAAGGTAGGCTAGGATTAAAAAGTAACGCTCTAGACTGGTCATGTGGAACCCAGCACTCTGGCAGGCTGAAGACCAGGGGGCTGCTTTTAGGGGTTTAAGGAAGGGGTGGTCTTCAGCTATCTGGCCCGACAAACAGCCCTAAGTGAAACCACACAATTGTGTAGTAGACATGAATATCCAATTTGCTTCCCAAATCCATCTGGAAGTGTTCAGGCTCCCTCGCCACACTCCGCAGTAGAATAGGAGGCTGGTTTGAACACACTTTCCATTGCTGCTTTTAGCTCCCAGTTTACCACTGATAACCACAGTCTGCATTGCTTGTTCTCAGGCACAAGTCAGGCAGGGGTCAGACCCGGCATTAACGGATGCCTTACATGTGGGAACGAGTATGTAAACACTGTGCTTTTCAATCATGGATGCTCTTGTATATCTGCGAGGCCTACCCTGACGACCCTTTTGTGAACCAGCGTGCAAGCTTTCCTCTATGACCATCTACATATTCATACTAAAGTGCGCAGATCCTCTCAGCAGGGTTATGCACACTTTGCACAGGTTTTGCAAACTACATTTGCAAAGTGCATACGCAGGCTGGAGAAAAATATTTAATATTGGTCTTTCTTTTGTTATCTTAGTCGCTAAAGTAACTGAAAGGACAGTAAGACATACACACCAGTGATATTTACAGCATGGGCGCTATAATAAACGCGGAGAAACAAAAATGTTAATAGTATCACGTCATTAAATAAAAGTTTAAAGAATTGAGTAGATGGTTGAGCAGGTGGGCTCAGGGCCTTATTGTGATGACAGCCCAGACGTGGAGCTGTGGGGCTATTCACTGCATGGCTGGGAACAGAAACTGAGAGAGTGGTCCTTTGCAAGTTATTGAGCTTTTTACCTTGCCTGGAAGGAGTTACTAAAGGTGAATACACGAAGAATTAATCTTTAGCTTCGGAGAATTATTTAGTGCTTGGCAAAAATTTGAAAAGGGAATGTCCTTTTAAAGAGAGAGTTCAAGCGAAAAGACTTAAAAGGGCGTTTTATTTTCTTTAGCAGTTGAATTCAGTTTAGCAGTAGTTAATACGCACGATTCCACCCCCCCCCCCTCCTCCCCCCCTTGGGACATGGCTCATCTCCTTTAACTTTCCTCTGGCCACTGTAATTTACTTCCGCCATAGGTTTGAATAGCTTTATGGGCTACCTTCCGATTCTGAAATAAAATTGCTATTTGAACTATGATAGCTTATAAGTCACCATGTGTGATCGCACTTTGACCTATCTGCCCTCAAGAACTGTATAAGAAGTGCTCTCAAGCAAAACCGGGCTAAGACGGAGCTTCTCTTCAAGATCCCTTCCATATATGATGGTCCCCTAAACATCGCCTTAAAAGGATCCGCTTTAGTGAAAAAGGGTCCACATGATGCTCACCTCAGCACCAACACATCCGTCAACATTGTCAAGGTTAGGCTTTCTTTCAAACGAGCCAGCCAATGTGCTTCCCTTTCCATACCTAGTGAGCTATTTAAGACGTTACCTCGCTGACCCTCATTTCAAAGTAAATGTTAATGCTCTCTCCCAGTCCTCCATGACTACTTACTTCCTAGACCTGAAGCTTTCAGAATGCTGCTCTTTTCATCCGGGTCTAAATAAGGGAGATACCCATAACTCATGCCTGACCTAAAATGTTTAACTTGCACACCCCTCACTTCATGCCTGTAGCAAAAGTCAAAGAACTACACACTTCCATCTATAGGATCTGCGACAGCTTCATTGGACCACTGACCCTTTGATGAGTGGACAACATGTTTGATGGGCCCGCTTGGCAAAGTATTTGGCACTATGAGCACAAACTCTAAAAGTGGGAATTTGTTTGTGCAAAACAAACTAAAAATGTCTCTAATGGGCAGAGTTTTGTTCCTGCACTTGGAAGCAACTGTGTGGTTGCTTTGTATGGCAGTTCCAGGTAGAGGAAACGAGTGACTGTTGCCCTGCCCATGTTTTGCAGTGCAGGATTGATAGCCATCTTAATGGCTTCTACCTGTTGAATCCATCTGCACCTCACTTCTTTGGGCCTGATTACAGGTGGGGCAAAGCAGTATACCTCGGTCGGGTACTTTTACACCCGATCACAAGTGCCACAGTATTGTGCACCTAGGATTACTGGGTGCAGGAACGAACAATAGTCCTGATTTACTCAGGAGACACATCAGGTGGTAAAGTTGAGTGTGACTTGGGCAAGGACTGCAGGGACAAGAGCAGCCCATCCCCTATCAGAGCCATTCTTTCATGAAGGGGGGGACTGTGCCCACAGCAACCACTGTCCTGTGACAGCCTCTCCTGCACCCCGCAACCTGTATAGGCCACCCTGCTCCCATGTACCACCTGCCAGACCTAGTGGTATATTGGACTAGTCGGGGATAATTGTGGATTTGGATTCAGGCTCTCCATGGTTTGGAACTCATAATATGGAGATTTCGTTGCAGAGATGCCAGCAGTAATTCAGGCTAAGGTATTGCTGTAGCTAAAATAAGGGGCTCTTATAATTGGTCCCTACACGAGGGAAAAGATACGTACTTTTTTCAGGAGGTTCATCTGTCTTTTTGTGGTAGAGACCCCATTTCATCAAACTCCTAATTACCCCATATATACGTACGCATGCCCATAACCCTTGCTGGGGTTTTCACCTCTGCATCTGTTTTTAATGCACGCTCCTTTGCCACCCCAACCTCTCTGATATCTTGGCCCAATTTTGAGCAATGCTAAGCTCGAACAAGGGCTTCTAGTCCAGGACTAAATACATTATGGTTTAACCACTCTTTTTACCACCTTTCTAGTGGCCATGAACTGTGCCTATCCTATCCTTCCTATCGCTCCTATTGCTTTCACTCGAAGTTTAAATTAAGGTCCTGTGAATGAAATACTGGTGCAACTTAAACTTTTCTTTTAAATGCTTTGCATTTAACACACATTTTCTTATATAATCATTCTCACGATTTAATAAAAAGTCTCCAACCGCCTCCTCACATAACATTATGTGTATCTGTAAACTGGGCATTCACTCGGAAGGCCGTCGTGGTTCTGAACATCATATGTTTATTGTTACCCAATTCAGTGCATCAGGAAGGTGAAAGGGTAGGTGAACAAGATTCGTGCATGTGATCGTTGGATCCCACAGAGGCCTGCAGTGGCTGCATTAGGCCCAGACGCACCGGACCCAGCACACCCTTCAGTCTTCTGACCCCCAACTCATTTCTGCCATTCTTCACTAAGACCCTTGAGATGATCATCTTAAGTGACTCGTGGCTCGCTACTCGCATTACAGAACTTTGCTTGGGACAGCACCTTCATGCTTAGTTTCTTGTACCATCTTTTTCCTGATTGTTTGCAGTTCTTCATCTTTCCTGCCCTCAATAACCTCCAACATACCCATGTCACTGACTTTCTTTCCATCATCTAGAAGTAGACGGTTCCCCATTACCTTAAGATCAGTTTAAAACAAAGATTATGATCTTGCTATCATTCACTGCACTGAACACCTTCTATTTCCTGATGTCATTGCCTAAACATAATTTCTTGCTTCCCTCTGAGATGCAACTTTTCTCATTCACTAAGACAGCCATCAATGCTATGGCCTGCCCAGTCTCCGAAAAATATCCTTTTTCTGCTAAATTTCCATATGGCCAAAACCATGATTAATTAGAGCCTCATCGAACACTAGAACATCTCCTCTGTTCTTCTGACCCCTTGAAAAAGTAATTCAGTTGTCACCCTTGTCAGGGTCCACCTCCCCAATCCTCTCCCCCCCTCCATCACCAGCCTCTAGTTGGATGGCCCGCACAGCACAGTATACACACTGTCTACTTCTACCTACACCACTACTCCCTTTTCTGCACTTACGTCTTCTACACACTCACCCAATGTGGCACGTGCCGTACCCTAGTTGAGATCTTCTGATTTTCAACACCAGCCTACTGCACTAGGATTGCTTCGCCATGTAATAAATGTGTCCTAAAAGTCACCTCTTGTTAACAGAAAACATCTATAGCCACCAGTGTCACACACCTGGAATCAAAAGCGTTATAGATCCGCTGTTTACATCTAGGCTAAGTGTACTATTGTGTTGTCCCATCACCATCTCACAAACCACTCTCCCTCAAACCACTGGGGTAAAGTAAAGGCTGTCATTGTTCCTATGCTATTGCACATTATGTCCAACGTATAGCATTTCAGGTAGAGATGCTCTAGCAAGCCAATACATGCAAAAGTATGTTTTTTGACAGGCTGGTGAATTTGAAAGTTTCTAAAGCTGGCGCAGTCATTCACGCCATGTGTATCGGGCGCGTGAGTGACCGTTCCCTGTACCAGTAGAAGTATTCTTGTATGGGCAATTCCCTCCCCCCTAGCTTCTGTTAACAGTTCTATAAAATAGAAGTACAACATGCACATATGTAAATAATGGCATCTGCTGAGCACATAGCCTGTCTTTAGAATGTGAACGCCACTGCTTATCTCTAATACCAAGCATAATAAAATGACTTATTTGAAAAACTGCTTTCCATGTGGTTCTTAATGAATTTTCTCTCCCAGGTGTACAAGAAGATAGGGATCACCACATCTGTCACAGATGTATCTGTCTGTGCGGTAGTAAGTTCTCTATCTTGTACTTTTTATTTTCAAATGATGAAAGTTAAAGCATGGTTTATCAAATCCGAAGATGTCTTTCTATTGCCCTTCTGTTAACACTAATCAATTGGTTGTGAACCATAGCATTCACACATGCATGATCACCTCCATTGCCTCTGTCACCTGCCACAAAAAAGCCTGGTGTGAAAATGCCAGGGTGTATGCTCCATTAATTTACACTTCTTTATACCTTTTCCAAACGGTAAGATACCTTGGCATTATGCATGGTTATGGTTGCAAGCATGGGGGATTTTATGGGTAGAGCTTGAAATTTGGCTGATACCAGTTTTTACAATGAGGTTCCTCTTTATTTGCAAGGTGTGAAATAATTGCAGTGTTTATCATGAGCCATATGTTTTTCATTCATAAACAATTATACATGCATATCAAAAATTGTTTTGTTGTGCCCTTGGCAAGGCACAATGTTATTTCACCTAAGTCAAGTACCTCTGTTCTTGAAAGACAACTGTTATGGGGGACGAATCTTGAATGAATGCTGAAAGAAAATTATGCACTATTTACAGCAAGAAAACCTGATGTCTTCATATAAAATATATAGCAAAAACAGAGGAAATTCGTCCCGGTTTGACTACATGTAACTCATTTCACTGCATTCAGTTGACAGGTTTTGGGTCTATAGCTTTTGTTACCTACTATTTTAAGAGACTCCTAAAACTAATATCCAGTAAAGATTTAGGAGTATGTAGGGATATGAATGCTCCCTGCATGGGGCATGGTTGTGTTCTCCTGCTCTTAGTGCCCAACTGCATGTAGCTGGTATTCTGGTTAGGTTAAGCGTAGCAGCGCACAAGTGCTGCTTTACTGACATGTTGATATGTATCTGGGCTTTTAACCACACCCACCGCATGCCCATCACTATCACTCATTCATGGGCTTGCCCTTCAAAAATCCTTTATTTTTGTTGGTATATGCTTTACGTTTGTCCCTCATTGGGGCGGTTTAGTTACCACCTTGGACATCACCCCTGTTACATGGCTAATTGCACTTTTGCTGAGACGTTTGACTGCGAGCGAACTTCTTTTTCCTTTTGTGTGCTGCTTCACGCTGATGCTGTCACGCTTTGAATCGGCTCGCTTATGTGAAACTGTATTACTTTTCACTTTCAATTTATGTGGCAAGAAAAGTCTGGTTAGGAGTTTACAACGCTAATAGCTCTAACTTGAGCAAATGCGAGACCCATTACATTGCATTGCAAATGCTTGTTTTTGATTTTGGCCCTTGATGTTCTCTAATCCAGTGTGTACACAGAGGTCTAGGCCTGGAAGTAGCTGTTCACATGACCCTAGGTGCCCAGAAGCCAACCTGCCTTCTGAGAGAGGAAAGGGGCATGGCAACCCTGCAGGAGATGTGACTGTCCATGAAAAACTAGAAACAGTGTTGATGGGGTCTGTCAGAGAAAGGAGGACGGAAGAGAGCAATCTGCATGCCTCAGATGTCAGCAAGCACCAGACTTTTCTGGTTGCGGTTCCAGGTGGGAACCACAGAATTATGGCTGCTCTTTGTCACCACTCCAAGAACAGCAATAGCGGCTCGACCTGTGCTGCTGGTATCTAAAGAAGTGTGACAACAGCTTTTATTATGCCACTGTGACACAAAGAACTGTGACTGAGGCTCATCTTGTGCAGCTGCAACCTAGAGACAGGTATCACTACTTTGCACTGCTACACCACAAATTATCACCCTGTAATGGGTCCCAAGTGGAGGCATAGCACAGAAAAGCAGGTAGGAGTGTGGCTGTAATTAGATCTACCCCTTGGGGCCATTGCGAATCCAAGTTACCTGAATCTTGACCATGAGGTTCTTCACCGTCAGCTTCAACTGCCTCTTAGAACAGACCCAAAGTGTGTTCTCTCTCCCAGAAGCTGGAGAGGGACTGTGCGCTACTGCTAGCTGGCTGCTGGCCCAAGGTGTACAGTTCCAGGATACGCACCATTGTGAGAATCCTGAGACTATTTTAGAACTATAATAAACTAAGTGCATTTAGCATATTAGAGGGGGGTTAATCGACATCTCGTTTTTAGGTTGAGCCCACGCAGCACGCAAATGCTGTCTCTCAACATATTGTAATCTACATTTGTGGGCTTTAACCATGCCCATTTTACACTCATCACTTTCATTCATTCCTTGGCCTCCCTTTCAAACTTCCCTTGATTTTGTAGGCAAATGCTTCATATTTATCCCACCTTGAGGCTGCTTTGTGACTGCTTTGCAGACTGACCCTGTTACATGGATTATTGCACAATCGGCCATATAGCTTAATGTGGTGCACTATTTTTTTCTTTTGCCTCGCTGCTTCACGCTGCAATGGCCGTATGTTGTTTCTTCCTCTTCCTTGTTTTGGCATGCCACTGTTTCTTTGTGGTGTCTGAGTGCTTTACATGAGGACGTGAAGCTTCATATAGCACAAACTTGATTGGAAGAGTGCTTTACATGACTACATAGTTTCATATAGTGCAAGCTCGTACTTATTTGTTTTTAAAAAACAGCATGTTACTCTTGTCTCCCCTCTCTCATAACCTGAATGCACAGCGAAAAAACTTTTCTTAAAACAGGCGGTGCGCTTCATTTTTCAGCAGGACGCCCAAAAGTAATTGGGGATGGGTTGAATTCAACATTGCAGGGTGCAGTACCTTATGCGGCCAAAAGAGGTCCCAAGGGACACCTAGGGTACAGCCTTGGTACTGCACCCTTTCCCTGATTCGTGCACAATATATTAGAAGCGTAAAAGTGTTAATGTAACCAAGTTACCCCTGCTTACATTTCACATGCTTTACTTAATCTTGCATTCTCTCTGAGTGTTTGCTTTTTCCAGGATGCTGCTTATTTTGTTTTCACAGCCAGCATATTACTCGTGTCTCCCCTCCCTCATAACCTATTTCCCATTTTCTGGTTCTCCAGTGGTGCAAGGTTATACGAATGGCAATAACACTATGCAAATATCATCACTTCGCTGCATACAAAAAAAAGTAAAACAAAAATGCCATTTTCAATGCCAATAGCTATATCTTTCACAAAAGCAAGACCATTTGCTTTGCAAATGCTTGTTTCCTATTATTACTGTAGAAATTCCTACCAGAAGGGGAAAACTGCCTATACTAGAGGAAGAAAGGGACCAAAGGAGGGAGGAATTGGATAGTGGACTGAGGTATGGTTTGCCCAGTGCCTACTTCACAAAATTGACTCTGCTTATCACCTGTGTAGGTTTTAGTTTTGGTGTGTATAAAGTGATTTTCTTTTTAAAAGTAAAGTCCTGGGCCAGACCAAAAGTTATTGTGCTGCTGTGATTGTTAAGTTCTGAACTCGAGCACACCTACACTACCTTATTAAGCAGCTTGTGTCTTCTCACCATCACTACCACTGTGAGTCAAGGGATAGAAAGGGTTTTACTTGGCCTCGTGTGCACAGTCGTAGTAGGACAAGCCCTAGGACATTAGAGGCAAATAACCCCCCCCCCCCACGGTTATAGCCCAGAAGAGTTGCACGATTTGCATTGAAGACACAAGTGATCATGGTATTCTCACACCCAAAGCTTGTTGAATAATTTGACTTTAAGTGGGGTAAATATTTTCGATAAAAAATAGATAGATCAGAGAGTTGACACTGGATGACGAGTTAAAATATAAGTGAATTAATAGACTCAGATAAAGCCATTCGTCTGTCGTACTGAAGCAGATTTCTCTCTTTCAAAATAGTATTGAAAAGGTGATTCTATGTCTACAAAATGTGCTCTCCTCAAATAATAATATTGAATGTGTCTTCAGTTGTATTCAGGTGGATAATGGATTAGGATTACAAACGTCTGTGTTAGAATGCTCATGTATGTTTGGGGGTATTGATAATTTACCCTTCGTTTTGTGCACTTGCAAAGAATTCTGGTTTGCGGAAAACTGTGAAATATTATAAGACCAGTTTCCTTTAGAACAGAAATGACAATAAGAGACAAGGCTTTAAAACGAATTTGTTGATTTTACATTCTCTGTTTGAAAATTGTGTTTGTAGATAATGGGTCAAATAATGTACTCTTAAAATAAAATAAAAATCTTTTGGAATGCTGAGCCAGGTTGTAAAGAGTTGAAATGCTAAGTACTGTTGATTTCATGCTTTAGCGGGTTCTGTGCTTGCTTGTAAAATTAGGCTATGCATGGCCCATACTGTCCATCTCATTATGAGTGCATGAAGTTATAATATGGGCAGAACGTACAAATAACCCGAAAAACTATTTATTATTTTCTCCATAATACAGTTTTAGTGCGCTCATCGTAAATCTGTTAAATAATTGAGGAAACGGTTGGTGGCAATTCTATTACACAGGAAGAATGTGTTTCAGGTGGATCAGCTTAGACAAGAACTTACAAATCCTTAAATCTTAACTACAGCTTTCGCTAGCAAAGAACCACATTATGAGTCTTCGTTGAATGAGGAGACAGGGAACTTGTACTGATGTATGACACATGATATAAAAATATAGATTTATGGTTTTGCATGATACGTTTATTGATTGTGTTGAGGACCAAAACTATAATGTGTCATTACATTCTATTCTGTCAACATTATGTTAAAATTGAAGAAAATCAAGATTTCTTTTTTATATTGCGATACATCTTTAGATATTCCATGAAAAAATGGTGGTGTGAGGTGGAAAATGCCCAAATTAATGTAGAAAGAGGTATTACATTTTCAAGTAGTTTAGAGGAAACCACACTTATTTTTGTATTATGCTTTGAATCAGATAACCCCTATAACTCTTAAGAGGCCAATATTGATGGTGCCCTCACTGAACTCAGCAGTGCTAGAGGTCAGCCATATGAGTGGTGTGGCTTTGATCTGCATAGTAGGAAAATCGTCAAGGTTATTTCAGTGGTGACTATGACAATAAGAAGGGGGGGCTGATAAATTTAGAAACTTTGAGCTCCTGACTTTTAATAGAATGTGCAAACGAAAATACTTAATTGCAAGACGGCAGCGCTCCCAGTACAGGAAAGATGATCAGCTGTGGCACAAACAAATCGAAATTGTCCCTCAAACAGCAACAGCACCATCTGTTTTCCCTTCTGTTTTTGTCCCTTTCTTAGGTAAAGCTACCAAAACCACTTAGGAACCTAACGTGGGTTTCCGTTCAAGCCTACTGCTGTGCCGTGTTATTGATATTTATATGCCTAATTTCAGAAAACTCCAGTCCAGACATTTATATATATTAGAATCCGGCGAAAACAATCTTGCTTCACTACCATTGCCAGGATTGTTGGGGAAGCCAACTAGAACAACTGAAATGTCATAAACCTTGTCCTGCCAAAGAAGTACAAATTGGCACCAAAGTAATAGTGGTGTGATCAGACTGCTTCATTCACAGTTCTCCAATCCTGTGCTGACTCAAAGGATGCAATACATGTTGTTCACATGAAGGTCCAAATCCATTCATAGGAAGGTCCTTAACACATGAAAAAGAGAGGCTCCGCCTTGTGTTTTGGACCTCAGCATAATGCATTAAGAAAACACCTTTAGCGGGAAACTGTTTTTTCATGCCTCATAAATACCATCTGGCTCATGTCTTTACCTTGTGATGGGAACATAGTTTTTATTTTCTGGCCCTCTGTGAATAATACCATCTGCACTTGTATTTTTTTTTTAGAGGAACTGGATGAAAAATCTAGTTAGATGAAAGAAGGCGTCACAGTGGACCTTCTGCCAGTTCTATCATGAAGGCCATCTGCAACAAGCATTTGCAATGCAATAGGTCTCGTATTTGCGAGAGTTAGAGCTATCCACGTTGTAAATGATAATGCCTTTTATCTATTTGTTTTGGTTTGGAGTGTAATGGATGTATGCGTTGTGGAGTGGAATTATGTGGGTTGTATTGGAAATGTTAGTTGTGGAATTGACTGTGGTAGAATTGCGTGGTGTGGAGTGTATTTGTGTGGTGGAATTATGTGGCATGGTAAATAGGGGTGGGAGCTGCACAGAATAGATAGAAAGAAAGATAGAGAGGTATGGGTAGTTTGTGCAGGAAGTGGTGAATGAACTCGAGACAGAGGAGTAGAAAGAGCGTGTGAGAAAGAAGGGAAGAGCAGGCCACAGGCACATAAAGGTACACGGATTGGGATACCACATTCTTGTGTAGAAGATGAGTGAATGTTAACAGGCCTGGTGATTTTTAGGAACGGAAGTACTGGCAGCGAGGTAAGGCATCATTTGGGGTGTTGTACAAACACAATAGGTACGAAACTCTTGTGAATGGAGGGTGCAGTCAGAGTGAGGCAAGGCGTCCTAAAGAAAGCAAGGGATGATCTAATGAAGCTTAAGGAGGTGGTGGAGGGAGTGAGCTATATCAGTGAGTGTGGAGTAAAAATAATAATAAGAACCCTGAGGTGAATGGCGTACTCACAGCAAGGTAAGGGATCATCAGGAGCGTGGGCACTTACTGAGGTAAGGAATGTCACATGTAAAATACTAGAGAAAATGGGCAGGCGACAGACAAGATAAGAATTAATTCCCAGGATAAGGCAGAGAGGCTGACAATAGAGAAGAACATGTGGACAATGCAGTGACTGTGAGAAGGTGCACGGGCAGCAAATTTAAAGATGCTGGCGCAGACTAGTAGCTGACATGGTGACAGATTGCAGGCTCTGAGCGCTGCATCACTCGAAGCTCGGGATGCAGCTTCCTCATAAATAAACAAGCAGATGCCACTGTTTCCTTCCCAGTGCAACCAGGCAGCTCTTACCTGCAGCTGCCGTCGTCCCTCGTGGTGTCTGCTGAGGTGATGAGTGCACAGCCGCTGCCCCCGTTTGCGCCATTTTCATAAGCGTTCTCCCACACAGCTGCTGCTGGCCTCTCACGCACCCGGCACAGTGTGCTGGCTGCACGCACAGGAGTTGCTTGCCGCCTTCCCTTTCTCTGGCCAAAGCCAGAGAGGCACACTCACACCTGACAGAGCCAGGCAGGGATCAAGGATCAGTTCTTGATGCATTCTCCAGCCTTTATAATTTATTTATGAAAAACTCTGTGTTCCATAACGTGATAAAAATTCTCCAATTTTTATAATTGGTTCATAAATAACTCTGGGTTCCACAACGGACGAAAATTCCTCAGTTGGATATATCATATTCATGTGATATTGTGAATAAATTCTCTGGTACTCAGTTGATCAAATTCTTGAACAATCAGCCAGTTCTCGAACAAAACATCAACTCGTGTTTCGTCTCGGGAAAAATACCCCAACGACTTCTTCAGGGCTTGCTCACGATCACGTTATGAAACACAGAGTTTTTCCTAAATAAATTATAAAGACTGGAGAATGCATCAATAACTGATCCTTGATCGATCTTTTGGACTGTGAAGTGTCATATTGAAGTATATACAATGTTCATGACATTTACTATCCTATTTTGTTAAATGGTATATTTACTTTGGCCTGAGTGCCTCACGTAGGTTTTTGCATAGTCCTGAAACCATGCTTAAAACATTGACGCTGTATTTGTTAATAGTAATTTGCCAGTGCTCTGGAGAATAGTAATAAAAATAGAGCGGCATAACATCACAAAATTAGGTGAGCCGCTCCTAAAGACTTTTTTAATACATAATATATTTATTTGGTGATGTCCAGGGGTTAGACTTTTTTGCAAGATTTGGTTTTGTGGGCTTAAGAAGGGCGCCACTGCTTATGGTAGTAAGAATATGTTGAGAAAGATGTACCTCCTGGTTTGTAGCATTGTTAAGATGCAACTGGGAAGGGACCTTTTCACTCTTTATATTGGCCAAGCAATAAAAGAAAAAGAAACCATGAAACACATTTAGACGCATATACAGACGCATACAATAACAAGGCAGATTTTTCATTTATTCAGTGTTTTCACTCCTTCCTTGCTCACCTTTGTCACATGATTTCAAAGTGTAAGATCCCGTGGGTTCTACTAACAGCCATCTTTCACGTCCTCATCGCTTCTACCATTATTTCACCTTCCCATGGGTTGTGGAAGAAATTTCTCTTTCATACAACAATGTATGGTATTCCTTGCCGGCCTTTAATTTCTAAGTCATGCCACCGCCACATACTACATAGTTATTTTTCCTGTTCATGGCAGTTGAATATCTGGTGAGTCCAACAGTGTCACAACCTACCTCTGGAGGCACTGTGCTACAGGGTCTGGACCGGTGATGAAGACCATGCAATCGAGAGCAAGAGGCCTTCAGGGCATGGTGGTGCAGTCCCAGATGTAGACACCTTCTCCCAAGGAGCTTGGCGATTTTGGATGCCAGAGTGTGCCAGGCTTCTGGACTGTGACAAGCACAGGGAGACGTCATTTTTATTGAAAGAGGGTGGTGACAGTAGGCCATCTTAATGCACGTACATGATGACTCTGTCCACTTCTGGGTCCAACAAGCAGCAGCACAACTTAAGGAAGCTAAGCACTACCAATCATTGCCTGGCATTTGGTGATTTGGTGGGTTTCTTCACAAGCATTCTAGTTAACAGCAGGTCCCCCTACGTTTCTCACCTTTGATTTGTTCCTGAGTTTCTTTGGTGGTTCCTCTCCTTGTTGTCTAATGTTCCGGAATCCATTGTCTGCTTCTCCTTTGATTACCATCCAGGTCCTCTGAATCTTCCAATTTCTTCCAACCTCCTAGAGTTTAAAAGGCCATGGCGATTCTGCCCTGGTAAATGTTCATTATATTTACTACGTCAGTGTTTGTTGCAGTCTGTACATTTGTTTTTAACTTGCAATAACTTTGCATACCATATCACAGGCTCCAGTCTGGTCCAGAGGATGCAGCAGTCAGTTGATGTGTATGTTACTAACTTATGCCTTCAACCATATTTCCCACCAGAAGTGGAACTTTGGGTACAAGCTTTCAAATGCATATTCTGTTTTAACTCAGTAGGGAGGCATAAGGCTGACAGCCGGTTCCACTCCAGTTACATGTGAATGACAGACAGATCTTGGGGTATTATTGCTCATTTTGCTGAATTCTGCTTTAGCTTCTCATCTTTTCTGTTTAATTTAACGCCCATTCCTGCATATCTTTTTACCACCTGGAGATACGAGATGTCCCCATTTTGACACCACTGTATGGTAATTCTTGTTTTGGTTATTAATGTCCCAAATACAGCACATTTTCGTGTCTAATTTTTATTGTGTATGATTTTGGGGCAATCCCTTTCAACATTGCTTGCGGTCCTGTGCAGGCAATGTTCCTAGTTATTGCATGTAATCTGATTAACATTTCTTCTCATCATTTCTCAGTTCTTTAGCAAGAGAGGGTGGTATTGACCATCATGGCACCGTTATCATGCACGTTTCAGATCCATATACAATCTAGGTAGTGTTTCGAATTATGTTTTAAGGCTAGGTAGGGAAAACGATATGAAAGGAGGGAGTGACATTATCAGACCGACATATAGGTCCACGTGGTAAACAAAATTGCAAGCAATGCACAGATGAAGCAAAGACTGAATGTGTGACCTCTTGAATGGGTGGAGATATGAATTAAAAAAATGTCCAGTAAGATGTCAGTGCCAATAATGGTATAGGTTAGGACTGTCTCATGGTTGATCCAAACATTCAGTTGGGTGAGCACGAGAGTCTTGTTTGAGGGAAGGATAATGAATGAATAAGTGAAGTTTACAAAGTATTTGAACAATGTCTGTGCATTGCTGCTATGATGATGGTGGTTTTGTGTTAATGTTGATTTTAGCTGTACTCAATTCAAATGTGCGAGTTGTTAAAAATAGGGGTCGAAGCTGTTAAAAATCAGTTTTCATCAGCTTGCATTGTCTTGTATAATGGATATATTGTATCTTTTTATTTTAGTGAAAATAAATTACTAATATATTGTGAACCTTGTCAGAACCGGTTACATGGTCACTTTAGAAAGGGGATAACGTGACCACAGGTGCAAAATAAAAAACGTACAGAATATTTATCCAGTACAATAAAATCACTGCAAGCTGATGGCATAAGAAGAGAGGGTTTTATAACAAATTGATACGATCGAGAGAACCAGAGCGCAATATGAACTAAACAATTGTAGATATTTATATTCAATATTCTGTAAACTAACATAGTTTTTATGTACCTAAAAAATGTAATCAGTAAAAGTACTTACCCCAGAGAGGCAGCAAAATAATGCCACTGTCTGGGAAAAGAGGATGAGAAAGATTGAAAGTGGAAGACTTCTCAGTGGCTTTAATTTTACTCTTGAATATGGAAGGCTGACTGGCACAGGTTATAAATTGGACGGAGTGGTATCCTCAGGTGGTTTATTGCTCTGCCCAATGTGGCCCTGTATTTCCATGTCCAGATTTTCAGTAAAATTGCACTAGGCAAGGGTTCCAAGCGCAGCTTGGCCTCGGCCCTGGTCCCAACCTGACCCTCCTCTAATAGCTCGGAAGGCAGTATCTAGTGCATCCCTGAAACCTCACTTCTTCCTTTGGTCCCGTCCCCCCATTCCCACCCTGTTCCCTACACTGTGTTGTATTCGCTCTCAATCACCCTTGCTTAAAGCAAGTAGTACATGGGTGTGATAATCCCCTCCAAGTGGACTTTTGCCTGCCAAAAAACGGTTATGTGCAGTTATTCCCCTTTCCATTGGTATTAACTTGGTATAGGTGAATGTATGTACAGGGATATCATCCAGAATCATAAATTCTGGTCATGTAGGATACCCACACATAATTTCATCTAAGTTAGAATCAGAGATTTTGAAAGCGATATGGATGACAAAATATAAGGACTGTTAGACCTGACAGCCTTAGGCTGGCCACCCCTAACTTTTTGCCTGCCTCCCTCCACTTTTTGGACACTGTTTTTGCTGGTTTTTAGACTCTGCACACTTTACCACTGCTAACCAGTGCTAAAGTGCATATGCTCTCTCTAAACATGGTAACATTGGATCTTACCCAATTGGACTGTTTAATTTACTTATAAGTCCCTAGTAGAGTGCACTATGTGTGCCCAGGGCCTGTAGATTAACTGCTATTAGTGGGCCTGCAGCACTGATTGTGCAACCCACTTAAGTAGCCTCTTTTCCTTGTCTCAGGCCTGCCATTGCAAGGCCTGTGTGTGCAGTTTCACTGCCAATTCGACTTGGCATTTAAAAGTACTTGCCAATCCTAAACCTCCCCTTTTTCTACATATAAGACACCCCTAAGGTATGCCCTAGGCCACCCATAGGGCAGGGTGCTGTGTAGGCAAAAGGCAGGACATGTACCTAGGTAGTTTACATGTCTTGGTAGTGTAAAACTCCTAAATTTGTTTTTACACTGCTGTGAGGCATGCTCCCTTCAAAGGCTAACATTGGGGCTGCCCTCATACATTGTTTGAGTGGTAGCTGCTGAACTGAAAGGAAGGTCATATTTAGTAAGGCCATAATGGTGATATAAAATCCTGTTGACTGGTGAAGTTGGATTTAATATTACTATTTTATAAATGCCACCTTTAGAATGTGAGCATTTCTCTGCACTTAAATCTTTATGTGCCTTACAATCCATGTCTGGCTGGGTTTAGTTGCCAGCTCCTTGTGCATTCACTCAGACACACCCCGAACACTGGATACTCAGCCTCACTTGCATATATCTGCATTTTGAATAGGTCTTCCTGGGCTGGGAGGGTGGAGGGCCTGCTCTCACACAAAGGACAGCCACACCCCCTACTGGGACCCTGGCAGACAGGATTGAACTGAAAGGGGACCTGGTGCACTTCTAAGCCACTCTTTGAAGTCTCCCCCACTTTAAAGGCACATTTGGGTATGTAAACAGGGCCTCTGCCCCTTCCAACTCAGACACTTCCTGGAGAAGAAACTTGTAACCAGAACCTGCATCCTGCCAAGAAGAGCTGCCTGGCTGCCCAAATGACTCATCTGACTGCTTTCTGTGAAGGACTGCTGCCTTGCTGTTGCCCTGCTGCCTTGCTGCTCTCTGGCTGTGGTGAAGAAGTTTTCTCCAAGGGCTTGCATAGAGCTTGTCTCCTGTTTCCTGAAGTCTCAGGACCAAAAAGACTTCATCTCTTCAAAAAGGACTCCTTGTGCACCGATATTCTATGGACAGCCTGCCAGAAACGACGCACAGCCTGCACCATGGTGAAAATGTTCCCGCACTCCGAAGCGGAACGACGCAGCCCTACTTCCAGAGAGGAATCGACGCAGCGCCTGCTGTGCAGCAGAAAATTCGACGCAACGCCCACCGGATCGACGCAGCTCCTCTGACTTCGTCCTACCAGCGCAGGAAATTCACACACCATCACCGGGGCGTCTGAAAACCCCGCAACCCAAAGATGGTCCACGACGGAGCACCGGAAATCGAAGCACAGCCGTCCCTGCATAGAAACTAAACAATGCATTGCCGTGTGAGGCCTGAGAAATCGACGCACACCCTTTTGTTTCCACACTTCTCCTCTGCTGCCCTTTGTGGAGATTGTTCACGGGAACCAGGTACTTTGTGCTTGAAAGAGACTTTGCTTGCTTTAAAAAGACTTTAGACACTTTATATCACTTTTCAGTGATATCTCTACATTTACTTATTGCATCTTTGATCGTTTTGACCTGCATTTAACCAGATGAATATTATATATTTTTCTAAACACTGTGTGGTGTATTTTTGTGGTGCTGTATGGTGTTATTGTATGATTTATTGCACAAATACTTTACACATTGCCTTCTAAGTTAAGCCTGACTGTTCAATGCCAAGCTACCAAAGGGTGGGCACAGAATAATTTGGATTGTGTGTGACTTACCCTGACTAGAGTGAGGATCCTTGCTTGGACAGAGGGGTAACCTGACTGCCAACCAAATACCCCATTTCTAACAATGACCTCCCAGGTTAGACACCTGAATTTGAAATGTAACGCACACCTGGAGAGGCAGCTACTATAGACTAATTAAACATGCAATGGGCTGTTGACTACCAATGTTGCAAAGTAAACATAGCTATTGCAAAACTTAGCACACCACATCACCATCTTCTTAGAGCACTGTGAAAACATTAAACAACATAACCAGCGAAATAGCAAAAATAGAAGAAAAAAATCAAGGAAATACAGGGGCAAGCATACCAATCAGAAATAGCACTAGCCTTTCTTTCTAAGACTGAACTTCATTTGGTGAGGCTGCAAGCTGTCACCAGAGTATCCGGAGTGTGTGAATATGCTGCTTTAAAAAATATAAAATGTATTCAATCAAATAGAAATCTAAAAAATCTTGAAAGTAATGCGACCTACAGAGGGAGGTGTAGTTCAGTCAACACCCAGTATGAAAAGGGAGATATTATGGGGCTGATTTATTGTTTGGTAGAAAGAATACCCCGTTGCCACCGCAACGAGGCACCCTTTCCACCAAACTGAAAGTCCATCCTCCAGGTTTACAAACCGGCAGGCCTTAAGTGTTTTAGGGACAGAGACTACTCCATCTCGATCGCTGACATAGTCCTCCAATGGCCTTACTGAGTAAATACCGTCAATGATTTGACCATTTGTCCTCCTGCCCTATCTAGAGTAGATGATAGAATGGCCAGTTTTCACTGTCTGTCACTCCTGGATAAAACCTGACGATAAGTGGCAGTAAAAACTGCAAAATGACCCCACACCATGGGAGACAATTCTAATGGTGTGGGGGTTATTAGTTTTGGTCATTTCCAAAACAAACCCCAAATTTGGATTTTGTTTTTGAAAATATTGACGGCGGTTCATGTCAATGTTAAGAGATGTCCACTGAGCCAGCGGACATCTCTAATTTTGGAGTACTGACGGAGTAAATCATGCACTTTGAATTCTAAATCAGGCCATAAATCAGTTTCTCAGGATTGTGACGCAAAGGAATAAAGGCACTAAAGGCAATTAGACACTGCCTCTTTTCCCCCTAACTTTGAGAAGCCTTCTCCCCAAGACCAATGAGGTGATGGATAAATTACCACCATATGTACTTGGCTGTGTTGTCTTGTTGTATTGAACACAGTAGGCAAGAAGTGTAAATTCGCACCCTACCCAGCTGTTTTCAAGAAGTGTATATTCGAAATATGGTCTTGAATTGGTGCAAACAAGCATTTATTGCCTCTCTTAGATAGTTCATCCTTTGTGCCTCCAAACAGGTCTTGATAATATGTTCTGATAAAAAAGATAGTAGGGAAGCTACCACATCATGTGGATGTAAAGCAGAATATTTAATGACCAATGTGGTTAAAGAAGTACACATGTATAGGAATGTAAAAAAATTTCCCAAAGCATTTGAACTCACTGATGTCCAGGGGGTCTGAAAGTACTCCAATCCTCAAACATCCCAATTGTTTTGCTATACAGACTACCACGCACATGGGGAAGATTTCTTCAATAATATAGCATACACTTTGTTGTTGGAAATATAGTTTCGCAGCACACATCTTTTCTTACAGGCATTAAAGATTGTTCATCCTCTAATGGGAGTATTTTAAAAATGAGGGGAGGATGAAACCTGAATAAATATTGTCTATGTAGAGAACCTTTATAAAAATAGTAAATGAAGGGCGGGCATTTCTTGAACATTGCTCGCCAAAGTTTTTGTTTTATCTAACAACCAAAATTGCATGGTTTGTGCAGCCATTCAAAGCTAAGGATGCCAGTGAGTAAAGTGTGTTCCCTTGCCCCACCCTGAAAGCAGGGGCGTTGCTTGAGGGCTTGGTGTTTCAGGTGTTATACCCCCTAATAAATGTATTGTATTGTAAATAAATGGGTACAGGTGCTCTAAGTTGGGAATTGTGAGGTGTTTGTTGGGTTTCACTTGGGATTTTTACATACACAGACAAAAACACACACTTGTCTCTGTTTTTATGTTCTTAAAATGATTTATTTTACTAACATTTGAGTTTTAAGTGCCCCTAACAATCCACACTCCTCTCCCTTTCTACTGAACCTTAAGCCTCCCTCATGCCCTACATCTCATATAATGTATTTTAACCAGTGCTTAATTTGTAAATTAAGAGGTGCTGGTGCTCAAAGCCTTTATCTTAAACACGAGGCTGCTGTAATTAAATCTGCCAGCACTGAATACTGAGGCAGCGTAATCCTGAAGCCATCTCGGGCCTCTTCAATCCATTTACAGCCACCCCTGCCCCTTCAGCTCATCCTGCAACTTTCTACTTTCTCCCTTTATGACGCTTTTTAGTTTTTCCTTCTTCCGTCTTTCACATATGTGTCTTTTGCTCGCAGCAAATGCTTGAGGCATAAGAATAAGCCCTGGTCCTCACAAATAAGTGCTGGTGCTCAGCACCGGAAACAACAAACACAAATTAAGCACTGATTTTAACCAGTTTGATTATTGAGAAATCTGAAGCTCACACTACACCCCCTCCCACCACCAATCTTACTGCCAAAGCTACACCCCTGCCTGAAAGCAGTAAGGGCGGAAACAATATATGAATGGCAATTTAATAGACCATTGGATGAAGCCCATTATCCAGAAGGATGTGTATATATAAGATATATGATTTCTCGGAAAACAATAGTGTGGTGGGGAGATGAAACAGTGTCAAAGGTCAGATGCAAAAATAGGTCAATAGCAGTTAGAGCAAGGATGGGTTCGGTTATATGTCGGGCCGAATAGCCAGGCAGTATGGACCTTTATGGGAACTGGCAAGGAGAGCCCCTGCATGGGGAAATGGGGAGCCCGATAACATATTTACCATGATCTATGTGCATTAAACAGCTTACATAAGTACTTTACCCAACTGCCCCTAGATCTTAAGGTATCCATGGTTTAGAAATAGATGGGTCACAGGACATCAAAGTAATGAAGTCACCAGAAAGGAATGAGTGAAATTATTGTAGGAAAACATAAGTTAGTAAGAGTCTGGTGCTGAAGACCCAACACATTGTATTAGCTTATAAACATATGTTTCCATCATATCTTGTGATGACTCTCTCCTAAAGAATACTAATTTATAGCCTAAACAAGGGTTGGGTTTCTGTGTTACTATTTGTGTAAACCCATATCTCTTCATGGCCTCAATTGAAGCAGTGGGTTCCTATGTATAAACTGCAGTTTGTAGTATGTGATGTAGTACACTGGTAGTGTTAATAACATACTACAAAATACTGTTCAGTAACCAATATACAGAGGCCTCTTTCTTGCCTTCCACGGTGGTGGTGATCTCTGCACTTGTAAACTTATGTTTTAGTGAATGTGGGAGGGACAAGGAGGATTGTATGTTACGTGGGGAAAACTTACTACCAAATGGGGGGTGGGGTTTTGGGAAAAAGTAAGGAGGGATTCAGGGTGAGAAAGGTACTGCTAACACCCTCCAACCCACAAAAGAGTAAGCCCTGTGCTATTCACAAACTACATTTCTAAAGTTATTATAGACCTAAAGGTGACAAAACATTAGTGTAGGAAGTTGACTCTGTATATACTATCTCAAAGTAAGAGATAGTGTGCACAGAGTCCAAGGGTTCGCTTAGAGGTAAGATAGTGGCAAAATTAGATAATTATAATGCTCTATATTGTGGTAGTGTGGTCGAGCAGTAGGCTTATCAGAGGGTAGTGTTAAGCATTTGTTGGACACACACAGGCAATAAATGAGGAACACACACTCAAAGACTTAACTCCAGGTCAATAGTTTTTGTATAGAAAAATATATTTTATTATATTTATTTTTAGAGCCACAAGTTCAAGATTTGAAGTAAATACATAAAATGCAAGGTACTCCACACAGGTAAGTTAGGAACTTTGAATTAGAGCAATAATATATACAGTTTTTTAAAAATGGCAATCAGCTATTTTAAAAGTGGACACTGTGGAAAAATCAGCAGTTCCGGGGGGAGGTAAGTAATGGCTAGTTTGTCAGGTAAGTAAAGCACTTACAAGTCTCAGTTCAGGGTATAGGCAGCCCAGCGTTGGGGGTTCAAGGCAACCCAAAAGTTACCACACCAGCAGCTCAGGGCCGGTCAGGTGCAGAGGTCAAAGAGGTGCCCAAAACACATAGGCGCCTATGGAGAACAGGGGTGCTCCGGTTCCAGTCTGTCAGCAGGTAAGTACCGGCGTCCTCGGAGGCAGACCAGGGGGGTTTTGTAGAGCACTGGGGGGACACAAGTAGGCACACAAAACACACCCTCAGCGGCACAGGGTCGGCTGGGTGCAGTGTGCAAAGCAGGCATTGGGTTTTGTATTGGATTCAATGGAGGGACCTGTGGGTCACTCTAGCGGTGCAGGCAGGGCACAGGGGGGGCTTCTCGGGCCAGCCACCAACTGGGCTAGGCAGAGGGTCCCCTGGGGGTCACTCCTGCACTGAAGTTCGGTTCCTTCTGGTCCTGGGGGCTGTGGGAGCAGTGCTTGGTCCAGGCGTCAGGTCCCTTGTTACAGGCAGTCGCGGTCAGGGGGAGCCTCTGGATTCTCTCTGCATGCATCGCTGTGGGGGTCCAGGGGGGTTGTCTCGGGCTACACACAAGGTCGCAGTCCCCTGGGAGTCCTCCCTGTGGTGTTGGTTCTCTGGATCTTTGAGCGGGGGCGTCGGGTGCTTCCGGCGGGAAGAGTGAAGTCCTTAGAAGTTGCAGAAAAGTTGCAATATTGTTGCTGTTGTTGAGCAGAGCCGCTGCTCACTGGAGTTTCTTGGTCCTTAGGTTCAGGGCAGTCCTCTGAGGCTTCAGAGGTCGCTGGTCCCTGTCGGATGCGTCTCTGTTGCAGGTTTTCGAGTCAGGAGACAGGCCGGTAGCGCTGGGGCCAAAGCAGTTGTCGTCTCTGTCGTCTCTGCAGGGCTTTCAGGTCAGCAGTCCTCCTTCTTAGTTCAGGTTGCAGGAATCTGATTTCCTGGGGTCTTGGGTGCCCCCAAATACTAAATTTAGGGGTGTGTTTAGGTCTAGGTGGCAGTAGCCAATGGCTACTGTCCTGGAGGGTGGCTACACCCTCTTTGTGCCTCCTCCCTGAGGGGAGGGGGGCACATCCCTAATCATATTGGGGGAATCCTCCAATCTCAAGATGTAGGATTTCTAAAGGCAGGGGTCACCTCAGCTCAGGACACCGTAGGGGCTGTCCTAACTGATGGGTGGCTCCTTCTTGTTTTCTCATTATCCCCTCCAGCCTTGCCACCAAAAGTGGGGGCAGTGGCCGGAGTGGCGGGCATCTCCACTAGCTGGGATGCCCTGTGGTGCTGTAACAAAAGGGGTGAGCCTTTGAGGCTCACCGCCAGGTGTTACAGTTTCTGCAGGGGGAGGTGAGAAGCACCTCCACCTAGTACAGGCTTTGTTCCTGGCCACAGAGTGACAAAGGCACTCTCCCCATGTGGCCAGCAACTCGTCTGGTTGTGGTAGGCTAGCAGAAACTGGTCAGCCCAACACTAGAAGTCAGATTGGTAATCAGGGGGCATCTCTAAGATGCCCTCTGGGTTAATTTTACAGTAAATTCCACACTGGCATCAGTGTGCATTTATTGTGCTGAGAAGTTTGATACCAAACTTCCCAGATTTCAGTGTAGCCATTATGGAACAGTGGAGTTCATGTTTGACAAACTCCCAGACCATATACTCTTATGGCTACCCTGCACTTACAATGTCTAAGGTTTGGCTTAGACAATGTAGGGACATAGTGCTCATGCACATATGTCCTTACCTGTGGTATAGTGCACCCTGCCTTAGGGCTGTGAGGCCTGCTAGAGGGGTGACTTACCTATGCCATAGGCAGTGTGAGTTTGGCATGGCACTCTGAGGGGAGTGCCATGTCGACTTAGACATTTTCTCCCCACCAGCATACACAAGCTGTGAGGCAGTGTGCATGTGCTGAGTGATGGGTCCTCAGGGTGGCATAAGACATGCTGCAGCCCTTAGAGACCTTCCTTGGCATCATGGCCCTTGGTACCAGTTACAAGGGACTTATCTGAGTGCCAGGGCTGTGCCAATTGTGGAAGCAAAGGTACAATTTAGGGAAAGAACACTGGTGCTGGGGCCTGGTTAGCAGGGTCCCAGCACACTTTGAATCATAACTGGCATCAGCAAAAGGCAAAAAGTCAGGGGGTAACCATGCCAAGGAGGTATTTCCTTACAATTAGTAAATGTATTTCAGCCCAGCCTTGGAGGGAATCAAGCAGCAAACATGGGCAATCACAGGTACTGCAACAGAAAGCAACACACAGAAGATAATGGAGGAAGGAACTTAAAAAAACACCTCGTAGGAAATGATGTTAAATACAATTATTTCGACTTTCAAGATATACACATATATAATTTTGTTTAATGTTAAAAATATATATAATAAATATTTATTGTTTGATCTTAAAATGTAATAAACTACAAATTTAAAGTAAATTAAACTAAACAGTTAATCTTTTGTTAAATAAAGATTGTTTAAAGTAATTCTACACATACATAATAAATAAAAATGTTATTGTTTGGGATTATTTAAAATGATTTTTTATAAATATAATTTACAGATTAAATGAATAAATATAATTGTTTAATACAGATTTAATTGGATGAGTTAGTGTGCTGTGATATTTTATTTTAATAGTCCTAGGTTTATAATATTTAAAATGATCTTACATTTATACTTTACATTACAATATCTTTATTTTTTAAAGAATAATAAAAGCTAATATTTTTCTCTCAACTTTCTCATAGCGAAGTCTCTGCCACGGTGATAGGGAGGTCCATGTACATGTGAGAAGTTATTTGTAGAATTCTTTTTACTTGTAATACTTGTTGTAGGTGGCCCCACAGAGAGTGGAGACACGTAAGTTTGTCCCTAAGTGTTAATCTTCCCAGAAATGGTAAATAGAAAAAAAGTGTAGATTTACTCCAATGTGCTGTAGCAGATTTATACATGTGTAAATTTCGCTTTGTGGAACATGCCTCAAGTCTTTTGGGTTCACAACACTCTATCTATTCTTTACTTTCGTTTTGCCGTATTTTGGCTTTGTAAACATTATTGTTGTCACTACGTGATATTCACTAAGATTATTTTTTACCTCTGCAGTTTTAAGATCATCTCTTGGGTATACTAATACCACTGCAGTGGTGCTGACAATTTCCAGCTTTTCAGCCTTTTAAATTCAGCATCTCGCTAATCCCTGGAATCCCTTTCTCTTCACTCAAAGACCTGTAGCGGAGTATTCTTCTTTCCCAACCCTCGCTGCCAAATTGCAGCTGTGGGCGTTGCACCCTGGGAAATTCAAAGATGCATGGTGCTCAGTGCTGCTCTGCAGACATTTCACCACAATGGCGCTTGTTAGAAATGGGGTATTGTACACCACGCAATTATTAAACCAAACATCACATATTAGTACTATCCTGCCACCTTAGCAGTTGTCAGAACGTTACACATTAGTTACTCTGCAAAACTAGCAGTAGTCACATATAACACACAGGTTTCTCAGTATTCTGCAACATAAGCAGTGGTCAGGAAACACGTTATTAAACCACAACACTTGTCATAAGAATATCATAAACGCCCACAGTAGGAACATTAGAAAACTTATGGCAAGTCATAGAAACATATTAGCATGTTATGCCCATAAAAGGAACATTTGCACACTTATTTAAAAACACCATCACACAGGTAGGCAATATATAAATCAGAACAGTCTCTAGCAAGAACTTATCTTCTATATATTGATCCTTAGTAATTACCTCTAAGATGAAGGCATCTCCAGTGCCTGGAGACCGAAGAAAGGAAAATATGGGGCCCCCTCCGCTCCTCTGCGCAAAACGAGGGCCTCCCTTATCTTTAGACCAGAGGAGGGCGGCACGCACCGCCTCTCTTTCCTGGACTGGCCCCTCTGGGGAACCCGTGATCACTAGGGGCCCCCCAGGGGCCACCATCCTCGAAATAAGGTGGGAGGAGGGGGTGCCACGCACCACTCTGACTTTGCGATGGCCCCTCCAGGGGCCCGTGGTCTCCAAGGGTCTTCCTCTGGCCTGTCTGGGCCCTCCGCTGGGGGCGAGACCACAACTGCCAGAACCAGCCCGCATGGGGCCACACCAGGGAGTCTGGGATGTCAGGGGAGCAGGGGGGCCTTTGGTGAGGTTTCCTTTCCCCCTGCCCGGCAACAGTCCTTTAGCAAGGAGCCTGGTGGGGCGAGGGAACCTCCGATGAGGTTTCCTCTCTGCCTGATGGCTCTCAAAGGGCTTGGCGGCCCGCCCGGCTGTCGAGAAAGGGCCGGCACCAAAGTCGGTGTCTGCAAGTGCCCCGGGGGCGCTCCACAGAGCGCACTTCACTCCAGGGGCACGAAAGGAGCGCTCAAGCTCCAAGTATACCACAAAAGGATTCTTCTGGTGCCCCGGGGCAGGGGAAGGCAATGCGACTCCGGCGCTTGGCAACCACACAGCCCAGGGCGTGGCGGTGATTTCTCTCAGCCAACAAAATAAACGCTTTTCGCAGCACGCCAGCAAGGGGAAAGCGCTTCCAAGTGCTTAACGAAATCCCACACAGAGCGCTTTCCCAAGCGCTTAATCTCAGCCAAGAAGAAGGTGAAGCAGCCCTCGTGCTTCAGGGTGACATGCGGGGGTCAGGGGCCACAGCACCCTTTCCCTGGGGAGCAAAAGCTTGCAAGGAAAGGCCCACAGGTGGAGGGCCCAACAAAAGGCCAGCACAAGGAGTATGAAGCAAGTGGCAAGTCCCCTTTAGTGACCAAGCAGGTCACAGGTCAGCATAGCAGCAGTTGTCTATGGTGGTTCCTGGTGAGTTCTTCCAGCAGTCTGTGCCAGTTCCAGGTAAGTTCAAAGAGTCTCCCAATTATGGGGAAAAATCCCCTGTACTTATACTCAGTCCTTACAATGTTTTGCAATGTCAGGGAGAGGAGGTTCCAGACAGTTACAACTGGTTCTGGGAGTGCCCCCTCTCTCCTTCAGCACAGGCTCCAAACATCAGTGGGGGTTAATGACCCTATTGTGTGAGGCCAGCGCACAGCCTTAACAAATGTAGGTGTGCCCCGCCTCTCCCTTCTCTCAGCCCAGGAAGACTATTCAGTATGCAGATGCACCTATGTGACACCTCGACCCTACCTGTGTACAGGCCGTCTGAAAAGTATGTACAAAGCCCCAACTGTCACTCTGCCCAGACGTGGACTGGAGTCAAGCTGCAAAACACCAGTCATAAGCACAGATAAATGTGCACTTTCTGGAATTGGCATTTCTGTGGTAGTGATAAAAAATACACCCACACCAGTAAGCAGCATTTATCACCACCATCACAACCATACCAAACACGCCTACGCTACCCCTCATAAATCAGACAATACCCCTTACACATACGGCAGGGCATTTCTAATGCAATCCTATGAGAAGGCAGCACTCACAGCAGTGAGACACCAAGTGAGGCTGTTTGTCACTACCAGGACAGGCCACGCAACCTGGCACATGTCCTGCCTTCTACATACATGGCACCCTGCCCATAGGGCTAGCTAGGGCGTACCTTAGGGGTGACTTATATGTAGTAAAAGGGGAGTTCTGGGCCTGGCAAGTAAATTTAGATGCCAGGTCCATGTGGCAGAAAACTGTGCACACAGGCCCTGCACTAGCAGGCCTGAGACAGGTTTGAAAGACCACTTCAGTGGGTGGCGTAAGCAGCGCTGCAGGCCCACTAGTAGTATTTCATTTACAGACCCTGGATATAGAGATTCCACTGTGCAGGGGACTTATAGGTAAATTAAATATGCCAATTAGGTATAAGCCAATCATACCAACTTTAGATGGGAGAGCACCTGCACTTTAGCACTGATTAGCAGTGATAACGTGCTCATAGTCCTAGAGCCAACAGCTAGGGGTCAGAAAAACCAGGAGGAAGGCTGCAAAAAGACTGGGGATGACCCTGCGTAAGGAAAAAAGTCCAACACCGCTTAACTGGTAGGGTCTAGTTTTTCTGGTACTTAAGGGCCAGTAATGCTGCTTAATAAATGCAGGTAATGTTTTGCAGCTTCACCTTGTCCCAGTCTTGTGCTTTCAGACCTGTCTCTGTGTTAGCGCCTTGAGCGACAGCCTCAGAGCAATTCAATACCGTGTATTGTGTTGTAGTTGCATTTGAATAAGACATACCTCTGATGATGCATCAAATGGCATTGTCTGATGTGTACAGCACTCCAGTCAGATTGTGCTTGACTGGAGAGATGCGGTTTGTTGGGTAGCTTATATGGTAGGTGTTTTGCTGATATATAAGGGTCCGCTCTTCCTGCACTGCTGTGACTGTGGCGCTCATATTCACGCAGTGGTAAAAGAGTGCAAGATGTTGTTTACTTAAAGTGGAAAGCCTTTTGAACGGAAGTGCTACATAAGCCAGAATTTAAGAACGCTTTCGTGTGAAGTGGCTATATTTAGAGAAGCGGGTGGTGGCTGATTGGTGAGAGTGTCTAACATTAAACACTGTCGCCATCTTTAAAGGTTTTTGCTCGAGACAAATTACATCAGGGACACTCGTTAGCGCCTATTGGCTGGAAAAAGGCGACCTTTAGCACTTATTGACTGCCTGCATCAAGAGAACGGCTGTCGACATTGATTGCCTAGTATGCTCCATCCTGCTCTTGAGCCCACTCATGCCGTTCTTTGATCCCAGCCTGTGAGCCGGGAATGGCTGTCTCTGCTCAGGAAGCGAGGTGCTTCAGTGCTACGTCAGAGGGCCGGGGAAGGCGGCACTGGGAGAGGGAAAGTGGCAGCTATGCATCCTGTATTAACCTATCATGGGGACCTTCCTTTGCTCTGCACCAGCCCTTCTATTGCTTCTTGTGTAATTACTAGACCTCGGTAGGAGACAGGCCTGTCCCTGGAGGTGTCTATCTACACTCGACTAGGGCAGACTCTTAATGTTCACCTATTAAAGCAGTTTACTCTTGATTTCAGCTGTTCAAGCGTTTCTTGTAAATAGGTGTTTTACTCCAAGCAATCCAAGTTTTCCTATTGTGCAGAGGGGAATTTATAATGTCTCGTTGACAGCACCCAGAGGACCCATCTAGGAAGCCCTGTACAATTTTAAATGGAAAGTTTCAGGAACTGTACATAATGGTGCTTCCGTAGAGTATAAAGGGAATCCTACATGCAGCATGTTACGTTCGGTGTCCAAGGAGAGCTGGTTCATGCCACTTACTCATTAAAGCAGGGGCGTAGCTATCAATGACGCACAGACGCCGTGGCTCCGACGCTTAGGTTGGGGAACCATGATTATTGCTGTATTTTACTGTGCCCACACAGAAGGCTGGGGGCTCCTTTTCGTTGTTTGCTCTAGTGCCCATGGGAGTCTTACGATTTTGATGTCTTACAATGCCTGCTAGTAGGCCTTCCCATTGGAGGGTAATTTTTTTGTGAACTGGTCTTCCATCATTCTACCACAACCCTTGTTTCTCCGTTCTTACCCTTAGATTCTCGGTGCTGTCGGACTTTGGGGCTGCTTTATCCCTGTTAGATGTGAAGACTACAGAGTTGCAATTGAAGGTGGCAGGACACTCCAATACAACACTGGTAGACAGACGCGATTCATAATTGACAGAGGTTCTTCCTTTTTGGGGCAGGTACAAAGTTCTCACAACAAAGGAATACTAGAAACAATGTTAAACAAAAAATCATACTTTAGGGCAGAGGTCTTCAAACTGGGGGGCGGCCCCCCCTAGGGGGGCCTCAAGTGATCCCAGGGGGGGCGCCAAACGCTGGCCAAAAGAAATATTATACAGATTACATGCCTTGTTTTAAGCAGAAACATGTTATTGCAGGTTTAAAAAGGTAACAGTACTTCACTGCAATGTTTAAATATGTTTAAACAGATTTAAACATTGCCATCTTTCTA
Source organism: Pleurodeles waltl (assembly GCF_031143425.1). NCBI lineage: Eukaryota > Metazoa > Chordata > Amphibia > Caudata > Salamandridae > Pleurodeles > Pleurodeles waltl. The sequence continues at coordinate 739,937,284 of NC_090450.1, read as the reverse complement.
AAACAATTGTGAAAAATTCTGAGGGGGGCCCAAAGATTTTTATTTTTCAACTGGGGGGGGCGCGACATTAAAAAGTTTGAAGGCCACTGCTTTAGGGTGTAGTTCTCCACCCACGTTTCCTGTGGCTCAGATATTAAGAAAAATTGGGAGCGCATGCACTGACCTGTAAAGAGGCTGTGGCAGGCTTTAAACTGTCCTCAGTGAACGTAGTATATGGAATGGAATTGTTCCTGAATGAGAACTCCTTCTTACGGGGATCAGAGAAAAAAACAAAAACCCCAAAACGAATTACCCATATAATGCAAACAATGTGCAGTCATAATTCCAAAGTCCTTTCTTAAATACAAATAAATAACACATGTATGTGTACAGTGCACGTTCACTCCATGTGGCACCTTGGCAGGGAATACCTGATGTTTTTATCACCTAACTCAACTGTACTCATTTTATCAACCTACGGAGGAGGAAAGGCTGAGTGCACATGCTGGGATTTGAACCCGGAAGCATGAGGCAAAACAGATTCCTTGAGGTGGCTGCATTTGTCCACTGAGCCGCTAAACCCAGTGTTGGACTTTTTTGCTTATGCAGGGTCATCCCCAATCTTTTTGCCTCCTATTTTGTCTGACCTGTTGCTGTTGTTTTTTGAGCTCTGAGTACTTTACCACTGCTACCCAGTGATAAAGTGCATATGTTCTCTTTTTAAATTGTAATGTTGATTGGTTTATCCATGATTGGCATATTTGATTTACTAGTAAGTCCCTAGTAAGGTGCACTAGAGGTGCCAGGGCTTGTAAATCAAATGTTACTAGTGGGCCTGCAGCACTGGTTGTGCCACCCACACAAGTAACCCTGTAATCATGTCTCAGACCTTCCACTGCAGTGTCTGTGTGTGCATTTTTACACTGTAAATTCGACTTGGCAAGTGTACCCACTTGCCAGGCCTAAACCTTCCCTTTTCTTACATGTAAGGCACCCATAAGGTAGGCCCTAGGTAGCCCCCAGGGCAGGGTGCAGTGTATGGATAAAGTAGGACATATAGTAATGTGGTTTATATGTCCTGACAGTGAAATACTGCCAACTTCGTTTTTCACTGTTGTAAGGCCTGTCTCTCTCATAGGATAACATGGGGGCTACCTTTAAATATGATTAAAGTGTAGATTTCCCAAGAGAGTAGATGGACATGTGGAGTTTGGGGTCCCTGAACTCACAATTTAAAAATACATCTTTTAGTAAAGTTGATTTTGAGATTGTGCGTTTGAAAATGCCACTTTTAGAAAGTGAGCATTTTCTTGCTTAAACCATTCTGTGACTCTGCCATGTTTGTGGATTCCCTGTCTGGGTCAGTTTGACAGTTGGGTTGTTTTTCATCTCACACCAGACAGTAACACAAAGGGAGCTGGGGTGAAACCTGCATTTCCTGATTAGCCATCTCTGCTAGGAGGGAGGGGTGGAGTGGTCAATCTCATCTGAAAGGAATGTGCCTGCCTCTGACAATGCCGGCTCCAACCCCCTGGTGTGTGTCTGAAGCCTTGCCTGGGCAAGGCAGGATTTCACAAGTAGGTGTGAGTCCCCTTTGAAGAAAGGTGACTTCAAAGCCTAAAATGGGTATAAGAAGGGCACCCAAATCTCCAGACTTTAGAAACACTTCTGGAACCAAGAGGAACCTCTGCCTGAAGAAGAGCTGATAGCTGAGGAAGAAGTGCTGCCCTGCCTGTGACTGTGCTTTGTGGAGCTTTCCTGCAGTGCTGCTTCTGCCAGAGTTAGAGGGCAAAGACTGGACTTTGTGTGCCTTCCATCTTGTGAAGAAATCTCCAAGGGCTTGAGTTAGAGCTTGCCACCTGTTGTTTGAAGTCTCAGGGACAGCAAAGACTTCTCTCTGCCAGCACCTGGAGTCTCTGGAGAGACTCCTGCCCGACAAGTGGTGCCCTATCCAGTCCCTGGGCCCTTGAAAGGAAAGCTGGTGGAAATCCAAGGAAATCGACTTTGGACGACTCCGGACCGACGCCGCTGCTGAATCCGGTAACGCCGCCTGCACCTGACGCCGTGACCTTCACTGGAACGCAACGCTCTTCGCAGGCCCAACGCCGCTGCAGCCCCGCTGAAGTCCGCGACTCTGTGGAAGTCGCCGCACCACGTCGTGACTGATGCCGCTCGAAGTGCGTGGATTCAACGTTTCGCACAGACGCCGCGATCCCCGACTTCGTGCATCGGCTTGTTTTCACTCTTCACCAAAGGTACTGTACTTGGGGGTCTACACGACTCCGTGTCCGGCGCCGCTGGTGTTGGCTTGTTGGGAACGACTCCGTCACGACGCCGTGTTAACTTCCCATCGAAGCATTTTTCGTTTCTAAGCGCTATTTTTGAGTTTAATCTCTAAAAATTCATAACTTGACTTGTGTATGTCGGAGTTTTGTCATTTTGGTCTTGTTTTGTTTAGATAAATATTTCCGATTTGTCTAAACTGAGGTTGTGTCATTTTGTAGTGGTTTCATTAATTTACTGTGTGTGTTGGTACAAATACTTTACACCTAGCGCTCTGAAGTTAAGCCTACTGCTTTGCCAAGCTACCAAGGGGGTAAGCAGGGGTTAGCTGAGGGTGATTCTCTTTTACCCTGACTAGAGTGAGGGTCCTTGCTTGAACAGGGGGTAACCTGACTGTCAACCAAAGACCCCATTTCTAACATTGGTGATCAGCGGTTGGGATTTGGACTTGTATTTGTACTTGACATACAGTAATTAAGTGTACACTACTGTTTGAGTTCAGACCACTACGTGACCACATACTACTTGTCTTTTGATTCTGCTTTTTGTTCTCTGATGTCCTCCTGGAAGTATTGCTAATATTTTTGGACTTTGGTTTTTGGTTGTGAAGCCTTTGCAGAATGGAAGTCAATTTCTGGCACCTCTTTATGTATAAAAAGTGGCAGCTTAAAGCATTCTGCATGGAAAGGGGACTGGCTGTGAACAAGAAATCCAGAAGGGAGGATCTTGAGTCAGCCCTGTTTCAGTATGAATTGAAACGTTGTCAGGCAACACCACCAAATGAGTCTGAGGAGGATAACTACTCTGAGGAAGAGGACTACTCTGAGGAGGAGGGCAGTGGCCCTGAGGAGGGAACAGAAAGAGATGATTGGCTCCTTGCTCGAATCCGGAGTCTGGAAGAGCTAGATGCAGAGCTTGAGAGGGCTGAGGGGAAGAGAGCCTTAGTCCTAGAAAAAGAATGGATTACAGCTCAAGAGCTGAGCTGTGAAGAGCTGAAGCTAGAGGCCATGAGGGCTGAGTCCAGTTCAGATGGTGGCAGCAAAAATCTTGTATCCAGTACTGCTGAAGAAGTGCACATGCCCAGAGATGTGGTGCCCTACTTGAAGGAGGGAGTTAACACACGCCAGGAGGTTCAAGGGTATGAGGTAGCTCCAGTGATGCACAGGGTCCTTGGGGTGGATTGGGGAACTGGCATGGGGAGTCATATTCCTACTGGTGGGAGGGACACTCTACTGACTCTAGGTGAGAGTGACAGGGAGAGAGGTTCCCCCCAGGTAGAAGTCCTGGTTATGGAGTGTGAAGACATCCCAGAAGAGTGTGGGTTGAGTGTCAAGGACAGTCAGGTACTGTCTCACCAGTATCAGGAGGGTGATGTGGGGTGCTTTTTCAAAGCGGAGTCACTGGATGGTTGGGTGAAGGGTACTTTGGTTAATTCATGTAAGGGGCTGAGTGATGTAATTGCTGGAGAGCATATGTCTAGTCCTTATTTTCCAGAGCTACGCCAACACCAGGTGGAGTGTGAGTTCTCTGACCCCAGGGAGCTTACAATGGAGGCAGACCTCTTGGTGAGTACAAGAGAGTCTGAAGAGGCATTTGGGGGGGCTCCTGAGAGGAGTGGTCTAGGTATTTCCCAACCAGGTGAGGTAGGGAAGGATTGTAGTGTCCCAGGTAGGTCCCACCCAGGTAGGTCCCAGTGTAGTGGGATGGGTGAGGGACCCCATGTCCAGTCTCTGAGGAGAGGGAATGGGGATGGGCTGAGGTCCAAGGTGCCCGAGATCCGGTCCCAGGTCCTGGAGGGTTCCATGAGGGAACACCAGGAGGGGAGCCTAGCCTGTACCATAGGGCCATCTGTTGAGGGAGATCCCACAGTGTCAGGAGAACTTGGGGGGGGCGGCTGTATCCAGCGTCCCACCAGTTCTGGTGTCTGGCAGTACCACTCCTAGTGAGGGGGTGCAGAAGTCCAGACAGAGGGTTGAGAGGGGGTTGCGGACCCCAGTGGAGAACCTGGAGGGTCAGGGGTCAGCTCTGAGAGCAGAGCCCCCCATAAATGACCTTGGTGAGACCATTTCTGGGTTGGGGGGAATCCAGACTCTGTCAGATGGGCAGAGGTCAGGAGACCTGCGCCAGCCAGACTCTTGTGTGGCCCTTCGGGACAGTGTGTCCCTTGAGGGGGGTAAGTGTGCCCCCCTGGAAGTCCTGGTGTGCCAGGCAATGGTTCAACCGCAAGGCGGTGACTCTGGGTTGAATGATCAGGTTCAGGGGGTAAACTCTGACCTGATGGGGGGTAAGTGTGCTCCCAAGGAAGTCCTGGTGCGCCAGGCAGTGGTTCAACCGCAGGGTGGTGACCCTGGGTTGGATGACCAGGTTCAGAGGGTAAACTCTGACCTGGTGGGGGGTAGGAATGCCCCCCAGGAATTCCTGGGTTGCCACGCAGTGGTCCAGTTTGTGGGTACAGATCCTGGACTGGAGGATCAGGTGCAGGGGATAAACCCTGACCTGAAGGGGGGGGGGGGCAGTTTGCCCAATCACCCCCCCTGGTGTGATTTCAAGGGGTACTCTCCCTGATGGGTGGGTGCAGAACCCTGAGAGTAGGGGCAGGGGAGAGAAAGACTCACCCCTGACCCCAGAGCAATCTAAGGGTACAGACCCTGGGTTGGAAGGCCAGGTTCAGGGTGTCCCCCCTGACCTGGAGGAAGGGGCTACTGCTAACAGTGCCCCTACCATGTTGTCTTCTGGGGGGGCCACTCCTAGTTGGGTGGTTCAGGACCCCAGAAGAGAGGGCAGGGGGAGGGAAGACTCACCCCTGGCCCTGGTCCAACCTGAAGGTACAGACCCCAGGTTGGAGGATCAGTTGCAGGTTAACATCCCTGCACTGGTGGAAGAATTGTGCAGGACTGCTTCTACAAGCACCCTGACGGTTTTTGACTCTGGGGGTGCCGCTTCTGCAGGGAGGGTACAGAGCCCCTGAGGGGAGGACCAGGATCAGGATCAGGTTGTCATCCCTGACCTGGTGGAAGAGAGAGTTGTCAAAGGGTGCCAGGCACCTGGGGCTACCGCCCCCCACTCTCCGCAGTCACAGTGGTTGGAGAGGCCTGAGGTCGGGCTCTCATCCCTGACAGTTGTCCGGGGCCACCGTGGCTTTCTCTCCTGGTGGACAGAGTTGCCCCTGGGGGGGGGGGGGGGGGGACGAGAGTCACACCCCAGGGGTGGAGTGGGCAACACCACTGTGTTGGCCCTTGTGGTACTATCTGCCCTTTGGGATACATCTGTGAGCAAAGTAAAGTTAGGTGCTGCACAGATGGTGTCTGCAGATGTGGAGAAGGGTTCCCCATGGGTTAGCTTAGTGGGCCCTGAGAGAATGGACAGGGGGATCCAACTGGAGTCAGGCAGGCGTAGAACTGGAACATGTCCCTGCTGTTGTGGGCCTGGGTCCTTGTTCTATCGCCCCAATCAGGGAAATACATCAAGGTATTGATTGTTCTCCCCTGGCATTAGGCTGGTAGGGGGTCGTGTTGGACTTTTTTGCTTATGCAGGGTCATCCCCAATCTTTTTGCCTCCTGCCTTCTATTTTGTCTGACCTGTTGCTGTTGTTTTTTTAGCTCTGAGTACTTTACCACTGCTACCCAGTGATAAAGTGCATATGTTCTCTGTGTAAATTGTAATGTTGATTGGTTTATCCATGATTGGCATATTTGATTTACTAGTAAGTCCCTAGTAAGGTGCACTAGAGGTGCCAGGGCTTGTAAATCAAATGTTACTAGTGGGCCTGCAGCACTGGTTGTGCCACCCACACAAGTAACCCTGTAATCATGTCTCAGACCTTCCACTGCAGTGTCTGTGTGTGCATTTTTACACTGTAAATTCGACTTGGCGAGTGTACCCACTTGCCAGGCCTAAACCTTCCCTTTTCTTACATGTAAGGCACCCATAAGGTAGGCCCTAGGTAGCCCCCGGGGCAGGGTGCAGTGTATGGATAAAGTAGGACATATAGGCCCTCATTCTGACCTTGGCGGGCGGCGGAGGCCGACCGCCAAAGTCCCGCCGTCAGGTTACCGCTCCGCGGTCGAAAGACCGCGGCGGTAATTCTGACTTTCCCGCTGGGCTGGCGGGCGGTCGCCTTCAGACCGCCAGCCAGCCCAGCGGTAAAGAGGCTTCCACGATGAAGCCGGCTCGGAATCGAGCCGGCGGAGTGGAAGCTGTGCGACGGGTGCAGTTGCACCCGTCGCGTATTTCACTGTCTGCGCAGCAGACAGTGAAATACATTTAGGGGCCCTCTTACGAGGGCCCCTGCAATGCCCATGCCAGTGGCATGGGCACTGCAGGGGCCCCCAGGGGCCCCGCGACCCCCCCTACCGCCATCCGGATCTCGGCGGTCCGACCGCCGGGATCTGGATGGCGGTAGGGGGGGTCGGAATCCCCGCGGCGGTGCAGCAAGCTGCGCCGCCGCGGAGGATTCAATGGGGCCGCGGTACACTGGCGGGACCCCGCCAGTGGTGCCGGTCCGACCGCGGCTTTACCGCCGCGGTCGGAATCCCCATTGGAGCACCGCCGGCCTGTCGGCGGTGCTCCCGCGGTCCTCCGCCCTGGCGGTCAAAGACCGCCAGGGTCAGAATGACCACCATAGTAATGTGGTTTATATGTCCTGACAGTGAAATACTGCCAACTTCGTTTTTCACTGTTGTAAGGCCTGTCTCTCTCATAGGATAACATGGGGGCTACCTTTAAATATGATTAAAGTGTAGATTTCCCTAGAGAGTAGATGGACATGTGGAGTTTGGGGTCCCTGAACTCACAATTTAAAAATACATCTTTTAGTAAAGGTGATTTTGAGATTGTGCGTTTGAAAATGCCACTTTTAGAAAGTGAGCATTTTCTTGCTTAAACCATTCTGTGACTCTGCCGTGTTTGTGGATTCCCTGTCTGGGTCAGTTTGACAGTTGGGTTGTTTTTCACCTCACACCAGACAGTGACACAAAGGGAGCTGGGGTGTAACCTGCATTTCCTGATTAGCCATCTCTGCTAGGAGGGAGGGGTGGAGTGGTCACTCTCATCTGAAAGGACTGTGCCTGCCTCTGACAATGCCGGCTCCAATCCCCTGGTGTGTGTCTGAAGCCTTGCCTGGGCAAGGCAGGATTTCACAAGTAGGTGTGAGTCCCCTTTGAAGAAAGGTGACTTCAAAGCCTAAAATGGGTATAAGAAGGGCACCCAAATCTCCAGACTTTAGAAACACTTCTGGAACCAAGAGGAACCTCTGCCTGGAGAAGAGCTGATAGCTGAGGAAGAAGTGCTGCCCTGCCTGTGACTGTGCTTTGTGGAGCTTTCCTCCAGTGCTGCTTCTGCCAGAGTTAGAGGGCAAAGACTGGACTTTGTGTGCCTTCCACCTTGTGAAGAAATCTCCAAGGGCTTGAGTTAGAGCTTGCCTCCTGTTGTTTGAAGTCTCAGGGACAGCAAAGACTTCTCGCTGCCAGCACCTGGAGTCTCCGGAGAGACTCCTGCCCCGACAAGTGGTGCCCTATCCAGTCCCTGGGCCCTTGAAAGGAAAGCTGGTGGAAATCCAAGGAAATCGACTTTGGACGACTCCCGACCGATGCCGCTGCTGAATCCGGTAACGCCGCCTGCACCTGACGCCGTGACCTTCACTGGAACGCGACGCTCTTCGCAGGCTCGACGCCGCTGCAGCCCCGCTGAAGTCCGTGACTCCGTGGAAGTCACCGCACCACGTCGTGACCGATGCCGCTCGAAGTGCGTGGATTCAACGTTTCGCACAGACGCCGCGATCCCCGACTTCGTGCATCGGCTTGTTTTCACTCTTCACCAAAGGTACTGTACTTGGGGGTCTACACGACTCCGTGTCCGGCGCCGCTGGTGTTGGCTTGTTGGGAACGACTCCGTCACGATGCCGACTTAACTTCTCATCGAAGCATTTTTCGTTTCTAAGCGCTATTTTTGAGTTTAATCTCTAAAAATTCATAACTTGACTTGTTTATGTTGGAGTTTTGTCATTTTGGTCTTGTTTTGTTTAGATAAATATTTCCTATTTTTCTAAACTGAGGTTGTGCCATTTTGTAGTGGTTTCATTAATTTACTGTGTGTGTTGGTACAAATACTTTACACCTAGCGCTCTGAAGTTAAGCCTACTGCTCTGCCAAGCTACCAAGGGGGTAAGCAGGGGTTAGCTGAGGGTGATTCTCTTTTACCCTGACTAGAGTGAGGGTCCTTGCTTGAACAGGGGGTAACCTGACTGTCAACCAAAGACCCCATTTCTAATACCCAGGAATCTTGTGAGGTGTCTACTCACAGAGAGGCGTTGTGAACCCCCTGCTTTAGCAGCTACAGTGGGGATGGGCTGTTTCTGTCTGCAACTGGGCAGATAAAAGCTATTAATGCTATAAGAACCATGGGTTGAAAGAAAGTGATGGAAGACTGAAAGGAAGGACAGAAAAGTGAAAGTGGGGGCTATTTTAATTTTCTGGCTACTCCCTTGTACTCAGCCCTGTAGCGACTAGAGGCAGGAAGTAGGTCAGCGCAGGATAAACCTAAGGAAGGTTCCTGAAGTGACCATCCCATTGGATACAATACTGCAAAACAATCAAAGGTGGTTGATTAAACAAACTGACCAGCCCTACCCATTCCTGTGTAGGTAATTGTAACAGCAAGTGAGTTGTGCTCTGAAAATTGAGTATTGGTTAAAGGAGGTAGTGTGTGGCTGACTAGATTAGCCCATGGAGAAGAGGTAGAGCTTTCTTAGGTGAGAAGCTACCCTAGGCAGAGGCAGTGGAGCTTTCTTGCTATGCTTCTCCCGATGCTTGGTTGTGTCCACTGGCGTAATAATAGCCCCGATAGCCCCCAATGGTGTGGCGAGGCCCTTGAGCTCAGCCCCCCCTTCAGCACAGTACAATGTGCATGGGCAGCAGGTGCCTGGCCTTAGTGATCCTGAGTGGATGGGGCCCCTCCTTGTACTTTGCAGGGGACCCGCTCAAGTTTTGTTATGCCATTGGGCTTGTCCTGGAAGTCCCAGGAAAAAGGCAAGTTCCCCTTAACCACAGACTCTGTGTTCCATCAGAAACCAGCTCAGTGTGACAAGCAGTTATATGTCCCTTGGTGCTCTGTGAACATGGGGCACAGCACCGGGTGTGGGAGCAGTTCCCAGACTCTCAGCTGTATTGCCCTCTATGACTTTTTTATTGTAGTATCCCCTGTAACATAGAAAAGTACATCTTTGTCACCTGACAGCTCCTTCTGCGTGTGGCAGGTAAGAGTGGTGTCCTTAACTCTAACCTTGGTGATTTCTCCTTGCTGTCCATGTTTGTCTCCTTAATGGTGAGCCTCTTTCAGGCTCACCATCTGTGTGTGCTCATAGTGCCCGACTCTTATTTGCAAGTTTGTGTGTCTGTTGCTATACCTGTGCCTCTCTATATTAGTTAGTGCAAGGTTTGTATCAGAGAAGTGGACAATTAGTGGAGTTCCACTGTGCTTGTCTCCCTTTCTTTTTAGAACCCGCATGCAAATGCAACCTTTTTAAATGTAACTATCCATAATTCCACGCTCAGTGTGATCCTTGGTCCTTGTGTGCACCCGCTTGACCCAACATGTGTGTTTCAAATTCTCTGTCCCAGTACCTCGATATTAGTCATTGCTCTGTCCCACGTGTAAGCATGTTTGCTGTCCAACATAAATTGTTTCACATTCTCAGTATCCGTGTTCCCCGTTCTAGAATGTATGCATCCCTACTGCATTGCTAGTGTTTCCTGCCCTTATTTAGGGTCTCCCATTTGCCAGTCTACGATTTGGGCTTTGATGATGATGTCAACATATGTGTCTTGGTGAAAGCAAGCTCCTCCTTGTCGTTAGCCTTAGTGGAAGGAGATGCTGCAGATAGATTTGGTTTAATAGCCTGAGAAACAGGCGATTAAAAAGATCCTGAAAATACATTGAGAGTGAGAGGTTAGGGTAGTCTGGACTGGTCTACTGTTGGGGCCAGAGCAAACCCCAATGGCATGGTGGACTGCCATTTTAAGGAAATATAACTGAATCATCAGTTAGCTTAATTGTATTTGCGGCTAGTGGTCCATGAAGCAGCTACCGCAAATATAAAGCCGAGTGCTGCAACTCCAACAGCCATCACAATTAGAGAGAGGTGGATTTTGTTCCATTCAATGCTGCAGTTTGTTCTTATGTTCTGCCGTTCTGCTTATGACTAAGCCAAACCCCTCTGAAACTTGCTGTTGTGAGTCAGGGTGGGAATTAGGGTGGGAATGTAGGCCCCTGTCTATACTGATTCAAGGGTATTTATCCCTCACCGGGAGGGCCTCCCCAAGATCATAATACAACGGAAGCTGAACTTGATTGCTTATTCTCCTCCCCTGCAAGGCATAAGCCAACAGAAGACATGACAATGTTTAAGGTTCGAGTCCACCTCAACTTCAATGGACGGGCAGCCTCAAATGAGAAAACTGAAGGAGGCTTGTAGCATGATCACCGGCAGGCAGCAGCACCATGATGCTGCTGCTCAGGACACTCTTTGGGCACTGCAATCAATTGAACTTTCACACAATCATTCCCAGCACACTGATCCTGGCATCGCTTGACCTCATCTAGTGTCCGACCTCTACTTTTGGCACCATGGAATCTGGCAATCTCCTGCAACACCTCTGGAATTGAGGGCGGAAGCCAAGACCAGAGTTGTAATGTTATGATATGGGTGTTGTCTGGGCTGTGCAACAAGGGCAGTGAGCAGGACCCTGAAGACCCTTCCCTTGCAGCAGTACATGCACCAGAATCACTCTGGACAATAGCTCAACATATGGTAAGGCTCTGGCAATACCGTGACACCTCCTCTGGCACAACCAAGGCAGGTTCACTGCCTTTGCCCTGGCCAAGGGTAGCATGGCCAGCTGAACCAGTAGGTACAGTAGGGATTGCAGGGTTTAAGCAGATGCCTGTTTTAATGCTGCATGGGAGTTTTAGTTCTCATGATAGTGCATGCCATTGTATGAGTGCATGTTCTTACTAACTTGCAATCCAACACTAGCCTTGACAGTAATATGGCAGATGCCGGCACAGAAGCAGGTCTGACAAAGAACAGCTGTTACTGAAATAAGAGCATCCATCCATCTTTTTTTTATTTTTATTTTAAATATTTTTATTAATTTCAAATAGCATAGGGTTACAAGCCAGTATCAATTGCGTCAGTGGAAAGGAGGAAAAAAAGGCAACAATAGGATACAGTTTCTCAACTATAGTAAGAGAGATGACATCGTATATCCATGAAATTGTGGCATCACAATCAACTGCTATCACACATACAAACTTAATGGGGTGGTGGACCTAAGCTATATTTGAAGTATAAATCACCGCTTGTTAAGTAGGTCCAGCCTTATTCCAGTGTCCCCAGTCAGTTACTCTTCATTCACAATGCAGTCAGGTGGCGTCACCTATATTAGGCCCTTATGTGGGGGTGTGTGAGTGTGGGGTTAAGAGGACCCAAAATAGGAGCATCCATCTTGGCATAATGATCAACAACTCTGGCTCAAAGAGTAGAAGCATTGACACATTTAGCAAACTCTGTCTTGTTTGTTTAAGAGTAACCCTGAAAAAAAACAGCCTCCTGCAGCATAGTCTCTCCTTAAACATAAACAGCCTTCTGGTACATGAGAATGAAAGTTTGATTGAAGGAGCAACCCTCATATGCGGAGTAGATGTTATTGCACAATGATTGCAAGACTAGGTACAAAAACAGTCTGCAGTCATATTGAACATCACCTTTGACACGTTAAGCAGCAGCCTTTTTACAAAGAGTGCCGATATCAGCTTATTGAGCATCCACCTGGCATAATAAGCCACACTAGCATATTGATGCTCTCATTCATACTTTGAGGAACCTAGTGTTTTTATAACTTCCCTTCCAGAAAGCAGTGCAATGAGCATAACCGCTGGTATATTTGAGTTTTACACAGCCATGGTTCATAGGGCAGTGTGCATTGTATTCAAAATGTGAGGCATTTCATGCCCAATGTTTTTCACTAATGTGAGGTCTACTTCTCCCGTTGTATAACATTGGGTTTCCCTATTATATTTAATAAGTGGGAACTTCTGTTTGTTAGCAGATAGAAATATTATGTTTGGTGTCTATTGAATTATAATTTAAAATTCTCTTTACTGGCAAATTCGCATTCTAAACCAGATTTCTGAATATGCCACTTTTAGATAGTCAGCATTTTCTTGTTCTAACCATTTGTCGCCTCCAGCCTGTTTCCAGGGGAACATGTCTAGGTGTAGTTGACAGTTGGCCTCTGCGTATTCTACCCAGACAGCCACACTCTAGGGAGAGTGGGCTTTAACAGAATGAGCCATCCAAGCAGGCTCATGGGGCGAAGCTCTGCACAACCCTTCTTGCACTTCAAAGACCCAGCCTTAGCATACACACAAAGAGCTTCACACTAGCCTGCTGTGCCCCCACACAGACTGGGACCAGGGCAGGGAGGCATGAAATTCCAGGCAGCTCTGTGGGAGAAAATCTCCAGAAGTTTCTTCCACTTCAAAATTGGCATAAGGTATTGAAATAGGAATCTATGACCCACTCTTGAGTACACTCCTGGACCTGTGAATACTACAGAAGAAGGGCTGCCCTGCTGTCAGAGGACTTTCATGCTGGCTGAAAAAAAAGACAGAGCCTGCTTCCTTCATCCCAGGCTATTTAAGTAAGCTGAATGGCTTCCTGTTCTGAGCTACAGGAACACAACAAGCTCCAGAGGCCTCCATGCAGCTGCCCAGCTGAATTGCTGAACTTGACCTGCAAGTGGCCCTGCTGGCCTCTGCTGTAGTGACTTGCTGATTCTCAAGTGGTAACTCCCCAAGTCCTTGGCTGACATCAGAGAGCACTCCTCCTGGCCTACCTGAACGTTTCACCAAATGCATTGCGAAGCGACATGAAGATCTACAAAGCCTCGCCATACTACATGCTTCATTTGAACCAATACCAAGCGACAGAAAGCCCCAGGAAGCCTCGCCACTCAGCCTCCAGCCTCATCGGAATTGATGCTGAGCAATGCAGAGTCCCACAAAGCCTCACCACACAACTTGTGACTTTTGGTCCTGGTCCATCGCAACCAGATACCCTAAGTTGGCACTTTGCGTCTTTTGGCTCTACTTTTATCGAAATCTTTAAAATTGCATATCTCTGGTTCCACTGTTTGGATTTTCTCAATTTGATCTCAATTAATGTATTACAAGTTGCACTATTATACCAAATTGGCGTGGGATTTTTCTTTTGTTGTATTTTCACTTTATTACTGATAAGTGCTCCATAAATACTTTACACATTGCCACTAAGTAAAGCCTGACTGCTTTTCTGCCAGTTTAATTTAGTGTCTTTTTGTGGTTCACCCTAACAAGGATTGTGGCTAATGCTTCAGTTGTGTTTCACTCCACATCCTCTCAATCAACAACCCAATTTCTCGCAGGGTGCACCTGCCATAAAGTAAGCTAATCAATAATGGTGCGGCCTTCCCTGTTTTCTTGTGATTAGCTTCATAAATGCTGATGACTAATAGGCTTCCCTGTTTGACAGACCCTCTTCCAAGTTCTTGTAAATAGCCAGGTGGCTCAGTGAAGAAGTGCTCACTGTTGATATCTCAGGGTTACTCAGAAAAAATAATCTAAACCTTTCAGCCTTCGGAGATCAGTTCATGAATATCATTAGGTTGGGTAATGTTCCTTCTGTATACAGTACTGTGAAACAACAAGTGGAAATTCCAGTCAGTACAATTTTGTTTCTGCGATATGGTAGGTAGGTATTAGCTAAAATTGAGTACCGGGTGCTGTCTTTAAGCCCCCCTGTGCTTTTGCTTCTCCCTCCTCTCTCTCATTCTATGCAGTACGGGTGCGTGGAACTTGCATAGTTTTATTCCCCGTAATTCCACGGAGATACATAAAAACTCTGCGGAGTTCCACCTACCCCTAAACGTACATCTGATTCCAAACATTACCTCAGCGCGTCACCGAGCATTGGCTCCCTCCACCCTGCCCTCATGTAAATGTGCAGGGGGTGAAGATAGGGAAGGACACACATCCTGATCCATGCTAAACCCAAGGAAAACATCTCTACCCTTCAAGTCTCAGGAACTGCATGTATTAAAGGGGGCTGAGTACAGATCAACACAAATACTAGTTCTTGGGGTGGTGGAGTTCACATCTCACGCACAGGACCTGCAGCAGTAGGGGTTAAAGAACGACGAGCATTGTTAGAGCAAAGCCAGCTGCACCAGCCACCTCTGTGATGCCTGGAACCCTAAATCTCTAATGGGAACCCTTGAATCTCAGGTACACAGCATCCCTTGATCAGAAGGGGTGAAGACAGAATACAGCTCACTGCAGAGCCTCTCTTCCTGTGATCATGCATTGCACAGCAACAGCATGAGCAGAGTGCTGCAGATAAAGCACACAAGGACTCCTTATGACTGGAATTTCATTCCTCCGAGAGCCACAGACCTTGCCCCAGGACAGAGACATGCAGAGAAAGATGATTGAGTGCAGATATAGCACACATGCATTCTGAAAACCGTGCAGCAGGTCCTTCTCGGCCAAGCTGCTTCTCCTCTACGTGTTGTGCTCCTAATCTCTGTCCAGGCGGAGGGGCCTCAGACTCACAGCTGAGACGAGCAGCGATGTTTTCTATCTCTTTAGTCCTGTAGGAGCGCAGGTGAGAGGGGTTCATGGGCATTGTAGTTTTTTACAGATACCATAACACGTGCAGTTTTTGGAGGAGGGGCTGGAAAGCAGACTTTCTGGCCATGGAGTTCGGATGGGGAATCATGATCATTCGAGAGCCAGGTGTGAAGAGAGACTTTGGCAGGCAGTTGTTTAAAAACTGTCGTCTTGGAAGGGGTTTGGACTTTGTAAGAAATAATCAGTTTGTAACGGGTAGCATTACTCTTAGTGCCGCTGATTAATTGCGCCAGCGGAGCAGCGAAATTTATTAGTAATTCTGCATTACAGGAGTAATGTAGAATTACTAAATTCCTCCAGTTCCGCTGGCGGAATTCCACCTTCCCCTACAATGTAGTCATTGTGAGGGTTCTCTTTCAATAAAGACAGGTTTATATGGCTTTATCTTCTAAGGCTGTGAGGGATGGTAGGCAGTTGCAAGACGTGTTCAGCTGTGCCCTCGGGATGTACTTTGGTATAAGTGTGGAAGCCAAATGTGTGTCGTTCAACACAGTGACAGTAAGCCTTAGTTCTCTGGGGCACTACATAATTAGATGGGTCTGAAGAGGGGGAATGAAAACAATGTATAGCTATGAGTGCATCTCTATGCTCTTGCCTTATTCTCTTTATTTGCCTCTTTTCTTCTAACCTGGTGCCACCCTCCCTCCAGTCCTACATAATTTCGGTTATTTTTGGGTATACAGGCTCTTTAGGTCAAATAATAGTCGTATCAAGTACCTGGCCGTAAGATTAGGGCTAGTGATGAACAAAACGACCCAGTTAGATTTCTTACCAACCAGTAAACTGGCCAAGGCACCTCTCAGTGGGAAGAGTGAAGCAAGAAGGCTCCTTAAATCCTGTTTACATTTCAGAAAATCCAAAACGAGCTTTTTCAATAGAGTGTGGCTAGAAAGCATAGAGAATCTTAGCCGCAGTTGACATGGCTTCCTACCAGCCCAGGGAAGTGTATTCCGTGGAGGTGCAAATCAAATCCAGGTGATAAGAGGGCTTACCCGGCAATGGGGCTAAGCAAACTCTGATGACACTGAAGACGGACAATCAAGAAAAGAACGTGGAATACTTCTTTGACACCTAAGAGATTAAAAAAGTTTCATGTCAGTAACTTGATAGCTTGGTTGAAGTTACTTGTTATTGGAAGCTGATGACAATGTGTACAGAATGTACTGTTTTGAAAATAAAGTGAACTTAAAACACGCAGGTCTTTCCCATACGGCTGCATGCTTCCCTTGGTTCTTCGCAACTGGTCTTATCTAACAGTTATGCGCTGTTACAAAACTGTTATGTCTTATGCGCAGCGTGTGTCTATTCCTTGCTGCTCCGTTAAATTGGGGGGGCCCGCGGAGAGAGAGACTCGTTCTAGTCTCTCCGCAGGCCTGTTCGGGAGGACAGGAAGTGGCGCGGGCGCGCTGGATTGGTTTTCAGGTAAGTGGGGGTGGGATTAGGAGAAGGGTTATAAGGGGGTAAGAGGGTGGGGTCGGCCTCTTTTCCGGGCCGACCTAGAGGGGAAAGGGCGATTTAACCACCCACCCGCCCAACAGATAGGAAAGGGGATAGGTATGGTGATAGTTAGAGGGCGTTTCAGAAGATGTTTTGGGTAGGTAGTTTTCGACGTCAGTTAGGGCAGGTGATGTTTTCAAAGTTTTGGCAGGAAATGGGGGAGAGCCAGATGCGGGCTTGTCCCCCTTCCAGGGGGAAAAACGAGGTGAAGGATCAGAATGGGGGGGGTGGGATATTACAAACAAGGAGGGCATGAAAGGAATAGGGCAGTGCCTAGGGGAGGAGATTTGAAGAGAGCCATAGGAAGAGAGAGTGAAGGGCATAGGGAAGCTCTAAAGTTAAAGTTGGGCAAAAGGGAGTTATACAGTTAAAAGTTATTTGAAGTTTATGTTTAAATCCTGTCCTAAATAAATGACCTTTTACACCAGCTATGAGTGTCGCTGTATATGTGTCCCGATCAGACCCGACTCAGCAGTCAGCAGTGTGATTCTGATAACATGGCGGATGCCTTCAGTGGCACCGCAGCTTGCCAAGCTGGCACGCATGAAACAGTCTTCTGTTTCCTTTCTCCTTCCCCATTCGTCGGTTTGAAGTGAATTGTTTAGCCTAACTTTCATAATTGTGCCCACAATCACTAGACGTTCCAAACCTCCAAGGACTGAGTCGTAGTTTGTCTTTAATTTCTTTTCCAACTCGAGGAAAAGGCAATTAAAGTATAAAAGTACTGTTTAGATGCTTCAGTGAGTATGATTAGTACAGCATCCATTTTAGGACATCCTCATTCCTCACTCCTCATCCCTACTTCTCATCCCTGCTTCTCATCCATCATCCCTACTTCTCTTCCATCATCCCTACTTCTCTTCCATCATCCCTACTTCTCATCCCTGTGTCTCATCCCTGCTTCTTATCCATCATCCCTGCTTCTCATCCATCATCCCTGCTTCTCTTCCATCATCCCAATTTCTCTTCCATCATCCCTACTTCTCATCCGTCATCCCTGCTTCTCATCCATCATATATCATCTCTACTTCTCATCCATCATCCCTACTTCTCATCCATCATACATCATCCCTACTTCTCATCCATCACCCCTACTTCTCATCCATCATCCCTGCTTCTCATCCATCATCCCTACTCCTTATCCCTGCTTCTCATCCATCATACATCATCCCTACTTCTCATCCATCATCCCTACTTCTCATCTATCATCCCTGCTTCTCATCCCTCATCCCTGCTTCTCATCCCCAATTCTCATTCATCATTCCTACTTCTCATGCCTCAGCAATCATCCCTACTCCTCATCCATCATCCCTACTCCTCATTCCTCATCCCTCAGTCATACCAACACATTTTCAGTTTTTGTGAAACACACCTTCACACTGATTGGTTAGTAACAGCCAATCAGAGTTATGAGAGAAAGCTGCATTCTTACAGCTCTGCTAGTTTGGGAAATACAGAGACCACAACTAGTCCCATAAATCAGCTCTTGGAGAAAGGGTTATACAGTTCATCTACAGTTCATGGAAAATCTCTCTGGTTTCAGAAAAGAAAAACAGCTCTCAGAGATAAAAGCAGCCTCAGATGTAAACATGTTATTTGTTACAAATAAAAAGCAGAATTGGATTTAAACCTTTTTATTTGATACAAATAACAAGAAACCAGAAAAGGTTTGGACTAATTGGATTGCACTGTCACCAGAGTTGATTTTAAACATTTTGTTTCTACACATGAAAATGAAACCAGAAAGGTTTTCGGTTGAACTGTAGATGACCTGTATAAGCCTTTCTCCAAGAGCTGATTTATGGCCCAGGCTGTGGGCTCCTTGTATTTCCCAAACCAGCAGAGCTTTCTGCAGAGGCCTGTGCAAACAGAAAAACACTAAGTTAAATAAAATGAAATATTGTGCAGCCTTGAATTCACTGGAAACAAACACATAGTTGCATTTCCTCTCCTCCCTCTTCACCCACCATGTACAATGAGGAGGTTGTTTTTCATTGAAATAGAATGCAGCTCTCTCTCATAACTATGATTGGCTGTTCCCAACCAATCAGTGTGAAGGTGTGTTTCACAAAACTGAAAATGTGTTGGTATGACTGAGGGATGAGGAATGAGGAGTAGGGATGATGGATGAGGAGTAGGGATGATGGATGAGTCATGAGAAGTAGGAATGATGGATGAGAAGTAGGGATGAGAAGCAGGGATGAGGGATAGGGATGAGGGATGAGAAGTAGGGATGATGGAAGAGAAGTAGGGATGAGAAGCAGGGATGAGGAGTAGGAGTGATGGAAGAGAAGCAGGGATGATGGAAGAGAAGCAGGGATGATGGATGAGAAGTAGGGATGATGGATGAGAAGTAGGGATGATGTATGATGGATGAGAAGCAGGGACGATGGATGAGAAGTAGGGATGATGGATGAGAAGTAGGGATGATGGATGATAGATGAGAAGTAGGGATGATGTATGATAGATGAGAAGTAGGGATGATGGATGAGAAGCAGGGATGAGGGATGAGGAGTAGGGATGATGGATGAGAAGCAGGGATGATGGATGAGAAGTAGGGATGATGGAAGAGAAGCAGGGATGATGGATGAGAAGTAGGGGTGATGGATGAGAAGTAGGGATGATGTATGATGGATGAGAAGTAGGGATGATGGATGAGAAGTAGGGATGATATATGATGGATGAGAAGTAGGGATGATGGATGACAAGTAGGGATGATGGAAGAGAAGCAGGGATGATGGATGAGAAGTAGGGATGAGGGATAAGAAGCAAGGATGAGACGCAGGGATGAGAAGTAGGGATGATGGAAGAGAAGTAGGGATGATGGATGAGAAGTAGGGATAATATATGATGGATGAGAAGTAGGGATGATGGAAGAGAAGTAGGGATGATGGATGAGAAGTAGGGATGATGAATGAGAAGCAGGGATGAGAAGTAGGGATGAGGAGTGAGGAATGAGGATGTCCTAAAATGGATGCTGTAGATTAGGATGTTTGCAATCCCTATAAACTACCCCATGGCTAGTCGAATAGAAGCATTTAAAATCATTAAGACGCTCATGTTTTGTGAAAGTGCGTACACGCACGTTATAAGCAGTAATGCAAACACAGAACAACCCTCTTAACCCCTTCGCTGCCAGGCCTTTTCCCCCTCCTGTGCCAGGCCTTTTTTTGGCTATTTGGGGCAGTTTGCGCTTTGGCCCTCATAACTTTTTGTCCACATAAGCTAGCCAAGCCAAATTTGCGTCCTTTTTTTCCAACATCCTAGGGATTCTAGGGGTACCCAGACTTTGTGGGTTCCCCTGAAGCAGGCCAAGAAATTAGCCAAAATACAGTGACATTTTTTTTTTTTTCAAATAAATTGGAAAAAGTGGCTGCATAACAGGCTTGTGGTTTTTCCCCTGAAAATGGCATCAACAAAGGGTTTGCGGTGCTAAAATCACCAGCTTCCCAGCTTTCAGGAACAGGCAGACTTGAATCAGAAAACCCAATTTTTCAACACAAATTTGGCATTTTACTGGGACATACCCCATTTTTACAATTTTTTTTTGCTTTCAGCCTCCTGCCAGTCAGTGACAGAAATGGGCGTGAAACCAATGCTGGATCCCAGAAACCTAAACATTTCTGAAAAGTAGACAACATTCTGAATTCAGCAAGGGGTCATTTGTATAGATCCTACAAGGGTTTCCTACCGAAAATAACAACTGAAAAAGAAAAATATTGAAATTGAGGTGAAAAAAACAGCAATTTTTCTCTACGTTTTACTCTGTAATTTTTCCTGCAATGTCAGATTTTCAAAAGCAATATACCGTTCCGTCTGCTGGACTCCTCTGGTTGCGGGGATATATAGGGCATGTAGGTTCATCAAGAATCCTAGGTACCCTGAGCCAATAAATGAGCTGCACCCTGCAGTGCGTTTTCATTCTATACCGGGTATACAGCAATTCATTTGCTGAAATATAAAGAGTGAAAAATAGCTATCAAGAAAACCTTTGTATTTCCAAAATGGGCACAAGATAAGGTGTTGAGGAGCAGTGGTTATTTGCACATCTCTGAATTCCGGGGTGACCATACTAGCATGTGAATTACAGGGCATTTCTCAAATAGATGTCTTTTTTACACACTCTCATATATTTGGAAGAAAAAAATGTAGAATAAGACAAGAGGCAATAACACTTGTTTTGCTAATCTATGTTCCCCTAAGTCTCCCGATAAAAATGATACCTCACTTGTGTGGGTAGGCCTAGCGCCCGCGACAGGAAACGCTCCAAAACGCAAAGTAGACACATCACATTTTTTTAAAGAAAACAGAGGTGTTCTTTGCAAAGTGCCTACCTGTAGATTTTGGCCTCTAGCTCAGCTGGCACCTAGGGAAACCTACCAAACCTATGCATTTTTGAAAACTAGAGACCTAGGGGAATCCAAGATGGGGTGACTTGTGGGGCTCTGACCAGGTGTTGTTACCCAGAATCCTTTGCAAACCTCAAAATGTGGCTAAAAAAACACATTTTCCTCACATTTTGGTAACAGAAAGTTCTGGAATCAGAGAGGAGCCACAAATTTCCTTCCACCCAGCGTTCCCTTAAGTCTTCCGATAAAAATGATACCTCACTTGTGTGGGTAGGCCTAGCGCCCGCGACAGGAAATGCCCCAAAACGCAACGTGCACACATCACATTTCTTTAAAGAAAACAGAGGTGTTTTTTGCAAAGTGCCTACCTGTAGATTTTGGCCTCTAGCTCAGCCGGCACCTAGGGAACCTAACAAACCTATGCATTTTTGAAAACTAGAGACCTAGGGGATTCCAAGATGGGGTGACTTGTGGGGCTCTGACTAGGTTCTTTTACCCAGAATCCTTTGCAAACCTCAAAATTTGGCTAAAAAAACACATTTTCCTCACATTTTGTTGACAGAAAGTTCTGGAATCAGAGAGGAGCCACAAATTTCCTTCCAAACAGCGTTCCCCCAAGTCTCCTGATAAAAATGATACCTCACTTGTGTGGGTAGGCCTAGCACCCGCGACAGGAAATGCCCCAAAACGCAACGTGGACACATCACATTTTTGGAAAGAAAACAGAGGTGTTTTTTGCAAAGTGCCTACCTGTAGATTTTGGCCTCTAGCTCAGCCGGCACTTAGGGAAACCTACCAAACCTGTGCATTTTTTAAAACTAGAGACCCTGGGGGAATCCAAGATGGGGTGACTTGTGGGGCTCTGACCAGGTTCTGTTACCCAGAATCCTTTGCAGACCTCAAACTTTGGCTAAAAAACACGTTTTCCACTCATTTCGGTGACAGAAAGTTGTGGAATCTGAGAGGAGCCACAAATGTCCTTCCATCCGGCGTTCCCCCAAGTCTCCCGATAAAAATGGTACCTCACTTGTGTGGGTAGGCCTAGCGCCCACGAAAAGAAATCGCCCAAAACACAACGTGGACACATCAAATTTTTTCATAGAAACCAGTGCCTACCTGTGGATTTTGGCCTCTAGCTCAGCTGGCACCTGGGGAAACCTAGCAAACCAGCGCATTTTTGAAAACTAGAAACCCAGGGGAATCCAAGATGGGGTGACTTGCGGGGCTCTTACCAGGTTCTGTTACCCAGAATCCTTTGCAAACATCAAAATTTGGCCAAAAAAACACTTATTCCTCTCATTTCGGTGACAGAAAGTTCTGGAATCTGAGAGGAGCCACAAATTTCCTTCCACCCAGCATTCCCCTAAGTCTCTCGATAAAAATGGTACCTCACTTGTGTGGGTAGGCCTAGTGCCCACAAAAGGAAATGGCCCAAAACACAACGTGGACACAACACATTTTTTCACAGAAAACAGAGGTGTTTTTTGCAAAGTGCCTACCTGTGGATTTTGGCCTCTAGCTCAGCCGGCCCCAGGGCGTGGCAGAAATGGCCTAAAATAAATTTGCCCCCCCAATTCCCCGTGAGTGACCCTTGCCTACGGGATCGCTCCCCACCGTGACATTGGCGCCAAAGAAAAAATCCCCGGTGCCTAGTGGTTTCTGCCCCCTTGGGGGCAGATTGACCTAAAATCGGCCAATCTGCCCCCAAGGGGGGCAGAAATGGTCTAAATACAATTTGCCCCCTGGGGAGCGACCCTTTCCTAATGGGTCACTCCGCATCTCTAAAAAAACAAACAAACAAAAAAAAAAAACATTTGCCCTGGCGCCTAGAAGTTTCTGCCCCACTGGGGGCAGATCGGCCTAATAATAGGCCGATCTGCCCCCAGGGGGGGCAGAAATGGTCTAAAATAAATTTGCCCCCCCAAACCCCTCCCCGGGAGCGACCCTTGCCTACAGGGTCGCTCCCCCTGCGTGACATTGGCGCCAAAAAACAAATCCCTGGCTTCCCCTTCCATCCCTGCCTTGGGGGGGTGGGTGGGGTGCACCAGTTCCTGTGACTTGGACGAGGTGACCTCGTCCAAGGCACACGGGAACTGTAGCCTTGGACGAGGTCACCTTGTCCAAGACACAGAAACGGTAAAAGGCCACTATAAGCGCGGACAAACTAATATAAATCCACCTATACACTCAGACTAGCAGACATACAGCCACACGTCTCAGTCAACACGTGTGTTAACCACTATAGCAAACAGAGGCACGAATGCACACATTACACAGTCAAAGGCAACACACATACAGGCGCACATAAGCAGACAGACAAACGGAAGGATGGCTGGCCTAACAAAATGATGAATAGATTGAGGGATGCATACCTGAAAGGATGCTTAGCTGGGGAAAGCGAAACAGTCTTCACTTATGTTTATTTTGCAGTCCTGTCAGAGAGAAAATGAGGCGCAAGTCTGATAAATGATTGCAGTCACTGCCTGTTCAATGCTTCACCTATGCCAAGAAAAAATGCCTCTTGCCGGTGATGGAAGACTTCAATCTGCGTGCCCATCAAAAACTGTTCCCCTTTGCAGGGACTGAAAATAGGCCCTGCAAAAGACCAGATGATGGACGGAATAAAGAACATTGCAAATATTCACCCCCAGTCGCACAGATCTGTGTTTAATCCATCGTTTATTTGCCCACACACCACCCCAGTTTGGACCCAGCCATATGCAAATCAGTCTTGACCCTGTTCCCAGTGATGACAATCCCTAGGCCCAGATCTCTGCACTGGGGGTGAATGTTTGACATTGTTCAGCATCTGTCCATCACTTGTTCTTTTAACATTTGTCGTCCTAAGTGGGAAGAGTGTGCCCAGACGTGGGTCCCTTGCTCCCCATGCCACTAGAGTCAAGCTAGCCTGTCTGATGAGGGGTGTTACCCTGAAACCCGTCCCAGGATGCTTGTTTCCAGTTCAAGGAGGACCTGGCTTGGCAGTTCGGGCTGGACTGTTCCCATGGGGAGCAGGGTGAAGACTGAATTGGATATGGCTGGGTTCAAACTGGAATGGCATGGGTAGCAAAAAACGATGGATTTAGGCCCAGATCTCTGAACTCGGGTGAACGTTTGACATTGTTCAGCATTTGGTCCATCACTTGTTCTTTTTGAAAATAGGCCCAGACACCAAAATAAAGTTGCTGCGCACTAGTGAAATAAAGAACTCAAAAAGTGGCCAATTTTTGCAAAGTGTGAAAAAATGCTTCATACTTGTTTGCAATGGATGGAAGACTGCATGGATTTGTGCTTGCTGCAGGCAATGTTTGTTTCAATATCATGGAAATCAAAATTAAAAACCGGCCCAGCAGACCACAAAGCAGGCCCTCATAGAGGCAAAAAAAAACAACAAAAAAAACACCCACACACTGATCAGTCAAAGTAGCTTTTTTGGGCATTGCCTGATTGCCCTATAAGCCAGTTCTACCCTTCCTCTCTGGAATAAAGGTAACTTTGCAATGCAGTCTTATGCACCTTCAAACTTTGACTTGTTTTATTTAATGAAACATATGTAGAAGTGCAGTTCAGTCAGTTTAGTCAATCGGTGTCCAGCTGGCCCTTGAGATTGTTCTCTGGTATCAAACGTATAGCAGAGCATTGCACTTTGCATTCTACAAGTTAGATCTGAGTTTTATGATGTTGACGATTTGGCATGTATTGTTTTGCTGCTTTAATGAGATTTAATGTGTTTCCTATGTTCACCTTTAGCTAAAACGTGTATTTACCAGCATGAATAAAAGCAGTCTTGAAAAGTACAAATTCTTGTCGTTTGTATACCTTTCTGAAATTTATATTTTTTGTTTACTTGAGTGTAAAGACCTGAATGATGCATGCAGTGCAGCAAATAATTTAAACATGACAGGCCAGACGATAACAGCCCCTAAATTATTGTGGAATTATGGGCTTCATTCTGAGCCAAAGAATCCCTCTCACAGAGAAATTATGTTGTTCTTTGAAATCACTTTTCTTTTCACGTCCTCTTTGCCTATTACTGTTGTGATTTACAAATCAACAGGTGCAGCCTATTCTTAAGAGCGGAGAGCCCCCCTCCTTTTTGCAAACACGAAGAGTGTCTTTCAGGTTGAGCAAAGATCAGCCTGACAGCTCCCGTCTTTATGTTCTGATCAGACAGCAAGGAACTAGACATGTGCCAGATGCACAGGCGCCTAGCTGCCTGAGCTAAAGTTTGCCAACCTGAGGATTTCACAGCCTTGTGGGAATGAACTGCTCAGACCGGTAAAGCACCTTGAGGTTCTCTTCCTCATGATGAGAGGGCACCTCACAGATAGACTCAGACCTGAATGCTTCAGTTTTAGGCCCTGAAGTGCCCAGGGCCGGATGTCAATCAGTGACACCTCGTCGCAGAGTGGGGTGGGGTCAGTAACTCTCAATAAAACCATCCCACTCTGTGACAAGTAAGGGACAGCTGCCTCATTTCATTGGCTGCCCAGGAGCCTTGGAGACTTCCCTCCACTACCTGAGATTACTGCTGCAGCCCAGTAAGTTTGCCTTTTAAAAAAAATGTTTTAATGTTTAGTGCATGCATGCATGTGTTTTTGTCATAATGCATGTGTGCTGTGAATGGGTGTATGTATATGTGAAAAGTGGGTGTATTTGTGCTTGCTTGCGAATGTATGGGTGTGAGTGAATGTGCCTGTAAATGGCTGAGTCTACATATGTGTTTGCGTGTTTGACCCACCTCCCCCCCCCACCTGCTCAACTTACTGGTCGCCGCTGCAAATGAGCAATTATATCAAACGCCTGACCCAACCATGAACCATGTTTATCCATTGATTTGCCATGAATGTGTTTAAGGACACCCATAAGCAAGCACTGGCTAGTAGTAGTTGGCGTTGCCTTTGCTTTTTCTGTTAAATAACCTCCTTGGATTCATGTGCACCTACAGTTGCCATCTTTGAACGGTTCTGGTAAAACATTATAAATACAGCCAGGGATGTCCTCCATGGAAGTGCATGCATCACAGAGAGTGAGAGGGGGTGGTGGCGAAGTGAAGAGAGAAGTAGAACTTGGGGTAGAGAGCAACAAAACACATAAACTCCAGTGGAGTGCTTAAAGGAAAGAAAAACTTAGGCCCTCATTCTGACCCTGGCGGTCTTTGACCGCCAGGGCGGAGGACCGCGGGAGCACCGCCGACAAGCCGGCGGTGCTCCAATGGGGATTCCGACCGCGGCGGTAAAGCCGCGGTCGGACCGGCACCACTGGCGGGGTCCCGCCAGTGTACCGCGGCCCCATTGAATCCTCCGCGGCGGCGCAGCTTGCTGCACCGCCGCGGGGATTCTGACCCCCCCTACCGCCATCCAGATCCCGGCGGTCGGACCGCCGAGATCCGGATGGCGGTAGGGGGGGTCGCGGGGCCCCTGGGGGCCCCTGCAGTGCCCATGCCACTGGCATGGGCATTGCAGGGGCCCCCGTAAGAGGGCCCCTACATGTATTTCACTGTCTGCTGTGCAGACAGTGAAATACGCGACGGGTGCAACTGCACCCGTCGCACAGCTTCCACTCCGCCGGCTCGATTCCGAGCCGGCTTCATCGTGGAAGCCTCTTTCCCGCTGGGCTGGCTGGCGGTCTGAAGGAGACCGCCCGCCAGCCCAGCGGGAAAGTCAGAATTACCGCCGCGGTCTTTCGACCGCGGAACGGTAACCTGACGGCGGGACTTTGGCGGGCGGCCTCCGCCGCCCGCCAAGGTCAGAATGAGGGCCTTAGTTCCCTGAAGATAAGCAACCTTTTTAGTGAAAGCATACAAGTTAACCAATCAGAACTCTGGGACCAAAATACTCCTTTGCTGTAGGAACACAAACATAGGGAGAAAAGCCTTCATATATGAAGAAGTGAAAACTGAGATAAGCAGCAAAGCCATCCCGTCTTAAGCAAAGCCTATTCCGTGTATATTGGAAAAAATAGGTCTGGCCAACAGACAGACAAAGCTGAGCCCTAAACAGGTGAGTAGACATGCAAGGACAGTTATATTAAAAAGCATGTCTGGCAGTTATACAATGCAGTGTCTCATCATTATTCTCTAAACCCTTACTATTTACACCGATGACAGACAAGGATTGGTAATCTGATCCAGTCTTCCCATTGCCTACATACTTTAAGCCAATGGACTGCTTAGTCAACAACTCTGTCATTAGTCTTAAACTACTATTTCTCTTTTCTTGTTTCTGTCCCAGACCTTTTTGAATTATTGTATTTATTTGTTCCACCACCCCTCCTAAAGACAGCTGTATATCTCTTTATTTCCATAAAAAGGTCTACTATAGTGACTTCTGAGCCTTATCTCATAGTGTCTTAACTCTTGACCCGTTGTTCTAAAAAGACTCCTTTACCGTAGTAGGATTCTCATCTCACATATAATATTTATAACCGATGCACATTTAAATCTTCTCTTTAGCTCACCTCTCTGTTGAAAACAGCCAGGCTAAAGTGAAAATCAGAAGAAGCAAGTCTTGGTGATGAGAAGTGAAACAGAAGGAAAGGAACATTCTCAATCATGCTTTCCAGCATTTCCATCTTCATCATAGTTCATAGATCTTGATCTGACAAGGAACAGACTTGCCACCAGAAAGGTAGGGGATGAGGTTGGGAAAGAAAGGTAATTAGTACTTCAGGACATGGAAGCATTTCCAGTGTAGTGTCCTCAGTAGGGGATGAACCAATGAAATAGAAGAGGTATATTGACATTGTATATTACAGCTTCACTATGTAGGAGGGTGTAAGGTATGTGTCAGACATTAATGGACAACAAGTGAGGCGTTTATTATTTTATTGATACTTAAAGCTATGTTTGTAGTTAGTGGTTAAACTGTTAGGGTTGTTTAAATAATAGTCTTTGGTCCGATCTGAGGAGCTCTTCCTCCTTAATAGCATATGTTGCTCTCTCCACTCAACGCGGTCCGGGTCGGGAGATAAATGAGTCAGGTATGACCTGTAAAAGAAAAATAACTCTTCTTAAGCCATGGGTCCGCAGTCAAGACACAGCTGTCGGTTCCTCAGTGCTCGTCTCTCCTGTAGGGTCCCGCTTCTCAGTTCTCTGTTTTCTGTTGACTTATACATCCACCAAAGTTTCCCATCCTCCTATGGCGCAAGTTGTTATATCCTGTCACTGGTTGTCCTCTTGTCCTTTTCCCATAGGCATCTTTGTCCTGCTGCTCCACTCCTCGTGCTTGGGTCTCCTGCATCTCTCTCTCTCCTGTTGAGGATCCAGACTGCATCTCCTGCAGCATTTTTATCACGCTTGAAATTCCTCCCGGCTCCAACAGCTGCATTAGGGTTTCCAGTCCACATCACCATTGGAGACTGGAACGTCGCTCTCCACTGGTCCTGGCCCCAACCTGGCGGCCATGATGGAAATCCTGTTCTCCACACACAGGACTCAGTTACAGAGCGTTCAGTGAGAAGGCTCGCATAGCAGTTGAATACCCTTTGGATTGTCATTTTTTGGCACCCAACATATCTCCACAAGGTTAATGATAGATGTGTGTGGGAATAAGATCTTTGGTATTATTGACTTGCCCACGGAACTTCTCCCCGATCTTAGTTACAGTAATTTTTGGGATGATAGTCCGCACATAATAGCTGTTTGGGAAGAAAGACGCCACACCGCCTTATTGTGTGTAAAAGGCCACTTTATTGGAAACATGTGCACTTACAACCATAAGATACCCTTGGCCTAAACGCCTCACAAAACTAACACCTCACTATACATTGAGTTATCCTATCATACATCCCCTGACCTACCCTCCCCTCCCTTTCTCTTACCACATGGCCTCTTACTACCCCTTACATTGTACTGATTCCTTGCTGAAATCCATTGTCAAGTTAATAGTCTCCTGCTGCTTCCTACCCCTTGAACGGGCAAATCCTGAAAAAACCCTTAATGTCCACCTATTCTTGTCTGAGTTGTCTTGCTGCCGTCCAGTCCTTTCCCACCTGCCAATGCCTTGTCAGTTCTGCCGTCCCCCACCCTGTTCTCATAGTCCTGTGCACTCTCTCCTTTTTCTGCCCTCCCCCTTAGTAGGCGGGCGCATCCGCTGACCGATCTCATTCTTACCTTTCGCCCAACTAGGCTTTTAGGACCTCCTTTAACTGGAGCAGGTACATCTCCATGCCCATGAAGGACAGGTGTACTCCGTCACCCCTAAAGAAATTCCCGATCCTCAAAACGAAGATCCTCGTGCTCCAAAACTGAAATACCATAACACCCGCAAAACACCTTCATTTCTTTATTGATCTTCTACCTGGCCCCCAGTTTCTGTGCCACTCTCCAAATCCTATGCGCCACAAAGGCCGTCCATATCAAGTGACATCCGTACCATTGTCTCCGAATCTCCAACAAGTCCGCCTTCGTGGCCTTGAACACATCCAACCCCATCTTCTTCACTAAGTCATTCTCACCTAAGTGTAGTAATAAAACATCAGGACAGGAGCTGCGGCCCTTTTCCGCCTGCAATGTCGCCAACAACTGCTCCCACTGCATTCCCTCTTTTCCCACCCATCGAACTCTATATCTCTCCTTATCCAAACCCAAGTTAACCCCAATGGCTGTTTGCCCTGCTTGTCTGTGGACCCACTTGACAAAAGAATGTCCGACGAGCCATATGGAGAGGAATTGCGTCTCTGGATCCTACACCGAACCTGCAGCAGGAGAAAAAGATGTTAATGTTTATTCCGCCACTCCAGAACCCCACGTCTGACATAATGCTTATACGCATCCGACCTCCACCTCCCCATCCGCATTATCTGTCCGGAATCCCAGCCCCGCAATCCAGCCTCTGTCGCCATGCCTATGCGAAATGAGTGTGTGCCAAAACGAGATGCATCCTGCCCCACATACTCCAGACTCGCTTGAAGCACTGTTAACAGCTGCCGAGCAGTTACCTTTGCCCCGTTGTTATGTAGGAATACCTCTTCACCCACGTGCCCCTTCTATTTCAGCGCTTTACCCAACCTTACCGGGCATATTGTAGACACCGGATACTTTGCCAGCACCACATGCGCCCCCATCCCTTGCTGATCCGTCTTAGAACTCTTAAGTCTCAGAATTACCGACCCCCGAAAAACCACATCATCCCATTGCAACCCCGGCTTGGTCCCGGACCCCAGAAGCTCCGACACCCTGAATGCCCCAAAAAACATCCAAGACATTAGCGTCTTGAAGAGTAGACTTTCCATCGAATCATAGCATACACCCCCCAGACTGTTAATGACATCCTTCCACAATCCCAACGACATGGGCTGTTTCCCTGTGTCTTTCTTCCCTTGCCCAACCATCTAGAATCTGCTGACCCAATTCGCCAGCGGATGGGGCATACCCCCAGAAGAATTTTCCCCAAAAAGGCGATACCACTAATTTTCCTGCTATGGTAATACGCAACTGGCGTCCCTCCACCATTGCCATAATAAAACGCAACACATCTGCCACTCTTCCTTTCACATCTGGGTGCCACCTTGCCCTTGATTGCCTGAACTCCTGCCAAGCCCGAACGTAAGCCTGCCGTGTAGAGGGAGCAGAGAATTCAACACCAACCTGAACATCCTCTCTCTCCCACTGACCATAAGGCTACTGGCATCCGTGTCCTGGCAAGGGCTCGCCCGCAACGAGCCCATGGAATCGCTCCCACTGTGAACGAGACAAGTCATCTGCGATGTCATTGTTCACTCCTGGTACATGTCTTGCCCTACATTGTATACCTTGGCGCAAGCAGTGTAACACAAAAACGCGCAGCAGTTGCGGACGCGTGCCGATTGCCTGTTCACTACTTGGACCACCGCTAGGTTGTCGACTCTAAAGAGTACTTTCTGATGCTCCAGTAATTGTCCCCATATGACCACCGCAACCACCAACGGGAACAATTCCAAGAAAGCTATGCTCCTCCCCACTCTGGTCCACAATGCCGGCCAAGATTCAGCGCAAAACTTCCCCTGCCAATACAAGCCAAAACCTGACGCCCCCACCGCATCTGAAAAAATCTGCACGTCCCAGTCAAATGTCCGCCATGACCATAAGGGAATCCCATTGAACTGCTCTAAAAAGACGCACCACACCCGCAAGTCCTCCTTCACGCCCACCCGTAGTCGAACATGATGGGGCGGTAAATGGCTCCCCGCCAACGAAAGTGCCAAACGTCTGCAAAATGTCTATCCCGCTCTCACCACTCGATAAGCAAAATTCAGAGGCCCCAGCAACACCGGAACCTCTCTCACAGTGACTTTGTTTTTCCTCACCATGTCCGTTATTGCGATAATCATGGTCCTCTTTTTATCCAAAGGCAACTTAGCCACCATCAAATTTGTATCTAACTCAATCTCTAAAAAAGTAAATGCTGTGGATGGTCCTACAGTCTTTTCAGGGGCTGGGGGCACACCCAGGTCCCCCATTATGTCCTGGAACTGCCGGAGGATGACGCACAATCGTCTGTGTAGGCGGGTGTCTTCCACCGCGCCTACAGACTCCTCCGACTGGCGCCGTTCACGCACGTCGGAGGACGGAGTCTTCCGTTCCCATGACAACATGGGCACGGCAACAGACGCCTGGGACTCGGATTTCCGGGTCCCGGGCACAGAAATGGATGACGGACTTCTGAAGACAGAGGAGGAGTTTCAGACGGCGTCTGAGGCGAGAGGAGAAAACCGAGAACGAAAGAAAACGGCGGCAGCAGCAGTTTCAGGAAGAAGCGAGACCGGGAATCCGGAGCTGCCCAAACCCTGGACCCCAGTTGGTGAAAATACCAGCCAACAGGAGACGAGTACTGTCCGCCACGCCCCAGGAGGGACGTGGCTCCACAAGGTACGGTCCTTGTTCCAAGGACGCCATAACTTCCTTAAATCACCGAGCATCGGGGAGAGGGGAGCAAGACAGGAGGGGAGGGTGAATGAGGAGGGGGTTTGAAGGGGAATCACTATTGTCATTTATAGTCATCAGGAAGACCAACTTGAGTGATAAGAATAACCTTTTTAGGGGAGCACTAAGGGTGTTTGTGTGTAGCACACCTGTGTCTGTCCTCCCACGCATACACCACTGGTTATCTCTCTCTCTCTCTCTCTCTCTCTCTCTCCCCTCTTGTTCTCTCTTACCCTATTTGTGTGTTAGACGCCCGACTTACCTTCCATTCCGTTCCTTTGTTTTCCGGTACGCCTGGGAGTCCACATTCAGTCAACGCCAGTCAAGAGGGGAACCTATAGAGAACACGAAGAGAAAGAGACAGTAAAGAGGAAAAGAACATGGAGCACTAAATCAACATTACTTTATTTTATTGTTTCACAAACTCTGTAATAAATAAGCACTGTCACCTAAAAACGCCTCAGAGTCCTTCGTACCACCCGCCCACCCCACTACAATCTGATTCCGCTGGAGCCACAAACAAGAAGTTGTCCAGATAATGCGTCACCGCTGTATGTCCTGTGGCACTGGAAAATATCCACTGCAAGCAAGTACTGAAATGCTCAAATAACGAGCAGGAAATAGAACAACCCATGGGCAACGTTTTGTCGACATATCATTGACCCTGAAACTGAATGCCTAGCAACTCAAAATCATCAGGATGCACCGGCAGGAGGTGAAAATATGTCCGTGTTAGCCATCAAGGCCTTCTCCCCAAACACCTCCACCATGTCAATTGCGACATCCACCAACGCATACGATACCTTGGTCAGCGCCTCCAGAATGAAGTCATTGACCGATAACCCCTCCGGCCAAGAGAGGTGGTGAATGAGCCGAAACTGGCCTGTTTCTTTTTTGGGGACAGCTCCAATAGGAGAAACAATGAGATTATCTAATGGCCAATCTACAAAAGGTCCCTCCATCCTACCTTCTGCTATTTCCTTGTCAAGTTTCTGTTGTACAATTGCCTCCCGTCCCGTTACGATTTGAGGTTGTCTGCCCACTGACGCACTCGCAGACCCGTATACTCAAGCCGAAAACTCTCTGAAAAACCGAGAAACAACAATTGCGCTGCTTCCCTGTCATCATACTGATCCAGCCAAAATCGCAACCTGTCCAGCCTAACCGGCGTACAAGCTTTTTCCCAGCGCACCAGGTCCTTCTCTGTATCTATTGGCACCCTGGCTCCGTGTATTAGTACCACCGGAGGCTGTGCTCTGGCCTGATCCTGGCGTCCCAGAATTCCCAGAAGCGTAACAGTGAATGACTGCATGTCTTCCAGTACAGCGTGAGCATTCATGCCGGAATTTGCAGTATTCTCAGATGCACAAACCCTTGTTGTAGTCCCAGCACGCCCCAGACTTGACAGTTCCAGCCCCACTTGCTCCAGTCGTGCCTTTTGCTGTTGCTTCTGCTCCACCTTGGGTGGGTGGTCCCAAAAGGGCCGATATGTAATGGGCAGTCTGCTAGCCGTAAAGACTGTTTTTCCAAATTTTGCAGGACCCATGGAATGCTGCCATAAGTCTGCGTCAATTTCCCCCCATAGAACTGAGTCATCCGCCGCCAACCGCGCCCAGAATTTCTCATCGCACTGAGCCCAGGCATACCCCCCACAATTAACCTACGCTTTCCTTATCACATCCATGTATTTCAAGAGCGCTACTGCCCTCTCTGGGAAGCGCTCGCAATAAACACTGGCATAAATTAAAAAGGCCGCCGTCCAATTTTCAATAGTAATGGGTACCTTTGTCCGCGTAGCCAGCTCATACTCCTCCTCTTTGGAACCTTCCTTGGACCTCATTTCCCTATGTAGTAATTTCAACATCTCCACATACTCAACGCGCCAAATATTTCTTTCGTGGTTAACATCAAATGGGAACCCAGTGGCTTCGCTGTTCCCATGTAGGGAAGCTTTTCTCCTCTTTCCCCCGCTGTCACAGTACCTGTTTCCACCATTTTGTCTTCCTGTCCTCGTGGAGGCGCCCGCTGCACCCCCGCCCCACACCTACTTCAGCCACATAAACTCCTTTATGCAGGCGCTCCTTGACCACATCTACTTTCGCGTCTACCGCCACCGAAACTGCCATGGCAGGCCTCTTACCTGTCATCAGGGACCGGGGCCGCTCCTGAGCCACTCGCCTTGTTCGTTGAAGTCCGTCACCCGTCGCTGTTGCTTCCTGCAACGACTGAACAACAACATTAGACACCCCCCCGGCGCGCACCACCAGTCATCCTCAACCCCTTTCCTCAACTCCCCCTCCTCCATGCTATCCTCATCATAGTCAAGGTCCTCCATCTGTGCCAAACTCTCCGCAGGCAGGGCGCCACCCAGATCCCTTGCCTGTGCGTCATCCGCCTTACCTCCGGAGTGCACCACCACCTTACCCTGTGAGGGTCCTGCATGCTCCGGTTTTGCCCGGTTAGGTCGTGCTCCAAAGAGGCCGCTGCAGCAGGGGGCACAATACCCACTCTGCTACGCCCTCCCCGTGGAACAACCATAACCTCGCCGACCTCTTCCTCCGACCTGTTCCTCGCAGCCATCCAGCTAGCCGCTCAGGCCCACCTTCTATTCCTCCTGGGGTCTACGGGCTACCCATGCCCATCCCAGGTCCATCTGTCCTATCTTGCTGCCCTGCCATGAAATACCCGGGTATCCGGTTAAACCTGGGTCATCCATCCTGTGCCCCCCCCATACTTGCCCGAGCCCTACACTCCTTTCCTCCCAATGCCCCTTCTGGAATCACCTCCCTACTTACCTGGGACTCTGGGCCCCTTGACGGTGAGGGGGGCATACTTTCAGGGTAATACCGTCCTCCTCTACCCCCCCCTCATCCCTTTGGCCTTCATCACTCCAATCCCAAAGGAACTGAGATTTGGAATCAGCCCCACCCATACCTGCTGCTGCCTCCCCTATATCTATGGAGCTGGTCCAATATCCTTCTTCCTGCCATTCATTTTCCAAATCCAGCAATTGTGCCACCTCACCTCCCCACGCCAGCCCCCCACGTACTCACCGGGGCTGCTACTGTGAAGAAACCGTCACTCCCCGGGCCCTCCAACCGCTGTGACCCTACCTGTCTCTCCCCCTCCCCCCTGTACCACTCGTCCCTTCCTGGGGGCTCTCCGCGCGCTGGGAGGCCTGTTCCTCACCCTTTCTTGCCATCGCAAAGACCCCGGCTCATCGCGAGTCCCCGTCTCCCTTCGGCCGTGCAAAGAGCGTGCGGCTACTCCCTTTCCCTGCCCCTTCCCCCTGTCCCGCCCACCAAGAGCCCGAGCCCTCCCCTTTTGCCGAACACTCACCGCCTCCGCATGCACTAAATCCATGCGCCGGGCCTCCTTTAACAAGCGGAGAACTTCCTGGACTTTCGCTTCCGCTGCCATGACTCCGCTCGACCACACCCGGTAGGTCCATTATATTCAGACACCACTTCTCCCCGCCTAACCTTCGCCTACCCGATCCCTCTACTCTACCTACGGTGGAAACCCACCCAAGAGTGGTACGCAGAAGGATTTTTTAAAAATATCTAAAAAAAAATATTCTAGAATTATAACACACCAACTGCCCAGCCAAACTAAATGACTACCACACTACTACCAAAGCAATGACTACACTGTTCCAAAGGATAGTTAAAGGAAACCTACATGTTTAGGAGCAAGAGCCCTCACACATCCTGTCGGATGTCATGCATTGGTTCTAAACCTCAGCGGACATCACCATTTAATTTTATCAGGAAGCAAGAGGATTAGACCAAGATTAAAAACAACATGAAACTGATAATTGAGAGATCATGCTCAATCACTTTCCTAATGGGTAAGGAAATGAAAAATATCACATCCCCTCTAAACACAGGTCAACATGTTTCGCGTCCAGCGGTCCTACCGGATCCTGTGACGCTTCATCAGGACCAACAAAAACACAAAGAAACTTCTGAAGCACAATAGGTAACTAAAGACACTGATAGGTCTCTCTAGAAAAAATTGTTAGTGCACAGTCACTTACATTCAAGCATACTGTCCGTCCGGTCAACTAAACAAACAGGTTGCCCATCCTCAATTCTGGGATAAGGCTCCTTGGGAAGGCACACGCCTAGGACTGTTGCTGGAGGTGAGCAAAGGTCCACAAGTCTTGAACCTACCCCAGCTGTCCTCCCGAATGTCCGATTCTCCAACTGCAACTCCAGGTGGAATTACCAGCCTACATTTAGAAATTAGAGTGAATGCACAGGATGCTCCGGTCCATAGCTACATATTGACTTTGAAATAAAGGGGCAGACGTGCCGACCCCAGATGGGACACAAAGCTTTACTCAGCCCTGAATGACTTATAAATTGCAGCTTTTACCAACTACGGAACACCACCAGGCATATTGCTGCCTTTCTCCTACATTCCCCATATTCCCTGTTCCGTTTTAAATGGGCACTCAATTTTTAATATTTGTTTAACTTGATTGAATTGCATTCAGCAAACAACAGTACAAGCCTACACCAGTGCCAGTCTTAACCCACCCCACACAGCAGTCCCATTCATAATTCAGTTGCAGCTTATATATGTACCCTCATCTCTCATTTATTGTTTTTTTAGTTCAAGCCTCCATCCCCCTCTCCACTCCCGTTCCGCTAAATGGGCTCACAGTTAATATGGTTGAAGGCACCCACAGATGCAGTGACATAATAGATGCAGGGCAACCAATAATTCATGTTTTTTCATTGTGGGCATTTTCTATTGCGCAACATTTTGCTAAAACTTCAGGCACACTTGAAGAAAAGGCAGTTTGCTCTTATGGCCTGTCTTGATGGATCCGATGGATGGTGCTCCAGCTATTTATTTTCAGCATTAAATCCAAAGGTGTCTGACACACTTTCCTTCTCCTTTTCAGGTCTTTACTCACAAAATCCAAATTGGTTGAAACTAACCATGTTCCTCTGTTGAAACAGAAGTGAGAGGCTATGTTAGCCTTGTATGTAGTGAAGGAGGTTATTTCAGCTGAGCAAGTATCATTTTATGTTCGGTGGTTGAATATTCTTCATTTAAGATAGCTAAACAGGAAAATAGAGGTAGAAAGATTCCACATTGTTACCTTGGCTTCTATAACAGCTGCCATTTGAGAATAAGACTGATTGTTTACCCAGGATCTAAAAGATGTTGTTTGTAATATACCATCTGTATAGACATTCTCTAGGGAAATACCAGTTCTCTTATCTGGATGATTTGCATTTTAAAAGCTTCACCAAAAGAAGAGCTAAGTAACCCTGAATAAAGAATAATCAATTTTTTGACTGAACCTGATCACAATTAGCACACAAAGACTCTTAGCGAGACAGTTAAAAATAGAGCCTAATACCTCCCACCATGTTGTGTTACAATCAGCGGCGGCGGCGGCAAATCTCAAGGGGAGGGGTGTTGGGGATTAAAAATGTTTTTTTTTTAGAAAGCTTACTTCTTCCTGTCGAAGCCGCCTCGCTCATCTCCTTTTGGTGCCCCACCGTTCACTGGGACACCAGGACAGGCTCCCCAGCAATCCTGGTGCTGCTTTCATGCCAAACCTAGCATGAAAGCAGCATCAGGATTGGTCTGAGAGAATTGGACTGCTGCTCAGACACTGCCCTGGGGTCTGTGCAGTTTCTCCAAACCTAAGTATGCATGTGTGTTTGTCCGGCCATATACACATGTGCACTTAGGTGCACTCTCTCCTCCTCCCACCCACCCATGACCCAGCCCGCCCCTCCCTTCAGATGCTGCTGGCTGAGCAAGCAGCTGAAATCTAAAACAATAAAGAAATATTGTTTTATTTTTCAGCTCCTGGCTTAGTCAGGGGTGCGATGCTCCTTCGCCATTGCGAAGGAGTCGCCCTAGGTTACAATAATTTCAGAGCAGCCCCTATGGCAGTACAGGCAATAGAGCCTGTAAAATTAAGTTTTCCCTAGAGGAACTTTCAAGATGGTGGACTGGTGAATTTCTGAGGTAATAATGCTCCACTGTACTCCTCTAGTTGTCAAACTGAAAAAGGAATAACACCAGTGCTTACTTCACAAAAAATTAAGTCTCAAGGTCCAAGGTATTTCTCATGGGTCCACTGCAGTTGATGCAAACCACATGACTTTAAATTTCAGGTTTAATCTGAGTTTTATCATTACTTAAGTTAAATTAAACAGTTACATGCTCCACTAATGAACTTTGCTTAAAAATTAAACACACAGCTCCACCATTTGGTGGATTCCCATTAATAGGTGCTGGTATTTACAAATAAGTGCTGATTCCGAGCACCAGAAAACACTGCCACAAAGTAAAACACTGAATAACACCTTAACCCAGAAGATTCAACACCCACAGTAGATGCTTAGGGATACCAGGCATAACTGTAGTGCTGGCAGGCAGAAATAATCTCAGGATGTGTCAGAGCTTACCATACCTTATGGTAAGATCTGCACTGTTGTAGGATGATGATTTTTTTGGTGGCTTTCAAGGTCCCCTGTGTTAAAAGGTAGTCCTCCTGAGTGTCCTCCAACACTGCTGCAGTGGTCGAGTGTCAGACTTTTCATCCTCAGCGTGGTCTCCCTTAACTTTTTGCCTCTGTTTCCCAGGTTGTTGATGTGTGCTGGACTCTGTTTTGCTGTTTTTGTTACTCTAGGCACTTTACCACTGGTAACCAGTGCTAAAGTGCAAGTGCTCCTATACCTATACAAAATGTGTATGTAATTGGCTTATCCATTATTTGCATATTTGATTTATTAGTAAGTCCCTAGTAAAGTGCACTAGAGGTGCCCAGGGCCTGTAAATCAAATGCTACTAGTGGGCCTGCAGCACTGGTTGTGCCACACACATAAGTAGCTCTGTAATCATGTCTCAGACCTGCCACTGCAAGGTCAGTGTGTGCAGTTTTAACTGTAAATACGACTTGGCAAGTGTACCCACTTGCCAGGCCTAAAACTTCCCTTTTCTTACATGTAAGGCACCCCTAAGGTAGGCCCTAGGTAGCCCCAAGGGCAGGGTGCAGTGTATGGTTAAGGTAGGACATATAGTAATGTGTTTTATATGTCCTGACAGTGAAATATTGCTAAATTAGTTTTTCACAGTTTCAAGGCCTGCCCCTTAACATGGGGGCTACCTTTAAATATGATTAAAGTGTAGATTCCCTTTGGGAGTGGATGGACAAGTGGCGTTTGGGGCATCTGAGCTCACAATTCAAAAATACATCTTTTAGTAAAGTTGATTTTAAGATTGTGTGTTTGAAAATGCCACTTTTCGAAAGTGAGTGTTTTCTTGCTTATACCATTTCTGTGACTCTGCCTGTTTGTGGATTCCCTGTCGGGGTCAGTTTGACAGTTGGGCTGGTTGCACCTCACACTAGACAGTGACACAAAGGGAGCTGGGGTGTAGTCTGCATCTCCTGATGAGCCACCTGTGCTAGGAGGGAGGGGAGGAGTGGTCACTCACACCTTAAAGAGCTCTGCCTGCCCTCACACAATGCAGTCTCCAACCCCCTGGTGAGTGTTTGGGGCCTGGCCTGGGCAAGGCAGGATTTCACATTCAAGAGAGACTTCCATCTTGTAAAGATCTCCCAGGGCTTGATTTCGAGCTTGCCTCCTGTTCTTTGAAGTCTCAGAGACAACAAAGACTTCTCTCTGCCAGCACCTGGAGTCTCTGGAGAGACTCCAACTCTGCCCTCTGGTGCCCATCCAGTTCCTGGGACTCTAAGAGGAAGAAATCCACGCACAGAACGCCGTGCGGGGAAAAGATCAACGCAACTCCGATCTGCTGCTGGGAAATTGACGCGCCACCGGCTTCGCAGTTGAAAATAGACGCTCGCCTGTAACTTGACCGAAGAATTGATGAACGGGGCTGTAGAAACGCGTGCAGCATCGCTGACTGAAGCTGGTGAGATCGCAGCCCGATGCAAGTACCGCTGGGCGTGTAAAAACAATGCAAGGCCTGCCTGGACCAGAGACTGCTGACCGGATCGACACATCGCTCGCCTGCAGAGAGAGGAAATGACGCAGCGCGACCCAACGAAAGGAGAAATGACACATGGTCTCGCTCGTGAGTGAAATCGACGCAACGCAAGCCTTTTTTGATGCACACTCGCCCATGCGGGGTTATTTTTGACGCACTCAAGGTACATTCTCACGCTAACAGTGTTAGTGTGTGTTTAAAACTACATGAGGACTCTTTTTGCTTTTGAATTGATAACTTGATTTGTGTATTGTGGATTTTTGTCGTTTTGGTCTTGTTTTGTTTAGATAAATATTTCCTATTTTTCTAAACCTGTGTTGTGTCATTTTGTAGTGTTTTCAAAAAGTTACTATGTGTGTTAATAGAAATACTTTACATCTAGCACTCTGAAGTTAAGCCTTCTGCTCGTGCCAAGCTACCAAGGGGGTAAGCAAGTGTTAGCTGAGGGTGATTCTCTTTTACCCTGACTAGAGTGAGGGTCCTTGCTTGGACAGGGGGTAACCTGACTGCCAACCAAAGACCCCATTTCTAACATCAAGAATATGTTGTATTCACTGTGGGTGCACATGTGAATTCCAGACTTGGATACCACACTGCTACCATTTGACATTCTGGAGTACATAACTGACACCACCAGTGCCTGCATCTCAGGGGCATCCTGTTTAAGTGAGGCAGCCTCGCTGTACCAATTAATTTCATGCGCTAATTCATGCAGCACATCAGGAATGGAGCCGTGTGTTTGGTGGCACATATGAAGAGGCAAAATCGTGTCTCAGTTGGCCATTGAAGGAGCAGGCAAGATTCAAATCGGTGTGCCTGACATTTAGAGGCCACCGTTATACAACATCAGCAGATCTTCAGTGTAACATCCCTAGATAGTGTTCCTCCTTAGATTTATCCTCAGTGAATAACTATTTCGATGTTGTCCCTGTGTTCAGGCTAACCACTAAAGTAAAAAGACACCACCATCAGACATCTCTTGTCTTACACTTTCTCGTTCTGCATTTGAGATAATGTAGAGGGTCACCTTGTGTATTACGTAGCAAAAGGTAGCTAAGCACGTCAAGGGTGCCTTACAGGTGTGTTTTCTTAGTGACTTATCTGAACAAGGAGAGAATGATCCACGTCTCTGCTTCAGATACCTTTTGTGTTTGGTCACTTTATTAATTTCATATATATATAACAAGCAATAAAACAATTGTAAATATGTGTTGAAAATGAAAATCAACGCGAAAAATAAAAGCGTAACAGAAAAATGTACACCTGCTTAACTGCTGTTGAGGTCAGATATATTGGAAGGAATTATGCAAATATACACTCTGAGTTCTAAATTAATAAATCATAATAAGCAGAACTATTCAAATTAAAAAGAGTAGATACAACTACAGCACCAATTGCTTTGATAGCAGGAAGCCTGTTCAGACGTTTGTGCTTGTCCCAAACAAACTTAACGACAATTAACGTATATACTTAGGGGTGGTATAGCATCAGAATAAAGTTGCCAGGTCTATAAATGGGCCGTGTATAACCAAAACTGAATCCCATTGTCAGTAAGAATTGAAGAAGGGAAGCCTTCCCTTTCAAAGAGTTCTTCAAGAAAAGCAATTACATCTCCAGAATCTACGGAATTCACAATCTTGATCTCAGGCCACTAGGAATACATGTCAATAGACACTAGAACATAACGATCTACTGATCCCAATCTCACTGGGCCAAGAATATCTAACGCCACATCCACCCAGGGGCCTGAGGCCTCCTCTCTTATTACCATGGGTTGAACTCTGCACTTTAAATCTTTATCAGATTGAACACATATTTGGCAATCTCTCACCTCTCTCTCCACAATAGTATCCATGGTAGGCCACCAATATGTAGCCCTTAACCTCTCTTTGGTTTTAGAAATACCCATATGACTAGCATGACCATGTGCCACCAATTTCTTCCTCACAGAATGAGGAGGAATCAACTTACTACCTCTTACTAACACCTGGTCAATAACTGCCAACTCATCTCTTACCTGCCAGAAAGGTACTAGAGGCTCTACACAACTCTTTTTTAGTACCCCAACCATACACAGTCATGTCCATTACTTTCTGAAGAATGTCATCTTTCAGCAATTCTTCCCTCCATTCTGATTCCTGAATTAACGCACTTGTTATGAGACAAACGTTTACATCCTGATCAAAATCCTCACCTGCAAAATAATCACCATCACCACCATCACCATCGTCCCCAACTTCTACTTCCTTGGGAGAATGCACATTGCAAAGTCTAGAAAGACAGTCAGCTTGTACATTCAACACCCCTGGTAGATAAGAGACAACGTACTCAAATTCCTGTAAAGCTACAACCCACTTACGAATTCTATGAGAAACCAAATCAATTCCTTTGTTCTTAAACACATCTTTCAAAGGTTTGTGGTCCGTGATAATTTCAAAGTTGCGACCCCATACAAATTTTCTCAATTTCCTAACTGCCCAATAAACCCATAGCGCTTCTTTATCAACCACCAAATAATTACATTCTGCTCCCGTCAAACTTCTTGATATGAATAGAATAGTCCTATTCACCGTCTTGGCTTTCTGCATAAGGACAGCACCGTTACCCTTGGAGCTGGCGTCACACATCAACATAATCTCCTCTTTCGCATCAAAACTCCCCAAGTCAGATGCATCTCACAAACTACACTTCACATCGTGAAATTCATTTGTGCACTGATCGCACCACAAAAATTCAACACCTTTCTTCAAAAGACTTCTCATGCACCTTGTTCTCTCTGCAAACTTTGGTACAAATTTGTTGAAGAATTCCACTATACCAAGAAATTTTACTAACTCCTCCTTGCTCTCAGGAACAGGCATGTTGGTGATAGTGTCAACTAAAGCTGCTTTTGGACGAATACCCTTATCTGAAATTTCATGTCCTAAGTATTCAATAGTCGGAGTATCAAACGTAAATTTTCCAGATTTTAAAGTTAGACCTGAGTCTTTTAACCTATGTAATACCTTTTCTAATTTCCCGTTGTGTTCAGTCAAGTCAGCTCAATATATAAAAATATAATCTTGATAAATGTTAATACCTTCTACCCCTCTCAAGACCTTTTCAAGTGCTCTTTGGAAAACAGATACCGCCGATATTAAACCAAAAGGCATCCTGAGAAATTTGAAGCTCCCAAAGGGAGTGATAAAGGTTGTGAGTTCCTGAGATGACGGATGTACCCTTATTTGGTGATATGCTGATGATAGATCAAGTGTAGAGAAATGCTTGGCGCCATTAAGAGAACACAACATCTCATTAATGTTGGGCAGAGGATGATGATCTACTACTACTGCTTTATTCAATTCTCTGAGGTAAACACATAGTCTTGCCTCCCCATTGGCCTTCTTTGTCATTACCACAGGAGCCACCCACTCTGACGCCTCAACTTCTTCAATTATCCCGCTACTGATCAATTTATCAATCTCTTCCTTCATTTGTTGTTTCACAGTTAAAGGAACAGTTTTCAACTTAGCAACCTTGGGCTGAACCCCAGGCTTTATTTGATCCCAAGCAAGTAATCATTTAAGCAACCTATTTTTTTATTGAAAACTTCAGGGAACCTACTTATCCATCTTTTCCTAGGGTCTTCCACATGGTTAACAGAAGGAACATCTTTCAAGATAACAGGAGGATCTTCATCCGGATCCAGATAGACATGTAGATCACGCTGCTGGAACCAGCTGATCGAAGAATTACCCTTTAAGGAAACATAAACCTTTCCCGGAATTATGCGTCCTTTAAATTCATTGGTACCCCAAAAGTACCCAAGTAATTTGATCGGTTCCTTAAGTTTGCCTTTTAAATGTTGATCATAAAACTTTTTGGAACAAGAGTTATTTTCGCACCAGAGTCAAACAGAATCTTAACTGCTTCACCATTCACTAAAATCGTTTCTATGGAACCACTCAAACATCCACTCCTAGCTTGCAATATATCAACCTCATT
The DNA here is from genome assembly GCF_031143425.1 of Pleurodeles waltl. NCBI lineage: Eukaryota > Metazoa > Chordata > Amphibia > Caudata > Salamandridae > Pleurodeles > Pleurodeles waltl. The sequence goes on along the minus strand of NC_090450.1, from coordinate 739,893,573 downwards.
TACAAAATCCACATAATTGTTTAGATCGTCACACTCGACTTCTCTCACTTTCTTAGCATTCATCTCGCTAAATTACCTTTCCTACCACAGTTTTTGCAAATTACTTTCCAACCTGGACACTGCTTGTTGTTGTTAGCCATGTGCCCCACATTACCACACCTAAAACACTTTCCAGGAAAAGGTTTCGTCAATTTAGTATCATTTTTCCCTTTAGAACCTTTGAATTCCATATTATGATTTCGTACCGCTTTAACTGTAATATTCTCACCTACATTATGGTCACCTGTTACTATTGTATGATTTTTTTAAAACCTCAACACAATTCTTAGAATGTTCACATGTTTTTGCGACAGTAAGTACTTCATCCAAAGATGGATTGTCCGCTCTCTTTAGCCTTTTCCAACGAGCATACCAACATAAATTGATCCCTTAAGCGTTCTTCATATGAATTCCCAAATGCACAGGTAGCAGCAAGACCTCGTAATGAAGTGATGTATTGCTCTATTGATTCTCCTTGTCGCTGCATTCTTTTCCCAAACTGATAACGGTTAAGAATTGTACTTACTTTCGGCAGATAATGTAAATCACGTTTTTTTTATACATATTTCATATTCATTAAGACCAGCAGCATCATTGGCTGACAGATCAGGTAAATTTTAAAATATTTCTTGCCCTTCAGTACCAAGACAGTGCATTAATAAGGACATCTTCCTTTCTGCACTGAGAGAGGTACCACAGACTTTAGCGTAATTAACAAATACCTTTTTCCATTTTTGCCATTTGATAGGAGGTTCGCCAGGAGATACCAAATAAAATGGACCTGCCGGTACATTCTGCATGTTGTTATCCAATATTATAAAATGAAATTCACTCTATACAAGTTTAGATGTAACAAATATGTTGTTATCCAATATTATAAAATGAAATTCACTCTATACAAGTTTAGGTGTAACAAATAACATCTTAGTACCCTACAAAATGAAAGAGAAAAAAAAATAAAAAAATATTTCAGTAGTCTAATGGTGTGCGCATCACCGTGGTGCACTCACGTTGCGTAAAACGAAAGTTTAAAATCTTGGTGTGCGCGTCATCGTCCTACACTTGGTTATACAGATTATTTTCAGAAGATCAGTGGTGTGCGTATCACTGTGGTGCACGCACTTCGTGTAGTATAAAACTACAGTTTTGGTGTGCACGTCACCGTTCACACTTGGTTGTGCAAATGCAGGGAAATCCCTTATAGCGCGGTTGCACCCGCGCACGAAACCATGTGTGCAAAGATGCTGTTTCTCCAGATGCAACTTATCGTCCTTCTGTCATCATGGAGATGTGAAGAACGTGCGTCTCCTCCTCAGCACACTGTGTCCAAAGGACGCGATTACGCAGGCCCGACTTAGCATCATGCTGTCACCATAGAGATGATGAGAACGCGCATCTCGTTGAAGATAAACAGCTCGGCTTAGGTAAACAACACGCGCGTGCCTGTTGTCCTCGTTCCGCTTGCCGCGAGGACTCGTGTTGTCTTGTCCACAGTCCTCCCACTTTGTGAACGAACAAAGTCCTGATGAAAGCAACCTAGAGACTTGCCTGAAATATTCAAGATGTCCACTGCCTTTGAAGTTCGACTGATTCTCGAGGTCGAAGGCGCGAATGAGCAGGAAACGAAGCGTACAGTTGAGGCTTCAGATTCTTAGACCCTTGTCGCCAAAATAAGGTAACGGAGGAAGAGATTCACCGCCAATAGTTGAATGTGATTGATTTATTGAAAGTTAAGTAGGACATAATGAAGCCTCATCCTGTCAGCAAGACGTCCAACCCCAACTGCCAACAGTATAAGATTCTCTCTATGTCACCACGCATTCTACATTCCAAGGATCATCTTGCTAACAAGAATGTGGAGCTCCCATAGTAACAGAACACCACTTAGTTTACAAGATACAGTGAGAACATAAGTGAACACATGTTACCACAACTGCCATACACAATTTAGCTGGTTCCACCATGGATATTTTATTTTATAACGGGATTCAGTCCTTTCTCTTTCCCACAATTCCTTGCATCTGTGGTGTGTCTGTTTTTGGGTGTTGATGCAGTCTGTGACTAAACTGGCAAGTTATTTTTCTTGAATACAGGAAACATTCTTCTGACATTGTACAGCATTTATACTCATACAGAGCCTGCGTTCTGCAACCCTCTGGGCCTTCACGCTATTAAAGATAGACATCAGTGCTTTATAATATTCATAGCTGTTAAATGCCAACAAACGCTGATAAATTCTTCATGGCAAACTTGTTAATTTATCTATTTAAGGAATTAAATACCCTAAAGCCAGAGCTCAGCTGCGTGCAGAACACTGTTTGTCAGATGTGAGATTTGCCGGATACAATGTAGACAGATGAAAGGCAAATTCAATTTTTTGTCATTTCTGGGTCAGTTAAGGTTCCTCTATGCCTCGCAGAGATTACTGCATTATCTCACATCCACGCTTTCTTATCTTCCTACTTTTCCTTCTTTGATCCCCTTGTTATCCTCTGCGGCATTCGCCCATTTTGTGATGAAATCAGAGCTCCAGTTTTTCACATACAACGAAAATATTCAGCTCTCTTCCATCCACATGATGTTTTATGAGTTCGCATGGTGAAGATTGTCTGTGGAACACGCTTTCAGGATTCCACATATTGGCCAGCACTGCATATGGTTGCCCATATATTGCAGACAACAATGCATGGCCCATTCAATGCACCGAACAGCAAGCCTCCTTGTCTCTCGTGCCATCCCTGGTTAATGCCTCTTAGTCAAAGTGCATCACAGACAGTCTAGAGTGTTCATGCAGAATACTTGATGCAAGCATGTGACCACCCATCTGTAATGTCTCCCCCATTCCATTCATTCCCAAACACTGCAAGCCTGATTCACAAAGGTAAACTGACACTTTTGTGTAAGTTAACGATTTTTTGAAATTCACAAAGTAATTTTACGAGTAGTATCTTTAGGGCTGGTTATCTTTTTGTGTGCAGATACTCCACCAAAGGTGGGGAGACTCCATATTCGTAACAATAGTACCAGTAAAATTGCTTTGTGAATTGCAAAAAATCATAAACCTACACAAAAGTATGTTTACTTTTGAGAATCAGGCCCTGCTTCTCATTCCATCGAGCACTGAGGGTATGTGCACAGTGCCATCCAACCATCGTACAACGTTTTTCATAAACACTTTATTAAAAATAAAAAGGTCACATGCAGTCAATAGAGAAATATGGTGACGCTATTTTTTCTAATAATATAGAGATAGGCCCTTATTAAGAGTTTGGTGGACGGGAACACCCGTCAGCCATACTCCCAACAGGGTGGCCACCACTGTAGTGGCGACGTTCCCCGCCGGACCCACTTATAACTTTCCAGCTGGACTGGCGGGCAGAAACCAAGGTTTCTGCTCATCAGTCCAGTGGGAAATTGGCTGCAGCATTGTCACTGGCTCGTAATAGAGCCGGCAGCAATGCTGCGGTCCACAGGCGGCACAAGCACCCTCGTAATGCACACGAGGGTTCTGGGCAGGGGGTCCTCTGCACCTGTTCTCCGCCAGCCTTTTCATGGCGGTAAAACCGGTAAAACCAGGTTTTAATCAGCAGGGTGGTGCTGCTTCCAGCGCTGCCCTGGCTGATTACAACCTGCACCGGTCATCAGCCCGTCGGGATCACTGATCCCGGGGGAGACAGTAGTACCTTGGCGGTCAGACCACCAGGGTCAAAATGTGGTGGTCGAACTGCCACAGCAGCGGCGATCCATATCTCCACCGCGAGTCTGGAGGTCTAGTGACCGCCGGACTCTTAATTAGGCCAAAAGTGCCTATGCAGGATCGGGGGCGATGTTAAACCTCAGGTATGTATGAGATGCAGTAGTGTAACAAAACCTTAGGGGACCCACTGCAAAGTACACTGAGCCCCTCACATATCCCAACCATTCTTGCCCCCATAGCGTACCTTTGCAAAGCTTCTCAGAGACTGGTTTAATGGGAGAAAAGACCCAGTAGTTTGCTGAACAGTGATATTTTGGTGCTGGTTATTCCTGATCACTGGTGACAACTCTGACTAGGTGCTACCTGGGTGCTATTTAGTGCACTTGATAAGTTGCAAACCCAGGGTGTGGATTTATCAGGTGCAATAAATACCAAATACGCCTCAGGGGGACTCGTAACCAGAGACTAAGCGCTGTGCTTTCACTTTCTCCTCTTTCACTTCTTCTCTTTGCATTTTTTCCCCGTCTGTCTCTTTATAACCTTTCTTCTGCTTTCTCTTGTCTCTTTTAAGTGTCTGTTATTCTACTGTGTCTTTTATAGCCTGCATGTCTTTATAGCTGGCTCTCTCTTCTCCCTCTGGTGTCTCTTCTCTCTCTCTCTGGTGCTCACATACAGCTACTTTGTTCACATATCTTTTTATAGGCTTGCTTCCACTCTTTCTCTCTCACAGCTGTCTCTTGCTTGCTAAACTCTTTATAGATTGTGTCGTTCTTACTCTCTCTGGACTCTTTGTAGTGTCCCTTATCTTGTTCATTTCTCTTACCCTAGTGGTTCCCCTCTTTTTTGCTGTGTTCTTACCAGTGCTTAATTTGTACTTGTTGTTTCCGGTGCTGAGCACTGGCACTTATTTTTGAGGGCCGGCACTTTAGTCTTCTGCCTCAAGCATTTGCTGCGAGCAAAAGACACAAGGTGGAGGAAGAGAAAAACGAAAAAGCGTCACAATGGGAGAAAGGAGAACGCTGCAAGAGTGAGTGGAAGCACTGGGAGTGGCTTTAAATGGATTGAAGAGGCCCGAGATGGCTTCAGGATTACGCTGCCTCAGTATTCTGTGCTCACACATTTAACTGCAGCAGCCGCATATTTCAGAGGAGAGCTCTGAGCACCGGCACTTTTCTATTTACAAATTAAGCACTAGTTCTTACCCTCCTCATATGTGACGTAACATAGTCACATGGGCGTACAGTGGACTAACGTTTGCCTCTGCAGCCCCTGAGGTGCGGGGGGCTCCCGAGCACCAGGGATTCAGGCAGTGGGCCTCTGCTCTGAGAGCTCCTGACTGGGTCTGGCAAGGACCTGTCGATGTACTGTACCCCCTCAAGTTTCGTTACACCACTGGAGTGCCATTCCCTGGGATTTTCTACATTGCAACAATAAATGAATAAATGTTGCAGCTCTGTTTCTTTCAGCATCTGCAAAACACATCTCCCGGAAAAGACATTGGCCAGGTTTAGAGGGGTCTCCTCCAGTCATAGGCCACGGTGCGTTGCACCCCCGAAGAGCCAATGTATTCTAAACGCACTCAAGCACCAACAAATAAATAGCATTTTAAAGGAAATAAAACACCAACAGATAAATAGCATTTTCAAGGAAATAAATTCCCTGGAGTCAGCAGTAAAATTCAAACCAGAAAGGTTTAGTAATGAATTCAAGGTGCAATACAGATGGCAAAAATAATAGCCGAAGTCCATTTTGAATCAATACAGGGGTTAGTTTAAGGCGTATTTAAAATGCACCAAGAGAAATGACATAAAGTCAAGGCAAAAATGTTTTAACTCCAAATGGTGGGACAAAGCAACAAGGGTTCTATTTCCAGTGTCAGGTAGTAAAAAAACTAGCTCTGCTAAAAAAAGATGTCCTATTTATAATCAAATTGCAAATAGAAGTCTATTGAAATCGCACATTGTTTTTGAGTCAGCAATGCTCATATTTTTGCACAACTTTTTATTAAATTAAAGTCAGCTTCGTCAAATAAATTCAAAACCGTGTGAAAGGATAAGTAATATCCATCCTTATTAAAACAGCATGAAAGTGTGCCATATCGCGTGGTACATAAATACCAAGATTTGTATATAAAAGACAAGAGGAGACTAAAAGTTAATAGAAAGGTGATAAGAAAAAAAAAATCCTTGTACAATCATTGCTTCAGTCAGAGTCAAACTGCACACATATACATCTTATTTGTATTTATTGTAGAGGTTTTGTATGGAGCGTACAAGATGCAAGGGGGTCAAAGCGCTTCACACTGTAGCAGTTCCACAAATCATGTTGACTAGAGATGCATTGCAGTGGAGGGTGCAGTGATGTACAGATTACAGGGTAGGTTACCCAGGCTGGGGTATGCCATCCCTATAGACATGTTAATATACAATTCAAAATTGTCCATTGAGAAGTATATGTGTTATGTCTTCATATCAATGTTGTAAATCTATAGGAGAGGTCATAGCAACAATGCTGTAAAGGCTGTCCTTAAGGTTAGAGGTAGATGGGGACCTATTCTTAAATCGTAAAATCTAATTTTGAAAGTATTGCTGAAAAAGAAAGATCTTCTGTTCAGTTTTGAATTTGAAAGATGAGTAGACTAGTATTGTTCTGATATAAGGTGGGATGGAGCTCCAAATTGACAAAACTCTTCCCGAGAAGGATTGCTTCTATGATTTAGACTTTTCCATCACCGTAGTTTCAAGGTTGAGGTTGTCTGAGGTCGTCAGATGGTATTGCCATCTTAATATCTGCCTTTTCTGAGTAAATCACTCTACTTGCATGTAGTGGTTTGCGCAAGGGATATGCCATTTGAATATGTTTAGTTGTTTTGTGAGGAGATGTTTCAGTGATATAAAAATTGACAAGGCATGGTTACATTTTCTAGATCTTGTCTCTAGACTGATTGCTGCTTGTTGGCCTATTTTAAGCAGGGCATTTTGGATTTTGGGGACCTTGGCTAGGAGCGAGTTCTGTAGCCTTATCTTGAAAGTAAAAGAGACTGTACTACTTGTTTGAATCTAGGGAAGTATTGTTTGATGTCTTGGAGAAGTTTGAGTTGGAACTGGGATACATTTGCTATAGCGTTGCTACATGATTGGATGTTCAGTTACTGTCTAGAATGAACCCAGGAGACTTTGCACAATCTACAATGTTCCATTTGCAGTTTAGCACAGTTATTTCCTTGAAACAGTTTTGTTCAGTGGTCGAGCAGTTGAGTTCTGTTAGAAGGGAGTCTGTTTTTGGTGGGGTTAGTTTAAAAAGATGATGGGCCATCCAAGTTACAATCTTATCCAGGATCTATGAGAAAGTTTTAAGATGTGATCGAGAGGAGATTTCCAGGTACAACTGTGTGTCATAAGAGTAGAAGTGGTAAGATGTACTTGAGAGGGTCAGAATGGACGTCAGAAGTACTGTGAATAGACTCAAAAGTGCAGGTGGGAGTATTGAGCTTTCTAGTACCCCTCAGTGTCAATTTGTTTGTGGAGAAAGAGTTGGCTATTTTGGTGCATTGGCCACAGTTTTGTACAATAATTGAGAACTATTTGACAACTCTCCCTTTATTCATATTCTCTCCATTATTATCTATATCAGAGATGAGTGGGTTTCCTTGAGGAAATCCGCTGACAGATCGAGGAGGATGACAAGGATGAGTCTCTCTTATCCATAATGCAGAGTGCATCATCAACAATGTTTACGGTTATGGTTTCATGGACTGAATGTTGAGCTGAAGCCTGGTTGGAGCTCATCTAGCATGTTGTTCTCTTTGAGAGTGAGCTTGTTTTGAGATTCAGTGCAGCTTCTAGCACTTTGGCTAGCATTTCTTACAGTGGAGGCGGGGCAGGAATGGTTTAGATTGTCAGGATTCACCTGCTGTTTGTTTAGAAGACGTGACTTGCCTGACACTTCTTTAATGGATGGAAGCAGTCAGGGAATTCCCTCAGCTAACCTGGTGTTGATAAAGTTGAGTCTGTGCAATCCCACTGCCATGCTGATTTCTTTAAGGAGAGAGACAGACGGGGATGTGTTCTGAAAAGTTAGATGAGGGTTTCTATTTGGCAATGGCACTGATCAGATACATGTGAGTGTGCGAACCATGAGGAATACATTTCTGAAGTAGGTTTACATTATTTTGAATATTTGGGATTTGGGTGAGGGGAGAGTTCGATCTTCCTCATCTCGTCTTCTCAATGATGAAGGTCAAGACCTTTTCATATTTTTCTTTGAACGTTTGTGTGGTCGCCAACACCAGAAAGGAGAGAAAGAGTAGATTGCATTAGAATTTCAAATAGCGTTTTTGGTTAGATTTTTGCATGGTCTATTTCTGTACTAATTAAAGTGGATTTGTCTATGTAAAAACTGGGGTTTTGTGTGTGTATTTGTTTGCATATGTAGTTGAGTTAGTTTCTGGCATGGGGTTCTTTTTAAAGGATTTGTTTCCTTGATTGAGACATTGGCCCATATACTGTACAGCTTGTGTACTTTTTTTAAATGTCAACTTTTATTTCTGATGCTAGTTTAGCTGTTACCCTGGCTCTTAGATCCCTGATCCATTGCTTCTTTGTGGGTAAGATATTTGAAGTGTTCAGTGAAAAAAAGAAAAACGAGGAAGTGGTCGGCTCTGTCCACGTTTAATGTTGCATCTATTTTGAGCGCCTCTCTTTCATTATGAAGAGGTCAAGGGCGGAGCCTCTATTGTATGTGGGAGATGTACAGTTGAATGAGATCACCATTGGGCAGGTAGGATGATAGAAGGGATAACTAGAGCCGTTACTGATTCAGCAAGTTGAAGTCACCTAGGAGAATATTTATTTCTGCACTGATGGTACTTTCGGTGAAGCAGAATTTAATGATTTATTCTGTGAAAATTGTGTTATCTCCAGCAGGATGATAGATTACATTTATGTTTATGGGGGTGGGTTGAAAGATTTGTATTTCTATTTATATGCATTGGAAGGATAGAAGTTAATTTATCACATCCCTGCATTTTATTGTGTCTCTGCACAGGACAGCAAATATCAATATTGTGGGCAATCAAGCGAGGCATATATTCTTCACAAGGGATTATTAAGTACTGCAACTGACAGCATCCAGTCGGGCATATATCCCTCATAGGAAGCCTCATGAAAAAACAGCTCAGATTGACACATCTAAAGTAAAGGTTCTCAGGCATGTGAAATGACTGTAGGCCCACGGTACTAGGGGCCAGATGTATGAAAGCATTTTGCATTCGCAAACGGTGCGAATTTCCGTTTGCGAATGCAAAATGCCATTTCAGAATGTATGAAATACATTCTGAACGCAATTTTAAGGAATCGCTAAAATAGCGAATCCTTAAAATTGCGACCTTGTTTAGAGAGTCGCAAATTGCCCAACAGGCCCATAGCTGCGAATGGGGCCAGTATCGCAATTTGCGATTCGGTAACAGCATTTGCGATTTTTAAGAAATCGCTATTACCGATTCGCAAATGTGATACATGGCACTTTGCGAGTCAGAAATAGCGATTTCTTAAAAATCGCTATTTCCGAATCGCAAAGGGCCGTGATGATACATCGGCATAAAATTTCTAATGCGGCGTCCTTTCACACTAGCTTTTAAAACATTTTTCTAATTGTCTTTATTGATTTTTGTTACAACTTATTAACAGTCACACTATTGCTCTATACCATAAGCAAAATAAAGTCACAAATTACAAAGTCACGTCCTGCAAACAGATTAAATAATGTATTATTCATTGTTTTATCACAATCATGAGGTATCAAGGATGTACGCAGTGTACAATATACCCACAAACATATATTATTTTTCACCATAAATTGATAATTATACTTATAATGTGAGTTTTACTCGGCATATGTTTTATAAAGCCCACATTATTGTAAATTGTTTTTTCCTAAATTCAAATAATTTAAGGTACATCACTTTGTATGTATAATTCACTTTCTTATTAACATTTCATTGGCATTTAACCTATGTAGAACATTCACAGTGAACGATTTGAAGTATCCTGCCAGTTCTTCAGTAACTCAGATACACCCTGTCATTTTGTTACAGGTAGTTATGCCATTCATTCCCCGCATTGATTCCACATGGGTCCAGCAGTAAAATAACCAGTCACAACCTTACACCCCGACATGGGCAGAGGGTAGTGGCATATCCACTTCCGGTTCATATTCCGTTTGAAACGTTTATATTTTAGTCCTCATAGTACGCATTTATACCTATTCTAGCACTAGCAGGTTAATTTCAATGTATTTTAATAAAATATCATTGACGGGTTTAAACTGTTAAAACCGTATCCTAAGCATAATCGGGGGAGGGTACAAAATCATCTCTGTATTTTGTACAATCTTTTGTATGTAAGCTTCGATTAAATCATTTATGTATTTCGGTTGTCAGTCCGATGTTCAAAACGATATATTATTTCAACCATGTAATTTACATTTCCTTATGTACTCCAGTTTCTTTTGTATACAGTAGCTACCACCACTTAGCCTTGTTAGGAGCCATCCCATTCTCCATGTACTGTTTCTCCATCTTCATGCACTAAAGCGTACATGTGCTGTACAGCCTCCCTCTGCTCCCCAGTGCCACTGATTAAACTACCACCCATCACACTCCCAGAAAAGAGCCACACAGCCTCCCAGGTCAACATAGAATGAACCCCTAAATTGTTTTGATCGTCCCTGTCTTTCTTTACTAGCAATAACATTTATCCTGGGGGAGGTATTGTCGTGTATCCATTTTGATTTATTCAGTTAAAAAATAGTTTACTTATGAATTAATTATTGATTTAGAACAATTGTAAACCACTTAAATGACATTTAATTAAGATAAGTTATACAAAAACGAAGGTTATGTGCCTCAGGAAGGCAAATGTCAAAAATATTGGGAGGGGCGGGTATTATATTTATCCAGTGATGGAGGCTTGAAAATTAGAGCAGTGCCTTGGATTCCTTATGTGGAGCTAGTATGTTGGTTATATCTTAAAGAGACACACAGACAGAATGAAGGTAGAAGCTTGGAACCAGTTCTAGACCGGCTGCAGCAGGTTCCATGGATTAAATTGAATCATAACTGGGCTTTCTATATTATTTTAATTTCCCTCTCTCTTTTTGGTCCCTGTAGCACTTTATGAAATGTATTTTTCCATTATGTTTAATGGCACGAAGAAGGGAAGGCTGTGATAGGTGTCTTATGGTCACAAGGAGCTCTTGGCGGCAGGCTTCAGTTGATCAGTATGCTGGATGAATGAGCTAACACGAGATTTAAAGCCTCAGCTGAGGGTCAGTCTGCTGCACATCTCCCTTTGGGCTGGCAAGCCAGTGTTTTGTAAGAAAGTATTCAAAATACACTATTGAGGTGTGGTCGGCCAGAGGCAACAATGGATGCTTTCTGTTAGAAATGGGGTTTTTGGTTGGCAGTCAGGTTAGCCCCTGTCCAAGCAAAAGCCCTCACTCTAGTCAGGGTAAGTCACACACAATCCAAGATTATCCTGTGCCCATCCTCTGGTAGCTTGGCACCGCAGTCAGGCTTAACTTAGAAGGCAATGTGTAAAGTATTTGTGCAATAAATCATACAATACCACCATATAGCACCACAAAAATACACCACACAGTGTTTAGAAAAATATATAATATTTATCAGGATAATTGTAGGTCAAAAAGAATAAAGTTGCAATGGGAAATTGTAGAGATATCACTGAAAAGTGATATAAAGTGTCTTAAGTCCTTAGAATATAAACAAAGTCTCTTTCAAGCACAAGTACCTGGTTTAGCGTGGAAAAATCTCCTCAGAGGGCCACAAAGGAAGAGGTGCGTGGAAAAAGGTTGTGTGCGTCGATTTCTCCCCAGCACACACGGACTTGCGTCGTTATTTTCCACGCGGGGAAGCCGTGCGTCGTTTTCCGGCGCGCGGACAGTCTCTTTCTGTGGATCGCGGGGATTACCAGATATCCCGGGTCTGTGCGTGGATTTTCCTGCTCGTTCTCCGGCTGCGCGTCGGTCTGCGGGGCTGTGCGTCGAAATTACGATCTCACGGCAGGCGTCGCGTCGATTTCTCCTCTAGAGGTCGGGCGGCGTTGTCCTTGCGAAACCGTGCGTCGGATTTTTGGTCGTCCCAAGAGCGTCGCGTCGATCAGCGTCGTGTGCGGCGTTTTTCTCGCCGCGGAACAAGCTGTGCGTCAAAATTTTTGGCGCACGGAGCGTCCAAGTGAAAAAGAGAAGTCTTTTTGGTCCTGAGACTTCAGGGAACAGGAGGCAAGCTCTATCCAAGCCCTTGGAGAGCACTTTCACAGCCAGACAAGAGTTCAGCAAGGCAGCAGGGCAACAGCAAGGCAGCAGTCCTTTGTAGAAAGCAGGCAGGTGAGTCCTTTGAGCAGCCAGGCAGTTCTTCTTGGCAGGATGTAGTTTCTGGTTCAGGTTTCTTCTCCAGCAAGTGTCTGATGAGGTAGGGCCGAGGCCCTGTTTTATACCCAAATGTGCCTTTGAAGTGGGGGAGACTTCAAAGAGTGGCTAAGAAGTGCACCAGGTCCCCTTGCAGTTCAATCCTGTCTGCCAGGGTCCCAGTAGGGGGTGTGGCAGTCCTTTGTGTGAGAGCAGGCCCTCCACCCTCCCAGCCCAGGAAGACCCATTCAAAATGCAGATGTATGCAAGTGAGGCTGAGTACCCTGTGTTTGGGGTGTGTCTGAGTGAATGCACAAGGAGCTGTCAACCAAGCCCAGCCAGACGTGGATTGTAAGGCACAGAAAGATTTAAGTGCAAAGAAATGCTCACTTTCTAAAAGTGGCATTTCTAGAATAGTAATATTAAATCCGACTTCACCAGTCAGCAGGATTTTGTATTACCATTCCGGCCATACTAAATATGACCTTCCTGCTCCTTTCAGATCAGCAGCTGCCACTTCAACAGTGTATGAGGGCAGCCCCAATGTTAGCCTATGAAGGGAGCAGGCCTCACAGTAGTGTAAAAACGAATTTAGGAGCTTTACACTACCAGGACATATAACTACACAGGTACATGTCCTGCCTTTTACCTACACAGCACCCTGCTCTAGGGGTTACCTAGGGCACACATTAAGGGTGACTTATATGTAGAAAAAGGGAGTTCTAGGCTTGGCAAGTACTTTTAAATGCCAAGTCGAGGTGGCAGTGAAACTGCACACACAGGCCTTGCAATGGCAAGCCTGAGACACGGTTAAGGGGGCTACTTAAGTGGGTGGCACAACCAGTGCTGCAGGTCCACAAGTAGCATTTAATCTACAGGCCCTAGGCACATGTAGTGCACATTACTAGGGACTTATAAGTAGATTAAATAGTCCAATCAGGTATGATCCAGAGTTACCATGTTTAAAGGGAGAGAGCATATGCACTTTAGCACTGGTTAGCAGTGGTAAAGTGCGCAGAATCTAAAAACCAGCAAAAACAGTGTCCACAAAGTGGAGGGAGGCAGGCAAAAAGTTAGGGGTGACTACCCTAAGGCTGTCAGGTCTAACACTTTCTTTTTGGGCTTTCACTTCCTTTCTGCAGTTTGGGGGTCCACATAGCATGGGTAGGTGTCTGGCGTCTGAAACACGTTTCTAAGCTGCAGAGCCCACGTGGATTTCTCTGAATAAGGGCAAGTAGGGTTTTTTTAGTCCTGACTTATGCATTTCATAATTCTCTAATGAAAGCAGTCTTCTGTATTTGCATTTAAGGGGGTGATACAATAACTAGTGTGGTCTCGATTATACCATATATGCAGAACAAATAAAGAGATAGTGGAACCTGTCTCTTCAGAGTGATAAATATTCACAGTATCATACCATATCATTATCGATACAGGTATTGGGATAATTTATTTTACTACTGAACTCGTTATGATTAATTTGTTACCTCGCAAGGGTTACTGGTTTCACAGTCAAGGGTGTTATTTGGTCTCATCTTGGTTTTGGTTTCAGCCAGCATGGATCTATTAAGCAAAAACTTCATGTCGTCCTTTCACAAAATTGATGAGGCTAACAAAAATTACGCCAACGAACGTTTGACCCTCCTCTCCCCCCATTGAAATTAAATAAATTGACATCACATAATCTATGCTTCTGATTACATCACAGGAAGTGAAACCATGCAGCCTTTGAATCAAGGAGAATGGACATACAATCCTATAATACATGTACAATAGATTAGGCAATTCCGAAATCGCAGAGTCACTTAAAAAGTAGGCATAGGCATTAAAAAGACGAGCATGATCTGTAAATGTCACCCCTGTCAGCATTTAATGTGCTATGAAGTGCCTGGAGGAAAGTTTGGCTGAGGAAACGCCCCATATCTCTTCTCCCACTGGGGCTGAAGGAAGAGATCATCTGATGCCTAGGTCTCTGGTTATGTATGCAGATACAGGTGCTGCTAAGGCGAGGGCCATTGGAATTATACAATTTTGAGGCTGTTGCTATTTCCGTATAATTTTAGGTTTGTCCCGTTAATCCATCACCTGCTGCATGATCTGCAGATTTTAATGAAAGTAAATTGGTTCTAGCTCAAACGGATCAATAGTTACTAAAAATGTAGCAACGCATGTTGCCTCACAGTGGAAGGCCCTTTGCAAAGGTTGACTGGACACCTTCCTGTTGCTTATTTCTGTATTCTGGCTCCTATACTTCATCACAAATTTCAAACAGTGATTTACTCTAATGAGCGATGGGCTGTAAAGGCTCCTTTTCTTTCTTGCTGTCTCAGTGGCCTATCCCAATCAATCTTCATCTGAGGTTGGTATATGAGTTTCTATAGTCTGCCTTTACTTTCAGCTGAGAACAGAGACTGTGCTAGAAGATAACCATTATACAGAATTCCAGGCACCACAAAAGCAATGTGGATATGAAACTTAAAGTATACCCCTACTTACTCAGATATTATGTAGAAAAGAATAGTTGAAGTGTAAACCAGCAATAATGGATTATGTTGTTAGAAATCAGTAAATTATTAGGATAATACTAGTTTTTGTAGCATTTCCTTTTCCTGCTTCCAATAGCCCTTAGCTTACAAGCAACTAGCTTTTTATTATTAAGGAACGTAACCTTCTATTAATAAGCTAACTGACTTCCATGTTGAGTCCTGGTAAAAACTTTAAAGATAAGCTTGGTTGCAGTGGGAACAAAAAAAAATGATTACTTTCCTATATAGTGCATTGGTGAGAAAAACAATGTAATGTGTGGTGATGCAGTATATTTTAGAAATTGAAAATGGTCCCTTATGCACTGCATGTACTCTACTGGAGGTGGAGTTAAAGACCAAACAGCCATTACCATTGGGTGAGAGAAAAATACTTTACTGTGCATAGCCAAAGCCCGCTCTTTGTACATTTAGGTATTGAAAACAGCTGTGCTGTTAAGCCACACCTGAAAAAAAGGACATTAAAAGCTGGATTGTTACGACAAATACATAAAAAATACTTGTTTTGTAAACACATTTCCTCTCAGAAGTGTATAACAGTATGGAAGAGAACAGCCTGCCCATTGTTGTCATGAGTTGGCAGACGTCAGCCAGTCACAAGAGTCTGACCATCAAGACCCATTCTTATTAGCTTAGAATTGCTGCAACAGCTTTCTGTTTTATGCTATTCCAATAATTCCTTGAGCCAATTATAAGAGGTCTCCGTAGTTTGTTCCTTCTTGTTGGTGGATGGCAGATCATTAATAAGTTGTCTTTTTTCCACTTATCTGGCCTCCCACAGACTTCCATGACTGACTAGACTGGTGTTGGAAATAGCTCTCTACAGGGTCACCCCCAAACCTTTTGCCTTCCTTCTCCTACTTTTTGCTGGATTTTTGCTTGTTGGCCTTAGAACTCTGTGCTCTTTACCACTGCTAACCAGTACTAAAGTGCTTGTGCTCTCTCCCTAAAACATGGTTTGATTGGCATATGCCTGTTTGGCATATTTAATTTACATGTGAGTCCCTCGTAGAGTGGTATACCGTACACACATAGCAAGTACATTAAATGTTACCAGTGGGCCTGCAGCGCTTAATGTGCCACCCACTTAGGTAGCACCTTAAAAGTTGTCCCAGGTCTGCCATTGCAGCCTGAGACAGTGCCCCACTGTCACGTGGACATGGCATTTAAAACCCCTTGCCAAGACTTAAAGTCCCCTTTTGTAACATTTAAGTTGCCCCTAAGGTGGGCCTGGGTAGCCCAAAGGGCAGGTTGTTGTGCAATTACAAATTAGGACATGTACTTTTTAGTTTTACAGGCCCTAGTAGTGAAAAACTCCCAAATTTGTTTTCAGCTGCTGTAAGGCCTACCTCTGCCATAGGATACCTTTGGTATTTCCATATTATATTTAATAAGTTGTACTTCCTAAACCAGAGGAGGTAGCTATATCATGTTTTATATCTATGAACTTGCAATGACAATCCCTTTTTAATGGTAAAGTTGAGTTTATCATTACAGGTTTGAAGATGCCAGTTGTAGAAAGTTGGCATATTCCTGGCCTCTATGCCTGCAGCCTGCCTTAAGTCACAGAACTGGGTGTAACTGACAGTTGGGACTTTGAATTCACTGCAGGCAGACACACAATGGTGGGATTAACTGAGCCTGAATGGGCCACTAACTGGCCTGATTGGGGGGCAGAGCTAAGCACAACCCCACTTGCACCTGAATAGACTTGACTCTTCCACCACACTTCCACCACCTGTATTGTTAATGCAGCCAGCTGGAAGCCAGGGCAGGGGAGTGAGGAAACTCCTTTAACTTCAAAGAACCCTTCTGGAATCTTCTTCCATCTTCTAGGAGCAGGGCACAAAAGTATAATTGTATAGCTCTCAGGCATACTCCTCAGTTCACTACTGGACCCGTGGAAGGACTCTTAGGACTGTCTGCTGTAGTGACCTGCTGTGCACTCTGCCAGACTGCTGCTAAACCTGGAAGGACTGCTTTGCTGCCTGGCGCCTGCCGTGAACTTTCAGAGGTCAGCCCTGCTGTGGAGCCTTGCATCTTCACCAGCATCCAGGACTTTAGAAGTGACTCCAAGGGCTCTTTTAAATGATCTCCTGTTCAGATCCACAGGGACATAACATGCTCCCACCATTTTGATCCCGCACCTGGACCCAGCCTGAGTAAGTCTTGAACCTTCAAGAGGTCTTTATCCACTCCTGGACCCTTGGTTATAGTGCTAAATGTGCCCAGGTGGCCATTTTCCAAAACTGAAGACTTGCTATTTTTAACTTTAGAAATTCATAATTGCGGTTCTACTAATTGGATTTTTTTTCACAATTTTCTTTATTTTGCTAAATTGGTTTTGGATTTTCCCTTATGTTGTGTTTTCACTGTATTTAACATGTTGCCTCTAAGTTTATCCTTACTGCTTATTGTGCCATGCTATCCAGGGTTAAGCACAGGTTAATTTAGTGGCTTGTGGTTCACCCTACAAGGGATTGTGGTTGTTGGTTTACCAGGTCTCACAACAGAGTCAACCAACAACCCAATTTCTCACAACAGGTTTCTGGTTTTTCATGAGAAATAATGTCAGGGTCTGCTCTTTTTGCATCTATGGCAGGTGGAAGCAGATTAACAGTTCTTGGAACTATGATCTATCATATACCATTGGTATCATCTGAATGAGAGCAGTCTCAAAGTGCTCAGCTTTCAGGTGCAAGAAGGCTGTCCTATCCAGCAGGAAACTTTGGATTTTCTCTTTAGGAAGCCATGTCATGTCATGGCAGGAGTTGAGCACAGTGTCCTTGGGTACAGTCAGAAGTAACCTTTCTGCCACTGAAGTGGCAGTTCTCTCACCGATTGCTCATCTTTCCTGGCTGTATCCCAGGATCATCAAGAAAAGTGAATGTATCTGATTCCCTTCTGTAAAA
Organism: Pleurodeles waltl; assembly: GCF_031143425.1. NCBI lineage: Eukaryota > Metazoa > Chordata > Amphibia > Caudata > Salamandridae > Pleurodeles > Pleurodeles waltl. The sequence goes on along the minus strand of NC_090450.1, from coordinate 739,875,958 downwards.
GAGAACTGGTTTCATTCTGCTTAAGACAAAGCCTGTTGTTACTGTCCAAGGAAAGAAGGTCAAGCACCAGGTAGGTGGGAGTCCTCCAGGGGCAAGACCCTCTCTTTCTATGAATTCTCTTTTGCGCTGTTGAGTTGAGCCAAGCTTTTCGTGGGATCCTGATGGCTTACCTTCTGAATGCAGTGATGGCTGCCAGTCGCACCGAAAACCCGGTGGGTCTTACTCCTTGCATGCCGGTCAGACGATCTAGCCTCAGGTAGATCAGATGGCTCTTATGACTTGTACTGAAGAGACAAACCTAGCTCCTACCACGAGCAGTGTCTGTCACATTCCCAGCTTGAGCATGCAGATCTCTGACTCCTCCTCTGCCTCTACAACTGAGCGCCGCTATGGAAGCAGCAGTGGAGTGAAAACAATTAACTCAGTCACCGAGTGGAGAGCATAACTGCAAGAAAACGAGAAAGCAACTGGCCTCTCCTAGTGCTTGGGCACAACATCAGTCCCCTTTGAAAACACAGGAGGCTCAAGAAAAAGCAGAGGCATCAGAGCACATTGGCTGCCCACAAGCTAGCCTCTTTGGCCACCTGACCTCAGCACCCTTGTTAGCAGGGTGCCCGCATCATGTGATGCATTGTGCTTCTAAGACCTGTCACCCTCCCTGTGAATCCTGATATTAGAGCAACATGAATTAGCAACTCACTCCCTGGTGCATCTGCTGTGCACTCTGAAGCCTCTTAGGTACCAGCGGTCTCTCTCCTTCAGACTCAACCTCCCCTCCTTGCCTCTTTCTTTAGTAGGGGTAGTAGATGTTGTGGTGACAGATCGAAGATGTCTGGTCCATTAGAGTAGTAACAACTGAACCAGGAGTTGAAAAATGCTCATAGCTTCTCCTCAACAAAGACATGTATTCAACTAGTCACTACAATGCGACCAAAGGCTTTGGAAGCACTGTCTGTTTATGCCCCAGCACTCCAGTCAGAAAATGTAAGTGTGCGCGCCTGGTGGCAGCTGGAACTTCTCAATTGAAGCTCACTCTGGCCATTGAGCTTCAAGTCATTACTTCAGCTAAGGAGTTCTAGATGAATCCATTCTCTGTCAACCTCAATATCCTTGGGCACATAGGACAACCCAGGCTTTGAGTCTGAAAATCTCCCGGTTCAGTCTGCTGGTGTGGTGATGGCTTCCATGAAAGACAAGGTGCTGACTTTCCACTTGAATGGGAAGGCATATGTTTCAAGACATTTGGCAAGAAAATTTACCAATCTGGCAGTCTCTTCCTTAGATACATCAGTGCATTGCCATCATGGCCAGCTAAGGGCTGCATCTGTGGCATAATTTTGACTTTGCTCACAGATTATGCCTAACAGGAGTACTAGAAGGTATACTACTAGCCCAGGTCCTGGCAATAATAGCTATAGTCTTGAGGTCTTAATTCTGAGGCCGAGAAGAAAACCATTCACCTTTCACGGAGTTCTACCACTCCACTTAAAGCCATCTCTATAAAAGAACCAAAAAAGAACCCCACATGTATTGAAGTCAGCATTTCGCTTATGTCTGATGGCCTTTCTACAAGACCAGTTCGAACAAACCGAGGCTGAGGCCGCCATTTTGGACAAGGAGCCCCAGGTAGACTAGCCCCCAGCCATAGTTTTGACACATCAGTATTTCCCAGCAAACATCTGATCGTCCTTCTAGCAGCCTCAGCAAACGTGTATAGAAAAGGACAGCTTCAGCACGCTGGCCTCGATTGTGAGTGCCAAGTGCTTTATGACTCCTGTGCAAACACCTGTTTCTGGAGGGATCGCAATTACAAGTGATGTGGAGTTTACCACATGTAGTAATTTCAAAATGCAGTGTAATACTCAATATCGAAGGTTTCACCCATTAAATTTCAGCAGGGTAATCCTGCCGAAGTATAAAAGAGTAAATAGGTTCAGTAAAAACTAGGACATGCAGATTTTGTTGAGGAGGTAATACAAATATGTGTGTTCTGCACCATTTTCAACAGCTAAATTATTAGATGGTCATACTTGTACATGTGGGACCGTATCATGAAGGGCTGTGCTGGCTGAGTGCCCAGCCATGAATTTGTCTTTATGCGCCAGTAGTGTGTAAAGCATATTAATTTAACGCTATATTTCTCCGAATGTATGCATCATTTTAGACTGCACAGCTGAGAATCAGAAAGAGGCGAACCCTGCTCACTGCTTGCAAGCTAAAATATCTGAAATTCGGTCCTTAACTTGGAGACTATGCGGTTAAATTAACTTACTTTGCACACAGCAGGCACCCAAAAACAAATGTGCAACCCTTCATAACACGGCCACTGATAAATACACGAGTTAGCCCCCTCACCAACTTTCCTATATAGCCTTAACATGGCATGATTGAAAGGCTGTGCACAGTGCATGACACAATTAATGCCACACTGTGGGCGCCAGGCGGGCAAACCTGCCCCTGCTACTCTGTTGTAATCCCCCTTGCTGAAAATACAACAGGCTGCCCTTTTCCTTTCCCCTTTGAGAAGATGGAGGCCGCGCTATGCCTGCTGACCTCCTGTGTTTGTGACAGTAATTATTTCTCAGGAGGAATGTTTCCCATGCTTCGTGACAGGCTCCCGCAGTGAATTAGCATTTCGGCTCGCCAGCCTCCAGTTTTCTCTGCTCTGCAGGAGACGCTTGTTTTTTCCGCCTAAAAGCACATCTCCTGCAGTTTGGCCAATTAATTAGACTGTATCTTTCATTTTCTTCTGGTAAGAGAGATGCTGATGCTGCGTGGTTGTTCTGAAAGGAACTGCTTTCAGGTCAGACAGTAAAGGGAGGTGGGCTTCTGCCTCTAAGAAAGGAGAGTTCCGAGGATTTCATGGGAAGTTGTTGTTTAACGCTGAGGAAAGGAACTTAGACATGTCCTATTCCTTACTGGAACTTGAGAAGGATCTCTGGGGCAGACCCAAAGATTTTTGCCGCTCTTGGTGAAGAGTGACCTTTACACCAGCCACTGTAAATGGGGCAACAGGTTCTGCTCGCAGGACCTATGTAGTGTTCTCCATCTCTTAGTACCCTAGCGAACCTAACCGTACAGTCTTTCAGTAGACATGGCGCTGTCCATCACATTGACTGCGTTTCTGCTCCTCTCTGCCCTGGTACTACATGGTCCTAAAATGCCCATTGCTAGCTTCTTTCCTCATATCTATGGTGGCCAACGAGGGTCATTCCATCAAAACAGTTGCACTGGGCATCACAGTGGCTTGCTGGGATTCCTAATGAGAATATTAGAGGGTATTGTGGTGGGACTCTAACAAGACCGCAAGTAAGACATTTTCCTATAATCTCCTGAAATATTGACACAATCGTTTCAGCCAGAAATGTATGAATGCAACTTTTTTTCCTTGCAGCTTCTCTCTAGGACAGCAATACGTATTCCCACACTTGTCCTTAGTTTTATGAATTGAAATGAGTACATGCTAAGCCTCCAATATTTAGCCACGAGGCTAATCACTTGGTGAGTGCCTGATGTGTTGTTCTCTTTGACGTGCAATACCATTGCCCCGTCCCACTTACCCTACTTGTATTTTTGATCATAGACGAGGTAGCTAGAGATACTACTCTCTACTGGCTGAACATCCCTGGAGGAGCTTCAGTGAGCCCTGCATTTCCAGGGCCTATAGCATATGATTCTGAGAATGATCTTGCTCACATTAAGAGAGTGTACAAGAAAGAGCATATTAACTTCTGGCAACCTTCACATTCTTCTTAAGCCTGCATGACAGCCAACTAGCACCTTTGACACATTTTTAGCAAGCAAGCCCTGTTTGTTACTGTGCTCAGTCTTACTTTTAGATTGATTTTAGGGACAATTCTGAAGCTCCTACTTTTTAACCATCTATTTATAGGCCCTGAGCCGTGATCACCTCCATTGGTGAAGTCTTTTTGAGAGGTGTATTAAATTGTCTGGAGGATTGCCCTATTCATTCTATTCGCATTCCCAAGGTCCAAACGTGGTTTTATAAGACAACTCCTATGATGCACGATATTGTGGTACAATAGCTGTTGTCCTTTTTCTTTGGTTCCAAACACTAAAACGTGACACGCAGTCTCGTTACTCTGCAGTTACTTCTTTTTGTACATCATGCGGAAAAAAACTTGGAGAAGTGCTGCAGTCTGACAGCTGTCTCGTCCGTGGTCGAAAGGAGCGATTTATAACTCACATAATGCATTATGTCACGTTTTAGTGTTTGGAACCAAAGAGAAAAAAAAATAGTTATTACACTAACAATTTCTAATACTTATAGATGAAAAGTTGGATTGGCTGCTGTTTTGAAAAGTTAGGAAGGAGTTTCCGGAGGTTGTGATAGGGCATTGCTGTATCCACAATTTCTGTTGGGGGTGGTAGATGTGTTCCTCTCAGAAGAGCAGGCTCTGCGGAGTGTTACTGAATTGGCATATGGCGCATCTGCTTAGATTACTTGAGTCAAGTGAGTTTTCCTTTTGAAAATTAGAACTCAAGTGAAATTTGTGTTTTCTGCATCGAATTTCCTTATGTATCATAACCTACCTCATATTTTCCCCCTATAGTTTTCAGTCCCTTTGACCTGTCCAAATATACCAGGAGAATATTGTAGAGGGGGTCAAGTAATTAATGTACTACTTGAAATTCCTATCTCTACACAAACTCTGGTTTCCAGAGGGATCAGAATTTACCATCTGCTTGTAATATGTTTGTGAGTAAATTGGATAGTAGTAGGAACTGGTGTTGCAGAGCTTAGAAAAAGAAGAGATACTTTATAGGAATGTAATTATTTGTTTTTCTTAGATTAAGAATTTTCGAAAGAAAAACTGAAATAACTCATCAGTGACATGAATATTGCTTTTTTAAAGTAAGATGAAACGAAAGAAGGCAGGGCTTGTTTCTAGTAAAGACATGCCAAATACAACAATGAATTTAGAGTCTGCCAGGAAAGTTTGTCAGGACTGTGCACGTTATTTTAGGAAAAACCATGGTTACATACTCACTACCCTCAATTTTAGAGGAATAAATTAACAAAGGAAGAGATGGAGGTTTTTACAATCATAAATGGACATTCCTATGGTGTATTCTATTTGTGTCTTGAATATGCTCCATCCTTCTTGACTTCTTCAGGGCCTATTGTTTTTTTTACTAAAATGCCAAATGTTTGGCGGCGACCTGTAGCAGTTTTACCACATATCATTTTTGGGGATGCCCTTGCTTCCAGAAGTTGCAGGAGAATGCCATGGAACACTGTGGTTCATTATACCAAATGTGTGTATTAAGAAGCGGACAGTGGAGCACTATGGCAGGCTGAGGGGAAGTGTGGTTAAAAAAAAAAATGTTGCAAGGCATGTGGATATGGGATGCAGACAGCGGAAGTTAGTCATTAAATACTCCAGGACAAGCGTTCCTTGCCCCCAAACCACATACAATTCAGACAGCAGCAACACAAAACATTTATATTTAGAAGTTTCTATCAAATACACAAAATTAACCTACGGGAGAGAGAAGACAGCACCCTGGGGCCAAACTCCAACACCTGCAGATGGTAATGAAGAATGAATGAGGAAGAAAAGGCATAGGACACTGTCCTGCAAATATCAAAAACAGAGACCCCCTGTATTTTAGTCCCAATGGCAAACATTCCCCTTGAAGACCTCCTCTAAATGCAAGAAGGGATTTCAACACCCTCAGTAGCATAGATTGTAAAAATCACAGATCTGACCCCCCTGCAGACTGAAGACACAGAGGGCATAAGGATCTTCCTAGCAGACCCAAAGGTCACTAGGACAACCAAATTCTAGCATTCTGTCCGGGTAAGTGGAAAATATTCTTTGGACACAAAAATCAAAATGCACTTTCTGAGCGAATGGTCCTCCTCCCCAGGGTGGATGTCGGCTCCAAGGACCCCATCCTCCGGTGCGTCACCATGTGACCTGGATGCCCCCCAGGGCACCCAATCACAATGCTGGGGACTGTGGGGGGAGCCGGCAGGCCCCCACAGTCCCAGCTGATTCCCTGCCTCCTGCGGGAGCCAGCATTGCTGTCACAGAGAGTGAGCTTCTAGAGCAACTCCCTCTCTGTGAGAGCAATTGTTTCCTCAATACAGAAGAAACCTCTGCTTGCAGCGAGGGAGAGCTGTTTGACAGCAGTGCAAGCAGTTTTTGCTGTGACTTGGGGGCAGCTGTAAAGCTGCAGCCAAGCCACTGCCAGTAAACAGCTATGTCCTGGGGGTGGGCTCCCCAGGACATAGCAGGAGCCGGCCCTGGGGCTTGGCAGTCCCCAGGGCCATCATTGGTTCCTTGAGGGGGTGCCAAGTGGCCCCCTCAAGCAAATAGCCCCAGGGAGTTGGTGGTCCCTGTGGTGCTGGGGGGGACGCGTGCCACCAGCCCTCACTCAATTTTGAAAGTGCCCCAGGGATTTTGTGGTCCCCAGGGCTGCGGGGAGGGGGGCAAGCGCTCACCCACTTTCAAAATGTTAATGCCCCCAGGATGTGGCCCAGGAGCCCACGCTTGTTTTTCCCCTTGCAAATTCGCAACAGTAACATTTTTTTCGGCCTTTTCAGGGGGTAAAGGAGGTCAGCACAAGAGCTTTGGGGTCATGGTGACTCTTCCCTGCCCCCTTGTCTTTTTTTTTTTGTGTGAATCAGCTGAAGCCAAGTCCCAAGATGGCTGCCTACACTTCCCATTAGAAGTGTTGGCAGCCAATGAGAGCTGTGCATTTTCCATGCACAAGCTCTTAATCTTTGTGAAGTCGTCGCAACCTCAGATATACAAATTTGCTTTAATATCTCCTAAATTACTGGATGGATTTACAACAAATGAGGGTAATCTGTGTACTGAAACCCAGCTTTCTGTCAAATTTGGTGTAAATCTGTCCAGTGGTTCGGGCTGTAGCATGAAAAATGCAACTTTTTTTGACTCCCCCCTTTCTCTCAGCCCCCGTCTGACGAATCACCCCGAAACTTTGCTTGCGCATGAAGAATCACCAAGGCACTTGTTTTGGAAAGTTTTGTGAAGATTTGTCAAACGGTGCCAAAGATATAGGCAAGTCAAAAAAACGCTTTTCTATGGAAACATGGTCCTAACTATAACTACCAAGTGGCGACCGCCACTAGGTAATCTATATATATATTCCCTCATAAAAACAAAAGTTAAAGTGTAGTTATAATTAGCTTTGGGTATAACATTAATGTATGTTTACAAAAAAATTGGAAACATACATGGAAAAGAGTTAAAGTGCAGATATGTTTGTGAATTAAAAATGAAACCCACTGAAAGTCACAAGTTTTGAGTAGAGCTTCAATCCATAACTCTCACAAAACCCATGCAAACCACAACTGACACACAAAATGCAATGTTTGTGTCCTCAACTTTGATGTGACAGAATGGAGCTTGGGGTGCTGTGGATACTCTCTATAGCTCCTTCAATTTCTTTCCAAGACACATGAAACAGATATCTTGCATCCTGTAATGGTGGCCATAATATGTTCTTCAACTTCCAACCAGCCAATCAGAGAGCTGCTCATTTGCAAACCCGTTTGTGGGTTTCCCAACATCAAACAGACACTAAAGGAAAAGCTCTCTCATGAAATAAGATTTCATTATTTTCTAAAAGTTGGGGATGGAGATGGTCCAGGGTTTTAAAAAAATATATGAAAATTAATGGTCCACACATCTACCTGTCTAAGTTAGACTGACAGATCAGCTCAATTTGAGGCCTACATAAATCACTTTTATAATACTATTTTCTCAAACATTACTGAAAAAACTTGCATCAAGCCAAGCAAAGGCAGTTAATTGAATTAAGATCTACTTTCATGCCTAGTGTGGTGTAATTCAATTCAGCAGGTTTTTGTTCTGTGGCACATTTCACAGTTTCCTATGAGAGTTAAAATGGCAAATGAAATTTTCTTACCCTCCTATGTTCTTTTGCCTCCTCTTGATGGATCTTCAAAATGTTCCATACAAATGACAAATTGTTTGTATATTTGTTTTCGGAAGCTTCATGCTTCATTCAGTCTTACACATATTGCAGCATCACTTTGGGACCCCTAGGCCTCATCCTCACAGAACAGTGCAGGTTCTTCTTTGGTGCTTCATTTGGTATTTTTGGCAAGTCTCACCTTGGCTCCTTCATGACTCTTAATCGTGCAGGGACATTGCCACTGCTCCTTCTGAGCTGCCAGTCAATCTCTCCCTTAAAGCAGAGTCCAGCCCAGCCCCAGCTAGATGCTGTGTCGAAGAGAAAGTTTGACTCAATGGTTGGAAGTGTTTTTCCTATTGTTTTACTAAGATTTTATGCTAAAGTTGCAGAGAGTAGTCGTGTATTCCAGCGGTCAGCTCCGAGACCGGTTCTGCCCCATCTTTATTCTAAGGTTGCAGAAAGTAGTTGTGGATTCCAAGTCACTTCTGAGACTAGTTCTGAGCAGGTCTGCTCCCTACACTTATTCCACTAAGACTGGTCTCCAGCCAAGGTCTTTGTTACAAAGTGCCTGCGTTGCCTCGTTCTTCAATTGATGTCCTCTGCTTCTTCTTCTTCCATTCCTATTCCTGGTCCTCCTAAACCTCTTAGGTTTTCCTCCTGGTCCTCCTCCCGGTCCCTTTTCTCCATGAATCTTCGCCCTCTGTATCCTGGCCTTCTTCATCCCACTCTGGTCCCCAGTCCTGTTTCCCTTTAATCCAGAAGATCCTCCTGCAGGTCTAGGACTTCCTCTTGTGTCTGCCTCTTCGTACAACCTACAGCCCTGTCTAAGTCGCTAAATGAGTATTGTGCCCGCTTCAAGGAGCTCGGTTAGCTGCAAGGCAACTTGAAGGTTTTAACTTAGCGTTATGTTAATTCATGTTTGATAGAATGGGTTCAGATGGGTAGCACTAGACACCTATTACCAAGTGACAAAAAATGAGTATGTTTTGTGGACTATATAAATAATTGATTCTGGTTATACACAAAGACGGATACATCTGATTTTTTTTAGAGAGCACACACAAACCAGCATATCCTAAATTCATACTGTGCTTGGGAAAGTCTACAAAAACTTCATATCATTCTGTCTTTTGTTGACTATATTGCCTACTGGGAAGACATAGGCACTTGTTGATCAAGTTATTAGCTACAGCTGGGCCCCCCCAACCCGATTCACCTTCAGACACAACTGAAATAAAAGGAGTTGATTGTCAATTTGGATTTGCATCCTCCTCTATGATGAAGCTGTGTGCACAGTGAATGTGTGCTTGTGCTGCTGCTGTGTCCCAGCCCACTCTCCCAGGGTACTAAAGGTATAACCAATGGCGGTTTCTCCGCTATAGCAGAGGAGCAGAACCCCCTGCCAGCAGCAGCAGCTGCAAAACTTTAAAAATAAAACAATACTAAACTATGTTTATTTTTAAAGGGTCGGGCCATAGTGTTGATGATCATGGAGGGCGCATGTGTGTCTGGACGGCTGTCTTGGGCCGGCCAAACACAAATGCACACTGTGCTCTCTCCAACCACTGTGTTGCTGGATTGGAGAGAGCAGGCAGATGCTCCCAGTCTGCCTGGGTGGGAGCGCAGAGCAAGGGCCCTCAGGCCAATCCTAACACTGCTTTCATGCTGTCAGCAGCATGAGTGAAGCGTTCGGATTGGCCGCAGGGCAGGCTGGGAGCCTGTGCCTGCAGTGGAGCCAGAACAGCGGCAGGGAGTCAGGTAAGATTCTTTTTTTATTATTTAATTTTTATGTTTGTCTTCATCCCCTCTCCCGCCCCTATTTTGCACCGCAAGGCATGATTGGGAATAACATCTGAAGAAGGCTTGGATTATAAACAAAACATATACAAGGCAAAGTGTGACAAAAAATCTGTGAGTAACGATAACAGGATTTAAACAACGCAGTCATATGTTGCTCAAAGGAGAGATTGGGCATGACGTCAAGTCATAAAGGCCCCAAATAAGAGTTGCTTGTTACTGGGATAGATTTACTTCTCTGGAAATTCACATGCAAATGTACTGTTACCGTACAGTAAATCCATGCAGTACCATGTCATTGAGGTAAACCCCATGGAATGGGGAATTATCATGTGGGGCATGTTTTTCCAGCCGTAAACACAGCACAAAGTTCCCAGTTCTTTGGAGCTTAATAGATACATTTACCACCTAGATTCATCAGGTGGTAAATGTGTGTTGCGGGCTGTGTGTAGGGTAGGGGATGAGGGAGTAGGAGAGGAAAGGTGAAACGTTTATCTAGCAGGGGAAATCATAGTATGCTTCCCCAACTAGGGGGAAAAAAACGGAAATTAGTCTTGGCTGCTGGAGTCCAAGTTTCATGTGATTTTTCAGGCCAGGTTTGCCGACTGAAAAAAAAATCTAGTTAGGTTCCTCCCCCACCTGGAAAAACTGAGTGTTGAAAAACCTAACAACAATCAGGGGGAATGAAATAGCACACAAAAGCATGAGTTAATTTTGTTCCCCTTGATTCGTAATATGGACCTAAGAAGTAGGAGCATTGTCGGTCTTTCATTGACCCCCATAGCAGCGGTGGCTCCTATGCAATGGCAAATGAGCGTCACCCCACTGGCTAAGAACCAGCAACTGAAAAATAAAATATTATTTTATTATCGTTTTATTTTTCAGCTGCTGGCACAGCCAGCGTGTGCAGGAAGGGTTGGGGCTGGGCCATGGGAGGGCGGAGGAGGAGTGGAGTGCACTTAAGTGCACATGTCAGTTTGGCCAGCTATTTTAGGCTGGCCAAACTGACATGCGCACTTAAGTTTTGGAGAAACAGCACAGAGTCCAATGTACTGTCTGAGCGGCAGACCAGGCCATTCAGACCAATCCTAGCGCTGATCTCATGCTAAGTAAGAGCTATACTTAGCATTAGAGCAGTGCCAGGATTCCATGGGGGAGCCTGTGCTGGTATCCCAGGGACTACTGGGACACCATCAGGAGCGAGAAGAGGAGCTAGGCAGTCAGCAGGACAGGTAAGTTTAAAAAAAAAAAAAAAATTATCCTCCCTCCCTCTTTTGAGATTTGCAGCGATCGACACTGCCCCATAGCACAAGGCAACTTTGATGCTATGGTAAGGTAATAAAGAGACAAGTAATTTATCACTAAGTGCAGTAGAAAATAAGCATTCCCTATTTTCCACTACACCCCTCTGCCCCTCAAACCATGCAGAGATTTATCACAGGCCCTCTATTGGAATCACGGCAGAAGGAAACGGTGTTGTGAATCAGTGGAGCTCCGACCTTCTAGATGAAATGTTCTAAATATAGGATCTGCATGATGTCTTCATCTAGCGGCTCTGACACCTTAGATGTGATGTACCGAGCTAAATGAGCCCTTTCTTAAAGGGGATCGTTCTCCTTGGGCATATTAGGTCTTATTCCAGTACAAATGCAGTCAGTGATAAATTACCTCCTCGGTGAAATTACAATCAGGCCAGATGGTAATTTCGATGTTGTGTCTATTCTCTAGTGCTGCTGTTGTTATTATTTATCAAAGTTAGGAAATACTACTGATGGTAATTCCTACCAGTATTAAAAATACCACTGGCAGTCTAACTGAGTTTCTGATTTCCAGCACCTAAAATATGGGATGAAGGCGCAGTGTTAGGAATCTGTTGTTTTATTGACTATATCTAATTTACACTTTAGCTAGTGACAACTGTAGATGGCTTTAAAAATATTTGGGCCCCGTTTCGGCCGATATGATTATGATTGATAAACGTTCACTGCAATGAAAAAAGTCAGTGTTAATTAATTTACCATTGTCAGAAACTATGCTTTTTTGAGTAATCTGTGACGTGCCGGCAGTGACTGAGTGGCATGCTGCATTTTTATATTTGCGCTGCCAGCACAGGAGTGTCTTGATGCAGAAGTCTGTCAACATGTGGAATTGTAAACTTCGGGACTAGGAGACTTTTACTGCTGACAGTATTACTCTTTTACCACAGTGGTAAAATTACATATTGGTCAGCATCACACTTGGAGGAGGGAAGAGGAGGAAACAGGTTTGTCAGTTTCACTCTTAATGCTGAACTCAAAAGTGGGACTGCAGCAGAACAGTATACAAACATACGTTGTGCATGCGTGGATGGTCTCTTTCCGTTCTTATGAGTTGCCCCTGTGAGAATATGGATTATTAATTGAAGTGGATGGTAGTCCTCTTCAAGTAATAATGGCACTATTCCTTCTACGATCCAGTTAGGAGTCAATTATTTAAACATGAGCTGTGCATATAGTAAATAGGGTTAAATTAGGAGAAATGTGTAATGCATATATCAATACCAAAACAGTCAGATGTTTGAAAACAGCACAATGAAAATCCCACTGCAGTTTATAAAAATAGAGAAAGTTTGAATGAGTAAAAAGGCACAAACACCACAAAAATTGGCTGTAGTGAACCAGAGATATGATTTTTCAAAGTTTTATATGCTTTTGGCACCAAAAAGCGCAAAGACCCAACCGTGGGTATCTTATCGTGCTAGACCGGGTCAAAGTCAAAAGTTAAGGCTGACTACGATGGCACACAGGTCGGATACAGGGACCAGGTTCGGCCCAGTGTTAAGTTTACCTTCTGTCTTTTCCTTGGAGAAAATCTTCATAGACGAGGTCATCAGCGGGTCAAATGCCATCTGGATCTGAAGAGGGACTCATCGACAGTAGTTGGCTGTAGGGTCGGACCTGGTGGGAACCTCTGCATTGGCTGTAAATTCAAGGCTCACAAATGTCGAAGTCAGGAAAACTGAGAGTGGACAAAGTCTGAAGATTGGGATCAGGTAGGTGGCGGTGGGCTGCTGCTCAGCACCAATCCCAGTGAAGTCCTCCACGTTCGAACTCAAACTTTTTTAGAAGTTAGGATCCTTTCAGCAGGGCACACTAGCAAGTTGGGTCAAACTGGCAGTTTGGCTCAGCGGTGGTCTAGTGGTGGCCTATGGTTCTTCTGGCAAAAATCCCAGCTTTTAGTGTTGGGCTGGGGGAGTACACTAGGAAACGTATCCAAGTACCCAAATTTCTTAGGGACATCACTTGGGGCTCAGGACTCACTCCAGGGAAAGCTACCAGAATGGTCCAGAGCAGGTCCAACTGGAACATGCTAGCAGGGTTCTTCTGGAAGGTGACTTTCTTGCCCCTTTTGTGCTCTGTAGCCAAACAGGAGGTCAGCCAACCAACTTTTGTAGTCCCCTTCTTAATCCTGGGTGGGTGGGCAAAATTCCTTGTTCAGTGGGAAAAAAGTTTCCATTGTCAACCCTAGCCATTTTGTCATTTCCTGGCGGGGATGGGGACAGGGGGGGTTTGCCCTAAATAATCCCACAGTGCCCTGCACTGCCAAAATCCAATGTGGCAGAATCTTTCTTCCCTCGATCAGAGCTCTGGGCACAACCCTGAGGTGTGTCTAGGGAAACTAGGCACTCCTCCGGCAAACCATTTCTGGAACAGGCTTTCTCCCAAATGGGATTGGTACCACTCTTGCCACTTGAATGAAGGAAGGCACTGGCCTAGGTGCGAGTTACATCAGCTTGTGATGGGGGATGCTTCTTTGAAGCTTGTGCAATTGGCGGGCAAATCCCAAGCCCCATCCTATCAGGAGGAGGTCATACCTCCTCCCAGGTCAGGCCCTTTTGTTCCCTTTTCCTGGGAGCTATACACTTTTCCCAGCTGGCTGCCAGGTGATAGTTGGGTGTTAACTCTGAAAAGGCTATTAGAGGCTTTAGGTAGTGTTAGAAATGGGGACTTTGGTTGACAGTCAGGTTACCCCCTGTTCAAGCAAGGACTCTCACTCTAGTCAGGGTAAAAGAGAATCACCTTCAGCTAACCCCTGCTTACCCCCTTGGTAGCTTGGCAGAGCAGTAGGCTTAACTTCAGAGTGCTAGGTGTAAAGTATTCATAGCAACACACAGTAACTTAATGGAAACACTACAAAATGACACAACACAGGTTTAGAAAATAAGGAAATATTTATCTAAACAAAACAAGACAAAAACGACAAAAATCCACAAAATACAAGATAAATTATGAATTTTTAAAGATTAAATTAAAAAATAGCGCTTATAAACACAAAATGCTTCGATGAGATTTTAACACGGCGTCGTGACGGAGTCCTTCCCAACAATCCGACACCAACGGCACCGGCTGCGGAGTCACGCAGACCCCCAGGTACAGTACCTTGGTGAAAAATGAAAACAAGCCGAAGAGCAAAGTCGGGGATCGCAGCGTCTGTGCGAAATGTTGAATCCGCGCACTTCGAGCGGTGTCGGTCATGACATTGTGCGGTGACTTCCACTGAGTCGCAGACTTCGGCGGGGCTGCAGCGGTATCGGGCCTGCGAAGGTCGTCGCGTTCCAGAAAAGATCACGGAGTCGGTTGCAGGCGGTGTCACCGAATTCAGCAGTGGCGTCGGTCCAGAGTCGTCCAAAGTCAATTTCCTTGAATTTTCACCAGCTTTTCTTTTCAATGGCCCAGGGACTGGATAGGGCACCACTTGTCAGGGCAGAAGTCTCAGCAGAGAGTCCATGTGCTGGTAAGGGAAGTCTTTGATGGCCCTGAGACTTCAGAACAGGGGGCAAGCTCAATCCAAGCCCTTGGAGAGTCCTTCTCAAGCAGGAATATACCACAAAGTCCAGTCTTTGTCCCCTTGCACAGGCAGAAGCAGCTACTGCAGGATAGCTCCACAAAGCACAATCACAGGCAGGGCAGAACTTCTCTTCAGCTCTTCTCCAGGCAGAGTTTCCTCTTTGTGTCCAGAAGTGATCTAAAGTCTGTGGTTTTGGGTGCTCTTCTTATACCCAATTTCTCCTTGGAAGTAGGCCTACTTCAAAGTAAAGTCTCTTGTGAATGTGAAATCCTGGCTTGCCCAGGCCAGGCCCCGGACACTCACCAGGGGGTTGGAGTCTGCATTGTCTGAGGGCAGGCAGAGCCCTTTCAGGTGTGAGTGACCACTCCTCCCCTCCCTCCTAGCACAGATGGCTCATCAGGATATGCAGGCTACACTCTAGATCTCTTTGTGTCACTGTCTAGTGTGAGGTGCAACCAGCCCAACTGTCAAACTGACCCAGACAGGGAAGAATCCACAAACAAGCAGAGTCACAGAAATGGTATTAGCAAGAAAATGCTCGCTTTCTAAAAGTGGCATTTTCAAACACACAATCTTAAAATCAACTTTACTAAAAGATGTATTTTTAAATTGTGAGCTCAGAGACCCCAAACTCCACATGTCCATCCCCTCCCAAAGGGAATCTACACTTTAATCAGATCTAAAGGTAGCCCCCATGTTAACCTATGAGAGGGAAAGGCCTTGCAACAGTGAAAAACTAATTTAGCAATATTTTACTGTCAGGACATATAAAACACATTATTATATGTCCTACCTTAACGATACACTGCACCCTGCCCTTGGGGCTACCTAGGGCCTACCTTAGGGGTGTCTGACATGCAGGAAAAGGGAAGGTTTAGGCCTAGCAAGTGGGTACACTTGCCAAGTCGAATTTACAGTTAAAACTGCACACACAGACACTGCAGTGGCAGGTCTGAGACATGATTACAGAGCTACTTATGTGGGTGGCACAACCAGTGCTGCAGGCCCACTAGTAGCATTTGATTTACAGGCCCTGGCACCTCTAGTGCACTTTACTAGGGACTTACTGGTAAACCAAATATGCCAATCATGGATAAACCAATTACATACACATTTTTTAAAGGGGCACTTGCACTTTAGCACTGGTTAGCAGTGGTAAAGTTCCCAGAGTAACAAAAACAGTAAATTCAGAGTCCAGCACATATCAACAACCTGGGGAACAGAGGCAAAAAGTTAAGGGAGACCACGCCAAGGATGAAAAAGTCTAACAGGTAGAAAAATGCCAACATTCTAAAACTGTCATTTTTAAAATAGTATTTAAAAGTCCAACTATACATCACATTGAACTTTAAATTCCTATTCATTTGAGCCCTTGAACCATGGGGTTCAAGCTATTCCCAAGCTAAAGTTATGCATTATAAGGTATTATAATTTATCAGATTGCTTTCTGTGGGAGAGCCAGGTTTACCACAGATTTCTCACTGTCATGGCATGTAAAACTTAGGAACCCATGTCCTACTTCTCAAATACCATGCACTCTGCCGTACGTGCATTTAGGGCCTAACTTAGGGGTAACTTATAAGTATTAAAAAGTAAGGTTTGGGCCTGGCAAAAGGTTTTTGCCACATCTAATTTTCAGTTTTAAAACTGCATATCAAGCTGCAGGGAAGGCCTGCAGACATACTTTGCCTTGAAACTTTAATGCTGGTGCAATAGGTGCTGCAGCTCACAAGTATCATTTAACTTTCAGGCCCTGGGTACATAGCGGACCATATACAAGGGACTTACATGTATGTTAAATATGCCAACCAGGGATTAGCGAATTGTACACATGTTTATGGGGTCAGACCACATGCACTGAGGCCTGGTTTGCCGGGCCTCAGTGCCACACGGTTAAAAAAACCTAACAGCATCAGTCCAAAAATTGTGGGATGATGATGATGTAAAAAAGGCCATTCCTTACATGGCCGCCATCCAGATGAAAGATGAGGAGCAATCAACCTACTCCCTGCTAGTTCTTATCATCTAAGTGAAAGGACCTGGAAAGGCAATCAGCATTGGCACGGTCAGTCCCCGGGTTGTGCTCCAATGTAAAGTCCCTTCCCTGTAGGATGGGCCACTTCAACAGTTTGATGTTTTCCCTCTCACCTGTTTTATCCA
Organism: Pleurodeles waltl; assembly: GCF_031143425.1. NCBI lineage: Eukaryota > Metazoa > Chordata > Amphibia > Caudata > Salamandridae > Pleurodeles > Pleurodeles waltl. The sequence continues at coordinate 739,859,239 of NC_090450.1, read as the reverse complement.
TATCAGAGACAGGCCTGTGGTCAGTTTGAATCTTGAAGTGAGTCCCAGACAGGTACATTCTCAGCTTCTTCAGTGAGCAAAGGCTTCCCTGTCAATAACACTCTATTAGAAAGTGAATTTTTGGTTGGCAGAGGTATGCACCCTACCCAAGGAGGAACCACAATCCTAGTCAGGGTAAGTCACAAACACATCCTAGGTTAACCTGTGCTCACCCTCTGGTAGCTTAACACAGAGAAGTCAGACTTAACTTAAGAGGCAATATGATTAGTATTTGGACAACACTTCAAACAGTAAAACAGTGAAAACACCACACAAAAATGATCCACACCAAGATAGAAGAAAATATCTCAATTTAATAAATACAAGACCAAAATGACAAAAATCCTCTAAGTAGAAGTCAAGGTATGATTTTTTAAAAGAACAAATGTAAAATAGCACTTAGAAGCAATAAGCGCTAAAACAGGAAATCTGATCGCCCTGGACCAGGGCAAAGTCAAAAGTTCAGGCTGACTGTGATAGAGCACAGGACAGATACTGGAACTCACTTGGGCCTGCTGAACCAAAATACCTTGGTCCAGGATGCGTCACCGTCAACAAGGATGCGAGGTGCAGCCAAAGCGATGTGTCGGTGTCGAGCCATGCAGTGGACGGGATGCATTGATTTTCTCCATGTATGTGGCGATGTGCCGGTTCCAATTGCCATGTGCTGGTTCCAAATGCGATGCACAGCTGCTGTTCCACAGTAGGAAATGCGTTGATTCTGAAGGCGATCCATTGGTTCTGAAGGCAATGCGCCAGGTCCACTCCATGCAACGACGAGGATGCACTGATTCTGACTCACGCAAAGGCGAAGATGCACCAGTTCCAATGAGGATTGGAGGGTTCTGATTGAAGCAGCACTTTATACCCACTTCCAAGGGCCCAGGACATGATTGACACTACATGGCAGGGCACAACATTCAGCAAGCAAAGTTCAGGTGCTGTAGCAGGATGAGTTGAGGTTTTGTGTCTCCCTGAGACTTCAAAAAGCAGGAGGCAAGCCAGCAAGCCCTTGGAGTCGCTTTGATTCGGTGTTGGAGAGATACAGGTCCAGTCCTTCTCACTGTCAGGCAAGGAGGGTGGCAGACAGCAGGTCAACACAGTAAAGCAGGAGTCCAGCAGAGTGGCAGTCCTTGTAGCAGCACAACCGTCCATCTTCCTGGCAGAGTATCAACAGGTTAAGAAGTGTTAAGGTGATGGTTTTAGAGGCCCAGTACTCATACCGGCTGTCTTTGAAGTGGTGGAGACTTCAAAGAAAGATCTTTTTGAAGTGCACAGAAGTCCTCCCTTCCTGTCCTGGCTCGAGACTCTGTACGAGGGGGGTGCAGCTCTTTGTGTGGGGACAGGACACTGTTTATTTAGGTGTGTCAGCTCCTCCCTCCTGTCCTGCCCAGGATGGCCCATCAGGCTGTGGATGTCCCATCAGTAGCACCTAAGCTCCCTTAGTGTGTCCCTGGATAGAAGGAATGCAAAAGACCATCTGTTGCCCCACCCCTAACATGTATTGGAGACAGGCAGGAGGCACCAAATGGCTAAAGTAAGAAAATGCTAACTTTCTAAACGTGGTATTTTCAGGACTGTAATTTAAAATCTGACTTCACTGTAAGTTGTGATTTTAAATTTTGAGTCCAGAGAGACCAAACTTGACAATGTTATTGCTTCCAGATTGTGAAGTACACTTGTAAGATGCAATAAGGTAATCCCAATGGGAGAGATAGGCCTTGCTATGGTGAAGAATGACTTTGGGAGTTTTTCACTACCAGGATATGCAAAACATAAAAGTACATATCCTGCCTTTAAAAATGCATTGCATCCTGCCCTCTGGATTGTTTAGGCCCTACCTTAAGGGGTAACTTATATGTATAAAAATGGAAATTTTGGGCTTGGCAAAAGGGTTTGTTTACCAGGTCGATATGGCAGTTTAAAACTGCACTCACAGGCTCTGCAATGGCAGGCCCAAGACATGGCTAGAGGACTACTTAAGTGGGTGGCACAATCAGTGCTGCAGGCCCACAAGTAGTGTTTCATTTACAGGCCCTGGGTACATGTAGCACACTTTCCTAGTGACGTATAAGTAAATTAAATATGCTAATTGGGGATAAGCCAATATTACCCTGTTTTAGGGGAGAGCACAAGCACTTCAGCACTGGTTAGCAGTAGTAAAGTGCACAGAGTCCTAAAGTCAGCAAAAAAGAGGTCAGAAAAGTGGAGGAGGTAAGCAAAAATTGGGGGGAAAGACCACCCTAAGGCTGTCAGGTCTAACACAGTCCAACGCTGCTCTCTGGGGAGGTGTCGCCTACTAATATGGGCAACTGGTTGATACTAGCTCTCATCATTTACCTGTGGCAACACGGCCAAGACTTATGTTTAGAAGCAGCCTCCCAACAGGAATACCACTCCAGGCAGCTATGAGCAGTCTGATGTTTCATATCTGAATTTAGCTGGGCTAGAAACACCGGACACAGTGTTGCTGAATGTGGATCCATACCTAGAACAAACAGAACTGGGAGTCAGGCAGAGGCTAAGGAAAGGGGCATAGCCTGGCCCCTACATGCTTGCTTCAACACCACAATGGAAGCAGACAATGGTCCCGTCCCCTCCACTGCCTCCCGACCCCAGCCCATCCAAGCTCCCCAGAACCACACAGGATCCTGCCCACAGATATTTACCACTTGCTCATAGCAGCTGACAAATATATCTATGTTAAACTCTCGAGAATGAACCTGTTAAAAGGCCCCAGTAATTCTGAGTCTATCAAGGGACTGCCCATTCTGGAGAGTTTAACTCCTGATCACCGTAAACTCACAGCGAGAGATCAGCGCAAGGTTGGTTGTGTCCTATGCACGTCCTGCCCCTGCTCCCCTAACCACCACACCAACTCTCTGTTCTCATTCGCCTCCTGGACTGGCTTTTACTGCTCTCTTTTGGGCCACGGCCTTCTCAGTGTCTGTGTTCAGCCTTAGGAGACCTCAGCAGGGTCAGGAAGGCTGAGCTTTACAAGCAGCAGCTGTACGCCTTCTAAATCCTGCGGAGGCTTAGCACAACATTGCTGCTCCCACCGGAGTTGCATCTCTCCCCTCCCACAGTCCGCCTCCACCGCTGCGTGACCTAGAAGACAACGCAGACTGTCGAGGAACAGATCGGAAACAGAGCCAGGATTTACCACCCACAGCCTGGGAGGTAACTGAGGAGGCGGGAACTCGTTGAGTCCAAGAGTCACACGTGTCAATGTATGAGCATTTGTGAATATGAGTGAGTGAGCGAGTATGCTGTGTGTGCTCCCGCACACTATTGTCTGTGCGTGTGTATGATTGGCGAATGTCTGCACGACGATGGCTTGCAGTGGTGGGGGGCGCATCCATTTTATACTGCTTGCCATTCTGAGTGCTAGAGATACAATAGGCGCCAATGAAATACAAACTGGAGCCATTCCAACTATCCCAATCATGATGTAGACCCATCCATTACATACCAGGGGTATCTCCACACCGCCTTGATTAGCAGGGTCATAATAGAGCACCCAACATGGCCTACTGTGGGACGTCCTTCAAAGTAGCGCCTTTCATGGTGTTACGTAAACATAATTGCTCCATTCTGTTAATTGGAGGGCTAATAGGTTCCCATTTATGGTATATTATTGGCCTTCTTGAGACTTTCTGGATATCAGGGGCATAATAAGGGCCAATTGAAACTGGCTGCTGGACTCCAGCTTTTAGAGTCATTATATTGGGCCTCTAATGACATACTGTCTGCTTTGTTGCTAGACCTGTGTCTATTTATTGCTCACTGCACGTGGCAAAAGGTGCTAAATATCCCTACCAAATGATGAACAACTTTCGTGTTTGATAACTGTCATAAATAGGCATGAAAGGGGGAATCGGTCCATCTGTGACAGCAGTACATGTCTATTTTCGGTGAAAATGACTCACTAATGTCTGGGGGTCGAAAAGACAATTCTTTTAATGAAAACTACATGTTTTTATATTTGAGAAAAGAGCTTATGAAAATGTTGCATTTTATGTTCAAATGCTTGTGTTTTCGGAACCTGACAGACTCATGTTTCACACAAAATTAATGCATTTCTAAAATATAATTAAAACGTATTTGTTAGTGAGAGGTTTGTTTCTGTCTGGGGCCTTGCACTTCCTGCTTCGGATGTTTTTTGTGACTTCTTTGGATGCATTTCATTAACAGTGATAACGCTTTCCATTATAGTATTACTGCTGCTGCCCGAGGCATATTCATGCAGGATTTGTGTAACCTGTCTGCTGCCTAATCCTGTAAGCTCTATTTAGCAGCAGTATTACTGTATAAGCTTGTAGGATTTGTCTGGTGTTGCTGCATCTAGCTTGTGATTGGAAAATGTGTATAACTTTTGATTATTTCACCCTGCGGCTTCCAAGTGGTTTCTCTTTTATAATATATGTTCGAAATTCAACCTGGGAGAGCTAGGATAGAAAACTGAAGATGTTTGTCTTGTCATTTGTCTTTTTCTCCTTCCTTTCTTTGCTCTTGTTTTTGAAAGGCACCAGAACTCTTACCAACATTATCCAACATCTTTCTCTCAACCAGAGCACTCTCCAACCAATTGCACTTGCCTTCATCTTTTTTTATTCAACTTGTGCATCAAGTTTTGCTCTCCTCTTAACCCATATCTTCTTCACAGTCCAATTCTAACGGTGCCATGTCAACTTCAACCTCAGCCAATGTATCTTTACTTTTACCCGTCACCTCCCCTTCATACATTACATTCACACACCAGATATCACATTGAGGGATTTCTTTCATTATTTGGGACCACACTGGAGCTATCTACTCTTCATACTGGCATCCATAACCTACTGCTGGCTCTGCCAGTAGTAGGAGACCATGACTGGCCATTTTTGTCTGCTCTGTAATTTGTGCCTCTCAAACTAATAAGTGCCACAGTCCTAGAATTCCTGTAAAACTGGAATAGGTACCTGTATTATTGTAAACCCACCCATTCACGTTTTCCTGTTTTTAATTGCTGCCTCCACCTCTCTGCCTCTATCCTGTCCACCCTTTTTTCTGCTCTCACCACCAGCTTCTGTATTTCCTCATCACTTACCATTCTCTCTCCATCAAGCCAGCAATAACTTCTACCACAGTCAATTCAGGATTTATATTTGGTCCCACAAAATGTCTATGGTTCTGCCTTGCTGCTCGCGGGCCCTCTCCCTGCAGCATTTCTCCATGTCTCACCAACCACTATCTACTTCCAGGTGGTGCTTCCTCCTGGCGATCCCTACGTGTCATCTCAGTCTCTAATGATGCATACACTCTTGATCCACTTGCCCTCTGATGGCCACCTGCCTTTCACTAGCCCTCCCCAAAGCAGCTGCACCGTCGGCCTCCCAGCATTTCCTGGCCCCGGCAATTGCATCAACATAAACTCTCTCTATACCGCTCACTGACCCAGACCTCTGCCGAGGAGCTGCCCGCTCCTGTGCCTTTGGTGGCTCTGAAGCTATTAATTTCCCTGCGCATATGGGATCTCTGCCACTAATGGCCCCCGAACTTCCTCTGCCTCCTAGACAGCCCTGCCCACCTGCTCTGTTAACCTTTCTCCCTTGTCATCTTTTTCCCGTCACCTATCTTACCATTGGCGTAGCTAGAGAAAGGCCACATGGGGCCTGTGCCCAGCTCTGTTTGTCCAGGCCCACTGCCTTAGGACCTACCTCTGCAGCTGTTGAATATGCTAAGAGGCAACACATGAATGAAACTCATACAGAAACTTGCCCTCTACATGTTTGAGGCTATACCCAAGCCTACATCTATGCTTAAAATGTTTAAATATGACATTCATTGTATTGTACATATGTGTCCACATTACATATATAAACATAAATACACTCATTAATACAATGTCAGATTTAAACTTCGTGTGTGTATATGTATATAAATATATTTATGTATATATATATATTTTTTTTTCACTGTAAAAAGGGTGTACTGAAGTTATAATTTGGTGTTGAAATGAGATAAAAATACTAACTTTTAAAAACCAAAAAAACAACATGAACTTTACCACATAGTGTGCCAGATGTACAAAACCAGTTTGCATTTCTTAACAGTCCGAATCACTATTTCGTGCTGTTAAGAAATGCAAAATTGGCTTTTCAGATGTACAAACCTATTTAGGGAATAGCAAATTGTGATTCTACCCAGTAGAAATCACAATTTGCGATCCTCTGAATAGGAAATCACAAATAGGGATTACCTATTTGCGATTCCTATTCAGATGTACAAAGCATTTCCTAAATGTGAATTGGGCATTTAGGAAATGCAATTACTATCGACTTCAAGTCGATGGTAACCATGTGCAATTAAAAAAAATAATAAAACACCCCTGAATGCTTTTTTAAAATTGCAATAGAGCACACACATGCCCCTTGGACCTATGTGTGCCCTACATGTGCACCATTATTTTTTGGGGGCAGTTCAGGGGACCTTTTTCCCATGGCCATCCTTGGTTTTGCATTTCCCAAATAACGATTTCCAAATAGGAGTTCACTATTTGGGAAATTAAAAACCTTCCCATTGTCACAAATGGCACTTTGTAGGAGTGGCTATTAGGAAATCTGTATCTTGGTACAGAGTATTTTGCATTTCCTAAATATATATTTCTATGAAGTCCCTATTTAGGAAATGCAAAATTGCATTTAGTACATCTGGCACATAGTTTATTGTGTGCACTATATTGTGTCCCCCAGCCGTACACTGTTAAAGACTTCACACATTGCATCACGCATGACATATTAAATGGCATTATTGATAACATCACCACTATCTCAAATTTCATCTTTGATGACATCACTGATGACTCCGTAGTCATATACAGAGTTACTGAGTGTACACATATGGGAATAACATGCATGGAAACAACATGAAGCAGCCCTGAAGCAGGTGTGATTGGGCACCATTTACAAATCACTACATTTTGGGGTGCAAACATTATTCCATGTTAAGATAAAGGCTGAGTGCACCTGATGAGGGTTGCAGCTGTATGTTTCAATGTAGGTTGTAGCTTAAAGCCAAAGCCTATTCCAAAACATACGTGAGAAAGGCCAAAGATTCTGTTGACAATAGGACGTTAAACAGTAGTTATATGGCAGCATGCCTGTATTAAAAAGTTGTAGTACAGTGCTACAAACTAATTCTATATCGAGAGGACATTTTTTAAGGAGTAGTTAATGAGTAGATGTTCAATTCCAGAACTTCCAGGAATATTTTGAGGAGTTGCAGATGGTTGAAAATGTAGAATGAAGAGGATTCCCACTTAAAGGTGGTTTACCAGTGAGGTGCTCCCTCCCCTGTCTTCCTGGTTAGTTGTACCCCATCAGCATTTTGGTCGGTTCCGAAAATAGTCAGAGCCGCGAGCCCCCCTCCATTATTTGTTGCTCTTGTCAGGGGGGCAACATCTGTATGATTATGCCAAAAGTGCACAGGTACAAAAAACCCTTCTTCAGCATACCATAGCTTTCATCACTGGAAACTTAAAAATAGAGACATTTTGGGTGAGATCGAGAGCTCATTCCAATCCCAATGAATCTTAATGGAGGAAAGAAGAAAATATTTTTATAACTCAGTAAAAAATAATGCTTTAAGCAGTTTAAGGGGAGAGGCTCGTAACTGAAGCAAGAAGATTTGTTGGTAATCTAACCACTGAGATACTTCATTCAGCGCATAGAAGCGAACACAGTTGGCCTCCAGTTGCCAGTTTATTAGAAAACCAACAAGAAGTCGGAAATACAGGACTGCGCGGCTCCCGCCTTCTGCCTCACCTTAGACGGCTCGGCGGCGGTGTCTGCGCCAGGACCATTGTTCACTCAAATAAAGCGCTCAATGAGATGATATTTAAAGCCCGACGAGAACGAATGCAGCACTTCCTGGAACGAGCGTTTCACGCAATAAACCGGCAAGCTGAGACCGAAAGAAGCTTATGCCCGGTGGATGTTTATCCGTTTTCCAAGAGAGATTAAACTGCGTCACGAAGCTAAAAACAGCTCTCGCAGCCCATGGGGAGACGAGCCGTTACCATGACAGCCGGTTCATCCGTGGTGTCCTACACATACAAATAATGATAATTTACAAGGAAGGAAACCTTCTGCACGTCTGAAGTCTGCTTGGTGTTGAATGATCACGTTCGTGACTCCAGGGTTTGCAAAGTATGACGCGCAGCCAGTGCTCGGAGCTGGGTGTGAATATATATCAACACATTTACGTGCAGGTTGTTCACAAGGCACTGACGCGATATATGACATGTCATATGTGTCTTGATAGCGAGTGCTATTCCCAATACCCTGCTATAGATTGCGAGGGCTGTGCCTGATAAGAGCTTTGCCCAGAGATTTGGCCCCGAGTTTTGAGGGGGATCCTGCACCTTAAATGGTGTTTTTTATGTGTCAAAACAGAGGAAGGGACGGTCGGTGCTTGCATTGCGGCCCATGCAGTGTCATCTTAAAGATTTAAACTTTAACAAGCTCACAGAAAACAGTTGAAATACGTCTTGCCGGGGGCTCTAAAAATCCTTAACATGATACTGGGTAGAGAGATGGAGTCACAGGAAGAGACAGGGAGAGACAGAAAGAGGTTTACGTAGAGGTGTGAAACAGACGGGAGTCAGAGACCAATTTCATTTCCCCAGGGGGGCCTTGACAGGTGGAGGGCCCTGGGCAATTGCCCACTTTGCCAATGCCCTAGGTCTCCGGGCTTAATGCACCTTTGCTTTGTGACTAGCCTATGGAGAGCTGTACTGTTAACCGGTTTGTGAAGCAAGGGCCGTAGTCAGTAGGAGATCTTTCTAAGTAGAACAATGGAATGTTGGGAGCTCCTTGAAGACAGTGACTAGGGACCAATATTGGCTAATCCAGGATACTTGCTTCAGGGTTTGTATTTTTGTTTGTCCCTGTGTAATTTAGAACATTCTACCCTCAGTGAGTGGAATGTCTTAATAGTTATATTACTCTTCTGACTCTGGCTATACCTGTTGCTAAAGGTCCTCTCTCTCGTTACGGCCCTTACTTGGTCTTGGACGTGCAGTTCAAGGTTTTGGGCCTCGGACAGCCAGTATAGCCCCAGCAGCAGGCTGTAATGCTATAATAAGTCTGTGAAGTGAGGACTGTAGGCAACACTAGATGTGTATGAAATGAACCTCCCCCGAGAACAGGTCAATACCAGTGTTGCTTACAAAGAACTGCAACACTGCACCTAATGCTAGGCGTGTGTGTAATGCTGTTTGTATACAAATCTGCTGCATAATGAGGCCAGTAATAAATATAGGGTCTGAATTATAAATGCTGTTCGAGATGTCTGCTCTGTACAACTATAACAATTCTGTTTAACCCAGCGATACCAAATAATAGCTGCTCCCTGGATAAGCTCTTTAAACCACTATAAGCTATGTATAACAATGGATTTCACCCATTATCAACTCTGTGTAAAGAGAGCTGTACGCAATCCAGGCTCTGTATTCGGAGAGCTGTACCAAAATATCACTTCCACATATTGAGAGTACTCTTCAATATCAGCTCTTTATAACGAGGGCTGTTCTCAATAGTCGCCCTAAAAGCGAGAGCTGTATCTTCTATTGGCCCTGTATAATAACACCTATACACAATTTCAGCTCTTTATAATCATATTATAATCATATTTCCATCTTAAAAGCGGCTGTGTATAACAAGGGCTGTACATGATATAAGCTCTGTAAAAAGAGGGTTGTACCTCATCTCTGCAGTGTATAGCAGTTTATGACTAACAAGGGCTTTATCTGGTACCAGCGTTGACTAACCAGGGCTGTTTCTGATACCAGCAGTGACTAACATGGGCTGTAAGCGATATCAGTCCTGTATGGCTAGGACACTTCCTATAGACTCAGGGTCTGGACTTTAGGTATTGGATCTGGACAGCTACTTGTCAAATACTTTATTTAAACCATGACATGTCACAGTAAATATTATGAGGGAGGATTTGGACAGATTAATTTTTCAGTGATTTGTATTTTTAGTTGCATTTTGAGAAACACTGTGTAAACCAAATTCATCCTACGACCAATGCAATCTTCTTTTTATTGTGGTAAAAATTCAAATTCACTATTTGTCAATGGCTTTTACTGTTCCAGTTTCTGTCATATTTGTTCTTTGGGTATCTAACAAACTTCTAATGAGATAATTCCACTTTCACACTCAAACTGGTTATTAAAGCCTAATTGTATCTACAGGTTTAACTTTTTTTTTTTTACAAGTCATACAATGCCCTGATTTAGCTTTCATGTGTCACAGCACTCGCATCATTACTTACTGTAGGGGAATTGATTCGTACTCCTTCAGCCATTGGCTTCCTTGACTCGAGAAGCTTCAGTCATTGGCCTGAGAAATTGGCAGTAACATCTCGGATCTGCCACAGAAATATTTAATTCTCATTTTCTTTCTGTTGGCTGCTTGGTTGATTCCTTCCACTTCGGTTGGACTACACGAGAGCTTGGTTTACATCTGAAAAGTGCACTTTGTCTTCACACGTTTCTTTTTTTGAATTGTTTTAAATTGTTTTGCACAGCGAGAGGCATTTTTTCACTGTTATTTGAACATCCAAATCCCTTATGCCGCACCTGAATCTAAAGGAATCCAATTGTAAGTAGAAACTGATGAATATGTAATGTGGTTACTCATCTATCTGATGGGACACCCAAATTCTTAAGTGTACTATTGGTCACCATGCTCAGCGCTTTGAAGCACCTGAAAGGCTACACCCTGTACTTTATAAACTACCAATTAAATAAGTAAGTTCTCGTTCTATGTACGGAAACCAGTACTTTGCATTTCCAAGCTCGCCATATTCAACGGAAGCTTAATACTGATCACAAACCAGGCTGGTTTTTTTTGCTATCAATTAATATATATATATATTTCGAAATACATTTCAAAACTTTTCTAAGCATCGGTATTTCTATTTGGAAGCCAGGGCTCTGCCTGGCAATTGGAGATAGGGGACAGAAGAGGCCCGTGACTTTACATTTTAAGACAGTTGGAAGATCCGTAGTAGGCTGTTACAAAAATGATATAGCTAGTCAATAAAGATGCACTTTTGCCACCCGTTTATACTGTAAAATCAAAGGTCCCAGACTTAGTGTACAATCAAAGTACATTTTGTCCACTGTTTTACATGAATATAGACTGTAAGAGCTATCTCATTTATTAAGAGAAATAAAGCAAACAATGACTTCATCCAATGTTTGCCCCGGGAAAATTGGGGAGACCGATCTCAGAGTGACATGCAGGACTCCGGTATTGATTCCCAGGAAGTAATCAGGTCACTAAAGAGGCCTAATGTAAAGGTAAATGCATCATTGAATAGGAAAAAAGTTAAGCATTATGTACAAGTGTTCCAGACGGTCCTGCGAAGGCCAGTCTAAGGGACCTAGGCATATGAGGCAGAGTGACATATTCCTTGGAATTGGGCCTTGAATTTAGGCTTTTCCATACAAACCGACAGCCTCAGTTAGTGATGATTTAGGTAACTGCCGAGTAAGTTCCTTGCCATAGAGGTTTAGGATTCATTTAGCTTTGCACCTTGACCTAACACATTTCGACTTCTACACAAGGACAAAATGGTACTTTTGTTACTGTAAGGGTACAGTGGTACACCTTGAAACATTTTAACACCCTTCCTTGGTGGTTCCCTTTGTAAGCCTTTTTTCACAGGGTTGGGGTGCAGTCACCCTTCTTCCTGTGAAAATACCTTTTTCCCATTCTCCACCTCTTACGAGGCTCATTCCTCCCCAGAAAAGCCCCGCCAAACATATAGTTTTATTCCCATTCCTACTTGTCACCATCCTCATCACCACCCTCTTCCTCTCAATTGTTATGCCCTGTAATATGGATGGCCCTCAGCTGTATCCTTCCTGCATGCCCTTAGCTTTTCAACATCTCTGTTCGCATTCTGCCACCTTTTTGTGCGGCTGCCTCTTACCCCAGATCCCACATCACCTGGTTACCCATCTTGAAAGCTAGCATCAACAGTTTACCTACAGTCAGCCCATACGTTCCTGCTGTGTGTCTGACTCGTCCACTCCAAACACCTGTATATCACAGCCCCTCATCAGCAACCTCCCACCACCCACTGCTTGCCAGCTCCGATCAAGTGCTGGCTCCAAAGCAGCCATCAAATAAATTTAGTTGACATGTACATCATTCAAAAGAGTAGAGGTACTAGTGTTGAAACATATGATTGAGTCCAGGAGAACAGTCACCCAGGCACTCATCAGCAGCAAATTAGAGTATTGCAACAAACTCTGTGCTGGCACCACCCTAACACTCCAGAAAAAACTGCAGAGAATTCAGAAGCCTCTGCCAGACTCATCCTGGACGTTCCCCGCAGCAGCCACATCTGCGGTCACCTGAGAGACCTTCACTTGATCCCGATCAACAAAAGAATCACCTTCACACTTCACATGCACGCATACAAGGCCATCCACAAAATCAGACCCATATGCCTCACCAAACTCCTGACCTTCCACACGCCCACTCGACACCTCCGCTCTGCCCAGCTGGCCCTCGACATAACCCCAAGGATACGCAAGAACTCAGCTAGAGGAAGATTCTTCTCTTACCTCGCCACAAAGACCTGGAATGCTCTCCCACTACACCTCAGGCAATCGCCCTCACTACCTCAATTCAAGAAAGACCTCAAGACATGGCTCTTCTACTGAACTCCTACTACCCCCAGTGCCTTGAGACCCTCACAGGTGTTTAGCCACTTTCTACAAGAACCTTGATTGATTGATACTGTAGCACCTATATAGGCGCTACTCAGTCATTGCCTTGATGGGCCTCATCAGTGAGATGCATTTGGAGTCTGATGGCACAGTGAGCTTGAGATTCACATATGGTCATATCTTTGTCACTTAGAGTGTCTTAATTAAACAGAAAACTTGTGATGGATGCAATAGATCGAATCGATCTCCACCACTTGTAATTTTGCTGGACACATTCCATTCAATTATTGTATATCATGTGCCTTTATCCACTTAGGATAATATAGTCCCTAATAGTAGAGTACCTAAGCCAGGCAATAATCACTACTCCCACAGCTATTACAACTATTACATAAAGATTGAGTAGGATCTTGGAAGAATCCATATTGAAGACTGTTTTGTCATAAGGAACTACTCCTAGCCTTGCTTCTATTGCAGATTTACTAAGTTTTGTACCAACAGAATAAGAAACAATTGATCTATAACACACACTGCTTCAAACATCTCTCCCCATTCTGACAACTCCATATTGGATCTCCATTAAATCATGGTGTACTTTTAAAATAGTTTGCCTCACCTATAAAGTGTTCGACCTAAATACCTCTAGGTATTTGCCTAACTACATTTCACTATATGTGTGTAACTGCAGGAGGTAGAATCTGGAGGAATGTCAGCTGACAAAAAGCAATGTTTAGGAACCATCAATATCTGAGACATTGTTCTTCAATATACTTCAAGAATGTGGAACCTCTACTTTCATTCTGACTATAGCCAAAGGTAACCAGCAATGTAGGGATTTTGCAGCCGATTATCCTGGATCTTTTTCCCTATTGGGCTGTGGTCAGATTCTATAGCACCTTTCTCATATCATCTGCATTTTAGTCCAGATTCTCACTTCCCCTGTCCTTTCAGTCATTCGGGACCAAGGCGTTGACATGATCTTCCCACCGTTCTCTCCGCCCACTCCTCACCCTGGGATCACTGGCCTTGGCACAGTGTCCAGTTTTCCTCCTCCGCCGCTGTGTGGATCTGACATAAAAGGAGATCGCTACAGTGTCCAATGACTTCTTAGATGTGAATTTTCATGCTGGTCTTTCCTTTACAACCCAACCCCTCCCACGTCTCTTGTCTGATCCGTTGATTATTTAATAATATATAGGGATACATGCAAGGTGTTTATAGTCACGGTTGATGTGTGTGCTACGACAAATCCTACGTTTAGCTCTCTATAAGCTGTATCATGCTTTAATGGTCCTTGTCCCTTTCACCCTCCCACGCTGTTTGGCACTATACAGTATTTGTTGCTAAGTTTGCATACTGCTCTCTTCTGTTCCCCACCCCTCACACTTATTGTGCTATAAACTGTTGACGAACTAAAATGTGATCGCTGTCGCTCCAACCCGAGCTGTACGTGCATGATGACATGCCCCAATAAAATGTGTGCACTTTCAGTGTGTACGGTTAGGGACGAAGCAGGATTTGGTTAAAGGACATAGGGGGCAAGGTGCATGAAACTGAAGGCAGAACATTTGTATTTTACATGTAGGTACTGATCTAGAAATGCCTAAATCGCCTACATGGGGGCAGTAATAAACCACTAAGTGGCACGAAGGCCCTGATGACTAGTTCCCCGTGGAGCACTGGAATGTATCACACTAAGCAAATTTAACAGGTGTGGTAAATTACACGTATTTCGAGCTTTTGGTGAATAAGTTGTGGATTTTGGGGTTTACTGCAACAAAACCCACATGTCCTTATAAATACTGTACGCATTTCCCCTAGTAAATTCCGCCAGACTTCACCTGCTGATCTTTAACAAAGGTTTCGCGCTTTAACACATGGTACGGGCTGCGTACAGTAAACTTCGCCTAGCTCGGATACCGCCTCCCCCCGCACTGACGGGCCGATGAAAAGGTCTGAAAACTGCTCGACTCATAATCATAGCCTTAAAAAAACAGACATAACCACCTCAGAATGGGGATCCCTCAAAAGTGGAAACATTTGGTAAGTGCCTTACCTCATTTGTGGCATACTCACCTTTCAGAAGGACAAATAATGAAAGAGACGTGGCCTGCATGAACACAGGAAAACACGGCCACGGCAGCAACCGTAGTCATGGAAATAATACACAGGGGAATGGCCATTACAGCGAATTGGGGTGGCAGTGTGCTCCAACCTCTGAAAAGAACCGGAAAGGCTTGCAATGTTGGAATCATCGAGCTAACAATAATTCTGTCCGCGCGGTGTATGTTTAGTGGGAGGTTATATTATATGGTGTCTGAGTAGAATAAATTGCCCCAGGCACTATTCCTCTGGCATGAAGTGTGTTATTGTATGTGTAGCGAGGGCAAGCGGAAGAAAGTCGGCAACAGGTGTGAAAAGAAGCCATTTTTATTAAAGTAGGCCATAGCTCAAGCTGACCGTTAATTGAGGAGCAGTCTATCTACCCATTCTGAAAATAGTCACTCTCCCAGTTGCAGTTCACCCTTTTAAATTATAGGTGCACTCGGAATGTACCATTTGACGTCATGGACAAGGTGAAGAAGGGCTACCCCAATCAGACATGGAAAAAACAAGTTCAGGCCCTCAAAAAGCATTCTGTCCTTCACAGGAAGCCAATGTGGAACTAACGTGGCTTTTGGCATACGGTCACGTTTTAACCAGTTGGAGAGACTGACAGCCATTATGGAGTTCCTATAGTTGATAAATTAGGCTTTTTTGGTAAATCATTACATCCCATTTCAGTAATCAAGCCACGCATTGATCATTGAGTGTATTGTGGTCGTGAGCATTTAAATCTCAACAGGACAGGGTGAACTAAGGGAATGGTCCAAGAGATAGAGTGAACCATGTTATTTTGGGGTGACCCACAGATGCATGCGAAGGAAAGCACTGCAAATTTAGTCCCAGTTCTACCTTCAACTTGGGTTCAGAGTAATTTACGTAACTTGGTTGATATGTGATCTTTGGCTGCATGTTCTTGATGAGTCCAGCCACAGAGTTTTGCTGTCTACTAATTAGCTCACACAGAATGAAGCTCTTCAAAGAGTTTGAGTACCTTAACCGTGCCACAAAAAGTTTCAGTTTTTAAAAAAAATTACATTTGTTTATTTAGTGCTGTGGATAGCATTGGCAAGTCACCTAGCAGTCAGTTTACAGCACTTAAGTTCACATATCGTCAAGGCCGACCAGCCACACGGGACATCAGGTGTTTCCCCATGAGGTTGGAAGGGTGCAAAATCAGCCCCAGTAACAAAATTGGCAGGTCAGCATAATCCACTCTGGCTTTAGGATGCTGGGAATGGTGCCAACCCACTGCACTGAGAGCTGAGCTGAGGGGGAGGGCTCTGTGTTTTGAAATTTATTAAGGGTTTAAAAGTACTCGCTGTAGAGTTCCTTGTATATCCAGCAGTTTTCAGGCAACAAAAAAATGTCAAGATAACTCTGGTGGACAAGATTCCTGCTGGAGAGAGATAGGAGTTTTAACTAGAGCAGTTTTGACACATCATACAGTAGTGTAGAGGTTTAGTATGCCTGCTGCACAGAACGTGCACCATGCACATTACAGAACTGTTTTATGTGTATAGCACAGTGAGTTACTGCTTTTGTCACAGAGATCTTTTTGTTACTTGCGATTCATAAGTTACAATCGTAATATAGCGCAGTGAGCTGTGAACTGCCATGAAAGAGCTTATTGCAAACTGCATCGTACAGGTTAGAACGTTATGTTTTTTCCAGTCTTTCATTGTTCTAATCTTGTTAAAAATGTTTTTTTTTTTAAAGAAATAAATTCTTATTAGTAAAGCCAACCCTAACAACTGTGTTACATCGTGAATGCTGAGTTCGTGCTTGTGAATCCTACACCTTATAGTTCCCCTTTGTCTTCTGTAACATTATCTATACACTGAGTTAGACATGTATGATTCATTGTCTCTGTATGTGTGTGTGATGTAAAGTGCTCGAACACCCTACACTGGTTGGAGAGTTACTATGAAACAAATAAAATACATGTGAGAGAGGGGCTATGGAGAGATGAAGTGCACTGTTGGATGGTGATAGTGAGGGAATCAATGAAGGGCCCCAACAAAGATTGCCGCACCATCAGCCATAAGCGTTAAAGCTGGCCATGGCCCTCCCTCAGCAATAAGCCCCCTGCCTGCAAATTGTCACAAGGTGATCTTGTTTCCCAGATCAGACCTCAGAAGCTCTGGGGATAATAAATGGCCACCATGAAAGACAAAATCGCCTTTTCAGGCTTTCCTGTGTTATTCACCTAGCGTTTTAGTAATTGAGGAATATATGTATTGTAAATCATGGCAATATAAATTGTGGTGTGATTAGAGGATGACATGATAAACAAACTTTGTCCTCCTTGTTAACATATCAAAGCAGAAATTGCCTTACAACATGCCCACAGAATCTTTATTTTCACAGTGATAGTGTGACTCATTGAAAGGGGGCATTAACTGCATTTTGATGTTTTATATGCAGACTTTATATAAAGATAAATGTGATCAGGAAATATGTCATCACTCAAAGTGCAAGAGAACCAATGGCTGAAGTGGACTAACCTATTGCCCCACGCTCTATGCTTAGGTGGGGCGAAGTAAAATGTGAATGACAGTTGAAGAGACGAATGAATGAAGACGGCTGATGTGAAACCCCTCTATGTATGCATATATGTTGTATGTTTTTTTCATTTTTGTTGCTTTCAAGAAGCTGGTGAAACAAGTAAGGCTGTCAGTTGGTGAAACCTAAATAGGAGAAACTAGAACAACTGAAACATAACATTGATATTAAAAAAACAATGGAAAAAGTTAACTCTAAGTGACAATGATGCTTCTTAAACCAATATTCTGACGTATATGTTTAAAATCTAGTGTTTCCAATCCAAGATGGAACGGTACTTGAGAGTTTGAGCACATGAAATCATATAATGGGTGGGAAACACCATTTCTTTGGTTATGTGTTCACTGCTAGTGTGCAGATAGTTCTCTGTTAAATGCATCAAGCTCTTATTTGTGATTGTTATTTGAGGGAAATGTGTTTGAAGATTTCAGCAAGTTTTAAATAACAGATTATTTTTGGAACTGCAGGATGATAAATGCTTTTGAAGATCTGAACTATAAGCATGCACATTTTTTCATGTGCAGTAACATAATCCAATGGGACTATTAGCCTTCGAGGATTCTAGAATCTCAACTGGATAATGGTGCGATAAACATGGAATTATCATGTAATACATTTTCTGTGAGGGATTTATTGTACCATGGATTGTGTAGAATTTGTAAAACAATGGTTTTTGTTTAAATAGCGATTATCTATTAATAATGTAATTCCCCAAGACATGTTTTGACAGAGTTTATCTCAGATTTTCGTCACAAATATTTGTATAAACTAGAGTATCTGAGACATTCCTATGCTTTTATACTATTAAAAGGAATCTGAGCATTTGGAGTTTGAAAAGAAGGAACAAGATTACAAAATTTAGCTTGGAAGGCCAATGCTTGTGTATGTGCAAAAACATGACAGATATATATATCTCAAAACAGAGACCTTTTTAGGTCGAGCGCAAGACAGTGCTTCTGCTGTCACAATGATCTGCTGTATGTCCTTTGTGGGCTTTGACTCCTCCCATTGCTTTGTCTAGTCGGTTGCCTTGTAAAAATCCTTGCTTGCTAGTTGGGTAATTTGGCTTCCTGGTCCCTTCTTTTTCCTAGTTGTTCACTCCCCTGGAGTATTGCGCACGACTTGGATGCTTCTGCTATTTTCTATGTTACCTTCTGTTCAGCGACTTAAAAAAAAAATGGAATGAGTATTTCCCTGGCTTAGTGTGGCACCTGCTTCATGGATGCCGCGCTTTATCTTTCACAGGCGCTCGCTCTCCTCCTCCCTGGCTTAGTACAGCACCTGCTTTGCCTGTTATAGTATTTCCAAGACGCTGCAACATTCTGCCGGCGGCAGGACTAGGCCCGTATACAAAATGCCATGCAATAATTCACTCTTTAGAATGTATTTTGTAAATGACCATTTTAGTATTTACTATGTACAAAGCAATACTTATATTTGTAATCCTAAACATGAAAAAGATATTGCCTGACTTGAAAATGGCGCCAGCTTGGGACAAATGCACTAACGTAGTGATGACAAGCTTGCTGCACCTGAAAACAAGATGCTCTTTCTAGTCCGTCATCTTTCATGTCAATTGATCCGGTGCCATTGTCTACCTTCTGTGTTTGTGGCCTGAGTGTGGGTCGGTTGGTGTGGTAATTGGTGACAGCTCTTGTAGTGCCTCTTGTTTCAGCCCTTCAAGTGGTGTCTGAAGAGGGTTTGTTGAGCGGGAAGTGGACAAGTCCTGCTGGTAGTCCTGGCTGGGTAGCAGAGGAAGTGCTAGACAGAGCACCTTTTACCTACCGCTTCATATCCGCCCTGGAGAAGCAGCAACAGAGCCAGCAACTGCTGCACCCACTCAGGAACCGAGCCTACGTACCACTGCCTGGTGCTCTCCAGCCACAGTGGCTAGGATCAGGTGAAGCTGTAGTGCAGATACGCAAGGGCATGCTCAGGCCCCCGCAATCCGGGGAGGTGCTGGTCCCGGTCCAAGCCTGCATTCTTAACTTTGCTGACCTGATGGGCCACCAAGGACTGTATGACCGGCTGACAAGCCCCCCCCACCACCCTGGGCAATGGGACTGTGGAGTAGCTGGGGGAGGGGGTGACCGTCAGACAGGTGAGCACCCCAGGTACTCTTCTAGCACATGGCTTTCACAGGAGTATGTTTATAACAAATGCTTGTTTTAGGCGACGTTCCTTGGGTACCTGTTGAAGACCTTTGTTGGTTGGAAATGTGCAGGGGGTAGACATTTGACTCACAGGGAACACATAAACTGTAATGGGCTTGTCACTAGCTGAGACCCCCATGGAGTGGTCATTAATTAGTGATTTCCTTATGTGATGCTGTGAATTATCGAGTCAAGCCATGCCTGTAATGAGTGTGTAGGAATAAACTGTTAAACACTTTTGTTGTGTGAGTGCATGCAGAGATACTATTTTAACGTACGTCTGTCTTAAAGTGTGTTTAGAAAACCACACAACACGCCTGTCCTGTGTGTCTGCCTTATCAGACACCTCTCCAGGTGAGTATAGTACTCCACCTCTTAAGTTACATGTGCAACTTGACAATTACATGGCCATTATAAATCACTGCATCTATTGGACCACGCTTCCTATGGCAGCTCTCTTTCTGGTATTGAACCCATGACTTAGGTGGTGGGGGGGAGCAACAAAATGAGTGTAATTCTTGACTTAATCCCAACCACTGGTAAATGGTTTTGAACGACTTCCAGTCCGTTAGTTTTTGCTAAATGTGCCGCAACTGGCTGGGCCTCACCACATGCAAATGAGCCTTACTACATGGCCGCCAATATACTCTGCACCACTGGATTTTACACCTCTTAACTCCAACCCACACTACTACACTCTACTCCAGTCCACAATGCTAAACTCTGTAATACTATACTCCATTAAACTATGCTCCACTGACACTCTAATTCACTCTAGACCACTACACTCTACAACATTATACTCCACTATCTGCCATTCTATGACACTAGTCCACTGTACTCTACTATACAATGCTCTACGCAAATCCCTCTATACACTACATACCACTTTACTTCATTATATTCTATAACACTATACTCCACTATATATCAATCTACTCTGCTCTATGCCACTCTACTCTTCAACACGATAGACAACACCCTCTACACTAATTCACTGTATTCTACACCACTACACAACACTCTATACCACTGCACTCTACAACACTATACTAAATTCTCACACTATCCTCCACTGTACGACACTCTATTCCCTCCACAGCACTTCACAACACTAAGCTACTTTATAACACTACTCTTCACTCCCATCAATGCCACTAAACACTGTATGGAGAGACCTATTGGCATTGCCAATGCTTGTTTAAAACATGAAACACCCAAAGCCTAAGGAGTGTTCCAGTAAATGCGTGGGGTGTCCTACAAACATGAAGTAATCCTCAGTGCACTAGCCCATTATACCATTAGGTACAAGCCTGTGTCCGTAGTACTTCAGGTGCTGAAAATACGCAGCTCTTGGAGTGGTAGATATTTTGCTGCCACCCTTTCCACGGCCCCAGAGCAAGGACAGTAACAGATCGATGTAAAAAAAGAAAGAGGGGGCTTAAAAACAACTTCCATCCACCCAAAATTTTAAAAACAGTGGAAATAGATCAGTGGCGGCTGGCAGTTTTAGGAGGGGGGGCGGGCGGAAAGCACACTCACACTTATTATTTCACACACGCACGCACATCCATTAACAACACTCATCAACATTCAAACATGCACGCATCAAACATTCATTTAAAAATATCACACACATACACTTACCTTCAGCATCGAAGGTCCCAGGAGGGTTGAGACTGCTGCCTTCCCTCACTGGCTGACCTTAGGTCAGCCAATGAGGGAAGGCAGCAGTCCCAACTTCGTCACAGAGTGGGATTGGGTCAGTGAGACTGCTGACCCCACCCCACTCTGTGATGAGGTGTCGTTGATTGACACTCGCCCTGGGCACTTCAGGGCTCAAACCTGAAGCAACCAGGTTGAAGTCAATGGATGACGCTTCCCTTGTCACCCGGGGGGAGGGCCTCGACGCACCTTTGCTGAGCCGAGTAGGTCACGCCCACAGGATCTGTGACCTCTTCAGCCCAGCAAAGTTCAGCTCAGGCAGCCAGGAGTCTGCGCAAATTGTGCATGTCTGCTCCTGGCTGCCTGACCTGAGCATGAATAGTGTCTGTCAGGCTGACCTTTGTTTAGCCTGACCAGCACTCTTCATGAGGGGCTAAAGGTGGGGGGCGTGGCCCCTCCGCCCTAAAGGACGCGCCACCCCTGAAATCGATGTAAGATACGCTTTAGGTCCCTTGCCCTAACAGTGACCACACCAACAGGTTTTTATTTCGAACTATACTGTATTTGTGCTCCCCTTAGTACTGCACTCGTTATTCTGCTTCTGCGGGAGAACATCTCTGGCCATGCTCAACTCTGCTCTCCCAGCCCTGGACTGTCACCAGGAAGTGGTGCTCGCTGTCCTTTTGGTCAAGGTTAGTATCCACTGTCATAGCATTCACTTCCTTGCCACTAGCACTTCTGAACATTACACCATTGTTTTGCACCCTCAATTGATTTAATTCAGCTAGTTGACAGAGGGCTGTTAATAGTTTTGTTGCTTTCATGGCCACCTCTCTGCATCACTCATGAGCCAGCTCAGCTCGCATACAGTGTCTGTACAGAAACTGGCTGGTGCTGCTTGGTACCCCACAGATGCTACTAAAGACAAGGCGTTCCATTGCAATTCACCCACTCAGGCTGGGGACAATAACGTGACTATACTCTGCGCCCCCTCCGTAAACTATAAACAATGTACCTCATGCACAGAACTACAGCAGAGAAACTGTGGTCTCTGGACTCAGTTCTAGTGAGAGAGAGCTGTTGTTGGAATATCGAGGACAGAAATAGTGTCCTCCAAAAATACGGGGTTCAAAATATCGACAATTAAAATATTGTGAAGGCAAATACAGTTATATAGGGCAGTATAGATTAACTATTTTTAATTCCATATATCTACGTACCTTGAAGATCTCTTTAAGGTAAGTATAGATTTACAATTCGTTCCGCCTTTCCAGGTATCTTGGCGGTGTATAGCTGATGTAAATATTTGTGTGGTTAGGCATAATAAATATATATTTATTTATATATGATTATCTTTATATTTTAGTAGTCGTTGTTTGTTACAGTTTTTTTTTTACTAGGCGCTATTTCACTGTGTTTAGGTACCATACCTGCAAGCTATCACAGGTCCAAGAACACAATGTCAGCACGTGAGCTATTAGACTTTATTGTGTTTTAAATCCTTGCTTCTGGCTTGGTGCATATTGTGCACATCATATTTGTAGGCAGGTATTTTTTCATCACAGTTATGTATGAAAATAACAGAGCAATTTGTGTGCTAGATTTTACTAGGCTTTTTCTCTCTCTCTCCCTCTCTCTGTCTCGCTCTCTCTCTCTCTTTGACAAGTGCTGCCACAGTGCTCCAGTCGCATTGGAGGCGGAGTTCATTACCTATTTAGTGTGTGTCAGCTCATCTTCTGCATTTAGCAACACCATAGCAGCTACAGTAGGTCTTTTCAGGGTCATGTCGAATACTGTCAAAGTCAGGGTCAAACTGGAAACCAAAGTCAGCCCTGGCAAAAATGTTCATACCAGCCCCAAACTGCAGGAGACTGTGACTAGAATAATGCTCTTAGGGCAAGGTTGGGTCGTAGCAGCCCAACCTGGAAACAGCCCCTACCCATTAGCCCACCAGGAATATGTCAGAGGGGAAGGATGGTCAGCCAGACTTTGGTCATAACCGGAGACGAGGACTGCTTCTTCCTTTCACTAACCTTCACAGAGATTGCAGAGAACGTTTCCACTGCATCTTCTTACACACACCATAGTGGCTCAGTTGCACAGCAGTAGTACATACTTGATGGAAGGACACAGAATCGCAAGACCAACACTATTGGCTGGCAGGTAGCTTGAGACGGGAAAATTTTGGAGCCAAATGATCATTAATATTGCTTTTCAGTGCTCAGCCACAATTTAGATGAGGATATGGCCTGCACAATTTGCCAAAGGGGAGTGTTAGACCTGACATGCTTTAGGGTGGTCACCCCTAACTTTTTGCCTGCCTCCCTCCACTTTTTGGACTCTGTTTTTGCTGGCTCTTAGACTCTGTGCACTTTACCACTGCTAACCAGTGCTAAAGTGCATATGCTCTCTCCCTTTAAACATGGTAACCTTGGATCATACCTGATTTGACTATTTAATTTACTTATAAGTCCCTAGTAATGTGCACTATATGTTCCTTGGGCCTGTGGATTACATGCTACTAGTGGGCCTGCAGCACTGGTTGTGCCACCCACTTAAGTAGCCCCTTTACCTTGTCTCAGGCCTGCCATTGCAAGGCCTGTGTGTGCAGTTTCACTGTCACTTCGACTTGGCATTTAAAAGTACTTGCCAAGCCTAAACCTCCCCTTTCTCCACATATAAGTCACCTCAAATGTGTGCCCTAGGTAACCCCTAGAGCAGGGTGCTGTGTGGGTGAAAGGCAGGACATGTACCTGTGTAGTTTACATGTCCTGGTAGTGTAAAACTCCTAAATTCGTTTTTGCACTACTGTGAGGCCTGCTCCCTTCATAGGCTAACATTGGGGCTGCCCTCATACAGTATTGAAGTGGTAGCTGCTGATCTGAAAGTAGTAGGGAGGTCATATTTAGTATGGCCAGAATGGTAATACCAAATCCTGCTGACTGGTGAAGTTGGATTTAATATTACTATTCTACAAATGCCACTTTTAGAAAGTGAGCATTTCTTTGCACTTAAATCTTTCTGTGCCTTACAATCCACGTCTGGCTGGGCTTGGTTGACAGCTCCCTGTGCATTCACTCAGACACACCCCAAACACAGGGTACTCAGCCTCACTTGCATACATCTGCATTTTGAATGGGTCTTCCTGGGCTGGGAGGGTGGAGGGCCTGCTCTCACAGAAAGGACTGCCACACCCCCTACTGGGACCCTGGCAGACAGGATTGAACTGAAAGAGGACCTGGTGCACTTTTAAGCCACTCTTTGAAGTCTCCCCCACTTCAAAGGCACATTTTGGTATAAAAATAGGGCCTCTGCCCTACCACCTTAGACACTTCCTGCAGAAGAAACCTGAACCAGAACCTGCACCCTGACAAGAAGAACTGCCTGGCTGCTCAAAGGACTCACCTGTCTGCTTTCTACAAAGGACTGCTGCCTTGCTGTTGGCCTGCTGCCTTGCTGAACTCTTGTCTGGCTGCCAAAGTGCTCTCCAAGGGCTTGGATAGAGCTTGCTTCCTGTTCCCTGATGTCTCAGGACCAAAAAGACTTCTCTTTTTCATTTGGAGTCTTCATGTGCCGAAAATTTCGATGCACAGCTTGCTCCGCGGCGAGAAAAACGCCGCACACCGACGCTGATCGACGCAACGCCTTCGGGACGACCGGAACTTCGATGCACGGCCTCGAAAGGACAACGCCGCCCAACTTCCAGGGGGGAAATCAACGCGACGCCTGCTGTGAGAGCGAAACTTCGACGCACAGCCCCGCGCAGCCGGAAAACAAGCAGGAGAATCCACGCACAGACCCCAGTACATCTGGTAATCCCGCGACCCACAGAAAGAGACTGCCCGCGCGCCGGAAAACGACACCCGACTTCCCCGCGTGAAAAATGACGACGCAAGTCCGTGTGTGCTGGGGAGGAATCGACGCACACACTATTTTTCCACGTATCTCTTCTTCTGCGGCCCTTTGTGGAGATTTTCCACTCCAAACCAGGTACTTTGTGCTTGAAAGAGACTTTGTTTGCTTTTTAAAGACTTAAAACACTTTATATCACTTTCCAGTGATATCTCCACAATTTCACATTGCATCTTTATTCGTTTTGACCTACAATTATCCTGATAAATATTATATATTTTTCTAAACACTGTGTGGTGTATTTTTGTGGTGCTATATTGTGTTATTGTATGATTTATTGCACAAATACTTTACACATTGCCTTCTAAGTTAAGCCTGACTGCTCGTGCCAAGCTACCAGAGGGTGGGCACAGGCTAATTTTGGATTGTGTGTGACTTACCCTGACTAGAGTGAGGGTTCTTGCTTGGACAGAGGGTAACCTGACTGCCAACCAAAAACCCCATTTCTAACAGGGAGTACATAAAAACTTTATGAATATGGCTACAAAAAACTAGCACTGTTTGTGCAACCTCCATCTTGTGCATTATGCAGAAACTGCTGAGCACCACTTATACTGCACATGGCGCAGGTCGTCAAACAGATATCCATCCCTACACGGCGAATTGTAGGAGTTCTATTCCTTCCCAATCTTCATGTATGTTGACTCTTCACTACAACTGTCTACATATGTATGTAAGTGTCCGCGGATCTATAAATGTACTGGGGGAAATTCTGGACAAAAATTAGTTAAGGGACTCTTTTTTCCTTCGAAAAGGAGAGGGTGGTGTGGGTGTCAGAATCTCTTGTTTATTGATAAAATGGGTAATTTTGATCCTTGTTCTGAACAGATGGTATAATGACCTATAGCACATCCCATAAGATGCTGTTGCTTCTTTAAGGAATTTCCAAGCTAATTATAAACTGTGAACGGGATTTAGAGAACCCTTTCTAACGCCATCTATAAAGCGATTATTACCCATCCTTTGTGAATGATAAGAGGCGTGTCTTTAAACAGTGGTATTCACAGACCCCCTAAGGTGCTGCCGTGTGACACACACTTTGTTAACTAATTACTCAGAAACCGGGTAAAATATTTATGATGCACTTGACACCAGAAAGTAAGGATGCTGCAGATGAATCTGGTGTGTATGTTTAATGCTTCATTTTTACCACCTCTGGCTTATTGATGACGTAACTTGCACATTTGCCTTAAGGAATCAAACAGCATCTAACATGTGTATGAAACATTTGTCCAAATGTGCAAATTGATGTTATTCACAATCAGTTGCTGTGAATGTGCTACAGGAAGTCGACTGGAGGTCAATCCCTATATAAGACAATTCCTGCAATTTTATCATTTTCTATTCTTAATGGATGTCAGACTGTTCTTCAGGAGTATATATTGTGTAATATATTATATCTTCATGTATGTATTTATGAATATTTTATAAAACACAAACCAATACCCAAAGGTTTCTTGACGCTCCAGAAAAAGGATTCGAGACCTATACTATGAACCCTCAGAGAGAGCCACCAATTAGTATCCAAACTTCAGATGGTCTTATCCTGGGCGACGTGGACAGGAAAAGATCCTCCTTGGCAGCCTGAATTTTGGAACCATAAATTAAGGGTCCTCTGCTGAGTTAAAAGGGAGGTCAGAATAGAGAACCTCACTATTCTCCATAGGATCCCTAATTTATGATTCCCAAATTTAGGCAGGCAAGGAGGATCTTTTCCTGCCCACGTCACTCATCTCCTGGTGATGAATGGAACAGGGTGAGATCATCTGAAGTTTTGATACTAGGTGGTGGCTCTCTCTCCTGGTTCATGGTGTAGCTCTCGTCCTCCTTTCTGGAGCGTCAAGAAACCTTTGACTATTAGTGTGTGCTTTATGAAACATTAATAAATACATACATTAAAGACATGATTTATACTCTTAAAAAACAGTCTGACATCCATTAAAAATCTAAAGTCATAAAATTCCAGGAGTTGACGTATGTAGGGACTGATGTCCACTTGTCATCCCATGTGATCTTCACAGCAGCTGATGGTGCAAAGCATCAAAGATGGCAGTAGTGCACATTTCAGACTAATGCTTTATACATGTTAGATGCTTTTTAATTCCTTAAGGCAAATGTACTGGACAGAGTATGGATTGTTCCCACCATGGTGCCGAAGTTGGCAGGTAGGGGTGGGGCTGTGCCTTGCCCCCACTGCCCTACACTTAGCCGCCCATGGTTGGACCATGTACACGTCTGCATGTGGTAAAACTGGGTCTGGCATTTCTCGATCTGGTAACTTCCAGATATACTGGACTGCTCATAATTATCAAGAGTGGTATCCACATGGTAATACCCCATTGGGCTACTTGTGGGTGGGCTAAAGAGGTCAAATGTTTAAGGTACGCAGATTGGGGCCCTTGGCTTTTGGAACCTTGTTTTCAATCCTTGACCTAGACATCAGACTGTTGGAAATGATATAGGTATATGGCACATTCCACCTCTGTCATTTGGAATTCTGTGCTGGAAACCAACAGCACCTATAAAACATGGATGAGACGTTGTGAGTGCTACATTGCAAACAAGTCTAAAACCTTATGAGGCTTGTTCACAAAGGTAAATAGACGTTTATATTTACTCATGTGCATATATTCTATAGCACCTTGGGGTAACAGCACACTTTTTTGCTAATCCCCATTTCCATGTGTAGATTTACACCTAAGTGGAGGCTTACATGCCGCACCCCACAAATCAGGGGTGGAGCCTCTTACAACAGGACTGAAGAGTGAAAAGTCACTAATAGTAGCTTTTTAAATGTAGGAGGAGATCAATACCATCATGGCGGGGATCTCCCTATGAGAAAGTGTAGGTGAAATTATTAAAGTTCATTATTTTCGAGATTAAAGATATTTTAATGTATGGTATAAACACAAATTATTTTAAATATATATTTTTAACTGAGAACTAATAAGGTAAAATGTTAGAACACTTTTTCATATAATTACATGTGTTAAATTATTAAGTAATTTAAATATAAGATTATTAATTTATAAATAAATAAAAATATAATACATATTTTATTTTTATTTAATATGTAGTAAACTGTTTGTAAAAGTATGTGTTTATCCATTTCATTAATTTTTATTATGTTTCATTTTTCTTAAATGTTTAGAATTACAATTTCCCTAATCCCCTCCCATTTAATAAGTATCCCCATTTTCCAGCAAACCCCCTTGCCACTCCCACATTTACTACTGTATTGTATTGTGTATGCAGAGATCTTTGCACAGAAAAGATAGGAGAGATTGAGGCAGAGGTCTCTGCCTGTAGGTTGGTGAATAGCATTTTGTGGGTAGTGAGTAGTACTAGAGTCGAGCTAATTTACATGCTACAAAACGTAGTTTGTGAATAGTCCTCTATATGTCCTAGCCTTGCTTTAGTGCAAACACCAGAAAAATGGCCTACAATGTTCCATCACTGATCGTCACAAATCTTTAGTTATAAGTTCCTGCACAAGCACGTCTCAGCAGTTACTGTGTGACAGTAAGACTTTCTGTGAAAGCTGCAGCATTAATCAGACCACTTGTTTAAGGTGGTGGTGTTAGTGAGACAAAGGCCCTTCAGGCTGAGTCAGTCTTGCTGTCCCACATCAAGCCAGGGGATAACGTGTCCTTTAAGGGGGGCTAGAACCCTGAAATAATTCACTTTGCAGGTAATTTCAAAATCAGTCTTTTTTGGACATCAGGAGACAGAGGTGTTGAGCCGAGCAGACATATGACCTGCTGGATATGAGGGTGGCCCTTCTTTAAGTCGATGTTTAAAATAAGTGGGGTGTGGCCAATAGCTTTATTTTAGATAGATTGAGTTGGTCCATTTATGGCTCGAGCTATTGTCACCAGAACTCTCTCTTTTAGGAAGGACAGATGGCAATCGAGTTCGACATAGAGAAGATTAAACAGGGCTACCTTTTTGATTTGGTCCTCCAAAAAGAGAGCGAGAGGGTGAGGGAGAAAGCCAGATAGAATTGATAGATTTTTTTAATGGTGCAAATAGGGAAATATTCAGTTAAATCCACATTTTTTATTGCACCTAAAACATCCACAACAGTGCACAAACACTTAAATTTATAAATTGAAATAGAATTTTCAAAAAATGCAGCGTGTGCTAAAAGACAGTGCTAGAATGCAATCATTTCTTTTTTGTTTGAATTAATTTCCAGCATCATATCACATCGGTAATTCGGCACAGATGCAATATTATTTTTATCATTTTACATTGATTAGTGATTAGTGTAGACATTTCGGGCATCTTGTTTAGTTGCATCCCACATGTCTCTCTCTAAAAGGCCTGGTTTCATTAGCTTCCTTCTAAGCTGGCCACACAAGCAGCACTGTCTCTCCACAGACACAGTACATGAGCATAAAGCTTGTGCGGCTGGTGGCCTTTCGATAATCCTACCATAATTGGCATCAATCACGGCTGTGTGTACTGCAGCATTTTCTCAAGTGAACATCCTCTAATATAGCTCAAAGCCCTGCATTGGCATCATACTGCTGACATTTGAATGGCAGTGATCTGTTATTCTCAGCAAAGGAGTAGTAGTTTACTCCATTTTCACGCACTCCCTCGATGACTCACATGTTCACTCATTCCTTCACACATCTGTTCATTCACAGTACCATCCCACCCATTGGGTGACCCATTCATTCATTTACTTATTCACTTACTCATCCACTCACTCACTCTCACACACTCACTTGTTAACTCATCCGTTTACCTAGCCATTCTTGCACATTAATAATATACCTTTCTTTTATTCATTCATTCACTCTCATTCACCCACTCCTTTTCTCATGTATTCTCCAATGTACACACCCACTCACACTTACCATCACTTATTAACTCTCTCAAGCTTTCCCACTCACTAGCTGTCAAGCCTTTTCTCCAGGTCTTGTTGGGTTGGGCAGGGGTGCCTCAATCCATTTCTGTGGTGATGGCGGGTGTCCTGGGGTGCTGGGTGCTATTACAATACTCTTTGGGTATCAAGGATCCCCATTTTGGTTTCGACTTTCCAAAGGGCACTGTGGTCAAGCAGTCAAGGTTTGCTCTGGGAGGTGATGAGCATTTAGGAACTCAAATACTGTGTGAAATCTAAATGCCATGGGTATACCAGGTGGTCTCCTAAAACATATTATCAACCTTCACACAGACACCTGGTTTCATGTTATGCTAGATGGTAGGCAAGGTATGACTCCTAAGATCTTGACCAGAAGTGGCCTGAAGTAGGGTTGCCTGTTGGCACCTTTACTTTTCTCTTTCTATATGGCAGATCTTCCAAATATGTTGAGCAAGGCTGGTGGGGATGCCCCAGAATTAGGTGCCTATCCTTTAGGGACCCTCCTTTATGCGGATGATATTGTTTTGTTATACCTGACTCCTAAACCCTCCAAAAGTATCTTGATGTTTTTGTCTTCTTACTCTGATGCTCAGTTCCTGAAGGTCAATATAAAAAAGACCAAAGTCATGAGGTTTTGCCTAAAGGGGTGTCCAACTGGAAAAAAAGTATAAGTGGCTTAACAATAATTGTACTTTAGAGGTACTAAAGTCATATCCTTATCTGGGAAGAATAATATAAGCAAATCTGTTTGAAAAGGATCATATTGCACAAACATTGCATAAGGCTTTTGCCCATGATAATGCACTAAACGCACTTTATGGAGCAACAGGCTATAGGCATTTTATTCATCTCCCAACTATACAAATTGAAGGTTCTCTTGACTCTTTTCTGTGCAGTAGAGACAATAAATATTAATCAATGACACTTTATGCATAAGGTGAAAGGTAAGAATCTTTTCTCTATTTGCACTTTAAATTCCATAGTCTTGATAGAAGCACTAATGTTAGAATTAGGTTGGTGAGCACTTTATAAGAGGTTTAGCAGCCATTTTAAGATTGTACCACTGTATTTTACTTGCTAAAGAAAAGTCCTAAAGGAGTCGTATAGCTACAAAATGCCTCCTTCCTTCTGCAAAGACTGGGACGTTTTAACTAATATTATATCTTGACCCTGCACTGTTACGATAACCTCACACTGACCATCATCATATGGCACAAAATAGAAGATCTCCGATAAAGTGACCCATCCAGGGGCCTGTAGGACTATGTATTGCCGGTCCTACGAGAACCAGCCTGATGATGAAGCATGACATCCCCATGGGGTATGTGAGGGCAGCACTAGATAATGCATAAGATTCCCCTGAATTGGGACTCAGTTTGGTCTCTCCATCTGTCTCAGTGGTCTTTACTAGGAACAGTACCTTTTCTTGTAGTAAAATTGAGTACTGGACCTTCATTGGTTCCACGTTCCCCCCTTCTTCATTTTGAGTAAGACATTTTATGAGCTATGTTCACCTTAAAAACTTTTGAAAGTACAATATGGAAAATTCTTCCATGGTGAATGATATGGATTTATGTAGTGCAAAACCTCCTTTTCAATGTGTCATTCAATCATGGCAGGGAGCCACACTGCAGGTATACTTAAATTGGAACCTGGAACACAAGGTGGAAAGGTGTATAATGCTATGTAGGCTGAAATCTTTGCCGCTGAAAACTGTAACCTGATGCATGGCAGAATATAGCCTGGGACGAAAGAATCTGTCATTGTTGCCATAATGATGTACTGATGATTGAGCATGATATATTTGTTTGTGCCGTTGTAAGGGTCTAGAAATAGAGATTTTTAAGACTGCTTTTAAGAAATAATGGAATTAAAACTGTGACAACTGTGAAAGCTACTAAGAATTTACCCTGCAAATGAATTGATGTGTGGATTTTTTTTTAATTCTCTAGTGCTTTTTGTAAGTTGTTTTAAACCGATGTATTTTATATATTGTAGATCGCACTGTAAGATCTACATTTCTAATAAAAAACTTGAAACTTGAAGTACTGTGTGTGGTAAGCAAGAACTCCCATCAGTATCAACAACCTTTCAGATCACTATCTTTAAAAGAGCAAATGTCAGCAATATATAGCAGCAGAATGAAGAAGAATAAATATAAAGGCAGTTACAAAAACATGAAAATCAGAATTTTATAAGCATAGTTTGGGCATGAAATACAGTGCCAATGGATGTGGTAGGTTCTATAGCACAAATAACCACATTGTGGGCAAAGAATGTTTTTAAGCCGAGGTAGCAAATCATGGTCAATCACTGGAAAGCTTTTGTTTCATTTTTATGGTCTTGCTTGACAATAAAGCTGTCACTAGACAATTATGTGAGCATTACTAGAAGAGAGTGGCTTTGATTCCTCCTACATGTTGGGAGCTAGGAGTACTTGTTTTGATTGGGCAGAAGTTGTGTGCTTCCACAAAACAGTACTTGCCTTCCACATAGCTGTGATCATTTTGTTTATATACCTAGCTGCCTGAGCTTGAACTTTCGAAGGCACGAGCATGACAGTGTAATGATATTAAAGTGCTGTAGTTTACTAGGTAATTTATGTCGTTTTTTCTGGCAGCAGCACAGATGTGATGAGAACAGTCTTTAACCCACATGGATTTTTAGGCCTGGCTTGACAGTGCAACTGTTTGGTCCTTTTAATCTACACCAATATTATTATCAATATTATTTTACAGTTATTTGCTTCCACACAAATACATATTCTTTCACATGCTATTTAATTGTAATGCTTCACATTATTTTACAACATTCATTTAAACCAGACATTTTGGCATTGCCAATGGTCGTTTAAACGACAGGCAGTGTTTATCAATATCTACATTTACCAGACAAAATGTTAAAAATGTGTTGAGTGTGCTGTGATACCTGTGCCCTTTGTCATAGTTTCTCAAGCTGCCAAGGGGAGCAAGTAAGTGGGTGGTGGATTTTTGGTTTCTCTGGGAGATTAGTGGCCTACTGTCAACTTCCTGGGCCCAAACTCCAAAGTTAACTGAGATCCCACCAAAAAGAAATGTTTCCAGAGTCAAAGTCCAATGTCCAGATAATTTGACTACTAGGAATCTGACGATTGATGACAGCAGGTACCGGAAACTGTTCAGAATTAGATCAGATTCAATTGGTCTCCAAGTTAATGTTCCAGCGCTCCAGCCGCTGGTGCTGGAGTTTGGCTTTTAGTCAAAGTGCCTCCAACTGTGCATTGGTGCACCCCAGTCACCTGATCGGTTACATCTGACGCACGTCTTCCAAAATGCGTGCCTTCAGCGGGAGACCTGGAAACCATGCCAAGTGTACCCCAATGTAAGCTCCTCTTCTGCAAAGCACTCAGATAAAGCTACTAGCAGCATTATCTAATCAAGAAGCCAAAAGGAATACATAAAGTGTTTTCACACTTGTAGCCAGTATAACGCTTGTAGAATTTAATTAGCTCTAAGCAAATGCAAATGAAAATGACCTTAAGAGAGACTTGCAATGGAGTCCTGTCTTTGATATTATGTTTGGGCACTACTGGTATGAGGAATGAGAGCTGGCTTTAAATTGAAGACTTGTATGTCTCATACTCATACACCTCCCCTCTGTCCCCTTCAGGACTGCAGATCACACTTCCACACGTTGCCTATCTAAAATTAAAGCGTCTGGCAAAAATACATGAGCCTCGCACAAGTTCAGCCAGAATGTGAAAGTTTCCGACACTTGTCCGAAGTTATTGGTGAGGCCCAAGCCCCACAAGCTGATACAACATGGCTCCAATGTCTGTTACTAACAACGGTTGCATATATTTGTATGATTATTGAGAGACACAATCACCGAAGTGTCAGTAATAGCGCTCGTCAGAGTGTGAGTATTCGGAACAGTGAAAATCACTGCACATCTCCTCTAACCGTATGCTCTAGGAGAGGTCCGTGCCGACGCAGCGTATACGTTAATGAGTCACCTGCTGCCAGTGTACATTCGTTGACGTTGATGCCAGTGAGAGGCAGCAGCTGCATGTGGCGAAGTCACGCTTTTATTATGCGCGGCGCGAAGGGCTGGAGGCTCCCATGGGGCCGCCATTCCCACTGTGGACTGTACCTATGGAAGCAACGGTTCCGACCTCTAAGACGTTGTTTTCAGTAGAGCGAGCGGATGACATCCTCACTGGCACCGTGATTACTATTTACCATATACCCTATTAATTAAGCATAAATAGCTTTAACATTGCAGTTGTGTGTGCGCATTTCCTGTTCTTGCTGCTAACTACTAACATCGGTGACCCTTTATCTCCCGAGTCTTATTTCTGCCACCGAAGCGAAGTATCCAATGTGATTTCATCATGGCAGTGGGGGAGAGCAAACACTGACAGCCTGCAGGAATTAAAGAAAAGAAACACTTCCTAAATAAAGAATGCACGAGGGTGGGAAATGAAGGTTGAGGCAGTAGAGGTTAGGGATGGATATTCGTCTAAGGCTAGTCTAATCATGGACCCCCATCACTCCCCGATGGAAAGGACAGTCATTCAGAGCCCCTATTCTTTGAAAAATACTTTCAGCCACCACGGAAACGAAGAACTTGGTGGTCTTCTAAGCTTGTGTGGACAGGTTAGTGGGTGAATGATTACATTAGCCAATGAATGCATGGATAATCAATGAGTGAATGAGTGCATGGATGGGTGGGTGGATAAATGGGTGTGATCATAGATGAATGATTGAACAGGCAAATGCAAGTATGCCTGGCTGGTCAAATGGCAATGAGTGCTGGTTGGTGCTGCAGGGCAATCAGGTAACACTCAGCTCTGTGGCGATGCTGCCATGCCATTTCACTCTCGCTACCACTCAGACCAGCCCATCTGTAGGCTTCTTGTCAACATCGCTAACAGTCCAATGCTAACCACGTATACTGCTGGACTGAACTGACCACTTTGCCACTCCTATCCCCTGCCTCAGCGTACTACCAACAGTACCAAGGTCAACCCAAACCTTATGATCCTTCAAAGATTTCTCCATTGACAACCCAATACTGATGCCAACACCCTTCTAAACAACTTCAACACTTTTTTGTGACAACTATGTGAACATCTGTACTCCAACTAAAACACACAAGTGCAAGCAAATCCTTTAGCACCATTGTACTCTAAACACCTTGTTTACAATAAATGCTCCATCTGCAGACAGGAAAGAAAATGGAAGAAAAACAGAAGTCCCTAGTGATATTAAAGGCTCTTTGTGTAACACACAGACTGCTCATCAAATCAGCCAAAGTATTCTACTATACTTATACCACCAATAAGGCTATCAACAAAAGCAGAACACGTCTCAAGACAATCAAGCACTACAGCAGCCCTCTAGTAGGCCTACCTGTTCTGTATTCCACAGAGAAGTGTAATGCAGTGAGTGTCTTCTTCATTTAAAAAATACATAATACCCAGCAGTACATCAACAAAACCAAGCCTGATTCTCCTCGTATATCCACCCATCTCTTAGAATCCCTCAATGTTCATCCTTCAAAGCCCTGTCTCTCACAGATCTCACTACTATACTCAATCCCCTTAAGGTCACTGCTTATGAAGATGATGCCTTACTTTCGTCCTTCGTCAAAGCTCTCTACTGGAAAGCTACTGGAAAGCTCATTCACCCCTACGGACCTTTGTGAATGCTTGCCTCACTCTATGCATCTTCCGTGAAGCTACCAAGACAGGCCAGAGATCCCCACTTGTAAAGAAAACTACACTAGATCATGATGACCTCGCCCACCACAAGCCCATCACTAATCTACCAATAATCAGCATAATCACTGAAACAAATTCTGTGGCCAACTCCAATATCACATCAACGTTAACCATCTCCTTCAAACTAGGCTTCAGATCATGCTACTGTTTGAAGACTGCTCCCTTACAGATCATAGACAATGCCTTCCTGTCCACACATAACAATGACCCTTGCCTCTTGATTTTGCTGGACTTCTGAGGTGCGTTTAATACACTTGACCATCCCACTTTCTTTAACACACTGGAGCCTAAAATGGATTCACCTGCAATATTCTTCACTGGTTCGGTTCCTTCCTTTCCAGCCAATTCCATTTAGTACACATGGGCACTTCAAGGTTGCAAAAGATCCTATCACCTCTGGAGTCGCCTATGATTCTATACTGTCACCTGTCATCTTCACTCTCTACATGGACCCCAATGTGCTGACGATACATAATTCTACTTAAGTCTCCTCTTCTTCAGGCATCCAACACCTCAAACACTGCCTCCACCTCATCCAGACTTGAATGCCCAGTGCCTACCTGAAGCTTAACCCAACCAAGACAGTATTCCTGATGTTCACGAAGAACATGCAAGAAACAGTGCAAATTTGGCTCGATTACATGAGCATTCATGGCTTGGAACCCCAATGTTCACTGAATGACAGGCCACTTGGATTCACCCTGGACACCAACCTCCCCCCTGAAAGAACACATTCCCGAAAAAACAAAGATGGCCTGAGGCCAGTTGTCTCTTTTCTGGAAAGTGAAACAGTTTCTTCCAGAAAGTGACTTCAGAGCTGCAGTTCTAATCCTCATACTTTTGCATCAGGCTGGCGGTCACAACCTGCTCCATGGCCTCCTTGATGCCATCGAAGCACTCCTTAAAGGTATCCTACACACTGCTGAACGTCTCATCCAGGGCCAGAAGAAATGTGATCACCTGATGTAATTCCTTTGCCTCCCGCTCTCAGCTCATAACATTTTCAAAACCAGTTACATCTTTTACAAACTCATTACAACAGTACTCAGCTTATTCTGCATACAACTTACCATCACTGGTGGCTCTCTGCACACCCACAGCCAGAACTCCATCAAACTGGTGCAATAAACAGAAAAGAAATCAAGCCAGCAGGCCTTTTCCGTCAGTGCAATTATGGTCTGGAACAGCATCCCTGCATCATCAGAACTGCCCCAGTGCTGCTCCAGTTTAAGAAAGAGTGGAAAACACACCTACTTAAAGAATACTGCATCACAGTGCATCAACAATCCACATACCACCTGCCTCTCCTATCACCCGTTGAATTTATGCTTGATTTTGACCCTGTACAGCGCTACACTTCCTTTTGGCTTGCTTCGTGCTATTTGTATAGCACGAAGCAAGCCAGGAGGCAGCGTAGCGCTGTACAGGATCAAAATCAAGCATACCTACATACATACATACATACATGGAAGAAGGGTCAATAATCCTTGGTTCTTATTTAGATTTCCACCATCACCCAGTGATCATTACTGCCCTTTCAGCTTTGCACCATCATTTACTAATCCACAGTGCTTTTATTTTATTTATTGGACTTAGTGTAGCGCACAACTCACTCCCAAGGCGTATTTTGGTGCTTGTGATGCAGTCGAGGCTGGTGGATTCAGAACAACCAGGTTTTCAGTAACTTCTTGAAGACTCGGAAGTCAGAGCAAGAACGAATATGGAAAGGCAGTTTATTCCAGTGGAATGGGCTAAATAAGAAAATGACCTGCCACCGTGTCTAGCTGTGCTAATGCACGGGCTCTGAAGAAGAGCCTTATTTGAGGACATTAGCTGCCTGGAAGGCTAGTGGTATCTAGAATGAAGTAGGGCAGGTGAGCCCTAGGCAAGGCCTTGTGTGTCAGTCAACATAGTTGAAATGGGGCGTTTCCTGATGGGCAACCAGTGCATTATTTTCAGAGTGGGCATTAATAGAGTCCGCAGAGGTAGGCTGCAAATGAGACGAGCAGCAGTATTCTGCACCACTTGCAGTTTAGACAGAAGAGAATCGTTTGCAGGAGCCCAAAGAGCTTTCCCATTATCAAGTCAGCTGATTTTGAGAGCCTGAAAAATACTTTTCCTTGAGGTAGAGAGCAACCAGGGGAAGACTTACTTTAGGAGTCTCATAGTGGCAAAGCACATGCCATATGTAGAGTTAACTTGGTCTCTCATAGACAGTGTGTGGTCGATCTTTACTCCCAAGTTCTTCACTACTTGCTTGGGCAGAGGGGCTGAACGGAAATCGAAGGGCCACCAATCTGCGGACCATAGCTCTTGAGCTATGCAAAATAGCATAATTTTAGATTTTGCACTATAGTGCAAAATCTGAAATTATGCTATTTGTGACTCTCCAAGAAAAATATTAATTGGCTGTTAATAAAGCTATCCAGGGATTTTGCCAGCAGAGGCAGCAGCGAT
Organism: Pleurodeles waltl; assembly: GCF_031143425.1. Classification (NCBI taxonomy): domain Eukaryota; kingdom Metazoa; phylum Chordata; class Amphibia; order Caudata; family Salamandridae; genus Pleurodeles; species Pleurodeles waltl. Next base: position 739,820,972 of record NC_090450.1, on the reverse strand, counting down.
ATTGGACCATAAATTGATAGTACTTCTGGGTTTAAGGTAGGCTTTTTCAGGAGAGGGGATACTTGCACGCATTTCCTCTGCAGTGGCAGTTTTGCAGAGCCTATAGAAAGATTGAACAGCATTGCGATGAGAGGCGCCAGATGGTGTGCTAAGCTGAACACAATCCTGGGGGGACAAAGATCACAGAGGGAGTCAGATGTGGGACTGGATATCAACCTCAGGACCTGCTCAGCGGAACACAAGTCAAAGTCCTCTGTGTACACAGTGGCCTCTGGGTGCGTATGATTCTGATCAAATTTGGTCTCTGAGGTAGCTGAACAAGTCGGGATGCCTTTGTAGATGGTGTCAATTTTATCTTAAAAAAAATCTAACAAGGGAGTCAAAGAGATTTTGGGAGGCAAGAATAGCAGTCCAGCAGGTATAGGTTTTCAGAAAATTCTTCAGCACTTTATATAGCTCCCTTGTAGGATTACCTGCTTGGGCTATAGTCACAGATACTCCGATACTGCCTTGATCTTATTATGGTAATTCTTTAGCGCAGCCTGGTAGACTGATATGACCATCGGGGATTTTAAGGAGCACCATCTGTGCGCCAGACGTTTGCACTTGGACTTTTCTAGACATAACACATCTTTAAACCAAGGTGTTTGACACATGGAAGAGGTGAATGTGGGAGTTTTAAAAAGTTGCTATTTGATCAAAAGTATTAGTTAACAACCCATTATAGGCGGCATGTGCAGAGTTAACATCCATGTCGGGAGTAGGGGCCTTTAAAGTCTTTGAGAAGATGGCAGTGGAAACTGTTTTCCAGGGGCACTGGGGTTTGGTATTCTCAGTCTTGAGGCATCCTTGCATGGGATAGACCACCTGACAAGATGATGGTCAGACCAGGTGATCAGCAGGGGAGGTTCACAGATAGTAGCTGTTATGTTTGTAAAAATAAGGTTGAGGGTGTGACCAGTGCTGTGCGTTGGGCCCTTCACTATTTACTTTAGCCCAACAGGCTCCATGTCGGCTAAAAGTTATGATACCCCTTAATCATTGCTATTGTGGTAATTAAAATCACCCATCAGTAAGAATTTACCAGAAGCTCAAATATGAGGGGCCACATAGTCAAATAATATCTGGGAGAAATCTTTCCTGTGACCAGGCGGACAGTAAATCAAAGCTCCACTCCAGGTCTCATTGTTAGAGGTAGTGACTTTAAAGATACACACCTCGATCCAAGCTGAAAGTAGGGTGTCAGTTAAATCAGCTTTTAGGGAGTTGTGAAAATCAATCATGCCAGCCCCTCCAGGACAGTGTTCCCAGTCTAGTCTCACAATCAAGAAATGGTCGTGAATAGCTAGTGGAATACAGGGAAGTGCTGATCTGCAAGGCCACATTTCGGTAAAGAAACATAACTTGGGACGGTGTAAGAAGATAAGGTCCCTTACTTCCATGGCGTGCTTTGCCATGGATCTAATATTGCAATAGAGGCTGTCAGTCTTTGAAGAACTGCTATTTTGAGGGGGACAGTCAGTGCTGCTGTATTTATTTGGAGCTTTCAAAAAGGTACTTTAGGAGGGTAAGGTTGAGAGTGAGTTCGGCTCTGCATGTTATTAGCCCCGGTTAAATTATCTGTGGCTATGCAGGGGAACCTGGGCGAAGTACAAGTTCCCAGCCCCACCGTGGTCGGAAAAAGTTGAGTGCAGGGTTAGAACGAGTCCTGTAAATCTGTTTTAAATGAATGGAAGAATATGTCAATAAGGCCTTCTTGGCCATTGTGTCTATAACAAAGTCCTGAGAAACACTGGACAAGGGTCAGAGAACCTAGCATCTGGCATTATCCAGGCGCAGACGGGCTTGCCTTTGGCACACTAGCAGTGCACCCACTGCACGTGCCCGTGCCCAATCACAGCTTAAATGCTGATTCCTTATCCTGTGCCCAAAAAGTCTAGACTGCCAACCTGTCCAAAATGGCGGTGGGCTAGTGGCCCAAAGGAAGACAAGAACCGAGGAAAAAATGAAGACCAAGCTCTCTCGACAACAAACTGCCAAAGCCAGCAGCAGACCGGAGAGCAAAAATTCCAGGAGGAGAGTGCGGGTAAAGTAAACAGTGCAGGTAAATAAAACTATTCAGTTATGCTGTATCACTCAGTAACAATCAATAGATGATGCTACTGCATTTGCTGCTGCCAATCATGAGAACACAGGACATGTCCTGGATAGTATTTCCTATATCTACTTAGGGGTTGGGAGCACTGAGTCAGCCCAGAACCTCAGTCTACCTCCATCCGTGGTTCTAGAACACACATAGAGTCCAATCGAGCTTAGCACTTCTGAAGTACCAGCATCCATGTTTAATGACCCAGGAAAAGCAGGCCAGTGACCCAGAAGGGGGATCCTTGGTCCAGGTGCTTCACTTGCAGTGGTCCTGCGTGATTCATGACCGACATTGCTACTTTGCTGGAACTTCTTTGCAGTGAGGTTAGTACCCTCCAACTGGGCATGCAGCCAAGTAGAGTTGAAGCACAGCAGTCTCGTAGTCAAGGGGTACATGCAAATTTGCTGTATTTTTTATGAAAATGTTTTTCTATAACTAGTTAAAGTATACTCTAGTATTTGGGGGCCATTTAATTTGTGGTTACACTCCAAGGTGCAGACCAATAATCTAGTGGTCATGCAATGGAGGTAGTTTGTTTATAACAACAAGCAGTGAAGCTCTCCTAAATACCATACTTTACTTAAAAAATAGGTTGCAGTGAATTCGAACCTCTATAATGGTAGAATGCCAAAGCCAATTTCATCAAAGATTGGCAAGGCCAAAGGTCTTCCATTTGGTGTGGTAATAGTTGTGTTGCATCCAGTTGCCCTAGAAAGAAGATCGAACATCCCGGCCTTCTGCAATGTGAAAGCAGGGACTAGGACAGGACCCTCTTGCTGAATAGGCTGCAATAGAAGTCTCAGATAAGAGTATTATGAAAAGGAATCAGATGATGTTTGTGTTGTAAGTTTTAGACATAAAATGCATACACAGCTAAATGTTGCCCAAGCCAGCGGTTCGGGACGGGACGGTGCTCCGTGACCCTCACAAGCAGTGTCCACAGACCACGGTGCAGGCAGGATGCCTGGTGACCACACAGGAGTCAATGGTGCTGGCATCGGGGGACCGGGTCTGCGGTGCGGGACGGGACAGTGCTTGTGTACCTCACGAGCAGTGTCCACAGGCCACGGTGCAGGTAACGGCGCTGGTGTCGCAGGAGCGTTTCGTCGGGGATGCCCAGGCTGCGGTGTGAGCAGGCGATGCCAGAGTGCGGGGCCCACAGGTCGCGGTGCGAGCAGCGGCTCAGGGAAGTCGTCCGATGACGGCGTCTGGGAGACCAGGGTCGCGGTGCAAAGCGGGGCAATGCGACTCCGTGTGGCGTCGGCAGGTCACGGTGCAGGCCAGCGGCGGCGGCGTCGCAGTGGTTTCTCCTCTTGAACAGCACAAAACACACAGTTTCCCAGTGCTGCAGGTCAAGGAAACTGAAGTCTTTGGTGTCCCTGAGACTTCCAACAGGAGGCAAGCTCTACTCCAAGCCCTTGGAGAATTTTCTCAAGCAGAACACACAGCAAAGTTCACCCTTTACACTCTTTTCAGGCAGAAGCAGCAATTGCAGGCCAGTCCAGCAAAGCAACACAGCAAAGGGACAGTACTCCTCCTTCAGCTCTTCGCCAGGGCAGAGGTTCCTCTTGATTCCAGAAAGATTCTAAAAGTCTTATACCCAGTTCTGCCTTTGAAGTTTCCAAACTTCAAAGCAAAGTCTCAAGTGTTTGCAAGATCTTTCCTTGTCCAGGCCAGGCCCCAGACACTCACCAGGGGGTCGGAGACAGCATTGTGTGAGGGCAGGTACAGTCCTTTCAGGTGTGAGTGACCACTCCTCCCCTCCACTCCCCTCCCCACCAGGACCGATGGCTAATCAAGATACGCAGGCTACACCCCAGCCCCCTTTGTGTCACTGTCTAGAGGAGAGGTGTGAACAGCCCAACTGTCAAACTGACCCAGACGGGGAATCCACAAACAGGCAGAATCACAGAATGGATTAAGCAAGAAAATGCCTACTTTCTAAAAGTGGCATTTTCAAACGCACAATCTTAAAATCAACTTTACTAAAATATGTATTTTTAAATTGTGAGCTCAGAGACCCCAAACTCCACATGTCCATCCGCTCCCAAAGGGAATCTACACTTTAATCAGATTTAAAGGTAGCCCCCATGTTAAACTATGAAAGGGACAGGCCTTGCAACAGTGAAAAACGAATTTAGCAATATTTCACTGTCAGGACATATAAAACACATTACTATATGTCCTACCTTAACAATACACTGCACCCTGCCCTTGGGGCTACCTAGGGCCTACCTTAGGGGTGCCTTACATGTAAGAAAAGGGAAGGTTTAGGCCTGGCAAGTGGGTACACTTGCCAAGTCGAAGTTACAGTCAAAACTGCACACACAGACACTGCAGTGGCAGGTCTGAGACATGATTACAGAGCTACTTATATGGGTGGCACAACCAGTGCTGCAGGCCCACTAGTAGCATTTAATTTACAGGCCCTGGGCACCTCTAGTGCACTTTACCAGGGGCTTACCAGTAAATCAAATATGCCAATCATGGATAAATTAATCAACAGTACAATTTCTATAGGGAGCAGTTGCACTTTAGCACTGATTAGCAGTGGTAAAGTGCGCAGAGACAATAAACCAGCAAAAACAGACCTGAAAAAATAGGAAGAAGAAGGCAAAAAGTTTGGGCATAACCCTGCAAAAAAGGCCATTTCCAACAGTAACCATACACAAAATGCCAAGGCCATGATGGATAGCTCATTCAAGCAATGGCAAACCAGGAGTAATATATGGACGCCACTCTTCCTGGATGTCTTATTGTATTTATTTTTCTAGAATTGATGATATGCGGTCTTCAAGTCAGCTAAAACTGTCTTCAGCTTGACCCCAAAGTATAAAGGATTATGCTTTTCTTTTTGTGCCCATATGAATTGGACCCTGAAATACAGATTCCCCTGTTGATACAGAATTTCGAAGAGGAACCTCCGGGTTCTTTCTGTAATCCCTCTGTAACTCTCAATAATTCTGCCCTCTGGATATACCAATGTCCCTGCTATCCGTAACCCTCTGAGACTGATGTACAACATTGTATATTGGTCAACTTATAATAGGGACCTAAGTAGAATGGTAAATGCTATCATCATTTATGTTCCACTTTAGTTCAATTAATGGTATTTTCATACATATTTTTTAAAGCACCATAAATATAATGTGAAAATACTATTACAAAGTTACATTATTTCATTGTTACAACAGCAAAATAACCGTACAATCCATTTTCATACTTTTATGAATTCAGCAGTTTCTGCGCTACACATTGTACTATTTGCACCTCTTTGGCATATTTCGTTGTTAGTTTCTTAAATCATTAGAACCTCATCAATGCTAATGGTGAATGTTACTGCATATGATCAATGATTTTGAATAAGTGATGATTAGTTGGATGACTATTACATACCTAGATGGATCTTTACATTACACTGCCCTAACCTACATTTCTTATAATCACTTTGCGTGTAAGGACCATATATTTCAATCAAATACCTTTGAAGAAATGTAGATTATTTAAGCTCTAAAGTTTAGTCCTGATTTGTAATCTTTCTTGAACAAACCAGGATATCACTGTAACTTGGATCCTTAAACAAGCTTCCATGAACTATTTATTTCTCATTTAATTGGATCCACATTCCTCAATGCATTGAATTTAATGTATTCTTTAATTAAAGTGACCAGTCTGCAGACTAATGAGTTTGTCTTATTATCTCTCACTGAGAACATTGTCTTTTGAACTTTGTACAGTTTGTATGTAATTGGAAAGGAAGGAGCTGATTAACAGGATCAGCAAAACAGCTGGACCAAACTGAGCTTCATTCTTAAGAGACTAATGTTAGCATATCCTAAGGAGGCAAGACATTGGCAATGATATCAGCAAAATGCTGTGCTAGAAGAGTGCCTTGAAAATGTGTCTGTAGTTAGTCGTGCAGTAAAAAAATAATCTTTTTCTTGACCACTCATAAGAAAAGATGATTATAAGTATCCATTTAATTAGCACCTGTCAGAACCCCCTTCACGGGCCACAGGACAGGCAGGAACTACTGCCACAGCCATGGCGGTTGAGGCCTTTTACTTATGATGACCCAGGACCAGACTTACTAGTGATCTTGAACAACTGGACCACATCCCCCTTCAGCACTTGAGTCTCCATGGTATCACGGGTCCTGTAGTCCAAGTCTTCTTGGGAGGGGGGGGAGGCAGACACAGTGCAGTGAACCCAGGCTCACAACTGAAAGCACATTGAACGGCAGAAATAAATGATTTTCCAGTCAAATCCTTGCTTTTGTGAAAAAAGGTTTATTTATATATGAACACAAAGTTAGGTAACATTGACAATCAATACAGACAGTCCCATGAGGTCAGGGTTGTAGTGTTTCATAGGCGGATTCCTGAGTTCTACTCCCCTCTTGCTAGCGGTAGTAGTTATTCCACATTCACTATAGGCATCATTCAGGTTATGCCCAGCTGGTAGTCCAAGTCTTAGGGGTCCCACTCTGACTCTTTATTAAAATCGGAAGTGTTCTAGTGTAGAAGCGCTATATGGCAGGCAGTTTCCACCGGGGCCACCTGGACCATACATCTTACCAGCTTCAGCAGGATCCGAAAGACCGGAGTCCCTTTGTGGGCACTGAAGCTCCAGCAGCAGTCTTTGGTAAGTTCCCCACATGTGGCACAGGAGGGGCAGCGTTTGGGTGTCCTCAGTGTCCTCAAGTTTCTCACATGCAGTCCTACAGAAGCAGCAGCTGTGGAGTCTTTGATGCTCCCTCCGATGCTGGTAGATTTCCTGGCGGCCTCCTCCTCACAATGATGGACTTGAGCGGACCACACTCCTTGCCTTGTCCTGGGGGACGCCCCACTCCCCCCAACATGAGGGATCATTGTTCTCACTTATACACAGACTACTGCCCGATCGGCACAGCAGCAATCTTTATGGTGCTCTACCTGGCATACGGGGTCACCAACTTTACTATGCACACGGGCTATTGCCTAAACGGCATGGCAGCGATCTTTTCTGCAGCCTTACCTGGCATATAGGGTCGACAGCTTCAAACCTGCACACTGGCATCCATCAGTTCGGTGCAGTAAAGCTCACTTCATAGCGGCCCCCCTCTTGCATACAACTCTTACTGGCTTTTTCCAGCACACGGACAACAACCCGATCAGTGTGGAAGCCATCTACTCACATCTCACTACAGGGAAACTATCGCTAGGATCCACCACTGGGGCCTCACTTCCTCCAGCGCTCTCTTCATCCTCACAGGTCATACTGGTCTTGGCAAGCAGGCAGGTATTGGTGCACCAGGCTCCAGGGGCAGGTGATCTTGAATTCTCTGAGTGAAGCCCCTCACCCAGCTGCAAGACTGGCAGGCCCTCATTCCTTTTCACAGGTAGAAGTCTTGCAGAGCATCTCGTGTTCACACTACGCAGCTGGCTGCTCGACAGTTAACAATTTTGGGGACCTCGAGCTCCCCTTCTTATAGTCCATTTCCAGAGACCAAATGTGATTTAGAGTCTGAGTCTTTAAAGTTCATGTTGGGGCTCTGTTTCCTTTTCAAGTGCCCTCTCCTCTGCTCTGCTGTGCCCTGTCCTTGCTCCAGAAGGCAGTCTGTCACAACAGTAACAACTCCAAATTTGATAGCCTCACAACACATGCCTTGTGAGTGACTAGAGGATAACACCTGGATGTCAGCAACAGTGATATGTGTAACAAAAGGTTAACCCAGGGCCTCAGTCCTACTCTTTATTATGGTCTTATCAGCCCAATCACCTTCCTGGGATGTGCCCAGTACCCTTTATAGTACCTCTTTCTGAATCAAAGGGCCTCCTTTGCAATGCATCCTTTGAGAGCCTGGCTCTCCCTTCCTTCAGTGTATCCCACCTAGCTCACAGGAATAAAACAATCCACAAATCTGTTAGGGGGATTCCTCTACCTCTTTATGTTCCTCCAGTTAGCCCTGGGTCTCCCAAAGTGGAATCTAGAATCTTTCATGGATTGTACCATTCATAGGCACACATTCACTCCAGTACATGTATGCAATACATGCACTGCACAGCACTGCATCATCCTATTGTTCCATTCATAGGCACACATACACCCAGAAAATGTCTGACACACAAGCACTGCGCAGCACTACACACCAAACCAATGTGGGACAAGGAAAAGTTAAGTACACAGCAGTAGAACTTAAAATAAGTGACCCTTTAGGCCTCACTCCAGTGACACAGGTAAAATGGCCTGTCCACTTCTTCAGATCACAGTGTATGCTGCCACCACTGCGTTCATGCTGCTTAACTCCTAGCAAAGGCAGTGCTTTTCACCCCTATGAGAGTAGCACTTATATCCAAATGCAAAGTCACTTTTTGTAAATCGCAAATGTGAATTGTGATTTTCAATGGAATACATTTAACATTGATTTATTGAGTGTTTTGTGGGAATGGTCAGAATAACATTTCAATGTTAGAGCAGGCTCATGACCAAAACCCAGCATCCTCCCAGAGTTCCCACACTTTCTAAGGGGTTCTCACATAGCTGGCTACAGATGCCTATCCTATGCCTTTGCCAGACCTTGAGATCAAAAAGGAATTGGACTCCCCTGGCTGGCTTGCTTTTTTGTCGCTGCTTTTTTGTCATTTCTATAATCTGAATGAGTCTGGTAGTAGTCTCCCAAGGAAATCGCATCACATTGTGGATAGGCTGTTTTCTGTCCCGAAAGTTAATGATGCCCTTCTTTCTGGTGCAGCCTGGCTAATTGATACAAAGAGGGAGAGAGGCAGAGCGAGAAGCTTTGGAAATAAAACCCATGCCCTCTATAGTTGAAGGGCAGTAAACAGACAGATAAGTGTTCTCCAAACAATGTTGGTGATTTGCTTGTCTTAATAAATAGACATATATGATATGAGTGTTCTGCCATTTTCTCTTGTGTAAAAATTACAGTTGGGAAGATATATGGGCACAATTTTCCCCTCCTTCTCCATTTTTCTTTGATTGTGGGAAAACAGAATAAGGGGTAGATTACAAATATGTTGGTATGAACATCAGACCGCCAATAAGAAGGTGGGGATACGGCTGCCAAGCCGGCGGCCTCCCCGTTGCTGTATTATGATGTTTCTGCTGGGATAGCCAGGGGAAACAGTGCAGCGGCATTGGCCTCGGCTCCCTCAGGGAACCGAGGTCAGTGCTGTCGCACAGACCGTGCCCCAAGGGCATGGGCCCCATGTCCCCGTCGCTGCCTTTCCTGCCATCTTTCCATGGCAGGGTCCCTGCCATGGGAACGCCAGTGGAAAGACAAGTAGTAGTCAGCACAGAGGTGCCAAATTCGGCAGCGCCATGTCTGACCACGAATTGCACCGCCGCCAACCTGTCAAGATCTCTGATCTGAAATTTCAAAATAGTAGGTCTTGTTGCAGATAATTTTACTTTTTTTTTTACTTATTTGTTGCATTTTCTCCCATTTATTAGCAAGCATGTCTCTTTTCCAGCCCCCCCCGTCCCTCTGAAATTTACTACTACTACTAAGTAGCAAACGTACATGTGTGTTGGTCTTTCCACTGAAATGATAGCAAAGACGCAGGTGGAGATTTACACTTGTAGGTTTGTGAATAGCATTGTGTAGTACTTTAGTAGTACTATTACAGTACTATTTTTTATTTATTTATCTTTTTATTAACAATATAGCAAGAACATACCATGTACGGCAATATCTACCTTAAAAGGAGCATTGCAACAAATACATTTTGAGGCATACCAGTCATAGTGTGTAACTTCCAAGTGGTGTTCAAAACCCTCCCCCAGACTCTTCCAGGCCTAATAGGGGATCTTGATGTGATGTACTCAGATCAGTAGCAGTTCCTGGAAGAGGATTGACACCTATTTTTTCCCTGTAAGTGTTCCAATGTCCCCAATCATTTTCCCATTTCTCTGGGCATCCATGACCCTCATATGTCACCTTCTCTGCCGCCATGCTCCAGTCCATGTCCCTTTTTCAGTCTCTCAACTCTGGTGCACAGGGCACCCCCGCATAGCCTTGCAATGTTTCTCTTGGCGACTATCAATCCTAGTGTAATCCACAATACCTTCACCCTCCCGAAGTTTGTATCATCCCATATGTTTAGTAGACACCATTTTGTCAACCTTCTATCGTACTGCCACACACCTCATTCTTGCAGGTTATTACGGAGGCCCAGGAAACTTGTATCGCGGCCACTCCCAAATGATATGCAGAAAGGAGCCTTCCGAACCACACCCCCTCAGGCATTGAGCGTCCCTCAATCTTCCCATTTTTACTTTAACTAAACATGTCAGGTAGTACCTATGCAGGATCTTTATCTGCACCACGAGAAACCAGGATTTGATTCCCACTTTCCGTGGGGAGGCCAGTGCTGCACACCATTCGTCTTCATCTAGGCTTCCCTCATCCCGCTCCCATTTCATCTTGAGGTGTGTTAGCAGGTCAGGAGTATTGTTGATTAATTTCTGGTAGGTGAGGGATATGGCATTTTTGTTCAGGTGTTCTTCCAGCAGTCTACTCTCCAGGGGGGAGGATTCAGGCAAGACTGTCCCCCAAGCGTGGCACACTTGGAGGTAACAATAATACTTGTATGGGGCCAATGCGTACTCCTCTTGCAGGTCTGAGAAGGGGATAACTTGACCCTGTGACCATAGGTCTCCACTTTTGATATACCAGTAAGGTCCCACTTCTCGAACCCCGGCAGATTCCCAAGGGTACCAAGTGCCCCGGAATCCCGTAGGGAGTGGCCTGCATCATTTTCCTCTCCCAACCCAACGCGCAGAGTGCAGCATGTCAGTGACTAAGTGTTACCGCCGTTGGCCCACGGGTATGTGGCAGCCTAGTAGTTGCATATACGGCTCTCAGGTACCCCCACCCCCACACCTCCAGCTGCATCAGCCATCTGTCCATACAGTAAGTTGGTTCATCTAGGGACGTGTGCATCCAGTAGTTTATGGTGGTGAGTTGCACTGCCCAGTGATATTTCCTAAAGTTGGGAAGGGGATTTCCTCCGTCATACCAGACCCATGGCAGCTTGGCAAGGGCTATCTGTGCGGGACCTATGTCCAATATCAAGGTTCTAAGTTTGCTGTCAATGGCTCTATACTAATTTGATGGTACTGGGTAGGGAGTGCTGTGTCGAACATATAAAAAGCGCAGGACAGACATCATCTTAAAAAGGGCAGTCCTGCCCAGCAGCGACAGTAGGAGAGCCCTCCAGTGTTAAACGTCATGCTTGAGGTGGGGCAGGAGGGGCAGGAGGTTACTGGAGTGGAAGCGTATCAGGTCAGTGGTTATGTAGATGCCCAGATACTTGAAGCTCTCAGTTACTACTTCAGCTGCACGGCAATCGGGGTGGTGCCTCTTTGAGGATATATATGGTATATTTGGCCTAGTTTACTGTGTGTCCCAAGTACTGTCAAAATTGGGTCACTATGTGCACAATACGGTCTAGGGTTTGGGGGGGTGAGGGTCTGCCACGTATAGTAGAATATTTCTGCATAAAGCAATAATCTATCTTCCCACTGATCTGTCCAATGGAGTCCACGGATCAGGGGGTCCTGTCTTACCCACGTCATCAACGGTTCCAAGACCAAGGCGCAAACAAGAGAGGGGAAAGTGGGCATCCCTGCCTAGTGCCCCTCTGAAGGGTTAAGGTTCCGGACCACATGCCGTTCACCGCTACATGGGGAAGGGGGGCTGTTTATAGAAGTTGTATCCAGTTTATGAAATGTGGGCCAAAGCCCAGCCTTTCGAGTACCGCAAACAGGTAAGGCCATTCCACGGTATCAAAGGCCATTCTCACGTCAAGGGAGAGGATCACGGTATCCTCCTGTATTGTGTCAGACTGGCTGAGCACACCGTGTAATCTATGGAGGTTAAGTGCCGTGTTACGTTGTGACATGAAGCCTGACTGGTCTGAGTTGACCAATATGTGAATAACGGGGGTCAATCAGGAAGCCAGTACCTTAGCCAGTATTTTCACCTCGCCATTAAGTAACAATATAAGTCTCTAGAAGCTGCAGTCCTCCCTAGGTTTCCCTGCCTTATGGATTACCACTATAGAGGTCTGGCATTGGTCAAACGGGAGCAGCCCCCATTTCTGGCTTTCCTCGTACATCTTTTTCAGATGAGGGATGAGCTTGGTAGCTGTTAGCTTGTATAGTTCTATTGGTATCCTATTGGGTTCCAATGCTTTACTTGGTTTCAACTCCCTCATTGCACTCACTATTTTCTCCTGTAAGAGCTCTTTTTTATTATAATACCGTTAGACATACTACAAAATGCAGTTTGTTAATAGACACCTCTGTGAGTCAAGGCCATTATGTCTTTTGTTTTACATGAACAAACATGTTGAGTTTCAGTTTTTTTAGGTGAAAAACACATTCAACCTCTTCCTACATTTAATCAGCTATACTGGTGAAAGCATTTTAGGCAGAGATCTCCATCAGGTAGATGGAGCTCTCTAGATATGCTGTGCAGTCTTAACCTGGGGGAAGATAAGCCAGGGACGTATATGATCTTCTGCCATACGATGAACTACTATTAGCAAAGCCACTAGGTCTGGGGTTGGCTACCAGGTTACAGGCTATGTCAATGCTTATTTCCTTTGAATGGTTAACTAGGGCTTATCCATTGCTTCAAGCTGTATGGTGTGATAGACAGAAGCAAAATATGTATGACGCTACATCAGACAAATGGATGAAGAGGACTGACAGAAGCACCTTGTTAGAAATTGGGTTATTGGATGATGGTGGTGTGAGCCCTGCTCAAGCAGCAACCACGCTCCTAGTCAGGGTAAGGCACAAGCAAACACCAAATTAACCTGTGCTCACCCTCTGGCTGCTTGGCACAGAACATTCAGGCTTAACCTGGAGGCAATGTGTAAAGTATCTGTGCAAAAAAAATATGAAAACACCACACAAAAAGCACCCCACAACAACTTAGAAAAAAATAACTTGGTTTAATAGAACTTGATTGCCTCTGGATACCTAGCAGCATGATCCACCAAGACTAGGATAAACCTATTGCCTAAGACTGTTTTGGGATCGACGAGTCCTATGATATTACTTTAATTCCTGTCCTCTCACAGGCTATGCCAACAACAGGCATCGGAGTCAGAGGCGCCACCAGACTCCACCAGGCTGCCTGCCAGACTCATCCTGGACATTCCTCGCTGTGAAGACATCTCCAATCACCTAAGAGAGCTCCACTGGCGTCCTATCGAGAAAATAAATAATTTCAAACTCATCGTCTACGCATTGAAGGCCCTCCATGACCTAGGACCCGCCTACTTCAAACACCGCATCACCTTCTACTACCCCACCAGACCTCTCCGCACTGCTCAACAAGCATTAGTCACCGTACCCTGCATACGGAAGATCTCGGCAGGTGGAAGATCAATCGCCTACTTTGCGGCAAAGAGCTGGAACACCTTGCCCCTGCACTTCAGGCAGTCACCATTGCAACCTCAGTACAGGAAGGACCTTAAAATCTGGCTTAAAACCTGGCTCTTCAACTGTAGCTCAGAGAACAAACCTCTTAGTGCCTTGAGACCCCTACGGGTGAGTAGTTGCGTTCTATCAACACTGAGTTGATTTGAATTGAGGGGAGACTTTAGCTTTTTGACAGTCTTATAACTAGCCTGGTAGTTGAGACAAGTCCTACAGAATGTATCAGAGGCTGTCCTCATCCGGGGCCAATAGAAGTGGGAGACAAGCCAGGCAAAGGTCTTATCCTGCCCCAGATGTCCTGCCAGTGTTCTCATGAGCCAGCCCCAGTAGGAATACCCTGTAACACTGGGGAACCACCAAAACCTAAGTCGCCCCTAAAGAAGGTAATTCTCCCAGTATATGAGGTGATTTCAGGATGTGTCACCACCTCAGGCCCTCTAGGGTTGGGCACTCCTTCTGTGTCTTGCAGAACTCCTCACTGGTGGGCCACCCTTCAACTTGCCATCCAGCAAGTTCAGGCAGGGTACCAAGGGAAGCAATGTCCTCCCCAGTAGGCTCCAGGCTGAACTTCTCAGGTGCCCCATCCACCTGTGCAGGGGGACATTCAGGGACTGGCTTCCCATGCCCATTGTCCTTCCCTTTACTGGTAGCTGTCTGGGCTAATCTTCGAGGCACCAGATCTTCTTGTCTCCCCTCCTGGGCAGCCTGGTGGTCGCATGGACCCATTCAGGTAGCCCTAACATTCCCAGGCGTGACCCGAGCTCCACTTCCTTCCAGGCAGTGTGCTCTAAGTCATTTCTTAAGAGACAGTCCATGGGCATAGCAGGGTTCACTGCAACTTTCAGATCCCCTAAGAGACAGTCCATGGGCATAGCAGGGTTTACTGCAACTTTCAGATCACCTGAACTCCTCTGCCCCTCCGAAGGGGACAGTAGCCATGGGTTAGTGGCTCTCCAGTTGGCTGCTACCACAGCCTCATGAAATATATTGGGTATCACCTGCTCTGAGGACACCAAATGAAACCTGACAGTAGTCATACCAACTCCTGTGTCCGTCAGAGCCTCCACTTAATGGTGACCAACTGTCTTTACTTTGCAGTAGAGGAAGGCATGTGTGCTTTGGGCACCATCTCTGCATCCCTGAGGGACACAAGGGTAACCTCACTAGCCTCCCCACACTAACTAGGGCCATCTCTTCCCCAAGTGTTGTACTGGCTATCCCCAGTGCCTGCCCACCATTGGGGGACATTGCTATCTTGGAGTACTTGGCATCTTCCTTTATATGTCCATACTCAGGGGCGTAGATTCAGGCGGGGGGGGTTTACCCCACCAATAAATGTATTTTGTGATAAATAGCTGGGTACATGTGCTTTCTTTAGGGTATAGTGAGATGGCTGTAGGATTTCACAAGGAATTGTTGCACTCACAGACAAAAACACACACACACTCTCTCCCTCGCTCTGTTGGGAAAGATTTTTAAAATGTTGGTTATTTCTCAAAAGAATGTGCTTTCCCTCACTTAGTACCCCTACCAATCCACATTCCTCTCCCTTCCTGCTGCCCCTGAAGCCTCACTTGTGCTCCCAGCTTTGTCCCATAATGTATGTTGACATTATGTGCCAGCGTGATTTTTGGGAAATCTGAAACTCACATCCCCCAATCCTACTGACCAAGCTACGCCCTTGCCCATACTCATAACACCTGGGGACAAACTTTCCAGTTTTCTTATCTGTGAAGCCTTTTTTCTGGTGGCCAGAATTAGTTTGGGACCCTTTCCCCTGCATACTGTCGGGGACCTTTACAGAACGCCCTGGTTTTATTTTTTATCTTCCCCCTCCTTATTCTGCTGGGAACAGACACCTTCTTTGACACTCTGGTGCTGACCCAGAGGTCTGCCTCATCAGTAAACTTCCTAGGATCAGTAAGATTGCTATCTACTCTGTGTTTGTGCAGCTCTAGAAAACAGGTATTGAGCATGTGCTCCCTCAGCATTAGGTTTGACAGGCCACTGAAATCATCCACTTTGTTGTCCCTCACTCAGTCACTCAGTGCCTTGCTGGCATTATCTAGGTGATCCACTCAGGGCTGATTTGGAAGCTAGTGGCTGTCCCTCAACCTCTGATGATACTTTTCAGGGGTCTGCCAAAACTTAGCAACAAGGATTGCTTTCATGGGGGTGTACCTGGTTTGGTCCTCTGCTTCAAGTGTCAGGAGTGTGTCCCTCCCCACTGTGGGGATGGGTTACCAAAGTTCCAAAGGCAACCCCTAGTACTCCTTAGGTACCCTGAGTGCAACTTCATACGCAGCAAACCATTTGTCTATATAATTTCCCGCCACATAGTTAGACACTCGCTTCTAGGGTATGCGGACCCTTGCCTCACCAGCAGACAGTGTTCGGACACTGCCACCATCAATGTTGGGTCCTGTAGGTTGCTTTGCTTTTAGCTCCAGCGCCCTCATGTGTTTTTCAGGCTCCAACAGTAACCTTTTTGCAGTCAAGGCCCTCAGCTGCTTTGCCTCCATGGCCAATTTCTTATCTTCCTTTTCCATTTTTAGTTAAGCCAGCTCTCATCTGAGCTTCTTCTCTTCCCTCCTGTCCTCTAACTCCTGTGGGGACAGGCCCATGGAAGACGCTGCTCCCTGCCCAGGAGGGAACTTTCAATCCTGGTAGTATGGTGCCTCCCTGAACAGGAGGTTGCATCTCAAGATCTTCCTTATGGTCCTGGTCTAATGATTCCTCAGACTCCTAATCCTCCTGGCCCTCTGTTATGCCTGGTAATTGATGGGTCTCTCCCTAGATTCTCAGGGCATTCTGGAGCTTCCCCTTCTTGATGCTCCTCTGGGCAGGCAGGCCCCGCTCCAAACAAAATTCATTAAGCTGGGCCATGGTGTAGCTCTCCAGGTTGGCCAGCTCAAACTCCATCTTTATAGATGAGGTTACAGACACAAACAGTCAGGTGGAGGAAAATGACTCTGGAAAAATCAAAAAGGCCAATCAGGGAGAATTTAGATTTGAATTAGTCTTTGGTATGAGATGGCAGTGTACACTAAATTACTGTAAAGCAAAGCACAAACACAAGCCCTATCCTCACCGCTGATCACCAGTTTTAGAAATTGGGTTGTTAGTTGACTGGGGTGTGATCTCTGGTCAAGCAGCAACCACAATCCTAGTCAGGGTAAGGCACAAGCAAATCCACATTATTCTGTGCTCACTCTTTAGTAGTTTGGCACAGAGACACCAGGCTTAACCTGGAGGCAATGTGTAAAGTACATGTGCAACACTTCAAACAGTAAAGGACCCCATACCAAGTTGGACAAATAGAACTTGATTTATTAAATAAAACATGACAAAAACTACAAAAATCCAATAAGTGGAACTTGTTATAAATTTAGGTGGGAGAAGCTTCTAAAAGTGGCATTTTCAGAATTGCAATTTAAGATCCTACTTTACCAGAAGCTAAGATTTTAAATTATAATTCTAGAGATACCAAACATGAAGGGGTAATCTCTTCCCACTTGGAAGTAACACTTATATGATGTAATAAGGCAACTCCATTGTTATCCTATGGGAAAGATGGGCTTTGCAGTAGTGAAAAACAAATTTAAATGTTTTTCACAACCAGAACATGTAAAACAAAAATAATGCATGTACTACTTTTTGAATGCATTGCACCCTGCCCTCTGGGCTGTCCAGGGCCTACCATATGGGTGACTTACATGTATTATAGAGGAAGGTTTGGGCATGGCAAAAGGCTTATTTTGCCAGGTCACCATGACAGTGTAAATTGCTCACACACAGGCTCTGCAGTGGCAGGCCTGAGGCGTATTTTAAAGGGCTACTTAAGTGGATGGTACAATCGGTGCTGCAGGCCCACTAGTAGCATTTAATATCCAGGCCATGGGCACATGTAGTACGCTTTTCTAGGTAAGTAAATTAGGTATGCCAACTGGGGAATAAACCAATATTACCATGTTTTAAGGAGTGAGCACATGCACATTAGCACTGGTTAGCAGTGGTAAAGAGCTCAGAGTCCTAAGACCATCAAACATAGGTCCAGCAGGGTGGAGGAGGAGAGGCAAAATGTTTGGGGAAGAACCACCCTAAGGCTGACAGGTCTAACACACTTCCTTGTAAATATGTATATGTATAAATATATTTTTGAAGGATTTTTTTTGGAAACACATAAATTCTGAGATAGCGCCATTCATAGTGAGGGCTTTTGTTATTTAGTTATATTATAGAATTGGAATATGTTCCCATTAGAAACTGGGTCCTGGTTGGCAGAGTTACGTACCCTGTCCAAGTAGGGACCACAATCCTACTCAAGGTAAGTCAGATACACACCCTAAGTTAACCTGTGCTCATCCTCTGGTCGCTTGGCACAGAGCAGTCAGGCTTAACTGAAGAGGCAATGTAAAAGTAGTTGTGAAACACTTAATTACAGTAACATAGTGAAAGACACCACAAAAAGACTCCACATCAGTTTAGAAAAATAGAGAATATTTATCTGAGTAAAACAAGACCTAAACGAAGTAGAAGTCGAGATATGAATTTTTAAAAATTAACTATGAAAACAGTGCTTAGATGTCACTAGCTGTCAGAAGGATACTTGAGGTTGCGAGGGACGGGTACAAAGCCAAAGTTCAGGCTGACCGTAATGGAGGGTAGACCATCTACAAAACCCACAAAGGGTCAGCTGAAACAGTACTTTTGATGGAGCTAAGCATTGAGGTCAGGGGCACGATGTGTCGGGTTTTGCAGAAATCAGCTGCAGAACCCACTTTTGGGGCCCAGGACTAGAGGGTGCACCACAGGCAAGGGTAGGACTCACAGATGGCAGATTCCAGAAGCACCAGGAGAGTTGCTGGCAGTCTTTGATATCCCTGAGACAGCAGAGAATAGGCAGCAAGCAAACAAGCCGTTGGAGAATCTTGGGTTCAAGGATGTAGAGAACAGGTCCAGTCCTTCTCACCTGAGGCAGGAACAGCAGGCAGCAGGCTAAAACAGCAAAGCAAGTTGCAAAGTGGCAGTCCCTCCTACAGCACAGCAAGCAGTAGGTCAACACAGCAATGCAGTTGCAGAGTGGCAGTCCCTCCTGGCAGCACAGCAGTCCTTCCTACTGGCAGTGTGTCCTTAATTCCAGTAGAGTTCTCATTTGGTGGTGTTTGGGTCCAGGACCTATACCCAAATGTGCCTTAAAAGTAGGAAAGACAACAAAGAGGTCTTTGAAGCTCACAATGTCCCTGTCCTTCCTTCCTTTGCTCCAGATACTCTACAGGGGGTTATGCAGCCTTTTGTGTGGGGAGAGGCACAGCCCTATTCAGGTGTAAGTGAAGCAGTGCTAAGCTGCGCCCTTCATCAAACCAGTTAATGGCCCTTGAAGGCCCATTAAATCACACCCAAGCTCCCATTGTGTGCGACTGTCTAGAGGGAATGCACAAAGCCCTGCTGTCACTAACACCAGATGTGTATCAGAGACAGGGAGAGTCACAGGATGGTTAAAGTAAGAAAAGAAAGTTTGCAAAAGTGGCATTTTCAGACTTACAATTTTAAATCCAACTTAACCATAAGTTGTAAAATTAAATTTAAATTGTGAGTCCAGAGACACCAAACTCCAAATTTATATATTTACCCAATTGGCTTCTTCAAGGTAACCCCAATGTTAACGTATGGGAGAGATAGGCCTTGCAGTAGTGAAAAACAAATGTAATAGTTTTTCAGTACCAGTTCATGTTAAACTTAAAAGTACGTGTCCAGCTTTTTAAATACAAGGCACCCTGCCCTTGGGGCTAACTAGGGCCTAACTTAGGGAGACTTATATCTAACAAAAAGGAAGGTTTGGGGCTGGTAAGTGGGTGCAGTTGCCTGGTTGAAATGGCAGTTTAAAACTATACACACAGGTTCTGCAGTGGCAGGCCTGAGATATGTTTGAAAGACTACTGTAGTGGGTGGCACAATCAGTGCTGCGGACCCACTAGTAGCATTTAATTTACAGGGCCTGGGCACATACAGTGCACTTTACTAGGGACTTACAAGTAAATTAAATGTAGCAATTGTGGCGAAGTCAAGGCCACCATGTTTTGACTGCAGAGCACCTGCACTTTAGCTCTGGTCAGCAGTGGTAACATGCCCAGAATCCTAAAACCAACAAAAAATGCCAGAAAATCAGGAGGAGGAAGGCAAAAACTCTGGGGATGACCCCGCAGAAAGGGCCATTTCCAACAGTTTCCTACACAGGTTTAATTGATATTTGGACAGGATATACACCCTGAATCAGCTGTGGGTTGTAATTGAAAATCCTTCATTTTGCAGAAGTACTCCATCATCTGTTGGAGGACTGTCATTACAGTGGAGAATACACTAATGGAATACCCAAAAAATGGCTGGCTGATTCGCCTACACAAATTGGAGCATTCCCACTGCCACCCAACTCTAAATTAGGTTTATGTTGCAGCAAAGTATTGTACACCCACTATCTTTTTGGAGTTCTTTCCAAACATTGTCAGCTCTTGGTACAGGAGCATAGAGGCTACTATACAATGTTATAGACACCATGGAACAATATGTATAAAGCACATTGCCAGAAATAAGAGTGCTTTTGTGCAGTACGTGGGTCTTACTTATTGCCTTGCTAAGGTGAGAGTAGGATCAGAATGAGATGCAACTCTCACAATACATAGCCAACTATTATGAATATGTAACAACCCACTGAGCAAAAGAAAGTTCTGTAATCAAGGGCATAAATCCATACTGTGACAATCGGACACCAAAAACAACCAACCACAGCTCATTGAACATGACATCACTAAATCAACGATGGTCCAGAATACAATACCCACAACATATCATCACAAGATGACTGCAGAGGAATTCCCATAATCATTTCCAGAACCCCTCCCTAGACAGCCGACAAATCTATAAGACCATTCTAATGGTAAAATGGGCTCTGTACAAATGCGAATAACATAGCGTAACAAAGAGCAGTGAAGGCAACAGCAGATAGCCTCATTTTAACTATGCAGATTTATTTAATTTGGTGCAGACACAAATACTCTGTAGACTAGCATACAACTTATCTGTTCATAAGGGACAGTAGCGACTCCACATGCGAGGGATCACTCTCTTGTGTTGGTACAAGATACACAATGACCTCTATTTGCTTGTAATCATTTTTTAGCCTTGCTACCGTAAAGAAGAGTGCCTTTAGGGGCTATCACACTCTCCTTATTCCTGTCCTAAGGAGCAGGAGTGCCTCTGTAGGGTATTGATACTCTATTCCTGCTAAAGAGGAAAAAGTGCCCATTACAGCTACTGAAGACAGTGTATTTGTTTGCAATAAGCAATCGTATCAACATGTTATGTGTTTATAGATCTCACCGACATCCGTTTCTGCACATAACCTGCAAGTTTTAGCTATAGATTCTGCATATTTACTTCATGGATTGACAAAGACGTTCCTTTGTGGTCACTTCAGAACAATGTCTTGGTCACAAGATATAGTTTGAGAATATTAATGATTCAAGCTGACAGAAATTTAGGTATGGGCTCTAGTTATCCATGGCGTGAGATTATAGTTAGAGTAACTTGCTGATATGAGTTTGAGCCCAAAGGTGCACCAACCCGAAACTGCACAGGTCATGTACTATCGTTACCAACACCTATAGGTATGATGTCCTGTTGTGAGAGTAATTGTGTGGTGACCTATTTTGAGTCTTGACGCAGTGTTGCTTACTTGCACTTGTACTTCAAGTAGTAGGAGTGGTTGAGAAGCACTTGTCCTGATCGTAGTGTCATACTTGTATTGTATTCGTCATATGGATTGGCTGAGAGCTTCCAGGCTTCCTTCTCCTGCCCCTTGTCCTTTCGAAACTGACTATGGTGAAGCCACTATGAATGTACCTGCTTGGAGACCTATTTTGCACTTGCATAGTTTGCTGCTGAGCTTGCACTTGAATTAGTGGGAGTGGTTGAAAAATGATTGTTCTGGGAGGAGGGGAGTGCTTGTACTAATCCCATTGTATCACCTGGCTGAGGGGTTCCAGCCTTCTTCACCCTCCTGCCCCTCGTGCCTTCAAAGCCACGCGCAACACTGCACTACGAGTTTTAACTGTTAGGGCGCCTACTAGGAGCCTGACTGTCTTATTGTTGGATTCCCACATTAGTTGGTGACAGTGGTTGAGAAGCGATTGTTCTGGGATGCGTGGTGCGCCTCTGCTGGTTTCATTGTCGGCTTCTAAAGAAGGCCTTTAAGACTAACACCAGAATCTGTGCTTCTTTTAAGTTGCAGAGAACTTGGGGTTTCGTCCATAACCCATTTTATGTTTGAAGAGGACATTCACAACTGTGTACAGAAAATTGCTGTTGCAAATTACATTTGCGATGGTATTTACTTCTTCAAACAAATGTGGGAAATTATGAACACAAACATTGTTTGGGTCCATTTCCACTGTGACGGCCACAAAAGGGGGTTATTCTTGAATGGAGGAGAAAGAGGGTCTAAAGAACAAATTACAACATGAAGATATAATAAAAGTACAATTTATTCGTACAAACGTTATATTTTTTACAAAATCCAATACAAATATCATATATTCCATCCTTCTGTACAGCTTAAGGGTTCACGAGAAACCAGTTATTGCGTCATATCACCCAGTACATGCACTGCTGCAATTTATAAGCCACGACTCATCCACTCAGGAACTAACAGTCCAAACTAAGAGGTCGAGTAACGAGTGCGACACAAGCATCAACACAGCAAGCATAAGCAGCACTGTTAGCTGGCTGTTATTTGATGGAGATCCAGTTGTCTATTTCATTTTGATGAAATATTTTAGTTCAGGATATTTCTATTAGATTTTGAAGCAAAAAATTGTGAAAATAAATTGTAATTCTATTATATCCTGATGTTGTAATTTATTCTTTAGACTCACCCCTCCCCCGCCAAAGAATAATCCCATTTTGTGGATGTTACAGTTGAAATAATGCATATGAATTGGTCGTGCTGGTTCTTTTTGGGGAAACGCAGCCTAGAAGGGGTGAGTCTACGTGCGACCATGGAGTTAGTTCACACTGTGTAGTTTTCCACCAGAATCCCTTGTGTAAATATATATGATTTTTATCAATTTTGTATGTGCTGTTTCCACAGCTACCTTGACTTGCACCCAGATTTACCATCTGCTAAACGATATAGTGCAAGTCATGATCGAATGTTGTTTTCTCAGAACTCTAAATAGTTACTTCTCAAACGGATGCAAATATGTAGTCTGAGTCATTCGAGGTACATCCAGTCTAGTCCTTTAAAATCTTCTCAGTCCACCTCTATGTGGAAATATCAGATGTGGATAGGAAAACAGTGTTTACACCCACGTCTCGGCTATTTCCAGAGACTAAATCACCATGTATGTGTTCTGTTTCCAATAGGGATAAATCATTTTTGCATGGCAGCTTCGAAGCCTATTAGAATTTAAGGCGCTGACATAAGCTAGTGAAATCAGAGATAGTTTAAATATATAATTGACTCAAGTGTCTGAAAATGGTCTGGAGAGAATAAAAACATCACGTGTAGGATCAACTGAAGATGTTTTATCAGTTGTATGATCAGAGAGTCTGGGTAGAAGTTTCTACCTTTATGTATACAGGGAGTGCAGAATTATTAGGCAAATGAGTATTTTGACCACACCATCCTCTTTATGCATGTTGTCTTACTCCAAGCTGTATATGCTCGAAAGCCTACTACCAATTAAGCATATTAGTTGATGTGCATCTCTGTAATGAGAAGGGGTGTGGTCTAATGACATCAACACCCTATATCAGGTGTGCATAATTATTAGGCAACTTCCTTTCCTTTGGCAAAATGGGTCAAAAGAAGGACTTGACAGGCTCAGAAAAGTCAAAAATAGTGAGATATCTTGCAGAGGGATGCAGCACTCTTAAAATTGCAAAGCTTCTGAAGCGTGATCATCGAACAATCAAGCGTTTCATTCAAAATAGACAACAGGGTCGCAAGAAGCGTGTGGAAAAACCAAGGCGCAAAATAACTGCCCATGAACTGAGAAAAGTCAAGCGTGCAGCTGCCACAGTGCCACTTGCCACCAGTTTGGCCATATTTCAGAGCTGCAACATCACTGGAGTGCCCAAAAGCACAAGGTGTGCAATACTCAGAGACATGGCCAAGGTAAGAAAGGCTGAAAGACGACCACCACTGAACAAGACACACAAGCTGAAACGTCAAGACTGGGCCAAGAAATATCTCAAGACTGATTTTCTAAGGTTTTATGGACTGATGAAATGAGAGTGAGTCTTGATGGGCCAGATGGATGGGCCCGTGGCTGGATTGGTAAAGGGCAGAGAGCTCCAGTCCGACTCAGACGCCAGCAAGGTGGAGGTGGAGTACTGGTTTGGGCTGGTATCATCAAAGATGAGCTTGTGGGGCCTTTTCGGGTTGAGGATGGAGTCAAGCTCAACTCCCAGTCCTACTGTCAGTTCCTGGTAGACACCTTCTTCAAGCAGTGGTACAGGAAAAAGTCTGCATCCTTCAAGAAAAACATGATTTTCATGCAGGACAATGCTCCATCACACGCGTCCAAGTACTCCACAGCGTGGCTGGCAAGAAAGGGTATAAAAGAAGGAAATCTAATGACATGGCCTCCTTGTTCACCTGATCTGAACCCCATTGAGAACCTGTGGTCCATCATCAAATGTGAGATTTACAAGGAGGGAAAACAGTACACCTCTCTGAACAGTGTCTGGGAGGCTGTGGTTGCTGCTGCACGCAATGTTGATGGTGAACAGATCAAAACACTGACAGAATCCATGGATGGCAGGCTTTTGAGTGTCCTTGCAAAGAAAGGTGGCTATATTGGTCACTGATTTGTTTTTGTTTTGTTTTTGAATGTCAGAAATGTATATTTGTGAATGTTGAGATGTTATATTGGTTTCAGTGGTAATAATAAATAATTGAAATGGGTATATATTTGTTTTTTGTTAAGTTGCCTAATAATTATGCACAGTAATAGTCACCTGCACACACAGATATCCCCCTAACATAGCTAAAACTAAAAACAAACTAAAAACTACTTCCAAAAATATTCAGCTTTGATATTAATGAGTTTTTTGGGTTCATTGAAAACATGGTTGTTGTTCAATAATAAAATTAATCCTCAAAAATGCAACTTGCCTAATAATTCTGCACTCCCTGTATATTGCTAACTATGAATCTGTATTTTGCTTTCTTATTTACAGACGACTCTGGCGATGAGGAGCCTTCCTCGCAGTCTGACAAAAGTGAGCTGCACAGTACCCTCAAGAACCTGTCCAGTAAACTAGAAGATCTGAGCACTTGCAATGACCTCATCGCCAAGCATGGTGCCGCCCTTCAGCGCTCCCTCAGTGAACTGGAGAATTTGAAGTTGGTGACAGAGAGTGGGGAGAAGATCAAAACGGTGAATGAACGTGCCACGCTCTTTCGTATCACTTCCAATGCCATGATAAATGTAAGTGAAGAAAGATCCCTCTCCTAGCCTCACCCTCTCATCTTCTTGTACAGCATAAGTTCAAAGCACCCACTTCTCCAAACCCTGGTCAAGTGCTGATGCACACATTTTACCTCTTTGAGTAAAACTTTTAAAATTCACCCTGATTCCATCAAGAGAATCCAGTTCATTAATTTCATTCTGGACTCAGGACTTGCAAGGGCCTTCCTTTTCTTGGAGGCAGAAATGGCTAGCAAACCCAACATCATTCTCTACCTGGAGACCAGTGCCATGTTGACACGGTTGTTCCAGATGCTTTTTGGACTACACGTGTTGTAGATTGGTGTGGTCCCCCATTCAATACGCCCTTGGCAGAGAATTGGTACATAATGTTAGACAGTCTGTCCAGGTGTGTGTGAATAATGAGGTAGTGAAGTCAGTGTCTAACTTTCTGGCAGGGTGCCTTAACAAGGTTGTGTCACAACATACCAACCATTGTTTGGGCGAGCACTGGCTGTGAAAATACCTTTCTTAATGCCATTTATGACTGATGCATCTCTTTACATAAGAGAAGTGGCTCAAAGTGGTTGCCTTGCCTTGGCTTTAAAATCCCTCAGTTCCTCAGTTGGGTCGAAGGTGGTAATGGTTCACACAAATAATGGCAGGGGCCTGTTAACATAAGAAAGCACAGCACATTCACCTCCCAAATCTCTGTTGGCCTTACGTAATGTAGGGCCATTAAGCAGGCAAACATGCAGAGCATTATTTTTGATGGTTCCAAATATTGTGTGGGTTCACAACCAGAGATCGCAGAGCAGCAACATACTGGGAACTCCCTCAAGCGGTGCTCTGCACTACTGCATCCAGTCTGTGCCCCATGTGCCAGTAATGTGCCACCTAGATGGGCAGTTCTAGTTTCCTGAGCATGGTATTATTTTCAGTTGGTCTTGTTCTTGGACATTGCACATGTTATTCGTTGGAAGCATCTTGGCCCTTCAGGAGTTCACATACCTCTGCTCATGAAAGAGGGGGCAATTATGGATGCCCCCTTACCTTTAAAACCTAAAAACATAGCACTGTGTTCATCAGCAAGCCCTTCACCTATGAGGCTCTTCTTCTGAAAAAGTAAACTTCTTTTAACTCCCAAGAAATCCTTCTCCAGAGTATTGTATAAAAGCAAATTTGCTAAGGTTCTGTTTTTTGGGTCCAGCCAAGGTACATCATCCTATTTAATTGCTTGGTGGATGATGTGTAGCAATTTGTTTCCTAAGCTTCTGGCTTAATCAGTGTTCCAGGTAGACACCTACAAGATTTACTCTGTGGCCATTAACACCAACAGGAATAGACAACAGCAATCTTTTTACCGTGCTCAGATGATTGAACCCTGTTATGGGTTAACTAATGCTAATGGTTTTGCTATATTAAGCCTCTCACTGAAAACTTGCTACTCACTATTTCTTTAGCCATTCACTTAAGGGAAGTAAAGGCTCTCTGCAACGCCAGACCATTCACTCTGTCCCATCATCACAAGTGATGCTCAGGGCTCATTCCACGTTTATCCCAATGTATTGATATGATTCCCTCAAATTAAGTCTTTTTTAACCATTTTTCCACACCCATGTGCTTCCTCTGTTGAATAATCAATTAACCTTGATGTGCTGCACTGTTGATGTTTCCACTCAGAACGTGAATCTGCATTCTACGGGTCACTTTTTTTAGACTTATTGTTACAGTAATGTTGACCAAATTAAGGCCATCAAGGCCAGGTGGATTACATCCTTGATCTCCATATGCTGGACCCTGAATTTGACATTCACTTCATCTTAGTGCATCTGAGCATACTGTACCAGAATTAAAGCTGTATCAGTGGTTTCACGGGGAAGAGGGAAAGGGGGATGTCAAAGAGATATTTAGGGTTATGTCATTGGCCTCTCCACTTGTAAGCAGATGGCTTTGTGCTTGTGAGGTTTCCTCCCAAAGTAGTACATCGTTTGGTTAGAGATTCTGAGGAGCCTATTTGCCTAGACCAAACGTGCTCAATGCTGGCTGTTTCTTTCCATTCTCTTTCCTTTGGAACCACCCCACACTTTAGGAATTGAAGCCACCTCAACTGTACTACGAAGTTACCCTCATGGTGACTCTTATTCTCCTAGAGTACAGTGGTTCCCATTATCAATGCCCTGCCATTTTGCCGAAAGTCAGCAACTATCCACTAAAGCATACGCTGTTTGGGGGCTAATGTGGATCCTAACCCAAATGTGGTAAAGTAATGTGGTCACATGTAAAACACTCGTCTGCCGCCCACTAGGTGGGAGAGCTTACAGACTACGATTAAAAAAGTCTCTATGAAGGTAACCGTAGAGTGCTTATTTTTTGCTGATGGGTCATTGGATTTTCATCATCAGACTTTGATCTACAGCTAGAGGGAACAGAACAGTAAAGGCCAAAATAACGAGGGAGAGACATTTCGGAAAAAGTGATAAAGGATGAAAGCTGGGACGAAAAAAGACTATACAAAATAAGATAAATAGACACAAAGGCTATGGCGGTGGAAGAAAGATGCGGAAACAAAACTAGGCAGTCTTGGTATTTAGCTGCTCCAGTAATGGACAGCTCCACCACTGGAAAAACACTTAGGGCAGCTGCATTGTTATTTTTTTTGCTTCTTGCTCCGACATTTGTTTCTCCTCTCCACTCCAACGCTGCCATTCTGCAGCTCTGCTTCGTGTTTTCATCTGTTTTCTTTGTTGCCTTCTGGTTCCCTGTGCTGTTTATTGCCTTCGGGAATGCTCGCGCTGTGCTCCCTGGAATAATGTGTTCCTGTTTTGGCAGCAGATAGTGTTAATTACACACCCCTTTCTCTGGAATTTGTTGTTTTAAATCTCAAGCATTTTTGGCGCGACAGCAAGCCTTTGCATCTGTAGATTATTAGGCAGGACTGTTTGTTTGAATGTTCGCTTTAGTTTCACTGCAGTTTTTAAAAATGAAAAGGCGAGAACGCTGCGTGGAATCCAGCCTAGTGAAAGGAGCTGTTATGCTCGTTTACCAAAGCAGGGCTGCTTTTGGGCATTCAGTCTTGCCTCCATTCACAACCAGTAGTCCAGTTAGAACAAGCATTGGCAAAGTCATAGGTCTGGCAGACCTATTACTTTTGCCATTAGTGCATGCTCATGGGTGCGGGTTAACAGATCTTGTAATGTTTTTTCTTATACTTTATGCAAAGACATTCAAATATGTCTACCAAACTCCTGGGCACTGACGGAAATCTTGGATTTCTTTTGTTATAAAGGTTTACAAAATCTGTTCAATTAAGATGCCTGCGCGCCTACATGGGCGACCATCTTGGAATGGTACAAAAATAACATTTCCAAGGTGGGGGCAGCCAGCAGTGTCTTTGGATGATGCTGTACATTGCAGTTATTTTGATCTAGCTGTTATACAGCCGAATAAGGTTTAGGCAGGAGACATATTTCATGGAGAAATTGACACAAGATAGATCTTTCGATTGAGTTGAATGCAGATATAGGATCAATAAATGTCATGTACAATGTTGTATTTTTTTTTATAACGGCTTGTGTAAAACATGTTATATAATCTTATAGTCAACTGTCGTATGGGCATTTCTGAAATTAGCCTGGAATGGTGACAATATATTCTTTTCATCAACCCAGGTTTACATTCTATTAAAGAGTTATTCCATAGATCTTCCCAGCATAGTCTAGTAATAAAATTGGGTCGTAAATAGCTGGATCATTCCGTGAACCCTTTTTATGAAAAGAAACTATAACTGCTGTTTTCCAAGATAACGGAACCACCACAACTTTCCAAGCTGTGTTGAACACTGCTGGTAATACTGGTGCCCACAAGGTTACATTATTGTAGTAAGTGTTGCGTGGCACACTGTCCGACCTGGCAGCCTTATTTGGTTTTTGAGACATAATAGCTGCATGTATTTCCTCCTGTGATACTTGCTCGCCCATGTCCTACTAATGGGGATGACTAAAGACATGGCCACAGATCTTTCTGAAAGAGGACTGCCCTTGATTTGGCCAGAACTGTTATACGGTTCTTACGAATCATTTATTGCAACAATCTTATTCTTGCAGAAAAAAACATGAGCTGCCTTTATTAGGCAAACAAGACAAAGCATGGTAACCAGTATTGCAAAAATAGTGAAAAAGATACAGTTCAACCATGGTAGTATAATGATGTTAGTACACTCCTGTCCGATACTACCTACACTATCGAGAGCATAGTGAGAGTACTCTCTGGCAGATCAATTGGGACAGTCTGACCCCTCCCCCCCCCACCTGGTTAATAAGTACCGGAAAGCCAGGAAGCTGGTCTGGTGTAGTGCAGGATATTGTCATGTACACAGTAGAAATCAGAGCCAGCCACTGCATCTCGAGCATGGTGTGCTATGTTCCAGGATAATCCTAGCATAAGTGCTCCTCTGCAGTATGTGGAGCAGAGGCCGTTTTTATAATACAAGCACCACTCATGTCACATTGTGTCAGAGGTGCAGGCTTTAAGCTATGATATGTCTGCAAATGCAGAGCTATCTTCATGTACAATCAGAATACTTAGTGCATTGTGTTCTGTGTGTTTAGTGTTGAACAGAGTGTTCAGACTGGACGTCATCAACACTTACAAGAAACAAACTACATGTACAGAGACTTCTCAGTACATATTAATTTAAAAATGGAGGCACTAAGCGGGCCCTATCATGCTTTACCACAAATCCAAGAAGAGGCATTGTTGCTTTATCTATGCTGGATGCTTTTCAAAATAACTAATCCATTCAACAGAGGTGATAACTGGATCCAGTTTTCTTGTAGAACCCTTGCAGTACCAAGCAACCAAGTTCCAAAAACCTTTATTTTACTTTTCTCTTGTTGCCTTTTCATGGGCTACCCAAGCTCACAGGTGAACGTTTTATATTTTTTATACTTAATTAAACACTTTTATTCCTGTCATAATGTCTGGGTTGTAAGGAATTTGATAGTCTGCTTATTTTTTGCTTATTCGCAGTGAAACTAATCTGTTTTAATTATCGATAGAGGGACCCTGGTACCACTTTTAAGCTGTGCTGGACTGCCACCTTCAGAATGAGTTACTCTCATCAGTGTATCAAATTTCTCAATAGTAGTCAAGTCAGATGTTTCCTTCTCATCTAGGATTTCCCTAAAGGCTTGGTTCCAGCAGGTGTGGCTGACCAAGCTATGCACATTTGTTTTGCATTTGGTGTGATAGCCAAGTTTTTTCCTTGTAGATTTTACTAGTAGTTTTTCCCCACTACCTTTCTATAAGCTAATGTCCCAGAACGTATGGTTATAGAAGGATGCATGAAAGTGACGATTAAAGGGTAATGATCACTCAATTCCCCTGGTTATTCTCATATCGATAATTTGGCTCAGTGACTCTTGATTTGTTAGGATATAATCTATTAAGCTTTCTTGATTGCAAGACCTAAAGGTATATTGTGCCGTGTGGTCTGAAGGGGTGGGGCCATTAATTGTAAATAGATTGTTCTGCAGCAGAAAGGTGTTGAACTCCCATTTCCTTTTGATGAATCCCAGGGTCTGGAACCAAGGCAAGGAAAGAGACCTCCATGTTTTCAGCTTTGCTTGGTCGAGCATAGATACATCTGGTTGGACGTTAAAATCCCTGCACATTAAAACGGAATGAGAGGGATACTTCCTCCTGGCACCAAGGATAATATGGGAGCTTAGGAGGTTTAACATTGCTGGATAATTGCTCGAGTTCCCTGGTGGAATGTGTACATTGAATAAATATAAAAACAGTGCATCATGGCTGATGTCCAGATTTTGCATATGGATTCCATTTCTCTGTATGTTTACTGCTTTCACTGATGCTTGAAAGCTCAATGAGACCCAGATTGTTAAACCAGATTTTGGCCTGCCCATCGTGTCTTTAACTGGATGTAGTGAATGAGCAGCGAACTCTTCAAGGGTGATTTCATCAAGCTTTCTGGTCTCATGAATGCAACAGATTGTATGTGATTTTAAGTAGGTGATCCATTCTTTTCCTGTAATTTTGGTTGCAACCTGGCAATATTCTAATTGATCAATCTCGCCTGCTCACTTGTCCCACAGTGAGCTGTATGCTTATCATAGAAGGAGAGCTTCGGATTAACCAGATAGACTCCTTGTGAGGCTACTAGTGGCCATGCCCAAATTAAATGATTATGTGGGTGGTCGGTTGAAAAAGAGATGGTGTTAGATTGAACCATATTGGCAGGCTGCGTGTGTAGCTCTCGCTGACATCATTATTTATTTGGATTCTGAGACCTAGATTTTGTTGATCAAAGAAGCTGAATGGACCTGAAGAGAGGCTGTGATTGTCCTTGCCTCTTACCCAAGTTCAGGTTGGCATCTATCTGAGATTCTACGAAGTTTTGGTACTGTTCTGCCTTGCCTTGAGCAACACGGATTCCCCAGTCTGACAGTGCAGCTTTCTTTACTAGAATTGCTTTGACAGTGGTCCTGTTTGCTCACCAAGATATTGTTGCGTCTCTGAGACTTTGCTTGGCAATGGAAGTTATGAACCCTACCCAAAGCAGGTCATTGGACTACACTTTATTCAGGCTGGGCAGCGCCCTGATTACCCCTAATAGGTTATCTCCATTCCAGACGTCATGAGTGTCTCTTGAACTATAGGTCATATATTTGTTACTGCCATTATGGTGGCTGCCAGAAAATTTGGGCTCCTTGTTAGTGTTTGGTTTGCCCAACCTATCCTGCTGGCATGAAGATTCAGCTGAGGGTACAGACTGCCCGTTATAGTGTAGTGGCTATAATGGCGGGCTGACTGCCTCCATCAGAAGCAAGCCAAATGTAGGTAGAGTAGCAACAGCAAAACTACAGTACTGTGTTTAGTCTTCTGCCAAAGTCTCAAGTGTGATAATGACATGGACTGTGAGTTGACTGAATAGGGTGGGAATGAGGAGGCCAATCAGTCATGATTTTTTTCCACTAAAAACCCAATCCTGCATATTTCAAGAGAAACATTTAGCATATAGGAACCACAATCTTTGTGAGCTTTCTGGATACTGCAGATCTGTGGTTTCATATTGGTGATTCTTGATACCTGGTTGACTATGCAAATAAGGCACAATGGTTTACAAAATTCATTGGGAGAGGGTGATGTTTGGAAGAACCATATAGCGACAGTTTAAAACAACTTGGGAGAGTTGATTCATAGACCCAGGCATAATTTGGATTTTGTAGGAGATTTATCATCTAGAGCTCGGTCGGAGAAAGTATTAACTGACGACATCTCCTCAGATGCTTTGCAGGGTCCCTTATGTTTAGAAGAGATTCTTGCAGGTATACATTTTCATCAAGGTTGAAAGATGCTGCAAAAGAGTGCCACAGATCTCTGTAGGATCCTTTCAGACATACAGGCCCCTTTTTGATATCTGATCTATAATTTTGATGATCAAGCCTCTGTACCAGCATTTTTAAAGTATTCAATATATATATTTTTTTAAGAGCATAAGCCCAGTGGGTCAAATCAGTTAAATTGATGCTTAACGAAGTTGCAAGTATTTGTGCTAACATATCGACCTAAATATGGAACACATGGTGGTGGGATCATCTCTCCCTCGCACATGGGTTGGTACCTCGGTGGGACACCAATGCAAACACCAATACAGCTTTTCTTCTGCTTGATCTTGCACAATCAACGTCTTCGTCAGTTGGCAAAATCTTACTTGATGTGAAAGCGGTGTTAGTTAGGGTGCCCAGGACCTTCTGCGTCACTGTAGGCTTCGGCATGACATTTGTGGCCTGAGTGCTCGCACTCTGTTTGTCCACGTTTGCTTGGGCATGTGCAATTGGAAAGTTCTCACAACTAGGTATTGGAACTTCCTGGGCACTCAACATTGCTTTAATATTTCCACTCTCATTATGAGTTGCCCGTTTGTTTCTTTGGTATTTCCCCACACTGGAATTACTATTACCGAGGGTTTTGTTAATTCCACGGATGTGGAAATAACGGGGATTACAGGTTTTTGGAGAGTAATATGCAGGCATTGGCGTTTCTATACCGATTCCCACATGTTTCCTTTGGAGTCTTTCACACTGAGATTTCGGCTGCCTTAAGCAGCCGAAATCATTTATTGACATGCAAAAACATATAATTCAGAAGGGCCCAGCGGAATATAAGGCCCACTCTAAAGATTCCTTAGTCTAGGCATATACCGATGAAGAAAGTGCTGACCAAACACCGCATTAAACCCAGTATAAACTCTGCAATTTAACGGTTTGTAAGGACATCCCCACACTACTAAAAGGCACAACCATGTCATAATTATGATAGATGTTGCTCTCTACAGATGCTAATTAACAATACAAAATGCTACTGAGGTTGATTTAAATCTGCATTGTCAAAAGTCATTGCTCAGCGGTTTGAACTACTCTGTTTACTCTTAAAATCAAAATTATAAATGTCAGATACAATGCAGAGTAAGTTTTCAGGCATTCATATTATGGAAGATGTGGATAAAATAATTGGAATCAATAATGAGCCATTCCTAAGAGGTGCATAGATCTTCCCATCCCCCTCTTGGGCCGATGCATAATATATGAATGTGTCTTTTTCCTTCATTACCTTTATTGGTTCCAGGCACTTGGACTGGGCCATATGTAACTTTCTATGGAGTAAGCTAAAGCCCTGATACGTTTTATGCTGTTAAGTATATACCTTTGGCTACGCATTATATTCACATTTCTGCACTACAGGCTGGTGACCTGAGCAAGCGCATTCTGACTTCCGCTCTTAATCTGTGGTAGCAAAAAAATGGGTGGAAAAGCTTTTCTCAGTAAATGGTTTGTTATGTTTAACTGAACCATGAAAGCAGGCTGGGACCAATGTGCTGTTGTAAGAACGGCGTGTCAGCACTGCAGCCCCAGGGCTCATTAAAGGGCTGCTCCGAGCATCATTTTAAATTAAGTAGCTGTTTTATTGTTCCCTTTCGGATCAATATATGAATGTGCTGCGTGTGTAGAGTTACCACTAAATTATCACCAGAATGGTGCTATCTCTAAACAGTTCAACATGAATAAATATGTGGAGTACAAATCATTTTGTTTTAATGTATGAGAGTCTGCTGTTCATTTTTCAATTCACCAATGAACATTACGCTTTTGCTAGGGATCATTTTGAGTTGTATAATTAAGTCTCAATCAGGTTTTAGTGTCTCCTCTATAAGCCTGTTGCTTTAATGTGCAAAATATGGGCTGATTGCTTAACTGTTTGATGTG
Organism: Pleurodeles waltl; assembly: GCF_031143425.1. Classification (NCBI taxonomy): domain Eukaryota; kingdom Metazoa; phylum Chordata; class Amphibia; order Caudata; family Salamandridae; genus Pleurodeles; species Pleurodeles waltl. The sequence continues at coordinate 739,786,614 of NC_090450.1, read as the reverse complement.
ATTTATGAAATTTAAATTGTCACTTTTAAAGCACTTATTTATACATACATTTTTCAGTCCAGAATTTGCAGAAAGTTCTGTGTTGATTTTTAAATCAATCTTTTGTGTTATGACTGCTATTGCCAGTGCTTAATTTGAATCAGTGGTTTCCAGTGATCACCACCGGCACTTAATACTCAACACTATCACTTACATCAGTCTGCGACATGGTGGTGCTGTTTGTCTATTTTAGAGATGAGGACAACAACAGTTGTTTATTATACATTAAAAATGACCCCGACCAATAACTGGCCCAAGCCGCTCTTATAGCTTTGGGAGCTAGGAATAGTCTGAATTATCACACTTGTAGGAGGTTGATGGTTAGTAGTTGTGTTGTTACTGCCGTTGATACCACTGGCAGAGCATGGGGGGGCTCAAGCTGCAGTAGCCTCCTGACTAGGCCCCTGGCATTTATATTGTTAGAAATTAGGCATTGTCCTCTTTGTTTGTGATGGGGCATGGGCACTTCTGATTGCGCTCAGACGATTAACATTCTGTGTGTTTGATAATGACAAAATCATAGCGCACAAAACTCTGTTGAGTACTGCCCTTTCAGTTTTGTTTCATCAACAATTTGTACAATTTTTTCTGTCGCTCTCTTTTCTCTCTTCCCTCTCTCCTTCTACCTCTCCCACCCTCTTATGTTTTTACATATTTTATAAACACCCAGAACTCTTCAAGCTACTACCTACCCAAGGTCCTCGCCCATGTTGTTCATAGAATTTAAATATGTATCACCCCGTCAGGCAGGAACAAGAAAGCTAAGCATCTGTTCTTAGAAAATCTGGTCACACCTTGAATACCTAGATTGCCCCTTCGCTTCCACCTGTGAGGCACAAGGAACTTTAAGTGAGCAAATTGAAAACCATGAAAGGGTTAGCAAGCTCAATTATATGCCGTCTGAAAAGGCAACAAATAGAGGCTAACTATATTTAGGCACGCCTGTACATATGTATGTATGTATGTATGTATGCGGGCAACTTGTGGTGGGGGAAATTACAGAGTGGAAGTGCAAAGGATCGGAGAGGCTAGAGAAGGGAAGAAGAGTGGTTGGATGACTTGTATAGGTAAGGGGAAGGAAGTAAGGGCAGGGGGACTCTCCACCAGGGAGATCTGGTAGTCGGGATGTTATGGGAAGTTACACAATTGACAAGGTTGCTCGAAAAGATGAGTCTTCAACTTTTGTTTGAAGTGGAGGATTGCAGCACCCTCCCAGATCTGGATATGGGTGTTTTTTTCATACCCCTCAGAAGAGTTCTCCTCTCATCTTCTTTTATGTGCTGTCTGGTTTCAGTCTTGGTAGTGTTGCTGCTTGGGGCCCTGCTAGACTTTCTAAAGATGCAGTATTTACTTGCCAGGTACAGTTGGGTACTTGAGAGAAAATAGCAACAAACCAAAAAAGATACAATATACAAAAAAGAAACTGTCAGAGAGCAATTCTTGGGCAAAAGTAGAGTACCATATCATCCAGATGAATTAGCCCAAGCACTTTCAAACAACACAGGGGGAGGGTATGTTAACATTATTTTTTCAGAAATTACAGAGATCCGGGAGGACACATCCATCAACCCTGAGTTGTTTCCATATTCTCAAACTATCAGTCACTCCAGTGGTCTAAAGAGACCACCTCAAGCTTTCTAAGCCTAACAAAATGCAGCTGGTCCTCGAAATCAACCAGTGTGTATGTGAGTTGTGGTCACAACTTCACTACCTGATTACCTGATCCGTACCAATATTCTGAGATAATAAAGGTTGCAAGGTGTACACAATCAAGCAACCAGATTGACACGTAACCTTTGAAAGCATGAATCTTTTTAAGCCTGCCCAGAAAACCCTACACTAACCTTTCAATGGAGCCAATAATCAGATTTAGTGAAGGTATTATAAATTAAAGGACCTGCTGCCTGTGGCAAACTGGAGTCTGTTTACATTGCCATGCAACCCTCGACTTAACGAAATCTCCAACAATTTGCTAGTACATATGCAACTGGAAAAGCCTGAAATAGGGTTCAGGACTCTGTAGGACTATTTTCAGTTTCAACAGAACCAACCAATACAGAACACATGGTGTTGGATAGCATTAATGCAGTAAGAGGAGGTTAAAAAAAGAGGAATGGGGAAGGGAGTCCAGTGGTCTGAGGATCATGAAAACAGAATACAGACCTGAATAATATCATTAACATGAGCAATTACAAAAGATCGGAACGTTTACAGAGATTGTCTCCATTACAATAAGAAGTATATGTTATTTTGCGGGAGCTCTACATCAATGTTGGGTGGAAGTGCAGTGATATGGTATCATCAGGAAACGGCCTGTGTGACTAACTGGTGAGCCCAATTCAAGGAGTGTTGTTGTTGTGAATTGTTGCACTGTGTTGAGGTAGGAGATCAGGGGGAGAAGGCTGGAGATGCGGATCACTGGAATGACGTACGTATTTTAGGGCTCAGGCTGCATTTGAGGCATGTGACTGAGAAACTGGGGTCTGTGTTAGGACTCGTCTCCGCTCAGTGGGGGGGGGATTAATCTTTGGCTCCGATTTTAATTATAAAGGCGTGCCATGTCTCATGGCCTCCCAGTGCCAGTCTCCTGTCCCTCAGAAATCAGAGGACCTGTGGCCCAGCCCTGGCCCACAGCAGAACTGTATCGAAGCACGCTTTAATATCTGGTATGGAAGGCGCCTTCCATTGCATAGCTATGAGGCATTTGAATAAGACAAAAGCCAGGTCTATGAACCTGTGTAGATGTTTGTCCCCTTTAAATCTAGTACGAATGCCTAAAAGACAGGATTCAGGAGTAGGGTGAGCACATGGCCAGTGAGTTCCCCTGTTAGTGTGGTGATTTCGCACCAAGTGCGTTATATGGGAGGGCAATCCCACACCATGTGCTAGAAGGTGGCGTCCCGTTCCCCACATCGTGGGAATACTTGTGTGAGGGAACATGCATTTTTAGGGTCGTTGGGGGGGATAAGTACGCTTGGTGGAGATAATTAAACTGAGTGAAGCGAAATCGTCGATTGCGGGAAACATTCTTTACGTGTTGAAACATTGGTTATGATTTTTGGGGTAGTAGGGTTGGTAGGACTGCTTCCAATGAGGTCTGCCCTCCCATCTGGCCAGTGTCGGTGCATGTGATGAAGGTTTGGTGTAGTAGGGACTCCCCAAAGTACTTAAAGCCATCAATTTACACCCGCCCTGCACTCCACCCCCCACCCCCCAATTATTCCTCTGAAACCCTCAAAAACTGTGCCACTCGCTAACAACAAATGCTGGGCCAGTCTGAAACTCCTTGTCCCACTCTGGCCTCCATGTGCTGCTTCAAGGTTCCTTTACTTCGGTTTACGTCATCCTTTCCACTGGTACGTGCTTCTGATTGACCTGCCTGCCATCTCTTTGCTTCAAACAAATGACTCAACGCAAGAACACAATCAAGACTACTGCATGAACCCCCTTCTCACTGTATTACCCCTCTCTCTGGGTCATATCCACTACAGTGTGTATGTACTATATGGCCTATCTTGTCATCACTTAAAAAAATCACTTGCTCCCTTGGATATATGCGTATCCATTTACTGATCAATGTATTGTAATTCTGCAACCTTTCATGGGTTCCACCCTAAAATTACACAGTCTGTGAAAGCTGTGAAGTGACTCCACTCTGACCCAACGGCGCTACAGAAAACACCATCAATAAATAAACAAGAGAGTGTTTGAACAGTTTCAGAGCTTGCTGTGTAATCTAGCCTGGCGTTGATTGTGGTAAGCACAGGTCTGCAGTGGTTGAAATCTAATACTCCCAGTGAAGGCTGGTAATGTTTCAAAGTGATAATGTGTAAGTGCGTGCCCTGAATTTCACTCAGTAACTGAAGGAAGCGAACTGAATTCCCTTAGTGGCGTTTGAGTGGTGGAACGCTCTACCTCGCCACAAAAGTTTCAAAACATGGGGCCTAAGAGAAGAATTTTCACAGATTTGCGAAAACGTCATAGCCTTTGACGTAATATTTATGAAATATCCTATCATTGTGTGCCCTACGGGTTTAAGAGTTTATCAAATACAATACAAATTTGAAAACACAGTGGCAAAATTGTGCTTTTTCAGCACAGATGCCATGAAAAAAGGAACAGACAGTTCAAAATATGCTATTTCACTAGGCCTAAGATTTGTCATAGCATTCTTTTGATTTTTAAAATGTTTCTATCCCAGCACTTCCTAGTAGGTTTTCAGTCATATTTTGGACTGGGAATCTGCTAGGAAGGGCAGAGTGGAACATAACGAAAATACTCAAACCTCCCATTCTCAGGCTGGAGCCAATAGAGCTGTATTCATGCTCTGGATACACTGACCTTACACATTCGAGCTGTATTCCGGTCACAGCACCTCAGGTACTTGGTGCCCAGAAATCAGTAGTAATGGTATCTTAAATAAATATCAGCTTTACGTGTATGTTTGGAAACATAGTGATTTTGTTTCCAAACATCAGCTTTACAGTTTATGAAAACTATCACATTGTGAAATCAATTATAAAAGTGTGGAAAAAGAAAATAATTTTCTCAAAATCCTAAAATAAAACCTTATAATTTTTATGGCTAACACTATTTTTGCACTGAAGTATCAGCAATTACTTTTAGTAAATAGATATTCGGTTACCAAATACCAGGCTATTATTTTTATTAAGTACTAACGTGAACCGCAGCGCATTAAAAGCCTGTCTCACCATCATAAGCCATAGAACCTTAACATTTTGTCTAGAATTACCGCCATTATGCCGGGACCTGCAATACATGAGGTATGGGAAACAATTTGCCAAGTACACCAACAATATGCTAAAAATTTCCACCAGTGCTGCATTCCTCAAGGCGGTCTTTTTTTAAGTAGGGAGTACAAACGCTGAGGTACAAGCAGTTCTTTCAATATTAGCATATGAATGTCAGTAGAACATATACCCTGCACATTTCCTACAGTGACTTGACCAGCATCCTACCTCTACCAAGGACTGGTCCTTGCAAATCGTCATGTTGAGTGTAATCAGCCACTGCATATCCCCATTCACTAAAGAATGCTGGATGTGAAGAACATCCATCAACATGGATCTCAGAGATCAAATACGTTTGAAGAAGACACAGTCTACATCTAGAAGGGACTATTTTTGACAGCATTCTCCAGTAGAGAATCCCACTACTGTCTATTCCTGACCTCTGCTAACACCCCTTTATTGACCACCGTTCCCCAACCTGTCAAAATTAAACTGTATCAATAAAAAAAACCTTAATACATTTGAGTAATTGCCTCTCATTTTCAATTATCAATTGCTCAGCACAAAAAACGTTCTTGCACAGGAGTTCCTTGAATTGACTGACGGATGACTCTGCGTTTTGATGTACTAAAATTATTCCTTTCCAAAGGTGCACGTCATCTTCCCCAGCAAATAAACCAATGGCAGGATAAGATATAATACAGTGTTCTGTCACTGCTCACGAGATATTGCATCATAAATAAGGCTCCCGGTTTTATGGTATTTATGCTTTTTAGCATTTCCGTCTGTATTTCTCCATATTTATTTTTTGTCCATGTTATTGGTAATTATCCATATTTATTTTGTGTTGTGAGATTAAATGGAGTCGTAAAATGGTTTATTTCCACATTTATTTTTGACTGATAAACAAGCACTGTCGCGTTTTAGCAAATTAAACAGTTGAATATAACAAAAAGCTACACCCACATGTAAATAGTAGCAGTTTATAGAAATATACGTTAACATATGCCTGTATTAAAGTAAATCTCCTCAGTTTTTCAACTTTCCACACAGTCTTATTCGGCAGTGGCTGGTGACCTTTCAAAGTCGTGAGGCCTTTAAAAGTGGTGGGGCGTAATCCTTGACTCGAATTCCAAAGAGCTTTTCTTTGAATGGTTCTCCCACACTTTCTTGCACTAAGTTTACGGTCTCTCTGTGACTCACTTTGTCTCACTAATTCACGCCGTGTCACTCATTCTACTCTGGCCCACTTTGTCTTACTAAGTCCCACTCATTTTCATTCATTTTGAATTACTCAGTCTTACTGTGACTCAGTCTCACATACAGTAACACTGAGTTACACTCACTGTCATTCTCCCTCACATTCACTCTCACCCATATTTGTACTTACTGTCACTCATTCTAACTTACCCTGACTCATTCCTTCACGGACTCTCGCTTTTATCTCACACAATTAGTCACACAGACATGCTCACAGTGCTGGGGTTTCACCAGCTCTGAACAGTCTCTCCAATAGCTGGTGTAGGCACCTTCATGCACCTGTGTCAGCATTCAAACACTGTCACTAGCTTCTCTAGTTTGTTGCTGGACCCAGAGCGGGTCTGCATTTAATTTTAATTTTAACAAGAGTGAATAATTATTCACTCTTTTTCTTTAATTTACGAATGGTTTATTATATGAAAGTATGAGCAAAAGGGAACAATAACATATAGAAAAATGATCAAACTTATCCCAAAAAGCAATACACGAAAATATAATATATACAGAGTTTAAGAATAAAGCATGAATATAGTACTAACTATAAATACTAAATTATGAGCTAAAAGAATGAACCACTTCTAGACTTTTTTTTGCTTCAGAAAAGAAAAGAGAGGATATATGATAGATACTGCAAAGAGAAGTAAGTAGGAAAAAGACATAGAAAGAAGAAAAGGAAAAAGAGAGAAATGAATAGACGAAAAAATGAAGATACATGACCAGAACCACTAATTATCATATAACATCAAACAATAAGAACAGTCATTAAAAAGTATCTTAAACATGTATTAAAACTATAATTTCATGGTGGCTGGAAGACAAAAGTGTTATTACAAAATCGAGATGGTGGGATACATAGATAAGTCGTAAGAGGTGACCAAAATGAGTCTTTTTGAAGAAGTTGTTTCGTAGAGATGGCAGATGCTCTGTCTAATCTGTGATGATGACAAAGCAAGTTCCACCATCCATTAAAAGTGATCTTAGTAGCATCCTTCCAGTTTGACGTGATAACTTGTAATGCTAAAGCAATGAGCAAATCCACAAAACGGCCCACTTTATGGGCACCAAACCTAATAGGAGAGGAACTTCCCAAAAAGATGTTAACAATGTCAAAAGGAAAATTAACATTGCATATCTGTGCAATTTTATTACACATTTTTCGCCAAAAAGAAGCAATAGCTGGGCACTGGAAGAAATAGTGTAGGTACGTGCCTGGTGTATCAGAGCAGGTCCAACAAAAATCCAGAATGCTTGGGTTATACTTAGAGAGAGAGAGAGAGAAGTTAAAAAAAGTCTATGATAAAAATAATAAGTGGTCTGTGTAGTGCTGGTATTACAGGATGTATGATGGATTTTGGACCAAATGCAATTCCATGTTTGAACAGAGAGAGAGCAATTGAGGTCCGATTCCCAAGTAAGCTCTATTTTATTTTTAACACGTCTTGGGAAGTGATAGTGTAGGTATTTATATATGTGAGAGTCTTTACTAGGGGTGCAGGGAGAAAGCTGCATGGGAACTAAGGCTGGAGTGGGGGTTGGATCTAGCAATGAGATATTTAGTTGTTGTGCCAGAAGGGTTATTAAGCTTTGACATTTTGGCATGCGGGTGGCTGATAAATTAAAATTAATTTGGAGTTCAGAAAAAGAGAGAGGTATCATATGCTCAAACAATTGTTTGACTTGTAAAATTCATTTAATTACCCACTCTCTCCAGAAGAGAGTACGATTGGATAACGTGATAATTCTATTATGCCAAATAGAGGAGTCCAGGAATGTATGTAGATGAGAACCCTCTAGGAGAGTGCAAAAAATATGATATTGATTGAAATGGAAAAGGAAAAATAATTGTCTCCTCTAATTTATACCAAATCGATGGAGGAATTTCTTTAGGAGAATGGATATAAGGTAAAACTTGTTTCGGTATAAAGGAGGAATGATATTGACGAAGATTCGGAAAATTAACTCCGCCTATATCCTTAGGTTTGCACAGTGAGGAAAGAGATATGCGTGCTTTGCGTCCATTCCATAGAAAATTTATCAATATGCTATTAAGCAATTGAAAACATTTTAAAGGTATTTTGACTGGTATCATAGATAAAAATTGATCACTGGGAGCATCATCATTTTGATGGATTCCAACCTACCTAACCTGGATAAATACAGAGGAGACCACTTGTCCAACATGCTATGAATTTTTTGAACAAGATCTGCCAAATTAAGCTGAATAGTAGCCGAAACTGAAGAGGTGTATTTAATCCATAGACATTTTATATGTGTGGGGGTCCATTTAATTTTTTTTTCCGTAAACATGTGTTTTAAACAAAATGTATTCAAAGGAAGAACTTCGGATTTGTTTAAGTTTAATTTATAGCCTGAGAGGCTAGTGTATGAGCTCAATAGCTCAATAAATACAGGTAACGATGTCTGTGGATCAGAAAAATACAAGATAACATCATCAGCATAGGCAGTAAATTTGATTTGCAAATCTTTATGCACAAACCTGGTAAACAAATTAGATTGCTTCAAGTAGTATAAGAAAGGTTCAAAAGATAAAATGAATAGCAAGGGGGATAATGGACGCCCTTGCCTAGTACCTTTACAAAGGGAAAAATAAGAAGATTGAACGCCATTTAAAAAGATAGACGTGGATGGGGAAGACTACAATATATTAATATATTTTAAAATTACAGGTCCAAAACCGTGTCATTTCAGGGCTCGCATCATAAAAAGCCAATTAATACGGTTGAAAGCTTTCTCTGCATCCAAAGTAATGGCAGCCTTTGGAATAGTACTTGTAGAAGCAAGATGTAAAATATTTAGTAAGGCTCTGGAATTATCAGTAATATATCTGCCTTTAACAAAGCCAGTTTGTTAAAAACCAATGAAATCCTGTATAATCAGATTTACCCGAGGAAGGTCCTAATCTTTTTTAGGGATAAGGCAAAGCATTGCTTGAGGAACCGTACCTTGAGCCCTATCATTCTGAATAAATTGATAATAAAGAAAATGCAAATGTTGAAGAAGAATGTGTGAAAAACGAAGGTAAAATTCAGCTGTAAAGCCATCCGGGCCCGGAGCTTTATCTTTTGGTAATTTTGCCAAAGCAGTCTTAATATCCTGCACAGATATTTCTTTATCTAGGCAAGAAAGGTCTTGAGACTGATTTGGTCGAGATGGGAGAGATTTAAAAAAGGATTCTAGAGCTGCCTCAGAGGGAGATGATTCAGGCGTATAGAGATTTTGATAAAAATCAGAAAAACATTGCAAAATATCCTCATTGCAAAATGATTATTCCTCTTGTCATCTATAATATGTGAAATCTTGGATTTTTGGGATTTAACTTTAAGATAATTTTCAAGCATCTTTACAGCTTTATTACGCCCACCATAAAATTTAGAATTAATTTTTTAAAGCGTACCTGCGGCTTGTTCAGTGGACTTCTTATTAAAATCCAGTTTGGATTAAATAAGGAGTTTGAGTATCATTATCATTTGAGGTAAAGTATTTATGCTTTAGAGTTTTAATAGATGATAATAGAAGAGTCGACTCTGCGAGAAACTTTTTCTTCTTTGTAGCCACATAGTCAATAATGAAGCCTCTGCCCGAGGCTTAGAAAGCATCCCAGACAATATGGAATTGCAAAGAAGGCGTCAGATTAAGATCAAAATATTCCTTAAGAAATACTTCAAATTTATCTACAAAAACCTGATCCTTCATCAAATAGTTATTAAAGCTTCATCTCCTAGACCTACAAGATTTAGTTGTTATATCAATATCTATAAACATAGGTGCATGATCCACTATTAGTATAGCGCCTATTTCAGCGTGCACTAGACCAGTAAGCAAGTGAGGTGTCAAAAAATAATAATCAATCCTAGATTTTGAATTGTGCATGGAAGAATGAATTCTAAACTATCTGGATTGTATATCCTCCAAGCATCTTTCAAGCCTTTGGAATAAATGGCATTCTTGAATGTTTTTTGCATTTTATTAGGGATATATCTGGAAAGGGAGTGCCTGTCTGTAAAGGGGTCCATAACTTGATTACAATCTCCACCCAATATAAGATTATCATTCGCACAGGAACGTAAAACCTGTGAAATATTTTCCCAAAATTTTAGATCAATACCTGTAGGGCCATAAATGTTGAGTAAGGTGCATGGGACATTATTGATATTGAGGTGAAGAAGAAGCCACCTCTCTTCATCTCTCTCTCTATCTGTATGGAAAGTGATTTATGAAATAAAATAAGAACTCCATTTTTATTATGAAGCGCCGGAGAACAAAAAATATGACCCACCCACTGCTGCATCAAAGAATTAATATCTTTATCAGAGGTATGGGTTTCTTGTAACATGGAAACCTTGCAATTTAGCTTGGAATGATGTGAAAGGACTCTCTGCTTCTTAATGGGATTGCGTAAACCCTTCACATTCCAAGAAACAACACGCATGACTTTAACCATTTTGCAGAACAACAGAAAAGATATACCTGTAGCAACATTATCAATATAAAATAATTTACGTAACAGTAAATTAAAAACCACTGGATCTTATAATACCAAAAGCTATGTAGAATGAGCAACCAAATCTCAGTCGAATAAGAAGGAAGGAAGGAAGAACAGAGAAAAGAAAGAAGAAAAAGAGAGCAAAATGTAATAAAAACAGAGTAGATGGCAAGGAGCCTAATGGCTTAAGCCATTGCAAGACAGGGTAAAAACAATACAATGCCAATAAAGTGGGAGAGTGGGGAAGCACGAAAAAAGCTAAGATGGTCCACAACCGGAACTACACACGAGAGGAAACAGAAGGCCACAAAGACATTATTATCAGAAGAAATATATAATACGGCATAAATATGAACAATATTGACTTATACAAAACACTTACCGACAACTGAGAACAAATAAAGACAATGGGTCTGGAACATGACACAGGAAAGGGACACATATCTGATTTAGGGAAACAAATGAAGCGTGAAGTATCTGTAAAAATAAAGAAAAAAAGAAAAAAAAAGTGATCATTAATGTAGGACAATATATCAGCAGAGAGCTTCTTAAGAACCAACAATGAATAATCAAGATTTGCCACATTCCATGTCTTCACCCTTACATTGGCTAATAAACTTTTTCAGATCAGCAGGAGAGGCAAATGAAAAAGTATGATCTTTGTATGTTACATTAAAGAAGCAAGGATGAACCAGTCCGTAACGAGCATTTAGTGATCTCAACCCTGGACGCAGTGAAAGAAACTCTTTGCGATGAGCAGCCGTAGCACGTGCCACATCCTGTGAGAAGAAAATCCTATGACCAGACCACAGCATCTGTTTCCTTTGCTTGGCTGCTTCCAAAACCATAAGTAACTCAGTATACTCCAAAAAAAGAACAATTATGCCTCTCGGTCGATCAGGTGATGAGGCACCCGAAGAGCTGGGCCCCACACGATATGCGCGTTGTATATTAAGAGCAGTACCATCCTTCAGCCCAATTATATTTGGAATATTAGTTTTCAGGAAAGAGATCATGTCATTGCCTTCCACCTCCTCAGGAATGCCATAAATTCTAAGATTGTTACCCCGGTTATGATTTTCCAAGTCCTCAGTTTGCTGCTTCAGAAGCTAAATTTGTTTAGACATGGCATCAATCTTAGTAACCTCATCCTGCATATTACTGATCCTTTGCTCAGTCTTTGAGACCCTGGATTCAAGACTTGACCACTTTTCTTCAATCCTTTGAAGGGTAGCATTAGTTTCCATTACAAAGGGCTGCAAGTGTTTTATTTCATCCATAAGGCCTTCCAGGGTCAGAGGCAAAGGAGATTTTGTCAGAGAGGAGGGATCCTTCTTTTGTCGTTTAGAGGTATTATTATAATCCTTCCGTGATGAGGACATGGCTCCAGAAACCGCTGCAACCGTTGGAGAAGAAGAGGAGGGAGGCTCCATATAAAATAAGTATGAAGAGAATAAACTCAAAACTGGTAGATAATCTAAAAATTATCTTAAATACAGCACTGCAGTCAGAAAAACGCACAATACAGAAAATCTCTAGACCAGCAAAATTATTAATGACACATATAGCTCCTGAGGCTGTAGATACTGACCATATCCCAATTGTAGAGAAAAAAAAACAGCATCAACAATTAGATTTTAAAAAATATATATATAATGACTGGATAAGAGTAATGCAATAAAAAAAAAATGAGCTTCATAGAATACCTGCGTCCTACAACATTAAAGTATTCAGTCGTTTTTTCCTTTCTTTTCCTTCCTTTTACTTTCCTTTTTGGAAAAAAAAATCAAAAAATCAAAATGGCGGCCACCAAAGCTGAGGAGGGGCCATAAGAGCCAAAAGCATGACAAAACACGCTCCAAAATTATTCCAGCGGTAAAATACCTGTTGCCCTCATATTCCCATCTCTGTGCCTCTAATTAATTCTGTCCATAGTGCCCAAATGCCGCCAAACAAAGCGAAAACATCTCCGTGACGACGCAGAGCTTTACCGGAGAGTGGCCATCTTGCCGGCATCTCTGCCCTGCCCCCCCTAATTATTCACTCTTGATACAGTAAAAATGCACCACAAAACAAGGAGGGTGTAGTGTAGCTGTGGAGCCCATAAAAGAGAGCCACACTGATCAGGGGACACCTATCCATCAAACTAATCCATCCATTCAATCATCCATCCTTTCGCTCATCCATCCACTCTTTCACTCCAACTAGCCATCCTTTCACTCCATCATCCTGCCTTTGGCTCATCCATCCTTCATTTCACCCATCCATTCACCCTTTGTCCAATCCATCCATCCATTCATACATCCCTCCATTTACCCTTTCACCCAGCCATCCATCCTTTCACTCACCCATCCATCTATTCACCCATCCATCAATTCACCCTTTCACCCATCCATTCATTGTTTCATCCAGACACCCATCTACCCTCCCTTTCAACCATTCATTCATTGTTTGGCTCATCCATCTTTACATACATCCTTTCACTCACCCATCCTTTTGTTCATCCATCCATACTTGCACTCCATCCATCCACTCATCCGTCAAATTACCCTGCCACTCATCCATCCATGCTTTCACTCATTCTACCGTGCACCCATTCTTTCTCTCATCCCATCCTTTCACTCACTCCATCCATCCATCCCTTTCACTCATACAGCCTCCCTGCCTTTCACTCTTCAACTGATTTACCCATGCATCTATTCATCCACCATTTCATCCATCCACCCTACCTTTCACTCACACACCCCCTCTTTCACTCATACAACCTTTCTCCCTTTAACTCTTCCAGTCTTAAATCCATCCTTTGACTCATTCATCCATGCATCTACCCGTCCACCATTTCATCCATCCATCCCATCCTTCCACTCACTCTCCCAAGTTATTTATGAGCCTTTGTCTGTAGAGCTACAAGCAGAAGTGGAGGCCCATCAAATCTGTTTGTTTTCCTGTTCTTGTCTCTCCCCAAGGGTGACAGGGCAACAACCCTTTTCCGCATGAACACCAGTTGCCCCCTTGACTTATCTGCTCAGATATTCGCGGGGAAGTCATGAAGGGCAGCATAGAGAACCTATGGAAACACAATTTGCTCTGTTTTTAAAAATACATATGAGCAGGCAAAACTTTGTTTTATATCTGTAAAAAATATTTAAAAAAGAAAGCTGGGATCCTTAATGATAAATAACAGTCATGTTCTGGTGTGATACAAATTCTTATACCAATTAATATTGGATTTACAAGTTCTATAGCAGTTGCAACTTATGTAAGGCATTGTAATCACTGCAGAAGCAGTTAAAACACAAGAACATTCTCTCTATTGCCCTACAGCTAATAGATTCGAGAGCAGTATTTAAAAAATAGGACTGGAGTCGAGATTGAGATTTTATGTGCAGTTTAAAAAGCATATGTTTAGATAGTGTCAAGAAATGTTTTCAAAACATGTTTCTAAAGTTGCACAGGGAATCTCTATCTCGATTCTCAGCCTCAATAACGGCCTAATTATTTTTCCTTCGAGTCTCTAGACGGTGCATGCGCTGTCTGATGCGAGGGCTGTTGTGGCTTAGCAACAACATAGAGGAGCTTGAAGTCTGCCTATTCCTTACTATTTGTTGGCTTTCCTTGTTGCTCTCATTTATTTGCTTCCTATTTTTGCATCCTAGCTTGTCAATGTTGTCTTTCTCCCTCCCATGGAGGATTGCCTCCTTACTATCCATTTCTTTGGCTGAGGTCTATGCTGGCTATTAGTGAACTCTTTTTTAGGGTCGAGCCTGGGAGTGCATGCGAGACACTGTTGTGTTCAGTTAAGGGCGTGGAGCCCGTCGTCACTCACCATTTGTTGGTTTGTGTTGCATACTCCTTTACAGCCTCATAATTCGTCAAGGCATGTCTGGCATAATTTCCATTCCTCTCTGTGGAGCAGGGATCAAGCACTTATTGATTAATACTTAATTAGTGCCTGTCTGCTGCTCCCGACGTGATCGAGGTATTATTTTCTTCTACTTTCCAGTGCCCCGCAAACAGAAGGCTTGTGACTGACAACAACGTGCCCAGCAGGACAAACAAAAGTTAACTTTATTTTATTTTGCTAAGTTGTCGTTTCTCAGTTTCCACTCATGTTTGTTTTATTTTTGCTTGTGTCAAAAGATGACAATTAACATGTTCAAAATATGCGCAACCCATTGCATTGCAAATGCTTGTTTTGTGTGTAAGCACTCCATGAACGTGCATGTGTTTTCACTCTCTCCCTCATTTCTATTATTTTCCTTTCTCTTGTATTGCAAAATTTCCCAAGGACATTACAGGGTTAATTGTTGAGTACATCAAAAGTCTTCTTTTAAAAAAAGCTAATGGTCCAAATGGGCACTTTCCTTTTTAAATGTGCTTTACAGCCTTTTTCGGATATTCACACTTTTACATCATGATCTTATTTAGTATAATACCTATTTATTTTTCTTGGCTGTGTGATTTCTTTCCAACACCATGAGGCGCTCCCTGTTTTTTAGTGTTGCAATGCGTGTCCCTTAATTGCTTTTACTTCACATTGTCAAACTCAGTAGACAGTTTCTCTGTCTCCTCCACCATGTGTGTTAATTTTAACATGTACCAACGTGCATTCCCCTATGCCCCATGGTGCCCCCTCCTCCTGCTGCTAACCCATTCTTTGTAGCCCCACACACCTGTCCACCTTTTCATCTTCTACCTATAGTCCCGCTTTTTTATCACTTTGCATTTCACATGTTTTAATGCTGCAATCATTGCTTTAGCAAGCATGCCATTGCTCCTTGTGAAAGCAAGAAAACACTATTTCCGCATCCCGAGATTTGGCTGTAAAATGAACGCAACCAGTGGGCCTTTAATACTTATGTGCCTCAGTGCAACTGCAACCTGCTGTCAATAACAACTAGACCCATTTAAATACACATTTAGTTACTCTCAACAGCCACTGTCCTGGCAACTGTTGTGGAACTAAGGAAAGGCTGTGCCCACACCCCCTACTTTAGTTGCGAAATGAAATGGAACAGTGGGCTTTCATACTCATCAATATCAGTGCGACTGCTCCTGGTGCACCGATCGCAACAGTGTTCTCTCAGCATTAAAACACAGTCCCGTTTTCAAAATGTTTTTGTTTTCTAAATTAATAGAAAGCATTTGATCCAGGTATACTTTTTAGGTCTTACTAAGGCAGCACACGCGCTTTCGCTTTCAAGAGGTTTTTTCTACTTATAAAGGGCTTAAAGCCTGCTCAGTGCTTACCATTGGTTGGCTTCAGCATCACTCTCATTTCCTTGATTCTCTTTGGTCAGGGCATGCTGGCTTCACTTCCTCTTAGTGCGTTTGTCCCTTCCCTGAATCATGGCTAACGTACTGCGTTCTTGTGGCACTTAGTGTCCTTCAACTCCTTGCACTCTTTTGGAGTTTTTTTTTTCATTTTTAGTTGCAGCACTCCATAAGAGTGCACATGTTTTCAGGCTGTTTCCCTCCCCTTATTGCTTTGCATTGTTGCATGTGCCCTTCGCTCCTTTCGTCCCTCTTCTTGTTGTATGAAAAGGGGTGCGGAAAAAAAGTCACAAAATTGACCCTACTGAGGCTAATCCCATTTTACATAAAATATGGACATCATGGGAGGTTTGTGATAACCAAGCTTGCACATGATGTGGTTTTTGTCACTGTAAGGATCAGGAAGAAGAGGAAGATTTCCGGTGACTGTATACCTTTAATGCGCCCGTGAGAGCCCTTAAGCAGAACACTAGCTCACAAACTGCTAACTCATAGGCACGACCTCACAATCCCAAACACATTTATGTATCCCTGCTTGTAGCTGCCCAGTGAAGATATAATGTGTGGACCCTTAAGACAGAACAGCCTTTTTAAAAAGCAGAACTTTGTTGCAGTGAATGTGGAGCTGATCATTGTTGGAACTGGCCCTTTCGACAGGGTCACCCACATTTTTGCTTTCCTTTGCCAACCCCGTTTTTGTTGGCTTTTAGGACTCTATGTGCTTTTTCCCTGCTAATCAGGCAAGTGCTTGTGGCCTCTCCCTTAAACATGATTGGTACATTTAATTTACATATAAGTCCCTAGTAAATGGTACTACATGTAACCATGGCCTGTAAATTAAATGCTTCTAATGGGATGCAGCACTCATTGTGCCACCCACTAAAGTAACCTTTTAAACCATGTCTCAGTCCTGCCACTGCAGCATGTACTGCAGTTTTAAAATGCCTTTTCGACCAGGAAAAATAAACCTTTTGCCAGGCCTGAACCTTCCTTTTTAATACTAATAAATTAACCCCAAGGTAGGCCTCAAAGGCTCATAAAGCAGGGTGCATGGTATTTAAAATGAAATATATGTGTACTTACATGTCCTAAAAGTGACAAACTCCCAAAGTTGTTTTTCACTGCTGTAAGGCTATGTCTTCCACAGAATAAGACCTGGTTGCCTTATTGCAAATCTACAGCTATGACCAACTTTTGGAGCTACAACAGCAATGTTCTGCGACACCCAGCCTGCTCCTCACGCTGACAATGGCCTCTTACAGCCCTCACAACATGAACTGCAGTTCGTCGCACAGACTTGAGAAGGTAACCATTTAGCAGACAAACCTGGTCCCTGTATCTGACCTGTGCTACATGGTGGTCAGCTTAAACTTGTGTTTTCACCAGGTCTAGTGCAACCAGATAACCGGGAGTGCCGTTTTGTACTTTTAGGTCTAAAGTCTTACTATCATTGAAAAGTTACAAGTGAGATTACAAGTCCAGCAATGCAACCTGCCGCTTTAGCACATTGCAAGCAGGCTGAAGCATGTGGGGATTTGGACTGGCGGCGTAAATGTGGTTTGAGATAAACTATCCCTGGTGGCACTGAGATGGATAAAGAACAGGATCCTGTTTATGGTGGCACAATGTGTTTGGGAGGCGGAACAGTTATACGTTCCTAACTCAATATAGATAGTTTTTAATTATATATTCCTCTATATGGCACATCTGTGATTAAGAGGGCCTTGATTGCTCAAATTTACAAGATAATTATTTCATCTGTGAATTACCTGTCTCTATGGCTGCCTGCTTAACATGATATTTCAGGTAGGTGTTTTGGACACATTGCTGGGATTATATCTGTGTGGGTAAATAGGGGATCATAAACATTAAAAAAAAACTCTCACACACCAGCTCAGACACAGGCAGGGGCACTAAATGCTAACACTACCCTACTCCCACTACTCCACCACCACCACTCTACCTCACCCCTCCCACCTCCACCCTACCACCAACACCCTACCTCCACCACCCTACCATTACCACCCTAACCACCATCCTAACATATAAAACCCTGACTACCACTACCCTACCCTAAACACCACCACGTTAACATACCCACCACCACCATACCCTAACGACCACCATCCAAACAACCACTACCCTAACAACCACCACCATTTTAACCCTCATCACCTCCCTAACCACAACCCTAATCAAGAGCACCAGCAACCAATCCACAACCCCACTACCCTGGCGACTACCACCACCTCAAAAAAACACCCTAGCCAGCGTACAACTACTCTACTACCACTCTACCACTACTGCCACCTCCCTGTCTGCCTCCCTAGCCATCATCAGCACCACTCTAACCACCCAGTACGCTAACCAGCACCACTGCCATACCCTAACCACCATCACCCTACCCTAACAACCACCACCCTAACCACCATCACCCCACTCTCCACGACCTCGCCCCACCACCACCCTCTTTAGCACCACCCCCACCACCACTGCATTGTTATAGCCTATGTTTGGATTTGTTTACTCTCTAGAAACGTATGCCTGCCAGAAACTATGCATCTCGTTATCTACTAAAACTAAGTCATTTCAAAGATTAAGAGGCATTTACACATCGTCTATAGCTATCAATCAGCCTGTTGGCCTATTTTATGGAAATTAGTAAATGAACACTGAGAAGGGACTCTGTGGTAGGATGTTGCTGTGCACCCAAGAGCAAATGCTCATTGGGCTGATTCACATTTTCATGAACTTCATATATCCTTGCTTTGTTAATTTTAATTGTTGTGAGGTGGAACTAAGAAAACATAGTTTTCATTGCATTATGTGGCATGTTTTTAATAAAGCAACCTATGAAAGCAGTCAAACCTTCTTCAATGACTGGTTGTGTGGGCTTTCCTCATCTTTTGTTTGTCCCTGTCCTGGAGCACAGCCTCATTGCTTTCTTTTCCATCACTCCTTTCTTAGGGTTGAACCTGTGAGAGCATGCATCTCACTAGAGAGACTCTATTGCTATCTAAAAATGGCTTGGTGCCCTCCCGTTTTTAACCAGTGTTGGATTGCATGGCACTGTTCATTAAATCCTCATTGTTTGTCACTGCAGGCCAAGCATAATTTCCATTTCCGTCTGTGGAGCAGGGGCCAAGAACTGATTGATTCAACTTAATCGGTGCCTGTCTGCTGTTCCCCACGTGATTGAGGCACTTCTTTTTAACTTCTCCCACTCCAGTCTAAAACAGCCAGCCTCACTCCAATCCAAAACAATCTGCCCTACGCCATTACAAAAACATCTGCCCTTCTCTAATCCAAAAGACTCCAGTCTTCCACATTCCAATCTGCCCAACTCCAATCCAAAACAAACTTCCCACTCTAGTCCAATTCATCCTAACTCAGCCCACTCCATTCCAGTCCAGTCCACCTTAATCCACCCCAGTCCAATCCATCCCACTCCATACCATCTTAATCCACCAAACTCCAGTCCAATCCAGGCCGACTGCAATCCAGTCTGCTCCACACTAATCCCATTCACCCCACTCCACTCCAATCCATTTTACTTCAAAAATCCACTCACTCCAAGATGCCCACTTCAATCCAATCTACCCCACACCAATCCAGTCCACTCCACACCAATCCAATTTACCCCACTCCTATCAACCCCACTCAAATTTACCCCACTTCACCCCAATCCAATCCACCTCAATCCAATACACCCCACTCCAGTCCACTCCACTCCAATCCACCCTACCCCACTCCAGTCCACCCCACTCAGTCCACGCAACCCACCACAATCCAAAGCATCCCACTCCGAACCACTCCACTCAATCCAATCCACCTCACTCACTCCAATCCACCTCACTCCAATCCAATCCACCCCACCCAAGTCCAATCCACTGCACTCTAGTCCACCCCAGTCCAATCCGCTACACTCCAATCCACCCTGCTCCAATCCACCTTACTCCGGTCCACCCCATTCCATTCCACCCACTCCAATCCAATTCACCCCAATCTAACCCACCCCAATCAACCCCACCCTACTTCAGTCCACCTCACCCCAATCCACCCCCATTTCAGGCCACCCCACTCTAATCCAATTCACCCCATCCAGTCCACCCCACTACACCCCACACCACACCACTCCTATCCACCCCCACTCCTCTTCAGTTTACTTCAGTCTACACCCTCTACCACAGTCCAATCTACCCCACCCCAGTTCAGCCCACTCCACTCCAATCTAATCCATCCAGCCCACCCCACTGCAATCCAATCCACTCTAATCCACCCCACTTTAGTCTAGTCCACCCTACACCAATCCAATGAATCCAATCAATCCCACTCCAATCCACCCCACTCCAGTCCAATCCACCCCACTCCAGTTCAGTCTAATCCACCTCACTCTAGTCCAATCAAATCCATCCCACTCCACCCCACTGAAATTCGCCCTACTCCAATCTAGTCCACCCAACCCAACCTATTCAGCCCACCAAGTCCTATCACTCTAATTCAATCCACCCAATCCAATCTACCCCACTCCAATCCACCCAAATCAAATCTACCTCACCCCATTTCAGTCCACCCCATCCCGTCCACCACTTCAATCCACCCCACTCAAACCCAGTCCAATCCATCTCATTATCTTCCAATGTAATCCACTAGACTACCTGAATCCACTCCAACCCACTTCACCCTATTGCACCCTAGTCCACTCTACGACACTGCACTGTACAACATTTTCTGCCTTTGAACTCTACTCCCCTTTACTTAACTCTACAACTCTCTACTCCCCTACTCCACTCGACCATACACTACTCCAACAACTACTCCAAAAAATCCACTCTACAACACTACTCCCCCACTCCAATCTATCACACTCCATGCCACTAACTTTTAGTAATGCTGAACAGCAGCCACGCTGGTATACAACATGGCGAAAATGCATTGCCAAGCCAATAGCTATTGTATAGGTGAGAACTATTGGCTTTGCCAATGCTTGTTCTTTTTGGTTAGGCACTCCATGAGAATGTATGTGTTTTTCCAGCATTTTACCTTGCGCACTTCTCTTTGCCCCTCTGCTGCGCTACATGTTGGTCTCCACTATGTGCTTCTCCCTGAGCTCCCTCCATGTTGTGCTTGCCCATATGTGCTGCTTCCCCTGTATTACTTTCTCACCGATGTGCTTTCCCCCTGTTCACTATTGAGCTATCTGTCACTCATGTGCCTTTGTTCTCTGAGCCCCATGCTACTCTCTTGTGTTATGTACTTTTCCTGCCATCTTCTGTGTTTCTTCTGACCCCACTCATCAGGATGCTTCCTCCCCACCTGTGCCCTCCGTTTTGCTTTTACATCCACTTTCCTTGTTGCTTCCAATGGCCTACTTAAAAAAAAAAAATTGCACTTCTTTTTTTCTTTTTAGGCGCAAGTGCTGCTTTTCCGACGTGTTGATATTTATGTGGGCTTTCAACCACGCCCAGCTCACGCCCATCACTTTCAGTCGTTCGTGGGCTTGCCTTTCAAAAATTGTTTGACATTGGGAAATGCTTTACGCATGTCATGCATTGGGGCGGTTTTATTACCGCCTTGCCGGCCAACCCTGCTACATGGATAATTGCAAGTCTGACAATATTTTTGACTGCGAGCGAACTTCTTTTTTCTTTTGTGTCTCTCCTTCACACTCACGCTTATAGCGGCCGTGGCGCTTTGAATTGACTTGCTTATGTCAACTGTTTTACTTTTCATTTTAAATTTACGTGTCAAGAAAAGTCTGGTTAGGAATTTACACACTAATAGCTCTAACTCGAGCAAACACAAGACCCATTACATTGCAAATGCTTGTTTATTTACCAATCAAACTTGGATCAGTAAATGAAAACAAAAAAACATCCGTACCTTTTGTAGGCATCCCTCATGCGTGGTGCATGAGGGATGAATATGACCCGGCAAGAGCAGCACCGTCATAGCACCTTTTTTATTTTCTTCTTTAGCCACGCATAGATCACGATAAACCATTGGCAAATCCAGTAGGTCCCCGAGGATAGACCGATTGGCTTTTCCAGTGCTTGTTACATGTGTTGCTGCAGAGAGGATCCTTGTCATGCGTTTCTTTTTACACACCAGGTAGTATTTTCCAAATTAAAAAGCACACATGAAAATATGTTTCATCCAAAGGTCATTCAATAAGGAAACCCTTCTTTGGAACGAATGTAGGGCTGGATGGGTGAGGGTTGTGACCAGTATGCAGCATTTGCTAACAGCATCTCATACGGTTCGCCAGAGTAAGCAGTTCAGCTCGGCGACTTTGGCGTGTAGGCGCCATAGCTCAGCTGTGAAGAGGTGAAAACGAATTGAGAAATGAGTGTTTTGCAAAGCGAGAGGGCAGTGATCAAACTGCCAACCACATGTGCGCCTTTATTGGCCTGGAAGGAAATTGGGTAAAAGGGCTGAGCAGAGAGCACGTCCCCTTTACTTCCCATTTCTTCACTCATCACTGCTCATCTCTGCCGGAAGCTACCACTGTGGTGCGAGAGAATTGTGTGCAGCTGAGATGGATGGCCTGGGGATTGTGCATGCCTTCTCGCTACTGTGAACTGGATGGGGGCCAGGTAGGGACTGGTGCTCTGCTGCGTGCTTCTGCACTGATTCTATAGGGATCTCATGCTAATACATTATGCTTAAAATATTCAGGTGGGTTTGAACACCGGCAGGATCTTTCATGCCATTCCGGGTTCAGCACAATTTGAGCGCAGGCCAACGAATGCATGCATTGCTAAATGAATGAATAGGCTTAATAAAGCAAAATTCTGCAAACAAAAGCTGCTCTCGTGAGGCGAAATGAACGAAGAAGAAATTATTGACAGGTATTTTTTCTGTTGCCTTGAAGGTGAAGTGGTTTGGCGTCACATGTATATGGGGGATGTTGTACGGGGCCATCCATCAACAACCTCTCTTTGAGATGCTTAATAATCAGGGAATGTGAAAATAGGCTTGGAGTGGAGGGTGCGTTGGTATGTTTTGGTTCTGAATTCGTAGGTAGAACATCCCAGTGTTTGCAGGAAGAGTTGTCAAAATAAAGCTCTAATGCTTCTTTCAGGCCTCTTGTCTGAGCATGGATGCTCGTGGATACTTAGAGGTTAAACCATTGATGCTTTGGCAGAAGAGAGAATAAGTTGTTAAAGCTGAGGCAGCATTGACAGGAGCACTCACTGCTCTAGATGGATCTTTGGGGGAGCTGCCAGTAATCCTATGTCAGAGAACACTGAGAAAATAATATATACTAATCACAGATTTTCAACAGAGTCTCAGTCGTTGATTTAGGGATGATTTTTGACCTGTGTGCTTTGGTGGTTGACTGTCTACTGTAGGATATGTGCTAATGTTTTACGAGTGAGGGGAGTGATGGTATAGTTGGCCTACAGTATCAGGACTGATCAAGCAGTGGTAGGGTTCGAAGTCGCTGGCATCAAACTGTTATACAGCATACAATTATTAACAAGTCTCATTCTAGATGTACTGTAGTTCATCCATTGTAATTCAGATTTTTTTTTTTAATTCTCCTATTTCAGTCTCCCCTACAGAAAGCTTTTACCTATTCAATGTCAAATACCTATTGAGGATATTATTAATTCTCAGAGTGAGCTTTAGGTCACCCAATTGATTATTACTAGTTGACTATCCTGTCAATATTATTTGCTCACTTCTTATTCAATGATTATCCTTTGCTTTCTTGTGTTTTCCTGCCCTGGAGCGCCACTTCTTTTCCATCTTTCAATTTGATGACGTGTACTCTTCTGAAGCTCCCTTAATATGATTACTTTTTCTTTTTTTCCTTTTCTTTGACAACTTCATGGGAGGGCATGTGCTTTCTTGCTCTCTCTCCAATGTGCTGCTTCACCTCTAAATCCCCATGCTCTCTGTATTGTTCTTCACCAAAGTACGGTTGAAATGGCCTTGAAGGATTGTTTTTTAGTCTCAGTGTTTGCTCTAGGGGATGTGGCTCATTGAACATAAGATGTGCAATTAATGATTAAGTCATTTTATGTCCCTTCAAGAGCTTTTTCTGAGAAAGGAAAATCCAGTTCCACCTCTGATAAACTGCAGTGGCTGCTGCTTCTGAAGCTGCTCTTTCTGGAAGATGTCCTGTATACTTACTGACCTAGAACTAGGGAAGATGCCTAGTGCTCCATGGTGTATTATCAATAGTTTGAGGTCCTTGCCAAGAAGATTGTGCTGTATAAGAACAAGCTTACTGTTTTGTCAGGACCCCCCTTAGACTAGTCTTCCATGGAAGCTCATTGTCAGGCCCTTTAATGTCAGAGCCCAAGACCTAGGGAGTTTTAAGTGGCAAATTATGACTACAATCTCCTGTATTCTCCTCCACTGCTCCCTCGACCCATCCATGCCATGACTAGCTGCAGCTTCTTCTTGAAGTGTTGAACGTGCTACTTAGAGCACAAGTGGTTCATTTCCAAGCACTTTTGTCAGTGTAAAACTAATATCTGGTATGGACTTGGGTTAGGGGTGACACCCTGCAGTTTCTTTCCTGTCCTGACCAGTACTTTAATGTCTCGGCCGGAAAAAAAAAATTAGGAACATTTTGTGAAAGGTAATTTCCCCCTTATCAGTACATACTTAAAACAGTAATTATTAGGCGAAAGCACTTGCTGGTGTCTTAATGATACCAGGCTGACAATGGAAATTCTCCAATTAATATGGTAAGAGAATCTTGATTTCATTAAAGACCACGAAGGCTAACATTATGCAATAACCTTTTATTGCCACCCAATATGCAGCCCTTTAAAAAAACAATAAAGCATTTGAATATCTATATATATATATATATATCTCCAGAGCACACACTCATCACCCTCTTTAAGCTGCAATGAAACAGGATAAAATCTTCATCTTCTGCCAAACTTTATAACAAGTTGTCTGCAAATAAATAAAAAAATGAATCCACAAGCACTTGTTGACATAACACTATCCATCATAAACCTGTTAATAAACTAAACACTATCCATCATAAACGTGTTAATAAACTTAACTAATACCTTTTTCCTTTTTTTTATCATTATAGTTTTTTTCCTCTCTTCATAGGGTGAGGAGGGTGGCATAGGATTAGTCTTCGTTGTCTTTGATAAACTCAAGATTCTCTTTGCATATTAATTGGAGCATAGCCATTTCATTACAGACCTGGAGGCTACCATTAGGCATGTTTAAAGCCACCCAGCGCCACACAACTCACTTGCTCCACAGGTCTTAAATAACATTTTGCAAAAGTATTCGTTCCAATCTGCCTTTACAATCTGTTCACTAGGAATTTATTCTGCTCTCAAAAGTATCTTGTAATTCCAAGATAAATACCAAATTAGTTTCACCAGATCTGCCAATACTTTCGAACCCAAGTGGTTTACATAGGAAACAGCTGTAAAATTGTCTAAACAAATCCGTACCACTGTGTTCGCCAAAAGGTCCTTGAAGCTCATCAAAACATTCAGGCCTGACAACATCTCAAAAGAATTTATGCGAAGCCAATGTTACTCCCTGGACCATCTTCCTTCCTTTCTCTAAATTGTTCAAACATGCTCCCCAACTTAAATTGGTGGCATCTGATTCTAGAACTAGTTCGAGAACATTGCCATTCCAGGCCTCTAGATGTTTCAGGCACCAGTCCAGATCCTCTCAAGCATCCACTGACAGAGAAAGTGAGTCCCAGTGCCATATGCCAGAATTCATTGCTTGACAGAGATGGACAATTAGGTGTCTTGTGTCTCCTTCAATGCTCTGGGCTAGCAGCCCTGTACTTTTCTGGGCCAGAGGCCCAGCTCTTCTCTGACCTGCTCATGTATTTGTCTTGTTGACCACCACAGTCACTAGTTTCCTTCTTAGTCAATGATTTCCTTCAATGAGGGGTGTGCTTTTAGATCTGTGCAACATGGAGGATCTGAGGTTGAATTTGTGTGCCCCTATTTTGTAGATGCATAGCCTGACCTTTAGTGGCATCAGGTTGCACCAATAAACTATTCTGCTGTGTGAGAAAGCCCAATAGTTCTTGATCCCACTCACATGCAATGAGTTTTTTCTTTCAGGCACAAGCCTCTTCTCTATGCTGTGTCAAGCAGGCAACGCTGGCCTATTTTTGTACCCATTGCCCTCACAGGTTCAGAGGGAAAAGCTGCGGGAGATGTCCAGCCTATGGCGATCTGCTGCATGACCGACAATCTTTTGTCAAGTAGAAGTGCCAAGTTCATAAACCTGGGGCCCCACTTTTTTAACCTGGGATGACGGATTATGGATTATCCTTACTTTATTCTCTTTTGTGTTGTCCACTCTCTCTGGATCCTGCCCTTAATTTGTCCATGATCTCTGTGATAAAATCTGTGTTTATATGTGGGTGGCAGAATTGAGAAGTTGCCTGCCCAGCCCTCAGCAAGGGCCTAATGCAGGCCTCTGGAGCCCCTGTGGCACATCAGGGTCCACAGCCCTTCAGGGGGCCCTATTCAGCCCAAGTCCAATGAATATCTGGAAGACATGGGAGACTCTGGTCCCCTCATCACATTCTGCAGGGTGGCTTCTTTACTTTGTGCATCAGATCAACAACTGAACTATCACCTGTCGTAATATTGATTTCACAAATATCATTCTAGACTTTCTATTACACAGTTCAATGGGGGTGATATTTTTGTAAATGATATTCAGAACACAATACCTTTGTTTGATTACATAAATTATATTTAGGTCACAGTATTCTGACACCATACACTCAGGGGAGCAGAACAATTTAAGTTTCAAGTTGATTCCAATTTGTCAGTACACTGCGCACAGGAGTTGTGACCTTTTATCTCTTTCTTCACCTTGGGTGCCTAAGAACAATCTACCCCCAAATGTAGGACGTCATTGCAGGCATATATCTTAGGCTTGATTTGGTAAACAAGCTGTGCCCATGCTTGGCCATGGGCTTGTTGGCCAAGTTGAAGATCACTGAGAATCTGGTGGCTTGTCTCTTGACTGGGGCTTGCAAACGTGAATGTCTGTTGCCTCTGTTGAACAGCACTTGCTCCAAATATCCTTCAAGGAACAGTTATTAGATGATTAAATATTATTTTAGTTATCATATTTATTACGTGCCTTGCATATTGCCTCGGTTTTTTATGTTCTTTATTAAGTTTTACAAGATAATTAAATCTTTTTATGATTATGTTTACAGTATTTTGTACGTGTTTGTCAAATGTAACATATATTTAAAGGTCTGCCAGTGTCTCGGTTCCGCTCACCCTCCAACCCCTTCTGTCCTATCCTGCAGTATTTGCCTAAATGGATGTAAACACAGTGCCTGGAGGGCATTTGCAAATGTGGGCTTTTCAATACTTCTTGATCGCTGTTGCTCTAATCTTCCCCAATAGTCGTATAAATGGATGGGAGGTGTACAGTATATTTCCCCTCATTGTTAACCGCTCTGATAGATGCTGTTTTTCATGCGTCCGATCTAGCAAAGCTTCCTAGGAGTTGTGTTCTGCATCAGCCTAATGTACAGCATGTTGCAACTGCGTTGCTGTATAGTACTATTCCAAGTCTGGTACCTCAGGACCTCCATTACAAATTGAAGTTTAAGTTTATCTAATCTTCTCCTGCTCCTCTTTTCGTCCCACATAAGCAGATTCAACAATTGATGCAACGCCTTAAAAACAAACTTCAGTATTGGATTTATCAGCAAAGGAGACTACTCATGTTTAACAATGAGAGAGTGTTTCAGAACATTATACGTCCAATTAGTATTTTGCCCATGTTTAATTTAGGCCCCATTTTATTATTGTATGAGATCTGGATCCCCAAACGTGGAAAGTGGTTGTCGACCCATGGTAACCTAATTTCTGGGTAGCTGCGCCTGTTCATCTGGCTAAGCCCTCCTAATGGAAACAGCTTTGTTTTGTTTTGGTTAGTACACAACGCAGAGATATCCTGAAATGTTGCTAATTCTGGATGGGTTTCACTTCAGTTACTTCATTCACTGTTCTCTCATCACAGGTAGTGACTGTTACTTCATTGCTGGTCTTGATGTTATTCGTCTATCCTAGCTTCTTTCGGTGTAGTGACATACCCAGTCTCCTTTTCCCATATGTATGGGCTGTTTGATGAAGTCACTGAAGGACAAGAGCATCTTTATGAAGGAGAGGTTATTGCTTTTAAGAATTTGAAGTCCGAGCCTATTGCATCCTAATTGTACCTCGGTCAAATTCCTACCCTGCACATGCCTGTAAGTTCCCAGACTGCCTTTCCGAACTGTGTGAATGGGAAGCTTTTTTATGGCTCTTACATTTGCACATTTCTTCTAAAATCTTCTGCCTTCGGGTCGTTCTGTAGCATAAATTGGTTCCTCCATTGCTCCAGCGACTTTCACATGTGCCACAGGTGTGGGGTTCAGTGGAGTACTGTTCACATTACTCATACGTTGATACCCACTGCTTCAGCTGCTAGCGACTGGAGCCCGAGCACCCCGATAATACTGAGCATATTACAAAAATATTAATAATATGTGTCAATTTTCCAGTTTGACATCTGCTATGACTTTCACAAAAGTTCGTTGGTGAAGCTTGTTTTGAATGAAGTACCTGAATCTGTTCAGAGCCATTTGTTCTCCTGTCGAAAATTCCCAGTGTTTGGTCAAGGTGCACACTGGGTCATGTATTAGGTTCCATTTCCCTGAGCACTAGACCAGAGCTTTCTTTATGTTACCACCTTTGTGCATCTTCTTAACCTGAAACTTGCTTCTAAGAATCTAAGAGCTGACTCATACTCGAGGCTGTCCACCACAGGAGACATGGAGTACTTGTTGCATCCTTTTCCAGGCTTCTGGGCATCTCCTTAAACATTTCATCCTTGTCCTGATTCTGGCATTGTGAGGTAACACTGAAGTTGGCTGAGGTGCATGTGCTCTGCACATTTTGGAATAACAAACTTCAAGAGAGTCCTTCCTTGAAGAGTTATTAAGGATCTGCAATGTTCTTAAGCTGTCTTTGCGTACCAATCTTACAATTGACCCTTTTCTCTTTTAGAAGACCCTGAACTCTTCTTCAAGACTTTTTGACTGCTTCATTCAAACTAACTGATAGCAAAATAGGTAAGAGAGCTTAGAATGTCATCCCCCTGCTGAGATGAGAGTTACCATAATGTTTCTCCTTTTAGTTTGTCCTTTATTGTAGGCTTTGCTTAGGAGCACCGATTGGCTAGATCATCTACAGACATTACTCGCCTGCCTAACCTTAGGCTATTAATGGATTCTGGCTTTTCCCTGCCAACCCTTTCATTGGTAGGCCATGAATAGTATGGCTGGTATGATCCTTTAGAGACCATCCATGATCAAAGATCATAGATGGCCATATAGCATTACTCTTGTGGATTTCCACAGAGCTGCATCCAGTTTAGGATGAGATCACCTTGCTCAGTACATCTGAGACATTCATAAAGCGTACCAAATTGAATACCTGATTATGTGGACTCTCTGTTGGGATGCTACTGGCAGCATCTCCCAACAACGATGCCTGCTCCAGTCCACAAGCAGCAGTCACAATGTCAGTTCTGAGACCTTCAGAACCACAAAGGCATAAGCCTGTGCTACTGACACTACTGATTTGGGGGCACCTGGATAATGACCCCAGACGCAGTTCTTCAGTTCTTGAAGAGCAATATGAATTGAAGTATGGAAGCATGGAAAAGGTCTACTTTAATAAAATGTGCATATCTTGATAAGTGGTGTGATGATCTCTTTTGGTCCGAAGCTGGTTGAGGCCTCCTGTAAATATGGGCTGGAGCAAATGGTATTTTTATTGTGATACCTTCTAGGGGATGCTCTGACCATTGCAGTCTAATGCCAAGTGTATGAAGGAACGCTGCATGGCTAAATACTTATAAGGTCCCAAACGCGAGGCCTAGCAGCTATACCAATGCTTGTGTTGCATTGCTCCCTGAAGCCTGCCCTTAATTTCTTCCTATTCTCTGCTAGTTTGAGTCTCTCATTTCTTCCTTCACTGTTCTCTGGTTCCTGGAGTCTGTCAGTACTTTCTGTGTTGTTTTCTGATTTCTGGAGAATATCTTTACTTACTTTGTTGCTCTCTGCTTCCTCTAACGTGTTCTTCCATGATTTCTAGTACTCTGCTTCCTAGCTAATACGTTACTTTCTTATTTGTCTCTGCTTTTGGGTCCTGCTAATAATTTTAAAGAAAAATCTTACACTTAAAGCTTGAACAATTTATTAGAAACCAAAATCAGTTGTCTGCGAGTTACAGTATTGCATTACAAAATGTTCCCCCAGCACCCAGTGAGCATAAATTCCTCGTCACACATACGCAGAGAAGAAGTTTCTGATACCAATACTAAGAAAACTTTGCCGCTGTAGTAGGGGCCCGTCGGACCAATCAGGAACTTTGAGACAAACCAAGTTTGCCCTTCAGAGTGTTATAAATATGTAAACTTTCAGGCACGAAACAGCCTACCTGAGAATTCTTGCTTACTATTGTCAAGCATGAAAGCACAACTAACCAAGGCATATAAGATGGTGCCGGTGACCACCGTAGCATGAAGGCCTTTTTTTCCTTACTTATCTCTAAATACCTTCCTCGATGTTATCTGCTCCTTTCAACCAGTCCTTATTCCCTTCACTGTTCTCTGCTCTCTTGAAGTTCTCTTTACCGCTTTCGTTGTCCTCTGCCCCTTGAAGATGCTCTTACTTAGTTTATTTTTCTCAGCTGTCTGGAGGCTGCCCTTATTGCCTTTGTTGTTACCTGCTGTCTGGAACCTCCTTGGTATTTTCCCAGTTTGCGCTTTCTTCGTTCAGTGTTAAGCAAAATGACTGTATTATTGCCATGAACGTGTCAGATTTAAGAGATTCAATCAAACAACCCCCTTTCCTTGAAAATTTTAAATTCCACGAAATTCGTCATCTGGGCTTGAGGTTTGATTTTCTGTCAGGCAGAGAATAGTCCCAAGAGATAAATGTGTCACATCGATTAATTGTGCAGCGTTCGGTGTCACGCAGCATCTCCTCGCACACAGGGCGGTATGCACGACATCTTTTTAAATTTTTTATTGAGTTTTCATGTTTGGCGCCGTACTTGTTTTAGATATTGTTATGATTTCTTGTTATTGATGTTTAAATTGGGAGGTTTTCAATATGCAGCTGTAAGCTTTTGCACTGAAGTAGATTGTTCTGCTACAAAATGTTGCTTTGCTGGGAAACATGTTTTTCCTGTGAACATGTTCAGATTCTTTAATGAGTGTTGAGGCAGGTGTGTGCCTTCCCAACAGCAGATGAGGGGAGGAGAGACAGGAGGGAATTGACGTCATATAACATTCTTTTATCTGAGCTCGCAGCAGTTTTTATCACCAAATGCTTATTTACAGGGCACATAAGCCAGATAACTTTGCAGGGGCGGCTCCTCTGTCACTAAGACATAGATATTGGCGCAATTGCTTATGATAATTTTTTTTTTGCCAAATAACATTTTTTATTTTTTATTTTAATTTTTCACTTATGGGGAGATTGACTGAGTGGCTCAGAATCATAGGGGTGTTGTGCCAAGACCTGATGAGCATTGACCAAGCCAATAGGTCTTGTCTTTGAGACTATTGACTCTTTAATTGCCTTTTGTTCATACTGTACAGCATGGGCATTGCTGACATTGGCAATGATTTTCAGTCTTGCTGCAAAGAAACATGGCATAGCTAAAACTAATAAATAAAAAATGGACTATGATGCATCCACCAATAATGCACTTTTAAAAGAAAAAGCACATTAGCCTTGGCTGTGTCATGGCACTTTTTAAAATTAGTTTAAGCCACACTGCAAAGCATTCACGCTGCTACACAGCCTGGCTGCAAAACATTGCCAGAGCCAATAGTTGTCATAAGCAAGCAATACTGGTTTTTCCAATGCGTGTATATAATATATTGTTTCTCCCGGTGTCACATGGGTCTTATCCGGAAGAAGGGTAAGTATAGGTTTTGCCTTTCACCCATGCACTTCCTGTGTATTATAATTTGACACATATGCAATGTGACATTTGTCCTTGTCCCAGCCTTGAAAACAGCACAAAATTAAATGATTTTGGGGGTAATCAACATCCTACCTTGTGACGTCCTGGGCATCTGCTCATTAAAACAGTATTACTTCCCAGGTCCTACTATGGAGACCATAAATACCGATGGGGAATTATGACTACATGACCTGTCACATGGCAAGAACCAGAAGAGTAACTACTTTCTGCTGCTGGCCTTTCACAAGTGGCAGTGAGCCAAAACAATCCTGTAATGAAGAACCCCATTCCTCCTTCCAGAATTTAGTTGTTTCATTCCAGTCAGGCCCTCCTAATTTATGTTGACGTTTCTGCCTTTCTAGCATTGAGAACTCAGTTTTACAATAATTCATGTGAGGGATAGTGGTTACTTCCCTTAGTGACCCCTAATTGGCAACCATACTCACAGCTTTTGGAATAGGCTGAAGAGATGAGTGCTGTTCCTGCTGTGGCCTCTGGTGGGGCTACCTCTCCATGAGAGAATGGTGCTGGAGGGCAGGAGTGAAGTCCACCTACCAAGTGGGTGATGGTACAATGATGGAGCTATGTTATGTCTCTGCTCGCATGTAGTAATTTGTTACTGGTGTGTAGTAACAATTCTTTTTATTGCAAGCACATCCTTACTTCAGAATGCACCGGTAGAAAAGAAATTAAACAAAGTTTGTTATACTCTACCACTTAGCATACTTTTTGTCAAACAATAAACGTCAATTTTCTCCATAAGTTTAGTATTACAAATTCCCAATATGTATTTAACAGGATCCGATAAGAGATCATGCAGAGGATTTAATCAAGTGTCTTGTTGTGACCAATATTTAAAAAAAATCTTATTAGAAATCTACTCAGTGCACAAAACATACGGATGGCGAATTAGTTCTAGAATAGACAGCACAAGATGGCAGTTCACTGCACAATCATGAGAGTTGTCCATAGCATACATAAAGTAATCAACATTTATACGATGGAACCACATTTTTACATCAAGAGGAATCAACATCCCATGCCCAGCCCCCCAAGTGGCACAAAACATACATTCCACTGCTCCTTTCTCTGTAGGCTTGCCAATTACACCAAACCCTTTCCCATTTCTTAGAGAAGCCCCTACCCTGGTATACCACATGCTCCATGCGCTGGCACCAGTCCAGATCAGTTTCCCAGTCTTCAACTCTTGGGTGTCTGTCTGCCCCCCAAGCCCTTGCTATATTGCATTTAGCCACCCCTTCTGCCAACACCAGCCAGCTCCTTTGATATCTAGGCCACAACTCCTCATCTGTTATTTGCTGGAGATGCCATTGAGTATCCAGCAGGAGAGTAAGACCAGTAACCTGGGACATTATTCATGCGACCCCATTCCAGCATTGTTGAATGATCGGGCAGTCCCATAGTATGTGGAAAAAAGACCCCACCATGCCACACACCCAGGCACACAAATCCAACTCACACCTACCCAGTGTTGTGTCCAATAATATAAATTATTGCTCAACATGATCAAATCCTGAATATAAACCTACCAATATCACTAATGTAAAAAAAACCTCTATGTATATCATTACCTTATCACAACCACGCCTCCGGCAAAAAAGCCTATGCTTCACCAGGCTATCCAAATGAAACCTCAGGTTATTAAATGTTGATAAAAAATCTTAATAAGTTGGTCAATTAACACATGATGCATAAAAAGGGTATGGACAAGTAACGTTTGCACTGAAATTTGTAAACTTTGAATCTGCCTTCATTTAAGTGTTTTTTTTTTAGCCTGTGTATGTATTTATCAATGTATTCAGAATATTGTACAGTGCTACGTGTTGCTACTGTCCATATCAGAACACTTAATTCATCAACCAGGTACATGGTGAGGGAAACAGGTCTGCTGTGAAGTGTTAGAATTTTGCAGGTTGGGAGACTAATTCACAATCCCACATCCCTCGGGCTTGTCTCACAGAATCGACGTGATAATATGGACTTGCCTTATATCGAGTCAAAAATATCAGCGGCTAACATAGTAACGGTGACTGTATGTAGGAATAAGGATAGTAAATCATTACTTCCCTATACCCAGGGCTACTGGAATTATGCAAGAAACAGCAAATTATGCTGTGTAATGTGGCACATTTTGTGATTTAATCATTTTGTCATTTTTACACTTAACACTGTCTAGGCATTGGTTGCATCTCATTTGTACCAGTTTAACACCCAAATACAGAAATAAGCAACAGAAATGTGACAGTCAACCTTTGCAAAGGGCCTTCCACTGCCTGCAACACGTGACGCTGAGTTTTAGTACGTTTTGAGCAGGCTGAGCTAAAAGCAATTTTTTTGTTAAAATCTGCACACAATGGAGCAGATGACGGATTATGTGGTGAATGTGGCAAATCTATAATTATGCAAAAAATACCACACAGTCGCATTATTCCAGTAGCCCCGCCCATTTACATCGTTGATTTGTTGGTAGCTGACAGTGGACATGCAGGTCGCTATTGTTAACCCCCAAATTTGTGACATGCAGCTCTTTCCTCATTGTCTTGCAGGTGCTCATTCCAAACCAAATCTCATTAGAGCTGTGTGGTAATAAAGAAAGTAAAAAGATTAAAAAATAATAATTATAGGGAACCCATTATGACATCTAAATGATGACTCTTTGTCCATGGACGACACTTAGTGATCGCAGCTCCGCCCCCTGGCTTGCCCCTTGTGGTCCCTGGCACTGCCTTTGCGACCCCTGGCCTCAGAGGTGGCAAAATCAGTGCCAGGAGCACAAGGGCAGCTCGGTTTTTGCATTACTCTCCTTGCAATCCAGCATTTTATTGTATTACACATAGTGAATAGTATTACATTATTCACTATTAGTGTAATAAAAAAAATGAAGCCCAATTAGCTGGAATATGGCCTTGCCTAGTAGCTGAGGTAAGTTTAAAAAAAAAAAAAAACTAAGGGGGTTATTCTAACTTTGGAGGAGTGTTAATCTGTCCCAAAAGTGACGGTAAAGTGACGGATATACCACCAGCCGTATTACGAGTTCCATAGGATATAATGGACTCGTAATACGGCTGGCGGTATATCCGTCACTTTTCCGTCACTTTTGGGACGGATTAACACCTCCTCCAAAGTTAGAATAACCCCCTAAATGTATGTTGTGTGCGTGCTTCCCGGTGAGTGTGTTTATGTGAGAGCGATTGTGAGTATGTGTGTATTTGTAAGCGTGTGTGTGCGTGAGTGAAAGGGAAGGTCAAAGGGCGTGTGATGTCCGTCCCGCTGCACCTGGCATTTTGGTAAATTGAACTCCATGCCTTAGCCCAACCCTTAGAAGCTCAGCTTTGTCTGCGAGACCTTGTTTGCTTTTTGTGCAAGTTTGTAATACAGAAATCTTAAATAGCCTTGTATCCGGGGGTACATTAGCCCACATTGTTGCATCTTATGCTGGCGTGGAGAGCTCTGTAGCTCCCTGGGGAAGCCAGTGTGAGCTGTCAGGATAGACAGGGTTGAAGTGAGACGATGTGCCCAGTAGCAATTGTGTTTGCTGTCTGCAGCATAAAATACTTGAGCACAAACTGAGCACGAGAACCATCAAATTGGGAAATAATGTATATTATTTTGGCAATTCAGTATGTGGTGCGCGCTATTCAACTGGTCAAATGTATGTTATTAAAAAGCTTTTCAGATTAGAAAAAAGTATATTTTACAGAAGTCAAATTAAGAAAAATCTGATTTTCTTCTCACCATTCGGAAACCAGGGCACGGAGAGCTATGAAGTAACGATGGAGCCCGCCATTCACAATACACGGATATGCTTCTCCGCTGGTTCTTTGTTCTTTGACTTGTAATATGGGCATCTGTTGGGTCAATAGGCGCTGTCTTTCCAGGCACACAGTGCTCATTGTTCAGTTGTTTTTATTTTGTTTGCACGAAATGGTTTTGCCCAATGGTTAAGAGGCAAAGTGCAGCTTATCTATAATTGAGGGTTAAATTCATTTGGAAACCCTTCCACAAATATTCAAAATGGGAGCATACATGTGAATTGATATAGAAGTGATTAGTCTTTCCTTTTATGACAATAAGGGAGTTAATATGAGACATAAGAAAAAGGGGATTTATTGTGGATAGTTTAAGAATGCATGATCCACTGAACAGGGTGGTGGCAACTGCACCTCTTGAAGGATGACCAGGTATATGACTTTGGGCTCTGCACATCTTACGGCTTCAACACTGTTCATCGGGCAATGAGAAGGCAGGGTCTTATCAGTCTCATCTAATTTACTGACAAACATGATCATCTCAATTGTTACTGTCATCATCCTCCCCCTTGCATTTCCTCCATAAGCACTCTGAAACTACTCTAGGTGATACTCAGCACTTTACAAGAACTACAAATAAAATGTAATACGGACAACAGTGCGGCCATTGAAAGAGCGGAATATGGAATTGTGCATAGAGCGTGGGGCCACATCATTTTCATTGGCATAACCCCTGATGGAGCATGAACAGCAGTATGAGTCAAAACAACTTTGTAGAGATACCACATGCTCATAAGCATGGCTTTGAGGGCATCTGCATGCTGAACAAACTCGATGGCCTATGGCAGGTTGGGTTAGAAAGAGAAACTGACAAATCATGTCGTATTACACAGATATTAGGGAGGGAGTAAGAGCAATGGGTGAGGCACTAAGATCCAGGGTCCTATGCTACCCAGGATGTGATTATCGATTTTACCGTGGAGGGTACTGGGAGCAGTGAAGGATTGTAAGGCACTGAAATCCAGGGTCTTCTGCTAAATTGGGCCCGGTAATCAAATTCAGGGTGTCGGGTATCGGGAGCAGTGAGGTATGGGAAGGCACTGAAATCCTGGGGCATCTGCTAAGCAGGGCATAGTGATCAAATTCAAAGTGATCCATTCTCGGGGGCACCGGGGATGAGAAGGCACTTAGATCCAGGATCTTCTACCAAACGGGACATGGTAACTGAATTCAGGGTGGTTTGGTCGGAGAACAATAGAGGATGTCTCTTTGTAATTGCACAAGTTGTAGCTATCATTATTTATCTAACTGAAAGTAACACTAGCTGTAGCATTCATACTATTGGTGTATATGGAAAGAACCAGTGCCTTGGTCGGTGTCTTGTTAGTAATTTTAGAAGAAGCAGTTTCCAGATTTCAATCAACTGGAGCCCACCCCAAACAACATAAAGCCCTCTACCTTCCTCCTTTATTTTTGCAGATCAGTACGCACCAGCCTGTTCAAGCCCACTCTTTCTGCATTGGCCTTCTTTATCAGTAATTGTTTATTTGGTTTACCTCTGTTTCTTTCTCTCTGTCTCTCTCTGGCTCTGTTAATCTGTTTCTCACAATCGCACGCTGTCTCTCTCGCTCTCCCTATGCATCTCTCTGTCTTCCCCACTCTCTCTCTCTTAACCTCTCGCACTTTGTCTCTATTTTTTTAGGCTCACTAGGGTCCCCAGAGTAGTGTTTGAGAACTGGCCCAAGTACTTCCGTCACTCCCAACATTGTCACCATTTGGAAAATTAGGGAAAAATAGGAAGAAGGTCTTCGCCCATCTATGTGGCATTCTTTATCATTGAACACTGCCAGCAAGCACGGGGGAGCTTCTTTT
This sequence comes from Pleurodeles waltl, assembly GCF_031143425.1. Lineage (NCBI taxonomy): Eukaryota > Metazoa > Chordata > Amphibia > Caudata > Salamandridae > Pleurodeles > Pleurodeles waltl. The sequence continues at coordinate 739,749,125 of NC_090450.1, read as the reverse complement.
GTGTGATATCTGGCATATGTATAAACATACAAGTGCTATAAGCATTCAGAGTTTACTGGGGGACCTGTAAGCGTGGTTAGAGTAGTATGAATATGTGACAAGTGATGAGTGCAGCGATCTGTGTCTCACTCGTATCGTGAGCATTTGCCTTCTCCCTAAGCAGGATTCCTATGAAAATGAGCGTAACTATATTTTGCTATCTCTTCATGACTCTATCTCACTCGGACTCCTGAGTAATATTGGCCGGGGTGTCAGATGAGCTGTTACCGACAGCTCACTGTGGCAGCTAAAAGCCCCTGTTGTTTACCACAAATTGTCCTCAGTGAAGCTAGCCAGTGCTGAAGTGGGCTGACCCATTGCTCCATGCAGTAGTGGGCCGCATTCAGATATATTCTGCCCCCTGCAGGGAGGGTGAAGGTGACCTTTGCCTGGGGTGCTGACTCCCCAAAAGCAAATTTCGCTGGTGCCTAGTGGGGATTCCAACTCGAGGATTACAGCCCAAGCCGCAATCCCAAAGCAGGAGTCATTTGGTGAGTGGATTTGCTTAAAGGAGAGACTCTCCCCTTTCAGGCGTGCCTCTCCCATTGCCTTAGACCACTAGGTGGAGAAATTCCCCTCGGTGCACACAGCTGCACTAACCTGCTGCTGGCAGCGCATCATCTGATGGGCCAATCATGTGAGTGCATCGTACGATGTGCTCGCATCATTGATCAGGAAAAGAGGGCGGGCGAGGGGGATGAAGCATAAGCGATTTTGCACCCATCCCATCAATATGTAAATTGGGTGGAAACCCACCCCCTCACTTGATGAACTGTTCATGTCAAGTTCACTACAGGGGCAATGAGCTTCACTTGAATAGTTCGTCATGCGACTGATGGGGTTAACAAATATATATATATATATATATATATATATATATATATATATATATATATATATATGTATATATATATGTATATGTGTATATATATATATATATTATTACTTTTTTTTTTTTATAATGTTATAATCTCAATTTGCAGTCACTTCAGATTACATCACTTACTAAAGAAAGACAACTGAAATATGGGAAAATACAGTGTGCACAAAATTACATTCGTACAAATGTTGACACTGCTCAATGAGGATACTTCATACAGTCTATGTGCACAAAAAGAACACAAAGCAAATATGTAATGCTGACAGTATTTGCTTCCATAAAATGCACAATTTCCATGTGCAAAGTGCACGTCATAAATTGTATACAGACATCAACATAATTATTCCTCAGCTACTCAGATTGTGACTTCATTAAGTCATGCCAACCAAGTCAAAGATTTTGAATGTGTGAAGATGATTGATGATACAATATGTTGACATAAGCAAGCTGTTTGTCATTATTACATGTAGCATTCTTCTTTACAAATGTTTCCACCAATAATATTGAAATAAAAATAACAAGGTACACAGAAGAATTTGCATATGATTGCTGTTGTTACCGTCTGATTTCTGCCTTGCCCTTCTGCACTTAGCATGTATAAAGAATGCACGCTCTCAGTCTGGTCATATCCCTCCTCTTCAGAATAATGCTGCAATACTGAAAATTAACTAGGAAGTAGATGAAAATGAGCTTCACAATTAATAGCATTCTTCTGTAAAAGAAAATTTCTAGTAAGGGTTGATGTACCTCCATTATATTCCATGTGTTATATCACATTCACTATGTCAACCTAACCACTGCATCAAATGTAGTTGGAGGTAAGAACATTAAACGTATATTTACCTTGTCAACATAGTGGTTCGAAGTGTACTGGATGCTACATTATGGTAGGTGAATGCAATCAATTCCGGCAGAGTGTAGTACAACCGAGTGTTCTGCTTGGAAATACTTTCTTCCTCTCAATGATAATAAATCGAGGCTGTTGAAGAATTCCTGAAGTCATATCTCTTTTGCATGAAGTATAAATGCATCTCATTAAAGTGCTTTAGTACTTAGGATTCTAAAATCTTAAATAGACTTAGCCCTGGCAACTATGCCATTGGTATGTGAGATCTTAGAGACTGAAACTGATAATGCTGTTGTGATAAACTGATGTTTGCATTAGATTAACGGAGCAAAAGTACACTGTAGATGAATGGTTCTTAACCTGTGTTTGGGACCTTTGGTGGTCCACGATGTCTACACAGGGGATCCGTGACTGCTTAGAAGATTAAATAATAATAGCAGATTTATAAAAATGTATATAAATAAAGAAGGAATGTGTAAAAATTAAACTGTTAAAATGTTCTGTAAATGTAAAGGAATTTAAGATTATAAGCTAAAAGTCAACTTGGTATCCTCAGACTGATTCGTGGAAGTAGTGCAAGTGCATCAAATAGAATATACTATGGATGATGTGTGCCCTCAACTGAATTTAGAAAAACTAAAAATTGTCATTGAAATTAAAATATATATATATTTTTTTGTTGTGAAATAAAACATTCCATTGTTTGTGTATTTATTTGAATAATACTTGTTTTGTATTTTTGTGTATCGCTATGTTGCTCAAACCATCACAGTTGCTTAGCCTGGGATCCTCAGAGTCCAATGATGACTCAGTGGGGAGGGGCCAGGATTTCAGTAATGGTTAAGTGGTCTTCCACAGAAGACAAAAAAGTTACGAACCACTGCTATAGGTCAAATGGACACTCCACTAATGTTGCCCCCGTTCAACGAGGTGTAAGGAAGGAATGTGTATTTACTCATGACTAGCTTTACATCCTCATAGGATACTTAAATTCCCAACCCTTAGATAACAAAACTGATATCCCACATCCTTCAACTTTTCTGTGATTGACACTATCATGCTGACATGTTATGGTGTTCATTAATGCTACGTGTTAGAAAAGGGGTCACTGGTTGGCAGTCAGTTAGCACTCTGTCCAAGAAGAGACTCTCACTCCAGTCAGGGTAGGGAGATACACACATAGGATAAGCCCTGCTAACTCCCTAAGTAGCTTGGCACATGCAGTCATGCTTATCTCAGATGTAATGTGTAAAGTATTTGTCGAAACACACACAGTAACACAGTGAAAACACCACAAAAGGATTCCACACCATTTTAGGAAAATAGCCAATATTTATCTAAATCAAACAAGACCAAAACAACAAAAATCCAACATAGCAAGCAAAGATATGAATTGTTAAAGTAAAACTAGTCTTAATACATAGAAATCAATGGATGTGTTGTTTAGCACAAAGTACCTAGTATGTGTCAAAAATATAGCTGCACGGGAGAGTGTATGTCGGAAAAGCAAGCAATGCATCGATTCCTTACTCACAAGTGAGGCCGTAAGTCAATTCTTTCACTGCCGGCCAAGCGATGCATCAATTCTTTCCTCGCAAGGAACAGATGTGTTTATTTCCCAACAAGCAGCCTCAGGTCTGTACGGTGTTGTTGCAGGTTTTGACGCATAGGGAAGGTGCCTGGAAAATTCAGACGCACAACAGCGATGAATCTGCACTGAGCTGTCGATGCGTCAATTTAACCGGGGTTGATTTTTCTGCCACTCGGCTCTGGTGCATGGATTTTCACCTTGGGTTCAACAGCTTTTCCTTTCAAGATCCCAGGGACCGGATGTGGTGCCACTTGGCAGGGTAAAGGTTTTCAGCAGTGCTTAATTTGTAAATAAAAACGTGCCGGTGCCCAAAGCCTTCCTCTTAAACACGCGGCTGCAGCAATTAATTGTGGGAACACGGAAAACTGAGGCGGCGTAATCCTGAAGCCATCTCTGGCCTTTTCAATCCATATAAAGCCACTCTCTGCCCCTTCAGCTCACTCTAGCAGCTTTTTACTTTCTCTCTTTTCAACGCTCTTTCGTTTTTCCCTTCCTCCGTCTTTCCCATATGGGTCTTTTTTCTCGCAGCAAATGCTTGAGGCAGAAGAATAAGCCCCGGCCCTTAAAAATAAGTGCCGGTGCTCAGCACAGGAAACAACAAGCACAAGTTAAGCACTAGTTCTCAGCAAGAGAGCACAGATGCTGGCAGTTGAAGTCTTTGATGACCCTCAGACTTCAGAACAGAGGGCAAGCTTATTCCAAGCCCTTGGAGAATCTTCACAAGCAGGATACACAGCAAAGCCCAGTCTTTGTCCTCTTTAAATCAGAAGCAGCAACTGCAGGCCAACCCAGCAAAGCACACACAGCAAAGGGGCAGTACTCCTCCTCCAGCTCTTCTGCTCTTCTCCTTGGCAGAGGTTCCCCTTGATCCAGAAGTGTTCTAAAAGTCTGGGGTTTTGGGTCCACTATTTATACTCATTTCTGCCTTTGAACTAGGCAAACTTCAAAGGAAAGTCTCTGTTGTTACAAGTTCCGGCCTTGCATAGGCCTGGTCCCAGACACCCTCCAGGGGGTTGGAGACTGCATTGAGTGAGGACAGCCCTTTCAGGTGTGTCAGCTCCTCCCTCCCCACTCTAGCCCAGGAGACTCATCAGGATATGCAGGGCACTCCTCTGCTACCTTTGTGTCACTGTCTAGAGGAAATTCACAAACAGCCCAACTGTCAGTCTGACCCAGAAGTGGATTCCACAGGCAGGCAGAGGCACAGCATAGTTAAGCAAGAAAATGCCCACTTTCTAAAAGTGGCATTTTCAAACAGACAATCTAAAAACCAACTCTACCAAAAGATGTATTTTAAATTGTAAGTTCAGAGACCCCAAACTCTACATCTCCATATGCTCCCAATGGGAAACTGTATTTAAAATACATTTAAAGGCAGTCCCCATGTCAACCTATGGGAAGGATAGGCCTTCCAATAGTGAAAACTGAATTTGCCAGTATTTCACTATCAGGACATGTAAAACAAACCAGTAAATGTCCTAACTTTTAAATACACTGCACCCTGCCCATGGGACTACCTAGGGCCTACCTTAGGGGGGGTGACTTACATGTAGTAAAAGAGAAGGTTTAGGCCTGCAAGTGGGTACACTTGCCAGGTCAAATTGGCAGTGCAGGACTGTACACACACATGCTGCAGTGGCAGGTCAGGGACATGTTTACAGGGCTACTCATGTTGGGGGGCACAACCAGTTCTACAGGCCCACTAGTAGCATTTGATTTACAGGCCCTGGGCACCCATAGTGCACTGTAAAGTAAATTTACTTAACAGTAAATCAGATATGCCAAACATGGATGAACTAGTCACCAATACAATTTAGACATAAGCACATTGGCACTCATTAGCAGTGGTAAAGTGCCCAGAGTCCTAAAGCCAACACAAACTGGCCAGAAAAAATAGGAGGAAGGAGGCAAAAAGTTTGGGGGTGACACTGCAAAAAGGGCCAGGTCTAACACTACTGTTGTGAAAGTTTGAAGAATAGTGTGTAATGAACCAAGACGAAAGTCATGATGGGGATGGGAAATAATACCATGATGAAACAAAATAAAAAAATAGGATCTAGCGTATGGGCATGTAATGCATTTCAGCCAGTAAGGATCACAAAAGATGAATGCGTTGTAATCAAATATGCTAGGAATCATGGAGAGCTCTTACATTCAGCAGGAACTTTGGCGATCCCTCTGTTACATCTCCAGTATGTGCATATCAAACAAAAGCAATGACGCGTATCTTGTATGCAGATGTGTCCTATGAGGGATTTGAAAGTGCTCACATTATTAATACGTGAAAAAAACTTTATAAAGAAACTTAGACCACCCAACAGTGCACCACTGATGCTTGCCCATGCAGAATTTGTGATAGGTGAAATAGATAGAAATGTTGCACTGATGTTAATTCTTTACTGGAGTGTGGACCATGCCACAGTGTTGCAGAACACTAAAACCTGAAGGAGGCACTGATGCCAGATGAAGCAAAACTCTGTATCCTGATTTCCAGCACTCAACGGATGTTTGCTTAATGTGTGATAAGTCTGGGAATGCCTTAGCTCCTCACAAGGCATGATGTAGCTACAATACAACTTAAGCACTGAAAATATGATGGTGAAATATTTACAGATCCTTTACCTTAGATTAACACTTGCAAGTAGTTTATGAATGCTACACCAAATATGGATTGGAGAGATCCCATGTGTTAGTCATTTCAGTCCCTATGGCTCTCTGGTGATATCTCTTAGGTGTCTGCTTCTGTGGTGCTTGTAATTTGTATGTCAGGAACGATGGTGTCATTGGGATCCTCGGTTTTGTGGATGACAATTGAGAGCTTTGTTTGCAGTGTTTATTTGAGAGAGGTGCTGTAGACTAGTTCTGTGTACTCTCCTGAGCATATGCCTTGTGTTTGAGGTAGGTATTAGTCTTTTGAATGGTACTCAATAGGGTTTGACTGCACGAAAGAGTTCATGCTTACTTACCTGAAGATTGCCTCTAGTAGCAAAGAATTTTCAGATGAAAGATTATTAGTGTTTTTGTTTCATTGTAATATTATCGTATGATTGTTTTAGGTGTGTTTTGTAATGAAAGTACAATAAGTATTTTTAGATGAAAATGATCTACTATCCTCTAGGTAGAATCTGCTGCCAAAAGGGGGAGTACTGATCTAACGATGCTACCCCATCCAAAGACAGCAAGCGCAAAAAAAGAGAAGGTTTATGTTGGCTGAGTTTTTAGTAGTGGTGTAATATTTGTGATGAGAGTGTCAGGGGTCAGAGTGATTATGTTGGTTTGAAATCTCCTGGCTCTTTTAGGTGAAATATAAGCTGAATCAATGATGTTCAATATAGCAACATCAGTTTCCAACTGTATTTGAATGGGCTTATGTACGTGTAGTGTCCTGGTTTGGTGGATGAAGACAAGATGTAGATCCTTGTAGGCATTGAAGACTTCTTGGCTGGTGACTGATGCTAGAGTTAGGCTGACTCTAGTTATCTGTCAACTCCAACTGCTTGACTGTAACCCAACACTCCTTCCCTTCTGGTCCAAGTTAACGTCTCATCAACGCCAACCCTTACCTGGCAGCCCAAAATTGTGGCCTCCCACATAGCCTGACGAAGCACACCAGCTGGCCAATGCTCTCTCTGCCAGGTTTCATAGCTCGCCTCCTTGTGAATCTCGGCCGCCCGCACCACCCGTTCATCCCTAGTGCTGCTCTAATACCCTCCTTTTGCTGAGCAGGAGCCGGGGTGGCTGGGCCACAGATTTTCAGCCTTGCCAATCAACGTCCACCTTACTTAGCCTTGCCAAATCGAAGAAAATGACTTTTCAAAGCAGTCGAGAAAAGTCAGGTCAACAAGTACAAAATAATTGATTCTAGATATTGCAGTACCCCTAACAGCCGTAGGTTTCAGACAAAGCTAATAGATGTAACCAGAGAGTTCCTATCATTGACATAGAAAGCACTCCGGGGCACTCATTTTGCATGCTTTCTCTACTCTTTACAGTGGTGTGCCCACCCTCCAAAGGAGTCTGTCATCCCCAGTAAGCAAAGTTACTGTGGCGGTGTACAAAGTGAAGTGACTCCAACTTCTTTACGGTTCTGGAAAACTAGGTGATCAAAGGGTTTTCACAAGTTGAACATCCGATGCAGTGATGAAAGATGGAGCGTCGCCCTTGATCTGCCTTTCCCACACTAGCGCAACAGACTCCGGTTTAGCCTGTCCTGCGTCTGAATGGGACCACAAGAGAGGGTGCTGTTTCCACAAGGTGCACCTGCACACGAGTAAGATAGGACTAGAGCTGTCACATCTCACCCTGTGCACACACCCACTGCACACCGGCACTGAGTGAGCACTCACTGCTCACGCAGGCCTAGCCCATCGCTCTGTCTGCAGCTGACAGGGGCTAGCTTTCACCGCAAGTTACCTGTTTACCCTCATCCTTCCCGCTTGTGAGAATGATGCCCCTTGTTGATTACCAGTGGTGATTCATTCTGCCAGAGGAGTGGAGCGTCTGAATTTACTAGTAATTCTGTGTTACAGAGTAACACAGAATTACTTAATTCCTTCAGTTCCGCTGCCCACCCCTAGAAAAAAATCAGCTTTCCCTGGAGCAGTGCAACTCTAATCATAGATGCCCGTGTAGAGCCAGGGAGGTTACCCAATGTTTTGTGTGAGTTTGGGCTTTGGGTACCATGGCCAAATGGGCTCTCACTACAAGTTTAACGTTTTTATTGAAAATAGCACCAAAAAGCAGAAAGTGCCAACTGTGGGCATCTGGTAGCGCCAGATCAAAACAAGGTCACATGTCCAGGCTGACCATGATGGAGCATGTGCCGACTACAGGGACTCACTTAATTCCATTGAACACAGTACCTTAATCCTGGTTGTGAAGAGATGCACAGTCCCATGTTGAGGCAACTTTCTAAAGGTGGAATTTTCAGAATTGTGGCACAAAATTTGACTTTACCATTAAAGAGAGCTTTTAATTACAGTACTTTAGACCCCAAACTACAACTAGCCATCTGCTCCTAATTGGAAGTAACAGCGTATTAAATGTAAAAAGGTAACTTCAATGTTAACATATAAGAGAGGTAGGTCTTTCAGTAGTGAAAAACATATTTAGGAGTGTTTCACTGCCAGGACATGTAAAGTACATGTCGTACTTTTTAAATACACTGCACCCTTCTATCTGGGCGGTTCAGGGCCTTACCCTAGGGGTGACTTATATGCATTACAAAGGAAGGTTTGGGCCTGGCAAAAGGTTTATTATGCCAGGTCGAAATGGAGGTTGTAAAACGGCACACACAGGCTGCAATGGGAGGCCTCAGACGTGTTTAAAGAGCTACTTAAGTGGGTGGAACAATCAGTGCAACAAGCCTACTAGTAGTATTTGATTTTCAGGCCCTGGGCACATGTAGCACCACTTTACTAGGGATTTAGTAAATTAAATAAGCCAATTGGATGTAAGCTAACTCTGCCATGTTTTAAAGAATGAGCACAAGCACTTTAGTACTGGTTAGGAATGGTAAAATATGCAGAGTCCTAAATCCAGCAAAAATAAGGTCCACAAAATAGGAGGGTTGAAGGCAAAAAGTTAGGGGAAAACCATGTCAAGGATGCCAGGTCTAACAGTTGTTTATTGTTAGTGAAAAGTACTCATTTTAATGACCTTGGAAGGATAAGATGCTGAATGGACCTGCTAGGTTTTGAAAGTGTGACTATGGTGTCAAATACAAATCCTTGCAAGGTATGCATTTGTCCACTTAGGCCCTAGACCTTGCGCTATTCCGAAACATTATCTTTTGGCCACTGAGTTGCCCTAGACTCACCTACACAATTGTGGATTTTGCTGCTTCAGCTACGCATATATTTAGCGTTTATTTATAACAACAGCTCTTAAGATTCCCTACAAATGGATAAAACATAAATCGAGAGGTTGAGTTTTTATGCAACAAACTTCAGGGTCAGACAGGGACAGAAAAATAGGCCCAGGCACCAAAAAAAAGGTGGCCCCCGCATTAATGAAGTAGATCGCTGCAAAAGTGGCCCTGTTTGTAAAATGGGGCAGTTTTTAACTTATAAAGATGATGGATAAGTGTTTGCAAGGGTTGGAAGGTTGCATGGGCCTCTTCTGTCTGTAACTCTGCAGACCAATGCTCATAAATAACGTGAAAGGGTGGGTGTGTGAGTGAGTGAAAGGGTGGATGGATGGGTGTGTGAGTGAAAGGGTGGATGGGTAGGATGATTGAGTGAAAGGATGGATGAATGAAAGAATGCATGGATGAGTGAAAGAGTGAGATTGATGGATGATAAATGGGAGGATAGGTGGATAAGAGAAAGACTGAATGGATGGATGAATGAAAGGGTGGATGAATGGATTAGCGAAAGGGTGCATGGATGATAAGAGAAAGTATGGATGCATGAGAGCAAAAGTATGGATAGCTGAATGGATGGATGTATGGATTGAAAGGGTGGATGGATGAACAGGGTGATAGGGTGGATAGATGTATGACCAAAAGGATGGATGGTGAGTGAAAGGATGGATGCTGGGACGTCAAGAACCCCCCTTCATTAGCAACTATAGAAGGGGTGAAGTTTTTGATAGACCTCTTCGGGTCTGCAGCTTGCAGACAAAGATGAGTGAGTGAAAGAGTGGGTGGATGGATGGGTGAGTGAAAAGGTGGATGGATATGTGAGTGAAAGGATTGATGAATGAATGAAAGGATGTGGGTAAGGATGGATAAGTGAAAGAATGAATGGATGAGTAAAAGGGAGGGTAGATGGATGAATGAAAGGGTGGATGGTTGAATGGGTGGATGAATGAGAGTGAGGGTTGATGCATGGACTGGATGAGTGAAAGGATGGATGGATAGAGGAGTGACAGGATGGATGAGTAAAAGAATGAATGGATTAGTGAAAGAGGGAGTGGATGGATACAAGGGTGGAAGGATGCAGTGAAAGAACAGATGGATGAGTGAAAGGGAGGATGGATGGATGAAAAGGTGGATGGATTGAAAGGGTGGATGAATGGACAGAGTGATGGGGTGGATAGATGTATGATCAAAAGGTTGGATGGTGAGTGAAAGGATGGATGCTGGGATGTCATGACCCTCCTCCCCTTTAATAGCAGCTATAGACGTGAAGTTTTTGATGGGCCTCTTCTGTCTGCAACTTGCAGACAAAGGTGAGGGAGTGAAAGGATGGATGGATGTGTGAGTGAGAGGGTGGATGTATGATTGAAAGGATGGATGAATGAATGAAAGGATGGGTGTAAGGATGGTCAAGTGAATGAATGAATGGATGAGTGAAAGAAGTGAAAGGGAAGATGGATGAATGAAAGGGTGGATGGGTGGATGAATGAAAGCGAGAGGGTGGATGCATGGGCTGGATGAATGAATGGATGATGAGAGAAATGATGGATGAATAGAGGAGTGAAAGGATGGATGAGTGAAAGAATACATAGAGGAGTGAAAGGGAGAGTGGATGGCTGGATGGAGGAGTGGAAGGATGCAGTTAAAGAACGGATGGATGAGTAAAAAGAAGGATTGATGGATGAGAGGGTGGATGGATGAGTGAAAGAATGGTTGGATGCAGTGGCGGCCCGTCCTTTAGGGCGCAGGGGCCACGCCCCCCCACCATTTGCCCCCCATGAAGAGTGTCTGTCAGGCTGAACAAAGGCCAGCCTCACAAACATACTTCATGTTCAGGTCAGGCAGCCAGGAGCAGACATGCGCGATTTGTGCAGACTCCTGGCTGCCTGAGTTGAACTTTGCTGGGCTGAGGAGATCACAGCTCCTATGGGCGTGACCTCCTCAGCCCAGCAAAGGTGCCTCGAGGCCCTCCCCTGGGTGACAAGGAAAGGGTCACCAATTGACACTCTCCCTGGGCTCTTCAGTTTAAGCTCTGAAGTGCCCAGGGCGAGTGTCAATCAGTGACACTTTGTCACAGAGTGGGGTGGGGTCAGCAGTCTCACTGACCCCATCCCACTCTGTGACGAGGCTGGGACTGCTGCCTTCCCTCATTGGCTGACCTGGAGGCTGAAGGTAAGTGTGTGTGTGTGTATGTGTGTGATGTTTCAAACTGAATGTTTAGTGCGTGCGTGCATGTTTGAATGGTATGAATGTTGTTAATGGATGTGCGTGCGTGTGTGTGTGAAAGAATGAGTGTGTGTGATGTTTTAAATTGAATGTTTGGTGCGTGCGTGCATGTTTGAATGGTATGAGTGTTGTTAATGGATGTGCCAGCGTGTCTGTGTGTGAAAGAATGAGTGTGTGTGTGTGTGTGTGCCCCGCCTGCCCCCTCCCTCCTAAAGCTGCCAGACGCCACTGGTTGGATGAGTGAAAGAGAAGGTGATGGATGGGCATATGAGTGAAAGCGTGGATGGATGAGTGAGTGAATGGATAGATGAGTGAAAGGGTAAATGTATGGATGATTGAGTGAATGGATGGGTGTATGGATGAGTGAGATGGATGGTTGAGTGAAAGGATGGATGGATGAGTTAAAGAGTGGATGGAGTGAAAGGATAGATACATGGGTGGATGGATGAGCAAAAGTATGGATGAATGAAAGGAAGGATTGATATATGCATGAGTGAAAGGTGGGTCGAGCGATGGATGAGTGAAAGTGTGTATAGATGGATAGGTTTGGGGATGGATGGGTAGGTTTGTATATGGATGAGTTTACGGTCTGAATGATGAGAGAATGAATGATGGATGACGAATGAATAAATGGATGGCAAAATGTAAAGGTGAAATGGTGGATACCAAATGGTGAATGAAAGGATGAAAGGGTAGGTGCTTGAATAGAAGAGACAGGAGAGCTTTTCAGGGGAGGGTCGGGATGACTTGCTTCGTTTCCTTGGTTCCATAAGAGCTTTGGTTCGAAGTGGAGTATATTTTGATTTTCTGGCTACTCCCTTGCCCGTACAACTCGTTTGGCTCCTGCTTTTCCTGAAGCTGGACACACAGCGCTGGAGATCTGAAGTGTGTAAAAGAAATTGTGCATCACATTGCGTGTGCACTCCTAGCATGCAGCTCTCTGATTTGAATGGTGCCTCCATTCCGGCCTTCCACCTTCCTTTGATTTCTGACGTTTGCGTGAGCACTTAACAAACATACATAAATAAATAAAATTCAGACTTTAAATATTTCAGATAGTCCCCGAGGGCTCAGCTTTTCAGGAAATGGTTTGCTTTATAAAAATGTACTTTTTAAGGCTAGCTCGCTCCTAATAGTTGGTTTTGTCCTCTCGGCTTCCTTTCCTGCCTCTTTACGTGCTTTGTCCTCTCGGTTCGACTCTCTTATATCCTCCAAGGACAGGTAAATTGAGGTAGACGTCAACTTGTGTTGCCTCCGCAACGCTTGGGAGGCATTCCGTAGTGACATATTAAAGGACGCAGATACAGAAATAAGGACATCATATATATATATATATATATATATATATATATATATATATATATATATATATATATATATATATATATATATACCCTTTCTTAAAATCGTCTAAACAGTATCAGTTTATGTGCAGCAGTCGACTATCGAAGGGCATATTTTTAATGGCTATGGAACATGGGGTCGTCGTTGAGCCTATTGAGTACCGTAGCTCACGAGGATATTCCAGTGACGTTAGTTCCCAGTTAGCTAAATATTTTAATTCAGCGTGTTGCAAGCTTCGAAGTAAAAGTAATAAATAAATAATGGCATTTCAGAACTTCTTTAAAGGGGGCAACATCGCACTGTTTTGATGCGGCCTGTTGATTTCTGTACCGGAGTGAGTGGGTGGAAGGTGGCACTGACTTTGGCGGAAGTCGTTGGGAGGTCACACGCGGAGTTCTTCGTTAGAGCGCCATATTTGAGTGACACGCAAAGAAATTGCGTTGGTTCAGCGACCGAATGTCGAAAATGAAGGCTGTTTACCTCAGGATGGATTCCGCTGCCAGAGGTCACCTGCCTCCTCGTCACGTTCACTGCTGTCAGAGAGATGCCACCGCTCGCCTTGCACCCCCCTGGGGAATAGGTCTTCATTTGGAAATCTGTGAGCGGCATCTGTAATTCAAAATGCAAGTCAGTCAAACATTTTGAACATAAGCATTTTTCCATCCTGAAATCATGCGCAGTTAATACCACGTTGTCTCCAAAATGTGCTAAGTCGCAGTCTCTCGCTCAGTCGAAGGCACAGCGCCCTTCATTGTGATTGCTCTGTAATAATCTCGCCTCTCACCACTGGGTACCTTGGCTGATTTGTAGGTACTCTGGTACCGCGTTCATGGTGTACTCCGGTGGTGCCAAAATATCACCTGGCTGCTTCTAAGCACCTTTTCATATCTTTATTTTTATTTAAGGAGTTTTATATAGCACTTAAAAGGTCGAGGAGTGACAGAGTGCTTTACATAAAAATATTCCCCCCTACATAAAAATATTACTCCCAACCCTATCCTGTATAACCACAACCGTAACTGCATGAGGGGAGTCCTCACCTACGAGACAGGTAGGATATTTGCCCCAAACATACCATTCGTTTATTTTTGTAATTTATACTTTTAAACCATTTAACAAAGCGAGACATCGATGCCTTGCAACCTGTACGCCTATCCTATATGCTCACTGAAAGGATAAGTGAAAAAAATATATGAGAGTAGTGGTATTTCACTGGCTAGGGTCGATAAAACCTGTCTCTAGATGGAGACAAGAAAAAACAGACCTCTGTGGAAAGACTTGGGCCTGATTAAGACCTCAGCGGATGGAATAGTACCTCACAAATGTGACGGATATCCCGCCCGCCATATTACAAATTCCATTATATCCTATGTAACCTGTAAAACGGCAGGTGGGATATCCGTCACATTTGTGATGGAGTATCCCATCCGCCAAGGTCGTAATCCGTTCCTTAGTTTTAATGGAAGTGAAGAGGCAGAGCACTGGGTTCTAGATGAAATTACTGTCACCAGTAACTCAGAAGTAGAAATAAAAAACCAGACATGATAGATGTGAACAACTGTATTGCCTGTGCTGTAGTAGAGGGCTCATCCTCGAGCTCTTAGGACTGCGACAACGAAGACCTGGGCTCAGAGTAATGATGATTTCTGGTATGTACGTAATTGGAACTTTTTTTACAGGCATATGATGCAAACACAAAATATTGAAACATCAAGAAGTGGAATGGGGAGTGAGGACATATTAAGGGAAAATGCTAGTGGTTAAGGAAGGTAGTTTATGTAAAATAAACAGTGATTAGAGCCGTATACAGAAGGGCATGGAAGAAGGACAAATGAAGTTGAGATGACTTGATAGAGAGAGAAATGTAGATGTAAACATTTGCAAGGTAAAGATGAAATTATCATTTTTCAACTCGCAAAGATGTATGGTTTAAAAAACATTGAATTATTTTCGGGAGCAGTGTAATGTAACAGCATTTGAAGAACCCTCCGCACCACTGATGATAAAGAGGCACATAATGTGGCACAAAAGTGTGCCCAATCAAGGAACGCCGCGCTCTCATTGTGGTATGAAGGAATATCTTGTATAGTAATTCCAGAAAATGAGGACACCCTTTATTTCAGATACTATGTTGTAGGGGCTATGCACAGAATATGTTTGTAATTACTTATGCATCCGTTACTTTAGGTACCATCCCGCTGGTTAATGAATATAAGCAGAATATCCTCTGCTTAGCTATCCAACCTTTGATAGCAGATGTGAGCTGTTGCGTATCGTCAACATTTTCAAAATCATAAAAGAACAGCTGCTCTGGGAGAGGTTGTGAGCAGCTACTGCCATCTGATGCTACATGTAAGACTATAAGTAGGTGCTACCAGACACTTGTAAGACAAAACAGTTCCATCTGGGTTGTATACATGTACTGGTATTACACCATATTTACCAATGGCTTCCTTTATGGTCTGTACAGTTTCTGTATAGTCTCTCCTTGTTGTTCCTTGAATGTCAGAACTTAGGCTGTTGGCCTCTAGTCAGTGCCTGGGCTTGGAGAACTTTCCTCCTTGGCATTGAAGCTAAGAGTGCACATACACCTTGGAAATTACAACCCCTTATGTTTTTTCCTGAAAACCCTGCACATGCAAGTGGCAAATGCAAATATATCAGAATTTTAAAATTTCCAGATATTTGCATTCTCTACTTTCTGTCGTTAATGGAAAGTAAGTCAATGTTTGTGAGTTGTTTCTTCATTTTATATATCATCACATAGGACTGAAATACCCACCTTACACCTTGGCAGCAAGAACAAACAAGCAAGAAGTGCATGAACAATGCGTAAAACCTAAAAGTTAGATAAGCAGGTATGCACAAACCCAGTTGCGTTAACTTCTGTATTTTGAATAGTCTGCTCCTGTCATTCAAATGATGTAATATTTATGAGCGATATAAGATCCAGCGCCAGATTTGTTTGGGCATTTCTTGAAGACTCTCAAAGTTGTGGGGGAGTTCATACGATGATTTGCTCAATCAAAGTAAATAAGGGGTCGCTTTTTCAACAAAATACAGATTAAATTGATGTTGGGCCTTAAACAGTGGTCCCTCTAGAGGTATAGTTGGAATGTGCTGGCAGGGCTGTACTGATCCTATGAGACACAGGAAAAATCCACCAGTAGGCTGTGGACTAGGGGGCTGCTTTTAACAGAGTATGGAATGAGTGATCATTTCCTATCAACCGTGGCGTAAGCCAGGAATTAACACACACGATTCTCTTGGCATGCATAGTCCCAGTGTTTAAAAAGGGTGATCGAAATGATCCTAAGTCTTATCGCCCTATCTCACTGTTGGATTCCTCTGTGAAGATTCTGGGACGGATTATCTTAGGCCGTCTGGAGGCCTGGATGACAGGAAATGATATTTTAAGTCGGGAACAGTATGGCTTCAGAGAAGGCCTCGGCACGCAAGAACAGTGTCTTAATTTACTGATGATAATCAACAAATACACGCAGGCCAGGAAAGGTACCCTTTATCTTGCTTTTATGGACCTTAGCTGTGCTTTTGATAAAGTGAACCGGTCTTTATTATGGGAGAGGCTAATTCAGTCAGGGTTGGACCCTAATATTATAGAGCTTCTCTGATATCTCCATACAGGGACAGTTGCAAACGTGAGGGTGGGCCCAAATGGGGAATGCTCGGAGGCTTTCAAGCTTTCAAGGGGTGTGCGCCAGGGGTGTGTCTTGGCCCCTACCTTGTTCCTTCTATACACAAATGGACTGTCAGATTTTCTGACTGAACACTGCAGGGATGTCCCGAAGGTGAAGGGTATTGATATCCCTGTGCTGACGTATGCGGATGACGCGGTCCTTATGGCCCGCACGATGAATGGTCTCCGTGTATTAGTTAGAGCTTATGTCGTTTTTATGTCAGCTTTGGGACTGGAGGTCAATTTTAAGAAGTCGCACTTTATGGTTTGTGGTAAACCTATGAGTAGGGTGGGGGAGCTAAGGGTGGAGGATCAAATTATTAGCAGAGTCCATGAGTTCCCATACTTAGGGATCATTTTTGATGAGAAAGGATCTTGGAAGCCCTGTATTGCTAGAAGGATTGTGCTTTTTCATGCAACAGTTGGTGCATCCTTTGACTTTGCGGCTAGGGTAGGTAGTAAACCTATCAAACCCCTGCTTGAAATCTATAGGCGGAAATGCCTACCTGTCCTTCTGTATGGTTCAGCACTGTGGGAGTTTAGGGATACCCGAACCCTTATGGTGGAATAAAATCCTTTCTGTAGAAGGCTTCTGGGTGTTGGACAAAATATTCCTGGATTTTGCCTTCACCTGGAACTGGACCTTGAGTATGTATAGGACACTACCCAGCTGGCTCCCCTTTTGTTATGGATTTCAATTTGGAGTAACAAACATGCCTCTCTTAATAGGGATATCCTAAGGGATTGTTTGGCCTGCGACAATGTAAAGCATATTCCCTGGTTGTCGCACATAAGGAAGATGGCACATGACCTGGGGCGGCCTGAATTGTTTGATCATCCCGAGGACCTGACTAACTATGATAAGAAATGGGTCAAGGATAACTTTCAGAGAATACAGGAGACCAAGAGGGAGGAGGAGGCTCTAAGGAAAAAATTGATCAGGGAATTTACTATGCTAAAGATGTGGGTGGGTCCGGAGCGATATCTCTCAGAAATCAAGGATGTGAGGGAAAGGTCACTCATAACTCGATTCCGCTTGAGGATCATTAGAAGTAATTTGTGCTTCCCCCTAGGTCAATATGGGGAGAATTGTATTAGACCCTGCCCCTGTGATGGGGTGTCCCATCAGACCTTGATCCATTTTACAATGTTCTGTGTCTTTTATGCACCATTTAGAACCCGATTTCTACTACCGCTCCTTAGGCCCAAGGGTTTTGTACAATACCGTCCTGCTTTCATGTGGCTGCAAATGGCCTCAGATGTACTGGTATGTAAGGGCTTGGGATCATTCCTGAAGGGAGCTACTACTTGGCGCAAAAATGGTGAATTTTTAGAATGATTTTACTTATTTCTTATCCAGTTTTTATGAATGAGGTTTTTATCTTCTTCTGTTTTTTATTCTTATATACACATATATATATATATAATTATATGTACTTGTTTTTATGATGGGTGCTTTTATTATACATGGATTTTATTGGTATTTTTACAATGTTTTGGTGATTATGTGTTGTAATGGATGAATTTTCTCATACCGAATAAAGCTTCTTCTTCTAACACACACAATTCTCTTGAAGACTAGTGTATTGTCCCCGGGGATGGTTGGAGCCATCTCATATATTTGCTCAGTACAAGTAATGATTGGAATGGACACGTTTTCCAGAGGTACTTTTAGCTCAATGTCCATAGCTGTGCCTTCTTGCCTTTACTGCAGTCTGTTTGGCACAGGCATAGTACTAGTGGTATAGAAGTCTGTGCCAGTGCTCAGTGAGGCACCCTTACTACATCTCAGAACCCAGGGACATCATTGACTAGTACATGGCAGTACAGGGAGCCCCGTGACTGGCCAGAAGCACAAGTAGGGCAGAAGTCTACTCAAGGTGAGGAGTTGCTGCCAGTATGGAAACGAATGCTATGGACAGGAGATGGAAGAGCAGGAGAAATAAAAAGAAAGGAGAGAGGCAAAAAACAGGAATCAGAACTCTATAATTTCAGAAGGGGTGACATTATCCATTGAGCCAATTGGGACAATCCTCGGAATGATGCAGTGAGTAGCTTCTATTGCTTTTCCCTGGCTTGCCTCCTCATTATGGTTCACTTCTTTTCTAGGCTTGAGCGGAGTACCATTCCAAGCAGCTCCACTTTTGTTTGTTTTTATGTATGTTTGTACATGGTATTTCAATATCACAAGCCTAGCCAAAAGGCAGGGGAGT
This sequence comes from Pleurodeles waltl, assembly GCF_031143425.1. NCBI lineage: Eukaryota > Metazoa > Chordata > Amphibia > Caudata > Salamandridae > Pleurodeles > Pleurodeles waltl. The sequence continues at coordinate 739,730,428 of NC_090450.1, read as the reverse complement.
CCTCTATGGGGTTAAAAATAAGCATAAAGTCAATGTGGGATAGGAGAGGTAGATGGGTTGGGGGCCGGTAATGGATTGTGATGTATTGCTCTTTAAAGAGGTGAGTTTTCAACACTTTCCTAAATTAGAGCATCATTGGGACAGTCCTGATTGATGTGGCATTGATGTAACAGATCCTGGGGACATAGATGGAAAAGGCCTGCTAACTTGTTTTTTTCTTCTTAACACTTCGTATATTGCAGCCAGGTCCTGCAGTCCTAACTGTGGGTGTCTGACAACTAACAGAGATGGTGAATTGCCTGCAAAATGGGGTGTTGGCTGTGATGAGTTTGTAATTGCTACTCTTAAAGATGATGTGGGACAGCAAGGGGGCAAATATGTTCCATCAGTATGGTGTACTATGGTGATATTTCTTCAAGCCCTTGATTTGATGTGCTGCGGTGTGTAGGATGCCCATAAGGCGTGCCAGTCTGGACTCTGGGAGGGCATGGAATAAGACTTTACCACCATCCAGATGCAACAGTACAAGGGCTTGAACTGCAGTTCGGAAGTTGCTTTATGAAAGAAACAATTTTACATTTTTTATAGTTGAGAGCTGTTACCAGGCCATGTTTGTGATTTTTGGCAGTGTGTTCAGTAATGGTGAGGTTGTTGGCCAAGGGGAATTCAAGTGACTTGTCATTCATTAAAAGTTGGTATTTGACGCACATAAGGATTATGCCATTGAGCCATGTTTGTACTGTTTCTTTTTTTTCTCAGCAAACAACAGGAATTCTGTCTTGGTTGTGTTGAGCTTGAGGTACCCGCAGGACATCCAGGTCTGAACAATATGCAGGATGGGTTGGAGGCGTTTCATGTCTGAAGCAGAGGAGACTTTGAAGTAGAGTTGTGTAGCATCAGCATATTGGTGACTCTTCATGCTGTCATCTGTGAGTAGAGCACCAAGAGTCTTCACTCAGAGGTTGAAGATGGCAGGACACAGTGTGGAACCCTGGTGGACTCTGCAGGTGATAGGAATCTTTGGGGACCTGAAGGTTCCCCTGTGAACAAACTGATGTCAGATAGAAAAGTAGGAGTAAACCTAGTGAAGGACATTGCTGGTGAATCGCATTCGAGACTCCAGGGTAAGTATGAGGGTTGTGTTGTCAACCTTGTCAAAGATAGCTGGGAAGTTCAGCAATATCAGGAGGCTGGGGTCATCTTCATCTATTATTAAAAGGGCACTGTCTGTGATGTGTAAAGTAGTGGTATTTGTGCAGGGGATGGTACCACTGATGTGAGTTGAACATAGACTCCTTTTTCAAATACTTTGTTGATGAATGGTAGGTGAGTGACGGGCCTGTAGCTGGCAAGGTCATCTTCGTCTAGTATAGGATTTTTTAGGCTTGAGAGGATCTGGACTGTCTTGAGAGCTTCTGGAAAGATGCCTTCAGTGAGAGCGATATTAACAGAGAGCTTAGATGAAGGATGAGGTTAAGACATCATCTTCATAAGTGGCTTCAAGGGTATTGAGTATGTCTGTGAGATCAGTGAAAAGTAGGGCTTTGAAGACTGATCATTGCGGGATTCTACTGGAAAGGGTGGGCATAAAGATGAAGCCGACTTGGTGTTATTGATGTGCTGTTAGATTTTCTCTGTTTTTCCACTGAATACGTGTTGATGACAGGGCACTTTTTGTGTAGGGAGTAATTGGGGGGGTTGGCAGGCGGCTGATGCTGTGCTTGAATGTTTTGAAAAGTGTTCTGATTCTGTTGGTGGCTGATGGTTTTGGTATAGTAATATTGGCTGATGTGATGAGCTGGCCATGTGTTGTACAGAGGGACTAGTGTGTTATACGGTCAGCAGGAGTTCTGTTTTTCTTCTGTTTCCTTTCCTGTCTGCAGATGAATCATTTATTGTCAGTAGGGTCATTGGATTATCAGGGTGCTGAAGGTTTTGGTTTTCATTTGCATGTTTTAATTTTTAATTGGGACATGGATTTTCTCATAGCTTTTCAAATTAGGTTGGCTTTGGAGAAGTCTTTGAAGGATCTTAAGGTTTGGTGTTCTCTTTTGTGTTGACTATGATTTGTTGGTAGGTCACTAAGCAGGAAATAAAGGATGGCAAAGTGGGTTGGTCCCGTCCTGGGGTATGGGTAGGTTGCATTGGCTTGTTGGTGATGTTAAGAATAAGATTGAGGATGTGGCCTTTGGAATGTATTGGATGTGTGAGATGCTGTACCAAGTTGTTCCTCTTTTTTTCTCTTATTTTTAAACAAGTTGATTCCCCAGTCCTCCCTATCTGATTTTCCCCACCATGGTTTTCTATTTCCCAGCCTGCAACTTACGTGGCATGTAATACTGTGGTGAAGGTGGGTAAATATCCATCATCGAAACTGCAGGAGCAAGCCGCCCGTGATGTAATTCTGAAGGCCATTTGTAGCGTGGGTTGGACACACCTGTGGGCTGGCCTTCTGCCATACCCTGAGCCCAAACCGTCACAGATACAAGACACCAAGTACGAACAGATGACCTTCTGGCAGCCAAGTGGAGGCTGGCACCTTTTATTTTATTATTTTAATATGTTTTAATTTGTTTTCTCTTTTTCCACAAACCATTAGAGACTAGTGAGTTTCACAGGTTTTTATTTTAGCATATGTTAAGTTATAACCCATCCTAACCATGCCTTCACTTTACTGTGAATTGCGTTTTTTTATTTATACCACATCCATTGTCTATGAAAGTAATCTGTCTCCCTTTTCCATTCACAACTACTTTTACCTAAAGCACCTTAACTTCAACCACACCCATGCACCAACCCCCTTTGCACATTATCCGTTCTGCATTAAGTTCCTACAGTGCATGGACGGCCTTCAGGTGGCTGGCCCCTTTGGCCCCTTTTATTTTTGTAGTATATATTTTAAGTTTTTAAACCTCCTGCTGGGTGTGCAAACTTGGACCCAGGTCAGTCACCCGGACAGAGGGACATACAGGGGTCCAGGAAATGTGAGGTTTTTGGACTCTGCGGCTTGGTTAATGCTTCTCAGTGCCTCATTGCGCATCTGTGAACCTCACGGCAAAATGTGTTTCTCTTTAAGGAAAAGAAAGCTGTGACCTCATATCAAGGCCATGCTCTCCTACCCCGTTTGTCTCCTTTACTTCTTTGTTTTTTTAGGATGCAAAAAATAAGCATTGCATCCTGTAATGGTGGCTTCAACAGATATTTCTCTGTAGTGGCCAGCTAATCAGAGCCTTTAGATGTGCCTGCCCAGCTTTGGGTCTGTGGACTCTAAACGGACGATGGAACAATATCACCCTTATGTATTCATATTCTTTTATGTTTGTTAATATCACTCGGGAGAGTGATGGTCCATGAACCCACCCTCACAGATTATGTGCAGACCAGTGGCCCAGATAGCTCTAACTTATTAACTGTTTCACGACTGCCCACACCATTTTGTAATTCTAATTTCTCAAAAATTATTGATATACACTAAAACAGGCAAAGACACTTTTGTGAGTAAAGCTCCACTTTCATGCCACGGTTTGGTTCAAATGAGTACAGCTGTTCTTTTCTGTATTGCAGAGCAGACTCGAATATTCGTTAAAATGGGAAATATCACTTTTTGGAGCTACCCACCTTTAAAGGATCTGCATGAAAGTTGGCATACCAAACCCATATTGGATAAACGTTTTTGGAAAGGTTCATGAAAATTTGTCACCAACATTATTTAGCAAATAAAAAATGTATTTTCTGTGGCTGCAGCATTAACCACATGGTTATGGATATGCCACTTTCTCCACATAATGTGAAAACTTCATAATGAATGTGTCTAGCTCAAATAGATTAATATAATAATGCCAGTGAATATGCCACAAAATTTGTGGTTTTTTTGCTGCATAATTTAGATAACTCTGCAGCATAATTCGATGCTTTTTGCTGCATAATCATACTATTCCTGACAATGGTTAAGCTCTGCAAAGGGGTTTGAAGGCGTCATTAAGATGATGATATCTGTACTTCAGTGTGTGATACTTCCGATATTTCAAGTTTCCATGTGAAATCTGGGTTTCTGTGCCACAGCATTTTGCACATAAAAAGCACACAACCATGGCATGACCCAGGGGGTCAGGGTACCCCGGAGCATGTGATTTCACACTTTAAAGGTTGATTTCTTATTCTGTTAATTTGTGATCTGACCGCTCAACATCCATGAGCTTTTGGACTGAGACCTATTCTATAATGACGGCAAGAAAACCTGCTTTGACATGTGTGGGATGTCAGGAAAGGTAGTAGATGTAATTCACATTCATGATTGTTTCCAGTGCATAGACACAGATAGTTTAATTTGTGATTTCAGGTGGAGATTGATATCTCCCCAAAAGAATGTTGAAATGGATGTCTCAATTGGTCACAATTTGTGGAATTATACTAAAACGCTGTCATCCATTTCCCCCCAAAACAACACTATATATGTGAGTCCAACAAAGTTAGTATCCAGAATTGAGTGCCATGTTCCTGTTACAGCTATCTAACATGCAAATTATGTTGTTTTCTAAACAGTGCTAATAATTTATACATCATCCAAGCTACACACACCTTCACAGACCCATAGACTATGGCATGATGATGATTTATATTTAATTCGACCTAAAGAAATACTTATTGTACATTTATTATTTGTTGTTAGTGATCACTTCCAGTGTGGAAATAAATTATCTTGGCTCCTATATAGCAGAGGGTTGGCAGCGGAGACCACTCAATTGTCTATCACAATTATCTGGGTGAATTGGCTTAAGTACAAAGACTTTTGAAATACACTTCTTTTTATCTACCTAATGTACAGTAATGCACTTCTTTTGTATTTACCTAATGTATCAGTGGGTGTTTGGGTGGGTTGTTTTGTGCCCCAGGGAATGTAGTCCTCTAGATTACCCTGGGGCACTAGACTCTCTTGAATTCCCCTTTACTGCTGCCTTGAATGCACATCAGAAGAAACCCAGAGATTTCCCAAGAACCAGAGGCCGCTTTCAGGCACTGTGTCTAACAGATGGTACCACAGAGCTACCAGGCAGAACAGAGGTATCAGAGTAGTAGTACTGGCTTTGCCATGCTGATGTCCACTTCTGTCATGTCACACTTATTTAAAGTCCCATATATCCTTGTACTGGAAGATAGTTGTTTTGTCAACATATGTTTTTTGTGTGTATCTTTGTGTGTGTGTATTATCTCAAGATCAGATATGCAACACTGTAGGAACCCAAGTAAAAGGGCAAAAAGACCTTTGTTGAGAAACCTTTTTCTGTCAGCAGTAGAATTTTATGCTTGATAAGCGGTGCAAACACTTTGTTGTGAGCGTGGGATTGGGTAGAAACCAGATTACAAAAAATAAAATGGTCCTGATTATCAAGTCTCTTTGTTTATGAAGGGTTTAAGCAGCCTCAGTAAATCGTCGACCCAGGGTGGTCATTGGGAAGCGGGGTTTACAGGGCTGGAATGCCGTTTGAGTTTGTGAACACCCATAAAGGTCCCAATCTGTGGGTATTCACAAATTCCTTTTCACCCTTTCCAGTCTGAAAAAGGTCAGAGAGTTCTAGGGTCGGAAGAGAAAGGAAGTACCCCTAAAATTGGAGGGAGTTTAGGGGAACGGGTTTCTCCAGAGTGAATATTATCGCCTCCATTGAAGGAAAAAATTTGTTCTATTTTTTGCATGCAGAAAAATACATTTGTATATACACATACAAAAGTGGAATTTACAAAAGTTTTGTAGGAGGAGTATGCACCAATACCTGCAAATGATGTGGGTCATGAAAGTATTATTGATTCCAAAGAAGCAAACCTACCCCCCATGCCAGGACATAAACCTTCGGATGTAGTTTGTTACCTCTTCTGTGACTCAGTCCTAATGTAATGAGGAGATGGGAAATAGCATCAAGTTGGGCCATTGCTATGTCTCTGATATAGAGCTTGGCTCTGGGCTCAGTAATTTATGGCTAGCAGTCTGCGTTTACAACATACAATTAGATCGAATGTGTTGTCATAATTTAATTTTCCAGTTCACAGACTTTTTCCTGACTCACAATATCCGTGTGACTCATCAACACTATGCTGAATTTGTTCTCGTACATCAAAATTTGCCGTCTGGGTTTTTTGGATAAAACCAGTTCTGGATAGAAGACCAAAGCGCTTTTCTTTTTACTCACCCTTCAGTAGAAAGCATAAAGGAACTAGCTGTTGAACTTTGAGTGTGGGTCACCATGTCGAGAAATAGGAGTGTGAGAGGAAAGGCCACCTTTTCAGAAGGCGGCAGTGGTGCCGAAAGTGGTCCTGACAGTAAGATAGAGTGTTCAACATTACTAGAGGCCGCAGGCCTTGTGCTAAAACTGTTTGCTGAGCTGAAGTCGGAGGTGATGAATGCTGAAGCTTCACGGATGAGGCGGCAGACCCTGGGCGGGTCTTGGGGTGAGACGTCACTTCCCTGTGTGGAGAGGCAGCAGCAGAGTCGAATGAGCCCGCTTCGATTCTAAAATAGTTACATGATCCATCATGGTAATTATAATTTCTGGGTCGAGCGGTGAGATGCACAAGTGCTGAGAGGGTGCCAGGAGCTGGTGATTTACACCCTCCACAGCCCCTGAGCTCCTGGTGTGCTTCAGCCTGATACCTGCTCCCAATTCACGGTCATTTAGACACTGTTTTGCTTCCTAAGCCTGAGTTCAGCAGTAATTGCTTGTTTGTTTAAAATGAGTTCAGGATTCCTACTGTAAATCAGTCAGGTAATCAGGAAAATGCCACTATGTGCATTTTCTAAATGTCAAGTTAAATTTATCTCTAACAAATGGGAGCCTGTGGCCACCAGTGCTAACATCTTATAAATCTAAAAGCAGCCAAGACGAAAATAGTCATTACGATGCTAGAGTGACGGCAAACAGTTCTTATTTATGGTCTGTATATGGGGTGTGCTGTGAATATCCTCAACACTGTAGGTTGGTTGGAGAGGGAAGGGTGACCTCTAAATTCAATCTTGTTACACTGTGAAATGGCACAGATCGTTTTATGAAGGACTGACACGACTCACTAATATCATCCAAGCACAATAAGGAAATTTAGAAGGTGCCTCTCTTCCTTGGGGGGGGGGGGGGGGGGGGGAGAAGGTGGGCATGCAAGAATGGTACGTTTTCGGTGGACTAAGAAACAGGGAGTAATGCACTCAGGGTGTGAGGCAGCATGAATGGTCTGGCTAGATTGTGGACAGTTTTAAAGGCTGAGGACAGAGGGCTCGGGAATCCATTAATGACTTGAAAACCACACTCACATGGTGAAATGCGATTGATAAGAAAAGTCAGCAGCGGCTGCCGCAAATCTCAAGGAGAGGGGCAGGCGGAGGGAGGGTTGGGGTCGGGAGGAGGGAAATAATAAAAAAAAAATGTACCTGTTCCTGTCACCTCCACCTGCTGCGTCGCACCTCTTCTCTTCTTCTGGTGTCCCAGCATTCACTGGGATACCAATAGGCTCACCAGCAGTCCTGGCACTGCTCTCATGCTAACACTAGCATGACAGCAGCATCAGGATTATTAAGAGCGGCTTGGACTGCCGCTCAGACACTGCCCTGGGGTCTGTGCAGTTTCTCCAGCTCGGCTGTGTAGCACAGCCGGGTTGAAAAAACCTAAATGCGCATGTGTGTTTGGCCAGCCTGAGACGGCCGACCAAACACTCTCGGACTTAGTGCATAGATTCCACCCCCCAATACCTCCCACCCCCTGTGACCCAGGCCCGCTTATCCCTGCACCAGCAGCTGAAAGATAAAATTATAATGAAATATTGTTTTGTCTTTCAGCTCCTGGCTTAGCCAGGGGGGTGACGCTCCTTTGCCATTGCGAAGGAGCCGCTCCTGAGAATAGTGTATGTGCGTGTCTCTGTTTACATCATATATGTTATTGTGGCAAGCTGATATATTTAATGAAGGGGGTAGCAGTTACAGGGGATGCTCAAAGAAACCCAGCCAATACCTGGGCAATCATGTATATAAATACAGGGGTATAATTGAAGACCAAATTAAGAAATTAAGATTGACAAAGGGAAGTAAATTGCTTATTGCTTTCTATGGCTGATGAAATAACCATGTAAACATTTATGGTTTTGTATACTTCCCTGTGTCAATCTTAATTTCTTAATTTTCTTAATTTGGTCTTGAATTATACCATCTGAGACATTGTTGTAGAAATAGATATATTTAATGTAGCACCTACCAGTTTTACCAACTATTTGTGCATTAGTAGTTTCGGCAATATTACATTATTGCTCACCAATCAGTGAGTTTGAGTACATTTGTAAAGCCCAACAGTTCACCACCCAAAGAGCTTTATAAAAAGACAAAAGACTACTGAAAATATGACACATGCAGGTTGAGGAAAGCCTGATGAATATTCTCCTACCTGAGAGTCAAATGGAGACTGTCATACCAAGGGACCAACAAGCCTCCTGTAAAGTGGGGAAACACTACTGGACTTTGCTACAAACATCTTAATACTCACTTGTTATGTCCCTGTAGCTCAATCAGGAGGTCAGCTGACTGACCATTGGAGTCAATTCAGCCTGAGATGAAGGGTGCAGGTCCAGTCTTCCTTCTGAGCAAGCAGAGTGGCAGTCCTGGCAGCGAAGCAGAATTGCAGCCCTTCTTCTGTAGAATCCACAGGTCTAAGAGTGTACTGAAATGTTGGGTCTGCCGATCCGATATTTCTATCTGGTGCCTTCTTTGAAGTAGGAGAAGTTTCTAGTGAATTCTGTTTGAAGTCCTTGAGGTTTCCTGCCTTCCCTGCAAGCTGGCTGCATGAACAATGAAGTAGTGACAAGTCCTTTGTGTGAACGCAAGTCACAGCCTATTCATTTGTAAGTGGGCCTGTGCCCAGCACTGTAAGTCATCATGCCAGGTGATGGCCCATCCAGGCACACCTAATCCCTCTATTGTGGAGCTGTCTGGGAGGAATAAATAAAGTCCAAGTGTCAACTACACCCAGTCATGTGACTCAGGAACAGGCTGCAGGCACCAGATGGGGCAAGCAAATGGCAACTTTCTAAAAGTGCCATTTTCAGAATTGTAACTAAAAATCCAACTTTACCATTCAAGAGGATTTTAATCACAGTTTCACCAAACATGAAATGTTTACCTGTTCCCAATCAAATGTTAGCACATATTAGATATAATAAGGCAACCCAATGTTATCCTATGGGAGAGGTAGGTCTCACAGTACTGAAAAACGAATGTAGGCATTTTTCACTGCCAGGACATGTGAAACTTAAGAGTACATGTCCAACATCTGTACCGTGCACTCTGGGCCCTGTAGGACCTACCCTTGGGTGACCTATATGCATTAAATAGGAAGGTTTAGGCCTGGCAGAAGGTTTATTTTGCCAGGTTGAAAGGTTTAAAACTGCAAACACTGGCAGAACTGATGCATGCATAAAGGGGTACTTAATTGGGTGGCACAATCAGTGCCGCAGGCCCAGTGGTAGTATTTAATTTACAGGCCCTGGTATATGTGGTACCACTTTACTATGAACTTACAAGTATATTATATGTGCCAATTGGGTGTAGGCCCCTTTTACCATTCATAATGGAACCACCACAAGTGCTTGAGCACTGGTTAGCTGTGGTAAAGTGCACGGAGTCCTATGGCCAGAAAAAACGCAATGAGCAAAAACTGAGGAGGAAGGCAAAGGGTTTTGGGGGAAGACCACCCTAAGGCTGACAGGTCTAACACACCTGCACACAGGACCTTACCATTAACAACCATGGACAGATGAAGCTCTCACAGGTTGATTGCAGCAGATCACACTTCTTTTCTGCAGTACATCACCATGGATACAGCACTGTTAAACCACTATATATCCAAATCCAATCCAGATTTCCTTTATTCAGCTTTAACGACCATGAAAACACATAAAACAATACAGCGCATCACAAATAAGTACATCCAGTGATCAACCAAATATGTAAATCAAATTGAAACAAGATTATTACAGTTGTATAAAACAATTAATCATTCTCGTATGCTAAAATATAAAAGCCATTGTAAAAGCCCAGAACGAGCAGCACATATGTTATAAAATAAAAGCAGGGCATATCTAAGTTTCCTACAGTAAAATAACATGTGCAGCTGCTTAAAGGGTAATAGCAGTGGGCCAAGAAAGGCCTTGGTTTTACCAGTAGTCTCTAAGTGCTATCCTATTGCTTTTGCTCTAATTTACCAGTTCCCATGTAAGTATTTAGCAACAGCACATACAACTGACCCTCTTGTTTCTGTATGTAGCAGCATAAGCATTGGAAGATACTGTCTGCACTCCAGTTGTCTGCAGGTTGGAATAATCCAACTTTTCCTGGGCTGGTTGCAGTGCTTAATTTGTAAATAAAAAGGTGCTGGTGCCCAAAGCCCTCCTCTTAAACTTGCGGCTGCTGCAATTAAATGTGTGAACACGGAATACTGAGGCGGCATAATCCTCAAGCCATCTCGGGCCTCTTCAATCCACATAAAGCCACTCCCTTCCCCTTCAGCTCACTCTTGCAGCTTTCTACTTTCTCCCTGTATGACGCTTTTTTGTTTTTCTCTTCCTCCGTCTTTCTCATATGTATCTTTTGCTCACAGCAAATGCTTGAGGCAGAAGAATAAGCCCCGGCCCTAAAAAATAAGTGCCGGTGCTCAGTACCGGAAACAACAAGCACAAATTAAACACTGGCTGGTTGTAGCCGTGGCAGAAAAAGATAGTCGGCAAGGACTCCTCTGCCTGCAGGCATACTAGATACACTGTTCTTTTATCAGTGTTGGATTTCCATTTAGAGCAGAAAGATAGGAGGGGTAGCGTGCCGTAGCGGAACTTAAGATATTGCTGTCTGGCGAGAAGGGTGTGCATGTAATCAAGAAAAGGCTCAAATTCAATATAGGGTTTGAACTCAAGAAAAGTAATAAAGAGGGAGCCATAGTTTGCTTCCCTCATGTCCTGTTCCCACTTCCAGCCACAGTGCACTCCTGTAAGGGTTTCCCTAGTGAGTTGTGGGGTGTCCCTAAACCATAATTCACGAGGCCAAGGTCAGTGAGCATGTCTTCCGCTAAACATATTTATTTGATTTAACATGATTTATCAAATGTGAATATTTTTTTTAAAGCCTGATAATAACCCTGGAGGACAGGGTGTACTTTAATCTGCACCAGTAGAGCAAAAGTCATAGCTGGGCCTTATAGGCCAGTGGTGCAAGACCCATGTCCTGGGATAATGGTACTAAGGGAGTGCTTTTGGGGAGACTAACTAAGGCTCTTGGGAAATTATTCTCTGCCATGCTCAGCCATAGATGTTGAGCCTCAGATCTCTGTTCCATATAGTGCACTACCGTCTGCCTTGACTCTGTATATTTTTAAGACCGGTATTATATGCCTGGCTGTGGAAGATTTATAGAGTCTTCAGATCGGTTAATTTAACCTGTTGGGACTAGGACATATGTTTTCTTAAAGTAATTTTCAGATAGTTACACACAGTGACTCCTTCTAGAGGTTGACCCTCAGGCATAATGGGGCCTCTAAAAGATCTGTGGGGGCTTATGGTCATGAACTTTATCTTTAACTGGCTGATAACCAGCCCTTGGTCGACACAAAATGCCACAAACCTGTTAACAGGCGTTTGGAGGGCTACTGGGGTTTTAGAAACCAAAAAAGTGTTATCTGCAAATAGGACTAGGGGGATCTTCCTGCCAGCAACCCTGAGGAAATTGTTCACGTCATCCTTCAGGTAGGCACCACATCATTTAGATACAACGAGGACAGGGTTGGAGCGAAAACGCCCCCTGGCGAACACCCTTGTTGACTCCTATCCAGTCTGTTAGTTCACCTCTGGTGTCATATCAGACTTGGGCATAGGTGTCATGATGTAAACGCATAGGAATGTTCAAAAGGTCAGGGGTCATCTTGCTGACCCTCCCATAATTTGCAGCGGTGGACCAGTTTGAATGCCAATCTGAGGTCCACGAATATTAGATATATACTCTAGGGAGGGTCCAACACTCTCTTTCTAGATGCCCTAGTTTGAGGAATATGGGTTACCAAGAAGGTGTGGACCCCTTATAGTGACCTCGGGGAATAAAGTTTAGCAACAAAATATTGGTAAACCCATATAACAGTTAATTAGTTCATATCTTGCGTTTCACACTTCAAGTTTAAGTTAACACATCCAGCCAAGTCGGTGCATCCAGTGGAAATTTATTGTGAAACACATGGAGGATGAAAAGTCATATGAAGTACATAAGAGATGAGCAAACGCCGACACGTGTTTCGCCCCCTAGTGGTATCTATACCTGGGGCTTTCTCAAGGCTGTAAGAATACAAAAGCAAATTGAGAACAAGCATTCTTCTTGTCAAGAGGCAAGAAAAAGAGTTACGAAGGATCACCCTAACTGATATATGGGTTTACCAATATTTTGTTGCTGAATATTAGATTGTGGGGGTTATTACAACTTTGGAGGAGGTGTTAATCCGTCCCAAAAGTAACGGTAAAGTGACGGATATACCACCAGCCGTATTACAAGTCCATTATATCCTATGGAACTCGTAATACGGCTGGTGGTATATCCGTCACATTTGGGACGGATTAACACCTCCTCCAAAGTTGTAATAACCCCCATAGATGGGAATTGTCTTTTATGACTCTCTTCCAGTCAATAGTCATGAACCTAAAGACCTGGTCGATGGTGCTTATTTGGCTTCTAAACTCTGCTTGCAAATATGACAGAGCTCCCTGGGCCTCAATCCAGTAATTAAGCTGGAACATGATGTCTACATTGATAAGGCTGATCGGTTTATAGTTCAGGGGAGTATCTCTTGGACCCTTATTGTAAACTGGTTTCGGATCCCTCCCATTCCCCCATTATCAGGATGGTTACCTTGGTTACATAGTGCATACAGTTCTCAATAATCAGATAAGAGAAGATCCCCGGGGACCCCATCTGGCCCCACGGCCTTTCCGGCTGCTATGGGCTTAATTGCCCTCATGGTCTCATTTAATCCAATTTTAGTGCATCTAGTGTGAGATTTACACGTGACGTGATTGGGTTGCTCAGTTTGTGCTTTGACTTCTGGTTCAAGCCATCATCTGCTCTGGCTAGGTTCGTCTGAGGAATTATGGGCCAGATGTACGTATCATCAGCTTTGCAAACACCCATGTATGAAAGTGTGCTTTACACTTTATGCGATTCCCAGTGGGTCACAAATAGACCTACCTCATTAATTTTCATGAGGTAGGTCTTGTCTTGCGACCCATTGGTAATCACTAAAATTATAGGGATGGTGGCCTGCTGGGGTCAGCAGACCACCATGTCTGTGATTGCTTTTCAGTAAAACAATGTTTTGTTCGCTGCCAGGCCTTTTCCCCCTCAGGTGCCAGGCCTTTTTTTGGCTATTTGGGGCAGTTCACGCTTAGGCTCTCATAACGTTTTGTCCACATAAGCTACCCATGCCAAATTTGCGTCCTTGAATGTTACAGATAATGGGACAAAGAGGAATATGTAGGTGAGCTAAGATTGCACCTCTGTTGTCTACATCATTTCTTAACATATGAACGATGAAATTTTGCTAGCAAATGTGATAAGTTCAGTAGTGTAATGTATAGTGTACTTACATAGCGCTTTATGCTGCAGTGTGGTGTGTCGGAGTTCACTGACACATTCATAGCACACTACACTGTGAAGGAGTGTTTGTTTGGCAGTGTTGCCATTGTTGAGGGCCTATTTGGGAAGCATTTTTGTCATGCTTAAGTGACCAAAGAGTTGGTCTTGTCTTGTGATGGGACGCTGTGGTAGGCGGTACAATGTAGGAGGAAGTGTAAGAAATAGACAAAGAAAGTTATGGTTGTATTCAGCTTGCAGCTATGTTCAGCTCTATATGTTCTTTATTATGAAAATGATTTTGTTTGAATTTATAATCCACTTTGTGGGCAGATTACAAAACGCATGTCAACCACTCTGAAGTCATGTGAGTTGGGGCGATTAGCAGGATCGGGATAAACCAAGATCTGCCTGGATTATCTGCATTGTGGTCATGCTATATCAGATTGTGACTGGGAGATGATTAGCAATTGCTCACAGAATGGGATGGTCGGAACTTGCAGAGATAGGCTGCATCTGAGTCCTCATCTGGGCCAGCACTGTGCGGCAGATCTCTTCACCAATTGACTGTCTGATTACTTTGATACTGAGTGGTTGGCTAAGGTGGATTCAGCTACATTTTGAGTGGTATAAAGTGTCCAGCGGGCATTGTGTCTGATAAGGTGGTATTTCAGGTATATATGTGTATTCATTATGGAGCCTGCACTGCTCACAGTCAGCTGAGGTAAATATCAATTGTTATAGGTCCTTAGGCAGGACCAGACCGTTCCAGTTGCTTCTATCGTCTTTTGCTTGAATGCCTTTAATGTTTGGCTTGCACCAAGGAAAATCTGCATGTGGAGTATTCAAATGTAGGTTTCAAATATTTGTGGGTGTTCTTGTGGAGAATGCTGGCTTGGCAGTGCCTAATTTGAGCAGGTTATGACCGTCTCTCACATGGTGTCACTGTTTGTGTAATTTTTAGATGAGCTGGGCAACAGCCAATTCAATAATTCAATATACATCAAAAACAACTGATACCTGCCACCCAAGCCATTCTCATACCTCTGAGGGCCTAGAACAGTCTGAATTGCCACACTAGTAGGAGTTTGATGGCTAATTGTTGTGTTGGTACTGCCAGCGGCAGCCCTGGCAGGGGCAATGGGTGCTGCAAACTGCAGTGATCTCCTTACGAGGGACCTGGCACTTGTTATTTTACAACTTAAGCACTGTGTACTGGTCCAGTCATCTTTCACTGTGTGAACTGTAGTGATTAGGCTATAACTCAGCAGTTACATTAGGGGTCCAGTATTCAGGTTGAACTATAGTTTTAAGGCTGAATTTTAGATGTCCCTTTGTATTTCGTATCTTGCCGGAAAAGGCATTCCAGAATTCTGCTGTTTGTAGCGGGAAGGCTGATATAGCAGTAGTCTTTTCTTTTTTTGTTGGTCAAACTATTTGTATTGGTTTTCGAATCAATACATAAACAGTCACGAAATGCCCACCATGTGGCCTACACCATAAGTAAAGCTAATGACAAGAACAGTGTTATATTCCTAAGAAGGCCATATAGACGCCTCTATAATTAACACATTAATAGAAAGCTACATCTATGACTTTGCATCTCCGTATAATCATTTAGAAACCAAAAACACATTTATATAACATTACAACCCAAATGGGTTATCAATTACAGCTTGCATGATCAGGTCATAACTACAAAATATTCCATGAAGGGTGTTCCCGGGCGGAATACAAGGGGAACATCTCAGCAGGGCGTCTCGGGGATCTAAAGAAGGGATCATATCTGAAAAAGGTGCAGGGTCCTCATGCAGGTGGGACATGAAAACAGAGAAACGCCCCTCGAGAGATACTGCACCATAAGTCCCCATATATAATCAACATTTTTCCTGGAGGCAATCATAATATCGTTCAGCCATCCATGGTAAGGGTGTGCCACAAGTGTGCATGCCATTGTGACAATGGTGGGACTTCAGGTTTCTAACAGGCTGATGCCAAAGTCATCTAAGTGGCACTGAGGCATAACCAATGAATAGACTTGTCCCATTGCGTCTGGTGTTTAAGGGATGGGTCTTTAAGGCCCAATAAGACATTTCATGGTGTCTGGGGTATGGGGTAGCCCTGTATCTCTTTAATTGGAGCCAGAATTTCCACCCATTAAGGGCGCATGGTTGGACAGTTCCAGCAGATATACTAAAAATCTCCCAGTAGGCCATATCATCTCCAGCATCTGTCTGAGGTATTGGGAAAGGTTTTCCACAGTTTCGCAGGGTATAGGTACCAGACATAGATAACTTTGTAGCAATGGTCTTTTTTTAATTAGAAAGGCATATGATGATACAGGATGCTGCCCTTGACCATAGTGTTCTGTTTGTAAAGTACATTCAGTTTAAAAATCAGGATTGACTGATGATGTCACATATGACGTGGGTATGTTGAGCTGCCATGGAAATTACAAGTGGGTTTTATTTTGTACGAGAGAGTAGTGCTCTATGTAAGCTCTTCTAACTTTAAAGCTGACATTGTGGTCGAGTAAGTCATTATTCTACGAAGGCAGCCAGCTCAATCGCAAAAGGTTCCTTTAATTCAAACGTACATAAAATTAGACCATTATATATGTAATACAAATTGCTAGTTTATATTCAGGGACATTACACAGAGTTATACCTTTTTTTAATCTCAAATGCTCAAAATAATGTACCGTATTTTGAAGCTGCGTATTTAGGATTGAGAATGGATATCCAAATATTTAATAGTTACCTTTCCAAGAGTTAATGTTCGTAATTACTGGCTCACTTCCGTTTTCTGTATTGGAGAAACAATTAGGCAGCAAAATAGGATAAGACTCTCGTAGCTGTAAGCGATGATTAACAGAATTTAGTACCCTATTCCGCAAAAGTCAATAAGTGTTATTTGCTTCAGACAATGATTAAGCTGCCTGCTTACTAGTTTTTCGTACTTCATCAAGGCTTGCCCCTCTGGCTTGAGCTTAAAAATAGCAGCCCCATTAAACAGCTTCAAGATACCAGACTAGCATTTCTAACACGTGAATCTGAAAGTGTTCTATTACAATATCAAGTTTTAAATAATATTGTCCTGCCAAAACAACTAGCCAGAATATTGTCTGCTACTCAGTGCTTAATTTGTGTGAGTGCTTTCTGATGTTTGGCACTCTGACTTATTTCATAACACCGGCATATAAAGCACTCTACCACATGGTGGCGCCGTCAGTCTATTTTAGTTTTTCAAGGAAATTAGTCCATTATTTAAAAAATGAAATATATGATTAGGTATAATAACACCAGGGTGTTCAAGCCATTCTTATAGGTTTGGGTTACCTAGTACAGTTCAAATGGTAACATCTGTAGGACTGTAATGCAGTCATCACTAGTATGAATATTGGACAGCGCTGCCAGGAGCCTGAAAAGAGCACAAGCAGCACTGGCTTCCTGAGAAAAATCTTGGACCCTGGTACTTGCTATTTTACAAATTAAGCACTGTAAAATATGAAAAACCATGGGAATATTTTTAAATGTCAATGTTAACATGTTCCAGATGTTTGCTTTTAAAAAAGTGTCCAAGACGTTACATGAAGTAATTGAAAAATAAAGTTCATTTTGTTCAGTGATTATTGAGACACCTTTATAGCTTTCTGGATCAGCATCTGTAGCTAAAATTGGATTATTGCTAAAAAATGTTTTGTTTTTGCTTAAAAAATAGAAAGGAAGGTAGAAGAATATGTGTTAAAGGGGCAATGCAAAAAATGCTTAAGAGTCTGTTCTTGAAGATAAGTATACAGAGAGCTGTGACCAACGGGCTGCAGCAGTGGTTCTTAGCCTTTTAATTCTGAGGACCCCAAATAATCATTAGTGCAGTCTAGGGACCACCACTGTGTTATTACTGGAAGCTGGGGGCCCTGGTCTCAGCATGTTCCATGAGTTGCACCACAAACCAATACACACAAATACCTAAACAAGCATTCCTCAAACAAATACACAAACAATTTAATGTTTTATTTATTTCCAAAACAAATATTTTAAAAAAAAATCGAAATTCTAATTTTAAATGGGAAGGTTGGAGCTTTTCTAAATTCACTACAGGTCACTAATTGTCCATACTATATTCCGTTAGATGTACTTGCACTGTTCACACGAATCAATCTGAGGATACCAAGTACATTTTTAGCCCACATTTCAAATTCCTTCACCTTTCCAGAACATTTTACATTTTGCTTCTTATTTATATGCAGTTTATTGATATTTTCATTTTATTTCATTTCCTGGTCAATCGTGGACTCCCTGAGAAGGTTGTGCGGCTCACCAGGTGTCCCTGGAGACGGGTTAAGAACACTGGGCTACAGAATTAAATCAATACAAATTAATTTCGGTGCAGGCACTACAGTGCGATGGGATATTGATTACAGAGGTTCTGTAGAAGCAGGTGTTATAAGCACTCAGCTTTTTTTTTTTAAAGAGAAAATGAAGTTTGGATAATGGTTCAAACTTTTAGATCCAGATTCTGAGAGACCGTACAATAAAGTGGCAGTTTTAGTAAGTTGAGGTTTCCAACCACGGTGTGTTGTGTCGGTACTAACGAAAGTCAATTCATGAAAAGGCCAGAGGTAGCGGAAGTGACATCACACAACATTTGACCTTTACGCTTACACACACACATCTACACATACACACACAGTCACACATATACACACTCTCTCTCACATAAACACTCTCTCACCTGCACGAATGCACACAACAAACATCCAAAAGCATTTTTCTTTTTTGTTCTAAGCTCTGCTGCCCGGGAGGGTTATATTCCAGTTAATTGTACTCCGTTTTTTATTACACTAATAGTGAATATTGTATTACTATCCACTATTAGTGTAATAGAAAATGACAAAAAAAACAGAGATTGAAACCCCACGGATATCCATAAGGACGAGCTTCCCCTGTGTTTCTGGCACTCATTTTTCTATTTTTGAGGTCTGAGATCACAAATGCAGTCCCAGGGATCACAAGAGGCAAGCCAGGGGTCTCAGCAGCAGCCCCTCGTGACCCCTAAATGACGTCCATGCCGGTAGTAAACATTAAGTAACCCCATTGAGTATTCCAACTCCTTACTGTTAAGGCATGCCTTACCTACAAATGCAAGTACAACAGATGGTGGACGGAATAAAGAACAAATCAAACATTCACCCCCAGTCACAGATCTGGATTTAATCCATCAGTTTTTCAGCGATGCAAATCAGTCTTTGCCCTGTTCTTCATGGGAACAGTCCCGCCTGAACTGCCAGGCCAGGTCCTCTCTGGACCAGAAACAAGAACCCTGAGACCGGTTTCATGGTATCACCCTTCATCAGCCAGGCTAGCTTGAATCTGGTGGCACAGCCAGCAAGGGACCCACGTCTGGGCATACCCTTCCCACTTGGGGCGACAAATGCAGAAACCACAGATAATGAACGGAATGCAGAACAAATCAAACATTCACCCCCAGTCACAGGTCTGGGTTTAATCCATCAGTTTTTGTGCTTGCCACGCCATTCCAGTTTGGACTCAGCCTACAAAGCATGTAGGTTTGTACTGTAAGATTTAAAACTACAGCCCTCGAATGGACTCGCGTTTCTTCCCCTCTACCAGCATGGCTTCCCAGGGCACTTCTGGCTTCCAAAGGTGTTTACAGTCCCCTCTTTTTCTACAGTAGCAGCAACCAGCTCTATAGAAGTTTCTAGCCCTATAAGCCTGTCAAAACCACAGTAATTCTGGATTTAAAAAAAAAGTAGTTGCACAATCGCAAATGTATTTGTGCACACAGCGTCGAGCAGCCTCAAAGTGCCAACAGGTTATTCACTCAGGATCGTTTGTGTATATACATGCAACATAAAAGTAAAATCTGAAAACCTCTGATCATATTCAGGATGTCCCCGTTTGAACAATTCTGTTGGAGAAGTCACACGATAGAGGAATAATGTTAACCATGTGTATTTATTTAATGTCTGTGGAGTACACATCATACACATATCGTTGCCAGCAGCTCTTGATGTTTTTTGTTTATGTTTGGTATGCAGACAGCATTTTACAGAAAATAAACGTGAATATGTACCGGCTAAGCTAACACAGACCACACTGAAAAGGCAACACGCTACCAACCATGGAATACAATTGGGGTGTGTTCTCACTTTCCTGGGCTGGTCTATACTAACGCAACATGGACGCAACAAGGTGTGCCTCGTTCCCCGGCCTGATTGGTTGCTGGTTCAGCCAAGAAGTGGAATCTGGGAAATGTAGTTTCTGGCTTCATAACGACCAGCAGCATTCCATTAGGAGAACCTGGCCTGACTCTCCGAATTGTGCTTGTGCATTACAACTGACATTAACCGCAGATGTGGACCCTTGCAGTGGTTGTCCACTGCTTTCCCAGCCTAACAGTGCCAAACTCGGCTGGCCTCTTCCATCTACAGATGAATGTTCTAAAGTGAAAAAGGTTGCTATTTTGCTACCCGCCTTCTTTGCTAAGACTGCAACCCATACAGCATCCCGGTAAGATCTATATTCTTAACCTACCATTTTTGACTTTGCTACCCTGTCAACGCATGTGCCTTGTTGCATGTGTTTGTTTTTCTAACCATTTATTATGGAAGCCTTCTTGTCTTACCAAAATCAGAGCGCAACACAAGACTGATTAACAAGTTATTTGCAGATTAAAAAGTTTGCCCCATGATGTACATCCTTCTTGGGTCGCTATGATCTGCACCGTTGCTTGGTTTTAGGATTGCACTTATATTTTGACTGAAAGGTTAAAAATGAAGTTGGAATATAAATGATCATGTTGCGTTGTGATATAAGTCCATTAATGGGGAAAGTTTACTACAAAAAGATAAACAGCTTTTTGTTTTGTACATTTTTAAAGGGTCGTAGGGTCATCTAGGGCAATAGAGTTAATAATTTGAGTTTAAAATAGTTATCCATAATGTTAAATATAAAAATATATTAAATTAGGACCATATTAGAATACTAACCTATCAGTTAGATTGGTTGGTCCACTGGAGAAGCTTATTTTGCACCATTTGAAGAATCCGCACAAAATATTTAATGACATGTGAACAAATATCCTTTGCTTCCCGAATATTTTAGTGCAGGGTGGGTACGGGACTGAAGAGAGAGAGTGGTAGGCAGGAGGGGTCCCATTCTGGAAAAATTTATAGAAAATGCCCATAGTATGTTTTTGAGGGTTGCTTTAATGTCTGAAGACAATGGCCTGATATTTCCCACGCTCATAGGGGATACTGGCATCAGTGTGCTTTTCCAAATTTGGTAACATTCCATAAAGACTGTGTAAATAAAACCTCCCTATTAACCTTTTCTGCAGTCTTCCCCTCCTGTTCCCCATTACTTTTCACCTCCTCTCTTGCTCCACCAATTGGGTGTGCAGATTCCATTTCCTGCCTTCATTCTCCTTAAGCTCCCCCACCTGCTACTGATAGCCTCAGCTGTTACCATTACCGTGCCTTCATCTCTATCCACTCTCCATCTTCCTGCTGTTCACCCCTTCACTTTCAAACCTCAGCTCCACCATATTCCCTGAATCCGGTGCTGCACAGCCAGTGAGGGGTTTGCATTCTCATCACCTGATACCTCCCTTCTTTTCTCGCTTCATGTGTCATCCCGTGGGATAATATGGGCTACCTCCCATGTCCACCTTCTGCTTTTTTATCCTTTCCAAACCACTTCTCCAGTTTGCACCTACATTTTTATGTGGTTGTGTCTCCTGCATTTCTTTTAAAGGGCTCCACAGCCAACCAAACCTCTCTTCCATTCCTCACTTGCTCCACTTTGGGTTACGCAGTGATGTCTGGCACTTACTACCTTCACTTCTTGCTTGGAACCCTTGACTTCTCTCCACCTTCAACATTTTCCTCCTTGACTCTCATCATTGTTTGACCCGTTCCTGAGAGGTGCCTCTCCGACTATCTCGCACCGTCTGCCCTCGGGTGTTCTGGTCACACCAAGGTCATTCTGTTTTGTTACTGCTCACCCTGAGCAGTGTCCTAGTCTGCATACTGTCGGCCTTTACACCTTACAAACATCTCTGTGCATCTCCTCATCCTCCAGCTGTGCTGAGTGCACTGGTGCTACACATCTGTTGGCGTTCACAAGGTTGCTTAAAACGTTTCCTTTTTGTAATTTTCAGTACCCCTAGCCTTTGTTACTTGCTCTCCATGTATTCTTCATGACATTTACTTTTTCCTAATATCACTCTACCTTTTTAAGTTTTATTGTACTTAATATATTTCTCTGCTGTAGTTACACTTTGCAGTGGTGTTAATGTTTAAGTCACTACTATGTAGCCATGTTCAAAATCAAATTATTGACTGAAGAGTTTTAAGTAACACTACAGGGAGTGCAGAATTATTAGGCAAATGAGTATTTTGACCACATCATCCTCTTTATGCATGTTGTCTTACTCCAAGCTGTATAGGCTCGAAAGCCTACTACCAATTAAGCATATTAGGTGATGTGCATCTCTGTAATGAGAAGGGGTGTGGTCTAATGACATCAACACCCTATATCAGGTGCGCATAATTATTAGACACCTTCCTTTCCTTTGGCAAAATGGGTCAAAAGAAGGACTTGACAGGCTCAGAAAAGTCAAAAATAGTGAGATATCTTGCAGAGGGATGCAGCACTCTTAAAATTGCAAAGCTTCTGAAGCGTGATCATCGAACAATCAAGCGTTTCATTCAAAATAGTCAACAGGGTCGCAAGAAGCGTGTGGAAAAACCAAGGCGCAAAATAACTGCCCATGAACTGAGAAAAGTCAAGCGTGCAGCTGCCACGATGCCACTTGCCACCAGTTTGGCCATATTTCAGAGCTGCAACATCACTGGAGTGCCCAAAAGCACAAGGTGTGCAATACTCAGAGACATGGCCAAGGTAAGAAAGGCTGAAAGACGACCACCACTGAACAAGACACACAAGCTGAAACGTCAAGACTGGGCCAAGAAATATCTCAAGACTGATTTTTCTAAGGTTTTATGGACTGATGAAATGAGAGTGAGTCTTGATGGGCCAGATGGATGGGCCCGTGGCTGGATTGGTAAAGGGCAGAGAGCTCCAGTCCGACTCAGACGCCAGCAAGGTGGAGGTGGAGTACTGGTTTGGGCTGGTATCATCAAAGATGAGCTTGTGGGGCCTTTTCGGGTTGAGGATGGAGTCAAGCTCAACTCCCAGTCCTCCTGCCAGTTCCTGGAAGACACCTTCTTCAAGCAGTGGTACAGGAAGAAGTCTGCATCCTTCAAGAAAAACATGATTTTCATGCAGGACAATGCTCCATCACACGCGTCCAAGTACTCCACAGCGTGGCTGGCAAGAAAGGGTATAAAAGAAGGAAATCTAATGACATGGCCTCCTTGTTCACCTGATCTGAACCCCATTGAGAACCTGTGGTCCATCATCAAATGTGAGATTTACAAGGAGGGAAAACAGTACACCTCTCTGAACAGTGTCTGGGAGGCTGTGGTTGCTGCTGCACGCAATGTTGATGGTGAACAGATCAAAACACTGACAGAATCCATGGATGGCAGGCTTTTGAGTGTCCTTGCAAAGAAAGGTGGCTATATTGGTCACTGATTTGTTTTTGTTTTGTTTTTGAATGTCAGAAATGTATATTTGTGAATGTTGAGATGTTATATTGGTTTCACTGGTAATGATAAATAATTGAAATGGGTATATATATTTTTTTGTTAAGTTGCCTAATAATTATGCACAGTGATAGTCACCTGCACACACAGATATCCCCCTAACATAGCTAAAACAAAAAACAAACTAAAAACTACTTCCAAAAATATTCAGTTTTGATATTAATGAGTTTTTTGGGTTCATTGAGATTATGGTTGTTGTTCAATAATAAAATTAATCCTCAAAAATACAACTTGCCTAATAATTCTGCACTCCCTGTAATTTAAGATGCTTATCTAGGCTCGACGCTTCTATAGTCCTTATATAAGAATTCCTTTCCAATGAAGGTGAGTTTCAGAAACTAAAATAAAAAATCAATGGGTTGTTCATGTTTTCTTTCACCTACGTTGCTGACCAAAAGTCACAATCTAAATTTTATTCTGGCAAAACAGAAAAAGCCTTTAAGAATGCTGTTAATTCCGGAGCTTTAACTGACTCTCGGAAAATCTGTAATCCCAGCTTTAAAGAATTGAGTCCCTCGATGGTTCTCTTTCATTAGTAAATCAATGACTGCCTACATAATAAAAATCAAAAATGTAATCTATTTTTATTTTCGATTATGCTCCTGTGTTAACAATAGATCTTAATTTATTCAGAACCCGATGGAAGATGGAGATATATTAATTATCTTTTATTGGACCATATTTATACCAGATAACTAATTTCTTTTATAAAACACATTTTCACCATAAAAAATCCAGATGAGGCTGCTATATCTAATAATTTGTGTTCCTATATGCAGCTGTAAGTGTTTGTTAGTTCCTATGCTGCGAAGAAAACAAAGACTTCTAAGGCCCCGTACATTTAATAACTGAAGCACATTAAATCTCCGGACTATTATCTGAAGCATCCAGTATATTAACTGATTTAATTAATGCAAAATTGAGCAAAATAAGGTAGCTATATTGAATGCAAATAATATTCGTATAAAGGTCAAACCTAAATTAGTTGACAGTAGAAATAGGGCTGGCTGATTGTTGAACTATTTAGAAAACGAAAAAAGAAATACTAATTAACTTAGTAATCACACAGACAATATATAGTCTTAGTTACAACATATACATTTGAACAATAATATAAATCTCTATACACAGAACAAACTCATCCTTCTCAATGTGCTCTTGGGTACTACCTTGAAAACATTACAAATTGTCGAGGGGTAGTCTAAATCATAACAATCTAAAGAGACAACATTGCTGTGTGAAAGACTAACAGTGCCATTTTCTCTAATAACAAAACCAAGATCCCTATTCTAGATTGTGCCTTCATTAAATAGGTACCAGTAGAATAGATACCAGTAGAATAAGTACCAGTAGAATAGGAACTTAAGGCCCTGAAAAAACGAGTGTAATAAGCTGGAAAGAAAATGGTGTATGGGCTACGAACTGCATTATAATCTAAATATGCAGCCCTGTTGCACATATATTAATTAACTTTCAAAAGATTTGAAGCTATGTCCTTTCAGAAGCAGATTCTTGGGGAGATGGGGGGGTCTAAGAACCCTACCAGGGACGTATTGGAACTATACAAAAGGATTGCGTGACTAGCAGTGAATAGTAACTTCCCACTGCCTTCCCAAAACCTTTGTGATAATTTGACAGATTTATTCTTTCCAAAATTAGTGATCTAGCCATACAAGTACTACTATAGAAGGCTCTATCACCTTAAATACCATTGTCACCATTGCTCTGGCATGGTCTGTGTTAGACTTTTCATCCTTGACGTGGTCTCCCTTAACTTTTTGCCTCTGTTCCCCAGGTTGTTGATGTGTGCTGGACTCTGATTTCACTGTTTTTGTTACTCTGGGCACTTTACCACTGCTAACCAGTGCTAAAGTGCAAGTGCTCCTTTACAAAATGTGTATGTGATTGGTTTATCCATGATTGGCATATTTGATTTATTAGTAAGTCCCTAGTACAGTGCACTAGAGGTGCCCAGGGCCTGTAAATCAAATGCTACTAGTGGGCCTGCAGTACTGGTTGTGCCACCCACATAAGTAGCTCTGTAATCATGTCTCAGACCTGCCACTGCAGTGTCTGTGTGTGCAATTTTAACTGTAAATTCGACTTGGCAAGTGTACCCACTTGCCAGGCCTAAACCTTCCCTTTTCTTACATGTAAGACACCCCTAAGGTATGCCCTAGGTATCCCCAAGGGCAGGGTGCAGTGTATGGTTAAGGTAGGACATATAGTGATGTGTTTTATATGTCCTGACAGTGAAATATTGCTAAATTCGTTTTTCACTGTTGCAAGGCCTGTCCCTCTCATAGGTTAACATGGGGGCTACCTTTAATCTGATTAAAGTGTAGATTCCCTTTGGGAGCGGATGGACATGTGGAGTTTGGGGTCTCTGAGCTCACAATTTAAAAATACATCTTTTAGTAAAGTTGATTTTAAGATTGTGTGTTTGAAAATGCCACTTTTAGAAAGTGAGCATTTTCTTTCTCATACCATTTCTGTGACTCTGCCTGTTTGTGGATTCCCTGTCCGAGTCAGTTTGACAGTTGGGCTGGTTGCACCTCACACTAGACAGTGACACAAAGGGAGCTGGGGTGTAGCCTGCATATCCTGATGAGCCATCTGTGCTAGGAGGGAGGGGAGGAGTGGTCATTCACACCTGAAAGGGCTGTGCCTGCCCTCACACAATGCAGTCTCCAACCCCCTGGTGAGTGTCTGGGGCCTGGCCTGGGCAAGGCAGGATTTCACATTCCCAAGAGACTTTACTTTGAAGTAGGCCTACTTCAAAGGAGAAATTGGGTATAAAAAGGGCACCCAAACCCACAGACTTGAGAAACACTTCTGGAACCAAGAGGAACCTCTGCCTGGAGGAGAGCTGAACAGCTGAGAAAGAAGAGCTGCCCTGCCTGTGACTGTGCATTGTGGAGCTATCCTGCAGTTGCTGCTTCTGCCAGAGTAAGAGGGCAAAGACTGGACTTTGTGTGCCTTCCATCTTGAGAAGAAATCTCCAAGGGCTTGATCTAGAGCTTGCCTCTTGTTGTTTGAAGTCTCAGGGACAGCAAAGACTTCTCTCTGCCAGCACCTGGAGTCTCTGGAGAAACTCCTACTCTGCCCTGTGGTGCTTATCCAGTTCCTGGGACCCTGAAAGGAGAAGCTGGCAGCCTAAAGACAAGAAAATCCACGGACAGAGCGCTGTGCGGGGAAAAGATTGACGCGAATCCGATCTGCGGCTGAAAAAACGACGCGCCGCCAGCTCCGCAGCTGAGAAACGACGCTCGCAGGAAACGCGACCGAAGAATCAACGCATGGAGCAGGAGAAACAACGCACAGCATCGCTGACGGAGGCTGGGAGATCACAACCTGCGCTGCAGGATTTTCAGATCATCGTGCGGCTGGATTTTTTACTCAAGTACCGCCGTGCGGAGTTATTTTTGACGCACACCCGCCCGTGCGGGGTTATTTTTGACGCACACCAGGTACAGTTTCACTCTAGCAGCGCTAGTGTGTTTTTAAAACTACTTAAAGACTCTTTTTGATTTTTAATTGATAACTTGACTTGTGTATGGTGAATTTTTGTCGTTTTGGTCTTGTTTTGTTTAGATAAATATTTCCTATTTTTCTAAACTGGTGTTGTGTCATTTTGTAGTATTTTCATTAAGTTACTGTGTGTGTTGGTACAAATACTTTACACCTAGCACTCTGAAGTTAAGCCTACTGCTCTGCCAAGCTACCAAGGGGGTAAGCAGGGGTTAGCTGAGGGTGATTCTCTTTTATCCTGACTAGAGTGAGGGTCCTTGCTTGAACAGGGGGTAACCTGACTGTACACCAAACACCCCATTTCAAACAGTCTGCTTTTATTTCCATCTCAAAGCCCCTCTCCCAGAATATATTATCAGCTATTACTTCCTCCTAGCCAACAGACATCTGTCAAGTTTCAAGTTAAAAAAATGAGCTCTATGGTTTTGCGATATCTGACCAGTACCTGCAATTCCCCCTTAGTTACAATCTTAAGGATACAGAGTGGAAAACAGCTACCATCTCCACCTTGCTCAGAAAGCCCGCCTTAGATCCTAAAACCCTGGCAAATTTTCGTCCTGTCTCTCCTCTGCTTTAATAGTGAAATTGACGGAGATCACAGTTCATAACAAGCATAATACCTATCCATAAAAAAAAGGGGAAACTGATTCTCCTAACAGTTATAGGCTGTTAAGTTTAATCAATGTAGCTCAGGAAGTTTTTAGTTGTGCAGTGTTGGCCAAGGTCCAGGAGTGGATTGAGGACCAGAAAATCTTGACACCCTATCAGGCAGGTTTTAGAACTGAGAAGAGCATGATACATCAGGTTTTCCGGTTTATGCTTCTGTATTGGAAAACAGTGCTAATCAGTAGGGGTATCCTATATGTTGCGTTTATTGACTTAAAGTCTGCATTTGATTTCATCCCTCGCCAAAAACTATGGACTGCATTACAAGACAAGGGGATGCCGGGTGACATTTTATCTGTATTTGTTCCCTTGCATGAAGATAATCAGGCAGCCATAAGGTGGGGGGAACAAGGCCAAATAACTGAGCCAATCCATATCAATAAAGGTGTTAGACAGGGATGTGTGCTTGCCCCCACTTTATTTTCATGGTTTTAAAATGAAGTAGTCAGCTTCCTCTCCATTCACTTGACAGATGCCATATTAATCGGTAAACATAAAATATCAACAATCCTTTTTGGGATGATACATTACTGGTAGACAAAACATCACTTGAATAGGTTTGAGGAATTTTGCAATCTTAGGGGGCTTGTGATTAATACCACCAAGACGAAGTTTATGAATCTGGATAGGTCATTTAGGGGGAGGCTTGTCTTGGGTGGTGACGTTTTGGAAAGAGTGGACACCTTTGACTATCTTGGTATCAAGTTAGCAGGCAATATGTCATGAGAACCCTATGTTGACAAAATAGGAACCACGCACAGGCAATTGTTGGTGGTTCTTTGCACAAGCATAGAGCTTCAGGATGTAAACCAGTAGCATTGGCCAAGCAGATCTATGAGCTAAAGGCTGTGGGGTCAGTTCTCCATGGGGCTGATCTTTTGGGGTTTTCCTGTACTGATGAATTGACAAAGCTAGAGCACAAATTCCTGAGGAATCTTGTTCATCAGCCAGAAAGCACCCCCCTTTTACCCTTGAAATTTGGTATGGGTTAGAAATCCATCAGAGATAAGGTTCGCCTCCGGCCTTTGCTCTATTGGAGAAAGTTGATGACCACACAAGAGCTTGCCTTGTATGCTGAAGCTTTTTGGGAATTAGCCAAAAGTGACACCTCTCATAACGTATTGTGGTTTTGTAACAGTAAGAAGCTGCTTACCTCGTTGGGTCTACAGGCTGCATGGAATACCAATTAGTTGGAAATTATTCCATCAAAGGTCCAATTGAATAAGTGCTACTGGTCATGGTTTGCACAAAATGACATAATCCTGTGTGACAGAAGGCCTCTGGTAAACTCATTTCTGGGCTTCAAATCTACTAGCGCCTTGGAACCTTATTTAGAATTTACTTCTACACACAGAGATAGGAAACTGTATATTCAGTTTAGACTTGGCACACTTTGAGATCCTTTATGAAGCGCTGGGGGGCAGCTTCTTTTGCACAACCCATATGTCCCACCTGCAAGTCTTCCAAAGAGTCTGTTGCTCATGTAATATTTGCATGTAGTGCATATGAAATTCCTTGTCTAAAGTGGATTAAACCGGTTGCTAGGGCCCTGGGGACATGTAGCAATAAGTTTGCCCTGCGGATTTTGCGATCAGACTCTAGCCCATTTTATGTTTTCTCCATTGCAAAATTCCTAGGACATATGTGGAACACTAGGGAGAAGGTCATCAAGCAATGAGAGGAGAATGTTTAATTGTGTCGCCCTCTTAATATATATGTGACTTTTTGTGAGAAACTTCCTGTCCTCCCTTTGATTGTTAGTATTCTTCTGTCAGGGTGGTTATTTTCTTGACCAAGCTGCCCAAGCATTTTTTTAATTAACTTTGATTGTAATTAGTTTGATGCTGTTTTTGCACATCACTGCAACCCATCGCATTGTTTAGCATAGTCTGTGCATGTTGCCATAATCCCTGGTATTGCATAGTTTATATATCCAATTGAAGAATGACCAATTCTTGTGTTTATGCGCAACTTTGCAATTTTTAATGTGTTTTATCATGTCTTTTTATTGCTGCTATTGTAAATTATTATGCACGCTTTTAATGCTTTTGCTTTTAACATACATGTCAAAGGTCTTAGATGCCCCTAAGACTATCTTTGTAAGGGTGGCATCAATTGTTTGAGTTTCTTTTATTCTATGCTATTCGTCTGTATTTATTTTTATGTTGTGTTGTGCTTTCAAGGCACATGACACCAAAATAAAGCTATTTTTGAAATTAACAAGCATTCTCTTGATCGGGAGTCGCACAGACTGCTTCATCAGTCCCAGTCTGGTTTCCGTAGCGGGCTATCTACTGAGACCATCCCTATTAAAGTCATTGAAGACATAAGGACCACCTTGGATGAGAATGGAATAATGTCCCTGCCATTATTAGGCCTATTGGTGGCCTTTGACACCATTTCCCATTCCATCTTATTCCAAAGGCTTGAGTTTGGTATATCCTCCATGGTTCTAGCTTGATTCTCATGGTTGCTACAAGGCCATATGCACACTGTTTTGCTGGGCAGTATTAGATTCTCTCCCAAATCTATACTAGCCTGAGTCCCTCAAGGCTCAGTTATAAGCTTCACTTTTTAATCGATATATGGCCCACTGTCTCATCTAATAGAATCCTTTGAAATTTCTTCCCACACTTAAGCAGATGACACCCAATTAGTTGTTAGATCTGGTCACAGCCCTACAGAAACTACATGTAAGTGGGGATGCTGCCTTAAGGGGGTACTTAGATGGGTGAACACCAACACTTTTCCGTAATGGATCAAAACAGAATTTGTGATTTTCAGACCCAAATGTACTGAACTCCAAGATTGTTGCCCTAAATTGCCCATTCCAGTGCAACAAGCCGGGAACCTTGGGTGCTGGTGGTTTGGGGCTTCTCCTTTACGGATCATGTGAACAATATCTATTTAAATGGTTTCCATTTGATACACATCATTAAAAAAAAACTTCTTTCCTGCAAATCCTACAAAACGCGTCCACTAGACTTAGCCTTAAAGAAATCTCAATTTCAAACAGACTCATCAAATTACACTAGCTACTGGTCCATAAAAAATGCTTGTTTGAAGCTTTAGGTCTCTGACACAAAATCATCTATGGACAGGGACCAAGTTCTTATATGGCATCAGTTTTTTCTTGGTACCGGCCCACTTGTACACTTAGATCACATATTTTATGTCTTGTTAGGGTATCTAAATAGAAGAAAGCTATTGTTAGCCCTGTGGTCGCAGCATGATCTACCTGTGTTTAGATGCCAGTTGAAGACTTTTCTCTTCTGTTTGATTATGTTTACCGATAAACTGTATTACAACTCTGGACTGTATGTTTTCATGCTAGCTCCAGGATACCTCTTCCTGAGGTAGCTGTTTTGCTCTTCATAAGTCTCAAATTAATTCATTCATTAACATCTTGTCTCATTTTTCAAATGTGTCAGCTCCTAAATTACTGGAACTTTGTATTTCTTCCTTATCGGAAGGAATTTCTATGAGTCTTTTTCAGAGGCTGTATTCACACTTAAACCTAAATTAGATAAGGATCACTGTTTTTGTAAAACCTTTAGACCAATATCTTTGACAAACAGAAATTGTAAAATCTGCGATAAAATTTCATCTACCAGATTACAGTCGTTATTAATTCCTTCACTTATCAAATCTGGCCAATCTGGCTTTTTCAAAGGAAGTTTATCAGTGGATAGTGCTAGGGTCTTCTTTGATATTATATTCGAACTTTCATCTCTAAATCAAACTCATCCTGCAATTTCCCTTGATGCTGAAAAGGCTTTTGACAGAATACTTGGGCTTTATATTTAAAACCTTGGCTTCATTTTGTCTTATTTGTATATATAACTTTCCAGAGATCAGCTTTTTGGAAAATTTCTTGAAGATTCGTCAACTGACGCCAAAGATATAGGCTATTTAAAGTAGGTCCTAACGGGATGGCCCCAGGGAGGTGGTGGTCCCCGGGGCTCCTTAGAAGCCCAGGAGGCGGTCAGCGCGGCCCCTCCATATTCAAAAACAAAAGCCCCGGGGAGATGGTGGTCCCCAGGGCTCAATAAACCTTAGGGGGGGGGGTCCCATGTGCGCCCCTCATTTAGAAAAATAATAAATGCCCCTGGGACCTGGCCCACCCAGGAGCTCTATTCAAAACAAACACAGGAACCAACGCTTTTTTTTTGTTTAATTTTCACCAGATCTGCCGCAATTTTCGGGGGAAATTTTAAAAAAAAATGCTTTTATGCCCTGGTGGGGTCCCGCTGCAACCCCAACACCAAAGCTAAGGTGTCAGGGTGTCCCTACTCTGCCCTATTTTCTTTTTTAAAATTTTTTAAATTTTTAAAAACTTTTTGGGGGGACTCGGCTGAAGCACATTCCCAAGATGGCTGCCAACACTTCCTGGTTGAAGTGTTGGCAGTCAATCAGATCTCAGCGCGAGATCGGGGAGGTTCGTGGAGCCTTTGCATCCCTATATATACAAATATGTGTTTTCTTTAATATCTCCCAAACTACTAGATGGAAATACTCCAAATAACAAAAAGGGTTCTTTCTGGACAAGGAACTACCTTTCTGCCAAATTTGGTGTAATTTCATCCAGCTGTAGTCATGTTCAAATTCCCTATGGAAAATGTATGGGGAAAATGTATTTTGGGACTCCACCCCCCTCCTCCTTTTTCTCAGCCCCCGCTTGACTGATCACCCCAAAACGTTCAAGTCAGCAGCTGAAGTGAGCAATGAATTGCTTTGGAAAATTTTGTGAAGATTGATCAAGCGGTGCCAAAGATATAGGCAAGCCAAAATATGCTTTTGCTATAGAAACTAGGTCCCTACTATAACTACCTAGTGGTGACCGCACTGTCATTAGACGGCAAGGGTCGTAATCAGACCCTTAATGTTAAAAAAAAATAAATGTTAACTTTGTGGAATTGAGTTCTGGCAAATCTTAGAATTGACAAGCCTACACTTTTACTTGTATGACAATATCAAAGAAGATATGTTTTGGGTATCTTTATCTACATCCTTGTACTCGAGGCTTGCACATACTCATTCTATTCTTTTACAGGGCAATGTTTCAACACCAGCATAAAGTTACAACTGTTTTACTTTTGCTTCTTTTTATTTTGTTTACAGTTTCATTTGTCAATTTTTGTAACTATGTATTTAGTGTCATATACAAAACAGGTCCACGTAGTGCATATAGTGATAATACTCCTGATCTGGGGCGAGAGATAATTTGTCACTTTTTAACTATATTAAGTTTTACTTCCCATATGATTAAATCTATTTTTAAATGCATCCTGTGTCTCTTCTCCCCTTTTCTCTTTTTTCTTATATTAGTCTTTTTCACCGCTTCTCTTTTTTGCAGCATCCATTATTTGTCCTATATACTATTATTTTTATGATTTTGTTTATTAAAACTTAAACTTAAAACATATTTTCTTTAACAGTATGTATACACAATGTATGTTGTTAGTGGGCTTAGTTTATAGTTGTTAGGTTTTAATTTTAGTGTTTGTAATCTAATACTTATCCTTCTCTAAGGATTATTATTAACTTATTGATGTATCTTGTTGATTGATGATGTAATATTCCTATTTAAAACGTGCTAATCATTGTTTGTAAATAAGATTTGTTTCTTTTCATTAAGCTTAAGAGGAATTCATTTATAATCTGAATACAGACTGTCTATTTAGGTATAATAAATCATAGTTTGACTGAATACAGACTGTTAATTTAGGTACAAAACTGAGTTCCTCATCCTTGGCTTCACCTCCTCCGCCTGGGACGACTCCTGGTGGCCTTCCACACTGGGGCCTGCACCGACACCCACCGCCCACGCACGAAACCTGTTATTCATCCTGTACTCATCGCTATCAATGAGCCAGCAAGTCAACACCGTCTCCTCCTCCTGCTTCAACACCCTCTGCATGCTTCGGAAAATCTACAAATGGATCCCCATTGGAACCAGAAGGACGGTCACCCAAGCCCTCGTAAGTAGCAGACTAGACTACGGCAACACCCTCTACGCAGGAACCACGGGCAAGCTACAGAAAAGACTGCAACGCATACAGAACACCTCAGCACACATTATCCTGGATATCCCCGGCCACAGCCACACCACAGCCCACCTGAGAGACCTGCACTGGCTACCCGTCAACAAGAGACTCACGCTCAAACTCTTCACCCACGCTCACAAGGCACTGCACAACACCGGACCAGAATACCTCAACAGACGTCTCTCCATCTACACCCCGACCCGACAGCTTTGCTCCGCTGACTCTGCCCTCTCCACCATCCCACACATCCACAGAACGACCGGCGGCGGCAGATCGTTCTCCCACCTCGCCGCCAAGACGTGGAACACTCTTCTCACCCACCTGCGACAGACACAGCACCTACTTACCTTCAGGAGACACCTCAAGACTTGGCTGTTCGAGCAGTAGCAGCCCCCTCCCCCCCCCCCTCAGTGCCTTCAGACTCTCACGGGTGAGAAGTACGCTTTACAAATGCCTTGATTGATTGATTGAGGTGTATTAAATCATACTTTAAGCAAGGTAGTTATTCTGTTATTTTGTAGCACTGAGATGCTTGGAAGTTGCTGTCCTTAATCAATAAATATAACATACATTACAGCGCTCTTTCCCATACTGCTATGTTCTTCTGGTTAGATGGTTCTTTGCAGTCCTAAAGCTCAGTAAAGTGCTTTTTTGACCAACTCCCACTTCAGTGGTTTACCTCTCCAGTCCCCTTTATTCAGGCCCAGTTGTAAATACTGAGCCCCTAATCCTTGCTTTGCAGTACCCGTTGCATTCTCTGCTTCCCTTATTTCCTTTCCCCACCTTTGTCCTAGACAAATTCGGAACTAACAATCAGGACTGAGATGAGAAATACAATGTTACAGAGCATCCTTTTCCTTGGAGGCATTCCGGGCCCAAAGGGCCTGTTCAAGACCAAAAATGTTTAGGGTGCTTCTGAGACCATAGGACTCCATCCTATAAGATTTTCAAGGAGCTCCCTGGGAATGTCATGGGAGACTAACAAACCCAAGACCGTAAGATGTTGAATTACCGTGATAGTACGTAAAGTCTTTGCATTCCTTATCCTTGACAAATTAAGAACTAACAATCAGGACTGGGATGAGAAATACAATGTTACAGAGCATCCTTTTCCTTGGAGGCATTCCGGGCCCAAATAACAAACTTAAATGTAAGTAAGACTTGCCTTTAAGGCCCCACTTTGAGCTGGGTACAAAGTGAATAATCTTGTGCAAATTGATTTTTCATCTGGGCTTTCAGTTTCACCAATTCCCCACCTTTCATTCCACATGCCTTTTTCTTCTTCCACTGCTCTACTCTTAGTCCTTACAAGTGAGCGCTGAAGTTGGGATGCCAACCACTGCCACCAGAAGCAGTAAGTGCAACTGCACCTCAGTCTGTGGGTTTTCCCTCACATCTATTTGATGCCAGTGCTTAACTTGTAAATAAAAAGATGCCGGTGCCCAAAGCCCTCCTTTCAAACATGCAGCTGCTGCAATTAAATGTGCGAACACGGAATAATGAGGCAGACGAATCCTGAAGCCATCTTGGCCTCTTCAATCCATATACAGCCACTCCCTGCCCCTTCAACTCACTCTTGCAGCTATCTACTTTCTCCCATTGTGACTCTTTCTCTTATTTCCCTACCTCTGTTTTTCCCATATGTGTCTTTTGCTCGCAGTAAATGCTTGAGGCAGAAGAATAAGCGCCGGCCTGCACAAATAAGTGCCGGTGCTCCGCACTGGAAACAACAAGCACAAATTAAGCACTGTTTCATGCTCTCCTATGGGAACAAATGCCCAGTCCTGTGATCTCACATTTGTTTTTCCTCACCACTCCACAGTTGTACGGATGGAAGGCAGAACATACAACCACTCCTTTCTGTTTTATTGTGCTGACAACTGCACATGAAAAACTGTGTGGTACATTGTGTGGCAAGAGTAATACTGTGTGCAAAATCGAGTGCAAACACCAGCTGCACACATTATTCACAGTTGTTTAATGCAAAAGTAATAATCGACCGCAGACACACATCAAATGTGCGAACGAGTAGTTTTACCGTGGAGTTTGTGTCTTTTATAAACGCCCAATTATGAATGAGGCAGCAGGTGCAGCCTGCGGGTAAAACTCTGGCACTAAATTAGGGTTTACCAATTTGATACAAGTATTATCGATTTCCACCATCATTCCTCATTTCTAGGAGGAACCCCAGGACCCACGTATAGTCCCCATCGCACCCCCTCCTCACCAGAAATTACTACCCCTGGTATCAGCAACACCGCGGGTAGGGGAGTAGTTCACGGGGGTGTTTAACGAGGACTTCCTAAGGAGCATGGACGTCATTTAGGGGTCGCAGCTGCTACCTCTGGCTTGCCATTTGCGACCCCTGGCACTGCCTTTGCGACCCTGGCTTCAGAGGTGGCAAAATCAGCGCCGGGAACACAGTGGCAGCTCCTCCTTACGGAGGTCAGTTGAAACTCGCTCTCTTTGGTTCCTGTCAATTTGTATTACACTAATAGTGAATAATAGCATATTATTCACTATTAGTGTAATATAAAAGGGGCATTTAGCTTTAATATGCCCTTCCATGGCAGCTGAGGAAAGCAAACATGTTTTTAAATGTATGGTGAACGCGTGCTTGCGGGTGAGAGTGTTCTTAATGTGAGAGTGTGTGTAAGTGTAAGTGTGTGTGTGCATGTGTAATTATGTGTCTGTGAGTGAAAGTGGAGGTCAAAGGGCACGGGATGTCGCTTTTGCTACCCCTGGCATTGTGGTGAATTGGTGCACATGCTAATGAGGTCTCTAGGGCGCGTGCTCCCAGATTATTATTTGTTGATCTAATTATCATTCGTCGTTGGAGCAGCCTTTGGAGGACAGAATAATGGATGGCGGGCAGAAATGTAATCCCGACTAGTGAATTCTTGGACAGGTCACTCATGCAGCCCAGAGAGATACTGTGGATGTGAACAGGCTCTGCAGCAGGCCTCTAATCACTGCCCCTTGCGCTGTACAGGTGCCAGAAATGGAACTACAGCAGTTGGTATTAATTACACAATGTCTTAGGCAACGATGAGATGAGAGAGACCGAAAATGCCACCGGAACGAGCTTCAACCACAGAACAATAGAGCCTGATCCCCATTGTTTGTTTCAAAACAATTGTTATCACTTTGCCTGGCTTTCCTCCAATCGCTCAATTATTGGGTAACCGAGATTCAGACACGCGTACCATTTGTGAGGCAGGACTACATGGAGCGGTCTGAGTGACGATACTTTGCACCGAGGGAATGTTTAGCACCATCATTTGTATTATAAGGATGTGCTATTTTGCTCAATTTTGTGCAGCTGTCAGGCAGCAGACAATGAAGAAACATTGTTTTTACTGTGGAAAAACAGCATCGACTGCAGCAAAGTAAAAACAGCAAAACAGCAACCCTGCACAATATGTAATATGGTACAAAATCACACGTCAGTGCAAATAAGAACCAAATACGCATGTTATGTAGACTCTTCCCTCCTCTGTCTCTCCTTTACTCATCCCAAACCTCATCTTGCTATTATGATCTCCCAATTAACACTGCTGGATTCCTCCCTCCTCTATACCTCTATTAGTCTATTCCATCCAACTAACAGACTCGCGTGTCCTCCGCACAAATTAACTCATACCTCCCCAGACTAATACTGTACTTATATTTCCCTATACTTATCCACCACTAATCCTTGTGGGTTCCGGAGTAGTGTGCTACTCACAGAAAAGCACTTCTACGCATCGTCAGGGGTAGTAAGCGATGTATAAATATAGTTACAATTATGTGGACCTGTGAAATGGGACCCTCTCAAAGTGGGGCCTTAAAAGCAAGTCTTACTTACATTTAAGTTTGTTATTTGGGCCCGGAATGCCTCCAAGGAAAAGGATGCTCTGTAACATTGTATTTCTCATCCCAGTCCTGATTGTTAGTTCTTAATTTGTCAAGGATAAGGAATGCAAAGACTTTACGTACTATCACGGTAATTCAACATCTTACGGTCTTGGGTTTGTTAGTCTCCCATGACATTCCCAGGGAGCTCCTTGAAAATCTTATAGAATGGAGTCCTATGGTCTCAGAAGCACCCTAAACATTTTTGGTCTTGAACAGGCCACAGTCTTTCATGAGCATGGAGAAACCCTAGATAACTCTGGTTTGATCCTCTGTAACAGTGTTTACCGACCCCTAAGGGTCCGTGAAGCCTACTCAGGGGTGCTGTGATTGCTTACAAAATTAAATAATAACAGATTAATAAAGGGTATATACTTTTAAAGAAGCAAAATGTAAATCTGAATATTCGAAAATGTTATATAGATTTTTTATATTTGTTTGTGAATTAGATAAATGATTAAATACTTTGTGTATTTGTTTGATAAATGCTTGTTTCTGTATTTTTTGTGTATTGTTTTGCGGTTCAAATCATCAAAAATGCTTAGGCTGGGGGTCTCCCGCTTCAAGTAATGACTCAATGGGGGCCCAGATTGCAATAGCGATAAATTGGCAGTCCGTGGGTTCCAGTAAAGATTATGTGTGGGTCCACATGAGTCAAAAGGTTGAGAACCACTGCTTTAGAAAATACAAGAGTCCTACTGTGTGCAGCAGAGGCACAATGTAAAACTTTAAACAAAATCCAAAGGGGAACCACAGTAAGGCCTGGAGAAACCACGAATAACCAAATATAGTCATCATTTGCACCTTTGGAAGACCACACAAGCAAGAGTAATGCTCTGTGCATTAGCGATACAAAGCAAAATCCCATACAAGTGCAGACAGGGAGCCACTGTTACCCCGCAGAAACTACAAAAAATCCAAAGTTTGTTCCACTAGAAAATACTATAGGCCACAGCTATGATGTGCTCAGCAGGGAAAGTGTACAACTTCATGTCCAAGCATTAGTGGGGCATCATTTAATTATAGAGACGCCACTGATAACTGTAAAAAGGAGAGGTGTCTCCTTGTGCGTACCCACGTAATCAAGAACCATACTACATGCACCAGGGATACATTATGAAACTTCATACAAAAGCACACATATAGCCATTGTTAACAATGGAGCAGGCAGAGATAACCACATATGATGTAGGGGGCTCATTGTTCAAAACCACACAATCAAGAGCCATACTGTATGCACAAGTGGTAAAGCCTCAAACGTCATAAAAAAGCATACAGGCAGCCACAATTAACAATGCAGACGTAACAACCTCATATAACCTAGCCGTCTCCTTGTGCCAAATCACACATTCAGTAGCTGTGCTCTGTGCATCAGAAATACAATAGGCCAAATTCACAAAGGTAAATATAAACATATGTTTACTCACATGTATATTTACACATAGTTTATAGTGTAACTCTCCATATTTTTGCTAGTTAACCATTTCCAATTGAGGATTTACACTAAGGTGTAGACTTACATGCCCCCCCACCCTCAATTGGTTTGGTGACAGGGTGGAGCCACCTACAGCATAATTTACAAATATAAACTTACTATAAGAAATGTTTCACCTGTTGATAGAGGTGTCCAACACAGTGTTAGAAGATCTGCCTTTAGAAACGTTTAGGGACAAGTGTTAAAATGCATTAACTCATCAAATAAATGTGGAACAAATAGTAAATTAATGTAATTGTATTATTTTAATGTATGAGTATTAATTGACACTAACCTTATAATGATTACCCACTCTCCATTACATTTTTATTCAATATTTAGTAGATTCAGTTAAAAGTTATATACTTAATCTTTAGACTACTTATTAAAATTATAACAATGTAATTAATTTTTTATTTAAATTGTTTATTAGTAAATTAATAAATAGTCAGTACTTATACAGTTTTTCTGTCACTAAAAATCTTCATATATAAATGTAAATGTCCTACACCATTAGCTCGTATGGTATGTTGTTTCAATTCCCTGCCTCCATGCCTTTTAATGGGAGTGCGGTGCAGTACCGGTGATTGGCCATGTGTGGCTTTGACTTACTCCAAGGCTGGGCTTGACTACATTTGATTCCGTTTTGACGCTTTAGAGCTGTAGTAACTTTAGAAGTGCATTTTATGAATTATAATCGTTTAACTCTTTTATGTTTTTTTGTTAAATTTTGTTAAACCACTCCCATTAAGTAGTATTCATTCCGCATTTTCCCACTGCTCCCTTGGTCCATCCAACACTGACAACTAAATCATATGCATACTTGTGCAGAAACCTCTGCCATTGTAGCTAAGACCTCCCCACAGAAAAGATAGAAGCAGAAGTCTCCGCATGAAGGTTTGTGAATAACATTTTATAATGTGTGTGGTACTGCTAAACACACTAAAAGTGCAGTTTGTAATTGGCTTCTATGTTTTGCTTCATTGCTAATTCCAAGCAGCAATTTCGTTTCCAGTGAGTGCTATACAAACCTGCTAGTTATAACAATATAGACCTAGACTGGACGATTCTGTGCACGTAGACAAGCAGGTGTGATTCTGTGCACGTAGACACGCAGGTGTGATTCTGGGCATGTAGACAAGCAGGTGTGATTCTGGGCATGTAGACAAGCAGGGGCGTTGTGAACCTCCCTCTTAAGCAGCTGCACCTTCAGTGGGGTTCCTTATGGGCCTCATCTGTCTGCAATGCAGCCGGCAAAAGCTCATAATAAACCTTTTAAGGGAATACCCGTGTCAATACGAGAGCAGTGGGAGCAAGGAAGAATGAAAGGAGGTAAATAGAAATGGTAAAGAAGGAATATTGAATGGAAGGGTGGATGCAAGAGTGAAAGGTGGGAAGGTGATAGGATGGGTGAGTGGTTGGAAGAATGAGTGGGTGAAAGGATGAGCAAGTGGATCAGTGGATGGAGACAGGTGAAAGTATGGAAGAGCAAAGGGAAATCTGAGAGTATGGATGGATGTCTTTATTGATGGATGTGTTAGTCAAAGGATGTATGTATGAATGGATTGATGTATGGGACTGATGCATGTATTGATGATGAGTGTGTGAATGAATGGATGGATGAAATGACCGATGGATGGAATGGGGAAAGATTGAATGATGGATGAATGCATTAATAGATGACCGAATGTAAAGGTGAAATGGTTGATAGCAGGTGGATGGAAGGATGAATGGATAGATGTTTGGATGGATGAGACAGGGGAACTCTTCTAGGGAGGTTCGGGCTCACTTGCTTCACTAGCTTTGTGCCATCACAGCTTTGGTATAAAGTGGGGGGCATTTTAATTTTTTTGGCTACTCCTTTGTGAACAAGCAGCATCTTTTGACGAGATAGTTTTCACAATTAAGGCCATAGGAAGCAACTACTTTTGAAGAGATATTTTTCACAATGAATGCCTTTGTTATGAGTGGGCTGGAGAAGGATGTGATAAAAAGAACCTATTACAAATGTTTGGGGAATAGCGTGAGGATTTTGGGCCAGATGTTTCAAAGATCCGTTCTGCATTTCTTAAATAGCGAATTTTAAGCAATCGCTATTTAAGAAATGCAAAATGGGATGTATGAAATTTGCAATTCGGTAATAGCGATTTCTTAAAATTCGCAATTGCTGTTACCGAATCGCAATTAGAGAATACGACTCCATTCACCCCTATGGGCCTGAAGACCCATAGGTGTGAATGGTTTTGCATTTCCTGATTTTCCAATTCCAGTTAGAAATTTCCAAATTAGGTAATGCAACCCCCAGGGTGCAGGGGCCTAAAGCCCCCTCTGATGCACCCCAACAAAAATATTTGCGGACATGTGAAGCACACACACATGCCCTAGGGGCATGTGTGCGCTACATGCCATTTTTAAAAATGCACTTATAATGCATTTTTTTTAATTACACATGCTTACGACCAAACTTGAGTGTGTGGTATTTGCATTTCCTAAATGCCCAATTCGCATTTAGGAAATGCTTGATACATGTACCTTGGAAATCACAAATAGGAATTCCTTATTTGTGATTTCCTATTTAGAGAATTGCACTTTGTGATTCTCTAAAAGGGGTCGCTATTTTAAGGAATCACTATTTTTGCAATTCTTTAAAATTGAACTGCGAATACCTTTCATACATCGTGAAAGGCATTTTTGCATTTGCAAATGGCCAAATTTTGCGAATCGCATCGTTTGCAAATGCAAAAATGTTTGATATATCTGGCCCTTTGATACTTACAGCACCAAAACGTGCATTTTCCACTCATTAACTGACATTTTTCCCTCTGAAATTAGGGCAGATTTGAGGTGCCGAAATTTACCTCTGTATACAAAACTTCATAGCACCAAGTAAATACTGTCTTTGTGCGATAATATTCGCATAAATTGTAATCCGATCCCTTCAAAAACTGCGGACCGGTCATGATGAGAGACTTGGCGGCCTGACCTCCTGATCATACGGTTTTGAAATGCACTGGCTGTGCAGTCCTCGTGTCCTACATTCCTAGTCCTATGTGGGTCAGATGCTAATACCGTTTCCATTCTTAGCTCC
Organism: Pleurodeles waltl; assembly: GCF_031143425.1. NCBI lineage: Eukaryota > Metazoa > Chordata > Amphibia > Caudata > Salamandridae > Pleurodeles > Pleurodeles waltl. The sequence goes on along the minus strand of NC_090450.1, from coordinate 739,688,410 downwards.
GGTTTGGTGGAGACGTGTGATACTTCCCGATCAGATGTGCACCGTGGGACATGCTCTTGGTAGATGTGTCAGGTCGATGAGATAAGGGGAGCGGCGCTGCAGGGAGAGAGACTACCCTGCCTTCGTCTCTGACTGCTCAGCTGTGCTTCCACGCGGAGGCTGCTGCAGGGGGGCGGAGGGGACCCCTGCAGATGCTGTCCCCTCTTCTCCCTGGGTGCCCAGACTCATCAGACCTATCAGGGCTGCCGACACAATAGCTCCAGGCATGTGTTGTCTTGAACCTATTTCCTGGAAATTCGAAGTTGTCTGTGCGACTAGGGGCACTTGTCAGTGACAAAGATAGTCACTGCTCAAGGCTACCCTTGCAAGTAATTGATGCTCTGCCTCATTAACGCAATGTGCGCATTCAGGGGCAAAGCCTGTTGTAAGCAGGCATCGCCTGCTCGCTGCTGGAGAGATTCGCAGTGGTGAAATCGGACAGACCTTTGTGAAAAGGCCAGTTTGTGAGGCACCTTTTTGCGGTGTTATATTACTGATTACTTGGCCTCTTGGCGTAGTGGGATAAGGCCGTCAATCATTTTGCCAGGCGTGTCAATGTTATTGTTAATTACCATTTATTTGATAGTCACACTGCCTGTCATTGGTGGGGTCATCATAACACGTGTCAGTAATCCAGGGTTTGAAGATCCATCCTTGACCACTGTCTGATTAGATAAATATATATACCCTTGGACGGTACATATACCCACTGCCTGCCAAATACATGTGTGTGGCAAATGGGTGGCAGTTTTGATCGTTGTTGAATGTCTTATTTGCCTGTTATTTGCCTATTGGACTCTTTTAGGTGATTATTATGTGTGTTTTATTTTTTGGTGGGTGGGTCTACTGGGATGTCAGCAGCTTACCTCCGAGTTTAGGATGTAAACATTGTAGATCAAGATGATCTAATAAAAGCATTCTCTTAGCCATAACAATTTGAGTGAATCCCAACCCCACCAGAGGTTTAAAGAACTTTTGCCTTTTTTGTGTTGGTGCTTGTGTTTGCTGAAACTGATCTGCAATTATGAATATAGACTATGAGGATGTTTGCACTGCAAAGTCTGTTCTCAGCCCAGAAGTTATTTTTATTTTACTTGAATTTCATTTGGTGTTAAAGGGATTGTCATTTGAAAAGAAAACCTTAATTCGATCCTTGTCTTTTCTACACCTTGTTAGGAGATGCGTTAGGAGAAGAGTAAACACAAGTTTCTGGAGTAGTGTTGGTCAGGCAGCATTAAACCATACATAGTCCAGTGTGATTGAACCATGCACCCTAGGGTGCTGATTTGTTGTGAAAACATACTTTTTATGTTTATGTTTAGCTTAGCATAAGTCAGTGGCGTAACACAGGCTCCCACAGCCCCCGCGGTGCAGAGGAACCCGAGCTGAGGGATGACCTGAGGGATGTATACCTGAACCACGCAAGTGTTTATCACGCATGCCATTGTAACGCATGTGTCATTACCACGCATGTGTTTACAATGAAAGTTTTTATCACGCATATGCCTTTACCACGAAAATTTTGTTGTAAAGGCATGGTTGGTATATATATATATATAATATATATATATAATCACCTTGACACCCAAAAACCCGTACCCAACCTTAAAACCCATACCCACTTTAAAAATACCCATACCACTCTAAATCCCATACCCACCCTAAAAAACCCTTACTACCTAAAACCTCTTACCGTCCAAAAACCCATACCCACCCCAAAACCTAAAAATGCCCTTACCACCCAAAAACTCATACCCACCCTAAAACCTAAAAATGCCCTTTCCACCCAAAAACCCATACCTACCCAGAAACCTAAAATTGCCCTTACCACCCTAAAACCAATAGCCACCCTAAAACCTAAAAATTCCCTTGCCACCAAAAACCCATACCCACTCTAAAACGTAAAAATGCCCTTTCCACCCAGAAATCCATACCCACCAAAAACCTAAAAATGCCCTTACCACCCAAAACCGATACGCACCCCAAAACCTAAAAAAACTGTTATCACCCAAAAACCCATAACCACCCTAAAAACCCCTTACCGCCCAAAAATCCAGAATCACCCTAAAACCTAAAAATGCCCTTACCACCCTAAAACCTAAAAATGCCCTTACCACCCAAAAACCCATACCCGTCTTAAAACCTAAAAAACCCTCACCATCCCAAAATCCATACCCACCCCAAAACCTAAAAAAAATCCTTTCCACCAAAAAACCCATGCCCACTCCAAAACCTAAAAATGTCCTTACCACCCAAAAACCCATATCCACCTTAAAACCCCAAAATGCCCTTACCACCCCAAAATCTGTACCCACCTTCACGAAAGTTTCCAAAAAAGTGTTGCGGTGATTCTTGTTGGGGATGGAAAGTTTTGGGGTGATTTGTCAAGCGGGGGTGAAAAAGTTGCGTTTCCCATGTTAATTCCCATAGGACTTTTAGGCATGCCTACAACCTGAACCGCTGGACGGAATTGCAACAAATTTGGCAGAAAGCTAGCTTTCAGTACGCAGACCACGCTTTCGCTCATTTGGTGCAAATCTGTTCAGGAGTTTTTGAGATATTAAAGGGAAAATACATTTGTATATTTCTGGCCGCACTAACTTTGCAAATAATTATCGAAATTCGTGAATTTTTTGCAAATACACGAAAGAAAAGACGTGTTACAATTAGCTGATGGCAACATGACAAGACAGTTGCATCCGCCATTTTATTTCATGAGACAGTCCCAGGGATGAAAATGGCATAAGGAAAGAGGCATAAGGGGTCAGGGTGAATGTACCCTGACCCCAGGGTTATGTGATGTAAGTGTGTTTTAGGGGTAAATTATGGGGTTTATATAATTTTGCTTCGCCATGTGCGATATTCACAAACAATCGCAAATGTTCGCAAATTATTCGCTAATAAGAAAAATTTTGAAAGAAAAACCAGAGACTCATTCATACACTAATTCATTCACTCATACATGCACTCAGAGACTCATGCGCCCACTCACACACCCACTCAGACTCACACACCTACTTTCAGGCCCAGTCAAACACTTACGCACCCACTCACAGATCCACTGATGGAGGCAGGCTCTGTGGCCAACCTGCGCTGCCCACAGCCAAAGGACGTGCGTGGCTGGGTGGTTATAAGGGCTTGGCTGCAAGGCCAGGCCTTGCGACTAACCCCTGCTGCGCACGGCCAAAGGCCTTGAGCGGCGAGGGTTGGATTAACGTATTGTAATTAAAATTGCTTTATATTTGAAAAACTATAGAAATTCACTGAAAAAACAAAGGCTACAGGAACATTATAGTAAGTTTCTGAATGTACTCTTACAAAACCACAGAATTTCAGCAGTTATAGTTAAGAGTTCTTTTAAGTAACTATAACTCGCGCCCCGAGGTAACTATATCTCGTGCCTTCGCCATGCACAGCTAATTACTCCACATATTATATCACTGATGAGATCTTGAATGGCATCTTTGATACTATCACTGCAACATTTGCAATAAAATTATTGATAAGAAAGCCGTGCATGGCAAGGGCGCGAGTTATAGTTACCTTAGGGTGGGAGTTATAGTTACTTAAAATAACTCAATAATTGCTGAATGTACATGGTTTTGTGCAAGTAGATTCAGTAAATCCCTGTAACCTTTGTTTTTTTTCAGTGTATGTATGTATATATATATATATATATATATATATATAAATATAAAACACTTAGGGCCTGATTACGGGTTTGGTGGATGGGAACACCTGTCTGCCAAACTCCTGATGGGGTGTCGCCTCCCTGCTGGCAACCCCCCCCCCCCCCACCGGCCCCATTATGACTTTCCCATTGTGCTGATCTGGTCAGCCCAGTGGGAAAGTGGCAGCAGCATTGTCACCGACTCATAATTGAGCCGGAGGCAATGCTGCCGCACGCAGGGGGCACCAGCATCCTCGAAATGTGCACTGTCTGCATAGCAGACATGGCAGATTTCGAGGTTGCTGGGCAGGGGTACCCACAGCAAAACGACAATTTGGAAGTGTTGCTGCTAAGACATAATGGAAAACATATGTCTTACTTAACAAAAGCTCCCTGCCATAGGACTCTATAGGCCTTCCTTAGGGGAAACATATATAATGTTAAGGGATAGGTTCAAACTGGCAGTGAAAACTGTGTCCTTCCAGTCTGCAGTGGCAGGCTGGGGGCCATTCTGTATCTTGTCACACGAAGAGTGGCACAAACATGCTGCAACCCTGATTGGACACTCTGTCTTGCATGCCCTGGGGACCCCTCTGTACCATACACTAGGGATTTAAAAGTAAATCAAGCCTTGCCAATTGGGTGTATCTAATTGGTTAAAACACTGGCACGGAGGTCTGTTCAGCAGGCCTCAGTGCTCTCTCAGAGTCGAAAACCAGCAGCTAATAGTCCAAATGGGGGCAAAAAGTGGGGTGGCCACAAAAAGCCTGTTTCCGTACACTCACCTCTTGCACCATTGACTCCAGAATCTGACAGGCACTTTGGGAACATATCGAGTGGCATGCGCCCCAGCTAGCGAGAACATTCATATCCAAGAGGGGGGACTGGAGTGTAATTCTGCAAACAGAGTCTGAGGAAGCAGAGCTTTCTAAAGCACATTGGGCATGTTCAATAGTAAGACAGCACCTGTGAGTTAGGGTCATAAACACCTCTGTCGCTATCAACTATGGCATGTGAGTGACATTAAAATCTATTTTTATTTCCCGGAACACAATTAAAAATAGCTATTTTCTGTGAATGTGAAAATGAAATATTGACTTGCACGGACGTGTCCCCTAGCCCCTTGTTTCATGGCCTTGGACAGGTGGCTTCCTTTTTTCACCTGAAAGCCCTCCCGATTTCGGTGGAACCTGGTTGTCTTTCAGTGAGGATGTCTTTTTTTAGCTCAGCCTATTAACTGTGGGCATTTTTCATCTTCAGAGAGTGGCCTGCCTGTGTGTGTGGATGGTATGAGCCAGGCTAATAAAACGTCTTTTCTTCTGTCTGGTATCAAACAGCGCAACTGCATGGTTAGGGAAAAAGCCTGTAACGAGAAAATCGATCAAACACTGTCTGGATAATCTCAGAGAACTCTTTTCAGGGGCCTGCTTCCACTGTCTGGATTTGTGAGTAACCATTAGAGAGGCCGAAATGCATTAAAATATAATTGCTGCACCAGCAACATAACCTTTATTATATGAAATTGTCACTCCTGCATTTAAGAACCTGTTTAACTCCTAATGAGGTACAACGTTTAAAAACCGGGGCCAGCGTGTGTTTTCTTCAGTAATTGTCTCAGCACCTGAAATCCATGACAGGGATTAGATAACATGAGAAAGCACTGGTAACCCTGACCACCTTTTAAGAACTAGCACTGGAATACATTACCAGCATGGTACATGGCCAGACCTAAAAGAAATGTCCAGCACTGAAAAGCATTGCCAGCCCTAAAAAACAAAGCCTGCGTTGGACAACATAGCAGGCTCTCGGCTTCAGCAGCACTATAAAAAAACAAGCATTTGCAATGCAATGGGTCTCATGGTTGCTCGAGTTACAGCTATTAGCGTTGTAAATTCTTAACTGGACTTTTCTCCCCACACAAACTGAAAATAAAAAGTAAAAACAGTTGACATTAGAAAGCCGGTCCAAAGCGCCACGGCCACCATGAGCGCGAAGGAGAGACACAAAGGGAAAAAGAAGTTCACTTGCAGACAAAGTTATCAGCAGAAGTGCAAATATTCATGGAACAGGGTCGATGGCCAAGGTGGTAACAAAACTTCCCCAAGGAGGGACAAACGTAAAACATTTACCAATGATAACAAAGGATTTTTGAAAGGAAAGCCCATGGACGAGTGATAGTGATGGGCGTGGAGAAGGTGCGGTTAAAGCCCAGATACATACCAACACGTCGGAAAAGCAGCGCTTGCGCACTGCTATGCTCGACCTAAAAAACAATTGTTAAATGAAAGTACAGCCTGTTCTAGAAAGCATATCAAACAGTTGAAAGAGTAACAGTAGCTGGAAAACATAGCAGAGCTGGAAGCAAGCGTTCATAAATACAGTGGCTTTGCTTTGCCGGATCCTCTCTCTAAAACCCAGGCTTTGACATATATATATCCGTCCAGGGTTTTGAAAAGAGGACTAGCTGATAATGAACACTAGAGTACACATTTCAGAAGCTCACTTGCACTGTCTCCTTTTCACTAACCCTGTACAGACTTCAGTATATTCAGAACTATTTACATTTGTGCCTTGGCACCATGATACCATGGCTGCACCATATGTCACGAATGACCATCATTAAGCCAGGGCTAGTATTATGTTAAATTGCACCATTATAGGGGGGGCAATGTGACCTGAGTGCCAATTATATGCTAAAAATTACCACTGTACGGCCATGATCACCATTATAAAATTGGTTGGAGCTGTCGTACCATGCATTCTCACAATTTCAGTTAGTAAGCCCTTGCCACTGTTATTCGACGCTGGGCACCATCTCGCCTTGTATTCCCACAACATACCAAGAATTACCGCTATTTTGAAGGGTCAGAATTTTTGTAAACACATTTTATTGAGATATTTCAGTATTTTCATGTCTTTCTACTATTTGACAAAACTATGTTCTCATACATCAGCCAAACTGTCTCGCTTATTGGTATATGATGTGTCACATCTTCCAAACACAAGTCAGTTATTCCATGCAACTTGATTGAGTTCCTCCACTGTCTATTTGCTCATTTTTAATATACTAACCTGAAACTCCCATCCCAACAACTATACAGGTATGTGCTTTAATGTGACTCCAATTATGATTGTATGTATATCTGAAAGAAAAACACATATTCATGCCAAACTTACTAATTTCCAACTAACGGCCTGTGTACAGTCCTGTTTCCACTCTTTACTAATTCTTCTGGGGGAACATTACTAGCATTTACCATTTAATATCGAAGTGAATCCTTTTGTTTTACTAATTTACCCTGTGCGTTTCAGGGGGTTATCATAGTTCTTTCTGCTGTATACATATTTTCTAGCAGCTCATCCCGTGATCAGGAGTTTTCTGAATCCTCTTATCTCTTCTCTCCATAACATCTGGCCTTCTTGTGCAACCCAGTGTTTCGCGTTATTTTTGCACTTTGCCAGTGGTGTGCTTGTACTGGACTTTCAGTTCATTCTTCTTGCCCTCATAGCTACTAGTTGCACCAGATCTAAGAATTTGGTGCATGCTTTGTTTTCTTTGGGATATTGAAAAAAGACCTACTATACAGTACCCAGGACTGCACAGTTCTCTTCGGCCCCCACTTCCATCAAAATTCCCGTAATTGTCTCCCAATAATCTCTTATCCTGTGCCATTCCCGTATCATGTAGAGAAATACTGCCTTAACTGTCCCACACCTCAGGCAACTCAAGGATACCAAAGGGTATATTCTCTGAATTGTACTGGGTGTGATATGTGCCCCGTGTAGTGTGTAACATTTGGTGTACTTATACCTAACGTTTTGGGAGACCTTATGTGGGTATGTCAGCATTCTGTTCCAATCCCTTTTGTTGAGCTCTCTGCATCTGCCTTGCACCTATCTAGACGCCTCCCTGTGGTGTCTCCTAGAAGTGCCTTGCATAGCCATGTAATCAATTTCATGCCGAGTACAGAAATACTGGAAAAAATGGGTACCTCATTTATAAAAAGATGTCTAACCTTGTAGTGGTGGGTGTGAGTCACTGCTAGTCCCCAGGGACTGGGAAAGGCATGTTACTGTGACATTGTGGTTCAATAGAACTATCGGATATATCAGTTAATATTTGTCTTCAGTGTGCTAGCTTCCTCAACCTTGTTATGGTTTCATCAAAATCATTATATCTTTGTTTCCCTTAGCTTGTTCTGAAAAATGCTCTTACTCAGTTTTCAAATCTCTTTAATTGCTATTTTTTATATCAGTCTTTGGTTTGTCACTATGACATTTAACTCCTTTTTTTCATTGTGTCACCAACAATCTCACACTCTTTGTTGTTGGCTGTTTAATCTATCACCTTCCTGGCCCAGCGGGTAGCTGGAGCTCATGGTTTGCTGAGACATTATCTCCCTACATACTTAAATAAATATGCCAATTTCACATCTTGGGGGACTTTAATATTCATTTTGACAATGGTAACCAATATTGCTATCGGTATTGTTGAAGATTAGAAAGCTTTGGACCTTCAGCTTCTAGTTACTATTCAACTCATTCAGCAGGACATCTATTAGATCGGTATTTTCCAACTTTCCTGATCGATCTGCTCAAGCTCCGTTCCCTGTGACCTGGTCAGATCACTATGTCATCCCCTTCGTAAACACTGGCTTGGGCTCTAATGAAGGTGATCAAGCTTCTCCCAGCCTCTCCAGACGCTGGACTAGGTGGTTTAATGCCATGAAATGCCGTTCTCAGCTTCAAAATGCTACAAAGCTGGAGGGATCTCTGGATTCATGTAATTTTATTGAGGATCATTGGATTCGATCCAACTGGGCTTTTGTGCTTCTTCTTCATCTCAGGAAGTCAGTTAGTCTATGACCTCCTGTTCCTAGTCTTACAAATGCAGCTTTAGATTTAAAAAACATGTAAACGATTAGAGCACATTCAGTGCAGGCTTTTCACAGGGGAAGAAAAAGAAGAGGCTAAAGGAGGCGTCTGGAATTTATAACAGAGCGTGTATGTCTGCACAAGCTATGTTTTACTCAGCTAAAATTTCTACTTCCAACAATGCTCATAAGGACATTTTTCGGATTGTGAAATCATAATTAAAAGACCCAGCCAATGTTGTACCTCATCTTTCTCTTTCACAGGGAGACTGCAGTGGCTTGGCAGAGTACTTCTGCAACAATCCTGACACTACATATTCTTCTTTCTCGCAGTCATAGACATGTCCTGATTTGATGTTGGCTGCTACTGGTTCCTAAGCTGTTGACTTAGTTTCTGCCATTAAAGACCACTTCATTTTTAGCTTGAATAAAAGCTATAAAATCGGGCTCCATCTGACTGTTTGCCATGGGTGCTCCAGCTGACGGTTTGCTCACATACCAGCTCAGTTCTGTGGGTGACATTCTGGCCCCTATTTTAATTGAGCTTTTGAATACTTCCTTACTGTGGGGCATGGTTGCTAAAGCCTAGAAACATGCTTTTTTTTTTGTTGCTACTAAAAAACCTAATTTAGGGGCATCTAATTTGCCAACTACCGCTCCATCACTTTGCTACCTCTTCTTGTGAAGATTGTGTAGAAACATATTAACACCCAGCTGTTGGCTCATTTCGAAGCCTTTTTACATTTTGCACCCCTCCCAATTTGGATTTAGACCTGATCACAGTACAGTGTCTGCTCTGCAAGGAGATACGGAGCACTTGAGGCAATAGCTATACAAGGGAGGTACTGTGGCCCTTATTCTTCTAGGGTTAAATGCCACATTCAATTCTGTCTTCCATCAGGTTCTTCTCAGGCAACTAGCAGCTGCAGGTATTCCAGACAGAGCCCTTGCCTGGTTTCAGTCTTTCCTGAAAGATCACTCCTTCAAGGTTATTGCTCAATCCTTTAAATCTTCGGTGTTCAAGCTACCTCAGGAAGTCCCCAGGGCTTTTTACTGAGCCCTACACTGTTCAATATATATGTGTGTCCTTTGGCGGACATAGTGGCAAACTATGGAGTGATGATCTACGCCTGGGCTGATGACACAAATTGTTCTTTTTCTTCATTAGATTCCAGTACTACTGCTAATTTGACCAACTGTCTTAAGAATGTGGCAGACTGGATGAAGCTTAATTGCTTGAAGCCTAATGGTAGCAAGACAGAAGTGTTGGTTCTGGGTAATCAACCCCTGCTATGGGGTCCTCACTGTTGTCCTGGTGACTTAGGCAACTGCCCCACCCCTAAGCAGGTAGTTAAAGACCTGGGTTTGTGGCTGGATAATAAGTTAACTAGGGAACATCAAATTATTAAGGTTGCTGACTGCAGCTTTGGGGAAACATCCTGAACAACTAGGTCTAAACCACTACTTGCCTGAACCACTACTGCTAAACAACTAAAAAGTCTCTACAACTAAGTACTGAACAACTACTGTCTAAACAACAATTGTGCCTGAATAACAAGTGCCTGAACAACTAATTTTAAGGTAAGGTTTTCTTTTTGTTTTTTATGGTTCATTAGTTGTTTAGAATATATATATATATATTAGTTGTTCAGGCAATTGTTATTGAGGCACAATTGTTGTTTAGACAGTAGTTGTTCAGTACTTAGTTGTAGAGACTTTTTAGTTGTTAAGCAGTAGTGGTTTAGGCTATAGTTGTTTAGGCCATAGTTGTTCTGTCACGTATTCCAGCTTTGGCCTGCTAAGATGACTCAGTAAGATACTATGGCTCTTACCCTTCACATCTCAAAAATCAATGATGCAGGCCTTGGTAATTTCCAGCCTGGGTTACGGCAATGTACTCTATTTGCGAGCCAAACATTCTGAAAAAAACCTTAAAATCTATGTAGATGCTAACTTTGGCTGCTAGAGTTACCTTTCTACACCAGCAGCAAGAGACCCTACAGAGTATATACCATATACAGAAACAATAAAAAGGCTGTTACTTTCAAGTTTGTAAGCTTTTTAGTGACAAGAACAGCTAGATACTATAGAATAGGAGAGTAATGGGGTGACATATGTCTCAAAGAGATAAAAAGGAGAGTGCAGAGTAGATCTAGGGACTGCAGGAAGGACCTACAGGTTCTAAGATGCTTAGTGGTAGATGCTCCCAAATAGTACTACTCTGTGGTCGATGTCCCTGTGATTGGTCAGTGTGAACCAGGATGGTGAAGTGTTCATCAGTGTTAAAAGCAGCTGACAGATCTAGCAGAACGAGAAGGCAGGGGGTCTGTTCGTCAGGAACCTACCCAATGCTATTGACAGCTTTGTGTTGGTTGCCGTGTCAGTGCTGCCTCTGTGACCTACACCTGATTAGTAGGATTGTAGAATGAGATGGTGGTCGAAGTGAGTTTAAAACTCAAGAGTCTCTAGTGCTTTCAATGATGTTCAATGGTTTAAATGTAATCAATGTTTGGTGCAATGATGTCTGCAGTAATCTCTTCTGAGTCAAACACTCCATATGGGTTTTCTGTTACCAGATATAATTCGTGTATGATTGGTGGAAGAGAATCCTGAGTCATGTATGATTCTGGAGCGACTACAAGAGAATTTCTAGTCATTTTGTATTCTATTTGATGTCTACAGAATTCAGTACCTGTTCCTGGGTATACAAATGTGAGAAATGCTCGCCATTATGGGACATGTGAGGTGCAAATACCATTTTATGTAGGAAAGTCTATTCAATGAAGTAGTTAGTTTCTGCCTTTGATCCTGAAGATAGTCCATCTGCCCATCCAGTGTAATGAAGTATTGTTCACCACACTTGTTACGCTGTGTAGTCATAACGAAGACCTAAATGGTTATTCAGTTATATATGTTATACTAAAACTAATCAAATATTGTATTTTTCTTGTATTTGTATGTGATAATGTAATCAATTCCTGGAATAAACATTGAAAGAAGCTAATTACGGGACCCTCTAGACATTACTCTCTTGTAGGGAAATCTATTTTGTTTTAATTATTCATGTTACAGATATTCGAATTTACAGCTGTCTAAAATGCTAGCCCTCCTACATTTTCTCAGTTTAAAGTATGAGTTTCTGATGACATGACATCCTTGCTTGACTATTGTTACTTGGAATTCAGAACTTCTCATTGTGAGTGTTATTGTATTCACACTTAAAGCCCTCACTCTGCAACATTCCATGAAGATATTACTAACACTCTCTATACCTTGTTTTGAAAGAGATATGCTAGTGGTTCTTAACCTGTGGTCCAAGGACACCTCGGGGTCATCGCCACCCCAAAAGCTTAGACGTTCATAAAAATATAATAGGAACAGATTAAGAAAGTGTGTATACATACAGTAGCAAAATTTGTATTTCTTTGATGAATGCTTGTTTCCAGAAGTTTGTGTATTTGTTTTGCGGTACAAATCATCAAACTGTTTACACCAGGATCCCCAGCTTCCAACTGTGGTTGTGTAACTCTCGCCCCACCAGAGAGCGCTGTGTGAGTTTAGTGAGGAGCTAGCAGCAGCACATCCTTGTACCCGCGGTGTACCATGACCAACTCCATGGATGGTGGTTGGAGTTTGGTGGTGATCAAGGTGTGCTTCAGGACACACAAATGAGAAGGTGCTGTGGTGGATCGGGCTCTGCAGTTTGTCGGTTAGTTGTAGGACTACCGTGGACGACTCTGAGAAGACAATTAACCCAGGGTTGTGTGGGCTGTCCTTTCACCACTGTGGATACTGTCCCCACTGTGTCCACCCTTCCGTTGTGTATTTTTATCTTTGCTGATTTTGTAATGTACGTAAGTCTCATTTGATTTAGCCCTTCTAAAAAAGATGAACCTTTCCTTTTAGTAAAGTTCCCTAATTTCAATACTTGAATCAGTTTCAGAACCTCTAATGTTTCTGAATCCAGTTCAACCGTTATCTGTCTGTGTTTACGTTTCATCATTTCAAATTTGCAGGCATATGAATAAACCTGTCCAGTTCTGTAACATGTTGAACTCTCTTAAATATACTCAATTTGTAATTGTTAATCTTTTTCTGGTATTTAAATATTCTCCTAACTTCTAGTAATATGTCAGGTGTGTTGCTCGGTATCGGTAAAACTTTATTTGCTACTTTTCCATAGCATAAAAGTACAAAGTACATGAAATATACAAGTAACAAAAGTCTATTTAAATCATAACCAATTATGAAAATACCAAGCCCATGCTTCATAGGTACCATAAATAGAACTGTCACCCGCATGACTCCCCCGTTATTGGACATACAAAGTAATATAAGAGTCTGTTGTCAAGAACACTGGCAATAGAACAATAATAAACAATGGGCATATCGTCCTCATTTAAAATTATAAACATTTCCTCAATTTCAAACAGTGGCAGATAAAAACAGCCATCACCTGTCGAATCGCGGGAGAATCCATTTTCTTTAAAAAAAAATTAAAAAAAGAAGAGGGCCAGCCTACATTGGCAAAAATTATAACACTTTAAAAGGGGACAATAAAATGTTTCCTCAGAACCTCATAAAACTGACAAAAGAAGATAAAATGTAGATCCATTTGAGTGGATATACCATCGCAGGGGCAGGGCCCTAGATCCTTCAAAGAGTGACACCTAAGAGGATGGCCCAGCATAAAAGGTAAGTAATTTAGGCGAAACCTAGTCAGGGCAAAACAATGCTGTAAATTTTGGATGCCTGATAAATAGGGTGGTACCTCATACGAGAGAGTCTGGTTGTATAGGTGTACTGCTGGTTTGTTTTTATTCAGCTCCACCCTAATACCCCTCCTGTGCACCAAGAAGGCCTGCTTCAACCTGGTCTTAATATAAGAGAAGCTTAGATGAGGAGAAGTGAATAGCTCAGATAACTCAATTACCTCCAGAGACGATTTGACATACGAAACCCGGGGTATCCTGGGGGGCTGCATCTAGAGTCAAGCAGTCTTCTAACACCCGTTGAGTCAGTAGGGCTGATTCCCTTCTCCAAATGGAGTGCCAAAGTAAGAGTGAGCGAGTTTGATTCTATCAGTGATGTATGGGAAATCTAGCTCCTCATGGCACACACTATTAGAGCAACTCCGTGGGACAGCCAAGAGATTTTTTAATGAGGCATCCTCTATGCTCTGAATCTCCCAGAGATCTCCTGTCCCCCAAATCCCTGCCCTATGCGTGGAGATTGCCACGGATTTGGAAACATAAATCGTCTGAATCTCTTAAATTGTTTTAGTGCCTAACTTCTTGCTGAACTTCAACAGGGCCAGAACTGATCTCTCCAGCATGGTTGATCTATTCAACACCATTGGTGTCCACGTATTATTGGCATTGAACAGAATACCCAGGTAGGAAAAATTTGGGCCATCACTCACTCTGAAACTGTTGGTGATAAATATGGAGTGCTTTTAGGCATTCTAGCACAGATCATGGTGAAGGTTTTAGCTTCGTTCACCTTTAGATCCAGCACTGATCAGGTGTATTACTCATGCTTATATCTGCTCTTTTCTTAGTCTTTTTAGTAGAACCATTATACATAATATCTAGATCAACTAAGTCACCACTTTGGATTTTAATGAGTATTGCTCTTGGTATTAGAATGGTTTCATTTTTGAAGGTTTTTTCAATTTAACTTCCTGGGAGTAATCGTTCCACAGCAGTGTTCATCGGTGACTTTTGTTTAATAAAGAGATAATTTCGCTTAATATTGAGAACAACTGACAGGCCATTATCCACATTGAACAATATTTGTCTTGGAATTAGAAGGTTGTTCATGTTTAAAGGTGTTCATATTTTTTACATTTTTACAGTAATACTGTAAATTGCTCTACGTTTGTATTTCTTAGACACCTACGTGTCATTTTGTAAAACATTTTGTTTTTGCAGTTTGTAACAAAGGGATCATTGTTTCCGATTAAAGATGTGACTAAAGTAGAAATGAACAGTTACTTTTATTAATGTGGGGAAGTATCTACTGATGAGCGCTTTGGGGGCAGTTACTCAGGCATCAGTTGATGATTTAATGAAGACAATTAACGTTATCAATTTCGGTCCTAAATGGCGATGACTTCCATATGATGCTATAGGATTATTGATCATTTAACTTTTCTCATACGTATATATTGTCATAAATAGGTTATGTATGTGCTTTTTAAGTAAAAGGTGAATATGTTATAATATGGTGATGTCCTCGTTTTATTATTTTTATTATATCTATTTTATTATTTTTCACAGTAACATAATCACATAGAAAAGAAATTCCTTTTGAGTACAGAAGAAGCTATATACAAACGAGAATGTTACTTCATTACTTGTGTTACCAAATGCTGCGAATTTGGTTTAAGGACGTTTTCCTGCTGAAGGTACTTCTTTAAGGGCAAATGGGTTTTACACAGTAGGATTCTGTTTTCCTACAAAACATGTCATCTAAAATCACGTTATATTTTACGAGTATTTGGGAAACATGCCCTTCACATTCCCATTACTGTACTCTGCACACCTGCAAAGGGGACCTGCACGCAGACAGCTGTCTTACTTGAGTAACAGTTATGGTCATTTGGAAAAAAAATGCTAATCCTTTTAAACAGAGGAAATGTATCTGAGTGTGTTGAGGTCACAACCACTGCAGATGATAAAACACAAGATTGCCAGGGCAAAATCAGTTGGAGCATGGTAAAAAAAAAACACAATGAATCTCCTTACAAAGATCACTCCAGGTGAAGGCCTCACTGAGTGTAAACAATATCAGACTTAAGAGGTGCTGTGTGGCAAGCAGTTCACCCTCTAACTTCCTCTCTTCCATTGAGCAAGTCCAAATGATCAACAGTGCCGGGATTAATTCATGCATTCCTTCCATCACTCTGTTTATTGTTGCAATAAATGTCCTGAATGTGAGGGGTACACCAAGTGTTGACTCCCATGCCCACTGTGCAACAAGGTTAAACAAATACTTCACTAGCCCTAAGCAGGCTGAAACCAGCTCGGGGTTGCTTGTGTTTTCATCTGTAGGGAACCAGTCTGGTTAGTTTGGGCTGCACTGTTAATATTGGATCGGTGCCAAGACTGATTTAAATATACCCCCTTTCTGGTAGTGTGGCACAGTGGGTGAAAAACAATGGTCTAATGCACCCTGTGCAATCTCTGGTTACCGAGATTAATTCAAACATTCCTTCCACCACTTTGTTTGTTGCAAGCATCTGCTAGAAGGCATACAGTTTGAGGCATCATGAACTATAGTTTTTTTGGTATTATTCAAGACTGCCCATAATTGCTAGAATCAATTTCCCATGGTTTGCGATCGTTTTGTACAGCTCTGCTAAGCACAAAATGGAAGATTATTGTGCTATTTCGACCTTCCATGCCCTTGTCTGCAGGGAATGTGTTTAATTCTTTTGTTTCTGTCTCATTGAAACATTGCAATTGCTGGTTCCATTCTGTTTCATAATATATAGCAGCACCACTGAAAAATGGTAATTGCCTGAAATGTTAGCAAATGAAACTGCGCTGGAATTTAATTAATGAATATTTATATTGTCTCTATGTCAGTAACATTTTCATAAATTTGCATAATGTCTTTGGTTTTTCAGAAGTGTAATAAATTGTGGAATCCTGTGATTTTGCCAAGACTATAAAGAACTGGATTAAATATATCGATTCTGCACTAACAGCAGGATTATTTTCATTAAATGAGCAGAATTTATTAAAAACTGTGTAAATTAAGAATCAGAGAAGATGCTCAGCACGGTGCTGAAAAACACTGAATGCAGTTTCAGTTGCTGTGTTACTTCGTGCTTTGCTTTTCACTAATGACCGAGCTGAAACTCTCATGCACTGACAGAAATCTCTGGAATGCGCTTCTTAGTACAAAGAAGACATTTATTATTTCACTATGCAAGGTTCCTAAAAGGAGATTAGCATGTTGAAAGCACGCGTTTAAAAATGTTCACAGCAATAATGTACAAATGATTCTCAGCTGCAATATACACAGCAAATATATGAATCTATATTAAAAAGTATGCATCACCATGAGGCAAGGGCAACCCTCCTTCATCTCTCTCCTAATCAGCATCAAATTGCCAGATCGCAGAATCGATCGAGGAGAGAGAGATCAATTATCCTCATGGGAAGGATGACACACCCCAGCGTCCTGGATGCCCCTGAGATCTGCTCTGTCCCTGGTCCATCTGGTCTTGGCCTATTATACTTTGAACAAACAAGAGAGGAAAATTCCAGACTTCCCTTTCCCTGCAGAAGTTTATTTATTCAAAAAATGCTGATTGCTTTCGGCTAGCTTTGAAAATAACACGTCGGGATGTGGCCACAATCCCAAGGTGATAATTCAAAACAAGTCAGTTCCCTGCCATCTGAGTACATTCAGCCTATGCCCTTGGTGGGAAAAAGAACACGGAAATAAGACCGAGCACATTGTACAACGTGGAAAATCACTTGCAGCTTTTAACATGGCAGTGCGTAATGCTAAGATAAAGTCAATAGACAGAATGAAACTGGTGACCACTAATGTGACGGTAGACAGCTAAGCCAGGTGCAAAGTGGTGCAACATGAAGTCAGTGGTCAAAACACACATATCACTAGACTTCGCAAGTAGGAATGGAGAAGGAATGAGGAAGCAGGTGGAGCAGTAATGAAAAAGGAAGAGACCAAGAGGGGGAGTGAAACAGAGTCTGAGAGAGATTTAGGATGAACAGAGAGAAACAAAAAGGCATTTATGAATATGGAAAAGGGTTATGTACTATTATATGTCTTTGTGATTTGGCCCCAAAGCATTTAAAACGGCAAACAATGAGAATATTCATAAAATATTCATATACAATTAGTATAAATGAAAAGGACTGAAACGTCTTTGCACATTTACTAATAGGAATTGGACATTTTGAGCCTATTCATACGGGCATGTTAAAGTACATGTAAGAATACTCCTTTAACACTTCTTTTATTGGGGCAAGAATGTCCCATGCATGGAACATAGTTATGTTCCCCTGCCCTAAGTTCCCAATTGTATGTATCTATTATCCTGGTTTTTGATTTTTGCACTGGTGTCATGCTAATCTAGTGTGTATGTAAAGGCCTAGGCCTGTCCCATGACATGTATGAGGTACTTGACCTGCCCTGTGACCTGGAGGGGGACACCAAATGTGTCTTCATTGCCAAATAGTGGATTACTGTCCCTCTCATGGCTTTAGCACATAGTGCAGTGGTTAGAGTGTACAGTTCAGTGTTTTTTGTGAAACCATAGTTGCAACCAGGCCTTTTTATCTGTGTCACTGGTGTGGAGGCCTGCTGCCCACTCCTCTAGAGTTCTGCTTCTATGTGTGTACCCAACTTCCAGTGTTAATGTGTCAAGTGTATGATGTATTTGTGTGTGTAGCCTGGTTGGTACATGCATGGTGTATGTGAGGAAGCCATGGTAATGGATGCCTGTGTTATTTAATTTGGGTACCCTGGCCTAACCATTTGCACAAGATGGATGTGTATTGTTCACATTCCTAAAGCTGAAGGAAGAAGACCTAAACACTGGTGTAAGGGAAGTGGAGATAAGGTTTTTCTAGAAATTTCTGTTTGCTGGGCAAGGAGCTGCTGATTTGTCTTCCTTAACACTGCCATTTGGGGACATTTGGGGTGAAGGGCAGGACTCTATAATCTGTTGTGTGAAGTGAAGAGAAAACTTTAGGTGATGCCAAGCCTTTTGTTTTTCCTTGATCGCACTCTCTATTTGGCTAACGACATCCAGGTACAGACACCTTACGCCTCATTGTGTCTCTGTTGTTGGTGTTGGAGAACACCCTACTATGACATGCATCATTCTGTATAAAGGCTATATCTAGAGAAGAGCCTGCAAGGTACACTTGAAAGGAGAACTGCCCCAATCCACTTCTGAAGATGCAAACAGTGGTTTGTTGGAGGCGTCACGGTCTGGTTGGCTGAGGCAGGACACTAGCCAGACAGAACGCGCCACTCCCGTCATGGGTGGGTGATTACACTTGCTGTATAACCTTTGCTCACCCTTGGGTAGCTTGGCACAGAGCAGTCAGGCTTACCACAGAAGCAATGTGTAAAGCAAAGATACAGCACTTCCCGCCACAACAACGCTGTGCTGCATAAAGGAGACTTCACACACAGTGTATGTATAAAAAGGTTGTATTCAACACAAATCTGGTCAACAAGGTACAGGTATATTGTAACTCAGGGCCTCTGCTCCAATTTGCAATGGAAGCCACAATATGAGGCCCAGTTGTGTTAAACACTACTGCTGTATGTATAAATGAGGAAACCAATACATTCCCTCTCCGTACCCACATTAGGTGCCACAAGTTGTCAGCACCAGACCCACCCTATAATTCCCCACAATCTGTGTAACATATAAATTCAGGATGCACCCTGGTTCCTAACGTTAGCAGCAAAAAGTGCATACAAGATTTACAACACTTTCGCGTAGCACTGGGGTGGAGCTGCACTAGTAAGATGTAATGGCAACTGTACAAACTTCCTGACAGGATAAACGTGACTAGCAGCATGACAGTATTGCCTTCATATTCACCCGCACTCACTCCCGCACATCCACTCTGCTCTGCTGTGCGGTGCCATGGGTATCAGCAGGCACATGCACGCACTCACTTATACGCACTCACTCCCAGCACCCTAATGCGGTGCCTGGATGCCAGGATAGTGGATGCCACTGTGTTTAGGAACACCCTTGGTCCCATGCCACCCCTCACCCACCAACCAGCTTCAGCTATCCTGTCCCTCCATAAACCTAAGATTGCATCAACTTTTCCCTGGTTACTGGGCCGCTCACAGCCAGTCACCAGTCTCAGTGTTCCGGGGTCAAGGTGGGGTATAGGGAAGACAACAGCTGGTAAACAATTAAGGAGGAGACATTTAGGCTCCCTACAGGAGGTTCACTCAGAGGTCTGCAAAACACAGGTTGAGGGTCACTTGGGCCGCCGTTAGACACCAAGGCACCGACAGACACTTCAGTGTTACCAAATAGTTGCCAATTTCAGCACCTCCAGAACGGAGAGGCTCAGTTGGGGCTTGTTGGCCTGAGTCACACTTAACACTTCCAGTCACACACGACAAGTCAGTAGGCCCATACCTCCTGTAACAGGAGATGCTGCATCTGGGGTATGAAGACTCCAGTGACCCCAGACGAGTGCGATTTTATGTGAAAAGTGCTGAGTGCTGTACCTCCGCAAAAAGGAGGCACAACATCAGGGGTTTGATGACCTGAGTCACCCTGACCGTACGTACGTTCACTCACAAGCCGATTCTAAATGTAGTACCTTCTTGGAAAGAGACACCAGTCTGGTGCGTGATGACTTGAACTGCACCAGACAATCCCAGACCCTTCCACGAAGGGTGTGAATCCCGCAACCTTCTGGAAGGCACAACGTCTAGCATGCAATGACTTGAGTCACACTAGGTCCTCCAGTCACATTCGGAACTTGGTTCCCGTACCACTCTGGAATGAGGCACACTGCCTAGTGGGCAATGACTTTAGACGCCCAGGCTCCCCAGTCACACATTTTGACACACGTTCAGACAACTCAGGTTGCACCCTCAACTCTGAGGGTCGCAGCCAATAAACAGGGCACTGCACACAATTAACATGCAGCCGAGGCTCACACAAGAGAAATACAACACACTCGATAACAGTGGGCTCCACAGGGTCCCGCACCAAGTGATCCTGTTCACAACAACAAGATACTTCAGCATGCAGTAGTCCCCACAATGAAGGGCCACTTATCTGAAGTGGGGGCAGTCCTTGGAAAGCTCAACACCAGGCAAATTCCAGTCTTCAGACACAATACTTTAGGCCACGCAAATGCCGCCGCTGTCATGTGAAGTCCAGCATACGATATAGGCACAGCAGAGGGCACTGCTCTCCAGATATTATCGGTCGTCACTGTAAGTCCCTCTCAGGAGGTCTTTAATGTCCCTAAGACCTCCTCCGAGAACAGGGGGCGAGCCAACGTGCCTTTGGAGAGTTAGCCTTTGAGATGCTACACAGCAGCAAGATATACAGCCTGATGCCAGGCTGTATAGCAGGAAGGGGAATACAGATCCCCACCTCAGGCAGTTATCCTCCTGGGCACAACTGATTCCTCTGGCAGTGGGGCCACGTGGTCCAGCAGCACTGATCCTGCATTGCCATAAAGGTCACTGCCGTGCAGACGTTGAGTACCCCTAGTTATACTAGATGGACCCTTTGAAGTTGGGGGAGGTTCAAAGGATTCTCCTTTGAACTGCAGATGTCTCCCCTAAATTTCCTCCCTGTCTCCCTGAGGCTCTTGAATATGGATCTTTACCTTTAGTGGGGCCATGTCCTGTCTTCGAGAGGGCAAGTGTCACAAACCTCTCTCCCCAGTCTATCTATCCAGGCCCCAAATGGCAGTGATCTGTTGTTGTGGGTGCCCACGTTTTATAGTGGTCACTTGGGGAATGCACAGATGTGCTCTACCTCAGTGACCCATAGAATGAAGCCTAATTTACAGGACACTAGAACCATTTCAGCACCTAGAAATGCCCACTGCCTTGAAGTGGCATTTCCAGGGCATCGATGACAAAACCACCTTTACCATCAGAAGGAGTTTGTCATGCTAAATCCAATTATATTAAACATCATGAGGCTGCTCTCCTGCAATCCACTATTGAAGCCAGACTTAATAAGACTCATTCTCCAATGTTATCTTATGGGTAGAGCAGCTTTCATATGTAGTGCAAACACACATGGGTGTTCCGCACTCCCTGGGCACATATGCCCTGGCGCATACCCGTCGGGCATGTGGGACACATTTGTTAAAGCCACCACAAGATTACCCATGCACAAAGGTGTGCACACCCTGGCAAGTAATGCCAGCTCCGATACCTATATGGGAAAACTACCAGGGTGCAAGTCACACACACAGGCAAGTGTTACTAGTCGCCACTCACACATAGTACCACCCATGTGCAAGTAGGCACACACTGGCATGTTGTGCCGGTCTTCTTTAAGCATATCTCGCCCTGGTGCAAGTAGACACCTTGAGGCCAGCTATGCCAAACTCCTATATTTATTTATTCCCATGTGCACATGAGCTCATAGAGGCCCTCTGGGACTGGCTCATTACATGATCCGCCGCCCCTTGACAAGGGTGCCCCTATCAGCAAGTGGTGCCAGGAACAACATACATGAAATCCCCTATCGTGTAAGTGTGCACCCACTGGCCTGATATGACAGGTTTAGTATCTCTGAAGGCCCCATGGCCTCTGCGCACACCCTAGTCCCTGCCAAGGCAGGACCTCCCCTCGAGGGGGTAACATTGCATGCGCACTTCCTACTGTCCATACAGGGGGACAGTACACATGGCCCAAAGCCACTAGTAGAGGACTGGCCCACCCTTATGGATGTGCCCGACCCCCCTTTTTAGGCAAGAGCTACCCACATGGGGGTGCCACCACACCTGGATAAGGTACACCTTTGTATCCCTGCCCTGCCCTCCGCCCACCACCAGCCCTAGCTTTAGGGCCCTCCGGGGAAGGCATGAGGAAGCTCAGAGTTGGCCCCTTCATCAGGACTGCCACTCTGAGCGCAGGTGCGCTAGTGCCCCTGCGGACCTCTTTCATAAGCCTAGGACATGGTTAACAAGGTCTCTTAGTAGGTGGCACACCCAGTGCATGTCCCCCTGGTTGCCAGGTACGTACCCACCCTGGGTATGTAGTATACCTGTTTCACAGGGCCCTCATGGAACCAGCACCTCAACCATGTTCCTAACCACCTTTTCCTACCAGAGGTAGAACGAGCGAGCCCACTTTCCCACTGTGAAACAGTGGGGAAGTGCCCAGAGTCCTAAGTCAGCAAAGATTGGGAGAAAAAAACAAAAAGTTTTGGGGAAATTCCTTCAGCAGAGCCATAGCCAACATGGTTACAGATTGCCTATCTGTTTTTTTTGTATGAATGTAGGACCACGCTATCTCACATGTTGTTCCAGTCAAGTCATCTAAGATCAAGGAAGGAAATGCTCTGCAGAGTGCTCGGAGGACTGCTGTACAAACTGTATTGGTGTTTGCCTGACGGTCAGCCTCCCAGAGGTGAGTGGATAACACACGAGTCTGTGGCCTCTTGCTGTGTACCTGACATGAAGTGCCTTGAAGCCTGCCTACCTCTGCAGAACCCTGCAGTAGGAGTATCTGTCTTTGACAAGCCAAGTGCACGATGTCCCAGGTGTCTGTGGGACATTCAGAGGAAAAAGACTAACCATAAATGTTCAACAATATATTACACCATTTAAGACAACAATATACTAAACAGACTAAATATAAATATACTAAACAGACTTCATTTGTTAATGACCTAGGTTCACAATTCAGATTCGCTAAAAAAAATAAGACTTTTTCTTGCACAGTTCCCACACAACAAAAGGCAAAACTACAGATCAAACTTGTACATCTTCTAATTTACAGAGATATAAAAAAGTCTGTCTAAAATCATTAGGACTCCTAGTTATAAATAAAGAGTTGAAAAATGCTTCCCTAAATGCATATAAAATGTACAAAAAAGGACAAGGTGCAAAATAGTTACTCTAGATTTCTTGTCACATGGGCAATTTGACCTGAAATGCGACCATGTTATGTACTGAACCCAGATGAAAATGAGACAAGATATTTTAATGTTGTGTATTAGTAACTATAAAAAGATAATTTTGCAGACCATCAGGATGGAGAGCAGATATTTCCTAACAGATGGTTTAATAGAGTCCTTTGAAAATCCCATGTCCTCTGTTATTGGTAAATAATCATTTTAATTCTCTTTTCGAGTAACGGAAAATTGAATCTGGATTTTCAATTAAAACTGGATTATCGAACATGCTTCACTGATATACCAAAGCCATGGTATTTTGGAAAATTATGTTATATTATATTGGTGAAATTTTATAGTAAGTCTTCTTCCTCTGAATGTCCCACAGACACCTGATGATAACTTTAGTGAAGGATGTCTTTACCTTGCTCCTAATTCTGTGCCATGGGCGAACAGTTTATATATAAAGTATCTTCAACATAAGGCATATAGAACTCTTTTTGTACAATAGCTGCAGATATTGATTTTGGAACACCAAGCAAATGATGCATATTTTATTTCCTATATTTGTAAAATAGAGGAATCACCAAAACCCCAGAGGCTTCCTCCCTAGGTAGCCACAGATAAACATTTGCTTTTGTAAGTAGACAACATTTCCCTAATTGGTTTGTTGCCTAGTTTTGTCAGAAACCTGAACACATCCTCAGTAGAGCATATCAAGTCTGACCGGCAAGTTTCTTTATGTATAACCCAAGTACCACATGATGTAGAATGCAGCCTCAAGTAGGAAAAAGATGAAACTCCCACTAGGGGCTCACTTTTAATATAGTGAAGATGAGTCTTAAATATTCCCAACCACAAAACAGTGCAAAAGTATTTTTTACATTAACGTTCAAATCCCTGTCCCGCATGCAGTAGCAAAACAGTTGATAAGTTGTAACCCATTTGTGATCCTGGAGAGCAGGACTGTATCATCGCATACATAATACTGGGACAGATTGACTGCCATCTCAGTGCATAGCACCTGGAGCAATCTATCCACTCCAATAACGTAGAGGGAGAAAAGAAACAGGGCAATAACGCAACCCTACCTAACTCCTCTTGTCACCTTTAGAGGGCATGTACATTCTCCATTAGGTCCATAGTGCACCCTGGCAGTTACATTTCTATACATTTGGGCCAGGAGGGACACTATGTCCTCGGGGGCACTCAAAAATATCATGATTTGCTATAATTGTCCATGGTTAACATTGCTAATGGCACTAGTCAGATCCATAAAGAAAGCTGTAGATGACCTTCCTTGGGCCACTGTATTTACCTATTACGGGATTGAAGTTTAGGCACTGCTCCACTGTACCAATACCCCTCCTGAACCCGTACTGTAATTCAGTAAGTAAAGAGTTCTCTTTAGCCCACATTTCTAGCCTCTGAAAGAAGACTCCTCCCATAATTTTTGTAGAAGACTCCCAAGAGGGGTATCGGTCAATAACATTTTGGGTCGCTTTTGTTGCCCTTCGTGAATATCGGTACGATTATAGATTCCCACCAAGTGATAGGTCCCCTGCTACATTTACATGTGCTCAAAAAGCAATTATCCTTTTGTACACATCTACAGGCACACTGTTGGGGCCTGCGGCCTTCCCTTTTAAACTTCTATTAATGGCACAAGCTACCTCATCCAAGGTGGCAATAACCGTACCCACCAAGGAAATAGAATATGATGGATCATGATTACTTGAAGTAGCACCAGCGATTTCAACTGGGGAGCTGATCTAAACCTAGGAAAGGGCATATTTATAGTCTTCCAAAATATAGGACTGTTACTTGTGACAGCTTCTTGCACTAGGATATTACAAGCCTGTTCTTGTTCCTGTTTCTCATTTGCTATCACCTGTCTATAGCTAGATTTAAATTGCCCAATTGCAACCTTGTCCCTTGATTTTGAGTGAAGTAATTCTTTTAACTTTCTATATAAACTGTACACTTATGGTCAAACCAACCTTTTGGGTTATGACTGTTATTTTTATTTTTGTTGCCCTTTACAGTCTTTGTTAATAAGGTATTAATTGAATTACTGATTTTCTCGTGAGCCATTTTGATATCACTGTGCACCACCAAATAGTCTGTATTGTCGGAAAGTAATCTCTGTTACTAGCAACTAGACTTGATGGTCCACTACAGACCATTTTAATCTAACCCTGTTTGTTCATTCTCTATCTTAAAGCACTCTGAATTCTATAGATTATGTAGATTCAAAGTTAGCCTGAGTGGGTTATTGAAAAAAATTGGGTTGTTGCTTGACTGTGGGGTGAGCCCTGGTTAAGCGGAAACCACAGTCCTTGTGAAAGTGAGACACAAGCCAACCCTAAATTAACCTGTGCTCAATCCTCTGGTAGCTTGGCACAGAGACGGAGGCTTCATTCAGAGGCAATGTTTAAAGAATGTGTGCAACACTTCAAACAGCAGTGAAGAGAAAAACACCACTCAAGAAGGAACTCACACCAAGTTTGAAAAATAGAGTGATTTTGAATAAATAAAACAAGATCAAACTAACAAATATCCAATCAGTAGAACCTGAGATATGTAGGTTTTAAGTTTTCAATGAAAATAGCACCAAAAAGCACAGTGCACCAAATGTGGATTTCTGGTTGTGCCTGACTGGGACAAAATAAGAAGTTCACGCAGACTTTTATGGGGCATGGGCTCGTTACAGGGGACCAGTTAGGCCTGCTGAACAGAGTACCTTAAATTCTCGTTTGCAGGGCCTTGCAAGGATCTGCGTTGAAGATGCATTGCGCAGCCGAAGTGATGCCTCGGTTCCAAGATGCTTCGAGGCTGCGGTGTGAGGTCCTGCATCATTGTTGAGGATTCCGTTGAGGAGGGCTTGTGATACGAAGGCCAGCATTGAAGATGCGCCATGCAGTAGGGGCACTGTGTCGGTTCTGAGGAGCTGTGAGACTGAGATGCAGAGTCCATTGTTATCATCAAGGCTGCCATCGATGAGTGATGTGAGGGCTTGCCACAAGGATGTGTTACACCTCGGCTGATGCAATTGGGCGACCCACTATAAAGCAAGCATTTCTTGAAGTACCATTATCTACGCAGCAGCAAAGATGAGTTGGTTCAGCTTGTGGTGCGCCGTGCAGCCAAGGAGATGCAGCTGTTCCTCTAGATCCACAGAAGTCTGCGGAGCACCTTAAGTCCACTTCCATGGGTCCAGGACTGGGGTGGCACCACTTGGCAGTGTAAGCTCACAGATAGCAGAGTCCAGGTGCTAGGGTCGCGGTTGTTGAAGCCTTCTGTCCCTGAGGCTCAAGCCAGACAGTCAACCAACTAGCCGGCCCTTCGAGTCACTGGTGGTCTGAATTCCAGTATGTATACCATGTTTTGCCTTTGAACTGGGGAGAAGCTTCAAGAGGCAGGCATTTGAAGTGCACAGGTGCCCTGCCTTCCTGGCCCTGGCCTCTGTGTAATTACAGGTGGAATGCAGCCCTTTGTGTGGAGGCAGGATGAAGCCTATTTAAGTGTCACAGCCTATATCTCCTCCCTTTCATCCTGTCAGTGATGGCCCATCCAGGAAAGCTCCCTATTGTGTGTGGCTGTTTATGGGAAATACACAAAGTCCACTTTCAACTACATCCAGTCATGTGACCCAGAGACAGGCTGCAGGCACTAAATGGCTAAGGCAGACAAATTGCATCTTTCTAAAAGTGCCATTTTCAAAATTGTAATTTAAAATCCAACTTCACCATAAGTTAGGATTTTTCGTTACAATTCCAATGACACCAAACATGAACTGGTCACCTGCTCTCATCTGTAAATTACAACTTATTAAATGTAATAAGGTAACTCCAATGTTATGTTATGGGAGAGGTAGGCCTTACAGTGATGAAACACTAATTTAAACGTTTTTGACTACTAAGACATGTAAAACTTAAAAGTATGTGCCCATATTTTTAAATACACTGTGCCATGCCCCCTGGGCTGTTCAGAGCCTATCCTAGGGGTGGCCTGTATGTAGTAAAAAGAAACGTTTGAGCCTGGAAAATTGATTGTTTTTGCCAGGTCGAAATGGCAGTTTAAAACTACACACAGAGGTTGGAATGGCTTGCCTGAGGCATGTTTAAAGTGCTACTTTAAAGTGAGTGGCACAATCAGTTGTGCAGGCCCACTAATAGCATTTAATTTACAGTACAGGCCCTGGGCATGGGTGGCACCACTAGTTAGGGACACACAAGTAAGTTAAATCTTGCCATGTTTTAAGGAGTGAGCACAAGCATTTTAGCACTGGTTAGCAGTTGTAAAGTGCAGAGTCCTAAGGCCACCAAAAACAAAGTTAGCAAAACAGAAGGTCTGAAAGCAAAATGTTAGGAGGAAAACCACATCACAGATGCCACATCTAACAGTTTTGAACACGCAGACTTTTCAGGGGTACATTAAAATTTAGGAAATTCCCCACAGCAATTACTGAAATTAATATATGATCAATCCTGCTCTTTGCGCCCCTCCCAGTGAATGTTGGCACTGCAGTTGAACCCATGATTCACCCAGCTTCTAGCTAAATCAAATTATATGTATGCAACATTTTATTCACAACTTTCCTGTACTGATTTTGTTGAAAATGTGCCTGTCCTTCTCCATACACATCCACCATGCCACACTATCTGGAAGAGTGCATTTACTGATTTTAAAATCTCCTGCGCATATTAAAAGACAATCACTGACACCCATATTAAGGAACGAATCCAGGTACTTCTCCATATTGGCACCCACCTCTACACGAGTAACCTCACAGTTATTGTTATAAAAGTTTATAATCACAAGATCTGGGGTATTCTCTATGGGTGATAGTATGCATTGATAAATTGTGGATGCTGTATATGTCTTTTTTACTTCGGCCACCAATGAGGTTGAAATTAAAGTAGCAGGCCTTCCTTTTGCCCTTCCTGAACTTGACAGCATCGCAGGTGTGTCAGGAATCCTTCAATGTGGATTGCTCCTCTCAGCCAGGTTTCGTGTATACACATAACATGTGTTGGGGACATGTGGCTGGACCGATCCGGGGAGGACAGAGGATTTGATAACCCGGCTGCATTCTAGGAAGTTGTGGTAATAGGATTTCACTCGAAATTATGAGAGCTCGGACACGCAGAGCCAAGCCATGTTTCACTTGCTATATTTTCTACTATGCCCATATTGACGCGAGTGATGGGTGCGGAGACTTCCTTCTGTGTGGCCTCACAGAGTCAGTTTCTTTCATTCAAGTCTACTAGCGGGGCAACTGAAGAGACTTATCTGTGGTTGCTGGTGTGTGGGCCCGCAGTCTAGCCACCGCGCTTCCGGGCAGGAACCGGGAAGCCTCAGGCTATGCTAACTCTGCACCAGGGCTTCTATTGCTTTAAGTACAACAAAGAAAGTAATTGAAGTCCTTGCACTTCCCGGACCCTGCTTTGATTGAATACCTGCGGTCATATGAACCTGACGGAGGTCTGTTATCCTAATGTTATCAGGAAAGATGAAGCTATATTTTGATTGCTGCCAGTTATACTTCTGTTTTCAACTACACTATGAACTACTGATGTAATTGTTTATTGTTGTCAGTGAGGCTGATCAACAAAAGACTCCAGGCAGTGTTGAGATTGGCAAGTCGACGGCAGACGCCCCTACTGGGTGTAGTTCAAAAAGTGGCAGCTGAGCAAGTAGGAAAGTTGCTAAGTAAGTTTTACATTTGGAGGAATTGTTCACTTTGTCAGAATTCTGAAACAATGCAGCACCCGCAGATTTCTAAAAGTACTCTAAAGACACTTGGTTTTCGCATGTAGAAATGTGATAAGCAATAAGGTCATGTAAAATGTTGCATTCAAATGTTATTGCACCTTGCAGGTTTCTGGGTGTTCACTTAGTGTCTCTGTCCTGGAAAACCCACATCCCTCCTTTGCAAGCCGATCTGCTGGTGATATTTTAAGTGAGGCTTTAATCAATTGCAAGTGAAATTCATGTTTTGTAAATCACTTGCTTTTGCAGCTATAAATATCACTCATATGCCCAAATCCGTAAGTAAATGGGGGCCATAGTACAGCCTTGAGCAATTCCTTAGCTTTCTGAGACTATTGGGCGTCTTGGAGTACAGACTGTTATCCACTAGTTTGGGGGTTTACCAGTGCAGGGGTCATCGTAAGGGAGCAGGTTTGTGTATCCCACATGTGCACCCATGAGTGTATGTGTACCTGATTAAGCGCAGATCTTCCAATGCTGGAATAATCTCCACTGTGTAATACAACATGGGATGAGGAAGAGAAGGGGTGCTCCAGAAGTGGGGGCAAAGTTTTGACCAATGGCATTACCTACATTTCCCAACGTCACAAACAATGGTATTTGATGCAGCTTTTTACGCCATGGGTCAGCTGCAAAACCCTGATCAGTACAGAGCCTTCTAACACAACCTGGAAACCTACCCTGTGTAATGCTTTTTAGCTCACCTTAATGCTTACCACAGGGTAGCCAAGGTAAAAGTGTGTGTACTGTATGACTCACAGTATGTGTGTGTGTGTGTATTTTAAGGGGGAATGGAAAGGAAACAAGCATTTGCAATGCAATGGGTCTCTCATTTGCTCGAGTTAGAGCTATTAGCGTGGTAAGTTCCTAACTGGACTTTTATTGCCACATAAATTGAAAATGAAAAGTAAAACAGTTAACATAAGTGTGCCGCTTCAAAGTGCCATGGCCGCTATGAGCATTAGCGCAAAGGAGAGACACAGAAAGAAAAAGAAGTTTGCTCGCTGTCAAACGTGTCAGCAATTGTGTAATTATCCATGTAACAAGGGCAGTCTGCAAGGCGGTAACAAAATGCCCCAAGGAGGCACAGATGTAAAGCATTTACCAATGATGATAAAGGATTTTTGAAAGGCAAGCCCACGAACGAGTGAAAGTGATGGGCATGGTTAAAAGCCCACAATACTTAAAACAGGTCAAACCGCTTGCTCTCTACCTAAAAAAAACAACTGCTGTTTCCTGCCATCCCCTATTGCTGTGATACCAATTGTTTCTTATGTAAATGGTGCTGGTGTTGATGTCCTGGGGTGCTTTAAGATCTCTTATGGACATTGACTATTCAAGGCCTCAAAAGACAAGCTGGAAATCCACTCTTAGCAGTGGTTTCCAGTACGGTTTCCCTGCCACCCAAGGTCTAACTATAAGGCTATTCGGTAGTGTCCCAACAGGGTGGTCTGAGAAGGCAGTGTGAGGGCAAGTTTTTTGGCTGTTTGTGGGCCTGTCATATGATCTGCTGTGCCCATTTTTACTGCTCATTTACCTGGTATTAAAATAAAGTTTAAATCCACACAGTCTTTCATCTCTTGTAAAACACTAATGCAGTGCATCTTTACATGTTTAAAAGTGCCCTGATTTACAAATATGGACCACTATTTTAGCTAGTCAATTCACTAGTAGGGGGCACTTTAATTTTGGTGCCTGAGTCTATTTTCTAACCCTGTCCAAACCTTCTGTCCTGTGTGTTAGTTGCCTTGGCTTAGTCTATGGTTGGCCTACAGGGAGTGCAGAATTATTAGGCAAGTTGTATTTTTGAGGATTAATTTTATTATTGAACAACAACCATGTTCTCAATGAACCCAAAAAACTCATTAATATCAAAGCTGAATATTTTTGGAAGTAGTTTTTAGTTTGTTTTTAGTTTTAGCTATGTTAGGGGGATATCTGTGTGTGCAGGTGACTATTACTGTGCATAATTATTAGGCAACTTAACAAAAAAAAATATATACCCATTTCAATTATTTATAATTACCAGTGAAACCAATATAACATCTCAACATTCACAAATATACATTTCTGACATTCAAAAACAAAACAAAAACAAATCAGTGACCAATATAGCCACCTTTCTTTGCAAGGACACTCAAAAGCCTGCCATCCATGGATTCTGTCAGTGTTTTGATCTGTTCACCATCAACATTGCGTGCAGCAGCAACCACAGCCTCCCAGACACTGTTCAGAGAGGTGTACTGTTTTCCCTCCTTGTAAATCTCACATTTGATGATGGACCACACGTTCTCAATGGGGTTCAGATCAGGTGAACAAGGAGGCCATGTCATTAGATTTCCTTCTTTTATACCCTTTCTTGCCAGCCACGCTGTGGAGTACTTGGACGCGTGTGATGGAGCATTGTCCTGCATGAAAATCATGTTTTTCTTGAAGGATGCAGACTTCTTCCTGTACCACTGCTTGAAGAAGGTGTCTTCCAGGAACTGGCAGTAGGACTGGGAGTTGAGCTTGACCCCATCCTCAACCCGAAAAGGCCCCACAAGCTCATCTTTGATGATACCAGCCCAAACCAGTACTCCACCTCCACCTTGCTGGCGTCTGAGTCGGACTGGAGCTCTCTGCCCTTTACCAATCCATCCATCTGGCCCATCAAGACTCACTCTCATTTCATCAGTCCATAAAACCTTAGAAAAATCAGTCTTGAGATATTTCTTGGCCCAGTCTTGACGTTTCAGCTTGTGTGTCTTGTTCAGTGGTGGTCGTCTTTCAGCCTTTCTTACCTTGGCCATGTCTCTGAGTATTGCACACCTTGTGCTTTTGGGCACTCCAGTGATGTTGCAGCTCTGAAATATGGCCAAACTGGTGGCAAGTGGCATCGTGGCAGCTGCACGCTTGACTTTTCTCAGTTCATGGGCAGTTATTTTGCGCCTTGGTTTTTCCACACGCTTCTTGCGACCCTGTTGACTATTTTGAATGAAACGCTTGATTGTTCGATGATCACGCTTCAGAAGCTTTGCAATTTTAAGAGTGCTGCATCCCTCTGCAAGATATCTCACTATTTTTGACTTTTCTGAGCCTGTCAAGTCCTTCTTTTGACCCATTTTGCCAAAGGAAAGGAAGTTGCCTAATAATTATGCACACCTGATATAGGGTGTTGATGTCATTAGACCACACCCCTTCTCATTACAGAGATGCACATCACCTAATATGCTTAATTGGTAGTAGGCTTTCGAGCCTATACAGCTTGGAGTAAGACAACATGCATAAAGAGGATGATGTGGTCAAAATACTCATTTGCCTAATAATTCTGCACTCCCTGTATGTCCTATAGGCCTGAGGAGACAAGGTGTAATTACACGGGGATCAAAATTTGGAGCGAGCATACCAGCATTTAAACCCGTTGTCTGCACAGACGTGAGATAGAGCGCCAGGTCTGACCTATGCATTATTCAGTGTGCTGGTTGTCAGGGAGACCTATAGTGCCAGAGGGCTGAATCTCTGCCAAGATTCAAAAAGTTATTTTCTCCATCCTCCACTCCTGCATTGCCAAGGTATTGAGGATGACGTCAAGCAGAGCTGTTGTTACTGAAAAAAGATGTGCATAATCCGGGCGTGCTACCCTGCATGATTCTGACAATCGTCCCTCCCAGTTGGGCTGAATTCTCTCCCTTGCAAAAATTCAGTCTCTAAGTCAGTCGTTATAAAAGCAAATTAGGAATTTTGAAAAGTTGCCATTACCTATTAAAAAAACATCGATGAGGTTCCTAACATTCTATAAAGTAGATCCCGGATGATGAAAAAGTTCTAATTCACTTTGGTAACTTTTACAAAATGTTGTTTTTAAACAGATACAGACGTTATTTATAGCATTCTTGCGAACAGCACACACATTTTAAAAACCCCTAAATATCTTTATTCAGATTTTTATGTTGTATGTATCATTAACATGCCGACGTTTATCATTTGCTATACCTTAAATATTCTAGAACATAAAACATCATGCAGCTGATCAGAGTCCGAACCAACTCCAGTTATTTCTACTGTTATCTCAAAAGTTCTCCATAGTTAATAAAATGGAATTACCAGACTTTGCCCAAACAAGTAAACGATACCCAGTGTAGACACTTGACATAATTGGTGCTTTAGTCACTTACCTCCTGACTGCCTGGACAAGGAGGTGGAGCACACTTCCTTGACCATGTTTGCAACCAAACGCTTCCAGGAGTCAGACTGGATGCATGTTATACCTGTCAGCCTTAGGGTAGTCTTCCCCCAAACCTTAACCTTCCTCCTTCCTTTTTCTGACCTCGTTTTTCCTGGCCTTAGGATTTTGAGCACTTTACCACTGCTAACCAGTGCTAAAATGCATGTGCTCTTTCCTCTAAAACATGGTAATATTGGCATATTCCCAATTGGCATGTTTAATGTACTTATAAGTTCCTAATAAAGTGGTACTATATGTTCCCCGGGCCTGTAAATTAAAGGCTACCATTTGGCCTGCAGCACTGATTATGCCACCCATTTAAGTAGCCCTTTAAACATGTCTCATGTGCAGTTTAAACTGCCATGTCGACCTGGCAAAATAAACCTTTTGCAAGACCAAAACCTTCCTTTTTATTGGTATAAGTCACCTCTAGGGTAGGCCCTGGACAACCCAGATAGCAGGCTGCAATGTATTGAAAAGGTTTTAAATACCCTGGTAGTAAAAAACTCTTACGTTTGTTTTTCACTACAGGAAGGCTTATCTCCCTTATAGGATAGCATTGGAGTTACCTTGTTACATTTTTTAAGTGTCATTTACAAATGGGAAGAGATAACCAGTTCATGTTTGGTGACTTTGGAATCGTGGTGAATAGACCTATTTTATGGTAAAGTTGGAGTTTTGATCATAATTATAAAAATGGCAGTTTTGGAAAGTTGCCATGATTCTGCCCTTACCCATTTTGTGCCAATAACCTGACCTGGGTCACATAACTGGGTGTAAGTGACAGACTTTGTGAATTCCCACAGACAGTCACACAGTAGAGTGTTAGGTGTGTATGGTATCCTGCCATCCACTGGTAGGCTGGGGGGGGGGTTGAAATTGAGCACAGCCCCACTTACCCACCTGAATAGGCTGTGTCCTATCTTCACACAAAGGGCCTAACAACCCTGCATTTCCACTCCAGCCAGCTTAGAGCCAGGGCAGGGGGAAGCAGGAAATCCCATGCACTTTAAAGCCACTGGCTAAAAGATTCTCCCTCTTTCCAGAATCAGGGCACCAGGGTTTAAAAGATAGACCTCAAACACCCCCATTCAGTACACTTCAGGACCTGTGGATACTCTGCCAGGAAGACAAACTGCTGTGCTGCTAAAGGACTGTGAATCTTCTGGACTGCACTCTGCTGAACTTCTGCTTTGTTGTGCTGACTTACTGCCCGCTAACCTCCTGCCTGAGTGAAAAGACTAGACCTGCATCCCTTGAACCCAGAGTGACTCCAAGGGCTAGTTGGCAGGCCTCCTGATCTGAAGCCTCAGGGATAAACATCCTTCCAACAACCTTGCTTCTGCACCTGGACTCTGTCATCTGTAAGTCTACCCTGCCAAGTGGTGCCATCCCAGTCCTGGACCCTTGAAAATGGGCCTTAGGTGCTCTGGCAGCCTGTGGATCCAGCAGAACTGAAACATTTGCTCTGCTGTGTGGTGCAAACCCAAGCAGAACTGACGCATCACAGCTGCTGCATGTATTGGGCCCCTTGCGAAACTCGCATAGCTGTCGGAACCCACATTGCCTTAGGAACCGCTGCACATTTTCACAGCTCTACACAACGATCCACAAACCAGGATTTAAGGTACGGTGTTCAAGGGGTCTAACTGGGTCCATGTAGCTGGCCCGCGCTCCATCACAATTGGACTAAATTTGTGACTTTGTCCTGGTCTGGCATGGCCAGATAACCACAGTTGTCACTTTACACCTTTTGGCGCTATTTTTTCCAAACATTTTAACCTTCGATATCTCCAGTTCTACTGATTGGATTTTTGTCATTTTGACCTTGTTTATTTATTAAATTCAACTCTATTTTTCTAACCTGGTGTGGGATTTGTTTTTATAGTATTTTCACTGTTTTAGTGCTTAAGTGTTGCACTAAAACTTTACAAATTGCCTCTAAGTTAAGCCTGACTGCTCTGTACCAAGCTACCAGGGGATGAGTACAGGTTAATATGGGGTTTGCTTGTGCCTCACACTGACAAGGATTGAGGTTGCTGCTTGACCAGGGCTTACGCTCCAGTCACCAACAACCCAATTTCTTACAGTACACATCCAGAAAGGCGTATTGATTGCATGACCCATGCAGAAGGATGCTGACTGATATCAAGAGTTGCCAGAAGCTGCTTCCTTGCCATTAAAAACCTTAGGAATTCCCCTACTGCTAATTTGCTACTCATTTTCAGCCAAACAGTGGCATGCCTGAGGTTCCCTTGGCCGTGAAGCTGATAACAGTGTGCCTTGGGCGCCACAAGATGAAGAGACAGTCGCCTCTCTCCTGCTATCCATGAGCCACTCTGCTCAACCTTTAAATCGGAGTGGCCCATTTCCAAGATGGCAGAACCTGGAGACAGGGTTGAGGCATATTTATTGTCTGCAATTCTAGTAGCCGTTCAGATTCAATCCTATTGAGACAGTGGCAAGAGGAGATTATAAACTCTCAAAAACCAAAGCAACCATTTGACCTTTAGGCCTCAAGTGTAAACACAGCCCTAGCCCAAGCCTATTGTCCACCACTACAAGGCATAGTCCTCCAAGAGTGTCAGTAATAGTTCTCCTAAGTTACACTGATGCCTCAGCTGTGGTGGTAGAATAGTTTGGCGATGTCAGATAGCAGTATGGTGGTGCAAGCATCTCCATTCTGATGTATCTGTTCCACCTGGCTTGTTGGGTAAAGAGTCAGAACCCATGCCTGGGCTCAGAACTTCTGGGTGTCTCAAAGTACTAAGGTAATTCTTAGAATCGCCATGCTGCATTGGAATCAATCTCCCCCTCCATGGGAGTCTGACAATCCCTGGGTATCCCACACCGCAGCCTGGTGCACATGCATAAGAGATAGGGGTGTAACCCTGGGTCAGAGCTGGAGGGCCCCATCACACCACCATCCTTCCTCACCACCAGACAATGTGAACATTGAGAACCAAGCACAACTACACTATTCTTACATATCAGGTGTTCAGCAAGCTGCTTGTGGGAGTGCAGGCTGGGATACCACCATTTGATTGGTAATGTTCCCGCCTCTGCTCCTGGTTTTTAATTGGTGGCTTGGAGGCAAAGTACATACCTAATATTTTGTTCATATGCAGTGATTTGCAAGTTGCAAGGCAAACTAAGGGACCAAGGTATTACATAATCTGCCGCAAAGCTTTCAATTCACAAATGTACAGACTTTGCCACTACAAAAATGCTAGTTGTAATATACATCGAAGACATAGCAGGTAAGAAACTACTTTCTCCTACAGAAACTACTTTCTGCCAATAAAATGCTCTTACTGACATTGAAATTCAGTAGGAGTATGAAAAGGGGCCTCCTCCTCTTCATACCAAATCATCACTATGGAATATATCAAATGTTTGCAATAATAATTGTAGTGGCAAAGCATTGATCTGATACCGACTGCTATAAGGTGATTCCATTTGTAAAGTGTCCCAGTGTGAGAACCTGTGCCTTAAAATGTGTGCCTTTGGCATCTGGGAGTGGGGCAAGGGCAGGTGTGGTCCAGTGGACAAGGGGACCCATAAACCCCATCTCATGACCCCCGCTCTCCCCCTCCCCCGATGGCATTCATTCCTTAATAGCATTCTATGAATATGAATGCAGGGATAGAGATTTTCTATCCTTTTCAGGCCTCTGTCCCTCCATTTACAGCCATTCACAGTGATTGTCAAAATGACTCCTGCCTTAATCTGTATTCATGAGGCAGCTGTGTTTGCAGCTCTCTGCAAACGACCATTTTGCAATACGGCTGATTAGTACATCATTTGCATTGCAAAATGAACTTCACGCTGTAAACCTTCCTTCTTCTTATGGTCGATAAATTGACAGTTGTTAAATTGGATAGCAGGAAAATATTGCTTCTAGGTGGAAAAATGCAGAATGAAACACTGTATGAAATTAAGGTGTTATTCAAAAAGAAGTTATCATTCTATCTACAGATTTCTCTGGTGACTGAGCTACCCTTTCAGAGTGTGATGCCCATACGCCCCACGTGTTCACCTTTATGAATAGTTTCCTTTCGTTCTTCTGTAGTGAAAGATTCGTAGCCTGTAACGCCTTCAAGACTATACTGGGACCCATAACTTTTGAGTTTAGCCATATTTCATTACGTTCCGAATGTTCTCTGTGTTCTAGTGCATTTCTCAAATCAGGGCCGTAGCCCAGAGAGGGTCTGGTAGGGCACAACACCCTCATATTAATGCTGGACCCCATAAAGGCAACAGCAGCAGGCAGGGCCGGTAAGTCAAGAGACTGTTTTCAAAGCAAAAACTCAGCTGACACTAACAACCCTTTCCCTCTGAATGCATTGGGCATGTAAGCTAAAACTGAAGGTCTGCACTACATCGTGAAACAAAGCCAGAGCTTTAGTTTCCAAATGATCATTGAAACTGCTCCTGCATGGTCATGTACAAGCATGACCGAGTTGTGGGGAATAATCGTATTCTGCATGAGCCACTGTAATGGATGCGAGGTGTATTTTTACTTGTCAGCTCTCCCTTTCTTGAAGGGGGTTGATCTCTTTCTAACAAAAATATTAATTTACATTGTTTTTCAACTTCTGTTCATCAACCTGATCCATTTTGTTTGTTTACCATACCTCTCGTCTGTATTTACCCTCAGCTTTGGGGCTCTTACATCCCCTTAGTTCTTCAAAGGGCACTTGGGATGGTATAAGTATTTAGTAGACAAACAATGATGGAGTCTTGTACACTGACACCGGGGAACCTACACAGATATTGGATAGTTACACAGGGGCAACAACAATAACTTACAGGCACTGGCAAAGGGGTATCACCGCTGTCAATAGCACACTGCCGAAGGAGCACCATTACTCACGTGGCAACAGTGACATAGGTACTGTGACAAAGGGACACTGACTCTAGAACTCTACCAAGAGGACACTGACACACAGGCACTGACAACTGGACACTGTCATGAGGATACTGACACAGGCAGATCAACACTGCCACTAGGGCACTGGCACAGGAGCACAGATAGGGACGGATGAACCGTGATGCTGCAATTCTGACCTGGGGCACAAACACTAACTCTGGCATGGGAAAACTTCACTGGTACACTGACACAGGGCTGACACAAGAATACTGGCACTAAGATATTGGTGCTGGGACACACTTCCAGAATGTTGACACAGAGTGGCTGTTAATTAGTGGACGATACACTAGGAAACTGACTTTTGGGTCCTGACAAGGCACTGATACAAGAGCACTGAAATGTAGACATTGACTTTGGGAAAGTGCACTAGAACACTGACACAGTGACAGTGTTCTGGTGGCACTTTCCCAATGTCAATATCACTGGTAAAATGATGTTGGCATGGAAATAGTTACATCAACTATTCCCTCACCCTGCCTTTGATTAAGTACTAATTCAAGTACCAAGCACATGGATGTGTTTCTCGTGCTGGTTGTTATTTATTTACAATTCCCTTTAGTATTGTAACTCAATACATACTTAATGACTCCTCCTATCCAACATTCATTTCTGCAATTTTTTATTTGACCGCAACCAAGTCCTGCCCATAAATCTTTTGGTAAAAAGTCCAATTTAAAAAAAAAAAACATCTAAACCCCTCAAATATTTCTTCTAGCATTATTTAATTATCTAATTAGTTGGTAGTTCCTTTGTGGTAATATTCCTGTGGGCTATTGCCTTGTGGAAATCATAATCTGGACTAAATAATGGATATTGCTCTTATGAGGATTGAGACCACCTATCTTCCCCTTGTTTCTTTAAGCATTTTTAAGAGAACAGGGAGTGGTTCTTTTTTATGACAAAGCGTCCATGTTCATTATCTCTTGCCCTCATATTTCTTGTCAATACATTTTGACTTGCTGCTTGGGATTTTTTGACGTCTTCTTTAGGGCAAACAGTAGTTGTTTTTGACAGTGCTATGTTTTTCTTGGGATTTCATGATTTCTCATTTTTTATTACACCTTTGTCTTGGAATTCACACTTCTTCCAAACGATGGTGTTGGGGGCATTATTTGTGGACCTGTTAATTATCAGCTAGGGACCTTGCTGCTTTTCTACTCGTCATGCTGATGGTTTGTAACCATCGGTGTACACTGCCAGTAATCTTGAGTTACTCCATTGATTTTGACATTCGAATTCCCTCTGTTGTCAAGTATGTCGCAATTCATTTGCCCTTCGTGTTCTGAGTTCCATCTTTTGTTTAGACACATCTTCTATTCGGCGACCTCTGCTTCGTCTTTAAGCAATCTGATTGCTTGGCGATAACTCCGGGGGCTGAGGCGTGACGCTCTAAGTGAAATGACTTGAGTGATCTGCTTACTACAGAAAGATAAAGCACAAGAAATAAGTCAACATGCTTGGTACTTATGTTACTAATTAATAATTAATCAGTAGTCAGCTGAGGGAATAATTGATGTAATTATATTATCTGGACTCCACCTCCATCGCTTAATAAATGGTCTTCCCCCATACCTGATCTGCGGTATGGAGACAGTGACACAGGCAAATTGACATGGATCACAAACATATGTGGCACTGAAGCAGGAGCATCAGTACAGCTTCATCAACAGAAGATTACTGCCTCTTGGACACTGCCACCGAGGTACAGATACTTGGCACACGGGCATAGTAACATCAATGATGATATGGGGATACTGCCTTGGGAACAGTGACACTGAGATGCTGACAGAGGGCATAAATAGAATACACATTGATGCTGGGACTATGGCAATGGACAGTGACACAGGGAGACTGTCACGGGGACACTATGATACTGACACTCGGACACACACCTGGACATTGGCACGACACAGAAGCACTAACTGAAGGGCACTGATTGGGGAGGGTTTTACTGACGCTGGCAGTGTGATACTGAAACCAGCACACTGACATGGAGTTATGACATTGGGACACTCTCGTGGACATTGGGCACTGTATCACTACCAGTGGTTACTGCCACAGCTACCCTGCTTGGATACAGGCATAGACAGTGGGACAAGGGGACACTGACAGAAGGGCACTGACAGTAACATGGGAACATTGAGATGCTGACAGTGTTATCTGGACAGAACTGATATGGGCTCACTGACACTGACCGTGACACTAGAACACTGACAGGAGGGTCAGAGGTACAGATTCACTAAGACCGACCAGGGACCCAAGAACGCTAATGCTGAGACACTAATATATGGGCAGGCCCCTTGGAATTATGTGATCTTGTGACTGAGACATTTTCAGCATAATTATGGATTTGCCTCATAATTCATCATATGATCCATAATCTGCAATTTTAACAAAAGACTGTTTCTTGGTCAAACTGATCAAAAGTTAGTAAAACGAGACAACACTTAATACTGCATAGTGAAGACCCTTCGCACAGGTTGACTGACCACCTTTCTGTTGCTTATTGCTGTATATGGGTGTCAGCCTGAAACTTTGCCAGATAGTTTTAACATGTTTAAAAATGACCAAACAATGGGGTAATACTATCACAAAATGTGATGCATTATGCCACATAATTTGCCTTTCTCACTTCATATTGTAGCCAATCCTGCCACATAATTTGGCCCTCCCCTGCTGCTTAATTTGGCTCTTCCCTGCTGCATAATTCCAGTGGCCCTGCATAAGGGGCACTTACACAGGGATGCCACAACACATTAATACTGATACTCATAGGAAGTGATTCAACTCATAGACACCACCATTGAGGCACTCATTTCGGATCACTGGCGTTTCAGCACCACTACTGTGACTGTCGGGGTGGGGGGGGGGGCACAGGAATTGGGAAACCAACACTTTCACTCTGACCAGGAGGACACTGACACTGGGATGCTGATGCAAGAACAGTAATATTAAAGTATTGTGTATGAGTACAAGGATAATGACATTGACACCTGAACAATATCGTGGGCATTGGGAAGTCCATCGCTGCCAGTAAAAGGCAGCCACAATTTCAATGAGATACTAACACTGGGACAGTCATACTAGCATGAGGGAACTGACATTGGAATAGTGACACCAAGATGATGACACGGACATTGAGGTGGGACAATTAGCTCTGGGACACAGACCTAAACAATAACACATGCCGAGTTAAGGGTATTGACATTTGGACACTGATACAGGAGTACTGAAACTTGAAAAGGATCACGTGTGGCTATGGGCCCTAATAGGCCAAAACCCACTCTTGGATTGCTTGTGTTCTGGTTCAGAGAGGACCAGGCTTGACAGTGCGGGCTGGACTGTAACTGTTGGAGCAGAATCTAGGCTGAGTTACATATGGCAGGCTCTAATGTAAGGTGGCATGTGGGGGAAAATAATGATGGCCTGAGATGCGGCCCGAGTACTTACAAGTGGTTGAGATTAATTGAAGCATTCTACCTTTCATCTTTTGCTTACTTTATGTGGCTGCGGGGGAAACCAACACTGATGTGGGGACATTGCAACTGGACACTGATATTTGAAAACTGACTTGGGGACATTGACAGATGATGTAACATTGATAGTGAGACATGAGGATTCAAGAACACAGGGTGGCTGTCATGGGTGCTGAAACATATACAACATCACTGACACTAAGACAAGAGGACAAAGGAAGGAACAATAATGTGTGGACACATAGA
The DNA here is from genome assembly GCF_031143425.1 of Pleurodeles waltl. Classification (NCBI taxonomy): domain Eukaryota; kingdom Metazoa; phylum Chordata; class Amphibia; order Caudata; family Salamandridae; genus Pleurodeles; species Pleurodeles waltl. The sequence continues at coordinate 739,646,567 of NC_090450.1, read as the reverse complement.
CTAGCCTAGGGAGATTATGCACACTAAGACGATGGACATGAGTATAAGCAAGTCTTTGGTTGCAACTAAATAACAAAACTCATTAATCGCTCTAAACACCTAAAGGATATAATTATGGCAAATGCTGCTCCGCAGCAACGCTGTCAAACCTTTATTCGATAGATAATAAGGTAGCCTATCTGCTTCCATACACAATGATTTCTTAGCACTGGCCAAAAGACCTCGAACCCTTACTTTTGCTAGTGAGAGTTCGCAGAATACGCCTTTTTGGCTTCCAGCATTGGCAAAAGGCCACATGCTTTCTGCTGCCCCTGAGCAGAAAAGGAGACTTCTAGCAGGCTAGATCTGCTTAATTTGGAGAAGAGGATTCTTCCTTCCTTCCTGTGGTATAAATAGCACTGCCTGTCACATGCCTAGTTGATATCGAAGCACTGTGCAGGTAGCCATAGGGTGAAAACGAGAACAGTGAGGGTCTGGACCTAAAATATGTCACTGTTGCTCACCTCAGGTTCTTGGGGTCAAAAAAGCAATTAATTTGTTGTTTCTTAGGAGCTCACTGCCTGTAATATTGAATGCATGTGTTGCTGAATGCCAAGCCTGCCTGTTTTGAATCCACTTCATTCACCTGTCTTCCATCACCCTACACTTCCGGTCTCTTTTTCTTACACTTGTAAGTTGTTTTCATCCTGGCTTCCGTCTTTGTCATTTTTTAAATATATTGTTCGCGTCTTTATTATTTGTGCCTTTTTCGCTTTTATCCTGGATCAAAGTCTGCCGATGAATAGTAAGCCTACGTTCTCAGAAATGAGAATCAGGGCCTGCAATCATTTGTGAAAATTAAGTACTGGATCCAAACCTCAGGACCGATGGTTAAGCAGCTGCCTGGCTAGTTCATGCTCTTATGAGTAGTGAAGAGCTGGGCCCGTGCTCCCAACATCTGATCTCCACCTTGTTTACCTGTCCTTCCGGCTGTTCCATTGAGGTCTGTCCCGCAGACCAGGCGCACTGCAGTGCTGGCTGCCAGTGGGACTGTGTCTTGGTATGCACCATATCAACATACTCGCAAGTATGTGCCATTGTGCGTAGAACCACCTTTAAACCCCGTTCAGACACCATGTATGGTTATTGTTAGAATGTGTGAGGAAAGGCAGCATTCGCCAGGCATTTCACTCAAGTTACCTTGATAGACAATGCATACACCAAATATAATTGCGTTTATGCTCTATTCAGTTTTCATCCATTTTACTGGCAGGGGATGCTTGCATAATACCATATGACACAAATCCCTTTAATGTTCTAGTTCCTTGATGCCATGCCCCGCCTCACCAAGACATAACCGTTTGTCATTTTACTGAAGCAGCAAAAGGGAAACCGCTGATTCCCGATTTACAGGGAAACATCGCTTCTCAGTGGTGATACAAAGAAAGACGCCCTACAGCCTTGTCGGGAAATGACTCGGTTAGCTGAGCTTCTTACAACTGTTTTGTTTTTAAAAGAACCGATGCAGCACTCGTTATCTGGGGGTCTCTCCAGGTCGAAAACTCTGGGGCGTAGTTGGCCAGTAAAATTGTGAGGGTGGTGGTTGTGGTGGTGTGTAGGGGGTAAGTTTGAGGAACTTCAGATTTCCAAACAATCATGCATACCTTGTGAAAATACATCACATGAGAAGCAGGGCATGAGGGGGCTTAATGGGCAGATCGTACATAAAACAGGATATTTTTCAAACTAACCAACATGTTTAAGACCTTCAAAACAGATGAGAGTGTTAGTGCGTGTGTCTGTACATGTGTGATTTTTTTTCCCCGTGTGTGTATGTGAAAATACTAGTTGACATCCAAGACAGGCTGCACCATACCCGACTGAAAGTACTTGTACCCAACTATGGATTTCAAAATATTTTTTTAGGGGGTGTAATAACCCGGACACACACCCTGAATCTACACCCCTGCAAAAAACTTCCACTTTTCCATCTTAAAGTGAAAATGGTTAACTGAAAATTGAAAGGACGACATTCCCCTCGAGCTCTCAGCAGTGGCGTAAGGAAACTCGAGGGGGCACCCTTGCACAGTACTTGGAAGGGCTACGCCTCCGAACTCACAGAGTAGCTCTCAGACCAGGGTACTGTGCTGAGGGGGGCCCTTGGAGCTCGGGGGCTCCTGAGCCCCACAGGGGCTGCAGGGGCCTTTGTTATAACACTCTCTTGCAGACGACCCATTTGGCACATGGAACAACTTGCTCCCAGCTAGGGGCATAGCAAGAGAGCCACTGGCCCTAATGTAAGCATTCAAAACGGGCCCTTTATGGGTTGGAGGATTAAAGAAAATTGTAATTGGGTTGCTTCAATGACCCCTAAAACTTGTAGTATGGGCTTGTCTGTAGCACCAAACTAGCCAAATGGTAGTAGAGCAGTGTACAGGATCAAAGGCAAGCATAAAGTCAATGAGTGATAGGAAAGGTAGCTGGTTTGCATACTGGGAGTGAATCATGATGTAGAGTTCTTTAAAAAGGTATGTCTTCAACTCTTTCTTAAATTGGAGCAGCATTGGAGTGGTCCTGACGAATACAGGGATGTTTTTCCAGATTCTGGGTACAGAGAGGGAACAAAACAGCAAATAGCTAATGGGAGAAAGCATATAGGGTATTTCTCCTAAAGGGGGTCTAAAGAGATATATTGTTACCAGAACAGGCAAAAGGATTGCTGGTGCAGCCGTCCTAGCCTACATTTCCTCTCCAGTGAGTACAGAGAAGCATAGGTTTCACGTTTTCTCGTGTCGACAGAGCAGCTTATCCAGTCCTTTTTATTTATTTATTTTACTTGCATGTGTACTGCATAATGCCAAAACACCTGATTCAGGAGTGAGACTATTGATTTTTAAAGCCAAAATTGTTTTATTATAACTTTCTCCCACCTGAAATTACCCCTTTTTCAATGCAAATCAGTGGAGAAAATTAATGTATTGATTTATTTTTTTAAAACCTCACTCGTTCCAACTTCCTTATGTTGGTGAGTATGGTACTGGTGAATTCATAGTGGGGAAAGATAAATGTGAAAGTACCAGATAACTATTTCTGTGTGAACTACTCCCAGTGGTGATGGGCCACATGAGGTCGCTATAGTAGAGCAGTAAGAGGCTAGCGGTAGCAACAACTACTGCAGCCCTCCTTCTCCTGGACCCCCCGCCCCTCCCAAAGACCACATTCCAACAGCTTCTGGAGTGCTTTGGTGGACTGGGAAGAGGGGCGGGTAGCTGTTTTGGCAGTGATCGGTAACCTCTCACCTTTAAAATATGAGGTGAGCTGGTTTTATGATTTGTCATAAGGTGCTCAAGTAGGGTCAGATCTATGCCAGCTTCAAGGATGCACACATGCAGATTGTAAACATACAAAATGTATGCAGAAATGTTTTACAGAGTCAATGTTTACTGCGAACGTTTCACCTAGATCCAGTCCTCCTACACTTATCTAGGAAACACCAGAGCTATTAAGCACTTTGTACACAGTCAGGCTTTAAAATGGTTAAGTGGCTTTATAAATTAACAACAATACGAGTGTAATATGCACTTCACACATAGGAATCCTGAGATACTGAGGCAGCGTGGAGTATTCATATACATGATGCAGTTGTATACAGCCACCACCTTAGGCCATCTTCAGTGCTCAACAGCATACTCTATACTACCTGATAGCATACACTAATGTGAACGTGGTAAATCTATATTTGGCAAAATACATGTTTTATAGAACACTGCGATGTTGCCTTTTCACAATTTAGAAGAGCTTATTTTCTACCTTTACAATCGGCATTTCATGAAATTTATGATTTTATGCAACATTTTTAAAAGCACCTTAATACCTAAGCTTTTCTTGTTTTGATACTTTGCTTTTATAATTTAATTCTGCCTTAATTGCAACTTCAGCTCTTAAGGAACTGGGGTTTTATCCTTTACCATATTGTTAGAATGATATAATCATTATTACATAGGTGCAAATTAAAGCCAGTTATTAGAAAGCCTTGTAGGTACCAGCTGACTTAAGCCTCAGATACAAGTTCCTCAGAGGGTGCCGTGCTATCACATCAAACCCAATACCATGGGGTTTGGAATTTAACAGATGCAATAAATGGCGCATATTACTAATTGAGCCCAAATCCCTCGCCCATAACATGCACATTGTGGTATTTTCTGCACCAAATATGCATGTTCTGTTATTTTGACATGTTCAACCTTCTAACATGGATAGGGGAAAATCTAAAGGTGAGATCTATATCATACCCAGTAATTAATTACCAGATGTGATAAACATTGCTCCACTAGGACTTATGATCACCGTTACAAATAGTGTGATGCTTAAACCCTCTAGGGTGAGTTGTCTGCTATACAAATACATATAACCTCATTAGTTAACAAAAAGCTTGTAATCAAGGACTTAAAATGGGCTGTCCTCAACTTTCATTTGATAATCCTTGACTGTGTGTTAATGTCTTTCTTAATAGTTTAGATCCCCTTTACTCTCACGAGAAGATAGTTTGGTCTGGCTTTGTTACAGGGCTATGAGCAGATTTTCAGAGCAGTAGTAAGGGTCATTTATGTAGTGCCCACTAGAAACCAAAATGCCTCTTACTGATTAAATAACATTTTATTAGTGTCCAGCTCCACGCCTCACATTCTCTCGGAGTGTTGAGCCCCTGCAGATTCACACCTGTGCACTCCCACTCTGCAGTGGGCAGTCATCCCACTGAGCTCTCTAACTAGCTAAGGGTTTCACATGTTGCTCTCACTCTTCCCAAAGTGTCCTCTGTGAAGAATTCTACAGTAAACCCCACAAAGAAGACTGCTTTTGTATCAGGAATAAAAAAAAATATTGTTTAAAAACAAAACACAACGTATGTTTCATTAAAACAGGAAAAAGACAATGGATTTAAAAATAACAATAATTGATTGAGAACTGATAGCTAGCTGTAGCTCGGCCTCAGCCCCCCACCTGTGCGTCTAGGAATCCCCGTTAGCCTGCCTCTGCACTTCCCGATACCACCAGATACTGCCCCTCTCGCCCTCTTGGCACAGAGCCTTCACGCTTCTTAGAGCTGAGCTGATTTATAATTGGATGACTGGCAGTGCAATCATCGTATTATGAAGCAACGTGTCCCGTGACCAGCAGGAGCCCGCCCCTCCATGGAAAACAGAACCTCTGAATTCCAGACTCCACCGCCTGCCTGAGTTTACCCCTATTGTTCTGCTTCCCGTGCCTCCACAGCCCTCTTAACAGTAAACTTACAGGCAGGCCACAGGCGGATACTGGTACGTAAATCCCACAGCGTCAGTAGCGTGGCAAGGATGCCGTAGGCCTTGGTGCAAGCAAGGAAAATGGCCCCTTTAACTGCCGTTGGGACTGTAAATGCAGTAATTATCAAACTTCAGTGGGCCTCTCAGGGCTCTGGGCCCCAGTGCACTGCACCTGCTCAACCAATAGTATCTATGCCCCTGGGCAGCATAGGCCACCCTTGTGCCACTGTTCCGGCTGCTACGCCCCAGCTTCCAGCTTTGTTTCCAGGGCATGCACTCCAGTGCTTAATTTGTAAATAAAAAGTTGCCGGTGCCCAAAGCCCTCCTCCTAAACACGCGGCTGCTGCAATTAAATGTGCGACAACGGAATACTGAGGTAGCGAAACCCTGAAGCTACCTCGGGCCTCTTCAATCCATATAAAGCCACTCTCTGCCCCTTCATCTCACTCTTGCAGCTTTCTGCATTCTCCCTTAGTGACGCTTTTTCGTTTTTCTCTTCCTCCGTCTTTCCCATGTGTGTCTTTTAGTTGCAGCAAATGATTGAGGCCGAAGAATAAGCCCCGGCCCTGAAAAATAAGTGCCGGTGCTCAGCACCGGAAACAACAAGCACAAATTAAGCACTGATGCACTCCACATATTCTGTTCTGTGCTCACGTCCCCAGTTAACACACTGCCCGTGGACTGAGAAGCAAATCCTGTTGCTAGAACGACCAATGCGGAGGCACTCGCATCGTCCTGGCACAAGATGAAAAGACATTCAGTGTTTAAATATAGTTATTTAAAAGGAGTTTGACTGTTAGAACAGTTCCGAGCACTCCTATTCCCCAGATCTCAAAACCTGGTTCCAATATATTTAACGCATAGCCGTTTTTGCCCTCCTCCATTTCCCATCAAATCAACCGTTATTGTCATTTCTGGAATGTTTTCTTGAGTTTTTTGAGTGGTAATTAAAAAAAATCTGAACATAAACTTTCCAGATTTGAACACCTCTTTCAATGGGTCTGTTAATTAGATATTTTTCTCAGCTGCTTCAAATACCAAATAAAAGCATTTTATCTGCTACCTACCAAGATATAAGTCAGCCTCCTGAGTTCATTCCGATAATGGCTGCCAATTACTTCGGGTTCACTGGTGGCTAGAACATATTTTGAGCGAGGTAGTCACCTTCTGTGCACTCACAAGTTTTAAAATTATATATAAATCTGTGTCTAGTATTTACTAAGGATAAAAGAAAAAAGACAAAACGTTCTTGCTCAAAAGGTAGATTCTGTAGACTGTGCCAGATTGGACAGTAATTATCTAAAAGCAAGCACTTAACTTGGGGACTTAAAAAAAGTAAATGGAGGTAGGAATAGCACCAAAGGTCCAAAACATAGCCCTTTCTCAGTAGTTGTCTTTTGCAGGGGTGGCTCTTCCATTTAGGTGAAGAAGTGTCACCTCTTTCCCCCCTTCCTCCCCGCCAGCAGCGGCAGCTGCAAAACCTTTAAAAGAAAAGGATAATAAACTTTAGTATCCTTTTCTTTTAAAGGGGCGGGGTCACGGGGGTGAGAGCAGTGTGAGGGGGAGTGCACAGCACTCCCCCTCATTGTGTATGTATGTTTGGTCAGCCGTCCCAGGCCGGCCAAACATACATGTGCAGTGGGCTCTCTCTAGCCCAGCAACACAGTTGCCGGGCTGGAGAGAGCCTGCACAAGCTCCCAGTCTGCCTGGGAGCGCCCTGGTTTGAGCAGCGTCGGATTGGTGCAGGGCAGGCTGGGAGCCTGTGCCTGCAGCAGGTCGAAAGAGAGGAGAAGCGCAGGCATAGCGAAGAGCAAGGTAAGGTTTTTTTTTAAATGTCATATATTTTAATGTTTAAAACTCCCCACGTGTGCGCCGCCCCGCAAGCCGCTCCTGGACTTTTGGACCCAATGAAGAACAGATGCCCTTTCTAGCCTGCACAATTTCACTTGGAGATTAACAATAAACATAGTTTATTTCTTCACAGCTTGAATCAAGCCACAGAAAGTGAACATTGAATGGTGTCAGACATGTTGGTCACCACTGACGAGAGTCGAAGCAAAAGCACATTATGAAATCCTTTGAAGACTATCTGGTAATTTTGGAAAAATTAACCAGTTTGTACTAGATGGGCAGTCCCCCTAAATGGTCCTCTCAGCACACTGCAGGTCACAAGTCACTCTATCGCTTAGGATATATTACATGGAATTAATATTGCATCCAATTCATTGACCTACTAGGGCAACGTAAGGTGAGTATATATTTACTTTTCTTAATTCCACTTATACTTACATCCCTAGCTACGTATGGTTGAGTTGAGAATAGTAAGTATATATGCACCTCATATCGATACAGTGGATGCAATATTATTGTCAACTGAGATTGAAAACCTCAATATAGTGTCATGCAGCTCACACTAAATAGCCGTATGCCATGCATTCATCAAGCTGTAGGTCACAGATTGACCAAGTTCAAGAACTCAAATCTAAAAAGAAAACCTACAAACCACAAGGCAGCAATTCATAATGCTCTGCAAATTTAAAGCTTGCTTCCATGCAGCCATATTCAGAACAGCGTTGCAAGGCCTGGTGCTCTCACATCTTGGAGGTAATGCCTGTTAGACCTGTGAGCCTTAGGGTGGTCTTCCCCCAAACTTTTTGCCTTACTCACCCATATTTTTCTGATCTCGTTTTTTGTTGGCCTTAGCACTCTATGCATTTTACCACTGCTAACCAGTGCTAAAGTGTGTGTGCTCACTCCTTAAACCATGGTAACACTGGCTTATCCCCAATTGGCATGTTTAATTTACCTAAAGATCCCTAGTAAAGTGGAACTACCTCTATCCTAGGCCTGTAAATTAAATACTACTAGTGGGCCTGCAACGCTTGTTGTGCCATCCAGTTAAGTAGCCTTGCAAACCTGTCTCAGGCCTGCCATTGCAGCCAATGTGTGCAGTTTTAAACCGCCATTTTCACCTGGCAAAATAAACTTTTAACCAGGTTTAAACATTCCTTTTTAATACATATAAACCACTCCTAGGGTAAGCCCTAAACAGCCCAGCGGGCAGCGGGCAATGTATTTAAAAAGCAGGACATGTACTTTTAAATTTTACATGGCCTGATGGTGAAAAACCCCTTAATTAGTTTTTCGCTGTTACTAGGCCTACCTCTCCCATAGGATAACATTGGAGTTACCTGATTACATTTAATAAGGATATCTTCCAAACGGGAATAGGTAAACAGTTCATGTTCGGTGTCTTTGGAATTGTAATGAAAAATCCTCTTTTATGGTAAGGTCGGATTGTGAGTTACAGATTTGAAAATCCCACTTTTAGAAAGTTGGCATTTTCCTGCCTTAGCCATTTAGCCCTTGCGGCTTGGGTCACATGATTAGATGTACTTGGCAGTTAGTCTTTGTGTATTCCTCTTAGACAACCTCACACAATTAAGAGCTTAGGTGTGCCTGGATGGGCCATCACTGGTAGGATAGGAGGGCTGAACTAAGCACACCCTACTTACTGTCAGAGTCACCAGATCCTCGGGTCCGTGCACGTTCCCAACACTTCCACCACAAGACAGCTCCAATACTCTGATTAGATTTATCACAGAGACTAAGAGAGTCCAAGTGGGGAAAAGGGGATTAGGACGGGAACAGCTGGGAAGGAGACCTGTAGGAAGCAAAAGGTTAAAACACAACATCAAAATTACATCTCATGAAATCAGTACCATGCTACAACTCTAAGCTTCGTCTTTACCGAAAAAACATGAACAACCCTAGAATAGTCCTAAAACTGACTAGGCTTTAGATGACCGAATACCTGAGGAGGAAACAGGAAAAGTTAAATAGGACTTTCAGATTCAAGTACTTTCTTTAGCATGAGAATCAGAAAAACACTCTGAGCAATTTCTAAACAACCATATGAATCTCCTTTTAAGAATACATATCAGGAACATACAGCATTACATCTAGAACTCTGGTATTGTTGTGTTCATCTCAGAAAAAACATTGGATAGGAATTGCGCACAGTGCAGATTTTTATATGAGTATTAAACACCGTAAAGGATTGTGCACCATGAAATCACACAACGTAGATTCATGGAATAAATCACGCGACGTGTCAACTTGAAATGATACCAAGAAAATGTCTTAGAATGGTAGCGCACAGTAATTTACATTATTTATACACAAGGAAAGAATTGCGCGTCTTGACGATTCAAATGCCACCATACAAATGCCAAGAAATGGTAGCTCACAATGAACAACATAAAAAGCACTCAGGAAAAAAATTGCGCGTCTTGTCGATTCAAATGCCACCATGCAAATGCCAAGAAATGGTAGCGCAGAATGAATAACATGAAAAAACACTCAAGGAAAGAATCGCGCGTGTTGCCGATTCGAATGCCACCATGTAAATGCCAGAAAATGGTAGCGCACAATGAACAGCATGAATTACACACGAGAAGTGAGCCACCATGTAAATGTCAAGAAAAGGTAGCGCGCAATGAACAACAATGTAATAACAAAGTCAAATCTTTATGGAATAAATTGCGCGTCCTCCCTATTTGCAAACTACCATAAAAATGTCAAAAAATGGCAGCGCACAAGTAATCTGTTATTCATTTAAGAATTAAAATCAAGAATATGAAAATTCTCAATTACGGTGTTGGAAAATGTCCAAACACCGTCTTACCGCCGGAAACAGGGATCACCAATGAGAGATGAGTGCAGAAGACTGGAAAATCCAAATAGGCTGCCGGGACAGGAGCTCAGGAAGAAGCTGCTGCTCTGCACCGGGACCTCTGAATAGTGAGCACTGGAAGTTGGGCTGACTCTCTTTTATAGAGTCTTGGCCCAGCCTAGAACCATGCCCAGGCATGTTGCAGGGAAAGTCTCTAGAAGGCCCTGGAAAGGGACCACACCCTAACACACTCTGAATGTCTGCAGCAATACATTGCAAATGTACAGTATTTATAAGCACCTTAAAAACGAATCTTTTGGATGGAATTCTGCAATGCAAAAGGTTAAACAATAACATATCATCACAATGCATAAATTACATTATCTTGCGAGTGTTGTTTTTTTGCAGTCTAGATGCCCGTAGAGCGCGCACTGTCCTGGTGTTGACAGTACTCCCGTCTCCCAGGCACGCTCTAGGGCCTGGTTTATCTGGATTCAGACGATGAAAGCGTCTCACAAGTACTGGAGCATGAACATCAGATGCAGAAACCCATGAATTATTTTCAGGGCCATAACCTTTCCATGAGATTAAGTACCATAGGTTACGCCCTCTCAGTTTAGAGTCCAACACTTTCTTGACTTCATATTCTTCTTCCCTCTGTCCTAGAACAGGAGCTGGATGAGGGCGGACCTTTTGGACTGCCTTTTTTAAGAGGGAAGTATGGAACACTGGATGAATCCGTAATTATTTTGGCAATTGTAGTTTATAGGTCACAGGATTGATTTGCTGAAGAACAGTGTAAGGACCTATAAATTTGGGGTTGAACATGTGCTTCTTGAAGTCTATATGTTTTGTGGAAAGCCACACTTTGTCACCAGGTTGATACTGTGGTCCCTCACAATGTTTCTTGTCATAATGCTTTTTGTATTTTTGTTTGGCTTTTTCTAAATGTTGTTGAATCGATTTCTGAGTTTGATGCAAATGTTGAATGATTTCTGACACAGCTGGAGTGAGAGAACTTTCTTGAGGAATTGTGAAGGGCAAGGTGTCAGGATGATAGCCAAACAAACCAAAGAAGGGTGTAACGCCAGTAGAAGTGTGGAAGGAGTTGTTGTAGGCTAATTCAGCTAACCAGAGCATTGATGTCCATGAAGTAAGTGCTTTTTCAGCGTAAGCACGTATGTATTGCTTCAAAGTCTGATTTAGTCTCTCCGTTTGACCATCTGTTTGAGGATGGTGGCTAGTAGATAGGGTAGATGTCACTTGGAGTGTTTTACACCACGTCTTCCAGAAGTTGGAGGCAAATTGCGATCCCCGTTCGGAGAGGATCACTTTTTGCAGTCCATGATAACTAACCACTCTATTCAGTAAGATAGTTGCCAGTTCACTAGAGGTGGGTAATTTCTTACAGGCAATGAAATGTCCATATTTCGTGAGACTATCTACCACCACCAGAATTACTGAATGATGTTGAACCACTGGCAGACCTGTAATAAAGTCTAAAGAGATGTGTACCCACGGACAACTTGGGGTTGGGAGTGGGTGTAACAACCCTTTCGGTTTTGAATGACTTGTTTTAGTGCGAGCACAGACTTCGCAGTTGTTTACCATTGTTTTTACATCCTTTGTTAAGGCAGGCCATCAAAAATAGCTTTGGATTAATTCAAGAGTTTTAGGAGTACCAGGGTGACCTGCTGTAGGTCTAACATGCAACCAATGAAACACTATCTTGCGAAGTTTGGTAGTGGGCACGAACAAACGAGCATCGTGAAAGGGTAATCCTTGCTTGATTGATCTTTTCGGATCTGCTTGGGCCCACGCCTGCCATTTTTCAACAGTGAATGAATTGCGGATGTCTTCAAAGAAATCTTCTGTTTTTATGATACATAAGACCTTGTCAGGAGCAATGATAGCTCTGGAGGTTTGAACTGCAGGCAATGTGGTAGACTCTTGGTGGGACAAGGCGTCAGCTTTGCGATTATCTTTACCAGGCCGGAAGGTTACCACAAAATCAAACTCGGAAAAAAACAGCATCCAGCGTAATTGTCGAGGAGTCAAAAGTCTGGCAGAACTCATGAACTGAAGATTGCGATGATCAGTATATACTGTGACAGTATATTTAGCTCCCAACAAATTATGTCTCCATTCTTTAAAGGCGTCACGAATCGCCAGAAGCTCTTTTTCAGCAATGACATAGGGGGTCATTCTGACCCTGGCGGTCATTGACCGCCAGGTTCAACGACCGCGGGAGCACCGCCAACAGGCTGGCGGTGCTCCCAAGGGCATTCTGACCGCGGCGATATGGCCGCGGTCAGAAAGGGAAAACCGGCGGTGTCCCGCCGGTTTTCCGCTGCCCTGAGGAATCCTCCATGGCGGCGCAGCTTGCTGCGCCACCATGGGGATTCCGACCCCCTCACCGCCATCCTGTTCCTGGCGGTTTTTGACCGCCAGGAACAGGATGGCGGTGAGGGGTATCGTGGGGCCCCTGGGGGCCCCTGCAGTGCCCATGCCAATGGCATGGGCACTGCAGGGGCCCCCGTAAGAGGGCCCCAAAAAGATTTTCAGTGTCTGCCATGCAGACACTGAAAATCGCAACGGGTGCTACTGCACCCGTCGCACCCTTCCCACTCCGCCGGCTCCATTCGGAGCCAGCTTCCTCGTGGGAAGGGGTTTCCCGCTGGGCTGGCAGGCGGCCTTCTGGCGGTCGCCCGCCAGCCCAGCGGGAAACACAGAATAACCGCGGCGGTCTTCTGACCGTGTAGCGGTATTCTGTTGGGGGAACTTTGGCGGGCGGCCTCCGCCGCCCGTCAAAGTTGGAATGACCCCCATAGTTCTGTTCGGCTTCGTTCAACTTCCGAGACATGTAAGCTACAGGATGAAGCTGACCAGTGTCTTTGTTTCGTTGTGATAAGACTGCTCCTATCGCCACATCTGAAGCATCAGCTTCCACTATGAAAGGTCGATCCGCATCTGGATGAGTCAAGACTGGGGCAGTGGAGAAAGCTTCTTTCAAAGTTGAAAAGGCTTGGTCTGCTTCTGGGGACCATACAAATGTTTCTTTCTTTCTTAATAACTTAGTAATTGGAGCCACTGTCTGGGAGAAAAGATTGATGAACCTCCAATAAAAATTTGCAAAGCTCAGGAAACATTGTACATCACGAACAGTCTTTGGGATGGGCCATTCAGATACGGCTTTTACTTTCCTTTCTGCCATCACCATACCTTGAGGGGTAAGGATAACCCCAAAAAACTCAACTGTGGTAACATGAAACTCACACTTGGTTAGCTTGCAATATAAATGGTGTTTACGAAGGGCTGCCAACATTTTCTTGACATGTTGAACATGTTCATTCTCATTGTCTGAGTAAATCAAAATGTCATCAATGTAAACTATGGCAAAGATATCGAGGTACTCTCTAAGAACGTCATTTAAGAAAAACTGAAATGCTGCTGGAGCATTGCACAGACCAAAAGGCATGACGGTGTATTCAAAAAGGCCATATCTTGTTTTGAATGCTGTTTTCCATTCGTCACCCTCTCTCATTCTGACCAAATGGTAAGCACCTCGAAGATCAAGCTCCGTGAAGATTTTTGCTTTCTTTACTTGTTCCAGTAAGACCGGAATTAGAGGCAAAGGATATTTGTTCTTGATGGTGATTTTATTCAAGCCCCTATAGTCGATACAAGTTTGAAGCTCTCCGTTCGCTTTTGGAACAAAAAACAAAGGAGAAGCTGTGGGAGACTTAGAGGGGCGGATGAAACCATTCTCCAAGAATTGATCCAAGTATTTTCGTAAATGTTGATTTTCATGTTCTGACAGGGCATACACACGACAGTTGGGAAGTATCCCCCCTGGGACTAGATCAATTTGACAGTCATAAGATCTATGAGGAGGTAAGTTCTCTGCTTCCTTCTCATCAAATACATCTTCATAAGACGAATACTGTTTGGGCAACTGAACTTCTTTCTCTGCGGCGGTAGCTATGTAAGAATGGCGAACTTCCGATTCTTGAGTTCTTTGGAGACAATGTTCTTTACATAGCACTGATGAGAACACGATCTTTCGTTCTGCCCAATTAATCTCTGGATTGTGATGAGTTAACCATGGCAAGCCAAAGATGATCCCATACTGGGGAGCATGGATCGTCAAGGATGAGTTCCTCTTTATGTTTCTTTCTTTGATTTTTACCTTCACAAATTATTGTCAAGGGGGCAGTCTGAAGAGTTATTGGACCTCCAGTCAAGAGTTTTCCATCAACTGCCTGGATGGTTTCTGGGGTCTTCTTTTCAATACATGGGATCCCCCATGCACCAACCAATTGGGCGTCAACAAAGTTTCTGGTAGCCCCAGAGTCGACTAGAGCCTTCTTGAAATAGGTCTTTTTCTTGACCTGAACTCTTATTCCCAATTTTAGATGTTTGGATTGTGAAGGATCCACGGTGACACCCAAGAGCAACCCTTCTCTGCAACTTGGGTGCTTTAGATTTTCTGACTCGACTGATGCATTGGTTGCAACTTTCTGAACTGGGCCTCGCTTGCTCTTTGTTTTGATTGGACAATCTTTGGCGAAATGACCTTTCCGCCCACAATAGAGACATTGCCCATTTTTTCTGCATAGGTCGTTTTCATCTTTGGTCAAAGGTCTCCTGATGGTTCCAATTTCCATCAGTTCCGGCGTTCTTTCTCTCGGAGTTCTTGAGTCTTTGTTATCATGAGCATGCCAAGAATGTTTTTCAGTCTTTTTACGCGTTCCTTTTCGTTCATTTAAACGATGATCAAGCCTCAAGACAAGGTTTATTAAATCTTGACAGTTTGCAGGTTGTGGGTCGATTTGCGCTAAGATGTCTTTTAGCTCCTCTTTGAGTCCCCTGTAAAACAAGGCCGCTTTTTTTTCTTCAGGCCAGGATGTCTCAGCGACCAGCCGATTAAAGTTGGCTAAATATGACACTAAGTCCTGATTCCCTTGGCGTAAGTCTAATAATTCACGATCTGCTGACTGTGTTACAGTTCTACGATCGAAAACTCTCTCAAATTCACAAACAACATTTTTCCAGTTGTACAACAGGGGACTATTTTTACGCACAAGAGGAATAGCCCATGTAGCTGCATCTCCAGACAGATATGACAACAAGAAAGCTACTTTAGACTGGGCATCGGGGAAAGTATGTGGTCTGCAAGTGAAGTGAAGTTCCACTTGAACCAGAAAAGATTGCGCTTTCAAGGGATCACCTGCGAAGCGTTCTGGGGGAGCTAAAGGAATGGCTGAAGGAACATTGAGGGAAATGTTAGTCGGATTACCTCCAGAAGTCTGAGAAGAAGTACCTGGCCAAGACACACCTGTGGGACTTTGTTCTTTCTTCTCAACCTTATTCTGTAACTGACTCACCCTCTCAGCTAGACTATTTGTCAAATCCTTTGATGATACCACTTCTGACTGGAGCTGGGTGATAGCCTTGACTAGCTCGTCCAGTGTGGCCATGCTGAGAACATACACAAACCAGGAGGATAATAATTCGTGGGCTCACTATTCTGTCAGAGCCACCAGATCCTCGGGGTCTGTGCACGTTCCCAACACTTCCACCACAAGACAGCTCCAATACTCTGATTAGATTTATCACAGAGACTAAGAGAGTCCAAGTGGGGAAAAGGGGATTAGGACGTGAACAGCTGGGAAGGAGACCTGTAGGAAGCAAAAGGTTAAAACACAACATCAAAATTACATCTCATGAAATCAGTACCATGCTACAACTCTAAGCTTCGTCTTTTCCAAAAAAACATGAACAACCCTAGAATAGTCCTAAAACTGACTAGGCTTTAGATGACCGAATACCTGAGGAGGAAACAGGAAAAGTTAAATAGGACTTTCAGATTCAAGTACTTTCTTTAGCATGAGAATCAGAAAAACACTCTGAGCAATTTCTAAACAACCATATGAATCTCCTTTTAAGAATACATATCAGGAACACACAGCATTACATCTAGAACTCTGGTATTGTTGTGTTCATCTCAGAAAAAACATTGGAAAGGAATTGCGCACAGTGCAGATTTTTATATGAGTATTAAACACCGTAAAGGATTGTGCACCATGAAATCACACAACGTAGATTCAAGGAATAAATCACGCGACGTGTCAACTTGAAATGCTACAAAGAAAATGTCTTAGAATGGTAGCGCACAGTAATTTACATTATTTATACACGAGGAAAGAATTGCGCGTCTTGCCGATTCAAATGCCACCATACAAATGCCAAGAAATGGTAGCGCACAATGAACAACATGAAAAGCACTCAGGAAAAAAATCGCGCGTCTTGTCGATTCAAATGCCACCATGCAAATGCCAAGAAATGGTAGCGCAGAATGAATAACATGAAAAAACACTCAAGGAAAGAATTGCGCGTGTTGCCGATTCGAAGGCCACCATGTAAATGCCAGAAAATGGTAGCGCACAATGAACAGCATGAATTACACACGAGAAGTGAGCCACCATGTAAATGTCAAGAAAAGGTAGCGCGCAATGAACAACAAAATTAAATGCTCATGAAACGAGTTGCACGTCTTGCCAACTCGTAAAACATCATGTAAATGTCAAGAAATATCAGCGCGCAATGAACAACAATGTAATAACGAAGTCAAATCTTTATGGAATAAATTGCGCGTCCTCCCTATTTGCAAACTACCATACAAATGTCAAAAAATGGCAACGCACAAGTAATCTGTTATTTATTTAAGAATTAAAATCAAGAATATGAAAATTCTCAATTACGGTGTTGGAAAATGTCCAAACACCGTCTTACCGCCTGGAAACAGTGATCACCAATGAGAGATGAGTGCAGAAGACTGGAAAATCCAAATAGGCCGCTGGGACAGGAGCTCAGGAAGAAGTTACTGCTCTGCACCGGGACCTCTGAATAGTGAGCACTGGAAGTTGGGCTGACTCTCTTTTATAGAGTCTTGGCCCAGCCTAGAACCATGCCCAGGCATTTTGCAGGGAAAGTCTCTAGAAGGCCCTGGAAAGGGACCACACCCTAACAAACTCCGAATGTCTGCAGCAATACATTGCAAATGTACAGTATTTATAAGCACCTTAAAAATGAATCTTTTGGATGGAATTCTGCAATGCAAAAGGTTAAACAATAACATATCATCACAATGCATAAATTACATTATCTTGCGAGTGTTGGTTTTTTGAAGTCTAGATGCCCGTAGAGCGCGCACTGTCCTGGTGTTGACACTTACACCTGAATAGGCTGTGTCCTGCCTTCACACAAAGGATTGCATACCCTCTATAGTTAGTCCAGGGCAGGGGAGACAGGAAAACTGAACACTTAAAAGGAAATCCTCTAGAAATGTACCCCACTTCAAAGAAGCACCAAGTATAAATATTGGCCCTCAGGCACCCTTTCTTTGGTACACTTCTGGACCTGTTGGAGACCCTACTAGGAAGAAGGACTGCTGTGCTGCTTAAAGCACTGCTACTCTGGTGGACTGCTTCCCCGAAGGACCACTGCCCTGCTGCCTTGTGACCCTATTACCTGGGTGAGAAGGACTGGACCTGCAACCTGTACCCAGGACCACCAGAGTGACTCCAAGGGCTAATCTCTCTTAACCAGCATCTGGACTCTGCAACTGTGAGTCCTATCCTGCCAGTCCTGGACCCTTGGAAGTGGGCCCGAAGGTGCTCTGGCAGCCCATCTGCGGGGAGCTGGGGTAGGTGTTGCAGTGGGTTTCGGTCTTCCTCCAAATTAATAGATTTGTTGAACCACGCAAGCCCGTGGTTATCCCCATTGGGCCCATCCTTCTATTTCGAGGAGGGTTCCTGCTCTAATTTACATGTCATCAAAATATCACATGGTATGTGTCCAACATGACTGTGAGGATTAGGTTGATTGTTTTTTTAGGTCCTGATGAATCACACCTAGATCCTAATGACTAGCACAGCGAGAAACATGTTGACCAGTGCATTATAGACCAGTAAATTATAGGCAGAGTAGGGATTACCAACACTGTTCTCTGTGAGTCAATCCCTAGAAGTTAGGGCACATGGCACACAACTTGACACACAAGTGAGGAAGTCGAGTCATTACATTACAATTTTTAGATTTTTTTTGTATATGGATATTTATGGCACTAAAACCTAATCTATATCAAAGGGCATCAGTGTATATTTTTCAGTTAAATTAATGCGCTAATATAATAGTTCACAGAACAAAAATGAATAGCAATAAAATGAACAAAAAATAAATATGGCTGAATCCACAGGGAAATACAAATCGCATAATCTATCCCTTAATTGCATCCTACATGCTTTAGCACTCCTGATCCAGTCACTGAAGAAATATGACTACATCAGCTTCCACCCTGATGGAACTCCACTGGCTCCCCTAGCCATCTTCAGAACCAGCATCATCATCTAGAAAGCAGTCTCGATGATACCACCACATATCTGATTTATTACCTCACCATCGCCAGTGGTTCTCTGCAGACCCACAGCCAGGGCACAATCAGGCTGGAGACTAAAAAGGGTGAAAAAAATAAAACAAGGAACTCATCTTTATACTCGGGACCTAGCACAACATCCCTGTGTATCACATTATCAAAGTAACATTTTACTTCTGCTGTTGGAGCCTATCTACCTCTCCAGTCACTTGTTGACTGTACGTATGTCTTTGACATTGTAGAGTGCTTCACTTTAGGCTAGGTTTGTGCTTTACAAATACCACGTAAATACGTACATAAAAATACCATAAAACCCAGCGCTCTAATTTAATACTACATTTAAGTTTTTTATACTCCACTAGTATTTCATTCATAGGGCAAACATTCCAAACCAGGCGTCCCACAATTCACATCCAAAGGCCGTCAGAGGCCTTCCTTTCCACTCCCGTTTGGGAATTTTTACTGATTTTTTTCCATTAACAGTTGCCCTTTATTTGAGTGACTTCTTTTCCTTTGACTATTGTCTTCACGTTTTATAATCAGCAGAGCCTTGAGACACTAGTCAGTACATATATATCAATTTGCATTACTGGCCACGGAACAAACATATCTGTGATGCAAGACAAGCACTAGAAATATTGTTTTTGTCAGATGTATGTTGTATCGCAGCACCACAGATATAGGCAGGCCTCAGCAGAGTCCTTTTTTGTCACTTTCACATTCTGACATAACACTCCAGCTTTTTGATCCATACAGTCCAATTTCAGATTTGGATTTTAAAGCCCTGATTTAAAAATCTTGGGCCAGATGTATCAAAAGTTTTTGCATTCGCAAACGGTGCGAATCGCAAAAATCGGCCGTTTGCGAGTGCAAAAACGTGGTCTGCGATGCATGAAAGGCATTCGCAGACCAAAAATAAGAAATCGCAAAAATTTCGTTTTTTTGCGTTGCAACCTGGTTTTGCGAGTCGCATTTTGCGATTCGGTATTCCCAGTAGGAAATTGCGAGGCGCAAAATGTGATTCGCAAATAGATGCATCAAAAAATCGCAAATTACGATTTTTCGCAGAATGGCATTTTGCACATGCAAAATACCACTAAGTGAAACCAGGTGGTAGCCAGGTGCAACCTATATAAAGAGGCCCAGAATGCCTCAGACACTTTTCCACAATGGCTGCACTCTACGTAATGGCGAGGAGGATGAGGATCTTGGCAGGTTTGAGGAGAGGGAGGAGGAGACAGGAGCGCATTTTCAGAGTGCGCATTACACTTTTTGACCTGACAGAGGAGGAAGTATATGAGAGGTATAGGTTGAACTCAGCCATAATACTTGATCTGATAGCTGAGCTACAACCCATACTGCAGCGCAGAACACATAGGACTCATAGCATCCCCACCCATGTGCAGGTATTATGCTCCCTACACCTACTCGCCTCAGGGAGCTATCAAGGGGTCATAGCAGCAGCTGGAGGGGTTTCACAGAGTACCCTCTCCAGATTTTTAATGCATTTATCAACGCCATGCTAAGCAAACTCCAACAGTACATCAGATTCCCCCAGACCCCACAGGAAATACAGCAGACAAAAATAGAGTTTTACCAGATAGCACAGTTCCCCCACGTCCTAGGTGCCATAGATGGCACACATGTGGCAATCTGTCCACCATCAGCCACAGAGTATGTGTACCGAAACCGTAAATACCAACATTCCATGAATATTCAGGTGATATGCAATGCCTCCTATATCATAACTGATCTTGTTGCCAGGTACCCAGGGAGCACACATGATTCGTACATCTTTCGCCACAGCGGCATTCACACAAGACTGCTAGCTGGGGAGTTTGGTAAAGGATATCTACTAGGTATTTTCCCTCTGTACACTGGTGCATTTATGCAGTAGTGACGTCAGATGGCTCACTTACTCATTGTACCCTATGCTCCTTCCAGGAGACAGTGCCTACGCATTGCGCACCTACATGATGACGCCCTACCTCAATCCCACAACACCAGCAGAACAGAGATACAATGCAGCACACAGGGCAACCCGCAACGTGGTGGAGCGCACATTTGGCCTGCTGAAGAGTCGCTTCTGTTGCCTCCACAAAAGTGGAGGTGCACTACAGTACAGTCCAGAGACCACATGTAGAATAGTGGCTACTTGTGCAATCTTGCACAATATAGCTACAACCAGGGGCATACCTATAGAGATCAGTGACACTGAATCAGATGAGGATGACGATCCCATACCACCTCTACAGCCAGCAGAAAGGACCAGTGCAGTAGAGGGAAGGCAAAGGCGTGCCGACATCACACACAACCATTTCAGACGTGAGTATTAATGACACAAATCCACTGACAACTGTACCTGTAGTGATATAAATTTATTACCTTACGTCAGGTAATGTATGATTGAGAAATAAATGAAACAGGTGATGTCACAAACGGAAAAAAAATAATGACCAGAGTCATGCACTATTCCCTCATAGTGGCAACAGCAGTCTAATGGCGGCAAGAGTTACTTTTCTCTCCCACGCACACCACTCGGGTGCCCAGTTAAGTCACTGGCACCTCTATTGTCACCTTCAGTGGCAGTGCTGTGCCTGCCACTGCGCCGTCTGGTGTCTGCTGCTGGTACGGCAACACTGCTGAGGCTTGAACTGTCCTCAGTGTCCCCCAAGGGTACCTCACTTGGAGTGGCAGATCTCTGTCCCATTATGTGTTCTATCGCATTTGTGATTTGATTTAGTCCCTGGATAACGTCCCTGCTGCTATGTGGAGCCTCCACTTGCGCCGCCACTGCGCGACGGGCGATCAATGCAGTAGAAGTAGCCATTCTGTTGGAGGACCTGCAGTAGCTGCCAAACATTGTCCGGAATCTGTGTTCCTGTCTGCGCCGGCTAACCCTCTCATTGCGCAGCTCCTGGCAGAGGTAACGGACAGCACTTGTTAGGTCCCTGGTGTCCTCTGAAGCCTGCACCTGTCTCTCACGCAGCTGTATGATATTGCCATTGAGTGCGTCCAGTTGGCGATGCAGGCCCATCATGTTTGGGTTGTGTACTCGCAGGTTTCTGTCTAAACTGAGGATCCGCTTATTTTGCAGACGCTGCTGCTGCAACATAGCAGCTTCAAGGCCCCCGAATAAGGACGGAGCCTCACCTGCCTCATGATGTTGTGCCCGGGACTCAGTCGCAATCCTGCGTGGTGCTTGTGTTGGCTGACCCCTTCCCTCCAGACTCTGGCTGCGCCTGTCTGCTGCTGACGGTGTGCTTGGCCCTTCCAAGTGCTCATCAGAGTTGCCGCTGAACTCTGGCAGTGGCAGTGCCCTGGGCCTGCGTCGGACAGTGGACATGTGGAGGGACCCACTGGTGTTTGTATCCGAGGGCTGATGGGTGTCCGTCTCTCCTACACATGTACTTTGTGTGGCTGCTGGGCCTGGCCCACCTGCAACAACAATATGCAGCATGTCAGTTCTGTATGTTACATTATCTGTCAGAAAATGGCAATAAAGGTACAGGTACTGCTCTACACGGTGTTGTGTGTGTTGTGTTACCTTGGGTGTCACTATACTTCATTACATTGTTATGCTACTGTCTGTACTAGTTTGTGGACTGCCACTCCCATAATGCATTGTTGTTCTGCTTCTAAGATGTGGACTGGACTACTTCACACACTGCTTCACATTACATGCTAATTCCTAAGGGGCTTTTGTGCATACACATATAGGGTTCCTAAACTTCATTGCACTTACCTTGGCTGGTACTTGGTGCAGCTTCAGGGAGGAGTGTAGATTCCACCAGGTCCTCCAATGGTGTTGATGGTGCTTCTGTTGGTGGTCCGCCACCTGTACCCCTGGCCTCCGCAAGTCTCCTTGCCACCCTCTCCTTTGCACTTGAGCGCAGGTCGTACCACCTTTTTTTTATTTCTTCGATGGAGCGCTGTGCCACTCCAATGGCGCAGATTTTGGATTGTATGTCCAGCCATAATCTTCTCTTTTCACTCTCAGGAACCTTGAGTGAGCTTTTTCCGAACAGGCGGTCATGGCTCCTCACCACCTCCTCAGTCAGGACCTCAAGCTCCTGTTCACTGAATTTAAGCTTGCGCTTCCTTTCAGTCTTCTCCTGTCCTTGGCCTGGGGTCTCCATCCTGGCTTAGGTGTGCTGGCTCCTTCTGAGTGCTGCTCTGTGTGGCTGGGCTGCTCCCTCTCTGGATGCTGGTTTGGGTGTGGCACCTGAAACTGCCTGGGATGACTCATTTCCTGCTGGTGATGTCATCAGGCTCCTCCAGGTGTGCAATCTCGAACTTTCTCGCATTTTGCGATTTTATACCGAATCGCAAAAAAATCGCAATTTGCGAGAATGCAAATTGCGATTCGGTAAATGGGCCTCGCAAACCACAAATAGCGATTTTTAAGAAATCGCTAATTCCGAATCTCAATTTTGTTACATGGCCAATTGCGACTCGGAAATAGCGATTTCTTAAAAATCGCTATTTGCGATTCGCAAGCTCATGTTTTCATACATATGGCCCATATTTCTGTGAGTTATTTTGTCTTATGCCTGTTTTATATGTGAATTATTCCTGAATTTCCCCATCTGATTTTCAAAGCATTTCCTGTGAATAATTGAGTCGTTTTCAGGCTTTGGATGATTTCTTGACTTTCCAGGAAAAATACATGTTTTCTCGCAGAAACAAATACATTTTGCGATTTACAATGTTTTTTCCTTCAGGAAACATTAAGCAATTTATTTCGTGACATCTCCCCTGCGTAGTGTATTGTGTGATACACATACAAGCTGGCTTTGCAGATTTTGAGGCAAACAAATCTTTCAGTACATAAAAAAAGATGTTTATAGTAGGCTCCAGCACTTTTTCACTATGTTTATTTAATTATAAAATACACACTTGTCCTCTACGAATAAAGTTCTCTCCAGTTAGACATTTTGGTCTTTCACACATAATGTGTTTAAATAATATTCATAAGAGTTGTAAAAATGGTGTAGAACACAGTTATAACATTTGAAAATTCAAAATGAATGTCAGTCGCTGGTATCAATCAACATTTTAGCAATTTTAATACATGCTTTCATATTTGCCAAATTAGTATATAACATATTTATCAAATGTGAAAGTAGAAAATAAGTGGTATTTACTGGTATCAATCAACCTTCATAGTCATGAGTGTAAGTTCTTCTGATTACTAGGCTCCTCGCCACAGCATATGATAGTTCTGGAATTACTACCAGTATGCATTCATCATAATACATGACTGACTCAAACAAACAGATAGTGATATTCTTTATAGATGCATGTGTTACAGTGTGCAAACCATCCTCCGACAGCTTAGTATTTTCAGCATGCTTTACGCGTACAGCAGTCTCTTCACATTCAATAATAATTAAACTGTTCTAGGCTCACGGCAGGCATGCTTTCTCCCATATAGGTCCAGCCCTCTGCTCATGTGAAGAAGTTGGTATGGATTTGTGGCAAATCAATTCCGTGAAACGCCGAAAGCGCTTTGAAAAATTGCATGATAGTGCCCTTTGCAAAGCGATGGGTTGTTTTGGCATTGCCGATGCAAGAAGAATCCTATGGTTTCCTATAAGCCAAAGTTTGTATTTGAAATGAATTTTAGAACGAGTGGTGAGTAAAACCGCAGCCTATTACATACCGGTCAGTACAGGACTGGCCTTTCACGGCAGTTTGGCACTGCCGCATGGGTCAGCTTGGAAATGCCAGATTGGGGGCTGTTTTTTTATCCTGCCGTGGCCCTTGGCACTACAATAAATGGCTCGCTTACTTGTACTTTCCATCTGGTGGTGCCAGACTGCTTGAAAGGCCAGTCCAACACTGATAGCGGTTCTAAGTTCCTGCAGCTCTGCTCTGTGGCATACACTCTGCCTTTCTGTTGCAGGAGCCTAACGCGTGCCCCTGAAGTGCAGGGTGGTCTCCAACGTTCAGGGGCCCTCCATCACCTCAGGGGCCCCAATCAGCGCAGGCCCAATGCGGGTGGGGGGTGGGGGGCCGAAGACGACATTTTGCAGCACTGCTCTGTTGATGCCGCCTACCAGGAGGTTGGGAATCTGCACATTAACTGAGAACAAACACACAGCTTTCCTCTGCAGATAGCAGAAAAGAGAAAATGCTTTCAGATGTACTTTTTATTTATTTGCGGTATTTATATGGCGCCCACCTAGCCACAATGTTTACAGATCTCTTCATAACGAACAGGAACGATTCAGCAATAAAATACCATGGAGGAAGCAGTGAAACAGCGAGGAAGAGGAGCAACCGAGTTAAACACTGAGGCACATGTCGAGCTTTTCATGTAAAAAGACTTCTTTAGCGAGAGTGAATTATGACTGATAACTCCGATACCATCCTCGCCCAAGAACAAGACCAGAGGACAGCAAAGGACTGTGGGAATGCAGATATGCAGCTCAACGAAGACATCTGTATATTCACACTCCTTTTCAAAGGCATCCTTGTTCTCTATGAGTCCCGCACAGGAGCAGTTGAACAGGCAGCAATCTTGGGTTTGCTGATGCCTGAATACACAAGTGGTATTTTTGTTACTGAAATTGCCATCTCCCATCTGCCTGGGATTGTGATAAGAAAAGCGTGTGTTGAGGTTCAAATCCTACATTCTCATGTCAGTCTTGGTGCACCATTTCCAACTCCACTAAACGGTGAGGTTATGTTGCCAAAGTAGATTTCTGTCATGTGAATAGAGCCCGACAAAGCATCCTGAGCGTACACACATACTACTAAGGAACTCCAACCGCAGACATTCTGTTGCCACCCACATACTTAGAGGGAACTTTGATGTGCAGTTCTTTTAACCATGCTTGACACCAAATCTTCGTGATTATTTGACCCCCATCGGGTGTTACTGTACCCAGAGGCTCAACCAAACAGGACTACAGCAGAACCTTTTCCTTCTAAAACACATTTTGCACAATAAATAGTGCTTCTCAATTGTAGCCCCTGACAGCCATTAAGTAGACCGCTGCCACACAGCACCTTCTGCTTCAGTGCATGCAGTAGACCCGTAGGTCACTGAGATGTTATGCATCTTGCAGTGCGCCTCCTGAAAAACCAAGGTCCACATACTTCGCAGTCAGTGGTAAAATGGTCAACGAACTATAATAATGCAGCACTTAGTAGACCAGTGACCAATCTTAAGGCCACAGGCAGCATTCTTTCTCTTTTTAGTACATCACTAAAAAGCTACAGAGCCAGCAAATTTAGCCGTCCTGTGTAAAAAAGAAAAAGAAAACACTTATCTCACAGTAAAAATATGTTTGGGGGATACTAAGGTTGCTAAACAAACCTCATAAGTAAAATACACCAGTTAAGTTAGCAAGACTTCCCTAGCTGAGTCCCTTCACTGCTTATTATAAAACCCAGGTAATCACAGATAAGATTAATGACATCAGATAGTACATCAGTGATAAAATGGTCTAATACTGTACATATGCAGAGGCATCCTCAGACACCTGTGGTCCAATTCAAAAATATTTTCTATGGGTAATTGTGGATTACTTTTAACTTAACTGTGCCTTATTACTGAACTTCCAGAAGCAAGACTAGCCCAGATAAGAAAAAAAAATGTTATTTGATCTCTCCAAGTGTGAGAAACACTTGATTAATGTGTAAAAATGTAAGTTCCAGGGCCCAAGGTCTAATACAACAGTTGACTCCACCCACAGTTCCTCCCACTGTTGCCAAATGCCAGTGACAACTTTACTTAGTAATCATTACACTTCAACGATTATGACATTTTTGACAGTTCCTGATCACACCAACCTTTAGGGAACGCCTGAAAGTGCTACTTCTGTATATGTATGCTCAAAAATAGGTAGAGAGCATCACCATGTAGTGTACTCACATAAGTGCTGGTGTTTAGAAATAAGCCCCAGTGCTGAGAACTGACAAACACCGGCCTAAATTAAGTACACTGTGTAAAGCACAATGTTCCCAACATTTATTAAAATAATAATTGACGATATTAATTGCAGCCAGTGCCTTTTCCCGCTACTGGTTTCAGTGGGGTCACAGTGTGGCCTCTGGCATGACTAATGAAGCCACTCAGACCCCACTTGGGTTGCTGTGGGTATTTGTGGAGAAAAGAGCCACAGAACCCATCATCTTTTGCTTCATATGTGTATCTCATTTCCACCTGCAAAGGAAAGGAGGATTTGGGAGTGGGATCTGATAAAACAGGAGGTGGGAACCCCTGAAGGGCTCCTATTGGACCTGGAGTCGTGTCATTATAGCTCCTCGCAGGCCCAGTGCTCCCTTCCTCCCTGGAATGTGTTTCAGTGATTGATGGTGTGGTCTGTACTAAAGTTGTAGCTACTAAGTTTTTCATGTAGTTATGTTTTTTGTTCAATTGCATTATGATAATGTACTGTTATTATGCTTTCTAAATAAAATGTATGTAGTTTGCAAATAATTAGTCTTGTAATCACATAATTCTAGAAGATCACTATATAATATTCCTATCGTAACCAATATTAATAATTTCATCCTTAATTTGTCCAAAGTGCGAGTGGACGTTTTTCATTTCTCAGTCAATTCTACACGGCATGTGGCGAGTTGTTGACCCTTGCTCCCAACATTAAACCCCTCGGAAAAACACACACACACTCATACACCCACACACAGACGATGGAGGTCCCAAAAATTAAATTAATTAAACATGTGATAAATGTAAGCATGTCCTTCTATTCAGTGCTTACTTTGTAAATAAAAACGTGCCGGTGCCCAAAACCCTCTTCTGAAACTCGCGGCTGGTGCAATTAAATGTGCGACTAGGGAATACTGAGGGCGTAATCCTGAAGCCATCTCGGGCCTCTTTAATCCATATAAAGCCACTCCCTGCCCCTTCAGCTCACTCTTGCAGTTTTCTTCTTTCTGCCTTTGTGACGCTTTTTCGTTTTTCCTTTCCTCAGTCTCTCCATATCTGTCTTTTGCTCGCAGCAAATGGCTTGAGACAGAAGAATAAGCCCCAGCCCTCAAAAATAAGTGCCGGTGCTCAGCACCGGAAACAACAAGCACAAATTAAGCACTGCTTCTATTTAGTGTTGAAGTAGTGTTTTAAAACGGAGTTGCTTTGAGTTTCTTTTATGACGTCTTTTATAGCATTTAGTCAGAGCATGCCTCATTTAAGTGCACGCAAATATCTAACAAGATGTTATGCTTCGGTGATGGTCTTAATGATACTAATTCGTGTTGTATACTTACTCCACCATTTGCAGGCATGCCGCGACTTCTTGGAGTTAGCGGAGACTCACAGTCGGAAATGGCACCGTGTCTTGCAACATGAACGTGAGCAACGAATTCGCCTGGAAGAGACCATCGAACAGCTAGCAAAACAGCACAACAGCTTAGAACGCGCCTGCCGAGGAGCACCGGACCTATCTGCTGGCCTAAAATGTGTCTCTATCTCCACCAAGGGTAAGCTTACAGGTATTTATTAGATTCAGGCCCTGTCTCACCTTAGAGACATTAGGCCTCCATCTGCTTCCTGTAAATAACTTTATATTTGCAGAGGTTAGCTCTTCTTAGGTGTCAGTGGGCGATTACAACCCATATGTAGCCACTATGAGTGGCCCGCCTACAATAATATTACGGTCTTGGAATGTTTTTGCAGTTACATGACCCACATGCAATAAAACACTATTAGTTAACCTCTGGTCATGATTACATAAACGAAGGCCCTGTGCTATTGGCTGAAACAGACTGCTTGCTTTGGTAGTACATTGTCAAACTCTACATCAATACCAGGAAAAGGAGTGGATACCACTTTCAAGTTCTCTTGGCCTGCTGGCAGTGGACACCAAACTAGTTCTCTCTGAGCTCTCAAACGCCAAAGGCAAGAATATTGAGACTGCCATTGTCGCATGTAGGAACACTTAGCTTGCTAAAAGTCCAGGGCTGTTCAAATGATTACAGGATCAGTGGACAGTAGCTTTTGTGTAGGGCTTTGGGGAGAGTTGCTGAGATCAGGTACTATCTTCCTCCCACATTGTTTTACTGTACAAATCACTTTAGTTCTCTGTGACATGTCATTCTGTGATTTATTGATTATTAATATGAGAGCTGTGGTTGCCAGTCAAAATCGGGATACGATTTCCTGCTTTTAGGGTGATATGTTTAAAGTGACCTCTGAGCGAGCCTTTATTACCTTAACGTTAAAGCAGACACCTTTAGTCCTAGAAAAGTCATGTAGCTTTTTCAGGAGTGAGAATTTTTTCCCCCGTGTGTAATTGTGTGCGCAGTAGGATTGCATATTAGGAAATGCAAATCCAGGTATGCAATTGCAAATTTTTTCTCTTTTCTTTACCCTATGCGGAGAAACTCTTTTCCATGCACCTCCTCCAAATTTGAGGTGTTCCGTTTCCTTTCCTTGAAGGGCGTTTTTTCCAGCCCTCTGCACAAATAAATCTTAAAGACTTTAACAGATGACAAACTAACATGTTTGTGGGCGCTCACAAACTCATGAAGCAAACCACACCGTGTTACTCCCACTCCCCCCATTACATGCGATTTACATCTACATAGTTGTGCCACGTCATAGTGCAAATAATATAATTATAAAATGATTGGCACCTGTTGGGGATCATTTTGTGAATAGTAGCAGGCGTAAGTGTGCATTAATGGTTGAAAATACCTTTGTGAATTAGTCTCACTGTGGTTGGTGCTTAGATAGGAACGCAAGGCTCAAACTTGATTCGTGACATTTAGTTACAAGATCATTAGTAAGAAATTTGCCAGGTCCTTAGTGTGTAAAATCAACTAAGTCTGTCTTCACTTGTGTGTGATGGGGTTAGCCAGTTGTTTGTCTTCAAACCATAAAAGTGCCTGGCTGAAGGAATACCTCTTTCAAGATGGAATATGTGTCCTGTCAGAGCCCTCTTTTTTCACAAGTCTATTATTTCACTCCCATATCATTCTGATTAAATAACCTTTTGATTAGCTTTTCCCGTTCAGTTACATCATGGCCTTTAGGCCACCTACAATTAAAGCGAACACTAATAAACATTGCAACATTGAGCATCAGTATCATTGAACGGTGTGCCTTGGAACAAACAATGAGAAATTCCATACACCAAAGACAATATGTCCCCGCTCTCCCCCAATCTGTAGTGATGCTTCCTCGTGTCCGTGTCAATGAGTGCCCTGCATTAATTATTAGGAGTCCATGGGTCATCCGGAACAGGATCCAGATGCATCCCCTGGGGCTCAGCCCAACCCGTCCAAATTATATAGTGTTTTTAAGGGCATCCTCTTGCTGTGTATATGGGCTTCTCCAGTCCCATGCAAAAGTCCATGCCTTGAGCCCACACCTCAGTGGAGGGGGCGTGTGTCGCCTTCAAGGCCTGAGCGATATCTCTTTTGGCCATCACCAACCCTAGTCACAGGAGAGCTTTTTAATATCGTGTGCCTCCTAGCCCATCAGTGACGTGCTGAAGGATCGGTTTGGGATCTCTTGTGATCTTACAGCCCAAAACCCCCTCCAGTTGTCTCAGAATCCTTCCCCAGAAACCGGAGCGAGCAGGGCAGTTCCAGAATGTATGGATGACATTCACCAGTATCTCCCCACAGCGCAGGCAGGCGCTGGTGGTCAGAAGTCCCATTCGTTGAAGCCTGGCTCTGGTATAATAAGTGCAATGCAGCAATTTGAACTGAATGTGCCTGAACCTTGGCGCTATAGCTGCTTCCTTGGGTGCTTCCAAGGTCTCCCTCCGGTCGTCATCATCTAAATCCCCCAAGTCCTTCTCCCATGCTCTGCGCACCATCTCCATGGGGTCTGGCACATTCCTGAGAAGCATTTTGTATATCTGTGATAGTTTGTGGTCTATCATCTGTGTCAGCAAAAGTTTAGCCTCTAGAGAGGAAAACTCCGGCACCCCCGGACTCGCCCGAAGAGTGGGCATCAGGGCGTGCCGAAGCTGTAGGTATTTAAAGAACTGCATGCAATGTAATGTGAAGGCCCTTTGTAAATCTTGGAAGGATTTCAGTATTCCGTTCTCCAATATATCTCCTAGAGCCGAAATGCCCACCAGATCCAAGGCCACAAATCCCTGCAAGGCTACGACCTGCGGTAAGTAGGTGCCCTGCCACAATGTTTTTTCCAAAGTTAATCTGTTCTTTCCCCAGCCTGTAGCCCCTTTTGCTTTTTCCCATACCTCCAGCACCACCCTTGTCGCCGGAGGCAACTCCCTTCCTGCAGCCCCTCCATACAACAAATGTGGGAGACCCTGCACCCCTATGACTGTTCCTTCAAGAGCATAGGCCAGGTCCGTAAACCCCTCAAACCACCAATCATTGATTATAAGAAGATGTGCTGTCCAGTAATACAACCTAATGTCTGGTGTGGCAATGCCTCCTTTATTCAGCAATCAATAACATTTTTCTAATAATACATGCAGGACCCCGCCCCCCCACAGCAGCTTGCACAGCTGGGTGTTCACTTTCTGAAAAAAAGACCTGGCAATGGGAAACAGGTGGTTCTGTAGCTGGTATAAAAGGTGTGGCAGTGCCACCATCTTAAATATGGCCGAGCGCCCCAGTATGGATGATGGAAAAGCCTTCCAGAACAGAACATCCCTGGACAGCCTCTCCAGCAGCGGCATCAAGTTCCTTTCATAGGAACGGTTTGCATTCCCTGTGACATATACTCTCAAGTATTTGAACCCATCTGTCTGGATTGCGAGGCCATTCGCCCACTGAATGTCCATTGGGCATTGGGCTATAGGGTATATGACAGACTTCCATTGGTTAATACAGAGCCCGACTACTCCCCGAAGATTCACAGGATCTCCAGCGCTCTCGGTCTGGATGTCTCAGGCTTCCCCAAATACAGGAGCACATTGCCTGCATATAACGATATTCTGTCGCATACTGCATCATCCCACTGGAAGCCCCTATATAGTGGGTCTACTCTCACCTAGGCTGCCAATGGCTCTTATTACCAATGCAAATAGCAAGGGAGACAGGGGACATCCCTGGCACATACCTCTCTCCAACGGGAGCAACTCCAAGACCTGTCCCCCCCAAGCACACCCTGGCCCTAAGGTCGGTGTATAGAAGCCTTACATAGCTGCAAAACCGGGGTTTACAGCCAATTCTCTCAAGAAGGGCAAACATATACGCCCAATCGACTGAATCAAAAGCTTTCTGGAAATCAACAGAAAGCAGGACCTTGTGCTCCTCCTCCGCTTCACTAAGAGCAATAGCATTATGCATTTGTCTCAGATTGTACCTTGTAGCTCGTGTCAGTATAAACCCAGACTGATCTGAGTGTATGGCCAGCACCCTTGCCCACGACTTTACCTCTGTGTTTAGAAGTGAAATGGGGTGAAAATCCTCACAATAATAATCAGCACCACGATGTCTCCCATCCGAAGATCCTTGGGCAATTTACCCTTTCCCATAGGAATGTCCAGCATTGGCTGGCCAATCTGCCGCCACACCAAACGGCAGTACTCAGGCGGGAAACCATTCAGTCCAGATAATTTCCCCGGATTTAGCTGGGCCAGGGCTTCCCCTAGCTCCTCCACTGAAAAGTCAGCCTCTAAGGAGGCCATGTCATCCTCTGAGAGACTTGGGACTGGCAAATCCTGCACAAACTCAGGGAGTTCCAAACTCGGATCAGCCCCCCCCCCAGACTGCCCAATATAGGTTCCGATAATAGTGGGCAAAGGCCTGAGCCATTGGCCCGTGTCCTGTCACCTACAAGCCATCCCTTATCTGTAAATATGGTATGGCAGTCAATCTCTCCCTGGGCGTGCACAACCAGTGCAGGGTTTTAGCAGTGGAGTATGTTTTCTAATCAGTATTGCTGTGCCCCTAGAACCCCTGTGAAACCTTGCATGGTAAGCCTGCGAGTATCCCCTACAGACCAAAAAATGACAATGATTGCCCATTAAATGCGTTTCTTGGAGAAGTACAGTGTCTGCCTCAGTTTTCAAGGCCGAGCAGAGGATCGCTCCTCTTTTGACATGGTCCAGGATTCTGTTCACATTCCAAGACAGTATTTTAAGTGTCCCCCCCCCCCTGTGGGGAGTTTTGTCAGTGGTCTCTATCGCATTAGTGTTCTATCATATAGAGACAATTCTGAGCCCCATGCACGCCGTCCTTTGGTGTGGTCTGTACTGTTATGTTGCCTGCTGCCTCTGAACTTGTAAAAGAAAACCAAAATTCACCCCCTCTGTTCCCCTCCCCCAGTCCCAACTCCCTCCCCATACTTCCCAAACTAGAAGTACCTGTCGTGTTGTTTCAAGGGACCTAGTCAACAGGACTAAACTGTGCCCTGTAGCACCCCCTGCACCAGTATTACCCCCCCCACCAGAACTGAACCCCCCCAAGAGGGAAATTAGCCATCTGCCATTTGTCCCCCACTTCCCTCCCTGCATCCCCAAGTCTGCATACTTATTCTGAAGTCACCATCCATGAAATGATCAGTCATTCTGCAGTGCAGTCGGTAGCGACCTCTGCGTCAGATTCAGTTCATCAGTCGAGGATCCTGGACTAGCCATAGATGTAGCCATAGCCTTCTTTTCTCTGACCGCCCCATGGTCCAGCGAATAAGAGCGGGCCCCTTCCTCCGTGACCGCTGTCTCAGTGCTGTACGCCATTCCCGCCCCAGTGCCATAGGGCCTTCATCTTGGTTTGTGGTCTGTGAAAGTAGCATCTTGTGTCGTTGTTCTTCGATCCAGTGCCAGACTGCTTCCGGTGTATCAAAGAAAATAGTTTTGTCCAAGTAAATTATTATGAGTCTCGCTAGAAACAGAAGCATGTATTTAAGCCCTATCGCTAGTAACTTGGCTTTAGCCTCTAGGAAGGAACAGCGCTGCACTTTTAGAGTGCAGTCTGGAAAAACCATAACCGTACTGGACTGGGAAGTCAGGGGCTCCATTCGTCTCGCTGCCATGAGGACCACTTCTCTGTCATCGTAGTTAAATAACTGTACTATGAATAGCCTTGGCTGGGCACCCAATGGAGGTCTAGCCGTCAGTGCCCTATGTGCACACTCTATTATGAAACATGTTGAGACTTCATCCTTGGGGACCCAGCTCATCAGCCAATCCCATATGAACTTAGTGCGCCTTCCGCACCTTCAGGGATTCCCACCACCCTCAGGTTGTTCCTTCTGGATCTGCCTTCTGCATCTTCTGCCTTCACCTCTAGTTAGTTTACCAACCTCTACAGGTGTGCCAGTTGTTCTCCCCACCATTTGACTGTATCTTTCATCTCCGATAGGCGTCCCTCTATCTCTGGTACCCTGTGCATGGTATTTTGAAGATCCTGTCTAATGAGGGCCAAATCTACCTTCCGTTCCCCCATTTTTCCTTCCATAGTGACATTTAAGTCCCCAATGGCCTGCAGGATAGTAACTGTCGGGCAGCACCCTCCAGCTCAGGGGCCCTTCCCGCTTCATTCCCAGGAACATTTTGCTTGGTGTATTTGTCAATTTTGTGTTGCTGTTGTGGTGCTGGCGTGCCCGTTGTCCTGTCTCGTACCATTTTGATGGCATGTGAGATGCCGCGTCTGCGCTAGGTTTACCTGCCTCTCCACTCTCAGTTCCTGGCCTCAGGGTCTCTAATCGCCAAAGGCAACAAGGAAGGGCTTCAGCAACTTCCAAAGTATCAGCTTAGCTCCTTTTTTGTCAGGCACCACCGCCCCAGGCGATCCCTCTGCCGGCTCACCAACCTTCTTCCCGCTACCACTCTTTATCGGCCCACTGTGGGCGCCACAGGCCTCCTCGTCCTCTCTCTCTGCGCTCTCAGTTGAATCCCTCTCACCACCACCTCCGGAGGCTCCAGGGATGGCACACGCAGTCACCGGTGCGCTACCTCAGTCAAGCACATTGGCCCTCTTCTGGGGCCTGCCCGGCTGCGACCGTCTTCAATGCCCCAGGCACAACGGGCCTCGACCCTGATGTTCCCCGCAGCCCCCAGACGCCTCTGCTCTCCGGCCACTCATTGTCCATCACTACCTGGGCCTACAGCCCCCTTACACCGCGTGCTAACCCGTAAGCACCGCAGCCCAGCAGGCCTCACTGCGCATTCTCCACCTCCA
This sequence comes from Pleurodeles waltl, assembly GCF_031143425.1. NCBI lineage: Eukaryota > Metazoa > Chordata > Amphibia > Caudata > Salamandridae > Pleurodeles > Pleurodeles waltl. The sequence continues at coordinate 739,612,087 of NC_090450.1, read as the reverse complement.
GTCCTCAGAGAGTCCAGGAGAGCAATCCCCAGACCACGGTTGAGTCAGCCAGTTCATGGAGTGTGATTTTTGTTGCATTTTGGACGGATATTCGAGCGGCTCTTATGGGAAGAGGGTTTGGGGTTGCCCAGCCGCACTAAGCTGCGGCCATCTTGGTCAGCGTCAGGCCACGTCCCTCACTCCCATATCTGAATATATTTAATTTTTTCTGTGGACATGGTCATATATGTAGGAATACTTGAATAATTTTCACTGCTGGAATCTTTTCCAACATAACAGAAAGGCTTTGAAGTTAGTGTGATTTAATATTTTATTTTTGGAAACCTGTTGCATGTTTCTTCATTCACAATTTTTTTTATAGAACATTGTCCATCAAAAAAACAGAACAGTGTGTCACTATTTAGCAACATGTTTAGCAAACTATACAATTTCTGCTGCAATTTTGTTACACAGAATGTAGCACTATATCAGCATTCTAAATACAGTTAATACTTTGGCAGAAGAAAAACAAATGGAAGTCAAATTGTCAACATCGTAAATATAAAATTTGTCCAAGTACCTCATGCATTCACCCATGTATTCACATTGTCTGCGAATCAATGTCTTGCTGAGCGCCTCAGTTACTCCATCTTTCTCCTTTTGTTATATGGATATATGCACCCACTGCCATAGTTACTTAAGCTGTATGACATGCATTTTTTTAGAAGTAAACTACTGTCCAAAATCACATCTAGCTGTAGAGTGGCTCAGAGTTAGACGAATATCACTAATTGGTAAGACTACATATGGCAAACAAAGCGAAATAGCTTAATTTGCCCAACAAGAGCTTAATCTGAAAATGCTATATTGAAGACTTTGTCCCAAAATCAGGGGGAGAGTGTATGAAGCGAGGCACAAGTGCAGGGCCTCCAATATGTGATTCATAAAAATTCATAGAAACCTTTGGTGCTACAAATCAACACTTAAAGGGTATCAAAAAGCAGCATGGGTGCTGTTGCTTCCATCTTTGTAATGTTTTAAAGGTTCTTAGACTTTATAAAATACCTGATGTTGTTGTGGGATAAGTGCAGATTTGTTAGACTGCAAGACTTGTGGCTGTGTTCAAGTGGCCTAGTCTTTTTTCTTTTAGAGGCGGTTATCGCTCTAGTTTTACCAAGACCATTCTTTAAAATGGTGGTGATCGCAAGGATGTGCAGTGGACGCGCGCAGCGGGCACGCCAGTGGTGTGTCAAAGGTGAGACCATCTGCGCCTGTCCCCAACCAAACGGGGCCAGGGGCTAGGACCCTTGCATGTTCAGAACCAGATAGTGCAGTAAGCGCCAAAGTTTTAGAATTTCACTATACAAGTGTGGAGCTGAAAGATTTTAAGCCTCAGGTAAACAATGAGTGCTGGAACTCCATGCATCCACTAACGGGGCAGATGAGATGCCAAGAGTGTGGGTATGGTGCAGGTATATATAAGGGGGAGAATTCAAAGGAAAAGGGGACAGCCTGGAATGCCGATGCTAGATGGCATATGTATCTAGTAAACTAGAGGTCTCTTGCAAAACATAACCTAGACCTATTTACTTTAATAGAGACTAAACAACCGACAGCCGTGTTTTTAATAGAAACATGGCTTAAAGAAGCAAGTGGTCCGGATGTGGTAGAGGCCCTGCCCCAAGGATATGCAATGACAAGGCTCGACCGGGAAAAGCAGAAGGGAGGGGGAGTGGCCATAATTATAAAAGAGTAAGTGGTGGGTACATTTAAGGCGGCCAGTATCCCTAGCAGTGAGTGCCTGTCCTTTTCAATGAAACTCTCTCACAATTTTACCTTCTGAAAAGTATTGATATATCGGCCACCAGGACCAGCAATAAAGTTTATAAAAAACTGCCAGACATTCTGACTAGAGTGAGTCTTCTGAAAGCCAACTTCACAGTGCTGGGGACCTAAACCATCATGTAGAAAAATCAGAGTGTTCACAGACTTTGCGCAGTATTTATCAATCATCCATTTGACCCAACTGGTGAAGCACCCAACACATGAGAGAGGTTATACTTTAGAACCTATTTTTTCAAATATGACTGAAAAGACAGTGGAAAAGCCCATACTAATACTGTGGTCAGACCACTGCTTAATCCATTTTTCGATAACAATAATAGGTAAACAGTCTCCCAGAACAGAACAATCCAAAGTCTTGCAACAATGTTCAAAACGAGATAAAACTAGCTGGGAGTTGGCACTAGCAAACCCGGCCCCAATTTTTACCAAAGACGAAGATGTTTCTAGGGTATATGAGAAATTCAAAGAGTGGCTCACAAAAATTCAGATGTGTTACTCCTTTGTGTACCAATAAAAAAATTTAATCCTGGAAGAAAAACACATGGTTTTTACCAGAGTGAAAACAATTGAAAAGAGACTGCAAAAAGCTTGAAAGGAACTGGAGAGAGGGTTATGCTGAGTGTTGGAAATGATCTCTCTCCAGGGTCACCCCCAAACGTTTTGCCTTTCTCCTCTTCTTTTTCTGACCGCATTTTTGCTCGCTTTAGGATTCTGGATGCTTTACCACTGCTTACCAGTGCTTACCAGTGCTAAAGTGCATGTACTCTCTCCCTAAAAACATGCTAAAATTGGCTTCTACCCAATTGGCATATTTAATTTACTTGTGAGTCCCTAGTAAAGTGCACTACATGTGCCCAGGGCCTGTAAATTGAATGCTAGTAATGGGCTTGCAGCACTGGTTGTGCCACCCACATAGGTAGCCCCTTAACAATGTCTCAGGCCTGCCATTGCCAGGCCTGTGTGTGCAGTTTCACTGCCTCTTCGACTTGGCATTTACAAGTAGTTGCCAAGACGTAAACTCCCCTTTTCTACATATAAGTCACCCCTAAGGTATGCTCTAGGTAACCCATAGGGCAGGGTGCTATGTAGATAAAAGGCAGGATATGTACATGTGTAGTTTATATGTCCTGGAGGTGGAAAACTCTTGAATTCATTTTCCACTGATGTGAGGTCTGCTCAATCATAGGATACCATTAGGGCTACCCTCATATACGATTTGAGTGGTAGATTCTGATCAGAAAGGAGTAACCAGGTCATATTTAGTATGACCAGAATGGTAATAGAAAATTCTGCTCATTGGTGAGGTTGGATTTAATATTACTATTTTAGATATGCCACTTTTAGAAAGTGAGCATTTCTCTGCTCTTAAAATCCATCTGTGCCTTACAGCCTGTCTCCAATCAACGTCTGGGCCTGGCTGGTTGACAGCTTCCTTGTGCATTTCACGCAGACAACCACAAACACAGGATACTCGGTCACACATCCACTCATCTGCATACTGAATGGCTCTTCCTGATCTGGGCAGACAGACCTGTACTAAAAGGGGACATTGCACACTTCAAAACCACTCTTTCAAGTCTTCCCCACTTCAAAGACATTTTGGAGTATGTAAACTGGGTCCCTGAGCCCACCAAATCAGACACTTCTGGACGTGAACCTGCAACCTGTCAAGAGGAATTGCCTGGCTTCCCAAAGGACTCATCTGGACTGCTTTGATGAGAAGGACTGCTGCCCATCTGTTGCCCTGCTGCCTTGCTGCAGGCTGACTTTGCTGAGAAGTGCTCTCCAAGGGCTTGGATTGAGCTTGCCTCCTGTTTTCTGAAGTCCCAGGGCCAAAAAGACTTCATCTCTTCAGGAAACTACTTGTGCCACGAAAATCAATGCACAGCCTGCCGGAAACAACGCACAGCCATGATGCAACCGAGAAATCGCCACACAGCCGAACCCGGGACGACGCATCCTGACTTCCCGAGTGAAGAATCAATGCAGCGCTTGCCTTGCGGCTGGAAATTCGATGCACAACCCTACCAGATCGACACGCAGCCAAACCGGAACGACACAGCCCAACTTCCTGCCTGAAGAATTTGACGAAGCGCCTACCGTGCAACAGAAAATTCTATGCATCCCGTTACCGGATTGACACAACGCCTGTGACTTCGTCCTGCACGGCCAGGATTTCCTCGCATCGTCCATGGGTGTCAAAAAGATTCCCAACTTGCTGTGAGGAACCAAGACTGCATGCCAGATATTGACCCAAAGCCCCTTGCAGCATGGAAAGAAACAACACATCATCTGTGTCGCGTCGGCAAATAAGGACGCACACCCTATTTTTCCACGCTTCTCCTCCTCTGCAGTCTCCGTGCATGTTAATTTTGACACAAACTAGGTACTTTGTGCAAACAAGAGACAACTGTTGGTTTCTAAGATTTAAGACTTTTTAATCCTGCAAAAGTGATATTTCAGCTTGTGCTTATTTAATCTTTATCGTTTTGACTTTAATTTAACCAGATAAATATCCTATATTTTTCTAAAACTGTGTGGTGTATTTTTGTGGTGTTTTCATTGTGTTACTGTATGGTTTATCGCACAAATACTCTACACATTGCATTCTAAATTAAGCCTGACTGCTCAGTGCGAAGCTACCAGAGGGTGGGCACATGATAATTTGGATTGTGTGTGATTTACCCTGATTTAGGATTGTGTTCCCTACTTAGACAAGGGTGTATACCTCTGCCAACTAGAGACCCCATTTCTATCAATGAGGAAAATAAACAAAGGTATAAAACCACCCTAAAAAAAATACCACCATCAAATCCACAAGGCGCGGGGAAATGACCTTTCACAGAGGATTAAGCAATCCGGGAACTCGTCCAGAGAAATATACAAAGTAGCAAATTTGTTCTTGGAACATGAAGTTCCAAAAGTTGGACCCATTTCAGTAAAATAAGGGTCTCCAGCTGACTCAGTTCCAATGAATATTTTATTAAAAGGGGGTGAGAAGATGGTTGAAGTGCTGGCAGAGATGTATAATCTCTCCTTGGAAAAAGGTAGTGTCCCTAGGGACTGGAAGCATGCCATCATCCGTCTGCTATTAAAGAAACCCAATTTGGATTTAGAGTCAATTAGAAATTATAGACAATTCTCCTTATTGCCAGGAGTTAGTAAAATTCTAGAGAAACTATTCAATAAAAAGATTATCAATCATCTTGATGCTGACAACCTGTTCCACCTTACCCAAATGGATTTTCGAGCAGTTCTAAAACTGCTCTTTTAAGAGCCACAGAGGACCTGAAAATGACCATGGACCAAGGCGGATCAGCGCCACTGATCCTTTTGAACTTGAGTGCCACCTTTGACACAGTCTCGTTCGCTACCTTTCTCCAGCAGCTGAATAGAGTAGGCATCATAGGGAAGGCCCAAAGATGGTTTGCCTCATTTCTGGAACATCTTACTCTCAAAGTCAGTAAAGGAATGAAACTTTCATCTAGTTATCTGATGAAGTGCGATGTACCGCAGGGTTCATCCTTAAGTCCAACCCTTTTTAACATCTACATGCAGCCACTTGGAGACATTATCAGCGCAGTTATATTTAAGATGGTATCCTACGCAGATAACACACAGATGGTGGTCACGCTATCTCCAGACATTGATGCAGTTTCATCAAGATTGAACTGCTGTCTGGAAAGGGTGTATGAATGGATGAGAACCGGTTGCCATAAGACTCAATTTGGAGAGCACAGAGGTGTTGGTGTTGGGATGCGATTCTATGCTCTGGGACAGGATTGTGTGGCAAACTTCCCTGGGGGATCGACCATCCCCTAAGTAAGAGGTCAAGTCTGGGAATTACTCTAGACAAATATCTGACTATGGCCCCACACATAAAAAAAGATATCGAGCTGCTGCTTTGGCCTTTTCAGAGCTCTTAGGAAGGTGTTAAGATGGCTCCCAATGGGATCACGCAGAGTGGTGGACCAAGGGATGAATCTGTTGTGCCTTGACTATGGAAATGGTCTCTCTCTAGGGAGTCCCAAAGCAGTGATAAACAAGCTCTAGATTATGCAGAACACTGCTGCTCACAGCCTGTTGGGAGTACCAAAAACACAGTTGCTGAGCACTGCACTTAAGTCTCTCCATTGACTGCCGATAAAATACAGAATAGAATTCAAGGCTCTCTGCATTCTGCACTGAGCAAAGCACAGAGCAGGCCCCTCCCTCCTGCAACATATGACAGTGCCCTATAAGATGTGTAGGGATTTAAGGGACAACAATCAAGAGCTGCTGGTTGTTCCAAGAATCCAAAGAGCAAGTACCAGGGGAAGGTCATTCTCATACTTAGCACCTAAAATGTGGAACACATTGCTGAAAAGTCTGCGAGAGGAGAGCAATCATCTGAGGATTAGGAAAAAGCTAAAGACTGTTCTTTTCCCTTAAACTGAGGGTTGGGTTTCTGCACTCCTTTTCTTTTTACAGTGCTGGGAAACCGGAATTTAGGACAGCCACGTTCTTTACAAATGGTGTAATAGTAATAGCTATAAATGCATTCCCTTTTGCAAACTACACATTGACTAGAGACGCATCAATATTTTTGATGTGTTTATTTGCTTAAGTTAGATTGTGATTGCTTAGACATGTGCCACGCCCAGGATTCTTCAGAGGACCACATGAAAAGAGGGAGAGGTTCAGAGGGAACAAGAAAGAAACAATAGAAAGAAATTAGTCAGAACCTTTCATAGCTTTGTATAGACACATTAATGTCTCGTATGGTAAGCGAGGGCTGCTAGGCTGATGCATTTGTCTCTATGCTTCTTTCATTTGAGTCGTTGTCTACCCAACACATTGATTGAGATCAAATTGTTCTGGTAAATGTTCACGGTTCAACAAGGTCTGCTAGATGAGACAAGTTTTCAGTTCTCTCTTGAGCTATCAGTAGTCTCAAATTACAAGACGGTGTCCTGTGATGGAAGAGCATAATGTGATATTAAGACCCCTATCACGGTATGCTATGTGTGTCATGCACAGCATCTTGTAGATGACCCTTTGTTCTGTGAACACTCAATACAATGACGCAGTCTTGGGGTTATGAATTCTGGTCTTTTCAAACTCAGGACTAGCCCAGCTGTTTGATTTTGCAGAAGTTCAAGTTATTTGTAGACTTTTTCAGGAGGATGATGTGTACGCCACTAAAGTAGCCCCCACCCCCAAGAACGCACCATAGTTGCAGGTATGGAAACAGAAGCCAACATATTTGACCATTAGAAAGAAAGCTGACTGGACTCATCTTACTAACGAGTACCACTTCAGCCTTAAATCCATTACAGCAATTGCAGGTTTCTCTCGCCTATCCTCGGCACTGGTCAGGAAGGCAGAAATGTCTAGACTGGCTTCAAGATCACCGCAACACCCTCATCATAAGTGGACCATTAAAATCCACAGAATATCTACCTCCACTCTACCCACCATAGAATTAACCTTGCAAGGGTCTTGGTAATTAGAGGGGTGGGTAAATTATGCGAAGTAAATGAGTTTAGATAATGAAGAAGAGAACGGTGTTTCTGTGCTGATTCCCATATGTCTTTCTCAAGTGGTTTACATGGTGATTTTAGCTGCTTTCGGTGAATCCCAAGCAACTTTTTGTTCTGATGGTCTCAGTAACTCTTTTTACCTGGCCCATGTGAATTAAAAAGCACCCATAATCCCGTAATGAGGGCTAAGGTTGGAGCATGACCTGGTTGTCATCGGCATTTATCCAGAACAGCATTTCATTTTTCATAGGCCAAATACATCTGCATTAGTGACAAGCATGCCCTGAAATGCCAAGCGAGGCAGATAAGCCTTAGAGAACTCCTCAATGATTTCCCTAGCTCATAAAGGGGAAGAAGCCTTGCTCTACTTGTTGCTGTGAAGAATGACACAACCCATGCCTGTGTGAGACAACAAAGGCCTTGCTACCTTGAAGATAGTGGTGTATAATGGTGAAGTCCTTGATGTCAGACTGACACACACTGCACATTGTGCAAGGCTTCCTTGAGCAAAGATTCTGGCTACCTCCAAAAGATGGGACGTCATTAGCAAGCAGAACCTCTACTCGCCAATAGGATACATGGTCCAGCAACTGTGTTTCAAATAGCAAAAGCATGCAGATGCTCTGGGCCCTTAAAGAGGAGCAGAACTTAAATACTTTTTGGGGTGATTTCAAGCTGGTCTGTTTAGATGATCATTTTACTGAGGGAAAGGCCCTGCAGCAGTGACCAAGGAATGACATTTAGAAGGGTCGTCCTCAGATCTTTCCTGAGTTAACTACCCTTCCTTTGTGTTCTTCACATATTTTAGGTATAGCCCAGAGCACTGAAATTAAGGTATCATCTAGGACCAAAATAGTTGGGAGGATTGACTAAAGTATGTCACGGAACAGGAAATTTTGCCATTTGGAGCAGCATATTCTTTGACAGTCTTCTTTCATTATTTTGTAATTTTTACACACATTAACACTGTCTGGGCAAAAGATTCATCTCATTACTACTAGTTTAACACGTAATAAAACAATGAGCAATGTAACCAGTTAACATTTACAAAGGATCTGCTTCTGCGCTACCCCACGTGTGTTGCTTTTTTTTGGTAGCGTTGATCTATTTGAGCTTGAACAAATGTTTTGGTTATAATCTGCAAATCATGTAGGAAATGGTGAGTTATGTGGCAAGTGCATTACATTCATGTGTCCGAAAAACGCCACTGGCATAAAATCACATAATTCCAGTGACCCTGCGTATATTGGCATGTTCTCAGAAGAAGCCGGCAGTCTACATTTTGTACTTTACAAAACAAACAAATTCATTAATTCATTCATTCTTTTTGTTTAATGGAAACCTGCCTCTGCATTAGTGTGCACTGGTGCATTTATGTGAGTTTGTCTGCATGAATACCTGTATATATGGCTACTGTTTGCAAGTATGCACAGCATTTGGTTACATGTCTGTGTGTGAGTGTAATGCAAATGTTTGGTGTACAATGTATGCCTGTGTGCATTCATTATATGAAGGCAAACCTACTGCCTTTGTCAAGGCCTGCTCTAACCGGAGATTCGTTCTGTTGCTATTGGGATCCTCACCCTGTCGTTGCCAGTGGAAACCTCCCTCTGTGACGTCAGCAGAATGCCTCTCTTTTCAGTTGCTTTTAGAAAAAAAACTCCCTCTGAATATGTGTCTTTACACGGATTCCCCACACTCCAGCACACTCCCCAGGATCTCAGCCCAGGGGCCGGAGAAACCAGGCTTTACGGGGCCCGGGGCCGCAGGCCTATGCCCCGGCCCGTGGGCCCCATTTCGAGGGAGCAGCAAGGACTCCAGCGGCCAGCAGCAGAAGAGTTTCGCCATCTTTCTGTCACAGATATCCGAAGTGAGTGGAGGGTGCATGGAAACGGGATGAGACCAGTGGGAAGAATGTGAGGAATGGAAGAATGTGAAATAAGAGAAGGCAGATTACCGGAAATAAAAGTGGAAACCGAAGGAGAACGGGACCTTCAAAGCTTAGGTAAAATTAAGATTAATACGAAGAATATACTTTCGCAAATTATGAATAAGAACACCACTGGAACTGTGATGTGCGCTTGTCGCCCCTGGATGCCTGAATCCTCGGTATTTTCTTACTTTTAAAATATACTCTAGTGAGGTAACGAATCCATACCTTGGTGAGCACGAATCACGCACACCGCGGACTGATGGATACGAAGCCTGCCCTGAGCCTCGATGTGACAAAAAAAGGCCTGCTACTGTGAAAAGAGTTCTGTACTGTGTGCGTATGTGATAAAAAATAATTTAATGTGTGGTGATTTTGTTAAAGTTGTAAATATAAAATAGTCCCTCCATGTAAGGAGGTGGAATGATATACCAAATAGCCAATAGTTCTGGTAGGCCCCACCTGCAAACACAGGCTCAAATTTAGGCCAATATGTTAGAGGCCAAAACCTCTCTGTATTTTTTAGAGCAATAGTTACAACAGGTCACAGATATCTGCACTATCAAACCAGACCTAAAGAGGCATAAGGCAACATGAACTTCAATCTATACAAGTAAAGTTGAGACCAGTAGAGATGAGAGGGATTCTATCTAGCTTTTGAATTACTGATACAGCGTTACATATTTTGTCCCTGCGGCTGTGCTGTAAAAACTCAAAAAGGGAGGACAAAAAGAAAACAACGAACACGAATCACAGTATTTTTCATCTTGGATGACTTATAGACTACAATCATAGTCCTGTTTCTGAAAAAAACATGTAGGTCAGTTACTTAGAAACCAAGCTTTCAGATGCATTGTTTAAAGGTGCAAGGCCACAATACTAGCTACTCTTATTAAGGAAGGAGAATGTTGTCAATATTTTAATTCCATTGGAAATCATCAGGTTTGAGTACAGGGGCAAACTATTACATTCATCACCACTTCTTAGTTATTGGTAGGATGAAACTCTTGTCATCTGGTAATGTCTGTGCCTCTGCTGTTTTTGCCTCACAGTTATTGTTTGTTCATTTACTTTTCACACATTGTATTGTTTTCTAACAATCACGGTGTACACTCTACTCAAAGATTTACTATTAAGTTGTCGGTGTCTAGTTTATAATCATTTATATACTATAACAGCGTCAGGCCTAGATATCCGTAAGTGCTTTAGTGCTGAGAGTACGCCATTGCTTAGAATGTATGCAATATATATGTGGTGATGCTTGTATCTGGAATTAAAATAAGACTAAACTTCCAGTTGTTGTCACTGACATTTTTGTTGGGGATAAAGTGTTCAGAATGTTTTTTACATATACAGATGTAAAACTATCACTTGGAGGACTATAACATTTTTCGCCACATAGCCTCCCCACTGGTTTTCAATGCAAGATTAACAGGGCGAAAGATGGTGTACTCCAGCACCTGTAAAGTCAATCCAATGTACAAGATCGAACTGTTTTACAGTGAGCGGAGGTAAAGACTGGCTCTCCAGAGTCCTGTGTGTCAACTATTTGGTGGCAAGGGAATGAGCCAGCATCTTATATGTGAGTGTATGCTACAAGTGTTGCCTTAACCCTTATTATTTCTATACTATTCACTTGCACTAAAACAGTCTACTACTGTACCAACTGAGAAAAATCCTTAGAGTCTATTGTCACATTAATTTCCAATATATTCATCTAAGGAGGCCTGTCTCTTGAAGACCTAAGCTTGTTGAACCTTACCCTATCCATATTGAAAAGTGCCTGATTTGTTTCATTACTTTTGTTGTGCATTATTGTACGGTCTATGTATTTGTAACTTTTAAGTGTTTCTTCGAAACCCTCTAGGCTTCTAATGTGTTTGAATGTACAAGGTAATGTCAGAATGCTGAAGCATGATATCCTTATGTATGCCAACTACTTTAATAAAGGTTTTTTGAAAATCAGAAAAAATCTAATAACCAACAAACAAAATTCAATTTTAAGAAGAATTTTTAAAAATCCTATTTAATCATGTTTTAATCTTAACCTCCCAATCTGATTTGAGGAAAGTGGTCAGGATGTTTATAGTCAACCTGTATTCGAAATTCGGGCCGCATCCCAGTCCATCATTCTTTTGCCCACAATACCACCCCAGGCTAGACCCAGCCATACATAAATCAGCCTTGGTCCTGCTCCAATAGCAACAGTCCAGCCCAAATTGCCAGCTACCCTGAACTGGAATACAAGCAACCAAAAAACAGTTTTGCCCTAATTAGGGCTCATTAGTTGGGTGCCGCTTGGATCCAGTGGCAAAGTGATTGCTGGACTCACACATCCATTGCATTTAGGGCATCCCCACTAAACCATACTAAAAAGTGATGGGTGGGATGCTTGAATTAATCTCAGCCACTGGTAATTACTCAGGACTGCATCCCAAGTCATCGTTCTTTTGCCCACAGTGCCATCTCACATTAGACTTGGACACATGCAAAGCAGCTTTGAAACTGCTCCAATAGGAAAAGTCCAGCCTGAACTAAAAAGCCAGGCACTCTTTGGCCTCTCTTACCCTTTGTGCCAGCATATCATAATCAGACTTTAACTGTTGTTTTGACATTTGCTTCTGTGAGGGGGCACTGAGTGCAACAGGCTTGTTCATATCTGATTTGAGGCAAGGGCAGAGATTAATTTGATCATCCCCAGGACCAGCTTTAATGATTGCAGTCACTGTTACAAGGTGAGACAATTGTACACTTTCCTCGTGAGATTCACTGCTGGTGTAGCTGCTTTACTAATGGTGAAAAACATGCATCTATTTTTATTTTCAAGAACACGCTGGTCCCACTGGGCTGGTGTTGCTTGTGGCAGCAAGCTCTTTTTGAGGCCCTGCCAGGCCGCAAGTATTTACTCTCACTGGCAGATTTGAGCTTCAAGTGGGGAGGCAACTCCCAGGCCAACACTACTCATCCACTTTGCCTCCTGTTGGCCACTTATCTACGGCTGTCTGTCTGTTTTAGGTACTGGTGTGAGCAGATATAGATTCAAAACCCCCAGCCAAAACACAAAGAACTCCCAAGGCTGACTAGTTAACTACCTAGTCACGATTCCATCCTTCAATTTTTGTACCTATTTGTCTTGCATTAGAAATGCTAGACTACAACTACCACCACTGAACAAGATACTTATACCCGATATGCAGCAACTCTAGGTTCTTTGGTCTAAGCGTAAATTTGGAACACTGTTTATTGAAACCAAGAGGAAAAGCAATATGTATTTATTGACGTTCCATTCTGCTGCACATACCTAATTTGGCGTTCACTGGGAAGCTATACATAGCAACAGGGATGATATCAGACTATGTCAGAGAAGGGGACAGAATGACAGTCGCATCTCCAGTAGTTGCTGTGGACAGTGCCAGCAACGGGTAACGTAAGCAGTGCCCTTCTATAAAAATAGTTGGGCTCTGAAACATATTTATTTATTTGCTTATATTTAAAAATTAAGACATTTAATTTGTTCTGCAAGCTTCAGATAAGCTTGTCACCTTTCGCTTAGTATGCGTGGTGGCTGAACAGCGTGTGGGGAGCCTGGACTCACTCCTGAGCACCTCTGCTTCACAAGGAAGCCTTCACTGTAGAGATACTGCCAGGACCCGTGTGAATTATCACAGCATAGTGTTTCACGACAAGACATCTGGAAGAATTGAAACAATATATCTATTGCGATTAAATGGGTACCATCAAGTTACTGGTCTTGTTGGTCCTGGAGGTAGGTACCTGATAGGGTACTGGCACATCTATTGGAATATGTGAGTTGATGGACTGGGTGAACAGCTCTCTGAGGATGTCATGTAAAATAACATATGTCCACCTCTGTGGTGTCTGCACTCACCTTAGGAAAGTCACCTTGACTCCAGTGGGAAAAGGAGTTTGCAATGTTTGGAGATCGCTGACAGTCTGACAATCACAATTGGAAGGAAGCTGCCTTTTCTTTCATGTTGCATGGGATTGTAGGGAACCACATTTCTAGGACCCTTCTACCTTCTCGAGTGGCTGAAGGGGAGAGATGGGGAGTCTTTATTTAAAAAAATACATTTTAAAACCTGTATGTAATTTTCAAGACTAAAATAAATACATCATTGGGAGGCATGTATTATACACTTGCCATTGGTGGAACATGATCCTGCTGGTTTGATATCCATCTGCTGTGTTGTAATTTCGATCCATTCCGAGACTAGGTCGATTAGAACTCTACAAGACACAGGAAAAGTTAAGGTGTGTATGAAATTCTGACATTGAAGAAGCATTCAGTCTGGCTAAATGTACAGAGCAATTAGAAGAATGGCTCAAAGCCATTTCTGAAGATAAGGAGGAAAGCATTGAGGGTGTGGGGATCTACAAGTGGCTAAAGTGAATTAACTTGCACATGTTGAAGTAGAAATGCTGGGAAGGAGGTGGGCGGTGGCTGAAGGAGTGAAGGTAATATGGGATGTTACAAGTGCTGGGCCAAGGAGAAGGCTGAAAGAAGTACCACAAGGTTGGTCATTTTCCCAACATGTGGAGACAGATGAAGGAGGTGTGCGAGGTTATCCTGCCAGGAAGGGTGAATTGCAGAGATGAGGCAGGGAGGAGTTTATTTGGATAACTGTGAAGTTAATCTGAATGTTCATGATTCTCTTGGTTGTGGAGACATTTGAGGGCAACCACGTTTTTGGCTCATTCAAGGAGCTTCACCCTAACGCATCAGCGTACAGTTTATTCAGCAGAATATTGTAAAACTACAACACTTTAGGCATATTGTAAAACTACAACACTTTAAGAGATCTTTCATGGCCAATGATGAACCGGTGTCCGGAAGCAAAGAACTATAAAGTTTGAATATTGGAATTATTCCTGAAGCGGTAGCAATGTCAAGGAAAGAAGTTCCAGGTAGGTAGATCGTGTTGAAAATGGAATGAAGGGGATGGTGAGGTGGCATTCCAAAAAAACAATGGGGAAAAATCAAGCTGAGTAATATGGTGTTATGTTTATGGTGTAGACCAGTGGTTCTTAACCTTTTGGCTTTTGTGGACCCCCACTGAATCATTACTGGAATCCAGGGACCCCACTGAGTCATTATTGGTAGCTTGCAGACCCTCAGCCTAAGCAATTTATATGATTTGTACTTCAAAACAATAACAAAAATATCAAGTATACACCAGACGCATTATCAAAAGTTAGAATATTTTGGGTAATTCACAATCAAACAATTTTTATTGATTCATTTTGATACTGTGTGAATCAGTTGCGACCTCTCTGAGTAGGGCTCATGGACCGCCAGGTATCCCCGGACGACAGGATAAGAACCACTGGTTTAGGCCCTTTCTGTGCTCACAAAGATGGCCAATAAACTTGTACTGTTTGTGAGCATTCATGGTAGCTTGAGTTCGAGTGTGAGCATGAGTTGCCTACAGACCGGATCCATGCTTTTTTTCAGATGGGTTTTCGAGAGACATGGGGCAGAATGTGGCTTACATGCGACGACTGGAGGGGTTCATATGCCCTCAGGAAGCTGCATCAATGTTAAATTTAAGAGGAAGATATTGTACGTGGGAAGTGTTTGAATGGTTAAGAGTGGTTGTGGATGGGAGTGTCTGTGTGGCAGGGTCACTGGCAATGCCTGAGAACGGTGCTTTATGAACTGTCCCAGAGGTGGAAAAAGTAAAGGGAAGAACTAGAGGGGATTCTGAGAAGCACAAGTGAGAAGTGACTTTCCAAGAACCTGTATGACATCTAGATGGAGTTTCTTTAAATAGGGTAGTTTCATTTACTTGTTTTTTTTTAGTTTACTTATTTATTTATGGTTGTGATACATCATTGCTAGACCCCGAGCTGTAGTATTGAGTTTTACAATAGCGTTTCAGTGAGAGAAGGTGCACAGCATTTGGAGGTGGTTACACTATATATATATATATATATATATATATATATATATATATATATATATGGATTACCAGTATGGCGCATAAAATAACGGGACAGTAGTAAGGCACAAGAATATTTATACAATTGTGGGGTGGAGTAGTACACCAGCACATAAATTATATAAATTTGGCGTAACCAGCCGCACATTAGTAGGGCAAGTAAAAGTTATTGATATTTATGTACAGCAGTAGGGGTGATGAATACGGAGTAAAGTATCCTCAGCTCTACGTTATAAGGATTTTGTAAGTCCCCAAGGAATTCTGTGACTATACAGAGGAGCGAAGCCAAAGGCCCAGTTCCTTTATAAGGTCATGGAACCCTGAGGTGACTTGCAATATCTGCTTAATGGAGGGAAGAAGATATTTTATTTCTTGTAAACTTGGCCGCATCATTACCCTTCCCCAAAATCCTTAAATCCTTGTTCTCTCGCCTTTCCATATGAAAAAGCTTGGTTGCAAATATATAGAATACATGTGGAATCTGTAGCACAAATTTAATTTTATCAAAATTCGAAATGCAGCTAGTAATTTGTTGCAATAACATTAACTGCATTTTAATGCCTTTTCTAAAATAGCTATAGTTCGGATAGGTTTGTTTATAGGGATTGCTTCTCCAGTGGATTATAATCAGGATACACAGTAAGATCAAAACAAGAGTGTGCACTTTAGGCCTCTTTGAGTTAATATAAATATGGTAGTTTGTGCTAAGTAGACATGCAGCTTAATGTTTTCTAGATCTGTAGTAGCAGGCTGTGTAGGGTATTTGAAAGTATAGCAGCCGTGTAGTATCTGTATCATCAGATCTTTATTTGCCTTGCTGTCTACCTGTTGAAGCTTAACCTTCAAACTTCTGCTCTGAATTTATTTACTCTTTCTTTCTCGTACCTTCCATGTTTTTGAGGAGGCTGTATAACCCTTCTCCCAGAGATTGTCTATGATGCAGCACAGTATTAGGCAACTTAAACTGTAGAAGATTGTGGATAGAATTGAAAGACAGCGGAAGCCAACAGCCTACTTGGCATTGGTGTACAGATGGTTATTTGTGCTCGGTGAATAAAAGGGTATCTTGTCTGACTGGAGTGAAATTACTTGAGGTTTAACATTGCTGTCTGCTCTGTAAAATGAACCTCAGTTATGTGTGTGACATCTGAGAATTCCCCTGTATTTTGTGCCATGGGGGAGAGACCCTTCCCAGCTATGGGCATCTCCTAGGGATGCAGCGTTTGTGCCTCTTGAGATCATTCCTTCTCTACTCCCTTTCTCCTAACCCTATTAATCCTTCCAAGGTCATACCACAGAAGTAAACTTCAGTAATGTCTCTCTATGAATCTGGCCATTTGCACAACTATTTTGTTCACACTGGAAGCCAGATCCTCTTTGTGCTGTCTGCCATGCCAACCTTCCGGTTGCTAGAGTAAACCTGTAGTTTCTACACTCCTACTAAACCAATTTAACACTAACTCCTACTGTGACTAAGAGCAGAATACATATAAAGCGCACTTGCCCTGATAAATGGTATGACCAACCAACCACAGAAATAGTCAGAGGCACCCACTGCCAGATAGGGCATCATAGTAGGCAACTGTTCCTGACACAAGCAAGAGCACCATGTCTTTACATCCTATTAATAGCCTTCCTCGGATAATTTAGAAATAGAACTGTGCTGCGCTCTGTGTGGAGTAAAGAACTCACTGCTCTGAGATACCCCCGTCACCCGGTGGAAAAAGTGGGTGGTTGATTGAGTCATCTGTTCTTCATTCTAGTCCAGCTATGGGGCCAAGATGCCCTTTAATCCAGCCACCTTGCCTTGACTTCAAGCACAAAGTCGGATAGAAGCTCGGAGAAGGGCAGATCACAGTAATGAGCCCTTCCCATATCACGACTTGCATGGCCCATATTTCACTGCAGCATTTGCCACTGCAGTTTCTCAGTATTGACATTTCAAGAGGTCATCAAAGTTCTGAGCGATGGCTCAGAGCGAAAATTGCCACAAAGAGAAAAACAGTTTCTTTTCCGTTTTTTTCTGAGATTTTAAAGCCCAAAAATATGACTTTTCAATCAGCTACATGTGCCTCCATTTTAAGAGAATGATATCGCTGTCTGTAAGGAGCCCAAAAATAATTGCACCATGAATGTGTCATTGAACTACAAAGCAGCAATTGTCCATGGAGAAGCATTCTTAAAGCACTCAGCTCTGTGATGTTCAAGTTTAACGCATAAAATCCAGGTTGTTAAATAAGATCACTTAACAGCAGCTACTCATGACAAAAGAGTGAATAACACTCCTGCTAAACCCCTTGGCATCTGTAGTATCCATGTGGTCCTGGCATGCCTTTGGTTCCCTACCTTTTTGTTTGCATCTGAAGGGCTTCCTCTATCGAATATTGAACTAGGGACACCTAAACAAATGAGTGCTATTTTCGAACCAACATAACAACTGTTGGGTCCTTATCAGCTGGCCAAGAGATTTAAAGTTCACAAATTCAGGCAGACCCCTAGTCTATTACACTGAATGCCTTTTCTAAGACTTGCTCATCAAACTGTAACTGACACCAGAGATCACAATGTGACATTATTAAGCCCTGTAGGTTTTGCTTGGTGTCCAGTGTGTCTCTGTACTGTAGATGTAGCCTATTAGATTGCACAATCAAACCCACGAAGGTTGATGCAGTTTTCCTTTGGCTTCTGTGACAACCTACTGCCTAATTCTCAAAAATGGCTGGAAATGGTAAGGTTAAGGAAATGTAAGTTCATTGGATCTTATTGGGTTCCTCTCCTCGACGCCCTTCCTTTGTAATTACTAGGATATGTGTTTCATCAGGTTCACACGTGGTTTCCACGACTGCCCAGTGCCACTTAAATGCCTGTGATTGGCTGAGGTTTAATGTCCAATATGTGTGACCCCTGTGCCATGTTCCCGTAAGGTGATAGGCCATCCCTGTTCTTTGTAGCTGAGAATGTATTTGCCCAAATTTCTTTGAGAATTGTAGATGAAGAATGTGTTAATCCTTCTACAGCTGCCTTTTCTGTGTTGAAATATTGAAAGATTTGTGTTCAGGTGGCAGTACAATCTGCCCACGGGTTCATAGCTGTAATCATCTGCATCCAGAGATTGGCGTCATCATCTCTCTCTGTAGGAATCCTTCTCTTCCCTCTGCTACTCCGTTACACGGTACCTGATCACTTCAAACGTTTGCTGTAAGACATGCTTGGCCTTTGCTATATAAAACGTCACCGTACACACACTGTAGCTCTGCATCCTGGACATGTACTCCTGTTACTCTGTACTATGGCCAGGTCTGCACTCTGTAAATGCACTCAATAAAATAAAACTTCTTGTCCTCTTAGAAATAGTGGAAAATACCGCCATACAAGGGCTGATCAGGAGTGGCACAATACTTGAGGAAGATAACTTTTCAATCGGAATTACCGGTACCGTTTGGTACCTTCCTGCCTTTACTAGATAGTGTCCCAATCATTAAGAATAAGTGTCAAGCTCGTACCATGCCTGTTTGTACATGTCTTTCCCCATTGCTGGACCATTTTCACGCAGTGAGCTGCACCTGCTTTTGTCAGGTGGAACTTGAACACAGTTTCAGCGCAACCGGTATTTTCAGGTGTGGTTAAAAAAAAAAAAGAAAAGGGACCCAGAATCGGACAGAGTGGTATCTCCTACAGAGATACCACTCTGCCTGATTCATGATCCGGCTCCAAATCTGTAAAGACCTTGGTTACTGCACGACTGAAGTCTTGCTCAAAGCAGAGTTTCAGGGTAGCCTTCCAGTAGGCCTCAGGGGTGTGACACAAGGCCCTTCCACCCCTGTGGAGCAGGAGGGCCCCCCAACCTTTCAGAGGACCCCATATCCTTCAGGGGGCCCCCCTTCGACTCCAAGGTCAATGAATATCTGGGACATATGGGGGACTCGGGAGGCCCCTCTTCACATTCTGCAGGGGGGGCTTCATTTTACTTTACACCGCTAGTAGACCTTTGACCAAGGATAATGTGAACACCCTATAGTTAATGGAAAATCTGCATTACACATGAATTGCCATACCATACTGTTCTTTAGAGTTGCTTGGTGGAACCGGACGTCAACATGGCAGTAACTTTCTGTCACGGACTGGGCGAGAGGTCTAAGTTCGTCCTTAGTAAATCTACTGAGCAAATGAATGTCACATTATCTCCTCTTTCACTTAAGAGATATCTTAAAAAAGTAAAGACCTTTACATAGAGCAATCTTCTGGAGTTTGGGTTAATTTCGCAATTTGGTAGGCGTGACTTTTTTAAATCACATGTCAAATAGCGAGTTGCTTGTATGCATTAAAATATCAACTTTCTTTGCCAACTCACTGGTTCGTTGTCCTAGGGAGGATGAAAGCCTGAGTTTGCTCATGCCATGTTCAAAACTTGGTTGTGCGCGAGAGGCGTAGGGCAGGCAATAAGTGAAAGCTTAGAGTTTATTCCTAAGTGACCATTATTCCCAAACAGTTAATATCTTCTGAATTTGGAACTTCTGGACAAAAAGCATTTAAGATTGTTGTTGTATTGTAATAAGTCATGTTCCATCGTTTGTGTGTTCTGATACTTTCTCGTTATTATTGTGTGCAAAATCTGTATTCCTTTGGCAGAAATTGTCTTACATTCCGGATTCTGCATGTCATGACTGACACTGATAACTCCACTAGTGATTTTTTTCTGTACATTTTCTTTAGGCGCAATCTCCCACTTAAATATAGGTTATGTTTTTTAAAAAAAAATACATTGAGGATTGATTTTTGTTGCAGGAAAAAACAGTATTATCGTTTTGCTAAGAGTTTTTCCAACTGCAGTATTCAAGAGAAAATAAAAACCTCGGTACCTACCGGTTTACACTCATAATCAGAAACCAAAGAGTACACCGTTCCGGAACAAAAAGCAGGGAGACCTAACTCTCAGGAGCAAGAGCCCTCACACACCCGAATGGGTGTCATGCTTCATCATCGGGGGTGCTCCTCGTCAGACCGGCACTGCAATATCTGGCGGCTCCCCGAAAGGGGGCTCTTTGCCGGAGTTCTTTTGTGTGGCTGCCGTAATTAGATATGGTGAACAATGCCCAATGGCAGACACTAATAGGAGAGAAAAAAGCTAATAAAATTGACTCAGCACCTACAATGACAACACAAATTTAATCAGCTGAAGTAAGGTGTAGGCCAAGGTTAAAAATAGACTGAAAGTGAAAATTGAGTAGTCATGCTCAATCACTTTCAACAAGAGATACATAAGAGGTCAAAAAAAAAAAGTTTAAAGCACCTCTAAGAAGGGGTCAACATGTTTTGCGTCTAGTGGTCCAGCCGGATCCTTCAACGCTTCATCAGGACCAAAATTACTTCTCCTATCACCAAAGAAAATTATTTTGATAATATGGTTATCCTAGTTAATACACTCAAAAACAGTCACTTACTTAAGATAACATCGCCGCCGGAGGGTAGGTCTAACAACGTGGACCGGATGCTCTTTTTATAATAACAGCATCTGTCCATGGTGTGTGCTATCCCAAGGGGCTACATTTCCTAATTGGGGATGGGCGACCAACACTGTTGAGTTTTGACCGGACATACAGTTATCTTAAGTAATTGACTGTTTTTGAGTGTATTAACTAGGATAACCATATTATCAAAATAATTTTCTTTGGTGATAGGAGAAGTAATTTTGGTCCTGGTGAAGCGTCGAAGGATCCGACTGGACCACTAGACACGAAACATGTTGACCCCTTCTTAGAGGTGCTTTAAACTTTTTTTTTTTAACCGCTTATGTATCTCTTGTTGAAAGTAATAGAGCATGACTACTCAATTATCACTTTAGGTCTATTTTTAACCTTGGCCTACACCTTACTTTAGCTGATTAAATTTGTGATGTCGTTCTAGGTGCTGAGTCAATTTTATTCGCTTTTTTCTTTCCTATTAGTGTCTGCCATTGGGCATTGTTCATCATATCTAAGTACGGCAGCCACACAAAAGAACTCCGGCAAAGAGCCCCCTTTTGGGGAGCCCGTCAGATATTGCAGTGATGGTCTGACGAGGAGCACCCCCGATGATGAAGCATGACACTCATTCGGGTGTGTGAGGGCTCTTGCTCCTGAGAGCTAGGTCTCCCTGCTTTTTATTCTGGAATAGTGTACTTTTTGGTTTCTGCGTATATTATTTAGGGAGTCTGTACACTGGACCACTAACCTCCCTGTCCCTCTCTTGTTTTCTTACACTCATAATCATTCAAAGTACAGCACATTCGGATTTGTCTGAGAATTATTTAATGGGCAACATTTATACAGGAAAAACACAGCAAAAGATATTTTTTTGCTAAGAATAATTCAAGGGAAAGCGTTTACACTGGAAAGAATTTAGCAGATACTGATTTTTAAAAAAAACATTAAAATGGAAATTTCTGCAGATAAGCTCAGCAAATTATATCTTTTTGCTGATAAATATTCGAATCAGAACATGTATTCCATTAAAAAAAAGTCAGCAGTTACTCATGCTGAGAGAGAATTATTCTAGATGCAGCATTTCGTTTTTAAAACACTCAGCACAAACTGTTTGCTGATAATTGTTTTGCCGCATTGTTGGTGCTGACGAACTGCAGAATTACAGGAAGAATCATTTTTCAAACTTTTAATTTCTGCACAGTTTTTTTATTTTTTTCCCCCAGTAAAACCTATTTTACTCTATTTTGGATAATAACATATTTCCAGTTACATGAAGTTGGCTACATTTTAGGCACAGCTTTGCGAGATAGGCAGTGACGAAACTTCCCTGTTTCGACACTCTCTTTTCGGAGAATGAAAAATAACCTGCCCTGAAAGCAACTGTGCCAAAACGAATTTAATAAAGGTGAAAGATGTTGCAAGTAGTAACTTTGTAGCAAGAAAACTGCAGGATCCCCCCCCCCCTCCCTCTCCCCCACTGAGAAAATGCATGGGCTATCTTGTGTGCCTGCTCTCTATTTCTGTTTCAACAACATATGCCCGGGGGTCTGCTGGTATTATTAGCCTGCCAGAGCTGAGAATCTGGGCTAAAATTGGCTGGAGGTGCTGTGTTCCTTTGCAACTCGTGTACAGAATAACAAGCAGGCTGGCGGTATGTCGCCTAGTTGTATTTGTATTTCTTGCTTAGATTTACATACCTAGTTTTATGTCTACGCGCATATTTGCAGGTTTGTCCCAGCAGGAGCTGCCCCCTTCGTTCCTCTGTTGCTCCTGCTTTGTTTTTGGTTGACCTTTGCTGCCTGAGGGAGCGGGCCTGACTTGCGACTGACCATGGGTGAGTGTGTCTATCATTTCCAGTCCTTTTATAAAGCAAGCAGTTCAGAGAAATGCAAATCAGAATGGCTTTACAGTGCCACTTAGGAAAACGTCTGATTTTGTGTTGTGTGAGTGCAGACAACTGACTAGAGTGGTTGTTTTCTAAGAAAACATTTCATGAGCTGGTGTGGGGTGGGAGCCCTGGGGCTGAAAGTAGTCACGTTATTGTTATTTGGCGTTGATGTGTGTCACCGTCTGTATGGCATTACCACATTTTCAGTAGTCTGTGATCTTCATAACTAGGGCCCCGTTAACTTGGCGGTAATACAGCACTTGTATTTACAACTACCAAGGGGTGCGATATTACTTGCCCTTTTCGATTTACATACCGTGAAATCTAACGAGCTAGAATTATACGTTTTCCTGTGTTCCGAGCGCTGAAACTAGGAATATTTCATTTTTTTTCTTGCACAAATTCAGGAAGGTTTGATCTGGCAAATTTGTGGCAGAACAAAGTGAATCCCAATTCAGTCACAGAGTCCCATTTGCCCCCGAGTCGTGACTTGGAATGAGGGCCTGCGGGCCCTAAGGGCAGGCTACTTGTCTCAAACTTGTAAGAAGTATGGGTGACGGACAGGACTAATGATAGGGGTTTGCTTTGCAGTAGTTGTTCAGTACGGTTGTATCTAGGTTTTCAGCTGTAACCAGACATGAATGGTTGTCATTAGCGCATTCCAGTTTGCTTCCTACATTTACACCACAGTGTCCTAACAATAGCCCCCTTTCCGAAATTGGCCCGTAACTGGAGGATGAAATACGGGAAATTCGGGGTGTTCCACGCCAGTTACCAGCTATAATTAAGCACTACAAGAGGCACAAGACTGGGGCAGGGGCACCATGTGCATAATTGCCATGCAACAAGGATGTCATTTATGTACACCGGCATAGATGAGCTTCCACAGGCACAAATGGGCAGCTTACTGTAAAAAACAAAAAATTCCCTGATATTTTTAGCACCACCTTGTTAAATCTGAGCAATATATTTAGGTATCTTGCTGCTGAATAATGACAGCACCCTGGCATATCTGGTTTATGGTGGCGGTAACCTGGCACATATTTTGGGCAATTGTGATGATGATTTCACTGAAAACGAAGTTATGATGGGTACCACCTTCTAGAGCTTTTAAATGTTGATGCTATCCCTTCCAGCACAGAAATTACAATGGGCATAGTTTTCCACTCAAACACGATGTATCGGGAAACATTCCTTTTGTGGCAGTACCATGGGCCTCATTACAACATTGGTAACCGCCGTGCGGCCGCACTCCTGCGGTGCCCATTGGGCATCCCCGCTGAGCCGGCGGTGTTGCGGCCGTGCGACGGGTGCAGTTGCACCCGTCGCGCTTTTGAAAAGGCGCATGGGGCCCTGTCAGGGGGCCCCTGCACTGCCCATGCCAGTGGCATGGGCAGTGCAGGGGCCCCCAGGGGCCCCACGACTCCCCGTACCGCCAGCCTTTTCCTGGCGGTTCAGACCGCCAGAAAAAGGCTGGCGGTCAGGGAATCGTAATCCCCTGGGCAGCGATGCAAGCAGCGCTGCCCTGGTGGATTACATCCGCCGGGGCCATTGTGGCAATACGCCGGGAGACACCGCCAGCCTGTTGGCGGTGCTTCCATCGTTTTCGCCCTGGCGTTGTAATACCGCCAGGGTCATAATGACCACCCATGTGTCTTGCTGCCAGTCTATTGTGTACCTGGTTTCCAATTCCTGATGGTGACATGCGGGAGGGGTGTTTTGGTGATTCCGAAGAATATTGCTCCTCAATACCAGGGAAGGTCTCAGGATATTGGAATACGTCATGCCTTCCCTTTCAAAATTATGTATTAATGACATATTAGCTAACACATTTGACCTTTTGTATTTTGAAAGGTATTGTTTATAACCATTGTTTGGCAGTTCTAGGCAAAGTGCCAGCCACCACCCCAATTGGGTTGGTCTGCTTTGATAGTTTATGATAAAATGAAACCTGTATCTGTATTTTTGTCAATGGCTACTTTTGGCCTCCAATGCCTATGTAAAGTTATATAGGTATTCTTTGAAAACCTAAATCTATTTTGGTGGCTAGAATTTTTATAGCAGTACACATTTGCTTGTTAGTCTGTCCTGTGCATTACAATATCCTCATAGAGCACTAGGTTTGGTATTTTCATCTGATAGGGAACTCTCATAAATCCATTTTACTAGACATTACAGCTCATGTTTCTTTGGCATATCTGGCAGTTTGCATTCGCTGAATCAAATGATGCTTTTAACCAGATCATGCATGCTTTAAACACACCTGGACATATCAAGGATGGTTGCAATAAAGTGGGGCTAGGGTGACATCCTCAACGTTCCTCAGGAGACATTGAAACTGAAAGAGGTTGTGGTCTTCTTCATTAAATGTGGGGGAAAACGGCTGTTACCATCTCTGCCCTACAACTATTAGCCAAGCCTCAGGTGAGGGCCCATGATGAGGGATGGGTAATTTAAAGATGTTATTGCATCCAGTTAAGCTCAGTAAGGCTGGTAGCACTTCCCCTTTGCTTCAGCGTGAATTCGGTTCACCAGTTGTTGATAGAACTAACAGCTCTTATCAACCTCCACAGGAGCCCATCTCTGGTTTCTCCCACCATAGGCCAGTACTGTTCTCTCCATTGCACTGCATCTGCCTCTCTCATTCCTCCATTATAGGGGAATGTCGAAATACAGGTAAAAGGATCCCAGCTACCCAACGGCTACTGGCACAATTCAGGACAACAATTTTGGTTGACTTTACAGCAGTAGTGTCTTTTCAACCAACAATCATTGACATTTCCACATGTAATTTGTAATTTAACAACACAGTCAGATTTTTATTATAAAGAGATGCTGAAAAACGAAAACGGCTTCCATGCAGAGTGGAAAGATGGCGGGCTGAACCTGTACCTGCGATTGCTGTATTCTATTCACACATGGACCAACGCTGACCTGCCTTATCACCCCGCACTGCTGCTTTCCAATTGGCTGTCAGCTCCATGTCATGGCAGCTGTTGCTGTTATGGTAGAACCACTAGCGTGCAGAACCACCGTCAGCCTGACACCACTGACATCAGCCTATGCAGTGACTATACCGGGGCTTCCGGCATTTCTGCGGTGAATCCAGCAGCCTGCATTCCTGTGTATTTTCAATGGCTGCACTGAAGCCATTTCTGGAAGGATGGCGCTGCAGTGCCCTGTTGCTTTTCGAGGAGGGCGCATGGCCCAAGCCCCAGCTAAAGGTTGCAGGGTTATTGACCCCGCCTACATCAATGGCGATGGATGCTTTTGTCAGCCCCCCTTGCGGGCGAACTGCTGTGGTCGGTCACCCAACACTGAAATTACTTAAGTGTGGCACATTGCCGTGCCTCCTTCAGGCATGCAACATGGAGCAATCTGTTTCTGTCTCCGACGAGGAAGCTTCACTTGCTCTCATCCTGCTTGTGGCGCTGGAGCCAGGCAGGCTAACTTTGTTACGGGAGCAACAACATCACAAGAAGGTAACAATGTTGCTGAGCTGTCTGTGCCTCCAGCACTTTTGGCAAGTGTGGAACCCATACGTTGACAACAATGTATCCCACCTGAAACGGCTGACACTGCGAGTGTCAGTTGATGATCCTGGCATAACAACTCGACCAGCACAGCGAGCTACTCTGAGGGGGTCCCAGTCAGCCAAGTGGCCATTACAGGGGAAGCAATGCTGGGGGCATGTCTTCAGCTCCGACTTTACATCAGCAAGTGGGGGGCTTCCACCCTGACCCCAATGGCTTTCACTCCCCGTGTTATTGATGTGGATGCCTCTATCCCTTCCACTGCT
Source organism: Pleurodeles waltl (assembly GCF_031143425.1). Lineage (NCBI taxonomy): Eukaryota > Metazoa > Chordata > Amphibia > Caudata > Salamandridae > Pleurodeles > Pleurodeles waltl. The sequence continues at coordinate 739,585,702 of NC_090450.1, read as the reverse complement.
GTTGACAGGTGCAGTGTCAATGTTACTGTTACTAGCTGTGGGGTATCAAGCCTCTGATACTGCATCTGAGCATGCAAATACCTGCCCCAGACACCAAGGGGAATTCTGTGAAAGGCTAAAGTAAGGCAGCTAGCAAAGTCAAGCACCGGGCAGCAAGTTAGCAACGCCCCATCTGAAGCATAGGACAGTGAATCACAAAGCTAAGAGTGGCGTTAGAGGAAATTTGCTGCAGCATTGGCCTACTTCAAGGGGTGAAGGTAAACCTCCAGTCCCTTGACTGCCCTCTGCTTGTGCATCTGATCATTTGGTGATGGGGCCAATATCGAATCTCAGGCTGGTTCAGGTCCTACCGATTCTCCTGGCTCTTGCTCTCATCACAGTCTGTCTGAGGTCATATCTTTATTGGCAAACAGCTTTGATTCCCCGTCTGTCACCTCTGTAGGCCACTCTTCACCTGCTGCAGCTATAGAAGCCCCTAATACAGATCTGGCACAGGAACCCTCTATTTTTGTGATATTTCAGCTGCTACAAGAACAACAGGCAGAAGCACAGCAGCATTACGTACAAGCCAGAGCTGATACTCTCCTGATTCAGCGATTGCTTGCGGACATACCTTGTAAAGTTGCTGCTCTAATGATAGATATGACGGAGCTTCAGCAGCGAGTTGTAGGCGTTGAGGAAGTGGGAGCAGCCGCTCTGAAAACCATTTGGAGTAATGACCAGCAGTTGATGTATGTCCAGTCTAAAATTGAAGACTTGGAGTACCGCCAACAGAGAAATAATCTGCATGTGTGTGGCATACAGGAAGGAAGGAGGGGCGATGGTCCTCAGCAGTTCACTGTACAACTCTTTGGGAAAACATTTCCTGATCTCACTGACTGGGATGTGGACTCATAAGCCCAGTGGCACACCACCTTCAAATCCATCAAAATAGCTTTTCTCCCTCTGGCAGCTTCAAAGCATCACATCAGCACCCAATACATATCTATATTAGTATCTTTTTACTGCTACAAGCCATTTTCTTGAGGGCTCGGCCAGCTTCTCCAGCTACAGTTGATTCAATGTGTATTTTGGTCCACTCAGATCTTTCTAAACCCACCATGGAAAAGCACTCGAAGCTCCATTAGATGATTGACCTTTTAAAAGCAGTTGTGACCCTACAGCAGCCAGCCAGATTAAACATTTTCATAGATGGTTAGACACATCTTTGTTTGACAGAGCAAGAGGCTATGTATACTCTTCATACCATGCAGGGGACTGTTTCACACTAATTTACTCATTCTTGGAACCTTTCTGGTGTGGACTTTTTAAAACAGGCTCGCTGTTGTTGGCTAGGCCTTCTCATGCTACTGCTTCTATTTCTTCTCATCAGTATTCACTCATGTTGTTTCCCTCAAGTGCTATCCATGTTTTTTCCTTTGTCTATTTTTTTGTATTAACAACAGTGTGTGTGGTAGTTAGAGCAGGGGTCTGGGGGGGGGGGCTGGGAAGGGAGCCTCTGGGGGCTGTCCTAGTTCATCAACAATAGGGCCAAGGTTGATTTGCAAATGGCTGGGTCCAAACTGGGGTGGTACGGTGAGCAAAAGAACAATTAATTAAACCCAGATCTGTGACTGTTTCAAAAGTTTCAGCACCCCGTTCATCATCCGTTTGTGTTGCTAAAGTCACCCTAAGTGGTAAGGGTTTGTCCAGACGTGGGTCCTGTGCTCACTGTGCCACTGGATTCAAGCTAGCCTGGCTGATGAAGGGTGATACCCTGGAACCAGACCCAGGATACTTGTTTACGGTCCAGGGGGGACCTGGCCTGGCAGTTCAGGCTGGACTGGTACCATGGGGAATAGGGTCAAGACTGATTTGTATATGGCTGAGTCCAAACTGGGGTGGCATAGTGAGCAAAAGAACGATGGACTAAACCCAGATCTGTGACGGGGGTGAGTGTTTGAAAAGTTTTAGCACTCCGTCCATCATCCTCTTGCATTGCTAAAGTTGCCCTAAGTGGGAGGGTATACCCAGACGTGAGTCCCATGCTCACTGTGCCACTCGAATTCAACCTAGCATGGCTGATAAAGATTGTTACCCTGAAGGCAGTCCCAGGATGCTTGTTTCCGGTCCAGGGACGACCTGGCTTGGCAGTTCGGCTGGACTGTTCCTATGGGGTATAGGGTCAAGACTGATTTGCATACGGCTGGGTCCAAACTGGGGTGCCATTGTTCGCAAAAGAACAATGGATTAAACCCAGATCTGTGACGGGGTGAGTGCTTGAAAAGTTTCAGCACTCCGTCCAACATCCTTTTGTGTTGCTTGTTCATTGGCAGCCATGAGGACGGGGATGATTCTTTTCACCAGATACTTGGTGGGCGGTGGTGGTGTCTGTGGGGTGGATGAGGCATATTGGAATACTGCAAGGAAGCTTGACAAGGGTGGGGTGGGGGAAAGTTGGAGTCAAATGAGTCAAGATGATCAGTAGTGGTTTGATTTTTTATTTTTTTTGCATTGTTTATTATGACAGCAGGATTGGTGTTTTGGTACGAGATGGCTCGTGTTCTGATGATGTGAAGTGGTTTCTTTAATAGCTAAGCTGATATGTGTGCTAGTTTGGGAGGAGGTCAAAATGTATAACCCACATTTAATATCCCTTACTGAGATCCATCTTCCCTATAAGGATCATCATCTTTTAAAGCTACTAGGCTATGATATTATCACCTGTACCTACCAATCTGTATCCATTTATGGGATAACCATTCTGTTTGCTAAGAATACTCTGCGTAAGGTCTTGAAAACTGCAGCAGATCCTAGGGATATGTGAGAAATAGCGCATGTGTTGGCGTTTGGCCACAAATTTGTTGTTTGTATTGACTATGGGACGAATGTCAATGAGCCAGATAGATTGAATATGCATTGTTTGGAGCTATTGGATTGGTCTGGGGAACTACTTATAATGAGTAACTTTAACTGTGTTGTGGATTATAGGTTTGACTCCACAAATCACCTTGCATCCCCCTGTATGGGGAAAACAAGGGCATCGATCCTTGAATTAGCTTGTCTTCACAGATTGAGCGCTATATGGAGCACAGTATAACCAACCGAACTTGACTTTACCTTCTATTCATCCTCACACAAGCATTATTCCAGGACAGATATGTTTTTTACCAATTGGGGTCTGATTCAATGTGCTGGGATGGAAATCTGCCCCAACATTACATCTGACCATAACCTCTTAATTGCTTCATTCAATCTTTCCACTGAAAGAGTGGAGCAGTGACGGTTCTCGTTTTCTCGCTATCTACTATCTATTGTAAGTTTATGTCCTGTCGCTCCTGGAATTTCTCCAAGCGAATATCTCATCAGCCTCACCAACTTTGGTTTGGGATGCCATGAAGGCATACATTCGGGAGGTACTCAACAGTTTATATTGAGCAAAAAATAGGAGCGATCAGGATGGTGCCAGGTAGCTCAGTCTGTCCATTACACAGTTTGACATTAGGCACATTCAGACAATAACCGCTAATAGGCTTGATGCACAAGCTTTATATTCTGTTCTGATTTTGAAGCTTTGTCTCCTTGGACCAGCCCTGAGGGAGACAGTGGAGGCTAGTCATCTAAAAAAAAAAACGGGTGCTTCAATATGAGTATGGAGAGAGGGTGGAGCGAGTTTGGTTTAACAAATCTCAAACAAGAAAGCCAGGGGTATAATCTAGTCTATCAAGGCTACTGATGGTGTCATATATACCTATCCTCAGGCTATAGCTGAACAATTCTCTAACTTCTATCAGGAGCTATACAGCCTGCCTCAGAGGCTAAATCCATCTGGGTTCCAGGACTATGTTCAGGTTTTAGGACTGCCTTCCCTCAGGGATTACAATTCTGAACTGCTTGAGAAAGATATTGCTACTGGGGAAATAGAGGCTGCGTTCACTGCTCTACCATCCATAAGGCAGCTGGTGAGGATGCAATCCTGCTTGAATTCTATAAAACATTAAAACATTTAAGGATATTATTGTTCACATATTTCTCAGGGTAATTCAGCATATTGATAAGATCATAGTGGTGCCCAGTACTTGGAATATGACTAACATTATTACCTTTCTTAAAAAGGGCAAATCAGCAGACGAATGGGCTCTTATCCCCCTGTATCTCTCACTAATGCTGCTGCTAAGACGTTTGCCAAAATTCTTGGTAGTCAACTTGCTCCACTCTTATCAGATCTAGTCTCACAACAACAGCACAACTTTATTCCCAATAGGGACACCACATGTCATGCTAACACAGCTATTGTTCAGTTTGATACTGCAGCTAAACTTGGGCAAAGAATGTGTTTGATACTCTTAAATGCAGAGAAGGCGTTTGATCGGGTTGTATGGGATTGTTTCTGGGCATCATTGCGTGCTTTTGGTATTAAGGACCCGTTCTGTAAGTGGGTGAAGTCAATGTATAGGAACCCTTGTGCTAAAATGTCTATGCCGGGATAGTTTCTGCCCCATTTCAGATCTTTTGCAGCTCCAGGCAAGGGGGTCCACTCTCCCCACTTCTATTTGTTTTGAATATAGAGCCATATCTGAGATCTCTCTGGCAGAATGTGGGCATACAACCTATTTGGTCTGGAGACCTCAAACTTAAAATCACTGCATACGCAGATGATGTTGCTATCTTCTCTACTAATCTCTCAGATGTGTTAGATTATATAATAGATGAAGCAGAGAGATTCAAAACGTTTTCTGGTTATAAGCATAATTAGCCACAACTCAAGTACTGCTCAATTATGAGCTGGATATTCCATTGACTGATCCTCAACCTCCCTCGCCACGAACACAAGTCAAGCGGCGTCGTTCCGGTTCGGCGTGCGGTGAATTTTTCACCGCGGGACAGGCTGTGCATCATTTTTAGCCAGCTGTGCATCTAATTTTCGCCGCACAAGGAGTCCAGTTGCAAGACAGAAGTCTTTTTGGTCCTGAGACTTCAGGGTACAGGAGGCAAGCTCTATCTAAGCCCTTGAAGAGCACTTCTTCACCACAGCCAGGGAGCAGCAAGGCAGCAGGGCACCAGCAAGGCAGCAGCCCTTCTCAGAAAGGAGTCAGGTGAGTCCTTTGGGCAGCCAGGCAGTTCTTCTTGGCAGGATGGATTTTCTGGTAATAAGTTTCTCCTCCAGGAAGTGTCTGAGGTGGTAGGGCAGAGGCCCTGATTTTATACCCAAATGTGCCTTTGAAGTGGGGGTGACTTCAAAGAGTGTCTAAGAAATGCACCAAGTCCCCTTTCAGTTCAATCCTGTCTGCCAGGGTCCCAGTAGGGGGTGTGGCAGTCCTTTGTGTGAGAGCAGGCCCTACACCCTCCCAGCCCAGGAAGACCCATTCAAAATACAGATGTATGCAAGTAAGGCTGAGTATCCTGTGTTTGGGGTGTGTCTGAGTGAATGCACAAGGAGCTGTCAACTAAACCCAGCCAGACGTGGATTGTAAGGCACTAAATATGACCTTCCTACTCCTTTCAGATCAGCAGCTACCACTCCAACAATGTGTGAGGGCAGCCCCAATGTTAGCCTATGAAGGGAGCAGGCCTCCCAGTAGTGTAAAAACGAATTTAGGAGTTTTACACTACCAGGACATGTAAACTACACAGGTACATGTCCTTCCTTTTACCCACACAGCACCCTGCCCTAGGGGTTACCTAGGGCACACCTTAGGGGTGACTTATATGTAGGAAAAGGGGGTTTTAGGCTTGGCAAGTACTTTTAAATGCCAAGTCGAATTGGCAGTGAAACATGCACCCACAGGCCTTACAGTGGCAGGCCTGAGACGAGGTTATGGTGCTACTTAAGTGGGTGGCACAATCAGCGCTGCAGGCCCACTAGTAGCATTTAATCTACAAGCCCTGGGCACATATAGTGCCTTCTACTAGGGAATTATAAGTAAATAAAATTATCCAATTGGGTATGATCCAAGGTTACCATGTTTAAAGGGAGAGAACATATGCGCTTTAGCACTGGTTAGCAGAGTCTAAAAACCAGCAAAAACAGTGTCCATAAAGTGGAGTGAGGTAGGCAAAAAGTTAGGGGTGAACACTCTAAGGCTGTCGGGTCTAACAAACCTTTATTATCTTCGGTCATACACAGTTAAGACTTTAAAACAGGCTCCTGATTACCATCATTGGCAACTGCAACATTATCAACATGAGTGTGCTACCTACATTTTTTTATCTGTTTCTGGCAGTCCCTCTCCAAGTTCCAAATTAATTTTTTAAACAGTTGGAAGGTGCTCTAGGTAGTCTTTTTTGGGCTATAGACATGCCAGACATGCTGTTGCTTTACTAAACCTTTCTTATGGGCAGGGTGTGTTACAATTACCAGATTTTAAGCTGTATTTTTGTGCTGCGTTCATCGGTCGCCTGCGCGATCTGCTAACACAAACAGACCCCTCAGTTTTTTGTTATCAGTTTGCATTAGGGTTTAATTATAGGCTGTTTTTGTAAAGACTTTTGGATCCCAACTATTTCAAGCATGTTAGGTTCAAGTGCATTCATGACATTAGTACTATTTGGCGAGATAGATGTGCATAATTTTCCCTGCCGTCAATCAATGCGGATACGCCACTCTGTTTTAATCGTGCATTTCGAGCTGTAGTTCATGATTCAATGAGCAAGACTTGGATTAAGTATTGGGTTAAGATGGTTGGGCATCTCTATGATCTCAATGAATTCCGCTTGTTCGCCATTTCTACATAACATAGAAGCCTGTATGCACCAGGTGCTAACCTATGTACATGTGCTTGTTTTTCTTCATAAAATGGGTTATCTGTAAATGTTTCACCACAGTATGAAGGCTGCAGGTAGTGTGATCCTTAGCACCTTAATGTCCGGCTTATTTTAAGTAAAAAGTCGCTCTTTGGACAGGTTTTGCATAGAGTGTACACTGTAATTAGTAGATACTTTTCAATACTCTGTGGTTTATTTCTCATGAAAGTGTCACTGTCTGCACACAATGTGGTACAGAGTAAACTCTCTTCATAGAGTTAATGTTCGGGGCTTCAACTTCCTGAGCAAGTGTAGACAGATTTGAAGGTTCATACTACAGCATGACTCGAATGCGATCCTCCTCCAGGAGACCCACATTATAGGGGCCGACAGACACCGAATGGCACCCCTAAAATGTCCAAGTCGATACTGGGCTTATACTGACACTAAAACACTTGGGGTTGGCATCCTTTGCAAATCGGGGTTCTGCTCCTTTGTTTCTAAAGTTGTGAGAGATAAAGAGGGTTGCTTCCTAAAGTTACACCTGCTGAGGTCTCTCCCTTCTCAACATATAGGCACTAAACTCCTATCTTAGAAAAGTGCTGTGAGAGCAACTGGAAGGAGTACGGGGTGACATAGTAGTCACCCCAGGATTTTAATTTGGTCTGGGACCCGGAGCTGGATAGAAACAAGGTGAGTGACATACCAGGGTACGGGAGCTATGTCTGCTCAGATGAAGAGAGATATCACTGACTTAGGCCTAGTAGACGCATGGCACTATAAGCAGCTTGATGCAAGTGAGTATTTCTTTTATTCTCATTTACACACATCATATTCATGCATCAGCATTGTCTTTGTAACCCACTCACTCCTACGTACTCTGACTGTGGCCGGACTTTCCAAAATCTCAATTTCTGACCATGCCCATGTAGAACTTAGCTGGTCTGACACATCCCTCAATAATAGAAGTCTCCCACATTGGTGCCTGCCTACCCCCAGATTTGACAAGATGTTGAGGAAATATCAAAGGGGCTAGGGCGACACTTTACAATCAATACTCCATCAGAAATGTTGTTACATATGCTATGAGATGGGTTCAAAGTACACATACCAGGAGTGATCTCCTGCATAACCATAGCTAGAGGGAGGAAAGCTCGGCTGGAGGAGGCTAACCTAACAACAGAGCTCAAAGAACTGGAGTGGCAGGAAAAGATGGCCCTCTCATGCAGGAACAAACACCAGCTTGCCCTGTTGAGAGGTGAGTTAAGAGCCTACACAACCAATAAGGTCAAGCGGCCCCTCTTAGCCCTGTAACAGAAATATTATGAGGGTGGCAATAAATTGGTTACCCTCCTGGCTCTTAGACTTCGCCACATGCAGTCCAAGGCACAAATAATGAAACTTCACAGTAGAGGTCAAGGTTGGGTGACTGCCGAACAAGAAAAACAGCCAACGTTCTGGGACTATTACCAGGCGTTCTATCAGAGCTATAATATATCCCCCAAGCTGATTATGACTTACTTGCGATCCTGCATATGGGACCCGTTCCCTGCTCCATATGTGGAACTCCTTGTAGCTCCCATTACACTGGAGGAACTTTGCGCGGCTGCACTGAATCTATCTTTGGGGAAAACCCCGGGACCAGATGGGCTACCTGTTAGTTTTTGCTGTCTGTTCCTCCTTGATCCACAGGCCCATCTCCTCTGGCTTAGTAATTCTTTTACAAAGGCCTCGGGGCCATCCATGATGGCAACAGAAATCACAAATCACCCTCATACTCAAACCAGACAAGGACCAGGCTCATTGGTCCTCCTATCGTCCCATGGCCTTACTTAAAACCAATACTGAATTGTTCACCAAGATACTGGCAACTAGACTAGACAAATAGGTCCCAGGCCTCATTGACCCTGACCAGGTGGGTTTCATTCACGGCAAATAGGGAGCAGATAATGTCCGCCAGGTTGCACACTTGGTGGAAAAGGCCCATCGTCCTCATATACCAGCATGCCTTCTCTCTCTTGATGCTGAAAGGGCCTTTGACAGGGTGAGCTGGCCTTTTCAGTCAGTCTTGGGCCAGGTGGGTTTAGGACCGGGTATGATATCCAAAATTATGGCATCCTACACTTCCCTTACTGCCACAGTACACGTTAATGGGCAGCAGTCACCGCAATCATCATTGGCTAAGGTGGCGAGTATCCCTTTTTTGGGCAGGAACATAAGATCAGCATGTTCGCTGATGACGTGCTGCTCACGCTCACACACCCAGAGGTCTCTCTTTTGGCCCTGGTTACCTGTTTGCAGGCCTTTGAAGTGGTTTGTGCTTCAAGATTAATATGTCCAAATCGCATCTGCTCAACCTTACTATACAGAACCTGGCACCGTTCCAGTGGGCGACGAATAGGATTAGATATCTGGGTCACAATATCACTGCCACCCTCTCCACTTGGACATGAGTGAATTAGCCTCAGCTTCGGCGCAGCATCGTAGCAGATTTCAGACAATGGAAGTCACAACATGTTTCACGGCTGCGATGCCTCAACATTGTAAAAATGAATATACTCCCGTAGGTGCTTTATCTATTTCAGACGCTGCTCACCCGTATGCCACAGGGCGATATCCAGCAGCTCAAGAGCGATTTCCGTTCCTTTAGAGGGAACGGGAGGCACCAATGGATATCCAATGCACTGCTGATGCTACCTCTTGATAAAAAGGACTGGCCTACCCCAAATTTCTTGAATAGTATTGGGCTGCTCAATTGCGCCACATTTCGGAATGGTTAGTACGTGCCAGTGAAACTATTTGTCCCATATGGATCACGTGATAACATGTCAGCCCCTGTGGAATCTAACTTAGCTGCCGAAACATGCATGAATATGCAGCGCCCACCTCCCCACTCCTACAAAAGCACTACTTGACATCTGGGACAGGCTAGTGCTCAGAAGAGGGCTAAAAACCTTCCCTTCCTCATATATTCCCATAATGCGTAATCCAGACTTTGCCTCAGCACTTTTGCCTCAATCCTTTGCTGCCTGGTGGTAAAGTGAATGAAGAATGTCATAAAACCTCTTTGTTGGGCTCACGATAAAATCTTTTGAACAATGCAAAACAGACTACCACTTCCCAGAAACCGCAAAACTACAATATTGTCAGCTGAGTCACTGGGCTCTACACCCAAAATGATGCCCAGAGGGCTTCTTTGCCTACACCCCATTTGAAAAGCTTGTAAGGGCATATGCTTGGACTAGGGACCTTATTTCCAATACATACCACATGGTACAACACACTGCACCGACTTGCCCCCATGCTTATCAGGCTTCCTGGCAAAGTGCCACATACAGCAGATATTCCCCCAAAACAGTTGGGTACCTTGTGGTGTGACATTCTAAAAACATATCGTAGTATCCACCTCTGGGAAACAGCATGCACGCATATGTACCAGTGGTACTATACCCCAAGATGCCTTGCAACTATCCACCACTGTACATCACCACAGTGATGGAGATGTGGCCTAGCACTGGACGATTTGTGCCACATATGGTGGTCCTGTAACCTAATCACAATCTTCTAGAAGGAGATCCTAGGACACATAAAAGCCACAATAGGCTTTCTGCTCCCTCTCACTTACCTTATGGTGATTTTAGGCATTCGACCCCCCGATTTAAGTGCAATAACCCATGCCGACTGGAAACTGACCAATTATATGCTTCATGTCAGTTAGTGGTCCTAACCTGGAAAAAGCAGACACTCCCATCCATTGCCCAGTGGTTTACTTGCCTCTGGTACAACATGGCAATGGAACAACTGTCACATTGTCTCCACCAAACAGAGCCCAAATTCTAAGCCTTGTGATGCCCACTACTTCATTATTTTACAACCATAGAATTTGCCTTTTTCAGCCCCCCATGACTGAGAGCATTGCAACTCTTTGAATGACTTTACCTCACACCCTCACTGTCGGAGTCTCTCACTTTCCAACACACTATCTTGCAGCCCAACATTCTCTACATACCTCATGCATACCTGATGGACTAATACCCCATCGCAACCCAAAGATGGCTTTCTTTTTTTTTGTTCATGCTTGCTGCCCTATTGTTTATTTTTATTGGGTGTTCCACTATACCTGCACCTACCAAATACCAGCTTCTTAACTCTTTACAGTGACAGCCACCAGGCGCTATGCATTTATCGTGCATGTCTCATGCTGTCAATTCTTTCTTTTGAAAAGGCATTTCTGTACTGTAGTGCATTGCTTGCCTCCTCCTTCACCAAAACCTTCAATAAAAAGATTTTGAGTAAACGGAAATTGAAAATTCAGAACGTTATAATTTAGATGCATGACAGACTGGCAGACCACATCACAATGAGATTGTCAATATATCTAAGCCACCAAACAATGCTTTTAGTATAGTAAGACATGTTATCAGACCAGGCTGCCTACTCCTTTCACCCTCCCATGATCCAATTCTCTTAACTGGGGGCTGTCATGTTTTTGAGTAAGCAAAATTCAAGCATTTTCAGTGTCATATCATTATGATCCATGTGTTTTACAGATTTCTTATTCAGAAAATCCTTGCAAGCGTTAATCCTGTGGTGGTGTTCAGTAGAACAGTGTAAGGAGGTCACATCAATAATAATCAAACAGTATATATCCTGCTATGGATGTCATTGATGTTTGATAGAAAGTCTATGACATCACGAAAATAGGATGTCAGTCTTTTGACAAAGGGAGCAATAAAACAGTCAGCACTTCTCAAACTATCCTCTAGCAAGCTATGATTAGATGGAACAGACGCTGTATCAGGAGGCTTCTTGGCATTGTTTTAGTTTTTTGGTAAAAAGTAAATGGTGGGAAATGTGGGATGATCAGTTTTCAGATATTGGTATTCTTCAACTTCTGTCAGCCCACAATCCCTTCAAGTTTTGAAGTTAGAGAAATGAGCACTTATGTCTGGTTGATAGCCCTGTTAAGTGATCTTAACATAACTGCCAGAATCTGGCACCAGCACGAAAACCTAATGGTGGTTGAGACCAGTAATTTTGCAACCACCTTGGGATATTTCTGCATGTATATGTATAGATACGGATAGAGAAAGAGAGAGAGGTTAAACTTAGCTTATAGCGTGAAATATTGATAAGGTTTTAATTTAGGTTAAAAAAAACCCTAACAATTTACTGAAAAAAACAAAGGTTAAGGTTGTGTTATAATTAAGTATGGAAATAATACAAAAATAATGCTTAAAAACCAAAATAAAATTAAAGTTCACCAGTTATAGTTCACTGAGCTAACTATAACTTGCACTGCTTATGATCTCACATATTACATCGCTCACAACATCATTGATGACTGTCAGAACGCCCTTCAGAAGGCCACAGGGCAAGAGAAGCTACTGGGCCCAACCGCAAGGTTGATGCCTTTTACTCCTTATGTCCTGGAGCCCGACCTACTATGGATCCTGAGCAACTGGGCTAACTACCCCTTCAGCACTTGACTGTCAGTGGTAGGGCTGGTCAAGCAGTCCAGTGCTTCTTGAGGAGGGTGGAAATTTGGAAGTAGACACAGGAAGGTGAGCACACGCTCACAACTCAAAATCTGTTTAATAGCAACAATACACGATTGCCCAGCCAAATACTCTCTTTGTTGATGAAAAACGTTTTTATATATGACCACAAATAAAATACAGCATACAAAAACAATATATACGGCCTCCTGAGGTCAGGGTTCAAGTGTTTTAAAGGCAGTCCCCTGAATCCCATTGCTTTTAAGACAGTCCCCTGAGTCCCACTTCCCTCTCGCTAGTGGTTATTCCCCATTCACTATAGGCCACATTGAGGCTCTCCCCCACTAGCAGTCTTAGTCTTAGGAGTTCCACTCCGTTCCAGTGCATGCTGAAGCACTATCTGGCTGACAAGTTCTTCTGGGGCCTTCAGGCCCTTTGCTCAGTCTTACCAGCAACAGCAGGGATTGTCTGACCAGAGTCTCTGAGAACATCTCTCTCTCAGGTGCTCCTCCCATGCAACAATAAGTTTATTTTGGTCCTCATCACAAAGAGGAGGAGAGATTCCAGAGGCTTCTGGCTCTGATACTCAGTTGAAGCATGGGTCACTAAGGCGGCCTCTCCTCACAACAATGGCATCCACCAGGCTACAATCTGTCTTGTTACTTTGGCAACATCTGGCATATAAAGATACTATACATGCTGTTTACTCTGGCGGCGGCCCAGTCAGCAGAGCAGTAGGTCCTTCTTCACACTAGCCCGATCTGTCCTTCACAGACATTGACTTACACACCACATATATGAAACAGCCCAATTAGTACACCAAACTTCACAGTGGCCCCCTCTGACATACCAGGTCACTGACATATACACCATACATGGCAGACAGCTCAAGTGGCGCGACGGACTTCACTGCGGCCCATCTGGCATACAGGGTCATGAACATGCACACCACACATGGGCGATGGCCCCCTCTGGCATACAAGGTTGCCGATGCACGTCAAACTTCATGGCTAACTTCAGAGTGGCCCCCTCTGGAATACAGGGCTGACGACTTGAACCTGCAACCCCACACTACCCAATAGGAGAAGCACCCTTCCTATCACACATTGCTGCATGGATTCACTCAACCAGATCCCCCACTGGACCTTGCTCCCTCCAGCACTCTGCTCTTTCTCACAGAGCTCACCAATCGTGGCAAACAGATAGATACTGGTGTGGTAAGCTCCAGGTACAGGAAGGTTTGGATGTCCCTGGGTGAAGACACCTCAACCTGCTGAGGGATTGGAGGCCTTAACATCCAGCCGTGGGCGTAGGCAAAAGTATTGGCGAGCTTCCCCTCATTACACAGTTCACTTGGCTATTTACAATTTAGGGACCTCAAGGTCCCCTTATTATAGTACATTACCAGACCTCAAATATGATTTAGGGTCTAAGGGCCTGATTTAGATTTCGGTGAACAGGATACCCTCACCACTGTGACGGAGTAAATCAGGCCCTAAGTCTGAAAATTGTGTTGATGGTCTACTTCCTTTTTTTGAAATGTGGTCTCCTCTGCCATGCCCTCCCTCCAGAAAGTAGTCTGTCGCAGCAGGAGAGACTCCAGATCTGATAGCCCCACAACACAGGTCATTGGATCCACAAGAGTTCACACCTGGATATTAGCCACAGTGATATGTGTATCAGAAGGTTACCCCAGGGCCTCAGCTCTACTCTTTATGATTTTCTTATCAGCCCCATCTCTTTCTTGAGATGTGTCAAGGCACCTTTCCAGTGATCTATCTCTGAATCAAAGAGCTTCCTTGAAAGTGTGCTGGACCCAGAGAATTTACCTCCCCCATTTCGCTCTGAGGCCACCAAAATCATCTGCGGTGTACCCCAGGGTTCGTCCCTCAGCCCGACTCTCCTCAACGTCTACATGGCCCCGCTCACTAACACCGCCCAATCCCACAACCTCAACATCATCTCATACACCGACAACACCCAGCTCATCCTCTCCCTCACCAAGGACTCTGCCAAGACCAATCTCCACAAACAAATGAAGGCTATTGCCGAATGGATGAAGAACAGCTGCCTCTACCTCAATTCCGACAAGATGGAAGTCCTCATCTTCGGCTCCACCCCCTCCACATGGGATGACTCTGCTCCAACTCCCACCGACTATGCACATAACCTAGGATTCATCTTGGATTCCTCATTATCCATGACCCAGCAAGTCAATGCCATCTCCTCCTCCTGCTTCAACACCGTCTGCATGCTCTGAAAGATCTACAAATGGATCCCCACCGAAACCAGAAGAACAGTCACCCAAGCCCTCGTAAGCAGCAAACTGGACTAGGGCGATTCCCTCTATGCAGGAACCACAGCCAAACTCCAGAAGAGGCTGCAACGCATCCAGAACGTCTCCGGACGTCTCATCCGGGACATTCCCTGCCACTGCCACATCACAGGCCATCTGAGAGACCTGCACTGGCTCCCAGTCACCAAGAGAATCACCTTCAAACTCCTCACCCATGCTCACAAAGCACTGTAGAACACTGGACCAGAATACCTCAACAGATGGCTCTCCTTCTACACCCCGACCTGGCATCTCCGATCCACCGACCTCGCAACCGTCCAACATGTCCGCAGAACTACAACCGGCGGCAGATCATTCTCGCGCATCGCCGCCAAGATGTGAAACACTCTTACCACCCACCTGCGTAAGACCAAAGACCTCCTTACCTTCAGGAAACTTCTCAAGACCTGGCTGTTCGAGCAGTAGCAGCACCTCCCCCCCCCCACCTCAGCGCCTTGAGACCCTGATGGGTGAGTAGTGCGCTTTACAAATTCCTGATTGATTGTTTGAGCCTGCCTCTCCTTCCTCCAGTGTGTATCCGAACCAGCTCACAGGGATGCAGCGATCCACAAATCTGTTGGGCAGTATTTCTCTACCTCCAGTCAGCCCTGGGTCTCCGAAAATGAAACCCAGAATGTTCCTTGTATTGTACCATTCACAGTCACACATACACCCTGCACATGCATAGAACACACATGCATTGTATATCACTATATACTAACTTTTTGTAAGCCAAGGGTGAGTTAGGCTCACAGCAACAGAATTTTATATGAGTGAGCCAGTAGGCACTCCAATGATACCGGTTAAAAGGCCTGTTCACTTTTACCACTCGTGCTGCTTAACTCCTTCCAAAAGCAGTGGCCTTTTACCAAAATGAGGTAGCATTTTGAACACAACACTCCTCCTAGTCCAACAAGACTGCAGTCAATGAGACAGGCTTATGTCATGGCACATGCTCATGATCTGTATTTGTCTGTGACCACAAAACTCAGCACCTGGGATTCAGACATCATTGCAGCTGGGGCACTCGAAGCAGAGGTACACATCCATCACTATGCAAGGGACTTTTCCATCCCAGCAATGACATCACTGATGACATCTCAAATGAAATCTCAGATGACATCATTGAAGACGTTAATGATGACATCATACAGTCATTGTCACACCATCCTATAGTGTTGGTAAAACGTGAGGTAATTCAACAGGCTGTGGACAATTTTCCATTCATCTTAATGGGATTACCCACTTAAGAGTTCAAATGACCCTTACTTTTAAGTCAAGAGGTTAACAGGTATACATTTACCATTAAAAAAATATAGATATTTTCGGTATGGCCTTATGGATACAGAAAATACACTACACACATTCCTGAGATGCACCCACTGGCAAACAACAATAGAGACATACTTAAAGCACCAGTGTAAGATAAACTTCACCTAAGTGAGAGACCTCTAGATTGTATAATGTTCTATAATCTGAATGCATCAGAATGTTTTACAACATTTTGGAAGCCAACATCCTCAGATTGTACACATCTTTGTTACAGAGATGTTTTGTATACCCCTGTATTGCAATTATTTAACATGTGCACCTGGCCATATATTCACTAATGGACAATCTATTGTCAACAATGGCTTTAGTCTTTCTCACAGATGGTATGGAAGAGGCTTTCGCGTTATGCACCAACCTAGTTTCGATCATATTGTTACAACTCAGGTGCGATCAACCTTTACCTTGTTTTACTTGGATTACTACTTCTACCCCAAATGTTAGTGATTTGTAAACTATACTGTATACCTTTCAATATCCAAATTATAATTGCCTCTAAAGCCTATGCTACATCCATGCTATGTGAGGCTTGCATGCCTACCTCCCTCCCCACCCCTATTATGCCTACCCCTGGAACCATTTTTGTTTCTTTATTCTTTTTTCTAGGCCCTGGGGAAGGCCTTCTGGGTCCCCCCCTTGAGTGCCTGGGAGTCATGCTGACCATGCCATGACCTGTTATAGGTGTTTTTTTTACACTACTTAAGGACAGGGGGACAGAGTCACTGTGTCCTGTAATGGCAGCAGCAACATTTTTGTTCAAGTTGCAGCCAACCAATCTGATTGTTCAATTGGTTCATAAAGATTCATCAAATGGGGCAAAAGTTATTAGCAAAATAAAAAACACTCTATTCCTATAGCAACTCTGACCTAACTGTAACTACAAAGGGATAACTGTCATTGTGCACGTGTGTGTGTGTGTGTGTATGTTTTTATATATATATATATATATATATATATATATATATATATATATATATATATTTTCATCGTTTACCTGACTCTAGTTGGGTTCACACTTTGACAATTGTTGTCATAAGACGAAAAATACTAAATCGGACAGATTCTTTTTATTTCAGAATCTTGCAAAGTACTTTTCTAGTTTATTGATAGACGAGCTTATTCATTCTAAGAATCACATACTCACCTTTTTCTCCACCACACTACCAAGGTCTCCCTTTTCAGCCTTTTGGAAATGAATAAATGGTTACTAAATAGGCATTTGTTTGTTATACTCCTATGTCAGTAAGTATATATATTGAGAATATCTTGAAGATGTTTTTAATCATCTCTAGCTATTCTTTCTGGGGAAAAATATATTTCTATGCCAATTGTTGCTACTGTTATCATCAACTTCTTTTTAAAAGGGCAACTGTATGTTTTCCATGCAAGAGAGAAAGATTCTATTTGTGTCTTGTAGTGCAGGTCTTGTAGGATATACCTTTGCATGGTAAGGGGCATTGCTCAATGGCATGTTATGTTGCTCTCTATTCCAACAGAGTAGGACATGTAATTTCGGAGTACGTATAAGAACAAGTAGGTTATCTTCACTAGCTCATTTGGTAATACTGTCCTACAG
This sequence comes from Pleurodeles waltl, assembly GCF_031143425.1. NCBI lineage: Eukaryota > Metazoa > Chordata > Amphibia > Caudata > Salamandridae > Pleurodeles > Pleurodeles waltl. The sequence continues at coordinate 739,568,241 of NC_090450.1, read as the reverse complement.
TCATTGGTAGTGTTTCTTACCAATGTTTTCTTTGTCTTCATGATGTCATTGCTGTGGTCCTTTCCAAAGATGTAATGAGGTGTTTGTGCATGGGTTCCCATCCCATTAAGGCAGCAAATAGCTTATTAGTCATTTTGGTAGTTCGCCTCCAATACCGATTTGTCATATTAACATGGATTTTCTGTATTCCATGCGTGGTTACTCCCACAATTTTTACATTGTTTAATATGTTGGGGCTCACCAACATTTTTACGAATGCACGGTTGGTTTAACTTCTTCTAGACCAGTTTTGTTTTAAGAACATATTTTCAATAGTAGCGATCAAGGTGGTTGCTATCTCAATGCTATCAACGTTTTAGGACTTTTTATCACTGTGGTCCTATACACAGTTCTTGTACTTACAAGAATGTTTTTCCTCATAGATATTCTTATGAATGCAAAGGGATATTTCTCTTGTGCTCGACCAGTTTTCATCTGATTAGAGACTTTTAGTGTTGTTGGGTCACTTCTGACACACATTTGACATACTAATATGGATGAGCTCATTTCCATGTTTTTTATGCCTTAAAAGTTTTATTGACCTGCAGTTCCTTCCACAGGTTTTGATGTTGTTGAGTATTTTATTACTTACCTTAATTATTATAATTGTCCGGTCTTTTTCTCTTGTTCTAGACTGGTTTTATGATGCTTAGAGACTTTTTTGGGAGGTCACAGTTCGCATTTCCTCCTTCGAGTTAATATGACTTTGGTATCTGATTCTAAAGTAAGGAATCTGCGACTAGATGTCTCTATCAGATGAACACGTTACTTACCTTCGGTCACGCATTGTCTGGTAGAGACAGAATCTAGCCGCAGATACCTTAACAATCCTCCCATTGTCCCTGCTCTGTGAACTGTCTTCTTTGGTCTCAGAAGATTTTGTTATGGAAATCAACACCTTGAATTAAGAATTCGGTGATTATTCAACACAGGGGTGTCTTTTGTGCTAGCACACTATTTGAAAGGACAGTTTCTATATGTGGCTCAATGCTTTGAGTGTGGAAGATAGTCATTGTAGAAACCGATGTCAGTGAATCGGCGAGGGGTTTATATGGGCTTCACTGATGTCACATCCTGTAGATGACGTTGATACAGAGTCGCCCAACACCCTCTCCCGACGCGCACAGACGTGAAATGGGAAAAAAGTTTCCATATCCAGGCTTGTGCATGGGAAAGATTCTAAAGTAAGGAATCTGTGTCTAGATCCTGTCTCTACCAGATAATGCATTACCAAAGGTAAGTAACTTGTTCTTCAAAGATACTTCAATGCTACATGCTAAGATCAGAGTCAAAAAATATTTTGGTGTTCCTACTTTTGTCACTTTCAGAAATGTATCTGTCTTCTGGCCAATCTTTTTTTGTTTGAGCATTTTTTGTCAAGGATGTGATTATCACATGAGTTTTTGAGTTTGGAAGCCCACGTCCTTTATCACGAATGATTCAAAGTATGTGTGATGTTTAGGTGGTACTGGCTGCTCTGTCAACAGAAGTGGTAAAATACCTCTCTATCCAAAGCCTGCTCTCTTTGTTAAGCTTCCTAATATATACCTGGCTTACAGAGGAAGCGTTCTGCAGCCCATTTTATCCTCTTTCAACCCTTATTTCCTTTATTTTGTTTACTTTCTCTCCTACATGTAGAAACTTGGTTTGCTCTATTTTGGGCGAAGTAAACAAATTATTATTTTTGGAACTTGGTTAATGTTACTATCCCTGCTTTTAATAATGTATGTTTGGACAATCCATATAATGATAAAAGTTAGGATCATGCAGACTTTGGTAGATTAGTGAGAAGTCATCTTTTTCTAAATTGTTAAAATTGGGGGGGTGCAGATATCATTTATGAAAGTCAATTCTATTAAGTCTGTTTACCACTAGTACGCTGTATTGTTTAGTACAGAAAATAAATAGCAGGACTGAGGTGCCAAGGTATGCTTTGCAGTGGTCCATGGCTGCAGAGCAGCCTAACTTTCTGAACAGGTATTTTCATTTACAAAATGTGGTTTTACACCCTAATTCTACTTCCTGTGCCAGGAACAGTGTCGTGATGACGTGCTACCCGGTTTTGGGTTGCAGACATTCTGTTTTACTTTGATTTCCCCCCCTCCGATTTGGCTGTTTTCTTTATTTTACTCTTCATGTCAGTTTTTTTTTCAACATGGCAGATATTTGTCCCTGATAGCTTTTTGTCATTGACTTTAGAACGTATTTTCTTTTCGTAATAGATTAATAGATTATTAGACTCGTACTCCAAATCAAGAAAGAAGACTTGCAACTAATCACACCATTTGTTGATCAACATCAAATTTAAGAAACTTTAGAAGTCACATTTCTTACAGTATCTTAACTTGAGTTGGTAAAAGATAAAGAAGAAACAAGAGAGACCTGCTGTCTGACCTCACTTGAGTTCCGTTTCTTTCAGATAGATGCTAGCCAGGGAGGGATTTTCATTGCTTCATTTACTGAGTACAAGGTGGAGCATCTGATAATTGGGAAGTCACTGTGGGTTTCATCCGACCAATAAACGTAAATTCATGCCCTTCTTAAGCGAACCATGACTCACTTCAGGTCAAGGACGGTAATGTACAAAGACTGAAACCAGAGCTACAATGCTCGAGTCACCGATCAGTGCTCTATTACCGACAGCTTAAGTCTAAATGGAGCTCCATGCTTTCTGTAGTCCCTTTCCTATTAAGTGTACCAGTGATGCAGAAATCACTCATCTCCCAAGTCGCTCACCCATGGTGTCCTCAGCTACTTCCTCATATTATTGGTCAAACAAATGGAGGGGAAGCACCAGCAGCATTTTGCACGAGAGGATTTTTGTGTCCAAATAGTTAAACAATTTCACAGACTCCAGTAATGTATTAATGTTTGATAATAGTTAGATCTTCTGTGATATAGTCAGCTATACAATTGATCATACTTTGATGCTGGTATTTGCTTTATTTTGCTATGCCGTAAACTTTAAAGCAGTGGATGTGTTGTTGGAATGACAGATAGTGCGGCGAACAGTATGGAGTGTTTATTTTCGTAAAGTTCTGAGTTTGGTTGCATGGCAATATTATTTATATTGCATTAGGGCATGTTTCAGTGTTGCTGAGTTTTTTGCCTGGAGAGGTATATATTGAGTTTACTGTGTGTGGGTTCTGTTAGGTCATGAAAACTCACTTTATTTGAAGGAAGAACACTGGTTGACCATATCAGGTATTAACTAGTTTGAAGTGTTTCATCTTGGAAAATGTGTTTGTGTCAGATTAGGTGAGAAAGGAGTTAGATAGCTTTAATTTTGGTTTCTTTACGATTGGCAGCCACCGGTTTCTCCGCATGTTCAGTTAGGATGTGCTTCTTGTGTGCTTGCGGGTGGCGTTCTTGAGGGCTGTGTGGGTGGCTGGAGTCTTTTCCTGGTGCCACTTCCTCTCAAGTTTGCAGCAGACCTGTTTGGAGGTCCGGAGGTCGGTGGAGAACAGGTGGCATTACTGATGGTGTGGTTGTGAGCGGGTTTTTTGAAAGGGGCGAGAGTGCTGACGTAGTCTTCAATCCATTGCCTGAGGTTTCGAGTGGCTGAGTCGGTGTCAGTGGAGACAGCTGGTGGGGCTTGGGCGAGGGCAGAGATCAGCCGATCGTTGGTGATCTTGTTCCAGCTGCGGCGGGGGATCGGTTGCAGGAGGTAGTGGATGGTGGGTTTATTGAAGGTGAAGTGGACGCAGCTGTGGTTGGTCCATTGGAGTTCAGTGGTGTGGCTGAAGGTGATGTGTCTGCTGGCGGAGAAGATGGGGTCAATCGTGTATCTGGCGGAATGGGTGGGAGATGTGACGAGTTGATTGAGTCAGAGGATGGCGAGGTTGTTGAGCAAGGAGATCGAGTTGCTGTCATTGGTGTTTTCGAGGTGGAAGTTTAGGTCCCGAGGAGGATGTAATCTGTAGAAGCTAGGGCTTGTGCACTGGCGATGTCGGCGATGAAGTCACTGAACTGAGGTCAGGGTCCAGGGGGTTTGTAGATGAGGGTGCCCCTGAGGGTGGTCTTGGGGTCGATGTGGATTTTGAAGTGCATGTGTTCGGCGCTGCTGAGAGTGTCTTCGGTGTTGGTTGAGATTCTGATGGTGTTCCTGTGGACGATGGAGATCCCGCCTCCCGTTCTGTTGGTGCGGTCTCTGCGGGTGATCTTGTAACTGTCTGGAATGGCTATGGCGATGTCATGTTTGATTTACACCAAAAAAATCCGGTGAGAGGCAACTCATGCTTCTGCAGCACTCCCTGTTTGTTCACAGTACACTGGGGTGACATTGTAGCGGGCCACCCACAGAATGTTTCCTTTGCAAGCCTGTAACATTAAATATAGCAAGCAAATGGAGCATTCTGATTAGCCAGCCTGCTTCCAACGTTCTACTCTGGGTGCTAATATTACTGAGAATTCGTAGGAACTCTGACATTCTGATATACCTCTGCCATTCACTTTTAATGTCATCATCCACAACGTAAATAAGTGCAATCATGCATTATTATATGCTTCTTCCAGTGCATCTTACAACACTAGATTAGAAATAATTTAAATTGTATGCACATCGAATATGTTAATTCTGTATATTCACATACCATATTCCAGCATTAGCCCATGGAATTCCCACCGATACCTCCCACCTCACTCAACTCTATTCATAACAGAAATCATTCCCATGCAAGGACTACAGAACAATGTAGCCCTAATACGAATGGCTGGTGCTGCACCATTTCTGACAGTTATGTTTCTGAAATTATATTGGATCTCATAATGCTGTACACATTAGAGAGACGCCGCAGAAAAGTGATAAAAAATTATTGAAGGGGTGGATCTATAAATAGCATATTCTGTGATAGGGTGTGCACAGTTGTAGCACTTATCAACATTCTCTGCATTACTGTTTCCGCACCATAATTTGTGAACTTTAGAAAACTTTAATTTATTCGCTTGCCTCAACAAAAAATCTCCAAGATGTATGTATACTTCAATATTCAAAACATGCAGGCTCTCAAAATACATCGATTTTGTGAAAGACAGTGTACATAGTCAACATAGATGACTCCATTTAAAGCACCATGCTGCATCCTGAGCGTTGACAAAGGCACCATTAGTGGTGGCAACTTACCTGCACTTTCCAAATCACCATCCTTACCATTACTTGGATGCCTGCTTTATTAGAGCACCATCTGAGAAGAAGTTCTTGTCCGTTTTTTAATAGATTTTGCAGTCCCTGCTTTTCAAAATCAACCAGGGTGCAATCATATGCCCACTCAGAGCCTTTAGTTCAACATGGTGATCCTGCACAGTGAAGAACTTACCTCTCTCAGAGAGAGATTCAGTGCTTCCTAGAGGTTAGTACATCGCATAGGAAAACAAATGACATCTCAATGAAGATTCTACAGATTATTAAAACTAATTTCATTGTGTACCTAAAGAGGGTTGCTTTACCATGCTTAGGATGACAGAAATCCAACTCTTATTTTATGTATTTAATTGTGTGTTTTACATCGCTCACCTGTTGCTCACAGTGATCTGGGGAAAACATTACACATAGCAAAATTAACAAATGCAGCTGTCCTGGCAGCTCCATCCTCTAAATCAGTCAACTAAACATGTTAGGCAAAGTTTAAACTTAATTACCTTTTAATCTGAGTTTTATTGTATGCATATGTGTGGCCTTTTGGTTACTTCAGAGCCGTAAGTGGTTAAACTAAAGAAGAGCTATACAGGTGAAGAGTGTAAACTTATCTGATAAGATGCAAGTCTGAAAGTTTGTCGAGAGAGCAAGCCTAGATGGGAGTAGTCAGGGAGACCATGAGTGGTGCTAGGTAGATGGTGGTAAGTTTGAAGGAGGGTGGAATCTTTCTACAGTAATGTCAATACCTCTACCATGTCAAGGAAGAATAAGAGAAGAGGTTGGATAGATAGTGGTTGTCAGCGTTGTGGAGTGAGATAACTGGTTGGTGTAGGTGGGTGAGAGAACAAGTGTGTGTGTGTGTGTGTGTGTGTGTGTATACATTTGGATCCCACTACACCTCTAGACAGCTCTAGACACCGTACTGCTAAATTGTTTTCACTTTGGGAGAAAATGACTTGAGGAACTGCCAAACTTTAGGTGGGAAGAGCACAGTCCAATTTAATTCAGGACTGCACTCGGAAGCTTGCAGCCTACAGTTGAGAGATGTCAGCTTCTCATGGTCGTCACATCAGAAGTGACTATAATCAGCAAAAATCTATTTGAGGACCAGGTGCCTTTATGGGCTATAGCAAGTAGATTTAAACAGGCTTTCATTGATAGTGTATAGTCATTTGATAATCAGTCTCTCCTCTACTTTAACCTATTCCTTGTTGCCAAGATGGGGCCTGTGCACCGGAGTCATAGGATAAAAAAAGAACTCTAGCGTTTTGGACCAGTTGCAGCTTTCACATGGTTTCAGTTTAGCAAATCCATTATATAAACTATTAGCAGACTCCACCCTAGAATTCACAGTCGACTCACTGATGATAAATCAGGGATTAAACGAACAAACTAAGGGGGTCATTACAACCCTGGCGGATGGCGGAGAACCGGCGGTAAGACCGCCAACAGGCTGGCAGTCTTACCTAGGTGAATTATGACCATGGTGGTTACCGCCATGGTCATCCGCTGGTTCTCTGTACCGCCCGCCAGGGCGGAGACGACCGCCGGGCTGGAGACCTGGGTCTCCAGCCCTGCGGCCGTCACTATACCGCCGGCGGTATTTGGACCCGGCTTACCGCCGTGGATTTCCAGCGGTTTGAACCGCCATGAAATCCATGGCGGTAAGCACTATCAGTGCCAGGGAATTCCTTCCCTGGCACTGATAGGGGTCTCCCCCACCCAGACTCCCTCCCCTACACCCCCCACCACCCCTGCCACCCCCCAAAGGTGGCAGGGCCCCCCTCCCCAACCCGACCCCCAACATAACATTACTGACACACACCCCACACGCATGCAGGCACCACCAACACACGCACCCCGACATACATGCCCACAGCCACACACACTGTGAGGCACGCACACCCACATTCAAACATACACACACACATCCATACAGACATACCCACAGCCATACATGCACTCATTCCCATACAGACAACACCCCGCAAGCATATACGCACTCACACACCCCCTCTACATACACACACGCACACCCCCATGTACGCACCCAACACACAGCACCCCCTCCACCCCCCTCCCCTAACGGACGATCGACTTACCTGTTCCGTCGATCCTCCGGGAGGGGACGGGAGCCATGGGGGCAGCTCCGCCGACACCGCCACGCCAACAGAACACCGCCACAGCGAATCACAGGACGTGATTCGCTGGGTGGGGTTCTGTTGGCGTGGCAGTGGAGGTGGAGCAACCTCCACTTCCCCACCGCCCGCAAGTATGGCTGTTGGCGGCTCTCCGTCGGAATAACGACGGAGAGCAGCCAACAGTCATAATATGCCGAGCGGCAAACTGCCTGCACAGGCGGTCTTCCGCATGGCGGTTCCTCAGCGGTCTTGCTAAAAGACCGCCGAGGTCGTAATGACCCCCTAAATCATCTATTTCACCCAGATGAGACATATATTTATTATGATATTTTAAAGTCTTGGGCATGGGTGATGGTGGGGGTGCATCTGAGATATTGATTTGACATGAGAAGGTAATTAGAAGGGGGTTGTACTAGTTTAATGTATCAGTAATTGATGTTTGGTTTGAAGCTTGGTGGGTAAAGAGTTGGCCAAATTTCTAAGGATTTTGGATCTTTAGAATAGGTATTTATGAGATTTTTGCTACAAATCACACAAATGTGCTCAATTTAACAATCTGAGAATAACAATTCCATGATCATATTAGTGTGACATTCAAAGGGTTACCTGGTAACCTAGGCAATTAATTGGGCCATCTGACTGAAAAAGTATAACTGTTCTTTGAACGAAAAAATATTTGAAACCAACTGTAGGAAAAACACTCTGGGCTCTATTCATGAAAAAGTAGCAGCTGTAGATTTACTTCTGTGTGCTGGTTCAGATCTTATACGTTTTGGAATTTATCAGTCGCTAGTCAATCAGCATGGACAACTGCACGTGGCACAAGTTTCCTTGTAGATTCCATTAGGAATTATGTGCCTCCAAATGTTTGTTTATATTGCCTCTGTATGGAGTTCTCCTTGGCAGAAAAATCCATACCGGGGGAATGAATTGCCTTCTGCAAATGCAATTCCTAAAAAAAGAAACAATTCTAGTAGAGAAAATATTTTTCTCCAAGGTGAAAGGGCTTCCCCAACACCCTCCCTTCACTAACTGTGAGGGTGATCCTTTGACCTACCATCCTTGTGCTGAAGTAAATCTACCATTTTCAGGATGAGAATGGGTTAGATCGTAATTTGGGAATGTTGACAAACTTCTATGCTTCTGGACGTTCCCAAACATTCAACGCGAGCCACACCTTAAAACACTAATTTACCCACCCCTATAGTCAATTTATGCCAGCAGAGATCTCTGTACTAGTGGTGGAGAGCTCCGTTCCTCTAACTAGGCTTACACCTGCCAGGAACTGCTTTGTGAATTCTTGGAAGGGGTAGAATGGTAAAATTGGTCGTAATTATACATGACTGCTACTGTACCATGAGTTGTCTGCCAACTCGAGGTCCTACCTCGATGTCCAGTAACAGGACCACTCAATAGGATCACGATTCATTTCATACACTAAACCTCTGATGAGTGGATTCATCCTGATGAAATATTTTATGAATCTGCTGTGTCTGGAGGCTTGTGATATTGGAAAGCTGACAGTATATTAATCAAAGTTATTAGTGTATCAGAATTGCATTGATAGACATAAAAAAGCAAGCTGATAATAAATGTATTGTTGTTTTCGCATGGTAGTACTGATGGAAGAAAGAATGTGTCTCTTATATTCAGAGAGCAGCAAGAGCACACGTAGGCTCCAGATATGGCAGGAGAAGTATTTGTTGAGTGTAATGGAGGGAGGAGAAAATGGTACGTGTTACTCAGCCTTGTCTCGACTGCCTCTCAAAGAACACCCCTAACACCTTACCTTGGACTAACCAAACCAACTCCCTCTCAGAGAAGACCCCTGGTGTTATAGCTCCCCACCAGATGGACGGCTGGAATTTTACTACAACAATAGACAGTGACAGAATAACAATCTGTGTGTATGTTCAGACTAGGAAAGAGATTGCTGTCATGGAAAGTTATATGCAGTGGTGTGGCTATCGTAAATCCTTGCATAGAGCTCTTCATGTCATAGGCTGATTTTTTTTTTTTTTTAAAGCTCAGATTATTCAGAATCTATTCAACCTGCATTATTAAATCATTTTTCATAGGTACGAATATTCCATAATGTTGACTCTATGCACACAGTGTTCCAAAATTCCAAACGTTATGCTGACCTACCAACATACTGGTGTTGAATATCAATTATTCAAACTAATAGTTCAAGACACATTATCAGAGAAGCTTGTTTGCCTATCAAGATTAAGCCAATCTCCAGTCCTGCCATCTCATGTGCTGCTACCATGCACTACTATAGGATTGCAGCAAGGTGGGCTGGAAACCCCTCACTAAATAGGTCTTCAGCTTGTGCATAAGGCCTTGCATGGCAGATATCCCTAGGACATTGGGGGCAGCATCTGTAGCCTTTATTAGTGTTTTGGGGGGATGCTACAAGCGTCTACTCATGCAGGGGTGGTCTGCAAGTCCTGTCCCTCTCTTCAGCTTTCCTCCTCTTTCAAACTCTTGATGGCTGTTCATACAGTGGTGAGCTCAAAGCCCTGCTCCCTATTCAGACCCCACATCTTCTCATACTGCAAATTTATTTTCAAAGTTGGCAGGGCTGCATCTCCAAAGGATATATTATTGTTAGTGCATGTATTTAACTAAAAACGGTAATGTCCTTTTGGAGTATCAGACTTGGATGTCAATTCTTTATGCCACGGGGAACTCCACAAAAGATAAACACCACTATTATGTATTTTTAATGCTAGTTTTTAATCCTCCTGTGGGTTATTCCTGCATCTACTTTGCAGTGATCCATTCATGCCTCGTCTCAATGGAGGATGGCTCATGGTAAGGAGTTTGAGATTTCACAAAGTAATTATTCTTCAGTTACAGGGTTGACCAAGTAACAGGTTTATTAGAACCCATCAGTCTATGAAATCCTAAACTGACAAATCCTCCAGAATCCATGCAAACCGGTAACTGTAATAAATTCTTGGAACACCTTCTCTATAAGTATCTGCTCTGCCTTCCTATTAGCCTTCAAGAGAAAATCGATTAAATACCCTATAAGGAAAATCGAACACTTTGGGCCTGATTCTAACTTTGGAGGACGGTGTTAAACCGTCCCAAAAGTGGCGGATATACCACCTACCGTATTACGAGTTCCATAGGATATAATGGACTCGTAATACGGTAGGTGGTATATCCGCCACTTTTGGGACGGTTTAACACCGTCCTCCAAAGTTAGAATCAGGCCCTTTATCTCTAACTAATACATATCCCATATCACATAAACATACTATAGCTCCACAGAAGGCAAATGCTTTGAAGTCGGAAGACCTCTGTTGTGTTACATGCCTCATGAAAATATCCATTCTGAGACTAACAACCTCTTTTTAAAAATGGAAGTCAAAAAACATATTTCAGATTTTGTTTTTAGACGTCTGCTTGAAGTCTTCAATTCCCTTGGATCTTTCCTTCGTTATCCTGTGCCTACCCAGGTAGCAACAGCTAAAAACCCAGTATTATGCCATCCTTTCCTGATGACATGATTTTTTAAATTTAAGCATCAGCTTAGGATACCTGTGCTAGACACCAGTAGTTACAGATGAGTGATCTTCCTTTAGTTGCTTTTTTTTGGCTAGTGTGCTTTTGTCAGTGCTAGTGGTTGGCTAACTACTTGAGTGCAGGTTATTTTTGCATTAAAATGTATGTACTGTAGATTAATGGTTGTGTGGTTTGTGTTCACAGGTGGTGTGCATCCATCCAAAAGAGATGCTAGTGACGAAGATGAGGAGACAGAATATTTTGATGCGATGGAAGATGCTCCATCTTTCATTACAGTGACTGCAGACCCCAATCATCTCAGGTATGGTTATTTTGCTATGCCAGAGCACAGCATGCAGATGTCCCTCCTGGGTATTTAAATGACTTAAACATCCCACGTGGTATAATGCAGCTAGCCTTCCAGGTGAAAGGAGAAGCGATGAGACAATGACCTCGCTACACTCTCGTGCATAACCAGTTATTGGGAATGAAGTGTTTGTGCTTGTAGATACAATAAGGTTAATACATCCAATTCCAAACAACAAGCTCCATACCCTGCTATGGCATGTTTAAAAATTGAACCCGAAAGATGACTTCTAAGTATTCATCTATCTTGTGAGATTAACATCAAAACATATACATCTAGATGCCTGTCAAGAGAAAATTGAACTTTCACTCCTAAGGCAAACACCTAAGGGATCAAGATTTAGTTTTTTTTTTTTTTTAATCTACAGATTTTTTTCATTAGCCTGGTTTATTTTAACTGGACAGAAAATAGGAACTGAAATAGTTATAAACCTACTTGTATTCCTCTACAAAAGAGGTGTGGGCATGTACGATTCTGTGACATATGATAACCAACCATATCGTTGGAAGTAGCCGACCTTTCCTAAGCTTTCTAAATCCTTATTGCTTTTTAATACTGCAAAGGCCTGTGGTCCTTTCAGTCTTCCACTTTTAACTACATCAACTCAGCCTCCGAGCACCTCAAACAGTTCTTACTAAGATGATACACTACTTCAGCTCATTTCTAGAGGGGACCATCCAGGGAGAGGAAGCAGTAGGTGCTTTTAGTGAACTGATCTGTGGCACAATCTAAGTTACAACCCTTATTTAATGCATCGATAAAGAGGTGCAGCAAGGATTGTGCAAGTTTCATTCTCATTTTCCAGCGAGGACAGTTGTTGTTGACTAGATTATGGAGTAGCTATGCTAAGGTTGAAGTATTGTCTCCATGTTTCCTAAGACCTACAGTCTAGTATCATTTACTTTTCTATAACTAAGTGAAAGGATGGTTTGCTTGGGACAAGATGCTAATTGTGTGTCTCATTTTGACTTTTTCATGACCCATTTGCTCTTTTTGTGGTGCACTGCCACTAAGAATACTCTGACTGCTTTACGACAGCTGTCTAGAACCATTGCTGTCAGTTCACAATAGTCAATTAACAGCCCGCTGCATCAATTTGTGAAAAGCCTTGCTTCAGAACAAATTTAAGAACTGGAAATCAATTATGCTCGCACATTTAATTAAGTACTCAAGCAACAGTGTGAGGGGATGCTGTCTATCTGCCTCTCCTTATTTCTCCATCGCTCAGCTGCATCGCCTTCAAGCTACTTAGAATGATGATCAGGCAGGACTACTGGGCAGGATGTCGGTGAGAGTCAAAATAAGGTTTGTGGTACAGTGAAACGGATTCAAGCATGCTAGAAGGATCGGAGGGCGGAACAGATGAAGATGTGTAATTTACTACTGAAATATATATAATGCATTGCTAATATAGATTGTCACATTAATCATCTAGAACAGTTTAATTTGCCAATGTTATTAAGGGTGACTGTAAAAGCTGATATTTGTTGAGTAAGAAAATAAAAAGGTAGTGCAACCTTTCTGCATAGTCTTAATAAAAGTGTTACAGGGTATGTTGATACTCACCATCTCTCTAGTGTGTGTGCATGTGTTTGTGTGTGTGTATGTATGTTTTTTGATGGAATCGTGAGTTTAAGAAATAAAAAGGTGTCAAGTTGTTTTTAAACATAATTCTGGGAGACAAATTGCTAGCAAAGAGCAGCAATGGCCTCTTATTTTTTATCTTCCCAACAATAGCTCCCCTCTGTTGTCCAGTCTGAAGATGCAAGGTTCCAGCAGTGCTCCGTAGTTAGGGGTGGGCAAAACTTGCGGAGTTTCACTCTGCAGAATTCTGCAGAGTTACATGAACAGACGGAATTAGACATGTTGTGATGTTCGTGCTGATTTTTAGTGCCGGGAGCTGGTTCCATGCGGAAAAATCAACATAAATGCCACCACACTGAGCACCAGAGGGCTCAGCTTCTCAAACTGATTTTGCCACCGATTGAGGAGATTTTCCAAATCAAGCAGCATTTTTCTGACCGCGAAAGGTCATGACTGCCCACATCGGGGAAATCTCTCAGAATGCTTTTCTAGTGACAGAAAATCACACTAGGGGATGCCAGAACTTGCTCGTACTCACCAACTTACTGTTGGAGAGCCGTTTGCAAGAAAAAACTCCAACACATGGCAGTTGGCGGAATTTTTCCGGAACACCACATTACATGCTAAAAGCGAAGTGGCCAAAACTCCACCGATGGAGCAGAATTTATCGCCCACCCCTATCTGTAGTTGACATCCATAATGACTCAGGTTTCCAAGATCTTTGTAGCTGACGTCACATCGAGCCAGACCAGATCTGAGGCTATTCTGCCACCTCCCTGTCCCACGCACCCTGCCCCTCTATGGTGTGGCAAGCTCATCATGGTGCCACTGGGCAGGTTATGCACAGCCTACCCTCCTGTGGGTTCAAGGCGGAACTCAGACAGGCAACTACAGAGAAACCTGCAAAGGGATCAGTACAGTAGGAAGTGAAATTATTCAACAAAAGTAGAGCTCCTGAGACACACTAAGGAATAGGAGAAAGGTGGTGGACTGAATGAACAAAGAAGCTGACAACAGCACAAGCAAACTGTACTGGGACTGAGGTCTGAATAGACACCTTGGATAGGGAGTCTGGACAACACACTGGCCAGTGGTTCTTCCCCAGATTACATTCCATTGGCATTTAGTAGCGAATGAAACAAGGCTATGCAAAAGTGATGTGATATTAATCTGCCTTGATAAAATGGTGTCTGGTGTGTGCACATGTGAAGGAAAAGCAAGGGTGAAGAGCTGATTTTTTTAAACCTCATTTTTCAGTTGACTGAAATATTCAAAGATGATCGACTTAAGACTCACAAGATAAACAATAAACAATTGATAGGAAAATAATGCATATTAAATCCATAGCTGCTAGACATATTGAAATGGCAGCCAAGGCAGGTGAAACAAAAATGGATAGTCTCTGAGTACATGAACTGGAAACACTACTTCAGTCATCTATAAGATGGCTAGAAGAGGTTGTAAAACACCACTGTGAGAAGGATACCAAGATGGGAGCCAAAATTGAAGTGCTGAGAAAACTGAGGCAGGAGTCACAGAACACGGACTTAGGTATTCCTATCTCTGTGCAAGATGGGCAACAACGGCCGTCGAAGATTAACAGTGTTGGAGAGACGAGCTATCTGAAAACACCTGGTGGTTCAGAAGGCTTTCAATTAGTCAGGAGAAGACAGTGGAGAGCTAAGAGGTGGTAGGGTAATGCTGAAGATGGGGTCACAAGAATGTAGAGATAAGTTGTCGAGTACAGACACGTAGGTCTTCCAATGTGAGAGCAGATGTTTTAGAGTAGTCGCAGTGTTTCAGCCATTGTATTATTAAATACAAAGCTTTTACCAGCGGGGTGTCCAACATAGATCCAAGAGGACCAGATCCATGCCAGTTTTTCTAGCTATCATTGCATAATGCATTTAACTACTATGGGCCCGATTACGATCTTTGTGGACAGGGTTACTCCGTCACAAACGTGATGGATATCCCGTTCGCCTTATTACAATCCCATTATATCATATGGAGATCGTAATATGGGGGATGGAATATCTCTCACATTTATGAGGGAGTATTCCATCCGCCGAGATCGTAATCAGGCCCTATGTATCGAAGTTGAGCTAGTTTACTTAGTTGCTATCTGTCTGGCATTGAGCTCTCAGTTTTGTAGGTTGGTACTAAAAGCTAGACGTAATTGTGGTACAGTTGGCCCCTCACCCGCCTGAGCTTTCGCGCTACTGCTTCTTTGATAGCTGCACCCCTGAGCTCAGACTGTATTCAGGACTGTGGACGTTTACCATGGTTGATGAATGCACTCCTTCAGACACTTGTAGTAAGTACTGTAGATTTGTGAGATGCTTGTGAAGAAATCATTTGAGCTATGTAGCGGCAACAATTGGGGACATGGGGGTATGGTTGAAGGCCTAGTACAAATAGTAATAATAGTGGATTAACACAGTGGAACTTAATGCACAGTAGTATGTTGCTAGCTGGCTAACGTTTTCGTACCACTGCAAGCAGGCAAACATACGTATATAGACATATATACAGTATGAACTTTCTACAGTTGGGTCCGTAACTGTTTTACTAATTAAAATAAAAACGTATTCATATCTAAAACTAAATAAAAGAAGCCTTCCAGTAGCCCACCATAGACTGAAAAAACTTTCAAATATGTTAGGCTAGGAATTAGAAGAGGCATCGGTCTCTGTTGTTTTTAAGGTCTGTTTTGACGGGGCACTGTTGGGATCCTTATGGGATCGGGCCGCACCAGATAAGGAGCTTTCATAAGTGGAGATTTAAGAGCAGCACTGAGAGGGGCCTAGGCTTCACCCACATATTGCTCTTTCTCTTTCCAAGCTTTTCATGGACAGGTGGTGCATGCATCGACTGAAATAGGGTGCTTCTCCTTTTGCATAGTGGGAAAACACATGCGCAATACCGTATGCATGAGCTGGTTATGTTGACAAGTTAATGAGTAAAGGGTTAATCTGTTTATTATGAGATGTTAGGACAAAGGCAGTAGGCCTTCCTTAATGTGATAATTCTTGTTAACACTGCATATTGTTTTGAGATGTGTAATTATGTACATATTTTTAATTGTAGGGCTGTATGCCTGATTAATGCCTTGTGGAAAGACTTATACTCAATATAGTAGGCTTGGAGTGGGGATGAGGGGGTTATGGTGACAAGTCAATCATAAAGGGCTAACGCCCTGATTTGCTTTCCAGAAATAGGGTTTGGATGTTGGTTTCCCCCTCTGATAAACCCTCAAGGTAGAGATGCACAATGAGAAATCTTATTAGGTCCTTTTTGATGGAGTTCTATATCTTTTGTCATATGTCATTATGTACATACGTGTAATGGCAGGACTGTATGCATGATGGCTACCTTGTGGGAAAGCTTATGTGCAATACCGTAGGTAAATGATCGTCATGGTCACATGCCAGTTATAAAGGCTATATGCTTGATTGGTTCATTGGGAAAAGTTATGTCAGATGCCACAAGTCTGTTTGGTTTGTTATAACAAGTTACAACAAAGGCAACACAACCGACATTTGTTATGAAAAAGATGTGTTAGAGCAAAAAGTGTTTTAAATGTGGATTGTTGTTACACTTTGTATTTTATTCATAATGCCATTGCAAGATGGCCTCACACTGCTGCATTTAATTTTGTAATATGTTTTAATTGCAAGCCATGTTTATGCAGCATTTTCATTTTACTTAAGCTTGTTCTTTTATCTTGCATAATGTGGTTGATTTTGTGTTTTTGGATGAGAGAGTGAGTGAGTGCAAGAATTAGTAATTGGGTAGGTCAATGGATGCATAAAATGAGTGCTTGCATAGTTATTTGAGTGCCTACACTCACCATTGATTGAAGAGTAATGTAGTTATTAGCCAGATTTCTTAGGATTTTCAGTACTTGTAGAATGTAATGACTTATGAGCTGAGGGACACGACTCCTTTGAATGAGCTGGTCAGTCAGATAAGATGTTTTTTATGCCTGTCTACCTTATCTTTATCTGGTTTCTACAAGAGCATATGTCATAAATTCTTTAAAAAACTACAAAAAGAAGTATATAGAGAATGTGGTTTTGCCTGTCCCCTATATCCATCTTTTTTCTTTTGTTGTTTTCATATGTTATGAATTGCCTGAATAGTTTCTAAGTCAACCCATACCATTTTCCGGATGTAAACATTGTGCCATTGACTTCACATTACATATTTGTTGATGGAGCATAAAGAAGTTCCTTACTGTGATTACAGGCCCTAAAGTACCTGAACACTAAATCAATTACTCTTTTAAGTTGTTTGATTGGCTTTAATGTAAGTTGAAAAACTGGTGTATTGCGGTCTGTATTTTGTTGATCAGTGTGAGCCAGCATTTTCCAACCTGATTTCATCTGTAGTAGAGCTTCATAGTACTTCAACCTCAGGATACTTGGATTTGCCAATTTTCACCAATTGGTGGGAGCATCTTGTAGACTGCAGAAGTCTGTGATGACCCACGCCCATAGATTGCTAGGTGGACCTGTATGATTAGTAAATCCAAATAAAGAGTACAAGGGAAAATGCACAGGCCTGCCCTCAATTTACTCAGATGAAAAGTCTTGACATGTCACACTTGCTGCATTATTGAGTGTAACTGAACATTTGCCAACTTTAAAGGGAAAATACACAGATGGTAGAAATGCGGTCTTTGGTTGGGAGTCAGGTTACCCCTTGCCCATGCAAGGACCCTCACTCTAGTCAAAGCAAAGGAGAAACACACCTAGTTAATCCCCCTCACCCCCTTGGTAGCTTGGCATGAGCAGGCAGGCTTAACTCAGAAGCAGTGTGTAAAGTATGCGTACCAACAAACACAGTAATACAGTGAAAACACTACAAAATGGACACCACACCAGTTTAGAAAAATAAGTAATTTTTATCTAAATCAAACAAGACCAAAACAAAAAAAATCTGGCATACACAAGTCAAGATATGAATTTTCAGAATAATAAGAGTCTTGCTCCATAGAAAACAATGTAAACGTTGATTCTACACATAGGACCTGGTTTGCGTAAAAAATAAAGCCGCACAGGCGAGCCTGTGTTGGAAAAGTCAGCGATGCGTCAATTCCTTACTCGCAAGTAAGGATGTGCGTAGTTTTTTCTCCGGTTGGGTCAGTGATGCGTCATTTTTCTCTCTCGCAAGAGAGGGATCTGTCGATTTCTGGACGGGACACCTTGGATCCACGCAAGTTCACAATGACTTTGACACCCGGGGACGATACATGAGAAATCCGGTTGTACAGTGTTTGAAAACCACACTGCATGGGGTTTGCATAGTTCTCAGCAGCCGCAATTTGGTGCTGAGTAATTTCCCCAGCCGCGATGCATCGATCTCTCAGCCGCAATGCCGATAAAGCGCCGATTTTTTTCCGCAAAGCGGGTGGTGTGTTGTTTTTCAGCCGTGTTGCAGGTAGTGCGTTGAAAATTTCCCAGCATAGTGTTCTGTACGTGGATTTCACTCCTTGTTCTGCCAACTTCACCTCTCAAAGGCTCAGGGACTGGCTAGGATACCACTTGGCAGGGCAGGAGTCTCAGCAGAGAGCCCAGGAGCTGGCAGAGGAAGTCTTTGGTGGCCCTGAGACTTCAAAACAGGAGGCAAGCCCAGTTCAAGCCTTTGGAGATTCTTCTGAAGCAGGAAAGCTCAGCAAAGTCCAGTCTTTGTCCCCTTTCGCAGGCAGAAGCTCTTCAGCTCTTCTCCTTGGCAGCGGTTCTTCTTGATCCCAGAAGTAATCTGAAAATGTGTGGTTTTAGGTCTACTACTTATACCCCTTTCTGCCTTTGAAGTAGGCAAACTTCAAGTGAAAGTCTCTGTTGTTCACAAGATCCTGCCTTGCCCAGGCCACACCCCAGACACACACCAGGGGGCTGAAGACTGCATTGTGTGGGGGCAGGCACAGCCCATTCAGGGATAAGTTATCACTCCTCCCGCCACTCTAGCTCAGATGGCCCATCAGGATATGCAGGCTACTCCCCAGTTCCCTTTGTCTCACTGTCTAGAGGGAATTCACAAACAGCCCAACTGTCAGTCTGACCCAGACAGGGAATTCACAAACAGGCAGAGTCACAGAATGGTATAAGCAGGAAAATGCCCACTTTCTAAAAGTGGCATTTTCAAACTGACAATTTAAAAAACAACTTTACCAAAAGATGTTTTTTTAAATTGTGAGTTCAGAGACACCACACTCCAGATTCCTATCTGCTCTCAAAGGGAATCTGCACTTAAAAGTTATTTAAAGGCAGCCCCCACGTTAACCTATGAGGGAGATAGGCCTTGCATCCGTGAAAACTGAATTTAGCAGTATTTCACTGTTAGGACATGTAAAACACACCAGTACATGTCCCACCTCTAACATACACTGCACCCTGCCCAGGGGGCTACCTAGGGCCTACCTTAGGGGTGCCTTACACGTTTAAAAAGGGAAGGTTTAGGCCTGGCAAGTGGGTACACTTGCCAAGTCGAATTGGCAGTTTAAAACTGCACACATAGGCACTGCAGTGGCTGGTCTGAGCCATGTTTACAGGGCTACTCAGGTGGGTGGCACAGTCAGTGCTGCAGGTACACTAGCAGCATTTGATTTACATGCCCTGGACACCTCTAGTATACATCTACTAGGGGCTTACTAGTAAATCAAATATGCCAATCATGAATAAACCAATCACATATGTATTTTACACAGGGAGCACTTGCACTTTAACACTGGTCAGCACATAGTCAAAAACTGGGAAACAGAGGCAAAAGAGATAGGGGAGACCATGCCAAGGATGCCAGGTCTAACAGTAGTAGTTCTACTAGTATGGTTTACTACATTGTGTGTTGCTGCAGAAGGTATTAACCAGTACAGAAAGTCATAAAAAAAATCAGATGAGTGAAAGAAATTAGGGGAGGCAGCTTACTGGGTAACCAAAAAGTTGGATCAAAACACAGTGCCAAACACCATGCATCTGATAGAGACTTCTAGCTTCAGATTCCTTACCTTTGAACTCCCTGGCGTCAGCTTCAAATCCGGAATCTTTTTTACTGAGCAATACCCTGTGCACGCCAATGGGTAGCATTGTTTGGTTCTGCGTGCGTCGTCTGGCTCCGCATGGCTTCGTCAGCGTCATTAGAGCCATTGGAGAAACCAAAAACCAAGTAATTAAAAAAGTGTTTTGCCTCCCAAAATAACATAATTGATAGGTGCTGGCACATATTAAGATTAAAAAAATTTAAGTCAACATTTTGACCATCTTGGAATGGTAAAACATTGACAATACCATTCTATGATGGTGGCCTGGTCTAGAGGCTATGGCCTCACAGGATGTGGCGCACTGCATATAAAATGAACAGCAAGCCAGCATCCTGTTAGCACTCTGGGGAGCTGTAGTATGCTTTTCACATAAAGAAAATAAAAAGCTGAGAAGGAAAGAAATGCAAGTAAAAAATGGAAAAGTGGAGGTCTGACACTCACTTGCAGGTGGATGTGGATGTGATCAGAAAGAGGCTGTGACTCATAAAGCAGTAAGATACATTTCTGAAATAGCTGTCCCATTACCCCATGCTGAATGTTATCATGGGTGCAATTGGAGTGCTTCACCTATTAGTTCTATCGAACTGGCTTTATTGACGTGACTGTGTACATTATTCTGCTCTGTTTGCTTTCCTTCTCTTCTTTTTATTTCCACTATATAAGTATGTAAATGCACTTTAATGGTTTATTATACAGTTATAGCAGATAAGTAAGCCTGTCAGCCTTTCTAAAGAAATTCTAGCTAAAAATACTACAGTGTGAAGCTTCTACCCCCAGAGCTTGTCGGAAGGTGTAATCAGCACCAAACGCCTAGCTTTCAAAGGTCATTTGTAACAAAATACATCTGCAGGCTTAGCATGGTACAATAACAATCCAACCTTGAAGCCTTATTGGCATTAACATATATGTTTCGTAATAAATAAATAAGGCCTATTGCCTTTATTGTAACCTTTAAAGACAGATCAAAACTACCCTTGCCTACTATGGTAATCTGTGAGATTACATTTAACAAAATACCTGCCCAAAGGGTTTTACTACAGTGTAATAATCAACTTTTAATCAAATGATTTTCACAATAAGTCAGGCCTATTGGCTTTCTCTTTCTATTTCATAATAAACAGATCTAATTCATGAAGTCTGACATAACCTTTCCCAGTGAACCCTGAGGCCTATAGCCTTTACCATTGACTTGACACCATAACCAACACAGGCCCACTGCAGTGAGCATTTGCTAGCAGTTATCATACATACAGTTATAAAATTACAAATATGTACAAAATTACTATTGGAAAAATAATATGTAACCCCTCTCAAAAACGCTTAACAAATATTATCTCAATTAGAATTGTCTACCCTTGGGGTTTGTCACAGGGTATGACAAACACCAAAACCCCTGCCTACTACGGTAATTTGTGAAATTACATGTAACAAAATGCCTGCCTACAATTTTTAACACCTTATGAGTATAATCCACCCTCGCCTATCAGTTTTTCACAATAAATAAGGCAAGCCTACCTCCTTTCTGGTTCTTTTTTTAATAGAGATCAGACCTATGGCTTCAGACATAACTTTTACCTTGGAACCTATCAGGCCTCTGCCTTTTATCACTGGCTTGTCAACACAACCAAGTTAGGTTAGTTTAAAAAATAGATATGGAAATAAACTACAGTTTCCAAAACAAAATACGGGATGTCCCAAGAGGGCCTAATAGGAAGTATAACAGTGCGAATCTTCTGTCCCACGGTTCGGAGAGACAGACACCAAACCCTTGCCTACTCAGCAATTTGTGAGATTCCATGTAACAAAATACATATCTGAAGGGTTTAATCAGGAATAATACTGATCCTCTCTTAAAAGCCAATTGACTTCAACATATCCATTCTACAATAGATAGGCCTTTTCTTAATAAACTTTTCATAACTTTTTTATAATAAACAGATCCAGTTTACAGCTGTGTCATTGGCTTGCCACCTTACCCAATACACTGCTTAATTGAGCATAATCTGGCAACCAAAGAAGAACACCACCATAATTATCTAATTATCTGGCAGAAATTGTTAAATAGCATCTGGAGGTTAATAAAGGTCAAACACAATATCTCTGCTTGATGACAAAGAGCCGAGCTTAAGCAGCCGGACAAACAAATGATTGCAGCTCTTTGTAGGGTAAGCATTCTTTCTGTGACAAAGGAAAAGCTGTACTCAGATGAACTAACATCTTGATGGAGCCACAGCCCCTCTCTATAGTATTCCTGACAGCTTTTTTTGATCACATAAGGTCTGGTGACAGTTGTGCTGTCAAACCAGACCTAGAAATGAGAGTGCTGCCTGAGATGTGAAGGTGTGGTGCGTGTGTGTCATTAGGGAAGGAACACCTGGATGTCCTCTTGAGGGAATACTCCCATTCAAATATGCGTGGTGAAGATAACATATAAAATGACCAACACTCTTTTTCTGCTGTTCAGTAATAGAATAATAGTCCAATACTTCATAAAACAGAGTTGTTGTAAAATAAAGATGATTATGTTTCTTATATCTCTAATGTGACAACAGTTTAGTTGTCAATGCTAGTTGTGTACAGGAATGTCCTTACATCCTCATTTTTACTATTTTCATTGGCATGCCTATGTAGCAAACACCACATGGGTCCATCGAACTACACAGGCAGAGTTACAATTAGCATGCACCCACATTTTATCATCCCTCAAAATTATTTCTTTGCTCTTTTAGTCCACGAATTGATATAGCGTGTCCCACATGTCTAATGGCCCTCAAGTGGTGCTCAATCCAAAATTCTCATAGTCTGATTAAATTACTTCATATTAATAGTGTTACCCCCAACAGCGCCAAAGGTTATTTGCACGTTTAAAGGCAAAGGGAGGAGATGCTGTATTCCTAGTGCTCTTTTTCATTTACTTAGCAACTGAATCAAAATTGGTAACTCTCTTCTGGGACCTTACTACTGATTTAAGTAGGTGTGTTCATTGCTCACTTATGTCTCTTTTTAACATTTGTGTTAAGGTATCCCCTATTTTCTAATCTCAGTTTAAAAACGGGTTTGATCAATAAAGCCTTCAATGGTCCTACAATATCAACTATACCAGGATTGGCCCATGGGTAGGCTATTTTATAGGGTTCTCCGGTGGTATTAAGTAAAGTGGAGAAGAATATTTCTGTCAGCTAATTTCCCTAACATTAGGATTGACAGTGGTAGCTTTAGCTTTAACTAGTAAATCCAATAATGTTACTTCTTTTACACCATAATATTATATAAATAGCTGATGGTGTCTTGTGTGTTAAGCCAAGTAAGAGGCATGTTAAGTGTATCCTCAGTATCATTCCATACACATAAGACACCATCATTGTGCTGAAAACAAAGAGAAATCATAGCTTTCTAAAGGGTTTTTCATAGTATAGCACCTGCTTCTCGGATTTACCAATATAGATTTTCACTAGACTAGGAGTTACTGTATATCTTATTGAAGTACAAGATGGTTGCCAAAACAACTGATCCTCAAATTGAATGAGATGTTCTGTCAAAGCAGGTTCTACATGTTGGAGATCAAACATTTGTTGTGGAGGAATACAGCATACAGCCATTCAAAAGGGGTCCTACTATAGTGTCCCAGTGAGGAAAACATACCTTCCTATGGACAAAAGCTTTGTTTTCCACAATTCCTTGGTGTGTGACTGCGCCAATTTGAGGATGGGTTCAATCAGTGATGGTAGTATCAGCAGGCGAGTACCCATCAGTAGCAGCCCTTCATGGTTACACAAAGCCCTTTTCCTCTCTATGCTAGCCTGCAGACTTGTATTGTGTTCTGCAGTTGTGTCCATGTGGATTAGGATGTTTATCTCTTATGTTAATGAGTAACAGCAAACCAGAAAATAGATTCCCGGTATGGGCTAGAGACACCTCCGCATCATTCAAGATGCCAAAATTAAGCTATTCATAGTGTGAAATCATTGGTGCCGCATCTAGAGTGTGGGTCAACCGCTGTTTCTCTAAACAAGGAAAGGGTCCACAGTCAGTCAGTAAAAATGCAATTTATTCAGCCAGAGGCCATAAAAGCATAACACAAAGATAAAAGCAAGCTGCTGGGTTAAAACATTGCAATCCACTAAAACAACAAACATCATCAGAATATCATAAAAGTGGCAAACACAAATAATGCACCGATAAAGTGCATAAGTCTGCCAGAGAGTAAACAATATATTATGGTCCATATTTCTTCCAAATCTGGAGGGCCGTTATTATAAAGTTTAATAAGGAATAACACAACTGTGAGCCTAAGGACTGTAAATATACTAGCCCTTCTCTGTCAAGTCTCAAATTCGATTCACACAAAAGTGGAACTAGCAAGGAGCGTCTTGGCTTCAAGTACAGGGTGCAAAATAGTATAAAGTGACTAGTGCTCTATGTTGAAAAGCTATCGCACGTGCAGGGCGGGAGGTCCCTACTTCAGACCTCTGCTACTGGGAAAGCAAATTTACAATGCAGGGTTTCCACCCTAAGAGTTATTAGCCAATGCCGGTGGGTGATGTTCTCAATCCAGCATTTCAGTTATAGGCTTGTGATGCAGTTTTTGGGCAAATCTAAATAAGGCTTCTGAGGTCCACTAAAAGGATTGAAGTCTGGCTGTTACAAAGGATACCCAACTAAGTGACTGGGTAAAAGGAATTCCTAAATAATTAAAATTCTTTACCTTGGCTAAAAGGTGGTCTTCCATTCTAAAAGACTTAGATTTTGTGATAGGTCAGCCATAATAAAAGATTTTGCCAAAGTAACCTGAAGGTTCAAGTCACTCAGAAAAACCAGGAATAGGTCCAAGAGTGTCTGCAGCTCATTTGCTGTGCGGGCGATCAGTACTGTGTTGTCCGCATACAGCAAAATGGGAACATGCTTTTTTCCCCATCTGAGGCACACCCTTCCCTTTCTCCATCAGAAAGTGGTTTATCCTATTTATATATATAATAATAATAGGAAGAGGAAGGGGTCCAGGATGCATCCCTGTCTAACGCCCCTGGAAGATTTAATATATGGTGAGCGTTCACCAAAGGGGCAGTATTGCACCCATACTGTCAGGTCTTGGTGGAGTTTACAAATGAGTATTAGGAGTTCCGGTTCCACCCCCATCCCTCCCATTAGGTCCCACAGCTTATCACTGAGATTTCTTCAGGACAGACAGCAAATGTTTATGGGCCGCGGAGCATGCCGCATTAATCCAGCGGCAAAATAATGGTTCTCTGGGGGCGGCTTTGTACGTGAGGTTTCTTGAGAGAGCCCAACAAATATACTCAAAAGTGGGTCAAATCCCCTCTGGCCCCATGCCATCGGATAAACAAGTCATAATAGACACTATAGAGTCTTTGACTATAGTGTGGGTCAATCGAACACAGTCAACTTTGCTCCAATTTATTTTTAAGCCCTTATTCTGTGTGAGTGCCAAGTCATCCTTTTTTTTGGAGTTTTGGTTTTTGATTAAGGGTTCCAGAGTAATGTATAGTGGATTATGATCAATAATGCAGCATCCTAGACCTCGAAGTTGGCCAAGGAGTTTGGTCTATAGTGCTACCTGCTAGGTTTTCTGTAAAAGTGAGTACTGAAGCAATGCCAGGATTTCAGGCATGAATTCCAAAGCCTAAATAATGCTTCAATAAAACCTTGTTAAGTGCTTCCCTGTATACAGAATGAGAAAAATGGGTCATGTTTACATTTTGCTCATGGGGCAGGCTGCACACTTGTGAGTCAGAGACTTTACAGGTATGAATATTGAAATCCCCAACCTAAAAAATATGAACAGTACGTGTTGATTTTTGATAAAAATCCAAGAGGAAATCATCCATTGGGTCTATGGGCTCCCTGTTTGATTGAATATGTTATAATAGAAATTTAATTATAAAATGTCAAAATCAACAGGGAATGATAAAAGGGAGACCAAAAAAAGGGAGACGGCTAACACTTTGCATGTTGAAATCTGTCACTTTCGCAGAGAAAAAACTAGCAAAGCCACCTCAGCCTCTGCCCGACTTAGATGGTATTGCAGGTTGAAACAAAGCATAAAAGTCATCTATATGAAAATCAAATACTGAGCAGGTTTCTTGACAACAAAAAATTTCATACTAACGTATAAATCTTATCCATTCCGGCTTTGAACATTTAATGTGTGCCCCAGTGATGTTCCAGGAGATGAGGCTAAGGGAGTGGGTAGCCCAGGAGCCTACTTTGGGCTGGGGATGGCCAGGAGAACAAGGCTCAGATGTAGAGTCACAACTAGTCATGACTGGGTGATGGGGAGCAGCAGGGATCGCTAATAAGAGAGCTAATAGATGGTTCCAAAGACACGAATAAAGAATCCGTAGCCTCAGGAGCAACAGGCAATGTAAGGTGGCCTCAATCAATTTTTTCTAAGGTGGCCAAAGCATCAAAGGTATTCCTGGTGGGGATGTTGAACCTTGAGTTTATTGTGGTGGAGTAGGTAAAGGGTTCACCCCTATTGGCCTGAGGGAGGATAGATGGTCTGTAAAACTATTCCAAAGGTTCAACCTGGATACAGCCCGTGGCTGGAAACGATTTTTAAGAAAGAGCAGAAGTGATTTTACCACCCTTGAGGACCTAAAGTTTATTATAAGACAATCCCCCTTCGGTTCTTTGGTGCCTGGACCTAACTAAGGGATTCTTCTGACCATCAGTATTTCTGCATGTAGATCATAGTACCAGCCAGCCTTATTTCAAATCCAAAAAGTTACTTTATTCTTCAAAGTTTAAAACTCCTCATAGCATGAACTAGAGAGGGTCGGTACTTTTTTCAATACCAGGTTGTAAGTGGTGCATTCTGGGGGAAGTTGTGGATATGGGCAAGGGGTAATAACCAGTTTAGGGGGTTGCTATTCAGGGTCTTTGACCGCACCCTTGATATCTCGCCTTTTGTTTCTGCTTTTCTTCACTGTGGTGTACCCTGTGGGAGGGAAAGGTGGGCTGGAGCAGTCAAGGTAGATTGATTCTCTGGGTTTAAGCCTAGTTGTTTTGGAGTGCTCTGCTGTGTAGCCTGCTACATGTCCTGTCATCTTCACATGGGGACCAGAAGGAGCTGAAGGTACTGGGGACGGGACCCTCATCCCCTCAACCTTTGCCTCTGGTGGTTGGAGGGCACCAGTTTGTTGGCTCAGGAGAAGGGGTGGGGGAGAAGCCAGTGTGGATAGTTTTTCTTCAATTCCTCCCAATCAGACATAGATTTGGTCAAGTTTACAAGTTAACAGCTTCATCAGGAAATGTTTTAGGTCGCCTAGCAGATATTTTTGGCAACTTGAGTCAGTATCAGGAGCTAACAAGTAAGCTCCCGAGGCCTGTGTCATGATAGTGGTCAAGGTGTGTAGTCTCTTGGACTTCATGCTGAGTGACGGACATTTACTTTTGATTGGCTTACTTCTGGGGATAGTGGGTGGCTCCCTTAGGGACGAAAAGATGACAACTCCATTGGAAGTGCAGTTGGCATATGTGGGATCACAGGAGACATACCATTGCCAATGTCTGTTAGGTCAGTGGTAGGTTTTGTTGATGGAAGGATTGAGAGGCTGGGATGGATATTGGGATAGGGTTAGGGGAGAGAGAGTAATAGGTGGGGTTCTGCTAACTCTATTTCCTTAGGGATGAACCCAACAGCCTGTTTCATGACCACATGGTGGTCCCTGTGCTTCCTGCGGTGGCCACAGTGATCTGATGTTTCCCCATTAATTTAGAGCAAGTTGGAACTTTGCAAAACAACCTATTTCTCCTTCCTGCAGGCAAATTTCATGGGAATCAAGCAGAACAGCAATCCCTGTCAGCTGCGCTCAGTCTTACAAGTTATAGTTTGCTTATTGCCGGTGGCTTGAAGCTTAGTGAGCTGGATAAGTTGGATGAGTTCCAAAATCTATTAGACGGAGTGCTGAGTGCAGCAACTAATAGCTGTAATTGTAATGAACTATGATGAGCAATAACTTGACAATAACTTGACCAGGATGAGATTTACAGTTCACAGTCGAGGTCCACAAACCTGTCCAAGTAAAGTTGCAGCGATGCTTCCCCCTATTCCTGGCTCAGCATGATTTCCCAACACAGACCTAGGATTGTGGATGCTGGAGATAAAAGTATCCGGCCTCTAATACCAGAGGAGAGTTGGCCTCGGGCTCATAGGGTTATGAAGGAGCCAAACAAGAGGCTGTGTGGCAAGGAAGAGACGATGAAGAGACTACTTAATTTGCCTGGACCCCTCAGTAACCACAGCCCACTGGCCGCTTACCTGCTGCATGCCTCTAAACTCACTTTATTTTAATGAACATGTCAGTGCATGGAAAAAATCAATAAAAGTTGAAAGCTGTGACAAAGAAATCAAGGTCAAAGAGCACAGATTACCTCCAGCTGCTGTCATGTTTCTACCCCTTTTAAAGGTTCAGACTATGAGTGCAACAGATTCTTGGCAAGAATTGTGGTATTGAAGCATGATAGGCAGCTTAAAAAATGCTCTCTAATTATTCATTTTAAATCAAACAGATGATCCCCCATGACCAAAGATGCAGAAATCTTAGAAACATTTAGAATGTTACCCTTGGCTATGTCGGCAAATGAGTATTTGTCCCTACCTGGAATATATTGTAGTGCCAGAAAACAGTGATAGCTAAGGTACCCAAATTCATGATAAGAATTCCTTAATGCAATACAGTGCTTCCACTAAGAAAACACAGAGCCCAAATGTCATTCTGTAGATATTGGGGCATATTCCCAAAAGTAGATTTACACAGGAGCAAATCTACACATGTAAATTTACTTTAAACTTAATAGCGACTTTGCTACTTTTTCCTATTCACCATTTCCGAGTGTAAAGTCACTACAAAAAGTAAGCTTACATGTATCCACCTCCCAAGGTTCAGGGGTTGGAGCCTAATTTACAAGTGTACAGTTGTTAATGGTAACTTTTCACACGTAAGCTGAGGTAGGAGGGGGTCTCCATAACAGATATCTCTCTTTGATGAAGTATTAGGAAATTGTGAAACATTTATTAACCTTAAAAAATATTACAAATATTTTATGTTAATTATTAATGTAAATCAATTATATGTACTGTTAACTTAACTTTGAATTAAATATGTAATTATTTTAAATATACTTAATTAAATTCAGATTCTTTTTGAAAGTTTAATTAAATACACTTCATATATGTAACTCATTTAAATTAATGTAATTATTTAAAACAAGTAGTTACATTTGCTTTCAACGGGAAGCAGTACCAGTGGTTGGCCATGTGTAGTTCTGGATTTAGTCCAGGTCTGAGCTGGAGTACCTTTACTGCTGTTTTGGGTCCTTTGCATTGCAGTCGGAACAATAGTGACAAACCTTAATCCCACCCTTAGTAAGCACAAGTGTGTTGTTCACTTTGAAGTGATACGTTAACAATGGGTAATTCAAACCTGAAAAAAAATTGTCATTACAATTTTTTCCCTAGAGTCTCAGCTGTTACTATTTCTCCATTTCATTTGACAATAGCCAGCTTTCAGCCTTGCTTGGTGAGTTCCCACAGAAAATACACACATACATCTGCTCTGGGATCAAACATTACAGTGGAATGGTTGCCCATTTCCGCTTATGTGCTTTCCACACTGCCATTATTCATCTTGGGCAATTTCAAGCCATCCTCATTATGAGGATATCGTTTTGATTGCTCATTTGCTTTTGATTACTTTGTTCATGTATGCCTGAGCATTTCAATAAATGTAATTTTTGATTTTTTAAACCAAGCCATTCTACTTGTCATTAGCTAGACTTTTATAGATCCTTTTCTGGAAAGCCCAAGCTAGAGGTAGAGATGGAAAGTGTGGGATTATCAATTCGATGAAAGAATTATTCTGAGCTCCATATAGATAATCATGCCATTAATCACTCTCTCTTTGTTTTTCTTGTTTTCCCATCTTTATTCTTTTCCTTACTAATTACTAGAAGAACCATTAACAAGTTGTGTGTATTAATTTCAAACAAATTAGAACAGGTTCTTTAATGGTTTGAACTCTTGAATGTTTCATGCATGAAAACATCATGCAAACTTTAAGAAAACAACTTGACCAAACATAAACCTCGAATTAAAACAGGCTGAAAACATTATATATTAGAGTAAAAGAGTTTTAACAGTTTAACATTGTAAATGTAAGAACCCTAAATTTGTGTAATTTTGAAGTTATCAGTAGATGATTTGAATTGGAATAAGCAGCGTACTTATATCGCCAGACAGCTGTAACTCGATTTGAAACTCATCTTGTGTCATGGTTTCCTTGCAGAAGTTCAGGGTAGCAAAGGAAAGAATTTTATAGGTATCTTGCAAATATAAAAACTGTTCAATCTCTAGTGCATGGATTTGTGATATATCTGCTAAGCAGTCTATGGATGTATATACTTGCCATTTTACATGTTTTTTCTTAATGGCTGATCTTAGTCATTATCTTTTGATTTCACTAAGATTATGTGTATAAAATATTAAATTATAGGGGCTTTCAAGGCAGCCCGTTTCATACATTGGTCCGTTATTGTGTCATTCACATTTTTCATCCACCACTACAGCAGGAGGCAGTGACTGAGCCCATTTCACCCATTGGCTAACATGACTGTGAGTGAGGGCAGTCCTCCCTTTCACAAGGAGTTCATCCACACAAAGTACTTACCTTAAGTACTGGTTATTGCAATGAGGGCTCTTTGAGATAAAAACAGTATTTTTGCATTTAGCCATCTTTTTTGCTGGATGTGAGCCTGGTAGTTTTCTAAAAACTGTGAATGACAAAACAAGTATTGACAAAGCCCCTGGCAGTTTTTTGGCTTTGTCAATGTTTTTTTTAATCAGTTGAAACCGTTTTCTGAGACACCACAACTCTACAAGTCTTGGTGTTTCTTGAATAATCATGGATAACCCACCAAATACGTGTCTTGCTGTGCACTTTGGAAGTCACACTCTAATTCTTGGCTTCTGCTTTCCAAAGCTTACATGTTGATTCCAGACATTAGGAATATTTTTGAGTTCACACATCTACTTTGAACTAATTGCGGTAACACCACTGATTCACTCAAAAGTGTGCTATTCATTGTTCCACTCTCTTCTTGTTTCCTTGCAGGAGTGCCAAAAGCAGTGCTAGCGTGGGAAACTCTGAAGACGGTGATTTTCAAGACAGCGTAAGTTTCACCCTTAAAATATATATTTTGTTGCAGAACTGATCCATAGAATTCAAGACAACCCCATTTCATTATATATTTTCTGGCCTTAAGAAAATTACTTCATTTTATAATCTACATATTACTGGTGACACGTCAATGTCATAGGGAGTCGCTGTTTGTGGTTTACCAAGAGAACCTCCCTAGATGGTACAGGGAATTGTGTCCAACAGATGTCATAGAAATAGAAAGACTAGGTGGTGAGTTGGGAATTTAAACATTAACTTTACTAATTAGCTGTGTTTCCTTCATTGTTCCTCATGACCATGACTTCAAGCCGTAAACTGGAAGAAGGAACGGGGTGGATAGAAACCAGTATACTGTAAAAAAGGCATGGAGAAATGGGTAGGAGAAATTCGTGGAAGAGGAGTAAATTAGATTCATGTTGAGCTGGATTGAGTTGGGAATTCAGAAAGTCTGGGGACAAGAAATATGCTGGATTATAAAGAACTCTGAATAACGGTGTTGCGACTGGATGGGTGGAGAGCAAAATAGAAACAAGCCTGATAAATTTGCAAGAAGGACAGGGCATAAGGTAGGACTCATAAAATTAAACATGCATGGAGAGACCATCGTGGGCAAGAAGAAAGAAAACAGATAACAGTATCAGGAAGGTGGATTAATGCGTTAGGGTCACATGAGACTCCGCCACAGGAATCTAAAACAAAGCAAAACCCGGGCTGCTATGGGCAATTTATAGTACACAGTATTCCTCAAAAGATGCTTCCAGTATGTGCCAGCATATTTCACTGGCATCTCTAGACGGGGGCCAGATGGGACCTGTACCTTAGCTGAATTTACCTACCCCCTTTGGCCCTACCAGTACATCTGTTAAATGTGCCAGGAAGCGCGCAGATTAACAGACACTGAACCCTGACACACACATTCAAGCAGTGTTGTTTGCTTAAAGTGGTTAAATCTGACTATGTATATATGTTTGTATATATGTAGCCATAAAAAAATGTTTAAGCTTACATGTGTGTGTATGTGTGTATATATATATATATATATATATATATATATACAGTGCTTTAAATGGGCCGGTACTGTCCGGTACTGACTACCGGCACTTTTTTATTTTGAGAGGGAGAGTACCGGCACATCTCAAGAAAAACGTAATACTTTCAATTGGAGAGTACCGGCACTTCTTAGAAACAAGCAGGTACTCTGATTCAGAGTACCGGCACTTTAATTTTTCCATTTCAAGCACTGTATATATATATATATATATATATATATATATATATATATATATATACACACATATATACAATATAGCACAAAAAGCTAACCCCTTTGTCAAACCTGTACTATGGATGGCTGAAAATTGTGTGTATTTTGGAAGTTTGATGGTTGCAGAGGACTGGGTGCAGGGCCTTGCTGGAGCCTAGGCACTGAGCTCAAGTATTGATGCAGATTGAATGCAGGGTGTGTCCAGAGGCTGTATCTGAGATGCCATAGCTGATGTTATCAGTTATGTCATTCAACATGTCATGAGTGATGTAATATGTGAGGGCATGAGTAGTGCATGATAGTAGTGCAATTTTCAGGTAGTCGTTCTGTAACTGGTGTATTTCAGTGTTTTCTTTTTGTTTTTAACATTGTCTCAATCAAACACCAAACTATAACGTCACTTTAACCATTGTTTTTTTCATCAAATTACTATTTTAAAACAAAGGAGCTGTTGAGTGACTGAGAATATGGATAAGCTGATTAAAAAGTTGTGGAAAGGAGATACTGTACTTAAGCAGATGTCTCTCTCCTTAACTATTTGTGCCCACTCTAAAAATAAATTCTGTTTCAAATTACAAACAACCCACACCTCCCCTCATAACCCACTGGTGTCATGCCTGCATTAACGTCTCAGTGCTCATTTACTTCTGCCTGCACCTCAAGAAAGGATTAAAATCCCACCTTTCCTATTACAACAAAATTGTGTCCATGAGTGCCTCACTTTTGTCTTGAATACAATCTATTAGCCCTCCAGTTGTTCATTAGAACTATGTGGTGACACTGCAGTAGATTACTGGGGAGTTAACTGAAAGACTACTGCTGGTGTTGAACATGTGTCCCCCTGTGCATGTTAGAGTGCAAGGCCGACTGGCCGTACAGTGCATCCGTGTTTCCCCAGGAGGCTGGAAGAGTGGTGGGCCGAAGAGTGGGGAGACTGTTTTGTCACTGGGGGCCAGTTTGGCAGCGGTGTTGTAATATTTTTTCCTTCTGTTTCAAAATAGGCAGGACTGACAAGCATAATCACTCGCTTCTCACTCTCGTCCTATATCCAGCAATTTTCAGGCAAGAATAAAAGTGTAAAGGTTAATATCTCTGGTGATTAATCTTCCTGCTGGAGAGAGACTAGATTTTTGTCAATTGGCAGGTTAATCTAAGCTAACGCAGTTGGGTTAATATGCCCGCTGCAAAGAAAACGTGTACTGTGCAGATCACAAAGCTGTATTTAATGTACATAGCTCAGTGGGTTAGTGCTTTTGTCACTCTGAGCCTTTCATAACTTGCATTTCATGGCTTACAGCCATAATCTAGCACAGTGACCTATGAACTGCCTGTCTGCAAGCTTAATGGTACAGGTTTGAAAGGCATGTTTTTTCCATAGTCTTTTATTTGGGTAGAAATTAATTCTTATTAGTAAATCCAACCTCAACTACTGTGTTAAATTTTCAATCCTGATTTGAGACCAAACACTCGTAAAAATGATACTTGTATGGATGGCATCCAAACACTCGTAAAAATGATACTTGTATGGATGGCATCTAAGATGGCATCTTGTATGGAAACCTGGTATTTATTCCCTTTTGTCTTATGTCACATTTCCTATACACTAATTTACACATGTATGAGTCATTGTCTTATATATGTGTGTGATGTAAAGTGTTCTGACATCCTACACTGATGTGAGAGGTTGTGTAATACAAATGAAATACATGTGAGAGAGGGGCTATGGAGGAGAGATGAGGGGCACTATTGGAGGGTGATAATGAGGAAGCCATTGATGGGCCCCAACAATCATTGTTGTATCCAGGTGCATTTTAAGGTGATCATTTACTATGCTTTAAAAGCTAATACAATTCAATATATAATGAAAAAATGTGTTGTACAATGCACCAGTTTTGCCTTTTCTCACCAATTTGTTTTGGGGGGAACCCCCCCAACCCTTGTTGTACTGGTAAGTTTTGCCCGCTGCGCTCGCAATGAACCATACAGGGTCAGGTTGGACAAAATTTGCCAGGGGTGCTTTGGGTTCCCAGTCTGGTTCTGTTGGAGTGTTTTTCTGAAACAGATGAAGAAGATATTTGAAAATTCACAGAAAAAATGTCTAAATTTTAGCTTTGTATAGGACTAGCCATAATTTCTATCACAAAAGACCCTTCCTGTTTTGTTCATTTACTGCAGTATGATCTGTACAAGATATCTTTCAGTTGTGTAGTCTTGATTCCATCATAATGGAAGTGTCATGAATACAGAATGTTTGTGTTCTTTTTCTGTTCATTATAACTCTATGTTGAAGCTTCAGTTGATCACCACGGAGTTAAGTGACCGGCTGCTGCTTGTGTTGCATGTACTCTTTTTGCATTTCAGAATGTTTTACTAAAATGGAAGTGGAAGATATCTTCATTTTAGTTTTCAGGAAAACCAACCATAATTTCTCTGACAGAAAGAACACCTATCAAATTATTCCATTACTGGAGTTTGTTCTGTAGGAAATGCATTTAGTTTTACAACTTTGATTTCATTAAGCTGTGATTCAAGTTTGCCACACTTCTGTCATAAATACAGAATGTTAGACCTCTGGTTGTTCATTAGAACACTGTGCTGAAGTTACAGTAGAACAAAGAGAAATAACTGACAGGATGCTGCTGCTCTCAGAAGTACCTCCTCATTTCATTCATTTCTATAGAAAATTCTTTAATTTTACACCTTTGATTCCATCAATATGGCATTGAGTGCACCATACTTCTATCATAAACATAGCATGTTTTCTCTCTGGTTTTATATCAGAACACTGTGGTGAACCTGCAGTTGATCACAAGGGATTTATCTGTCAGGCTGCTGCTTGTGTTGAAAGTACTTCTTTGAGTCTGCATGTCAGAATATTTTACCATACGTGCCAACCCTCTTGATTCAGGCACGAGGTTACCAGTTTCAAGGCTAGTCTTCTGTCGTCCAAATCCTGCATGCAGAAACCCGATTTGGATTTTTGGAAACCTGCCAAAACAAAACGTTGGTGCAAGTCACAAACGCTCCAATCCCCCGATCCAAGAATTACCTCTGATGTCAAAGATTAACACTTTGGGCCTGATTCTAACTTTGGAGGACGGTGTTAAACCGTCCCAAAAGTGGCGGATATACCACCTACCGTATTACGAGTCCATTATATCCTATGGAACTCGTAATACGGTAGGTGGTATATCCGCCACTTTTGGGACGGTTTAACACCGTCCTCCAAAGTTAGAATCAGGCCCTTTGTCTTAATTCTTGAGAGGGGAGATCAGAGCATGGCCTTAACATTTAATTTTGCCATTTTTACGTAGAGCAAACAAGAACAGAGTTTAGAATTCTGTTTTTGTGCTATGTTATTGAACTGCCAAAAAATGAAATGATGATTGTCTGCCATCATACATACCAATAGATCCGATTCAGTAATATTGTCTCTGTTACAGTATAAGTCAGTGGGGAAAATACATCCCATACTCCAATTTGCCTGCTCTAAAATGTTGGCATGTATGGTGTTACTAAAATGAATGAGGCAGATATTTGAGAATGCATAGAAAATGTGTCCCTATTTTGCTTTCTACAGCCTAGCCACAGTTTCTTTGACGTAACAAACCCCTTGTTTTGTTAATTTCTAGTGGAAATGTTTAGGTTTTACAGCTTTGATTCAATCAAGATGGATTTCGTTGTGCCACACTTTTGTCATAAATACAGAATGTTAGCATTGTAGTTGTTCATTAGAAGACAGGGAGAGGCTGCAGTAGAACACTGGGCATTTATTCAATTGACAGGCTGCTTGTTGGAAGTATATGTTTTTCAGAATATCATACTGTATTCTGACAAGAATGAAAAGGCCCGGGGTGAACGTATAGAAAATATGCTCTTATTTTATCTTCTGGAGCACATTCTATAACACCTAGAAGAAGAATCATAAGAGAGAAAGCTGTTTTCTCTCAAACACAGTTCATTAGATCCAAGGAGAGGGGGTAGCATATTTTACATGACAAAACCACCTAAGAACTCACTAGAATTCTTAAAATGAGTATCGCTATCCCCTTCATTATACTTTGCTTGTGAAGTGTTGTATTTGAGTTTTTGACACTCCTTTGAGGGGACTGAGGGCAAATTATTCAACAGATATGTAACTTGAATACACTTGCATTCCCTCATGCTCTCCGTTTTGAGTTTGTTATACTGTCTTCTTATTAGTTGTCTTTGGCCACTGTTTTGAGGTGGGAAAACTCGCTCTTGTGCGTAGAGGATGGAATTCTACTGGCAGGTCTGAAGTGTGGAATTTTCTCTCTTCAAAAAGAAAAAAAACACCTTTTTAGGCCCTTTGAAAAGGCTAAAGACATTTTTGGGCTTGAGTTGAATGTAGACTCCCCATGCCTAAATCTGTTTTAAAGAGCTATATAAAAAACACTTTATAACTCAGTGCAAAGACGTTGCGTTATGCCAGGCAAACCTGCATAACCTAACAGTCTGGGAGAACAATTTGGGGAATAAACCTCAGCCTTATTTCACCTGGAATTTGCCTCATGGGGTCAGAATGGTGACCCTTTTACTGAGAATAGATGTGCCCCCCGTGTATTATTACTGGTATCTGGGATAAAGTTCTGAAATAAAAGAGAATGTGTGAGTTTTGCCAGCTACATATTCAAGATCTTAACCATGTACTTTTTGTTTTTCCAGTGATACAAAATGCACATTGTCACTTTTTAAGGCCTCTGTTTCTCAAACATAACATACAAAGTGCCTTGGAGGCCCGCAAGTCTGTAATGTTTCCACGAAATGAAATGTTTTGTAATAAGATCTATTAATTCATCAAATATATTTAAATATTCATTAGTGATCCTGAGTCTATATTTGAGAGCTGCGCATTGTATAATGCCTTTGTCTTGTTGTTAGGCTGGTGTTTGTTAGTTATGCTGGAGCATTTTCATTCTTTGCAAGAATCAGTGCCCAACAACGGCAACTGTTCTTTGGTCTCTGCATTAGGGTGTGGAAAACCAAACAACAATTTCAATACAAACCAATTAACAACACAGTATGATTCATGTGGTAATCTCCAATTGAGAATAAAGTTAAGGGGTTTTATTACAAACTTAAGCTCAAAGTCATGTAGACAATTCTCAAGACAAAGTTATTGAGATACATTATCACCAAAGGTTGACCAAGGCAATGTAAAATGTTCAAGCAAACTAACATTAAAAGAACTAAACATTCAAGAAAAGCAATACAGAACATCAGTAATAATATGATGTATTGATAACAAGCATTGCTCAGTGTAAATAAACATTAAGGCAATTTAAGTTATCAAGATTCAGCTTAGTTTGGGCCCGGGAAAACTATGCAGATTACCCAATAAGGGAATTACATATGTGGGGCGGAACACATGTGGGCAAAACGAATTTGTAAAAAGATAATTTTGTGCAACAGGTCACTAAGGTGGTCAAAGAGTAAAAAAAAAAAAAAGGGAAGAGTCAACAATTTCAGAAGTTTGGTCAAGTCTTCTTCGTTGGGTGTTCAGAGAAATCTCTAGGTCTCAGCAAGACATTTCAAGGGGGCAAGGGCAGAGAGGAAGATACCTTCCAGAGTCCAAGGGAATGTGGCCAAATTCCAGCTGATCATCGGTATATTAAAGTCCATAGGGCAAAACAATTTGTCAGTTATACCACCTGATGTTGAAGGGGCAACATGCAATAGAAATCGATCATGCAACTCCAACTTCCAAACATCAATATGGTTTGCCAGGTTTGTCATGAGAATGGTGTCCATCTGTATTCTTTCACGCAAGATTGAGGCAAATGTTTACGCTGTTAGTCCATAGTCCAGGATGTTCCATCCTTAAGGTTGACTTTCTCATACTCTCTATATGTAGAACAATAGACATCTATTACCAAGCTAGCATTCTCATGGAAACAAAATCTGGAAGAAAAGTACATGTTAACAAGATGACTTGACATTTTCTGCACAATCATAAATGCAGGGCTGTGTAGGCCTCACTTAGGCTAATGCAAATGAATTGAACAGCACATTAATACATTCACACAAAACACAATTTTAATACTTAAACTTTAAATTAAGCCTTAATAAATCTTAATTGCATTCATGTTAGAATAACTGTAAAACAAAATAACTATGTCAATACATTTCAGTCAGTGTGACGCAGAACTACATTTCTCATTTTATGCACACGTATTTCAAACAATTTTCACCAAAAATGCAGTATTGGTTTAATGCAGACTATTAATTTAGACTCAAAAAAATAACATAATGGTAGATTGATTCTTCAAACATGTAATTTAATCTTGATACCACCTAGGTTTCCATAAGTAGTCTACGGTAAATGCAGACTAATATGGCTTCACAGCCCTTAACTGTGACAGTACTAAACGTCTGCTACATCAGTTATGTATGGATTTGTTTTTAATGTTGAATCTGTAAGACTCCAATATTTGCACATCTTATGTTGAACTATGTAATACATCTTTATTTAAGATCCGTGCTTTACAGTGAACAATACGTGTCGCCTATTTTTTAGGTCCCTGTTTTCCAGGTGCTATGGGACTTGTTTCTTTGGTTATTTTTAGGATTATAAACAAGCATTATTTGTACTTCCTATGTTACACTGTGCACGATATCACCTTTTAAGTCTGTAATGTTTACATCTAATGAAATGTTTTGTAGTAAGATCTACCATATATACTAGTGATCCTGCATGCATTTTGATTGGTTTGCACTGTATAATGTAGATAGTCTCCTTTGTGGGCCAATGTTTGTCAGATATGTATTGATGCATTTTTAATGTTGAATCAATGAGACTTTAAATGTGCAATATCTGTATCTGTTAAGTTGCACTTTGTATGATATTATTTTCTAAGGTCAGTGCTGTATAGTAAGCAATATATGTTGTCTATTTTGTAGGTCCCTATTTTCCAGATGTTTAGGGGCTTGTCCTATCCATTATTTGTGAGGTTTTAAACATGCACTATTTATATATCTTTATATATCTTATGTCCCACTGTGCACTATATCACTTTTTAAAGTCAAAGATTCTAGAAATGTATGAAGTTGGCGGGTTGAATGTTTAAATTGTAATCTATGTATATGTTGTAGCAACTATATTTTATAATGCTGATTCATAATGCATATGTATTGCTGTTTCCTTTTTCTTTTGAATTGCTTTTATTTGTTACATGGACCTCCATTGGAGTTCCCTATCATAATGAACTTGAACTACAGGACAAAACTACCTAAGAACTCACTAGAGTTCTTAAAATGAGTATAGCACTAACAATAAATGATTTATATTGCATTTAAAATCTGTTATCACTCTTTATATGTGCTACTTTTTGTGACGCTCAAAACTTGGCTTTCATACCACTGTATTTCAGTACAGACAGTGTCATCAAGGCCTGTAATGACTAACGCTTTGACCATGTTATAGCCAGCCAGTTGGGGGTGGTGCCTTTTGGGAACCCCCCCAACCCTTGGGAATCAATGTGTTTACTCTGCCTCTTTGTATTTTTTTAATTTAACATTTTCTAGTATTTGTGAACAAGAATTTCCAATTCTGTTGACACAGAGGTGAAGAGTATGCATTCTCCTCTTGTCTTCATTATTTACAGCAGCCATGTAAACAAACAGAAACATAGAGATATACTTTAAAAAAAACTACAAATCCCAGCGTTCCAGCACCCCTGCATATCATAAAAGAATGTCCCATTACGAATCAGCAGTGATATTAGTATATACACTTGTTGCACTATATATACTCCGCCTCTTGTGCTGCAAGGAAAATATTTCTTGAATAATGAAACTCAGAATAACATTCTTGATTTTTATCTGAAACTTAAAAGAAAGGGGGCTTAAAATCTGTACAGAAACCAGGTGGGCAATTACTACACATTTCTGAGGATTACATCAAATAATAGCATCCGCTGGAATGACATAACACAATTGTTCCAGTATACACATAACAGGTGAGATAATCTTCACCTCCATGCCCTTAATAGATTTGAAGATTCTTGTTTAAGTATTCTAAAAAATTGTTGAATCTATTTCGGGACTAGAGGCTTCAATTTATGCAAGTTTAAAGCTTAGCAACTGTCATAGAAAAAACTGCCTTATGAAAAAATTCCTTAAACATGGAATCCAACCACCCTATTTGGAAAGGAGCCATCTCACCCAGCGTGCTAGAGTAGTGCAACACACTGGGCATGAGGTTTTAATAAAGAAATTAATAACGGGCCTGTCATATTCCTGTAAACATTGGACCACGCAGAGTTTCCTCTTTGCTGCAACAGATGGAAATACCACCCGTCTGGTTGCTGATTTGGTTTGCTTGGAGATCAGAAAGGAAACACTTTGAGGGGTAAAAGGCCTACCTGCGAGATCAAACGTGCAAACATCTGAGACCTGCTTGCAGGAGACAATACACAATAAGAGTGCCAACTTCATTGGTAGTTGTTTCCTGGACAAAAGAGGATTATTGGGTATGATTGAAGGAAGTTGGGAACAATGGAAACGTCTCAATCAGAGGAATATTTTGGATGAGGAGGAACAGCAAAACCTATTCCCCTGAGAAATGTGGATACAGGCAGGTGTTCTCCCACAGGTTTATTGGCGAGCGGAAGATGGCCAGCAGAAATCGCTGATTGGTAGGAACTGAAAGTACGATAAGAGATAAGAAAGGCCATCCGATGCTAGGCAGGCCAGAAAGCTAGTGACGTGAATCAGATCTGCCGCCACAGGATCCAGACCCCATTCCACTCATCAGCCAGACCATCGTTTTCAAGCTGTCTGGTATAATTTATGGGTGGAATCCACCCAGGCCTTGTCAGTGAGGTTGAGAGTCTGTTCCAAAATTCCTAGCACTTGCCAGCATCTCCAAAAAGTCTCCAAGCTACTAATCTGAGTTGATTGGACATGACTAAATGGGGAGGGTTCCTGAGAGAGTCCAGGAGGAGATTCTGGAAGCAAAGAAGTATTGGAGGCTACTTGCAAGACAGTTCCAACAATGTCAGAAACCAACTCTTTGTTTTCCACTGGGGTGAGATCAGGATCACTTCTGCAATTTAACCTCTGGCCTGAAGTGTTACTCTCAACAGCATAGAAAAGGGAGGGAAAGCATAGTGGAGTTCCGTCAAAATCTGAAAGAAGGTGCCTGTCACCAGAGGTATGGGGGTCCAGACTTCAACTGTAGTAAGATGGCAATTGGAATGTCAGGCAGAAAGCAAAACGCTCCATCTGACATGGACCCCATCTCTGCATGAGCTTGGAGAACAGGATTTGATTCAACTTCCATTCGCTGGCATCCCTTAAGTGCTGCAAGTTCCAATCTGCCACTTATTTCTGGGAGCCCAGGAGGTGAATAGCTATGACTGAGATCTGATTCTGAAGGCAGTATTGCCGGAAGTATTTTGCTATTCCACCAATTAGGCAAGATTGAGTGCCTTCTAAGTAGTTGACGTGTAAAACTGCTAACACGCTGTCCATCTTCAGGGGGGATATAACAATGAGAGTGATGGGGTGAAAAGGAGTGAATCACAAAGGAACCAGCCAGCAACTCTATACAATTGATATGTAAAGAGAGTTCTACTTTGGACCAACATCATTCTGTTGAGCGGGAGCTGTAGCATGCACCCGAACCCCAACAGTTGGCGTCTGACTCCACCACCAAATCTGGAATGATGCCAAAAATGGCCTTCCCATTCTAATCCCCCATGTGTTTGAACCACCACTATAACTCTTGTTGCCCATCCTGAGTGTGAGTAACCTGGTCCAAATAGAACAAACCCTTGCCCATATAGGCAATCTTCAGGCACTGAAGGGCCCAATAATTGCAAAAGCCTGAAAATATGGCTTGAATAGAGACCCACAAGTTATGCTAAGCTGTGAAGGCTGATCGTTGGTCGGGCGAGTGGCTTATGATTTTATTGCCCTATTCTTCTGGGGTGGAAGAGCCAGGGAGGCTGAGACAGAATTGCAGGAGAATCCCAGCAAAGTAATTTACTATGTGGGAAGTAGGTTGGACATGTCATAATTGATGACAAATCCCAGAGACTCCAATATAGTTATTGTGAGCAAACTGGGATCATGAGACATCAGGAGAAAGTCATCTAGGTAGACAATCAATCAAATTGCTCTCTTCCTCAAGAATTCTATCACTGGCTTAAGCAGTTTGGTAAAACACCAAGGGGCTGATGAGAGCCTAAAAGGTATTGGCAAACATTTGTAGGTAGTCTCTCACTATTGAAATTGCAGAAAACGAAGATGGGGAGGAAAGTTTGGGGCTGCTGTATAGGCGTCCTTCAGGTCCAAATGTTCCATGAAGTCACCTTCTTTTAGCAGGTCTTGTAACAAGTGAATCCCCTCCATTTAGAAAAAGGGGTAAAGGATCCAAGAGCTGAACTGTTTCAGGTAGATGACTAGGTAATGTGTAATTACATGATACATATCAATAAGAGTATCTGCAGTGTGCAATCACACAATATTTTCATATTGATGAAACTATCTACAGTTTACAACCAAATGAAGCATATTGATGAGAATATCTGCATTGTGCAATTACATCATACTTATTGATACCTCTATCTTCATTGTGCAATCAGAAGATCCATATATTTGAGTGTATCTGCAATTACATGATACTTACATATCGATGGCCTTGTCTGCAGTGTGTAATCATATGACACACATAAACGAAAGCAGGCAGCATATGCAATCAAATGATACATATTGCTCAGAGTATCTGCAGTGTGTAGTCAAATGAACATATTAATAAAAATATCTGCTGTGCTCAGTCACTTAATCTTTACATGTTAATGAGAATGTGTGCAATGTGCAGTCACGTAAGGATTATTGATAAATCGGTCTGCAATGTATTATCATATGATAGTTACCTATTGATTATCGCATCCACAGTGTACAATGACTTGATACTTCTAGATTGATGAGAGTATCTTCGGTGTTCAATCATATGATACTTATATATTGATGAGTGTATCTGCAGTGTGCAATCATGTGATACTTATTTAGAACGCATAACCTTCAACGTCCCATTATGCGTCACAGGAGTGACATATTGATGCATTTCACAGTACATAAATTGTGTGTCTTAATGTTACTAATGTAAGGTGGAACATCTAAATCATATGGTGCAGTCACATTTAGGCCTAGTAGTTTACAAATATATGTGAATTCTAATATTGATTTTAATATGCTGGAATGTATTACTCAACCACATTTATGTTTATGTACTCTGACTGACGTATTATGGGGAACTTAAATATAATCAGGTTTTATTTATAACCAAGTTGCAATTATAATTTAGGATGCACGTATAATCATGTATGTTGAATGTGTGTTAAGTGTCTGAAATGTTGGTTTTATGTATTTAATCTTCAATGTGGAGGTTTACTTGCATTGCAGTATTCTTTATTTGCAGGTGTGTTCTTCTTAGGCTACAGTTAATGAAAGGCAAGGACAAAGAAGCTCTAACAAACTGAGAAGAAAGGACTCATGTTGGTGTACCAGGATCCAAGACACTCTCAAGGATGTCCTGATGTCCGATTCATGGGATGAGAAATTGATGGGGTTTGCCAATTTCAACTATACAAGGAAGATGGAAAACTATTGGTGTTGATGATGTGGCCCTCTCAAAGGTTCTGTAGGTTTCATTGGTGTTCACCAAGTTAGACGAGAGCAGACTCTCTTTAGCCTCTAACGAGAGCAGATTCCTCAAAGACTCTGTATCCCTTTGTGTGGCTTTATGCTACTCGACACCTCTCTATTAGAACTTCTACTGGGGTTCCTGCTATTCAGATACCTTCCTGTATTTCCGTTATTTCTTATATTTCCTGGGACTTAATTAGGATTTCCATATAGCTTAGTTTAGGGTACTTAGATTAACTTCGTTTCTCCAGTGATTAGACAAGAGGAGTGCAACTTATATACAGACCACCGGATCTTGTTACTCATCTTTTGTCCTGCTGCAACTGAGATTCTTGTATGCCTTATGCTTGTATGATTTAATCTTATTCAACACTTTTCTTCACATTTGGTTATTTTCTACTTATAGAGCATGTTTTTGAGATTCATTCACAAAAGTTCAGCCCTTAATCTCTAATAAACTTTCAAACTTTACTCTCCGTCTCCGGGATTTACTGTGTGACCAAATAGGTTACATTGCTAATTGATTTGAAGTGTTGATTTTAATTCCCCTTTACCTCTCAAGACTCCTAGTGTAGTGCCATGCTTGTATGGGTTGTCTCCTTCACAAAGGGTTACGCTGCTATTTGTTGTTGTGCTGAACAAGGAATTGTGGATAAAGGGTTATTGCCTGATCTGGAAAAAAATTCTATCTGTTATTATCAATATTTGGTTGAAAAATGAATTGTCTTATGGTCACATGACATTTGT
The DNA here is from genome assembly GCF_031143425.1 of Pleurodeles waltl. Lineage (NCBI taxonomy): Eukaryota > Metazoa > Chordata > Amphibia > Caudata > Salamandridae > Pleurodeles > Pleurodeles waltl. The sequence goes on along the minus strand of NC_090450.1, from coordinate 739,523,533 downwards.
TTAGAAGAGATGTGCCGATAACTAGTAGTTAAGTGGAAGAGGCACCTCCCGAAGATACCTTAGGTCATTATATGGCAACACATGTAAGGCTTCATAGATGTATTTTGGCTTGGTCAATGGCACAATATCACAGAAAGAGAATGTGCATAGAGGTTGCACATTTAATTTGAGAATCATTGACAACTTAAGGAGAGTGTTATGAGATTAAACCACCTCCTTGATTGTCACAGTGTGAGGCGCTTAACGCTTGAGAATGTGCTGCTCATGCCAGAGAGAAAGAAAAGCATCAGGGAAGAGCTCAAAAAGCAGTGTGCACATATGCTGAGACTAGATGGGATGCTGAATAATGAAATGGAGAACAGGCTTGATGGAGGAAGGTAGGTTATACCCAGCCTTAACAAGGGAAGCATTTGAGAGAAGGAAAGGTAAAAGGACAAGAAAGCAAAGGATGGAAAGCATAAATAGGCAGATAAGGAGTGATAACATTTATAGTGTTTACACCGATAGGTTTCTAGCTATATTGTTGTCAGAACATCCACCTCTATATAATGAGACCCAAGTAAAGGGTGGAGATAGCACAAATGATGGTGGAAATATTGGATTAGCTACTGCCCAATAAATGTGGATTCTGGTTCAATGGGGGCTACTCTAGGGAATATACTTTGTGAATCAGTGGAAGAAGATCTAGGCATTTGTGTTCCTGCTAACCCAACTATCCCAAAAACTGCTGATGCTCCTAATGTTCCATTTACTATTGGTCCTGTGGCTCATCTGAATAAACCTGATTTGACAACTTCTAATTTGGCAGTCCCTAGTGCAGCAGGTGCTTCAGGTGATGCTGCAGAAAGTCTTGAAATGAGATGATTTGTTCCTCTAGCCTCAAAACACACAAGTTCTCCATGTGTGGCGAGTGCTGATTCAATCTTGAATTTTTCAGGGTGCAGTTCCCTAGCTACATATCAGAGAGTGCCAACTTCTGGTACACCAATATGGGAGCCACCTTCAAATTCTAGTGGTGGTGCCCAAAGAGTGGGAATATGTCTAAGGTCCCTGTAGTGTCACAGAGTCTTAGTGCTAAGGAAATAGATGAGTGGGAAAAGGGTTTTGCTGACACTCTTTTGGGCGATAGTGGGAGTTCTGACTGGAGTCGGGGAACAATTCATTCACTTGTGAGAGAGAACCAGGTAGATGTGGCTAAAAAGAGGTTAGAACTGGATGAGATGATTAGTGGGAATCTGGAAATGATTTGTTGACTCCCACCAAGAAAATGAGCCTGTGTGTTATGTTAACAGATGTGCAGGACAAATTTAGGACAAATTATCTGAGTTGGCCTAAAGATATGAGATAGACTTGAATGAGACCAAAAGCTTGCAGAAGATTTACAATGTATGCTGAAATGAGGAAGGCATAGCCGGATTGAGAACGTTAGGGCCGAAAATATATATCAAAGAGCTAATTCAGAACATTGGAAAATGGAATGAGCTAGGTAAGTCGAAAAGTCAATGGGCGAGAAAAAAAGAACAGAGGACACAGACAAGCTAACAACCTCCTCCTGTAGCAGGAGAGTCGAGTATATCAAATTTCCTGTTGAGAAAACTGCCTGGTGGAGGTTATGTTTATATGTCTTCGAGCAGAAGTGATCTTTCATCATTCACTAATGACTTTCCAAACCTAAGGGAAAAGCTACTAGAGTAGTGCTAGCAAGTTGAGCGATTTATGAAGATTTCACAGGTTTTGTGGGTTGATTTGAACACTCTGTTGGACACTAGGTTCTGAGTGACTTGTGGGTGGAATGTAAGATATCTGTTGAATACCCTGAGTCAGACCGCCAAGGAGCCTAGCGAAGAAAAGCCCTTCACCATTGGTGATGAAAAAGTATCAGCGTGAGATGACATTTTTAAGGTCGAAGGGGATGACCAAATATATTGATTGGATTAAAATTGATAGAAAAACTCAGGAACCTAAAGAGTTAATTCATGCCTATTATGAGAAACTGTTGCAGCCGTTCAAGCAGTATAGTCGAATGGTGACGCTTGAGCCCAAGGATATGGTACATCTTATGTTGAGTTTTGTGACAGGATTGAGACCTGAAATTAGCTCGATCATTTAACAGCATTTGATTTGTTGGCAGAATGAATCAGTTGATGAGATTTTGAGGTTTACAAAGTACTGCATTGATGAAATAGAGATGAAACAGAAACAGTTAAAGGATAAGTTAATGGTTGCCCTGAAGAAGTAGGTAGATGCAGGCATTTGTTGGGAATGTTGGTGGTATGCGAGGTGTGTATCAGCAGATACTACTGTTATGCGGGGTAGAGGTTGAGGAGTGACAATTGACCCTAGTACAGGAATGGATGTCGGTCGTCTGAAGAAGACAACCCCTTTTCATTTTTGAAACAAGTTGGGACATTGGAAGAGGGAATGGTGTCTTAAACCAGCCCGTCAGCACCAGAATTCAGGGTTTGTACAACCCCAGATTACCAACCCTGAACAGATGCAAAATGTGCAGAGACAGAGAGGGCAGAATATCAGTGTATCACAAGCCTCAGTGATGAATGTTCCACAACCCCTGATGCCACAGCAAATGTGAAAGGTCCCAGATTAAATTTTAATCAAATTCCAAACATGAGTTCAAATGCATTTCAAGACAATAATCCCTTTCAACAGTTTCTAGTGTTTGAGACATTCAAGAATTATGGCTATCAGCCAGCCCGGTTGTGCCTGAAAAGGGGGGGTGGAGATTGCGTACTTGGCGTAGTCTTAGAGGTAGACCAGAGTGGTCCATTTGTGGATGGTGAGGTGAATGGCCACTCTGTGTCATTTTTGGTTTACACTGGTGCTAATTTGTCCTGCTCTGAGAATAGTAGCATTCCAAAACCTATCCCTCTCTGAAAAAATTATCTACGTTATAAGAGTTGCGAAAAAAATGACAACCCAAGAAACAACATAAGTGCCTGTGAGAATAGGATCCTTTCAAGAAAATCACCGATTTGTGGTGTATGATTCTAGTTTAGTGAGTCTCTTGGGAAGAGATCTCAGTTGTAAATTGAACTGTCATATATTATACGCAGAGAGGCATAAAGGTGCAAACATAGTTTCAAGTTCAAGTTTGAGTTTATTGACACAGTTAATTAAAGCCATCGCAATTCCAAAATGCATACTAATATAAATACTTTGCCTACTCATGTTATTAGAGACCCATAATAAAAACATAAAAGCTTATTTGAAACTAAAATATATCATGGTAAAGAGTTGTGCATAGCTAAAATGTTCTCCACTAATTCCAACCTTTGTCTTGAACTTAACTTTAGGACTTTCTTGCTCCCTTACGAACACTATAATAGTAGATGAGTGGTACCTAGGGCTGTTTCCTGGCTGGAACTAAACTTTCAGAGCTTTACTAATCATAAAATGATGGCCCTTGCACACTCGGCTTCAACTTTATTCACTAATTCTTTCTGGGCCTGTACCATGAATTTGGTCCCTCGACAAGAAAACGGGAATGAAAGTCTGCTAAGCCAGCTAATAATGGCCGGTCTGTATGAGCGTATGTTTAGTGTCTTAAAAATGTTTTTCAGATATAATGTTCTGTGGCCTATCAAAGCCGGGCATACACAAAAAATATGTTCTAATGACTCTTGCCTGTACCCACACAGTCAACAGGAATGTGTCAGATCCTGCTGTCTCCATGAAGGGACCATATCCTTTGTTTCCATCAACCCAAAGCGGAAAAGCATGAACCTATGTTTCAGCAACTCGTTGAAGGTTGCTGCTAGATATTCCTGTGCCCGTAAAGTTTTGTATGATGTTATTATTGTCCAGGCGTGCTGTCTGCTTGCCAGTTTTTGTTTGTCAGAATTTAAAGATTTCTTCTTAGTGACTGCGTTTGCCTTCCGAAAAAACTCCTTTTTATCCGGGTTCAGGTCCCAGGCTTCTAGTACTTTAATGCAGTTATTTAAGTGATGACCCCAGGTGCTTTCATCATTGTGATGCTGTTGCTCCTCAATTTCCATCAAACATAGGTTGTTTAGAGTACCAGTCTCAGCTGCACGCATCCTCCAGCATAGTTTAATGAAGGCACATCTACTCTGAAATTCATAGTTTTTCAGACCTAATTCTAAACGAACCTGAGCTGGAGATGCTGGTTGTGGTATCTGAAAAACTGTTTTGTAGGCCTTCGTCTGGACTTGATTGAAAAAAACTGCCTCCTTCGCCAGCATGATTTTGGCGCCATAAGTGATGGTGGGCATTAGCCGAGCTGCCATGACAGAAAGCAGGTGAGTGTATGAAGGGCAGCTCACTTTTTGTTTTAGAACTTTAAAACCATAGGTCAAACATATGATGAGGATGTTGCCTCCAAATTGGCGAATGATGGTTCTTGTACTACATTGTTTACCATGTTGACCATTGATGAATTACAGCCAAACCTTAAAGATGCATTCAGGTCTGAGGTTTGGGATTTTTCAGGAAAAAACATCGGGTTGATCAAAGGTGTAGATTATGGGGAGTCCATGCAATTTGCCCTTTATGGACTTGCCGAAGCCAAGTGGGAAATATGGCATTCTTCAGAACTTGCAAAAAGTTAACAACATTGTTGTTTCCTGTTGTCCCGTGATACTTAATCCCACTGTGATTTTGTTTCAGATTCCATATGAGGCTGAGAGGTTCATGGTCATTGATTTGTGCCAGGCTTTCTTTTTTATAGTGTTACATGAGGACAGTCAGTTTCTCTTCGCATTTTGGTACAGAAATCATGTTTTGGCATAGTGCCAAGTCCCACAAGGGTATACCAAGAGTCTCTCCATCTTCAATCCGATTCCCAAGAAGAATTGGGAGCCCTTGGGTCATGCCTTGCAACTCAGTGCTAATTCAATACTTCAATGAGCTACTGGTGGTATTGAACACTGAAGAAGCCTGTAAGCAAGATATCATTGCATTTTTGAACCACCTGGCTGAAAATTATTATAAAGTGTTCTCATGAAAGTTGCAATATTGTCAGAAAGAAGTTAAGTATTTTAGACATAACATTGAGAATGGAGCTAGAAAAGTATCACAAGAGGATTTCGTCAATTGTGAAAATGAATCTGCCAATTACCCAGAGAGAAGTCAGGATATTTTTTGGAATGGTGGGCTACCAACGCCAGTGGCTACCCAACTTTTCCGTAGTGAGCAAGCCTTTCCAGAAGCTGACACACTAGAATGTGTCTGATCCGGTACTGGAATGGCGATTGCTTAATTGCTTTCGTAGAGCTGAGAGAAAGTCTCTGTTGTGCCCCAGCATTGGGAATGCCTGATCACAACAAGTAATTCACACTTTTCTTCACTGAGAGGGAGGACCGCTCTCTTAGTGCTTACACAGAAACACTAGGCCTGTGGCCTATTTTTTTGCTACTGTTGATCCAGTAGCTGCTGCGCTGCCAGGTTGCCTTAAAGCAATGGCGGCCTTCAGTGTCAGCAAAGAGAGGTGTGCAAACAAAGTCATGGCTCACCCACTGTTTATGTTCCCCATTTGGTGCAGTTACAGTTAGCAAGGACTAGAACTCAGCATTTGACAAGTAGCCGCCTTATAAGTACGAACAAGTCATAGTCGCTGCAGAAAATGTGACTATCAAGCTCTGTGCTGTTTTAAGTTCTGCCACCCTGTTGCCTGTACCTGACAATGAAATGATGATTGTGAAGTGGTGCATGACTGTCTCGATGTCACTGAACTATGAACCAAGGCAAGACCAAATATACGAGATAAGCCACTACCTAAATCTGAATTTGTTCTATATGTGGATGGCTCATGTTTGCAAGACAATGCAAACTGCACAATTTTAGGAGTTGTTGAAGCTTCCTGGCTTCAAGGAATATTTTCTGCACATGTGACTGAATTAATTGCTGTTACTAGAGCATGCTGTGTTTCATACCAGCTGAAAGTGACGATTTGTAACTGATAGTCAGTACAACTTTGGTGTCATTCATAACTTCAGACAGTTATGGTTCCAGAGTGGGTTTCATGTCGTCTTCTGGACCACAATCTGGAATGGCAAACAAGTGAGAAACCTCCTTCAAGCGTTACAGTTGCCTGAACAAGTTACAATGGTCAAGTGCCCTGCATACCGTAGTGGTAATGATGATGTAACATTGAGCAACAAATATGCTGATGAGGTCGCAAAGTACAGTGCTCACAATGTTTGTACCTTTAATGGAGAGTATACCAATGAGGGAATAGATGAGACCAACTACAACCTTTCATGAACAACTGCAGACAAGTGGGAAGAGAAGTAAAGAGGCTTCAGGAAGAAGCGTCAAAGGAAGAACAGCAGAGTTGGTTTGTGTCAAGAGGGATAATGACATTTGGGTTTAAATGGATGGAAGACCGGTGTTGCCAAATAGCTTGTTGTCTTCAATGGCTAGGCATTTCCATGATCTATTTCATGTTGGTAGAGATGCAATGGTGCGATTGCTCAGGCAAACGTCGTTCAATCCTAAGTTCATTTTGATGGCTAATGTCACATATGAGTTGTGTGTCAGGAGAACAATGTTGGAAAGAGAACTCTAAGTCACATAGGAAGATCAGGAGGACCCTTTAACAGGATGCAGTTTGACGAGATGCCTGTGGGTAACAGGCTGTGATATGTCCTGGTTATTGTATGCATCTTCTCACATTGAGTTGAAGATTACTTGACCAGAAGAAATGATAGTCTCACTGTAGCAAAACAGTTTTTAAGAGAACTCACACCAGGTTTGTATTTCTGACCTTTCTGGAATCAGATCACAGGACTTATTTTAATGGTGAGGTCCTGAGATTGTTGTGAGCAGCATTTCAAGTGGAACAGAGACTACATTGCAGCTATAGGCCTGAGGCTTTGGGTCTTGTTGAACAGACAAATGGGATGTTGAACTCCAGATTGGTAAAAGTGTGTGTTTCAACATCTTTGAAATGGCCTGATGCTTTGACTCTTGGGTTGATGAGTCTTCGCAGTGTACCACATCGGAATACAGGGCTGTCGTCCCATGAGGTTATCAATTACAGAGCTGTGAGATTGACAGCTATTCCGGCGAATGCACTTGTGAACATTACAGATGATATGATCCTTGATCACTCAAAAGAGCTAGCAGATGTGGTGCGTTCTATCTCTCATCAGATCGGAGTAGTCACAGCCCCTCTGTATCAGGGACAGTGCTACGATGTTAGCGCTGGTGAGTGGGTCCTGGTGAAGAAACACGTAAGAGAAAATGTGTTCAGGGCCTTTGTGGCGTGGGCGATATAAAGTCATCCTGGTGACAACAACAGCAGTTAAATATGGAGGTCTCCCTAACTGGATACATGCTTCCCATATTCGCTGAGTTGAGTGTCCCCTTGATGTGACAGCACCAGTTCCCGAATTACCAGTGGTAACAGAGAGACAATGGGAAAAGATTTATCAAGCTGTTGGGAATCAAAGAGAGCTTGAAACAGCACATGTTCAGTCTTAAGGGGTTCTAGAGAGATCCACAGATGAAACTGAGATGGAAGAGTCTCTCCCTGTAGTGGTGAATGAGTGTCATGCAGATCTTGATGAAGGATTAAGGGGCAGATGTATCAAAGGGTTTTGTCTGTTCTGTGTTTATGGGAAAACGTGTTCATACATATGGCCCCTAGTGCTTTGAAAAAGCAAATGGAAGCTGGAGACCGTTGGCCCAGAAGACAAAAAAGGGAAAAACTGAACCTGACTAAAAAGCTTGTGTCTCAGACAATTCCAGGGGACAGTGAGAACTCTGATCTAAGTGAAAGTGAGAATGAAGGATTGTCACTGAGGAGATGTGAAATAACTAGATTGCCCTGTTGGAGGTACTCCTCACCTGAATGGACATACTTTGCTGCAGATGATGGAGAAAGAACGTCTTGAAAGTTTTGGGGTAACACTGCAGATCCAACTGAGCTTCCATGAAATGAACATTGTGTTTGAATTTTACTTTGAGTTTTTCCTGTGCTGTTGGATAGACTGAGACATTTTATTCTGGCAGTGATTATTAGGGAATGTGAACTGTGCCTCATTTAGAGACTTTGCATTGACTTTGATAGGAAATTGAGAAGAGTACTGAGGCAGAGTATGGCTAAGGAAGACTCACGAAGACCTTGTAAATAAATCTGTTGCTGTTTATCATACGGACTTTGTTTTGCCGCTTTGCACAGGTGGAAATTGATGGAGATTACTGTGTTGCTGCTGTATTCCATTCTAAAGATCTGATTTTAGAAAAGTCATGGAAGCTAACTATGCAGATACTTAGGTGCAGTGCTGCTTGTTTTCCTTATAGTATTAATTGTTTTATTGCTAGGAGCATTTTCCCCTTCTGTAATAAATGAGTTAGCAGTCTAGTGCTCCCCTGCAGCTCTGAGTCCTAGAAATAGTGGCCTATATAGATTATTTGATAAGGCTTTGCACATAGATGATTCTACAGTAGATTATTCTGCAAATGTATGTTTTAGACTGCTTTATGAGAACATCAACAATATAGAGACAAGGGATTGCTATGTTTATATGCAATTACCTGCTTCCGTTTCAGAAGGCATCACTTACCACCACATTCCTTTGACATATGGAGTTTCCTGGAGTCTTTTGTTGAGTATATTTTATAGATAGGGTAGTTTCAGTATTATTTTACAAATTATGATTTAGTTCTTTCAGAAGTTCCTATGTTAATAAATTGGAATAAAAATCCTTACCTTAAAGATGCAGAAATCACAGGGAAATTTATTGTTTTTCTCTAGCTAGCCACTTGACACGGCATACGCATACAGATATAATTTTACTTATTCGGTGACAGATGTGGAGAAGAAATTTTTGAATCTAGTAGAAACAGAAGAAGAGACGTAGAGTCTAAATCTGAAACATATAAAGATCTTAAGAAACACCATAGATGGAATAGAGAAGAAATTGAAAATCAAGTGAACCAGCATTAGCTTTAGATTGGCAGCGTAATGGAAAGCTGTGCATACACATAGACCGGAGTTATCTTGATACCGTTTTTATAGGGAAGAGTGAATGTGAACAAACGTCTGATGTTAGAGGAAAGAATTAACTCTTTTTGGGTGGAAAAGATTAAATGATTCCTGGAGTATGCTATATTTGTTGGCAGTATGCTTATTTCAAATTGCCTTGGGGATGGCATTGCACATGTTATTTTGGTATAGTTTTCCCAAAGATTTACCACTTAGAACATTTCAATGATCCTGTATGGGATACAAAACCCAGAACTAGAAGAGGTGTTACTGCTGTAAAAGTAGAAGGGGATATTTTTGGTGCATTGATCACACCTGTAGGTGTGATTTTGAATGATTTGAAGATTATAAAGTTGTCCACAATAGTGGATAAACTGGCAACTAGTACAGCTAATTCCTAATTGCTTGTGAATACTGAGATGGTAGCTGTAAGATTTATGGTTTTGCAGAACAGACTTGCGTTAGACCTTCTACTCGCCAAGGGGAGTGTAATCTGCTGGATGCTAGATGTTCAGCAATGTTGTACTTAAATCCCAGACAAAAGTAAGGACCTGGAGAAGTACATTCAGAACATTTGTGGTTTGCTGAAGGATTTGAAGAAGTTGGAAGTAACAGGCACATGGGAGGCTGAGGAGATGTTTTTTTCTGTTGTAGGGAGATGATTTGGAAGCTTAAGAAGTGGAGTAGTAGGTTTTGTTCTGAAGCCATTGTTGGTTATTGACATATGTACAATAGTTAGGATTGTAGGGTTTCAAAATTCCTTAGAGGATTAAAGTTGAACAGGCAAGGAAGAGTGTTAGACCTGGCAGTTTTAAGGTGGTCTTCCCCCAACTGTTTGCCTACCTCTCTCCATTTTTCTGATCCTGTTTTTGATGGTTTCAGCACTCTACGCACTTTACCACTGCTGACATTGCTAAAGTGCATGTGCTCCCTCCCCTAAACATGGTAACATTGGCTCCTACCCAACTGGCATATTTATTTTACCTGCAGGTCCCTAGTACAGTACACTAGAGATGCCCAAGGCATGTAAATTAAGTGGATCTACAGCACTTATTGTCAGACGTGGCTGGCGACGGTGCAAAAGGGTGAAGGGGGCCACGCGAAACAAAACAAAGCCAATGCACTCAGAGCAAAACAAAACCAGCAAAAAATACAAAACAAACTTACCTCTGCACCGCCGCTCTTCTACTCTCTGCTGCACTGCAGGCTTTCAGCCTGCCTTGCAGCTAACCCTAGCGCTACATGAGAGCAGCGTTAAGATTGGCTGGAGTGCCCTGACTTGGCGCTCCCAGGAAGACTGGGAGCCTGTGCCTGCTCTGTCAAACTCCGCAACAAAGTGCCTGGCTGGAGAGAGCTCAGTGCGCATGTGTGTTTGCCCGGCCTGAGATGGCTGGCCAAACACACATGCGCACTGAGGGGAGTGCACACCACTCTCCTCCATAGTTGTCACCCCCCTATGGACCCGCCCCTTAAAAATAAAACAATAATAAACATTGTTTAAACATTGTTTATTACTGCTTTCTCTTTAAAGTTTTGCACCTGCTGCTGCTGGTGGGGTTTTGACACTCCTCCGCCATAGCTGAGGAGCCGCCGCTTCTGATTGAGCCACCCACATAAGTAGCCCCTTAACCATGTCTCAGGTCTGCCATTGCAAGGCCTGTGTATGCAGGTTTACTGCCACTTTGACTTGACATTTAAAACTACTTGCCAAGCCTTAAATTCACCATTTTCCTCATGTACGTCACAGCTAAGGTAGGCCCTAGGTAACCCATAGGGCAGAGTGCTATGTAAGTAAAAGGAAGGACATGTACTTATGTGTTTTACATGTCCTAGTAGTGAAAAGCTCACAAATTTGTTTCTCACTACTGTGAGGCCTGCTCCTCTCTTAGGCCAGCATTAGAACTTCCATTATATACTTTTATGTGGTAGATTCTGATCTGAAAGGAGTAGCCCTGTCATGTTTGGTATGACTAGAATGATAATGGAAAATACTACTCACTGCCGAAGTTGGATTTAACATTATTATTTTAAAAGTGCCACTTTTATAAAGTGGACATTTCCATGCACTTACTGCCTTCTGTGCCTTACAGTCTGTATCCAATCTGGCTGTTCTGGTTGAAAGCTCACCTTGTGCATTCCACCCAGACAGCCATAAACACAGGAGACCTTTGTGTGGTCTCCCTGGGCAGGAAGGGTGGAGGGACTCCCACTTACACTTCAAAGGCCAGTGGCCTGAACCCACACAAAGGACTGATAACCCCCCACAGGGATTCTGGCAGACAGGGGGTGGGTTGAAAGGGGACCGTGTACACTTCAAAACCACTCTTTGAATTTTCCCCCAGTTCAAAGGCATTTTGTGTGTGTATATATATATATATATATATATATATATATATATTTATATAGTTAGACTTTTCATCCTTGGCATGGTCTCCCTTAACCATTTGCCTCTGTTCCCCAGGTTGTTGATGTGTGCTGTACTCTGATTTTACTGTTTTTGTTACTCTGGGCACGTTATCACTGCTAACCAGTGCTAAAGTGCAAGTGCTCCTTTACAAAATGTGTATGTAATTGGCTTATCCGTGATTGGCATATTTGGTTTACTAGTAAGTCCCTAGTAAAGTGCTCTAGAGGTGCCCAGGGCCTATAAATCAAATGCTACTAGTGGGTCTGCAGCACTGGTTGTGCCACCCACATAAATAGCTCTGTAATCATGTCTCAGACCTGCCACTGCAGTGTCTGTGTGTGCAGTTTTAACTGTAAAATTCGACCTGGCAAGTGTACCCACTTGCCAGGCCTAAACTTTCCTTTTTCTTACATGTCAGACACCCCTAAGGTAGGCCCTAGGTAGCCCCAAGGGCAGGGTGCAGTGTAAGGTTAAGGTAGGACATATAGTTCTGTGGTTTATATGTCCTGACAGTGAAATATTGCTAAATTCGTTTTTCAATGTTGCAAGGCCTGTCCCTCTCATAGGTTAACATGGGGGCTACCTTTAAATCTGAATAAAGAGTCCCTTTGGGAGCAGATGGACATGTGGAGTTTGGGGTCTCTGAGCTCACAATTTAAAAATACATCTTTTAGTAAAGTTGATTTTAAGATTGTGTGTTTGAAAATGCCACTTTTAGAAAGTAGGCATTTTCTTGCTTATACCATTTCTGTGACTCTGCCTGTTTGTAGATTCCCTATCTGGGTCAGTTTGACAGTTGGGCTGGTTGCACCTCACACTAGACAGTGACATAAAGGGAGCTGGGGTGTAGCCTGCATATCCTGATGAGCCACCTGTGCTAGGAGGGAGGGGAGGAGTGGTCACTCACACCTGAAAGGGCTGTGCCTGGCATGACACAATGCAGTCTCCAACCCCCTGGTGATTGTCTGGGGCCTGGCCTGGGCAAGGCAGGATTTCACATTCAAAAGAGACTTTACTTTGAAGTAGGCCTACTTCAAAGGAGAAATTGGGTATAAGAAGGGCACCCAAAACCACAGACTTTAGATCACTTCTGGACATCAAGAGGAACCTCTGCCAGGAGAAGAGCTGAAGAACTGAGGAGAAGTGCTGCCCTGTCTGTGACTGTGCTTTGTGGAGCTATCCTGCAGTTGCTGCTTCTGCCAGAGTAAGAGGGCAAAGACTAGACTTTGTGTGCCTTCCATCTTGAGAAGAAATCTCCAAGGGCTTGATTTAGAGCTTGCCTCCTGTTGCTTGAAGTCTCAGGGACAGCAAAGACTTCTCTCTGCCAGCACCAATTTACTTCACCTTTGGTGAATATGTACTTATATAGCATGTTTTTGAGATTCATTGACATAAATTTGGCCCTTAATCTGCAATATACTTTCGAACTTTACTCTTTGTTGCCGGTATTTAATATGTGATCAAATTGGTTACACTGTTAATTGATTTGAAGTGTTGATTTTAACTCCCCTTCACCCCTCAAGACTCCTAAAAGGTCTGTCGGAAGAAGGGAAGCAAGAATACGGGCCAGAGAGCCATCATATTAATTAGAGTATCTGCAGTGTGCAATGAAATACTACATGAATAATGATGAGGGTATCTGCGATGTGAAATCAGATGTTACATAAATATTCTTTGGACTATCTGCAGTGTGCGATCAAAATACCTACACACTTATGTTGGTACTTGTAAATCCATATGCATCATATGTGCATTCACATAATGGATATGGATGGCAGTATCAGCAGTGTGCAGCCACATGAGACTTACATTTTGATGACTATTTGTTTGATGTTTGAATGATCACCTGATACTAAGATAATGATCAGTGTGTGCACAACATCATCACAATGATTATATATTGTGTCTTCAGTGAGCAATTACAGTATACTAAGATAATGACAAGTGTGTCTACAGCATATGCAGGTTCCCTATATATATATATATATATATATATATATATATATATATATATATATATATATATATATATATATATATTCAGTGATGGATCTAGACTGTGCAATCACATGATGCATAGTGATGAGACTATCTGCAGTAAGTGATCAGGGGTAAGTGTGCAATCACAGCACTTACATATGAGAATATCTGTAGTCTGCTATTAAATGAGACTTACATTTTGTTGATTTTATCTTCAATGTGCAGTCACATAATTGTTTTGCTTGTACTTCAGACTGAAAGGAAACATGAACAAAAGGAATTCTATCAAAGCAGAGCTCTTAGTCTGAGTAATGAATTTATTGAGGCACTTCTTAAGGTTCGCACAGGGTAGGCGTATATGTTGAATGTCAAATGCAGCACACAAGTGCGTTTCTAAAAAAATATCACAGCAATAGAATAACAATGATCATAGACTGCAGAAAGAGAGAAAACGCTCTCAATGGGAATCGGGCAAAGGCGTCCCTTTCCTGGTATGAGTTCTGTCTATCCCTAATCATTAATTTTTCCCCTTAATTGCCTTAAACAAGCTGGAGAGAAGAATTCTAGAAACTCCCCTCTCCCATATTGTAAGTTGTTTTTCAAATGCTGGCTGTACCAGTCCATGTTGAAAGAGTGCGTTAGGGATTGGCTACATCCTAAGGTGCGCTCCCAAGACCGAACTGTTCCCTGCCGTACCATAAACATTCTTCTGGTACATGCTTTTCTTTCTTCACTCATCTGTGTTATGTGCCTGCCTTGTGGAGAAAGAGCACAAAGAGTGAAAACGTGAGCGGAAAACATGTTGCATAACTTGTGCCCGGAAAAATACCTGCACCGCCAATACAACAGTGTTTGCAGCTAAGTTAAGCACAAAATGGATTCAGTGGTCAAGATGGAGCCGTGGTTAAATACAGACATCATTACTGTAATATATCTGCAGTGTGTGATCATGTGATACTAAGGTAATGATCATTGTGTCAACAACATCATCTTCATGATTATATACTGGTATCCTATTGCAGGCCTTCTATCTTACGTATCATGTCAGATGTATCTTTTATATATAGTGCTTGTTTTGAAACTAATGGTCTTAAAATGTGATCCACATGTTTACGTGTGGGTTCTGGTAATGAGTTTAAACTGGACACTATAGGTCTCATTGTGGGGGGGCTTTTACGTCCTTATGGACTTCCAGGTGACTGTAAAGGGCTGGTATTATGGGATGTTCATTCCGTAGGAATTCTTACTCTTCCTGACATATAAGTTCATCCTCTTTAGCTAATTTTAAAATATTTTCTACTCTCTGGGACAAATCTCTCCACTCCTCTCTGCTTGATTTTCTATATTGTGCCTCTATATTCAGAAGGGCTTGCATTCTTTTGTCATAATCTAGTGTATCCATAATTACTATACTTCCCCTTTTATCTCCTGGCTTTACGGTGATACTACTAAGAGACTAGAGACCTGTGAGACTTGAGGATTGACAAACAATTAGTAGGTTTAGCATGAGCATAGAATAATGGGAATATGTCCCCGTAACTTCAAGAATGGGCCAGGAATTATTATCAAGATATGTGAATGTGGATGCACAATGTTGTTAAATCTATTACAAAACAGGCGATCCAGAGTCATTTGTATTTCTCTATCTCCTTGAAATTTTGTTTGGTAATGTATGTCCTGATGAAGGTGGTGTGAAGCATTTCGATTTCCACCGAAATGCTGGGTCGACAGTTCTTTTTATATATGAATTCCTTTTTATGTAATTAATGTATTTGTGAAAAAAGGTGCGTGTTCATGATGACTATGTTTTAGGTGGTCTTTTTAAACTTGTGTATGTGATCTTAATATGTTTATGTAAAATATTTTAAGACTATAAATGCAAATTGTAAGTAATTATAGTAAGACAGAGATTTCTTATACGTTTTTTAACAATATCTTTCTTTCTAATATTGCTTATTGCTGCCCAAAGTGTGCACCTAGTATTGATTCTACTTGTGGTAGATGTGGATTCTTAAAAGGGAAAATTGTTGTTGTTTAATCACATGAAGTTACATTAGAAGACAATCCTCTCCAATAACATCGCCAGAAGTGACTAACACATGAGATTGCATCAAAGGAAATGACAACTGTCGTGACATTTAAGGCAAGACATTTGGCAAAAGACATTGCACTGAAAAGAAATTAATCATCTTGCAGTCTTATATATAACTTTTCCACACTTGTCAAGTCATTCAGCTGTAAAATACCAACCCTCTGTAATGCCACACAAGTGCGCTGCCAACCTTCTCTGATCCCACGTTCCACAGTAACATATATCACCTCGTGACACATGAATGCACAACTGTCTAAATACAGGATTGACTTGGTGATCCATACAGAACAAAAATGTAAAAATGCATAGGTAATACTCAAATCTGTTGGAGTTTCTTTGCTGCTGTGTTGAAATGCATAATCTAATGAAGTTCCATAACGTCACGCTACCTGCCACTGAATTAAAGTGCATGAGCCATTCGCGAGAGAAAAGCAGTGGCAAAAATAGAAAGCATAACTGTAAGGAGTCAAAATTTGACAGAACACTTGGTTTTAATTATCCCAGTGGGCTGGCCGTTGTTTACCTGTCAGCGTAGACAACAAACCATGTAACAGCAGCAAGGAGCTCTGGACACAGTGGCAACAATAAACAATTTTGAGCCTCAGAAAGGGCGGGGAAGGAGAGGCAGCTCGTGTTACGTGTACTATTGTGTGCTTAAAGGCCGCTGCAGGGACATCTATGGATTTTGGGGGGCCTGGACCAAACGTATTTTGGGGCCCCCCTTCAGAACAGCTTTGACTTTATGATCCAATTTCAGCTTCTTCGTCTCCCGTTTGGCAAGGTCACTGACACTGCACAGGCACACAATGGTCCAAATTCTAACTGTGTTACATCTAATATTCAGGGATAGTGATGTGTGTTTTCAATATTGTAATATAGCAGCAGCCTGCTAATATAGTTGCAAATATTCTCTGTGAACCACTGCCACTTCTCACATGTGATCTAAAGGGAACTTTTTTCGTATGGGTGTTGCATGTTGTTGAAAAACATAAAAACATTTCTCGGCATAATGTCTGTAAAAAAAAAAAATCCCACACATCACCTGCATTAAAAATAAATGAAAAGAAAGTGGTATTAAAAACAATCTACGATGAAGAATGGTTCAAGGTCATCAGGTCAGGGCTGTGTAAAGAACAGACCCAGACCTATAAGGAGGCCACCCAAAAGGAAGGCACCCAGGGCCAAAGCCCACATTGCCCATGCCTTAAAACAACTCTGGGCCGCAGTTCTCTTGCAAGTTCATGAAAACGATGGGATCCCTAGTGATAGGTGCACAAAGCCCATTGGGCTGAAAGCACTTTATTTGACCATCCCCATTCCCACACGCCCACTCAGCCCCCCCTTTCCAGTTGATTGCTAAGAGTGTCCCACTGCCATGTCTACTTGGCATTTAAAACCCCTTGCCAAGCCTTAAACTCCACTTTTATTACAAGCAAGTCATCCCTAAGGTAAGCCCGAAGTAGCCCATAGGGCAAGGTGCTGAGTAATTAAAAGGTAGGACATGCACTTTTTAGTTTTACATGACCTAGTAGTGAAAAACTCCCAAATTAAATTTATCACTGCTGAGAGGCCTACCCCTCCCTTAGGGTAACATTGGGGATTCCTTATTAAAATTAATAAATTGTAATTCCTAAACTAGAAACGGTAGATATATTATGTTTGATACCTATGAACTTGTAATGATAAACCCTCTTTAATAATAAAGTTGGATTTATCACAAGTTTGAAAATGCCACTTTTAAAAAGTTGCCATTTTCCTAAACTTAGCCCTCTGTGCCTGTAACCTGCCTCAGGTCACATGACTGGGTGTAACTGACAGTTGGGACTTTGTGAAGTTTCCCCAGACAGTCACACAATAGGGGGATTAACAGAGCCTGAATGGGCTATTAGCTAACTTGATGGGGTGGAGCTAAGCATCGCGCCACTTGCAACTGAATAGGCCAGACTCTGCCAACACACAATAGCCTTAACAACCTGTATTGTCAGGGGAGCCAGTTAGTAGCAGGGCACCAGGGTATAAAAAGAGCACTCTCAGACCTGCTCCTCAGTTCACTACTGGACCTGTAGAAGGACCCTGAGGACTGCCTGTTGCTGTGACCTGCTGTGCACTTTGCCACACTGCTGCTGTACCTGGAAGGATTGCTTTGCTGCCTGGAGCCTGCTTGTGACCTACAGAGACTAGCCCTGCTGCAGAGCCCTGCATCACGACCTACACCCAAGACCCCCAAAGTGACTCCAAGAGCTAGTTCAGCTGGTCTCCCACATGGACGCAACAGGCTCCCACCATCTTAAACCTGCACCTGGACCCAGCCTGAGTCTTGCACCCCCAAGAGGTCTCTCTCCACTCCCAGGCCCTTGGTTGTGGTGATAAAGGTGTCTAGGTGGCCATTTTCTAAAACTGAGGACTTGCTATTTTGAACCTTAAACTTAGAACTCTGATTCTACTAATTGGATTTTCATGGTTTTGGTGTGAAATTATTACAATTTTCTCTTTTGTTATTGTGTTGTGTTTTCACTGTGATGCTGTTTGTGTTGCATAAATACTTAACACATTGCGTCTAAGTTTAGCCTGACTGCTTTTGTGCCTGGCTTCCCAGGGTTAAGCAAAGGTTAATATAGTGACTTTTGTGGTTTACCCTGTAAGGGATTGTGGCTGTTGCTTGAACAGGGTTTACAACCCATTCAACCATCAGCCCAATTTCTCACAATGAGTAAGACACCAGAGAGCATATCCAGAAAAAGTAAACTGGGAAAAGCTGTGTGATGATGTTAATTTGAAGTTTGCTTTCTCAAACATCTGTCTCTGTTGCTTGATTTGCTCAGATTGACAAAGGATAATTGTGTAAGGAACTGGCTAATAGGGCAGTGATGATATCCTGGCTAATGTCTCTTATAAAATAAATGATATACGAGCAAGAGCTGTGACACACATCCAGCATCAGACACAGAGCGTATAGTTGCATATTTATGTTTTTAGGTTGCATTCAGTTTGGTATACAAGCAGAACTTGATGTGAAGTTAGGAAATTTAAATTGGTGTGCCTCAAATTGAAGACTATGGGGGTCATTCTGACCCTGGCGGCCGGTGGCCGCCAGGGCCACCGACCACGGGAGCACCGCCAACAGGCTGGCGGTGCTCCCACGAGCATTCTGACCGCGGCGGTTCAGCCGCGGTCAGAAGCGGCAAGTCGGCGGGCTCCCGCCGACTTACCGCTGCTCGGGGGAATCCTTCATGGCGGCGGAGCGCGCTCCGCCGCCATGAGGATTCTGACAGCCCCTACCGCCATCCTGTTCATGGCGGGAAACCCGCCATGAACAGGATGGCGGTAGGGGGTGCCGCGGGGCCCCTGGGGGCCCCTGCCGTGCCCATGCCAATGGCATGGGCACGGCAGGGGCCCCCGTAAGAGGGCCCCGCAAAGTATTTCAGTGTCTGCCATGCAGACACTGAAATACGCGACGGGTGCAAACTGCACCCGTCGCACCCCTGCAACTACGCCGGCTCAATTCTGAGCCGGCGTCCTCATTGCAGGGGCATTTCCTCTGGGCCGGCGGGCGCTCTTTTGGAGAGCGCCCGCCGGCCCAGAGGAAATGTTAGAATGGCTGCCGCGGTCTTGTGACCGCGGTGCGGTCATTTGGCGGCGGAACCTTGGCGGACGGCCTCCGCCGTCCGCCAAGGTTAAAATCAGGGCCTATATTTGGTTGAAATGTAAAAATAATAATAAACCTGTCTTCTCCTAAAATGGATCTTACATACATGGTTGAATAATTTGCCTTTGTCAAACCGGGAACTCTTCTTAAACAATGTTAACATAGCAGTGTATATTTACACTCAATAATACTGAAAACTGCAAATACATTTGCATCCCATTCACTTTGTTGTAAATCACCCAAACTCCAGACAGTCTCAAATCACCAACCTTATGTGGTCCCCAGTCACAGCCTGTAGGAAGCTGACTCTGTATATACTGTTTCAAAATGAGAAATAGTGTGCACAGAGTCCAGGGTTTACCCAGAGGCTTAACAGAGGCTAAAGTTGATAATACTAATGCTCTGTTTTGCTGTAGTGTGGTCGAGTAGTTAGGCTTATCAGAGGGTAGCGCAATGCATTCGTTGTACACACACAGACAATAAAGGGAGCGTACACTCAATGACTAACTCCAGACCAACGGTTTTTATATAGCAAAAATATATTTTGTTAGTTGATTTCTAGAACCACAGGATTCAAGTTGTAGGTAAGTACATGAATACATAAGTATTCCACATATGTATCGATACCACTTTGAGTGGAATTGGTAAGTTATACAGTTTTTGAATAAATGGCATTAATCTGTTTTAAAAGTTGACTGCAATTTTCAGAAACAGTTCCTGGGGGGTGAGAGGGGAGAAAAGTTAGTACGATTTAAAGGTAAGCAGTACCAATCTCCGGGGGTTAGGAAGTCCACAGGTTGGGGTTCAAGTTTACCCCAAAGACCCACCACAGCAACACTGGGCCGGCCAGGTGTAGAGGTCAAAGATGAGGCAAATTTAACATGGGCTTCTATAGAGACCGGGGGGGATCGGAATCAGGCCTGCTTTACAGGTAAGTACCCATGTCTTCGAAGCGCAGACCTGGGCGGGGGGGGAGTTTAGAGGAGCACTAGTGAGGCCACAGGTCAGCACCAAGCACACACCCTCACTGGCGCAGGGGCGGCCGGGTGCAGGGTGCAAACACAGCGTCGGGCTCCCAATGTTTTCCTATGAGGGGTCCCTGTGGGTCACTTAGATGCCGCAGGCTAGGTCCAGGGGGTCAGTTCCAAAACAAACACAAGCTTGACAAGGAGGAAGGCTGCCTGCTAAATGTTGCTGCAGCCGAGGTCGGGTTCCCCAAGGCCAGGGGGCTGTGGGTGCAGTGTACCTTTTGGGGATGGGTATCTTTGTCCGGTGCTGTCGCGGTCAGGGGAGTCCTCTTGATTCAGGCTGCAGGCGTATTCGTGGAGGACAGGAGAGGTCAACCCAGGGTGGGCACTTGCTCGTAATTGCCCAGGGACCCTATTTAGTTGGTTGGGCCACTTGAACATGGGTCGTGGGGTGCAGAGTAGTTAGGACCTGCCGATCCGGGGAGGCCCTAGATTCCTTAGGTGTTGTTTCTTCTTGGACAGGGCTGCTGTCCGCGGGAGGTTTTGGTCCCCTGTGATGCAAGTAGTCCTCTAGAGGCTTGGTAGAGGCCGCTGGACCCGCAGGATGCGTCACTTTCTTTTGCAGGGATGTTGAAGCTGGAGACAGGCCTGTAGGGCTGGGACGAAGTCAGTTTTCATCTTCTGTCTCCTCTGATGGGGTTTCAGCTAAGCAGTCCTTCTTCTTTCTTCTTGTGAGGTCACCAGGAATCTGACGAGCTAGGTTCAGGGGGCCGCTTAAATCTTGGATTTAGGGGCATTGCAGGGGTCAGAGGCCACTAGCCAATGGCTATTTACTCTGAGGGTGGCTACACCATTCCTGTGTTCACTCCATTTGGGGAGGGGGATACAAACCTAACCCTTTTGATGCCTGTGCTCCAAACTAAGATGGAGGGTTTTCCAAGGAGGGGGTTACCTCTGCTCTGGACACCTTAGAAGTGGTCTCAGCTGAGGTGGTCACTCCTCCCTGCTTTCCCTAATTTTTCTGCCGGACTTGCCACCAAAAATGGGGCTTTGTCCAGGGGGTGGGCATCTCCACTAGCCGGAGTGGCCTGAAGCATTGTAACAAGAGGCCTGAGCCTTTAAGGCTCACCACCAGGTGTTACAGTTCCTGCAGGGGGGAGGTGTGAAGCACCCCTACCCTGTGCAGGCTTTGTTTCTGGCCACAGAGAGCACAAAGGCTCTCACCCTCTGCGGTCAGAAACTCGTCTTTTAGTGGCAGGCTGGCACAGACCAGCCAGTCCTGCACTAAAGGACTGGGTAAAATACAGGGGGCATCTCTAAGATGCCCTCTGGGTACACTGTTCAATAAACCCAGCACTGGCATCAGTGTGGGTTTATTGTGCTGAGACGTTTGCTACCAAACTTCTGAGTATTCAATAGAGCCATTATGGAGCTGTGGAGTACGTAAGGACAAACTCCCAGACTGTATACACCATATATCCACACTGCACTTACAATGTCTAAGACTGGACTTAGACACTGTAGGGGCATATTGCTCATGCAACTATGCCCTCACCTGTGGTATAGTGCACCCTGCCCTAGGGCTGTAAGGCCTGCTAGAGGGGTGACTAACCTATGCCACAGGCAGTGGTTTGTGGGCGTGCCGCCCTGAGAGGGGTGCCATGTCGACTTTGTCTTTTTCTCCTCACCAACACACAAGCTGCAATGCTAGTGTGCATGTGCTTAGTGAGGGGTCTACCAGGGGGGAATAATAGATGCTGCAGCCCTTGGCGATCTTCCCTGGCCATAGGGCCCGTGGTACCATTGGTACCTTTTGCAAGGGACTTTACTGTGTGCCAATTGTGGAATCAATGGTACATGTTTGGGAAAAGAACACTCGTGCTGGGGCCTGGTTTGCAGGATCCCAGCACACTGTCAGTCAAAGTTGGCATCAATATCAGGCAACCATGCCAACAAGGGTACTTTCCTACAGAGGCTATCTTCTCCCAGATTTTCTACTGCACATTGTGTGAGTAACCTTCAAGAGATTTGTCAGGAGAAAATCCCAGAATGTAGAAGATTTAGGATACAGGCCTATTTCAAAAACAGGCACAGATTTTTCTCTTCCTTAAGGATTTGCATGCTTTGAAAAGAGATTTCTTCTCTTTTCAAAGCATGCAAATCCTTAAGGAAGAGAAAAATCTGTTTGGATGACCCAAACACAAAACGTTTTTCCAGTCTTCATCCAGGTCACATCGCAGCACAATGTGAAATTTGCCACACTTTTTCTATGGAGTTTATCAAGGTTGAGGAGGAAAGACTTACTTACACAGTTCTTGAAGAAAAAGCTGATGCCTCAACCTCAGGGACCCTAGGTAGGCCATTAAATTACTCAAGGGAAGTCACAAGCTGAGGCTTCTAAGCAGGTGGATACACACCGTTACCCTGCCCCTGAGGGCCAGATAACTAATCAGCTGCTGAAATGCCAAAAAAAGGATTATAAAGGAGAATCTAAAGAGCACCCTGAGGAAGAGAAAAGTGTTACTTCCAGAGTGTGAGGTGGCAGCACTGAAGGCAGAAGTCTGCTCTTATCCTGCACTGCTGGCAATTATGATGTTGCTTGACTGCTTGAGTGAAAAGTGCAAGCAGAAAGTGCAAGCAGATTTTACCTTGTCAAAGGTGTGAAAATTATTCAGCCGACATATCATCGTCGACAATGGATTCACAGGTGCAGTTTTGGCATCTGCTGAAGACTACAAGTTCATCGTTGGCGAGACCATCACTTAAGTCATCTCATCTGTTCTATTGATGACCCAGCAGTTGAGGAACAAGTAGTCATGGAGGTCAAAGGTACTCACACCTCCAACTGTCACTGCTGAGAACCTCATCATCATTGAACCTTTGGTCCTCAATGAAACAAACACCATCAGCAACTGCTTCACCGTTATCGATGGTCATAACACTATTGATGAGCTGTCCCATTTGGCAGTCCCAACGCAAGCCAAACTCATGGGGAAGGCACCAGCACCATGGCGGTGGCATCCCCTGCCCTATTAAAAGGTGTCCACCGGTCTGACTTGGCTGACGATGGAAACCTTGAAATAGAGCGTTCCCACTGGTCAGACCGGTGGGAGCAGTGCTACGAGATAGCACTCTGCTCCCTTAATGGAACCAGTGAACATTCCAGTGGTGATGGGCAGGGGGCCTCCTGCATTGCTCATGCCAGGCCATGGGCATGGGCAGTGCAGGGGCCCCCCTGTGACCCCTTGCACTTGTTGTTCGTCCTTTTCATGGCGGAGAAACTGCCATGAAAAGGCTGTCAGAAAAAAAAGGTTTCAATCAGCCAGGTGGCGCTGATTTCAGTGCCACCCTGGCTGATTACAACCAAGACTGCCATCAGCCCATCAGGATCTTGGATCCTGGTAGAGCGGGCAGTCTGTTGACGAGTCCGCCTGCCAATCTCGTAATGTGGCGGTTGGACCACCACAGCTGTACCGGTCTGACTGCCACCGCAAATCTGGCAGTCTTGTGATCGCCAGACTCGTAATCAGGCCCTAAGCCTATGCCGATAATTGCACTGATGGTATCTTAGTAGCATCAACATCTACCATCTCTCCTCTCACTGTGGTTTTGTCATTACAATCTTTAATGGTATTGGCTGTACCTCTTTAACCTCCGTATGCTTCCTCATGGCAAGATGCTGGTGATAAAGACTCAGATTTAGATCACATTTTTGCTTTTTTCAGTGGTGAGGAAAACAAACAGGCAACCAAGAGGCTACCAATCCAAGAGTCTCAAACATTAAATATGTTGATTATGAGGATGATGAAGAAGAACGTTATCAACAAAACAAGCCTTGCTATGAGTCTCCAAAATTGCATCAGTGAAAACACGTTCCACAGATCCCAGTGGTACAAATACCACATATGTCAAACTCCTTGCAGAAGATGATGAAATGTATTTATCAGTGGTTAATGCAGTTGTCTCGTCCACATATTTCATCAGCACCATTTTCCACTCCACTCCACAGCCTCCAGCTCTTCACCTACAGTCAATATTGCCTCACTCTCTAGTTCCACCCCAGGTTGTGGCTCCCAGTAAGAGGGAAGGTCTGTCAAATCACTTTTCTCCTTTTAAGCTTAATAACTGTCCTGTTGGAGGCATTTCTAGTTCTGATGAAGAGAAACTTCAAGTGGGATAAGCTGCTCAAAACGACTTTGATGACAAAGACCCCATTCATTCACGACGATGATGATAATACAGACTTTTCAGATGATCATTTAGTAAAAGAATGAAAGGATTCAGAATAGAATGAATGTATTATACCACCACCTGCCAGCACTAAGCCCATTCCAAGAGATTCATCGCCAGACGATGTAGGCAAAATTGCATGCTTTGATAGAAAAAGGCAGTTTTTTAAATTGCCAATTTCTGCAGTTCAAAAGTCATGTTTTCTTTTTCATTTTAAAAAGTTGCATAAAAAAGCCCACTCTTACCCCCATTCTTGACCATGTTTGAAAAGAAGGGAAACTAATGATGCGAAATCCATTTACCACATCTGATAATTTGTCCTTAATAGAGAAAAACGTACAAGACAATCATGTTGGAGCCTGTTTGCAATTTAAATCAGGTAAAAATTGTAAAATCATTAGTGTCTGCACCAGTGCATCAGAGCTCACGCAATCCTTATATACCTTGCACTGCTCCTACAGATAAAGAAGGTAGAAAGTGGGACTCCATTGATAAACATGTCAGTTTACTAGCTGGAGGTGCAGTCAAAATTACTAATGCCTATGCTATGGTGGCTAGGTTTGATAAGACAATTGTGGAGTGATTTAGCACCTCTGCTTAAGAAACTATCAGAGGAGAAAAAATGGAAAGTAAAAACAATTGTATGTGATGAAAAGCAGATTTTGTCATTGTTGATAGTTAAAGCTATGGATGCTTCTAATTGTGCTTTCAGGCAATCCGAAGTGCAACCTAAAGGAATATTACGGTTGGCTGAAAAGTATGTCCTGCAAACCTGAAGTGCAGTTGAAAATAGTGGATGTGCCATTTGATGGCAATACCATCTTCAGTAAGGTTAACGACTCACGTCAGTCAATAAAAACAGAGATAGCCAGGTCTCTTGGCGTTGACCTAATCCAGGTTACATATCCTATTCACAAACACAGGCGTTAGGCTCAAAGATCATTTCAAAAAGGACATTTCTTTCTATCATACACATATACGGTCACCATGGTCAGAAATCCAGACCCCAAGGGCAACACAACCAACAAAAACAAGTCCAAAGCTGTAGAGGAGTTCAGTCATCCAAGTGTGACCACAACACAAAGAAGAGCCTGACTTTCCATGAACAATTTTCTCTCTTCTGAAGCTTTTGGTGGAATAAAAGATGTCTGTTTATTTGAAGAACTGACAGGTCATCATCACTTTGGATGGCCTGCATAGATATGGAAGAATTCAGTCTTACCCTAGTGTTTCTAAACCCCCTGAACTCCCCCCCCAAACCCATTTTAACTCGGAAAAAGGACAGCACAAACATCTGAAGGAATTGCTTTGTAAACTGTCAAAATTAATAGGCAAGGGAGCCATGGAACAGGTACCGATTTCAGTGAGGGATCTAGGAATGCACTCAAGATTGTTTCTAGTATTGAAAACTTCCAGCGAATGGCAGTCACATTTAGATCTCAGGGAGTTTAACAAAATGGTCCAAGAGAGATTGCCCTTTCGCAGGAAAGGAGAATATCTAACAACTCTGGATCTCAAGGGTGTTTTTTCTCACATTGCAGTTCATGTGAAGCACTGAAAGTATCTGTGGATCGAGGTGATAGGCCATCTCTACCAATTCAACACACCCTTTCAGCTAAAATTGTCACCGTGAAACTTCCCGAAATGCATGTGTTACATCTAGGAAGGATGAGCTGCACGGTTTATTTCTACTTAGACATTTGGGTCATAAGAGGGTCAGCTTTTCAAGGCTGCAAGTACATAACCAAAAAAACGGTATCATTATTCACAAGTTTGGGTTTAGCGATCCACATAAGAAAATCAAGTCTGTCCCCAAGCACAGACTTAGTTGTTTTGGGTTCCAGATTCCAGACAAGCAGAGGAATGGTTTTTACATCTCAGGAGAGAGTAAAAAATCTAATCCAGCCAGCAGCCTTCCTAACAGCAAGAAGCAAGGCAATGGTACAGAAAGTCAAAACATTTCTAGGGACCATGTTATCACCTACCGTTCCGGTGCCCAAGTGTCATTTGAGAATGTGGATATCTCAAGAGCAACTGAATATTAAGTGGCATGAAGTAACTGGAGAATGTGAGTATATAATACAAGTCACATGATTAATGAAACAAGCACTACAATGGTGCCTCGAGGGACAATATTTTTAGCCGTTAGTGCATTCAAAGCATCATAGCTTTCTCACTACAGACCTTCATTCCCAGGATCAAGAACTCACATTCTCAGTTTGAACACCAACGGCTTGTGGTCATAAAAAGAAAGCAAAATCCACATAAACCTTCTGAAACTTGTGAGTGTGAGATTAGACCTTAAAGCTTTTCTCCAAGCATTATGAACTAAGCATGATGATTCATACAGACAACTATACTTCCATCTTTTGTATTATAAATCAAAGGGGTAACACAATCTCTGCCGTTGTCAAAAGAAGCTCCGAAGAAGTAATGGAAATGGGCAATCAATAACTTCTTTGAATCATCAGCAAAAACATTTTGAGAATATGCAATGATGCGACAGACAGACTAATCAGACAATATGCAAATTAATACAAATAGGAAGTAGACAGCAGGCAGTTATGGTTGGTGTTCCAGAAGTGGGACACGTCAACATGTAACATCTTCTCTACAGAGAGGAACATGAAGTAAAGGAGGTTTGCAAGCTTACAGACTTGCCCAAAGTAGAAAGAAGAAACATTCTCAATAGTTTTTATGGGTAAATTTATGCCTTCCCCACAATTCCTCTGATAACCAGGGCGTTGCAGAAAAACAGAAAGGAAAGTTGCAAGGTAATTTTTGAGGTGCCAGCACGATCACTCCAACATTAGTTCCTAGAGTTCTGGGCATGATGGCTCAGAGTCAGATTCATTTGAAAGCCGATCCCCAGCTACGCACAAGGAGTCAGAGACAATTACTGCAGCACGATCCACAATAGCCTTACTCCCAAGTTTGTGTCTAGTTGTGGCTCAGCTCTGTGCACTAGCACTGTACTTTTAATCAAATATATCACTTTGGAACCAGCTTGTACAGTCACAATGGAGCAGCTTTACTGTTAGGGAGCTGATTTGGGCTGGCAGTGAAATACTTAGGCACTTGCTGTATTCTTCGTGTGTTGATCTCTCCCTTCTCTTGCTCTGCAGCTGTGAGGCTCTGGTGTCGCTGGTAGGGCAGAGAAGGATGGAACTGGCTATAAAAGGTGAATGTTGTCTTTAACCTTTGTGCTCTCAGGTTTAAGTTACTCCTGAGAGCACATAGGTGGATGTCAACATGCACCTTCCACACCGACATCAAATTGCTGCATGGTGGATAGGTCACATATAGAAGGCAACTCCCCTCAGCTCCTAGTTACTCCTCTGTAGCTTGCAGTTTTGGCAACATTGGAAGTGACCTGAAAAAATGATACGCTTCCACTTTATACACAAAGGGGGTCATTCTGACCCTGGCGGTAATTACCGCCATGGCGGAGGTCGGCGGTAGCACCGCCAACAGGCTGGCGGTGCACCGCTAGGCATTCTGACCGCGGCGGTTCAGCCGCGGCCAGAAACGGAAAGTCGGCGGTGTACCGCCGACTTCCCGCTGCCCTTGAGAATCCTCCATGGCGGCGGAGCGCGCTCCGCCGCCATGGGGATTCTGACACCCCCTACCGCCATCCGGTTCCTGGCGGTTCTCCCGCCAGGAACAGGATGGCGGTAGGGGGTGCCGCGGGGCCCCTGGGGGCCCCTGCAGTGCCCATGCCAATGGCATGGGCACTGCAGGGGCCCCCATAAGAGGGCCCCACGAAGAATTTCAGTGTCTGCTTTGCAGGCACTGAAATTCGCGACGGGTGCAACTGCACCCGTCGCACCTTCCCACTCCGCCGGCTCCATTCTGAGCCGGCGTCCTCGTGGGAAGGGTGTTTCCCGCTGGGCTGGCGGGCGGACTTTCGGCGGTCGCCCGCCGGCCCAGTGGGAAAGCCAGAATGACCGCCGCGGTCTTTTGACCGCGGAGCGGTCTTTCGGCGGGAACCGCTTGGCGGGCGGCGACCGCCGTCCGCCGCGGTCAGAATGACCCCCAAAGTGCCATAAGAAGCATACGTTTCTCATCTCCGAAGCCTGAGGGTCTGTCCTAGGTACCAGTGAAATTGAAGAGTGATTAGCAGCACCAGAAACAGTGCCGCAGCTCTGCCATTATGAAAGAGTGAAAAAGAATAAGCAGGAAATAAATAAAGAACTAGACAGACAAGGGGCTACAGATCGGCACCAGTTATTATATCCAGAACTAGAAAACTACTTAGCAACTTTGTGAAAGTTGCTCATAATTAAATGAGGTGTACAGCCACACACAAACCTGCACATACAGACACCCACATTAAGAACAGGCATGCACTGCTCCATGTGCAGATGATTTTGGGTCTCACAGAGAGCTGCAGCGCCCATTGTTAAAGAGCTATCGCCAACAAGACAACATAATAATACACATAGTGGGGTGTAGGTCAGTCCCTTACTCAAAAATGAGATGGCTTTCTTGTGTACCTTAATTCAGTGCTCTGTATTCAGTGTCTTTCCCCAATATTCGTGTTTGTCGTTCCCTGAAACGTTTCTTCTTTACCATTTTTCTGATTGGATAAGTTATATCCTTCCACTACTGACATCAGGAAACTACTTTTTATTTGTGATTTAGCACTCCATATCTTTGTGCTCTCAATCCCATCTGCTCATTCCACCTCACATCCTCATAGGCACCCATTCTCTCTACAGGCTGCTCCCCCCTCACCATTTGTCAGTTACACCCCTACCTCTGCACTCCCCATTCCATTTTATTTTTATATATCTGTTTATATTTACTTTTTTTTTAATAAAATAATTTTGATCCTGGCCCAGGAGGAGCACAAGAAACATGCATGCACATGCACCACCTATCACCAAGCACACGTCATATTATCTTTTTAAAGTTCAGAAAACGCTGTGTTTATTTTACATTATTATCATCAGGCTGTGGATAGCATGGGGGGTGCTCAGTCAGATTTATGACCCAGGCTGGGGCACAGAGGTGAATAACTGAATTACTGAGGTATTTAACTCTTTAATAAAAGTACTTGTTAACTCAATATTGAAGAGTGAGAACCAAATGATGTTTCTATATACTTTTAAATGAGAGAAAATTCAAATAAAAGGTTACCTTAATGATTAAGTTAACGCTTAATTTTAATTTTCTCCTTTTTCAAAGTGTCACAGTTACAAACAGCAGACCTCTTCCTTCTAATGACCAGTAGACACTGTGCCATATGTAGAACTGAAAAATACACCAATTCTTATATGGGGGGAATTTTAAGTTCACAAAAATGTTTTCTATATTTTGAATGTTTTTGCAGAACATTTTTCTGCACTTTAAATTTCTAGGTTTGTGACATACATGTAACGGTGCCACATATGGCAAAAGGGTTGTCCTCTGCCACAACTACATACAACACAGGCTCTCAGTCACTCATATACATCTCATCAATATGCTTACATGTTTATGCATCCCCAAAGATCACACACTCACTGACATACATGGCAGCCCTGTTATAGTGCCCCTAGTCAAAGTATGTTTTTCAAACCGTAGTGTCTGTCGCTTTGGACATTAGCCTTAAAGTCAATGAAGCTGGGCATGTGGTTGTCTAGTAACAATGCACGAGTTGTTTAGCTTTCAGTAGCTCACAATGATTAGCACTGATCAGAAGTAGCCTTCACTGCAGAAATGTTTGGAGCCCCCTGTCCTAGAGTATACTCAAGCAATGCAAGCTAAACAACAAGCATTCAACTTTTCAAAACAAGAGCTACATAAAAGAAGTATCAGTTATAAGATGTTCCTTTCAGCCAAGCTATGTGGCCCTCTGTAAGTTAAGGCCTGGTTCTTTATGACCCTGGAAGATGTGTGGGAATGGTAACACAAATCTGGCCTTATCTGGAGATTGGGGAAAAACAAGTGAAAATTATTCTTCAGGGAATGAAGACATCACCAAATGAGGAAATAAAAACACACAGAACCTGAACAATGACCAGACGTCATCAAAACTGCCACAGGAATATACTCAGATGCACCTGTATGACTGAACATTTGATATGTAAGGGCTTAAGGAACAATGGAAGATATTGTTGTAACAAGATACAATAATGCAAAAGGCCCAACTATGGTTACCCCAGGGAACTACAACTCTCAGTGGAAAGACCACCTCATATGGACTGAAAGAAAGATTAAAGTCAAGCTGTGAAGTATGGAAATGCCTAGCTCAAAGTTTTCCATACACAGGAATATCCTCAAGAGAACTAAGTAGTGTTACTCGGCATTGCTTTTGAAAATAAGTTGGTTTTGGGTTAAAGAAATATGGGAAGACAGTAAATGTGTCTAGTATTTGGGGAGGGAATTGTCGTTAAACTCACAGTGAGAGGTAGTAGGGAGGTGAGAAAGTTGTTTTTTTAATAAATGCTTACATCCACAGAGATGGGAAGGGAACACATGAGTTTACAATACACCAGAGATTACACATACTGATGCAGATTATAATATGTTTGAGAACCAATGGCCGTAACACTAGAATCGTGTAAGATCTTAACATGGAAAGTAAATGGATAGGGGAATAAAGTTGAAAAGGGGGTAGTGACATAATACCTGGACAGACACAATCCAGACCTAATGTTCCTCCAGAAGACACATTTGGTGGGGAACAGATGAACATTAATTGGAAAAGCTACATACAAACTGCTAATGCACTCCGGTTTCACCACAGGATCCCGGAGTTGCAATTCTGGCCTGTAAATCAATCCCCAGGTATTCCTACCACACACTGATCCGATGGGCTGCCATGAGGCTGTAGGGGGGTAATGGAATGGGAAGAAATGTATGATTATAGCTGTGCACATGCCACCAAGTTCTGAATCAGTTACATTGGAGCAGTTGAGGAAGCTTACTTTGTCAACACTCTTTAATTTGTTTCTCACTTGGGAAGACTTTAATGTAACAATGCAGGCTGCTATGGATAGGCTAACAAGCAATAAAAAACAAAGCAAGGATGAGACTCATTTATGGACCTAAGCTAGTGCACTAAGATTCGTAGATCTCTGCACCGAGGCGCACATGAGTGAACATCAGTATTCATGTTCTTGAAAAAAACAGAGCTCCTATTCAGATTAGACTATCTACTGATCCCCATAACACAAAGTTGGGGATATGAGGCAACAGAGTTCCTGGTGAGAGAGATTTCTAATCATTCACCCATTGTAAAATCTCTGATTAGGATTGTGTTTCATAAACGTGTCATTTTTTGTTTGCTAATAACTTAGGTGTTGTTTGATGAATCTTCACCAAACGTTGTAAAACAAAAACAAATGCACTGCAGCTCCTTCCTGGGAAGTTTCAGGGTGATCCATTGAGCGGGGGCTGAGAAAAAAGGGGAGTCCCAAAAGCAAATATCCCCATGCCTTTTCCATAGGCTTCTTTAGGCAGGGCTACAGTAAAAACTGCTGAACAGAATTACACCCAATATGGCAGAAGCGAGATCTTGGTCTGCAGATTGTGCTTTTTGTGATTTGCTGTAAATCTGTTCAGTAGTATCTGTGAAATTGTTCTGGTTGGCCCAGGAAGCTTTTTTCTCTTGTGGCATCTTGCTGCTGTGCGAGTCAAACTCCCATGGGAGCGAGTGCTCTGATTGTCTACCAGCAACATGAGAAAAATGTTTATGACAGCCATTACAGGACTCGGGTACTTAGTCCCCTGTCCTGAAGTTTAAAAGAAAAACACAATAAAACCCTCCCGGGGGCCGAAATGAAAAAAAACAAATTAGCACATTTTGCCATCGTTAGTGAGTCCCTTCACTCTTTCTCTTAAATACTAAAGATCCATCCTGCCTGTAATGAAGCATTCTGGGTATCGTAGTACAAAAAATTCATAACAAATTTAAAAAACTAAAAAGAATGATTATTAACTTTTTTTTAAAACAAATAAACATACGATGGAAGTATTATGGGTGCTTCATTTTGTAAGCTTCACAAGTCCACTATAATAGTTCATTTTCTATTCTGATTTTACCATTGCACTGTGTAGTTCATGATATTATGCAATCAGTCAGGCTCACTGAATATGTTCTTTCTCAATGTCCACATTTTAACTCTCAAAATATAAAACGAAAGTCATAAAGTGTACCAAAAAACTGTAAATATTACTAATAATTAAGATATATTCAATTTAAAATAAATTAATGGTACTTAAATAACTATAAATTATTTCCTTGGCTAAGTGCCTATTAACCATGTATATAACATTCCTTCTATTACTATTTTACTTAACCTTATTCTTTTTCTTATTATGTTTATACCTTATTGCAAGTTGTAGTAACTAAAACATCTAATCAGTTGCATTCACAATATTTTTTTGCCAATAAGACTGATGATAATATTGTTCCTCCTAGCAATGCTATCTTATAATACTACTCACTAATGTGGTGATCATTGGCCCCAGTCTCCCATAGGCAACAATGTTATTCAGTGATGAGTTACACATTGGTTGCGACCGCTTACCACCATGACGACT
This sequence comes from Pleurodeles waltl, assembly GCF_031143425.1. Classification (NCBI taxonomy): domain Eukaryota; kingdom Metazoa; phylum Chordata; class Amphibia; order Caudata; family Salamandridae; genus Pleurodeles; species Pleurodeles waltl. The sequence continues at coordinate 739,490,710 of NC_090450.1, read as the reverse complement.
AACGCAGGCAGAATTTGGTCACTTCCATCTGTCCTGTGCTTGCATTACAGACGGCTGCCACTTTATATGTAGCTAGCATATTGTAGGTGAATGATAAGTGCATCATGTATTATCTTTAGTGACGTGCATTGATTAACCATGTTCTCACATCATAGCAAGGTTTACACATGTGACATTCATGGATAGTCAAATGAGTGTACTGATAACTATGACACAACATGTGCAGTCACTTGCTGCCTCGTAGACGACATTGCAGACATTGTTAGTGGGTGATGGATTGTGGAATTGGTTCCATGTTCCATGGAGGGTTGTGGACTGTGGATAGCACAGCTGTAATTGCTATGTAGTGGTACGCAGTTGAAGCATCCAGTTTTTGTAGCTAGTGCGATGGTTTTGAGTGCATGTTCCACTGTGAAGTGAGACTGGCAGCTTTTCATGTGTGGGGAGTCATGCATTGTGGAATTGTAGTGCTTGCCATTGTGAGTGCTATCCGTGCAATAGGGGTGGACTGTGTGGGGATGGTGGCAGTGGGGTGGAGTGGCATGCAGGGGAGGGGCATTGGGTGATTGGGTGGGGGCAGGAAGTGTGAGGTGGGTTGAATTAGGGAGTGATAGGGTGGTGGGTACGCATGCTTTACAGGAGTCATTGGTGACCGGGGAGTGTTAGTGACTTACCGGAATCCAGTCCTCCCAATTATTCCAGTCAGGGCCCTCAGGATGCCCAAGACCTTCTCCTCCCATGATGGGAGAAGGTGGGAGCCCACCGCCAGTCTTGATGATGGCAATGTGGTGTCATGATGCCATGGAATTCACCTTACCCGCAGGTCGTTCCACCTCTTTCAGATGTCCTCCCTTGTGTGTGTGGATGGTTGCCCACTGCCTTGACCCTGTCGACGATCCTCCACCATAACTCAATTTTCCTGGCTATGGATGTTTGCTGGACCTGTGCTCCGAACACATGTGGCTCTACCCTGACAATTTCATTGACCATGACCCTCAACTTTTCATCTGTGAATTGTGGGTGCTTTTGAGGGGACATGGGGGTAGTGAAGTGGATTGTGGGGGAGGGTGTTTGGTGCTTGATGGGGTGTGTGTGGTGGTTTGTGGTGTTTGTGTGCAGTTGTGCTGTATGTGACGTGTGAGTGTGGCAGTGGATTTGTGCTATCTATTGGCTATAGCTGTATCTCCGGAACTGTGTGAATCGTTCCTTTTGCAATGGATTGTGGGATGTGTGGGGGAGTATTTTATAGTGGTGTGTGTGGGTGTATCTGATGTGTTTATGTGTCTCAGGCGTGGGGTATTCGTACTGTCCAATGCGGCTTTGGGTTCTTTTGGAGGTGTATTTGTGAGCGCAGCTGGTTGCACTGCCAATTGTTTACCCCCGTGGAAGGACCACTGTTTTGATTTGTGGGTCATTATTTGGAGGGCGGAATGTTGTCGGTGTGGCTGTGCTGGTGGTGGGACCACCTATCTCCCGCCCTCGGCCGGCTTGGCGATGTCAGATTTGTGGCTGTTTTTGGGCAGTCTTCAGTATGTGACTTGTAATACGAAGGTCAGGATACCGCCAACAGTGGTGGTCTTTTGGCGGCCACCACTACGGCGGTCTTCCGAAAAGGCTGCCAAACTCGTAATGAGGGCCAACAATGTTACAAGCACTCTCACACCTACACAGACAGTCTCACACTCATTCTCACACTATCAGCACCACTATTTTAAAAAGGATCGGGCTTCTTTAATTCTATTTGCAACACTGTACAGTGTTGGTGTCTTTCATTGTGAGAGAGAGCCTAATGAAAGGATTCCTAACACTTTTTCCCCAGAAATCTGGGGGTAATATCTAAGTATGCGTGGGAAAAATAATATAAATACCCAATAAACCCAAACATTACACTCAAGTTATAGTTCTAAAATACACTTAAACCTTAGAAGTTTAACCCCTTCGCTGCCAGGCCTTTTCCCCCTTCTGTGCCGAGCCTTTTTTTGGCTATTTGGGGCAGTTCGCCCTTAGGCCCTCATAACTTTTTGTTCACATAAGCTACCCACGCCAAATTTGCGTCCTTTTTTTCCAACATCCTAGGGATTCTAGAGGTACCCAGACTTTGTGGGTTCCCCAGAAGGAGGCCAAGGAATTAGCCAAAATACAGTGAAAATTTCGTTTTTTTCAAACAAATTGGAAAAAGGGGCTGCAGAAGAAGGCTTGTGGTTTTTCCCCTGAAAAGGGCATCAACAAAGGGTTTGCGGTGCTAAAATCATCAGCTTCCCAGCTTTCAGGAACAGGCAGACTTGAATCAGAAAGCCCAATTTTTTAACACAATTTTGACATTTTACTGGGACATACCCCATTTTTACGATTTTTTGTGCTTTCAGCCTCCTTCCAGTCAGTGACAGAAATGGGCATGAAACCAACGCTGGATCCCAGAAACCGCAACATTTCTGAAAAGTAGACAAAATTCTGAATTCAGCAAGGGGTAATTTGTGTAGATCCTACAAGGGTTTCCTACAGAAAATAACAACTGAAACAGAAAAATATTGAAATTGAGGTGAAAAAAACATAAATTTTTCTCTACGTTTTACTCTGTAACTTTTTCCTGCAATGTCAGATGTTCAAGAGCAATATACTGTTACGTCTGCTGGACTCCTCTGGTTGCGGGGATATATAGGGCTTGTAGGTTCATCAAGAACCCTAGGTACCCAGAGCCAATAAATGAGCTGCACCCTGCAGTGCGTTTTCATTCTATACCGGGTATACAGCAATTCATTTGCTGAAATATATAGAGTGAAAAATAGCTATCAAGAAAACCTTTGTATTTCCAAAAAGGGCACAAGATAGGGTGTTGAGGAGCAGTGGTAATTTGCACATCTCTGAATTCCGGGGTGACCATACTAGCATGTAAATTACAGGGCATTTCTCAAATAGATGTCTTTTTTACACACTCTCTTATATTTGGAAGGAAAAAATGTAGAGAAAGACAAGGGGCAATAACACTTGTTTTGCTAATCTATGTTCCCCCAAGTCTCCCGATAAAAATAATACCTCACTTGTGTGGGTAGGCCTAGCGCCCGCGACAGGAGACGCCCCAAAACGCAACGTGGACACATCACATTTTTTTAAAGAAAACAGAGGTGTTTTTTGCAAAGTGCCTACCTGTAGATTTTGGCCTCTAGCTCAGCCGGCACGTAGGGAAACCTACCAAACCTGTGCATTTGTGAAAACTAGAGACCTAGGGGAATCCAAGATGGGGTGACTTGTGGGGCTCTGAACAGGTTCTGTTACCCAGAATCCTTTGCAAACCTCAAACTTTGGCTAAAAAACAAATTTTCCTCAAGTTTTGGTGACAGAAAGTCCTGGAATCAGAGAGGAGCCACAAATTTCCTTCCACCCAGCGTTCCCCTAAGTCTCCCGATAAAAATGATACCTCACTTGTGTGGGTGGGCCAGGTGCCTGCAACAGAATAAGGCCCAAAACTTGTAGAGATAGAGGGGATAGCACAGCGAGTTTATAAGGACATATTCTTTTATACATCTTTAGACTGACTCTGCTTTGGGGACCCACATAAGTGAGGTGTCATTTTACTTGGGAGACTGAGGGGAACACTGGGAGCAGGAATTGTGTGCTGGAGCGGTGATCCTACTAAGAAAAGTCAGGAAAATATGCTTTTTTAAGCAAATTGAGGTTTACAGAGGAGTCTGGGTAAGAAAATGTTGGGGGATCCACTCAAGCCACACCTCTCTGGACTCCTTGGGGTGTCTAGTTTTAAAAAATGTCTGGGTTTGGTAGGTTTCCGTAGATGAAGGCCGCACCCAGGACCAAGAACATAGGTTCCCCCTCTCCCCCAAACACAGGTAGTTTTGTAATATATCATTTTGATGTGTCCACATACGTCCGTGATGTGCCAAACACTAAAAGTGTGAAAAGAAACGCACTTAGGTTATGTGAAAAAGACCCCTCACCCACCAACCAAGTTGGTGGCATGCTTCATCATCGGGGTCCCACCCGAGGTACCTAGCGTGTCACAGGTGTACTGCGACGCCTGATTACAGCGGAGCAGGTTTTGTCATTTTTACCACACATACTGGTTGGATTTGGCACGAGGGTGAGTGATGGTTCAGTGGATTAAATTTTATTAACAAGAGATTTCACAAAAATGAAATGCACTGTTAATAACTGAAAGGCAAAAAACTGAACCAATGACTCACAGCTCGTGAGCTGTAAAGCCGCGACAAGGCACCAACCGCCTTACAGTCCATTCACACACCTTTCATACATGACACGCACAAGACCATTCACACCGCCAGCCACGGGCCCAGCACATTACAACACTCACATCGACAGACAGACAGCGCCACTCAAGGGCCCATCACTTACATACGCCCACATGCCTGATACAACAATCATACCAGCTGATGGGAGTGTGTGGACTGGTGTTTGGCTGGCAGTGTGTTGCAGTAGCCAACAGCAATCAATATGTACACTCTCAGCCAAGCCCCACCCAACACACAATGGCATAATTTTTTTTTTTTTAAACAGAGGAACCCCTAACTAAGTAGAAAGAATTACAAAACTACAAACACAAAAGCTCTAACTAAGTACATGACAGAAATGCTAACCATGAAACTGAACACATTAAAATACAAAACAGACATGAGTTTACACTCATGGTTGTTCCCAGAAATTCTTCTGGGTGGGGTAATTCTTAAAACAACCACCCACACACAGCCCAGGCTTTGAAGGACAATCTGGGCAGTACATTCGAGTCTCCCTCCGGATACCTCTTCGAAAACACACACTACATTTCTTAGCTGGAAAGTCTTTTTTGGGTGTGGGAGGAATGTGCTCAGCAAAGTGGCGATCTTTCAATCTAGCCACATCCTCCACCACTGCTTCTCTAGGAACTCTGGCCTGTTCCACCACAATAAGGCTCCCTGTCACTGACTCCTGAAATTTCACAAATGTCATCTTTGAGTCTGGAGACCTATCCCTAAACACAATAAAAGCATTAAAGGTTGCTAAGTGGAAGAGGTGAATTGCTAACTTCTTATACCAAACGTAAGACTTAAGAATAGCAGTATAAGGTTCCAACCTCTGATCAACTTTATCTACACCTCCCATGTGCTTATTATTATAATCTAAAATGCACACAGGTTTGCGCACTTCAGCAACTTGGCCCCAAACAGTCACTGGGGAAGTACTCTCATCATGGATGGTACTTAGCATGTAGACATCCCTCTTGTCTGAAAATGTCAAAGCTAGCAGCTCATCATTCCGCAAGGTACAGCACTGTCCCCTCCCAAGTTTTTTACAAACAAGCTCCCTTGGATAGCCTTTCCGGTTACAACGAATTGTGCCACAAGCAACAGTGTCCACTTTAAACAATTCCTTGAACATCTGCACTCCAGTGTAGAAGTTATCTACATACAAATGGTGACCTTTGTTGAACAGTCGTCTACCAAGATCCCACACAATTTTCTCAGTAACTCCAAAAGTGGGAGGACAACCAGGGGGTCAATATTGGAATCCCTACCAGTGTAGACACGGAAACTATACACATATCCTGTACTACTTTCAGACAGCATATACAATTGAATTCCATATCGTGCCCTTTTGCTAGGAATGTACTGCCTAAAAACCAAACGACCCTTGAAGAAGACCAAAGACTCGTCCACACTTATCTCTTTGCCTGGAACATAGACCTCCGAAAACCGATCTACAAAATGATCAAGGACAGGCCTAATCTTAAAAAGACGGTCAGAATCTGGGTGATCTCGTGGTAAGGCTAATGCATTGTCAACAAAATGCAGCATCCTAAGAAGAAGCAAATACCGATTACGACTCATGGTCGCAGGAAATATAGCTGTTGCCATCAAGGGACTAGTAGACCAATAAGAAGCCAGTGACGGCTTCCTTATCAACCCCATCAAAAAAGTCAAACCCAAAAACTTTTTTATCTCCTCCAAATTTGTGGGAATTTGTGGGCAGCTCTAGAGTGTGGCCTAAGTCTAGCAGCATTGTCCCTCAAATGCTGCTCCGCATACAAATTAGTCTGCTCAACAATCTCTTCCAAAAACACTTCATCCATGAATAACTCAAAGAAATTGATAGGCAAAAAGTTATCTGTATTGGCGCTACACCCCAGGAGACCAGTAAAGGCAGGCAACTCTTGCTGCTCCATGTTTGGGGCAACCCAGAGATCAGGTCTTATAAAGGGAAACCTTTCAGCCCCAGGTTGCTGCACTAATGGCACATCAGTGTCCTCCCCTAAACAGGCCCTTCATCTGCACTGAGTGTGGCTTCATCATCAGAAGATTCCCCTCCAACAGAAACATCACTGCCAGAATCTCTCACTTCCTCCTCTGCCTCAGATGCAGAGTCCGTCTCATAATCATGATCAGACAATGACTCAAAAAGCATACCAACCACCTGCTGAGCGGTCATCCTGCGGCTAGCCATGATCTTTCCTACTAAAATTAACTGGACAAATTCACCACCAACAACCAGCACTGTGTAAGACAAGTAACAAAGTGTAACTTTGTTAGTAAGAGTTATAAACTCAAAAGCTATACCGCTCACTTGCCTGAAAAAGCTTGATTCACCAGCAACTACTTTGCACAGACACAGCAATCACCAATGATATCCCACTAAAAAGAAAGAAAGAAAGGCAAATTAGAAAATAAGACAAAACAAATATCATTGTGCACAAATCTAAGGACAATTTCACGCACAATCCTGCATTTAGTACACCCCCTACAAACATGTCATTCATGCATGGCAACAATACTCCTTTGGAGTAAATTGTTTTTACTTACCTAAAACATGCAACTGTGCAAACTGCAGGTCAACCACAGCCAAAACCGCAAGAAGCCACAGCAAATAAAGCAAAAGCTTTGAACTAGAACAAAAAGGAGGAATTTTTTTTTTATCACAAATGCAAATACTTCATCAGTTGACAAACACCCCACCATCAAACATTTAGAAATTGGTGCCTAAGTGGATTCTGCCAGAGGGCAGATGGGCTTACTAAAAAAATAGGCCTATCTGCCCCAAGGAGGGCAGAAAATACCTTTAGAGTGTGTCCCCATGGGGAGCGACCCTTGCCCAAGGGGACAGCCCCCAAACAAAAAAAACAAAAAAACACACACAACACTATCCCTGGTGCCTAAGTGGCTTCTGCCCCCCTTGGGGCAGATGGGCCTAAAAATAATAGGCCGATCTGTCCCCAAGGGGTGCAGAAATGGCCTTGGTACATGTGCCTCCAAAGGGGGGCAACTGTTGCCCAAGGGCCCCCCTCCCATCCACTAACACACACACACACTATCCCTGGTGTCTAAGTGGCTTCTGCCCCGCTTGGGGGCAGATGGGCCTAAAACATTAGGCCCATCTGCCCCCCAGGGGGGTAGAAATGGCCAACAGGTCAATGCCCCCCTGGGGGGGGCGCCCCGTACCCAAGGGGACACCCCCCACAAAAATAAACTAATAAAAAAAAATCCCTGGCGTTCTAGTGGTTTCTGCCCCCCTTGGGGGCAGATCAACCTAAAAATAATAGGCCGATCTGTCTCCAAGGGGTGCAGAAATGGCCTCGGTACATGTGCCCCCAAAGGGGGGGCCGACCCTTGCCCAAGGGCCCCCCCTCCATCCACTAACACACACACACACTATCCCTGGTGTCTAAGTGGCTTCTGCCCCCCTTGGGGGCAGATGGGCCTAAGAAAATAGGCCCATCTGCCCCCAAGGGGGGCAGAAATGGCCAACAGTTCAATGCCCCCATTGGGGGAGCGCCCCGTGCCCAAGGGGACACGCCCCCCCCCATAAAAATAAACAAATTTTAAAAAAGTCCCTGGCGTTCTAGTCGTTTCTGCCCCCCTTGGGGCAGATCAGCCTAAAAATAATAGGTTGATCTGCTCCCAAGGGGGGCAGAAATGGCCCTAAAAGACATGCCCCCCAAAGGGGAGCAACCCTTGCCCAAGGGGCCGCCCCCCCCCATACACTACACACAATCCCTGGTGCCTAAGTGGCTTCTGCCCCCTTGGGGGCAGATGGACCTAAAAGAAATGGGCAGAAAAGGCCACCAGTTCTATGCCCCCTTGGGGGGGGGTGCCCCTTGCCCAAGGGGGCACCACCCCACATAAATATGCAAAAAAAACAACATCCCTGGCGTTCCAGTGGTTTCTGCCCCCCATGGGGGTAGATCAGCCTAAAATAGTAGGCCAATCTGCCCTCAAGGGGGGCAGAAATGGCCGTAATTAGTTGCCCCCAAAAGGGGAGCGACCCTTGCCCAAGGGGCCGCTCCCCGACAGTAAAATCCCATTTATAAAAAAAAAAAATGCCTGGCGTCTAGTGGGCATTCCTGCTGCCCGATCGCAATGCGATCGGGCAGCAGGAATGCTCAAAGAGACACCGGGGGAAAGGAAAACCCTTTCCTTTCTCCTGGTGCCTCTTTCTGCAAACCCCCCCACCCACCGGGAAGAGAAACTCACCTCTTCCTCTCTCGCCGCACAGGAAGCAAATGGCTTCCTGTGCGACGGGCACCCGATAATGAAGTCAGCACGCGATCGCGCGCTGACGTCATTATGGGGGGGTCGGGGGTGGAAGGGGAAGGGCTTTCCCTTCCATCCCTGCCTTTGGGGGGCTGGGGGGAAGCACACAGAGGGAGCGAGAGCGCTCCCTCTGGGCTGTGTGCCGAGGACGTAGTGGTTACGTCCTCGGCACAGCAGCACTGTGCCGAAGGACGTAACCACTACGTCCTCGGCACAGAACGGGTTAATGAAAATACAAAAGGTTAAAGAGACATTTAAGTTAGGAAATAGAATAAAGAAAATAGAGAAAACTAAAGGTTACATTGACGGTATAGTTAGCAAATAGAATTTGAAAAACCTTAGAAATTGACTGAAAAAAACCAAAGGTTACAGGGACGTTATAGTTAGGAAATAGAATTTAAAAAAAACCTTAGAAATTCACTGAAAAAAACAAAGGTAACATGGACATTATAGTTAGGTTCTGAATTTGCTCATACAAAACCATAGAAATTCAGCAGTTGTAGTAACCAGAGCTAACTCAAACTTGTGCTCCCATAATGCACTGCTTCTCACCTCACATATTACATCACTCATGACATGGTTTGTGACATCACTGATGACATCTCATATGACTGAGAACCAGATCAATATAACACTGGGGGGCACTTTCCCACTACTGTCATGCATGGCAGTCCTACGCACAAGGAGAGATATCATAATACCAGAATTCCAAAAGATATTCTGTAATTTAGCATTAATGGTTGCTAGATGAGACATTGTTCAGAGCTGGGCACCAACGGTGAAGATCTGGAAAATATGGATTGGGTACTATTTGCTGACAAATTGGTATATGAGAGAAGGGGTTGCTCCAAAAAAGTTTGAAACGTTTGTCAGAGAGATCAGGGGCTGAACTCTTACAACCATTCTGAAGTCGCTCCAGAATAGAATGACCATCAGCTGACATACAGATGGTGCTAGGAGTGATACAGGATTCCTGAGACAAATGATATGAATGGTCATATCATTTAGACTTTGCACTATATTAAATACATCATGTATTGTGAATCCACAAAACAAGAATTCCGTGATGGGTTATCTATGTACGTGGGTTGTAATTATTCAGTGTTGAAATAATCAACATGTAATTGAGAAATGTATGTTAATATTTAAAAATAAATAAAGCACATTCTAAGATGGCCACCAATCTGGTACGATCCGTGAGCCTCAATATTAAAAAATATATTAATGTCTAAGAACGTGTTGAGGTATTACAGCTCTTACTCGAAGGGAGTGTTTGTATGTATCCTCAGTGCTTTTTGTTTTTTTAGAAGACTTTTATTCCCCAGCCCTGTAATAAAGTTCATAAGTCCAACTCACTCTATAGCTAATACATTTATTTAGCTATATTTAAATAGAAAGACCAAATCTATTTATTTGTGATGTGTATGAGACACGTTTAGTTTATTATGATATTTGTTATTTAAAGCACATTTTGGAATTAATTGTCTATAGTATTTATTAACCGAAACAAAAAAACAATTGCTATATTGTACAAATCTTTGTACGTTTTAATTCGTTTAAATGTTTTATTCTGCTACCTGCAATCCATCTAAATGAAGTAAATGTGTTGTCATTACACGCCACCCAACAGAACCTATTCTTAGCTAAACCTGAAAAATGCTCCCCCACCATTGTCCGTTATCAAAGGGACACTGCTTTTCATTGACTAACATTGCAATCTAGTATTCTATACAGCTGGAAATTAATTGTGATAAAACTTTTCACTCATGTTTTAAAGTTATTTGTAAGACCCAAAGTCTTGGAGAGTGCTTTGATTTTTGGAGTATAAGGACCTAGGATTGGTCCATTGGTTGCCAAAACAACTCTCTATGTATGACGCTCCTTGTCATGTCCACGAAGGGCTGTGATCAGGAAGTTGCATACTTAATTTTCTATATTTTAATAATGTTAGCACTTTGTCCCACACCTTTTACTCTTCAGTCAGAGCCTTCCTGTTAATTATATGCATGGTATCCTCAAACCTGGATTCATGGAGAGTCTCAAAGGACAGCAGACTATTGGTTCTCTGAAACATTTGTATTTACTTCCTATTTTCACTGTTTTTCACCCTTCTCAGTTGCCTTTAAGTAAAGCACATCCATCATTTGGTTTAATATTGACATACTCTGCCATCAGTACTTTAGACAAGTAGGTGTTGTGGTGGTCTGTTTAATCATTAAAGTTCACCAAGAATTATTTAATAATTCTGTATAGGAGGAGAAAATACTAGATTTCCAAAAACTAGATGTCGGATGGAAAAGTACCCTGCATGATGATGGGCATTTACTTCTGCTCCGAGTATCCCAGCTGCATGAATGTCTGGATGCCTGACACCAGTCTTTGGTCATAGGCAATCACAGATCATGCATGTGGCAATTATCGATGCCAGTCTGAAGGTAATGTGGTCTTGTTAAACCGTGAGGGGTGCATCAAACGCTACCTTTGTAATGGTATAGGGCTACTGCCTTACCAGGAGTTAAGTGACACGAGCATGGTGATGGCAGCATACATGGTTTGTGTTTAGTAGTGATTGGTAGTGTGAGAAGACCTTTTTGCATGTGTTGAGGGAGTGGTGCCCATGGGCGAACATATGCTAACTTCGGTTGCTCTGTACTTGACATACCCTTGACATACATTGTGATTCTGTGTAGCGGCAGATAGTTTGTAATACTTGTACATTCTTGGATGGATGTATGCTTGTACATAGTGCATATCGTGGAGGTATGTGAGTTCCATTGTGGAAGCCCAAGGCCTGGAAAAGCTAGTGGAGTGGAGGACTGTAACCCCGAGAGAAGAGATGTGGATTGCTGACATTCCTCAGAAATGGGTTGGGAACACACACAGTGGAGGAAGAGGAGCAGGGCATCCTCTGTGCATCCTCTGTGCATATCAAAGGTATCCTTGATCTCAGGAAGCGTTACTGGTTAGTTGGGCCTGAGCTCCTTGTCAGGGAGATGGTGGGTGTGATAAAGTTGACACTGTAGAACCAGGGAATCGTGAAAGAGGGGGCAGCGTAGGTCTTTGAACTTTTATGAGCATTTATCAAAGAAGGCTGACAGCCAGGTGCTATCACTGTTGCTCTCTTGGCCTGTATTGTGGGTCAGTCAAAATCGGAGCCAGTCCTGCTATGGCAGACTGCCCCCTTAACAAAGGACAGGGCTGAAAAGAGGGCACTTGAAAGAAATTGACACCAATGACAGGAATATCAAAAGACCAGACACTAAATCACATCTGTGTCTGGATTTGCACTACAAAGGTGGGAGCATGAGTCTCCGAGGTTGTTCAACAGAACTATTCAATAGCCGGAAATTATAACGTTAGTCGTCCTCGAAACAATTTGTCTGCGTAGCTTCCTGTTTGGAATCCTGCCACTAATTGTCAATAGGTATGCAATAGTTCATGACTTGAATATACAGACACATGCGGTTGCCACACTTTGCACGATGTGAGCAACATATTACACTAAGCTCACATACTTTAATTTCCCTTTCATTTCACAAGATTATCCACTCTTCAGGGAGCATGACTGATAGGAATTTAATATTGAGGGAATCCAGACGAAGTTAATACCTTAACAAGCAAATTTCTAGACTGTGTTTTACATCCTAATTGTATATGTTATGAGGGAAATGTATACATAAATTCGACATAGAATGAGACTAATTAAATATTATTGGAAAAGCTATTCAGCTACAAAAATGTGTCTATATTTCATTGATACAAGTTTAGCATAAGGTGGCAGTAAAGCAATTCTATGATGGTCAGTAGGGTCTAGGGTCCAGGGATTTTAAGAGTGGGATGCAATTTCATGATCAACTATCCAACCACAGTTGTTCAACGATTTTCAGTGTAATATTTCAATCGTTTCTTCACCAGTTGCATGAATCTCTGTGCAAGATGCCAAGGTCAAAGAGTACAAGAAGAACCCGAATCCCTGACAAGCCAAACTATAGCCTTAACCTTTGGAGCATAATGAAGAACTGCATCGGCAAGGAGCTGTCCAAGATCCCCATGCCTGTAAGTCAGCTCTTCTGTGCTACATTCCTATTTTCTTGTTGTAATTCAGGATCCCCGTCGTTGCATACTTTTAAGTATTAAACTAGGTCTGAGTAAAGAAAGCATATGGCAGGACGAAATAGTATGATACTGACCACTGATAGACCAAAGGACATATCCTACAAAAATCAAAGTGGCAGAGAAAATCCTATGTGACTCCTGTTTAAAATGTCTATTAAGCAGTTTTAGAAGTAGAAAAAGAGGATTTGTTATGTAGGAAAGATAGTATGGAGATTTATATTAAAAATACAGAAATGTAAAGGTGAAAACAGATGTTTCTGTATATTGTGTTTAGGGAATCCTGAATTATGTGCATGATCAAATTTGATCTTAATCACTATTGTTATAAATCATTGTATGTTATTAATTCTGAAATGTGTGCAATCCCTTCTTTGCAGTCGCAGGTTTTGCTCTTTCCCTGGTCCTTTCCCTCCAGAGTTCTTTTTCTCTATCCTTTTTGGTCCACCCAACATATTCATAAATAAAAGTTTCACATTTGTAAAATATAACACAGATGTGCTGAATAGATGCTGGCAAAGTTGCCTACTTTCATTGGTCCCATCTGATGGCCCCATTTCAAAGCACTTGATTGGGCTGATGTGTGGATTTATCCTATCCCCTTACGCCACCCATCCAACACTATCTCCCTTATTTGATCAGTCTGCCTGCACAATTGGCATTACTCCCATGCAAAGCACTTGCCTTAAAATTGTCTAGGACTGGAGAGTTAGAATGGGAATTTGCCTGGGCCAATAATAATGTGGGGAATGTTTTCTCTCCATATCCAAGGTTTTATGCATTCTTGTCTTTATGAAAACATTCTCACTATGTTTTGGAGAGAGAGCTTATGTGGAAGGGAGATGAGGGTTGAGCAGTTGCCCCCTTGAAGCATTCACAGAAATTTAGGAAGGACGGCATGAAATGGGGGGCAAGGCTGATGTATATAATCTTCCTCATTGTTTTGTATTTGTATAGCTTGTTCATCTGCATAATATACTGGCAGTAGCAAGAGACCTTAAGATACAGATTTTAATGTTTAAAATGCATTTTGAACAGGTCACCCAATTGACAAACAGCATTTCCTTTTTTAGGTCGACGCATGCGCTGTCTGCAAGAAATGCTGAATTCAGTCTATGGGCTTTAACCACACCCACTATTGCCATTGGTTCTTTGTTGTGCTTGTCTTAAATGCTTCCTTTTCATTGGTGTATTTTTCTAAATGTCCCGCCTTTGTGTGCTTAGTTCCCTCACAGGCGATTTCACTAAGTGAACATTTTTGTTGGCCATCACACTATGTTCACACGCGTTCATTCTTCCTCCCATTACAGCATGTCACGGCCCCTCCTCCCATCTGGGCATTGCAGCCTTAGTGTTCTTTTGGTTGTCCATAGAAATGTGTTCACTTCAGTGAAAACACTGTGTTTAGAAAGGCACCAAAGGTTTCAGGTTTTGTTTGTTCTTGTGCCTCTGCTCAGGTATACTTAATTGATGTTTTTCAAGCCACTTTTCCCTCCACTGCTGTTTTTGAAATAATTGGCTCTGTCTACGTGTTTTGCAGACATGCACTCATCAACTTTTAGTCTTCCTCTTTCTAAAGTCCTATAAACAGGTCTGCTTGCTGCTTCTCTGGTCCGATCTGTAATTCCTCATTCTAAGTCCTCTAGACAATGCTGCAGCTGCTTCTCTGGAACCAGTAGTAATGCCTCATTCTAAGTCCTCTAGACAGTGCTGCAGCTGCTTTCCTGGCACCAGCAGCAATTCCTCATTCTTAGTCCTGTAGAAAATGCTGCAGTTGCTTCTCTGGTCTCAGTGGCAATTCCTCATTCTTAGTCCTGTAGAAAATGCTGCAGCTGCTTCTGTGGTCTCAGTGGCAATTCCTCATACTTAGTCCTGTAGGAAGTGCTGCTAGCTGCTTCTCTGGTCCCATCGGTAACTCCAACATTCTGATGGCTACAACTACCTGTGGATTCCTCACCTAATGAATACTCCCATTGCGCCAGCATTCGACGGAAATCTTCTTCCTAGCTTCTGCATGTCGACGAGGACGTTACAATTGCCCACGCGATGCAGTCTGACGTCATACAGGCAATAAGAGGTCCTCGCCGACGTGCCGACGTCAGTTCCCTTTTTTCCGTGCCATTCGAAACGGTTATCTTCGAGGGAGCTACTGTTGCTGTATCGACAGTTACAGTGTGTTTTTGGCTATTTTTACTTTGGGACATTACAATGTCGCAAAGAAAGTCAGGATTCAAGCCCTGCCGTGAGTGTGGTGGCAAAATGTCGGTAACGGACCCACATTCGGACTGCTTGTGGTGTCTTAGTTCCGACCACGATGTTGATAAGTGCGATTCTTGTCAACATATGAATCCTAAGGCCCTGAAAGAGCGTGCGGCCAAGCTTTTTCTTGCGAAATTGAAAAAGAAGGAGAAGAGACATCACCGAAAGTCGCCGTCACCGAAGTCTCATCGGCGTCATCGGGACTCCCGGCGTCGTCGAGAATCACGGCGCGGGTCGAGTAGGGAGAGGTCTCGATCGAGGTCTCCATCAACTCAACGTCGAAAGACTTGGGAAGTCAGTCCCACTGTCACTCCCCAGCCGACGACGCCGTTACCATCTCCGGCTTCACCGACTTCACCCATGTCATCGGGCCATCCTCCTTCAGTGTTCAAGGTTCCGCAGCCTCAGATGTTTTCTCCGTCTTTGCAGACGTCGAGACCGGCGTCGGTGTCACCTTCGAACCAGGCACCCCAGTACCCGGCTTTCCCGGCCCCTGGAGCTGATAGTACCGCATTCCTGAATGCGATGTTTTCCATCTTCCAACAGATGGCTCCAGGTGGTGGACCCAACACAAAACTAGGGGAAACCCTATAACTCTAACCTGCCCAGGGTAAATACAACAAAAAGGCAAAAAATGACAGGTAGGGACCAATTTAGTACTAAGTTATAAGAACAGTCCTTAATTCTGTTACTTCTGGGTTTATTTCTTTTTCATATTTATTTCCAAAAAGAATTTAATATAGCAAAAAGGATCTATGGTGATCTAATGTAAGACTTAATACACATCACATAAATAAATATAAACAAAATATTACTCACAATACACAAACAATAAATTACATATAAAATGTTTAACAATATAAAAAAAAGAAACCATCTTGAGATGGTGCCCTACGTATTTGAAAAGTGGTCACTATTATGTCACTCCGCATGTGATCCACTGCTATTTGCTAAGGCACTGGGCTTTTCGTGTACTCAACGATTACTGTGTTGTGTATTTCTTTCACACAAGCGTGATATCGTGCATCTCAAATCTTTACAATATGGTCCATTATTTAGCAAGCCCAATCCACTTGCAATACAAGGAAGTCAACGCGTTTCGGCCAACTTATTTATGGCCTCATCAGGACTGGAGAAGGGCAATCATAGTTCTAGAAAAACAATCACAAAAACCTATTTCAGATATACATTCATATATACGTTAAATAAACAAATAAACAAATAAAGGTGTATGTTACATGCCAACAGAAAATTTATATTATATCAAGCTTTTTTCAAGAGAATATTAGCTCCATTTTAAAAGTATTACCTCCTTAGCAAGCAAACAAATGATAACTTTATGTCTAACTGTGACACACTCCTTGAAACCTTTTAGAGTTGTCAGAATTGACTTGCCAAATGCCTACTTTATTAGTATTGCAAACAGCTCCTATCTTTACCTTAATTGTAGGAGGAGAGTGGAGAAACCCATCCTGTCCAATGTCCTTAAGAAATCAACAAGCGGTTGCTGTTTCAAGTTGCCGCAATGCGGCTTGTATCGGCTCCCTAGTAGGAGAACAAAACCTCGAATCAGAGCTATGCAAGTCTTTATTACAGGCTGACGACTTAAGCCGGTGAAATAAGCACTTAACCACGAATCTATATAGTTGGTTACCGTTATAACGAGTCCGGCGTGTACTGAATATTCTTGTCACGTCGGCGAGTTTAATTCTGAGCGCGTCTTCCGTGTGGGGAACGTTGCTAAGAGACGTCACGCGCTACAAGCGTGCTGACGTCTTAAAATAGCAAGGTCAATCGCCATTAGAAACAGGTAGCTTAGTACATTGTCAATCAAAGTAACGGCCCGCTACAGTGGCGCCGCGGCCATCTTAAAGCAGGAAAAGCCTGTACTTATATCATTTGAAAATAAGTGTTGGATGCTGCACTTTTCACAAACACCCAAATGTCGATTTGTAATATCCAAAATATATTTTTAAACATTTAAAACCGAACTAGCTGGAGATGGTATTACTAATGCAACTAGCCTCTACCTGACTCGTCTGTCGTAATTAAAGTCTCTATATTTGGGAACACTGGCCTACTGCTATTGTTAATTCGGCCATCTTTCAAGTACTTGCATATTCAGAACGCTAACCGTAGGTAATCTTAGACCGAATCTCCTTACTCCTCTGGGTCATATTATAGAGGGTATAAAATAAAAGATGAACAATCAACAATATATGTTTTTCAGGCCTACGTAGTCAACCTATATATTTCATTTCAATAATCTCCTACTTTCTTTACTGCTCTATAGATTACTGAGCATAGTACATTCTAGTTATATACATACAACCACATCTAAGGGATTTCTTGACGTGAATATAGAGTCTCACTTAATTAGAGCCCACATTTCATCATCATCATTTAGTCCGGTTCTAGCTGTATGGAATCTCTCAATAAATCTTGCTTCCATCTTTTGTAATTTCTTTGTCGTTGTTAGTCCATCCCGTTTGGGTTGTATTGCCAACAGTACTGTCCACCATATATCTTCAGCTGTGTGCCCGCAGTCCTGAAAATGCTCGACTAATGGGGCTCCATTGACTCCACATTTAATTCTAGATCGATGTTGAAGGATCCTGGTTGTTATTAGTTGTGTAGTCTGTCCAATGTACGCTTTACCGCATGGGCACATGATGCAATAAATCACATTTTTAGTGTTACAGTTAGTAAAGTCATTCTGTACATGTGTTCTACCATTTATTTTAACCTCTTTAGTGTCTTGTGTATATTGGCATGCTAAACATTTTCCACATCTATAATGCCCTTGGATTGCTGGTAGTTGTAACAGAGTTCTCAGATCTTTCTTTCTTTCAGTTTGTGGCTGTACTGCCTTAACCCATTGGTCTTTTAAACTACGTGCCTTCTTGAACGAAAAAAGTGGTTTGTCTATATTCAACTCGCTGATAATCTTCCAATTACGTTCAATGATGGACCGTATTTTATTTGCCTTAGGGCTGAATGTGATTAAGGGAACATCTTTTGTTTTTTCTTTCGGGATCAGTAGTGTTTCTCTCGGGGTAAACCACGCTCTTTTAGCTGCATTTTTGACTAATTTCCTAGGATATCCTCTATCAATAAGTTTCTTAGTCAGTTCCTCTGCATTTTCAAAATAGTCATTTTTTTCAGTACAATTCCTCCTAATCCTTAAAAATTGACCATAAGGTAAATTTTGTTTAAGTGTACGGGGATGTCCGCTTGAAAAATGTAGCAGAGTGTTACGATCTGTAGGTTTTTTATACAGACTGACTGCTAATTTGCCATTTTTGTTCCATATCCATAAATCAAGAAAATTGATTTTGGCTTTATCTCTGCTCATAGTAAATTTGAAATCAACTGTGCGGTGATTAAG
Source organism: Pleurodeles waltl (assembly GCF_031143425.1). Classification (NCBI taxonomy): domain Eukaryota; kingdom Metazoa; phylum Chordata; class Amphibia; order Caudata; family Salamandridae; genus Pleurodeles; species Pleurodeles waltl. Next base: position 739,472,419 of record NC_090450.1, on the reverse strand, counting down.
CCAATCATGAAATGCTTCTAGAGTTTCTTCCGTCCCTTGCCAAACCATCATAATATCATCAATGTACCGGAACCAATGATTTATGTGTTTTCTGAAAGGATTGATTTGTGGATAGACCCATTTTTGTTCAAAGTAGTCCATCACCAAGTTAGCGATCTCTGGGGCGAAACTACATCCCATCGCTACGCCTTTAACTTGGCAGTATAACTGGTCTTTATATTTGAAAAAGTTGTTTGTCAAACAAAGAGTAGCCAACTCCACTAAGAATTCTGTTGGAGGGGTATGTGGTTGAATATTATTATTCAAAGTAATTTTAATGATCTCAATTGCCTCGTCTTGTGGGATATTAGTGTACAGTGACTCAATATCAAACGTAACCAAAAGTTGGTTGCTCTCTTCGTATGTGAGATTTTCTAACTTGGTGATGATATCCATTGAATCTCTTACATACGCCGATGTTTTGGCTACAGCTGGTTTTATAAATACATCTACAAGTTGGGCAAGAGGTTCCAAAATAGAGCCACAAGCTGATACTATTGGTCTCCCCGGTGGATGCTCTAAGCTTTTGTGGATCTTAGGTAGAATATAAAAACAAGGAACTCTTTCATCTGTCTGGTTTAAAAAATTATATTCTTTTTTGCTTATCCACCCCTGTTATTTTGCTCTAACTGTAAGTGTTTCAATTTTGTTCTTGACCTGTTTAGGTATATCATCCTGTATTTCTCGGTAATGGAGTAAATTACTCAATTGCCTCCTGACTTCCAGGTTATACTGTTCTTTCCCCCAGATCACAATCCCACCTCCTTTATCTGCCGGTTTTATGATGATTTCTTGGTTTTCCGCCAAATCACTGATGGCTTCTTTTTATATTCTGGAACAATTGTCATTGAAATAGGTTCTTTTAGAGTTGAGTAAATCTAGTTCTTTCAACACTAAATTTTCAAATATTTTAATTTCTTCAGGTAAGTCATTTCTCTCTGGTAGGAAACTGGATCTAGGTCTAAGGCCACTGTCCTCATTACCATCTTGTGTTGGAGATGCACTAAAGAAAGCTCTAAGTCTGACCTTACGAAGAAATTTCAATATTTCTGTTTTACTTTCCACAGGGTCTTGGTTCCTAATAGGAACAAATGATAATCCTTTACCCAACACATGTTTTTCTATTGGCGTTAGGGGATGTGACGACAGATTATAAATGGGAATTGGGTCTTCTGGTCTCATTATTGTCGTCGGTAAGCCCTCCTTCTGGTCCGAAAAAAATTGTGATCTTGAAATTGACCTCTGGAGTTGCCTCCCCCTCTCGACCCTCTGCGGCTGCCTCTGCCTAAAAAAGGTTGTGCCATAGAGTAAGCGCCCTGTGTTTCTGACTCGGATTCAGAAGATGTATCTGAGAAAGAGATACATTTTTTTCGTGATCTTGTTTGAAATTGCAGGTTAAGGTTATTGGGGTTATTGTTTTTATAAAAGTCTTCTCTTAAGTAGGGGTAAGTATGTAGAATATCAAAATTCTTTATATCTTGAGCTAATTTGGTTGTCTTTTGGCTGATCATATTGGTTTTGAAGTCTGCTATAATTTTATTAACTGAATCCAACAGTTGCTGGGCATTTTGTATGGTGTTATCTGCCGATATCTCTTGTTCAAGGGTGGCTATTTCTTTTAGTTCACACTCACTGATCTTTAGAGCTGTTTCAACCGATAAAGCTAACCAATCACGAGAACATTTGGTGCCTACCCCGCTGAATTGTGTCAAATATTTTGGGTCACCAGTGAAAATCACCTGAATATTTTTGACTTGTAAACCTAGTGGGATTGTGTTATTTTTTAGATGTTCGAGTAGTACCTGTGCATGTAATTGGGTTCTTGTATTTTTCTTTTTAAGTTGTTTTAGTCTCTCTACTTTATCAAATTTTGGAGTCTCACTTAATGGAGATTCTCCGCTTAGGAGTGAGGGTAATTCCAAAAGCTTCGAAATTTGTTCGTCAGTATAGCACACTGTTTGGTGATCTGACATATTATCTCCAAGGAACAACGTTATAAGCTTTATTAATTATCTGTGGCACTACACCTAAAGGACAACCAATTGCATCCTTTTTGACTAAGTATTATATTTTATTCACCCTCCAACTCGTGGGGGTAGAGTATTTCTCATATGACTGAATAATTCCCTCACACCTGACAAGGTGTACAACGATTCAACACAAAACTAGGGGAAACCCTATAACCCTAACCTGCCCAGGGTAAATACAACAAAAAGGCAAAAAATGACAGGTAGGGACACATTTAGTACTAAGTTATAAGAACAGTCCTTAATTCTGTTACTTCTGGGTTTATTTCTTTTTCATATGTATTTCCAAAAAGAATTTAATATAGCAAAAAGGATCTATGGTGATCTAATGTAAGACTTAATACACATCACATAAATAAATATAAACAAAGTATTACTCACAATACACAAACAATAAATTACATATAAAATTTTTAACAATATAAAAAAAAGAAACCACCTTGAGATGGTGCCCTACGTATTTGAAAAGTGGTCACTATTATGTCACTCAGCATGTGATCCACTGCTATTTGCTAAGGCACTGGGCTTTTCGTGCACTCAACTATCACTGTGTTGTGTATTTCTTTCACACAAGCGTGATATCGTGCATCTCAAATCTTTGCAATATGGTCCATTATTTAGCAAGCCCAATCCACTTGCAATACAAGGAAGTCAACGCGTTTCGGCCAACTTATTTATGGCCTCATCAGGACTGGAGAAGGGCAATCATAGTTCTAGAAAAACAATCACAAAAACCTATTTCAGATATACATTCATATATACGTTAAATAAACAAATAAACAAATAAAGGTGTATGTTACATGCCAACAGAAAATTGATATTATATCAAGCTTTTTTCAAGAGAATATTAGCTCCATTTTAAAAGTATTACCTCCTTAGCAAGCAAACAAATGATAACTTTATGTCTAACTGTGACACACTCCTTGAAACCTTTTAGAGTTGTCAGAATTGACTTGCCAAATGCCTACTTTATTAGTATTGCAAACAGCTCCTATCTTTACCTTAATTGTAGGAGGAGAGTGGAGAAAACCATCCTGTCCACTGTCCTTAAGAAATCAACAAGCGGTTGCTGTTTCAAGTTGCCGCAATGCGGCTTGTATCGGCTCCCTAGTAGGAGAACAAAACCTCGAATCAGAGCTATGCAAGTCTTTATTACAGGCTGACGACTTAAGCCGGTGAAATAAGCACTTAACCACGAATCTATATAGTTGGTTACCGTTATAACGAGTCCGGCGTGTACTGAATATTCCTGTCACGTCGGCGAGTTTAATTCTGAGCGCGCCTTCCGTGTGGGGAACGTTGCTAAGAGACGTCACGCGCTACAAGCGTGCTGAAGTCTTAAAATAGCAATGTCAATCGTCATTAGAAACAGGTAGCATAGTACATTGTCAATCAAAGTAACGGCCCGCTACAGTGGCGCTGCGGCCATCTTAAAGCAGGAAAAGCCTGTACTTATATCATTTGAAAATAAGTGTTGGATGCTGCACTTTTCACAAACACCCAAATGTCGATTTGTAATATCCAAAATATATTTTTAAACATTTAAAACCGAACTAGCTGGAGATTGTATTACTAATGCAACTAGCCTCTACCTGACTCGTCTGTCGTAATTAAAGTCTCTATATTTGGGAACACTGGCCTACTGCTATTGTTAATTCGGCCATCTTTCAAGTACTTGCATATTCAGAACGCTAACCGTAGGTAATCTTAGACCGAATCTCCTTACTCCTCTGGGTCATATTATACAGGGTATAAAATAAAAGATGAACAATCAACAATATATGTTTTTCAGGCCTACGTAGTCAACCTATATTTTTCATTTCAATAATCTCCTACTTTCTTTACTGCTCTATAGATTACTGAGCATAGTACATTCTAGTTATATACATACAACCACATCTAAGGGATTTCTTGACGTGAATATAGAGTCTCACTTAATTAGAGCCCACATTTCATCATCATCATTTAGTCCGGTTCTAGCTGTATGGAATCTCTCAATAAATCTTGCTTCCATCTTTTGTAATTTCTTTGTCGTTGTTAGTCCATCCGGTTTGGGTTGTATTGCCAACAGTACTGTCCACCATATATCTTCAGCTGTGTGCCCGCAGTCCTGAAAATGCTCAGTCCTTCGGGCCCTTTGTTCTTCAACATGGGTGCTCCGGCTCCACTTCGACCGGCACCCTTTATGCCCTTTCTCCCCCTGGGGAACGTGGGCTCGGCGCCAGTATCGGCTCCGGTAGCTTCGGCTCCTGAGGCTTCGGCTCCTATGGCTTCGGCTCCTGCGGCTTCGATGTCTCAGCCAGTGACGCCGACTAGACTTCCTCCGACTCCGGGACAGTCTTCACACCGACCGGCTCCTCGTTCGGCGCCGAAGAGAACTATGGTGCCTGTAGACCCGGCGTCTGCCGGATCCGAGGATTGGCGTCATTCTTCGATGTCCGCTGGCGCCATGTCGACGCCGAGGATAGAGGAGAGGCTGCACTCGAGGAGGCTTGCTCTTCGCCTCCTTGAAGAGCAGGAATACCAGAGGCAAGCCTTGGAGGAAGGGGAGATCGAGGACTCTCGTGAGGGTCTCCATGGACTTGACACTGCTAGTGGTTTGGATACCTCCCCTGAATGGGACTTGTCATCACCTGGGGAGTACACAGAGGAGGCGGCCACTTTTCATTCTGTCATCAGAAAGGCAGCTGACTTTCTGGACCTCCCTTTGCCAGTGACTGAGGCCAAGCAGAACATCTTGACGGAAGTGTTGCACCCTGCCTCTACATCTGCAGAGCCACTTTTGCCTTTCAATGAAGCACTACTGGACCCCATTATGGAGGTCTGGAAAAAGCCAGTGTCTTCTTCAGCCGTCAATAGATCTGTGGCTCGGAGGTATCGGGTTGCACCGGCTGACCCAGGTTTTCTTTCCAGGCATCCAACACCTGAAAGCCTGGTGGTCCAGGCTTCGTGCTCAGCAAGATCTGCTCCTGGGTCCTTTCCAGCTGTACCCTCGGATAGGGACTCCAAGAAGATGGACATGTCATCCAAAAAGGTGTTCTCGTCATGTAGCATGGCGTTGAAGTCCACCAATGCTACATGCATTTTAGGAAGATACATTTATGCCCTGATGGACGAGATTAAATCGACGCACACAGAGGTTCCTCCGAAATTATTGAGCCTGGTCTCTGACGCTCAGGCAGCTGCAACCCAGGTTATTCAATCTGGGTTGGATACATCTGACTCGGTTGCTAGAGCAATGGGCACTGCTGTGGTTACGAGGAGGCAGGCCTGGCTTCGTAGCTCTGGATTTTCCTCTGATGTGCAGTCGACCCGATTGGACCTTCCTTTTGATGGTGACAAGCTGTTTGGTGCCAAAGCAGATTCGGCCTTAGAAAGGTTCAAAGAGAGTAGTGCCACGGCGAAGTCGCTGGGCTTGCAAGCCACTTCTTCTACTTCCTCCAGATTTTTTAGGAGGTTTCGAGGATTTGGTCGTGGTTCCTCCTCCTCCTCCTTTCGAGGGAAATTCCAGCAACCCTCCTCTGCTCTCTCCTATAGATCTTTCAGAGGGAGGGGTAGGGTCCGTACCAGGGGAGCCACTCAGCAGCACTCTGCCTCTTCCTCATCCTCTGGAGGGGTGCAGCAGGGAAAGCAGCCTTAGGCTTCCACCAATTCCCTCTCACTCCACTCCTGTAGGGGGGAGGTTACTGAATTTTCTCCACAAGTGGGAGGTCATAACATCAGACTCTTGGATTACCAGCATTGTGAGAAAAGGTGGTAATCCCTACCTCCCTACCTTTTCTGGAGTTTCCGCCCCCCATCCCGCCCCGCCCATCTTATTGTTCAGAAGAACACCTCCTGTTGTTAGAACAGGAGGTTCAAGTCCTCCTTTCAAAGGGCGCGGTGGACGTGGTTCCAGAGCAGGGGTCAAGGTTGTTACTCGAGATACTTCCTGATTCCCAAGAAGGATGGTCGGTTGAGACCAATCCTGGACCTGAGGATCTTGAATTGGTTCCTCAAACAGGAAAAGTTAAAGATGCTGACCCTAGCTCAGGTGCTTTTGCCGCTGAACAATGGAGATTGGATGGTGTCTGTCGACTTGCAGGATGCTTACTTTCATATCCCGATACTCAAGTCGCACAGGAAGTATCTCAGGTTTGTGGTGGGGTTGCAGCACTATCAGTTTGCGGTCCTCCCGTTTGTTCTTACTTCAGCACCTCGAGCCTTCACGAAGGTGATGTCGGTGGTTGCAGCGGAGCTCAGAAGGAAGGGGATAGCAGTATTTCCTTATCTGGACGACTGGTTGAACAAAGCCAATTCTCCGGAGCTCGTGTTGCATCACCTGCATTCGACAACCCAGTTGTTGTTCGACCTGGGTTTTTCGGTGAACGTGCCCAAATCTCACCTAGAGCCCTCTCAGCGCCTCCTGTTCATAGGGGCAGTACTGGATACAACATTGAATCGAGCGTTTCCTCCACCTCAGCAGATTCAGGACATTCAGGCGTTGGTTCCAATGTTTCGAATTGGAGCGGTTATTCCGGTCCTCAAGGTCCTACGTCTGCTCGGTCTGTTTGCTTCTTGCATACTGTTGGTCACGCATGCTCGCTGGCACATGAGGGCTCTTCAGTGGTGCCTTCTGTTTGCTTCTTGCATACTGTTGGTCACGCATGCTCGCTGGCACATGAGGGCTCTTCAGTGGTGCCTCCGAAAGCAGTAGTCTCAACACAAAGGCGATCGAAGGCTTGGTGAGGATCTCCAGAGATGCTGCCACGGATTTGAAGTGGTGGATTGCGGACGGCAATCTTTCCCGAGGAAGGCCGTTCTCGCAAGCTCCACCGGTGGCCACAGTAATAACGGATGCTTCCACTCTAGGGTGGGGAGCTCATCTGGGGGACCAGGAAATCAAAGGTCTTTGTTCTCCAGTAGAACAGATGTTTCATATCAATCTGTTGGAGTTACGGGCTGTACGTCTGGCTCTCAAGGCCTTCCTCCCATCCCTTCGCGGTCAGTCGGTTCAGGTCCTGACGGACAATACTACCGCAATGTGGTATATAAACAAGCAGGGAGGGGTAGGGTCGTACCTTCTCTGCAGAGAAGCTCTACGGCTATGGTCCTGGGCAAAGGACCATCAGATTTGCTTGGTAGCAAATCATCTGGCCGGAGTCTTGAACGTACGTGCGGACAATCTCAGTCGCCATTTCTCGGCCGATCACGAGTGGCGGCTCCATCCAGATCAAGTCCGTCTAATCTTCCAGATGTGGGGGTTTCCTCGGATAGATCTGTTTGCCACCCGGGAGAACTCGCACTGCCCGTTATTCTGCAGCCTCCAGTATCCGGTACAAGGAACGTTGGGGGATGCGTTTCAGATGACCTGGTGCGACCAGTTGCTTTAAGCGTTTCCCCCCATACCCTTGATTCCTCGAGTATTGAGGAAAATACGCCAAGACCGGGCCCAAGTCATCTTAATAGCTTCGGATTGGCCAAGGAGGGTATGGTACATGGACCTTCTCTAACTCTCACTGTGCCCTCCGCTCCGTCTCCCTCTCAGGGCAGACCTCCTCTCGCAGTCGCAGGGGCAGGTTTTACACCCCCACCTCCAGAGCCTGCACCTTCATGCCTGGAGATTGAACGGGGCAACCTGAGTTCTTTCTCTCTCCCGCCTGATGTAGTGGATGTTATCTTAGCGGCCAGGCGACACTCCACTAAATCTATCTACGCTAATAGGTGGTCTAAATTTGTGGTTTGGTGTGGAGAGAGGCAGATTGATCCCTTACGTGCTCACTTGTCGGATGTTTTATCTTTTGCATTGTCTCTAGCACAGAGGGGTTGTGCATTGGCTACGGTTAAGGGATACTTGTCTGCCCTTTCAGCCTTTCTTTGTCTTCCAGACCAGCCTTTGTTTAAATCCCCTATAGTACTTGGGTTCTTGAAGGGTCTTATAAATAAATTCCCTCCTACTCCTTTCGTTACGCCTCAGTGGGATTTGAATTTGGTTCTAACTTTCCTTATGGGGTCCCCTTTTGAGCCTATGCACTCTTGCCCCATGAGATTATTGGTCCTAAATACGGTCTTTCTGGTTGCAATTACTTCTGCAAGGAGAGTGAGTGAGTTGCAAGCTCTATCTGTAAAACCCCCTTATACATCTTTTTATGGGGATAAGGTGGCGTTGAGGACCAAGGCTGCTTTCCTACCAAAGGTTGTTTCACCCTTTCATATGTCCCAGACGATTACTCTTTCCACGTTTTATCCTCCGCCTCATCCTTCAAAGTAAGAAGAGAGACTTCACCGCTTAGATCCAAGGAGGGCGCTAAGCTTTTATATAGACAGAACGAAGGATTTCAGGCTGGAGGATCAGCTCTTCATCAGGTACGTGGGAAAGAGGAAAGGAAAGGCAGTTCACAAGAGAACACTCTCCAGGTGGGTTGTTCTTTGCATTAAAATGTGTTACTCTTTAGCAAAGAAAGAACCCCCTGATGGTATAAGAGCTCATTCCACCAGAGCTAAGTCGGCCTCTTCGGCCTTGGCTAGGGGTGTTCCTGTGGTTGACATCTGCAAGGCCGCAACTTGGTCATCCCTTCATACTTTTGCGAAGCATTACTGCTTGGACTCTGAGGTCAGAAGGGATGGCCATTTTGCACGGTCGGTGCTGCAGGATTTCTTGGTTTGACCATTCAGGCACCCTCCACAGAGTGTGGTACTGCTTTGGGATTCTATTTATTAGGTGAGGAATCCACAGGTAGTTGTATCCATCAGAAGAATGAGTTACTTACCTTCGGTAACGACTTTTCTGGTGGATACATTAGCTACCTGTGGATTCCTCATGGTCCCACCCACCTCCCCGTTGCCTGTCTGGTCTAGCCAAGTAATTCTTGAGTGTGCTCCTCTTTGTTTTGAGGACTTGTATATATTCTGTATATATATTCATGTTGATATATATTGTTCATATATTTGTTTATTTGTTTAAAAAAAAAAAAGAAGGATTGAGTTATTAGAATGATGTATTTATTTGGAATCTCATAAAATTTTGCTATTTGTTCTTTCATTTCAATGGCCTATTATTCTCAGGCACGTAAAAAATGTTGGTACTGACGTCGGCGAGGACCTCTTATTGCCTGTATGACGTCAGACGGCGTCGCGTGGGCAATTGTGACTTCCTCGTCGACGTGCAGAAGCTAGGAAGAAGATTTCCGTCGAATGCTGGCGCAATGGGAGTATTCATTAGGTGAGGAATCCACAGGTAGCTAATGTATCCACCAGAAAAGTCGTTACCGAAGGTAAGTAACTCGTTCTTCTAAGTCTGCTAAGCAGTGTTACAGCTGTGTCTCTGGTCACAGCGGAAAATCCTTATTCTAAGTCCTCTAGATCAATGGCTCCCAACCTTTTGACTTCTGTAGACCCCCATTTGATAATTACTGGAACCCAGGGACCCCGACTGGATCATTATTGGAATCTGGGGACCCCCAACTGAGTTGTTACTGAAAGCCAGAAACCTTGGCCTAAACAGTGCTGATGATTTAAAACGCAAAAACAATAAACAAAAATTACAGAAACAAGCATTCGTCAGACACATACATAAATGATACCACATTTTAATTTGCAAACAAAATAAATAAATAAATGAATTTTAATAGTAAAGTTGCAGCTTTTTTAAATCCAAGTGAAACCATGCATCATCTGTTGATACACTTGCACTGCTCTCATGAATCAATGTGAGGATACTAATGTAATTTTTAGCCTTCTATTTCGAATTCCTTGACAGTTACAGTAAGTTTTAAAAATGTTCTATTATATATTTATCCACTTTATTTATATACACTTTAGTAAACTGTTAATATTATTTAATTTTCTAAGCAGTTGCGGCCCCCCTGAGGAGGCTTTGTGGACCCCCAAGAGTCCCCAGACCACAGGTTGGGAACCACTGCTCTACACCAGTGGTTCCCAACCTGTGTTCGGGGGACTCCTGAGGGTCTGTAAAGCCTCCTCAGGGTGTCCGCGATTGCCTAGAAAATTAAATAATATTAACAGATTAGGTCCCCAGCTTTCAGTAATGACTCAGTGGGGGGGTCCCTGGAATCCAATAAATATTCAGTGAGGGTCCCCGGGCTCCAGTAATGATAAAGTAGGGGTCCACAGAAATCAAAAGGTTGGGAACCAATGCTCTACACCAGTGGTTCCCACCCTTTTGCCTTCTGTGGACCCCCACTTTATCATTACTGGAGCCCGGGAACCCCCACTGAATCTTTTTTGGAGTCCGGGACCCCCCACTGAGTCATTATTGAAAGGCGGGGACCTAATCTGGTAATATTATTTAATTTTCTAAGCAGTCGCGGACCCCCTGAAGAGGCTTCACGGACCCCCAGGGGTCCCCGGACCACAGGTTGGGAACCACTGCTCTACACAATGCTGCAGCTGCTTCTCTGCCCCGTCCGTAACTCCTCCATTCAAAATCCTCTACGCAGTGCTGCAGCTGTGTCTCTGTTCCCAGTGGCAGTTCCCCATTCTTAGTCCTCTAGAACAGTGCTGCAGCTCTGTTTATACATCCACTACACTCCAAACCAAAACACGTAGGCAAAAGACATTGTCATTTACAACGCCAATAGCTCTAAATGTCACAAATGTGAGACCTATTGCATTACAAATGCTAGTTTCATCACTGTCAAAGCAGCGGCCTAGGTCATCTTACCCTGGTTATTTCTTTGACAAATACATGAATATAGCTAAAAACAAAAGTAGGCGTTGACTTTGTGCTTTAGTGGCATTCTTGCACACTTCAGTATTTTTTATTTTTTTGCAGCTAGGTCAGTACTGGTTAGAATTACGAGTTTATGAGTAAAATGTTTAGGGAAATGTGTTTATCAAACATCAAGTCAAATGCAGCAAAACCCTTGAGTACCTTGTTAGGAATGAAAGACTCCCTGTTAATGTGTGGTGATGTTTGGTTGATGTGTAATGATTTGGTGACTTTTTACTAATTTAATGTGGAAGAAGAGCAGCTGTGGTGCCAACAATTAGGGGAAAATGGTGTTGCCACAGAAGTGGAACTGGGTGAGCTAGATTGAGAGGTAAGCTCAGAGGCAGTCAGAAAAGAAGGGGAAGAGGGACAGAGTTGTGGTGAAGAAAGAGGTGATCTGAGCAGGAGTTAGCACTGATGGGGAAAGGTGATGGAGGGCAGTGAACAGATTGTCTATCCAAGTGATGGGAGGAAAGTTGGGGGAGGGTGATTAATCACACTGGGTGATACATTGTTTTAAACCTGGGCTGCAAAGGGAAGAGCAAATTAACGAAGACTGGGACCTTGTCTCCCTTATTTAGAGGCAATCGCCTTTTGGGGGGAATTGATGGGAAAGAACTCTGCAGGGGAATTTACTGCTGAAGAGGTAAATAGATGGGTTGGCTCCGAGGGGGAGCGACAGTGGTATGAAGTGGAAGAGCCACTAAAACTCAGGAGACAGAAAAATGGTTTTCTAAAAGAGCTTGCAGGTGGGGGGAAGGGAATATGATGCAAAGATGAGCAGAGTGTATGGGCTTGCCTTCCTTTGGAAGGCAGAACTACTTAATATGTATGGAAAGCTCACTAGTTTTACAGCATGAATGTCCCGTATATTCACTTGTGGTGCCTTATTCCACCATCTAGAGGTGGGGTCCGTAAACTATATGTAAAGTATGATATTTCTTTTTGAGCATCAACTGGAGGCAAGGTGATTCCCTGTCACGTCAAGCATAATTCCACAATGCATATTAAGATATCTCTGGGTTGATTCATAATATTAAGAAAAGGGGGTAATTGAAAATACATACGTCAGATTTTGCCACAAGTGCCACTACAGGTTAGTCAGGAAGGACTCACATAAGGTGTGTAATCTGTGCTTATTCAAAGACTACAAGTCTAAAGAGTGTCAAGCTTATGCAGCCTTCCATCCAGAACAAATGGAGACAAGGAGAAGTGGGAACATTATGCAACGGTGCAGGCCAAGCATGATGCCCTTAAGGATGGAACTTTTGTGTCAGGGGAAGATTCAGATGTAGTCAAAGAGAGTGAAGAGGTTTAGGGAGAGCATGATGATGCAGACATTGTAATTTCAGCACTAGTGGATATTCAATATACTGGTTTTGTGCCAGAAAGATTATCTGTATATCAAAAAAAGCCTCAACCTACAATGCCTCAGGGGGAAAGCCTCTTGGAACTGTCAGGATCATTAGACTAAGTGCGGAGAAAATCTGACTTGAGGCTGAATGAAAAACACTTTACTGCTAAGGGAGGTAAAAAAAATAGAAGCCATCTGGGTTGAAAGAAAAAAACACCAAACCAGACAAGCCTTCAGGCTCGACCCCGAAGAGTGGTCGTGATCAGATGAAGGTCAAAGAGGAGGGTTCTGTTTCAGTTCATAAAAAGAAGACCGGGTCTGCTCATGATGGCAAAGTTAAAGAAAAAGCTTTTAATGCCAAAGAGAGAGAACAACATCTCGAAGTCAGACTTAATTAAAAATAGGAGAGAGTTTGCTGGCTTTCATTCGGAAAAAGAAGGAAGTACTATTTAAATATATACGGAGAAAGCTACTGTAGTATTTCGCATCCATAAGCAGTGAGGAAAAAAATCATATCAGGTATCAATATTAGCACAAGAAATATGTTTGTGGGCTACCAACAAAAACATAGCACCCAGTTCAGGGCATTTACCCACAGAAGAAAACAGACATAGAATAACTATCCACAAAAGAGTAATTGTCTCATGAGTGAAAACTAAACCTAGAGGGTAATAGATTTGATATTTAAAACACGGGGACGCCAAGAATAAACCTGAGTGCCACAAGAGAAAACAGAAAAAGCCAAATCTTTACTCCCAAGTATCCACAACTCTACTCAAGGTGGAATGTAAAGTTGATGAATAGCTAAGGGACATTTAATTACGCTTTTCCACCGATACCACTCATTACGAGTGTCGTCAAGAAACCAAGGTAAGTATAAATAACAGTGATTCCCGTCAGTTTGCAGTGAGCATGACAAACATGGGATTCGCATCTACTAGCAATTAACACTACTAGAGGAAAGAGTTTGTGATCGAGATCTGGTCTTCTCCAGCATGGGTCATGATGCTTAGATTTCTGCCACCTGAACCTGCCATCACAATGTATTGCAGTGAAATATAGTAGGTGAGGAGACTGACCAGTCACAAAATATGCAGCAACGTGGAAACCGTTCATTATGTGGTGTAATTGTTAAACTATTCAGCAAACCAAGACAGATTATGTGGTTTTTAATACGTCTTGCTGAAACGTTTTTTCAGAATTCCAATATTCAAAATATTTATATAAGGAGCAAAGAAAGACAACCGCCTAGAACAATACCACCTCCAACATGGAATCTTAATTTACTTCTCACAGGACTGATTAAAGCTCAGTCTAAACCAATACAGAGAGCTACGCAGAAATATCTCGCATTAAAACTGCCTTCCTTATGAAGTCAGACCTCTTCACACAGTATGCTAAATTCTGCTCTAACTATTTAAGAGTCATTTTTTTATAAAGACAAGCATATGAGGCCTAACCATTACTTTATACCAAAGTTTTTTTTCTTTAAGTCTTTTCATTGAACAACGCTCAGCATACAGTGGATATAGTGGGAAGGTTGCAGCTATCACCTTGTATACATTTAACCAAAAGAGATTACAGCAGTATCAAACACTTACAGTCATTGGTACATTCAAGACAGTGCTCCTTTGGTTATGGCCAGCATCATGGAGTTACCACAACACAAAACAATAGGACACCCCGCCTCCGTTGGACCAGCCACTCACCCAGTTTAACCCTCGTGATAAGATCTCCAGGGGGCTCAAACTTTTTCCCATTGCTGTCGACAAGCTCTACTTTCATAGACAGTTTGCTGAGCACGTTGACACCAGTCTAAGTTGTTTTCCCAGTCTCCAATCCTTGGCGGGTGGACTCTGTGCCCCAGGTCTGAGCTATATTTCTTTTATCACTGCTGCTGCCAGCTTAGGCCAGCTTTGTTGGTTTCTGGTCCAGGAGGTCTCACCAGTAATAGACCAGAGGATCCAAGGAGACTGTCTCCCCTAATACTCAAGTCATATCCCCAGCACTCCTTCCTGCGATGCACAGCCCTCTGCGTGCTTCTCCTGCATCGTGGGACCCTTCTCCATTAGTGCTGCGTGGGATCATCTGTGACTCTTGGTTCCTCATCCAGTGGGTCTCCTGTGGGGGGGCTGCCTCTTCTTCTTTGGACTCTCTGCCTTACTGAGGGTCCCAATAGGACTCCCCCTGTCGGTTAAGTCCTCCTGGACCTTGCTGGTCCCTGGCATCTCCACTTTTGCTTCACTGCAATTTCTGCTTCAGCCAAGGCTTGTTGGTGGCTTTTCCACACCACTGACCAACTGCGATCTTCCATCCAGCATGGGACGTCGACTGCATCCTCCAGGAACTCTTCACCTGCTCCAGGGCTGCATTCCTGACAGTCTTCGTCCTACCTTCGACCAACTCCTGCATCCACAGCTGGGTGGGTGGTAGCTCCTACTCCTCCTGGACTCTTCTGTGACTTCTGGACTTGGTCCCCTTCTTCCACAGGTCTTCCTCTTTAGGAATCCACCGCTGGTTTCTTTCAGTCTTGTCTGGGTGTTGCATTTTCTTCATTTTCTTCCTTTTGGGTGGCTTGGGGACAATCTAGTAATTTACTCCTTTCCTCCTGGATGCCAGGGGGCACTGTGGTACTTACCTTAAGGGCGTCCTAGTACCCCCAGCTCCCTTCTACACATTCCACTTACCTAGGTGGAGGTCCTCTGTTTGCATTTCATTGTTTAGTATATGGTTTGGGCTCCCTCTAGGGTCACTATTGTTTAATTGCATTTGCACTGTTTTCTATCACTTTCTATGCCTTTCTCTGATAACTAGTGTACATATCTAATGTGTTACTTACCTCCAATTGGAGGGTTGCCTTTCTAGTACTTTTTGGTATGTGTGTCACTAGAATAAAGTCCCTTTATTTTTCTAACACTGAGTGTTTTCTTTCAGGTATGTAAGTGCTGTGTGACTGCAGTGGTATTGCATGAGCTTTGCATGTCTCCTAGATAAGCCTTGGCTGCTCATCCACAGCTACCTCTAGAGAGACTGGCTTCTAGACACTGCCTACACTACACTAATAGGGGATACCTGGATCTGGTTTAAGGTGTAAGTACCTTAGGTACCCACCACACACCAGACCAGCTTCCTACAACTACTGCCTGGACAATCAGGTCACTTAGGACCTCCTAGTGTAAGAAGATGTATCCGCAGCCGCCAGGAGGTTTTGCTTGAGTATCTTTTCTAAGGCAAGGAATCTGCAGCTAGAAGCCTCTATCAGATTAACAAGTTTCTTACCTTTGGTAATGCCTTATCTGGTAGAGACTCTATCTAGCTGCAGATTCCTTACACCCACCCATGCCTCCCCCCTCTGCGGATATGTCTATTAGGGTCAGGGATCGTCCCTTTCAGGGCCCTAGTTTTTTGGACAGACAAACTGTTAGTTCTATCCGTGGCTCTGCGCTTCTGGCGTGGAAGTTCATCGGTAAAAGAACTGACGTACGCGCTCTGGGGTGGTGCCTTTATAGGCGACCGTGACATCACAGGCGACTCCAACGATGACGACGCCATGCAGATCCGAACTACGCCACCCGACAGCGCACGCAGGGTTCTGCCCAACAAAATTCTGGATTCCAAGCTGAGTCAGGAAATTCTAAGGTAAGGAATCTACAGCGATATAAAGTCTCTACCAGATAGTGTGTTACCGAAGGTAAGTAACTTCTTCATCTTGCTCAGTATCTTTGTTCTGTAATGTCTTTTCCTTCTTTTTGACCCCTATCAAGGACTTCCCACAAAATGTACGCTGAGTCCACTGTTTCGTTATTTTCTCTAAGATACCAGTCTGCCCCTTCACAAAGATTCTTTTTAGTGTCACTGTCCTTGAGGTACCACGTGTTGAGTCTAGGAGCCAGTGTAAAGTTCTTTACTGGGCCTCTTAGCATCACTAACACAGGTGAGTGACCGAAATTCTGCATGGACGGTGTCCTGTGTCCCAAAACATGGCTACATGTACCTGTTTCTTGTAAATGTGGACTATGCAAGAAAAGTTCCCATGCGGTTTTGAGAAGTCTGTGTACTGCCTTTTATGAGGGTTGTGAGCACGCCACAAATTTGTCAGGCCCATTGCTTCTGTGAAGGATCTCATTGGATTGGTGTCAGGGTTGAAAATGGCTTTACTCTTTCTATCAGTTCTTGGGTCCACCACTTCATTCATATCCACCCCAGAATCAGGATCCCAGGAGACCTTGCTAAAAGATAGTCCAGTGGAGACATGGTGGGACGTATAATGAGCAAAGATTCAATGAAAAACCCTCCCAATGCCCCGTGAGAGTCACAAATCGTCCCAGGAGGTCAGATCGCGTTTGGACGGGTATTAAGGGGAGTGACTTCTTGATAAGAGTACACGCTCTCCTGGCATCGGTTGACTAGCCAGCAAGTGCCACAAAGACATATCCAAACCTGTCTAAAGCCATATAGTCATTCCCCTGGAAGTGCGTTTCCTGCAGTAACACCACATTTGAGGACTGGCAACAGAGGTATTAAAGAACTATATGGTGTGCTTAATTTTGCTCCCCAGCCCATTTATGTTCCATGTCAGTATGTTTAAATGATCCTGTTTTCTGACCGCCGTTGTTGGAGTAAGAGATTGAGTAACTGGCTGTATCCCACCCAGGGAGTCAGGTTTTCAGGATCCCACCTCCCCCCCGCACACACACATTCCGAATGGCTCATCACCACCCATTCATTCCACAGTTGCGAGAAAAGAAATAAGCAAATCAGCAACCAATAAAATCTAAACAAATACCCCAACCTTGCAAATTCCCGCCTCCCTGCTGCCCTGCATTGTGGGTTTTGAACTGCCCACCCCTCAACTTGCAGAGTGCCTTTCGCCTCAGGAATGGAATGAACTTCAGTGGATAGGCTTGCATTGCTGCACTGAGTTACCTTAGACCACACATTAATGGAGTAGTTCATCCCTGACAATAATTGTTTCTTTCTGATGGATACAACTACCTGTGGATTCCTCACCTAATGAATGCTCCCATGGCGCCAGCATTCGACGGAAATCTTCTTCCTAGCTTCTGCACGTCGACGAGGACTTCACATTAGCCCACGCGACGCCGTCTGACGTCATACAGGCAATAAGAGGTCCTCGCCGACGTGCCGACGTCAGTTCCCTTTTTTCCGTGCATTCGAAACGGTTATCTTCGAGGGAGCTGCTGTTACTTTCATAGTTACAGTGTATTTTCTGCTGCGTGGATTTTCTCTGCGGTAATAATGTCTCAGAGGAAGTCGGGTTTCAAGCCCTGTCGAGAGTGTGGCGGCAAGATGTCCGGTACTGATCCTCACTCCGACTGTCTATGGTGTTTAAGCTCCGACTACGACGTCGCAACTTGTGATTCATGTCAGCGCATGAATCCGAAGGCCCTGAAAGAACGTGAGGCTAAACTATTCATGGCGAAGTCGAAGAGAAAGGAGAAGAAACATCATAAGAAGTCTTCTTCGCCAAGGTCTCATCGGCGTCATCGAGACTCCCAGCGCCGTAGGGATTCACGGCGTCATTCCAGCAAGGAGTCTCGTTCGAGGTCGCCTTCGGCTCGGCGTCGGAAGACTTGGGAGGTCAGTCCCACGGTCACGCCACATCCATCGACGCCGTTGCCCTCTCCGACGTCACCGACTTCGCCTGGACAGGCGTCGGTGGTTGAGGTGATGCAGCCTCTTGTGATGTCTCCGGCGTCGCGGACGTCGAGGCTGGCGTCAGGGTCGCCTTCGATCCAGGCACCCCAGTATCCAGCTTTTCCCGCCCCTGGAGCCGATAATACCGCATTTCTGAATGCGATGTATACCATCTTTCAACAGATGGCTCCAGGAGGTGCTCCGGCTGGTCCTTCGGGGCCCTTGGCCTTTTCATTGGGTGATCCTGCGCCTCTACGGCCGGCACCCTTTATGCCCTTTCTCCCTTTAGGGAATGTGGGCTCGGCGCCGATGTTGGCGCCGGTGGCCGCTCCGGTGGCTCCAGAGGTTTTGGCCCCGGAGGTTTCCATCCCGTCAGGATTTCGTCCTGTGACTCCGGCGGGTCTATCGGAGACTCCAAGATTTCTTCGTCCGGCTCCTTCCTCGGCGCCGAAGCTGCCTGTGGCGCCGGACGCGGCGTCGGATGGTTCTGGAGATCGGCGCCGATCTTCGACTTCGGCGGAGGCCATGTCGACTCTGCGTATCGAGGAAAGACTACATTCGAGGAGGCGTGCTCTCCGTCTTTTGGAAGAGCAGGAGTACCAACGAGTCTTGGAGGAAGGAGAGATTGAGGACTCTGGTGATGGACTGCATGGTCTGGATACAGCCAGTGGGCTGGATACTTCCCCTGAGTGGGACCTTTCATCTCCAGGGGAATATACGGAGGAGGCTGCTACCTTTCACGCTGTGGTGAGGAAGGCGGCTAACTTTCTGGACCTGCCTTTGCCGGTGGCAGAGGCGAAGCAGAATTTACTGACTGAGGTACTGCATCCGGCCTCTGCTGCAGCGGAGCCTCTCTTGCCATTTAATGAGGCTTTGCTTGATCCGGTGTTAGAGGTGTGGAAGAAGCCAGTATCTTCCTCGGCTGTTCATAGGGCTGTGGCCAGGAGATATCGAGCTGCACCATCTGACCCTGGCTTTCTGTCTAGACACCCTACGCCGGAGAGCTTGGTGGTGCAAGCCTCCTGTTCCTCTAGGTCAGCGCCTGGATCTTTCCCGACGGTACCAGGAGACAGAGACTCTAAAAAGCTGGATGCACAATCCAAGAAGCTATTTTCCTCTTGTAGTTTGGCGTTGAAGGCCACCAACGCGACTTGTATTCTGGGGAGATACATCCATGCTCTCATGGACGATATTTCATCTTCATTTACGGAGCTTCCCAAGGGACTCTTGAATGTTGTCTCGGATGCCCAGGCTGCCGCAACCCAGATTATCCAGTCTGGGCTGGACACGACCGACTCGGTGGCTAGGGCAATGGGCACGGCTGTGGTGGCAAGGAGGCAGGCCTGGCTCCGTAACTCAGGGTTTTCTGCAGACGTGCAGTCGACCCTGTTGGACCTCCCGTTTGATGGGGACAAACTGTTAGGAGCCAAAGCAGATTCGGCCTTGGAGAGATTTAAAGAAAGCAGGGCCACAGCCAAATCATTAGGGCTGCAAGCCCCTTCTTCTTCTGCCTCCTCCAGATTTTTCAGGAGGTTTCGTGGATTTGGGCGTGGCTCTTCCTCCTCTTACTTTCGGGGGAGATTCCAGCAACCCACCTCTTCCCTCCCCTATAGATCATTTAGAGGGAGGGGTAGGGCCCGCACCAGAGGAGCCTCTCAGCAGCACTCTGCCTCTTCCTCGTCCTCTGGAGGGGTGCAGCAGGGAAAGCAGCCTTAGGCTTCCACCATTTCCCACTCACTCCTCTCCTGTAGGGGGGAGGTTACAGCATTTTCTCCACAAGTGGGAGACTATTACATCGGACACTTGGGTTATCAGTATTGTGGGAAAAGGCTACACCCTTCCCTTTCGGGAGTTTCCGCCCCCCATCCCGCCCCGCCCATCTTATTGTTCAGAAGAACACCTCCTGTTGTTAGAACAGGAGGTTCAAGTCCTCCTTTCAAAGGGCACGGTGGAGTTAGTCCCAGAGCAGGAAAGGGGTCGAGGTTGTTACTCAAGGTACTTCCTGATTCCCAAGAAGGATGGTCGGTTGAGACCAATCCTGGATCTGAGGATCTTGAATTGGTTCCTCAAACAGGAAAAGTTCAAGATGCTGACCCTAGCTCAGGTGCTTTTGGCGTTGAACAAAGAAGATTGGATGGTGTCTGTCGACTTGCAGGATGCTTATTTTCATATCCCGATACTCAAGTCGCACAGGAAGTATCTCCGGTTTGTGGTAGGGTCGCAGCACTATCAGTTTGCGGTCCTCCCGTTTGGTCTTACTTCAGCACCTCGAGTCTTCACGAAGGTGATGTCAGTGGTTGCGGCAGAGCTCAGAAGGAAGGGGATAGCAGTATTCCCTTACTTGGACGACTGGTTGATCAAAGCCAAGTCTCCGGAGCTTGTGTCGCATCATCTGCAGTCAACAACCCAGTTGTTGTTCGACCTGGGCTTTTCGGTGAACGTGCCCAAATCTCACCTGGAGCCCTCTCAGCGCCTCCTGTTCATAGGGGCAGTACTGGATACAACATTGAATCGAGCCTTTCCTCCGCCTCAGCGGAATCAAGATATTCAGGAGTTGGTTCCAATGTTTCGAAATGGAGCGGTAGTTCCAGTCCTCAAGGTCCTTCGTCTGCTCGGTCTGTTTGCCTCCTGCATACTGTTGGTCACGCATGCTCGCTGGCATATGAGGGCTCTTCAGTGGTGCCTCCGAAGGCAGTGGTCTCAACACAAAGGAGATCTAGAAGGTGCTGTCAAGATCTCCGGAGATGCTGCTGTGGACTTGAAGTGGTGGATTGCGGGCAACAATCTTTCACAAGGAAAGCCATTCGCGCAGTCACCACCAGTGACCACGGTCATAACGGATGCTTCCACTCTAGGGTGGGGAGCTCATCTGGGGGATCTGGAGATCAAAGGGCTTTGGTCTCCAGAGGAACAGATTTTTCATATCAATCTGTTGGAGTTGCGGGCTGTACGTCTGGCTCTCAACGCCTTCCTCCCTTCCCTTCGTGTTCAGTCGGTACAGGTCCTGACGGACAATACTACCGCAATGTGGTACATAAACAAACAGGGAGGAGTAGGGTCGTACCTTCTCTGCAGAGAAGCTCTTCGACTATGGTCCTGGGCAAAGGACCATCAGATTTGCTTGGTAGCAAATCATCTGGCCGGGGTCTTGAATGTACGTGCGGACAGTCTCAGTCGCCATTTCTAGGCCGACCACGAGTGGCGTCTCCATCCAGATCAAGTCCGTTTAATCTTCCAGATGTGGGGGTTTCCTCGGATAGACTTGTTTGCCACTCTGGAGAACGCGCATTGTCCGTTATTCTGCAGCCTCCAGTATCCGATGCATGGAGCGTTGGGGGACGCGTTTCAGATAACCTGGTGCGGCCAGTTTCTTTACGCGTTTCCCCCCATACCGTTCATTCCTCGGGTGTTGAGGAAGATTCGCCAAGACCGGGCCCAAGTCATCTTAATAGCTCCGGATTGGCCAAGGAGGGTGTGGCACTCCGACCTTCTCCAACTCTCACTGTGCCCTCCGCTCCGTCTCCCTCTCAGGGCAGACCTCCTCTCGCAGTCGCAGGGGCAGGTTTTACACCCCAACCTCCAGAGTCTGCACCTACATGCCTGGAGATTGAGCGGGGCAACCTGAGTTCCTTCTCTCTCCCGCCTGATGTAGTGGATGTTATATTAGCGGCCAGGCAACACTCCACTAAATCTATCTACGCTAATAGGTGGTCTAAATTTGTTATGTGGTGTGGAGAGAGACAGATTGATCCCTTACATGCTCATCTGTCAGATGTTTTGTCTTTTGCTCTGTCTCTAGGGCAGAAAGGTTGTGCAGTGGCTACCATTAAAGGTTATTTGTCTGCCTTGTCAGCCTTCATTTGTCTTCCAGACCAACCATCGTTATTTAAATCCCCTATTGTTCTCAGATTCTTGAAAGGTCTTCTAAATAAATATCCTCCAAAACCATTCTATGCCTCAATGGGATTTGTCCTTGGTCCTGACTTTCCTTATGGGGTCCCCTTTTGAACCTACGCATTCTTGCCCCTTAAGGTATTTAGTTATTAAGACAGTCTTCTTGGTGGCTATAACATCTGCAAGGAGAGTGAGTGAGTTGCAGGCCTTATCGGTAAAACCCCCTTATACAAACTTTTATGGGGATAAGGTGGTGATGAGGACCAAGGCTGCTTTCCTCCAGAAGGTTGTTTCACCCTTCCATTTGGCCCAGACAATTACTTTGTCTATCCTCCGCCTCATCCTTCAAAGGAGGAAGAGAGACTACATCGCTTGGACCCAAAGAGGGCGTTAAGCTTCTACATTGATAGAACGAAGGACTTCAGGCTGGAGGATCAGCTGTTCATCGGATACGTGGGCAAGAGGAGAGGAAAGGCAGTCCACAAGAGAACACTCTCCAGGTGGGTTGTTCTTTGCATTAAAATCTGTTACTCTTTAGCAAAGAAGGATCCTCCTGATGGCATTAGAGCTCATTCCACCAGAGCTAAGTCGGCCACTTCGGCCTTGACCAGAGGTGTTCCTGTGGTCGACATCTGCAAGGCCGCAACTTGGTCGTCCCTTCACACTTTTGCGAAGCATTATTGTTTGGACTCTGAGGTCAGAAGAGACGGCCATTTTGCACGGTCAGTGCTGCAGGATTTCTTGGTTTGACCATTTAGGCACCCACCACCGGGCGTGGTACTGCTTTGGGACTCTATTCATTAGGTGAGGAATCCACAGGTAGTTGTATCCATCAGAAGAACGAGTTACTTACCTTCGGTAACGACTTTTCTGGTGGATACATTAGCTACCTGTGGATTCCTCACGGTCCCACCCGCCTCCCCGTTGCCTTTTTGGTCTTACCAAGTAATCCTTGAGCGTGCTCCTATTGGTCTTCAAGACTGCAATAGATTTTGTATATATGGATATTTGTATATATATAGTTATATATATATATATATATCTTTGTGTATATACATAATTAGTATATATTTGTTTGTTTAAAAATAAAAAAATAAAAGAAAGTTATATTATATCTATAGCCATTTTATTGCAATGTTGTGTGATTTACAATGTTATGGGATGTTGCCTTGCTCTTTCATTGCATTGGGTTATTGTTCTCATGCACGTAAAAAATGTTGGTACTGACGTCGGAACGTCGGCAAGGACCTCTTATTGCCTGTATGACGGCGTCGCATAGGCTAATGTGACATCCTCGTCGACGTGCAGAAGCTAGGAAGAAGATTTCCGTTGAATGCTGGCGCCATGGGAGTATTCATTAGGTGAGGAATCCACAGGTAGCTAATGTATCCACCAGAAAAGTCGTTACCGAAGGTAAGTAACTCGTTCGTTTAGCATCTACATAAAATTTCCCCATTTGTCCTCCTTCCACCAATCACCCCGCCACAAGTGTCACATCACTTCAGATCCGCAGGTCATACAGAGCAGTTTCCTCCCACCAAAGATTGTTTCAGGTAGCTCAATTACCACATTGCAGTTTACCAGCCTCCATCACCCAGAATGTACATTTTCAGTGGTCCACTCCAGGATTAAGCACCCCGTACCCCACTGGGAACTTAGGTCGCCTAGCCTCATGTTTGTCGCCAACTTGTCCATGCTTGTAGGTGCCTTCTCCTTTTCGGCTAACAACACGCCATCCTTCAAGCCAGTTCCAGGCTTCCTCTGGGGAGGTGAAGTATCAGGATTTGCCCTCTGCCACCTTTCACAGTTTGGCCGAATAATGCATCAGGTATTTAATTTCCTTATTTTGGAGCATTTTTTTCATCTCCTCAAAACGTCTCCACTGTCACTGGACCAGCAGTGTGTAATCAGTTAAGAAGCATGTGATGGTGTTCTCATACTGCAAGTCTCCACTGATGTGGTCTGCCTGAAAGATTGTGTCTCGATCTCTGTAGTTAAACACTCGGGCAATAAGTGTTCATGGTAGGTCGCCTAGTCTCTGGGTGGCAGGGCCAGCAACCTGTGAGCCCTCTCAATGGAAAACTAATTAGATAGTCTTTTGGGATTGAGGGTGTCCAAAATTAAATCTTCCATGAAAAGTTCAGCACCCATATGTTGTTCCGTCTAGCTCGACCCTCCTGGTCTTCTAACTTTGATATAATGGCAGCATTCGGATTCGTAAGAGTCTGCACTTGTTCCTCAAGGTGTTTAGTCGTCAACAGTAATCTGCTAATCAGGGTTTCAGCCGAAGTGACCTTGTCTGTGATCTTTCTGAAATCAACCCACAGGAGGTTAACATCCACAGTGACTGCATCTAATTTAGACTCCATTGACCTCTTCAAGGATTGTATGGCTTCCTTTATTTCACAAAGCGATAGATCTTGTGCCCCCTGTTCCCCGGAGCCACCCTCCTTGACTGCACCCCCTGCCGCTCCAGTACCAGACGTCACCATGGGGAACCGTGTATTGGTCCAAGTTATTTATTTGTGATAGCTGCATGCTCCGGTTTCTCACTATGGCTCTGGGTCCTGTCTCCACGTTCTGCTATGGCTCTGGGTCCTGTCTCCACGTTCTGCTCCGCCTATGATCTTTGTCTCTTTTGACTCCTTTCAATCTGCTGCGTGGCTCACCAACCACCAGGGACACTCTCCACTGATTGCAGTTTTTAGTTTGCTGTGGTCGGGTCCTCGCCACATCCACTGCACCAAGGGTGCCACATCGGTGCACAAAAAGCAGTCCTAGGGGGAAGAGAAAAAGTGCCCCTTTTGCAGACATCAGATAATTTATGTGGGCTCTCAATTGAAATGCTCCAATTAGCAGATCAGGCCCCAGAGCCACAGTCCTCCCACTACATTCTTATATTGCCTCATTATTTCAGCATGTTGTTTTGCCCTCTTTTGGAAGTGTTTTAGGACAGGATAGAATCAGGGCCCCTACAGAAGTCAACACTCCAGTGTTCCCACATTAGTACTGAAGGGCAGAGAAGCACACCCTCAGGGGCAGGAGAACCGCAAGGCTCCAGCTGATCATTGCATCTGTCTGAGCAGCATCTGTATTTCTCAGCCGCAGCTTTTATTTTTATGCATGCCTCCTCACCTGATAGTTACTGCTATAAACACGGAGAAGAATAGCAGGCCTCGTCGTTGCATGTCCCAGGGCAGCAAGGTTGCGACCAGCCGTCCTGCGACCGCTCTGTGTGCTTCTCAACAGGCTGAGACCCTCAAGTGGGGCCACCATGCAGATCAGGGCTCCAGCTTAGAAAATGAGCCGCACACGGCAGTCTCAGGCCAGCGGTCGATCAGGGCTGCAGTTCTCTGCCAGTGTCCCGCACCTCACCTCCAATGCCTCACAAGGTGCTGTCCTGAGTATTTAAGGGGGGTATGAGGGGTGACACTGGGAACTATCTCTGACTGCTCCGGGCTGTCGTGGTTTGGACTCTTGCTCTAGGCAAGACTGCTGGTTTAAGGATGACAGTACTTATGTTTGTAGGTGACTATGCCTTTCCTACAACAAGTCGCAGCTGTCGTCCCAACCCTTCTGGCTCACTAGCAGCACCTCACCAAAAACCCAAATAGTAAAAGGTGATTTGTGGCAGCCTTTACGCATGGACTCGAGAGTATGACATCTCAGGGAGTGTAGCGGTTAAACGGAGATTACCCTTTTCTCACAGATATATCATGTCTCATTCAAACACAGTCAATAACGAAGATGCAGTAAAGTTTCAATAGTTTCTATTTAACACAACTGCAATCTGCGATATGTTGCATGGGCTGCAATGATTAGGATAATGAACAGTGCAAGAAACAGAATTGTAAAGACAAGAGTCATTATTACAAAGACCCCCACCATCTAGCAATAACATGAAAAGACAAAGGGGGTCATTCTGACCCTGGCGTTCAACGACCGCGGGAGCACCGGCAACAGGCTGGCGATGCTCCCAAGGGCATTCTGACCGATATGGCTGCGGTCAGAAACGGAAAACCGGCGGTCTCCCGCCGGTTTTCCGCTGCCCTGAGGAATCCTCGCCATGGGGATTCCGACCCCCTCACCGCCATCCTGTTCCTGGCGGTTTTGCCCCTGGGGGCCCCTAAAAGATTTTCAGTGTCTGCCATGCAGACACTGAAAATCGTGACGGGTGCTACTGCACCCGTCGCACCCTTCCCACTCCGCCGGCTCCATTCGGAGCCGGCTTCCTCGTGGGAAGGGGTTTCCCGCTGGGCTGGCGGGCGGCCTTCTGGCAGTCGCCCGCCAGCCCAGCGGGAAACACAGAATAACCGCGGCGGTCTCCTGACCGCGTAGCGGTATTCTGTTGGGGGCACTTTGGCGGGCGGCCTCCGCCGCCCGCCAAAGTTAGAATCACCCCCAAAGTGTCAAATATGTCCTAATACCCTATCATGAGAGGCCTAACCTCCTACCTAAATGAGAGCTGGGTATGTTAATCCTAATCTGCCAATGCCATGTCCATGAGAAGAGCCCCCAACCCTTGTTACCTTGGAATGAGGTCTCTATCTCAGACTCCGCAGGAACACGAAGACTGAGTCAGCGTCAAGATGACATGCAGCATCGATATCAGCGATGGTGGCGATGCCCTCAGGTCGGAATCCCTCTGATTATCTGTCTAAAGTGTGATGTATTTATACAGATCTACTTGGACCCCTGACATAGGTGTGTTCCCAAACAATAGATAACGGCATGCTTGGGGTGGTAATTAATATAAACAATTCCCTTGAAAGCATGAAGAGGTAAAGTCCCTAAATGTGAACACCTACAGTTTGTTTGTCTTTGTCACTTGATTTTGACGCCTTAATGCGGTGGCACTGATAATGCAAATCATAACAAGTGGCCTAACTATAAACAAGGCAGCTATCTTAGAAGAATTATATAATTAAATGGGCTAAGACAGAGCAAGCTAACTAGGTTAAAAGTCACTAGGTGACGGGGGCACGAGTCCGCAAGCCAATGGCTAAGCTAACTCCTGTTATCCCATTAAAACAAACTAGGATTCACTACAGGGCTGCGGCGCCGCAAGCCTCCATTTTTGCTCTTGTGCTCTCTTTTCCCTGGAGTCACATGCCCAGGCCAGCCTGAGTTAGAAAGCCCTTGAATGCTCGATCCGTGTGCCCTGGCGCCCCCTGAGACTCCACCACCTCCAGATGACTTGTATATGCAGAGAATGTGTCGGGTGGTAGGGATAATTAGGTGGCAATCAGGGAGCAGCCTTAATGTGTAGCCATCTTGGTTGGCGCCTGCCCGTGCCCCATCACCAAAGGTAGTCTTATCAATACAAATACCTGTTTTTTTAAAACAAGCAAAGACGTGGAAAAAGCCCTCACTCACATTAGATGTTAGAATGTCAGCCATGCATTTTTTTACCAGAAACCTGGAAAAGTGAGCAACATGCTATAAACAAGAGGGTGTTGGTATCCAAAGGATCCAGAGCAAGGTAAATAATATAGAATATTCAACTATGTTATTCATTGGCGGTAAAAGTCTTGAAAAGGCAAGAGTGCATCCTACGACGAAAGAGGAGCTTTTGTAGCTCTCATAGATAATGGCTCACTACAAGACATGTGCATGGCAGCTATATGGTCTACACGAGACGCGTTTATTAAACACTAATGCATAGATCTACCATCAAGGAAAGAGGCATAGGTGAGACAAAATGTTTGTGAACAATTGGTTGCATTTACGTACACTTCACAACCCTTCCCCAGTAGTAATTAATACCACTTTTAGATCAATGTGAAATGTGGATGTAAATCTAGACTTCTAACAAAAGTTCTACAGATTGAAGCTCCTCTACATTCAATTGTGACCCTCCCACCACCCCAGAGAAAGAGGGAAATCCATGCCAAAGAAAATATATTTTACTATAAGAACACATTTATAGAGAGAAAAGTAATCTGAAGGTAGAGACTACACACAGACAATGTAGGCTTACTCTTGGCATCATAGGGAGTCTCCTCGGCTCTATCTGTAGTCGACACCCACAGGGAATTTTTTTTTTTACTTTGCAACTTGTTTCCAGATATAACCACATGATGGCAGATTGTACAGCAAGTGAAATGACAGCATCTTCAAGCTGCAGAACTATCACGGGTAAGTAACCCGTTTCTACATTTTGACTTGGTGTTAAAGGTCATTCACTGTTGATCTTTAAACATGAGATTCAGATACTCTTTAACGTTCACTAAAACTAGCTTCATTTGTAAATATTGTTACTGAGGACCATATAAATGAAAAAAAACATAACAAGCTGGCTTAGAAATCCAAGGAGCACAATCCATTTTAGTGAAAGAAATAAAACGAATAAAAAAAATCTTTAAAAAATCGGGGTTAATTAGAAGAGGAGATATTGTTATGGTGATCTGAGTAGCACTTAATACACGCTTAGCATTCAGATCCCAAGGGTGTAACCTCCTTTTACCAGATTGCAGTCAGTTCTTCATGACGTAAAAGCGACTTGAAGAGAGTTAGTACTTGACCCCATGTAGTTGGACACAACTGGCCAAAATTTAAGTTAAAGGTTTACTTTCATTGTACTGACTTCGTAGATAAGCTGAAACATAATTTGAGATTTGAAATTTACTAAGAAGAAAGGATGGTTGAGGTTTGGAGCCAAATCTGTATCTCTTGGCTAACCTTGACATCACTGCAGACGCAAACGTCCACTTATTGGATGTAGTCCTCCAACGATCATCACAGGGGGCTGGAGTTGTGGGAGATCAGGAAATCCAGAGACCTGTCACTGCTATATCACTTTAATGCAATTACTGACATTCGCCCACCTAAAGCGGAAGCGTTCTTTCCTTTTGTCAAACAGCTGAGCCATCTAGTCCCCACTCCAGCACTGTGGTGGAAACACAAGTCATATGTGATTAATTTACATGGACAGATCCTGCAAGACAGCTGACTCCTGGTGTAACGTTAATTAGTATAGTGACAAAGACCTAAAATTAGTTTTTCCACCTCCCACATCTCCTCAAGTGCCATATATTTTAATTAAGATCGTTTTCTGGAGACACGCACCGTCTGGCCACATTGTCAGAAACTGTTCAAATTTTAAAAATATAACAGCGATAATTAATTTTTGGTAATGAATAAAAGTAACATTTGCTGTTCAGAAGATGTGAGTTGTGTGCTGAAATCCTGCTCTAAGCCCACGCACATTTAGTATTAATTTCCCTAAATCCACACTCCAATGTTCATTGGTAAAATAATTAAAGTTAAAGAAATAGGGGGTTATTAAAACTTTGGAGGAGGTGTTAATCCGTCCCAAAAGTGACGGTAAAGTGACGGATATACCACCAGCTGTATTACGAGTCCATTATATCCTATGGAACTCGTAATACGGCTGGTGGTATATCCGTCACTTTACCATCACTTTTGGGACGGATTAACACCTCCTCCAAAGTTGTAATAACCCCCATAGTGTTTTAAGAAACCATACGAGATGATACCTTGGGTGAAGTCTGCAGGTTTGAAATACTGCACTGCAGATTCTGTCTTTCATGCTTCCAAAGCCGATATGATCAATGTCATTGAAATTAGTGGTAATACTGTTATTTAGCACCCAAAGACAGTGCACTGTCTTGTATGCATTATGTGATTGAACAGGGTTATGCCTATCACCACTGGCTAGAAAGTAAACACATTGGACCTCACGCCCTACAGTATACATATACATACTTATGCATAAGTTTACATAATATTTCATAATATTAAGGAAATTATCAACATACTCTATAATCCACCCTGGCTCGCTGACCTAACCCCCCCCTTCCAGTTTTCTTTTCACCTCTACCACTCCCCTCTTCTCCCTTATCTATCTCCATCTCTAATACATTTTTCCACCACCCACTATACCTATCCCTATCTCTCCCCACTTAATATTATTTTTCAGTCTTTCTTACTCGATGTATTTTATAACGCCTCAGATGGCAATTAACCCTCGCATGTGAATCATAAAACTAGACCTGTATGAAGCATATGGACGATATCCCGCAATGTACTCTGTAATATCCTTTAATTTCCAATAAAGATCTAAAAAAAAAAAAAAGTAAACACATTGTCGGTATGAGGAGACTACCACCTTAAATCTTCTCTCAAACTCTGAACCAGCATGAAACTGCTGATCTGTCTTGTTCCCAAATAGAAAGTCTTGTGCTCAGGGTCGTAACATAGACCCCTGAAAGCCCTGCAGCACAGGGGAGGACCCATCCCTACAGGGGGTCCCAACTCTTCAAGTGGGCCTTTTTGAGGCCAAGGCCAAGAAATATCAGTAAGATATGGGATACTCAGGGAGCCCTCACTGCAATCCACAGTGCCCCCCATCAATTTGCATTACACCACTGCTTGTGCTGGAGGTGGAGTGGACAGTTCCAGTGTGTGTGGCATACATACTCTCAATAGTCATGTCCGCTGGTGGCATTCCAGAAAAAGAAGAGTTGGTATTTTTACAAGGTTCAGCAGATATGGATGTTGGAATACTGAGACCATGTGCTACAGTGGTTGCCGCCACCCTTTCTTGGCAATTTACTAACAAAGTATACCAGACTACCATTTAGAGATCATTTGTATTTCTGCTCATATGGTGCCACATATCACAAGCTCCATCGCTTAAACACTCTAGCGTGGTGATGGGGGCCAAAGACACATTTATTTTTGGAGGATAGACAACCACAGAGGCCTAAATGGAGCTGAAGCAATCAGCAGCCCACCTGAAACCCATGTCCTTTTCTCCTGGCATCTCTCACACAATCCAAGAACGTGAACAGTTAGAGGTTGTGGTTTGACATAGATCTCTCCATCACAAAGGTGTCCATAGGTATGCAAAAGACCATCATTGTCGAGCTAATGATGATGAATTGGTCCTTCAGTTCCTGCCAATGAAACACTAAACAGAACTCACCAGAGCCCTAATATTGTCCTATTTGGACTACTGCAACATAGTCTACATGGAGGGAGCAAAGGACGAGGTCAAGGATCAGCAAAGGATGGGAAACCAGGCAGGCAGACTATGCCTTAAAGATCATGCCTTGAAGAAATTGGACCATTACA
The DNA here is from genome assembly GCF_031143425.1 of Pleurodeles waltl. Taxonomy (NCBI): domain Eukaryota; kingdom Metazoa; phylum Chordata; class Amphibia; order Caudata; family Salamandridae; genus Pleurodeles; species Pleurodeles waltl. Next base: position 739,441,638 of record NC_090450.1, on the reverse strand, counting down.
CCCACTCGCTTCTGTTGACTAAGGACAAAGATCCACATTCCTATCCATTGTCCACAGATATGTAGAGGAAGAAAGTCACAATACATGAAGAAACTAGATCCCGTACATCTGCATGCATCATATTGGCAAAGCGAATAAAGAAGTTATTGAAGAACTGTATAACTTTCAGTTGGCAGTTGCACACAATAATGCAACAGCAAAAAATGTTGATAAACTAATACAAAGTCTGAAGAGGTTTTCTGGTGCCCACACTACACCAGCCACTCCCTCTTCTAGATATGGTGATTATGCGTTAGAACGGAGTGACCTATAATATTGTTACAGTTTTTAATAAATCATTTTATCCTGGTACACAAAGGTGAAGCTTCTGAAGCACTTGTGCATTACACACATCAGCTAATCAAATTTGAAGAATTTATTTCAGACCTGCCACCAATATTACCACTAAAAAATTAGCAACAGCCGTACATGGTTGTATGTTTGCAATCCGCCAACAAATCGAGCTGAAAAATTACCAGCAGCAGATTAAAACTTGTATCTGATAGCTGCGAAGGCCACTGCTGAGCGTTTCTGGCAGCAGTGCTGCTGTTGGTTTTTAGGTCAAGCGCTGTCGCCTACCGACCTGTTGTAAATGCTTTATGGGGTTCAGCTCCACCCAGTGATTTTCATTTGTCTGTCAGTGTCCTTTAAAAATCCTTGCTTGCTAATGGTCAATCCTTCCTCTTGGTTCCTCCTTTAGATCTTTTGTTTCCTCCCGCAGAGCATTGACCAAGTACTGTATCCTTATGCTTTTCTTTCCTGTTGGTGTTACTCTATAGGTGTGTGTTCAGCTTCTGGGCCCATATTTTACTGCAGCTTATCAGCACGGTGCCCGCTTCACAGTCTCTGCGCTTCAAGTTTCGCCATGGCGAATGCACACAAGCCTTTTGGCTACAAGGGTGCTGTGTTTCATGTTTTAGCTTGGAACCCGCTTTCTTGTCTTCAAAAAGTCTATCTACACCTTGTGGGTCACGTTCCCAGGCCATATCCATTCTGCTCCGTTTCTTCCACCCCCTCCACACCTTGTGTGTCGCGTTCCTAGCCCACGCCCATTCTGCTTGGTGTCTTTCACCTCCTTCCCAACCTCTCTCCTACTATGCATTCATGTCCTCCCTGCAAACCGTTATGTCGGTGCCACCACCAGTTCGGTGGTTAACTTTTAAATAGCATATTCAGGTTTCCTGGTGCCTCCTGCACGAACCGCCAGCACTTAATTGAAGTTATACTCAGCTCTTGGCTCCCACAGGACACCAGCCATGAAACATGAGAGCTCTCCACTTTGCCTCCTCCCCTCGCCCACCCCCAGATGCCTTTGTGCTGCTCGGAGAGCACCTCGGCAGGGACAGATCACTGCACTCACATAAGAATGCAAACAGCCTAGGCGTGCAGCGTGTAATAACCTTGGATCATGCTTAGAAATTAACCCGTCCCAGGTCTCCACACTGACCTGCCTTGCACCTCGTTCAGGTGATGGGCAACACCCCTCCCTCCATCCACACACACTGGTTCCCCCCCCTTGTGTTGACTATACAAACACATAGTGCCTGCATTTCACCTCTCTTGCCCCCATGTTTCCATGCCCAGGCTCAGGCTCAGGACCAAGCAACTCTCTAGCCCTCCTCCCATACCCTCTTGCTTCCACTACACCAGTGCATAGTGAGTGCCTGTGGTCACATAAGTGACGCAATCCTCACTCAGTGTGTGCCCCTTCTCTCACTCTCTCTCTACATGCCCACCTGCGCTGGCACCTCTTTACATACCTCATTCTCTCAATTTGTATGCTCAAGGCAAGTCGGCCCCTACCCCCGTGTTCCCATGGGGGCACTCTCAGTGCCTGGTACCCCTCCAAAAGCAACTTGAAGCATTTATGGGCTGCACCCCGTCCCTCCATGTGACCATTCAGTGCCCATCATTCTCTTTGCTGATGGTCTCCCATGTCCAGCTATGCACACGCTGCCAGCCACCCATATTATCTACCTCCCATGCGTCCCTCTGCACGCACACATAGCCTGGCACCTCTAGATTCTCCTTCCTTTGACCTTTTGCATGCACCCACTCAGAATGTGGTAGCTCTCCAGGCTCCCCTTTTCCATGGCCCTCTTGTCAGACACACTGCTCTCACCCCTATTTCCTCCCTGTGTCTTCGCGCACACACACTGTGCCTGGCACCTCTTTCACCCTCCATGCCTCTACATGCACCGCTCTGAGAGCAGAAAGTGCCTGGCACCTCTCTTGATCACCCTCCATACACTGTTTGTCTTTGCCCTGTACCTGCTGTGTTTTTCCCCTTCTGTTTTGGTGTGCACTGAGTTTTGTTTCTCTGCACCTGGGTCAGTTTGTCTGCTTTTGCCCAGTATCGGCGGTGTTTGTATGGGGCCACGTTTTTGTGTGTGCCTGGCTGTGTGTGCTCTGTATTTGTACTGCATGTTTGCCTGCAGCCTTAGACCACTGGCTAATAAGCCCCCTAAGGAGCAGCATGACCCCCCTCACCAACCCCTTCAATAATTGATCTCTTTCCGTGTCACCTAGTTTCATATCCTCCATTCGCAGCCTGGGATGGGGGAGAGGAATCTTCACCTGTCCCTTAAAGATGCTTTGAGTACAGCTATGTGTCTCGGGAGACTTGACAGATGCGAAGACAAAAAATAAGTGGTTACAGTAGATGTTGTGGCACCCAGGATAATATGTTGTATGGCGAAACACTTACAAGGTCCCAAAGGTGAGACCTATTGGCTGTGCCAGTGCTTGTTAAATTTAGAAAGTGCGGAGCGAGCACAGAAACAGGTGAATAGTCAAGGTGTGTTAGGCAACAGGATAACTGATTCCCTAGAAAAATCTCTAGTTGTGGAGTTGGAAAATAGAAAATAAGCAAAGCCATGAAACAATGTGCTCTTTCTACTCAACAAAGATTCCACTCAAACTTCATCCAGCTGCAAGTGTTCTTGTTGGACTGTTTTGCTTATGCAGGGTCATCCCCAATCTTTTTGCCTCCTGCCTCCTATTTTTTCTGACCTGTTGCTGTTGGCTTTTGAACTCTGAGCACTTTACCACTGCTAACCAGTGCTAAAGTGCATATGCTCTATGTGTAAAATTGTATGTGATTGGCTTATCCATGATTGGCATATTTGATTTACTAGTAAGTCCCTATTAAAGTGCACTACAGGTGCCAGGGCCTGTGAATCAAATGCTACTAGTGGGCCTGCAGCACTGGTTGTGCCACCCACTTAAGTAGCTCTGTAATCATGTCTCAGACCTGCCACTACAGTATCTGTGTGTGCAGTTTTAACTGTAAATTCGACTTGGCAAGTGTACCCACTTGCCAGGCCTAAACCTTCCCTTTTCTTACATGTCAGACACCCCTAAGGTAGGCCCTAGGTAGCCCCAAGGGCAGGGTGCAGAGTATGGTTAAGGTAGGACATATAGTAATGTGGTTTATATGCCCTGACAGTGAAATATTGCTACATTCGTTTTTCACTGGTGCAAGGCCTGTCCCTCTCATAGGTTAACATGGGGGCTACCTTTAAATATGATGAAAGTGTAGATTCCCTTTGGGAGCGGATGGACACATGGAGTTTGGGGTCTCTGAGCTCACAATTTAAAAATACATCTTTTAGTAAAGTTGATTTTAAGAGTGTGTGTTTGAAAATGGCACTTTCTGATGGATACAACTACCTGTGGATTCCTCACCTCATGAATACTCCCATGGCGCCAGCATTCGACGGAAATCTTCTTACTAGTCTCTGCACGTCGACGAGGACGTCACTCTAGCCCACGCGACGCCGTCTGACGTCATACAGGCAATAAGAGGTCCTCGACGACGTGCGGACGTCAGTTCCCTTTTTTCCGTGCATTCGAAACGGTTATCTTCGAGGGAGCAACTGTTACTCTTGCGGTTACAGTGTATATCTTGCTGCGTAGTCTTTCGCTGTGGAAATAATGTCGCAGAGGAAGTCTGGATTTAAGCCTTGTCGTGAGTGTGGAGGCAAGATATCGGTGACGGATCCTCATTCCGATTGCCTTTGGTGTTTGAGCTCCGACCACGACGTCTCGACTTGTGATTCATGTCAGCACATGAATCCAAAGGCCCTCAAGGAACGTGAAGCGAAGCTGTTTATGGCCAAGTCAAAGGGGAAACATCACAAGAAGTCTTCTTCCCCAAGACATCGGCGTCATCGAGACTCCCGGCGCCGTAGAGAATCTCGGCGTCATTCAAAGGAGACTCGTTCCAGGTCTCCGGATCGGCGCCAAAGGACATGGGAAGTCAGTCCCACGGTTACGCCGCATCCTTCGACGCCGTTGCCCTCTCCGGCGTCTCCAACTTCACCTGGACAGGCGTCGGTGATTGAGGTATTGGAGCCTCAAGTGTTTTCTCCGGCGCAGACGCCGAGGCCGGCGTCGGGGTCGCCTCCGAGACAGGCACCCCAGTATCCGGCTTTTCCCACCCCTGGAGCCGATAGTTCCGCATTCTTGAATGCGATGTATGCCATCTTCCAACAGATGGCTCCAGGGGGTGCTCCGGCTGGGCCTTTGGCCTTTTCTTTGGGTGATCCTGCGCCTCTTCGGCCGGCACCCTTTATGCCCTTTCTCCCGTTTGGGAACGTGGGCTCGGCGCCACTGTCGGCGCCGGTGGCCGCTCCGGTGGCTTCAGAAGAATTGGCCCCGGGGATTTCCATCCCGTCGACGTCGGGATTTCGGCCTGTGACTCCGGTGGGTCCATCTGCGGCAGTTGCTCTTCCGTCGGCGCCGAAGTTACCTGTGGCGCCGGATGCGGCGTCGGTGGCTTCTGAAGATCGGCGCCGATCTTCGACTTCGGCGGAGGCATTGTCGACTCCGCGTATTGAGCAACGACTTCATTCAAGGAGACGTGCTCTCCGTGTATTGGAAGAGCAGGAGTACCAACGAGCCCTAGAGGAAGGAGAGCTAGAGGACTCGGGTGATGGGCTGCGTGGACTGGAGTCGGCCAGTGGGCTGGACACTTCCCCTGAGTGGGACCTTTCGTCCCCGGGGGAATATACTGAGGAGGCTGCTTCCTTTCATGCAGTGGTACGGAAGGCAGCTAGTTTTTTGGACCTGCCTTTGCCGGTGGTGGAGGCAAAACAAAACCTTTTGACAGAGGTGTTACATCCGGCCTCAGCCGCGGCGGAGCCTCTGTTACCATTTAATGACGCTCTGCTGGATCCGGTGTTAGAGGTGTGGAAGAGGCCGGCATCTTCCCCAGCAGTTCACAGAGCCGTGGCCAGGAGGTATCGGACGGCTCCAACTGACCCTGGTTTCCTATCTAGGCACCCTACGCCGGAGAGCTTGGTGGTGCAGGCCTCCTGTTCGTCCAAGTCAGCGCCTGGTTCTTTTCCGACGGTGCCTGGGGACAGAGATTCAAAGAAGCTAGAGGCGCAGTCGAAGAAGATTTTTTCATCCTGCAGTCTGGCGTTAAAAGCCACCAATGCAACCTGTATCCTGGGGAGGTATATTCATGCTCTGATGGATGACATTTCCTCTTCGTTTACAGAGCTTCCCCAGGGTCTTTTGGATCTTGTCTCAAATGCCCAGGCTGCTGCGACCCAAATTATCCAGACGGGACTGGATACCACCGACTCGGTAGCCAGGGCAATGGGCACAACTGTGGTGGCAAGGAGACAGGCCTGGCTCCGTAACTCGGGCTTTTCGGCAGATGTACAGTCCACATTGTTGGATCTCCCGTTTGATGGGGACAAACTGTTTGGGGCTAAGGCTGATTCGGCCTTGGAACGTTTTAAAGAAAGCAGGGCCACGGCTAAGTCGTTAGGGCTCCAAGCTCCTTCTTCCACGGCCTCTTCCAGATTCTTCAGGAGGTTTCGTGGATTTGGGCGTGGCTCTTCCTCCTCTTCCTTTCGGGGGAGATATCAGCAACCTGCTTCTTCCCATCCCTATAGATCTTTCAGGGGGAGAGGTAGGGTCCGCACCAGAGGAGCCTCTCAGCAGCACTCTGCCTCTTCCTCATCCTCTGGCGGGGTGCAGCAGGGGAAGCAGCCTTAGGCTTCCACCATTTCCCACTCACTCCTCTCCTGTAGGGGGAAGATTACAGCATTTTCTCACCAAATGGAAGACTGTTACATCGGACACTTGGGTTCTCAGTGTTGTGGGAAAAGGCTACACCCTTCCCTTTCGGGAGTTCCCGCCCCTCATCCCGCCCCGCCCTTCGTATTGTTCAGAAGAACACCTCCTGTTGCTAGAACAGGAGGTGCAAGTCCTCCTTTCAAAGGGCGCGGTGGAGTTGGTCCCGGAGCAGGAAAGGGGTCGAGGAGTTTACTCAAGGTATTTCCTGATTCCCAAGAAGGATTGTCGTTTGAGACCAATTCTGGACCTGAGGATCTTGAATTGGTTCCTCAAGCAGGAAAAGTTCAAGATGCTGACCCTAGCACAGGTGCTTTTGGCGTTGAACATGGAAGACTGGATGGTGTCTGTCGACTTGCAGGATGCTTACTTTCATATCCCGATACTCAAGTCACACAGGAAGTATCTCCGGTTTGTGGTGGGATCGCAACACTATCAGTTTGCGGTCCTTCCGTTTGGTCTTACTTCAGCACCTCGAGTCTTCACGAAGGTGATGTCGGTGGTTGCGGCAGAACTCAGAAGGAAGGGGATAGCAGTATTCCCTTACTTGGACGACTGGTTGATCAAAGCCAAGTCCCAGGAGCTTGTGTCGCATCATCTGCAGTCAACAACCCAGTTGTTGTTCGACCTGGGTTTTTCGGTGAACGAGCCCAAATCTCACCTAGAGCCCTCTCAGCGCCTCCTGTTCATAGGGGCAGTACTGGATACAACATTGGGTCGGGCCTTTCCTCCGCCTCAGCGGATTCAAGATATTCAGGATTTGGTTCCAATGTTTCGAAATGGAGCGGTAGTTCCAGTCCTCAAGGTCCTTCGTCTGCTCGGTCTTTTTGCCTCCTGCATTCTGTTGGTCACGCATGCTCGCTGGCACATGAGGGCTCTTCAGTGGTGCCTCCGAAGGCAGTGGTCTCAACACAGAGGGGATCTAGAGGGTACTGTCAAGATCTCCAGAGATGCTGCTGTGGATTTGAAGTGGTGGATTGCAAGCAACAATCTTTCACAAGGAAAGCCGTTCCAGCAGTCGCCACCAGTGACCACAGTCATAACGGATGCTTCCACTCTAGGGTGGGGAGCTCATCTGGGGGATCTGGAGATCAAAGGTCTTTGGTCTCCAGAGGAACAGATGTTTCACATCAATCTGTTAGAGTTACGGGCTGTACGTCTGGCTCTCAAGGCCTTCCTCCCTTCCCTTCGTGGTCAGTCGGTACAGGTCCTAACGGACAATACTACCACGATGTGGTACATAAACAAGCAGGGAGGAGTGGGGTCGTACCTTCTCTGCAGAGAAGCTCTTCGACTATGGTCCTGGGCAAAGGACCATCGGATTTGCTTGATAGCAAACCATCTGGCCGGAGTTTTGAACGTGCGTGCGGACAGTCTCAGTCGCCACTTCTCGGCAGACCACGAGTGGCGTCTCCATCCAGATCAAGTCCGTTTAATCTTCCAGAGGTGGGGGTTTCCTCGGGTAGATCTGTTCGCCACTCTAGAGAACGCGCATTGTCCGTTGTTCTGCAGCCTTCAGTATCCGATGCAGGGAGCGTTGGGGGACGCGTTTAAAATAACCTGGTGCGGCCAGTTGCTTTACGCGTTTCCTCCCATACCCTTGATTCCTCGAGTATTGAGGAAGATTCGCCAAGACCGGGCTCTAGTAATCTTAATAGCTCCGGATTGGCCAAGGAGGGTGTGGTACTCCGACCTTCTCCAACTCTCAATGTGCCCGCCGCTCCGTCTCCCTTTCAGGGCAGACCTCCTCTCGCAGTCGCAGGGGCAGGTTCTACACCCCAACCTCCAGAGTCTGCACCTACATGCCTGGAGATTGAACGGGGCAACCTGAGTTCCTTCTCTCTCCCGCCTGAGGTAGTGGATGTTATATTAGCGGCCAGGCGACACTCCACTAAATCTATCTACGCTAATAGGTGGTCTAAATTTGTTGCGTGGTGTGGAGAGAGGCAGATTGATCCTTTGCATGCTCATCTATCGGACGTTTTGTCTTTTGCTCTATCTCTGGCGCAGAAAGGTTGTGCAGTGGCTACCATTAAGGGTTATTTATCGGCCTTGTCAGCCTTCATATGTCTTCCAGACCAACCATCTTTATTTAAATCCCCTATTGTTATCAGATTCTTGAAAGGTCTTCTAAATCAATATCCTCCAAAGCCATTCGTTATGCCGCAATGGGATTTGTCCTTGGTCCTGACTTTCCTTATGGGGTCCCCTTTTGAACCTATGCATTCTTGCCCCTTGAGGTATTTGGTTTTAAAAACAGTCTTCCTGATAGCTATAACATCAGCAAGGAGAGTGAGTGAGTTGCAGGCCTTATCAGTAAAGCCCCCTTATACAACTTTTTATGGGGATAAGGTGGTGTTGAGGACCAAGGCTGCTTTCCTCCCGAAGGTTGTTTCACCCTTCCATTTGGCTCAGGCAATTACTTTGTCCACGTTCTATCCTCCGCCTCATCCTTCCAAAGAGGAAGAAAGACTGCAACGTCTGGATCCAAAGAGAGCGTTGAGCTTCTTTATTGATAGAACAAAGGATTTCAGGCTGGAGGATCAGCTGTTTATTGGATACGTGGGCAAGAGGAGAGGAAAGGCAGTCCACAAGAGAACACTATCCAGGTGGGTTGTTCTTTGCATTAAAATCTGTTACTCTTTGGCAAAGAAGGATCCTCCTGAGGGCATTAGAGCTCATTCCACCAGAGCCAAGTCGGCCACTTCGGCCTTGGCCAGAGGTGTTCCTGTGGTCGACATCTGCAAGGCCGCAACTTGGTCGTCCCTTCACACTTTTGCAAAACATTACTGTTTGGATTCTGAGGTTAGAAGGGACGGCCATTTTGCACGGTCAGTGCTGCAGGATTTCTTGGTTTGACCATTTAGGCACCCACCGCCGGGCGTGGTACTGCTTTGGGACTCTATTCATGAGGTGAGGAATCCACAGGTAGTTGTATCCATCAGAAGAACGAGTTACTTACCTTCGGTAACGACTTTTCTGGTGGATACATTAGCTACCTGTGGATTCCTCACGGTCCCACCCGCCTCCCCGTTGCCTTTCTGGTCTTGCCAAGTAATCCTTGAGTGCGCTCCTCTTGGTCTTTGAGGGTGCAATAGATGTGTATATAATATATATTTATATATATGTATATATGTATATATCTTTGTGTATATACTTGGTGTGTGTATATATTTTAAAAGAGAAAGTTTTATATATATATTTATATAAAAAGATTTACAGTTATTCATACAATGTTGTGTGTTTTTGCAATATAATGGGATGTTGCCTTGCTCTTTCATTGCATTGCCTGGTTGTTCTCATGCACGTAAAAAATGATTGGTACTGACGTCCGCACGTCGTCGAGGACCTCTTATTGCCTGTATGACGTCAGACGGCGTCGCGTGGGCTAGAGTGACGTCCTCGTCGACGTGCAGAGACTAGTAAGAAGATTTCCGTCGAATGCTGGCGCCATGGGAGTATTCATGAGGTGAGGAATCCACAGGTAGCTAATGTATCCACCAGAAAAGTCGTTACCGAAGGTAAGTAACTCGTTCTTTAGAAAGTGAGCATTTTATTGCTTATACCATTTCTGTGACTCTGCCTGTTTGTGGATTCCCTGTCTGGGTCAGTTTGATAGTTGGGCTGGTTGCACCTCACACTAGACAGTGACACAAAAGGAGCTGGGGTGTAGTCTGCATTTCATGTTGAGCCATCTGTGCTAGGAGGGAAGGGAGGAGTGGTCACTTACACCTGAAAGGGCTGTGCCTGCCCTCACACAATGCAGTCTCCTACCCCCTGGTGAGTGTCTGGGGCCTGGCCTGGGCAAGGCAGGATTTCACATTCAAAAGAGACTTTGCTTGAAGTAGGCCTACTTGAAAGGAGAAATTGGGTATTAGAAGGGCACTCAAAACCACATATTTTAGAAACACTTCTGGAACCAAGAGGAACTTCTGCAGGAGAAGAGCTGAATAGCTGAGGAAGAAGAGCTGCCCTGCCTGTGACTGTGCTTTGTGGAGCTATCCTGCAGTTGCTGCTTCTGCCAGAGTAAGAGGGCAAAGACTGGACTTAGTGTGCCTTCCATCTTGAGAAGCAATCTCCAAGGGCTTGATCTAGAGCTTGCCTCCTGTTGTTTGAAGTCTCAGGGACAGCAAAGACTTCTCCCTGCCAGCACCTGGAGCCTCTGGAGAGACTCCTACTCTGCCCTGTGGTGCCCATCTGAAAGGAGAAGCTGGCAGCCTAAAGACAAGAAAATCTGAAAGGAGAAGCTGGCAGCCTAAAGACAAGAAAATCCACGCACAGAGCGCTGTGCGGGGAAAAGTTTGATGTGACTCAGATCTGCGGCTGAAAAAGCAACGCGCCACCGGCTCCGCAGCTGAGAAAACAACGCTCACAGGAAACGTGACCGAAGAATCGACGCACGGAGCAGGAGAAACGACACGCAGCTTCGCTGACGGAGGCTGGGAGATCACAACCTGCGCTGCGGGATTTCGGATCATCATGCGGCTGGATTTCTGACTCACGTACTGCCGTGCGGAGTTATTTTTGACGCACACCCGCCCGTGCTGGGTTATTTTTGACACACCCCAGGTACATTTTCACGCTAGCAGCGCTAGTGTGTGTTTATAACTACTTAAAGACTCTTTGTGCATATTTATTGATAATTTGACTTGTGTATGGTGGATTTTTTCGTTTTGGTCTTGTTTTGTTTAGATAAAGATTTCCAATTTTTCTAAACAGGTGTTGTGTCATTTTGTAGTGTTTTCATTAAGTTACTGTGTGTGTTGGTACAAATACTTTACACCTAGCACTCTGAAATTAAGCCTACTGCTCTGCCAAGCTACCAAGGGGGTAAGCAGGGGTGAGCTGAGGGTGATTCTCTTTTACCCTGACTAGAGTGAGGGTGTTTGCTTGAACAGGGGGAAACCTGACTGTCAACCAAAGACCCCATTTCTAACAGTTCTGCTATGGATGGGTGACACTCTGGGTTAGATTAAGAAAATCATAAGTGTGGAAGGTCAGCAGAATCTCTGCAACATGGAATTGAAGACTAACAAAACTACTCAGCATCAGTGGAGCAGGAAGAGTAAAACCCTATTTTACCCCTTTAATAAGATCTGCAGCTTTAGCCTCTAAACACGTGGGAAGTGTTGAATATGTGTGCAAAAACAACCAAAGGAGAGTATCAAGAAGTTTAACAATTCTGATATGGAGAAGAATAAGGATGACGTTTTATTTTATTTATTATTTTATTTTATTCCCTCCTCTTTCAGTTCAACATTGCTCAGTCTTCTGCTCCTGTCCCTGAATGGTTAGTGCCACAAACGTCATTTAGGGGGCACCAGGGGTCGCAGCTGCAATCCCTGGCTTGCGCCTTGCGACCTCTGGCACTGCCTCTGTGACCCATGGCCTCAGATGTGGCAAAATAAGTGCTGGGAACACAGGGGGCAGCTCGTCCTTATAAACGCTGCTTGTGGCTCCACTTTCTTGTTTTCAATCAGTTTTTTTAATTGCACTAGTAGCTAATAATATATCATTCACTATAAGTGAAGTAATAAATGGAGTACAGTTAACTGGAATATGAACCTCCTTGGTAGCTGAGGTTTGTAAAAAACACTTTTAAATGTATGTTGTGTGCATGCTTTGCGAATGAGAGTGTGCCCGTGGGAAAGAGAGTGCGTATAAGTGAGTGTGTATTGGTAAGCATGTGTGTGTGAGTGAAAGTAAAGATGAAAGGGCGTGTGATGTCACTTCCGCTACCCCTGGTATTTTGGTGAATTGACGTCCATGGTTACTCCTCAAGAAGTCTGTCTCCAAACCTGTCCAAAAGGTCTTCTTTACTTGACCTTTACTATTGTAAATCCAGGCAATGGAGCAGGCAGCCATTCTGATCCTTTTTCAAATAGGCACTGATCGTTCATATTGGCAACCTGGACTACAGGACGACCAGGAAAGATCTGTAGCAAGCATTGTCAGACACTTTCTCCAGACAGGGAAAGGCATTGCCGACTATACTGCTGAAACCTAGAGCTCAAACTGAAAATTTGCAAGAAGCTATTAGTGCAGTTAACAATCTTCATAGGTACAGAACTGGCAGGAGCATACACGTCTCTCTGGCTACACGGGCAATCAATAGATCATTTAATTTACGCTGCTCAGAAATGGGTGACCCTTTACTCTGTGTGTGGGGGGGGGGGTTGATGGTGCTCAAAATGGCGAGCTGTTGCCCAAGTTGCTGGAACTGGTGCAGGTCACTCAGCAGACTCCTGTTAATCATTGCAACCACAGTATGTACAGTGATGTAATAACTTGAGGAGGGCCCCGGCAAGGTACCTGGAGGGGTCTCCCTCCCCCATGGACTCAGTCACAGTCCTGCCGCCTGTGCAGTGTACTGTGCAGAGGGGGTCCCCTGGAGCTCGCGCCCCCACTCCCCTCGCGAGCTGCGGGGACCTTTGTTCCGCCACTGTGTATGTAGAGCATCAGCAGGATTTCCACATTGCCTCAGCATGCAAAGCACATATTTGCCTTGAGAATGTTCACAGTGCCCCGGCCACAGTGTGCTGAGCATACATTCTCATGACATTACAAGGATACGGGCGAATGAAAATGGTCGTTGCGTGAGTGCGTGCTTGACTTGTAGGGCTGAAAGTAAACCGCTTAAATATTGACCCACTCATCGAATATGTGCATATTTCTCATGTCCTTTGACAGTGGCAGATTTATAGCACGGCACCCAGTAAGCAATAATTATCCCAGACAGTGCTTAATTTGTCAAAAGAATTGCTGCCAGGACCCAAGACATTTCTCAGAAGGCTAGTGCATCTTGGTTCCTACCAATGTCTATGCCAGTGTTGCCAAATGGATGTACCGCCGTCACCTACTAGCTATCTCACTGCTACAGGTTTGACAGTTTCGACCACTGGATGCCGCACAAAGCTGCAAACGATGACCTGAATGCACTGATAATTATTTTTAAAGTGTATTGAATTGTTAAAAAAACTCCGCCGTTTAGCTTTTTTTAAACATAGACATAGAGCACTTTCATGGTGCAGCCTGTCATAAATATGTGCCAGTATTAAGAAACAAATGACGGGGCTGAGCACCAGCAAACGCAGGCACAATTTAAGCACTGGTCCTAGGTGTTGGCAGAGAGCTAGGAAAGGCGAATGACTGTAGGGATAGCTATCAGCAGTTTGGGAAGTTTTGGGTGCAACGGTATTGCATTGCAAGGTTACATTTCTTTACGGGGGACTTTGCAAGGTCAACGCTGTCATGGAGGTGAGCTCTCACTGAATTGCTCTCACTTACAGTTAGGCTCTAAACAATGCATTCGATGTATTAACCTACTGAAGATTTTCTTGCAAAAAGAATCGATGTCCTGGCAAAGGCACCTTAGCAAACTATATTTAAAACATAATATTCTGATAGATTTCCCTTCTGTCCAAGCATTATGTAAATGAAAGTGTGCACGTTTCCTACAAATATCAATGATCTCATGAAGAACCCGTGAATCTCATAATGCCTCTTGCTTGACACTTAGATCAATTTCAACGAGCCGCTGTCCATGCTGCAGAGGCTGACCGAGGACTTGGAGTACCACGAGCTGCTGGACAAAGCTGCCAAGCTGGAGAGTCCGACGGAACAGATGTGCTACGTGGCTGCCTTTTCTGTGTCTTCGTATTCCACCACCATTCATCGCACAGCAAAACCATTTAATCCCTTGCTGGGGGAAACCTATGAGCTAGATCGACTGGAAGAAAACGGATTCCGATCGATCTGTGAGCAGGTAAGAACAGATCAGACTTTGCTCTCCATGAGATTGAGAGAATTTGCCACATTTTGGGGTTGCATGGTCCGCACTCTTCAGCACTCTTATTCAGTAGACCATCTTCACTGGAAAGGTCGACATGTGTGTATGATTTCCTAAATATGACTTCGAATGCACAGCATCCCAGGCTTTTGTTAATGTTGTGCATTTTATGCCTGGATGGTAATGTATAAAAAGTATGCAGGTTCGGGAGAAGAATCGATAGACCTTCTGCAGTACAATCTCTAAGCTTTTGGAACTTCTGCTGAACCCGCTGAAGGTCAGTATGATAACTGCATCTTTTGTAAACAGTTACAGATTAGACTTTACCTAAAAAACTTGGAGATGTTGCTGCTTGTCAGAAGCAGTTAGTATTATAAAGCCTTATCGGATGAAAATGCATTTACAAAATGCAGTATCATAATGTACTGGTGATGTTATGTGTGCCAGGGCTTATTTTATGGTATTTGGAGAGTCCCGCCATATGTCAGTATTTGTGATTACTTTTGCCTTGACAGTGTCAACAGCTTTGGGGAGAATGTTTATTTCTGATGGGTCCATCTTCCTGCACATTCCGGGCTTTATGGATACTTCATACTTTCCCAGAAATGTCTTTCCCCAGGAATGACTCCCCAGTGCACTCAGCTGGTTCCACCCAGCTGGTGATGCCTGGTGCCCCTGGGCATGGCATACCACAGTTTATTAGTTTTCAACCAGCCCTCAGACAGAAGTTCCTCCTTCTTATTTGTGGCTCATTGAAGTAGTGAAATGATCTCTCTCTCTCGTAGTGCCCCAGCTTGGTGCTACTTAGCTTTTAACAACTGTCTCCTCAAAGGGCCTCAGGCTTTCATTCTTGACGGGATGTGCTGCCGTGGCCTGCGACTCTTGCACCGTAATGCACCCGAAATGCACCAGGGAGCAGAAGGACAATTTATTTTAGCCTTAAGCTTGGAGAGAAACTCCCAAGAGGGCTGCCTCTCTAAAAGGTAAGCCCATTTAAATTGAACATTCTCCTAAGACATAATTCCATGAAAAACTTCATATGAAGAATTCTCGAGGCAGCTGTCCTGTTACCAGAACAGTTTTGAGTTTCAATGCCATTCTCGAATGCCACACACGTCCTCAAAGTCCCTTGAAACCCAGGTGCCTAAAAAGATGAGATCAGAGCTTCCTGGTGTTTTTGGCTGATTCAGAGTTTGTTGAGGCCTTCTGACCAGCATTGTTAGATCTTTTTAGGACAACTTTGCAGGCTTCTCACTGGAGGAGTACAAAAGGGGGCCATTCCTGCGGCATCATAGCTCTGATGGCTCAAAGTGCCATGCTTCACAAGTATCGACACTAGCGCTTATGGAAAAGTTGAGATAGGTTAGGGTGCTGTCCCCTGTTCACTAGACCCCTTTTCGGTGCTGTTTTTGAAGTCGAAGGTGACGCTGCCCGGGATCCATCTCCAGCACCAAGAATTCAATGGAAGAAAGTATCATCCATGGGGCAAAGATGAAAGCCCAAGTTAATTTTAACAATGATCTATATAAGGATGATATTTACAGGGCCCAAAGTTTTGCCCATTTGAAGGAGATTTTTGGCTCAAAATCAGATGCCTTGTTTATGGAGAATACGGTTTATGGCTGAACAAAGGTAGATCCCTCTGAGGATTATCACCTCATGCCCCTTTCCAATACTGATAATGGCATCTACTTAAACTCACAGAGTGACTGTAGCCTAGGTATTTCACCAGAGTGGGAAATTACATACCCTTCAAGCCCAGCTTCAGAGGAGGTGTAATCTATTATATCAGCCATTCAGAAGGTGATGGAGGACTATGCTTTCTGTGCAGGTGAAGCCTAACACTCCTATGGAAATCTTGCAGTCCTCCATGGTTTTTGAGGAACCATTACTTCTATTTCATGAGGCTTTTGTAGGGTGAAATAGCTGGATGGGAGAAACCCTTTTTGATCCTGGCTATTCTGAGACTAATCACCAGTTGCCATAGGTCCTCACACTTTTTGCCGTCATCACTGGAGAGTCTGGTTTTTCAAACATCGTCTTCAAAGGAGAACCCTAACACCTTTCCTATGTGGATCCCGGATAGAGAATCTAAGAACCTTGACACCTTGAGTCACAAAGTTTTGTCTCCAGTAGGTTTCTTCGCACAAGTAATGCCATCTGCCTTTCAGGCCAATATGTCAATGCCTCATGGAAAATCTCATAACATAAGATTATTGCGTCCCCACTCTGCTTGAAAAAGCCATTTTCTGACCTGGTGAGTAGTGAGCCAGGTACATCAAAACAGATCCTATAGTGTGGTTTTGCTTGGTCTTTGGGATCGGCTGTCACGTTGCTTTAGTTTGCTGAGATGGATTCCACTTGATTTTCCCAACATGTCCAGGCTATGCTCATTGACGTGCCTTTTGGTGGTGAGCTTCTTTTAGACAGACGGCTGACTCCTTGATACATTTGAAGTAAAGTAGAGCTAAGGCTTGCACCCTGGACTCCCTTGGACAGCAATTTCTGATGGATACAACTACCTGTGGATTCCTCACCTTATGAATTCGATCCTTGCGCCAGCATCCGACGGAAAGTCTTCTTCCTAGCTATTTACGTCGACGAGGACGTCATAATGGCACGGCTCCTCGTGACTCCGTCTGACGTCAACGTGCCAATAAGAGGTCCTGGTCAGTGTACTAACGTCAGTTTTCCTTTTTTCCGTGCTTCGACGCCAATGTTTTTTTCTTCCTGGCCCGTTGGTAACTGTAACGATTTTTGGAGGTTACAATGTCGCCTCCGAAGAAGTCCGGTTTCAAGCCGTGTAGAGAATGCGGGGGTCGGATGTCAGAGACCGACCCCCACTCGGACTGTATTTGGTGTCTTAGTTCCGAACATGATGTGGAAGGCTGTTCCTCGTGTCAGAGCATGAATCCAAAAGCTCTGAAGGAGCGCGAGGCGAAGCTCTTCTTAGCCAAGGCAAAGAAGAAGGAACACAAGAAGGCTTCCTCCCATGCTTCTCCCAAAAAACATAAGAAGCGGCATCGTCATGACTCTAGGTGCCGTTCGGAGCGGAGCCGATCGAGGTCAAGGTCTCGTTCATCACGACGCCAGAAGACTTGGGAGATGAGTCCTACTGTCACACCCCAGCCTGAGAGTCCGGGGTGGTCACCGGAGCCTTCAGTTTATGAGGTCACTCAATGTAGCCCTCACTTTTCACCGGCGCCGAGGGATCCTTATGTTCAGCAGACATCGGCACAGCAGCACCTGGCTTTCCCGACTCCAGGGACGGATCCGGCCGCATTTTTGAATGCAATGTATGCTGTTTTTCAATCCATGGCCCCTGCTGGTGCACCGGCGGGTCCCACGGGGCCATTGGCATTCAATTTGGGCTTGCCGGCGTCGTACAGGGCTGCTCCTTTCATGCCCTTCTGCCCTACAGAGACTGGTGGTTCAGCGCAGAGGGTCTCCCCTGGCAGGAGTCCTTCGCCTGTGACTGTGGATCCGTTGGCACGTCAACCGACTCCTTCTCCACGTCATCCGGCATCGTTTTTGTCTCCATCCAGACCGGCTCCATCTCCTTCCGGCCATTCGGCTTCGAGGAGGTCATCTGCCGACTTCGGATCGGCACCGGCGCCGGTTGAATCCAGGAGCCTTCCTGACCCTGTTCGGGGTTCGAGATTGTCGGCGTCGATGGATTCTTTGTCGACGCCGGCACTGGAAACACATCTTAGATCTCGGAGGAAGGCGTTGAGACTTCTGGAGGAAGAAGAATACAGAAGGCTTGAGGAAGGCGAGATCGAGCCTTCTGATGACTTCCAGGGTCTTGCCACTGCAAGTGGTTTGGATACTTCCCTGGAGTGGGACATTGCGTCTCCGGTGGAGTTTACTGAGGAGGCCGCTTCCTTCCATGCGGTGGTGAGGAAGGCAGCTGAGTATCTGGATTTGCCTTTGTCCACTGCAGAGGTAAAAACTAACCTGCTCACAGAGGTACTTCATCCATCTTCCTCCAGTGCTGACCCTTTGCTGCCTTTCAATGAGGCTTTGACCGAGCCTATTTTAGACCTGTGGAAAAAGCCTGTTACATCTCCTGCTGTGAACAGGGCAGTGGCGAGGAGGTATAGAAGTGCCCCAGGAGATCTGGTTTTTCTCTCTCGTCCCCCGACTCCGGAGAGCTTGGTAGTTCAGGCATCATGTTCTGCAAAGACTGCCCCTGGAACATTCCCTGGAATTCCGACTGATAGGGAATCCAAGAGGATGGAGCAGTCTTCCAAGAAGATTTTTTCAACATGCAGCATGGCCCTTAAAGCTACCAATTCCACCTGTGTGCTAGGCAGATACATCCATGCCCTAATGGACTCTGCTAAGGAGATGGCAAGGGATCTGCCACAGGAGATGCAGAAATCTTTTGGGTCCCTTTTCTTGGACGCTCAAGCTGCTGCACAGCAGATTATACAGTCTGGCTTGGATACCTCGGATTCTGTTGCCAGGGCCATGGGAACATCAGTGGCTACAAGGAGGCATGCCTGGTTGAGGTCCTCTGGTTTCTCATCAGATGTACAATCCACCTTAATGGACCTTCCGTTTGACGGGGAAAAGCTGTTTGGGGACAAGGCAGACTCTGCCCTTGAACGGTTAAAGACTGTCGGTCTACAGCTAAGTCCCTGGGGTTACAGGCCTCTTCTACAACACCTTACAGACCTTTTCGTAGGTTTTGAGGATTTATTCGAGGCTCTGCCTTTCGAAGGTCTCAATCTTATGCCCAGCAGCATGCCAATCCGCCCTATCGTGCCTTTAGAGGGCGGGGTAGGGCTAGAGGTCCAGCAGCTTTCTTCTTCTTCATCCTCCTCTGGTGGACAACAGCAGAAGCAGTCCTAGTTTTCCCCACTTTATCAGCCATACTTCTCCTGTAGGGGGAAGATTGAGTCTTTTTCTACAGAAATGGAGGTCAATTACAACAGACTTGTGGGTGCTAGGAATTGTGGAAAAGGGCTATGCTCTCCCCTTTCAGGAGTTCCCTCCTCCCTTCCCCCCCGTCCCTCCTTTTGTTCAGAAGACCATCTTCTGTTGTTGCAATAGGAGGTTGTCGCCATGTTGGCAAAGGGCGCTATAGAGTTGGTGCCGTTGCAGGAAAGGGGTCAGGGGTGTTATTCAAGATATTTCCTGATTCCCAAGGTGGACGGTCGGTTGCGGCCGATCCTAGACTTGAGGATTTTGAATTTGTTCCTCAAGCAGGAAAAATTCAAAATGCTGTCCCTAGCGCAGGTGTTACTGCCGTTGAACGAAGGAGACTGGATGGTGTCTGTCTACTTGCAGGACGCGTATTTTCATGTTCCCATAATCAAGTCGCACAGGAAGTATCTCCGTTTTGTGGTCGGATCGCAACATTACCAGTTTGCGGTCCTTCCGTTTGGACTTACTTCAGCACCTCGGGTTTTCACAAAGGTGATGGCAGTTGTTGCAGTACATCTCAGAAAGAGGGAAGTAGCGGTTTTTCCCTACCTGGACGATTGGTTGATCAAAGCCAAGTCTCCAGAGCTTGTGTTGTCTCATCTGCGAATGACAACCCAGTTGTTGTTCGATCTGGGTTTTTCTGTAAATGTGCCCAAATCTCACCTGGAGCCCTCTCAACGCCTCCTGTTCATAGGGGCAGTACTGGACACGACAATGTTTCGGGCCTACACCCGCCTCAGCGGATTCGGGACATTCAGGCGCTGATTACGTTGTTTCAAATTGGAGCAGCAGTTCCAGTCCTCAAGGTCTTACGCCTGCTAGGTCTGTTTGCTTCTTGCATTCTGTTGGTCACTCATGCTCGCTGGCATATGAGGGCTCTTCAGTGGTGCCTCAGCAGACAGTGGTTCCAGCACAAAGGGGATCTCAAAGATTCAGTATGATCTCCAGGGACGCTGTAGCGGATCTTCTTTGGTGGGCAGAGGACGGCAACCTTTCCCAAGGAAAACCGTTTTCACTGCCTCCTCCAGTGGCCACAGTGATTTCGGATGCTTCCACTCTAGGGTGGGGAGCTCATCTGGGGGACCTGGAGATCAAGGGTCATTGGTCTCCAGCGGAACAGATGTTGCATATCAATCTGTTGGAATTGCGGGCGGTACGTTTGGCGCTCAAGGCCTTCCTCCCTTCCCTTCGCGGGCAGTCAGTTCAGATCCTGACGGACAACTCTACCGCGATGTGGTATATAAACAAGCAGGGAGGAGTGGGGTCGTACCTTCTCTGCAAAGAAGCCCTGCGACTCTGGTCCTGGGCTCAGGACCATCAGATTTGCTTAATAGCAAATCATTTGGCCGGGGTGCTGAATGTACGTGCGGACGGTCTCAGTCGTCACTTCTCATTAGATCACGAGTGGCGTCTCCATCCGGATCTAGTCCTCCACATCTTCGAGATGTGGGGTACTCCTCAGGTGGGTTTATTCGCCACTCGGGAGAAACACGCATTGCCCGTTATTCGGCAGCCTCCAGTATCCGATGCAAGGGGCGTTGAGGGACGCGTTGCAGATGTCCTGGAGCGGCCAGTTGCTTTACGCGTTTCCCCCCCATACCCTTGATTCCTCGGGTTCTGAGGAAGGTTTGTCAAGACTGGGCCCGAATCATCTTGGTAGCACCGGACTGGCCGAGAAGGGTATGGTATACAGACCTGCTTCAACTCTCTCAGTGCCCTCTGCTCCGTCTCCCGCTCAGGACAGACCTTCTCTCGCAATCGCAGGGGCAGGTTCTACACCCCCCGCCTCCAGAGCCTGCACCTTCATGCCTGGAGATTGAACGGGGCAACCTAAGTTCCTTTTCTCTCCCACCGGATGTAGTGGATGTTATACTATTGTCCAGGCGACACTCCACTAAATCGATTTATGCCGGTAGGTGGGCAAAATTTGTGCTTTGGTGTGGAGAGAACCGTAAAGATCCCTTAAAAGCCCACCTTTCAGATGTACTTTTGTTTGCTTTTAGTCTGGCTAAGAAAGGTTGTGCAATAGCTACAGTTAAGGGTTATTTGGCGGCTCTGTCGGCATTTCTTTGCCTTCCGGACCAGCCATCTTTATTTAAGTCTCCAGTTGTAAACAGGTTCCTTAAGGGTTTGGTGAATAGATTTCCTCCTACTCCCTTTCACATGCCTCAGTGGGAGTTAAATCTTGTTCTGACATTCTTAATGGGTTCGCCTTCCGAGCCCATGCATTCATGTCCATTGAGATTTTTAGTCTTTAAGACCGTTTTCTTAATAGCAATCACTTCTGCCAGGAGGATTGGAGAGCTTCAGGCACTTTCCGTCAAGCCTCCCTTTACCATGTTTTTCCCTGATAAAGTGGTTCTAAAAACCAGGGCTGCTTTTCTGCCGAAATTTGTCACCCCTTTTCATATAGGGCAAACTATCACTCTGCCTGTGTTTTACCCTCCTCCCCACCCGTCTAAAGAGGAAGAGAGACTCCATAGGTTGGACCCTAAGAGGGCCCTGAGTTTTTACCTAGAGAGAACTAAGGACTTTCGCTTAGATGATCAACTGTTTGTTGGGTATGCTGGACAGCGAAAGGGCAGAGCGGTCCAGAAAAGAACACTCTCCAGGTGGGTCATCTTGTGTATTAAGATTTGTTACTCTCTGGCGAAAAAAGTCCCTCCTGAAGGTATTAGGGCTCACTCTACTAGGGCTAAGTCTGCATCTTCGGCCCTAGCGAGAGGAGTTCCGTTAATAGACATATGTAAAGCGGCGACTTGGGCGTCCCTCCATACTTTTGTGAAACATTATTGTTTAGACTCTGAGATGAGGAGGGACGGTCATTTTGCTCGCTCAGTATTGCAGGATTTCTTAGTGTAATCAGGCGGGCACCCACAACCGAGTGCGGTACTGCTTGGGACTCTATTCATAAGGTGAGGAATCCACAGGTAGTTGTATCCATCAGAAGAACAAGTTACTTACCTTCAGTAATGCTTTTTCTGGTGGATACACTAGCTACCTGTGGATTCCTCACGGTCCCTCCCGCCTCCCCGTTGCCTGCCTGATTTCACAGTTATCTTGCAGTTTTTGGTTTAATATTTCTTCTTATATTTGTATATTTATATATGTATATTTATATATATATATATGTTTATATTTCTCTGCATATTTTTGAATATTCGTGTATTTAAGATGATAATGTGAATATATGGATTCAATGGACAAGATTTTTGTGTGCGTATATGTTTATATGTATATATATCATTTTTCATGGTCGGGTTACACCTGTTCGCCTTAAGGGCACGAAAAAAATGAAACTGACGTTAGTACACCGACGAGGACCTCTTATTGGCACATTGACGTCAGACGGAGTCACGTGGAGCCGTGCCATTATGACGTCCTCGTCGACGTAGATAGCTAGGAAGAAGACTTTCCGTTGGATGCTGGCGCAAGAATCGAATTCATAAGGTGAGGAATCCACAGGTAGCTAGTGTATCCACCAGAAAAAGCGTTACCGAAGGTAAGTAACTTGTTCTTCACCAACAATGTTGGAAATCCCATGGTTATTCTAGGGCTATGCAGTGCCAACAGTGGCAGCCATCTCAGCCCATTGAAATGCCACAACAATTGTATCACACCTTTCTGACTAGGGGTGGATCTAGAATTGTGTACTCACACACACATTTACTCAGTCATGGAGCCAGAAGTCCTGCCTTAATGAAAAAAGGGCCATTCAATTGGTGGAATAGAAAGACACAGAGTTTTACTCCCTTTCCATTTTGATCACTTAGAAGTACTGGGGCCCAAACCTTCTCCTGGATCTCTGCCTTCTGAACTTGTTCATCTGGCAGGAAAAGCTCAAGAGTTTGTCCCTCAGACAAATTATTTTGTTCTTAGAGCTCAGGAGATGGATTGATGGCCTTGGACCTTTTCTTACTGCCCATACATGCACCTTGCGGGTAACTGTGAAGTTCCAACACCTTCAGTTTGCAGCCTCATGCATCTTTATGAATATGCTGACAGTCATGGCAGTTACGCTTCAAAGGTAAGGAGTTCATGTATTTCCTTACTTGGATGACTCACAAGGAGAACTTTCTTCTATTTGTTTCTGTTGCTTATTGCGTGAGTATGTGGAAACAATGGATGCGAGAGAATGTTATGTGTGTACGCAGATTCCTTCATCGATGGAAGGAGTTACTTACATAGCTTGCCTCTTACTTATGGAATAAGTTGTATCCTATTGCTAACCAGATTTTACAACCACGAGTACACTAAGGGCCTCATTATGACCCTGGCGGGCGGCGGAGGCCGCCCGCCAGGATCCCGCCCTCCATTATACCGCTCCGCGGTCAGAAGACCGCGGAGGGTATTATGAGTTTTTCCCTGGGCTGGCGGGCGGTCTCCAAAAGACCGCCCGCCAGCCCAGGGAAAAACTCCCTTCCCACGAGGATGCCGGCTCGTAATCGAGCCGGCGGAGTGGGAAGGTGCGACGGGTGCAGTGGCACCCGTCGCGTATTTCAGTGTCTGCAAGGCAGACACTGAAATACTTTGCGGGGCCCTCTTACGGGGGCCCGCGACCCCCCCTACCGCCATCCTGTTCATGGCGGCTTTCCCGCCATGAACAGGATGGCGGTAGGGGGGGTCAGAATCCCCTCGGCGGCGCAGCGAGCTGCACCGCCTTGGAGGATTCTAAGGGGCAGTGGAAAACCGGCGGGAGACCGCCGGTTTTCCCGTTCTGACCACGGCCAAAGCGCCGCGGTCAGAATGACCAAGGGAGCACCGCCGGCCTGTCGGCGGTGCTCCCGCCCCCGTTGGCCCTGGCGGTAGAGAACCGCCAGGGTCAGAATGAGGGCCTAAGTATTTTTTTACTAATCGGGATATTGTATTTTTGTTCATCCTTATAATAAAGTATTGGAGTAGAGTAGGTAGGGAAAACGATGTAGTGATAATGAGAGGATTCTTTGGGCCTACATTAACATTTGGCACCGCTTACGCACATAGGAACAACCTGACTTGCTTGCTGACACCTGTAGAAAAAGAGATTTTAGATTACACTGATTATAGGAGAAGGGCATTAAAGGAGAACATAGAATAGGGTTTAAAAAAAAAGATACCTAGTACTGATCATGCATTTACTGACATAAAGACACAAGCGAAATTAGCGTAGATGCACAACACGTAGGAAAGCTTTGTGTATATAGGCCTAAGTCTAGAGCCGATACCTTGTTTGTGGGAACGAGTGAAGTAGACATGTGTTTTTGTTTCAAAGTAAGTGCACGTTCATGTTGAATGGACAAGACCCTGCTGTTCCAGGAGTATGTTACATCTGTGGGCCAAATGCATATTACCGTCTTCCTAGAGGATGGTATGGTACATGTTACCTGAGGATAGTTTTCCCAAAGATTTATCAACTTGAAGGCTTAAGTAAAAAATCCAAAGTGACTGAATTACACCATTTAAGACAAAAGAGAGAATGTTCCTATAGTGTAGAAGGAGATATTATTGGAGCAATGATTCTTTCAGTGGGAGTTATTCTAAATTCAGTGAAAATTCAAAAGTTGTCTACTATTGTGGATAACATGTTGACAACATTTTCAGGAGCCATGATCCTAATGAATACAGAAATGGCTGTGGTAAGATCTATGACTCTTCAGAACCGCCTTGCGTTAGACATCCTTTTAGTAAAGGAGGGCGGAGTTTGTAAAATGCTGAATTTGCAGCAATGTTGCTTATATATACTTAATCATAGTAAAGAAATTAGAGGTTTGATTACTAATTTGACTAATGAAAGCACTGACTTAGAAGAGCTGAAAGAACCTGGAGTTTGTGAAAAGGTTGGCAGAGGTTTTGTTTCTGTGGGAAATTGGCTTGGCAACATTGGAAAAGTGATAATTCTGAAAATAATACAAGCAATACTGATCATTGTTCTTTGTTTATTTGGCCTATGGGGAATACATAAATTGTATCATGTAATTAAAATGAGAAAGATGAAAAATGATCAGAGGAGGGTAGAGATTAGAATGGAGAAACTGTTTAGGGAAAATTCGACAAGGGAGAGAAGTCATAAAAATTTTAAGGAGAGAAAATTTCAAATGAATAAAAATTTGGGAAATGAAAAGTGTGCTAAAATATTTAGACATCAGAGGAGGGATTGTGAACACTGATTTTTTACTAATAAATATTTCATGTATTTCAGATTATGAATCTGCATAGAATTTGATTAAAATAGAAAGCAATGTGCGATTTGGAAAATGTGTCCACTTGAGTGATCGCCATGAATCATGAAGTGCCTTTATTAATTGCTTGTTAATATAATGTGATGTGCTCATGTTTAGGATAATGTAGTAGTGTGTTATATTGATGATTTCAAAGTATGTAATTGCTTTATAAATTATAGGCCTTAATTCAAGGTTTGGGCCTAGTTTGCACAGCCTCATGTTAAGCCGCACTGTTCAAATATTGCCAAGAGAAATGTACTCTTGAAGAAATTAATACATGCATTGTTTTCCACTGCGTTGACCAAATGTTAGCAGATATCTTAAGCATTCTCATGAGAACTGCTTGCTAGAATGTCTTGTGTTAATAGGTGATATTTTGTATAGTTTAATACATGAGAAAGCAATTTTCCCATTAACTAGCAATTGATGTACTGACTGTAGAATGTAGTGATACAAAATTGATACCTGACAAGCCTGACGGTGGGAACAGACAAAGAGAAGCCAATCATCGACATGTGAAAAACAGTTTAGTTATATCTTAGATTTAGAAATTATTTCTTATTGGACTAATTGTAAAATTATGATTTTCTGACCAATGGCAACTTGGGAAGTTCTTCAGATAACTTTAACCTAACCCGACTACAGAGCAGGAAAGGAGCCATTCTGTTTATGCCATTCTTTTCTGATCTATTTTCTGAAGGAGCGGACGAGCTCCAAGAAACTCTATTGCTTAATTCTTGATATGGAATACTGATTTCTAGACTTTGCTTTATGATGGTTCGGATTGCTTAGAGTCCCGTACCCGAACCATTCCCTTTCATGTCCTGAACTAATGTCCAACTGACCAAGATAATCGCAGCTTGCTGATCCATATTGAGGAGAGGTATAACAAATGCTCATGTTGTAATTTTGTTTTTTGTTCTAAAGTCACCACCGCTATTTTGATAGAGCCATAGATAGATGTTTTCCAAATAAATGTTGACTAAATTATTTTGCATGAAGTCCAAACATGCTAATTAGATTGTTAGTAAGGGAAATCCTGAAATGTTAACAAGTTGCTACATTACACATAATTGACCTTGCTCAGTTGCTGAACTTAGATGTATGCTATTTCTATTGCACAGTTGTTCTTGCTATTGATTTGTTCTGTAACTCTTGAGTGAGTAGTAATCCATGTATTATTTAAATTGAGATTTTTTAGAAGGTTTGGTCAACCAGTGCTGTTCCTATATGTGTGCCAGATGGTTTTGAGACTAATTTACATGATTGTAGCATTGTTAATATAGGGAAATAAAAACATTCTACTCTTTACATAAAGGCGTGGTTATTCGTGGCCAAAGGGGTCATGGTGCGTGAGGTTATTGACTTCAAAGACGATTGATATTGTTGATTGATGGTATTGATGATTTGTATTGGACTTGTGACTTATGGTGGGAACTACTGTAAGCGCAGTCAAAATGTCCATCGAACCTCTAACGCGTCCCCTTATAAATTAAAGATAAGAAACCAAATAAAGTCAGACGGGCTCACCGAAGTCCCTATCTCCTCCTCAGAGGATTGTGGATATTCGGTGCATGCCCGGCTGCAAAACATGGTTCACTGCCAGTTCTCTACTGCATGGTGCATTCATATGTATGCACAATTTAAATCCTGCCAACATCCATTCTCTGTACTGACTTTAGGCCTTTCTTTGGATCAAAGGACCTTAATGTACATAATCTCCAGGTATTGCTTCCTCCTGAATGGACCCAATATGATAGTAAGAGGCACTGCCAACTCAGTATCCTGACAGCACCCACAATGCTGCTATCTCCTGGTTTATCAAGATATCTGTATCTTACATAGAGGTCTTGGAGCATAAAGATTGGAAGCAGGCATCCATGATTTTTCTGAAGAATCAAAACTCATACAAATCCACAAAATATTGAAATTTCCCTTTGGTTGAAATGGGGTTCCTGGTTGGCTAGGGTAGGTTTTTCAGCCAGGCAGGGACCACCACTCTAGTTAGGGTAAAAGAGCTACACACCTAAGATAACCCCTGCTCGCCCCCTGGTAGCTTTGCACAAGCAGTCACGCTTATCCCAGAGGCAATGGGTAAAGCGTTTGTGCAACACACACCACACTAGTGTCACAATAAATACCCGCTAAAGAAAAGCCCACAACAAGTTTTATAAAAACAAACTGTATTGCACAAGACTTCGTTAGACTAAAAAGACAAGCATCAGTAATACCCTGCTGCACAAGCAGTTGTCAGATCATCTTACAGATTACTAGGACTCTTCTAAAGTGTTCAGGTCACCATTATTACTAAAATAAATCCACATAGCATGATAACATTCCCCTCTGTATATTTCATGGGCCCTGAGAGTATATACGTCCCCCCCAACAACGCAAGCACAGCATATATCCTCCCACCAGGATCCTCCCACCAGGACACACTGAGAATAATGCATAAATTAGGGCAGAAATCATTACAAATCTCTTCCTATATGTAGGGTATTGCGCACCTGCGCTGCTCCCGCACGTTAGGTGGCCCCACAACACACTCTGTCCAGCTCAGGAGCTCCTGCGCTCCTATCATAAGTAATTCGGAGTACAAGCATCCTGTCCAACAGAGGAGCTCTGGGGCTTTTTTTTCTACAAACGTGATACTTCACTCTGAACCTAAGGTTGTGACCCCACTCATCTTATGGGGGCAGCTACAGCGCAAAATGGCAGGGGAACCCTCTTTGGGCTTCCCGCGTAGGGATCCTGGCAGGGGCAGCCACCCTCAGGAATGCGGCTCTGTGGTCAAGGGGAGGGGCGGCTGCTCCTGGCTCTGTCTCCCTCGCCAAGGCCAAAGTAACCACTCGGCAGGTGCCTCAAAGGGACAGGCCCCCGCTGGGAGACCTCGCTCGGTCTTCCTGCCATCGGGGGATCCTCCAGTGAGCCCGAGCCATCCTTGCCTCCTAGGTCAGCACTGCAGTTGCTCCACTTTTCAAAGCTGCTCGGCTTTTCAAAGTTGCTCCGTTTCTCCTCTCCTCCTCGCCTGCCGCCTACACAGGTAGCGCGGTCCCGGCTCCCTCGCTCTGCTCAGTTTGATCTCCGGAGTTGTGGTGGTGACAACACCTAAGTAGGTGCCTGTTTGTGCCCCAGTGGCACCAAAGGTGGCATGCTTCATTCACGCTACTCGCAGCCACTGCGGCTCTCCTCCTGACTTTGTCCCAAATGGGGAGGGGGCCACACGGGCTCTCAGCACTCGTTGCATGCTGTTTATTCAGGCCAACAGAGGGGAGAGTGCTCCAGGACACAGCACGACAGCGCTCACCACATGCTGATACCAGGATGAGAAAAAGCGCTCTTCGTGCACTAAAGTCAAAGAATACTGTGCTGTGGGCAAGAATGCAAAGTGCTCTTCACATGGTGATGCCCCAAAGGCACTCTCCATGCACTTCACAAGGGCAAGGGACACTCCGCTCATGCCCAGCTGAAGGAAGGAGCACTACACCAAGATGCAGGAGAGCGGGGGCACACTACCCAGCCCCTGGAGACCCCTGTGGCGGCACAAAGCAGCAGGGCCCAGACAAGCAGGCCATCACAAGGGTCCAGAGAAAAGCAGTAGCAGTCCCTCTGGTGACCTAGCAGATCGCAGGTCAGACCAAAAGCAGAGCAGTCCCAAGGTGGTTTCTGGTGAGTCACTCCAGCAGCAGCTAGTGTCCAGCAGTGTCCCTGTTCTGTCTTCTGTGTCAGTTCCCAAACATGGGTAATAACCCCTATACTTATACTCAGTTTGCCCAGCTTCTAGAAGTGGGGAGAAGGTTCCAACCAGCATTAACCAGTTCCAGGGATGTCCCTTCTCCACCACACTGGCTCCAAACATCGGTAGGGGGTAAACAAGCCTTTTGTGTCGGGGCAGGACACAGCCTATACAAATGTAAGTGCATCCAGCCTCTACCTCTCCTAGCCCAGGAAGTCCACTCAGTATGCAGATGTCTCCTCTGTCACACCCAGTCCCTCCTGTGTGATGGCTGTCTGAAAAGCATGCACCAAGTGGAGCTCTCACTCTACCCCGGATGTGGATTGGAGTCAAGCTGCAAACACACAAGTAATAAGCAAAGAGAAATGCCCTCTTTTTAAAAGTGGCATTTTTGCAATGGTAATAAAAAAACACCTACACCAGTAATCAGCATTACTCACTACCATTCCAACCATGCCCACGCCACCCCTCATAGATCAGAAAATACTGCTTACTCATATGAAAGGGCATTTCCAATGCAATCCTATGAGAGAGAGAGCACTCACAGAGGGGAGAAACCAAATAGGCTGTTGTCACTACTAGGACAGGCCACACAACAAGGCACATGTCCTACCTCTTACCTACACAGAACCCTGCTCATTGGGCTAACTAGAGCCTACTTTAGGGGTGACTTATATGTAGTAAAAGGGGAGTTGCAGAGCTGGCAAGTAAATTTAGATGCCAGCTCCATGTGGCAGTAACGTGTGCACACAGGCCCTGCAGTGGCAGGCCTGAGACAGGCTTGAAAAGCTACTTCTGTGGGTGTTGCAAGCTGCGCTGCAGGCCCACTAGTAGCATTTAATTTACAGGCCCTGGGTACAAGGGATACCACTGTACAAAGGATTTACAGGTATATTAAATAAGCCAGTCAGGTGTAAACCAATCACACCAAGTTTAGAAGGAAGAGCACATGCACTTTAGCACTGAACAGCAGTGATGAAGTGCCCAGAGTCCTAGAGCCAATAAAAAGAGGTCAGAAAAATAAGAGGAAGGCAAAAATCTTAGGGATGACCCTGCAAAAAAGGGCCAGGTCTAACACCCTTGCACTTCTCTTGCATCCAAAATCCTATGTTACTTAAACTCCTCTTAAATTAACTCAACTGCATTAAGGGTGTGAAGCAAGACATGTTTTGCAGGGCAAGTCTTTAACAAAGATTATTAAAAAAAATTGAACGGATCATCATAGACTGCTACAGTTTCATTTTCATAATTTTATTCACATTCACAAAAAAGAAGCATGATATAAATTTTAAATTGTTCTAAAAAATAATATACACTAACATTCCACAAGTGAAGGCAGAAATGTTGCAAGCCATTTATTGTTCGAAATATAAGCCGATTAATGTAACAATTACATTCGATGTATTTGTGTACAGGTAAATCTTCAAAATACTTTTTTTTTTTTTTTACAAAATGGGCTATATTACTGGAATTTTTTTTTTTTACTCTGAATTGTGCAGGCTGTGTTTGTCACAAAACATGCAAATGCATGTAAATTTGTATTCATATGTGATCTGTTACAACACATCCAGATACGTTAAGACCGTCAGCTTTGATTTCCATAGCCTTATAAGAAGCATGGGTTGTTTCAAATATGGCATTATGAGTTAGATGTTAATTTTACCCAAATAGTGAACAAGTATCATGCTTTACTAGGCTCCTTTGCTCCTCTCACCTCTGTGGCTACAGCAGCGCTCTCTGGGCTACTGAAGGTGATAATGGAGCCTACCGTCTCTTTCAAGAGCTCCAGTTTCAGGACTAGTAGAGATCTTCATCCTGTGATTGTTGGTGTTTTGAAAGGAGTTCTCTTAATCTTCCTTTCAGGTTCTTAAACCTCTTTTTGCAATCCTCCTGTGATTTGTGGCTGGGTGGAAACTGCATTGACCTTGTTTTTAACATTCTGCTGTGATCTTTTCCTTACTTTGGTGGGTCGTAGGCGTCCAAATAACCTGTCACTGATGTCCAGTGACACAACCTACTGTTTTAGTACAACAAAAATGATGACGCTCTGGATACTTTACCCATGGGTGGTAACTCTACCTAGGAATATACTGGATGTGTCTGCGTGCCAGGAATTCTGGTTAGGCAATTTTGGTATTCCGTTTTCTATTTGAACTTCAGTACTTGGGCATTTATTTTCTGATCGTTAAATTTATACTGGCTTTTTTTCACGCGGGGCATTTGTTAAAGAATATTTTCATTTTTTTATGTTTTGGCAAAATCAAAGTTTACTTCGTTTTAACGTCATGTATCCATCATCTTTGTTCTTTTTGTTGATATTTTAGTCTGTATTTTGTGAAATAAATGATTTCCGCTTAACCCTACATGTAACATAAACCTTAAATTATCAGGAAAAATAGATGGTGTATGCTGATCCCCATTTCTGTTAATGTTTTCACATTACCAAGGTGTCCCAAGTAGAATGTTTCAGGAGATGGGACTCAGTAGTCCATATAAATGCCATTTTATTTAATTTCACACATTACATAGCTCTGAAACGGTTTACACGGCTGTGTCAGCATGTTACAAATGTTCGATACACAGGTTTATAACGTATAAATTGGTCACTTCGTGGATATTAGTGGTAATGCCAAAGCATAAACTGCTGGATTCAGAGTTGTTGTCTTTCAAAACAGGCATTTGTCATTCAGTGTGTCTGTAAAATCAATCTGTGGTGTTGGTCTGCCTCGCTTGACTCTCCCCAATGTGTTACTTTTAAATTAGTTTCTCTGTTTCTTTTAAGTTAATACATTCCTGTGAAGCTCATGCTAGGGAAAAGTGGACGTGATACAGCTGATGAAAAATACAATTACTGGTAAAACATAAATCTAGGTCAGCTGTTTTCAAAGGTTGATTGTTTCATTCTTGCACATTTTCCAGGTGCTAATAACAGGAAGACCATGTAGACCGGTCCCCTGTGGCAGTGCTGGGGACTGCCATGCAAGAAGCACAAGTTTCTAGTCTGACGAAACAATACCTGTGCCTCGGGAGGGGGTGCAATTGATCCTTGATACATGAGCGACCCCTGCAGGTACGGTAGTTAATAACGTTGCCGCAGATAATGTACCATTAGTACCAATGCAAACACATAGCACTTAAAAACAAGCATTGGCAAAGCCAGTCAGTCTTGCCCATGGGTGAAATGTTGGCTTTGGCAATCGGGTTTTGGTGGCTAACTGGGGGACAGGTGGGGGTGGATAACGTGATGATTTTAAAAAGGGCTATCAAGTGACCAGTGCTAGCTACTTTACAGCGTTTTTAGGTCTAGATTGCAGTGACGGGTGCGGTGGGTGGGAGAGGAAGGGGGAGGGAAGAGAGTAATAGCAATGGCAAAGGAAGAAAGCTCAAAACACTTCAAATGATTATGCAGGTTGATTTACCTCACAAATGTAGTATTATGTGACCATAAACAAATGTCTCAGATCTGTCACTCTAGAAATACCATTTATCACACCTTTTAGAACTATTTTTGGCTAGATCTGTGTAGTGCAAGCCAATGAGGGTTCGAGCCTGGCTCGAGTCAAATGTCTAGCTTGGCATGAGAACTTCCTTGTTGGAGCAAGAGGACGAGCCAATTAGGGCTTTCTGAAAAAAACGATGCAAAAAATGTTTATCGAGGAAACACAAAGTTAACTAAGACCAGGACTTTAAGTGGGTTGGGCCTTGCCGATGCTGAGCACCAGCAGATCTAAAAAGCAGGTACTGAGACCGGTCTCTGTCAGGCTCTTCATTTTTGCCCTCACCCTCTGGGTGAAAAAAAAAATCTTAACTCTGCAGCAGTACCACCCTGTGCTGCCTTTGTTTCATAGTCTCAACGATTAAGAAATGAAGCATTTTCACTATTTTTTACACAAAGTCATTGTTGTTGCTTATTTATCACATGCAATTAACAATCATTGACAAAGCCAATAGTCATGGCTTGTTGTAGGTATAATGTTATTTCTGATGGGAACATCTACCTGAGGATTCCTCACCTTATGAATTCTCCCAATGCGCCTGCATTAGATGGAAATGTTTTCCTAGTTCTCCACGTCGATGAGGACGTCACAATTGCTTTGCTCTGCACACAACTCTGTCTGACGTCATCAGAGCTATAGGAAGTCCTCGCCGGCGTGCTGACTTCAGGTCCCTTTTTTCTGCACCTTTGATGCTAGCTGTTTTCTACCTCTCCGTTGTATCTCAACTGTATCGAGGGAATTTTTTTGTAGCGCTACTATGTCTCCACCAAAGAAATCTGGGTTTAAACCTTGTAGCGAGTGCAGAGACAATATATCGGTGACAGATCCTCAAGAGAATTGCCTCTGGTGTCTGAGCTCGGATCACGACGTGGCAAGTTGCTCGTCTTGCCAACGCATGAACCCGAAGGCTCTAAAAGAGAGGGAGGCACAGCTCTTTCTGTCAAAAGCTAAGAAAGAGAAAAGGGGTCAACGAAGATAGAGGATTCAGGACACTTCGTCGCACAGGTCGTCGAGGTCTCACAATAGGTGATGTCAACGGCATGAGCCATGGCACCATTCATCCAGAGATCAGTCGGCAACTCCGATTTCGAGGTCATGCGCCGCACGACTTGGGAGGTCAGCCCCACTGTAACTCCCCAACCACAGTCACCTGAGGCATCTCCGGCACCGACTTTGATTGAGATCGCCGAGTCACCTGCGAGTCCAACAACTCACTTTTCCCCTACATCCTCCAAAGGTCAGGAGTTTGGGGCTCGGGCACCAGATCCAGCACAGCCACCACAACGGGGACAAGAGTATCCTGTCTTTCTGGCTCCGGGAGTGGATCTGTCTTTGTTCCTAAATGCTGTGTTTAGCATTTTTAATAGGGCGATGGTCCCTTCTGGTGCACCTGCTGGTTCCATGTGTCCGTTGGCTTTTACACTGGGGTTGCGGAGCGTTATAAGCAGGCTCCATTTATGCCCTTTTTACCAGCAACACCTTTCGATGGTACTGGCAGGGCACCAAGGATGTCACCACCTCTACCCCAGGTGCCGGTGGCTCCTGCGACGCCGATGGCGGCGTCAGCTAGATCTCAATGCTCTACTCCGGCGTGGAGAGTGGATTCGGCTCCTCCTCCACCAGTCTTGCCCTCTCCTTTGAGGGCATCGTTAACGTCGATGAATTCTCTATCAACGCCTCGTTTGGAGTCTAGGTTAAGGTCTAGAAGGAAGGCCTTAGGACTTCTGGAAGCGCAGCAGTGTCTATAGGAACAGCAACAACAACAACAGTTGGAAGAAGGAGAAATTCCTAGGCCTTCAGATGATTTCCAGGGATTAGATACTGCTAGTGGGTTGGATACATCCCCTGAGTGGGAGCTCTTATCCCCTGGAGGTGAACTCTCGGCAGAAGCAAATACCTACCATGGGGTGATTAGGAAGGCAGCAGAATTTTTGGACTTGCCACTGCCTGCGTCAGAGTTAAAAAACAATATTCTGACGAGGTTCTACAATGATCAGCTTCCTCTTCAGAGACCCTTCTTCCATTCAATGACGATTTAACAGAGCCCATATTAGAAATATGGAAGAAACTGGTTATTACATCTGTAGTTTCAAAGACTGTGGCCAGAAGGGACAAAGTTGCTCCAGGTGATCCACAATTTTTGTCCCAACACCCAATGCCGGAAAGCTTGGTGGTACAAGCTTCTTGTTCTTCAGGATCGCTCCGGGATCATTCCCTACAACACCATCTGATAGGGAGTGAAAGCTCATGGAGCAATCAGCAAAGAAATGCTTCTCCTGAGGAAGAATGGCCGTAAAATCGCTCAATGCAACTTGTGTATTGGGGAGATACATTTATGCCCTAATGGATACGGAGAAGGCGGTGGTCTCTAAATTGCCGCAGGAAGTACAGGAACATTTTAGTGAACTGTTGCAGGACAGTCAAGCGGCAGCTAAGCAGGTGATTCAGTCAGGTCTGCACACAGTGGACTCAGTTGCTAGAGTCATGGGGACTTCCGATGTGACTAGGAGGCATGCTTGGCTCACAGGTTCTGTTTTTTCCTCTGATGTGCAAGCTACATTGATGGACCTCCCATTTGATGATGCAAGACTGTTTGGGGCAAAGGCGGACTTGGTACTGGAAAGGGTTAAGGATAGCATAGCCACTGCAAAATAATTGAGCCTTCAGTCTTCTTCTACGCCCTTTAGATCTTTCTGCAGATTCAGAGGGTTTGGTCGTGGGTCGTCCTTTCGTTGGAGGCTGCAATCCAACGTCCAACAGCCTGCCAACCCTCTCTACAGGTCCTATAGGGGTCGTCGGAGAGTTAGAATGCGGGGAGCCATCCAGCAGCCTTCCTCCTCCTCCTCTTTATCCTCTGGGGAAGTCCAGCCAGGGAAGTAGCCATAGTTCTCACTCCATTCTCCAGCATGTTCTACCCGTGGGTGGAAGGCTGTTTCATTTTCTCCACAAGAGGGAGTTAATAACATCAGAGTCTTGGGTATTGTGCATAATGAGAAAAGGTTATGCCCTTCCCTTTCAGGAGTTTCCTCCCCATCATTCATTTTGCTCAGAAGACCATTGCCTGTTGCTTCAGCAGGAGGTGCACACCCTTTTGTTAAAAGGTGCAGTGGAGTTGGTTCTAGAGCAGGAGAGGGGTCAGGGATGTTATTTAAGGTATTTCCTGATTCCTAAGAAGGATGGTTGATTGAGGCCTATCTTGGACCTGCGGATTTTGAATTGGTTCCTCAAGCAGGAAAGGTTCAAATTGCTGACCCTAGCTCAGGTGCTTCTTGCGTTGAACAAGGAGGACTGCATGGTGTCTATCAACTTGCAGGATGCTTATTTTCATATCCCTATTCTGAAGTCTCACAGGAAGTATCTCCGGTTCATGGTAGGGTCGCAGCAATACCAGTTTGTGGTCCTTCCATTTGGTCTTACTAATGAACCTCGAGTCTTCACGAGGTTGCAGCGGACCTCAGAAGGAAGGGAATGTGTGTATTCCCTTACCAGGATGATTGAATGATCAAAGCAGGGTCCCCAGAGTTGGTGCTGCATCATTTGCAGGTAACAACCCAGTTGTTGTTCCACCTGAGGTTTACGGTAAACGTGCCCAAGTCTCACATGGATCCCTCTCAGCGCCTCCTGTTCATAGAGGCAGTATTGGACACTACATTGAATTGGGCCTACCCCCCGCCACAGAGAATTCAGGACATTCAGGCGATGATTCCAATTTTTCAAAAGGGAAGCAGCTGTTCCAGCCCTCAAGGTCCTACGTCTGCTCAGTCTGTTCGCTTGCTGCATTAAGTCGGTCACTCACGCATGTTGGCACATGAGGGCTCTCCAGTGGTGCCTCCGCAAGCAGTGGTTTTAACACAAAGGGGATCTCGAGGAGTCGATAACAATCTCCAGAGATGCTGCAGTGGATCTGCGATGGTGGACTGTGGACTACAACCTCTCTCAAAGAAGGCCGTTTTGTCTTCCACCTCCGGTGACCATAGTCATAATGAATGCTTACAATCTAGGGTGGGGAGCTCATCTGGGGGACCTGGAGATCAATGGACTTTGGTTTCCAGTTGAACAGATGTTTCACATTAATCTGTTGGAATTGAAGACGATATGTCTGGCTCTCAAGGCCTTCCTCCCGTCCATTCGCGGTCAGTCGGTACAAGTCTTAACAGACAACACTACTGCAATGTGGTACATCAACAAGCAGGGAGGAGTAGGGTCATACCTTGTTAGAAATGGGGTCTTTGGTTGACAGTCAGGTTACCCCCCTGTTCAAGCAAGGACCCTCACTCTAGTCAGGGTAAAAGAGAATCACCCTCAGCTAACCCCTGCTTACCCCCTGGGTAGCTTGGCAGAGCAGTAGGCTTAACTTCAGAGCGCTAGGTGTAAAGTATTTGCACCAACACACACAGTAACTTAATGAAAACACTACAAAATGACACAACACCGGTTTAGAAAAATAGGAAATATTTATCTAAACAAAACAAGACCAAAACGACAAAAATCCAACATACACAAGTCAAGTTATGAATTTTTAAAGATTAAACTCAAAAATAGCGCTTAGAAACAAAAATGCTTCAATGAGATGTTAACACGGCGTCGTGACGGAGTCGTTCCCAACAAGCCGACACCAGCGGCGCCGGAGTAGTGTAGACCCCCAAGTACAGTACCTTTGGTGAAGAGTGAAAACAAGCCGATGCGCGAAGTCAGGAATCGCGGCGTCTGTGCGAAACGTTGAATCCGTGCACTTCGAGCGGCGTCGGTCACAACGTGGTGCGGCGACTTCCACGGAGTCGCGGACTTCAGCGGGGCTGCTGCGGCGTCGGCCTGCGAAGAGCGTCGCGTTCCAGCGAAGGTCACGGCGTCAGGTGCAGGCGCCGGATTCAGCAGCGGCGTCGGTCCGAAGTCGTCCGAAGTCGATTTCCTTGGATTCCACCAGCTTTCCTTTCAAGGGCCCAGGGACTGGATAGTGCACCACTTGTCGGGGCAGGAGTCTCTCCAGAGACTCCAGGTGCTGGCAGAGAGAAGTCTTTGCTGTCCCTGAGACTTCAAACAACAGGAGGCAAGCTCTAACTCAAGCCCTTGGAGATTTCTTCACAAGATGGAAGGCACACAAAGTCCAGTCTTTGCCCTCTTACTCTGGCAGAAGCAGCACTGCAGGAAAAGCTCCACAAAGCACAGTCACAGGCAGGGCAGGACTTCTTCCTCAGCTATCAGCTCTTCTCCAGGCAGAGGTTCCTCTTGGTTCCAGAAGTGTTTCTAAAGTCTGTAGATTTGGGTGCCCTTCTTATACCCATTTTAGTCTTTGAAGTCACCTTTCTTCAAAGGGGACTCACACCTACTTGTGAAATCCTGCCTTGCCCAGGCAAGGCATCAGACACACACCAGGGGGTTGGAGCCGGCATTGTCAGAGGCAGGCACAGTCCTTTCAGATGAGAGTGACCACTCCACCCCTCCCTCCTAGCAGAGATGGCTAATCAGGAAATGCAGGTTACACCCCAGCCCCCTTTGTGTCACTGTCTAGTGCGAGGTGAAAAACAACCCAACTGTCAAACTGACCCAGACATGGAATCCACAAACAAGGCAGAGTCACAGAATGGTTTAAGCAAGAAAATGCTCACTTTCTAAAAGTGGCATTTTCAAACGCACAATCTCAAAATCAACTTGA
Source organism: Pleurodeles waltl (assembly GCF_031143425.1). Taxonomy (NCBI): domain Eukaryota; kingdom Metazoa; phylum Chordata; class Amphibia; order Caudata; family Salamandridae; genus Pleurodeles; species Pleurodeles waltl. The sequence continues at coordinate 739,403,702 of NC_090450.1, read as the reverse complement.
CTAAAATATGTATTTTTAAATTGTGAGTTCAGGGACCCCAAACTCCACATGTCCATCTACTCTCTAGGGGAATCTACTCTTTAATCATATTTAAAGGTAGCCCCCATATTATCCTATGAGAGAGACAGGCCTTGCAACAGTGAAAAACGAAGTTGGCAGTATTTCACTGTCAGGACATATAAACCACATTACTATGGCCCTCATTCTGACCTTGGCGGTCTTTTCGCAAGACCGCTGAGTTACCGCCGCGGTAAAGACCGCCGACCGCGGCGGTATGCCGCTGCGCGTATTCCGACCGCTGGGAGCGTTCCGCCGGAATACCGCCAGCAGCCACACTGGCGGTCGGCGGGAAAGTGGAGACTGGTCAACCTCCACCGCCACGCCAGCAGAACACCGCCCCCAGAATTACGACCCACATTTCTGTGTGGCGGTCTTCTGTTGGCGGTCTTCTGTTGGCGGTCACGTCCCTATGGCTCCCGTCGCCTCCCGGAGGACCTACGCACAAGGTAAGTTGATCGTCCGTGAGGGGAGGGGGTGGGGGGGTGTTGTGTGATGTGTGCGTGCATGGGGGTGTGCGTGTGAGTGTGTAGAGGGGGTGTGTGAGTGCGTGCATGCGGGCGGGGATTGCTGCTGTGCCTATGGGCAATGTGTGTAGTTCGGCGGGTGCGCATGTCGGCATGTATGTGTGCGGGTATGTGTCCCCGTTGTGTATGTGTGTGTGTAGGGGGTGTGTATATGTGCATGTTGGGGGTGTGTGCATGTCGGGGTGCGTGTATGTGCATGTCGGGGTGGGGGTGGGGAGGGGGTTCGTACCACCTCTGGGGGGTGGCAGGGGGGTGGAGGGTGTGGGGGGAGGACTCGGGGGGGCAGTGGGGGGTGGGGGAGACCCCTATCAGTGCCAGGGAAGGAATTCCCTGGCCCCGATAGTGCCTACCGCCATGGTTCGCATGGCGGTTCCCGAACGCAAGAAACCGCGGCGGTAAGCAGGGTCATGATAGCGTTGGCGGTCTTGGGTCGACCGCCGGACCGGAGTGCGCAGACTCCAGCCCGTCGGTCATGACCGCCGTGGCTGTCGGAGTGGGGAAGTGGCGGTCGGTCGCGGCGGGGACCGCCGCGGTCAGAATGCCATTTTTAATACCGCCGGTCTGTTCGCGGTCCGACCGCCGCCTCTCCGCCGACCGCCAAGGTCAGAATGAGGGCCTATATGTCCTACCTTATCCATACACTGCACGCTGCCCTTGGAGCTACCTAGGGCCTACCTTAGGGGTGCCTTACATGTAAGAAAAGGGAAGGTTTAGGCCTGGCAAGTGGGTACACTTGCCAAGTCGACTTTACAGGGTAAAAATACACACACTGACACTGCAGTGGCAGGTCTGAGACATGATTACAGAGCTACTTATGTGGGTGGCACAACCAGTGCTGCAGGCCCACTAGTAGCATTTGATTTACAGGCCCTAGCACCTCTAGTGCACCTTACTAGGGACTTACTAGGAAATCAAATATGCCAATCATGGATAAACCAATTACATACAATTTACACGGAGAGCATATGCACTTTAGCACTGGTTAGCAGTGCTAAAGTGCTCAGAGTTGAAAAGCCAACAGCAACAGGTCAGAAAAAAATAGGAGGCAGGAGTCAAAAAGACTGGGGATGACCCTACATAAGCAAAAGTCCAACATACCTTCTCTGCAGAGAGGGTCTGCGGCTCCCGTCCTGGGCACAGGACCATCAGATTTGCATAGTAGCAAACCCTCTGGCCGGAGTTCTCAACGTACGTGTGAGCAAGACTCAAGTGGAGTTGAAACACGTTGGTGGTTGCTATTCTTATCAATAAAGCTGCCTAAAGGAACTTTGGAGTGCGGTAAATTACTTTTTGGACACAATATATATATATATATATATATATATATATATATATATATATATATATATATATATATTGTGTATTTGATTTTTACATATATTTGTATAAAGAATTATTTCAATTATATTGAGTTTGCACATATTGTGCTTGTGATGTCGGTATTCAACTGTTCGCCTCGAAGGCTCAGTAAAAAAGTGGTGAAACTGATGTCAGCATACCGGCGAGGATTTTTTATGGCTCCGATGACATCAGACGGGTTCTTGTGCGGAGCCAAGCAATTGTGACGCCCCCCTCGACGTGGCGAGCTAGGAAAAAATTTCCATTGAATGCTGACGCTTTTGGAGAATACATAAGATGAGGAATCCACAGTTAGCTACTATATCCACCCAAAAAACATTTTCGAAGGTAAGTAATTTGTTGTTCTTGTATTATTTAATGGGATGCATTGACAGAAAGAAGTATCAAAATACCAGTCGGGCGGCACGCTATGCTAAGCACAGATTTTGAAATTACGCGTTTTGAAGCCTCGCCCTTAATTACATCGGCCACGCCCCCTTCAGAGACCCTTCAGTTTTTTTATACCACTTAAAACCCTGACTAAGTCGCACATTTCCAAATAAAAGTTGCTATTTACATGAAATAATGCAACAGCTACATAGATATATGACCACCCCTGAATGGAATAATATTCCAACAGAAAAAAAGCATTGGAGTGTGGTAACGAAACAAACAAATTCCCCAAAAAACCAACCCATTCTGATAGCGTCATCGTGCAAAGACACAAGAGACACAGGGCACAGGAGTGGAAGTGGGTGGGGATAAGAAATTGGAACAGGGTGGAGAGAGGTGAAAAAAAAGAGACGGGCAGGTGGAAGGCATGGGAGAAGAAAAAGGAATTCAGGGGAGAAGAAACAGGGAGGGCGTGTGGCTAAGTTTAATAAGTTTAAAAGCAGCAAGGGTCACATTAAGAAACAATGGGGGTCATTCAGACCTTGGCGGACGGCGGAGGCCGTCCGCCAAGGTACCGCCGACAAATGACCGCACCGCGGTCAAAAGACCGCGGCGGCCATTCAAACATTTCCGCTGGGCAGGCGGGCGCTCTCCAAAAGAGCGCCCGCCGGCCCAGCGGAAATGCCCCTGCAACGTGGACGCCGGCTCAGAATTGAGCCGGCGTAGTTGCAGGGGTGCGACGGGTGCAACGCAGACACTGAAATACTTTGTGGGGCCCTCTTACGGGGGCCCCTGCAGTGCCCATGCCATTGGCATGGGCACTGCAGGGGCCCCCAGGGGCCCCGCGGCACCCCCTACCGCCATCCTGTTCATGGCGGGTTTCCCGCCATGAACAGGATGGCGGTAGGGGGTGTCTGAATCCCCATGGCGGCGGAGCGCGCTCCGCCGCCATGGAGGATTCAATGGGGCAGCGGTAAACCGGAGGGAGACCGCCGGTTTACCCTTTCTGACCGCGGCTGAACCGCCGCGGTCAGAATGCCCTTGGGAGCACCGCCAGCCTGTTGGCGGTGCTCCCGTGGTCGGTGACCCTGGCGGTCACCGGCCGCCAGGGTCAGAATGACCCCCAATATGTATTTGACTGTAAACAAGCTGGCTGCTAGGTGAAGCCAGTGCACAATACATTTCCCACAAACTAGCCAGTCAGATACAGTCATGAGTAGCAAACAAACTGATACAAATCAATAAAAGGGAATCAATGAGTTAAAAAACATACCAGGTTTAACCTGATAATACCATAGTAATAAGCAGATGGGGTCAGTTTTTGCCCACACCTTTTTTAAATAGTTTATTTTCTGAGAGCCAGTGTTACTTATGGAGCGCATTTAAAAATGAAGTTGCTCAAAATAAGTGATTTTTCATTGTGCTTAGTTTTAGATGTGCACTAAAGTCGAGGATGCAGAATTGCCTAAGTGGGATCTGGTAAAGTTAATAATGTTCTGGGGTGGGAGGCTATATTCTCCTGGAAAAAGGAATATTCTTGAGGTTTGGGAGGGTGTTCAGTGGTGACAGGGATTTTCCTGGAGACAATAGGAATCTTTTGGAGGCTGCGGGAGAGATTCTGTGCTCAAGGAACAAATGCATTGGAGGATGGGGATGGTAGGAATACACTGGCATCTGTAATATCATGTCTGGATATGTCTCCCCCTCTCTTGAGGGCTGCTTTCTTACTAGATAAGTGCAGGTACATAAATAACTAATAAACATGACATATTAATCTGTTTGCGCTGTCCTGCACTGCAGCCCCAGTCAACCGACACTAGTGCCTTCGACTCCAGCATTGTCAACAGATGCCCCTGTCTGAACCATGATCCGTGGGCACCGCACGGAGCCTGCCCTGTGTCCTACTGCCGCATTGGGCCTACCAACGACATCGCTTCAGTAACAACAGTGCTACTGCCTGCACCGCAACCTGGAGACACCACACGTTGCACCACCCCGCAGCCCTGGTCTCACTGACGCTACAAGATGACGTCACCGAGCCACAGCCTGCACCGTGACCTGTGGGTACCCCACGTCGCATTGTCCCACTTCACACTGCAGTCCCGACACCATCAATGCCAGCGCTGTTGACTTCGTCATCAGCCCAGAGTTCGATCTGCAACACATGTGGCTTCAAGGGCCCAACGACCCCTGCACCGACCTCTGGAACTGACACCTGCTGACGCTGCATTCCGTTTCTTATCACGAGGACCACAACATTCTACATTTCCAAGGTACTGTTTGCGGGTCCTCCTGACACTGTATTTGGACCGCGACGCCGCTGTCAGCCTGAACTGTTGGATTTGTTGTTAACGAAACTGTGATAGCCCCCAACGGAGCGATCAACTTCAAGGAACTGTATTTTTAAGTAAATTTTTGCAAAATTCATATCTTTATTACTGTATGTTGGATTTTTCTCGTTTTAGTCTTGTTTTACACAGATAAATATTGGTTATTTTTCTAAAACTGGTGTGGTGTCCTTTTGTAGTGTTTCACTGTATTACTGTGTTTTATGTTCAAATGCTTTGCACATTGCTTCTGGGATAAGCCTGACTGCTCGTGCTAAGCTACCAAGGGGGTGAGCAGGGGTTATCTGTGTTGGGTATCTCCCTTATCCTGACTAGAATGAGTGGACAGGGGGCAAACCGACTGCCAACTAGAGACCTCATTTCTAACACACTTATAGTGGTGTATCACCCAAGTTCAAGCCAATGCCTCGCACTCAGTAACCAAGTATCTTTTCTTCAGCGCCTTTTAGCGAGTGCGAAGCAGAGGCCACTGCTTTCTCCTCACCATCTTTGACCTGCGACAACACTGCACCCATTCCTTTTAAACTGGCATCAGTTGTTAAAAAGGTCTTCTTTGTGATGTCGAAAATGACCTAAAGTTGGCATTTTTGCAATCACCTCTTAACATGTTTGTAAGCCTCCTCTGCTTCAGGAATCCACTCAAACGTAATTCCTTTTTTAAGCTGTAACCTGATGGGCTGCTCCACACTGGCAAAGTTCTTAACAAATTTTGAGAAATACTCCGCCGTGCCCAAAAATGTCCTGCCTTCATATTTATTAGATGGAAGTGGCACATCAATGATGGAGTTAGCCAACTCAATCTTGGGACTGAGTCCCTCTCCTGAGATGGTGTGTCCCAAATATTCTACTGACCCTACACCAAAACTACACTGTTCCTTTTTCAAAGTCAACCCCTTGTCCTTCAACCTTGTCAACGCCTGTCTTAAAACTTCATCATGCTGCTGCTTTTCCTTCCCATATACCAGGATATCATCCTGAAAATAGATCAATAGCAGGGGCCTCTGTGATGTTAGGCAAAGGTTAGTGATCCACCCAAATGCATTGGTGGAGATCCCTGACGTCAACTCACATGTGGATCTTGGCCTCGTTGTTCCTTTGGGCAGGAACAACTAGTGCCAATCATTCTGAGGATTCAATCTCCTCAATAATCCCACTTTGTAACAGTCTGTCTAATTCTGTCTGTAATGGCTTAATCAGCAAGTTGGGTATGTTCCTTGTTTTGTGCAACACAGGCTTAGCACCTTTTTTTAAGATAAGCTTGAGCTCAAAACCTTTGAGCAACCACATTGATCATTAAAAACTTCCCAGAACTCATTTACCTGGGGAATGCCCTCTCTAAGAGTTGCCACCAGCATAACTTGGTTGGGAGAATTGGGGTTTAACCTAATACCCAAATCCCTCTAGTGCCTCCAACTCAACAAGTTGCCCCCCCCTTCTTGGCTACATAGATTTTCTATCACAGCGAAACCCTCCAGATCGGTTTTCATGTCTCATTATCCTTTGGGAATGATGTCAGGTGGTAATAGTGTAATGCCACTCTTGCCATATACTTTCTCTCATTATTCGTCCCCACCACTGTGGATGGAGACCCTGAGTCAGTCAAAACAGTGATATTCTTTCCACCTATCTCACTCTCACATTCAGGTATTAATAGATGACCACTGTCAACTGCCTCATTCACTTACATGACTTCAGTGGTAGAAGATCCTATTCGCAAAATTACACTCTGATTCTCCTCACGAACATCTGACACTTCATGCACCTTCTCACTTTTGCATACATGGGCAAAATGTCCCTTCTTCCCACAACTACAACATGCTACATTCCGGTCCATACATTGGGACTATTCAAGAGATGATAGGTACTTCCACACTAGAAGCATTTGAATTTAGTGTCCCTGCCTACACCAGGTCGTGCAGCTCCTTCATTGCCCCCGAATTTCCGAGGGATGCTCCTTTGGCTTCCACTAGGTACCTTGTCTCCTTACAGCCTGGTAGACTTGACCTTGTCAGGATGTATAGACACTTGGTCCACAGAGCGGGAACCTGTTCCTTGCATTTCCTTGGCCCAATCAGCTGCATGTTCCATACCCTTTACAGTCTCAATAGCCTGGTTGAGTGAAGGGCTATTTGCCAATAACTTTTCCTGGACTCTTGGATCATTACTGCAATGCACAAGTTAGTCCCTGATGAGGACAAATTGGCAAATTCACAAGTACGCACTACATTTCTCAAAGCAGCCACCTAATTGGCTACTCATTCTTCTTTAGCTTGGACTCTCTTAAACAACTTGTCTCTCCATACCCACATTTATACATGGGCCAAAGTATTTCTCCAACATAAGACATTTCAAACAATTCTCCGGGTTCACCTTCCCACTTGCCAATGTCAATTTCTTCAAGACTCTCATAAATGTTGCGCTCTTCAATTCCCAAATTATGTAGTAGTACTGCCTGCTTTCTAGCTGCTGAAACCTTTTTCCTCCAATTGCTACCAAGTATGAGTCAAACAAATTCCTCCACCACTTCCATGGCAGAATGGGCTCTCCCGATTCTGACAAACATTGTGGGAGTTGTGGCATGTTTGCAACAGCCATGTTTTGTACGTGCAAAGTAACTTAATATAGCAAACTAAAGCAATTAAATAACCAACGATTCACCTCTGGTACAATATTCTTCAATATTGATTCCTCTGTATTTGAATTAGCCCACAACGGCGGAGGAGTACCTTTCAAAAAGCTCTTTTTACCCTTATAGCCCATCTCCTACACGGACTAGCCTGTCCAGCACTTCCTGAAACGTAACCAAGGATCTCTTGGCAATGTGCTCTGGAGAGTTACACTGAACAATAATTTACCATCAAGCACCCGTAGACACCAGTAACGTGCTTCAGTGATTGGCACAGGAACAGCCAATAATGCGCTCTCCCCTCTGCAGATAATAGGGTGGCACAATGCAGTTCAGACTATCCGTATAAGAATACATCACGGAGGTCATGCAGGAACAGCCAATCACATGCTGTCCAATCTCCAGACAGTAGGTTGTAGCAATGTGGTTCAGCCTATCTGTGTAAGTGTCACAGAGTCGGGAAGCTAGAGCCCATGTCAGTTACACTGCTCTCTCAATCTTCAGCATGCTCCAATCACATTAAAAGCATGTGTCGTCCCTTTTGCTCACCGTGGTACTCAAGCACTAGGAACCAACAGTTTAACAGTAAGCCGCAAACTGCATATATATATGAATGATGTCTTACTAAGTGGCTCTAACGTACCACGCTCCTCGTTGTAGCTTCCAAACACGTTTATATAGGTCTGGCACAGGTAAACTTCAGTGTCAACTGTAATAGTAAACAACGTGCAGGGCACCTCCGCCGTGGGGTGTAGTCAATCCCAGGCAATCACTCCCACACACTCACTCCGCACTGTTACACTGTGCCAGGGATATCAGGCAGGCTAGCATACATGCTCTTGCACACCCTCGCTTCAAGCACCCTAATGCAGTGCTCTGTCATTCAGCCGGTGAGTTGTCAATAGGTTCGCAGACCCCTCTTGGACCTAAACCTTTCCCCCCCCCCCTCCAACCAATTGCTGCCCCCAAGAGCTAGAGATGCAGTAACCTTTCCCCGGATACCAGGCCGCTCGCAGCCGTTGGTTGCACTTATTCAGGGTCCCGGGGCAATGGTGAGGGAAAGAAAGAGAATGGCTGATCAGGCGACAGTCAACAAATGAAGGTTTGGCCACAACTTGAGAAGTTCACTCCGGGGTCTCCCCAACGGCCTTCCGGCATGGGCTCGGGTCTGCGAAGGATGGTGGAGGGTCGCCTTGGGGCACAGGCTTTTCACAGTGGCGTCCAGCTAAGCCAGACACTCCAATCCACAAATAGTTACTAATTCCACACCTCCCAGGAACAGAGGCACCACAGCTGGGGCACACTAGATGTCCCGGTTGCTCATGAAGAGTTACCAAATCACCACCTCCCTGAAAGGAAGCACGACGTTGGGCGTGCGATGACTTGAGTACCAGATGATTCCGATCACCCACGAAGAGTTACCAATTTCTGTGCCCTCCTGATGTGGACACAATGTCTGGTGCTCACAAACCTGAGTCACACCAGACGATTCCGCTCGCACACACAAAGTGACCATTGCAGTGCCTCATTGAGTGAGGAACAACGTCAGGTGCGCAATGATTTGAGTTGCACTACACAATTCCGAACACACAATTAGTTCCAGTCCCGTACCTCCCTGGAATGAGGCATAGTATCTGGTGCACCAGACAAATCCGGTCACACACACAGATATGCAAGATCAGCTGCGCCGCACGAGGTAGATTGCGGCACTGCTCCAGTACCCCCCCACCTCTGAGGGTCGCAACTACTGACACAGACACCGCATGCAATTAGCATGCATTTGGGTGTTGTACAAGAGAAATGCTGCACGCTCGACAAAAGGGGACCATGTGGGGCCCTGCAACTGGTGAATCCACTCACTACCAACCAGACGCTTACACATGTTGTTGACTCAAAATGAAGGGCCACACTCCTTGAATGCGGGCAGTACTTTGAAGGCTCTGCACCAGACAAATCTGGTCTCCAGGTGTAATACTTAGTTCTGTGCTCACACCTCTGCTACCCGGTGGAATCCAGCAGACGACATAGATACGTAGGAGGGCACCGCTCTCCAGATGGTACAGGTAGAAGGTGTAGGTCCCTTGCAGGAGGTCTTTGATGTCTCTGAGGCCTCGACAAAGAACAGGGGGCAAGTGAACAAGCCCTTGGAGAGCCCACACTGCAGCAAGCCATTTACAGAGGCCAGCCACAATGCAGGAAGTAAATACTCCTGTGCACAACAGATCCTTCTGGCAGTGTGCACCACCCAGTTCAGGGTCTCCATCCCGCAGTCCTGCAAGTGTATCTCCACATTGCTGAAGTGTGGTACCCATAGTTAGACTGAAACGTGCCTTTGAAGTTGGGGGTGGTTCAAATGGTTCCCCTTGCCACAGATGTCTTCCCTAAATTTCAGTCCTGTCTGCCGGGGGCCTTGGAATGCAGATCTTAATCTTTAGTTGGCCCATGATCTGGCTCCGAGAGGGGAAGTGTCAAAACCTCTCCCTCCAGTCTATCCAGACCCCTCTTGGACCCAAACCTTCCTCCAACCCTCCTCCTCTGCTAGGCCCTCAAATGGCAGAGGTCTGTTGTTCCAATTGCCCAAGTTTTATAGCTGTCGCTGGGGAATCACAGATGTATTTTCCCCCAGCCTCCAGAGGAATGAAGCTTAATTAGAAAGGCACGCAAACTGAGATTTAGAACATAGAAATGCCTACTTCCTTGAACTGGCATTTCCAAGGCATTACTGACAAAGTCACCTTTACCAATTACAGGGGTTGCTATTCTGAATCAATGATAGTAAACATTATGAGCCCGCTCCACTGCAATCCATTATGGCAACTAGGGTTAATTGTAGACTTTCCCCCATATTAACCTGTGGACAAAGCAGCTGTCAGAGGTAGTGAAAACCCACATGGGTATTCTTCTCTCACTGGGCACGTATCCTGCCACACTCACAATCCTGTGTGGGATGGAGGGGAGGGGTCAGGCTGGGCACAAGTTTTAAGAACACTACAAAGGTGCAAGGGCGCCCGTACAGGCCTGCTGTGACAGGCTCAGTATATATATGAAAACATCACAGTGCAAGTGTACACATACTGGCAAGTTGTGCCATGCTCAGTATATATATGAAATACTGATGTGCAAAGGTGCACATACTGGCAAGCTGTGCCAGGACACCAATTTGCAAGTGTGCTCATACTGGTAGGCGCCACTTCCTAACATATGTTGGAAGGGCGCGCACACTTTCACAGTGTACTTACAGTGGGAAAGCATTCAGGGCTCAAAGCCACTCCAAGGGGATCAGCAAAACTTGAGGGAGGAACCGGCCTCCTATGTAGGGAAATGCACGTGGGGGTTCTCTCCTACCAGGGCATGGGATACCCTTATGTACCTGCCCTGCCTTCTGCCCTCCGGTGGTGCTCCAAGGGTAGTGGAAAGCCTACTCAGGGTTGGCCAAAGTGGAGGAGATGCCACCCTGAGCGTGGGCGCAAATGCACCTCCACAGGCCCGCACTGTTAGTCCTAATACATGTTGGTCAGGCTACTCAGTGCAGCATCCCACTAGTGACCAGGGCCGTACCTGACCCGAGTATGTGGTTTACCTTTTTACAGGGCACTCCTGGGTACGGCACCTCAACCAATCACGTAAGCGCCCCTTCTTGGCACGGGTAGGAAGGGCGCTCACTTTCCCACTGCAGCACAGTGGGAAAATGCCCAGTGTCCTAAGGCTACGCAAAGCGAGTCAGCTAAAAACTGGGAGAACAAAGCAAAAAGTTTCAGGGAAATCCCCGTAGAAGGGCCAAGTTAAACACCTACTCAGTGACATTCCACAGTACCACTGTAATACATTTTGGTGAATAGACTCTGGTGGTCCCATTCCACTCCCTCTAGGAGGTTGTATCTACTCCAGTTTTTTTTAGTTTTGTTTTGTTATTTTTTGTCACAAACTTGCAAACTGCTTTTATGTTGATTCCAAATAATCCCAATCTTGCACAAAAATAGAAACAGAGGAAAAAAATCAAAAGGTGATTGCCACTAGCACACAATTTAGCCAAATGGGGTGGCAGGGATTAAAAAACAAGTGTCCTGGTTCCACATTTTCCATCTGACCCACTAGACCAAAACTGGTGTGGTGGTGATTCTGATTGAATTGCCAAGGAAATACCTTCCCACAGAAATGTTACTGTACTTTGAGCCCAATGCAGAAAATATAGGTAAATGAGTGCAGTAGTGGAAAAATACTGTCAAAGCAAATTAGTTGCTACTCTTTGCACTTCAAACTGTAAGCTAACAAAGGACAACATTTCCAAATGAGAACACTGTGACTCTTGTGCCAGAAACAGACAAGTGTTATACACAACAAACAGGAATACAACATTTATTGTAGAACAGAGTAAAGCACCTATGTCTATGCACAATAATATTAAGATGCACACATACTAACCAAAGTTAAAACAAAAACGTAATTAAATCAGTTTACTAAATCTAAAACATTGTGTAAAATAATGTGTGAAATAATATGGAAAATGATGAATAAGTCATATATAAATCATGAGTTAATCATGTAGGCTGTTGTCATGCAGGTTGCAGGTTAACATATCATTAAGCGTGCATAAGTGACAGTGACAGTGATAGTGCATCAACAATACCATTTGCAAAGATCTGCTGCTTGAGGCAAACACAGCAGCCATCTTGGATTATTGGAGCAGCAGCAGGCTCCAATGCCATTCATTTTATGCAAGTAGGCATGCTTTATAAACACTCTTTCATCACAGCTGTGCAGAGGACACATTGATACGGAGATCCACTAGCACACTAAAGGGCAAGTCCAGCTGCACCCATTCACAGTTGGTCTGTGACCACGTATGCTGCCTCGTGGTGTACTAACCCATGCAGTTAGGCCTTACAAGTATTATACTACTGAGTTATTTTTCTAACCTACTCTAAGAATTCCTATTCATTCTTCTATAAAAACAATATTAAACAAAGATGAATCTATGCTCCCTACTAGCCAAAACTAATTTAAACTAACTATATCTCCCTCTCATGATATAAATGGGGAATAATTGTTATGTCTGCAAAAGCCAATTTCGGGTGTGCTGCTGAATGTTAATTTCAGCAGTCCAACTCTGACAAGTGTGGTCCCTATAAATTACACTATCCTTTCTGTCAATCGTATAGGGGGTGGATAAGCGATCTGATAGAGACTTCTGGCTGCAGATTCCTTACCTTTAAATTTCCCAGGCGTCAGACTGGATTTGGAAATGTTTGCTTGAGCAGTACCCCTGCACGAGCCGTCAGGTGGCTCCACTCGATTCTGCGTAGCATCGTCGGCATCAGATGTGAGGTCATAGGCACCATCCAGGTGCACGGACGTCAGTTCTTTTCTTTCCACCCCGGTTAGTGCAGATCCGAAGAGAGCTACACGCTGTCTTTTTTTACAAGCTTTTTTCAGCATTTTGCTGAGTATTTTTGTAAAATGTGTCGAGATGACATCTAGAAAGGTAGGATTCGAGCCTTGTGGCACCTGTCACCATGCCATGTTTGTTACGGGCCCTCACCTTGTCTGCGTATGGTATCTCGAGGGTGACCACAACACAAAGCCATGCTCATACTGCTGGGCCACAGCACCGAAGGCTTTGAGCGAGCGGTCCCTAAAGCTACTTGCGGCCCAGCAGTTGACGCCATCTGGCGCGTCTCCTCGGAGGTCACTGTCCCAGATGAGGAGAAGGTTGCCGGACTGCTCCATGAGCCCCAAGTCCTCTTCTTCCCACTCAAGGTCCAGGAGCACTCGGAAATTTGACCTCACCTCATCTGTCAGCCATCAGCTGAAGCAACGACTTTGGAATTGCCGAAAGTAAGTAACTAGTTCATTATTGCAAACAGTACATTAAAAGTGCGATTATTGAGGTCATCTGCAGTAACTACCTCGAATTTCTCCCAATCAGTATCTCACGACTGGCTTCCTGTAACTGAAATATAGTTGTAATTTATCAGCCCCCAAAATCCTCTACTGACACCACTGAGATTATTTCAGATTTCTTCTCATACAGGATTGGACTAGAAACCAAAATCATCACTGGCAAAAATGTTCAAACCAGCCCCACGCTGCTGGAGACCACAAATAGAATGCTGATACTTGGGCATGGTTGTGTCCCTGCAGCCCATTCAGCTCTGAAAGCAGCCATCTAGTCTTCAGCAGACAGGTAAAATGCCACAGTGGTAGAATGGCTAGCCCAGAACGAGTCTCATTCTATCCAAGATGGATCCCAACCCATGCTGCTATGAGACTATAATGATCACTTCGATATTCTCTCGCCACTGGATTAACAGTTTGTGGATTCCCTCTTTTCATTCTCACATATTGCAACATCTTTCCCATTCACATACAAGGGCATATCCTTGACTTGGTTTTTGGTTTGTACTTCTTCACAGCTGTGCTCCTCATCAGCTCCCATAACTTTATTCTGGATTGAGTATTTCAGTATCCCATTTCACTGGACAGTGTAGAGATCAGTCGTTTCCTCCCAGACATCACCTTCTACCTTCACCACAGAATGCCAGAGAAAAGTGACCTCAGTTGCTTTTGCATCTACCTTTGAACCAGGTTCAGCTTCAAATAGCACAAATCACGTTATTCAATTTCAGACAGGTCTTAAAACTGCACTCAATTAACATACCCTATTACAATGTTCAAAACGTAAATCTAAAAAAATATTCTAGAACCCATGATTTTCTCCTGGACTTAAAAGTGGTAAACAAAACCTTTGAGTCTTAGAGCGCAAATGGTGCCTAAACCATTGTAATGTAACTAAAACTAAATGGCTCAAGTAGAATATGATATATATAATTACTGATCAAAACCACCAAAGCATCCTTCGTCCCCATTTTTCCTTTCTGAAGCCAGCATGTTGGCAGCCACCTTAAAACATCCTTCATTTTCAAAGTTTGAACCTTCTCAGAGCTACTCAGATATGAGATGTAAGGAGTTTGTAGAATTTGTTTCAGAGCAAAATAACACCGCAGGTGACATCTTAAAATTTCAATTAAATGACTGTGAACATAGACTGGATCCTCCAGCTACTGCTCAACATTTATTTCACTTTAAACAGTGAGGGCTCTCTGGCATGTAGATTAGAGATAAGTAGAGTAAAGTAACGCTTCTGGCTCTTCTTTAGCCTCATACTTGCAAATATCTTCAAAGGTCTGGATCCCACAAGTTAACAAGTTATATACACTATAATCAATGCCTCTATAGCCACCTCCATGTTACCTTCAGATTAAAAGTCAGTCTGCTTTGTGCCTTTGCTAAAGGAACAGTGTTTAGATATTGACAAAACTATAATATTACCAAGGGGCCTGGCTTAATCTGTAATGTTAGGGGGTGTCAGTCTGAGATTTCCTAACAAGCAACATGGTGTACACAACTAAAATAAGGCAAACTTGGGCCACTGGCCAGGATAATGGACAGGTTTAGGGACATTAGTTTTGACCTATTTAGAAAAGTAGGGTTAGTCAGCACAAGGCCACAATGAGATATTCTGAACTTTGTGGTATGCTCCAGTCCAGTTCCTCTGTACAGCAATGTAGTGGACACCAGAGCACGTATACTTAATCCTTCTCTGACAATGGAAGGGCTGTTGCAAATTACCCTACTTCGCATAATAGGTACAGCAGACCATCCTCAGTGTAAGTGTCCCTCATATAACAAGTATAGCTGGACACAAACAGCACGTTTCCCTCCTTCACAGACCAAGTACGATACAACAGCTTGAGTTCAGGCTTCACTCTTTCACAGAAAAGGTATTGCAAACTAACACAGTTTAGCGTCCAATCTCACAAAATAGCTAAAACGCAGCATTAGACATGCAGGCCTCTCTCTCACAGAACAGATATAGTACACCATCATCAGTGCAAGCAGCCCTCACAGAAAATATGCAAATGGGCATGAGAGGTGCGAAGCAAGCTTTACTCTTTCACAAACAGGTAAAGCATATTAACAGCAGTACAGGTTTTACTCCCTAACAGAAAATTTCTAGCACTACATCAGCAAAACCAGCTTCTTATATATAACAGGTAGAGCACTGTCTGCCTCAACAATGAAAACATCCTTACATATTTTATGCGTATGCTTCAGTATGGCTGTATGGATTGAAGTGTTAGAAATGGGGTCTTTGGTTGACAGTCAGGTTACCACCTGCTCAAGCAAGGACCCTCACTCTAGTCAGGGTAAAATAGAATCAGCCTCAGCTAATCCCTGCTTACCCCCTTGGTAGCTTGGCAGAGCAGTAGGCTTAACTTCAGAGTGCTAGGTGTAAGGTATTTGTACCAACACACAGAGTAACTTAATGAAAACACTACAAAATGACACAACACAGGTTTAGAACAATAGGAAATATTTATCTTGTCAAAACAAGACCAAAATGACCAAAATACGACATACGCAAGTCAAGTTATGAATTTTTAAAGATTAAATAAAAAAATAGTGCTTAGAAACACAAAATGCTTTGATGAGGTGTTAGCACGGCGTCGTGACTGAGTCATTCCCAACCATCCGACACCAGCGGCGCCGCCCACGGAGTCGCGTAGACCCCCAGGTACAGTACCTTGGTGAAGAAATAAAAACGAGCCGATGCGCGAAGTCGGGGATCGCGGCGTCTGTGCGAAACGTTGAATCCGCGCACTTCGAGCGGCGTCGATCACGATGTGATGCAGTGACTTCCACGGAGTTGCGGACTTCGGCGGGGCTGCAGCGATGTCAGGCCTGCATAGGCCCAGATTCGTCCGAAGTCGATTTCCTTGAAGTTTCACCAGCTTTCCTTTCAAGGGCCCAGGGACTGGATAGGGCACCACTTGTCAGAGCAGGAGTCTCTCCAGAGACTCCAGGTGCTGGCAGAGAGAAATCTTTGCTGTCCCTGAGTCTTCAAACAACAGGAGGCAAGCTCTAAATCAAGCCCTTGGAGATTTCTTCACAAGATGGTAGGCACACAAAGTCCAGTCTTTGCCCTCTTACTCTGGCAGAAGCAGCAACTGCAGGATAGCTCCACAAAGCACAGTCACAGGCAGGGCAGCTCTTCTTCCTCAGCTCTTCAGCTGTTCTCCAGGCAGAGGTTCCTCTTGTTTCCAGAAGTGTTTCTAAAGTCTGTGGTTTTGGGTGCCCTTTTTATACCCAATTTCTCCTTTGAAGTAGGCCTGAAGTAGGCTCTTTTGAATGTGAAATCCTGCCTTGCTCAGGCCAGGCCCCAGACACTTACGAGGGGGTTGGAGACTGCATGGTTGAGGACAGGCACAGCCCTTTCAGGTGTAAGTGACCACTCCTCCCCTCCCTCCTAGCACAGATGGCTCATCAGGAAATGCAGACTACACCCCAGCTCCCTTTGTGTCACTGTCTAGTGTGAGGTGCAACCAGCCCAACTGTCAAACTGACCCAGACAGGGTCCACAAACAGGCAGAGCCACAGAAATGGTATAAGCAAGAAAAATGCTCACTTTCTAAAAGTGGCATTTTCAAACACACAATCTTAAAATCAATTTTACTAAAAGATGTATTTCTAAATTGTGAGCTCAGAGACACCAAACTCCACATGTCCATCCACTCCCAAAGGGAATCTACACTTTAATCAGATTTAAAGGTAGCCCCCATGTTAACCCATGAGAGACACGGGCCTTGCAACAGTGAAGAACGAATTTAGCAATATTTCACTGTCAGGACAAATAAAACACATTACTATATGTCCTACCTTAACCATACACTGCACCCTGCCCTTGAGGCTACCTAGGGCCTACCTTAGGGGCGTCTGACATGTAAGAAAAGGGAAGGATTAGGCCTGGCAAGTGGGTACACTTGTCGAATTTACAGTTAAAACTGCACACTGAGACACTGCAGTGGCAGGTCTGAGATATGATTACAGAGCTACTTATGTGGGTGGCACAACCAGTGCTGCAGGCCCACTAGTAGCATTCGATTTACAGGCCCTGGCACCTCTAGTGCACTTTACTAGGGACTTTACTAGTAAATTGAAAATGCCAATCATGGATAAACCAATTACATACAATTTAAAACAGAGAGCACTGGTTGGCTGTGGTAAAGTGCTCATAGCTCAAAAGCCAACAGCAACAGGTCAGAAAAAATAGGAGGCAGGAGGCAAAAAGATTGGGGATGACCCTTCATAAGCAAAAAAGTCCAACAGTAAGTGTATGGATGGTTCAGTGGGGAAACGGATAAATGTGAATGGATAAGTAGAGGGAGGTGAATGGCTGTAACAATGTGTGAATGAATGGAGGAATGGGAAGTAAGATGGTGGAGTTAGTTATTGGGTAGTTGGGGGAGTCAGGTGTGTGAAGGTTCATGATTTATGTTTGGATGAATATTGAATTTGTGTGGCTGGATAGATGGATGAGTTGATGTCTATGGATGAAGAATGTATGTTAAAGAATATGTCTGTCGGTTGATGGGTATCTGTGCAAAGGTATGCGGTGGTCAGTTTGTGTGTTATGGGTGGATTAACAATCACAATGTGTATGACGTATATATGTGTATGTCTTTGGTGTGTGAATGGATGGATGTTTGGGGGTGCACAAGTGCAGATGAATCCAAGTACCTGGATGTTGCTGCCACTGGTGCTCCTCTGCTTAGGTTATTGTGAGCTGTAAAAAAAAAATAGGGCTTGTGACCTTGCAGGGGATTTTTATCTGCTTGCTTGGCAACACACCACTGTGAATCGCTGTGATGGAATAGCACCTTCGTTTAATACCACTAGGAATCCTGATACTTCAGAATTGACTGTGATGCTAACTTTTGTGCACAGATATGTTATACTCCAGTGTTAGAATATTCAGAATGTGACAAGCGTGGTGTCTTTCAGATGAAACTGTGATTCTGGTACTGCTGGCTGCAAGACAGAGACATTACATAAAAGCTCATAATTTAAAGAATAGAAGTGAGTCATCTCAGAATGAGGTTATAAGACAGGGTGGCACTGACAATAAAGGGATGATATGCACATTCCAGGAACAGGAAGTGAGCCATCTCAGAGTGAAGTATAGCATGGTGTAGCACTGGTACCAAAGGGGGTGACATGCACAGTTCAACAAGTGTGTCAACCCAGAATGAAGTATGACATCCAATGGTACTGAAAATAAAGGGGTGACATGCACATTCCAAGAGGTGAGCCATCTCGGAATGAGGAAAAACATGCAGTAGCACTGGTATCAAAGGTGGTGACAAGCACATTTCTAGAAGTGGGCCAATGCAGAGTGAGGTATGCATGGTGTAGCATTGGTAAGAAAGGGAGTGATATGCCCATTTGTTAAAAATTGGGCATCTAGTTGGCAGTAGTTTGCACTCTGCCCTAGTAGGGACCCTCACTCTAGTCATGGTAGGGGAGCCACACAGCTAAGATAACCCCTGCTCACCCCCTTGGTAGCTTGGCTCAAGCAGTCAGGCTTATCTCAGAGGCAATGTGTAATGAATTAGTACAAACACACAGTAACACAGTGAAAACAGTACAAAAGTACTCCACGCCAGTTTAGAAAAATAGCCAATATTTATCGGAGTAAAACAAGGCCATAACAACAAAAACCCAACATGCACAAGTAAATATATAACTTTTTAAAGGTTTAAATGAGCCTCAGTCCAGGACCTTGGAAAGCAGGATGTAGAAAGCAGAGTCCAGTCCTTTCACTCCCAAGACACAAGCAGCAGGCCAGCACAACAAAGCAACAGGCAGAGTGGCAGTCCCTCCTGCAGCATCCAGCTCTTCTTCCTGGCAGAATGTCCTCAGTCCAGAAGTGTTCTAACTCTGTGGTGTCAGAGGTTCAGTACTTATACCCATTCCTTTCTTTGAAGTAGGCAAACTTCAAGAAGAAGTCTTTGTAGTGTGCAAGGCCCTGCCTTTCCCTGCCCTGGCCCCAGACTCGCTCCAGGTGGTAGGAGACTGCTTCGTGTAAGGACAGGCACAGCCCTATTCCGGTGCAAGTGTCAGTTCCTCCCACCACTCTAGCTCAGGAAGACTCACCAGGAAATGCTGCTCCCTTTGCATGACTGTCTAGAGTGAAAACAACATTTTCAGGTATTGTGTAAAGAATTTTAGCTTATATTAAGGACGTGGAGGCAATGATTATGCTTCTCTTTCTTTAGGCTTTATTTCCAGCGGCCAGTCAAATTTAACTTTTGAGAAACACTATATTACCCATGACCACCCATAGTCAAGTGACCAGCCATAGAGCTACAGCCCTATGTAACGTCCTTACAACCCCTCAGCTTCCTCTTTCTTTGCTCAAGTCCAATGAAAAAACAGACTTATAAAAAGATAAACAGTTCGAGCCCGGCAACAACAGGACCCAAATTAATTGAAAAAAATCACAAAAGCCCCAACAGAGCTCAAACTGACATCATGGAGTCCGAAACTGGAGTCCTCTGACTGCACAACAGGAGAGTGACCATCAAAGATGATGCAGAAAACAGCGGGGTTCATCCCCCAAATCTGCTAATTCAGGAACAGTCATTGTAGAACACGAATGCCGGATATCCACAGACTTCACCTCTGGAACCGGAAGTCATCATCCTCAAAGAGTTGTCAACAGACTTCAAGTAGTTGAAACATTTGTCCCTAGTAGATACAAGAAACCTAGTAAGCCAAACCTTAAACGGAACTACCATATAAACTGGAGGGTAATTTCATAAAGCTACTGCCATCACGTATCTTTGCACCTGGTCACAAAAATAAAATTACAAGAAGAACATAACATGAAATGTTCATCTAGGTAGGATAATCCTCACCTTTGTGTCCTTAATAAAATCTAAAATTCTTGATGTGATAGCTAGAAAATGCTGTATTCTATGGCAGAACTGGAGGCTTCGGATAATGCCAGTTGAAAGCTGATCCACATTCCAAATGCTACATCAATAATAGGCTTATGATAAAACACTTTAAAAGTAGAATCAGAAGACCAATCTGCTGTGCCATAGCATCTTCTAATCGTGAACCAGTGCAAAATGCCTTAGAGGCCGTGGGTCCATGAACCGAATGCGCCCCAAAGAGATTCACATCGATACCCACTTCACTTAACAATCATTTGACCCATCAAGCTAAAATTGCCAAAGCGGCCGGGCGGAAAGATTTTTGTAAAGAAATAAGCAACTGCCCTGTCAAATCTTGTCTAAACTCACATATACAGTCCTCATAAGCTTTAATGCATTGCACCATACATAACTTTTTATCATGAGGAAACGCAGGGTAAGTAATACAACAGGATGCAGTTTTGAACTTCTTGAAATGGCAAAAGACACCCCTGAGGGAGTAAATACTCAACTTGTAATGTGTCGTGCTCTCACATCTGATATTCACCTGCAGGAAATCAGGCATAAAAGCTTTGTCAATTTTGCTGAAAGTTGTTTATGAGACAAGTCCTCATCACAAGGCCAGCTCTTAAGGACATTAACATCCCATAACACTGAATATTTAGGTTGAGGTGTTATCGCCATTCGAATGCCGTGAGGAAATTTACAGATTAAAGGATGCTCCCCAACTCATCTGCTCTGTACATGAGGGTGCCCTGCAGGTATAGCAGAGTGAAAATTATTAACAGTTCTGTATGCCAAACCCTGGGTAGCCAAATGTGAAAGAAAATTTGCTATGACATGGATTTCTGCCCCCACGGTATACACACTCCGTTCACTGCATCAATGCTCCCAACTCCACCAGGCCTGTTCATATCGTTTATGAATAGAGGGGGCCAGGATTGTGATAGGAAAAACATTGCTGAATCCGAAATTCCCTGCACTTGCCAGCGTCTCTAGAAAGTCTCCACCCCAAGAGAGACAACAGTCCCTGGGATATCAGAGGGTGTGGAAGACCCATAGGATCTGTTAGAATGTCCTAGAAGAACAGTATCTGCACCGGGAGATCACATGACAGTGCCATCCCTGATGGGATCTAGGGTTTAGCTTTCCAACATGGGGTTCACTACGAACACTTCTGTACCTTGTAGCTGTATTGGGGCGAGAACTCTGTATCATAGAGAATGGTGGAAATGCATAAAGAAGGTCCTGCGACCACGACTGAAGAAATGCATCCAACCCTGCTGGAGAGGGTCCGGTCTCCAGCTGAAAAATGTGGGCAGCTGGGTGTTCAGACAAGAGGCAAATAGGTCTATCTTGCATGGCCCCAATGAAGATTCAACACCTCAAACATCCAAGGATGTAGTTTCCTGTTGCTGGAATCGAGTAGGAAATGCAAATTCCGGTCTGCTGTCACATTGGATCTGCCCGGGATGTATTCCGCTGTAAATTAAATCTGATGATTGAGACAGTAATGCCAGAAATCCTTTGCTATCTCCACCAACAGGCGAGATATCGTACCCCCAAATAATCTATGTATCTGAACGCAGACACGTTATCCATCTTGAGAAGGATACAACACTGAGCTTTCTTGGAAGATAGGGATTACCCCGGCAAGTAGCTCTAGGCAATTGATGTGATACCGAAGTTTCTCCTGAGATCATTGGCCCCCCCGTCTCTACCCGACCACAGCATGCTCCCCAGCCCCACCGGCTGGTGTCCGACTCTAGTGTCACTTCCGGAATGGAGGCAAATATTGCTCTGGCATTCCGTGCATTCATGTGAGTCAGCCATAAGGAGATCTCTGTCCTGGGCCTCCTCCAACAGTCCCATCTGCTCTGAGTACTTCAGGCCATTCTGAAGATGTAGCATCTTTAAACGATGAAGGGCTCGATAATGTAGAGGGCCTGGGAAAATTGCTTCAGTTGATGACGCCAAAATCCCCACTGCGTGGACTAAAATCCTTAACGATATAGTTGGATGGGCAAGGGCTCTCCTCAACTCTTTCTTGATAGAGCAGCATTTGGACATCCGTAAAAGGACCTGCCCCCTGATAGAATCTAACTGAAAACCTAAGAATTCGACATTCTGGGAAGGAAATGTGTTGGATTTCTCTGCGTTGATGACAAACCCTAGATCTTGGAACAACTCAATGGTCCAAGAAAGTCAGCAAACAATTGTCTCTCTGGTTTGAGTCATGATCAGAATATCATCTAGATAGATCATTAGCCTTACTTCTATTTCTCTGAGATGTTGCACTACCAGCCACAACAGCTTGGTGAAACACCAAGGGGCCGAGGACAGACCAAGGGAAGGGCCAAGTATTTGTAGCAGCGAGGGCCTGATTGAAACTGAGGAAACCTCCTGTGGGGAGTGTAAATTGGAACCAAAGGTAGGCGACTTTTAGG
This sequence comes from Pleurodeles waltl, assembly GCF_031143425.1. Lineage (NCBI taxonomy): Eukaryota > Metazoa > Chordata > Amphibia > Caudata > Salamandridae > Pleurodeles > Pleurodeles waltl. The sequence goes on along the minus strand of NC_090450.1, from coordinate 739,381,187 downwards.
TTGAGATCCACTAACCAACAGCCCTGTCTTAAAAGGTCTCTGAGTAAGTGTATGCCTTCCATTTTGAAATGGTGATACACCATCCAGGAGTTAAAGTGTTTGAGATTCAGTACTATGCGGCCCCCTCCACCCTTCTTTTGCACCTAGAATATTGTACTGAGGAAACCTCAAGAATGGGGCAGTGTCTCTATGATGGCTCCTTTTCAAAGAAGTGATTGAATTTCCTTCTCTATGATGATACGTTCTGAGTGGGAAAAATGGAGGGGGAATGTTTGAGTAGAAGTTGAATAAAACTCTAGACGAAACCCTTGTATGGTTCTTAGGACCCACCAGTCTTGTGTGATGTGTACTCACTTGTTCAGAAAGAATCATATTCTGCCCCCCAAAATAATCTCTGAAGAGGGAATGATTCTCACCTGTAATGGTATCGTCGGGGTGTTGTTTCCTCCCTGATAACCTCCTCTGGGGGCACTTCTGCAGCCTCCTCTGTAGCAGAGCAGGTAGAATTTAGAGTTTTATATGCACCCTCTCTGCCTCTCTGATAGGCAGCTCATGAAGCCTTGGGATATCCACCACCTGACGCCCGACCTCTGAAGCACCTAGCCCTGGTAAAAAGGGGATCATTGAACACTTTTTTGATGGAGAACTGCACTTTATCAAGAGATGCAAAAGTGGCAACATATTTGCTCAGATCTTTGATGAACCTGTTGCCAAATAACAGTCTGTTGGCCAAAGTACCTGCCTCAGGGGAGGCCAGTTCCGCCAGTGTGGGATTGAATCGCATGAGAAATTATCTTCTCCATTCCGTTGACATGGTGCAATTGGTGTTTCCCAACAGGCAGTTAGCTCTCTGCGCCTATTTCAAAATGACCTCCGGATCCAGGGGGGAATTGGATTCAGCCAGGTCAAGAATTTTTGCCAGAGGTCCTGAAAGTTCTGAGTTTGTCCTGACAACCGCACCAGTCGCAATCCAGACCCTTCTCAGGATCCTTTGCAAATTTTTTCAGGAAGGTCGTCATGTTGGGGTCTAACTCCGGAGTGTCAGCCACTTTCCCAAAGAGGGAAGGGCGAGGGCATTCGGACCTGAGGGTGCTCCTAACCTCATTTTCAAAGCCATTGCTCAGTCTAGCTTGCATGTAATGTGTAGCCTCCATGCAAGGTACCCACTATGTCGATCGTGGGTGAACAATATTCCCTGGGTCGAATAAGAGGTTTCAACCACTCGGACCTGGAAGATCTGAAGAGAGATAGTGAGTCTTGCAATTTTTCTTACAAGGGGGAAGAGAATCTTTCTGTGAGCCCCCCCCCTCACCCTCCCCCCCCCATTGCGATTTCCCCGAGTTAGCGGAGGAAGTGGAGGGGTCATCAGAGACTTCATGTGCATGAGGTTTCAGTGGAAAGGAATCTGATGTTTCCTGAGGAGCCAAGTCTCCATATTTGTGGTCGTGCAGTACAGAGGCTGCCATTTGCACCAACATCTCTGCTGCCGAAGATCCGCCAAAACGCTTTCTCAGTGGGGGGAATCTGAGTCATTGGGTACAGTTTGATAGATTAAGCTTGTTTGGCTGGCGTCACCCAGTAATTCTCTTCTGCCAAAATGAACCAAGGATTAGGTAAAAGGTTTAAGGGCCTTAATCAGGGCTTAACCAGGGCCCAATTCACGGAATCCTGCATATGGTATCCTAGTGGTTCCACAAGCCTCCAATTCATTTGGTTCTCACAGGGCACCTTGTTACCCTCTTGATACTGGTCATCATCATCATTGGCTTTGTATGCAATTGCTGCTAAGCTGTGATGGATGGAAGAGGTTCAGGGGGAAAATCAACCTAGTAGCAAGTAAGTCGGTAATGTAATAGGCAGTGAAGGCTCTGCTCTGCCAGAATCAAAATTTGTTGTGGAGGGAGCCACCTGCTGAATCTTAAATTATTATATTTTCTTATAGGCCAAGCCCTGTCACAAGTTTTTCCTATCCGTCAGGTGTTAATGGGACCAGAAACAGTTTCTGAGTTGCTCGCAGCACGTCAAGCCGATTGATAAGAAAAAACGTTCGAAGCGGCTCAATGTGCGTGCGTGAAGCGGGCAATAGAAAGAGGACTCTGTCCTTTATGAGAAAACGAAGTGCAAAGCCTCCACAGGTCCCGCTCCCACTCCACTTGCTGGCATGTGCAGGACCAGTGAGATCCCCAAGATAGCGCTTTATAAACAAATAGGAAATAGCAAGCAAAACAATCGAATTAAAGAACAATGAAAGAGCACTTAACTATGGCTGCTGCAACAGCAAATAAAGGAATCTGAGGGGCTGTAAGTAGGTTACATAGGGCTGGAGCTCTATGGTTGACTAATGGTGGTCATGCTTAAAGTAGTGTTTATTAAAGGTTCAATTTGATTGGCTGCTGGAAATAAAGCATAAAGAAAGAGAAGCATAATCCGAAGCATCCGGTCCTGGCATAGAATTCACAACCAGCACAACTGTCATCTTACCCAAACTTGTATTCCACTGACAGGCAGAGGCATAGAATGGTTAAGCGGGAAAATGCCCACTTTCTAAAAGTGGCTTTTTCAAACTTACAATTCAAAAACCAACTTAACCAAAAGATGTATTCTTAAATTGTGAGTTCAGAGACCCCAAACTCCATTTCTGTATCTGCTCCTCTAAAAGATATTTCAAGGCAATCCCCATGTTAACCTTTGGGAGAGATAGTCCTCGCAATAGTGAAAAACACATTTTTGCAGTATTTCACTATCAGGACATGAAAAACACTCCAGTACATGTCCTATCTTTTAAATACACTGCACCCTGCCCATGGGGCTGCCATGGGCCTACTTTAGGGGTGACTTACATGTAGCAAAAGGGAAGATTTGGGTCTGGCAAGTGTGTGCACTTGCCAGGTCGAATTGGCAGTTTAAAACTGTCCACACAGACACTGCAGTGGAAAGTCTGAGACATGTTTACAGGGCTACTTATGTGGGTGGCACAATCAGTGCTGCAGGGCCACTAGTAGCATTTAATTTATAGGCCCTGGGCACAAACGGTGCACTATACTAGGGACTTACTAGTAAATCAGAAATATCAATCATGGATAATATAAAGAGCACTTGCACGTTAGCACTGGTTGGCAGTGGTGAGTTGCCCAGAGTCCTAAAGGCAGCAAAAACAAAATTCAGCACAGGATCAAAAACAGGAGGTCAGGAGCAAAAAGACAGGAGAAACCATGCCAAGAACTTACAAATCGAACACCATTCCAAAAAGTTAGCCAACTCAGAATGACATATAATGTCCAGTAGCACTGAAAATAAAGGGTTACATGCATATTCCAAGAAGTGAGGCATCTCAGAATGAGGTATAACATGCAGTAGAACTGAAATAAAGATGACATGCACAGGATCAGACTGGAACAGAAAAAAAGCACAGGTATAAAAAAAAAAGTCACCCGATTAGTAAATTAGAAGGCTGAAAAAGAGGTTTATGTTTGCAAATTGTGGTGTGTTAGACTTGTCAGCCTTAAGGTGGTCTTCTCCCAACCGTTTCCCTATTTCCTCCCATTTATTTTTTGCAGGAATTTGTTTTTGTTAGCCTTAGAACTGCGCACTTTACCTCTGCTGACATGTGCTAAAGTGCTTGTACTCGCTCCCCTAAACATGGTAAAATTGGCTTACACCAGATTGGCACATTTAATTTACTTTTAAGTCCCCTGTAGAATAGTATACCATATACCCAGGGCCTGTAAATTAAATGCTACTAGTGGTCCTACAGCACTTACTGTGCCACCCACTTAAGTAACCCATTAAAACATGTCCCAGGACTGCGATTGCAGCCTGAATGCAGTTTTGAACTGTCAATTCGACTTGGCAATATAACCCCCTTGCCAAGCCTTAATCTCCCCTTTTATTACATATAAGTCACCCTTAAGTTTGGTTCTAGGTAGCCCACAGGGCAGGGTGTATTTTAATTATAAGGTTGGACATGTACTTTTAAGTTTTACTGAAAAACTGCTAAATTCATTTTTCAGTAGTATGAGGCTATTTTTTGACTGGGGATAGATAAGCATTTCATGTTTGGTGTCCTAGGAATTGTAATTAAACTATTCTTTAAAGGTAAAGTCAAATTTAAATTACAGTTTTTAAAATGCCACTTTTAGAAGTTGGCATTTTCGTGCCTCTGCCATTTGACAGCCATACAATAGAGGGATTAGGGGTGGCTGAAATGGCCGTCTGCTGGCAGAATTGGGGGGTGGGGGGTGAAGCTGGGCACAGCCCCACTTGGAACTGAACAGCCTGTGCTCTGCCTTCACATGAAGGGCTTGTCACTACTTCATTGACTCTGCATTCAGCTTGGAGTCAAGGCAGGGGAGTTAAGAAATTCCAAACACTTCAAGGAGAAAACTCTAGAAACTTCTCCCACATCAAAGAAGGCACCAGGTATAAAAATAGGACCCTCAGACTCACTTTTCAATTTACTTTTTGGACCTGCGGAAAGAGACTCAAAGAACTGCCTGCTACTGTGGCCTGCTTTGTACTCCACAAGACTGCTCTGCTACACCTGGAAGGACTGCTATGCTGCCTGGAGCCTTCCTTGAACCCTAAGAGGCCTGCCCTGCTGCTTGAGCCCTGCTTCCTCACCTGAACACAGGACTAGCAGAGTGACTCCAAGAGGCTAATTTGCTGGTCATAGAGACAGAAAAGGCTCCCACCATCTTGAATTCGCACATGGACCCAACCTGAGGGAGCCCTAACACCCTCTCTCCAAGTGGTGCTCCTCTAGTCCTAAACCCCAGGTGGTGGTGCTAAAGGTGCCCAGATAGCCAAAATCCATTTAAAGCACTGATCATTTCCTTATAAAGGGTGCGGGCCACAGGGGTGATTAGGACTGATGGGGAGTGCTGTGCACTCCCCCTCAGAGCGCATGTGTGTTTGGCCGGCCGGCTTGGGCCGGCCAAACACACATGCGCAGTAGGCTCTCTACAGCCCAGCAACACAGTTGCTGGGCTGGAGAGCGCCTGCACAGGCTCCCATTCTGCTCGTGTCAGGATTGGCCCCAGGGCCGGCTGGGAGCCTTTGGCTGCCTGCAGCAACAGAGGAGAGGAGCCGCGCTGCAGAGGAGGTGAATGTTTGTTTTTGTTTTTTTATTTAATTTGTATTCCTATCAGAGCCCCCCAACACACCGCCCTGCGCCGCCCCATCCCTTCCATGCTGCGCGAACTGCAACTGCAACACTACTTTCTCAGACACTGCCTGCAGCCTTGCCCCACTGAAGTTTACCTTCTCAGAACATTTTTCCTGAGCCACGCTCCATCCTGTTCAGCCATATTTTTTTACTTTGACCTGGTCTCATGCAACTAGATGTCCACTATTGGCGCTTTGATCTTTTCGGCTCTAGTTTTTACTAAAAAGTTTTTTTTTAAACATAACTCTGCTTCTTATGATTTGATTTTTGTTGTTTTGTTGTTAAATAATTCATTAAAATTGACTCTCTTTTTCTAAATTAATGTGGGATTTTTCTTGTGTTGTGTTTTCACTTTACTACTGTTTGTGTGCTGCATAAATACTTTGCACATTGCTTCTGAGTTAAGCCTGACTGTTTTTGTGCCAAGCAACCAACGATTAAGCACATATTAGATAAGTGCCTTTTTGGGGTTCACCCTGCCAGGGATTGTGGCTGTTGCTTGACCAGGGCTAACAACCCAGTCAACCAACACCCCAATTTCTTACAGGGCAGGTTAAAGCTTGTAAAGATATGCTATGTAAGTGCCTTACAAGGTATGGAAGGCTGCATGGATTTGACCTTGCTGCAAGCAATATTTGTTTTAATATCGGGGAAGTCAACAGTAAAAACAGGTCCAGCAGACCATAAAACCGGCCCACACACTGACTGGTCAAACCAGCCCATCAGGTACTGCTTGTGCCTGATTGCCCTGTAGACCAGTCCAACCCTAGACATGCACATCCCAAGAAGTGAGCCTTCTCAGAATGAGGTATAACATGCAGTAGCACTAAAATAAAGGGGTGACACACACATTCCAAAACTGAGCCATGTCAGACACATGTAGTGGGTCTGAAATAAAAGAGCTGACATGCAATTGCAGTTCTAAGATCACATAGACACAACTGTGAATCTAACAAGTGTGTTAAACAAGTAACTAGTTATCAGGACACTTTGTTTACAGTACTTAGGAATGACATAGCATGAAGCGCTATAAGATTGGATTGCTCGTATGCTAAAGTACTTGGTTGCACTGCGATTCTTAGCATAGGGCTGTATAGTGCTCAGGACGGTAGACCCCACTTTAACTGCTGGGGCATTGTGCCCTAGTGCCTGAGCACCACACCCTGACAGGGCCATGGAACTCCAACACTGTGGGATCGGAGCATCATCATAGGCAGCCCACAGGTGGGGAGTAAGTGATGAGAATGGGCCTTCGGCACCTGTGGCAATATAAAATCAGATCAGAGCCTTGAACCCTGGGCCCTGCCTGTAGGTACACTCCATCTTTGTCTACCATGTGATGAAAGTCTGCAGGACCCGAATGGCACTGCCAGCCATGACCGGAATAAGGAAATATTTGGGGGTGTTTCATCCCATACACCTCCCGAAGCTACAGCCCTCATATTACTGTCCTATCACACCTCTCTCTGTTCATGGCTAAAATATTGAAAGAAGCAGCATACAATACTAGGAATTTGTTGAAGTCTACCATATTTTGCACCACAGGACATAGCAAAGAAACTCTACCAGTGGCCGCTGTCGATGAGGTGAGATGCTCAGTGGACATAAGGATACAAGCAGCCCACTCCCATGGTGATATCAATGCTGCTTTTGACAACAACAACTGATCGTTTATGTAAGGAGTCTTGGGCGGTCATTCTGACCGCGGCGGGCGGCGGTCGACGCCTTCCATGCGGTTACCGCCAAATGGCCGCTCCGCGGTCAGGAGACCGCGGATGCCATTCTGGCTTTCCCGCTGGGCCGGCGGGCGACCGCCAAAAGGCCGCCCGCCGGCCCAGCGGGAAAGCCCCTGCAACATAGAAGCCGGCTCCGAATGGAGCCGGCGGTGTTGCAGGGGTGCGACGGGTGCAGTAGCACCCGTCGCGATTTTCACTGTCTGCAAAGCAGACAGTGAAAATCTTCATGGGGCCCTGTTAGGGGGCCCCTGCACTACCCATGCCAGTGGCATGGGCAGTGCAGGGACCCCACGACACCCGTTCCCGCCATCCTGGTTCTGGCGGTGTAAACCGCCAGAAACAGGCTGGCGGGAAGGGGGTCGGAATCCCCATGGCCTGGGCCAGGGGAAACCCGGCGGGAAAACCGGCGGGAAAACCGGCGGGAAACCGCCGGTTCCCCTTTTCTGACCGCGGCTTTACCGCCGCGGTCAAAATGGCCCTGGAAGCACCGGTGCTTCCGGAATGACCCCCTTGGTGTCCAAGGCATGGTTCTCATCAGATTCAAAGATTTTGTGAGCAATTGGACACAAGACGTCAGAATGGGAAACTCAAGTTAATTACTCCAACCACTGAACAGTGGAGTACCCTATAAATCTATTTTATCGGCAGTGCTGCTTAACCTATATGTCCTCCTTGTGTCTCACCTGATTTAATCATTTGGTTCCCCTTTTTTCATGTATGCACATGATGCCGACTTGACAGGGACTACGTAAACTAATTTCTCGGTGAGGTCATGGTTTATTTAGCATCTGTGTACCTTCTTACACAAAGTAACAACCCTGAATGCTTTCATTTCGTCCAGGATCGACCGTTGCAATGCAGTCTGCTTAGGTCTTCCAATCAAATCAGCATATAGACTGACGTTTGTACAGAAGGCGGCCACCTGGCCCATGCCTTCGCATCGTTACATTGGCTGCCGCAGTCTCTAAATGCACTAAGTGTAAAATTAAGCCTTGTGCCTTGCAATCAGAGGAGTATATGTTCCCTAACCCTCTCCACTCTCCCCTAATATTTGCTTGCACCGTTCGCGACTTAACTTAAGATCATGAAACCTTTTCTTCCTTCAAGTCCCAAGCTCTGTACAGACAAACATGGGCGGTTGAACTGCCGCCCTTGTCATTACAAAAGGGAAGGAAATCAAAGCAAGTTTAGGGAAGGCCCTAAATCCTGACTTCACCCCTTTTAAACTGTGCGCATGCCCCAACTATTGGCTACAAAAGTCCTGCTGGTTTGCGTTTAAAAGGCCTTGAAAGCTTTGGATGAGTTGTTACGTGCTACAAACCCAATAACTAAAAATAAATAAATACTTTCTGTTTTAAAAATGGATCAGTGTGTTTTTATAACATTTTAGTACCAACCTCGTTTAGATTAACAGATTTTTGTGAAAGGTAAACAGATCGCCTGAGGTGTAACACGTCCGTATTTATGATTAAATGGTCCGTTCCCACCGAAATTAAATTGTTCTAGGATACTGTGACCCGAAATAGGCAATTTGGAAAAAAGTAACGCTTGTAATGCAACTCGGCGGCTCGAAAATTGAACAATTTTTTTTTTTGTTTTTTTTTTTTGTTACATTATTTTTACATCTCCTCATAACTCATGCCCTCTCTTTTTAGCAGTGGTCTGGAAGTCTCACTTATTAAGGTGTACTCACAAGAAACTGACGTTTGCAGTCTTGCTGAAAATCAAAAACTGGAGATACTCCCTCAGTTATTTTCTGACAGGCATGGGCAACGAGGGCTCCGACACAGGGCTCCAACCTTCAGAAGTCACCTCATTAATTGATACGTTGTGATAACTGTTTTAAAAATCAGTTGTTTCGTTCTTTTTCATATAATGTATATATGTACAAGCCAACCATACCCAGCCTCGCTAAACGTGCAAAGACGAGAAACAGCTAATTAACAATGACATCATGACGGCCGGTTCTGATTGAGCTTTGGTAAGCATCTTCTTTGTATGTTTGCTCAGACATCCGCATGTGCCTTTCATTGTGCCCTCGAATCCAACTTGAAGTGTAGGACTGTACCACATGTTGCCTAGTGCCATCGGTGCCAGTTCACTGCAGAGCTCCACAGTGCCATGCATTTGCAGCTCTACAAGCAGAAATTTAAATTAAAAGGGCATGCCCGAAAAAGATAAGGCGATGATGTTGCTTACAGCTGTTTGCTGGTCGTGCACTCCGCACTGGTTGTACAATAAGGCAAAATCGGTTATTTTCGTTAATTTGGTTATTTCAGACTTATTGATACTGCATTCACACAAGTATGAGAGCCGAAACTTGTACTTTCAATGAAAAACAATGTAATCAATTCCCAGAAATTAAAGTCCAGTATATAGTATAAAATCAAAGTGTTTGATGTAAAGCTAAGTTATAAATATATGAATTTCGTGCTCCACAGAATAAACTGTGAAGATAGTGCACATAGACAGAGGATAACAAATAACAACTCTTAGTAACAGGACAATAGTATAAATCAATTCGATTGTCCTGGGTAAAATCAGTTGATATAAGCGACTCACGATCTTATGTATCTTTGACATTTCGACCCTTAGGAATTCATTGAAACTGGGCCTTCATCAGGACATGATTGGATGCAGCCTGAAAATTAGGACAGAACAGAAAGTAACTGGGGGTTATGGCAAATTTAGCATAAAATAGTTAAGGCCAACAAAGCTTGCTATGTCACCTTCATCACAATGGAACATATCCTGCCAACACTGGGTGGAAAAAATGAAACAATCTTAGTGCAGGCTGTGGTATGAATAATCATGCTACTGTACCAGATGCTTACTGGAGACATATTTGAAGCTCTGGAACTTCATTTTGCAAACATAATCAAGACTTTATTTAGAATATGTAAGTACTTTCTCTTAAGTATGCGAAAAGAATACCCATTTCACATGCATGAAGTAGTCGGGGTCAAAAGACCCCCAGAAGCTCTGGGGGAATTAAAAAGTGCTTCATTGAATTGTATGAGAAAACATTGTTTTCCTTTTGGAATTCATTCTGCTCATCTCTTCTTTCCATGTCCAGTCTTCTCATCCCAGTCCTACCCACGTGTTGTGGCTGTCATGAGGAACACCTGAACTCGGAGTAATATCTCACTAGAAAGCAGGGACAGATTTAGCATTTTAAGGGCCTTATTCCCCAGCAGCTTTAGGAAATGGAAGTTGTGGAAGATCGGTTGCCGGAAAGTCAGGAAACTAGGCCGCAAACCACTGCGAGGGAGGAGCTTCCAGGCAGCAACATCTTGTAGTTGCATTGGCTTTGATAGTTCGTCCACTTAATTTGGCATCCTGCACTTTTATTTTTGTTCCCTCATGTTCCCCTTTCCACAACCCTTGTTGTTTGATGTTTATCCTTGAACATCCATGTCAGGAGTTTTACCATCAACTGTTCTTTAGTGGTCTCCAGTGCCTGGGGATTTAGTGGATTATGCCTGGTATCACGGTCGATTTTGGCCCTGATGACTGATACTCCTGCTCTCAGGTCTTTGTAAAGCTTGTTGATTGGTAGGACAGAGGCGTGCTCTTACATTGCATCACTCTCATAAGGTATTTTGTTGCACAATACTTCTAAAGGGCAGCTGGAACTCTCAGCAAATCCACATCTTTTGCCAGTGCTTGAGAGACAGTAATTGTATGAATTATTAACCAACCAACAAATGGTCATTTTTTAACCACAAGTGGGGCCTTCTGTAATGCTCAGCACTTGAATAGTCACATCATTTTTTATAGGTTGTAGACATCCAGAGGAGCCCTAATGCTTGCAAGCAGAGTAGCATAGGGTAGTCCAGAGGATTTCTCCCTCCCTCCAATAGTAAGATCATTTGGGCATACATAAAGTGAGGCAAAGGTGCGAAAAAAGCTGGCAGCACACTGCAGTTGGTGAACATACGTTTATTCTCTACAGTATGTAATGGAAAGATGCACACAACAGGAGCAAAATGGGGAAACAAAGGTGCATGAGGTAGTCAAAAGATGATGTTACCCTCCAACTGGCTTTCCAAAGACAACCTTCAAGAAGAATTCAGCATCCCACACAGCATTTCTAATACTGACATACAGATGTTTCTCTACAGTCTGATTCCATACATCACAACCACTGAAGAAGTAAAAAAAGGTAGAACACCATGCATAAAGTAATATTTTTGCTGCTTTTTTCCTGCACTGGCGCAGCCAGTAGTATTCCTGGCCCCTTGATATACCTCTGTAAAATAAATTGTTGTCTAGAGATTTTCATTTTTGATTTGTGTTTTTAGATCATTAGAGAAGTAATTTAGCTTAAGTAGACATTGCTGATCCATGCTGAATTTTTCTGGACAACATTTTTAAAAGTGGCAGATGTATTGCAGTGATTATGTAATATTTCAGGAACCATGAGACCTATATACTTCATTTTGGTGTCAAAAACTAGGTTTTGGGGGTCAAGTAGTGTTATAGAGACAAAAAATAACTCCTCAGAGCAACCCTTCTGCCATTTTCCAAAATGGCAGCTATAATAGAGGAAGAAGAGACATGTATATAAATTAAACAAATAATAATGTTTTTTAATGCTTTTATGTATACACCAAACAAAGTTTATGATCTGAATCTGAAAAAAATCATTTTTATCCCTCCTGTTTTAGGCACATTTTCATGGCTTACTTTCTTTATGTGTTTCGGCAATCAGTCGTGGTACATTTGCAGAATGTTGAACATTTGAGAAGAGCAGATCGACAGGAACATCTTTTTATAGCACAGGTTTTGTTAGTACATGTGCGTGTATGTTCTGTGGGTAGAGGCTTTAGAAATTTCATAGGTTTTACCACCCAATCCTTAGCTTCCCAACCAAATTCACACATCTTATGATCAAGTAGAATGCTCTGTGTCCACGCACAGAATATGACATTGGTGAAAGGTCACTTAGCAGGACTGATCTCTTGAACTCACTACTGAAAAATGTCAATTGAGTGAGTCAGAACTCGTTTTCCAAATTGGCACAAGGTATTTTTCTACGTCTTTAAAGTCACATTCTTCTATGTGAGCAAATTCTTTTAGCAAGTTCACAGGTTCAGCAGTTAAAGCTCCATTTTCACCCATAGTGTCATCACCCATAAGAGTAGATTCCTTGATTAGAACACTGGGCATCTCTGGTTCAAGTTTCTTGTACAGTATTTGAACTGAGATGGAATGTCTTTTCTCGCTGTTCCATAATGAATCCATAACTAACAATCATTGTCTTATGAACATTGCAACAAATCTAAGTAGCACAATAATAACATCTGTGTCATTTGATAGTACAATGACTCAATTGGAACTATTTCGAACAGCCCACTTAACATGTGGCACAACACAAAGGTCAGCTTCCTCCAATTTGCTGTTAAGTTCTTGAACAATATGGGCAGTACCTTTTGAATATATCTCTGCAGGCACCAACCCCTCATTGACAATCATTCCACTTGCAATAATTGGAAATTCAGTGTTCACTGAAGCATCAGCAAGGTTTTGGCGAGTTAACATCTCCAAGTTAATTTTGTCTGATGTTGATGACCATAATCTATCAAGTTGCACAGGCATAGGTGTTAAATTGTTGATGCAGCAAGGTCATTCATCTGATTCTCTCACATTCTTTGACAGATAGTTCAAGATAACTGTCAAAGACAATGTGCAGTTCTTACAAGGCGCACACTGACTTTAATATCTGTAGGACAGTCTGAACGGCCTATCCAAAGTTTTGCATGGAATAAGTCTTGACCATTCGCAATTGTGACATACAGTCCACAACAACAGCAGCAGTTTTCAATGAGGCCACCTTTTCAAATTGAAATATTCCAGGTGAAATTTTTTTTTCCGAGCTCTTGTATGAGTTTGTGCTTTACTAATTTGGTTTCAGCATCTCCAGCAAATAATGTGTTTGTTGGAAGAAGATCAGGCAACATAATGTCCTTGATAAATTCACCCCTTTCTTTTGCTACATCCATCTTTCTACATGCTTGCAAAAGTTGCTTTTTGTTACATGTTTTGTAATGGCTGGTTGAACGAAACTCTTACAATGGCGATTAAAGCGTGGAAGTTTAGCTTTAGTGATTATGTCAAATAGCTTTTTCTCTTTCAATACAAATCTCTCTTGCTTCAGTTCTGCGTATAGTTTCAATCCATGTTCCAGGGCATCTTGTAGTTGTGTCTTTATATCATTGTCCACATAATATTTGGTCATGAAGTTGTGTAGTCGCACAGGCTCAGTCATTTTAGAGGGGTTTCCTTGCTGTTGCATGAGATGAAGAAGGCTGTCTGCATGTTTAATAAACTTTTCCACAAGTTCGTGGTGAGGAACACTTTCATAGTAGTCCATAATTTTGAATTTGTTATCTCTCTGAAAACATTGCAAATAGAATGGACGTCATGGTAAACTAGCTGCCATTGAGCAAGGTATTCACTTTTACATGTCTGATACATGTCTGACCAACAATTCCATTGGACCTTTGGATCGTCTGTTCCAGTTTCATATCTGGAGCCATAGCATTGGACCTTCCCTCTCTGTTTTTCACCATAAAATGTCTTTGGATTAATTTTCTGTAGAGGTGTGTTTTTTTCACCTCTAGCGTCTTCACTCTTTTCCAAATACCAGGAGCCATATCTCAGGTAGTTTATGCAGTCAAATTCAGAAAATAGAGTTCTCAGTGACTCCACAGTCTTCACATGCAGCTCCCAATCACCTTCCTGATCAGCATGTACCAAGTTTTTAACTAGAGCTTTCACGTGTAAAACATTTCCCCAGTACTTGCAAAGTTCTAATTTTTCTTCCCATTCTTTTACAAACTCTACAAACTTGGTTTTCTGATTTTGAACTGAATACATTGAACATTGCCTGACTTTGCATTGTCTTTGGAATGAAGAGTACCCTGTGCCTTGTTCACTTCTGAGATAAGATATGCAAAAGATAGTTTATCATTCTTGTTCCAGAAAGCATTCCTACACAATGTTTCTATAGTCTCAGATATGATGAGCAGAACTTGTAACGAATGAACATAATGAGTCCCGCTCAATACTGACTGGACAGTTTTGGTTCCAAAGATTTCAGCTTCAATATGTGCATTGTCTATGCCACATCCACTGAGATAACTTTCTGCACACTGCAACTCAACTTTTGTCATGTGGAAAACCCACATCGTTGGACAAAGATCATCAAATTATACTGGATTGCTCATAAAAATGTCAGCTACAATATACGGAAAACACCATCATCACAGAAAATTGGCAGGTTAGGCTGGTCTTCAAGCTGAGCATGCACATTTTGGACATTTTTTACAGCTGTGTATACTGTTGCGTAGTTTGTGACTGGAAATGGTATTACTGGTAAAAACCAAACCTCCTTCAGTGGGACAGTATTCTGGGAGATCAGAACATGAATTCCAGCCCTCGGAGGAACTGGCTTTTCTTCATCTTTCAGTCTGCACCTAATAAGCAATATGATAAACGCAGTTAAATCAGCTTGGAGGATCACAGCACCAGGTAGAAGACGATCCATGTCCTCAGCCACTTTGAAACTTTTGGTAGACTGGGATGTGATGATGGCTTGTGCTGATTTTGCACACATTGCCAAGGCAGTTGGGTTGTAAGTTTGCAGCTTTGTTTGTTTATGCCTACAGCTGACACAGCTTGTTTTCCAGCAGCTGCGTCTTTGGCACAGTCTTGAAAAAGCACATGACTGTATTATGTGTGCTAGATGTTCCAAACAAAAAAGAGCTGTCTTCAAAATCAAAATTATCAAGAGCAGCAATTGTAAATCCTTTCTTGGTATAGTGACTTGGAAGTGGTGTGCTGTTGGATGCACAAGATTTTACAGCATGAGTTGCTAGAAAGTTCTTGCCCTGTACTATGTCATTATAACTTTTTGAAACACCAATCCTATTCATTGAAGTGATTAGCTCTCTACTTTTTCACTTGTCATAGATTGTGTGGACAGTCATCATCTGTAGCAGAGTTTTATTTTGCAGTGACATAATTCACAAAACATGATTGGAAAAGTCAGTACATTTGCACAGCCTAAGCCTGTCAGTTCGTGAGATTGTCTTCCACTTCTTCGCTTAAATATTCAAAGCCATCATCAATGTTGTCTGTTTCTGTTCCGAACTCAAGAACTTTAGTTTCTAACAGTTTTGCTTAGCTGAAATTAAACAATGATGTAAAGACAACATCAGGCATTCTTGTTGACTCTCACAATTTGCACAGCTCAGGGGGATCACAACATTTTGCATTAAGTCCAAAATCTAAATCTTTGAGGATGTTTCTTAAAATGGTTCCTGTTGATTATACTGCATCCTGTGGCAGCAAGAACTGCAGGAGTCAAATCAACTGAGAACACCATAAGTGTCTCATTAATTTTGTTAGTCTGGCAAAAACAAATTCTGTCATTGTACATTCTCACCAGAAAAATCTTCATTTCATTATTATGCATCAGTACAGTTTCATCAATGTTGCCCATTATTTGCCACTTGCAGCACATTTCAGACAACACCATAGTCATAGGGGCTTAGCATTCAGGCAGGCAGTGGTTTGCAGGACTGTGGCTAGGAGGTACAGAGTTGCTCCTGGGGATCTTCAATTTTTGTCTCAACATCCAACTCCTGAGAGCTTGGTGGTTCAAGTATCTTGTTCTGCCCGATCTGCACCTGGCTCGTTTCCTGCTACTCCATCGGAAAGGGAGTCTAAGAGGATGGAGCAAGCAGCCAAGAAAGGTTTCCTCATGCAGTACGGCCTTGAAGTCGGTCAGTGCTACCTGTGTGCTGGGGAGGTATGTTCATGCCCTGATGGACACGGCAAGAGTTGTAGTGCCGAGCTTGCCTCAGGATCTGCTGGGGCAGTTTGATGACCTCCTTTTGGACACTCAAGCGGCGGCCAAGCAAATTATCCAGTCTGGTTTGGATACAGCTGATTCAGTGGCCAGGACAATGGGTGCTTCGGTGGCGACCAGGAGGCATGCATGGCTTAGGTCTTCTGTCTTTCCCACGGACGTTCAAACATCTTTGTTAGACCATCCGTTTGATAGCGAAAAGTTGTTTGGATCCAAGGCCGACTCAGCTTTGGAACATTTTAAAGATAGCAGGGCTACTGCAAGATCCTTGGGGCTACAGGCTTCAGCGTCCACACCCTTTAGATCCTTTGGGAGGTTCAGGGGGTTTGGCCGTGGATCCTCTTTTCGTGGACGGCCACAGTCCAGCATGCAGCAGCCTGCCAACCTTCTCTATAGGTCTTTTAGAGGGCAGGGGAGGATTAGAACACGAGGAGCCACCCAGCAGCCTCCTACATCATCCTCTTCCTCTGGGGGAACCCAACAAGGAAAGCATCCCTAGTTTTCTCTCTATTTTGGATCATGCTTCTCCCATAGGGGGCAGGCTATTTCATTTTCTCCACGAGTGGGAGTTAGTCACATCAGACAATTGGGTGCTAAATATTGTGGGGAAAGGTTATGCCCTTCCTTTTCGGGAGTTTCCCCCTCCCATCCCTCCCCATCATTCGTTTTGCTCGGAAGATCATCTCCTGTTGCTTCAGCAGGAGGTGCAGGTCCTTTTGTGAAAGGGTGCAGTGCAGTTGGTTCCAGAGCAGGAAAGGGTTCAGGGATGATATTCGAGATATTTTCTGATTCCCAGGAAGGATGGTCGATTGGGACCTATCCTGGACCTGAGGATTTTGAATTGGTTCCTCAAACAGGAGAAATTCAAAATGTTGACTCGACTTGCAGCATGCTTATTTTCATATCCCCATTCTGAAGTCGCACAGGAAGTATCTCCGGTTTGTGGTAGGGTCGCATCACTACCATTTTGCGGTCCTTCATTTTGGTCTTACTTCTGCACCTCTAGTCTTCACGAAGGTGTTAGCGGTGGTTGCAGCAGACCTCAGAAGGAAGGGAGTATCTGTATTCCCTTACCTGGACGATTGGCTGATTAGAGCTTGTGCTGCATCACTTGCAAATGACAACACAGTTGTTGTTCAACCTGGGCTTTACGGTAAACATGCCCAAGTCTCACCTGGAGCCCTCTCAGTGCCTCCTGTTCATAGGGGCAGTACTGGATGCAACATTGAATCAGGCCTATCCTCCACCTCAGCGGATTCAGGGCATTCAGGCTTTGATTCCAATGTTTCAAAAGGGAGTGGCTGTTTTGGTCCTCAAGGTCCTACATCTGCTCGGTCTGTTCGCTTCTTGCATTCTGTTGGTCACTCATGCACATTGGCACATGAGGGCTCTCCAGTGGTGCCTCCACAAGCAGTGGTTTCAACACAAAGGGGATCTTGAGGAGTCAATAACAATCTCCAGAGATGCTGCAGCAGATCTACGATGGTGCGCTGTGGACAGCAACCTTTCCCAAGGAAGGCCGTTTTGTCTACCTTCTCCGGTGGCCACGGTCATAACAGATGCTTCCACTCTAGGGTGGGGAGCTGATCTGGGGATCAAAGGTCGTTGGTCTCCACTAGAACAGATGTTTCCCATCAATGTTTTGGAATTACGGGCAATACGTCTGGCTCTCAGGGCCTTCCTCCTGTCCCTTCATTGTCTGTCAGTTCAAGTCTTGATGGACAACACTACCGCAATGTGGTACATCAACAAGCAGGGAGGAGTAGGGTCATATCTTCTCTGTAGAGAGGCTCTGCGGCTCTGGTCCTGGGCACAGGACCATCGTATTTACATATTAGCAAACCCATCTGGCCGGAGTTCTCAACATATGTGCGGACAGTCTCAGTCGGCATTTCTCGTCCGATCACGAGTGGAGTCTCCATCCAGACCTGGTTCTTCCCATCTTCCGGATCTGAGGATTTCCACAGATACACCTGTTTGCCACACAGGAGAACGCACACTGCCCGTCGTTTTGCAGCCTCCAGTATCCAGTGCAGGGAGCGTTGGGGGGTGTGCTTCAGGTGTCTTGGTGCGACCAGTTGCTTTACGTGTTTCCCCATACCCTTGATTCCTCGGGTTCTTGCCCAAGAAAGGTGTGGTACACAGACCTTCTCCAACTCTTACTATGCCCTCCACTCAGTCTCTCTCTCAGGGCAGACCTCCTCTTGCAGTCGCAGGGGAGGTTCTACACCCCCACCTCCAGAGCGTGCACCTACATGCCTGGAGATTGAACGGGGCAATCTGAGTTCCTTTTCTCTCCCTCCAGAAGTGGTGGATGTTATCTGACCGGCCAGGCAATACTCCACCTAGACTGTCTATGCTAACAGATGGGCACAATTTTTTGCTTGGTATGGAGAGAAGCAAATTGATCCCTTGAAGGCCCATTTGTCTGATGTTTTGCTTTCTGCCCTTTCCTTGGCACAGAAGGGATGTGCAGTTGCGACTGTGAAGGGTTGTTTATCGGCGATATCGGTCTTTCTGTTCCTTCCTGATCAGCCTTCCTTATTTAAGTCTCCTGTAGATATTAGGTTCTTGAGAGGCCTGACTAACAAGTTTCCTCCCACTCCGTTTCTCATGTCTCAGTGGGATTTGAATTGGGTTCACCGTTTGAGCCCATGCATTTTTGCCCGTTGAGATTTTTAGTTTTGAAAACAGTTTTCCTCACAGCTATCACGTCTGCTAGGCGTGTGTGTGAGCTCCAGGCTCTTAGTGTGAAACCTCCTTTTACATCCTTTCATGCAGACAAGGTGGTGCTGAGAACCAGGGTGGCTTTCCTTCCTAAGGTTGTCACTCCCTTTCATATGGGGCACTCTATAACACTTTATCCTTCTACCCTCCTCCCCATCCTTAAAAGGAGGAGGAACGACTTCATCGTCTAGATCCAAGAAGGGCTTTGAGTTTTTACATTGAAAGGACAAAAGACTTTGTATTGAGGATCAACTCTTCGTTGGATATGTGGGCAAGATGAAGGGCAAAGCCGTCCACAAGAGAACCCTTTCCAAGTGGGTCATTCTTTGCATAAAGATTTGTTATTCACTGGCAAAGAAGGTTCCTCCTGAAGGTATTAGGGCTCATTCCACCAGGGCTAAGTCTGTCACTTTGGCCTTGGCTAGAGGTGTCCCAGTTGATGGCATTTGTAAGGCAGAAACTTGGGCTTCCCTCCACTCTTCCGCAAAGCATTATGGGTTAGACTCTGAGGTTAGGAGGGATGGCCATTTTGCGTGTTCTGTTTTGCAGGATTTCTTGGTTTGACCGGTCAGGCACCCACCTCTGAGTGCGGGACTGCTTTGGTACGCTCTTCATAAGGTGAAGAATCCATAGGTAGTTGTATCCATCAGAAGAACAAGTTGCTTACCTTTGGTAACAGTTTTTCTGGTGGATACAGTAGCTACCTGTGGATTTCTCAATCAATCAAAGATATTTATAGAGCGCGCTACTCACCCGTGAGGGTCTCAAGGCGTTTTGGGGGTGGGGTTGTTGGGGGGGGGTCACTGTTCGAACAACCATGTCTTGAGGTTTTTTCTGAAGAGCAGGAGGTCTTTGGTTTTGCGGAGGTTGGTGGGGAGGGAGTTCCAGGTTTTGGGGGCGATGTATGAGAATGCCTTGCCTCCTGTAGTGGTGCGTTGGATGCGGGGGACAGTGGCTAGTGCGAGATCGGCAGACTGGAGGTTGCAGGTGGGAGTGTGGAAGTTCACTCTTTCGTTGAGGTAGGTTGGGCCGGTGTTGTGAAGGGATTTGTGTGCGTGGATGAGGATCTTGAAAGTGATTCTCTTGTCTATGGGGAGCCATTGAAGGGATTTAAGGTGTGGTGAGATTTGTTCGTTGCGGGGGAGGTCCAGGATGAGGCGTGCAGCTGTGTTCTGGATTCTCTGGAGTTTGCGTTTGAGTTTGAGTGTGTTGCTGGCGTAGAGGGCGTTACCGTAGTCTAACCTGCTGCTGATGAGTGCGTGGGTGACGGTCTTCCTGGTCTCTGAGGGAATCCATTTAAAGGACTTTTTCAGAGTGCGGAGTGTGTGGAAGCAGGAGGAGGTTACTGCGTTCATTTGCTGTGTCATGGATAGTGAGGGTTCCAGGATGATGCCGAGGTTGCGGGTGTGGTTTGCGGGGGTGGGTCCGGGGCCTAGGGCGGTTGGCCACCAGGAGTCGTCCCATATGGTTTTGTTGGGGCCGAAGATGATGATTTCGGTTTTGTTGGAGTTAAGCTTGAGGTGGTTTGTTGTCATTCAGGTGGCGGTGTCATGGAGTGCAGCGTGTAGGTTGGTTTTGGCGGTGGTGGGGTTGTGGGTGAGGGAAAAAATTAGTTGGGTGTCGTCTGCGTAGGAGAGGATGGTGATACTGTGTGGTCGGAGGATGTTGGCGAGGGGGTCATTTAAATGTTGAAGAGGGTGGGGCTGAGGGAGGACACTTGGGGGACTCCGCAGATGATTTTGGTAGCAGTGGAGTGGAAGGGTGGGAGGCGGACTCTTTGGGTCCAGTCGGTGAGGAAGGAGTTGAGCCAGTCTAAGGCTTTGTGACAAATTCCTGTGTTGTGGAGGCGTGTGCGGAGTGTGTGGTGGCAGACAGTGTCAAAGGCCGCGGAGAGGTCTAGGAGGATGAGTGCGATGGTCTCGCCCTTGTCGACTCTGGTTCTGATGTCGTCAGTACATGCGATGAGGGCGGTTTCCGTGCTGTGGTTCTTGCGGAACCCGGATTGGGAGGGGTCTAGTGCGTTGTTTTCCTCGAGAAAGTGGGATAGGTGGGCGTTGACTAGTTTCTCTGAGACCTTGGCGGGGAAAGGGAGGAGGGAGATGGGGTGGTAGTTGGAGAGGACTTCTGGGTCGGCTTTAGGCTTTTTTAGGAAAGCAGTGATTTCTGCGTGCTTCCAGGGATCTGGGTAGGTGGCGGTGTCGAATGAGGAGTTGATTGTGTCGCTGAGTATGGGGGCGATGGTTGGGCTGGCTTTGTTGTAGATGCGGTGAGGGCAGGGGTCGGAGGGTGATCCAGAGTGGATGGAATTCATGGCTTTTTCGGTTTCTTCGTGTGTGGTTGGGGCCCAGGTGGTAAGTATGATGGGGGGATCATGAGTGGGGTTTGCGTTGGGCGGGTAAGGGTATTGTGTGGTTCGTGTGTGTGGTATGAAGCTGTTGTGAATTTCCAGGATTTTGTGGTGGAACTGATTGGAGAGGGCGTCACAGAGGGGCTGTGTGTGTGTGGGGGGGGTCTATGTTGCTGGCTTTGGGTTTGGATAGCTCTTTAATGATGGTGAAGAGTTCTATGCTGTTTTGGGAGTTGTTGTCAAGGCGAGTCTTGTAGTGTGCTCTTTTAGTGGTGCGTATGAGTTGGTAGTGGGTGCGAATAGAAGGTTTGAGGGTGTCCCACCTGCCTCCCCGTTGCCTGTCTGGTCATACCAAGACTTCTTTTATTATTATTATAAATGTATATATATATGTTTTTGATGTATCTATATAAACAGATATTGTGGTTTATATTTGTATTGTCATATATTGTTCTTGAGGTATTCACCTGTTCGCCTTGAAGGCACATAGAAAATGGTGAAACTGAAGTCAGCACACTGGCGAGGACTTCTTATTGCCACGATGACGTCAGACGGAGTCTCATGCGGAGCCCTGCAATTGTGACGTTCTTGTCGATGTGAAGAGCTGGGAAGAAAACTTCTGTCAAATTCTGGCAATTGGGAGAATTCATAAGGTGAGTAATCCACAGGTAGCTACTGTATCCACCAGAAAAAACGTTACTGAAGGTAACTTGTTCATCGCCATCATCGTCGAAGCTGATGGTTTCTGTTGCTTCTTTGTCTGCATCTTTTCCAACAACGACCTCGTCGGCGATGGCCTCATCCACTAAGCCATCGACAATAAAGATATCTTTTAAGTTGTCAATTACAGCAAGTCAACCGATGACGAGCGCACCTGCTGCACTGTCGACAAATTAATCTTCAGCACCATTGATGGCCTCGTCGATGAGCTTGTTAACAACCCCGTCAATGAGAGGAAAATGGCAAAAAAAAGGCAATCAGCAGTAAAAAAAAATAATAACCCTGGCACATACTTTCCCAAGCAAGGTAACCCCATTGATACCAGCCCATCTGCTGGAGGGGAATGACAAATCTGATTAAGAAGGATCCTATGGAACAGCAAATAGTCCTTCTCAGCTGAATGCAAAATATCAAGATGATGATGATGAATACTGTGAGGACTATGACCCACACTAATACACAGTTAAAGAACAACTACACCAAGAGGGAATGGTCTATATGCCAAGTTCCCTGATTACAGACTTACAAGCCATGTTGGCGGACTATAAAAAAGATTCCTACCCGCAGATGAAGCAGCGTCCCAGTCGGCTTTGCCAGTAAAATCACCAACGCCTCAAGTAACCACCCCGTTTCAGAGATTCACTTCTTTACCATTGGCTAACGTTTATACACCTAATACAGCCCTCCTATAGGACACGGACATCTCAGAAGGAGAACAGGAGGAAGGTGAACTTCAAGACAATCACTCAGAATGGGATGATTACGTGCTACCAACTCCATCATCTCCTTTACCTATGAAGGTAGACTCACCTCCAGAGGACATCAGGGGTTTCACAATCTCCTGGAAAGGGCTGCCAAAAGAATGCACTTCCCATGCCATCCAAGCAAATGGATTGTTTTTATACTACTTCAAAGAGACACTCCATTTCAATTGTCAGTTATATATGAGAAGAGGAATTGAAGGTCATGCAAAACCCAGCAACAGTCAAGGCATTACTCCCACATCTGGATAAAAAAAATATAAAGCATCTGAAGATGCCCCGGCATGCTTTAATAGTCACCCTCATCCAGACTCATAATAGCACAAACAGCCCAGAGGAGATCCAAATACCCGTACACACCAATTTCGGCACCTCCTGATAAGGAAGGAAGAAGGCTAGATAATGTTGGCAAGAGATTCTCCTCAATGTCCAGTCTAACTGTAAGAGCTGCAAATGCTATAGCGGTTTAGCTAGATACGACAGAGAACTGTGGGCTGACATTGCCCCATGTATCAACCATCTACCAGGGGACGCTAAGGTGGAAGCTAGAAAAATCTTACAAAGAGAGCGCACTTTGGCAGAGATTATTGACTGTGCGATGGATATTACCACCACTGCATTCCATCAGCTACTAAGGAAACAAGGTTGCCTGAAGGCCACGTCTTCTCGCCCGAAGGTGCAAAATAAAATACTAGTCCTTCCTTTTGATGGGCAAGCCCTTTTTGGGAAACATATTGATGAAGCTCTTCAGGCAATAAACTGATACGGAGAGTGCCAAATCTCTAGGTACGCTACAGTTTAGAAAGCCTTCCTTTTGTGGTACAAGAGGACATGGAATGTCTTCAAATAGGGGAGGCTATCAACAATACAGATATCCCATGTACTCATCCACCTTCCAATGATTTCATCACTAATATGCTCAGAGACATCCGCCGCAAGCGGCCTACATTAGAACCGTATCTAGAGGAGGACTAGCTCGTCAAGCAAAGGACTCAATTCGCAGCCAGTGATTCATCCAAGGCTCCGGCTGCCCCATCCCTTCACCTTTCAGACTAGGGGGCAGGATCTTGTCATACCTCCAGCAGTGGCAATCCATGACATCAGACCAATGGCTCTTGCATCTAGTTTAAATCGGGCACACACTGGAGTCATGAAAATGCTAATCATGTAGTCTTTCTTCCCTTGCTGAAGGTCACATGGGTGCTATTTAAATTAACTTATAATGGCACTGCACATATGTGAACAAGGCCAAGTGTTTTGGCCGAAACGCATCATGGGAGCACATATGTGAACAAGGCCAAGTGTTTTGGCCGAAACGCATCATGGGAGCTCTTCGCTGACAATAAAACTGTGGAGAAGAGCTGGTGTCTGCACCTGGTCCCTTGGATTCTTGTTGAGAGACGGGTAGTGCTATTTCTATCGATCTGTCTTTTTCACTGAAAACAAGGCCCTTTCGGGGGTTAGAGTGACGCATAAATTATGCACAAAACAAAGGAGAACTCTGGGAAGTTCCCAAATTTAGGTGGAGAGCAGCTCTAGTAAGGAGCACCCTGCAACACCAGTGACACTCTAGATTTGCTCACCTCAAATGTCTGCTTATCTAGCAAAGTTTTTAAGCATAGGATCAGCACAGTGCTATCCAAGTGGAGCTAGATAATGACAGTCTTTTGCCATTTGTACAGCAAAATCTTTTTTTTATTTTTAATAGTAATTTAACATGCAACAGCTTATTAAATATCATAAAGTCTCAGAAACGTTTACAGAACTCTCTCACTCACTGGATGGTGTCATCAATGATGTAATTTGAGATGTCATCCGTAATGTCACTGGCCATGTCATGAGCAACATAATATGTGAGGTCATAATCAGTGCATTGCAGGTGCATAAGTTATAGTTAGGTGAGGTAACCATAACTGCTGTATTTCTATGGTTTTGTACATTTGAAATGTCAGCCTAACTATAACATCCCTTTAACCTTAGTTTTCTTCAGTGAATTTTTAATGTTTTTTACATTTTATTTTCCGAACCATAACGTCTATGTAACCTTTGTGTTTTTTGGCAAATTTCTAAGGTTTTATAAATGTATTTAATCTAATTAAAACACTTCCTTTATATTTGTTTTTTGATGAACTTTTAAGGTTTTTATTAATTCTGTTTACAAACTATAAGATGTTTATATACTTTACCTTTTTCGTTGAATTTTGTTTTAGGTTTAATTTTTGTTTATTTTTCTAGAAAAAATGTTATTTTATAATTTAAAGTTTAATAGTATGTTTTTTTATTTGTTTTCAATGTATTTTTGTTTCTCATTTGTTAGTTAAAATTAATATTTTTTAAATAATTGATTTTTTTCTCAAAAAAACAAAATCACAAGTGTTTGGAAAAAAATATATGCAATCCATTTGTAAAGTGATTTCAAAAAGTTTTATTTTTTTATCAATATATTTGGGAACCTTGGATTCTCCGGGAGTCCTGAAACCGAAGCAGAACTACAAGTACTCTCTGGCTTCTAATTCCAATTATGTGATCAGAACTCTGTTTATATTTTTCGTGAAAATGGGACTGGAATCACAAATGTGCAGAATGAAACACCCAAACCTTCCCTTTGTATTGGCTACTTAAGCACCACACCTTTTTTTCAAAGAAACCCCACCCAAAACCTGCTTCTTGATATTGAAGAGTGCAGAGAAGAACACAGCTTCTGTTAAATCTCCTGGTTTTAGCTGTTGAGAACTCCACTTCTGGACATCATGGCTGCATCAAACCCTTCCAAGGAATCAGAGGATCCTGTGCTGCTCCAGGAAGAACATGACATCCCTCCTCTAAGAAGCAACGTGAGGTGCGGCAATTTTTTGTGATCCCTTCAGGAGAGAAAAGGGTGACAGCACGGATTGTCAAGTGTACTATTTGTGGTAGGTAATTATCTTGTGGCACCTGCAAAAGTATAGCAACGGCACAAGCTCAGTGTGGAAGCACCTTAAGACCATCCACAAGAGATCTTATTTAATGATGGTATGTGAAAGGAATACTACTGCTGGTGCTTCCACATCTTTGGTCACTTTACCTGCACGCTCCACCTCAGGCACCATCACCGTTCCTGCTGTGTGTCCTAATCCTGGACATATGACAATCCAGTGCCTCAGGTGTTACGTGCCGGTGGGGTTGAATACAACATCAGTGACTGAATATTTGGATGAGATTAACAACAACTCTTGTTAATTAAAAAAAAACATTTTAACATCCAACTTTTTTTCAACTGTTTTTGAGCTTTAAAGCCTGTTGCTTTTATTATGGTTGGTGTCTTTAGATGCATTAGGTGCATTAAAATAAATTACAACAAAAGCATTGTAAAACCTTTTTTTTTTTAAAAAGGTGCTTGTTAGAACCACACCACCCAGTCAAAAAATAGCAGATTTTTTTATTCCTTTAATGTCAATTTATTCTGTAAGTGTGAGCCTGGGTGTGTCAGCATATGAATCAGTGTGTGCCCTGGTGTCTTAGTGTATGAATGAGTTTGTGCCTGGGTGTGTCAGCATTTGCGTCAGTGTGTGCCTGAGTGTGTCAGAGTATGCATCAGGGTATGCTTGGGTGAGTTAGTCTATGCATGAGTGGGTGCCCTTGTGTGTCAGTGTATGCATCATTGCATGCCCGGATGATTTAGTGTATGCATCAGTGTGTGTCTGAGTGTGTCAGTGTATGTGTTAGTGTGTGCCTCGATGTGTCAGCATATGTATGAGTTTCTTCCTGGGTGTGTAAGTGTATGAATCAGTATTTGCCTGGTTGTGTTGGTTTATGTATCAATGTGTGCATGGGTGTGTCAACGTGTATGCATCAGTGTGTTTGGGTGTGTCAGTTTATGCATCAGTGTGTTTCTAGGTGTGGTAGTGTATGTATGACTGTGTTCCTAGGTGCATAACTGTATGAATCAGTGTGTGCTTTAATGTGTCAGTGTATGCATGAGTGTGTGCCTGTGTGTGTCAGTGTATGCATCAGTGTATGCCTACATGTTTTAGTGTATGCATCAGTGTTTTCCTGAGTATGTCAGTGTATGCATGAGTGTGTACCTAGGTATGTTAGTGTATGTATGACTGTGTCTCTGGATGTGTAACTGTATGTATCAGTGTGTGCTTGGATGTATTAGCGTATGCACGAGTGTCTGCCTAGATGTGTTAGTGTACTCATCGGTGTGTGCCTAGGTGTGTCAGTGTGTGCTTGGGGATGTTAGCATCTGCATCAGTGTGTGCCTGAGTGTGTCAGTGTATGAATCGGAGTGTGCCTGGGTGTGTCAGAGTATGCATAAGTGTGTACCTAAGTGTGTTATTGTATGTATGACTATGTGCCTGGATGTGTCAATGTGTGCATGAGTGTGTGCCTGGGTGTGTCGGTGTATGCATCAGTGTATGCCTGGATGTTTTAGTGTATGCATCAGTGTGTGCCTAGGTGTGTCAGTGTATGCATCGGTGTGTGTGTGTGGGTATGTCAGTGTATGCATGATGTGTACCTATGTGTGTTAGTGTATGTATGACTGTGTGCCTTCATGTGTCAGTGTATGCATGTGTGTGTGCCTGGGTGTGTCAGTGTATGCCTGGATGTTTTGGTGTGTACATCAGTGTGTTAATGGGTGTGTCAGTGAGTGCATGCTTGTGTACCTGGGTGTGTTAGTGTGTGTATACCTGTGTGTCTGGGTGTGTCAGTGTATGTATCAGTGTGTGCCTGGGCATGTTAGTGTATGTATCTGTTTGTACCTGGGCATGTTAACGTATGCATGAGTGTCTACCTGGGTGTTTTACTGTATGCATCAGTGTGTTGCTAGGTGTGTCATTGTATGCATGAGTGTGTACCTAGCTATGTTAGTGTATGTGTGCATGATTGTGTCAGTGCATGCACCAGTGTGTGTCTGTCTGCCTTTTTCACACTCATGGTTCCACGTGAGTAGCTATGCCCAAATAAGTCCTCAATAAGTACTTTTTCTTGCACATCTTCTTGGGAGTTTTGGTTAAAGTGTACAAATCCAGTGGACACATCTACAGTGTTTCTTATTTGAAATGCACGTTGTGTTTTACTTCTATCACTGCAGAGATGTTCTAACAAAGCAACAGTGCGGAGCACAATCTATTCTATTTTCTCTGTCCATCTGCATGAACAACATGAGGTAATGTAAACAGTGCGCTGAGAACCACATTGGCTTAGCAGTTGACACAAGAAGGATTTGACAACTGGCAACCAAAAATATTTCCAGCATTGTCAGGATTTTTTTTTATAAGTTTCTTATTTTGTTTCTTACACCTCTTCTCAACGGCATCGCTACAATCCTTTGTAAGCTTTTGCTTTGGGCAGAGGGTAGGTTTTTCATAAACCGGACACTGTCCTAAATGAGGAGCATAAACACTTCTCAATCAGTTGTACTCTTTGACACTAGTTAGATTAGCATTTATTTTACTGTCATTAAAGTCAACAAGATACAAATCGGACAGCGTTCTAACTCGTGATAAGACTACATTTGACAAACCTTCCTTAAATACAGTAGTACCAATATTAATGAATGCTGCATCTACACTTAAACCTTCAGATTTGTGACCTTCCAGTCTGTTTTATGACATCAACTGATCAAAGTTTATTGCTAGGTATTTAACCTCAATCCTGTTAGGAAACAAAACAAAATCAATTACTTTACCCATACCACGATTAACTAATCCTTCCTCAACATTTAAATTTCACTGCAGAATTACTCTACAGTTTTTACAAACATGAAGTTGCTTTTCTAATCCCGCAGTTCTGGAAATGCATTTCTCCAATTAATCCAATTTTGCTTATAGTTCTTCACTTAAGAGCACTGTCACACCCTGGTGTTACGTTTTGTTGATCTCTGTAAGTTACAAAATTTCTTCTTTCTCCAGTTTTAGTAATTCTTCATTAAAACATAGGCAATCCTGAAGTGCAGGCATTAAACAGACTGTGGATTTTCCTTCTTGAATGAAATTGAACATTAGCGGTGCTGATGTCTTGTTTGTAGGAAACAGTTTATTTATAAGTCAACTTTCTAAGCAACATTTCCCCTCTTTTGTGAGCACTCCTACTCTAATATCCTTCAGAATATTTTCTTATTGCATGTCAGATGCTTGATGCATATTCCTAAGTAGTTCTTTGTATTGGAAGTTTAACCAAATGTTTAAGTTTCCAATACTTCCGACGAATTCTGAGTTTCATCATGGAGCAGTGTCCTGAATACAGGCTGTTCCTTCATGGGGTAAGTTGTATAATATTGCAGAACACAAAGAAGTGCTTCCTTCCAAATAGCACATCATAGTCTGTCCTTAGAATTTGTTGCATTATCAAGTGTACAAATGTACAAAAGCAAGCATTAAGTTTGAGACCATGCTCACATCATCGATGATTAAAAGTTTCAATTTCTTCATGACAAGCTTTACCGGATAACTTTTGGTACTCCATTTTGTTGTCATGTCCTACAGGTAGCATAAGCAGTCGATGTAAAGTAATTCCTTTAATATTGTGTGCAGCTAATCCAGTTGGAGCCGTTACTACACCCAACAAACTCAGGTCTGTAATCCTCTGTAGTTAAGCAGTGAAAACTTCAGTTAAAAAGCTTTTCCCAGTGCCAGCTTGACCGCTGATGCATAATAGTATTGGCTTAAATGATGTGCATTTCCATTCTTTCTTCTCTGGGCAGCCATGCTCTATTTTCTATTTTACCTCCATATATATTTCTTTCTGCTCATCATCAAGTTGTCCAACTAACTGCTCTAAATCAACACTCTATTGTCTTTCTTTTTGCATTGCAGTCTCCACCTCATTCATGGCTATGGCAGCTTCATTTTCAATAATTGGTTGTCCAAGAGGTACTTGACTTAGAAGTCCTGTACTTTGGCTGCTTTGTAAACTCTCCTTTCCTATCTCAGCAGCAATATTTACTTCCTGTTCAATTTAATCATTTAGCATTCTCAAATAGTTTGGAAACACTGGATGCTGCCTTTCACAGAATGGAAAGAATCTTTATAGCAGTCAAAGTCTCTGAGTAATTCCAATTCAGAACGCCAAGGTTTGAACAGTTGTGAAAATGCCAAATAGAAAAACCCTCCTTTATCAGGAGTTTGGCAGCTAAGTTTTCTGTTGGTTATCGAAGTTCCTTTTGTGTGTCGAACCAATTGTTTCTATATCTGTAGTGCTGATGTATTTCATAAAGACCTATGTTTTCTAGATGTGGACTCCTTCTTTGATAGTGAGTGTCCAACATAGTTGTTTTCACAATATCTGTACTTTCTGGATCGAACTCTGCTAAGCACTGAATTTCAGCGAAAAACTCAAACACTGTACTTTGCGTGCCTATAGCACTTACCCAAACAATTCCCCTTGACTTCGAGTACAAACTGGCTGAGCTCAACCAATCACATCATTCATAGGAACCCATCTCCATATGTTAAAGGCTTTTCAAACTGAAGCTGTACAATTTCTTGTTTAGAGACTTTTCAGCAGAAGCCTCCTTCCACATCTCCTTCAACCCCATGTTCTCCTATTTTGTAATCTAGGAAGTCACATAACGAGTAACAGCTATAGAGTTGTCTGCAACAAAATTTATATCGATATTCGCATTACACATTTTGAGAATCACAGGATTATAGTCATTAATAAACTTGGAGGCTTCTGTTCTTCTGAGATTGCATGTGTTTTTCGGTGATTTTGTGTGCCAGTGTATGTCTGACTGCAGATACAAAACTGTTTATTCTTCCTTTGGGAATGACAGGTCTTGTCAATTCAAAACAACACTTTGTGTAAAATTTCCTTTATCCCTGTATTTTCGATGGCATTACTTGCCACATCTATGTGTTTGACAACACAGAACTTGCTGTTTCAGACCTTTTTCACCACTAGCTTTTGGAACGGCACATGTCATATACTGTTCTATGAAAGAGAGTACAGAGTCATCACAGTCTGTTCCAAATTTAAGGGCATCTTTTATCCACAACATATGAATATGAGGAGCATCTTTTGTTTTGTATTTTTTACGCCAAAAGAGATATGAAACAAGAGGAGCATTTATTTTGTTGCAGTTGAAAAACAGCAACATCTCTACAAAAAATAGCAGGATGCAAAGACCAAAGTCCTCTTGCTGTCTTCAAATTAATATATTAATGTTTGAGTTTGCATCTCTCAAAAAGTAAAGTAAATCATCCCACACATACCCTGCACAACTGAGAATGACAAACCAAGTAGGTGCACTTATGTTTCACAACATACATTTCAGTGCTCCATGACAACGATACCAATATTCTTTGGTTCCATTTTGGCAGGACCATCATATTAACCAAATTGTATTCCAACTTGTCATCTTTACCTTGAACTTTGTCAAAAAATTACCTTGCTGACAGATTATGTAAATTAACTCCTGTCTTCAGTATGTGGTTTACAGCATATGATGGTCCAGACTAGTCATTCTCAAATATTAGATGAAAAATGCATGGAATACACTGGTGAAATCTAGGGTCCTCTGAATATAATCTGGTTGACCTGTACTGAGGTGCTGTTATTTGTACTGGGTGGTCATCCTACAGTTCACCTACTCCAGTAGGAAATAGTTGTGGAAAACAGCGAATCTCTAAACTTTTCTCCCACACACTCAGTGGAACTCATTTAGCTTGCTTCATCTGAAAGAGATCAACAGCATTGCCAATTACTTCTTTGGAATGGAGTGGATGTATACTATAGTGTTCATATATTTCTTCCGATTTGGATCTATCCACTTTTTCAATCTGTCCACTTGATGGTAACTCTTCATCCTCCATGAAACCTACATCTCCAACAACATCGACTTTTATGAAATAGATATTATTTTATTTGAGGTATAATGTAGCTTTGTTACTTTATTAACATCTACTAACTCTTCCAGATGTTTTGTTATTGTAGGAACACCATTTACTAGAATGATAAGTGGTTCATCAATATCTCTCTCTCTCTCTACACACACAGTTGCAACATTCAGTTTAAAATCTAAAGGTAAGTAGACAACTCTTACTTTAAGGCCTTTCTGTAGCTGGGAGAAAAGAGATAAGGGCAGTAAGGGTGAGAGGCGCCGCACTTCTAGGCAGTAAACAGATAGTTTAGATAAACTGAATATGAGTAAAGTCCGGTGCAAATCGGCCAGGTGCCTTACTGCCCGGTAGGCACCAATTGGGTACTAGGAGTACCCTAGAACGAAAATGGGAAAAAACGGCCACAGCACACAGAGAGTAATGTCCAACAATGAAACCAGCAAAGATATTGCTGGTGTGGTACTGTAGGTTCGGAGAGGAATTGTGTTGAAATGAGTCTCAAATCCGGTTTGTAGATGTTGTCTTTATTTGTAGATGCTTAGAAAGCATTAGATCATCGTGGAGATACAGCCAACACGTGATTCGTCACACAGGTGACTTTATCAAGGCTGGGGCCGTTGGTTTTTGAGTAGGTAAGTGGTGGTGTATAGTGGCGAAGTATCTCTGTACTGAATGAATAGGGCTGAGTTGGATGGTACAGAACTGTAATTAGAATGGCTGCGCCAAGCAGCTACAGGTACGTAGGTAAGAGGCTTGTTTGGTAATGAAGATTGGGGAGGCCCTGATAAGCCTGAAAAGTAACCAGTAAGAAGCGAAGCGGTGAGCACTCCAGTATTCGTACGAACGTGTATTGATAATTTCTGTAGCTCTTTCGGTGGTAGTTTTCCAGTCTTTAATTCCAAACGAACTATTGCTTGAAAAGGGTGCATAGACCGTGTGAGAATTGATTCATAAATATTTAATTGTCAAAGTTCTTCTGGAATTTATATCAATTCTAACTTATGTATTGCTATGGCTGACAATTTGTTGTCCTCTAACTTATCATAGCAATACCTATATATAATTTGCTGTGTTGGCAAATTAAAGTGTTCCTCCACAAATAAATAAACACCAAATTCTTGCCATTTATCTCTTTTCTCCTGTTCCGTTTTTGAGAGTACAACAACATCGCGAGTTTGGCTTTTGTAGTAAGCGCGTCATCAACAAATACAAACACACTATGGTTTCTCTGAAGAAACTGTATTAAACTTTGCAATCTCTTGTGTAAAATTTTCAGTACTACTACCTGTGTCCTGTTCCTTTACAGTTACACATACAAACGCCTTACTTACCCTAGACTTCTCTTCAGGAACAAAGAAACAAAACTGAACATCATCACAAACTTTTTCTACCTCTGGTAGGGTACCATGCAATAGAGCTTTATTTATCTCTCCTAAACATAAGGCAGGAGTTTTCGCAAAGTAAAGGCTCATAACTAAATTTAGCATTTTAATGTGATGAACAGCTAACATTCTGAAGTAATGAAAGGTGCTTCTACACATGTTCTCCTATAAAGACTCAGGTGCATGTCCCTATAAATACTTCCTCACTCTGCATGGATTCAATCCTTGCAAAATTGCAATTTTCCACTTGACACTTCTGTCTGGAAATTGACGTAGAAAATGTATTATTATGTCAACCGATTAATACTGAACACTACAAATACTACTACTGTTCCATTTGTATGCAGGGACCTTCTACATGCTCCTTGTACCTCTTCAGCTATCACTTCCTCTACATTCCTAGGACCATCTCCTCTTTTGCAATAGGAATACCATCCTTACATCATAGCATGGACCAGTTGTTTCAACTGCATGCACTAATGTGCTGTCTTGGAAGTAGCTTTCTTCATCAGAAAAGGGCTCAGTAATAGAGGTACGCTTCCGTTCTCCTCCAAAAATGTACACAAATTATTTCTATTTACAAGACATTTTGTGGCTCCTTCTCTTCATAGACAACACTGTTTTTTCTGATGGATACAACTACCTGTGGATTCCTCACCTGATGAATACTCCCATGGCGCCAGCATTTGACGGAAATCTTCTTACTAGTCTCTGCACGTCGACGAGGACGTCACTCTAGCCCACGCGACGCCGTCTGACGTCATACAGGCAATAAGAAGTCCTCGCCGACGTGCCGATGACAGTTCCCTTTTTTTCCGTGCATTCGAAACGGTTATCTTCGAGGGAGTTACTGTTACCTTCGTGGTTACAGTGTATTGTCTGCTGCGTAGTCTTCTCTGCGGTAACAATGTCTCAGAGGAAGTCGGGTTTCAAGCCCTGTCGAGAGTGTGGGGGCAAGATGTCAGTTACAGATCCTCACTCCGACTGTCTATGGTGTTTGAGCTCCGACCACGACGTCTCGACTTGCGATTCATGTCAACACATGAATCCGAAGGCCCTCAAAGAGCGCGAGGCCAAGTTATTCATGGCAAAGTCAAAGAAGAAGGAGAAACATCATAAGAAGTCTTCTTCGCCAAGGTCTCACCGGCGTCATCGAGACTCCCGGCGCCGTAGAGACTCACGACGTCACTCCAGCAAGGAGTCTCATTCGAGGTCACCTTCGGCTCGGCGTCGGAGGACTGTTTGGAGCCAAGGCAGATTCAGCCTTGGAACGATTTAAGGAGAGCAGAGCCACAGCCAAATAGTTAGGACTGCAAGCTCCTTCTTCCTCTGCCTCTTCTAGAATTTTCAGGAGGTTTCGGGGATTTGGGCGTGGCTCTTATTCCTCTTCCTTTCGGGGGAGGTTCCAGCAACCCGCCTCTTCCCTCCCCTATAGGTCATTTAGAGGGAGGGGGAGGGGTGGGGTCCGTACCAGAGGAGCCTCTCAACAGCACTCTGCCTCTTCCTCGTCCTCTGGAGGGGTGCAGCAGGGGAAGCAGCCTTAGGCTTCCACCGTTTCCCACTCACTCCTCTCCTGTAGGGGGAAGATTACAGCGTTTTCTCCACAAGTGGAAGTCTATCACAACGGACACTTGGGTTCTCGGCATTGTGGGAAAAGGCTACGCCCTTCCCTTTCGGGAGTTCCCGCCCCTCATCCCGCCCCGCCCATCTTATTGTTCAGAAGAACACCTCCTGTTGCTAGAACAGGAGGTTCAAGTCCTCCTTTCAAAGGGCGCGGTAGAGTTGGTCCCAGAGCAGGAAAAGGGTCGAGGTTGTTACTCAAGATACTTCCTGATTCCCAAAAAGGATGGTCAGTTGAGACCAATCCTGGATCTGAGGATCTTGAATTGGTTCCTCAAACAGGAAAAGTTCAAGATGCTGACCCTAGCACAGGTGCTTTTGGCGTTGAACAAGGAAGATTGGATGGTGTCTGTCGACTTGCAGGATGCTTACTTTCATATCCCGATACTCAAGTCGCACAGGAAGTATCTCCGGTTTGTGGTAGGGTCGCAGCACTATCAGTTTGCGGTCCTCCCGTTTGGTCTTACTTCAGCACCTCGAGTCTTCACAAAGGTGATGTCAGTGGTTGCGGCGGAGCTCAGAAGGAAGGGGATAGCAGTATTCCCTTACTTGGACGACTGGTTGATCAAAGCCAAGTCCCCGGAGCTTGTGTCGCATCATCTGCAGTCAACAACCCAGTTGTTGTTCGACCTGGGCTTTTCGGTGAACGTGCCCAAATCTCACCTGGAGCCCTCTCAGCGCCTCCTGTTCATAGGGGCAGTACTGGATACAACATTGAGTCGAGCCTTTCCTCCGCCTCAGCGGATTCAAGATATTCAGGAATTGGTTCCAATGTTTCGAAATGGAGCGGTAGTTCCAGTCCTCAAGGTCCTTCGTCTGCTCGGTCTGTTCGCCTCCTGCATTCTGTTGGTCACGCATGCTCGCTGGCACATGAGGGCTCTTCAGTGGTGCCTCCGAAGGCAGTGGTCTCAACACAAGGGAGATTTAGAAGGTACTGTCAAGATCTCCAGAGATGCTGCTGTGGAATTGAAGTGGTGGATTGCGGGCAACAATCTTTCACAGGGGAAGCCGTTCGCGCAGTCGCCACCAGTGGCCACGGTAATAACGGATGCCTCCACCCTAGGATGGGGAGCTCATCTGGGGGATCTGGAGATCAAAGGGCTTTGGTCTCCAGAGGAACAGGTGTTTCATATCAATCTGTTGGAGTTACGGGCTGTACGTTTGGCTCTCAAGGCCTTCCTCCCATCCCTTCGTGGTCAGTCGGTACAGGTCCTGACGGACAATACTACCACGATGTGGTACATAAACAAACAGGGAGGAGTAGGGTCGTACCTTCTCTGCAGAGAAGCTCTTCGGCTATGGTCCTGGGCAAAGGACCATCAGATTTGCTTGGTGGCAAATCATCTGGCCGGGGTCTTGAATGTACGTGCGGACAGTCTCAGTCGCCAATTCTCGGCAGACCACGAGTGGCGTCTCCATCCAGATCAAGTCTGTTTAATCTTCCAGATGTGGGGGTTTCCTCGGATAGATCTGTTTGCCACTCGGGAGAACGCGCATTGCCCGTTATTCTGCAGCCTCCAGTATCCGATGCAGGGAGCGTTGGGGGACGCGTTTCAGATAACCTGGTGCGACCAGTTGCTTTACGCGTTTCCCCCCATACCCTTGATTCCTCGAGTGTTGAGGAAAATTCGCCAAGACCGGGCCCAAGTCATCTTAATAGCTCCGGATTGGCCAAGGAGGGTATGGTACTCCGACCTTCTCCAACTCTCACTGTGCCCTCCGCTCCGTCTCCCTCTCAGGGCAGACCTCCTCTCGCAGTCGCAGGGGCAGGTTTTACACCCCAACCTCCAGAGTCTGCACCTACATGCTTGGAGATTGAACGGGGCAACCTGAGTTCCTTCTCTCTCCCGCCTGATGTAGTGGATGTTATCTTAGCGGCCAGGCGACACTCCACTAAATCTATCTACGCTAATAGGTGGTCTAAATTTGTTGTGTGGAGAGAGACAGATTGATCCCTTACATGCTCATCTGTCACATGTTTTGTCTTTTGCACTGTCTCTAGCGCAGAAAGGTTGTGCAGTAGCTACCATTAAGGGTTATTTGTCGGCCTTGTCAGCCTTCATTTGTCTTCCAGACCAACCATCGTTATTTAAATCCCCTATTGTTCTCAGATTCTTGAAAGGTCTTCTGAATCAATATCCTCCAAAACCATTCGTTATGCCTCAATGGGATTTGTCCTTGGTCCTGACTTTCCTTATGGGGTCCCCTTTTGAGCCTATGCATTCTTGCCCCTTAAGGTATTTGGTTATTAAAACAGTATTCCTGGTAGCTATAACATCTGCAAGGAGAGTGAGTGAGTTGCAGGCCTTATCGGTTAAACCCCCTTATATAACGTTTTATGGGGATAAGGTGGTGTTGAGGACCAAGGCTGCTTTCCTTCCGAAGGTTGTTTCACCCTTCCATTTGGCTCAGACAATCACTTTGTCCACGTTTTATCCTCCGCCTCATCCTTCAAAGGAGGAAGAAAGACTACATCGCCTGGACCCAAAAAGGGCGTTGAGCTTCTATATCGACAGAATGAAGGGTATCAGGCTGGAGGATCAGCTGTTTGTCGGATACGTGGGCAAGAGGAGAGGAAAGGCAGTCCACAAGAGAACACTCTCCAGGTGGGTTGTTCTTTGCATTAAAATCTGTTACTCTTTGGCAAAGAAGGATCCGCCTGAGGGCATTAGAGCTCACTCCACCAGAGCTAAGTCGGCCTCTTCGGCCTTGGCCAGGGGTGTTCCTGTGGTTGACATCTGCAAGGCCGCAACTTGGTCGTCCCTTCACACTTTTGTGAAACATTACTGTTTGGACTCTGAGGTCAGAAGGGACGGTCATTTTGCACGGTCAGTGCTGCAGGATTTCTTGGTTTGACCATTTAGGCACCCACCGCCGGGCGTGGTACTGCTTTGGGACTCTATTCATCAGGTGAGGAATCCACAGGTAGTTGTATCCATCAGAAGAACGAGTTACTTACCTTCGGTAGCGACTTTTCTGGTGGATACATTAGCTACCTGTGGATTCCTCACGGTCCCACCCGCCTCCCCGTTGCCTTTTTGGTCTCTCCAAGCAATCCTTGAGTGTGCTCCTTTTGGTCTTCAAAGTTGCAATACATTTTGCATGTATGATATTTGTATATATGTGTATATTTATATATAAATCTATATATATATTGGGTATATACATGATTCGTATGTATAAATATATTTATTTGTTTAAAAAAAAAAAAAAAAAGGTTATATTAAATCTACAGCTATTTTATTGCAATGTTGTGTGATTTACAATATTAAGAGATGTTGCTTTGCTCTTTCATTGCATTGGGTTATTATTCTCATGCACGTAAAAAATGTTGGTACTGTCATCGGCACGTCGGCGAGGACTTCTTATTGCCTGTATGACGTCAGACGGCGTCGCGTGGGCTAGAGTGACGTCCTCGTCGACGTGCAGAGACTAGTAAGAAGATTTCCGTCAAATGCTGGCGCCATGGGAGTATTCATCAGGTGAGGAATCCACAGGTAGCTAATGTATCCACCAGAAAAGTCGCTACCGAAGGTAAGTAACTCGTTCATCCAGTGTTCTCACCCTGTTCAGTATCAAAATTAATAGTTTCCTCTTCAGGTTCAAATGCTTTATCAACTACAGTTTCAATATGTTGTTTTTTTATTTTGCTGCTTCCCTTCTCCTTTTATACTGCCTCATAGTTTGTCATAAAATTCTGAATCACCCTACTACAGAACATTCTTGCTCGAATGTCCGTAACTTTCTGTTGTCTTGTTAAAGTATGTTTTCTGATAACATTTATTAGTGTTAATGTCACTTACTCTTTTTGCTTTCTTAGTTGATTTAAAACTACGCTTTTTATTTTCATTTTTTTGCAAACTGCATTTTTTCCACATACTATTTTATTAAACATTTTAGTTTTCTTACCAGCAGCTTTTCTCTTTAACCACATTTACCGCATTATTTCCCTTTTCATTCTGACTTGCAAGGACATAGTATTCTTTCATCTGTTTCTTTCTGCCTTTTTGGCATTCTTACCCTTTATTTGTATATGCAGAGAGATGTCTAAAAAGCAAAAAACAAACTACATTTAGGTTTACATTACAAATTATTAGATTGTATAGTTTAATTGATTAGCAACATAAATAGTTATATTACTATGTATCAGCCACCCTATATCTTTTGGTTCACATGTATAAATGAGAGTGTCAGTGTCTGTTCAGAGTTTTTGCCGGGTGTATGAGTGTTTGCATGAGTGTGGCAGTGGCTGCATTAGTGTTTCGCTGAGTGTCTAAGTGTTTGCATCGAAGAGTGTCTAAGTGTTTAGCTATATTAGTGCTTGCCTCAGTGTGCCAGAGCATGCATCAGAGTATGCTTATGTGTCAGTGGCTGTATTACTGTTTCACCGAGTGTGTCAGTGTCTGCATCAGTGTGTGCATGTGTGTGTTAGTAAGTATATTGGTGTATGTCTGGATATGTCAGTGTCTGCATCGGTGTGTAGCTGACTGTCAGTAGCTGTATTAATGTTTTGCTAGGTATGTCAGTGTATGCATTGGTGCATGCACAGGTGTCTGATACACTGCATTAAAGTTTTGCTAGGTGTGTAACTGTGTGTGTCTCAGAGTCTACCTGAATGTGTAAGCACTTGTATTAGTATTTGCCTGGATATGAATACCTATATCAGCGAGTGGCTGCATGTGTCAGTGCCTGCATTGGTGTGTGCCTGAGTGTCTCAGGAGCTGCATTAATGTTTGCATGGGTGTGTCAGAAGCTGCATCAGTGTGTAGCTGGGTGTGTTAATCTCTACATCAGTATGTGCTTGTGTGGGTCAGTGCCTCTGTCGGTATGTCACTGGGTGGATCAGTGGCTGCATCAGAGTGTGTCTTTGTGTCAAGTGGTTGTAACACTGTTTGGCTAACTGTGTCAGTGTCTACATCAGCTTGTGCATGGTTGTGAGCATCTGCATTAGCCTCTCCCTGGGTGTGTTACTAGCTTTATTAGTGTTTGGCTGGGTGTGTCGGTGGCTGTATCACTGTGTGCCTGGGTGTTCCAGTGCTACATCACTGTTTGGCTGGGTATGCAAGTGACTTCATTAGTGTTTGACTGGATTTGGTAGTGTGTGTCTCAGTGTATGTCTGAGTCTGTAAGTAGCTGTATTATTGTTTGGTTGGATGTGTGAGTGTCTGCAACAGAATGATTTCTGGATTCAGAAATGCCTCTGTCTCTATAATTGAACTACACGATGTCTGTATGAGGGTGTAAAAACTATTTTACTACAGTGTATCCTTATTCTCTACCTATCCAAGTATGCTGCTTTTAGTTACTTCTGCAAAAGTGAAGTGAAACTTGGAGTATAAGTACCTGCATGTGTTTCTAACTGGGTTAAAAAAAAAAAATGTTTGTCTTTTTACTATAATCAGTATTCTGAATCTACTTTCAGAACATTCATTTGTACTGCATTGATAAAAGAAATGTACTCTTTACAAATGCTTCTTCCTCATTTAGTTATCACTGTACGTTTCCTTATTTTCCTCGTGTATCCTGTGTTTATATTCCCTTTAACTATTGGGAACATCATACACTCTTTCATCCACCTTACATACACACATGCCTTTTCTAACTAATTTTCTTTTTTAATGTAGATCCTAATTCACATACCTGTTAAAAGCGCTTGTTGGTCTGTAACTTTGTTTGTCAGTATCATTTGGAACCTCTTCTCACTAAAAATATGAAATAGTAAGCACAGGAATTGTGTACCACTCTCATACAAGGGAACCATTAATGACAACCTTTTCAACTTTGCTTTCAAGGCTCCTCAGCCAGAAAACAGATCACAACCTTCCTTTCATATTTGAGTTATGTTATACTACTTCTAAATGGTCCATGTTCTTAACCCTTTCTAACACCCCTCTAAAGAAGCTCAGTTTGGTAGGGGATTTTGGACAGATCCACAGATCAGCCACTGTTCTCAGCACGACCCCCCCCATGTTAATTTGTGGCAGATCCGTGAATCCACACAGAACTCGAAAGTCGTTTTTTTATAATCTGCTGATAATCATTCTCATTTATATTCCATTTGATGTTCATAAATTAATTTGCATCAAAGGCTCCAAAGTCACCATTTCTTCTATTATCACTTTTCCTTCACAGCAACAGTCTAGCCTTTTTTGTTTCCTTCCCCAAATGCTCCTGTAGCTCTCTTACCATAATTACCAATTTTGAAATATTCTTTGCTAGCGGTAGGCCAGAAGAACACTTTCGGAGAGCAGCATAACTAACTTCTAAACCAACTATAGCAGGTGTGGTGGAGTGTTTGGAATTATAACCATATACCAAATACCATTACTTTTTTGTTATTTCTCCACAGCCAATCACATATATACTTACTTTTATCTTACTATCAATACCTAATTTTAAGCAAAAGCATATATACACCATCCAGTCAAATTTGATCTTTTAAATGTTAGGGGCAAGGCTTCATTTTAACTGTCTTTCATTTGATATCTGTCGCATTCAGCTGCAGCTTTCTCCTGTGTGCTACTTCAGCTTCCTTCCAAAATGCTCAGAGTGTTGATTCTGGATCATAGCTTTATGTTTTGGGGCAGCAAGAGTACTAGAAAGAGTGGCATTGACAGGGATCCAGATTTACCTAATGTGGATTTTACTTGGATTGGC
This sequence comes from Pleurodeles waltl, assembly GCF_031143425.1. NCBI lineage: Eukaryota > Metazoa > Chordata > Amphibia > Caudata > Salamandridae > Pleurodeles > Pleurodeles waltl. Next base: position 739,340,370 of record NC_090450.1, on the reverse strand, counting down.
TAGAGAGGGTTAAAGTGACATCAATTACTCCCTTTGGTTGGTTGAAAACATTATGGCTTGCCAAAATCCAGACCTCATGATTGTGCACTGCGTGGCAATGACCTGGGCACAGTTATTGGAGTAGGACTGGAAATCCTAATGAAAGATACCTTTGGTAAATTAATGGTATTTTCCTCACACACTGCCTTGGTATTTTCCAACATTTGCCAAAGGCAGAAGTGAAAGTGGGCAAGTGAATTCTTTCCACAGATAGACAAATCTAGGAAACAATTTAATAAAACTGCTTCTGCATTTCTCAGAGACCACAACATGGGCTCTATATACCACAATAAATTATGCTTTGATATGGATGGCATAAATAGAAATGATGGAGTTCATTTGACAGAGAAAGGAAACAGGATGTTCCTCCAGAAAGTGAAAGACTGCATCCTATTTCATGTGTAATTATCACCTACACATCATAAACACAATGGCTCTTTTCAGAGCCAATCCTTTCACTAAACACATTTTTTTTAAATTCCATTTGTTTTAATCTCATGTGAATCCGCAGATCCATCACAGATTCACAAGCCAAAGGCACTTATCATATACACACCAGCAACACTACAGGAAGTCATATTGGATACCTGAGTGGTTTCATCACTGTAATAGTGGGTGTGCAAGTGAATGTGTGTGCCTGTGAGTGAGTGGGTGAGTGTCTTAGTGGGCCTGTGAGTCGGTGTATCAGTACATAGGGGTGTCTTTGTGATGGTGTGCGAGTGTCTGTGTGGGTCTGCAAGTGGGTGTGTGAGCATCTTTGTGGGTCTGTGAGTCGGTGTGTCAATATCTGGGTCTGTGAGTGGGTGTCTGAGTGTATATGGGGGGTCTATGAGTAGGTGGGTGAGTGTCTGCATAAGTCTGTGAGTGGGTTTGTGAGCATCTCTCTGGGTTTGTGAGTGTGTCAATATCTGTCTGGGTCTGTGAGTGGGTGTGTCAGTGTATATAGGGGTCTGTGAGGTGGTGTGACATTGTCTCTGTGGGTCTATGAGTGGGCGCATTAGTGGATATGGGAGTCTGTGAGTGTCTGTGTGCATCTGTGAGTGGGTGTGAGAGTGTCTGAATGGGTGTGTCTGTGCGTAGGTGTGTGAGTGAATATGGGGGTCTTTGAGTGGGTGTGCGAGTGTCTGCGTGGGACCGTGAGTATCTGTGTTGGTTTGTGAGTGGATGTGTTAGCATCTATGTGGGTCTGTGAGTGGGTGTGTGAATGTCTGTATCAGTCTGTGAGTGGGTGTGTGAGTGTCTGAGTCTGTGATTGAGTGTATTAGTACAAATGGGGTCTGTGAGTGGCTGTGTAACTGCCTGCATGAGTCTGTGAGTTGGTGTGTGTGTATATCTGTCTGAGAGTAGGTGTATGCCTGTAGATGAGGGACTGTGAGTGCGTGTGAAAGTGTCTGCATCAGTCTGTGAGTGGGTGTGTGAGGTCTGTGATTGGGTGTATAAGTGGTCTGTGAATGGCTGTGAAACTGTCTGCATGGGTCTGTGAGTGGGTGTGCGAGTGTCTGGATCTGTGAGTGAGTGTATTTGGGGGTATCTGAGCAGGAGTGCAACCATATGTGGGTCTGTGAGTGGGTGTGTGATCATCTGTGTTGGTCTGTGAGTGTGTGTCTGTCTAAGGCTGTTAGTGTGTGTGTGAGTGTATATTGGGAGTCTGTGAGTGGGTGTGTGAGTGCATGTGTGAGCGTCTTTGTGGGTCTGTGAGTGGGTGTGTCTGAGTATGTCAGTGGGTGTGTGAGCGTCTGGGTCCGTGAGTGGGTATATGAGTGTATATGGGACTCTGTATGTGTCTGTGAGTTGGTGTATGAGTGTCAGTGTGGGTCTGTGAGTGAGTGTATGTGGGGGTCTGTGAGTGGTGGTGTGCAAGTGTGTTGGTCTGTGAGCAGGTGTGTGAGTGTCTGAGTCTGTGAGTGGGTATGTGAGTGTATATGGGCGTCAGTGAGTGGCTTTGTAACTGGCTGTTTGGCTTTGTGAGTGGGTGTGTGAGTGTATATGGGGCCTATCAGTGGGTGCGTGAGCATCTGTGTGGATCTGTGAGTAGGTGTGTGAGTCTGTGAGTGGAATTATGAGTGTATGGGGGTCTGTGAGGGGTGGGCGAGAGTCTGTGTGGGTCTGTGAGTGGGTGTATGAGTGTCTGTAGGTCTGAATATGTGTGGGTCTGTTAGTGGGTGCATGTTTATGTGGGTCTGTGAGTGGGTATATGACTGTATATGGGGGTTTGTGAGTGGGTGTGCGAGTGTCTGTGTCACTCGGTGAGTGGGTGCATGAGTGTCTGTCTGAGTCTGTGAGCGGGTGTGTGAGTGTATTTGGGGGTCTGTAAGTGGGTGTATGAATGTATATGGGGTTTGTGAGTGGGGTGTGAGCATCTGTGTGGGTCTTTGAATGGGGGTGTGTGTGTCTGGGTCTGTCAGTGTGTGTGAAAGTGTATATGGAGGTCTGTGAGTCTGTGTGTGTGTCTGTCTCAGTCATGATTGGGTGTATGAGTGTATATGGAGGTCTGTGAGTGGGGGGGTGTGAGTGTCTGCATAGGTCTGTAAGTGGGTGTGCAAGTGTCCATGTGGGTCTGTGAGTAAGTGTGTGTGTTTATATATTTTTTTCATTCACAGTGGGATCTGCCGCAAATTTACAAGGGGGGGCACAATGAGCCCCACTGCGGATCTGCATATCTCACACATGGGGAAATAACTTTTTGGGCAACTTCCTGCCCATCCTACCTACTTTTGGCACCTCAGTAAGACGAACATGGGGTCAGGGAAACTCAATACTGACTCCTTCATGTAAATTCCGGGCTACTTTTCAGCCACAAGGATCATTTGCTGATAAATAAAATGGAAGCCACACCCTCTCTCACAGGTTGCACCCAGCCAGTCAGGACCTGGGTTTCCTGCGTGGACCTGCCACGGGTGGATCCACAGAGGAGCCGTGTCCCCAGATATACATTTTTTTTTTTTTTAATATTTTAAAAACTCCTGAATGGATTTACACCAAATCACAAAAAGCACGCTTTCTGGACCATGAGCTAGCTTTCTGCTAAATTTGGTGTAATTACTTCATTCAGGCAGTAATCTTGTCTAAAATCTATATGGGAAATTGCATTGGGAAAACCTATTTTTCCTTGGTCCCCGGTTGATGAATCACCCCCAACACTTTCAAGACAGCAGCTGAAGTGAGCAGCGTATTCATTTTGAAGATTTCATGAAGATTCGCTAAACGGCACCAAAGGTATTGGCAAAACAAATAATGTTTTTTCCATGGTAAACTAGTTCCTAACTATAACTACCTACTAGCGAACACCAGTATACCATTCCTTCAAGCCTTCCATTGGAATTTCTTGGATTTTGGATTGTCAGTCTGATAGTTTAGAGATTAAAGTCATTGCTTTATTCCCGGTATTGTGTGTTAGAAATTGGTCTTTCTCCTGGTCTGTGCATTTTACCTGTAAATGTTGCCTAATAGGAGGGTAATACGTTTAGAACCACTGTAAGTATGTACATGTCCAGTGTCATGAGATGTCTGCTCCATAATTATGAAAAAGATGCTAAAGAAACATACATAGACAAGATGACCCTGTGTCAAGCAATGTGTTTTTTGTGTTTTGTTCACAGGTGAGCCATCATCCCCCTGCAGCTGCCCATCATGTGTATTCTAAGCGTGGATGGAACTTGTGGCAGGAAATTACCATAGCAAGCAAGTTCAGGGGAAAATACCTTTCCATCATGCCACTGGGTAAGAAAGTGGGCACTTTTGTACATTTGTCCTGCTGACTCAGCTTTAGAAAAGAGTTAACAATTACCTTTCAGCTGTTTTGTCCACATACCTGCAATACGGATTGAGGCATTGACTAAGATTAGGGATTTGATACCATTTGTTCCTAAACTTTTGTTGAAAGAATGTATTTGGAGGAGTGTCTACTGTATGCAGAAAGGAGCCTTTAAACACACCTTATCCTATTCACACACAGTACGGACTCATGGTACCTTTCTTTACAAAAAAATGTTTTGTGCCTTCTCCCTTTCAAACATCCCTTTTGCACGAAAAATGAAAATTACCTCCCTCCTTGGCCTACATGGTAACCTCATAATTTCCATCTTCAACAGTGGGAAAATCATGTTCCAAGCAAAGAATACAATCCTTGCTTTCATTGACAGTATCGTATTTGCTCTCAAACCCCTCCCAGTCAATTTGCGTGCCAACCCTTCAGATCGCTCACCCTCTCCCCCTACTTTCACTTCCTCTTCTTCTCCCAACTTTCATCACTTCACTCCTCTGACTTTTCCCCACTCAATATACCCTAATCTGTCGCTAACTCTTCTGGTCACTCACCTTCTCACCCTACTCCACCTCCCTATCTTTCCCAAACATTCAACAATTTAGTCCTCTTATCTTATACTCCACACCATACACCTCCGTCCAACTCCAAAATCTCCCACTATTCCTCTTACCCTCATTTACCCTCCTAGTCCCTCAGCTACAATCATCCACTCGCCAAACACTTCAGCAGAACCCAGACACCTATCCCCATACCCAGTACCTTCACCCTGAGTCCACATACCCTCCCACCCATCATTAAAAAAAAGCACTCTCCTTCCCTCAAGTTTCTTTCCAAACCTCTCATAATTTGCTCAGAGTCAATCCTGCAGGCCATTAACCCGTTCACCTTTCACCATCTCATCCAACAGGAGCAATGATTTTATGAAAACTTCCCACCTTAACTCCCCACTTCTGCCCCTTCATCTCACACGCATTTGTGTCTTTGGACCCATGTGCCCATCCCAAAACTACCACAAAAGAACATCATAAATCTCAGCCTTCCCCTGTACACCACTGGTCCCTGTTCTCTGCACTCCTGTCCTCTATATCTTGCCTCTCAAAGAAAACAAACATCCTTACACAGGCCTTCTCTGATTTCAGCAACTTGATTACCTGTCACAAATGTGATCTACATCATCCAGCACAGTTTGATAGCTTCTCTCCAATCACAATCCCTAGTCTTAATTGTTTCCTTAGACCCAAACGGGCATACTCTCCACTTGAAGAGTACAAATACGAAGCCTTGTAAAAAGCTGTGAAAATTCCTATGACTCCAAAAAGTTCCACCCAGTATCCACCCTGCCTCTCCTAGGCAAGGTGATTGGAAGTTGTGTAGCCTCTCAGCTGTCATCCCACATCCAGGGCAACTATCTCCTTGACTCCCTCCGCATCCTAGACACAGGTAATTCCTGTCTACTTGTGTTCCTCGACCTCCCTACGGTGTTTCACACTGGAAATCACCAGTTGCTGTTAGACACCCTGAAGCACGGAATGGGTATTGGTGGTGTCATCCTTAAATGGTTTATCTCGTACCTAATCAACAGCTCCCAAATTGTTAAAATTTGAAAATTACATCTCCGATCTAATCAGCCTGCAACAAGAGGTCCTGCAAGGTTTATTTCTCTCCCCAACCCTTTACAACCTCTGCCTCGAACCCCTGTGTACAATCCTCAGGAATTCAGGAGTCCTCTTCCACCTGTACACCAATGACACTCAAATCTACCTGAAGGTCTTATGCCCGGAAGACTGCACCCACTTAACCATCCGCCTTAATAGAAATCAAACCTGGATTGCTAACAGCCGAGTCAAACTAAATCTGACTAAACAGAATTTTTCTCATCTCTCCAGTAAGAGCTAACCCGCCGATTCTGAACAGGATGGATCTCCTCCTGGACATCGGCAACTGCCCTTCTATCATTCAGAATGCCAGCTCTCTGGGATTCACCCTTGACAGATGTTTGAATCCCCAGAAACATATCCCCTCCATGGATGAGTGTCTGTTTCCAGCCAAAGCTTCTTTGGGGAATCAGGGACATCATCCGTGCACACAACCTTAATTCTGCTGTTCAGGCAATTGTGCTTTCCAGACTTGACTATCGAATTTCACTCCTTTCCGGCGTTCCCATAGTTCACCCTAGTCCTCTCCATGCAGTCCTACATGCATCAACCTGCTTTGCAACAGGACACAAGACATTTTATCACAACTACCTCATTCCACACTCCATTCAGTGTCTTCCAATAGAAACAAGAGCTCAATTTAAAACTGCCTGCACACCTCTTTATCTTTGTACTTCTAATGAAATGCTAAGTTGGTCCTCTTCCAACCCCTCACCTTCAAGCATGAGTGACACACAAGCTAATCCTTCTCTTGAAGCACCACAAGCTTATGGAACTCTTCTCCCTCCCAGCCTCCACATGACTATGTCATGTCACCTTCAAAAAAGAAAAGACCTAAAAGCTGTTCTCTCTGAACAACATCTGGCCTAACCTCCTCCTGCCCCCTCATGCTCCAATCAAGCGCAGACTAACCTTAACCAACATGAACAACTGTTATCTAGCTCATGGTACTGTACCACCTGCATGTCACTGCTGTGTTTTACAGTGAGTACTTTTGAAGTGCTTTACCTCATGGAGAGACTAGCCTGGTGCTCTCGCCACCTTTAATGTTACATGTCTATTTTCTGTTTATGGATATGTTCTGCTTTATTTTAAAGCACTCTTATGCGTACAGGCTGTGTTAGTTCTATATAACATCACAAATACGTTAAATAATAACAATAAATTATATCTCTCAAAAGCTTTAAGTAGTACGTTAGGAGTTGTCTGTCAGGAGTGAGCGGAGAGAGTAAAAAAGAGCAGAGATCTCACTGCAACTGTCTGTTTTGAGGGGAAGTTCACTCTAATGTGACTATTTCACTAGTAGTGCCAATGTTTACATGTTCAGAAAAGATCATAGAATTTGGCCAGGAGGTATTGTACATTCATTCTGTAGAAGGCTGTCACATAATTTCCTTTAGCTTAAAAAGGCGAAGTTCGATAATACAATGTCCATATATTATGATGTAATTGAATTTTCTTAATAATTCACAATAACTTTTGATGATGATAAATCGTTTAAAAGATTTGGGTAGCTGACAACTTAAACTGATAGAGACTTCTAGCTGCAGAATCCTTACCTTAGAATTCCCTGGCGTTAGCTTCGAATCTGGAATTTTTCTGCTGAGCAGTACCCTGCGTGCGCCGTCGGGTGGCATCTTTCGGATCCGCGTGCATCGTCTGGCTTCGCGTGGCGTCATCAATGTCGTTGGAGCCATCTGTGACATCACGGTTGTCTATATAGACACCACTTTGGCACGTGTACGTCAGTTCTTTTCCTTCCGCATTGGTTAAGCAGAGATAAAATGTACCGTTTTCTTCAACGGACGTCGAGGTTTTTTCGATACTTGATTGTTTGAAGCATATCTTCTAGAAAGACTGGGTTCTAACCGTGTGGTGCATGTCATCGCACCATGTCGGTAATGGATCCACACCGAGTGTGTCTCTGGTGTTTAGAAAAGGATCACGACTCCACTTCCTGTTCCGACTGCCGGGACATGGCCCCAAAGGCCTTGAGGGAGAGATCCCTTAAACTTCTTGCGGCCCGACAGCCGTCTTCGGTCGGTGCGACTCCAAGGAGGTAACGGTCCCGCAGTAGGAGGAGGTCGCGGCACTGCTCCCAGAGCCCCAAGTCCTCTTCCTCGCATTCGAGGTCATCCGATCACTCAGGTAAGAGGCACAAGAAGAAGAAGAAGTCCAAGTGAACTTTGACTTTGCCATGCCTGTCGGCTGACGAGGCTTCTAGGGAAGGGTCTACTCCGCATCTTCCTCCTTTTCTGGGACTGGAGCGACCCCTGCTCAAATAAAGGAATTTTACGAGGTCATGCGCCTTGTTTCTGAGCGGGCTGCACCCTCGGGTGTGTCTGCAGGCGCCCAGTCAGGTTCGACATCAGTGGCTTCGGTCTTTATACCGTTGGGGACCCCATGATCCGAAACCGGATCCGGAACCTCACAGTCGACCTCCTCCGGCGCCTGGTCAGACGTCAACGCTTCCTTCACCACCGACGCCCACCGGTGGTAGCCCCATCCTCATTCTGGATGATCTGGAGCCAGAGCGACATCGTACGACGCTGACTCCGACTTCGACGGCACCAATTCAGCCCAGCTCATTGCCTGAGCCTTATTCTGAACAGCCAGGCACAGGAGAGGAGTGGGAGTGGTCTGAGGACCCTTTGGAGTACAACCTGGAACAAGAAAGGACTGGTATGAGGATCTAGGAGAGGCTAGTAGACTGGACACATCTCCAGATACTGGTATGCTCTCTCCTCCGAATGTGGCTACGGAGGAGGGAGCTTCTTATGCTATGGTGGTGCACAGGGCAGCTGAGGCCTTGGACCTAGACTTGCCCACGGTGGCAGTCAGGATGAATCTCCTGACAGAGGTGCCTCAGCCGGTGGTGACTACATCAGAACCGATGTTGCCCTTCAATGAGGCCCTAACAGACGTCCTTCTAGGAACATGGTCCAAACCCAGCACAGGGGCTCCTGTGAATAGGACAGTCAGCCGCTGCTATAGACCCGCTCCGAGCAACCCTAGTTTCCTTACCCAACACCCCACCCTGGAGAGCTTGGTGGTCCAAGCCTCTACTTCCCCTAAGAAATCCAAGAGGCTGGATCAGCTTGCAAAGAAAATGTTTTCTTCCTCCAGCCTTGCATTGAGGTCAGTAAACACCATTTGGCCATTTTTCCCATATTTTATGCGATAAGGTGGCACAGGTGCTGCCCCAGGTCCCGGGGGGCATACGGGACACTCTCACCCAGGCTGTCAAGGATTGGAGAGATGCAGCCAAGTTTACTATCAGTTGTGGATTGGATACGACCGACTCGCTGGGTAGAATGGCCCTACGTCGTTACGCCTGGCTAAGTTCAACTGGCTTTTCAGGGGATGTCTAGTCAAGTTTGATGGAGATGCCCTTTGATGGCTGTTGCCTTTTTGGTGAGAAGGCAGACTCTGTGCTTGAGAGGTTTAAGGATTCTCAAGCTCCAGCCAGATCCTTGGGCCTCTCAGCGCTAGTTCGACAGCAGTCTGTCTTCCGCCCCTTTCGAGACTTCTGAAGGGGCGCGGTACCACACCAGCCACAACTTAGCCACCGTCCTCAGGCATCACACCATCCCGGGAGAGGACGTGGTCTTGGTACCATCAGACCCAGAGTGTCTGGCCAGCAGTTGGCCACCACACAGCCCCCCTCCACTGCACTTAAGCCCTCCTAGTGTGGTTCTGCAGGACCATGTCTGTCCAGTTGGAGGGAGGATTCAATTTCATCTCCCTCACTGGCATTCCATCACAACGGACATATGGGTCTTGCAGATCATACGGAAGGGCTATTACCTCCCCTTCCGGTCTTTTCCTCCCCCTGTCCCTCTGACAAAAGAACAGCTGATGAAGGACCATTTGGGTTTGCTTCGCGAGGAAGTTACGGTTTTCTTGGCCAAAGAGAGCCATAGAAAGGGTCCGATGTCAGAAGTAGGCAGTGGTTGTTATTCCTGCTACTTTCTGATTCCCAAAAGGAACAAGGGCCTTCGCCCTATCCTGGATTTAAGGGATGTCAATCTCTTCCTCAAGAAGGAGAAATTCAAGATGCTCACTCTTGCTCAGGTCTTGTCTGCCCTAGATCAAGGAGACTGGATGGTAGCATTGGACTTGCAGGATGCGTATTTTCATATCCCCATCCTGCCCACCCACAGGTGTTACCTGCGGTTCAAGGTGGGCCACGAGCACTTTCAGTTTACCGTGCTCCCTTTCGGTCTCACCAGTGCCCCTCGGGTGTTCACAAAGGTGATGGCAATGATAGCAGCTCATCTGCGCAGGTCAGGCATTTCAGTCTTCCCCTACCTCGAAGATTGGCTGTTGATGGCTCCCACACCCCAGGCTCTCGTCACCCATCTCCAAACGAGTGCGAACATCCTGCATTCACTGGGGTTCACTATCAATGTGTCAAAGTCACACCTGACTCCCTCTCAGAAGCTCACTTTCATCGGAGCTGTTCTGGACACAGTGCGGTATCAGGCCTATCCTCCAGAGCAGCAAGTCCAGTATATTCAGGTTATGATACCGATGTTTTGGCCTCTATCCTGGATTTCAGAGAGACAGACTCTGAGTCTGTTGGGACTCATGGCTTCCTGCATCCTGTTAGTCAAGCATGCCAGATGGCATATGAGGGCTCTGTAGTGGGACCTGAAGTTCCAATGGGCACAGCATCAGGTAAATCTTACCGACGTGGTTCAAGTCTCGGAGGGGACTGCAAAGGATCTACAGTGGTGGTCAGTGAACTATGATTGGGTCAAAGGCAGGCTCCTCTCCCTTCCCCAACCAGATCTCCCAGTAGTGACAGATGCGTCACTTCTGGGATGGGGCAGCCATCTGGGAGAGGTGGAGATCAGGGGTCTCTGGTCTCCGGTGGAATCCGGGCTCCATATCAAGTTGTTGGAGCTTCGGACGATCCAACTAGCATTAAAGGCATTTCAGGCATTTCTTCCTGTTGTGAAAGGGAAGGTAGTGCAGGTGTTCACAAACAACACCACCGCAATGTGGTACTGCAACAAGCAGGGCAGTGTGGGGTTGTGGACCCTTTGTCAAGAGGCTCTGCGCCTCTGGACATGGCTGGAACAGCAGGGCATAACCCTGGTGGTTCAACACCTGGCAGGTTCTCTGAACGCCAGGGCGGACAAACTCAGCCGATGATGCTTAGCGGATCACGAATGCTATCTCCATCCGGAGGTGGCGCAAGGACTCTTTCAGCTGTGGGGAGAGCCTTGGTTAGATCTATTCGCCTCCGTAGAGAACGCGAAATGTCAGCAGTATTGCGCGTTGGAGTTTCCAAGGTGGCTATCGCTAGGTGACGCTTTTCGGCACGAGTGGAGTTCAGGCCTCCTGTACGCCTTTCTGCCCATACCACTTCTGTCCAGAGTTCTCAAGAAAATCAAGAACGACCGGGCCCAAATAATCCTAGTGGCCCTGAGTTGGGCACGGAGAGTCTGGTATCCAGAGCTTCTCAAAATGAGCATCAGTCCTCCAATCAGGTTGCCGCTTCGGGAGGATCTTCTGTTGGAGCAGCAGGGGAAGGTTCTTCACCCGAACCTGTCAACCTTGCGGCTTCATGCTTGGAGGTTGAGTGGCGACAGTTGATGGCTTATGACCTCCCTTCCAAAGTTTGTGATGTCATTCTGGCAGCCAGGCGTCCCTCTACTAAGACGATTTACGCCTGCCGGTGGAAACATTTTGTTTCATATTGTACAGAGAGGTCTGTTGATCCTCTTTCTTCTTCTCTATCTAATATCCTTTTGTTTATTCTATCTCTCGCCCAACAGGGTTCCTTCATAGGGACACTCAAGGGCTATCTTGCTGCCTTATCGGCTTTTCTATGCTTGCCCAACCAACTATCTTTGTTCAAGTCTCCCATCGTAATCAGGTTTTTAAAAGGCTTGTGCATATGTTTCCACCTGTGCCTTTTGTCGTGCCTCAGTGGGATCTTTATGTTGTTCTTACTTTCCTAATGTGTGCTCCTTTCGAGCCTTTACATAACTGTCCTCTCTGGCTGCTCACTATCAAAACAGCCTTTTTGGTGGCAACTACATCTGCCAGGAGAGTGAGTGAGCTGCAGGCTTTATCATCAAAACCGCTGTATCTCACAATATATCCTGCTAAAGTAGTCCTCAGAACTCGTGCCTCTTTCCTCCCCAAGGTGGTGACCCCTTTCCATCTGTATCAAAATATCACCCTGCCTACCTTCTTTGTGCCACGCATCCCTCTAAGGAAGAGGAGCGTCTCCATCGGCTGGACCGAAAAAGAGCGTTATCGTTCTACCTTGACCACACAAAAGTGTTCCCAGTGGACGGCCAACTCTTTGTGGGATACGTTGGTGCAAAGAAGGGTCGGGCAGTACAGAAACGGTCCATTTCGCGCTGTGTCATTCTCTGTATAAAGATTTGCTATGCTTTGGCCAAGAAGCAGCCTCCAGAGGGCTTGAGGGCTCACTCTACCAGAGGAAAAGCTGCTACCACTGCGTTAGCTCGTGGCGTGCCCGTACTTGACATCTGCCAAGCAGCAACGTGGGATCCACGTGCAAGCTTGCACATGCTTGCAAGACACTACTGCCTGGATCACCAGGTGAGGAGAGAGGGGCATTTTGCCCGCTCGGTCCTGCAGGACTTCCTGGTGTGAGATATGTCCTCAAGACCCACCACCTGGAGTTATAGCTTGGGTATCTATTCTAAGGTAAGGAATGTGCAGCTAGAAGTCTCTATCAGATGAACAAGTTACTTACCTTCGGTAACTAATTATCTGGTAGAGACTCTATCTAGCTGCAGATTCCTTACACCCACACAAGCCTCTCCGCTCTACGGATATATATATATATATATATATATATATATATATATATATATATATATATATATGTGTGTTTTGGTATTTTTGCATTTCTTAAGGGCATGTCTTTTTCTTCAAACAATCAAGTGAAAAAACTAAATGCTGTTGGTTCTTCCATGACTCTGCGCTTCTGACTTGGAAAGTTGTGGAAAAAGAACTGACGTACATGCGCCTAGGTGGCATCTATAGAGACAACCATGACGTCACAGATGGCTCCAACGACGCTGAAGACGCCACGCGGAGACAGACGACGCACGCGGATCCGACCGACACCACCCGACGGCGCGCAGGGTACTGCTCAGCAGAAAAATTCCAGATTTTAAGCTGATGCCAGAAAATTCTAATGTAAGGAATTTGCAGCTAGATAGTCTCTACCAGATAATTCGTTACCGAAGGTAAGTAACTTGTTCGTTATGAGGAGAGCTCCAGCTTAGGATAAGCCAGTTGTTTCTCTCTTCTCAGCTTTTTTTATTGTCAAAAGGTGGCTCCAGGGCCTCAGCATAATGTGTGACAATTTCAGCAAGTTCTCATTCTTCTGTTAATTGTATTTGGTATCCTTGGACTAGTGTTTTTGTTTAGTTGAACATGAGTTTGCAGGTTAAATTTTGTAAAGTGGCCTGCATGAGAAGAGCAGCTCTGTACCCCCCAAAATACATTCAACAAAATATACGGGAAATATATTCTTATCACGAGGCTTCCCCCTGAGTGACAAACTGTTATATGCACCCCTCTGTTCCTTGAGACTGTCATAGGCTCCCTGGCATCAGCGTCTAGGCTAAGAATAGGTATGCTAAAAATTTGATGAAACATAGAGTTCCTAGGATTTATGATTATTTTCGAAGTTTGAATGGAAAGGATCCTCTCAGTCAGTCATGACGCAGCTGTGATTCAGAACAATGTATAAAATACATGAGCTATGGGTTCTGTGAAATCATGCAAAAGGCTCTCCCTATGTCCTTTTTCCAAGTACTTGTAGATCACATCCAGGGGGCTCACAACTGTGTGGATATGTCTGCTTCCTTTAAACAAATAGACTGTGTGCATGTGGGCATTTTATAGATATGTAATAATAGCCAGGTACTAAGTAATATGTAAACATGTTTTTACTAAGGCTTCGTGCAAGCTTTTATACGAGACTGTACATGTTTACTTGTGTTCTACTCTATTACTGTGACCAAGGGTGGATGGATAGTATCTTTATTTGGGCGTCGATCACGACCGCTTGTCAACATAATTATAGCGACTTCTGAATTCGTTATGCAATAAGTTCTTTTTATTGACTGCTCAGATTCATGTTGGTTCTCCTCTGGTACACCTTGTTTGTCAGTAACAAAAAACAGTAAAAAATCGTGCACAGAATTTTGGGAATGCAAAGATGTACATTGGGAACGTACCGGTAGATAAAAAGCAGGATTACATAATTCATGATGTGTATATTTTCACTGTTGACTCAACTGGTGGGGCCCCATCCTCCTCTACCCCTACTTCCTTTCCAGAGTGAGAACCCCTTTTTGGCTATTTTGGGTAGTTTGCGCTCAGACCTCATAAAGTTTTTTTCCACATTAGGAATCCATGCCAAATTTGCATCCTTTTTTCCAACATCCTAGTGATTTCAAAGGTACCATGAGTTTGTGGTTTCCCCCAGAGGGGACCCAGAAAATAGGTGAAATATATCTAAATTTGGATTTGTGGAGGACAAACAGGAAAATGTGTTCTGCATAAAAGTGTCTGCTTTTTTCCTAGAAATGGCATCAACGAAAGATTTGCTGTGCTAAAGTCACCATCATTCCAGCTTTCAGGAACATGCAGAGCTAAATAAAAAAACTTAATTTTGTACCACAGTTTTGGCATTTTTCAGAGGTAGGCCACTTTCCCATTTTTTGTGCTCTCAACCTACTTCCAGTTCTGTAATGAAAACCAGTGTGAAATCCATGGGTGAGCCAGGAAAGCCACAGATTTCGGCGAAGTAGACAAAATTCTGAATTCATCAAGGATCATATCCTTTCCTAAAGAAGCTGTTGAAATAAAGAAATATTGAAAATGAGTAGGAAAAAACGGCCATTTGGACAATGTTTTCATCTGTAAATTTTTGTCATGAGGGCCGATTTGCAAAAGAAATATACCATTACTTATGCTAGACCATTCTGGGTACCTGGGACGTATAGGTTTATAGGTTGTCCAAGAACCTGAGGTATTCAGAACCAACAACCCCAACAACCGAGCTGCACCTTAGAATATTTTTTCATTGTGTATGACGTAGAGACCAATTAATATGGTGAAACAGGCAGAGTGAAAAGTAGGTATTAAGGAAAGCTATCTGAATTCAGGATTGGTAAAGCGCGTCAAATCACCTGTGAGGGTCTCAAGGCGCTGATTTGTAGGCACAGGGAGATTAAGTGATTTGCCCAGAATCACAGGATGTTGAGCTGACGCTGCTTCCCCCTGCTTCCCCCTGCTCTGAAGTTGGCAGTTAGGCACCTGAAATAGAGTTTAGCAACAGTGGTTCTTTGTGCATCACTGAATTTGTGGGTACCCATACTAGCACGTGATCTAGGCCTCTTTTTTCAAAATGTCTTCTTTCCCACACACTGCCTTACATTTGGACGGCACAAATGCAGTGAAATCCAGTTGGTAATAAATATTCTACTATTCTATGTTTACATGTGTCTTCAGATAAAAATGGTACCTCACTTGTGTGCGTAGGCCTAATGGCTGTGACAGGAAACAGCCCAAAACACAACATGAGCGCATCACATTTTTCCACTGAAAACAAACCTCATTTGTGTGGGTAGGCCTAGTGCCCATGATAGGAAACAGTTCGAAATACAACATGGATACATCACATTTTGGCACAGAAAACTGTCCCTTTTTTTTGCAATCTGAGTAGCTGTGGATTTTGAGTCCTAATTCAGCCGTAACCTAGGAAAACCTACCAAACCTGTAGATGTTTGAAAACTAGACACCTAGGGGATTCCAATGTGGGGTGACTTATGTGACTACAATCTATGGGGAGGCACATATTTCCTACCACTTAGCATTTACCAAGGCTCCTGATAAAAATGGTACTTGTGTGGGGAGGCCTGTGATAGGAAATGGCCCAAAACGCAGCATGGACACATCACATTTTCCATTGAAAACTCTTTTTTTTTTTGCGGTAGCTGTGGATGTTTAGCCCTATTACAGTGGGCACCAAGGGAAAACTACCAAACATGCTAAATTTTGAAAACTAAACACCTAGGAGAATCCAAGGTGTGGTGACTTGGGTGGCTCTCATTAGGTAATTTTACCCAGAATCCATCGCAAACCTCAAACTTTGACAAAAACGCACATTTTCCTTGATTTCTCTAGTGTAAAGTTCTGGAATCTGTGGGGAGCCACACATTTCCACCACCCTGAGTTCCCACGTGTCTCCTGGTAAATACCCTACTTATTAGAATGGGCCAAGAAGCCATGACACAAAAGACCCTAAAGTGCTACATTGAGAGATATGAAATAGGGGTAGCTGAGGTATTTGGGGCCATGCTGTGGCACCACCATGCAAACTTGCCAATCACAGACATTTTTTAAAACTATCAAATCAAGGTGGTGAGCCTCGCATAGATCCCACAAAATGTTCTTACACACACTGCCCTACAAACCTCAAACTCTACCTAAAATCATACATTTCCCTAATGTTTCTTTGATGGAAACTTCAGGAATCAGCTGAAATCCACAACATTCCTATCACCCAGCGCTACCCCACTTGTGAAGATAAAAAAAGCAGCCTCACTTGTGTTGCTGGGTGTAGTGCCTGGTACGGGAATGGATCAAACCAAGAATGCGACCTATAGGTGTGAGGAAACTGAGGTTTATCCTTTTTTATATTGCATGCCTATACAGGGGGCACAGTGTATGGCCTGCTTAGTCTCAACTTTACAGTTCGGTATTTCAGTTTGTTTGTTTGTTTATTTATTTATTTATTGCAATAATTCTTTATTAAAGCAATAGGTATGTAGCATACAAGTACAGACCTAGAGATTTCCTTCCAGGTAAACATTCTGTGAGTCAACAAGCATTCCATAAAGTTTAAAACAACGGTGCCCATTACCCATCAACAGTTGCCAATAGATAATGTGGGCAAATTCCAGTTGGGTAGGCATTTGTATATGTTAGTTTGGACACATGCCTTTTCTTCCAAGACCAGGAGTTGAAGACCTTCCAACCAGGGTATGTTTGATAATGGATCCAATATTGCAATATCATGCTAAGTAACTGGCTAACTGTGGTAAATTATTTTATTAGTTTAGCAAAAAACGATATATCATTCTATGTATGAAAAACACAGGTGAGAAAAGGGTATTGGAAATTAAAAGATTCAGTGATGACTCTTGTCATAACAAAGTTAGCAAGGACAACATGTGAAGCAAGGATAGTCATGTAGTCTTGGCTTCCCAACAAAATGCAGAATACAAGCCAGTAACTTACACACTATATATATATATATATATATGCAGTCCTGTGACACAAATATGATGACAATTCAATATTTGCGCATTAAGAAGGTGGGCATCAGAGTAAGAGTTTGGAGGCTCATTTTTTATCTTCTTTGAGCTGTTCCTTGAAGAAAGAACCACTGACAGACAAGATTGCTTTCATATATGAGATGATACTGTCTCCTGAGTTGTGAATTAATGGAGATGCAATAACAACAGAGTTAAAGATAAGTTCATGAGAAACCTAACAAAAGTTTTGTTGTTTTCCAGTACAGAGAATGCCACAGCCAATGGGTGATGTATGTGTACACTAGCCCTTTTCTACATTCTGACGTTTCTTTCTTTACCAACAGGAGCCATCCATTTAGAATTTCATTCCAGTGGGAATCACTATGTCTGGCGAAAGGTCACCTCCACTGTGCATAATATCATCGTGGGGAGGCTTTGGATTGACCAGGTCAGTGTGGAAAATGTTAAACTACTTTTGACCACCAGAACTTTTCACTTACTTTTAAGTACACAGAGTTTGGAGTGATTTTCAAAGGGCACCTGCCTTCCACCCTACCAAGTGGTAGGAAAACAGCAACAAAACAAACAGCCATAACTGGAAGAGTCTGAAATATGCTGCTGAATTGTGTGGTTAGGGATATATTGATTCTGGAGTTTCTTCAGGTCATTTCAACATCTTTATTGAGATTCTGAAACATTTATCTCCTCAAGAGGATCTGTGAATCACTATGAACTAAAGCTAAAGCCTCCAGATCTCTACAAGCCAAGCAGTTTGATATTTATCTAGATCCAGTAGCAAGAATAAAGGTCTCTAATCAAACAGAATAGGCTACCATAATTACCAAAATTCAGAGGCATGTGCTGTGCTAGCTTTGGCAATATAAAAAACTTTTTATAAACTGGCAAATAGTATATCCATGTTTTCACTTTTAGGCATTTATATATCAACAGGAGAGGGAAAAAGCGTGCCTCTTGTTTATGGATTGGGCTACAGTCCTGCTTGAAAGTCTGGCAGTGTGCTATTCCCCATACTTTCTTGAAGTTAGATCAGACAGAGGATTCCAGCTATGTTAAACTATCAACTAAGTAGGGCAGAAATCATGTCTGCCACTACGTGGGGACTTTTTTTTGTAAAATGCCTCAACTCAGAAGCAGTGCATCAATTTAGATGCTCCACGTTTACTTTTATACAACTGCACATGCTTGCAAATATCTTACAAACTATTCAGCCACTGAAGCCTTTAAGTTCTTAATACCTTCTGCTGTCTATGTTTTTGCTTTGGTAAGTGGTCCCAAGTGTTGTGTCTTGCATGATTTAGAACAGATCCTTTCTGCCACCCAGTGGCTTCCAGTGTGAAGTAATCATTAGCATAGAATGTGCTGAAAGCTTGGTTTAGAATGTTGGAGTTCACAGGTACACTTAGAGGAAAAAAGATGTGTGATTTATAGCTCCATCTATGACCAATTCATTGGTGGGTACCCAGGCTGGGGAAGACGCTACAACTGGCAACGAGATAGGAGATAAGTAATCTGAAGAGAAGACAGTGCTATACTGGAGTACTGGAGAGTTTGCCATGGTCCAAGCAAACTGCTTGTGCATGCCACGTGTGCTTTCGCCAAAGTGCTGAGTTGAAGCTTGGTATATGTGGAGTCAAAGCACAACTCAAGCTAGTGTGAAGCTTGTTAATGGAAAGAAAGCTTCACTAAGAAGTCCAAGCTTTGTTGATCAAGAAGCTGCGACCAAGATCATACAAAAATGTACCACGCTGCCATGCAAAATAAAGTTATACATTGTACAGAGCTTTAACGCTGAAAGGTGTTAGAAAAGGCAAATTGAAGCGCAAAAAGAATGACATAGGTGATTTACCGAGCCAGCTAAAGAGAGTCATTGTGCCACGGAAGTCAACAAAGTGGCTCAAGGAGAAGTGCTCCGAATTGTGCTTACAGAACTGCCCATACCTGAAGTGGTTGCTCATCAAGCTGCTGAGTGGGGCTGAGAACAACTTCAGAGGTGTTCCAAGAGCAGAGTTGAAGGCAACAGTTGGATTTGTGAAACTTGAGGATGGCAGCGAAGAAAGAAGATAACATTCCAACTAACATTGAAGATGATCTTGAGGCTTGAACGTCAAAAGACTTTAAAAAGGGCTTGCACAAACATGATGATCCTACAGCGTCAGGGAGCACACTACTCTCAATGTCAGTAAGTTCCACACTGGTTCGCAATGCTTGCCACGTTCCTAAATCCACTACCACCTTTCGATACCGCCATTAAGCAAAATATTGGCAATAGATGCACTGCCTGGATAGAGGCATTTGAAGATTTCATTGATGCACTTGAAGATACTGATAACAGAAGGATTATCAAATAGCTCAAATATCTTGCTGTGATGGTTTGAAAGAAGGAACAAAGAAAATGCCAAAAACTGATGACGTCACATACCATCAATTTAAGAATGTGTTAAATCTCATGTTCAATCCAGCACCAAATGTTGATTATGAATGATACGTTTTCAGTCGTGAACATCAAAGAGTTGGAGAAACATCAATGAATTTGTGGAAAGACTCAACATACTCATCAAACACTCAATAAATCTAATATGAAGAACCGTGCGGCTTAGAGTTGTCGATGGATGCTTGTCTGATTCATTCAGACGAAGAATGCAGAGACAAACTCTTAGTTTGAATATAGTGTTGACAGCTGCGAGAACTGAAGAACATGCTGAAAGACAAGCTGCTGACATGGATGCCGGTGGTACCCAGAGCGAGTCAGCCATGAATGTGAAAAGTAATTCAAAAGAATGAAGGACACAAAGTTATTGATGTCTACATGTAAAAAGAAGTTCTGCTTCAGACGTGGATTTTCATTCTCACATCAAGGAAAATGTCCAGCCATTGGACAGAGATACAAAGTCTTTGATAAAGAGAACCATTTTGAAATGATATGTAGAGCGAAGAAAAAAGTAAATGCATTACAACACGAAGACAAAATGGCCACCAGAACGTTCCAGAAGCAACATTTGACACATGGCTACAAGGCCAAATGACGACATCAGTTGAGGCAAATAGATACTGAACAAAGTTGATTGTCATCTTAATCATCGTCAAATAGTTCTTCTACCTGAATAATAAGTGAAAGTGAAGAAAGTGATTGTGCCATGTTAATGTTTACCTGAGAGAAAGGTGCACATCTAGGACTGGTTGTATGCCAAGGAAAATGTCAGTCAAAAAATAAATCGACATGCCAAAGCAACAAAGTCATACAAACACTGTCCAAAGATTACAATGAAAATAAATAGATGTTCAATACCTTTTGTTGTTGACAGTGGTGCATCGATAAATATAATGACTGAAGAGAAATGCAATGAACTATCTCCATTACTGCTGTTCACGGCATCGAAGACCAAGTGTATACTTGGAGTGCATCGACGCTTATGTAGATGAAAGGTTTGTTCATAGCGACATTAAAACCTAAGAAATCGAGGGTACAAGCATGGATCCCTGTGATTCAAGGTACAGGAGCAAGTGCCTATTTGCTCAGTTTCACCACGGCTGGTGACATGGGACTCTTTTCTGTGAAAAACAACATGAATGCTCATCACAAGTCCCTTCATTGCTTCATAGTTTAGGAAAGTTAAAGACTATGAAAGTAAAGCTACATATTAATGAGATGTATGTCCTGTTGCTCAGATACATAGACAAATTGCTTTTCATTTACAAGAAGCTGTTGAAAAAGAACTTGCATCATTACTTAAGTTTAAACATGATATTATTGAGTGTTCCACTTGTCCAACACCAACGGTTTTTCCCATGGTACTAGGTCCCAAAAAGGACAGTGAAGGAGCTATGCACAAATGCGTTTTGACATGCGCCAGGCAATCAAAGTGATTGAACGAGAACGACTTCAAGGGCCACACGTTGCTGCCGTGATAATGCAATCGAATGGTGCCAAGGTCTTTTCTTGACTTAATTTGAATAGAGGATATCATTTGTTGGAACTTTAAGAAAGTTGCAGGTACATTACAACCTTTTCTACACACATTGGTTTGCTTGTATATAATTAGGGCCAGATGTAGATCTTGGTGGAGGGGAATACTATTCAGTATTGTAATCCTATTTCCTCCTATAGAGTTTGTAATACGGCGGACAGCATACCCACCAAGTTTGTGACATGAGAATTCCATCCACCGAGATCTAAATCATGCTCTTAGTTTTGGTGTATCATCGGCTGCAGAACTTTTCCAAGACCCCATTCAGTGCATCATACAGCTTGTTGTGAATGCATTTAATTATAGCAATGACATATTAGTTTTCAAAGCTATACAGAAGGAGCACAATATAGCTCTCACACAAGTATGTCCATTACTCAGTAATGCAGGTTTGACTTTGAATGGCACAAGCGTGAGTTCAACAAGTCAAAACTGAAATATTTTGGCCATATGTTTTCTGATGTTGTATGATGCCTGATCCTGCAAAAGTACATGCTTTGTCAAATGCTGAACCCCTACAAGATGTTTCAATGGTACATTCTTTCCTTGGCATGGCCAGTTATTGTTCAAGATACACACAAGATTTTGCTACTGTAAGTGCTCCATTACGAGAGTTGACAAAGACAAATGTTTTCTTCCAATGATCACATGAATGTGAGAAAAGTTTCAAGATTAAACATGCCATTGAAAATGCTATGGAAATGGCATGCTTTAATCTAAAGCTTCATACAGAGGTTGTGGTAGATGCTATCCCAGTCGATTTAGGCACTATCATTGTGCAGTGTAATAAACACCCAAATTCTAGACTGCATATTGTGTCTATGGTAGTAGAAGGTTGTCTCGAACAGAACACGCTTACTCAGCCTGAGAAAGAAAGCTTGGCTGTGGTATGGGTTTGTGAACATTTCCATGTGTTCCTGTCTGAAAAGCCATTTATGCTGGCAACGGATCATCAAGCTATGCTGACCATCTTTGGCAATCTAAAAGCCAAGACACTTCCTTGCATTGAACGTTGGGATTAAGATTGCAAGATTACAATCATACAATTGTGCATTGCCCAGGGAAGTATCTGAATCCTGCAGACTTATTTTTGAGAGAGGCCTATATTAACTTAGTTGTCAAGTCAAGCACTCCAGCTGCTGTATCTTTAGCCCAGATTGTCACTGCCATGAGTAATGATAGTGACCTGCTAACATTAAAAGACATAATTGCACATCAGTCATGGAACAAACACATTCGACTGCTCAACAATGATGGTGAATATCAGAATTACAAAAATGTCAAAGATGAATTATCCATAACTCAGGAAGGAGATATACTGTGAGGATCGTGGATCCTGATTCTTGAGAGTCTAAGACAAAAAGTGATTGAAGTTGCTTACGAAGGACATTGCGGTATTAATGCCACAAAGAGAGCTCAAAGACAGAGTTTGGTTTCCAGACTTAGATAAAAGAGTTGATAAGGAACTCAAAGCCTGTTACACATGCAATTACCTGTCAAACAAGGTTACGCAACATATTCTGAACATGTCAGAACTCCCTAAACATGCATGGGAGAGACTAGATATTGATTTATTTGGTCCCCTTGATAATGGACATCATTTGTGATTGTAGATGAATACTCCTGTATTCCTTTGGTTGAAATTCTCTCATCCACAACTCATGAATAAGTAATCAAAAAACTTGATGGCATCTTTGCGACATGGGGCACAGCAGCCATCATAAAGTCTGACAATGGTCCACCCTTCATTGGTAAAGAATTTACAGAATTTCTAGTGCATCTGAACATAAAACATCAAAATATCACACTTTTATGGCCACAGGCCAATGGATTTGTTGAGTGTTCTATGAGCACACTAAAGACAGTACAGAATGCAACTCTTGAAAAACTCACCTTGAAAACAGTATTGAATTCTACTCTAGGAGCTTATAGGTCAACACCCCACTCAAACACAGGTGAAAGTCATACAACTTTGATGAACAGGAGAGCAATGACAACCAAGTTACCTCAATGGACCACCGAAAGAGATCAAAATGAAAACATGATTCACACCAGGGACTTGGTTAACAAGCAGAAAATGAAAGTTTATGCAGATAAGAGACTACATGCAAAAGACATCTTATTCAGAAAAGATTATTTGGTGATCGCTTAGCAGATGTGCAAACGAAAATGTGTTACTTCTTATGAATCTCAGCCTATCAAAGTTGTGTCCAGCAATTGACACATGGTGACCGCCCAGCGCCCTTGGAAGTCTATTACTGGGGACTCTTCTCACTTTAGGCCTGTGTTTTATTGGTCTTCAACTGAAAATTGTGAATGAAAGGCTGACTCTGAAAACTCAGTGACTATTGCTGATTCCTCACCATTTTTAGCAATCTCTGACACTGAAGATGTCAGTTTACAGCTTTCAGTAACCAGATCGGGTCGAATGATCAAAGCGCTAAGAAGATTGATTCAAGAGATAAAAATTGGATATGTTTATCGTGTGTATGTGTATATGTGTGTATATATATATATATATATATACATATATATATATATATATATGCATATATCATGCTTTTATAAAAATTACAAAATTTAATTTAACAAAGGGGGAGATGTAGTATTTTGCATGATTTAGAATGGCTTCCAGTGGCTCCGTATTAGTGTGAAGTAATCCCTCAAATAAAATGTACTGAAAGCTTGGTTCAGAATGTTGGAGTTCACAGATACACGCAGAGAAATAAAGACGTGTGATTTATAGCTCTGTGTGTGATTGAGGCATTGAAGGGTACTGAGGCTGGGGAGGACGCTATGCCAAGCAAGCCCATAATACTATTAAATGAAAGGCATACATGTTTTTGTACTATGCACTTCATAGCCATCTGACTTCAGTCAGTTAGGCAGAGACCATAATCAATGACTTCCTATAAAGTAAGCTCTGGTTTGCAATTTTTTCCTACTCTTGTGGACTAAACAGCAACCCTGTAATGTAACTAATCTGATCACTGATCTTAAACTTTGTAATCACTTTTTATATCCGTTAACATCTATCGTTTGTTAAAATATCTTTATATTATCAAACTATATCGCATACAATTCAAACCATTCTTTTTATAACACTGCTTTCCATCATCTACCTTTGCATGAAAGGCGACTTGATAGGAAATATTTTCTCTACAATTCCGAGTCCATCTGGTAACTTTCTTCCATCTTTGTAAATTCACTAAAGAGCTACTATCCCCTAAATGTAAAGGAAGACTCATACACTGATTGTACATAGTCATACTTAAGATAATAAAGCTTTTGTTGAACTACACATCAGTTTCTGGTTCACACTCTAGCTATAGGAGCTAGCACACTCTTGAATTGCAGGTATTAAGTAGGCATACATCTCACTCATTTACAATAACTAAGCCCTTGTAATTCTTCATTTCATTGTGCTCCCTAACCACCAAGAAAAATGTTGATACTGTGATGATGTTCCACTGCATGAACCTAATACTTTGTTTTTTTTTTCTATCCAGTCTGGCGATATAGACATTGTCAACCACAAAACAAAAGACAAATGCCAATTGAAGTTTACCCAGTACAGCTATTTCTCCAGGGATATTCCAAGAAAGGTAAAGTCAGAGGGCGGGGAGATGTGCCTCCTAGAAACGACACAAAGGAAATGCAGTGAAACAACATGATGTGAGAGAGGAAGGAACTGCTTAATGTTTCAAATAAGCATATCTTTAAAACAATTAAGTCTTATCACAGAAATATTTTCAGCAAAACCAGGTTAACATCCTTCTTTTGCAGAGATTAACTTTGGAATTGATTTGTGAGGGGAAAAATAACATGACATTTGTAGTGGAATTTCTATCTAGAAAATGTTATAGCTGACACAAACATACCCTTGAGCAATCTTGGAGGTCAGTAGGAAGAAACTCATTACAGAATAAAAGTTGGAATGGTGGCTTTAAAATGTGTGATAAAAAGTTTTGCTGTGACAAAGGCTAGAATATATAAAGCCTAACTCATGACCAGCATATTAAAGGAGACTGAGAAGAAAGATCAAATGGGAGCTTTCAGGCAGCTGATGTTTCCCAAAACATGATGATCTAAGCAGCTGTGATTAAAGACATGGCCTGTGGATTCTATACATCATTGCAGAAACAACTATGGATGGAAAGCCTTACTTGAATTATAAACATTCCTTGTCCAGGAATCCCCAATATGAAGATTGTATGTATCCTGTCCATAAGCTAGAACAAGAAATTTGCAAAGGAAACACCCGAACTGGGGTTAAGACCCTAAAAGAATATGAAAGTAAGGACAAGCCTTAAACACATAGGGGGTCATTCCGACCCTGGCGGGCGGCGGGCGGAAGCCGCCAAAAGACCGCACCGCGGTCAAATGACCGCGGCGGTCATTCTGACTTTCCCGCTGGGCCGGCGGGCGATCTTCAAAAGATCGCCCGCCGGCCCAGTGGGAAAGCCCCTGCAAAGATGAAGCCGGCTCCGAATGGAGCCGGCGGATTTGCAGGGGTGCGACGGGTGCAGTGACACCCGTCTCGATTTTCAGTGTCTGCAACGCAGACACTGAAAATCTTTGTGGGGCCCTGTTAGGGGGGGGGGGGCCCACGACACCCGTTCCCGCCAGCCTGGTTCTGGTGGTGTAAACCGCCAGAAACAGGCTGGCGGGAAGGGGGTCGGAATCCCCATGGCGGCGCTGCAAGCAGCGCCGCCATGGAGGATTCCCTGGGCCAGGGGTAAACCAGCAGGAAACCGCCGGTTCCCCTTTTCTGACCGCGGCTTTACCGCCGCGGTCAGAATGGCCCAGGAAGCACCGCCAGCCTGTTGGCGGTGCTTCCGCGGTCGTTGGCCCTGGCGGTCAGAATGACCCCCATAGAGTTGAAACATGATCCTGGCAGAAAACCTGATCCGGGTAGAACTCTATGTGTTTACCCCATTGGAAGTCAGAATATTAACAGACAAACTAGGAAAAGGGGCAATCTGTGAAACATGTAACAGACTCATTAATTACATGCCAGGCTGATTAGTGAAACTAAGGGTAAAGTGGGAGAAGGAGCTGCATATATTTGAGACCATAGACTGGGAGGCAGCATTGATGCATCCAAGGGAGGTGACATAAACGTAAGACTACGCCTCATTCAATGAAAAATTGTGCATATGGTGGGTACTATAACAGACGCAAACTCTAGAAAATGGAATGCATCCGAACCCCACTTACTTGAAGTGTAACAGGGAAAATTAAATGTTTATAAATACATTGTCAGGCTGTGATGTTGTACAAACGTACTGGAGACTAATTATACAAGAACTGTGTCAAATCCTGGATTTAGAGATGATGGTACATCCCAGCTTTATCGTTCTGGAAATCCCCAGTAATCTACCGCAATCTAACCTTTTATTCTGTATGTTGGGCTTAATAGTTGCCAAGAAGTATCTTGCAAAAATGTGGGGAGCTCAGCTAACCCCCAAAAAGGAGTGGAATGGATATGTTCATGGTAGCAGAAGGGGTGACATATGAAGCCTGTGGATATTCCTGTAAATTTCACGAAATATGGGGAAATTGGTTGGAGTTTTAGGGCTCGGGAGAGACACTAGGAATGGGCGCCAACACTGTAGTCTGTAGAGATGCCCAATGATATGAAAGACACTGCACCAGTCAAGCCCATTGACTTTCTGCAACCAATAACGTGGATACTGTTCAATGAATGTATGCCGTGCATTAAGTGAAGTGTGTAAATATTATATGCCCTGTTTCTATGTAATGCAAAGTGTTTCACTGATGGGGATAAAGTTATGGCATACTGTTCTATGCTGTATAAAATATACAAAAACGAAAATGTATGTATCCTCCTCTTAAAGGATCTAAGATGCATGGAATTAAAATATAATTTTGCATTAGAATGATAATAAAAGCTATGTCCCACTGGCTGAATGAGTACTTAGGTAGAATCAATGCAAATTTTGGAAACTGACAACACAATATGGGAAGTAAATAGAGTCTATATTGTGTGATTTTGTTCTGGTCTTTGTACAGAAAATTATGTAAGAAATTCCTGTTAGCTAAAATATGTTGTACAGATATCAGTGACTAAAGCGAACTGCTGTTGCATCTATCACCTACGTGATCGCTGTGCAGTTGCAAAGATCATGTCAAGGGAAAGAAGCTCTCAAGTAGGAAAATTAAAACTCTCAATTGAACGAAGAGAAAGTGAAAAGTGTTGTTTGGAACCTGCCACTATACACAGGTCTTAATTTGTAAATAAAGAGGTGCTGGTGCTCAAAGCCCTTCTCTTAAACACGACGCTGCTGTAATTAAATCTGCCAGCACTGAATACTGAGGCAGTGTAATCCTGAAGCCATCTCAGGCCTCTTAAATCCATTTACGGCCACCCCTGCCCCTTCAGCTCATCCTGCAACTTTCTACTTTCTCACTTTATGACGCTTTTTCGTTTTTCCTTCTTCCGTCTTTCCCATGTGTGTCTTTTGCTCGCAGCTTGAGGCATAAGAATAAGCCCCGGCCCTCACAAATAAGTGCCGGTGCTCAGCACCGGAAACAACAAGCACAAATTAAGCACTGACTATACATTGTTATTGAGAATAAAGGTAAAGTGCTATCTCTTCCAGGAGCAATCCATATGCATAAAACATTATAGAAGGAAAAGGTGCCATGCACATGGCTCTAATTGAACGGTTCTCCAAGCTGATTGTGGAAAACCCTTTACATTCAGTTGGTTCATATCAAGAATTCTGATTAATCGCATTCACCAGAGTAAGAACTCGTGCTACCCCATAGTCCTAACCCAATTTACCCTCTGCATGCACATCACCAGACTCCATGCTCCAAGTTATTTAGGGCATTTTTTAATGTGTACAGATTTCAAGTTTTGTATAAAAGGTATGTTATGCACTTTTCCGAGCAAAGACCTGAGATGCAAGTTCAAATACGAACTTGAATAGTATTTCCCTTGCTTCTTCAAATATAAATCCCTATACCCTTCCCATGCACTATAAGCCCCAATTATTAAGCATGTCTCTGTGTGTATGTCTGGTAGCCACATTCCAAAGGGGCAGGCATACTTCCTCCTCTCTGTGCCAAGTTTATTACAGGGAACGGTTCTGTATGAAAATCCAACTACCACTATTCTGATTATGGAGTCAAAAACACTACTTGTCATAGTATAGCTTTTAGAAGTGTCATACACACTCTCTGTGGTGTTAGCTAAATAAGACAACTATCTAACAATAGGTGTAAAGATATTTCCTCCGTATGTCCCTCCTAAGTCCACCTAAGTATTGGGCTATGCCTTTGTTTCCTGGCTTGGAAGACCAGAGCATTTGATAATGTGTGAAGGACAGTGTCTAAGTGTCCATGGGTAGGAACCCCCTGAGGAAACTAAGCCCTAGCCCCATTTTCCCACAAACCTACCCACACTTTTGTAGACGTTAGTGCTGACTAGCTGCCCATCACCTTCTAACTGCACACCAAGTGACATTGTTGTCTTCCATTGCTAAACTGGAGAGTCTTGTTCCTGAGAAATTGGATTTTTCACACTTGGGCCCTCATTTCGACCCTGGCAGTCCAAAGACCGCCAGGGCCACAGTGACAGTCTTACCGCCGACAGGCCAGCGATGAAGACCGCCACATTACGAGAGTGGCGGTTTGGCCTCTGCCAAACTGCCATATCCCCGCTGGTACTGCCAGGACAGTAGTACAACCAGGCCGGAGGACAGCACCTCTGGGCCGGCTGTCCACTGTATATCACCGGCTGTATTAAGAATTAAGAGTCGCCTGTCTACCATGGTTTCCCCGGCAGTAGCACCTCAACGAAAACCTTGGTGGAAAGGCTGCCAGTGACAGGAAATTTCTTTCCTGTCGCCAGCAGGCGTCCCACCCCCTTCCAAGACAGCACCCCCCACCCCACCTTCTCCGCATACATGCACACACTGACCCACACGCACCCCCCAAACACACATTCACCAAAACACATACATACACGCATTCACCAACACACATACATACACACATTCACTCGCACCAGCAGACAACACATTCACACAAACATACCAAACACGCACTCACTTCAGCAATCACACATGCATACACACATGCATACACACTTACATTCACACACGCATATACGCTTACATTCACACATGTATACCCACTTACATTTACACAAGCATATTCAACACCCCCCTCCCCTGTCAGACAATCAACTTATCTTGTCCGGCAAGGAAGTCGTCTGCCAGGAAACGAGAATAGGCACTTTTACCGCCGGCAGCGCCCCACCATCAGGACACCGCCACGATGTATTACTGCACGTGGCGGCTGTGGAGCCACCTCTATGCCACCGACCACCAGCACAACAGCTGAAGGATTTCCACCCAAATTGTGGTGGAAATCCCACAGTACTCATAATATGGCAGCACTGGTGGTCTTCTGGCGCCAGCGGCTTCAGCCGCCGAAGTCGAAATGAGGGTCTTGGTGTTGCCAGAAGCACAGATTATTGACTAATGTGTAGCCAGGAAACCTTCCACTAAACTCCAGTGTAAGATAAAATGGCTTATTTTATGTCACTGAGCTGTGGACTATCACCGTAATCCTTTGCGGGTCTTGTCAGGTGATGTCTTAACTTTACTGACAACTCTAGCTGATTCAGGAACTGTAATAGACACCTGCAAACAATATCGCTTAGCTGTACAGACTTGTTCTCATTCAAATTTAGGCAGTGATAAGGCACTTTGATTAACTTCTTCACTAACATCCTACAGTCAATGATTTTTTGTTTGTCAGGAATGATGCACCATTGAGTGTGCTCAATAAGTTCACAAATCAATAAATCAATCAGCTAATGTGAATTGAGTTCTGCAGGCTTTTTCTTGAAAAGGCGCAGTTCTAGTTTCCCATAGAGACTATGGGCATGACTTAGAACTCTGCAGACGGGTTACTTCACAACAACGGTCACGGATATCCCATAGGACATAATGGAATTTAGATTTCGGCAGATGATATATCCGTCACCGTTGTGACGTAGTAACCTGTCCGCCAAGTTCTAAATCAGGTCCTAAGGCTCTTGATACTGGTTGCTTGCCTTGTACATCTGACTATGTGTGTGTGGCAGAAACCTGGAATGTGCAAACAAAACATATGGAAATGAGTCAAAAGCACCATTTCCCACTGTTATTTTTCATTGTGGAGGTCTGAACTTGCAATCCATTAGAAGTTTCACCCTAGGGAAATAGTGATTGCCACAATATCAGTATCTGAAAATCTAAGTAAGTTTTCCTATCAAAATCAGAATGAGGGCCAATGTAGGACTGTGAAAAGACTTCCTTTATTGTAATGGTTTGAGGGAATTTCATCTCAGCAGTTTCCTTGGCTGAATAAACTTTCCATTACTTATGGCGGCTCAACACACCCAAGAAAGCAATGAAAGCTACTACTGCTATCACATGAAGGACGTAAATGTTAACTGATAATTCACAGTCATTATGCCAAAGGCTTTGCAAAGACATTAACACATTGCAGATATTTGCCAGACATCTGCTTGGACTTCTGCATGAATCCAAGTAACTGTCTGTCAAATATCTGCAATGTTATGATGCCTTTGCAAAGGCTTTTATGGTTTCCATTGTAACCACAAATCACTGGATGTATCATGATTTGGAGATGCACCTTTTGGACAGAAGGTTCTCTGAATGCTGCCATATCCAGTAACCCAATCTCAGCATTTCTAGGGCTGTGAAATCAATCACTCGGGAAAAAAGGAGTGCAAGAATGATATTGTATTAAGAAATTACCTTCATGGTGAATCTGATATTATTCATGACAAACAGTCATCACTAAATGAGCTGTGCTACATGTATTACCAAACCACATAATCAGCTTCGGTTTAGTCGTGGGTAATTGGCTTAGTTAGAAATAAGAGGTTTTAAGGTCCAAGGGATATATGTAGGAGTGCAAAGTAGATTGTGTACAATTGTATCTTTTTTCATTTTTATATTTTTTTAATCCTGCTGACTGGCTCAGGGATGTTGATGTGAAATATAACTGAGAATATAAACACGTCATTAACTGTTTATTTTCTCTTGTTCAGGTTTCTGGTGTGGTAACAGATGCCGATGGCAAAGCCCACTATGTTTTGTCGGGGACCTGGGATGAGAAGATGGAGTCTGCAAAGATCGTAGAAAGCACCAGTACCATTACCATCTCCGAGGGCAAACAGAAGACTGTCTACGAAACACTTCCCCCAACTCTCTTATGGAAGAAATACCCTCTTCCGTAAGTATTGCTGTCACAATTCTTTGCTTAGCTTAGGAGGACTTAAAGATTTTAGGAAATTTGTCTACATTGTAGTATCGCTTAGTATTTATGGTTAAAGTTCACCCTCCCTTCCTTCACCATAGGAAACCTGTGGTGCTAGGCAAGGTTCAAAGTTTGTGGTGTAGTGGAATCTTTCTAGACATTCTGTGACATGGATCAGCTCATTGAGTTTCAAACAAGATTAAACAGTTACTGGGATTTGGACATAGATGTCTTGCAGAACGAAGGCCATGACCTGCAACCTAGGATCTTCAATTTATAGTCTTAAAGAACAAGTTACTTACCTTCGGTAACGAGGTATCTGGTAGAAACTCTATCTAGCTGTAGATTCCTTACCTTAGAATTCCCTGGCGTCAGCTTCGAATCCTGAGTTTTTTCTGAGCAGTACCCTGCGCTCACGCCGTCGGACGGTGTCGTTCGGATCCGCGTGCGTCGACCAGCTCCGCGTGCGTCGTTGGAGTCGTCTATGACGTCACGGTTGTCTATATAGACGCCGTCTCGGCGCGCGTACGTCAGTTCTTTTCCACAACTTCCCAGGCCAGAAGCACAGAGTCATGGAAGAACCAACCAATACACTTTTAACCTCTTTGACTGTTTGGAGAAAAACACTTTCATGCCTGTAAGAAAGGCAAAAGTTGCCAAAATCAAAACATATACATATGACCACATAGAAACACATATACATATATATACACATATCCACATGAGAAAAAATTTCCCCAGAGCGGGGAGGCTTGGGCGGGTGTAAGGAATCTGCAGCTAGATAGAGTCTCTACCAGATACCTCGTTATCGAAGGTAAGTAATTTGTTCATCTGATAGAGACTTCTAGCTGCAGCTTCCTTACCTTCGCATAGATACCCAAGCTATAACCCATGGTGGTGGGTCTGAAGGAGATATATATATATTTTTTTATATAAGGAAGTCCTGCAAGACAGAACGGGCAAAATGCCCCTCTCTTCTCACCTGGCTATCCAGGCAGTAGTGTTTCGGAAACGTGTGTAAAGAAGCCCACGTTGCGGCCTGACATATGTCCACCACTGGTACGCCACGTGCTAACGCAGTGGTAGCAGCTTTCCCCCTAGTGGAATGAGCTCTCAAGCCCTCAGGAGGCTGCTTCTTCGCCAAAGCGTAGCATATTTTTATACAGAGAACAACCCAGCGCGAAATGGATCGTTTATGTACTGCCCGACCCTTCTTTGCACCAACGTACCCCAACAAAGAGTTGGTCGTCCACCTGGAACTCTTTAGTGCGGTCAAGGTAGAACGATAACGCTCTTTTTGGGTCCAGTCGATGGAGACGCTCCTCTTCCTTAGAGGGATGCGGTGGTACAAAGAAGGTGGGCAGGGTGATATTTTGACCCAGATGGAAAGGGGTCACCACCTTGGGGAGAAAAGAGGCACGAGTTCTTAACACCACCTTGTCAGGATATATCATGAGATAAGGAGGTTTAGAAGATAAAGCCTGCAGCTCACTCACTCTCCTGGCAGATGTAATTGCCACCAAAAAGGCTGTCTTAATAGTGAGCAGCCGGAGAGGACAGTTATGCAAGGGCTCGAAAGGAGCACACATGAGGAAGGTAAGAACCAGATTAAGATCCCACTGGGGCATAACGAAAGGCACAGGCGGGAACAGATGTACAAGCCCTTTCAAAAACCTCTGTACTATAGGTGATTTAAACAGAGATGGTTGATCAGGCAACTGAAGAAAAGCCGATAAGGCTGCAAGATAGCCCTTAAGAGTCCCCAAGGAGGAACCCTGGGGCGAGAGACAAAATAAACAAAAGGATGTTAGACAGAGAAGAAGAAAGAGGATCAATAGACCTCTCTGAACAATAAGAAACAAAACTTTTCCAACGACAGAGTAGACTTAGTTGAGGGACGCCTGGCTGCCAGAATGACATCACAGACCTCGGGAGGGAGGTCATAAACCATCAACTGTCGCCGCTCAATCTCCACGCATGAAGGTGCAGAGTTGACAGGTTCGGGTGGAGAACCTTCCCCTGCTGCTGCGACAGAAGATCCTCCGAAGAGGCAGCCTGATTGGAGGACCGATGCTCATTTTGAGAAGCTCTGGATACCAAAATCTCCGTGCCCAATCCGGAGCCACAAGGATTACTTGGGCCCGGTCGTATTTGATTTTCTTGAGAACTCTGGGCAGAAGGGGTATAGGCGGAAAAGCGTACAGGAGGCCTGAAATCCACTCGCGACGAAAAGCGTCGCCTAGCGATAGCCCCCTTGGAAACTCCAACGCGCAAAACTGCTGACATTGCGCGTTCTCTGCGGAGGCGAACAGATCTAACCAAGGCTCTCCCCACTGCTGAAAGAGTCCTTGCGCCACCTCCGGATGGAGACACCATTCGTGATCCTCTAAGCATTTTCGGCTGAGTTCGTCTGCTCTGGCGTTCAGAGAACCTGCCAGGTGTTGAACCACCAGGGTCATGCCCTGCTGTTCCAGCCATGTCCAGAAGCGTAAAGCCTCTTGACAAAGGGTCCACGACCCCACACCGCCCTGCTTGTTGCAGTACCACATTGCGGTAGTGTTGTCCGTGAACACCTGCACCACCTTCCCTTTCACAACAGGAAGAAATGCTTTTAATGCTAGCCGGATCGCCCAAAGCTCCAACAAGTTGATGTGGAGCCCAGATTCCGCTGGAGACCAGTGACCTCTGATCTCCACCTCCCCCAGATGGCCGCCCCATCCCAGAAGTGATGCATCTGTCACTACTGTTAGATCAGGTTGGGGAAGGGAGAGGGGTCTGTCCTTGACCCATTCGCAGTTCACTAACCACCACTGCAGATCTTCCGCAGTCCTCTCCGAGATCTGAACCACGTCGGTAAGATTTCCCTGATGCTATGCCCATTGGAACTTCAGGTCCCACTGCAGAGCCCTCATGCGCCATCTGGCATGCTTGACCAAATGGATGCAGGAAGCCATGAGTCCCAGCAGCTTTAAAGTCTGTCTCACCGAAATACAGGATAGAGGCCGAAACATCTGAATCATAACCTGAATATCCTGAACCCGCTGATCGGGAGGATAAGCCCGATACTGCACTGTGTCCAGAACAGCTCCGATGAATGAGAGCTTCTGAGAGGGAGTCAGGTGTGACTTCGGCACATTTATAGTGAACCCCAGCAAATGCAAGAGGTCCGCCGTCATCTGGAGGTGGGTGACGAGAGCCTGAGGCGTAGGAGCCTTCAACGGGAAACATCCTTTATTTCGAGTTTTTTTTTACGAGAGTCGTGGTTAACGAAAGCGCAACAACGCTTTTTTTAACCACGACTCTGTTATTTTGTGCCTTAACTACGTATGTTCTGAACAACGAACATGCGTGGTTAAGGTACAAAGAAGGGAGTTGGCGAAGGAGGACGACGCAGGTGACAAGGGGTCGACAAAGGTAAGTGGTGGGTTTAGGTTTTGGGGAGGGGGTGGGGGGTCAGGGGGTTTTAGGTTTTGGGGTGGGGTTGGGGGGTGGGGCGTTTTTGGTTTTGGGGAGGGGGTGGGGGGTTAGGGGGTTTTAGGTTTTGGGGTGAGGTTGGGGGGGGTGGGGCGTTTTTGGTTTTGGGGAGGGCGTGGGGGGTTAGGGGGTTTTAGGTTTTGAGGTGGGGTTGGGGGGTGGGGCGTTTTTGGTTTTGGGGAGGGGAGGGGGTGGGGGTTAGGGGGTTTTAGGTTTTGGGGTGGGGTTGGGGTTGGGGGGTGGGGCGTTTTTGGTTTTGGGGTGGGGGTTAGGGGGTTTTAGGTTTTGGGGTGGGGTTGGGGGGGTGGGGCGTTTTTGGTTTTGGGGAGGGGGTGGGGGTTAGGGGGTTTTAGGTTTTGGGGTGGGGTTGGGGGGTGGGGCGTTTTTGGTTTTGGGGAGGGGGTGGGGGATAGGGGGTTTTAGGTTTTGGGGTGGGGTTGGGGGGGTGGGATGTTTTTGGTTTTGGGGAGGGGGTGGGGGTCAGGGTGTTTTAGGTTTTGGGGTGGGGTTGGGGGGGTGGGGTGACGGATGTAGGGTGAATGGTGCCTATTAGTAATGATTTTATCAGGAATGCCTTTACAACGAAATATCGTTGTTAAGGCATTCGTGGTAAAATCATTAGTAGTAAGAATGAGGTCGGTGTTCCGACCTCGTTCTTAAGGCACTAGTTGTTTTCAAAGTCGGTGTTCCGTCATACAACCGCCTTCAACAGCCAATCGTCCAGGTAGGGGAAGACTGAAATCCCTGACCTGCGCAAATGAGCTGCCACCACCGCCATCACCTTTGTGAACACCCGAGGGGCACTGGTGAGACCAAAAGGAAGCACGGTAAACTGAAAGTGCTCGTGGCCCACCTTGAACCGCAGGTAACGCCTGTGGCTTGGCAGGATAGGAATATGGAAATACGCATCCTGCAAATCCAACGCTACCATCCAGTCTCCTTGGTATAGGGCAGACAAAACCTGAGCAAGAGTGAGCATCTTGAATTTCTCCTTCTTGAGGAAGAGATTGACGTCCCTTAAATCCAAAATAGGGCGAAGGCCTTTTTTCTTTTTGGGAATCAGGGCTTTGGCGCAGTGGAGGGGTGCTTTGTGGCGGCCGACCTCTGGCCAGACCCTCTGGGTCTGATGGTACCACGACCACGTCCTCTTCTGGGATGCTGTGAAGCCTGAGGACGGTGACTAAACTGTGGCTGGCGTGGTACCACGCCCCTCCCGAAGCCTCGGAAGGGGCGAAAGACAGACTGCTGTCGTGCTGGCGCTGAAAGGCCCACGGATCTGGCCGTGGCTCGAGAATCCTTGAACCTCTCAAGCGTGGAGTCTGTCTTTTCGCCAAAAAGGCGAGAGCCATCAAAGGGCATGTCCATCAAGCTGGAGTGGACATCCCCTGAAAAACCAGTAGAACGTAGCCAGGCGTGGCGACGTAGGGCCACTGACGATGAAATCGCTCTGCCCAGCGAGTCGGTCGTGTCCAAGCCACACCGAATTGTAAACTTGGCTACATCTCTCCCATCCTTTACAGCCTGGGTGAGAGTGTCCCGTACGCCTTCCGGAACCTGGGGCAGCACTTGTGACACCGTATCCCATAAAGTATGGGAATAACGGCCCAATAGGCAAGAGGTGTTTACATACCTCAATGCCAGGCTGGAGGAAGAAAACATCTTCTTCCCAAGATGAATCCCCTCTTGGATTCCCTATCCGGGGGAGCGGAAGGGAAGGCACCACGGGAAGTAGAGGCTTGGACAACCAAGCTCTCAGGAGTGGGGTGTTGTGTCAGGAAATTAGGGTCGCTGGGAGCGGGTCTATGGCGGTGGCTGACCGCCCTGTGCTGGGTTTGGACTACGTACCCAGAAGGACGTCTGTAAGAGCCTCATTGAAGGGCAACAACGGCTCCGATGTTGACACCCCCGGCTGAAGCACTTCTGTCAGGATATTCGTCCTGACTGGCACCGTAGGCAAATCTAGGTCCAAGACCTCAGCTGCCCTACGCACCACCATAGCGAAAGAAGCCCCCTCCTCCGTAGCCACATTAGGAGGAGAGAGCATACCAGTATCTGGAGATGTGTCCAGTCCACTGGCCTCCCCTAGATCCACATACCAGTCCTGCTGCAATCCTGATTCTAAAGGGTCCTCAGACCCCTCCCATTCCTCTCCTGCGTCTGGCTGTTCCAAATAATGCTCAGACAATGATCTGGGCCGAATCGGCTCCGTCGAAGTCGACGTCGTACGACGTCGCTCCAGCTCCGGATCATCCGGAATAAGGAATCGTCGACGTCGGACCCGGCGCCGAAGGAGGTTGACTGTGAGAGAACGAAGCCGCCGGCGTCGAATCCGAAGGGGCCCCTGCTGACCCCACGGGGCCCAAAGACCCACCCGAGGGTACAGACCGCTCAAAGACGAGACGCATGGCCTCGTAGAATTATTTTATTTGAGCAGGGGTCGATACGGTCCCCGGAAAGGGGGGAAGATGCGGATTCGACCCTGATGACGGCTCCGCAGAACCGCACTCGGAACGTCGACGTTCCCTAGACGCCTCGTCGGTCGACGGGCGTGGCAAAGACGAAGTCCGCTTGGACTTCTTCTTCTTGTGCCTCTTACCTTCCGATGACCTTGAATGCGAGGAAGAAGACTTGGGTCACCGGGAGCGGTGCCGCAACCTCCTCCTACTGTGAGACCGTGACCTCCGCGGAGTCGCGCCGACCGAAGACGAATGTCGGGCCGCAAGAATCTTAAGGGATCTCTCCCTCAAGGCCTTCGGCCCCATGGCCCGACAATCGGAGCACGAGGTGGAATCGTGGTCCTTGTCCAGGCACCAAAGACAAACTCGGTGCAGATCCGTCACCGACATGGTGCGATGACACGCACCACACGGCTTGAATCCTGTCTTTCTCGAAGACATGACTCCAAACAGCCAAAAAAGCGTTGACAAACCGTCGAAGCAGGGTAGCTCTTTCCAAAACTGCACTTAACCGGCGCGGACGGAAAAGAACTGACGTACGCGCGCCGAGACGGCGTCTATATAGACAACCGTGACGTCATCGACGACTCCAACGACGCTGACGACGCACGCGGAGCTGGTCGACGCACGCGGATCCAAACGACGCCGTCCGACGGCGCGCGCGCAGGGTACTGCTTAGAAAAAACTCCGGATTCGAAGCTGACGCCAGGGAATTCTAAGGTAAGGAAGCTGCAGCTAGAAGTCTCTATCAGATTGTTCAAATAAGTCTCCTCGTTGTGCATGGATCCCAGAACACCTATATCCAATATATCAGATTGTGAGAGGGTGAAGAGATCAGCATGTCAAATGTAGCGAATCACATTCAAAAACTTATGCAAGAGACATTTTTCAAATATTTGCAGTTTTTGACATGTTAATACATTAATACTGCTGTTCTGAAAACTACAGCACAGCACCAAATAGTACAGCCTAACATGTTCAAATAGGAAAAGAACAGCTTAATCAGCTTACATTATAATTGTTAAAGCAGCACTCTGCCCCTTGAACAGATCAAGGGCTTCCATTTCCCATTATGCCTTGTACTGGCAGTTGCATAACAGTCAGATTTTCATTTTGGCTTGTGTGAGTGGGATCCTAGAACACTTTGGGTAATTTCTCACTTATTTTTGTCAAAACTTCCTCTCGGAACATGCAGCTTTGATTTCTTCACTTGATATCATTTGGTGGTAGGAAGCATTTAGAGGAGTTTTTTCTTTACTTCCATATTTTTCCCTGTCACTATCTCTTCTCCTTACATGAAGTGCTTTTATTTTGTAAGGAAAAAAGCTGGTACAGACCATCACAAGGTCTTTCTCCCAGCTTCACATTCTGTCAAGGAATATGAATTTTGCCAAAAAACAACTTACAATGACAGAGAAGGCATCAGGCTACAAGAGGAGCTGGAAGTCTTCAGGATCAAAGAGAATAAGAAATGTGATAAGACCTCCAGGGAAGTCTCAGCATCTATTGTTAAGGGTCTTCCTCTACTAATGACTCCCATAGAAGCAGATCCAGAAAGACATAACACCAAAAAGACAGTTAAAACCTAATAAATGCTATTGACATTCTTGTTTAATATTGAAGGCTTTGCTGTTGGTGAAGGGTGTGGCTAGTTCACTGTCAGTGACGGAGTCCCTATCAACCTCAATGGCATTTCACCACCATTATTCCACAAGAGGCAAATCCACAATGTTGAAGAATTTAGGACCATCTTCAATGTCACATTTGCCATCAGTCTCTTGCTAACGAATTTAATCTCCTTGTTGACCTTCAAAAGCAGCAACATCTGCAACACCAACAGGTCCAAAAGTACTTTTGCCATCAAAGGCTAGGTTCAAGAAATCATCTGCTGGCTCATCAGTGTGAATGTCCTCAACTGGGATTGACATTCTTTACATTCACTCAATGTCAGGAGAGTGCTACACTTTTACTAAATAAGAACAAGGAAGGATTTATGTAAATCTAACAAGTTGTTTGTTAACTGTGGCCCGCACACTTCGGTTTTGTCTCATCTCTTGTTGGATTGTTTCTTCTATTTCCTCTTATTAATAAATAGCAACAAGGGACATACAGAGCTTATTTCATCAGAAGAGAACTAGCTACAATGGCATGGCTGAGAAATATCCAATTTTCAGACATCTGCAAAGCAGCCACTTGGAAGTTGTAACAAGTCAATACTGTCTTAATTCAGACTGTGGTGTAGGTCAAGCTACTATTGAGGACTCTTCTGTTTGATCAAAAGCAGATAAGGAGAACATTTCTATTCTAATATTTTAATGTCTTAATTCTGACTGTAGTGTAAGTCAAGCGACATTGAGAAATCTTTTTGGCTAATAGTCTATTTCTACAATACTCTAGCTATAAAAACTATTGAGGACTCTTTCTTGTTCTGTTTGATTAAGAGACAATAATTCTAATGTTTATGACTATCATTGAAGATCCTTTGATACAGAAGAAATGGTTACCTACTTGTAGCGCTGGTCCTGCATTGCAGGCATCTCTATTGAAGTCATGAACAGCCAGCCCTGCTCACCAGTTAGATGTTGATCATACAACATACATATTTTGAGAGTTTATTCTGCATTTATCTACAGGTACTTGTTAAAAAGAAGTGACTATGAGGCAAGTGCAAGTAGAAGGTATCATGGAATATGGAAGCCCTTGGTGTCTTAACAGGGCAGAGTGCTGCTTTAACTTTTATAATGTAAGCCTATCAGGCTGCTCTTTTTCTCTCTATTTAGACATGTTAGTCTTAAGGCTGTGTGTTTGGCTTATTTATATGTCACACCCTCACATCATTTGAAATTGAATTTTTCATGGATAAGCTTTTTCAGGGTTGATTATCTGCATTTCTATATGCTAAACGTTTCACTGTTGCATGATCTGGTATACTGGCTGTGAGTGTTTAGGGGTTCCTGCACACACTGGGAAATACTTTTAATGCACTGTGACTTTCATGCAGATAAGTATGATGTGGAATTATGACTACAAGTAAGTAACTCTTTTTTTATTCTATTTTAAAACATCCAGTGTGTCTGATTTAGGGTAGAGCAGTGAAACCAATCAACCATATACACTTTATATTAGATTCCCAACTGCAAAAGCCACCACACCATAATGAAAAGGATGATCGCTTTTAACAGGGTGGCATTAGTTACCTCTGTGATTAATTTCTGAGTAATCATTGATTGTTTCCAAGCTGGATTGGGGGTGGATGAATCAACATTATATGTAATGATACAGGTATACTTGGCCAAGGCGAGGGCTCCCTTTTTATGTCCAATGATTGCAATCCCTTTTAAGATTTTTTAGATTGTGATGAAGTTTGACAGTAGTTGAATAGCTAGTAATACCAGGAGTTGTGAGAGGGGATATCCTTGTCTCATATCTTGACTAAGATAAAAAGTATCTAAGTTGACATTAATAGGTCTGTCTGAAGTTCTTGCAGAATTACATAAGGCCATCACTCTTTTTTTTTAGTTTCTCTGTGACATGGCAAAACCTAATGGCATTATTACTAGTGTCTTTGATTATGACTGTGGTTTAAAAGATGTTTAACAGCCTGTGTATTTGGCATGTTCTTGCAATCCAGATTTAGGAAGGAGTTTTATTGTAAATAGGCTTGAGTTATTTTGTTATAAGTTAATACAATAGTGGCGTCAGCTGACTCAGAATAATTTGAATAGTATACGTTTCACATTATCACAACATACTTTATATAATAGTAGAGAATCCATCAGGATCACAGTCTTTACTTTTCAACAAGGTTTGTATTATTTTCTCAATCATGGGCATACTGATGGGGTTATCCCTCTTGGTGGCAGGTAAATTGACAGTTGTATTTGTCTTTAGGGCTTTTAAACAGCCAGACACCACATTTGATTGTCTGTATATGTGAATTTTCTAGGTTCTTTAATTTCATCCCACATGAGCATATGTCTTTACTCTCCATTGTGAATAAATAAGCTGATTTCCTGAAGAGTATTTGAGTTATTCAATAACTCCTTACTGAATCTCCACTTTCTCTTTTTTTGTGTGGTGTATCACTAAAGCCCGAAGAGAAGGGATACAAGCATTGTCCGACATCATTGTGGGCTTGATATTAACATTGTCTGCTTTTCTGATAGGGTTCCTTTACCAAAATATAAGTTGATTGTAGAGTAGCTTTGGAATGAGAGTAAGTAAAATGTAATCTATCCACTGTTTCGGTTAGAAGTCCTCTAACACATCCTGGAAGTCTAGAGGTCTTCAAAGAGTGTGCATGGCCTTCTCAGATTTTGAGATCCAAAATATACATTGAGATTTGTTTTCTAAAATTCAGTTCTTTGGCAAAAAATAAAGTCACCTTCTATAATTAGTCAACTGTCAGTGGGTATTGTAGCAAGCCTTTGTTCCAGGCCTTTGCAAATTGGTGTATATGCTGTGGGGTTATAGATAATCATACCATATGATTTTTCCCATCTATCTGTAGCTTCACAATCAGGCATCTGCCTTAATCATTCTTTTTACTTGAACTCTTCAAGCATAGATTGTCTTCCACTCACTGAGTTCTCATTCCTTGCATTTCTTTGAAAGACTTTGTAGTTTCAAGTATATCATTCCCTTTTATCCTGCCTCTTCAATAACACACTTTCATCCTTTTAAAGCAATATGTGTTATGATTCAACATTATTAAATCACCAATCAGACATATGTAAATTTATGGGGCCTGATTTAGAATTTGGCTGCCAGAGTACTCTGTCCCAGATGCAGCAGGGTACTTTCTCCAACATATTCTGTGTGCACACCTCTTTTAGGGACAAACAGACCCTAAGCTTTTGACAGAGTAAGAACTGTTTGAGGAACGAAATTAAGCTGCTGACCCTATTTGGGGTGGGTGTTACAAAGTTGTTAGTTATCACAAAGTAGAAGCTTTTGATGAGGGACTGAAAAACACAATTGATGCCTCCCACACCCTGCAATAGGACTCCCATGTTGAGGAAGTCATTATTTGTTGTTTCTCAGAACAGACTCCCACTTTGGGAACGCTGTGACTGTGGTTTATTTCAAGATACAAAGATGACCGCTGAGCTGGTGGTCATCTCTAAAACGTTTATGGACGAAGTACTGTAAGGATGGTAGAGGTAATGTCCTTTATTCTCTCAGTGGACACTACTCCAAGTCAAGATCAGGTACTTGGTTTACATGTTAATAGTGTAAGGTGTGATGCAGGGCTCAAGTTGGAGGCATAGTTACTGCTTTCACTTCGATATAACAGAAACACCTCTTTCCTCATATCCTGCAAGTACTCCAATTTGACACTTGATAAGGGTCCTCATAGATGGCTCTGTGCTCTTTAAACAAATCAGTAGTTCTCTGTGTCCCTTCACCAGCCTCTTTCATCCACGAGGAGCCTTGCAACACAGCAATTACAGTCTAATTCTAGATAAGCCAGACAGTTTTCCACACCTAAGTTTGGTGAGTAATCAGGTGTGGCTCTGGTTTCTTCTTTTTAGAGTAATGCACCATTGTGTGTACATATATCAACATATAATCAGATAAGCTCTCAGCCCATCAGCAAAGAAGAGATGTGCTCATAGCCAACACGTCTGGACTCGTATCCCAAAACAGCCCTGGCACAT
The DNA here is from genome assembly GCF_031143425.1 of Pleurodeles waltl. Lineage (NCBI taxonomy): Eukaryota > Metazoa > Chordata > Amphibia > Caudata > Salamandridae > Pleurodeles > Pleurodeles waltl. The sequence continues at coordinate 739,297,699 of NC_090450.1, read as the reverse complement.
TTTGTCAGACCAGCCCCCACAGGGTGCATAGCGAGCGAGCCTGGCCAATACAGTGGGGCTTTGGGGGTTCTCCTGCCGAGACAATTTTGTGAAAATGGAAAAAACAGTGCATTCTACAACACGTTTCATTATATATTGAATTGTATTGGTTTTTAAAGCATACTAAATCAGGACTTTACAGTGCAACAGGTACAACCATCTTTATTGGAGCTCTTCAATGATCCCCTCACCATCACCCTCTAACAGTGCCTCTCATCTCTCCATAGCCCCTCTCTCACATGTATTAAATTTGTTTAATAGCACCTCTCATATCAGCATAGGATGTTGGAGCACTTTACATCCTACACACATACAGAGGCAATAAATCATACATGTGTAAATCAGTGTAGAAAAATGTTTCATAAGACAAAGAGGACCAAAAGGTATAGAATTCAAGTCATCTATATTGGTAGGTATTTTTAAGGGCACATTTTATCCGTGTCAGCATAACCTCAGAATTATGAACGTACCACAGTGGTTAGGGTTGACTTTACTAATAACAATCTATTTCTACCCAAACAGAACATTTTTTAGCAAAATTAGGATAATCAAAGACTGTGATAAAAACATAACGTTCTTATCTGCACAGTGCAATTTGCATGCAGCTCTTTAATGGGAGGTCATAGCTCACTGTGCTAGTTTATGATTGTAACTTATGAACTACACAGCAGTATCTCACTGAGAACTGCACATAAAATACTCTTCTGTAATCTGCATAGTACACATTCTTTGCAGCAGACATATTCACTATCTGCACTACATTAGATAAGTCAAAACTGCTTCTAGACAAGACTTAGGCGGTCATTCTGACATGCGGTCACCGCCAAATGGCCGCTCCGCGGTGAGGAGACCGCAGATGCCATTCTGGCTTTCCCGCTGGGCCGGCGGCCGACCGGCAAAAGGGCGCCCGACGGCCCAGCGGGAAAGACCCTGCAACAAGGAAGCCGGCTCCGAATGGAGCCGGCGGAGTTGCAGGGGTGCGACGGGTGCAGTGGCACCCGTCGCGATTTTCACTGTCTGCAAAGCAGACAGTGAAAATCCTTATGGGGCCCTGTTAGGGGGCCCCTGCACTGCCCATGCAATGGCCCTGGAAGCACCGCCAGCCTGTTGGCGGTGCTTCCGTGGTCCCCGGCCCTGGCGGTCATGGACCGCCAGGGTCGGAATGACCCCCTTAATCTCTCCCCAGCAGTTACATCACCAGAGTTATCTTGGCACTTTTGTTGTTGCCCGAAAACTGTTGGATATAGGAGGAACTCTGCAGTGCTTTTAAAAACTGCTACAAAACCGCTCCTCCCCTCCCAGTAACAAAAGCGGCCCCAATCTTCCAGCTTCCCAGGAAAACGCCCAGTGCCTGGTATGGCCAATACGACCCTTATAGCCAACTCATAATATGATACTTCGGACCAGAGAAAATATGTTGATGCTCATATATCCATTTCAAAAGCAGAACGGCTGTCCTGGTTCATGAAAATAATATTTCTTTCCTTTGAATGTAGTCATCATCCTGAAAAGTCCAGCGCAGGACAACGCAGTACTCATGTCTCATCTGTTTCTTTAGTTTGAAGCATTTCATTTGCGCCTTCCTGAGATATTCCAAAGCACTAAAATATTACAGTTCTCAAGCTCCTCCAAATAAACTGGAGAGGTGATGTCTTTTCTAATAGATTGACATGAGTTGGAAACGTAGTGATCTAAATCTGAGAGCTTCTGGAAACCTTTCTATCTGCGCAAGAGAACCATATATGTGCTTTTTTGACCTCAAATTATTTCAGGAATGCGATGGCCAGTGTACACTGGATCTATGAATCCAAGAACAATTCCACACAAGTACACTGCATTGTGGCATCCCTCCAATAATCCGAAAAACTGTAACTTTCTTCTCCAGTTTATCACTAATATCTGGTAGCCTTCACACTTTTGATTCTGTTTTCATAATGCGTTGGAGGGACCTTTATATTCCTTCGTGATGCTTGTCTTCACCTCATTAATCAGACATATTTATTTTAGTACTCTTGGTGAAATCTCTCATAGGAGCAAATACTTTCATAACAATCTCCATACTAAATGTAGTTTTTTTCTTTGATGGAAGAGGTAAGTCTAGGTGTTCCAGCTGGTGTTTTCAGATGCTTTTCTTCAAACATTTCTTCACAGCATTTTGTAGATATGCCAATGGTTCTCTCTTTTTCGGACGTTGCTTGATTTACACTGGATAATCCGACCTTGGTGTACGTGGGTATAATAATGCAGGTTTACAAATTAGCTTTAAGTCACATACTCCAGGATTTTGGGTATTGTTTCTCCATCGATCTGAGTGTGGGCAAGTGAAGTGGAACTGATGCATATTTATGTCATAACAGATTTGTTACTACGTTGCATATAGAGATAAATAGTAAATGTATCTTGGGTTGTAGGTAAAGAGAGAATAAGACAGGGAAACTGAGGCAACAAGATCTGCTTGATTGCAGTTTGGTAAAACAGCATCAGAGCTGGTCAAAACATAGCCACCATTGTAGTGTTCCAGGTTGTGTTGAAAGAAAATTATAAATCTGAGGGAGACACAATTTCTTCTTGAATGACCACATCTGATAGCAGTATATTATTTCAAAAGCTCATTTCATTGGCTTCATAAGACCATAAGTTAATTATCTTCCTTCCTTGATGGAGCACAGCTGTTTATCCTGCCAGAGGTCTTCAATAAGGGTCGACCCATACAGTAAATCAGGTGGCAGTGCTGAGAGGCTATCTGCTTACTCCAAACTGTGAAGTTTTGCTGATGAAGGCAGAGTCATGGTCATATAATGTTTAATGAGGACTCAAATCCCTCCAGCTGCGGGGGACACTTGCAAATCAAAATCTCTGTAGAAGGCTAGCAATAGCACATAATTTGATGCTTATTTAATGGGCTCAGACAAGGAGATGAACCATTGGGCAACTATCAAGGGAGTGGTTGTTTGATGGTTGAACTCCCTACTGATCTCATTGTAAGTACAGGCCATGCCTCACTTGAGTTTAGCATTTAATGCAATTTTTCAATATCTTCCTCAGTTTCGAAGAAATATCACATCAGTTTTGTCACCAGGACAGCATACAATTTGGGATTACAGTATGACACCATCCTTTTATTCCATGCAGCACCATTGAAACTACAGATCAGAGCTGTTATCATAATGGAATGTGTAGAAACATGCGCTTTGGAGATCTATGGAAAAGCAGTGGAGAAAATTCAATTTGCTACTAGTTGCATCTAAGACGTGGTTGTTACTGTACCATGGTTTGTATTGGTTTCAGCTTATATTCAAATTAACCACTAGAAACCTGTTAGGCCTGTCAGCCTTAGGGTGGTATTCTCCCAAACATTTTACTTAATCCCCTCCTATTTTTGCTGAATTCAATTTTGTTGGCCTTGGGACTTTGCGCACTTTACCACTGTTAACCAGTACCAAGTGCTTGTGCTCATGCCCTAAAACATGGTAATATTGGCTTAGATCCTGATTGGCCTATTTAGCTTACTTAAAAGACTCTAGTATAGAGTATACCATATTGCCAGGGCTGGTAAACTACATGCTAATGGTGGGCCTGCAGCAGTTATTGTACCACCCACTTAAGAAGCCCTTTAAACATGGCCCAGGCCTGCCATTGCAACCTGTATGCAGTTTTAATCTGCCAATTCAACTTGCCAAAATGTCCCTTTGCCAAGCCTTTTATGTTTTACCTGCTCTGGTAGTGAAAAACGCACAATTTATTTTTCACTACTTAAAGGCCTACCTCTCCCATTGGATAACACTGGTTTACATGTTACTTTAAATACGTGATAACTTGTTTAGGAGCAGGTAGAAATGTAATGATTGGTGTCTAGGACATTGTAATTTAAAATCTTCTTTAATGGTAAAGTTGAATCTTAAGCCACAGGTCTGAAATTGCCACTTGTAGGAAGTTGGCATTTTCTTGTCCTAACCATTTGGTGCCTGCATCCTGTTTCCTGGGTCACATGACTAGGTGTAGTTGGCAGTTTGCCTCTGTGTATTCCTCCCAGACAGCCTCACAATTAAGGGACTGGATGTTGGCAAGATAGACCGTCCAAGGCAGGATGGAGGGGGCCGAGCTGTGCACATCCCTACTTGCACTTTAAGGGCACTCTCTCAGCTCACATACAAAGAATTTCACTCTAGCCTTTTGTGCCTGCAGACAGGCTGGGAGCAGGGCATGGAGGCAGAAAATTCCAGTCACCTCTATTGGTGAAAAACTCGAGAAGTTTCTTCTACTTCAAAACTAGCATCTGGTATAACAGTATGACCCACAGACCCACTCTTCAGTTCACTTCTGGACCTGCAGAAAGGACTCTCAGAGGACTACCCTGTTGCTTCTGGCCGGCTGTGTCCTTCAGAGGAGTGCCCTGCTGCACCAAGAGGAATGCCCTGCTGCTTCAAGCCTACCCTGTAGCCTCATAGGACTGCCCTGCTGTATTCCTACTTGAACCCAAAACTTCCAGAGTCACTCCAAGGACAAGTTGACTGGCCTCCTGATCAGAACCTTAGGGACAGAAAAGGCTCCAACCATCTTGAACCTGCACTTGGACCCAGCCTCAATGAGTCTTAACCCTCCACGAGAGAAGATTGGGACCTGCCTGCTCACGATCCACCCAAGGAGCATCGCCGATTGGCCTGACTTTCGGCAGCTCCAGCTACATTCTTCTCCATAGCTCCAAATCCTGTTCAGCAGCCCCTTGCAGATCAGACATCTTGGAGCCCTTACTGGCTACAGCCTGCAGCTTCATCTTACTGGAGATTTTCAACTTTCATAAAAGAGAACAAGTCCAAACATAGAAAACTTCACTGCGGTTTCGTCCACATCAACAACGCCTCCTCCTCCGACATGGCCAGCTGCCTTTCTTAGCTGAACTACAGTTTCCCAGACCTTTTTCTTTACAAATTCTTAAGTACAAAGGTAAGCGGAGACCGGGGCCAATCCACCTTGAGTATCCGATCCATGCTCCATTGTGGTCTGCCATAACTTTTGACTTAGCCCTGGTCTTGCATGACTAGATGTCCACGGTTGGCACCTTTTAGGCGCTATTTTTCACTTTAAACTTTAAAAAGTCACAACTCCAGATTTGCTGACTCGATTTTTGTTGTTTTGGTGTCAAGTAGTTTAGTAAATTTGACAGTTTGAGTGCTGTGTAAATACTAATTGTACAGGGTAATTTAGTGACTTTTTGTGGTTCACCCTGACAAATATTTTGGCTAATGCTTGAGTAGGGTTTCACCCCCCTCAACCAACAATCCAAATTCTCACAAACCTCAACTTTTATTACAGTCGACATGACATGCATAGGCCAGTGTACAAAAACGCTGATGCCAAAGATGAATTCAGTCTAAATAATTTGTAACTCGTCAACTCCAGTTTACCTGGGTGGTCCTGTACCACTATTCTTCTACCCAGCACTAGTGAATTACAGACCACAGAGAACATTAAAGCAAAGGTCATCTGCATTGACGTTTAGTAGCTGTGAAAATCTTATAGTTGTCTTCTTACGTTTTGAGGTAACAAGTGTAATCCATGATTTGGGAATGTCACAGACTTTTCAAAAACCTAAGAACAGGCACAGACGTGGGCCTGATTTGAAGGAGGGTGTTAATGAAAAATCTCCAATCTTTCCAAAATGTTGAATCACCTGTCTGCACATTTGGCTGTGTAACCACCCTATTTAGTGGAATCTAGGTGGCAGGCACACTACTGGAAGAGACACCTCAGACTCTGCCCTTCCAGGCATGATGGTGGAAAAGCTTCCCAGTCTAGGGTGAATAGTCTCTTGTTGTTAACTTGATGAAATACCATCATGGAAATGGTGGTGAACTTTCAGGAAAAGGCAAAAAGTGAAAATACTGAATACATGCCATCATGTTAAAGAATTTACTAAAAAGGAACTCGGCTTGAGGCACTTTTTAGGTGTCTGCATTTTTTACAGTTGCGGTAAAGTGGCGGGCGGTGCAGGGTGGTGCGGGTTGGGTAGGGGGCGGGAGGACAAAATAAAGAAAAAGAAAAAAATAAACTTACCTGAATCACCGCCACAACGCTGTTCTTTAGGCTCCACTGAAGGCATAGGCTCCCAGCCTGACTTGCGGCCAATCCTAAGGCTGCTCTCATGCTGTTGGCAGCATGAGAGCAGCCTCAGGATTGGCCTGAGTGCCCTGGCTTTGCGCTCCCAGGCAGACTGTGGAGCCTTTGCCTGCTGTCTCCAACCTGGCAACGTAACTCAGGTTGGAGACAGCTCAGTGCACGTGTGTTTGGCCATCCTGAGATGGCCAGCCAAACACACATGCGCACTGAGGGGAGTGCACACCACTCCACCCCCAAGACTGTCATCCCCCATGCCCCCACTCTCTTCAAAATAAAACTAATAATTGCTGTTTTTATTTTTTAAAGTTTTGCAGCAGCTGCTGCTGACGGGGGATGGGTTGGTACTCCTCCGCCATGGGGGAGGAGCCGCTGCTGATTTTTTAGCAGAATTTCCACCAGCATTGATTGTTTATCAAAATGGTTCTCCCACACATTTTCTCCACTAAAAGTGGATTCAGGCACTTTAGTAGAGAGATGTCTGCAGCTCCTGTTGCTCTGACTGTCAAAATTTCAGCCTTCTCCGTTGCAGAGGCTCTCAGTCTGCCAACTTGTTTAAAAGAAAATTCATCAGACGAATTGTAGAAGATGTTATTAAGGCAGCAAGGAAGCATTTTCATAGTGACAATGCTTTATAATGTAGTGTAAGATTTATAAAGACTGTATCAAAATTATTGGTGCAATTTGGACTGCTTGGAGGAAAATATAAAATGTTTCAAAGTAACATCACTCTTCTTGCAGGGAAAACGCAGAAAACATGTATTTTTTCTCTGAATTGGCCTTGACCCTAAACGAACCTGAAGAGGGTGTAGCTCCTACTGACAGCCGGCTACGACCTGATCAACGACTCATGGAAAATGGCAAGTGGGATGAAGCTAATGCTGAGAAACAGCGTCTGGAAGAGAAACAAAGGGCTGTTCGTCGGCAACGGGAGACAGAAGCTGGTGAGGCCCTAGAAGAAGGTGAGATAGTAGCAGGGGAGTAGCTTGGTCTATAAGATTGGGGAGTGAGCTGCATATTTACCAACAATCACCCTGGGATATCTTGTTAAAACGTATTACATGACAAAAACGACATGAGGAGGGCATAAGGGGTAGTGAAAACAGAGAGGAAGGCAGATGTTAGGGGCACTTCAAACACACCATTTTTCCATCAACAATTTTTTCTGGCCTTTAAAACAGAGAGAGAGAGCGAGAGAGTGTGTGTGTGTTTTTGTCAGGGTGGTCTTGTGAAAATCCCAGGTGAAATCCGACAGACACTTCACTACACCCGGCTGAAAGCACTTGTAGCCAACTATTTACAACAAAATACATTTTTAGGGCGGTGTAACACACCAAACACTCCCCTGAAGCTACGCTCCTAGATATTAGACTTTTCAGTAAGAATCCAAGGTTTAACGAACAGAAATATCTTCTGGATGTACCTGATAGCGTTTTGTATATGTTTCTACCTATCAACTAAGTGATCTCCTACCCTTATGTTGACTTGAAAAGCTTACCTTCATGAGCTATCTGTTTTCTAATTTTAATTTTCAGATCTCGAGAGGGGGTCCATGTGTTATTTTATTAAAAATTAATCATCTTTCAGATAAGCTAACGGTGTCTCACAAATGTTCATTGTGGAGTGTTTGCTCAAGCTCGGCCCCTGCCACCCAGAGGGCCAGCAAGGGCAATCCAAGCCAGCTTCCTTAACGTTTGTGATAGAGCTGACTTCCTGAGGAGTGGAACAACCAGGCTTTCTGAGGGGCTCATGACATGAGTGCTCCTGAATTACACAAACAGGTTTAAAGACAGCAAAATCATTTGAGGCAGGGGAATGCTGAGACTGAGAGAGGCAGTACTGAGGTACATACTACTCTACCATGTTGACAGGATGGACAGGAATAGGAACACGCCTGGGTTTGACTGGAGGGTTAAACATTCATTGGCAAAGCCAAATGGTCTCTGCAATCCTAGAGGGATTGGCATTGGCGTTGTCACTGTTAATGTCTTTTAGCCATGTTTAGCCATAGTCCCTCTACAAGTTAACCAGATAGCTGGATAGATAGATAGATAAAAGATAGATATATAAAGATAGATAAAAGATAGATAAATAACAATAGATAGATAACAATAGATAAAAAGGTAGATAGATAAAACATAGATAGATGGATATATAAAGATATACGGGGTCATTCCTACATTGGTGGGCAGCGGTCGCCGCCCGCCAAGCGGGAACCGCCACTTGGCTGCTCCGCGGTCAAAAGACCGCGGAGGCCATTCTGGCTTTCCCGCTGGGCCGGCGGGCGCCCGCCAAGGGAGCGCCCGCCGGCCCAGCGGGAAAGGCCCTGCAACCCAGAAGCCGGCTCCGAATGGAGCCGGCGGTGTTGCAGGGGTGCGACGGGTGCAGTTGCACCCGTCGCGATTTTCACTGTCTGCTAAGCAGACAGTGAAAATCATGCTGGGGCCCTGTTAGGGGGCTCCTGCACTGCCCATGCCAGTGGCATGGGCAGTGCAGGGGGCCCCACGACACCCGTTCCCGCCATCCTGTTCCTGGCGGTAAAAACCGCAGGAACAGGATGGCGGGAAGGGGGTCGGAATCTCCATGGCGGCGCTGCTTGCAGCGCCGCCTTGGAGATTCAGCCCAGACAGGGGAAATCCGGCGGGAAACCGCCGGATCCCCTTTTCTGACCGCGGCTTTACCGCCGCGGTCAGAATGGGCAGGGAAGCACCACCAGCCTGTTGGCGGTGCTTCCGTCATTTTAGCCCTGGCGGTCGCGGACCGCCAGGGTTAGAATGACCCCCATAGTTTTTACAATATTAAGCACAATAATAACCAGGAAAAGAAAAATTATATAGGAGCAAGGAAGTAAAGGAAATCACTGGACCAAGCAGACACTATGTTGCCACGGAAGCAAGAACATTACATAACCTATTTTCACTGCTGTGGTAGTTATCATAAGGTTCTTCACATGCTGTTATCTTTTTAACCTCAACATAATTTTTGATGTGTGCAGATGATAGCCCATCCTACTGTGAAAAAGGGCAGATATTGCAAACGCTTGTTGTTGGTTTTTTTGTAATTCTCACTATCTCACTGAACATCTGGCTGCAAAAAATCTCATTTCATAAACATAGGCACGGGCAGACACATTCTGCTACAAAAAAACAAGCTGTCCTTTACCTTAGAGCTTCTGCTGCTATGAACAAGAGACTCGAAAGGTCGGATAGGTTTGAAGTTTGCACACTACTCCAAAAACATTTTACTTTATAGCAAATAAGTTTTAAACACTTTGGTTAGAATTAGGAATGTTTTGCTATCAGGGAAAGAAAAGTAGGAAGGAATAAAAAAACACATAGTAAACAAAATCATAACCCGAGAGTCAGGCAGAACTGAGAACAAGTTTTGGGGTTGCAGTCAGGTTTTCATGCGCAGTTTTTATATGGCAGTTTTTCTGCGATTTATATTTAGTTTTATGTTTTGTTCGAGTTGTGCTGTTGCACTGTGTTATGTAGCATGATGTTTTGGTGTCTGGTCTAGGTTAGCAAAATGACAAAGAACTGCATAGTGATTTGTGTTCGGTCAGATCTTATCTTAAGCAGTGTTTGCCATTATGGCACATTTTAAAACTGCATGTAGGGGATTTTGTTGTTTGTGCTCTTTGACAAGCATTGTAAAAAGAATTATGGGGGCAAAAGTAGGCCGGAAACAGAAAATGCAGTGAAGTACAGCTCAGCTTATAAAGCAGGAGCCTGTGCTTTAACCCCGCAGTCTGGCTTACCAGATTGACTTGGCAGTGTAAAGGCCTGCCTTTCCTACAAGGGGAGGAGGAGGGGAACAGGATGGTTATCACATGGGTGGCCTGAAAGAGAGATGCCGTCTGCCTGGCAGGAGAAAGTGGTCAGTAGTTCTCTCTCTCGGAAACAACATACAGGGAAACATAATACACAGTAAATTGAAGTGAATCTCTGAAAGACAGAGCTCGTGCATTAACCCCACGGTCTGACCTACCACAGTGACTGAAAGTGGGAAGACCTACCTTTCCTGTAAGGGGAGGAGGAGAAGGCGAATACGATGGTCGTCACATGCGAGGCCTTAAAGAAAGGCACTGTTCGCCTGGCAGGAGAAATTGATCAGGAGTTCTCACTCTCAAACACAACACACAGGGAAACATAAAACACAGCGAAGTGAAGCTCAGTTCAGAAAGCCAGAGCACACGCATTAACCCCACAGTGTGACCTACTAGAATGACTCAGCAGTGGGAAGGCCTGCCTTTCCGGCAAGGGGAGGGGTAAGAGGCAAATAGGATGGTTATGGCATGCGAGGCCTTTAAGAGCGGTGCCAGCCGCCTTGCAGGAGAAAGCGATCAGGAGTTCTCGCTCTTAGAAATAACACATCTGGTGAAAGATTTCCAGCCTTTTTTAGCTCTAAGATAACTGTGGCTTTGCATTCATTAGTGCGTGTGCAGACATACAATAACGGCAAATGGAAAAGGGAGCGAGTGAAACCACAATGAAAATGGAAGGAGCTAGGGGCACCAAAGCTGAACATGCACCCACAGAAGAGCAGGAAACCAAAAAAAAAAATAGTCACACAAAATTAACAGGTAAACAACCAAAGCATAAAGATACAGTACTTGGGAGGAAACAAACCACAAAAAGGAGGGACAAAGAAGGATAATTCACCATTAGCAAGTAAGCATTTTTAAAGGACAATGGAAGGAATGAATAAAAAGGCAATGGGCGGGCTGAAGCCCACAAAGTATATACAACATGTCTTAAAGAGCCAGCACAAGAGCTGTCTAGCCAAGGCTTAAAAAGGTTTGGAAAAAGGGAAACATAAGCTGATTCAAAATAGAGGCGGAAAGACAAACTGTGATCACCGGATAGTGAACAAGCAAACACAAAAACTGTGGGAAAGCATTCTGTAGATGGAATCGTAGTGAATGACGATGCCATGTTTTTCCTGCAGAGCAAAGTAACACTAACTGAGGGGCCTACATCAGCCTGAAAAACTAAAGTCAAGGCAGTCTTAGGCCGACCAAACACACACGCATACTTAGGTTTCTCCAGCCCGGCTGTGTTGAACAGCCAGGCTGGAGAAACTGCATAGACCTCAGGGCTGTGTCTGAGCAGCTGGCCAAGCCGATCAGACCAATCCTAACGCTGCCTTCATGCTATGTTTAGCATGAAAGCAGCACTAGGTTTCCTGGGGAGCCTGTGCTGGTGTCCCAGTGAATGCTGGGACCCCAAACATCAGGAGCAGAGGAGCGCCAGGAGGCAGGAGACGGCAGGAAAGATAAATGCATTTTTTTAAATTGTTTGTTTTTGCATCCCCTTCAAAATCCCCTCCGGCCCCACCCGCCTTGACATTATCGGTCACCACTGTTTTTTTAATACCAGGTAAGAGTTAATTTGAACGGTTTAAATGTGCAGTTTCAAACTAAATATTATGTCTCAATGAAAATCACGTTTGCTGTATGTTTTAAAAAAGTGGTGAATAAAGAGAAACTTTCTGTTTATTTCCCTGTGCTTTCTGGATCGTTTAGAAACATCTTCTCTAGTAATAGATTGAGATAAACGATGTAGAGCAGATTTTGTGTCAGCAGATCGTGAACTTTACCTTTTGTGTGGCTGATGGAGCTGGCGGAAGTCTTGTGGTGCTGCTCCCCATGCTGCCTTCCAGGTAGAATGACAGTTGATCTGAACAAAGATCATCATTCTAAACTGCCCCCTCACAGGAGTAGAACATAGTTTGGTATGGACTAAACATAGCCTTTTTCGAGAAAAAAGACATTACTCTAAAAGGTTTCGTTCAACCATACAACCCAATGTTAAATACAGAGTTCGATAAAAACGTTTCCATTACATTGTAACGATCACAATGTAGTTCGAGGAAAACATTGTCCATGAATTCACATACAACCCCTAGAGACAAGAAACATAACCTGGGAAAAGCATAAGATAACTTGAATAGGTATTCTCACACATCATAAAGACCAATACCACATGGTGATGTGCACTAGTCTGGGAAAATGCTTGGATGACCACTGAGCAGAGAAAACCCCAGAGACTTGTGGGGAGAGTGACAAAGGAGTCCAGCACCGCTACACAAAAAGAGAATAACGGACTATATCACCAATACTTATAAACCTTGCATGGCCGACGGGCAACAGAAGATCATGAAAGATAAAACGACACACAAAACGCGCTTTACCTTCATATTAACAGCCATTAAATAAATCATTAGCATGAGATGATTAGAGAGCCACACTTTTTTTTAAACATCCGTATAGTTGTTTTTTAAATTATTTGCAGAAAAACTATACAAACAATTGAAACCTCTCCAATGCTTCAATAAAATCACGTACATTATGGTCGAGGAGAAATACACTAATTTTACCATGCAACATAGCAGTAAGAAAGGAGTACAAACTGTTACGGGGCTGATTCGGTGTGGTGTCCACTGTCGTGATAGGCAAGTCCGCAGCTAGTGTGATGATTGGTGCCTCGCCTCTAATCCTTAATTTTGGTGAGCAATAGATAGGGTGAGCTCCCCTGGGGCCAAGATATATAAGGGTGAGGTGAAATAGCACGATGGAGAGAATCTTCAGAGGAGTGAGCAGGTGCTCGAGTCGCCCCCGCCCGATTTCAATGTTCAGGCCGACTAGTTGCAAAGAGCAACATGGGCGTGAGTAACTAGGTGTTGATGTATGGTGGGATACAAGGAGAAGATCAGCTTTCGATGCTCCTCATAGGGGGTGAGTGTCATCTTCTGCCTCCAAGTTAAGGATGTGGGTGTCCCAGTACCCCCACTCCCGACCTGATCAGGCCTAGAGAGCTGAGCATGTGAGGTGTGCTAGCTTCGAGTACAGAGCCACACTTAAGGAAATGCCTGGTAGCAAAACTCCAGGAACAAACGACCTCCTGCTGAGTTCTATAAATGTGCAACAAACATACTGGTAAGTAAGCTGGTGCAGGTCTTGGAGGAAGCAATAGAGGGAGGCAGACTGCTGGACTTGATGCAAGAAGCAACCATCATAATGATACTAAAGCCTAATGAACCTGTGATAGACTATCAATCTTATCGACTACTATCAATGATCAATACCAATATTAAAATGTTTAGGAAGGCGCTAGCTGGTAGATTAAGGAGTGTGAACCCCAGTGCTTAATTTGAGACGGTGGTTTCCAGTGCTCGGCACAAGCACTTAATTATCAACACTAGCACTTAATTATCAACAAAGGAAGTACCTTAACGTTGTCTCACTCACATGCACAAAGATGGGCATCAGAGCCACATAATGGGCAAAGATACCTAGAAATATAGCAGCTACCTAAGATCAGGCAGCTGGCAAGCATACACCAGAGCAGCATGAAATACATCGCAAAGTCCATTGGAACATGCATCCATTCTCCTAATGTTCCACACAAATCCATAACAGGATCTACCCCATATAATCCATTACAAAACAATACACTACTCATACTGCAATTTTGCCATTCTCTATTGAATAACTCACTTCTTAGCAATATAAATCAACCATATTCAATATCAACAGACCACATTGAGCCTGGTCAAAAAGAATCAGAGGCACCTACACTCAGAAGGCACTTTAGAACCATACAAATGTTGGAATGTGCTACATAAACATACACAATACAGCATAACTTAACACAATCAGCTGCCGCTATTGTGGTCAGCCTTTAGCTAACATGTACTTACCACTAGGAAAATAGAGCACAAAAAACACAGCAAATGGTGTCAGAACATCTGGGCTACTGCACATCACTTGCAAACATGTGTGGGTGCTGCAGGCACTCTGGGATAATCAGTAGATGCACCTTCTAGAAGTGACCTAGGATATATATTATGCCCACGTCCCTTGGTCCTGGTTCTATTCATCTGCAGGCCATCCTGCTGTCAGCTAGGCAGACGTGTCAGTTGAGTCAGGAGAAGCAGGTATGGACTGCTCATATGTCATTCTGTACCTTGTTTTCCTCGGTTGTTTAGACTGATTTGCGCAAAATTGAGGACTTGCAACATACCTCCATTCTCATGGCATTGAAGCACATATATGCCTGTGTTGATGACAGATGTAGGTATTGTTAGCGACCAACCTACCTGCTGATTAGCTGCTGTCTGGGTGGAGGCCGGCTGGTAGACTGCTTCTGCCTTTACTAACAGGTATTTGGTTGGTTTCTGGCTGGCAGTCTGCTGTCTGTTTACATAATTGTTAGGTGGCAGATGGTTCCTGCTTGCCTGATGATTGGCTGCTTCCTGGCTGACTGGACCAGTTTCTACTTCCTAGGTGGAAAGTGCCTACTTCCTGACTCCTTTCTGTCTGAATTGTCTATGTTGGATGGATCTCAGATAGTCTGCCCAAGTTACAGGTAGACATCCCTTTTGATGGTGTAGATATGCTACCAGAATCACATTTGCTGCACGGTCATCTGGATCATTGGGGTTGTCAAACTCCTCTCCTATAACTTCATGCATGCCACCGGTAATGAAGAAGGCGCATCATGAGTGTCTGTACAAAGACATATAGGGGGTCATTCTAACCCTGGCGGTCCAAGACCGCCAGGGCTAAAATGACGGGGGCACCGCCAACAGGCTGGCGGTGCCCCGCTGGGCATTCTGACCGCGGCGGTTTGACCGCGGTCAGAAGTGGAAAACCGGCAGTCTCCCGCCGGTTTTCCGCTGCCCATTTGAATCCTCCATGGCGGCGCAGCTCGCTGCGCCGCCATGGGGATTCTGACAGCCCATACCGCCATCCTGTTCCTGGTGGTTCGCCCGCCAGGAACAGGATGGCGGTATGGGTTGTCGTGGGGCCCCAGGGGGCCCCTGCAGTGCCCATGCCAATGGAATGGGCACTGCAGGGGCCCCCGTAAGAGGGCCCCACAAAGAATTTCACTGTCTGCATTGCAGACAGTGAAATTCGCGACGGGTGCCACTGCACCCGTCGCACCTTCCCACTCCGCCGGCTCCATTTGGAGCCGGCGTCCTCGTGGGAAGGTTGTTTTACACTGGGCTGGCGGGCGGCCTTTTGGCGGTCGCCCGCCAGCCCAGTGTAAAACCCAGAATACCCGCAGCGGTCTAATGACCGCGGTGCGGTATTCTGGAGGGGGGAACTCTGGCGGGCGACCTCCGCCGCCCGCCAGGGTGAGAATCACCCCCATAATACTCTGTCATCCTGTATATACATTGTTGCCTTTATGGGTTTGTGTTAGAGGTAGACACTTGACATCATTTGATCTGCTCATGTTTTCACTCCCTTTATACTTGAATGACAGTGTGCACCACCTTCTTCCATGGCCTGAGTATGAGGAGAGTGGTATAATGAACCCTAGTGTATACACATTAGCAAAGGAGGCAGCAATCTCTGCATGATAAGCTGAAGTTGGGGATCATAACAGCTTCCATTTGTCCCTGCAGCTCTGCTATTCCAGTGCATAAATCTGAAGGAGGACTACAGGTAGGATGTTGGAAGATTTGCTGTGAGTGAAATATTAGTTCGAATGACTCGAGTGGAGTGAAGAGCCTGGGTGTGTTTACATATGCGTCTGCATATGTGTGTGTCTGGGTGTGTGTGTCAGTGTCCATTTGTGTCTAGTGAAGGGAATGCGTATGGTTGTGTGACGTTGTGTATTCATTGGAAGGGATGTTAATCAGGCTCATACATAACATAATTATGATCCTGGTACAATGGTCACCCTGCTTGCATTACTTTTATGGGGATTCTTCACATAATTATGGCAATGCCCAGAATGATGGTGGCTATCTTGGATGAATTATGGGCATTTCTGGCATAATTGGGTGAACGCAGTCATATTTATAGCCCCTGTATAGCAGTGTACATCTTTGAGATATAGCAGACATTCTTGGCATAGCTGTGCTAATCCCTGGCATAATGGTGCCTACCCTTAACATATTCTGGGCATTCTTAACATAACTATGGCTGTCTCTCTTTTAATGTTACCCATGCTTCACATATTGTGGACACTTTTGATATTCTTGTGGTTTTTCATGTCAGAATGCAGTCCTAGGCATAATTGTGGCCATCACTAACACATTGTTTCTGATGGATACACCTACCTGTGTATTCCTCACCTAAAGAATTCTCCCCTCGCGCCAGCTTCAATGGAAATTTCTTCTAGCTCTGCACGTCGACGATGACGTCACAATAGCCCGACTCCACGCAACGCCGTATGAAATCATCTAGGCAATAAGAAGCCCTCGTCGATGTGCAGACGTCAGTTCCCTTTTTTCCGTGCCTTCGAATAACGTTTTTTCTTCGAGGTTAACAGGGACCTAGAGTTGCACATCTGTAGTTACAATGTCGCAGCCAAGAAAATAGGGCTGGTGCCTTAGTTCCGACCATGAGGTCGAGTCATGCTGTTCCTGCCAGCTCATGGGCCCTAAGGTGCTTAAGGAAAGAGAGGCTAAATTGTTCCTGGCCCGTTCCAAGAAGAGGAAGGAAAGGTGGCATCGGAGAGAGTCCTCTTCAAAATCTTCGAGGACTCATCGTCGTCATGGAGACTCTCAGCGCCGTCACGACTCTCGGCGCCGATCGAGTAGAGGTCGGTCCAGGTCCAGATCTGCATCTCCATCAGCTCGGCGCCGTCCGACGTGGGAGATTAGCCCGACCGTCACTCCTCCGCCTCCTACGGCTCCGACTTCACCTTTGTCGGTGTTTGAAGTCGAGCCTCTTCAAGAACCGGCGGCTTCTCCGGAGCAGGAGTTGCCTGGCCCATCATCGGCTTCTATGCCGGCGCCTACAGCGCAAACATGCCCAGCTTTCCCGCCGCAGGGTACGGATCCTGCGGCATTTTTAAATGCCATGTTCAATATCTTTTCCACCATGGCGCCTGGTGGAGGGCATGCGGGTCCGTCGGGCCCTTTAGCTTTTAATTTGGGTGCTCCGGCCCCTTACAGGCCGACGCCCTTCATGCCATTTTTGCCGACTGGAGCCGATGCGGCGCCGATGTCCTTGGCGTCGCCCAGGAGACCTGTGACACCTACAACATCTGCTACTCCGGCGCCGGTGGATTCTCCACGGATACAATCCACTATCAAGGTGCCTGTGGCACCGGAGGGTCCGGCGTCGGATGGATCCGAAGAACGGCACCGGCGAAGATCTTCGGCGTCGGCCTTATCGACGCCGGGTCTCGAATCCAGACTCCGGTCCAGACGACTAGCTTTGCGCCTCCTGGAGGAGGAAGAATATAGCAGGAAACATCTGGAGGAAGGCGAAATCTTGGAGCCTTCGGGTGATTTTCAGGGTCTGGACACTGCAAGTGGTATTGACACTTCCCCAGAATGGGATTTGGCTTCCCCTGGGGAGTATACCGAAGAGGCTGCATCTTTTCATGCAGTAATAAGGAAGGCTGCAGACTTTTTAGATCTTCCTCTTCCTGCTGCTGAGGTGAAAAGTAACCTTTTGACAGAGGTGCTGCATCCGGCCTCGGTGGTGGCGGAGCCTCTCTTGCCCTTCAATGAGGCTCTCCTGGACCCGATCAAGGACATTTGAAGGAAACCTGTGACTTCTACAGCTGTCAACAGGGTGGTAGCAAGGCCCTATCGTGCGGCTCCAGGTGACCCGGACTTCCTCTCCAAACATCCAACTTCGGAGAGTTTGATTGTTCAGGCTTCGTGCTTCTCCTGGTTATCCGAACTTGCCACAAGAGGTGTTGCATTTGCTGGCGGACGCTCAGGTGGCGGCGACCCAGGTGATCCAGTCTGGGTTGGACACCTCAGACTCTGTGGCGATGGCTATGGGCACATCCATAGTGTCGAGGCGTCAGGCTTGGCTGTGCTCATCAGGCTTCTCTACGGATGTGCAGGCAACTCTTCTGATCTGCCTTTTGATGGAGAAAAACTCTTTGGGACAAAGGCAGATTCTGCTCTTGAACGTTTTAAAGAGAGCAGAGCCACAGCGAGGTCGTTAGGGCTTCAGGCAGCCACTTCCTCTTCCTTTAGGTCTTATAGGAAGTTTAGGGGTTTTGGACATGGCTCCTCCTTTCGTGGCAGATTCCAGGCACCACAACAGTCTGCAAGCTCCCTGCCTTACAGATCCTTCAGGGGCAGGGGCAGAGTACGTACAAGAGGAGCAACCCAGCAGCACTCTGCCTCTTCCTCTTCCTCGGGAGGGGTGCAGCAGGGAAAGCAGCCTTAGTACTCCACCACTCCCTGTTCACTTGTTTCCGGTAGTGGGGAGACTTGCCCAATTTCTTCCAATGTGGGAGTTTATAACATCAGACTCTTGGGTCATCGGCATTGTGAAGAGAGGGTACGCTCTTCCCTTTCGGGAGTTCCGTCCTCCCTTCCCTCCCCGCCCATCCTTCTGTTCGGAAGACCATCTTCTGTTACTGCAACAGGAGGTGTTATCCCTATTGGCAAAAGGCACAGTAGAGTTGGTTCCCGAGCAGGAGAGGGGTCAGGGCTGTTATTCAAGATACTTCCTGATCCCCAAAAAGGATGGTCGGTTGAGACCAGTTCTGGACTTGAGGATTTTGAATTGGTTCCTCAGGCAGGAAAAGTTCAAAATGCTGACCCTTTCACAGGTTCTTTTGGTGTTGAACGAAGGAGATTGGATGGTGTCTGTCAATTTGCAGGATGCATACTTCCATATTCTGATCCTCAAATCGCACAGAAAGTATCTCCGGTTTGAGGTGGGATCGCAGCATTATCAGTTTGCGGTCCTCCCGTTTGGTCTTACTTCAGCACCTCGAGTTTTCACAAAGGTGATGGCTTTGGTAGCGGCCGAGCTCAGAAGAGGGAGGATAGCAGTGTTTCCCTATCTGGACGATTGGTTGATCAAAGCCAAGACTTCAGAGCTCGTGCGGCGTCACCTGCAGTCGACGACTCAGTTGTTCGACCTGGGTTTTTCAATCAATATGCCCAAATCTCACCTGGAGCCCTCTCAACGTCTCCTGTTCATAGGGGCAGTACTGGACACAACTTTGAATCGGCCCTTTCCACCGCCCCAGCAGGTTCAGGACATTCAGGCGTTGATTCCGATGTTTCGAAATGGAGCGGTAGTTCCAGTCCTCAAGGTCCTTCGTCTGCTCGGTCTGTTTGCTTCTTGCATACTGCTGGTCACTCATGCACGCTGGCACATGAGGGCTCTTCACTGGTGCGTCCGCAGGCAGTGGTTTCAACACAAAGGGGATCTCGAGAAATCGATCACCATCACCAGAGATGGTGGATCTTCAATGGTTGGCAGCGATCGGCAACCTGTCGCAAGGAAGGCCTCACTGCCTCCGCCGGTGGCCACAGTTGTAACGGATGCTTCCACTCTAAGGTGGGGAGGTCATCTGGGGGACCTGGAGGTCAAAGGCCTTTGGTCTCCAGTGGAACAGAAGTTTCACATCAATCTGTTGGAATTGCGGGCAGTACGTCTGGCTCTCAAGGCCTTTCTCCCTTCCATTCGCGATCAGTCAGTCCAGGTTCTGACGGACAACACTACCACGATGTGGTATATAAACAAGCAGGGAGGAGTGGGGTTGTACCTTCTTTGCAGAGAAGGTCTTCGACTCTGGTCAGGACCACAAGATTTGCTTGGTAGCAAATCATTTGGCCAGAGCGCTCAATGTACGTGCAGATGTTCTCAGTCGACGCAGCTCGGTCGACCACGAGTGGCGTCTTCATCCGGATCTGGTTCTTTACATCTTCCAGATGTGGGGGTGTCCGCAGATAGATCTGTTTGCTACTCAGGAGAATGCGCAGTGCCCGTTATTTTGCAGCCTCCAGTATCCAATGCAAGGAGCTTTGGGGGACGCGTTTCAGATGTCCTGGAAGGGTCAGTTGCTTTACGTGTTTCCTCCCATACCCCTGATTCCTCGAGTTCTGAGGAAGATCCGCCAAGACCGGGCCCAGGTCATCTTGATAGCCCCGGATTGGCCAAGAAGGGTGTGGTATACAGACCTTCTCCAACTCTCTCTGTGCCCTCCGCTCCGTCTCCCTTACAGGGTGAACCTCCTCTCACAGTTGCAGGGGCAGATTCTACACCCCCACCTCCAGAGTCTGCATCTTCATGCCTGGAGATTGAACGGGGCAATCTGAGTGCTTTTTCTCTCCCACCGGAAGTGGTGGATGTTATTTTATTGGCCAGGCGACACTCCACCAAATCGATCTATGCAAATCGATGGGCTAAATTTGTATGTTGGTGTGGAGAGAGCCGAGTTGATCCCTTAAAGGCTCACTTGTCTGATATATTATCATTTGCTCTTTCCTTGGCACAGAAGGGTTGTGCATTTGCCACGGTTAAGGGCTATTTATCAGCACTGTCGGCTTTTCTGTGCCTCCCTGATCAACCTTCCTTATTTAAATCTCCAATTGTTTTGAGGTTTCTTAAGGGTCTCACTAATAGGTTTCCACCCACACCGTTTGTTATGCCACAGTGGGACCTTAACTTGGTATTAACATTTCTAATGGGATCGCCATTTAAACCAATGCATTCTTGTGCTTTGCGTTTGCTGGTTCTTAAGACTGTAGTCCTGGTAGCCATAACATCGGCCAGAAGAGTCAGTGAGCTTCAGGCTCTTAGTGTAGGCTCTCCATACCTTTCCTTCTTTAGAGACAAAGTGGTGTTAAGGACCAAGGCGGCTTTCCTCCCGAAGGTTGTTACACCCTTTCACTTGGGGCAGTCTATTACTCTCTCTTCCTTTTACCCTCCACCTCATCCTTCCAAGGAGGAAGAGAGGCTCCACCGACTGGATCCACGAAGAGCATTGAGCTTCTTTGTCGACAGGATGAGGGAGTTCAGGCAAGATGATCAGCTCTTCGTTGGATACGTGGGGAAGAGGAAAGGCAGAGCAGTCCACAAGAGAACACTATCCAGGTGGGTCATTCTCTGTATTAAGCTTTGTTATTCCTTAGCTAAGAAGGAACCACCTGTGGGGCTTCGTGCACATTCCACCAGAGCTAAGGCTGCCTCTTCGGCTTTAGCTAGGGGTGTTCCTGTGGTTGACATCTGCAGGACGGCAACTTGGGCATCCCTCCATACTTTTGTCAAACATTATTGTTTGGATTCTGAGGTTAGGAGGGATGGCCATTTTGCACGCTCAGTGCTGCAGGATTTCTTGGTTTGACCATTCAGGCACCCACCTCCGGAGGTAGTACTGCTTTGGGACTCTATTCTTTAGGTGAGGAATCCACAGGTAGGTGTATCCATCAGAAGAATAAGTTACTTACCTTTGGTAACGCTTTTTCTGGTGGATACATTAACTACCTGTGGATTCCTCGCGGTCCCACCCGCCTCCCATTGCCTGAAGCGTTGTTCCGCGAAATCCTTGGGTGAGCGCCAATTGTCTTGTATATATGTATATATATATATATATATATATATATATATATATATATATATATGCCTGATTTATGTATATAGTTGTAGCATGTATAAATGTATTTCTTTCTCTGGTCTTGATAATTCAAGTACTCATGATTGATTTTGACTGACATATTTAATTTCTTATTATCTTTAGTGTAATAAATGTTGCGTTTTCACTTCTTTGGATGTGATTATGTTCTCTTCAGGGTCAAATTTTCACCTGTTCGCCTCTAAGGCACGTAAAAAATGGTGATAACTGACCATATGGGCTTCTTATTGCCTATATGACGTCATACGGCGTCGCGTGGAGTCGGGCTATTGTGATGTCAGCGTCGACGTGCAGAGCTAGAAAAAATTTCCGTCGAAGCTGGCGCGAGGGGAGAATTCTTTAGGTGAGGAATCCACAGGTAGTTAATGTATCCACCAGAAAAAGCGTTACCGAAGATAAGTAACTTATTTGTTCATTCATGACCTATTGGTAGCTACTCCTATCATAACTGTGCCCATCTTTAACATGCTTGCAGCTATCCCTGACATAATGGAGACCCTGTCATAATGGTGCACATCTTTTACATATTGTGTGAACTCTGACCTAATTTACATTATGTCTGACATAATGTTGTCTGTTCTTGAGAAACCGTGGCATTGCTGATAGGGCTGTAGCAGCATCTGAGATAAATAGTGCTCTTGGCACTGTGTTGCTTCTTCGTGACATGTTTTGGGTAATCTTGACATACTAGTATGTGTCCAGTGTTCAGTGTCAGCTCAAGCATTGTATTGCCCATTTTTTACATATCATATTCTGTGATTTCTTGGAATGACTGTGTCTGCCTGAGACATACTATTGGCCCTTGACTCTATGGTACTAACCCTTGACATTTTTTAGTTGTCATTAACCTGATGAAGAGCGTGACATAATGATAGCCCTGTCATAATATATTGGCTACCTTTGACAGATGATATACTATTATACCTGGGTAGACCCTGGTATAATATTTTCAATCCTTGGCATGTTCTGGCATCGTTGACGTAATTCTAAGTATTTCTTATATAGTGGTTGTAGAAATTGCAATACACAATGTGATGATAAACATGGAAGGTGGACATTTGTGGCAATAGTAGAAGTGAGGATTGATTAAATTGAAAATCTGAAGTCTGGGAACCAATCGTATATTTACTGAAAATAAAAAGCTGGTGTTTCACAACAACAACCAGCTGTTCTTTGGTAGTACTGGCTTTATTTATCCAAAATGAGGCTTGTATTTTATAAATCATTCATATTTACAGAAAACTGTAAGAAACTGTTTGGGGACAAAAAATACTGTATTTGTTCCTTTATACTAAAGGGCACTTAAAATATTGATAGATATCACTAGATCCGCCTTCAGTCTTGGCATACAAGATTGCCCTAACACGGTCTGATCCTAAAAGATCTCATTGACCAGTTGGACTACTGCATGCTCCTCTAAGATTTGTCAAGTTTTTCTGTGTATGGTTTTGATGGTGGGATTTTGTAACTTTTGGTTTTTCACACTTCCCTTCCAAGCAGGTTCTGAGTCATAACATTCAGGTAATCTTCTTGGATGTAGCTGAATGGAAAAATGAAAGGAAATGGAATGTATAAAGGAAGGAAGAAAGTTACTATAAATGTTTTGAATAATAAGACAAAGATCATAGCATGCCCAAGAAGTACTTTTTGTACCTTTATCTTTTTATATTATTTCTAGAGAGGTTTGTGCTAGAAATGCAGTTTTGCCATAATTTCCCAAAGTTATGCGGGGGTGATGAACACCCAAACACCCCATGGAGTGTAAAGCTTGCCTGACACATCTTGAAAGTTTTGGAAAGTATCATTACTATGCCTCAAAAACTGTATATTTGTTGCCAATGGTAGTTTGTGCTGTAAAGTGTACCTCTTGGCCCATTTCTTTTACACAGTTTTCATAATGCAGACCGGCAAACCATCCTAGAGAAGCAGTAGCAGCTCTCTGTCTAACTCGAAGCACGTGTTTTTTATCTCCCACCAATTGCAAAGTTCAGCGACCTCTGATTGTTCATTCAACCAAACAACTGCTGAGTTTTAGAACGCCATATTCTTTGATGATGGTGATGAAATAGACTTGAGTTCTCTGTGGCAGGTCCTGCCTTGCAGTGCAAGGGTCATGTGCTATGAATCGCTACATGGTGGCTGTTTGTTCAGGTTACAGGACGTCTCAGAGCAGCAATGGTGATGTTCTGGAAGCTTTGCTGTGTCAACAATCAGTGACGATTATGTGTGCATGATTTAGACACACACACAATAATTTGATGCATGTGTGGAAAACTGTCCCAACTGGGTGATACATCAGGCTTGTACCGTATTACTGCATTCATTTGTGCAGCAGCCAACCACATGTATATAAGTTGACATACCCATTACTTTACCTGTGAAACAATCTGTGGCTGGCATATACACTACAAGAGACTTCATTGGTTACTTGCATTTCTGCTTTTCTTGGAGGAGATTACTTTTCAATGAAGGCCAAAACATTAGTGGCTTTCTTTTCATTATCACATTGGATTCACGCAGCAGTGTGCCCTAAAGAAATAACAACCCCCTGTCCGCACTCACTTTACAGTAATGTGAGTCTAAATCAAGTGATCTCTAGCTGCAAGTTACTAATTTGCAGAAGCCTTCCAGTGGGGAATGGAAGGTTGTGTTAGAAAATACCTCAAATTCTGAATAGAAACCTATGCCCAGTTTCCTCGCTGGTTGTCCATATGAAGAAAGCTACAATGTCACCTGTTTCAAACCCAAGGGAATATACGGGAAACCAAATATATTGAGCAATATATATGTTATTGTAATATTCAAATCATTTTATTTTACAAATGACAGCTGTAATTTCCCCCTGGCCCCCAGCCCTCCTGTGTTTAGAGATTTTAGAATACCTAGTTATATCAGCAGAGGGCACAACATGGAGGCTAGCTTGAGACACCACATATTTGTATTTTCTTGTAGGGGAAGACGAGGGGGAGGAGGACACACCTAACTCTGGCTCACCTAGACGCCCCGTGCTACTGCAGAAAGGAAATAGAAAAAAAGCAGCAAAGGAGAAACAAGCAAGTATGTGACACAGCTATGAATGTGAAACACTGTGTATGTGTCACTCCCATTAGATTAGTCTGAGTATTTGCTTCATTGCTTTTGCCTAAATCATTTACCTTCTTTGACTTCTCCCCTTTGCTGGAACATACATATCCATTTAAATCATCCTCGTTTTTCCTTACTTTTTAGTGCTTATTCCTCATCCTTCACTCATCAACCCTCATTCATTCTTTAACCCCCAGTTGTCAATCCCCATTGCTCACTCTTTAATCCTTACTCATCAACCATGATCCCTCATCTTCAATTTTTCATACCACACTAATCAACACTTATCCACCCCCTCACTGTGCATCCCTCACCTATTACTCTTCTTTCCTCAGTCTTCATCCCTCATACTCCATTCCTCCTCGTCCCCATCTTTCATTAATTTTCCTTTACTCTTCATCCCTTGTGTATCAGTCCTCTTACCTTACTTCTCATTCCTCATCTCTCACCCTCAACCCTCATCCCTCACTCCTCATACTTTACTTGTCAACTCACACTCCTCATCCTTAACTGCTCTTCACCATCGGGAGGTCGTATTTTAGAAGATCAGTACTTCTGTCTTCTTGAAGTTGAGCTTCAAGCAGTCCTCATCCTCTCTGCTACCACAATCATGCAGTTGGTGAAGTTGGTTCTGATGGTGGTTGTCTTGTCTGTCAATGAGAGGATGAGTTGAGTGCCGTCAGCGTAGGAGACAATGGTTATGTTTTTGAATTGGATGATGCTGTTGAGTGGTGTCAGGTAGACATTGAACAGGGTGCGGCTGTGTGATAACCCCTGGGTAACTCCACAATTCAGGTTCTTGGTCTCTGATGTGAAGGGTGACTCTAACTTTTTAGGTTTTTCCCGTAAGGAAGAAGCAGATTCAGTTGAGTCCGTATCCTTGGATGTGAATCTTCTGATGAGAGTGTTGTGGGAGACAGTGTTGAAAACCTCTGAGAGATCGAGCAAGATGAGGGTTGCTGTGTCTCCTCAGCCTAAGATGGTCCAGATGTCATCAGTGGCCGCATGAGTGCTGTTTCCATGCTGTGTTTTTGTTTAATCCTGATTGGGTGTAGTCCAGCAGATGTTGAGTCTAGAGGTGGGTTGAGATTTGCTTATTGACAGCCTTCTCAAAATGCTTTGGCTGTATAGGGGAGCATGGAGGAGGGTCGGAAGATGCTCAGTTGGTTCAGGTCTGTTGATTTTTTCTTGAGAGGAGCAGTGATTTTCGCATGTTTCCAGTCATCCGGAAATATGGCTGACATGAAGAATGTGTTGATGATGTGGGTGAGGATGGTGCTGGTTAAAGGTGCTCCTAGGTGGTTGACGTGATGGGGGCTTGGATCCATCGGAGTCCTTGAGTGGATGGTCTGCATGACTGCCACTGTGTCCTCTCTGCTGAAGGTTATCCATTCTGTTGGGGACCCCTCTTGTTTGGTGATGTGTAAGTTGGCAATAAGTTGTTTGGGATCAGGTTGGAGTTCAAAGTTGTTGATGTTTGGGATTTTTCTGTGAAAGAACTTTGCTAGGTTGTTGCGGAGATCGTAGGAGGGGGTGATTTTATTGATGTAGGCTGATAGTGTGGTGAAGTCTTTCATGATTTTGAAGATATCCTTGCACCTGTTTGCGCTTCCTTTGATGTGGTTGGCTAGCACTAATTACTTTGTGTCTTTTATTTGCTGGTGGTAGCATCCGAATGCAGCCTTTTTGATGGTTCTGTCAATGGTTATGTGGCCCCCTCTCCATTTCCTCTGTAGCTGTTTACAGTGCCATTTGGTGATTCAAAGTTTCACTGTGTACCAGATGGCCTGCTTTGTGGACCTTCTTTGCTTGTTTGGTGCGAGGGCGTCAGCCCAGTTCTTTATCCAGTTGAGGTTGGTGATGCCCTTGTTGAGGTTGTCTGTGGGGTTGGGGTGAACCAGGCTGAGGGCATCTTTTTGTGTGATTTTCTTTTTTCCCCAGCTGTGGCTTGGTAGGTTAATACTGGTGGGTAGATTGACTAGCAGTGTGTTGATTTGAAAGTGAATGATGGAGTGGTCTGGTCAAGTGAGCAGGGAAGTGACATTGTATTTGATGCTGTCGCTGGTGGTGAAGATGGGGTCCAACGTCTGTTCTGCGATGTGTGCTGGGTCTGAGGCAAACTGGTTTTGTCAATGTTTCCCAGGGTTTTGAGAAGTGCTATGGTGCAAGGGTGAGATCTGTCTTCTAGGTGAAAGTTGAGCTTGCCGAGGAGTATGTAGGCTCTGGAGTCAATGGTTAGCAGAGCAATGAAGTCCAGAGGTTGGTGAAGGTAACTCATGGCCCGGGTGGACCCCATCTTCACCACCAGATGAGGGTCCTGTTCAAGGTGAAGTTTTCAGAGATTTACAGCTTGAAATAAGATGTTCCCTGAATGAGGCGGAGTACTTTGTGAATGTTGAACATTTGATGGATTCCTTGCAGATGATTGGGAGTCCTCCACCTGGCTTGCGGGCACAGTCCTGTCACGCGATCTAGTAGCCTCCTGGGATTTTGTGGCAAAGGCAGGCGCCAACGTGGAATTGAGCCAGGGTTCAGTGAGGAAGAGGATGTCCGGTGCGTCTCTGCTCAGCAGGTCCCAGATTTTGATCCTGTGTTCTCAGCAGGTCCCAGATTTTGATCCTGTGTTTGCTGAGTGATAATTTGTTGAGTTGCATGCATTTGAGTGAGATGTTGTGTGCGTTCGCTGTGCCATGTGGTGTTGGGTGTGGGTGATGATGGCATTGCTGGTGCGTGAGTGGGTGGGTGGCTTCATGAAATCCGGAAGTGGATGTAGGTCAAAGCTCCATTTGCGATGTTTGATGCATCAGCAGGGAGAGAAGAGGCATCCAGGGTTGAGTGATTGAAGGAATGCTGCAGAGTATTGCTGGGGGGTCATTGGACCAGAGTTCCTGAAGCTGGGCGCAGTCCAGTCATGGATGGGCACAGACAGGCCTGCCTTTGGTGCACCTTCAGCCGCACCGAGACCACCATTAAGTAGGTCCTGGGAGTAGGAAGGAGCCTAGAGGTGTGATGGGTGAGGCTACAACAGCCTGGGAAGGAGAACGTGTCAGGGACACAGGTAAGGAGCGGGAAAGGTGGAGGGATTGTGGGGAGATACAGGGAGTACTACTGGGAGCAGAAGTCCTGACTCAAGGTGAGAAGGCCCGAGTTAAAGGACCAAAAGCAGAAGTGAGCACAGAAAGTACAAAAGAGCATAGAGTAGAGAAAGTACAAAAAGCGCAAAAAAGTCACAAATCGCACAAAAAGAGATCGATAAAACAGAAAATAACATAGAGGAGAACAAAAAGAGCACAAGGAGGAAAGGGAAGCACAGAAAGATCCCAAACACCACAAAAAACATGAAAATAGCACCAGGGAGCACAGAAAGCACAAAAGTGCACAAGGGTTGGGTGGGCACCGAGGGTGAAGCAAACTGAAGCAGCAAGACTGGTGCCTCAAGGCGAAGTAGCCGAATCAGAAAGGGCCTTGACTGGTCCGAAAACCGGTCCAGGTAAGTGTGGGGCTGACGCTGGGCCTAGGAACTCACTCAGTGGAGTCACGCAGCCATTAAGTAGGTTCAAGGAGGAGGAAGGAGCTCTGGGGAAGTAGACAGGGTACAGGCAGTAGAAGCAGGAACGAGAACGCGACAGGAGGACAGCTAAGAAGTGGATGGGAGGCTGGAAAAGGACAGAAGGGGGCTGGGGATCTGCTGAGAGTGTCACAGGGGGTAGAAGGCCTGACTCGGACTGAGATGGCCCAAGTGAGTGAAAGGTGCAAAAGCAGAAAAGAGTACAAAGAGGGCACAAAAGAGCACAGAAAAGTACAAATAGCGCATACAGGGCATAAATAGCACAAAAGGGCACGGGAAAACCAGAAAATAGCACAGAGGGACACATAAGAGCACAAAGGAGCACAAGAAGGAACAAAAGGAGCACAAACAGAACAAAGGAGTACAAAATTGCACAAAGGAGCACAGAAAGCACAAAGGAGCGCAAGGGGCGAGAGCGGAGGAACAGAGCGAGCAGAAGGAGCGAGGCGTGAGCATCGAGGTGAAGTATCCAGTTCCAAGAGGGCCTAGGCTGGTGGGAGGGCCCGTCCAGATAAGTCGGGGTCTGGGTCTGGGTCTAGGTTCCTTAGTTTGTTGTACTGCTCTTCCCGCTTTCTTGTTTTGCTCTGTTTGCCAAGTAAACCTTTCCCTTTTAAATATAATCTACAAAAGTCCTCCCCGATTGTCATCTATTAAAATGATGACAAAAGTATGTTCTGAACATTATAAGACAATAATGTATGTAGATTTGTGATGTACTACAGCAAAGGAATGTGTATATATATAATAATGTGTGTGTATGTATTCATATGGGATCTGAACAGAAGTGACTTACAGTGCCTAGAAATCTGAATATGGAAATGTCCTGTGCCCGTATTCGGTTTACCTATCTCCCATACCTTACAGGATTCTGGTTCTCTAAACTGTCGATTGGGCAGTACTTCAAACACATTGCACCTGCTACCTAAATGCCTGTGTCAAAATTAGGATGGCCAACTCACGGACACTCTCTCCAGCCCTGTTTTGCTCACCTACAAATCATTTAATTTCGGATGTATTTAGTCTAATTAGTTGAAGGGGTGAGCAACGAGTAAGAAGTAATGCTGAGTTGATAGTGTGACATGAGGAGAGCGTGGTGCCTGGCAACAGTGAGTTAAGCGTTAGATCTAAGACATGAGGGATAAGGATTCACTATCAAGAATGAGAAATGAGCAATGAGTGCTAGCAGTGAAGGAAGTGTGAGGGGTTGGAACTGAGGGATGAGTGACAAATGAGAGGTGAGGAGTGAGGATGGAGCAGTGAGAAGGGATGGTTAAGGAATGATAGATGGTGAGTGTGGCTGATAAGTGAGCAATGGGGATGTCAGAAATAAGGGAGAAGTAGTGAAGAATGAAGAGGGAGAAGTGAAGGAAAAGTAGTGAGAGATGAAGTGTCCAAGAAGGAGAAAGGGTGAAAGATGAGTGAGGGAATAAGAAAGATGGCTGAAGAGAAAGGAGTTAGATGTAAGGGTCAGAATTTAGGGACAGTGCTCTCATCTTACCATGATATGCGCGTTACTAAATCATTAAATATGGGGAACCTCTACTCGGGCTCTAATGTGAGTACCTTCACAGAATTGGTGTCCGCTGGGACCATGCAACCCGGGGCCTTCTTGACATATAGTGCCATTACAAAACTTCTACACAGTTTTTGGGGACGCAGCCACTCCGAACCCAGCGAATCTCCTCTACTTACCACAATCCTCACTATGGGCAACGTAATAGGCACTATTACTAAGTTATACAAAATACTTTTAACAGGCGCCCGTACAGACTTAGCTCAAGTTAAATCCCGCTGGGATGCCGCCCTCACTGCACCAATCCCCCAGAAAACCTGGGAAGCGGTACTCGCCACGATTAAGTCCGTTTCCCGCAATACCAGACTAAGGTACACCCAATTCAAATACATTCATCAGTCCTATTTATCCCAGGCCCGTATTAATAAAATATACCCGAATTCTAAACCAGAGTGTCCTAGATGTGCCACCCCTGCAGCTAATTTTTATCACATGGTCTGGGACTGCCACCCAGTAAACACAAGCTAGCAACATATCACGGAAATCACAGCAGACATCGTTGCCCATGCACTCGCACCCACTCCGGAATCACGTTTGCTGGGCATACGACACCGTGCTAGGGAGATAAACATATTCACAGGTTTATAGACCTCGCATTTGTGGTATACAAGCGCTTGATCGCCACACACTGGAAGGCCCCACACGCCCCTTCTTACTCCGCCTGGCTCCACGACCTGTATAGTCGCACACAAGCAGAGGCTCACACATTAAGACAACTTCATTATAAGGGACAGATACAAGAAGGCGCTGAAATCTGGGATAACTTCGTAGTAAATATAGAAACCAGAGACAACATGTACCCCCCCTGAATTATCAGACACCTGATAGTGAACTCCCTGTTCAGCATCCACATCATACGATCCCTCACACCCTTCCTATTACTCCAGCATGACATTACCACACCCAACTGAAACGCAAATTTAAGCGACTAATAGTGATCCCTCCAAGTGTGACCCCAGGCAATAAGATTGGGTACCACGAGCCTGTTAGCCCTGTTCTGGCCCTCTCCTTGCCTACATCGTACACACACAAAGTAGATGTGCCTCTCTTGTCTCTCCAGTCTAATGTTGCCCTCATTATTTGTGACGCCAATATATATATAAATGTAATAATCAAAGTGACTATAATTACAAGTTGCACAGTTTTAAGTTGCATGCCAGTACGCTAACTTGTAACCGTATTATACAAAGTCAACAAATACGTGTGAATGAATGCAGGAAGGGAACATTCTTGTTCTCATTCTAAAATAAGTTAAATGTACTGCTGTTTTTGCACCTCGTTTAATAAACAGATTTTTTTTTTTTAATGAATTTATGGACAGTGACTGAGGCTTGAAGATGAAGGGATGATGGATGAGAATACAGTGAAAAGAACTGAAGGATGGTGAGTGAGAAATGAAGAGAGAGGGATAAAGATTTGGATGCGATATGACAGCTGAGAAGTGAGGGTTGACAAGTGAGGGATGAGGGGGTGTAGTGGTGCGAATTGATAGTTGCGCCTTAGGGGATGAGGGTTGAGGAGTGTAGATTAGGAATAATGGATAAGGAGTGATAGTTGAGGGATGAGGAGTGTGTGATGAGTCATGAATGAGGAGAAAGAGATGAGGTTGATTAATGGGGGAGTTAAAAGTGGGAGATGGCATTGAAGTCCTAAAATCCTAAATGGATTTGGTATTTGTGAATCTGTCCCAAAGGTGTCAGTCAAGTATTTGTTCACACTAGGACCAGACTGAGCACCAAGTCCAACAATGGAAAAAATATGCTTGCCAGTTTTCACATTCCCTCCCAATATGTAAAATGCAGATGTACAGCAGAGCAATTCATGCCTTTACCAGACGGTAAGTATATGGTAGGGTAAGTGAAACCGTTGTGTGTGTGTGTGTGTGTGTATATATATAATTGTAACCCTCTCTTTTAAATTTAAAAAATAAATAATTTATTGAGGCAAACCCTCCAAACTCCCCCCTTTAAAAACAAAATTGTATTCCCCCTTTCATAACCTTATCACTCTCTATCCTCTCCCTCCCCTAAATCCTTAAAAAAAACACCCTTACCACCCAATACCCCTACATACCATAAACCCTAAGAACACCCTTACCCCTGTATCCCTATCCGCGGCCAAACCCTAAAAATGCCCTTACCACCATATACCCCTAATCACCACATAACCCTAAAACTACCCTTTCCACCATATTCCCTTACCCACCCCTAAACCCTAAAAGCACCCTTACCATCCAATACCCGTACCCGCCCCTAACCTAAAAACACCCTTACAACCCAATACCTCTAGCCAACTCTTAACCCTAAAAAGGACCCTTACCACCATATACCCTTTACCCACTCTAAACCTCAAAAATCTCTTAGCACCCTATACATCTACCCAGGGCCGGCTTTAGGGTGGTGCAAGCGGTATGGCTGCACCAGGTGCTGACCTGGATATCGGGGCGCTGACCTCAGGAGGGTGCTGTGTTTAGCAATGACTTACGAAACTTGAAACTTAAAAGCACCTGCTGAAAAGTTCCATGTGTTCCTTAAAACATTCTTACGACCTTATAACCTTATCCGCACTTATACCCTAATATATGAATATATATAATATATATATATGTTCGATGGCATGTGTAGCTGCAGATACACATGCTGTGCATATCCTGCCATCTAGTGTTGGGCTCGGAGTGTTACAAGTTGTTTTTCTTCGAAGAAGTCTTTTCGAGTCACGAGATCGAGGGACTCCTCCCCTTTCGGCTCCATTGTGCATGGGCGTCGACTCCATCTTAGATTGTTTTCTTTCCGCCATCGGGTTCGGACGTGTTCCTCTTCGCTCCGTGTTTCGGTTCGGAAAGTTAGTTAAATCTCGGAAAATTCGACGGTATTGTTTGCGTTCGTTATCGGGTTAGTTAACACAGATCGACACCGAATCAAGAAGAGCTCCGGTAGCCCTTCGGGGCTTCGATTCCCCGGCGGGGCCTGGTTGGCCCGACCGCGTGCGTCTTCAAGGCTAATGGAACGGACCCCATTCCGCTTCTGCCCCGAATGCCACAACAAGTATCCTTACACAGATCAACATCTGGTCTGTAATTTGTGTTTGTCCCCCGAACACAAAGAGGATACCTGCGAGGCTTGTCGGGCGTTTCGGTTGAAGAAAACGCTACGGGACCGGAGAGCACAAAGGCTTCAAATGGCATCGGCGCCGTCAGGACACCGCGATGTCGAGGAAGAAGAAACTTTCTCCATCGCTGACTCGGACGAGCCCGAAACAGAGCAGGCGCCGAAAACCGTGAGTAAACCAGCCCCGGCCAAAACTCACACCAAAATCATGAAGGCCCAGGGGATGCCACCGCCAACAGGCCATGGCTTAACCTGTACAATTGGTGACCAACCATCGGCACCGAAAAAGGGCACGCATGTGTCGAAGTCTTCCGACTCCGGTCAAGATCCCGGCACGCAGCATACTCGACACCGAGAACCTGGCTCAGACCAGACTCGACACCGGGAGACCGGCTCCGAAGTAAGTCGGCACCGAGATATCGGCACACCGAAACCAAAAAAGTGGCTTCAGGGCCGGAAAAAACTGTAGAAAAAGTTTTGCTACCGAAACACCCATCTTCGGAGCCGAAAACAAGCTCCTACACCGAAGAGCAAGGCCTTTCAGAACAACTACAAGGCCATAGATTTGGACAAGAGTTAGAAGCAGGGGAACCAGATTATATGCAAAGAAGGCTCCATATTCAAAAGGAAACAGGGAAAATAAGAACTCTCCCTCCTATAAGGATGAAAAGGAAACTTGCTTTCCAAAACACAGAAAAACATCCGAAAGCAAAGGTGGCAAAACAAGTAACTCCATCACGGATTTTGCCACAATCATCACCACACCACTCACCGCAACCATCACCAATTGCTACCCCACCTATGATGCAGTCCCCAACGCACACAGGGATGACCCAGGATGACCCAGATGCATGGGATCTCTATGATGCGCCTGTATCAGACAATAGTCCAGACTGCTACCCAGCGAGGCCATCACCACCTGAAGACAGTACTGCTTACACGCAGGTGGTGTCCAGAGCAGCTGCTTTTCACAATGTGGCACTGCACGCTGAACCGATTGAGGATGACTTTTTATTTAATACTTTGTCGTCAACACACAGTCAGTACCAGAGTCTTCCAATGTTACCAGGAATGTTGAAACACGTGAAGCAAGTATTTAAAGAGCCCGTCAAAGGCAGGGCCATCACACCTAGGGTGGAGAAAAAGTACAAGCCTCCCCCTACAGACCCTGGGTACATCACGCAACAACTGACACCTGACTCAGTAGTAGTAGGGGCAGCACGTAAAAGGGCTAATTCACACACCTCGGGAGATGCACCACCACCCGACAAAGAAAGTCAAAAGTTTGATGCAGCGGGGAAAAGAGTTGCAGCACAAGCAGCCAATCAATGGCGCATTACCAATTCCCAGGCTTTGTTGTCAAGATATGACAGAGCTCATTGGGATGAAATGCAGCACTTTATAGAACATCTGCCCAAAGAGTTCCAAAAGCGTGCACAACAAGTGGTGGAAGAGGGCCAAAGTATCTCGAATAACCAGATAAGATCGGCAATGGATGCAGCAGACACAGCCGCAGAACTGTGATTACAGTGGTCACTATTCGGAGACATGCATGGCTACGCACCTCCGGATTTAAGCCCGAAATCCAACAGGCTGTGCTTAATATGCCTTTTAATGGACAGCAGTTTTTTGGGCCGGAGGTGGACACAGCTATAGAGAAGCTGAAAAAGGACACGGATACGGCCAAGGCCATGGGCGCGCTCTACTCCCCACAGAGCAGAGGCACATTTAGGAAGACACAATTTAGAGGGGGGGTTTCGGGCCCAAAGCACAGAACCCTCAACCTCACAAACCAGACCCACATACCAGAGCCAGTATCAAAGAGGAGGCTTTCGGGAACAATACAGAGGTGGACAGTTCCCTAAAACTAGAGGAAAGTTCCAAAGCCCAAAGACCCCTCAAAATAAACAGTGATTTCAGTGTTACAAATCCCCAACACATAACACTAGTGGGGGGGAGACTTACAGATTTTTACCAAAACTGGGAAGAAATAACAACAGACTCGTGGGTCCTAGCCATTATCCAACATGGTTATTGCATAGAATTCCTACAATTACCACCAAATGTGCCTCCAAGAACACACAACATGTCCAAACAACACATGGATCTATTACAGCTAGAAGTCCAAGCGTTGTTGCAAAAAGACGCTATAGAACTAGTACCCAATCATCAGAAAGGAACAGGTGATACTCCCTGTATTTTCTAATACCCAAAAAGGACAAAACTCTAAGACCCATCTTAGGTCTCAGAACACTAAGGGGGTCATTACAATCCTGGCGGTCGGTGTTAAACCGGCGGTAAGACCGCCAACAGGCTGGCGGTCTTACGTGGGGAATTATGACCATGGCGGTTACCGCCATGGTCATCCGCCGGTTCTCCGTTCCGCCCCCCCAGGGCGGAGACTACCGCTGGGCTGGAGACCTGGGTCTCCAGCCCGGCGGCCGTCACTAGACCGCTGGCGGTATTTGGACCCGGCTTACCGCCGTGGATTTCCAGCGGTTTGAACCGCCATGAAATCCATGGCGGTAAGCACTATCAGTGCCAGGGAATACCTTACCATTACTGTCATAAAAATCAAATCCAACCATTACACGCATCCGCAAAAACATTGTAAGCTACCTACTACACTTACAAAAGTGTAAGTTAGCTTTTTCATCCATTAAAATACATCTCACAGCAATTTCGGTCTATCTGCAAATTACACATTCAACTTCACTATTCAGAATCCCAGTCATAAAAGCATTTATGGAGGATCTAAAAAGGATTATTCCACCAAGAACACCACCAGTTCCTTCGTGGAACCTCAATATTGTATTTACACGACTCATGGGTCCACCATTTGAACCCATGCACTCTTGTGAGATACAATACTTAACCTGGAAAGTAGCTTTCCTAATAGCTATCACATCTCTCAGAAGAGTAAGTGAAATACAAGCCTTTACCATACAAGAACCCTTTATACAAATACACAAACATAAAGTAGTTCTACGCACAAATCCCAAATTTTTGCCAAAAATCATATCACTGTTCCACTTAAATCAAACAGTGGAACTCCCAGTGTTCTTTCCAGAACCAGATTCTGTAGCTGAAAGAGCATTACATACATTAGACATAAAAAGAGCACTAATGTACTACATTGATAGAACCAAACAAATTTGCAAAACAAAACAATTGTTTGTAGCTTTCCAAAAACCTCATGCAGGGAATCCAATATCCAAACAAGGCATTGCCAGATGGATAGTTAAATGTATTCAAACATGTTATATGAAAGCAAAGAGAGAACTGCCTATTACACCAAAGGCACACTCCACTAGAAAGAAAGGTGCCAATATGGCCTTTCTAGGAAATATACCAATGACAGAAATCTGTAAGGCAGCCACATGGTCTACGCCTCATACATTTACTAAACATTACTGCGTGGATGTGTTAACAACACAACAAGCCACTGTAGGACAAGCAGTATTAAGAACATTATTTCAAACAACTTCAACTCCTACAGGCTAAACCACCGCTTTTGGGGAGATAACTGCTTACTAGTCTATGCACGGCATGTGTATCTGCATCTACACATGCCATAGAACGGAAAATGTCACTTACCCAGTGTACATCTGTTCGTGGCATGAGACGCTGCAGATTGACATGCGCCCTCCCACCTCCCCGGGAGCCAGTAGCCGTTATAAGTTGATAAAAAATTTAACTTGTACATTTGTAAACTTGTAAATATATCACTTTTAATCACATTATGTACATACATACTTACTCCATGGCATGGGCACTATTACTATATACACAACTCCTACCTCACCCTCTGCGGGGAAAACAATCTAAGATGAAGTCTACGCCCTTGCACAATGGAGCCGAAAGGGGAGGAGTCCCTCGATCTCGTGACTCGAAAAGACTTCTTCGAAGAAAAACAAGTTGTAACACTCTGAGCCCAACACTAGATGGCGGGATATGCACAGCAAGTGAATCTGCAGTGTCTCATGCCACGAACAGATGTACACTGGGTAAGTGACATTTTCCATATATACACACACACACATATATATTCACTGAACCTTAGAAATTCAGCTGTTATAGTTAGTTATTTCTATTAACTGTAGCTCGTGCCCTAAGGTAACTATAACTTGCGCCTTCACCATGCACAGTTTTCGCATTAGTAATTTTACTGCAAATGTTACAGTGATATTATCAATGATGTCATAGAAGAAATCATGAGTGATGTAATATCTGGGGTAATTATCAGTGCGTGGCGAGGGCACAAGTTATAGTTACCTTAGGGCACAAGTTATATTTACTTAAAGAAACTCAAAATATAGCAGCTGAATTTATATGGTTTGTGCGTGTAAAATTTTAACCTAGCTATAACGTCCCTGTAACCTTTGTTTTTTTTTAGTGAATTTCAAAGTTTTGTTTTAGAATCTATTTCCTTAATATAACGACCTGTAACCTTTGTTTTTTCCAGGGAATTTCTCTGTTTTTTTAACATTAAGTATAATGCCCAATAGAAACAGTATTTCTGGGTTGCCATAGAATGCAGTCAGGGAGACACTAAAGCAGAGCCTTTGCTGCAAGGTGCCAACACCACAAGCAACATGGTATGAAAGTGTGTGGTCCTTTTGGGGTCTGCTGTCTTCTACTTTTTGTTGCCCGCTGCCTTGTTCTCTAGCAACACTTACTTCTTTGTCCTAGCCACAGTACAAATAGGCATGGAAGTTTCTAATGGGTTACAGAGAAGAGAGAGGAACAAAGCAAAACTGAGGACCGTCTAAGAGTACTCTGCATACATTGGATGTTAATGAATGCTTTAGATACTAGGGCAAGAGTCCATATTGACCCCTAATATGTAAAGCACTTTTACTAAGCTAACTTACATATTTACCCACAGCATACTATGAACCATTACTAAGCCATTTCGCACCTTTACTCCTGTTCTAAAAAGCATACATGGAAAGCATGCAAAGCTAATTTACACATTGTCCTTCCCTCTTCAAAGCATCATTTCTGTGCCAGTGTAAATGATCTAGCAATTTTGCTTCAAATATTGAGGAAGATGTGGAAACTGACTTTTCAGGCATGCTTTAAATACTGGGGAGAGGTAAGCAAAGCCTGAGCCCTGTTAGCTTATGAATGCGGCGTAAATAAGTAGTCTTCACCTGTCCTAAAGACCTGAGCAAATGTCTGGTGCTGGAATATATTATTAGTTCCCCCATGTGAACAACCTACAAATGTTCTATTTTATTATCCAATATACTAAAGAATCATGAAGTAAAATGTATGATTTTCTTGGATTTTTCTAAATGTGTCTTGGGGAGAGTGCTTTGCCTCTAGGAGAGAGTCAGGCTCACTAGGCTCATTCACTTGTCGCAGTGAAGGAATGACCTTATCCTTTTCCTAGAGTTATAATAATAATTTGGCTAGAGTGTGAGTGTAGTAGCTGCACAAGCTAGTTTGTGTTTATTTCCCTGTCCCTCCAGCGTTATTTGCCCATGAAGCACAAAGCCAAATGATTTCTCTGTTTGAGTGAGTTTTGCTACAGCATCAGCTGTCTGTGTTGTTCTACATGCTTCCTTAAGTTTGGGAGTTCTGCTCTAGGTCCAACTTCCATTATTTGCCTTAGAGAGCAGCCAGGAAGTGTGGTCTACCAGTGGTATAAAAATAATACTCCCTCAGCGACTTCAAAGAACAGTCTCGGAAATCAGTGAAATCAGTCCCAATTCTGGATTACGTTTAGAAAGTTAAAACTAACAAAGATGCCTGCTACAGTTATGGAGAAAAATAAAGAGCAGCAAAGTCAACCACATCATACCTCACTGGTCATCCTAAGCTGTCATCCATCATTGCAGAAGTAGCTCAAAGAAGATACAAATACCTACGGGCAGCTCTTCCGCAGTGGCAGAGGAGCGTCGCCCCAACCCCCGGCTAAGAGTCAGCAGCAGAAAAATAAAACAATACTTCATTACAGTTTTATTTTTCTGCAGCTGGCTGAGCCAGCATGTAAAGGGAGGGGTGTGGTTGAGCCATGGGAGTAGTGGAGCAGAGGAAGAATGGAATGTACCAAGTGTGCATGTGTGTTTGGTTGGCCATCTTAGGTTGTCCAAACACATATGCGTACTTAGGTTTCCCCTACAGTTGGGTTGAACAGTCTGGCTGGAGAAACTGCACAGACCCTATGGCACTGTCTGAGCGGCAGTCCTCACCGCTCATGCCAATCCTGATGCCGCTGTCCTGCTAGGTTTAGCATTAGATCAGTGCCAGGGTTTCAGGGGAGCCTGTGCTCATATCCCAGTGAATGCTGGGACACCAGAACAGCAGAGGACCAAGGCGGTAGGAAACAGAGATGGAGGTGGGAAGAGTACTTTTTTTTTTGTTCTTTTTATCATTTGTTCTCCCCGTTGTCCCCCAGCACCTGTCCCCCCTACCCCTCCCCACCCCACCTCCCACTCCCACATTGATATTTGCGATGGCTACCCCTGCAAATACCCCATCACACCTGTTTCACTACCGCCGAACAGTGATGGGAGGAGCATAGATGATCTTGGATGCAGGGTCCGTTCCATGGCATTGACATCCGCCAAAGTGGCTGACCCCCTTGCCATTCTGGGACGATATGACCTCTAGAAGTGTGCAGTGTTTCTCTTCTAGTTGATCTCAATCCCAAGGATAAAACAAACAACGCCGTCATTCTCAATGAGGGGTTGAACACCGCTGACACTGTAATAGATGCAGCCATGGATGACAAAAAAGCAGGCTTCTGGCAGTTATCACGCGCTGCAGTTCACAGAAGACACAGCTGGCTAAAGTTCACCTCTTTTGCTCTTTAGGAGACATATGAATGAAGAACTGCAGTTGATAAAAACGGACACAGACAGACTGGTCTCTGTGTGCTCTCTGCTACAGACTGTCTGCCTTTCATGACTGCAGAAGGTGGCTGTAATAGCGCGCATGATCAGGTTGAAAGGTCAAACGAGACAGGGAATACCACCCAGACAGTCAGGATACCATCAGGGTTTCACCTCAGGCAGGGGCCTGGAGCATCAACCTACTAGCTGCCTTCTGACAAAAGGAGAGGAACACCCCAGTCATGCTCCTTGGACAACACCAGTTGTGCCTGACTTACTAAATGCTGCCTTTGACACCAGCATCCACTCAGACCATGGTGGGAGGAATCTCAAGCTTTTCATCTGAATGTATCAAAATAATATCCGATCACTGGGTGCTTCAGATTGTCTAATCAAGGCACACACTGGGGGTTGTCTGTAGACCACCTTATCACTCTCTAGCAAAGAAACTTCACTTGCATTTTCAAAAACCTTTGTCGGAGGTTCTCCTCCACCTCAAAGGGGCCTCAAAAATATCCCCAAGGCCCAATGGAAACCTAAGCTTCTGTTACAGATTCTTTCTGATGAGGAAGAAGTCAGGTGATAGAGACTGAACCTGGACCTCCTAAAACTCAACAAATTCTTCACAACTCTGTCATTTTGCTTGATAGCCCCTTCAGGAAGTCATATTGCTGTATGAAGGAGTGTTACTCACCTCCCTGTATTTAGAGTACACTTATTTTCATGTACCCCAACCACAGGCAGCATTTGAGGTACTTGGTCACTGGGCAGCACTGTTAGTTCAGAGTGTTCCCTTTTAGCCTGAAACCTGTCCCCTAACCCCACCCATTACACATATTTACTAAGTGTCTGAATCCGGTGCCAGGCTTTCTTTGGAGCCAGGGCCACCAGGCATTTCCATACCTGGACGACTGGCTAGTGGAAGCACCCTCGATGGAGGAAGGTGGCACCTTCACAAAGACTTGCATCAGCTTTTTCCATCAGCTAGGCTTACCAGTTTTGCTACAGGCTGTATGACATGGTTTCTGGATCCCATAACATGGCATCTGGAAACAGCTAAACTTTATTTAACCACTGAATACAAATATCTTTGATTGCTGTTTGATTGACTGGGGTTTTTAAGCAGCACATAGCATGCCTGCTTTTGAAGCTAATTCCATACTGATTGCTTTTCATCGACTTCGAGCAAAGGTTGGCGGACCTTTGATTACACCACTCCTGCAAGTAGTTCTGACAAAATTGGTGCCAACACTAGCATACAGTATTGATGCCTTAAGGGGAATCTCTTCTTTAAGCCAACTCTCTTCTATTCCATCTGTCTCGACACACGTCACCTCCCCAGGTGAGGCTGAATTTGGCCTAACAAAACAAACCTTGGTCAGGTAAGGGGCGTTTATTGAATGCTGTTTTAAATTGAAAATGCCAACAGGCAGACCCTAAACTACCATCTGCGGCAGGAAATCATCATGAAAGTCCACTCCCCAGCTAGAACCTACCTGGCATTGTCATTAGCAGCTTTTTGTTTAAGTTCTCTTTGGGACACACAGAACACCTATCTTCAATTCAGATCCCCGTTAAATAAACTAATCAAGCGATTCTCACTGCTGACTGACAGAAGCTTTCTCCAAAGCGACGCCACGCCTGGATGACAGTAACCAACTACTCCTCGCTGAAACCCCCAACCGTACCACGACTCCAAGTTCAGCTGTTGCATCAAAGGGAGCTTCCTGAAATATTGACTGGTGCGCCTTCCCTCTCTTCTACATCTGGCGCCATGGCAACGCGCTTAGGGAAAGGCTCTGTGCCGGCTATGCCGACTATGCCGACAGGGTCTTTAAACAATGCTCCACATAAGTTGCTTGGGCAAATCCACGCTGGAGGATCGCAAATTCATACTAAAAGCAATGTTTAATAGCAGGAGGCCACACCACTGTAGACAGGCCGTTGTAGCCTGTTTCATACCGATGGACGCTAAGCTGAACTGCAGGCTGGTGAAATACCTAATGAGAGTTGAGCGAAAACTTGAACAAAGCGATTCTTTAACCAAGACCGAGAATATAATGTGCAATAGAACCTTTGAGGACCTTAACTCACTTTGCACAGACAGATAGATGAGCTCTGCCATATTATTTCACTTTGCACATCCGAGACACCACACTGAACGGGCACACACCCCACCCCCTTCTCTGACTACTTTCTTCAGAGGCAACTGATAACGGAGCAATGGCGGCACACCATGCACACGTCCGCTCACAGCCCTCTCCGCAGGCCCCTGGCGAGCTGTGTCTGGCTGTGTGCTGCCACCGAGCCCTACTACTTTATAAAACTACCACTTTGATAAAACTTGCACAGATACGATCCGGGACAGTGCTGTAACCTCTGTACAAAGGCACATCTAAGTTTACATTTTAAAGAGCACTGGGAGAATGTTATTCCTACCTCAATGTGTTTTTTTCAAAACGCAAACGAATATGAACCCATTATGCAATTGCAAAAATAGTTTTGAAAACATTATATTTTTAATTTTAATATCTTCTCTGATGTCAGTTTCTGGCAACACTCGTAGACACAGCTTTGCAGGTCTTTTCCATCCGCAGAGCACATGTAAAGCTACCGACAGTGGCTGCAAACATCTGCAGGCGCAGTACAGTACCAATCAGAAGTCACGGCTGGGCCTTATGTCTTCCTGCACAGAACTCATTCCATTCTGCCACTTAAGACTTTTCCAACAGGAACTGGAACTCAAGTGGCAACAACTGACAGGCTCTTGGTGCAGTGTTGTGAAAGTCACTTCCCACTTCGATCAATCTCTGTAGTGGTAGAGATTTCCAGAAAACCCCAACAAATGTCTTCCATTTAAAATTATAACAATCATAATCATCATGGCAACAGACACATCTATCCACGTTTTCGGTTTCACGTGCTGGCGCATTCCTCAAGTGGTTTATGGCTGGAGAAACACAAACACCTCCACTTCAATGTTTTAAAACTACGGGCCATGTGGCTGGGTCATCAAGGGTTCCTGCAGTGACTGGCAAAATAACCCTTAATGACCAGAATCGATTTCACAATCTCCATGTATTACATCACGAAAAAAGGGGCCTTTGGTCCGCACCATGTCAGAAGATGCACATTTGTTATAGGACTGGACAGTAGCAAACAAAGTGATATCCCTGTAAAAAAGAATGTACCTGGGTTTCAAAAGGAACACTTTGATGCCTTCAGCCAGTTGCTGTTGGTCTGCCACGAGTGGGAGCTCCACCTGTAATCTCTTGAATGGATTTTCAAGAATCTGCATCATTCCACCCTAGGCCTGCTTACCACCCTGCAAGACATAATCTACAGTAACTCCATTAACAAGAACTGTCAGTAGAACTGTAGGGCCTTCTTGATGATATTTTTGAACATCTTTGCCTAGGCCATGGCTAAGACAGATTCATGTTCTCTGATATTTATATTCTCAGCATTTCATTAGGTGTGCAAGTCATATTTTTCATGGCTGTTGTGCCAGGCCAGGTGCTATGCCCAGCCCTGTATGTACACAACCACCACTGTGCACAGTCTTACCCATGTTTAGCAGGAGTTGCCTCCGGGGTTTAGCCTCCATGAATAAATACTTCAAAACCCATCCAACACCTTTTTAATCCAAATATCTCAAAACGTACTGAACGGATTTACACAAAGCCATGCAAAGGGACATAGCTGAGTAAGGTTCTATGTTCCTGCCAGATTTAGTGT
Organism: Pleurodeles waltl; assembly: GCF_031143425.1. Lineage (NCBI taxonomy): Eukaryota > Metazoa > Chordata > Amphibia > Caudata > Salamandridae > Pleurodeles > Pleurodeles waltl. The sequence continues at coordinate 739,254,272 of NC_090450.1, read as the reverse complement.
AATTCCATTCAGCATTTTTTGCTGGTTTGGGGAGTAACTTTTTCTATGGCAATTAATGCTGAAAACACTCATATTTGATAGAGACATCTAGTAGCAGATTCCTTACCTTAGAATTTCCCCTGGCATCAGTGTGGATCTGGAGATTCCTCTTGAGCAGTACCCCTGTGCGCTGCTAGGTTGCGTCGATGGGCTGAGCGCACGCCGTCAGCATTGTCTGCGCCGGATATGACATTGCAGGACCTATACAGGTGCCACCCTGGAGCACTGACGTAAATTATTTTCTTTCTGCGCCAGCCTAGTGCTTATCCGAAGGAGAGCTATCCCTCAGTAATTTTTTCACTGATCTCTTTTGACTTTTTTGTAGAAGATTTTTGAGTCTTGACACTCCTGGTGCGTTGAGGATGTCTTCGCATAAGACGGGGTTCAAGTCCTGCAGATCCTGCCATTGGGCGATGTCTGTAACAGATCCGCACCTCGGGTGCCTGTGGTGGCTGGAGCACGACCACAACCTGAAGTCGCGCTCCGAGTCCCGGGCCATGAACCCGAAAGCTTTGAGGAAGCAGTCCCTAAAGCTCCTTGCAGCTTGGCACTTGGCTCCACGTATGTCCCGATCTCGGTCAAGAGAAAGGTGCCAAGAACAGTTGTGGAGCCCCCTTTCATCGTCATATCACTCCAAGTCCATGGAACGATCGGGTAAGTTGAGGCACAAGAAAAAGTTGAAGAAGAGCAAGCGTTCTTTGACTTCACCCTGTCCGTTGGCAGAGATAAGGGAAAAGGAGCATTGTCGCTCTAGGCCTCCATCCTCGAAGCCTACGCCTGGATATGCTCTGCGCCTCCACGAGTTTCCAGGAACCGTAGCAACCTCTACCTAGTTCAAGGAGTTTTATGAGGCCCTATGCCTCATCTTTGGGCAGTCTGACTCCGCTGAAGCACTTCCCGGCCCTGTGGGGTTGGAAGGGGCTCCCTAGGGTTCCATGCCGGCTGCCTTGGCTCCAGGGGGTACACATGGATCCATTCCTGGATCTGAACCGGTGTCAGTCAGACCACCTTCACCTTCCCCAAGGCTGGTTCTGGCATTAATGCTCAAGAGGTCCACTGTGGCCCCAGGTGGGGTCAACCACATTCTCATTGCCGACTCCGACACGGAACCGGACCAGCGTCATACCGCGCAGCATCTGACTTTGACATTGGCCTTGCCCCTATGCCTAATCATGACCCTTATTCCTATGGGTTGGGGAGTGGTGAGGAATGGGAGGGGTCGCTGGACCCTCTAGAATGCCAGCTACAAAACCCTTTGGACTAGCGTGCGAACCTGCATGAAGCCATTGGTCTGGATACTTCCCCTGACCCTGGCAGGCTTTTCCCCCCTACCATGACTATGGAGGAGGAAGTGTCCTATTCTATGGTGGTGTGAAGAGCGGTAGAGGACCTGGGCCTCGAACTGCCTTCAGTGGCAGTCAGGACTAACCTTCTGACAGAGGTGCTTCAGCCCGGGGCTTCATCCTCTGAACCCTTATTTCCCTTCAATGAAGTCCTTACTGATGTCCTGCTTGGTACCTGGTCCAAACCCTGCACAGAGGCTCCTGTGAACAGGACTATTGCCTGCCACCATTGACCTGCTCCAACTGACCCAGCATCACTGATGCAACACCCCTCCCCTGAGTGCGTGGTTATTCACAACTCTACATCCCAGGGCATGTTCCCTTCGGCCCCCCACATAGGGAATCCAAAAGGCTGGAACAACTTGAGAAGAAAATGTTTTCTTCCTCCAGCCTGACATCGTGGTCCGTGGATACTGCATGCCTTTCAGGCCTTTACTCCCAGACGCTGTCAGATACAGTTGTGCAAGTGCTGCCACAGGTCCTAGAGGAGGCTCGGGCTGTACTCACTCAAGCTGTTGGTGATGGGAGAGACGTTGCAAAGTTCACAATCAGATGTGGACTAGATATGACTGGCTCACTGGGCAGAGCAGTTGCATTGACAGTGGTCCTGAGGTGCCACACCTGGTTGAGGATGTCTGACTTTTCAGGGGATGTCCAAGCCAATTCTCTGGACATGCCCTTTGATGGCACGAGTCTCTTTGGAGACAAAGTAGACTCAGCGCATGAGTGCTTCAAGGATTCTCGTGATACAGCCAGGACATTGGGCCTCGTGGTGGCTCCTCATCCACCTCAGTCTGCTTTTTGCCCCTTTCATGGCTACGGAAGGGCACCCTACTACCTCCATTCCCCTCCAACCACTATGCCACACATGCTGCCCAGCATCTGCGTGGCCAGGAACATGGGATCCACCATCCTCGTGGTTCAGGGAGCCAAAGGTCTAGCCAGTCCACACCCTGCAGCTACCCCCAAACCTTCCTAGTCTGACGCTTCCTCACTAGAGACCAGTCGGAGGCAGAATTCACCATCACCTGTGCCCCTGGCAGTCCACATCAGACATGTGGGTTTTGCAGCTAGTCTAGAGAGGCAGCTCCTTCCCCTTCGAGACTACACCTCCATCCATGTCACCATCCTTTCATCAGATCACAGAGGATCACTTGGCACTTCTCTGCGAGAAGGTTACAGATTTCTTGGCCAAGAGAGCCATAGATAGGGTTCATGTGCCAGAAGTAGGTTGTGGTTGTTATTCCTGCTCCTTTCTAGTGCCCAAGAAGGACAAGGGCCTCCGCCGTTTCCTAGACCTTTAGTCCCACAATCTCTTCCTCAAGAAGGAGAAGTTCAGAATCCTCACTCTGGCTCAGGTTCTATCTGCCCTGGATCCAGGAGACTGGATTGTAGCATTGGGCTTGCAGGACGCTTACTTCCACATTCCCGTCCTGCCTGCCCACAGATGCTACTTGCAGTTCATGGTTGGCCACAAACACTTTCAGTTCACTGGGCCCCCCTTTGGCCTTACCAGAGCCCCTCAGGTGTTCACCAAGGTGATGGAGCTGGTCATAGCTCATCTGCGCAGATCATGGGTTTCAGTCTTTCCCTGTCTCGATTAGCTGTTGAAGGTGAGCTCACCTCAGGCTGTCATCTCCCACCTACAGACTACGGCGGACCTACTGCATTCACTAAGGTTCACTATAAACATGCCAAAGTCACACCTGGCTCCCTCTCAGATGCTCCCTTTCATCAGAGCTGTTCAGGACCCAGTGCAGTTTCTGGCTTCTGCTTCCAAGCGAGATCTGCATTCTGTTGGTGACACACACCTGTTGGCGTATGCGGGCTCTGTCGTGGAATCTGGAGTTCAAGTGGGAGCAGCATCAGGGGAATTTCTTCAACATGGTCCAGAGCTCAAAGGAAACTGCGCAAGATCTGCAGTGGTGGTTGACAAACCGCGATTGGGTCATCATCAGACCCCTCTCTCTTCTGCAACTGGACCTGGCAGTAGTGACAGATGTGTCACTCCTGGGATGGGGCGGCCACATGGGAGAATCGCAGCAACGGGGGAGGGTTCTCCATCCAAAACTTGTCAAGGCTCCGCCTTCTTGTATGGAGATTGAGCGACGGCAGTTGACAGCTTTTGACCTGCCCGAAGTCTGTATCATTATCTTGGCAGCCAGGCGTCCCTCCACCAAAACAGTATACACCTCTCTTTGAGGTGCTATTGTTTGTACTTTAATTGACCCAGTAGGGCTCTGCTTTGGGCACTCTCAAATGTTATTTGTCTACATTCTCTGCTTCCTTACGGCTGACTGATCAGCCTTCTTTGTTTAAATCTCCTATTGTAAATAGGTTCCTTAAGGGCCTTACTCATATGTTTCCTCCTTCCCCATTCATTATGCCCAGATGGGATTTGAATCTAGTTCTGACAGTCCTGATGTGTGCTCCCTATATAGGTCCCACAACGTCATATCTGTTGCGGATGTGGAGCCGATCGACGCTACCTAACGGCGTGCAGGGGTACTGTCTCTGCCAGATAAGGTGATATCGAAGGTAAGTAACTTGTCCTTTTTGACCCCCATGCTTTTATGTTTTTTCATCAAATCCAGATATGCACAAACATTTACATGCCAAAACTTAGCAACTGATGCTATTTCATGGTAACTTTTGTGCAGATTTGATAAATGATTTCAGAGTTGTTGGCCAGAGAAATACTTTTCCAACTGGTAACTTTGTCCCAATTAGAGGATCTAGAACAAACTTGACATGCTAAGAGAAACCCAAGCAGACTCAACATTTGTCAAATATTGTGGAGATTAATCAAACAGTTCTGTTATTATTAGCAATTTCACTCCCATTTTTAACTCCCCTTTTAACAGGTTCCCCCTTGACTCATCTGAATGAAATAGAAAATGTATTCAGTAAGTTAAACATGCAAAGTGTAGGCTAAATTTAGTGCACGTTCAAAAAACGGAGTGAAAGTTATAGGTAAATCAATAACTTGTCAAGAAATCTGTGTACTTAATCCCCTGAAGCCCACCGGCACCTTTTTGTAACATAACTATCTCAAAAAGCTACTCAGCTGAATTGTGCCTTATCAAGTAAAGGCACACACCTGAGTAAAGTTCTAACTTCATATCACGTTTGGTGTAATTCCGTTAGGTGTTTTTACTGTAGCGGAGAGCACATTTTCCTATGGGGAATTAATTCTATACCTCCTTTCTTTATTTTTTCATACATGTAGACTTACATTTGCATTACTAGCTGTAAGATGGTTATGATTCTGTCTGAAAATGAAAAGCATTCCGTTTGTTAGAGAGCATCAGCACTAGGAACATTAATCAATTCCTTCCCAGATTTTAAGCCTTTGTCTCCCAAAAAAATGAAAGGAGTGTAAAACGGAGCTGTATGCTTAGTCACAGGTGTCAGAAGATGTGACCTTACAGTGAAAACTGCAGGATACTGGACTGGTTAGTAGGATAATCATTAAAGTATTCGTGTGTTACAAAGACAGGGAGGAAAGTGTGATCTGAGAATTGATGATTGCTGGTGGTCGCCACAATCTGGTGTATAACCAGTGAGACCCTAAATATGCAAGAGAGCAGTGCTGTTTGGAAGATCTGGGATGCCCCCATGAATTGGCATGCTTCAACCCCACCTTCATTCCCTCCTTTATACTTTTCCAGGAGATCCTCTTTTGAATGCTGTTGACTTTAGCACACGGATGAAATATGTACATCATGGGTGTACAATTAATAAATAACCATAAGCTAAATCCAATAAAACTAGGATTTTGTGGGGCATACGTTAGGGCCCCACAACTCTTTCATACCACAGTGTTCTAGCCATATACGAGAAATAAGTAGTTATCTCTAGAATACATTGTCTGTTGGCTTCAAAAGAAGGGACAAACACCTGCAGCTTTGAGTGATATTACACAGAACTCAAGCTTCAGTCTCTTTGTCTATGATGTCCCTAATATATTCATGTGAACATGAGGAAAGCCCTCTGTCTCATCTTTTATGTTCAACAAATAGAGTGATGGTATAGGGTACACAAACGTAAAGGTAACAATCACACATATTGTAATTTTTGCTGTAATTTAAAAGCCCCACCCATACTATTCAGTAGTTTCTTTACTGTTCTCATGTATATGTTCACATAGGTTATTTAACTTATTGTCTGATAAGTGGATTGCAGTTTTTTGTAAGTCTGTGCATCAGCCCACACATTTTTCTCCCTAAGTGCTGGAAAGCCAGGGGCTTTTTCAAGGCTGGAGAGTGGTGTACAAATGTGACGTTAGTGACGATCACACTACATAAAGATATTGTCCAAGGTAGTTGTCGAAAATTAAAATACAAATGGCTTACTTGTGTGGAACACACTGTTGCTTGTGGTCTCTAAGTATCTCTAGCTTTAATATAGTCCGGTGCTTAACAAAATAACTAATATCACTGATAACACATAAATATATATAGAGCAATAATGTATACATGGATAAAATATGGAGGTGAACGGATTACCAAGAGGTAAATATAGTCCAGTTTATTGAAGGGGAGGAAGAGACTGGTAGCAACGAGAGAGGTATGGTCACAGAGCAATGATCCATGGCATAGTGTCATGGTCTGAGTACGATGGCAGTTGTTGAGTCCGAATTCTGTGAAACCTGTGGGGGCTTGTAGAGGTCAAACTAGGACAGGTAAGATCCAAATTCTGTCCTCTTGTAGCAACTAGGTGATAAGTTACCTTATGGGTACCTGCTAAGGGTCGTCAGCGTGTAGGCAGCGTCACTGTAAAGTCACTGGAGAAAGAAGCGAAGGCAGGCATGGATCACGCAGTGCAGCAAAACAGGTGTGGGCCCAGCAATAAGCGAGAGGTTGTGACGTGTGTATGGTATAGTACTCTCTATTGGTTGCCTTTGTACACCAGACAGACAGACAAGTGTATTGATTTAGACCTCATCCGAGATCAACAATGATAACAGACCTAAAAAAGGTTAAAACATAACAATTACACCAGTTTATCAGCTTCAAAAAGCCCTAGGCCTTCCAGACCCTTCCGGTGTTGGCTTTGAGTTAAGATAAACTGCAAGCCATATAACCATACACAAAGATAAATCAACTACTGAATATGACATGCTGTTTGCAAATTACAATTAAAGCAACAATGTGTGATTATCACCTTTAACCTTGATTACTCTTCACTCTAATCCTGTCAAAAACGGGGACTTTGTTTGTTAATTTGGGGCTTATCTATTCAGCACTGAGTACTGGCCTGATATTTTGATGGATTTCCGCATGATGGAATTCTTAGAGATGTTACTAATGCACAGCTACCTTAATACCCAAATAAAGGCCACAACTGGAAAAATCTTATACAGTTGCAGACCACTGCGAGGATATGGAATGCATTGTCTGATGGCTTCAAAAGAAGGGACAAACACTTGCAGTTTTGAGTGATATTACAGACAACTCCAACTTCAGTCTCTTTGTCTATGATTTCCCTAAAACCCCTCTATGAAAAGCATCCCTGTGTTGATAGTTACCCATCTATAATTCTATGTTGCCAGTTTTATATCATCTCACTTGCTGTACTCCTCCCCTGTATTCCTGGATAGTTTAAGCTCCCATACACTAAGTTGCAGGGGTCTGCTTATGATCGTTTCCAGTCTAAAATGCTTAATAATAAATCAGTAAGTATACAAAACATTCCATCCGTCGCCTTGTTGATTGTGTAATAATACATCAAAACACAAATCATCTTACAGATTCAAAGTTCTTGGTCGGTATAAGGATGATGTCTGTTCATCACTAATAGATATGTCTGAAGGTAAATTATAGTTACTTTAGGATGGCAGGTGAAATCTGTAAGGCCACAAATTGTGTTGCTTCTTCGTTCTGTGGAAAAAAAGTTGTTTAAAGGTGTTTTTGTTTTGCTTCCACTACAGGCAAGGATTTCCAAGGGTATCAGCCCCTGTGGTTCGAGCGCAAGTTGGACCCTGTCTCTGGAGAACTAAGCTGTGTATATAAAGGCGGCTACTGGGAGTCAAAGCAAAAGAATGACTGGTCTATGTGCCCAGATATCTTCTGAACCCCTGCATCACCAAACTGATTGGCCCATGAGGCTTTTCATCTGGCAGGGAAGAAGGATTCAGAGATGTGAAAAGCAAGATCAGCCACGGACAATAGAAACCTGCAATAAGAGTAGTGGTCCAAGCCCAATGGGTGACACACCCAGTCATGTGAAGGAGCCATGGGATTAACCACAATCTGTCACAGCACCAAACTCAGTGTGAGCGTAGCATTAAAACCAAGAACTCAAAAGCGACATACAGGAATTCCAAACACATTTTATATACACTTGCAGGAAAATGTTTTTATTTTCGTTAAGATGACGATTTTTTAGCATCTAACTAAGAAGTAGAACAGGATGGAACTTATTTCCTTTTTCCTCTGATATTTATAAAATGTCTGCCTCAAGTTCCTACTTGCTTCTACAACCGGACATATGTGGTCCATGCAAGCACGAAGATTTCTAACCAGTGACAAGACTATGGAAAAAAAACTGGATTTTATTTTTCAGGATAAAAAACAAATCTGCTGTGTTCACTTAAGCTTTTGTGATTTTAATATAATAATGACTACAGTTCAGGTAAAAAAAAAACCTAGATAATTTGGTGATATTAATGTTTGTAGCTATAAAGATGCACATTTGAGTTGTGGCTGAAGGATAATAAGATTTGTTTCCTGAAGCGCCACCTCAAAGATCCCTCTGTTGGTTGGTTCTGTATCCTCGATCCCTTATGGGCTTTGGGGAAGGGAAATTCCAGTTCTGTTTCCTGAAACACCACCTCAAAGATCCCTCTGTTGGTTGGTTCTTTGCCCTCGATCCCTTATGGGCTTTGGGGAAGGGAAATTCCAGTTCTGTTTCCTGAAACGCCACCTCAAAGATCCCTCTGTTGGTTGGTTCTTTGCCCTCGATCCCTTATGGGCTTTGGGGCAGGGAAATTCCAGCTTGAAATATCTTCGGGAAGTTGAAGGTCCACAATGGTTGCTAATCGCTTTCTCACTGTGGGTCCTAGTAACATCTAACATGGTTTGTTCTTTCCTTGTGCCAAAATGTGATCAATTGAAGAAGGCTATCTGAATAGTGCTTCTGTGTCTGTGCTTTGAGGAAGTGCAACATAGATCAAAAAGCAAGATCAGGGCTCTCTGAGAATGTAGAGAGGGCCAAAGTAGTGAATTCAACATCTGTTGAATTAATGGCTTTTAGAGCTGGTGTTGCTTACCATTAGTACCGGATATCTTTAAAAACATATTCATGTTATAACATTGCACTGTTAACATAACACCAAATTGTTGCCCAAACCCACTGCTACAGTCATTTTTGCAGGACATAAATGTGATTATTTGATTTACATATATAGAAAGATGTGCAGAGTGTAATATGCTGTTCAGCGCTGGATCTTTCTTAGATACACATGGGTGAAATATCACAAGCATCACTCTGGGAACTTTCGGTACTCAACGTTAACACAGCAGTATTAAACACAGCATGTAACACTGAAAACAAGTTAAAAACCTCCATAGACCAAAAGTAGCCTCGTGTATGACACAATCTCTGGCCAGTGGGATGGAGAAGCTCAGGGCTCTAACCCTCGTAAGGAGCGCCAATGTCCGGTTTTCTTCCACGTGTCTTGAGATATGAAGGAATCCTTTGAGCTCTGCCCTCCTCCTCACAAAATATACTTTTTGTGGTTCCTTGGGACTCATTTACTCCAAGCTGTAGAGGGTAAGCAGATGCTGCTCCCTTTTCTTTGACTTGGAGGTTTATCCCTTGCCCATGGTAGTTTGTATTGGACTTGTTTAAGCCACATTCAATTTGTGGGGGGAGGAAACTTTTTACAGAAGACCACACAAAATGTATTTACTGCCTCCACAAATCTTGGCTTGACCCCAAAAACTGTTATCTATTGGACAGTCAATTCAAAAACATTTAATGACAGAGAGGGTTGCCTTCCTGTCCGTTAAATGCTGATTAGACAGGACAGGCTTCAGTGTAGAGTACCCCTCACATATCCCCTCTGAGGTTACCCCACACATATCCCCTCTGAAGTGAAAAAGCGTAAGATGAAACTGGCTAGTTTCAGGGACTTCGATGCTGGCTCATCTGCTGAGTTCCAGATGACTTGCATAAAAAGGCTCTCTGCAAGTGCCTTGAAGACACAGACTTCTGACTGATGTAGCCAAGGTTGAGGGCCCAAAAGCAAAATCATCTACCATTGTGGGCTCATCCCCCTGAGTGCATTGTCATCGTCGATCACATCTTTGACAGGCAAGAGTAAGCCTAAATCTTTGTTGAAGTTTACTCTGATGATGAGCACACTGTTGATGGATACCCAAATCAAAAAGACAGTTTAATCCATGACAAAGTCTATCTCTTTGACAAAGACCATTTGGCTAGTGACAAAGCCTACCTGGTGATGAAGACCAGGCAGTCGACAAAGAAACCAACCTTTTCAGCCAGTACCACACTGTCAACGGCAATCCCAATTCCATCGACAACAAAGTCCTTCCCCGCTGACTCAGCCGACAAAGAAGCCTACTTGGTGGATGATGTGCTTCTCACCAGCACCAACAGTTCCATTGACAAAGAAAGCAATCTCTTATCCGCCAACAACTATTTCATCTACAGTAGAGTCATTGACAATGGTGTCTATCACTTTATCTCTGTTGCTGGCTCAGAAACCAATTTTGGAAGTGGTACCAATCTTATCGCTGGTCTCATAAATAAGAATTACGCCAGAGCTGTCTACTGTACTGCTGCAAATCATATTTTCTTGCCACTGTGATGATGAGCAAGTAAGTGAAGAAGGTGACCAAATCTATATGGATGATGACGATGGTCATTCTTATGAGACTTGATAAGTAGAAGGCCCCATGAATTGGACATTGAGTATGTTCTAGGAGACTCTGAAGAAGACGAAGAGACCTGGATTATCAGGAACCTTTGAGGTATGATAGACCTCAGCCTTACTGGGAATATCCACTTTATTCTCAAACGCTTATGGTACAAATGTGCATAGATTTCCTGGACATCACCAGAAGAATCTCCATCACATTTGCCACATCACCAAGAGCAGCTCCTCCATATATTATTTTCAGAACACTGCCTGCATTTGTGCCCTGTGAGGAGGTTTTGTGTCAACTGATAACTGATTCATTACCAGCAATAGCACACAATATGACCTCTGATGTGGACAATGATGATTTCAATCAACAAAAAAGGGATGACAGTCAATATGATAATCACCAGCACCAGGAATGGGACAGTTGTGTTCCAGTTAAAGATCCCAGTTCAGAACCAGCACACCAAGATTCTCCAGAAGATGGCATCCATTATTTCCATTTGAAAAGGCATCACATAAATTCAAGCTTCCTATCGTCACTGTTCAAAAAACGTATTTCTAGGTTGGTTTTATAGATAAATTATAAAGATCAATTTGTTCTATTATTATCCTAAACCACTCAACCACGTCTGGGTGTGTTCTAAATGAGGAATCCAGTTCCAGGAACAGATTTCGTTTCTCACCTAGAAAAGAAGCATAAGGCTCTGGTTTCTGCCCTGCCTGGTTGATGAATTGGAGAATAACAGATTCTGTAATTTCTGAAGTGGTGCACAGACGATCACATGATCCATCAGCACCCTGTTCAGTCCCTGCAAATTGTGAGGGTAACCCCCACCCCCCTAATATGATGAGTGTTTTTGCAGCGACTTCAGTGACAATAACAAACACCAATGGCATACTGTCTAGTTAGGATTAGCAGTTGTGGCACGTCATTGCCCCTTTCATGGAAAACCTGCCAGAGGAACATCATCACCAAGTGAGGTCCATTATTAAAGAAGTTGAGGATATGTCATCAGCGCTTAAGAATGCCTCTCTGTATGCTTCCAATACTGGATTTTGCCAGATAGCAACACGTGCTCTTTTGATGATGAGCAGGAGGCTGTGAAGAACGTTATTTACCCAGAGTTATATTGCAGGGTGCCGGACATGCCTTTCTATGGATAGCATTTGATTGGGAAATATGGATGAGGTGCTACCGGTTATAACAACTCGTAATGATATGGCCTGATCTCTTGGTATGCTAAAAAGAAAACAAGACTAGCCATATTCTAGACAATGTCCATAAAAGCAGAGGGCTCTTACCAACCAGGATCAAAGAGCAGTGTTCATCCTTACAGGTAACTATTAATCAGGAGGAAAACACCAATGGAAAGACAAGGGTCCATACTCCAACCGGTGACAGGACAAGGCCCTCAGTACATGACTTCACAGGCAGGCCTGCACCCCTCATCTCCCATGCATGAAGGGGGAAAGATCCTAGCGTACCTCCAAGCCTGGCATGAAATGACATCTAACCACTCGGAGTTTGACATAATAAGGTATGAGTACTCAACAGAATTACTAGCAAGGCCTCTACCAAAGCTTCCTAGAAAAGTTAATTATTTACATTTATAGGCTTTACAACTGGAAATGATCAGTCTTCTTCACAAGGTTTTTATTCTAGGTTTTGCTTTATTTGCTACTGGAATCGAGATTGTCGCCCCTCTTGGAACAAATTCATAAATAAGCATGGCTTCACAACAATTTCTCTGCCAGGCATCCTTTAGTCAATAAACCGTTCAGATCACTTAACATCAATAAGCCTAGAGGATGCATATTTTAATCTGCCCATACATTTACAACACCAACATTATCTTTGTTTTATGGTGGAAGGAAGCAAATTATCTATTCCTGGCCCTTCCGTTTGGTCTCAATTCAGAACCAAGCATGTTTACCAGATGCTTAGCACTGGTAGCAGCACTTCAACAAAAACAAGGGGTGAGCATTTTTCCACACTTGGACTACTAGCTGATTGAAGCTTGTTTGTGACAACTTACATCAATGGCAGTCAACAGAACACCAGAGCTTCTGGAAAGTTTGTGCATCGATCTAAACAACAAAAAGTCAGTGCTCACAGCAACTTAATGTATCCTGTTTTTACAGGGAAGCATCTACGTAGACATCCTAAAAGAATATCCTTCACAGGAAAGGGGCTAAGGCGGATGAATCTAATATAAGACATCCTGAAAAATCTCAAATAGCAGCATGCAGGAACAAGGTACTATTAAGACGATGTCATCCTGCAACCCGTTGATATCCAGATGGCAATTAAGAATGAAACTTCTAAACGAACAGTTAGACTTTCAGTAGAAACAAATTTCAGATTCATGGGATGGCCAGATAGAAATAATTACATAAATTAAGGGCACCTTGAAATGTGAATAATCAAAAACAATATTTAAGCAGGTTCAGATAGTAATGGTGTTGCATATCACCTGATGACAGATGCATTGTTGAAAGTTTATTATGCTCACTTACAAAACCTTACAACTAGTGGTCTTTGGTTTCACCACGGGCAAAACCTTCACATAATCTTGCTGGAGCTCAGGCTAGTCAGGTTTTATCTGAAGGCTTTCTTACCACTAACTGCGTGTTGACAGGTCTTAATATGTGACTGCTCTTTATTACATAGGAAAACACGGAGAACAAACTCAACCACTGTCACAGTAAGCTCAGCATCTTTGGCACTGTGGATTGAAACATTGAGACTCTTTATAACAGAATGTGCCATTCCACCAGAACGGCATTGTGGATCCCTTAAGCAGATGAAACAAAGACTTTTAGGAATGGAAACTGGACGACGGATGATTACAATTGGCTTTTCAAAGGTGGGACATGCTTATCCTAGATCTGCTCTCAACACAAGAAATTTTCAAATGCCATTCTTTCACAAACCGAAGGTGGTTTCCTGGGACTCAAGGGGAAGCACTTTTGATTCATTAGTGAGGAAAATGTGCTTTGATTTTTCTCTGAATCTCCTGATCCCAAGGATCTATTAGGAGCTGAAGAAAGAAGCATGCAGAATCATCCTCATTGCACCAGTATATAACAATTAGTTTTTGTACACGAACCACTGGGATTTGTTGATTAAGACCCCAATGAGATTCAAAGCAGACACTTATGTCCTATCCAAGAACCAAGGGCACATTTCTATCACAATCTGGCCTCCCTACACCTAACTACCTGTCTGCTACAGACCTAGAATAGCCTCCTTGAAATCCCGGCAAGTGTAAGTGCCTGTAAGGATCATTCTTTCTTATAATGCATCCTTAATTAACCTTCTGCAGATGCCATTTCCCGACCTAAAGCATTCCTCTATTAGAGTGCATCAGGCCTCTGTCTATACATACCCATCACCAAATTCACCACTACGGTTCTCGGCTAGAATGTTGAAGGAATTAATGAAAGCCCTTATCCGCACATTCTCTGCAAGTAGTGAAAAATCGTCCAAACTGGTTTTCTTTTTATACAGTGCTAGGTGCTCTTATGAGAAACCATTGCAAGCCAATTCATAAAGCATCCCATCAAATGTTATCATGGAAATAGCCTTTCTGTTATCCATAATGTCAGGTAGACATGTTAGTGAAATTCAGGCATTTTTCATCACACCATCATGGCCTACATTTTTAAAAGAACGAGGTGACATTAACTATGAACCCTCAATTTCTGCAAAAGGTTCCCGTGTCTTTTCTTCTAGGTCTGCCCTCTAAGGAACAGAATTGAAACGCACTACACTACACACAGGTGTCCTCCTCTTTGAATGCCTTTAAAAAGATATTTGTAAGGCAGTGACTTGGATTTCAATACCTTTCTCAAGTATTATCACCAGGATAATCAGATGAAAACTGAAGTACCAGTTGGGGGGGGCAAGTGCTGCACAATCTGCTTTGCTAAGGTAAGCCTCATTCTGTCTGTGCTGCTTGCTTATTATAATTAACTGCTTTGGTCATTTTAATTAAAGCATGATCTGAATCAATGAGGGATCCAGCACTGAAGAAGAATAAATACCCTGTAACTACAGTTCTTGAGCATTGACATCTTTTATAGATTTACATGCACATACCCTCCTTCCTGTTCATGGAGAAACCTGTTTCATTTATCCAAACTATGATCTATGAAAATCTGATAGTCGGAGCCTCTGAGGAAGGTTAACACCCTGAACCCCTCCACCTCAATGGCCAGTATGTGGGTCATAAAATGTGGTGCTTGGGCTACTTGTAGTCTATGATGGATTTCAGTTTGTTTTCCATGTTAGTTGTTGTATTGAATACTGCTATGTTAGCATTGACTCCTGAGAGTTCCCAGCTTGTCAACATGGAATAATGAAACCATGTGAATCTGTGAAAGACACAGATGCTAAAGAACTGTAGTTACAGGTAAGTAACCTTTTTTATCATAACATTGTTGAGTGTGAGTAGAGACCATGGCCCAAGAGAACTCAAGCCTTGATTGGGTAATGTTCCCCATTCAGTCCCTCAACAGTGGTAATAAATAGCATCTACTTATAATCATATGGTGTTTGCCTTGCTATTTAATCATGATTAGGGGTTATGAAAAAGCTATTTAAGTAGAACCAGGGTACAAGGGTTTAAATCCATTCATTGAGATAAAATCACAGTGAAACTATTGTATCATGACTCATGACCATTAACAGAGGTGTTTCTTCTGTGAAGTCCTCATAACATCTGTGAGACTGAAAGCAATGCTTTTTCACTTCATTTATACTGTACTGTGGTAATGAAATGGGATTTGACTTTTGTCCTGTATGAATCAATGCGGAAATGCCCATTTATTAGTATATTGATTCTAAATAATGCATTTACTTCATATATATATATATATATATATACATACATAGGGAGAGAGAGAGAGAGCGAGAAAAACCATCAAATTCCATACCATAGTACAACTACCATGAGACGTCATTACTTTCTTCTGCCTTGCAAATTCCAAGTTACAATCCCCATACAGAGAAAAACAACCAGACCTAAGTTTCACTGGGCACATTTTCTGAAAATTTAATTTCATTGCAAAGATTTGATCCCTTGTGCTCTTGTTAAATACCTTTATCACGAAAAAAGCCTGGCCTAAACAGTATATAGGTATCCACAAAAAGTAACATGTTATTTAAAATGACTAGTATAATAAATTATTGTAAACGATTAGTAACGTGACACCATTCAGTCGTTCAAGGCAGCACAGAGCAGCAGCCGCCTTCCCTCCGAAACTGTGTGAGAGGATGACACAGACTGTAAGAGCAACCTCCGTGAATCAGAAGGGAGGAGAAAAATTCAAGTATATTCATACTTCCGGAGCTCACTGATAGGTCTGTGGTGGCTGCATGTCACCCCTATAACAGATTTGGAGACACAGGGGATATGTCTATGTGAGCTTGTCTGGTCTTATTTGGTCTTTTATAATTTATTGACAAGGGGACGTGTTAGAGGTTTGATGGACCTTTTGACTCCGCTGAGAGTGATCCAGCATGGACACAAATTTTACTCATGACCTTAAACAGCAGCAGGACAACAAGTTCAGTAAATCGTTATTGGGACATTTGACTCATCAAACTTCACACACCATGACCCACACCTTTTAGTAAAGTTAGAAAGTTTATTTCCCTAGTTTAACAATGCTGATATTACGTAAATCAATCTCAGCACTAAATAATACGCATATACAAACAACACAGGCTGACCAAAACGGCTTAAGAATCTCAATTTAGACAGCGCATTGATCATTAATCATTCATAGGCTACCGTACAACCCAACAATACCTGCGGGAGAGAAATGGCATACCTTTGTTAGCAGACGAATAAAAGACAATCCCTTGTTGATAATGACTATTGTAACAGTGACACACTAACCCTCTGATTTGAATGGCTTGTTTGGGCTTCATGCAAATAGAAAAATAGACAAAAAACATAATTTGGAAAACATCTGACTAGGTTGGTACATAAAAGAAAGATAAAAACCTACAACAAAGATATTTGCAGTTATTATAACTCCTGTATGGATCAGCAAGCAGAGATTTCTTCGTCAGTGGAAACTCGTTGAGTCTTCATTGGTAAGGGGAAGTGAAGGGAATTGGCACAGCCACGATTGGGCTCTGAGTTAACTGAACCAACTTAGAAAGTGCATCAAGCTATTGACACAGCATCAATAGCATGAACAATCAATAGTAGTAGTAATTACGCGATGAGGCTAAAGGCTAGGAAGGAAGGGCATCTGGAACTTTGCTTCTCCTGGTATGTGCAGCCGTGATGAGTCAAATTCACAAAGTAATTTCTCGATCTCTTATTGGTCAGTACATTGGGTGTCCACAGTATAACCAATAAACATTAATTCTTAAATCTGTGATATTGTTTGACAGTCTTTCACACGTTGATAATTGGCTCCTCTTCTCTCTATCCCATCACCAGTTGTAGTCAGGTAACATTTTGTTGCAAACATAGCTCCAGTCATTGAAGCCATTGTCACATCCTGGGAACATCAGTTTCTTGTGCACAGAAGATACAAATGTATCTATGGTTAGGACATAGTATTACAGCACATGGTTCTCACTAGAAAGTTTGAGGCATCAACTAGTATAACATTGCAGCTTTACAAATCCTGGTCAGCACTGTGTGAGCAAGGAGCAATGAACAAGTGTGAATTCTGCTGAGACAGAAAAACATTTACCATCATTTATTTATGCCATGAAACTTAACATGAGGCCTTGTCGACTAGACCCATCATTTCACTATTACTCAATGCCTAGTAATTTTAAGCAAAACACTTCATTAATACTTTAATATGATCCACTTTGTTATGCATGTAAATATTATTTTTAAACAGTTAATATTATTTTTATTAGTGTCGTGTACACTTTATGTTTACCACCTAGGCGGACCTATTTTTCATAACACTCAATTTCACTATTTTAGCATAATTCATGTTATTTCTCAGCTATTAATCATTGCAAATTTATCAGTATTTAATTCGGCTTTCACAATTGTCACCTTGGACCGTGGCAGTAACTGTATGTCAGGTGGGACACCTTTTGTTTTCGGGGGCACAAGTGGCACAGCCCTCTCGGCGATTAACAGAAAGAAATGGCAGCACTCCGAGCTGAGCTTCTGCTGTGAAGAGTAAGGTCGCTTGTAGTCCTACTGCAACTGGCTTCATTAAAACAAGCATTTGCAATGCAAAGGGTCTCACGTTTGCTCTAATTAGAGCTATTAATGTTGTAAATTCCTAACTGGACTTTTCTTGCCACATAAATTGAAAATGAAAAGTAAAACAGTTGACATAAGTGGGCCAATTCAAAGCGCCAGGCTGCCATGAGCGTGAGTGCGAAGGAGAGACACAAAAGGAAAAAGAAGTTTGCTTGCAGTCAAACGTATCAGTAAACGTGCAATAATCAACGTAACCTGGTCGATGGCCAGGATAGATTACAACACCTAAAAATATATGCTGGCAGTGTTTAATGACAGAAGAACTTCTTCCCAGGCTTTTATATATATATGCTGATCTTTCAAAAGATGTTGAATTACATTTTTAATCGAGAACAAGCACCATATTTTGCACAACGCGGATTCATGTTTTTTACTCAGAAACTGTTCCATAGCTGGCATAATGCCCCACATCACGTGGTACTCCGGCATCCAGCCCTGGCTATGTTCCAATTACATGTTGCAATCTACGACTCTACATTCGAACTTAGTATTGTAAATATGGATTGCAATATCCCAAGTTTCAAAATGCTTTTGGCAGAAAGGAGGAACTAGCTGAGATGTCAAGCATAAGAAATGGCCAATTGGAAACACTGGAGGAAAGGAGTGTGGAGGTGACAGCAGTGAAGCAGTGGCCCTATATTATATGAGATAAAGTGCACTCAAATATACACTCTTAGGATATTGGAAATCATCTCGCAGTTCCCTGATCCTCCAAAGGCTTTCAACCTGTCACCTCGTCCCTGTACAAGTTCACAGAATTCTTGAGTAATGTGCAATATGAAGAACAGTTGGGGTACTTTATCCTATGTATACTTTTAGCAGCTTCTAGTGAAAGGATGATAAACGTATAAAGTATGAGGAAGGTTACTCTGCCCTCTACCTGGGCAGTATTCAGTATGGTAAAGATCACACAGTCTGCACCTGCTATTGTGTTGTGCACTGAATGCAGTACATTACAAGGATTGTGCTGCACCTAGCTAGGCGCACAGTTCACCTCCTCTGTAGACCACAATCTAGTGAAGGCGACATACCTGTTGTCCGTACTTTAAATGGTATGATGAATGTTCAGCCTACTGAGTTACTGTCCTTCCGGTGGCGGTTACACTTGCTGTGCAATGGGCAGCCTTGTGAAGGTGACACACCTCCTAGCTGCAAAGTGACAGTATGGTCGAGGTCACTTCTTAGCTATTCCCATTATTGTGGGGGTTGCACAGCCTTCATTATGCACAGCCTAGTGATGGTAACACTGCTGCTACCTATGGCGTGCGGTGCATGGGTCTCAGCATATGTACCGTGTATCCCACCATTCGACAATCCACTTTTTTATCAACATTCAGGAATACCCAGCAATCCCATACCTCTTTCTGCACTCTCTCCCATACTGGCTCCCCACCACTCTCTTTCCAAATCTTATTGCCTCTCATTCTCTCAATCTAACCATCTAAACAAGTACACTTCCCTCTCTCTCGCATGCTCTTTCCATCGCTATCTACCTATCTAGCTCTGCCAAACAGCCTCACAATGACCTCAACATACAGATGGGGTATCATAAAACCATACCAGCTTTAAGATTTGCCTCTCCACTCCGTGTTACAAGTATCCACTATTGCTTAGCACCTGAAGACCTACCTACTGACTGATACAATGGAGGACTGTAACTATAGTACCTCCCTGCACATCACAGACGTAGTAAACAATGTCTGTCCTACCTTTTACCTCCAACCACAAACCTGAGGATAGTAACTCTACTCTCCTTGTTCTCTCTGTCTCATTCTGAAAGAATCAATATCACTATAACATATCATATACCTATTTATTACCCGAACCCTCATCATCAACGGGACAGCTAGGAAATGTATGTATATTTCTGTGCAGCCTTGCTTGAGGTCATGGATACAGGCTTTGCCAGGCCACTTAACTAACCGCTCTGGAGAGATCTGCCGCACATTGCTGCCATGGGTAGACTCTAACACATTGCACCTTCCTGGTCCCAAATATTTGCATACTCTAAAAAGAGCGTGCAACCTTAGTAAATGGGTCATTTATTTGGCCGTGCATATTGCCAAACACTAATACTTTTGTATGTGGTTTGAAATAAGAAGGCTCATTTGGATACATTGCAAAACACAAATGTGTAGGATACTGATATCACCTGGGCTCGAAAAAGAGTTGACTATCAAAATGAACACATATATTTGTTACTCACTCACTCCTCACTGCAGGGCGTGTCCAGTTTAATTTATTGAAGGGAAGACGCACGAATGAAAAAAAAAAACAATTTCTGGCATTTAAAGAAAGCCAGTTGTCGTATATCCGCTACTAAACTCTGCAGTGCACTCAACTACTACAGGTGACTCCTCAGAAGTTCCACGAAGATCATGCAGGATTTATTTGATATAGACATTCATATAACACCTGACGTGGTAACTCAATCATCTAGAATGCAAGTGTCGGGGCACAATCCGGTTGCCTTGCTCCGTTACTTGAAAGTACCTGATTTATGAAGTAGTCCTCATTAAGACAGTCTTGTCTAAATCCAGGGGGGTACTGTACCTCCAATTCCTATTAGCTGGTTAAGAAGAGGTGAAAGTGTCAAAGGTAACTGGAAGCAACACTTCTTTGTGGTCTTATTTTCATATGCCTATGCTTGCACTTAGCCTTTAAGCCTTGTCTGCTAGTGGTCAAGTTTCACGTTTTATTTTATTTATGTTATGAAACTTCGTGGACGTCCCCATAAAAACTCCAAAATTCTTACAAATAAGTAAAAATACAATTTTATACACAGTAAATAAAACCACCCCTCCCAAGATATCTAAAAATCGGGAAGAAGATTCTGCGTTCTAAAACCTTCTTTTAAAACAGTTTCCCTTCAGTGAGCAGTAGAATATACCTGGGGCAGATGAAAGTACCTTCTATTTCATTGGTGCAAAGTGTGCAAAATAAAGCCATCCCATCAAAGAGCAGGCGGACAACCATGGAAAATATCCAAAGTTCAAAGAGTTATCATCTCAATCAAATTCCCACAGGCAAGGGAGTCTTTTCAGAAGGTACATATTTTTTTACCATCATTACAAAATGAGTCACTAATACCCGATGAGTATAACTTTTGAAAACTACTTGAAAGGTTACAGATTATATTACGAAATATTTCATTTGAAAATACATAAAGTGATTTAGCAAAGCAGAGACAGATAAAAATGCCAGCAGTTTACGTATCAACTTCAACCAGATCCGCCGGTGAACAGGAGAGTAATATACCAACGATACATACAGTGTCTTTTCCTGCTATCCATACTGAACAAACCACTAATACCCCATTAGTATAGCTTTAAAAACACTTTAAAAAGTTAAAACTTTTATTGCAGAATATTTCATGTGGGTGTACATAAGGTGACTGCAATGCAGAGGCTGAAAGAATGGACAACTGCTTACATATCAGCCTTAACCAAGTCCGCCGGCAATGTAGGAGGGCAGGACAAACAAATAAAAAATGATTACGGTCTTGCAGTCCATTTTGGCACAAGTTACAAACTGCTGAAGAAACGTACCACTTGGCCAAAAGTGGTTTCGGAGGAAGCATGCCATACCTCAAAAGAATCCTGAATGACACATTCCACCTGGCAGATGCCAAGAAATGTAGGTCTGTGTTTTATTTATTACACAGGAATCCATAGCTGGGTGTTGGCCCTTCTTTAAAATGCAGGCCTCCCTATCCAAATGAAAACTCAAACTCCAAGTGGTCTTTTTTAGACAAACTTATAGCTGCTGCCTAGTCCAAGTAAGGATCAAAGAGGGATTTAGTTGCAATATATCTGCTGCGGCAATAACGTTTCTATAGAATATTGAGTTCTCTTTTGGGCCATCTAAAATTTCTTTCTATTACCAATACCTTAGCAAATCATGATCATCCTTT
This sequence comes from Pleurodeles waltl, assembly GCF_031143425.1. Classification (NCBI taxonomy): domain Eukaryota; kingdom Metazoa; phylum Chordata; class Amphibia; order Caudata; family Salamandridae; genus Pleurodeles; species Pleurodeles waltl. The sequence goes on along the minus strand of NC_090450.1, from coordinate 739,232,828 downwards.
GCTAGGCACACAATCCAGAACACCACCCCTGCGAGTCTCTGGACATAAGCACTTTTTAGCCCGAATTATAATCTTAAAGCTGCCACAGAGTGAGCTGGATTAACTGAATCCAAGCTTCTGAGGATTCTACCTTCTGTTCTTTTTAAGAAGCCCAAATTTGAGACATCAATCAGTTCTATGCCATACAATAGGTAAGCAGGAATCTTAGCTCAAACCTTTTGCCTGAGTTATGGCTTTAGTCATATTGTTTTTCCATATGAACTTTGTCACTTAGGTTTCCACACACTATTTTCCCCAGGAAGGAATATTGTTTTACAATTTCCAATTTTTGGCCCCCCAGGAACCATGCAAAATTTCCATATATAAACCTTTTCCTCCCATGGGTGCACATAATTTTACTTTTAGATACATTAATCCTCAGGTAATGAGATGCAGTGAATTGTTGTAATGCCTGCAGGTGACTATTTAAACCTTTTGGCTTAAGGTAAAAAATGACTATGTCGTCAGCGTACAGTAAGCAGACAATGGGTTTTCCCCCATCTATTGGAGCGATACACCCGCTCCGAGCCAAAAAATCTGGAAGGTCCAAAAAGGAGGGGGGCCAGCAAAGACCGTGGTTTTAACCCATTTGGGTTAGATATTGTTTGGCTAGACCCTGATTCCCACCCAGGGGAACTCTGCACCATGTATCTGTGTGATACCCAGAAGTACTACTTCGTTGTGCTCTTATTTTCACATGCCTGTGCTTGCCCTTAGCTTTTAAACCTTGTCCACTAGTGATTTGCATCTGCTAGTGGTCTGCCGTGTTACATTAATCAGGAGTCTCTCACATTACCATGTCAGCTTGAGCCCACCCTAATCCACACTGTGGGGACACTTGTTACAGGACATTCAACAAAAGCTTCTGGTCAACCTGAAAATAAGAATGCAGTTAACATTGTTTTTATTGCACTAGCTTTTCTGCTTTTCATAGTTCATTTTGCTTTGTAGGATTTTCAGGATCCTGTCTCGGCAACAGTACGCAGGCCCAAAGCAGTGTCCCTACACAAATCTGATAAATGGTGCCTCTTTCTATTAGTGCAATGCATTTTCTGTGTTTAGAGAAGAAGATGACTGAATAGGCTCCAAACTCACTCACCCTCTTGCCCAGTGGCTACTTCCTTAAGTATTAAGAGGCCCATCCAGAGTTGGTCTGTAATTGGAGGAAGAGATACCAGGACCAGTAACCACTTCTGGACGGTATCTCCACCACAGTTAAGAGGAAATGAGGAGTTCCTAGCCTGAAATAAGGGAACACGTTTGACTGGGAATTACTGGATCCATTACAGCATGTGATTCCTGATCCCAGGCTGCGATTCCCACAACTCTGTAAAACTCGAAATGGTAATGGGTGGTATCTCCAGTCGAGATACCACCCCGCATGACTTATATTGAGGGCCTACATAAGAAATGGACCCAGGTCTTGGTGTTTCAATGATGTGATATTTTGCTAAGTTCTGTGCTCTGTTTGGACAGCAGAAATCCTTTTCTGATTCACAAAGCTTTGTTCCATAGATGGGTGTTATTTACCTACTAGAAATTCATTAGTAAGTTAAGAATATGTGACACCTATTTATAGAAAAATCTACGTGAGTCAGGGCCACCACTGTTCGTACTTTGATTAGATCCAAAAGAGCAAATATTTTTGATGCTTCACAATAGCACTGACAATGTGACTACAAACTGAGCAAGCAGCACACCCTTACCACATATATGGTGCTGAATAGCACGTTTGTGTGAGTTAAAACATACATGCCAACATTTCGAAACAGGAAAGAGGGAAATAGTGAAAATAAATCAGTGGAATTTATTTATTTTCCCCATTGACTGACTTTGAAACAGTACACACTTTTTAGGTGAGAGACAGCTCAAATAAATCCATTTTTGGCTATTAAAGTCATGATCCTCCCTTCTGAATCGAGTCTATTGGCATGTATGATTAAAACCACACAGGCATTTGAATCAAGTCACCTGAGTGCGATTTTTCTTGCGTTTTCCAGGCTGTTCATCCTCGAGGTATGCTACTTAAAATATATACATTCATTAATACAACATGTGTAATATTAGGACATGTGTACCAGAATCTATAACTTTGTGGCAGGATATATATTAATGTACAAACAAAACAGACTTCAAAGTCTACCATATAACCTCGACTTAGTACTTTTCTAAGAATGTAGCAAAATGAATGACGACAGTCCTTTCCTGTCTGAAATATTTTGATAGCGGTGTGATATTTATAAACTATGAGGGGGGAAATGGGGTTAGATCAATGTGCCTAATGGCTTACAACATGGGTTCATTTAGTTAGAAAACATTTTTTAGCTTTAAGAGGATAAAAGCAGTGTGTAAGCTCACTGTGGGGACTGTGATAAGAGCTGTACTGTTGATACAGGCACTTCCATTGCTGTGACTGGCGCTCTGCTGTCCCCTCTGTGTCTCAATGATATCTGCAAGATGTAGAGAAACCGCAAGCTTGCGAGAAATGTTCGCGAAGACTCATTAAAGCTGGCTTTTGGCCTTTTTATTTTTGAAAATATCTGCGTGTTTATTACTCTTATTGCTTACTTCAGATGTCTTGGTTTCTGTGCTTTGTATAATTTGTATTTCCGAAACACGAAGTCAGATATTTCCTGCATATTCACGCCCCACAGGGACTCCTTAGCCCTTCACTCTAATGTCCTGATAGGGTGATCTGATTTTGAGAAGCAAAAAACAGAACAGGCCAGACATAGAAGAGGGACTAAACTCAGTGATCATATATAGAGAGGTGCACACAGCAGTTAATTTTTGGTCAGTGAAAACAGTTCTAACACTTCTTTTGAACTCTTCATTCAGAGCGCTACATTTACATTTACATTTACTATGGCAGGACCACCACCATGTGCCCCTTACCCTTTTCCGCCACCATACAGTGTTTCACCTCTGCTGGGACCATGTAGATGAACTCCTGAGCTGCCTGAAATAAAAAGATAAATTACTTAAATTGTTTCAGATTTTATATTCACCTATGGAAAGTAAATTATATATTTATTTTTGCAGGATGACGACATACGTCCCAAAAACCGGGACCTATTTTTAAAATTGAGATTGTGTGGGGAAATCTGGAATGTCTTGTCACCCTACCCTTGATCAACAACTATTCTCTAGGTGCGACATTTGTTGCCTACTTGTTTTAATCTTCAACCTTATAAATGCTATGTTGCCTCCAGTCTGGGCCAGTATCATAATGTGCTGTTCCGGTTCACTGCAGGAGCAAGCGGCTATTTTTTTGTGTGCGAGTTGGCCAAGTTCATACATATTACTCTGAATTTCTCCGAGTTAATTAATTAATTTGAAACCGAACAAATCAGAAACGGGGAGCGGAGATTATTGCCTCTCACTTTCCGACTTGTTATGTCAAGTTAGTTCGTGCATTAATTTGAAGAAATTCTGAGATCTATGTTTGAACTTTGGACACCTCACACACGACAAAACAGGTGCTCGACTCTGCACAGAGCCAATGCAATCTACTGTGATGTGACCTGTAGTCTTTATAAGGAACCAGTGCTTAATTTGTAAACTAAAAGGTGCGAGTGCCCAAAGTCCTCCTCTTAAACACGCCGCTGCTGCAATTAAAGGTGCGAGCACGGAATACTGAGGCAGCTTAATACTGAAGCCATCTCGGGCCTCTTCGATCCATTTACAGCCACTCCATGCCCCTTCAGCTGACTCTTGCAGTTTTCTGTTTTCTCCCTTTGGGACGCTTTTTCGTTTTTCTCTTCTACTCTCTTTCCCATATTTGTCTTTTGCTCACAGGAAATGCTTGAGGCTAAAAAATAAGCTCCGGCCCTCAAAAATAAGGGCCGGTGCTTAGCACAGGAAACAACAAGCACAAATTAAGCATTGTAAGGAACTAGATAAACTACAGGCACCCACTCTATGTAGGTTAAGTGAATAGTAAAGTCATTTATTGAACCATTTTACATGTTCAAAAGTAAAGTCAGTTAATTTAAAAAAATGTGAGGTTCACCAACTCTGGCTGTCCCCTTTTGGTCAAGATAGTGTACTCTAAAAATTACTCTGGCCATTGAAGTAATTTTAATAGAGCAGGTGCATATTGAAAACCATGAACATTTGACACATAGCTGTACAAAGTAAATTGATATCTTACTATAGATCTCTGCATTTGTGCTCAGAAATATATTTCCCCAGAGGCCAAAAAGTTTGGTCTGTGGTGTGACGGAAGGCTGCATTGATTTAAGCAGGTGTGGTCACAAGGTGGAAGAGGGTTAGGGGTATGCAAGGGCAGCAAAGCATGTACATCTAATGGTCGAATTGCACAATGTGAAACTAAAAAACCTGTATTCAATCCTGATTTCCCCACCTGACCAAATTGCGTCATCCTGCGCAAAATATGTCATTTCACTTTCTCTCCTTTTCCTTCATTATTATCACATATAAGAGGGACTTGAAATACATGGCTCCATAATGTGTGCTGTACAAAACCTTCTCCTGTATTTGATTTAATAAACTCTAATGTTGTTCATGTTTAATTGCAGTCTAGGCCACCAACAGGCACACATAACAACTGACTTGCCCCCTAGTTCACTATTGGCATTGTTGTCAGGTTGGGGAGAAGCAAGAATGTTTCTAAATTCATGTTTGAAAACTATTACTTAGAAAAAAATAATTCTCAATGCACTGACATAACCTGATGTACTAATGTGAAATGGTTCTGCATGTTAATGAAATACACTTTTCGAATTTTGAAGGGACTTTATCATATTTTTCTCATTTGCTACAAGATGTCTTTAAAAATGGATATGTTCCAAACTCGTCTAAATCCTTGATGAAACTTCATAGCATCATCAATTCCTTTCTAAAACCTGTCACTTCAGGAGCAGGCCCGCCTCTCTCGAAGGTTTTCTGTGAGCTATTAGCCACCCCTTCCTTGGGAAAGCAAGGCTTATTTACAACACACTTCTAGGGTCATCTGTGGGAAAGTAGTCTCTTTCTAGCATGGTTACCCACATGTTTGGCCTGTTTTCAGTGTGTTTGACTGTGTCACTGGGATCCTGATAACCAGGACTCCAGTGTTTATGCTCTCTCCCTTGTAAATTTGGTTCTTGGATACTGCTAACACAGTTTCCATTCATAATTGGCATACTGGTGCCCCTTTATAAGTACCTAGTATATGGTACATAGGTACCCAGGGCATTGGGGTTCCAGGGGATCCCTATGGGCTGCAGTATTACTTTTTCCACCCATAGGGAGCTCATGCAAAGGCTTCTACAGGACTGCCATGCCAGCCTGTGTGAAATGGTGCATACACCATTTCACTGCCATTTACACTGCACCAGGTAATTTATAAGTCACCTATATGTCAGGCCTTCCAACCCTGAAGGCTAGGTGCAAAGTACCTGTGTGTTAGGGCACCCTTGCACTAGGAGAGGTACCCTCACCCCACCCAGGACCATTTTCTCAGACTTCGTGAGTGCAAGTACACCATTTTACGCATGCACTGGACATAGGTCAATACCTATGTACAACTTCACTTCGTAACTCCGAATATGGCCATGTATGGTGTCTAACATCTTGGAATGATACCCCAATGCTGATTCTAACATTGGTTGTAAAATTCCACGCACTCTGGGAGCTCCACAGTGGATCCCCAGTACTGCCATGCCAGCTGCTGCCCCCTCACAGACAGGTTTCTGCCCTCCTGCAGCTTGAGCCCAGGAAGGCAGAACAAAGTATTTCCTTTGAGAGAGGGGTGTTACACCCTCTCCCTTTGGAAATATGTGTTACAGGCACTGGAGAGGTAGCCTCCCAGAGCCTCTGGAAATGCTTTGAAGGGCACAGATGTTGCCCTCCTTGCATAATCCAGTCTACACAGGTTCAGGGACCCCCAGTCACTGCTCTGGCGCAAAACTGGACAAAGGTATGGGGAGTAACCACTCCACTGTCCATCACCACCCCAGGGGTGGTGCCCATAGCTCCTGCAGAGTGTCCCTAGGATTTGCCATCTTGGATTCCAAGGTGGTGGGGCACTCTGGGAACATCTGAGTGGCCAGTGCCAACAGGTGACTCCAGTGCCCTCCTCTGATAGGTGCTTACCTGTGTAGCTGACCAATCCCCCTTTCGGAGCTAGTTAGGGTCTCTCCTCTGGGTGTTTCCTCTGATTCAGATTGCAAGACTCCAGCAGGAATCCTCCACAGCCTTTACTTCACCTTCTACTGACGAAACTGCTTCTGGACCGTCCACGAACTCTACAAACTGCAACAAAGAAGCAAAGACGACTTCTGCAACATTGTATCTTTTGCTCCTGCCAGCAACTGCAACTGTTTCCAGGTCACGCATCCTCAGAGGAATGCCTGTCTTCAGCCTACACCAGAAGAACAAAGGAATCTCCCTTGAAGTGAAGGAGTCACTTCCCTGCTTCAGCAGGCACCCCTCGGCAGGTAGCACGGGTCCCCTCTCCTGAAGAAGTGCATGGATTCAGCAACACGGGTGGTGGACTGAAGTGGTCCTAAGGTCCAGCTGTTCAACTTTGGTGGAGGTAAGAGCTTGCCTCCCCATGCAAGACAGTACCCTTGTGCACCATGTGTTTTGCAGTTGCCAAGGCTTGTTGGCATCGGAGTCCCTTGTGTAGTGCTGTGTGGGCCTCCTTTTGCAGCTTCTTTGTCCCTATGCTGTGGGACTCCTGTGAGCGCTGCCTGGTCTTCTGAGGGCTCTCTGAGTTGCTGAGAGCCCCGTCTGTCTCCCCATGCTGGGTATGGTCCCGGGCAGCGCCATTTTCCACTAACCGCAAGTTTTGCATGTGCCAAGGCTTGTTGGCAGAATCCAGCGACGCAATCATCCAACCGGCGTGGGACATCATCTGCACCAACCAGGAACCCGCATCTGTCTTCATGGGTGCAGTACTGACTGTTCTTCTTCACCGGTGGTTCTTCTTTTGCACCTTCATCCGGGTTAGCAGGGGCTCCTGTTCGCCACTTTATTTTTTTGCCTTTCTAAAAATACCCCCAGCTCGAAGGCTTATAACCTGGGAGTTTTTAGCTATCTGATGGAGCCAGGACCCCAAAACCACCAGTCTCGCACCTAAATGATCTATCTCAGCAAGCCTTTCCAATACCTCCTTTAGTGGGAGCGCACCATAGAGCCCCCTCTTTTTGTATAAATCATCAGCTTGGTCTTCACAGCGTTTACTTCCAAGTCAAAATCTTTGCAGCATACCCAAAAGCTGTTCACTAGATTTTGCAGCGCCATTCTGGTTTTTACTTAACAAAAGGGTATCGTCAGCATTAAATAGGCCTGGGATTTTCTGCCCTTCAGTTAGCTAAATACCCTAAACAATTATTCATATAGCGCAAAAAGAAACTGTCCGCCAAGACAAATAACTGTCGAACCCCCTTATTAACAGCAACCAGATTAATTAATTCACCCTTGGTACCATACAGGATTCTTGCATAGCTGCCTTCATGTAGATGTATAACATTTAATATTACTTTTGGGGCCCCCATCTCCCGAAGAGAAAACCTTTTGGAGGTTATCCAGAAGACTTACTGGACAGAAAGTTGCTGGATTGCTAGGACTTCCCTTTTTAAATATGAGGACGATTTTACCCCCCTTCCATGTCTGGGTTGTTGGAGCACCAGCAGTAATCAAGTTTGTGATTGTACTGATGTGTGGGACCCATATAGTAGTATTAGTTTTATACAGATCACTGGGGATTCTGTCCAGGCCAGGGGGCCTTTCCTTGTTTAAGTGCATTAACCGCTGCTAAGGTTTCTTTCAGCGTAAACGCCAACGGGGCTGCAATCTCGCAATTATCAAATTCAGGGACCTTGACATTGAGTTCTAAATCAGAAGAGCTGGAATAAAGGCTAAGTGGGCTGTCCATTCGCATGGAAGTATTGGGGACCCAGTCAGCGACTGGGGTTTTCTACTACCTGTCCTGACAGGCTGCCAAAAGCCTCCTTATTCGTTATTTCTGGTGGCTTCATAGAGATCAGCCCACAGTTCATCTTCCCATTGTCTTTTTGCTTGCTTCAGTTCATGCCTGAAAGTGGATCTAGCAGCTCTAATCTCTCTAGTTTCCCCAGCCTTAATTGCCGCTAATGGAGTGTGCTTTGCCTTCCTGCAGGCAACTCACTTTTGCGAGGTTGCCTGCCTAAGTTGGGAGACCCACGCATAAAATGATCCCTCAGTGTGTCATATAAATCCAGCAAGCAACTCATATAGTGTGGCTATTGCCTTTGGGGAAAGAGTAACAGCCTCCCATTTTACATTTCTACCGTTATTAGTCATTTTGAGTTGCTGTTCGTATTCCCTGCAGTTCGGCAAGGTAGCAGATGTAAATAGTTTACTAATGAAAAGAAAGTACTCAAGGGACATGGTCGCTTTCATTGTGTTGAACCACCTTCATGTCAGTCAGAGTTCCCATAATCTAACATCAAATAGGACATAATCAATTTGAGATTTATATGACCCATGCCTGAAAGTTGGAGCAAGATGGATATCGGATGGCGAATAACCATTACATGCATGAAGCCCGTGCGCCAAGGTAATATCTAGCACCTGCAAAGCTGATCTTGATGAACATTTCCTAGGGGGGTGCTTTAAGTTCTGGGATACCCCAGACATGGTTTTCTTTACAGGTTATATTCTGAGCAATAAGATTAGGCTCAAACGTTAGATTTAAATCCCCCATGATTATCATATAATGCAATCCTTTAAATCCAAATATGCAATGTAGCTGATTCACTATTTTTGGCCATTTTTCTATTATACAAGTTGATTGGCAATATGGAAACCACCCTACCCAAGGAGAGCATCGACCCTTGAATGTCATTAGATCCTAGACTAAGCAACCCACATGCTGAGATCCAAAACCCGTATCCAATTTTATAGGTTGGGTCCAATGCCAAAGTTTCCTGAAACAAGCATATTTGGTGCTGATCAATAAATTCCTCCAATGAGTTTTTTTTTTGTTTGGACCCAATCCCTGTTCCAACTCAGGAAATCCACCATAGAACCCATGGTGGTTGCGGGATCAACAGCTGGTGCTTCCCTAGAGTGATGGTACAATTCTACCTGCTGTGCTGAGGGACCTCCTGATATAGAAAGATTAGTTTTCACAATATTTGGGAGAGCTAAAATCTTCATTTGACATCCATAACGCATCTAACACAGATGTCTTTCTCTCAGTGGCACGTGCCTGTCCAGTGTCATGAGACTTCTCATAGATACTATTCTTTGCTGTGGCATTCTTTTTGCACAATGGGCTGGGGGAAGTTAACTCCCTCCCGCCCTCCCTTAGGCCTAGACAAGTGTGGATACAGTCCAGGGTTAGTCAATCAACTTCCTCCAGTACTTAAGAGTGACTGTGAACAGGTACATAATAAAACCCACTATGGCACTACAAACCAGTAGAGAAAGGATTTACGCTAGAATGGGGCCCTGGTAAAAAAAAAAAATGGTCTGTTTAGTGAAAAAGACAGATTTATAGAAGTAACTTAAAGGCAGAGGAACAATTTCTGATGCCCTGTCCTGAATCTGTATCTCATCGCTTAGCAGCGTTTGTACCATGTAGGGGTCTTTGAACTTAACAAAACACAGCCTCAGAACGATCTACCTGGCCTGGCCCAATCCACCCCAATCTGCATGTAAACAATATATTGTTCACCATTTTATTGGAGAAGTTCTTATTCCTTACAAACAAATGCAAACATTTGTTGGCAAGATCATCATGCGTTTCTTTCTGTCCTTTGCGCAGCTTTGGGGCTCCTGATAGGACAGTCACATAAGAGGAGGATGCAGGGGACAGATTCATAACCGGGAGCTTTTTACTTTGGGCAGTAGCAGTGGTCTTGCTCTATCCACTGGCACTTCTTATTAACGATGGTTGCTCAGGTTGCCAGCTCTCTAAAGTTAAATGGGGACAAAACTGTGGCTTTGGTGGTTGGAAACAACACGTTGCTCTGGGACCACCTATGCTGGTCCTCTTCCTTGGGTGACCCCTAAGTCAGAAGTGAAAAGTCTGGGTGTCATGTTGGACAGTAAACCTACCATGTCTACCCTTAGTGCATTTAGGAAGACGCTAATATGGCTAACAGTTGCAGTTTGCAGAACGGTGGTCCAAGGTTTAATACTATTCCACCTCAACTATGGGAACTCCGTCTATTTGAGTAGCCCCCTCTCTGTCATTAAAAAACTGCAGGTTATTCATGCTGCAGTCCAAATACCATTGGACATCTTCAGATTTCAATCAGCCTCCCTGGCTCTTGTCGTGCGTCATTGGCTGCCAATAAGCAAGAGGATTCACTTTAAAGCACTCTGCATTGCTTACCATGCACAGCACATAGCAGGGCCCCATATCCTTTATCACCTGATCAGCCCATACTGTGCCAACAGAGAGCTAAGATCACGCAGTCTGAGTCTCCCCTCTGTTCCCAGAGTAAAAAGAACCAGATGCAGTGGCTGTTCTTCTGCCCATTTTCCCCCAAACTCTGGAATACTTTACCGCTAACTCTCAGACAGAACGACAATATACTTAGTTTCAGAAAAGGACTTAAAACCCATCTGTTTGCCGAAGTTTGTTGTACCCGAGTCAACTGATCTTAGTGCCGGAAAGCCCGTTCTGGGTAGCCATGCACTTTACAAATCAATTGAACTGAATCAAAAAGTTAAGCAGTGCAGGACACCCTAGTTGCTTCCTTTCTTTAACTTCAATTAACCGTAAAAAATATTTTGCTCATTTTTTTAGCATCTTTTTAATGGTAGTGTTGAGAAAACACCAGCCCGGTGTTGCTATTGACCAGGGAGTCGTATGTAAAGATCAGGAAGGCAGCATGAGGCCCCCAGGCTGTACTTTGAGTATCACTGCATCAGTGCAACCTGTTCTTCCACTTACCCTCGCCCAAGTAACTACACAGCAACATACCCGCATCAGCTGCACGTGACTTCATGAGTACCCTGCATAACTGATCTTAGTCAATATCTTAACAATCTAATCCTTAAACGTTTTGCTGAATGAATTGTAGACCCTACCTACCTGCTCCCTTATCCTCATCAAAACTGATTCGCCCACATCCAATGGAGTCAAAAGTTTTGATCCTAAACAACCTGAAACCGATTGCAACACCTGCAGATGAGCAACTCCCTAACCTTAACTGTACAATTGGAACTTTTTTATGCCTCTGTCTCAACAAAACTAGGAAAACTCTTCCCAACACTAAAAAGCTCATCCCTCAAATCTAATTATAAAAAAGGGGAGGAGGGCAGGGCAAAAACTTTGCCCTGGCACCCCATCCACCACTGTCACCTATCCAATAAAGGCTATAACTCCTTTGCCGTTCACCATTTAATACCTACAACACCACCCCTAATGTATCCCAACCAATTGCTGCCTTCACTGCACCACCCCTGTACTGCAGCACCCCCAAAGATGCCCAGGGCGAAGACCTCCAAGGTTTCCTGCCTTTAAACCCAACTCAAACATTTGAAACTGTCTAACTTGTGACTGTCTAACTTCCACTGGGTCCAGGATAAAAATCACTACATTTCTGATGCTTTCTTGTCAATCATATTTCTAACCACTAATAGCAAGTGTAACTTAAGTGAAGCACATTCACACCCATCAACCAGTGTCTTCTAAATGCTACAGTTCAGAAAGGAAACATTGCACTTTAACCCTTTCCCTTCTTCCTGCCTGATTTTATCCCTTGATGGCATGGCCTTACAGGTGGTGGTGCCACTGAGTTCATCCAAGGTCAGAGGTGTAGAGCACCACCTGGGCTCTCCTATGCTTTGTATCGACGAGGGTCAAAGGGGGTTGGGCAACTGGGGAAAGTAATAAAGTAGAGAGCCGTTGACCCCGGCAGCAGTCTCCAAGAGAAACACAGTACTGGTGTAGTGTCGTCCTTCTTAGCGTTTCCTCGTGGCACTCACGTCACCCTCTACATTGGCGATGAGGGGGAAACTATCTGCTGTCGTGCCGTGCCCCATAGCCCAGGAGCCTCAGCGTGCCACTCACCTTGGTGCTCCTCCTCCCCAGGAGGACCGCGCTGGTGTCGGCCATGGCGCAGGGTTGTGCGCACTCAGTGCCTTCGTTGCCCCTCTCTGTCCTGTGGGCTGCTGATGAGGGGACGCCTCGGTCGACGTGGGATCGGCCGCTGCTGCCGGATTTCAGGAAGGAGGCAGGGCTCCGTGGTCGGGCTGAACCAAAGACTCGGTGTCTTCGAGGCAACACTGCCAGCAGGAGAAAGGCCCCACCCCGCTGCTGCCCTGAGGTGAAGACGCAGCGTTTCGTTTGTTTTCTCCTCTTCTTCCAGCGCTGAGGCCCGAGCGTGACCACGTGCAGAGGCATGCCATAAGTGGAAACAAAGGAAAAACAAATATGTGAAAAACAAAAGACACAACAAAAAAACGAAAGAAGAGCTACCTCCAACAGGACAGGAATGAACTGTGACACACCACATCCAGGGTGTCCAGTGGGCTAGTGCAGTACAAAAAAAAACGCAAAGGTAAAAGGGGGGGCAAGAAAGAAGAAGGCAGGCCACAGCAGAGATTTGACGTCCCTCCCCTCCCGGGGAGGGGACTCCTGCAGCACAGGCACTGGCCGGCAGGGCCAAGAAAGAAGTGGGTTTGTGGTGCAAGTGGTAACAGGCAACCGCAATGAGCTAATCGCAGCAGAACCGAGACCAGCACCCTCCACCACCCACTGTGGGAGTCCACTCGTTGATGGCAGCGTTGCCCCCTTTCAGCCACCTGGCGGATCCTGCCATGGCGGCGCCCCAATGGTGCCATTGGCTCGGCCGGCTGGACAACTACTTCTGTGCCACGAGGGAGACGGATGGTGCGGTGCGTAGATCCCTGATGTTACACATGAGTGGGGATGAACTGTATGAGCTTTTCAGCACCCTCCCAAACATGGGTGTAGCCAATGACTTTGATGCGACGGTCACTGCACTGAACCTGTACCTAGATCCCCAATTGAATCCAGACTATGAAAGGTTCAAACTACGCCAAGCGCAGCAAACTGACACAGAGTTGGTGGATATGTTCTATGCCAGATTGAGGAAATTAGCAAGTACCTGCGTTGTCCTGAACCAGCACGAAGAGATCCGTGCACAGAATATTCAGGGGTGCTGTTCCAACATGCTATGGAAACTAATATTACGACAGCTGGGCATCACAGATGAGATAGTGATCCTCGACCGCTCGCATGAGTTCTCAGCCACACGGACAGACGCTATGGCCACTGCGAGAGGGCATGCATTGGTTGCGTCTAGTGCTGCCAAGCACACCGTGGTGAAGGAGAAACATGTTGACATTTAGGAAACGTGCCCAGTCCGACCAAAATTGCCACGTGCCCAAAAACAAAGCGAAAGAGAGTGCGGGAGTTGCGCCTATGACCACAAAATGCCTGGCTGTGCCCAGCGAGAAGAAAGACCTGCAACAAGTGTGGGAAGGCAAATCACTTTGCCAGAGTGTGTCGAGCCGGCCATTTCAGACAAAAGCCCACACTAAAAAAGACTGCCACAATGAGGCAACTGACACCTGAGGACGGCACAGATGGAGGTGCAGGAAGGTCAGGAAGTGGAAGATATGAAGATGAAGAAGAGTAAGGTATTTTTGTCATCTCATTCATGGAGGGAAGCAACAGAAGTGATGCCCCCCCCCCATATGCAACGTGGACATACATGGTGCTAGGGCAACCATGCTGATTGACACTGAGGCATCGGTCAATGTGATGGACAGTATGCTGTATGACCAGCTGTCCCCAAAGCCACAACTAATACCCTGCAACACAAAGATCTATACCTATGGGGGGCGGAAGCTGCTCCCGCTGTGTGGTGCCATTGACGAGAGGTAGTTAACCAGGGTCGTTCGACGACAGCCAAGTTTTACGTGGCAAAGGAGAACAGGGGTACCCTTATCAGATGCCACAAGGCCGAGGACCTGGAACTTGTCTTCTTTGCACATCAGGTTCATGACACGCATGCAGAGGCCATACTTGATGACTTCCCACAACTATTTGTAGGTCTAGGAAAGCTCAAGGGGAAGCAGTTCCAGCTGCACATTGACCCCGCAGTGGCCCCTACGGCGCTGTGGCACCGCCGTGTTCCTTTTCATCTCAGACCCGGCAGCAGACAGAGAGCTGCAAGCTCTGGAGGAACGGGGGTGATCGAGAAGGTTAAAGGGCCTACCCCATGGGTATCACAGTTGGTAATCACACCAAAACCCAAGCAGCCCGGGGACATCCGCCTATGTGTCAATATGTGGCTGCCGAATCATGCCATCAAGAGAGAACGACACATCACACCTATGATGGACGAGATTGTCGCAGACTTGAACGGCGCCCAATGGTACTCAAAACTTGACCTAAATTTCGGCTATCACCAGCTGGAGATAGCCCCGGACAGCAGGAACATCACGACTTTCTCCACGCACATGGGGCTAAGGCATTTCAAAAGACTCAGGGGGTCATTATGAACACAGCGGAAGCAACCGCTGTGTTCATGCTGGCGTTCAAAACACTGACCGCCAGCGACCCCGGAACCCCGCTGGACAGATTATGAACCTTTCTGAGGGGTAGCGGGCGGAACCTTGTTTCCGCCCGCTGGCTCACAGAAAGGCTCGGCCGGACATTGACGGCGGCTCCACATGGAGCCGCCGTCAATGCCTCTGTGCGGCAGGTGCATTTGCACCCGTCACACAGATCACTGCCCGAAAATCGGGCAGTGACCTGCGTGATGGGGCTCTGCACCGGGGCCCCTGCACTGCCCATGTAAAGTGCATGGGCAGTGCAGGGGCACCCCCTCCGCCAGCCTTTTCCTGGTGGGATATCCCACCAGGAAAAGGCTGGTGGGAAATGAAACATTATCCGCAGGGTAGCGCCGCTACCCTGGCGGATGGTGTTTCATCCCGCCGCCAGACTGACTGAGGACAGGAGCCTGGCGGTGGGTGACGGCTGCCGCTGGCGGCCGTCACCATGTTCATTAGCCGGCATGGCAGGCCGAACCGACATGTTCAAAATGGGGGCCTCAGTTTTGGCGTGTCGTCGGCTGCTGAGGTTTTTCAGAATGCCATTAGAGAGGCACTGTCCGGTCTGGAGGGAGTGCTGAACTTAAGTGATGACATTAGGATCTTCTCGGAGATGCTGGAAGATCATCACCGCTGGTTGAGAGCCACGCTGCAGCGTTTGTCTAACGCAGATGTCACACTTCACAGAAAAAAATGCGTGTTTTACCAGAACTCTGTTGAGTTCTTTGGTTAAATTTTTTCCCGTGAGGGGTTGAGAGTGGACCCCAGGAAGGTGGAGGACATTCGCAGTGCACCAGATCCGCGAAACACCACCGAAGTCAGGAGCTTCCTGGGTATGGCGACATACTGTGGTCGCTTCATACCTCATTTGGCTACGATGGCCGAACCCCTGCGACGACTAACGAAAGCGGATACCATGTGGGACTGGAGTTCGGACGTGAGCAAGGTGTTTCAGGATGTGAAGAGGGCGCTGCTGGATAAGGTGATGATGGCCTATTTCCACCCCAGGAAAAGACTGAGTTGGTTGTAGATGCTAGCCCGGTTGGGCTAGGTGCGGTGCTACTGCAGGAACAAAGTGACCAGGGCTGGGCACCTGTGGTGTATGTCAGCTGAGCCCTGTCAGCGGTGGAGGCTCGTTATGCACAAATTGAAAGAGAGGGACTGGTAATTCCCTGGGCCTGTCAGCATTTTCCCCTATACCTATACGACTAGGAATTAGAGGTGATAACTGACCACAAACCCCCTGTGTCGTTGTTTGCGGGATCCACGCGGTTGGCTTCCCCGAGGATTGAACGCTGAGCTGTTTGCTTCAAACGTATAGGTTCAAGGTTGCCTACAGGCCAGGAGTAAACAACCCGACTGATTACTTTTCGCGGTATCCCCCCTTGTATCCCGATGATGGATCTGAAGATGAAGGAGAAAGAATGGAAAGCTTTGTGAAGATGGTGGTTCAGGTCGCCTGTCCCGTGGCCCTCACACTAGAAGAGATAGCCGAAGCGTCTGGGAAAGACCCAGCAATTGGCCGTGCCAAGGATGCTTTGAAGCTGCAAGAGTGGAAGCGTTTTCTAGACGGCACGAGGTCACTTGACCAAGAGGAATGTGTGGCCATGCAAGGACTCTGGAGAGTAAGAGATGAACTGTCAGTGGGGAGTGATGGGCTTTTGTTGCAGGGCCCAAAAATAGTGCTTCCACTGCACCTGTGGGACCGGTTGGTTGACCTGGCTCACCAAGGACATCAAGGAGCCGCTAAGACCAAATCTCGCCTAAAGGCCAAAGTGTGGTTTCCGGGCATGGATGCCATGGTAGATACTCTTGTTGCAAGGTGTCACTCGTGTGCAATCACTGCTATTTATCAACCCACTACTCCTGTGATTACGGAGCCGCTGAGCTCCAAGCCATGGTCGAAGGTCAGTATGGATTTTGGACGTTTTCCTGATGGGAGGCTAACGGTGGTTGTGATGGACTCGTGTACTCGATTCCCTGTGGTGGAGTTAGCTGCATCAACTGCTTTTGAAAATGTAAAACCAGTCCTGGACAAAATATTTGCGTTGTTTGGCCTGCCTGATGAGATTCACACAGATAATGGTCCGCCGTTCCGGGGCCAAGAGTTTTGAGATTACTTGGGCCTCCTGGCAATTCATCACAGAAAGATCACGCCTTATTTCCCGCAAGCCAATGGCGATGTAGAGCGATTTATACGGACTCTTAATAGAACTCTTCGGATCGGGGTGGAACAAAGGGAGGATGTCGAGTGGTGTATGCACAAGTTTCTGCGGGCATACTGGCAGACACCTCACAGCACCACTGGCTGTGCCCCAGCAGCTTTGATGTTTAGACAGCCCCCAGGGACTGTATTGCAGCTGGGCTACACTGGGAACCAACAGAATTGAATATGGAAGCAGCCTAGCAGAGACGAAGATTGACCAATCAAAACGCCAGCATTCAGAGAAGAACATGATGTTAGAATCTTCAGGTGGATGACTTTGTGGTGGTGAGAAATTGACATCCGAGTAGAAAGTTTCAGACTCCCTATGAGTCAGGACAGTGGAAGGTGGTCCGAATAAATGGGACCATGGTGACTGCCAGGAGAGGTGGGCGGCACGTAACCTGGAACATATCATGGTTTAAGAGGGTTGACGTTTCCTGTGAGAATTGGGGAGGCGATGCCCATGATGAAAGTGAAGAAGGAAGCAAGGAAGTTCCGGCGCCAGGAAAGCTATGCGTACTGCAGGCTCAGAGGCCTGATCCTGGGCTAACAACAGGTGATGTGGATTGCCAGGATACCACCGGTCAGATTGAGAGGTATTATTTGCGACCTAATCCAGCACCCAGCCAGAGACTGAGGGACTTTGCATGTTGATGTAGTTACTGTGGGTTTTCGAATGAATAATAATGTAGCAGGAGTTTAAATGTTTCGATTATTTCACTGGTCTACGTTTTCCTTTTCTTTTTCTTCCTTTTTCTATGTTGGGTTTTTCCTCAGGTGTTTTGTTTTATTTGATAACAAACCTGGGAGGGATGTAGAGAGCCACCCGACCTCTCCTATATTTTGTATCGACGAGAGTCAAAGTGGGTTGGGCAACTGGGGAAAGTAATAAAGCGGAGAGCCATTGACCCCAGCGGCAGTCTCCAAGAGAAACACAGTACTGGTGTTGTGTTGTCCTTCTTAGCGTTTCCTGGCGGCACCCCCGTCACCCTCTACAAAAGGGTCTCCTTAGATCCCCTCAAGCTTTACCCAGATATAATTACATTCTGGGAATGCATGAGAGCTGCTGCAGACCTCCAGGCTTTGGAATCTTCCGCATAAAAGAACCCATGTCCACAAAGCTTGCTTTGTTAAAAAAAAAAAAGTAGTGTTGTCAGTCACATTCCAGACTTCAAGGTGTAGATAAGGGTGACATTGTGACCAGATGAGGGGTTCAGCAGTATCAGGAGTAAGATTAATCTTATTGATTTGATTTGTAAGATAGATGTTATCATTATGAGAAAAAGATGTAGAGTGGTGCTACACACCATCAAAAGAGAACAAGACCAGCACAAGAACAACTCTCCACTGGACCTTAGAAGGCTAATGGAAGACAGCAGGCCAAGGAACACCTGGAGGTGAACAATGAAACAGAAATGAAGACATTAAACCACATCTGGGGCATTGTACAGAAATGTGCCCAACAAACAGAAGTGGCGGTCCATCGTTGCTACTCTACAAGCCAGTTGGTATAACAGTCAGTAAGTAAGTAAGCTTCTGCAGAGAGGGTTTTGGTGAAGGATGAAGGTAAGCCATTGTCTTCACAGAAGAATTTTGAGCGACAATTGTTTGAAGGATGACCATGGTGAGATGCAGCAGAGAAGGGTAGGTGTTGGAGAAAAAGCAGGCTTCATGTTGTTTATGTGCTGCTGGATCATCTAAGATTGGTGGCATTTGTCATGTCTCTGGGGTATAGGATTGGAGGGTCAGGCAGGGTTTTATGCAGTGCTTGGGTCTGTTCTGCTTCTGTGGGCAATCTTCGTTAATAGTGTTGGTATGGTTCATAACTTTGGTTGATTTGGTGAGTGTCTGAGTCTTTTGGAGAGAGAATTCGGTATTGTGAGATAATCAGGGTTCTTTTTTACTTCAATTTTCATTCCCCTTTAAGAATTTGAGTGTTTGCTGATGGCAGATTTAAAGGTGGTAAAGGGTTTGAACTTGCATTGCATGATTTAGTCAGAGCATGCATTTTCATAATGTTTTCTGGAAATGCATTCAAGTTGGTTAGAAGGGTGTTTGTGCCAGATGTGGAAGAGAGACTGTGAGAGATTAGTTTAAGCTTTGGGTTGTCAAGTGGAGAATTCCATGACTTCCATGTGTGGGCTGGACATTGAGTGGGGTGATGGGGACAGCAAGGTGACTGAGGTATGCCAGCCTTGCACTGGATGGTTAGTGATGTTAAGAGGAAGAGGACAAGGATTTAGCTTTTGGAGTGTGTTATTAGGTTTGATATGTGTACCACACTGAGGCCCTCATTACGAGTTTGGCAGTCAGCGGGCCCGGCAGTAAAGACCACCACATTAAAAGTCCCGGAAAGGTATCTGCAGAACACAGGCAAATTACCGTCCCGGCCGCCACAGCGGAAGTGCTAGCGTGCCAGGCAGCAGCCATCTCTAGCCTGGCAGTCAGACGACTATATTACGAGGTTGCACACCACCAGGATTTCCAGGGCGGAACCACAGCCACCAAAACCCTGGCGGAAAACTAACAAGATAAAGGGAACACCTACCTTCAGGAACACCGGCACATCTCTAGCGCCATGGCACGTGAAATGCAACTCCTTCCAATCCTCTACCTGGTCCTGCAACTCCCAGACCAACAACAGTGACCACGACACCAACCGTAAGTACACCAGCCTAGCACACACTAGAGGGAACAACATTAGTACGCACACACACACACGACACAGGAAGCCATGCCCACACACACACACTCAAACACCCGTACCAAGACACACACACCAATACCCACCACCACCACACATACATGGAGAATGAAAGCCAGGACTAGATAGGTAACAACGACACCAACAGTGTAGTGCTGCATCATAACCATATATTAAAAATGCGATAAAACGGATGTACATACAGGCCCAAGGGCCAGTCCAAAAACCATAGTGCCCGAGCACACTGGGCACAAGATGACATCCCACCTTGACTCCTGACTGCAAAGTGCAGACCTCCACAGGGCAGGGTCATCAATGGGGAATACGGGCACCTCAGGGGTAACAGGGGTCCTTCCGTCTGGGCCTCGAGGGGGGCTCCTTAGGGGTGCCCTTAGATGGGGGGTCCCTCGGCTTGCCCTTGGAAGGTGGAAGCTTAGCAAGGGGGGTGGGCATGGGCTTGGCCTTGGAGGTGAAAGGAGAGGGCTTGGGTCTGGCAGCAGAAGCAGTGGACGTCACGGGGGCGAAGTGGCAGGTGGCGGAGGGGCATGGACAAGGGGAGTGGCAGACTGGGATGCGGAAGGCTGGGCCAGAAGAAGGGTAGCAGGGCGCTTGGGGGGGGACAGGGACTGGGTCAGTGGTCGGGAACAGGGAAAACTCATGAAGGAAACGTTTTTTGGGAACACATGGGAGGTCACTGGAAAGATGTTTGGGAGTGGAGGGAGCGGTTATGGTTGTGAGGTGTGTATGTGGGTGCGTCATGGGTGCAGGTGTGTGGGTGGATGAAATGTGTGTGCTGGGGGACTGTTGGGTGGGTGAGTCTGTGCGTTTAGATGTACTGGGAGGAAATGGGAAGGAGATGCAGGGAGATGGCAGGGAGGAAGTGTGAGTATGATGGGGTGGTACCTGCAGGTAGAGTGGATGTGCTGCATGTGGGTGTGTTGATAGTTGTGGTGTCTGCGCCAGTGGTGTATGGGGTTCATGAATGGGGGTCAGAAGATGTGGTGACGGTGGCAGTGAGGGCACATGTGGCAGGAACAGTGACTGATGTAATGCTGACTGCAGGTGTGAGTGTAGTGTCGACTGTGAGGGGGGAGGGGGTTGTGGAGTCAGTGCAGGCTGTGAATATGTTGACATGTCTGCATGGGTGTATTGAGTGTGTGCATGGCAGTGGTGGCATCTGTGGTGCCTATGTTTGTCGCTGCCTACCGTGTCTGTTGATGTGGATGCATGTGGGTCAGTAGGTGTGCCTTGGATAGGTGAGGGGAGAGGGGTGTAGGATTGGGAACCGCTAGCTGGAGGAGGAACGGAAGAAGAAGGGACACTGGCTACCATCAACGAGGAGGCCAGAGCTTGAAACGATCTCTGTAGGCCAGACAGGACACCATGAAGGCCTTCCAGGAATGCATTTGTCTGTTGCATCTGGGATGTCAGTCCCTGGATGGCATTCACGATAGTTTTCTCCCGACAGAGATGGACCTCAGGAGGTCAATAGCCTCCTCATTGAGGAAACGGCCAACTGGGTGGGGAGCTACAGGGAGGGCGGTGCTGGTCTGAGGGGTGGCGGAAAAGGATGGTGCAGGCGTGGTCCCAGATGGGTCTTCCACTGCCAGGGAGCCGCCATCAGAGGAGGAATAGGAAGATGTAGTGGTCGATCCGGTCTCCCATGTGACACTCCCCTCACCCTCCGTCCCACTGGTCCCCTCTGGTCCGCTCGTGTCAGCCTCCTAGGTCCCGTGGGCTGCAACTTCCCCACTTGCCAGTGCCACTTCTCCTTCGTCAGGTGATGCTGATGCACACAAAGATAGAGGAGGACAGGGAGAGAGAGAGAGAGGCAGGGTGCAATAGGTCAATGCCAGCACACCAGTCACACAGGGTAGTAAATCTGCATTTGATGCCATGCCATGATACATTTTGCCCACCTCTGAACATCCTACTACTCGGTGACACCATGAGGGAAAGAGCAACAATGCACATGTCAACCACTCATGGTCTAACTGAGGCATATCTCGACATAAGGAGTGTCATACCCGCAACACCTGTCCAGTACCTGCCCACTACCCATGGGTTTCATGACACGCATGAAAAGGACTGGACACCCAAGAGGATCCTGCACGACTAGTTGGATGGCCCCCTTGGCTAATGTCAAGAAGTACCGTCACCACTCGCCCCACCATACATGCAGTGCCTGCCAGCTGATTATGGTCATGGATACACCCCTGGCACAGTGTTTGGCCAGGACCTATCACACAATGCACTGACACCCCAGCTTTGAAGATCCAGTTGCCATGTGCTGGCAGTATTTCATTGAGGCGCCTGCCCCGCTACCACTGACTGCATGACATTACTCATACCTGTGATGTCAATCCTGCCCACATGGACACAACCCATAGTGGAGATCAGTGTACCAAGCATCCACGCTACAGCCACCCAGTGGTGCCCTCGTAGAGCCACCATGTCAACACATGTCACAAGTGAGAGTGAGTTCTCACCCCTATGTGGCTCTGTGCTGCCCTCAAGCACCCATCCAACTCAGGGTAGGCCACCGCCAATATGCGGGCCATCAGGGGGGTCAGGGTCCGACGGGCACCTCTCCTTCGTTGGGAGGATGTCCCCAGCTGGGCCTCCGCGTTTTTCCGGGCCCGCGTCTCAGGTCCTCCCACCGCTTTCTGCAGTGGGTGCAGCGCTGGGCATGGACCCCCAAATGGTGCTTGGTGATGGCACGCCAAATCCCCTTCTTCTGATGGGAGCTGACCTGCATGGGAGACACAGACCGAAGAACACAGTCATGCAGGATGACATACCTGGGACAGTAGTGGACAGCACACATCTCACATCCACACCCACACCTCGTCAGCCAACCTAGTCCTTGGCCCCTCATCCATGTACATGCCCCCATTCACGCTGCCACCTACCAAGGCACCCATCCCCATACGCGCAACTCACATACAGGACAATGACAAGGGGCTCACCTGCTGCTCTGGTGCCCCATACAACTGTCTATACAGGGGCAGGACCCAGTCCAAAAGCCGCACCAACTCTTCCTGAGTGAAGGCTGGGGCGCTCTCTACTGCAGAACGCGGCATCTTGGCTACCAGAGTCAGTATACAGCAGCACATGCAGTGGAGGTCTTCACTGCATGAGGTTCAGGAGTCAAGTGAACAAAAGCACATGAAATGGCGGTCACAGCCGCTGCAGACTTTACCGTCACCACCGGCGACAATCACCATTGGCAACAGTGTGAGCCAATAGTGAGTTGCACGGCGGTCGTGACCATCTACCGCCATGACGAGTTATGCCGACTGTATGATCCCACTTCCACCTGTCCCATGCATGCAGACAGGCAGCAACCATTTTATAAATACAATGTGTGATGTGTGTGAAATTCAGTGCGTCATACGTCTATGCTGCACAACATGTTACCACCTCTCTCCTGTTCCCAGGTACTATGCACGGTTGAGGATGATGAATGTACCGGCGTACAGGGCCCTAGTTGACCTTGCTACCCTGGAGGAGCGTCACATTATCCAGACCTATAGCCTGAACCGTGTGATCATTATGGAACTAGTGGCCCAGTTGGAGCCAGATCTGTTGCCTGCCAGACGTAATCCCAATGCCATCACTCCCACAGTGCGGGTGTTGTCAGTCCTCCACTACCTTGCCTCTGGCTCCTTCTAGGTTACAGTGGGCCTCACAAGTCAGATGTCGCAGCCCATGTTCAGCAACGTCCTGGGGGATATACTGTGTACCCTGATAAAACATATGGCCATCTAGATCTCGTTCCCCCGACTTGCAGATTTGTCCACTGTCAAGGCTGCATTCTACGCTGTGGCACACGTCCCACATGTCATTGGTGCCGTTGACGGCACGCACATTTCCCTGGTGCTACCCAGGACGAATGAACAGGTGTACAGAAACCGCAAGAACTTTCATTTGGTCAATGTGCAGATAGTTTGTCGCACGAACCGGTACATCTCCCAGGTGACGGCCAAGTACCCATGCTCAGTGCATGATTTCTACATCCTGTGGAACAGAAGCATCCCAAACATGATGCCACAACTCCAGAGGGACCTGGCCTGGCTCATCGGTATGTACCCCTGCATATGTGTGCCTCTCAGCTCACTGCACCCTTGTGTCTCAGGCCTCCTGGTCTTGACATGCCTCTTCCCTCAATGCACGCAGGTGACTCTGGCTAGCCCAACCTGCCCTGGCTCCTGACACCCATGAGGTGTCCATCCTCAGCTGCAGAGGACTGTTACAATGAGGCCCATGGTTGTACCAGACGGTCATTGAGAGATACTTTGACCTGCTGAAGGCCAGGTTCCGATGTTTGCATGTCTCCTGGGGTGCCCTGCTCTACAAGCCACAGAAGGTGTGCCAGATCATTGTGGCATGCTGCACAATCTGGCACTGAGGCGTCACATCCCATTGCTGGATGCAGAGAAGGGGGCAGCTGTGCCAGTGGATGATGAAGGGGACATGGGAAGTGATGAAGAGGAGCATGATGAGGATGCAGCTGACTCCAGGGCGGAGCTGATTTGATATTACTTCGGCTGAGATGCAGGTATGTGCAAACTGTGTGGTATGAGTCCTCTACAATTGCCTGCCATGTCCCTGTTGCCACATGTTGTGTATGACCACTGACGGTATTGGTTGCAGCTCTGACTCAGGGTGGGTTTGGGGGGGTGTCACATGTAGCCATGACTGAGGTAGTCACAGTGTACAGGTCAGGCCTCTAGTCAGGCAGGTGTTGTGCTGGTGCACTGGTGCCATCTATGTGCATGTGCAATGTTCCCTGATTTGCCAGTTCAAGTGCTATGCGTTTGCCAGACAGGGTTGTTACATGTGTGCAGCATCCATCCTGGGAGTCAAAATTGGGTGGCAGTGCAGCATTGCTGTTGGTGGCAGTGGGTGTGGGGCCAGCTCTGACGCTGAACAATGTGAGGGTGGGACCATTCGGTTGGTATGTGTTGTGTATGTGTGTTGGTACTGGCCATATGGTTTTGGACCTGCCTGGCAAATCTGCTGTGGATTCCCATTCCTACAGTGCATTTGTGTGGAGTTGGCATCTGCGACTCCTACAATGATTGTTGTCCCTGTCTCCTTTCAGGACAAGGTAGTGGTGTTCTGTGGTCCATGCCTGGGCTGTTGCCTCCATTGACACATATGTCCTGCCACTGCCTGCTCCACAATCGAACTCCTGGCATTTTGCTCCCCATGCTGTCACCCTCCCATGAATGTGCTGGTAATGGGTTGCCACTTGTACACATACTGGCTGTTCCATACATACTCAGGGGAAATAAACACGTAGACATGGACTGTGCTCAGTTGTCGTTTATTTGTGATGTGCAAGGGGTGATGAGTGGGGTCATGGCGGCGGGGATCATCAGAATGGTAACGGCAGCTGTAGGTATTCCAGATCCTGTCTGCTGGCCATGGATAGACGGTGATATGGGAGCGGACAGTCAACAGGGTGTCACTCACAAGGTAGAATGTTCAGGAGAGGGTCACTTCCTGCCGGTGGTCTTGGTCTGGGCATCATGTCCGGCTGGATGTCTACTTGGATGTCCCCGCTTGCATGGGGGTTCCTCAGCTACAGGGGTAGAGGTGGTGATCCCATGCGAGACCTGTGGCGGGCCTCCATATCACTGGCTGCCACTGGCTGTGATGGGATGTGGCCAGTGCTAGGGGACTGATGGTCCACTCTGATGATCTCGTCTACCATGACCTGCAAACTATTGTCGGTGAACCGTGGGTGATTATTGCGTGACATGTTGTGGGGTGGGTATGTGTAGTGTGTGTTGGGTGCAGTACGGGGTGTGTGGTGATGTGGGGGTGTTTGGCTGCGTGTGCTGGTGGGCTGCGGTGTTGATTTGTGCAATGTATGCTGTGTGATGTTTGTTAGCTGTGTTTGGGGTATACTTTTTCTCATCTTTGGCTGTGGCTGCTCGGCTCTGATGCAAGAGATTGTAGGTAGATGGGAGGGAGGCATATGTTGGCGTGGTCAGGTGTCCGTGGTGTGTGTATGGTTATCAGGTGTGGGTTATCTGAACTGGCCAATGTGGTGTTGGGTACTTTCCGCTGTGCCTTTTTGTTCCGCCGCGGTGCGTACCGCCAATGTTTTCCGCTGTGCATGTTCCACTGTGCTGGAGGTTGCCTCATAATATGACGGTCGGAATGGTGTCGGCAGGGCTGGTGGTTGATCAGTCACTCTTTCGACGTGGGTTGACATAACGGTGTTGGTTTTGTGTCTGTTTTTGGATGGTTTGTGTTTTGTGACTCATAATACGGCGGCCGCTTTACCGCCACCACTGCTGGTATGGTGGCGGCATTTCGCATGGCGGGCTTGCCCGGAGACCGCCAGACTCGTAATGAGGGCCTGAATGTGTGAAAGGGGCTGATGTGGGTGTCCTGTGTGTTTTTCATGGTCAGTTGTCAGGATTGTTGAAGTTGAAGAGGAAGGTAGTTGTGCTGGAATGATGAGGTGGTGATGATGTCTGAAAATTTGTCAATGAAGTCTTTGTTCTGTTCAGAAGGTTGACAGGTGAGATGCAAGGTGGAGGACTGAGGTTTCAGAGAGTAGGACGTGGTATGTCAGGAGCTCCCCAGAATGAGTGCTAGTTTCTTGCCTAGGTTAAAATATCAGGTGGTTTTAATGATTACCTAAAGGCTTCCTCCCTCTGTATGTACACAAAGTGTACACTGGATGCTGTACCCCGGGAGAACAATGGCTAGGTTTTGTGAGATTGTGAGGGTTAGCTATGTTTCCTTGTTGAAGAGTGCATTAAAGTGTGATAGGTGATGAGGTCTGCAACAACTGCAGCCTGGAGTTCTTCAGAGCCTGCATTATTGAGCATGATTTAGAGTGTGATAATGAGCGTGATTTAGAGTGTGAGTTTGGTAGTTTGAGGATGTATGATGGATAATGGGATGCGTATGAGGTTGGGTCTATGTATTATATAGATGCAATGGGTGTTTGGTTGGTGTGTTTGGATGTGATTGTGGAGATGGGTAGTATGGGTCACTGGGCTAGGCAATGATAAAGGCTTGCCTTCTAGGAGTTTGCAGTGGTTGCAGTGGAGCAGGTGTTCAAAGGCCCTTCCTGACTCTGACAAGCCCAAGCAGGGAATACCCTTGGCTGTTTTTCCTCAAACAGATAATTTGCTGTCTGCCTCAAGAGTTGGTGCTCTTGCTCTCGTCAGTGTCCACCTTTAGCTGGGGGTTCACCTGGGTGGTGTATGTTCTGAGGAGTTGACTTAAATTGGAGAGGAGACAGGACATTTCAGCTGGGAACAAATGATGTCACTCACTATAGAGATACATGCTGGGTACTGCAGTGCTGTTGTGTTGTGGAGATGCACGTTGGAGAATGTGGTTGGGTTGTCTGGATTCTTCTTTTAAACAAGTTACCAAATACCAAAATGACAGGAGAACGTTTAGGAACAAATGAATCCAGTAGAGATTGCACAGATGTCTAGGTTCAGTATTTTTGCTGTCATGGCATCTCTTAGATAAAAAGATATAAATTCTAAAGTTAAGTTCAATAAAATAGAAAAGCAGAACTAAAAACCGAAAGAGAATTTACCATTGCTGTTGGGCATCTCCAATGCCTTTAGCACTGCTTTAGATCTGTAAAGGTACAACATTAGTTTTCTACATTTTGGCCCCAAATATCTTTAAAGCCTGGCCTCCGAATATTGACAAACACTTTCTGTGACTAAGCAGACTGAGGTCTACCAAGAAGAGTATAGGTTTGTTGGCCTGAATGAAATGAAATAGCATACCTGCTATGGAGATGTCAGAGGAATTAGGTGTTCCCCCATCATGCACCATCCCATCACACCCACAAGCCAGACAGGGAGTTCTGCAGGGGAGCACATGGGTGTTCCATTTCCCATGTGTGCCTGAATTTGGCCCCTGGATTTGCAGAGCCTGGACATAACTGGGAAGAAATCTAAGGGAGGTAAGAGGAGTTTTCAGCCCACACAACCCCTTGCTGTGACAAGGGCAAAGGAACACAGTGAAGGAAAAAGTATTGCGAGTGGGCTTCTTTATGGTTAGTGAGGAGATAGTCCTAACAAAGTGCTGCATTTTCTTTTGCAATTTTATCTGAGCAGTCAATAAAGGCCTTAAAGTTAAATCTCAAAGACTTTTCTAGGGTGAGGGAAGGTGTGGACCAGGCTCTGTTGACAGTCAAAACCAGGCTTTGTCTACCTTGAGTGTCTCTTTCGTGAAATGGGAAGCTCGTGCCTGATGCTGGGAAGTTGAGAAACCATGAAATGGAAAGCATAGTGAAAATGGATATGAGGCTAGAGGCTCTAGATAATCTGAGATGGGAAGTCCACGCATGGATGTTAGGGACCCTGTCTGATGTTTAAGCTGGTGAGTTGTTGGATGTTATGGAGTATGATCTGCTGCCCCTGTGTGGTTCAAATGATGTAGGGGCTACCCCGTCTGCTGGAAGTTCATCAACTCAATATGAACATTATAGCTCTTAGTGAAGTGTCTGTGGGTACAGTGATGGGTTTCCTGAGATTGAATGGAGAGAAATGGTTATACAAAACGTGATTATTCACCTCTCCATTTGTCCTTATGTACTGTCGATCATTAGACCGGTCACAATGATAATGATTTTCTTGTGCTTTTCCGGAGATGTTTCTAAATTGAGAACCTCTGTTTCATATGTGTTGTAGACTTTTTTGCTTGAGGGATTTATAACCGTGAGCTTCTTTGTATTTTTAGCTATGCTTTTGCTTACTATACCAGTACTAAATGTACATGTTATAGTTTGCTTATACATGTAGGGTTTTTGACCTATTTGTAGGGCTAGTTGACTGTTTATGGATCTGGCAGGTCACTTTCAATCTGGGAAATTGAAGTATCATGTCAAAAGATTATTTCATAGACAGTAATCTTGTACCACATAAAGCTTAACAATCATAGAATATAACCAAACACTTTTCACCTTATCAAACGTAGAAGGAAATTAATGTTAGTGCAGGCGATCAAGGACAAACTATATGGACTGTCAAGGTGAAGCTAGTTAAAAACAAAGCTAACCAGGAATGCACGCCTGCTCAACTACTTAGGCCTGATCTTGTATGGCTGTCTTGGTGAAAGAAAGTGTATCGTTACACGTTGATGATGGATTAGGTAGTTAAGTTCCTTATTGCTGTAGACAGAATGAAGAAAGCAAAACAGCTTGCAAATGTGATTTAAATGCTGTGTTGAAGCCAAAAAACAGTGCAGTCATACGGGCTGGAGCCCCAGGAGATCTAAGGTTGGACAGCTCCAGCAAAGTGATTTGAAAAGCAGAAACCCTCCAAGTGAGTTCTGGGTAAACACAAGAATTCATCAGTCTCTGTGGTCTGATGGTTATTCTCACCAAGGAGGGTCTTCTCCCCCTACAGGGGGTCGAAAGTGAGGGGTTCCATTTGAATCCCCCCTGGTAAGGCATTGGGAAATAAAAAAATACGCACAATGCCTTGATGAACTACTAAGAAATGCTTGCTGGGTTTTCAAGACAGAATGCATGGTGGCATACAGAGGGTAGGACGTGGTGATCTCTCAGATATGAATCTGAGGGGTTTACCGTGGCACTTGTCCCACTGTTGTGCTGGGGAGCTTCTGTTCGTCCATCCATCTTTTGAATTGGTGCCTGATGTGTCTGCAGAGGGTGAGCTCCTGGCTGCAAAGTATAAAAAACGTGTTTTTTTCCTTTTTGAACCTTTCAATTATCGACTGCTGCTGTGTTCTGAGCGAAATGGTTTTTACCATGCAACCATGCAGTCCATACAACGCAATTCCTTCACCACATATCCTTTACCATGCATACCTTTACTACTACACATATGTCATTATCACGCATGCCTTTACCATGCAAGGTAAATACAGTTAAGGTTAGTGTGTGTGTGTATGTATGTATGTATATATATATATATATATATATATATATATAAATATATAACATTTTCACTGAAAACCCAAAGGTTACAGTTATGTTATAGTTAGGTTCATGTTTTACCAACACAAAACCATATATATTCAGCAGTTATAGTTAGTTATAGTTTCTTCAGATAAGTATAACTATAACTGCTAAGTTTCTATGGTTCTGTGTGGGTAAAATGTAAACCTAACCATAACGCCCCTGCAAACATTTTTTTCAGTTAATTTCTATTTTTTTTAACGTAAAGTAATATATAAATACCATACATTAATACAAACACTGCCAGGCCTTGCAGCCAATTTCTATTTTTTTAATGTAAAGTAATATATAAATACCATACATTAATACAACCACTGCCAGGCCTTGCAGCCAACCAACACCCCCTCCTCCTCCTCCCACCATGCACCCAACCCCATGCTGTGCACTACCTTTGGGCCTGCGTGGCAGGAGTATGTTATGTGAGTGGGTGAGTGTTTTTTCCCCACTGGGCTTTGAATCTGCGAGTACCTGTGGATCTGCTAAGGATCCACGTCCCTAATAACTCTAAAACTACTGAGCAGATTTACATCAGTTCACAAAAGCACTATTTTCTGACCAAAATCTAGCTTCCTGACAAATTTGGAATAATTTTGTTCAGCAGTTCAGGTTGTAGCCGTGTCTAAAGATTGCAAAATTCACATAGACATAGAATTTGGAAAAGTGTTTTTCGAACCCCCATTTTTCTCAGCCCCCACTTGACGGATCACCCCAAAACTTTCCATGCACAACTAGGCAGCGAAGGGCACTTTTTTGGTAAAATCTGTGAAGATTTGTCAAATGGTGCCAAAGTTATCAGCAATACAAAAACACTTCATCTATGGGAAAAGTTGGTCCTAACTATAACTACCTACTGCCGATAGCCAGTAGGTTTTATATATATATTTATAAATGTAGAGAAAGACAAGGGGCAATAACACTTGTTTTGCTATTCTGTGTTCCCCCAAGTCTCCTGATAAAAATGGTACCTCACTTGCGTGGGTAGGCCTAATGCTCGCGACAGTAAACTCAACATGGACACATCACATTTTTACACTGAAAAGTGCCTAGCTGTAGATTTTGGCCTCTAGCTCAGCCAGCACCAAGGGACACCTACCAAACCTGGGCATTTTTTCAAACTAGAGACCTAGGGGAATCCAGGATGGGGTGACTTGTGTGGCTCTCACCAGGTTCTGTTACCCAGAATCCTTTGCGAACCTCACAATTTGGCCAAAAAACACTTTTTCCTCATATTTTGGTGACAGAAAGTTCTGGAATCTGAGAGGAACCACACATTTCCTTCCACTCTGCATTCCCTCAAGTGTCTCGATAAACATTGTACCTCACTTGTATGGGTAGACCTAGCGCCCGTGACAGGAAATGCCCCAAAACACAACGTGGACACATCACATTTTCCCAAAGAAAACAGAGCTGTTTTTTGGAAAGTGCCAAGCTGTGGATTTTAGCCTCTAGCTCAGCCGGCACATAAGGAAACCTACCAAACCTGTGCATTTTAAAAAACTAGACAAGTGGGAGAATCCAAGATGGGGTGACTTGTGGGACTTTCACCAGGTTCTGTTACCTAGAATCCTTTGCAAACCTCACACTTTGGCTCAAAAACACTTTTTCCTCACATTTAGGTGACAGAAAGTTCTGGAATCTGGGAGAAGCCACAAATTTCCATCCACTCAGCATTCCCCCAAGTGTCCCGATAAAAATGGTTTCTCACTTGTGTGGATAGGCCTAGCGCCCGCGACAGGAAATGCCCCAAAACACAACGTGGACACATCACATTTTCCCAAAGAAAACAGAGCTGTTTTTTGGAAAGTGCCTAGCTGTGGATTTTGGCCTGTAGCTCAGCCAGCACCTAAGGACACCGACCAAACCTGTGCATTTTTTAAAACTAGAGACCTAGGGGAATCCAGGATGGGGTGACTTGTGTGGCTCTCACCAGGTTCTGTTACCCAGAATCCTTTGCGAACCTCACAATTTGGCCAAAAAACACTTTTTCCTCATATTTTGGTGACAGAAAGTTCTGGAATCTGAGAGGAACCACACATTTCCTTCCACTCTGCATTCCCTCAAGTGTCTCGATAAACATTGTACCTCACTTGTATGGGTAGACCTAGCGCCCGTGACAGGAAATGCCCCAAAACACAACGTGGACACATCACATTTTCCCAAAGAAAACAGAGCTGTTTTTTGGAAAGTGCCAAGCTGTGGATTTTAGCCTCTAGCTCAGCCGGCACATAAGGAAACCTACCAAACCTGTGCATTTTTAAAAACTAGACACGTGGGAGAATCCAAGATGGGGTGACTTGTGGGACTTTCACCAGGTTCTGTTACCTAGAATCCTTTGCAAACCTCACACTTTGGCCCAAAAACACTTTTTCCTCACATTTAGGTGACAGAAAGTTCTGGAATCTGGGAGAAGCCACAAATTTCCAACCACTCAGCATTCCCCCAAGTGTCCCGATAAAAATGGTTTCTCACTTGTGTGGGTAGGCCTAGCGCCCGCGACAGGAAATGCCCCAAAACACAACGTGGACACATCACATTTTCCCAAAGAAAACAGAGCTGTTTTTTGGAAAGTGCCTAGCTGTGGATTTTGGCCTGTAGCTCAGCCAGCACCTAAGGACACCGACCAAACCTGTGCATTTTTTTAAACTAGACACCTAGGGGAATCCAAGATGGGGTGACTTGTGGGGCTCTCACTAGGTTCTGTTACCCAGAATCTTTTTCAAACCTCAAAATATGACCCAAAAACACTTTTACTCACATTTTTGTGACAGAAAGTTCTAGAATCTGAGAGGAGCCACAAATTTCCTTCCACCCAGCGTTCCCCCGAGGGTCCCAATAAAAATGGTACTTCACTTGTGTGGGTAGGCCTAGAGCCCGCTACAGGAAATGCCCCAAAACACAACGTGGACACATCACATTTTCCCTAAGAAAACAGAGCTGTTTTTTGGAAAGTGCCTAGCTGTGGATTTTGGCCTGTAGCTCAGCCGGCACCCAAGGACACCTACCAAATCTGTGCATTTTTTAAAACTAGACACCTAGGGAAATCCAAGATGGGGTGACTTGTGGGGCTCTCACCCCAGGTTCTGTTACCCAGAATCCTTTTAAACCTCAAAATATGATCAAAAAACACTTTTTCCTCACATTTTGGTGACAGAAAGTTCTGGAATCTGAGAGGAGCCACAAATATCCTTCCACCCAGCGTTCCCCTAAGTGTCGCGATAAAAATGGTACCTCACTTGTCTGGGTAGGCCTAGCGCCCCCGACAGGAAATGCCCCAAAACACAATGTGGACACATCACATTTTCCCTAAGAAAACAGCAGTTTTTTGGAAAGTGCCTAGCTGTGGATTTTGGCCTGTAGCTCAGCCAGCACCTAAGGACACCTACCAAATCTGTGCATTTTTGAAAACTAGACACCTAGGGGAATCCAAGATGGGGTGACTTGTGGGGCTCTCACCAGGTTCTGTTACCCAGAATCCTTTTCAAACCTCAAAATATGACCAAAAACACTTTTTCCTCACATTTTGGTGACAGAAAGTTCTGGAATCTGAGAGGAGCCACAAATATCCTTCCACCCAGCGGTCCCCCAAGTCTCCAGATAAAAATGGTACCTCACTTGTGTGGGTAGGCCTAGTGCCCGTGAAAGGAAATGCCCCAAAACACTATGGCCCTCATTACAACCCTGGCGGTTGGTGATAAAGCGTCGGTAATACCGCCAACAGGCCGATGGTAACAAAAATTTTATTATGACCACGGTGAAAACCGCTCACACAGACAGCCACTTTAACACCCTGACCACCAGGGCAGTAGCAACAAGTACCACGGCAGTAACCACCAACAGCCAGGCGGAAGACAATGTACCACCCACTGTATTAAGACAGGCCTATCCGCCACCTTTACTGGGACGGTACCAACGACATCAAAAGCACGGCGGAAACAGAACACAGATGTCAAAGGACTCATCTCTAGAGACTCAGGGAACAACCACGACGCCATGGAGCCCGTGTTGCACATCTTCCCCATGTTTGTCTACCTTTTCCTGCATTACGAACATCAACGCCGGCAAAGACGACCACGGTGAGTACTGCCACTTAGCACAGAAGGGATGGAGGAGGAAAAAGAGAGTGATACACACGGGCAACAAGCAACACCCCCAACACCATACACACAACCAGATGCAGTAACATCCCATACCCCTCAGGAAAAATGCAAGGCCAAAATGATTTGAAAAAAGTGAGTGTAATAAGATAAAATAGTATAAATATGTGCTTCAAAATCAAAAAGTGTATACAAATTCGCCAATGCACCACTCCTGCAACAACACGGAGAGAACACTGCAGGGGCATCAGGTCAAAAATACACAGGCACCTCAGGAGGACGGGGAAGGGGGGCCACTTCAGCCGGAAGATGGTACAACACCACTGTTCCTGGAAGGGGCTACTTGCCCTGTGCGATGTCTTGGGGAGTGCAAAGCCACAGTCTCTCAAGTGGGTGGTTTGCCCACTGCGTGGGCCTGGGGAGTGCAAGGCCACAGTCTCTCTAGTGGGTGGGTTGCCCACTACTTGGTCCTGGAGAGTGCAAAGCCACAGTCGCTCAAGTGGATGGTTTGCCCACTGCTTGGTCCTGGGGAGTGCAAGGCCACAGTCTCTCTAGTGGGTGGGTTGCCCACTGCTTGGTCCTGGGGAGTGCAAAGTCACAGTCTCTCAAGTGGATGGCTTCTCCACTGGTTCTGGAGGGGGCCTTGTGCCCAGTGTGCTTCACCCTGGAAAGGATGGGGTGAGGGGATGGCTTCTTCCACTGGTTCTGGAGGGGGCCTTGTGCCCAGTGTGCTTCATCCTGGCAAGGATTGGGTGACTGGATGGCTTCTTCCACTGGTTCTGGAGGGGGCCTTATGCCCAGTGTGCTCATCCTGGCAAGGATGGGGTGAGTGGATGGCTTCTTCCACTGGTTCTGGAGGGGGCCTTGTGCCCAATGTGCTTCATCCTGGCAACAATGGGGTGAGTGGATGGCTTCATCCACTGGTTCTGGAGGGGGCCTTGTGCCCTGTGATGCAGATCTTGGGGAGTGCAAGGTCACAGTCTCTCACCTGTGTGTCACACCCACAGGATTTGCAGGGTCCAGTACACACTACAGCCCATGGCGGCAGGATTACACACTGCCCGCCAGCGGTGACGGCTGCTCAGTGGTGGCAGTGGGGGGGCTGGTGTCGGGGCTGGAAGTGGTGGGGGGAGGCTCCAGCCCTTCCCCTGCAGCCTTGGACGGCTGCTCACTGGGGCTGCTGCAGCTGGCAGTGGTAGTGGTGGCAGTGCTGGCATTGGTGGAAGAGGCTCCAGCCCATCCGCTGCAGCCTCAGATGGCTGCACACTGGGGCTGCTGCTGCTGGCAGTGGTGCTGGTGGCAGTGCTGGTGGCGGTGCTGGTGGCAGCGCTGGTGGCGGTTCTGGCAGTGGTGGTGGGAGGCTCCAGCCCTTCCCCTGAAGCCTCAGACAGCTGAACCACCATGGTTGGTGGTGGGGGCTCTGAATGAGTCCCAGCACCAGGCCTCCTGTCCTTCCTGCCTGCTGGTGCAAGCCACTTGCTCTTCCATTTGGCAGCTGGTGGTGCCACCTTGCCCTTCCCTTTGGCAGCTGGTGGTGCCTCCTTGCCCTTCCCTTTGGCAGCTGGTGGTGCCTCCTTGCCTTTCCCTTTGGCAACTGGTGGTGTCTCCTTGCCCTTCCCTTTGGCAGCAGGTAGTGCCTTCTTGCCCTTCCCTTTTGCAGCTGGGGGTACCTCCCTGCCCTTCCTTGACGCACCTGGTGCAGGCACACTTTCAGTGCTGCTGGCTGGTTCCCTGGAGTCTCTCCCACCTGCAGTAGCTGTTGATACTATTGTGGCAGTGGACTGGGTGGCTGAGGTGCTCGCCTGGGTTCTGACCACCCTGGCCCAATGTGAAGGATGGGGGGAGGGGTAGGGAAGAGGTCAAAGGTGGAGAGGAAAAGCTTCTTTGGGACATTGGGGCAGGAAGAGGGTGAAGGTTTGGGAGTGGAGGAAGAGGAAGTAGTTGCAGGAGGTGTCAGTCTGCTGTGTTTGGATGCAGGTGCAAGGGCTGGATGCTGTTGTGAGGTGGATGGCTGTTGAGTGTCTGAGTGCTTGCGTTTGTGTACTTTGGGAGAAGGGGGCACAGACAGGGGGAGAGGACACAGGGGACATGTGCATGGATGTGGGGGTGGTGACGCTACTGGGAGGGAGGTGGAGGACGAGGAGGAGAGGGACACAGTGGAGGCAGTGGAAGTTGGTATGTCTGCATCTGAATGGTGTTTGTGTGAGTTCCTATGGAATGATGTGTGGTGCTTGTGTTTGCCTGAGCCACTCCTGCGTGTTGTCTTGTGTGTATGCTGGTCTGCCTGTGTGCTTGGATAGGCTGGGGTTGAGGGGAATGGGACTGGGTAGAGGAAGTTGGAG
Source organism: Pleurodeles waltl (assembly GCF_031143425.1). Lineage (NCBI taxonomy): Eukaryota > Metazoa > Chordata > Amphibia > Caudata > Salamandridae > Pleurodeles > Pleurodeles waltl. Next base: position 739,196,929 of record NC_090450.1, on the reverse strand, counting down.
GGGGGAGGGTGGAAACAGGGACAATGGCTGTCATGAGAGAGGAGGCCAGAGCCTGGATTGATCTCTGTTGGGCCGCCATGCCAGAGTGAATCCCCTCCAGGAATGCATTTGTTTGTTGCAAATGGGCTGCCAGCCCCTGGATGGCAGTCACTATGGTTGACTGTCCAACAGAGATGGATCGCAGGAGATCAGTAGCCTCCTCACTCAGGGCAGCAGGGCTAACTGGGGCAGGGCCTGAGGTGCCTGGGGCGACGGAGATGCCCACCATCCTGGGTGAGCAGGCACGGGAAACACACAGAGGGGCTGCTGGGAGGGCGGTGCTGGTACGGGGGTGGCGGCTGTACCTGTAGTTGGGGTGGGCACAGAGGTGTCTGCCACCACAAGGAAGCTTCCATCAGAGGAGGTATCACTGTCCGAACTGTCCCCTCCTGTCTCCGCTGTAGTGCTCCTCTCGCCCTCCGTCCCACTGGTGCCCTCACCGTCGGTGGATTCGGCCTCATGGGCCATGTGCGATGCAGCTTCCTCCGTTGCCGGTGCCTCTGCTCCTCCGCCAGATGATGCTAATGCACATAAGGACTGGGTGACAAAACAAAAAGGGGGGGAAGAGACAAAGGATACACTTGGTCAATGGCTTCTCCAACACTACCGTTGGCATTCACGATACACACACACACAGGGAATAGCCCTACGCACTAGGCAATGCACCACCAGTCACAATGGTAGCCACCAGGCCATGGACCGGAATACCTAACACCAATAGCAGCATACTAGAGACCCACAGACCCCTGCCCAGTAGTGGATGAGGTGGTGTACATCAGACCCTGCCCAACATGGGACCTACCCTCCAATGTCCGGCCTGGTCTTGGGGCACCCAGAGGCCTACATCCCCCACCCGGAGACCACCCCACCACGTGCAAGTAGTATATTGGGAAACTGTACTCACCCCCTTGTGGCTGTGCTATGATGCCCTCAAGTGCCCATCCAGCTCCGGATAGGCCACCGCCAGTACGCGGGCCATCAGGGGGGTCAGGGTTCGGCGGGCACCCCTTCCTCATTCGGAGGCCATCCCCAGCTGGGCCTCTGCCGTCTTCCTTGCCCAGCGTCTCAGGTCTTCCCACCGTTTGTGACAGTGGGTGCTCTGCCTGCCGTAGACCCCCAGGGTCCGCATGTCCTTGGCGATGGCACGCCATATACCCTTTTTCTGATGGGCGCTGACCTGAGGAAAAATACACATAGAAAAAGGTATCAGTCAGACCGTCCGGCCTGTTACACTCATGGCCCACCATAGCCCTCACATCCCCTTACGCACAGACATTGCCCACCATACATGCAGCATGCTGCCCAGGACCCTTCTACCAACCCCCCACCCCTACACAAGGCCCTCAAACACAGCACTCCATGCATTCATGCCCCAGGCATTGTGCTCACAGTGTACTCACCTGTTGGTCTGGAGGCCCGTACAGCATTTGATACTGGGGTAGGACCCCATCCACCAGTGTCTCCAACTCCGCAGTGGTGAAGACAGGGGCCCTTTCCCCAGTGACATGAGCCATGGTCGGTTCCAGACACAGGTCACAGCTGCACTTGCAGTGTAGGTCCTCTCCTGTTGAAGGTCAGGTAGTAAGTGACTGAACAGATAGAAAATGGTGGCCACGTCCGCGGCGGTGCGTACTGTCTCCGCCGGCGTACATCACCATTGGCCACTGTAACCCATAGGACCCAATGACAATCAATGAGGAGCTGCACGGCGGTACTCAACCGCATCCCGCAACGGCGCACAACGTCAGCGGCATTACCTCATTTCCACATGCCCATCCACACAGGACAGGCGGACACCCTTTCGGAGGGGGGGGGGCAGGCCATGGCACCTAACTGCATCACAGTACACATATGCACCATTTGGGCCTATCCATCAATATTGTGTTACAGTCACAACATGCAATGTTATCTGCTATCCGTCAACCCACTGGGATCCCCCCTCTTGTGCAAGTCCTATCTGTGCTCCATTTCTTGGCAACTGGCTCCTTCCAAGTGACAGTGGACTTGGAAGCAGTACTGTCACATCCAGTGTTCTCAATAGTGCTGACCAGAGTGTTGTCTGCCCTGATTAAACACATGCGCAGCTACATCGTTTTCCCCTGGGTGGAGGATTTGGCCACAGTGAAAGCTGACTTCTATGCAATGGGACATATCCCCAACATTATTGGGGCTATTGATGGTACACATATTGCATTTGTTCTCCCCCCTTGCCCTGGAGAAATGAACAGGTGTTCAGAAATCGAAAGAGCTTTCACTCCATGAATGTGCAGATAGTGTGTCTGGCGGACCAGTACATCTCCCATGTCAATGCAAAGTATCCTGGGTCTGCGCATGATGCCTTTATCCTGCGGAATAGCAGCATCCTAAATGTGATGGCTTAACTCCAGAGGCACCGGGTGTGGCTAATAGGTGATCCCTGGTTCCCACCCAGTGGATGTTGGTTTATGGGTATGGTGTTGGCCATAAGGGTTAGTGTGTCTCTAACAGTTGTCCCTTGATATTTGCAGGTGACTCTGGTTACCCCAACCTCTCATGGCTACTGACCCCAGTGAGGAATGCCAGGACAAGGGCAGAGGAACGTTCCAATGAGGGACATGGGAGGACAAGAAGGATTATCGGGAGGACCTTTGGCCTCCTGAAGGCCAGGTTTTGTTGCCTCCATCTCATTGGTGGATCCCTGTACTAATCACCCAAGAAGGTCTGCCAGATAATCGTGGCGTGCTGCATGTTGCATAACCGTGCCTTGAGATGCCATGTGCCTTTTCTGCAGGAGGAGGAGGCTGGAGATGGGCGTGTGGCAGCAGTGGACCCTGTGGACAGTGAAGATGAGGAGGCAGAGGATGAGGATGAGGACAACAGAACAACAATAATACGACAGTACTTCCAGTGACACACAGGGAAGACGCTGTAACTTCACTTTACATTGACAGTTTTGTGTTGGACATTGTACATGGCAGGCAGATTCTCCCAATTCTATGGCCACTTACTGTACCCTTTGGCATCTCTATTTTCAGATATCTGTGCCCCACTCTGGCACCTGGTGTGCTCACTGCAGCCTACTACAGGTCATTCCTATGTATACACTCTGTATAGTTGTTTTTCAGTGCTTAAAGCTTGTTAAACAAATACATAGTTCAATCATTTGACAGACTCCATACTTGTTTTTTTTAAATGGTGTTTATTTAAGTGCCAATAAGTAGAGGGGTATGTGCAATGGGCTGGGGTGATTGTGGAAGAAAGTCCAGGATAGAGTCCAGTCTATTTGTATCACAGGTGCATTGTCCAAGGGCGCATAGGAAGTGGAGCAATGGCAGTTCAAGGTGGACAGGGTGACAGAGTGGGACACAGGGGTGACAATCGGGGACTCCTATTTCCTGGTGGGGGCCTTGGCAATGTTCTCTGGCTTCTGCCTGGATCGCAGGGACCGTTTGTGGGGTGGTTCTCCTCCTGCAGGGGGAGGGGTGCTGGTGGCCTGTTGTTCTTGTGGGGGGGCCTCCTGTCCACTAGCGGCAGCGGAGGTGGAGGACTGTTTATCAGTGTGGCTAGTATCAGAGGCTCAGTGGTGTGCCACTGCATCCCTCATGGTGTTGGCCATGTCTGCCAGCACCCCTGCAATGGTGCTCCCTGAGCCCTCCCTGAGCCCCAGGTACTGTCTCTCCTGCAGCTGCTGGGTCTCCTGCAACTTGTCCAGTATCTGGCCCATCATCTCCTGGGAATGGTGGTATGCTCCCAGGATGTTGGTGAGTGGCTTCTGGAGAGTCGGTTCCCTGGGCCTGTCCTCCCCTGTCGCACAGCAGTCCTCCCAGCTTCCCTGTTGTCCTGAGCCTCTGTCCTCTGAACCGTGTGCCCACTGCCACTGACCCCAGGTCCTTGATCGTCCTGTGTTTGTGGGGTGTCCTGGGGTGCCTGTAGTGGTGGATACACTGCTGATTGACGTGTCCTGGGGACAGAGGTATGGGTGCGCTGGGTGAGTGCTGTGGTGGTGTTTCCTGAGGGGGGAGGCTCTGTGGTGGTATGGGACTGTGCCTGGGTAACCGACTGTCCGGAGATCCCTGATGGGCCAGGTTGGTCATCCAGATCGAGACGTCCAGAGGTGCTGTCATCACTGTGGGCTTCTTCTGTGGGTGGACTGGATGTTGCTGGCACCTCCTCTCCAGTGACGTTGGGTGGTGGGACCTGTGGGGATGTAAATGCAGTGTTATTGTTTCTGTGTGTGACATCTTGTGCATGGGTGTGTTGCCCTCGATGGTTGTGATTGCCCTGTCAGCTTTGACTTGTGTGAGTAGTCATTTTGTGTGCTAGGTGGTTGTCTCTAATGTGCGTGCTTTAGTGATGTGTGTCCATGCAGGTCTGTGATGGGTGTCCGTGCATTGGTGTTACTTGCAGGGCTTAGTATTGGGATGGGTGGGTTGTGATGGTAGGGTGTATGTGAGGTGGTGGAGTGATGGGGGTGAGGGTAGGGGTGGGGGTATGTGATGGCATGCAGGTAGGTGGGTGAAAGTAGTAAAGAGTTGACTTACCAGAGTCCTGTCCTCCTGCTACTCCTGCCAGGTCTCAGGATGCATGATTGCCAAGACGTGCTCCTCCCATGTTGTTAGTTGTGGGAGAGGAGGTGGGGGTCTACCGCCAGTCCTCTGTACTGCTATCTGGTATATTGCTACCACGGAAAGCACCTTCCCCCGTAGGTCGTTCCACCTCTTCCTGATGTCATCCCTTGTTCTGGGGTGCTGTCCCACAGCGTTGACCCTGTCCACGAATCTCCGCCATAGCTCCATCTTCCTAGCAATGGATGTCTGCTGCACCTGTGATCCGAACAGCTGTGGCTTTACCCAGATGATTTCCTCCACCATGACCCTTAGCTCCTCCTCTGAGAAACCTGGGGTGTCTTTGTGGTGCCATGGGTGTAGTGTGAGTAGTGTGTGTGAGGGTGTGTTGTGTGATGTGTTGGGGTGTGTGCTGTAAGGTGCATGGATGGTGTATGGGTGATGGTGTTATGTTGCTCTGCTTCTGTGGGTGCTCTTGGGGTCTCTCTCTCAGTTGGCAATTGTTTTAGTTGTAAAGAGTTGTGGGTAGTGTGTGTGTTTTATAGTGGTGTGGGTGTGTGTATGTGTGTCAGGTGTGTGTAGTTTGAATTGCCCAATGTAGTGTTGTTTTGTTTGAGTATGTGTATTTTGAGCGCGGTGGTATGAACCGCCAATGGTTTACTGCGGTTGAATGTCCGCCTCGGTGATTCGTGGAACATAATGCTGTGGGCGTGGTTCTGTTGGCGTAACGGTGTGGATTTTGGTACCGCCAGTTTATCACTGACCTTTGGGCTGGCGGACTTGTGTGTGTGGCTGTATAGTGACAGATTGCTGTGTGTGGGTCATAATATGGGTAGTGGTAATCTGTTGCGTCTGAGGTATGTTGGCGGCAGTCAGCATGGCGGTAAGCGGGACTTACTGCCAATGTCATAATGAGGGCCTATGTGGACACATCAAAATGATCAAATACAAATCTACCTGTTTTGGCGGGGGCACCTGCGTTTTTGGTCCTGGGCTCATCAGCCATATAGGGAAACGTACCAAACACAAACATTTCTGAAAGCTAGACACCCGAGGGAGTCTGGGGAGGTGTGACATGCGTGGATCCCCCAGTGTTTTCTTTCCCAGAATCCTCAGCAAACTTCAAATTTGGTTATAAAATGACATGTTTCCCACATTTCTGTGTGGGATCACCGCAACAGGACAAATTTCCTACCACCCAATGTTCCCCTCAGTCTCCCAGTAAAAATTATACCTCACTTGTGTTGGTGGGCCAGTGCGTGTAACAGGGAAGAGCCAAAAACATGTCAAAATTGAGGGGGGACCAAAACGGGTCCAAAAGGGCAGTTTGAAAAAAAACATTTTCGGGCTGACAAGTGGGGCAGAGTTTTTATTGGTATAGACGAGATAATGCTGGGTGGTAGGAATTTTGTAGATTCCTGCAGATTCTGGAAGGTTCATCACAAAAATGTGGGTAAAATGTGTGATTTCCAGCAAAGTTGGAGGTTTGTAGGTCATTGTGGGTAATAAAATGGTGTGCGATGCATGTGAGGCACACCACCCTGGACTCACTCAGATGTTTAGTTTTCAGATGTGTCCAGGACTTGTGGATATTTCCACATGGCAGCGTTCTAAAGTCCAAAAGGTGCAGCCCTCACCATTCCAAGTGGGACGATTTTGAGAGTTAGACAAGCTCTCGTGACCCAAATGTAAAATGTAAAACCAAAACACAAAATAATAATTGAATGTCCTTTTGTTTGCCCATACTGGTTGGTAGCCACCACCCCTTTTTTTTTTTTTAATTCCCTAGAATCTAGTAGATTTTCTGCCCCCCCCCCCCCCCCCCCAGGGAGTGAATCAGGGATAATTGCCCCATCTGACTAACAGTGGGCAGAACAACTTTGGCCCTATTTATTTGGGGTGGGGTGTGGTCATACTCCCTCCCTCTTCTATAGAAAAAAAAAAATCTTCCCTGGCCCTTGGGGGCAGATGGGCCTTCCGAAAATAGGCCAATATGGCAAACTGTAATGTGTCCCCATGGGGAGTGACCCTTGCCCGAGGGTTTGCCCCCCAAACAAAACACACACACCAATTCCTGGTGTCTAAGTTGTTTCTGGCCCCTCTGGGGGAAGATCGGCCTATTAGAAATAGACCGATCTGCCCCCAAAGGGGGCAGAAATGGCCTAAAATAAATTTGCCCAGGGGAGCGACCCTTACCCAAGGGGTCGCGTCCCATCTGTTAAAAAAAAATACAAAACATCAAAATCCCTGGTAGCTGGTGGTTTCTGCCCCCATTGGGGGCAGATTGGCCTAATAAAAATAGGCTGATCTGCTCCCAAAGGGGGCAAAAATGACCTAATATAAATTTGCCCCCCAGGGGAGCGACCCTTGCCTAAGGGGACGCTCCCCTTGCGTGAAATAGTTGCAAAAAAAATAAATCCCTGGTGTCTAGTGGTTTCTGCCCCCAAGGCAATCTGCCCCCGGGGCTTCCCCTGAGGGCCAGTACTAGAACGTAATGGTTATGTCCGTGGCGCCTCAGCGTCGCATCCACGAACGTAACCATTACGTCCATGGCGCCCAAGGGGTTAAGGCTGGGTACGTGTATAGGGTGGTAAGGATATTTTTAGGGTTTAGGGTTGATAGAGGTATAAGGAGATAAGTGTAATATTAGAGTTATGGGGTGGATAGGTTTATAGGGTGGTAAGGGTATTTTTAGGATTTAGATGTGGGTGGGGGTTAGGGTGTTAAGGGTAATTTTCGGGTTAAGGGGTGGATAAGGGTGTAAGATGGTAAGAGTAATTTAGGGTTTAGGGGATAAGGTAAAGTGTGATAATGGATTTTTTTTTTTTTTTTTAAAGGCAAGGTTTGTGGTGTTCCCCAATAACTAAAAAATAAATTAATTTGTCATGTTAAAAAAAGATAGGTATGTAGGGTTATTACCTTAACTATACTTAACTTGCGTGGTAAAGGCATACATGGTAGAGGCACGTGTGGTAAAGACATTCATGGTAGTCATACATTAGTGTTCTGAGGCTTGCTTTGCTGGACTGAGACTCGTCCTTTGTGAAAACGATGTACCCTTCTCTCCCAGTCCAGTCCTGGCTCCAGTGAGTCCTTGGATTTACATCATGTAATCAGCCCAACATTCGGAAGGGTTCCCTGTAAAAAGATTGCAGTAGAAATGACAGCTAGAGATTTTACTTTGGCAATTGGACCTTTAGATTTAACTTTAACGTAGAGAAGGTAGAAAAGCCAGTTCGAAAATAAAATGTTGTTATAATAAAATTGTGACACCAGCATACATTTGTTTGCCCGTGCTAACAAGGCTCGTTTTCGAAATGCCTGTTATTGTAATAGCATCGGGTCTAAAAGGCTGCAACCGGGAAGCAGACCGAGGAGTTGGTTTTGTGAAGCTGAGATAAATATCAAACTGTCATAACTGACTCAACACACTCTTCGGCTGACTGCGTGTTCATTGTTGTTTAATAAAGGTAAGAGGTCATGGAAATGCCAAGCGTAAATGACCGCACAACGCACATCCAGGTTAGCCAAAATTTAAAGGGAAATGGCGTTCTAAAGCAACAATCAATGGCAAGGACAATAGGTCCCGCGACTGCAAGAGCTTTTGGCTTTGCCAATGTAATTTTGACATGTTATACACCAGTGTGCCTGCTGTTTAGTATGAGTAAAAGTTAGTGGAGTGGGGGGTGGAGTTGGATGGAATAGGGTAGATTGAACTGGGATATATTGGGGTAGATTGGATTGGGGTAGATTGGCGGAGTGGAATAGATAGCAGTAGGATAGGTTGGAGTTGAGTGAGCTAGAGTGGAGTGAAGTGGGGGAGGGGTTTAGACTGGAGAAAGGTAGATTGAGGTGGAGTAGATTGGAGTGGAGTAAGGTAAACTGGGTTAGAGTGGAGTGTTGTAAAGTGGGGTACATTGGAGTGGAGTGGGGTAGCCTGGTGTGGATTGTGGATGGGGTAGGGTAGGAGTGGGGCAGATTGAAGTGAGATAAATTGAGTAGATTGGAGTGGGGTAGATTGGAGTGGAATGGGGTTGATTGAGGTGGATTGGGGTAGAGCGGAGTAGACTGGGGTAAATTAGAGTGGAGTTGAGTGATGTAGATTGAGGTGGAGTGCAGTTGGGTAGTGTGGAGTGGGGTAAATTGGAGTAAATTGGAGTGAGGTAGGGTAGATAGAGGAGTGGGGCAGATTGAAGTGAGGTAGGTTGGCATAGATTGGAGTGCGGTAGATTGGTGTGGAATGGGGTAGAATGGGGTGAATGGGGTCGAGCGGAGTGGAGTAGATTGGAGTTAAATTGAGTGGCGTAAAATGAGGTGTAGTAGAGTGGTGTAGGGTAGATTGGGCTGGGGTGGAGTAGAGTGGAGTGGGGTAGATTAGTGTGGAGTGGGATAGATTAAAATGGGGTAGACGGGTGGAGTCGGGTAGATTGGGTTGGAGTGGGATAGATGGAGAAGTGGAGTGGGGTAGATTGAAGTGGGGTACACTAGGGTAAATTGGAATGGGCTACTTTGGGTAGATTGCAATGGAGTGGAGTAGACTGGAGTGGAGATGGTAGATTGAAGTGGAGTGGAGTGGAGATTGATTGGAGCGGAGTGAGGCAGATTAGATAGGAGTCACTTGGAGTGAGATAGTTTGGAGTGGGGAATATTGGAATGGAGTGGGGTTGATTGGAGTGGGGTTGATTGGAGTGGGATAGCTTGGCATAGGGTAAATTGATGTGGGTTACATTGTAGTGAGGTATATTGGAGTAGGGTAGACTGTGGTGGGATAGATTGGACTAGGGTGGATTGGGATGGATTGGGGTAGATTGGCCTGGAGTAGAGTCGATTTGAATGGAGTTGAGTGGGCTGGATTGGGCTGGAGTGGAATAGAATGGGGTAGATTGGAGTGGACAAGGGTGGAGTAGAGTAGATTTGGGTGGAGTCCGGTAGATTGCAATGTGGCCAGGTAGACTGGAGTGGAGTGAGATGTATTGGGGAGGAGTGTTGTAGATTGTGGTAGATTGGAGTTGGGTAGAGTGTTGTGGTGTAGTTTAGGGTAGGGTGGGTAGATTGGAGAGGGGTGGATTGTGATGGACTGGAGTGGGGTGGATTGGGGTAGATTGGGGTGGAGAGGGATAGATTATAGTAAAATAGGGTAGATTGCGGTGCAATAGGGTGGGGTTGAAGTGGGGTGGATTAGGGTAAAGTGAAATGGAGTCAATTGGGGTGGATTGGCATGAGGTTTTGTCGAATGGGGTTCAATTAAGTGGAGTAGACTAGAGTGTGGTAGATTGGAGTGGGGTAGATTGGGGTGGGGTAGGGTGGATTTGAGTGGGTATAGTGTGTTAGATGGGGTGGAGTGGGGTACATTGGAGCGGAGTGGGGCTAATTGAGGTAGAGTAGTTTGGGTAGAGTGGGATGGGGTACATTGGAGTAGATAGCAGAAGAGTGGACTAGGGTAGATTGGGGTGGAGTAGGGTAGATTGGGATAGATTGGAGTGGGGTGAGCTAGAGTGGAGTGGGGTATATTGGGGTAGATTGACATGGGGTAGATTAGAGTTGAGTGGACTAGATTGGAGTAGAATGGAGTGGAGTAGCTTGGAGGGGGACTGGGGTAGATTCAAGTTGAGTGGGCTAGTTTGGGGTAGAGCAGGGTGGAGTGGGGTAGATTTCAGTTGGGTAAATTTGGGTGTAGTGCAGTTGAAGTGGCGTAGGGATGATTAGGGTAGATTGGAGTGGAGTTGGGTAGATTGCAGGGCAGTGTAGTGGGTAAGATTGGGGAGATCGGAGTAGAGTGGAGTAAATTGGAGTGGGGTTGATTGGGGTGGAATTGTCTGGGGAGATTGGGGTAGATTGCATTAAAGTGGAGTGGATTGGGGTAGATTGGAATAGTGTGGGGTACAGTGGGGTAAATTAGAGTGGAGTGAGTTAGATCGGGCTACATTGGAGTAGAGTGGAGTGGGGTAGATTGGAGTAGAGTGGGTGAAGTGGATTGGATTGGGGTAGATTGGACTAGTGTGGGGTGCAGTGGGGTAAATTAGAGTGGAGTGAGTTAGACTGGGATACACTGGAGTAGAGTGGGGTAGCTAGAGTGCACTGGGGTAGATTGGAGTGGAGCAGGGTAGATTTGAACAGGGTCGAGTGGGTGGGATTGGGGTATAGACGAGTGGGTAGACTGTAGTAGAGTTGGGTAGTCTGGGGTGGAGTGGATTGGGGTAGAATGTAGTGGGGTGCTGTGGGATAGACTGGAGTGGAAAGGGGTAGATTGGGGTAGGTTGAAGTGGAGTAGGGTAGAGTTGAATTGAGTTGAGTGAGTGAGCTGGATTGCGGTAGATTGGAGCTCAGTGAGGTAGATTGGAGTGGAGAAGATTGGGATAAATTATGGTGGAGTTGGGTGGATTGGCATTAAGTGGGGTAGATTGGAGTGGTGTGGGGTAGACTGGGATAGATTTGAGTGAGATAGATTGGAGTCAGGTAGATTGGAGTGGGATAGAGTGTTGTGGGGTAGTTTGGAGTGGGGCATAGTGGTGTGGGGTAGATTGGATTCGGTTAGATGGTGGTGGAGAGGGGTAGATTGGGATAGAAGGGGGTAGATTGAGGTGCAATGTAGTACACTGGAGTGGAGTGGGGTTGATTGGGGTAGAGTGGAGTGAGGTCATTTGATGTGGAGTAGATGTGGATGGATTGGAGTGGAGTTTTGTAGAATATGGTAGATTAAAGTGGGGTGGACTGGAGTGGGGTGAAATAAAGCGGGGTGGAGCGGGTGGAGTAGGGTTGTTTGGAGTGCAGTGGGGTAGATAGGGGTGGAGTGGGGTAGATTAGAGTGGAGTGGGAGAGATTGGGATATATCGGAGGGGAGTGGGGTAGATTGGGGTAGAGTGTAGTGTAGTAGATTGAAGCTGAGTGGGCTAGCATAGGTAAAGTGGGATTGTTTTGAATGGAGTGGGGTAAATTGGAAGGTGGAGTTGGGTAGACTGTATGGGGTAGATTGGAGTGGAGGGGGTCAATTAGGGTAGATTACAATGCAGTACCACATACTGGAGTGAGGTTGAATTGGAGTGGGGTGGATTGACATGGAGTGTAGTGGGATAGATCGGGATAGTTTGGAGTACAGTGAGGTAGATTGAGGTAGACTGGAGTGGAGAGGGGTAGATTGATGTAGAGTAGAGTGGTGTGGATTGGGGTAGATTGGAGTGGGGTAGACTGGAGTGGAGTGAGTTAGATTGGGGTAGATTAGAGTACAGTGGAGTGAGTAGAGTGGATTGGGGTAGATTAGAGTGAAGTAGATAGGAATGGAGTAGGGCAGATTGGAGCAGAGTAGAGTGGAGTACATTGGAGTAGAGTGGAATGGAGTGGGGCACATTAGAGTGGAGTGGAGAGTAACTGTGGCTGTTAGGCTACATCTTTTGCACCTAAGTGCATATAAATATAGGGTGTCTGAAAGCGCTTTTGGTGGTATACAAATGAGAATGAGTATTTAGGCACCGGCTTTAAAGAGAAATGGAGTAGTTGCTGTGCTGCACAACACAAAACTGAAACGCTTTAAACAGAAACATATTTTGCATGCGCTGAAAAAAGGTGGAATATGTATGAGACTGGAAACACTGGTTTTAAGGAGACTAACTGCAGCACTGCCCAACATTGAGGCACCTTAAAAAGCCACGTACTGTGTGTTTGAAAAGGCACAGATGTGTCCAAAACATTTGTTGCTTAGTGGCAGCCTAGCTTGAAGCATATGACTGGACTGCTTGCCTGGAAAGACTATTGGATTCCGGATTCACACCAGTGTACACTTCTAACAGACACATACTTTGAATGCGCAAAGAAGAGGTGCAGTCTGCAATCACATGCAGTCACACAGACTGCCTTAATATTTTGTGCCATTTGTTTGGTGCTATATAAAGGAAGCCCTGGACTGTAAAACAAAGTCACAAATTGCTTTAAGTTTAAAAGTCCGTGCAATTTCTTTGGTACTGTAAAACAAATTGCCAAATCCCAAAACAAATTAAGACAACAAAAAAACTAGTAGGACATAATTTCAAAGCAACCCAAAGGTGTAGCATGAAAGTGGAAATGATAGACCAAAAAAAGAAGAAAAAAAGTACCCTGATTAACAGCCTAATCAGTGAAAGGAAAGCGCAAGGACACTAATCAAATGAAATCAGTTAGTATTTGGTCCGTGCTCCCGAAAAAGAAAAGAAAGTGACTTGAGGAAAATCGTGGCCAATTAGAATGCATCTGAAAAAATTAGAATTAAGCCAGCAAATGGTAAGTAATGGGCAGACACCAAGCCGTTTACTGTGTACGATACCCCTTGCAGCACCAGTGAATGCATGCTGTTAGGCGAGACCTAAAAAGTAAAACTAAGAAAAATCCCACCCAGAGTACAAAACATGGAATACATGAAACTACCCTGAAAGGAGATACTCAATTAGTCATGGATGATTATCAATATGCAAAAAAAAGTAATTCCGATGAAAAACAACTATTTTGAAGTGTTCAAAATAAAAAGAAAGCAAATGCTGACATCGTGAAAATATCAGAGCCGAAAATGTAGGACAATTAAACTGATAAAATCCTATGCTAGACACAGTAGCCACCCATGTAGCATAACGACCAGAGGTGGTGACTTTGGAATTGGGGAACCAGGTTTGAGCCTCAGCATCGGCTCAACATCCTGTGATTCTTGACAAATCACTCAGCCCCTCATTACGGGTTTGGCGGTCTTTTGGCAAGACCGCTGCAGTTGTGGGCGCTAAAAGACCGCCAGTGTTGGCGGTATCCCGCCCGCCGTATGACGAGTCACACACAGCACACAGACAAAAGTCAGCCAGAAATCCAAGACCACCAGGACAACTGAGGGTGGGAGATAGGCAGTCCCACCACCAGCACCGCCACACCGCCACATTCCACCCTCCAAATTATGACCCACTAATCAGCACAGCGGTCATTGCACTATGGAAAACCATTGGTGGTGCGAACCGCCGCAATGAAAAACACACCTCAGCCAGAACACCACACCAATTTGGACAGTTCAAATACTCCACACCTGACACAAATTCACACACCAGACACACCTACACACACCAATATAAAACACCCCCACACACAATCTACAATCCTTTGCAACTCAAACGACTATCACCGACAGTGAGGAGCCAACAACATATGATTTTGCACTTGTACACCATAGATTCTTTTAGACATCTCACTCAGCACACACCACACAACTGCACAAACAACACTATACACACATCGACACAGCACACAAACACCACAAAACAACCAGCACACACAACCAAGCACCCCCCACCTCGTCAAGCACCTTACACTGCACCCTTGCACACAACATCCCCCCACTAACAACACAAGCACCATGTCCCGTCAAAAGCACCCACACTTCACAGACGAAGAGTTGAGGGTCATGGTCGATGAAATCATTAGGTTAGAGCCACAACTGTTAGGAGCACAGGTCCAACAAACATCCAATGCCAGGAAAATGGAGTTATGGCAGAGGATTTTCAACACGGTCAATGCAGTGGGCAACCATCCACGCACAAGGGAGGACATTAGGAAGAGGTGGAACGACCTACGGGGGGAAGGTGTGTTCCATGGCATCATGCCATCAGATTGCCATCAACAAGACTGCCAGTGGGCCCCCACCTCCACCCCCAAAGTGCGCATCGTGGGAGGAGAAGGTCTTGGCCATCCTGCATCCTAAGGGCCTGACTGGAATAACCAGAGGACTGGACTCTGGTAAGTCACTAACACACTCCTCACACCAAGTACTCCCGTCCAGTAGCATTCCTACCACCCATCACTCCCCAAGTCACCCTATCTCCCACTCCACCTCCCAACCAATCACTAAATGGCCCTCTCCTGCATGCCACTCCACCACCCAGCCACTTTTTCTGCACAGTCCTTGCAGAGTGAACGGATACCACAACCAAGAACCATCACTACAACTCCCACAATGCACCTGCCCAGCCACATGACAACCTGAAATGTCCACATCACAGTGTATCATCAGGCGAAGGAGAAGAGACACCGGCAAATGGGGAAGCAGCAACCCATGGGACCCAGGAGGAGCCGAGGGACCAGTGGGACAGAGGGAAAGGGGAATGCCACGGGGAGAAGGGATCATCTACATCATCTTCGGATTCCTCCTCCGGTGGACACTCCCTGGCGGTGGCGGACCCATCCCGGACCAGCGCAGCACCATCCTTGTCGCCATCCGCCTTACCAGTACTGCCCTCCCTGTTGCTCCCCACCCTGTGCCTGTGCCCGCTCACCCGGGAGGGTGGGTGTCTCCTTAGCTGCAGGCACCTCTGCCCCTGCCCCAGGCAGCCCCGCTGCCCTCAGTGAGAAGGCTATTGACCACCTGAGGTCCATCTCTGTGGGTCAGACAACCATTGTGAATGCCATCCAGCGACCTGCAGCTCAGGTACAGCAGAGCAATGCCTACCTGAAAGGCATTCACGGTGGCCTGTCTGGCTGCAGAGATCCTTTCAGCTCTGGCCTCCTCACTGATGGCAGCCAGTGTCCTTTTGTCTTCTGTCCCACCTCCAGTTACCTCAGCCCTATCCCATACCCCTCTCCCCACACCCATCCAGAGCACACAGTCAAACAGCCATTCATCCACCTCAACAGACGCAGTTTGCAGTGACAAACACAATCACCACAAGACCCACCACTGGCATGCACACTGTCAACACCCACCTTCACACAAAAACATCCACTTCCTACACTGACCTCCATACCACCCCCTCCTTCACAGACACTACATAACTCACACATGTTGCCACAACACCAATACTCCCTGATCCAGCCACAATTGCCATCATACCCACAGTCACCACACTTCCAGACCCGCATACATCCACCCCATTCACCACATGCCCACTCACCACAACTACCAACACCCCCACATGCAGCACATCCACCTTACCTGCAGGCACCACCCCAACAGTCACCCATCCACCATGGAATCTCCCTGCATCTCATCCCCCGTATTCCTAAAATGCCTACACCCCGGCACTCACCCAGCACACACATGCCTTCAACCCACGCACCTGCACCCAGGACACCTACAAGAACACACCTCACAACCACTCCCTCTCCCTCCACTCCCAAATGCTTTTCCAATGACCACCCTTATGTCCCCAAGAAAAGATTTCTGTACGAGTTTTCCCTACCACCCTCCTACCCTGTGGTTCCCTGAAATGCTCTGTGTCCCTCTCTGAGCCCAGCCCTTCCACCTCCCAGTCCTCCCTGGCCACTTCTGGTATTGCCCATGCCCCTCCCCCTGTAAAAAAATCACTTCCCCCCCCATCAAGGCTCACCACTCCCAAGCCAAAAGTGAAGGAGCCGCCCCCAAAAACTAAGCCGAAACCAAAGCCCCTCTGCCTAAACCAAAACCCAAATACCCCCCTTCCAAGCCATAACCCCCATCTCCGCCATACCCGGCCCAGATGTGCCTGCCTGCCCCTTTGATACCCCTACCATGCGGAGGCCACTTTGGAGTCAAGTTGGGGCAATGGCAAGTGCCATATGTGCTTGGGGTCCTTGAACATATTGGACTGACCAGTTGGCCTATTTTGTATATAGTTTTGCAGAGTTTTATTTCTGCCTCATATATATATGAGCCAACCGCATGTTAGTTTCAATGGTGAAATACTTGTCCTGCATTTCCTTCAACAGGGATGTGTTGTATTTGTGCAATTTGGTTTGTGTGTGTTATTTGTTTGTGATTGTGTTGCAGCATTTGTGCATTATACTTGGTGTGATGTGTTGTGATGGTGTTGTATGGCATTGTGTGGTTGTGTGTGTGTGTGGTAATGGATGTGTCATGTGCGTTGTGTTGTGTGGTTGTGGTGTGACATCTGATATGTTGCATGGCAGTGTTTTGCTATTAATTGGTTGTGTGCAGTTGTTACATGTTGCTGTCAGTATGTATTGTCATGTGGAAGTGTGCAGCGTTCTTCCTTCCCAATGCATTTGTGTGGTTGCAGTAGTGGTATTGTTGTGTGACTCAGTGGTGTTCTGTATGATTGTGTTAGACAGAGGCGTTGATCTGTGTGTGCTGGGTGGTGTGTGTGCGCGGGGTGTTGTGTTTATGGTACGTGTATGTTGGCCGTGGTGTGTGTAGTTTGTGTCTGTGAGTGTTGGTACGGGTGTTTGTATGTGTGTGTGGCCGTCGCTAGCCCTTCCGGCTGTGTGTGTTGTGTCTACGTGTGTACTAATGGCCTTCCCTCCAGTGTGTGCTGGGTGGGTGTACATACCGTTGTTGTCTTCATCACTGTTGCTGCTTCTGGAGTTGTAGTGCCATCAGAAGACTTCAAGTTCAGGTTCCATGGAGGCTCCGGACGTGTCTGTGTTCCTGAAGGTGAGTGTCTCCTTTTATACTGTTCATTTCCGCCAGGGTTTTGGTGGCGGTCCGACCAACCCGGAAATCCTGGCAATGTGCAACTTGTAATATGCTTGGCGGTAACATGGTCCCCATTGGACTGGAGATACCTGCGGCCGTCCGCGGTGGTCCGTCTGCCCTGGTGGCACTGGCAGTGTATTGACTGCGTTCCGTTGGGGACACTGCCATGGTCATAATATGGAGGTCTTCTCTGCCGGCGGTGTGACCACCACCTCCACTGTGGGACTCATAAAGAGGGCCTCAATCTCCTTGTGCCTAAACCAACAAAAATGAATGTGTCCTTGTATAATGTAACTTGTGCTCATGTAAAATGCTCCAATGCCTTCGGGTCGAGGTTGTGCTAAATAAAACTGCAAAAAATTTAACGAAATATACATTAAAAAAAACAAAAGGAGATGAAATAAAAGACTAGTCAATCAATCAGTAACTTTATTTCGGCTAAAAGCCATAAAAGTAAACAGTGAAACACCATAACATAATTATGCAATATAAGAAAGAGAAAATAGCAAAGAGGTAACACGGTTTGCTTTAAGAACCCTGAATAAGTTATAAAATCGCATAGTTGTAGAAAAAACAGTGCATAACATGTATTAATATTTAAAATCTTAAAAACCCAAAATATTAAATATAAAATATTAGATCATTATGGGGGTCATTCTGACCCTGGCGGTCTTGGACCACCAGGGCCACGACTGACGGAAGCACCGCCAACAGGCTGGCGGTGCTTCAATCCCCATTCCGACCGCAGCGGTAAAGCCGCGGTCGGATTGCCGGGGCCGGCGGTCATCCGCCGTTTTTGCCCCGGCTGGGAGAATCCGCCAGGGCAGCGCTGCAAGCAGCGCTGCCCTGGGGATTCTGACCCCCGTACCGCCAGCCTGTTTCTGGCATGGCAGACAGTGAAAAGCGCGACAGGTGCAACTGCACCCGTCGCACCGCCGCAACACCGCCAGCTCCTGTGTTGCGGCCTCATTCCCGCTGGGCCGGCGAGCGCTAACTTGGTTAGCGCCCGCCGGCCCAGCGGGAATGTCAGAATGGGGGCCGCGGAATTTTGGCCACGTGGCGGACAAATGGCGGTAGCCGCCCGTCAGATTTGGAATCACCCCCTATGTCTTGACTCCAATCAATTAAAACTTGTTATGTTGGATAAATATAATCTAAGACCAATATGTTAAAAGACACATGATTATAGCAATTCTCTAGTTCTTATAGTCCATATATTCTGCAAGTATCTCGCAGCTGGGGGAACAATTTTATCATTTCTATCAGTTGTTGAGTATAAGAAGGAGGAATTTAGGCAAAGCACACCACAATTTACTTTAAGAGCCCTAGATAAGTTATAGAATCACAAAGTTGTAAGAAACTGAGCAAACAATCATTTTTCTTAAAATCTTAGGATCCAAAGTAAAAATATCAAATATTAGGCCATTTTGTCTTAACTCCAACCAGTTAATAATTGCTATGTTAAAGAAATAAAATCTAAGACTAATGTGTTAAAAACACACTATTATAGCAATTCTCTGGTTCTTATCGCCCATGTACATTGCAAATACCTCGCAACTGGAAAAACTATTTTGTCATTTGTGTCAGTTATCAAAAGACGTAATACTGTGTTCCATTCCCTTATCCCAACTGACCTACATAACGGAGCAATCCACTTCTTCCTAGGTACCAAATATCTAGGACAGAAAAACATAAAGTACGCAAGTGACTCTTTTGTCTTTTGACAAGGATGGCAGTATATTAAGTTACGGTCCTCCATCCTCCATTGCGCTGTAAATGTCTTGAGCGGGAGGGTCCCTAATCTAAACTTGATGAATAAGGTTTTAGTATAGGGAGGATTTACATTATCCATGTAGGCCTCAAATTTGGGGCTACATTTATGGTCTAGGAACTGTAAGGTCCGATTGCCATGGTTTTTAGACCTAGTTTGAGCCAAGATGTTCTCCCAATAGCACCTTTTTACACGCTCGTTTACTTCCTTGGTCAGAATATGAGGAGCACTCCACACCTCCTCCATCTTGAGGAATTTACACGTGTCTCTAATATGTCTAAACCAAGGGATCTTTAGTGCACTGTCACTTACAAGAAACTCATCTAATGCTACGTGGAGGGTGGACAAATTCTCCGATGACCAAAGACGAATCCAATACATGAGAGGTTTTAATGCAATTTTGTTATGGATCTCGTTTAGGGCTAGGTCAAATCTAAGGGGGGTGAGAGGGGTGCACATAGGCAGCCTCAAATTTTTTCGTATAAAACGGTTTTCTACCGTGGTCAGGCACCTAGAGTTAATGTGTCCCCAAAGCTCAGCACCATAAATTGAAGCTGCAACTGCTGCTGCTTTATAAACAGTGATGGCCGGTGATATCTCCCCTTCCAAAGTATTGGTGATTTTCCTCCCTATCACTGTTGCCCGCTGCTTAAGTGCTGTCAGACTGTTCCCGATCTGTGACGCCCAATGTTTTTCATCACTTAGCCTGATCCCCAAATAATCAAATTTGCTGACTCTCTCCACTGGTTGGCCCGCTATAGTCCTTTTCCTCCTAAACAGTTTATGCGGGTTAAAAGCCATGAACTTCGATTTTGTTGGGTTAATTTCAAGTCCACTTTTAAAACAAAAGTTATAAAAAGCATCCAATTCATTTTGTAAGCCCATGGGTGTTCTTGAGATTAGTAAAGTATCATCGGCGAACATTAAAATGGGGACGGGGGATCCAGCTAGCCTTGGGGCATCGTGGTTGCAGTGTAACAGTTGGTCCGTGGCACCATTGATGTAAAGGTTAAACAGTGTTGGTGCCAGAATGCACCCCTGCCTAACCCCCCTATTGACAGGTATGGCTTCAGTTAGATCACCACTTTCTGACCAGCGAACGTGAGCATAAGTCCCTTCATGTAGGTATCTAATCAATCTTAGTAGTTCTCCATCAAGTTGATAACTCTCCATAACTTTCCATAGTATATCCCGAGGTACCATGTCAAAGGCAGCTTTAAATCAATAAAGGCTACATACAAATGGCTCTTGTTGAGTGACAAATATTTCCAACAGAGAAGGTTAAACCTAAAAACCTGGTCTATTGTACTTATTCCTTTTCTAAAACCTGCCTGGAAGTCGGAGAGAATTTGGGAATCCTCTATCCATATCTGTAGTCTATTTAGTATCTGCTTGCTGAATATCTTTTGACTAACATCAATCAGACTAATAGGCCTATAGTTGGTAGGTTGTTCCCTTGGCCCTTTCTTATAAATAGGGACTATGATTGCTCCTTGCCACGTGGTAGGAAGTCCTCCCCCCTCAATATCTCATTACTGAGCGCATTTAGATACAGAGACCAGGTTGTCGGTCGGGACAAATATAAATCACCTGGGATGCCATCAAGACCAGGGGCCTTCCCTTTACGTATTGATTGAAGAGCCAGTGTTGTTTCTTTTAGGGAGAAAAGGTCCAGGTCAAATTTGGGTGGTATAACTCTCCCTCCCGTTAAGGTGTTTGCAAAAAGGACATTAGGTTTTAACGGAGGAATAGCAGTACTACTAAAAGGAGGTTTTCTGTTTACATTTGTAAAATACTTCACCCAAGTTTCTGGCTGGATTACAGGGTAGTTCTCCACACCTTGGGAACTACTTTTGCCTGCCACTAATTTACAGAATAAATTAAAATCCTTCTCATGGAGTGCATCAACCATCCTGTTCCAATATCTGGTTACCCACTCTTTTTTTTCATTTTTAAGTACAGTTTTGTATGCAGCCCTAGATTTTCTTATCTCTCAGCAGTTCCCTTCCTTAAGTGCTCCCAATAGCTGTATTTTGGCCTGACGACAAGTGTTGGTGAACCACCTCGATACTCTAATCCCAGTCTCTGTCTGCCTCCTTGCTACCTGGAAATGTGGTTTTAACCTGGTGATCAGAAAACTATGCAGATTGATCAGATCCACCAATATCATATTTGTATGCTTCAATGGGGAAAGCGTTGTTACAACTATTCTATAGATTGGTAGCTGGAAGTTTTCATCGTCTTCCACCCATTCCCATTTCACATTTTTACAATCATTAGTCCTAGTTAGGACACTATTTTGGGCCCATGTTGTCAATGTCTCACAGCTGAATAGAATAGTAGAAAAGGAGGTACTCAAAGCTTGATGGTCACTATCAATACGAGGGAGAACAACCATGTCAATAAGAGATTTCCAGAGAGCGTCATCTACTAGAACATAGTCCAAGTGGCTAAAATATTGACCTCTCCTGTATGTGGGTGACGTCGGGGTATCTGATCTGGTGTTTCCATTTACTATTCTTAGTCCCTTCATTTTAATTTGATCTTTGTATAGTTCTAATGCTCCTCCTCCTTTCTTAGATGTGGCTGGCACCGGCCCAGATCTATCCCATGCATCTGCAAACCTGATTTCTCTTTGCTGGTTGTCGTCTCTGCAACTCAATTGCATATTAAAATCTCCTGCAACAATTAGGCCCCGCCCTCCAGGAAGGCAGTTAAGAAAATCTGATAACGTACTCATCTGAGCAATCTGAGTCCTTTGGGTGCCAGGTCTGATATATATATTTACAATTATTATACTAACAGGACCCCTAGCAGTACTGATTTCAACCATGACAGCTAATAGATCCCTCGTAGGGGTTGCTATCTCCTTTACCTTTGGAAACAAATCATGTTTTAGCCAGATTATCAAACCACCTGAAGCCCTGCCAGATGGTGATGGAAGCGCGGTCTTCTGGAATGTCCAATAACCTTCTCTGTTTATTGCAGATGAAGCCCATGTGTCCTGTAATAAAATAATATGGTGTTGATCTATAAAACTACACCAGTCAGGGTTAGTGGTCTTCTGAGTCAGTCCTGCCACATTCCAAGATAAAATCCTGATCGGTAGATCATGACCATCCCTCTTATCTGGCGGCTTCTCTCTAGTCTCATTTAAACAAGGTATTACTCCCTGGACCTTCTCCTTTAGTAAGTTGCTACAATGCACTTTTGACTCCGCACCCAAGGTATATAGTGTATGGTTGTTTGGCATAAGAGGATTGAGACTGGGTATTCCATCTCTCCCGACCTTCACCGTGGGGGCTGCACGTCAATCTATAGCTGAAGTTGGACTGTGCTTTTGGTCCCTTCTATAGGTACATGTATGCTGGGCCGTTATGGTATTATTTCTCTCTTGGGAAAACAGATTTGTCACTGATTGGGGGAGTTTATGGGCAAGTGCCACTTGGGATAAGGCACCAGGTCTCACTCTTTCATCAAGTGCCAGAAGGCCCTTAACTAGGCTCTGGCTTATAAATTTTAGCCCTATAAGATCTGTTGCTGATCCTACTCTTGTGTGTCTCTGTGCGGTAACTATGTCGTCCCTTATAATGGACCTGCACTTCTTTGTTCCCCTTATCCAATGGATTACTTTATTTTTAAGAGATTCTCCTTGCTCTAGTTGACCATTACTTAGCTTGGGGACATTTATCATATATATATATCGTAATCACTATGTCTAATCTGACTTTGGGGGTTATTTCTCAGAGAGCGTATAGGCATTTTGTCTAAGAGTTCATCCCTGTGCATCTCACAGTTGGCTCCCTTGTCCCAAATTTTATCGCATTTATTAGAAACGCCCGCTACAGAAGGTGCACTATCGCCCCTGTGAATGATCTGAGTTACCATTCCAGCCCTTTGACCCCTACACCTCTTTATCATGGATGTCTCAGCTATTAGGATTGGTTTTGTCAGGGAGTTAGGGTAAGATTTTAATGATGACTTCCTTATGTCCCCAATTACCGCAGATATACCATCCAGCTTCTCATATATCATATGGGTAAAGGATGTAAGGTGTTCTTTAAGACTCTAAATTTTGGCTCTTATCTGTACTAACTGTAAATCAGCAAAGTGTTCCTTCTGAGTGGTTGAAACTGGTAGTAACTCCTCAATTCCCCTTGACATAGTTCTCTCTGATTCAGATGGCTCCAATAAGGCAAGGGGTGAGAAGCGGTTATTACAATTTATAAGGGGGGACAAGACACACCATCTTGCCGTCTAGGCAGATTTAGTTTGGGGCTCTCTATTAGAGTATTTGAATTTTTTGTCCTATTAGATTCTACATTAGAACCCTGAGATATAGGTATAGATATAGGTATCTGTGATTCTCTATTCACAGGGGCGAAAAAGGATTTTATGTCATTCA
Source organism: Pleurodeles waltl (assembly GCF_031143425.1). Classification (NCBI taxonomy): domain Eukaryota; kingdom Metazoa; phylum Chordata; class Amphibia; order Caudata; family Salamandridae; genus Pleurodeles; species Pleurodeles waltl. The sequence goes on along the minus strand of NC_090450.1, from coordinate 739,173,761 downwards.
AAGTGACAAAGGCATCTTTCTTACGAGATTTAGAAGGCTTAGTGGCTAACAGACTCTCCACTTCCTCTATAAGATCATCAATTTGGGTCAGTGTGCAGTTTTCAGCCGCATGTCGAGGTACTTTCTTTGCCTCTCCCTGCTCATTGGGATTGCTGGTGGCTTTCCTTTTCCCCATCCTGATAAGTTGTTGTTCTCAAGCAAGTTGTTACAAAAGGAAGAAGGGGAGAATATAGGTGCCTCAACAGATATGTTTCCAAAGCCAGCCACCCCTAGTTGTAGTAGTGAGACGGTGGTGGTTTTAGTTTGGCTTTATTTAGTACTAAAAGTCAAATCCAATCGCAGGGTGGTAAAGGAAGTAAAAAGGAACAAAACACCAACACAATACCTTCAGGCAACCATGCGTTTGTGAGCTGCCTAGTCCAGAAATCTTTGAAGGGATGTCAGGGGGGTGGCCCTGCCCTGCCTCTTCCTGGCAATGACGGACAAGGATGGGCCGCCCTTGGCCCGGGCTTTGCCCGGGCGCCACCCGCGCGCGTCCCGCGTCGGCGGGAGCGCAAAAAAGATTTAAAGGGCTCCTGCCCCTGGCTGCAACAACTCGCTTCCCGCGACGGCGGGAGCGCGAACAAAGTTTAAAGGGCTCCTGCCCCTGGCTGCAACAACGCGCTTCCCGCGATGGCGGGAGCGCGAAAAAGATTTAAAGGGCTCCTGCCCCTGGCTGCAACAACGCACTTCCCACGTTGGCGGGAGCGCGAAAAAGAGAAAAAGATTTAAAGGGCTCCTGCCCCTGGCTGCAACGCGCTTCCTGCGTCGGCGGGAGCGCAAAAAAGATTTAAAGGGCTCCTGCCCCTGGCTGCAACAACGCGCTTCCCGCGACGGCGGGAGCGCAAACAAAGTTTAAAGGGCTCCTGCCCCTGGCTGCAACAACGTGCTTCCCGCGACGGCGGGAGCGCAAAAAAGATTTAAAGGGCTCCTGCCCCTGGCTGCAACAATGTGCTTCCCGCGACGGCGGGAGCGCGAAAAAGATTTAAAGGGCTCCTGCCCCTGGCTGCAACAACGCGCTTCCCGCGACGGCGGGAGCGTGAAAAAGATTTAAAGGGCTCCTACCCCTAGCTGCAACAACGCGCTTCCCGCGACGGCGGGAGCACGAAAAAAGATTTAAAGGGCTCCTGCCCCTGGCTGCAACAACGCGCTTCCCGCGACGGCGGGAGCGCGAACAAAGTTAAAAGGGCTCCTGCCCCTGGCTGCAACAACGCGGTTCCCGCGACGGCAGGAGCGCGAAAAAGATTTAAAGGGCTCCTGCCCCTGGCTGCAACAACGCGCTTCCCGCGACGGCTGGAGCGCGAAAAAAGATTTAAAGGGCTCCTGCCCCTGGCTGCAACAACACGCTTCCCGCGATGGCGGGAGCGCGAACAAAGTTTAAAGGGCTCCTGCCCCTGGCTGCAACAACGCGCTTCCCTAGTCAATCGGAAGACGGGACATCTGAGCACAGAGTCAATCAACTCGTTGATGGCCAGCTTGTAGAATGCTGTTTCTTCCTATCAATGCTGTTTGTCTTTGGTAACCTCCGAGCTGTTCTCATCACATACCTCAGTAGTAGGCAACCATCTTTGCAACAGTATGGGCAATCTACTGCCTACAGTATAGGCAACATCATTCCAAGTTGGCAATGTGGGAAGCAGCACACAGCAAATGAAATGTGTTGCAAGCAGCCTGGTAGCACTGACTAGGGTGCTGCAGCACATTGGGGAAAAAACAAAAAGGAAAGAAGGAAATAAAAGAAATATGAAAGAAGAGAATGGAAAACTAAAGGACTGGCCCAGAAGCCTCAAACTAAAGTAAACTCTTTTCCAGGTGGCTGTACACACATGATCAGACAAAATGCTGTCACACACAAGGGAGGAGAGTTTGTGGCTGAAATGAGCTGATCCATTGCAGCTTAAATGACAATGACAATATAAAAGACTAATGGAAGAAGAGGGTGACCTATTAGCCATATACACATGTATTTATGTATGTGTGTATTTTGTTAACAAATTGTTTTGAGTACAAGAGCCTAAGAGACAACCAAACCTACCAGGCCCACCTAAGATAGTTTAGGAAGAATTATCAACAAGCAAATGTTTTGTCAAAGGGTGCCACCAACACCAAATACCTAGGCTAACCTATAAGATTCCGTGTATGAAAATACATGTCTACAGGCTTAAGTTGGTGTAATAACAATCCACCATTAAAGGTCTATTGGCTTTAACAAAGGCTTTAACAAAGGCTTTTCACAGTGAAGTTTGCGAAATGAACTAATCAAACCTATATCCTTTATCTCTAGCTTGTCAATATAACCATCCAAGGTCTACTGTATTAGGCATAAGGGGGGTCATTATGAACACGGTGGGAATCCCCGCCGTGTTCATGCTGGCGGTCTTTTCACAGACCACCATCCCCCTTGAGACCCCGCCGGCCAAATAATTAACATTCTGCTGGGCCGGGACATTTCTGACGACTCCACATGGAGCCGTCGAAATGCCGCTGTGCGGTGGGTGCAGCTGCACCCGTCACGCAGATCACTGCCCATAAATCGGGCAGTGACCTGCGCAACGGGGTTCTGCACGGGGGCCCTGCACTTCCCATGCCAAGTGCATGGGCAGTGCAGGGCTCCCCTGGGGGACGCCGGAGCACCCCTTCCTCCAGCCTTTCTCTGGCGGGAGAACCCGCCAGCGAATGGGTTCTTCCTGTCAGATGAGGAATTCTGCCATCGTCAGGCTGTCTGTCGGCGGTAGCCTGACGGTGGTGGAAGGCCGCCCGTGGCGGTCCCCACTGTGTACATTATGTGGCGGTCAAGACTGCTATGCCGGTGGCGGAAATTTCCGCTGCAGCCGTCATGGCGGGCGAGACCACCAAGTACATAATGAGGGCCAAGGTTTCTTAAAAGGCAAGCATCAGGCATCCAGTAATACAGTTACAAATGTATACTGAATTATGATTGGCAAAACAATACACAACCTCTCATAACAGGGCCTCACAAGGAGTAAATCTATCTCCAGGGTTTGCGAGGGTGGTAGCCAACACCAAAACCCTTACCTACAACAGTGATCTGTGAGATTGTATGTAAGAAAATACATGTTGGCAGCCTTTAACACAGTGTAATTCCAAGCTACACTTAAAAGCGTATTGGCTTAACAAAGGATTTTCGCAATGAATAAGTCAGACCTGCTGCCGTTGTTGTATTATTTCAAAATAAACAGATCAAACCTCTAGTATCTACAAAAACATTTCAAAATGAAAAATGAATTACAAAACATTTCTCAATGCAAAGCCTACAGCAGGCATCTCCAACAAGTAGCTTGTGAGCTACTGGCAGCTCTCTAGCTACCTGTCAGTAGCTCTCCTGCGTGCAGCAAAACCTACTGAATTAAAAGTTTTCATTTGGTTGAATTAATATATCTAAACCAATATTAAAAAGTGTGCATTTCAGACAAAAATGTATTCAGAACTCATGGTTTAAAAAATGGTTAAATTTCCAAAATATAGTTTTAAAGCTGATATTAGAGATAGAAATCATGCAGCCTTGGGGAGACTTACTACTAAGAATATTACCTTAGTGCCAGCACCACTGCAGCCATGACTGTTATGTATTACACATATAGAGGCATTCCACATTTACAGAGACTTTTTAACATTAGTGCTGGCAACTATGTCTGAGGAGATCACTGCTGGTGATCTTGCATATGGTAGCCACTACTGTAATTTTTCTGCTTAGCTGTTTGACAGCAATCTGTCATCACTATTACAGCACTAATAATATTAATAGTAGCTTATGATGAATTTCACTGAACATAAGTTGCTCTTACTACAGAAAAGGTTGGAGACCCCTGGCCTATAGCCTTCATAATTGGTTGGTCACCATATCCAACTCAGGCCTACTGTATTAAAAATCAGCCTTTCTACAAGGCAATCACTAGGCATAAAGTCACAAAATTAAAACTATTTATACAATTATATTTGGCCATATACTATTTATTCTCAAACAAGTATTATTACAGTGCAGACCTTCTATCCACATTGTATGTTAGTGGATGTAGCCAACACCAAAATCCTTGCCTACAACAATAATCTGGAGATTCTTTGTAATAACATATAAATCTAAAGGCTAAAAGAGAATATAATATCAACCCCCACCTTAAATGTCTATTGACTTTAACATATGATATTCACAAAAAATAAACCAGACCTACTGCCATTGTCATAACTTGTCATAGTAAGCAGATCATACTTATAGCCTTAGTCATTGGCATGTCACTGTAACCAACCCAGTCCTACTGCATTGAACATAGGTTTTCCCACAAGGCAAAACGTCCAATACAAGCACTATTTTCAGTGGACACCCACAGCTTTTGCCCAATCAAATGCTGTTCTTAAGGCAGTGGAATCTAAAATATGAGCGTGCTGAACTGGAAGAGGGAAATGCAGCCAGCAGGAGTGCTTCTTCCCCTCAGGATAATTTTCTTGCCAACCCCCAGGGCCCAAGACCTCCTACCTCACAGGCTTTCAGTGTCAAATTGCGCTCACACATGTACATTGTAGAATGTTGTTAATTGCTATCATCCCTGACATCACAATCATGGCCTATATGTGACCTATATAGGACCATATTTCAGTTTTTATTGTTTTAATTATTAGTGTGCTAATTGTGTTGCACATGACAGCCAAAATAGAGTGCATATACTGTAGTGTAGGAGACCAAAGCCCTATGGCATAACGAAATTAATTGAATTGTAATAATTTATGGTAGCTCTGAGACCATCCCCTACTTGTTTAGAAGTGATTTATCCTGAAACGATAACAGGTTTCATAACCTGAATGTTAATATTATTGACTAATGTTGCAAAAATGTATTTCTCCATCATATGTACTTAATGTTAACAAAGAATTTCGTTTTGAATTTTACTGTAACATGGAGTTTTAACTGACAAAGTATAATTCACATTTTATGATTATATGATTGACCAGCATAAGTATAATTTGAATTAAATGTGCCATGAATGTATTTTTCTAATTTAGTTGAATAAGGCCTGAATTGCATGTTCCTCTGAACATGAGAAATTGTCATTTCTATCTGATAGAGACTTCTAGCTGAAGATTCCTTACCTTCGAATTTCCCAGGAGTCAGACTGGATCAAGAGGATTTTTACCTGAGCAGTACCCCTGCACACCATTGGGTGGCTTTATTTGGTTCCACGCATTTGGGGCATTGGTCCCGAAAGTGACCTCATGGTCACCTTTATAGGTGCCACCTACGCCCTCGGATGTGAAATATTTTCTGTCTGTGCCAGTTAGCGCTGAACCAGAGAAGAGCTACCCCACTAACTCTTTTTGACCGTTTTTTTCGACATTTTGTCCAATATTTTTTCAATGTGTGTTGAGATGTCATCTACAAAGGAAGGGTTTAAGCCGTGTGCACCTGTCACTGCACCATGTCGGTTACAGACCCGCACCTGGTGTGTTTATGGTGTATCAAGCTAGACCATGCCTCTAAGTCATGCTTGAACTGCTGGTCCATGGTACCAAAAGCATTGAAGGAATTGTCCCTAAAGTTGCTTGTGACCCAGCAGTCGATGCCAGATAGTGTGACTCATAGGAGGTCTCGGTCCCGATCGAGAAGAAGGTCGCAGGACCATTGTAAAAGCCCCAAGTCCTCTACCTCTCACTTGAAATCCTCCAGCCATTTGAGGAAGAGATGCAAGAAGCGAAATAAGTCAAAGAGGTCTTTGATTTCTCCTCATCCATGAGTTGACGTGACAAGTTCAGAACATCAGCATTTCTGGTATGATTCAATGGAGCCGTAGCCAGGTCCAACTCTGTGCCTCCCCCATTTCCCACAGCCAGATTGTCCCTGCTCAAATTAAAAAGCTGTGCAAGGCCATGAGTTGAGTATTTGAGCTTGCCCACGCCTCCGGATCGCTTTCGGGCCCTGCAGGATTAGAGGAGTCCCAACAGGTTCTGCGCTGACTGGTCCTGCCTCTGCTCCAATGGAATCTTGTGGATTCGATCTTGGATCTGGACTGGCGCCGGTTGTGCCAACGCAAACTTCTCCGGTGCCAGTGCTCCTGGTGCATTCTCATCCCCGACGACTCAGTCGAAACAGCGTCGAGCTACGCCAACTCCGTCACCGACAGATGCCTTCGGTCCTAGGTCATTGCCTGAGCGCTTTCTGGAGCAGCCTGGTATGGGGGAAGAGTGAGAGGGGTCACTTATGGGTGACGCAGACCCATTCTGACCCCACAGAGAGGAAATATCCTGACCGCTTTAGTACTAATTCCTTTGGACTTTGAGAGGTACAGACCTCTAATCCCTGTTTCCCAATGCGTGCTGAGTGTGGCTAAGGCTAACACTGGATTTCCTAAGAAGACGCTTGACTGAACTTCTGCTAGGCTGACACCTTCCTTGTTTCCCCAATTTTGCCTTCTTTAGTTGTTTTCCTTTTGCCCTGGATGACATTTTTCCAAAATATTATTGTTCTAATTTGGCTTTTCACTTTTTGTCCTTGTGTTCATTAGATTGCAACATATACATTTTTAGGTTACTTTAAGAGACTCATGATCACCTTAGTTTATTTAGTCAGATGATACATGGTTGCCCTAATGTGTGACATACTGCACCAGCATTTGTTTACTGAGCACCAGATTCTGCTTTCGATATTTCGTGTTGCTGCCTTCGGACTGTTAATTTGCCTCATGCTACCACAGCTACAGTTTTTCCGACCGTTATGGTTGCCCTATTTTCATCCTGTATCTTTATAGTATGTTTTTAAGAATAATTTACATTAACCCAAGTGTTAACTTGTAATAAAACCCTTTAACTTTATATTTGACTTGGGTTTTCAATGTGTGGCCAAATTGGTTACACTGTCAACAATTTTGATTGATAATGCTTAGTGGACTTGTTTTCCCTATTTCTCGTTCCACCCTCAGCAGGACTCAAGGGTTTGTCAACCTAGTTTAGAGCATAACAGGTAAATGCTCCATGAATTGTCATGCATACAAACACTAAAACACCCTTAAACATATAGCCCAGAAATGCACGCATACAGACAGTCACACAGACATACACATGCAGTCCCAGTCAGGCAGGCAACACACATATACACACATTCATGAAAAGTGACACTGTTGCAAACAAAACTTACCTGTTTCAGTTCTCTGATATGCTCTGCTGGGCCCACAATTGCTGACTCCCTTAAGTCCAGGAATTCAACTCACACCACAACCAGGTCATGAGCTTCTACCCAAGTAGGTGATGCTAGAGCAGCATGTCAAAAATGTACTTTGTCTGTGTAAGGCCGGGCTGCAACAGCCACTGCGTGACACATGTGCAATATAGCCAATTTCACCCTCTTCTGCTGCAAAGGCAATCCTACAATTTTATATGTAAAAGCTGTGGCATTTAAAGCAATTAGTTGAAGAGTAAGGTGGTGGGTGGGTGCACTGGCTTTCTCTATGGACAAGCCATTATTGACTTAAGGGAATAAACATATGAGTGGAGACAAGCTCCTCTCTCACTAAAGCTTCTTAAAGTCCTTATTAGGGTCGAGCCTGCGTTGCCTGCGCTCGCGCATGCGTATTCTAGCGAGACGCTTTAGGTATTAGAAAAGGGTTCGGAGCCTCGACGTCAAGTCAGTGTCTTTCATTGGCAAGTTGGCTTGCCTGTTAGAATCCGCTTCATATGATTAGTGGAAGGCACGCATCCGTCATGCCTTTTCTGGTGGTTAGCCCTCCTCGAGCGCAGTGACCAAGTACAGAAAACATGCGAGGCTCGCTGGGTTTGTGGACTACTTTTTCTCCGGTTTTGCAGCGCGATCTCGTTTCCTTTTGTGTTTCCCCTTGCGCTCATGCCGCTTTGAATCGGCTCGCCTATGTCAACTCTTTCAAATTAAACAAGGACAAGGCGAGCATATGGTGATAACTGGCTCCATGCCCCTCTGACAGAATGTAATGCAGCAGCGCCAGGGCTACTTTCATGGTATTCATTGGGTAAAAGAGGTATTTCCGCAGTACTTCTGGCAGAAGCTTTAGTCTGTGTGCTTGTGCTGTTCAGTCAGTGAGCTCTAGTAAGCCCTTATGTTCCTGGACGGTTTAATGTATATGCATTATGAGGTATGCCGTGCCACATAATCATCTGATCCCGTCCGTTCTCCTTTGTCGACCTGTTCCTCTGCTAACTTGCTTTTAATGGAGTTTCACGAGGTTTAAAACAGCATGACGGTAAAGAAACGGATACAAACTTTCCCTTTCAACTGATACAAGCCGCCAGCTGCATTCCCTGTCAACTCGTTCTGCCTTCTACCTCCCGTGGGTTTGATGGCTCAGCGAGTTAATGCAAGTGCCCACTTCAAGGATCTGCCTCTGACCCCACTATGGACACAGGCCCCAAACCGTGCAGGTCTGCTTGGCCCACCATCAGCTTCCCAGTGTGGAAAACATCCTCAGTAATTCATCAAACGATGCACTAATCCTCCCGGCGCCTAGTGCCCAACATACATACCCCTGCATTCATACCCTGCGAGTTAATGTGGCACTATGCATTGAAAGAAATCTTTACTTCACACCTCTAGTCAACACTAGGTCTACTTCTGTCTGGCCTATTGTTTCACCCCCGCCGATGTACAGCGCCTTCAAAGCCCGCAGAATGATGGGACAGCTATAGAGATAAAAAATCTGTTAGACAGAGCCAAGGCACCCGGGGGTGAGCACGTGCTTTACCAGTGTTATTCTCTACCCCCTGCTATAACATTTCCACCCCCAATCCTTCCATTAGCTTTGGTACTATCCTAAGCACACTTTACACTGCCTTCTTGCTTCGTCATTTAGTTTAAATATTCTGTACTCTCTTGCACACCTTCTGATCTTCCCTTCATTTCCCCAACCCCTCCGTCCTTACCCCCTTTACCACTCCTTAAAGACAGTCCCTCTCCTTCACTTTCTGCCAGAGCCACCCTTCCCTTTTACTTTCCCTTTCTACTCCCTCTTGCTTGTCTTGTTTTTAGTTCCCTGACACTCCCTAGCCCCCACTTTCTGCTTTCTCATTCTTATACCTTTATTTTTTACTTCCTTCACACTTCTCTTAATCTTTCCTAATCCCGGCCAGCCCCTCCTTCCGCCTCCAATACTCGCTTCTCTCCTCCTCCACCACCATAAATCCCTGCCCCTCCCTCCTTTACTCTTTCCTACCCGCCCCACCCCAGTTCACTCTACCTGGGCCGCCCCTCCCTCTTTCCCGGCAGGTGTGCTCTGGAGGGGGCTCCCTGCCAGGCCCTGGTGACACCCTGTGTTTAGTCACCAGTCATTTGTAAAGGATCATTGCGCTGTGACAGACGTGGCATTGTGTCCCACCTGGGCCTGCAAATACCGGGGCTCCGGGGTGAGACCTCTTCTCACTTCCCAGACATACTGTCAGGGTCAATGGAATTATGCAATTGTGTTGCCGCGTTGATTTTCACATAAATATAGATTCAACACTTTTGCCACCTAATCTATCATCTGCCACATTAATTCCCGATTTTAACAAAAAATGCACATTTTTGTTTCTTGCCCAAACTGTTCAAAAGTGACTAAAAATGTATTGATGCGTGATGCCGCACATTGGAAGGCCCTTTGGAAAGCTGCACTGGTCACTTTTCTGTTACTTGTTGCTATATTTTGGTGTCAAACTGGAACTAATGAGTTGCAACCAATACCCATACTCCTTCATTTTTATTGGTGCATTTTGTGAAATGTCCCTCCTTTGTGAGCTGATTTCACTAAGTGAAGATTTTTGTTGGCCATCATACTACATCACGCTTCCTCCTGTTACAGCGTGTGATGGCTCCGACTCCGGTTTCGGTTTGCCTTTCATCCCAGCCGCAATCCTTTCTAGACATTCATGCAGGGAGCCAATAATGCCAATAACTCTCGTGGCAGCTGGGGTGCTTTGAACCGGCTTGCTTCTGTCAACTATGTTACTTTTCATTTTCAATTTATGTGGCAAGAAATGCCCAGTTAGGAATTTATAACGCTAATAGCTCTCACTCAAGCAAATGTGAGACCCATTGCATTGCAAATGCTTGTTTCTGTTGCTAACATAAGATCTACTGACAAATTTGCTGTCAAATAAGATTTAAAACTGAATGCTGTCTGACATAAATAATTTAGGTGGTCATTATGACAATGGCAGTGACTGTTAAAGTGGCGGTAATACCGCCAACAGGCTGGTGGTAATTACTGCCAAATTCTGACCATGGCAGTGATAACTCCTATAGACAGCCAATGTACCACACCAACCGCCAGGGCGTTAACACCACTGACCACGGCGGCAGCCATCAACAGCCAGGCGGAAGTTGAGGTACTGCCCACCATATTATGACACAGCAAACTGCCATGATTTCCAGGGCTTTACCAAAGCCATCAAAAGCCTGGCGGAAACACTGCACAGAAGACAAAAGACTCACCATCAGAGACACAGAGAAGATCAATGCCGTCATGGAACCGGAACTACAAGTCTTCCCGATACTCTTCTACGTCATGCTCCACCTGGAACACCAACGCCGACAAAGATGATGACGGTGAGTATAGCCGCCTAGCACACAAGGGAGGGAGGCAGGAAAAGGAGAGTGACACACACACACGCACACCATTCACTCACACAATACACACAACCAGTTGCATAGGAAAACCAATGTCACAGGAAACACTTTATAATAATGCAAGGACAACATATAGGTATAACTGATATTGTAATTTGATTCCCACAGCCACCATATTGTCCATGTGATAAAGGAAATCGGAGTAAATGTTCAGAAAGGGCCAATGGTCAGACCAAAGTATAAAAGGCCCACATGGCCACAGGGCACAGTCCAAGCCCCAACTTGTTCCCTGACAATATCCGCACTACACTGTGCAGGGGCTTCATGTTGGAAAAGGGCAGGAACCTCAGGAGGAAGGGGGTGCGGGGCACCTCAGCTGAAGTGTGGAACTTGCCCACTGGTTCTGGAGGGTGCTCCATGCCCATTTTCCTTTGCTGTGGAGTGCAAGGCCACAGACCCTGAGGTGGGGAACTTGCCCACTGGTTCTGGAGGGGGCTTAATGCCCATTTTCCTTTCTGGGGAGTGCAAGGTCACAGTCCCTGAGGTGGGGAACTTGCCCACTGGTTCTGGAGGGAGCTCCATGCCCATTTTCCTTTGCGGGGGAGTGCAAGGTCACAGTTCCTTAGGTGGGGAACTTGCCCACTGGTTCTAGAGGGGGCTCCTTGCACAACAGTCCCTGGAGGGTGGGCTACATGCCCTCTGCTGGAGGTGAGGGCTGCTGTGTCCCAGCTGGAGGTGAGGGCTCCTTGCCCACTGCTGTTGGAGGTGTTACCCTGTTAGCCTCTGCTGGAGGTGAGGGCTCCTTGGCCACTGCTGTTGGAGGGGGCCTCTTGCCTCTCTTAGTTGGTGGAGTGGGAACCTTCCCTTTCTTGGGTGGTGGAGTGGGATCCTTTCCTTTCTGGGGTGGTGGAGTGGGATCCTTCTCTTTCTTCTTTCTTGCCTTCAGGTCTAAGAGGTGCCTCCACTGTCTCTGTGGACTGTTTGGCTGAGGTGCTGGGCTGGGTCGTTGGGACCCTGCTCTGACGGGCAGGACGGGTGCGGAGGGAGAGTGAAGAGATCAAGTTGGGCAAGGAAAAGTTTCTTAGGGACAGTGGGGCGGGATGAGGGAGGAGGGATGGGAGTGGAGATTGAGGGAGTGGTTGTTGGAGGTGTACGTCTGCTGGACTTGGGTGCAGGTGCCTGGGCAGTGTGCTGATGTGAGGTGGATGGCTGATGGGAGTCTGAGTGCCTGCGTTTGTGTCCTTTAGGAGGGGGGACAGACAGGGTGGGAGAGGACACAGGAGACGCATGGATGGATATTGTGGAGGTGTCTGGAAGTGAGGTGTGTGCTGCTTGGTGTGGTGATGGTGAGGTTGGTGGTGGCTGTTGATGCAGTGCATGCAGGTGTGAGTGCGGATGTGACTGTGAGGGAGGAGGAGGAGGAGAGGGAGACAGTGGAGGCAGTGGATGTTGTGTGTGCAACTGTCTGTTGTGTGTGTGAGTGCTTGTGGCCTGAAGTGTGCTGCCTGCGTTTGTCTGTGCCACTCTTGTGTGATGTTTTGTGTGCATGGTTGTCTGTATGTGTGCATGGGATAGGTTGGGGTTGAGGAGAATGGGACTGGGAAGTGGTAGTTGGAGGGTAGGAACAAGGACGATGGCTGCCATCCAAGAGGAGTCCAGAGCCTGAAACGAACTCTGTTGGGCCGCCAATCCACAGTGGATGCCCTCCAGGAATGCATTTTATTGCTGCATCTGGGATGCCAGCCCGTGGATGGCATTCACAATGGTTGACTGCCCTACAGAGATGGATCTCAGGAGGTCAATAGCCTCCTCACTGAGGGAAGCAGGGCTGACTGTGGCAGGGCCTGAGGTGCCTGGGGCAAAGGAGATGCCCACTCTCCTGGGTGAGCAGGCACGGGCAACTCGGTGAGGGGCTACTAGGAGGGCAGTGCTGGTACAGGGGTGGTAGCTTTATCTGTAGCTGGGGTGGTCCGGGAGGTGTCCACCACCACCAGGGAGCTTCCATTAGAGGAGGAATCAGAGTCAGTGTTGTCTCCGCCATGGTGCTCCCCTTGCCCTCCGTCCCGCTGGTTCCCTCGGTGTCTGTGGATTCTGCATCCTGGGTCCTGTGGGATGCAGCTCCCTCTGTCGCCGGTGCCCCTGCTCCTCCGCCAGATGATGCTAATGCACACATGACTGAAGAAAAAAGGAGGGAGAGAGAAAGGGAGCACTGGGTCAATTACAGCACCAACAGCACAGATGGCATACACATATACCGTCACACAAAGGGATCAGGATTGAATACCATGCATCGCACTGGCATTCCAGTGGCTAGGTACCACAGCAAGATGACAGCCAAACGCCGCCAATTGCACCCTTCCTGGGACCCCCTAAGCCCTGTCTGACATGGAATGCAACCTAGCTAGGTTACCAGATTTTTCAATACACCCATTACACTTGAGCGGGATCACGCTGCAATGTCTGACCTGGCATTAAGGGGCACCCACTAACTGACACCCACCACCAGGATCCCATGTCACCTCCCAATTATAGTTGTAACACCCACTGTACTCACCCCCTTGTGGCTGCTGTGATGCCCTCAAGCGCCCATCCAGCTCTGGGTAGGCCACTGCCAGTATGCGGGCCATCAGTGGGGTCAGGTTCCGATGGGCACCCCGCCTTTGTTGAGAGGCCATCCCCAGCTGGGCCTCCGCGGTCTTCTGGGCCCAGCGTCTCAGGTCCTCCCACCTTTTACTACAGTGGGTGCTCCGCCTACTGTAGACCCCCAGGGTTCACACATCCTTGGCGATGGCACGCCACAATCCCTTCTTCTGATGGGCGCTGACCTGCAGAGGTAATACAGACAGGAGGACACCATTACACATACAATCCAGCCTGTCACACATATGGCCCACAAATCCCATTTCCATCTCCATTGGCACACACATCACCCGTCGCCCACCATGCACACTACCACCAGACATACCACCCCTCCAAATTACACGATGCTTGCACATACATCTCCATGCAACCTTGTCACATGCATCGTGCCCATGGTGTACTCCCCGGTTGGTCTGGAGGCCAATAGAGCAGTCCATACCCAGGTAGGACCCCATCCACCAAGCGCTCCAACTCCTCCGAAGTGAAGGCAGGTGCCCTTTGTCCAGTGGCAGGATCCAGACACAGGTCACAGCAGCATACTCAGTGTAGGTGTTGTCCTGTGGAAAGTTAGGAATCAAGTGAGGTCATAGATAGAAAATGGCAGACACGTCCGCGGCGGTGTACACCATCACTGCCGCCGGTGATCCCCATTGGCCACTATACTCCATAGAGACCATGGTGGTGTTGGGGGCCTGCAAATCTTCCATGATCTCCTGATGGTGTACCTCCTGCAGCCGCTTGTTCTCCTGCATGTTGATAACAATCTGACCCATCTTGTCCTGGGATTGTTGTTAAGCCCCCAGGACATTAGTGAGTGCCCCCGGGAGAGTCGGTTCCCTGGGCCTGTCCTCCCCCTGGCGCACAGCTGTCCTCCTAGTGTCCCTGTTCCTCTGTGCCTGTGTCCCCTGAACAGTGTGCCCACTGCCACTGACCCCAGGTCCCTGATTGTTTGAGGGTGAGGTGTGGACTGGGGTCCCTGTACAGGTGGGCACACTGCTGATTGACGTGTCCTGGGGACAGAGGTGTGAGGACGTTGTGTGGGTGCTGTGGTGTTGGATACTTATGGGGGAGGCTCTGTGGTGGACTGTGAGTGGGCTGGGTTGGCCGACTGATCAGTGGTCTCTGATGGGCCAGGTAGTTCATCCAGATCCTGAAGTCCAGAGTGACTGTCATCACTAGGGGCGTCTTCTGTTGGGGGACTGGATAGTCGTGGCACCTCCTCGCCGCTGAGATTGGCCGGGGCACCTGTGGGGATGTAAGTGATGCATTATGCTTCATGGTTGTTACATATTGTACATCCCTAGCTTCCCCTCTGTGGTTGCTGTTGCCCTGCTACCTTTGTTTGTGTATGGTGATATATTGTATGATTGTTAGTTCTCCATTCTGCGCATGCTTTTGTGATGGGTGTACAGGCAGGGCTGGGAGGGCTGTACATGCTTTGGTATGGCAAGCAGGGCTTGGCATTTGGGTTAGTCATATGTGTAGGTGCACTGTGTGGGATGTAGTGGAGTGATGGGAGTCAGGGTGAGGGGGTGAGGGGGTGAGATGGCATGCAGGTATGGGGGTGATAAGTAGTAAATATTGACTCGCCAGTGTCCAGTCGTCTTGATGCAGGATTGCCAAGACTTCCTCCTCCCATGCTGCCAGCTGGGGGGGAGAAGGTGGGGGTCCACCGCCTGTCCTCCGGATGGCGAGCTGGTGCCTTGCTGCCACTGAACGTACCTTCCCCTGTAGGTCGTTCCACCTCTTCCTGATGTCGTCCCTTGTTCTTGGATGCTGTCCCACAGCGATCACCCTGTCCACGATCCTCCGCCATAGCTCCATCTTCTTGGCAATGGATATTTGCTGTACCTGTGCTCCAAACAGCTGTGGCTCTACCCTGACAATTACCTCCACTATGACTCTCAACTCCTCATCTGTGAAACAGGGGTGCCTTAGTGGGGACCTGGGTGTTTGTAGTGTGTGTTGTGCCGAGGGTGTTCAGTAATGTGGTAGGGTGTGGGATGGGGGTGCGTGACAGATGAATGGGTGTTTGTGGTGTGTGTGTGTATAGTTTTCTCTGTGACTTTCGTGTCTGTCTCGTGGAAGGTTTTGATGTTCGTAAAGGGTTGTGGGTAATGAGAGTGTGTGTTTTATAGTGCTGTGGGTGGGTGTGTATGAATGTCAAATGTGTGATTTTCGTTTTGGCCAATGTTGTATTGTTTTGTATTTGGGTGGCCATTCTGAGCGTGCCGGTGTGTACTGCCAATGGTTTACCACCATTGAATGTCCGCCATGGTGATTCGTGGGTCATAATGTGGTGGGCGTTGTTTTGTTGGCGTAACAGTATGGGTGTTCGTACTGACACTTTAACACTGACCTTTGGGCTGGCGGATATGTGTTTGTGGTAGTATTCTGTTGGTTTGGTGTGTGTGTCTCATAATATGGCGAACAGATGTTCGCCACCGCGACGGTATTTTGGCACCCGGCACCGCGGCGGTAAGCGCCATTTACCACCAATGTCATAATAAGGGCCTTAATGTGTAATAATTCAGAGCATTTTTCAGATGTGCAATATTACCTCCTTCTTTCCAATCCAAGTACTCTACTGAAGGCAAAATGCTACCCCAAATAGGCCAAAGTATGAGGTGTGAACAAAAAAATCTTCTCTGGACGGAGCTGAAGTACTCTCTCTGTATACTATAAAAAATGAATAACTATGGCCACAATGTACAAAGCCATTTTGTGATTGCAAACCCTGTGATTCTCAAAATCAAAGGGTTTCCATTGGCAAAATGACTTTTTGGTATGTATGAAACCCATTGTGCAAACCACAAAAAGCATTTCAGACTTGCAAAATGGGTATACAGATCCATACCAAACTGCAAATAGGATGAGTAATGATGGGGACATTCCTAGTTATGATTTAGTATTGTATAAACCAGTGGTTTACGACCACAATTGGGTCGCAAACCATTGATCAGTTACTGGCATCTCAAAGGAGGTGGTAATTGATTCACAAAGGAGAAGGTATCCTAAGGGAATGGTGCTGGGTGGTCTCCGGGGAGAAGTAGTGGTCTGCCCTAAAGGGGGGAGCAAATAGTTATTGATTGCATCACTGCCTGATTCCCCTGATGTTTTCCTAAGCAGGATTTTTTAAAATTTTAATGGAGAACCAGCTCCCTTAAGGAATATAAGCTGCTTTTAAAAAAAGTTACTTGTTTAGGAACACAAATGCTGGGGTGGAGGTATGCTTTCCTTGCAGACCACCATTCCTTTGTTTGTGGCCAATTACATGGGGTTTCAAGCAGTGACCTGCCTATTTAATATTCATTAAGTGGGTTTTTTGCAGCCCAAAGCAACTGGACATTTTGAGATGTGACTTAGGGCCAGATGTATCAAAGGGTTTTACCCATTCTGTGTCTATGGGAAAATGTGTTCATACATATGGCCCTTAGTGTATAGGTCGCATGGCAAAATTGAAGACTGGTAGCAAAACACAGTGCGCAATTTTCAACAACTTTTTTTACCACACTAGTAAAACATCAGATTTGGGTCTATACCTACTTCCTAGCCCAAAATAGAAGAAATAAACATGACCTGTGAGAAGGGCTGGCTACAAGACACATGTGGTCATCAAAATTCACGGTTTTGTGTTTTTGTGCCCTCCCCCAGCAAAACTTTCAAACAGACTCCTAACTGAAATGTGTTTGCTGCTGAATGTTTACTATTCACTACTCTTGGAGGAATCGAGGATGCATCTCATACTAGGGGGTGAATTCTATGATGTTATGGGTTCCACAAGTGATATAGATATACCCCTTCTCCTTGGGGCAATCCCAGCAATGAATCAGGAAGGCGACGGATCTCTTGTAGAGTTTGTCATGGGGCTTAAAGACCAAACTCCTCCTTGTCAGTAGTACATGTTTCCATAACAAGAATCAACTATTTTCCATGTTCACGTGCCCTTGGATGGTTCATTCGGTAGACTTCCTGGCTAAAGTGTTATATCAAACGAATTGCCAATAGTGTTGACAATTTGAGTAAGCCCTAACCTTGTACGCTGGACCCAATGGGAGTGATGCACTCCTCTGTATCTCACTGTTGAATACATACACAAAAAGATGAGCGCCAGTGGTAGAAACGAGGAAAGAAGAACAACATAGAGAAAAACAGAGACACTAGAATTCACCACTCTGATTCATCACTTCTACTGGACCATGTGTTTACTGCATGTAGTGGGTGTCTAACAGCAATGAGAGATGTCTTTAATAACCTGTCATGAAGGCCATGCACCTAATTGTAACAACGCATAGATATACCTGAGCCATATCTCTATGTAATCAACTATCTATACTTCAATGAGGAACTTGTTATTCTTGAAACTACACACATAAAAAATAAATATATCTGTGAGTAGGATAACTACCTCAAGCTTCGTCATTATGCACTCTGTGTAGAAGATCAGTAGTAGTTTTTACTTTAAATGAAGAGTACATATTAGTTTAACTGTAACCACTTCTGCCATATTTGTTATGCACATTCCAGCTGTACTTAAGAGCACGTTCCTGTCCATGACAAGTTAGAGCCTCCTTTCATAGCTTGGCTTTCAAGATAAGAAAACATTACTTAGCTTCCTCAGCCAGAAAGCTATGTTTTTGATACATTTGACCTCTGTCCTACTAAATATATGAATCAAGCCAGCTTTAGCTGGTTAAGAGTTTGCCAGTCCCATGTTTACCAAAATAAACAAGCATTTGCATGCAATGGGTCTCGCATTTGCTCGAGGTAGAGCTATTAGCGTTGCAAACTTCTAACCGGACTTTTCTTGCCACATAAATTGAAAAAGAAAAGCAATACACTTTCACATAAGTGAGCCGATTCAAAGTGCCACGGCCGCCATCAGCATGAAGGAGACACACACAAAGAAAAAGAAGTTTGCTCACACTTAAAGATATCGGCATAAGTATAATTAGCCATGTAACAGGGATGATGTCCAAGACGGTAACCAAACTGCCCCAAAGAGGGACACAAGTAAAGCATTTACCAATGATAACAAAGGATATTTGAAGAGCAAGCCCATGAATGAGCGATAGCGATAGACGTGCAGTAGGCGTAGTTAAGAGCCCAAATAGGTAACAACACGTTGGAAAAAGAAGTGCTTGGTGCTGCTGTGTTCGACCTAAAAATGATTTAAAAAAACATATAAATAGAGAGAGACATACAAACACATACACACATGTGCTTGTTCAGCCCTCCTTATCAATTGTCCTGATCAAGTGTCATTCATAGTTTGCTTCTGCCCCTACGGCATTGGGCAGTGGGTCAGCTCACTTTAGCCACTGATTCTATTCACCGTGAGTGACAGAATTTTCCTTTTGCAAATGTGCACCTCCACCTAGAACGTACCTCACGTCATTGCCTGGATTAGTAGGCCATTATCTGCTGTAATTTCTGCTATTGTTTCATATTTTACTTTTCAATTCTTTTGTAGTGTCGTTTTTTACATGTTTTTACTTTTTTTGCAAACATATGCAAGTCACCTTTAGGCAGTTGATTTCCTTTTTGTACTTTTACACTTGTAATGCCTATTTCATATGTTTGCAAAAAACGAATAAACAAACAGTGCAGGCTTGCAAAGTCCAGACCTGTTTGCTTTTCCAGTGCTTGTACGTTTTGTTAATACACATTTTAATATTTCGATTGGCATGTGTGCATATTTTTTTTTACATTTCTGGTGCCTTGACTACAAGGTGCCTCCTCTTGAGTGGAGACAGGGGGTGAAGCTGGACCAGGCTCCACACGACATCCTCAGGCGCCAAAGGTAAGATGCAGGATTCTGTGGGGGACAATTGTGGATTTTGACATATTAAGTTTGGTTTTGTGTATTGGCTGCACACATTAACGAATTAGGATGCTGAAATTGGCATCCGGGTTGGTCAGAAGCAGATAAACCAGATTTGCTAGATACGTGTGGAGTCTCAGGTTAATAGCAGTTAGAAGTATGCTTGCCATCCATGGTTTAGAACTGGGGGGGAGGGGTCTAAAGGCTGCAGAGAGGGAGGGCATGGTGGAAGTGCCTAGCCCTGGGCATAGACCCTAATGGATGAATGTGTGAATTGGAAGCTCCAAAAGGCTGGGGACGGCGATTTCCAAATTCAAATGCATCCCCCCCCACGAAAACAGACAGGGATAAGCTGTTAGAGCCCTCCTTACCACTTTTCCCTATCTAGTCCACTCCCTCTATGCGATGAGCTGTGGTGCAAGGCTTTTAAGTGTGTATCTGGTTTTGAGAAAAGCAGCAGTAAGAAAATGGCAGAAAAAATTGAAGTTGAAAAAGCTCTAGCAAAAATGACCCCAAGTGTTTTACCACTAGTATAGAAAAAGAAGGCACAAGTATATTAATGATTAGGTCAAATGTACTCGTCCTAAGGGTAAAAAGCATTTTGTAGGAGAAGGTCCCTCAGATCTTGAGCTCTTAAATAACCCCCCAAAAAAACACTGAAGGATCCTAAATATAAAATTAGCTCAAAATAATGGGGAGCCTTCAAAAGCTGGTAAAAGCCAATGAAGCGTACACAAGATTCTCAAGCGCAGGGATTGAAAAACCCTGCGAGAAACCAAATAAGTCACTGGACAGCAGGGTTAGTGCAGATGCTCTTTTGCGCCACCTCCTCCTCTTATGTTTCCCCAATTAATAGTGAGAACTCAGAAGTGGTAGAAGACAATGAATTTCCTCATGCTCGGTAGGTAATGCTGGGTGTGCACTGCAAGGTCAGTTAGGCAGTGTCAGCCAATCGGCAGGCAGGCAAGGGACAGGTAAACTCATTGAAATGGAGAGCAGAAATTGTGGCAGGGTTGACTAGCGGTGGAGCGAGGCAGGAGGCTGCCAGAGGACACCCCAGTTGCTACCCTATAGAAGGTCTTGCTTCATGCACCAATGTTTCCAAGTTATACAACAGAGTGGTTGGACTTGCAATCCATCTATTACCTTAGGACGCACAAGGCAGCTTGTGGGGTGAGGAGCAATGGAGGTCGAGAGAACACTCGGGTTGGAACAATGCTTCCTTTGAGTACAGAGGAGGTCTATGAAGACAACTATGGTATTACCCACCCCAGTTCCATGCCTTTCTTTTCCAGTGAGAATGCCCATGCTTTGGAATAGAAGGTGTAATCACTGACCTCGTGGATATGAAACGTCAGTTCCCTAAATTATGAGGCAATTCTCAAAAGGTTTTGTGAAGAATTACAAACAGCATATGTTAGAAACCTAACTGGATTGATGTTAATCAGCTACTACCTACTGTTATGCCAAGTGGGAGGCCAATTATTAGAAAAGGACAATTGGGAGGAGAAACGAAGATGGCCCTTGTTCTCCACCTGTTGGCACTAACTTCAATTCACTGATGGCTTGCAACTTAGAATTTCAAGTAATTCAGACTGCAGCATTACTAACAGAAATGTGCCATAAATAGAAGTGACCGGAATAATGCAATACTGCTCATTTATAGAAGACGATTCAACTACTGGGACAGTCACGGTGGAAGAGCAGGCAGTGACCAGGACCAGCTAGGCAGCTGTTCTCAGCGCTCAAGCAAACTAAACAGATGAAAAGGTGAGTCCCATGCCAGTGATGGAGAGGAGTGACCATGGTGGCTCACAGTTACACTTTATTACAGCACATGCCGCCTTAGAGATGAAAGCCTGAAGGTGAAGTTAGAGCAGCAGGAGCAGGGTACATGCCCGACACTTGGGACAAAATGGAACATATACTAGGAGAAGAAAGTGGGAGTTGACCTACCTCATGAATAATAAAGAGGTATATCACAAACGGCAATCCACTATGATTTGCGTCCAACACAGGGATGGGGGCCTGTTGGGGTCAGCAGACCACCATGTCCATGTTGATTTTAAATAAAGTAATCATTTTTTGTGCAATGCAACTCTTTTTCCGTAAAAAGAAAACAGGATTTCTTTAAAAAAAAAAAGTATAAGTAGTATTGATTAAGAGTAGGTTGTGGGAGGGACCAGGGCGAAGTGGGAAAGCATGACCATGGTGGGTGGGGAGGGAGGGAGACCTGGAAGAAACCAAGAAAGAGAAAGGGGGAAATGTCTGTTTCACTTGGTGGTTTCTCATGTTTTAACTGTGGTCAAGTGGGACTCTGGAAATGTCAGAGCCCAGGTTTACCCCAGAATTCAGAGAATCCAGCTGAAAAGCCTGAATTTACCCAAATCTCACATCATTGTTTGTAGTACATGTAATCTGTTTTTCTGGGTCTAGTGATTAAAAACCAGTGATGATTGTGGTAGTTATCTCTTCAGGGGCGCGCAAAGCACCAAAACCAGCACTCTAAAAAATATTCTAACAAGTCCCAACTTGCTTTGTGCAAATGGTCATAGAGTGTAAGCCTCTCTCCGTGGGGATGCAGGGGTGTATGGATGTTCATCTTCAATGAAATCTTTTTAAAAAATAGAGGCCAGTGCTGGCGATTAAAGCACATTTTTTCAAATAGATTCGCTCAGCACTTTCAGGACTGCATTATGGCAACCAGTCTAGCCCTGAAAGCAGCTCTCTATCTTGCAGCTCTCCGGGAAAATGTCAGAGTTCCCAAATCTCCAGTCCAGTCCACTATCTCTGACAGCTTTTCCATTGCACAAAAGACAAAGAAAATAAAAATATTTTTGTTAAAGCCCTGAATGAAGCCTGTCCATCAGAGCATTGTAATGCTAGCTCCTGCAGCAGTGGCAGCGAGTTGATCCTGGGGAATAGCAAGGCCATGGTAGTCCCTCAGATTTCCGGGTATGTGGCGAGTCTCACTGTCTTTGCCCATTGCTATCACTGTACCCTTACAGTGCCCTTGTGTTTCATAGACAGAACACTTTTCTTGTAAAGCCATTCATTATACCTGTTGCTCTAATAGAACTACAGTGCTGATTGTAGTCTCCAGGAGGGTGTCGGCCCTCTGCTGGTGTACTCATGGGAGCCTACCTTAGCCCTCTTTTTGAGATGCCTACTTATGCCATGAGCGATCTCCCAGCCCAATCAAGTTTTAAGATTGGCTGATGGTATTTATTTTTCTAGGCCTGGTACTGCCAGGCCCCTCTCCAAAACCGATTTGCTGTAGGCAAGCCTGGCAATCTTGGGTGTTTCTTTGCATATTCGCATTTTTGCCAATATTGTGTGCCTAAAAAGAAGTAAGATTTGAAAGGGTTAAAAATTGTAATTAACATAATGATATAATTACAGATAATTACAATAATATGACATTTCACTTGACAATGCCTCATAGAAAATGAAATCACATGGCATGTCATGTGACCCCGATCAGATAGCCGGTTATTACAGTGGGCCTCCGACCCAACTGACATCCTGAAAAATGACATAAAACCCAGAAAACTGAGCACATTGGGTAGCCTTACCCTCACTAGCATATGATTTATAGGCCAGTCTCACGGTAGTTAGCCCAGCCACCCCCCTTATTTTTTAATAATTTTTGCCATGGCTCACGCAATGAATTTAAGTGGGTGCAGTGCTTAATTTCTAAATTAAGAGGTGCCGGTGCTCAAAGCCCTTCTCTTAATCACGAGGCTGCTGTAATTAAATCTGCCAGCACTGAATACTAAGGCAGCGTAATCCTTCCATCTTTCACATATGTGTCTTTTGCTCGCATAAGGATAAGCCCCGGCCCTCACAAATAAGTGCCGGTGCTCAGCACTGGAAACAACAAGCACAAATTAAGCACTGAGGGGCATATTTATACTCTGTTTGCGCCGGATTTGCGTCTTTTTTTTTACGCAAATCCGACGCAAAGCTAACTCCATATTTATACTTTGGCGTTAGACCCGTCTAGCGCCAAAGATCTTGGAGTTTGCGTCATTTTTTAGTGTGGACACCTACCTTGCGTTAATGATATGCAAGGTAGGCGTTCCCTTCTAAAAAATGACTCTAAGGCATGTGCGCCTTATTTAAACTCCTGTGCAAAAATGACGCACAGGAGTAGGCGGGCCTTAAAAAATGACGTCCAGCCGCTTTTGCGTCATTTTTTAACGCCTGGTCAGGGCAGGCGTTAAGGGCCCTGTGGACTCGGAAGGAGCCCAGAGGTGCCCTCCCATGCCCCCAGGGACACCCCCTGCCACCCTTGCCCACCCCAGGAGGACGCCCAAGGATGGAGGGACCCATCCGAGGGAACTTAAGGTAAGTTCAGGTAAGTATTTTTTTGTTTTTTTTTTTTGTGGCATAGGGGGGCCTGATTTGTGCCCCCCTACATGCCACTATGCCCAATGGCCATGCCCAGGGGACATAAGTCCCCTGGGCATGGCCATTGGGCAAGGGGGCATGACTCCTGTCTTTGCTAAGACAGGAGTCATTTCAATGGGGGTTGGGCGTAAAAAAAAATGGCGCAAATCGGGTTGAGGCCAAAATTTTGCCTCAGACCTGACTTGCCCCATTTTTTGACGCCCAAGCTCCATTTTCCCCTACGCCGCCGCTGTCTGGTGTGAGTCATTTTTTTTTTACGCACACCAGTCAGCTGCGCCGGCTAACGTCATTCAATAAATAAGGCGCCCGCATGGCGCTTTGGAATGGCGTTAGCCAGCGTTAAAATTTTTGACGCACAACTGCGTTGGCGCAGTTGTGCGTCAAAAAGTATAAATATGGCCCTGAATTGGTGTGTCCAACAGACCAACTTGCACAAAGTGCAGCAATGTAGACTGAATTCTTTGTACGCACTGCTTATGTGATATTAAAAGTGATGGTGGTCCGATGGAGAATTAGTGAAGAGCATCTACTTACAAAGTCACATCTTTCTATGTAGAAAGTCCCTTTTTTAAAGCTGCTTTACAGGGCGGCTCTCAGTTGAAGGGAGGAAGGGTCCAGCATCACCGCTGCATGTTTGTTTTCTCATTTGACTCGTGCTTGCAGTGTTTGGGGCAGGCTGATAGTCACAGGTGGATGCAAACAAAAAAACAAAAATAACTTACCACTATGTTGGGTGTGATGGTTCCATCTCTCCCTCCTCAGACTCCCGGAGCACAAGGCTTCCACACTCCCCTTCAATCACGACGCTGCTGTCAACAGCATGACAGCAGCATTGTGATTGGTCTGAGCACCCTGCTTTGGCGCTCAGATTGGTGGTTCGGCCCTGTGCACTTTCTGCTCCCGGCTGTTAAAGACAGCCCTGTGGAGAAATCCAAAGTGTGCATGACTGTTTGGCTGGCCTAACGCAGCCGGGCAAAGCATCATGCACCCTTATGTGCACTCAGCACTCTACCTCCAGCCCTCTTCCTCCTCCAGCCCCAGCCCCGCCCCATCCTAACCTGGATTCCTGAGGAAAAATAACATTCTCTTATTATCATTTTATTTTTCCCTCTCGTCCACTGCATAAAGCAGTGAAGCGACGCTCCTCCACCTTAGTGGAGGAGCCGCAGCTGTATATGGCATGCAGGGCGCATAAGAGGGGCTTAAAAGGCAGTGGTAAGGGAGAGGAATGTGGACTGGTAGGAACACTAAAGGGCATATTTACAAGAAAGTGGCGCATTGGTCCAGATGCACAACTTTTCTTGTGTCGCCCCTGCCCCACCTAACAACACCATGGTTGCGCCGTATTTACAATAAGTGCACCGTGGCGGTCCTTAGGACAATAGCATCAAATTTTTGATGCTATTGTGGCGCCTTGCTGCACTAATGTCAAAAATGTTGACCCTAGTCCAGCAAAGGTCAGGGAGGCCCATAGGGTATAATGGCAGCATCACTTTGAAGCCTGCCTAGGGCAGGCACTTAAAAATACATGTTTAATGGTGCAGTGAAATCTTGCATACAATATGCCTTATGCATGCATAATGTGGTGCAAGGGGTTGCAAAGTGGCGCAATGCAAGCACTGCGCCGCTTTGTAAATATGGCACAGAGGAAGGCCACCTTAGCACCACCTAAGCATAAAACAAATGACACTATGATGGCACAAGGTGGCACTAGGGTCTTGTAAACATGCCCCTAAGTGAGAAAAACAATATTTTGTAAAATAGAGAGAGAGAGAGTTTTTTTGCCAATGTGTGCATGCAAAAATCCCAGGTGAAATCCGACAGACACCTCATCATACTCGACTGAAAGCACCTGTACCCAACTGTTCATAGGGGGTGTAACACCCCAAACACCCCCCTCAAGCTGCGCCCCTGCCAGTGAGATGCAGATCCTCACTGTATTGATCTCTTTCTGTCTCTTTGGATGCCTGTAGAGTGCTTCTAAATCGTTGATGCATATAGCAAACAAGTGGTTCAGTTCAAACCAATAAGGGTAAGAAGAGACCATCTTGTCCACATGCAACAGGCCTAGCCTGCTAGAAGCCCCGTTTTCAGCAATTTTACATAAGAAACCATTTGGTCTTCTCCCAATGCTGGAAACCAAATAGGTGTATTCTGAAAACATTATCTCAAGAAAGAAGGTTAGGAAGTATTGCTGATGGGGAGCATTTGCCAACATTATGCTCTCAGAGGGTTGTTAACTAGCACTGCTGTTTACTGTGTATTATAGACTTGCCTGATCTTATTGATCGTATGTCTGTCATCCGAGTGCCCATGATCTCTGTCTGTCTCCCAGGGCCAGTCAGTGTGTCTATGCATCCGTGTTCCTGTGCCCTCTTACTCCAATATTAGTGGTGTTGTATACGTTTTAAGGCCTCTATCCGCATGTCCCATTATCCCTGTCACAGCATCCATCAATATCTCCATGTCAGTATACAAATGTTAGTTTGCAAATGTCAATGCCACTGTATCAGTGTTCATGTCCCCATATTCACATGTCCCTTTTCCACTTTGTGTCCCTGTGTCAGCAACCCAATGTTAATACCTTCATTTAGTGTTTGTAATAGTGCCCCACTGCTATTATCCCACCTCAATGTCAGCGTCATTTTCACAGTGTCACATCCCAATGTCAATGTCTCCATGTGAGCTAACTGTCCCAGTGTCTCTCATTTCGTATACATGTGTTCTTGTGTCAATATAATTATGAGTGCTCTTGTGTCAGTGTCCCACTGTCAGTATCCCGATAATAACGCTTCCCCTATCAGTGCTAATGTGAAAGTCTTGGGGCCATATTTATACTTTTCGACGCACAACTGCGCCAACGCAGTTGTGCGTCAAAAAATCTAACGTCGGCTAACGCCGTTCTGAAGCGCCATGCGGGCGCCGTATTTATTCAATGACGTTAGCCGGCGGAGCTGCCTGGTGTGCGTAAAAAAAAATGACTTACACCAGGCAGCGCCGGCGTAGGGGAATATGGAGCTTGGGCGTCAAAAAATGGGGCAAGTCAGGCTGAGGCAAAATTTTCGCCTCAACCCGATTTGCGCCATTTTTTTTGACTCCCAACCCCCATTGAAATGACTCCTGTCTTAGCAAAGACAGGAGTCATGCCCCCTTGCCCAATGGCCATGCCCAGGGGACTTATGTCCCCTGGGCATGGTCATTGGGCATAGTGGCATGTAGGGGGGCACAAATCAGGCCCCCCTATGCCACAAAAAAAAAAAAAATACTTACCTGAACTTACCTTAAGTTCCCTGGGATGGGTCCCTCCATCCTTGGGCGTCCTCCTGGGGTGGGCAAGGGTGGCAGGGGGTGTCCCTGGGGGCATGGGAGGGCACCTCTGGGCTCATTCCGAGCCCACAGGTCCCTTAACGCCTGCCCTGACCAGGCGCTAAAAAACGACGCAAAAGCGTCTGGACGTCATTTTTTTTGACCCGCCCACTCCCGGGCATCATTTTTGCCCGGGAGTGTAAATACGGCGCACATGCCTCGGAGTCATTTTTTAGAAGGGAACGCCTACCTTGCATATCATTAACGCAAAGTAGGTGTCCATGCTAAAAAATTACGCAAACTCCATGAACTTTGGCGCTAGACGCGTCTAACGCCAGAGTATAAATATGGAGTTAGTTTTGCGTCGAATTTGCGCCAAAAAAAACGACGCAAATCCGGCGCAAACTGGTGCCTCAGTATTTAAGTTCCTCCCAGCAATTTCTATGTGTACGTATTGGTGCTCAAGGGACAGTGACCTAATGGCAGTGTGTCTTTGCTGGTGCTCTTGTGTTGTCACTACCTGATAATTGTGTGAGTATTCATATGTGGCAGCATCCCTCTGTCACTGTCTCAATTATTGTGCCCTTGCTTCAGTGTATCAGCATTAGATTCCTGGGTCATTGTCCCATTATCACTGTTAGTGCATATGTGTTTGTGTCTCTCTGTTTTTTTCTGCCAATGTTCCAGTTCCAGTATCAGTCCCACTGTGACTGCACTCATTTCAGTTCTTCTCTATCATTTTCTGTGTACCAGTGTCAGTATTCCCACATATTAGTTTCAATGCCTTTGCATTAGTATCCTCTTGTCCCAGTGTAAACGCCTGTGTACTGTGACCAGATTTCTGTGACTGTAACCATTGGTTGTGCTGCAGTGCCACGTGTCCATGTTAGTATCCCAGTAGTAGCATCAATACCTGCCTCCCTTTCTCAGCGTCTCCATGTCAGTGTCCTTGTTTCATTATTTAATTATCTTCATGTCCATGTCCTTGTTTTCGTATACCAGTGTACCCATGTCAGTAACCACAGGTCAATACTGCAGTGTGTATTCTCTTAGTCAGTGCCCTTGTGGTAGGTTACCTGTATCGTGCCGCGTTCCTGGTGTTGTGCCCAAACCTCAGTATTTTAATGTCAGTCTCCTAGGGTCCCTGCGCTGAGCTCACTTTGCCATTTTCCCATGCTATTGTTCCAGCATCAATAAATGTGTCAGCTGTCAGCATCCCAGTGTTACTGTCTCCATGTCAATATCCACTTTGAATGGCCTGTGTTCATGTCCTGAGTATCTGTGTCCCTGTATGAGTGCCCTTTTGTCAGTGTTACAGTACAGTGTAATTGCTGGTGCCGCTGTACCAGTATCCTAGTGTCAGTGATGATGCCACTGTGTTTGTGTAGATGCTAGTGACCCCTGTAAATGTTTCAATGTCACCATTCTCAAGTCATTGATGGTGCCACTGTGTCAGTTTTCTAGTAGCAGTGTTCCAGTTTCAGTGTCTCCATGTCGATGTCCTTGGGTGAGTAATGTGGTTCCTGGTTGGCTAGTGTAAGCACCTAAGCCGTGCAGAACCCACCCAATCTAGTCAGGGCAAGGGAGTTACACGTCCAAGATAACTCCTGCTCACCCCCTTGGTAGCTTGCCACTAGCAGTCAGGCTTATCCCAGAGGCAATGTGTAAAGTGTTTGCACAACACACATAACACACTATCCCCACCACAAAGGAAACACAACACCAAGTTATATAAAAACAAATGTATTGTACACAACATCATTTGTCCAAACACAACATGTCAGTAATACCCTGCTACCCAAGCAGTCTGCTACGATCTCTGTGGGCCCCCACCCCTGGGCCATGACTGGCCCCTCCCAGGGGGGCAAAGCAGTAACCAAAAAAGGGGCTCAAAGCACTACTGGAGTATTCCCGATCCTAGCACAGGGACTGGGGTAGAGGGATTAATCTCCGCCCTGTGTCCTGCTTCTCCAGTGCAGCACTTGCCTGCGACCTCCGGGCACGCCGCAATCCTCGTGGGGAGCGCGCCTAGGGCCGCTTCTTTCGCCCTCTCAGGCGACCGAGCCCTGGGAAAGCCTCCTCAGCACCTGCAGAGCAGGCCGGCTCCTCTGTTACTGTGGCCCGGCCGCACTCGACTCAGGCTCCAGAAGTAGATGCCTGCTCGTGCCCCAGGGTGCCTCTTGATGGCCTACCGCACCCCGGGTGTTCCTGCTCCTGTTTTTCTCATTCTCGTCGCCTGGGGGCATGAGGGACAGCACACTTTCGACACGCTCATCGTTTTCAAACTACCCGGGTCGTGGCGGTGATTTCCAGTCGCAACGTGCCCTCAAGGTGCGAGTAGATAATAAAAGCGCTCTCCAAGAGCTAAACTGCCCACAAGAGGAAGCGCTCTCCAGGTGCTACAGGCAAAGGACCCAAAGTGCCCTAGGCAATAAAAGGTAAGCACTCCTCCCGCTGCAGCAGGTGATGGCAGGGGTCAGGGGCCACAGCACTCAGACCCTCAGGGACCTAAAAAGAGGGAGCACAGGGCAGCAGGGCCCAGCAGCAGGCCAGCACAAAGGGAATGCAGAGAGTAGCGGTTCCTCCAAGTGACCCAGCAGTTACAACTGGTTCTGGGAGTGCCCCCATCTCTCCTTCAGCACAGGCTACAAACATCAGTTGGGGATAGACGAGCCCTTTGCGTGAGTGGGTACAGCCTCTACAGATGCAAGTGTGCCCCGCCTCCCCTTCTCTCAGCCCAGGAAGACCATTCAAAATGCAGATGCACGTCTGTGACACCTCCACCCTCTCTGTGTACAGGCTGTCTGAAACGTATACACAAAGCTCAACCTGTACTCTGCCCAGATGTGAATTTGAGTCAAGCTGCAAAACACCAGAGTCATAAGCACAGAGAAATACTCACTTTCTAGAAGTGGCATTTCTATAATGGTAATACAAAATCCACCTACGCCAGTAAGCAGTATTTCTCACTACCATTACAACCATACCAAACATGCCTACCCTACCCCTAATACATCAGAAAATACCCCCTAGACCTAAGGCAGGGCATTTCCAGTGCAATCCTATGAGAAGGCAGCACTCACAGCAGTGAGAAACCAAATAGGTAGTTTGTCACTACCAGCACAGGCCACCCAACCATGCCCATATCCTGCCCTCTACATTCATTGCACCCTGCCCATAGGGCTAACTACGGCCTACCTTAGGGGTGTCTTACATGTAGTAAAAAGGGAGTTCTGGCCCTGGCAAGTAAATTTAGATGCCAGGTTCCTGTGGCTGAAAACTGGCCACGCAGACCCTACGCTAGCAGGCCTGAGACAGGTTTTAAAGGCTACTGCTGTGGGTGGTGCAAGTAGCGCTACAGGCCCACTAGTAGCATTTAATTTACAGGCCCTGGGTATAGGGATACCACTGTACCAGGGACTTACAGGTAAAATAAATGTGCCAATTAGGTATAAGCCAATCATACCAACTTTTGAAGGGAGAGAGCCTGCACTTTAGCACTGATCAGCAGTGATAAAGTTCTCAGAGTCCTAGAACCAACAGCAAGAGGTCAGAAAAAATAGGAGGAAAGAGGCAAAAAGTTTGGGGATGAACCCGCAAAAAGGGCCAGGTCCAACATGACCTATGTCGTGTAACTGTTGTGGTATTGTGTTCTAGCATCATTTACTCAGCATCAGTATTCTTGTTTCCTGTCATCATATGCCAGTGTGCCAGTGAAACGTTCCCATGCCAGTGCCCCAACATTAGTGTTTGTGCCCCATGTCAGAGTGCCATTCTGTTCCTATGACTGCGTTTGCGCTTCAGTTTCAGCATTACAATGGGTGTGCTGACACCTGCAAAGCCCCACCCTCCACCCATGGCTAAGGCTTTCTTCAAGGTAAAGCATCTATGACACCCATGTTAGTTTAGCCTAACCCTATTTTAAAAATAAATGTCACCTTAACTGTACTCATCTAGCACACAAGATATCAGGTGAAGAATCTAGCCACTATACAAACCCGTGTAACAACTCATCATGTTCTGAAGAATGTGTGTACTCAGAAACGGCAGGGCCACAACCCCCTCTCATTTCCGAGTGACTTCATACAAGTGGCACAGGCCTCACTACTAAGGGGTATAGGATAGAGTAAGTTTAGTTAAAGGGGTGGGGCTTAGATGTAGGTTATATAAGCAGTGGGGGCAGGGAACAGGGACCTCTTGCTGACTCCATTTCAGAACGGTAGGGGGCTTTAGTTTTTTCAGGCGCACCCACCCATCCTTGTATTAATTTCGTAATGGTAGGCGTTATGTGAAATGTATAGCTCTACTTTAGTGATCACCTTTTTGTTTTGCCACAGATAGAATAGGCTGTAGGTTATTATCTCAAGTGGTATTTTGGGGGATGGAGATTCAAGTGCAGGCATATCCACCCCTCTGGGCAGAGTAGGGGAAAAATTGTTTGAGGAGGTGGATCAAGACAAAGGGGATTTTGCTTCCAGATGATTTGCAGTTGTGTAAGAGAAAAGAAGACTGGGCACTGCAAGGGAAGAGAGAATGGAAAAAGAAAATGATGTTGCAGGATAAGGGAATTTGTGTTGGGAAATGTTACAAGGTCTGGATTTAAGGGAGGGAGGCTATTTAGGAGCTTTTATGTATTAGTGAGGATTTTTCTTTGCATTTAATGAAGTTTGGTTAACTACAAGTCTGTCCTCATAAAGTGGCCTTTTATGCTACACAGGGTTGTGGTCTGGGTTCATTGTACGATAAAATGCTGAGCCACCCCTACAGAATTCCAGAGCACAGGTTCCACACACACACTCACACATGAGGCACACGACCACCTCCTTCACGTCCTTGTTTCATTCATGACAAATGAGTTGACCTTTCCCCTCCAGCCTGTCACTCTGTTGATTTAACTCCTAGAACAAAATAATTCCAGCCTCTACAAGGCCCCTTGACAGAAGTGTATCAGGATTCCCTTCTGGGCTGGCACCCACTGCTTCCTGTATAAGAACTGCTATCCTTATAATCAGTGCTTTAAATAGGTAAAAAGAAGTGATTGTGTAGTGGATCCAATTTAGTTTTAATGGGAATCAGGAATTTTGCTTAGCCTTTGACTTGCAGGCCTGTGCCCCTGTCAACTAGTGACTTTTAACCTACTTAGCTTGCTCTGTTTTAGCACATTTATTTAATGAATTCTTCCAATATGGCTGCCATGTTTATAGTTAGGAAGATGTTTTAGTTTTATGTTATCAGTGCCACTCTGTAAAGGTGTCACTATCAGCGTCAAAGATAAATGAGATACGTAGGTATTCACATCATGTACGTTCCCACTTTTGTGCGACCTTCTCAGGGAATTGTTTTTATAATTGCCGCCCCAAACATGCCTTTTTATCTGTTGTTTGGAAACATACCTGCATCAGGGGTCCTACCAGATCTGTATAAATACATCTCACACAGACAAGATAATCAGAGGGATTCGTACCAGACGCCATCGACGCTATCTATGCTACACGTTGCCTTGATGCTGACCCAGTCTTCATGTCACCAGGGAGTCTGATCTAAGAGACCTCATTCCAAGGTAACGAGGGTTAGGGGGACTGTTCTCATGGACAAGGTACTGGCAGATTAGATTTAACACACCGAGCTCTCTTTAGGTTAGAGATTAGGTTCATCATGCTATGGTATTAGGGCCTATTTCACATCTCACGTTATTTCAAGATGCTGGGGGTATTTGTATTTATGGCTCTCGTTTTTACCATTCTGTTTCTTGTATTGTTTATTATCCTAATCATTGCAGCCCATGTAATTTATCGTAAATAGCAGTCTTGTTAATGAAACCTAATGGAAACTCTACTGCATCTCTTTAATTGCCTGGGTTTGACTGAGACATGTTGCTCATGTGAAAAAAGGGTAATCGTTTAACCACGACCTCCCTGAGATGTCGCACTCTTGGGTCCATGCGTAAACGCTGCCACAAATCACCTTTTACTGTTTGGGTTTTTGGTGAGGTACTGCTTGTGAGCCAGGAGGGTTGGGACGACAGTTGTGCCTCGTTGTAGGACTGGCCTAGTCACCTACAAACCAGAGTACTGTCATCCTTAAGCCAGCAGTCTTGCCTAGAGCAAGAGTCCAACTATGACACTGGTACTTAACAGATTGATTGGGGTGGGCCTTGAGAGTTCAGTCGGCGCGTGGCTTTGAGGCAGGCATTTAACAGTATCAGAATTTTTGTGGTGTCTTTGGGAGTTGGTGCTCCTTAGGACAGTGTATTTTACAGCAAAATGTTTACCCAAATTTGCAAAAAATACTATAGTTTTTGAAGGGGTACCATAAGAAAATCTTCCAGACCACAAACAGCTAAAAAGCATTGCATTGAGGATGTAGTCTCATGGATGACTGTAAACTTATCACCAGGAGAACCACATTCTAATCCTAGTTGCCTAACGACACCAACCTTGTGTATTTTTAGGCAGGTTTAGCAAAATGAGTTTATGTCACAGTCTGCCAGTTCCCTTTTCTGCCCCGCTTAACGCTGGTACTGAGTAGACTTCATGTCCCACATCTACGCCTCGGGCCAGTAGACTGTGGCCCCCTACATCATTAGGCTGCTGAGATAATGCAGCACAAGCAGAGTACCTCCATTTGGAGAGCTCTGCATTTGATAGAATTTAAGTTTCAGACTTTCATCCACCTGAGGCCAGCAAATGAATTACCAGAATGTTGTGTAATGGTGACTATCATCTGTGTTGATGAGCTTATATATGTCAAGTATTCTGTACATAATGCTACACTGAAGATATAATATCCATGCTCTGGAAATGGGCATGCATATGTGTTCTGTGCAGAACTGTTCACTCCACTGTAATTAAACTAATAATCTAATAATAATTTATTTGCATTTTATAGATCCATGTTTCTCTTTTATAGAAAACATGTTTCCTAGTTGCAATAATTTACATTATGTAGAGTATGCGAACACCAAAACATATTAAAACTTTAATCACTCATTTTTTTAAAAATAGTGTATTTTGTGATGGTCTTATGGTTTCTCAGGGCTCTCAAGAGCAATACAGTTTACTACAAGCAATCGTAAATGTAAGTATTTAATCAGAGTGCAACAAGTTAAAGGCTGAAGCTTTCCTTTCAGGATTTTAACTGAGTGGCTGAAAGTAGATCTCTGCAGCAGGTGCGCAAATCCACTGAGCTTTTCCTTCCCAGCAAGAATGGAAAACGAACATCAGACCCAACATACTTTCAAACATGCATGTAAATATTCTTTCACATACACAAAAAGCTCTGAAACCGAACTGTTTCCCCCAACCCGCAGCCCCGACAATACTATCTGCAAGCAGCTTAAAACAAACACAAAAACATAGACTTCAAGGGTGGCAGGCAGTGAGTGACACCGCAGGGGTTCCCCAGCCTACGGTCAAAGTATGTGGGCCTGTGACTGCCCGGATGGGAACATACACACACATGCAGGAACACTGAATCCTTTTTTCTACATGCGGCCTGGGGGGGTGGGGCCCCTTTTGTCTGTTGTGTTTCAGCTCACCGCCTCTTGAATCATCCTGGCCACGCAATATTCACAACACACCAAATGTACATAATGGTAGCTGAGTATTGTGTGGCCAGCCATGTAAAGTGCCCTAACGCCTTACAGCCAAGTTTGGCTCATGTGTGGGTAATTGGTAGTTATTTTCAGTTTTACACAGCGCAAACTTGGGCCGAGCGCATTTAAGAGCTTTACATGAGAAGCAGACGTTTTACATGAAAGCATACTTTTTGATTGTTTTAATGCCACAGGGAAATTAAGGGAGCCATTTTGACCCTGGTGGTAAAAACCACCTACCCCTGTGGCGACGGCCGCCAAAAGATTGTCGCCGCGGCTACCAGTTGTCCGCCCAATTATGACCACAGCCAGATTTCCGCCAGAAGGATGGCAGAAATCCAGCTGTGGCCATGCCGACAGATGGCGGTAAGGTTGCGCTGCTGCCAGCAGCAGCGCCGCGCCAGTAGACCGTCGCAGACCGTATCATGACCCATGATACGGCCTAGCGGTGTTCTGCTGGCAGACACTGCTGCTGGCAGCACCGCCCCGTCCCGTCTCCTGCCGGAGGACCCCCTCACAACAGGTGAGTCCGACAGAGATGGGGGGTGCTATGTGTGTGTGTGGTGGGATATGTGTATATGTCTGTGCATGCATGAATGCGGGTGTGTGTTGCGTGTTGTATGTGTGTGCATGTATTGATGAGTGAGTGCATGTATGTTGTGTTGTGTGAATGCGTGTGTGCTTGTATGTATGGATGTGTGCATGCGTGGATGAATGTGGGAATGAGTGTGTGAATGCGTGTGTGCATGAAGGTGTGTGTATGAAGGGAGGCTGGAGAGGAAGGGGGGGTGGAGCGGGAATCCAGGGAAGGGGGGGCAGGGAAGACCCCTATCAGTGACAGGGAAGGGATTCCCATGTCACTAATAGTGCCTACCGCCATGGTTTTCGTGGCGGTAAGGTTGCCACAAAAACCATGGCGGTAGGCGGGGTCATAATCCTGCAGGCAGGCAAGTGACGGCCGTTGGGCTGGAGACTGACATCTCCAGCCCAGCGGTTGTTACCGCCGTGGCTGGCGGTGTGGTACATTGGCGGCTTGGCTCTAGCCAAACCGCCAATGTCTTAATATGGAGAAAAGTACCGCCAGCCTGTTGGCAGTACTTTCCTCCATATTAATGCTGTCCGCTGGGGTCATAATGACCCCCGAAGTGATGTGCCCAGAATCACAAGATGCTGCACCGTCACTGGGATTTGCCCTCCCCAAGCCATTAAGACAACAAGGTATGCTTTCCTGTAGAAGTTGTGCTGAAGTACGTTAGGCGCTATGACAGACAATGGCGAGTGTATTCCTGTGCTAGTATGCTGTTGCAGCCTTACCCTCTGACGCGCAAGAGTTCCAATGTTAGGAGCTCTAACCGTCAGGCCACATTTCATTCCTGTTGAGCTCTCAGGTAGAGTGTAAGGCTGCAACCCAGCGCTGTAATACAGTTGCCATTGATTGTGAGGTGCCTCAAAGACATGCTTCACTCAAAGCCTGACCCCAGCTGCCACTGGGAGAACCGGTACTCTCCTAGCCCAAGGAGAAATTCTGATACTCAAGGGGAGAACTCTGGGAAGTGCCGGTGCTTAGTAGCGGTGGGTACCGGCCCATTTAAAGCACTGCTTATAATTAATAATATATGTTTGCATGTAGTTGGTTTCTAAATTCCAAAGAAAACCTATCACAGTGTTTGGGCTGCAAGGACCGTTCAATGCCTACTACGCTTGGACCAAGCAGTGGCGTAACATACAATTACGGGGACCCTCTGCAGAATGCGATGAGGGACCCAGTGTTTAATTTGAGCCAGTGGTTTCGGTGCTGGTCACAGGCACTTATTTTTGAGGGGCGGCACCTATTTGTCTGCCTCAAGTAGTTACCACGAGCAAAAGACACATATGGGAAAGACGGAGGAAGGGCAAAACGAAAAAGCGTCACAAAGGGAGAAAGCAGAACACTGCAAGAGTGAGATGAAGGGGTACGGAGTGGCTGTAAATGGATTAATGAGGCCCAAGATGACTGCAGGATTACGCTGCCTCAGTATTTAATCGCAGCAGCCGCGTGTTTCAGAGGAGAGCTTTTGTCACCCGCACGTCTTTATTTACAATTAAGCACTGGAAGGACCCATGAGTCGCTTACATCCTAGAAATATTAATTGGTCTTTGGCTGAATAGGGGTTTCTCTTGAAAGGCTGGGGCCCCCTGGAGGGTTGTCCC
The DNA here is from genome assembly GCF_031143425.1 of Pleurodeles waltl. Classification (NCBI taxonomy): domain Eukaryota; kingdom Metazoa; phylum Chordata; class Amphibia; order Caudata; family Salamandridae; genus Pleurodeles; species Pleurodeles waltl. The sequence goes on along the minus strand of NC_090450.1, from coordinate 739,137,182 downwards.
TTCCCCATCCCACATGGACTTCAGGGGCGTGCCTTACGAACTGGGACCAAGTAGCTACTGATTTCAGGAGTCAGAGAAAATTAATCACTTCATCAGTGAAAGTTTTTAGCAAGTAGGATTATCAGGACTAAATTGTGACATTAACTTATCAGTGGAGTAGAAGAGGAAGCTGTGAGCTGTTTTTAAAAAACATGCGTAAAAAGTGGATCTTAGCCATCAAAAGATTTAGTTTTTCAAACCACACAACTGATGTCACGTAAAGACATGTGTAGTAAAAAACCTTAATCATTTTTTAGAAACTAAAATAGTATGATAACGTCCCTGCAATATTCACAAAGATCACATTTCTTTGACATCCTAAGTGTTCCAATTTAGTACATGAGCTTACATCTCTTTATTGAGTGGTACTTATTGCAAGTAATAGTTTCTAAGCTTGAATTTGGAGAAAAAAAAATCAAGAATCCCCCTAATGCCCGGAAGATTTGTTATGAGTGAATTACCAAGAGACAAATCATTTTCTCAAGTGCAGTCCATTTAAGGCTATAATTCTCAATTATAGCCTCAACATTATTGTTTGATCCACCATGTACGACTGAGGTTTTTGATTAACCTGTGTCTTGACATGATTTAGATATGATAAGATCTGGTAGGGGAAATCAAGCACAGTAAACCTATTTGTCAATGGTACACAATCTGGTCTAGTGGAGGAAACCAGGATTTGAGCTATGTTCTCTGTTCATGCAGTCTGCAACTCAACCTCTGTACAGATATGCACTCTCTTCAGTTTAACCAGTGGTTGAAGTACATATCAAATATGGGAACTGTGATCCTGAGTGCAATAGGGGCAGGCTCAATGGGTGTGGGGGCAGAGCTTGAACCATGGCTAAAAGCAAACAATATTTTGCAACTATTTTGTTGGCCTTGAATCTTCAGGTAAGTGCAAATAACATATAGTGCATAAACCTTAAAGGCAAATAAATGCTAGGTAAACAGTGGGAAATGCTTTTTTTATGTTATGAAAGCTCATTTTGTTCACGTGAACTAGACAGTTGTCTGTGTTTGTAAGCAGGTAGTCACTGAATCCTAGATAGGGCGATCAGAATAGTATGTGTATTTATAGTGATTTGAGGTATCAGCCTGAAAGCACTGTAAATATGCAAGTTATTATTTTAAAATTCTATTGCACACAGTATAAGATAGGCTGACAAAAATGTGAAAAAAAGGTTTTAGTGTTTTAAGATAAAGCAAGTGCTTTAAAAAGGTTTGGTAATGCACAATTGGACTGTACTTGGTGCAATCCCTTTTTATACGTTTCCATTAGAACAACGCACCCCAGAGCTCATAACACACATTAACTCTCGAAAATAATAAATCGTTGTCACCAGGAAGACTCAAATGATGTACTGGCTCCCAAGCAGCCTTTAGATTTGCTGATTAACAAATTGCACATATTCATATTTATTTCAAGTACCAGGCACACTGTCGATACAGCTTCTTTCGTCAATTGCTGTCTGTTTACCGATTGTCTTCATAGTACACATGACCCATCCTTTCTGTTCAGCCGAGGAACATTAAGGTCTACCTTAACTATTCAGGAACTGTTGCTTTTTTCCCCAAAAAGTATGGAAACATTTTTGTAAAATGAAAAAAGTTTGAAAACATCTTTCCCAAAAGATTCTTCCCACTTCGACCACTAGTTTTAAGACCAAAAACAACCAATTGTACTTATTTTATTTTCAGAAGCAAAATGTATACATTTTACACAGCAAGGAAGGAGTAAACATTGTCGAGCCACTAAGTGCTTTACCACGATGCCTTCCAATGACTCATCTTGAGACCGCTTCCATCCTGTAGCCAAGCTTTCATGTGTCATCAGTCTGCCACACACACTATAACCTTAAATACCCAGCATTAAAAATGTGTATTGGCAATGCCATTAGGTATGGCTTATGAATGAAAGTGCCTTTTGAGTCATTCTTGGGTACATCACTCAACAAGCCATCATACGTGCAGTCTATCACTCATCTTTGCCCTTATGCTTCCATTCATGAATCCAGTGACTCATTCGTACATTCGCCCTATGATATAACAACAATAAAACGAACACAAACTCAACAAAATAGACAAGATACATTAAAAGAATATAAGTCTTGCAAAGGTGTTGTAAATAGTCTATAGTTGGACTGAAATTCAAGCCTGGCTGCCACATTTAAACCTGGTGTGCGGGCCATATTGTAAGGGTAAACCAATCATGCACTATGCAAAAGAATTTCATATTGGCCCTTGGTTTAGACGAGGTGGCCATGTGAGATGTGAGGCCCCGCAAATATAAGCGGCAAGCAAGCAACACAATAGCACTGCCTGGAGAGCTGTAATATCCTCTTAGAAAGATTAAAATAAAAACAGAAAAGCAAAGAAATTCAAAGGGAATTATAATGGGAGAACATTGAAGACCAAAGGACTGACCAATCACGCCTGACACTGAACCGTCCTCATTTTCATGTGGTCAGAAAATGGCATAATTCACAGGGCAAGAGAGCCAATGACTGATGCGGACTAAACTACTACCCCTTGTAATTCGCTTTTGTGGATGGCAGCAGAGTGTAAATGACCAATTGCAGCCCAGAGCTGACTCAGAGGTCCACTATCTGTCCTTATGGATATATATTTATGCATATGGATGTATGTATTATGCAATTTTTTTTTTACTGCAAGATCTTCGAAGGCAGCTAAGACTAGATTTTAGCAATAATTATTATAGTGCAAATCTTCTCCCCTAGGGTTTGTCAAAGGGAGTAACCACACCAAACTTACTCCCTACAATCTGTGACATTTCATGTTACAAAATCCCCATCTACAAGCTTTTATAAAGAGAAATAACAATCCAGTCTTAAATACCTATTGATTTAACTTATGCTTTTCACAATTAGTATGTCAGGCCTAATGCGTTATCATAACTTTTCATACTTAACAGATCTGACTTATGGAACAGAAATATTTTTTCCTAGTGAATCAATCAGGCCTGTACCTGGTATCACTGGCTTGTCACAATAATCAACTGAGGCCTCCTGTACTCAGCATAAGCTTTCACACAAGATAATCATCAGGTACGCAGTCATGCAAAGGTGTATTGTGTACAAAATCACAGTTGGCAAAGTAAAATACTATCTCTCCCAAGAGAGCCTAACAAGTAATTTGACAGTATAAATCTTTTTCATCCACGATTTGTCAGAGTGGGCAACCAGCACCAAAACCTTTGCCTGCTAGGGTGATCTGTGACATTCTAAATAACAAAATACGTAGCTGTAGGCTTAAATACAGATTAATAATCTATCCCTAAATGCTCTCTGCAGCAGGTCACCGGGGAAATTAGTAAACACCAGGAAGAGTGTCCACCCCAGCTGGTATCATTCCTAGGGTGCCCAGAGCTGAGGTGAACCCCTCCTGGCAGAATCCTTCAACTTGTTTTGGAGGATGTTAGACAGCAGTGTTAGGAATGTGTCCACCCTCTGTATTCAAAGGGAGTGGGCACAGGAATGGTGTGGCCACCCTCAGTGTCAGTAGCCTTTGGTTACTGCTCTCTGACCTCTGTAATGCCCATAAATCTATTATTTAGGGGCACCCCAAACCATGCTCTGCAGGTTCCTGGTGACCTAAATAAGGAGAAGGACTGAAGAGTCGCACCAGCAGTGAAGACTCCAGACAACAACAGACTCTTCCTCAGCACTGCCAGCCTGTCAGCAGCTTTAAGACTCCTGCTACAATAAGACGACTCGTCCTGCAGGACCAACGACATCTACAAACCTCCAGAGGACTGCCTGCCTTCCCTAAAGATCAAGATCTCCCGAGGACAGCGGCCCTGTCCACAAAGAAACCTCCAAGAAGGACTCCAGACCCTCCCGGATTCGCAAATCCTGCCCACTCTGCAACCGATGCCCATGGCCTAAGTCCAAGTGACCCACCGGTCCAGAGAAGGTCCCCAGGTGATTCCATCCTCGAGTCAACACTGGATTGACTTCTCCTGACCAACATGACGATGCCTGCAACCTAAATCCAGAGGACCACCCCGGACTGCAACCGGCTCCAGTGAAGATTTCCCGATGTCTAAAGGTACCCCTGTACCCGCAATCCTCTGGCCTTGGGGAACCCAACCAACAGTCCAGCAAAATCCAGGGGGCTCTCTACTTACCTGTCCAGCCATTGGTTTTCTTCAGCCGACTTCCTTGACCAAGCCTGCAGCATCTTTGGGCCCCCAATGCTGTGTTTGCACCCTCACCCGGCCACCCCGCCGCTGCAGGTGTGTGGTTGGTGCTGACCTGTGGTTCCCCTGGTGCTGATCTAAACTCCCTATGTCTGTGCCCTGAAGTCACGGACACTTACCTGCAAGCTGTTTCTTTCTAAGTGCCCCCAGTCTCCATTGGATTCCATTGGGCGCCCAACACCAACTTTAACCTCTGCACCCGGCCAGCCCCGTGTTGCTGGTGGTGCACCCTTGGTGTCTTCCTAAACTTTGCCCTGTGGACACCCTAACCCGGAAGTCTAGGATCATAAGTCGAGTACTTACCTGCAAATTGTGTTGTTACTTTTTCTTCCCTAGGACTGCACTGCTTTCTATGAGAAATTGCACTGTCTACTTTTGAAATTGAAAAGTATTACTCACGTGTAAACTGTATTACCTGTGAATTCTAAACAAAGTGCATTTGATACTTGAAAGTGATACATTCTTGCAACTGTACTTACCTGCAACAAAGATCCATTTGGTTCTAGAAATAAAGATTATATTTTTGATACATAAAACATTAGCTTGGGGTTAGGCATTGAGTGTGTGCCTCTTTTCTTGACTGTGTGTGTACAACAAATGCTTAGCACTACCCTCTGATAAGCCTAACTGCTCGACCACAATACCACAAAAAAGAGCACTAGTGTTATCTACTTTAGCTTCTGTAAAACCTCTGGGGATCCACTGGACTCTGTGCACACTATACATTATTTTGGTATAGTATATACAAAGCCAGCTTCCTACAGAAAGTATTATGTTTTGCATTTTATGGAAACATAAAAAAACAGAGTGGCTAAATGGTGTCGCATTTGAAGTATTCTGTGTACTAGGAACCATGATACGTTCAGGAGCACTATCCTTCCGCAACCAGTAACTTGCTTTAGAGCAAAATGCGCTAATTAAAGGGTGCACAGTTTGCACTGTTATAAGCCTGGAATCAAGTTGTACATGATTCAACCATTATTGTGTGCACAAACTGACTTTTTGTTCTGTTTTCTTCAGCACGTTGTGGCAGGTTTTACCATGTTTGGCACAATCTGCACCTGATTTGTAATGCAGTTTTGAGCAGAGTGGGAGTCTGTTCCCAAAATTAGATTAAATGTCCCGATGTATCAGGCCTCTGCTTTACTCATAATGGACTGCTCTATTACATCCCATGAGTGTCCCTGCATTGATCAGCCTCCCAATGGTCTCGGCAGGGAAGGCAAACGCTGTTCTGTGAAGTATGGTGGGAAAGGTAACATCATGATCCGTCAGTGGTGGTGATTGCCTACTATTGTTATGTTATGTTATTGAGACTTATATAGCGCCAGCTACCCGGAGGCCTCGTAGCGCTGATCAGTTTGAAAAGTTTAGAACATACTGGAGAAATCTCAAACTTCCCTGGAGAGGGGGAGCTTAGAAGAATTTAGAATAGCCAGGTTTTAATGGCCTTCCTAAATTCAGTCTCCTGATTCATCATGCGAATATTCCTGGGTAGGGAGTTCCAAAGTCTGGCTCCCTGGTACTTCAGGGATCTTCCTCTCCATGATGTTCTCTTTACTTTGGGTACCACTACCAGGGCTTTAGAGGCCGATCTCAAAACTCTTGTGGGTGTATATAGTGAAATTAATGATTTTAGATAATGAGGATCCTTTTTATATAGAGCGCAGTGGAAGAAGCAAAGAGCCTTAAACTTTATCCTTTTTGCCACTGGAAGACAGTGCAGTTCAATCAGAGCTTTTTTAGCTGATGTGGTCCTGGGCAGATTAAAGAGCTGAAGTACTGCAGCATTTTGTACCACCTGTAGTTTGTTAACCACATAACCTGGAGATCCCAAAAAGAGGCTGTTTCCATAATCTAATCTGGATAAAATCAGGGCTTGTACGGCCAATCTTTTGGCCAATGGCGGAAGCAGACCAATAATCTTCCTTAGTAGCTTAATAATCCCAAAACAGGTGGCTGACGTTCTCTTGGCTTGATGTTCCATGGTGAGTTTGGGATCCAACCAAACTCCCAAGGCTTTAATCTGAGCTTTGGGGGGGGGGGGGTAAGTAATCTAAATGTATTACTGGTCCTATATTTTTGGCAGGGTTGACCAGTTTTCCTAAAAACATGATTTCTGTCTTTTCTTCGTTGAGTTGCAGCCTGCTTTCTGTCATCCAGGCAGCAATCGCTTGGAGACAGGCAGGCAAGGCCAAGTTGTCCGCCTCCTTATTGGGGGAGAAGGGAACCACCAGCTGTGTGTCGTCCGCATATGACACCAGGGATATCCCAAAGGGTTCTATGACTTCTGCTAGGGGGGACATGTAAATGTTGAACAGAGTGGGACTCAAAGATGAGCCCTGCGGAACTATGCATAAAAGTTTCAACTGGGCTGAGAAAAAAGAACGATCCAGGACTTGAAAGGTTCTATTTTGTAAGAACGAGCTTAACCATTTAAGCGCCCTTCCTTTAATCCCAGTATTTCCCATTCTTTGAATGAGTAGATCATGATTGACCGTATCAAATGCTGCGCTCAAATCTAGCATTATTATTACAGTTGCCTGGCCTTGGTCCATTCGTTTTCTCGCTTCTTCCGTAACTGCAATCATGGCAGATTCAGTGCTGTGGCCCGGTCTAAAGCCCATTTGAGTTATATGCAAAATCTTATGTTCTTCCAGAAAGCGCGATAGTTGTATATTTACGTGCTTATCAATAAGTTTTGCCATCATGGGAAGGAGCGAGATAGGCCTGTAGTTTTTAAAGGCCGCCCCATTTAGATTAGGCTTCTTTAGAAGGGGCTTGACCACTGCATGTTTCCAGGAGTCCGGCACCATCCCACTTTGTAGCGAGCTGTTTAACAGCTCGGTTATTACCGGATTTAACGCTACTCTTCCCTGCATAATAATATGGGGAGGTGCGGGATCAAGTGGAGAGCCTGATTTTAATTTACTGAGGAGCCCCAAAGCTCCTTCCTCAGAGATGGGAAGAAAACTCTGTAAAACATTGTCACCTTCCTTCTTCTTCATCGCATGCCCTGCGACTCCCCCTACTTCCCCTGAGAAGTTTTCATAGATGTCATCAATCTTCTTTAAGAAGAAGGAGGCAAAATTGTTACTGTGTTCTTCTATGTTCTTCTATTCACAGTGCTGGTAGCTGCTGGGGCAGGCCTGGGCTGCAGATTCCATGCCACACTGTGAGCACGATCCACTCACCAGGCTGCTCAATCATGTCACCAAATGTGTGCTTGGCCGGTAGTGGACTGTGAAGGCCCCACTCTGACTCTGGCGCCGCCGCCCGGTTCCACATGGGCCATGCTGTTGAGTCGGGATTTCTTTATCATTGGAGACAGAGGTATGTGGGATAAGCTCAGGCTCAGCTTCTGGGTGATATCACTCATTGGCCATACGCATGGCACCAGAGTTCATCTCATCGTGTAACAATAACGTAAATGTTTTGAAAATGTTAAGAAGAGTCGAGTGCCACTTTTGAGTAAAAAAGTGAGTTAGACACTCTGCAGAGTGCACTAATTGTCAGTGCAATTGCTCTTTAGATGTAGCTATCACGGAGTGGAACTCATTGGGTAGTTCAGGCGACTATAATTGCATTACTATAGCATTTTAGTGGGGTTATGGGGAGACCAGCACTAAAATGCATTAGTCAAACCCCTTCTGCGTGGTACCTGCAGGACTGCAGGTCAGCACAGCAGGGCAGCAGTTCCTTCAGAGCAGCAGTCCAGCAGAGTGACAGTTCTTGTACCTGGCAGAGTATCCACAGGTGCAGAAGTGTACTGAAGTAGTGACATCTGAGGTCCAGTATTTATGCACATTTATGCCTTTGAAGTGGAGAGAAGCCCTGCCACCCTCGCCCTGGCTCCAGACTAACTACAGGGGATATGCAGCCCTTTGTGTAGAGACAGGATACAGCCTATTTAAGTGTAAGTAGGGCTGGGCCCAGCTCCTCCCTCCCATTCTACCAATGATGGCTCACCAGTCACACCTAAGCTCTCCATTGTGTGTGGCTGTCTGTGAGGAATACACAAAGCCCACTGTCACCAAAACACAGTCACGTGACCCAGAGGCAGGCTGCAGGCACCAAATGGATAAGGCAAGAAAATGCCAACTTTCTAAAAGTGGCATTTTCAGAATTGCAATTTCAAATACAACTTCACCATAAATAAGGATTTAAAATTTTGATTGTAGAGACACCAGACATGAAGGGGTTACCTGTTCCCATTTGAAAGAAATTACAATTATAAAATGTAATAAGGTGATCCCAATGTTATTTAATGGAAGAGGTAGGCCTTGCAGTAGTGAAAATTAATTTAAGACTTTTTCACTACCAGGACATGTAAATTTAACAGTACATGTCCCACTTTGTAAATACATTGCACCACGCCCTCTGGGCCGCCCTGGGCCTACCCTATGGTGACTTATATGTATCAAAAATAAAGGTTTAGAACTTGCAAAAGGTTTATTTTGCAAGGTCGAAATGATAGTTTAAAACTGCACACACAGGCTGCAGTGGCAGGCCTAAGACATGTTCAAGCTACTACTTAAGTAGGAAGCATAAGCAGTGCTGCCGGCCCACTAGTGGCATTTAATTTACAGGCCCTGGGCAAATATAGTACACTTTACTAGGGACTTATAAGTAACTTAAATATGCCAATTGGGTATAAGCCAATGTTACCATGTTTAAGGAGAGAACACAAGCACTTTAGCACTGGTTAGTAGTGGTAAAGTGTGCACCGTCCTAAAACCAGCAAAAACAATTTCTGCAAAACAGGAGGTTTGAAGACAAAAGGTTAGGGGGAAACAACGCCAATGATGCCAGATCTAACATAGGTCATCTGACATAATGTTTTCAGTGCACCAAACAGGCGCATAGCTTGAAATAGCTTTTCACCATAACCTACATTTTTGAGAGTAAGGTTTTCCACAAGCAACTATGAGCCACCCATAAAATTCAAAATGTGTATAAGATTGCAGTTGGCTAAGTAAAATACTGTCTATCCTAAGATGGCCTTACAAGGATTCTCACAGAGCAAACCTATAGTCATAGTGCATTAGATAACCAAAACCTTTGCCTACTCTGGTAATGTGTGATATTCCATGTAACACAATAACTATCCGAAGGCTTTAATATAGAGTGATAACAATCCACACTCAAATGCCCGTCGACTTAAACATATGGGTTTCACAATAAATACATCAGATCTAGTGCCTTTATCATAATAAACAGATAAGGCCTACAACCATGATCATTGGTTTGTCATCAAACCTAAAGATGCATTGGATTAGTGTAGCCCTGGGCTCACAAACACAAAACTGTACTCCGTATTTTAAAATTTATGACTTTCCTCCTTGCATCTGTTCTGCTGCCAGAGACAACCAAACACCATAAATTAGCTAAGACACTTTACTAGCATAACAATAATGTGCGCCCCTTCCCCTTGAAAATTCAAGCTTAGACAGTTGGATAAATAAACAAAATTATCACTGCATGGAGGCGTAGCACTCATTTTGAGGAAGCACACAACGTCCGCTGAATCAAAACATGTACTTCTGGCTACCAACATGTGGGAGAACCAAAGATCCTCTCATGATAGTGCTTCTTTAAGCCAGTTTTTAGGTTGATCATAAAATGCCTGCTGACAGCTGTGCTCTCAACCCGGACCTAACAAAGGATTCAACTTTGGTGTAAAACAAGATAGAGAAAAAGATCCCCATTTAATGGCTGAATTGCAGAAATGGAAACCAAAACACTTGCTTGACCAAATTGTGGCAAATGTTTTATTTCACCATGCATCTTTTTTATTCATTACAACATATAAGAATAGCTTGAAATGTGAGAGTTCAGGATGTGCCTTGTAAAAAACCCTCCCTTGTGGCTGATTTAATAGACTATATTGGTCGACGTGTAATAAGAATCTAGGCCACAATATAGGGTTCAAATGGTTACTGACTTGCCTCTAAATTACAGATGGCATTGTTGTCAGGCTTGGGGTGTGAATGATTTTTTTTATAATTACATGTTTTGCACCCATAACAATAGTAACATGAAACACGCAAGTTATTTACTTTGCATGTTTTCACTTTTTAATCGATTGAAGTTAACATAGGGCACATATTAAAATGACAAAAGCTAGTCTGATGTATTTATTCTTCATGTGTATCTTCTGTTGTTTCATTTCAGGAGAAAAGCTCTACTAGCAATTTCGAAGGATGTATCATGTATTTTACTTTTTCATGTGACTCTTTAACTTTATGCAATCGTCCGAGCACACAGTAATACACATCTTCAAGAGAACATCTTGAAAGGAATTTGAAACTAATTGATATGTTTATCGAAATGTGCTTTAACCTGATTGGTCCTTTTCACAGGAACTGAGTGTAGGTGTAGGGAAATGTAGAACAAAAATCATTATTAAAGCAAAGCAGAGTTAGTTCAGAGATGACTTCCCCACCTGATAGAAGACGCTTTACTTGATCCAAACGTCCTGCCTTTCACAAAAACTTTACATGCTGACACCATCATCCCGATTTCTCCCCAATTTCCCTAATTTCCTACTAGCTTTGTAATATAGGGTTTCCCTTCATGGAAAATCGGGTCTGCTTTCTGTTATTTGACACAACATAATAACAGTTTGTCTTTGCATTTGTGATGTTTAATTGCTTTGAATATGTACATTGATTAAGGTATTCATGTACTGGCTATTAAGATTCAACTTCAAGTTGATGATTTGAATTTGTACCTTCCTAGTCTGTTAATAAACCCTCGTGGTTTGCAAACGCAATAATCTCTGTCATTCTTGTGAGGTTTAATAGGCTTCTTTTTATTGAAATGTATAGATTATTCGCCGGCCTCAATCTTAACTAAAAGTCCATCCGAATGAGTGCAGCCTGAACTTGAGTTTGCACTAAAATTTGCACAGTGCAAATTGCTGTAACAGGGATGTGGGGAGGAGGGATATGAATGTCTCTATATTCACACTATCACTTTGTGAGAGGGATGGGCGGAAATACGGCTTAGGAGGCTTAAGAGGGGTCTGAATCTTGATTGTTTATGGAGGATTAAAAATAATACAACAAGGGGTGATCTGGTTCTTCCAGTCACTGGGACGTATGTTCAAGAAAGGGTCAAAACAAAAATTGTATAATCACAACAGTAATTGTCTGTAGTCTTTTGGTTTTCTTCCACTCAAAGTGTGTAGTCAGTTCTCGGTCTTCTCTTCTCTTTTAGAAGCATCTCTCATCAGGTGTCACCGCCATTCCCCTCAGAGGAGGGAGCACAAGAAGCTGTAAGTATACATGGTCCTTTCATGGTGGGGTTACCATCAGCATAGCACCAAGGTGATTTGTGAGGGTGAATATCAAGGAGTGTATCCAGGGAGTGAGGGGACTGGTGACGAGGATGCCTAGTACATTTAGGATCCTCAACGTTCTGGGTGAAAGAAACGGTCAGCTCAAAGTAAGATTTACACAGTCCTGCAGAAAGCAGATGACCCCCCCTTTTTGTTTTTGTTTTTTAGAAATCATTCCAGACATCGCAAGCATCCGATAGATTAAGCATACCAGCATTTAATAAAATGGTCAAGACCGTAGCGAGGAAGAATAGTAACATTGGCATTGGTCTTGGGGTCGTGTTGGGTGATGACAAGCAGCATAAGGAGCTTGGTCCCCAGCAAGATATGGGCTTGGGCAAGAGAAAGGTGTTCCTAAAGGCCACAAAATCCATTGTACAGATGCAGAAGACAACCAGATCTTAAAAATAACTTTACACAAGTACTTCATGAGAAGAAAGATGGAGGCTGGCAAAATAACTGAGACAGAACCACCGGAATCCTGAGAGATGGTGGAGCTGGCAGATTCAGTGATGACTTTATGAAACAAAAATGAGCAGGCCGAAGGGCCAGAAATTACTGAGATCTCTTCAACACTGGAAGAGGGATATATAAATCTCAAAAGCAAACTTAGTAGTTACGTAATGGAGTGCAATCCAAGTCTCAACCCAACTGTGATGACTTTGAATACCGAGACTAACAGTCAGGGTTCGGTCCACACTACAGACTCAGTAGAGTTGAGACCTGACTCAACGGAATTAGGACAAAAGTTTATAACAGAGGCAATAGTACATCAACATGAGCAGAACCACGTGCAAGAAGGTGATGATCAGATGTGCTCTACACCAAATGACAATTGGAGAAGAACAAAAGGGGAGCTTGGTTGCCCCTACAAGTCACAATGAATCCAACTCATCCACTAGCCAATCCTGGGGAACAGGAAATAGGCATAGAGAGGGAACAGTTGGGGCACCAAGACTCTAATTAAATAGACAATAATTCTTTGGATTCCAAAGCACATGGTGATGCCACAGCTGATCACATTATTACCACCATCAGCTCTTCCTTACTGGAGGCAGTTAAGGCACTAATGTGGCAGTCACATAATTTAGAAGTTCAGGTTGAGCTAATACATATGCTGTCGTTGGACAAGAAGATGGACAACTTGAGCATGAAGGTCGATCATTGACTCACCCAAAAATACAACAATCATATAACAAACAGCACCATTATAGACAAGCTCACTGCATTACCAGAGCTTCTTCATCATTATAAAATCATTGCAAGACTACGCATTTGGATGCCACAAACAATGAAAAATCTACCACTCAAACTTCACAGGAGGGCCATGCGAATGTAGGCTGTATGGGCAAAGACATTACAGACAGCCGTGCTTCAGATGGGGATGAACCTAACAGGACAGCAGGCCCAGAGGATAATGCGCATCGTCCATGGTTGGACTCATCTGTACTTAATACTGATGATAATAAAACTGGTAATCAGGAAAATCAGCAGAGAAGGGCTGTGGAACAAGTTGAGGGAATCTACAATGGCCCACAGCTAGGCAATTAGGCAGGTGGGGCGGATTCTGGAAGCACAAGGGTTAAAGGCTTACTTTCACACCATCAAAAGAAAGAATTAAGAAAGGCTATGAAAATGAGCAGAAGACTGATTTCAACACCCCCCAAACACCTAGCTCATCTTATACCACCCACACCACCCAAGAAACATGTTGTACTGCAATTGAATGCATCAATGGTCAGGTAAACTGCACGGGTACCACCAAAGAGGTCCCAGTGAACTATCCAATTTTCAACCTGAAGCCTGTGGCTCAAAAATCAATCAACAAAGCCAAACAACAAATAGGTATACCAGTGAAAACTGATACTGAAGTCATGCCCTGGCAACATAAGGCTTTGCACTCTCCAAAGTGAACCTATGCTCAAATGGTGGACCCCACCAGCAATTGGTCTGAACAACAATCAAGTTTCCAGCCCTCTGAAACCACACATCAGCACAAACTATCAGCCAGGCAAGTTGGATTTCATCAGGCGCCAGGCGAGCCATTACAGAGGAGTCAGTGAAGCAGAAATGCACTGAGGAGGTACATGCTCAAAAATGTTCTGACGCACGACGTATGAATGTGATATTTGGCAAGGAGCAGGGTGGAGGAATTGAAAACAAAGATGGCCAGCCACTTTCCACCTACAGAGATAATATGGCACAAGTCCCGGCACCACCTAATACTGTCCTGATCTTTACAACACATTATAAGACAAGAGGAACTTAGAATATGGTAAATCGGTCCAACATTCTGTACCTCTTGAATAATATTCCATCACTCAATATCTTACAACAGTGCATCTGCTGTGTGTGCAGTTTAGGAACAGTGCATTAACTAACTACAAGGAGTCAACCTTAACGGAATGGTCCAGTTCTGATGACACCAGAAAAATCATGGCTGAATCCGGGAAATTATTGAAGTGGGGAATTATCGTGTGCACGTTGACCCAGAAAAGTACCAGTACATCCTGGCAGACAGACAACAGTTCTGGCAGACAAACCTCCAGAACAGCCCTTCTAGTTGTGGAAAAAGGATTATTATCCAAATGACACAAGACATGGAAGGTAACCATCCTTCAAGAGACTCAGCATGTCAAACAACTAGGAAAAGCATAGATCATGCAGACTGGTCATGGGTTCCGACAGTGCTCACGGCCAAGGGGTAGCCTCACATCAAGTCGCAAGGGGGGTGGGGGGGTAATACTGCTTCACACAGAGCCACAGTTAAGGTGATGAGCTGGAATGTGGCCGGCCTTTATTCCATAGTATCCAACACAAACACTGCGGAATTCTTGCAAAAAGGGGATATCCTTCTTCTTCAAGAAACTTGGCTGATGGCTCCTATCACCATTCAAGGGTTTCATGCAATCCATGTACCAGCTTTAAAGAAAAAACTACTTGGGAGGCCTCGCCATCTACGTAAAATTGTGCCAACATGTGGAGGTAACGGTACTTAGTCTCACCTCTAATGATCTATAGGCACGAGTGCTTAAAGGCTCTGTAATAAATGGCATTCCAATTTCCATTATAGCATTAAACCTCTACATCAACCCCCGGAGTGCACCCCATCCAATAAAGGTTAAAGAACTGGTCAAAATGATGAGATATGTTCTGTATGAATATCCTGCCTACAAGTGTATCATTGCGGGGGACTTTAACATGTGTGATTTATGCCCCCAGGTCTACAGAATAGAGACTCCCCACACGATCTGCTAGCGGCTAATTTCACGAGTTCGGCTTAAGCTCAGTGAATCGCAATGGCAAGCAACTTCAAATATTTAAAAACATCTCTAAATTAGACTTCATATTCTTAATCAGGAATCTGCAGAACTTCTTTGTTGCATTTCAAGTACATAAGAGATCAGAAAGTGACTACTACCCGCTAACTTTAGTATTGAATGCAAGGGTAACAACATACATGAACGATAAATGGATTGAACAACCACTTTCATGCAACGTAGGCCCAATTACTAGACTGATCAAATGTGGTCAAGTGGCAAGGAATAGGTATGCATTTTGGAAAGCGTCAGCCTCCATTTCAACTTTAACACCCAACGCTACAATGCCGCAGAAAGAATGTGAGTCAATAATTGCAGCACCACACGTGGCCCTATTCAGAAATGAGCATAGGAAGTCTTCATTAAAGAAAGGGGGTCACCACTGTTATATATTGTCTGGAAACAAAGACTTCTGGGAGAGCGATCTAAATTGTCACCGTGCAGTGACCTACCTTAGAATCTGGAAGAAACGATATGCAGAAGAAAAATTCAAAAGCGCTAGGAAACCGCATAAGAAACTGGTTTGGCAGCTGAAACAAAAACATTTAGAGAACAAATGGTTGTGTATACATTCCATGCTAGCACCAAGTAAGTTGAGGTAATTGTGGAATTATATTAATAACTTGTCTAGCAAATCAGTTGTTAAGGATAATGCAATTTCAGCAGATGGGTGGTGCGCCACTGTAACAACCTTATACTTTGATGCAGAGATACAGAATACAGCCACAAAGTGCTTTCTCACTGAAGTTTTGTACTACCTGGAAAATAATCCAAAATGTATCACTGAAAAAGAGACATCAAACATCCTTAAAAGGACTAGGGCAGATGAGGCACCAGGTCCCAATGGTCTGTCAGTGAGCATTTTCAAAGACAACTTGGCCTTTTGGGCACCACACATGCATAGCCTAATCAATGAATGCATTTTGTCATAACCATCCCAGAATCCTGGAAAGGCTCCCGTTTGTTTCCTGTTCATAAAAGGGACATTGTACCGCCCATGAGAATTACAGATGAATTGCCCTGCTTGATGTTGATTGAAAGGCATTTGCGAAGGTGCTTCTACACAAACTTGAGGCATGGATCAATAAAAGTAATATCATCCTGTACTATCAGTATGGCTGGAGGCCAAATTCATCAACCATCGACAATGTAATTGCCCTCTCTTATTTGGGGAGAAAGACTGCTGAAGCCAATATGCCCCACTCTACGCCTGTTTTATTGACTATAGTTCCGCTTTTGATGGAGTAGATCTAAACATTCTCTGGGCCAAACATGCTATGTGGGGTATTCCAAAGCAATTATTTGCAGCAATAATAGCTCTGTATATGGATACATGGGTGCGCATTAGGATCATACATAGCCACGCCACCGGGAAAATATACACTGATAAGAGGCTCAAGCAGGGTTGTGTCATCGATCCACATGATGGCCACTCTGAACACTGGGTTGTTTGGTATCAAACAACTCAGAATGATAAATCCAAACTTGTACCAGTATTGGATTTATCCCTAAAAGTACCCAGGGGTCATCTTAAAAGTGCCCCCTGCAAAAACGAACTACCCTGGCATGGTTGCTGACTGGTTCTATTCAGCCTGCCACCTCCAGGCCCCCAATCTACAAACCTTGGGGGAGAGAGATCTGTGTTATAATTAGCATTATTATATTTATCCTTTCAGTTAATACCGTTTGTTATGACATTATATGTGACTTAATAGTACAGCTCCTTATCACCTCCCCTGCACTCTGTAATAGAACATTCCTTATGTTGAGAGGGAGTCTGCAATAGAATGTTGAGATGCAGGATTCTGTCCTGTCAACTGAGGAGGACTGAGGGAAGCGGAGAGAGGAAATGCTAATAAACACTCCTACTACTGATCCTGTCTTCTTCTGGTATTCGATTTTAACAATATGTCTCTCTGGTTTGTAGAATTAAGCCCTTCCTGGGTCGAGGTGCCAACACCCCCTCCCTCAGAAATGTGCACTGCCCTTGCGGCGAGCTTCAAAGGGCCGACCTCCTTTGAAACTCGACACCCCAAGTCTGCTGGCAGCAGTAGATGGTAACCACCTGTGCAAACCTCCACTTTTGTCTGGAGCAACGGCAGGAAACTCAAACAAAGAGTAGGAGGAATGGCCCCACCTAGCATGTACTACCCCCTAAGTTGTTGCCTGCAAGCTGGGCACTCCATTTCATTTTCTTCCATCTTGGATGGAAGGGAAATAGTCAACCAGGGATAGGGAAGTGAACCTTCCCACAGGAAATGGTCATTTTAGGGGGTGTAGCCACACAAAGGTAGGTGACCGATTGGTCACTACCAGGTTCTCCCTAAAGCGCCCATTAAATACAGCATTTAGTGAGCATTCCTAGACCAGGAAATCAGATTCGACGGACAAAAGAAGACCAGCACCAAGAAGTTCCAATGCACGAAAACTGTGGACCTGCTGCAACAAAGAAAAGGTGCCAAAACCTGCCTGCTGAACCCAGGACCTGACAATTGTCGCTGAGGAGCTGCTGAACAACTGTAAAAATTCTAAAGAACCCCATAGGACCTGCAGGCTTTGAAAATCGCCATAGAACTCCCTACAGAGTGGAGGTGGCACTCTATAACAGCAAGTAACCAGCAAGCCACTGATGGTCACTTCACTGAACAGCTGCTAACTCCCAAACCGGAAGTCGCAGCTGGACCAAACGACACACTGATGACCACAAGGAGAAACTCTGCAAATGTGCCACGTTTGGTGGCACTGTGCCCTCCAGTGGTCAAACCATACCAATACCCTGAGGACTGGTCAGCTAACATTGGACACCAAGAAAACCAGCCCACTCGGGGCTGAAAAAAGACCAGGAGGAACCCCCAGTCAAGGGACCTCAGGAACATCTGAGACCTCTCATCAGAGTGCCCCGTTGTCCTGCAACCGACCCTTGAACTAACTTACCTCCTGCTCCAGAAGGCATCCTTGCGCACAGCTCCTGGCTCACCGATTCGCTCTGAACCCAGCCGCCCTGTGCTGTGCATCGAAGAACATGGTGCGCCCTAAGGGTCCCCCACCCCTTGCGACCTTGACACTCGAACGGGGCCCCAAAGAACCACTTTTAAATTTACCTGTGCATTGCTTTTCCAAGTGGTCCCCCGTGCACCAGTTCCAGAGACCTTCCCCGGAACAGGGAGCCGCCCGAACTTCTACAGCTGGCACAGTGTGCCCAACGACGACCTCGACCAACCTGCAAAAGAAGAACTTGGTAAATCAACTGTGCGATTTTATGTGTATTTTCAAAGGTGATCTTCCATTGATTCATATGGTGTGTAATTACGCACAAAAATACTATTTTTATTCAACTTCAAAAATTCATATCTCAAAAAGTACTTAACCAATTTTGATAACCTTGGTCTTAAAAATTACATAAAAATCTGAAGCATTCTTATAAATTGGTCTCAAATTATTCCTTTGAGTGTGTGAGATACAAGATTGATGCTGTGAGAACAAAAAATGCTTTGCACTTCTCCAAGATTGGGCTAAATGCTTGACCGGGCTACCTTGAAAATTAGAGCACTGGGTAATCTATTTTTTACCCCTGTATACCAACGTGTGGATACTGGGACCCCCTGCACAGTGTGCCTAGCTTTGCACTCTACAGTTGCATCATAGCTACCAGAGTCCCTCAGCGGAGGGTATTCTGAGAGTGATACGCGCTGAGGTCTTACCTACTATAATCTGTGGCCATCTGGCGTTTCCAGGCATGTTCACTGAGACTCTGGAACATTGCCACGTTTCAGCATAAAGAAAGATCTTTGGCATCCCCAAGGGATACAGCACACTTTGAGGCACATAGAATTTGGGCTGGACAACATGGACATCTATTGTAAAAAAGATATAATCAGTTATTACCATAGTGCCTAGGGCTGCTCCGGACTCATTGAGAGCTGCACTTCGCACCATTTTCCAAGGGAAAACATCCATGTGGTCACTATATTTAGTTATGGCTGCAGCCACACTGAATGTGAGTTTAGAGGCTACAATAAGCACCCTGTTGACACCAGAAGCTCTAAAGATGATGCTAAAAGCACAGGGCAAACGATTATCAAGAGAACACAAGATCAGAAAAATCAAAGGCAGCCATGGATTAATGGGCTTTGTTCAATCAGCCGTCCACCTACAGCCATATTTTAAAGTTGCTTTGGGGAGGCAGGTTTTTAGGAATATACTAATGATACGGTCATTAACCTTGCTCATAAATGAATATCGGGCACATTGGAAAAAAATTCCCAAAGCAATAAAAAATTGTTATCTATGTGCCACATCGCCAGAAACTGCTACCTATGTGATATGTTGCTGCCTTGTATTGATTGCTGAGAGACGGATTTATCTCAGCCCTGTTTTTTTTTTACAAAATGTAACAAGAGCCTGCAATGAGGCCATGACATTTATTTACTCAGCAGTGACTGCAAAAGACCTGGCCCAGATTAGCAAATGTATGCCTGTTTATCTGTCTGCCACTCCCTCGGTTTCACAGCACAGGAGACCCTCTGGCTTACACTTCAGCCAAAGCATTTCTACTGCTAGAATAAAAAAAAATTCTAGCTGTCGCGTCAAGAATTTTCAATTCTATTAAGGACACGGAGGCGAGGATTATGCTTCTCTTTCTATGCTTATTAAACACAGCAGCCAATCAAAAGACAGTATAACAAAGAAAACATATCCCAACATGCAATGTATTTCGTCATCACCATAGAGACTATAAATCATATATAATCAGGCGAGGATAAGGAACTTCCTCTCTCTTTGCGAATACTGAACCAACAAAGTCAACAAGTAAAGTCTATAAATGAACAGATCCAAAGTAGTAATCTCCAAAAATCCAAGTGACTTAATAAGTACAAGAATTCCAGAAGTAGAACATGTCAGAAATCCAGCGAATGTCCAGATCATCATTGTTTCTGGTCGAATCCTAAGAAAAAAGGAAACATAACCAGTCATAGACTACGGCAAGATCATAGCGATCAACATCATAGCTAAACATATGTAATGGGAGGGAAATGCAATAAAACAGGACTATAAATATAAATAAATTGAGATACTCAACTCTTAAATTCTAATTTATTCCTGTAGTCCGGGTGGGATAATCCTCGCCTCCGTGTCCTTAAGAAAATTGAAAATTCTTGATGCGACAGCTAGAATTTTTTTTATTCTATGTCAGGACCGGAGGCTCAGATTATGCTAGTTCAAAGCTGACTTACCACCACTGATGCTATATCCAATATGGGCTTGTAATAGAAGGTCTTGAATGTCGACTCGGCAGACCAGTCCGCTGCTCTCATAATATCTTCTAACCTAACTCCCAAATTGAAGGATTTCTACGCCATAGCCCTGCGAACAGAATGAGCCCCGAAGTTGGAAACATCAATGCCTGCTTCAGCCAGAATCCATCTAATCCATCTTGCTAAAGTAGCAGACGAAACTGGATTGAAAGGCTTCTGAAGAGCAATGAAAAGTTGACCCCCAGGGTCTCTCCTGATCTCTTCTGTAGCTGCCTCATAAGCTTTTAAGCACTGTACTACACATAGTTTGGGGTTATGTGGAAAGGCTGGATAGGAAACTGAAGAAGTACCAGTCTTAGTGCGTCTGAAAATAGAAAAGGAAACTCCTGAAGGAGAAAAAATCCTTCCTGCTAGATCCAGAGCTCTAACATCCGATACTCTTTTACAAGAGATTAGACACAAAAGCAAGGTAAGCTTGGCCGAAAGTTGTTTACGTGACAAAAATCTATTATAGGGCCAGGAAGAAATAAACGAAAGAGCTATGTTAACATTCCAAAGTGACGAGTAACGAGGAAGAGGAGGTTTGGCAAGCCAAATACCTCTCATCAATTTGCAAACTGCAAAGTGTTCACCAATCGGTTTACCTGAGACTGGAATGTGACCAGCCGAAATAGAGGATCTATAATTATTTACAGATCTGTAAGCTAGGCCTGAAGCTGCTAGGGAAGCTAGAAAATTAACTACGAGATTGACATCAGCACTAAAGGGATCTAAATCACGTTCCGCACACCAATGAACCCATCGCTTCCAGGCGGAGGCATAACATTTATGTGTGCTGGATGACCATGCCTGATGAATGAAGTTTGAAGCTTGTTCAGAAATGCCTGGCAGGAGCCATTGTCTCCGGACATTTTCCAAGCTACCAACTGTAACTTGCTCGACACAATCAGAGGATGAGGATTCCCGAGAGGGTCCAGCAACACATTGTATTGCAGTGGAATCAGAAGGGGAAATCACATAATAAGTCCAGAGATAGGGGAAACCACGTCTGAGCTCCCCAAAGGGGGGTCACAAGGGTGATTCCTGATCTCTGGCGGTGAACCTGGGACAGAACTTGAGGGATCATGCTGAATGGGGGAAAGGCATATCCTCGATAAAGGGACCAGTCCTGAAGAAAAGCATCCGTGGCCACTGCTTCCAGATCTGGTCTCCAACTGAAAAATAGGGGAAGTTGACGGTTCAGTCTTGAGGCGAACAGGTCTATCGAAAACGGACCCCACAACTGGTTCAGATACCGAAACACTTCTGGAAGGAGTCTCCAATCGCTGTCATCCCGCAGGAATCTGGAGTTCCAGTCCGCCACTGTGTTGTTCACCCCTGGCAGATGTTCCGCAATTACTGAGATGCGGTGCTGAAGACAGATTTGCCAAAATTCTTTGGCTATCTGAGTAAGAGTCCGAGACCTCATACCACCCAACTTGTTCACATACCTGACCGCAGATATGTTGTCCATTCTCAAAAGAATGCAACAATCCGACCTCAAGGGCGATAAACTTCATATTGCAAAGGAACCGGCTAGCAGTTCCAGACAGTTGATGTGGAGGTGAAGTTCCTCTTCCGACCAATGTCCTCCCGTGGTCAGAGATCTGCAACATGCTCCCCAGCCACATCTGCTGGCATCCGACTCTAGAATCACATCCGGCGAGGAGCCGAATATTGCCCGGCCATTCCAGGCTTCCATATGATCCAGCCACCAAATTATCTCTGATTAGGCCTCCGCAGAGAGAGGAACCTTGTCTGAATAAGAGAGTCCTTTCTGAAGATGCGAGATCTTGAGACGCTGAAGAGCTCTGTAGTGAAGGGGACCCGGGAATGTAGCCTGAATCGAGGAGGATAAAAGACCTACCATCCGGACTAAGCTCCTCAAGGACACTCTCTGGTTGGATAAAAGAAGACGCAACTCTTTCTTTATATTGCGAATCTTCTGGGGCGGAAGAATCAATTGGGTCTTCATGGAATCTATTTGGAATCCCAAGAATTCCATCTGTTTAGAGGGAAGAAGGCAAGATTTGGGTTGGTTGATCAAGAAACCCAGATTCTGAAGAAGACTGATTGTCCAAGTCAAGTGATCTTGAAGGACTAAAGGATCTTGAGCCATCATTTTCAGATCGTCGAGGTAAACAATCAGGCGTACCCCCTGGCGAGTAGGGATTCTACTACTGGTCTCATCACCTTGGTAAAGCACCAAGGAGCGGAGGAAAGACCAAAGGGGAGAACCTGAAACTCGAAGCATTGGTTCATCCAAAAAAATTGAAGAAAACGCCGATGGGGGGGAAAAAATAGGAATGCTCAGATATGCATCTTTTAAATCTAGGCGAACCATCCAATCTTCTTCTTGAAGTATGTCTCTTAAAAGATGAATTCCCTCCATTTTGAAATGCCTGTAGACTATCCAGGCATTGAATTCTTTGAGATTGAGGACTAGCCTTGAACCGCCGCCTTTCTTGTCTACAAGGAAGATGGGGCTGATAAATCCTTTTGAATGGGGATCCGAAGGGCAAATGGCTCCTTTTTGGAGGAGAGAAAGAATCTCTGAACTTATCACCTCTTGGTCGAGACGGGAAAAATGGGGAGGGGGAGGGAAAAACCGTTGGATGGGGGATTGCTAAAACTCCAACTTGAAACCTTGAATGGTCTCTAATACCCAAGGGTCCCTGGTCAATTTTTTTCCATTTTAAAAGACATGTCTGGACCCTGCCCCCAAGAATCATTTCTGAGAAAGGAATGAGTTTCACCTGAATTGGAGGTATCTTGGGAGAACACCTGTTGTCCCTTGTAGTAGTTCTTGCGGAAATGAGATCTCTCTCCGCGGGGACGTGAGGGATAGAAAGTGGAGTCCGCTTGCTGGTCTCTGTAGTACCCACGGGCAAAGGATTCGTGTCTTGGACCCTGATAGTAGGAACGGCCTGACGAGAGGCCTGCATATGTCCGGCCCTCCGAAAAAGAGTTTCTCTGAAAATCTTTTTTAGGGATAATTGTGCCTTGTCCATTGAATTGAAGGTAGCTGCAAATTTAGATAAATCTTTAATGAAAGGTGCACCGAAGAGGAGACCTTGAGCAACCTGACCTGCTTCGGAGGATGCGAGTTCTTTTAGCTGGGGATCAATGCGCATCAAAATAGAGCGTCTTCTTTCTGTAGATATTGCTACGTTAACACTACCTAGGAGGCAAATAGCTTGCTGAGCCCAACCCACGAGTTCATCTGGGTCAATGGCTGTGTTAGATTCTTTAGATACATATGCCAATTCCAAAAGTTTTGCTAGGGGACCAGAGAGATCAAGACGTTTGTCTTGACAAGATCTCCACGCTCGGTCTAGACCCTTCTTGGGGTCCTTGGCCTACTTTTTCATAAAAGTAACCATCGTAGGGTCAATATCAGGTGTGTCAGTGACCTTACCATCCAGATCCGGTCTAGGGCATTCAGCTCGAAGTCTTGCTCTGACATCCTTGTCGAAGCTTGCCCTGATGTGTTCCTGCATGTATAGAGCTACTTCTGGGGGAGGGGTCCAGTTGGAGGATCGAGGGTCGACAATGTCTTCTGGATTAAAGGTAAGTACTCGGGGTGTCTTAGGAGAAGGGTTCTTAGCCTTGTCTGACCTCTTATGTTTACTAGGGCCAGGACGCTCGCTCCGAGCAGAGTCAGGTTCGGAGTCTGAAGAGACCTTAGGAGAGGATTGATCAGATGACTGGTCTGTCTCCTGAGCCTCCTGTAACTTGGAAGAGCAATAACCATATTCTTTCTGGATGGAGGCAGTTAACTTTTCAAAAAGTTCTGAATGTGCCATTTTTTGGACTTAGATTTGCCCTTGGAGGTAGAGGGTTGGCTCATTTGGGCATCTTCAGAAGGTGTAATGGGAGGGAGCCATCCCTTATGGCTCTCAAAGCTCTCAAAGTGTTGGGTAAGGGGTCCCAAGGCTTTTGCTAGAGCCTTATTCACAGATAGCTGGACGCTATTTTCCAGGGTACCCACCAGATTTTCTTCAAATGATGGGGCGTCTTCTCCAAAATATTCCTCCTCCTCATATGCAAATGAGTGAGCCATTATTACAGTAGTCAGTCTGAGGAACTGAAATCTATGGTAGTCAAAGACTACAGTCAGGGGGAGTGCAAAAAAAACCAGCAGGCTAGAGGGCACCAAAATATATATAGCGTGGAGGGAGCAGCCTGCAGCACTCTAGGTAGAGCCTATGATAATTTTCCAACCCTGGGCCAATCAGAAGGTCCCAGGGCGTATGGGAACTTTAATATTTAGAATGCAGGAGTACTCAGCTCAAGATGTTGGAAAAAACTACAGTGATAAGGGGGGAAGAGGCGAGGAGCCTCTAGCGCGCAATCGTTCTGCCGTCTAAAACCGCCAAAACCTTTGAATGGAAGGTAAAGGGCGGTGACGAGCAGGAACAGTCGCATGCGTGCGCATGCGTGAGAGAGAGACGGCACTCCAGGTCCCGAGGGACTGAAAATAGCTATGGGCAAAGCCTCGTAGAATGATCCCGCTCCACAAGAATGTGCCCAAATCAATACGACGAGCGCGCGCTAAACAAACAAAGCAGTGCGATATATAAGAATGAAAAAAGCACTTAGCTGGCTGCAGCAGCAGCAAAGAAAGAGGAAGTTCCTTATCCTCGCCTGATTATATATGGTCTATAGTCTCTATGGTGATGACGAAATACATTGAATGTTGGGATATGTTTTCTTTGTTATACTCTCTTTTTAATAAATCATAGAAAGAGAAGCATAATCTGAGCCTCCGGTCTTGACACAGAATTACCAGTCGCAAAACGGTTGTCTTTTCACAAAAAGTATGGGGAATGTTTTTCTTGAAAATAAAGTTTGGGCACATTGTGCCTCTCATGCCCCGCCCATTTCGACCACTACGTTGCAGAGCCATTCCACACACATGGGGCCAGATGTAGCAAAGGGTTTTTCCCATTCTGTGTCAATGGGAAAATGTGTTCGTTCATATGGCCCTTGGCTCGGCTCTCTGTTAATTTTTTGGTTCGTCTACCTCTAGGAAGGGGTCTTTTATTGTTCACTCTTCGGTGATGCAATGCGCCAGCTATTGCCAATAAAGCAGTAGTAAACAGTGATGTATAGCCTTCCCTTATCAATACCAGAGTATAGAGCTCGGCTCGCGAGTCAGTCCTTTGTCTGTCTCAGCAACGTTGACACTGAAGTCCCGATGGCACTTGAATGCCAAGGCGCTAAAAGAATCCTCTTCGCCGCGTTCCGTTGGCTCCGCCTTCTACGGAGTAAGCTTCGCCATCTCCAGGCAACCGATACGAAATCCCTCCAACCGCAGATGCCCATTTTTCCCGGCATGCCACGGGTGCGACTTCCGGCGTACACTGGTTGCTAGGTGAGAGCAGACGAAAATTGTCAATCAGAGCAGCTCGTGCAACCTGTGAGTAACGCAAGTTTAATTCAATTTATTGCGTTAAAGTAGGAAAAATTGTGGTCAGAGCATGGGAGATAGGACCATATGGCTGTACGGAGAGATGTGTGAGGGCGGGGTGTTAAGACCAAGAACAGTCAAGAATAGAAAAGGTAAAGCAGCGTGTGCATCAAAGATACGTGTTAGGACGAGAAATTAAAACTGGAATAGGCAGGAGAGATGATGGAGGCAAAATACGGGAGTCTGAAAATAGGGTGGTATTTGCTTTGGAAGTGCTAGAATGGAAGAGGATCAGAACTGGAAGAAGCATTATATTTTGCAGAAACGTGGACAGAGACGATGGAAAAGTTGTGTAAGAAGGGATGGGTATTTGTAGGGACGTAAGGATTTTTGAGAACGAACGAGAGGGTTCACGAGAATTATTTATGTTAATATCGCCGGTATCTTGTTAAGTTTAACAGATCACATGTGTCAGGCACTCATCATTTCGAGTCCTGAGTTTTCCTTTATCAAATCAGTACATGGTGGGAGGTGTTATGGTTTAGTTGCGTTCAATTAAATCAACCAAACTATCATCGCTGGTAACCATTTTTTTAAATAAATATGTAGAGTTTGTTAAAGGAAAGCCCTTAATGTTGTGCTGTGGTTTGAACCGTATGACAACCTGTTATGCTAACTGTGCAAAATATGTTTAATTTTAATTAGCAGAAAGTCTATTGGTGGTATCTGTTTTGTACATGTAGCCCGTGTCCAAGTCCAAAGACGTAAATGCTACATCTGAATCATGCTGAAACCGTTTGCAAACGGTTAACTTCTGTTTTCACAAATGCGTTGCTTATTCTTGCTCGTACATTTGTAGATTTAATTCCATTAGTTTAATTGACAAATTATGACGTGTTTCTCAAAGAAGCCATACCTATTTAAAAATTCAAATAAAACGTTTTTTGAAAGATCGTAACCATAGTGCTCACACACAGGAGAGAGCTGCAGAAGGAGGGCAGAGAGCTTTGATATTCTGCCTGATATCAAGGAGAGGCAATGACTAGGAAAACAGACTATAGGTGCAACCTACAGGAGAGGAACTCAGTGGGGCCTGTAAGGTCCTTCTAATCAGAGGGAGACTCGGGCCTTACAGGAGAGGTTAAGGAAGTTTGTTTTTTGAATGGAGAGCAACATGCTGCCTGTGGGGGTAAGCAGTCTTTATTTATGCGTTTGTGTGCTTTTCACCTCTTCTAAGAACACAGATCGTTGGAGTGTTGAGTAAACCTAGATTTCGTTTTTGACACAAATAATAGGATTCAAGTAGCCTCAACAAATAAATAATGCCCTCTTATTCATTCATACTCTACTTTCGAAGGCTTGTGACCTGGCAGGAGCCTTCTATCTCACAAGACTTGAGATAAAGAGATCAGGTCGCTTTAAGAAGTAAACATAAAATGTGGAGTACTGTAAATTTGAAATAAATCAACATGTATTAACTGCAGCCACGATAGTAAAAAGTCAGTAAAACATGCTTTAGTGCTTAGCAGATACGTAAAGCAAAAAGCAAACACAAATATTTTTAAAAACTGTCAAATTAAAACATTCTTTCATTTCTTTAAATACATTCTTTATTGGTTTCTTCCAAAATAACAGAAACAGACATATCCTCAATAGTCATCATCAACTATGTCACAGAGAGAATCAGCAGGTACATTATAAGCAAATCTAAACCATTGTACCCAAATCGATCTCCTTTATGAACACAGGACGTGGAGCCCAGTCACCCCCAGGAGACTTAACAGGGCAACACAATAACCCACTGAAACACAACAAA
This sequence comes from Pleurodeles waltl, assembly GCF_031143425.1. NCBI lineage: Eukaryota > Metazoa > Chordata > Amphibia > Caudata > Salamandridae > Pleurodeles > Pleurodeles waltl. The sequence continues at coordinate 739,109,736 of NC_090450.1, read as the reverse complement.
TCATCAGCCGTTCCTGCAGAGTACCCTTAATCTGTGGAGGAGCGCAGTCGGGAGCCCCCGGGGTCCAACATCCTTTCACTTTAGGTAATTTCCCCATTTCTAAAAAAAAAAAAAATTCTCTTTAATGAGCTCCGTGTTTGATTGATGTCATGCTCAAATGGAACTCCTTATTGTTGTTGGATTGTCTTCTCCTAAGAGGGAACATATATTTTTGGTTGATTCCGGTATCAAGTTTCATTACATGAGTGATGTTATTATACTAAGGCCAGCCTTCTAAACCCTATCTCCGATTCTCTTACAGAGTAGTCCTCTGTACCCACACTCCTAACTCGATCCAAGTGTAACACTTGGATTCTGCTTCTCAAACAAGAGTTATTCTTTCCTGGGAGTACACAAGATTTGCTAGGAGGGTTCATTCCACTTCAGATAGTGGGGATACCCAGAGATGGAACAACCTCTCTCTCAAACCAACCAGCAGAGTCAGTGGTGATAAACTCCATGCTTAACCCCCTTTTCATTACTTCTTCCAAGTGATCCCGCGTTTGCTGTTTAGGGATCTGTCTACCTTAATTGTTTTTCTAAATTTAGTTGGAGCAATGAGAAGAATTGGTGGCTTCTTGAAAGTTATTATGCTGTCCTTCCTGGCGTATGAGGGAACCACGTGGTGGCTCTCAAGATGTGCATTAAGCACTGATTGATTCTTGGAGACAAACCCATTTGTAAAACTATAGAATTAGTCCTTGATTTTGTAGTTATAATTATATAGTTCCATACACCTAACAAAGCACTAAAGCACGTTTGCAGAAAGTTAGCTTGCTGATTTATGAGGCTGCTTTCAATGTTTTGCATTTTTTTGCATGATGGCTAGGCTTGTGCTCTTGCTCTTTGGCACAAGACATTGGCATACTCAAGCAAAATTGAGATGTAGGGCACACTGGCCTTAAATGTTAGTGTATGATTTACAGAAGTATAGGGAGGCCTTACCCACTCCGTATGTGTATGGTATATACTCTTCAAAGACATCATTACAGCTACACGCCTGCTCATATAAATGGGTGCCGCAGATTTGTGAAAATGGACACAGCTATAAATTCAGATGCTTCTTATCTTTAGATTACTCTGTATCCTAGAGGCTAAAACCAATTCAATATGGAGTGAGCAGTACCACCACTGGGAGAGGAAACCTTAAATAAACATGCTGTGCAGTCAACTCAGGAACGGCAGAAGATCTGCCTGTAGAAATGGGAATTGTGCAATCTGACATGGTCTATATTCCCTGGGGACCATCCACGACCACAAGGGAGCAAATCATGGGACTCGGCATGATACAACCAACCACACTAAATTACCTGATAGGTCCATGAGAACACTGGGAGTACCAACCCTTGTTCAACCAGCCATAGTATTTTACAGAGTAATCCACTCTGGAGTGTCAAGGACCACACCCTAGGAATCTGTAATTATGCAACCTCCTTTGTTGTTTGCTCTGATGATTCTACATCCAGAGCTCCAAGAAGAACACATAGGGCTGTGTACATTTCTACAACTATCCATGGGTATATGCTCTGAAGGAACCACCTAGGTTCAGCAGAAGAGGAACTCATATAAGAGTGGATTATATTACCAGTCCATTGGGATGGGAATGCCCATAGCCATGGGTAGATGTTTTGTGGTGCGTGGCCCCAAGGAAGTAGCATGGGTGGGTACTGTCTCTGTGGGTTGGGCAAGGGTGGGTGTCCCCAGAATATCCTTTAATAAATGACACCATATGGTGAGATATTAAAGAACACAGCATATCTTGCAGTATTTCGAAAGTGTTTGAAATGATGCCTTTTAAAGCACAATGAGCCATGTACAGGCCCGGACTGCTGTGTTTTTTTCCACCAGGTATTTCTTTGGTGATTCGAAGCATTTGGAGGACATTTTTACGTGCAGAGGGCCGCTGCTGGCACCACTCTCACTTTCTCCAACTTCCCCAGGTAATTACAGCAGGCATAGTGGCGTCCCAGGAGAGAGAGTGAGGAGTAAGGCAATAGGGCTGGTTTGGAACACTTTTGTAATGGCTGCTTTTGGCCAGTCCGGTCCTTGTCATGGACATTGGGAATTTGTGATATGATGTTTTGGAAGCATGCCTAACCTGTACAATTGCTGAAAACTAAACATAACATATTTGCATTTAGCACGTGTTTGGATGTTCTCCTTCAGATCACCTTTGAGATAATGTGCCGAAAATGCTGCAATGCTGAGCAAATTGACTAACAACCTTTAAAAATAATTGCATGGATTTTAAAGGCAGTTCTAAATACATTGGAGGAAAGTTATCAGTATACAGACATGGTGCATACGAAGACATTGCCCCACTATAAGTCAACACTGCCCTGACTGTACCTGGCTTTTGCAGGAAAAACCGTAATGGAACAGTCAGCAGGCTAGGTAGACCAGGAAGGCAAACTTTTTTTTTTTGGGTGGGGAAAGGGTTATCGACACAGGCCAGGCAATGAGTGTGGTGATGGGCCCACTTCCACCAGTCAAACGAGCAAGAACTAGCCAGGCTGGTAGACATCATTCCAGAGCCTTGGATCCAGTGCTTTATTTATGCAGGTTGTTGGAGGTTGTGCACGTACCCACACATTATTGGATACTGAAGACATGCTGAAAAAGTCAAAAGAAGGCGGAAGAGAAATATTGGAAAACAATGATAAAGGGGAAAAGATGGGATAAAAAACATAAGAGACAGTGTAGGGTGGTGGAAAAAAGTCATGAAGTGAACTCAAAACAGTGCAGTGTGTTGTTGTTCAACAACCTCCACATGCAGTAGGTCACGCCTCATTGAAGTCCACCTGCGCTGTGAGAACAGCAGGCATGCGGTTCTCTCCCAGTGCTGGAAACGAAAAAGTTGAATTCCATTAAATCACATTGGGTAAGGCATTACTTGGCATTAATTTAGTCACTGCTGAGGTTTTACAGGGTTAGAAACTGGGTACTCTGCATTATTATCCCCAAAATAATCAAGGTTTAGAAGTATTGCTGGTGACTAGCTTTTTCCAAAGGTATGCACTGGTGGTGCTGAAGGCTGTTAAAAATAGTTGGGACCATTAACTTGGTTGTTTTTACGCCCATTGTCGAACTGTGGTCTCTTGGTTTGTTTCCTTGCCTTTGCATTCCCACATTAGGCCCCATGTGGTCTCTTGTCCCAGTGTCTGTGACTTTGCCAAACCTTCACTGCCTGTGTCCATGTCCCTCTAGTCCAGTGGTCTTCAAGCTTTTTAATGCTGAGCTTACCAGTGTCTTTGATAGTCTTCTAGTGTCGGTATTATATCCCTGTGTTCTAGTGGTATTATCCCTGTGGGAGGGCTCCCCTACCAGTATTCATGTGTAAGTGTAGGTGCCTAGTGTCTGGGTCCCTTTGGCAGTTTTCCTGTGTCAGAGTTGGTCCTCCAGAGTCAGAGGCCCAGGGGTCTATTCACAAACCACATTTTGTAATACGTTTAGTAGTACTACAGCAATACTGCACATACTTCAAAGTGCTGTTCACCTAAGTACATGTCTACTCCTCTGCCTATCCTATTTTTTTATGTGCGGAGACCTCCCACCTGACAGCAGCAATCTCTGCCCTTGTACACCTATGTTTTAATAGTAAATGTGGAAGGGGCAGGGAAGTGAGAGGAAAATGCTGAATACTTGTTACTAATTGAGAGGGGATTAGTGACGAGCAAGTCAAGACAGGGAGGGGTTTAGGGAGGTTCATGCAACCACCTGCAAAAGAGTAAGCTCATTCTTATTTGTAAGCTACACTTCTAAAGTTCACACTGCCAAAAATAATCCAAAACAGTTGTAAATGTACTGTAGCTCAAACCTGGAGTACCATACCACACGTCTAGTTAAAGGTACTGCAACACCCTCCCACAGAGAATAAAGGAGACAGAGACTCAAATAACACCCGTAGGAAAAAGAAAAAGAAAAAAAAAAATATATATATATGTGTTTAACCTCTTAGCTGCTGGGCCTTTTCCCCCCCGAGTGCTGAGCCCTTTTATGGCTATCTGGGGTAGTTCGCGTTTAGGCCTTCATAACGTTTTGTCCACATAAGCCATCCATGCCAAATTTGCCTCCTTTTTTTTAAACATCTTAGGGATTCCAAAGGGACCCAGAGTTTGTGGTTTCCCCTGGTGAGACCAAGAAATTAGCCAAAATACAGCAACAATTTTGTTTTTTCCAAAACAATTGGAAAAAAGGCCTGCTGAATAAGGCTAGTGTTTTTTTTTTTTTCCCTGAAAATGGCACCAACAAAGGGTTTGCGGTGCTAAAATTCCCAGTTTCCCAGCTTTCAGGAACAGGCAGACTTGAATCAGAAAAACACATTTTTCAACACAATTTTGGCATTTTATTGAGATATACCCCATTTTTACTATTTTTTTGTGTGCTTTCAGCCTCCTTCCAGTTAGTGACAGAAATGGGTGTAAAACCAGTGCTGGATCCCGGAAAGCTAAATATTTTTGAAAAATAAACAAAATTCTGAATTCAGCAAGGAGTCATTTTTGTAGATCCTACAAGGTTTTCCTACAGAAAATAACAGCTGAAATAAAAAAATATTGAAATTGAGCTGAAAATAACAGCCATTTTTCTTCATGTTTTACTCTGTAACTTTTCCCTGCGATGTCAGATTTTTTTAAAGCAATATACCGTTACGTCTGCTAGACTCTTCTGGTTGCGGGGATATATATAGGGCTTGTAGGTTCATCAAGAGCCCTGGGTACCCAAAGCCAATAAAGGAGCTGCACCTTGCAATAGGTTTTCATTCTATACCGCGTATACAGCAATTAATTTGCTGGAATATAAAGAGTGAAAAATAGGTATCAAGAAAACCTTTGCATTTCCAAAATGGGCACAAGATAAGGTGTTGAGAAGCAGTGGTTATTTGCACATCTCTGAATTCCGGGGTGCCAATACTGGAATGTGAATTATAGGGCATTTCTCAAATAGACGTCTTTTTTTACACACCGTTTTACATTTGGAAGGAAAAAATGTAGAGAAAGACAAGGGGCAATAACACCTGTTTTGCTATTCTGTGTTTCCCCAAGTCTCCTGATAAAAATGGTACCTCACTTGTGTGGGTAGGCCTAGTGCCCGCGACAGGAAATGCCCCAAAACTCGACGTGGACACATCACATTTTCCCAAAGAAATCAGAGCTGTTTTTTTTTACAAAGTGCCTAGCTGAGGATTTTGGCCTCTAGCTCAACCGCCACCTAGGGAAACCTATCAAACCTGTGCATTTTTGAAAACTAGACACCTAGGGGAATCCAAGATGGGGTGACTTGTGGGGCTCTCACCAGGTTCTGTTTACCAGAATCCTTTGCAAACCTCAAAATGTGGCAAAAAACACTTTTTCCTCACATTTCGGTGACAGAAAGTTCTGGAATCCTAAGAAACCACAAATTTCCTCCTACCCAGCGTTCTCCCAAGTCTCCCGATAAAAATGGCACAAATAGCACCTAACTTGTGTGGGTGGGCCTAGTGCCTGCGACAGGAATGGATCACACAAGGCCAATGGTAGTCCTTGCATGAGGGCTACTGTTAACCCTGGAGTGATCCATTCCTGATGCAGGCACTAGGCGCAGGCACACAAGTGGGGTTGTGTTTTTATAAGGACAAGTGGAGAAACACTGGGTGGTAGAAATTTTGAGGATCCCTGCACATTCCTGTAGTTTTTGTGATGAAAAAGCAAGGAAAAACTGTTTTTAATCAAGGTTTCACTTTTGCTGGGTATTCTGGGTAAGAAAACGTTGTGAAATCCAAACACGCCACACTTCCGTAGACTGCCTTGGGTGTCTAGTTTTCAGAAATGTCTGGGTTTGGTAGGTTTCCCTATATGACTGCCAAGCCCAGGACCAAATACTCAGGTGACTGTAACAAAACGGGGCTGTTTTGTGGTAGGTAATTTTGATGTCCCCACAATCCGTTTTGGGTACTTCCCTGTTGTGGTCACTTGCGCACACTCACTAAAGTGAGGCAGTTATTCGCTGGAGACTTAGTGGAACGCTGAGTGTTAGAAAATTTGTGGATTCCTGCAGATCCCTGGACTTCTGCTCACTGAAATGCAAGGCAAAAGTGTTTTTTAAGCACATTTTGTGATTTCAAGGGGATTCTGGGTGAAGGAAAACTGGTGAGAGCCACGCAAGTCCTGCACCCTTGGACTCCCCTGGTACTAGTATGTTAAAGTTAACCCATCACTCACACTGGTTGGTTTTTAGCACATCCAGAAATTATGGTTTCAAAGCATGAACACTTATCAAAGTATCTGAATATTGAAACCAAGCCTTCTGAAGGTGGGCCATAAAGCCACGTCGAGGCACCAACCTCTTTATGGTCCATTCACACGTCATTCACGCACAACAAACAACCCTTTCATACCGCCGGCCACGGACCCAATCCAACCAATCACTGCACTCACATTAACTTACCGCTGCCAGACAAGGGCCCATCCCATTCACACACCACAGAACAGAATACGTTTGACTACATTTTACCACCTTTCAAGTAACCGCCTCTTTCTTCCTGAACATTACCGAATGCATGCGTAACAAACCTTTACTAATGACTCCCATGACAGCCATCCGACGCTCAGGAAGACATGTTTTTCATACGCCTTTAATGCACTCACTGTGCTAAATCCAACTCCTTCCAGTTTGTGGATGCAAGTTGGGGGTGTCTGAGTATGCCGTACAAATAGATTCCTCGAACTGAGTGAGCATATCTACCTTTGAAATTAAGGGAGACATGCTGGGGGAATTTTCGTGATGTTCCCTAAAGAGAAGATCATTGGCTATGAAAAAGGGTAGTGTTTGGCACACAGTGGAGTCCGGTGAGAACGTAGCATATGTCCCAGCCAACATTATGTGCAGTGCTGTGACTGTAATGCACTTATCATACAGCAAACTGAACATCTACTAAGTTCTGATGGAGGATGAACATGAAAAGCAGGTCAAACACTGACCCATACTTGTCATTGTCCTTCAGTGCTGGGATGGCACCAATGTGTTTGAATCCATAGGTGTAGATGATGTACATCTGTACTACCTTTACTATCTGCCTTCTGCCTGTGCGATATCCCTGTGAAGGTACACCTACCATACACTTTCCTTACCCATTCATGTCTCTGTTCTCATCAGAGTCCTGACTAATCCTGTATAATTGCCAAATGAACCTATACTAGATTGTTGATGCAAGTTGGGGGTGTCCAAGTATGCCTTGGGAGGTCTATTCCTCAAAATGAGAGAGCATATCTACTGTTGAAACTAAGGCAGATAATCTGGTGAAGAAACCCTAAGCTCTCTAAAGTATAAAAAGTCAAACAAATATCCTGTGGGACTCATTCACCAACACTTCTACTTTAGCTTTGAAAGTGAAGCTACAAATTGAGTTTGCTCAATTTCAAACCAGTAGAAATATTGGTGAATATGTCCGACAGGACATTTGTTTGACTTATTACACTTACTCTGGTTCTCGTTGGCAATCATGGCGGTCCTTGTGTAGTATACTTGTTCCCTAACAAGCACTTCAAAATTCAGTCATGCTTTTAACATTCTGCCACACAGAGTACTCCGTGACAATGTGGCATATGTTCTGTCCACTAGTATATGCAGTATGGGGACTATAATGCACATTAACTGAACAGAACACCTACCACGTTCTGACAGTGGATTTATGTCTCAAGCAGGCCATAAGGAAGTCCATGATTTCCTGAAGTAGATGAAGTATAATTCTGTGTCTCCTTGCCTAACAAAGCAGTGGCCCATGGACGTTCGGTATCCATGCACTGCCACTGAAAGGATTACCCAACGGCAGCTCCACCTCAGTCGATTTCCCAGAACTTTGCTTTAGTATGATACAACATAAAGCAAGTAGGGACACAGGGGACTGGTTGTGATGGGCACTGGGGACAGTAATACCGACTTTCCTGCCGCTTTCCATGCTTCGAGGACACTTTACAGCGACGGCATGGATGATCCTTTTTGGGTGTTTTAGGAATGCGATCAGCAAAGTGTTGCTCCTGAAGCCTTGCCACATTCTCCAGAACATGAGGTGGAGGCTGCTGCTGCTTCTGTAACAGCAGTGAGGCTTTCAATTACAGACAACTGGAAATCAAGGAAAGTCATGAGTCTTCCTGTGGTTGTCTGATGGTAAACAACATACACATTGTATGTTGCCATCTGGATCAGGTGGGTAAACAGTTTCTTGTACCGAGTGCGAGTTTTACGACACGCATTGTATGTTTGAAGAACCTGGTCATTCTTGTCCCCTCCACCCATGTACGTATTGTAATCAAGTATACAGATGGGCTTGTGGACTTCGGCCATCTGACCCCAAACTGTGATTGGGGAAGTGCTCTCATCATGAATTGTAATGAGCACGTATAAATCACGCCTATCCAAGAACTTGACTGCGAGCAGTTCGTTGGAACGCAATGCAGTACTCTGGAATTTCTGGAGCTTCTTGCAAACAAGCTCCTGCGGGAATCCTTTGCGGTTACAACGAACTGTACCGCAGGCCACAGTGCCAGATTTGTAGAGCTCACTGAACAGCTCTACTCCTGTATAGAAATTGTCCACATAAAGGTTATAACCTTTGTGAAGAAGTGGCTGGACAAGTTCCCATAAATCTTACCCGTGACCCCTAAGGCGGGAGGGCAACCAACAGGGTTTAGGGTAGAGTCCCTCCCTGTATACACTCTCAAGCTGTACACATAGCCAGAAGAGCTCTCACACAGCATGTACAGCTTTATGCCACAGTGAGCTCTTTTGCTCGCAATGTACTGTCTGAAAAGCAGCCGTCCTTTGTGCAAGATCAAGGACTCTTCGACTGCTATTTTCTTATCAGGAGTATAGATCTCTGGAAACCTCACAGACAAATGTTCCACAGCAGGCTGAATTTTGAACAACCTGTCATGGTCTGGATGGTTCCTGGGCAATGCAGCAGAATTGTCCTTGAAATGCAGCATGCGCTGCAGTAGCAAAAAACAATATCTTTTCATGTATGGTGCAAAGATGGGGGTTACCCAAACTGTGCAAGTCTTCCAGTAGGACTGCAAGGTGGGTTTCTGCACTAACCCCATTTTGAGCGTAAGGCCCAAAAATATCTTCAGCTCCACCAGTGAAGTTGGAGTTCACTGGTGTGCCCTAGAACCAGGCCCTAGAGTGCCTCCATGCTCCCTCCGAAATTGGTCTGCTAGCAAATTTGTTTGCTGCACAATTTCCTGAAGGAAGTCAACATCCAAAAAAAGATGGACGTAGTCGACTGGCAAAAAGTTGGCCATGTCGACTTTACATCCAGCGTCACCAGTAAAAGGTGGAATTTGGGGCTGAACTAAATTGGGGGGCTGCCAAGAGAGCACTCTCTCTATGCTTGCGGCCGCACGCACCTGCTCTCTGGGTTTGGCTAATCCGCTGTTGCCCCGCTGCACAGACTGTGCTTGAAAAGAGACAGCATGACTGTCGTCATCGACTCCCTCAGAATCACTGGAAGAGGTGCCGTCAGAAAGAAAGGACTCCGCCGACTGAAAAATCACTCCCAGATTCTGCCCCATTGTCCTCTCCCTCAAATGCTGTCTCAGTCTCTGATCCTGCCTCAGAGCTATCCTCCATAACCTGAGTTAGCGCTTCAGCAGCAGTCATCCAACAAGACGCCATCTTTGCTACTGGCTAAACTGTCCCTCTAAAGTACTAGCCTACATAGAAGGCAGATAGAGTCACAAAATTGCTTGTGGGTGTGTGTGATGTGTCCAGTAGTAAATGTCATCACCTTACCTTCACTTCTTCTCTGATTCAGCAGATTCTCCAAAGACCTTGAAAACAACAAAACAAAAAAAGACACACTATTACTTCACCTTACCACATACTTATCATCACAGCCTTTAGCGCTGGTGGCACCCAGTGCGACAGTCATTTTTGGTGCTCTGCCTCCCATGACCACCTCTTCTAATTCCCTCAGTACCACCCAGCAAAAGTGCCCCTCATATCTCCACAGCCCCCCTCCACATACATTTCATTTGTTTTAAAGCACAGGTAATGCCTGGCTTTACTAATCCACTCAGCTAAATAAAGGTATATCCTTTGCAGCAGGCATATAAACCATCTGCGCTACTTTATGACGTCACAAGCCATGCATGTTCAGAAGCCCGTTTTTGCGGGCAAAACGCGTTATGCGAGTAATAAACGCTATGACTGCATCAGCTTGAGAGCGCATCATTTATTGTTTGCCTTGAGGTTGGAATTAATTGCCAGATTGCTCCGCTGGCGGAGATGCACCACCCCCCCACGGGTACTTACTTCAGGAGGAGCAACTGTTGGTTGCAATATATATATGTATCCAAAATAATTATTCACTGCACTCCAAAGAATCCTTTATAGCGTTTATTGTTCAAACAAGCAGCAACCACCAACGCGTTTCAACTCCACTTGAGTCTTGAACAAAACTCAAGTGAAGTAGCTGCTTGTTTGAACAATAAACGCTATAAAGGATTCTTTGGAGTGCGGTGAAGAATAATTCTTTTGTATACATAAATATTTCGAGGGTGGTCTCCTCTGTCACCGGCACCAGTAACTGAGTGCACCGCGATCGTGATACTGACGTTTTGCTTGGAGATATATATATATATATATATATATATATATATATATATATATATATATATATATATATATATATATATATATATATATATATATATATATACACACACATACATATCTACAGAGATTTGTCTCTCTACATCAATTCTTTTTTTTTTTAATACATGTGTGTTTTCCATGGGGCCAATCCTGACCCCATGGCAAAGCACACATGTAAAAAAAAAAAAAAAAAAGCGTTTGCAATACAATGGGTCTCGCGTTTGCTCGAGTTAAAGCTATTAGCGTTGTAAACCCCTAACCGGAATTTTTTTGCCACATAAACTGAAAAGTAAAACAGTTTTACATAAGCGAGACAACGGCCGCTATGAGCGCAAAGCGAACACACAAAAGAAAACAGAATTTCGATTGCAGTGAAACATATTGGCAAAAGTGCAATTATCCATGTAACTGGCAAAAGTGCAATTATCCATTTACCTAGGAGTGCCTTTCACTAATTAAATCAAGCTAATTGTAAAAGGCAAGCCCACAAACCAACCAAACTGATGGGCTTCACATGGGCCCACAAACAGATTACACCATGGACAGAGCGCTTTGCGCTCGTCCCTAAAAAATGACCCCAAAGGGGGTCAGCCAAAGGGCTGACCCCAACATTTTCATTAAAAAAAAAAAAAAGATATTCCCTGGGGGGTGAAACGGGGAGAAACATTTTTTTTCAAACTTTTGTTTTTTAAATTACAAATATTGACCCCGGGGGTCGGCCCGTGTAGGAAGGGCCGACCCGCCATTTTTTTATGTTAGTGAAAAAAAAAAATATCTGGGGGGCGCAATCGCCCGCCAGAAGATCCCCCAACATCTCTTTTTTTAAATAATATGCCCCCATGGGGGGTGGCAGCTCACTCACACGGGAGCTGACCCTCCCCCCCCCCCCCCCAAACAATATCCCTGGTGCCTAGGCCCGTTTCCTGCCCATGGATCACAGCCGCACTGCAATCCATGGACAGGAAACGGTGCCAGGAAGGCATCGATGGAAAGGGGAGATTCTCCCCTTTCCATCGATGCCTCCCTGGCATCTGGGGAGGCCGTTTTGGCCTTTTTTTCCCCACCAGAGTGGGGAGAGGACGCTCACCTGCCCCTCCGCTGCTCTGGTGGGGGAAAAAGTGACGTCAGCGTGTCACAGAGGGGCAGGTGGGGGCTTGCGGGCGGAGACACGGAAGTTCTTCCGCGTCTCCCGGGATAATTAAAAATAAATATAAAAAAATCCTCTGGTGCATTGCACCGTAGAAATTTTTTAACCCCCTCCCTGGTGTCGGCCACTCACCGTGACCCGCATCAAAGGGGTTAAGGTATGTATCTATGTATGTATGTGTGTGTGTGTGTGTATCTATATATATATATTTGTTTTACTGTAAAATATTTTCCTAACTGTTTTATCCAGACATTTAAAAATATATAATCACTCCTTTAGGTAGGATTTTTTTTTTAAATAAATATTACGTTTTTTTTTATTTTATTCAATTTAAATTAATCAAATAATCATTTCAGAATTTACTTGTGGTAGCATTTTTTGTTTTCTTCTACATGTAAATATCTAAGCTTTACAATAGGGAGATGTGTGGTGGTTTTTCACGATTCCACAGGAGCTCCTGTGTGATCGCTAAAAAAAAGAAAATGACAGCAACCGTTTTTTAAATTAATATTTGGAGATGGAGGTATGCTTGGGCCCCAGAGACCCCATCTCCTAGGGCCAATTATTACAAAAAGGCGACAGGGCACACAGCCCACCTGCCCCTCCGCTGCTCCGGTGGGGAAAAAAGTGACGTCAGCGCGTCACAGAGGGGCAGGTGGGGGCTTGCGGACGGCGACACGGAAGTTCTTCCGCGTCTCCCGGGATAATTAAAAATAAATATAAAAAAATCCTCTGGTGCATCGCACCGTAGAATTTTTTTTTAACCCCCTCCCTGGTGTCGGCCACTCACCGTGACCCGCATCAAAGGGGTTAAGGTATGTGTGTGTGTGTGTGTGTGTGTGTGTGTGTGTGTGTGTGTGTGTGTGTATATATATATATATATATTTGTTTTACTGTAAAATATTTTCCTAACTGTTTTATCCAGACATTTAAAAATATATAATCACTCCTTTAGGTAGGATGTTTTTTAAAATAAATATTAAGTTTTTTTAAATTTATTCAATTTAAATTAATCAAATAATTATTTCAGAATTTACTTGTGGTAGCATTTTTTGTTTTCTTCTACATGTAAATATCTAAGCTTTACAATAGGGAGATGTGTGGTGGGTTTTCACGATTCCACAGGAGCTCCTGTGTGATCGCTAAAAAAAAGAAAATGGCAGCAACCGTTTTTTTATTTTTTTTAAATTAATATTTGGAGATGGAGGTATGCTTGGGCCCCAGAGGGCCAATTATTACAAAAAGGCGACAGGGCACACAGCCCTCCTTCCCAAGCCTTTAAAGGCCCAGGGACCCCAACCCTGAGGCTGAATTTTGTAAAAGAAAAAAAAGTGGTAGGGGGCCGTGCCTCTCCACCCCTGCTGAGCTTTTATAGGCACCAGGGACGCCATCCTGCTGCAGGACTAGTATTCTGTCCTGGGGAGCCCACCCTCGGGTCAGAGTAGCTGGTGGGAGATTTAAACATGCTCGCTCCGGGTGGGAGCAGACTTCAGTTCCACTGCCTGTGCTGCTGCGGGCAGGGAAACTGATATTTCGATATTTCACCTGTGTGGTGGTAGCAAGCATAAAATAGCTACTCCCTCCAGGGGGGAGCTCAACCGGCGCCTGCACCACTTGTGGAGTTGACAGGGTCCCTGTGACTGCACCTGCGACCCAACAATTTGCAGTTTGTAGGTGCCGCAATTGAGCACCGGGGTGTTATGGTTATAGCTTATGGTTGTCATACTACAGAACTATTCTAGGTCATAGCTTGGGTCATAGTATATGGAACGTTGGTGTGATCAGAGTGTATTCTGAGGCTCGCAGTAGAGAGGGAGAAAAGAAGGGGAGCTTACTCGAGGTTGGTGGTTCTGGTACTCCAACCCCCCTTCCAAGCATTAACTGGAGTGTGCATGTTTTATGTGGAGTGCATCTTAACACTGGCAACGAGTAGTGAATAGGATTACAGAGAACTGCCAGCAAATTCAATGGTATTGGCAACTCCAGACAACTACAACAACGCGGCAGGTATTAGGACAATCCTAAACTGCGTGAGAAGGTGAGAGGCGCCCTTTATTACAGGATTTGTTTCTTATTGCGGAATATTACTGCTTTATAGCCTGCACAGTAATAGTTATACGTTGTGACAGTTACCCAGCGCCTGACCTGTTAGTTCATTGCCGCAAGTTACCTGAACGAGCTGACTGCCATGAGCAGCAACACCGGTTATCCACTGCGATATTCTTAATGTGTCAACTTAAAAACGAAGCGGACTTCCCTGTGCGATCCAGTGACATGATTGTGTCGCGTGACGCATGCTGTCTAACGGCCATTTTGGATTGGTGTGAACTAAAGTATCTCCATCGTAAGGAGCATTCAGTGTTGCGTGCCAGCTGCGTTGTGGGTTTGTGTGAAGTGATGCACACACTAAGGAGTATTCCTTGATTGAGCTTATACATATACTTCAACGTGCTGATGTGCACAGCATAGCTAACAACCACAGCAGTGGCATGTTGTTTATTTGTATGTGGTGAGGAGAAGGAGGAGCATCCCTGGTGCTTAAACCCAAGTTCAATGTGCTCACGCACAACATAGCACGTCTCAATCAGTGACCTGGTCTCCCCTCGCTGATGCGCACAGTTTACAGGGAACTAAGTACATGCATTGATACTCCCCACATGCACACATTTTTAATTTTCGTTGGTTCCCACTTTGAATGCTGTCTGACTGGTAACAAATTATTTAAAGTATTATTTTTGAAATTTGTTAATTGTCAACGCTACAGCTAATATGTCTCAGCCCCTACAATTTGTTCCAGAAAAAGGTGATCCATTGTTAAGATGGAAACATTGTAAAAAACCTTTTTGATTCCTATTTATTGGCAATAGGTGGAGAACATTTTTCTACATGGAAGAAAGCTGTGTTACTGCATAACCTAGGGGTTGAAGAGTGGAAGGTGAAACGTAAGATCTTTTTGATATGTCTGTAATGATGTTAGAAGAACACTTTGGGTCTCAAATCATTGTTGTTTTGGGACGACATAAATGCTTTACTAGGGTTCAGGTTAAAATGAAGAAAATTAGGAGCTATATGGTCTCTTTAAAAAAATTAGCACGTACATGCAAATTTGAGATCTTATCGGATTCCTTGATTCGGGATCAGTTGGTTAGGTGCATCAACAATCGAAGGGTTCAAGAGACACTGTTGACACGTAACCCTGATTTGAAGGAAGTGATATAGATTAATGAAGGAACAGAGAATACAACCATGTGGGTGCGGGAAATGAGAGAAGGAACAAAAGGTGATATGCAGGTTATGGGCAGTGCAAATGTATCTGGGAAAGTTGTAAATGTTTGTGGAGTAAATGTACAGCATGCTGTCCATCCAGAAGGTGGGCTATACTTGAATAAAGAGAAAAAAAGATGAAGACAACAAAGGTGATAATAAGATAGTGTTTTAGGTGTGGTAGTTAAGGCCATGTATGTAACAGCCCTGGGTGTTTTGAAAGGTTATTGACGTGCAGGAGATGTGGCAAAAAAGGGCATTACACCAGAATATGTAATGGACAAAAAATGTAATGTGTGGCTGCAATTGAGAGTGACCAAAGTTTTTTATTTTGTGTGTCAAGGATGATGGTACAGTAGATGGGGACCTAATTGTAATGCTTGAGTATGAAATCACAGTAGGAGGAAAAAAAATAAACCTACCGGTTGATCCAGGTTCTCCATACACTGTGGTGGTGGAAAATAATTGAGAGACATTTGATGAAGATGAGATTATTTAAAACCCCCTGATATCAATTGTAGGAAAATGCCTTACATGGATGGTTACACTCTAACATTTTGCCTTTTGTTGATGCTAGTTATGATTGAAAATGTGCTGGGACCCTGCTAACCAGGCCCCAGCACCAGTGTTCCTTCCCTAACCTGTAATTTGTTCCCACAATTGGCACAGCCCTGGCACACAGATAAGTCCCTTGTAAGTGATACCCCTGGTACCAAGGGCCCTGTGACCAGGGAAGGGCTAAAGCATGTATTATGCCACCCTGGGGACCCCTCACTCAGCACATGCACACTGCCTCACAGCTTGTGTGTGTGCTGGTGGGGAGAAAATTACTAAGTCCACATGGCACTCACCTCAGAGTGCCATGCTGTTCTGCTTTCTTGCTCTTATCTCATAACCAAGCTTACAGAACATCTCTGGAATGCCCTTCTGAGTTTAAAGAAGACATTTATTGTTATTATTTCTTCACCGCAAGGTTCTTGAGGGACAAAATTAGTAGATTGGAAGCACACGTTCAAAAGTAGTTGCAGCAATGAAAGCAAAATATATCAAAGTACTTCTCAGTTGCAATGTACACAGCAAATATATGTGATTATATTATAGCATAACTTCAAAGCATAAAAGTCAAAATTCATCACCGTATGGGCAAGGCTGTTAGGCCTATATTCAGCTTCATCTTTCTGGGGTCTGCAAGTTGATGACTCCGGTCAACTGCGAGAAAGATTTTCTACCCAAACGGGAGACAGGCAACTGACGTCTCCGTTCCTGTCTGAAGTCAAGCAGATTCAATCTACCCCTGCTGTAGCCCAGAGTCATCCTTAAAAGCAAACTCAGTGTGAGAACCGAAGAAACTTGGAGAGTGGCCAGTTCTCCCGAGCTCCTCGTTCTCAGACTGGATTGCGAGGTAAACACAAAATCTACGTGCTCTTATCAGCTAAGGTCTGGTGTGAAGAAAACAGCTTGGTCCATCTTGTGGAAAAACACAGCTTAGAAAAACACAGCTCATCTGCAATGTCTAACCCCACGTTAAAACCAATAGGCAGCTAACCTAAATAGCAAATGTAATGTCTAATGTCATGTCAAAGCCAATAGGCAGCTAAACTGAATACAGAATGTAATGGCTAATGCCATGTCAAAGCTAATAGGCAGCTAAACTGAACACAACATGTAATGTGCTACTGGTGAACATTGAGCAACTAATATGCGCAATGGTGAAACACAAAGTCATTGGTCAAACACAATTAATAGCATCACATTCCACCCTATGACCAATGAATTTTTGTTTACATACCTCTTATTTAAAAAAAACAAAAAAAAAAAAAAAAATCAACACAAAAAAACATTATAAGCAAATCAGATTTGAATGATCAAAGCAATCGCTGTAAAGCAATGGAAGTGGATTAACATATTGATCTCATAACCTTTCACATCAGATCCATCTACACAGAAAAGACTGAAACTTATATTGTCTCTAAAACAACAAGTTGATGTAGCATGAGTTCTACTCATGTAAAGGTGCACGGTCCACCAGAAAGGTTTGCTAGAATGTAAAAGTTCCACACGAAAAAACACAGACAGTTAACTGTTAAGGTTGCATAGTTCCATAGTAAGAACGTAATCAAACAAGTTGAACTTGAACTGAAGGCGCCAATTGCTCAAGCTAGATCCATGGGGTTTGTACTTTACTCAGTCAGGTTCAGGTTGGGGGTTCGGTCCCTTCTCCGACCCCACACGCACACACCCGACGGGAGACCACACAGCACACTCATGGTCAGTGGCGAAACGTGGAAGGATCTGCAAAATAAAAAAGTATGACTTTTCTTGCAAATAACATTTGTCATCTGAAATGTGCCCTTCCTCCTTTCCCTGTTTTATAATAAGCAGGATGTTTTTGGGGCCCTTTGTTATGATTTTTGCAGGTTCTGGAGGGTCATTTGGGGATTCAACCCACATCTTAGCAGTGAGGCTTTTATCTGCTGCACCACAGCTTCCCTTTCCTTGCACTGTCAGAAGGGCTGGGGCAGACTCCTTCTTTACCAAACCTCCATTCACTTCACTTTTGACAAGTTGGGCCATTCTGTCTCCAATTTGTATGAATGAATCAGATTATTTTCTAGTTATCAGCATAATTTTGATTTCTCCTTGGTAATCTGCAGCAATCACTCTCCCCAAAACCTGATCAATTTGCCATATCTGTCCTGGTAACTTTCCTCTCCCCAACTGATCTTTTACTGTTTGTGGGACAGATTGCTGTTGTGCGTGCTGACAGATAGGCACAACCACAGTTTTTATCAAATCTAGGGGAATGTGCATCTCTCTAAACTCTGCCCACCTGTAAGTGGCTTTTTCTCCCAGCTGTTCACATTTCTGGTGCACCCACTTAGCTATCCCCACTAAGTCAGAATTCTGGGTGGACACTTCAGACTCTGAATTTTTCTCATTAACATCTGCAAGGGAATTGAACCAGTTAGGTACAAGCTATGTGGAAAACCAAACGGCTAAACCATTGGCAGTGAACCAAGAATCAGTGTAAAAATGACACATCTCAAGCAGCTCTTGCTTTAAAGTCTGACGCACATTGTACAACACTGTTCCTTCTCCTGTGCTTGAAAACAACTCTTCAGTAACTGGATTGTAATCAGTAGTCAAACACACACGCTTTTTATCCTCCGGGGACACGAATTCAAATGGTGCACTCAATTTCATTGGTGACTCTTTTACCTGTGGTACTCCCTGCACCCTCTCCACATCCTGAAAAGGGGCTTGTGACACCTGTTCATGTAGGGCTGCAGTGACTCTAGTCCTGTCTTGCATGTACCAGATCCAGTGCATGACACTAGCTTCCTGTGCCTGGCCTAAACTGTGAGATTTAGGTGAATTCATCACCCACTGCATGCTTGATATTTCAGGTTTCATACTCCAAAGTTCCAGGGACACTCTTGTCTTCCCCTGTTCCTGATTTACATGTAAATCAGTGTTTCCCTCTCGCACTGCGCAGAAACCTAAAGTCTGAATTATTTCATTTGCCAAATCAGAAGCGCGCAGCTGCTTATATTTTTTTCTAATTACTTTATACCAAAGTGTTAGGATTTCACTCAGATGAGGGCTATACTGTTTCCAAAAATCAAACCAGCTCATGAAACTCGGTGTCTTTTGCTTAGTGCAAACAGTAAGAAACTCTAAAATCTTTTGTTTTACTTGTGCCAGTAACTGCACATTTTGCGACTGTACTAATGCCATGTCCGAATTAATTTTTCTTTGCAGAAGCGGTCTGTAAATGACATTCTGAGCTCTGTTCTCAGTGTTATCAGTTAAGGAATGCGGGGTGTTTTGCTCTATACTCTGCTCACACGGAGGCTCAGACTGGCCCACAGCTATCTTAACCCCCTCATTACTGGAATGGGAAAAGCCAGATTCTTCTAAAACTGCAGTTTTATAGATTTCAACATTATACTGCAATAATGTGTTCTGGCTAATTTGCTCACGTAAATTCTTATTCTCATGTTCTAACTGCCTACATCTCTCCTGCATTTTTCTGTAAGCAGATAAAAGTATCCAAACCCTTCTGTCAAGAACAAAAGGAACATCATTTCTTTCAAAAGGCACATTTTCTAAATTTGCTTTATCACAACACTCATTCGAAGACTCATACAGTCCTGATAAACAAGAAAACATGTTTCACACAGCACCATAAGGCAGTTTAACTTCACATGCATTTTCAAACATGGTCTGCCGTGCTTCTGTAATTCTCTAAACAACAAAAAACAATTACACTTTTAAAAAGTGCACTTCGAAACTCCAATTTCCGACTGAAAACTGACGACTAAGCCAAAGTGTTCTGCTTTCTTGCTCTTATCTCATAACCGAGCTTACAGAACCTCTCTGGAATGCACTTCTGAGTTTAAAGAAGACATTTATTATTGTTATTATTTCTTCACCGCAAGGTTCTTGAGAGACGAAATTAGTAGATTTGGAGCACACTTTTAAAAGTAGTCGCAGCAATGAAAGCAAAATATATCAAAGTACTTCTCAGTTGCAATGTACACAGCAAATATATGTGATTATATTATAGCATAACTTCAAAGCAAAGCATAAAAGTCAAAATTCATCACCGTATGGGCAAGGCTGTAAGGCCTATATTCAGCTTCATCTTTCTGGGGTCTGCAAGTTGATGACTCCGGTCAACTGCGAGAAAGAGATTTTCTACCCAAACGGGAGACAGGCAACTGAAGTCTCCGTTCCTGTCTGAAGTCAAGCAGATTCAATCTACCCCTGCTGTAGCCCAGAGACATCCTTAAAAGCAACCTCAGTGTGAGAACCGAAGAAACTTGGCGAGTGGCCAATTCTCCCGAGCTCCTCGTTCTCAGACTGGATTGCGAGGTAAACACAAAATCTACGTGCTCTTCTCAGCTAAGGTCTGGTGTGAAGAAAACAGCTTGGTCCATCTTGTGGAAAAACACAGCTTGGAGAAACACAGCTCATCTGCAATGTCTCAACTGCAATGTCTAACCCCACGTTAAAGCCAATAGGCAGCTAACCTAAATAGCAAATGTAATGTCTAATGTCATTTCAAAGCCAATAGGCAGCTAAACTGAATACAGAATGTAATGGCTATTGCCATGTTAAAGCCAATAGGCAGCTAAACTGAATACAGAATGTAATGGCTAATGCCATGTCAAAGTCAATAGACAGCTAAACTGAACACAACATGTAATGTGCTACTGGTGAACATTGAGCAACTAATATGCGCAATGGTGAAACACAAAGTCATTGGTCAAACACAATTAATAGCATCACACATGCCCACCTCTCACTGCCTGTGGCATAGGTAAGTCACCCCTCTAGTTGCATGAGCGCTATGCCCCTACAGTGTTTAAGCCAAATCTTAGACATTGCAAGTGCAGGGTAGCCATAAAGAGTATATGGTCTGGGAATTTGTCAAACACGAACTCCACAGTTCCATAATGGCTACACTGAATACTGGGAAGTTTGGTATCAAACTTCTCAGCACATCTAAGAGATGCCCTTTGTATACCAGTCCAACTACTAGTGTTAGGCTGACCAGTTTCTGCCAGTCTGCCACATCCAGACAGGTTTCTGGCCACATGGGGTGAGTGCCTTTGTCACTCTGTGGCCAGGAACAAAGCCTGTACTGGGTGGAGGTGCTTCTCACCTCCCCCTGCAGGAACTGTAACACCTGGCAGTGAGCTTCAAAGCCTGGTGTTACAGCACCCCAGGGCACTCCAGCTAGTGGAGATGCCCGCCCCTCCGGACATGGCCCCCGCTTTTGGCAGCAAGTCTGGAGGAGATAATGAGAAAAACAAGGAGTCGTCACCCACCAGTCAGGACAGCCCCTAAGGTGTCCTGATCTGAGGTGACCCCTGCCTTTAGAAATCCTCCATCTTGTTTTGGAAGATTCCCCCAATAGGATTAGGGATGTGCCCCCCTCCCCACAGGGAGGAGGCACAAAGGTGTAGCCACCCTCCAGGACAGTAGCCATTGGCTACTGCCCCCCAGACCTAAACACACCCCTAAATTGAGTATTTAGGGGCGACCCTGAACCCAGGAAATCAGATTCCTTCAACCTGAAGGAAAAAGGACTGCTGACCTGAAAGCCCCGCAGAGATGACTGACACGAAAACTGACTTGGCCCCAGCCCTACTGGCCTGTCTCCAGACTCGGAGAACCTGCACAGCGAAGCAACCAGCGGGACCATCAACCTCTGAGGACTCAGAGGACTGACCTGCACCTAAAGGACCAAGAAGCTCCTGAGGACAGCGGCTCTGTCCAAAACTGCAACAAAGAGACCAACTTTAAAGAGACTCCAGCCTCACGCTGGAAGCGTGAGTCACACTCTACACCCGACGCCCCTGGCTCGTGTTCAGAGGAACTAACACCGCAGAGAGGACCCCCTGGCGACTCCAACAACGTGGACACCCTGAGACGACCTCACTGCACCCTCACAGTGACACCTGCAGAGAGGATTCAGAGGCTCCCCCTGACTGCGACTGCCCAGTAAAAAAGGAACCCGACGCCTGGACAAAGCACTGCTCCCACAACCCCCAGGACTGAGAGGAACTAACTACCGGTGCAGGAGTGATCAGCAGGCAGCCCTCATCCTAGTACAGTCGGTGGCTGGCCTGAGAAGCTACCCTGTGCCCTGCCTGCATCGCCAGAGTGACCCCCGGGTCTCTCCATTGTTTCCTAAATACAACCCGACACCTACTTTGCACACTGCACCCGGCCACCCCTGTGACGCTGAGGGTATATTTTGTGTGCTTGTTTGTGCCACACCAGTGCTCTACAAAACCCCCCTTGTCTGCTCCCCGAGGATGTAGGTACTTACCTGCTAGCAGACTAGAACCGGGGCACCCCTGTTCTCCATAGGCGCCTATGCTATTTGGGCCCTACTTTGACCTCTGCACCTGACTGTCCCTGTGTTGCATGTGCTGGGTGTTTGGGGTTAACTTGAACCCCCAACGGTGGGCTGCCTATGCCCAGGAGACTGAACTTGTAAGTGCTGTACTTACCTGAGAAACTAACCAATACTTACCTCCCCCAGTAACTGTTGATTTTTGCACTCTGTCCACTTTTAAAATATCTTATTGCCATTTTTGCCAAAATTGTGTACATTACTGTTTTAATTCAAAGTTCCATACTTACCTGTGTGAAGAACCTTACAATGAATGTACTTATCTAAATTCTGAATCTTGTGGTGCTAAAATAAAAGAATATTTTTCTATATAAAAACCTATTGGCCTGGAGTTAAGTCATTGAGTGTGTGTTCTCATGTATTGCCTGTGTGTGTACAACAAATGCTTAACACTACCCTCTGATAAGCCTACTGCTCGACCACACTACCACAAAATAGAGCATTAGTATTATCTACTTTTGCCACTATCAACCTCTAAGGGGAACCCTTGGACTCTGTGCACACTGTCTCTCACTTTGAGATAGTACATACAGAGCCAGCTTCCTACATCAATCCTATTGGTTATGGAGGGAAGAGAATCAACATTTTGGGGTACACTGTGATGAGCATTCAGTTTTGAGATAGAGAAACCGTATGGAAAGTGTCCATTGCCAGAGGAGGAAACAATCTATTGGTTTGACGGCACCAGGGAGACATGGGAATAATGTTGAATCTGATTTCTGTGGAAAATATAGTTATTAAGACATTTTAACAACAATGACCGCATTATTAGTGAGTATCCTCAAGTTTTTAGTGATACCCTTGGTTTGTTGAATGGTTTCAAACATAAAATCACTCTAAAAGATAATGCTGTTTCATCGATGCACAGAGTGAGGAAAGTTTCAAATTTAATGGTTGGTCCACTGCAGGAGTAGCTCAAGAAACCTTTGGATGCCAATATAATTGAGAAACTAGATTCTTCTGAATGGCTTGTTTCGGTTGTTTTGGCACCCAAGGATTGTGGGAAGAAAATTCAAATGTGTGTAGACTTGCAAGACCTAAATAGATATATATGGGTAGACCAACAGCCTCTCCCTAACATTTCAGAGTCCCTTCCTATGCTGGGGAAGGCTAATGTTTTTAGTGTGATTGACCTATCTTCAGCCTACCACCAAATTCTTTTGCACCCTGATTCAAGACACCTTATTTTCTTTGTTACCCCGCCAGGAGCTTATTATTTCCTCCCCATGGTATTTGGGTTGGTGTTGGCGGCCTCCTGTTTCCAATGGGTGATGTTGAAAGTTTTAAAGGGAATACCTAAAGTACTAGTTTTCCTAGATGACATATTAGTATCAGGAAAGGACATATCTGCATGTGATTGCATCTTGAAATTGAATTTGGACAGAATACAGGATTGAGGCTTCATGTTTTGCAAATAAAAATGCAAATTCAGAATACCATTGGTCACATATATTGGTCACATGATTTCTGGTGAAGGTGTGAGTTCCAAATTTGAGTTAGCTAAGACTGTAAGGGAGACGCCATCTCCGTCAAATATCAGGTCAGGTATTTTCTACGTCTAGTGGAAGTCAGTGCCAAGTTCATTCCCAACTTTGCCATGGCTTATTGCCATTGAGGAATTTGCTGAAGAAGAATTGTAGATCTCAGTGGGCTGAGTAGCGTACAGTTGCTTTCAAGGCTATCAAGGATGCTATTGCTGTATCGCCCACTTTGGGGCAGTTTGGTGTATGTTTCAGGACTTTATTGTCCACCGATGCAAGTTTGAATGGAGTTTGAGCAGTGTTGTCTCAAATTGTAGATCGTGAAGAGAGAGTTATTGCATTTGCCTCACGGTTGGTCAAAGCTGCTGAGAAAAGGTATTCTGTGATTGAGCGTGAGGCACAAGCTCTGTGATGGTCAATTCAACACTTTAAATTCTTTCTGTGGGGCATACTTTTCACGGTGAGGACTTCTCATGTCCTTTGGTCCAAATTCTCTCGTCTAGGCAAGGTACATACCTAAATTCCAGGATAAAAAGGTGGAGTGAAGAACTAATAAATTTAATTTTCACCTAGAGTATGTGGCAGGTATTCTAACAAAGCAACTGATTGCTTGTCAAAGTTATCAATGATAGTGGAAATTTCAGCAATTGTATCTGCAGAGGAAGAGGTATCTTGTGGTTAGCCTGCATGACGAAGTGTGCTGTGGGTAGGGAAGTATGGAATAAGACCTGCGAGACTGATGATGTATTCAAAATGGTTTCACAATCTATGATCAAAGGTAGGCCTGAATATAAGGATTTACCAGAGACGTTGAAAGGTTTCTGGAATGTTCGGGACAGTTTGAGTCTAATGGAAGGAAAGGTTTTCTGTGGTTCAAAACTTGTTCCACCAATACTTTTTTGAGGAAAGATAATTAATTTGGCCCATGAAGGACAATGGGGCATAAATCTGACAGTCCAATTTGCACCAATATTACTGGTGGCTAGCAGTTGATCATTAAGTAGGGGAGGAAGTGAAGGTGTGTATGTTGTGTGGGAAAAGTGACAAGAATAAAACACAAGATCTTCCCCACTCGCTCTGGTAGAAATTCCTTGAGTACCATGGACTAAGTTGGGCATGGATATTGTGGGTCCATTGAAAAGTTTGACATCTCAGGAGCAGTTTGTTTTATTAATGGTGGATCATGCCTCAAAGTGGGTGGTTACCAAATGTGTAAGCTCAGTGAACACGGGAAGGAGTTCCCCAATTTACAGACAATAGTGTTCAGTTTTGTTCTTGTGAGATGTGTGAATTTCCTAAAGTGTTATCATTGTTGCTTGAAAAACTTCCCTCTGTTTTCCCCAGGATAAAAGTCTTGTAGAAAGAATGAATAGGGTGGCCAAGGGTTGTGTTAAGCAGAGCAGTGGAAACAAACGTTTCTTCAACTGAGATCTTGAGGGAAACATCGTGGATCCTCTGAACTACCCCTATCTGCATCACATTAGACTTCTCTTTTTCTTTGCTGAACGGTAGATGGCCTGGGTTGAATATCAACCCTCTATGGTTAAAAGTGGGGCTGGGGATGGGAGGTAGGGAAAGAGGTTTTGTGGGGCTGTGGAACATTCAAGTGGAAGATGGATCGTCGTTGGAGACGGCCGGCGGGGCTTGAGGTGCTGCATCCATGTTAGCCGTAGGCCTGGGCCTGGGCGACGCATCTCGGTGGCATTGTTTGTGCCGCAGCCCGTGTCGCTGAACACCCCGCCCGGGGCTGCGGAAGGGGCCGCTGGATGATTTGTGCTTATCGGGACACCATTGTGTTTGGGCCCCCACACCATGGATTACCCCGACCGGGGAGTGAGGAGCTGCGGAGCCTGAGAGATCCGGCCCAATACTGGGCCCTGTGAATTGACTGAGCCTAAGTGGCTAACTGTGCGGGACCCAAGATCCATGCCAGCGGGGGTGGCGGACCAAGGAGGTCACCCTCGCCTCTCCCCGTGCTGATGGTGGCGCTGCAATCCCTTCAGTGGTGCTGCACACCGCAATCTGACATTGGCATAGCTTAGAGGATACGTGATATTGGCATCCACTGCCCTGGGAGGCTTGCGGCGACGGCTCGCTCACTCGAGCCCTGCGGGGCTGTGCGCTCCGGCAGAGAGACGGGCCTTCCTGTCTAGGTGCGGCTCCCTTTGAGGTTGGTCACCATCACTCGCACCACAGGCACTGCTTACGGCGCACCGGCCGGCAAGCTGCTCGAGGGGCGACCGCTGGGGAGGGCCCCAACAATAGGAGTCTGAATGAGCAAACCCAAAACTTCCAATTCGCCAGCAGTGACAATGGCCACGCTGGATGCCCCGCCTGCAGTTTTGGACGCAACTTCTCATGCCCTGCAACAGATGGACCTCACAATTTGAAAAGGTACTACAGGCCATCTTAGACACTAAAACCTCCCTTGAAGCGAAGATTAATGCAGTTGAATTTCATGTTAATTTATTACGTGTGGATCATCGCAAAATGTCGGAAAGGGTGGCTGAAACAGAGACAAAGGTGGCTGAGCTGCGCCACACAATGAAGGAACTACAGGAGCACATGAAACAACTGAATACGGACGTGACAACTTAGAGCGGAGGATGCTGAAGGGAGGTCGCTGCGCAACAACATCCACCTGGTGGGGTTCCTGGAGCGTGCAGAGGGCCCCAATGTAGAGCAGTGGCTTGCCGACACGGTCCTGTGAGACAAAGTACCGAAATTCTTCTTGGTGGAACGGGCACACAGGGTGCTGAGCAGGCCCCAACGGCCAGGGGCTCACCCCGGCCCCTGATCGCGCGCCTGCTCAACTACCGCGACCGGGATCTGGTGCTCCAGCTCTCTCGTAAAGATGGACTGTGGAAATTCGAGGATTCAATCATCACTGCCTATCCAGACTTCACTGCTGAAGTTCAAAAGAAACGTGGTTTCTTCTATCTGGTGAAGCAGCGCCTCCTGGAACACAACCTCAAGTTTGCCCTCTTGTTTCCTGCAAAGCTGCGTGCACAGAATGGCTCCAAAACGCACATCTTTGTGTCGCCAGAGGATGCCTGGACCTGGCTCCATACCAAGGGCCTGGCACCCGGAGGATGTGGAAGGGCTGTGGTCGATTCCTAAGGGGAAGCGTAAACATTGCCTAGGAATGAAGGCCATGCCCACACCAGCTCAGGCAGTTGAACGTTCCTGTTTACTGCTTGAGGCTACGCAGTTCGCGGCCAATCCGTACTCTGCTTTGCGGGACCCTCAATACTCTGACCCTGAGCGGGGAGACCTCACTGACTCGGAGAAATTTCCCCATGGCCCACTGCTCACTCCCCGGTCGGCAGATGATATCTGAGACCGATTCCCTTCGCCGGAGGGGGTGCATGCTTCCTTGGATCCCCTTGCTTACTCCCTGGGGAGTAAAAGACTACTCCACATGGGCCCTAAGGGGAGCAATGTCAGGACTTTACGTAGGACTCCTGGTTTCCCTACGGTCTGGTGAGGTTGCAGGATCCAGTTCAACATCCTGATGGCTTGGCGATCAGGCCCTTTAACCTGGCTCTCACCCCGGTGCCTCATTCCGTATGGACCAGTTGTCCCCCATGCCTGATCTCAGGCTCTGGCTTTTTGGCTTTGTGTTGTTTGTGAAGCATGGTTTTGGTCTGTTGGTTCTGTACTAGGTTTCCAGCCCTACGAACGCTTTGTTTCATGACTCTCGTCCCTGGATTTAGGTTCTGTAATGTACACATTGTTGCGGTTAGGGCTCTTCTGGTGGCGCTGGAGCACTCTGATGCAGTGCACAAGTTGGGATTAATGCTGATGATTTTGATTCATGGATTGGGCCTGGGTACTCGGGCAGGAACCGAATCCTACATTCCCTTTACTTTCCTGTTCTGCGGGCTTGTCTTTTGTTGACATTTGCTGTATGTTTTTCTTATATAACAATAAATAACTAAATAAAAAAAAAAAAAGAATGGTTAGACCCAATTTTGTTTTTCTTTCAGCATATTCTTTTGATTGTTACATTAATGCCACTACTCAATATTAGCGCAATGGGAACTGGGAGTGATGACCGACTCATGCGCAGTAATATACTTCCAGGGGGGTCACACTAGTATAAGCATGGGATGCTCTCCTGAGGGTCTAGTGCAGAATACAGACCTGGCTACACAGACACAAGCTCATACGCCACGCTATATTGTAATCACATGGAATGTATGGGGCATGGCCACACCACACGAGAGACATCGTATTCACACATACATGAAGCGTCACCTGCTGCATATAGCTGTGCTGCAGGAAACACATTTATCGGAGACCACTCTTTGGAGTGGTGACTTTAATTGTGCTCCTGATGTTAACCTGCATCACTCCTTCCCACCACTACTGAATGCACTAAGTAGGCATAACTCTCTTGAGTTTGAGGCTTGGAGAGTGGGGACTGGATTGTGTGATCTGTGGCAAAAGTGACATCCAGCGGAGCGTGAATACTCCTTCTACCCCTCTGTCTGTGACCTGCACACTAGAATAGATCTGATTCTGGCACCGTCAGCCATGGTTCAGCGGGTGGATAGCTCTGAGTACCTGGCTCGCACTGTGTCAGACCACTGTCCTTTAAGGGTGGTCTTGGGATGGGGCCGCCCGAACAGAGGGAGTAATGTCCATACTGGATTCCTTTGCCAAAATATCAGGGCTGCGAGTTAACTGGTCTAAGTCCTGCATATTCCCCTTATCACCGGTTCCCGTGGACCTCCAGCCTGACCTACCGGGATATTACCTGTCATGGTGCCATACCACCTTTAAGTATTTGGGAATACAAGTGTACCACTCAATTAATGACCTGAGGGAGGGCAACATTGATAGGAAAATTTGCTCTATATGGGGATCGCGTCCCTTCTGGGGCTCTCTCCCACTATCGCCCATGGGCAGAGTGTCCATAGCTAAAATGCTCATTCTTCCTAGACTATAATATTATTTTGCAGCGCTGCCAGTTGCTCTCCCTCGCTCATTCTTTAAGTCCCTACAGAGTCTGCTAACTGATCTACTATGGGGGAAGGATAGACGTCGCCTGGCACTGACCATGACACAATGCCCACAGGACAGTGGGGGCATAGATATGCCCAACTTCGAACTTTATTATGCTGCCGCCCAGCTGCAGTGGCCCATTAGCTGGATGGGGCAACACTGCACCGCAAGGCAAACGGTAATAATAGATACAATAGCCTAGACATCATCACATACCTGGTTATCGGACAGAACATGCCCCTCTTACCGTGGTAGCATCATACTAAAAACTGCTAAAACATGTTGGCTAAGATATGACCACGGCAAACAACCCAACATACCATACTCACGACTGATACCACTTTTACACTTGTCCAAGGCCCGCGACATGCTTGCAAACCATAATATGACTCCGTGGCGGGAAGCGGGTCTGGAGAGGGTGGGTGATTTCTATTCGGAAGCTACGTTGTAAATGTTCAACAAACTGATGGACAATGCGGGGGTACATGCAGGTGCTTTCCCGACCTACTGCACAATACAGCATTTGCTACAAACAACTTGGGACTTGGGAGATGATGAACCCCAGATATCGCAGATACTTACACAGACGCTATCCACAAATGACACCAAAAAAGTGATATCACGGCTTTACACTACATTGCTGGTGGAGGTCCACCCGATTCTAGAGGCTGTACATTATTATAATTTAGCATAGATCTTTCGTTATAGCTGCTATTCCGGTTTTGTTGGTTATTCTCCATAGTTATGTCTTTAGTAACAACTGGTACTGGTTTTGTTGTTATTAATTATTGTGAATTATACATATTGCTTTGTTCATTTTATTTATGTTTCTGGGGGCGTGGGAATGATATGTTATGGTTATAGTTTATGGTTGTCATACTACAGAACCATTCTGATGGATACAACTACCTGTGGATTCCTCACCTAATGAATACTCCCATTGCGCCAGCACTCGGCGGAAATCTTCTTCCTAGCTTCTGCACGTCGACGAGGACGTCACAGTTGCCCACGCGACGCCGTCTGACGTCATACGGGCAATAAGAGGTCCTCGCCGATGTCAGTTCCCTTTTTTCCGTGCCATTCGAAACGGTTATCTTCGAGGGAGCTACTGTTGCTGTTCGACAGTTACAGTGTGTTTTTTGGATCTACTTTTTTCTCTGAGATTACAATGTCGCAGAGAAAGTCAGGATTCAAGCCCTGTCGTGAGTGTGGGGGCAAAATGTCGGTAACGGACCCACATTCTGACTGTTTGTGGTGTCTTAGTTCCGATCATGATGTTGACAAGTGTGATTCTTGTCAGCATATGAATCCTAAGGCCCTGAAAGAGCGCGAGGCCAAGCTTTTTCTGGCAAAGTCAAAAAAGAAGGAGAAGAGACACCATTGAAAATCCTCGTCACCGAAGTCTCATCGGCGTCGTTGAGAATCACGGCGCCGGTCAAGTAAAGAGAGGTCTCGGTCGAGGTCACCATCGACTCGGCGTCGGAAGACTTGGGAGGTCAGTCCCACTGTCACTCCCCATCTGTCGACGCCATTGCCTTCTCCAGCCTCACCGACTTCGCCCGGTCATCGGGCCAACCGCCTTCAGTGTTTGAGGTTCTGCAGCCTCAAATGTTTTCTCCGACGTTGCAGACGTCGAGGCCGGTGTCGCCTTCGAACCAGGCACCCAAGTACCCGGCTTTCCCAGCCCCTGGAGCTGATAATACCGCATTTTTAAATGCGATGTTCTCCATCTTCCAGCAGATTGCTCCAGGTGGTGGACCGGCTGGGCCTTCGGGCCCTTTGGCTTTCAACATGGGTGCTCCGGCTCCCCTTCGACCGGGACCTTTTATGCCCTTTCTCCCCCTGGGGAACATGGGCTCGGCATCGGAATCGGCTCCGGTGGCTCCTGAGGCTTCGACTCTGACAACTTCAGCTCCGGCGGCTTCGATGTTTCAACCAGTGGCGCCGTCTAGACCTCCTACGACTCCGAAGCAGTCTTCTCTCCATCCGACTCCTTGTTCGGCGCCGAAGTTACCTGTGGCGCCTGTAGACCCGGCTTCGGACGGATCCGGAGATCAGCGTCGTTCTTCGACATCTGCTGACGCCATGTCGACGCTGAGGATTGAGGAGAGGCTGCACTCGAGGAGGCTTGCTCTCCGCCTCCTTGAAGAACAGGAGTACCGGAGACAACACCTGGAGGAAGGAGAGATTGAGGACTCTCATGAGGGTCTACATGGGCTGGACACTGCTAGTGGCCTAGATACTTCCCCCGAGTGGGACTTGTCATCTCCTGGGGAGTATACGGAAGAGGCGGCCACTTTTCATGCTGTTATCAGGAAGGCAGCTAACTTCTTGGATCTTCCCTTGCCGGTGACTGAGGCCAAGCAGAATTTGTTGACAGAGGTGTAACACCCGGCCTCTGCATCGGCAGAACCACTTTTGCCGTTCAATGAGGCGCTGCTGGAACCTGTTTTGGAAGTCTGGAAGAAGCCGGTGTCTTCTTCAGCTGTCAATAGATCTGTGACTAGGAGGTATCGGGCTGCACCGGCTGACCCTGGTTTTCTTACCAGACATCCAACACCTGAAAGCTTGGTGGTCCAGGCTTCCTGCTCGGCAAGGTCTGCTCCTGGCTCTTTTCCAACTGTGCCCTCGGATAGAGACGGATGGAGAAAGAAGATGGACATGGCATCCAAAAAGGTGTTCTCGTCGTGTAGCATGGCATTAAAGTCCACCAATGCTACATGTATTTTAGGAAGGTACATTTATGCTCTGATGGACAAAATTGCATCTACGCATACGGAGGTCCCTCAGGGACTATTGAATCTGGTATCGGACGCTCAGGCAGCTGCAACTCAGGTTATCCAATCTGGGTTGGATACAACTGACTGTGGCTAGAGCAATGGGCACTGCTGTAGTTACAAGGAGGCAGGCTTGGCTTCGTAACTCAGGATTTTCCTCGGATGTACAGTCGTCCCTACTAGACCTTCCTTTTGATGGGGACAAGCTCTTTGGTGCCAAGGCGGATTCGGCCTTAGAGAGGTTCAAGGAGAGCAGGGCCACGGCCAAGTCGCTGGGCTTGCAAGCCACTTCTTCTGCCTCCTCCAGATTTTTTAGGAGGTTTCGAGGATTTGGTTGTGGCTCCTCCTCCTACTCCTTTCGAGGGAAATTCCAGCAGCCTACCTCTGCTCTCTCCTATAGATCTTTTAGAGGGAGGGGTAGGGTCCGTACCAGGGGAGCCTCTCAGCAGCACTCTGCCTCTTCCTCTTCCTCTGGAGGGGTGCAGCAGGGGAAGCAGCCTTAGGCTTCCACCAATTCCCACTCACTCCTCTCCTGTAAGGGGGAGGTTACTGAATTTTCTCCACAAGTAGGAGGTCATCACATCAGACTCCTGGATTACCAGCATTGTGAGAAAAGGCTATACCCTTCCCTTTCGGGAATTTCCGCCCCCCATCCCGCCCATCTTATTGTTCAGAAGAACACCTCCTGTTGTTAGAACAGGAGGTTCAAGTCCTCCTTTCAAAGGGCGCGGTGGAGTTGGTTCCAGAGCAGGAAAGGGGTCAAGGTTGTTACTCGAGGTACTTCCTGATTCCCAAGAAGGATGGTCGGTTGAGACCAATCCTGGACCTGAGGATCTTGAATTGGTTCCTCAAACAGGAAAAGTTCAAGATGCTGACCCTAGCTCAGGGGCTTTTGACGTTGAACAATGGAGATTGGATGGTGTCTGTCGACTTGCAGGATGCTTACTTTCATATCCTGATACTCAAGTCGCACAGGAAGTATCTCCGGTTTGTGGTGGGGTCGCAGCACTATCAGTTTGCGGTCCTCCCGTTTGGTCTTACTTCAGCACCTCGAGTCTTCACGAAGGTGATGTCGGTGGTTGCGGCAGAGCTCAGAAGGAAGGGGATAGCAATATTCCCTTACCTGGACGACTGGTTGATCAAAGCCAAGTCCCCGGAGCTCGTGTTGCATCATCTGCAGTCGACAACCCAGTTGTTGTTCGACCTGGGCTTTTCGGTGAACGTGCCCAAATCTCACCTAGAGCCCTCTCAACGCCTCCTGTTCATATGGGCAGTACTGGATACAACATTGAATCGAGCCTTTCCTCCGCCTCAGCGGATTCAAGACATTCAGGCGTTGGTTCCAATGTTTCAAAGTGGAGCGGTCATTCCAGTCCTCAAGGTCCTACGTCTGCTCGGTCTGTTTGCCTCCTGCATACTGTTGGTCACGCATGCTCGCTGGCACATGAGGGCTCTTCAGTGGTGTCTCCGGAGGCAGTGGTCTCAACACAAAGGGGATCTCGAAGGTTCGGTAAAGCTCTACAGAGATGCTGCCACGGTTTTGAAGTGGTGGATTGCGGGCGACAATCTTTCCTGAGGAAGGCCGTTCACGCAGCTTCCACCAGTGACCACGGTAAAAAAAGGATGCTTCCACTCTAGGGTGGGAAGCTCATCTGGGGGACCTGGAGATCAAAGGGCTTTGGTCTCCAGTGGAACAGATGTTTCATATCAATCTGTTGGAGTTACGGGCTGTACGTCTGGCTCTCAAGGCCTTTCTCCCATCCCTTTGCGGTCAGTCGGTTCAGGTCCTGACGGACAATACTACCGCGATGTGGTATATAAACAAACAGGGAGGGGTAGGGTCGTACCTTCTCTGCAGGGAAGCTCTTCGGCTATGGTCCTGGGCAAAGGACCATCAGATTTGCTTGGTAGCAAATCATCTGGCCGGAGTCTTGAACGTACGTGCGGACAGTCTCAGTCGCCATTTCTCGGCCGACCACGAGTGGCGTCTCCATCCAGATCAAGTCCGTCTGATCTTCCAGATGTGGGGGTTTCCTCGGATAGATCTGTTTGCCACCCAGGAGAACTCGCACTGCCTGTTATTCTGAAGCCTCCAGTATCCGGTACAAGGAGCGTTGGGGGACGCGTTTCAGATGACCTGGTACGACCAGTTGCTTTACATGTTTCCCCCCCATACCCTTGATTCCTCGAGTATTGAGGAAAATACGCCAAAACCGGGCCCAAGTTATCTTAATTGCTCCGGATTGGCCAAGGAGGGTGTGGTATTCCGACCTTCTCCAACTCTCACTGTGCCCTCTGCTCCGTCTCCCTCTCAGGGCAGACCTCCTCTCGCAGTCGCAGGGGCAGGTTTTACACCCCAACCTCCAGAGTCTGCACCTTCATGCCTGGAGATTGAACGGGCAACCTGAGTTCCTTTTCTCTCCCGCCTGAGGTAGTGGATGTTATCTTATCGGCCAGGCGACACTCCACTAAATCTATCTACGCTAATAGGTGGTCTAAATTTGTGGTATGGTGTGGAGAGAGGCAGATTGATCCCTTACGTGCTCATTTGTCGGATGTTTTATCTTTTGCTTTGTCTTTAGCACAGAGGGGTTATGCAGTGGCTACTGTTAAGGGTTACTTGTCTGACTTGTCAGCCTTTATTTGTCTTCCAGACCAGCCTTCTTATTTAAATCTCCAATAGTACTTAGATTCTTGAGGGGCCTTATGAATAAATTTCCTCCAAATCCTTTCATTATGCCTCAATGGGATTTGTCCTTGGTTCTAACTTTCCTTATGGGGTCCCCTTTTGAGCCTATACATTCTTGCCCCATAAGGTTGTTAGTTCTTAAAACAGTTTTCCTGGTTGCTATTCCATCTGCAAGGAGAGTGAGTGAGTTGCAGGCTCTATCGGTAAAACCCCCTTATACATCTTTTTATGGGGATAAGGTGGTGTTGAGGACCAAGGCTGCTTTCCTACCGAAGGTTGTTTCACCCTTTCATTTGGCCCAGACAAGTACTCTATCCACGTTTTTTCCTCCGCCTCATCCGTCAAAGGAAGAAGAGAGACTACACCGCTTGGACCCAAAGAGGGCGTTAAGCTTTTATATAGACAGGACAAAGGATTTCAGGCTGGAGGATCAGCTTTTCATCGGATACGTTGGAAAGAGGAGAGGAAAGGCAGTCCACAAGAGAACACTCTCCAGGTGGGTTGTTCTTTGCATTAAAATGTGTTACTCTTTAGCAAAGAAGGATCCCCCTGATGGTATAAGAGCTCATTCCACCAGAGCTAAGTCGGCCTCCTCGGCCTTGGCTAGGGGTGTTCCTGTGGTCGACATCTGCAAGGCTGCAACTTGGTCGTCCCTTCACACTTTTGCGAAGCATTACTGCTTGGACTCTGAGATCAGAAGGGACGGCCATTTTGCACGGTCAGTGCTGCAGGATTTCTTGGTTTGACCATTCAGGCACCCACCACCGAGTGCAGTACTGCTTGGGGACTCTATTCAAATAGTGAGGAATCCACAGGTAGTTGTATCCATCAGAAGAACGAGTTACTTACCTTCGGTAATGACTTTTCTGGTGGATACATTAGCTACCTGTGGGTTCCTCATGGTCCCACCCGCCTCCCCGTTGCCTGTTTGGTCTAACTAAGTAATTCTTGAGTGTGCTCCTCTTGGTTTTGAGGATTGGTATATATTATGTATATGTGATTATATGTGTATATATAGAGTTCATATATTTACTTGTAAAAAAATAAAAAAATAAAAATGGTAGGTTGAATTCTCAGAATGAGGTGTTTGTTTGGAATATCATTAAATATTACTATTGTTCTTTCATCTCAGTGGCCTATTATTCTCAGGCACGTAAAAAATGTTGGTACTGACGTCGGCACGTCGGCGAGGACCTCTTATTGCCCGTATGACGTCAGACGGCGTCGCGTGGGCAACTGTGACGTCCTCGTCGACGTGCAGAAGCTAGGAAGAAGATTTCCGTCGAGTGCTGGCGCAATGGGAGTATTCATTAGGTGAGGAATCCACAGGTAGCTAATGTATCCACCAGAAAAGTCGTTACCGAAGGTAAGTAACTCATTCTTTTAGGTCATAACCCGGGTCATAGTGTTTGGAACCTTGGAGTAATCAGAGTGGGTTCTGAGGCTGACAGTTAGAGAGAAAGAAAAAAAAGGGAGTTTGCTTGAAGATAGTGATTCATGTACTCTTGAACTAATTGAATAAACCTCCCTTCCAAGCATCAACTGGAGTTTGCGTGTTCTTTGAGGAGTACATCTTAACATGGGACACCCACCTTTGACCCTTGGGGATGGTGTTCATGGGAGACAAGAAGGCTCAGGAGGTGGGGTGCACTCCCCTCCCTTTAATAATGTGTTTTGGCCCGGGGGATAGGTTCCAATGGGCCTAATAAGTTTCAAGGAGGGAGAGTTGCATGCCCCCTCCCCATAATAATAGAAATTGCCCCGGAAGATGGGGTCCCCGACCCTATTAAGGCTCGGGCATGGGCCACATGGCCCTCCTCCCTTTAATTATAAAAGTCTGCCCCGGGTATGGGGTCTCTGGGGCCTAATAAGGTTTGGGGATTAGGACTATGTGGCCCCTCCCCTTTTTAATGAAATTTCGTCCCAGGAGATGGGGTCCATGAGGCTTTAACTAAGGCTCTACGAGGGGGGGCTTTGTGCGTTCCCATTATTATAGTTCACCCCAGGGAGTATGGGGCCCAGGCCTTTTAAGGCTCAGGCTGGGGAGCCACGCGCCCCCCTCCCCTATTATTTTTCTTTAGCCTCAGTGATGGGGTCCCTGTGGCTCATTTGGCATCGGGTAGCGGGGGTCACACATCTCCTCACCTGATATAAATATGTTTGGCTTCAGAGGGATGGGGTCCCTGGGGCCTCTTGAAGCGTGTTGGGGGGGGGGGGGGGGGCACATGCCTTATAATTAATATATGTCCCTCTGGGATGGGGTTCCTGAGGCCCATTTGGGCTCCGGTCGGGGGCATTGTGTCCCTCCCATCTCCCAATATAAATGTTTTTTGCCCGGTGAGATGGGGTTCCGGGGGCAAATAGTGGCTTGGGAACAGGGGGGATGTGTCACCTCCTCATCTGGCAGGGAGTTGGCAGAGGGGGTTGGACTCAGAGCCGGGCTACAGGCCAGGCCCTGCAGCAAACCCCACTCTAAAGAACCAAAGGCCATGCTTGGCTGGGGTTGCTTGCCTGCAGAGGGTTGTTTGCAGGGCCTGGCCAGGCTATGTTGGCAGTCAAAACACAGCGCATGCCACTGGCTGTGCGAAATGTGTGCTTGCTTTGAGGTGTTGGCTGTGGCCAACTTCCCCCAATCTTTGCACTCTGCCTGATGTACGAGTCCAGCACAATGCTAAGCAAGTTGTCAAAGGACTCCCAGAAATCATGCATCGTTTGAGGCAGGATTCCTTCTGCGAATAAGAGGATGGAGTTTGTCACAGGTCAGCAGACCTCCAACTCTTTCACATTCACAGTGAATCTGTTGTAATACCTGGCAATCCAAAGACGTGAGCTTTAATTCTTAGAAAGTGTTACTTTGGGACAGGGATGTAAACTTGGAGCTGTCGATTTCACATGATGTCCAGACCCACAATTTTCACAGTAGATACTGACCTTCATGGACAGCTTCCACTGTGAGAAAGGTTACTGACTGACATGGGTAGTGACCTTCTCAGAGGAACATGTTTTCTCTGTGCTGCATCGAAGTACTAATAGCCCATGATATGTTCACTAGTAAATTCATGCTAATAATCTCCTAAATACATTATTTAGAAATCTTATTTCACTTGTAGTTGCACATTTCATAAGTTGCCTTTCGCATGTTTGATGCATTATTCCAGTAGAAATAGTTCAACATATCTTCAATAGAGAGGCATGTGTAAAAGAATGTGTTTGTGGTTTAAAAACGAACTCCATGCAAATGCTTTGCGCTGAGCTCATCGTGTGTGTTAGAATAACTTCTGGTTTTGTATACTGAATATCATTAACCCCCACAGAACAAACCGAAAGGTACTAGTAGAGTGAAAATAACGTCAGATACTTCAGGTCAAAGGCATTTTTTCCACTCTGCGCCATTATGGAAGTGTCTGCTGAATGACCAGGAGATCCCGAGTAATACTGTGCATTTCCCAGTGATTGTTTTTAAGATTCAACAGAGGAAGTCAGTGGAATTACTGATATAAACAATGTTTCCGTTGGTTCTATCCCAAATTATCAGGCTGGAATTTAAATTCAGAAAGGAAGGACTGCAGGTAAGGCTATTACAAGCTCAGCCATGTTTACACTACCTGCTGGCCAGGATCATAATCTGAGTTTAAGGTGGATAATAGTAATGCTTTCTATTTACATCACTTTGAAATGGCAAACATGCACTAGCAAGGACTACTCCTTTACCGACCGCCATCTAGGCTCATTATAGGGACACATTTACAGTCTTCCATTCTATTTAATGTACTTATTCCTGTTTTCCCTTACACCTTCCACTTTAGCCCTTTAGCCGGGCGTCGACAGATAATAGGAAATGTACAGTAGTGTCCTCAATTGAGCAAATTAAGCACTGTTTTCAAAGATGTCAAATGTTGCCAATGCAAAGGTGAAAGCCATATAGTGACATTGCCTTGAGAAAGCAAATGGGTGTGCAAGCCAAAGTGAAATACGTATTGGCTGATCATGAAACCCAATTATGGATATATAATAAATGTAAATTATCATAATATTGATACTCACAAATTACTTTGATTTAATCCACATTATACATAGGAAAAGTTTCCAATTGAAGGATCACATATATTTATTTCTATAGATATATTTTACAGTAAACACAATTTTACCTATTCATTACATATTACAATTGCAAAAGTATAACAATGCCAACATCTAACTTTCA
The DNA here is from genome assembly GCF_031143425.1 of Pleurodeles waltl. NCBI lineage: Eukaryota > Metazoa > Chordata > Amphibia > Caudata > Salamandridae > Pleurodeles > Pleurodeles waltl. The sequence goes on along the minus strand of NC_090450.1, from coordinate 739,071,565 downwards.
TCACATATCTCAAATATTACTATATTGTGAAAGAATAAAACCAAATATCCATACACTTTCACACACAATATATTTTTCCTCTGGAAAGGGAGGTTTTGGAAGTTTAGAGTAACAACCATTGATATCTTTCAGTTCATTGCAATTTATGCTTTACACTTGAGAACTGTTAGACCTGACAGCCTTAGGGTGGTCATCCCTAACTTTTTTCCTGCCTCCCTCCACTTTTGAGATACTGTTTTTGCTGGTTTTTAGACTCTGCACACTTTACCACTGCTAACCAGTGCTAAAGTGCATATGCTCTCTCCCTTTAAACATGGTAACATTGGATCACACCCAATTGGGCTATTTAATTTACTTATAAGCCCTTGTAGAGTGCACTATATGTGCCCAGGGCCTGTAGATTTAAAGCTACTAGTGGGCCTGCAGCACTGATTGTGCCACCCACTTCAGTAGCCCCTTAACCTTGTAGCAGGCCTGCCATTGCAAGGCCTGTGTGTGCAGTACACTGCCAATTCGACTTGGCATTTAAAAGTACTTGTCAAGCCTAAAACTCCCTTTTTTCTACATATAAGTCACCCCTAAGGTGTGCCCTAGTTAACCCCTAGAGCAGGGTGCTGTGTAGGTAAAAGGCAGGACAGGTAGTTTACATGTCCGGGTAGTGCAAAACTCCTAAATTTGTTTTTATACTACTGTGAGGCCTGCTCCCTTCAAAGGCTAACATTGGGGGTGCCCTTATACATTGTTTGAGTGGTACCTGCTGATCTGAAGGGAGTAGGAAGGTCATATTTAGTATGGACAGAATGGTAATACAAAATCCTGCTGACTGGTGAAGTTGGATTTAATATTACGATTTTAGAAATGCCACTTTTAGAAAGTGAGCATTTCTCTGCACTTAAATCTTTCTGTGCCTTACAATCCACGTCTGGTTGGGTTTAGTTGACAGCTCCTTGTGCAATACACTCAGACACACACCAAACACAGGATACTCAGCCTCACTTGCATCCATCTGCATTTTGAATGGGTCTTCCTGGGCTGGGAGGGTGGAGGGCCTGCTCTCTCACAAAGGACTGCCATACCTCGTTCTTTGACCCTGGCAAACAGGATTGAACTGAAAGGGGACCTGGTGCACTTCTAAGCCACTCTTTGAAGTCTCCCCCACTTCTCTAAATCAGGCTCTGAAACCTAAGAGGAACTGTAAAGTAAGTATTCCATTTCCTTTTTCCAAGAAAACCTTTTAGTTGAAACTAGTCCCTGCATCCTGCAGGATGGCATTTTTTGTACCTCTTTGAATGTCATGCTGCTAACCCCAAAGTAGAGTAGTTTATCAATATACTCAGCCCCCATCATCTTCAATCATGTTGTGTGAAGAGCATTAATGTGATAGCAAAGTAATAGAAGCCTGCAATCTTGTCACAAGCATGGAAACGGTCAGTTTTGATGGACCCAGTGGTCTCCATCTGCTCCCGATACAAGCTCCCAAAGCTGAAACCTACATAGGAGGGTTGTTTTAAAGGCATATGTGTGGTATGTATAGATTAAATCGGGACACAGTGCTTGTTTCATTTAGAGACCGGCCTTACTTGGGGGTAACACCAAAGAGCCCCTGGCCATCTGCATGTCCAGTTAATTTTAAGGTTTCTGGTCTAAATGTCACAATGTAATGATGCTTTGGAATATAGTTCATGTTGCTTTCTCAGGAGAGTAATGCTGCTACACTAGATCTGTGTATGTTGGATTTCTGCTTGCTTTGATATTGCTTTGTTATTGCAGTTGGCTGCTGCAGGATGACAGATACACAAATGGAAGATGTCACTTCAGCATTTGAAGCCACAAAGGAGGAATTTCAGTCAGGTAAGGGATCGAAAAGACCTGCCCTTTATATGTCTATATGTGTTTTTTTTCTTTTTCTTTTTAGTAGAGATGAAGCCTACTAGACAGTTTGAGTATGAACATGAGCACAAACAATCATAATTACTTTTAGAGTCAGCATATTGCATCAATAATATGGTGTGCTGTAGTTTTTGTTTATAGCGCAAAGGTCACATACACAAAAAGTAGTCCTTGAAAGGCCTACAGATGTTTTTGGGAGTCAGTCTTTATATGGACACCCTATTTACTTTGTCATTCGCGCTTTCCATCATCAGACATTTTAAATATACTTTCTGCTTGCAAGTGTGGGGTAGAATTTGCCATTCAATGACCATCAATTTGACCAGATACAAGCCTTTTATGACAAGTGGTCAGAAGTGAGTTCTCATTTTGTTCTTTCCAGCTCCTCTATGTTTTTTTCATCACCATGAATTTGTTTCTTATCAGGTGTACTACATACCCTTTGCAAGGTTAACAGTGATTTTAATGCCTCTCACCTCTCTGTTGTGTCCCTGTATTTATGCACAACATTTATAAAGATCATATGTTTGTTAGTTTAACTACCCCACATTGTGTCTCGTATGATGCCCCTGCATCGAACTGTTAACGCGTCCCTTTCTGATAATTTATTTCACATCAGGACTCGTTTTAGGCCAATGAATCATTTGACCCAGTTGAGAGACACCGTAGGATGAGATAGCTAATCAATATATCAATCAATACATCAATAACGTCATCAGTATTTATCACAACAATACATTTCACCTTAGTCAAAGTCATTAATCGATTCAAGACGCTACCATGACCTTTCAGTCATGAATAACCACACCAATTTAATAGAATTTTAAGAATTTTTATTCCCTATTAGTTACAATCTAAGATTAAGTGCGTTAACCTCAAAACCAAGAAACATAACCGCATAGTCACAATATGGCAACTTTGATAGGATTTCATTAAGGCAAAGAATCACAAACATTAGAATATAACACGGCGTGAACATAGATCAATTTTAGCAGTGTCGATGTCGCGTCAGTTCAACAAAACATAGTCTCGGTCATTTGTCTATTTGCGTCAATTTGGTGAACACCAGTCCTAACCACTGATTAGCATTCGCATGTTGGGCTTCATGCAAAACAATTTAGAACACCAATTTGGAAAACATTTAGCTATGGTCTCTGTCAAAAGCAAGCAGTTGGTACCTAGAAAGGAAAAGCAAACAGACAAATTACAAATGCATTGTCATAATTACCCTCCAAGGATTAGGTCAGCGCACAGGTTCAATCTTCATCTTCAGGATACCAGTCAGATTGCCATTAGTCAGGACTCAGCTAAAGGGCAAAAGGGCACTTCCCTCATAAGTAGGAAAAGTGTAAAATGGGCATTCTAAGGGCAAGGATGGTTTTAATAATAATCTCAAGCCACCAAACAGAGTGACAGAGTTTCTGGATAAAATCAATAGCATTCCTTAACCCGCCTTATGACCTCTCTGTGACATGGGTTTTTATCCCTTTTTCATAGAACATTCCCCCAAAATTCTATTGGACATCTTCTATACCCCAGTATCTTTAATCTATCAAATTGGACATTAGGTAATCCTAATCTTCACCCCATATTGGTTTGCAAGCCTCTGATTGGTCCTCGTTATTGACGTCTTTGGAGGTGACACGTCCCGTATGACTTCATTTCTTGATAATTCTTTGCACATCTTTTGGTCAGCAGTTCTATTGTATTCACCGGTTTGAATTACCTTGTACATTGCATTAATCTACACTGTTTCACTTCAGTTATAACATTTATTCCAGGGGCGTAGAAGAGGCGCCTGAGAACGGATTTAACATGGTTACATTCATCTTCCAAGCTTGAAGGAAAAGAACATTGCAGGGTTATTGCCCCTTGGAAGTCAGCACACTGAAAAATAGAAGAATGCATTTAATATAAGAGCCAGGCAGCTAAACTCCGGCTCATGCTAACTTAAGGCCTATGAATATTTCAGCTCAGTTTCAATAACGCAAATGCTAGTATAAGCTTAATTAGAATGTAACATAAACATTTTAATCATCATTATTAGTTTGCGTATACATTGGTGGCCACTCTTCGTGGTCATGATTTCAGGTGCACATTTAAGCAAAATCGCTATGATTATAGTTTCTCTGTGGCATCATCACACATTAATTCATACACATTTCATGTTAATATAGATTATATAAGCTACGCTCTCTCACATCATTTTGGATTCTTTTGGGGGTGTTTACTTCTCCAGTGGTATAGTAAGTTAAAGGAATGATATACACCTTAATCAGTCATCTTTGGTGATTTAACATTAATTGGTCTAAATCTCTCCTGTTTTTTCTCCATTATTTTCTTTTTTTTACCAATTCCAAATCAGTTCTTTAGAATGTAATTTTCTACTGTTATAACACTCGTCTCACTATTATCAGATTAGTATACTTGCTCACAATATGTCATTCTGCACTTCCCATTATTCTCTTTGACTAGTCCTCTGATACTTGATGTGTTTCTACAAAGGTGCAAATGGACATATATTTTCAAAATTATTTCCGGCTAGGCAGCCATCATAGCACGCTATTTATACCCTATTTTATTTCTTGATTTCATTTTCCTGACTTATTCTTTGGAATCTTCTTGATCTGGTGCTGGGTACAACAGAGCCAGTTCCCCAGCAGTTGTGAAGGAGAGAGAGCAACGATTAAGAGCGCCTGAATCGCTTTAGCCTTCATTGTATGTTGGTATGCAAGTGTATCATGCATGTACGTGAATGGTTTTTTGTGGGGAATCGGAGATGTAATTGATATAAAAGGAACATGTGTGTTATAAAAAGAGTATATCGTGTTATATCATATCTACCCTTTCTGAGATCAAAGAATTGCATTAAGTGAAAATTATAAGTGTTCACAACTGATTAACTTAAACTGGCTGGATGGGTAATTTTTGGAAAAACTGTGTTTACTTCCACCTGTCCCCTTGGCCTTAAATTCTTGCAGCTCTGCGTTTGGGGATACCCTAAAGTTTATATGTGGTAGAATATGGGGATCATATCAAACATACTTTGATTACCGACCATCTCTTCCTCTTTTATGGAAGGATTCAGTCTGATATGTTTATATTGCATTATTTTCAGGTCTAGAGGCAGAACCCCTGCTTACTTATTCACAGACACCTGGCCAGTGGCCAAAGGATCACTGTGATTACCTGTTGGACACCATTGATGCCGAACTTGACCAAATGCAGGTAATACATGGTGATCATGTCCTTACAGTAGTGGGGGTTCATGTTTATGTCGGTGCTGAGATGACAGATACTTTGTGAACTCTACTTCACTTGCAGGGAAGTGGAGGGCGAATGTCGGGGCATGGCTTATATGTGAAGATGACAACCTGGCATCATGCCACCATTACATTAGTTATTGCACATTTCTACATGGAAATCATACTTCTAATGTTACATTAGCTACACTTTGACCAAGGATGCTATTATAGCCTAGACATGTGAGTTGTGTGCACAATATTCACTGTCTGTAGTTGCACTCTTCTTATTACGTGTTTTTTGCCACATTTCCATTTCCCTTTGACATGTCTGCAGGGGTGCTGCTTGCTAATCTGTTCTTTGGGTTTTATGCAAAACTTCACATCCCTGTTTCTGGGGTGTAAATAGTGAGGTTAAATTACACCGAACAAGAATGGGCACACTAGACTTTCTCTTATGCAACTTTGTGGATTCTCTCCAAAGCAGATTATGAAGACAATGACCTAAATTGTGCATTTTACAGCACTATTATCAAATAAACTAGAAACCATAGGTTTACATGCAGTTTTCAAGGGGCACTCATGAAATATTTCAAATCGTTCATGAGGTTTTCAAAGAACCTTAATTTTTCTTTCACCACCACATTGTAATAAAATGGTAACAAAACCATGGCGTTACACTAAAAATTGATAAAAAACAGTAGGGTTTACTGGTGGTTCAAATAAACTTGGTATGCATTTATAATGCATTGTCATTTTTCAAAATGTATGTGGCTTTATTACTCACTTCCTCCCTCCACCACCTCTTAGTTGTACCGCTTGTCCTGTGTAGAAGGAACAGCACTGACTTTCTGCTTGCTGTTCTGATTTATGGAGAGAATTTGGCCAGATATTACCTTGTTTAGCTTGGCCTTGGGTTTGCATTGAGTTTTTTTCAATACCTAGCCAGATATGTTCTTTAGTTGGCATGTTCATGACACTTTCCTTTCTCCAGTGCATGCCAGTTAGACGTTGAAACCCAGTAAGTGCCAGCATTGAGGATATATTATGCGGGAAGTATTACCACTTACAAGTTACTCTTGCTTGTAAGTCAGTCAACATCTCAAATGAAAAATCTTTTTTTTCTTTCTTCAAAGTAATAGTCTCACAAGTGACAAATCAAGCTTGCTATATTGATGCCAAAAACATTAGAACTAGAGTTTTTGGGAGCATCCTAGAGACATTTCTATTTCACTTCTAATTAATCATTATTCATACAAAAAAACTAGTTGCAAATAAAATTGCATTTAGGTTTTATTTAGGAAAAATGTAGACCTCTTTATAAAGTAAATTTTATTATCTGAATGCTTAAAGCTCAGTAGTCTCCAGCCTAGTGTTTTTGCCATGTGAGCCAATTTGGAGGTGAGCAGAGCTTACCACTAACAAAGATGGCAACTGTTCTCAGTCCTCTTACACAGGAGGACCAGGACCATGAAGATGATCCCTGCGTGCACTTTGAGATGCACGGAGTGTGAAGGCAGTAAATTGGCTGGGCACTCCTTTTCCTTCACTCTGCTGTCTCTGCAGCCAGAGGGGGTTCTGATATGTAGGAAATCTAGTGGTGTTCAGGCATTGAGAGCAAATTAACACTTTCCATATGAGGTCCACAAAATTATGAGGTTGCAATGCATGGTGCCAAATATTATCAGGAAGATGAGAGGCCTCCACCCAATCAAAAGGAAATTTCCATCTTTGAATATCACAGCTACATGCTTCCAGCCTTTAAAATTCAGCATCATCCACCGCGTAAATTCCTATATCTTCAGGGATTCTGCAAGGGAAACGGTTCTGTACAACTCAATACAAATGATAAATGTGAGTGAGGAAATTCTTTCAGACATAATAAAGCCTGGATCTCTTATGTTTCTTTATGGGGTCCTCCTTGCTTAACTAGTCTATTTATTGTAATTGTAATGGAGTAAGGTTAACTTGACTGGGCTGGTTGCTTCTTATGCCACAATTAAGTAAGAGTGCATACATAAATGAGCTTTAACGTTTGAGGTACTTGTGTTTTCCATGAAAATTTGCGTTGAGCTTTTATAAACCTCTTGCATTGCACACACTTGTAAATACAGTCAAGTTCATATATTCTTCTCTGTGATTTTATATGGTTAGGTTGTTGTTAGACATTGGGTCTCTAGTTGGCAGAGGTATGCACCCTGTCCAAGTAGGGACCACAATCCTAGTCAGAGTAAGTCAGATACACAACCTAAATTAACCTGTGCTCATCCCCTAGTAGCTTGGCACAGCGCAGTCAGGCTTACCTTAAGAAACAATGTGTGAAGTATATGTGCAACACTGGTGTTCCAGAAAGTCGTTCATTAGAATTGATTTTCGTAAGTCCAGAAGTACAGTCAAACAGGCACAGCCAACACGTGTTTCGTCTCAAGAGTGACTTTATCAAGGCTAAAATGGTAGTATAAGAAAGGAGTATCCAAAAGAGGCACGTAACAGTGGCACCTGTGTTGAAAAACAAAATGGAGAGTGGGGATCTGATTCAAATTGTCGATCCGCAAAATGTAAAACTTTGTTTTTAGGAAGTAGTATCGTCCAAGAGTAACAGGTGAGTAAATCCTAGGCACGCAGAAGGTTGGAAGGTCCTTGGTAAGTCCGACAGCAAGTATGGGAGCTCCTTGTTGTATTCAAAATGAAGCTCAAATAAAATAGGTAGCAAAGTAACTGCTTCTTTATGAGCCACAGTGAAGTGCCCTCTGGTAACAAGAAAATAACTTCATCAGTAAGTGTCCCGACTTTACAACGGGCCAAGTGGAAGCCTTAAAACGTAGAGCCGAAGATGCTGAAGGCAGATCACGCCGCAATAATATATGTTTTGTGGGGTTCCCTGAACGGGCAGAGGGACCTAGCACAGAACCATTTATTGAACAATGGCTCACGGGAACAATCCTAAAAAACAACATCCCAAAGATTTATTTTCTGTAGAGCGTGCCCACAGGATCCCTTGCAGGCCCCCGCCACCCAGCGCTCAGCCTCGCCCTCTAATAGCAAGACTCCTTCGTTATTGCGACAGAGACCTTATCCTACAATTGTTCCGTATATCAGGTCCTATACGGTTTGAGAACGCAGAAATCACAGCCTAACCAAACTTTACCACGGAAGTACAGAAGAAACGTAACTCCTTTTATAGGGTTAAAGAATGATTACACGAACATGACATCAGGTACGCTTTGCTGTTCCCTGCCAAACTCCATGTACAAGACGACACCTGCACTCTTTTTTTTTTTTTTTCTTCCCAACTCCAGAGGATGCATGGGCCTGGCTGCACACTAAAGGCCTGGCTGACCTGCTAAACCTAAGAAACCCTACGGAAAAGTGGTCTTCCCCTGAAGGCGAAACGCAAGCCCCGCAAAAAACAAGACACCAAACCTTCACCTGAACAATCTCAAACGGAGCGCTCCTTACTACTACAGGCTACATCCCGCTTTGTCAATGCATCCCCAACCTCCCTGTCTGCCCAAACTGATTCAGATCCAGAACTAGATGCAAACTCTGATTCCGCAGACTCCACCCGAGGTCCCACTCTCACACCACATACGGCAGATGACATTTGTTAGTTATCCAAGATCTAAACATCGTAGTGCACTGGGCCTTGCCTCTTCTGTAAGGACACAATCCACCTCGAATATCTGTATGAGCCCTGGCTGGGTGTACCCACATTATCACGCTATTTTAAGCCACAACATCTTGGTCGCCAGTGAGGGCCGGGTATCCCAATGACTTGGAACCATCAGCCTAAAGCACCCCCCGCTCCATACCGACTGTTTCTCCAAGTTGACAAATACTGGAACACCACCAGCCCTGCCACAACCACAGTTAATGTTATATATAGTTATTGTTTTCCTTTTTACTAAATGGGTTTCTCCCATGTTACACAATGTAGTCTACGTTAACAGTAAAATGCATCACAACTGTGTTGTTAATAAGAACATGCTAGATAATACCAACGTTACAGAATGGCTGGTCGTAGAGGGCACTGAGAACATTATTGGCACGAATAGGGTGAGGGCCACAAACCCACTGCATCCAAATAAACCCACACATATTTCATGACCTTCCAAAATCCGCAATACACTCAACAATATAATATACTCACGTGGAATACTAGAGGTATGGTATCCTTATGTAAGCGGCAACAGATTTATGCATACCTTAGGAGGCACCAGATACATTTTGCTATGTTACAAGAGACTCATTTGGCTAAGTCCTCTCTAGAAAGTTCAAGTACAAAGTGGAAGGGACAATTGTATGGCACTACCTTCTCGACATTTGCCCGCGGGTGGCTAACTGGATAGCCCCAGGGGTCCCATTTGCTATGTCCCGTACACAATGCGACCCTAATGGGCGGTACGTGATTCTGGAGGGTGACCTAGATGGCTCCCCCCTAGCATTAGTTACATTATACACTCCCAATGCGAATTTCTATGGACACTTAATAGTAATCTTAAGGACCCGGCGATTGATAGCATATGGCAGTGGTTCCCAAACTTTTTCGTCCTGCGGCTCCCTTGACCTATTGGCAGTTGGCCGTGGCTCGCCGTTACGTTACCTTTTTTGGCAGGTGGGAGGATGTAAGCCCGGCATCGGGGGTACTTCCATTTTCCTCCCTGAAATTAATTGCTGTGAAGGTATTATAATCGTAGTTGTGATCTACTTTGTCACTGAACTGATGCTGTAATAAAGCACTTTATCAGCAACAAATACTCACTTTACCACCTCTCCTTTTTACTCCAGGCCTTGAAGCCTTAAACCACACGTTCCTGCCATGAAAGCATCTTCTTCAGTGGCAGCAGCTTGCATCATATTCTGCATGTCACAGAACTAAATAGAATACACATCTCTGACAATCCTTAGCAACAAAAATGACACAACCACTAAGCAGCCAATTGAAACATTTATTTTCTTGGGAATTCTGGCATTAACATCAGCAATCTGAAAAGGGCAGTGTTGGCTACATTCGCAGAAGGACCTTCAATAGAAAAGTCTGTTGCAGGTGGCATCCGAATGCCATATATAGCTGAGCTATAACTGAAATGCAATGGGAGTAACTTCCTATTCAAACTATCTCAGTGCCAGTACACTAAGAAGGTGATATCCCCTCAGACATGAACCTGATGCTGAGGAAGCCAACCTTCCTCCAGCAGCAGGCAGGTCACTGTTTTCCTTAAAGGAAAAGAAGGGCAGCGCGAACCTCTGAGTACCCTTTAAGATGGCTATCCAAACCCTGCGCTCATCATTGCATTTCTCACATATGCAAAACTGTAGCAGTTGAGGCACCCATCTCTCTCTTTGCTGAAATGCAGGTTAGAGCAGGAACCGCTGCTGCAGGTGGGAGGGACTCCTTCTTACTCTGAATAGGAGTATTCAGAGTAAGAAGGAGGAAGTAGAGTTAAGAGTAGGAATATTTTGCAGAGTAAAAGACAGCGAATAGCTGCAAGAGTAAGAAGGAATATTATTTGGAGTAAGCAGAAGCTTTGTTGCTAGTAAAGTGATGAAAGTAAGAATGACAGAATGAGATAAAGATGATAAGAGAACAAATCCTTTCATTTACTTCTAACATAGAATCTGTGCTAGTAAAGCTGGATGTGCTTTCTGTTTCATGCACAGATCACATTGAAGTAAGGGACTTTAATTGAGCACTATTGCAGCTTGCTTCAGTTGGTTAAATATCACATGTACGCAGCTGAAATAGGTAATATTTACACGTTTTAAGGCGATCAGACACTGCTGACATGCACTACCTGGCATTTATAAGCACATTATTGCTGTTTCACTGGCTCACTAAGGTACAATGTCTACCGGTACAATAGTTTACGGCTCTACCCGTCTCTGTAACATACCTTGTATGGAAGAAGAGTGCAGTGGAAGGTGGGCTGTGGTGCATTAGCAGGCAACCAGCCGAGGTCTGACTGCAGTCACTAGGCTGAGTATCCTATGATTTTCGTTTTATAGACAAATCTTAGCTGTGTAATAAACTGCCTATCTTTAGGGCCCTGCTGACAAGAAAAACAAAGTGAACAAGACAATAAAGGTTCCTACATACAGACAATGCATCTGCAATGCACACATTTTTCAAAAGTGTTTGTCTTAGGGTGGCTCATTCCGAGTGCAGTGCTTGTGACCTATCCTTGAAGGGACAGAATTAGTTGTCTGTGACAGCAGGTCTTCCATGAAGGCCTGAGTATGCATTATTTGTTGAGCAGAAGAAATGCCCTTTACAGTGCTCTACTGCATATTTCTTTACCGTTTATTTTATTTTTGGAGCTTGTGTATTAAATTAATGTTCACCCTTAATGACCTTTATAAGTAGTCTTCCTTGTCTCCTTACCTAGGCCGAGGTTATAAGAATTAGCATGTATATTTCAATTATACTGCACAAAAGGTTTTGTTAAATTGCATGAAGGGATTTCTAAAATTCACTCCAGCAACACTTCTGAACTGTTTAGCTCAGGGTCAGGACCTGTTAAATAACTCTGAGTTGAGAGATGGTTTTATGTTTCAGTGTCATCCATTAACACTGCAGTTAGCAGGAGGCCAGGGCAAGTAGTGACAGCAGATATTTATAGCTATTCCTCCTTTCATTCCCAAACCGTGTGCTTGGCACCCCTGGCTAGTTTAGATGGCGCACCTGGGTGCCACGGCGCACAGATTGGGAACCATTGGCATATGGGGTGGCGATTTTAACTGTGTTCTAGACACCCATGTAGACCGCTCATTTCCTCCACTCGCCATTGCTCCAGCCAAACGAGCTTCACTTGTCCTAGTAGAATGGGCCTCCAACAATGGTTTGAGAGAAATTTGGAGAACTGGACACCCCACACACCGCAAATACTCTTATTATTCACCAGTGCACAAACTACATAACAGAATAGACACGCTTTTTGCATCAGCTAACATAATTAAAAAAATAAATACATCCGAGTACCTTGCCCGCACCATTTCAGACCATAACCTGTTATACGCTACATTGGTGTTGGGCCGCACACACACCCGCATCCCAACATGGCTTTTGCAGCCAGATGCCCTCACAGACCCTCCCTTCCATGCAGATTTGTCCAAATGTTTATCCGACTATTTTTCCTTAAATAAGAACACCACCTCATCACGCGCTATTGAATGGGATGCCCATAAAGTTGTGATACGTGGCCACTGTCTGGCAGCCTCCGTGGGGGTTAAAAGAGCACTCACCAAAGAGCTACAAGAATTGGAAACCAAACTACGTAAAGTAGAGGTCGAGGTCTCTATAAACGAAGCCTCATTAGAAGCACTGAATTTACTCAGGGCTAGTCACAGAGAGGCAGATATTAGGCTGGGCAAACACGATTACAGACACTTCAAAGCGCAACAACATGTAGAGGGGGACAGATCGAGCAAAATGTTAGCATGGCTGGTTCACCAGCCATTGCAATCCTCACTTATAGGCGCGGTTAGACTGCATTCAGGTATCGTCATTAATACTCAGGTTGAAATTAACGTGGCCTTTCACACATATTATCGCTCCTTATACCAACCCTCCCCCCACCCAACTGAACAACAGTTGACTGAACTTCTGGCGCTGGTCCCCCAAAACCCGCACATTATGGACAACGCAGATATACTAGACGGCTCCATTACTATGGAAGAGCTATGCTTCGCTCTTTCCCAAATGGCACGTAGCAAAACCCCCGGCTCAGACGGACTGCCAGTGGAATATTTCAAATCACAAGCCGCCCATCTCCTGCAACCCCTCTTGGAGGTGTTTAATGAAGCACGAAATGGGAGGCAGCTGCCAGGCTCCATGCGCAAAGCACTGATAGTTGTGCTCCCAAAACCAGGCCGTGACCCATTGGACGTTAAATCTTAAAGACCGCTTTCCCTCCTAAATTCTGACTGCAAACTTCTAAGGAAGATCCTAGCAAACAGGCTACTCTCTTACTTACCAAACTTAATACACCCTGATCAATCTGGATTTATCACCGGGAGAAATACCTTCTTAAATATTAGGCGATTAATCCGTATAATGCACTACATCACAGAGGCAGAAACAGTGGCTATATCCCTGGATATAGAAAAAGCATTCAATACGCTTAGCTGGGATTATCTTTTCTACACTCTTAGTGCGCTCGGTTTTTGACATGGCTTCATTAGCTGGATCAAAACATTATACTCCAAACCCACAGCCAGAGTCAAAACGGGACAAGTTATCTCCGAAGCATTCCCCGTTGGCAGAGGCACTAGGCAAGGCTGCCCGCTCTCCCCCTTATTATTTGCAATAGCTATGGAGCCACTAGCAATTAAGCTCCGCAGCTACACCTACACTTGGGGCATCCCAGAATTCAATACATATCACATCGTATCCTATACGCAGATGATGCCTTGATATACCTGTGCAACCATACTACTTCCATAGCAGGGGTAATGCTAATACCGGACAATTTCGCACTCGCCTCGGGCTTGCGCATCAACTGGTCCAAATCAAGTATTTTTCCTCTCACCCCTATACCAAATGGGCAGCACATGACACTACCCCAATATCAACTACCATGGTCACACTCGACCTTTAAGTATTTACGTATTCAAATTTACCATTCCATAGTTTATCTAAGAGAAGGCAATCTGGACAGATTGCTTAGGCCTACCCGTGGCTCGCTGTCATTCTGGAGTTAGCTCCCTCTATCTCCTATGGGCCGGACAGCCATAGCCAAAATGCTAATCCTACTGAGGTTTTTATATTACTTCACCGCGCTCCTGATACCTCTGCCACGCTCGTTTTTTCATAAGCTATACTCCCTACTGACTGACTTACTATGGGGTAAGGATAGACGTAGAGTAGCACTAACCATAACACAATACCCACAAGAGGAAGGCGGATTGGGCATGCCAAATCTTGAACTATATTATGCAGCTGCTCAGTTACAATGGGTAGCCATGTGGCTTAGTGAACCGCCCTCCCCGGAGAGTGCAGCAATAAACGCATACACGGCACCACAAACAATATTAACATAATTATTGGCTGGACCCCTCTACCCCCCGAATAAGTCTCCTCTGTTGGATGCAGCCAGATTCTGCTGACTTAGATATGTCCAGGGCGGAGCCCCATCCCCTCCTTACTCCCCTTCATTACCTTTGTCTCAAGTACCGGGTGTTCAAGCACTCTCATCATATCACGATATGCGCATCACTAAATCATTAAACATGGGGGACCTCTACTTGGGCTCCAATGTAAGTACCTTCGAAGAATTAGTGGCCGCTGGGACCATGCAATTTGGGGCCTTCCTGACATACAGTGCCATCAAAAAACTTCTATACAGTTCTTGGGGACACAGCCACACCGAACCATGGGAATCTCCTCTACTCACTACAATTTTCACTATAGGCAACGCAAAAGGCAATATAACTAAGTTATACAAAATACTTATAGCAGGCGCCTGTACAGACTTAGCTCAGGTTAAATCCCGCTGGGATGCAGTCGTCACTGCACCAATTCCCGAGAAAACTTGGGGGGCGTTCCTCACCACGATTAAGTCTATCACACCCAATTGAAGCATAAAATTAAGCGACTAATAGAGCTCCCTCTTAGTGTGACCCCAGGGAATAAGATTTGGAGTCCTGTTCTTGCCCACATCGCACACATACAAAGCAGATGTGCCCCTCTCGTCTCTCCAGTCTAGTGTTGCCCCCATAATTTGTGACGCCAACACATATAAATGTAATAATCAAACGTGACTATAATTACAAGTTGTACAGTTTTAAGTTGCATGGCAGTACGCAAAATTATAACCGTATTATACAAAGTCAACAAATACGTGTAAATGGATACAAGAAGGGATAATTCTTATTCTTTTTCTTAAGTGAAAGGTACTGCTGTGTCTACACCCCGTTAAATAAACAGATTTTAAAAAAAAATCAGTAAGTGTCCCCACCTCTGTCTGAACTATCGCGCTGAAAAACGTTAAATGTGTTAATAATTTTATCCCCAAATATCAACTTGACAATTTCTGAAAAACGCACACCTTTATGTTCATTGTTGGAAAATGAACTTCATTCTCGCAAACATTTTTTTTTTTTTTAAATAACATTTTTTTGCCCTCAAATTCCATCTTTTCATTTTTAGAAAACTCACAAGTTTGGTCCTCAAAAACAGATTACACCTTACGAATTGAATCAGCCTCATGTGCCTATGTATCACAGTCACATGCAAGGGATGCCCATCGTGTGCTGCCTATAGCCACCAAACGCATGTGATTGCTACGAAAATGGTTGGGTTGTTACAGTGGTGGTCACCACCAAGCCTGAAATGGACAAAATAATAAGTATTCCCACAGCATGCCAAGGAGCACCATCCTAAGGTCTATGTATCAATTGCAGGATGATTAATCAGTTTGATATGTAATTCAATTTAAAATATTCCCAGGGAATTCAAATCAGGAATTTCAAAGTAAATCTCATAACTAGTTTTTGTTCAGTTAATTAAAGAGGGTACCACTTCTTCTGTACTCAATCCCTTAATTTAGAGATTACCATTTTTCACATTTGCTCATAACAAAAAATAACTATATATATCAATTTTTTCATTTTTGAGCTGTACTCCTTTAACATCACTCCCATAAATACGATCTTTCCCTTTTCCTTTCAAAGTTAATACTTTCCTTCTGAGATAGCGCATCGTTTACCATTTCCTTTAACATTTAGTACTTTTTTATGATCTCACTCACTTTGATTTTTTAAATGTTTGTTACAATTTCTTTTAAACCTTGTTAGCCATTTCTTCTTAACATGTTTTATATTCTTATTAATTTACCCTTCGATTTTTGTATTCTAAGGTAATTAACGAATATTAAGATTTGTCACCCAGCTTCTGTGTAAAATTCCCACAATATTTAAAAAGGTCCACTTTATGTGACGTTCACAGTAATGCATAGTGAAACCACAATTAAGCCAGGGCCTTTGTAGCATAGGTGCCTATGTTGGTTACCACGAAATGCAAGTAGGAGGCACCTACCAGATCCCAGAGATGGCTGTTTCAGGGAAGGAAGCCGAAGGATTGCAGCCTTCAGTTAATACAGTGTAGCAGTTACCAGATGCTAGGAGTGGCCAAAATAAGCATACACACATATTCATCTGTGTATAAATTGATAGGTAGAAGTGCATGCACGGACAGGCCTACTTACATGTACAAACACGAATGCACAAATTCATAATGTCTTTACCCAATTCCCTGCATGCACACGTTCGTTGGTCATCTCCCTCCGTCAAAGTTGCATTCTTTGTGCTATCACTTACAGTTCATTTGTGAGCATGGGACAGTCAAAGTAGCATGACTGGCTGGTGAGAGAGGATGTGCACAACGGTGCTGCATGACCAAGAATTGGTGACTCCTCTACAGTGAAGTGGGAACGAGTCCCACCAGAAACTCCAGTTGTTACACAGAGAAACACTAGGGATAGACGTACGCGCATAGTACCTTGTCACAAATTTAAGGGTGGCACTGTGGCCTTCAAATGTCTACTTCATATGTAAGTTTTCAGTCTTCACCCAAATTCATATGGAAACCCCTCCTGCACTTAGAATTCCTATAGCTACATATCCATCATCTCCCTACGGAGACTTTACTTTTGCACCATCTATATTTACCTCATCAATGCACATTTTAGTAAGCACTCTGTTTTCTCAATATCTTACTTTGCAGTCTCAAGACTATGTTTCCAGGGTTTCTGGTACAGTTACAGAAGGTGTGGACTTCCGTGGTGTAGATTCCCACATGACCGGTAAGGCTCAGATCTAGATTTCTATCTTTGTTTTGTAGATGCCTACTGCCACTCCTGCTGTTATTCCAAAAGCATGATTGACACTCTGTTGTGCATATTCCTTAAATGAACCTTCTTCGCTGATGTCAGACAGGACTTGAACAATTTACTACATCCATTGTGGGTTACTGGTGCCAGGTAGCACTGTCTGTTGTGTGTGAATACTCATGGCATCACAGGGAGTGTGGCCTTGGGCCAATAAAAAACATCACGAGTACCAGTGATATTTTGTTTTTTCTGTGCCTGTACAGTTACTCAGTTTTGTAGGTTATTAAAAGATATATCTTTTTCAGTCTCTTTCCTCCTGTCTTGACCTGTCATTTGACAAAATAAATAATGTTTCAAGACATGCCAAATTTTGCAGGCTGATGTCTGGCAGCCCCCTCAGTCATATGGTCTATGGTTCATTTGAAAGTCTCATGATGTTTCATTGTGTGACGTGTACTCTCAAATGGTTCCTCCAAGGCCACCAGAGAGAGGAAGGCTAAAGTGACTCTAGCCTGGTTAAATGGAAATGTTATGACCAAACTCCACCCCCCCCCCCATCCCGATCCCCTCTCCCCCTCTATCACTCTACCCCTTAGTTCGATGTGGTATGACACCTGGGAAGAAGGTTCATTTAGAGAACAAATGGAAACTACTGTATCCATTAGAAATTAGATCCGGAAAGCAGGTAACTTGTTTTTTTATAACTCAAATGTTTAGATTTCTTTCAAATATCAACTTGTGAGAACAGGTACTGCGAAGTTAGGATGCCACAGTGTGCAAACTATATTGCAAGCATATAGATCAGTATTGATTGAGTTTTAGATGAAAAATTGTAAACATTCATAAACCTAATGCATCACAGGGCAGTAGCATGTAAATTCATAGAGCATTATTAACAAATATCATAAGATTCCTAATTCCTATTAACAAAGTAAATGGTACAAATCAAGCATTTTGTAAGTATTAAGAGCGCATCCCAAGTGATGTCTCACATAATGGAAACCTAGTTGGTGGCAGACATCTGCCATATCTCTATAGTATTTTGTCTTGCCTTCCCAGAATTTACATACTATTCTCTTGGGGACAGCGCTTGGGCTTATGTATCAGGATCTAAAAAATACAGCATATTGAGGTGTTGATTTCCTTCAGTATTGTGCAATATCAAGACCACCCACCATACCCATCCCAGGAGGGGACCCACTGGATAAACCAGCGAGCTGGATCTGGGTTGTACAACACTCATGGGCTGTTTACGCAACCCTCGACCAAGCTCCGGACTCCACGTTCCCTGATCTAGTAATTTGCATAAAGTGCAAGGTGAGAAGGCAGGGCCTCCGTGCCGAAACCAACATGCCCTCCTCCAGGTTAGAGGATCTGAGAAGGCCCAAGCAGCGAATCATGTCCTCCGCATAGCTGCCGCTTAATGTGTCATCAAAGCAGATGAAATTTCCTCCCACCCACTTCTGCACCACTGCCATCACCATGCTGCCACTCCCTGGGCAACGGCCACTTCCTTGACACTTTCGCCTGCAAGAGAAGGCAGTTTCCATTAGGATGTTTCAGGGAGATAGCAGGGCTTGTTGCGGAGCTCTAAAGAAGAGTGTCTGCCATCTTGGCCTACCAGGCCATTCTCCTAAAGAAGAATGTTATGAACTTGCTTATAGGAGCCTCTTTGAAGAATAGACCCAGTGCCGCATTCAATTCCCTTGACCAGTTTTGAGTTTGTATATAAAGGACACGCTGCAATCTGAATTCTTATTTTCTTGGGAAAATTAAGGATGTGAATTTGGTAGTTATAAAGCTACTCGTTTGAGGGTACTTGGTACCCAAAGCCCATCTTGGCAGGTAATCTTCTCACACTAATAACCCTCATTATCTGCACATGCAGGAGATAAATATTGGTCTGCCTCCCAGTTCTTTCAAATTTTGGCTTCTCTGTAGAGACTGCCAATACCTTTGCCATTCTGTGACTATTTCCAATAATGGTTTGTGAAAAATTAAATAGAAGAGTTCTATGTAACAACCCAAAAGGGTGTAAACTAGAAAGTCTAACATTCCGAACTTTAAAAAACATTTTTATTGCATTTTTGACTTACTCATACGCTATTTCGCTTCAAAGTGAAAAGCAAGAAAAAAGAAGTGCAATCTTTAGCTGGCCATCTAAATAAGGAGTGTTCGTAAGTGCAGTTATATTCCTTTTGATCAATTAAAGTGCTTAGATTTGTCATAAATGTATAGTTTTGTACATCGTTGTCACCAACTTTTTAAAACTTCACTCAGTTTAGGTTCTATAGGTACCACTTACAATCACATTTCTTCAGCTAGCGGCCACTTTCTTAGGTCATTACAGCAGAGGGCAAAAACAGGTTCCCTGACCTTCATCCTTTGCATGGCGATTCACCTTTTTGCCATAACCAGTCCCACAGCTGTTATAAAGCAACACATTGGGAATGGATGCATACCCAATATACGTTGTTAACATTTAGTTTTATAATGGGTCGTACCGCAGTTTGCAGTCTAGCAATCACTCGGGTGCAGTAGTTCTTAATAACCCGACACAACTATACCTCATATATCCAGTCTGCTGGCAACAGTCTGCCTTTAATTGTGAGCTCCCAGTGCATCCTGGCCCACACAGTGCTCTGTATGTAGGCTCTGGTCTCCTTCCTTGAGCCAGAGATAGTAGACCTAAAATTGTTCCTGATTCTAGGAGCCTACCTGTGAATCCTTGTGATGTGTCATGACCGTATTTAGACAGCCTCATCTTCAATATGTTTCCCTTCAGTTCCCACTCTTGTTTGATTTGGCCTGTGTATAATTTATGAAGGCCCTATAAAGGAGCCCAACAATCAGGATCTTTTTGACAGTCTTTCTGAACACAGTGTCTAATATCCAAATTGTCAGACATAGTAGGTAGGAAATCCTTTATTTTCTTTCAGCAGAGATAGGAAAGGTAATTAGGTTTTGTTATCTCAGTGGTAGCCGCCAAAATGTATGCAATCTGTGCAAGGGGTCCCTGTCAGCCATTCAGGCTGGGATGCTAAATAATACCAGAATTATATCGATGTGTTCACCCCGTTGATCACTCAACCCAGATTCAGCCTTTTATAGGTGTCTTTTAATTTGTATTACATTTACACCTAACCCTTTCAATGTGGCATCAGCCATTGAAGCACCAACTCAAGGAGTGCCACCTCTTCTTCATGCACCCATTGGCCTAGTGGAAAAGTTCTCGACTTGTACCTAATTAGCATGCAACTGTATTAACAATATTTACTTCTGTTTAAAAGCTGCAGACCAATTGGTCTGGATCTATACCAGTGTGTCATCTGCATAGTAAGTAGCTACATGATTAGTGCCCCATCTGTATACCCCAGTTTTCCATTCAATGAAGTAGCATGCTGGCCAGGAACTTTGTCACCTATGAAAACAATATGTGGGACAGCAGGCAACCCTGTACGATGTCCCACAACAATGTCCATTTCTTGGATACTATTTTTCCAGTTTTTTGTAGCGCCCGAGGACTAGTATATAGTATTAATGTCCAATGAATAATGCCTGGGCCAAAATTGTACTCCTTGAGCACCTGAAACTTGAAGTCCCATACCACAGTATTGAATGCCTATTCAGTATCGAAGGAGGCCACTACATATTTCCCTTAAGTCCAGGCACAACTGCCATGTGTGCCAGTGGCTTTAAGTTGT
This sequence comes from Pleurodeles waltl, assembly GCF_031143425.1. Taxonomy (NCBI): domain Eukaryota; kingdom Metazoa; phylum Chordata; class Amphibia; order Caudata; family Salamandridae; genus Pleurodeles; species Pleurodeles waltl. The sequence continues at coordinate 739,050,901 of NC_090450.1, read as the reverse complement.
GTATGCTATTGTGGTTCGTGAGAAATCCTGATTGGCCTGTATGAATTAATTCTGCTAACACATTCAGTAATTTTTTCTGCTTGAGCAATTACAAGGAATTTTATACCCGTTAATACCATTAGTGGAAATCTATAATATTAAACGTTTTGTCAAGTCTTTCCGCAGTTTCAGGATCCCCCCCAACCAAGCTTCCTTCACAGAGTGCAGGAACCACACCTTTTCAATCGCCAACTACAGACTAATAGTAGTTTTTCCATTAGTGTGCCAAAATGGGGTTGGTAAAATTTAGTAGGAAGTTCTTCTTTCCCACTTTTCATAAGCGGAAGAGATGCAATTGCTCCTTTCTTTGACAGTGGGACATGTATCTGTTCTCTTTGTTTAGGGCTACTTCTTGGTATGACCACTGTTTGCAGCAATACTTTTGCTGCTTGTTTTATAAGGGATGTTGTACCTAGAGTACGGTGTGCCTGATTTAGAGTTTGGGGGACCAAGTTTGCTCCATCTGGATGGCGGAGGGCAATACCTCAGCCACCCCAAGGGATCTCCACCCGCCAAATGTACAGTGGTCTGCCGATCCTGAAGACCGCTCTCTGAATTGACAAGAACTGCCTTCATAGCAGCTGCTTTCTCTGTAGGACAAGTTTGATGAATGGTGGTGTTTGTTTTTCAAAAATAAACTCTCAAAGCGAGTTTGTTTTTGAAAAATAAAACAACCAATTCCCCACACACCTTAAGGTGCGGGGTCATTATTGTTTTTTTCCTGCCCCGTAACAGCCAAGTTTCAGAGCCAGGTTCCCTGTCAGTGAGGGGGAAGGGAATAAAAGACTACACCATCCACCCTAAGTAGCGTGGATTGGTGTAACATGCTTCCTCAGACATCCCCTATTCCATTGGGTTGTCAGAACAAGTATTCCTAGATAGAGCCACTGGGGGCTCCATCGACTGCATACTTAGAGTTCGTCCGACTCTGAATGAGACAGGTGGACCAAAGGTTTGGTGGATATAGTACACATTTGCAACAGAGTACCGTGTCCACCAAACTCTGAATCAGCCCCTAAGCCTGTTTCCCTTTTGTTCAGTGTCTGAAACCTTGTCAAACCTCTCCTGCCTTTCACCCCCAAAGTCTAATGTTCTGAACATGTTATTATGCATTACTTACTCTCACTACATATCTGAATCCTGACTGACATTCATTCTCCATTGCAGCGCTGCCTTCTGTCTGTCACCACATCTGTGGCTTGGTTCCCCAACACCATACTGCAGACCTGTACATCTATCATAGAGCTCCGCAGCCCTCAATGCACAGCCTGCACATGGGGACTGTTGTGCTTACTTGGGGACACGGGGGCCTACATCAAATGTATCTAAATCTACCACAAATCGATGCGGAATGATGTTTGTTCACAATCCTCCGGTCCGGAACTTTTAAAACATATTTTAAACCATGTCAAATCTTAATAGTGGGAGTTCTGTAGGAAGAGAGGGAGGTGTCTAACAATTTTGTATTTATATAGGAGTCTTACCCACTTGTGTAACACATTTTCCCACCTTATCTCCCTTTCTTTTGTTGCTTACCTCCTTTACCTAAATAGAATTCAGCATTAGGTGTCTCTGTTTCATTGTAAAATGTATTTTTTTCATTTATTCATTCTTAAGGCACTCCCTACATGCACAGGCAGCATTTATATATTTATTTATAAGACACCCCCTACATGCATAGTATAATGGTGCAGTTAACCAAGAAGGCAGAGTGGAAACTTAAAGAACAACAGATGGACAGAAAAATACCCAATAAGGGACTAACCAACAAAATAGGCTTTTACCGTTTCTTGAAAATTACGTTTGTCATCAGTGCACCATATTTCCAGCTGGAAAGCGTTTCATAAGTGAGGCTCTAGGACACAAAGATCTTCCTTCATACCATTCCTTTATACAGGTATCATTAAGATGGAGAGTGCCAACTCTCAACCTAGTCCACTCTGGGACATAAGGGGCAACCGGGAAGGAAAACTAGACTCGTCTTGAGGAAGGTGCAAAGGACAAGGGCATCATAGAGCACCCTGAAGTGGATTCTGTCTTTAATGGGCAATCACTGGACAGATCATTTGGCTGATGTGACATGGTAAAACATATGTAGCTTACGTCAGTCTATATTTCGAATCTTTCATATAAAAATTAGGAAGTCTGGACGTTGAAGATGGAGTGCATTTTTGTAGTGCAGGCAACACTATCGCATGCGTATTACTGGAGAGAAACAGCAAGCACTTGAATCGAATCTGTTAGAAGCAAACGAACGGACCACACCTGTTGCACTTACGAGAGAAAAGAATGATCTTTATCATAATAGAAGTCCAGGTTCTGTTGTTTAGCTATATAAGTTGGTAGTGAGCCTAGAGCTGACTCAAACTACAAATTTTTACTTCAGCGTGATATGTCCCCTGTATTTAGTGTACAAATGTCACTTCTTTATGTATTGTGTGCCTCTGAAATACATTAGTTTCTTATAAATTAAAGTGTGAGATGTTTTTGGATATTAAGTTTCTGAGCTTTCCACCTCCTGTTCTTTGTGCCTGTCAAGGAAGGGGTGCTGATCATAATGAAGTTATGGTCATTTGGTCCTAGATATGTAAGCTTTGAATAAACAAGGGGCTTTGAGGTTATAGTTGCGGCGCCCAGGTCCATGAGTGCACCAATAGCAAATGTTCTTCGCGATACCATATTTTGCAGTATTTGTTCCATCTGCCATGGCCTATCGCCCCCTCACCTCCACCCACCCCCGCCTCCACTACCCCCCAAAGTTACGGTCATGTTGCGCCAGGGTCCTGTGGAGGAAGTAGGGAGCAGTCAGGGGAGTCGGTATTGGGTTCTTTCAAGCATTCTACTAAGGTATCGCAGGCCCTCACTGTGTCCATGGTGCTGCGTCCTCTCCTCACCTTCCTCACCTCTTGGAATAGTACTGCTACCTTCTATCCTGCCCACACAGTGAGGGACTCTCTCCATTTGCATACTAGAGGGCTCAGGATTAGGGCTAAATCTACAAATTTGGTTATTTTGTGCTTGGTCAGTCGAGGGAACTCTCCCTACAGGCAAGTCGGTGCAGAGCAGGGAAGTGTTCTGTCCGTAACGTCATTAATGCAGGTCACCACTCCCTCCCAGTAATCTTGCAGATTAGGGCAGTTCCATACCATATGGAGCAGTTCGGCTCCCTGTTCTCCACAGCATGGGCACTGCACATTTTGCAATTCATAGGTTTGCATGATTTTATCTGGGGTTAGGTAAGCTCTGTGTAAGAAATAGTAATCCATTCATTTGAATTTGGCGTTACGGGATACCGTATATATGTTGGCAAGGATTGTGGCCCAGTGGTTGTCTGTAATTGGGAGTTCAACATCATCCTCCCTTTTTTAACGTAGTTCATCTGTAGGTGTATTAATATCTACTCAGAGTGCCTCGTATAGACGTGTAATTGCCCATTGTTTGCCGGTTTTGGTGCAGAGTATGCTACTACTCTGGTGGGCCGTAGGCTCCCTCCTTACCCTTTCCCCAGTGGTTTTGCACCACTATCACCACTGCCACCACTGCACAATACATTGTAAGTAAGAATTTCTCTGGGGGTAACCTTGTATGTCGCTACCATCTCTTGAAAGGACAGCAATTCGCCATACCTGATGAAATCACCCACGTGGGTTATGCCATATGTTGCCCATTTTATAACTCCCCATAGGGCACCCATTCCGGTTATAGTCCCCCATGGCCTGCAACAGCAAGTCTGAGGACTATGGTTTGAGGGTTTGATTGCACTGTAGGCAACGCAGCCAACAGTGTTGGATCGTCTGGAGCTCCCAGTGGCAGGTCGTTTGGGTGACATGAGGATCCGAAACAAAGCGCTGACGGTCGGGGTGCCCTCTGTGACCTCTCTCTCGGGACTCAGTTGGATGTGGAGCCCCTGATTGAACCATTGGATTTGGGCTGCCAGGTAGTACATTTCAAGGTCAGGTGCGGCTAGTTCCCCTTCAGTGGCGGGCCTGCTTAATTTGGACAATACCACTCTACACCTACCCGTGCCCCATATAAGTCCACTGTCAGTGAATTTAGTTCTGTGAAAAGTTTGCAAGGGATCATTATTGGTAAAGTAACAAAAAAGTAATGTAGGCAGGGCAGTGTCACCATCTACGCCACCGCTATACGTCCTGCCACAGACACAGGAAGGGTTTTCCAAAAAACACACACCAACAGAAATTCATACTAGCTTTTTTTTTATTTTATTTTTTACTATTACATGTTTTGGCCTTCGTGGTCAAAGTATTTGGTCAATTTCTGAAATAATTCTTTACTCTGTGCTGGTTTGTGAGAGATTGATCCACCTGCAACTAACAGGAAACAACACTCTATTCCAACTGTTACCTTTTCAGGGTCTATCATTAGAGAACCATTTCGCAAACAAGACTTATTCCACCGTCCCCATTTTAGCTTCCACAGCAATTTGACTGCACCTCAGTCAAGTGGATAAAACAGTCAACTGTATTCACTGCTGGTTTTCCAAGCATTAGCACAAGCAAAGTTGCATTCAGCAAGCCATGCAAAAATCATCCATATTTCATTAGATTTACCGAAGGATATTGAAAAAGCCAGTCCTACTTTGCTCTGACAAATCAAAACCCTTCCTTTACTGGGTTAATCTGAAATTGTGTCTTCCAGTATAAGCTGTCGATAAGTGGAGGTTAATCATACCTGCGTGCCTACTTCTCAATGTGCCCTTACAACAACAACATTCTTGAGGGCCAAATGAAAGCTGGAGTAGAACTTCCTTCAAAAGCTTCATCAGAAACATTAGTATAGTTGTGGGAGGTGCATGAAGGGGTAGAGAAATTAAAATATAGACATTTAGGTTGAGTTGTTCAAAGATCAGTTAAATGCCTCGAGCATTGCCATGTCTCAATTGAGTTTTTGAACTGTGCTTTTTGATAGTGAGGTTGCCTTCAGTTCTTAGCCTCTCAAAAGCGATGAGCTATTGTCATTTTTTTTTAGCTGACAGTAAACATCTCTGAGTTGGTGCTGGGTTAAGTTTTGACCCAAGTATTGCTGATTTCTGCAGATTATTTTATGTGTACTCTGAGCAGTGACTCATTAAGCTTTTTGTTTGTTTTTTTACTTCCTTCTCATTTACAGAAATGGAAGGACACGATGAAAATGCTTTCATTGGGGCCACTGACAACACCTCTAACAGTACTGCTGATCAGGATGAAGAAAAATATACCAAAAGGGAGGAGTACAAGTGGAGGCTGACACAGCTCCTGGGCACACAGGAGACAGGAAATATGGGATACATGAGTGACTCAAATTCTGCAGAAAGTGTCTGCACAGAGGACTTTGTCACAAGGTTTCGGGAGGGAATGGTTGATCCAAAAATGAATTCAGCTACAGAAATAGATCATGAAAAATCCTCATTATGTGATATTGAGACTTCAGCCTTCAAAGACCCTCAGTCTGCAGAAGGCAATTGCCCAGACATGTCAGTGGGAAAAACACATTTAGCAACCCTTGCAGATAGTTGTAGTACTGCTGGTGACACCTTTGCCATGAACACAGCAAAGAGGCAGGATATTCTGCAGCAGTTTAAGATGGAGTTACAGAACACTTTACAGTTAACAGTGACTACCAGTGCGGGTAAAAAGACGAGACATAGGACTAACAGCCAAGAATCCTTGGGAGGAAGGATTTCGCGACTCAGCCAAATAAACGTTATCAGATCGCAGAGCCTTCTATATGAGGAACTGATGAGCAATGGTGAAAGTACCTGTTTATCTGAAGGCCACACAGAATTACAATTATCTTTTGATTCAGAGAATATGAGTAGTGTTGATACATGCATCCCTGGAAGCCTTCAACAAGATCAAAAATCTGTTGGGGTCTTGTCTGAGGAGCGTGAACATAAACATGACATATTGTTGCCTTTAAATAACCCCTTGACAAGAGAGGAGCAACAGTGTGATGATCAGAACAGACCTTCAGAAGATAATACAATTTTACCAGAAGTCCCCAGTATTAAGCCCCAGTCTTTGCAGGACAAACCAGAAATTCTAGAAATTATGTTGCCTGATAACCTTCCTACTAACTTATTACCCAGTTGTCAATCATTGGCTTCTCCAAAGGAGCTGAGAATGAAATCAACACAGATCGATGATGTTGACTCTCTAGAGAAATGCAGAAGTTTAAAGGAACCTGAAGAACTTAGATGTACATCTAACTTTTTTTGTGATAACACAGACTTTACCAAGAGTTCTGAACTGATCCAAAAATCTCCACTCAAGGCAAGTAAAGAACGGCAAAACATAGGAGCCGACACATTCAATAGCAACTTTGGAATTGCCCATTATACTAGAGAACAAAAAGAAGAAAGTAGAGAAGTAGGACTCTGTGAGATAGAAAAACAGTCTTTACGTTTTGGAACTACTTTGCCTTCTGATTCAGGTTCCATCTACAAAGACGAAAATGGCCACACCAATCTACATTACGTACAGAACGGAAAAACAGGCAGCATGAGTTCATGTAAGTGGTAACATCAGACAGTTGAACTCCAGAGGGAATATCTTTAAAAACGTAAACGTTCTTAGAGCTTTTAGTAACCTTGTCATTTGGTTTTCCCACTTTTGGTAGATCCTCTTTCTCTCATTCCATGCCTGCTTAAATTTTGCCATCTTAACGTTATTTCTCCTAAGGGTACAGGTTACTGCCTCCGTGTTGAGATTTGTTTGTGCATTCTTGTGCTAGCTAGAATTGACCTCCTTGCTGATCCAAGTATTGCTCACATGATGTTTTGCACTAAGAGTAGAATAACATAATGTTCTTTTAAGTTTCATCTGTTCAAAGACATTGCTTTCTGGTTGAAAAAAAACTGTGGACTTCTATGGAGCCATCTTGAAGCCACTCAGTATCACTCCTTTGTCCTCGTTCATCACAGAGACTGGCAATACAGTGACCTCTGAATCTGAGATGTTTACTGCAGTTCTACCCTAGCAATGAGGTCAGCACAGACCTTGAGTTGGTATTGTATATTCTAACCTTCATAGTTGATCAGAGTGCTTATCCAAATCCACGCTGGTAGCAATGCCCTACCACTACAACCACTCAACGTACTCTCCAGTTCCTTTCTTCTGGTTAGAGGAATTAAGAGTGTGGTACATTGCCCTTCAACTACCCTTAATACATGTGAAAAAGCAGTGTTCTTCAGTGCTGATACTTTAAAAATGCATGGTCAGTCAAATGCAAATCTGGAGAGTTCTGTTTTCAGATTACTCTGTTTGCAGGTGTTTGGAGCTTGCACCTAACGTTTGGTTTGGCTTATTTCAAAGTCTTGGGTGCTGTAGTCTAGGGTACCTGCCTCAAAGTTCTGGCCTTTTGAAGCCTTGTTTTTGAGGTGGTTGGGTTTAATGCAGTGCTTGTTTCTTTTTACTTTTTTAAAGCTTTAATTACTCCATGTGTACATTCTCTCCATAATTCTTGTTGCAGTACATATGACAAGCAGTATTTTCTTTTTATCTAACCAACCAAAACTAGATGAACAAAAACATACTACCAACCCACCTAATCATTTTCAATCCATCCCTGCAGTTGCATGAAGTAGCCAAAAGATTGTTCTGGTTACTTACTATCCCTCAGAGAAGCTTAAATATCCCAGGTACTTCCTCAGAAGAGCCCATATATGATGATGCTTTGAAGCTGTAGGTACATTTTAAATATAGGCCTTTTCAAGTCCATTACATTTGGTCAATTCTTTGAACTCCTTTGATGTTGGTACAATAGTCTTAAACTAAACCACCGCAACCTGGAAATTGACAATTAATTGATAGTGCTAAACTCACAAACTGTTGATGCTATGGATGGTTCTTCGATAACCCAGCTATCATTATCATTAGTTCCCATAGAGGCCACATCCTGCAATATTACCAAGTACGTCATCTGTATCAATTCAGTATAGCTGCACCATTGCACAATCCCAGACTGAGTGTCAGAAATAAGCTTCTGGGGCACCACATCGGTTACATGTGCCATAAGCACTGGAAAAAGCCTTTTTAGATTCCGTGGAGTAAAATGGAAATGGTGTAGATCAGGTTCTCCAACGCGTAGCTTGTAAGCTGCTGGCATCTTGCCAGGTACCTATAAGTAACTCTATGTGCAGCCCAGCCTACTTCATTCGAAGCTTTTGCTTTCTTGAATTAATAGATGGTAATCCAAAATTCAAAAACATTTATTTGAAACAAAATGTCTACTTTCATAGTTTCATAATTTATAAGCAGAAAAATGTCTGAATTTGCAAAATGTTATTAAATCTATTGTTTCTGCGATGAGTCATGTAGCTTTGTTATGACATTATTATTATTATTATTACCACCATAGTGCCAGGAGCGTTGCAGCTATGGCTGTGCATGTATTAGCCAAGTAGAGGTATTGAAAACTGACTCCTTTTTAGTAGTACTGCTGGCAGCAGCCCATCCTGATGCAATAAGGTAATTACTTGTAGTAATTTTGTATATGGTGGCAACTAATGTCATCTTGTCTGATGTGGGTTACAGTGGAGTAATGTAAAATGATAGATGCCCCCTGCATAATTTAGTTGGGGCCCCTGAGACTTCCGTATCTCCCGGAAATGCATAGCCCCTAACTTTAATGGGGTCCTCCTGGAGGGTATGGGTTCCCCTGCATCTCAGGGCCTTGTGTTCCTTGGTTTGACCCCACAAGTATTGCCAGTTTCCATCTAAGATATTAGCCGAAGCACAACTCTCAACTACTCCTACTCTACTCTCAGTGGTCCCTATTTACATAATCAAGACTACCCTACCCCCTCCACCCATCTTGAGTGTTTCAAGCAAGCTTTAAATTGTGCCAGGAATCAACAATTTAGTTAATGGATGCATTCAGGTCACAGTGTTACCGAAACTACGGTAGGTTCAGCTTTGTGACGTTCTGGAACAGGTCGCCCTCTGTTTAAACAGTGCTAGTTGTAGGAACCACTAGTTTGTTTATGTAGCTCGGGAATGGGGAGTCTGCAGTCGGCTGATCCATCCTTGACGTATGCTGTTTCCAAGACTAGACCATCATATCCTACACATTGCCGGGAGCTGGTGATGTCTCATGCAGGAGGAGGAGGGGCAGTTTGGCGCGAAGGAGCAGCAGCGGAGCCACAGACTAACAGAGCAGCAGAGCCCGTCGGGCTCATCACTCGTCAGGCTAGTCACTGTTGGAAAAGGAGCTGACGGTCTGCCGCGTTATGCGATCTGCAGTTTGCAGTCGGTGGTACAGGTGGGTGGGTGTAGGGGATAGGTGATAGGGCGGGCGCTCTACCTCTCCTTCCTTCCTTCTGCAGCTACTTCCTACCTGCATAATCGCCACAACCGCCATAGCTGCCATTCACCAGCGGAGCAAGGCTCACGCAACTATAAAGGCTATGTGAAGGCTATGCCCTGAACCCGTACCTTTTGCCATCTATGATTTTTGCCTACCGCTCCTGCTGTATAACCACCACATAATTGCTGTATTCTCTGTATTTCTGGGCAATTGCATGTCTGGCATCCAGCTTCTCAAGACACAGCCACGTTGTGGAGTCAGACAGCAAAAGACTAACAGTCTGCAGTAGATTGCAGCAGATTGCAATTGATTTGTGTCAGATTGCAACAGATTGTGAAACACTGCAGCTTGTATATACAAGCTCTGGGAGTGAAATTAAATATACAGCAGCACATATATATGTATATATAGCAAATATACTGCATAGTCCTGCAAGGTCTTGCAGAACGTGGAAATATTTCAGCAAGAGTCTCATAGCTGAGTGCACCAGAGGGCTTGGCGGCTCGCTCAGAGCAGAAGGCTGTCGGTTGCTGAGAGCTCGAGCAAAGTTGGTGGTGGTCATCCGTAACGGGGGTGCCTGTCAGTCGGTGAGTGGGGCAGCAGAGGCGACTGAGCCAGGTCTTGGTGTGGATTATGGCACTGCTACTCCCCACGCTTCCTTACACTGCTGTTGCACCTTTCAACCACCCCTGCTCCTCTTTTTCGCAGCCTTTGGGGACCCCCTCATTGACTCCTTATTGACTTTCCATCATAAAGATGTGTGGACTCGTGTCCTTGCCCCCTCTGCAAAAACTCACCTACATGGGCAGGGTGTGGCTAAGGTCAATTACAGAGTCAACAATACCATCCTACTTGTCCCGAGCCTTTTGGAAATAACCGTAGCACCATAAGCCTATTTGAGGCCAGCACAGCCATCATTGAGGTTAGGGCAAACAAGAAGGCTACCACCAGCTAAACACAAGGGAAGAAAACATAAGAGGAAACCGCAACAACTCCAAACTCACATACAAATACAGCCAGGCTTTTCCCTCATTGAAATTGAATCTGACAAGAAGAAGGACCCAATAAGTAGCGGGACTGGAGAGGTCAAAGCCAATGTCAAGAAGTGCTGTACGAGTTCATTTCAACGAAACATTTACTAAAAATTCTGCCTCCTAAAAGATGCGGGGTCAGCCCCCTTTTCAAGTGACAGCGGGATTTATGGTCTCCAGCTTCCTTTTCAACCACTAGACACAGGCAGCCAAGCAAAGGAAGGCACCTCTCGGCCACTGGTTGCTAAGGTTGATTGAGCATTGAACCTGCTCTTGGCCCTGGCAAGGTATTGGCAGTCCCAAGGCAGACTAGGCTCTTGGTTTGTGTGGACGTTATCGCAACTCATGAGCAGGACCAGCGAGTGGGTTTGCCTAGCAGCGGCAGTCACCACCCCAAATTATCAACACGGAGTCTGGCTGGCTTCACGCTCAGCCCAAAAAATAAGCCCATAGAAGTAGAAGTAGTTTGTAGTAGTCCGAACGACAGCAGCCATAGCAATGGGCTGCTGAATTGCCAAACAAACGAGTCTTTAAGAATAACCCAGGAGATCAGCCCGACCTCTTTGACCCCTAGACCTAACCTCTTCCTGCGACGTGGAGGCCCAAGTTTTTCCCGCTTTCCAGTCGTCTTCTTCATTGCCAAACCGTGGTAAGCCACATCTCTTATCTCCTGCGCCCCTTGACGACCAGGACAGTGCTTAGGAGTTACCGGTGGAGGAGCATGGTTCGCTCCCATACCTGGATATATCTAAGATTGGGAGGACATGTTAGCATCATACCCTCAAAATGCATCCCTGTGCACCAACACTGCAAATAACACAGGAAGCCATGCAATAGTCCCCAGTGCAACCAGAGAAACAAAGTTCAATCAAGGCAGTGATGATCGGCCCAACATGGACAGCGCCTGGGCAACATTGCTCAATACCATGCAACTCCTGGTAGTGGCCCTCCATTAACAAGCAGATAAAATAGATGTCCAGCTAACTCTACTTAACACCTTGGCAACCTTGTTTCGGGCATCAATAAGAAGTTAGGAAACCTGAACTTGCTTATCGAGTGGACTCAGTGTGAACCACTCAATGTCACTCTAGATGCGGGTGTTGGCCAATTGTGGAAAAACTATCTTCTCTTCCTGCCATGCTAAGTAATCTCTGTAAGGACTTTAAAATGGAGGCCCTGGGTAGTTTGGCCCCAGTGCCAAAGGAGCAGTCCCCCTTACCTATTCAGGAACCTGCGCCAGTCGCATTTATCAGTTGTCCAGAGCAACCTTCTGACAATCAGTCGGAGCAAACAGGACATCGCCCAGAAGTTTACACTTAGTTTCTCCAGAACCTGCAGCCCTTTCGATCTCAAGTTCCGAAAGAGATCCTGCTCTAGTATCTCTCTTTTAGCCACCAGCAGGTTTAAAACCGGGAGCAATTGCAACTCCGACCACTCAGTCAACAGAACCTTCAGTAGTCCACTGTGAAAAATCAGCAGCAAGGCGCAGAGAAGAGCTTCCTAGTCTCCTAGCCAACAGTAGGTCTAAAACTGGGAGCAACTGCATGCCAGGCCACTCGGCCATCAGAGCTTTCAGTGGCTCATAACGCAAAACCACCTCACAGCCGCATGGCCCAGAGAGTAATTCTGGAATGCACCCGAGGACCCTAGCTATCACTCTTTCCAGGTCCTCATCCTCGACAAGCAATTCTCTTGGACCTCCAAAGGAGGGCACCTTACAGAAAGGAAAGGCCCAGACAACTAGAGACGTGGGCATGGGAACTGAACTGCTCAACGCTGACAGGTGCATGGATAGCCGGCCTTATCTTACATCACCCAGTACCTCAACCCTGGACACAACTCTGCCGACAACCTGCCCTGAGTTAAATGTCCACCTATGGGGGCCAGAATCTTGGAAGCTGCATCTCTCTCCGAGGAGACCTCTGTCCGCTCATTAAATTACAACTGTACTATAGACACAGCAACGTGCTGGCAGAGGCGAGCATTAAGGGACCAAATGCCACCTTTTACACAGTCTCCAGGACGTCTTGACTTACCAGACACAGGCTCCATCCAAGGTGAGCCACACATCGGACAGTGGGCGGAGGCTAGGAAACCGAGACCAATCTATGCCTGCAGGTCACAGGTGTGACACATCGCTCAGGAGCTATGCTCCATCAACCTCGGGAGGAGACCAGCTCACAGTCCAATACAAAAATCCTCATCTTCAGACCCAAATATAAATAAAGAGGAAATTGGGATGTTTTAAACGGAGGCAATATTCTACTGCTTCTATCACACATTCTGTCTTTCGCCGGTCTGCTTTCAATGGCTCTCAGGTTCATAGAGTTTATCCGCACTGAACCGCCATCGGTGGGTGAAGCTACCAAAACAACCTGGAGCACATCTATAATTACACAGAAAATTATTGTGGAATGCTCTACCCTTGGGAGTTGGAGGATAAACATTTCCCCTTTTTTTGAGCCAGGCGACCCGACACCTCTGCTACTGCTGCGGCAGAGAATAGGGCCAAGAGGTTCAAATAACACCAACACCAGCTGCATTCTGAGATGAGCCCTGGGGCTCTCACAAAAGAGGAGGAGAGATCAACTGCGGAAGCACAGAGGGGATGCGGGAATGCAACCTCACGTCACCACTCAGGCTGCAACTCTAGGTGGGTTTCAAGAACTATCAGTAACCTATCTGGTGGCCAATGACCAGACTGGGGAGATGGAGCTGATGCCAAATCCTGCAAATTACACCTTCACTTGTACTCTTGGAACATCAAGGGACTCACCAGCAAGGTCACAGACCAGCACTTTCTGTTATATCAAGGCCTTCAACATCATTTCAATATAAGAAACCTGGCAGGCAGAACCCTACCATTTGCAGGGATACCTGTGTTTTTTCGAGCCTGCAGTTAAGGAGGGAAAATATGGCCATCTACAGGGTAACCTTGGCTACCTTTGTGTCAATCGCCTGTACAGCCTGAGTGAATTTTCTAGACTTTGACTCCCCAGCCATCAAGGCAGTCAGAATTACCACCTCGCTCCAAAGCAGTACAACTGAGATAACAATCATTAATGCTTATATCCATCTGAAACGCAAAGCCAATGGCACTCAACAGTTACTATATCAGCTCGCGGAATATCTATGCGTTGGAGAATCCTAGTACACCATCCTCACAGGGGAACTAAATTTACATCTGTTGGGCTCCTCATAAGATGACGCAGTGATTGCTCAAACTTCGGTCTAGGACATATTGCTGCAAGAGCGAAGCACACAGGGCTGTCTGACTAAAACCGGGACAGGCCTCTTGAACGACCTAGAGCACTGCCACTTAATGGTCCTTAACGGCAGGTTCAAGGATGTCAATCCACCAGCGGCATCCTATTATTCCTCTACTGCCTGTACAATGATATACTACACCTACGTCTCCCTTCCCTTGTTGGGTGATCTCATTCTGCCTGGGTGACAAAGAGGACAGCGACCATTGGCCTCATGAAGCAACCTTACTAACAATTATGCCCACATTTCACTGGACGCTCCTGGCACCACGTTTACAGTAAATTATAAAAAGATAAAGTTTGGCCAGGCAATAACAGAACAACTGTCTCAGTCGGAAATGGTGCTCCTTCATGCCCAAAGAGGCTCAGCAGAAAGCGAATTAAGAAGGTGGGTGTCCTTCACCAATAATTTGGTGAAAACTTGTGCAGTACTACCATAAATTGTCATGCTACACATCCAGTGAAGTGGAGTGCACCCCAAAGGCCCAACAAACCAAGCTAAGTTTACTTAAAAGAGCCATAAATAGCATCCTAAAATCCTTACGACTAAACCCTGAGGATATTCCCTTTCAAACATTATTATAACAGCACAAAACACGTAGGAAGTTGAAGTGGGCTGCCAATAGAGCACAGGAGGATGAGGTTTGGGCAAAACTGTTGACACAAAACACAACAACGGTGCTCAACTCTGGAGAATAATAAACAATCTTACATGCCCATGACACGTGGGCATAACCTCGCTAATTGCAGAAGAGAACTGGGCAACATACATGGGGGAGCACTTCAACCATGGTGGTACCGCACTCTCCACAGATTGGACAGTTAGCACATCATTGACAAACATACTTTGAAACTCCTCTCCAAAGGAAGCGAATTTCTCAGCATACCTCCCTCTGTCAACAAATGGATCGGGGCTCTCTCCTAGGTCGGCACATGTGAACCTAATTACAGGGAGTGCAGAATTATTAGGCAAGTTGTATTTTTGAGGATTAATTTTATTATTGAACAACAACCATGTTCTCAATGAACCCAAAAAACTCATTAATATCAAAGCTGAATATTTTTGGAAGTAGTTTTTAGTTTGTTTTTAGTTTTAGCTATGTTAGGGGGATATCTGTGTGTGCAGGTGACTATCACTGTGCATAATTATTAGGCAACTTAACAAAAAAAATATATATACCCATTTCAATTATTTATTATTACCAGTGAAACCAATATAACATCTCAACATTCACAAATATACATTTCTGACATTCAAAAACAAAACAAAAACAAATCAGTGACCAATATAGCCACCTTTCTTTGCAAGGACACTCAAAAGCCTGCCATCCATGGATTCTGTCAGTGTTTTGATCTGTTCACCATCAACATTGCGTGCAGCAGCAACCACAGCCTCCCAGACACTGTTCAGAGAGGTGTACTGTTTTCCCTCCTTGTAAATCTCACATTTGATGATGGACCACAGGTTCTCAATGGGGTTCAGATCAGGTGAACAAGGAGGCCATGTCATTAGATTTCCTTCTTTTATACCCTTTCTTGCCAGCCACGCTGTGGAGTACTTGGACGCGTGTGATGGAGCATTGTCCTGCATGAAAATCATGTTTTTCTTGAAGGATGCAGACTTCTTCCTGTACCACTGCTTGAAGAAGGTGTCTTCCAGGAACTGGCAGTAGGACTGGGAGTTGAGCTTGACTCCATCCTCAACCCGAAAAGGCCCCACAAGCTCATCTTTGATGATACCAGCCCAAACCAGTACTCCACCTCCACCTTGCTGGCGTCTGAGTCGGACTGGAGCTCTCTGCCCTTTACCAATCCAGCCACGGGCCCATCCATCTGGCCCATCAAGACTCACTCTCATTTCATCAGTCCATAAAACCTTAGAAAAATCAGTCTTGAGATATTTCTTGGCCCAGTCTTGACGTTTCAGCTTGTGTGTCTTGTTCAGTGGTGGTCGTCTTTCAGCCTTTCTTACCTTGGCCATGTCTCTGAGTATTGCACACCTTGTGCTTTTGGGCACTCCAGTGATGTTGCAGCTCTGAAATATGGCCAAACTGGTGGCAAGTGGAATCGTGGCAGCTGCACGCTTGACTTTTCTCAGTTCATGGGCAGTTATTTTGCGCCTTGGTTTTTCCACACGCTTCTTGCGACCCTGTTGACTATTTTGAATGAAACGCTTGATTGTTCGATGATCACGCTTCAGAAGCTTTGCAATTTTAAGAGTGCTGCATCCCTCTGCAAGATATCTCACTATTTTTGACTTTTCTGAGCCTGTCAAGTCCTTCTTTTGACCCATTTTGCCAAAGGAAAGGAAGTTGCCTAATAATTATGCACACCTGATATAGGGTGTTGATGTCATTAGACCACACCCCTTCTCATTACAGAGATGCACATCACCTAATATGCTTAATTGGTAGTAGGCTTTCGAGCCTATACAGCTTGGAGTAAGACAACATGCATAAAGAGGATGATGTGGTCAAAATACTCATTTGCCTAATAATTCTGCACTCCCTGTAGATGGCAGATAGGTAAAGGCAGGAGTGAAGGGGCCCTGGGTCCTAATGGTATCACCATGAAGATCTTCAAAGAGAATGCAGACTTCTGGGCACTAGAGCTACTGTTTTCCGAAATTAGGCTTACTGGTACAACCCTGGATTCTTTGAGAGGATCGCTAATATTCCCAATATATAAAAGGCGGGACAAGTCCCTGACAAAAACTACAATTTAATTGCCCTAATTGACAATTAGGCAAAATATTTTGTGGGGACCCTACTTGAAGAACTTTTGGTGTGGTCAACTGTGAATGCAATAATCCCACATAATCAAACTGGATTTTCAAAAACCTCTGGGATAAATACCAACATCATGGCCATGACACTCCTTATAGACAAACTGAAAGCTTCAAAACAATCACTTAACCTTTGTCTTGTTGATTTTAGGGCAGCATTCCACCATGTGGACTGAGCCAGACTTTGGAGCAAGCTGGCAAGTTGGGGGATTCCTTGAACTGTCCTGAACATGCTAAACGTTCTTCATACAGACACATGGGTGCAGGAGAAGCTGGGTAAAAGGACGTACCTCTCAAGGTGAAGACCAACAAACAAAGGATTGAAACAGGGATATGTTCTGGCTCCCACGCTCTTCAACTTATTTCTGACCGATTTGACGCAGGCACTTGGGCACTTGATGACTGCGATTCCCATGTCCCAAGGTTGAGTGGCCTGGCGCTGTCGAGCTTCCTCTGTGCCAGCAATATAGTTCTAGTTAGCCACACCCCAGTGGGCTCACAACACAGCACAGAAATATTCTGATGAAAATGGACTAAGTGTCAACTTCGACAAGACATATACCTTGTTTATTAATTACAACAGGAAAACATTACTGCCTGGTACTGGGGCAAGACCGATTTCACGCATACAACAGAATACAAATATTTAGGGGTGATTGTGGACAAGGAAGGCAACATTACACGCCAAAGGGAAGCAATAAAATGCAAAGGGCTAGCTAGCATTGGCAGTGCCACTAAAGAACCTAAAAGTGAAAGCGTATCGAATTATCTTCAGCCTGCCAAAGTATACCTCGCCAGGACAGATTAGGCTGGAGTTCGGTCTGCCGAAACAGTCTTTGGCGCTGCAAGGAGCTTTTACCGTCTTTTTGAACAAAATCAGGAAGGTGTTGCCAGGTACCTTTAATCGCTACTTATGGCAGGAGCTGCAACATGGAGAAACATCCCCGCTGAGTCTATCCCAAGACTCCCTGATTAAGACAGGGTTAAACAAGTTGTGTGAAGCCCTGACTAGCCACTCCATCATTATTACAAAAATCAGTGTGGAAATCGATCAAGTTTTAATCGCTAGTAGAAAACAAGGGAGTTTTTCCGGGCGAAGCTCACACCTGGATAGTATTGTACACCTATACCACACCAGCACCCCAGAAATATCTAAGTCTAGGCTTTTCCAGATCTTCCAAAGAGCAATTTTTGAAACGCCCTCTGGGAATGCTGCCCTGCTCCCTGCATCTTCCTTGCTGGCAGAGAGCATCTACAACGAAGGTCTGTAGACTATGTGGCAGAGACACGAAAGATATGCCACATTTGTTATGCACCTGCAGGGAACGGTTGGAAGAAAGAAGACAGCTGTTAAAAGCTCCCTTCAACCAAAGAGGGATCCGTTCTCGGAACAGGCCGTGATGGCCTGCTTCGCCCCTGGAGATCCACAACTAATCTGTCGATTTGTAAAATGTATCACCTTAGAGCTTAAGAAACTGCTAAAAAAGGACATTGAGAAGCCTTGATCAGGACTTACCTGGTAACCAGCCGCACTGGCATGTGTCTTACTCACTGTTAAAATTGAAGCGATGGTTATGTGGATGCACTCAGCACCATTTGCATGGAGGCCCCGAGGGCGGGGAGTCCCTTGGTTCCTTTTATATTGAGCAGATCCAAGAAATGCACAAAACACTTGTGGTTTTTATATAACTTGGCACTTTGGTACCTGTTTTTTTAATATGAGCTGCCAGGGTGGGGCTTCTGCCTGTAATCAGGCACAAATCAGTTTTATGAGGCGTCCTTAGCACTTAACAGTGCACCTGGTCTCTCCAAAGGGGCATGGGGCCCTGAATAACACCATCTGTAAGCAGGCCTCACTAATCTGTAAATGAACCTAACATCACAGCAGTTTTGAGATTAGGTGGGGATGAGGCTTTAACAAACGCTATTGTTTAATTTTAGTATCTCTGCAAATAAAAAAATAATTAAAATATATACGCATTAATTTCACTATTAATTGTTTGCCCCTCACTGAGTATCATCCCTTCAATAGATATGTCCAGGCACATTCAGCACACTTATGAGAGCACACAGTCCTGTGTAATCCAAACTGTGGCATAATTTGCCCTTCTCCATGGCTAAAAGGAAGACATTGTTTCTTGTGCAGTAATTAAAAAAGCATGTGACATTATGCCTCAGTGGTCTTTCCAAGGGCGTACATGCCAAAAGTGCCCTTTGCACCCTCTCCACCTAGGAGTGACCAGCGAATACGAAAACCTCAAATGAGGATGACAGGCGTTGCATCATAAAGGCCTCGATTTCGCAATTTATGTGCTGTCCTGTATCACTAATATGCAAACCAAGGTCTTTCTAAAATGTCCTTCTAGGTTCTCCAACTTTGCTCTCCCACTTCTACTTTAGTTTACACCCTGCAGCAGTCATGGATCTCTCCATGTCACCCAGTGATGATATTCTTTGCACATTTTGGTTCAATCGACTGCTAAGCTTATGCAAACAAAGCTCAGTGTGCTGTCCGGCAAATTAATGCATCAAAGTTCATTACAGTTCATACAGATACCAGCTATGTTGTACTTCAAATCCACAAACCTAGTTTTCACATCTTAATATATATACATAAATATCAGCAGATGTGGATGGACCTCCACCAGCCTTCTCTTTAACTTTAGTGTCCTGTCCAGCAAATGAGTTTGGTCTGGTGTTCCACCTTCTACATTTTACCTCTCCTCCCATAAAGTGCGGCTCCAGTTGTGCACTTCACCTGCGGATTGTCCTTTGTACTTTGTTCAGCTAAGAGCACCCAGGAAACGTTGGAACCTCAGAATCAATGGCAGCATGAGATATAAAGAGATGTGAAAACCCTTAGTATGGATCTATTGCCAAACAGTGTCACAGCAGCGAATCAGATATCAAACAGTAAATAGTTAACCGAGGTTGCTATCTGTAATAGGCACCTTCAGGAGGCCTTTCTCTTTAAGACCCTTTTGAATTACTCTGACCACATTCCATTGATGCTGCTCACTGCTCCGGGGGAATAACTACAGAAACAGTGCAGCTTTCTTCTAAGAAATACCTCTGCTGCTCGTACATCCACCCCGGGTGGCTGTCTGAGTTCTTGACTCGGCTGCTGACAGTGGCAGCAGAGGAGTACCTCACCGTCAAAGCAGCACAGTTCACTAGAAGGAAGAAGAGCATAGCAATGTGTGTACAGACATAAGGGGGGGCATATGCCTTACCAGACGCTACAGCATTAATCTTCCTTCCCAAGGATCCCCGTCCCTAGCTAAGTGTCATGTGCTGGAGATGAACCATAGTGTATCATCCGTCTCCTCTGTCCCGAGCGCACACAGCTGGCAACAGACAAGGTGATGCAAGTACCACTTATGTAAAAGCAGTCACTCCACTTGGACCACAGAGCACCACTGCTTGAAACTGCCTCTTTCAAAGCATTTCTTAGCCTGATTAACTGTTGAGCTACTGCAGAATGGTGAATAAATATTGTTGATTCGTAGCTGCACACTAGTCCTCTCTGCTACTTGCGGTACCCGTTTCTTTAGTTAGCTCTCACAGAGTTGTGAATGTAACTCCAGGAGAGACTGATTTGCCTTCAAGGCTGATTTCACGTGATCTCATGTCTGGAGATAAAGGCCAAATGTGACTACTTGACTTCAGACAGTTTGCATTCTTCCAAAGAGGTTTTTTGGAAGAACAGTGTAGGTGATGTGGCTATATTAAAAGCCCGTTTAGTTCTCAGAATTGCCAACACATTTTCAAGTGATCTCTAGTTAAATGCCTTGTATGCACATTTTCCTCCTACATTGTAAATACCCTGAAAACCTGACTGGGATGTACTTTCGTTGTGTTGAGAAGCTCAGTTCTGTTTCTTGGAGCGGTCAGAGTATCCTCCTACTTACCTGTCTACTCTTCACTATGATCTCCTAGGCCATATCCTTCTAGACGTGAACGCTGTGGTTTGTATAGTGTGTCTCCTAAATGTATTGTCTCTGATGCTTTGGTCTATTTATACAATTGACAAATATAACCATCACTGTTCTCCCAGTCAGGAGGACATCTTGAGCTGGCAGGCTATGTTCCCTTGGTATTTAGAAATGTATTAGTATGGAAACCGGTAAATGAGCATGTTTCATCACACACAGTGTCCTGTTATTTCTTTAGATGTGTTTGGCCGGTCTATTGAAGGAGTCTCAAAATGTTTTTCCCAAAAGTAGCATAAAAGATTAAAACTAGGCTTCTACCCAAAGTACATATCCAGCCTACCGTTAGGTGCTTTGCTTGAATTGAGGCTTTTTCTCTGGGTGATTTCCTAAAAGGAAATGCAACATGAAGTACCATTTTATAACACCCTACAGGTAAATTTCACTCATGCTGTAATTTTGCTGCTAAATAAAAGTAGCAGGTGTTCACCTAGCTTGAGAATAATGGCAGAATTACCTGATTATGCCCCTAAAATTCGCCCCACGCACCCCTACAAAAGATTAAAGCGATGAGTAGAAAAACAGTAACTAAATGAAACTTGCCGATCTATAAAGGAATGTTAGTCATTTGTCCTGTGTTGTCATATTGGAAATGTCCTCTGTTAATATTTTTACAAAAATGTGCTGACTCGCTGTAATTTAATTAGCTGTTTAGTGCCCTTTCTATTTAATTTAGACATAAAATGTTTATTTTCTTTGATTTTTAACCTTATCCTTATTTGTTTGTCTCGTTCTAGGTTTGAATCTGGAAGCCAGATCTAAAGAGCCTCTCCTAACACACTTAAATCTACAATCAACATTAAATGATGACGACACAGACACAACTCAGTGCAAACATTTGGCAGGTCTGTGAAAATTTCAACATTCATTAATAGTTACATATTTCCAAAATTATTCAATTTTCCTTGCCCTTCTTTTCACATCCTTCATCTGTTGTAAGAATGTGTGCACTCCACAGTGCAACAGGAGATTGCCCAGACCCATTTCTAACCTTGAAGGTGAGTTTAGGTTTTATGTCCACCTTATTCTTACAATTATATTCTAAAACCTGTTTGCTTGAAGTGCATCCACTGGTATGGTTGAAACACATTCGGCAAAACTGAATGCTGAGCAGGCCACCCTGTTATTGCAGCCCACTTTGTGTTCTTTTCATGCTTTTCAGATGTGAACCCCCAAAGTGGGATTTGCTTCTGAAAAGCATTTCCCTGACAGGCAGTAGTTTCCTCCCTTTGTATCAGGAACATTCCTTTTTTCCTGCCTAGGATTGCATGGCATTCTCAGAAAGTCGAAATCAGTGATGGTTGCCCCACTCTATACAGGGGTGAGTGTTCACCCCTGCGACCTAGCTACTCTGTGGTTGATGGGCAGTGTGTCAGTCTGTTGAGGCTCCACTATGTGAAACCTGATAGTTTACCAACCTTTAAACGGGGTGGACGAACATCAGGTTTGGTGGAGTGAGAGACCCACTCCACCAAACCCTGAATTACCCCCAATATTTATGCAGAAAGTTGTACTTACTGAAAAGTTAATTGATAGCAACCTGATGCCCTTTTCGGTTGCAAATGTTGGTGATTCGGGATAATACTGGTTCGCCTGCTACTCTGTCTTTGTTAGCTGTTCAAGCAGCCCCTCTGGGTGCTTTGAAACAACACCTTTCCTTGGCCTTCTATACAGAAGGGAGATGGAGTAGTAAGGTAGACACAAGACTCTCAATGTAGGAAAGAAGTCCAACCAGCTGGAGTTGATCCTCATAGCCCCATTCTGGTCAAAATGGATTTAACATACATTTTCATGGAGTTTCCTCCACTTCTGCATCTCCCCAAGGGAATAATTCTTCACCCCTTCCTACCATTCCTTATTTGGAGATCTTGACTTATAAAAAACAAACATACATAAACATCTGATTGTGTAAGAAACAGACCTAGCTATCCTGGCTAAAGCTAGAGACCCCGTAAGGTACTTGGGCTAATGATCATCACCTTTATTCCTTAAGGGCCTCTTTAGAATATGGGTTAACACATCTGCTAGACTTAGAAATCCTGACAGAATTCTATCAAATTTGGTTCCGATTCACAAAAGCATTTTTGAGCATGACTAGTAATACTCCAGCAGTACTATGTTAAGTACTTACAAATGCTATTTACAAATCTCTGGCTGGGGTTCTAGACTTATGCCCGCCCTGTCTCTTATGTGTGGATATCTCTGCCACCAGTATGGGGATCTTCGCACAAGGGGATACACGTTTTTACAGTAATGTAGGAAGGGCAAGAGAGAGCAGCGACTTCTGAATGGGAGCAGTTAAGAAACATTTAAGGAGGGCATTTAGGGGGGCGCATACAAATCCTAAAACACACTCAAAAAGAGTAAGGCAATTGCTATTTACAAACATTATACCTAAATCTACTACTATAATACTGCTGACAAACCCAAGTACTCTGAAATCTACCCCAGCCAAGCCTTGGAGTAAGTCAAGCACCACAGCTGACAAATCATAGCTACTGGAAAATACTCTCATATATATATTAATGGAGGCAAGGAATAACACTAGCGCTACATAGGAAAAAATGTGAAAGTAAATAGAAAAGTATCTTTGAATGTCTAAAGTATTTTACATTTTCTTTGATATATTTTTTAAAATATAAAACAGATATTCTAAGCGTCAGACTTATGCAGCAGGCCTCCTACTGCAAAGTGGGTGGAAGATGGGAACTGTTTGGACTCAGCAGCAATTAAAATCCACTACAACTTTAACAAATCACATACAGCCAGCCACATAAGAAAACAATATGCAGATACAAAAAAAAAAAGATTTTCGAGGTGGTAAGTGATAGGTTGCTGATGTGCCTAGTTGACTCCTGCATATATCTTATCCCTGCAGATTAATAATGTTTATTGAAGAACAAAAGTTCCTTACAACAAGTATCCAAACCGTGCATACATAGAAATACAATAAATTCTGTGTGTAATCATAACACTTAATCATTTATTCATACAAAATTAATGTCAGTTCACAACAAGCACAAGGAGAGTGCGGTTTCCAGACAAGCTAGAAATCATCAATGCAACAAGATATCATTTGAAAACTGGTAATCACCAATGTATATATACATTTTCATGATAAAAAAAATAATAATAAATAAACGCATAATCCAATAAATCAGGCCAGAAATCAAGGACACCCTGCCATTTAGGTGTGTCAAATGAATATGCTACCCATACACAAAACCACATCAAGAATATACACATGAGTCAAGGTACATATGTCAATGTTTCAAACCCAGAGGCTAGATAAACTAGATCATCATCAGGACATAGATTTTAAGCCTGAGAAAAGCAAGTGAAGTACCATCAATTATAATCACATGCCAGCAGGAAGAGAAAAGAAAAAAAACAAGAAAAGAAAAGGAGTGGGGAGAAAAGAAGAAAGGAAGGGGTAAAAGAACAAGGAGAAAAACACATTGAGAGAAACATGCGGAAAAGGTTAATATATTAAATAAAAACATTGAGCAAAAACTCTGTTATTTATAGAGAGAGAAGACCAGAATTAAGGCAAAGTTTGGTGCCAAACGAGGCAAACTGATGAAAAAAGGACTCAAATCTCCCAACTAGTATTTGAGACAATAATTGAGGTAGGGTGGAACAACCGCATTAAATAAAAAAAGATGCACAGCCCACTTACATAAAAATTGAAACTGAAAAAAACTAAAACCGAAAAAAGTGAAAAGTGAAGGTGGGACACAACAACATGCCTGAAAAATTACTGAGATCAAAGTGTAATGTCCTGTCTCCCAGAGTTGTGAAGCACAGTTCAGAGTCAGAGAATGAAAAATATAATGCATAAAAATAACCTAAAAAAGGAAGATGATCACCATTATCCTGAAATGTAACTTGAGTGCTTCCAATCATGTTATCGACGAAAATCCCCAAAATGTATCTTGGTCAACCTGAGCATCAGGGCTACACTATTTGGGACAAGGAAACATTCTGCAAACATAAAAGAAACAAATTAACCAATCGCTCAAGTGCACCTATTCCTAACAAAAATGCAATAGGAGGTAACCGAAGAAAGAAAAGGGACTTACTAATTCTGCATAAAGAGCAGAAAAAGAAGGCACCCAACCAATTAAACTGTTGTCTATCCAAAGGATGTCGATGATGCCAAAGACGTCAAAACCATCGTCGACGGTAGTGACCAGAAGCCTGACAACAATGTCAACCTCATCATCGACGGTATCTGCACCGTTGAAGATAACCTCTTTGAGGACAACCACCACACTGTTGATGAGATCCATCACATCGAAGACAGTGTCGTCGACGAAGACAGTGCCAACATCATCGTCGACGGCATCAGCGCCACTGCCGGCGACCACCTTGTCAACGACACAGACATTGGAAAAATCCTCCTCTTTGTTGGCAAAACCCAAAAAGAGACCATCCACAGTACTGTTGCCCACACTGTCGTTAACGATTTTATAGTCCCTCAAAGTTTTCATCCTGAATTCATGTCATTTGCCAAGGTGTTGCCACTGATACCCAGTCAATTATTAGATATTCAGGACTCTGACAACGATCAAGGGATGTTTGGTACAGCTCAGAGTCCCTCTGAATTACATGTTAAAAATCAGGATGAAAAAGAACAAGATTATTATGAGCCTGTTTACCAAAGCCATTATTGTTCAAAGCAGTATCATCATTATGCTTCTTCTCCGCCTTCACCAGGCATGGTCCAGGTTCCAACTACTCTAGTGCAAGACCTGCAAAGTATGCTTGCAGACAATCACAAACGTTTCCCAACACCGGTTGAAGTGCAACAATCAGCTGCACTGGCACCTAGATCACCAGAACTTCTACCTCCACCACCTCTTCTAAGGAATGGCTCTGCAATCCTGTATTGGAGTGCCTCCTCGAGAAGATCCTTCCTTATCTGACAATGATGATGACGGAGACAAGGAGGATTATCTAATTCTTCTACCTTCTCCTCCAATACCACAACCATTGGATTCTCCACCGGGAGATACTGCTGGTTTTCATATGCTAATGAAGAGAGCAGCCAAGCAATTCCAACTGCCCATCACTACTGAACAGATGGACTGTTTTCTCTATGATTTCAAGGTTCAGTCTAGAAAAACAGTCTGAGCAATACCAATTGTAGACTATATATGGGAGGAAGGAGTGAAGTTCATGAAGACCCCAGCGACCGTCACTGCCGTTCTTCCTAGAATAGATAAGAAACACAAAGCGCCAGAGGACTCACCTGCTTGTTTGATCGGACATTCAATACCTGATTCGGTTATTTTTCAGGCTGCCCAACACAGGTCTAAAAATCCTTCCTAATAACTTCTCCGCCTGACAAGGTAGGCAGGCCGCTCGACAATATCTGCAAAAGATTCACAGTCATGTTGGTTACTACTGTCCGGTTCGCAAACTCTCGGACCATTCTGGGGCAATGTGTTTGTCAAATGTGGTCTGACATTGCCACATACCTGGATTTCCTGCCAAATGATAAGAAAACTGAAGCCCCTCACATTGTACAGGAGGGTGTAAAAGTGGCATCTGAAATTATTGACTGTGCATTGGATATTGCATCCATTGGCTTCCGTCAATTGGCAGGATTGGCTGTACCTCGATGCCAAGGTTGGCTTAAGGCCACGTCGTTCCGCCTAGAAGTGCAAACCAAAATCCTGGATATGCCCTTTAATGGTGATTCTTTAATAGGGAAGCACGTCGATGACACTCTGCAGACCTTAAAGGCAGACAGAGAAACAGCTCAATCCCTCGGAACTCTCCAGTTTTGTAAGACCCCTTTTCACGGCATACATGGCTGCAAATCTTACTCGTACCATGTAGGATACCAAATATACCAGCCGCAGTCTTACCAGCAGTCCTTTTGACCTGCCTACCAACAACATCAACCCTATTGAGCACCACAATTGTCAGCCTACTCTATGCAACGAAGAAGAAGACAGACTGCTTCCTCCACAAATACCACTAGAAAGCAGTGACAACTTTGAGGTGCCTTCTGTAACCCCTTCTCATCCTTCGGTGGGTGACTGTCTCCCAGACTTAAAACAGTGAAGCAAAATGACTAAAGACGAATAGATTCTGGATCTCGTCAAGCATGGCCATACTCTGGAGTTGACTCAATTTTAACCGCAGATTCTCCACCAACAAAATTCCTCCAAGCTCGCCTTCACCTTCTTTGCAAGGAGGTTTTGACGTTTTTGACCATGTTGTCAAAATGGGCCTTGGAACAGGTCCAGCATTCCCAAAAAGGAAAGGATTTTACTCCTGATTTTCCCTTGTGAGGAACAAATCAGGGTAGTGGAGTCCCATTCTTGACCTCTGGAAACTCAACAAGTACCTGAAGAAACAATCTTTCCATATGGTTTCCCTCCAGAAAATTCTCCAGCTTCTCAACTATGGAGATTTCCTTACAAGCCTTGAGCACCAGGATGCCTATTTCCACATTCCCATACATTCCAGCCATTGCAAATTCCTCAGGTTTACAGTAAACAGTACTCTTTAGCAGTTCAAAGTTCCTCCCTTTGGTCTCCGATCCGCTCCCCGGATATTTATGAAATGTTTTGCCTCCGTGGCAGCCCATCTGGGACAACAAGGCATTCAAGTTTTCCTTACCTCGACGACTGGTTGATAAAACCCCCACCTTTCCAACAGGTGTAAAGGGATACTGCCAAGTGTCTTCATCTCTTTTAATCTCTGGGCCTCACAGCCAATTTCCAGAAGTCTCTCCTTTCGCCTTCGACAAGGATAACTTTTCTGGGAGCAACACATTACTCGACAAGGCATTCTTTTCCATAGACAGAAAACAGAAACTCTTCATTCTGTCTCGCTCCCTTTCAAGAAGAGAGTGCACTTCAGTTCGCCTGATCAAATCCCTTCTAGGTGTAATCTGTTCGCCATTTTTATAATACCTCACACTCGTGGCAAAATGCAACCTTTCCAGGAGCAATTGGGCACTCGGTGGCTCCAATCTGAAGGATAATTCAACGACATTGTACACCCCACACCTGTCATGACAGCAGCTCTTCCTTGGTGGGCAACCTCCAACAATCTTTCTGCAGGACTGACATTCCTTCTCCCCATTTCGCTTCTCTGTAAGGATGGGGAGCTCATTTACAAGATCTACAGATTCAGGACAGGTGGACTTTAGAACAGTCGAAACTGCATATCACCTTGCTTGAGCTCATAGTAATCTCACTAGCTCTTCAAGCTTTCTTGCAGAGAATTGAAGGTTCCTTTGTGTTGATAAGGAAAGACAACACAACAAGTATGCATTAACTCTTCAAACTGGAAGGTACACGATCCAGGATTCTGTCCCAGGAAGCTCAAACTATCTGGCACTGGGCAGTAACACATCAAGTGGCTTTAGGTGCAGAACATCTACCAAGAGTACACAACTCTGTACCAGACAGCTTGAGCAGAACACCCTAAAGTTGTCACGGATGGGAATTGAACCAACTGGTCCTGTATGTCATATTTCAACAATGGGCCAAGCTCAATCTGGATCTTTTCTCATTGCAAGAGAACAAGAAATGCCAGTTTTATGCCAGCAGGTACCCTCAAAAGGGATCTGGGGGGAATGCCCTCTCGATGCAATGGTCTGGGATTTATGCCCATGCTTTTCCCCCGACCCCACTTATTCCGAGGATTCTCTGAAAAATCAAACAGGAACCATGCCAGTTGATACTCCTAGTTCCATGATGGCCCAGACAACACTGGTTTACGGAGCTCCTCATGCTGTCAGTGGACAAACACATTCATTTTTTCACATAATTTCCCTTTTTGTAAATTGCACCCAGCATCTCTAAACTATTGTTTTTATCATTATGTGAAGTGGCACGTGAATATCATAGTCAGAAAACAGTCTTAACATAAAAATCATGTCCTAAATATCTAAAAATGTTGTGCCATTAGAGTTAAAAGAAAATCAGCACCCATTGGGACAAATTTTTTCAAGAATAAGCTATTTCACCTGAATATCCCTATGGGGTACACGAGGTGGAAGCCTTTTTGTCCAAAGTGATTTGTCGGACAGTTGATTCCATACAGTAGAAGGGGAACTGAGCCCAGATCTGGAGAGGGTGTAGTTCCTCATTTTCATAGGGCTAGACCTGGGAGGGCACTAGTCACTCCTTGGAAGAGCCCCTAATGTCATCTATCTTGAATGAAGGGCTCTGTGCTGGATTAGGTTAGTTAAAAAGTAAGCTCTGTAAAATGGGGTGGTGTTTTGGTGGAAATTTTGCCAGGATTGGACTTGGGATATCTCCAGTCACTGGTTAGCCCACTAGAAAAAAATGGCATCTCACCTTCATAGTCTGAGAACATTCCTGGAACTGGAGGGAATTACCCAGAGGCAGATGAATCCTGATGTACCTGAAAGAAAAAGAAGCCTTGAAGGACTCTTGCTCTTTACTGTCAGCCAGGGACTCTTCTTCAGTGCCTTAGGGACAGGAAAGGCTGAAAAGGACTCCATCCTATGTAAACAAAGTAGTGGCAGAGCGATCTGTCTCACCTTTAGAGCTGTGACTGGGGAGTCACTGAAAAGCACTAGAAAGATTGAAAGCATTGGACTGTACCAACACAGAAGAAAAATTACTCTACCCCTCTGTGAGGCAGAAGAGTTATCAGGTAACTTTTTCTTGGTGGTGTTTTTGTTCTAAATTCGACCTCTTGTGACAGTTTTTGGTCAGTGCAGATAGACATGTAGTGACTTTTGCACCTCTGTTGTTTTTACAATATTTTTTGCATTAAAATGTTTTTTTAAAAATCACTTGGAGAATTTATTATGTCGTATGCTTAAGTTTAATGTTTGACACTCCTTTGGAGAGGGGCCCATCTGAATGACTCACAATATTCTCACTACTCCAGGACACATGACTTACTCCAGGATCAAATGCATTCTGATTCCAGGGGCCGAAATGATGCAGGTAGTGAACATAGACTATAATACCAGAGAGATATCAGCTCACTCAGCCTTGCTGTGCAGCCTGCAAAATGAGCCTTGTAAATGTAAGGGAATTTGGAGACTGAGTGCATAGGAACCACTTAGGCAAGCCACAAAACAATATTTCAAAGAGATCATGGGAAATGTGCAGAACCCCTGTGCGAGGGATATAAATCAGTGAATGGAGACGGGCGCATGCAAATAACCCAACTTTGGCAGAGTGTGGAGAAAATGGAAGAGAAGCTGGTCAGGCAGCAAACAGAAGCCCTGAACCAGCCAGACTCTACAGTCCAAAAAGCTGGACTGCATGAGTACAGAATATAAAGTATTAGTGAAAAAAGGTTTAAAAAAAGCTATTGCTCCCCACACACAAAGGGTGTATGAACTAGGTGATAAAGTAGGAAAGCTGTTAGCTGGTTTCAGGTAGAAAAAAGGAAGGAACAAAGTGGGCGGAGACAGTTAAAACAGGAGAATCGGTGAAAGTTTGTGAAGAAGAGAAGCAGTGGCACGTCTTGAGATGCAAGAGTGAGTGCAGCAGATCAGTACCTCATAATTAACTCGGACATGATGGCAGCTTATGATCATGCTGTAGGGATAGACAAATTGGAGGAGGTGATAAAACAGCTACAGACAGACAAGACTTTGGGCCCCAATAGCCATGCTGTTTACAATTGTTTTTCTGCTTATCAACATCCTTGTTGGATATGTTTAATGAAGCCAGGGAAGTAGGGTATTTACCTGATGACCTCAGGAGATCAGTAATCGTGATTTGCAAAAAAGTGAAGCCAGAGGTCAAACTCCAGAGTTCTAGCAAATAGGATTGAGGCTTGTTGTACCACATTTGATACACCAAATCTAAGTAGGAACCACTCTACACTGCTCAACTGGAGAAGGATGCAGCACTGGGTGGAGCGATAGGGAGACAAAGCTAAAGCTATCCAGTCAGTTTATGCCTAGGAGGCATTTGAGTTCAATAAAAAGTCACTTCTTTTAAATGCTGGTTTAAACTGCGGAGGTCAAGGTGAATGGGTGGACACCCCACAGTTTCAGGCTGAAAACAGTTTGTCAGAGAAGAAAAGATTTCACTCTATGCAGACAATGCCCTCCTATATGTGACCAAATTCCTCAGTCCCCATGCTGATGGATCTTTTTGATAAGTTCCAGGGTTGTTTGTTATACAGGATGAACTCGCAAACATTGGTGATGTTTAAGACCTGTGAATGTTATGAGGAGGGCTCAATCATGAACACACTGAGGCTCAGAGACGATGGTTTTAGATACCTGGGGATTGAACTAACTAGAGTCAAGACTTCGTTCCTCTCCAAAAACTTGGGCTTGACACAGATTACATTTAAGGCAGAGGTAGGCACTGGATAATGTTGTTGTTGTCCTTATTAGGAAGAGCACAATGGTTTCACTTCAGAGGTCCCTGCATGTAATGTAAAACACCCCATATTATCTCACTGACTCCTTCTTTAAGCAACTGGTGGGAGAATTGAGAAATCTTCTGTGGGATGGGAAATTACATGTGTATCACTATCTACTCTGTACAGCAAACCATATCTGTGTGAAATCGCTCTCCCTGACATCAAATGCTATTGTTGGGCCTTCCAGCTGGGGGTGGCAAATGACTGGCATTTGCAGAGCATGACCACTCAGCATTCCAAATTGATAGAGAGGAGATGAGAGGAAGACCTTTTTGTATCCCTTGTAGGGAGAAGCATTGAACATGCACCCTCCGACCATCAGATCAGTTGTTAAAGTGTGCAAAATTGCCATAGTGACTCTAAGGTGGCATAATGTTCATCTCAGAAAACACCACTGTCTAAGAACACGTTAAAGGGGGAGGTGACACCTTTGCAAGTTTTCTGACTGTGACATAATTAGAATATTTGAACTGGGTAACACAATGGACATAGACTGGACAGAAGGGAGCAATACATGAGGCCTGGACAAAGGTACAGGGAGAAACTCTGGTTGACAGAAGAGCTGTAGGTGAGGATCTAATTAAAGGAGCCATTTTACTGAAATATGATACGCTAACCAATAACACCCATGAAAACCTGCAACAGCTTAGAGAGGTGGCAGATGGACAGTGGAGGAACTGAGGATAAAGGCTGGGATAAAATATTCTGACACAAAAGGAAGGTTAAATTGTGGCTTATGCAGCGTAAAATGCTACATAGAGCACACTACCACACCACTCTCCTCTTAAAGCTGTGTCTTGTTTTCACTACATATTGCTTTAAAAGTATAGAAGAGGAGGATATATTTATGCAAGGGTTATGGGCCTGTGGCCTGTTATGAAAGTCCGGATGCAGATCTGCAGAGAAATGTCTGAGATCCTGGGAGAAAACTTCACAGTAAACCAGCATGTCCCTGGTGTACATGGATCCAAAAAGAACATTGTGGCACTACGGGGCCCAGACCACACTGACAATTGTGAAGTGGAACCAGGAGTTGGGCAGCTGCATGGAAGCTGAAAAAATTATATATTAAGTAAAGAGGTTTTCCACAAAAAATGTAAAAAGTTGGTCCATGGAGGAATCACATGGGCCTGATGTATGAAAATTGGCTCAGCCCAGGAACAAAACCTCAGGTGGAACAGGGTCATTGAGGTAAGGAGGGATTAGGGATCTAACGAGCCTCTGAACTAAGGGGAATATACTAGTCCTCATATAGCTCATTAAGGATATTGTAGCACAGATAAAGACATTTACAGTAAACACGGCCAGGTGGTGAAGTAAAAATTACACAAAATATAGTACACAAACATAACCTCAATTAATAAAATTATAAAGCAATATAACAATGAAAACGCAATGTAGTTGGGAATAGTTAATACAGTGATATGTTCTCAAGTGGCTAATGTGTGCAAACAAAGGTGGCAGTAGAAGAGAAGAGATAGTGCAACAAATTAGTGAACAGTCTTCCTATCAAAACAAATCTTGTAGCAAGTTGCAAATGTTTAAAGTTTGCAACCTTTGAGGGTTATTTTTCCTACAAAGGAAGTGGGCCGTGTCTCAGAGTTCAAATGTGTATTTACTGAAAACAGCTAGGTATGCCAATCTCCTCGTTTAGGGTTATGCAATCAAAGGACCTGGTTTAGAGTTTGGCAGATGGGTTTACTCTGTCACAAACCTGTTGGATATCCATTCCCCCGAATTACGATCCCATTATATCCTATGGGAATCGTAATATGGCGGATGGGCTATCAGTCACGTCGGTGACGGAGTAACCCGTCGGCCAAACTCTAATTCAGGCCCAAAGTTCCATAGCAGACAACTAGGGTGTCTCTCCTCTCCTCTTTGGGATAGCTGGCTAGCCAGCTAAGTGCTGAATTTATGCAAGCACAAGGTAGAATGAAATTAAAAAATGAAGGTGTTGAACCAAAGAGTATGCTTGCTAGGCATTCTTTGCTCAATTGAATCTACACCTGTACCATTTAATCTCATGCACCCCAACTCTGTTTTGTTAAGCTTTTTAGGGCCTAGAGACGTCCACATTCTTGTTCTTAGGGCAACCTGCTTCTGATCTGCATTGATTGATTGACTGGGCTTCATGGCTGGAGTCAGTGCCTCTGGGATCCTTGGGCTTGCAGGGGATTTTCACCTAGGCAGCAGAAGTATAGGCATATATGCTTTGTACTCTGGAGGAAGTGAGCAGTCTGCAGCTACCCCTTTTGGATACACTGACAGCAAAACAACCATGGAAGTCCAAGCCAACCGATGATCACTAAATCTGAAGGATAACTCCAACTTCCATTTGATACATTCCAAAAGCCAGGCAGTAAGTCAGATGCCCACGACCGTACAGTGTTGAGATCATTGTTACGATTCAATCACGAGTAACACATTGTGGTAATACTGGTTGTGCTGTCACAGTCGTTTTGCAGTACTCCTTCACCTCTACCAAGCCCCTTCAATTTTCCACAAGTGGAGTGGTAAATAATGTGAAGAGAGCAATGCTTCTTTGCTGATGGCCATGTTAGTTCCCATTTCGTGGTGATTTTCTCCTGGTCCTTTCACATACTCACAGTGGGTGGGACACCTCCTTGACTCATAATCCCAATCTGGCCAATAATGCCATCGAAAATCTGGATTAATATTTATAGTTGTGTGCTGCATATTTCTCTGAAAATTATAGCAAACTAGCCTTAGGGCAGAGGAGCGTGGGAAGATCCTCTCCCCAGTATGCAATGGGAGGACGCCTGTTTATGTGCGTTTGCTCAGGTAATACATTCCGTGAGCCCCTCTGGTAGGAAACCGTATTGTATGTATGTATGTTTGTGTATGTCCGGGCTGTTTCAGTAGCACAACCCTAGCTGAAAGCCAGCTAAGCAAAGTACAAGGTATATTGCAGAACTACAATCAGCCTGTCTTTCTAGATGGGGTGTTTGAGTCTGAGAGACAGGGTTGACTGTTTACGGCAAAGGGTTGTAGACTTATTTATAGAGGTGTTTCTTCAGATCTTTCCTGAACTGAATGGTAGGAATAGTTGTGATGAATACAGAAATGTAATTTCAGGTCTGAATGGATATGTGAATTCCCCTGTATACCTCTAGCAAAGAACAACACAGGAAGAAAGGAGGTGGGGTTGCTGCAGGGGGCATCTTCCAAATGCCATTCTTACACAAAAGTAAATGTTCATGATTCACCATTGGTAGCACACCAACTGTATTCACGAAGCATTTAGTATTTTCATTCATGCTAATGATCACCAAGGATTACAGCATTGATGACTACGCATCGTCTCAGGGAACATGACATTCACCCTTTTCAAAAAGCATGACGTGTCCTTTAAAATAAATTTACATTGGTCACCAGTAGAATATTCCAGATGGTGGCATTAGGCACCCCAAAACCAATAACAAGCTGCCACCAGCCAGGGTATTTGCCGAGGGAGGCAATGAAAAATTTGTTTGCTCCTATTCATAGCCTATTAAATGTGTGACCAAGAGGAGCCCCAATTAACAATCAAGGAGGTAGTGGGATTAGGGGTCCCAGAACTTGTTGCAAAATTCAAAAATGCAGGAGAACTTTCGGGGACAAAGGAAACCAGGATGGCACAGCTTCATAGTTTGTTTGGGACTTCAAACCTCACAATGATTTCCTTGCCACGAGCTAATTAGGCAGTAAACCTAACCATGCTGTTAGACAACAGCAACCACCACAACCCACTATGCTGGGGTGCTTGAATTGTCCTTTATTAACCAGCATCCTCTTCATAAAATGTAAACAAAACCTCAAGTTTCTAATTGTAATAAGGCATCATTGTTAGCGGTACCTTGAAGATATCTGCTTCATAAATCTAACGTTTTCATACAGAATATGCTTCTTAGTGCAGTAGAATGCCTTTTCAGATGATCCCAACTTCTGTGTCGTGGGATCTTCAGTGATAGTCATAAACATTACAATAATTCCCTGTCACATGCGTGGATCCAGAGCACTTTTCATAGATCTATTGTCCATTGAAATGTTACACAAGATATCAGTGTCCGTTTGTACTGGTAATGAGCAACACCCTGTGATAACCTATCAGTGGCAAAATATTTTCCTGGAATTCCGTTAATTAACCTTAATGAAAAGTGTCAAACCTCCGTTGCAACATTTGATGTGCAAGAAAGTGGTAAAAACGTATGAAAAAGAATAAATGTAGGCTTTCAGTGAAAGGAGAAAAAAGTCCTCTCTTTAGGGAGTCCAGGAGCTTCCACTTCCCATAATGTACTGGCAGTTACTGCACAGAGACACTTTATTCCAGCTCCTGTGAATAGGATATCAGATCACCTGGGAGGCTTCACACTTCTATTTTTTAGTAAAATTGTATAGCAAAACTTTTCATTTTCATTTTCGCTCAACATCTTTAGCATCATTATGTCCAGTGTGGTAATTGTTTTTGCTGTTTTCTGGCACGTTTTCACCTCAGAAATACCTTATCTTTTAGAGAAGTGTTCCTCCTTCGAGAAGAAAGGGACTGTTTCAAAGCCAGGCACGGTCTATGTGCTGTGTCTGCCGGTCTCACCGTCTGCCAAGAACTGTGACACCTGTTAAGAAAATGTCTAGAAGGACTTTGAAGGATTGAGAAGACATCCAACTAAGGGGAATGGTGCAGGACATGTGAGTACAGGAGGAGAGGAAGAAGAAGAAAAAGCTGGAAACGTCACCCTCTCACCCTTCCTATGAAAGACAACCAGCTTCTGAAGAGGACACCCGTAGAAGGAGATCCAGAGAAAAAAGAATGTCAGGAAAACGCTGTGTATCGGCTCCGACCTGCTGTCAGTTGAATGAGGGTTTGATGTCTGCTTTTCAACTATGTCATGGAGAGCATTCCAAACACCCACTGTCAGACAGATCCTCACTGTCGAAAACTGCAAACTAGTCGGTGTCAAATCTGCAGTGAGATCCTCGTCTAAGCCAATTTTGGTCCATATGACCTCACAGCTCTTGACTTAAAAAAGAGACACCATACAGCTCATTCTAAGTCCACATCAATGTTGGAAAGGCTAAGTCTGTCACCATCACCTACAATGTCCATACCTATGACAGGTACTCCCTTTCAATCAATTATGTCTTTTGCCTCTACACTCACCGCGACTGGCATCATCTTATCAAAATTGTGTGTGTACCTTGATGTGAAACCTAATTGTTTTACTTCATCTTTGACTATAACTCTGCAAAAAAGAGTACAGTGTTTATCTAAGCCTCCTCAGAGTATGCCTCACCCAATCCTCCCGATCCACATCTGCTTCCTTTCAAGCCAGTAAGGCCAGTAATCACAAAGGAAGATCTACTTCAGGTTCCTTCACAAACCTTACAGCTGTCACCTTCTAAGATAATATTGAGACCAACATCTTTGTCTCCACTAATCAAAGGAAGGCCAACTTCAAAGTCTCCTCACATATCTCCTGCCACTTCCCATTGTGTACCAAAAATGAGAGAAAGACATAGGTCTCCTTACAGATACAGAT
The DNA here is from genome assembly GCF_031143425.1 of Pleurodeles waltl. Taxonomy (NCBI): domain Eukaryota; kingdom Metazoa; phylum Chordata; class Amphibia; order Caudata; family Salamandridae; genus Pleurodeles; species Pleurodeles waltl. The sequence continues at coordinate 739,014,550 of NC_090450.1, read as the reverse complement.
TACCCTAATACAGGATCAGATAATACTTATTCAGCTTATACTCCAACTTCGCCACCTGTCTCACTATCTTGTGTCTCTCTCTCATCAACAACGTTATGACCTTTCATGAAATTCTTTCCAGTGGAGCGGCTAAACTGAGTATTCCTTTAGAGGCTTTGCAGCCAGCTATTTCTGTAATTCTACAAATGTAAAAACATAGACCAGCATGAGAACTTTTGATACCTTTAGTACTGGGCCTCGTTGGCATTGCAGAGGAAAAGTTCCTTACTCCTGCTACTATAAAAGCTGCTACTCTGTGCATACGGAAAAAAAATAAAGGGCCACACCAATCTCCAGACTTCCCGAAAACCGAATCGAAGCCTGATTCAGTTATAGTGGTTTTGATGAGAAGAAAGAACACTTCAGGTCAGGAAACTACAGGTCAGGAGCAAGAAAGCAAATGTCTAGATACTGGCCCGAAAGTATTTGGGACAGTAGCTACTTATTTGAAAAATGTGAGTGCCTCAGCAGTGCTCAGAAGATATCCGAGCAGAGGGAAATATGCAAGTACATGCGATCCTTCATCAATGACCTGCCAAAACATAACCAGCAAGACTTTGCCAAAATGCTGCATTAAAATTCACTGGTTTCTAACCATACAATTAGTGCAGCAGTTGATTTGCTGGATTGGCAGCTATAGGATACTGTCATGGCATATCTATTTGCAGATCCTTCTTGCTCTGCCTTACCACTCTAAAGCTGGAGGCACAGCTAATTATGTGTGCTTTTCAGGCAGCACATGGAGGAAGAAATGTTCAAATGAAAAACACGGCAGTGACTGAAGGCTGTGGGCCTTGAAGAAAGAAAAAAACTCCTTCAAGCAGAAATTTAAGGCAAAAGATAGGAGGCATCACCAACACAGGATTCAATCCCTCACAGGCCTTTTTAACTACATTAAAAACAATGCCCCCCAAAGTTAGAGATCCTCTTACCAGAGAAGGTTGTCAAAACCTAAATCCTTATCGATGAGGCCTCCCACATCCAGAGGAAGGCAATCTGGTGATTTATAGTGACTATCTAATACTTCTCCTGCATTTCTCAATGGGGAAAGCCATATTCTTGCACTTGACAGAGTGCTCTTCAATTACTATAAATAAATGGATGATGAGTATTGTAGCTTGTGGATACTTTATATGTTTCAAGGCCATTTCCCTGCCGACTTCTCCGAAACCTATAGAGTTTTCATCTACCCCTGCATGGGCAACGGGGAGGCACAGACTGCTTTCAGAGGAAGCACATGCAATCTGGCACGCAGACAAGTGACTGTAACAGCGATGCACATTCCAGGGCGGATGAATCAACGGACTTTATCCCAAGACAAAGTCCCTAAAATGGGTCTTAGATGGCAAAGGCTTAAAAGCCACTTTCAGAGTCTGAAACACTTTCTATAGACCTTTTCACAATGGCAAAAAATTCAGAAACTTTGCATCCAGACTACCAGATCAGAGGTCTCAAGGGAATGCCCTTTTGATCAATTGTTCAAGTCAATTTCTTTCTGCCTTCTCACTGTTCCCACTAATCCACTCAGTAATATTGAAATGTGAGATAATTGCAACAAATGTATTAATAACGTCAGATTGGCTGAGACAGCAGTGGTGGCAGAGCCCTTTACACAAATTCATGGAACTACACAGGAGACTTCCATGCAAGCCAGATCTACTGACCAGGCTTCAGGGGCAAGTTCAATACCCCACCTTAACATCAGTGATTTTGGCTACATGACTTTTGAATTCAGACTGTGTAGCCATTTGAATCCTCCAGTGCACTGTATGGAAATATTGAAAGAAGCTAAATATTCCTCCACAAGATTATTTCATGAAATGGAAAATATTCTGCATTTGGTATCAGGATAATGGACACAGTCCAACCATGTGTCAGGAGAACGTTATTTTGCCCAACCTGCTTCATTTAGTCCAAGCCAAGCTACACATCAGTAACCGTTAATCTGGCCACTATCACAGTCTACAGAACATCTCTGAATGACCTATCATTCTTTAAGTAGCCAGTCATCAAAGACTTTTTTGAAGGACTTTAGGAAGTGTTTCCTCGAATTAGATACCCCTGTCCACTTTGGAAGTTAAACGTTGTTTTGTCAAAGCTACCACGCTCTCATTTTGGGCTGATACAGAAAGCTACATTGCAGCTTCTCTCCTGGAAGACAACTTTACTAGTTGCCATTATATCCACATTGAGAGTGAGTGAGTGAGTTGCAGGCATGATCAACTGTACATCCCTACATCATGTTCCACTCCATTAGGGTGGTAATGAGAAAACATCCTTCTTTTCTCCCAAAAGGAATTTTTGGCTTTCGTATTAAACAAACTATTGCTTTTCCTACTTTCTTTCCCAATCCTTCCTCAGCTGCAGAACATGCCCTTTATTCTCCAGCAGTTATAAGAGTCCTTTTCTTCTACCTAGATAAAAGGAAATACTTGAGAAAAATGACACAACCCTTTGTTAAGAATGAATAGAGATATTTTGTGAAGTGCCTGACTGTTTCTTATGAAGCATCCCAGTGCTAAGATTTTACATTATCTGAAACCAGGCTGCACAGTACTTAATGGTAAAAAGGTTAACATTAGTAAAAAGCTAAGTTTTCAGTTGTTTGCTGATGTTTTACTGGCAAGCTATTCTAGATTTTTGGAGTGATAAAATAAAGAGGCACCCTGATTCTGATTTTATAAATCTTAGGAACCAGCGCTTGCCTGGCAACGCAAGTTCTCAAATTTCGTTCAGGGCATAAGGATTAATCAGAGTTTGAAGATAAAATGGACTCGAGTTTGACAGTGCCTGTTAGCTTTAACACAAGGCTTTATATTGGATCTGCTTTTAAATCGGTAGCCAGCGCAGTTCTCTTAGGCCTGTCCTGATAGAAGCATGTCTCAGGATGTTTAACAGCATCCGTGCTACTGAATTTTGAATTCTCTGTAATCTGTTTAATCTTGTTTGATAAAGACCACATTAGAGAATGTTGCTGTAATCCAGACACAAGATTACTATAACTTTAATTACTGTTTTCTTAGTGACGGGGGCTAGAAACCTTTATATATTTCTGATGACTCTTAGTATCCCAAAGACTTTGGCTGCAAGGTGATTTCCTTGATTTTCAGTTCTCAGTTTTTGGATCTAACCAGACTCCTAGATTTCTTATGTTGATGCTGGATGTGGGATCGATCAGGGGTATGATCTCACGCCTCTACATGGCACTGAAAGCAGACAGGTGCTTGGATCTGGAGGGAGTCCGATGTGAGGTGCTGTGGGATCCATTGACAGATAGGGAATAAATATGTGCTAAAGTGTAAGACCCATCCAGTAATGCACGATTTAGGGTGACAAAGTTTTATTATTTGCACCATGCTTATCTAATCGGACAGAGATTGCATAGGATCTTCCTGAATAGATCAGGTTGCTTCCCCAGGTTTGGTGGTCAACCTGCCCACTTTATACGTATAACATGGGAATGTCCCAGACTGAGGGTATGTTGGACCGGTGTGGTTGATATGTTATGCAGGATTATGGGTCCCGAGTAGAGTACGAGGCACTGTATGTTAGGCTTATTGACAAGCCCAACTAAGGGGAGTAAGATGAAATATTGCTTTGCATTACTTTTGAATCTAGGTTTTGAGTAAGGAAAAGGACCCAAGCACGCAGGCCCCTAAGCAGGGGACCAAATATGGTTTGGTTGCCTAATAGCAAAACCTCTGTTTTCTCCACTTCAAGTTTTAAGCAGTTGTCACCCATCCATGTTGCCACCTCCAGAAGACTGATTCAACTGAAGGGCAGTTAAACTGGGATTCTGGGAGAGAGTGATAATTGTGCATCTTCTGTGTAGGAGGTTATTAAAAAGCCAAAGAGTTCTTTGATATCAGCCAGTGGCTGAGTATAAACATTAAAAAGGGTAGAACTCGGGGAAGATCACTAAGGAACTGATTGTCACAAAGGGACAACCTTAGAGTAGAAAGGTTTTGTGACTATGAGGCAAGCCAACATAGTGCCTCACTGTCAATGCCACAGTCCCACAATCTCTTTATCATGTATGGCAAGTTCAGGAACGGTCTAGAACATCCAAGCACTCTGTAGCAGGATGGATTGTATCCTCTATCACGTTATGCTACCAGCTAGCAAACTTACCTCTTCTCTGGAAACCTAAGGCTCAGTCTTTCAGAGGGACCAAACGCTGACATCTGTAAGACAGCAACATGGGCGTCTGTCTACACATCTACAAGACACTATTGCTTAGGGTCAGACACGCAAGCAGATGAAGGAATGGGTCCGAAAACCTTGAGAAATCTCTTTAAATAGTCTCTTTTATGTCTTCCTATAATCAGTACACTTGACTAATGTTGTTGGTTTCCCTAATGCTGCCTGACAGCTGCATTATGGTTGTTAAAAAAAAAAAAATAGAAATAGCTTGCTGTGCTATTCTAATACTAATGACTATCCATGAAAAGTCTACAATGCAGAAGAAAAGATTACTTACTTGTAGGATTGGAGGAATCTTCATTGAACCTATAAACTACCCACAAGCCTCCCCGGCTCAGTACGGTTGGGTATTGGAAAGCAAATATGAAATGAGATGTATCATCAATGCTACCAGAAAGAATGAGCTGGCTCTGTGAGGCGAGTGCAATGCATTGTGCGACATGCAAATCACTGAACTCTTTAAGAGACAGACCTCTTTTTTCACCTTTCAGTGAAAGCCATCAGGCTGCATTTTCCCATTTATTCACTGTCACACCTTTCTTAAACCTCAGATGATGTAATGGAAGCTTGAAACTGCTCATTAAGCTTCCCTAATGGACTGCCAGGAACAAATGCCCCTGATTACTGGGTGTTTTATTACTTCACCAAACCCCCTCAAAAGCAATATTTTACAGTAATCCATAGTTTTCTGCTCTACAGTGTGTGTGTGTGTGTGTGTGTCTGTCTGTCTGTCTGTCTGTCTGTCTGTCTGTCTGTCCGTCCATACCCTTCACTGTCATGATTGGGCAATAATATACAGTTTTTTTTTTGTTCTACAGCCTCTCTACATGTGTGTATGCTTGCACGTATTTGGGCCATTAATTAACCGTTACAGGTTTTGCTATTTATATGGGTCCTTCGGATGTTCCACATAAATGACACCACCTTCAGGTGAAATTTGTATGCCTCCAATATTCAGGCACAAAACAGATGAACGGCATAATGGTGATTAGCCGGATGTACTTTATGCTAAATTGTGTAGGTTCCATATCGTGGACTCTTGCAGGCCTGTTACTGAAACATCATGGAGGTCATCATATACATTTTAGGCTTAACAACTTATCTGATATGGACCTAAAAGTAAAAAAAAATTTTTAAAAAAAAATATATATATATATATATATGTTTAATAATGACCGATCTCTAGACATAATTCAGCACAGATAATTGTTGATAGTTCCTGGGATGGAACGGTATATTCCCAACCCTGCTCTCTTATTTACCTGCCTTGAGACACTAATTCAGGTTCCTGTTAGCACGAGCCACATGTAACAAAGTTCTGTGAGCATGCTTTTTGCAACTAGAGACTTATTTTGCTAACTGACCTATTTAGTAATAGGTAAGTTCTCAAAATAAGGATGTGGATTGAGTAACAGTTCAAACTGCGTATTTCAAATTCATTAGGTATTTCGCAAATTGCTACTCTGTTAATTGGTCGGGGGTCACAGGAATGGTAGCCTGCAGATCACCATGCTTGTTTTTTTTTTTTTTTTTTTTTTTTTTTAATACGATCATTCAAGAAACATTTTACTTGAAGGAAACTGGCCTGATTTAAAAAATAAAAAGAAAAGCTCCCTTTTTCAAAAGGTTTCTCTGTGAGTTGGGAATGGTCCCCTGGACCACTGGCTATTCCTCCAGAAATGTTTTCATTAATTCTCAGATGAAAGGGGCTCAAAGAGCATCCCTTCCATTGCAAATTATTGACTATATGTACCCAGCAGCTAACCCATATTTGGAATTGGTGAAACTTTGCCAACATGTGAAATGGGTTTTGTACATGGCCAGAAACAAATTTCAGTCACAAACTCCTGAGTGACATGTTTGCGAAGGCAATAACAGTTTGTATGTCTGTTTTTGTCATACAGATGCTGGATATTTTAGATATTAGTCAGGTGCTGAATGTCGCGGGTGCTCAATGCAGTTTTGTGAGAGAAGTATGTTAAGGAATTAATATTGGTAGGATCAGGAAATCATGATCTCCCCACGTTCAGATGCTCAGAATTGATAAACCAGTACAGAAAATAACTGTGTGCATTAGCCTAGATTGCAGGCTTGGGCACCTTGCATCCTTAAACTCAATACACATGGTGACTGTATAGCAGTTGACAATCATGATCCTTGGTATGGACCCTATGGTAAAACTCCCGCCTCTACATCAGATCCACATTGCAGTCCGCTCTCATGTCTTTCTGAACCATGTTGTGATTAGGATGTGGGGAAAGGTATGGAAGGACTACTGCTAAGTAGCCCATTTCAGTATTGCAAGAAGGATGCACCCTAGCTGCACAAAACCTCAAACCACACACCATCATTGTAAGACAGTTGTAAAATGTGGATGTACTTTCTTTGTTGTAAACCCAGATGTTTGTTATCTCCTGTCATTTTCCAAGGTGTTCCAGTGTTGAACTTTGACAGTGTAGCTATTGACAGTGACCTTGATTCTGTGAGGACTGAGAAAGTGCGTGCCCACTTCTGGAAAGCAATGGATGACAGGAAAGGTAAGCCAGCTGGATCCGTTTATATAAAATGCTGCTATTATTTGAAATGGACCTCATCTGAAATGTGCAGTCAATAACCAAGCATGCAGGAGCTGAACTAATCCTCTCCTTAGTTACATCTGCAATAGTAGATGCATCTCATTAAAAAGCAAAAATACAAATATCTTCACCATGTTCCTCTCATTTTTCATCTCTGACTAAGAGCCACATTTTAAGTATGGTCAACCAATCCTCTGCCCAGCCACTGCCATATTGAAAAAAAAAACTTGACCTGGCATTTTTTTTTTCAAAACGTGTCCCATTGATAAACGAGGGGTGCTTCAATGATGAATAAAAATGTGCCTGTCATTGCACAATGCCATGATATGTTGTGGTAAATGAGATTAAAACAATTCTGTTTTTCGTTCCAGTATGCCATGTATAATGTTGCAATTTTCCAGCCAGGGTCATCCCTCTTGCTCAAGGCAAGAAAAAAGCAGCTAAAATGGCTGGAAAGGCTTTTTGGTGATTCTATTGTCATAGATTGAATGCCAACATTTTCTGGGACAAGGGTCAACATTTGGTGCTTTCTTCTGGAGTAAACAAAGGTGAACAAAGGTCTACAATATTGGAAAGGTACCCAGTAGCTGTGAAACTCTTTTGACTCTTTATCAATATCCCTTAGATGTTTTAATAACAAACACCTTCACTTACACTGTAGGCAAACAGCCTCACAACAGATGATGGTGAGGTGGACCCTGAGCTAGCAGCAGTAGGATGAGAGTACATCAGGAGCACAGCTGATAGATGGTTTGGAGAAATTGCAGTTAATTACACTGCTAGTGAGGAAGACGTAGTGGGCGTAGGGTGTTACAAGAGAACATCTAGAAATGTTCTTTGAGCACCAGATGCTTAAATCATGATTAGGAACCTTCTGGTACCTGCACATAAAGCTGAAGGCAGCAAGGCTATGAGTTGGTTTGTACTCCCAATGAAGATGCAGCAGAATCCCCACAGAGTGGACCCTTGAGGTACTGACTTGCTACTATGGTCAACAGTAAAGGGAAACCAAAAGCAAAAACCAGTACTATTTTTAAAATATACACAGCAGATCTTCAGTAGTAAGGAAAACTGATGGAGAAAGCATGACATTTCAAGAATGTAAAATTTTGGAATCAGAACAGAGTAAAAAAAAAAAAAACCTACACGCACAAGAGGCAAGTTACTGTTGAAAGCAAAATAGAATCACTGTCATTCGGACTGGCATAGGTGGAGTAGGAAGTGCATTCCCTTGACAACAAATTAGGATGGCAGAAAATAAGAGATTGGCTCAGCCAAAAGACTTTTAAAAGTTCTCAGTGTATGATGCGCCATTGATTTGTGATCTGCAAACCAAGTTGACAGCTTGGAAAATTAAGCATGGGCAGAAAACCTTGTGCATATGAGCAGAGGGTACTTTAAAATGGCAGTGAATTTTATATTATTCTAGAGAGGTGACTGGACCTTGAAGTCATTGATGGAAAGTCAGATCTGATCTAGGCCTATAAACTTCCCACTAGAGGCCTAAGAAGATTGACAGGCGGATAACAAACAATAATTTTGGTTAATTTTTAAATCAGAGTAAAGGTGCTAGCTGCAGTGGCAAAGATGATTTTGTATAACTAGAGTAGTCAAAATGTCAGACCTCTGTTCGCTTAACTATCTCTCCAATCTTAAGAAAGCACAAGTTCTTATGTGTATGTGGCAGAATTCTCCTTTAATGATAATTAGTCATATCGCCTTGGTCAAAATGATGATACTCCCCTATTCTTATTCATATTTTTGAATATTATGATTAAGGTTCCTCAAAAACATTTCAAGGATCCAATTGCAATACTACGTGAATTCATCGGACAAGCAAAAAGCCTCATATTCAGCTGGAATCAATCCAGCTGACTGTCGAGGATGGAGGCTTAGCTTTACCCCATTTTAAGAAGTATTGTGAGGCAGCTTATAAAGTTTGGATTGTAAATGCTGCTACTACACGGCAAGGGGATTCTAACTTTTATCTGAAACAGATGCTTCTCGAAAATAATATCCAATTATTTCATTTTCTCAAAATGCTGTAGCTCCTCAAACGTATTAGATATAAGATCCCATATTTGCTTTGGTTCAGAGGTACTGAGCTACAACATTCTTATCATTTTACTTGCTTTCCTCCATCAGTTTCCTTTCAAGAAGCTGGAGCATTTGGGCTCCTTCTTACTAGGAAAGTTATAGATGACTGGGCTGAATTGGGCTTTCTTAAACTTCAAGATTTTATAGAAGGAGACAATGTTAAAACATGGGCCAAACTCAAAGCTAATAATCCTGCATTCCCAGACTTTTCAATTTTTTATTTTTTTTTCTTCATTTTTTCAGATTTGTTTTATATCCAGTCAACAGGTTTCGCAAACCCACTACTCATCTGAATCACTTTCTTTCAATACTACACAAGTATTGTGTGTTCAGAAACTAATTGGGGTCGAATTGATACTGTATTCTTCAAGAAGAGCTGTCAGAAAAACTTATTTCTCCTGCTTTAAGTAGGATAACAACGCAACAGCTTGTGTAATCGATTCTCAGTCCTGGAAGCAGTACGTTGTCTTCTCCTAAAGGCTTTGAGAGGCGCCAACTTTAAGAGGATGTCATTTTTTTTTACAAAGTGGTTGCTTTAATATTCACCTTTGCGGCCCAGCAAGATGTTTCCATCAATATCGAGTAAATGATTTCAATCAAACAAAAAATGTATTAAGCGTGCTACTCACCCGGTAGGGTCTCAAGGGGCTGTGGGGGGGGGGGGAGGAAGGAGCAAAACAGGGGGGTTACTGTTCAAAAAGCCATGTCTTGAGGTGTTTTATGAAGGTAAGGCGGTCCTGGGTCTTAGGTTGGTGGGGAGGGAGTTCCAGGTCTTGGAGGCAAGGTAGGAGAAGGATCTGCCTCCGGAGGTGGTGCGTTGGATGCGGGGGACTGTGGCAGAGCAGAGGAGACGAGTGGGAGTGTGGAAGTTCACTCTTTCGTTGAGGTAGACTGGTCCCGTGTTGTGGAGGGATTTGTGGGCGTGGATGGAGGATTTTGAAAGTGATCCTTTTGCTGATGGGTAGCCAGTGAAGGGTTCTGAGGTGGGTGGAGATGTGTTTGTGGCGTGGTAGGTTCAGGATGAGACGTGTGGCTGCATTCTGGATCCGCTGGAGTTTCTGCTGAAGCTTGACTGTGGTACCAGCGTAGAGGGCGTTTCCGTAGTCTAGTCTGCTGCTGATGAGTGCATGGGTGACGGTCTTCCTGGTTTCTATGGGGATCCATTTGAAGGTCTTTCACAGCATGCGGAGGGTGTTGAAGCAGGAGGAAGTTATAGAGTTGATTTGCTGGGCCATGGAGAGAGATGAGTCTAAGATGATGCAGAGATTGCGTGCGTGGGTGGAGGGTGTTGGTCCCAGGGCGGTGGGCCCCCAGGAGTCGTCCCATACTGTCTTGTTGGGGCCGAAGATGATGATTTCTGTTTTGTTGGAGTTGAGTTTGAGGTGGCTTGCTGTCATCCATTTGGCAGTGTCGGGGAGTCCGGCGTGGAGGTTTGTCTTGGCGGTGTTGGGGTTCCTGGTGAGGGAGACGACGGCCTGGGTGTCGTCTGCGTAAGATATGATGGTGATTCCATGAGGGCGGAGGATGTTGGCGAGCGGGCCATGTAAATGTTGAAGAGGGTAGGGCTGAGGGAGGACCCTTGGGGGACCCAGCAGATGATCTTGGTTGCTGGGGACTGGAAGGGAGGGAGGTGAACTTTCTGGGTTCTTTCGGCGAGGAAGGAGGCAACCCAGTCCAGGGCCTTGTGTCAGATTCCTGCATCGAAAAGGCGTGTTTGGAGGGTTTGGTGGCAAACAATGTCGAAGGCTGCGGAGTGGTCCAGGAGGATGAGTGCAACAGTCTCGCCCTTGTCAACTCTGGTTCTGATGTCGTCTGTGCAGGCGATGAGGGCGTCTCAGTGCTGTGGTTCTTGTGGAATCTAGACTGGGAGGCGTCAAGTGCATTGTTTTTCCTCTAGGAAGTGTGACAGGCAGGCGTTTACTAGCTTCTCAGCGACTTTGGTGGGGAAGGGAAGAAGAGAAATGGGGCGGTAGATTGTGAGGTCATTTGGGTCAGCTTTGAGTTTTTTGAGGAGTGCGATTACTTCGGTGTGCTTCCAGGAGTCTGGGAAGGTGGCGGCATCGAAGGAGCTGTTGATTGTGGTGCAGAGCTGGGGAGTGATGATTGGGCTGGCCTTGTTGAAGATGTGGTGGGGGCAGGGGTCTGTGGGGGAGCCTGAGTGGATGGAGTTCATGGTTTCTTCGGTTTCTTCATCGTTGGTAGGGGCCCAGGCGTGCAGTTGGTTGGAGTGGGGGGTGGGGGGGGGGGGGGGGTGATGGTGAGTGCAGGTGGTGTGAAGCTGTTGTGTATGTCTAGAATTTTGAGGTAAGAGTGGTTGGAGAGGGAGTTGCAAAGGTTTGTGGAGGTGAGGGCATGGGGTCTGATGTTGTCAGCGATGGCGTCACAGAAAGGGGGGCGGGGTCCTGGTGGTCTGTAAATGAGGGTTCCTCTGAGGGTGGTGTTGGCGTTAATGTGAATTAAGAAGTGTAGGTGTTCTGCGCTGTCTATGGTGTCGTGGGTGTTGGTGGTGATCTTGATGGTGCTTTTATGTATGATGGCGATGCCTCCTCCCGGTTTGTTTAGACGGTCTCTACAGGAGATTTTGTAGCCTTCTGGGATGGCTATGGCGGGTTCATATGAGGGGTTCATCCAAGTTTACGCGAGGAAGGTGATTTCAGGGGAGTGTGTTGTGATCAGGTCCCAGAGCTCGATGGCGTGCTTGTGTATGGAGTGGATGTTTAGGAGAATGCAGTTAAGGTGGTTGCGGGGGCTGTTGCTGTTGTGGTGCGTGTTGGTGTTGTTGTGGAGTGTGTCAGTGTTGTTGTGGAGTGTGTTGTTGAGGAGCATGTTAGTGTAGTTGTGGAGCGTGTTAGTGTAGTTGTGGAGCGTGTTAGTGTAGTTGTGGAGCGTGTTAGTGTAGTTGTGGGGCGTGTTAGTGTAGTTGTGGGGCGTGTTAGTGTAGTTGTGGGGCGTGTTAGTGTAGTTGTGGGGCGTGTTAGTGTAGTTGTGGGGTGTTAAAGTTGGTGTGGGGCATGTTGGTGTTGTTGGTGTTTGTGGGGGTGCAGGAGAAACGGCATGCATGACGTGAAAGGTCCGTGTGTGTGCTTGGGCGCAGGCGGGTGCTGTCCTGGGTTGAGGGTGTGTGGTTTAGTGGAGGAGTGATGCTGCCAAGGGGGGCGGGACAGCGAAGGCCAGGGGGACTGGCGCTAGCCGCGGGCCAGGCGCAGGCGGTACTGAAGGGGCACGGGGCAGGAACACAATGCAGAAATACACAATGGGGCCAGAAATATACAATGCAGGCAACAAAAAAATGCTTTTTAAACACAACAAAACCGAAAGAACACAGAAAAATGCTTTTAAAACGGCAAGATATGCCTACCACTAGGCACCAGTGATAAGGCGCAGGCGGGTGCCTGCGGGTGCTGGAGGGCCTCGAACTTCAGTGCAGGCGGCAGGGTCAGGGGCAGCTGGTGGAGCCAAGTGGACTCCTGGCCAGAACCAGGTCAGGGAGTCACACGGGGCTCCGCGCAGCGGGCACCATTAAGAGGGGGAGGTGGGAGGGTGGAGCAGCTGGGAGGTGGGAGGGAAGGGCCTGTGGGTGCGCAAGGGGGGCGGGCCGCAGGGGACACAGCGGCAGGGAAAATGGGACCGGCGAGAGCCAGCTGAAAAAATGGGTGAGCCCAGCAAACGGATTACAGAAGGGGCACCGAGGCAGGAACACAATGCAGAAATACAAAATGGGGGCAGACATATACATTGCAGACAGCAAAAAACGTTTTTGAAACAAAATGAAAACGAAAGAACACGGAAAAATGCTTTTAAAATGGCAAGATATGCCTACCACTAGGCACCAGGGATGAGGCGCAGGTGGGTGCCGTCGGGTGGTGTAGGGCCCCGAACTTCAGTCCAGTCGGCGGGGTCAGGGGCACGGAGGCAGGCTGGTGGAGCCAAGTGGACTCCTGGCAAGAACCAGGTCAGGGAGCTTTAGATGCCATTACGAAATAGGTGATTGGCTTCATATTTGCTTCCTTTGTCCCATCATCACCAATTTCTCTTGATAAAATCTTCCAGTTGATTAGTGCGAGTCTTCAGGTTCCGCTTGTGCCAGAACCTATGGGGACACTGTTTGGCATGTTTAGCTATCCTGATTTGTCAATACAATCAAAGCAATATTTCTTTATTGCATCTTTGATTGCAAAATGTTTGATTTTGCAGCAATGGAGAACAACTATACCTCCGTCATATGATCTTTGGAAACGTAAAATGAAATCGATTCAATCTAAAGAACACCTTTATGCTCAAAGAATCTGGGGAAGTGGGAGAATAATGTTCTATCCTCAGCCTGAATAAATATCAAGAAGCGCTAGGGAATTGATGTTTAAGAGTGAAACAAAGTGGCAATTACGCACAGAAGCACTATACTGGAAGTGTCTATGATCATTTGAAGATTTGGATTTATAATTTTGATATTTCAATATGTATACCTGCTCCTATATGCACAATAAATCAAATTTCAAAAAACTAGAGTAGACAATATTGCTTTTCCCAAATCTGAGAGCAGAATCCCAGCAGAAAAGAATTGGCTTTCAGACATTTGTATTTTAGCAGGCAGAAGCTGTACAGAAGTGTTTACAGGAGAGAAGAGGAAAAACTATTTTAGGGTGTGGTTTATCAAAAATCAGGCTGGAAGAATCCAGGTGGCTTGAAAGGTGAAATGAAGCTAGTTGGCAAACCTGCGTGGTGTAGTCTTAAACTTTATTACATAAATGGATACTTGTCTTACCTGTTTGATATACTTTTGTCTTTGTATGATTCTACTGGATATGTTCGGTTGACTGTGAGTGCTGAGGAGCACATGTTGTACGTAACAGATCATCATTTTCTTGTTTGATTGCTGTAAAACCTCTTCTCTCTCCCTTTATCAGCCAGAGTTCAGAACTGCTGATGGGGAATATGGAGAGAGTATCTGAAAAGGAGTCTTTGCTAAATCTGTGTACACATAAATTAAACTGAGAGATTAAGGAGGTATGCATTGGGTTAGGCATTGGCTGAGGTATTCTCATATTTTAAACTCTTGTTTAGACCCTTGTTTTAATCCTTATTTGGACCTGTAGCAGCAGTCCAAAATAATTACTGGTTACTAATTTAGCAGATTTTCACTATCTGCAAAATTTTACTTTCAACCATTTACCCTGCAAGATCACAGGAATTACCATACCTCACTGTGTAGAACCAGCAACAAGAGAGTATGATGCTGCACATTGGCCCTAATGCAGCTTTTCACCAAGATCTTGGCTCTGGTCTTGCCTCTTTTCTTCAGCTGCACAGACCCACAGTAGTCTAATCTGAATTTCCTAATTGGAACAAACCAAGCGTCACCTAACCATGACCCTGTTGTGTTTTTCTGTCTGCTACCAGGGCAACAGGTAAAAAGCGTTTAAATGCTGTGGTAGAGTGACTCAAGCTAGCGCCTGCTTTTCTGCGCACCACTCAGCTTTTACACACTCATACGGAACATAGCATGAAATAAGAAGTTGGGATGGTGCCTAATACAAATCCTCTCATCAGGATGGAGTAGTCAAGTACCTCAACCTAAGGCTTTAGAATATACTTAAAAGGCAGACCCCATACTCTGATCACCTTCTCCACATTTATCTTCCGATCAAATGTTATAGCTGGGCTAGCCTACCTCCCACCATTCCTCATATAATGTGCATTTCTCATTGAGTGAAATATCTATTGATCCTTGGCAGTAACAAGAGGTGTTAGTAAATGAAGTAGGTCTTCCACTTGATCTTTTTGTAACATTCTCTATCCTATCATATTTCATGCAGGTCCGGGACGTAGCACTCGCAAATTTCTTTGTCCAAGGACGGAGCCAAAGAGGTAAGGAAGCGCAAATATCTGTGCATGCTAGTTTCTGAAGGCCTTTGAAAATGGCTAATTGGCACGAGTGTAGGCTTGATGTCATTGATGTACAGAATTCCAAATGTTGGTACAAATAAAGAGGAGTCGGAATTAGTACACATTTTGGTCCTTGCTGGTTTGGGAAATGTGTTGAAAAATAAAGCAATAGTATAGATTTTAAGATAAAGTTGAGGGAGAGAGTAGGTGAAGAACAAATGGGAAGTTACTTTCAGACCTTGGCCATATTGAGGGAAAGCTAAGGTCCTCTAAGAGAAAGGCAACAAACAAATTGGGACTTTTCAAAAAGTGTCTTAGATGTAGGACAATTGAGACTGAAGCTGCCTTATAAGGACATTTTATTATGTGGAGCCAAACTGAATAAAGTAAATTGTAATTGAAAGTGAAAAGTTAGCCAGGTCAATCCCATTGATATGCAGGACAAAGTAAGCTGAAAAAGTAATGTTCCATTCATAGAAGCCATGTTGCACTGTAGTGATGGCATAGTACGTGAGTGCGGTTTAGAGTGAGGAGCAGTAGTTTAGGTAGGATTAGAAAAAGAAATCATAACTAAAAAGCATCACTAGTTTAATGTGAGGTGAAAACACCAACCTTGCGCAAGAAAATTGTACAGATGGTTTCTGGGAATACCTGAAATATACCTGAATGTGGACTTAAAAGGCTGTGAAAAGGTTTCAGTGATTAACTGATTTTGATGTCGCTTCCTTTTTATGTATTGTAAATGTTACTGAAATGCCTTTTTATAAACCAAAAATAAGAAAAAAAATTAAGACTACATATACAGGACCGATGTGAAGACATTAAATAGTTGCTATCAGAGTGTAAAGCCATTGTGTAATTGTCCGTGCCAGAAGGCCACATTTTTTAGAGAGAGCAGAGAGTATTTGTTAAGAACAATAGTCATTAGGCAAGGTGGTATCAATGTTGTGGAAAGAAACGGGTGAGGTGAAAAAAAAAAAAGAGAGAGAGGGATGAAGTGAATGTACATTCATCAAGGTACACAGTTCTGAATTGGTAAGTCCCACTAGGGATTTACTGAGACGCAGATCAATCTAGGCAAATCTGTAGTTGGAAGCAAATGCCCTCACACACCCTACTGGGTGTCATACTTCATCTTCGGGCCTTCTCCTCGTTGGACTGGCCCTGCAGTGTCTGACAGTCCCCACAAGGGGGCTCTTTGCCGGAGATCCTTTAGATCCCTGCCGTTTGTTGAGTGCTAGAGTAGATTGGCCCAGCAGCTGAGTGAGGTGAAGGACTGGAGAGTGAATATTAAAATTGGCTATAGGCCCTTAAGCCTTTATGTTTATTTACTTCCTAAAGGGCCTATGTCAAGGTTAGAAACAAAACTGGGAGTGCCGTAGGGAATGATATCCCTGCACTCACAGCAAAGAAGGAAAAAAAGGAGGGATAAAGGGAACTAGCCTTATCCCAATGTGTAGGTCGACATGTTTCACGCCTGTGGAAGTCACAAAAGGCTCAAGTGGTGTTTCTTCAGGACCAAAAATTACAACGTAGTCCTCACTACAAAGACCATGAATATGTCTGTGTTGTATAGAGATATGAAAAAGAATGAGACTTACATCTAAGCCTGGGTTACCTAGTTTTGGATTGATCCTCCTATATTTAGGACTAAACCCCTTGAGAAAATGCGAGTTGTGGGACTACTGCAGAAATTGTGCGTGACAGGTCCACATGGGAAACGTACCCATCGACCCCCACCCAGAAAATCCAATCCAAAATTAGGTAACGCAGGCTTAGATGTAAGCCTCATTCTTTTTCATGGGGGTTCGATTATATCTATGCTTGGAAGTGTCAGGAAACTGGTGTGTACACTCAGAGGTTTATGTAACCCATGGCAGATAAGGAATTGGATGGATAGGAGTGTACATGATGGGTGTAAATGTATGACAAAGGTTTTTTTTTAAATCAAAAATTACTAGTAGTTCTGGGAGTATAAAGGATAGCTAGTGAGAGAAAGTCAAACAATGAATAGACGTTCTCCATAGTGTCTTACCTCTTTCAAAAGAGTCTGTGATGAAGTGGGGCATTCAAGTGAGTCCGTCCTTTTCAAGGAGATCTTGGAGAACATTTTTATGATGATAAATATTATTGTACTGTTATAAAATGACATTCTAACTTGTTTAAATAATATTCAGACTGTTTAAATAATATTTATATCCAACTTAGTCTTCCTTTCCCAGGAAATCAAGACTAACAGAATCACAAAAATGTGATATTTGTGCTGCTAGGTGTCTAGACACAGCTATTACTAACATGTTACATCATTAGTTTGCTGAGTGAGCGAGTGCTCACAGTGACACTCGCATTGGATACTGCAGCTGTTTTTTCAGCATGATTGAAGTTATACTCTATAACAGGCTGCCTCTTTTGGTTTTATTTTTGGTGTTGCTATAAACAAAAACAAATAATAAAAACTATGATTATAAGAATTCTTAGAAGTCTTCTTCATGACCATCAGAACTAACTGATTGATACAGCTATTTCCACAGGGGCTTAGATAATTTAGTTTCTCTTGTAAATTAGGCTAAGAATTGCTAGTAGCTACGTTCTCATAGAAACTCTAAGAATGATCTGCTCTTTATAATGCATCTCTCCAGCACCTTTTTACAGATCTGCATCAACTGCACAATCCTTATTATATGACTGATGCAAGTCCATTGGCATAGAGGATAGTTTATACGTTTTCTTTGGGGCCCACCACATTTGTGGGTTGGGGACTGAGTTCAGATCTATCTCTCTGCTTAAAATGTCTCCAAGGATTTTCCCTCCTTTAGTTTCCAAATCTCCATCTTCAGATATTTGCTCTAGCTGTTCCTGTAACTATTCAAAATCTATGTGGTGTGAGTGATAAAAAAAAAACGAGGGATTGAAGTGCAACCCAGAGGAAATACCAGAGGCTGAGATTCATTTAAAAATTTCATGCATCACTTTGTTTTCCATGTGTTCTAAGCTGTCACAAAAAACAAAAGTAAGGGGCAGCTGGCCCCAACACTGTGATGCAGCATAGCTGATACAAGTGCGCTTTAGCACCCAATATACATATGTATACACAGTCATAGGGTTGATGAGGTCAACTTGACAGGCAGAAGAAATTACATGAAGGACAGAAGTAAAGACAGTAGCTGAAAATACAGGAAATACAGGTCAGATACTTATGCCCTAGGATGCCTTTAAAGACTTCAGAGCCCCCACCCACTACTGCTACCTCTTCCTAGTGATCCCATATACTTGTATGCATAGGCCGTTTATGCCTGAGTGTGGTGAATGCGTTTGCAAAAGTCAAGGGGCAGCCTCTCGTGAGTTAAGTGTCTTATAAGTCGAGACCCGCAGGATAAATGAGGTCTAAAGACGGAAGCAACAATGTAACAGCCCTAAACAGTTGGTAGCTTATGGGAGGGAGAAGGTACTCAGAGAATCACAAGCCAGTGGGGTAAAAAAATGATCAGTCAACAGCAGCAATTAATAAAAGACAAGTAACTTGCAGAACAAAGTGGCAGCCTTTGAGTTACTATGTTGCAAAGTGTTCCAGTCATCATTTTTGTGATGGAGGAATCGCCCCAAATAGGAGGTATGGGTCCTGAGGACACTGTGTCAAAGACACATGTTGAACCTAACTCATGAAGCCAAGAAGGCTGAAATTGGTCTTCTTGTTATTACAATTGGAGGGGACATGGCCTGACCAGTCCCTTGTGGGGCATGTATATCCCTGATTTGTACATGTTTGGTTCCTATCTATAATGGTACAGAGAGCTAAAAACAATGGATTAGAATGTGGCTCAGAGTAATTACCAGTGCAGAGTTATGTTCCATGGTGTTTTCTGGTCGTAGGGTAGAGGAATGTGACTGTGACAATGGAATGCCCACCTGCTGTGACCAGTACCAACTGCGTGTTACTGATGGCTGCAGGGGTCTTGTCCTCTACCTGTCCCCATTGGCCTTTTTCTTGGAGGTTGTCTCGAGTAGGCCGCAGGTGGTGTTGTTTGTACGGTTGCTTGGATATTGTTGATATCCCTGCTGATGTTGCAAGTATGGCTGATATTCATATGCCTGGTAATCATCACAAGATGTAAAACATCCCTTAATCTTGCGCCTCGAAAGGGTTAAGTTAGTGCAGTTGCAGAACACCAAGGGATCTTTCAGTCTCTGTGTCCGAGTTTATCGATTAAAAGGCAATTGCATACCTATTAGCCAAATAAGTCCAAGCCATCATAAAGGCATATCCAAAATTTCTATTTGGACCTCAGGCCTAAAGGAGGTTACTTAAAGCTAACGTCACTTTCTTGGATCTACTGCTCCGGCAAGCTGACGAATACATGTTGAAGCCACAATCATAGCAGTGTATATTATCTCTGTGGATGAAGTAACGCTTTCACTTGATTCTTTTTTTTTTTCTTCAGACAAATATTCAGATCTTCAAGGTAGGCTCCAGGATCCAACCACATTTGCCTTTGATATCTCCCCAACATAGTCAGGACATTAGAGTCTCAGACAGTGGTAGCAGCCATTTCAGAAAAATATTTGCCTATATTGTTGAAGCATGTCTCTTCCTTGTCTGGTGGAGTTGAGCAGACTAGTTTCTAGAATGTCCTTGGGCAGCCTGCATAACTACCAAATCTGGTCCTAGGTGTCTTATTAGGCAAGCCTGTGTTTTCTCTGAGGCTTTACTTTTTTTTGTCCAGACGAGGGATGATAGCAGTCACTGTTGCCGTGTTCTTCAACAGGTTCAAACTGTCAGACCTTATGTAGTCATTTACTTGTATGGCTATAACCAATTTGCGAGCTGACTCTTTAAAATCACAAAGAAAGCTGTCTGTTTAACTGGGATAGTTAGGCAAAATCTCTTTGCAGCTCTCTCCGCAAGAGCATGGCATTCTCCTAGGTCATCTGGCGGTAAACAATCCGCCGCTGCCGGTGGTGTTGGCAGTCTTGACATAGGTTCCATATAGTCATCCCATTCAGAACCACCATCCATAGGAGGGTCCTGCGTTATCTCGCCCTCTGTGGGTTCTTCGTCATCCGCATAACCATCATATATGGTGATAGGAACATTCTGGTTTGGTGTTAGTAGGTTCCTTGTACGTAAGCTGAGACTTGATGAGATATGAACCATTCTAGGAGTATGATGAATCACTCTCCTTTTTGGAGCAGGCATTGCATGGAAAGGTGTTGATGGAGATCCTGCCTTCAGAAATCTCTTATATTAGTCTGACAACATCTGCTGTACATCCTCTAAAAGAGCTATGGGTAATTGCATCATCTGCTCTTGGTATGGTTCTTGATCATTGTGTCATTCTTCCTGATCTGTAAAAGCCTTTATGGATGTGGGTTTTCTATGTCTCCTAAGGAAGAAAAAATCTCCCTCTAAATGTGGCGTTCTCCTCTTCCAGGTCCAGTCATTTTACGTGAGGTGAGTGGGACTGTATGCAGGTCCGAAATGGCCATTACTCTCGGACTCCTCCACATCTAGGAAGTGAGTGATCAGCAAAGGAGAGACCTTACTGGGGGAGGTGCGCTCAGGGATGATAGTAATCAGAATCACCTTCTCAATAATCAAAATCACTGCTTTGCCGTTCATCCACGGTGTAGTTGATGGGTCCATCAGTGGTGTAGTCGACTGATATTTTCGTTGTTGGCTCTGTTGTTGGAGGTCGTGATGTTTCAGCCATCTACACAGATTTTGTAGTTGACAAGTTGTTTTAATGAAGTGTCCATCTATGGTGTCATCTACATCGTTGACGCCAATACTGTAGTCATAGTCACTGTTCATGTTGTCGTTGGTAGTCTCTTCAATAGTTTTTTCATCAACATCTACCTCGTCAGCATGTCTTTTTGTTTTACCTCAGAAGATGTTTTTAATAAGGGCGTGGAAGGCGTTGATCTGGATCCCCTGGATCTTGCTGATGCAGCTCAGAGTTTTTTAGCTTCTATTTTCTCTCTTGGCAGGACTTTTGATCCCCAGGAATCTCTTTCTCGGGTGATCTCTTTTGTGAGGTTTCTTATGAGGTGTAGGTGTTTCCCCACCTTCCTCTCATGATGATGGTTGCTGCTATGTCATTTTTCCTTCTGTAGCCTAAGCATGAGCCTGGCCTCAGACTGTTTAAGAGCCTTTGCTGGAAAGGTTATGTGGATTTTACAGTGCTTAGTTATATGATATGATTGAAGGACATACAGGCATTCCTTGTGGGGATTCGTCAGAATATAATCTGAAGGAAGTCTCTAATGCATTTGTGGGCAGGAGGTTATGTAGGTTTTTAGGAGGAACATTGAGGCTGATTGGAGACCGGTCGAGGGACGGTAGGCAGCTTCTCAGACCTCTCTTTCCTGTGTATTTAAAATCTACCTCTAATTCTAGCCACGGGTCTGCAATTTTACTTGGTGCATCTAGACTTTTTTTGTATCTCTTTTTCTTTCACTCAGATGAAACACATTTAAACTGAGCAGAAGTCAGTGAGACTCCGTTCATGCAAAATGTACAGTTAGACATCTGAGGTATGATTGCCAGTGAGGGGCAGAGTGCTGTTGCCTTCTTGGCTAAAGTTTGGTTGTTATTAAAACAATGTGAATTGGTTAACAATGTCACTAGTTTAAGCTATGCTGTGCAATGCTTTTCTGTTTACTTATTGTAATACCCGTGGGACTCCCACCTCGACAACTGGAAAGATTCAAGTATGTGAATCTTTGAAAGATATCAATACTGGTGAACTATAGTGTACTGGTGGTGAACTACAGTGTACAGGTAAGTAACTTGTTTTTTCTCTCCCTGGTGAACCCTAAACATTCTGTTAACGTGTGTTTTTAGTTAACAGTGCCTTCCCTGGTTGCAATTCTTTTGTGGATCAAATTTCAATCTTGTACATCTCTGGTGGTCTGGAAGCTGCTTCGCCGGTGGTTAAAACATGAACCTCAGTTGCTCATGACTAACCCTATGACGCTGTTATCCTCTAGTGGTTTAGAAAGTTATCTTCCCCAAGTCTTCACTGTATTGATGGACTAACCCATAGCATCTATAAATGGGCTGGTTTAGGAAAGCTCTGTATTCCCCAGATTGTTCCTCTTCCTCTCCTGGATGAATCTTCAACCTTTGAAATTCTTACTTGGAAGCTGGTTCATCCACCCCACCCTGCAGAAGGATGTCTCTGAGCACTGTGAATCATTGGATCATTTTATGATGATCCTGCAAGTTCCTGTTTTTCCCTGAGAAATCCTACCTCTTTAGTACGATTCACACCCCTGCTGTACCAGTCTCACCCTTTCCAACCTTCCCTGCCCCATACTTCCTTCCCACACTCAACTCACTCTGTGATTCACACCTACCTATTTTTTTCCTGACCTTATCCTATTGCCCTCTCCCTCACTTCACTTTCCCCCTTTCTCACCTGCATTCCCTACTCCTACCACACCTTCATGATGCTTGCCCATTGCCCTAAAGCTTAACTTCTATACTCTTCCTCTCAACCTCCCACTTTAACCTCCCTCTCCTTGCCCCTTCTTCCTAGACCCTCCTACCCGCCTACACCATTTCTCAGCTTTCTACTTAATGTCTACCCTCAGTCCACCCTGCACTTTTGACTAATACCCTCCTCACCCTTTCCCTAAAATAACAACACTACCCCACTCTTTTACACCCTCTCTTCAGCATCTCTAGTTACAAATTCCCCATCTCAGTGCCCCACTTTTCTCTTCCCTTCACTTATGCCCCTTCCCTTGACTCTCAACTTGTAAGAAAAAGACTTTTCCACAGTCCATCCCATCTTTCTCCTTCTTGGATGACTCTTCCGCTCTTCTCCCTCACACCTTTTCATCCACTCCTTTACCTTAACATTCAGTCCTCCTGGTTTCCATTTTTGTACCCCCTCAACGTGTCTGTTCTTTTTACCCTCTAGAGTTCTTTCCCCTCTTCCCTCAACATATGTCTAAACTCCTGTCATGTACCTCCTCAGCCTTCTCAAGATCCATCCTTTATAATCCTTACCAACCTTTCTACCTGATGATGCCCCTCAACAGTGACTCTCTGCCCTGCCTCCTTATCAACAAAAGATGTAAGAACTGCCTGAATCATCAAGACCTAATTGTGGGTCCTGTCCTGAACCTCGGACTCATTACTGTGACATAGTTTTGAAATAACGCTTTCCCAACATTCAAGAAGGCATCCCTATGGTTACAAAATCTTAACAAGAAATCTGAAGCCCAAATAAAACAGCAGAGGACTACCAATCTTCTTAAATGGCTCCTTATGCACCACTATTTTCCGGACTTTTCAGCTTCTGAGTGTGAATCCATTTTGGTCAGGTGCCCCCTTCTCCAACAGTTTCATTATTATTTGCACTGATCTACAGAACCCTCGCAAAGTCAGTCTTCGTAGAAGCCTTTTTTGACTTCATGGGTACAAATGTGCACAAACACACGCATTTATGCAGACTGGAATTTTTTTACAAACCTGATCCATGCCATCCAAGGTCATGCTTGTCAAGCTTAGAAGCAGTGAGCCTCCATCAGTTGGTGTCTGGCCCCATGAATTTTGCCACATTTGCTACAAATGGAGTGACCACCACAAATCACTTTAATGACAACCAATAAACGTGATTATCAAGACCCTTGCAACACCCTTGTAGACTTCCACTATTACTTTCTGATTACATGACAGACAGAGAGCATGTCAGCATACCAGTTCAACATCTGCCTTCTACATTATGATCCTCTACTCAAGAAGGAAACAGTCACAAGACAGGCTGCTTCTCTAAAAGACTGAATACTGTAAATGCTGAAAACCAAGCCCTTGAAACATTTTGGAAGAAACATCATAATAAGATCCATAACCTCCGTTTCCAGCACCACCATTGAATATACAAAGCCACCATCAAGAAAGTAGAGAAACACCACTGCAAGCTTCGCTGAAGCAACCTGACCATCTGGAGAACAAATTCACCAATGAATTCTGGAATTACAGAATGCACCTCTTCTAGTCTCAGCCCTGCTTGTTGACAAATCTCTTCATTTCCAAAACCAAAGCCATGGAAAGCTGCCTTATGACTATGTCAATGGAAGACTTCTTACAACTTTATTTCCCCTCAGGAATCCTTGCTCCAGTTCACTCCCCAGATTCCTCTCCTTCAGTCTGATCCTCGCCAACAATTTTACTGACCTCCACCAGCTTACCAAAACCTTATTCATCATGAGGGCCTCGAGACGCATTTTCCCTTTCATTGGATTGTCCTGTGAGATACTGGCCACATTATCATGGTTTTCTCATTCCTAATATACCTATGGAATGTAGCCAAATGCATCACTGTTTCTCTTTTGCAGACTCCAGAGGATTCATAAAGTAGCTGTCAGAAAAGATACTATACCTCTCTAGTCACAGTGATGATTTGCCCAGCCCTTAGCAAATTCTGACCCTGGCGTATTGTAATTCTGACCCTTGTGTATTGTTGTAATTCTGACCCTGGTGTATTGTTGTAATAATACTGACCCTTGTGTATTGTTGTAATTCTTACATTACCACTGATCTGTTCTGCTTGAGGTGTGTCAGTCAATGTGTATCTTGTGCTAATTCCATGCATATTCTACCAGTTCTGTATGTGCTAGAGCAGCTTGCACTGCGGATACCTATAGGATACCTAGTCTGTGTCCTACTGAAGTTTGAGGAAACCTTATCATGGCTACATTGATTGGCATGTTTAATTAATTTAATGTGACTCCCTTTGAACCCATGTCTAACTTACGCCTCTTGCGTTTATCTTGAAAAGTGGGTTTCTTGTTAACTATTAGTCCGGAACGGAAGATGTTCAAGTTTCAAGCTCTCTGTAAAGATTGACCTTGGATAGTCTTTCATCACAATAAAGTACATTTCGGAATACATATAATTCAGAACGTATTTTTACTGTAATTATGTCCTATTCCAGAAGATAGGTCTTCGATTTTTTGATGTTGCAAGCCCTTAGACATTTCTTAAACAAGATTAAAGAAATTCATAGTTGAAAATGTTTTTTTGTAAATTTTAGAGCTGTTTTGTTGGTTTGCTTTCACCCAAGCAAATAAATCTTGATGGATATTTTCATATTTAATAGCTTGTTACTAAATAGCCAACAAATGTTTGCAAAGTAGTAAAAGGTACGTTCCCCCTTAGGTATTTATGATAAAATGTTTCTATCCAAAGCATTTACATGATTTCAGCTGATTATGAGTTTACACATTTGAAAAATATTATTGTTTGGATTCTGACTCCAGAACAGGCACCCACATCTGACACCTCTTACTGATTTATCTGTTTGTACATGGTCTTGCAGGGGTGTGGAATTTAATAAAATATCTACATGTCCATGGGACAGGTTGCTTCTTAAATCTACTTGTCCTGTAAAAAAATCTACTTGCCCCCTTGGTGCCATGTAGTGCGGCGATAAATTATGGCAGCAATCTCATTATGTAAGAGCTCTGATAATGGCTTCTCTGATTATGCCAGGGCTACTACAATAGTAGGGCTTGAATACTTGCAATTTTAAACCCTACTATAACAATTTCCTTATTTTGCCACCTTTCTGCAGATCTACATACTGGGGCTGGACGAAACAGTAAGCAATAGTTCCAGGGCTGGAATGCCATTGAGTCTGCAAACCTACTAACTTGCATTTTAAAAGATTTTCACCAGCTCTTCTCTAATCTTTTCCTATAATGAGAAAAGTTGGAAATTTACTCCTAACAATGGCAGAAGTAGAAGTTCTTCCAGGGGAGAGAAAAAGTGGTTGGAGGGAAAGTGAACTTGTAAGCGCTAGATAGATTTTCACATGAGCAAATCTACACATGCATATTTGCTTGTGCTACAATACAGTTCACAAATATTTTGTAGAAGTACGATTTCCTGATCTACTTCTGTAAGTTCTTGTAAATTCATGCCACTAATTCAAAGACATATACCATGTGTGCACTTTTGTGGCTTTCTTTTAGAATTGGGTCCGTAATTAGGTCTGGCGTTAACAAAGACATTTTGTTTTTATTAAACTTCTATTTTTCTCTCTCTCTATGGCTGGTTTTACTGTGAGTGATCGCATTCTGCTCTTCCACAAGGAGCTTTGTTCAGTGCCAGAAACTACTACGGCGAAACAAAACTGGGGTGGCTCCCCTGCAAAGAACATGAGGGGACCTCCCGGCCTCCTCCAGACTCCCTCAGTGCAAGTGCTGTGCTGAGTAGGCCCCCTGGGGGGGGGAGGGCTTTGTTACGCTACTGGTGGCAATGTGTGTTTTTTGAGACCAATAAAACGTTTTTGCTTTTTGTGTGTGTTTGTTACAATGGTGCGTGCCTGGCAGCTCCTACAACAACAGAAGCTGTGGCAAAACAAGATACGCAGTGATGAAAGCAAAAGATTCACGCAAAATGTTGGCTCAGTTGGCTTTGCCAGTGCTTGTTTATTTTCATGCTTGTTCCCATAATCTTGTTGAAAATGGTTACACTGATTTTACCATAAGGAATATTTTTTAGAAATACTAGCATACATCAACACATTTTACTAAATGACGCTTAAAGAAATAGCACTTAAAATGTCATAGTAGTGACACTTTTTTTCTACTTGCATTTTTTTCTGAACATTTTATTTTGAAAGCAAAGAATATCACTCTTGCTTACCAGTTTCTGCAAACATTTACATTTATTCAGTTAGCACTGTGGGAGCATTA
Organism: Pleurodeles waltl; assembly: GCF_031143425.1. NCBI lineage: Eukaryota > Metazoa > Chordata > Amphibia > Caudata > Salamandridae > Pleurodeles > Pleurodeles waltl. The sequence continues at coordinate 738,988,043 of NC_090450.1, read as the reverse complement.
TACTTAGCCTCATATTGTTAAACCTTTCGAACATGTATGTACACGTTTTTTTTTTTTTCTGGAACCACTGTCAGTAGTGCAATGTGACCATAAAACGTTTACTTACAGCACTCACCATAATAATTAAGGTTTTTCATTAATTAACCATAAATACACATTTGAACAGTATTAACATATGGACACACATATCACCTCAACTGCAGACCGTTCCCTTCTCTGTAAACTGGCAGCCAAAGGGTTTCCGCTGCAGGGGTTGGGCATACTTGTCCTAAGGACAAAATAAATATGAAAACCTGTTGCCCTTGTCCCCAAACAATATGTCCTGGGCGTTGGGCGATAGGAATTCCAAATCCCTGTCTTGGCAACCAGATCTCACTATTTGAGTGACCTGATTGGCTCTGGGACTTGATGGTAAAAGGCAGGTCCTATAGTCCGAGTGTCTGTATCCTTTTCATTCTAGTAACTCCTTAACATGGTAGTATCATTCCCCTAAAAGATTCTGCTTTAGTAAGGTGCTTTTAGTTAAATGAACTCTGCAATTATTGATTTGATATGAATTTTCTGTGTTAAAAACATGAAAAAGTTTCTGGTTGCTGTCATTTTTTTTATTATTTAAAAGTTTTTAAAATTTGAGAAGGCCATCTTTAAAGTTGTATTCCAAGATCGCGCATGTGCAAGGATATTCTACTATTTGTGAATTCAAAGAGAACACCAATTATAGAAAACAAATTTTACAGATACGTTTTTTGCCGTACATAGTAAGCAAATTGCTTGGATCCAATTACCCTTTCCATTCTTGATTTAACAATGTATATTTACTTTAGGGGCTCTCAAATGTTCTGATAAGATTGTGTATCCATACAGCTCGTATTTGTTTCTTTCTCATTGTCACATGAAACATCACATAAATCGTGAGATCTAGATTACCCAACTAAAGTGCACCTCACTAGATGAAATTGCTATCCCCTAACTCATTCACACATACTTTCTGTGGTTTGATTTTGCGAGATGTGATTGAAGCTGCATTTTCCACTTTAAACTTCTGCCTTTGCAAAGAAGAAGGTTCGTATTAAATAGTTTGATAGACTTGCATTTTATAGGGTCTGACAGTTTTTATCTACATTCCCTCTAATACATCCACCCACTCTAATTAGTGTCTACACTGCCCAGTACATTTCATACCAGGTCCGTAATGGTGAATCTTGGTGGTCATGTGTTTCTCAGTTACCACAAAATGCTGACAATTTCCAAACACCTCAATCTTTTAATTTTATGATACTCCATTTCTGGTTCTAAGCTAGTAAAGCACTGTAAATAAATAACGTTGAGTGAACTTTGTCGACGTTTGCAATTATCAAATAAGATCAGCAGTGCATACTTTCTGATTTTCCATAACCCCTTTTGTGCCTGAATGTGGAAACCAATTATTGCCTTTTATGAGCCAGTTAGTAATAGGTTACATATTTTTTTTCCAAAATTAGTTAAGACAGGTTTCTTAGGTATGGCATGCATTATTAATCTTTATCCCAGATTAAATCTTTTTGGTTAAATATTTTCACAAATGAGGGCGTGGCTACTGCCACCAAGATGGTGGACCTGAGTTTTGCTGCTCCTGTCCTCTGCTCAATCGCCACTTGACAGCTGTTCCATTCTCTCTTAGGGGATCTCAATTGATAGTCATAAGCTTTGAACTGTCCGACCCACATGCAGTCACTGCTTTAAAATATGTGCTCTTAAGTGTGAATGTTAGCCTTGTTTTCTGTAAGGCCTGGAGAAACACTTAAGACATGAATAGTTTGCAGCTTATAATAAAAGGCTACAATGGCCAATTTCTTCTGATTGTATGTAAAAGAAAAAGGTTTAAAATGTGTATGTATATATACACACAATTGTCTGGAAATATATATATATATATATATATATATATATATATATATATATATATATATATATATACACATACACACACACACACACAATTGTCTCAAAAAAGGTCATTTGACTAAATCACTTCCACAAACCCTTTTTTTTTTTTTTAAAGTATAAAGATGAAGGAATAGAGGGCAGTGCAGCACCATAGCCTGCCCTTATGTAACTGTGAAAACAGCATATGTGCCTTTAAGGACCCAGAGACCACCAGTATCCCAACATGCACCCAGAGACCACCAGTATCCCAACATGCCCAGAAGGTGGCAATTGATTCAGTTCTTTTTTTTTTCAGCTTTTGGTGACAGGATTGTGGAGCACTGAGCTTGGCCTTTTTTGGCTTTTCATCTTCAAAACTCATTGAAAACCTTTGACACCTGTTTGACTTGATGAATGTCATCTGTAGCATTGTTTTTCTGTCTTTTTCTGACAGAAAAAAAGTGTCTTTAGTCAATGCCATCTGTGTTTGAAAAATGTCCCCGTGGAAAGAAGAAGGCAAAGTCAGACCCTCATGTCCGCATCATCTGCCTTCGTGATAGTCACATCCCAAACAAGTTCTCACACTACAGGTGCACCCTGAGGGAAAGAGAGAGGATTCACCTTCATTGAACAGAAGAGCAATGCAGGCAATAGCAGGTGCACTCTGAAACTGGGAGGTCTAAGAGGAGAGGGTCAGTCCTCTACCAGGGCTCTTCCACCTTCCTCTCCAGACTCCAGGCGTGGGAGATCCGAACAGAGAAGCTACCAGCAAAAAAGAAGGCTTTCAAGGTCTATGTTGAGGGTGTAGACAGCAAGACAATTTAGGGTTCCTACATGTTAACCTTTGAGAACTGGGTCGACGTCAGAGGAGATGAATTTTGATGCCGAGGCATAGGAGGTCGTCATTGAAGACCGATGTAGAGGGAAGGGAAAACTTTGACGCTGGGAAGTTTGTTGACATTGATACTTTTGATGTTGAGGAGTCTCAACATCGAGACATTCCAAAGAAAAGAGAAAGTCAAGACCTCTATGTCTACCATTAACTTCAGACTCTTGAGTACTCCAGGACGTAGCCTCCATCGTTGCCTATATTACTCCAAGACACTCCTGCTCATCCTTCATCTCTGCCACCTCTTCCACCGCCTCCACCCACTTCGCCAGCTCCTCTTTCAACACAAACATATGTGGAAGCACCTTTTCTAGTGGCACCTGTTATTCCATCGCCGAGATATCCTTGTACCAGATCTTGGCACAGATTCAGAGTTGTGGTCACATTCACAACACTCATTACTCTCAGCACTCTTCTTCAAGACAATGTTACCAACACTGTCTCAATTATCCAGATTTAGGACAAGGTCATGGCACACATTGCCATATTCAACTCCCTTATCCAGCGCAGGAAAATAATCCCCTACCTTGTCTAACTCTCCTCAACTAAGTGTTGCTCCAGTAGACTACATAAACACCTTTCAGGAGGTACTCGTAAGGGGGTTTCAAAACTGAATATTCTGTTGTCTACCTCACAACATCGGTAATTATTGAGACACTCCACCGAGCGCCATCCAGGTCTTTCCTACCTCTAGTTAAGGGATTATTGGAACCAGCAATGGAACTATTTCTTACGCCTGCTGCCACCAAATCAGCTCCATCGAGACTCAAAAAAAAAAAAATACAGACCTCCAGAACAGGCCCCATTGTTTTTCCGCTCTGATCCACCTTATGATTTTGTGATAACTCTAGCTGCAAAAAAAGGAGCATTCAGCTGTTCCATCCTCTACAGTTCCTCTGGGCAAGGTGAGTAAAAAGCTGGATTCTGTAGGTTGCAAGATGTGTGGTACAGCGACCACTACAGTGAAGGCAGCAAGTGCATCTCCTCTGCTAGGTAGGTACGACAGAGCATTATGGGACTGTTTACAGCAGTCTGCTTAACATCTCCCAGGAGATTGAACTGAAGATTTCTTGAGGTAGTCATTGAGAGTTTGATGGTCACAGATCAGCTCATCAGTGCTGTGGCAGATACTTCATTATCAGCAGCACATGGATACTGCCATATGGGTTACCCCTTCAAAGCATTCTTGGATCCGTTTAACAGCTTTGAAAGAGGAATCCCTCCAACAAATACTTAATCTGCCCTTCTTCTACTGGAAACACCTTATTCAGTAGCCATACCGGCAATGAAATGGCAAGGATGAAATTGGAAATGGTGACTCTGAAAGCAGTGGGCCTGGAAAAGCATAAAAAGAAATGCAAACATGCTTATAGGACTTACAACTTGCGTTTTTACCGTCAGAGGATTCAAACCCCTCACTGGTTGCAAGATCAACAACAACAGCAGCAGCAAACACCATTCAATCACCAAAAGTGTCTTACTCCTAAAGGAAGATCTGCCCATCAACCTGTCCAAGCAAGAAAGCCTCCAGGCTGCTCCAAACAATATTGCTCTTTCCCTGTCTTCCGATCCCCACTCCGTTAGGGGGCAGTATTTCTCATTTTCTGGAAGAGTGGCAATCCATCACTACAGGCGCCTGAGTTTTGAATATTGTAAGGAACGGATATTGTTTCAGGGTTACCAGCCTGCCACCAAACATTCCACCAAAACAGTACAACACACATCCTGCTGCACAAGCAGTGGAGATCCTTCCTCACAAACAAGAGGCACAGGAATTTATTCTCAATATTTTTAGGGGTGAAAAATAAAGGCCTCAAGAATAAATTCAGGCCCATATTGGATTTCAATCTCGCCAAAACAATGCGTCTGATAAGAAACATTTCAAATGCTTTCCCCTTATCAAATGTATCCTCCCATCCATCAAAGAGACTGGCTTTGCTTGCTAGACCTTCAGGATGCATACTTTCATGTTCTTATAGCCAGGAAACACTGCAAGTTCCTGGGGTTTGTAGTGGATCGTGATCACTGCCAATACAAGGTTACTTCCCTTCAGCCTCAAATCGGCCCCAGAACATTCTCTAAGTTTATGGCAGTGTTTGCAGCGCATCTCAGGAAGCTCTAAATATTCACCTATCCATACCAACAACTGGCTTATCAAGGCGTCAACCAGACAAGAGGCCCAAACCCATTCTCAAATGACGATCTGTGTACTCCATTGACTAGGGATGTATGTCAATCACAGCAAGTCCACATCTTCTCCAGTCCAGTTTCTGCATTAACTACAAGCAAGACTGTATCTTTTGGAGGAGAGAATGTTATCGATCCAACTAAAGTTTCACTCTCTCATGAAAGTCTCCTGTCCCACAGTCGAAGCAGTGTCATCTCTCCTAGGCTCAATGGCCTTGTGCAATTTTGTGGCCCCGAACACCCGGGTCCACATGAGACTACTTCAAGACTGTCTGGAAGATCAGTTGGACCAAAGTTCAGGAAACTAGGAGAAGATCTTTCTGTCTCCCAAAGCAATACAATCTCTGAAATAGTAGTGTTCTCCAATGAATCTCCTTCAAGGGATGCTTTTTCATCAAGAAGTTCCCTCTTAGATAGTAGTAACAGATGCCTCTCTGTTCAATAAGTTAGCGCACATGGATCATGTTCAGTTTCAGGGAGCATGGTCTCAGAGGGAAATGACTTATCACATCAGTCTCCTCGAGCTACGTGTGATTCATCTCCTGCTGAAAGCATTTCTCTTGTACTTCAAGACGAAATCCCTTCTTGTCCAGACGGACAACACAGCAACAATGTACTATTTGAACAAGCAAGGGGGGAACATGTTCCAGACCACTGTCTCACAAAGCCCAGACAATCTGGAATTGGCTGATAGCCAACTCATCTTCCAGGGGTTCAAGACGTTCATGCAGATTCCCTAAGCAGGGTTCTTCAGGAATGCCACAAGTGGGCTCTTCACTACAAAGTTGTACAAGGCACATTCAAGACTTCTCCTTGAAGTTATACCAACCAGGGACACTGGGAAATGCCCCATGAATCGACTGATCCAGCAGATTTCCCTGTGCCTTTCTGCTGATTCCCCCTGATTCCAGCTGTTCTCATCAAACTGTCTTACTCGAGGGCCAGAATAATCTCTGGAGTGGCCCTGACTATGGTGATTCACAGACCTTCTCCACATGTCTGAATGTCCACACATGAGGCTGCCATACAGACTGGACCTTCTCACAAAGTTCAGAGACCAGATGGTTCTCCTTGTGGCGTAACAGAAGCCTTGCGAAGGGGAGTGAGCTTCAGGAGACCCCCCTTAGCAAAACTGGTAGGTGGTAGGTGGTAGGCTGGCAGGAGGAGCCCACCTCCATGTTCTTTGCAGGGGGGGTCCTGAAGTTTTATTACGCCATTGGTTTCACCCCAATCTCTCTTGGCAGCATGGTTCCTGAGCTACTGCAGTACAGACATTTGAGTCTGCCACTAGATTATGTGTACATTCTCAAGGAAGTGGAAGAGATTCTATATCTGGTGTTCCGAAGAGAACTTTGATCTGACCAAGTACCAAGAAGAAGCTATTCATCCATATTTGCTTTCCCTGGGCAAATCAGAATTAAAATTCTCTTCTATAAAAATTAATTAAACATCTGTTACTGCCTACAGAAAATGTCCTTCACAAGCTTCTTTTTTTCACAATTCCTGTTGTCAAGGATTCTTTACAGGGTTTGGAAAAGGTTTTTTTCTCCCATAAGGTGCCATCCCCTTCCTGGGAGTTGATTATAGTCCTTTCATGACTCATGCAGGCTCCTTTTGAGCCTGCTCATAAATCCTCTTTGCAACAGCTTTCCTCATAGTGATCACGTCAGCAAGTAGGGTTAGCGAAATTAAGGCTTTATGTTCTCACAAACCATACACGGTTTTCCATTTTGATAAAGTGGTCATGCGGACTCATCCTAAATTCCTATCAAATGTTATTTCTGATTTTCAGGTTAATCGGACAATTTCTTTACCTACCTTCTTTCGACATACTTCTGCACCAGGTGAAAGATATTTCCATTCTCTGGTCATCAGGCAAATCTTAAAGTTTTACCTTGATAAAACAAAAGATCTCCCCAAGACAGGTGAATTGTTTGTAAACTATGGACTAGCCTGTACAGGTTTAGCCATATGCAAGCAGCCATTTCCAGATGGATAGTGTTGTGCATTCTGTAATGGTACCAGAAGGCAAATAAGGTTCTGCCCAATGGACTTACAACTCATTCCACTAGAGGAAAAGTAGCTACGACTGCTTGAATTAGAAATATTTACATTGCTGAAATTTGTAAATCAGCTACATGGATATCTGTTCACACTTTTACCAAACACTATTGATTGGATTCTGATGCTAGATTAGATGCCTCAAGTAGGACAGCCCTCTCTGAGAAATGTATTTGCTTGATCTTATTAGTTGATTGTGTTCTCTGTCCTTTCCACTGCTCTTTCGTGGGAATGGGCTTGCTACTGTATTAAAAGCTTAGGACTGTCAACGGAGATCCCTGATAAAGAAGAAATTATTTCTTACCTGTTCCCAATCCTGTCTCTTGGGGATTGACACTGAAGTCAGAACACCTCTGCCGTCCCCAAGCCCCCGTCCTCCCATCCCCCCCAGTGGAAATGACAGAAATTATTATTAGAACTAGCTGACACTGCAACATCTAGGCAAAAAGAACTGAAACAACTGCCACCTGCTGGCTTGATGGGATACTGGTGGAATCTGGGCCCTTAAAGGCGCAGACTCTATTATTATAGTTACATAAGGGCAGTTACTGGGGCTCCACTGTCCTCTATTCTTTTGTCTTTATTATTTTTTTTTTTTAAAAGGGGTTTGTGAAAGAGATTTAATTAGTCAAATTACGCTTTTCCCGCCAATGGCACATAACTCAATATGACTAATATTTTATATTATTTTATATTATTTTAGAAAAAGCACCACAAATAAAGCAGCCACTGATGATGACGAAGAAGAGGATGAGGAGGAGACATTTCAACAGTCCTTTGCTTCCCCTGATTGGAAGAGCAGTAGCCCTGTCCACTGGGGCTCAAATACAAACCGAGTACCGGACTCCAGCTGGAACTGCACAGAGGTGAGAAACGGCACACATGATCTGATTATGCTACGAGTTGTAATCAAAGTTTTCTAATTATTTTTATCTGGTGTGTGTATATTAGGTAGTAGCAGTATACACCTGTGGCTTTTTAACTCAAAACCTCTTGACAACAGCAAACATTCTGTCAGTAAACCCACAAACCAGAAGAAATAAATGGTGTTTCCTATATATTTGTTTGTTTGCCAAAGCTCACAGTGTTTCAGAGAGCATGCTGAAGGTTTCTGCCATAAGCTGTACAGTACAGCAGTACAGGAACTAAAGATTATTTTTGCAGCTTCAGGTGCTTGGACGGTGCCCGCAGGAGGCAACAACATTAGCAGCAGGGTTCTCCTTTCTCACTTATACTGAAAAAAACACTTCTGACCTCCCTTAAACACATAAATGTGCCCAGTTGGGTGGACTATCCTACAATTTTAGCAGATCCGTGGACTGTTACTTTGAACCATTGTGTTCTCATTGTGCCCCGCCATTTCAGGATGCTCCTTTTCACATTCCCCCATTTGATCTGAAGTGTCAGTCAGCCATGCCACAGATACTTTCCTGTGAGGTGTTGACCCCCCCGAACAAGAGAACCATCTTCATATATGTATATGGTACTTCTTTAACTCACACCTAGCCAAAAGGCAGCAGAATTCTGTGCATGGTAAAAGGCAAGCAAAAAGGGAACGAGTGACAGAAGTAGCTGGGTTGTGAACCATTAATGTATTGTGATGTAATGTTCTTTAATGAAGCAATTCTTCAACTCTTCTTCAACTTTCTAAATTGGAGCAACATTGGCATTGTCCTGATGGGGATATTGTAACCATCATGCTGTTTCCTGAGATGAAGTATAGTCAGGGATGGTATTCACATAACTTTTTGGCCTCTAAGAAGGAGTGATTCCGTTTGGCCTATTCTGCATCTATAGATCTGAACACCTTCCTGTTTTAGAACAAGTTAAAAATGCACTCTTTCGTGCCCATCCTGCTGGCTGGCGGAATACCAGGCGTTAGTGACATTGCTTGACTTCTTACTTGCAAGACCCAGATTTTTGCGTACCAGCTTGCAGTCTCACAAGAAGTATCTGCAGTTTGCAGTGGGTTCCATTTGCCTTCTTTCCCATTGGCCTTCATAGCGGCCCTCGGCGTCTTTACAAAAGTTATGTCAATGATTGCGGCTCATCTTGCCATGTTTTGGATACATATATTTCTATATCTCAGTGACTAGTTATTGAAGGTGGGCTCACCACTGCCCATGACAGCCACCTCCACAGCAATGTGTCTATGCTTTTGATGGCGGGTTTCAGTCAAGTACCCCAACTTCCACCTCAAGCCCACTCAGTGTTTGATTTTCATTTGTGCAGTTTTGACATAATTGCTCTAAGGACTGTTCCCCTTGCAAAGTCTGACATTTGGGATATGATCCCATTGTTTCTACTGGGGTCTTGCCTTCAAGCACTGACTGTTCTGCAGCTTCTTAGGCTCCCATATTTTCCTTTTCACAAATGTATGCCAACACATGAGGGCACTTGCAGCCTTCATTTTTATTTACCCGTAGTTATCACAATGGTGACTGATTTGGGGGTCACCTAGATGACCTGGAGATTTAGGTTAATCGGTCCCCTGGAGAACAGAAGTGCCCCATCAAGCTGCTAAGGTTGCACCTTTTAAGACATGGAGGTAAGGATGGCAACTGATGTTGATACAAATGATTTCATCACATGCAAAAGAGGTACCCAAGTCGTGGCCAGAGTCTCACAATGTAACCCATGGCCCTGTGAAGTTGCTACCTTCTGTTTCCTGGATCCATTCTGGCTCATGAAGATTCAAAAGGTATGGAATATGCAGGACGACTTCGACTACATAGATTGTCATAAAAGGAAAGTAATTTGTTATTCACAAAATAAAGAACCAGATAATAATCTGGGTGAATCCCTCAACTGCAATTGAAATTTTCTTACAATGTGCATAAATATTGATAAATATAACCCTTTTACCCTGCCTATATGGCTGTGACAGAAAATGTCATCTGTTTCAGAAGCAGAATACATTATGAAATGTCTTGTTGTTCTACCTTTGTTTCCATGATATGTTAACATGTTGTATTAACCATCCATATCCCTGTTACATTATTTTAGTCCTTAACATATTGGACTGTGTTTATGTGTTTTATGTCCATGAAAGTCATTGCAGAAAATGTATACACAAACAACTTCTGGTTGCTGATGTAGATAAAGGCTTGTAGGCCAGGATAATGTTACACCTCCAACTGTAATATTTAAGGGGCCCACAATATCTCAAAAGGTTAGACATGAAATTGTTGTGATCCTATGAGCAACGTGTGTCTGAGAATGAGTACGACTGAGCTGCTATTTGTTACGAGTACAGTATGCAAAAGAAAACATGTTTTTGTAATAATGTGAGAATATTTGCAATAACTGTAACTGTCTGTTTTTAGAGTAAAAACGTAAGAAATAATGAACTGTATGGGTTTTTTGAACAATAGAACAATGTGATTGATGGGCTCTTCAGTTTCTGTTACATCCATACCAGAAACATATTTTAAAGGAGTGAAATAAACATAGCAAGGAGAATAATACAATTCTTACACGTGCAAGTCATTTAGAGAATCTCCATTTGTAGAGCTTCCCTGGCTTTTTTTTTTATTTGAGTAAATTAGCCTGGTTTCCCCTTTCCCTGTAGCATTAATGGCAGTAACTGAGTTCATTTAGATCACTTATTTCCCAGCTTTGCACAGTAAACTATCCTATGATCCATCTGGTTATAATTCGTTTCAGCACTCCCCTGGAGCATTCCTGCGAAGATTTGGTACCTCCGTTGAAGAGCTGGTAGCTGAGAAGGCTAAACTTGAAGACTCTGTGACTAAATTGCAACGCGTAAGATAGTTTCTGTTTTTTATTAAAATATTGTCACACGCCTACTTGAACCCTGAACAACTCATTAAGTATAGAGTTCACAGAAATGGCTAACAAAGTTCCCCAAGCACACTAATGAGCAAACCTGCTAATTTGTACCATCACACAGGACAAATGTATAGACTTATCTCACATAGACACTAATGGAGCTCATGTGACTAAAACCAATACTAAGAGGTGTTGCAGGTATAGACAGGATCCGTGAGACAGAGCGCATTAGACCTTCAAATTATTAGAAGAATGTAAAAGTTTCAGCTCTGGACAAGTTAGTTTCAGATTTCTGGCATATTATTGCCAAGCATTAAAGGGAGGTTCAATACATCGGAAGCCGTACAGCTTGGCACTACAGAAAGCAAGGGCAAACAAGGTGGAGTCTGAAATAACCGTAATACTAAGACATATTGGGAAATCTCACACTAATACGGGTTTTTGTAACATCTAGGCTGGTGTTTTTTTTCCATTTGAATATTCCCAGCCCTATCACACACTTCTGCCTCTAAAACAAGCATTAGGCCCTCATTCCAAACACAGAAGTAAATCTGAAATTAGAATTTGCACCCGATTTTTGGATTCGGATTTTATTACATTTCTGCATACTCTGCTTTTCCTACTCACACATTCCTCCATATGTGACATGGAAAAATGCACAAAAGTATAGGTGCAAGATTGCAGGGTGAGACAGCCTTTATAATGCAGCGTTTACCACACAAAGCATTTACCATCCAGTTAAGTACCAGGCAGGTAAATATCCGTACCTCTGCCACACGTCTTTAATTTTTTTTCCAGGTAACATAATTATTATGTTATTTGTAGGTAAGAAAGGGAAGTAAGAGTAATTTTACGGGTTGGGGTGGCTAGTGGTAAGGGGAGGTAAAGGTGATTTCATGGTTTGGAAGTGGGAAGCGCTATAAGAAGTATGGGTTAGTTTTATGGGTAGGTAGCGGAAGGAGAGATCAGGAGTAAATTAAAACATTGGAGAAAGAACGTGTGTGTGTGTGTATACACACACACACACACACACACACACACTCACTCCCTCCCCCTTTCCAGCTTTGAGTGCCAAATAACTTATCAAAAAAGAGTGGGTACCCTGGGAAGTTTTCAGGCTTTAGGTGGAGAGCAGCTCCTTTATATGGAACACGCTACAACACCCCTGACACTCCAAATCTGCTCACCTCAAATGTCTGTTTTTCTAGCAGCGTTTTTAAGCATAGGATCAACAAAATGCCATCCATGCTGAGCTAGAAACTGACAAAGACTTTTGCCATTGTTAGAGCACGGTCGTTATGCTGAGTCAAAAAATGACAAAAGCTTTTTACGATTCTAGGCACAGTATTACAGCTTTGGATTGGCTAAATAACATCGAAGCCAATAAGGAATGAATAAAATCAACACATTTTTTTCGTTGTTGTTAGAGCTCATAAGAGAGGAAGTATCCATTTTCTTATCACTCCCCTCAGTAATGTTTCCTCTGGACATGCAAACATTTACACCACAAAGTAAGTAAGGGGTCAGCTGGGGTGGTATGAATGAAGAGCAAGGCCCTCATGACAAAATGGCAAGCAAACCACATGGGTAAATATGATTCCAGTCAGTAGCTCCTCACTAGTTTCCAACCTTTGAGTTGCAGACCCCTTATTGGGGAATAACAGGCAATACCTGGAATTACCAAGTCAAACACTGCAAGTTTTTCCTGACCCCCGGCTTTTTTCACTGACACTTTTTATTACCTGCTCTGGGCTGGTGGGAAGTGCCTGGAAATCTCTGTGGTAAAACCAGAGCCAGTGTTCCTGCACTGGTAGATTCAAGTCTGGCTACACCGGTCATTGTCCAGAGCAGTAGCCTCACTCTGTATCTGTATCTCGTAATGAGGCCACATAAATATTGTCACATTTAGAGTTCAGTGTTAATGGAAGATGTAAGATTTCCTAGCTATCATAACTGAAAGTTTCAATTCTATGAAGGACACAGAGGCAAGGATTAGGCTTTTCTCTCTTTGCTTTATTAGACAGCAGCCTTTGAAAAGCAAAAGTAATACTCTAAAACAACAAACTACATTTCCCATAAAGCCTAGGGAATAACGTCAATAGTTCAGTATGTCAGCCAATCCCCAATGAGAGCGCCCTTCAAGAGCCTCTGTAAATGCTTCTTCCCTCCTTTCTTCCTGCGACCACAGCCGAGGTAAGTGATTTTCAGTTGTGTTTACTGGAATCAGTCCCTAAGGGAAAAACATAAGAGGGTGAATGTCCCAATTCCCTAAAGGTACATTCATACATATAATAGGCATAACAGTATTCATTAAATATAGACAACCGAGGTATAACAGCATTCAGTTAAGAGACAACATGGCCGTATAAAAAGAAAAATCCAATAACCAGTAAGAAACACACTAATTTGTAAATCATTGAGAGTCTCACATGAAGGCTAATGTGATACCAAGAACAGTTTAGTAGAGGGGGCAGAGATATATTTTGAACGGTGGGCTAATCCTCGCCCCTGTGTCCTTAATAGAATTGAAACTTTCCATTAAATAGCTAGGAAATGTTACATTCTATGTCAGGACCGTAGGCAAAGATTAGGCTAGTTCAAAGCTTCTCTACTACAAGTATTGCCGGATGGTGGACTGGTTTTAAAATTCAACTGGTTTAAAATAAAACTTCTTAAAAGTAGAGTCCGAAGACCAGTCCGCAGCATTGAGAATGTCGTCAAAATGGGTACCCAAAGAGAGAGCCTCAGAGGCCATGGCCCCCCTGACAGAATGAATCCCAAAGATGGAAACATTGGTTCCAAATCCACCTGGTAATAGTGGGGGAAGAGACCACCTTATGGGGTTTTGTGAGGGCAATTAACAGCTGTTTCTCTCCTGGGGGACAGAGCTCCTCCCTCATAGCTCCATAAGCTTTTTTTGCCCTGACAACACAGAATTTTGGGGAATGCGTGAACATAGAATATGAAACAGTTCTTCAGTTGCATTTCGTTTTTGAGATATGGAAAGTCACTCCCTCTGGAGTGAATAACCTACTTGTTACATCCGAAGCTCTCACGTCCGAAACTCTGGGGCAAGATACAAAACACATCAGGGTAGCACTTTCACTGACATTTGTTTTCGGGATAGATACTTATTTGAAGGCCAGAACCTGAAGAGACGTTAAACCTTATTAAAGTCCCAAAGCTCAGAGTATCTAGGTTCGGGGGGAATGGACAGCCTGATTCCCCTGAGGAGTTTGCATACCAAAGGTCGCTCCCCTGCCAATATACAAGAGCGAAAGGTGTTGATAGATCTATATGGCGTGCCGGTTGATGCCAACAAAGCTGAGAAATTCATGATATGGGGACACTGCCCCCACGGGCTCAATCTGTCGTTGATGACACCAACCTATCCATCTAGTTCCGGTCAAACAATAGCATTTATTGGTGCCATCTGACTAGACCCTGGCGAGTAGGGAGGCAGCTTTTCGTGAAATGCCTGGGACTTTCCATCGTTCCTGGTAATCCACCATGCCATGAGGTGGAGAGAACGTTCCAGGACTAGGTGGTGAGGGTTCCCTTGAGGATCCAGAAGGAGATTAGAAAGCTGGTGTACATGAATTGGAAAATCCCAAGTAAGTTCAATCAAACTTGAGACCTCCAGACCTGGGTAATTGTCACCAGGCTCGCCTTTTGTACCCGAACCTGGGTGAATACTTGCATGATCATAGCAAAAGAGGGAAACTCATAACTTGTCTCCTGGCTGTAATCTTGGACCGCATGGGGATCCGATCTCCAGCTGCAAGACCGGTCCACCTAATGGTCTAGCCCGGAGGCAGAAAGATAAATTGTAGAAGGACCCCATAAGGATTGGATCTTGAGAAATACGAGCGGGTGCAGTTTCCACAGGTTCGCATTCTGCCAATTTTGTGATTGACAATTCGATATCTGATTAGAACTCCATGGCATGTTCCGCTGTCACAGATATTTGGTGGGCTAGCCAGTAGGACCAAAAATTGCGGGCAGGGTTGGAGAGGGATTTCGACTTTGTGCCTCCAAGATGGTTGATGTACCAGACCGCTGCCACATTTTCCATCTTGAGTAGAACGCAACTCTGCACCCTGTCTTTGGGCCAGCATTTCACAGCGAAGGCGGCAGCCATCAACTCGAGACAGTTGATTTGGAGGGATTGTTCCGCGGAAGACCATTTTCCTCCGGTGGAGAATTCCCCACATGGGGCTCCTCAACCCGAACCGCTGGCTTCGGATTCTATCACCAGACCTGGTCGGGTGATGAAAAAGGCCCTGCCGTTATGTGCTTCTATGTAGGAGATCCACCATTGCAATTCCTTCCTTGTTTCCTCGGAAAGGGGAATGAACTGCGAATACGCAAGACCTCAGTGCAGATGAAAGGTTTTAAGGTGTTGTAAAGCCTCATGGTGCAAAGGGCCCAGAAAAAAGGCTTGTATGGATGAGGACAGAAGACACACGATTCCCGCAAGATGCCCTAGGGAAATGGTGGGTCTAGACAAGTTCCATCTCAGTTTGTGTCTGGTCTTGGACAGCTTCTGAGATGGTAGACTCAGCATGGCTTGGATGGAATCCACCATAAAGCCCAGAATGACACAGGGCTAGAGATTACTTTGTCTTGTTGATCACAAAGTCCAAAGATTCCAGCAGATTGAAAGCGGTTTGAAGATGGTTTGTCAATCGTGTTGGCCATTGGGCCATAGGGACAATGTCACCAAGGATCACAGGTGTTCTTCCACTGGTTTAAATAACTCTGTGAAACACCAAGGAGCGCACGATAGACCGAATGGCAGAAATATGAACTCGAAGGTCTAAAATCTCCTTTGCAATTTGAGGAAACATCTGTGGGGAGGGAAGATAGGGACTGTCAAATAAGCATCCTTTAGGTCTCTGCGTACCATCCAATTATTCTGTTGGAGTAAGTCGCGTAGGAGGTGAATACCCTCCATCGTGAAGTGGAGAAAGATCAGCAACTCATTGAACTCTTAGCTTGATCATGGGGCGCTGCCCCCCATCCCTCTTTCCCTCCAAAAGGAGGTTGCTGAAAAAAACAGAAGGATGCAGTTGAGAGTGGACAATCGCTCCCTTACATGGTAGTTGAGTGATCTCCGCGTCCACCAGAGCTGTATTGGTTGGGGAGAAAGTTAAGGGTTTGGGCCTATGTGGTGAGAATGGTGCATCGTAGAATTCTATCTGAAAACAACTCACTGACAGGAGAACCTAGGCTTCTGATGTCAGGGTTACCCAACTGTGAAAGAAATGCTATAGTCTACCCCCAAGAGTGATCCCTGAGATGGATTGTACACTAAACTTGGGAAGTATTAAAGGAGCTGTTGCCTCTAAAGCTTCTATGACGAGGCTAGCTACTGGTGGGGGTAAAGGTTTATGAAACAGGAGGGGTCTTGCCACTTTCATGACGTGTACCTGATCCTCTGGAGGCTTGATAGCCAGCCCGGCCGGCTCTGGCAAAAACACGGGGTGATAAATTGTGTTTGATGGATTTTGGGCCTTATCCAGGGAAGTAAAGGTGTTATCGAATTTACCTAGCTCCCAGATAAATGGGTCACCGCCGAAGGCCCTCTTGGGAAAAGGGGCCTGCCTCGGACGTTGTCAGTTCCCTCAGTTAAGGGTCTATCTTTATTAAAAGTGACCAGCGACGTTCTGTGGAGATCGCACAGTTTGCGTTCCCCAGGAATATTATTGCTCATTGAGCCCAACCTGACAAAGCCTCTGAAGAGTTCAGGGATCCAGATGACTTGGTATCCTCTGCCATGTCTAGTATCTTATATAGGGGCCCTATAACATCTAGTAGCTTATCCTGACATGAGCGCCAGGAACGATTTATCCCCTTCTTGGGGCCCCCTATGAATTAGGCTAGGAAAGTTGCCGTTCTGGCATTGACCTTGGGTTCAAGATAACTTTGTCCTCTGAGGGTTGAGGACATTCCACCCTGAAGCGGTTGCAAACTTCTTTATCTAGGGGCTTCCGTAGACTACTCACCGCATAAGAAGCCACTTTGGGGGCTGGGGACCACTCCGCCAAGCATGGGTGCAGTAAATCATCTGGGTTCAACATATCTGAGTCTGGGTCCTGTTTGGGGTCAGGAGCAGGAGTTGGGGATTTGCCCTCAGGGCGCCACGGTCTGGCGTGCCCCCATCATCATCATCATCATCATCATCATCATCAGAGGTATTTGGGAAGTCATCCCCATCCAAGGGGTCAGGTGAAGTGGAGAGATGGGGATCCCAGAAGAATCCGGCAGAGGAGAGGCTGGGGGGGAGGAATCATGGGATTCCATGAAGGCCTTCTTAAGGCACGCAAAGGTGCCAAGATTGTCTCCCAGGTCCTCTGCGTACTTGTGCTTGGCTTACGTGGTGGGAGAAGACTGCCCTGGAAGTAGGAAGGCCAAAGGCCCAGAGGTATCTTCCCTCAGAGTGAAGGGTTGTTGGCCTTGAAAGGCCACTTGGAGAACTTTCTTCTACAATGGCGCCATGAGTTGGGAAACCACCTTTTAAATGGATGCGTCCATGATATGGCAAAAAGTTTCATCAATTGGGAGGTAGGTAATTTCCTCATCCTCCACGTGCTCATTGGTCCCCTGCATGATTGTGTCTGAGATCTACTTCAGATTAATAATTGAGAGGGAAGGATTTAACCTTGGGGGTGGGGGTACCCAGTACTTTAGGTGCACTACCTAAAGTAGAATTTAGCCCTCCAATAAAGCTGTAAAAGGTTTGGAAAACTCTCCCTGTATTATTATGTAGGGCAGTGTTCCTTGAAATGGAGTGATAGTGCACAGTGTCCTACCCACACAGGTGTTTGGACTCCAGGCGGGGGTGCATGGGGTTAATTAATCACCGGCTGTGTGGAAGGGCAGTGACTGCAGTAAAAGCCGTGTTCGGCAGAGACGTTATTTGGCAAGATGACAGCTCCCGCAGCAGACACACCACTGCCGGAACCGCTTCACCAACAACAAACTGGTGAAATTGATGCGCCGGCCGGGGGAAAGTAGGCTGCGCTGAGCATGGAGTTCAAAGAAAGCGTGGGCCCTGTAGCAGACGGAAGACTGAGCAGAACACATTCCCGCAGCCGTGCTGGAAAAAAGATAAGTGTTAAAGCAATAGTACAGTCAAGGCACAATGCAAGTAAGTGCATGAAAACAATGGCAAACACAGCACATTAAGAGCACTTATCTAGGGCTGCTGGAGCAGCGAAGAAAGATGGGGGAAGGAGGATTAACAGAGAATCTTGAAGGGTGCACTCATTGGGGATTGGCTGACATATTGAACTCTTGATGTCATTCCCTAGGCTTTAAGGGGAATGTAGTTTGTTATTTGAAGAGTATTACTTTTGTTTTTTTGAAGGCTGCAGTTCAATAAAGCGAAGAGCGAAAAGCCTAATCCTCGCCTTCGTACAGCATCCATTTTAGGACATCCTCATTCCTCACTCCTCATCCGTACTTCTCAACCCTGCTTCTCATCCATCATCCCTGCTTCTCATCCATCATCCCTGCTTCTCATCCATCATCCCTGCTTCTCTTCCATCATCCCTGCTTCTCTTCCATCATCCCGGCTTCTCTTCCATCATCCCGGCTTCTCTTCCATCATCCCTACTTCTCATCCATCATCCCTACTTCTCATCCATCATCCCTGCTTCTCATCATCATCCTTACTTCTCTTCCATCATCCCTGCTTCTCTTCCATCATCCCTGCTTCTCTTCCATCATCCCTGCTTCTCATCCCTACTTCTCTTCCATCATCCCTACTTCTCTTCCATCATCCCTACTTCTCATCCATCATATATCATCCCTGCTTCTCATCCATCATCCATCATCCCTGCTTCTCATCCATCATCCATCACCCCTGCTTCTCATCCATCACCCCTGCTTCTCATCCATCACCCCTGCTTCTCATCCATCACCCCTACTTCTCTTCCATCACCCCTGCTTCTCTTCCATCACCCCTGCTTCTCTTCCATTTTACATCATCCCTACTTCTCACTTCTCATCCATCATCCCTACTTCTCATCCTTCATACATCATCCCTACTTCTCATCCATCATCCCTGCTTCTCATCCATCATTGCTTCTTCTCATCCATCATTCCTTCTTCTCATCCATCATTCCTTCTTCTCATCCATCATCCCTCCTCCTCATCCCTACTTCTCTTCCATCATCCCTGCTTCTCATCCCTCATCCCTGCTTCTCATCCCTACCTCTCATCCATCTTCCATCATTCCTGCTTCTTATGCCTCATCCATCATCCCTACTCCTCATCCATCATCCCTACTACTCATCCATCATCCCTACTCCTCATCCATCATCCCTACTCCTCATCCATCATCCCTACTCCTCATTCCTCATCCATCAGTCATACAACACATTTTCAGTTTTGTGAAACACACCTTCTGATGGATACAACTACCTGTGGATTCCTCACCTCATGAATACTCCCATGGCGCCAGCATTCGACGGAAATCTTTTTACTAGTCTCTGCACGTCGACGAGGACGTCACTCTAGCCCACGCGACGCCGTCTGACGTCATACAGGCAATAAGAGGTACTCGACGACGTGCGGACGTCAGTTCCCTTTTTTCCGTGCATTCGAAACGGTTATCTTCGAGGGAGCAACTGTTACTCTTGCGGTTACAGTGTATATCTTGCTGCGTAGTCTTTCGCTGTGGAAATAATGTCGCAGAGAAAGTCTGGATTTAAGCCTTGTCGTGAGTGTGGAGGCAAGATGTCGGTGACGGATCCTCATTCCGATTGACTTTGGTGTTTGAGCTCCGACCACGACGTCTCGACTTGTGATTCATGTCAGCACATGAATCCAAAGGCCCTCAAGGAACGTGAGGCGAAGCTGTTTATGGCCAAGTCAAAGGAGAAACATCACAAGAAGTCTTCTTCCCCAAGACATCGGCGTCATCGAGACTCCCGGCACCGTAGAGAATCTCGGCGTCATTCAAAGGAGACTCGTTCCAGGTCTCCGGATCGGCGCCGAAGGACATGGGAGGTCAGTCCCACGGTTACGCCGCATCCTTCGACGCCGTTGCCCTCTCCGGCGTCTCCAACTTCACCTGGACAAGCGTCGGTGATTGAGGTATTGGAGCCTCAAGTGTTTTCTCCGGCGCAGACGCCGAGGCCGGCGTCGGGGTCGCCTCCGAGACAGGCACCCCAGTATCCGGCTTTTCCCACCCCTGGAGCCGATAGTTCCGCATTCTTGAATGCGATGTATGCCATCTTCCAACAGATGGCTCCAGGGGGTGCTCCGGCTGGGCCTTTGGCCTTTTCTTTGGGTGATCCTGCGCCTCTTCGGCCGGCACCCTTTATGCCCTTTCTCCCGTTTGGGAACGTGGGCTCGGCGCCAGTGTCGGCGCCGGTGGCCGCTCCGGTGGCTTCGGAAGGATTGGCCCCGGGGATTTCCATCCCGTCGACGTCGGGATTTCGGCCTGTGACTCCGGTGGGTCCATCTGCTTCAGCTGCTCTTCCGTCGGCGCCGAAGTTACCTGTGGCGCCGGATGCGGCGTCGGTGGCTTCGGAAGATCGGCGCCGATCTTCGACTTCGGCGGAGGCATTGTCGACTCCGCGTATTGAGCAACGACTTAATTCAAGGAGACGTGCTCTCCGGGTATTAGAAGAGCAGGAGTACCAACGAGCCCTAGAGGAAGGAGAGCTAGAGGACTCGGGTGATGGGCTGCGTGGACTGGAGTCGGCCAGTGGGCTGGACACTTCCCCTGAGTGGGACCTTTCGCCCCCGGGGGAATATACTGAGGAGGCTGCTTCCTTTCATGCAGTGGTACGGAAGGCAGCTAGTTTTTTGGACCTGCCTTTGCCGGTGGTGGAGGCGAAACAAAACCTTTTGACAGAGGTGTTACATCCGGCCTCAGCCGCGGCGGAGCCTCTGTTACCATTTAATGACGCTCTGCTGGATCCGGTGTTAGAGGTGTGGAAGAGGCCGGCATCTTCCCCAGCAGTTCACAGAGCCGTGGCCAGGAGGTATCGGACGGCTCCAACTGACCCTGGTTTCCTATCTAGGCACCCTACGCCGGAGAGCTTGGTGGTGCAGGCCTCCTGTTCGTCCAAGTCAGCGCCTGGTTCTTTTCCGACGGTGCCTGGGGACAGAGATTCAAAGAAGCTAGAGGCGCAGTCGAAGAAGATTTTTTCGTCCTGCAGTCTGGCGTTAAAAGCCACCAATGCAACCTGTATCCTGGGGAGGTATATTCATGCTCTGATGGATGACATTTCCTCTTCGTTTACAGAGCTTCCCCAGGGTCTTTTGGATCTTGTCTCAAATGCCCAGGCTGCTGCGACCCAAATTATCCAGACGGGACTGGATACCACCGACTCGGTAGCCAGGGCAATGGGCACAACTGTGGTGGCAAGGAGACAGGCCTGGCTCCGTAACTCGGGCTTTTCGGCAGATGTACAGTCCACATTGTTGGATCTCCCGTTTGATGGGGACAAACTGTTTGGAGCTAAGGCTGATTCGGCCTTGGAACGTTTTAAGGAAAGCAGGGCCACGGCTAAGTCGTTAGGGCTCCAAGCTCCTTCTTCCACGGCCTCTTCCAGATTCTTCAGGAGGTTTCGTGGATTTGGGCGTGGCTCTTCCTCCTCTTCCTTTCGGGGGAGATATCAGCAACCTGCTTCTTCCCATCCCTATAGATCTTTCAGGGGGAGAGGTAGGGTCCGCACCAGAGGAGCCTCTCAGCAGCACTCTGCCTCTTCCTCATCCTCTGGTGGGGTGCAGCAGGGGAAGCAGCCTTAGGCTTCCACCATTTCCCACTCACTCCTCTCCTGTAGGGGGAAGATTACAGCATTTTCTCACCAAATGGAAGACTGTTACATCGGACACTTGGGTCCTCAGTGTTGTGGGAAAAGGCTACACCCTTCCCTTTCGGGAGTTCCTGCCCCTCATCCCGCCCCGGCCTTCGTATTGTTCAGAAGAACACCTCCTGTTGCTAGAACAGGAGATGCAAGTCCTCCTTTCAAAGGGCGTGGTGGAGTTGGTCCCGGAGCAGGAAAGGGGTCGAGGAGTTTACTCAAGGTATTTCCTGATTCCCAAGAAGGATGGTCGTTTGAGACCAATTCTGGACCTGAGGATCTTGAATTGGTTCCTCAAGCAGGAAAAGTTCAAGATGCTGACCCTAGCACAGGTGCTTTTGGCGTTGAACATGGAAGACTGGATGGTGTCTGTCGACTTGCAGGATGCTTACTTTCATATCCCGATACTCAAGTCACACAGGAAGTATCTCCGGTTTGTGGTGGGATCGCAACACTATCAGTTTGCGGTCCTTCCGTTTGGTCTTACTTCAGCACCTCGAGTCTTCACGAAGGTGATGTCGGTGGTTGCGGCAGAACTCAGAAGGAAGCGGATAGCAGTATTCCCTTACTTGGACGACTGGTTGATCAAAGCCAAGTCCCCGGAGCTTGTGTCGCATCATCTGCAGTCAACAACCCAGTTGTTGTTCGACCTGGGTTTTTCGGTGAACGAGCCCAAATCTCACCTAGAGCCCTCTCAGCGCCTCCTGTTCATAGGGGCAGTACTGGATACAACATTGGGTCGGGCCTTTCCTCCGCCTCAGCGGATTCAAGATATTCAGGATTTGGTTCCAATGTTTCGAAATGGAGCGGTAGTTCCAGTCCTCAAGGTCCTTCGTCTGCTCGGTCTTTTTGCCTCCTGCATTCTGTTGGTCACGCATGCTCGCTGGCACATGAGGGCTCTTCAGTGGTGCCTCCGAAGGCAGTGGTCTCAACACAGAGGGGATCTAGAGGGTACTGTCAAGATCTCCAGAGATGCTGCTGTGGATTTGAAGTGGTGGATTGCAAGCAACAATCTTTCACAAGGAAAGCCGTTCCAGCAGTCGCCACCAGTGGCCACAGTCATAACGGATGCTTCCACTCTAGGGTGGGGAGCTCATCTGGGGGATCTGGAGATCAAAGGTCTTTGGTCTCCAGAGGAACAGATGTTTCACATCAATCTGTTAGAGTTACGGGCTGTACGTCTGGCTCTCAAGGCCTTCCTCCCTTCCCTTCGTGGTCAGTCGGTACAGGTCCTAACGGACAATACTACCACGATGTGGTACATAAACAAGCAGGGAGGAGTGGGGTCGTACCTTCTCTGCAGAGAAGCTCTTCGACTATGGTCCTGGGCAAAGGACCATCGGATTTGCTTGATAGCAAACCATCTGGCCGGAGTTTTGAACGTGCGTGCGGACAGTCTCAGTCGCCACTTCTCGGCAGACCACGAGTGGCGTCTCCATCCAGATCAAGTCCGTTTAATCTTCCAGAGGTGGGGGTTTCCTCGGGTAGATCTGTTCTTCCACTCGAGAGAACGCGCATTGTCCGTTGTTCTGCAGCCTTCAGTATCCGATGCAGGGAGCGTTGGGGGACGCGTTTCAAATAACCTGGTGCGGCCAGTTGCTTTACGCGTTTCCTCCCATACCCTTGATTCCTCGAGTATTGAGGAAGATTCGCCAAGACCGGGCGCTAGTCATCTTAATAGCTCCGGATTGGCCAAGGAGGGTGTGGTACTCCGACCTTCTCCAACTCTCAATGTGCCCTCCGCTCCGTCTCCCTTTCAGGGCAGACCTCCTCTCGCAGTCGCAGGGGCAGGTTTTACACCCCAACCTCCAGAGTCTGCACCTACATGCCTGGAGATTGAACGGGGAAACCTGAGTTCCTTCTCTCTCCCGCCTGAGGTAGTGGATGTTATATTAGCGGCCAGGCGACACTCCACTAAATCTATCTACGCTAATAGGTGGTCTAAATTTGTTGCGTGGTGTGGAGAGAGGCAGATTGATCCTTTGCATGCTCATCTATCGGACGTTTTGTCTTTTGCTCTATCTCTGGCGCAGAAAGGTTGTGCAGTGGCTACCATTAAGGGTTATTTATCGGCCTTGTCAGCCTTCATATGTCTTCCAGACCAACCATCTTTATTTAAATTCCCTATTGTTATCAGATTCTTGAAAGGTCTTCTAAATCAATATCCTCCAAAGCCATTCGTTATGCCGCAATGGGATTTGTCCTTGGTCCTGACTTTCCTTATGGGGTCCCCTTTTGAACCTATGCATTCTTGCCCCTTGAGGTATTTGGTTTTAAAAACAGTCTTCCTGATAGCTATAACATCAGCAAGGAGAGTGAGTGAGTTGCAGGCCTTATCAGTAAAGCCCCCTTATACAACTTTTTATGGGGATAAGGTGGTGTTGAGGACGAAGGCTGCTTTCCTCCCGAAGGTTGTTTCACCCTTCCATTTGGCTCAGGCAATTACTTTGTCCACGTTCTATCCTCCGCCTCATCCTTCCAAAGAGGAAGAAAGACTGCACCGTCTGGATCCAAAGAGAGCGTTGAGCTTCTTTATTGATAGAACAAAGGATTTCAGGCTGGAGGATCAGCTGTTTATTGGATACGTGGGCAAGAGGAGAGGAAAGGCAGTCCACAAGAGAACACTATCCAGGTGGGTTGTTCTTTGCATTAAAATATGTTACTCTTTGGCAAAGAAGGATCCTCCTGAGGGCATTAGAGCTCATTCCACCAGAGCTAAGTCGGCCACTTCGGCCTTGGCCAGGGGTGTTCCTGTGGTCGACATCTGCAAGGCCGCAACTTGGTCGTCCCTTCACACTTTTGCAAAACATTACTGTTTGGATTCTGAGGTTAGAAGGGACGGCCATTTTGCACGGTCAGTGCTGCAGGATTTCTTGGTTTGACCATTTAGGCACCCACCGCCGGGCGTGGTACTGCTTTGGGACTCTATTCATGAGGTGAGGAATCCACAGGTAGTTGTATCCATCAGAAGAACGAGTTACTTACCTTCGGTAACGACTTTTCTGGTGGATACATTAGCTACCTGTGGATTCCTCACGGTCCCACCCGCCTCCCCGTTGCCTTTCTGGTCTTACCAAGTAATCCTTGAGTGCGCTCCTCTTGGTCTTTGAGGGTGCAATAGATGTGTATATAATATATATTTATATATATGTATATATGTATATATCTTTGTGTATATACTTGGTGTGTGTATATATTTTAAAAGAGAAAGTTTTATATATATATTTATAAAAAGATTTACAGTCATTCATACAATGTTGTGTATTTTTACAATATAATGGGATGTTGCCTTGCTCTTTCATTGCATTGCCTGGTTGTTCTCATGCACGTAAAAAATGATTGGTACTGACGTCCGCACGTCGTCGAGGACCTCTTATTGCCTGTATGACGTCAGACGGCGTCGCGTGGGCTAGAGTGACGTCCTCGTCGACGTGCAGAGACTAGTAAAAAGATTTCCGTCGAATGCTGGCGCCATGGGAGTATTCATGAGGTGAGGAATCCACAGGTAGCTAATGTATCCACCAGAAAAGTCGTTACCGAAGGTAAGTAACTCGTTCTTCACACTGATTGGTTGGGAACAGCCAATCAGAGTTATGAGAGAGAGCTGCATACTATTTCAATGAAAAACAGCCTCCTCATTGCACATGGTTGGTGAAGAGGGAGGAGAGGAAATGCAACTGTGTGTTTGTTTCCAGTGAATTCAAGGCTGCACAATATTTCATTTTATTTAACTCAGTGTTTTTTTGTTTGCACAGGCCTCTGCAGAAAGCTCTGCTGGTTTGGGAAATACAAGGAGTGCACTGCCTGGGCCATAGATCAGCTCTTGGAGAAAGGGTTATACAGGTTAAAAACAGTTCAACCAAAAACCTTTCTGGTTTCAGTTTCATATGTAGAAACAAAATGTTTAAAATCAACTCTGGTGACAGTGCAATCCAGTTCATCCAAACCTTTTCTGGTTTTATGTTTATATGTAACAAATAAAATGTTTAAATCTGAGCCTGCTTTTTATTTGTAACAAATAACATGTTTACATCTAAGGCTGCTTTTATCTCTGAGAGCTGTTTTTTTTCTTTTCTGAAACCAGAAAGATTTTCGATGACCTGTAGATGAACTGTATAACCCTTTCTCCAAGAGCTGATTTATGGCCCTAGCTGTGGGCTCTTTGTATTTCCCAAACCAGCAGAGCTGTTAGAATGCAGCTCTCTCTCATAACTCTGATTGGCTGTTCCTAACCAATCAGTGTGAAGGTGTATTTCACAAAAGTGAAAATGTGTTGGTATGACTGAGGGATGAGGAATGAGGAGTAGGGATGATGGCTGAGGCATGAGAAGTAGGAATGATGGATGAGAAGTAGGGATGAGAAGCGGGGATGAAGGATAAGAAGTAGGGATGATGGAAGATAAGTAGGGATGAGAAGCAGGGATGAGGAGTAGGGATGATGGATGAGAAGCAGGGATGATGGATGAGAAGCAGGGATGATGGATGAGAAGCAGGGATGATGGATGAGAAGCAGGGATGGTGGATGAGAAGTAGGGATGATGTATGATGGATGAGAAGTAGGGATGATGGATGAGAAGTGAGAAGTAGGGATGGTGTATGATGGATGAGAAGCAGGGATGATGTATGATGGATGAGAAGCAGGGGTGATGGATGAGAAGCAGGGGTGATGGATGAGAAGCAGGGGTGATGGATGAGAAGCAGGGGTGATGGATGAGAAGCAGGGATGATGGATGAGAAGTAGGGATGAGGAGTAAGGAATGAGGATGTCCTAAAATGGATGCTGTACCTTCGGCCCTGACATAGAATCTTCTGATTTCTGTAGTAAATGTTTAGTAGAGGCTATGGGGAATTTTCCTGCCATAATATCTCTATCTTGAAGGAACGTCTTCCAGTAAATTCACCCCTACTACATTTTGCATTTTCTGCGGAAATCTGAGGATTTTTTTAGGATTGAACTCCAAATCAGGCTGTAAGTGTTAAGATATTTCGTAGGCCCATCATGCAGATGGGGGTAATGGGTAGTAGCAGTGCTGGTACTGTTCAGTCTCCTGACTGACAGTGCCAAACATAGTTACTTATGAAGGTTAGCCAAAATGTCCTTTTATCTCCAGCATTGGACCTTTCACGGATTTGCATGCATGAATCAATCGCCATTGCTGTGGTGGGATCCTGCAGTCACATACAATAGCAGTACATGTATCAAGAAACCATAGAAAGAAGCTAAGTTCAGTAGCCAGTTCACCTCATTGTTTCTGCCAAAGAGGTGAAGATGCTCTGAACTTTACAACCCCTAGAGGCCATCACTATTCAGGTTTCTACTGCATGTGGTGTGTGCAGGGAGTCTCACAGAAGGAGCTACATCAGACGCCTGATCTGTCCACTTAAAAAAAAAAAGGTGAAAAACAGGCTTGGTTAGGTACTATCAAGATCTTGTAACAGCCTCCACAACAATACAGTTCTGCCCCAGTGAATCTTTAAAGGTGCATACGAGTGACTGCAAACCTGTAAAGCATTCTTATGTAAGTCACTCTTCAGGTTTATTCCCTACTTTTTTCCCATCTAAAAAAAACCCTGTTGATGAAGTCAGTGCCATCAATGTTGTCGGCCAGAAAACCATCTATCTCTCTGTAGAAGGAGAAGGCCCTGTTATCCATAACAAAAAAGAGATAATTGTCAACAAGACCGCTATCGATGACAAAGCCATTTAAGACTTCTTCAACAACACTGTCAATGACCATCCCATCGACAATGACCATCTTCATAGATGACCATGATGATGTATATTACCTCACAAATAGTTCTCTCACCGATGACTGTCAGTTACCACCCTTGATGATGATGATGATGATGATGATGAACATGATGATTCTGTCATTGACAAATTCTCTTCCAGCATCGCATGATTCCAGGTTTGCTTTAGGTGTACCATCTACACTCTTATCCGCCCACATCTTTCCTTTCAGGGTGTCATGATGACAACAGCAACCTGGACTCAGACAACAAGTCCCCGTCACAGGCCCAATCATTTGTTTTTACCATGAATAGCATAGATATGTTTACATCCATCCACATTGAGGAGTGCATCTGGGTTAATATAATGAGCTATCCATGTTATAATTACCAGAGGGTTTGCTAGAAGACCTTCTGTCCATAGTGGCACATTATTATACTAGGTTTCCTGCAGTGCCACAGTCTCCAGTGCCACACCCTCACAACCGATTCTGCTTAAACCAGTACCACTGCATCTGGCAATGCCACAACCTCAACCATGCACCTCCACTTCCCCAACCATAACCACCATTATTGTTAACGCTTCGTCAACAGAACAGTCAGGAATCACCTGGTAATCATATCATGGTCGACAAAGAAGAGGTCTTAGACAAGACTCCTCAAGTGAGGATGAAGAATCGGATGACTATTACATATCCCTTATTGTCATGGACCTCCCACAAATCGATTCTTCAGCTGATGACGTTGCAAAGTTCCATGTCTTGATTGAAAGGGTATCAAGGAGATTTGTTCTGTTATTATGAATGCAATTGTGTTGATTCAGTATTATGTCAACAGTAAAGTGCAAGCAGGTGCCTTTTCTCCATTTCAATTCTGTTCTGACCCTTAATTATGGAGGGCTCATCCTGGAACCTTGGTTTTGCCGCAACTTGTTAGCCTTCAGGGGCTTCTACTATAGTAGGGGCATGACCTGTAATGCTCTGTCTATTGCATTGAACAGTTCATGGCATGGGACAGGTGTCCTTCCAAAGTAGTATCCATCCTTTCCTCCCCTCTCGATTCTTATACTGTTCTGAAAATGCTGGTATAACACTGTGCCTAATTGGTTATGCACTTCTTTTCCTTTGAGTCCATGGTAGGCCAGAACAAACTCACTCCTTTCCTTCAGATCATCTCTGACCAATACCATTTCAAAGGCAACTAAAACAAGGCATTTTGACATAGTTTTGGCTTCCCACTTGGTTTAGTGTTTTGTTTTTGCAGGCAGCCCAACTGAGCCCAGAAAAACAGTACAGTAGTGTAGGGCACTTTATAACTTCTGAATTCACTTGTATTATTTATTTATTTGATTCCCTAATGTAGCCTGATATTAGTGTAAGTTGTCAGACACATCCCAGTGCACGTCTTTTTTTGTGCCAAATTTTAACCGCTTTCTTTTTTCTGAGATTTTTTTAAGGTTCTACTCTCTCTTCTGGAAATAGACATAATCCACGAATAGCTACAAACTCAATATGTGCCAGCAAGTCTGGTAAAAGCCAGTTTAGCTCAGCAGGTTTGTATCCATGCTGAATGTGTTTCAGAAAGTCTAGTGAGGTTCACCAAGTGAGAAAAACAAAGTTAGTGGGGATTGAGCTTTTGGAGGATCTGATAATTAACGGTTTTCTAATTGTTCTTTGTGCTTAAGAGCCCTGCTTGGCTGCCTGTTATTGGGTGGGGCTCCCGGAGAGAAAAAATAGTTCATTATGTTAAAACTGGTTGTTGAAATATTTTGACGACAAAGACATTCAGGCGTGGTAAGAGTCTGGTTAGGGTTACTAGGTAATCTCTAATTCCCGATACTTTAAGAACCTCTGCAGGGATGTGAAATTTTATAATAAATCTGCTAGTCCAAGGGAGAACAAGATGTTTCAGAAATCTACTTGTTCCGTTAAAAAAATATATATACTTTTGGTGCAATGCAATGAGGTGACAAATTATGGCAGTGTTCTCATTATATCACAGCTCTGATTATAGCCTCTCTGTTTATGTTAGAGATAATGTTATATCAGGGTTTAGATTCTAGTAAGCCATGATTTTATCGCCCTTCCTCAAATTTACTTACAGGGTATTGAAGTAGATGGGACATGGTTGTTTCATGGTTGGAAGAATGCCCTGTGAACCTATGCACACTCACAAACTAACACATTTTATGATATTCGCTAACTCCTCTCCAGTCTGTACTGACACTGGAAAAGGTTTGAAATCGCTCCCAGCCATGGGCAGAAATAAAATATTTTCACAGTGTAGGGGGAAAAAGAGGTGCAAGAAAGTGAATTTGCAATTGCCCAGCATATTTTCAGATGAGCAAATATGCACATGTGTATTTGCTCTTGCTAAAATGGAGTTCACAAATGTTTTTATAGGAATATGGTTTCTAGGCCTACTTCTGGAAACTCTTTGAATTCCGGAAAGTCCTAAATCTGTGCCAGTGCAAGAATATATACCTAAAGGGTCAATTTGAGACTTTAGAATCAGACCCCTAATTTATGCTCATGTTGCCCATTTAGGTTTTACACCGATTGTTCAGTATTATTATTTTTAACATATTGGCATCCATCAGAACAGTTTTACTAAATGATGCCTCAGGGAAATGTTATTTAAGTTTGTGCAATAGTTTACAAAAACCTTATTTATTAAGCTGTATGTTGTTGTGTACGTTTTATTTAGAAAGCAATTGGCAATCTTGCAATTCTGCTTATTGAATTATTTCCAGCCAACCAGGGAGTATTATAAGCAGCCTCAAGGTGTAACATTTTGCAAATGTGTACATGTTTGTATACTGAAACCACTGTCAGTAACGCAAGCTGATCTTATAACTCACTGCATTTCCTTAGATTGTGTGGCCTAATAGTAAAGGGTTTCCATTACTGAATCATTTTTCCCAGTTTGAATATCTTATACATACAGACACAAACCTTGCAGTGGCAGACATTTGTTTTTTTCAGAAATCACTATTGTGGTACTGAAAAACCTTCCTCCAAAGGATTTGTCTTGCAAGGGGTTGGGCTCACTTGTCCAGTGGACAAAATAAGCAAGAAACCTTGTCCTTGACTCTAACCAATATGCTTTGGTCTATACCAAGTCATACCATCTTTATCTCACTGACCTGGTTCTTAGGGAGAGTGTGCATTCTGACACCACACAAGGCTCAATGTGCAACTGTGTTGTAGAGGAATATGTTCAAAGCATAATGACTGTTTAAATTAGAGAAGTGCTGCCTAATTTTACATTTTGTTTCTCATTTTCAGGATCTTGTGCTTGAGGAAGAAAGACTATTACAAAAACGATTGCACATCCGAGAAGTTGACCAGTCTCTTAGTGACATCACACATCAAAAGAAGGTACTTAAGCACCCTAACATGGTTTTGACATACGTGGGTCCGAGCATGGCATGTAAAAACAAAAAAAAAGTTGGAGGGAATCGGAAGAAGCTAAACCATTTCTTTCCATTGTCAGCATACTTAAACATACTCCTCACCAGGCCATTTTATTATTGGCTGGAAAATATTTAAATTATATTTCCTTCACTTGAAAATGCCTACGGAATTCTACTTTTGTAGTCAAATTATTTATGATCCTTCTCATTTGTTACCTCATATCTGATTATTTTTTCTGTTTTCAGAAAATTCTTCAGGAGCTGGAGTCTCTAAGACATGCTCTGGATGTCAGTGAAAAAGATGTGAAGAAAGCAGAGAATCGAATGAAGGAAAGTCAGAGCAGAGCAGATGAGAGAAGGTACAGGAGGATGTTGTTCAGAAATACTGCTCCTTCTTGTGGTGCTACAACTCTGCTCTTAGAATAGCCAGAAAAAACATTTATGGAATAAGATGGCTCGAAGAATTGTCCTATGCTTTAGGAACCTTTTACCTTTGCTTTTGGTGTAGGTTCAGAATTAATCTTTCTTGTTTGTGGGCACTGGTTATTACCATGTGGATCTGCGCCACACAGATAGCATTTGCTATTCATTCAAAATGTCTGTCTTTGTAATAAAAAGAAATCCTGCGTTCGTTCATCTAAAGTTACAAAATTGAAAAAGTTAAATGGTAAAGTTGAATAACTGTAGTACTATTTCTCCATCACAAGAGTCTTCATTTATTGTATAGGGCCCACGTCACAAATACATTGATGCATGTAAGTTCAACTTATACGTGCAAATGGCTTAAATGCCATCACTTCACAAAAGGTGAACTTAAGTTGTAAATCATTTTTTGCATGCACAGTATTGCTCAAGATAATACACAATTTTGCATGAATACAGGGAGTGCAGAATTATTAGGCAAGTTGTATTTTTGAGGATTAATTTTATTATTGAACAACAACCATGTTCTCAATGAACCCAAAAAACTCATTAATATCAAAGCTGAATATTTTTGGAAGTAGTTTTTAATTTGTTTTTAGTTTTAGCTATGTTAGGGGGATATCTGTGTGTGCAGGTGACTATTACTGTGCATAATTATTAGGCAACTTAACAAAAAACAAATATATACCCATTTCAATTATTTATTATTACCAGTGAAACCAATATAACATCTCAACATTCACAAATATACATTTCTGACATTCAAAAACAAAACAAAAACAAATCAGTGACCAATATAGCCACCTTTCTTTGCAAGGACACTCAAAAGCCTGCCATCCATGGATTCTGTCAGTGTTTTGATCTGTTCACCATCAACATTGCGTGCAGCAGCAACCACAGCCTCCCAGACACTGTTCAGAGAGGTGTACTGTTTTCCCTCCTTGTAAATCTCACATTTGATGATGGACCACAGGTTCTCAATGGGGTTCAGATCAGGTGAACAAGGAGGCCATGTCATTAGATTTCCTTCTTTTATACCCTTTCTTGCCAGCCACGCTGTGGAGTACTTGGACGCGTCTGATGGAGCATTGTCCTGCATGAAAATCATGTTTTTCTTGAAGGATGCAGACTTCTTCCTGTACCACTGCTTGAAGAAGGTGTCTACCAGGAACTGGCAGTAGGACTGGGAGTTGAGCTTGACTCCATCCTCAACCCGAAAAGGCCCCACAAGCTCATCTTTGATGATACCAGCCCAAACCAGTACTCCACCTCCACCTTGCTGGCGTCTGAGTCGGACTGGAGCTCTCTGCCCTTTACCAATCCAGCCACGGGCCCATCCATCTGGCCCATCAAGACTCACTCTCATTTCATCAGTCCATAAAACCTTAGAAAATCAGTCTTGAGATATTTCTTGGCCCAGTCTCGACGTTTCAGCTTGTGTGTCTTGTTCAGTGGTGGTCGTCTTTCAGCCTTTCTTACCTTGGCCATGTCTCTGAGTATTGCACACCTTGTGCTTTTGGGCACTCCAGTGATGTTGCAGCTCTGAAATATGGCCAAACTGGCGGCAAGTGGCATCGTGGCAGCTGCACGCTTGACTTTTCTCAGTTCATGGGCAGTTATTTTGCGCCTTGGTTTTTCCACACGTTTCTTGCGACCCTGTTGACTATTTTGAATGAAACGCTTGATTGTTCGATGATCACGCTTCAGAAGCTTTGCAATTTTAAGAGTGCTGCATCCCTCTGCAAGATATCTCACTATTTTTGACTTTTCTGAGCCTGTCAAGTCCTTCTTTTGACCCATTTTGCCAAAGGAAAGGAAGTTGCCTAATAATTATGCACACCTGATATAGGGTGGTGATGTCATTAGACCACACCCCTTCTCATTACAGAGATGCACATCACCTAATATGCTTAATTGGTAGTAGGCTTTCGAGCCTATACAGCTTGGAGTAAGACAACATGCATAAAGAGGATGATGTGGTCAAAATACTCATTTGCCTAATAATTCTGCACTCCCTGTATATCCTAGTCTAGGGGTGGGGTGTAAAAGTTCCAGGGAGGGGAGGCCTTGAAAGTTTGAGAACATGGACAAACAATAGAGTTTGTGGGTATTCACTATTTTATGTCAGCTGTATACTTGTGCTGTATTTGAAGTTACAGTTGGTGTTTAGTTGCTCTGATTGTATGAGTCCGTTTCCCCTGCCCATATGCTTTCTGGCTGCAACACCATCAACTGTATATGATCACACTAATAAATGGGTAGAGAGAGCATGTCACCACTGCCTTCTCAGCTACTCATGCCCCTCCATATGGCAGCTCTATAGACCTTATTTAATGACTATCTTTGTTTTAATCCTATCACTACATTGTGCGTAAAGAAACAGATAAATGGGTATAGTAGAACATTGTGGAAACCTCTAAAATATAAATATATTTTTTATTTTACTACCCCTGATGAGGAATTGAAGAGCTTTACACCAGGCAGCATGCTACTGTGGAACTCGAGTATTAGTTTTATTTGTTGTTGGTTATGTGGCTTAGTCTTTTTTTAATTTTTTAATTTTTTTTTACTGCAAGTAACACAAATATTGATACAATAGCTGCAAATAGCACATAATGCAGCACAGCAAGGACATAGACTAATACATTAATGTTTGTCTGCTGGAGCCAAAGCCCCTCACACCCCCCCCCCCCAAGATAGTCCAGGAGCGTCCCTGGTGCCTACAATCGGTGCACTTAGTTCGCCCCAATATGCGTTACATTTTACCCATATTTGGGACCATTTGTTAGGGGAACCTCTTCTTTCATGGACTTCCCTTTCGTCTAGCATGAGTGGAGCATGGAGTGGTGCCTGCTTCGCCCTCTACTTTCGAGCTAAATTGCGTTTAGCCACCATTGACCCCAGTGTCATCCAAATACAGGAATTAGTCTTGTGCGCTCAAGCAAACCATTCTGTACATTCACTCCAATTTCTTAGCTATAGATTGTATTAATATGATTTAGGAGTAATCATTAGTGAGACTGAGGGGTAGGGGGGATTTGCTAGTTCGTTCAGATGATTGATGAGCGTAACTAAAGCTCTAAAGGAGATAAGGCATTGTTAGGTTTCAGGGGCATGACTTTCGAAGAAGGAGAGGTTGTGATGTTGGAAATGAGCTTCGGGCAATATGTAGAGATAAATTAATAAAAATTAAGGCTGCAGGAAAATTCCCCTTTTGGACGTGGTCACCCCCACTTTTTGCTCACTGGTACTGAGGTTTTTCAACTGAGGTGCACTGGGTTCCTGCTAAACAGGTCCACAGCGCCAGTGCTTTTTCTCTAAAAAAAAAAGTAAAAGGTCCAATTGTACACAATCGACACACATTCTAGTACCTCCATAAGTCCCTAGCAAATGGTACCCCTGGTACCTATGGCCTGGGTACTAGAGATGGTCCCTAAAGCTGCAGCATGGATTGTGCCACTCTGAGGGACACCCTACAAATTGCACATAGCCTGCCATTGCAGACTGCATGTCATGGTGCAAACCATGAGTGAAAACACAACATGGCACACGCATTTTGTTCCATTCCCCAGTCGCTACATCTAAATATATGTAAGTCGCCCCTAGAGCAGGCCTTAGAGCCCTTAAGCTGGGGTGCATTTTATTTGATGTGAGGAAATCTGCATGAGCAGATATGCCCCTGTGATGGCTACTTCGGTTACTTAGACATTGCAAGTGAACAGGGAAGGCATCTTAAAGTATGTACTGGGCACTGGTCAACACAACTTAATAATAATAATAAAGTAATTTGTAAAGCGCCTATCTACTTCTGACAAAGTGTCCCAGAGCTAAGGTTTTACTCCCAGATGCAGAGCCAAACAGAATGTTAAGAATAAAAACGTTGTTATATAGATTGATCTGATTGGCTTGCCAATCAGATCAATCTATATAACAACGTTTTTTTTTTTTTTTTTGAACAGCTAGTTCAGTTTTTTTCCTGTCGGAGTGAGAGGGGAAGCGAAATCTGCATCTTGGAGACTAGCAAACTAAAGGAACACCCTCCGATGCATTCTCTTTTCACCGTAGGAATAAAAGCAAGAAGAGTCCCAGCTTATCTTAATTCCCTTCTTGTAAGATACAATTTGACAAAAGAGTAGAAATATCGAGGAACTTTGTTATTCAAGATTCTATGGCAATAGCACATGGCTTTGAAAAGGGTCCTTTTCTTCAAAAGTAGCCAGTGCAATTTAGCAAGAGCAAGGCCCTTGGGGGATCGCCTCAGGAGACTTAACAGCAGACGAGCTGCCACTCTCTGCACACGCTGGAGTCTCATCAGCCTAGACTGTGAGACTCCCAGATACAGAACATTGCAGTAGTCCAGCCTGGACATGACCAGGGTCTGGACTACTGTCTTGCTATCAGCTTTCGGGAAAAGTCCAAGGAATTTTTTTTATTTTTTTTTTGTAATTTTCTTTTTAGATTTGAAAACCCCGAAACATTTCCCCACTAACTTCGTAGTCTGAATGTCAGACGAGTGTCTTGCATCAAATCAGATGCCAAGGTTCTTGAGTTTTGGTTTAGGGTCGGGTAGTAGCCAAGTGAAGCAGGCCACCAGGCAGGAGATCAGATGGAGGACTGCTTGCCTAGGATGAGGACCTCGGTGTTCCCTTCATTCAGTTTTAGGCAACTCAGATCTATCCACTCAGCCACTTCTGACAAGCAAGACCTTAACAGAACCACCGTATTGACTTCATCCTGGGACAGTTTGATAATCAGCTGCATATCATTGGCGTACTATACAATGATAAAACTGTAGCGCTCAATGATATCAGTTAGGAGGTCCATATAAAGATAGAATAGAGTAGGGCTCATCAAGGAGCCCCGGGGCACCCCCTGCTGCAGCGTTAAAACATTTGATGAAAAAGGATTTTGTGTCACCTGGAAGGTCCTGTTCTGTAAGGAAGAATCAAGCCTTTACAAAGCCTTATAACTAATTTCACAGCTCTGCAGCCGTTCAAGTAGAAGGCTGTGGGACATGTTATCTAAGGCCACACCAAGATTCAACATTAGCTAAGCTGCAGTGTTGCTCCCGTCAATAACTTGCTGGACTCTACTGTAATAGGGAGGACCCCCTATTAAGTCTCATGGAGAAGTTCCTTTGCCTCAATAAAAATCAAGAGCCGATCATCAAAATACTTCTCTACCACCTTCAAGAAAAAGGGGAGCAATGAAATGGGCCTTAGGTTTTCTGGCTTAGCGGCATGTAATAATGTGCTTTTTTTTTTTTTTTTTTTTTTTTTTTTTTTTTGAAGCGGGACTATGGTGGCATGTTGCCAACTCTGGGGAAACCAGCCCAGCTAAAAAGCACTATTTAGTAGATCACATGGCTTATAATAGGTTTGAAAATTTAGAGCCCCCCTCTGTCGTTTAGGGGTTCTAACCACACCTCAAGACACGGAGCATCTCTCACTGTCTCACAGAAGGTGGAATAGATGGAAGAGACTTTATCAGAAAAGAACTGAGTGATGCTGTTGAAGCTTCCTCAAACGGCGGAGTGGCCACTGAGACTTGATCGAGGGAAGATAACGATTTCACAATTGAAAAAATTAATGAGAAGAATTTTGAGGCTCCTTGATTTTACCAACATGGAAATCACCCTAATGGTTCTGACATTCCTTCAGGGCCACTCAATAGTTAGCCTTGTCAGTGAGATTAAAATTTCGACACCAGATGCGTTGTAAGCATTTGCAATTCTTTTTCGAACCAGTCACTCATCGTTGTACTATTCCGTTCAGAACTTAGTTCTTCTAATACTGTGATCTACCAAAGGTGCAGTTTGATCAAGTACTTTTAAATACTTTTAAGTCTTAACCTAACTGCTACTTACTATTAAATTGATGTCCAGCAACAGTACTTAACTTCTTTGAAGTTTTTCAGGTGTTGAAACACAATATCCACCCTTCTAGTTGAGAATTGGGTGTATCTACACAGTTATTCAAAATAGGGTGATTAGCTGCCTCAGCTTCAGTAAAGACAACAAGGGTGACCATTGCCCATTTCTGTGTCCTAATCTGTTTACCAGAAATAGATACTGGCGCTGGTATGGTTGTAAGGATCTAGAAAGTATAGCGCAGTAGTCAGACCAGAAGAGAGGGAGAGGAGGATCCACCACTAAACTGATTTAATTTGAAAAATGAGGGTCCAGCGTGTGTCCCATCCTATGAGTAGGGAGATGAACCAATTGAAAAAACTGAAGGTCCTCTGAATCTGTGACCAGTCCAGCTGCATAATGGCTTCACTGAAACCAATGGTGTATGGTATCAAACACCTCATCTTCATAAATCCAGACTGATGTCAGTCTTGGATTTATTATGAGATGCACTCAGAGGGCACCTTAGAGGTGCCCCCTGAAACATACTAGTCCACTAGTGTGCTGACTGACTGGTACCGACCAGCCTGCCACCACAGACATGTTTCTGATCCCCTGTAGGTGACAGCCCGCGCTCTCAGAGGCCAGAAACAAGGCCTGCTCCGGAGAAGGGTGTTATCACCTCCTCCAGCAGGATGACTAGTGAATCTGCATGCCAAGGCCAAGGACTTCAAAGACCCTGCAGCTCTTGGCATGGGACCCGGGCTTACTCCCAGACCTGGGAGTTGCCACCCCCTGCCCTGAGGCCCATTTGGCACCAGAATGGGTGGGAAATTAGCTATGCAGGGAGGCGTGATGCACTACCAGGCTAGTCACACCCCTCAGATGGGCTATCTGATGTGCTCCATGAAAGAGGAGTTCCACCATCTTGTTTTTGGTGGAACCAGGAACTCTGGGACAGGGTTATGCCCACTTCCCCCAGAAAGTGGTCATGTAGTGGATGTAGTCACCCCAAGGGTAAGTAGCCCATTGGTTACTAGTCTATAATCCCCTAAACGCCCTAAAATTTAGCATTTTGGTGACCCCTAATACTACAAGAACAGGTTTACCTGACACAAGAAGAGGACAAAAGAAGAGCCGAAGGAGCGAAAACTCTGAGCTGCTGGTGGATTTTTGGCACCAAACCTTGCCTACCTACCTGCTACTGTCCCAACAATGGCAACAGTCCGACTCATCCTGCAGTTTTGCATCCTCCAAAAGTCTTAGGGGACTTCCAGTACTTTGCCAAGCTGTCAACATCTCCCTTGAAGTGGAGAAGCCACTTCCCCGCACCTTGCAGGCACCAACTGCAATGTCTAGTGTGCCGTTCTGCTAACCGTGGGTCCACCAAAGCAGCAGCTATCCAGTAGGACACCAAGCTCCAGCAGGACCAACCCGTCTCCCCACCAAGTGAGAAGACCCCAGGACCTACAGGAGCAGAACTGCACCAATACCCGGGGTACTGGCCCC
This sequence comes from Pleurodeles waltl, assembly GCF_031143425.1. Classification (NCBI taxonomy): domain Eukaryota; kingdom Metazoa; phylum Chordata; class Amphibia; order Caudata; family Salamandridae; genus Pleurodeles; species Pleurodeles waltl. Next base: position 738,949,458 of record NC_090450.1, on the reverse strand, counting down.
CTTGCAGCAACCAACGCTTGTTGGAGTCTATACCAGACCCCAAAGCCATGACCAGAGACCAGCCATCGAGGGATGTCAGCATGCAGAGGCCATCACCGAGAGTGGACCGGCTCCCCTGTACATGTCCCCTCTTTCCAGGTCCACCCAAAAATTGTGGGCACCTTCATGCAGGAACACCCGTTGACCAAAAAATGATGTACCTGAGCTCCACAGCCTGGGTCCACGACAACTGACAGTATTCCCCTGCTCCTAGGACTCCCACCGCCCGAGCCCCACCATTGGGAGCTCCCCGACTTGTTCCCAAGTCCTTCTTTGCTGCCTGTTTCTAGGTGGCCTCCCTCTTCTCCACCGGTACAGAGCGCAAGTCACCCGACTCGTTCAGCACCACTGCACCCAGACGCCCCAGGGCAGGTAGAACCTTACTACTGGTTTTGTATGTGGCCTTGCTCCCCTAGCAACCTACAAACAACAGGGAACACCCGAGAGCTGTCTACAGGGACCTGATTGCAATAAAAGTACTTTCTGATGGATACAACTACCTGTGGATTCCTCACCTAATGAATACTCCCATGGCGCCAGCATTCAACGGAAATCTTCTTCCTAGCTTCTGCACGTCGACGAGGACGTCACATTAGCCCACGCGACGCCGTCTGACGTCATACAGGCAATAAGAGGTCCTCGCCGACGTCAGTTCCCTTTTTTCCGTGCATTCGAAACGGTTATCTTCGAGGGAGCTACTGTTACTTTCATAGTTACAGTGTATTTTCTGCTGCGTGGATTTTCTCTGCGGTAATAATGTCTCAGAGGAAGTCGGGTTTCAAGCCCTGTCGAGAGTGTGGCGGCAAGATGTCCGTTACTGATCCTCACTCCGACTGTCTATTGTGTTTAAGCTCCGACCACGACGTCGCAACTTGTGATTCATGTCAGCACATGAATCCGAAGGCCCTGAAAGAACGTGAGGCTAAACTATTCATGGCGAAGTCGAAGAGAAAGGAGAAGAAACATCATAAGAAGTCTTCTTCACCAAGGTCTCATCGGTGTCATCGAGACTCCCGGCGCCGTAGGCATTCACGGCGTCATTCCAGCAAGGAGTCTCGTTCGAGGTCACCTTCGGCTCGGCGTCGGAAGACTTGGGAGGTCAGTCCCACGGTCACGCCACATCCATCGACGCCGTTGCCATCTCCGACGTCACCGACTTCGCCTGGACAGGCGTCTGTGGTTGAGGTGATGCAGCCTCTTGTGATGTCTCCGGCGTCGCGGACGTCGAGGCTGGCGTCGGGGTCGCCTTCGATCCAGGCACCCCAGTATCCAGCTTTTCCCGCCCCTGGAGCCGATAATATCGCATTTCTGAATACGATGTATACCATCTTTCAACAGAGGGCTCCAGGAGGTGCTCCGGCTGGTCCTTCGGGGCCCTTGGCCTTTTCATTGGGTGATCCTGCGCCTCTACGGCCGGCACCCTTTATGCCATTTCTCCCTTTAGGGAATGTTTGCTCGTTGCCGGTGTCGGTGACGGTGGCCGCTCCGGTGGCTCCAGAGGTTTTGGCCCCGGAGGTTTCCATCCCGTCGACATCAGGATTTCGTCCTGTGACTCCGGCGGGTCCATCGGAGACTCCAAGATGTCTTCGTCCGGCTCCTTCCTCAGCGCCGAAGCTGCCTGTGGCGCCGGACGCGGCGTCGGATGGTTCTGAAGATCGGCGCCGATCTTCGACTTCGGCGGAGGCCATGTCGACTCCGCGTATCGAGGAAAGACTACATTCGAGGAGGCGTGCTCTCCGTCTTTTGGAAGAGCAGGAATACCAACGAGTCTTGGAGGAAGGAGAGATTGAGGACTCTGGTGATAGACTGCATGGTCTATATACAGCCAGTGGTCTGGATACTTCCCCTGAGTGGGACCTTTCATCTCCAGGGGAATATACGGAGGAGGCTGCTACCTTTCACGCTGTGGTGAGGAAGGCGGCTAACTTTCTGGACCTGCCTTTGCCGGTGGCAGAGGCGAAGCAGAATTTACTGACTGAGGTACTGCATCCGGCCTCTGCTGCAGCGGAGCCTCTCTTGCCATTTAATGAGGCTTTGCTTGATCCGGTGTTAGAGGTGTGGAAGAAGCCAGTATCTTCCTCGGCTGTTCATAGGGCTGTGGCCAGGAGATATCGAGCTGCACCATCTGACCCTGGCTTTCTGTCTAGACACCCTACGCCGGAGAGCTTGGTGGTGCAAGCCTCCTGTTCCTCTAGGTCAGCGCCTGGATCTTTCCCGACGGTACCAGGAGACAGAGACTCTAAAAAGCTGGATGCACAATCCAAGAAGATATTTTCCTCTTGTAGTTTGGCGTTGAAGGCCACCAACGCGACTTGTATTCTGGGGAGATACATCCATGCTCTCATGGACGATATTTCATCTTCATTTACGGAGCTTCCCCAGGGACTCTTGAATGTTGTCTCGGATGCCCAGGCTGCCGCAACCCAGATAATCCAGTCTGGGCTGGACACGACCGACTCGGTGGCTAGGGCAATGGGCACGGCTGTGGTGGCAAGGAGGCAGGCCTGGCTCCGTAACTCAGGGTTTTCTGCGGACGTGCAGTCGACCCTGTTGGACCTCCCGTTTGATGGGGACAAACTGTTTGGAGCCAAAGCAGATTCGGCCTTGGAGAGATTTAAAGAAAGCAGGGCCACAGCCAAATCATTAGGGCTGCAAGCCCCTTCTTCTTCTGCCTCCTCCAGATTTTTCAGGAGGTTTCGTGGATTTGGGCGTGGCTCTTCCTCCTCTTCCTTTCGGGAGAGATTCCAGCAACCCACCTCTTCCCTCCCCTATAGATCATTTAGAGGGAGGGGTAGGGCCCGCACCAGAGGAGCCTCTCAGCAGCACTCTGCCTCTTCCTCGTCCTCTGGAGGGGTGCAGCAGGGAAAGCAACCTTAGGCTTCCACCATTTCCCACTCACTCCTCTCCTGTAGGGGGGAGGTTACGGCATTTTCTCCACAAGTGGGAGACTATTACATCGGACACTTGGGTTATCAATATTGTGGGAAAAGGCTACACCCTTCCCTTTCGGGAGTTTCCGCCCCCCATCCCGCCCCGCCCATCTTATTGTTCAGAAGAACACCTCCTGTTGTTACAACAGGAGGTTCAAGTCCTCCTTTCAAAGGGCGCAGTGGAGTTAGTCCCAGAGCAGGAAAGGGGTCGAGGTTGTTACTCAAGGTACTTCCTGATTCCCAAGAAGGATGGTCGGTTGAGACCAATCCTGGATCTGAGGATCTTGAATTGGTTCCTCAAACAGGAAAAGTTCAAGATGCTGACCCTAGCTCAGGTGCTTTTGGCGTTGAACAAAGAAGATTGGATGGTGTCTGTCGACTTGCAGGATGCTTATTTTCATATCCCGATACTCAAGTCGCACAGGAAGTATCTCCGGTTTGTGGTAGGGTCGCAGCACTATCAGTTTGCGGTCCTCCCGTTTGGTCTTACTTCAGCACCTCGAGTCTTCACGAAGGTGATGTCAGTGGTTGCGGCAGAGCTCAGAAGGAAGGGGATAGCAGTATTCCCTTACTTGGACGACTGGTTGATCAAAGCCAAGTCTCCGGAGCTTGTGTCGCATCATCTGCAGTCAACAACCCAGTTGTTGTTCGACCTGGGCTTTTTGGTGAATGTGCCCAAATCTCACCTGGAGCCCTCTCAGCGCCTCCTGTTCATAGGGGCAGTACTGGATACAACATTGAATCGAGCCTTTCTTCCGCCTCAGCGGATTCAAGATATTCTGGAGTTGGTTCCAATGTTTCGAAATGGAGCGGTAGTTCCAGTCCTCAAGGTCCTTCGTCTGCTCGGTCTGTTTGCCTCCTGCATACTGTTGGTCACGCATGCTCGCTGGCATATGAGGGCTCTTCAGTGGTGCCTCAGAAGGCAGTGGTCTCAACACAAAGGAGATCTAGAAGGTGCTGTCAAGATCTCCGGAGATGCTGCTGTGGACTTGAAGTGGTGGATTGCGGGCAACAATCTTTCACAAGGAAAGCCGTTCGCGCAGTCACCACCAGTGACCACGGTCATAACGGATGCTTCCATTCTAGGGTGGGGAGCTCATCTGGGGGATCTGGAGATCAAAGGGCTTTGGTCTCCAGAGGAACAGATTTTGCATATCAATCTGTTGGAGTTGCGGGCTGTACGTCTGGCTCTCAAGGCCTTCCTCCCTTCCCTTCGTGGTCAGTCGGTACAGGTCCTGACGGACAATACTACCGCGATGTGGTACATAAACAAACAGGGAGGAGTAGGGTCGTACCTTCTCTGCAGAGAAGCTCTTCGACTATGGTCCTGGGCAAAGGACCATCAGATTTGCTTGGTAGCAAATCATCTGCCCGGGGTCTTGAATGTACGTGCGGACAGTCTCAGTCGCCATTTCTCGGCCGACCACGAGTGGCGTCTCCATCCAGATCAAGTCCGTTTAATCTTCCAGATGTGGGGGTTTCCTCGGATAGATTTGTTTACCACTCTGGAGAACGCGCATTGTCCGTTATTCTGCAGCCTCCAGTATCCGATGCAGGGAGCGTTGGGGGACGCGTTTCAGATAACCTGGTGCGGCCAGTTCCTTTACGCGTTTCCCCCCATACCCTTGATTCCTCGGGTGTTGAGGAAGATTCGCCAAGACCGGGCCCAAGTCATCTTAATAGCTCCGGATTGGCCAAGGAGGGTGTGGTACTCCGACCTTCTCCAACTCTCACTGTGCCCTCCGCTCAGTCTCCCTCTCAGGGCAGACCTCCTCTCGCAGTCTCAGGGGCAGGTTTTACACCCCAACCTCCAGAGTCTGCACCTACATGCCTGGAGATTGAGCGGGGCAACCTGAGTTCCTTCTCTCTCCCGCCTGATGTAGTGGATGTTATATTAGCAGCCAGGTGACACTCCACTAAATCCATCTACGCTAATAGGTGCTCTAAATTTGTTATGTGGTGTGGAGAGAGACAGATTGATCCCTTACATGCTCATCTGTCAGATGTTTTGTCTTTTGCTCTGTCTCTAGCGCAGAAAGGTTGTGCAGTGGCTACCATTAAAGGTTATTTGTCTGCCTTGTCAGCCTTCATTTGTCTTCCAGACCAACCATTGTTATTTAAATCCCCTATTGTTCTCAGATTCTTGAAAGGTCTTCTAAATAAATATCCTCCAAAACCATTCGTTATACCTCAATGGGATTTGTCCTTGGTCCTGACTTTCCTTATGGGGTCCCCTTTTGAACCTATGCATTCTTGCCCCTTAAGGTATTTAGTTATTAAGACAGTCTTCTTGGTGGCTATAACATCTGCAAGGAGAGTGAGTGAGTTGCAGGCCTTATCGGTAAAACCCCCTTATACAAACTTTTATGGGGATAAGGTGGTGTTGAGGACCCAGGCTGCTTTCCTCCCGAAGGTTGTTTCACCCTTCCATTTGGCCCAGACAATTACTTTGTCCACGTTCTATCCTCCGCCTCATCCTTCAAAGGAGGAAGAGAGACTACATCGCTTGGACCCAAAGAGGGCGTTAAGCTTCTACATTGATAGAACGAAGGACTTCAGGCTGGAGGATCAGCTGTTCATCGGATACGTGGGCAAGAGGAGAGGAAAGGCAGTCCACAAGAGAACACTCTCCAGGTGGGTTGTTCTTTGCATTAAAATCTGTTACTCTTTAGCAAAGAAGGATCCTCCTGATGGCATTAGAGCTCATTCCACCAGAGCTAAGTCGGCCACTTCGGCCTTGGCCAGAGGTGTTCCTGTGGTCGACATCTGCAAGGCCGCAACTTGGTCGTCCCTTCACACTTTTGCGAAGCATTACTGTTTGGACTCTGAGGTCAGAAGGGACGGCCATTTTGCACGGTCAGTGCTGCAGGATTTCTTGGTTTGACCATTTAGGCACCCACCCACCGGGCGTGGTACTGCTTTGGGACTCTATTCATTAGGTGAGGAATCCACAGGTAGTTGTATCCATCAGAAGAACGAGTTACTTACCTTCGGTAACGACTTTTCTGGTGGATACATTAGCTACCTGTGGATTCCTCACGGTCCCACCCGCCTCCCCGTTGCCTTTTTGGTCTTACCAAGTAATCCTTGAGTGCGCTCCTATTGGGCTTCAAGACTGCAATAGATTTTGTATGTATATGTATGTGTGTATATATATGTTCGATGGCATCTGTCGCTGTAGATACACATGGTATGCATGAGCTCGCCATCTGGTGTTGGGTCGGAGTGTTACAAGTTGTTTTTCTTCGAAGAAGTGTTTTCGAGTCACGGGACCGAGTGACTCCACCTTCTGTGCTCATTGCGCATGGGCGTCGACTCCATCTTCGATTGTTTTCTTTCCGCCATCGGGTTCGGACGTGTTCCTGTCGCTCCGAGTTTCGGAACGGAAAGTTAGCTGAAGACGGAAGATTTTCGACGGTATCGTTGCGATCCGGTTAGAGATAGACACATACGACGACGCGTTCAACATCGAAGCGCCTCGGTGCCCTTCGGGGTAGATTTCGGCACCCCGTCGGGGCCTAGTCGGCCCGACCGCGTGGAGGACAACGCCGATGGATCGGACCCCGTTTCGATTCTGCCCCGAATGCCACAACAAATATCCTTATACGGACCTACACTCGGTCTGTAATCTGTGCCTGTCACCCGAGCACAGCGAAGAATCCTGTGAGGCCTGTCGGGCGTTCCGGTCCCGAAAAACTCTGCGCGACCGTCGAGCGAGAAGACTCCAGATGGCGTCCACGCCAAAAGAGCGTCCACAGTTCGAGACAGAAGAGGAACAGGAGGAATCCTTTTCCATCCAGGATTCAGACTCCGACGAGCTACACTCTACAAGAACTGTGAGTAAGACGTCGAGATCAAACCTTAAAAAAGGAAAGAAGGCACAGGGGACGCCACTGCCAACCGGCCATGGCTCCACCCAAATTCTCGGTGACCAACAATCGGCACCGAAAAAGGCCCATTCAGTGTCGAGATCGTCCGACTTCGGTCGAGACACCGGCACGCAGCCTCCTCGGGACCGAGAGAGTGCTAAACAGAAGCATCGACACCGAGAGTTCGGTGTCGACACCGATCGACGCCGAGACAGTGGCGCCGAAGACCATAGAGGCCAAGAATTTTCGGCACAGAAAAAGAGGAAGGTTACCTCGGAGCCGAAAAAACAATCGACAGGGCTTTCGGAGCCGAAAAAAGCGACATCAGACCCTGTTTCTGGCTCCTATACCGAAGAGCATTCTATGTCTTCTCAAATGAAGAAACATAGATTTGAACAAGAACTGCAATCCACTGACGTGGATCACACGCAAAAGCGTATCTTTATTCAGCAGGGGACTGGGAAGATCAGTACCCTCCCACCTGTCAAACGAAAGAGAACGCTTCAGTTTACTCCTCAGCAACAAACAACACAAAAGGTAACACCTCCTCCCTCGCCTCCACCTGTAACTCCGGCTTCGCCAACTTACACCCCGTCACATTCGCCAGCTCACACCGCCATGAGCCACGACGACCAAGATCAGGATGCGTGGGACTTGTACGACGCACCAGTGTCTGATAACAGCCCAGACACATACCCAACTAGGCCATCACCACCGGAAGACAGCACAGCCTACTCGCAAGTGGTGGCTAGAGCAGCTCTATTCCATAATGTGGAACTACACTCGGAACAAGTAGAGGATGATTTTTTATTTAACACCCTCTCCTCAACCCACAGCTCCTACCAAAGCCTGCCGATGCTCCCAGGCATGCTACGCCATGCAAAGGACATTTTCAAGGAGCCAGTTAAAAGTAGGGCAGTGACGCCTAGGGTGGACAAAAAGTATAAGGCGCCTCCTACGGACCCTGTCTTCATCACCTCTCAGCTGCCACCAGACTCTGTGGTGGTAGGGGCTGCCAGAAAACGGGCAAACTCACACACTTCTGGGGATGCACCTCCCCCAGATAAAGAAAGTAGGAAGTTCGATGCAGCCGGGAAGAGGGTTGCTGTCCAAGCAGCAAACCAGTGGCGCATCGCAAATTCACAAGCGCTGCTAGCGCGATACGACAGAGCCCACTGGGATGAGATGCAGCATCTCATTGAACATCTCCCAAAAGATCTGCAAAAAAGAGCAAAACAGGTTGTTGAGGAGGGTCAAAACATTTCCAACAATCAAATACGCTCCTCCATGGATGCAGCAGACACGGCCGCAAGAACCATTAATACGTCGGTTACCATCCGTAGGCACGCATGGCTCAGAACGTCTGGATTCAAGTCAGAAATTCAACAGGCAGTGCTTAACATGCCAGTAAACGAGAAACTTCTGTTCGGTCCGGAGGTCGACACAGCTATAGAAAAGCTCAAGAAGGACACTGACACTGCCAAGGCCATGGGCGCACTCTACTCCCCGCAGAGCAGAGGATCTTATAACACCTTCCGCAAAACACCTTTTAGAGGAGGGTTTCGGGGTCAGGCCACACAAGCTAGCACCTCACAGTCCGCACCGCCCACCTACCAGGGACAGTACAGGGGAGGTTTTCGGGGCCAGTATAGAGGGGGGCAATTCCCTAGGAATAGGGGAAGATTTCAAAGCCCCAAAACCACTACCAACAAGCAGTGACTCACATGTCACACACCCCTCCCACACAACACCAGTGGGGGGGAGGATACGTCAATATTACGAAGCATGGGACAAAATAACTACAGACACATGGGTCCTAGCAATTATCCAGCATGGTTATTGCATAGAATTCCTGCAATTCCCTCCAGACATACCACCAAAATCACAAAATTTATCAAAATACCATTCACAGCTTCTAGAGATAGAAGTTCAAGCACTACTGCAAAAAAATGCAATAGAATTAGTACCAAGCACACAAATAAACACAGGAGTTTATTCACTGTACTTCTTGATACCAAAAAAGGACGAAACACTGAGACCAATTCTAGACCTCAGAGTAGTAAACACATTCATCAAATCAGACCACTTTCACATGGTCACACTACAAGAAGTGTTACCATTGCTCAAAAAACACGACTACATGACAACCCTAGACCTCAAGGACGCATATTTCCATATACCAATACATCAATCACACAGGAAATATCTAAGGTTTGTATTCAAAGGAATACATTACCAATTCAAAGTATTGCCTTTTGGTTTAACAACCGCTCCAAGAGTATTCACAAAATGCCTAGCAGTAGTCGCTGCACACATCAGAAGGCAGCAAATACATGTGTTCCCGTATCTAGACGACTGGCTAATCAAAACCAGTTCGCTCACACAATGCTCAAACCACACAAATCAAGTCATACAAACCCTCTACAAACTAGGGTTCACCGTCAACTTTGCAAAATCAAACATTCTGCCAAGCAAAGTACAGCAATATCTAGGAGCCATAATAGACACGACAAAAGGAGTAGCAACGCCAACTCCACAAAGGATCCACAATTTCAACATGGTCATTCAACACATGTCTCCAAACCAAACAATACAAGCAAGAACAATACTACAGCTCCTAGGCATGATGTCCTCATGCATAGCCATTGTCCCAAACGCAAGACTGCACATGAGGCCCTTACAACAGTGCCTAGCCTCACAGTGGTCTCAAGCACAGGGTCACCTTCTAGATCTGGTGTTGCTAGACCGCCAAACTTACCTCTCGCTTCTATGGTGGAACAGTATAAATTTAAACATAGGGCGGCCTTTCCAAGACCCAGTGCCAGAGTACGTAATAACAACAGATGCTTCCATGACAGGGTGGGGAGCACATCTCAATCAACACAACATAAGAGGACAATGGAACATACATCAAACAAAACTGCATATAAATCATCTAGAATTATTAGCAGTTTTTCAAGCACTAAAAGCTTTCCAACCAATCATAACCCACAAATACATCCTTGTCAAAACAGACAACATGACAACGATGTATTATCTAAACAAACAAGGAGGAACACATTCAACGCAGTTAAGCTTGTTAGCTCAAAAAATATGGAAGTGGGCAATCCACCATCAGATTGGTCTAATAGCACAGTTTATTCCGGGGATCCAGAATCAGCTGGCAGACAATCTCTCTCGAGATCACCAGCAAGTCCACGAATGGGAAATCCACCCACAGATTCTGTACACCTACTTCACACTCTGGGGAACACCACAAATAGACTTATTTGCAACAAAAGAGAACGCAAAATGCCAAAACTTCGCGTCCAGATACCCACACAAGCAATCCCAAGGCAATGCCCTATGGATGAACTGGTCAGGAATATTTGCTTACGCTTTTCCTCCTCTCCCTCTCCTTCCTTACCTAGTAAACAAATTGAGTCAAAACAAACTCAAACTCATTTTAATAGCACCAACTTGGGCAAGACAACCCTGGTACACAACACTGCTAGATCTGTCTGTAGTACCACACATCAAACTGCCCAACAAACCAGATCTGTTAACGCAACACAACCAACAGATCAGACACCCGGACCCAGCATCGCTGAATCTAGCAATCTGGCTCCTGAAATCCTAGAATTCGGACACTTACAACTTAGCCAAGAGTGTATGGAAGTCATAAAGCAGGCCAGAAGGCCATCCACTAGACACTGCTACGCAAGTAAGTGGAAAAGATTTGTTTGGTACTGCCATCATAATCAGATACAACCGCTAGATGCAACTCCAAAACATATAGTAAATTACTTGCTCCATTTACAAAAAGCAAAGCTAGCCTTCTCTTCTATTAAAATACACCTTGCAGCAATATCTGCATACCTGCAAACTACCTATTCAACTTCCTTGTATAGGATACCAGTTATCAAAGCATTTATAGAAGGGCTTAAAAGAATTATACCACCAAGAACACCACCTGTTCCTTCATGGAACCTAAACGTGGTTCTAACAAGACTCATGGGCCCACCTTTCGAACCCATGCACTCTTGCGGAATACAATTCCTAACCTGGAAAGTTGCCTTTCTCATCGCCATTACATCTCTAAGAAGAGTAAGTGAAATTCAAGCGTTCACAACACAAGAGCCTTTTATACAAATACATAAAAATAAGGTCGTCCTACGACCTAATCCAAAATTTTTACCAAAAGTTATTTCACCATTCCATCTAAATCAAACGGTAGAACTACCAGTATTTTTCCCACAGCCAGATTCTGTGGCTGAAAGAGCACTACATACATTAGATGTCAAAAGAGCATTAATGTACTACATTGACAGAACAAAGAACATCAGAAAAACTAAACAGCTATTTATTGCATTCCAAAAACCTCATGCAGGTAACCCAATATCAAAACAAGGTATAGCCAGATGGATAGTTAAATGCATCCAAATCTGCTACCTTAAAGCAAAAAGACAACTGCCCATTACTCCCAGGGCACATTCAACAAGGAAAAAAGGTGCTTCAATGGCCTTTTTAGGAAACATCCCAATGCAGGAAATATGTAAGGCAGCCACTTGGTCTACGCCTCACACTTTCACCAAACACTACTGTATAGATGTGCTATCCGCACAACAAGCTACAGTAGGTCAAGCTGTATTAAGAACTCTATTTCAGACAACTTCTACTCCTACAGGCTAAACCACCGCTTATGGGGAACTAACTGCTTACTAGTCTATGCATACCATGTGTATCTACAGCGACAGATGCCATCGAACTGAAAATGTCACTTACCCAGTGTACATCTGTTCGTGGCATCAGTCGCTGAGATTCACATGGACCCACCCACCTCCCCGGAAGCCTGTAGCAGTTCAGAAGTTACCTTCAATTTTGTACATTTGTATATATTACTTAATCCTTTAATAGGTACATACTTACATTTTTCATTGCGCGGGCACTATTACTATAGTACAACTCCTACCTCACCCTCTGCGGGGAAAACAATCGAAGATGGAGTCGACGCCCATGCGCAATGAGCACAGAAGGTGGAGTCACTCGGTCCCGTGACTCGAAAACACTTCTTCGAAGAAAAACAACTTGTAACACTCCGACCCAACACCAGATGGCGAGCTCATGCATACCATGTGAATCTCAGCGACTGATGCCACGAACAGATGTACACTGGGTAAGTGACATTTTCAATATATATATATATATATATATATATCTTTGTGTATATACATAATTAGTATATATTTGTTTAAAAAAAATAGAGTTATATTAAATCTATAGCCATTTTATTGCAATGTTGTGTGATTTACAATGTTATGGGATGTTGCCTTGCTCTTTCATTGCATTGGGTTATTGTTCTCATGCACGTAAAAAATGTTGGTACTGACGTCGGCGAGGAACTCTTATTGCCTGTATGACGGCGTCGCGTGAGCTAATGTGACGTCCTCGTCGACGTGCAGAAGCTAGGAAGAAGATTTCCGTTGAATGCTGGCGCCATGGGAGTATTCATTAGGTGAGGAATCCACAGGTAGCTAATGTATCCACCAGAAAAGTCGTTACCGAAGGTAAGTAACTCGTTCTTTATGTCTTTACCTCATAAAAGTGCATTTAAGTAAAACTGCTACTTACTTGCCAAATCGATGTCCAGCAACAGTACCTAAATCCTTTGATGTTTTTCTGGTGTTGAAACATCTCAAGCTTGTGTGTGTCTCATTTACTGACTCTGTGTTGAACAAATGCTTAGCACTACCCTCTGATAATCCTAAACTGCTCGCCCATGCTACCACAAAAGAGAACATTTGGGATTATTACTTATAACCCCTGTAAACCGGTAAGGGTTTGAACTATCTGCATAGTGTCCTCCTCCATTGGTACACTACATTGATGGGCGACTCCTTACAAAGGCAAACATGCTTGTGACTCAGTCGTGCTCAGAGAGGAGGCATGGAAAGGGTGGAAGAGTCTGTTCAAAGAAAAAAGGAAGTCCACAGTCTGAATTTAAGTAACGGTCAACTTTCATAATAGATTTTAGAATTATAGCAGATGTTTTTTGAAATAGCATGCAATGTATAGGATCAAAACTGTCGAACAAAATATTATTTGCATGTGACGATAGTGCCATATTAGATGCTTTTAATAGTCACTCGTACCTTTTTGTGCACTTGAATGTCCTGTGGCACACGATCCTATGAAACTTAATGTTGTCTTTAATCATAAATGAGCTTGTAGTGTAATGCTTCAGAAAGTAGTTTTCAGTCAAGCACTGACCAGTTTCAAGGAGAACATTGTCCTTTGCTTGGCTGCGGGTCCTGTAGACTTCAACGCTGGCAGCCAGTCTGCCAGCTCAGGAGGTGATCCGAATCCTAGCCGAATTAGGTCCAACCTAGACTGTGGCTATACCCATTTTCTGATGCAGTTTAGTCAATTTTCGTCCTTCAGACTCTGACACTAGTCTATTATTACACATCTCACGCAGACATTGCACCAGCTTTTAGTTCGAACTCCGACCAGAGTCAGCCATATGGAGTCAACAATGAAGGCAATGACGAAAAGTTTGTTTGTCTCCATAATAATAAGCATAACTGGTACATGGATTTACAAGATGCAGTGCGTTTGATACCCCATCCAGTGCTGATTTGGTTCCCCACCACGGACCAACATGAAGGAAACTACATTTTTGGGACAGTCATTAGGACGACTGCTGAAGTCCCTGACCTCCACCTCTCCACTATGAAGGTAAAAACTTATCCTTACTACGGTTCTTCAGCCTGGCCAGCACCAACAGAACCTATCCTACCCCTCAAAGAAACTCTCACTAGTACTTTCAAGGGCACCTGGGCAAAGCCATATTCTGACTCGTCAGTCATCCGCCAGGTTGCACGTCACCACGGACCAGTGGCAAGCGACCTGGAGTTTTTTACCCAGCATCGCTCTCCTGAGAGGTGGTGCAGGTGTCCACCAGCAGAGTGAATCCTAATGCCTTTCTGACTACTCGTCTGGACAGTGTCCAAACTTATGGACACTTTAGGCAAAATAATGTTGTCCTCGGCCTGTCTTGTCTTGAGGTTGGTCAGGGCCAACTACCTTCTATGACGTTACACCTGTGCACTCTGGGACATGCTTGGTGAGATCCTACCCATGGTCCCAGAAGACTTTTGGTCTTCCTTGGCCAAACCATTAAGGTGGCTGAGATGCGGGCAAATTTGTTATCCGCTTGGGCCTAGACACCAATGACTCGAGAATGTAGTTTCATTAGTGATTGCACTTTGCCTAGTCAATGCCTAATGTGCCTTCACCTGGTATCAAAGCCATATGGTGTCCAGTCCTTCCATCTTAGCCCTGTGAGAGTAGCTTACTTCCAAGCCCTGCAAGAGTAGCTTACTTCCGTCAGTGATTGGGTTTCATTTGAAGTCTTTACCCATCAGAGGGCTTACTTGTAGGAAGCCAACCCTTCATTTATGACGTAAGCGAGCTAAAGACTGTATACACATAGTTTTAGCAAGACATCTGGGCTGGCAGCTAAAGTGTACCAATGTTTTCTCGGGGATACATTTATTGCTATAGCTGTGTGTATTGTAAGTGGGTAGTGCAAGTCAAAAGAAGAGTGACAGGAAGAGGTCTGTTACGAGAAGAGAAATAATTGCATAACCGTGAATCATGTAGTTTTTTACTATTTGTTTTCTCTGATTGCAGAACGGAACTAGCACTGTTGGAGTTCAAACGAGAGTCAAGCCTGAAGGAACTGCAAGAACTTGAGCAGGAGCTCAGTGCCATAAGAAGGCAATGCTCCAGTGCTCGCAACAGCCAGCTCACCGTGTTCCAGAGTGAGGTAAACCCCAAATCAGACTGATGGAGAAATGGAACAGTATGCTAGTATCGGGCATTCTTGGTAGAATACCTGACATACCCCTCTTCACAATATCAGCCTCTGCTACAGGATGGCATGGATCACATTACTGTATCTCTCTCTGCTTCAGGATCTGCTTCATAAATCTCTTCTCTTAATTGAGATGTGGTGTAGGAAAGCATGGATCTCTTCACTATACAGGTCCTGCTGTTGGATAGAATAGTTTTTTCCACTTTATCAGGCTCAGCTGTGCGACAGAATGGATGTGCTGTATGGCTCAGCTGCAAGAGAGCATGGGTGTTTTCACTGTGATGGGTTTGCCTATAGATCCAGTTTTTTTCACTGTATCAGGCTTTGATGTAGGCTAGCATGGATCTTTTCCTTGTACCAAGTTATGCTGTAATTCCTTCACTGTGGCAGGTTCTGCCATAGAATCACATAGTGTATCAGGCTCTGATGAAGGATATCATTGATCACTTCAGTGTGTCAGGCTTGGCTGTTGGATAGGTTTCTAAACTCTATCAGGCTGTGATGGAGACTGTCACAGGTTTCTTCAATGTTGTATGCTGTGCTATTGGGTAGAATAGATCTCTAAACTACATGTGGCTCTGGTTTAAGACATCACAAATCTCTTCAAGGTAGCTGCCACTGCTACAGGATAGAAAAGAAGTCTGAACTCGATCAGTTCTGCTGTAGAATAGCATTAATCTCCTCACTGTGCCAGATTGACTGCCTGCGTTTTGCTATGCTTCTAGACTGCTCTATACCTCTTCACTGATTCATGCTATGCTGTATGTTAGCTTAGAATACTACACTCACTAGAGCTACTCAATATTACCCCAGGAAACTCGGTATAAACCTAATCTTAGAACAGTAGGTTCCTGAAGGGGTAATGTATGCATACTTTGAGGTCAGTTGGTATCCAGCTCCAACCTATATTCAATTAAACAATGAAAACAAACATATAATAATGGGTACCACAAAATCAAATTGTGAAAAGGGTTTGCTTTTTATTATATATACGTGCGTGTGTGTGTGTGTGTATATATATATATATATATATATATACATACACTTAAAAAAACAAGGTTACAGGGATGTTATAGTTAGGTTCTGAATTTACCCGCACAAAACCAGACAGATTCTGCAGTTATATTTAGTTATTTCAAGTAACTATAAATTGCATCCTAAGGTAACTATAACTTGCGCCCCCGCTGTGCAGATTTCCTCGAATGTTTTATTGCAAATATTATAGTGATATCATTGATGATGTTATCAAAGATGTAATTAGTGTTACAATATGTAGGGTAATTAGCAGTGCATGGCAAGGGCACAAGTTATAGTTACCTCAGGCTGCGAGTTATATTTAATTGAAATAACTCCAACTATAACTGCTGAATTTGACTGATTTTGTGTGAGTAAATTCAGAAACTAGTTATAACATCCCTGTAACCTTTGGGTTTTTTTGGGTGAATTTCTAAGGTTTTTTAAAATGTTACTTCCTAACTATCACGTCCATGTAAAGTAATTTTCATTCTCTCGTAGGGGATTTCCATGTATAGTCATAAGCATTGAATAGTTCCGCGCGCCTGCGGGGACCCCGGAGCACTGATGTGAAGTATATTCTTAAGTGCAAACACCAGCCGTTTAAAGAAAAGGTCTGTCAAAAAACACTTAAGAATAACATTGTGCAGCCTATGTGAACAGCTACACAGGCCAAATTGTTGAAAAGAAAATCAATAGTAGTGTAAATTCATGTTCAAACACCTATTTATTCTAGAAATGTAATAACAAATACATTCTCATACTTTATTTACACCTCTGATGTGAATAAAACAATGCAGGGCAGTGTAGCCCATAGGCTGCCATTATACAGAATGTAAATAGAGCTGTGCCTTTAAGAAAAGTAAAGTCTTCCTGTTTCCCATCATGCACAGCAAAAGGCAGTTGCCTCAGTTCTTTTTTCCGGCTCCTGCTGACAGGACCCTGAAGCATTGAGCTCTACCTCACAAAAGCTTTTGTGACAGAAATTCATTGAAATATCTTCTGAATTTCATTTTCACTCGACGTTTTTACCTTTGAGTGATCATTTTCTACTGATTTCTGTTAAATTCTGACAGAATTTTGAGGTTTTTCTAGTTAGAAATGCCTTCACTTTTTGATAAATGTCCTTCTTGTGGAAGAAAGAAGGCTAAAACAGATTCACATAGGGTCTGTATAATTTGTCTTCCATCCAGCCACAAACCGGAGTCGTGTGACATCTGTAAAACCTTCTCTAGAAGAACCCTTCGTGACAGAGAGAAGATCCGACTCCAGGCGAAAGAGGACAGGAGAAAAAGTGGCCATTCCACTACAGAGCGAGGAGAAGGTCAGACTTCTACCAGGGCTCAACCTGTTTCCTCCATGACTCCTTCCAGACCTGCTGAAAAACGACATAGATCTCCGACGACGTCGAGAGCGTCGACGTCGAAGCAGGGAACGGCGCCAACATGTTCGCCGTCGAGGAGTGCTTCGCCGGCGAGAAAACTACATCGTTCGCCGTCGACAGCTATTTCGCCGTCGAGGCGGCGAAGACACCCGACGTCGAGAGGATCTGGGTCGCCGTCGACACGGCGAACACAGTCCACGCCAAGGAGATCCGAGTCGGGCTCGCCGTCGACACGGCGAGGGAGATCGCCGTCGAGAGAGAGTGTTCGCCGTCGGAGGCGTTCACCGTCACTGCACCGACGTCGAGGTTCGTCGTCGAGAGGTTCTCAGCGGCGAGACGAGTCGACGTCTAGAGGCACTCGGCGTCACCGCAGTTCGACGTCGAGGAGTGCTTCGACGTCGAGAAGACCATCTAAGAGGCCTAGAAGGGTTTATACAACCTCAGAATCCTCGGCCTCGCTTATCCTACTTCCAGCATCACCACAGCTCTCACAAAGGCAGTCGCCTTTACCACAGACGCCGGTAACACCTACGGCTCCTCTTCCGGCGCCTCCTCCAGAACCTGTTCCGAGGACTCCAACGCGATCTGCAGGGCGTTCTGGTTATTCCTCGAGGCGTACATCTACCTCAAGGCACCGTCGTCAATCACATCATGGACATTCTTCATCGTCCACACGAGACTACTCTCCAACCTTATCAGACTCACCATCCCCAAGAGTGTCTCCCATAGATGATGTCAACACATTTCAGGAGGTCTTAGTGAGAGGGGCAACCAAGCTGAATATCCCGCTAGCAGCTCCAGCCCAATCGACATCAGTAATCTTTGAGACCTTGCATCAAAGGACATCTTCACGACCTTTACTTCCACTGGTTCCGGGTCTTATTGAACCGGCAATGGACATTTTTCTCACGCCGGCTACAACAAAGTCTGCTCCTTCCAGACTCATTAAAAAGTACCGTCCACCAGAGCAAGATCCTCTATTCTTGAGGTCGGACCCAGTACCAGACTCGGTAGTTATAGTGGCAGCGAAGAAATCGCATTCGACGTCACCGTCTTCCTCTGCTCCCCCAGACAAAGAAAGCAGAAAGATCGATGCTGCAGGAAGAAAAGTATGCTCGACGGCATCTATCACCATGAAAGCAGCCAGTGCCACTGCTTTATTAGGGAGATATGATCGATCCCTCTGGGACTCTATACTACAGTTCTCAGAGCATCTCCCTAGGGACAAAAGGGAAGATTTCCTAGAGGTCGTGAGCGAGGGAGCAATGGTTTCTAACCAGATCATAAGTGCTGCGGCAGATGCTTCAACTCTATCCGCACATAACTATGCTCATGGTATAGCGCTCAGGAGACATGCATGGCTGCGGCTTACATCGCTTAAACCCGAAGCACAGCAGAGGATACAGAACCTGCCTTTCTCAGGCTCCACTTTATTCGGCTCTCATGCCGATGATGAGATGGCCAGAATGAAGTCGGAACTGGATACCTTAAAAGCGGTAGGCATAGAGCGACCTAAAGAACAGCGAAAGGGATTCCGCCCATATCAAAGAAGACTGTTCACCCACAGGTATCAGGCTCCACATTGGTCGTCTTCACGCCCTCAGCAACAGCAGCAGCAGCAGCATCAGAGGGGCTTCTCCAGAAAGTCGACAAGGGGTCGTTCAACACCTCAGACCCAGACACCTCGACAAACTCCCACGTCTAGGCCCTGAATCTTTGCTTCCCCCTCCTCCGTTACCCACTCCGGTAGGGGGAAGTATCTCAAATCATCTAGACGAGTGGCTACGCATCACAACAGACGCCTGGGTATTGAATATTGTGAGACATGGTTACGCTCTCAGATTCACCAGTTCTCCACCATCTGTTCCACCCAAAACAGCCAACCACCATCTCGAAGCTCTGCAGTTAGAGGTCAATATCCTATTGCAAAAAAGAGCCATAGAACCCGTTCCCATCAGCCAACATGGGAAGGGGATTTATTCGAGATATTTCCTTGTACAGAAAAAAGACAAACAAGAGTTTCGTCCCATCTTAGATCTGAGGACAGCAAACAAATGGATTCGCAAAGAAAAATTCAGGATGTTAGCCTTACACCAAATTTACCCACATTTACGTCAGGGCGACTGGCTATGTGCGATAGATCTTTGCGACGCTTACTTCCATATCCCAGTAGCCAAGAAACATCGAAAATTCCTAAGGTTCACTGTCGGAAAACGCCATTACCAATTTGCAGTTCTACCGTTCGGCCTAAAATCAGCGCCAATGACTTTTTCCAAATGCATGGCGGTAGTAGCCGCCCACTTGAGGAAACAGCGAATATTCGTCTATCCCTATCTAGACGATTGGCTCATAAAGGCCTCCAGCTATCTCGAGGCACAGCAGCATTTCGAATGGACTCTACAACTGCTACAAAAACTTGGTCTTCAAGTCAATCTTCTGAAATCAACAGCAACACCTGTTCAGAGGTTGCATTACTTAGGGGCCATTGTAGATACCAAGCTAGGAAAGGTGTTTCCTTCGGAGGAACGACGGTTATCGATTCTCCAAAAGTGCAAACAACTGCAGGAAAGACCTCAAGCCACTGCAAGAATAATAGCTTCTCTACTGGGCTCGATGGCGTCTTGTATCCATCTGGTTCCCAATGCTCGTCTCCATATGAGACCATTGCAGGAAAATCTAGAGGATCAGTGGTGTCAACTGAGGGACGATTGGGAGAACAAAGTCCTGCTGTCTCCTCACACCCTACAATCCCTCAAGTGGTGGTGTTTGCCCAGCAATCTCTTGGTGGGGATTCCGTTCCAACAACGACCTCCATCTCAAACCATCGTAACAGATGCGTCACTGCTCGGATGGGGGGCGCACATGGAACATCTTCGAGTCCAAGGCGAGTGGTCACAGAAAGAGAGTCTCTATCACATCAACCTGCTGGAACTTCGCGCAGTCCACCTTGCGCTCAAAGCCTTCCTTCCCTCTCTGAGAACGGAAACTCTCCTTCTTCAGACAGACAACGTGGCCACTATGTACTACGTGAACAAACAAGGAGGCACCAGGTCCAGAATTTTATCCAGAGAGGCCCAGACAATCTGGCATTGGCTTCTAGCCAGGAACCTGTCGCTAGTGGCAACTCACCTGCCCGGCATCCAGAATGTTCAAGCGGATGCCCTCAGTCGGGTAATAAGCGAGAACCACGAATGGGTACTACACGACGACGTCGTTCATTCCATTTTCGCACTCTGGGGTTCCCCTTCTACAGACCTATTCGCAACCCCAGAAAACAAAAAATGCCAAAACTTCGCCTCCAGATATTACCATCCAGGGACACTGGGGAATGCCCTATGGATAAGCTGGTCAGGGGCATTTCTTTACGCCTTTCCACCGCTTCCCCTGATTCCGGCAGTTCTCCAGAAGCTGTCCAATGCTCAGACCAAAATGATCCTAATTGCTCCGGAGTGGCCACGCCAGTGGTGGTTCCCAGACCTTCTTCACCGGTCACTCAAACCACACATCAGGCTACCATATCGCCCGGACCTTCTCACGAAGTTCAGAGGGCAGATATCTCATCCCAACCCCTCATCGTTGAGTTTGGCAGCATGGCTCCTGAGCTAGTGCAATATGGACATTTGAACTTACCTCAGGACTGTATGGAAATTCTGAGGGAAGCAAAACGCCCTTCCACACGATCAGCCTATGCAAGCAAGTGGAAGAGATTCTGCATTTGGTGTTTACACAACAACATTGACCCGGTTTCTTGTGGAGAACAATCTATCTTACCATACTTGTTAAGTTTGGCAAAATCGGGCTTACAACTGTCGTCAATAAAAGTTCACTTGGCGGCGATAACAGCATACAGAAAGAGTCCTTCACAAACTTCCTTTTTTCGGATTCCGATTATTAAGGATTTCCTAGAGGGTTTAAAAAAGGTTTTTCCTCCCATTAGAAA
Source organism: Pleurodeles waltl (assembly GCF_031143425.1). Classification (NCBI taxonomy): domain Eukaryota; kingdom Metazoa; phylum Chordata; class Amphibia; order Caudata; family Salamandridae; genus Pleurodeles; species Pleurodeles waltl. The sequence continues at coordinate 738,928,424 of NC_090450.1, read as the reverse complement.
GCCTTCTCCTCCATGGGAACTGAACGTTGTCTTATCACGTCTGATGCTGCCGCCATTCGAGCCGATACACAAGGCATCGCTGCAGCATCTCACATGGAAAGCTGCTTTTCTGGTGGCAATCACTTCAGCGCGTAGGGTCAGCGAAATCCAGGCCCTTTGCGCTCAGGAACCCTACACGGTTTTTCATTCTGCAAAAGTGGTAATGAGAACTCATCCAAAATTTCTACCTAAGGTAGTCTCCGACTTCCATGTGAACCAAACAATTTCATTACCGACTTTCTTTCAGAATCCAGCTACTCCTGCTGAGAGAACTCTGCACTCTCTGGATGTAAAGAGAGTATTGAAATTTTACTTGGACAGGACAAAAAGCTTACGAAAATCACAACAGCTTTTTATTAACTATGGCCCAATCAGAACAGGTTTGGGCACATCTAAACAATCTTTATCCAGGTGGATTGTTTCATGTATAATGTTATGTTATCAGTTAGCAAACAAATCCCTTGGTGGTAGACCAAAAGCCCACTCGACCAGAGGGAAAGCAGCTACTGTAGCCTTGATGAGAAATGTCCCTTTGGCAGAAATATGCAAGGCTGCCACTTGGAGGTCGGTCCATACCTTTACTAAGCATTACTGCCTTGATACAGACGCTAGGGCAGATGCTCAGGTTGGACAGGCTTTGCTCAAGAATTTGTTTGCATGATTCATGTTTTTCTCAGTATTCTTATATCGACTCCACCGCGGCTATGGGGATGGGCTTGCTACTCTATTCAATGCTTATGACTATACATGGAAATCCCCTACGAGAGAAGGAATGGTTTCTTACCTGTAACTCCAGTTCTCTCGTAGGGGTATTTCCATGATAGTCATAAGCAACCCTCCCTCCTCCCCGGTGGAGTTGACATAGAACATGAATATTATGGAGGTGGGTACTCCAACAAATGTTTTGTTTTTTCTTCATGTCAGGTAATAGCCTCCAAAAAAGAACTGAGGCAACTGCCTTTTGCTGTGCATGATGGGAAACAGGAAGACTTTACTTTTCTTAAAGGCACAGCTCTATTTACATTCTGTATAATGGCAGCCTATGGGCTACACTGCCCTGCATTGTTTTATTCTCATCAGAGGTGTAAATAAAGTATGAGAATGTATTTGTTATTACATTTCTAGAATAAATAGGTGTTTGAACATGAATTTACACTACTATTGATTTTCTTTTCAACAATTTGGCCTGTGTAGCTGTTCACATAGGCTGCACAATGTTATTCTTAAGTGTTTTTTGACAGACCTTTTCTTTAAACGGCTGGTGTTTGCACTTAAGAATATACTTCACATCAGTGCTCCGGGGTCCCCGCAGGCGCGCGGAACTATTCAATGCTTATGACTATCATGGAAATACCCCTACGAGAGAACTGGAGTTACAGGTAAGAAACCATTCCTTGCTATACATTGATCCAACCACCGCCACACACAGCCTTTGGCTGTGAGCGGCAGGGGTTGGCCATTGGGTCTGGCCTGGGGCCAGTGCATTCGGCCAACCCCCCTACCACCCAACCCCACGCTGTGCACAGCCTTTGGCCGTGTGCGGCATGAGTTGGCTGCAGAGCCTGTCTCTCTGGGTATGAGAATAGGTGTGAGAGGGTGTCTCTGGGTGTGAATAGCAGTGAGAGTGTCTATGTGGGTGTGAGAGTGGGTGTAAGAAGGAGCGCTTTCTACTGGTTAGTTAGTAAGTGCTACCTCATTGGGTGAATGGCCAGTGTGGGAGAGGTGGACCTCCACTTAGGCCACAAGATAGAAGCTCTTCTGTGGCCTAAGTGGAGCATTCTTGAAAATTGCTTTGATTCCAGGGTGCCAAACCAGCTGAAGTGTTCAGCAAGATCTTTTATGTGCCTTGGAATTTTAGGGGCCCACAGAGGCCCTTGGCAGGATTTATGTTGTTTCTATCATTTATGCATACGTCCATGGTTATCCACTTGGCACTGAGATGCAGCTGAATGCCAGGCCCTTAGGTCATTTGACTTGTAAGCACTACTCAACATCAAGATACCTAATGACATTGAGAGCTCCTTCAGGATTCTCAGCATCATCTATAGTTGCAAGGCTCTTGATATGAAGACCCTATATTCCTTTGGCGTCAGAGGTTTCAGGATCCATCATACATAAAGCCTTGTTGTCATAGACTACTCGAGAGGAGTAATTTAGCCTGACTCCATGAATTCAACTCTTATTTGACCAAATCTGGTTAGCAGTTTCCTTCTGGAAAGTTACATTTGGGGGCCATAGCATCAGTGAAATGTATGAGTGAGATCTAGTGTCTATGCAGCCCTATACTATTTTCCATCATAGTCCAGTTTCTCTAAGGGTGCACACATGTTTTTTGTCAAAGGTACGTTGTGACCTCAGTTTCAGTCAGACAGTATCATTATGGGCCTTTTTACCAAATTCTACCTACACGTCTAAATATTCTCTTTGTAACATGGATTTGCTCGCCTACGTCATAAATAATGGGCATGCTTCCTACAAGGAAGCCCTCTGATGGGTAGGACTGGAACAAAAAGCTTTCCATAACTCAAAGTAGATCTCCATAAACTATTGCTGTGCCTGCACTGCTTTTTCATCTTTAATGGAATCCGTTCCCAAGGGGAGTACTGTTTTATATAACTACGTTAGCAGGTCCCTCCTGTGAAGCATGAGAGTGCACTGTACAGTGGAAAGCAGCCACTACTTCTTTCATTAGAAATGTGCCCATTTCAGAAATGTGTAAAGCTTTGACTCTGAGGTAGGTGCATTTTTTTACTTGCTTTACTGTATTAACTTTCAGGTTAGGGCCAAGCCGTATTATTCAATCTTTTTGCTTAAATCTGTTTAGTAGACTTTCTCATTTATCTTTTTTTCCTTCTGCTTTGGGTGACCTTTATGCTCTTCCAGGTGTAAACGTCATCCCATTCTACCTCTTCTTCTGGTGGTAGTGTTTGGTGACAAGGCTTGCATTGGCACCTTTCCTTGTAGCATTTTCAGTCCTGGAATTTTCAGTGTTAGGAAGCTCAGTACTCAACAGTTTGACACAGAGAGTTGAAGCAGATGGAGCTATTACTGCCCCATGGATTTGTTGGCAGTCTCTTTTTGGCCACGATACGGTGGATCCTAGGGAAGTAGAACCTTGCTGCTCCTACAAGTATGACATGGAGGATGATGATGATGAATGCTGTCTCTGCCTACCAGATGCCCTTTGGAGGGCCAGCTACGCATCCTTCCAGTGGGTTCATGCCCTCTTTAGGCATGTATCCTATTGAACCACATCCATCATAGAGGCAACAGTTCTCACCTTCCAACAAATGGGCAAAACATTTTAAGCAAGATAGATTTCAGAGCCACTCCTGTAGTGCACGCCGGTTGGAAGCAAAGTGTGTGATTTTGATCCAAACTGTGAGGAAATCACTTCACATGCTTTGGTGCTGGAGAGTATAGTCTTAGGCTTCTGATTCACTCAGTTCTCTACAGAACGGTTACCCCAGCCAGTGGTTTTACTAATATGAACAGCTAGCTCTTCTCCATGTGTAGATAATCTATATTGTCAAAAAGAGCCGCATGTTTCTGCACAGGGAAGGGAAGGGTACTAAAGATCCCTTCTGGTGGCAAAGAAAGCAATGAAAAGTGAAAGGAGTACCATTTTTGCGTCCATGGTGCCTCAAAAAATGTATTGCCAAGACAAAAGTAAAAGTGGTCACTTTACTAGCAATTGTCCCTTTTCACACTTAGGGAGAGAGCTTACATCCCGTTATACTTTAAAAAACCTTGAGAGTTCACAGCAGGTTCCTTTATTCCTTGATGGGGATTGCAAAGCATCAGTCCTAATCTTTGGTTAGAAATGTGTGCCAAGGGTGATTATGAGGTTACTTGCATTGGTGGATGTGGTGCAAAATTCTTAAATTTTCATAACTTTACAATCACTGATGGCTAAGACTGACGATTGTTGTAAGGCTCAATCCACTTACTAATCCATTAATGCACTCACCTACTCATGCAGCAGCCCACCCTGGTGCCCACTTAATCAGCCATTCATTAATTCATACACCAACTCTTACAATCATGCATGCACTCACTCATCTGTTAAAGACTCATTCATTGAGACATGCATTCATCCACCCATGCATTTACCCTTTCAACCATTAATAATTCTCAGATTCACCTTCTTGCCCACCCACACAAAGTTTACAGTCATTAAAGAAGGACTTTCATCTATGAAACAGCCAGACCCATTGACTCAGTCAGTGCTTGTTTAAAGTTGGGTCATTCATGATGGTTTAAAACAACTATTCCCTTTGCCCACAATCTTGCCTGCTCACACACATTTTCTTTATCTCTGTCCTCTGTCCTCTGACCTATGCCTTCTGATGTATACCTCTAACTGCAGATTCCTCACCTTAGAATACTCCCCGAGTGCCAGACAGGATCCTAAAACGTTGTCATAGCTTTTCACAAGCAAACCACTAAGTTTCATCATGCACCTCTGTGCTGACTCCACACACCCCTTGGAAGTGAAATAGCAGAGCTGCACATAAGTGCCACCCCTGTGCGCTGATATCAGTTGTAATTAGCTGATGTGGATCCAGAGCATTGCTCCTGTTTTTTTTGTTGAATTTCTAGTGACTTCTAATGATTTCTCTATGTGTTAGGGAATGATGTCCTAACAGAAAACAGGTTTCAATCTGTGCCACAACTTCAGGAACCAAATGACTGTCATGAGCCCACGCAAGGTGTGTCTGGACCCAGGACATGACTCTGAAATTTGCAGTAGGTGAGACAAGGGGAAAAGTTGTATGTCACGAGCACAAGAAGAAGCCACTGCCTTTGCGGAGGTCCAGTTCACCCTTCAGGTTGTAGGCACAGTCCTGGTCTCGAGACCTCCCTTGTAACCTTTCAGCTTTGTACTCCAAGGGCCTGATTTAGATTTTGGCAGATGGGTTACTCCATCACAATAGTGATGGGTAGCCCATCCTCCAAAACATAAATCGCATAGGATACAATGGGATTTATATTTTGGCGGATGGACTATCATTCACTGTTGTGACAGAGTAACCCATTTGCTGAAATACAAATCAGGCCCTAAGTCCTCCGGTAAGTCAAAATGCAAGTCCATCCATAAACATAAAAAAGCAAAGTAGAACTATATCCCACCCCATCTGTCTGAATCCTAAAAGAAGACACAAGGGCATCACAGTGTCATTTGCACTTCCTCAAAGTCTTGGACCACAGAATTGATTCCTCAATCGGGCCCAATGCTCCCCAAAGGTCATAGACTGTCATTGCAACCCACAGCAGAACCAGTTCTTAATGGAGGCCATGCTTCAGATTTTCAGTGAATTTCAAGCTCCATCGGATGCGCCTTTAGGCTCTGTGGAACCACATGGACCTCCACTGGGGTTACCGCTGATGGATCTATCCGCCATGCCATCTGTCCCATTATCAAGCCCATGCTAATTCTGGTACAGATATTTTCAGCCCAGAGATCAACGTCCGTCCCTGCTATCCTGATGCTGTTACTGATGCCACTGGCCCTGGAATGACCCAGTGCTGACACCAGTGTTGAACCCTGAACTAACTGACTTCAGCTCAAGCCCGACTGATGTTGCACTACAAAATTACAACTGGTCACCATGCAGCCAGATTCTAACCCAGTGCCTCTGCCACGTCACACCTACCAGCTAAGGCTCTGTTATCTTTTTGGTACCAAATCTGATCCTATCGCAGAGCTGAGGCCATCCCATGATGTTGATGATGATGATGATGATGCTGCTAATGGGGATGGCTTGCTCCTCCTTCATTACACAGACAGTGTCTTAAACATTAATTTACAGAACACCCATGGGCTTGGTACCTCACCTGAGACATAAGTTGACTCACAACTGGGACCACCAAAAGAGAGTGCCTCCTTCCCAGTGGTTAAGAGGGCACATGCCCTCCATCAAGACTGAAACTAATGTTCTGACAGACATTTTGCAGCCTAGACCAATGACTACTAAGCCCTCGGTTCTCTTTGATGATGATATTTTAATAACTATTTGGTCTAAGACTTGTTCTTGTACGCCAATAAATAGACATCACAGACCAGCACACAGCGACCTGGATTTTTCTCTCTATGCACAACATCCCAGAGACTTTTATTGGAAAGTCCTCAGCCAGTAAAGTGAATCCGAACTCCTTTCTGTCCACTCCTCCAGATAAGAAATCTAAGAGGATTTTTGATTTTGGCAAGCACATTTTCCTCTGTCAGTCTACCACTGTGGTCCGTAAATGCTGTTTGTCCACCGGGCCACTACACACGTGCCCATTGGGACATGGCTAGCGAGATGTTGCTGACCGTCTCAAAAGACTGTACAGCCTTCTTGTCCATCATGTATCATTTGTGTCAGGATGCGGTCAAATAGGTTACCCATGCAGGTCTGGACTCTGTAGATTGCCTGGGAAAGGCAAATGGCACCGGGGTTAGCAGACAGGCGATTCAACGACAGGATTTTCGGACGATGCTTAGGCATCCCTAATGGATATGCTGTTTGATGATATTGCCTTTTCAGTGAGACAACGCACTGTGTTGGAATGCATAGCAGCACTATGGCTTTTTTGGGGCTGTTTTAACTCCTGCCAAACAGTTTCTGCATGAATTCTGAAAGTTTAAGTTCTATTCCAGAGGGCTTCTGTACAGACAGAGATAGCCTTCCCAACCAGAAAGCACCCTAGTCCTTTTGACGCCATGGATTGAAGTGGCCCAGTTTGCAAAATAACAGTGGACTGGGAGGTGGCCCTGAACAATTACCAGTGACTGCGATTAATTAAAGCATTTGACCCATCACATTTTTGTGTACTTAACTGCAATGCCCTTAGTACAATGGGTGTGACCCAGACTTGAGTCTGTGTTCGCTGGGCCACTGGAACCTAGGATCATCTGACTGAAGTGCCTGCAGTCAGTGGAAAACCGGTCTTAGGTTGTTTGTGTTTTGGTTCAGGGAGAACCAGGCCGAACAGTTGAGGCTGGACTGTTCTTATTGGAACAGAAAGGTCTTATTGATGACTATGCCCTGCCTTTTCAATCCTTCCTGCCCACTGTTCTTCCAAGTGAGAACGAATTTCAGATGAGTACCTGTTCAATCTGTGTGAAGGCGGTGTGCCTGTTACTCTCTAAAAGTACCCTGAGGAGTGTGCTAAACTCATAAATGGGAGGGAGGGTGTTTATCTCACTGTTTACTCTTTCAGAAGGAGGACGAGGGCCTTAGGCCTATTCTGGATCTTTACCTTCTGAATGCCTTCCCCTGGAAGGATACATTCAAAATTCTCATGTTGGCCTAGATCATATCTGCTCTGGGCTGATAAATGTGTGGCCTGGTGTGTGCTATTGCTTTCCAACAGTAGCATCAGGAGTATGTTGGACACAGAAGGGGGGGCAGAGGGGTGTTCCTCTTGTTATTTACTCTTTGCAAAGGAGGACAAGGGCCTCAGGTCTTTTCTGGTCTTTGGATAATAAATGCCTTCCTCCGGAATGATACATTTAAAATTCTCATGTTTGACCAGATCCTTTCTGTTCTGGAATCCAGGTGACTTGATGGTGTCCTTGGATCTGAAGGATGCTTTTATTCATACACCTTTCCTGCAATCTAAAAGATGTTACCTGTGGCTTAAAGTAAACCAGGAGCAATTTGTTTACTGTGCTCCCTTTCTGCCCTGCCAACGCTCCTCTGGTGTTCATGAAAGTGAAGGCTGTGGTCTCTGTCCATCTTTGGATGCTTGGGATACCAGTATTCCTGTAACCGGATGATTCACTGTTGAAGGAGGCTTGACGCAGTCAGTAGTGTGCCACCTCCCGATGATGATGAACCTCTTAATATTGTTCAGGTTCACTATCAACGTGCCAAAGACCTTCACAGAGGCTTCCATTTATTGGGGCAATCCTGGGCACAGTGGAGTTCAGGGCTTTCTCCCTACTGCAAGTCCAATATATGCAAGGTATGATCCATGTTTCAGGCTCTGTCCTGGATCCACAGTGAGAGCAACACTGAGGCTTCTTGGCCTTTTAGCCTTGTGCATCCTTCTTGCCAACCATGTCTGACGGCACATCTGTGCCTCTGGCAGTGGTAGAGGCGCCAGTGCATTTTCGTGTTCACGAACCACCCAGCTGGGTCCCTAAATGCCAGAGCAAACAAACCGAACAGGCAGTGTCTGGCAGATCACGAGTGGTGTCTACATCCCAAGGGGGCTCAGGGTCTCTCTTTAATTTGTGGAGAACATTGCCTGAATCATTTCACTACCGGCAAGAATGCACACTCATTAGGAAGTGCATTCTGGCTGAAATGGCATACAGGAATAATGTACACCTTCCCACCCCTGCATCTCTTGCCCTGAGTTGTGAGAAAGATAAATGAATACTGCCCAAATCATCCACGCACCTCCAGACTTGGCCTGGAGAGTGTCGTATCCAGAACACATGAACATAATCATCTGTCCTCTGATCAGTTCGTAAACACCTCCTGTTTCAGCAATGGACTGGGTCCTTTACCTGAATATACCCAATCTACACCTTTAAACGCATAGATTGTGTAGTGGCAATTTGACTGCTTTTTGATTTGCTGCCTGAAGTGGTGGATTGTCACCCTTGTGTTATCTTTACTGCCAGGCACCTTTCTGTGATATCCATTTATGTCGGGTGATTGGATAAGTTTGTGGCCATGTATGCTGTTAACAAGACTGACCCCTTACAAGCAAAAATGGCTGATGTTCTTTTGTTTCTTTTGTCTTTGGACCAGCAAAGCCTTGAAGTGAGTACAGTGAAGGATTATTTGAAGGCCCTTTCAGCCTATCTATGTTTCCTGGGCTAACCATTCTTGTTTCAGTCACCTATTTAGATTTATTAAAGATTTGACATGTTCTCTCCCAAATTGCTTGCAATGTTACAGTAGGACTTTACCTTGGTAATGGCTTTTGTTATGTGTACGCCCTTTGAGCCAATGCATTGCTGCTCACTGTATCTCCTTCCCTTAAAGGCAGTCTTTCTCCTTGAGATTACACCAACTTGTCACATGAGTGAATTTCAGAGACTTTCAGAGTAACCACCCTACACCACCTTTATTGTGGACCAATTAACAAACTTTATTGGATTATAAAGATATCACATTGACACCTACAGCAGAAGAAAAAGGGTCATCTCACAGCCTGCACCATGTCATGTTGTTACCTCAGGTAAACTGGGGCCCGGATAGCCCCAGTGTGCAGGCAAACGTATAATGGATGTACAAATAACGGTAGCAGTGAAATATGCTAGGAGAAACCACATTATCATGGTATCCTATTTCCAATACAAAACAGAAAAGAAGAATTTCCCCCCACCGCTCTCACACCAAGCACCTCCAAACATATCACAGACGGCTTCCCATCCTGATAAGCATCGCCCACTTCAGAGCGGCCCGTTCCCCAGGGTTGACTTACATCTGGCCCATTGTCACCTGGATACAGCCAGACTACTTTAAAGTCCCATCTTCCACCAACTCTTGGCCGTTCTTCAGGGGCGTATAGCATCACAGACTATGCCCTTATATCCTCCTCCAGCTTATCATCACGTTTGGCATGCCTCATTCTTATCGCCTCTGCAACCGCCAATTAAGACATATCTTTCAACCATGCTCAGTATGTGGCGTCGGGCTAAGCCAGGCGATTGTTATGCAATGTTTTGACAGCACCATTCCAAGAAGAACACATTTCCTGCTACGTTTTTCCTCGTAAGGGAGTAAAGCAAACTCAGCTATACCTGTAGGACCTCTACTGGCACATCCCACCCTGTGACTTCATTAAATCTGCCATGTACTGGCCAAGCAGCAACCCCTGGAAAGCCTGATAGCCGATTCCACCAACGCTAAGGCTGCCATTGCTGTTTTGGTGCAAAAAGCCTCAGACCTTGACATTTAGTAGGCTAAGATGTGAGCATTGGTACATACATTCAAAAAGAACTAGTGCCTTGACTGACAGGGTGGCAGAAAGGATATTTTGCATGCATGTTCCTGCAACCCTTTTTAGTCTGAGCCCACTGCACAGACCCCCCACCTGGGGAGGTACTGCTATCTTTTCTAAGCTGAGGAATCTGCAGAACAAGTTGCTTATCTTTGGTAACTCTCTGGGGATTGCTTTAACCACCAATTCCTCACTACCTTCCTAGGTCTTTTTAACATCTAAAAAGGTACCAAGTTAGTACTCAGCACACTGTAACCAACAATTGTTCACTCTCAATGCCTAACGGCACAGAAAGGGTTAAGACAAGAAACTGATGTCAACTCGCTATAGTGATGCTTAAATGTGGCTCATCTTCCTCCTTTCATGTGCACCTCACTGCACATGTGAGCAATGCTTTGAAAAGGTTTTCTGGTCTAGTCTGGTGCTTGGGATGTACTCGTAGGTGAGCAATCTCTTGTTGATATCCACATTGATTCATACCATAATTAAAACCACAGGGGCATCAAACTGTTATTTCTCTATTACTAGATTTCCTCGTTGGTTTCTGAGCGAGATGAGTTAAAGACTCGATTACGTCACCTCGAGAGCAGTGTATCTTTTATGGAACGCCAAGAGCTTGAACGACAACTCAACTCTACGAAAACAGAACTATTTTCTGAACAACGAGCATCCAGAGCTAAAATGGAAGAGCTGCACGAGGTAGGTGTAGAATGTGATTTATATGTGGTGGAGGTTGAATAGCATGCTTTTGTAACACAAACAGAAGAAGCATTGCCTTCTGTTAGGAAGTTAGTTTTATTTGTTTGTTACTCCTTTGACGGATCCTTTACATATGCTATGTCTTGAGTCATCTCTGATAGTGCCAGAAACTATTGTACTGCTTTAGAAATGCTAGTATCAGTTTTACCACACATACATGTTCATCCTCCTGAGACTATAATCTTCAACTGTTCAAAAACTATTCCTTTATTAACCCGCACAGAGGTTTTTTTACATTTGCAGAAGATAAAGCAGTTGCATACCTTTTACATACATTTAGCATCATTGGTTCCCTGGCATAGAATCTTTCATAAATTTACATGCTTGAATCATTTCCTGTTGTGACAGATCAAGGGGGAACGTTTAGGTTCCTCAGTGTTAGCAAAGCAATGTCCAATACACTCAAGAACAGAGAGAAGCCCATAGACTACACACATCCAGTCCCTGTCCTTGTGTGACTAAATCTTCAGCCAAACAGAGTAGCACTGCCCTCCCTTCCCCTAACAGGTGCTTCCAACTGCAAGATTTTCTACCACAGGGTCAGTAATAGGAGGTTCCAAGTTATATTTATTTCTTCTACATGACAACTTTTTCTTGTAATTGATCTTCTCTACAACTGAAGGATAGTGTACACTCATATTTTTGGGGACATTTCTGAAACATTACCCAGGATGTCAGTCTTCTGAGAAGTAGTCTCTCTTCAAGGATTGTAAGATATTCTGTAAGAGGAAGACCTGTAGGGAGGATCCACCCACCAAATGCCTTTATTGTCTTTACCCAGGGCATAATCGTAAGAATTGCCACATTTGCAAGAGGTTTAACTAAGACCCTTAAAGCTAGCGAGAGAAGACTGCCGTTGGTTATCCTGGAACAAAATATGGAGGGTTCCACCTCAGGCAAGCATGTGTTAACCTTTAAACGCACCTCAGAAAGATAGAAAGTTGGTCAGCCATCATTGTCCTTAGTGTTGCCATGCCTGGACGCTGAGCCTCCCAGAAAGCACCAGCAGAAGACCAAATAATTAGTGCCATCTAGCCCTGATTTACCTGCAGAGCGCCAAAAAAATCACCTCTGACCAACCTTTAAAGTTGACGAAACTGATATCTTCACAATGAAAGATTTGCAGCTGTTAACAACCTTGCCAACAAATCAGTTGATGAGAAAACAATTCTACTGAGATGCCACAATTAGCCATTTCTTTCACAAAGCCTATAGCAGAAGTACCAGTGATGATGTTAGCTCTGGCTATTTCTCTGTTACCTTCTATCACAAAACTTCAGTCTTTGCTGGTATTGTCAGGGCCATTAGGCGTGCCTGAAAAGTTACTGCAGTACGCCTCCTCTGGCCACGAGTGAGAATACAAGCAAAAGAACCCACGTGGACCAAACTGAGGCTTTCCTCAGCAAAGATGAAAATCAATGAGAAGGTCAAGAGGCAACTCAGCTTTCTGATCTTCACATCCAGCATGTGGACACTGACGGTGAACAGGAATATGGGTATCTTCCAAGCACAAGAGATCAATCTTTTCCTACAACCAGGTGTGCCTATCTTTCAAATGCCCTTAGACTTACTTAACACACTACACAATGATGGAGTATATTTACCTGAGATTGCCATCCCTCCTGCAGAAAATACAGCAACACAAAACTGTCTTAATGCCTCAGTCACATGTTTTGCAGCAAATCACACACAAATCCACTCCTCAGTAGGCCCCTATAGTTACTGTTCCTAATCCTGCCAAACCGGTGCCTGCACACTCACCAAAGATGCATACACTAGAAATCCATAGTAATAACATGTTGTCTAGATATAGTGAGTTTCAGGAGGAAAACCCTTAGATGTATATGCCCTCAATAAGAATGTGAATGACAATGCTAATACTGCATACAAAGATTCAGAGTAGGGCAGGATGATGCAAGCCCAGACCCTGTTCCTAGTGATTCTCTGCATGATGAAATTGGCAGATTTCATACCCTTATTCAGAAGGCTTCATCTGGTTTTTAATGTGGAGAAGACCTGCTTCCTTTTTGACTTTAAAGAAACATCTAAAAGATGGGCTAGGCTGATCCAGATTCTTGATCAGATCTGAGAGGAAGGCCTTTTAGTTATGAAGAGACCAGCTACTGTAACTATAAATTTGCTGCGCATGGAGAGGAAATAAAAAGGCAGAAGCATCCTATCTGTGGTGCATCTTAAATTAAAATATTATTTAGACTACACGCTTTCCAAACTCTGTGACACCAGTTTAAAAAGCTCTGCACTCTTAGGACGTCAAAAGATGCTTTTGATTCTACCTTCAGAATACCTGTGATTTTTGTCACACAGACCAACAATTGGTGGCCTGTGGCTTTCCCAGTAAGGGTAACCCTATAACAAGAGACTTTGGCTAAATTGATCTTATCTTGTATATAAATGACTCACAGACCAATGAAAAGTCAGCTCATGGGGCCCGTTTGAGCACACACTACTAGTAGTATAGCTGCCACATCAACTCTATTTGCTGGAGTCTCTTTGAAGGACTTTAGTAAGGCAGCATCATGGATGACAGTACTTCCATTCTCTGTGCATTAGTGTATCAAAGTTGAAGACAGAAAAGAAGCTGCAGTCGAAAAACCATTGTTCAGTAACCTTGTTTTCCTAACGTGAGCAGCATTTCACATCTTCCTTTGATGCTTTACTGCTATGTTAATCTTTATTAAAGCATGTGACTCTATGAAAAATCCAGAAAATGGTTTACTTACTAGTATCTTTAGTGCTCCAGCTTTGGTATCTTTTATAGGTTTAAAAGCTACCTGTCCTCCTCTCCCAGCCATGAGGCTCTAGGTACATAGTGTTAATACCTTTACATTCACACACTGAAAAATCTGCCAGTTGAATGCCTTTGTCGGGGTTAAGGGATGAGAGTGCTGCTCTCTGATTGGCTGAAGTTTGGGTCACTCAAGGAGGTAGACTGGATGTGTGTAGTATTTGGACTTTTCAATGTTATGAAGTCCTTTGCTAACATTTGACACCAAGGGCCTGATTCTAACTTTGGAGGACGGTGTTAAACCGTCCCAAAAGTGGCGGATATACCACCTACCGTATTACGAGTCCATTATATCCTATGGAACTCGTAATACGGTAGGTGGTATATCCGCCACTTTTGGGACGGTTTAACACCGTCCTCCAAAGTTAGAATCAGGCCCCAAATGTCCCCAACTTCACAACGAGGAATCATACAGCCATGTAAATATATGAAAGATCTAATGCTGGAGAATCAAGGTTACAGGTAAGTAACCCATTTTCTTCTGTTGATTATTGTTCTCTTTGCAGATTTAGTTTTTGAAATTGTGAAGCCACCACACTGCGAGCCACAAATGTTCTTTATGTATGTTATTATGTCTGATAGATCACATCAATGACAACAGGTGTGTGTATATAGATCCAGTACCCTTCACTTGTCTATTTTTTAAACTGCATTATTATGCATAAACACTGTAATATCTGCCCTATGTTTGCCATTCCATAACACTTTGACCTAAGTTTTTCATAAATTTTGCCTATCTGTGGGCAAAGCTTTTTTATTATCAACGCCAGCTTCAGTGTAAAACTAAAATAAACATGAAACGAGTAAGAATCTTCTTTTACAAAAGAAGAAAACAAACAGGAAATGGGTAAAGAAAAGAACGATTTTTTTTTGTGGCAAAAAATACATTGTTGGTTGGCTGTCACCTACTTTTTTTCTGCTCTATGATGAGAGGGTCTCTGAAAACTGGGCTATGCCGTTCACACTTAAAATATTCAGATTTGAAATGTTTTAATTTTTCTTACTTTACTTGATATCTTTCAACATTAATATAGGATGTATTTTTTCTTATCCTCTCCATCGTGTCTTTTCCCCCCATCTTTTGAACCAGCCATTAATGGCATTTTCAACAGGTATGCATCTCGAGATGAGATGTAAGGTGCAGGCAGTGGGGAAAGCGAGTGGACACCCACAGATGGTGAGGCGCCCCCACCAACAGCAGACTTTAGGAGTGCGGTGACAGGCAGTGAGGCCTCTGTCATCTTGCGGCAGCCCCGAGAGGCCGGCTTTCAGTAGAGAGCAATGTGGGTGGTTATACTCACCTGAGGCAACGCTGACAGGTGAAGCCGGGACCCATGATAACCAAGGCAACAGAAACAGGAGAGTCGGCCCATGGATTCCACATGCCGAGTGGCCTGGATCACCAACTGAAGCCCAAGCAGCTTGTTGGGGCCTGTTGCATCCTGGGAGACCTGAACAGTAGGCGTGCTCGGTGGAGAATTCATCGAGAGGAGACAACACCAGGCACAAGACATATGAAAGGGCACGAGTTGAGAAATGATGCAGACTCAAAGGCACGTCCTGAAATATACTTTGGCAATCCATGAGTTGGCACTGTGGTGGACTGGCCCCCCGAGGCCCACAAATGTATGGCATACAGCTAGGAGGTCAGCCCTAACTGGCTGTGAAAGTGTGGAGGATATCTATTCCTCATGACTGATTGTCTGGTTATCAGTGCTCTGTTCCCCTGGGGAGGGGCCACTCCCTCGCTTTTTGCCCTCTTTAGAACTACTAGACGTTGGTTTTCGACTCTGACAGTGCACTGAGGCCTGCTAATTGGACCTCAGTGCCATTGCTCTTTCCTTTAAAACTAGATGTCTCTAATTGTTTTACAATTGGCACAGGTCTTTAGCACCCTTATAAGTTCCTAATAAATGGTAGCCCTGTTACCTTGGACATGGGTACTTAAGAGGGTCCCTAAGGGTTGCAGCACATCTTATGTCACCCTAAAGGACCCACACATAAATTGCACACAGCCTGTCATCACACAGTGCATGTCAGGGTGCAAGCCGTGAGTGAAAACACCACATGGCACACATTGTGTATTATGCCAAAGTCACTGCATGTATTAAATGTAAGTCACCGCTACAGCAGGCCTTAAGAGCCCTAAGGCAGGGTGTGTTATAATACATGTGAGGACATGCCTGCATGAGCAGATATGCCCCTGTGATGTCTAGCTCTATTACTAGGTATTGTAAGTGAACATGAAAGCCATCTTAAGGTATGTATTGGTTGTAACGAGTTACCCATCAACATAATAGCTTCACTGAACCTTATGGTATTGGGTGTCAAACATCTTGTCTTAATAAATCAATATTGATGCCAATATTGGGTGTATTGTGAAATGCACCCAGAGGGCATCTTAGAGGTGCCCCTGTAACCTACCAGTCCTGTAGTGTGCTGGCCGACTGGTATCGACCAGCCTGCCACCACAGATGAGTTTCTGACCCCCCTGGAGGAGAGAGCCCCTGCACTCAGAGGCCAGAAACAATTCCTGCTCTGGCAGGAGGTGTTATCACCTCTGCCAGCAGGATGGCTAGTGAATCTGCATACCACGGCTATGGACCCTGCTGCCTTAGATATGTGATCCCTTCTTCCCCCGACCTGGGAGAGGCAACCCCCTGCCCTGATGCCCATTTGGAACCAGGACAGGTGAGAAAAGTAGCTAGTCAGCAGGTGTCACATCTACAGGCTGAGCACGCCCTAAGTTGGGCAGTCTGAAGTGAACACTAAAAGGAGAATTCCACTATCTTGTGTGTGGTGGAATTAGGAACATTAGTACAGAGTAATGCCCACTCCCCACAGGAAGTGGTCATGCAAGGGGTGTAGTGACCACAAGGGTTAGTAGCCCTATGGTTACTACCCTTCACTGCTCTTAATGCCTCTACATTGAGTATTTATGTGACGCTTTCTCATTTTTCTCATCCTTTGTCTTTCCCATCTGTGTATTTTGTTTGCAGTAAATGCCCGATGAAGAAAAATAATTGCTGTTGTCCCCCCACCTGCAACCACGGGCTCAAATTAAGCACTAGACACCCTCCCCAAAACCCTTGGAGGACTGCCCAGGACCTCAACTACCAGGAAAGATCAAGCTACTCCCCTGCAACTACATTAATCAAAAGCAGATGTCCAGTCCACCATGTTGCTGACCATCTGGACCACAGAGGTAACAACCTGCCAGAAAGAGGTCACTGAGGTTGTAGGAGGTCCGACCCATCTCCCCAGCAGGTTTCGTAATGCTGACCCCTCCAGGAGCCCCAGCGTACCAACACCCTGGGTACTGGAGCAGTTGTAAAAGCTGTTGTAGGAGACTCATCATGGGGATGAGACTGCTGGTTTCGGGTGGCAGCACCACCGCATGTGGGGGACTGAGTTGATTCCCCACCTTCTGGTAGCTGTCGGCCTAACCCTTTCGCATAGTTAGCAGCACCTCACCAAAACCCAAAAGTAATGGTGAGTTGTGGCAGCCTGACGCATTACACTCTGATTTCTCAGGGAAGTCGTGGTGGAACAGATCTTACCCTATCTCTGTTACACAAATCTCATACATGCAGAGACAAACAGAAGCAGGATTTGGTTCAATATATTTATTGAAGCAACTGCGTTCTATGTAAAAAGGCACCATTTGAGATAATAAGGAAGATGAAACACAACACAACTACTATTGTGACCAGGAAAGTAAAACAGATAAAAAATCCCAACATTCTGTCACACTAATTAAATATAAAATCCCTACCTGCACTACTAAAAAATCTACATGAGAGCGATAGCAGTGTTAGCCCTAATCTGCGCATACCGGTCTCTGTAAGGAAGTTCCATCCCTATCCCTGAATAATAAGCAGGGGGTGCCTATTGGTCTGCCGGCAGTCCTTCCAAGTGGATGGAGAGACGAGGACAAGTTCAGCAAAGCTGCAACAACATGGTACAGCGTAGGATGGATGGCTGGAATGTCCCCTCTAGTTTAGTTTGTAGCAGTGTGTTGTTTTATAGCAAAACGTGTTCTGAGATGATTATGCACCTTTTCCGTGTAAGGTAGACATTGTACTCTGGGACAGTCAATACTAGGTAAATTATCGTACACAGCCTTGGGCTGAGCACAAGATGAAATGCTGTGCAAAAGAACGAATAGCAAATTATGTGTGGAAAGACAACTGATAAAAATAAAAAATATCCCTGCTACAATGAAGCCGTGCTAAAATATTAAAAAGGAATAAGTAAAATGAACTAAGTAAAAGGGCACAGGCCAAAGACCAAAAGCTAAAATAAATGTTGTGGGGTTATTTTAGTGCTTTGCACGGGCTAAATGCCAAGACTTGTTGTGTTCAGTCCAGGGACGAATGCTGAGGCAAAACAACCAGCATGTCGAGGGATCTCAGAGACAGTTAGACCCATGTGAAGAGTGGCCCAGCTGTCCTGTTTACCCCTCTTCTGCTAAACTCAGATCCAGAGTGAGTCTCTGACCACCGCGACCCGACGCCTGAAAGTACTCCTGCACCCGAGACCCACAGTCCGAGTCCAAGGGAGGTGACAGTGCCAACGGAGTCTTGAGACCCTTGGCAGCAGAGGTCACCCTTGGATTTGGCCATACTGGTCCCCCCAGTCCCCACCTGCAGCTTCTTTCCGCAGGAACTGAGAACCATGAGAGTCTTCAGCAGCTCGTCCCGACGCCTCAGAGCACCACTGCACACAAGCCCCCCTAGCCTGAGTTCAAGTGGACTGATGGTTTCCTTCCATGCCCAAGAACCTCAAGACCTGAACCTCTCTTTTGGTTCACTCAGACTGGCCCCCAGGCCCCGCTTGCAGCCTGTTTTCCACAAGACTGTTTCCTATTGACTTTATTGGCCTTATGCTGAAAAACATATCTGCACTCAGACGCCCCAGAGCCGACCGAGGTAGCCTGTTGGTGCTGCCTTGGACCTTGCCACATACTCATCTCAAGACTAGAAGAACAGTCCTGTAAGTCGTTGCCAAGTGAACAAATGCATTATGTGTTTTCCCCATAGGATAATTTACCACTTTAAAGATACAATACAGTGCATTTTCTAAGTTTAGAAAAATCACTCTCTAAAAGTACTCACCTGATTACGATGATCATGGTGCCACAATTAATATAAAAATCTGTGATATTTTTATACAGTGATGTCTTAATTGAATGTGTCTCACTTACTGGCTCTGTGTTCAATAAATGCTTAACAAACCTAACTTTTCACCCACACTACCACAAAAGAGAGCTTTTAGGGTTATTTTAGCACCTGTCATCCAATAAAGGTCGCCCTGGACTATCTTCATAGTGTTCCTTTACATTGGTTCACAGCATGGATAGCCAGCTTCCTACACATGTGCTGAGTGGAGAGGGGTGAGAGAGAGACAGTTCCAGACCTTGGAATTACGGAGGAGCCTGTAGACTGCACAACCAACATCGTACCATGAGGAATCGTGGGGGAGTGCCATTTGTGAAGGTGTGATGAAGTAGTGGGGTGCTCGTGCCCATGGTGCCACTCTTGGAAAGCAATGGGGAATGGAGAATATTAGGAAGACCGGGGAAGAGAACCTTCTTTCGGATGACCCAAACAATCAGGATGTCCCTCGAGAAAAACAGGCCAAAAAGAGCTGCACGCGGTGAAGCACCCTTGATGAGTTGATGGGGGTGCGCATACGAGTAACAGATTGCAGACAGGATAGAATGGTCCAAAACTGTTAAACCCTTACCAGAGGCAGTTGTCTCCTAAATGGAGATAAATGGGAATGAGTGTAATGTTGCGACCGTGGACCAAGGGTTGGAAGGCAATAGAATGACCATACAAACAGCTATTAAGGAGACTAAGGGCCTGATTTAGAGTTTGGTGGGGGGTTAGTCCATCACAAATGTGTCTGATATCTGTCACGTTTGTGATGGAGAAACCCCATTTGCCATAATTTAAATCCGGACCTAAGGCGGCGTTGAAATCATAAAATCGGCACGTGCTGGAGGAGGTGAACCTACTATAGACCGACCATAGGAATCTAGTGGACAGAGTCTCGGAAGCGGAGTCCAGCCTTGCACAGGTACGATTCACAGTGTCTGAGGGTGCAACCCAAATAAGAGACTTGGAGAAGATGGTGGCCAGCCTTGTGGAAAAAATGGATGACGCTGAAGGTCAAATCTCCCACAGTAATGTCCAAATAGTAGGCATCCCAGAAAGAGCAGAAGGCCCCAGCATGAAATTATTGCTAGAGGATTGGTTGTCTGCAGTGTTGCTGGGGGACAAAATCTCCAAATGGTTTACTGTGGAACGTGCACAGAGTCCCCGGGGGACCACTGAGGCCAGGAGCCTCTCCAAAGACTATAGTAGACCGACTGCTAAACTTTAGAGACAGGGATGCTATCCTGCAAGTGGTGTGAACACGGGGACCATGGAAAGTGGAAGTGGCAGTTTTAAATATCTACCCGCTCAGTGCCAAAGGGAAGCCTTGTTGGGACTTAAAACACACATGAGAATGTTGGACCTTCGCTATGCCCTTCTCTTCCCTCCCAGGCTTTGCTTAATAGCCAAGGAGAAGGCACCCTTTTTTTTAGCAGCAGAGGAGTTATGGGACTGGCTGGAATGATGTGGCTAACCAACCCTGGAGGTCAGGAACTTGACACAGCGAAGGGCTGGCAAAATCGTAGAAACCGCCACAAGGTAAGGAGAAGGCCACCACTGGCCGCAACAAAGGACCAGGCAGAGACTGAAAAAGACAAAGTGATGGCAGGCATCCAACAACAATGAGCCTTGGAAACCACCAACAAAAAGGAAGCACTTGCGAGAGGACACAGAGGATCCAGCGAAGATAACTCCCACTGGGAGGAAAATGAGGATGGCACGACTCCCTCGGTGGTCAATCTGATTACACTTGAGAACCACAGGCTGGGCAGGATCTCCATGGGTGCTGCTGAGGATTTAGACTCCTCTCCACAAGCAAGATCTTGATCTCAATATGGGAAAGATGATATTCCGTACAGTATTGTTATTACATGAAGTTGGAGGGTTAGGATGACAGACATACCATGCTTTGAGGTGGCTGCCAGTTCGAGGACTGCAGCTTGGTAAGGTGGGGCGGGTTGGGTGCTGAGATTGAGTTAAGTGGGAAGCAGTGACACAGGGGTACCGCTAACAAAGGGCACACACCAGCAGGGAGGGAAAGATAATCCCCATGGGAGGGTCAATTATAAAGACACAGGTTCTTAAGATACTAACATGGATTGTTATCAGTTTGGGGAACCAAACTTAAGCAAAGCCTGGTGACGAAAGCCCCAATGAGATATGCAATGTATGTGGTGTTTCTGCCGGAAACTCACCTCAAGGGCTTGAACTGTGGATTCCTTTGCAGGGGGGAAGTGCCCCATGTCCAGTCACTCTGGCTATACCTCTAGTTCAAGTGGAGTCGCAATACTAATAAAGAAAGCAGTAGCCTTTCACGTAGGTCAGGACAAATGACCTGATATGAAACACAGCAGTCTTAGGAAACTGGACGAGGAAACCCTAGTACTAGTAAATGACTACGCCCCACAAGGGCTACAAGTTGATACCTTGCAGCAGCTGGAATGGTTGCTCCAAGAACTGCCACACGCCGCAACCATTTTGGGTGGAGACTTCAACATGACACCAGACCTACACATGGAAGGATCCCACAAATCACAGGCACGTAACCCCCCAGCAAGGAAACTAGATAGCTTTGCACGAGCCCTGGGACTGACGACATTTGGAGACACCTGAACAAGTCTTGAGAGGAGTACTTCTTCCCCAAGATAGTTTACTTCTTTACTCCACAGGCAATGCTACATAGATTCCCAAACTCTGAATACAAAGCAAGGAGTATCTCAGACCACTCACCTTTAGGCATTACCTTAGCACCGACACACTAAAAGGGGAAAGCTGAATGGAGAATGGCAGAGTGGAGACTCATGAATAGATCCATGGTGGAACACCTTGGAAAAGCCACAGAACACTATTTCAAAGACACTGACGCTGTAACATGCTGGGAAGCTTGTAAGGCCTCATTAACTGGAGTGATTATATCAGAAGAAGTGTAGAGGGGGAAAAAGACAGAGCGCCCAAATATGCCTAACACCGGAAGAAGATATAACCAACCTTCAAAGTGCAAGGGTCAGGAAAACCTCAGATGAAAGGCAGGCCCACATCCTACTTAAAACTGAACAGTATCTCATAGTGGTCACAGATGAAGTAAAAATGAACTATCTGGCCAAACAAAGGTGACTATACAAGGCGAGAGACAAGGCCGGAAACTCCTGGCATGGTTTCACTCTAGAGAATTGGACAGGAGCCTCATCAGGGACATTGTAGCACCAGATGGCTCAAGAATAATGGGTAGAAAAGAGATAGAAACTGTTATGGACAAATATATGCAGGAGTTCTATGCTACTCTTTCAACACCCCCCAAGGTAGGTTCTACAAGCCTTTCTATGGGACTGCCAATGCAGACAACTAGATAGGGACTAAACCCAGTAATTGGAGGAGGACATGGCAAAGGAGGAAATACTCCAAGTCCTTACACAGATTCACTCTGGGAAAACTCCAGGCCCTAATGGGCTATCAGCAGAATGTTTCATAAGAAAGGCAAGCAGGGTAGCAAGCCCACTGCATGAGATGTATCTGGAGGCATACCAGAGGGAGGACTCCTGAAGGACTTGAGCACAGTGACAATTGTTCTTATCCAAAAGGAGGGTAAGCCCAGAGATAGTTGGGAATAATAGCAGCAATATCGCTCCTAAATACAAACACCAAAATACTGGGCAAAGCATTATCAAACAGACTTCAGGGAGATGTTATTCTGGATCTGCTCCATCCCGACCAGAACAACTTCATACCCCAACAATTGACTAGGCTAAATCTCCAACGACTTTACAATAATATCACACCAGCAGAGGGGCTCATTGGCAGTAGCGTCTCTGGAAGCCCACAAAGCATTTCTCTCATTAGATTTGCCCTTCATGTTAGCTTTCATGGAGAAAATGGGAATTGGTCCCTGCAGGAAAGTCACTCTTTTTGGCATGGGTGCCCCCACTTTTTGCCTGTTGTCAGTGTACTTAGACTATTTTCAGTGGGATCCTGCTAACCAGGACCCCAGTAATTGTGCTCTCTCCTCTAAGTTTGGTTGCCTTGGTACCCTTTACACCTCAATTTGCATACTGGTGTACCCCTGTAAGTCCCTAGTATACAGTACTTAGGTACGCAGGGCATTGGTACACCAGGGTTCCCCCATGGGCTGCAGCATGTATTATGCCACCCCTGGGAGTCTATGCAAACTGGGTCTGCAGGCCTGTCCTTGTAGCCTGCATGAAAAGGTACATGCATCCTTTCACTGCTGGTCATTGCACTAAGTCACTGTAAATCACCCCTATGGTAGTCCCTCCAAGCCCAGAGGGCAGGGTGCAGGTCCCTGTGTGTGTTGGGCACCCCTGCAAGCCCAGAGGTGCACCTACGAATGCTAATTCCAGTTCCCTGGACTTCTTAAGTGCGGGGAAGCCATTTTAGCTATGTACTGGCCATAGGTCACTACCAATGTTCCAGCTACATAATGGTAACTCATACCCCAATACTGATGCCAGTATTGGTGGCATGATTCAATGCACTCTGGAGGCTCCTTAGAGGACCCCCCGTATTGCTCCTACCAATATTCCAAGGTCTGCGAGCAGCCCACTCTGCTGCCACCTCTCAGACAGGTTTCTGCCCTCCTGCTGCTTGACCAGCTTGAGCAGGGGAAGGCAGAACAAAGGATTTCCCGTGGGAGAGGGCTGCAACCTCCTCTCCCTTGGAAATAGTTATTACAAGGCTGGGGAGGGGTAGCCTCCCCACACCACTGGCTTGCTTTGAAGGACACTTTTGGTGCCATCCTTGCATAATCCGGATTGCACCAGTCCAGGGAACTCGGCCTCTGCTCTGGCGCAAACTACACAAAGTAAAGGGGGGGTGACCACTCCCCTGTCCAGCGCCATCCCAGGGGTGGTGCCCAGAGCTCCTCCAGGTGGCTACTTGATTTAGCCATCTTGAAACCAAGATGGGCAGAAGCCCCTGGGAGCATCCTCGGGGATCAGCAAGACTTCGGCTGCACCAAAGAAGCAAGAAGGAATCTCTCTTGGAGTGAAGGAGTCACTGCCCTGCATCTGCAGGACCTAAGGCAATGACGTTCGGCTGCTGAGATCTGCTGTCCTCTGGATCTGCGAAGATTCTCCAACACAGGTGGTGGTTCTGAGAGGTCCTCCAGGTCCTCTTTGCCTTCTGTCCAACTTGGGAGACAGTTAGTCCTTGCCTGTTTCTCCAGGACAGAATCCCTGTGCACTGCAACTGTTGCAGCAACCAAGGCTTGTTGACTCCTGCTCCGAGGGATCTTCAGGCTCCAAGTAGCCCCGGCCCCCAGCATTCTACCTCTGCAAGGACAGACCCCTCTCTGCTGCTCCAGCAATGTGGGACTCCTCTTCAGGTGTCCTGGCTGGACCTCACTGCGACTTACTGTGCCTGCTGCCAATGGGTTGCTTGTGGGAGCTCGGACAGCTTCTGCTGGCTTTATTGTCTTCCTAGGGTCAGCCCGGACTCCCCTCCAAGGGTCGAGTCCCCAAGACCTTGCTGGTCCTCTCCAGCCCTGCAAATCTTCTTTGGCTCCAACTTGCACTTGCTTGATGGTCCTACTGACCACTGACTTGTCTGCAATCTGTCAACCTTCAAGGTGATTTCAGGGAATCCTCTGCAACTCCTGGACTCATGAGTTGGCCTTGATCCACCACCGACGACCTGGATCCACAGAAGGGTGGGCACTGGCATTTTACAGGTCCTCTTCATCCCATATCACTGTTGGATTCCACCGGCCTGGCCCTGTTCTTGCATAGTTCCAATTATTAAGTCCCCATGTTAGCCTATGGGATGACCAGGTAACTTACCTCTACTCTCCTGGTCACTGGGGCTCTTCTAGATACTCACCTCTTGGGGTTCCATACTCTCCCACCTCTTGGCTAACTACTCCATATCCTCTGGTGGGGGACCCATTCTCACATTCCTCTATTCTAGTATATGGTTTGCCCCCCTTTAGGGCCCTTGCTATTTCTAATATTTTTATGCTGTGCCTATAGTATTCTAGTTCAGTGTTTTCAACACTTTGTGGTTCCTTTAATGTGTAATGAGTTACTGTGTGACTACTGTGGTATTTCAAGTGCTCCACACTCCTCCTAGATACGTCTTGGCTGCTCACCACAACTACCAATAGAGAGCCCTGGTTTCCTAGACACTGTAACACTTACTAATAAGGATTGCCTGGACCTGGTATAAGGTGCCCACACTGTAGGTGCCCACCACACACCAGACGAGCCTCCTACAATCCCAAATGCTTGTAATGGGTCAAGCTCCTCTACACTAACCCTAGCATTAGAATTAAAGTAAATGGGATCCCATCCAGTTCTTAATAACTTCAGTGGCACAAGATAAGGTTGCCCCCTGTTACCGATGCTATTCGCCTTGGCGATAAAAGCACTGGCTGAATGTATTTGAATGGACCCGCAGGTCCAAGGGGCTGGCGATGGGGAGACCCCTGGGACAAAAGGATATGGTCATACGCTGATGTCATCCTGTTATATTTGGTGGAACCAGAGACCTCCCTTATACAACTTAAAGCGTTTTTAACAATATATGAGGAATACTCTGGCCTAGGAATAAACTTGGAAAAATCCCTAAATTTCCGAATGGGCAACTGGGAACCCAAGGATGTCCTACCCTTTACACTAAAACAGGGAATACAATATTTCAAATATCTAGGATTATGGATCTTCAGAGATGACCACGCACACTACATTTATAACCTGACCCACTTTCTGAGGAAAGATGTATGTATATTGTTCCTGTTCTTTCATTGACCGCTTCAGAACACAGTAGGACAACAGCATTTCCAAGTATAAACATAAATTGAGAAATCTTCCCATTCTTAATTGAAAGTGCAGCATGTGAAACTTCCTGCAATGACTGCAGGTGGTGGCACTTATGGCTTTCAGGAAGGGCATAGCCAAAGTATAAACAGAGAAGTCATTAGCCTTTCCTAGACAAGGTATTGCCTTGTCAGGGTAAGAGTGAGATGCATATAATCATCAGTGGTAATCATGTTGAGGTAAAGGATGTGCTGTGCATTGACTTCTTGCTATTTGGTGTTTTAAAATTACCGTAATAGATTTTCTGTCCTCTCATCCACTGAAATTTCACAACTGTAGCAAATGTGTTACCATGAACATTGGTTTATTTGTTAGATAAAATTTCTTATGCAGTTCACATTATAATTGTCAGCACTAGAAACACTCTTCCAGCAGAGAAGTACCATGGTAGAGCTATACCACAGGTTTATTTGTCAAGGAATACTACCAGACAACAGTATACATCAGAGAACATTGTCTTGGAAACAGTAACATTTGAAAGATGCTTACAGCCCCAACATGTTATTTATTTCTCAACATATGTAATTGTATTTATACGCGCTCACTACCCTTAATGAGGCGTCAACCCACTTTTCGGCCAGTAGCACGCTACTCCAGAACTCAGGAAAAATTAGTGGTGGATTAGTATAGGGAAATAGGAGTAGAGTATTACTATTAGTATGAGTTAATTTTAGCAGAGGATATGTGAGTTTGTTAGTTGGATTGACTAGAGTAATGGAGGGATTGAGAAGGGAAGAATTCAGAAGTGTTAATTGGGAGTTTAGAGTAATAGGATTGGGATGACTAAAGGAGAGATGAAGGAGGGAAGAGTCTGGGGAAAGGGTTTAGGGACATCATAGTAGCAGAAGGGGTTTTGGATGAGTCAAAGTTGAGATAAATGAGAGAGAATTTAGTAGGGTTGTTTGGGAGATCATTGTAGTAAACTCAGGTTTGGGTGGGCTAAACGCGGTAGAGGAGGGGAGAGCTTTAGGCAAGGTTATTTTGGAGATCAAAGTAGTAGAATGGGTTTGGGATGAGTCAGAGTGTGGATGGAGGATAGATTGATAGAGACATAGGGTGATGGGGAGGCAGAGTAAACCTTACGAGAGAGTAACATTTTTATTATTTTTTATTTATTTACTTTTTAATTTAATTCATTTTTTAATGTTATAGATTTGTTTTCTCTAGTACAGTAGGACTAGATTAATAAATAAGTAGCATGTAAATACATAGTAAGGGAATATATGTGTAAGGACTATAATAATGGGTATAATAATATGAGATTTCTGATTTATTGGTTTACCTTTTTAAGTTCTGTGTTTCTCCAAGGTGTTGGTTTTCTTTTGTCCTGTTTAGTTTTTCTGCGTTTTATTAGGATATCAAAAGCTTCCTGTAGCCACTTAAAGTTTTGGAACATAACTAATTGTGTCTAAATCTGTGTTGGCTGTTAGTTGTGTTTCTAAGTCTTCAAAATTGAGTTTGCTTCAAGGTCGATAGATGCATGTATGTAAGGTGCTATGGAGTGTGTTGATTTTTTGTGTTTTATGTCGAAAAGTTACCAAATTGGTGGTCTTACCATGTGATTGGCTTGATGCTTTCAACTGTATCCATTTCAGGGTTTGCAAAAATGACATCTAGGATGTGTCCAGCGATGTGTGTGAGATTGTGTACAATCTGATGTAGGTTCAATGTGACTAGGCCAATGGTGATAGCTTTTGGATGGGGCATATTGGGTTTGTCAAACCAAATGTTTAGGTCCCCGAGAATACATAGGTTTGAGCATAATGTTATACCGTTTGAAACTGTATCTAGAAAAGTGTCTGGGAATGTTGAATTGTTAGGTGGAGGTCTGTAAAGAAGAAGAAAGTTACAGGAGGAAGTTGGTGTAGGGTTGCATCTGGTGAGGAGGGCCTCACAACCTTGCATGGAAATGTTGTCTGTTTTACAGAGACTTATTGCTTGTTTGAATACAATGGCTAGTCCACCTCCTCCCTTGCCTATACGGTTTTGTGTGATGGTTTGATAGCCTGGAGGAGCAGCTTCATGCTACACTGGGGCCATGTCAGCTCCCATCCATGATTCCGGTATGAATAGTAAGTCAGGTTGTGTGTCGGTGAGCAGGTCGTAAGTGTGGTGCTTGTTTTTTGAGAATGATCAAGCATTTATGAGCAGGCAGTTTAAAAAAATGTGTGTTTGTGGCAGTGTAATTTTGTTTTGAAGAAGGGTGAGCAGTATATTTTGACCTTGTTGCAGGTGTGTTCGTTGTGATAAACGTATGAGGGTCACAATAGTCCTGTTTTTCTATGTAGTGTTCCTCTTCCAGCATGCTTAGGAGCTATTTTGTTGGGTCTGTGTGTGTTGGTGGTGGACTTGTTCCTGAGAGTAACATGATGAGTGTAGTTCTATTTGTAGAGTAGCCTTATTGTGTGATAGACAAGGGGGTGCGAAGTTGTTAGGAGTGGCATGTTGTTTATTTTGTTTGAGTCTGTTTAGTGTGGAAGGAGTATGGGTTAGGGGTGGTGGAGGAGCATGTGGATCATAATGCAAGGCTCTAAATTGTGCAATGGATGCGAAGTGGGTAAATGAATGTTGCTGTGTTGGGATGCTTGTGGTAGATGTTTGTGAAGAGTGAGAATTTAGGAGTAAAGATTGGTCAGGATTTGTATTATTTGTGAAGTCATGAGGGTGGGAGTGGGTGTGATGGAAAGTATGAACGTTTGTGTTATTTTGATGTACTGATGTGCATGGTTTGTTCTGGTTTTGTGGAATAGTGAGAGGAGATATTGATGTAGTGGTTTTCTGTGAAGGATTTGTATGTGAGTTAGTACTGGTGAGTGGTATTAGAATATTGCAAGAGGTGTTGATGTGTTTTGGAGCAGTGTGTATAAGGTGTGTTAGAGGGGATGGATGAGAGTTAGAGGTGTTTGTGTTAGTTTTGATCACTGAAAGACGCAATGTGTGTGGTGGGGTGGAGTGTGAGGATTAAATGGTGTGTGTAATTGGTGAAGAGGGGGAGGGTGTGTTGGAATGCTGGGTTTAGGTATTGTCATGATAAAAGGGGGTCTGGCAGGAGCAAATAGAGGATAGTGCTGTTGGTTTGTATGAATAGGGAGTATGTATCTGGATGGCTGAAAGTAATGTATAATGTGGTTTTGTGTTGTGTGGACGATGGTAGGATGTGTTAGTGAGAATGGACAGAGTAGTGCCCGGTGAGAGAATGAAGATGGCTTACTGTTGTAGTGGATATGTGTATAGGTGTGTTATGTGGGGGTTTGTGCTGGTTGATGAGACATTTAAATTTGTATGAGGTCTGCTTGTGGTGCATGAGATGGATGCTTTTGCTTATATTGTGTTTGGATGTTGGAGGATGTGTAGGGAATCATGTCCTTTCTGGTAAATGGTAAATTGGGCAGCATTTCTGGCCCTAGGCCTGACAAGGCCCAAACAGGCAACTGCCCTTGTCCTCTCCGCCCTTAGCTGAGATGCCCTGAGCCCTCGGCTTCGATAGCCCTATTGGCCAATAGAAACCCAGTCCTTACCCTAACCAATCAGATTTGTAACCCTAAACCCTACAGCCAATGGGAGACCTACCCCTATTAAACAATCACTACCCTAGTCCTGACTACCAATCACAACAGTAACCCTAAAACCACGGACCAATAGAAATCCCAACCCTAATACCAATCACAACAGTAACCCTAAAAACACAGACCAATAGGAATCCTGACCTTAGCACCAATCAAAACAGTAACCCTAAAAGCACAGACAAATAGGAATTCCAACCTTAATACCAATCAGAACTCAGACCCTAATCCTTAAGTCAATACAAATACTAATCCCAGCAACCAATCACAACAACATATGCAACAACCAAACAAAACTTATATAAGGGCCAAGTTAACTGAAGCCCAAGACCCTGTGGAAGGGAGGAGGGAGGTGCTTCTCTATTCAGAATCTCCTTGGATACAGACAGGCAGAATCCACACTTTCAAACTAGCAGAGTCTACTTTCCAGGTAAGGGACAGATTGAAAAGCACGGAAATACTACTTGTTGCGCACTCAGATATTTGGCTTTTTCAAGGCAAAAGCAAGTGGTGCATACACTTTCTAAACACAGTTTAAATCACAGATGCAGATTAAGCAGTCTCCTAAACGCACTCTGGTCAGCCACTGAGGTGTATGTAGCCTTTGCAAAAAATGTGATGCCCTGTTCTGCTGCTTGTGGAGAGTGCCAAGTCAGTGGCTGCGATAATTGTGTTACTAACAAATATGAAGACAGCAGCAATGAGGCAAATGATTGATTTTTGTTTTAGGTTATCATGTTTTTGCATTTTGAGTTATGTTTTTCGGTTATCTGATGCAACTGGTTCTTCATGTCATTGTTTGTTTTCTTAAATAAATTATTACATGTATTATTGTTATTTTGAAATATATTGGCTATAAAGGAAAAAAACAATCCGTTCTAGCATGCCCACCATTTTGAAATGTGATTTCTGGGGCCCTCCCTCAACATGACTCCGTCAGACTTTGTATATGTCAAACAGCACCCATTCCAGAGTAGAAAACCACTCAAAACACTTATTTTGCAATTTTGCCTAGGTGTGATGGTTATTTTTTCGTAGTTTGACAGGACTACTAGGAATTGTATCTACTAATATAGAATGCAGGACAATGCAAACACTCAATAGGAGGCAAAAAATAACAGAACAGTCAGCAGCATATCGTGGGAGAAATACACCTCTGGGAAGAACCAAAGCCCATTCTGTGCATGAATTAAAAATCGGTAACAGGGCTATTGAAAGCTGTGCTGTCAAGCTAAACTAAAAAAAAAAAAAACAGCTGCGAGGGAAAAAAAGACCTCAGTCTGTGTAATCATATTAAATAGTGAGGAGAATAGGCAAAGCAAAAAAACAGAGGATACCTTGCAAGGGGCTTTGTGTAGTGCCCCATTAAAACCCACTTTCTCCATCACGTATCTGCCTCTCATACTATTCTTCTAATTACTCAACAAAATTGAAAGAGCCAGAACAATACTTCCTTCTTCCCAAGTGTACAAAATCTGTCCGTACCCAGAAACCTCTGTGGAAATTTTCAGAACAAGGTTTCTCAAATCAGTGAGCATGTAACCAGAACAAGCATTTCCAGTCCCCAATCAAGTTACGCATCCTTCAATTTGGGTTAACTAAAACAAGCATTGGCAAAGCCAGTAGATCTCGCAATCCAAGAGCTTTGCGTTGTCAATGTCTTTCAGCCATGTTGAATAGCAGCACAAAACTGCTGTTCAGCATGGCTGAAAGCCATTTAAAAACAATATGATCCAGCCTGCGATGTATGCTGAACTCACAAATGTGAATGTGCTTTCATGCACGATAATGAAGAAAAAGGTTTTGGTAAAATTAAAATATTTTGGCAGGAGCACACCACACTGTATTCTGAACTCATTCTGCCATTGGCGTTAGAGGCGCTACAGGACTCCGAAGGAGTACTAGCAGTGGAGGAGGGGATGGAGAGAGTGCTCATTTAATATGCACACACTGACAGATACAGACAGGCGGTGCCAAAAGGGTGCACAGATTCAGTGACATATGGACTGAGGCAGGCATGTTGAGGGGTACAGGGACATGCATTGACAAAGGCGCCCACACAGCGACTGAGGCACATACACAAAGTGACAGATCTAGATGTTCCTGTTAAGGAGCACACCGTGACCCACGTACACAGCAACAGGGAAAAGCACAAACACAGAAAACCAAAGTGGAATAGGATACTGTTGTAATAAATGAGCCTTCCTTTGTAAGTAGGAGTCAGTTAGCCAGTTTATGTAGGAAAACTTTTGTGAATTTATTTTAAAGGTCACAGGATAAGTTACTTAATAAGGAAACCCCTCCAGGAGCAGCATTTTCTCTGCTCATTCTGTTCTGTCACACTCCTCCAGTCACTCACCAACTATTCATGACATATCACTGATATGTCAATTTTCACAGATTTACAAAGTTGCTTGGTGTCCCTTATAACATTTCTATTGGAATTTGCCATAGCCAATCCTCTGTAAACAGACTTGCTCACTTATTTTATTTGAACCAAAAGTTGTCAGTACACAAATTTGAAGTTTCCAATTCATAAAAGTGCGCTTATAGCTCAGGTCTTGTTTTCAAAACTTCAGTCTAGCACATGAATGGATTACCTGTCTTCTTGTTTAATGGAAAAAAGCAATAGTGCAGCTATCAGAAGATACTGGAATCACAACTTAAAGATTGAAATCCTCCTCAAAGAAAAGGCTGTCTATATGAGATGAGGGCATTGCCTTACATCTACATATGTGATGTGCCTTCTGTAAATATCTTAATATGTGCAACTTTGCTTTTGAATTCCACCAGGTCAAACGTGTGCAAAAGTATTTTGCTCCTAATTTTTCTGGAGGTTGCAAAGTTTGCAGCTTGTCTTCTGAATAGGAACTCATTTTCTAGGCTTTCCTTAAATAACATTGTTTCTCTTTTTTCTCCAGCGTCTGAAGGAATCACAGAAGAAACTGGATGATAAAACTGCAGAAGGAACCTTATTGCAAGAGAAGGTACTTCAGCTGTCTTCCCAGCTTCGTGAATTGGAGACAACAACAGAGGCACAAATTAAGGTGAGCATTCCAGGATTCAGGGAGACACAGAGAGCTATTGGAGTCAAAATGGTTGATCCTTTGGTAGGTGAAACACCATTGTTCCAATTGTTATGCATGTTAGAAATGCTGTACATAAATTCATGATTATAGAATCTTGATTGCTATTTATAGCCCTAAAGTAACTCTGACTATATTTACCATTCTGGAAACATTTATTAAAAATAAATACATCTTTCTAAAATATTCAATTTAAATAACTATCTAAAGGCTCGTTTGCTATTTTTTTCTCATTAAAACTAGTTGAAATTCGAAGTTGAGGTCTTACCCAGCCTGTTTTAATTCTTCCCTTTGAGAAGGAAAAATCTGAAAGAAAATGGAAGCATATTTCTTATTTCCTCATAAAGTACTTCAGATAGTGCAGTTTTGTATCAGTAAAGATAAACTTTGTTTATGTAGATTCCAAGAAGCAAGCTTCCAGAGATTTGTCCCAGTTCAATGGATAGAATAGGTTAAACTCAGATGTCCCTAGAATGGGAAACCCTATCCCATTAAAATCTGTTCAATAGGAGAAAAACGGACCGAGTTAAGTGATACAATAGCACTTCAAATTGGGATTTCAGTTTAGACAAAGTCAAGGATTGAAAGTAAAATAAGTCTTTATTCTTTATTTTTTTTCTTGAAATTATCCAAGCGGAACTGTGGTGTAAATGAAACAGCCAACCTGCGTATACCCCTCTCTCCAACCACCCCCATTCCCCCTTTGGCGCATAGACCTGGGGCTTTCTCAAGGTTGATAGTGAAATTATTAGACAAAATATGAGGTAACATTGAGCCACATTTTGCATTGCCATAAGCCCATCACACAATGAAAAAAATAAATAAATGAATGGAAAAATACCAGAAGAAGAGCAGCCCATTAATTTGTGAATCCAGGAAAACCCAACCCAAAACCAATCAAAAGAAATTCAAATCTGTTACAAACAGTATTTTTAAAGGGACTAAATAAATATCAGCAAGTCAACAAATGCGAACAATAGGAAAATATGTATAAAGCCATGCACAGCATGTAGAGACATTGTCATAAATTCAAAAAGACAACCCAGCAAGTAGTATTGTTTTATATATTTCAGTAATCTCATTTAGCTATGACATAGTATGAATATAATCACAGAAAAAACGTAAAACATTAGTCATCAATAAGTATAAATCAAATAAAAAAATAAAGAAGGAAAAAGGGAGACATACAGGTCCCCAAAACAGCAGGAATCCGGAAAACATTTCAGAGTAGGCACCGCACATCAATCGGAACTGATATTTTATAAAATAAGAAGGTAAATCAGTATGTGGGACTAAAGATTAGACATTTAGCTCCCTTATTTACCTCCGTAGTCACCATGATGAAGACAAAGTGCCATGTGTTCACACTTACAAAAGGTGCAATCAAAAGTATAAGAAAGTGCCCCTTTTTGACATGGTCGACCCCACTTTTTGCCATGTATTTCACTCCCCCTTTTTGCCTGGTATTAGGTATTTGATGCAATTTTGACAGCAGTGCACTGGGATCCTGCTATTGTACCTAAATTGGCAATAACTTCAGCACTCCTGTAAGTCCCTAGCAAATGGTAGCCCTGGTAGCTGGGACATGAGCCCTAAGGAGGGTCTCTAAGGGCTGCTGCATGTATTGTGCCAGCCTTAGGAACCCCTCACCACACCCAGGCAGGCTGCCATTGCAGTCTGCGTGACATGGTGCAAACAAAAGTGAAAACACGTCATGGCACATATCCTGTGTGCCATGTCTGCAGACACTAAATGCAATATATTTGTTACCCCTACAGCAGGCCTTACAGCCCTAAGGCAGGCTACATAATACTACATGTGAGGACATATCTGCATGAGCAGATATGCCTCTGTGATGTCTAAATCGATTCTTAGACATTACAGGTGAACAGGGAAGCCATTTTAAGATATGTACTGGGCACTGGTCAGAATGAGTTTCCCAGCTACATAATGACTTCACTGAAAACCTATGATGTTTGGGATCAAACACCTCGTATTAATAAACCCACACTAATTTAAGCGATGGATTTATTAATACATGCACCCAAAGGGTACCTTAGAGGTAGCCCGTCAAACCTACTAGGCCTCTAGTGTGCTTACTGACTTGTACAATCCAGTCCGCCACCACAGACAGGTTTCTGACCCCCTGCAAGTGAGAGCCCTCGCTCTAAGGCCAGAAACAATGCCTGTGCTGGAGGAAGGTGTTCACACCTCCCCCAGCAGGATGGCTAGTAATTTAGCATTGCAAGGCCAGGGACCTCAAAGTCCATGCTGCCTTTGATATGTGACCTCGGCTTCCCCCAGACCGGGGAGATGCCACCCCGTGTTCTGAGGCCCATTTGGTACCAGGACAGGTTGGAAATTAGATATGCAAGGAGGCTCGGTGAACTACCGGGCCAGTCACACCCCTAAGGTTAGCTTCTTTATGTGCCCCACTCTATTGAAATTCTGCCATCTTAATGATAGCTGTGTAGTGACCTCAAGGGGAAGTAGCTCATTGGCTAATACCCTTCACTCCCCTTAACACCCTTAAATTTAATATTTGGGTGGTCCCCTGAAACCAGGAATTCAGATTTGTTGGACTGAAGAAAAAGGACATGAAGAGCTGCAAGAACTGAGGAACAGCAACTGACTTTGTGCCATCCCTGCCGGCCTGCCTGCTGTCCTCAACAACTTCACCAAAGATGGCTCGTCCGGCAGCTGATCAGCCTCCAAAAGCCTGGGAAGGCTGCCAGGACTTCAGGAAGTAACCACATCACCCTTGGAGTAGAGGAGCTGCTTCCCTAAATGTTTGCAGGCACCTAAGACCAACAACAGAGTCTCTGTCAGTGTGACCCCATCGGACAAAGCAACACTACATCTGAGGCTCAAAGCCCGAGGAGGAGTGAACCAGCGGTGCCCACGAGATCTAGAGATGCCCCAGAGCTGAGCCCCCCTTTTGGGTTTAGCTGGATTAGACCCCCATTCCCTGTCTACAGCTTCTTTCTGCAGGACACTCAAACAGCGAGAGCCTTAAACCACGAAAACCCAACACCTGGGAGCACCACAGCACCCGAGGCCCCCCAGCCCGAGTTGAGGTGGCCAGTGGTGCCAACAAGGTTTCAAGACCATTGAAAGCTGAGCCCCCAATTAAGCTCGAGTGA
Source organism: Pleurodeles waltl (assembly GCF_031143425.1). NCBI lineage: Eukaryota > Metazoa > Chordata > Amphibia > Caudata > Salamandridae > Pleurodeles > Pleurodeles waltl. Next base: position 738,893,091 of record NC_090450.1, on the reverse strand, counting down.
CTCCAGCAAGAGACCCCGCCGGACAAAGTCCCACTGCACATATGCCCTCCAGCCCGAGTTGCTGTGGACTGACGGTGTACTTGCGTGCTGAAGACCCCCTTTGCTTGAGCCCCTCTTTGGGTTCAGCCAGACTGGTCACCCAGTCCCCACTTGCAGCCTCTTTTCACCAGGACCATTTCCCATGAAAGTGAATAGGACACCTGACGCTAAAAAGCAACTCTGCACTCGGACACCCTAGTGCCTACCTAGGTGACCTGTTGGAGCTACCTTGGACCTTGCCCTGTACTTACCTTAACTCCAGAAGAACAGTCCTGTAAGTAGTTGCCTGGTACACTAATGCAGTATATGCTTCTTTCTCCATAGGATAACATTACTACATTAAAGGCAATGCAAGTGTATTTGCTGCTAACTTAAAAAGTACTTACCCAATAACGAAGTTCTTGGTGTTAAAAAAATATATAAATATTTTAAAACTTGCTATTTTTCTAAATTGGTGTGTATTGTCTTATTGTGTCTGTGTCATTTGGAGACTGTGTGTATGCAGCAAATGTCTAACACTCCCCTTTAATTAGCCTAAGCTGCTTGACCTCCCTACCACAGATACAGCACTTGGGTTTTTTGGGTTTTTAAAAAAAAAACTATTATTGAATTTTCATAAACAGGGCACTGGAGTATTGTACACATTACAGTTTTTGTATTAGACATAGGCAACACAATATTGCCAGATAATATCTTGATTCCATAAAAACCCAGGTAAACATCATGGAAAAGTTCATGACCATGTGGCAGTCCCTCACAACCCTATCTCTTAAACCCTATCATTTCTGTGGTGTGTTGCGGCATCTAGTGCCTCCCTCAAGCTACCCTCCACCCAAGGTCTCACCGGGCAGGGCTACAACTGTATTCCCCTTATCTCCGCCCAGCCTTTCCATATTTTACCATGTTTCTTGGGGCATCCATATGCTTGGTATATAGGTTGCTCGAGGTCCATACAGTGATCCATACCTATGGCCCATACCCCAACCGAGGGTGCAGTTACCCTCTTCCAGGCCCTTGCAATATCTTGTTTAGCAAGTTTGAGTCCCATTCATAAAAAACCCCATTGATGTAGAGTGCCTCATAACTCGTTTGTAATGTGCAGGAGCATCAGCTTGGGGGTCTCTCAGAATTTCCAATAGCAGTACCCCTTCCATCTTTCCCAACACTCCTCCCCAAAAGAGAGAGAGGGCGAGGCAATGCCAAAATGTGTGTGCCAAATATCCTCTGGTTCATTTTTGCATTCCAAACAGCTGCCATCCGATATAAGCCCTGCTCAATGAAGACTCTTTCTCGTGTAGTATGTGCAGTGGAGTAGTTTAAGTTGTATATATTGGAACTAGAAGGCTATGACTGCTCCCCTAGGTGCCTCTTGTGCCTCCCTCCAGTTGTCGTCATCAAGTTCCCCCAGTTCTTTTTCCCATGCTCTATGGACTGCCTCCATTGGATCGGGCAGGTTTCTCAACGGCATCCTATATATCTGGGACAATTTATAGACTGCACTGTCTGTCAGATGGAGGAGTTTAGCTTCTAGTGATGAAAACCATGGCATGCCCTGAGCCATCCAGAGCGTTGGTGCCAGAGCATAACAGAGCCGTAAATACTTAAAGAACTGTGTTCGATGGAGGGTATGTTCCTCCTGCATATCTTGAAAGGATTTCAGTATTCCATTGGTTAAGACGTTGCCCAAGGTGGATATCCCTATGGTGTCCCACATTGGGAAGCCCCACAACACCGCAACCTTTGGAAGGCAGATGCCCCCCCAAAAGTTGTCTCTCCAACATCAGCTTACCCAACTAGCCAGTAGCTTTCTTAGCTGCCACCCCTATCTCCAATTCCACCTGAGTCGACAGGAGGCAAATCCTGGTGTACCTCGCTGCCATACAACAAGTTTGGCAAGCCCTGCAATGCCATCACTCTGCCTTCCATAGCATAGGCCAGGTCCGCAAATCCCCCAAACCACCAATCATTAATTATCATAAGATGCTTGGCCCAACAATACAGATGGATATCAGCTGTAGCTATACCTCCTTTAAATGTCAGGCAGCAGCATTTCTTCAGAGCTATACGTGGGTGTGCATTCACCTTCTTGAAAAAGGCTGTGTTGAGCGGGTAGGGATTGTTTTGCAGATGATAGAGAAGACGCAGTAGCGGTAGCACGAGCATCTTAAATATGGCTGATTAACCCAAAAGGGACAGCGGGAGGGCCATCCAGAACTTAATTTCCCTCGCCATCCGGTCTAGCTGCAGTACAGTGTTTCTCTCGAAGGAGCACCGTGCGTCTCCGGTGGTGAACACCCCCAAGTATCGAAACCCTCCAGGCTGTCGTCCACTCCATGTCTATCGGGCATGAGGCAATCGGGTAGATGACCAATGTCTGATAATTGATATGAAGCCCGAATTTGTGTCAAACAGATCAAGAATTTGCAGTGCCCTGCATCGTGACGTCTCTGGATCCCCAAGGTAAAGGAGTACGTCATCTGAGTATAGCGATATCCTATCACTTAGTGAAGCATCCCATTGAAAGCCTCTGTATAGGGCATCAATACAGATCCACGCAGCCAGAGGTTCGATTGCGAACAGCTGCCAGGACAAGGGAAAACCTTGACGTGTGCCCCTCCTCACTGGGAAACAATCAGAGACTACTCACCCCCCACCCCCCCCATGCGAACCCCGGCCTAAAGATCTGTGTTGAGGAGGTGTACTTAACCAATGTATTTGGGACCACTGCATCTGTTCAAGTAGAGCAAACATGTATGCCCAATCAACCAAGTCGAAGGCCTTCCAGAAGTCCACTGACATCCAAGCCCTTGCTCTCCCACCGACTTGCTGAGGGCTATCGCATTGTGTACTCTGCGTAAGTTGTGCCGCGTGGTCCGTTTTGGCATGGACCCGGCCTGATCCAGCTGGACCAAGTGTCTTTCCCCAAACGGTTTGCCAACACTTTGGCCTACATCTTCACTTCAGTATTTAACTGCGAAATGGGCTGGAAATTCTTGCATCGCGTTCTATCTGTGTCTGATTGGGTAGTACCTCAGTATCTGCTGACTGAAAGTCTGAGGGCAGCTCTCCCTTCTCTATTGTTTCTCTAAACATCTCCAACAGTTGGGCCTCCATGTGGCCACACTAAGCACCAGAACTCGGGGGTGAAACCCATTGGGGCCAGGGGTTTTACCCGATCATAACTGAGCCAAGGCTGCCCTCAATTCCTTAGCCGTTATATTGGACATAGTGTCCCTGTCCTCTGGAGATAAACAGGGGACTGACAAGTCCTGCATGAAGTGAGGTAGGTCCTCTTGTGGGCTCAGCGGGTCCACTTGGTATAAGTCTTTATAGTAATTGACAAAAGCCTGTGTGATAGACTCACTACCCACTTCCCTAGACCCATCAGGCATCTGCAGGTTTCCACTGAGGCCAGCACCTGTTGTGGCATACATAGCCAGAGGAAAGTCTTGCTGGCCTTATCTCCCCATTGATAGAATCTGCTATGCTCGGCCTTCCAGGCTGCGCGCGCCTCTTGTCAGTTCCTGCCATAGCAGGGTCTGCATGTATAGGGCATGCTGTAATACGTTCTCCTGACCCGAGACAGCGTATCGACTGTCCGGGTCGGTAATATTCTCCTTTAAGGTTTGGATCTTCTGCCTGCTCCTCTCTTTTGTGGTTTTTCACATAGCTGAAGATTAGGCTCCTCAGAGTGGCTTTTTGGGCTTCCCATAATGTTCTGCGTAAGGAAACTGAGTCCTGATTATCTGCATTGAACTTTTACTTGTTGGAGGTACCATCTATCTAACCGCCATCCAGCCCTCAGTCCTCTCATGCCCCAGGACAATGTGAGTTCCACTGGCGAATGGTCTGACAGCCAGCGTGCCAGATGCCTAATCCCCATTACTCTCTTGGCAGTCTCTAGCCGGCATTTAAAAAAGTGATCTATTCTAGGTATAGCCCCGTTCCGCAGGATGGTTTACTCTCCACAGATCCACCCGGTTCAAACTGTTTACAAAGGTTGTTTAATATGTGGATCTGCCCCCTCTTCCACTCCAATCCTAGAGCGATCCTGGCGCACATCAGTCACACTGTTAAAATCCCCGCTAGAATCCATGGGACTTCTGGCAGTTCCTCAATCAAGTCTCCCAACATAGCCAGGAAACTCAGTGTTAATGGGGGTGGGGCATAAACACAAATTATCGATATGGGTAGCCCCTGAAGGGTCCCAGTGATCACCACATATCGACCTTGGTCATCCTGCCTGTAAGAAAGTACCCTTTTTTTGGCATGGTTACCCCCACTTTTTGCCTGCGTTCACTGGGATCCTGCTAACCAGGACCCCAGTGACTGTGCTCTCTCCCTTTAAATTTGGTTTCCCAGGACTTAGCACACTCCACAATTGGCATACTGGTGCCCCCTATAAGTCCCTAGTATATGGTACTTAGGTACCCAGGGAATTGGGGCATCAGGGGTTCCCCATGGGCTGCAGCATGTATTGTGCCACCCATGGGAGCCCATGCAAAATGTGTCTGCAGGCCTGCCATTGCCGTCTGCGTGACAAAGTGCATGCACCCTTTCAGTCCAGGTCACTGCACCAGATCAATGTAAGTCACCCCTATGGCAGGCCATCCTAGCCCAGAGGGCAGGGTGCAGGTACCTGTGGGTGAGTGCACCCCTGAATGAGCAGAGGTGCCCCTATGAACTCCAGCTCCATTCTCCTAGACTTCGGAAGTACAGGGAAGCCATTTTATCCGTGTAATGGACACAGGTCCATCTACATAATGGTAACTCCAAACCCCTGGGCATGTTTGGTATCAAACATGTCAGAATCATACCCCAATACTGCTGCCAGTATTGGTTGTATGATTCCATGCACTCTGGGGGCTCCATAGAGGACCCCCAACATTGCTCCTACCAGTCTTCTGGGGCTTTCCAGGTAGCCTGCACAGCTGCCACCCCTCAGACAGGTGTCTGCCCTCCAGCTGCTTGACCAGCTCAAGCAGAGGAAGGCAGAACAAAGGATTTCCTTTGGGAGAGGATGGCAACACCCTCTCCCTTTGGAAACAGGTGTTACATGGCTTGGGAGGGGTAGCCTCCCCAAGCCACTGGTATGCTTTGAAGGGCACATTTGGTACCCTCCTTGCATAAACCGATTTGCACCATTCACGGAACACCCGGTCCCTGCTCTGGCGCAAATCTGAACAATGGAAAGGGGAGTGACCACTCCCTTGTCCATCACTATGAGGAAACAGGGCTGATTGCAGAGATCCCCTAACCTTTCCCCCTCATTTGTCACTTTTTGCTGGTGTTTTCCACTTCACACTTCATCAAGGCTGCCTTGATGAAGTGTGAAGTGGCCTGGGCTGAACACAAACGATGTGCCTGGGGGAGGGGATCTGCCTCAGCAGATGGTGAAACAGGATGGGGGAGGGAGCACCCAAACTGGTCTTCAAAGGCAGGGAAGGACATTTGAAGCAGCCTAGGACCTCCCCATTTCCTGCAACCCCAGACAATTAGGTGCCCTCTTGATTAAATTAGGAGGGGTCAGGATAAGGGTGTGTTTAGGATTTTTAGCCACACCAGTGGGTGGGCTCAGCCAGATCTAACCTCCAAAAATCTGTTTCAGCCATGTTGGATTTTTGTGGAATGTTGCTCCCTAAGATTGAATTTTGCCACACTTCCCAGGAAGCGGTTATCAAAGGGGGAAGGAGCCTGTCTGTGACAGTCGCCCCCTGCCCCTCTTCCCCCCTTTCCTTTGACCCCCGGAACAAGGATAAATATGGAAAAGCTGCACCCGTACCTCAGGTCCCTACAAGGAAGAACATCAGACTGCGCTGCTCGACCCCTGTCCTGCACCCGGACACTGCACTCTGAAAGACTGCATCAGCTGCACACTTGAGCTTCACCACAAGAAGGACTTTGCCTGGCTTCAAGTGGTTCCAGAAGGGACTCCCTGCTTGCTACAGGTGAAACATAGCTAACCAGAGTCCCCTGCATAAAATTTTGAGAAACAGACCAGCAGACCGTTGTCCAGTGGTCATTTTGGAGTTTGAGCCAGGTGCCTTCTGGAGTCCACTCTACTGATTCCACTTCCTTGGGTGGGGGACTGCCTTTCACGTATCACTTAGTATATGGTTTGGTTTCCCCGTAACGTCTTCACTATTTGCTATTGTTTTTACTATTTGCTATTGCTTTCTATGCTAGTGACTGACTTCTAATGTGTACATAATAGTGTGTTTACTTACCTCCTACTGGAGTATTGCTTATTCAGTATTTCATTATTTGTGTTACTATAATAAAGTATGTTTGTTTTTGCAACACTGTATGGTTCTTTCATGTGTGTAAGTGCTGTGTGACTGTAGTGGTATTGCATAAGCTTTGTATGTCTCCTAGAAAAGTCTTGGCTGATCATCCAGAGAGAGCCCTGGCTTCCTAGACACTGTCTACACCTCACTAATAGGGGATACCTGGACCTGGTATAAGATTATAACACCATAGGTGCTCACCACACACCATGCCAGCTTCCTACATTGCCAAACCTTAGTAACCACCAATGGAGTACATTTTCTAACCAGGATGGCTGTGCCCCTGGAGCCTCTGTGAACGCCTGTGTGATAGGCCTGGGAGTGTCCCCTGCAGGCCAGAAATGTACAATTATTTCCCATTGAGTTTTCTGAAGGAACACAATATCTGCCTCAGTTCTCAGATTTGATTTAATGTCCGCTCCTCTTTCAATCTTGTCTAACAGGCTGTTTACATTCCAGGATAAGACCCGCAGGGTGTCCAATCTAATAGAGGGTAGCCTGTTGGCCCAAAATGTCATGGTATTCACCACTGGGAAATGCATGAATATATTACATCTGCCAGTGTGTGTATTGTGTCTATGTTGTGCTCCTCCCTTCACCTTCAAAGAACAACCCCCCCACATGAACCACCTGTTTCCCCCCCTCCACACCAACTCCCTCCCAATACTTTGCCAACCAGAAATACCTGGGGCTAAACTGTGATAGATATCACCCCTCCCCCCACACACACACACAAACCCCTCCCTCCTCAACAACTGTACTCCCTAACATGTCTGGGGACATAACCATTAACATGTGCAGTAACAAAGGTCCTCATTCTCCCTTCTACAATCCAGTACAAATATATCTCTAATGCCACAGTCAGTTGTCTTGCTGTGAAACTGATGGCAGCCCTTGTTCCTTAGCATCTTCTTGTAGCTTCGGGCTAGTCAGGGAAGTGGCCATTTCTGATGGATACAACTACCTGTGGATTCCTCACCTGATGAATACTCCCATGGCGCCAGCATTTGACGGAAATCTTCTTACTAGTCTCTGCACGTCGACGAGGACGTCACTCTAGCCCACGCGACGCCGTCTGACGTCATACAGGCAATAAGAAGTCCTCGCCGACGTGCCGATGACAGTTCCCTTTTTTCCGTGCATTCGAAACGGTTATCTTCGAGGGAGTTACTGTTACCTTCGTGGTTACAGTGTATTGTCTGCTGCGTAGTCTTCTCTGCGGTAACAATGTCTCAGAGGAAGTCGGGTTTCAAGCCCTGTCGAGAGTGTGGGGGCAAGATGTCAGTTACAGATCCTCACTCCGACTGTCTATGGTGTTTGAGCTCCGACCACGACGTCTCGACTTGCGATTCATGTCAACACATGAATCCGAAGGCCCTCAAAGAGCGCGAGGCCAAGTTATTCATGGCAAAGTCAAAGAAGAAGGAGAAACATCATAAGAAGTCTTCTTCGCCAAGGTCTCACCGGCGTCATCGAGACTCCCGGCGCCGTAGAGACTCACGACGTCACTCCAGCAAGGAGTCTCATTCGAGGTCACCTTCGGCTCGGCGTCGGAGGACTTGGGAGGTCAGCCCCACGGTCACGCCGCATCCATCGACGCCGTTGCCCTCTCCGGCGTCACCGACTTCACCTGGTCAGGCGTCAGTGATTGAGGTGGTGCAGCCTCTTGTGTTTTCTCCGGCGTCGCAGACGTCGAGGCCGGCGTCGGGGTCGCCCTCGATCCAGGCACCCCAGTATCCGGCTTTTCCCACTCCTGGAGCCGATAGTACCGCGTTTCTTAATGCGATGTATACCATCTTTCAGCAGATGGCTCCAGGAGCTGCTCCGGCTGGTCCTTCGGGGCCCTTGGCCTTTTCGTTGGGTGATCCTGCGCCTCTTCGGCCGGCACCCTTTATGCCCTTTCTCCCTTTTGGGAATGTGGGCTCGGCGCCGGTGCCGGCGTCGGTGGCCGCTCCGGTGGCTTCGGATGTTTCGGCCCCGGAGGTTGCCCCTCCGTCGAAGTCAGGATTTTGCCCTGTGACTCCGGTTGGTCCATCGGCTCCAAGACCTCGTCCTCCGGCTCCTGCCTCGGCGCCGAAGCTGCCTGTGGCGCCGGACGCGGCGTCAGATGCTTCTGGAGATCGGCGCCGTTCTTCGACGTCGGCGGAGGCCATGTCGACTCCGCGTATCGAGGAGAGACTTCATTCGAGGAGGCGTGCTCTCCGTCTTTTAGAAGAGCAAGAGTACCAGCGAGTCCTAGAGGAGGGAGAGATTGAGGACTCTGGAGACGGACTGCATGGTCTGGATACAGCCAGTGGGCTGGACACTTCCCCTGAGTGGGACCTTTCATCTCCAGGGGAATATACGGAGGAGGCTGCTTCCTTTCATGCTGTGGTGAGGAAGGCAGCGAGCTTTTTGGACCTGCCTTTGCCGGTGGCAGAGGCAAAGCAGAATTTGCTGACAGAGGTATTGCATCCGGCCTCTGCTGCAGCTGAGCCTCTCTTGCCATTTAATGAGGCTTTGCTGGATCCGGTGTTGGAGGTGTGGAAGAAGCCGGTGTCTTCCTCGGCCGTTCATAGGGCTGTGGCCAGGAGGTATCGAGCTGCACCATCTGACCCTGGCTTTCTCTCTAGACACCCTACGCCGGAGAGCTTGGTGGTGCAAGCCTCCTGTTCCTCAAAGTCAGCGCCTGGTTCCTTCCCGACGGTGCCTGGAGACAGAGACTCCAAGAAACTGGATGCGCAGTCCAAGAAAATATTTTCGTCATGCAGTTTGGCGTTGAAGGCCACCAACGCCACGTGCATTCTGGGGAGGTACATCCATGCGCTGATGGATGATATTTCGTCTTCATTCACGGAGCTTCCCCAGGGTCTTTTGGATGTGGTCTCGGACGCCCAGGCTGCCGCGACCCAGATTATCCAGTCTGGGCTGGACACGACCGACTCGGTGGCCAGGGCGATGGGCACGGCTGTGGTGGCAAGAAGACAGGCCTGGCTCCGAAACTCAGGGTTCTCTGCGGATGTGCAGTCGACCCTGCTGGACCTCCCGTTTGATGGGGACAGACTGTTTGGAGCCAAGGCAGATTCGGCCTTGGAACGATTTAAGGAGAGCAGAGCCACAGCCAAATCGTTAGGACTGCAAGCTCCTTCTTCCTCTGCCTCTTCTAGAATTTTCAGGAGGTTTCGGGGATTTGGGCGTGGCTCTTATTCCTCTTCCTTTCGGGGGAGGTTCCAGCAACCCGCCTCTTCCCTCCCCTATAGGTCATTTAGAGGGAGGGGGAGGGGTGGGGTCCGTACCAGAGGAGCCTCTCAACAGCACTCTGCCTCTTCCTCGTCCTCTGGAGGGGTGCAGCAGGGGAAGCAGCCTTAGGCTTCCACCGTTTCCCACTCACTCCTCTCCTGTAGGGGGAAGATTACAGCGTTTTCTCCACAAGTGGAGGTCTATCACAACGGACACTTGGGTTCTCGGCATTGTGGGAAAAGGCTACGCCCTTCCCTTTCGGGAGTTCCCGCCCCTCATCCCGCCCCGCCCATCTTATTGTTCAGAAGAACACCTCCTGTTGCTAGAACAGGAGGTTCAAGTCCTCCTTTCAAAGGGCGCGGTAGAGTTGGTCCCAGAGCAGGAAAAGGGTCGAGGTTGTTACTCAAGATACTTCCTGATTCCCAAAAAGGATGGTCAGTTGAGACCAATCCTGGATCTGAGGATCTTGAATTGGTTCCTCAAACAGGAAAAGTTCAAGATGCTGACCCTAGCACAGGTGCTTTTGGCGTTGAACAAGGAAGATTGGATGGTGTCTGTCGACTTGCAGGATGCTTACTTTCATATCCCGATACTCAAGTCGCACAGGAAGTATCTCCGGTTTGTGGTAGGGTCGCAGCACTATCAGTTTGCGGTCCTCCCGTTTGGTCTTACTTCAGCACCTCGAGTCTTCACAAAGGTGATGTCAGTGGTTGCGGCGGAGCTCAGAAGGAAGGGGATAGCAGTATTCCCTTACTTGGACGACTGGTTGATCAAAGCCAAGTCCCCGGAGCTTGTGTCGCATCATCTGCAGTCAACAACCCAGTTGTTGTTCGACCTGGGCTTTTCGGTGAACGTGCCCAAATCTCACCTGGAGCCCTCTCAGCGCCTCCTGTTCATAGGGGCAGTACTGGATACAACATTGAGTCGAGCCTTTCCTCCGCCTCAGCGGATTCAAGATATTCAGGAATTGGTTCCAATGTTTCGAAATGGAGCGGTAGTTCCAGTCCTCAAGGTCCTTCGTCTGCTCGGTCTGTTCGCCTCCTGCATTCTGTTGGTCACGCATGCTCGCTGGCACATGAGGGCTCTTCAGTGGTGCCTCCGAAGGCAGTGGTCTCAACACAAGGGAGATTTAGAAGGTACTGTCAAGATCTCCAGAGATGCTGCTGTGGAATTGAAGTGGTGGATTGCGGGCAACAATCTTTCACAGGGGAAGCCGTTCGCGCAGTCGCCACTAGTGGCCACAGTAATAACGGATGCCTCCACCCTAGCATGGGGAGCTCATCTGGGGGATCTGGAGATCAAAGGGCTTTGGTCTCCAGAGGAACAGGTGTTTCATATCAATCTGTTGGAGTTACGGGCTGTACGTTTGGCTCTCAAGGCCTTCCTCCCATCCCTTCGTGGTCAGTCGGTACAGGTCCTGACGGACAATACTACCACGATGTGGTACATAAACAAACAGGGAGGAGTAGGGTCGTACCTTCTCTGCAGAGAAGCTCTTCGGCTATGGTCCTGGGCAAAGGACCATCAGATTTGCTTGGTGGCAAATCATCTGGCCGGGGTCTTGAATGTACGTGCGGACAGTCTCAGTCGCCAATTCTCGGCAGACCACGAGTGGCGTCTCCATCCAGATCAAGTCTGTTTAATCTTCCAGATGTGGGGGTTTCCTCGGATAGATCTGTTTGCCACTCGGGAGAACGCGCATTGCCCGTTATTCTGCAGCCTCCAGTATCCGATGCAGGGAGCGTTGGGGGACGCGTTTCAGATAACCTGGTGCGACCAGTTGCTTTACGCGTTTCCCCCCATACCCTTGATTCCTCGAGTGTTGAGGAAAATTCGCCAAGACCGGGCCCAAGTCATCTTAATAGCTCCGGATTGGCCAAGGAGGGTATGGTACTCCGACCTTCTCCAACTCTCACTGTGCCCTCCGCTCCGTCTCCCTCTCAGGGCAGACCTCCTCTCGCAGTCGCAGGGGCAGGTTTTACACCCCAACCTCCAGAGTCTGCACCTACATGCTTGGAGATTGAACGGGGCAACCTGAGTTCCTTCTCTCTCCCGCCTGATGTAGTGGATGTTATCTTAGCGGCCAGGCGACACTCCACTAAATCTATCTACGCTAATAGGTGGTCTAAATTTGTTATGTGGTGTGGAGAGAGACAGATTGATCCCTTACATGCTCATCTGTCACATGTTTTGTCTTTTGCACTGTCTCTAGCGCAGAAAGGTTGTGCAGTAGCTACCATTAAGGGTTATTTGTCGGCCTTGTCAGCCTTCATTTGTCTTCCAGACCAACCATCGTTATTTAAATCCCCTATTGTTCTCAGATTCTTGAAAGGTCTTCTGAATCAATATCCTCCAAAACCATTCGTTATGCCTCAATGGGATTTGTCCTTGGTCCTGACTTTCCTTATGGGGTCCCCTTTTGAGCCTATGCATTCTTGCCCCTTAAGGTATTTGGTTATTAAAACAGTATTCCTGGTAGCTATAACATCTGCAAGGAGAGTGAGTGAGTTGCAGGCCTTATCGGTTAAACCCCCTTATATAACGTTTTATGGGGATAAGGTGGTGTTGAGGACCAAGGCTGCTTTCCTTCCGAAGGTTGTTTCACCCTTCCATTTGGCTCAGACAATCACTTTGTCCACGTTTTATCCTCCGCCTCATCCTTCAAAGGAGGAAGAAAGACTACATCGCCTGGACCCAAAAAGGGCGTTGAGCTTCTATATCGACAGAATGAAGGATATCAGGCTGGAGGATCAGCTGTTTGTCGGATACGTGGGCAAGAGGAGAGGAAAGGCAGTCCACAAGAGAACACTCTCCAGGTGGGTTGTTCTTTGCATTAAAATCTGTTACTCTTTGGCAAAGAAGGATCCGCCTGAGGGCATTAGAGCTCACTCCACCAGAGCTAAGTCGGCCTCTTCGGCCTTGGCCAGGGGTGTTCCTGTGGTTGACATCTGCAAGGCCGCAACTTGGTCGTCCCTTCACACTTTTGTGAAACATTACTGTTTGGACTCTGAGGTCAGAAGGGACGGTCATTTTGCACGGTCAGTGCTGCAGGATTTCTTGGTTTGACCATTTAGGCACCCACCGCCGGGCGTGGTACTGCTTTGGGACTCTATTCATCAGGTGAGGAATCCACAGGTAGTTGTATCCATCAGAAGAACGAGTTACTTACCTTCGGTAACGACTTTTCTGGTGGATACATTAGCTACCTGTGGATTCCTCACGGTCCCACCCGCCTCCCCGTTGCCTTTTTGGTCTCTCCAAGCAATCCTTGAGTGTGCTCCTTTTGGTCTTCAAAGTTGCAATACATTTTGCATGTATGATATTTGTATATATGTGTATATTTATATATAAATCTATATATATATTGGGTATATACATGATTCGTATGTATAAATATATTTATTTGTTTAAAAAAAAAAAAAAAAAAAAAAGGTTATATTAAATCTACAGCTATTTTATTGCAATGTTGTGTGATTTACAATATTAAGAGATGTTGCTTTGCTCTTTCATTGCATTGGGTTATTATTATTATTCTCATGCACGTAAAAAATGTTGGTACTGTCATCGGCACGTCGGCGAGGACTTCTTATTGCCTGTATGACGTCAGACGGCGTCGCGTGGGCTAGAGTGACGTCCTCGTCGACGTGCAGAGACTAGTAAGAAGATTTCCGTCAAATGCTGGCGCCATGGGAGTATTCATCAGGTGAGGAATCCACAGGTAGCTAATGTATCCACCAGAAAAGTCGTTACCGAAGGTAAGTAACTCGTTCGTCTCTCTACTCCTTGGTGGGCCTTTCCTCCTATGAGCTCACCCATTTCCCTCTCTACTGGTGACTTTGTTGGAGAGCCATGTGTGCCATTCTTTTGAACCTTCGTTGTGTCCATCCTCTCGCACAGGGGGTTGGGATGATTGCCGGGTTAGACGTTCTTCTATCCAGTTCCAGACTGCAGTCTGAGACTATTGTCACCAGAGCAGACTGAAATAACACAGGGTCCATTCGCCTTGCCACTCTGGGAACTGCGTCACTGTCTGCATAGTTAAGTATTTTCACAATGAAGGGTCTTGGTAGGGCACCCACTGGAGGTTTGGCCATCAGGGCCTTGTGAGCGCGCTCCACAATGAAGCATGCCGAGACCTCTTCCTTAGGGACCAAAGTGGCAAACCAGTCCCACATACATTTAGTTGGAGTGCTGCCTTGTGCCCCTTCAGGAATGCCCACCACTCATAAATTATTCCTTCTGGACCGTCCCTCTGCATCTCAAGCTCTAGCTTCTAATTGTTTCACTAAGCGTTGTAACTTCACTAGCTGTTCTTCTTGTGTCTTCACTGTATCTTCTGTTTCGGAGAGGCGGCATTCTACCTCAATGACCCTGTGGGTCGTGTTGCGGAGATCTTGCCAAATCAGAGCTAAGTCCACCTTGAGTTCTCCCATCTTGCCCTCCATAGTGACTTTTAGATCATGAATGACCTGCAAAATGGTGGCTGACTGAGCAGAATCCTCCACCGTTGGGGCCCCAGTAGCTGCACCTCCATTGTCGGACTGGACCCCTTGTTTAGCATACCTGATGATCTTCTGTTGCGCCGTTGTCAGGGAAGATTTATCACTTACCATCGTGCCCTGCAGGTCACTACTCAGGCGCTCCGTTTACCTGAATACAGAGAGACAGAGTTAAAAAAATGTAAGTGGGCCCTAGCGATCCCGCAGTCCCAACACCAGTAGCCAACACAAGTGTTTTATGGGCACCTTAAAAGGGATTTTCCTCCTGAAGCACGCTGTAGTGGTAAGTACCCTCCTCCAGCACATATGGCCCCCAACCTCGCCGTCCCAGCTGCTCCTCCACACTCCCAATGTCTCTGCCAGAGCAAGGGAGAATTCAACTCCAGCACACTCCAGCCCAGCTTCTGGGGTATTCTGTTCTGCTGCTCCTAGGTATTGCCCCTACTGGTGAGAGCTTGTGGTTTTGAAGGGAGGAGGAGAGTGGCCAAGTTGTCGGCTCCCACGTGTGCACTGCCAAAAGCTGGCCGCCCGCCATGCCAGTCCGAGAGGGCATCGGTGATCATGTTCCCCTATGTGCCCTGTTGTTTTGAATAACAATGGTCCTTCTATCTTCCTGGCTTCCTTCAGAGCAGCAGTTTTCAGGGTCTGCGGAGTGTAGGAAAGTACCATTTTTCTTGGCATGTTACCCCCATTTTTACCTGTATGTCAGTATGTTTTTGCCTGTCTCACTGGGATCCTGCTGGTCAGGACCCTAGTGCTCATAGTTTATGGCCTAATGTGTGTGTCTGTATAGTGCTTGACTGTGTCACTGAGGCTCTGCTAATCAGAACCTCAGTGCTTATGCTCTCTCTGCTTTTAAATTTGTCACTATAGGCTAGTGACTTCATTTACCAATTTCAGTTGGCACACTGGACCCCCTTATAAGTCCCTAGTATATGGTACCTAGGTACACAGGGCATTGGGGTTCCAGGATATCCTTATAGGCTGCAGCATTTCTTTTGCCACCCATAAGGAGCTCAGACAAACCCTTTCACAGGACTGCCACTGCAGCCTTCGTGAAATAGTGCACACACTATTTCACAGCCATTTTCACTGCACTTAAGTAACTTATAAGTCACCTATATGTCTAACCTTCACTTGCTGAAGGTTAGGTGCACAGTTACTAAGTGTGTCCCCTGCTCTGCCGCGAAACTGGACAAAGGAAAGGGGAGTGACCACTACCCTGTCCATCACCACCCTAGGGGAGGCGGCCAGAGCTCCTCCAGTGTGTCCCAGACTTCAGCCATCTTGCTTTGCAAGGCGTGGGGGCACTCTGGAGGGCTCTGAGTGGCCAGTGCCAGCAGGTGACGTCAGATACCCCTCCTGATAGGTCCTTACCTGATAAGGTAGCCAATCCCCCTCTCAGGGCTATTTAGGGTCTCTCCTGTGGGTTCTCTTCAGATTCTACTTGCAAGTTTCCAGCAAGAATCCTCTGCAACTACTACTTCATCCTCTGGCCTCGGATCAACCGCAGCCTGCTCCAGGAACCACTGTAACAGCAACAAAGTATCCACACAGGATACTTTTCTTCTGCAACTTCAGCTCCAGCCAGCAACTGCAACAGTTTCCACAGTGTGCACGCTCTGAGGACTCCCTGTCTTCATCCTGCACCAGAAGGACCGAAGTAATCTCCTGTGGGGTGACAGAGTCACTCCCCTGCTCACGCAGGCACGTGCCAAGTCGACGACCGGTACTCCTCTCACAGCGACGAGCGTGTTCCTGGAAACACAGAGGGTGGATCCCATTGACACAGTCTGTCCAGAGGTCCTGCTGATGCAATTTGGAGGAGGTAAGACCTTGCCTTCCCTGACAGCGACAGTACCCTTGTGCACTGCGTCTTCCTCACCTTCTGAGGCCTCTGTGCACTATTTGCAAAATTTCTTCGTGCACAGCCTGGCCCAGGTCCCCAGCACTCTATGCTGCGAGCCTCAACTCGCTGAGTTGACCTCCGGCAGCGTGGGACCCTTCTTTGCAGTGTCCTGGGACTCCCGCAGGTGCTGTCTGGTGTCCTGAGGGCTCTCTAAAGTGCTGAGAGCCCCCTCTTCCTATCCACACAGAGTTGAGGCCCCCAGGTCCCTCCTGGGTCCAGCCAGCGCCATTTTGATGCAAAACGCAACTTTGTCATAACCAAGGCTTGTTGGCGACTTCCAACACAAAATCATGTCTGCATCCATCTTCACGTCGTGGGGCATACTTTGCATCATGCAGGAACCTGCTGGCATCTTCCTAGGGTGCATTCCTGCAGTCTTCATCCAACTGAGGACTCTTCTTTTGCACCCCCTTCTGGGTTGGCAGGGGCTCCTGCCCTTCCTAGAACTTCTTTCGACTTCTGGACTTGGTCCCCTTATTTTGCAGGGCTTCAGGTCCAGGAATCCGCAGCTGTTGTTTGCAGACTTGGTTGGTTAATGCAATAATCCATATCACGAGGTGTAGTGTGTCCTAAGGAAACTTGCAGTGCTTTACTCCTGCTTTTCTGGGGTGGGGTAACTTACCTTTACTGTATTCTTACTCTCCCAACGATACTGCACACACTACAATTGTCTAGGGGGGAATTGGTTATACGCATTCCACTTTCTTAGTATATGGTTTGTGTTGCCCCATACCTATTTTCTCCCATTGCATTCTATAGTATTTCCTATTGTTTGCAATATCCTATGTCTAATTACTTGCCTTATTTTGGTGTCTAGTGTACACCTTGTGTATAATACTTACCTCCAGAAGGAGTACTGTCTCTAAGATATTTTTGGTACTGTCTCACCCAAATAAATACCTTTATTTTTTGGTAACACCGAGTATTGTCTTTACTTGTGTATAAGTACTGTGTAACGATGAGTGGTATTGCATGAGCTTGGCATGTCTCCTAGTTCAGCCTAAGCTGCTCTGCTAGAGCTACCTCTATCAGCCTAAGCTGCTAGAACACTACTACTTCACTAATAAGGGATAACTGGACCTGGTATAAGGTGTAAGTACCCAAGGTACCCACTACAAACCAGGCCAGCCTCCTACACTGAGTCCAGGGCATCAAATGACTCATTCAGGGCCCTGCCCAGGCCTGTCACCATGCTTCAGGGAAATCCGGCCGACCACTGAGCACAAGTAGGCCACAGGGAACTCAGCCCACCAGCCTCAAGGCCTCTCCACACAGAATATGGTCTTACCGGGCAAGAACAACCCGCCAACGCCAAAGCTCCAGCATCCCCCCATCTCCCAGGCTCAGCTTCCTTGTCCTGTAGCAAGGCAGGTGTGGCCTCTCCCGCAGCGCGCCCTCCGATGCACGCTCCAGCCAGAGCTGTGGGTCCCTCCCCTCCGCTGAGGGGTTCTACGGATCACCTCCTGGCTCTTCTATAGTTCCGTGTATGTAGGTCCTGGGGGGTCATTGGTGTTATCAGCCCCTCGGCACACACGTGGCTGCCACTCCCAGGGCTGACCTGAGCTACTACGCTCTCAGTCCGGGTTGGCCTCCAGCAGAGTCAGGCTTCTTTCGGTTATGCCCAGCCAAACTTGCGCTGCTTCCTTCCCTCTGCCCCCAGAATTGAGGATATTTATATTTCAGACGGTTTCCCCCGCATCGGGGAGTCGATGGGGAATAAAATTTGTAACACTGTGCCAGATTTCTGAATAGATGATGGGGGATTAAGTTAGAGAGTTACTGGAGCTTCCCTAGGTTGGGGCCATTTTAGTTGCTGGTCGGTACAACCCCCATGACTTGGGATTTTTAAAGAAAGCCCTGTCCACTTCTAAGGCGATACACAATCTCTTTCCACAACATTCCTCTTTTTGGTATACTATATAAATAACCATCTTCCTACAAAAAGTATACTACTGAAGTGCCCCAAGAGTTCACCTTGTGTCAGTGAGTGCCACACCTGTCGTCGGTATTGTGTGTCAGAAAGTATACATAAACTGGCGGGAAAGTGAAGCCAGACTCTCAAACCATTGATGCAAGCGGAAAGAATCAGCATATGCCAAAAGATGCATTCCCCAAGACTAACCAGAAGGTGTTCAGTGGAGAAAATAATAGCAAATCGGGAAAGTGAAAGCCCGTTTCTGTAAAGAAATGAGGCCCATAAACTGTCTAACAATTGGTTGTTGCAAGGAGGCTAGTGCCATTACCCTGAAGTTAGAGAGCAACATACCTTAAGTAAATTAACTCGGTCACTGCGAAAAATAATGTGTATCGCCCTGATAGGAAAAAAACCTTTCTAAAGGGCCAAGCAGGGTCCCAAATCTCAAGTGGAAATAGAAAAAAGGACCCAATCTGACTGAAGAATGACAAGGTTCCTAACAGGTAAAAGATCATGCCTCCTGTAGCCTTGTACTTAGGTTATTAACTACCACTTTGACATTGACCACGTTGGGTTCTTTTTTCTATTTCCACTCCATATTTGGGCCCCTTCTTGGACCTTTAGCAAGGGATTGGGGTAATTGGGAGGACAATGATTCAAGTCTCTTTGTAGGGCCCTCCAAGCATGTCCTATATACTCCCACATATTGGAAGTCTCCTAGAGCCAACATCATTTCAGAGTAAAAGATTGTTGTGTTTGCAGGTCCTAGATGATATTGAAGGGGGCAATGATTCTGATCTCTTTGTAGGGCCGTCCAAGAGTGTTCTATACACTCCCACATATTGGAGGTCTCCTAGAGCCAACATCATTTCTGGGTAAAAGATGGTTGTGTTTGCAGATCCTAGATGAGGATGAAGGATCAATTTGGACCAGTTAATTTTAAGGCCAAGAAAATTATCCAAAGCGATCGGGCATTCAACACATCTGTGGGACTGAACTCTGGGTGTCCCCCAAATAAATACGCAGATTATCGGCATATGGGAAGATCCAGTCTTCAATCCCATTTCCCAAGTAGAAGTCTGTTAGGAAATGGTCCACTCTCAGAATCCCAGACAGCAATTCAATGACTAAGACAAACAGCAAGAAGAAGGGCAGGCAACCCTGCCAGGTCCCTTTCTCAAGTGGGAAAGGTTCAGATATGATGCCATTAGGACAAATCGTGGCTATTCGAAATATGTGTGATACATAGGCATTGAAGAGAAATTTGGAGCCAATGCCAAGATTTCAAGGACTACAGAGAAAAACACTTCTTTCCAACCAAATTGAATGCCTTTTTGACATCCACCTAGAGGGAGGCAGTGGCCGGTTTAGGTGGGACAAGAGACTGAAAGTTTTCTGACGATATCTGATATATTATGACAGATGGATCGATCTTTTATAAATCCAGTTTGTTCAACATGGACCAAAGGGCGGATGTTTGGTAAGTGGGAGTTGGAAAGCACTTTCACTAGTATTTTAGGTTGGTATGATGCACACTGGTCTGACGGCCTACCGGTTTCAAAATGTGCCCCCTTCTAAGTCTAGAGGCAGCTTGCTGTCTTCTGGTGCCTGTCAAAACATGTCAGTGAAGTGTGGCAATAGTTTAGAGAAGAGGAGCACATTAGGCCTGATGGTCTTACCTGAGGAGAGTTGAAATATTGCATTGGCTACTTTTCTTTTTGTTTGTTTTTTAAATCTTTTTATTGAAAAATGCTCAATAATAATTATACATGTTATTACATGATACATTATTTCTTACATTATATGGGGTAGTGCCAGCACATCTCTGCTGGACAACATTCTAGGACATACCCTGTGCCTTTATGCTTCCTGTGCGTCCCCAAGGTCTATCATTCGATAAGGACCGGTTGCCAGTATCCCCTTGGGCCATACATCTCTACATTCCCCGGTAGGTATTCCATCCTCCCCATACCTTATCCCATTTACTTGGGCACCCCCTACTGAGGTATGTGCATGCTCAGCTCTTTGACACCAGTCCAGGTCTATTTCCGAGTCTGATACCCAAGGCGACTATGGGGAGCCCCAATGTCTAGCTATATTATGATTTGCCACTATCGCTACAAGTGCTGACCAGATTTTCTTGTATCTGGGCCATTGCACCTCACCAGTGAAATTCAGTAGAAACCATTTAGCCTCCAGAGGAACCGCCAGGCCTGTGATCCGACTCATTATACCTGCTAACTTCCCCCAGTATTCTTGGATTTTGGGGCATCCCCTATGTGGATAGAAACATTGGAGTACTCACTCTCCCTATTCAATGCAGCATAGTCCTAGAATAGTATACCAATGTTAGATTTTAAGTTGTACCGTTCTGAAACGTGTACAGATCACTATTTCCCTAGGACTCTGTAGTGACTTGACCCAATCCTCATTGTCCAACTGCCATATATTTTGGTCCCAGACTGCCCGCAGTTTTCCCACCTGGTCTGAAGCATTATTTATTAGTTTCCTCCATAAAACGAGATTGCCCTTTCGGTCAGGGGGTCCGATAACAACCGGTCCTCTAGTGGGGTAGCCGATGGCAACTGTTCCCCCTCCACTATGTGGCAACGAAGCGCATGTGCCACCTGCAGGTATCTGTATCTTTCGGTATAGTACAACTTGAGTTCTGCTTGTAGTGTTTCGAATGTAATGTATGCCTGGTCCTCCCAGATATACCCCAGCTTCTCTATGCCAATTAGCGCCCATTTCAAGAAGCTTTGCAGCCGACCCACCTCTTTGAGCAGTTCACTATTCCATAACAGGGTAAGCTCTGTCAGTTTACCCTCCCAACCCGAATATCTGTCTGCTTCCCTCCATGCCTGTACCACCGCCTAAGTATGGAAGGCCACGTTCGTTCCCGTGCCCTCTGATGAAGGCGAAGCAAACCACCAGCAGGGCCCATGATTATTCTATCTACCAGGTAGGCAGGCTCCTCTGTCCTCATGTATCCATGCATTCACTACCACCAGTTGGGAGGCCCAGTGGTATTGCCAGACGTTTGGGGCCACCAGTCCTCCCTCATAGACACCCCTCTGCAGCTTGCTCAGTGCGATATGCAAAGCACCCCCGCTCCAAAGCAGATGGCACAATTCCCGATCTAGCTCCTGGAAAAAGTCTGGGGAACTTTATATGGCGCATTTTGAAGGATATTTAGCACACGTTGGAGGGTCATCATTTTAAAGTGGGCTGCTCTCCCCATTGACGTGAGTTTGAGCGCCAGCCAGTGGCGTACATCCCGACGGAATCACTCTAGCTGCGGGAACAGGTTTCTGTCTAAAAAGTCCCTAGGTACCTGAAGCCGTGTGTCTCGATGGATGCCGCACGCTGCCTCAGCAGTCCCGGCATTCCAGCCCATGGGAAAATCAAAGATTTCCCCCAATACAATATTACCAAATAACCATTTTTTAGATAGATCTGTTCTGTTTTGCAAATACTCTGTGTGCTTTCAGAAGTGGCTACTGTATACAGCATAGCATGTGTGCTGTACCAACTGCTATGCACATGAGTGTTTGAGGGGCACATCCTTTTCTGACCGAATCAAAATGATATTCCTGGATAGGGCATGCAAAGTTAGGTTACTCTTTGCTGCTGTCCTTATAGGAATTACATATTTCCACTAATTCTAAAGGTGTATAACTTGTTTGTGAATGTCTGTGCTTAATAAGGTGGTTTGATAGGACAGTTTGGGTTATATTAGTAGCCTATTCTCCCCTTTCTCATTGTTCTCCTGATTGCTTTTCTGCAGGAGAACTAGTAGTGGAAGCTGGGCTCGTATTTAGAGTTTGGCAGCATTTTTCACTTTGTTGCTACTCTTGAGTTACACAAGTTGTGGAAGGGAGGCAGCTAAACGTGAGAGTAAGGAAAGGTTATTTTCATCTAAAGCAATTTCTGTACTGTTAATATTGGGTCCATTAGTAATCACTCACAGATTTCCACGTCTGCCCCAGTGAAACTCTAACTATCAACACTTTATAGTATTTGCACAGAAAGCAAGAAAGACTCAAAAGTAGAGCTTAATTGTCACAGAAAACGTGTTTTCTGGCATTATTGTAAAATTGTTTCTGGGTAGACATAAAATAGCACCCACTTGTGGTTTAACAGTAACTCCAATGGGCTGCGTTTCCGTCTCTCCAGGGTAGCCTCCATTTTGCACTTCTTTGTGGTTTAACAGTTCTCCCAGTGGTTTGCCCAACTATAACTCCCCCCAGCTGCCTGGCAGACTCAATATAATTTCCCTCTTTGTTTAACAGTGCATCTAAGAGGTTGCACCTTCCAATACTTTTGTGTGGCTTAATAGTGCCTTGAACGGGTTTGCATGACTGTCACTCAGGGTTAGACTCTATACAATACTCATTGGTGGTTTAACAGTACCACTGATGTATTGCTTTTCTATTGCTCCTCTCTCGCTCTGCTGTTTCTCCTTTGTCGATCCTGGGTGGACTCCTAATAACAACCGTTGATTGGTTAACAGTGCTTTCAATTGGTTGTACCAAGGAGTAACGGAGGAACCCTCAAATTACTCTCATGATGATCTAATAGTATCTAAAAAGGTTGGGTTCTTCTGACACTGCTCAGCTAAGGCTATTTACCATACTGGATCCCACTGATCCACAGCAATGTAGTTTCAGTAAGATACTGCCCACCCTAAAAGAAGAATGCACAGCTGCATATATTCTCAAGCTTGCTGCCATACCCATCCGTATGCACAACAACATTCAGCACACTGTGCAGAAACTGCATCAACAAACCTCAACACCTCCCCAACATATCCCATATAAGCCAAACCACAGACACCACCCAACAAACGATGCATTCTGATGGGCGGCCAATTACTTTTTGCAAATCAGAGATCTTCGGAGATTACATTGCCAGGGGTATGATCCACTTCATAAATATTGCAATAAGACGACCGGGCAAAGAGTTTTAGACTTTGTAAGGTGATAGAAAGCACGACAGAAGTACCAATACCATAGTTTCGATCAATTTACATAATTGGAAAATGGGCACATATTCCTTGCACAATGTTAGCATGTATGTTAGTACTGAAGTTTATGATTAAAGCTGTTTTTATGCATGCACTAACTGCTGAATTGAGATTCATACTTTTTCCATGGCAGATGCTGTAAATATTTTGTTGGTTTTAATTTGAAGTCGCAGTCTATAGAAGCTGAAGAAGTGAAGAAAGTGCTAAATAAGAAAATCATGGATTTGACCTCAACGGTGTCAGAGCAATCGTCGAAAATTGCAGGGCTGGAAAAGATTCTATCTGAGAAGGAGCTGGAATTTTTACGTTTACGAGAGGTGATATCTACCGTTGGGGCAGAAAAGGAAGCCCAAATCACTGCCACAAATATGATGAAGGAGGAGCACAAACAGAGGCTTATAGAGTTACATCAAGAAAAGAATAAAGAAAAGGTATGGACCATACATGGACTCTTTACTTCGTGTATTTTTAAACGTTTGTGTCCTCCCATTTCAGTTCACCTGCCAACTGTATTTTTTTTTAATCCTCTCTAGGTTCATTTTCTATTCCTCATATATTTTCTATTCACCTACTTCCTGCATTTCGCCTCACTGTTTTCGTTTGCTTGCAACCCAAGTGCAAGGTTTCCTCATGAGAGGTTCTGTTGGCAGTATCTCCCTTCTGTTTCCTAATGCAAATTTCTCCCTTCTTTTACATTCTGGACCTCACTTAGCTTTCATTCACTTTATCTCTATTTTTCTATTTGATCCTCTTTGACTTCTCCTCACCTTCACTTCTTTTCAGTTCTTCACTTCTCTGGTTTTCCATTTACAGTTTTTTGCTTTGGCCTTTACAGTGACATTAATTTAATTCTAGCTATGTTTCCCTATAGCTATTGTGATGTATTTAAATGCTGTGTGCTTTGATGCTCTGGTTTATATTTTTTAAATTGTTTCCCCGAACAAGAACCACTCGGCTCCTCTTTAGGGAGGAATATTTCACTCAGGACTGAGGATTACCATCTGACCCCCATTTACTAGTAAATGTGTTTTATTCACACTGGAGACACAGCTGACAATAGGGTGGGCTACGTATCTCCCGCACAACCTTTCTAAATTACCACAGCTGGCCTGAGGCAAACCACACTAGATTTCAGGATTCAAACTGTCCATACAAATCACTCTCTCGCCTGTATCTTCTCAACAATATTGTGTGATAGGTCATACAACGGTAGAGCTCATTTGGACCCATCTCCACAATATAAAAGCAGTGACTACTTATTTGCTTCATTGAGACTATATTTTAACACATTTGCTTTTTCTTTGACTTCACACTTAATGAATGAACTTTGCAATAGCTCTCGACTAATTGTGCTTGATCAGCGGGTGCCATGAGATTGGAAATCAATCTCTTTGTAATCTTTGACCATTAAAATGATTCTAGGACATGTGCAGAAATTCATTATAGCATCGTTGTTGAAGCTTTAGTGAAGTATACCTTATGGTGTTTTCACAGATTACCTTCTTTCCCTGAGAAAACTTTTTGGTACACCTTGAACATGATCTCCATTTAAGACACTGAAATGGGATATGGGAAACTGGCAAATGACAGCTGATGTAGCTCCTATTTCAGCTATTATTTGCTTGTTTGTTTTATTCAAATAACTTGAGAGTGAAGGCTGTCCATCTGCATCTAAAGGGATCTCCAAGACGCATGTTTCAATGTTGTGATTTATATTCAACGTCCTTGATTTTATTTCTTTGTTTTTAAATTGCAAGTTTTAAACGTTTTTCATCATTACTTCAGCCTACGTTCTCTATATGTCCGTAGTGTTAACCCTTTATATTTACCTCTTTCATTGTAACAGCTTCTGATGCTTTTTACACATTTACCCCCTTTGACTTAATTACAAATTTTAAGAAACTTGATAACATTTGCTTAGAAGGTCACGTTTCTTCTCTTTTGAGGTATTTTCCTTTCCTTTCCTTTCTCCAAGGCCATTGAGATCTCCAGGCTTTATCTTTCTGATGCTAACACATGTGTTTTATTAGCATAACCCTGCAAAATCTTTGAGGATTTCTTCCAAAGTGATAAAAGCCCATTATGCATAATGTGCTGTTTTGACCATATTACTTTACCTAAATCCAGCTATAGGGGGTCATTATGACCCCGGTGGTCGGTGCTAATGTGGCGGCAGTACCGCCAACAGGCTGTGGTACTTACCGCCACATTATGACATTGGTGGGTTGGCTGAAGCCAACCCGCCAATGTACCACTCCGACCGCCATGGCGGTAGCAGCTGCAGGGCTGAGATGAGAATCTCCAGCCCAGCAGCCGCCATTGTGCAGCTGGCCGTATTATGTCCCTGCCTACCACCATGGTTTTTGTGGCGTTCGTAATGCCACGAAAGCCATGGCTGTAGGCCCTATCAGTGACAGGGAATTGCTGCCCTGTCACTGATAGGAGCCCCCCCCCACAAAAAAAAAACTCCCCAGTCACCCCCAACCCCCTCTACAGCCACGCCCCCCAAAACACACACACACACTCATCCACACATACTCATCCACACATACGTACACACATGCATGCATTAATTCACGCACACATCCGCACACACACATAACATACATGCCGACATGCATTCACATTACCATACATACACGCACTCACGCACATTAATCGCCCCCCCCTTGTCGGAGACTCGACTTACTTAGATCGAGGGGGTCGTCCGGCAGGGGACGGAGCACTGATGCAGCCCGCAGCGCCGCCAGCAGAACACCGCCAGGCCGTATTATTTGTCATAATACGGCTGCCGGTGGTCTACTGCCGTGGCGCTGCTCGTGGTAGCAACGCCACCTTACTGCCATCCGCCAGTATGGCCACATCTGGATTTCCGCCCTTCTTGTGGTGAAAATCCGGCTGTGGTCATATTATGGTGGATGGAGGGTAGCCGCGGCAATGGTCTTTTTGCTGCCAACACCGCGGCGGTAGGCGGTTTTTACCACCAGTGTCTAAATGAGGGCCATAGTCTTTTAAACCAGAGCACCAGATGGGTTTATTGCAAGGCCTGGATGTAAAGGTGTCCATCACAAGGATCTCCACATTGCACTTTGCTGCCTGAGCTGTTCCTATGGTTGAGTGAGTGATTATTAGATACTCCCTGAGAATGTGCTTCTGCACTGATTTGCATTGAGTAGATACAACCAAGAGAAATGTGCATGAGAATTTTGGAATTGGACTATTTGGCATTAATAATAAACATAACTGAGCTTCATTTGATCTACTTGAACATTAAAAGTGCCAACAACTAAAGACCTGTAAAAGAATGTGAGTGACCATAATTGCTTACTAAGAAAGTATAGTTTAGGCTGTGAACGTGACATGATATTTCTTTAGCGAGAAGCATTATGGGGCTGTTGTTCTAGTGCATTCTCTGATAATGGGTTGCAAGATATAGTGGACTGTGACAATGTTTTAACATGTTTGTGGTCTTCAGCAGGAGAAGTTGGATGGCAAATATTTGAGATGCTTATTGGCGCTCTACACTCATAGAGCAATCAAGCCAGCTATGGAATGCATCTCTTTGATTTGAACATAGTGAATTCCGTGGGCTTGAGTGCATGGGGTTGGTGTCAGAGCTGAAACATCTTAAAGAGTTGGTGCTGATGCGGACACTGCCATTAACTTGGGAGCAACAGTACTCTGGGGAAACATGTTTTCCTGTTTTGATGCAAGACGTGCTCATTGAGTGAGAGGGAAATTGTGTATTATTCTTAATACAACCCAAAGGCCCACAGTGTGTTATCTGTGCAGTCATAGAAACAGGAACAGCAAGTGAAGATAGCTCTCTGACCTAGAGGAGAGAATCCGATATTGTAGAACTGGGACTGTACGTGCTATAAAGGTATGTTGAAACAATGAAGAAATGTAAACTGGACTTTTCCAGATAGCCCAAACACTTACCAATCATACACTAGTTCTGAAACTTCCCAGCCCCATCTTAACCAGCACAAGGGTTTTGCTTCTAAGAATACCTTAATTAGTTTTTCTCTTACGTGGAGCATGTAGACATAGTCATTTGGCAAGCACATGGAACAGTAAGTTCGATGCAAGAAGCCAGCAGTTGATCCTCAATGAAGAGCATTTACTTCCCAGGTGAATTAAGTTTATAAAACTTGAACTGAAAGATTAGGCTGTTCTACCTAACCCCCTGACTGGTGCAAACAGTTGTAGAATGAAGGAGGATTTGCTTAGAGCCATTGGGGTGAGACCCGAGCGGGACTACTCGGATATGTCTGCTCCTGTGCAGTACATCTTTTTCTCAACTAGTAGCTTATGCCCTTGACTCGGATTGATCTTGAACGTGCTAGAAGTCAAGCCTGATAATTATTGCTGATGGAAGCTAATAATTACGCCAGTAAGTCTGCATAGCAATATAAGTTATTGAATCTAATCTAGACGGTGTTGGTAATGATTAGATGATGAAACTGTGGCAGAAGGTCACTCTATGCAAGAACATGATCGCAAAGCCCAACCGTCATATATACAGTTTGAATGAGCTTTGTGGCATGAAAGTTTTAATAGTGGTGCGTGGTAGAAACTAGACTTAGAATTCCACCTGGGACAGCAAAATGTGGCTTACAGGCCGTACTGGACTTGTCTATATGGCCGATTTGAGTTTGCTTGGTTTGGCACATCAACTATTTCCAGAAATGATGCTTGATTTGTTGTGTGATTGCTAGATGGGTTGTTACTTTTTGGTATGAGTTTTTGCAGCATTTTTAAACAATCCTTGGTGGTGCATTAAGTCGGTCTCTTCTTTTGGCACTGCTTGATATCAAAGGGCAGAACTTGACATTGCTTGTGAATAATGAGAACAACCAAAACACTAGCTGCTGTTGTCCCCCCCACTTGTGTGTTTCAGCAATATTTTTCCACAAAATGAGTCCTTGCATCAAAAATGGACACAAGGACGCATTTCACGCTAAAATATACCTCTAAATAATGGCTGTGCATTTTGCATAACTACGTCAGGGGTGTGGAATTTATTAAAATATCTACTTGTCCACGGGACAGGTTGCTTCTCAAATCTACTTGTCCTGTAAAAAGATCTACTTGTCCCTTTGGTGCCATGTAGTGTGGTGCCAAATTATAGCAGCAATCTCATTATGTAAGAGCTCTGATAATAGCCTCTCTGATTATGCCAGGGCTACTACCATAGTAGGGCTTGAATACTAGCAGTTTCAATCCCTACTGTAGCAATTTCCTTATTTTTCCACCTTTCTGCAGATCTGCATACTGGGGCTGGAGGAAGCAGTAAGCAATAGTTCCAGGGCTGGAATGCCTTTGAGTCTGCAAACCTACTAACCTGCATGTTTTAAAGATTTTCACCAGCTTCTCTCTAATATTTTCCCATAATAAGAAAGGTTGGACATTTACTCCTGACAATGGCAGAATTAGAACTTCTTCCAGGGTTGGGAAGAAAGTGGCTGGAGGGAAAATGAACTTGCAAATGCTCAATAGATTTTCACATGAGCAAATCTACACATGCGTATTTACCCATGCTAAAATACAGTTCACAAATATTTTATAGGGGTACGACATATACCATGGGTGCACTTTTGTGACTTTCTTTAAGAATTTGGGGCCACATGTAGGTAGGTTCAAATTTGTGACCCGCAAATTGCGAGTCGCAAATCCGAATGTAGGATGGTGTCCCTGACACCATCTGTGATTCGCAAGGGCTTCTCAAATGCTCACCTCATGAATAATCATGAGGTGGGTCGCAATTTGCGACCCCCTTGCGAATGGCGGCCTCACAGGGATGGTGGCCTGCTGGAGACAGCAGACCACCATGTCTGTGACTGCTTTTCAATAAAGCAGTTTTTTTTTTTTTTGTAATGCAGCCCGTTTTTCTTAAAAGAAAACGAGATGCATTACAAAAACGAAAAATGAAACGTTTTCGTTTCATTTTTTCAGAGCGGACCACTGCCTGCTCTGAAAAAATGTTTACAGTGACATTCACAATGGGGAAGGGGTCCCAGAGGGACCCCTTCCCTTTGGTGAAAGTGTTAGCACCCATTTGAAATGGGTGCAAACTGAGATTGGTTTGCGCCCGCATTCGCAAAACAATCCTACATTGCACTGCGAGTCGCAATTAGGAAGGGAACACCCCTTCCTAATTGCGAGTCACAAACCCGTTTTGCGATTCGGTAACCAGGTTACTGAATCGCAAAACTGGGTTTGTGCATCGCAATGTACTTTTTGCACATCGCAAACAGCGAAAGTCGCTGTTTGCGACATGCAAAAAGCTACCTACATGTGGGTCTTGGTCCCTAATTAGGTCTGGTGTTAACAATGATATTTTGTTTTTATTAAACTTCTATTTCTCTCTCTTTCGGCTGGCTTTACTGTGAGTGATCGCATTCTTCTCTTCCACAAGGAGCATATTGGCACACAAAGTAGTTTTGTTCAGTGTCAGGAACTACAGTGGCAATCAGTGACGTAATGAAACTGGAGGGTGCCCCTTTGCAAAGAACATGGAGGAGCCCCCTCTCCAGACTCACTCAGGGCAGGTGCTGTGCTGAAGGGGCCCCCTGGAGGGCGGCTGCGGGGCCTTTGTTATGCCACTGGTGGCAACATGTGCTTTTAGAGTTCAAAAACGTTTTTTTTTTTTTTTGCCAGTGTTTGTTACAATGTTGAGGACCTGGTAGCTCCCACAACAATAAAGTGTTACAAAAGCCATGTCAAAACAAGACACGCATTGATGAAACTAAAAGACTTATAAAAATATGTCAGATCAGTTGGCTTTGTCAGTGTTTGTTTATTTTCATGCTTCCCATAATCGTGTTGAAAATGGTTACACTGATTTTCCATTAGAAATATTTTTGAGAAATACTAGCATGCATCAAAACATTTTACTAAATGACACTTCATTTGCATATAATCAGAGAGCATTCTGGGAGCATTATACTTAGCCTCATAGCCTAAACTTTTCAAACATGTGTATACACGTTTTTTTTTTTTTTGTACTGGAACCAACGTCAGTAGTGAAGTGTGACATTAAAACATTTATTTACAGCACTCACCCTAATAATGAAGGTTTTCAAATAATGAACCATAAATACAAGTTCGAACAACATTATCTCTTGGAAACACATTACCTCAACTGCAGAGAGTTCCACTCTCTGTAAACAGGCAGCCAAAGGGTTTGTGCTGCAGAGGGTTGGGTCTACTTGTCCCAAGGACAAAGTAAACATAAAATCTTGTTGCCCTTGACCCCAAACAAGATGTCCCGGACGGGTCCTCAAATTTCACATAATTATGTGAAAGCAATTAATGGAAATTCCGCAACCCATTAGTATAAAAAAAAAAAAAAAAAGGAGAAATGTACAAAACTTAATACTATTTGGTAAATAACCCTAATTTAGTTTTAATATGATATAGGGTGGGATGTGATGCATGCTAATCCTTTTTAACCTTTTTGTGCACCTATACCATTGTATTTTAAATAAATAAATTAGTTTAAAACAAGACCCAGAGGGCAAAACATTTCTAATTATAGCCTTTGTTGAAGTGATTCTCTCTCTATGGAAATTGGCTGAGAATAGGTGGGAACATTTATATCCTTGAGATGGCAAGCTGAATGTTTGATGGGGCTCATTTCAGAATGGTAAATGAGGGCCCCTGGTAGGTAAAATCAGAGGTAAATCATTACCTGCCTGTATCCTTCACCGTGATTAAACTGTATCCAGTGCGTCATCAAGTTCAAATGTAAATGATCCAATCTAGTGATGTCTTGATAACAAAGGTTAACATTTTCAGATGACCATTGTCGTAGGACTCATTGGAACGAGACTGCTGGATTCGAGCAGCAATACCACCGCTTATAGGTAACTAGGTCACTCCCACAACGGTTGCCAACTGTCGACCTAACCCTTTCGGCTAGCACGCAGCACCTCACACAAACCTAGGGAGTAAAGGTGATTTGTGGCAGCCTGACCCATGACACTGTGACCTCCCAGGAAAAAAAATATATATATATATATATATATATATATGTCCATTCTGACATCTAGTGTTGGGCTCGGAGTGTTACAAGTTTTTTTTTCTTCGAAGAAGTGTTTTCGGAGTCATGGTATCGAGTGACTCCGCCTCTCGGTTCCATTGTGCATGGGCATCGACTCCATTGTTAGATTGCTTTATTTTTTCGCCGTCTGGTTCGGACGTGTTTCCTCTGGCTCCGAAATTTCTATTCGGAAAACTTTAGAAAACCCTCCCTTTCGTTGGTATTGTCTCGATCGCATTCTCCATCTAGCGTCGAAGCGGTAGTACCGTCGGAAAATCACTTTGTTCACCCTTCAGGCGCGCGCCCAACTCTAGCCTATTCGGCCGACCGCGTGGAGAGCCTGATGGATGGGACTCCATTCCGTTTCTGCCCTCGTGCCACGCCAATTACCCATACAAAGACCAGGATTTAGTTTGCAACCTGTGCCTTTCTCCAGACCATCGGGAGGAAAATTGTGAGGCCTGTGGATCGTTTCGATCAAAAAAGACTCAAAGATCGAAGAGCAAGAAGGCTTGAAATGGCGTCAAAGAGCAGTGAACATCTCGACGTCACCGAAGAAGAGCAGGTGCAGACAGCCGTCTCTATCTGAGACACAGACTCCAAGCAGGAATCGGAAGATGACAGATCCATCACAGCTGGCCAGCATGTGAGTACGTCTGCCCCTGCACCCCCACACAAGAAACATCTTATGGCCTTGTTGCACCACTGCCAGAAGGCCATGGTTCGGCCTGAGATAAGACTGTCGGCGACCGACCTCTGGGCTCGGCGCCGAAAAAGGCCACTCCTCCGACTACTTTGGAGTCGACTAAAACTATAAAGGGCTCCATTTCGGACTCCCGCAAGAGACACCAAGTTTCGGAGTCGAAAATTAGAAAGGCAGCTTCGGAGCCGAGACCTTCCACAACATTTTCGATACCGAAAAAACAACAAACTTTGGAACCGAAAAGTCATCTTATACAGGGGAGAAAGGACTTTCCAACTAATAGATTATAAGGCATATATACAGCAGACACACTCTGAAGCTGACAGGTCCAGTACACTGCTGGCACGCTTAATCCATCCTACTCCTCCCCAACCCCAATCCTCACCATATAATCAGAAACACAAGTTGTGGTTACAACGCAACTGGTACTAAATAAGGTGTTTCGGGACTTTTATGCTGATCTTTACACAGCCCTACAGCTCCTACTGATAACCTATTAATCACATACTTGAATAGGACGCGCCTACCCCAGATGCCACCACAAGATAGCGAGTAGCTGATTTTAGAGTGGAAGAAATCAGGAGTGGGGTTAAGGAAATGTTATGTAACAAAACATCAGGGTCAGATGGACCTCCCATTGAATTTTACACTACCTACATACACAAACTGGCTCCGCAGCTGATAAAATTATATAGTCACGCCTAAAAGGCGGGGTGGCTGCCCCTCACAATGTGGCAAGCCGTGTTTACATCCCTACTGAAACCAAAGAAGCCACCCCTTGAGTTAACCTCATACAGACCTCTAACTCCCCTGAACACGATATATACAATTTTAAGCAAACTTCTAGCAAAACGACTCCTCCCACACCTGCCACAACTATTGCACACTCATCAAAATGACTTCGTACTGAACCGTAACATTTCACTCAATATTAGTCGTCTGTTCCATGTCATGTATAGTTCATGTGAAAAATCCCCACTCACAAGCTGCCTCTCCTTGGATATACACCATGCTTTGGACACACTGAGCTGGGAATTCCTTTGGTCCACACTTACCCACTACGGAACACCAACCTCCTACACAAAATGGGTGAAACTGTTATACTTATTACAAACTGCGAGGGCAAAAACAGGAAAGTGCATATCAGAATCTTATAACATTTCCCGGGGAACATGTCAGGACTGTCCCTTATAGCCACTATTATTAGTTTTAGCAATTGAACCCTTAGCACAATTACAGTGACGGAATGGGGCATCCTGATTAGAGGTGAAATACAGGCTACTTCTTTGTATGCAGATGACATGATAGTATATGTTCGGGACATACGTCAAGATATGTCTGCAATAGCAGACAATCTGACTGCATTTGGCAGACTCTCTGGTCTGCAAATGAACGCTGCAAAATCATGTATTTTTGCATTTCAGCATTCTTTAGAATGGCAGAAAATGGCACTGGGAGAAGCTAATATCCCAGTGGCAACCCATAGGTAACTTGCAGCTGGTGATCAATTCCATTAAGACACAAATAGCCTTCTGGATTACACTACCCTTCTCTATAGCGGGCAGACTGGCACTGGCAAAAATGGTCCTCCCCCTGAGGATCCTGTACTGTCACGCTAATCTGCCGGTGGTGGTTCTGGCCCCGGTGTTTACCACCTTGAATACTTTGCCAATTAAGGTCAGGACCTCGTAGGATAGATCTGAAAAAACTACAATTGCCCAGACCTTAAGGTGTATTGCATAGCAGTACAACTGCAGTGGTTAGCGTATTGGCTAGCGGGGTACAACTTACACAAAACAGGTTATACACCTGCTCAAGCACAAAATGGACAGCTGCATAAACTGCTTTGCCCAAACACATCCGTACCACACCAGGTTCCCATTCCGGTACAAGTGGCCATGGCATATTGGCGAATGTCTCCACGATATACACACATCCCTGTTTCATACGCTCCTAATATACCATTGAAGGGGATTCCACTGGCAATGGGGACCCTATCAGCACAGCGATTACAACCTTGGGAGCAGTCAGAGACTATAACTATGTTGAAATTATTCACGGACGGAGTATTGATGTCGCACCTAGACTCTATACATGCTCACGGATTACCAGATACACTGTTCCTAATACATGCAGGTTTAATTCGCTTTGTATGTCAACACTGGGCACCGGAAGGTATTGAACCTCTTATATTTGAATTTCTAAAAGCATTACATACAATAGGTCATGGCAGTCATCTACATACAATAGGTCATGGCAGTCATCTAATCCGATGCCTGGATAGAGGCCTTAGATTACATTTAGGAATATCATTGCAAAGACTCCTTCAAAAATGGGATACAGATGTCAACTGTACGTTAACGGACACAGAATGGAAGAGACTGCTTACCAGATTTAAATTTATTCAGCTCTCTATATTTCATAGGGCATATCTTACGCCACATAACATCTTTAAACTATTCTCAGGCGCAGGAGAAAGCTGCCCCCACAGTCAACACAGTCAACAAATGGACGCAGATCTATTACATATGATCTGGCGTTGTCCGCCATTAGAAAATTATTGGTCGGAAATAGCGCAAATACTCAAATATGTAACAGGTTATGATTATTAGATGACACCAGATGCCTGTATCTTAAGTCTCTACTCTCAATCATGGAAGACGGGGTGACCAAGCGCTTTGCTGACTTGGCGTTAATATTGGCAAGATGCGCTATTACGCACCGATGGAAATCGCCCGTTCCCCTCAAGTAGTGCTGGGGGAAATGGAAGTATTAGAATAGGGTCAGGCCGAAAGTGAAGCACTGCGTAGAGAAGAATATAGGGGTCTACGCAAAACCCATATCTCCATGGAGTGGGATACCTATCTAGAGAAATTTTGCACGTATGCGCATGAGGACACAGATATACACTCTTAAACCATGTATTTTATCAATATGAATCAGAGATTCAGCATAGCTGTAATGCTACAAGGCTTACTCTCACATCATACCCCCGATGGAATCCATATACAGTAACATGGAAAAGCCCGATAACATACATAACACACGGCCTAGCTATGACAGACTCATATCTACTACTGGGCTCCGTCCAGGAATGCAAAGTTTCCTTTTACTGTGCCCTCAATGGGTAAACATAGGAGATGGTGAACTGCTCTTGCTTCTTGGGGAAGTTAGTGGGAGGGAGGGCTGGGGATTTCAGACAGTTTGAAAACATGGTGAAATGATCTAATACCATAAGACACAAATGGCTTTGTAATTTTAGGAAGTATTGCATATATGATTACGTAATTGTGAATTACTGCAACTTTGTAACTGTCACAAATAAAATGCAATACAATTTGTGGAAAAAATAGTTTTTAAAAAACTGATGAGACCAAGACTGATCGGTAGGACCTGGTGCATCAGATACATAATTGGGGCAGTTGTGTTTCTAGTCTCCCAGCTGTCTGCAAGTAAATCGCTCATGGGACCACTTCCCAGCCTTTTACATTGCCTCTGCCAACTCTTCCTCTTCCCCTTCCTGTTCCCCATTTGTTCCTCTGGTGGGACTCCCCATTCCCCCTTAATGGTCCTGTGCACCTTCTGCAACTTCAGGGACGTCAGCTTGGATACTACATTCTCTTTCCTTCTTTATTGTAATGCTAGGTTGTGATTAGCAGCCATCATAAATTCAGCACACTTCTTAGTCTGCCATCTGATGCAGATGGCCATCCTCTGACTCCTAACATTCGGTAACAATCCCTGTATAAAGGCAGCACCTACAGTGTCCGGAGCCACCTTCATGGGATAAGGTTACACGTGAGCAGGGTTATCCCCAAACGTCTTGCCATCCTCCTCCTTTTTTTTCGGACCCTCTTTTTGTTGGCTTTAGAACTCTGGGTACTCTCTGCTAATCAGTTCCAAAGAGCATGTGCTCTCTCCCGTAAAACTTGGTATAATTGGCTTACACCTGTTTGGCATATTTAATTTACCTATAAGTCTATTGTAAATTGGTATGCCATATACCCAGGACATATAAATTAAATGTTATTAATGGGCTGCAGCTCTGATTGCACCACACACACAAGTAGCCTTTCAAAACAGTTCACTGCCACCTTGACTTGGGATTTCAAATTATTTGCCAGGGCCTCAACACCTGTTTAGTGCACCTAAGTCACTCCTAAGATAGGTCCTAGGTAACCCTATGGGCAGGGTGCTGTGTCGGTAAAAGGTGTAGGACATGTACTTTTATGTTTTACATGTCTTAGGAATAACAAACAGCCTATTTTGTTTTTCACTACTGTGAGGGTTGCTCGTCTCATAGATTAGCATTAGGAATTCCCTTATATACTTTTAAGTTGTAATTTCTGATTTGAAAGGCGTAGTAGCGTTGGCATGTTTGGTATGTTTGGGATGGTAGAGAGAAATCCTGCATACTAATGTAGTTGGATTTCACATTACTGTTTTAGAAATGCCACTTTTAGAAAGTGGGCTTTTCTCTGTGCTTATAACTCTAGTGTTTTTCAGCCTGACTCCAATCCATGTCTAGGACAGAGGGGCAGTTATACTTTTTGCATACGTTCCAGACATCCAAAACTGAGGAAGGGCTGGGTGTGACAGGAAAGCCATATGCCTCAATCTGTCTTCTGATAGTATTCCTGGGCTGGGAGAGGGAGAGGTCGTTCACACCTTACATGTCAATAGGCTGTGTCCTCCCCCTCACACAAAGGGCTGATTTACCCCCTACTGATGTTTGGAGGGAGGGCTGGTTGAAAGGGTTTGTGTTACACTTGAAAGGGTTCCTTTGAAGTCACCCCTCCGTGCGCCTCCTGCTTGCCTGAGGCACTGGCGCTTTGCCATCAAGGTAGAGTGTCCTTGAATACAATATTGATGCTGCAGTGTTGATGTATTACCCCTGTGTAGAGGGGAGAATCACCAGAGGGCTGGCATGAATTACTGCTAGACTTGCAGTGCTTCACCCTGCCCACAGGGAATCCTAGAGCCAGGAAGGGCTGCAGGCTGTTACCGCAGGGAAGTCTTCCCCTTCCCCAGATTGCCACTTCAGGACATGCTGGCATGACAGTGGCTGCTTCCGCAGCAGTGCACACCGCTTTTAGAATCAGGAGGAATCCCTTCTGAAGTCTGGACCGGCTCCCAACAGCCCGTTATTGCAGCAGCTGCGCCACACGCTCGCGAGCAGCTGCCTTTGAATTTCCAGAACACTAGCGGCCTGGGGAGACCAAGGGAGGTCTCCCTTACCTAAGACATCAGGATTCCCCATCCTGGTCACACAAGGTACTGTACCTTTAAGTGGGAACCCCGGGCCGTTGTGTATCACCCGGCTCTGTGTGGCGGCACCGCACCACTGTTGTCTCTCCCTACCGCGCAGGACCACGCATGATGAGGTCCGCTCTGGCCAGCCTGAGGCTCTTATCAGGTACTAGATATGCACTGACCGGTCGGTGGACTGTGCCAGAGCGCAAACCGCAAGTGCTCTCCTAGCTCTTATCTTTGGAGTGTTATCGTAATAACCCTAAGAAGAGCACCTGAAAGTCAGAATAGTGGTGCCTAAGTTCCGTATCAAGTCTAATAAGAGCACAGGTGTCCTGCACCCTACATTCCTGCCTGAAACACGTTTATTACTACCACACAGGGAATTGTTCACGTGATATTACTGCAATACCTGTGGTTGTTTAATTGATACTGCCTTGCTACCCAAAGTATTTATTGAATGTCTATTGTATTGATTTCTACATTGTTTAGGTTACTGTATTCCTTATAGTAGGCACCTAGGGGCTCCTGCAGCCTACGCTTTGGGCACAAACCTACTCATTGCAACCAGGCCATGGCAATGACCGTTACCCTGCTAATAGGAGAGCGGGGTTCCTGTATCCATGTTTCTTTACAGTTACTGATGTGCTTATGGCAACCTGTTCATTCATGTGTTTTGTCTCTAACTATTGCATTTCATGCCCTGATGTCAAAATATGTGTTTTAGCCACTGGCATTGTCAGGATAACAAGTACTAGTTCAGTGTTGGCATAATCTGCACAATATTTAATATCTATGTCATCTGTGGTCTCTGATATAACTACAATATAAGAAGCATATTTTTATATACAATCATGTGGAGTCCCTTTTGTTGTGGATTTATTGTGTCACTGGTGTGAGTTTGTTACGCAAACGCTTTACACATAGCCTCTGGAGATAAGCCTGACTCTTGTACGCCAAGCTACCAGGGGGTGAGCACCGGTTATCTTTGTGTGTAACTTACCTGCCTGACTGGAGTAGTAGGTTCTGCCTTGCTTATGTGCATAGCCTAGTCAACCGGAAACCCCATTTCTATGACCGAGTGTCTCTTTTAAACATCCTTAAGTCTAAGTAATTGTCCTGTGCTTTTCTCTTAACTTGCTTACAATTTCAGATCTGAGTCTGATCGTTTCCACCTGGCAAACTTCTGCAGTTGCATTAATCAACATTGATTGATGATGCCACAAGTTCCTGTCAGTCAAGGCATTGTGATCCCCATTTTCTCTGGATCTCCCGACCTTCAAGCCACAGTGAAAATTACCACGATATCTAGGTCTACTGTTTACCCGGCAGATACATCACCAAGTAAGGTAACAACCTTACTTCCTAGTCATCTGCTAGACATGGAGGAGTCAGATGAAGGGCCGTTTTATGATGCACACAGCCCATCCCAGTTACATGTCAAGTATCAGGAGGAGGATGATGAGGAGGAGTACGAACAACAGTATCAATCTTATTATACTCATCAAAGACATTATTATGAGCCTTTACATCAGGCAAGGTAACAACCTTACTTCCTAGTCATCTGCTAGACTGGGAGGAGACAGATGAAGGGCCGTTTGGTGATGCACACAGCCCATCCCAGTTACATGTCAAGTATCAGGAGGACGATGATGAGGAGGAGTACGAACAACAGTATCAATCTTATTATACTCATCAAAGACATTATTAGGAGCCTTTACATCAGGCAAGAGACATTGTGCAAATGCCTGCCTCTTTAATTCAAGACTTGCAGTCTATGTTACAGGATTATAAGAGGAGGTTTCCACCCGGAGCTGAGATGCAGCCGCCTCTTCCTTCCTCTCCTGCTACACCAAGGAGTATACTTCCACCTACAGCAACTCCCAGGCTTACACCTAAGTCTAAAATACCCGCCCATCCCAGAGAGGCCATCTCTTCAGAAGGTGAACGAGAAGGAGAGATTTTAACACCCCAACATCCTAATGATGAATGGGACGAACATTTAGCTTCTACTTCATCACCACCACCTCCTCGTCCATCAGATTCTCCCTCGGAGGATATAGGAGGTTTTCATAATTTAATGGATAGAGCGGCCACACGGTTTCATTTAATAACATCTGTTTCACAGTCTAGATGCTTCCTCCATGACTTTAAATAACAGGCAAGAAAGTCAGTGAGGGCAATTCCAACCATCGGCTTTATTTGGAGTGAACGCATTAAAATTATGGAAAATCCAGCTACTATTCCACCAGTTCCACGAAAGCTGGATAAAAAGTACAAGGCTACACAGGACTCTCCAGCGTGTTTGACAGGGCATCCAAAGCCAGATTCGGTCATTTCCCAAGCTGCCCAAAGGCGTTCCAGGAATCCGTCTACACCTATATCTACTCCTCCAGATAAGGAAGGCAGGCAAGAGATTCTCAGCCATGTCAGCGATAACTGCCCGTGCAGCCAACTCTCTAGCGATTTTGGGTCGCTATGATCACCAGATGTGGTCTGACATGAACGTCTCCATAGAGCTCATTCCTGAGAACAAGCCACCTTCTCAGGCACGTAAAATTCTGCAGGAGGGAAAACATACTTCAGAAGAGATCATTGCGCTCTAGATATAGCCTCCACTGGCTTTCGTCAGTTTGCAGGAGCAGATGTACTGCGCCGTCAGGAAGCAACCTCTTTCAGGCCAGTGGTCCAGTCCAGGATATTAGACATGCCCTATGATGGAAAAACTCTCTTCGGCAAGCATATAGATGACGCCTTACAGGCCATCAAGACTGACACGGACACTGCCCATTCTTTGGGTACCCTGCAGTACAGGAAACAGCCCTTTCAGGGAGCAAG
This sequence comes from Pleurodeles waltl, assembly GCF_031143425.1. Classification (NCBI taxonomy): domain Eukaryota; kingdom Metazoa; phylum Chordata; class Amphibia; order Caudata; family Salamandridae; genus Pleurodeles; species Pleurodeles waltl. Next base: position 738,853,359 of record NC_090450.1, on the reverse strand, counting down.
AGGTAGAGGTTTCTCTACGTTTCATGGCTTCTACCATCCATAGGCAGTACCAACAGCCACAATATAGACCGGCCTATCAACAGACATACTGGCAACCATCCACGGCTTCCTACATCAGACAGGGTGGGAGAAGGAAACAGCTCTCAAACCCAGGATCAACCTCTCAAGCAATGATCCTTGTCTGGCACCGGCTACGCTTCCATATTTTCCACAAATCCACCAAGTCGGAGTGAACATCTTGAACTATCTTCAGAATTGGAAAAACATAACATCGGACAAATGGATGCTGGATATAGTGGCTCAACGTCATACGCTGGAATTTGTACAAACACTACCACACCACCTGCTGGGAAAATCGTAACCACTTCATCTTCACTTGCTTCAGCAAGAGGTTTTCTTAATGCCCTCCAAGGGGGAGATAGAAGAGGTCCCTGTGCCACAGAGGGGACTCAGATTCTATTCCCAGTTCATTTAAATAAGGAAAAAGGTGGGAGAATGGAGACCAGTCCTAGACCTCAGAAAATTGAATAAGTTTCTAAGGAAACAATCCTTTTGTTTGATCACAATGTCGGATATCCTGCACCTTCTCAACACTGCAGATTACATGACATTGTTGGACCTCCAGGATGCCTATTTCCACATACAGATACATGCAAAGCATTGCAAATATCTCCGCTTCACTGTGGCTGGTGCCCATTATCAATTCAAAGTCCTCTCATTCGGTTTAAAGTCAGCGCCAAGAATCTTCACAAAATGTCTCGCTCCAATAGCAGCTTTCCTTCGCAACAAGCGTTTGCAAGTCTTCCCATATCTGGACGCCTGGCTGATAAAGGCTCCAACATCCCAGCTGGCATCCAAAGCTACCAATGCCTGCTTAGGACTATTTCACAATCTAGGTCTAACAGTAAACTTCCAAAAATCGTTCACTCTTCCGACACACAAGATAGTCTTTTTGGGTGTAGAACTTGACACCATCAAGAGCAAGGCTTATCTTTTAGAGGCACGGCAACAGAAACTGACCAACATGGCTATCAGGGTCTCAAAAAGAAGGTTTGTTTCAGTACAAACGTTCAGGTCACTCCTAGGCATTATTTCCTCATCAATCACTTTAGTCCACCTAGCAAGGTTGAAAATAAGACCATTAAAGGAGGAATTGCAGCTACAATGGACCCAATCTCAAAGATCCTTTGAGGATTCAATCAATATTACACCGAGGATAGTGGAGACTCTGCGGTGGTGGTGCCAGACCTACCATCTCTCTCAGGGATTGAACTTTCTAACTCCAATGACAGATTTCATTATCACAACGGACGCTTCATTGGAGGGCTGGGGAGGTCATCTGCAAGACGGGCATTCAAGGAAAATGGTCAAGCGCAGAGGAGACTGCACATAAATCTGCTAGAGTTAAAGGCAATATTTCTTACGCTCAAAGCATTCCTTCCACGGATTTCAGGATCTTCAGTGTTGGTTTGCACAGACAACATAACAAGCATGTTCTTCGTCAACAAGCAGGGAGGAACAAGATCTCTTTCTCTCTCGAGAAGCTCAATCTGTGTGGGAATGGCTCATACTTCATAAAAATTTGTCTGAGAGTGGAACACCTTCCAGGTATCAAAAACACCTATTGGACTCTCAGCAGGACGGACGACAACTGCCACGAGTGGGATCTCTATCAGAGGGAACTAGACAACATCTTTCTATGCTGGGGACGGCCAACACTGGATCTATTTGCCACCAATCAGAACACCAAATGCCAATCTTACGCCAGTCGATACCTACTCCCAGGGTCGTGGGGGAATGCTCTTTTGATGCGATGGTCCGGGATCTTTGCATACGCTTTTACCCCCTTCCCATTGATCCCCAGGCTTCGGAAGAAGATAGTCCGAGGGTTGCAAGCTGATTCTCATAGCACCCAGGTGGCCCAGACAGTATTGGTACATGGAACTCTTTCTCCTGTCAGTGGCCAATCCCTTACATCTTCCCTCCAAGCATGACCTTCTAACGGAGAGTCAAGGTCATATATTTCATCCAGATCCAGCATCTCTCCAGTTGCACGCATCGCTCATGAATTCCAGGGCATGACCATTGATGAAGAATGCAAAATTGTTTTGTCTAGGGCAGAGTTGTCCAACCTTTTTATTGCCGCGGACCGGTAAATGTTAATTTTTCCGTGGCCCGCTTGGGAGGGCGCAATGCTCTGCGCCTCAGCCGCCCGCCACAGTGAAATGAAGTTGAAGTTCCTCGGGCGGCCCGGTGCCGATTGATCCACGGACCGGCACCGGTCCGCGGCCCGGGGGTTGGGGAACACTGGTCTAGGGCACAAGCTAGCAGTACAAACAGGACTTACAGGCTCAAATGGAAGATGTTTTGTATCTGGAGCCATCAACACAATTTGCATCAGTTAAAGGTCTTGCCAGAGCAGATTATATCATACTTTCTCGCTCTATCAAAGGCTGGACTCGGTCATGCATTTGTTAAGGTCCATTTGGCTGCTAGATCATCTTACAGAAGTTCTGCGGGTACGCCCTCCCTTGGTTCATCCAGACAAATAAAACAGTTTATGAAGGGTCTGTTTTGCACTTTCCCTCCGGTGTGACCAGCTCCTCCTCAATGGCATTTAAACATAGTTCTTTCACAATTAATGAAACCCTGTTCGAACAGGAGCTGAAATATATGACATAGAAGATAGCAACTCTACTTGCTCTTACGACCACAAGAAGAGTCACTGATGTACAGGCCTTTACCACTAAGGAACCCTTCCTTATTTTCTCAGACGACTTTGTTCTTCTTAGAACAAACCCAAGATACATCCCTAAGGTTGCCTTCATCTTTTCATCTGAACGAACCAGTGGTATTAAGAACCTTCTTCCCGAATCCATCAACGGTGGTGGAAAGGATTCTCCACACAATGGATATCAAACGATGCTTAAAGTTCTACCTTCAGCGTACTAAACAGCTCCGGAAGACAGACCAGCTACTAGTCTCATATGCCCAAGGTCGTCAGGGTACAGGAGTTACTAAAGCTACGATAGCTCGTTGGATTGCATCCACCATTCAGTTTTGCCACATGAATGCGGGAAAACAATTAACTAGCCGCCCAAAAGCACATTCTACAAGAGCAATTTCCACATCAGTTGCTCTATTTCAAGGGATCGCCATGGACAAGATATGTCAGGCTGCAACGTTGAAGACTATGCATTCTTTCGCGCAGCATTACTGTTTGGAATCAACACATAGAGCTGATTCACTTTTTGGACAGGCGGTCCTATGTCATCTTTTTCATTGAGGTGAGATTTTTACTTGAATGTGTATATCTAATTCTATATGCAATAGTTTATAATTCCTCCGCAATTATTGTTTGATATGTTTTACTCTATATGTGTAGAGGAATGTATATAGATACGTGTGTGTGTGTGTGTGTGTGTTTGCATATATATATATGTATATATGTGTATGTATATATATATATATATATATATATATATATATATATATATATATGTATATATATATATATATATGTTATATAGTAATATAATTAGAAAGATTACAGTGCTCGCACCCACCATCCACTGTGGGCATAATGGTTATTAGGAGTACTGCTGGCTATTCAGATTCAAGCATGTGAATTTATGAAAGATCTAATACTGGATAAGAAAACAAGTTACTTACCTGTAACTACAGTTATTCAGTATTGGTATCTTTCATAAATTCACATGCGACTCACCCTCCTCCCCTTTGAGGCTCGCATTTCCTTTTCATTACATATACCTCACTATTGTGCTAGAAAATCTGAGGGAATGAGCTTCTCTGGGGAATATTGTAGAGGGTACTGGAGCCTGATTTGTCATAAGTCAAGTTTGGTTCTTTGTACAAAAGGGACATAGATAGGCTATATGTGTGATTTCGCTAGCATTATAGCCTATAGACATTTTTTACTCACTGCTTTTTTCATGTACCGTGGGACTCCCACTTCGATAAGTGGGATGATTCAAGCATGTGAATTTATGAAAGATACTAATACTGGATAACTGTAGTTACAGCTAAGTAACTTGTTTTCTTACCCAGACATGGGCTGACCGTGTGCGTGTGATATCGGCTCTTCACCAGGAGACCATGTGAAGCGATAATCACGTGTTGTGCTCGTCGTCTCGGCATGAACAGGTTTTGTTTTTTCTTTGGAAAGCCAAAGACGTCCAAAACAATTAGATGCTGTAACTCCTGCTACAATTTCTCTTGGCCGCCCCATGATTAGATGCTTGCTTAGGTTCAAGTACTCAAGATACCAATGATTTTGTGTTTCTGACATGGTAGAGAGAACAGCAATGAACTAGAATTTTTCTAAAAACATTCTTAGAGTGCAGATAAACAAATAAACATCAGGGGTTTGTTGTTATTATGCAGTTCTAAAATGAGAAGCAACCACCATGTGAGTTGGCAGGTATTTCATAGACCCAGCCCTGAAAAGTACATGCCGGTGAAAAGTACCGGAAGCCACTGACACATTTTAAGCACTGTCTATAAAAGAAAACAGTATGGCAAGGGGCAGTTAATCTTGCAGCATCCTGTGTGGTGAATCCATTTGAGTTTTTATTAGAACTCAGGAGTTTAGCTTAGCCTTTTTGCTTACAGGCCTATGCCCCCGTCACCGAGTGACTTTTAACCTACTTAGCATGCTCTGTTTTAGTTCATTTATTTTAATATTTCTTTTAAGATGGCTTTCATTGTTTATAGTTTATAGAAATGTTTTGATTTGCATTATCAGTGCCACTCTGTGAAGGGGTCATCATCAGAGTCATGATCAGTGATGCACGTAGGTATGAACATCATGTCTCTTTCTCACTTACTTTACACTTGTTGGGGATTGTTTATATAATTACCGCCACAAGTCTGCCTCACATACCTACATCAGGGGTCCTACATGAGCTGTATAAATACATCTCACACGGACAAGGTCATTAGAGGGATTCCTTCAAGATGCCATCAACATCTGCACCTCACCTTTCTGCATAACTCATCCTTTGTGCCACCACATAGTCTGACCTAGAGACCTCATTCCAAGGTAACAAGGGTTGGGGACTCTTCTAATGAATGTGGTACTGGCAGATTAGGTTCATCATACCTAGCTCTCATTAGGTTAGAGAAAAGGTTATCTTTGCTAGTAATTTTACATCTCATGTTTATTGCAAGATGGTGGGTGGGTTTGTATTCACAACTCTCATCTTCACAATTATGCTTCTTTTACTGATCATTATCCTAATCATTGCAGCTCGTACATTTTACAGTAGATTGCATTCTTTTCAATAAATATATTTAAAACCCTCCTGCATCTCTTAGTTGCCTGTGTGTGACTGAGACTTGTTGATAACGTGAAAAAAGGATAACTTCCATTCCACAACAACTTCCCTGAGAGGTCTTATCTAGATTCCAATGTTAAGGCTGCCAGAAATCCCCATTTACTGTTTGGGTTTTTGTTGAGGTACTGTTTCTGTGCCGGGAGTGTTGGGCTGACAGTTGTGACTTGTTGTCTGAGTGACTCAGTCGCCTATAAACAAAATTGCTGTCATGCCTAGGAGCGAAAGTCTAACTATGACATTTGCAAGATCCCTAGCAGCTCTTTGGGAAGAACAGCTCGGAGCGATTCTCGGTGCAAGGGTCCTCGGACCAGACTAGCACTCTGTAGTAATAATAACCAAGATTTCAACATAAACCCAAGAAAAGACAAGATGGTGCATTGGAACCCAGGATTCTGGAGTGTGTTTTGGAGCAAAGTGGCAATGTGTTGAAGAGTGTTTTGACATAAACTGGTGTAAAGGCAGGACCCCACAGGACCGTGGTGATTGCCACCCAATGGCAGAATCCTGGCACTTGGGCATAAGTGACTTGTAATTTTTTGCATGAAATATGTAGCTTTCCTAAATGCTGGGAGCCATAAAATCCAAGTGTACTAACTAATTTATGTATTCTCAATGTAGGAGCTTCATCTGGCAGAACTACGGAAAGAACTGCAGTGTTTAAAACAACAAGAGATTCAACAGGTGACTGTTAAAATATTCCTAAGCCATACAGATGAGATGATTACAATCTGCACCTCTTGACTATTGCTATACACATGTGTTTAGTATCTCTTATGTATTGTAATATATGAATGTGAATTTTGAAATAACCTCTTTAATGAGTCACAACATTGTAGGATACATTTTTGTATTGTAGGCAGCAGAACATTAGTTCCCTTTAACTTTCCTACCACCCATGCACAGTTTGAAGCCCTGTAACATTTGGTACCAAGCTGATGCTGTGGGTGAATCTAAAAGATTGATTATAAACTAAAACAACAGCAGGGAATGTATTAATTTATGTTGCAAGTGCCTTGAATTAACTGTATAAAGTGTGGCTGCAGAATTTGTTGGGGCATCCTATTATTCTGTGCATTGTGTGACAAAGTCCCAGAAGATACTCAACTCAGACATAAGAATGGCAACATTTCTCCATTTGTTAGGAGTAGAGTTGTTTGAGGGTGAAAGTAAATATTATTTGGAAAAGGAAGTTTGACATGAATGTAACCAACCACTAGTAGCTGCAAGAGCGAGGAGGTTGTGGTACGAGGGGACACATGGAAAAGGAAGGCAATGATAAGATGTTGTTCATGAATATCTGCATCTTAGCAAGGCAGTGAGTCATATTTGTGATTTTTGCATTATTCTAATCACAGGAAGGCAGTAAGGTTAGATTTGGAAGCAAACTGCGTACTGCTGCAATTTTGCCACCTGAACATCTAAAATTTGTTGTTTGTTCTCTTGTCATTTCTGATGAGGTGCTCTACTTGTTGTGAGATGCCAGATGCAGTAATTTGGGTTGTAGAGGTTGCACAATTCTAGGCATTTGGCTTTCTCGTACAGCGTCCTTGGCTAAAGTGCAAGATGTTTCTTTGTTACTTGCAAAAAGGGTTTACGAGTTTCAGCTGTGAATGCTTATCTCATGGTAGTTTACATTTTTGTGAGGGGGTGAAACGCTCTTCACTTTGTTAGGCTCTCCTGGTATCTCAGATTGTTAAGATATTGGGGAGGAAGGTCACTCCTGCACCTTTAATTTTCCTCCACTGAATCTTCAGTAGAAGTCATAAGCACTGATTTGTCCTGCTTATGTAGGCGTTCCCACCACACATTTTGCAAAATATGTATAAAAATGTATATAAGCTTTTGTTTTGTAAAAAAGGCAATTAGCCTGAGAAAAAGAAATGGCTATATTGGATAATAATATTTGAAAATACATTTTAAATAGAAAGAAAAGGCTATATGTACAAAACCTTTGAGATCACCACCTGCCCGATTCACATAATCGGGCCATTTGCGACCGCTATAAAGGTGTTTAAATGTACAAAACACAAAAATTGATTCTGTAACATATTACCGAATCACAATGTGTGTTTAGTGATTCAGTATTTGGAAGAGGGGGTGTTTAGGGCCACCTTCCTAATACTGATTCACAGTGCTATGTATGAATGTTTTGCAACCAAATTACGTTGGCAAAATGTAAGTTTTTACTGACACCTCAAGGGTGGTGGTAACCATTCACAAATTGGAAGGGGTCCCTATGGGACCACTTCCCCCTTTGTGAATGTTGATACAGATACTTTTTATGAGCAGGCAGTGGTCCAAGGGACATGGTCCCAGCAGGCCACCATCCCTGTGATGGCAGCAGTTCCTAGTGGGTTGCAAATTGCGACCTACCACATTAATATTCATGAGATAGGTCAACTGTGACACCATTATGAATCGCAAAATGAATGGGTTTCATACATTAGGAATTGCAGTTAACTAGCTGGGATTCGCAAAGATCCGTAATTAAGAATTCACCATCCCTAAAATATGTACATAATTGCCTGATGTCACCAGAGTCACCTAGTGACTAGAAAACTAATTCACAAACCTTTTCTAAAGGAAGGAAAAGAGAAAAGGGGATTTTTGCCTAACAGAAGCTTGAAAACCTGGGAAAAGAGCTCTGCTCTTTTAAGGAACAGCTTACTACAAATATCCCATCATTCCCTGTAGGTGGCATTGTAGTCAGTTTAAAACTACAGTGATGTTTTTCCTGGAAGAGGACTAGGTTTGCAGGGGATCTTCGCTGTTAGTCATAAACACTGAATAGAATAGCAAGCCCATCCTTCACAAAGGCAGAGAAAACAGGAAAAGGGAAAGAATTTCCTACAATATTAACCAAAAAGATTCTGTAGAGAAGCATGACCATCTTCTGCGTGTGCTCTAGGATCGGTATCAAGGCAATAATGCCATGTGAAAGGTTTTGCAATAAACAATTTTCCTAGTAGTGCCACACTAGCAGCTCTACACGCTGAGTAGGTTCTGAGCCTACCAGACAATGATTTGTTTGTTTTGGGATACAGAAACAAACTATCAAGAAATGAACTGTTGTGAAGTGGCTAGGAAATGTAGTGCATCGTGAGGACAAGTAAAGAAAGGATAAAGGTGATTTTAAAATGATTGGGGCAAGTGGTAGAGAATAAGGATGGATTCCAAAGAAAGTAGCATTTGGGGTTGAGTGAAAGTTTTTGAAAGGGTTTATGGTCATTTATACAAGGAATACGCTTATTGAATGAGGAATTTAGGGGCATGAGGATTAATTAAGATACTAGTAATCGTGAAGGCATCTGAGGGAGAATTAATTGACTAGTGGAAGAATGAGTGCAGGAGAGAAGACAGTCACAAATGGGAGTATGTGGCTGAGTAGCTTAAAAATTAATTAAATATGAGTAAATTAACGAAGAAGAATTCTGATTATGGAAAGAATAAAAGAGTGACGGCTAAAATGAGGGTAATTGAGGGGGGACTGTCTAACTTTTGAAGAGACCGCGAGAAGCATGAGGTAAGGATGAATAATGTCATGGCATTTCTAATGAGGTGATTTTAGTGGTAATTGTTAGAACAAAAGGGGTTTTGAGATTGCTTACTGGTCGTGTTAACTAGTTTTTCTTTAGTTTGCAGAGAGCATGGAGCAGATAAAGACCCAAGCCCTAAATGACCAAGCTGCCTCCTTCAAGAAGGAAACTGAGACACTCATGAAGGTTGTGGAGGTACATTTAACTTATGGTTTAAACCGATCCCTTTTTACTATTTATATTAACCAAACATTTTTCAGACTTGCTTTCTTGGAGGAGATTGTGCTAGAGCTGGTGACTGTTTGGATGCTACAAACAGCTTCTGGTGGTTTTATCTAAAGATTCCTCACTATATAAGTTAAACTTCCAAGCTTTAAATTAGTCCCAGAAACCTTTCCACGTATCTCTCCAGTGCTGCCAGGTGGTGCAATATAGCTTCAAGCTTGACTCCACCTCCTAACATGATGACACTAGAGTATATTAAGCATTAGGCTATTTTTCCATCCATCATCGACTGGGAGCCCTTTTGGTGTCTCACTGATACTTTTCTACAGCATTGTGACAGTGACTAGGTCATATGTCTCCTCTGAAAGTTTCAGAGTATACATTATCTTGCAAGTGTTGCCAGAAGATGTAATTACGGGACCCACACAACATGAAACACTATGCCACAGCCTGTGAATTCCGTGTCTGTGTGCGTTCAAAAACTATTAGGAAGTGGGAGGCCAATTTATTTTCGGCCAGCGCATGCAGAGAGATGCCAAAGCACTCTACCATACCCCCAGGTAAGTCACCTGGCAGGGAGACGTTACGGCACTCTCCCACATCCCCATGTAAGTCACCTCCCAGGGTGCATTCTCCAGAGATTCTCCCACAAATGCACCTTAGGACAGAGAAGTCCTGTTATAACCCAACAGTCCTGTCATGACCCAACAGTCCTGTTATGGCTCAACTGTCCGACTTCTGGTACTGTTCAGAGTCTCGGTACTGTTCTCTGGCGCCGGCCTATTTCTCATTGTCGGATAAGATCTCAAATTAAAGAAGATGAGTCTGAGGTAGTTTAGTCCTTCGGCTGACCTTCTGCATGTTGAGCCTTCAGCTGGCTATTCTGGATCTGTTCAGAATTGCTCTTGTACTCTCTGGGCGTATTCTAAGGGGTGGGGCATATTCCTGCAGGCTTGTCAACTCTGGAAACCCCAACCACAATGCATCTAGACACTGCGCCTACACGTGCTCCAGTCCCAGTGCCACAGAAGAATTTAAAGCCCATCAAGTAAGTATCCAATCTTTGGTCTCAGCCTCCTTCAGCCCTTGAAGCAGACTAGGACATTGCCCACGAAGCAGAGTAGGACTTCGCCCTTGAAGCAGAGTAAGCCTTTGAAGCATACTAGGACTTTAGCCTCAAAGCAGACTGTGACTTTGCTCTTGAAGCAGACTAGGACTTTTCCCTTGAAGTAGACTAGTACTTTGCCTTTGAAATACACTAGGACTTTGCCCTTGGAGTACAGTAGGACTTTGCCCTTGAAGCAGACTAGCACATTGCCTTTGAAGCCTACTATAATTATGTCCTCAAAGCAGAATATGACCACCCTCAGAAAGGTAACTATGATGAAACCCCCAAAGCTGATCAAAACAACGCCCTTATAGCCATTATTGTTAGAGTAAACTATTTGTGTTGTGAGAGAGTATGGGAAATCAAGCTTCAGTGATGTTACTGGCAAAGCACTTTCCCAGAGCTCAGAGATTCTTTGTGGTAGACTAAGTCTTTGACTTTGATGCCCTTGCACTGCCTCATGAGGACAATGACCACTGATAACCTCCTTCCCCTTCATAAAACTGATTCTTACTTGTATGACTTAAAGACATTTTAATTAAAAACTTTTCAGGACTCCCACGGCAGTCAGTTTCTGGGCTAATATTGACAATCAAAGCCATTTACCATTTTGTCTCCTAGGGTGGGGACATGCAGTAGTATCGGACCCTAAGCTAAGTGCCAACCACACCCCTTTAGCACCTGACCCTGACTGTAGTGAAGTCGAGCAGTTCAAGGCTTACTCGTGGAAGTGGTTTGGTATTAGAGATGCATAAATTAAGTTAACTATCACAAGTCAATATTTCACTTAACAGTCAGTGCATGTTCTTTGAAAAAGAGTAATTACTACGGGAGGCACTCTTTGGCAGCTTCTCCAGATGTAATTGGTGAATAAAGATCCCTTTATTTATACATGTGTCATGAGTCCCTACATCACTTTATTGGCAATCATCACGGAGATGCCATCAACAAAATCCAATCACCCTTTAGCAGCCTGGGAGAGCCTTTTTCGGTTGGCGTGCCCTTTGTGGAATTTTCTCCCGTTGATCAGCATGTTTGTTTTGCTTCAAAATGTATTCAGGAAAAAAATTGGTACTGTACAGAAATGTATTTGGTCCATGTGCTTGTGCCACATAGGAGTATTTTGTGGGAGCATTCACAGAGGACGATGCAAGGATGCATATGCGTCATTGTGTCTTCGATGCATAGGCACATGGTGTGACGCTCCAACGAAGATGGTGGCCATTTTTGGTTCGATTTTTTATGTATGCACCTGCTCACACCAGTTTCCAGTACATGGTGACTCTAAGTGTAGTGCACAACTGTTCACATCATCAGTGATGTGCACACTTTTATGACTGAGATGCTTTATTTCTGTTTTATTTTGTTCACTGCACATGAGTTCCATTAAGTGCACAGCTTATTATATGTTATCTTTAATGTGCACACTTTCTGTTAAGGCATTTTCATCCTGTTAGCTCTTGTGCTCTGCATATTGTCTAGTCACAGGTCTCTTTTCTTTGGCCTACAGTGATACGCACAGTTAAACAAGGGTTTCTTATTACAATTGGTTTGGCGTGTCTACTGGTGACGTGAGCCCTGTGCAGATAAACTATAGACATGCACATAGTGCATATTTGGACTGTTTGGCGTTTATCATTTTGCCTTATTTGGAAATAGATGTTTTTAGACTATGCAGTCTGTCACTCCTCTGCCTCTAAAACACAACTAAGTAATCACAATTTAGAATAATAATACATATGGCCCTTAAGGACCAATTGATGCATGATCAATTTATTTGTCAGTGTGCAAAAAGACAAATACAACAAAAGATGTTGCCTATGGGTAATCCCACTTTGGATGGAACTATTAGAATTGCTAAGAGTTTTGAATCTGCTCAGAATTCTGTTAAGGAATTGTATGACACATGGAATGATGCAATTAATGTTGTATGTTCTAGACACAACAAGAGTAATAAGGAGAAGAGAGTCTAAAGAAGATTATAAACCAGGAAATCCCTATTTAATCAACCCAGTATGCCTTTCATATATGGTTACGATGGTCATGTCAAATGTGGGAAGGGGTGTTGAGGCGAATTTGTAACATGTAATATGGTTGGGCATTTTGTAAAAGTGTGCCCAGGGCAAAAGAAACAGAGAAAGTTTGATCAATGTGGTTACAGATTCCTCTGAAGAGAATGACAGTGGTTAGCCTAAGGTTCAGGTGCATCTTCAGGACATGGTACTTGTTGTCAACGAAGCTGGTATTACGACTGGTGATTCTTGTGAGTGTGTTGATTGTTATGTTGAGGTTCAAATTGGAGACGAACCTGTGAGATTGTAGGTTGATTTGTTAATATAGGAGCCAAAATTACTATGATCACAAAGGAGGTATTTGATGAGACGTAGCCATATAGAGAGTTGGAACTACCTGATTGTGCCCCTATTTCCTTTGAGGGGAGGAGAATTGAGTTGTTAGGTTTTTCCAAAGACATTTTGTTCTTTAGAGGGTTCTATGGGGGTTCCCAGAGGCTCGACCCACTCCTAAATATTCAGTAGTGCTGCCCAAGCCCTGGCCAACCACAGGAGGGAAGTGGTGGGGGGAAGGTATATCTTGACTGAATTTTACTATTCAATTTTGCAGAGGATTTTAGGAACCTCCGCAAATTTGTGGCAAGATTTTTACAAAAAACATGTTTGGTTTGGGGGAAGGAGGGTCCCTCTGGTACCCCCCCCAAAATCAGGTCTTGGGGTTACGGGCAGGCTATCTCAACCATGGTCCCTCTTATCTATTTTTTGCATTTTTTAAGGACTCTGGACTGAGTGCTCAGATGGCTGCTGCCACATAGCTGTTGATGGCGTCGGCCAATCAAATCTCAGTTTGAAATCTGTCAGGTCCGTGGATGCTCTGAAATATAAACTGAATGGATTTACACCAGGTCACAAAAAGCACGCTTTCAGGAAGACAGTCTAGCTTTTTGCCAAATTTTGTGTAATTCAGTTTAGCAGTTTTGGCGGTACTGCTGTTCAATTGTTCTATGGAAAAATGAATAGTTAAAGCCCCTGCTTGTCAGATCAGCTCAAAACGTTCCAGGAAACACTTGAGATGGATGAGACGTTTTTGAAGATTTATCAAACTGAACCAAAATTATTATGAAAGCAAAAATGCTTTTCCTACTGGAACCCAGATCTTACTATAACTGCCCAGTGGCAAGTGGCACCGGGTGAGTAAATATATATAAATACATTTTTCATGAGCAATATTATTTCTGTTCCACTGTGAATTACAGATGCTTCATTCTGATGGTCAGTCTTAGGTACAGGTGTGAATTCCACTGGCTCCCAGGAGGTTTACATCAGCGGTTAAAGATTGAAACAGTACTAGAAGTATTTATTTTTTAAGAAGCCAATATGTTAGTATGTAAAGATGTTTATGTTTACCGTCTTGTGGTAAGAGTCCCTTAGTTTACCTAATGTATTTCCTATTGTCCAGTTTACTCTAGCGACAAACAGATTAACCGAGCTATAATCCTGAGCCTCAGCTCTGAAGGGATGGTGGTTCTCTATAATTTCTTTGCAAAGATCCCCGCACTTTCTTCTTGAAAGTCTGTATAGATTGTAGTTTGCTGCAGAGGACTACAAATGATTAATGAAGGCTAATGTTTCTTATCATTCAAATCTGAATCTCTGAATAGTCAAGCAATAAAGGTGATGAGTCATTCTCCCTTTTATGCACCCAGTCTAAGGATGAGGAAATTTCAAAGTTGAAAGAAGGAATCCAGTTGCAGAAGGCGTCCATGAAGAAGCTTGCTGGAGAGCTGAAACATGAAGCCAAGGAAATGGTGAGTAGCAAACCTTATAATTCACTATAACACCCTTATCTTTGCTACTGAATTCTTAAATTGTATGTGTGTATATGTGTAAAGAGGGGAGTCATCAACTCTTTTATAAATTGGAAAAGTCTTGATGGATATAGTGATGTAGTTCCAGATCCTGAATACATAAATGGAAAAGCCCTGCTGTCTTGTTTTTTTTTCTTTTTTATACTGGATCCGCAGTCTGATTATGTCCTGGCTACAAGCGTGCAAAGAACCTCCAGAAATTGTGAGGTTGTGGGGTACTGTTATGGCTTTGTAAATGATGCAGCTGGTTTTGAAGATTGTGCATGCTTCCAAAGACAGCAGATTTTCATCATGGAGGGGGTGATGTGATCATATTTCTTCAGGCCCTTGATGAGATGTGCTGTGGAATGTAGGATGTCTCTACACTACTACGACCTATCCAAAATCTCCCCCACTTTTGTTGCAGAAAAGCACCTGTGCTCCCTAATGTTCGAGATCTTGCCCAGGGGAAAGTGAGTTGGTCATCGCTCATTCCTTCCATTGCTGAACCTGAGGACTTGATTCCTGAAATCTAAGAATATGTGGGCATCTCTAAAGACATTATTGCGGTACATATGCTGTTAGAAAAAACTCAGGCATGAAGCAATTCAAAATAAATGGCTTAGGGTCTGTTACTGGGCCTTGAAGATTTCTTGAAGGACTGAAAGAGACACGTTTCAGACAGTGGCACTGAGATGACATTGACTTTTTCATCCTCACAGTCTATTAGAGATTTTACTCTTCCAGGGAGTTAAAATGGACCTTACTTTGTCTGATGCACTATAAATGTGAGCATACAGATTTGCACAACCTAGACCTATTGGTCTAAAAGACTGCCTTTATTGCAGCAAACATATCTGACAAAAGAATTGGCAAGCTTGAGGCCTATTTGTCCCACAGACTGATCTTCATTTGTCCTAAAAGCCCTTTAAGTAAATCTTTATAGAATTTCCTGATCATCTGTTCATATGCTATAATAGACTCTCCCTAGGCAGTAAAGCACATAAAGCCACTAGTTCAAAGTGAAAAGACTTTAATTTCAAAGTCTTACTGTGTTAGAGGTGTTCTGACTGCTCAGTACCATTATAGTCATTCCACAAGGGCAACACCAGCATCGGTGAGCTTTCAAAGACAGGTACCCAAAGTAAAGTTTATAGAGCAGCCCCTATTGCCTCCCTCCAATCTTTTTGCAAGCATTATTCACACGGAGCTTCAACCAGAAAAGATGGCGCTTTTGCTAGGAAGTGCTGTGCATTGTATTTGCATGCAGTTTCATTCAGTTATGCTACCTACCTCCATCCAATGTTTCAGACTGTGGAATCAGACTCTTAAACAGTTGAGCTTTAAATCTTTCACATTTCCCAAACAAACTCTCATCAGAGCAGTTTCTGTGTTTCAACTTTGAATGTCATGTAAAAATATAGGGGAACAGGGCGGGTAGGTGACAAGGGGGTATGCAAAGGCTGGGGCAGAGTTCATTTGCAGAGGAATGCTCGTATAGTGGTATTTCATAGAAAACAGACAATGTTGTTAGAGAAGCTTTACTTTTTGACGGTTGACAGGCAGTTGGGAAATAGGAAGAGCAGGGTCAGTTTGTGTCAGAATCCTCACAAAGGTAACTTTTTCTTATTAGTATGTGATTTTCAAAGCTCCAAGTAATTTGTGCTAGGGTTTCCTAACCAGCTCATAGCTCTATTGCATATTAATACAAGGGAGCTCTCTGCAGTGCGCTTGTAGAAGTTAATAGCTTTATACAGAAACAAGATTCATTGTTCCAAGATCGACGTTTTGTAACATAACATTTTCCATAAGGGACTGTGCTTGCAAAAGCTATTCACTTTACTAAAGCAGATATTCCTAAGAAGTGTGGATGATGAATTTTTCTGAACCATAATCATCATATAGAAGTACATGGTTGAGAGATTTGCTAAGAGTTCGTTCTCTGGCAGAACCAAAAAGAAAAGAGCCAAGAGAATGTTTCATGGAATTCTCTGACAGGAAAAGAAAAAAGTCAAAGAACACACTTCTTAAGTTAAAAATTCTCTTCTTGAAACCATTCCCACCACCCAAGAACACAAGACATTCTCTAGAATTTCGGTGTAAGCTATCACGCTACATGTGTTGTGTGCTTTGCCTTACCGTCTTGCCATTGGAGGCTCCTTTTCTAATGATGTTCAACTATATGTTTCTGTCAGTTATTCCGATATCTTCCATACAGCATCGACTTTTCCCTGTGGTGCCTAAATCTTTGGCTCCGGACTCCATGTAATGAGAACCCAAACCAGGTTCCGCATCCAAAGGAATGTCATCAATCTCATCTTGTAAGGCCTATACTGTGAAGTCTAAAAACCTTCTGTCATTGTCTTAAGCATTAAAAATGTCTGCATCCAAGACATTGGCTTCATCACAGACGTCCGTATGGGGGCAATAGTTTGATAGGGGAAGTACAAATATATAGACAAGGGAAGAAGCAGATGTGAAATGAAAGGAAAGAGGGAAATCCGGGATAACAAAGTGCTATTGTTGTTAGACGACCCTTCCATTGAGAATGAATACCATGTAGAGAAGGAATGTGGCGAAGGATGATAGGTGATCCGTGAAATTATTGTTGCCCCCATTAATTTCCCCATTTCCACTCTGCATAATTTTTGCCTGGGGGTTCAATCACCTACTGAACCTGATACAATTGATTGTTGATGAACCATGCAACTGAGGCTGAAGAAGGCAGCTTCTGATTTGACTTACAGAAGAATCAAAATAAAGAGCACTTGTGACTCCGTTGTTCCAAATTACCCTACATTTGTCTTGTTGCAACAACAACCCCTCCCCCAATCCCCTTCCCAACCTGTGAGGAGACATAAAGTGCACATTTTCAGATAATTTTCCCTTCTGTCTCGATAGGTATGTCTGAATAGGCTTCTTTGGTCGCTTCATCTGTTAGACATCCTACTCCATCCGTTTCTGTAGCTATAGTTCAGTCATACACAATTATAATTGAGGGAGTCAAAGCTGCAGTTTTGGAATATGTTTTGAAAGAGGGTTGATTCAGGATTCTCAGCCATGATTAACAGCTGGAAAATGCAAAGGCAAGTTTTTCTGAAGTGTTAAGATTCCATAGTGGATGAGGAAACAATGTGTTTTATTTCTCAAAGAAAACCTTTGACTTCTCTTCATCCCTTCAGCTATCCTTCAAATACTTCCAACATCTACATGCAATCTTAAAGCCAAAGATTTGGCCGGTGTACTGATCCAGACAAGGTGTCCTGTCCTGTCCTTCAAAGGAATATAGTAAAAGGAAGCTTGACTTGCTATCTGCTCTTCCATTGACTCCTTCTCTACCCACCTTCACCAATGTCAGGAAGAGATTTATATAGTTCGATGGCATCTGTCGCTGTAGATACACATGGTATGCATGAGCTCGCCATCTGGTGTTGGGTCGGAGTGTTACAAGTTGTTTTTCTTCGAAGAAGTGTTTTCGAGTCACGGGACCGAGTGACTCCACCTTCTGTGCTCATTGCGCATGGGCGTCGACTCCATCTTCGATTGTTTTCTTTCCGCCATCGGGTTCGGACGTGTTCCTGTCGCTCCGAGTTTCGGAACGGAAAGTTAGCTGAAGACGGAAGATTTTCGACGGTATCGTTGCGATCCGGTTAGAGATAGACACATACGACGACGCGTTCAACATCGAAGCGCCTCGGTGCCCTTCGGGGTAGATTTCGGCACCCCGTCGGGGCCTAGTCGGCCCGACCGCGTGGAGGACAACGCCGATGGATCGGACCCCGTTTCGATTCTGCCCCGAATGCCACAACAAATATCCTTATACGGACCTACACTCGGTCTGTAATCTGTGCCTGTCACCCGAGCACAGCGAAGAATCCTGTGAGGCCTGTCGGGCGTTCCGGTCCCGAAAAACTCTGCGCGACCGTCGAGCGAGAAGACTCCAGATGGCGTCCACGCCAAAAGAGCGTCCACAGTTCGAGACAGAAGAGGAACAGGAGGAATCCTTTTCCATCCAGGATTCAGACTCCGACGAGCTACACTCTACAAGAACTGTGAGTAAGACGTCGAGATCAAACCTTAAAAAAGGAAAGAAGGCCCAGGGGACGCCACTGCCAACCGGCCATGGCTCCACCCAAATTCTCGGTGACCAACAATCGGCACCGAAAAAGGCCCATTCAGTGTCGAGATCGTCCGACTTCGGTCGAGACACCGGCACGCAGCCTCCTCGGGACCGAGAGAGTGCTAAACAGAAGCATCGACACCGAGAGTTCGGTGTCGACACCGATCGACGCCGAGACAGTGGCGCCGAAGACCATAGAGGCCAAGAATTTTCGGCACAGAAAAAGAGGAAGGTTACCTCGGAGCCGAAAAAACAATCGACAGGGCTTTCGGAGCCGAAAAAAGCGACATCAGACCCTGTTTCTGGCTCCTATACCGAAGAGCATTCTATGTCTTCTCAAATGAAGAAACATAGATTTGAACAAGAACTGCAATCCACTGACGTGGATCACACGCAAAAGCGTATCTTTATTCAGCAGGGGACTGGGAAGATCAGTACCCTCCCACCTGTCAAACGAAAGAGAACGCTTCAGTTTACTCCTCAGCAACAAACAACACAAAAGGTAACACCTCCTCCCTCGCCTCCACCTGTAACTCCGGCTTCGCCAACTTACACCCCGTCACATTCGCCAGCTCACACCGCCATGAGCCACGACGACCAAGATCAGGATGCGTGGGACTTGTACGACGCACCAGTGTCTGATAACAGCCCAGACACATATCCAACTAGGCCATCACCACCGGAAGACAGCACAGCCTACTCGCAAGTGGTGGCTAGAGCAGCTCTATTCCATAATGTGGAACTACACTCGGAACAAGTAGAGGATGATTTTTTATTTAACACCCTCTCCTCAACCCACAGCTCCTACCAAAGCCTGCCGATGCTCCCAGGCATGCTACGCCATGCAAAGGACATTTTCAAGGAGCCAGTTAAAAGTAGGGCAGTGACGCCTAGGGTAGACAAAAAGTATAAGGCGCCTCCTACGGACCCTGTCTTCATCACCTCTCAGCTGCCACCAGACTCTGTGGTGGTAGGGGCTGCCAGAAAACGGGCAAACTCACACACTTCTGGGGATGCACCTCCCCCAGATAAAGAAAGTAGGAAGTTCGATGCAGCCGGGAAGAGGGTTGCTGTCCAAGCAGCAAACCAGTGGCGCATCGCAAATTCACAAGCGCTGCTAGCGCGATACGACAGAGCCCACTGGGATGAGATGCAGCATCTCATTGAACATCTCCCAAAAGATCTGCAAAAAAGAGCAAAACAGGTTGTTGAGGAGGGTCAAAACATTTCCAACAATCAAATACGCTCCTCCATGGATGCAGCAGACACGGCCGCAAGAACCATTAATACGTCGGTTACCATCCGTAGGCACGCATGGCTCAGAACGTCTGGATTCAAGTCAGAAATTCAACAGGCAGTGCTTAACATGCCAGTAAACGAGAAACTTCTGTTCGGTCCGGAGGTCGACACAGCTATAGAAAAGCTCAAGAAGGACACTGACACTGCCAAGGCCATGGGCGCACTCTACTCCCCGCAGAGCAGAGGATCTTATAACACCTTCCGCAAAACACCTTTTAGAGGAGGGTTTCGGGGTCAGGCCACACAAGCTAGCACCTCACAGTCCGCACCGCCCACCTACCAGGGACAGTACAGGGGAGGTTTTCGGGGCCAGTATAGAGGGGGGCAATTCCCTAGGAATAGGGGAAGATTTCAAAGCCCCAAAACCACTACCAACAAGCAGTGACTCACATGTCACACACCCCTCCCACACAACACCAGTGGGGGGGAGGATACGTCAATATTACGAAGCATGGGACAAAATAACTACAGACACATGGGTCCTAGCAATTATCCAGCATGGTTATTGCATAGAATTCCTGCAATTCCCTCCAGACATACCACCAAAAACACAAAAATTAACAAAATACCATTCACAGCTTCTAGAGATAGAAGTTCAAGCACTACTGCAAAAAAATGCAATAGAATTAGTACCAAGCACACAAATAAACACAGGAGTTTATTCACTGTACTTCTTGATACCAAAAAAGGACGAAACACTGAGACCAATTCTAGACCTCAGAGTAGTAAACACATTCATCAAATCAGACCACTTTCACATGGTCACACTACAAGAAGTGTTACCATTGCTCAAAAAACACGACTACATGACAACCCTAGACCTCAAGGACGCATATTTCCATATACCAATACATCAATCACACAGGAAATATCTAAGGTTTGTATTCAAAGGAATACATTACCAATTCAAAGTATTGCCTTTTGGTTTAACAACCGCTCCAAGAGTATTCACAAAATGCCTAGCAGTAGTCGCTGCACACATCAGAAGGCAGCAAATACATGTGTTCCCGTATCTAGACGACTGGCTAATCAAAACCAGTTCGCTCACACAATGCTCAAACCACACAAATCAAGTCATACAAACCCTCTACAAACTCGGGTTCACCGTCAACTTTGCAAAATCAAACATTCTGCCAAGCAAAGTACAGCAATATCTAGGAGCCATAATAGACACGACAAAAGGAGTAGCAACGCCAACTCCACAAAGGATCCACAATTTCAACATGGTCATTCAACACATGTCTCCAAACCAAACAATACAAGCAAGAACAATACTACAGCTCCTAGGCATGATGTCCTCATGCATAGCCATTGTCCCAAACGCAAGACTGCACATGAGGCCCTTACAACAGTGCCTAGCCTCACAGTGGTCTCAAGCACAGGGTCACCTTCTAGATCTGGTGTTGCTAGACCGCCAAACTTACCTCTCGCTTCTATGGTGGAACAGTATAAATTTAAACATAGGGCGGCCTTTCCAAGACCCAGTGCCAGAGTACGTAATAACAACAGATGCTTCCATGACAGGGTGGGGAGCACATCTCAATCAACACAACATAAGAGGACAATGGAACATACATCAAACAAAACTGCATATAAATCATCTAGAATTATTAGCAGTTTTTCAAGCACTAAAAGCTTTCCAACCAATCATAACCCACAAATACATCCTTGTCAAAACAGACAACATGACAACGATGTATTATCTAAACAAACAAGGAGGAACACATTCAACGCAGTTAAGCTTGTTAGCTCAAAAAATATGGAAGTGGGCAATCCACCATCAGATTGGTCTAATAGCACAGTTTATTCCGGGGATCCAGAATCAGCTGGCAGACAATCTCTCTCGAGATCACCAGCAAGTCCACGAATGGGAAATCCACCCACAGATTCTGTACACCTACTTCACACTCTGGGGAACACCACAAATAGACTTATTTGCAACAAAAGAGAACGCAAAATGCCAAAACTTCGCGTCCAGATACCCACACAAGCAATCCCAAGGCAATGCCCTATGGATGAACTGGTCAGGAATATTTGCTTACGCTTTTCCTCCTCTCCCTCTCCTTCCTTACCTAGTAAACAAATTGAGTCAAAACAAACTCAAACTCATTTTAATAGCACCAACTTGGGCAAGACAACCCTGGTACACAACACTGCTAGATCTGTCTGTAGTACCACACATCAAACTGCCCAACAAACCAGATCTGTTAACGCAACACAACCAACAGATCAGACACCCGGACCCAGCATCGCTGAATCTAGCAATCTGGCTCCTGAAATCCTAGAATTCGGACACTTACAACTTAGCCAAGAGTGTATGGAAGTCATAAAGCAGGCCAGAAGGCCATCCACTAGACACTGCTACGCAAGTAAGTGGAAAAGATTTGTTTGGTACTGCCATCATAATCAGATACAACCGCTAGATGCAACTCCAAAACATATAGTAAATTACTTGCTCCATTTACAAAAAGCAAAGCTAGCCTTCTCTTCTATTAAAATACACCTTGCAGCAATATCTGCATACCTGCAAACTACCTATTCAACTTCCTTGTATAGGATACCAGTTATCAAAGCATTTATAGAAGGGCTTAAAAGAATTATACCACCAAGAACACCACCTGTTCCTTCATGGAACCTAAACGTGGTTCTAACAAGACTCATGGGCCCACCTTTCGAACCCATGCACTCTTGCGGAATACAATTCCTAACCTGGAAAGTTGCCTTTCTCATCGCCATTACATCTCTAAGAAGAGTAAGTGAAATTCAAGCGTTCACAACACAAGAGCCTTTTATACAAATACATAAAAATAAGGTCGTCCTACGACCTAATCCAAAATTTTTACCAAAAGTTATTTCACCATTCCATCTAAATCAAACGGTAGAACTACCAGTATTTTTCCCACAGCCAGATTCTGTGGCTGAAAGAGCACTACATACATTAGATGTCAAAAGAGCATTAATGTACTACTTTGACAGAACAAAGAACATCAGAAAAACTAAACAGCTATTTATTGCATTCCAAAAACCTCATGCAGGTAACCCAATATCAAAACAAGGTATAGCCAGATGGATAGTTAAATGCATCCAAATCTGCTACCTTAAAGCAAAAAGACAACTGCCCATTACTCCCAGGGCACATTCAACAAGGAAAAAAGGTGCTTCAATGGCCTTTTTAGGAAACATCCCAATGCAGGAAATATGTAAGGCAGCCACTTGGTCTACGCCTCACACTTTCACCAAACACTACTGTATAGATGTGCTATCCGCACAACAAGCTACAGTAGGTCAAGCTGTATTAAGAACTCTATTTCAGACAACTTCTACTCCTACAGGCTAAACCACCGCTTATGGGGAACTAACTGCTTACTAGTCTATGCATACCATGTGTATCTACAGCGACAGATGCCATCGAACTGAAAATGTCACTTACCCAGTGTACATCTGTTCGTGGCATCAGTCGCTGAGATTCACATGGACCCACCCACCTCCCCGGAAGCCTGTAGCAGTTCAGAAGTTACCTTCAATTTTGTACATTTGTATATATTACTTAATCCTTTAATAGGTACATACTTACATTTTTCATTGCGCGGGCACTATTACTATAGTACAACTCCTACCTCACCCTCTGCGGGGAAAACAATCGAAGATGGAGTCGACGCCCATGCGCAATGAGCACAGAAGGTGGAGTCACTCGGTCCCGTGACTCGAAAACACTTCTTCGAAGAAAAACAACTTGTAACACTCCGACCCAACACCAGATGGCGAGCTCATGCATACCATGTGAATCTCAGCGACTGATGCCACGAACAGATGTACACTGGGTAAGTGACATTTTCATTATGTGTTAAAATGAACTGTTGAAATCATGTTACACTTGAAGATTTGTTACCAAATCTTTTCAACTTAGTCCATGTTGCATATCTTCCCTCAAAGGAAATCCTTGAGAGGAATACACCAAGTAATTTTCAGATACTCTTTCCATATAGAAAGGTTTATGGATATTGAGCTTATAGTTGCAGATTAAACCGAGCTGCACTCATTTTGGGGATCTGCAATTAATTTTCATCATTAGACTTTGACCCATGTATGAAAGAATAAAACACACAAGGGGAAACATAGGAGAAAAGGAAGATGAAAGAAAGATGACAAAAGGAGAAAGCGGGAAGAAAAATAACCCAATAGTGAGAGACAACGGTGCATGAAGTGCCGGGTGCTAAATTAAAGAGGTATGAGGTGGAATCAAGACTGCACAGCTTTAGTATTCAGTATGCCGACATTCATCAGCTCTGGCCTTGGGCTTCTGAGGGAACTCTGGGCCTGGCACTTTTACACACTAAGCAATACGGGGATAGGACCATTATAACAGCACAATTTAGATGCTTTGGCACATAGAGCATTGGTTATGCCGAGCTCTACATGAAGCTGCCTGCAGTGCTCACATAAGGCATCTGTATATGAACTTTATTTATTTTATACTGAGTATTTAAGTATTCTTATAAAAACTATATCTAGCAAGGGAGGCACACATTTGTATGTAGATTTATATAGTACATTTGAGATCATTTAAAAATATGAATAATCTTTATTTTTCAGTATTTCATTTCCATTGAGCATTCATGACAAATTGTTTTTTCGGGTTCGATCTTACAGTGGATTAAGGAACTACATGCCGCACCCTCAGGATGACAATACCTTTTGTCGTGAATGCTTATTAACTGTTGAATAATGTATGCTGTTTTTTTAAGTGGATCCTTTTTAAACTGAATTGATGAAGCATTCTTTTGCATGTTAAACAGACTATCATTGGATAGATTTTTCACATAGGTACTGAAGCATGAGCCCTCCCCCATCTACTGCCTTCTGTGGTCATGTTTTACTCTTTTTCCCCTCATGTCTGTCCCTTTTTTTCTCTTGAATAAAGTGTCTCACTTTGTATGTCCCCAGGTCCAAAGCTCCCTCTTCCGGGAGCAGAGAAAGTTCGAAGCTGAGAAGAGGGAGGCACTCCAGTTACAGCGTGAAAACCTGGAGGAGGAAAGGCACAGAGACCTGGCAGCTATGAAAGAAGCCCTGGAAAGAGAGCGAAGAGCATGTCTGTCTTTGCAAAATATGTCAGTAGAGCTCCAAAATGTGAGTGTCCTCCCTTCCTTCTGTCTAATAGTTTATGAAAGTAAAATGTTCACGTTCCAAATATAGTACAAAAGAGAAAGAAAACGAATAGGATCACCCTCTCTGAACTTTTGTGGATCATTTATTTGTTTATTTACTGGATCAGTAGGGTGCAATCTGCAAACCTCTTTGCCTTAATACTCACTCAATGCAAAAGTAAAGGCATGCTCATGGCCGACAACTTATTTGGGTTTCTGAAGTTTTAATTGTTTGGTTATTGACTCGGAAGCTTAATGTGTAGCAGCAAGCCCCTGAACTATCCTGAGGGTGTGCAAAGAATATATTACACTATAGACAGTGACTATCCTAAAATTATATTGCAAATTGAGCTGCATGAAATGGTGATAAGGATGGTTGGACCTAGCAAAAGCTGGTACAGCCATGAGCCACTGTAACAAGATGGAAAATAGAGCAGGAACCGATATTGCATGAGGCAAGTTAGCCATGCCAATACGTAAACACAAAAACAACTAAGCAGGCATCATAAGATATAATTCACACTAGGGTCTTAACAAAATCCTGTAGAAGCCCACCGCACTGATAATACATTAGAAGAAAAGGTTTGCTTTTTGTACACAAGAAGGAAATGCGGGATTGAAATTGTGACGACTGAGTGTAACGTAGATGTGACCTAGTCCCATGTTTTTCAGTGTGACCATTTCCTAGTAGACAAACTGATACACCCAATGACCAATAGCATGACAATGAAAGAAATATTCCTGGACTGCGAAAAGGGCAGGTCTTAATTGTCTTCTTGAATCTCAAGTAAATGGAATGATAGATAGCAGCTGGAAGTATGTTCTATAGCTATGCGCCAAAACCCGAAATGATTCCATGGTATACGCCAAGCTTTATGGCTTGCTGTAGTAGCCAAGTAAGCCACTTCTAGCTATAAGAACATAGTGGATGAGGTGCCAGATATAGATAAATAAGCACAGTGAAACATGGAGGGGACAACTCCTTCTATGGTCTTAAGACACTGTCACAGTTACGTTAATCCAAATGACCTGTGCGGCCAGATGCCACTGAGGAGCACGCAAGTCAGACAAGATATTACTTAGAATTTGTGAACTCAATAGAAGCCCTTAATAGCACAACAGCCATTGAACTCAGGAAATATCAGTTCACTTTGAAAGTGTTAGTGACGTGTAATAACTTGTAGACCTGTTTTCAGTTGGTTCAATGTAAATCTCTTAGAATGCATCAGTATTCCTATAGTCTGGTGGCAGAGGGCCTAAAAAGGTAGTATTATTATTTTTTTTTTTTTTTAAACCTTCACACAAAGAAGCATTAAGGCACAGCTTACAAAAAATATGAATTCAGGAAAAAAACGAATTTGTCTGCTACAAAAATAAAAGGAAGAAAGCTATGTAGGCAGTGGTCCTAGTACAAAAACAAGAAATACTTTAATCACTCCTTCAGTGGGTTAAGATGTGGAAATGGATGATGTCAGCGTTTAAGCCATAAAGTCAGACCAAATGTCCAGAGTCTAGCAATAGGAACAATTAGAGCACACTAAGATTTCTCAAACTCATTCAGGTGTACCATTATATATTTAAGCCATATTTATTCATCTTCTTGTTTAACAACAGACCTTGTTGCTGCAAAGATTGACAGGGTAGTACAGTTACTACATTACAAGTTGTATAGGAAAATAGTACAGCGAACCATTGTGTACAAGAATATTTAATGCAGGTTCTTGTACCTTACTCATCAGTCATATTTGGCTTCATACTTGCATTATTTGATTTACAGCCTGAATCCATACTGATGAATAGACATTTGTTTTCATTCAGTTATACAATGCTAGCCTGCCCAATAACTTTGTTGTTAGATTGTCTGTGCAATAGTAAGTCAACTAGCAAACCTTGAGTGGAGACCATCTGATGAGGTGCATTTTTTAAGTTAATATTTTATGAGCATCCCTGTGTCAGAGAGGAGAGGGAACGGCAACCCTCCACTCCACTGTCCAATAACCTGAGCTTTATCCCTTTCTCAGTCAGGTACACCATTAATGAATACCAGATCCCATAGCAAGTCAGAATACTTGGGCAGTGGACCATGAAGCCAAGGCACAGCTACCTGTCCCATGGCTGTTACCAGAGTAACATAGGAACAGCCTTATAAGAAAGGCCAGCACATTGAAACCCAACAGTTGGACCTCTGGGTGGAAGGTTGTATGTTGCCAGTCATCTCATATAGTTTTGTACAGAACTTCAACCGAAAGTCATGTACCTGGAGACAACTTAATGTACCAGATATGAAGCTCGCCTGACCAGTGTCACAACTAAGACAAGCATCAGGATGGGTAGGGTCAAAATAGAACAGGTAACAAAGGTAACATAAGCCTGATGAAGTCATCTGGAATATTACAAGTTGTATGTTCGTAAAATCTCTTTGGCTTAAATACAGGTTATGCCCCATGGTTGACTCTGCTGAGAAAACATCCTAGATGGTGACTGTTGTAAATTGGGTTACTGGTTGAGGGGGGTTAAACCCTACTCAAGCAGCAACCACAACTCTTCTCAGAGTAAAACAGAAGCAAGCCCTGAACTAACCTGTACTTAACCCGCTAATAGCGTGGTGCTAAAGCTCTCAGACTTAACTTATGCAGCACTTCAAACAGTGTTAAAGTAAAAACACAACACAAGAAAAATACAACACACTTTTGAAAAATAGAGTACAATCTAATAAATTATTTTGACCAAAATGACAAAAATACAATCAGTAGAACCGGTGATATGCAATTATAAAGATGTAAGGGGAAATAGTGCCTAAAAGCACAAAGCTTCAACTGTGGTCATCTGGTCGCACTGGACCAGGGCAAAGTCACATGTTCAGACTTACCGGAATGCAGTACTGTATGAGGCTGGCCTGGCTTATAGTGGGTACCTTGTGGTACTTAAACCTTGTGCCAGGTCCAGGTATCCCTTATTAGTAGA
The DNA here is from genome assembly GCF_031143425.1 of Pleurodeles waltl. Classification (NCBI taxonomy): domain Eukaryota; kingdom Metazoa; phylum Chordata; class Amphibia; order Caudata; family Salamandridae; genus Pleurodeles; species Pleurodeles waltl. The sequence continues at coordinate 738,825,747 of NC_090450.1, read as the reverse complement.
TTAGAAGTGTTCTAGCAGCTTAGGCTGATAGAGGTAGCTATAGCAGAGCAGCTTAGGCTGAACTAGGAGACATGCAAAGCTCCTGCTATACCAGTTATATCACTTAGCACTATATCATAAGAATCACAATACTCAGAGTTACTAAAAATAAAGGTACTTTATTTTAGTGACAATATGCCAAAAGAGTCTCAGAGGATATACTCCCTTAGGAGGTAAGTAAAATACACAAAATATACACACAAACCAAAATCAGGTAAGTAAACAGTTGGAAAAGTAGTGCAAACACTGTAGAACACAATAGAATGCAATAGGAGACAATAGGCCTAGGGGCAACACAAACCATATACTCCAAAAGTGGAATGCGAACCACGAATGGACCCAAGGCCTAGTGGAGTGTGTAGAGGGTTGCTGGAAGTGTAAGAAAATACTAGAAGTGTCCAAGATACCCCACCCCAAGACCCTGAAAAGTAGGAGTAAAGTTACCCCACTACCCCAGAAAGACAGTAAAGTCGAGATAGGGGATTCTGCAAAGACAACAACTGACTGCAAAGCACTGAAGACGTATTCCTGGACCTGAGGACCTGCAAAGGAAGGGGACCAAGTCCAAGAGTCACGCAAGTGTCCGGGGGGGCAGGAGCCCACTAAACCCCGGATGAAGGTGCAAAAGGGCTGCCTTTGGGTGGAAGAAGCCGAAGATTCTGCAACAACGGAAGGTGCCAGGAACTTATCCTTTGGTCAGAAGATGTCCCACGGCGTGCTGGAGGATGCAGAGTTGTTTCCACGCAGAAAGACTGCAAACAAGCCTTGCTAGCTGCAAGAGTTGCGGTTGAAGGTTTTGGGTGCTGCCAGGGCCGAGGAAGGACCAGGAGGTCACCCCTTGGAGGTGGAGACGGAAGGGACACTCAGCAACACAGAGAACCCACGCAGAAGCAGGCAGCACCCGCAGAAAAACCTGAACAGGCGTTCAGAAGATCTGAGCACGGCGGTTGTCTCAGCACAACAAAAGAGGGTCCCACAAAGTCGGAGTCCAACTCAGCGAGTTGGGCAATGCAGGACTGAGTGCTGAGGACCTGGGCTAGGCTGTGCGCAAAGGAAGTCTTGCAAAAGTGCACAGAAACCCTAGCAGCTGCAGTTCACGCAGTACACAGGATTACTGTCTGGCATGGGGAGGCAAGGACTTACCTCCACCAAATTTGGACAGAAGGGCCACTGGACTGTCGGGGACACTTGGATCCAGCTCCTGTGTTCCAGGGACCACATTCGTCAAGATGAGAGGGGCCCCAGAGGACCGGTGATGCAGAAGTTTGGTGCCTGCGCTGGCAGAGGGAAGATTCCGTCGACCCACAGGAGATTTCTTCTTGGCTTCCAGTGCAGGGTGAAGGCAGACAGCCCTCAGAGTATGCACCACCAGGAAACAGTCGGGAAAGCTGGCAGGATGAGGCGCTACAATGTTGCTGGCAGTCTTTTTGCTACTTTGTTGCGGTTTTGCAGGCGTCCTGAAGCAGGCAGCGGTCGATCCTTGGCAGAAGTCGAAGAGGGAAGTGCAGAGGAACTCTGGTGAGCTCTTGCATTCATTATCTGAAGAGAAACCCACAGGAGAGACCTTAAATAGCACTCAGAGGAGGATTGGCTACAGAGAATGGTAAGCACCTATCAGGAGGGGTCTCTGACGTCACCTGCTGCCACTGGCCACTCAGAGATATCCATTGTGCCCTCATACCTCTGCACCTCTGGTCCAACCCTTTCACTCAGGCAGCAGAGTAGCAGTCCTTCATGCAGAGCAGCACAACAGCCCTTCTGAATCTTCCACAGGTTCAGAGGTGTACTGAAGAGTTGGGTCTGAGGGTCCAATATTTATATTTGCTGCCAACTTTGAAGTAGCAGAATATTCTAGAGATTTTTTACCCCCAGAGGTGTTCGGAATTTTCTATGTTCCTGCCCTGGCCACAACTTGTCCTTAAGTCTCAAAAGACTAGTGTTGAATCCTTTGTAAGTGTGCTCAGACAGAGCCTTTGTGATGTGCAACTGGGGTAGGTGACAGCTCTTCCCCCTCTTCAAGTCGGAGATGGCACATCTTGCCCACACCTATCTTCCTATTTTGCCTCACTGCCTGATAGCAATACACCACGACTGCCAGCTACACCTAGTCATTTGAGCCAGGATACAGATTGCAGACATCAAATGGTTGGGACAAGAAAATGCCCTCTGGCATTTTCAGAATTGTGACTTAAAATTCAAATTTACCACTAAAGAGGGAATTAAAATACTATTCTTTAGACACCGAACTCCATATTCCTACCTGCCCTGATTTGAAAGTTATCAGTTATTAAGGGCCATATGTACAAACACTTTTTCCCATAGACACAGAATGGGTAAAAACCTGTGCTACATCTGGCCCTAAATGTGATATATTAGTCCAATGTCATCCTATGAGAGAGGCAGGCCTTGCAATAGTGAAAACTAAATTTAAGATTTTCACTGCCAGTACATGCAGAAGTAAAAAAACATAAATACACGACTTTTTAAGTACACTGCACCCTGCCCTGTGGGCTATTTAGGGCCTACCCTAGGGGTGACTTACATGTAATAAACGGGAAGGTTTAGGCCTGGCAAAATAATTATTTTGCCAGGTTGAAATGGCAGTTCAAAACTAGACACACAGGCTGCAATGGGAGGCCTGAGACCATTTTAAAGGGATACTTAATTGAGTGGCACAGTAAGTGCTGCAGGCCATTAGTGGCATTTAATTTACAGGCCCTGGTACATGTAGTACCACTTAACTGGAGACTTACCATACCTGTAAATCAAAAGTGCTAACTGGAGTAAGCTAATTTTACCAAGTTTAGAGGAGAGAGCACACATACTTTTGCACTGGTTAGCAGTGGGAAAGTGCACAATCATAAGACCAACAAAAAGCAAGATCAGCAAAAATGAACCATGCTACTAGAGACTTATATGTAAATTAAACATGGCAATTAGGGATAAGCTAATGTACAATGTTTTAAGGTGTTAGCATATGCACTTTCGCACTAGTGGTAAAGTGCACAGAGTCACAAGGCCAACAAAACAAGACATCAGAAAATTATGGAGGAGTAGGTCAGAATGTTTGGGAGGAGACCACCCTAAGGCTGACAGGTCTAACAGTGACATATCATCAGTTAAAATGAAATACTTATAAAGTATCACGTGATGAGGACTGTGAGAAGGCAACATTTATTACACCAACCTAGATTCTTCTGGAATCCTTGAAAGTTCTGGAAACTTACCGCTCAAAGCATTATGCAAGTGAGTTGTACAACGAAATCAAGAAGCCCTAGAATGCAAGTGTTGTTTAGTTGTCTGTTTCCAGTCTAACACACATGTTATATCCGTTTACATTTGTTGCATACATTTTTAGTGATTGCGTGTTTTTCTGCACACAAAGCAGTTGTCATAAAATCATCCACTTTTTAGATGCAGGGTCTGACACAACTATAAAAATATTTTTTAGGGAATGGAACATCTGTGGATACTGAAGCTTGGGTCCGCAACCTCATGCTTCCGTCTAAGCTTTTGATCAGTTTGCAGCCGAGCAATAGGCATGACTTCATATGCTGGGAGAAACCCAAGAGTTGTAGATTACTGCTCTCCGCCACAGAGACTCTGCCCGGCTGGACAAGGTGACAGAGAGGCACAGATGTGCTGACTCTGGACTACTACCTCTAACTGTATCAACTAGAGGAGAAGAGAGGTGCTGCTGACCTATCTGTCTGTAGTCATCAAGCCTCTGTTCAGCTCTATCTTCGTGCTAGGCAGGCATGCTTCCAGGCTGGATAGGGGAGCAGTCAAGACTCCATTACCATCCCTGTTCTGGTGCCTTGCTATCACTGGAAACTCGAGAAGGCAGAGAAGTGGGCAAGCTAGGGTAGCAGTTCTATTCCTCTCCAACATCTCACACTGAACAGAGGGTTACTTGAACCGTGACAGAAATACCTCTGGTACGATGGCCAAACAGAATGTCTGCACCCCTTCAAACCTAATCTGTTGAACAAGGAGTGAATGGTTTGCTGCTTCACTGTGAAACATCGAGGATGTCTGATCCAACTGTCCAGTTAGGGAGCATTTCCTCTGTAAAACATACTCAATAAATGGCACCCTTAATTGAGTATACAATACTTTACTTACAAAAGACCAAAATACTCTGTGAAAATACAGGTGGGTCATGAGCCACAATAATAAGCGTAGGGCCTCACGTGGGGATCAGGATCATTGAGCTGTAGGGAGGGTGAGGCAGAGCAAAAGTCAGTGCCACCCTGAGCCAAAGTAACATTGTGAATAATAGAGCAGAATTTGGTATCTCACTAGACAAGATAGCCGTCCTAATAAGTAAACACAAAAAAACAATTAAGCACACCTTAAAATATGATTCACACTAGGGTCTTGACAAAAGCGTTAGAAGTCCACTGCACTGAAAATAAATTACAAGAAAATGTTTGCTTTCTGTATCCAAAGAAATAAAGAATTGAAATTGTTGTGACATAGTGACATATTCCCTTGTGTTTCAATTGAACCATTTCCTAATAAGAAAAGTGATATTCCCAGTGACCAATAGCATGGCAGTGAGAAAAATACTTCTTTGGGCTGATTCAAGAAGTAATTGGCAATGTCTCAGGTCAGTGGTTGAATGTGGATCACACAATGAAACCAATGGCTGAAGGAGGCCCTGCCTCTCTAAATTGCAAATAAATCTTGCAGACACTGACGAGCCCTATCTGCAAATTAAATTCACTTAGCAACACACAAAATTAGCATTTTTCTGGATTTCAAAGTTGTTCCAGAAAGCAAGAAATATTTCAACAAGGCAGAGGATGGACTGGAAGAGCATCAATTTAAGTGTTCAACATTGCATCCTGCCGCATTTAGGGTTGCTATTTTTGGCAGTGCACATTCCCTCACAGCTCTGCTAGCATGTATGGAATGTATACAGAAAGAAATGCCCTTATAAGATAGAAACTCAGGAGTCTCCACAAGCTAATGAGTACCAAAAGTGAGGGTGTAATTAGTTTCAGGGTGATAATTCTCAAAGATATTTAAAATTATTTGAATGTTTGCAACAGCTGCTATTAATTCAGATTGGTCTGAGTTGAAAATGAATACCAGTGGAGATAGCAAGTTTCACGATGAAAGACTGTGGAAATATATGACCATTACAATGGTTGACAAAGATGCATTTTACCAAAATAATGTAGCAGCAACTGTCAGCTGCACTACGAGAAGGTTGTAATATGTCCAAAACTACCTGAATAGTCAGTCTTGCCAGTGTTGAAAGTATTGAATCAGTACTTTATATAGTACGAACTCTAGTGGAAGAACTGGATTGTTAACAATTTTGGATTATGACTTTTGGCTAGTTTCTAATAAGCATTGGCTTTGGTTGCACCAGAGCATTTGCAAACTAAATTTCTGCTAATTCACTTTGATGACTGCTCTCTTGGAGAAAAGCAGTTGGTTGGCTAAACAATCTGTGTTTAATGGCAGCATGCCTGAACAGTCTTGTTATGGTGGAAATTGTTTCAAATCCAAAAGGGCACCATTTCATTGGGAGTGGTGCTTGCTTTCCCCCGGCCCTTCTTTGATGCATGGTACAGATGACAGATAGGTGAAACTGGCCTACCACCTGAGCAGGTATGTGGCCATATCACAGATGGAAGAACTGCAAACTACAGTGTTGGAGACAGCTTAAACATTGATGCTGAGCTGCTGAATGTAGTAATCCCACACTGGCAATGGACAATGGTGATAAGCCATCCCCATGAGCCGAGACTAGAGAGGGCAGCAGGGTAAAATAAATCTAGGATTTTAATTTAATGTGTACACTTCAAACTGTGAGACGCACAGCCGCACATAGAGGAGGGAGGAGAGGAATTTAGGAGTTGTACTCATCATTACTGTGTATAGTTGATAGTGCTTCATATTTATAAGGGTGGTGCCACCATTCCTAATGTAATTGTGATCCATTATCAACAGTTGGGCACTTTTTAAATATTTCAGCATAAATCAGCCAAAGTCAAAGGTTTAGAACTAGAAATGAAACAGGAAAAAGGTGACTCAGTTCGTCATGAAAGATATGTTAAGGAACAAAAGAAAGGCATTCATGTAGGACCTTGGTGTGTATCAAGCTACAGTTATTTTAATGTATGGAGGGGTGGTTGATATTTTCACCACAGGTTGTGGTGAGAAGTTGAAAATAAATTAGTGTAATGGAAAGATCTATGAGGCATATATGTTGACATTCTTTGGCTGTTTCACAGCAGTCATTACAATTGTAATTACCAGGCAATTCTTGGTAGTGCTGGCAACGTCTATTGGCATCTATATAAGTCAGGGAATAATACCATAACACTGGTTGTGACTGAAGGGAGGTATTTGCTTGGCAGGATGGCCGATGCTCTGGGAAACACCCTTTGGATGATGCAGAACTAACTTAAATACTCCTCATCACGTACGTCAACACCCCAAGTGGTTCTATTATGCAATCATGGCGAACTTGAGCAGAGGTGACAGTCATGTAAATCTTTGATGGAAGAAGCAAAATTTGAGCTTGGGCAGTGAATGGCTCTCCTAAATCTAGAATGGATGGATAAAAGGGAAACTAATCACAATGTTAGAAGGTTTGATGAAATGTATTGCTAATGAGTAATTCATCAACATCTGAATTGCATTGACTTGTTAGAGGATTTTATTTTGAATGATCCAAGGAAGTTGGCCAAATAATTGATTGTTTTCTTGAGACCCCGGTCACATGAAACAAGCAGTAGAAACAAGATTGTCCAGGTGGTGTGTCCGAATGGGAACCCTAACAAAATCTCACATGGACAGAAAAACTTCAAACCACAAGCATGAAAGGCACTCGCTGAACTGTATTAGCGCCAAAGCCTTAGAATCCATTTACTTTTTGGGAATGTATTATACCAGCAAAACTTAAGGGGTGAGGGTGGGTTGCAGAAAGAATGTAAAATTCCAAACTTTAAATAAAAGCTTTTAAGTTTCACTTTTGCTCGATGTGAAGGGAGGGAGGAAAAGCACAAACCATTAATAATAATTCAGGGCATCTGTCCCTGACAAATCCAGAAAACATTTACAGACTTTAGGGGTGATATAAAGGTAACTGCATTCCAGAACACTGAAGTTAGAACATCCATTGTAGGTGAGACATTCTTAGCCTGAAACATATTCTCCCAAACAAGTGTGTGGTGATTGTACTTTTTATGTGGCCTTGGAAGAGGGTCGCCATGATGAGGTCCCCTGAACTAGTAGGATACCAAGTCTAAATGTTGTTTTGTCCTAGGTTGACTGTTATGGGCACATTAGAAAATATCTTGTAAAATTAACATTTTCATGGTCTAACAATCTTTTTCCATCATAGTGCACCACCTCTGTTACTGCATACCTCTTCCCTCTTGTTTTTTACAGCCCCTCTCTTAGCCCATATTGTTTATATTCTTCTACATTTCTTTGTTATAGCAGCACATTTCCTTCCTCTGCCAGCACATCTCCTGTCCCTTTCTCCTACCTCAATCCTATCAGTAGTCTACATTCTTCTTTCCCCCACAACATTTCCTTTACCTCCTTTCTCATCTCTTTCCTCTTACAGTAGTGTCCGTAATTGTTTCTCTTAGAAAATCTACTGTTCGATGGCATCTGTCGCTGTAGATACACATGGTATGCATGAGCTCGCCATCTGGTGTTGGGTCGGAGTGTTACAAGTTGTTTTTCTTCGAAGAAGTGTTTTCGAGTCACGGGACCGAGTGACTCCACCTTCTGTGCTCATTGCGCATGGGCGTCGACTCCATCTTCGATTGTTTTCTTTCCGCCATCGGGTTCGGACGTGTTCCTGTCGCTCCGAGTTTCGGAACGGAAAGTTAGCTGAAGACGGAAGATTTTCGACGGTATCGTTGCGATCCGGTTAGAGATAGACACATACGACGACGCGTTCAACATCGAAGCGCCTCGGTGCCCTTCGGGGTAGATTTCGGCACCCCGTCGGGGCCTAGTCGGCCCGACCGCGTGGAGGACAACGCCGATGGATCGGACCCCGTTTCGATTCTGCCCCGAATGCCACAACAAATATCCTTATACGGACCTACACTCGGTCTGTAATCTGTGCCTGTCACCCGAGCACAGCGAAGAATCCTGTGAGGCCTGTCGGGCGTTCCGGTCCCGAAAAACTCTGCGCGACCGTCGAGCGAGAAGACTCCAGATGGCGTCCACGCCAAAAGAGCGTCCACAGTTCGAGACAGAAGAGGAACAGGAGGAATCCTTTTCCATCCAGGATTCAGACTCCGACGAGCTACACTCTACAAGAACTGTGAGTAAGACGTCGAGATCAAACCTTAAAAAAGGAAAGAAGGCCCAGGGGACGCCACTGCCAACCGGCCATGGCTCCACCCAAATTCTCGGTGACCAACAATCGGCACCGAAAAAGGCCCATTCAGTGTCGAGATCGTCCGACTTCGGTCGAGACACCGGCACGCAGCCTCCTCGGGACCGAGAGAGTGCTAAACAGAAGCATCGACACCGAGAGTTCGGTGTCGACACCGATCGACGCCGAGACAGTGGCGCCGAAGACCATAGAGGCCAAGAGTTTTCGGCACAGAAAAAGAGGAAGGTTACCTCGGAGCCGAAAAAACAATCGACAGGGCTTTCGGAGCCGAAAAAAGCGACATCAGACCCTGTTTCTGGCTCCTATACCGAAGAGCATTCTATGTCTTCTCAAATGAAGAAACATAGATTTGAACAAGAACTGCAATCCACTGACGTGGATCACACGCAAAAGCGTATCTTTATTCAGCAGGGGACTGGGAAGATCAGTACCCTCCCACCTGTCAAACGAAAGAGAACGCTTCAGTTTACTCCTCAGCAACAAACAACACAAAAGGTAACACCTCCTCCCTCGCCTCCACCTGTAACTCCGGCTTCGCCAACTTACACCCCGTCACATTCGCCAGCTCACACCGCCATGAGCCACGACGACCAAGATCAGGATGCGTGGGACTTGTACGACGCACCAGTGTCTGATAACAGCCCAGACACATACCCAACTAGGCCATCACCACCGGAAGACAGCACAGCCTACTCGCAAGTGGTGGCTAGAGCAGCTCTATTCCATAATGTGGAACTACACTCGGAACAAGTAGAGGATGATTTTTTATTTAACACCCTCTCCTCAACCCACAGCTCCTACCAAAGCCTGCCGATGCTCCCAGGCATGCTACGCCATGCAAAGGACATTTTCAAGGAGCCAGTTAAAAGTAGGGCAGTGACGCCTAGGGTGGACAAAAAGTATAAGGCGCCTCCTACGGACCCTGTCTTCATCACCTCTCAGCTGCCACCAGACTCTGTGGTGGTAGGGGCTGCCAGAAAACGGGCAAACTCACACACTTCTGGGGATGCACCTCCCCCAGATAAAGAAAGTAGGAAGTTCGATGCAGCCGGGAAGAGGGTTGCTGTCCAAGCAGCAAACCAGTGGCGCATCGCAAATTCACAAGCGCTGCTAGCGCGATACGACAGAGCCCACTGGGATGAGATGCAGCATCTCATTGAACATCTCCCAAAAGATCTGCAAAAAAGAGCAAAACAGGTTGTTGAGGAGGGTCAAAACATTTCCAACAATCAAATACGCTCCTCCATGGATGCAGCAGACACGGCCGCAAGAACCATTAATACGTCGGTTACCATCCGTAGGCACGCATGGCTCAGAACGTCTGGATTCAAGCCAGAAATTCAACAGGCAGTGCTTAACATGCCAGTAAACGAGAAACTTCTGTTCGGTCCGGAGGTCGACACAGCTATAGAAAAGCTCAAGAAGGACACTGACACTGCCAAGGCCATGGGCGCACTCTACTCCCCGCAGAGCAGAGGATCTTATAACACCTTCCGCAAAACACCTTTTAGAGGAGGGTTTCGGGGTCAGGCCACACAAGCTAGCACCTCACAGTCCGCACCGCCCACCTACCAGGGACAGTACAGGGGAGGTTTTCGGGGCCAGTATAGAGGGGGGCAATTCCCTAGGAATAGGGGAAGATTTCAAAGCCCCAAAACCACTACCAACAAGCAGTGACTCACATGTCACACACCCCTCCCACACAACACCAGTGGGGGGGAGGATACGTCAATATTACGAAGCATGGGACAAAATAACTACAGACACATGGGTCCTAGCAATTATCCAGCATGGTTATTGCATAGAATTCCTGCAATTCCCTCCAGACATACCACCAAAATCACAAAATTTAACAAAATACCATTCACAGCTTCTAGAGATAGAAGTTCAAGCACTACTGCAAAAAAATGCAATAGAATTAGTACCAAGCACACAAATAAACACAGGAGTTTATTCACTGTACTTCTTGATACCAAAAAAGGACGAAACACTGAGACCAATTCTAGACCTCAGAGTAGTAAACACATTCATCAAATCAGACCACTTTCACATGGTCACACTACAAGAAGTGTTACCATTGCTCAAAAAACACGACTACATGACAACCCTAGACCTCAAGGACGCATATTTCCATATACCAATACATCAATCACACAGGAAATATCTAAGGTTTGTATTCAAAGGAATACATTACCAATTCAAAGTATTGCCTTTTGGTTTAACAACCGCTCCAAGAGTATTCACAAAATGCCTAGCAGTAGTCGCTGCACACATCAGAAGGCAGCAAATACATGTGTTCCCGTATCTAGACGACTGGCTAATCAAAACCAGTTCGCTCACACAATGCTCAAACCACACAAATCAAGTCATACAAACCCTCTACAAACTAGGGTTCACCGTCAACTTTGCAAAATCAAACATTCTGCCAAGCAAAGTACAGCAATATCTAGGAGCCATAATAGACACGACAAAAGGAGTAGCAACGCCAACTCCACAAAGGATCCACAATTTCAACAGGGTCATTCAACACATGTCTCCAAACCAAACAATACAAGCAAGAACAATACTACAGCTCCTAGGCATGATGTCCTCATGCATAGCCATTGTCCCAAACGCAAGACTGCACATGAGGCCCTTACAACAGTGCCTAGCCTCACAGTGGTCTCAAGCACAGGGTCACCTTCTAGATCTGGTGTTGCTAGACCGCCAAACTTACCTCTCGCTTCTATGGTGGAACAGTATAAATTTAAACATAGGGCGGCCTTTCCAAGACCCAGTGCCAGAGTACGTAATAACAACAGATGCTTCCATGACAGGGTGGGGAGCACATCTCAATCAACACAACATAAGAGGACAATGGAACATACATCAAACAAAACTGCATATAAATCATCTAGAATTATTAGCAGTTTTTCAAGCACTAAAAGCTTTCCAACCAATCATAACCCACAAATACATCCTTGTCAAAACAGACAACATGACAACGATGTATTATCTAAACAAACAAGGAGGAACACATTCAACGCAGTTAAGCTTGTTAGCTCAAAAAATATGGAAGTGGGCAATCCACCATCAGATTGGTCTAATAGCACAGTTTATTCCGGGGATCCAGAATCAGCTGGCAGACAATCTCTCTCGAGATCACCAGCAAGTCCACGAATGGGAAATCCACCCACAGATTCTGTACACCTACTTCACACTCTGGGGAACACCACAAATAGACTTATTTGCAACAAAAGAGAACGCAAAATGCCAAAACTTCGCGTCCAGATACCCACACAAGCAATCCCAAGGCAATGCCCTATGGATGAACTGGTCAGGAATATTTGCTTACGCTTTTCCTCCTCTCCCTCTCCTTCCTTACCTAGTAAACAAATTGAGTCAAAACAAACTCAAACTCATTTTAATAGCACCAACTTGGGCAAGACAACCCTGGTACACAACACTGCTAGATCTGTCTGTAGTACCACACATCAAACTGCCCAACAAACCAGATCTGTTAACGCAACACAACCAACAGATCAGACACCCGGACCCAGCATCGCTGAATCTAGCAATCTGGCTCCTGAAATCCTAGAATTCGGACACTTACAACTTAGCCAAGAGTGTATGGAAGTCATAAAGCAGGCCAGAAGGCCATCCACTAGACACTGCTACGCAAGTAAGTGGAAAAGATTTGTTTGGTACTGCCATCATAATCAGATACAACCGCTAGATGCAACTCCAAAACATATAGTAAATTACTTGCTCCATTTACAAAAAGCAAAGCTAGCCTTCTCTTCTATTAAAATACACCTTGCAGCAATATCTGCATACCTGCAAACTACCTATTCAACCTCCTTGTATAGGATACCAGTTATCAAAGCATTTATAGAAGGGCTTAAAAGAATTATACCACCAAGAACACCACCTGTTCCTTCATGGAACCTAAACGTGGTTCTAACAAGACTCATGGGCCCACCTTTCGAACCCATGCACTCTTGCGGAATACAATTCCTAACCTGGAAAGTTGCCTTTCTCATCGCCATTACATCTCTAAGAAGAGTAAGTGAAATTCAAGCGTTCACAACACAAGAGCCTTTTATACAAATACATAAAAATAAGGTCGTCCTACGACCTAATCCAAAATTTTTACCAAAAGTTATTTCACCATTCCATCTAAATCAAACGGTAGAACTACCAGTATTTTTCCCACAGCCAGATTCTGTGGCTGAAAGAGCACTACATACATTAGATGTCAAAAGAGCATTAATGTACTACATTGACAGAACAAAGAACATCAGAAAAACTAAACAGCTATTTATTGCATTCCAAAAACCTCATGCAGGTAACCCAATATCAAAACAAGGTATAGCCAGATGGATAGTTAAATGCATCCAAATCTGCTACCTTAAAGCAAAAAGACAACTGCCCATTACTCCCAGGGCACATTCAACAAGGAAAAAAGGTGCTTCAATGGCCTTTTTAGGAAACATCCCAATGCAGGAAATATGTAAGGCAGCCACTTGGTCTACGCCTCACACATTCACCAAACACTACTGTATAGATGTGCTATCCGCACAACAAGCTACAGTAGGTCAAGCTGTATTAAGAACTCTATTTCAGACAACTTCTACTCCTACAGGCTAAACCACCGCTTATGGGGAACTAACTGCTTACTAGTCTATGCATACCATGTGTATCTACAGCGACAGATGCCATCGAACTGAAAATGTCACTTACCCAGTGTACATCTGTTCGTGGCATCAGTCGCTGAGATTCACATGGACCCACCCACCTCCCCGGAAGCCTGTAGCAGTTCAGAAGTTACCTTCAATTTTGTACATTTGTATATATTACTTAATCCTTTAATAGGTACATACTTACATTTTTCATTGCGCGGGCACTATTACTATAGTACAACTCCTACCTCACCCTCTGCGGGGAAAACAATCGAAGATGGAGTCGACGCCCATGCGCAATGAGCACAGAAGGTGGAGTCACTCGGTCCCGTGACTCGAAAACACTTCTTCGAAGAAAAACAACTTGTAACACTCCGACCCAACACCAGATGGCGAGCTCATGCATACCATGTGAATCTCAGCGACTGATGCCACGAACAGATGTACACTGGGTAAGTGACATTTTCATTTCCTCTCTCCCACCTCCTTTCAGACACAGTAGCATCTGTATTTCTTTCTATCACTATGCACTCCACTTCCTAGCTAGAGAGCCTGGTTTTTCTTGCATGCAAGGAAGGTGCTAGTTGGATGAAATTAAGTAAAACACCCCCATAACGTTTTTTTCAGAGAATCCAAGAGCAGGAGCTCCTCAGCCGCTCGTTACAGAAGGAGAAGCAGGAGGCTTTAGAAGAGCTCCGTACAGCACTGAGAGAAGAGAAACTTGAAGAGTTCAGGAAGCTACGAGAGGAGTTGGAGCAGGTTAGACACAATAACATGGATGAGTGGGTAGATTTATGAAGGAGTGGGATAAGAGCACGCATGAGCCTTATAAACAAGTTTGTTCATCGTAGCTCAGACATCCATGCGTCTGTTCCATTCCTCGACTGAGGGGAGGTCCACCCTGCACCAGTGGCGTGCCAAGTCCCTTTTACTAATCAGGACGTCAGTGGCAATGGGAATCCTGGTGTGCATAGGACCACCCAAATCATCTAGAATGCCCAGAATCTTAACTCTGAGGTCTAGAATCAATAACCTCCCCACCACCGCCCACACCATATCACACACCCTGCACCATATCACACACCCTTCACTTGGGGGCACTGCCATATCAGGTGAAAATATGTACCAAGAGAGAAGACACATTTTTGGTTTTTAGGGGTTTTTGCTTTCCCTATTTTCCATAGACGTGAGGAATTATAATAATACCTGGGTTAGGATTTAACCTGCATGAGGTGTGTGTGGGCTGAGTTGACTAACATCCATGGCACCATCTTTGCCTCAATCCAGAAATAGTCATCCAGCTTACCAAGGTTAAGTTCCCATATTTCTCTCAGTTTCAAATTGAGGTTGAGGAAGTTAACTAGAGAGCAATATAGCCATAATATACCTTTCTCCCCTAAGGGAACAGGTATGAAGGCTAGGGAACCACATAAGGAAGATAACTTTTTGAAAAACTCCATGTTTATGCTTTTGGGGCCTAGGGCCTTCCTTGGTGGCATAGCTGTTATTGCCTTCTTTATTCCTTCCACTGTGAAAGGAGCATCAAGCATACACCTATCAGCATGCAACAACTTGGGCATAGTTAAGTCATGAACAATTGGAAGGGCACATTCTGTGACTGGGAGTGGCTACAGGAGTATGGTAACTTGTAGTAAGAGGCGTACGCCACTGCGGTAGTTACTGAGGTAGTAATCATTCTACCATTCTCAACATAGACAGAAGAGATTATTCTATGTATTTGGTCCTTACTGGCAAGCCAGTACAAAAGCATGCCCACTGTATCGCCCATTTCATAGACTGTACCAGAAGAGGCAATCCATACCTTACAGGAGGAGTCAAGCATTCTTTGCTTCAGTTTAGCAAGGGCCAGTGCTCAGACATTAGAAGTGCTGGGGTAGATGGCCAACAGATTCTCAGGATCCACAATATGGTCCCGCAGGCCCAGAATCTCCCGAAGTCTTTCCTGCAACTTGCCCTTAGTGTAAGACTTTGTGACTCCCTTTATGACCATTTTGATTGCCCCCAGAGTGTAATGAGGGAGGACACTGAGTCAACATTAAGGGCAAAGTATTCAGGATCCTTACTACAGAGGGGTTTCACAATGGTATCATTCTGCAACCACCAAAGGCTCAACTGCCACAACCTTCAGGACCCCCCTCACGCAGATTGCAAGCTCAACTCAGTAGGTAAGTGGTTGATTACCCCACATGTGAGAATGCTGGAATTCCTAACCCCCCACAACGTGTCTGTCGAGACAAGAAGATAATCTATTCTAGAAGACGAGCCATCGCGTGAAGAGGAGTAAGTATATTGCATGATGAATGGGTGTTATCTGCACTATGGGTCAACCCGGAAGGTGTTGTGATGAAGTCACACTGTGGATTTAGCATATCATTAAAGTCCTTTCAGACGATCATTGTGCCTAGAAGGGAGTCCACTAGTATTTGGGTCAAAGCGTAAAGGGACGACTTTTTTAGAGTTGGAGGAGCATAGACACTACAAGTGTCAGCGATTGTCCGTCCATCAAGCCTATAATTGCTACAGAAAGCACAAGTCATCTGTGTGTATACAGCTCACCACTAAGGACACAAGGACTTCCTAAGAAAATTGCAAGTCCACTGGAGCCTCCGGTAAAGCCAGAGTGGTAAACTCTGTAATATCCATAACGCCCTAGAAAGCAACAACGTGTGCCTAAAAGTAGTTTCTCTCGAAGGAAAAGGATATCTGGGGCATGGCCCTTCACATATAACATACCAGCTCCCCATGTTATCTTCTTGTTCATTCCATTAACTTTCCATGATATCACTCTGTCTACATCTGGTCTGTCACTTAGAAACTTGTCCTGAGTATATCCCCGGCATATTTGGCGAAATAGAAGTTACAGACATGCCGGTGACTCATGTAAAAACAACAACAAACGCAAACAACATCGAACCCCAGATTTTCACCCCAAAAGTATCCATTGGCATTGAAAACAAGAATAATAATCAGAGAAAGCAAACCGTATAAGAATTACGACAAAATATGAGAAAGGGAGAAAATAAGGGGGGAAAAGAGAAGGTACTATGCAGTGGGTACAGAGTGAGATAAAGTGCTTGTGTCTGTCTCAGCCCTCTAGAAAACAATGTACTTGCCCTTTCCAATGCAGAACTTCACAATAGACAGCCTGTCAGTACCATAAGGATAGGGTCCGAAAGGGAAGAGTCAGGAGAGTAGAACAGCCTTCCAGACTATAAAGACTGGGAAGTATCCACAGTTGACTCCTCATCAATGGACGCATAGAACCCCACTGAGTCATGTGAGACAGTGTGGTGTTGTGCACCCCCACGGCATCTTATATCAAGTCAATTTGATGGTCGCCGGCCCTGCATTGTGTCTTAGGGGACACAGCTGGAGACTTGTTCCTCATCGCTCCTGGACTTATCACCCTTACTCGTGACTGACCAGAGCACAGCTTTTGATGTCTGCTCCCTCTGTGCCCTGGGTCCCCCCTAAGCTGCATGCCTGTACCCCGCCAGGTCCAACTTGAAAGATAGGTCATTATTCCACCCCTGTCAAGGCTTTTTCCCAAGAATCGTGAAAATGCGCTTTCTCATTGAGAACTTTCAATTTTGACGGGTTCAGTAACAAATAGCAACATACCTATGGCCCTCCGCTTTTGTTCAACCTGGTCAGAGGTGCAGCGCTACTGTTGGACAATGCATGCATAGTCCAGGAAAGGCAAGAATTTTCCAGGGATGGGCTGCTCTGCCTGCTCCAGGAACTCCACAAATCAGAGGTACTTATGTCTTGTTCTTCCCTGTCCTTCCTCGGTGTGTGAGCAAAGTTTGTGGGATGTTGTTTTCAATAACTGGATAGACTTCTTGCAGCCTATGATTGTATCTTCAAGGTGCGTTATCCAGCTCTCAGCTTCAGTGACCCTCCCAGCCATGTTCCACAAGTCTTGCCGCAGGACCTCAGTGCCTCCTGACTGATTTTGTCTCTAAAGCCTGGTAGTAGCTAAGATGGCCTTTAGTATGACCCTGGTTACCTCCTTCAGGGGTTTCCTCAGCAGCTGCACTTCCTCCTGGCGCCTCGTGAACAGGTGTGTCATGTTGTGCTGTGAGAGGCTTGGGGAACCTGAACAATTTCCCCTAATTTGGGTCTGCAAAGGATTTGCTTCATGTCATGGCGAAATTGTGGGGATTAGGCACCACCCAGCGCAGTCCGGAAGGTAGAAGTCTCTCCAGAAAAAGCAGGACGAAGTGACTCCTCCCCAACCCTCCATACCGCCACCCAGAGTGAGGATCTCAGCAACCCACCAGCCCCGGGACCCTGGGTGGCATTAGGCGCCGCAGCCCCAGCACTGGGCACAGTAACAGATCCCCGACTTCGCCTTCACTCACAACCAGGCCAGGGCTCACCCAATCTCTGAAGGGGCAACGTGCAATGGGGCCACTGACGACCCTGAAACATGCTGGAGGAAAAGTTTTCCCACACAAGCAGGAGGCAGATGTGGCAAGCATAACAGTGTGCAGCTCCTGCAAATTAATTGAATTTAGCTATCCCTCTTGTTGTCAGTCAAATCCACAATTGAATTAAATGCATTGGAAAGGCCATTCCAATCTGCCTTGGCCACATTGGCAAGCCTCCACATGGTTGCCTTGTGTTAGCGGCACAGGCAACAAAACTCTATTGGTGGCTTTGTATTTAGACGTTGTAGCTTACTTTCCTCTGCACAATATGTGGCAAGCCCCATGCTTTCTTGTATGTGATGAACCAGTGGCTCAACAACATGACAGTGTACATTGCCTTGTTCTTGGAGACCAAATGGAGCCTGCCATACTTTAAGTAGCTGTAGGAAAGCACCCTTTTTGACATGGTTAGCCCCCACCTTTTGTCTGGTTTCTGAAGTGGCTTTGACTGTTAATGCCCTGGGTCCCTGCTAACCACGTTCCTATTGCCAGATCTCTTTCCCCAAAACTGCACACTTGTTCTCCAGTATTGAATCTTTCATAGATTCACATGCTTGAATCTTTCCCCGTCATTGAAGTGGTTGTCTTAGTAAAGCAGTATATATATATATATATATATATATATATATCACTATCATAGGCTATAATGGCAATGAAAAGGTCAGTTTAATAGCCTATTCATGTCCCTTTTTTAACGGAAAAAGACCAAACTAGATCCAATCTGGCGACAGCACCCTCTAGAACACTCCCAACAGAGGCTGAATCCCTCAGATTTTCTACAGCACGTCGTGTGAAGGGAGCCTCCCTGAGCTCTGCTCAGTTCTTCATCTTTTACTTCATTTTGGATCATCCAACATTATGAGATTCATGTTGACCCTGGCGGTCTTCTCACTGCCAGGGTAAATGTGGCGGTCCCACCACCAACAGGCTGGCGGTGCAGACTGCCACATTATGAGTGCAACCCGCCACATCTCCACTCATACCGCCATGACGGTCGGAACCGCTGGCCCGGAGATGATCGTCTCCGACCCGGCGGTCTACAGGAGACCGCTGGCGGTATTATGAGCCAGCCTTCCGACATGGTTTCCGCGGCGGTAACACCCCCACAAAAACCATAGCAGAAGGGCTACCAGTGACAGAGAATTTCTTTCCTGTCACTGGTAGAAAGCTTCCCCACCCCCTTAGCAAGCACTAGACCCCCTCACCCGCTTCAGCCACATAGGCCCCACCCCCCCCGTCAGCCACATCGCCCCACCACTGCCGCCCTACCCCACCCACTTCAGCCACATTGCCCCTCCCCATCCCCCCTTCAGCCACATCGACCCCCCCACCACCCTTTCAGCCACATCGACCCCCCCAAACCACCTCCCCGCATACATGCACACACCCATACGCATCATGCATACACCCATTCACCTAACCTTAAATACACGCATCTACTCACACATCCATGCACGCATTCACAACTCCATTCATATGCGCATTCACAACTCCATTCATACACGCATTCACATCTCCAAACATGCACACATTTATGCATGCATACTCACACCCATCCAAACACGCATACTCACACGCATACACACTGACATGCAACCACGCACACACACATTCATGCATGCAGACACCACACACTCATACACGCACAAACACTCTCCACTCTCCCACCCCCCTCCTCTGTCGGACAATCACCTGGTCCGGGAAGAAGGTCATCTGTCAGAGGATGGGATGGGGCGCTTTCACCGCCGGCAGCGGCCTGCCAGTAGGACACCGCCAGGCCATATTATTGCCCATAATATGGTAGGCGGTGTCCTAGGGGCGGAGCCAGTGGTGGAACCGCCAGAGCTCCTCCGCCCATCAGCACGACTACTGCCGGATTTCCGCCCAAAGTGTGGTGAAAATCCAGAAGTCCCTGTGATATGGCAGGCGGGAGACCACCAGCACTAGTGGTCTCCTGGCGCCCGTGGCTTTGGTGGTCTTCAAGGAAGACTGCCAAAGTCATAATGAGAGCCAAAATTTCCTGTTTAATTTCTGTAACCCTGACACTAATATGTCAGAGTAGCAGAAAACAGTGTGAAAGACTTTATAAATATGTCAAACATTTTCCTCAAAAACTCTCATGTTCTGAGAGATGAGGCTATTATTGGGACTGCAGAATCCTAAATCTGTCACTAATAATGAGGACAGTGAGGATTCCTTCACCTCACAGGAGAGGTCAGAGGGAAATGTTGGGCCAGGTTTCCCGGAAGGCACACAGAAAAGTCATAAAAAGACTTACCGTGAGTCTTCATTAGGCACTTCTCGCAGAGAGAAAACATTCCAAAAAAATAATACAGAAACAGACTCTCAACTTCCTCTTTAACTCTGACAATACATCAGAGAGATTCTTATAACCTTACAATGGGGCGTCTAAAAACTGCCTGTAAAATCATCATTTACAAGAATTACGATGTCATAGTCGATGACCATGTCGACTATTGTTACATTGTGTATGAAGGGCCTCGTCTGTGAAGGGCCGGGCCTCGTCTGTGAAGGGCCTCATGTACGGTGGCCTCATCTGCAACGGCCTTATCTTTGACAGTTGTCTACGACGGCCATCTGCAGTGGTCGTCTACAGTGGCCTCATCGGTGGTGGTCCATGACAGCCTCATCTGTGATGGTCCATAACAGCCTCATCTAGGATGTTTGTCTATGACCGCCTCACCTAGGATGGTTGTCTACGACAGCCTTATCTATGATGGTTGTCTACGACAGCCTCATCTATGATGGTTGTCTACGACAGCCTCATCTATGATGGTTGTCTACGACAGCCTCATCTATGATGGTTGTCTACGACAGCCTCATCTATGATGGTTGTCTACGACAGCCTCATCTATGATGGTTGTCTACGACAGCCTCATCTATGACGGCATCCTCTACGATGGTAGTCTACGACAACCTCATCTATGATAGTCGTCTACGAGAACCTCATCTATGATAGTCGTCTACGAGAACCTCATCTACCACGGTTGTCTACGACAGTCATCTACGATGGCCTCATCAATGATAGTCACCTATGACAGTCTCCCCTACAATGTTAGTCTGTAACAGCCTTATCTGACGGTTGTCTACTACGACAACCTTGCCTACAATGACCTAGTCTACGGACCACATCTACAATGGCCTCATCTCTGTATGGTTTGTCGACGACTGCATCCTATTCTACGGTGAAGGCCTTGTCATTAACAAACATTGTCTACATCAGCCTAATCATTTACATCTGCCTCATCAAGATTGATGACAATACAAATTAAGACGAAAACACATAATTGTCAACAAGTACAAAACACACATAATCCAGGATAATTTAGTGTCAAGCATTAAGGTTCTAATATGAGCATGTCTACAACAGTCAATATATGGAGCAATTACACCACTCTGTCTCCAATTGCAGAGTATGGGTCAAGTCCATGTAGCTCTAATACTAGACCTTCAGGGCATATTACACCCACAACTGGTGGATTCCCCAGCCAGATGAATTTTGATGGTTTCAATGCCTTTTGGAGCGACCAAACACTTCCAGCTTCCTGTAGCAAACAAGAAATGAGTTTGTTTTTTCTTTATGATTTTAAATAGAAAAGTTGTAAAACCGATTCCTATTGCTGATATATCCAGGCAGAATTACAATCATGGAAAGCCCTGTCATTCATAATCCCGCCTAACCAGCAAGAACACACTCTCATCTAGGTCCAATACTATAGTACGGCTGCCAATTCACTGCCAATACGGGGCAGGTATAGCCACCAGATGTGGTTAGACATGGCCATATAAATGAAATGTTTGCTGGAAGATGAAAAATAATAAATCTGCTGTAGGGTGTGAGATGTCAACATTGGTTGTGCTATAGGTAAAGCTTCAATAGTTTTCCCACAACTGGCAGGGTCAGTGATCCTTGGATGCTAAGGTTCAAGGCCACAACATTTATAATTTGATGGACCAATATATCTAATAATTTTATAGTACCATACCGACGCTCTGTTTGGCAAGCACGTTTATGACTCCTTGCAAGCAGTCAAGGCTGACCCTTGACACTGGAAGATCTTTTGGGGCATCACGATTTTGAAAGAAACAATCTTTAGAGGGACCCAATAAAGACACTTATCCGTTGATAAGTATCTGACTTATCAACCTTCTCAGTAGCCCGTAGGCTAGCTTACCTACAGTGACAGTGTTCTGGTGCTGATTACTCCATCCAGTGGGAAAAACAGTTCCAAAAATGTTGTCATCTATGGCAGAAAATAGCATCGGACAAATAAGTCCTGGATCTCGTCGCATGTTACAGTTCACCCTGATTCCGCCCACGACTCCACCAAAACCTCATCACCATCTCCTTCAGTAGGAGGGGCTAGCTGCACTGACCAAAGGTTCCATAGAGAAAGGCCCAGATTCTCAGCAAGGAATAGGCTTCTATTCTCAGTTTTGCCTCATAATCCAGAAAACAGAGGAGTGTCCATCCATCAGAGACCTCCAGAAATTAACATGTATTTCCGGAAACAATCCTTTTATGTAGTCTCTCTCAGCACAGGATTTATACTTTTGCATTCCCACCCACTCATCAGAGTCCTCCCATTTGGCTTCAAATCAGCTTTTTCAGAAAGGGCTTCGACAACTTCGACAACTTGTTGATAAAAGTACCAATGGCATTTCAAGCGTCCAAGGCCACAGAGCTTTGCCTAAAGTTGTTTCACAAGCTAAGTCTCTTTGTGAATTATCAGAGATAATTAACTCCTCCATCCAAGAAGATACTGTTTGTTCAATTAGCTTTTTTCTGCATCATGTCCTCCGCGATCATTATGATCCCTCTTGTACGCCTGAAAAAGAATGCCTTCAAGGAGCAGCAATATAAAAAAAAAAAAATTAATCAAACAAATCATTTGAGGGCCTTGTGAATTTCACATAGGTATGATGGAAGCTCTAGTTTGGTTGTCTCAGACTACAAATTTTTCCCTGGAACACTGGGGCAGTCATCTACAGAACCTCTAATTCGAGGAACGTGCTCTCTGCTCCAGAAGAGCATACATATCACCCACTGAGATCTCAAAGCCATCTGTTCAGTCTCCAAGCTTTCCTGCCAATGTAGCAGAGTCTTCGGTGTTAGTTCGCAAGGACAATACCACCAGCATGCAATACATTAATAAACAAAGCTGTACAATATCTTTGGCGCTCTCCGTGGAAGATCTGGAAATCTGGAGCCGGCTCAGAACACACAGAATAACTCTTCAGGCCGAACATAATCCCTGGACTAGAAATCTCATAGCGGACATGCTAAACAAAACTTGAAACAGCCTCCAAGAAGGGTAGTTTGATCATTCAGCTTGAAGTATGATTTTCTCGTTCTGGGGCAAACCGGCTCTACATCCCTTTGCAACAAACTAAACCTGCAACTGCCAGTTCTATGCAAGTTAGCATCCACATCCAGGATCTTGGAGGAATGCTTTTCAACAGATGGTCCAGGATCTATACCTACCTTTTCCCCCCAATACCTTTAATACCAAAGATTATTCTCACCAAGAGGAAAGCAAAGCAGTGTTGTCTTATCCTGATAGCCCCCAGGTGGCTAGCACAGCATTGCTACACTGAGCTTCTCCTGCTATCAGAATACAACCACGTTCACCTATCAACATTCTGTAAACTTTTGACGATAAACTAATGCCTGGCCCTTCATCCAGACCTGACTTCTCTCCTCTTATGCGCACAGCTCCTAAATTCCATTAATTCAAAGATCTCAATATTCCTGAGGACTGCATGTGTATTCTCTCCAAGTCAAAGCGCAAACCACAATAAAGACATACATCGAATAGGGGGGTGATTAGTGAGTAATATGCGCTCCCACTCCAAATCTGTAAAGTTAAACCACACTATAATACATGGTGCAAAAGACTGGGGTCACACCCTCTAAATCCCCCAAAATGACAACATAACGTTATCTAAATGATAAATTTACACAATTGCACACGTGACTATTAAAGAAAGAACATTTCTAGTTTCATAAAGTGTTCAAAATCTATTATATACAGAGTATTAACAAAACATAAATTGGAATAGTACAGTTCATTATTGAATCAAATTCTTCCTGAAATATAGGTTCCAAAAAATTCAGTCCAGTTATTCAGCAAATTCAACGTTCATTATATATTCTCCTCCACAGTCCGAAAATAATATCCACAAGTCCAATATGTATATCCTACGTGATTGATCCCAAAGTTACCAATTCAGTCCAGCATCTTCGTCAACACGTGTTTCATCCGGGGAGTACCCCTGGATTTCATCAGGACCTCCTATAATAACATTTCCATACATGGTGTTACATAATATGAATATTATGTGTTC
This sequence comes from Pleurodeles waltl, assembly GCF_031143425.1. Taxonomy (NCBI): domain Eukaryota; kingdom Metazoa; phylum Chordata; class Amphibia; order Caudata; family Salamandridae; genus Pleurodeles; species Pleurodeles waltl. The sequence goes on along the minus strand of NC_090450.1, from coordinate 738,801,841 downwards.
AAAACACTTGCAAATGTATTTTAATGTGACATAGTGAGATATGTGGCAGTGGGAATCTTATAAAAACCTATTATCAATAATTGTGACAGGTCAAGACTGACAATCCAGAAACCCAAAACCGATTATTAGATGTGACATGAGTGACTGATTCCTACAAATATACATGCACATCCCTTATACAAACCACCGTGTTCATAAACAAATCAAACAAATCCAAAAATGTGTGATCTATAATCCAAATAATCATACCTCCAAAATATACTTGATTGTTAAATACGCTCCATGGTATCCTCTATGGCTGTCCAGTCTATTAATATGTCCTCCTCAAACACAAGTAAAGTATCACAAATATTTGGTAACAGTTTCCTTCCAAACATCATCTTAGACTGTTCTTGTTGTAGTATACGCGTGTATCACACTCACCCAATTCGTCAGTATCTCCCATAAAGCTCCAAGTGTTTTTTGGTGTTCTATATGTCCCTGTAAAATTACATTGGAAATATAGTATTCATAAATCCTTATTCTTGCACCGAATCATCCCCACGGTATAGAGCAGTGGTTCCCAACCTTTTGACTTCTGTGGACCCCCATTTTATCAATCCTGGAGCCCAGGGACCCCCACTGAATCATTATTGGAACCCGGGGACCCCCACTAAGTCATTACTGATAGCTGGGACCTAATATTATTAATTTTTTTAAGCAGTCGCGGACCCCCTGAGGAGGCTTCGCGGACCCCCAGGGGTCCCCGGCCCACAGGTTGGGAGCCACTGGTATAGAGCTTTAAATATAACAGTTCCCCTTAATTGTGTGCTTACCGGCTGGTCTAGTTCATACGAGCGAGTACGCTTCCGATAATTAAAACCGAGGCTCTCTGACCTCCGACTATTTAGCGTCTCTTTTTGTAGTAAAAAGAGAAGACGGACTGCACAAAATACCACCCCCATTTCCGGGATGGTAGGAATCGATGATGGACTACATTTCTGTACTTGTACCCTAGCCAGTACATTTCCCTTTATTGTAGATTGGGGCTATAATGCCCCGATCCACTATAACATCTCTCTACAGTATAGTATAATGAGAGAAACTGATTGTAAACATCGCCTTCTCTATTCTCAATTAAAATGTGAGTAGAGAGCAAATTAACACATTGACTAACCAAACTCCACGTTTTCTGAATTTATCTGAATCTATATAATGAGCCATTATCTTTGATGAGTTTCTAAAATGTGAACAGTGCAAGTGTGTCCCTTATAATTCACTATGTTATATTATTGTGAAACAGACAGAATATATCTACATAAGTGTGTTACACTTCTTAGGACAAATCTCAAATATTCGTGAGTGTCCCATAAGGTGGGATCTAGTCCCTACTATATTGGGCTATTTGTCCCCTAGAAAATATTCCATTTCGTAATCTGTGTTTAAACCCTGTTCCACTGCTCCCAATCTCATAATCCATTTAGATTCTCTTCTCCGTAAGGCCAACTCTTTATTGCCCCCTCGTGGATTTATCTCACAGTGATCAAAACCTATAAATTTAAACACTTTCTGGACGCCCTGTGCTTTACATACTTTCATATGGGATGCTATAGGATAACGTTCATCCTCTTGGTTAATCGCCCTCCAGTGTTCTAAAATCCTAACTTTCAAGGGACGAATCGTACTGCAAATATATATTTTATCACAAGTACATATGAGCATATAGACAACACATTTTGTATTACAATCTATGTGTGATCTTATGGGCACTTTATTACCTCTTATATCTTCCAATTCCTTTTTGGGTTGCCATGCCCATTTGCAAACTGTGCATGACCCACACTTATAGAAGCCCAAATTTCACTTAGTAAGCCAATTCTTTTCAGTCTCATCTGCCAGATAACTCGGACTAAGAATATTAAGGGTGTTTCCTCTTCTATATACCACTTCTGGTCTTTTGCCTATGAATTTCTTGAGTATCTCATCCCGACTCAATATGGACCAGTGCTTACTCCTGATATTAATTAGTTTTTGAGAGTTTTCCGTGTAGTCTAAAATAATTCTAATTTTGTGGTCCCTATTCCGCAAGTTATCCTTCCTCTTACGTATACCTGGATCCAATGTCTGCCTACGAGGCATATTCCACACCTTATGAAGAGATTTACATACAAGTGTCTCTGAATAGCCTCTGGCTATAAATCTTTGTCCCATATCTTTAATTTGTTCACATAATTCTCCATTCTTACTGCAATTTCTCCTGGCTCTTATCATCTCTCCCAATGGTATAGCCTCAATCTGATGTCGGGGGTGAGCGCTTGTAGCATGTAGCAAAGTATTACAGGCAGTTGGTTTACGATATCATCTACTTTCAATTTTATCATCCTCCACATATAATTCCACATCTAGGAATTCCAAATGAGTCTCACTGTATTTGTATGTGAACTTAATATTCACTTCATTCGCATTGAGATATTTGCAAAACTCATGTAATGTTGATTCATCTCCTGTCCACAGCATGAAACAATCATCAATGTATCGTCCCCAGTCTAAGATATGTGTATGCCATCTCGCTGCACCCGGGCCCCATAGCCACGTTTCTTCCAACCACCCCATAAACAAATTAGCGTATGAGGGGGGAAATTTAGACCCCATAGCCACGCCCTGTTTTTGTTTGTACCATTCACTCTTAAATAGAAAATAGTTATTATTTAGTATGAAATCTATCAAATTTAGAATCGTCTTTGTGTGTTCTAAATAGTGTGCTGCTCTTCTATTCATGAAATGTTCTACCGCTCTCACTCCAAATTCATGTTGTATTGAAGTGTATAGTGCTACTACATCTAGAGTAACCATAATCATGCCTTCTTCCCACTGTATGTCTGATAATGTGCTGAGTATGTTTTTAGTATCTTTAATAAAGGACGGTAAATTGTAAACAAATGGTTGTAAAAATATATCAACGAACTCTGAAAGTCTCTCTGTGGGACCCCCCACACCTGAGACTATCGGTCTCCCAGGAGGGAATACTGACTGTTTGTGTATTTTCGGTAGGGTGTATAAACATGGAAACTTCGGACGATGTACCTGTAAATAGAGAAACTCGTCTTCATCCAATAACTCTCTATCCCTATAGTTTTTCAGCATATTATTAATTTCCCTCGTTAAAGTACTAATTGGATTTCGTACCACTTTCTCATAACAGTTCGTATCATTCAATTGCGTATAAATCTCCTGTTCGTAATCCTTGCGATTCATAACCACTATATTACCACCCTTATCCGCTCTTTTTATAACTAGGTCTCCATCTGTTCTGTGAGCTTTCAGTGCGGCATATTCCCGACCATTAAGGTTTGGTTTTCTCAAAATCATTTTTCTCTTCGCCTCTTTGTTAAGATCAGTCCATACCATTTTGAATAAGGTTTCTAAATTGCTATCCACAAGGGATCTAGGCACCCAAGTGGATCTTTTTTTCAGACCACTAGTAATGTGTCTATTTGATGATAGGTTTAAATCTTGTAGGACAGTGGCAACAGTAATTGGATACTCTTCATAATCTGTGATTGACATTAGTGCCACCGTGTCATAAATATCCTGAATAGATAAACTACCATATGAAGATTCCACTTGTGGGGCTGCTTCCTCATCTCTAATTCGTGAGTAAAAATACTTCTTAAGTTTCAATTTCCTTATAAATTTATACAGGTCTATTTTGGAATTACAAATGTCTCCCATTGATGATGGACACAAACCGAGACCCTTATTCAAAAGAGATATCATATCTGGAGATAATTCTTTATTAGACAGGTTCACTACATTATTCTCAACCTCCGTATGTAATTCTACATCTTTTTGTCCCGTGACCTTGTTCTCATTCCTGAGTACATTTCGCTTTTTTCCTCCTCTTTTCCCTCTTCTTGTCTTCCTGCTCGATTCCTTTTTTGATTTAATTCCCAGTTTCCCTGTTTTATTCTCTTTAGCTCCTGTAAAAAACCTACTCTTTGTAGACTTGATTCCACATGTGATTCACTCAATCCTGTATCACTCATGTTCGTGGCTGAACTACTTCTAGATGTAGAGGGAGATTCCGCTGAGGTACTGGATTCCCCAATAGTTGTCCCATTTTTAATCGAATGATCATATTTTCGCGAGAAAGTGAAAACTCTCCCATTTATATAATCTAACTCATCTCTTCTAAATTTCCTAGCCTTCCTCTGTTTAATCTCGTCCTGAAATTTCATAATCGCATCGTTCAAAATAGTATAATTCTTATCCGTAGCTTCTTTTAGCCCCATTTCTCTTATGTCTTTTTCCAATGCATCTATCTCTAATTGTAATTTTCCAACTTTTCTTTCTGCATTCTCTATCAGGATATCCATCAATTTCATTGAATTCATTTTTAGCTCTTCCTCCCATCTCTTCAGTAAATCAATCTCTAAATCATCATATGTGGGGAAAATATGTGAACGTAGGCCCCTTGGTATTCTGTCCAACTTTCTATATTGCTTCAATGTTATTGCGTCCCACCACCTGGACATTTCATTTCTTTTTAATTTCTCTAACCTAATGAATTTGTCTCTAAGTCCTTCTTTCATCCTATGATTCCCACCACCCGCAGCTTGTCGTACCGTGGCACCTCTATCTAAATTCCTAAATAGTTCTTCCGCTTCTTTTAGTCTCTCTTACATTTTATAGAGTAAAAATACACTTAGACTATCTGTATTTTAGAGTATGGAGCAGCCCACTCCAATGACAAACATCGAGTAATAGGCGCTCCCGCTCCAAATCTGTAAAGTTAAACCACACTATAATACATGGTGCAAAAGACTGGGGTCACACCCTCTAAATCCCCCAAAATGACAACATAACGTTATCTAAATTATAAATTTACACAATTGCACACGTGACTATTAAAGAAAGAACATTTCTAGTTTCATAAAGTGTTCAAAATCTATTATATACAGAGTATTAACAAAACATAAATTGGAATAGTACAGTTCATTATTGAATCAAATTCTTCCTGAAATATAGGTTCCAAAAAATTCAGTCCAGTTATTCAGCAAATTCAACGTTCATTATATATTCTCCTCCATAGTCCGAAAATAATATCCACAAGTCCAATATGTATATCCTACGTGATTGATCCCAAAGTTACCAATTCAGTCCAGCATCTTTGTCAACACGTGTACCCCTGGATTTCATCAGGACCTCCTATAATAACATTTCCGTTCATGGTGTTACATAATATGAATATTATGTGTTCAAAACACTTGCAAATGTATTTTAATTTGACATAGTGAGATATGTGGCAGTGGGAATCTTATAAAAACCTATTATCAATAATTGTGACAGGTCAAAACTGACAATCCAGAAATCCAAAACCGATTATTAGATGTGACATGAGTGACTGATTCCTACAAATATACATGCACATCCCTTATACAAACCACTGTGTTCATAAACAAATCCAAAAATGTGTGATCTATAATCCAAATAATCATACCTCCAAAATATACTTGATTGTTAAATACGCTCCATGGTATCCTCTATGGCTGTCCAGTCTATTAATATGTCCTACTCAAACACAAGTAAAGTATCACAAATATTTGGTAACAGTTTCCTTCCTTACATCATCTTAGATTGTTCTTGTTGTAGTATACGCGTGTATCACACTCACCCAATTCGTCAGTATCTCCCATAAAGCTCCAAGTGTTTTTTGGTGTTCTATACGTCCCTGTAAAATTACATTGGAAATATAGTATTCATAAATCCTTATTCTTGCACCGAATCATCCCCACGGTATAGAGCTTTAAATATAACAGTTCCCCTTAATTGTGTGCTTACCGGCTGGTCTAGTTCATACGAGCGAGTACGCTTCCGATAATTAAAACCGAGGCTCTGTGACCTCCGACTATTTAGAGTCTCTCTTTGTAGTAAAAAAAGAAGACGGACTGCACAAAATACCATCCCCATTTCCGGGATGGTAGGAATCGACGACGGACTACATTTCTGTACTTGTAGCCTAGCCGGTACATTCCCCTTTATTGTAGATTGGGGCTATAATGCCCCGATCCACTATAGCGTCTCTCTATAGTATAATGAGAGAAACTGATTGTAAACATCGCCTTCTCTATTCTCAATTAAAATGTGAGTAGAGAGCGAATTAACACATTGACTAACAGTTTTCTGAATTTATCTGAATCTATATAATGAGCCATTATCTTTGATGAGTTTCTAAAATGTGAACAGTGCAAGTGTGTCCCTTATAATTCACTATGTTATATTATTGTGAAACAGACAGAATATATCTACATAAGTGTGTTACACTTCTTAGGACAAATCTCAAATATTCGTGAGTGTCCCATAAGGTGGGATCTAGTCCCTACTATATTGGGCTATTTGTCCCCTAGAAAATATTCCATTTCGTAATCTGTGTTTAAACCCTGTTCCACTGCTCCCAATCTCATAATCCAGTGGTTCCCAACCTGTGGGCCGGGGACCCCTGGGGGTCCGCGAAGCCTCCTCAGGGGGTCCGCGGCTGCTTAAAAAATTTAATAATATTAGGTCCCAGCTATCAGTAATGACTCCTTGGGGGTCCCCGTGTTCCAATAATGATTCAGTGGGGGTCCCCGGGCTCCAGTATTGAGAAAATGGGGGTCCACAGAAGTCAAAAGGTTGGGAACCACTGTCATAATCCATTTAGATTCTCTTCTCCGTAAGGCCAACTCTCTATTGCCCCCTCGTGGATTTATCTCACAGTGATCAAAACCTATAAATTTAAACACTTTATGGACGCCCAGTGCTTTACATACTTTCATATGGGATGCTATAGGATAACGTTCATCCTCTTGGTTAATCGCCCCCCAGTGTTCTAAAATCCTAACTTTCAAGGGACGAATCGTACTGCCAATATATATTTTATCACTCTTATATCTTCCAAAAAGGAATTGGAAGATATAAGAGGTAATAAAGTGCCCATAAGATCACACATAGATTGTAATACAAAATGTGTTGTCTATATGCTCATATGTACTTGTGATAAAATATATATTGGCAAACTGCATATGTTGTTGCAGGCTAAATTGAAAACACGATCTGTCACACACCCCTGTGTGCCAGGTCCCTTGTCACTGCATATACCAGGTTTAAGTCACCCCTAAGGCAGGGTGCATCCAGGCACATGTGAGGGCATATATGCATGAGCAGATATGCCCCTGTTATGTCTGTCGTTTCTGAGACCTAGTAAGGGCACGGAGAAGCCATTTTAAACGAATGTCCTGGACACTGGTCATTACAAGTTCTCCGGCTACATGATGGCTTCTCTGAAGCCAACTTGGCATCAGACGTCTCAGAATAATAAACCCTTACTGACACTAATTGTGGATTTATTAATAAATGTACACGGAGGGCACCTTAGAGGGGCCTCCTGAAAACCAACCAACTACTAGTGTGTGAACTGACTGGTCCTAACCAGTTCAACCACCACAGATGCATTTCTGGCCCCCTAAGGTGAGAGCTAGCGCTATCGAGGGCCTGAGACAAAAGCCTACACTGGGCGGAGGGTTACCTCCTCTCCAAGGCAGGATGAGCATTCCTGCCTTGGAGAAGCTTCAAAGGCCTTGACACCTTTGTAATGTGACCCAGGTGTCTCCAAATGGCAGAGATGAGCAAACCCCCCTGTCCTGACCCCACCTTTGGTGGCAGCACAGCTGGGAAAATTAGGCAGATTAGTAGTTGTGTCCACTTCATGCCAGTCCCACCTCTAAGGTGGACGAGCTGTAGTGGACACCACTTTTCAAACTCTCTCATCTTGCTTGGAAAGAATTAGGCACAAGGGTTAGGGTTATGCCCACTTCCCAACGGAAGTGGTGATAGAAAGGGTGTAGTCACCCTAAAGGTGGACATTCCGTTAGCTACCACCTGACACTCCTTGTAATGTCCCACATCCCTGAATTGAGTATTTATGTGGCACCACAAAAGAGATGCCCCTGCAGATGAGGAGAGGAAGAAGCAGCTGACCACGCCGGATTGCCTGCTGATCTGAAAGGACTCTGCACAAGAAACCAACTCGTCCATCCTTCAATAAAGACCCAAGTCTCCTGTACAGAGTGGACCTGCCCTGCAACAAGAAACTCCAAGGAAAAGAGTCTACAGCTGCTGGAACCTCAGAAACCCAACACCTGAAGTGACCAATGCACCCGAAGTCCACAACCTAAGGTAAAGCCAACCGATGATGCCAACGTGATTCCCCAGCTGTCCAGAGACCGAGTCCAGGTGGCCTCACCCATTTACTCACCCAAGACACCTGCAGCCTCTGCATGCAGACCCTCTCTCCCACAGCCTGGTGGTGAAAGAAAACCTGACACCTCCAGCATCCACTGCACCCGTCGCCCCTGACCCAATCCAAGGTGGGTATCTGGTGCAAACGATGTCCCCCAGCTCCTAAGAGATCGAATCCACCCTGGGTCCACCCCTGCCAAACTCCCCGACAACACCTGCAACCTCAACACACAGGACCCCCTGGCCTGGACGCCTAAAGACACCCCTGCATCTGTCACACCTGGGCATAGGAGAAGAGGACCAAAGGTGCACCTACGTCACCGAGGATTCCAAGTCTACTACCTTCCTGTTTGTTGTCCCCGACTGGCTTTCCAGCTAGAGCCTTCAGCCTGTTTGTCATGGGGCCAAATACCATAGGAAACCACTAGACACCCAACGACTGCATCCCTCCACCCGGCCAACCCAGTGCTGCCCGGTGTGACCTGTTGGTGTGATTATGATCAGTGCGTAGTACTTACTTTTGCTCCCTAAGTTCGACCTCGTAAGTCGATGTCAACCCTGTGTTTGCTGAACATTGTTTTTCTCCATAGGATAACATTGAGGAAAACTCTGAAAATTGCACTGTGTTGATTTCTGAAACTGCTAAATATTTATGCTTGAAAGTCTACTTACCTGATTACGAAGTTCTTAGGTTTAAAACCTACATAAAAAGAATTGTTATTTTTCAAAATTGGTCTCTGATTTATTCTTTGATTCTGTGTCTCATTTATTGCTTCTGTGAGTACAACAAATGCTTAGCACTACCCTCTGATAAGCCTAACTGCTCGCCGACATTACCACACAAGAGATCATTAGTGCTATCTACTTTTGCCTCTGTAAAATCAATTGGGGATCCACTGGAGACTCTACACAGTGTACTTCATTTTAGTGTACTATATAGAGAGATAGCTTACTAAGCCCATCTAATGTTTGGCATGCTAATTGACGCTTTGCACAGTGGAATGCATTCTGAGTGCAGCCTACCACTGAGATGGGGCGACTGAGTTGCAGCAATGACTATAGCCCAAGCATATCTGTAGAAGTTGTTAATTAAAGTGGAACGGTGTAGTGCAGGACGTTGAGGATGGTTGCCATTATTTAAGCAGATGCCATGGATGTATGACTGCAGCTTTCATGACTGGATCATCTATCCTCCCATTTTAAGCTTGGCTTAATGTGGTGACATAACCATTGAGACTTCATTCTATCTCGGCACTGTCACACTGGTGATGAGAATTTGCTTATCAGTTTTGTGAAGATATTAACATGCTACAGTAAAAGAAACAGTGAGTCTGAGAATGGTCAGTAAGGGTTCAAAGTAAAATATTAAAATACATGTTTGCTATGGCCCAGTCTAAAAAACAAACACAAATACCCCTGGAGTGGTCACTCCCCTTTCCATTGTCCAGTTTCGCACCAGAGCAGGGACTGGGGGTCCCTGACCCAGTGTGAACTGGTTTATGCATGGAGGGCACCAAATGTGCCCTTCAAAGCAAACCATTGGCTTGGGGGGGCTACCCCTCCCAAGCTAGTCACACTTATATCCAAAAGGAGAGGGTGTTACCTCCCTCTCCTAAAGGAAATCCTTTGTTCTGCCCTCCTGGACTTGATCAGATCAAGCAGCAGGAGGGCAGAAACCTGTCTAAGGGGTGGCAGCAGCTTGGCTGCCTGGAAAACCCTGTAAGACTGGTGGTAGCAATGCTGGGGGTCCTCTAAGAAGCCCTAGAGTGCATAGAATCACACTTCCAATACATTGCAACATTATTGGGGTACGATTCCGACATGTTTGATACCAAACATGCCCTGGGGAAGGAGTTACCTATATGTAGCTGGACATAGGTAGTGACCTTTGTCCAGTACAGATGTTAAATGGCGTCCCCGCACTCACAAAGTCCACGAAAATGGATCTGGAGTTTGTGGGGGCACCTCTGCTAGTGCAGGGGTGCCCTCACACACAAACACCTACACCCTGCCCTCTGGGCTGAGAGGGCGTGCCATCGGGGTGACTTGAAGCGACCTGGTGCAGTGACCTGGTAGTGAAAGGGTGCAAGCACCCTTTCATGCAGGCTGCAAAGGCTGGCCTGCAGAACACTTTGCATGGGCTCCCTACGGGTGGCATAATACATGCCCCAGCCCATAGGGATCCCCTGGTACTCATATGCCATGTGTACCTATGTACCAAATACTAGGGAGTTACATGGGGGTACCAGTATGCCCATTGTGGGGTGAAAAAGGTTCCAGCAATCAAGTTTGAAGTAGAGAGCATAATCGCTGGGGTCCTGGTTAGCAGGATCCCAGTGAACCTAGTCAAACACACTGACAAACAGGCCAAAAGTGGGGGTAACCATGCTAAAAAGAGGCTACTTTCCTACATTGCCCTTCACCAGATTTTATCTCCGATCAAAAGAAACAATTGACTTTGTTCCATAGACCTACAGGACGCTTAGTTTTACATCTCAGTTGCAGAAAATACTTGAGATCCCTCATAGGAGATGCTCACTATCAGTACGCCATCCTTTTATATGGGCTAAAATCTGCCACAAGAACATTCTCAAAGTGTATAGCAGTTGTTGCAGCCCATCTGATAAGGAACATAATTTTTGTTTACCCATACTTAGAAGACTGGTTCACAAATGTGGACTCTCAACAGAAGGCAGCTCAGGATTTTAATCACCCAAAAATCTACTGACAATGCTAGGCCTAAACATGAGACTACAAAAGTCAGTCACTACGACAGTCCAAAGTCTTACCTACTTATGAGCAAAGATAAACACAAAAAGAGTAACAGAGTATCATCTATCCAAAAGAAATGCTTGGATTTCAAGGACAACACCAACCCCACGCATCCTATTAGGCTGCCTCCAACCTAGGATCGATAACATCTTGCATTTACATAGTCACAGATGTAAAACAGTTTAGGAGGCTTGTAAGAAATCTGAGTTTTAGTTGAGTGGGTTAAGTGCCCACCTCAAGTAATAATCAGAGTCTTTGTCAGGGTGAAAGCTTAGTCATTAAATTAACCTGAGCCTCACCCTTTAGAACTATGGCACAGAGAAAGCAGACTTAACTCAGAGGCAGTGCGTAAAGTATTTAAGCAGCATTAAAACAGTAATTAAAGTTGAAATGCAAAGCAATAAAACTCCCAAACAAAATTAGAATAAGAGAGTAACATTTAATAAAGAAAATGTCAAAATTCCATTCTCTTCCAGGGGATCCTCATCAATAGTCATAAACATTGAATATTCCCGCCCTTGTGCGGGGACCCCGGAGCATATATAAAATATATACACATTATACATGTGTAACAAACAGTCATGCAGGCTATCATGTTAAAAACAGGCTAAAATGCTTTATTTCTATGAAGTTTTTTTTTTTTTTTTTTTTTTTTTTTTTTTTAAATACTACAATAGAGCATAAATAAGTACCCAAGCTCCTAAAACTAGGCTTGGGGAAGTAAGCAGTAGCAAACTCTAGTGAAAAAATAGAGAAAACTGCATTGAAAAACAATGAAGCATTCTTAGCCAATAGGCTGCATGTAGGTTAACACAGGAGAACCATAAAAACTTTGGCACTGTGCCTTTAAGACCCTGAGCACCTCCAGTATCCCACCATGCCTCAGGGGCGAAGGAAAGGTGACAGTTGGTTCACAGTTAGGTCAGTTCTTTTTTCCGGCTCCTTCTGAGAGGATCCTGGAGCATTGAGCTCTCAGTTTTTCTGAGTTTTCCTCAGAAAAATTCTTTAAAAAAGCGTTTTTTCACTTTTCACTCGACAAGTAACATCTTTGTCTGAGCTAGGAAGGTTTTTTCTGACAGAAAAATGCCTTCTCTTTTTGTCAAATGCCCTGCTTGTGGGAAGAAGAAGGCCCAGTCAGATCCCCACTCTCTGTGCATAGTGTGCCTGCCTCAGAGTCACTGCCCTGACACTTGTAAGTACTGTAAGAACATGTCTAGGAGGACTCTGAAAGACAGAGAGAAGATCCGACTTCATGGGCTTCAGGAGAGGAAAAGAACATCGTCCTCCTCGCTCCCCAGGCATCCAGAAGGCCATTCTCAGGAGAGAATGGCCCGGTCGACGTCGACAGGTAGGAAAATACCTGTTTGTTCACCGTCGACGTCGTCGCTACCACCGTCCCACCGGCATAGATCGCCGTCGACGGCGACGCACCCGACGTCGAAGGGAACGGCGTCGAGGGAACATCAGAGTAGGGGCAGGTCTCCGTCGACGGCAGCCCGCCGATCGACGTCGAGCCACCGCCGGCATGCCCGGTCGCCGCCAAAGGCTATGCGCCCCCCGACGTCAGGACACACGACGTCGAGATCTCCACGACGGCACGGGAAACATCCGCCGTCAACCTCCCATCGCTCCACGTCGAGGCACACGACGGCGAGCAGGTCGAGGTCCAAGGAACGCCGTTCGACGTCAAGGCACTCAACGTCGAGGCAATCAACGTCGAGGCAGGACCAACCGACTGGGCGTCCTTCGACGTCGAAACAGCCATCGACGTCGACGCAGGTTTTACCTGTCCAACAGGGAGCAGAACATCGCCCCTCGCCAGACAAGGCTCAGTCTCCAGTGGTCTCCATACCGAGCGACTCTTCTCGGTCAAGAGCATCTCCTGGGCATGTCTCGCCCATCAACCTATCTCCGAGATGGCTGGAGAGCCTCAACAGACCAGCGGCCTCCCCAGATTCGCAATATTCGCGAATGTATTCACCCACTGCCTCCCCGCCAAGAACGCCATCGCCGACAGCCGGGGCAGAACGGGCTCGTTCAGCTCCTCGACAGCCGACCGCGAGGCCTAGGCGCTCGGCTACAGCGTCCCGCAGCAGATCTCGCTCTCAACGGAGATCCAGGTCGCGCTCAAGAAGATCACCCTCTTGGTCTTCATCAGGTTCTTCTGTCAGGCGTTACTCACCTACTCTTACAGATTCACCACCTGCTAGAGTCTCACCAGTGGATGACATAACCACTTTCAACGAGGTGTTGCTAAGAGGAGCACAGAAACTCAATATAGAGGTTCCAGAACCATCTACCTCCTCATCAATCATCTTTGAGACACTACAACAGAGATCAGCGTCGAAAAAGTTGCTGCCTCTAGTGCCTGGTTTGTTGCAGCCGACCATGGACACTTTTCTGGCCCCAGCCTCGCTTAAGTCTGCCCCGGCTCGGATTCTTAAAAAGTACAAGGCTCCAGAGCAAGACCCTTTATTCCTTAGGAAGGATCCGCCACCAGACTCAGTGATCATAGCTGCCGCCCGAAAGACCCACTCGGTGGCATCTTCATCCACGGTACCCCCGGATAAAGAGAGCAGGCATTTAGACTCTCTGGGAAGAAAGATGTGCGGGACAGCGGCTTCAGCAATGAAGGTCTCTAGTGCGTCTGCGCTCCTGGGCAGGTACGATCGTTCTCTGTGGGATTCCCTCAGTAGATTTACAGAAAAACTGCCCAGAGAAGAGATGGGGCGGATTTGGCGGCTCATGGGTACGCACATGGTATCTGTGCGAGGAGATCTTCCTGGCTGAGGCTCACTGGCTTGAAACAGGAGGCACAACAACGTATCCTGAATCTCCCATTTGCCGGGAATTCTCTATTCGGTGCCCATGCAGACGAAGAGATGGCCCGCATGAAGACCGAGGTGGATACCATGAAGGCGGTAGGCCTCGAAAGAAGGAAAGATTTCAGGCGGAGGTACAGACCGTACGATAGACGCCCTTTCCAACAGAGGGTTCAAACCCCTCATTGGTCGCAAAGGTCTCAGCAACGACAGGGACGCCCTCTGTTTCAGCGAAGAAACACAAGGGAGCGAGGGTCAAGTAGACCTCAACAGTCCACTCCAAAAGCACCCACTAAGCAATGAAGTCTCGCTTCCCTCGATACTGTACACCACTCCGGTGGGGGGAAGTATTATTGCTCATCTTCACGAGTGGCACTCTATCACAAGAGACAAATGGGTGCTCAATATTGTCGAACATGGCTATTCTCTCCTTTTCAAGCAGCCTCCACCACACTTGCCACCAACCAAACACAATCCGGCTCATCTCACCTTGCTACGCAAGGAGGCTCTCGCCCTCCTAAGAAAGAATGCCATAGAAAGGGTTCCACCTGCCCACAGAGGAAAGGGGGTCTACTCCCGTTACTTTCTAGTAGCAAAGAAGGGTCAAGAGGGCGTTTTCAGGCCAATCCTGGATCTAAGACTGCTGAACAAATACATAAGAAAGCAGAAGTTCAGAATGCTAGCGCTTCACCAAATTTTCCCTCAACTGCATCAGGGAGACTGGATGTGCTCCATCGACCTGCAGGATGCGTATTTCCACATCCCAATAGCTCCAAAGCATCGAAAATTCCTGCGCTTTCGAGTAGCGTTACAGCATTACCAGTTCAGGGTTCTACCCTTTGGCCTGAAATCTGCTCCAAGAGTTTTCTCGAAATGTATGGCAGTGGTGGCGGCGCATCTACAAAGGATATACATATATCCATACCTAGACGACTGGCTACTAAAGGCTTCTTCTCCGGAGCAGGCGAGAAGCCATCGGGACATTGTACTAGGAGTTTGCGAAGCTCTAGGTCTTCAGGTCAATTACCAGAAGTCAACCTTGACTCCAACGCAGAGTCTTCACTATCTAGGAGCTATCATAAACACAGAACTACAAAAAGTGTATCCTTCGGAGGAACGACTGTCCTCAATAAACATGAAGTGCCAGGACCTGTTGAGAGCCAGCGCACCTACGGCACGTCAGGTGACATCACTACTGGGCTCCATGGCATCGTGCATCTTTATTGTCCCAAATGCCAGACTCCACATGAGACCCCTCCAAGAGGCATTGGAGGCCAATTGGAGCCAAAGAACAGGTCGCTGGGAAGACACAATGCGGCTACCGGAGGTAGCACTGCAGTCATTGAGATGGTGGATGCACAGACCTCACCTGTCAGTGGGCGCTCCGTTTCACCAGGTACTTCCATCCGACACTCTGGTAACGGATGCGTCTCTTCAGGGATGGGGGGCTCATCTGGGTCCTTTTCAAGCGCAGGGTCTGTGGTCAGACAAGGAGAAGCAGTACCACATCAATCTGCTAGAACTCAGAGCGGTCCATCTGGCTCTCAAGTCTTTCACACCGCTAATTCAGGGGAAAACTCTATTGATACAGACGGACAATACAACCACGATGTATTACTTGAACAAACAAGGGGGAACGAGATCCCTACCCCTTTCACGAGAGTCCCAAGCGATATGGCATTGGCTCCTGGCCAGAGGACTGTCAATCACAGCAGTTCACCTGCCATGTCAGCAGAACGTAGAAGCAGACTTTCTAAGCAGACACCTGGAGGACGTTCACGATTGGGTCCTGCACGACGAAGTCGCAGAATACATCTTCGCGCAATGGGGTCGGCCTCAACTGGACCTCTTCGCAGACGATGTAAACAGGAAATGCCCAGACTTCGCATCCAGGTTCTACCGTCCAGGATCTCGAGGGAATGCCCTGTTGATCGACTGGTCAGGGACATTTCTTTACGCTTTTCCTCCGATTCCCCTCATTCCGGCAGTGATCAGCAAACTTTACGGATCCAGGACCAGAATGATTCTTATAGCGCCACAATGGCCTCGACAATTCTGGTACACGGATCTCCTCAACCTGTCGGAAAAACCTCACAGGAGGCTGCCGTGCAGACCGGATCTTCTGAGCAGAATGGAGGGCAGGATTCTGCATCCCAACCTACCCTCTCTGAGCTTAACAGCATGGCTCCTGAATTCCTGCAGTATGGGCACCTAGGACTCTCGCAGGAGTGCATGAACATCTTGAAAGAGTCCAAACGGCCTTCCACGCGGCGTTCCTACGCTTTTAAGTGGAAGAGATTCTACATATGGTGCTGTCAGCAAGGCCATAATCCCATACGGGCGCAGGAGGACGTCATACTGTCCTATTTGCTTCACCTAGCGAAATCCGGTCTGCAGGTATCATCTATTAAGGTACATTTGTCTGCTATTACTGCCTATCGCAAGTCACCTTCTCAGGAATCCTTCTTTACGAAACCTGTAGTCAAGGATTTCTTAGAAGGTTTGAAGAAAGTTTTTCCGCCAATTCGGAGGCCTTCTCCTCCGTGGGAACTGAACATAGTCCTAGCAAAACTTATGGGCCCTCCTTTCGAGCCTATCCATAAGGCCTCCTTACAACACCTTACGTGGAAAACGGCTTTTCTGGTGGCCATTACTTCAGCGAGGAGGGTCAGTGAGATCCAGGCCTTGTCTGCAAAAGAACCGTACACGGTTTTTCATGACAATAGAGTAGTTCTGCGAACTCACCCATCTTTCCTTCCGAAGGTGGTGTCAGAATTCCATATTAATCAGACCATAACTTTACCGACGTTCTTTCCCAATCCGGAAACTCCGGCTGAGAAAGCATTGCACTCATTAGACTTGAAAAGAGTGCTGAAATTTTATCTGGACAAGACAAAATCGATTAGAAACTCTAACCGCTTGTTTGTGAACTATGGTCATTTAAGGACAGGAGAAGCAGCATCTAAGCGAACAATATCAAGATGGATAGTCTCTTGTATTGTTAATACTTACCAGCTAGCTAATAGACAATTGCTAGCGCGGCCTAGAGCGCATTCCACAAGGGGAAAAGCGGCTACAGCTGCTCTCCTTAACAATGTTCCTATATCTGAGATTTGTAAGGCTGCTACATGGAAGTCTGTACATACTTTTACAAGACATTATTGTTTAGACTCAGATGCAAGAGCGGATGCCCAAGTGGGGCAGGCCTCTCTAAGGAATTTATTTGCGTAAGACATGTCTATTCCTGCACTTCTATCGGACAGTCCGCTGGGTTTAGGGATGGGCTTGCTAATCTATTCAATGTTTATGACTATTGATGAGGATCCCCTGGAAGAGAAGGATAAGTTACTTACCTGTAAATCCTAGTTCTCTTCCAGGGGTATCCTCATCAAAGTCATAAACAACCCACCCTCCTCCCCGGACACACGTCTACTGGAAGTGCAGGACAGACAGTATTTTGATTCAATTATACAAATTGTCACCGTAAAAAGAACTGACCTAACTGTGAACCAACTGTCACCTTTCCTTCGCCCCTGAGGCATGGTGGGATACTGGAGGTGCTCAGGGTCTTAAAGGCACAGTGCCAAAGTTTTTATGGTTCTCCTGTGTTAACCTACATGCAGCCTATTGGCTAAGAATGCTTCATTGTTTTTCAATGCAGTTTTCTCTATTTTTTCACTAGAGTTTGCTACTGCTTACTTCCCCAAGCCTAGTTTTAGGAGCTTGGGTACTTATTTATGCTCTATTGTAGTATTTAAAAAAAAAAAAAAAAAAAAAAAAATACTTCATAGAAATAAAGCATTTTAGCCTGTTTTTAACATGATAGCCTGCATGACTGTTTGTTACACATGTATAATGTGTATATATTTTATATATGCTCCGGGGTCCCCGCACAAGGGCGGGAATATTCAATGTTTATGACTTTGATGAGGATACCCCTGGAAGAGAACTAGGATTTACAGGTAAGTAACTTATCCATATGGTCACTGGGGATATGATTTTTTTTTAAAAAGTTGTAGGTACAAATAGCACCAAGAACCACAAAGTGCCAATGATAGACAAGGGTCGGTACACCACGACCTATGCACAGTTTGACATAGAACGCAAAGATGTGCAGGACGGATACACTAACCAGGTTCGTCCTGGTTCAAAGATTTTACCTCCTAACTTTATTCTTCTTAGTTCCATTCCACCACAGAAGTACACTTCTAAAGCCCCCATGACATCAGGGGAGGCATTTGGAGACTCCCAGGGTGTCAGGCACAGGCCAAATAACAGAGTCCAGTGCAAGTCAACTGGACAGTTGCAAGAAAAGGCCTTTTGTGGCTTGCTGTGTCCCTGTAGCTTTACCTGGATGTCACCCTTATGACCCTTGAAGTCCACTTACTCTAGGTACAAGAGGGAGAGCCCATCCCATCTCATAGATTCCTCAAGTCTCAAACAGCAGGTTCAGTCCTCTTCCTTTCATCCACAGGTCCAGCAGTGTTCTGAAGTAGGGGCCTTGAGATGCCACATTAGTGTCTGGCAACAGCCAGTAAGTAGAAATTACTCCTGGGCTCGCCCTAACTAATGGGGTAAAGGTTTAGGGACCAGCCATACACACTTTGGGCATTAGCAAGATGGTGAAAGCCTTCAGTCACACTAAACTTGGGCTGTGATTAGTGCTGTGTGTGTTAAGTGTAATCCTAGTGTCCTCCCATATCTCACACCAAAATCCAGTTTGCAGCAGCCACGGTACCAGTGATAAACCCAGAGACAAAAGTGGGAAGATAAATGCATATAGACCTCCAGATGCTTTAGGCAGGTAACATTCTAAATTCAGCTTTTTCTGAATAGTAATTACAAATTTGCCTATACCACTAAATTGGTTTTGAAATACTCAATAAAAGAGTCCTTGAATTATTTTGTGCTGCTTCAGAATGGAAGTTAGAATTATTAAAGTTAATAATGTAACCCAGTGTCTTCCTAAGGAACAGACCAGCCTTGCTACAGTGAAATACCTGCACACGCTGAGGTTCACTTTAAACGTGCCAAAGTCACACCTGACTCCCTTTCAGATGCTCCCTTTCATCAGAGCTGTTCTGGAGACAGTGCAGTTTCGAGCCCATCCTCCCGAAAAGTGAGTCCAGGATATTCAGGCTATGATTCCTATCTTTCAGCCTCTTTCTTGGGTTTTGGTGAGACTGATTCCGAGGCTGCTTGGCTTCCTGCATCCTGCTAATGAGACATGCCAGATGGCATATGCGTGCTGTGCAGAGGGACTTGAAGTTCCAGTGGGCGCAGCATCAGGGAAATCTCTCCCACATGGTCCAAATCTCAGAGGGGACTGCGAAAGACCTGCAGTGGTGGGTTTCGAATCGGCATTGGATCAACGGCAGATCCCTCTCCCTTCCCCAACCAGATCTATCCATAGTGACGGATGTGTCACTTCTGGGATAGAGCGGCCACATGGGAGAGGCAGAGATCATAGGCCTGTTGTCTCTGGCGGAGTCTGGGCTCCGTATCAATCTTTTGGAGCTCCGGGCGATCAGGCTTGCATTGAAAGCATTTCTTCCCTCTCTAAAAAGGAAAGTAGTGCAAGTGTTCATGGACAAAACTACCGCCATGTGGTACTTCAACAAACAGGACGGAGTAGGTTCCTGGACCCTTTCAGGAGGCGCTACGCCTTTGGATATGACTGGCACATCAGGACATCACCCTGGTGGTTCAATGTCTGGCGGGCTCACCCAGCGCCAGAGCAGACGAACTCAGCTGTTGAAGCATAGGCGATCATGAATGGTGTCTCCATCCGGAGGTGGTGCAAGGTCTCTTTCAGCAGTGGGGGGAGCCTTGGTTAGATCTGTTAGTCTCCACAGAGATCGTGCAATTTCAGCTGTTTTGCGCATTAGAGTTTCCAAGACGGCACTCTCTCTGAGATGTTTTTCATCTCCGGCCTCCTTTCTGCCTTTCCGCCTATACCATTTCTGTCCAGAGCTCTCAAGAAGATCAAGAACAACCAGGCCTAAGTAATCTTGGTGGTTCTGGACTGGGCAGAGAGAGTATGGTATCCAGAGCTATTGAGCATGGCCACCGATCCTCCACTCAGACTGTCCCTTCGGGGGGGATCTTCTGTTGCAGCAGCAGGGGACGGTTCTCCACCCGAACCTGCCCAATCTTCGCCTTCATGCATGGAGATTGAGCAGCGGCAGTTGACGCCTTTTGACCTACACCCGAAGTCTGTGATGTAATCTTGGCAGCCAGGCATCCCTCTACCAAAACGGTATATGCCTGTCATTGGCATAAATTTGTATCATACTAACAAATCTGTTGATCCCCTCTCTGCTCTTCTTTCTGAGGTTGTTTTGTTCATTCTTTCTTTGGCCCACCAAGGCTCTGCTTTTGGCACCCTTAAAGGTTATTTATCGGCTATCTTGGCCTTTCTTAGACAAGTCCTTGTCCTCACAGAGGTGTCCCAACCCCCCCTTTTTAACTACACCAGACAGACACCACCATTAAATTTGTTGCTCTTCACAGGTGTCTGCTTAGGTGTTTTTAGTTTTTCAGTAGATTAGCTGGATCCCGATCTTTCCAGAAACAAGTTTATTTACGCACTCCCTCCTGTTCCTTTAACAGTGAGGTTGAGTCCGCCCAGGTGGCAATGTCCTACCTGGGTGGGTCTAGGTGGTCAAATGATGAAGCATGACACTATATAGTGTGTGAGACCACCTAGTCCGTAAAAGGAAATTCCCTTCTTCCCACCCCTCGCTGTTCCACTCGGTAATTTCCAACTGACATTCCACTGACGTTACCCTTCCAAATAGGAATACATATAACCTAGGACTACGCTAATATCCGCGACGTCCGCTTCTAGAGAACCCCGTACTTTTGTGTGTACTTCACTCTAAGTCGCCCATTGTTAGCAGATTCCTTAAGGGCCTCACCTATTTGTTTCCTCCCACTCCGTTTATCATGCCTCAGTGGGACCTCAGTCTTGTCCTTACTTACTTAATGTGTGCTCACTTTGAGCCGATGCACAATTGTCCCTTACGGCTCCTTACTTTCAAAACTGTTTTTCTTTTTGCCATCACTTCTGCTCGCAAAGTGAGTGAGCTACAGGCTTTATCTTCTAAGCCCCTATTTTTGTCTGTGCACCCTGACAAAGTGATGTTACACACTAAGGCTTCCTTTCCTTCCCAAAGTCATTACGCCTTTTCATGTAGGCCAGTCCATCACTTTGCCTACTTTTTACGCACCTCCACATCCTTTTCATGAGGAGGAGAGACTCCACTGCCTGGATCCAAAAAGAGCGTTGGTGTTCTATCTCAATCGCACTATAGATTTCCGGGAGGACGATAAACTCTTTGTTGGATATGTGGGTGCGAAGAAAGGGAAGGCGGTGCAAAAACATACCATCTCCTGATGGGTACTTTGCATCAAAATCTGCTACGCTTTGTCAAAGAAGCAACCGTCTGAGGGCTTGCACGCTCATTCCACCAGAGAAACTGCTGCCTCCACAACCTTAGCATCCCTGCACACATTTGCTAAACATTACTGCCTGGACAGTCAGGTCTGTAGGGATGGCTACTTTGGTCGTTCGGTCCTGCAGTACTTTCTAGTATGAGCTTGGTTTGCAGCCCACCTCCGAGGATGGCATTGCTTTTGTATCTATTCTAAGGTAAAGAATTAGCAACTAGAAGTCTCTATCAAATGTACAAGTTACTTACCTTCGGTAACGATATATCTGGTAGAGACATATGCTAGTTGCAGATTCCTTACTGCCCACCCATCCTCCCCGCTTGCTGATTTCTAGGGACAGAGCTTCCCCATTCAGGGCCTTAGCTCTGACGCACCATTTTCAGTGTTCTTCGAGGCTCTGCACTTTGGCGTGGAAAGTTGTGAAAAGAAACTGAGCTGAGGCTGTGTCTATGTACTACTCCCGACCTCATCACAGCGACTGTGATGCCAACAATGACCGTGGAGTCAACTGACGCCACATACCAACTCACAAGGGTATTGTTCGAAGAAAAAAATCTCCAGATCCAGTCTGACACCTGGGGGAAAATTATACAGTGAGGAATCTGCGACTAGAATATGTCTATATGTCTTTGTAACTTGTACTTAAAACTGCAACAGCCATACTACAAATGGTAGGCCTGCTGTTGGTTTGCAGTGCCAAAGGTAAGTTAAAAATGGCAATATGGCGAATGCCATTTTTATCGTGTTGAAAGTGTGGGTACAAGTTTTTTATCGCTGGTTAGCAGGGGTAATGTGCACAGAGTTCTGCAGCCAGCAAAAAAAAATCTGAGTTGTCCCTGTAGAAAAGGCCTTTTACTACAAGATCCCTCCAACAGTGTCTCGAGAAACAATGCTGTCAAAAGGCAGTCCACTGGGAAGAACATTTTAACCAAATGATCCAGGCAACAGTCACTTGTATGGTGGAACAGCCATCTGGATCTCCTGAAAGGAGTATTCTTCCAAGTGAAAACCCCAAAACAAATCATAGTGACGGATGACTCAGGGACATGATGGGGAGCTCTCCTCAATCCCCTGACAGGCATTTGGACAGCCAAAATAAAAATATTCATATCAGCGTATTAGAGCTGAATGTGGCTCACCTCACCCTGAAAGCATTTCTGCCCTCTATATCAGTGTTTACCAACCTGTTGTCCAGGGACCTCAGGAGGTCCGTGAAGCCTTCCCAGGGGGTCTGTGAGTGCTTAGAAGATTTAATAATATTAACAGATTAGGTCCCAAGCTTTCAGTAATGATTCTAATAATGATTCAGTGGGGGTCCCCATGTTCCAGTAATGATAAAGTGGGGGCCCACAGAAATCAAAAGGTTGGGAACCACTGCTCTATATAATCAAAGATCATGATTCAGATAGACAACACTACCACTATGCTTTCTACAAACAAGCAAGGGGGAATGAGATTAAGACAGCTGCCCCTTCATGCTCAAAAGATGTGGCATTTGGCTGTGGCCAAAGGGATCACTCTTACTGCAATACACCTCCGAAGGAGCTAGAACCAAAAAGCAGATTTTCTCAGTCACCTTCACAAGGAAAATAATACATTTGTTGTAAACAACAACGCCGCAAAAAAAAAAAAAAAAAACACCTTTGAGAATGCATATTCCCAACATTAGATTTATTTGCCACACCAAGAAATACAAATCTAGGAACTTACCATCATGGGCATCAGAACAGAACTCAATTGTCAATGCTCTTTTGATCAACACCATTGGTCTACACTTTACTTCAATCCTGCTCATTCTTATAGTGATTGTCAAACAACATCAATCCAAGATCAGGATGATAATAATAGATCCAGAATGGTGGAGACGAGACCTAGACCTCCTTGATCTGTAACTATTACAACACTAGAGACTTTCTGGTAGAACAAATGTACTGACCATACTTCAATGAGATGCCCAGCACGTCAGTCTACAGTCATTTAACTTGGCTGCATGGCTCGTGATGTCAAGCAGTACATACATCTGAATCTTCCTCAGGAATGCTATAGATATTTAAAGCTGCAAAGCATCACCCAAAAAGATCTTGTTCTGCATTTCAATGCAAGAGATTATGCATTTGCTGCCATAGTAAGCGGTGCAGTCCTATTTCATGCTAGGAAGAAGTCCTGCTTCCTTACTGGCTTTATCTAGGCAATTCCAAGTTACAAATCCTTTCAATAAATGTCCATGTGGCTGCTCTCAACATATAGAAACTCACTGCAGCAAATGTAATTTGTAAAGTTCCAGTCATTAAAGACTTACTAGAAGGATTTAATTTTTCCACAGTTAAAAATAATTCTCCACCATAGAAACTTAACCTCATACTTTCAGAATTAGTGAGCTTTTTTAAGCTTATTCATAGGACAACATTGCAACATCTTTTCTGGACAAATGCCATTTTAATTGTTACTTTAGCTAGAAGTTGGCGAGTTACATGTTTTATCAGCAATAGAACAGTTTGCTGTTTTTTTCCCCCCCAAACGGGTTGTTTTATCAACTCATCCTTCCTTCTTACCCAAAGTTGAGTTTGATTTCTACATCAATTAGACCATTACCTTTCCAACTTTATTCCCCAACCCATCCCTCCAGCAGAATATACTCTTCATTCACTGGATAATAGAACGGCTCTACATATTCATTTGGAAAAACTAAAGATATTAGGAAAAATAACAGTTGTTAATTATAGTCACATTAGACAGGGGCTGGCCCCTTCTAAACCATCCTTTGCCAGATGGATAGTGCTTTCTATTTCATGATGTTACCAACTTTTGAACAAGTGATTGCTGGGTTACTCAGAGGCACAGGAGTCAACTGTGGAGCCCCCCTAAGAATCCTCATTGAGTCCCACACTGTTCAACATATCCATGGCCCCTCTCACAGCCATCGTCAGAAGCCACGGTATGAACATCGTGCCATATGCAAATGAGACACAACTCATCATTTCCCTCAGCGAAGACCCGGACACGGCCAAAAGGAACTTCCACTCAGGGATGGAAGCCGTCACCACCTGGATGAGAGAACGCTGCCTCAAGCTCAACTCCGACAAGACTAAGCTCATCATCTTCGGAAATGCCACTTCAGCTTGTGACGACTCCTGGTGGCACAACTCCCTCAATGCCTCCTCTGCACCGAATGAGCACACCCGCAACCTAGGCATCACCCTCAACTCCTCCCTATCCCTGACCCGTCAGGTAAACTCAGTCACCTCCTCCTGCTGGCACACACACTGCAAACTTCAGAAGATGTTCAGATGGAACCCAGCAGACTGTTGCAGGACAGTCACCCACGCCCGAGTCACAAACAAGCTTGAATACGGCAATGTCCTCTACGCCGGCACCTCGACTAGAAATCTAAAAAAAACTACAACTCATCCAGAACTCCGCCACCAGACTAATCCTGGACCACCCACGCCGAGAACACATCTCCCAACACCTAAGGACCCTGCACTGGCTCCCGGTCGAAAAACCAATCGGCTTCAAGCTACTCACCCACACGTACAAGGCTATAAGCAACGCAGGACCAGCCTACCTGAACCACCGCGTCTCCTTCCACAACCCGGCCAGATCCCTCTGCTCCACCCAGATGGCCTTGGCCACCATCCCTCGCATCCATAAAACCACCGCCGGAGGACGATCCTTCACATACATCGCAGCAAAGAGCTGGAACAACCTCCCCCTGCACCTCAGACAAAGCCCGTCGCTCACCATCTTAACCGCTTCTGTGCAGGCTACAGTTCCCCTGTGCCTTGGACGAGATGATCTCGTCCAAGGCACAGGGGAACTTGGGGGAGCGCTAGCGCGCCCCCGTGCACCCCCCTAACCCCCCAAGGCGGGGATGGAAGGGGAAGACCTTCCCCTTCCACCCCCGAACCCCCCCACCCCTCCCCTGTGACATCAGCGCGCAAGTGCGCGCTGATTAGTCACAGGGGCCTCCCCCATCGCGCTGGAAGCAGAGCTTCCAGCGCGATTGAAAAAGAAATGCTAAGCATTTCTCTTTCAATCACGTGGGGGAGGCCCGGAGGGGCTTCAAAGGGAAGGAAATTTATTTCCTTCCCTTTGAAGTCTCTCCGAGGGTTTCAAAAGCCAGATTGCTTGCAATCCGGCTTTTGAAACCCCACTAGACACCAGTTTTTTTTTTTTTTTTGTGATATTGTCATAAGGGAGCGACCCCTTGGGCAAGGGTCGCTCCCAGGGGGGGCATGTTTTCGGGAAGGCCTTTTCGGCCCCCCCCCCCTGGGCAGAAACCTCTAGGCACCAGGGCTCATTTTTTTTTTTTTTAGGTGCGGAGCGACCCCTTAGGCAAGGGTCGCTCCCCTTGGGGGAAAATTATATTTAGGCCATTTCTGCCCCCCTTGGGGGCAGATTGGCCTATTTTGATGAGGCCAAAAACCACTAGACACCAGGGAGTTTTTTCTTTGCGTGAATTTCACGCAAGGGGAGCGACCCCTTAGGCAAGGGTCGCTCCCTGGGGGGGGGGGCAATTTATTTTAGGCCATTTCTGCTCCAGGAGGGGGCAGAAACCTTTTTTTTTTTGTTTGTTTGTTTTTTTAGAGATGGGGAGCGACCCATCAGGCAAGGGTTGCTGCCCTGGGGGGCAAATTGTATTTAGGCCATTTCTGCCCCCCTTGGGGACAGATTGGCCGAATTTAGGTCAATCTGCCCCCAAGGGGGCAGAAACCACTAGGCACCGGGGATTTGTTTTTTGGCGCCAATGTCACGCAGGGGGAGCGACCCCGTAGGCAAGGGTCGTTCCTGGGCAGGGGGGGTTTGGGGGTGTGGTCAAATTTATTTTAGGCCTCCCACCCCCCCCCCCGGGCCGGCTGAGCTAGAGGCCAAACTTCACAGGTAGGCACTTTGCAAAAAACACCTCTGTTTTCTGTGAAAAAATATGTTGTGTCCACGTTGTGTTTTGGGCCATTTCCTTTCGTGGGCGCTAGGCCTACCCACAGAAGTGAGGTACCATTTTTATCGAGAGACTTAGGGGAACGCTGGGTGGAAGGAAATTTGTGGCTCCTCTCAGATTCCAGAACTTTCTGCCACAGAAATGTGAGGAACATGTGTTTTTTTAGCCAAATTTTGAGGTTTGCAAAGGATTCTGGGTAACAGAACCTGGTCCAAGCCCCGCAAGTCACCCCTCCTTGGATTCCCCTAGGTCTCTAGTTTTCAGAAATGCACAGGTTTGGTAGGTTTCCCTGAGTGCCGGCTGAGCTAGAGGCCAAAATCTACAGGTAGGCACTTCGCAAAAAACACCTCCTGTTTTCTTTCAAAAATTTGGATGTGTCCACGTTGCGCTTTGGGGCATTTCCTGTCGCGGGCGCTAGGCCTACCCACACAAGTGAGGTATCATTTTTATCGGGAGACTTAGGGGAACGCTGGGTGGAAGGAAATTTGTGGCTCCTCTCAGATTCCAGAACTTTCTGCCACAGAAATGTGAGGAACATGTGTTTTTTTTAGCCAAATTTTGAGGTTTGCAAAGGATTCTGGGTAACAGAACCTGGTCCGAGCAACACAAGTCACCCCATCTTGGATTCCCCTAGGTCTCTAGTTTTCAGAAATGCACAGGTTTGGTAGGTTTCCCTAGGTGCCGGCTGAGCTAGAGGCCAAAATCTACAGGTAGGCACTTTGCAAAAAACACCTCTGTTTTCTTTCAAAAATGTGGATGTGTCCACGTTGCGCTTTGGGGCGTTTCCTGTCGCGGGCGCTAGGCCTACCCACACAAGTGAGGTATCATTTTTATCGGGAGACTTGGGGGAACGCTGGGTGGAAGGAAATTTGTGGCTCCTCTCAGATTCCAGAACTTTCTGCCACAGAAATGTGAGGAACATGTGTTTTTTTTTTTAGCCAAATTTTGAGGTTTGCAAAGGATTCTGGGTAACAGAACCTGGTCCGAGCCACACAAGTCACCCCATCTTGGATTCCCCTAGGTCTCTAGTTTTTAGAAATGCACAGGTTTGGTAGGTTTCCCTAGGTGCCGGCTGAGCTAGAGGCCAAAATCTACAGGTAGGCACTTTGCAAAAAACAGCTCTGTTTTCTGTGATGTGTCCACGTTGTGTTTTGGGGCATATCCTGTCGCGGGCGCTAGGCCTACGCACACAAGTGAGGTATCATTTTTATCGGGAGACTTGGGGGAACGCTGGGTGTAAGGAAATTTGTGGCTCCTCTCAGATTCCAGAACTTTCTGCCACAGAAATGTGAGGATTTTAGCCAAATTTTGAGGTTTGCAAAGGATTCTGGGTAACAGAACCTGGTCCGAGCCCCGCAAGTCACCCCTCCTTGGATTCCCCTAGGTCTCTAGTTTTCAGAAATGCACAGGTTTGGTAGGTTTTCCTAGGTGCCGGCTGAGCTAGAGGCCAAAATCTACAGGTAGGCACTTTGCAAAAAACACCTCTGTTTTCTTTCAAAAATTTGGATGTGTCCACGTTGCGCTTTGGGGCGTTTCCTGTCGCGGGCGCTAGGCCTACCCACACAAGTGAGGTATCATTTTTATCGGGAGACTTGAGGGAACGCTGGGTGGAAGAAAAATTGTGGCTCCTCTCAGATTCCAGTACTTTTTGCCACACAAATGTGAGGAACATGTGTTTTTTTAGCCATATTTTGAGGTTTGCAAAGGATTCTGGGTAACAGAACCTGGTCCGAGCCCCGCAAGTCACCCCTCCTTGGATTCCCCTAGGTCTCTAGTTTTCAGAAATGCACAGGTTTGGTAGGTTTCCCTAGGTGCCGGCTGAGCTAGAGGCCAAAATCTACAGGTAGGCACTTCGCAAAAAACACCTCCTGTTTTCTTTCAAAAATTTGGATGTGTCCACGTTGCCCCTTGGGGTGTTTCCTGTCGCGGGCGCTAGGCCTACCCACACAAGTGAGGTATCATTTTTATCGGGAGACTTGGGGGAACATAGATTAGCAAAACAAGTGTTATTGCCCCTTGTCTTTCTCTACATTTTTTCCTTCCAAATATAGGAGAGTGTGTAAAAAAGACATCTATTTGAGAAATGCCCTGTAATTCACATGCTAGTATGGTCACCCTGGAATTCAGAGATGTGCAAATAACCACTGCTCCTCAACATCTTATCTTGTGCCCTTTTTGGAAATACAAAGGTTTTCTTGATAGCAATTTTTTACTCTTTATATTTCAGCAAATGAATTGCTGTATACCCGGTATAGAATGAAAACGCACTGCAGGGTGGAGCTCATTTATTGGCTCTGGGTTCCTCGGGTTCTTGATGAACCTACAAGCCCTATATATCCCCGCAACCAGAGGAGTCCAGCAGACGTAACGGTATATTGCTTTTGATAATCTGACATTGCAGGGAAAAGTTAGAGTAAAACGTAGAGAAAAATTGATGTTTTTTTCACCTCAATTACAATATTTTTCTTTTTCAGTTGTTATTTTCTGTAGGAAACCCTTGTAGGATCTACACAAATGACCCCTTGCTGAATTCAGAATGTTGTCTACTTTTTAGAAATGTTTAGGTTTCTGGGATCCAGCATTTCGTTTCATGCCCATTTCTGTCACTGACTGAAAGGAGGCTGAAAGCACAAAAAATTGCAAAAATGGGGTATGTCCCAGTAAAATGCCAAAATTGTGTTGAAAAATTGGGTTTTCTGATTCAAGTCTGCCTGTTCCTGAAAGCTGGGAAGCTGCTGAGTGTAGCACTGCAAACCCTTTGTTGATGCCATTTTCAGGGGAAAAACCACAAGCCTTCTTCTGCAGCCACTTTTTCCAATTTTTTTGAAAAAAAAACTAAATTTTCACTGTATTTTGGAGAGGTCTTAGCAGAGATGGCAGCCATTTTCTACACCCTACTACAGACGCAGCTTATTCAAAAGAGATCTCAGCAGAGAGGCCAGTCCCTTTGTACAATCTATTACACACACCCTTTATCCAACAGAGAGATCTCCTTACTACGATCATCTGTTACTTAAGAAAGAGGTCTCCGCAGAGAGACCAGTTACTCCCCACACACTGCTATGCTCACCTGTCATGCAACAGAGGTCTCAGCAGAGAGGGCAACCCCTCCTTACACCCTATGGTACACATTTGTGATCCAAGAAAGAGGTCTCTTAAGAGAGGCCAGTCCTTCTTCACACTCTACTATGCACACCCATCACCCCGTGGAGGGGGCTCAGCAGAGAGGCCATTCTCTGCTCACACCCTAATCCGTACACCCATCACCTTAATGACATCTGTCAGCGGAGAGGCAAATCCCTTGCCATACCCTACTACGTGCATCCTTTATCCCAGAGAGAGCTCTTAGTGGAGTTACCAGTCATTTTCGACACCCTACTATGAGCAGTAGCTATCTGAGGGAGGTCTCAGCAGAGAGGCCAGACCCTCCCCACACCCTAATATGCTCACCCATTATGCAGAGGTCAGTCCCTTCCCACAATCTACTATATGCACTTGCTACAGACACCCGTTATCCAAAAGAGAGGTCTCAACAGAGGCCTGTCCCTTCCCACACCCTCCTATGCACACCTGTCATCCTAGAAAGAGGTCTCAGCAGAGTGGAAAGTACTTACACACCCTAGAATGCACACCAGTCTTCCCAGAGAGAAGTCTCACTGGAGAGGCCAGTCCCTATCTACACCCTAATAGAGATATTAGTCTGTCTCCACATCCTGTTATGCTCACCTCTCATTCAAGAAAGAGGTGTGGGCGGAG
This sequence comes from Pleurodeles waltl, assembly GCF_031143425.1. Lineage (NCBI taxonomy): Eukaryota > Metazoa > Chordata > Amphibia > Caudata > Salamandridae > Pleurodeles > Pleurodeles waltl. Next base: position 738,771,841 of record NC_090450.1, on the reverse strand, counting down.
AGGCCAGTCCCTCCTGCACCCTACTATGCATGTCCATCACCCTGGGAAGAAGTCTAAGTGGAGATGCCAGGTCCTCCACCCACAACCTACTACATAGCGTCATCAACCATGGGAAGTGTCTTTGTGGAGAGAACAATATTTTGACACCATGCTACATACTCCTCTTAGTTTGTGCAGTATTCTATGCATGCCATTTGCACTGGAGATAAGTCTTTGCAAACTGCCAACTTCTTTTCCTCAACATACATACAGCTTCACTTAGCCTGTTCGTATAGATTAGATGCATAAGTCCGCAAGACTCTCGTGAGAGTTGAACAAATAGATGCTGGTTTTGGGTGTTCCCACCAGAGTTTTGCAGGAGTAAAAAAAAAGTAAGAGTTCTAATAACAATCAATGAAACAATACCATAATAAATATGCAGAGAGGCTCTTATAGGAGCCTTTTTCATTTTTGGTATTTTTTTTCTTTTTATCAGTAAACAAATGAAACACAAATCTTTAATAAACAAAATGGTGTCAGCTCTCAGAATTTAAGGGGGAAAACAAAACACATTTGCTTTTCATTAAGCAGGAAATGATAACTTGGAGGAAAATCATAACTAAAAAAATTAATGACTTGGGATGGAGGCATTTATGTTCCTATCTCAGCTTGTCCTGGGCAGTTTTGCTGAGCACAGACAAGAAATGATTTGCTTGCACAGATAGCAAAAGATAGCCTGGTTTGAACAGACTGGGTTGCTATCAGACTGACTGTGCATTACTGGAAGTGGTACTGTTTGCCCAGGTGCAAAAGATGTATAAGCTTCTGAATCGCCGTCCATTTCAGCAGAGCAAGCCATCTCAGCACAAGCAAGTCTGTGGATTTATAGATTTTAAATGCCACCACATGCCAGGTGTGCTGTACTGCTTCTTTGTCCCTCTGCTAAATTAGTCATTGCACAGTGTGCAAGTGACAAACGTTGTAGGCACCTTTTTGGCTCCTGCTCTCATATCAAAGAACTGCCGGACAAGAGATGAGATTCTTTCCCTGGTTTAGCAGGAGTCTGAAGAATCCATTTTAGAATATAATCCAACATTTTCCAACTTCTAAAGAAGAAGATAAAGATCCAGAGTATGACTCTCCACGTCAAAATCCAAAACAGAAGTGAGAGAAGGAGGTTGGATTCTTTCTTTTGTAAATGATGAAATTGAGTGTAACCATTGATAACTCTTTGATTGGTGTGTCCCAACTCTTGTAGCCCTCTTGAGAATAGCTCGCTAGATCGCAAAACCTTGCCAAAAAAACTCAGAGTTGGTTTGTAATGGTGCAATGTATACTTATTTCTTTGTCTCTTTCAGATACCCTCCAGGATCAGAGTTTCGTAAGAATTACTATAACATATTATTATCAACTTAATTTTCAGTATAGGGTCTCACTAGCGCGAAACAGGGACTGCATGTTGGGGATTGTATGACTGGTGATCACAAGCTTCTTGTGGGAGGTATATATTGTAATAAAATGAAAATTAGTGTAATATACAAATTTATATTACACCTTTATAGAAAAAGTGTATAAAACACACACAAAACAAATGAATGAGATATTTATTGAAGAGCATAAAACAAAATTCATAATTTTAAGGCTTAGGAGACACCCTTGAGAGTTGAAACTCACCCATAAAATGAGATTTGATTGGTTAACACTAACGCCATGCACTATTGAAAGGAGTGACCACTCTCCTATTCTCATTTAGGATCAGCTGTTTCATGTGGAAACATCTATAGAGCCCAGGGAGGATCTACTCTTCTTCTATTGTAGAACTCAGCTGACAAAATGTCTTCATCTGTTAGTGATGAACAGGGACAAGCTGCACCACCTGAACCTCCTAAGCCACCAAAGGAGTTGCTTGCTTGGCAATTCTTTGAGATGACATCCAGTGGAAAGAAGGTGTCTGCAAAGCATTGAAATGCAAACTGTGCCATAAGGAGTTTCGGAGGGGCACAAGGAAGCAATATATTATGGGAACAACGGGGATGTTGCACCACTTAAAGGCAATCCATTCCAAATGTCTAGCTCATGCAGGGATGCAGAGGAGTGCCTAGATAGATGCCTCACGTGCCTTTACATCTCTTCTGGCATGGCAGCCAGCACCATCTGATGTTGTAGCAAGGCTGACCAATAACCGACTGAATTATTAAAACAAGGCATTATTTTGCTGCTTTTGTAAAACTATCACTTGCTGCAGCCTGTGACAAGGTGGCACAGGACCGTAATTGCCCTCTTGGGCATTAGGATTTGTTGTCATGATTTGTTTCCTAGTTCTGAGTCCTTTAGTTTTTTCTGAAGCTCCTTAAGTCTGTTTTCAACTTAAAAAAACAAAAAAAAGATTTGCATATTCTGATTAAAGAAAGACAAAATTGTATGTTTTCGTGTTTTTTGTGATTATATGTTACCATTGCCTACTAGTCTGTGCCCTCAAATTACTTTCTTCTAATAAAACATTGTCTAAAATTACTATTAAATCTTTTTTTCACACACAATTTTACCTTTAAATACAATAGGAACATTTGAATGTCAGGAGCTCCACTGAACACAATAAAGTAGCTCACAGCTTATAATGCATAGTATAAGCTTTGTGATCCAGCATTCCAATGTTTCTCTTTCTGAATGTCCCTTTTTGTTTTAGAACGTGATTTAGAACATTATTTCCTCTATGGAATAATAGCATTACAGCTGTTCTGCCTCCAGCTATACCAGTTGTTAAAGGCCTTCTCTTATGTTACAGGTTCTTGCCTGTGACTGTGGCTTGTGACTCGGATTGTGGCCCTTTAACAATTGATGTAGCCCTCAGTAGCGAACTATAAGCCTATGGGTAGATAGACGAGTCTCTTCCCACACCATCCGAGACACAACCAACATCAAGAGAAAGATCTCAGCAGACAGGTCGCTCTGTCTTTACAATCTACTATGCACAACTGTTTTCCTAGATTGACGACTGTGTTGAGAGGCCAGTTCCTCCTTCCTGCACCCTAATATGCACACTCATTTTCAATGACCCAGGGCTCAGCAGAGAGGCCACCCTTCCTTACATTCTACTATAAACACCTATCATTCTGGGGAGAAGTGTAAGCAGAGAAAGTAGTCCCTCATCATACCCTAGTACACTCACATATGAGTCAGTATCAGTGGGCACTGCAGTCTCTCCCCACACACTACCATGCACAGCCATTTCCCATGGAAAGGATGTGTGTAGATGTGATAGTTCCTTTGAACACCCGAACGTGCACTTTGGAATTAAAATAATATTTACGTTTTAAAAAAAACAACTTGAAGTTCAGTGGAAAAGCATCAGTCACCAGTAATGTTATCAATTATGCCATCAATGACGTCATAAAATATGTTATAGAACGTCATGAGGGATTTAATATGTGAGGTCATAAGCAGTGCACGGCGATGTCACAACTTATAGTTAGCTCTGCTAACTAAAACTGGTGAATTTCTGTGGTTTTGCAGTTCAAAACGTTACATTGCCACAGAAATGTTCCCCTAATTATGATATTGCTTTGCTTTTTTCAGTATCTCAAGTAACTATAACTTGTGCCCTAAAGTAACTATAACTTGCACCCTGCCATGCAGTTTTTTTCTTCAGAAATTTTACTGCAAATATTACATTGATATTATCAATGATGTTATCGAAGATATCCTGAGTGCCATAATTTGTGGGGTAATTAGAGGTGCACAGCAAGGGCACGAGTTATAGTTACTTGTGATAACTCTAACTATAACAGGTGAATTTCTATGGTTTGGTACGTTTAAAATGTGAGCCTAACTAAAACGTCCCTGTTACCTTTGTTTTATTTTTTTTAGTGAATTTCAGTGTTTTTTTAAATGTAAAGTTAATCCAACCACCACCGTGCACGGCAGCAGTTGGCCACAGAGCCTGGCCAGCAGCCAACACCTAGAACCACCCAACCCTGCACAGTGCACGATCAACCCCTATACCAACCAAAACCTGCAAGGCCCCTCTTCCGCAGACTGATCTCAGCCCCAGGGACACCATCCCCCAGGGCCTGGCCCAAACATTACATTGTTTTTGGGAGTGGGGGGCTGTGCAGCCCCCTTTCCTGGGCCAATCTCCAACCCAGGCACCCCATTCCCTGGAGCCCAGCCTAATTATTCATTTTTGGGGGGGAAAGTGGGCTGCATGGTCCCACTTCCCAGGGCCGATCTCAGCCCCCAGGGACTCCATCCACAAGGGCCGGCCTAATTATTTATTTATTTTTTGGGTGGGGGTGGGAATTTGGCCCCCATCCCAAGGGCCGTCACAATGTTGGGGAGTTTGAGGGGGAGCCTGAAGGCCCCCACGGTCCCAGCTGGCTCACCACCCCCTGTAGGAGACATCATTGCTGTCACTGAGAGGGAGCTGCTAAAGTAGCTCCCTCTCTGTGAGAGAAATGATTCCTCTGTTTCCCTGCCTGCAGGCAGGGAGACAGAGGAAGCCTCTGCTCGCAGCGAGGGAGAGCTGTTTGACAGTTCTCCCACGCTGCCAGCATAGTGTTTGCTGTGACTTGGCAGTGATGCACTGCGGGGTGTTGTGTAGCCCCAGCATAGATTTACAATAAAGCCAGGGAAGGTGGAGGTCCCCGCTGCAGAGGGGAGAGGAGGTGTGTCTCCCCCCCCCCCCTATTAAAATTAACAATGCCCCCAGGGTTAAGCCCATGTGGGAGCTTCAGAAATAGACCGGGGGGGAGCTGAAGCAGAGCCCCAACATGGCTGACAACACTTCCTCGTTGAAGTGCTGGCAACCAGTAGATCTCAGAATGAGATTGGGAGGGATCGCGAATCCTTCGCTTCTCCATAGATGCAACTTTGATTTTTTTAAATTTCTCAAAAACTACACCAAATAACAAAAAGGCCTCTTTCTGGACCAAAAGTTAACTTTTTGCTCAATTCGGAGTAATTCCGTCCAGTGGTTCGTGTGCTATCGCTTTTCAAAATCTCTATAAAAAAATGAATGAATGAGGGACCCCCCTTTTTTCTTGGCCCCCGCTTGACTCATCACCCCAAAACTTTCCAGCAGCAGCTAAGTGAACGTAAAAGTTCTTGGGAAAGTTTAGTTAAAATTTGTTAACCGGCTCCAAAGTTACTAGCAAAACAAAAAACACTTTTTCTTTAGAAACTAGGTCCTAACTATAACTACCTAGTGGTGCCCGCCACTAAGTTTTTCATATATATATATATATATATATATATATATATATATATATATATGTGTGTGTGTGTGTGTGTGTGTATAATGACATTATAGTTAGGAATTGGACTTTTTTTTATTTTTAAGTTTGAAATTGGAGGGAAGTTTCTAGCCAGGTGAAAATGTCACATAAAATATACTGTATTAAACAAAAACACTGAAATTCACCAGTTACACTGATCTCAAGTAATTGTAATTCGTGCCCTAAAGTAACTGTTGGTCGCGCCCCGCCATGCACAGTGTTGTTTTCAATGATGACATTTTGGATGTTGTAGTGATGTTATCAATGATGTCATAGAACATGTCACTAGTAATGTAATGTGTGAGGTATTTAGCAGTGCTTGTCAAAGGTACGAGCTATAGTTACTTTAGGATATTTGGTTTAGGGACCTCCTCTTTTCTCAGTCCTGTCTGCACGGCTGAAACTTTCCAGGATGAGCTGACTTGGATGAACCTTTTTTTTTTTTAAAGTTCAGTAAAGATTCATCAAACTGCACCCAAAGCTATTAGCAAACTTAAAAAGCCATTTCCTATGTATATAAGGCCCTAACCCCAAGTACCCACCGGTGACTGTCATTGGGGGAAGGGGTGATCCTCCATATTGGACTTACTGGAATTTTCACTTTCTCTGTAATAGTTATGAATGTTGATGTAAATTGTTCTGGGCCCTGTTTACACAGTGGAGAATTATTCTAATAATTGTTAATGACTTTATTGAAGATCGCCAGGATGCAGAAGCAGGGCTTAACAATTTCTTATTCTACATACACATAATAAACTGATTGGCTGTCATAGAATCAGTTACCAAATGCACTAATCTATTTTGTAGTTGTAAGCACTCTGTTTAACAAAACAGGAGTGTTTGTGACAGCAAATTAAGTTTCCATAGTGTACGAATCCCATTTTAGGAGTTAGTCAACTATTACCAACTCCTAAAATGAGATTCTGTGGTTACTTTATCACTATTTAGGAACGGTGTGTTGTGGGCATCCCCTCCAAATTGTGATTCAATAACATGGATATTGGGGAATCACTGCTAGCTTTCAATGAAATAGTTACAAAAAGTGTGTGTGTGTGTGTATCTATATAAGCAGTCATTTTCTGTAAATAAATCTTTGTATTTTTTTTATTTTTTAAGTTTTCTTTATTTAAAAGTAATCACAGGCATTGTAGTCTGCTGATCTTTGCAAGCCTCCTTCACTGTGACTGTGGTCAGATGCCCCCTTTCATTGGGTCTATTCTGGACACTGTACAATTTGAGCCTATCCTCCGAGCAGTGAGTCCAGGATATTCAGACTATGATACTGATGTTTCAGCCTCCATCCTGGATTTCAAGTGAGATGGATTTTGAAGCTGTTTGGCCTCATGGCCTCCTGTATCTTTCTTGTGACACATGCCCATTTGCAAATGAAGACTCTAAAGTTCCAGTGGGCACAGCATGAGTGGTATCTCTCCGACCTGTGTCCATATCTCAGAGCGAACTGCATAATACCTGCAGTGGTGGCTGATAAACGGAGATTGGGTCAGCAGCAGACACCTCTTCGTAACCCAACCAGACCTGACTGTAGTGACAAATGTGTCACACCTGGACTGGGGTGGTCATCTGGGACTGGTGGCGATAGGAGGACTTTGGTCTGTGGCAGAGTCCAGGCTTCACATCATCCTATTGCAAGTCTGGGTGATCTGCTTTGCATTGAAAGCCTTTCTTTCTTTGTTCAAGGTAAGGATGGCACAGGTGTTCACAGACAATACCACAGCCATGTGGTACTGTAACAAACCAGGCAGGGTGGTGTTGGGGACCCTTTGTCAAGATGCCTGTGCCTTTGGATGTGGCTGCAATGTCAGGGCATTTCCCTGGTAGTTCAATACCTGGTGGGCTGTCTGAAACCAGGGCAGACAAACCTAGCTGTTGATGCCTAATAGACTTTCCAAGGCATTCTTGCTCAGATACGCTTTTTGTCTTCAGCGCAACTCCAGACTCCTGTACGCTTTTTTGTCTAGACCACTTCCCCCAGAGTTCTTGAGAAGATCAAGGAACTTCCAGGCTCATGTCATTTTTGTGGCTCCGGATTGAACATGGAGTATGTGGTATTGTGAGCTCCTGAGCATGACCATTGGTCCTCCTTTCAGGCTGCCCATTCGGAAGAATCTTCTTTTGCACCAGCAGGGCAGGGTCATCCACCTGAACCTGCGCACGCTCCAGCTTCATGCTTGAATATTGAGCAGCAACAGTTGACAGCTTTCCTCCCAAAGTCTGTGATGTAATTCTTACAGCCAGGTGTCCCTTCACCAAGACATTATACGACTACTGTTGAGGCAAGTTCATGGCATACATCCAAGGATATTGATCCTCTTTCTGCACCCTTATCCCAATTTCTATTGTTTGTTCTTTCCCTGGCCCAGGGCTCTGCTTGGAGTACTTTTAAAGGTTACTTGTCTGCCTTTTTGGCATTCTTGCAGTTGCCTGACCAACTTTCTTTGTTCAAGTCACCTCTTGTGACTAAATTCCTCAAAGTCTATGACACATTTCTTCCCAGGCCATTCATACTACCCAATGGGATCTTAATTTAGTCATGGCCTTGCTCATGTGCTCTCCTTTCGAGCTGCTGCACAATTGTCCACGTCACCTTCTTACCATCAAGACTGCCTTTCTAGTGCCCATAACATCGGCCAGAAGGGTCAGCGTACTGCAGGTATTCTTCGTGCACCCTCCTTGTACCACCTTTTACCCAAACAAACGAGTTCTGGCGAAGGTTGTGACACCTTTTCATGTAGGTTAAAACATCACCCTGCCTACCTTCTTTGCTCTGCCTCACCCTTCTAAAGAAGAGGTGCGACTCCATCGTCTGGACACAAAAAGGGCATTGTTGTTCTACCTGGATCGCACAAAAGAGCTCTGGGTGGATGATCAAACCTTTGTGTGGTATGCTGGGCTAAGAAAGGGAAGCCCGTACAGAAAAAAGCCATCTTAAGATAGTAATCTGCATAAAGCTCTGCTACGCATTGTCCAAGAAGCAACTTCCTGAGGGCTTATGTGCTCATTCTACAAGAGCCAGGCCTGCGACCGATGTGGTATCTCGTGGAGTCCCTGTCCTGGACATCTGTCAGGCAGCTATGTGGACGTCTGCACATGTTCATCAAACATTAGTGTCTGGTTGGTCAGGTCCGTTGTGACAGACAATTTGCCTGTTCAGTCCTGCAGGACGTTTTGGTTTAATCTGGGTTGCAGACCCACCTCTGGGGAGGTATTGCTTGGGTATCTCTTGTGAGGTAAGGAATCTGGGGCTAGATGTCTATCAGATGAAGAAGTTTCTTACCTTTGGTAATGCCTTATCTGATAGAGACTCTTTCTAGCCCCTGATTCCTTACCGACCGTCCCATCCTCCCTACTGTGTGACCTTATTTCATAGGGTCACCCTTCTGAGGGCCTTAGCAATACACACCAGTGTGTCCGCATTCTTTGTGACTCCATGCTTCTGGTGTGGAAAGATGTGAAAACAAACTGACATCCGTGCCTATAGTGGCACCTATATAGGCACCCTACACATCACTTTCACCATGGAGGATGCCGACACGGAGCCGAATGGTGCCACCTACCAGCATGCAGGGTTAGATTGTCTCTACCAGATAAGGAGTTAGCAAAGGTAAGTAACTTCACCACCATGGCTATCTTCTACTGGGTTCTGGAGCGATTCCCAGTCCTTCCCAATAGACATGCCAGTCGATTGGAGGGACTTGCATGTTTGGGGACAAGGTTGACTTGGCCGTTGATTGTTTTAAAGAGAGCGGGGCTACCACTTGCTCTGTATGCCTTTCAATCCAGCCTCACCAGCCACAACAACACTTTTGTGGCTTCAGCAGAGGCATTCCGTACTGCCAGATTATCCCACCCCAACAGGAAACTAAGCAGTTTCTCAGGAGAGGCTGTGGTGCGCTCTGCCCCTCTTGCCATGGTCAGCATGCTGCTCAGTCTGCCACCCTCATAAAGCCCCTCCTGCAAAGCCCCTTTAGTGTACCTTTACAGGGGCACAGCTACCAGGTGGGAAGCAGAATCCACTGATTCTATCCAGGCTGGAAGGCAGGCACATCGGACAGGTGAGTCTTCCAAATTGTTCACAAAGACTACGCTATAATCTTCCTTTCATCCCTGCTGGTTTTTCCACTGTCTACCCAATGACTGACAGGGGGCAATCTCTCAATTTTGCAGCAGGAGGTGCAAGCCCTTTTTGCTGAAGTGGCTTTGGAGAGGGCGCTGGTGGATAGAGATGTTCAGCCTTTTCTGGATCGGTGCCCTCTTAATTTCTTCCTCCTCAAGGAGACGTTCAGAATACTCACCCTGGCTCTGGTCTTGACTACGCTTGACCCTGGAGACTAGATGACAGCTTTGGACAACTAGGCCATCTAGTTCCATCTTCCTGTCTTGTCAATCCATTGGCCTAACCTGCGGTTCATGGTGAGAGAGGAATATTTTCAGTTCTCTGTGCTCTCCTATCGTCTCACCAGCACCCCTCAGGTGATGTCGGTGGTGGCAACACACCTTCAGAGGTGCCAGTCTTCCCTTACCTCCATGACTGGCTGTTAAAGGCAGGCTCACCCCAGGCAGTCGTCAACCACCTGAAAAACTATGGTGAACTTTCTGTCACCTTTGGGGTTCCCTATGAATGGGCAGAGTCATATGTGACTCCTACTCATACTCTCCATTTCATCGGAGTCATTTTGGGCTTGGTTTGATTTCCCTCTGCGGAAGAGAGTCCCAGGATATTCAGGCTATGATCCAGATCTTTTAGCTTGGTCCTGGTTTTCAGTGAGGTCGACTGAGGCAGCTGGAAATGATGATATCCTGCATCTTGCTGGTTGAGCATGCCAGGTGCCGTATGTGGACTCTGCAGTGGGATCTGAAGTCCCAATGGGCCAAACATCAAGTGGACTTCACATAATACATCTAGAGGAGTCTATAAAAGATCTGCAGTGATGGCTACTGGACAGAATTTGTGTCTGTGGCGGTCCCCACTCCCCTTCCCACTTAGCCAACTGACAGTGGTGACCGAGGCATTGCTTCTGGATTGGGGGCCATCTGGGAGAGGTGGAGATCTGAGGCCTTGGGTCTCAGACCGAGTTTCGGGACGTCTTGCACCTCTGGAAATGACTGGACCCATCAATGTATCTTACAGGTGATGAACCACTAGGCATGCTCACTGAACACCAGGGTGGATGAGCTCATACAGCGCTGTCCTGCAGATCACGAGTGTCGGGTACACTAGGAGGTGGGGCAAGGTCTGTTCCTCGGATAGGGAGATCCATGGCTCAGTCTGTTTACCACCACTGAGAACATGCAAGTCAGCACTTCCATGCGTTGGGAGTTTTCAAGCCATCTCTTGCTCAAAGACACTCAGGACTCCTTTCTGCCAATACCACTCCTGTTCCGAATTATGAAGAAGATCAGAACAGACCAGGCTAAAGTTATCCTACTGGTCTTGCACTGGGCATGGAGAGTATGGTACTTGGAACTCCTGGGCTTGAGCCTCTGTCCTTCAGTCAGGCTGCCCCTCTGGGAAGCTCTGCTGTCGCAGCAGGAGGAGGCTGGGGTCCTCCACCCCAACCTCTGCACTCTCCTCCTTCATGCATGGCGATTGGGTGGCAACAGCTGAACACCTTTGACCTGCCTCTTGAGATAGTTGATGTCATCTTGGTTGCCAGGTGTCCCTCAAAGGAAACATGTGCGCCTATTTTTCGGACGATTTTGTGGTTTGGTGCAGTACTCACCAGATTGACCACATCATGGCCAAACTGTCAGATGTTTTATTGTTTGTTCTGACTCTCGCCCTGGAAGACCTTGCTCTATGCACAGTGTAAGGTTATCTTTAAGCCATCTTGGCCATCTTATCATTGCTCGTCCAGCCCTATTTGTTTAAATCACCTGTTCAAATGTGTTTATTTGAAAGTGCTACAACATGTATTTCCTCCTTCTCTATTTGCGATGCCCCAATGGGACCTCAATCTTAGAATTCCACAGCTGTTCCTTATAGCTTCTCATCCTCAAAACTGAAATCCTGGTTGCCATCACCTCTGCATGGCATGTGAGTGAGCTTCAGACTCTTTGTTTGTGCACCATACACCACTTTTTTCTCCAGTAAGCCATTCATGTGAACTAGGGCATCTTTCCCACCAAAGGATGTTACACCGTTCCACGTCGGTCAGTCCATCACCCTGTCAGCGTGCTATACTCTGCCTCACTGTAGGAAGCTGGCTTAGTATACACTATATCAAAATGAGATATAGTGTGCACAGAGTCAAGGGGTTCCCCAGAGGCTTAACTGAAGCTAAAGTAGATAATACTAATGCTCTCTTTTATGGTAGTGTGGTCGAGCACTTAAACTTATCAGAGGGTAGTACAAAGCATTTGTTGTACACACACAGACAATAGAAGAAGCACACACTCAATGACAACCCCATATCAATGGTTTTTATATAGCAAAAATATATTTTCTTAATTTATTTCTAGAACCACAAGATTCAAGTTGCAGGTAAGTACTTCAATAGTTTCATATTTCACACATATATCAATAGCACTTTGTTTGAAATCGATAAGTTATACAGTTTTCTAAATATTGGCAATTATCTATTTTAAAAGTTGACACTGCAATTTTCAGAAACAGTCCCTGGGGGGAAGAAAGGTTAGTGCGATTTACAGGTAAGTACTTGACTTAATGTTCCAGTCTCTGGGGGTTAGGAAGTCCACAGGTTGGGGTTCAAGTTACCCCCGAATACCCACCACCAGCAACAGAGGGCCGGCCGGGTGCAGAGGTCAAAGTGTAGGCAAAATTAACATTGGCTCCTATGGCGACTGGGGGCACTCGGTTTCAGGTCTGCAGGCAGGTAAGTACTGGGTTTTTGGAGGGCAGACCTGGGGTGTTTAGAGGAGCAATGGGGGCCAAAAGTCGGCACCAAACATACGCCCTCAGTGGCGCTGGGGCGGCCTGGTGTAGGGTGCAAAGAAGGTGTTGTGTCTCCAAAGATTCTCTATGAGGGGACCCCAGCGGTCACTCAGAGGCTGCATGCGAGGCCCAGAAGGTTGTCTCGGGCAAACCACACTCTGGACAGGGAGGAGGACCACCTGCTGAAAGTTGCTGCACCGTAGATCGGTTTCTCCAAGGCCTGAGGGTAGAGGGTACAGTGTGTCATTAGGCAATGGATATCTTCGTCTGGAGCTTTTGCGGTCGGTGGGGTCCTCAAAATGCCCTCTGCAGGCATTGTTGTGGAAGGGTAGAGAGGTCAACCGAGTGTAGACACTTGCTCGGAATCACCTGGGGATCCTCTCTAGCTGGTTGGGCCACCTGGACACGGGCCGTGGGCGTCTGGTGCAGAGTGGTCAGGACTCATGCTTTTGGAGTGGGGTTAGAGCCCTTGGTTGTTGTTTCTTCTTTGGACAGGGCCGCTGTCCACAGGAGTTCTTGGTCCTTTTGGGTGCAAGGCAGTCCTCTGGAGCTTGGCAGTGTTCGCTGCTCCCACTGGATGCGTCGCTGTGCTTGTGAAGGTTCTTTGAAGCAGGAGACAGACCAGTAGGGCTGGGGCCAAGTCAGTTGTCGTCTTCCTTCTTCTCTGCTGGGGGTTTCAGCTATGCAGTCCTTCTTATTGTCAGGTCGCCATGAATCTGGTGAGCTGGGTTCAGGGAGGCCCTTAAATTCTGGATTTAGAGGCGTTTCAGGGGTCAGTAGGCAGTAGCCAGTGGTTACTGTCCCCGAGGGTGGCTACACCCTCCTTGTACCCAATCCCTTTGGGGAGGGGGCGACCACCCAAATCCTATTGTTTGCTGTCCTCCAAACCAAGATGAAGCATTCTGCAGGAAGGGGGTTCACCTCAACTCTGAACACCTTAGGAGTGGTCCTGGCTGGGGTGGTCACTTCTCCCTGTTTTCCCTAATTTTCCAGCTGGACTTGCCGCCAAAAGTGGGGCTTTGTCCGGGGGGCAGGCAACTCCCCTAGCTGGAGTTCCCTGGGGCACTGAAATCCAAGTCTTGAGCCTCTGAGGCTCACTGCCAGGTGTTACAGTTCCTGTAGTGGGGAGGTATGAAGCACCTCCACCCAGGACAGGCTTTGTTTCTGACCACGGAGAGCACAAAGGCTCTCACCCCATGTGGGCAGAAACTTGTCTGAAAGTGGCAGGCTGGCACAGACCAGTCAGTTCTGCACTAGCAGTTTGGCTAACATACAGGGGGCATCTCTAAGATGCCCTCTGGGTGCCTTTTCCAATAAATCCCACACTGGCTTCAGTGGGGGTTTACTGTGCTAAGAAGTTTTATATCAAACTTCCCAGTATTCGGTGAAGCCATTATGGAACTGTGGAGTTCTTAATGACAAACTCCCAGACCATATACTCAATATGTCTACACTGCACTTACGATGTCTAAGAATGGACTTAGACACTAGGGGCGTATTGCTCATGCAGCTATGCCTCACCTGTGGTATAGTGCACCCTGCCTTAGGGCTGTACGGCCTGCTAGAGGGGTGACTTACCTATGCCACAGGCAGTGGTTTGTGGGCATGGCACCCTGAGAGGGGTGCCATGTTGACTTTGCCTTTTTCTCCCCACCAGCACACACAAACTGCATAGGCAGTGTACATGTGCTTGGTGAGGGGTCCCCTAGGGTGGCATAATACATGCTGCAGCCCTTGGGGACCTTCACTGGCCACAGAGCCCTTGGTACCATGGGTACCTTTTACAAGGTACTTAACTGTGCACGAGGGGTGTGCCAATTGTGAAAACAAAGGTACAGATTTTGGTAAAGAACACTGGTGCTGGGGCCTGGTTAGCAGGATCCCAGCACACTTTCAATCAAAGTTGGCATCAACACTTGGAAAAAAGTGGGGGGGAGGGGAGGTAGCCATGCCAACAGAGACACTTTCCTACACTCACCCGTCTAAGGAGGAGGAGAAAGTCCATCGTGTGGACCCCAAAAGAGCACTTAGCTTGTACACTGATCATACCAAAAACCACGAGGTGGACCAGCTCTTTATGGAAAGCGAAAGGCTGTGCAGAATCATACCATCTTATCTTGGAGTGTGCTTTGCAGGAAGATCTGCTACGCTTTGGTGAAGAAGCAGCCCTCAGAAGATCTGTGGGCCCATTCCCAACAGGATCAACGTTGCTACCACTGCATTAGCATGCAGAGACCCTGTCTCAAACATCTGCCAAGCAGCTACATGGGCAATCTTCCATACATTTACAAAGCACTATTGTCTGGACAATCAAGTCCACAAAGAAGAGCTCTTTGCCTGTTCAGTCCTGCAGGACTTTCTGAGTAGAGTTCAGCAGCAGCCCACCTCCCTAAGGTACTGCTTTTATATCTATTCATGTGGGGAAACTGGAGCTAGAAGTTTCAGGAAAACAATAATTATCATCCGATATAGACTTTTAGCTGCAGATTCATTGCCTTTGAATTCTTCTCAGGCGTAAGACTGGATCCTGGAGATTTGTTGTGAGCAATACCCCTGCGCACTATTAGACGACACTGATCGGCCCATCGTCGGCATTGTCTGCCCTGTAAGTGATGACGTGGTATCTGTTTAGGTACCACCTAGGCACACTGTCAGTTCTTTTCTTTCTGTGCCAGACCTTGCTTTAATCTGGTGAAGAGCTACCCCCAGTCAGTTTTTACTGAACTTTTTTTACATTTTGTCACCCGTTTTTGAGGTTTTTCCTTCTGCTGTCTCAAGGATGTCATCACTGAAGATGAGTTTTAACCTTGCAAAGTCTTTCACTGGCCGTTGTAGGTGACGGACCAGCACCTCGTCTGTCTGTGGTGTTTGGAGCGTGACCACGAGCCAAAGTCATGCTCTGATTGCCGGTCATGCATCTGAGGGCTTTTAGGGAGCAGTCCCTAAAGCTGATGGTGGCCCGACATGCAATAACGCGCAGATCGATGTCCTGGTCGAGGGGAAGGTCCTGGGACCGATTGTGGAGTTCAAAGTCTTATCCACCCCCCTCCAACTCCTAAGGACAATCCGGTAAATAGAGACACAAGAAGAAGTGCAAGAAGTTGAAACAGTCTTCAACTTCTCCTCGTCTGTCTGTTGACGCCACGATGGGGCCACTGCATTCTAGGCCTTGTTTCTTGGAACCTGCGCTTGGGCCGTCTCCCTGAGTTTCTGGGAGCCAGCGCAACCCCTGCCAAAATCAAGGAGTTTTTTTTTAAGCCATGCGCCTCATTTTTGGGCCATCTGTCCCCATTGGCATGACCTCTGGGCCTCACATAGTCGATAGGTGCCCCAATCTGTTTCCCTGCCAGCAGCTTAAGCACCGATGGGCCCCCAAGGATCCAGTCCTGGATCCGGACCAGCACTGGTCATACCATCTCAACCTTCCTTGGTGCTGATGCTGATGCTCCTGGCTTCAGTCGCGCCAACCCCACAGTCATCTCTGACTCCGCCACGCAGCCGGAAGAGCATCGCCCAAAGCCTCCTCTGATGCCGCAAGGGGCCTTGTCTCCTAGATCAGAGCCTGAGCCCTATTCCCTTGGGCTAGGCCTTGGGGAAGACTGCGAGGGGTTGTTGGACCCTTTAGAATACCAGCCTTATGAGGAAGATACCTTGGGCTGGCGGGGGGATCTTGGTGATGCCAGTAGACTGGATTCTTCTCCTGCTACTGATATTCTTCCCCCCCCCCCCCTATCTTCGCTACGGAGGAGGGAGCTTCCTACGCAGTGGTGATGCAGAGGGCGGCGAGGTCCTAGACCTTCAACTACCCTTGGTAGCAGTCAAGACTAATATCTTGACAGAGGTGCTACAACTGGGGATCTCCACCTCTGAACCCTTGCTCACATTCAGTGATGCCCTTGTAAACATCCTTTTGTGCACCTGGTCCAAACCCTGCACAGAGGCTCCTGTGAATGGGACTATTGCTTACCCCCATTGTCCCACCCGGTCCCAACCAGAGGGGTTTCCACGATAGTGGCCATGAGGTGCTACACCTGGCTGAGAACATGTGGCTTTTTGGGGGGATTGCCAGGCTTCCCTTTTGGATATGTCTTTTGAGGGCCCTCGTTGCTTCAGTGACCAGGCAGATTCAGCGCTCAAGCGCTTTAAGGACTCTTGGGCTATGGCAGGGTCCTTGTGCCTCAGAGCAGCCAATCTGCCTTTCGCTTCTTTTATGGCTACGTAAGGGGCTTCCAGCTGTGCCAATTCCCAGCCAGCCACATTGCCAAGCATGCTTCCCAGCCTCGGCTTTACAAGGCACGGTACCCACAGACCTTGTGGGTCAGGTAGCCAGTGGTTTGGTCAGTCCACCACCTCCCTAACTGTAGCACGGTCATCACCTGCCCAACTGGCAGCCCATAATATCGGACAGGTGGGTGTTGAAGATTGTCCGAAGGGGCTACTCCCTCCCCATCCAGACTACCCCTCCACCCATGCCACCATCTCACAACCAGCTGATGGAGGATCATCTGTCCCTCCTCCGCAAGCAAGTCACGCCAACTCCTACTGCTTTCTGGTTCCTGAAAAGGACAAAGGTTTTTGTCCTATTCTAGATCTAAGAGTCCTCCATCTCTTCATCCAGAAGGAGAAATTCAAAATGCTCACATTGGCTTAGGTCTTACCTTCCTTGGACCAAGGAGACTGGATTGTACGTTGGATTTGCAGGGCGCAAATCTGTGGTTTACAGTAGGCCACAAGCATTTTCAATTCGCCGTGCCCCACTTTGGCCTTACCAGGTTGCAGCTCCTCTGCGGGGATCAGGGATTCCAGTCTTTCTCTATATCGACGACTGGCTGTTGAAGGCAGTCTCGACACAGGCTATCATCTCCCACCTCCAGACTACAATGAACATCCTGTATTCACTGAGGGTCACTATAAACATTTCAAAGTCATACCTGACTACCTCTCAGACCCTCATTTTCATTAGAGCTGTTCTGGACACAGTGCAGTTTTGGGCTTATCATCTTGATCAGGGAGTCCAGGATAATCTGGCTATGATACTGATGTTTCTGCCTTTATCCTGGAGTTCAGTGAGACTGACTCTGAGGCTGTTTGGACTCATGGCCTCCTGCATCCTGCTGGTGGCACATGCCAGATGGCATATGTGGGCTCTGCAGTGAAACCTGAAGTTTCAGTGGGCGCAGCATCAGGGTAATCTTTCCGACAGGGTCCAGATCTCAACAAGAAACGATCTGCAGTGGTGGCTAACAAATTGCAATTCGGTCTGAGGCAAACCCCTCTTTCCCATCTCCCTTTCCCATCCAGATCTGAAAGCAGTGACAGATGGGTCACTCCTGGGATGGGGCAGTCATCAGGGGGAGATGGAGATCAGAGTACTTTGGTCTGTGGCGGAATCCAGACTCCACCTCAACCTGCTGCAGCTCTGAGCGATACGACTGGCATTGAAAGCCTTTCTGTCCTCCATCAAGGGAAAGCTAGTGCAGGTAGTCACGGAAAACACCACAGCCATGTGATACTGCAACGAATAGGGTGGAGTATGGCTGTGGACACTTTGCCAAGGAGCTCTGCATGTCTGGACATGACTGAAACAGCAGGGCACATGCGTGGTGGTTCAATATCTGGCTGGCTCTCTGAACACCAGAGCAGACGCACTCAACCGAAGATGTCTAGTGGATCAAGAATGGAATTTCCACCCGGAGATGCACACGTTCTCTTTCAGCAGCAGGGAGAGCCTTGGCTAGATCTGTTCGCCTCTGCCGAGAACTGTCAATGTCAACAGTTTTGCGCGCTGGAGTTTCCAAGGCTGGTCTCGCTCAGATACGCTTTTCATCTCAAGTGGAACTCACACCTCCTGTACTCCTTTCTGGCAATACCACTCCTACCCAGAGTTCTCAAGAAGACCGGGAGCGACTGGCCCCAAGCCATCCTTGTCACTTTGAACTGCCACGGAGAGTCTGGTATGCTGAGCTACTGAGCATAGCCATCAATCCTCTGATCAGGCTGCCCCTTCGGGAAGATCTGTTGCAGCAGCAGGGGAGGGTTCTTCACCCAAACCTGCCCACTCTCCGCCTTTTTGCATGGAGCTTGAGTGGCGGCAGTTGACAGGTTTTGACCCTCCTCCCGAAGTCTGTAACATCATCTTGGCAGCCAGGCGTCCCTCCACCAAGATGTTATACACCTGCCGTTGTGGTCTTACTTTTCATTTATACTCTTGCACAGCAGGGCTCTGCTTTGGGCACTCTTAAACATAGGTTCCTCAAAGGTCTTATTCATCTTTTTCCTCCATCCCCATTCATTATGACCCAGTGGGGCCTTAATTTAAATCTCTCATTTTTGATGTGTGCTCCTTTCAAGGCACTTCACAATTGTTCCCTTAGGCTTCTCACACTGAAAACAGCCTTCCTTGAAGCAATTACATTTGCTGCCAAGTGAGTGAGCTGCAGGCCTTGTCATCTAAGCCGCCTTACCTCTTTGTATAACCTGACAAACTGGTGTTTCGCACAAGGGCCTCTTTTCTTTTCTTTTCTTTTCATGTAGACCAAACAGTCACTCTGCCTACTTTTTACACACCTCTACATCCTTATAAGGAAGAGACTCCACTGTCTGGACCCAAAAAGAGCGTTGGTGTTCTACCGTAACTGTACCTGTGAGTTCTTGTTGAATGGCCAACTCTTCATGGGGTATGTGGGTGTGAAGAAAGGTCAGGTTGGTGCAGAAGTGAACCATCTTTTGGTGGGTCGTGCTCTGCATCATGATCTGCTACGCAATGGCCAAGAAGCAACCTCGTGAAGGTTTGCAAGCTCATTCCACCAGAGTTAAAGCTGTGACCACTGCGTTAGCAGGTGTAGTTCTGGTCCTGGATGTGAGAAAGGGCCTCTTTTGACATAGTTAGTCCCCATTGTGGCCTGTTTATTTGATGTGGTTTCAAAGTTGTTAGTGCCCAGGACCCCTGCTAACCAGGTTTACTGGGACAGATCTCTATCCCAAAACTGTTGTGATGCCTTGGCACAATTAGAAACACCTTTAGGTGCCCCTATAAGTCCCTAGTAAATGGTACTAAGGTACTGAGAGCATGAGGTACTAAGGGTTGGCCTCTGAGGGCAGCAGCACAGATTGTGCCACCATCAGAGACCATGCATCAGAGTGCTCCCAGCACTGCCATTGCAGGCTGAGTGTCCTAGTGCAATCCTAAAGTGCAAAGCTGACATGTCACACAGCCTGTGTGCCCTGTCCACTACACACTGCATGCAGTATCGGTAAGTCGCCCTCTGGCAGGCCTTCCAGCCCTAAAGCAGGGTTTACTATACTGCATGTGTGGGCATAGATGCATGAGCAATGTTCCCCTACTGTGTCCCTGTCAAACCTGGGACATAGTAAGTGAACAGAGCAGCCATGTTACATGCATGTGCTTGACACTGGTCATTGCGAGTTTCACAGCTACATGATGGCCACTTTTCATCCTGGGTTGTTTGGTATGAAACAACTCAGAATGGTAAATCCAGATTGGTACAAGTATTGGATTTATTGCAAAATGAACCCTGGTGCCACCTTAGAGGTGCCCCGTGCAAAAGCTAACTGCCCTGGCATGGTTGCTGGCCGATGGCAACCAGCCTGCCACCACCAGACAGAATTCTGGAACCCTGGGTGAGAGCCTGTGCGCTCTGGGTTGAGATATCAAAGCCCTTCCTGGGCAGGGGTGTTAAACCTCCTCCCCCAGGAATGTGCACAGCCCTGCCCTTCAAAGGGCTTACCACCCTTGAAACTCGACCCTTCAGCCCTGCTGCTAGCTGCAGATTGTAGCCCTGTTGCAAACCCTCACTTCTGACGGGAGCAAGAGCGGGAAGATGCACCAAGGACAGGGGGAGTGGCCACCCCCAGCTTGCACCACCCCTAAGGTGTTGCATCGAGGGGACTGCTCCATTTAATTTTCCTCCATCTTGCATGGTAGAGAATTAGCCTATCAGGGATAGGGAAGTGACCTCTGCCCACAGGAAGTGGTCATATAGTGGGTGTAGCCACCCTACAGTAGATGACCTGTTGGTCCCTACAAGTTACTCCTCTAAATGCCCACTAAATGCAGTATTTAGTGGGCACCCCTAGACCTGCAGATCAGATTCCAAACACACAAGAAGACCAGCAACACCAGAAGACCCAAGGCTCAAGAACTGCATTTGTGCTGCACAAAGAAGAAGGCGCCAAACCCTGCCTGCTGTACCCAGGACTCAACAATCACCGCCGCAGAGTTGCTTGGACATTGGACGGGCTCTAAAAATTACCAGAGGACAGCTAGTCTTCTGAAAATCCACGAAGATCTCTCCCCAGAATGAAGGTATCACTTTTCTGCAACAAAGACCATTGAAGTTCAGTTCACTGACCGACTGCTGTCCAAGGAACTGGGCACTGAAGCTGGATCAAGTTTCACCCAACAGACCTGGAGGACAAACCCTGCAAGTGTGAAAGTTTGATGGCACTGCATCCTCCAGTGGTTGAACTGTGCAATAGCCCAGGCTACTGGTCACTCAACGTTGGACACCAAGAAGAGTCCACACCGGACTCCAAAAGGACTAGGAGGAAACTCCTGTTGAGGGACTTCAGAAACCACCTGAACCACCCACCAGAGTGGCCCTGCTCACCTGCAAGCAACCCTCAAAGTGACCTCCCTCCTGCTTCCAAGGGCACCTTTGCGCACAGCTCTTGGCTCATCTATCTGCTCTGCACCTGGCCTCCATGGGCCCTCCACCAGAGTACCAGCTGTTCTCAAAGGGTCCCCCACTCCTTGCGACCTTTACAGTCCCACCGGATTCACCTAGAAGTTCACCTGTGCTTTGCTTTTTCAAGTGGTCCTCCACAGTGGTACTCTACCAGCTTCAAGGTCTATTCACAAGCTCTTCCTGCCAAAACCAGGAACCGCCCGACGTCCTCCTCCGGCTGGCCCACAGGACTCCTTGACGACCTTGACCTAAAAGCAAAAGGAGACATTGTTAAACGCATTACCTGATTTTATATGTACTTTTAAAGTGTTTATCCCATTGATTCATATAGTGCGTAATTACGCACAGAAACAAGACATTTTCTAAACTTTGAAAAATCATAACTTTAAAACTACTTACCGGATTTTGATGATCTTGTTCTTAAAAAGTTTATAAAAATCTGAAGTATTTTTGTAAATTGGTATTAAGTTGTTCCTTTGAGTGTGTGTCTTGCTTTATTGATATTGTGAGTACAACAAATGCTTTGTACTTCTCCAAGATGGGCCTAGCTGCTCGACCAAGCTACCATTAAAATTAGAGCATTAGATGGTCTAGTTTTTACCTCTGTAACCCAAGGTGGAACTGCTTGGGCTCTCTGCACAGTGCACATAATTTTTGTACACTATATAGAAAGCCAGCCTCCTACACTGGACATCTTCCAGGCAGCAACGTGGGAATCCCAGCACACGTTTACCAAACTTATTGGCTGGACTGTCTGGTCCATAGGGTTGGGCACTTTGCCCATTCGGTCCTGCAGGATTTCCTTCTTTGAAGATGGTTCGCAGACCCGCCACTGGGTACGGTATTGCTTGGGTATCTATTCAAAGGTATGGTATCTGCTGCTAGAAGTCTCTGTCAGATGAACAAGTTACTTACCTTTGGTAATGCCTTATGTGGTACTGGCTGCTTATTTCTTACCAATCCACTCAACCTCCCCACAAACAGATTTCTAAGGATAGGAATGACCCCTTTCAAGGCCCTAGTTTTGATGCACCAGTGGCCAGTGTTCTTCATGGCTCCGTGCTTCTGTTGTGGAAAGTCATCAAAAGAGACTGATACTGGCGAGCCTGGGTGGTAACTCTATAGATACCGCAACTTAATTTGCGACATGGGCGACACTGACGACGAACACAGAGCCAGTCGATACCACCTCTCTGACGCAGGAGTACTGATCATTGAAAATGTTCTGGATCCAGTCTGACCTGGGGAGAATTCAAATGTAAAGAATCTGCAGCTAGATATACTCTCTACCAGATGATAAGGCATTACTGAAGATAAGTAACTTGTTCTTTGGTAACACTCTTTCTGATGGAGACTGTCTAGCCACAAATTCCTCAGTGACCCTCCCATCCTTCCCTTTCTGTGGATGGACTCTATCCCCTATCCATTAATCGGCCCCACCAGTTATTTTCAGAGCAGAACTACATCAGCGCGGAGCCGCATGGTGCCACTTTTCGGCTCATTGAGGTACTACGAAAATGTTTCAGTGTCCATTCGGACGCCTGGGGAATATTCAGACGTTTAGTAATCTGCAGCTAGATAGACTCCCTACCACAAAGAGCATTATCAAAAGTAACTTTTTCATTTGTTTATAAAGTATTGCTTGATGGCAAAAGCTGGAGTGAAGTATAGTTAAATTAACCATCTAAATAATGGGAAGGTAAGTGTTAGCATATATTTTAAAGTCTCAGGCTTCTGTAATCATGATTAGTTCATTAAAACAAGTACAACTGTCTCTGAGGATAGTCTGGGTTCCATAGTTGTGTAAAATACTTTGCAACAGCTTCGTGGTAGGAGGATGAATGACGCTATGTCTCTTGTTGACTTTAAATTTAGGAGAGAGCCAGAGAGGTGGACCGGTTGAAGGAGAGGCTGTTGCAGCTAGAGGAAGAGGTGCGCCTCCTGCAGGAGGAGCAGAGTGAAGCATCCTTTCGTGAGAAAGAGCTGCAAGCACAAGTGGAGCGGGCTGAAAGGTCACTTGTGAGAGAGATCACCTCGGCCTGTGAGCGACTCCAGGATCCACTGAAAGGCACACCAGGGAGGGTGAGAGCAATAAGCCCCTCTCGCACAAGACACGGGTCAGTCGCCTACACGCAGAGTAGACTGTCTCAGGCAGTTTATGAAGTGAAAATACTGTTGATTGCATGCATATTTTTATGAAACTGTGCTTGTATAACAGACAGTGTGTCTATAACAGGTAGCTGAAGGTGCCTATTGCTGTTTTTCACAGTGAATTCACGTCCTATGATGTGCTTATAGAAAATAACACTGCATTTCTAATTGATTCTATTACCTCTGTGTTATTTTTCATTGGACTACCGAGGCCACAGACTACTGGGTACACTGTAGCCATTTTATACAGTGTGACTGGGCCAGGGGTGAATGAATGTTGCAACATTTCATTGCATAAGTGAAACCTCCTTGCTCGACCCCCTTCAGGTTGCTTCTCGTCTCTCAGAATGGGGGGGACAAGAGAACACACACAGAGCTTTGTCCAACAGTTCCAGGAGCATTCAGTTTTATCCCCAAAGATGCGGGGAGGCCTGTGAGATAAGAACAGACTTCAGCCCACCATTAAAGGCATCATAGTTTTTTTGGGGTGACCGGTGTCTAAAAATATAAAAAGTTGAGCTCAAGGAACAAATCCTGGTTTACAGACACATGTATTCCTCTGAGAACAAGAGGAAAAGAAGAGTCCTCTTTGGAACATGAGCCTCCAGCAAGTGGAGGGGGTTCACTACGGACAAATTCAGTCCCTTCAGTGGCATAGTTAGAGTGCTTTAAAGACCAAATATTTTCATTTATGATTCCATTGAGTGAAAGGTTTGCTTACGTGGTCATCTAAGTGTGCCAGGCTCCCTTTGCAGAGATATTTGAAAGCTTACCAGAGATCATGGCTTTGGAGCGAGAAGTGGCAACATAGGTTAGGGTTGCAATAT
The DNA here is from genome assembly GCF_031143425.1 of Pleurodeles waltl. Taxonomy (NCBI): domain Eukaryota; kingdom Metazoa; phylum Chordata; class Amphibia; order Caudata; family Salamandridae; genus Pleurodeles; species Pleurodeles waltl. Next base: position 738,747,990 of record NC_090450.1, on the reverse strand, counting down.
TGGGGAGTCAACCCAAGGTTTGCTTGTTAGAGCCTCATTTCTGTATGCTGGCCTCTTTGATGCCATTGTCCATAGTGGCATTTTCTTGAAGAGTTGATTGTTTTTTTTTTTTACCCAATCAGAAGATGACTGAAGTTTCCCTATTGCAGATCCTTGGGCCTTTATACTGCTCATGAAATGGTGAAGGAGAACATATGTCTGTTGTTTTTCTTGGCTTGCTGGGTTCTTCTCAAGACTTTGTCAATAATGAGGCAGTCAGACACTCTTTTTAAAGAGCACAATTCCAACAGAGTCTGTTTCTCAAGGTTTCGCGTTGAAGTCACTCAATACTCACGAGGACGGGCAAAGGACGGAGTGCCTTTGCTTTCATTGACCAACACTTTTAAAAACACCTTGCAGACATCTGAGAGAATTCTGCTTCAGTGTGTTCTGAATGATTTTGAAGAATTATAAATGTGTATTGATTGATCCTTTTATGCCACCTACCACTTCGTACATACTTTGAGGGTTTGAGCAGCTATTTCGAAAAAGATGCGTAATATTTTTTCCATGATGGTCCAAGAGAATAGGCATGATTGGAACACAGCCTTTCCTTCTGGTGCTCTCTCACCGAGATCAGTCAGTACTATGAGTAATCAGGCTATGTACCAGTGTTCACCGCACAGCTGGTGGAGCGGATAGTTGACCAATTACCTAGGGAATAAGTAAGACCTTTCCGCAAATGGTGCCTGATGACATTGCTTTGTGCAATCACATAAAACAATGTCACCATGATTTGTTTTATTAATTTTTCTGAGGCTTGTCTGCCTCACTTGTTATTAGATAGCATTTCTGGCCTATGCTGCCTGATCTTATTTTTTGGGTATCAACATTAACCATTCACTGAAGAAATATAAGAAGTCTTAGAAGCATGCAGTATATCTGCAATGATCTGCTACGCTAAATGTTTCTTTACTTCATAGCAACTATAGATCTGTACCTTTAACACAGAGGCTAGTCCTTTGTTAGAGAGCCCATGTGTAGTAAGCAATACAGGGGACAAATGAAACGCACCAGCACAGCTCAGACCTCAGTCATAGACGCCTCTGTGGCCTCAGGAAATCATGTTTATAACTCACTTACAGTATGGTACACAAAATGGGTTGGGAAGTGAGTCCCACTGACTGTAGAAAAGGGTGTTCTACTCTGGATACTGTGTAATCCAAAAAAGGGAAATGGATATTAAGGCCTATTTTATGTCTCAGACATTTCAACAAATTCTTGAAAAAAGAGAGTTCAGAACGGTCTCTGTTGCAAATTCTTGTGGCACTAAAAGAAAACTAGACAGTTTCATGGGATATGAAGATCTTGTATTTTCACTTTCCAGTTCTGTCATTGCACAGAAGTCGTGTAGATTTTGTGATGGAGGAAAGGCATCTCCAAGTCAGGAACAGCATCATGAGATGCTTTGTCAGCACCCTGGGTGTTCATGGAAGTGTTGGTGGTATTGACTTCTATTCTGTTTTTACCTGGAGTGTTGGTATTTGCTTGATGGACTGGCTGCTAGAAAAAAACAGTTAAACGATCACTGGGCAACAACTAAGTTTTGTTATTTAATTTTTGTTTTCTTGCTCAGCGTTGTCAAGTATAAATTCCCGCCAATCAATAGACTGTTCTTTGATGCAGTGGAGATTAGAACTTCTCTAATGAAAACATTTCTTGCAGCCAGAGAGGGTAATTTTCACAAGACAATTCAGGCAGTTCAGTTTCTACGGTTGATGGGCCTTATACGGTCATGTATTTTGTGAGTGCCTCGGGCAAGAAATTAAGAATGAGGTTCCCATAGTGATCACTGAGGGCCCAGTGTTCACAACATCCGACTATGTACGATCTTTTGTTAGTGAGGCTAAATGCTTGATAGGATCAGTTAAGAAGGCTGTGTTTTGTTCTCCCATGCGGTCATGTCCAGGTGGTGGGAAATTATTCTCTGTGAAGATTGGAATGTAAATTACTTTTGATCATACAGTGAAAGACAGCTCATCTGTTATTTGTGCAATGAGAGATTCCAAGGGTATCCTTATTCATGTGATCATTAGCAGCAAATAGTGTTTTGTAATCAATCACACTCAGCATGCTTCTTCGCCATTGTACAAGGGGCGCTTGTATTAGGATTTGGTCTTAAAACTATGTGAGATGAAAGGATATACATAAGTGGATCTCTTTGCAATTCACCAGAACACAAAGTGCCTGATGATTTGTAGTCAGACTTTATGGGACAGGCTGCTTTTGGGTCCTGGCTGACAGACTGCACTTCAAAAAGGATGAGATTTGGTTAACCACGAATTAAAGGGGACAGATGTGATGTTTTGGTGATTGCAAAATAAGCCTGCAGAAGACTTCTGTATTCAAGCCTTTGGAATGATCAGTGAAAAGCTGATCCATTGAAGGCATTGGTGGTACTAGAGTTTTGAGCTTGACAATGAAAGCCTACAGGCCTCAACTGTGAGAGGTTTATATTGAGGCACTTTCAATTTGCTTGAGAATGCCTGTGGAGCTTTCCATTTTTATAGTTATCTGGTTTAACAGTTTCTGAATGACTGGGGCATAGGTTTTATCCTACTCTGTATATCACAACCCGCACAAAGAGGATCCCACATCAAGTTAGAACACTAGAGTAACATTTATTAAATAAAACAAGACCAAAATAACAAAAATCCAATCAGTAGATCCAGAGATATGAATTTTTAAAGAATTTAGTGAAAATAGCACCAGAAAGCGCAAACTCTGGTGTTTTGCACCCTCCTCCCCTTCCCACCAGTTCAGTGGTGGTATCTTGTGAATGGTCACTCAACATAGGGATTTTACCCTGAGGCTGAACCTGTGCCTGGCAGCCAAGACTTCCAGTGGGAACCACCACCCCTTAAGGATGACACTCTGTGTCATTAAGGGGTATGCCTGGCGCAAGTCTCCCTCCCTCTGTTTCTGTGACAGTGCAGGGAGCCCCACCAGGTCAGAAGTGGTCTCACCAGGGCCATTCTTTGAGTGCTTTGTTCTCAGAGCTACAAAAGCAAACAAACACAAATGATGGACGGAATGTGGAACAAAGCAACCATTCACCCTCAGTCACAGATCTGTGTTTCATCCATCAATTCTTTTGCTCACCATGCCACTCAAGTTTGGACCCAGCCATATGCAAATCAGTCTTGACCATGTTCCCATTGGGAACAATGCAGCCCAAACTGCTAGGCTAGGTCCTCCCTGGACCGGAAACAAGCATCCTGGGACCAGTTTCATGGACTCACCCTTCATCAGCCAGGCTAGCTTAAATCCAGTGGCACAGTGAGCCAGGGACCCATGTCAGGGCATACCCGGCGCACTTAGAGCGACAAAGGCAAACAAGCACAAATGGACGGAATGTGGAACATATCAAACATTCACCCTCAGTCACAGATCTGGGTTTAATCCATCAATTATTTTGCTCACCACGCCACCCCTGATCTACTGGCCCTCCCACTGTGGACTGTTTCTGCCTCATGTCCCTCCATATGGGCCTCTGTACCCTCCGCTGTGGAGTGCTACCCCCAGAAAACAGAACTGGGGCGCTCACTCAACCCAGCTTCCCTGACATTGTGGAGCTCCCACCAGTGCATGGTCTCTTGTACAGACCAGGCCCCCCCTGCTTTTGCCCCCACTGGGAGCACAAAAAGCACTGGGGCTGGAAATAGGACCCCTGGGCCTCAGACCACCGCAACCCCCCTCCTATGCTTAGAAGGGGCATGAGAACCCTTTCCCCACACACCATACTGAGACCTGTCTGGGTTACTGTGTACCTCCCCCCACTCTGTTGGGGGGGGGGGAACCTGACCCACCTTCCTTAGGATCACTTCCCAATGACTTCACAGATGCTCTGTTACTAACCCAGAGGTCTACCTCCTTTGCAAGCTTCTTAGGGTCAGTAAGCTTGCAGTCATCCAGGTGTTAGCACAGCTCCGGAAAACAGTGCCTTGCCATTTGCTCTCTGGCGATCAAAATGTAAAGCCCCTCATAGGTGTTTACATCAGTACTCTTCACCCAGCCATCCAGTGCTTTACGCAAGTAACCCACAAAATCCCCCCAGGACTGTGGAGGCAGTTTCTGACTGTCCCTAAACCTTAACCTGTAGTCTTCTGGGGTGAATCCATATTTCTTGACAAGGGTCCTGCTCATGGGTGGCGTGGGGGGGGGGTTGGGGGGGAATACCTCATCCTGTTCCCATTCTCTCGGGCAAGTATGGCGTCCCTCCCATCACTAGGTATATGCCTCCAGAGGCCAACTCCCCAATCCCGCAGGGATCTTGTGCATCTCTGGAGCTACTTAATGTGCCTCAAATCACCTTTCTCAGTCATCTCCCGTCTGAGTAAGGCACCATATCCCGGGGTATGCGAACACTACCTTCGGCACTGGACACTGGATTTGTGCTGCCACCATTCCTGCTGGACTCCAACGGCTGTTTGACCTTCAACTCCAGCTCTTTAAGACTCCGTTCATGACCCAGCAACAGTTTTCTTTTTCCCAATGCTCTCTCTGTCTCAGCCTTTCTCGCCTCTACCAGGGCTCTTTCAGTCTCAGTGTTTCTCTCCCCTGCAACCAGTTGGTCTAGCTGTAGCCTCAGGACCCTTTTTGCCTGTCTGTCCTTCAGCTCCTTAGGAGACAGGGTGTGAGAGGATACACTGCCTCCTGCATTGGATCCAGCGGGAGACACCATCTCTGTGGACTCCCCCCTCACATCAGCAGCTATTGGCAAGTAATTATTATCAAAAACAACAACAGGAGGGGCGGTGAGAGGGGAATTTGGAGGATAGACTCCTGGTCCAGTGTGTGAAGCTCCCAATACTGTATAAACCAAAAAATTGCACACACGGTTCCAAAAGGCGGGAAGTAATATCTACCGGTTCTGCAAATCAGGGAAACCAAAAGGGTTGTAAGCACGAGCCCTCACTCACCTTTCGGTGACATGCTTCATCATAGGGCTGTGCTCCTCGTCAAGCCGGCGCTGCAATGCCTGACGGGCCCCACACGGGGGCTCTTTGCCGGAGATCTTTAAGAGTGAAAAATGCGTACCGGTCAAAAGTAGAAAACGAGGATTGGAATAGAAAAGGTTAAAAATGTCTAGAGGTAAAAGACTGTTGAATTCTTTAATTAAATGTTTTACCCTCTGGCATGATTAAAAGCAAAAGACTAGGGATAAAGTAAAATAATGTTTACACTCCCCATAAAACGTGAAAAATGCTATTTATAGCTACCGCCTCTCATACTAGGGAGTGGTATAGGTGAAATAAGGTAAACACAGGGTCCCCTGTGTTACTCTACATCACTGGTCAACATGTTTCTCGCTATGCGATTCGTCAGGACCTCAAAAAACGTACCTAATCCTTCAAATATTTGGGCTGCCCATACTAGGGAAAGCAGAACTCTTCAAAAACTAAATGCGGGGCCTCTTCGGGGCAGACATCGTGTTGAGAGAAACCTCTATGGTTAATGTTGAGATGTGGTTCCGACTGCAAACCTACGATCGATATGAATCCCCGGAGCAGTTTTTGAAGGGTTCTGCTTTCCCTAGTATGGGCAGCCCAATATTTGAAGGATTAGGTACGTTTTTTGAGGTCCTGACGAATCGCATAGCGAGAAACATGTTGACCAGTGATGTAGAGTAACACAGGGGACCCTGTGTTTACCTTATTTCACCTATACCACTCCCTAGTATGAGAGGCGGTAGCTATAAATAGCATTTTTCACGTTTTATGGGGAGTGTAAACATTATTTTACTTTATCCCTAGTCTTTTGCTTTTAATCATGCCAGAGGGTAAAACATTTAATTAAAGTATTCAACAGTCTTTTACCTCTAGACATTTTTAACCTTTTCTATTCCAATCCTCGTTTTCTACTTTTGACCGGTACGCATTTTTCACTCTTAAAGATCTCCGGCAAAGAGCCCCCGTGTGGGGCCCGTCAGGCATTGAAGTAATTATTATCCCCATCCTCCTTCTCAGGGTCATTCCCTTCTTGGTCCTCTGTTGAAACCCCCAACCTGTGGGCTTCCTCAAAAGCACACAGGGCTGCCTGACCGTCCTGCTTAGTGGACCTCCTCCTCACAGCCAGCCCTCCTCTCCTTGCACAATTCCTTCACCTCCCTTATACTGTAAATTGACAGGAAGGTGAAATCTGGTTCCATTCTGTCAGGTGCAACAACAAAAGTCTATAAAGGTGAGGAAGGAATCAAATTTTGGAAAAATTACAAAAAGGGGAAAAATAGTACAACCTAAAAAACACTGTAATAGTCTCAAATATGGGATAGTAGTGTACACCAAATACACTATGAGACAGTATGAGACTTCCAAAACACAAGTCCTCATCCTCACTGCTGATCACTAATGTTAGAAACTGGGTTGTTAGTTGCCTGCAGTATGAGCCCTGGTCAAGCAGTGACCACAGTCTTTGTCAAGCTAAGGCACAAGCTAACTCCAAATTAACCTGTACTAAACCCCTGGTAGCTTGGCATAGAGCAGTCAGGCTTAACTTAAATGTGGCAGCCCTGTGCCGTATAGGCTGCAGCTAAGGATTGTGCACTGTTGGAGTATCCACGGGTGCCCCACCTATTTTTACACTATTCTAAGCAGGGTAGGGAAATAGGAAGTTTGACTGAGCAATAGCCCCTCCAGCATGGTGCAGGGCTCCCTCTATGTCCACATAAATTAAGGCAATTTTTTTTCCGGTCTCACACACATATAAGGTGGACAAATAACATTTTTCACTTCTGAAAGTTCTTCTAGCCCTTTACTTCTTGCACAAGATGGAGAGTGTTGTGAAGTAAATGTTCAGAGGTAGCCACGTGGTGTTTCCACTAAACCAGTAAGAGCAAAATCCACCAAAGACAAAGTGGCAACTGTTGCTGATATGCTTTTCCAGGAGATTTGCAAGATGGTCACTTTATCTTTCCTTCCCACATTTACGATATATTATTCCCTAGATTCAAATGCCTGGATTCATAAGAGAATATAGGTGGTTCAGCACCTCTCCTCATTGTCCCTGATCCTGATACCCCCTGGGCTGAAACATTTTGGGTGCAATATGTTCATGCGAGAGAGGAGCGTGTATGTCCCGGCAAGTCGCATATCGAGTGGCACTTTGCTTCCCCTGTGCGAAACCCAAGGGCTTAAGAAGTGCCCACTGCCACCATGATAAGAAAACATTTCCACCAGACAGAGACTATGTAGATGGAACCAAAGTTTGATAACTTTTTGTTCCTTGTTGTCTCCCGACCCTTACCTATACTGCAGAGTTGGTGTGGCTACTCATAGTGCTGTTATGCTACTGTGTATCACAAGGAAGGAGCACAATTGCACTCTAGTAGAGAACAAATACTCTAATGTGATTTACTGAAATGCTTGTGGTACTTAGATATGTTATGCTAATTCACTGTTGTGTTTCAAAAAACAGTAAACAAATGCTCATTTTCTAAAATCTCCTTACAGAATATTTCGTTGGCTATCGTACACAGGCTTCTTTGAGTTAAGCTGCCCACAAATCATTTCGAGTGATTTTCAGTGTTTTGACAAATGTGTAGTTTGTTGAGTGTTACAATACTATGCCTGTTGCATGCATTTAAATGTTCCAATGAGATAGTGTTAACTGCATCCCCCACCTCTTATACCTATGTGTTTTCATCCTATCCAGGAGTCCATCTCGCCTCTCTTCAAACCATGCTCTGCAGATCTTAAATGGACTGGCTGAGGAGACGAACCAGTACATCCAGGAACTTCGTCAAGAGGCAGAGGCCCAGAAACGCACAGTCCTTCACATACAGAGGGAGAAGGTGATATAGTTGCTTTGAAAAATTTATGTCCTTTTTTATCTGACTGCATTTTGTTCTTTTGGACAGTAATTAACTAACTTTTTTCATCATGAACATTTTGCTTGTATTGTTCTTTGCCGTATTAATGTTTTTTACCCTATTGTAATTTCTCACATTTTTTTACTGCCTTTTTGTTATTTAACTGTGATGACTTCAAAATGCTTAAAATATTATTGGGATGTTCTCTAGTATTGGATCTTTCATAGATTCACATGCTTGAATCATTCTCAGTCACCGAAGAGAGAGTGCCACCGTACCATAGAAAGCCGTAGTCAATAACATTCATAACAGTTGATTTTTAAAAACCTTCACTTTCATATCTTATCCTCATCATTTAATAAGAACCAAAGTTCAGCCAATCAGGGGATATCACCGTTTAGAACACCTACCACGGAGGCTTCATTCCCTCAGATTTTCAATTGCACGTTGTGTGATGGGAGTCTCCCTGAGCTCTGCTCAGTTTACTACAGTTTTTTTCTCCAGATTTGAAGACTAACATCTACTTATTCTTACTCTGACCCCACAACCATGTCAAAGCCAGGTAAGAAAGGTCTGTTCCAGCCTTGTGGGGCTTGTGGGAAAAAAGAGGCTGCACTCAGAGGGTCCACACAAGAAGTGCATTTACTGTGTACACCCTGAATACAGTAAAAGACTGCAAGATATGCCACACTTTTTCCCCAAAAGACTTTGAAGAACAGAGAGCAAGATTATTAATTTGGCTCCAAAATTAAAACCCAAAGAAAACTCTGTTTGAGGAGGACAGTGATGAATTCTCAAAGACTGTAAAATCCTGCAAAAGGGATAGGTCTAGTGAGAGTGTCACCTAAGAAGGTATCGAAGATGTAGATATAGATGCAAAACTGCTGTGCAAGGCCATTACGGTGCAATTGAGTGGCATAGTGGGTAAGCTGGTACATGAGGATCAATGTGGCTTCATGCCTGGCCGCTGCACCGTCTTTAACTTGTGTCGGTTAGCTCATGTGCTCCATGCAGTGGACCAGAGTGCGGAGGAATTCACTATAGCCTTGTTGAATATTGCCAAAGCCTTCAACACATTGGTGTGGAACTACATGCAGATCAATCAATCAGTCATTTTTAGAGCACACTACTCACCCATAGGGTCTCAAGAAGCCTCAGGCTTCAGTCAAAGAACCAGGTCTTGAAGTCCTTCCTGAATTGAGGTAGCGATGACGACTGTATGAGGTGGAGAGGAAAGGTGTCCCAACATTTTGCAGCAAGGTGGGTGAACGATCTTCCTCCAGCCGAGGACTTCTTTATGCAGCGTACGGTGTCATGGTAAGCATCGAGGACGACACTGAGGTTTCATGCGTGGTCTGTGGGGGTGGTTGGGCTGCCAAGTATTCAGGACCAAAGGATGTGTTTTGGTCCTATGATTTGCCTCTTGGTGTGCCTACTGTACACAGACCCCGTGGGCCAGGGTTACAGACTGAGGGGCATTGTATCTGAGGATTGTAAGGTAAGGCCAGGCACGAGACAGAGTTGTCGGCTCGCGCTGTTTCCTCTATGCACTGGAGTCCCTTGCCTCCAAGCTCTGGAGTGCGATTGGGGGGCCATGATATAGAGGTGGAGGAGTCTACACACCTTTTCTCCTTCTGTGTTGATGAGTACTGGCCACCGCTGCTGCTGGTGCACCTAGAAGCCTTTGGAAGGGTGACAGGGCTATGTACAAACATGAAGTCGCTGCTTTTCCCGCTAGGGGCACTGAGAACAGACCCGTTTGAGATTTTGCAGGGAGACACATGCCTTCTGTTTTCTTGGGGGTTATGATTGGGCACTCACCCCAAAGTTAGCAGCAATGTAGTGTTGACCTGCTAGTGGGCGGATTGCCAAAATCTTTCCAGTTCTGGAATACGCTGCCGTTGTCGATGGCAGACAGAATAGCTGTGCCGAAGATGGTGTTCCTTCCCAGGTGCCTCTATGTAATCCAAAACGTGATTTATACACTTCTGTGTAGTTTCTTTAAAACCCTTGACTGCTTCTTGATCTCGTGGATTTGGGCCAGGAAAGGGAGCAGAGTAGCTTTGCCAATACTTAGGCAGGAGCTCCTCGAGGGAGGAATGTGTCACCCTGACTTGGAGCTGTATTATTATGTCTCCAAGCAACAGCATGCAGCACTCTGGGAGGGCCATGAGGATAACTGGGCTTTTGTGGGGCATCTATGGAGCTCACACACTGGTGACACTGTTTGTGCGGGGCTTGCGAACCCCGCTAGTCATGCCCTACTTGCTTCAACAAGTGGCAGAGCTCTGGGAGAGAGCTGTTACTAGAGTCTTGAAGAGGCCGCCATTTTCTAGGGACGTTGTTTTTTTAATGTTTTTGCTTTTCTGCCGTATAAGTGAATCCATGTTGATGGCTCGATGGAGGGAGGGGGATTGTGAGATACTGGGGGGCCTCTACCTGGGTGATCAATTGGTAACATTTGAGAAGGCGCATTTGCAGTGGAGAATGGACAATTAGTGCAACATGTACATGAGATCTGGATGATCTTCCCACACATTCCCGACAGACTGACACGTTGCTTTTGTTGTTGATGGCGGGATCAACAAGACATGGTGACACACTTATATGAATCACACCTAAGGTGTATAGAATTAGAGCGATGCCTGCAGCTCCACAAGCATGGGAGAAGGGACTTGAGTTGCCCCTATCAGACATAGACTGGAGAAAGACTTGTGAACTAGTGAAAAGGGTATTGTGCACATTTTAAGTTAGCACATTTTAACTGTATACATTGCACATACTTAACGTCCATTAAAGTTAGCCGAGTGAATGATGGTAGGAATGCAGACTGCCCAAGATACGGTGGAAAGGACTTCTTTCCTGCATATCACTTGGAGGTGCCCTGGGGATTCTGAGCCCACGACACAGAGCAGTGACAGGTTTAACACTAGGAGGCCCCACAGGTGTGCCTACTTGGTATTGTCAAACAACCCAAAGAGGGTAGGATGCATTGGAGGTTTCTACAATTGTCCTTGGTGTTCCCAAAAAGAACAGTGGCCATAGGCTGGATGAGCACTATGTCCCCTTCGCTTCGCATGTATATAAAGATGCCACCAAGTAGGGGGCTGGCAGAGGAGGTTCACATGAAGATAATTTGCCAGGATGACAGGTTGCAGGAGGACTCTGAAATTTGGGTGGTACTGCTGGAAAGCATGCACAAGGAAATGGCAAGGGAAGGCGAGCAAGGGTTGCCATTGCTAGATACAGAACATAATGCCACATAGGAGTGTGAGGACTTGGGGCGGGGGGGCTTAATAGGCAAACAGGTATTTGAGGGGGACACCCATATTGGTCTGGACTATGGGATCTGATGTATCCATATTATTGGGTTGCTGAATGCTTCATAATGATGCTGATCATGAGGAAAGCCAGAGCTAAAGCTGAGTAATGGGGCATGAGGATGGATCGCCTCTGATAACTGCATCTACACTTACTGTACCACTGTTTATTGTCATTCTTTTTATGTTATATTATTTACTGTTATGCAGCCCTTTTCTTTCCATTGGTAATTTTGCATGCATCCGATACAGAATTAATGCTTACTGTGGCCCAGGTTAAGGGCTTGTTCACACATAAATGCCAATAAAGAGAATACAAAAAAAAAGAAGGTATTGAAGAAGACCAACCACGGTTCGTCAGGGCACTGAAGGAGATCTGAGGAACGTCCACATACTTCACAAAAGGAAAATATTTCCTCAGAAAAGGCCCACTCTGAACCTACTACTCCTTTTCTAAAGGAGACAGAAGAGATCCTCCAAGTCTGTCATTGACGACAAAACCATTTACAACGATTTCCACATCAAAATTTGAGTTCTCGTCAACGAAGACAGTTGACTACCTCCTTATAGAAAACAGCATTGATGGTTACCACTACTATGCCAACGTCGACATATACTCTGCGACATCCCTTATGATTCTCTCATCATCGCCAATAGCTTTGACAGTAATAACTACAAAAGCCCTCTTGTCAAAAAAGGCAACAAAGACACCATCTGCAACAGCGACACAGTCGAGAACAACACCATCGACGAGAGCCCTGTCAAAACAGTTACACATACGAGAGCCCGTCGACGACGACAATACCTCCACGGTATCTTTGACAAAAGCACCTTCCATGCTGTTGTCCTTACTTACAGGGGGAAAACACCAGCAGAGACAATATTACCTGCTCATACCTCACCGAGCAAGGGTTCACTTTTTCCACCAGTGCATCTACATGATGCAGAGTACGAGGGTCCTTTTGGAGCAGCCCACAGTCCTTCTGTACTACATGTGAAATGCCAGATGGATGATAATGAAGGACAGTATTATGGGGAACAGTCTTATGCCTCAGGGGAGCAACCCGATAATCTGGCTATGGTCAACATGAACCACAGGATGAGTCAGTTCAAATGTCATTGACTTTAGTCAATAATCTTCAAAACATGCTCCACAAATATTATAGAATATTTACTTAGCCTGCAACTACGTATCCCATGTAAACACCAAGACAAGTGTGATCATGTCCAATACAAATGCCAAGACCAATATGGTTGCCTCAGGTCCACACATCTGTTATGCACATGCAATCAAATGAAATTGATCCTTGAATTAAAAAAAAAAAAAGAGAATGGGGGAACTCACCTCTGGGGGCACTTCTGGGATGTGCCTCCAGTAACCACCATCCAGCATTACATTTTACGCCCACAGCACCAGATTCCTCACCCGCAATCTCTGTAGAAGAGACTGCCGTCCGTCAGAGCAGTCTTTGGAAAGCTTGCTTCTATCGCTAGGAGGCTGCCCTATGGTGCTCTGCGATATAATATCTTTGCATACTCACTTCAGGTCACCCCAGACTCTGCATTCTCTTCAATTTTTTTTGTTGTTTTAAAAAAACAAAAAAAACTTTTTATTGGTGTTCAAAAGCCTAAAAAGAAGTTACAGTTGACAGTATAGTGCGATGAAAAAGAAAAAAAAGAATACACTATAATATACAGCTTAAAAAATATATATATATATAATATACAGCTTTTCATATTGGGCCAAAACAGCGTAAGGCGTTAGGTGAGTAACATACACGAAATACAGTAAGGGCAGTAGCATACATCGTCAAAGCTGTTATTCATGCGGGTACAGTTGTCAAACTACCTTAACAAAAGGTTGAACGTGGGAACTGGGAAAGAGGTAAATGTATGAGGGGCATGGGGAGAGTAAGGCAAAATCCGAATGGCAAAAAGAGAGAGTACATCAGCTATGTGAGCGGGGTCTTCTGGTGTGTAGAAAATATTGGGGTATTTAATAAGCATGCAAAGGTGCGGGGGTAACTGGTGGGCTGGGATTATGGGCATGGTCATCACTGAGGGAGGTCACAGTTCCCAGCGAGTTGCATAAACTGAGAGAAGGGTAGCCCAGTGAGGGGGAATGGGTCGGTTGGGGAGGCCTCGGATTTCTTCATAGTGGAGGGCGTCTTCCTCCGCCGCTCCCATCTTACGGACTGTTCTGGCTGGGATCACCAGTGTAGTGTGAGGGTACGCTTGCCAAGAAGAAGTGCTAGGGAAGCAAAGCGGGAGCGCATTTGATGTGATTTGCGTAATTTGAAAATGCCTACAGAGTATGCCTCTTGTGTGTATATCGGTAAGCTCAGTAACTTGGAACAATATGTCATGTACCCTCCCCCAGTAATGGTGCAGGTTTGGGCAGGACCAAAGCATGTGTTGTAGATCTGCCCTGGTTGCCTGGCATTGAGGACAGCCTTCATCTGCTTGTGGAAAGAATTGGTTTATTTTTGCTGGGGTGAGGTATGTGCAGTGTAGCATGAACAATTGTAAGTTTTTAAAGCAAGAGTTACGGGATAGCTGTTGTGGGAATTATAAGGCGATCTCCAACTCTTTGTTGTGTAGTGCATGTCCAATTTCCTCCTCCCACCTGTGGCGTAGGTTGTCTAGGGAGAGCATATTTAATTCACAAATGGCTTTAAAGAGCCAGGTAATGAGATGTCGGCCAGGGCCCATCATAAGCATAGTCTGCAGCACTGGATGTAGTGGAGTTTCCATCTCTGCAGCGTTCCACCGAGTGTGACATGTATGGGTTAGTCAAGAGTGAAAGAGGAATTGTCCTGAGGGTAAATTGTAGTCCATTACTAACTGATCGAATGAGAGAAACTGGCCATTGAGGTAAAGATTCCCAATGGTCGTAGACGTATAGCCATATACTGGGCTAGCCCCGGGAGTCCCAGGATGGCTAAGTGGAGAGCTGACTTTCTTTAGTGGACAGAGGAATGTCACCTACAAAAAGTGCATAGTGATAATGTGGAGAGGGATCTTGCAGATTAAGGATAACATGTTGGATGAGTTATTGGGGACTGCAGTACATTTGGGACATGAGTCAGGCATGGACATATCAGGAGATACTGATGAAGCCTCCAATGCGTCACCCAGCGTGGGCCCGATTCATGCCGGGCGAGATGCAGTGACAGGCCAGGCCTTGTCCCCTCCATCTGAGTAGTCTGGGATCACTATAGTTCCCTAATCAGCGTAGTCACTTCTATGCTACCACTGGATACCTATTCCATATGAGAGTGAATGATGTTAACATGATGATGTTAACATGTGTTCAACAATGTGTGTGTGTGTGTTTGTGTGTCTTACAGGGGGCCTCACCCTTCCCGTCCCACATCAATCAATCAGGAATTTCTAAAGCACACTACTCACCCCTGAGGGTCTCAAGGCACATGACCACGATGCTTTGAATTGTGTAATGCGCTACCTATGATGCACTGTTATGTGCTATACATTATGTTTAAATCTTAATAAAACCTAATTTAAAAAGCAAAAAAGATGCAGAATTGTGAGGATTGAGTATTCTGTCCAGGAAACTAGGTTGTGTCGTGTGTATGACCCAATTTTGGGAGGCCAGCCTTGGTCAGTGCAGGAGCGTACCGCTGGTAATGTCGGGGACGTACAATGTATTTGAGTCACGCAGGCTTGGGCCACAGCCGCCTGTATAGGCAGTGAGGAAGAAGGTGCTGACTTGGGATGGAGGTGGAAATGTGTTGCTGGGGTGGGCAGTATGCCATCCATTCTGCAGGTCTCCCCAACGTTTCACCCAGCTGTCCAGCGTGACAGTCATTATAACTGTGACATGAGAAAGTATGCCTCAAATGATGGAGCTTCTCGTCCTCCCCGGTCTATTGAGAGCTGCAACTTGCTGAGTGCTACTTAGTGTCGTCCGTTGTCCCAGTTAAGGTCTCCCAACAAAAAGTCTAGCTCTTTGAAGAATGTGTGGGGCAGGATTATGTGGAGGTTACTAAAATAATAAGGCAGTCAAGGTAGTATAATTATTTTCGCCAGAGCAATTTTGCCTATTGGGGCAAGAGACAATGAGCACCTGAAGTGTCCCGTAGCGCACTTGTAGGTTCCCATCTATTATGTCCTAAGGAGTATGGTAAAGACGGACCCATAAGTAGCGTGTAGCCATTCTCTGCCAGCGAAGAGGGTTAGTGCCTAAATGTAGGGACTGTGGCAGTTGGTCTGGGTGAAGTGGGTGTATTGCTGTTTTATCCCAATTGAGTACTACTGCAAAGATGTCAAGTGTAACGCATAATAGGGTAAGGTCAGATTTGATGTCTTTTAAATAGATGAGTAGATCGCAGGCGTACAGGGATACTGCGTGTGTCCTGTCCTCTAGTGGTGTTCCCCTAGGCAATTCCCTTGTGGCTTAAGCATATGGCAAGGGGCTCCATTGCAAGGGCAAAAACGTAATGGTGAGAGGGGACAGCTCTGTCTGGTTCCCCTGCCCACTCAGAACGAGTCATGTACAAGGCATCCCAGGTGAACCTGGGAAGTCGGGTTGCTGTAGAGGAGTCGAGTGTATGCAAGAAGCTGTGGACCGATCCCAAGTTGGGTTAAGACCTGGAAGAGGTAGTCCCACGTTAGCAAATCGAACGCCTTCTCCAGGTCTAATATTAGACAGGCCGTCTGTGGGTAGCGACCTCTAACCCAATCTTGTATATTTAACAGCCAGCTGATTTGGGATGTCCGTCTTCCAGGGGCAAATCCATTCTGGTCTATAAGAATGAGATCTGGGAGTATCAGGGAATAGCGAGCTGCTAGTACTTTGCCAATTATTTTATCATCTGCCCCCAAAAGGGCAATAGGTTGATACAATGATGGTTGGGTCAGGACTCTGCCTGGCTTCAAAATCAAAACTAAAAGTGATTCCTGGAGTGAAGAAGGGAGTTCGCCGGAAGTCAATGCCGCTTCATACATTTCGGTCAATTTGGGCACGAGGAAGGAAGAGAAAAATATGTAATATTTGAGTGGTAGGCTGTCGAGTCCTGGGGTTTTGTTGCCACAGGATAGGTCCCTGATTGCCTGCTCTACGTCTTCTGTGGTGATTTTAGCATCTAGAGCAAGTTTGGTTGCATTGGGGTTGCGGGATAGTGGGATGTTCTTAAGGAGGGCACATGAGTGGTCTCCAGTGGTGTTAGATGGGGTCTGGTCTAATACGGAAAAGAATGTGCAGAAAAGTTGTAGTATATCCTCTCGGGCATACATGTGAGGGCAAAAGGGTGTAGTCAGTTCAGTAATAGGGACTGGGTTAGTTTCTTGTCTCACTAGCCAGGCTAAGACTTGGCCAGGTTTGTCCCCCTACCTGTGGACTTTGGTTGCAGAAGCTGTGAAATTAAAGTGACAAAGGCGCTCTAGGAGTTGTGTATAAGATGTCTTCACTGCGGCTAGTTGTGGAGTCTGCCCTGGGTCCTGATCTGCCCTCTTACTCAGTGTGCAAGGTGTGTCTCCGCAGCCTGTATTTCGCTATCTAGAGTTTTGCATACACCTGGCACTTGATGTATGCAGGAGCCTCTTGTCACTCCTTTAAATGCTTCCCATTCTGTGGTCACCGATGAGGCAGTGCTACAGTTTTCTGCAAAGTATCGAGGAATATGGGCCCCCTATTCCTCTATAAAAACGGGTCATAAAGACATGAACGTTGGAGTCGCCAAGTGGGAATCGGCGGACTCAGGCTACCCAGCAGAGGTCTGTGTAGTTGGGGATCATGATTTGAGATTACTTGACCTAGATAGTTGGAGTGATGCATGAGGGGAGTTAATGAGGTCAAGCATAGGAAGCAGTCAAGGTGTACGTGGTGCCCATGGGGTATGGAGTAGAATAAAGAGAGTTTATGAGTAGGGTTATGCACGCACCAGACGTCCACCAGGGACCCACTGTAGGGTCCAATTGCGTAGGCGCACTGTTTGTGCATGAGGAGGGGAGCTGGGAAAGGGGTGCAGCCTATCTAGATGGAGATCTACGGTGCAATTGTAATCCCCACCAAGTATCCAGTGGTATGCAGTTTTAAGGGTGAGAATACAAAAGAGGGTGTCCCAAAAATTACCTTGACCCGAATTAGGAGCGTAGATACTGCCAAGAAGTCGAGCGAGTTCTGTGAGGTGCCCCTCCAGGAGGACATAGCAGCCATCGGCGTCTATGGTGGTGTCTAGGACTTGGTAGAAGACACCTGGTCTGATCCAGGTCGGGGCGCCACAAGCTTATGCCGAACATGTAGTGCCATTCCCTCTCTAGTGCTTGCTCAGGTGGTCTACCTTCTCTTTGGTGACATGGGTATCTTGTAAGAGGACTGTATGTGCCTGTTGTCTTTTGACATAGGAGTATACCACATATTCTTACAGGCAGTGTGCATGCCTCGTACATTCAGTGTAAGCAGGTGGAGCATGTCATGTGTGGCATGCATACTGAGCAGAATATATAGAGACCACTGCTGGTGGGGAGCTCTTCAATTTGCTTATCATAACTGGGGTCCCGCTTGCTGCATGTGGGTGTAGTTAGTTCTAAGGAGTTGCCGTATGGTAGATGGAATGTAAGAGTAGGGCTGGGTGTGGAATCAGCTGAGACTGGGTGAGTAAAAGGTAGGGCCTACAGTAAGTCCAAACAGCATCATGAGTGCAAACTCAGAAAAAGTGTGGTGGGGGAGCGAGCAGCAACAGAGGTGTAGTGGCAGATTACGTGTGCCCAGATGCAAGTTGGGGAAGCTCCACTGCGAGCCATTGGAAAGGAGGGTGTCATCATCAGTTGTGAAAAGATGGGGCCCTCTTTCATCGTCAGTAATGACGTTGTTAGGTACAATGTCTGCCGCTGCCTGGAGGGCTTGTCGTCTGTCTTCAATAACCTGTTCAAGGTTGGGGAGTGTCATTGTAGACAGTCATTGGATAGTCAGAGTGTGAGATCGGTTGTGTTTCTTCCAACTTGATTGTCTGGGAGAGGGAAGGTTTGCTGTGGGCCATCGTCGGGGACCATAATGTTGGTCCACCCAGTTCCACGCTTCTTTTGGGTTGGTGAATAAAAAGTGGTATCATTCGCAATGACCCTCAAGCGAGCCAGGAATACAAGTGAGTACTGGGCTCTCTCCTTACGCAAATGACATTTAACCCCCAAAAAGGACGACCGTTGATGTTGAGTGCCCTGGTGTAATCTGAGAAAGGCATGACCACCTTATCCTCCAACCTGAGTGGCTCCACAAAGTGTGCTGCCAAGAGGATTGCGTTTCGATCTTTGAAGTGAAAGATATGCAAGCATAGGGCTTGGAGGAGATCCTAGAAGGGGCGAGGGACAGGTACTCACTGTGCCCTCTTCAGTGTGAAAAACGGAGTGCGGTCCAAGGTCTGGGCGAAAGAATTGAGCCAAGTCTCTATCCAACTGGATCTCTGCCTTAGTTGGTATGCAGTCATTGAAATGATCTAGCCTATCAAAGTTGTATCACTCGCAATGACCTTCAAGCGAGCCAGGAATAGGAGTGAGTACTGGGCTCTCTCCTTACGCAAATGACATTTAACCCCCAAGAAGGATGACTGTTGCTGTTGAGTGCCCTGGTGTAATCAGGAAAAAGCATGACCCCCAAAAAGGACGACCGTTGATGTTGAGTGCCCTGGTGTAATCTGAGAAAGGCATGACCACCTTATCCTCCAACCTGAGTGGCTCCACAAAGTGTGCTGCCCTGAGGATTGCGTCTCAATCTTTGAAGTGAAGGAGTTTGCAAGCATAGGCCTTGGAGGAGATCCTGGGAGGGGGAGACGGGTGGGTACTCGGTGTCCTCTCCAGTGTGAAAAACGAGGTGAGGCCCAAGGTCTGAGTGAAGGACTTGAACCAAGTCTCTAGGTATTCAATTGGATCTCAGCCTTAGTTAATATGCAGTCATTGAAATGGTCTAGCGTATCAAAGTTACAGGGGGTCCACAGGAGTGGGCACTTAATCACTCTCGGAAGCAGGAGAGTGGGGGTATTGACAGTGAGTATTCCGGAGACAACCTCACTATGTGGCACAGAAAGAATCACCACCAGTAGCAGCTGCTGCAGTGGGTGACAGGCGGCGTGAGGCCCAAGGGGGGGTGGGGGGGGGGCAGTATAAATTATCACAGGTCCCTCAATGTGAGGCTCCAGCTATGTCCCTCAATCTACACATTGGGTCACCACCCCCATGCAGTGAAGGCCTGGTCAGGGGCCCAGGTGATGCGGGAGGGCTTTCAGGCCCGCTGCGCACCTTGATTATGCTGCTGACACTGCCCCCCCTCCCCCCACACTGTTCTCAAGCAAGATGCGATCTCCAAGTTGTGCGGTGGGGCAGTGCACCGGGTCCTCAGGGTGGTGCAGCTCAGTGGTTGTGTAAGGTAGACCCCACGTGTCCCTAAATGAATGCCAAAGTCTGAGATTGGGGGGCTCGTGCAGGCAGTAGGCAACCAGCAGGAATCGAGGAGAGCTAGGTCCAGCGCAAGTCGAAAGTTGGCAGGTCTTCGCAGGGTAATGGTCATGCAGCTTGCATTGCCTGCCTCCATTCTGACAGAAGATGCGGATGTGAGGCGGGGTGGGCCAAAAAATTGTGTTTAGTTCAGAAAATACATTTGAAAATTTTAGTTTGTTGGCCTAAAATGGAATAAGTTTTAGATGGAAAAATGTTTATTTTCAGAAACTGATAAGCAAAGAAAGACAAAATGGTTGAATTTCCAAAACATCTAAAGCTGATGGTTGAATTGTACTTCAAGCTGAGCTGTTGATACTTGAAAACATGGCAGCTGTTTAGCAACAGTCACTGGCAACCAGATTTGATATGGAAGAATTTTCAAGGATCTGCTGCAGGATGTTAGCTTATACATCTCCACCATTTTCCCTAATCCCTAAAGTCATCAACGCGATTGCGTGAGAACCTGCAAGGAAATGCCTAGTTGGCATGGTTACCCCCTGACTTTTTGCCTTTGCTGATGCTAAGTTTTGATTGAAAGTGTGCTGGGACCCTGCTAACCAGGCCCCAGCACCAGTATTCTTTCCCTAAACTGTACCTTTGCTTCCACAATTGGCACAGCCCTGGCACTCAGATACGTCCCTTGTAACTGGTACCCCTGGTACCAAGGGCCCTGATGCCAGGGAAGGTCTCTAACCGCTGCAGCATGTCTTATGCCACCCTGGGGACCCCTCACTCAGCACATGCACACTGCCTCACAGCTTGTGTGTGCTGGTGGGGAGAAAATGACTAAGTCGACATGGCATGCCCCCCAGAGTGCCATGCCAACCTCACACTGCCTGTGGCATAGGTAAGTCAGCCCTCTAGCAGGCCTTACAGCCCTAAGGCAGGGTGCACTATACCACAGGTGAGGGCATATGTGCATGAGCACTATGCCCCTACAGTGTCAAAGCAAAACCCGTAGACATTGTAAGTGCAGGGTAGCCATAAGAGTATATGGTTGGGGAGTTTGTCAAACACGAACTCCACAGTTCCATAATGGCTACATAATCCTAACTCACATGTGTGGAGTGCCTTGCATTTTATGAATTTACTTCAAATTTTGAACTTGTGGTTCTAAAAATAAATTAAGAAAAGATTTTTCTATATAAAAACTATTGGCCTGGAGTAAAGTCTTTGAGTGTGTGTTCCTCATTTATTGCCTGTGTGTTACAAGTGCTTAACAGTACCCTCTGATAAGCCTCCTGCTCGACCACACTACCACAAAATAGAGCATTAGAATTGTCTAATTTTGCCACTATCTTACCTCTAAGGGGAGCCTTTGGACTCTGTGCACACTATTTCTTACTTTGAAATAGTATACACAAAGCCGACTTCCTACAGAATCCTACCCCTAATCCTAATGGCTCTATCATGGCTATGGGGATTTGTTACAGTGTGCGTGTAGTCTCTAGATTTTCCTCGAAAATTGCCCAGCCTTTCTCTGCAAGCATGTGGGTCAAATCTTAGATCACGAATCAACACCTATTAATTTGAGTCAGCGTCCTGAGCACTTGGTCTTGGCCCTCCTAGAGATACCTCCTGAAGGCAGAGGGGCGTACGCTCTGTTACCTATAGCTACAGTTGTTTATTATTGGTGTCTTTCGTAGATTCACACAACCTCACCCTGCCTCCTCAAATCAATAAGCACATTTGTGCTCGGAAATATGAAGACTAGGAGACACTTAGGGCTATCCGCCTCATTAGTTAGCCAGTTTCTCCCCTATAATTAATACACCATTGTGTTTCTACATCGTGATAATTAATTTATTTTGGTTATACTAGGATCGTGAACTAAAGCAGCAACGAGAACAGAATCACCTTGAGAAGGAGGCAGCTTTGGATGTTCTCAAAGAACGACTTATCCAGGTATGATGCCTTTTGACTACTGTTGTACTTTTTAGATATACTGTGAACGAATTTGCCGAGCTAGTGCTACTTCACTAATTTCAGGTGAGCTTTGCTGTTTAGTGGAGAGTATGTTTTAGCAGTGTGGCTTTTTTTCACTGCTCCAATTAGATGTTGTACCATTGCACCCCACCAAACAGAGATCTGTTTCTAGTGTGCCCACTCTGTTCCTTCAGGCACACTGACTAATGGCATTTATTTTCAAGTTAGGTTCTATGCTAGGCATGGAAAAGATCATCAATTTGTTTATTTTTCCTTAGATTTGGTCAGAAGTTTCCTCGCTCTCAAATTAGTGAGCGTCCGATCCAAGGCACCTTGATTTGCTATGCAGACGATCAACTAAACTAACATTCCTGTCCAGCTAATGCAGTATGTTGAGAAATATGGTTTCTGATAGATACCTCTTTCTACTGATTTTTAAGTGGTTTATTACCATCTAGGCACCATACTGGCTCCCGAAACTCTTTTTAACAAGCAATAGCTCACTTGCCCTGGTAATCAGTACTGATAAGTGGCATCCAAGCCTCCCTTGCCACCCAGGACGATGAGCAAAATATAAGTGACACTCGGTGTGCTGAAGTTTTTTTCTTTCTAGTATGTACCCTTCTGATGGGCATCAAAAGCTCCCTCCATTTGATGTACCTGTTTTACCAAGTAAAGTTCCCTCTTAAGCAGTGTACCGCTTGTTTTTATGTTTTATAAACATGTCACTGTCACAGATCTCCAGTTTCAGGCCTTATGGATTTTGCAGAAATTAAATGTCCATTTACACACTATTAATGAGTGCACCTGGCGCTTGGTGATGCAGCACAATATAATCCAGTGTAAAAAAAAAAGTACCTTGATGCATTCCTAGTTGGTGTGGGGAAGGGAAGTCAAGCTTTCATGGGCAGTGCCAACTGTGGCAAGCCTTAACACTCTTGCTGGCCCCTTCAAATGATGGGTCGGATGTTCCTTGTAGTCGCAGGTTTTATAATAAGAGTCAGAAAGAGGGGATCCGAGTTTCTTTGCCCCTCTGCCCAAGTTTACATATGTTACCCTGGCAGCTGTCAACAAAGTTTATAAATTTGGGTTTCTGGGCTGTTGCTTTGTGGCCTGGCGCGACTTCACATGTCACAGTTTTTGCTGGATTTGTCCATGCACAATTTTGCTTTGGGCAGTAGTAAAGGCAATTAGGCACTCTGTCTCCGATTTTGTTTGCTTATCCAGCCCTCATTGCAAAAATTGCATCTAGTGATTTTGTTTTTTGAAAGGATTAAATCATTTGTTCTACCCTTCTCCCTTTGCGGCTGGAGCTGCTTTGCTTGCACCAAGCATAATTGGAAAGACATTGCTGCCTTCAAGACAGTTCAGTGTGGTGCATGGAGAATATTCAAAAGGTGAAGAATCTGCAGGAAGATTGAGTATACACTAAAAAGGCGTTACTGAAGGGAGGTATCTTCTAATGGATACATGCTCCCACGGATCCCTTGCATGAAGAAAGTGAACCCCATCCCCAGCTGCCAGACTGAATCCAAGGTATGGGCTTCACATAATCTTTGGCACGTCATTGATCATAAATATCTGATCAAAGGGATGCAAAGGATGATACACCTAAGTTGTCAATTATATTTCCTTAAAAAAAAAGAAAACCTAAGTGAGAGAAATTAAGGATGGTAGCCGTACAACAAGTCCTTCAGATCCTGCAGTTACAAGACTAATTGGTGTCAGTAGACCTCTAGAAAATATACTTCCTTATTTGAATTGCTAGAATGCATACGATTTACTATAGGAGCAAAGCATTTTCAGTTTCCATTTCTTCGCTTTGGGCTCACCGATTTCCCAAAAGCGATGGCTAAGCATGTAGTCCGTGTCTATTACCAGGGGATTCATCTTTATCCTGGCTAAGAAGACAGGCTACAGAAATGCCTCACTTACAGATTTTGTTTCTGGAGAATCTGCTAAATACATTTATCTTTTTGCACAATGTGTCTTTCAGTCATCTAGGAGAAGACCTCTGATGAGGTCTCAAAGAATACAAATGATGAGTGTTGTACTTGACATGCATGAGGAGAGAACGTGTCATATCCAGTTGTTTGTAGCTATACTTTGGGAAAAACATGTCCAGAATGTAAGGTTCATTTTATACCCTTGGTGGTTGATAATGTTGAGCATTTTTTTTAGTACTTCAAGTAAGTTTACAAATTAGATTATTACAATGGACATTTCAGTAGCAATGTGTTCTGCGGACACCTAAAGTATTGCATCTACCTTTCTTCTGTTGTGTTTCCCAGGCTCAGTATGGTTCTTCTGCCTTCATTTGTTTCATGGCAGAGCCATTCAGCTCCTGTTGCTGTTGGTGATGGTGATAAACAGCGCTGCTCCAAAGGGGGGATGTGCAAATCTGGGGGACATGGCAATCACTGCTTTATGGTCTCCTAAAGAGAACCATGTGACTTTAATGTGAGCTGCTTTCCTCATTTGTGGGGAAATCAGCATACATTTTGACATCTGGTACCTCAGCAATAGTCTGTATAAACATGAAGGTGTAGGCCATATGCTTAGTTTGTGAAGAAACAGGAAGCATAGTTCCTAGACAAATTAATTTGTCCGTCAGTGACTCCTCTGGTCGAGAAGCGAAACAAAGAACCAGGTCTTCTAAGTAGATACATTTGGCAACTCAAGACTTGGCACTGCTTCAGTAAGTGATAATCAAAACTTGTCTTTTCCTCTGATTAATGTTTGCTGTTTGTTATGTTCCTTGCACACATACAATAAAAATTTGTTACAAAATGTAATAACCTCAACTTTCGGACTTGGGACAAGCCAGACTTATATTTTTTCTACAATCCATGCAGTAGATTTTGCTCATTAAAGGTCTTCTGATTAGACTCAATTGGGGGCACTCTTGCATTAGAGAGGACTATCTGATAGAGACTTCTATCTGTAGATTATTTACCTTGGAATTTACTGGTGTCCGCTTGGAATCTGGAATTTTTGCTGAGCAGCACCCTGTGAGCACCGTTGGGTGGCATCGTTTGGATCCGCGTGGTGTTGGTGTCGTTGGAGCCGTCTGTGACGTCACAGTCGCCTATAAAGGCACCACCCCGGCACATGTATGTCAGTTCTTTTCCTTCCTTGCTAGTTAAGCACAGATCCAGAATCAAGCTACCCTCTGTCTTTTTTTACCTTTTTGTTGACTCTTTTTGAAGTCTGCGCAGGATGACTATGAGGAACACGGGGTGTAAACTGTGTGGCGCCTGCCATCACGCCATGTCGGTGACAGACACCCACCAGGTATGTCTGTGGTGCCTTGACCACGACTCGGAAGTCGTGTTTCTACTGCTGGGCTATGGCCATAAAAGCTTTGAGAAAGCGGTCTCTGAAGCTCATGGTGGCCCGGCAGTTGACATCAGTTGGCGCGACTCCTAGGAGGTCAGGGTGCTGATTGAGTAGGAGGTCGTGGGACCGCTCCAGGAGCCCCAAGTTCTCTTATCCGCACTCAAGGTCCTCTGGGCACTCTGGGAAGAGGCACAAGAAGAAGAAGAAGAAGTCCAAGCGGACCTTGACTTTGCCCCACCCGTAGACCGACAAGGCGACTTGGGAACGTCGACGTTCTAGGCATGGTTCAGCGGAATTGATGCCAGGGCCAACTTCGAGCCTCCCCCCTTCACAGGAGCCGGAGCGACCCCCGCTCAACTCAATTAGTTTAATGAGACCATGCATCTCGTATTCGAGTGGGCTGGTGCGCCTTTGGGCCCCGTGGGGTTCGGCTGGGGCCCAATCTGATTCCACACCAACACTTTCGGCCTCAGCTCGGATGGGGATTCTTGGATCTGATACCGGATCCGGAACGACGCAGAGTTCACACAGTCAGCCTCCTCCGGCATCGTTGCTGACGTCGATGCTCCCCATGCCTCTGGTGCCCACCGCTGGTGCAAGCCCCATCCTCAGACCTGATGAGCCGGAACGGCATCGTACGACGCCGATTCAGATTTTGACAGTGCCAGATCATTGTCTGAGTCATATTATGAGCAACGAGGCACAGGTGAGGAATGGGGGGGGGGTGTCTCAGGATCCTATAGAGTATGGTTTGGAGCAAAAGCACTAGTATGAGACACTAGGGGAAGCCAGAAGACTGGGCGCCTCTCCAGATGCTGGCATGCTTTCACCTCAGACAGTTGCTACGGAGGAGGGAGCTTCGTATGCTATAGTGGTGCATAGGGCAGCTGAGGTCTTGGACCTGGATTTGCCTACGATGCCAATCAGGGCTAACCTCCTGACTGAGGTGCTTCAGCCGGGGGTTTCCACACTGGAAGCGATGTTACCCTTCAACGAAGCCCTCACTGATGTCCTGTGGGGATGTGGTCCAAACCCAGTACAGGGGCTCCTGTAAATAGGACAATTGGCTGCTACCATTGCCCAGCTCCAAAAGATCCTAGTTTCCTCACCCAACACCCCACCCCGGAGAGCTATGTGATCCAGGCCTACACTTCCCATGTTGCCTTCCGCTCTCCCGGATAGGGAATCCAAGAGGTGGGATCAGCTTGGAAAGAAAATGTTTTCTTCCTCCAGCCTGGCATTGACGTCTGTAAACAATTCATGCCTATTGGGCTGTTTTTCCCACACTTTATGGGATACAGTGGCACAGGTGCTGCGCCAGGTCCCGGAGGGCGTGCAGGACACCCACACAAGCTTTAAAGATGGGAGAGATGCAGCAAAGTTTACAATAAGGTGTGGTTTGGACACAACTGACTCGCTGGGTAGGGCAATTTCATCGACGGTGGCCCTTCATCGCCTCACCTGGCTACATACATCTGGCTTTTTGGGGGATGTCCATGCAAACCTTATGGACATGCCCTTCAATGGCTCACGCCTGTTCAGTGAAAAGTCAGATTTGCCACTAGAGCGCTTCAAGGATTCTCATCCTCTGTCCAGTCAGCATCCTGTGCGAGGATGAGGTTGTGGTCCCTTCAGACCCTAGGGGTCTGGCCAGAAGTCATCAACCACCCAGCCCCCCTCCTCCTCAGCGCCCAAGTCCTCATAGTATGATTCTGCAAGACAACACGCATCCAGTTGGAGAGAGTATTAAATTTCATCTCCTTCACTGGCGGTCCACAACATCGGACAAATGGGTCTTGCAGAAGGGCTATTTCCTCCCCTTCCAGTCTTTCCCTCCCTCTATGCCTCCACTAAACGAACAGCTGATGGAGGATCATTTAGTCTTGCTCTGCAAGGAAGTTACTGCTCTCTTGGCCAAGGGAGCCATAGAAAGGGTCCCGATGTCAGATGTAGGTAGTGGTTGTTATTCCCGCTACTTCCGGATTCCCCAAAAAAACAAGGGTCTTTGCCACATTCTGGATTTGCGGGACATCAATCTTTTCCTCAAAAAGGAGAAATTTAAGATTCTCTCTCTTGCTCAGCACTTGTCTGCCCTAGACCAAGGAGACTGGTACTTGCAGGATGCGTATTTTCACATCCCCATCCTGCCTGCCACGGGCGTTACTTACGGTTCACGATGGGCCAGGAGCACTTTCTGTTTACCGTGCTCTCCTTTGGTCTCACCAGTGCCGCTTGGGTGTTCACCAAAGTGATGGCGGTGGTAGCAGCTCATCTGCGCGGGTTAGGGATTTCAGTCTTCCCCTACCTCGACTACTGGCTGTTGAAGGCTACTACGCCCCAGGTTCTCGTCACCCACCTTCTGAGTATGGCGAACCTCCTGCATTTGCTGGGGTTCACTATAAAAATGTTGAAGTCACACCTGACTCCCTCTCAGAAGCTCCCTTTCACCGAGGCTGTGATACAGTGCAGTTTCTGGCTTATCCTCCCGAACAGCAAGCCCAGGATACATTTAGGTTATGATACTGATGTTTTGGCCTCTATCCTGGATTTCGGTGAGGCAGACTCTGAGGCTGTTGGGACTCATGGCCTCCTGCATCCTGTTAGTCAAGCATGCCAGATGGCATAAGAGGGCTCTGCAGTGGGACCTGAAGTCCCAATGGGCGCAACATCAGGGGAATCTTACCGACACAGTTCAGATATTGGAGGGAGTTGCAAAAGACCTGCAGTGGTGGTTAGTGAACTGCAATTGGGTCAGGGTAGACTCCTCTCCCTTCCCCAATCGGATCTTGCAGTAGTGACAGATGCGTAATTTCTGGGATGGGGCGGCCATCTGGAAAAGGTGGAGTTCAGAGGCCTCTGGTCTCTGGACTCCATATCAACTTACTGGACTCCAGGCAATTTGACTGTCATTGAAAGCATTTCTTCCTGTTGTAAAAGGAAAGATGGTGCAGGTGTTCACGGACAACACTACCGTAATGTGGTACTGCAACAAACAGGGTGGTGTGGGGTCGTGGACCCTGGAGCAGCAAGGCATAACCCTGGTGGAACGGATCCAAAAAGAGCGTTGTCATTCTACCTTGACCTCACAAAAAGTTCCAGGTGGATGACTAACTCTATATGGGGTACGTGGGAGCAAAGAAGGGTCGGGAGTGCAGAAACTAACCATTTCATGTTGGGTCGTTCTCTGCATAAAGGTCTGCTACGCACTGGCCAAGAAGCAGCCTTCTGAGGAATTGAGGGCTCATTCTACTAGGGGCAAGGCTGCTACCACTGTGCTAGCATGAGGTGTTCCAGTCCTGGACATCTGTGAGGTAGCAACGTGGGCATCCTTGCGCAGGTTTGTAAAACACTACTGCCTGGACAGTCAGGTCCAGGGAGACGGACACTTTGTCCATTCGGTCCTATAGGACTTTCTAGTTTGAGAAGATTTATCTGCAGCCCACTGCCAGGAGGTTATGGAATGGGTATCTATTCTGAAGTAAAGAATCTGCAGCTAGAACTCTCCATCGGATGAACAAGTTACTTACCTTTGGTAACGCATTATCTGGTAGAGACTCTATCTAGCTGCAGATTCCTCACGTCCACCCATGCCTCACTGCTCTGTGGATATATCTACTAGGGTCAGGGATCGTTCCTTTCAGGGCCCTAGTTTTTTTGCACAGACGAACTGTTAGTTCGATCAATGGCTGTGCGCTTCTGGAATGGAAGTTCAGGGTTAAAAGAACTGATGTACGCTTGCCGGGGTGGTGCCTTTATAGGCTGTCGTGACGTCACAGACGGCTCCAATGGCGCCACGCGGATCCAGATGATGCCACCTGGTGGTGCGCGCAGGGTACTGCTCAGCGATAATTCTGGGTTCCAAGCTGACAACAGGAAATTCTAAGGTAAGGAATCCTCAGCATGATAGTCTATACCAGATAATGCGTTACCGAAGGTAAGTCACGTATTCTTCACTTTCCATTATCCATTGTCTCCTATTCGTCTAATGCACGGCATTAGTCCTCATTGCTGATCGGGACAAGCGGACCTGGTTTCCTGATCAGATGTATACCGCCCTTTCCGCTGCTTAGCAACCTTTTTTACAGAAGAGAGATCATCTTCAGCCCATGTTTCAAACACTCAGCTGTCATGCCTGAAGGTTTGCGAGGCATTCCATCTGTACTTCTGATCTTCTTCCAGATGTTCTTGTGTGTCACTCTAGAGGTCAGGCATCCGCTGACAAGCACAGTTTATTGCAGGACATGTTCGGTACGTTATGCCACAATAATTAATTGGAACCTTCGAAGGTTTAGATTGTACAGTTTCTGGTTGCAGTTTCTTACTCAGAAAATATCTTAACACAAGGAAAGCAAATGTAAACTTGAATGCAGTCTCGGCAAGCCTTTACTGCCCGGTTCAGTGTTTAAATACTCAAATGAACAGTCCTCTCCAGGTTCTTAATCGTTCTTCATAACAAGTCCCTGCCTATTTCTTACAAGGAAATGTCAGTGAAATCCTAGCGAGGTATTAACGTTTGTCATTGGTACTTCGTTTAAACCCATGCATTCTTTTGCGGGTAACTTTTCCAAATAGAAAACATTACTGCCAGTGGCCATCGGTTCAGTGAAAAGAGAGAAAGATCGCAGGCTCTTTCAGTTTGCTTCTATTTTAAAAGGACCACTTTTCTCCACCACTGCAGTCTTTCATAGATTTACATGCTCGAATTGTTCCCTGTCACTAGTCTGGGAATAATTCAAGCATGTGAATCTATGAAAGACTGCAGTGGTGGAAAAAAGGAGTTACTAGTAAGTAACTTTTGTTCTGTTTGAGCCTCGACAGGCCTTCGCCGGCTATGTTATATTTGTTAAATATGACAGGAGGTCTGATTGAGAAAACGGCAATCGTTTTTTTTTTTTTTTTAAATCTCGTTATTGGTATAAACATCATATTGGGAGACATAGCTATACGTTGACGACAATCAGCGCTGCACATCGGGAGAGTATTAGATTTTGGAACATAAGAAAATGCAAACAGTAATCAGTTAGTATGTTTATAGGTAAATATAAAAGCAACGCGAACATCATTGAACAATCAATATGTCATCCTGTGCATTCAGAGGGAGGCAGAGAGGGAATGAGGGGGGAGTGGAAGGGAAGTAGAGTTGGGGGAAGCGAGTATATCAATTGTAAATAAACAACTATAACTGTCTCCTACTCAGGCCTAAAATGGGTGACATGGGGATGCTAGCAATCAAGCAGGTAATGCAATGTTGTGAGGTCGGTCATACACTGTTGTGGGCTCAGGCCCATGATTCGGGGATATGGCCAAGGAATCCGTTGTTAGGATATTAGAAGAATAATTGCAGTGCTCGCAGTTTTGGTGAGTTGAAGCGAGCACATTCAGTGCGGGAGAGATAATGTATCAGTGGTTGCCAAGTTGCCTGAAATTTAGCGTTAGTCAAAGCTAAGTTGTGAGAGATCTGCTCCATTGCCATCATGTGCCATAGGCGAGTGAACCATTGAGCCATGGAGGGTTCAGATTTCTGTTTCCAAGATAAAGCTATTAACTGCCTTGCTGTGTGCATCATGTAACTGATGAGGATCCATTCAGCATTGGTCATAGCTTTCAGGTTCAGGGGCTGTAACCCAAGGAATACTGTGTGGTATGTTGCTGGAAGTGGGTATCCCACTGTGGCTTTTATTTGGCCAGGACTTCTTCCAAAAGGTCGTGATTAGTGTAAAGAACTTCCATATGTGGTGGAAGTACCCACGGTCTAGGCCGCAGTGCCAGCAGAGGTCAGTGAAACCAGGGTAGATAGTAGACAGGCGGAAGGGCGTATAGTACCAGTGATACATGAGTTAATATGCAGTTTCCCTAAGGGAGACAGCGCAATAGATTTAGGGTATGTCTTGCCAAAGCTTCTCCCATTGTTTGAGCATTATGTCTCCTGCAGGTGTGTCCAAAGAAGTTAGTATTGAAGTGTGTAGGGGGTGTGGAATGTTGGAGGGCACGATATGTGTTCAAGTTAAGCACTCATGAGCCATCGTAGCCCTGAACCAGTGCCTCAAAGGGAATGTGCGGACAGACAGCTTCAGGATATACAGAGGGGTGTAGTGCCCAATGTGGCAACTGTAGGTATTGCAGTCGGGCCGTTTTAGGTAAGTGGTATTCCATCTTGCACTGGTCGAATGTCTTTGTTATTCCCCTGGAAAAAATCGCACCACGTTCTACAGTCTTTCTTCATTCAGTTGTTAAAGGCATGTGGAGACATTGCTGGTGCAAGGGTGGGGTTGCAGGCTATTGGACTATTCGGTGAGGGGAAGGTAGTTAAATGCTTTGTCAGTGCCAACCTATCCCTTATATCTAGGACCGTCTTGGTTGGCATGCTGAAGTAAGCACTATGTGATCTAGCGTGGCAGGGGAGCCAGGTCAGACCCCACAGGGGACGGCATGCCACTGCCCTGTCCATATGGAACCAATGGCTTTCACTCTCCCTTGCAACCCACACCGAAATGTACCTCAAGCGTGCAGCCCAGTAATATCCCAAGAAATTGGGGCACCCCAGGCCACCTCTGTCTCGGGGCAGCATTAGAAGAGTGGTAAAGAGTTGAGGTCTCTTTTCATTCCAAATGAAGGCTTGGAGATCCTGTTGCAGCTGCACAATGTCGCCCTGCGGGATCGTCTGAGGCAGGGACTGAAACAGGTAAAGAACTCCCAGGAGGATATTTGTTTTGAATTCAATTATCTGTCCCAGCCATGAAATATGAAGAGGTCTCCATCTCAGTTTGTCTTCTAGGAGCGCATGCCGGAGTGCTGGCCAATTCACAGTCATCCAGGTTTCTAATGTAAGCATGAGCCCAAGTATTTGATGGCTTCGGGGGCCCATTAAAAGGGTGCCAGATCCTGTAGGTTAGGGACATCCGATGTTGATATTGAAATATTAAGGACGCTTGATTTGGAATCATTCAGTTTAAAACTTGAGACAGCAGCAAAAGCATCAAGACAAGAGATCACTGACGGGATGGAGGTAGAGGGGTTTGTCAAAGTAAGGAGCAGGTCATCTGAGAACAGGTTGATTTTGTGGGTCTGGCCTTCGAAGGGTATGCCCTCAATCTGCTTGGTACAGTGAGCAGTGATGGCCAGCAGCTCCACCGGCTGGGCAAATAAGAGGTGACGGGGGCAGCCGTGAGACATCCTTTAACCCGGACAGAGGCCACAGAGGTCACATAGAGGGGGCCACTATTTTAAATATCATATTGGGGCCTATCTCTATTTTGGTTAAGACAGAGCGGAGAAAGAACCAATCCACCCGGTCAAACACCTTTTTCGCATCTAACAAGAGAAGGCATACCGGAATGCTGTAACAGTGGGCCTTTTCAATCAGGTGAGCTACCCTGCCTATATTATCTTCTCCCTGTCTATTATGAATAAATCCTACTTGGTCTGGTTCTATGAGGCCCAGAAGATAGTGATCAAGCCTGGACACCAATAACTTGGTGTAGATCTTAGTGTCAGTATTCAGGAGAACGATGGAGCGATAGCAGGAAACAGAAGGTTGGGTTTTGCCCGGTTAAGGGGTGAGGGAGATTCTGTTGTTGCCATGACGGAGTGAGACCCTTTGGTACACCATGTAGGGTTCGCCTTGTCCTGCTGCTCTAAGGTTTTAATCTCATATGTCAGATTAGTATCTACTATCCGTGCCTCTTGACTTCGTGCAATATCATTCGAGGACATCACCCCACAAATGGTGGACTTAAAGCCATCCCACAGAGTGTGCAGGGGCACACCCCGTTCTATGTTGTGCGCAAAGAAGTCAGTGATTCCTTTATGAATTTCCGTCACTTCAGCTGGGTCACAAAAAAGCTGAGGGAGTAGTCGCCATTGTGGTATGTCGCCCGATGCTGCTCTGATGGGGAGCCATGCAGCCTTGAAATGAGCATGATCTGAGATGGAGATGTGATATCTCAGTTGTATCAAGGTTATGGAGAAGTGTGTGAGAATGCAAAGATATAGTCAATTCAGGAGTATGTGACGTGGGAATAAAAGTAATAATCTTGGGAGTCGAGATGTGTATAGTGCCAAGTGTCCGTGAGACCTAAGTCTAGTATTTTCTGCTTCAGCTGCACCGACATAGCCAAAGTGCCCTGATATGTGGAAGTGTGCCTATTGAAAGCAGGGTCCCACACCAACTTCCTGTCTGTGATTTCCACCTCAATCCCCGCCAGTTGGTCCCTTAGTGAGCGGCGGAGGTATGCATCTTGTGCTTTATTGGGGCATAAAGATTAAGCAGGGTGAGACAGTGCTTGCCACTCTGCAGGTGGAGAGCCAGATAGCGTCCCCCTCTGTCTCTAATCACCCTGGAAATGTGCAGGCCAAATCATGGTTTGCATACTATTCCCACCCCTAGTATTTTGGAGTTAGTGCAAGCCCAATGTTGTATGGGGACTGCGGGTGAGACATCCTGTGCATATCTACCCCGCGGAGGTGGGTTACTTGAAGAAACATGATATCAGGGTTATGGCACATAATGTATCCACAAACGTGTTTTTGTTTATTTGGAGAGTTAAGGCCCCGGACATTAAGGGAAAGCAGTTTTAGTCAACCAAGTAGACTTATTGGAGTGTGTGTAGTAAGATCAAGTACATATTGAGGTGTCTGGCTTTTGGTGAAAGAGTAGATTGCCCACCCTAGTTCACAAATACCAGGTCTGTTATAACTGCCTGTTTGTGGCTTCCATGGCCAAAGGCATTCAGGGCAGACCTGGAAGGAAAAAGGATTAGCACACAACTAGGAACAATTGCGGGCCAGCGGGACCAAACGTGTTTGTGTCATCTTCAGAGGTCTGTATTGAAGCACCTGCATCTCAGCAGAGGATTCTCCCTCCCAGAGGACGCAACACAGGGGTCAGGTCGGCAGGTGTGATCATTGCTGCATCTTCAAACAAGTCCAGGGGAGCCTCAGCAGGCCCAACGTCATGGTGCCATTTCCAAGTCAGGCATCATCTTCTTGGGTCATAGTGTTTTTGCTGAAATGAGCAGAGAGTCGTTGTGATGTCAATCATTGCAAGTGGAGCCAGTGGTGGACGTTGCAGGTGATATGTGTTTATGCATACTATGAGGGTGTTGAATAATGTTCCGGTGTAGGAAAGCACCCTCTTTCTTGGCATGGTTACCCCCATTTTCTGCCTGTTGTCAGTATGTTTTACTGTGTCTACTGGGTTCCTGCTAACCAGGACCCGAATAGTTTTGTTCTCTACTGGTCCCCCCCATGTAAGTCCCTAGTATATGGTGCATAGGTAGCCAGGGCATTAGGTTTACAGGGGATCCCTATGGGCTGCAGCAGTTATTCTGCCACCCATAGGGAGCCCAGTCAAAGGGTCTGCAGGCCTGCTATTGCAGTCTGCGTGAAACAGGTGCATGCACCAGGTCACTATAAGTCACCCCTATGGTAGGCCCTCTCAGCCAAGAGGGCAGGGTACAGGTACCTGTGTGTGAGGGCGCCCTTGCACTAGCAGATGTGCCCCCACAAACTCCAGGTCCATTTTCCTGGACTTTGTGAGTGCGGGCGCCATTTTACGCGTGTACTGGACATAGGTTATTACCTATGTCCAGCTACATAATGGTAACTCCGAACCTGGGCATGTTTGGTATGAAACATGTCGGAATCATACCCCAATACTGTTGCAAGTATTGGAAGTATGATTCCAGCACTCTGGGGGCTCCTTAGAGGACCCCCAGCAATGCTATCACCAGTCTTACAGGGTTTTCCAGGCAGCCCAGTTGCTGCCACTCCTCAGACAGGTTTCTGCCCTCCTGCTGCTTGATCTGATCAAGCTCAGGAAGGCAGAACAAAGGATTTCCTTTGGGAGAGGGAGGTAACACCCTCTCCCTTTTGGAAATAGGTGTGACTGCTTTGGGAGGGATAACCTCCCCAAGCCACTGGTTTGCTGTGAAGGGCACTTTTGGTGCCCTCCATGCATAAGCTAGTCCACACCGGTTCAGGGACCCCCAGTCCCTGCTTTGGCGCGAAACTGGACAATGGAAAGGGGAGTGACAACTCCCTTGTCCATCACCACCCCAGGGGTGGTGCCCAGAGCTCGTCCAGAGGGTCCCAGGGTTCTTCCATCTTGTTTCTAGTATTTTGTGGTGGCAGGGAACTCTGGGATCATCTGAGTGGCCAAGCTTACCTGGTTAGGTGACCAACCCCTTTTTCAGAGCTATTTAGGGTCTCTCTCTTGGGTGGGTCATCGGATTCGGCTTGCAAGATTCCAGCAGGATTCCTTTTCAACCTCCACATTGACTTCTGGCCACTGGAACCACGACAAGACCCTCCAGGAACCGACAGACGATACTACAACGAAGAAGACTCTTCTGCAACTTTGTTTTCACGTCTCCTGCCAGCTTTGCAACATTGCCCCGGCTGTGCATTCTCCGAAGACTGCAAGTCTTCAGCCTGCCCAAGAAGAAGACGGAATCTCCCTTGGAGTGAAGGAGTCACGCCCCTGCAACCGCAGGCACCTACAAGCGACGAACGGCTGCGTGGATCCCCTCTCCTGCTGAGCTGCGTGGATCCTGTATCACAGGTGGTGGTCCAGAGTAGTCCTCTTGGTCCTCTCTGCCAGCTCTCCTACTTTGGTGAAGGTAAGCCCTTGCCTTCCCGCGCAGGACAGTACCCGCCTGCATTACGTTTCTTGCAGCGGCCAAGGCTTGTTTCCATCTCCTCCAAGGGATCTTCAGGCGACGTGTAGCTCCAGCCCCCAGCACTCCATCTTGCGAAGCACAGCCTCCTGCGTGGTTCTCCTGCGACATGGGATCTGCTGTGTGGGCTTCTTCTGCAACTCCTGTGTCCCCGTCCTGTGGGACTCCTGGGGGTGCTGCCTCTGCTCCTGTGGATTCTCTGCGACGCTGAGGGTCCCCTGTGACTCCCCCTCCTGGGTTGGGGCCTCCTGGTCCTTGACCTCTCTCCCAGTAACCGTGAGTTTGCCTTTGCCAAGGCTTGTTGGTGTAATTCCTGTACCAACACCCATCTGCACTCTTCCTTCCAGTGTGGGACTCCATCGGCATCCATCAGGAACTCTTCTCTGGCTCCAGAGCTGCAGTGCTGACCTGTTCTTCATCGCCGTCGACCAACTCCTACATCCACAGCTGGGTGGGTAGTAGCTCCTAATCCTCCTGGACTCCACTGTGACTCTTGGACTTGGTCCCCTCTCTCCACTGTTCCAGGAATCCTCCTGGACTCCACTGTGACTCTTGGACTTGGTCTCCTCTCTCCACAGGTCTTCTTTCTTCAGGAATCCACTGCTGGCTTTCTTGCAGTCTTGTCTGGGTGTCTTCTTTTGCTTCTTTTTCTCCTTTTTGGTGGTTTGGGGAAAATACTGTGTTTTACTCCTGCATTCCTGGTCGCTGGAGTGTACTGTGTTACGTACCTTTGTGATTTTCTAGTACTCTCAGCTCCCCTCCACACATTTTACTTACATAGGTGGGGGTACCTTGTTCGCATTTCATTTTTTTAGTATATGGTTTGTGCTCCCCCCAGGGTCACTATTGGTTATTGCTGTTAGCACTGTTTTCTAACCTTTTCTATGCCTGTTTCTGATTACTAGTGCATATATTTAGTGTATTCCTCCTAAGCATGGGTTACCTGTCTAGTATTTTGTGGTGGTTTGTTCTAAAAATAAAGTACCTTTATTTTTGTACAATTGAGTGTTTTCTTTCATGTGTGTAAGCGCTGTGTGACTACTATGGTATTGCATGAGCTTAGCATGTCTCCTAGATATGCCTTGGCTGCTCATCCACATCTACCTCTAGAAAGCCTGGCTTCTAGACACTGCCTACACTTCACTAAGAGGGAATACCTGGACCTGGTATAAGGTGTAAGTACCTTAGGTACCCACCACACACCATGCCACCCTCCTACACCCGCTTTGATTCCTAAATGATGATGAAGCCAAAGTTTTATCAGAGTGGATGTGTCTAATTGTGGCCCAAGTGGGCTTTAGAGCTGTCCTGGGGGCCTCTAGGTGGAGACGAAGTCTCAGGCTTTTCAGATGCGGGGAAGTCTAGCAGTCATTTTGCTTCGGTCAGAGAGAGTAGTGAACGTCTTCTGCCCTCCCAGTCAAATAACAGGGCGAATGGATGTCACCAATGGTATTTAATGTAAATTCTACACAGCTTATCCTTTATTGGTTTGAATTCCCTTCTTCATTTCAGAGTGGTTGCGTTGAGATCTTGGTATATCTGGATCTTCTGTGCCTGGAAGGCTATGTCGGCCTTCATTCGCTCTGCCAGGAGGATAGCTTCCTTCTCTGTGAAGAAATGGACATGAGTCAAGATGTCTGGAGCTGCGTTCAGGCTGCCAGGGGCTGCTGAAATTCGGTGTGCCCTGTCCAGGGCTGGGGGCCTTTGATCAACAGTGCCCCTGATGGACTGTAAAAGCGTAGCAGTAAAATTCATAATATAATTACCTTCCACTCTCCTGGGGACCCCCCCGAATACAAAAGTTATTTCGGCTTCTCCGGTGTTCAGAGTGAGTCTGCTTGGTTTGGAGTTCGATATGTTGTTCTTCCTGAGCTGTCATCCGTTTCCATAGCATTTCTTAGTACTCGGACGTCGTGTCGACCGTACGCTCCAGATCATCCACCCGCACACTGATTTCCGTCACCTCTTTCTGGAAGTCCCAGATGCAGGTCTTAAGATCCATTTTGAGGGAGTTGAGTTCAGTACGCATTTCTTGGAGGAATTGGTTCATGTAGTCCTGTGTTATAGGATGGAGGGGCTTGCATCCTCTGGCTGTTGTTGGGGCTGTGCTTTCTGGTCCATTGTCTTACCAGGTGATTTGGCCACAGGGAGGGTTACAGTGGCCTCCTTTGAGGATTTGTTACGTGGCATAGCCGAAGTGGGGGTCAGAAGGCAGTCCTTGGCCCTCGTGCAGAAGTCTAAATTCACTCAGATTTTATTATTGTGGGCTAGCTCTCAACTAGCGGCCTAATGGAGTCCCTCAACAAGGTCTGTAGTATGCGGGCATGGTGTCAGGAGGTCTCCAATTTTGCGCAGTCGGCAGTATCATCTATTGATGTGACTAGGCAGAGAGTGGGGACCCAGCAGTCTGCACTGGTAGAGGCAAGTATTTCTAAAAGTCGCCAACAGGCATGGGGCAACCTGTTGCATGCAGAGCCTTGTTGATGACAGGCAAGGGGCAATGTCATTCAGAGCATCCAATAGTGCCAAGAGAGTCAGCGGGGTCTAGGAGTACCAGTCTTCATAGTCTTCTCTTCCAGGCACCAAATAGCCAGCCGTTCCGCTTTTAGCGTAAGCCTGTGGTCCAGTCGCCAGTTGCTCGCAACGTCCCCAGGGAGTCTCTCCAACCACAGGCCCCTACTTCAATCGTGTGTGTGTGTGTGTGTGTGTGTGTGTGTGTGTGTGTGTGTGTGTGTGTGTGTGTGTGTGTGTGTGTGTGTGTGTGTGTGTGTGTGTGTGTGTGTGTGTGTGTGTGTGTGTGTGATAGGTGAAAAGAAGAGGTGGGGTGAGGGGGGAGAAGGGGAGAAGAAAGCTGCCCCCCCCCCCCCCCCAGGGCTACGCGTAGGTTCAAGAGGCCCCTGAGGGGGGATTACATGTGGGCCTGCCAAAACACCTCAGTCCTGCTGTGCCCCCAACCGAAGCTCATGAAAGAATGGGTGCAGGGGTGCCTTTCCCCAGCAGCGCATGTATAGCAACAGTGTCAATGAAGGCCCCAGGAGTGCCCCATCACCTCTGCAATGGGCCCCACTCAGCAGTACTGCCACTCTCCATCCTTCCGGTTCAGTCTTCGGTTCACTCTATCGGTTCATGATAGGCCTATGCAAAATCTCTTCGAGGTTGGGGTCTGCCAGTGAGTGGCAGCAGGCTGTGGGAGTAGAGGCGTTCTCCCCCTTCCCCCCCCCCCCCCCCCCCCCCCAATTGTCAGTGTCTGGAAGCAGTCGCAGCACCTGCGGGCAATCCAGGCTCATGTTGCATAGAGTCCACAGTGTGAGGGGAGAGCGCTTAGGATTGTGGCTCCGGATGGCCCAGCAGCCAGTGTTATAGTGGGGCCTTAGTTGGGAAGCAGTTTAAATGGCAGCAGCAGTCTTAATATTGGCCCTGGGAGTGCCCGCTCACCTCTGATGGGTCTCTCTCAGTAGCAACCCTGCGCTCCGTCCTTGTGGCCGGCGTACTCCTCCAGATCGCAGTAGGCCCAGGCAAGATCTCCTCAGGCCATGGGCCATGCAGCAGTTTGCAGCAGTCGTGGGGGCAGAGGCTTTTCCCCCGGTGCCAGCATCTGGAAGCAGGCGCAGCCCCTGTGAAAGAGAGGCCACAGTGGGAGGGGGAGCCCACAAAATGGCAGCTCTGGGAGGCATTGGCCGCGGCAGTGATACACCACGGTTCATCCGGAAGTGGCTCATATGCTGCTGGATAAGTCACCGGGCTGCTGTAGGTCCCATCCCAGCACTGATGCATTGGTTGGCGCCGAAATATAGGCCAGAGGACATATCTAACCCCATGCTTGTGCTGCCCACGTCCCTCACCACCCCACCTCCCTTCTCCACCTGAAAATTGGGATTATAGCAACCCCTTTAAATCATACATACACTAGTTTTGTGGCTAGGTAATTTCAGATGAGGTTTGTTAACTATTGTTACCTATTAGTGTGACATCATGCAGCAAGTTGTTCTTTCTGTGGGAACTTTTTCAGACAGGGTCTAGTACTGTACATAGAATAGGCAAAACAATGCCCAAGTTGGGAATAATGGTACTCCTCATGGACCTTTTGCTCTGTGGTTAAGGGCTTGTCGGACCAAAACCTCTGAGAGTTTAAATTTGTGTGGATAATATCCACAATGTACAGTGAGCTGTATTAAAACCTATATATCTTTAACTCCCCTTCAGGAACATATTGAGGAGATTACAAACCTGCAGCGCAACCAGCTGAGAGAATCTGGGAATGGCGATAGTCAGACACTCCGGAAGCAGCTGCGGGAGAAAGATAATGAGCTCAGAGCCATCCAGAGGAACATGGCTAGGTGGAAGGATGAAACGGCCTGCAAGCTGGCACGGAAATTTGAGGAGGAGCTTAATGATGAGCTGGAGAAGTAAGACCATTCCCTAAACACCCTGCAGGGATCTTTTGGAAGAAGGGAGACACATTTAATTCTCTCCACACACTCCTTTTCTGCAAAAGTTGTTTCTTCCAGGGTATGATTAATCTACTACCAACCTCTTTACCAGGGACATATCCTTTATCCTAGGAGATTGTTTATTAAATCCTGGATCATAATTACTGGAATCCTTGTGTGGCTGGGCCTCGTGCTGTGACGGGAACGGATCAAACCAAGGACAATAGGAGCCTATACATGGAGACTCCTATTGGTCATGGTTGTATCCATTCCTGTTGCTGGCACTAGGCCCAGCCACACAAGTGGGGCAGAGTCTTTTTCAGTGCAGATGGTGGGTCTGGTAGGTGTTTCCATGTGGCAGCCTACCCAAGCCCAAAAAGTGCAGCTGTTCACTATTGCAAGAGCGACAATATTAGTTAGCCAAGCTCTCCTGGTCCATATGTGAAATCAACACCCAAAAGTCATATGTCCTCTTGCTTGCATTTGGGATGAGATGCTTTAGTCTGCAGGGGAGTAGAAAACTGCTGCCTCCTTCAGTTTGGGTGGGGGCAAAACCATGCCCATAGTGGCGGGCAGTCCCCACCCCTTTAAAAAAAAAATATATATATTCCCTGGTGTCTAGTGTGCTTTCATCCCTCCCCCCAACACCCCCCCCCCCCCCCCAAAAAAAGGGGACAGATCAGTGGTAATTACTACATCTGCCCCCGGGGGAGGGGCAGAAAAATTGTCCATTTTTGGAGGGGTAGAGGCATTGCCATGCCCATTCTGGGCATCCCCAACACCTAGACATCTCTAAATAAAAAAGAAAAAAGAGAAAAAATATACCCTGGTGCCTAGGGGGGTGTCTGCCACCCTGGGGGCATATATGAGTCTATTGCCCCCATCTGCCTGGGGGGGGGGCAGAAAGACCTTAGTTCCCATTTATTTTAGCTTGGGGGCATGGCCAAGCCCATTGTGGGAAGCCCTCACCCCTCTTTTATTTAAAAAAAAAAAAAAAATCCCTGGTGTCTAGTAGCGTTTCTATCCCTTCTAGGGGGGCAGATCAGGGGTAATAACACCCATCTGCTCTCCAGGGGGGCAGAAAGACTGTGCTCATTTATCATAGGAGGGTTGGGGCACTGGCATGCCCAGTTTGTGTAACCCCTACATATTCATAAAACAGCAGTCCCTGGTTCATAGTGGGCTTTCTACCCCTGTAGGGGGCAGATCAGGGGCTTTAGCCCCATCTGCACCCAGGTTTGTATGTGTGTGTGTGTAAAAGACTGATTTTCCCAAAACATGTGGGGGGAGCAAAAGCCTTTTAGTGGTAAATTCCTGCTTGGAAATTGAACTCCTGCGGTGATCCCCAAGCAGGATTCCATTAGGGAAGGGTACCATTGGAAAGGAGAGAGTCTCCCAATGATACCTCTCTTGTTTGCATCAGTGCTTGGTGAGGGGGCTGAGTTAGCCCCGCAAGCACTGATGCAAAGAAAGTAAAATGAGCCAATCGGATCATTTCACTTTTGTTTTCAGTTAAAAGACATCAGCGCACCATGCGTGTTGATTGTCATTTCCCTGAAAATGAAAAAACTGTCTTGGGAGCTGGGGAAGCTCTTCTCCAGCTCCAAGGCTATTTTTTTTGCCTCTTGCAATCCCTCTGGTGCTCACACCAGAGGGGTTTCCTGTTTCCTGTGTCATGTGCGGGGACAGCTGGGAGCTTTTGGATGCCAACAAGCACCGTGACGTTGAACAGCTCCCAGGCGTCTAACACATGGAACCAGTTAAAATAAATTCCCAGGATTGATAAAGCTGCTACCTCAGCATTACCGAATTAGGTCCTTACTTATGTATTGCCTAGACTAATCATTTGACTAATCATTTGAATTATTCAGTTTTTTAAGGTGGCAGAGTTGAGTCTCTCTTACATTTTGGGCTGATCATGCTGTCACCCTGAAGAAACAGTGGGCAGTGGGCAGAAGGCCTTTTGGTCTGTGAGTTGGGGAGTAGATCACTGAATAGAAATAGAAAAGAGGCATTGAGACTTTGATATGTTTAACATGTATCATTAGCTTGTATTATGCATGGAATCCACTGCTAATAGGCAGACCATCAACTGGTGATTTATTGTTTCAGAGTCTAATTTAGTGCAGGAACACTTTCTAAAATTGTAAGCCTTAATTATCCATAAAAACAATAGTTGTTTGTTGAGCACTACAGATTATGGCCATGAGAGATACAGGAGAAGCAAATAATATTAAAAGGCTTAGGTTGATGAAAGCTAGTGCAAAGTTGATAAAGAACCCGAAGTACTTATCTGGCAAGATGAGGGATTGGGCTGTTGAATGCGGGCATGGCCATTAAACCAGGTAATGTATTCATAAACAAGAAACATGTTCATTTAAGAAAACATGTGTTTACGTTATATCCAAAGGTTTTAAAATACCATAGAATAACCCAGTTGTGTTTTCTGTTCTTGCTGTTGGTGATGGCTGGTGCAGTGAAATGGTTGTTTGTCTTTCTACAGATGCAAAGCTGAATTAATTAAGGAGAGGTAACTCCGGATGCATGCATGCTCCGTACCTGTGCAGTACCTGGGGTTCAGTACCCTAACTAGGTTACTTACCACAATTAGAATCAACTAAACTGTAAAAATCAGTCTACTGAAAAAAACACAGACTACTAAGGTGTATAAGCATCAGTGAACTATGTAGAGAATATTTTACGGACAAAGTCCTTGTAGAAGAATTAAGGAATGTAACAAAAGTAGGGCTTTCTGGTTCTCATAGAAATGGACCAGTCAGGACCTTGCTTAGTCATTATAATTTTTTTAGCAGGACAAATATGTTTGAAATATTAGTTTTAAACTATTTTCTCACACCTTGTCCTATTTCCAGTAGTAAATGTACTCACATGCTGTGGCTTCTTGGTAATCAGTCTGAGTGGCACAGACAGTGCTTATGACTTCATTGTTCCAGTTGTTCACAGCTCTATACTTTTCAACATACTGACATTTGATCATATTTCTCAAATATCAGTTTGTGTTTGCAAATCAGAATATAGACTTACAGTATGATTTTCTTAACAGCTGGAAATCTTAGAGTGCTAAAAATGCACTGTACCTATTGGCTGCAGGTGACCAAGCTATTCCACTATGCACAGCCCAAAAAGTCAGTACATTTCTCTGCACTCCACTCTGAGGATCCCTGGACACTAGTCACTACTCCAATTTCCTTTTCTGATTGACTTTATAGTCAATGTAAGCAGCTACTTAATTTGAAGTGTCCTTGTCTGCCATACAGACACACTGTGGTGCGGTTATATTTTTCCGATGTAAGAAATCGAGACTGAGAGAAATTTAACCCAACTTCAGAGATTGCTGCCAACTACACATATGCAATCACCTTACATGAAGCTGAAAAAGAAATCTCATTACTACTGCTACTCCTATACATTGTTCCAATGCACAACCTTGAGGAATCCAATGTTGCTGTCAAGAAAGGTATTGACGCACTTGATGCAGAGAAACTCTAAATCAAGAATGATGCTGTTGTACTCATTGCCTGTGTTGTGATAGAGGCCTATGATGTTGAAGAGAGCGATGTCAAGGATATCTTTTATTGAGGAGCTCATGCATGCCATTAAAAACTTCGAGGTGAAGGAACTCAGTATGATCACTGTCAATGTTGAAGCACGCACTATATTTGACATTTAGTCAAAGATCCTTTATACCTTTTTAATTCCTTCCAGCCACTTAACCAGGCCCACCTAAAAAAAACTTGCAGCTAAAGTACAGGATGCCAATTACCCACAAGATGACTCCTCTACCTCAGAGTCCAGCTAAAAGTAGAATGGAGACCAGTCTCAAGAAAGACTGCCTCGGGTTCCACATCATGAAGCAGCAGCCATTCACCAAGTACCTCCTCTAGCATCTCCAACAAGACAATGCCTTTCTCACATTTTCACGCTCCTCTAAGAGATGAATCTGAGAAAAGAAGGAGGCACAGATTAAGGGGGTGGAGGACAGGGAGATTGTGGATCCTGCTGACCAAGAATATCTTCTAGATCCCAAATTAGAATATTGCCTGTTGATGACATACTTACGTTTAATGAGATTTTGGTGAAGGGAAGTTATGAGGTTCAATAGCCTTTTTCAGATAACTCAGTAAAGGTATTCCATCGGTTTATGAAACCCTCCAGCTGATAACACCTTTGAAACCACTGATGCTGCTTGCTCTACAGCTACTCAAACTGGTCATGGGGATATTTACATTTACTTCTATCTCAAGGCAGCAGTGTCACACCTGACTTAAAAAATAATACCCCTCTAATCCAGATCTACCTTTCCTTCAAGGAATTCTTCCACCCAATTATTTCAAAGTAGCTTCTGTTAAAGAAATAGTCATGCAAGACTTCTGCCTGTTCTTTACTAAGGAAAGAAACCGCAAGATGGCTAGGGCGGAAAGAATGTTTGCCTGGCATCTGCTACTATACTAAAAGCAGCCAACTCAACCGTAGTCTTGGGGAGATATTATTGCTCTCTTTAGGGTTTGTTCCAGAGG
The DNA here is from genome assembly GCF_031143425.1 of Pleurodeles waltl. Classification (NCBI taxonomy): domain Eukaryota; kingdom Metazoa; phylum Chordata; class Amphibia; order Caudata; family Salamandridae; genus Pleurodeles; species Pleurodeles waltl. The sequence continues at coordinate 738,703,461 of NC_090450.1, read as the reverse complement.
TCTGCAGAGCATCTTTGTCTCTTGAGGACCAAAGCCACTTCATTGAGATTGTAGGCTAAGGGAAGTTAGTATCAGATCAAATAGGTACTTAAATTGATGTGTTCGATATATCAGCCTGTGGATACTTCCATGTTCTCTGCATTAGACTTTTTCCTGGCTTTGCCCCAAAGCTCCAGAACACAATGCCAAAATAAAAATCTTTTTATTGCTTTGTATTATTTGGACCACATCCAGATGTGAAATGCTGAAGATGAAAGCTGAAGTAGACACCTGAAATAAGTGGTCTTTGCCTCATTACAAAAACACTTATTGGAGAAACCACTAGCAGGTTCGTCATCCCTATTATCAGCATGCCATGCATCAGCAAAATATTATTGCCTTGACCAGAATTCCTGGGCTGCACCCATGTTTAGAAGATCATTAGTTTTCGATCAGAGTCTCGTCAATTGACCTCTTTCTGCCTATTTGAGATCCAATTTTGTTTGGTGCTGCTTGGTAATTTTTCATATATGAACCATCTGCTATGAAATACTATGTTTCCTTTGCAGAGTTCTTTTTTGCCTGTCCATCTACTCTGTTGAACCCCAACTTGGCTTGTGCCTCCCATCTTTTTTTTATATATATTTTCAGCCTGTTACAGAAGTGTCATCACCCAAAATTGTGACAAGTTTCAATAGGTTTTTGGGAGCCCTAGTTTATAACTGGAGGTTTCAATGTGAAGAGATCTCCAGCAGAAGCACTGTACACCTTAGAACCAACACTTGCAATGTTATGTATATGTAACTATATTCTCCTAGTGTATACTATTGTTTCTACAGATTATTTATCTGAAATAGCTCACTGCAAGCTGTGACCCTCCAAACCATATTTAACACACTGCCATGTGTTAGGTGGCACTACTTACTCTCCTGGTGCAATTTTTAAGCGTACTCAGTAAGATGTTGCTGGAAAACTTAGCGCATATTGTTTCAAATAAGCCAAATGCTACCCTGAGACTTAATATGATGACTAAATTTCAAGACCTGTTCAGGGTTTTAGGGAACAATGACCATTTAGGTTGTATCTTTCAAAACACCTTTAATTACAACAGTCCTTGTTGTTCGAGTGGAGCTTAAAGATGTATGTGCACCAAGTCACCCATCACTTTGGGATGCACAGTGTTCTTCCATAATGTCAGAGATCACAACAGTATAACATACCTATCCCATTAAGCACACTACATCAATTACTACTGTTCTCGCTTTCACATTGCAGTGAGAGATGACTAGAGGCCACAGTGTTGAAGGCTGCTACCGCTTCTAAATGACTTGTAGCTGATTTTTACAGTTTGGGGTCTCTATTCACTAACTACCATTATACTAAACCCTGTAGGTGTTAGGCTCTTAATATGTTGTAAGTGGACATGTATAGCAGATGTAGAGTATTAACAGTGATGGTGGCATTCATGTCTGTCTTTGGCCTTCATTAGTGCTTATCTTGGTAAAAACAGCAGCTGTCCCGCTCCAGCCCCAGGCAGCTTTAAGAGTGAGCCCTAAAGGACAAGATTATTTGGGATCATTCTTTCTCCAATGCAATGTCACCCTGTTGTGATGTAAAGTCGATCCTATATAGTGCCTCCAATTCATGGGTACAAACTTAAAAAAAACCTGGACCACTGGAGCTGGACCCCTCCTAACCCAGGGCGCACTAACATCTAGAAACATAATTGCTAATATATAAATGTATCCCCTGGCAATCTTGGTTTCTGGTGTCTGTCCTAGCTTCTACCTTCAATAAGGCCACTGGGATTTCAACATTGTGTTTGGAAAGATTGGATTTGTTTGTTCATTTTGGCTGTAGTTTGTGTTTTGGAGTGGGTTTGGATCAACTCGGATGGAGATGTATTCTCCTTCAAAGTAAGTTGGAGTCCTAGAAGAGGATCCGGGAAATCTTTCATAGCCAAAGTCAAGGCATTGTAATGTTCCAGATCACAAAATGTCATGCGTTATTATGTTGTATTCCCATGACTTTACAGCATCCTAAAGATTATGCAGAATTGTGCTGCCTCTTCCATCCTAGGTGTGGCCCTGCCTCTGTACTGTCTCCCAGGAGGGTGTACATTCTACTGGTGACATAATAGTTAATGGGCACTCTGGTCTGCTCAAAGAGATTGTATGTGACTTAATGTTTTATTCTTTACAGGCGCTTCTCACGGAACAAATCAACCAACCCCTACAGAAGTCCAGAAAAAACAGATTCTGAAATGCAAAGACTTTCGATGGTAAGGGAGGAGCTCATCTTACTATAACATCTTATTGCTAGTGCTCACTGCGCAGTTTTACGCAGTAATGGAAAAATGGAAGAATGTTTACCATAGCTTAGACTGCTGCATTTGGGATTTGCTGTTCATATTTTTGACTTTACATTTTTCAATTAGAGTTAAACGATTTTGTTTAGTGATTTACACATGGAGCAATGTTATATTTTGTTGTATATGTAATAGCACTTGTAAAGTGAGAACAATAGCAATGGAGTACTGGCCAGTGCGCCCCGAGATGTGACCGATGAGAGTGATAAGTAGATTCTTATTGTGTTCTTGGGCAGCGCTCTCTAAAGACATACGTCTTCAATTATTTCCAGAATTACAGGAGTGTTGGAGCCACTCTGATTTTAATGATTTTTTGTTCGATATTGTTGATGGGTAGCTGGAGAAGGCCTATATTCTGGTATTTTCCTTTTTGCTTTTCTTCATATCTGAAGTCTGACGATGTTTTGGTTCTTGGCTTGGCACTGTCCAGCTGAGGTGATTAATTTCTCTGCCAGATGTGAAGTGTACAGTTTCTGTAGATGATTTCAGAGATGATGCTGGCTGGGAGGAGGAGCCAATGTAGTTCTTTAATTGTTGGGATAATGTGGTTTCTACAGGACGTGGGTGGGACATGGCTTCAGCATGCAGTACATCTTCCAGGAATGCCAGAGTCATGTCAGGAAGGCAGTGGACAGATAATTGCCTACATTTGATAGAGAATTCTGGTCGTAGATTTCTTACCTTAGAAATTTCCCTGGCGTCAAACGGGATCTGGAAGATTTTTTCCTGAGCAGTACTCCTGCATGCCAGTAGGTGGTGGTGTTCGGTTCTTTGTGTCTCATCGGCATCATCTGCGCTGGAAGTGATGTCTGTGACACCTATGTAGGTGCATTCATTTCAGTGCAGATCCAGAGAAGAGCTACCCTGTTAGTCACTTTTTGACTGAACTTTTAAAAATATTTTGTCCACTCCTTTTTGAGGTTTTCCACCTGGTGTGGCAGGAATGTCATCCAAGAAGGCCAGCTTCAAGCCCTGTGGCGCCGGTCATCAACCGATGTCAGTAACGAACCAGCATCTTGTTTGGCTTGGTGCCTCAAGCTCAACCATGACCCCAAATCTTGTTCCTACTGTAGCACAATGAACTCAAAGACATTAAGGTAGCGATCCCTCAAGCTTGGCATTCGGCACCGCAACGTTCGAGGTTCCTGTCAAGAGAAGGTCCCAGGAGCGGTCGTTTAATCCAAGATCCTCATTGCATCTCAAGTCGTCGGGCCACAAGGGTAAGTCTCGTAACAAGAACAAAAAGAATTCAAAGAGGTCTTCAACCTTACCTAGTTTGTCAGCTGACGAGTCGGGGAGCGTCGTGCATCAAGACCTGGCTCTGTAGTAGATCCTGCGTCTGGTCTGACTCTGCGCCTTCCTAACTTTCTGGGAGCTGGAGTGAGCCTCACCCAACTTAAGGAGTTCTTTGAGGCCATGTGCCTCATATTTGGGCAGGCCAACCCATCTGGGGCGCCTTTGGGCCTCGATGGCTTGCTGGGGGCCCCTTCTCATTCCGCACAGGTGGCTCTGGCCCCGGCTCCAGGTGGGTCCAAGGAAACTTTCCTGGATCCAGACTGGCGCTGGTCATACCACATCGACCTTCCCCGGCACCTATCCAGATGCTGACACTCGCACCAGTGCTGCTACCCATTCTGATTCCCAACTCCGACACAGCGCTAAAGATGCGTCGCTCAACACAGTTCCCTGAGCCATCTGGAGCCTGAGCCCAGGTCCCTGCACCTTGCATGTCGGAGCCTGAGCCCTATTCCTGTGGGCTAGGTCCCAGGGAGGAATAGGAGTCAGAACAACGCATGCTGGAACCACGCATGCCTAAACAATGCAGTTGGAACAATGACCGCGTTGTTACCACGAATACTTTTCCCATAAATGCCTTAACGATTTTTCGTTGTAAACGCATTCCTAAAGGCATGCGTGAACGGCATGCGTGGTTCCAGCATGTGACTCCCCCCACCCCTAACACAATCGTACCCCAATCCCCACCCCACCCCTAACACAATCGTACCCCAATCCCCACCCCACCCCTAAACACAATTCTACCGCTACCCCAATCCCCACCCCTAAAACTTAAACTACCCCAACCCCTCCACCCCCAACCCCACCCCTAAAACTACCACGACCCCCCACCCCCCTAAAACTAAAAATACCCCAACCCCACCCCTAAAACTACAGCGACCCCACCACCCCCAAAACCTAAACTACCTTGACCCCCCACCCCGCCCCTAAAAACAAAAAATATCCCAACCCCTGCCACCGCCCCTAAACCTAAACTGCCACATTCCCCCCTGCCCCTAAAACGAAAAATACCCCGACCACCCCCCCCCCCTCCACCCCGACACTAAAACTAAAAATGGTGCTGCTTGCTTCTGAGTGGGCTGTTTGTCTTGCTGGACGCCCTCTCTGTCTCCTCACGCAATTGGTGACATCCTGGTCCCTCCTGGGCCACAGCAGCATCAAAAACCCTAACCGCGACCCTTGCAGCTAGCAAGGCTTGTTTGCGGTCTTTCTGCACGGAAACACCTCTGCAAGCTTCTTCACGACGTGGGACATCCATCCTCCAAAGGGGAAGTTTCTAGCCCTTGTCGTTCTTGCAGAATCCACAGCTTCTACCATCCGGCGGCAGCTCCTTTGCACCCACAGCTGGCATTTCCTGGGCATCTGCCCACTCCCGACTTGATCATGACTCTTGGACTTGGTCCCCTTGTTCCACAGGTACTCTCGTCCGGAAATCCATCGTTGTTGCATTGCTGGTGTTGGTCCTCCTTGCAGAATTCCCCTATCACGACTTCTGTGCTCTCTGGGGAACTTAGGTGCACTTTGCACCCACTTTTCAGGGTCTTGGAGTGGGCTATTTTTCTAACCCTCACTGTTTTCTTACAGTCCAAGCGACCCTCTACGAGCTCACATAGGTTTGGGGTCCATTCGTGGTTCGCATTCCACTTCTAGAGTATATGGTTTGTGTTGCCCCTATACCTATGTGCTCCCATTGCATTCTATTGTGACTATACATTGTTTGCACTGTTTTCTATTGCTATTACTGCATATTTTGGTATTGTGTACATATATCTTGTGTATATTTGCTATCCTCATACAGAGGGTACTCACTGAGATACTTTGGCATATTGTCATAAAAATAAAGTACCTTTATTTTTAGTATATCTGTGTATTGTGTTTTCTTATGATATTATGCATATGACACCAGTGGTATAGTAGGAGCTTCACACGTCTCCTAGTTCAGCCTAAGCTGCTCTGCTAAGCTACCTTTTCTATCAGCCTAAGCTGCTAGACACCTCTTCTACACTAATAAGGGATACCTGGACCTGGTGCAGAGTGTAAGTACCCCTTGGTACCCACTACAAGCCAGGCCAGCCTCCTACATCCACTTTGAAGGTGATATTTCCTAGCTAATATTAGTGTGAGGAATAAAACAATGTGGCCATGAGGAATTCACTGTCAACCAGCCTAGAGCATTGTTCTTAAAGAGAAGATCAGTTACTTTTGTCAGAGAAGGATATAGGTTCTATATAAAAATATCCTGACAGCATAATGTGATTCTTTACATTTATTTAAAGCTATGTTATACGTCTTGGGAGGAAACAGCTGCCTTCTCCGTTGTTCACTAATACCCTTCCTCAGTTATAGCATTTTAATTGAGGCCTCAGAGACTACCTTGATATCTCCACTGGAGGACTGAAGCTGCCAGTCCCGGCCACGTGGTCGTACCCGGCCGGGCCTAGCGGTATATTCTTCCTCAAAACAAAAACAGAAATACCTTTCCAGAGAACTGCCTGGAGTGCCTGACTGTAATGTAACCAGTGGTTGTGGGTTCCCTCGGGACTGAGGAGCTGTGGAAGGAGTGGGTGAGGCTTGGTGCTGGAGGGCAGCCAGTGCCGAATAAAACCCTCTGACGGTTCCTAGGCAGTCGAAATTTCGGGCCCCCTCGCTAATTATCTCCTAATACGTTTTTAATTTTGCCAACCAACAATTTTCATAAACCAATTTTATTACACAAAACTAAATATTACACGGACTTAGTTTGCACCGAATTTCTTTTTTTTTTTTTTTTTTTTACAAACTGACAGCTGGCAAAAGATGAGCTTTTAAGAGACTGTTATGTGAATCTAATGTCTATGGTTTATGTAATTTAAGTTGTTAATAGGTACGTTCCATTAATGCAGTATTGTCTCTATAGGTTCTATAATGTAAAGTTTTCGTTTCTTTGAGTTGATTCATTTTTTAATATCTTTTGGAAACAATTTAAGAAAGCTTGATTGTAATTATCTTTCAAGATCAAATCACTATTATTTTGAACCATTGTTGTGGGCCTATGGGCGGGTGCCCACTTTGCTTATTTGATTATTCGGCACTGAGTGCAGCAAGCTAACCTAGCGGAAACTCGCTGATTGCTGAGGCCAACTCAATGACTGTCACCTTATTGAAATGATTAGGAGTGTGCAAAATTCAACTAATTTCTTTCTGCGTAATTACTCAAAATTGTTGTAAAATTCAGTGAAATTCCACTTAATTACACAAAAAGCAAATCTGCTATTTAGCACCATATTTTATGAAACACATCCTTGCGTTATTTCTGTGCCCAAGGACGCATTTTGCGCTAAAAAGAAAATAGTGCAAAAAAATAAAAGTTCAGCGAGCAAGAACCTCTGTTCTATTATTCCTGTGCATTCATAATAAATGTTTTCTACCTTGGTGCGATCGATGTAAATCTTTGCGGCAAGTGGTGTGGAATTATACAAAGTGTCATAACGGTGTAATTTCTGGAATTTCGCATAACAAGCATTAGTCGTGAAAGTCTTAAAATGACGTTAGCATAATTTAAATTTCACGCCAGGCCTAGAAATTAGTTGTGGGAATAACGGAGGTAGCTACATTTGTTAGATATATAATGCCACCTAAGGAGACTAATCATAAGGTAGAGAAGGGTGTCTTTTTTTTTTCTCAAGGCCTTCATCCTCTTCTGATCTGTATGGCTTGGACACTGAGCAGTAAGATGGGGAGGATGTTACTCTAATAAAGGGCAAGGCCCTTAAAAGTTCAATGCCTCAGGGGTTACGCAGTCCATGTGGTGCTTTGAAACGAGTATGACTTCATGGGAGGGAGTGCTGGAATTTATGATGACCACATCACAGTAATTTAATAAAGGGGAATCACAGAGGTGGAGAAAAAACTGGGCATCAGAAAGATAGGAGACTACACTCAATAAGACATGAAGAATGTGCCATTTCTAAGATACCCCTCCATGAAACTATTGTGGAACTGTTGGAGAATAGTGTCAAGCTTACAGATATAGGAGCACCCCATCTGATGACATGATTGACTTGAGAGAAGAAATAGAGTGCTTCTTACACTCTGGGGTTTTAGATGGTGAGGGCAAGACCTAAATCACTGATCTGAAAAATAATTGTAAGAACTAGGGGTCCATCTCAGAAAAATTATGGTGCATGCAATTCATTGCTGGAGTTAGGTGGATGAGTGGATATAAAAAGCAGTGGTGAAATGTAGAAATCTGGTCGTGGATAGCTCCAGAATGCATATACACCCAGGTCAAACTCCTGCAGCATTGGTTAGAATGCAGCAATGGAGAATGAGTTAGGAGCTATGATGCTGGGAATGAGGTCTCCATCCATGTTTAATTTGTAAAAGAAAGAGTGCTGGTACCCAAAGTGCTTAGAATCCCGACCGCCGCTATTAAATGTCAGCTTACGGAACATACCAAGGCTGCATAGCCCTGAATCCACCTCAGACCTCTTTAATCCACTGCCACACACTCCCTGAGTCTTATCTCACTCTTGCAGGTTCCTGTTTTCTCCCTTTATGATGGTTTTTGTGTCTTTCTCTTCCTCCATCTTTCCCGTTTGTGTGTTTTTTCCTCTCTTGCGCTCAAGAAATGTCTGAGGAAAAAATAAGTGCCTGTAACCAAAAATGAGTGACGTAGCTATCATTGGTTCAAATTAAGCACTGCCTTCATGTGGCTTCTGATTATGCTGACGGTTCACGATTAATGTAGGACATTCATGCTCTTTAATCCTAGTGCACAGATATAGAATACGCTGAGTACACAGCAACTAACTTTTACTCTTACCCTAACAGTCTGAGCTCCATTTCTAATACTGTTGATGCAGGGGACAAGTTCAGAGACTAGAGATAAACTCAGTGATGATAAATCAAGTTTGTATAATAGTGGTACAATTGTGAGACTCCTGATACACTTGAGAGACTATTAGATCATGCAGCAGAGCATTTTGGTTTGTATATTTGAATTTTTAAAGGTGCCTATAAATGTTATGTGTTCTTTTTCGCTCTGTTTTATTTTTCTAATAAAAGGCTTTAAACTAGTATAGTTTCATATCTATAGCACAATATCTTCAGTTTCTAATGAGTAAGCTTCCAATTCTGTCAGCAGCTGTCAATGCTGTCACAGCTTCTGCAGACCTGATGTGAGATCTGACCACCATTTTGCTTGTAAACATTAATATTGGTATTTTTCTATGGAGATATGAAGAGATATGTTTTTAAAGAGTACCTGCTTTAGGTAGATCTGCTAGATGTAGATTCAACAAGTGTCGCAAATACTTTTTGTGTTAAAATCCACCTAGAAAATGATCTATTCTCATGGTAACCCTATCTGTGTCTATGTATCAAAAAAGGCATTGCTATTAGGAATGCTAACAAACCAGGGGTTATTCCCATACCATCTCTTGGACCACAAGGAAAAGGAATCCAAAGAGTCAAAATGAACTGTATAGTCAATGAAGCATATATTTAGCCTCTATTTTAAGTTTTGGGAATATTGTTTTTGCTGAATCGACTAAAACATCAGCCTAGTCAATTGCACAGCAGTTGTGTCCGAGACTTCCTGGCACTGCTTGACACATGGCTATTGGATTGTTCCCAGGTGTTAATTCTTATAAGCAGACAAGAAAAACTTTGCTTATGTTGTTGACGCAACATAATTAGGTGACAAGAACATGGTGAATCTTCCAAATGAGAACCATAATGGCACCGATCCAGGAAAGTGGATCCTTAGCATGCATGAATGGAACAAAATAAACCAAACCATTTTTTGCATGCCAGGGTTCATATTTAGCATTCCCATTGAGACCACTTTCTTAGTACTGCCTTATAGTATTTCCTGCTTCTTCCTTTCAGTCTTATGTTTATACTCTTCGTTGCACTGATTATACTCTTCAGAAGAAAAGTCCAAAGAGCATCCCTTTTTAATAGACAAAGATAATACTGCGCACATGCCTTAGCCTTTTCAGATTCTCCATGCTGCGCAGAAGCTTTTCTAGAGCAAATAACAAAGTGAAGTAAGGAAAGAAGCTTAAAGAGCCAATAATGCTAGAGCTACAGTTGTAATACAAGACTTGAAATTTGTGTTGTATGGGTGAGAGGTACTGGTAGACGAAAAGAAACCATAGACAGTTTGTGATAGTGGGGCAGTGAAATAATTGAGGGTCCAATTTGGAGTTTGTGAGACTGGGTATTCTGTAGCTAGTGGGACAGAGTACCCTGTTTGTAAGGAAATGCCTCCTTGGCATTGTTACCCTCTAACTCTTTGCCTTTGCTGATGCTAAGTTTTGATTGAACGTTTGCTGGGACCCTGCTAACCAGGCCCCAGCACCAGTGTTCTTTCCCTAAACTGTACCTTTGTCTCCACAATTGGCACAACCCTGGCACTCAGGTAAGTCCCTTGTAACTGGTACCCCTGATACCAAGGGCCCTGACGCCAGGGAAAGTCTCTAAGGGCTGCAGCATGTCTTATGCCACCCTGGGGACCCCTCACTCAGCACATGCACACTGCCTCACAGCTTGTGTGTGCTGGTGGGGAGAAAATGACTAAGTTGACATGGCACTCCCCTCAGAGTGCCATGACAACCTCACACTGCCTGTGGCATAGGCAAGTCATCCATCTAGCGGGCCTTACAGCCCTAAGGCAGGGTGCACTATACCACAGGTGAGGACATATGTGCATGAGCACTATGCTCCTACAGTGTCTAAGCAAAACCTTAGATATTGTAAGTGCAGGGTAGCCATAAGAGTATGTGGTCTGGGAGTTTGTCAAACACAAACTCCACAGTTCCATAATGGCTACACTGAAATCTGGGAAGTTTGGTATCAAACTTCTCAGCACAATAAATGCACACTGATGCCAGTGTGCAAATTATTGTAACAAAAAAACACCCAGAGGGCATCTTAGAGATGCCCCCTGAATACCAATCCGACTTCTAGTGTATGCTGACCAGTTTCTGCCAGCCTGCCACACACCAAACATGTTGCTGGCCACATGGGGAGAGTGCCTTTGTCACTCTGTGGCCAGGAACAAAGCCTGTACTGGGTGGAGGTGCTTCTCACCTCCCCCTGCAGGAACTGTAACACCTGGCGGTGAGCCTCAAAGGCTCACCTCTTTTGTTACAGTGCCCCAGGGCATCCCAGCTAGTGGAGATGCCTGCCCCTCCGGCTACTGCCCCCACTTTTGGTGGCAAGGCTGAAGGAGTTAATGAGAAAAACAAGGAGGAGTCACCCACCAGTCAGGACAGCCCCTAAGGTGTCCTGAGCCGAGGTGACCCCTACCTTTAGAAATCCTCCATCTTGAGTTTGGAGGATTCCCCCAATAGGATTAGGGATGTGCCCCCCTCCCCACAGGGAGGAGGCACAAAGAGGGTGTAGCCACCCTCAAGGACAGTAGCCATTGGCTACTGCCCTCCCAGACCTAAAACACACCCCTAAATTCAGTATTTAGGGGCTCCCCAGATGCCAGAAAATCAGATTCCTGCAACCTGAAGAAAGAAGAAGGACTGCTGACCTACAAGCCTGCAGAGAAGGAGGAAGACGACAACTGCTTTGGCCCTAGCCCTACCGGCCTGTCTCCAACTTCAAAAACCAGCGACGCATCCGACCGGGACCAGCGACCTCTGAAACCTCAGAGGACTGCCCTGGACTAAAGGACCAAGAAACTCCCATGAACAGCCGCCCTGTTCAAAACCAGCTACTTCTTTGCAACAAAGAAGCAACTTTCCAAGACTGCACGTTTCCCGCCGGAAGCGTGAGACTTCTCACTCTGCACCCGATGCCCCAGCTCGAGATTCAGAGAACCAACACCTCAGGGAGGACTCCCTGGTGACTGCGAGCCCGTGAGTAACCAGAGACAACCTCCTTGAGCCCCCACAGCGATGCCTGCAGAGAGAATCCAGAGGCTCCTCCTGACCGCGACTGCTTGTAACAAGGGACCCGACGCCTGGAACCAACACTGCACCTGCAGCCCCCAGAACCTGAAGGAACTGAACTTCAGCGCAGGAGTGACCCCCAGGCGACCCTCTACCTTGCCCAGGTGGTGGCTGTCCCTAGAAGCCCCTGTGCCTGCCTGCACCGCTAGAGGCCCCCCCGGGTCCCTCCATTGAAACCAGTACAAAACCCGACGCCTGCTTTGCACACTGCTCCCGGCTGCCCCTGTGCCACTGAGGGTGTGTTTTGTGTGCCTACTTGTGTCCCCCCAAGTGCTCTACAAACCCCCCCTGGTCTGCCCCCGAGGACGCAGGTACTTACTGCTGGCAGACTGGAACCGGAGCACCCCTGTTCTCCATAGTCGCCTATGTCTTTTGGGCACCTCTTTGACCTCTGCACCTGACCGGCCCTGAACTGCTGGTGTGGTAACTTTGGGGTTGCCTTGAACCCCCAACGGTGGGCTGCCTATGCCCCAGAACTGAGACTTGTAAGTGTTTTACTTACCTCCTAATCCAACCTTTACTTACCTCCCCCAGGAACTGTTGATTTGTGCATTGTGTCCCCTTTGAAAATAGCTTATTGACATTTTTACAAAGACTGTATATGATATTGCTTTTATTCAAAGTTCCTAAAGTATCTAAGGGAAGTACCTTACATTTAAAGTGTTTACTGTAAATCTTGAACCTGTGTTTCTTAAAATAAACTAAGAAAATAAATGTTTCTATATAAAAACCTATTAGCCTGGAGTAAGTCTTTGAGTGTGTGCTCCTCATTTATTGCCTGTGTGTGTACAACAAATGCTTAACATTACCCTCTGATAAGCCTACTGCTCGACCACACTACCACAAAAGAGAGCATTAGAATAATCTAATTTTGCCACTATCTTACCTCTAAGGGGAACCCTTGGACTCTGTGCACACTAGTTCTTACTTTGAAATAGTATATACAGAGCCACCTTCCTACACCTGTCTACCATACCCCCGGTCTGCATCCTTCATTTAGAGACAGGCGCACCTTAAGTTTTCTGCCAACGGAGCCTCCACTGACTCTGCCAACGTAAAACTTCCTCTGTCAATATTACAAAGTAGGGGCTGTTACAGGAAGGCCATTACACCAGCTGCCCTATCAAGGGTAGACAGTAAAATGTGTTTTACTTTTCCTGTATGAGACGACCAGGAAAGTCCTGACAGTGAGGGAATACAAAAATTTTTTACCCCACACGTGGGTGAAACTCCCACAGTGTGAGGGTCATTCATTTTTTGTATTCCTGAAACTCACTTGGGATTTTGTTTCGGAAAAGCAAACAAAAAAAAGTTTTTAAGTTTGGTGAAAGGCCATCAGAACCAACGGCAGTGTCCACCAGCCGTCTTGCTCCTTGAAAAGAGCCAATGTGGTAGGTTCCTTTCAAATTACAGAAATGTTCACTGGGCCAGGGGTCATCTCTAAATGTCCCTCAAAAATAATGCCCACCACCACCCTAACGGATGGAGTACTGTCTGTCAAGTTCTAAATCAGACCCTTAGATTTGATTTGGAGCAATATTTGGCTGGTTATGAGATCAGCACAATTTGTATGGTGAGAGATCATTCAGAGGAGTGGTATTGACCAAATGGTGAGGATCAATATTGATGTTCTAAATGGTAAATAGTGTTTTGTACTTTAACGGATGACTTCATTTGACGTTATACTTCATATTATTCTGTCAGAGGTGAAGTATGATTATAAATGTAAAAAACAGTAATTGACACTCCTATTCCTAATGCAGGAAAGAAGCAACAGTTCCCACCTACGATCTGCCTCTTCGCCATCACTGAATGCAGCCTCCGTCCATGGGCAGCATGACTTTGGGGCCCTCAAGGTACTTCGGCAGCTCCAGGGCCGGGTGAAAGAGCTGCGGGCAGAGAACACGGTTTGTCATGGTGGGAGCATGGAAGACTTGAGCACTCTTAGAGGAGATCTGAGGAACTCGTCCAGAGAAAAGGTGAGTGTAGTACTTTAGGAAATTGAGAAGAATGTCTTCCAGTGGATTCTAGAAAATTAGAAAATGACTGCAGATAGACATAGAGGAAAAGTTGCTAACATCCTCCCCCATAGCTGATAATAGTATTGTAACAGACACTTTCTGGACTTCAATCCCACTTAATAAAAAGTTATGTTTCTGATTAATTTTATTACCTTTAATATTTTCTGTATTTGGAATATTCTGGCCCCGGGCTGGGACAAACAGAACATTTATCAGTGTGTTTCTACACTATTAAGGCCACATAATATCATTGGTTGTTTACTGCCACGCATGTCTTTGACTGGGCATAATTACATAATCTAGCTTTAAAGATGCATCTGTGCCCGTATCCCTCATTTACCTTTATGGTGCCACCTTTATAAGGGCATAGCCATTTGCAATTTTAGAGGTCACACAAGTTTAAATTATTTTTTAATTGGCATTCTTTTTGCCCTTCAGATTAGCAATGGTTCCTGGGGTTTAGATATTATAAGAGATACCAGAAGGTAATAGTAAAACGTGCTCCACTGACCTCTTTATGAAGTGTTTAAACGTCTGTTATGACATCTGGGATTGTGAAGTTTGTCATAGTCTGCCCTTTAAAGACTGGCATTCTTGAGAGAGAAAAAAAATATAACGCCCAGATCTAAGTATTAAGTTTGCTCGCGTAGAACCAAGCAACCCCCACCTTCCTAGAAAGGAACTGGAGTGTGACAATCTAGAATGTCCTGCAGCAGCAGGTTCTGGAGACATGTAAAAATAAACATCTGACCAAACTGTGGTCTTTGCACCATACAGGGGTAGGATGGTGTTGGGTGAAGTCAGCTTGTACCTCAAATTGAGCAGATCCATCTCAGACAGCACAGTTCACAGTTGTGAATCTAACATATTGATGAAAAAGAAAGAAACGTGGCTTCTTCAACACCTAATATGCATGTTTAACAGCACAGACCTGGGAGACCTGGGATGATGTTTTGGAGTGATGATTTGATTTATTTGTTTGATATTCATTTTATCCACAGCCGCATCATATGCACTTTTGCCATCTCAACAGATATTCAGTAAATGCCCTGGAGGAGTTCTTATCTAATCTTCCATATCGTCTGGCTTCTTATAGAATTAAGGTGCCACAAAGTCTATTGATTGGACCAACCACTTAAACTATGGATCTCATTATTGATTTTAGGGCTCTGCGTTTAATTATTGCAACATCAAGTGTGTCAGCAGTCTCTGAAAGGCACTTATGGGGACCTAGGAAGCCAGAGTCCATACAACATCATATGGACAAAATAATATTGAAGGTTACACAAGGGATAGCAGACCCTATACATGAACCATATATTAGTGACTGCAGTTTGTACTAGTTCGAAAATAGAAGTCTACTCAGCCCAGTGCCTTTATGGATTGTGAGGCCGTATCACTTTCAAGACATAAGTGGCTTGGGCACGTCATCAGTGATTGTTCTTTAGAATAGCATTTTATTAACTAGTACTTCCTGTAGGTGAAAGGCACTTTCAGTAGGTTGGAGTTGAAACTACTAGTGACTATGAAGGATGATGTTCCTGAGGGGGTTAGCAATTTGGTGCTGCAATGACCAAAACACGAAAGGCAATTTCTGTCACTTCCAGCAACCTTTGAGATTCCTCATGAGGACAACTGGGAAAAGCCAGCTATTTTCATTCCTCTTTTTTACAAAAAATGGATGATCAATTTTTATCCACTTACTCAGCTTCAAGTTATTTGGTGGGTTTACTAGGTTTAATGCCTTAATTTTCTCTCAGAGTATTTGCATAAGGGTGTTCAGCACTTTGTTACAAGTTGTTTACTTTTTATGCCCTCTGATGAGAAAGGATATTGATCATTTACTTGAGAATGAGATATTGGAACAGGTGCTGTTGAATGAATTTGAGACATTAAAATATATCATCTAGCCAAGTCAGGATTTTTCTCTTGGTGAGACCATAGCTAAGAAGTTGCTATTTAGAGGTAAAGGTGGCCCATACATTCACTTGAAATATTTAATGATTAAAGAAAAACAGCTCAATTTTTTACATTTCAGGGATTCCATCGTTTTTCGTTGTAGTGGTGAATTCCAAACTGATGTGTCCAACGCTTTTTCAAAGACTGCCTCAGAATTAGGGAACTCTGAGGGGCTTAAGAAAAAGGGTATGCTACTCCTTAACATTCAACCACGTCTGTCTGTAACTGCTGGCTGGAGTACGTCATTTTGATACCCATTTAAAACACATGCAGCCTGATGTAGAGTTTGGTGGATGGGTTACTCCGTACAAATGTGACAGATATCCAGTCCGCCGTATTACGATGCCCATAGGATATAATAGGATCGTAATACTGCAGTCTGGATATCCGTCACATTTATGATGGAGTAACCCTTATCCGCCAAACTCTAAATCCGGCCCATAGTCCCATGGGGAAAATGTAATCTTAGAACAGAGGATCTGGTAGGTTGTAAAGGAGTACAGCACTCCGTTGAAGAGGTTGCCATTAAATTCATCACCTTAAAAAACCAATAGCCATTTTAATTTGCCCCAGGGACCCTATCTCCCGGAGCCAGTTCCAAAAAGAAAAGGGTGAGGGGGGCAGTGTGGCACCCCCCTCCCCATGCCTTAAAAAGCCCCAGCAACCCCACCCACCTGGGCCAAATATAATTAAATAGGGGAGGGGGTGTTCAGCCTAACTCTCCAAACCTTCTCGGGCCCTGGGGACTCCACCTCCTGGCCCAAAATCTAAGAGGAGGAGGGCGTGCAGTCACCCTCCTCGAGCCTTATTAGCACCCAGGGATCCCATCCTCCAGGGCCAAATATAATAAAAATTGACAAGGGTGGCTTGCGGTCCCCCTCCTGGGCCCTGAAGACCCCAATCCCTGTGGCCAAATCTAAGGAGGGGGGGGTGCAGACCCCTTCCTGAACCCTAATAGGCCCCTGGAACCCAACCCGGGGCCAAATATATTTAAAAAAGGGATAGCTCCCCTCTCCCCCCGCCGAGCTTCTTTTGGCCGTGGGGCTGTCTGTTTTTCCAAAAAAAGGGGGGTCCTCAAGGTATCCCCTTCCATGAGCCATATTAGGCCCTAAGAACCCCATCCCCCAGTGCCACATGATATTATAAGGGGAGTGTGGCAGGTGGCCTGCCCAGATGGCTTCCCACATGATACAGGAGCTGGCCTTGTTCAGTCCGGAGGGCACAGCTGCTTTTTGCATGCTCCTTCCCGGCAGAAGCAATATTTGTTTTATTTCCCTGCCTGCATCAGTGCAGCCAAGGAAAACGAACACAACTCTGCTCCCAGCTGGCAGGAGCATTTCTAAGTCTCCAGCCTGAAGGGAGCAGACTTAATGTTTGCTCCTGTTTGGCATGAGATTTAAAAATGCTCCCGCCATAGGGAAGTGAACACATTTTCCCTGCCTGCGCTAGTGCATCCAAGGAAACTATTGTGCCCTGGGGGTTGGCTCTTGGGACACAGTAAGTAAGCCCAGGGAATTGGGTCCCTTGGGGCCATTAAAGTCTCAGGTAAGGGGGGCTGTATGGCCCTGCTTCCCTAATAATTTAGCCCTGAGGTATGGGGTCTCGAGGGGTCTCTAGAGCTCTGGAAGTAGCCTGCACGGCCTCCTCTTCTTCTTCTTTTTTTTTTTTTTTTTTTCTTTATATATTTTTGCCTTAGGGAATGGGGTCCCTGGGGCCCTGAATAGTCTGGGAAGGGGATGTATCTGTGTGTGTGTATATATATATCTATCTATCTATCTCTCGGACACAATATATATATATTTTTTTGCTGCAACCCTGCGGGACTCCAGCACTCCCTCCCGTGGGAGTCTGACTCCCGTGGAAGTGAGATGGCCCAAGGGGAAAAAAGCTCCCTGGGCCAATCAAAATACTGTTTTTAAACTGCCTTTCTTGCAGGAGTCCCTTCAACCCAGCCACCCAGATTTACAAATATTTTTGAACCTTAATTTCTCACCTCCCCCTGCAGGAACTGTAACACCTGGCGGTGAGCCCCAAATGCTCAAGCCTCTGGTTACAGTTCCCCAGGGCACTCCAGCTAGTGAGTTGCCCATCCCCTGGGCAAAGCCCCACCTTTGGCAGCAAGTCTGGCACTAAAATTAGGGAAAACAGGGAAGAGTGACCACCTCAGCCAGGACCACTCGTAGGGTGTCCAGAGCTGAGGTGACCCCCTCCCTGCAGAATCCTGCATCTTGGTTTGGAGGACAGGGACCACTAGGTTAAGGTTTGTGTCCCCCTCCCCAAAGGGAGTGGACACAAGGAGGGTGTAGCCACTCTCAGGGACAGTAGCCATTGGCTTCTGCCCTTTGACCCCTGAAATGCCCCTAAATCCAGATTCCTGACGACTTCACAAGAAGAAGGACTGCATAGCTGAAACCCCTGCAGAGAAGAAGGATGATACAAACTTACTTTTACCCCAGCCCTACCGGCCTGTCTCCTGCTCAGAGAACCTGCACAAAGAAAGCAATGCATCCAGTGGGACCAGCAACCTCTGCCAAGCTCCAGAGGACTGCCCTGCAGCACAGAGGACCAAGAACTCCAGAGGACAGCGTCCCTATCCACAAAGAATCAACAACCAAGGGACTCCAGAGCCTCCCCGGGTCCGTGAGTCCTGACCATCCTGCACCTGACGCATTTGGCCGGTGACCAGGTAGCCCAACCAGCTAGAGAGAGTCGGCAGGTGATTGTGAGCAAGTGCCCAGCCTGGGTTGACCTCTCCACCCCTCCACGACGCCACCTGTAGAGGGAGTCCCGAGAACCCCCCTGACCGCGAAAGCTCCGGATGAAGATATCCGAGACCTAAAAGACCACTGCATCTGCAGCCCCTAAGACTTGAAGAACACAACCTCTGGTGTAGCTACGAACAGCAGGCGGCCTTACTCCCTGTCCAACCTGTGGTTTGTCCAAGCCGACAACCTGGACCTCGCATGCAGCAGAGAGTCTGAAGAGGCATTTGGGGGTGCTCCTGAAGGGAGTGGTCTAGGTGTTTCCCAACCAAGTGAGGTAGGAGAGGATTGTAGTGTCCCAGGTAGGTCCCAGAGCCTAGCCTGTACCATAGGGCCACCTGTTGAGGGAAGCCCCGCAGTGTCAGACGAACTTAGGGGGGTGACTGTAGCCAGCATCCCAACAGTTCTGGTGTCTGCCAGTACCACTCCTAGTGAGGGGGTGCAGAAGTCCAGACAGAGGGTTGAGAGGGGGTTGCGGACCCCAGTGGAGGACTGGAGAGTCAGGGGTTAGCTCTGAGAGCAGATCCCCCCCAGGAATGACCCATGTGAAACCGTTTCTGGTTTGGGGGAGATCCAAACTGTCGGATGGGCCGAGGTCAGGAGACCTGCGCCCACCAGACTCTTGTGTGGCCCTTGGGGACGGTGTGTCCCTTGTGGGGGGGTGAGTGTGCCCCCCAGGAAGTCCTGGCATGCCAGGCAATTGTCCAACCTCAGGGTGTTGACTCTGGGTTGGATGGCCAGGTTCAGAGGTTAAACTCTGACCTGGTGGGGGGTAGGTGTGCCCCCCAGGAAGTCCTGGCGTGCCAGGCAATTGTTCAACCTCAGGGTGGTGACTCTGGTTTGGATGGTCAGATGCAGAGGTTAAACTCTGACCTGGTGGGGGGTAGGTGTGCCCCCCAGAAAGTCCTGGTTTGCCAGGCAGTGATCCAGTCTGAGGGTACAGACCCTGGGCTGGAAGGCCAGGTTCAGGGTGTCCCCCTGGACCTGGAGGGGGAGGGGCTACTGATAACAGTGCCCCTACCATGTTGTCTTCTGAGGAGGTCACTCCTAGTTGGAGGGCGCTGGACCCCAAAAGGGAGGGCAGGGGGAGGGAAGCCTCACCCCAGGCCCTAGTCCAACCTGAAGGTACAGACCCCAGGTTGGAGGGCCAGTTGCAGGTTAACAGCCCTGCATTGGTGGAGGAATGGTACAGGGCGACTTCTATAAGCACCCTGACCATGTTGGACTCTGGGGGTACCGCTCCAGGAGGGAGTGTACAGAGCCCCAGAGGGGAGGACCAGGTTCAGGCTGTCATCCCTGACCTGGTGGAAGGGAGAGTGGTTAAAGGGTGCCCAGCACCTGGGGCTACCGCCCCCCACTCTCCACAGCCACAGTGGTGGGAGAGCTTTGAGAGGCCTGGGGCCTGGCTCTCATCCCTGGCAGCTGTCAGTAACCACTGTGGCTTGCTGTCCGGGTGGACAGAGTTATCCCTGGGGAGGGGACAAGTGTCACACCCCGGGGGTAGAGTGGGCAACACCACTGTGTTGGTCCTGGTGGTACTATCCTGCTCCTGGGATACATCTGTGAGCAAAGTAAGGTTAGGTGCTGCACAGATGGGATCCGCAGGTAAGGAGAAAGTTTCCCCATGGGTTGGCTTAGTGGGCCCTGAGAGTATGGACAGAGGGATCCAATTGGAGTCAGGGAGGCGAAGAACTGGAGCATGCCCCTGCTGTTGTGGGCCTGGGTCCTTATTCGGACGCCTCAAACAGGGAAGTACATCAGGATAGTGATTGTTCTCCCCTTGCTTTAGGCTGGTAGGGGGGTCATGTTTGACCTGGCCTTTTGACAGGGACAGCCCCAAACTTTTTGCCTCCTTCCTCCTATTTTTTCTGACCTGTTGTTGTTGGCTTTTGACCTCTGGGCACTTTACCACTGCTAACCAGTGCTAAAGTGCATATGCTCTCTGTGTAACTTGTACTATTGATTGGTTTATCCATGATTGGCTATTTAATTTACTTATAAGTCCCTAGGGGAGTGCACTATATGTGCCTAGGGCCTGTAGATTAAATGCTGCTAGTGGGCCTGCAGCATTGGTTGTGCCACCCACTTCAGTAGCCCCTTAACCTTGTCTCAGGCCTGCCATTGCAAGGAGTGTGTGTGCAGTTTCACTGCCACTTCGACTTGGCATTTAAAAGTACTTGCCAAGCCTAGAACTCCCCTTTTTCTACATATAAGTCACCCCTAATGTGCACCCTAGGTAACCCCTAGAGCAGGGTGCTGTGTGGGTAAAAGGCAGGACATGTACCTGTGTAGTTATATGTCCTGGTAGTGTAAAACTCCTAAATTCATTTTTACACTACTGTGAGGCCTGCTCCCTTCATAGGCTAACATTGGGGTTGCCCTCATACATTGTTGAAGTAGCAGCTGCTGATCTGAAAGGAGCATGAAGGTCATATTTAGTATGGCCAGAATGGTAATACAGAATCCTGCTGACTGGTAAAGTCGGATTTAATATTACTATTCTAGAAATGCCACTTTTAGAAAGTGAGCATTTCTTTGCACTTAAATCGTTCTGTGCCCTTCAATCCACATCTGGCTAGGTTTAGTTGACAGCTCCTTGTGCATTCACTCAGACACACCCCAAACACAGGGTACTCAGCCTCACTTGCCTACATCTGCATTTTGAATGGGTCTTCCTGGGCTGGGAGGGTTGAGGGCCTGCCCTCACACACAGGACTGCCACACCCCCTACTGGGACCCTGGCAGACAGGACTGAACTGAAAGGGGGCCTGGTGCATTTCTTAGACACTCTTTGAAGTCACCCCCCACTTCAAAGGCACAACTTAGTATAAAACAGGGCCTCTGCCCTACCTCATCAGACACTTGCTGGAGAAGAAACCTGAACCAGAAACTACATCCTGCCAAGAAGAACTGCCTGACTGCTCAAAGGACTCACTTGTCTGCTTTCTCCAAAGGATTGCTGCCTTGCTGTTGGCCTGCTGCCTTGCTGAACTCTTGTCTGGCTGTAAAAGTGCTCTCCAGTTTTTTCCGCGGCGAGAAAAACGGCGCACACCGACGCTGATCGACGTGACCCCTTCGGGACGACCAGAACTTCGACGCACGGCCTCGCAAGGACAACGCCGCCCGACCTCCAGTGGAGAAATCGACGCGACTCCTGCTGTGAGAGCGAAACTTCGACGCACAGCCCGGCGGAACGACGCGCAGCCGGAAAACAAGC
This sequence comes from Pleurodeles waltl, assembly GCF_031143425.1. Classification (NCBI taxonomy): domain Eukaryota; kingdom Metazoa; phylum Chordata; class Amphibia; order Caudata; family Salamandridae; genus Pleurodeles; species Pleurodeles waltl. Next base: position 738,681,910 of record NC_090450.1, on the reverse strand, counting down.
AGGAGAATCCACGCACATACCCGGGACATCTGGTAATCCCCGCGACCCATAGAAAGAGACTGTCCGCACGCTGGAAAATTACGCACGGCTTCCCCGCGTGAAAAATAACGACGCAAGTCTGTGTGTGCTGGGGAGAAATCGACGCACACACCATTTTTCCACGTATCTCTTCTTCTGCGGCCCTTTGCGGAGATTTTCCACTCCAAACCAGGTACTTTGTGCTTGAAAGAGACTTTGTTTGCTTTTTAAAGACTTAAGACCCTTTATATCACTTTTCAGTGATATCTTTACAAATTCATATTGCATCTTTGATCGTTTTTACCTGCAAATACCCAGATAAATATTATTTATTTTTCTAAACACTGTGTGGTGCATTTTTGTGGTGCTATATTATGGTATTGTATGATGTATTGCACAAATGCTTTACACATTGCCTTCTAAGTTAAGCCTGACTGCTCGTGCCAAGCTACCAGATGGTAGGCACAGGCTAATTTTGGATTGTGTGTGACTTATCCTGACTAGAGTGAGGGTTCTTGCTTGGACCGAGGGTAACCTGACTGCCAACCAAAAACCCCATTTCTAATATATATATATATATATATATATACTTTAGCCTCTGTTAAGCCTCTGGGGAACCCCTGGACTCTATGTACAATATATCTCATTTTGATATAGTATATACAGAGCCAGATTCTTACTATCTCTCTCTCTCTATAGATTATATGTGTTTGTACATATAGTCGTCAGTAATGTTATCAATGATGTCTCTGGACATGTCATGAGTTTTATAATATTTGAGGTTGTAAGCAGGGAATGGCGAGGGAGCAAGTTATACTTAATTGAAATAACTAACTGTTGAATTTTAGGGCTTTTTTTGTTTAAAACGTCTTGTTTACAATGACATTTTCATCTAACTATGATGCCACTCTAGCCTTTGGATTTGTTCAGTGAATTTGTATGTTTTTTTTTTAATGTAGAGTAATATTTTATTACTATGTGTAAGACTATTCCTCCTTCGGCTGAACGCAGAGGGGGGCATGGACTGGCCTGTGGCCAGGCCTCCTCTCAACCCCCAGCTGTAGGGCCTACTGCCTGTTCATGGCAACCCACTGCAGAGACTCAGCCCCCCCATTTTTTTCTTTTATACATTTTAGCAATTCCGCAAGACTCTTGCAGGAGCCATTGCGTCTTCCTGCGGGACTCCCGTGGGATCGCAGAAACCCAAACATTTGTTTATTTTTTAAATTGACCCTTGGTGGGGTCCCTGTGCCTCCTATACACACACACACACACACACACACACACACACACACACACACACACACACACACACACACAATGTCAGGGTCCCCCTACATCCTTGTTCCTATTTAACGTATTACATATTAAACCTCATGTACTGAAATGGCAGCTGCAGCATTTTTCTTCCTGTTTCGGATAACCAATTAGAGGGTGAGCTCCTCCTGGACTTTGCGGGTGTGAGACAGCTGATGGAGAAAAAGAAAAGCCAGCTCGACCAATCACATGGCTCCATTTTATAAAGCTGTGTGATCAAGGGACTCTCATGAGCTTCCCAACTGTCCATATATTGAAAGTTTTTCGACCTTATTTCTCAAACACTACTGAATAAATTTACACTGAATCAGAAAGCGCATGTTTCTGCACCAAGATCTAGATTTCTGCCAAAGTTGGTGTTATTCGGTTCAGTCTTTTTTGTGGTCTCCCTGTTCAATTTTCCAATGGAAAATTGCTTTGGGAAATTTTGTTTTGGACTGCCCCACCCCCACCTTGTCTTTCGGCACCTCCCTTTGATGGACCACCCTAAAACTTTCCAAGAAGGAGCTGAGGTGTCTGAACTTTTTTGGGAAAGGTTAGTGAAGATTCATCAAACAGCACCAAAGTTATTAGCAAAGAAAGAAAAAATGCTTGTCCTATGATAACTGGGTGCTAACTATAACTACTCAGTGGCGACTGCCACTGGGTAACATATATCCATCCATCCTACTGGTGGTCGCCAGTAGGTAGCGTTGTTTGGCTTGCCTATATCTTTAGCTCCATTTGACGAATCTTCACAAAACTTTCCAAAAAAAGTGTGCCAGTGATTCTTGTTGGGCAAGGAAAGTTTCGAGGTGATCCCTCATGCGGGGGCCGAGGAAAATAAGGTGGGGGTGTTAAAACATGCATTTCCCATGTTAATTCCCATAGGAGTTTTGAACACAACTACAGCCCGAACCGCTGGACGGAATTACGCCAAATTTGGCAAAAAGGTATGTTTCATTATGCAGATCATGCTTTTGCATATTTGGTGTCAATCCAGTCAGTAGGTTTTGAGATACTAAAGGGGAAATAAATTTGTATATCTAGGGCCGCAAATCATTCACAATGTTTTCGTGATTATCGTAGTGAATTCATGAATGCGTGTGCTAACAGGAATGCTGTGATTGGCCGGCCGCAACCTGACTAGAAAATTGCAGCTGCCATTTTAGGTAACAGGACATAGTCCTCGGGACTGAAAAACAAAATGAAAAGTGGAATAAGGGTGCAGGGTGGAGGTATCCTGACCCTAGGGCTGTGATATAGGTGTTTTTGAGGTTCAAATTATGACCTTAAAAACATTTTTTTCACAGGTTGTGATATTCGCGAATATGTTGACATACTCAGTGCACCCCCACCCCGTTTAACATCACAAAGAATTCGCGAATATTGGTGAAATTGTTTTTTGTTTTTTTTAAATCACTCATTTATACACTAAATCATTCACTCATAGAAACACTCATGCACCCACCCACAGACCCACTCAGAGAGCAACTATGTCACAATGCTTAGTGCTGCCCCCTGTGTAACAGTGCGAAGAATTCGGGAATATCAGTTGTAATGAATTTGCAAAAAAGAAATTTAAAAAAAACATTCAACAACTCATTCATACACTAATTGATTCTGTCATATATGCACCTATCTCATATCACACACCCACTCAGACACTCATGCACCCACTCAGACCCACTCATAGACTCACACAGCTACTTATACTCTCAAGCACCTACTCGGAGATCCACTGACATAGAGAGGCCCTTTGGCAACCCCCGCCATGCACAGAGGTTGGGTGGTTACTAGGGTTGGCCACAGGTTCTGGGTTTAGGTGGTTATAAGGATTGGCCCTGTGGCAGTGGTTGGATTACCGTATAGTTCGTAAAATTACTTTACATTTAAAAAGCCATAGAAATTCACTGAAAAAAACAAAGGTTACAGGGACTTATAGTTAGGTTCTGAATTTACTCCATGCACAGCTAATTACTCCACATATTATATCATTGATGACACCTTCTGTGGCATCATTGATATTATTACTACAGCAATAGCAATACAATTGTTGATGAGAAAACTGTGCATGGAACAATTTGTGGCAAAACAATTTGTTTTTCATAATTTTGGCCCCACCAGGGTGACTTTGGGACCTTCCCTCTATAGATATCTATATTTATTTTTCCTTTATCTGATAGAGACTTCTAGCTCCTTACCTCAGAATTCCCCAGCGTCAGCTTGGAATCCAGAACTTTTACTGAGCAGTACCCTTGTGCGCACCGTTGGGTGGCATCGTTCAGATCCACGTGGCATCGTCCGCATCATTGGAGCCATTTGTGACGTCACCTATAAAGGCACCGCTGAGGCACGCGTACGTCGGTTCTTTTTCTTCCGTGCCGGTTAGCTTAGTCTGTGTAGGATGTAATCTAGGAAGACTATGTTTAAGCAGTGTCACGCCTGCCATTGCTCCATATCGGTAACCAACCCCCATAAGGTATGTCAATGGTGTCTGGACCAAGACCACAACTTGAAGTCATGTTTCTACCGCCTGGCCAAGGCTCTGAAAGCTTTGAGGGAGCAGTCCCTGAAGCTCATGGCAGCCTGGCAGTCAATGTCAGTCGGCGCAACTCCTTGGAGGTCATGGTCTCGATCGAGGAGGAGGTCGCGGAACCGCTCCAGGAGCTCCAAGTCCTCTTCTTCTCACTCGAGATCCTCCAGGCACTTGGGAAGAGGCACAAGAAGAACTCCAAGCGGACTGCGACTTCACCTCCCCCATTGGCTGACAAGGAGAAGTTGAAACGTCTATGTTCTGAGCACGGTTCCGCAGAGCCGACGCCAGGACCGACTTCGTGCCTCCCACCCTTTCAAGGAGTTTTACGAGGCCATGTGTCTCATATTCGAGCGGGCTGTCCCCGCTGGTGCACCTTTGGGCTCCGTGGGGTCGGCAGAGACCCCATAAGGTTCCACGCCAGTGGCTTTGGCCTTGTTGCTGGTGGGGAATCCTGGATCCGATATGGGATCCGGATCAATGGCAAATCCCCACACTCAGACTCCTCCAGCCTTCCCAACGTCGATGCTCCCAACGTCACTGGCACCCACCGGTGGTGCAAGACCCAACCTCATACCTGATGATCTGGAGCCGTAACGGCATCGTTCGATGCTGATTCCAATACTAATGGCTCCATCAGGGGCCAGATCATTGCCTGAGTCCTATTATGATCAACCAGGCATTGGTGAGGGATGGAAAGGGTCTCAGGACCCTCTTGAGTATGGATTGGAGCAGATAGACTGGTATGAGGAGTTAGGAGAAGCCAGTGGACTGACATCTCTCCAAATCCCGGCATGCTCTCACCTCCTACTGTGGCTACGGAGGAGGGAGCATCCAATACTATGGTGATGCATAGGGTCGCTGAGGTCTTGGACCTAGATCAGCCTACGGTGCCAGTCAGGACTAACCTCCTAACAGAGGTGCTTCAGCCAGGGATTACCACATATGAATCAATGTCACCCTTTAATGAAGCCCTTACTAAGGTCCTTCTGGGGACGTGGTCTAGACCCAGCAAAGGGGATCCTGTAAGTAGGACAGTTAACCGTTGCCATCTCCCAGATCCAAATGATCCTAGCTTCCTCACCCAACATCCCACCCCGGAGAGCTTGGTGGTCCAAGTCTCCACCTCCCATGGTGCCTCCCTTCCACTCCCCCGTATAGGGAATCCACGAGGCTGGACCAACTTGGGAAGAAGATGTTTTCTTCCTCCAGCTTGGCATTGAGGTCCGTAAACACCTCATGCTTATTGGGCAGTTTATCCCATACTTTATGGGATACAGTGGCGCAGATGCTGCCTCAGGTCCTGGAGGGCGTACGGGACACTCTCACAAGCAGTCAAAGATGGGAGAGATGCAGCCAAGTTTAAAATTGATTGTGGCTTCAACATGACTAACTTGCTGGGTAGAGCAATTTCATCAACGGTGGCTCTTCGTCACCACGCCTGGCTTCATATATCTGGCTTTTCGGGGAATGTCCAGTCAAACCTTATGGACACGCCCTTCAGTGGGTCTCGTCTTTTTGGTGAGAAGGCAGACTTGGCACAGGAGCGTTTCAAGGATTCTCGCTCTACAGCAAGGTCTTTGGGCCTCTCAGCGACCCTTCATCAACAGTCTGCATTTCGGCCTTTTCGAGGCTTTAGAAGGGACATGGTGCCCCGCCACCCAGTGACCAGCCACCGTCTGCCGTCAGGTCAGCATCCTGTGAGGGGACAAGGTTGTTGTACCTTCAGACCCAGAGGGTCTGGCTAGAGGTCGTCCACCACCCAGCCCACCTCCTCCACAGTGCCCAAAGCCTTCTAGTGTGATTCTGCAAGACCACACGTGTCGAGTTGATGGGAGGATTCAATTTCATCTCCCTCATTGGCAGTCCACAACATCGGACAAATGGGTCTTGCAGATCATACAGAAGTGCTATTCCCTCCCCTTCCAGTCTTTTCACCCTCTATGCTTCCATTAAAAGAACGGCTGATAGAGGATCATTAAGTCTTACTCCGCAAGGAAGTAATGGCTCTCTTGGCAAAGGGAGCCATAGAAAGGGACCCGATGTCAGAAAGCCAGTGGTTGTTATTCCTGCTACTTTCTGTTTCCCAAAAAGAAAAAGATTCTTCGTCCTATTCTAGATTTGTGGGACGTCAATCTCTTCCTCAAAAAGGCGAAATTCAAGATGTTCACTCTGGCTCAGGTCTTGTCTGCTGCAGATCAAGGAGACTGGATGGTAGCGTTAGACTTACAGGATGCTTATTTTCACATCCCCATCCTGACTGCCCGCAGGTGCTACGTGCAGTTCAAGGTAGACTATGAGCATTTTCAGTTTACTGCGCCCCCTTTTGGCCTCACCAGTGCCCCTCGTGGATTCACCAAAGTGATGGTGATGGTAGTTCATCTGCGCAGGTTAGAGATATCAGTCTGCCCCTACCTCAACGTCTAGCCATTGAATGGTCCTTCGCCCCAAGCTGTCATCACCCACCTTCAGACTATGACTAACCTCCTGCATCCGCTGGGGTTCACTATAAATGTGACTCTCTCTCAGAAGCTCCCTTTCATCTGAGCTGTTCTCGACACAGTGCAGTTTTGGGCTTATCCTCCCAAGCAGCGAGTCCAGGATATTCCGGTTATGATACTGATGTTTCGGCCTCTATTCTGGATTTCAGTGAGGCAAACTCGGAGGCTGTTGAGCCTCATGGCCTCCTGCGCCCTGTTAGTCAAATATGCCAGATGGCTTATGGGGGCTCTGCAGTGGGACCTGAAGTTCCAATGGGCGCAGCATCACGGAAATCTCACAGACACGGTTCAGATCCCTAAGGGAACTGCAAAAGATCTGCAGTGGTGGTTAGTGAATTACTGTTGGGTCAGAGGCAGACTCTTCTCCCTTCCACAACCAGATCTCACAGTAGTGAGAGATGCGTCACTTCTGGGATGGGGTGGCCATCTGTGAGAGGTGAAGATCAGAGTCCTCCGGTCTCCGGCGGAATCCGGACTCCATATCTACTAATTGGAGCTCAAGGCGATCTGACTAGCATTGAAAGCATTTCTTCCTGTTGTAAAAGAGAAGATGGTGCAGGTGCTCACGGACAACACCACCACATTGTGTGGGTCATAGACCCTTTGTCAAGAGGCCCTTCATCTCTGGACATGGAAGGAACAGCAAGGCATAACCCTGGTGAATCAACACCTGGCAGGTCAGAGAACTCAGCTGTCGATGCCTAGTGGATCACGGGTGAGGTTTCCATCCGGAGGTGGCACAAGGTCTCTTTCAGCAGTGGGGAGAGCCTTGGATATATCTGTTCGCCTCCGCAGAGGGAACACAATGTCAGCAGTATTGCGCGTTGCAGTTTCCGAGGCGGCAATCGCTCAGCTACACTTTTTCACCGCAAGTGGAGTTCAGGCTTCCTGTATGCCATTCCGCCCATACCACTTCTGCCATACCACTTCTGCCTAGAGTTCTCAAGAATTTCAAGAACAACTGTGCCCAAGTAATCCTGGTGGCTCCGGACTGGGCATAGAGAGACTGGTATCCCAAAGCTTCTGAAAATGAGCATGGATCCTCCAATCAGGCTGCCTCTTTGGGAAGATCTTCTGTCGCAGCAGCAGGGGAAGGTTCTCCACCCGAACCTGTCAACTCTGCGCCTTCATGCATGGACATTGACCGGCGACAGTTGACGGCTTTTGACCTTCCTCCCGAAGTCTGTAAAGTTATTCTGGCAGCCAGGCGTCCCTTCACTAAGACGGTATACGCCTGCTGTTGGAAGTGCTTTGTATATTATTGTATAGAAAGATCTATTGATCTTCTTTCTGCTTCTCTTTCTGAGATCATTCTCTTTATTTTATCTCTTGCCCAACAAGGTTCTGCCTTGGACACTCTCAAAGGCTATCTTTCCGCCTTATGGGCGTTCCTTCGGCTGCCTGATCAGCCTTCATTATTCAATTCCACAATTGTAAATAGATTTCTTAAAGGGTTTGTACATATGTTTCCCCCTATGCCCTTTGTCGTGCCTCAGTGGGACTTTAATCTAGTCCTCAGTTTTCTCATGTGTGCTCCCTTTGAGCCACTGCACAACTGCCCCCTCCGGGTGCTCACCATCATAACAGCCTTTTTTAGTAGCAATAACATCTGCCAGGAGGATGAGTGAGATGCAGGCTCTTTCATCTAAGCTGCCATATCTCACCATGTTTCCAGACAAGGTGGCATTCAGAACTTGTGCCTCTTTCCTCCCCAAGGTGGTGACCTCATTTTACCTGGGTCAGAACATCACCCCGCCCACCTTCTTTGCTCCACCGCATCCCTCTAAAGAAGAGGAGCGACTCCATCGACTGGACCCAAAAAGAGAGTGTTGTTCTACCTTGCCGCACAAAAGAGTTCTGGGTGGATGACCAACTCTTTGTGGGGTATGTAGGAGCAAAGAAGGGTCGGGCAGTGCAGAAGCAAACCATTTTGCACGGGGTCGTTCGCTTCATTAAGATCTGCTATGCACTGGCCAAGAAGCAACCTCTTGAGGGCTCACTCCACCAGGGGCAAGTCTGCTAGCACAAGGTGTTCCAGTCGTGGATATCTGTCAGGCAGCAACGTGGACCTTATTGCACACGTTTGAAAGACATTACTGCCTGGACAATCAGGTCTGTAAAGACGGACACTTTGCCCGTTCGGTCCTACAGGACTTTCTAGTGTAAAAAAAGAAAAGGATCCAGTCAGCCAGGAGGTTATGGCTTGGTTATCTATTCTAAGGTAAGGATTCTGCAGCTAGAAGTCTCTATAAGATGGAAAAGTCACTTACCTTCAGTAACGAATTATCTGGTGAGACTCTATCTAGTTGCAGATTCCTTAAACCCACCCATGCCTCCCCGCTCTGCAGACAAGTCTAATAGGGTCAAGGATTGTCCCTTTCAGGGCCCTAGTTTATGAACAAATTGTTGATTCTTTCCATGGCTCTGCGCTTCTGGCGTGAAGTTTGTGGAAAAGGATCTGACGTACGCGCGCCTAGGTGGTGTCTTTATAGGTGACCGTGACGTCATGAACGGCTCCAACGACATCGATGACGGCACGCGGATCTAAACGACGGCACCCATTGCGCGTGTGACAGTATTGCTCAGCAAAAGTTTCAGATTCCAAGCTGATACCAGGGAATTCCTAGGTAAGGAATCTGCAGCTAGAGTCTCTACCAGATAATGCGTTAGCGAAGGTAAGTAACTTGTTCAATAACTCTAAAACTACTGAACGGATTTACAAAAAGAGATCTTTCTGTTCTAAGATCTAGCTTCCTGCCAAATATGGTGGTGTTCTGTTCAGCGATTCGGGCTGTAGTCGTGTTCAAAATACCTATTGGAAATTGCATGAGGAAAATGTGTTTTGGGACCCCCCAGCCCCCCCCCCCCTTTTTTTTTCTCAGCCACCGCTTTACAAATCACCTAAACTTTGAAAACAGCAGCTGAAGTGAGTAACGTACTTGTTTGGAACGTTTCACGAAGATTTGGCAAATGGCACCAAATTTACCAGCAAAACAAAAACGCTTCATCTATGGGAATTAGGTGTTAACTATAACTAAATCTTCAACAACTACAGTAAAGAGTGCACTTGAGCAGCAGTGCTTATTTCATCATCTATTGAGACAATATGAAATATATCGGAGCTGCTAACAGCAGCCTTGATCACGATACAAGAATCCATTTTTAGTGCACTTAAATACCACCAGTGAGTAATACACATACATAAAAACATATTTCTCGGGAGTCAACATTTCCTCAATTTTGTAAACAAAAGAGAGATGCAATCATTTACATTGCCTTTCCCAGCACTTAAACATCCTTTTCTGCATTTTGCCCATAGTATTCCACCGTAAAATGTCCACAATAATGCCCCAGTAAGTTGTATAATTAATATCAACATGTGAAAAGTGAAAGCAGGGAGACTAATCGGGGAGAAAGAAGAGGCATAAGGGACAACTATGGTATCCTTGGCAAAACCAAAACTGCATTATTCGCAATTTACATAGTATTTCAAGCTTATTCCAAAACAAGATCCGCAATTATCAAATTAGCATGCAATGAAATTAATTTAAACAGATAAAAAAAAAAGTCCACGTGGGCTGCATTCAGATATATCAGCTCTTTTGAACTCGTCACATGAGCTACTAGTTAGCTGGGAAAATCATCACTGTGATGCCGAAGAGTTAATCTAAAATACAGTGAAATAAATAAAAAATGTTAAAATCATCAAACAACATCACTTAATTAAAGCAAGTAGAATTCACGTTCACCAAACAATCGCTTAATCTCTACTCTTACAAATGTACATATACTTCCACATCTAAATGCAAACCTCTGGGTTCTCTTCTATCTAATGCCAATATATATTTAGACTCCAGTTTGCGGAACTCCTTTTTTCTATCTCCTCCTCTCATCTGTTTCATGACACCACAATAACACCATACTTCAATTTGCTGTCGTCCCCATCCTGTGTATTATGGAGATGTCTAGCCTCTGGTTAGTTTTTATCATGAGTTTTGATGGCTCTTAGGTGTTGCAGGATGCATTTGTGAACTGATAAAATTGTACTGTCCACATAGATCTAGAACATGGGCATTTTAATATATAATACAAAATCACTCTTGCAGTTCAAATGTTTTCTAATTTAGTTTTTCTCTCCCCTGGTGTAGGAAGCTGGCCTGATGTGTGGTGGGTACCTACGGTACTTACACCTTAAACCAGGTCCAGGTATCCCCTATTAGTGTAGTGTAGGCAGTGTCTAGAAGCCAGGCTCTCCAGATGTAGCTGTGGATGAGCAGCCAAGGCTTATGTGGGAGACATGCAAAGCCATTGCAATACCACTGTAGGCACACAGCACTTACACACATGAAAGAAAACACTCAGTGGTACAAAAATAAAGGTACTTTATTTTAGTGACACAATTACCAAAACGTACTAGAGAGGCAACCCTCCAATGGGGGTAATTAGCACACTAGATATGTACACTAGTAATCCGAAATACACATAGAAAGCAATAGAAAACAGTGAAAATGCAAATAGACAACAGTGACCCTAGGGGGAGCCCAAACCATATACAAAAAAATTAAATGCGAATGCAGGACCCACACCTAGGTAAGTGGAATGTGTAGAGGGGAGTTAAGGGTACTAGGAAACAACAAAGGTAAGTAACACAGTTCCCTCCAGCTACCAGGAAGAAAGGAGTAAGTTACTGGATTTTCCCCAAACCACCCAAAAGGAAGGAAGAGAAGAAAATGCAACACCCAGACAAGACTGCAAGAAACCAGCAGTGGATTCCTGAAGAGGAAGAGCTGTGAAAGAAGGGGACCAAGTCCAGAAGTCACAGAAGAGTCCAGGGGGAGCAGGAGCTACTATCAACCCAGCTGTAGTTGCAGGAGTTGATCGACAGTAGGACAAAGACGGTCAGGAGTGCAGCCCTGGAGCAGGTAAAGAGTTCCTGAAGGATGCAGTCGACGTCCCACGCCAGATGGATGATTTCAGTCGGTCAGTGGCATGGAAAATTCACCAACAAGCCTTGGCAAAGGCAGAAGTCGCGGTGAAGCACAAGTGGAGCTGCCGGGGACCAGCAAGATCCAGGAGGACTCAACGCATGGGGGGAGGCCTAGGGGGACCTTCAGCAAGGCAGAGAGTCCACAGAAGAAGAGGCAGACCCCACAGGAGACCCACTGGATGAGGAGCCAGAAGTCGCAGAGGAGCCCACGCAGCACACCTGGAGAAGGGTCCCATGCCGCAGGAGTGGCACGCAGAGGGCTGTGTCACAGGAAAAGTTGCCGGGTGCTGGTGGCTGGGGGCTACTCGGAGCCTGAAGATCCCTTGGAGGAGATGCCAACAAGCCTTGGTAGCTGCAAGAGACGTGGTGCACTGGAGTACTGTCATGCGTGGGAAGGCAAGGGCTTACATCTACCAAAGTTGGACAGCTGACAGAGACGACCAAGAGGAATTTTCCAGACAACCACCCATGATGCAATATTCACGCAGCTCAGGATGAGAGGAGATCCATGCAGCCGGTCGTCATTGCAGATGGTGCTTGCCGATACAGGGGAGTGACTCCTTCACTCCAAGGGAGATTTCTTCTTTCTTCTCTTGCAGACTGAAGACTTGCCACCTTCAGAGGATGCACAGCCAGGGGAATATAGCAGAAGTTGGAAGGAGCCTTGGAAACTATGTTGCAAGCAGAGTTTTCGCTGTGGATGCAGAATTTCGGTTCCTGAGGGTCCAGTTGTGGTTCCAGTGGCTAGAAGTAGAGGTTGCAGAGGAGTCCTGCTGGAATCTTTCAAGCTGAATCTTAGGACCCACCCCGGAGAAAGCCCCTAAATTTCCCTGAATGGGAGATTAGTCACCTAGCCTTGTGACCACCTATCAGGAGGGTGCCTGACCTGGCCACTAAGATGCTCCCAGAGGCCTCTGCCCACCTTGGATTCAAGAGGTCAGAATCAAGGGACCCTCTGAAGGAGCTCTGGGCACCACCCCTGGGGTGGTGATGGACAGGGGAGCGGTCAATCCTCTTTCCATTGTCCAGTTTCATGCCAAAGCAGAGACTGGGGGTCCCTGATTCAGTGTAGACTGGTTTATGCACAGAGGGCTTCAAATGTGCTCTTCAAGCCATACCAGTGGCTTGGGGAGGCTACCCCTCACAAGCCATGTAACACCTATTTCCAAACGGAGAGGGTGTTTTCCCCCCTCTCCCAAAGTAAATCCTTTGTTCTGCCTTCCTGGGCTTGATCAGATCAAGCAGCAGGAGGGCGGAAACCTGTCTGAAGGGTGGAAGCAGCTTGGGCTGCCTGGAAAACCCCAGAAGGCTGGTAGGAGCAATGCTGGGTGTCCTCTAAGGAGCTCCCAGAGTGCATGGAATCATACTTCCAATACGGGCAACAGTGTTTGGGGTATGAATCCGACATGTTTGATACCAAGATTTACTATTTTGTAGCTGGACATAGGTAGTGAGCTATATCCAGTACACGGATAAAATGGCGTCCACGCACTCACGAAGTCCAGGAAAATGGAACTGGAGTTAGTGGGGGCACCACTGCTAGTGCAGGTGTGCCCTCTCACACTTGCATCCTGCCCTCTCGGCTAGGAGGGCCTGCCATAGGGGTCACTTACAGTGACCTGGTGCAGTGACCTGTAGTGAAAAGGGTTCGTGCACTGTTTCACGCAGGCTGCAATGGCAGGCCTGCAGATATACTTTGATGGGCTTCCCATGGGTGGAATAATACATGCTGCAGCCCATGGGGATCCCCTTATATCCCAATGCCCTGGGTACCTGCATACCATATACTAGGGACTCATATGGTGGCACCAATATGCCAAATGTGTGGTGTAAGTAACCAAGTTATCCAGTATTGGATCTTTTATAGATTCACATGCTTGAATCATTCCCCGTTGCCAAGATCGGAGTCCCATCTCACGACGGGGAATGATTCAAGCATGTGAATCTATGAAAGATATCAATACTGGAGAACTTCAGTTACAGGTAAGTAACTTATTTTCTTACCAAGTTTGAAGGGAAAGAGCATAATCACTGGGGTCCTGGTTAGCAGGATCCCAGTGAACACAGTCAAACACTCTTACAGCAGGCAGAAAATGGGGCTAATCATGCCAAGAAAGAGGGTACTTTCCTTCACCTGGGATGTTCAATTCTATCATATTTCTGCACACTTTGTACTTACTAAACACTTACATTTATTAAATCCATCTTTCACTTTCAACCAAAATTATTTCTCTATTTTTACCTCACTTTTGACTAGTTTGTCTATCATTGACCTTGCTCTTCTGGATGTTATTTTTGGTCTTTTTGGCATATACTCTCCAATAGTTGGATCACTACTCACTAAATGCCACTGTTTGCCCATTATAGCTCTTAATCTATTATGATGAGTATGGAATTTAGTGATGAATCTATAGTTGTCCACTTTGCTATTTTTTTCTTTTTGGTCCTTAAGAGAGCTTCCTCTCTACTCGGTTTCATCACTCTGTTTTTAGCTGCTATAGAGAAAGCTAAGGTGCTTTCTCTATAGCCTCTGACTTCAAATTTGTTAATCCTATCCCTTTCTGTGTTCTCAGATTCCTCCCCAGTACTGCAGATATATTATTTTCACTCAAAAAACAAAGGTTACAGGGATGTTATAGTTAGCGTCTGAATTTACTTGCTCAAAACCAGAGAAATTCAGCAGTTATAGTTAGAGATATTTCAAGTAACTATAACTCTCGCTCCTGCCATGCACTGGTTTTTCTTCAGTAATTTGACTACTAATGTTTCATTGATATAGACGTTATAAAAGTTGTCATGGGTGGTGTAATATCTGGGGTAATTAGCTGTGCATGGTGAGGGCACAAGATATAGTTACCCTAGGCTGCAAGTTATAGTTATTTGAAATAACTCTTAACTACTGAATTTCTCTGGTTTTGTGTGAGTAAATTCAGAACCTAACCTTAACGTCCCTGTAACCTTTGATTCTTTTCAGTGAACTATGTTTTTTTTTTTATGTATAGTAATTTTCATTACAATACGTTAATCTAACCACAGCCAAAGGCCATGTGCGGCAGGGGTTGCCTTCAGGGCCTGTGGCCAACACCCTATAACCACCCAATACTTCACACGGCCAACAAGGGTTGGCATGCAGCCAGGCCCTGCAGCCAACCCCCATACCCACCCAACCCCACGCTGCGCATGACCTTTGGCTGTGCATGGCGGGAGTTGGCTGCAGGGTCTGTCTCTCTGGGTGAGACAGTTGGTGTGAGAGGGTGTCTCTGGGTGTGAGAATGGTGTTAGTGTGTGTCTGGGTGTGAGTGTGTGTGGGTGTGAGAGGCCTGTGAGTGGGTGTTTGAGTGTCTGAGTGGGTGCGTGAATGTCTGGGTCTGTGAGTGGGTGCATGAGTGTCTGTGTGTCTGTGAGTGAGTCTGTGAGTCTCTGAGTCTGTCTGTGAGTGGGTGCAAGAGAGTAAGTGTGTCAGTCCCTGAATGGGTCTGTGAGTGGGTGCTTGAGTGGATACATTGGTCTGTGAATTGGGTGCATGAGTGTTTCAGTAGGTCTGTGAATGTTTACAAAGTCTGAGTACGTCTGTGAGTGCATGAGATCCTGAGTGGGTCAGTGAGTGAGTGCTTGAGTCTCGGAGTGGGTCTGTGAGCAGGTGCTTGAGCCTGAATGGGTGCATGAATGTCTGAGAGGGTCTGTGAGTGAGTGCATGAGTGTCAGTGGGTCTGTGAGTGGATGCATGAGTGTCTGAGTTTTTCACTATTTTTGTGGGACTTGGTTGAAGCAGATTCCCAAAATGGCTGCCAACACTTCCTTGTTGAAGTGTTGGCAGCCAGTCAGGTATCAGCACAGGGACAGTTGGATCCGCGGATGATCAGAGTCCCTAGATATACATTTTTGCTGCCCTTTAATATCTCTAAAACCACTAAACGGATTTACACCAAATCACAAAAAGCGTGCTTTATGGACCAAGAGCTATCTTTCTGCCCAATGTGGTATACTTCCCTCCAGCGGTTCGGGCTGTAGCAGTGATTAAAATCCCTATGGGAAAATGCAACCAACCCCCTTCTTCTCAGCCCTCCACTTTCTGGATCTTCACGAAACATTTCAAGTCAGCACCTGAACCGACTGAAGTATAAGTTTTGAAAATTTCGTGAAGATTTGTTAAACGGCGCCAGAGCAATTGGCACTTCCTATGGACACTAGGTCCTTACTATAACTACCTACTGGCGACTTCCAGTAGGTAAGATGTACACACACATATATATATATCAGTTTTACCTAGCATGAATATTGACGCAAAGACATTGGAGCTCTTTCCAAGACCACCAGATTACATTATACAAGGTCAGATTCATTTTATTTCAAGCACATCCAAATACGTGATGCCCCCAGAAGGTTGAGCCAGCGCCAGGACTTAAATCTGGTTCCTCAGATCCAAAGTCAGCAGCTCCGGCTGTTAGCACATCCACATTCCTCAATTTATATGTGAAAGTCATACACAAGTGGTATTGTTGTGTTTGCTTTCATATAGTAAGCACATTTTCTGTTGAAATGGCTTTGTGGAGTAAAAGGACAGCAGCCAAAAAAATACAGGAATGTTCATCCTGTCTCTTGATTGGGAATACTTGCAAGGGTTTGTTTTAAAACTGGATTTCGTGTCATTTTTCGGCAGCTTTGCATTTGTGCGCAAACCGAGATTATCATTTTAAATATTACTTACATATAGGCCGGGTCTTTCGTGACCCACCGATGGGTCCCGACTCACAGTTTGGAAAATGCTAACATAGATGAGTCATTTAACTAAGACTGATAAATCTTTCCTATCTTGACATAGTATTAGACAGCCTAATTCATCTGACAAGGTGCAGGATTAGCCAACCCGAACCGGGGAGTCTGTTCTGACTGTCACTCACAAGCTTTCCACGCATTACTTGAAGATGGTGCACAAACGGCATCCAGTGACACTACAGAATTATTTGTATTAGTGAGTGCTAAGGTTCTTCCTTCTGGCTGAGTAGTCATGATACAACCTATATATTTTAAAGGCTTTATTCAACATTAATGTTGTAATCTAGTGCACATTATATACAAAGATGTAACTATGAAAATAAACATAATAGTGGCAGTAAACAGATTATCAGACAAAATAATAAAATATTGAAAATAGTGAGGTTTTTGAAGCAGTTTATTAAATAAAAGCATTTGATGGCGAAATCCAGCCTACAATAAAGCCCTTCCCTCTTCAGCACCTAACTAAAAGATTATTAGCATTAAAGTACCCCTTTGAGTTTCTTAGGTGGCCTCTAACCCCCATACCTTCTCTGAATAATAGAGTTGTTTCTAATCAGCTACTGCTTTTTAGGAAGGTTGCACTCTGGCCTTTCCGAGTAAAGAAATATGCATATAAAGCCTGGCTCTGAGAAACCCATAGCATTCAGTTAAGAAGCTCCTTAGGAAAGCTGAGGATGTCTCTCCTCGAAGATCTAAAAATCCTTTTATGGTTGTCGTAAAAAAAGGCTAGACCTTGTGGTTAGTGATGGAGAATGAAAAAATGAGCATGCAACTTTAGTTGCACCTTTACTAAAATCTGCTGCATATTATAATTCATTATAATTCATGCATACTTATGCAAACAGTTAGCGTACTATCAGCTTATAACACAGCAAACTGATGATAAACATGCCTAATTGATCAAAATCGATCGTGTTCATAATGAGAAATGTGCACTCAAATACATGAATAAATGAAATGCAAAGGGGGGATACGATAAACAGGAAGTGCACCACATACATCAAGACAAGACTAGTTACTATGTCTGTATGCATTCTGTTGTTGCCAAGGACATGCCCTATGAAGAGAAATCTATAGATATGTATACCTTAAGGTAAGAAGCAATCAAAAGATTCGCCCAACCTTCTGCAATCCATTACAGGGACAAGACTTTGTTGCTGTACAGAATTATTAAACACAGTTTGTGACTTAAGCATCACAGACTTGTTGTGGCACTCATTTAGTAGATCTGTCTGTGAGTAAACTGTAGTTAGACAAGCAAAGACAATTAGCTGTGTACACAAGTGTTGGCATCCAAGCTTGCTCTTGTTTTGCTAGGGCTCTATTTCAGTTTTAACTAAGCATATTTTGGTGTAGAATGACCACTGTCTTGCAGTATGGACCAAATGTTAATTTCCTTTTCTTTGCAGTGAGGGAGATCCACAGGTCATTCTCATTACACCTCAACAGAAAATGAAATACTAAATAGTTTACATCCAAGAGTTTCAGAATAGAGAAGCTTTAGTTGATGCAATACTGATAGCCTCGTTATTCAATTGGTGTATGCTTTTCCATAGATTCCTATAATGTACTTGGTTTGTAACCGGTTCACAGTAGGTCTGAGCAACCTGGTTCTCAGCCAACATACATCTTGAAGATTACAAGTGTTTACTTTTCTACCACCACAGGCCCAAATGCTAAGCTGCTGACAGTTTAAGGTTTGAGGAGCATGACATTTTAGATGAGGTGGTTGACATCATGATGGGTGTACTATACTTAGGAGTATGTGGTATTTTTAAGCTAGTATTTGGTTTCATTGGTTTCACATTCTGTCACTGATCTGATGTGACAAATGCATTCTGATAGAGATTTCTAACAGCAGATTTCTCACCTTTTGAATATTCCCCAAGTGCCAAACTGGATCCAGAAACTTTTCAGCAATACCTCTAGTTGCCTGTGGGTGGGGCAGTGTGGCTCCGCGCTGATGCCATTCCGATTCAGAAATGACATGCCGGGCCTATATAGGTGCTGCTCCTGCACACTGATGTCAGTTCCTTTCTTTCTGCGCCACCAGACGTGGAACCGGAGCTACCTCTCATTACAAACAAATGCCTGTGACAGATTCTAATCAGATTTGCCTGTGGTGCTTGGGCCAGGAGCCACAACTCCAAGGCAAACAGTGACTGCTCATTGATGAACCCGAAGGCCATACAAGACTGCAAGGCAAAACTCTACTTCGCCAGCTCTAGAAGAGTCAGCAACAAGATTGGTCCATGTCAAAAGTTCAATCCTGTTCATGATCCAGAAGTTGCAGGAGTAGGTCTAGATGTTGGTTTTCATCTCAATCTAAGTCCTTGGGTATTCACACCCAACTGTGAAGGCATGGGGGCTGCACTGTATGTCCCGATCTCTCTCCTGAAGTATTTTGACTTTGGAGCCAATCCCTTGTTGCGGCACAGCCCACGTTTCTGGTTTGTCCCTCACTCCTAAACAGATAGAAGCGTTCTGTGAGGCCATGCTCCCACTGTTTGGATCTTTGATGACTCCCTCTGGTGAGCCTGCAGGCCCCATGGAGCTGAGAGGCATTTCACCTGGATTACCTCTGGCTGGTTCACCCTTGGCACCAGCTGTACCCTCTGAGTCCACAATGAGGCCACCTTCAGCTCCAGTCTCGACTCTGCCTCTTATGCCACGTTCCGTGCCAGCTCCGAGTACTTAAACACCAATGCCAGCTACATTGACACCAGAAGACAAGTTTGCAATGGTCCATTCTGACAGAAAATCAGTGTTGGTCCCACCTACACCAAGGCTTCGCTCAGCTGCCATAGAGAGCCCACTCCCTACACTGTATCTCGCTTCACAAAGATACATGCACACCCTGCATTCCCTTTTCAGCACAGATTCGGACGAAGTCCTTCACCTCCAGTTCCCCAGCATGCCCCTTGGGCTTATCTACCCTACTTTTCCAGCTACATAAGCCCTACTGCTCATTTTGAGGCTTCAACAGAGGTACCCCATACCACCTGCAATCCAGCCCCCACAGACCACCCAGCAGTTTTGCGGTTGAGTCTGTCGTGCCCACCTGTTCTGCGGTCAAGGTCAACAGGCCACCTAGTCCACTGTCTTCCCTGCAGCCCCACCTGCCAAACCCCCTTAGCATGCACTTGGAGGAGCAAGGCCATCCAGTGGGAGGCAGGATCCCATGATTCTTGGCGAGTTGGCAGGCTATAACTTCAGACAGGTGGGTCCTGCAAATTGTTCGGAGGGGCTAAACCCTTCTCTTCCTTTTCACACCGCCACTTCTTCCACCATCACTCCAGCAATTGACAGAGACCATCTATCCTTTTTGCGGCAGGAAGTGCAAGTCCATTTGCCCAAAGGGGAGATTGAGAGGAGGCCCACCAGAGAACTAGGACATGGTTGTTATTACTGTTACTGTCTGATGCCCAAGAAGGATGGAGGCCTTTGTCCTATTTTAGACATGCACCTACTTAACTCCTTTCTTCAGAAGGAAAAACTTAAAATGCTCACAGTGGCCCAGATCTAATCTGCTCTCACCCTGGAGACTGGATGGTGGCGTAGGACGTGCGGAATCTCACTAGTGCCACTAGGGTGTTCACAGCAGTGAAGGTGGTGGGGGCTGCACACTTTTGGAGGTCAGGGGTGCCACTCTTCCCTTACCTGGACAACTGTTAAAGGCGGGCATGCCCCATGCAGTCATCAACCTCTTCCAGATGAGTGAAATCTCTTGTCATCTTTGTGGTTTACCTGTCAACACTCCAGTGTGACAACTGACTTTTTCTGACGCTTCCCTTCATTGGACCCAGTCTGGACTCGGCCTGTTTTTTTGCCTTTCTCTCAGGAAAGAGAGTCCAGGACATTTAGGCTACGTTCCTGATCTTTCAGCCTTGGTCTTGGATTTCAGTGAGGTTGACTTAGAGTTTGCTGGAACTGATGGCCTCCTGCATCCTGCGGGTCGAGCACGCCAGGTGGCATGTGCGGGCTTTGCAGTGGGATCCGATGTCTCAGTGGACCAAACATCAAGGGTACCTCTCCGACCACGTTACGATTTTGGAGGCCTTCTGCTTGAACTTCCTTACATCCATCAAGGAGAGGCTGGTACAGGTGCTCATGGACAACACCACCACCATTTGATACTGTAACAAGTAGGGCAGGGTAGGGGTCATGGTCCCTATGCCAGGAGGCCTAGCATGTCTGGAAATGTCTGGACCACCTAGGAATTTTCCTGGTTGTGAACCATCTAGGGGATCATTGAATGCCAGGGCAGAAAATCTCATCCACCAGCGCCTAGCAGTTCACAAGTGGTAATTGCACCCTGAGGTGGTGCAAGGTCTCTTCCGTGATTTGAGATAAACTTGGCTCTGTCAGTTCACCATCTCAGAGAATGCGCAATGTGTGTTGATGTTCCCAAGGTATTTCTCGCTCTGAGACGTGTTCCGTCTCAAGTGGCACACGGGACTTCTGTATGCCTTCCGCCTATACTGCCCGAAGTTGTCAAGAAAATCAGGACTGACCAGGCCCAAGTCATCCTAGTGGCCCTGAATTGGACACCAAATGTATGGTATGCAGAACTCCTGGTCTTGAGCATCTGTTCTCTGAACAGACTGCCCATCCAGGAGGATCTGCTGTCCCAGAAGCAGGGGCAGGGTTCTGCACCCAGGCCTTCGCAATTGCAACGTGCATACGTGCAGTTTGAGCGGCAACAGCTGAAAATCTTTGACTTTCTTCCGGAGGTGGTTGATGGCATCCTGACAGCCAGGCGGCCCTGGACAAAAACCATACGCACCTGTTGTTGGGACAATTTGTGGCATGGTGTGGTGTTTTGCAGATAGATCCCTTCCAAACAAAGTTATCTAACGTTTGCTGTTTTTGTTCCTAGCCTGGCAAGGCATTGCTTTGGGCACATTTAAAGGATACTTTTTGTCTCTCTGTTTCTTTCTTTCTTTTTTTTTTTTTTTTTTGTTTTTTTTTTTTTTACACTTGACTAATCAGTCCTCCTTGTTTAAGTCTGTAGCTCTTATGCGCTTTTTGAATGGTTTACAAAAATTTTTTCCCTCTGTCTCCCTTTGTCAAGTTAGTGTGGGACCGTAAGTTGGCCTCACATTTCCGATGTGCTCTCTATTTGAGCCGCTTCACAGCTGTTCCTTGCATCTCCTCACCCTTAAGACTGTTCTTCGTCGCCATACCTTCGGCAAGGCATGTGAGTGAGCTCCAAGCTCTGTGTCAACCTGCCATAAACCACCTTCAGACAAGCTGGTTTTGCAGACACAAGCATTCTTCCTGTATAATGTTGTGACACCGTTACTCATGTGTCACAACATCACCTTGTAGGTGTTCTATTCTCAACCTCACCTGTTGGAGGGAGAGAGAGGGAGGGAGAGGGAGGGAGAGTGAGATATATATATATATATAAAAAAAAAAGTATGTATATATATATATATATATATATATATATATATATATATATATATATATATATATATATATATATATATATATATATATACTTTTTTTTTTTTTTCATCGTCTGGACCCCAAGAGAGCACTGAGCTTTGAGAGATATTGAGATTCCATCGTCTGGACCCCAAGAGAGCACTGAGCTTTTACATGGATTGTACCAAAGAACACAAGACGATCAGTTCTTTGTGGGGTTCTCTGGAGTGAAAAAAGTCAATTCTGTGCATAAGAGAACCATCTCCCTCTGGATCATGCTCTGCATTAATATCAGCTCTGCATTGACTAAAAAGCAACCTTCAGAAGGACTGCATGCTCATTCTACCAGGGCCAAAGCTGCTGCCACTACATTGGCATGCAGAATCCTTGCCAGACGTCTGGTATTGAATCCCTCCATGTATTCACTTAGCAATATTGTCTGGACAATGGGTCTTCAACAAGTAGCCTTGCAACTTCTGGTAGCTTGCCAACACACTTGAAATACTCTAAAAAGAAACTAAATCTAGTACAATATTGTGGGGGTTTATGCACATTAAAGAAGATCGTACTGTTCATCCCAAGAACCTTAAAGTGGCAGCCAGCAAAACCATTTGAACGGCCTCATGCCAAGACATACATACACACTGTGTTAGCCTACAGAGACTGCAACATACCATTATGTGTTTACTTTCAATCTATTTATGTCACAATTTATGTTCAGGTTGTAAGCTTCATTCTATCAGTCACACAAGTTGTGTGAACAATGGGCCAGGAAAGAAGAGTGCCAGCAGTAGCCAAACACTGCCATGAGTAGCCTAAGCTAGAGCTAGGATGGAGTCACGTAATTGTGGGGTGGCAGGAGCCAGGAAGAGTGTGTGTGTGAGATGGGTGAATGATCAGACCAGGAGTTGAGGAGAGCAGAGGCTAGATCCAGAGCTGAGATAAAGCTCTGAGAGTTACTGTGTGTGTGTGTGTGTGTGTGTCCGTCTGTCTGTCTGTCTGTCTGTCTGTCTGTCTGTCTGTCTGTCTGTCCTGGAAGCTATGTCTGGTGTAAAGGACCACCAAAAGGATATATTGATTCCTGGCTTACGTATTGCCATTCTTGATATAACCTAGGTACTCCTGGTTTAGTTGTGCATGCTGGCAGCAATCACTGATAAATTGCGGGTATAACTGGTTTATGTTTGGCACTCCAAGACACAAAGGGGGCTGCTTCTGGCATAATCTTTTGTTATGACTGATGTATTGTGAGGATCCTGGCCATTATGTTGTCCAAACGTTGCACAGTGGTTCCTTTTGATATACCGGTGAGCATTAGGGGCATATAATACTCATCCTTTGCATTATGGACTTCTATGGCAGGTGATCATCAAACCTGGTTATATGAAGGAGATACTGCGTATGTGAAGTATCTGTACTTATGAGTATGTGATGAAAATGACAAGCCAATGTTTGGGGACCGCCTGTTTACTAAAAATGAAAACTGTCACACTGAAGGAACATATTATGTTTCTTTCAGAAAATACATTTGAATAATTGCGTTTGTCTGGCCTAAATGGAAGAAGTATTTGATATAAAAATATTATTTTCTGGAACTGGTATGCTGAATAAAACAAAATACTTGCAGTTAAAAAACATTTAAAGCTGATAGTTAAATAGTAATTTAGCTGAATTGGAGTGACTCATTTCTGTGGTGATGAACATTGTGCCAAAGGGCACATGCTGCTTTGACTGTTATTTCAGTAGTCTTGTAGATGCATATGAATTGATAACCATTTTCCCGACATTTATGCTGTTAACTCTGCCCGAAATGTTTGGATGGTCACTATTATACTGTGATAAAATTTGTTAGTAGCAGAAGTAGCTTTCATAATACAAAAGGTTCATGATCATGGATCTGGACAGTCAAGTTTGCAGAGAGGGGCTGTTAGAAATAGGGTCTTTGGTTGGCTGTCAGGTTACCCCCTGTCCAAGCAAGGACCCTCACTCTAGTCAGGGCAAGGGAGAAACACTCCTGGTTAACCCCCACTCACCCCCTTGGTACCTTGGCAAGAGAGACAATGTGTAAAGTATTTTTTCCTACACACACAGTAATACAGTTAAACACTATAAACTGGACATTACACTGTTTTTTTTTAAAAAACCCAATATTTATCATAACAAGACCAAAACAGCAAAAATCCAACGTACACAGGCAAAGTTATGAATTTTTAACAATTAAACACAAAAATAGCACTTAGAAACACAAATGCTTTGATGAGGTGATATCATGGCTTTGTGACAGAGTTGTTCCCAACAATCCGACGCCAATAGCGCCGGTCATGGAGTGTCACAGACCCCCAGGTACAGTAGCTGGTGAAAATGAGCAAGCAAGCCGGTGCACAGAGTCGGGGGATTGCGACGTCGCTGGATCCGAGGCAGTGGCGCATACATTGCTGCGGAGCAAAGGAGTGGAGGCTTCACAAAGAGGCGTCGGGTCCCTGCTGCTGAGCTGCGGAGGTGAGGCAGCGGCAGTGCGAAGCATTGAATCCACGTACTTCGGCCAGAGTCGGTCTCCGGCGGTCACAACATGGGGCGGCAACTTCTACGGAGTTGCAGACTTGCACATGGCTGCAGCGGCGTCAGGCCTGCGGGGTCGTTGCACTCCAGCAAGGACCACGGCTTTGTTGCAGGCGGCGTCACGAGATTCGCGTCAGTCCAGAGTTGCCCTAAGTCGGTTCACTTGGTTTTCTTTGCTTTTCCACCAGCTTCTCCTTTCAACGGCCCAGGGACTGGATTAGGCACCACGTGGCAAGGAATGAGTCTCAGCAGAGAGTCCAGGTGCTGGCAGAGGTTAATACTTACTTCTGGATCATTAGGTTATTTCTGGATCGCAGGACCCTCGCTGATAGTCATAAGTGTAGACTATTCCTACCAGTGTGCAGGGACCTTGGATCAATACTTTTACATAGCGTAGTCAAAGAAAGTCTTCATAGGAAGCAGGGATTTTAAACTATGTAATTTAAATGTCACCTTAATAGAAGTCAGGACGAAGACTTAAGCTGAGTTTATCTTTCTGGAGTAGTCAATTTAGAGAACAGCAAAACAGTAATGCAGGGTTGCACATGCAATGGAGTCTCTTTGCTATTCTCTAAATTGCCTATTCTAATGAGAACAACTAATGAAAAGCCTTCTTGCTTAACTCTAAGGATTGATATACAAATGACTTACTTTAAAATGTCTGCCTCCAGTGAAGATTCTTTTCTACTATATTAAGGAAAATAAGTGTTCCATGGTGCCTGCGTGTTGATGAGAATGTTCTACTTCTATGGCTTCAGTGAGGATTCCTAAATTCTTATGATGCAGAAATGTAATTGTAAGTACTGCTGCCCAAAGACACTTTCATTCTTTTTAAAAAACATGACAATCATCCAGGAGGAACTACAAAGAAATAGGAGTAGACTTACTTTGACACTACCCAGCAATATTTCAAAGAAGGCTGCCAATCTGGCATCTAACTTTATCCAATAATGCCTATCAATTATGTGCAATGAAAAGAAATGGTAGACTTGATACACCATGCAGATACACAACTCTCAGAAAAGCAAACATAGCATCTGAGCAATGATGCCTCTGGCACAGTCTGGTTGTCTCATAGTACTCCTTCATACAATTGATAACCCAGTGTCAGTCTAGTAAGGAAATGTTAATTCCTGAGCAACGTGAATATCCTCCTTCTAAATTATTAGGTATTGCATAGCAAATCTTTGTTTTAAAAAAAGAACCTGCGGGGCGTGGCTTAGCGCACAACTAAAATGGCCACACACTAGCAGAGCACAGCGAGCCTAAAATCCTAAACCCCGACATCCGTCCATAATCCGAGACCAGCTGAGAGGAAATAAGGAAGACAACACCGAAGAAGGCACCAGTGACCTACCGGAGCTGTCCGGGCGGAAAATTCAACCAGCCAGCCCTGAGGTTCGAGGCAATCAGGACGCAGCCTCTGGTGTGGCCAAGGTGATGATCCCTGCGGCAGCACCAGGTATGCAAAGCGCTGCGGAGCGGGAAAGGCTAGCTGGGGGCGGAGGTCGCCAAGTGTAGAGTGGCTGTGGCATCCGGTCCCGTGTTGTGCTTGGGAAAACGGACAGGAGGGAAGAACAGCGCGATACTGCCTCGCCCCCGGGCCGCGACGCGCTGGGGAGGCCAGAGGGTGCAAGAAGGGTAGAGATTCCCCGGCCGGTCAGAGACACACAGAAGAGACTGCAAGGAAGGAGCCAAAGGGAACCACATCTGCAGCAAGAGATGAGCGTCCCCAGGACATTCCTCGTTAGGCCGGTGAGGTGTATCAGACGCAGCGGAGGGGGGCAAAAAGCAGACAAAATAGAGAGGGGGACTGAGTCGTGGTTTCCTGCCCGACCTGGATAGGAATAAGAATATCCAAGAGAGGGGAAACGGAGTGCTACCAGAAGACAAGGCCCTGAACAAGTGTTTTAAACACAACCCACCCGGATGACCGGAGGAGGGCTGTGAAACCTCTGGGGCGACTGTGCAGGAGAGCAGTGTGGGGCTGGGCGGGGGTAATGTGACCCTCCTTCCCGACCCCAATTATTAGTGTGTCTGACCCCCCCACCCCTCTACTCCCTGGCCTTCGACCTGCAGTGAGAGATGGAAGCGCCTCAGGAGCCATGGTCAAACCTAAGAGCCAGACCCAGAGACAATTTAATCAAATGGACAAAAATGCAGACACCACTGATACACCTGAGCCCTCATTAAACACTATCATGGCGACCATTTCAGACACTGGAAACTTGACGCAGTGACAATCAATGTCTCCCTTCTAAGAGTGGATATTCAAAAAATGTCGGACAAAGTCAATAAAGCCGAAACGAATATCCAGGCCCTGTAGTCCACGTCTAAATGTTTAGAGGAACATGTCCAGTTACTCACCAAGCAACAGCACATCATGGAGGCCAGGCTTGAAGACCAAGAGGGAAGAGCAAAAAGGAGCATCATCAGAGTGAATGGCGTGCCGGAAGAGACGGAGTACCCCAGTGTCTATCTTTTCCTGGAGGATCTTATTCTTAATAAACTCTGACCGAAGCGCTTCTCCAACTTCTTTTAGGTGGAAAGGGCTCATTGGGTGCCAATCCCGCCACCAAAACCAGGGGCACCACCAAGAAGAATTATAGCACGGATACTCAATAACAGAGACAGGGACGCTATCCTACAAGCAGCACGGACTCAAGGAGACCTACTCTATGAAAACGCACAAATTAGAATCTTCCCAGACTTCACGCGCCAGGTCCAAAATCTGCGACTTAGCTTCGAGGAAGTTAAGAGAGCCCTGCGCAAAAAAGGAATCAAATACATGATGCTGTTTTCAGCAAGGCTGTGGATAGTAACAGAGGGCAAATCCTGGTTCTTCACCCGGCCTGAGGAGGCATGGCATTGGATCGAGGGCTGGCGGAATGCCGGACAACCACAACGGAGAGAGGTGGTGAGGAGCGAACAAGGCACTCGAAGATCGGACGAGTTCTCTGCGCACCATGCAGAGGATACAGAGACAGCAAAGGGCTGAGAGTCACCATGAGGGACCACATAATACAGATAAGACTAGATGGGGCTGGTGAGGGGGAGAGAGAATGGGTATACCTCACATAGCTGGAATGTCCCTAAGTCAAAGAGACTGTAATTCCTTGAGTACTCAGCATAATTGTTTGATTCACATGTTATGACTCATAATAGGGGGCCATCTAACAGTCATAACTAAGGGGTTCATACACTAGTAATTATCCCATAGTTACTATAGGAGGAGCTAACCAACCCTAAGTACAGTTTGATGTTAAGTAATGGGTGACAGGCACTGTGCAAGTTGTGGGGGTGGGTAGTTCTGAACCTACTAAGGAGGGTGGCAGGGAGGGGGGAGTATCATGGGGAATGGTTCATTTTTGTTATTGTATACTGTTTCTTGCTCAGAACAACTTTGCTACATGGAGGGAAGAGAGCTGGGGTAGGGAGGGAGGGGAAGGAGATACCCCATTGTCATACCAGTGCAGGACTCATTATAAAGACACCAGGGAGATGCAGACGACTAACAAAGAGCAGCTAACGGTAATGACCTGGAATGTCAATGGCCTGGGCAACAAGATTAAACATACGCTGGTACTGCAATTTATTAAACGCCATGCCCCTGATATAGTCCTATTACAGGAAACTCACTTAAAAGATAATAACTATAGGGCCCTAAATTGAATGGGATATACCTTACTAACACAAGATGGATTTGCCACTAACTCCTGGGAACTCGGGATTCGACTCAAAACTTCCATACCATTCATTCTGGGCCGGGTCTGGACCAATCCTCTGGGCCGTTATGTGGCACAGACTGGCACCTGAAATGGTCAGACGTTAAACATTTGCTCTGTGTATGTGCCACCCACGCTGCGGGACGAAACATTTCCGGCACTGGGAACAATGCTGCTAGAAATGCCAGTAGGCATCTTACTATTAGGGGGTACACGAATGACACCATGAACCAAGAATATGATAGACTGACCAGTGCTAGGCCCGGGGCTGTTGTGAGCCAGTTGAGATCCTTTGTGGACTCCATGGGATTGGTAAACCTGTGAAGGGATCATAACCCCCAAGCCTGACAATGTACACACTTCTCTGCACCCCACACTAGCTTATCCCGCCTGGATTATATATTCACACATGCGACAGATGCAGGTAGATTCCATGAGGCATGACACTTGGCTCAAGAAGTCTCAGATCATTCCCCCATAGTAGAAATGCTCAGGAGCTCCTCGAGGATCATGACCCTACCTCCCATAATAGCTCTGTGACACCTCAAGGACGGCACTCTGCAGTGGAAAATTAGAGAGGGGACAGAAAACTATTTCAAAGAAAACATAGGGTCAGTAAACTTAGCGGGCACCCTCTGGGAAGCATATGAGGTCATCTTGAGGTGACCCACACAAGCGGTGATTGGGGGAGTGAATAAGTAGAGTCGACTTACGTATGATACATTAGAAAGAGAGAGAGATTGTAGACTTGGAAACTCAGATGTCAGAGAGAACAGAACCGACCATAAACTGCTGTTACAGACTCTGGCTCAAACAAAAAGATCTTAAAGACTTGGCGGAAAACACAGCTAGGAAACCTACTCTGGCAGTGCAGAGACGATTATATGATGAGGGAGACAAAGCTGGTAAATTGATAGTGTGGCTAGAGAGGAGGGACATGGGTCGCAACTGGGTGGCAGAACTACGGGGGTGAGGGGGAAGAGAGGTACACCTCAGGCTCAGAAATATCAGAGGCATTTGCTGCATACTATGAGCAGATCCACGCCTCCAGGAGGGTTCACACGGAGAGGGACTGTGGGGAACTCCTGGGAGGCCTCCAGCTTCAGGTCTTGTTGGAGGAAGATAGAGCAACACTGGAACAGGACATGACAGTTGCGGAAGTACAGGAGGCTATCGCGGGGCCGCAGTCGGGCAAGGCAGCGGCCCTAACGGCTTACCAGCCGAACTATATAAATGTATCGCAAACATAGTGGCCCCATACATGCTGGCTATATTCCAGGAGGCCAAAACAGTAGGATACCTCCTACCAGACCTGCGGGACGCCACGATTGTAGTGATCTATAAAAAAGGCAAGCCGCAAACGACTTGTAGTTCCTACCGACCTATATCATTAATTAACCTAGAAGCGAAGGTTCTGGCGAAAATCTTTAGTAATAGACTCCAGCTAGTTATAACAAGGCTGGTGCACCCGGACCAGTCTGGCTTTATGCCACATAGGAGCACCAGACTTAATCTTAGACGACTATATGGGATTCTGCATGAGACTCAGGCAGCAGAGGCAGATGCTGCCAAGGTGCTATAACTGGACGCGACAGTGGCCTTTGATAGTATAGAATGGCCTTTCCTTTTTGCAGTACTTACTAGATTGGGTCTTGGCGCTGAATTCCGCTCATGGGTCAAATTACTATACCAGAATCAAAGGGCCAGGGTTAAAGTCAATGGAGCAGTCTTGCGTTCCTTCAGGCTTCATAGGGCCACACGGCAGCGATGTCTACTGTCCCCACTCCTATTTGCCTTGGTCATGGAGCCATTGGCCGAATGGATACAGCACATCCGCTAGTGTGGGGCATTAGGGAAGGGGGCAACTGGGAAGCCCAGATCTCCCTACATGCAGACGATGGCTTGTTGTATGTCACAAAACTATATTGTTCAGTGGAAAGGTTACTGAACATCATACACACCTTTGGACAATACTCGGGATATCAAATAAACTGGGAAAAATCCTGGGCCTTCCCGCTGAATGGAAGAGAGAGCATTTTGCCACCCGATGTGAGATGCCCCTGACAGAAGAGGGATTTACATATCTGGGAATATATATCACAAGGAACCCTGAGACTCTTCTCAAGAGAAATTTATGCCCACAATTGGCAAACACTCCCGATCTCCCTAATGGGCCATGTGGCCCTGCTCAAAATGATGACCCTCCCTTGATTACTGTATGCCCTTCAAAACACTACATATCCAGTGTCTAAAGAGTTCTTTAACAAAAGCAACAGGGAGATGCACATCCTTCTCTGGGACGACGGCAGCTCACGTATTGCATTACATAAGCTTCAGATAGGGGTCTTCGAAAGAGGATTGGCGATTCCGGATATCGAAGCCTATTATCTGGCAGTCCAATTGGTTGCAGTGAGCGAGTGGGTATATGCAGATAGAGATAAACCAGCGTACTGGGTAGATAGAGCAGCAATAGGGGAGAGCGGATACCCGGCAATATTGTATATTAAGAAAAGGGAGGTGGGGCTTTCCCCACATACTACAGCTGTAGTGTGAGCATTGAGAAAGGTGACAAAGACCATGGGATGGGGAACACTGAAAAATTCAACCCTGCTTTGGACTAGTGACCAATTGTGTGAAGTGGGAAGACAGGAGGGCTTTAAAAGATCGAATCTTATTGGTATAGAGCGGTTGGGGAATGTGTGGAGAAATGGTAAATGTATTCCTTTGAAGAGCTCCTTACTGAATTCTCCATGGCAGACTCAAAGATGTAAGTACCTCCAGATGAGACATGCACTCAGACACCACATAAAGGGAGGGGAGTCCCCCTAGATACCTCCCGATAGAAGACAGACTGCTACTGGAGCCACTTCCAGGCAAGGCAGTATCACTGATTTATAAAAAGATACTGAATAACACCCTGGATGCTCTGGGTACACTTCGAGAGGCCTGGGAGGGAAACAAAGGTCCTCTTAGTGAGGAGGACTGGCAGGAAGCCCTATAGAGCCCCCGGGAGGTGGGAATCCGGGCCTGATTTTGCATGATACAGTTAAGGCTTTTACATAGGTCTTATTATTCCAAAGCCTTACTACACTGTATGGGCCGCAGTGATTCTGATCTGTCCACTATGGGGTGTAGCCTGGTGGGGACCTTTTTTCATACCCTATGGAGTTGCCCAATCATCCATGGTTTCTGGTCCCAGGTAGCAGGGGTGCTGACCTGAGTGACAGGCCTGGCGGTGCCAATGGAGGCCAGCTGGTACATCCTAAATATCACAGGGAAGGAAAGATGGCCCAGACACCAAACAACATGGTTGATCCTAGCAGCGGGAGTGGCCAAAAGGGACATAGCCAAAGCATGGGGCGCAAGTGAGCCTCCTTCAATTGGAGACTGGAAACATAACATGGATTGGTGCCATCAAGTAGAACAGGAGATCTATAAAGGCCGGGGCTGCGGCAAGAAATATGATCAAATTTGGTCCCCATGGCGTAGTTATAGAGGTATATGAACACATGTGACATAATGTATGGCAAGGTACCTTATGGGTGCAGGGGCTGGGAACATTGGTGCTACTGTTCCATGACCACTGAGAGACTGCATGCTAAATAGTAAATGAACTAATTTACGGATATGTCGGATTGCAATATTGTACCTTTCTTCCTCTCAAGGCAAAGTGTAAATCATATAATGATGATGATATATCATGAATTCTGAGCATATGTGTATTTCAATAAAAAGAGTCTAAAAAAAAAAGAAAAACCTGCAGAGTGAGTGGCATATTTTAAGAGAGATGAGTCTACACTGTTAGTAACTAGGCTTTGGTAAGTACTATGTTTGCTGTGCAAATTGTCCATCCCTGCCTTGTCTCATAATCTTTATATTCTAAGTGACTAGAGTTTCTGGAAGCCAAGAGGCAATGACACAGCAGCACTGCTTATGTAATGAGGAGTTGATGTATCCTGTCAATATTTGCGGTGTTGGTGCTAGGCCACATACCCTATTTGGCTTTCAAGGGCCTCATAACTGTGTGAAATTTATTTTGTGATTACAAACTGGTGACTGGGCTTAAACTGAGGTAAACAATCTGTTGAAGGAATAATGTGCTCATCAAAACCAGCTTTAATGACAATATTAAATCATTACATTCGAGCCTGCAACCTGTTGTATAAATCACAAAAAACCTTTAGTAGTCGTTTGTAGGTACTTCTTTAATCAACCTGTTAAAGGATGACTTTCTCCTGCAAGCCTTAAACGCGACTGAGTGCAGGAGTTAAAATATAACATTCTGACAAAACTTTGGAACGCTTTTTTTTTTGTTTTACATCATGCATATGACACATCCTCCTTCTTCCACCTAACAAAAATAATTCTAACACAATTATCTGTAAAATTAATATAAGAATAAGAAAGACCTGTACTAT
This sequence comes from Pleurodeles waltl, assembly GCF_031143425.1. NCBI lineage: Eukaryota > Metazoa > Chordata > Amphibia > Caudata > Salamandridae > Pleurodeles > Pleurodeles waltl. The sequence goes on along the minus strand of NC_090450.1, from coordinate 738,649,658 downwards.
AAACAAATATCTTAATAACTAAAAATATGAATTTCAAAAATGTTAATACAATTTATACATTACATGTCTAAAAGGCATAACATAAACATAGCAAGAGAACAAAGTCTGAAAATAAACACTGAAGTAACAACAAGGATTGTAAAGATTGGTATAAAAAATAATCATAGTTATTATACTAACAATCACAGTTAATATTAATTTTCTCACTGTTCAATCTCTCACGTAGTCCTGCAGATAACCAGGAGGTTTTATCTCTCTGTGCACACGACTCTTCTTTCACTCTCTTCAATGTTTGCATCAACTTCCCTTCCACACTTCAGATGTTCAGAACTGTCTTCTTCCATACCTCGTAACTCATCTCCAACATAAAACCACTGCATCCATCATCATCACCCACTTCTGGTTCAACCACCTTCCTCCTTGCTGATACAATTTCACTCCCTGATTATTCCACTTGTCGCTATTCTCCAGTAACACGTACCAATCACAAACTTGTTTAACTTTAAATGGACCTCTGAACTTGAAACAATCCCCTTCCAACACGTCCATCCTTCACCTTTACCCAAACACCAAACTGAATATTTGACTATCTGCTTCTCAGTGCAGTAGAAAGATCACTACTCAATTCAAAGGGCGATTTACCATTGACTTTGTTCTCTGTGGTGCAGTAAGCCCACATTAACTCTTCTACTGCCTCATACACACCAGATCTACTGCGCACAGCCATATGTATAGATCCTTTCACAATGCGGTTCATGCATTCCGAAATGCCATTCGCCTGGGGATTGTAAAGAGTGGTATAATGATGTGTAATATTATGTGCCGCCAAAAACTCCCTTGTCTCACTTGACGTGAGCTGAGTGCCATTGTCTGTAATAAAAGTGTGGAAATCCTTCCCTCATAAAGATTTCTCGCAGCTTGGGGATAGTGCTTCTAGTGGATACACCCTTCATTAATTTGACCTCCAACCCTTTTGAAAATACATTAACCAAAACAATTGCAAACCTCAACTTGTGTTTAACTTCTAATAATGGACCTATGAAATCCATACATACACTGTGCCATGGTCCTTTAGGACTTTGAATGTGACCTGTCGCTGACTGCCCACCTACCTTCAACCTTTTCCCACTTTCCTTGCAATCTAAATATCTTTTACAATTTTTCCTTAACTCTCCTTTGTGTCATTGTCTTCCCCCAAATGACCTTCATGTCCCAAATGAATAATGTTTTCCTCTCAAGTTCTCCGGGGGTACAAATCTATTTCCCCTCATCACTACATTTTTCACTCACAGGCAACTCATCTGAAATCTTGATGAATGTTCTTACAGCAGGAACAACAGTTCTCTATCTCCTTCCATCTTCTACCACCATTTTACATACATCTCTGAACCCGCAATCATCAGCCATTCCTTGTGTCCATTCTTCTTTAGTGAAGACACCTACACTGCAATGCACTGCTTCTTCTGCCCAAGCCACCCCACTTTCCTTTTCTTGGTCTATCTCACTTTCTAGGTCAACAATCTCCCAGTTCACAGGCAGAAGTAAAAAGGCATCAGCTTTGGCATTGTACCTTCCAGGAATATGTTCAGCGATAAACTGAAACTCCTGTAAATAGGCTGCCAATCTTGCTAATCTAGCCGAACCCTTGCCGTCATGTTCTGTAGTCAGTGCCTTCCTTAATGGTTTATGATCAGTTCTTAATTCGAAACTCAAACCCCACAAGTATGTTCTACAATAATCTGTAGACCAGGCCACAGCCAGTGCATCACTCTCAATGATGGTATAATTTGTTTCAGATTCTGTCAAGAAACGTGAGGCAAAAGCTACTGTCTTCTCCACCCCTTTGTGTATTTAGGACAAAACCGTACCCACACTTGATGCACTCACATCCACAGTAAGACTGTTGCTTCGCCTTAAATACAGCAGTACCGAAATGCCTGCTGTACATATCTCCTGCTTAATACAGTCAAAGCATTTTTGTTGTTGTGCACCCCACTTAAACATACCTTCTTTCCTCACAAAGATTTTTAAATCTCCCATATTTTAGTAAAGTGTTCTACAAATTTGGTATAGTATTCGATGAGCCCCATAAATGACCGAGCTGGTCCTTATCTTTTGGTTATGGAGCTAGCTTTATTGCTTCCAAAACGATTACGATCGTATGATCTAAATATTCAATTTCTTTGCACAAAAACAAATTTTTCTTTCCTTAGGGTAAGTCCTACATCCAAAATTTTTTAGTGCTTTCCTTAGCAGTCAGTTATGTTGATCCACCGTTGCTCCATACACCAAAATGTCATTTTGAAAAAATATCACGTTAGTGAAGCCTTCAAATATTTGCAACATTATCAGTTTAAAAACGCTAGCTGCTTGGGATAATCCAAATGGCATCCTTGTCAAACAAAATGGTCCTTCCATTGTAATAAAGTCAGTTAAGTCCTTGGAACTCTGATGCAACCGAATTTGTGGGTAAGCACTCCTCAAATCTAATTGTGAGGAGAACCTATCCCCATTGAGCAAAAGCAATATTTCATTTATGTTTGGCAATGGAAAATTGTTGGTAACTATATTCTAGTTAACACTATGGAGGTCCACACAAAATCTTAAGCGACAGTCAGATCTTTTTTTTTTTTTATCACGACCGGTGATAATCAGGTAGGAGATTCCACGGTTTCAATCACCCCCTCTTTCACCATCTCACCCAACATCGGTTTGATCTCATCTCTAACCAATATAGACAATTTGCATACTTTGTTTGACAGGAATCGCCCATGGTTTCACTCTGATGTTGTGTATGTAACCTTGCAGTTCTCCCAAGCTTTCTCTGAATACCTCTTTGACCTCACCCCAAATCTCAGCCATACTTTTGTCATTTACTACCATGACCTATTCTGAAGCTCTTGTTATCACCAAAATGTTCAGATTATATTGGTGCATCCATCTCAATATTTGAGGCCCTGACTCCGCAACATACACTTTTCCCTCAGTTTCCTGTGTTTTGAATTCATTGGTTGGCAGAAAATATCCATTAATGTCATTCCCTTCTCCCTGATAACCTCCAGGACAAATATCTTTAGGGAGTAAAACATGTGACCACATTTCTGTAAGAGATCTTTGGAAGTAATGGTATACCTGGACCCATTTTCTACCGTCAGCTCCACACCCCTCCCATAAATAATAAACCACACCTTGGGTCTATTTTTTCTCCTTTCCTCTCCTCCATCCCCATCTTGGCTTAGAACTCGATCCTGAAAAATGTCACTGTTGTCCTTGCTCACCACTGCTACTTTGGTTTTAGGCAATTCCTTACAGATACGTGCAAAATGGCCTTTACAGCCACATTTCCTGCATTCTCTTCTAATAGCGTAACTTGTTTTCAAGTTGATACTATGAAATTTGCTACCACACCTGTTGCACATTTTGTCATTCTGCCTGTTCCCATTTTTTTATGATGTTTTATTTTTTCCTATTACTCCTACACTGTTGCTTATTTTATCATCATCTCCTATTTCAGCCACATCTACTTTCTCTTTATTACTTATACCTTCTCTCTTCTTATTCTTCTGTCTCATAAAGTACTCAGACACCTTGACTACCTTCACCATATCAATAGCATTTTTTTAATGTGGGAATTGCACCATGAGTTGATCCCATATGAACTCATCCCCCATCATACCAAATTGACATTTAACCGATAACTCCCTCAACCTGGATACAAACTCATCAATAGATTCTCCACTATGTTGAGGATGCGTGTAAAATTTGTAGCTTGCCATTACAACATGTGTTTCTTTTCCAAATGTATTGCTCAATCTTATTCTACCCTCCCTATACACATTAGTAATTCTTGTACCATTGTCCAACGCTTAAGGTAAAAATGTATACACCTTTGTCCCTCACACCCCAAAGAATCTAACAGAATAGCTTTTTTACTTTCAGCACTAAGTATTCACTATCCAAAGCCGGAAAATAAATGTCAAACATGTTAATCCAGTCTTCCCACTGTATCGCTGGTATCCCTTATTGTTGTGAAAATGGGGATGGTGCCGCAATCAATACTTTTTCCATATTACCAAAAAAATGCTAATCCAAAGGAGTGTGTGTGTGTGTGTGTGTGTGTGTGTGTGTGTGTGTGTGTGTGTGTGTGTGTGTGTGTGTGTGTATCACCACTGAAGAAAGATAATACCCTTATGTTTCACACTTATACAGACAAATATAATAGAGATGTGTGTGTTACTGCACTTAAAATTGTTTTCAAACTTTGGGTGTGAGCATCACAGGGCTGGAAAGTAATCTTACAATGAGGCTTTAATGTGAGTGAGCTGAGCACCACTGCATTATTACTGCTTTGTATAAATATTATAGAAACATCTCCTTAGGTATTAAGGCAGACCAGAAGGGTGTGCTCATCACCGCACTCCAGACAATACACACAAAGGGTGTGCACATCACAGCGCTCTGACCGCCGTGCTTTAATCCCTCACTTGGAAAATACTTCAGCTTTAGGAACAAAGAGCATGCGTCCCCATACTGACATGCCTGCTGAAAAGAGCGTTCTAGCAAAAATGTGTTGACTTGAAGAAAAGGCTCGAACTAGCCACACACGCCAGATGACCATTGTGATATTGAGGAAGCTCGTATGGTGACTATGACAGGTATTAGCGCCTCCCCTTCGCTTAAACTTTTCACTTTACAACAGTTACTTGTCTGACATATGGCTTCACTGAACATCAAGCACATTAGGGGTCAATTATCTCCAGAAACCGCATTATAAATTGGGCTGCAGAAATCTACTGGTTCTTATCTCTTGAGTTGGTCAGAATGTGTTGGTCGCTCCCCACAAATAGACAAAGATCACAGTACATTTGAAGGGTTGAGTTCCTCCAATGCTTGAACATGCTGAGTAGAGTGAGGTAAAGTCACCATCACAACAGCTGTCACCTGGCAGGTTGATACATGGTAGGTTGGCACATTCGTCACCAAAAAATTGTTGTATAATTCACAAACACCTTTAGTAGTAGTCTGTAGGTACTTCTTTAATCAACCTGCCAAACTGTGACTTTCTCCTGCTAGCCTTAACAACAACTGACTGCTGGAGTTTAAATTATAACATTTTGACAGAACCAGATGTTCCAACAGAACCTTGGAACGCTGGTTCTTTCTACATCATGTGTGTGACACAACCCTTGTCAATTGTTGATGAATGCAGTGCTCCATATTTATCCCCATGTTCCTGTTGTTGGAGTATAGCTACTAAATATCATCATGTTATATTTGAGATTTTTTTAAGCTTCCACTTGCCACCAAAATGCAGCCTCTTGACACTATAAAGCGAACTCAACCAGAAATAGAGTGGAAAAAAATGCGGAAAAGGTCTGAAAATTACTGGTTTAATGCCTCATAGTAGAAGCTGCTTTGAAAATGTGAATGGTCCAGCTGTCACCAGAAACTTAGGGTAGAGCATCTTGTTAATTAGTGCCTTTAATAATGCTGTTTTTCTCAATCTAGCCCATCTTCGGCTTCATACAGAAAGGATTGAGGTGATGATAACTTGAGCAATGCGTCACTGACCTGTTTGAGAGAGTTAGATGATTTCTTCATTTACATGGACAAAACATGGCACGATGTTGATCAGAAGATGCAAAGATTACACAAACAATATATATCTAACCAATTACAAAGAAGAATAGGTTGTGTGGTAAGCGTGTCAACAGTGTGATGCAATATGGTGCAAGGTGTGCTATCCACATGCCCATCTGCTGAGGTTTTCTAGAGTATTTACAAGAAAAACTTCTTCATACAACAGGTATGTTACTTGCTGTTCTGGGACTAGGAATCTAATTGATGTCTCTTGGCATGGATTGGCACAGAAGAAACACAAGAATAACAATCCACAAATTGAAATGAATTTAGGTTTTCCAATAATAGCCTTCTTGTAAGAAGAGAAGAAAAAAACAAACTTCATCCTCAGAGCCAAATGTTGAACGTAACTGAATGTTTGAGTTGTTTGAGCAATCTGGACAACCTACTCAGGTGCGGCATCTATGACAGCAAAACACATTTGGAAATGTTGTGTCCCGACTGTCCGTGCTGTAACTGGGGGTCACGGTTCTTTATTTCTAGATCTGAGACTTGCAGCCTTATGGTTCAATGTGGAGCTTGGGTTTCCAGTTAAAAACAAATGTTGATTTTTATTGTGTTGAAACAGCACTGACCGCCACAGAAAGAAATTGTGCAGAATAGCACACGTCTACAAATAAACGGTTCAAATATCCCAATACCCAAGAAAAAGTCCAAGCCTGCCTAAATATAGGCAATTCTTCCAAAATGTGTACAACATATTTAATTAGCTGGTGTTATTGAACACACAAAAATTAACATGAGAGGATTAAAAAAATTGAACTGGGCATTTCCAAGCTTGCTTAACAACAACAATAATGTACAGTCATCCTAGAAGGAGGTTGTTTCTATATGCCATTGACAATTGGGCATGGGTTGTCGGTCAAGAGAATTAATGCTGGAAATCTGTAAAACCTTGTAAGTTCCAAAGGATCTCAGACCTTCTGCTTTTTCATGTTCAGTCTTCAGAAAAATGTTCCCTAGTTTGTTAGGGTTTCTCAAGATTACATGTCAGGGTGTTGCTTATGAGTCACCATGTGTAAGCGGTTGTACGTGATTTCATGGAACAACGATTTCATGGAATATCATGACTGAGAAACCATTTCATCTGAAGTCTTTAATGGAAATTTTCTGAATTAATAGCATTTACCATATGATAGAAATCAATTCATAGAATGTCTTTTTGGTCAAAATTGTCTTATTTGTTAAGGTATAAATACAAAAGTTGCAGGACTTTCAGAAGCAGTAGTGTCTGAGGTATTGATTTTATTTCAGTGATTTACTTCAGGGGAATTTTCGGATTTATATATTTTACATTGTCATACAATTACTTTGGATGCTTTTAATTCAGGGATGCCTCAGCACCCTAAAACACCATCCATCCCTGCCCCCTAAAAACTCATACAACACCTAAACTACATCCATCCATGATCCCTACAGATCCCTCATTATTCCTTAACTCTACACATCCTGGAACCCTAAAAAACCCTTTTTATATCTAAACTCCAGCCATCTCTCAATCCTTAAAATCTCTCACTACCCTAGACTCTATCCACTCATGAACCATAAAAACTCTTCACCACTCCAAAACTCTGCCCATCACTGAATGTTAAAAAACCCCAACACCCCTAAACTCCTGCCATCCCGAACCCTAAAAATGCCTAAACTTCTCATTTGTGAACACTAAAAACCCAACACCAGCCATACATTCCATTTATTCATGAAAACCTCACCAACCTAAACTCCTTTCACTGCCTAACCATCGATTTCTGACCCCTAAAAAGCCCACATCCTCCCTAAACATTACCTATCCATGAACCCAAAAACCCATCCCTAGTCCTAAACTCCACCCAAGTTAATGTAATTTTGGATTTTTCCTTTAAATTATCATTAATTTAAAATGTTTCCTTTAATTTTCCTTTACATTTCAATGTATTTGTATTTCCTTAAAATTGGTTTTCCTTGATGTAGTTTCCTTCAATGTGATTTCAGTTTTCATTCACATACATCACTGCAAGCAGGTGGCTTAGGATGAATGCCTCAAGTGGTTATGACAGAAAGGCTATGTGCCTGTCTAGTGGTGACCAGATCATTGGAATCAAGGGGTTAAAAAGAAATACTTGTGCTCATTGTTACTCTGGACTGATTTAGAGGTGGCTGGTAATGAGAAGGCCTCCAGGTACAGGAAGAAATGCTAACTGCCAAGGAGAATCTCCCAGCATGATCTCCTCCTTTATAGAGTCGTAAGTAGGATTGGAAAAATTCTGCTAGGAGATTTTCCTCTAGAAATTGGAGGATTTTGTATCAGCACCAAACATTAAATCAGTTGTTTGATGTATACAGCATTATCTGAAGTTACCTATTGGATATCTGATTCTTACATTACTCAAGTTAATCCTACTTCGTTTTTTTCCTCCAGAGACACAAATTATTGGATAGCTCTTTCTTGCAGTATTTAGGAGCAAGTGGCCGGAAATAAATTCTCCAGAGCACCAATCGTACGAAGGCATACTGCAGTATTATCACAAGGAACAAAGCAATAAGAAGTAGTATATCTTTCAGAATGGACTCTGGCCAGAGAGACAAATTCAAAGAGAAGATATCTTATATATGTGTGCTAGTCTGCAATGGGATGTGGGAACTAGATTTTTGTGCTGCTAACAAGGAAGGGGAGGGTGATATATTTATTGGATGCACTCAGTATTCTAATATATGCAAGACTGATTTTTTAAAGATATTTTTATTATCCTTTTTTACTATGCATTTTTAATGATTTTTTAGACTTGAATGAGAGACATTTCAAGCCAACACCACTGTTTAATTATGTATAAAAATACTTACAAGTAAGATTTTTTTTTCATGCAAACAGATGTGCGAACAGTCCTGCACCAAACTTGGTATCCAATATATGTAAGGGGCTGTGTAGTGGAAATCCACATGCAGTGGCCTTGTGACATTCAGCAACGTTCAGGTTTCAGAAAAAGAGATACTCAAAGCTAACAATTATGTAGGAGAACTGCTTACATATCAGAATTTGCTTTAGTGTTGTAAAATTGGAATCGTGTTTTTGCTGAAAATATTATGAAAGTCTTTCAAATTTGTTTATGTGATCTTAAGTTCAGGTTTGCGTAATATATTGTTCTCATTTTAGTTTCCTGTACTGGCTCCTGCAAAATTTGACATTATCAAATAATATGCATCTGAATTTTCACATGGTGGTTTTCTATTTCTCATACATTATGAGGAAACAAAAATGTATAAATTGATATGCAGCTATAGGGCCTTGTCTCTTGCATGTCTCTTTTGCTAGCTCTGTTAACAGCCTCATTTGACACATGATAATGCCCACAGCAGGAGGGTAATATGTCTTTTTAGAACATCCACTTCTCTGCCCCTCTTGCGCTCCCAATTGACTTTTGCCCTGCTTACACAGTTATGTACCCACATACCATATGTCACATTTCTACTTGTCTTCTGGTTCTCCACTTCAAGCATTGCTTTCTGCATTTCTTTCCCAGTCTTCATTCCCACCCCTACCTATCTACCGACCCAGGTCTCTTCTAGACCCCGTCTCTTAAACTTCTAAACAGTGCCCCCTTCCAGCCATCCCTCAAGTGTCACTTTTTCTCAACCTTCTCTTCCCACCATAAATCCCTAACCCACTCGCCACAGTGTCTTTCTTGTTCTGTTCTCTTTACCTGCACCAGTACTGCACAGGAGTGGATGGTGGTATTTAGATTAAGAAATTTGTTGAGAAATAAATCATCTTAATGGTGGTCTTAAAAAAACCTAAATCTGTTTAGTTACAATTTTGTTATTTTTTTTTTCAGAGTATCAAAATATTGAGATATTGAAAGTATTGCCTTCCATAAAGTCTTTCTGAGCTTTAACTGTAAAGATAAAATTGGCACCCTCCAATCCCCAATGCCGTTCTTTAGATAATCAATTAATGCTTCATGATTAATCCATAACAGGGAGGTAAGGGTTCTACTTTGCCCTACGTCTAATGTGCTCTAGTTTGCAGAATTGAATTTTACATCAATGACATGTTATCACATGTAAAAGAAAAAGGTGAGAAAGTGTACTATATGTAACAAAACAATAATATTGACCACTTGTTCCACCTACTTGTTGGTGTCTATAGCAGGTTCCCGACCCCAGAATGAAGGTGCTAAAAACAGTAAGGCAACCACATTTCTATACACGCAATGTGATTTAAATATGTAAAACATTGTTCTCTCTCAAGGGACCTTCATTGAGAATCAAAGGCACTGAATAGTCCTTCCCACATGCCAGGATTCCGGAGCAGTTCTTTCAAAATCACATCTACCAGGAAACGTGATAGATATGTTAAATTTTTGCATCCTTGAGCCTATAGTTGTAAGGTCTGGTGTAATGGCAGCGAGATATAGAATACCTTGGTGTATGTATCACTGTCTTAGTAGGCTGTGGTGGTGGAGAGACTGGTGAAATTCGCAATGGAAGTGCTGCTGGAATCGCTATTTAAGAAGGAAGAGCAGGGTGAAAGGGAGGAAGAGAGTGCTGTGAAGGTGGAGTGGATTTTGTTGTAACTCAAGGGGGTGTTGGTGAATCCAGAATGGTATCTTTCATCCATGAAAGCAACTACGCTGTCTTGGTCAGGGAAGTAGTATAATGTCTCAACAGTTCTCAACGTTGTATGGTGTCTCGACGTCTAAGTCCTGCTCAACATCAACTGTGTTCTTCTCCTCAACGTCAAACCAGCTCTTGACAAACCAGCAAGTTGGTGCAGTACTTCTTCTCAGTGTTGAAGTCCTCGATGTCGAATAGGAGCAGCCTTGCCCCAGATGTTCTCTTTTTGGATTGCCCTCTGTGGGAGACTTCACAGTATGACATAGGGGCACAGGTAGAGGGTTTAGGCTCTTCCACCAGTCAGGGAATCTTGCAATCTGCAGTGCTCCACTTGGCCGTGGAGGTGAGTTATTTCACTCTCCCTCACTGTGCCTCTGGAGAGGGTCTTGCAGTGGCAATACGTCTTTGGGTTTTTAGAGTCTGGCAAACATAAGATACAGATCCTGTGTGGATCTGGTGTTGGCTTTTTTCTGCCACACTCTGGGCAGTTTGCAAAAATAGATGGCATTTTGCAAAACAATTGATACATTTCCGGTCAGGACATTATCTAAAAATACTCAAGCCCTAGAGGAGGTCAGGTGAATCCACTTTAAAAAAGCCTAAGATGAAAATTATTGTGGAAAAAAAAAAGACTTTAAAAAGGCAGAGCTCTGCTCCAGAATCCTGTCAGGAGGAGCCGGAAACAAGAACTGAGTAAACTGCCAACTACAGGGAATGATGGGACACTGGAGGTCAGAAGGCCCATTAAGCCTTAGTGTTCCATTTAGATCGTTTCAATGCTGCAGCCTATACGGGCCACATTGTTATCTATTACTCCTTAGCTTACTTCAAAAAGAAGCAAAAAGCATTTGTCAAAGATGTTTTTTAAAAGATCACTTCATTTTTGCTTAAGTGATTTTTAAGGGTATGACCCTTCTTCCTTCTAAATTTTTAAATAATTCAATATACAATGGCAAAATAGCCTGCTTTTAAGACTAAAGTCAACATGTCTGTCACATGTTTCCTGGCCTTTCCAAAGTAAGGTGAAGTAGCTGTGACCTTGAAAGAACTGTTCCGACATCCCTGCCCATAGGCTGGACTACTCAGTGCTTATGATTACAATGGAGATTCTCCTAAGAGAGAACTAGAATTACAGGTAAGACACCATTTCTATTTTATTACACAACTCAGAAGCACTCATTTTAGTGACATCTGCTTGACACTTCCTAGCTGAGATTAGAAACTGCCTTTCTGACACACACTAAGCCACCAAGCTAGCATACCAACTTGAGGGTTCTATCTTGAAACTAGTCTTATTCAAATTTCAGAGTTTAACATATATTTACATCCAGTGACTTAAGTCATCTGGTGCTTCTGCCTGACCTTGATTATATATTTCAGAGCGATGCAAAACAGGATACAGAATTTGATTTAGAACTGAGATAAAAGCTGAGCCAAGGAATTTATCAGCTTACTCCAATAGGCATATCTTCCCCAATTTATGTTTAAATTTAAAAATTAGGTAAGATTCAACTTTAAACTATTATTTGAATCTCAAGTTTGTCAATTAATCACAAAAGAAACCTTTTAGTTAAAATAAATAAAACAAAATCTCCAGAAGCTTCATCCCAATAGTTCTTACAGGCTACAGACCAGTTTTGTTGTTGTCAGAATTAACTTTGCCTCAGAGTATGTAGGCATGTCATCTCCGTTCTAAAAGTCCAACTTTGGTTAGCTAGTTGGCAAGGAATGAATCTTAAAGTAATATATCAGCAATTGGTACCTTTTTGGTATTTGAAGTGCGATGCCTATTGTAGCCAGAACCAACTACGTCTTGTGTTAGAATCAACACTAAAACTAAATGTTAGATCCATATCCCCTGGCCGTGGAATACATTTATATAACTTTACCCCATGTCTTAAGATCTCCGCAACATTACAGAAAACTCAGAAGGCCCCTTACAAGCCATTGTTTCTGGCATGCTTATTTACTAAAAATGTTTTGTATGGCAATCAGGATGTCTATTCACAGTATTCTCTTTCTGTTGTATATCCTTTAGGTTTTTCATATTTACTTCTCGCTCTATTTGTTCTAGTTTCCTTTCTGATTAATACCACCCTAAAGCCAAATGATGCCTGCAGTGCTGTACAATACTAGATGAAGTATAAAACAGATAACAATAACTTGTCTCTTGGTTCAATCATAAAAGCACAAAAAGAGTCATTGGCAAAGCCATCAGATCTGGCATTTGTAGTATTACATGCTATGGTGACTCTGAATGTTTACCAGGAACCATAAAATGTGCTGCTGTGTGTGTGTAAATAACAAACCTCAGGAACAACCGAAGACCTCAAATGGAACATGGGTAAGTGTATGTTTCTAACAATAATTTCCACAAGAACTATCAATTAAAGATAGTATAGTTAATCTTCAGATATACATAATAAATCACAAAACATAAATGATATCAAAGGAAGACTTAATAAGGACTATGGTCATTGCAGCAGCTCAGATGAAACAATTCAGTTAATCAAATTTCGTAAAAGTGCTCAGTGTGAAAAATAAACACATGTTAATGGTGATGATATAGTCTCAGATGTGATCAGAACAAAATAACATCAACAAACAATACAAAGTGAAATTAGTAAGATCAGAGTGTTCAACTATTTGAGTCCATGTAGCTCAAGTTCTGCTCCCTGTATTTATCAATTTAGCAGTCTTTATAGGCTTGTACACCAACAGTGATTTGACCAAGACATTATTGACTCCGTTATCATCAGGATGAAGAAGACTAGACTGGGCACTGGAAGTGTGTATGTAATTAGAAAAAAAGGAATCAATCAAACCTAGTTCTAATAGCCAAACAAGCACAAAAGGAATTGGAGAGTTGACTTGCATTTCAAGGTTGAAAAAATAGGAAACCTACATAAAATTAAGATAAAAACCAAAGGGGAAGAACAATCAGTGTATTTAACTAATGTCATAAAACCCATAGGGCTGAGACACATATGACTCTCAAAGTGATTACAGCTGTAACATTGTGGGTGTGACACTTGTTCATACCTCTAGAGGAGGACCTAAATCACATGAGAGTGGAAAAGCAAAGGAGGACCTAGACCACAAGAAAGTGGAAAAGCAGGGAGCACACTTCTCAACAATAATTGCTAGTGCCATCTCACGGTGGAGGGAGAATAAGAAGGACATTGTACAGAAGGGCATTGGTAGCATCATATCTATGGCAGAAAATTGAAAGAGAATCAACAAGTCTTTTAAGGGAAAAATGTTGAAATTGAGGGATGATAACTAGTGAAGAGGTCGAACAAATAGGAATTACAGACCCAGAACAGGGGACGTGGACAGGGAGCAATGTCCATAAGACTGGTTCATAAGTAGTAAGTGATTGGAGTGCATGTCTAGGCAGAGGTTTATTTTTTATAATATTGTATGTAAGGACCCATGTAATAAATGGATTGTGTAGAAAAATACTTTCAAACAGAATTCCTGACAGTAAAGCCAGGCCAGGTTGAAAAAAACATTTGTCCTAGAAGTCTCAAAGTCTATACCAGGGATACTCAAAGTACGGCCCGGGGGCCGCATGCGGCCCTCCTGATCTCTAATTGCGATCGCCTCGTGAACAGAAACACTGGGCTGCTGTTTACTTGACAAAGCAGAAAAATTCAGAAAGCTGTGAAATGGCATACTTTATTTACACATGAAGTGGCCTAGACTACTTATCTTTAGGAACACATTTAGTTTTAAAGATATCTTGCACTAGACATGTAAGAACATGATAAACTGTCAGCAAACTTCAAAAAAGTGTTTAAATGCATGAGCGTTTTAACTTACTTTACGCCCCCTCTTGTGTCCACCTTCCATCACCCCCTATTCTTGGCCTACTGGCAGCAGTGTGGCCCTCGGGCATGCCACAGACAGTGTTTTGTGTCCCCTGTGGAAATGTTTGCGAGTACCCATAGTCTAGACAAAGGATAGTAAGGGAAAATAATTTCAGGGTGCAACCAGTAAATAAAAAGGACGGTCACCCTATTCTACCCAGGATGAACAGTCATCCAGTGTATCCATGCTATCACATGCAAATCATCATATTCCATTTGTTAATCATTTTCAGTTCCTGAATGATAGTCACTTCTGATGAATATTTCTAAACTAGTGTCCAGGTGCTAGTCTGGCTTGAGAAAACGTTCCTCTAACAATGCTCCCACACTTCCTAGCTATGTAAGTGCCATTCCTGGAAGCTCACGTCAGTTTCTTTCTTTCTGTGCCTTCTGACTTGGGTCCAGAGCTCTGCTCTCAGTTTTGTCATTCTTCAGACGACTCCTGAAAATCAAACAAAATCCAATGTTTTGGGGAACGATGTCCCTTTCTAAGACTACAGGTTGTAAACTATGCTACGGCTGTAGAAAACTGATGTCAGTCACTGACCCATATTAAGTGCGTCTTGCACGCTTGGGTTTGGAATATGCCTCAAAGTTGAGCAACAGGCCTGCCTTTTTACACCCAAAGTCAATCCAGGACTGAGAAGTGAAGCTGTACATTACTGAACCCAAGAATTTGTGGGCCTCACTTTGGTACCAATCCAAGTTGAGGCACAGATTTTCTCCTACAGGAGATTGCAGATATATGGCATTCTTCTAGATTCTTCTGATGCATCTTTGAGCCCCCGGGACCTGCAAGGGCCCTGTTGGCTTTACCGTTGGTAGATCCATCTTCTCTACCATCTTACCCCCTTGGACCTGTAATGGGACCTATACTGACTCTGGTACAGACTTTCACCCTGTCTCCATGACCTACGCCAGTCCCTCCCTCATCTATGCCAGTGTCAATGCCACAGGGCCAAAAGAGGATCTGGTGCCAGTTACGGTGTATGACCCTGAACCAACTTCGGCCTGATCCTGACTGATGCCGCTATATGACATTACTAAAGCTCACCCAGTCACCATGCAGACGGACTCTCTTGCCAGTGTGCTACTAGGGTGGAAGTGCCAGAGGCTCCACCCCTTTTGTGACTCTGATTCGGACTAGAGCTTATTACCACTCAGAGATGATGATGGTGACAGTGATCAACTCCCTCATTGAGAGGACATTATTTATATGAGGCTTGTAAGTTTGATCCTGTACAGATGCTTCTCCTGATGCACAGTTGCAGTCCCAATTTGGACCACCATCAGAAAAGGGTAGATCATTTGCAGCACAACTCTGATGAGCAGCTAAGATCTTGGACTTACAGCTGTCTAAGACTAATGTCCTTACAGAAATCTTAAAACTTGGGCCAGCCCCAACACAGCCCTTGATCACTTTCAACAAGGTCCTCACTGATACTTTAATGGGCACCTGGTCAAAGCCCTGTTCTTGCCAACCGGTGAATAGGCAGGTGGCCAGATGTCACAGACCAGCACATGTTGATCCTGATTTTCTTACTAAACATTCTACTTCAGAGAGTCTTGTAGTTCAAGTGTCAACTATTGAGGTGAACCCCCATTCATTCCCCATGACTTTTCTAGACAGGAAGTCTAAGGGGACTGAAGGGTTCAAATTTGCTCCTCAATTAGCGTAGCATTGAGATCCTTCAATGCAATCTGCCTATTGGATTGATATACACATGCTGCCTGAGACATGGCTAGCGAGATTTTGCCCCTGCTCGTGGAAGACCTTAGGGCCTCACTGGATCAAACAATACAGGAAAGCCAAACTTGTGATCCCACTGGCTTTGATGGTATTGATTGGGAAAATTGGTCTGCAGCAGTTTGGCATTCCACCACACCATGCATGGGTGGATTTGTACTTAACAGGATTTCCTAGAGGACGAACAGGTATGTCTCATGGATATTCCTTTCAATGGTTCACTCTTCTTCAGTGAGAAATGCGATTCTGCCTTGGAACATTTCAAAGAAAGTAGTGCCACAGCTTACTATCTGGGTCTGTTCACTCTTGGCAAACAGTTTTTTCACCATTTTAGGGAATTACAAGGCTACTAAAGGGGGCTGGCATGAAGGCAACATCGATCTTCCCATCAAGTGCTGTAATCACTGCAGTCATTTCAAGGTCACATACGTTTACCTGACAGGCAACATCTAGGCCAGCAAGGGCACTAGTCCTTCCAGTCCCCTTCTGCAGCAGCCACAAATCTGATTTAGCTTACTGTTAGTGGCTCACAGCCACCCTGTGTGAAGCAGGATCCAGCCCTTTTTCCCAGGGTGGTGATCCATCACGTTTTACAGTCGGGTCCCGCAACTTGTTCAGTATTGCTATGCCCTACCCTTTCTTTCTACTCTGCCAAATCTTCCGTCCTCATCAGAGTGAATCTCAGGGGAGCACCTGTCTGTTCTGTTGCACAGGGTGAGATTTTACTTTCTAAAGGAGCAATTGAGGGAAATCCAGACTGAGAAATAGTAGAGGGTTGGTATTCTCACTATGCTGAAAAAGGATGGAGGCCTTCAGCACATTTTAAACCTTTGAACTCTGAATGCCTTCATGCGGAAGGACAAATTCAAATTGGTCTTCCAGCCCAAATCCTGTCACCCTGGACCCAAGCAACTAAATGGTGTCCTTCGGCCTCCATAACGCTTATTTTCATATACCAATCCTGCAGATCCCCAGACATTACCTGGAGTTCAAGATTGGCCACTAGAATTTTCAGTTTGCTGTGCTCGTCTTTGTCCTCACTAGTGCCCCACCGGGTCACAAAAGTAATTCTGATCGCTGGCCATCTTCAAAGGTTGAGGATACCAGTTTTACCCTACCTTGATGACTGGGTGCTGCAGGTAGGCTTGCTATAAACTCTAAACTGACTGCTTCACAGAGGCTTCCTTTGGTTTGGGCAGTCCTATATATGGGAAAGTTCAGGTCGTCCCTCTGTTGCTATAATTCCAGGACATTGACTATAGTCCTGATATTTCAGCCTCAGTCCTGGATCTCTGTAAAGCTTCTTGGCCTTTTAGCCTCCTAAATCCTCCATGTTATCTAAGTTAAGTGAAGTTCAATTGAGCTCAGTACCAAGTAAACCTATTGACTACCAGTCAAATGTTGCCCATGATCTGCAGTAGTGGCAACTCAACCACAGGCCGCTTCTCGCTTCCCTATCAAAAGTTGACTGTGGGGATGCATCACTGCTGGGTTAGGGAGGTCATCTGGGGAAAGTGGAGATGAGAGGCCTCTGATGGAAGCATGGTTCTCTTAACTTGAGAGTCCTGCATGCCTTTCTGCCTCTGTCTCTCCTGTCCTGAAAAGAGATCAGGAATGACCAAGCCCAAGTCATGGGCTCTGGATTGAGCTAGAAGAGTGTAGTACCCGGAGCTTCTGGGCATGAGCACCTATCCTCTGATCAGAGTGCCACTTTTGGAGGACCTCTTGTCTCAGCAACAGGGCAAGGTCCTCCACTGGAATCTACATAATCTACACATCCATCCCTGGAGCTGGAGCATTGGCAGTTAACTGTGTTTGAACTGCCACCGAAAGAGCTGGATGGCATCCTCGCTGCAGATGCCCTTCAACAAAGTCCATTTATACTGGGCAATGGGACAGGTTTGCGTTTGGTGTGATAACTGCAAGGTTGACCCTTTACAAACCAAACTTTCTGATTCTTGTTGGTTGGTTTTGTCTTTTGTCCCAAGCTGGGCACTATTAAAGGTTATTTGTTGGCCTTTTTACGTTTGCTGGACCAACTGCCGTTGTTTAAATCATCTGTTGTGGTGAGGTTTGTAAATGGCTTGTCACATGTTTCTCCTGATTTGTTTGTGATGCCACAGTGGGACCTTAATTTGGTTTCTCATGTGCATGGCCTTTGAGCTGATGCATCGCTGCCTGCTGCTCTTGGCTTTGAAGACTGTTTTCCTCATTGCCACTACTTAAGCTTGTCTTGTGAGGGAGCTTCCGGCACTGTCAGTGCATCGCTCTACTCTACCTTCTTTCCGGAGAAACTGTTACTAGGAACTTAGGCAACCTTCTTGCCTAAATTTGTAACTCTTTTCCATGTTGGGCACTCCACCACCCTGCTTATGTTTTTGCTGCTCCTCACCCCTCCACCACCCTGAAAGAGTAGGAGAGGCTTTATCTGCTGTATCCCAAAAGAGGTTTAAGTTTTCATATTGATATTACCATGGAACCCCATGTGGATGATCAGCTTTTTATTGAGTTCTCCATGGACGAGAAGGAGAAGGCTCTGGGGAAGAGCATCCTGCCAATTTAGATAGTCATCTGCATCAAGATCTGCAACACACTGGCAAAGAAGCAGCCACTGTAAGTTTTGAGAGCCCATTCAACTAGGACTAAGGCTGCTACCTCTGCGTTGGCACAGAGAGTTCCTGTCCTTGACATCTATCAGGCTGAAACATGGGTGTCTGTGCATACATTCACAAAGAACTACTTCCTTGACAGCCAGGTCCAGTAAAAAGGACATTTTGCCTGCCTCACCCTGCAAGACTTTTTGGTCTAAGTCCATCCACAAACCATCAACTTGGGAAGTACGGCACTGGTATCTATATAGAGGTGAGAAATCTGTGGTTTGAAGTGCCATTTGAAAGAAGAGGTTACATACCTTCGGTAGTGCTCATTCTCATAGATACTCTATTTAAATTCACATTCCTCACTGCCCTAACACCTCCACATTGTGTGGAGTAGCCTCTTTTTAACATTGAAAAAAAAGTCCCACGTTAGGAATCTGCAAACTAGTACTTCCAGTTATTCACGCTCTGTGTCTAAGAGTGCAGAAATAGAGGAGCAAGAAACTGTCAGTGCACAAGTGTGGTGCTTACGTGCAGCTTGGCTGCATCACGTCTGAGGTGGTACAGTCTCATCACAGATCCATCACCTACCGATGTGCAGGACCATTGCTAGAAAAACACATTCTGGATCCAGTCTAGCACACAAGGAGTGTTCCAAGATGAGGAAAATGTGGTTAGACAGAGTATCCACCAGAAAGAACCCTTCCAAATGTAAGTAACTTGTTTGCCTAGTCAACCAGCAACATTCACGTGTAATTAGCAGTATAAACAGATTGACTCCTTGGGTGGCATAACTCGCTCTACTACCTGCTAGTGAATGTCAATTTCATAATGATTACACACAAGGTAGTGAGAGAATAAAAGGAGTGTTATCCATTGTGCATCTGATTCTGCTCTTCCGTTCAATGAACCTTTTCTCGAGCTCTGTATATGAGATTACATGGGCATCAAATGGCTTGAATTACTTTGGTGGAGTTGCATGTTGTGTAATGTCTATGATCTTGTGTTTGAATTTTTGATGTTGGCAGTAAGACTACAAACAGAGCAGGTTACACCACCTAAAGTGGCCAGTTACTGGAGAAAGACCCCATAGGTTAGGGAGGTTACCATGAGGGGGAGTCTAAATGCAAGGATTGGCACGATAGTCCCAGATGTTTTTTACCTTCTTTAAATGAAAAAAGAGAGTGTTTATGTCTAATCCACTTGTGTGTGATATTGACCAATATTTTTAATTGTTCTAGTGATCTTGTTGGATCTTGGACAAAAAATAGTGATAAAAAAATGTGTTTGTTTTAATTCTTATTGTGTGGGGCTACTAGTGTTTCACTGAGGCAATGCCTTGCTCGCTTAGGTGCTCCAGATACCAGACAATGTAGATAACCCCTGTCTGTCAATTTTCTGGTAAGGATAGAAGCTTCCTTGAAATAATCATTTTTACATTTACAGTGCTTTTGAATACAAAGGAAGTGACCATAATATAAGCTAGTCCTGAGGCATCATAAATGCTGTCTATTAAAAGACAAGTGTGTTTTTTGTCAGCTGGGTTGCAGTACAGAAAAGTGTCCTATTTTCCCTTCCGATACTGTGATGAAAAAGTCAAGGAAGGGTAATTTACTACAGCTACTGGCTAAGGTTAGATGCTTGTGGGAAACATTCAGCCATTTAATGAATAATTTAGGAGTATCCTTCTCAGCCAAATTAACGTTGTTGTCAATGCATCTCTTCCAAAGACAGATGTTGCCAAAATAGGAATTCTTTTTGGTAAGAATCGTTTGCATCTCAATATTGTCCACATAGTGGATCGCACAACTGGTGGGAAACATGCACTATTGTAAGTGGTCTTCTTATCTAAAATAATTTATAGTGAGAGCAATGTTGAGTAGTGAAATTAGGAACTCAGTTGGAACCTGCGAAAGGAAGGTTTAGAATTAACCAACCTTTCTAGTATTTTGATGCCTTCAAGCCTTGGAATATTTCCATACAAGAACTCAAAGTCTAGTCTAGTAATAGGTCTTTTGTAGTATCAAAATCTAAGTCCTCATTTTGATTATTAAGGTCTATGCCGTCCCCTACTTACCTCTGGGCCATAAGGACAAACGGTTAATAAAGATGTCAATATATTTCCTGAGTGCTTCCAATGTGGGGTCACAGCCTGAGGCATTGACACAATAGGTCTGCTTGCTGGGTTATTAAGGTTTTTGTTGAGTTTTGTTAATTTGTAAATGGCTGGTGCTTGTGATGTTTGTTGTTGAAAAACAGGAATTCATTTTGGCTAATGTAACAAGCATCTACTGTCTCTCCTTTGACTCTCAAAAGTGTTCCTTGGGTACGTTTAAGAGGAGGTAATGCCAGAAATTGCTATTGTCCGTTGCAAGAATTCCACCACTGTTGTCAGCTGTCTTTATAATAATGTCATGATTGGGCTTTAAACTATTGAGTGCTAGCCCTTCCGGTCTAATGAGATTATTTGGAATTGATTCAAGGGTTGTTGATTGCAGATATTTCCTTACGAACCAAGGTAAGTATCTCAAGAAGCATTTCAGAATAAGGAGGGTTAAAAGTTGAGTTAGTCTCAGGCAGGATGCTTCAATGGATATATTTTCATTATTATTGACAAAAAGATTTTCATCTGATTCTGCTGAAAGCTTTAGGAGGGCCTCATGTAAAGTAAGGCAATAACTAAGTTCTATGGGCATAGATGTTAATCCTTAGTTAAGACGTTATTAGGCGCAGAATAAAAGCCACTTGAAGTAACTGATCAAAACTGCTCTCTCCAAAAATATGGAGCTCATTCTGGAATAGGCATTGCCCATTTTTGTCTGCTAGTAAGAAAGGCTAGCCAAAAAAGATGTACTAATGACTAGCGCAGGTATCTAAGGCGTGAGCAGTAAACATTTTGTGATACATCTTATAGCATTAGACTTCACATTTGCAAAACGTTTCAACAATATAATGGGGAAACTAATTTTGTTATTGGCGGCAGGGACTCGAACCAGTGTTCTGTGGTCCACAGGCACCACCAACAAGCCCCTAACTACTACACTACATAATTAAGGGTGTTTAAATCAGTATCTGTAAACAAATGTAAAAGGACGGTTTCGCCATCCTATCTGCCAAAAAATAACATGACGTTTGCAATGACAGGGCCAACGCCAATTTCTTCCTTCCCTAAATAAGTTTTTTTTTTTTTAATCTCTAAAGAGGAATTACAAATGTAAGTTGACACTGTTGTACTTAATTTCCAGACTTGGGGCCTGATTTAGAGTTTTGCAGAGGGGGTTACTCCATCACAAATGTGACGAATATCCTGTCCGCCATATTATGACCCCATAATAGCATATGGAAATTGGAATACGGCAGACGAGATGTAGGTCACATCTGTGACAGTAACTCACCTGCCAAACTCTATATCAGGCGCTTAATTTTGACAAATCTATAATAGCTAGGGCTCTGCAGTTTTCTCTAGCCCACTCAGACACCTTCCGTTCTGTTGCTACAGTTGTTACTTCCCCTAAAGAAGTTGACCCCATTCCTCCTCTTCTAAGGTGTTCAGTTGGCTCCCAGTGATAGGTATTGCCTTCAAGCTCTGCTTCATAGCCTAACGCCTGAAGCACAATCCTCCCCCAACCTCACTAGTCTTGTCTTTTTATGCCTGCAACGTCTGCCTACAACTCTCTCCAACATACCATTAGAACCCAGTCCTACCTCTTTTTCTTCAGAAAGTAGTTAAAAACACATCTCTGCCGTTGATCTCTGGTCTACGCGAATTTCCTAGAGCTTCATCTCCTGAACGTTGTCTTGTGTGAAACATATAACCTGTTACCTACACTCTGTACATATTCCATTCTTGATGTGTTGTTCTGTCATTTGTTGTCTGTCATGGTTCACTTAGTTGTAATGCACCCAAATCCCCATGGATTCAGACGAACTATACAAAAGTGTTAAATAGATGCCAACACAGAAAAGACGCAGTGGAGTAGTGGCAGGCATTAGGCACTTATTAATCTTTAAATACACCAGAAGGCCATTTTGAAATTAAGACATCCCACTCTTCAAAGTAAAAACTCAATAACAAGGCCATTTTAGAGTGAGGTTCGCACTCTACACCTGACACAGTTGTACATGTAAAAAGGTTTCAAAACATGGAAGCCACCTTGAAAAGAGATCTTTCTGCACAACTAGTATAACAATAAAGTAATGCTTACATTGTTACTCGAAGTATGACCTAACTAAGTTTGAAAAGCCCTTTATTGTTTACGTTCTTATTTTTAAAGAAAATGTTTTTATGTTTGTTTCTTTTTGCACAACTACACTCTTTAAAAATAATACCACAGTTATTATAGTGCATTTACAAATGTATGTAGATCATACTTCAAGTAAGCAATTTGTACATTGTTTTAGTGGGGAAAGTCTTCTTTCTAAGATGTCCCTGTATTCTGCACCTCATGCAATGCAATGGCTGTACTGCCTAGAAGGTAGAATGATACACCAAACAGCCAACAGCATGTTGGTAATGGAGGAATCTCTTCAGAACCCTCTCTATTTCTATTTTTAAAAAGTAGTGCTAATAGCTCCAGTACAGATCTAACCAGTCACTCCCTACCCCAATTAGCAATAAGTCAGTCAAGTCAAGAAAAATACATGACAAAGAGGTTGCCCAGTGCTTTGTAATCTACCCTCACCAATTAATGATGATTTTCTGAATGTTTAGTAATTTCCTATCCTGCTCTGCAGTCTGTGTCCAGTCTACGGACATTAATATGTGAAGGCCTCCATTGCTGTGAGGATTATACTCAATCTTGCACTAATCATTCAGTATTTACACAGGACAGAACTCAGCCTCATTCACATATAAATAAGCCATCCAGCGCCATTTCACATCACAACAGCTTTTGATACTTCTGTGAGTGTAGTTTCCAGACAACTACAATTAAAACTCTTATCATTTATGAATCATGAATTAATTACGGGGTCACCTGGTTTTAAAGCGGATAGACCCTGCTAAAAATGTGTGACAAAAGCTTAAGCTGGTAAAACACCATTGTTGAAATTAGACTGGAGTAGCAAAGCTCTCAGCTTTGGTCCCGCATGCAGATGTGGTGGATCATCGGCGCACTGTAAATTTTCTGTTTGCTGAAACTGAACTTTTCTGAAACCCTCTAGAAAAGCACAGATGTTTCAATAATTCGACACAAATCAAGTTATTTCATAAATAAAGAATCATTACAAATGTACAACGACAAATAATGATTTCACCTAGGAATCAAGGAATAGTGCCCAATTACTTTAGGTAACTTTGAACGTGCAGTTGTGGCTGATTTTTGTTGACTTTTTTTGCTATTCTTGAAGAGGACCATTTTAATATGGCGGATTCATTTGCTTGAATTGGAAGACCTACACCAGTTGCCTGCCTGATGTATAGTACCCATTTTTAGTAAACGTTGAAGACTGGAGTTCTAATGTGTTCTAAGCTTCGCCTGTTATGTTGTGTCACTGTGTATTCTCGTCTTATTTAAGTATTGTGAACTATTTGGAAACACACTTTTCATAATATTATCCTCCTGCAATACATCTTAAAAATGTAATTTGAATAATCTCACGTTTCTGCTCAAAGGGGAATTCCAAAAGAATAGCTGTTTATGGAATTAAAACAGTAATGTGCGAATCAATAACATATTTGACTACTGTGAAATTATTTTTAGCTCTGTAATTTGCAGTATATATTCATATAAATATATTTATTGCTGTTTGTAGTTTGCTAATAAACTTTTGATACCAAGCAAAATATGTTTATAAGTCATTTTTGGTTACTTTCAGGATTTGGGGAGTGTGTGTATGTGGGGGGAGATCACTTTCATTTGCTGGAGGTAGAGGATGCATTTATGAATGAGTTATCTGTTGCTCACGTTTTCTCTGTAGAACCCATCCCTAAATCCACATGAACCAAGGGCACCCGCTTTCTGTGTGGCTAAGAATCAGGCATGAGTCATGTAAAAAAAATACTCGATGGATAATAGATCCCTACACAAGATGTTGTGATTATATGTTTACAAGTGATGCTGTGACATGCCTGTTGTTATGTAGCTATACAAACCCATTACAGATGTTGAAAGCGCCTGAAGCAAGAGTCGCTATGAATGGTTCTGTAGATGGGCGAGAGAAAACCTTGTGGCCAAGGTTTTATCGTTAACATTTGGACTTGCCACATCTGATAACTAGGTGATCCTATGTAAACTTACCATCATGGATGTCAAAGGAGACAGTAGACCGATTGGTATTAAACAAAAAATGGGGGATATTACCCACCACAAAACTCCTTTAACTGGTGTGATTAATATAGAGTACTAACGTTCTTAAAGCTTTCTTTTCCTTCTGTTCTATTTTTTAAACAATAGGTTAAGACGGAACGAAAATCAAAAAGCCATAGATTCCTTGAAGAGACACCTGCGGGAATCAACTCCATGAGATATAAATTACACCTATCCAACTTTAAAAGATTAGTTTATTATAAGTGGCAGCAGTTTAAGTTGCCAGCAAGAGGTGCCAGGTTGAAAAATAGTCAATTCATAAAGTGTGCCAGCAACTAAAAAAACACACCCGATTCACAAAGAAATGAGTAAATGTACAAATGAAGATTGACCTTGCAGGGGTGTGGAATTACTCATTGTGGGAACTCACGTAGATTTCTCAGATGACACCTTGAAACCGTTTGTGAATGTGCGATCGTGTGTAGATATTTCTGGGTGTGCAGTCATACAGTTCACAGTCGTGCATGGTGGGTATGCTATTACATATGTGAGGTGGATTTTTTCTTTCCATTTTTGCTCCACAAGAGAAACCTTATTCTCTGCCTCCAGCTCAACATATTTTGAAGGTGCTCGCGCATGCCTGGAAATACCTTTACTCCTGCAGTAGCAGGGGTACTATTTTTTGCATTATCAGGATGGGTAAGGGTTGGAGAAAAGTTAGGAAATACCACATAACTCTTGAATTCTTGCTCTAGGTCACCCTTGCGCCACCGCTATCAGTGAAATTTATTTATGCACAATATTACACTGTTGTTTGGTAATATTGTGTATTATTGAAATGGGTTATGAGTGCAAAGATACCTTTCCTGAACACCTTTTAGTTAATCAACCAATCTGTTTGCATGTGTACGTTATATTTTCATGGGCAAATGGCTCTGTGAATTGAACCCTGTGCGGGCAAAGTCTAGAGCGTAACTTATAACAATATTACTCTGGAAAAGATAAACAAATGAGTGGTTTATATTTGAGTAATATATTCCTATATGACCTACCACGACGGTTTCACCAGTAACACCTCGAAATAATCCCACCAAGATATTTGTGCAATCATGTGAGATAAATGTAATTAGAGTATATGTGAAAATCCAGCGGATTGCAATGATGCAAAAGAAGACAAGAATGCATATCACTTATAATTGAAAAATTGGAGTGTGAAACTATAGATGTATCTCAGTGCGTGTTTTATTGTCACCAGCTTCAGTTTGTTCCGCGTGTTGCCTTAGAGAACGTGCAAAACATAGGAGTAAATGGTGTCACAGGTAAGACATCAGTTTGCTTTTTTTCCCAATATAAATCTAGTAACGATTGTACATTTAGTAGACAATAACACATTTTGGTTTCTCCTTGCTAAAAGTCGTGTCCTTTGCTCAATCGACACAAAAACAATAGGTCTCGCCTATACACAAGTTATTGACTTTGGCAATGTGTTTGTGCCATGTTGTACACAAGTGTGGCTGTTCTGCATGGCTAAAAGATAATGGTGTGGAGTGTCGTAGAGTGGAGTGACGGAGTAGAGTATCAGAGGGTGGATTTGTTGGAGTAGAGTGTCATAGAGTGAAGTAGGGGAGTTGAGTGTCATAGAATTGAGTAGAGGGAAGTGGAGTTCAGTGGCAGAGTGTGTCGTAGAGTGCAGTGTTTTGGAGTGGAATTGGGTAGGGTGGGTTAGAGTGGATTGAGGTAGTGGGGTGGATTGCATTAGGTTAGAGTGGTGTGGATTGAGTGGAGTGGGGTGGGTTAGGTGGGGCTGGAGTTGGGGTGGGTTCGACTGGGGTGGGGCAGGTGGGTAGATTAGATTGGGGTAGACTGAACTGGGGTGGATTGGATTGGATTGGGTTAGAGTCAAGTGGATCAGAGTAGACTGGATTAGAGTGGACTGGGGTGGATTAAAATGGGGTGGGGTGGACTGGAGTCGGATGGATTGGATTGGGATGCGGTGGATTGGGGTAGGTTTCATCGGATCGGGGTACAGTGGGGTGGTTTGAATTGAATTTGGGTGGGTTGAGTTGGATTGGATTGGGGTAAGGTGAATTGGAGTGGGATAGATTGCATTGGGTGAAATGGATTGAGTGGGGTGGACAGGACTGTAGTGGGGTGAATTGGACTATAGTCGGGTGGAATGGAGTGGTGTGAAATGGATTGTAGCGGGGCAGGGTGGACAGGAGTGCATTGGGGTGGGGTGGATTGGAGTCGGTGGGGTAGAGTGAAGTCGGGGATTGGAGTGGGTAAAATGGATCTGGGTGGATTGGACTGAGGTTGGGTGGATTGGAGTCGGTGGTTTGGATTTGGAGTGGAGGGATTTTTTAGAGTTGGGTGAAGTGGTTTTGATTGGGGTGGAATTGGATGGGGTGATTGGAGTGAAGTGGATTGGATTTTAGTGGGGTGGATTAGACTCAAGTGAAGTGGGTTGTGTTGGAGTGGGTGAATTTGGTTGGTGTGGGGTGGATTGGAGTGCGGTGGATGCGACGAGTGGGTGAACTGGATTGGGGCGGATTGGAGTATGGCAGGGTGGATTGGAGTGGGTGAATTGGTTTGACGTGGGTGAAGTTGGTGAATTGGTTTGAAGTGGGGTGAATTGGTTTGAAGTGGGGTGAATTGGTTTGAAGTGGGGTGGATTGGTTTGAAGTGGGGTGGATTGGTTTGAAGTGGGGTGGATTGGTTTGAAGTGGGGTGGATTGGTTTGAAGTGGGGTGGATTGGTTTGAAGTGGTGTGGATTTGATTTGAGTGGGGTGTATTAAGGTGGTTTGGAGGAGGGGTGCATTGGATTAGAGTGGGTTGGATTAAGGTGGATTTGACTGGTGTGGTATGGATTGGATTAGAGTTGGGTGGACTGGATTGTAGTGAGCTGGTTTGGATTGGAATGAGGTGGAATGGATTGGAGTGGGATGGATTGGAGTGGGAGGGTTAGGTAGATTGGATTGGTGTAGATTTGTTTGGGGTGGATTGGACTGAGATTGACTCTGGTGGATTGGAGTGGGGTGAATTGGGATAGAGTTGGGTGAATTGGATTGGGGTGAGGTGGATTGGAGTGGGGTGAATTTGAGTGTGGGCAGACTGTTTCGGATTGGAGTGAGGCAGATTGGAGTGGGGCAGATAGGAGGAAGGCAGATTGTTTTGGATTAGAGCCGATTGTTATGGATTGGAGTGGGGCAATTTGGAGTGGGCAGATTGTTTTTGATTGGAATGGGTCAGATAGGTTTGGTTTGCAGAGTGGCAGATTGGAGTAGGGCCTATTGCAGTAAGGCAGATTATTTTGGATTGGAGTGGGGAAGACTGGAATGGGGTAGGTTATTTTGGATTGGAGTGGGGCAGATTGTTTTGGATTGAAGTGAGCCAGATTGTTTTGGTTTGGAGTGGAGCAGATTATTTTGGATGGAAGCGGAGCAGATTGTTTTGGATTTGAGTGAGGAAGATTGCTTTGAATTGGAGTGGAGCAGATTGTTTTGGATGGGTGGGGAGCAGATTGTTTTGGATTTGAGTGACGAAGACTGCTTTGGATTGGAGTGGGGCAGATTCTTATGGATGGGAGGGGAGCAGATTGTTTTGGATTTGAGTGAGAAAGATTGCTTTGGATTGGAGTGGGGCAGACTGTTTTGTATTGGAGTGGGGCAGATTTATGGATTGGGGTGGGGCCAAATGTTTTGGATAGGGGTGGGGAGATTGTTTTGGAGTGGAGTGGGACAGATTGCTTTGGATTGGAGTCTGGCAGATTGGGGCGAACTTTTGTATTGGAGTGGGGCAGCTTGATTGGGATTGGAGTGGGGCAGATTGTGTTGGATTGGAGTGGGGCAGAGTGATGTAGGATGGGGCAGATTGTTTTGGATTGGAGTGGGACAGATTGAAATGGGGTTGGGAGGATTAGAGTGTGGTGGATTGGACTGGGGTGAGTGGTTTGGACTAGTGTTTTGGATTTGAGTGGAGTAGATTGGATTGTTCTGGGGTGAGATGGAGTGGATTGGAGTTGGGCAGCTTGGATTGGGGTGTACTGCACGATTATGTGTTAAAGCATAATTTTGAAAACTACACATAAGAAAGATACAATGTCACTTTGCAATATTTAGAACAATATAATTATCATCTTTTGAGAACAGCGCAAATACAAAAACAAACATGAATGCAAAGTGAAATTTACAGTTTTGATTGTCCTGCTGGGCACGTTTTTGCCAGTCACATGCCTTCTGTTTGCAGGGCACTAGAAGCAAAAAACACAATAGTACGTCAATCACATTGGGAGCAGCATTAAGTTGAATCAATCAGTGCTTGGTCCCGGGAAACATCCTTTATTACGAAGTCTTTTTAACGAAGTCATGGTTAACGAAAGCGCTACAACGCTTTTTTTAACCATGACTCCGTTATTTTGTGCCTTAACTACGTATGTTCTGAACTACGAACATGCGTGGTTAAGGTACAAAGAAGGGAGTTGGCGAAGGAGGAGGACGCAGGTGACAAGGGGTCGACTAAGGTAAGTGGGGGGTTTTAGGTTTTGGGGAGGGGGTGGGGGGTCAGGGGGTTTTAGGTTTTGGGTTGGGGTTGGGGGGTGGGGCGTTTTTGGTTTTGGGTGGGGGGTCAGGGGGTTTTAGGTTTTGGGGCAGGGTGGGGGGTTTTGGGGAGGGGGAGGTGGAGGGGGTGGGGGGGTCGGGGTTTTAGGTTTTGGGGGGTGGGGCGTTTTTGGTTTTGGGGAGGGGGTGGGGGGTCAGGGGGTTTTGGGGGGGGTTGGGGGGGTGGGGCGTTTTTGGTTTTGGGGAGGGGGTGGGGGTCAGGGGGTTTTAGGTTTTGGGGTGGGGTTGGGGGGGTGGGGCGTTTTTGGTTTTGGGGAGAGGGTGGGGGGTCAGGGGGTTTTAGGTTTTGGGGTGGGGTCGGGGGGGTGGGGCGTTTTTGGTTTTGGGGAGGGGGGTCAGGGGGTTTTAGGTTTTGGGGCGGGGTTGGGGGGGTGGGGCGTTTTTGGTTTTGGGGTGGGGGGGTGGGGTGAGGGATGTAGGGTCAATGATGCCTATTAGTAATGCTTTTATCAGGAATGCCTTTACAATGACAATCGTTGTTAAGGCATTCGTGGTCAAATCATTAGTAGTAGCAACGAGGTCGGTGTTCCGACCTCGTTGTTAAGGCACTAGTTGTTTAGGAAATCGGTGTTCCGTCGTACAACCCTTGGTCCCTGCTCCACAGAGAGGAACAGAAATGATGATATTCATGCAGTGACCGATTGGGAGGCTCTAAAGAAAACTACCACGCAAGCCAACAAACCTTAAGCAACAGGTGGGCTCCAAGCCCTTTTCTGTTTACAAGAGTGTCTCTCACAAGTGAGATGCATGCACTAGCACATGCCAGTGCAGGCTCGACCCTATAAAATAGGGGAGAGTGCTAGCCAGACCAGAATAACAATTTGAGTTTGCTTCAAAAGTAAAAGACATGTAAAATGCAACTGGTAATAATGATTTCAAAATAATGTTTATTAAAGTTCACAACTTTTAACTGCCATAGTTGTCAGAAAATACAAAGATGGAATTACAAGTGTATGACAGCTTGCACGTTAGTTACATGTGTATCATAAGAGACAGCATTTTAAAAGCTAAACATTTTGGTCTACTGGTAGAATAAATAGTATGAGTGATTGTGGGGGAAGGGGTATGGGGTAGGCCCAGTTTCACATCTAGTCTTAGAAAGTTGTTGTGGAGCTGGTTGGGCAGCACTGACCTCAGTGAGTGAGATGTTCAACACTTGGGAGGAGGTTTGGATGTCATGGTAGGGAGGTACGATGGTGGCCAGGGCTTGAATACAGGGGAGGAAAAATGCTTGTCCAGCACATCTGTGTGTAATGATGTCTTTGCATTCTCCAGGATAGCATCCCAGATATTAGCAATGGCTTTTAGCTTCCTCTCTGAATAGGGCCCTACTTTCTGCTTCTGTCAATTTTTAAGGGTGTGCACCAGGACACCAAGGAAGCAGGGGGTTGCTGCTTTCCTGTTGCAGGTGAGAGTGCGAGGAGGGGGAGTAGGTTAGTGAAGCGGGCTGCCACCTTATTATTTTTGGAGCCCTTTTAAATACCTAAAGCCAGTGGCGGCTGCCAGGAGGGAAAAGTGGTGGGGAAATAATAAACTTAAATTAAATCGTACCTGCCACCTCACTGCTTGCTGTCTTGGTGCTCGCAGCTTTTCTCCTGATCACAGGCTCCCAGACTCCCCTACGCCAGTTCAGATGTTCCTGTTATGTTGGTTATACTATCACCCAGCATGAGAGCAGTGTTGGAATTGTGCAGAGCAGGTTAGTTTTATGCTCCAAGAGGGACTGGGTGCCTATACCAGCTTCTCTCTCCATGCACCAACCTGGAGGTTTCTAAGTGTGCATTACGGGTTGGCCATCTAAAGACAGCTAGCCAAGCAGTCATACGCACTTGCAGTGCCCACCACTACAAGTGCCCTCCATGCTTGCCTTTTCCCCCACCACCAGAACCTGTCTCATCTGTGGCTCCTGTCATGTAAAATAAAATGACAAACTGCTTTATTATGATTTTATTTTACATGATTTTATGCAGCTGAGGCAGTGGGATGTGACGTTCCTCTGCCATAACAGAAGAGCTGCTGCTGCATAAAGCTCCATTACCCAGTTGCAGGGGAAAGGCTTCACGGTACCCTACAGTACTGTACGAAATTAGCGCAAGCACTTTAGTCCTAGGCTAGGAGCTATCAGGAGCCTCACATCTAAAAGCAATAGAAGTGAAACAAAGTCACACAGCTTCTCTCTTCACAGGCACTTAAGAGGGATGTTTTAGGTTTTGTTCAGACCCTGTATATAAGACATCAGCATGCACTGTAAGAACGTCAGATGGGTCGGTCTGTCCCAGTATTTACACAAAAAAAGATTTAAACACAACTATTTTGTTTTCTTTTTTCATAGTGCTTCAGTGCTACTCACCCCAATGCAGTGTGTAAGAGTGCTTTAAATCACTAGTACATATTATACATTGACAATAAATCATATGTGTGTAAAGCAGTGTACAGGATATGTTACATAAGACATTGAGGGTTACAAGGTGTAGTAGAGACGTCCTTCATAGCTCAGTGTGACTTCCAATTTATGACTTGCAAGTAACACAAGGATCTCAGTGTTAAAAGCAGTAACCCACTTATCCACTTACCCAAAATAAAAATCTGTTATCTGTGTGTTACATGATGTGCTTTGCAGGAGACATAACTCACCCACTATGCTACTTTGATTCAAAACTGGGACTAGACAAAACACAGATCTCTCCAGCACATAACTTAACCTCCAGAGTTATTTTACCATTATTATTATTCCCTGAGATTTAGTTTGCACACAAAGATTTCTGCAGCATGTTCCTTAACCCCATAAGGTATTTTACTGTCATGTTTCTCCTTGTTTCCAATTTGTTTTTGGCAGAGTTGTAAAAAATAAAATGCAAAAGTTGAGATTTGCATTGGTTTGCATCACTTTCTTTGGCACAACCCCTGACACAAAATCTCACTTGTTAAATATTGTAGTGTGCTCAAATGTAATCATGTTAGATCTGCTGAACAGGTGTGTGAGATCTTAAGATCTGAGGTCACTTCTTGTGATTTCAGCTCCTGAGAGGTCATGGGTTGTGATGGCACTCCCTGTGATTCAACATGCATTGTCACGTGGTGCGATGTCACACGCCACAATGTCACTTGCATACTGCCTAACTTGGTTAGTCCCCCACTTATGTTTCTTTAGGACTTGTGCCCTGTTTGTTACGGTAATAAGTAGTTTTATTTGCCAGTTTTCAAGAATCAAAAACCCTATTCTTTAGCGGATATGACAGGAACTTTTAAAGAGTTTTCGCTGTGTAACCGGCATTCAACACAGTACCTTCAGGAAGGGCGTGACAAGGACCAAGTTCCCGTCCTTCCTAAATGGTATGTCCCGGTAGTATTTAGCATGCCATTTTATGTTTGCTTCTGCATAGAGCTGTAGGCCACTGCCATGTTGCTTCAAAGCACTAATTGAAAAACAAAAGGGAAAGAGGAGCATGATAAGTAAGGAGGCTGCACGAATGAGAGTCTAAATGAGAGAAACTAACAGTTGCAAACCCGATAGCTCTGGCTTTAATGAACCAACAAATGAAAACACATTATTGACAATTGCTGTTTTCGTGCATTGTATACACAACCACTGTTTATTAAAGCCTGTCTTCCTGGCCTATTGGGCTTGCCACTGCTAGCAAAAAGTAGCAACAAATATTGATTTCTGTGTAGAATGCATATAGGAGAAAAAAACCTGAATGTGACAAACAACAACTTTGAGTTTATTTTTCCGATTTAAATCGTGCAGGCTAGAAGTAGCACTTAATGGAAGGTGGAATTATACATCTCCAGCTGCTAGCATGTGCTGAGAGGGTTATACTTCTGTGGGGAGAGTAATGACAAAGCGCACTTTATGCATGTGTTAAAGAATGGATAACGATATATCGTCCAAGCCACACCTAACGAGAGGTTTTTACCACACAAATAAGCCATTATTGTGAAAAAAGTAGAATGGTCTATTTTGTCATTTACAGATATGCTACTTTTGAGGTAATTTAACTTAATTGCTTGCAAAAGGTTGGTGCAAGTTTTAGACCATTACATAATGGTCCCTTGCATCTCCCCACATTGAAAACAGCTTTCCTGATTGCCATCACCTCTACCCGCAGAGTGAGTGAGTTTCAAGCTCTTTCTTCGAAGCCACCATTTCTATCTGTCTATCCTGACAAGGTGTTGCTTCGTACTAGGGCCTCTTTCCTTCCTAAAGTGGTCATGCCCTTTCATCTGGGCCAAACCATCACTTTACCTACTTTATACACACCTCCACATCCTTCTCATGGAGAGGAGAGACTCCACTTTCTGGATCCAAAAAGCGCGTTGGTGTTCTACCTCGATTGTACAAAAGATTTCCGGATGGACGATCAACTCTTTTCTTTGTGGTTTATGTGGCTGCGAAGAAGGGATCGGCGGTGCAGAAGTGAACCACCTCCAGATGGGTTGTTCTCTGCATAAAAATGTGCTATGCTTTGGCTAAGAACCAACCCCCTGAGGGTTTGCATGTGGACTCAATCAGAACAATAGCTGCAACCACTGTGTTAGCACTAGGAGTTCCAGTACTGGACATCTGCTAGGCAGCAAAGTGGGCATCCCTGCACAAATTTATGAAACACTATTGTCAGGTCCGCAGGGACACTATTTTTGGCCATTCAGTCTTGCAGGACTTCTGAGTATGATGTTGGTTCACAGACCCACCTCTGGGGGAGGTATTGCTTGGGTATCTATTCTAAGGTAAGGAATCTGTAACTAGAGGTCTCTATCAGATGAACAAGTTACTTACCTTTGGTAACAAATTATCTGGTAGACATATTCTAGTTGCAGATTCCTTACCGACCCACAAAACCTCCCCATTCTGCAAACTGATTTCTAGGGATAGGGACTCTCTTACAGGGCCCTAGTTCTGGTGCACCAATCTCAGTGTTCTTCATGGCTCTGCACTTCTGGCGTGGAAAGTCAAGAAAAGAAACTGACGTCAGCACGCCGGGGTGGCACCTATATATGACGCAGTGTGATCACAGTGACCACAATGATGCATGCGGAGTCGACTGACGCCACCTGATGGCACCCAAGAGTACTACTTGAAGAAAAATCTCCGGATCCAGTTTGATGCCTGGGTGAATTCAACTAGAATATGTCTCAACCAGATGATTTGTTACTGAAAGTAAGTAACTTGTTCTTTATGGTTCAGGGAAGGCTACAGTTATGGGGTAGTAAAGGTTTTTAGGGGTCAGAAAAGAGTAGCAGTAAAAGGTATAATGGGGAATTTAGAGCTCACGGATGGGTAGATGTAGGGGTTTACTGAAGGGCGGAGGTTCTAAGGGTTCTTTAGGCTTCAAAAGGGGTAGTAAGCTTTTCAGGGTTCAAGGAATAGTTGCATTAAGTGGTAACAATAGAATTTTAAGGTTAAGAGAAGGGAAAAATTAAGGGGCATTAAGGGTTTTTAGACTTCAAGAATGGTTAGCATTAAGGGAGAGTAAGGAGTCTGTTGGATTCAGGGAACTGTGGAGTTAAGGAGTTTGTAGCTTTCACGATATGGAAGTATTCATGGATAGTAGAGAACTCTTATGGTTCAGGAAACTCACAGTGGTCACAGCTGCATCACTCCTGACTTGGGATAGCCATCTGGGGTTAGTAAGAGATCAGAGGACTTTGCTCTCTAGCAGCGTCTCACTGACACATCAATCTGTTGAAGTTGAGTGATACGCCTGGCATTGAAAGCCTTCCTTCCATTCATCAAGGGAAGGCTGGTTCAGATGTTCATGAACAACATCACAGCCATGCGGTACTACAACAAATAGGGCAGAGTGGGGTCCTGGACCGTGTGCCAGGAGGGTTTGTATCTCTGGACATGGCTGCAATGTCGGCACCCCTTCCTGGTTGTGCGGCACCTGACAGGATCTCTAAAAACTAGGGCAGAGGAACTCAGCCAGCAATGCCTCATGGATCACAAGTGACATTTTCACCCATAGGTGGTCTGCTGCACACTGGCCAAGAAACAACCCCCTGAGGCTCACTCCAGAGACAAGGTGTTAGCTTGTGGAGTCCCAGTCCGGGACACCTGTCAGGCAGTTATGTGGGCATTGCCAGTGGCATAACTAAAGCTCCTGTGGAGGAGGGGGTCCGTGCTCCAAGGGGCCCCCTCAGCACAGTACTCTGGCCTGATTGAGTCAGTCCAGAGGGTGGGTCTCCATATACTGTGCAGGAGGGCCCCCTCATGTTTCCTTACGCCACTGGGCATCGCTGCACACGTTTGCCAAACATTACTCCCTCAACAGTCAGGTCTAGTATTGTAGGAAGCTGGCCTGGTGTGTGGTGAGCAGCACCCATGGTGTTATCACCTTATACCAGGTCAAGGTAGCCCCTATTAGTGAAGTGTAGGCAGTGTCTAGGAAGCCAGGGCTCTCTAGAAGTAACTGTGGATGAGCAGCCAAGACTCATCTAGGAGACATGCAAATCTAATGCAATACCACTATTGTCACACAGCACTCACAAATGAACGAACCACACAGTGTTACAACAATAAAGGTACTTTATTATGATAACACAAATACTAGAATACTGAATAGAAAATCCCCCCACTGGGAGTCACATTAGCAATCAGTAAATAGCATAGAAATCAATAGGCATTGGCAAAAGCAATTCAAAATGGTGTAGGCCCTAGGGGAGGGCCACACCATATACTAAGTAAGTGGAATGCAAGATACAGTCCCCCACCCAAGGGTGTGGAATCGTTGGAGGGGAGCTGGAGAAACTCGGAACCCCAAGAGGTGAGTTAGGGTGACTCCCAGCGACCAGAAGAGCAGAGGTAAGTACCTGGTTTGCCCCAAACCCAACAAGAGGGCTTTGGAAAAGGATTGTGCAAGACCCAAACAGGACTGGAAGAACCCAAAGGTGGATTCTGGCAGAAGAGGACCTGCAAAGGAAGGGGGCCAAGTCCGGTTTGTGATGGAGTGGCCGGTTGTCGCAGGAGCCACTACCCACCCTTTTGTGGATGCAGGACCAGGTCGACAGTGGATGAAGAAGGACAGCAGTGCAGCATCGGAGATGAAGAGGAGTCCCAGGAGTGATGCAAGTGGCGTCCCATGTCAGCGGTCGAGTTGCAGTCGGTTAGTGGTGCTGGAATACCACCAACAAGCCTTGGCAAATGCAAGCGAAGCAGAAGAAGTTTTGAAAGGCTGAAGAGGACCAGCAAGGCCCAGGGGACTCAACCCAATGAGGGAAGTCCGGGGTGACCCTCAGCAGTTGCAAGAGTTGCAAGAAGAGGAGGCAGCCCCCACAGGCAACCCACTGGCAGCAGGCACAGCAGTCGCAGTGAGATCCACTTAGCACACATGAAGCGGAGTTCCACGTCGCTGGAGCGGCAGGAGTGCATTGCAGGAAGAAGTACTAGGGCCCGGGGCTACACAGAGCCTGAAGATCCCTTGGAGGATGAGCAAACAAGCCTTGGTAGCTGCAAGAGTCGCAGTGCACAGGGGTAATGTCCTGCAAGAAAGGCAAGGGCCTACTGTCTCTCAAGTTGGACAGCTGGCAGAAAGGACCAAGGGGACCACTCCAGACCACCACCTGTGATGCAGGATCCATGCAGCTCTGGGGGAGAGCAGATGCATGCAGCCAGTCGTCGTTGCAGTTGGTGCTTGCAGATGCAGGGGAGTGACTCCTTCACTCCAAGAGAGATTCCTTCTTACTTCTTGTGCAGGCTGAAGAATCCTCACCCTCCGAGAATGCACAGCTGGGGAAATGTTGCAGTTGCTGGAAGGAGCCAGAGAAACAATGTTTCAGAACTGAGTTGTTGCTGAAGTTGCAGATTGTCGATTCCTGGAGGGTCCAGTTGCAGTGCCAGTGGCCAGAAAATAAAGTAAATGATGCAGAGGAGTCCTGCTGGAGTCTTGCACATCGAATCTGAGGACCCACCTGAGAGGGAGACCCTAAATATCCCAGGAAGGGTGATTGCTCACCTAGCAGGGTGATCACCTATCAGGAGGAGGCTGTGACGTCACCTACCCGACCTGGCCACTCAGATGCTCCCAGAGGCCTCTGCCCACCTTGGATTCAAGATGGCAGAATCAAGTGGCCACCTGAAGGAGCTCTAGGCACCACTCCTGGGGTGGTGATGGACAGGGAAGTGGTCACTCCCCTTTCCTTTGTCCAGTTTCGTGCCAGCCCAGGGACCTGGGGTCTCTGGACTGGTGCAAACTGGTTTATGCAAGGAGGGCACCAAATGTGCCCTTCAAAGCATACTGGTAACTTGGGGGAGGCTACCCCTTCCAAGCCATGTAACACCTATTTCCGAGGGAGAGGGTGTTACCTCCCTCTGCCACAGGAAATCCTTTGTTCTGCCTTGCTCTGCCTGAGCTGGTCAAGAAGCAGGAGGGCAGAAACCAGTCTGAGGAGTGGCAGCAGCATGGGCTGCTTGCAAAACCCTGAAAGACTAGTCAGAGCAATACTGGGGGGGGGTCCTCTAAGGAGCACCCAGAGTGCATGGAATCATACAACCAATACTGGCAACAGTGCTGGTGTATGATTCCGATATGTTTGATACCAAACATGCCTAGGTTCGGAGTTACCATTATCTAGCTGGACATAGGTAGTGACCTATGTCCAGTACACCTGTAGAATGGTGTCCCCGCGCTCATGAAGTCCATGAAAATGGTGCTGGAGTATGTGGGGGCACCTCTGCTCATGCATGGGTGCCCTCACACACAGGAACTTGCACCCTGCCCTCTGGGCTAGGAGGGCCTATGATGGGGGTGACTTACAGTGACCTGGTGCAGTGAGCTGTAGTGAAAAGGGTGCAGGCACCCTTTCACGCAGGCTGCAATGGCAGGCCTGCTGATACACTTTGCATAGGCTCCCCATGGGTGGCATACTACATGCTGCAGCCCTGGTGCCCCAATGCCCTGGGTACCATAAACTAGGGACTTACAAGGGGGCACCAGTATGCCAAATGTGGGGTGTTTGTGGTCCAAGTAACCAAATTTAAAGGGAGGGAGCACAGTCACTGGGGTCGGTCCTGGTTAGCAGGATCCCAGTGAACACAGTCAAACACACTGACAACAGGCAAAAGGTGGGGGTAACCATGCCAGAAAAAGGGTACTTTCCTACACAATTCCTCCTCCCTCCCATATGAAGGACAATACGGCTAAACTTGCCCAGATGAGTCTTCATTGTCTAAGTAGAAATATCTGGAGAGTCCATTTTCATTGCAGTGGTTACTCCCCGGTCTATGTTCCACTGTATAGTCCATTCCCTGTAGGGATATGGACCACCTCATCAGTTTGGGATTTTCACCTTTCATCTGTTTTAACCATAGAAGGGACTTGTAGTCTGTTTGAACAAGGAAGTGAGTGCCAAATAAGTATGGCCTCAGCATCTTCAGAGCCCAAACCACAGCAAAGGCAGCCTCTGTTTCTATGGCTGACCAAGGCTTTTCCCTGGGGGTCAACCTTCTGCTTATAAAAGCTACACGTTGGTCCTGGCCCTCTGTGTTACATGGTGACGCAACTGCCCCAACCCCTACCTCAGAAGCATCTGTATGAACTGCTTTGAGCAGTCAGGGCTTCTCAAAATAGGTGCAGAGCACATGGCCTGTTTTAGATCCTCAAAGGCCTTTTGGCAGCTGGCTGTCCATAAAACGTTCTTGGGCATTCTTTATGAGATGAGGTCTTTAAGAGGGGCTACAATGGAGCCATAGTTTTTAATAAACCTCTTGAAGTACCCAGTGAGGCCTACAAAAAGGTTCTAACTTGGGTTTGGGTAGTAAGGGGAGTCCAATCCAAAATGGTTTGACTCTTCCCCTGCAGTAGCTGAATCTGGCTCCCACCTACCAGGTGCCCCAGATATACAACCTTCCCATACCATATCTGGTACTTGGAGGCCTTGATAGTGGGGCCTGAGTTCTCCAGACCCTCCAAAACATTCCATAGGTAGATCAGGTAATCCTCCCACATTAAGCTAAAGACAGCTATATCATCAAGATAACCTGCACTATAGGTTTCCAATCATTGGAAGACTGTATTCACCAGCCTCTGAAATGTGGCAGGTGTATTTTTCAGTCCAAAGGGCATCACTGTATAGTTATAATGCCCTCCAATAGTTGAAAATGCTGTCTTGGGTTTGGCATCATTTGATAATTGAATCTGCCAGTAGCCGGCAGTTAAATCAAATGTGCTCTGATACTTGGCAGCCACCAGTGTATCTAATAGCTCATCTGCCCTTGGGATAGGATGGGTATCTGTTTTTGTCACAGTGTTGAGCCCTCTATAGCCAATACAAAACCTCATTTCTCTTTTCCCATTTTCTGAGTGAGGTTTTGGGACCAAAACCACAGGATTAACCCAAGCACTGTCTGAGTGTTCAATGACTCCCAGGTCTAGCATCTTCTGAACTTCAGATTTGATGCAGTCTCTGACAAGGTCAGGTTGCCTGTAAATTTGAATCTTTATTGGCAAACTGTCCCCTGTGTCAATGGTGTGTTCCCACTAAGTGGTTTGACCAGGTGTCAATGAGAACAGTTCTGAAAACAGCCCCAGGAGATTATTTTTCTGACTCTGCGAGGCAGTCAGCAAGAACTACCCCATCAACTGAGCCATCAGCTGCAGTGTGGGAAAAGAGGTCAGGGAGAGGGACACTCTTCTTCCTGTCCCTCATCAGTGGCCATGAGCAGGGTGATATCAGCCCTATCGTAGTAGGGCTTTAGGCAGTTCACATGAAGCACCCTGAGGGGGCTTCTGGGAGTGCCCAGGTCTACCAGGTAGGTAACCTCACCCTTTTTTCCCACTATGGTGTGGGGACAACTCCAATGGTCCTGTAGTGCCCTAGGAGCCACAGGCTCTAGGACCCATACTTTCTGTCCTAGTTGGTATACAGTCAATACAGCCTTCTGTCCATGCCATTGCTTTTGCAGCTCCTGGGTGGCCTGAAGGTTTTTAGTGGCCTTCTTCATATACTCAGCCATCCATGATCTGAGGCCAAGTACATAGTCCACCCTGTCTTGCTTGGGAGGCTTGAGAGATTGCTCCCAGCCTTCTCTGACAAGACCAAGAGGACCCCTAACAGGGTGCCCAAACAGACGTTCAAATCGGCTGTAGCCCACACACTTCTGAGGGACCTCCCTATAGGCGAAGAGGAGGCATGTCAGTAGGACATCCCATCTCCCCCTGAGCTTTTCAGAGAGTACCATGATTATGCCTTTGAGAATTGTATTTATCTCTCTACCAAACCATTGGTTTGGGGGTGGTAAGGGGTGGTGAACATATAAGTAACACCACATTCCTTCCACATTGCCTTTAGTTATACAGACATGAAGTTTGCATCTCTGTCCGACACCACCTCTTTAGGGAAGCCCAGTCTTGAGAAGATTCCAAGAAGGGCTTTGGCCAATGCAGGAGCTGTAGTGGTCCTAAGAGGAATAGCTTCTGGGTACCTGGTGGCATGGTCCACCACCACCAGAATGAATCTGTTCCCAGAGGTTGTGGGAAGGTGTAGGGGGCCAACAACATCCACCCCAACCCTTTCAAAGGGTACCTCAGCCCCTGTAAGTGGAATTAAGGAGGCCTTTGGGGGTGCCACCTGTCTTGCCACTGGCTTGACGGGTGACACAGGAGTGACAATGCTCCTTTGTGTCTTCTGACTTGTGGCCGGTGAAAGCGAGGGACAAGTCTGTCCCAGGTTTTTCTTTGCCCCAGGTAACCTACCAGGGGAATATCATGTGCTAGGGTCAAGAAACATTCTCTGTACTGCAGAGGGACCACCAACCTCCTGGTGGCACCAGGTTTGGGTTCCCTTGACTCTGAGTACAAGAGGTTGTCTTCCAAATTCACTTTGTGGGTGCCACTGACATCCCCTGCCTCTTGAGTGACAGATTGCTGCCTCAAGTCCTCCTGTGTGGGATAAGTCATGTGTGCCCTGATGAACTCCTCCCTGGCAGGCCCCCTTGACCCAAGAGCTCAGCTGTGTCAGATTGTAGCTCCTCTGGTGTAGGTTCTGCCAAGGGAGTGGATTATTTCCTCTCTGTGGTGGAATCCTCACTGGAGGTTGGAGTATTGGGCACCTTTTTGTCCTTCCTACTCTTAGGTTTGGGAAGTATTTGGGCCATTTTTCCAGGCTCCAGGTTTCCCTGCTCTTTTTGTTTCTTGGGCTGTGCCCTGGTAAAGGCAAAAGTATGCCCTGGGATGCCCAGCATTGCTGCATGGGCCTCAAACTCAATTTTAGCCCAAGCTGAAGTCTAAAAGCCGTTCCCTAGTAGACACTCTACAGGTAGGTCTGTGGACACAACAACTTTCTTAGGACCAGCACCCCCCACCACCAGCTGAAATCAACAACTGCCATGGGGTGACACTCAGTGTTGTAATGGGCATCAGTCACTTGGTACTGGTGACCAAGTAGGTGTTGCTCAAGGGACACCAGTTTTTCAGTCACTGTAGTGGCACTGGCACCTGTGTCCCTATAGGCCTCCGCCTCAACACCATTTATCAGAGAATGCTGCCTGTACTTACCCATGTTAAGGGAACAAGCATCAAGGGCGGCAAAATCAATGGCCCCATCAGAGACTAACACTGCCTCAGTGGTTTCTCTGACTAATCCAGCCCCCACTACAGTCCCTAAATTGAGCCCAGCTACACCCTTAGACTGACTATTTTTAGTAGTGCTACCACTACTGCTATTGCTAGGGGCACTAGAAGCAGAAGTGGGGTTGGAAGTGGTGGTTGGCTTGGTGCCTTTCTTAGGACAGGAGCTGTCTCCTGGCCTACGGCCTTTGTTTTTACAAATGTAGCCCCAAGGCTTTTTAAAATTGGATGAAGAGGAAGATGTTTCAGACCCACCCCCCAAAAGAGTTTTGTGGGCCTGATGAAAACACCTTACTTTTGTCTTTGTCCCCACCCTTGTCCTGATGTTTAACTACTTCCTCTTTCTTGTGGTCACCCCGTATGAGCTTGCCTGCTCATCATGGTGCAGACCCATTTGCCTGCCTTCTTTCCCAATTCTTGGGGAGAGGTCAGATCAGAGTCCACCAGGTACTGGTGCAACAAATCAGACACACACTTCTTCAAAATGTGCTCTCTCAAAATGAGATTGTACAAGCCCTGATAATCACTGAATTTTCTTCCATGCAACCAGCCTTCGAGAGCTTTAACAGAACAGTCAACAAAATCTACCCAATCTTGTGAGGACTCTTTCTTGATCTCCCTGAACGTAATCCTATTTTGTTCAGTGGTGAGACAAAACCCCTAAAAGGAGTGCATATTTAAGAACTGCATAATTGTCTGCCTCTTCCTCTCTGACAGTTAGGAGTCTGCCCCTAACCTTGTCAGAGAAGGAGAGCCACAGGATAGCAGCCCACTGCTTCTGAAGCACCCTCTGTACCTTACAGGCCCTCTCCAGAGCAGTGAAACATTTGTACGTGTCATCCCCCAACTTGTAATGGGAAAAACATTGTTGAGGTTTCTGGAGTCAAGAGTCCTCCCTGACCCTAGGGTCTCTGAAACTAAAGTTGCTGCCACCATGGGGTGCTAACCCCATACCCTGTTTTTCTCTCTCTCTCTCTCCACTGGCAAGGCCTTCCTATCTAGGGCTAGCTGCTGCTGCAGCCTCAGCTTGGCCTCCTCCAGTCTGTTGCTGAGCTCCCTTCTAGGGAATCCTCATCTGACGTTGAGCAGTGTGCCCCTCAGATACTGAGGAGACATGAGAGTGAGCAGATGAGGATCTGTCTCTATTCTACCATCTCAGCCAATCCTCTGGGCACAAAGGGGGGGGGGGCTACTTGTATGGCTTCTCCTCCCACTACCAGTAGTGCTCCCAGCTGGGCTGGGAGAGAGGGGTTTACTAGGGGCTCTTGGATCTTCTAAGGGACCCTGGTGACCCTCCTCAGTGTTTAGATCCTGTCTTTCTAACACTGGGTGGCTAGAGTCTGCATCTTCCTCCTCCTGGCTACCAGCATGGTCCTGGTTATCCTGGAGGAGCTGGCCCAGAAGCAGACTCTTGTTGGGGTTCCTGCCGGTCTTCAGTTTCCTAACTGAGCACATCTCGCTCAACCCTTGGAAAGGGTATATTGTGAGTCCATGGCCTGAGATGTGTTCTGCTCTAAAGACATATAGTGCTGTTAGAGTGGTGTAGGTGTTCCTAACCATCCTAACTCCTAGTCTCTCCAAAGAAGTTTGGAGCAAGGGCTATGCCTAGACCCTTAGCTTACTCAAACTTGAGGCTAGCTCCCTGACACTAAGTATAGTGCGTACCGCTAGTCAGTAAGTGGCCTTTCCTCTGGAAAGTACCAAGTGACAGAGTGGTAAGGCAATTGTAAGTGCTTATTCCACTGCTGCACTACCAATGTAGGAAGCTGGTCTGGTGTGTGGTGGGTACCTATGGTACTTAAACCTTATGCCAGGTCCAGGCTTCCCCTATTAGTGAAATGTAGGCAGTGTCTAGAAGCCAGGCTCTCTGGAGGCAGCTGTGGATGAGCAGCCAAGTCTTATCTAGGAGACATGAAAAGCTCATTCAATACCACTGTAGCCACACTGCACTTACAAACATGAAAGAAAACACTGTCTTACGAACATAAAGGGTCTTTATTACAGTAACACAGTACCAAAAATACTAGATAGGCAATACTCCAATAGGAGGTAAGTAAACACACCAAATATGTACACTAGTAATAAGAAATAGGCATACATAGCAATGGAAAGCAGCGCAATAGCAAATAGACAATAGTGACCCTAGGGGGAGCCCAAACCATATACTAAAGGGAATGAGAATGTTGGACTCCCCAACCTAGGTAAATGGAATCTGTAGAGGAGAGCTGGGGGAACTAGGAAACCCCAAAGGTAAGTACTCCAGTGCCACCCAGC
Source organism: Pleurodeles waltl (assembly GCF_031143425.1). Classification (NCBI taxonomy): domain Eukaryota; kingdom Metazoa; phylum Chordata; class Amphibia; order Caudata; family Salamandridae; genus Pleurodeles; species Pleurodeles waltl. Next base: position 738,605,510 of record NC_090450.1, on the reverse strand, counting down.
GACCAGGAAGAAAGGAGTAGGTTACTGGAATTTCCCCAAACCACTAAAAGGAAGGAAAATAAGGATATTGCAACACCCAGACAAGACTGCAAGAAACCAGCAGTGGATTCCTGAATAGGAAGACCAGGACAAGAAGGGGACCAATCTAGAAGTCGCAGGAGTGTCCAGTGGTGGCAGAAGCCACTTCCCACCCGTCTGTGGTTGCAGGAGTTGGTCGATGGTAGGACAAAGATGGCCAGCAATGGAGCCCTGGAGTCAGTGAAGAGTTCCTGGAGGATGCGGTCGATGTCCCACGCTGGATGGAAGATTACAGTCTGTCTGTGGCGTGAAAAAGCCACCAGCAAGCCTTGGCAAAGACAGAAGTTGTGGTAGACGAAAATTGGGTCTACTGGGGGACCAGCAAGGTCCAGGAAGACTCAACCCACAGGGGGAGTCCTGGGGGGACCCTCAGCAAGGCAGAGGATCCACAGAAGAAAAGGCATACCCCACAGGAAACCCACTGGAAGAGGACCCAGGAGTCACAGAGGAGCCCACGCAGCACAACTGGAAAAGGGTCCCACGCCACAGGAGAAGCATGCAGAGAGCTGTGCATCGCAGGGAAGAGTGATGGGGGCTGGGGCTACATGGAACCTAAAGATCCCTTGGATGAGATGTCAACAAGCCTTGCTTGGTAGCTGCAAGAGATGCGGGCGGGGGGGGGGGGTACTGTCCTGCATGGGAAGGCCAGGGCTTAACTTCACCAAAGTTGGACAGCTGGTAGAGAGGACTAAGGGGACCACTCGGGACTACCACCTGTAATCCAGGATCCACGTAGCTCAGGATGACAGGAGAACCATCAGCCGGTCATTGTTGCAGTTGGTGCCAGCAGATGCAGGGGATTGACGCCTTCACTCCAAGGGAGATTCCTTTTTCCTTCCCGTGCAGGCTGAAGAGTTTCCCCCCTCAGAGGATTCACAGCGGGGAAATGTTGCAGAAGCTGGAAGGAGTCGTGGAAACAATGTTGCAAGCAGAGTCTTCATGGCGGATGCAGATTGTCGGTTCCTGGAGGGTCCAGGCGCAGTTCCATTGGCCAGTAGTTGCAGAGGAGTCCTTCTGGATTCTTGCAAGCCAAATCTCAGGACTCACCCAAGAGGGAGACCCTAAATAGCCCTGGAAGGGGGATTGGTCACCTAGTCAGATGACTACCTGTCAGGAGGGGGCTCTGATATCACCTGTCTGACCTGGCCACTCACATGCCCCCAGAGGCCTCTGCCCACCTTGGATTCAAGATGGCAGAATCAAGGGACCCTCTGGGGGAGCTCTAGTCACCACCCCTGGGGTAGTGATAGACAGGGGAGTGGTTACTCCCCTTTCCATTGTCCAGTTTTGTGCCAGAGTAGGGAATGGAGGTCCCTGAACTGGTGCAGACTGGTTTATGCAAGGAGGGCACCAAATGTGCCCTTCAAAGCATACCAGTGGCTTGGGGAGGCTATCCCTCCCAAGCCATGCAACACCTATTTCCAATGGGAGAGGTTGTTCTCCCCCTCTCCCAAAGGGAATCCTTTGCTCTGCCTTCCTGGGCTTGAGCTGATCAAGCAGCAGGAGGGCAGAAACCTGTCTGAGGGTCGGCAGCAGCTTGGGCTGCCCGGAAAACCACAGAAAGCAAGAGCAATGTTGATGGTCCTCTAAGGAGCCCCCAGAGTGCATGGAATCATACTTCCAATACTGGCAACAGTATTGGGGTATGATTCCGACATGTTTGATACCAAACATGCCTGACTTCGGAGTTACCTTTATGTAGCTGGACATAGCTAATGAACTGTGTCCAGTACACACGTAAAATGGCGTCCCAGCACTCACGAAGTCCATGAAAATGGAGCTGGAGTTCACGGGGACACCTCTGGTCATGCAGGGGTGTCCTCACACACAGGTACTTGCACCCTGCTCACTGGGCTAGGAGGGTCTACTATAGGGGTGACTTATAGAGACCTGGTGCAGTAACCTGTAGTGAAAAGGGTGCATGCACCCTTTCGCGCAGGATGCTTTGGCAGGCCTGCAGATACACTTTGCATGGGCTGCCCATGGGCGGTATAATACATGTAGCAGCCCATGGGGAACCCGTGGTGCTCCAATGCCCTGGGTATCACATACTAGGGACTTACAAGGGAGCACCAGTGTGCCAAATGTGGGGTGTTTGTAGGCCAATCAACAAAATTTTAAGGAAGAGAGCACAGTCACTGAGGTCCTGGTTAGCAGGATCCCACTAAACACAAACACACTGACAACAGGCAAAAAGTGTGGGTAACCATGCCAGAAAGAGGGTACTTTCCTACTTTGCCACCCTGGAGAAGTGTCTATCCAGAGCCCCAACATCATCAGTGCCAACATAAACATTAGTGCGTCGGGTGCTCTTCTCTGAGGGCATTAGGTCGGATCACTTGGGTCATACAGGCAGAGCACTGCTGCGTTTTAATCCGGCCTACGCTAGGCTCCAACGGGCCCTGTCTCCAGGTTCCGAACCTGGCCAGCATTCAGCACCCATTATTGACAGGACTGTTACAATTGACGCGTGTGAACCCACTCTGAAATATGACTGGGGATGTTACACTCCATAGTCCTCCCTGGAGATACACCCGTGTCACACCCTGACCGACCTCAGGATTGCAGCACCAAAGGAAACACCAAGGACATAGGTGCAAAATTATCAATGTGGCCCAGCAATTAATGTACTTACGGCCGGTTGTAAAAATGTGTTCTCACAAGGTGTAATGTTTCAAGAACCGACCAATGGCCAGGCACTAGCACTTTCTTAGTAGTAGGGTCACCATGATAGATACTTCAACTTTGAATGCATTTTATGACCCTTTACCCAGATGTTATTCTGGTCACGTGTATCGTCTATGGTTACAGAGTCACTTGGTACAACATATCAATGTGGCCCGGAAAACATCAATTTTTATTATACTTCCTCCGGATGGTAGCAACAATATGTTCTTACAAGATCTACTGCTCCAAGGACTGATCAAAGCCCAGACACAAGCACTTCTTTAGTAGTAGGGCCACCGCGACAAGCACTTTAATGTTGAATTAATTTTCATTTATATTTCTGTGAGCTTTTACCCAGATGTTATTCTGGTCAAGCGTAACAAAGCCATAGTACCAGGGTTACTTTGAAACGCCTTTCACTAGGGAGTACCGATGGGTAGAAAAATAATTTGTGTGATCCACAAACTGGTCCAGTTCTGGCCGGCTGCAATAAAATCTTTCCACAAGACCTACAGCTTCAAGAACTGTACAAATGTCCAGTCACCAGCACTTTCTTAGTAGTAGGGATGTATGACGAGCACTTTCACATTGTCTTGTTTTTACACTGGGGACTTTATAATTACTTAGGTGGCTCCATCATTTTCGTCGTCTGATCATCTTTAATGAATGTACTTTTTTTATGCACTAACATTTTAGATCTGCCTGTCTGCCATGTATCAGCCTCTTTTATTTGTTATGTTTTAATCATTAACGTACATTATTTAATTTTAAAAGTATGTATATTTCGCTAAGCATATTTATTGTATGGCCTGTCTCTGTCAGTCTGACACATGAAACTTGAAGTGCAAGGCCAGGTCTCATCAGGAGCTCCACATCCAACCACAGAAACCACATAAACCACATTTACAGGCGCATAGGAGACGCCTTGAAGTAACCAACGTATCACGGGGCTCGTACTACATACAGATCTCCAGAGGCGAGACTCGAAGAATTCTCTTCACTGGCATAAATAGTCACTGTTTCACAACTTTCACATTTCAGTCATTTCTATTTACATTTCCTCTTCTTAAAAGGAGGCATATTACCTGATATTATTCAAAGGGAGGAGGAGGGCAGCCACGGGATGTGGATGTGAGCTACAAAAAATCTTTTAATGTGTACATCCAACACAGCTTGTGACAGTGAGCCTTATGGTAAAAATATAATTTATTTTAAACGAAGACTGGGACAACACACATTTCAAAGTTCGCATGGAAAGTATGTGCCTTTCCTGCAGCACTAGAAGTAGGATCCTTGAATGGAACACTTCTGAGATCACATGCCCCGTAATGTGATGTCACCAGGCCCCTGGTACGTGCAAAGGAGAGGCCTCCACTGAAACTGAAGGAAAAGGAGAGACCACTGTTGGGGAAGTATGTCAAATATCATGGAGTCTTTTTTAACTTTCATCACAGGATCATTTTTGTGATTAAATAGTTAGGTTTTCTCAATAAATGCTTGCCTGCTCCCCTGTTAACCTGCAACACTTGGTATCACCCACAGTGGTGACGTATGATACGTTTAAAAGCCTCAATTGTGACCTATCCGTGGGATAAAAGGCTGGTAACCAGGCAGCTGCAGCATTGCACTCCAGGACAAGGGACGAGGAGGACCACTGCTGACAGCTGGAGCAGAGACCAGAGAGACCGAAGCCGCGGAGTTCAGAAAGGAAGGGAGCACGGGTGACAAGGTGAGTGAATAAACCAAACGAAACCTGAACTGAAAACCAAACCGAAATGAAACTGAACTTGAAAACACACTGAAAACTAACCTGAAACTGACGTGGAATTCCAATTTATATTAATCCTTAATTTCTTTACCCCTTTAGTAAGAACCTTAGCCTCCCCAGCACCCCCTTCCATCACCAACCCTACCTTACCTCTTCCCCTTCCTCCTTCACCACATGTTCATACGCTCACCCTACTCTCCAACTCCTTTCCAACCACTTCTCTCCTTCCATCTGACTTGAGGTCCCCGTCCGCCTTACCCCTACCTTTCCGAAACCAATCCGCCCAGCCCTCTCTGCCCAGCACCTTCCGTATCCAGCAATTCCCTTACCCTATGCACTTTTTCATCCCTGCCCCTCACCTCACCTTTCGTACCCCTTCACCTTCCCTACCTTTTGTCATTCTTTCCTTTCCTTCCTTTCATCTTTCTTTCCATCCACTTCTTTCTCACACCCATTTATAATGTACCCTTTTCCCTTTCCATCCAATTCAGGTTTAACCCAGGCCTTCCTCACTTCCCCTACCAATCCATTCCCATTTATACCTTTCCTTAGCTGCTCTTCATCCTCCCTTTCAAATCCCGTACTTTCGCCTTATCTAATCCTTCCCTTCCTTTACCTCCTCTGCCCTTCCTTTCTCCTCTGCTCCTTTCACATTCCCTTCCATTCCCCTACCAACCTCCTTCATCTCCCTTTCTCTTCCGCCTCCCCTCTTCTCTTCCTCTCCACTCTTCTGTCCTTACCTCCTTTCTTTACCCATATTTCTTCTCCCTTTGTTCTCCTCTACACTTCCCTGCCATATTCTCCTGTTCCATCCTTTCTGATCAACTAACCTGCCCTTTACCTCTTTCTCCCCTCCTTTCCTTTCACATTCCCAACCATCCCTCCCTTCCTTTCCCCAGTTCTTTCCACTCTCCTTTCTTCACGCCGCTTCCTTTATTTTCCTTTCCTCTCCTTTAGTCTTCTCCTTTTTTCTCCAACTTCCCTTTACTTCGTTATCTCTCCCCCATCTTCCCTCCCCTTGTCTTCCCTCTTTCCCAATCTTGTCTATCCTCTCCACTCTCCTTCCCTTCAATTCCCTCTTCCTTCCCTTCCAATTTATTTCTCTTTACTATCTCTCCTGTCCTCTCTCCTCGTCTTCCATTCCTTCCTTATTTCTCCTCTCTTCTCCCCTTTCCTATCCTATGTTAATTTCTCAGTTTCCCACCTTCCCATACCTTTCCCTTGTCTCTTTCCTTCTCCTTCCATTCACTATTGCCCCTTTCCTCTCCCATGCTCCTCCCTTCTTCTCCTGTCTCTCCTCTCCATCCCAACTCTTGGTTTCTACTCTCTTCTATTCTTTCCTCTTCATCCCTCCCTTCTTATACCATCCTTTCCTTCCCTATGTCTTGAAAACATTCCCTTTCCCCCTTCCCTATCTCTTCTAGTCTATGCTATCCCCTTCTCTCCCCTCCTCCCTTCCAATCCTTCCCATCTGCCTTCCGTTCCCTTCCCTAACTCTCCTCTCTTCTTCCTTTTTTCCTTCTTTCCTTATCTCTTCTATCTTCTATGTTTCCCTTCCCTATCTTTCCACTTCCCTTTCTACTCTCTCTTCTAGCCTTTCCCCTTCCTTCTCTATCTCTAGTATCCTTTTCCTTTCCATTCCCTTCGGTACTTCCAAATCTCTATTCTCTCCACTTCCCTTCCTTCCCTTCCATTTCATTTCATTCCCTTTCCCATTTCTGCCTCCTTTTATTCTCTATCTCTTCTCTCTCCGCCCACCCTTCCTTGCATCCCTATATCTTCCCCATCTAGTCTTCCCTCCCCTATCTCTTCTATCCTTTTCCCTTCACTTACCTTCCCTTTCTTTGTCTATCTCTCCCATCGCATATCCTTCCTTCCCATATTTCTTCTGTTCCTCTCCCCTCCCTTTCCCTATTCTATGCTTTCCCCTTCCCTATCTCTCCTCTCCTCTCTTCCCTTCCCTGTTCTATTTTGTCATGCCTGATCCACTCTCCTCACCTTCCATTCCCTTCCCATATCTTTCCCTTCACCTGCCTTCCCCTGCGCTTCTCCTCATCCTATTCCCTTCCTTCTTTCCATATCTTTCTTCCCCTCCTCATCTGTTCCCTTCCCTACTCTACCTTGTCTATTCTTCCCTTTCCCTCCCCACCCCTTCCCTCATTCCTTCCCTACCCCTACTATTGTCTCCCTTACCTCCTTCCTATCTCTTCTATCCTTTCCCCTTCCGTTCTCCCTTCCCATCTTCCTTTTCTTCCACATCTGTAATTTCTCATCCTCCCCTTCCTATCTCTTGTATCCTCTTTCATCCCTTTCCTTCTTTTCCTTCCCTCCCTAACTCTTCTTTCCTTTCCCGTCCCTTCCTAGCTTATCTCTTCTATCCTTTGCCCTTTCCTTCTCCCTTCCTTTCTGTGTTCCTTCTCTATTTATGCTATCCTTCCCCCTCCTTCCCCAAACCTCCACTTCCTTCTTTCTCTATCTCTTGTTTTCTCACCTCTTTCCTGCACGCCTTTATTCCTTCCCTATATCATCTATGTTCTTTTCTGTTCCTTCCTTACCGTTGTTCCATTTCTCTCTTCCCCTATCTCTTCTATCCTTTTCATTTCCCTTCTCACCACTTCCTTCCCTTTTCCTTCCTTATCCCTCCCTTCCCCTCCTTCCCTATGTCCTTTCTTTTTCCCTTCCCTCACCTCCCCAAAACCCCTTCTCCCCTCTTTCCTTACTTCCTTTCATATCTCTTCTATCCTTTCTGCTTTCCTTGCCGTGCTTTTCCTTCCCATCCCCTCCCCATTTCCTCTCTCTCTCCCCTTCCCTCCTTTCCCCTATTCTACTCTTTCATCTCCCCCTTTCCAATTTCTCCTATCTTCCCTTCCCTGTTCTCTCTTCTTTCCCATCCCCTCTCTTCACCTACCATTCCCCTTTTCTTCCCACTCCCTTTTCCTATTGCTCCCCTTCTCTCATTCCATCCCCTTCCTTTCCATATCTTTCTTCTTCTCCCCTTCCATTCCAACTTGTACCTTTCCCTATTCTACCTCATTTACCCTTTCCCTCCCATTCCTCCTTTACTTCAATCCTTCTCTATCTCTACTATCCATTTCCCATTCCTCTATCTCCTCAATCCTCTTCGCTTTCCTCCTTCCTTCCACCTCCCCTCCCCATCCTCCTTTCCTCCCATATCTGTCATTTTCCTAGTCCTCCCTTTCCCCAGCTCACTTTACTATCCCTTCTATCTCTTCCTTATTTCCTTCATTTCCTAACTCTTCCTTCTTTCCGCTTCCATATTCCCTTCAGGAGCGATAGAAGAGATAGGGAAGAAATGAGAGGGGGAAAGATGGTTGACAGGGGAGGAATGATGGAAGGAAGGGAAGAGAAGAAGACGGTAGGGGAAGATAGATAAAATAGGGTAGGGAGGAATGAAAAGGAAGGGGAGTGATAGGGAAAGGGAAAGAAGGGGAGAAGATCAGAAGAGATAGGGAAGAAAAGGCAAAAGAAGGGAAGAAAGAGAGGAAGGGAAGGTGAAGGGAAAGGGAGTTGGGTAAGGAAGGAGAAAAGGGAAGAGAAAAGAAGGGGGAGAGGCGATACGGAAGGGGAAGAGAGATAGGAAAGGAGAGGGGAAGAGGGAGGTACGTGGAGAGGATTGTAGGCAGAGGGAAGGAAGGGGAAAAGACAAAAGACAAGAGACAGTGTGAAGGGACTGGAATTATAGGGATTATAGGGAAGGAGAGGAGGATTAGGAAGGAAGGGAACAGGTTGGAAGAGAAGAGGAGTGATAGATAATGGAAAGAGAAAGAAAAATAAAGAATGGTCTGGGAGGAGGGAAGGCAGTGGAGGGCGATGGGAGGGAAGTGAGAATAGGGAAGGAAATGTATAGGAGAAATTGGGAAAGAAGGCAGGGGAAGAGGAGAGAAAAAGGAAGAGAGTGATTAGGGAAGGAAACAAAAGAAAAGTGAGATGGAGAAGGAAGAGGAAATATTGAGATAAGGAATGGAGGGGTGAAGGGTGGAGACAGGAGAGGAGTGCTAGGGAAAGTGAGGTGAGGCAAGGATACAGAAAGGGAGGGGAAAGAAAAGGATGGGGAAGGAAGAGAGGGGAGGACAGGAAAGAGAAAGGGAGGAAAGGGAAGAGTACAGACGAGGAAAGATATGGAAGGACAGGGGAGAATATATAAGGGATATAAAAGGAAAGGAAAAGGAAGGGTGGGAATAGAAGGGGAGGGAGAGGATAGAAGATAGGAAAGGCATAGAGGGGGGATGAGAGATAAGGAAGGGAAAAGGAAGGTGAAAGGAAACAATGAGAGGAAAGGAGGTAGGGAATGGGAAGGAAGATAAAGAAAGTGAAGGGAAAGAGAGGGGAAGGTAGAGACTGGGCTGGAAAGAAATGGGAGATGGGGAGGGGAGAGAAGAGGAGGAATAGGAAATGGAAGAAAAAAGGAGGAATTGGAAGTCCCATTGATGAGAGGGAACGAATGAAGGAAAGGCAGACATGATGAGCTATAGGGTGGACATGGTAAGGGGAGAGAAGAAAGGGAAGCAGAGAGGTGAGACAAAAGGGAAGCAAAGGGGAGGGATGGGTAAAGGAAAACAGAGATGGGGAAGGGAAAGTGAAAGTGAAGGGGAGGGAATGGAATGGAATGGAAGGGAACAGGAAAGGGTAGAAGAGATAGGGTAGGAAGGAAGAGAAAAGAAGGGAAGTGGAGGGAAGGGGGTAGAAGGCAGAGGAATGATAGGGAAGTAAGGAAGGGATGGAAATGGGAAGGGCAGAGGAGAGAAAAGGGAAAGAAGGGGAGAAGAAAGAAGAGATAGGAATAGAAGCAAGTAAGGGAGGGAAGAGGAGAGGGCAGGAGAGATTGGGAATTGAAAGAAAGGAAAGGGAATAGTAGGGGAGGGAAGAGAGTAGATACCTGAAGGAAGGGGAGGGAAGGGAAGGGGAGGGAAATTAAGTGGATATAAGAGATAGGGAACTAATTAAGACAGGGAAAGGGAGGTGATAAGATAGAAAGGAAGGCAATGATAGCGGAGAGGAACGGAGGCGAGGAAGATAAGGGAAATGAAGGAGAGGAGAGTATGGATGAGGAGAAGTGAAAGGCAGGGGGTTGGGTGTAAACCATCCGTTATTGACCAACCACATGTGTAGGACAGAGTGGATACTATGTTTTCATTTTTGTCAATTTTTTTGCCGTTTTCAACTACTGCTTTTATTTTTTTGAATATCATATTACATTTTTTTGTTTTTCACTTTTTTTTTATTTTAAGTGGGTTTTGTACATTATTTTGATATTGTTTATTACTTTTTTATCACTAACTTTTTGACATGTCTTTGTGTTCTGTTTGCAGGTGCTGCTCAATGGCCCTTGTATAAATTCTTCTGTTAAGTTCACCACAATCCACACCTGTATAACCGTGTCTGCAATATATCCCAAAATGCTGCATGTTGTTATATTTGTTTTCCAATTGTTGTTGCAGTACTTCCTCTGGAGCAGTTGGTTCTCTTTTTACAGCTCACATTTTTGTACCTCTTCCCACTCTATGCCGTTTGGTTGAATATCCCTCATGTGCCTCTACATTCCAGTCATTCCCACTGAATGCTGGCCAGTATTCCCTCATCTCTTGTGCACGATTTCTGTTTTTGCCTGCTGGAAGGTCGAAAAACTGCCACATCTGTGATTACTTTGCTGGTCTTGCTTTTTGTGATACTGCAGAAATGCTTGGGAGAACACACTGACATCATTTTCGATGGTGTACCTTGCGTAGGCTTGGTGGATGATGCAATTGGTGTTTGCTAATCTCCAGTTGTGTCTGAGACCATGATGGCTTTGGATTGTATTTACTACAAACGGTCTCTGTTAAACATCAATTAGGTAACGGTGGTTACCAAAATCATGTGAGATTCTTTATAAAGAATGTGTTTTTCCTGAGTAGCTACTCAATGGCTGCTTTTTATTTCTTTTTTGAACTTCCACAGATACCGCGGTACTCCATCGGGACCCACAGCATCAATAAGACGGCTGAGCGGGAATCCTGCTTGGATTTACTTGATGTTCCAGGTCCCTCATTGGGTTCACTATTACGAGGTAGTTTTATTGAACATTTGAGCCGAGCTGTTTCACTGGGATCTATTTGGGGAGAGGGTGTGCGTGGGGTCCCATTCCTTAACCTTGCCTGGGAACCCCATCTTTGGGTGAATTCCAATCCCAGGGGCCAGGACCCCTTCCCCAGATCCCTGAGTGCTGGAGGATACGGGATGCACACTGTGCTTTCCCAAAGGAGGCAGAGGGGTCTAAGACCCCATCCTCCGTCCCCATTATATTCCCGGGCCCCATAATATCCATGGGCCCCAGGTAGTGGCCCCAACAACATCCGTCAGCCTGCTGGAACGGGCAGACACACAGGAGGACTGCTGGCTCCCGCGGCAGCAGGCAGTCGTGCTGCTGGCATGGGGAGCTGGCGAGGGCAGCCAGGAGTGTGCTCCTTGCGCTGCCCTCCAACAATGGCAAGCTCAGGGTGTGCCCAAGTGGGACCGGGCACCCCCTGAACAATAGAAACACAGTGAGAGGCCACATTCCAAAAACTACAATAGCCATTGCGACTCTCCCCGACTCAGGGGGAGAGCCGATACTATAATATTCACTGCTTTTCAGAGACTGTCCCCACAATGCTTTGCGGGGCCCTTTATTTTACTTGCATTTTCGCCATAGCTTAGCCTGTGGAGGTCCCAGGCAAACGGTTCACCACCGAATTGTTCAGCACAACGTTCTGTTGCCTCTCAGGTCCTCTTCTGGGTCCTCACCCTAAATCAGGGGGACCCTAAAATCATCACCTTTCCTACTGTTCAAAGTATTTTCAAACTCTCCTATTGTTACAGCTTTTGCTCTATATTTGGGAATAGTTCTTTCTCTAGAGAGATCTTGGTAACATTTTAGAAGGCACAAGGCCCAAAAATGTATAATGCACTCCCTAGGGGCCGATTATATGGTTATACTACAATGCATTTTTTACAATGCTGTTGCACTGTAATGCCCTCTAGGGGTTGTTCTGATCACTACCATGATGACTGCATATGTTTTATTGATTCATTTTTATCACAATGATGACAGTGATTCATGCCAAAGTAATGTAGTTATCACACAATGACAGTGAGGAGCAGGACAATGAGCCACAGGCCACATGCAAGGTTTGGGAATGTTTTACTAATGAAGAGGTGCAGTAGAGACTCTACAAAGATCGTGATGTGCAAGATCTGAAGTCGTAAATTCTCCAAAGAATTTCACAGAAGTACTCTTTTGGAACTTATGGGATGTGGAAGCGCATGAGGTCTTACAGCAGATAGCTAATCAATGCAAAGGGCAAGACAGCTAAAGAAGCTTTAACCCCTTCACTGCCAGGCCTTTTCCCCTCTGGTGCTAGGCCTTTTTTTGGCTATTTGGGGCAGTTTGTGCTTAGGCCCTCATAGCTTTTTGTCCACATAAGCTACCCACGCCAAACTTGCGTCCTTTTTTCCCCAACATCCTAGGGATTCTAGCGGTACCCAGACTTTGTGGGTTCCCCGGAAGGAGACCAAGAAATTAGCCAAAATACAGTGAAAAGATATATATATTTTTTTAAATGGGGAAAAAGGCCTGCAGAAGAAGGCTTGTGTTTTTTTCCCTGAAAATGGCATCAACGAAGGGTTTACGGTGCTAAAATCACCAGCTTCCCAGCTTTCAGGAACAAGCAGACGTGAATCAGAAAACCACATTTTTCAACACAATTTTGGCATTTTACTGGGACATAAACCATTTTTACTATTTTTTGTGCTTTGAGCCTCCTTCCGGTAAGTGACAGAAATGGGTATGAAACCAATGCTGGATCTCAGAAAGCTAACCATTTCTGAAAAGTAGACACAATTTTGAATTCAGCAAGGGGTAATTTGTGGAGATCCCACAAGGTTTTCCTACAGAAAATAACAGCTGAAATAAAAAAAAAATTGAAATTGAGGTAAAAAAACTGCAATTTTTCTCAACTTTTTATTCTGTGATTTTTTTCCTGCAATGTCAGATTTTTAAAAGCAATATACCTTTACATTTGCTGGACTCCTCTGGTTGCGGGGATATATAGGACTTGTAGTTTCATCAAGAACCCTATGAACCCAGAGCCAATAAATGAGCTGCACCTTGCAATGGGTTTTCATTCTATCCCGGGTATACAGCAATGAATTTGCTGAAATATAAAGAGTGAAAAATAGGTATCAAGAAAACCTTTGTATTTCCAAAATGGGCACAAGATAAGGTGTTGAGAAGCAGTGGTTATTTGCACATCTCTGAATTACAGGGTGCCCATACTAGCATGTGAATTACAGGGAAATTCTCAAATAGACTTCTTTTTTCCACAATGTCTTACATTTGGAAGGAAAAAATGTAGAGAAAGACAAGGGGCAATAACACTTGTTTTACTATTCTGTGTTCCACCAAGTCTCCTGATAAAAATGGTACCTCACTTGCGTGGGTAGGCCTAATGCTCACGACAGGAAACACATCATGGACACAACACATTTTTAAATTGAAATCTGACGTGCTTTTTGCAAAGTGCCTAGCTGTAGGTTTTGGCCTCTAGCTCAGCAGGCACTTAGGAAAACCTACCAAACTTGCACATTTTCGAAAACAAGACACCTAGGAGAATCCAAGATGGGGTGACTTGTGGGGCTATCACCAGGTTCTGTTACCCAGAATACTTTGCAAACTTCAAAATTAGGCCCAAAAAACACTTTTTTTTCTCACATTTTGGTGACAGAAAGTTCTGGAATCTGAGAGGAGCCACAAATTTCCTTCCACCCAGCGTTCCCCCAAGTCTCCTGATAAAAATGGTACCTCTCTTGCGTGGGTAGGCCTAATGCTCGCAACAGGAAACACAACATGGACACAACACATTTTTAATCTGATGTGCTTTTTCCAAAGTGCCTAGCTGTAGGTTTTGGCCTCTAGCTCAGCAGGCACTTCGGGAAACCTACCAAACCTGCACATTTTCGAAAACAAGACACCTAGGGGAATCCAAGATGGGGTGACTTGTGGGGCTCTCACGAGGTTCTGTTACCCAGAATCCTTTGCAAACCTCAAAATTTGGCTAAAAAACACTTTTTCCTCACATTTGGGTGACACAAAGATCTGGAATCTGAGAGGAGTCACAAATTTACTTCCACCCATCGTTCGCCCAGGTCTCCCGATACAAATGGTACCTCACTTGTTTGGGTAGGCCTAGCGCCCGCGACAGGACATTCCCCAAAGCACAATGTGGACACATCACATTCTCCAGAAGAAAACAGAGCTGTTTTTTTGGCAAGTGCCTAGCTGTGGATTTTGGCCTCTAGCTCAGCGGGCACCTAGGGAAACCTACCAAACCTGCAAATTTTTTAAAACTAGACACCTAGGGGAATCGAAGATTGGGTGACTTGTGGGGCTCTCCCCAGGTTCAGTTACCCAGAATCCTTTGCAAACCTCAAAATTTGGCCCAAAAAACACTTTTTCCTCACATTTCGGTGACAGAAAGTTCTGGAATCTGAGTGGTGCCACAATTTTCCTTCCACTCAGTGTTCCCCCAAGTCTCCCAATAAAAATGGTACCTCACTTGTGTGGGTAGTCCTAGTGCCCGCTAAAGGAAATGCCTCAAAACACTATCTGGACACATCAAAATTATCAAATACAAAACTACATGTTTTTGCAGGGGGGGCACCTGCGTTTTTGGTCCTGGGCTCAGCAGCCATCTAGGTAAACCTACCAAACCCAGACATTTCTGAAAACTAGACACCTGAAGGAGTCCAGGGAGGTGTGGCTTTTGTGGATCACCCTATGTTTTCTTACCCAGAACCCTCAGCAAACATCAAATGTAGCTAAAAAAAAATCAAATTTTCCCACATTTTTGTCTGGGATCACTGCACCGGGACAAATTTCCTACCACCCAACCTTCCCCTTAGTCTCCCGGTAAAAATTATACCTCACTTATGAAGGTGGGCCAAGTGCCTGTGACAGGGAAGAGCCAAAACTTGTTGAAATTGAGGGAGAACCAAAGCGGGTCCAAAAGGGCAGGTTGAAAAAAAAATTTTAGGCTGACAAGTGCAGCAGAATTTTTATTAGTATAGATGAGACAATGCTCGGTGGTAGGAATTTTGTGGATTCCTGCAGATTCCGAAAGGTTCCATCACAAAAATGTGGGGAAAATGTGTGATTTCCAGTAAGGTTGGAGGTTTGCAGGGCATTGTGGGTAAAGAAAAGGTGCGGGGTGCATGTGAAGCACACCATCCTGGAATCACCCAGATGTTTAGTTTTCAGATGTGTCTAGGTCTTGTGGATTTTTCTACATGGAAGCGTCCCAAAGTCCAAAAAGTGCAGCCCTCACCATTCCAAGTGGGACAATTTTTAGAGTTAGCCAAGTTCTCCTGGCCTAAATGTAAAACCAAAACTCAAAATAATCAGATGTCCTCTTGCTTGCCTTGGGATAAGATGTTTTAGTGTGCGGAGGGAGAGCTGAAAGACTGAGAGCTGAAAGACTGTTAACCCCTTCAGTTGGGGTGGGGGCATAACCAGGCCCATACTGGTTGGTAGCCACGCCCCCCACTTTTTTTTTTTTAATTCCCTGGCATCTAGTATGCTTTCTGCCCCCCCCTGGGGAGTGAATCTGGAGTAATTGCCCCATCTGCCCACTGGTGGGCAGAACAACTTTGGCCCCATTTATTTGGGGTGGCGCCACCCTCTTATTTTGGAAAAAAAATCTTCCCTGGCCTCGGGTGGGCTTTCTGCCCCCCTTAGGGGAAGTTGGGCCTCTCAAAAATAGGTGGATCTGCCCCTAGGGGGGGGCAGATATGGCCAAAAGTAATGTGCCCCCCATGGGGAGTGACCCTTGCCCAAGGGGCTGCCCCCCGAAACAAAACACACACATACACACACACAAACCAATCCCTGGTGCCTAAATGGTTTCTGCCCCCCCTGGGGGCAGATCGGCCTAACAAAAATAGGCCGATCTGCCTCCAAGGGGGGCAGAAATGGCCTAAAGCCAATTTTTCCCCCAGGGGAGCAACCCTTGTCTAAGGGGTCACTCTCCACATATAAAAAAGTAAAATAAACAAAAAAAACAATTCCTGGTGTCTAGGGTTTTCTGCTCCCCCCGGGGGCAGGTCAGCCTAATTACAATAGGCCGATCTTCCCCTAAAGGGGGCAAAAATGGCCTACAACAAAGTTGCCCCCCCCCCCCAGGGGAGTGACCCTTACCTAAGGGGTCGCTCCCCTCACGTGAAACTGACAAAAAAAAAAAATCCCTGGTGTCTAGTGGTTTCTGACCCCCTTGGGGCAGATTGGCCTAATAAAAACAGAGCGATCTGCCCCCAAGGGGGGCAGAAATAGCCTAAATACAATTTGCCCCACAGGGGATCGACCCTTGCCTAAGGGGTCGCTCCCCATATATTAAAAAAAAAAGTAAACATAAAAATATATATATATCCCTGGTGTCTAGGGGTTTCTGCCCCCCCGAGGGCAGATCGGACTAGTTATAATAGGCTGGGCCTAAAAATATTTTGCTCCCCTGGGGAGCGGCCCTTGCCCAAGGGGAAGCTCCCCTTCTGTATAAACATTCATAAAAAACAAAACTCCCTGGTGTCTAGAGGTTTCTGCCCCCACTTGGGGGCAGATTGGTCTAATAAAAATAGGCTGATCTGCCCCCAAGGGGGGCAGAAATGGCCTAAAAGTAAACTTGCCCCCAAGGGAGCAGAAATGGCCCAAAACTAAAAATAAATTGCACCCCTGGGGAGCGGCCCTACCCCAAGGGGCCTCTCCCCTTATGACATACACAAAACAAATTCCCTGGTGTCTAGTGGTTTCTGCCCCACTTGGGGACAGATTGGCCTAATAAAAATAGGCCGAAATGGCATAAAAATAAATTACCATAAAAAAGAAAGTACACATTTCCAGAACAAATGAGATACTAACAAAACAAATAAAGAAATGTTCCTATGAGTCTGATCTAGTTGGAACAAGAGCCCTCACTCACCAATTGGTGACATCCTTCATCATCAGGCTTTGCTCCTCGTCAAGCCGGCACTGCCATGCCTGACGGGCCCCTCAACGGGGCTCTTTGCCGGAGATCTTTTAGTGTAGAAATGCCGGTTGGTGAGTGCTAGAATGTGGGATTGGTACAAAAAATGTGTGAAGTTAAAAATGACTAGAGTTTTAAAGAATTAGGCCCATATTTATACGTTTTTAGCACCGCATTTGCGCTGCTTTTTGACACCAAAACGGCGCAAACTCACAAAATACAATTGTATTTTGCAAGTTTGCGCCATATCTGCGTCAAAAAATGACACAAATGCGGCGCTAAAAAAGTATAAATATGGGCCTTAATCTTTAATAGAGATTAAACCCCTGTCATGGTTAAAAACAATAGTGTAGGGGAAGATTAGTTGTAATGTCTAGTGAACCCTAATCAAAAGAATCATGAAAAATATATATATACAATCCCTATAGTCAGAGAGTGTGTGGAGTGCCAGTACAGTAATCCCTATACTGCCTCAAACAAAGGTCAACATGTTTCTCGTGTTTAAACTCAATTAAGATCAGTGCGATTCATCAGGACCAAACCTACCTAATCCTCATATTGCATTAAGCCTATAGTTGGGTTATTCACAGGAACCTAAAAATGAAAAAAAGGGGAAAGCATATAATATAATGTCACAGAAAAATAACGTACACTATGAAGGGGTAGGGAGATTCGGACCACACTAGTGACTCATCCCATACGTGAAGTGCACAACTGTCAGAGTCACCAGATCCTCGGGGTCTGCGCACGTTCCCAACATGTCCACCACAAGACAGCTCCAATACTCTGATTAGAATGTCACAGAGTCTAAGAAAGTCCAAGTGGGGAAAAGGGGATTAGGTAGGGAACAGCTGGGAAGGAGATCTGTAGGAAGCAAAAGGCTAAAACACACAATATCAAGATTCTATCATATTAATCTTTACTAGACTATGATTCTAAGCATTGTCATACTGTAACCATGGATAACTTGAACATTGACTAAATAACTAGGCCTCAAGACGTCTGGTTACCTGTGAAGGAATCAAGAAGGATTAATACCACTTTTCAATGAACTTCTCAATGAAATGTTACACATTGACTAAAAACATAAGAACCTTTAGAATTATGTTTTCAAAATCAGACATAGGGGGTCATTACAACCCTGGCGGACGGTGTTAAAGCTGCGGTAATACCGCAAACAGGCCGGCGGAAAAAAAAAGGGAATTATGACCGTGGCGGAAACCACCAACATAGACAGCCACTTTAACACTCCGACCGCCACGGCGGTACAGACAAGCAGCGCGGCGGTCACCGCCAACAGACAGGCGGAAGACAATGTACTGCCCACAGTATCACAACCCGCCAATCCGCCACCTTTTCCGTGGCGGATTCACAGTGGATAAAAACACGGCGGAAACGGCTTTTGCAATGGGGAAAACGCTCACCTTAACACACTCCACGAGGAAGGAGGCCACCATGGAGCCCGAACTACAAATACTCCCTGCGCTTGTCTTTCTGCTCCTCTACGATCACCATCTACGTAGGCGCCGAAGACAACGGTGAGTACTGCACCTATGACATAGGGGAGGCAAAAGTCAGGGGGATACACACGCAACACCCCCACCCCAACCCGACTCTCACCCACTACAACACACACACCAATGCATGTCCAAACAGCACAGTAACAACCGCCCCCCCCCCGGAAGAATGTAAAGACAAAAGGAAATCAGTTCAAACATTGTAATGTATCAAAATACAGTAAGCTAATATATACAGATATATATACACATTCCAGAATTGATACATTACGATTAGTAGTGCAGGTATGCACATATCAATGTCCGTGCACCACTGGGCCCAAAATGCATGGGCGAGGCCCACACTAGATACCTGTCCACAAATGGAGAGAACACTGCAGGGGCATCAGATAGAAATACAACAGGCACCTCAGGGGGAAGGGAAGAGGGGGGCACCTCAGCCGGATTACAGCACCACGCCAGATCCACGACGGGGCTCCATGCCCATTGATGTATCCTGGGGAGTGCAAAGCCACAGTCTCTCAAGTCTCTACATTGGGTGGGTTGCCCACTGTACCATCCTGGGGAGTGCAAAGCCACAGTCTATCAAGTCTCTACAGTGGGTGGGTTGCCCACTGTACCATCCTGGGGAGTGCAAAGCCACAGTCTCTCAAGTCTCTACAGTGGGTGGGTTGCCCACTGTTCCATCCTGGGGAGTGCAAAGCCACAGTCTCTCAAGTGGATAACAGTCTCCACTGGTTCTGGAGGGGGACTGGTGCCCAGACTGCATCAGGCTCCCCGTGACGGTTCCTGTTCCGTCACTGTCCCAGCTGCACATGGGCTAACGATGCTTGATTTGGCGGTCTTTTCCCTGTTCAGCGGTGCTTTGCCATGTCGGTCTTTGCCCTGTTCAGCGGTCTTCACCATGGCGGTCTTTTCCCTGTTCAGCGGTGCATTGCCATGGCGGTCTCTGCCCTGTTCAGCGGTGCTTGACTTTGCAGTTTCTGACCTGTTCAGCGGTGCTTTGCCCTGTTCAGCGGTCTTCACCATGGCGGTCTTTTCCCTGTTCAGCGGTGCTTTGCCATGGCGGTCTGTGCCCTGTTCAGCGGTGCTTGACTTTGCAGTTTCTGACCTGTTCAGCGGTGCTTTGCCCTGTTCAGCGGTCTTCACCATGGCGGTCTTTTCCCTGTTCAGCGGTGCTTTGCCATGGTGGTCTGTGCCCTGTTCAGCGGTCTTCACCATGGCGGCCCTGTTCAGCGGTCTTCACCATGGCGGTCTTTTCCCTGTTCAGCGGTGCTTTGCCATGGCGGTCTGTGCCCTGTTCAGCGGTGCTTGACTTTGCAGTTTCTGACCTGTTCAGCGGTGCTTTGCCCTGTTCAGCGGTCTTCACCATGGCGGTCTTTTCCCTGTTCAGCGGTGCTTTGCCATGGTGGTCTGTGCCCTGTTCAGCGGTCTTCACCATGGCGGTCTCTGACCTGTTCAGCGGTGCTTGCCTTTGCTGTCTGACCTGTGCATTGGTGTGTGGCATGACGGTCCCTCATTGCCCAGTGGGGCTGTGGCTGCCGGGCCCTCCAGGGCACTGACGCTGGCGGTGCTCTCCGGACCAGTGACTACAGTGCTGCCCTCCAGGGCACTGACTCTGGCGGTGGTCTCCGGACCAGTGACGATTGTGCTGCCCTCCTGGGCACTGACTCTGGCGGTGGTCTCCGGACCAGTGACGATTGTGCTGCCCTCCAGGGCACTGACTCTGGCGGTGGTCTCCGGACCAGTGACTATTGTGCTGCCCTCCTGGGAACTGACTCTGGCGGTGGTCTCCGGACCAGTGACGATTGTGCTGCCCTCCTGGGCACTGACTCTGGCGGTGGTCAATCCTCCTGGGCAATGACTCTGGCGGTGGTCTCCGGACCAGTGACGATTGTGCTGCCCTCCTGGGCACTGACTCTGGCGGTGGTCTCCGGACCAGTGACGATTGTGCTGCCCTCCTGGGCACTGACTCTGGCGGTGGTCTCCGGACCAGTGACGACAGTGCTGGCGGTGGCGTCCCGGCCGCCGGGGAGGATGGCGCCCTTCTCCGCTGTGCTGCTCTTCCCAGACTGTGCAGACTTCTTCTGGCCCTTCACCAAATTTGGAGGAGTCACAGCTGACTTGGCACTCCCCCTGGGACCCTTGTGAGCAGTTTTGCCACCAGGAGTCTTCACCCTGTCCCGTCGGCCACTTTCCAACTTAAGGTGTTTTACAGGGGGTGGACTGGCAGTGCTTTGGCTCCATGTCACACTGGCTGCCCTGGTGGCCGGTGCACTCCACACACCTTTAACACGCACCACTGGTACTGGACTTTTTTTGGCTGAGGTGCTACCACGGGACCTATGAATTGGAGGGGTGGGGGTGGTGGCAAAGAGGTCAACGTTGCTGAGGAAGAGTTGCTGACGAAGACTGGGATGGGTAGCTGGAGGGGGTCTGGGAGTGGAGGAAGAGGAGGTGGTTGTAGGAGGTGTAACTTTAGGTGATTTGGGTGCAGGTGTAGGTACTGGAGGCTGTCGTGAGGTGGATGGATGTTGGGTGTGTGGGTGCCCGTGTTTGTGTACTTTGGGAGGGGGCGTCATAGACACACTGGGAGTGGACACAGGGGACGTGTAAATGGTAGTGGAGGTGGTGAGTGCAGGTGAGCGGGGTGTGGTGCTGGGTGTTCTGGTGCGAGTCCTAGTGCCTGTAGATGTAGTGCATGTAGGTGAGAGTGTAGACGACACTAGGAGGGAGGAGGGAGACGACGACGAGGGGGACACAGTGGAGGCAGTGGATGTTGTTGTGTCTGTATGTGGGTGATGCTTGTTTGAGTGCCTGTGGGTTGTGTGGTGCTTATGTTTGCCTGAGCTACTTTTGTGTGTTGAGGTGTATGCATGCTTGTCTGATGGTGTGCTTGGGATAGGCTGGGGTACAGGGGACTGGGTCTGGGTGGAGGGAGTTGGAGGGGGGAGGCAAGATACAGGGACAATGGCTGCCATCAGTGCTGAGGCCAGAGATTGCAGGGTTCGATGAAGGGCAGCCTGACCAGAATGAATGCCCTCCAGGAATGCATTACTGTGTTGCAACTCCCTTTCTACACCCTGGATGGCATTCACAATGGTAGACTGCCCAACAGTGAGTGACCTGAGAAGGTCAGTGGCCTCCTCACTGAGGGCAGCAGGGGTGACAGGGGCAGGAGCTGAGGTGAAGGTGATGCCCACCCTCCTGGGTGAGCGGGCACGGGGCGAAGGCTGAGGGGCTGCTGGGAGGGCGGTGCTGGTAGGGGAGGTGGCGGCTGTACCTGTAGAAGTGGGGGGCACAGATGATGCCACCACCACAAGGGAGCTCCCATCGGCGGACGAGTCCGTGTCGCTGTTTGGTGATCCGGTGACCGACGTGAAGCTCCCCTCGCCCTCCGTCCCACTGGTGTATTCAGAGTCTGTGGTGTGGCCCTCCATGGCCATGTGGGATGCAGCTCCCTCGTGCTCCGGTGCCACTGTACCTCTGCCTGATGATGCTGATGCACCCAAGAACAGGGAGAGCACAAAAAGGGGGGGGGGACGACAGAAGAAAGACAGGTTGAGTGCATAGCTTACGGCTACCGTTGGCGGACAATACAGACACAGCAGCCCCCTGCACTACACCGTGCTCTTGGCCTCTACAGATGCAATTCCTGGGATCTGCCCTACATGGCGGTCATCTGCACACATAGATGACACAGGGGCATGTATACCTGTACTTGGCACTCTACAGAGGTGGGGTGGAGTGCCACATGGCCTGCATTATGGAGGGGCCTAGCCTACGGGACTCGCCCTGGCCTATGGAAACCCACAGCCGCCCTCCCCCACCCAGACCCCTCCACTGCGCGCAAAGTCCGCAGAATGAGAGTGTACTCACCCCCTTGTGTCTGCTTTGATGCCCTCAAGAGCCCATCCAACTCAGGGTAGGCCACCGCCAGGATCCGGAACATCAGGGGGTTCATGGTTCGACAGGCACCCCTCCCACGTTGGGAGGCCACCCCCAGCTGAGCCTCCACCGTCTTCTTGCTCCAGCGGCACATGTCCTCCCATCTTTTCCGGCAGTGGGTGCCCCGTCTCTGGTGGACCCCCAGGGTCCGGACGTCCTTGGCGATGGCACGCCAAATGTCCTTCTTCTGGTGGGCGCTGACCTACATGACATGTACAGGGGAAGAAGAGAAGTCATTAACAACAACACCGTCGAAGTGGGTGGCCCCCATCCCTACCCTTCCCATGTGGCACATGCATTCACAGTCCTTCACGTTCCCTGACTTCTGCCCCCTTCCTACTGACATCCAGCCCTCTCCACCCAGGCATAGCCCATACAACGTGCTCCCTGTGTACTTACCTGTTGGTCTGGAGGACCGTAGAGTAGCGTGTACTGGGGGAGGACCCCGTCCACGAACTTCTCCAACTCCTGAGCAGTGAAGGCAGGGGCCCTTTCCCCAGACGCAGCAGCCATTGTCTCTTCCAGACCGAGGTCACAGCAGCACTTGCAGTGTAGGTCCTCTCCTGTCGAAGATCAGGTATCGAGTGATTGAACAGATAGAAAATGGCGGTGACGTCCGCGGCGGTGCGTCTCATCACCGCCGGGGCACTTCATCATTTGCTCCTGGGACCCATAGGGTCCAATGTTAACCAATGCAGCATTGCGCCGCGGTCTATGACCGCCTACCGCGACGGTGTACAACGCCAGCGCAGATACCTCACATCCCATTGTCCCACTTTAGAGGTCAGGCAGCCGCCATTTCAGGGGCCCACATGGCTTCATTTACTACTGCGTCACACATACCTAGGCCTACACTCAACACACATACAAGAAGAGTTTTGTATTTGGTGTTGTGTTCTGTGCAGCTGTGGGTACATACCTGGGAATTTGTTGACTCTGTGGTCGCGGTTGTCCTCCCTAGGCACCGTCAGCTGGGACATGTGAGGAGATGGCGGAATCCTCCGGTGTACCGACCGCTGGTGGACCTGTTGACAATGGAGGAGCGACATTTAATCATCACCTACAGGTTTGACCGTGCCACAATCCAGGAACTGTGTACCCAGTTGGAGCCAAACCTGATCTCACCAATCTGCCATCCCACAGGAATCCCCCCTCAAGTGCAGGTGCTATCAGTACTCCATTTCCTTGCCAGTGGGTCTTTTCAGACAACAGTGGCCATGGCATCACGGATGTCCCAGCCTATGTTTTCCAACGTGTTGTACAGAGTGTTGTCTGCCCTGCGGAAACACGTAAGGAGCTACATCGTTTTCCCTCAGGTGGAGAATTTGGCTACAGTGAAAGGTGACTTCTATGCCCTTGGACATATCCCCAACATCATAGGTGCTATTGATGGAACCCATGTAGCTCTGGTCCCCCCACGCAGGAGTGAACAGGTGTACAGTAACCGGAAGAGTTATCATTCCATGAATGTACAGATTGTATGTTTGGCAGACCAGTACATCTCCCAGGTAAATGCTATGTTCCCTGGCTCAGTGCATGACGCCTACATCCTGCGGAATAGCAGTATCCCGTATGTGATGGGTCAACTCCAGAGGCACCGGGTGTGGCTATTAGGGGACTCTGGTTACCCCAACCTGTCATGGCTATTGACGCCAGTGAGGAATCCCAGGACCAGGGCAGAGGAACGCTACAATGAGGCCCATGGGCGGATTAGGAGGGTGATCGAACGCACCTTCGGCCTCCTGAAGGCCAGGTTCAGGTGCCTCCATATGACAGGTGGTTCCCTATTCTACTCACCAGAGAAGGTTTGCCAGATCATCATCGCCTGCTCGATGCTTCACAATCTTGCTTTGCGACGCCAGGTGCCTTTTCTGCAGGAGGATGGTCCAGATGGCGGAGTTGTGGCAGCTATGGAGCCTGTGGACAGTGATGAGGAGGAAGCTGAGGAAGAAGACATAGACAACAGGGAGTCAGTCATACAGCAATATTTCCAGTGACACACAGGTGAGCAAATTTTTTTTTACTATTACATTCACTTTCACACTTCTACCTCTATCCTGTCTGTCATTTAGTAGCAGTATTTGGTAACTTAGTTGTACTTTTCCATTACGGTTTCACAGGTGTGGTTACCAACGTGTGTCATCTGCTTGCATCCTTCATGGACTTGTGATGTGTGACATAGGTATGTTGGCATTACAATAGAAAACGCATTTTGACACTGTCATTGATAATACAAATTTACCAAATCACAGACTGACTCCAGATTGTTTTTTTGCTTCAAGGGTGTTTATTTAAGTGCTCAAAAATGGTGGGGGGTTGTAAAATGGTGATGGGGGATGGTGGAGGAATGTCCAGGGCAGAGTCCAGTCTATTCGTCTCACAGGTGCTTTGCCCATCTGGGCATGGGAAGTGGAGGTGGGGCAGTTCCAATCTGGACAGGGTAACAAAGTGGGACAGTGGGAGGACAATCAGGGTGGTCTCATTTCCTGGCCAGGTCTTGCCATCTTGCTCTGTCCTGTTCCTGGGTCTCAGGGACCGCTTGCGGTGTGGTTCTCCGTCTGCAGGGGGTGGGGTGCTGGTGTGGTGGTCCTGTGGCGGGGCGTCCTGTCCACTAGCGCCGGGGGAGGTGGTGGGCAGTTCATCGTCCATGCTAGTGTCAGGGGCCCCTTGGAGTGCCATGGTGTCCCTCATGGTCTTTTGTATGTCCTTCAGCACCCCTATGATGGTGCCCAGGGCGGAGCTGATGGTTCTGAGCTCCTCCCTGAACCCCAAATACTGCTCCTCCTGCAGGCGCTGGGTCTCCTGAAACTTGGCCAGGACCGTCGCCATCGTCTCCTGGGAGTGGTGGTATGCTCCCATGATGGAGGAGAGGGCCTCGTGGAGGGTGGGTTCCCTTGGCCTGTCCGCCCCCTGTCGCACAGCAGCCCTCCCAGTTCCCCTGTGTTCCTGTGCCTCCGTCCTCTGGACCGTGTGCCCACTACCACTGCCCCCAGGTCCCTGTTGTTGTTGGGGTGGTGGGTTATCCTGGGTTCCCTGTAGTGGTGGACACACCGCTGATTGACGTGTCCTGGGTACGGAGGTATGGGCCCGCTGGGTGGGTGCTGTGCTGGTGTTACCAGAGGGTGGAAGGTCAGTGTTGGGCTGTGCCTGTGCGAGGGGAACCGACTGTCCCGAGGCCCACGATGGTCCGGGCTGGTCATCTGGATCCAGTTGGCCAGAGCTGCTGTCGTCACTGTGGGCCTCTTCTGTGGGTGGAGTGGTGATGTCTGGACCCTCCTTTGTGGTGACGTTCCGTAGTGGTCCTGCAGGGGTATAAGAGCATGATTATTGCATGTGTGTGTGTCATGGTGTGCAATGGGTGGGTGTGCGTGTACCCCAGTGCAAGCATTCCTGTGTGGGGGTTTGTGTGATGACGGTTAGGGGGTTGTTATGGGTATGTGCAGTGAGCATGCTTTAGTGAGGGGTGACAATGCTTAGTTGTTTCATGCAGGGCTTGGTGTTGGGATGGGTGGTTTGTGTTATTAGTACATTAGGGAGGAGTTGGAGTGATAGGGGAGGGGGGTGAGGGTGGGTGTGTGTGATAGCATGCAGGTAGGGTGGGGGATATGATAGTTAAGATTTGACTTACCAGTGTCCATTCCTCCACTGACTCCTCCGAGGCCCTCTGAATGCATGATGGTCAAGACTTGCTCCTCCCATGTTGTTAGTTGTAGGGGAGGAGGTGGGGGTCCGCCGCCAGTCCGCTGTGCCACGATGTTGTGCCTGGAGACAACAGAACGCACCTTCCCCAGTAGGTCGTTCCACCTCTTCCTGATGTCCTCCCGATTTCTTGGATGCTGTCCCACAGCGTTGACCCTGTCCAAGATTCTGCGCCATAGCTCTATCTTCCTGGCTATGGAGGTGTGCTGCACCTGTGAGCCAAATAGCTGTGGCTCTACCCGGAGGATTTCCTCCACCATGACCCTGAGCTCCTCCTCGGAAAACCTGGGGTGTCTTTGGCCTGACATGGGGTGGTGTGGGTGATGTGTGGGGTGGTGTATGTGTTGTTGTGTGTGGTGATGTTTAGTGGTGTGTGGTGTTGTTTAGTGGTGTGTAGTGTTTTGTGCGTGGACTGTTGTATGGGTGATGGTGTTGTGTGCCTCTGTGTGGTGGGGTTCTCAATTGCTGTGCTCTCTGTCTCTCGGCTTCCTCAAAATGTCTGGTTGTAGGGGTATGTGGGTGAGTGTTTTATATTGTGTTGGGTGTGTGGGAGTGGTGTTTGTATGTGTATCAGGTGTGTGTAATTCGAATTGTCCAATGTGGCTGTGTTTTGGAGATGTGTGTGTATTTTGAGCGCAGCGGTGTGTACCGCCAATGGAATATTGCGGTTGAAAGACCGCCACGTGGATTCGTGGGTCGTGATAGCATGGGCGTGTTTCTGTTGGCGTGACGGTGGAGGAATTGTTTTCGCCAGTTTATCACTGACCTTTGGTGTGGCGGACTTGTGTGGGTGTCTGAATTTTGGCGGATTCTGAGATGTGGGTCATAAAAGCTGTGGCGGAATTCCGCAGCCGCGGCGGTGTATTGGCGGTCTTCTGCACAGCGGTAAGCGGCTTTTACTGCCAATGTTGTAATGACCCCCATAGTCTTTTTGCATGAGGACAAGGAAATAATCTGAATGTTTTCTGGAACACCATAGGAGATGTATTAAGGGACTTATTATGAACATATAATGTAACATCTAGAATTCTAGCACTTAGGGGGATATTTATACTCTGTTTGCACCGAATGTGCGTCAAAACTTTTGACACACATTCGGCGCAAACCTTGCCCCATATTTAAACTTTGACGCCCGACCCCGCGGATGTCAAAATTCCACTGTGTGCGTCATTTTTTGGAAGCGGGAAACTGCCTTGCGTTAATGATATGCAAGGTAGGCTTTCCCTTCCAAAAAAAGACTTTAAGGCCTGTGCGCCTTATTTATACCCCAGTGTCATTTTGACGCACAGGAGTCATGTCAATGGGTGTTGTGCGTAAAAAAAAATGGCGCAAGTCCGGTTTGAGGCCTGATTTTTGCCTCAGACCTGATGTGCACCCTTTTTTGACGCACAACCCCCATTGTCCCCTAGACGCACTGCCTGGTGTGCGTCATTTATTTTGACTCAGACCAGTCCGCAGCTCCGGCTAACGTCATTCCTTAAATAAGGCACCCGCATGGTGCGTTGGAATGGCGTTAGCCGGCGGTAAAATTTTTGACGCACAACTGCGTTGGCGCAGTTGTGCATCAAAAAGTATAAATATGGCCCTTAATTTCTTAAAATGCAGAAACATGAAT
The DNA here is from genome assembly GCF_031143425.1 of Pleurodeles waltl. Classification (NCBI taxonomy): domain Eukaryota; kingdom Metazoa; phylum Chordata; class Amphibia; order Caudata; family Salamandridae; genus Pleurodeles; species Pleurodeles waltl. The sequence goes on along the minus strand of NC_090450.1, from coordinate 738,578,168 downwards.
TGCGCACATTGTGGATTTCAACCAGAATATGTACATGCCATGAAATGGTTGCGCACAATGAACATCATGAGTTAAACACAAGGAATGAATCGCATGTCTTACTGATTCGAATGCCACCATGTGAATGCCATGAAATGGTAGCGCGCAATGAATAACATGAGTTAAGCACAAGAAATGAATCGCGCGTCTTGCCGATTCGAATGCCACCATGGAAATGCCATGAAATGGTAGCGCACAATGAATAACAAGAATTAAGCACAAGAAATGAATTGCGCATCTTGCCGATTCAAATGTTACCTTGTAAATGTCATGAAATGGCAAGGCACAATGAATAACACAAATTAAGCACAAGAAATGAATCGCGTGTCTTGCCGATTCAAATGCTACCTTGTAAATGCCATGAAATGGTAGCGCACAATGAATATCAAGAGTTGCACACAAGCAATGAATCGAGCGCCTTGCCGATTCAAATGCCAGCATGTAAATGCCATGAAAAACCAAGCGCACATTCACACGCACAAGTTAAATAGTTTATCATGCAAATTAGGTCCAAGAACTCGAAAGCCTTCGAGAACGGAATCGGGGGCCCAGCCTGACCTCCGTCTTACCGCCCTGATCAAGGATCACCAACACAGTGAAAGGGCAAGGCCTGGAAGATCAAAGTAGGCCTCTGAAACAGGAGCTCAGGAAGTTGCTGCTGCTCTGCACCGGGACCTCTGAATAGTGAGCACATGGAGCTGGGCTGGCTCCCTTATATAGAGTCTTGGCCCAGCCCACAAACCACACCCAGTCATGCTGCAGAGAAAGCTTCTAGAAGGTTCTTGAGAGGGACCACACCCTGACACACTCAGAAAGCCTGCAGCAATACATTGCAAATGAACAGTATTTATAAGCACCTTGAATATAAGTCTTCAAGATTAAACTCTGCAATGCAAAAGGTTGAACAACAGCATATCTGCATAATGCATGAATTACGTTATCTTGTAAGTGCTGGGTTTTTGTATTCCAGTCGCCTGTAGACCGCGCACTGCCCTGATGCTGACAAAAACGTAGTGAAACAAACACAGACAAAACATATAATCCTCTAAATTTAGAGGAAATATCTTTACCCTCCTTATAATTAAAGGATGAGCCCCATCGGGATAGTGACAAGCATTAGTGGTGCAAGCTGGTCTAGATACCTGGGTATATGTAGATGTAAACAATTAGAGAAACACCACCTCATAAACTGTCATAAACAAAATGGCAAAAACTGGTCGTAAAATGTAGAAATCAGTGTAGTAGTCTCTTCAGTCTATCACAGGATAACACTATAAAATGTGGTAATAAGAACCCCGTGGTGCCAACTCAACGATCAATACTAATAAATCCCACCCAAAGTGTGGAATCTTCATGAGGGCTTTGTCTCCAATAAACTCAAGAACTGTAGTATGGGACTTACATAGGGGTTTGAATATAGAAACCAGTGCGTCGGTACCAAAGTAGCAGATCGCTCTGGCCGTAATTTATATGATATAATAAGTAGACAGCTCCCACCAAGCGACTGATGTGGTAAAAGTTATGTCAATATCACTAGTGAAAATGCGTTACAAAGACAGCTCCCGCCAAACAGCAAAAGGTCGAGGCGTGTATTACGCCGCCCCAGACAGTTAGAGCAAAAAGGGGGGTGGGGGGTGATGAAATGACTTACCAAGCTCCGTTTGCCTACACATGGGTGAACACCTACCCCTGCTCTGTGCTCCCAGAAAGATGATAGGGGAACGCGGGGCTAGTAAATAAAGGGGCAGGCAATTAATCAATACATCTGAGTAGAAAGAGGACTGCTACTCCAATATTGAAATGGCGGCCATCTAAGAGTGCAGTGTAGGGAATAAAGGAAACAGAAACAGGAAAAAAGGACTAAATAGTCCACAGAGAAGAGCGGCCATGTTGGAGGGACCACCTGTGTCCTAATTTATGTGGATACTTTAAAGAGAAGGTGTTCTGCAGTCAAAGGGTATAGTACGAATTAACCCTTATATAAGTGAATGTGCGATTCTATAGGTAAAAAATGAATACAAATGTATCCCAGAAAGAAACCTACTGAATTGAGGTAGAATACATGCCCAAAAATGTCATAAAAATATATGAGTGTTTTTTAATGCAGATAAAGGCATTAGGGACATTGTAAGAATCAGGTATTTAATATATAGTAGGGAACTTAGCGGTGAATGAATTCCAGCCAGGGAATATCATAGTTCAATCCTGTCCGGTGTGTCCCTAGTCTAAATACCAAGCGTTGTTCTTTTTCGAATAGTCTTTTGGTTGTTATTTGTTACACGTTCCAGCACTACCCATCTGAGATCATCAGGTGTGTGGTGAAACTCGATAAAATCTTTAGTCAATTTTGTGGACGATCACTGGCATATTATAGTGCTGCGATGTTCAATGATCCGGGTCTTAACCATCCTAGTAGTCATCCCAATGTAACAGAGACCGCATGGACAGGTGATCATATAAATGCAGTTCTTAGTACAACAATTCGTATGTACCAATAACCGCCATTTAGTAGTCTCCCCAAGGTCTAGTTCCTGAGTGTGCATAGAGAAGGGACAGACATTGCAACCACCACAGGGATAATGTCCTGTGACTCCTAGCCAGGATACAGGGATGGTGGTGTCGCTATTTCGTAGAGGTGAAGGTCTGGTGTGTACCACTAGGTCTTTAATGTTTTGTGTGTGTTTGAAAGCAAATAGAGGGCATGGTAGAGTCTCCCCTGAACTGTTTAAGATAGACCAATGTTTCTTAATAATCTTCTTCACACGACTGCTTAAAGGTATGAAAGTGGTGACACAGGTCAGTCTGGTTTGGGGTACGCGTGTAGTTTCACTCAAAAGAACATCTCTGGGTATGTTACAAGCTCTTTTTTTGGCCTGTCCAATGATCCGTTGTGGGTAAATGCGATTCTTCAACTTTTGACTGAGAAGTTCTGCTTGGCTGTGAAAGTCAGAGATTTCGGTACAGTTATGTCTCAGTCTCAAAAACTGACTAAAAGGTAGGTTCATCCTTAGGGATTTTGGATAATGACTGTCAAAAAGTAGTAGGCTATTCCTATCTGTAGGTTTGTGAAAAATGGATGAATGTAAAAATCCATCAGTCAATATGATACGTAAATCAAGAAAGGAGACCTCTTCAGTGGAAAAATTGGCACTGAAACGTAAATAGCCATCCAAGGTGTTAATCCAGTTGATAAACGCCTTAGCATGGTCAATGTTACCCTTCCAAACCACCAAAATGTCATCTATATATCGACGCCTCAATCAAATATTAGAAGAGAAAGGTTGTGTAGGTGGTAAGATATGTCGTTGTTCGAAGGTGTACATATACAGGTAGGCCATACTGGGTGCAAATGTACTTCCCATTGAAGGCCCTTGTATTTGGTGGTATAGTTGATTCTCAAATTGAAAGAAGTTCTCTTTTAGAGCTAGACTCGCACACTGTAAAATAAAAGTAGTGGGAGTTTTGTGAGGCCAAGGCGCAGAACTGAGAATATCTTCAACTGCTTCCAGAGTGGAATCCTGTGGTATGTTAGTGTATAATGCCTCCACATCCAAGCATATCAACATATCCATGGTTCCACTGTTGTTGACATTGTCTAGTAGTACCAAGGTATCCTTGGTATCTTTTAAAAAAGTGGGGGTTTGTTGCACAATGGGCTGTAGAAAGAAGTCACAAAATTTAGACAGAGGTTCTAAGAGGGATCCTATGCCTGACACAATGTGGCGACCCGGCGGAGAAGTCCCCTTGTGGATCTTAGGAAGACAGTAGAAATAGGGAATACTTGGCTCTTTAGTGTCCAAAAATCTGGCTTCTAAATGGGTTATCCAATGTGAGCTCTCAGCCTCATTGATCAGCCCTCAAATTGTTCTTTGTAAACGCAGAGTGGGATCAATATAGATCGGTTCATAGTACACGTCGTCACTTAGTAGTCTCAGGCATTCTTGTCTGTAGGCGGTTTTATCCTGGATCACAATAGCACCTCCTTTGTCTGCTGGTTTTATAATGATATCTGGATGATGAGATAGCGTGCGGATTGCTTCTCTTTCACTTAGACACATTCTGAAAATGTGCGGTTGGTTGTAGTAACTCAATTTCATGGCACACCGCTTTTTCAAAGGCAAGCACTTCCATAGGTACCGAGGTGGAAGGTGGCATGAATGTGGAGGGATTCCTCAGGTTTGTATCCCCGCTGAGGGGAGAAGTAGGTTGATTTTTTAAGAAGAAGTGTAAGCGAACCTTCCGGAACATAGCAGTGACCTCACAGTTAAGGCGGAAGGGATCTTCTTTAGGAGTGGGTACAAAACCTAGTCCTTGGGTGTAGTTGAGCACAGACACTTCCAATGGTGATAATATGGTGTCAGATAGATTGATGACTAAGGTTTCTTCGATGTTACTGCACTGCGGCTTCTGGTTACCATCTGTGGTTCTTCTTGTGTCCAATGTACGCTACTCCCTCTTCCTCTGTTTCTTCCTCTGCCCCTGGCCCGGCCTCTTCTAAAAAAGGATTATAAGGAATCTGTGGTTGTGGTTGGAAGAAAGGATAGGGAGGCTGCTTCCACATCAGAAATTGAGGATATAAAAAGGGAGAGTTCATGTTAACAGGGGGAAATTGACGGTTCCGAAGCGTTTTCCGCTCGTCATCACTGCTCCAACCATCAGAACTGGAGCTATAATGTGGTGTGCGAAATTTCCAGTGGGAATCATCTGTGTCATCTGATGATTCCGAACCACCCTCCCATTGGTAGTCATCTTTTGTGTAAGGGAATATCTTCTCTCTACTGAATTTTTTGATATCTTTTTGTAATTTGGAAATCTTTTGACGAGTCGGATGCACTTTAGTCTCATTTAATTCTGCATTAATCTCTACCAGATGAGACTTGAATTGCGTCAATTGGACGGTAGTCTTAATAGATGTTTCCATCATAGAGATTTGAATTGTGATGGAGTCAGCCAGTCGTTTTGAGGTGTTGATTATCAACACCAACCAATCGCGTGTACGTTTCCATGAGACTTGTGCCCAATCTTTCTGAAACTGTAAGTCTTGTAGAAAAATCCTGGTATCATGTAAAACTGTTTTAATTATATATTTTTTCAGACTAGATAGTCTGTCCCAATCCTCCTTAGAGCATCCAGACGGACCACTGTGATCGTCCCCTAATATAGATGGCGTTTGTAAGATAGCTTGGCCGATATTGTAGTCAAAACTCAGGCCTTGTAGGTCTGCCATGACTTACCACAGGTGAGAATCCACTGGGGTAAGAGTACTTATATGCCCTACAGCCAAACTGCTGTACTAAATTATCAAAAACAAAACAGAAAGGGCTAGAGTGTCAGGAGCTTTAAGGCGAGACAAATGGTCCTGTGTACGGTACTCCCATCAAGCTTACCATAAAAAAGAAAGTACACAGTTCCAGAACAAAAGAGATACTAACAAAACAAATAAAGAAATGTTCCTATGAGTCTGATCTAGTTGGAACAAGAGCCCTCATTCACCAATTGGTGACATGCTTCATCATCGGGCTTTGCTCCTCGTCAGGCCGGCACTGCAATGCCTGATGGGCCCCTCAAGGGGGCTCTTTGCCAGAGAACTTTTAGTGTAGAAATGCCGGTTGGTGAGTGCTAGAATGTGGGATTGGTACAAAAAATGTGTGAAGTTAAAAATGACTAGAGGTATAAAGAATTTATGTTTAATAGAGATTAAACCCCTGTCATGGTTAAAAACAATAGTGTAGGGAAAGCATGTCACCAATTGGTGAGTGAGGGCTTTTGTTCCATCTAGATCAGACTCACAGCTCCTCACCCCATGGTCCAGGCTGAGGCTGCTGATTCATTGAGACATGACTACACTATATTGTATGACAGAAAAGCAGTATATAAAAGGCAGGGAATAATTGTTCACTGCCTGGGAAAGCTTTGCAAAAAGTAGTTTTGTAGGGTTTTGTTTTTTAAATAACATTTATGATGCCTCTTTTTGGTTGCATTGTATTTCCATATTTAAATTGCACTTACTACACTTATGTGGGACGATGAAGCCTTTGTCTACATGGGTAGCACACTACACATTGTAGGGTGTGTGATTGGAAGCAGTTTGTCCTGTGTAAAGTATTTCCATACCGTGTGTAAGGACCAATCAAGTGAGGATGTCGTGTTATGGGGCACAGGACTTAGTAGTGTTATGGATGAAGAAGTGCAAGAGACAGGCTCCCAGTATATGGTTTTCAGTAAACTACTGGCTTTGAGCAGCTCTGCTGGTCCCATTATGGTCTTTCTTAAGCTCTTAGTCCACTTACTGGGCTGCTTCATGAGTTTGACAGTCACCACTAGGTAGTTATATTTAGGTCTGCTGTTCCATAGGAAAAGCGTTTTTTGTGTTGCTAATAACTTTGCCACCATTTGATGAGTCTCCACGAAACTTTCCAAAAACATTTGCTACTTTGTGACTAATTTGTTCATGGAAAGCTTTGGGGTGATCTGTCAAGCTCGAACCGAGAAAAAAGAGGGTCCCATACCACCCCCCCTTAAAAAATAATGGAGGCATGGCTTAGCTGTGAACGGCGTAGGACGTACATCTCTAGCACTCTGGACCCTCGCTGCTGTTCCAGTGCAATCCATAGCACTGGTGCCGTGGCTAGCACTCAGACTCTGAAGCAGAAATCCAACAAGATCCCCCGATTGTCTGGGGTGCGGCCCAAGTCAGCTGTCTGCTTTGTCCTAGCAGTTAAAAAATGGGCGCCTTTTAAGGCGTAGTTTCTGCTGTGCCGCCATCATGGAGAGACTGGGTTGCACTCCCAGCGACATGGCTCCAGGACTACCCTACAACAGAGGCCAGAGTGACCCAGGGACGAGCCTTCTGCCAGGTGGAGAGACCTGCGCAATCCTGTATTGGCACTTTCTCCACAGCATATGGAACCCTACAGCCACTGCCAGCATTGACAGCATCGGAGGGCACACCAGCACAGGTGAGGAGCGCCACACTAATAGCAGCGCAGAGATAGCTCATCTACACTGCGACTAATGCAAAGCGGATTTGGCACCAGTCTCTCATGACACTCTGTCTGCCCTACACTGCTGCTTTGCTAGGAACACTTAGAGCTCCGCTGGGCAGCAGAGCAGAAAAGCTATACAGCGCCAAAGCTGATTCTCTCCCGCCCACCCTCGAACCTTTACAGTGGATCACAGTTAGGGGCCTAATCCTGATCCTCCTCTGCTTCCACTAATTGTGACAGCGGTACAGGGTACCCTGTGGTTTTTATGAGGTTACTGGTGTGGCCCAATGACTGATTGAACTTAATGCAAAGTGTTGGGATTGAATCAATTGCGCCCTGACGCTGAACCTGTATGTTTTGTTGTCCCCGAGTGATACTCTGCAATTTGTGAGCCGAGAGGTGGAGGAAGCTCGATTGCTGACACCAAGCGCCTCTACATTGACTGTCCCTGGCACTGCCCTATTTGGATCCCCTGGGGCAAGGATTAAGAATTGGAAAGTGTGAACACTAAGTGGTGGCTCCCTTGGCAATCATTGCACGCTGCGACAGGAGCTTCCCTCTTGCTTTCTGAGAACCACCTTCTCTGGCCAGAGCCTGCCTCATCTGACATCGCAAAGGGCCCCAAGTAATCCTTCCCACTCGGATCCCAACACCTGGAATGTATCTCGACCACCTGGGGAAGGACAGAAGGAGGGATAAGGACCCAGCGGTCCATTCTCACCTTCCGGACGCCCAGGCATGCTACATAAAACTTTTCACCTTTATTCCTGTGACCTGTCAGTCTCTTCTGCCCCCTCCTAAACAACTAAGTAATACAGCTATACCTTAGCATGCCTGCAACGAATACCCTGACACGCTGGTCTGAATCCCGTCTTCGATGCACACCACCCAGCCTCTTCCTTCTCTTGTCATCGGACCCTGACAGTAAAAATCGTGCCAGCACCTTGGACAATCATGCCAACTTTTATCTCCATAACTCAACTGGCACTCATTGGAAGACCACCAGGTGTGCATGACTGGTAGAGGACAATCTGTCTAGTGGTGAAACGGAGGCTCGGCTCAGGACAGACCCAATCTCCTTGAGCCTGGCCCAGCGATTCAGGTCAACATGCTGCGCTCCAAATCCATTAACGATACACTGGTGATCTCCCAGCGGAACAAGCTACCCCCACAGAAACTGATAAATCAGATTCCCCGCCTCCCCGACATAAACAGCAAGCAACACTCCAATGGTGCCTATCTCACAAGACTACATGGCAAACTTTCTGCAAGAGATCCGCTCTGAAATCAGATCACTCAAGGCAGACTTCAAAACTTGTCACAGGGACATTAGGAGGGATGTTTCAGAGCATGGGTGACGAGTCGATGACCTACAGTGCACCGTTGATATCAGGTCCGAGGACCAGGAAATGTTGTCTAGGAGTAGCAGCACTCGAGGAACAGCAAGTTGAATTGCAAACTAAGCAGGAGGATCAGAAAACAGGAGCTGCCAAAACAATATATGCATCAGCGGGCTGCCCAGAGGGGCAGCAGGGAGTGATATCATGACTCACCACGGAACTCCTTCAGATGATTAGGAGTGACGACAATGCCCCCTGCCAGTCCTTGATAGAGCACACTGGATGGCCTATGCCCCTGGGCGCCCAGCCTCGGTACCCGACATTTATCATGTCTCCATTCCATCACTGAGAAAGAAGCTATCCTAAGGGCTTCCAGAAACAAAGCAGACCTGATGTATTGAGAACACACTATTCTCCTGTACCAGGACCTCTCTCCATCGCCTTTGTCAAGGATGGGACTTTAAACCTGTCACAGATAAACTGCGAGAACTGGCAACTCTCTACCGATGGGGACACCCTTTTGCACTACCTTTTATTGGGAAGACAAGAGACGTTCTCTGCACTCCCTTGCGGAAGCAAAAAGACTGCTGGGACTCCCTGCAGATTCCCGAGACAGGGATACATCTCCAGCCCATAGATTAACTAAAGCCGGTTTGGACCACAGTAAAAACCTGTTGCCCAGACAAACGTCCCAGGAGGCGCAAAGCAGGACATTATTCATTATCTTTGAAACATGGGGAATGATGTATCTCTGGCTCCCTCCATCTTGAGATCCCTGTAAATGTAGCAGCACTCCTGCATTTGGGTGTGCCCATCTCTTGCTAATGGTTCTGCTGGCTTGCATGCTCTTCTGGCTTGCGAAAGTGCTGCACCACAGGGTACCAGGGGAGCACCCACAGCGACTTCCTGCACTTGAACTTGGACCACAGCCGATGGTCAACCCCCATGCTGTGCACCCCAGGAGGGTTACCCCTCTAGCGGGATACAGGCATGTTGGTGCCGGTTTCTGCTGGAAGCGGACAAATGTGTTACACTGTTGGTCTGTTTTTTTTTTTTATTGGTTTCAGCCCCTTTTCTTCTACAGGTCAACATCTGTCAGTGCATGCCTCAGTAGCTCTGTACAGATAACCTCAGACACTCTCTTAATGCCAGGTGGAGATCACACACCATATCTGCCTCCTTGGTTGCCCCCGGGGATACCCTGCTACCTGGGAGCTGTCAAACGCACCCATACTACGAGATGGCAGCAAATCAAGGGGGAAGTTAAACAGCCATGCCTTTTTATTTGCACTTCCTATTCCCCGAAATGGCTGCACTGTTCACCCCCAAACCCTGACTGTAATAATGGGCACTAAATTACGCTCCCTTGATGTCCGCAGCCCAATTCCCCAAACAAACGTAGGCAGGTCTGGAGATACATACTCCAACATAACCCCGAAGTAGTCCTTCAGGAGATTCATCTTCTAGGTGCAGATAGACATTGCATGACGCACCTAAAATATCTTATACCTCACTGGGTGTACACTGATACTAAAACGTTGGGAGTGGGTATCCTATGTAAGACAGGCTTCTGCTCCTCTATCAAAAAGGTAGTGAGGGATAAAGAGGGATTCTACCTGATGCTAAACATGCTTCAAGGCAAACAGCAACTCACACGTCTTAATGTATATGCCCCAAACACTGCACAGGACACATATCTTTGATGCACCCTGAGGGAACAATTAACAGGGGTGGAGGGTGACATCATAGTTTGCAGTGACTTTACCTTGGTGTTGGACCCTGCACTGGACAGGAGCCTGACCACTTATCAAGGAACTGGGGCCATGTCTTCTCAGCTAAAGAGGGACAAAGTGGACCTAGGGCTCATAGACGACTGTTGCTACAAGCATCCTGATGCACAGGACTACTCGTTCTACTCCCATGTACACACATCATATTCAAACATTGACACCATATAAATAACACACTCCCTCCTCCGAAACCTCGAAACGGCAGAGCTCTCTGACACCTCTATCCCTGACCATGCTCACATTGAGATAACATGGTCTGACACCATTTCTCGTGGCCCCCAGCTCTTGTACCTACCCCCACGACTCCTCCAGGATCTAGTAGATGTTGAAGAGATCTGTAAAGGGCTCACTTAATTCTTCACTCCTAACTCTTTACTGGATACACCACTCCACATGCTATGGGATGGGTTCAAAGCAACTATTTGAGGGTTGATCTCTTTCTTAGCGATAGCAAGAGGGAGGGAGACCTGACTGGTAGACTCCAACTTGAAGGTCCTGGAACAACAGGATAAAGTAACACCAACCTGTTGTAATGAGAGACAACTTGCCATTTTGTGTGGCCATCTACGTGCTCGTAGGACAAATAGGGCTGAACGGTCTCTCCTGGCACTGCAACAGTGATATCACGAGGGAGGTAACAAAGTGGGTGCACTACTGGCTCATAGAATGCGCCAGGCACAAGCCAAGGCACATATCACAAAGCTACAGAACATGAACCAAGGGATGGGCAATCATAGAACGAGATAAACAACAGGCATTCTATGAATATTACCAAAGCCTGTATAACAGTGAAGACATCCCGCCAGCTCCGGCCACATGCAAATGGGACACTCCTCCACCCCTAGCACACTGAGAACCTTGATGCGCCGATCATACTCCAGGAGTGCTGCAGCACAATTTGTGCCCTCCCCCTTCTGCAAAATGCCAGGGCAAGATGGGCTTCCAGTTAGCTTTTATCGATTCTTCTTAACTGAACTGCAGGACCACTTAGTGTTCCTGTTTAACTCTCACATCAGACACAGGACTTTAACCCTCCATGGCAGAGGCAGAGATAACCCTCATACCCAAACCAGGCAAGGACCCGATGCTTTGCTCATCTTATCGCCCCATTGCCCTATTGAATATTAATGCTGAGGTATTTACTAGGATTTTGGCTACCATAGTCAAGCGCTACCTCCTGGGCCTTATCGACCCTGACCAAATGGGCTTCATCCGTAACAGACTGGGAGCGGACAATGTACATTGCATAGCGCACCTAGTTGAGAAATCACATCAATATCATATTCAGGCATGCCTTCTCTCACTTGGTGCAGAGAAAGCCTTTGATAGGGTGAACTGGTCCTTCCTGTAGGCAGTTTTATGCAAAATAGGAATAGGACCGGGCATGATCACTAAAAGTATGGGTCATATGTTGCCCCTGTGGCTACAGTTCACGTCAGCGGGTGACATACATCCCCCCCATAGCCATCCATAAAGGAACAATGCAGGGATGCCCCCTATCATGACTTGTATTTGTTTTAGCGGTCAAGCCGCTGGCTAATAACAGCTGCCAGACGGCTGAAAAAGTGGGTAGCTCCTTTGGAGGCAGGGCACATAAAATTAGCATGCCTGCAGATGACCTCCTACTTACCCTTTCACAGCCTGCCATCTCCCTTCCAGCAGTTGCTTGTTTGAACGCTTTCAAGACAGTATCAGGCTTTAACATTAATGTGTCCAAATTGAGCATGCTGAATCTGACCATCTTCTTGCCCTACAAAGTCTGGCACCATTCCTCACACATGAAACGGTATCTGAGCTTTAATCTTACTCCCGCACTCACCTCCTGGATGTGCATGAATTGGCCCTCCCCACACCTCTCCATCCTGGAAGACCTCCGGAGATGGAAACCCCTCCACATCTCATGGTTAGGACAGGTCAATGTCATAAAGATGAACGTCCTCCCACGAGCCCTCTACCTATTCCTGGCTTTGCCCACCCCAATCCCACAAGAAGATTTTACCCGTTTACAGCCCAATATCCATAGTTTCATCTGGAATGGGAAAAGGCCCAGGATATCCAAAGCTCTAATGATGCAACCTCGAGATGGGGGCAGGGCCTGGCTTGCCCCAATCTTCTTGAATACTACTGGGCTTTCCATCTGCGCTACATCCTTGAATGGGTAGTGATAGAAGGCGAGATAGGGCAGTAGCCTCTAGGCCAATGTGGGACTTAGCCAGGCTTCCCAAGCACGCCAGACTGCTTAGAGCACACATCGCTACCCCTACCAAGACGCTGCTGGACAAACTGGCTCTTAAGAGGGGACTTACTACCTTTCTTTCTCCCAATACCCCTACTGAACACAACCCCAACTTTACTCCAGCGATATCGTCCCTCTCCTTCCGAAGCTGGTGCAACAGGGACTGTAGGACTCAATGTGATCTTTTTACTGGGATCTCCATGATGACATTTTAGCTGTGTAAAGAAGAGCACACCCTCCCAGAGACAGCTATATTACAATACTGCCAGCTACAACATTGGGCACTACTGCCTCCTATGTTAGTCATTCTTGGTGCTTGCCCACTGGCACTAGAAGCGATGACGCATGCTGACTGGACGCCTATTAGCTACATGCTGCTGGCGGCACAGCAGCTCACGGCTTTGACATGGAAGAAGACAATCCCTCCTCCATGGCTCATTGGTTCTTTCGCCTATAGCATGTGATGATGATGGAACAGCTCTCTCATAACTTAAAAAGAACAGAAGCCAAATTTCAATCTGTGTGGCACCCCCTTTTACAATATCTCACCTGTAATGAAATTCACTTGCTTTAAGCCACCAACACTGAGATTACTGCAGCTTTTCACCTGTCCACCCACTGGAACCGTGCCTTTCCTCTTGGGATGCCACTTCCTCACCATAAAGAAGCTTATACCGTAAGTAATCACTTCACTGACTCAACAACCACCGATGTACATTGCTGACCTTGCCCTGTACTTCACACCATATGTTCTGTTTGTATTTCCTGGTATTTTTACCCCCACTCGCTTTTCTTATCATTTTCTTTCTTCTCCCTTGTGCTGTAACTTGTTGCACTATGGTTGATCTTGAACTATGTCACATTAATACTGACAAATTATGACTTTACTGAATCGTGTTTAAGGAATTGATCTAGCCACTATATACTGCTTGATCTCCAATTGACCTGTAATGTTTGTAATGCTACAGTTGTACCCTGGTTTCTTTTCTTGGAAATTATAATAAAGAGATTCTGAGTGAATGAAACGGCACTGGAGTATGGGGTCCCCAGGGCCATAATAGGTTCAGAGAGGGGGACTACACAGCCCCTGGGGTAAAGGCCCTGCAGTCAATCCCACCACGCACAGCCAAAGGCCATGCACAGTAGGGGGTTGGATTTACGTGCATTAAAAAAGCCCTAGTTATTCACTGATAAAAACTATGGTTAAAGTAACATTATAGCTAGGTGTTTACAATAAAACCTTAGAAATGTACAGGAAAAACAAGGTTAAAATAACATTATAGTTAGGTGAATTTGTCAGTGACAAGATTAACGTTTTGAACTAAACAAAACACAGAAATTCACCAGTTATGGTTAGTAGAGCTAACTATAGGTTGCGCTTCTGCCATGCACTGTTTATGACCTCACATATGACATCAGTCATGACATGTTCTATGACAACATTTATGGCATCACTGATAAATTCTCAAATGACATCACTGATGACATCATCCAAGCCTCTTGTGCACATTGCTCTATAAACGGGTATACCAGCAGAGCTATGACAGTAAGTAAAAAATAGCTCAAAATAATATGAAGCGTCTTTACTGCTACCATACATACAATACCCATAGGCAAAGCAAGCTTGTATTATTTGCTACATTGACCCTATACCATACACTTCATGGGTAGCCAAGTTCATTTTAACTATGAACCAGAGATGAAAGGGTAACCTATCCTGCATAAGGTGGTCAATCTGTATACAACTGTTAAGATAAAACCAAGGTCCTCCAGATACCCAAGCCCTGTTATATAACTAATGTCCTACTACAAACAGCCTTTACCTGCATCAGACCCCTGACAGTCACTAAACCTACATTGAGGAATGAAGTGGATATGAGTAGAAAGGTGGGTACTGTTAACACTGTTTACTCTTTGGAGAGAGTTTACTCTGTACCACACTGTTTGCAGACAGTGAAACTGTTATGAGAAATACACTAAGGAGTATTAAAAAGTATCTGCTAAGCATAGTGGATACTCTGCAAAACTTGTCAAAAGAGCAACTATTCAGTTAAAATAACCAAGGTCTGAAATTGCTAAAGACCATACTAGCCACAGGCTTCACACAGTGGTGAAAAAATTACAGATAGCCCATCTTCCGAAGTAAAACAAGCACATGTACATAGGTTGGTACCTGGTGGGCATAGTCTTCTATGTTAAATGGAAACCGTCATGCTAATAGCTCAACGCTGCTTACAATACTTAGGGCTTCATTTAACTAGGCAGCGACATGTTAAAAAGGTTGTGCTCTGTCAAAACAGCTTACAACACCATGGATGCGTCGTATTAACAATTCAAGTCACTATGGCGCAAGGACCCAAGGATGCATCAGAATACTTAAGCATCAGTGTTAACTCTGCCGCATTGCATCAGCCCCAAACGTGGTGAATTGCTGGTTAGCCTCACAAGTGATGCAACTTCAGCAATGCGTTAAAAATCAGAGGTGATGTGTCAGTTCTGACTGACACTAATAGCCTATCGTGTTGGCACCAATGTGAAAGACTTTAAAAATGTGGAAACGCACCTTTTGCAATCTCACATTGGTCCTCGATGCAGTTTAAGCAGTATGTCTATGTGTTACATTACAGTGGGCCTAGTCAACTTATGTGTCTGGGGAGACCTGAATAAGAGTGACATAGTGAGTGACAGTGTTATGAGAGTGAATCAAAGTATATGATGAAAGTGGCAATACATGTACTGAACACACCTATGGAATACAGTGACCTACATGGAAACTTATACTGATTAGCTGGACACATGCTGTACAAAATTAGGTGGGAAAGTGATATGGTATTTACTGGCCACTATGTAACCTATAAAACAAATTATCACAATAATTGTATGATGTCATGAGTGATGTCATCAATTATGTCATTTGAGATGTCATCTTTATTGTCATAAATGATAAATGATGTCATAGAACATGTCATGAGTGATGTCATATGTGAGGTCATAAGCAGTGAATGCCAGGGGCGCAAGTTATTACCTCTGCTAACTATAACTGGTGAATTTGTGTTTTTTTTTTAGCTCAAAACGTTAATGTCACTGCAAATTCACCTAACTATAATGTCACTTTAACTTTTGTTTTTTTCAGTATATATATATATATATATATATATATATATATATATATATAAAATAGATAGATAGATTTCACTGGTGGCGCTTGCTGTACTTAGGTTGGTATAGCCAAAGGAAATAACTTTGTTAGAACCTTACTCAGAAAGTATGCTTTTTGAGATTTGGTACAAATCTGTTTGAGATGTTTTTTGAGAAATTAGCATTTAAAGAGGGGTTCAAGTTGGACTTGAAAGGGTTAACCCTCAGAAACATTTAGAGATAGCTGGACGGTTGGTATAATTGTTCTATCATTGTCTCAAAAATATGGAACAATATAGTCCTGTATGACTGGCAGCAGGAGCTTTTACTTCCCTCAGCTACTCTGGTACTGCTGCACCAAGACAATCTGGCTTGCCACAACATCTGAGAAAATGTTTTGACAGCCATTACAGGCCTTGTGGCCTCAATCAGTCAATCAAAATAACTTACTCCGGCTTAAAAAACAGCCATAAAACTACATTCATTATTTCCAACAACAATAGGTGAGCTGATACAGTACAAGTTAAGAGGAAACAACCAATACCCCCACCATAAAGTAAAAAAAAACAATTAAAAATAATACTTGTCCCAAAAAGAGACATTAAAAACATACAAATGCATGTATACAAGTGATCGATATCATACATAGATAGCACAATGTTTCCTTATCTTTATAGCACTTAAAATAAAATTCATAATATTTACATGGACCTTATCAGAAGAAAGTTGCTGCAAGGCTCTTAATGCTTGTTTAGACCCCTGTATCTTAAAATAACATAATAAAGACAAAAGATAACATTCCCTAGGTTCAGACTATATATTGCAAAATATGATATAGTGCAAGGTACTTTGTGCAGAATAACAGTCACAGGGACATACAATAAAATCATGTGCCCAAATTCCGCAATTTGGAAACGCCATCAAAAAGTGCACCATGTTTAGCCGAAATTGTGTCAAGTAACCTCTATTCTGGGGGTTCATAACCCACCCCAGATAAGGCTCCACCCCTCCCCCAGAGAGAAAATCAAGATGCTAGCAAACTGTCATTTTATTAACTTCTGGGATAACCTAGACTGCTCTAGGTTCTCCCTAAACTGTGCTTTTATCATAGGCTTACTTAGTGACACTACTTGTTCAAGGTTATTAAAAGCCTCTACCCACTACAAGTCAAAGAATGCCTTTTTTTTTTTACAAATGCTAACCACGGCATATGGTGAGCCTAAGCCAGATTTAAGCAGTCCTTCATGATCTGTTGTGTGAGGATCAGCTCCGGCTTGTGCCACATGAAAATGCACAATAAGAGTAGGCTACCCTTCACTTGATCTTCCATAAATGATAGACCTAGCTCGCTATGACATATATAACAAGAACAGCAATGCAGAGCTGCCAGATATCTTCTAGTGTGTTTTCTATTTTCTGCAGCTGATCAGTATTCTGGGATCCCCATAAACCGGCACCAAATGTAGCGATGGACAAGCACTTACTTCTATATAAGATAAGCACTTCCCTCACAGGCTTATGGCCAAGTTTCTGTGCACATTTAAAATTAGCCTCCGCCAATCTACGTAACTGTTGAGATCTAACATTAATCAGATGGGATCAGGTGAGTGATGAACTAATAGGAATGCCTAAATATGTGAAATGGTTAACCTGTCCTACTGATGAAAACTCTTGAGTTTTAGCGTGTTTTTAGTATTCTTTAGGCCACAGGTCATAGTAAAGGTCTTTGTGAGATTAACTTTAAGATTGAAATTGTTCATAAAAATGGTAACATGATTCAAAAGATCCTGAAAAGCGTTCGCAGTTTTGGCAAGCAGAACTGCGTCATCTGCATACAGCAGCAAACAGAATTGGGCGTCTGTCTACAAGTGGATGATCCTTTCCATATTAACTAAATCGTCTGCCTACCCATTAACATAAAGAGTAAATAAAAAAGGTGCTAATATGCAGCCTTGATGAACCTCTCTAACAAAATGCATAGGATCTGTATGTTCCGTTTCACCCAAAGCGAACCTTTGCTGTCGTACTCCTATGTATATCCTTCAGTAATTAAATCCATAGGTCCTCCACACCCATCTCGGACATAATGGACCAGAGAGATGCTAGTCAGGTCCATAAATGCCAGATAAATGGGCGTGCCCTTAACTTCATTATATTTAGCAATTAAAAGATACAAATTTAAGGACTCTTCTACCATCCCTACAACTAAGCAGAAACCATATTGCACATCATTGAATTAGCATTCTGTTCAGCCCAAGATTCAAGCCTAGCCAAAAGGACACTACCTAAGATCCTAATAGTAGAGTCCATCAAAGAAACTAGTCGGTAACAGGTGGGATTATTTCTATCACCATTGTTAAATACGGGTACAATAATGCCTTCCAGGTATTTGGGTGGAAATAGGCACTTGGTAACTTTATTAGGGGGCCCCATAATTCTAAGTCGTCCATAAAAACATAAACTGTATTCCGTCTGTTCCAGGGGCCTTACCACTGAGGGACTCCTTAATGGCCAGAACTATCTCTGCTACTTCAAAGGCCAGAATGAAAGGTATACAGTCACCTACATGGGGCTCATTATCCTCCACAGATCTTAAAAAAACGCCCTGTGTGAAAAGTATAATTGGCTAAAGAGAATTACCCAATCTTCAACAAGGATCAGGGTTTCTACCTTTGGAACCACAGTCTCGGAAAAATAGGGCTGATTAATAACCCTCCAGAATGCTCTGCTATCTTTTCATTAACCTTCAATAAAATCTTTCCATGCTCTTATGTCACATTTTCTATGAGCTATCGCCTTCTTGTAAAGCCTCCTGCATTCCCGGACCTCCTGTTGAATCTAAGGTTTATTTTTAAGAGCGTGTAATAGATTTCAGTGGGCCACTGAGCAGGCTCTGTTAAACCATTTATACAGCTTTGTAGTCCTGGAAACATTCTTCGTGTTCATCAATTTTTTTAAAGCTGCACAAAGCAGTGTATAGGTATCAATTATCTCAGTAGGGTCTGCATTAAAATCTAGACAGTTACCACAAGACCCCCCCCCTACTATTCTGCATCAAATCTCGAAGTTGATAATTAGATTCGAAATTACTCCATTTCATCAAAACATCCCTATTGCTAGAATAGTATAGGTCAATAGGTTCAGCCATGAGATAATCTTAAACTTTCAACTTAAGATAGAGTGGGTTGTGGTGGTCACTGGAATAAGTACCCAAGTAAAGAAATGGCACATACGGCGGTACGGTGAGCATACTGTAACCCCTTATACCCTTAGGAGAAGACCCTCCCTTAGATTACATATAAAACAAATGTTGCAGGAACCAAGGCTCCAGCGGTTGGACTCGAGGTACCTAGAGACGCCCTCCTGTGTGGTACTGTGACACCAACCTGGTACTGCAGTCCTAAATTATTTTTTTTTTAATTAGAAGGGTCTGGCCAAAGACCAGACGCTGAGGACAACTGTCAGTGAGCAGGCCATATTCAGAGCGCATTCAGGCCAAATATAAACAGGTGAAACATTCTCCACTAATTTGGGGCTAACAAAAAAGAAAACAATTGTCCTGTTATATAGGAGGATAATTATAATAGATCCATTATGATTATGTTGGTGCTTCTTTAAGGAACAGATTTGCAACACTCAAATGGAACATATGGCCTAGGAGCTGGTATTAATGTGAAGTGATACTGGTAAATGTTTTACAATTCAATTACTTGCCACTAAACTTTTTATACTACAGTTACAGATCCTTTGATCCTGGAAACTTGCTCATCCAAGGGCATGTTATCAACTCCCCACAGTGTACAAGATAATGGGAAAATTGGAGGTACCCCCACTTACAAGTCCACTTCAACTCATTTGGTCTCTGTGCAGTCTACTAGTTAGGCTGCACACCGCACTGGCCTTTGTGTTGAGCTACTCCTTTGAAATCATTGACCAAGTCTGGGTGGTAATTCACCTACTTCTAGACCTCTGAGAACCTCATCACAGCAGCATTTGCGGGAACACTACACCAGTAACACTACAACCAAAACAGTCAACATTGCAGGGTTCATTAAAGTCATGATTCAACAGTTCGACTTAAATTTGGGTAAGGCGAGTCAGTGTTTGTACGATTTGCACCATGTTTTTCTCTCATTCCGCTTCCTTTTCTTTGCTTGCCATCAGTGAAGTTTTCCTTGGCAAAATGTCCACCTGGAATGCAACTCAGATTAGTGGTGTTTCCTCACTTCTTAATTGCGATTCTGCAGCCTCTGTGTTTACAGGTGAAAAGGACCTTAGACTTCTGAAATCATCAGTCAAGAAGTCCTAAATCAAACATCTTTAAAGAAATGCAAGGCTCAGGTGATGCACTCACATGGTAGGACCATGGACTGGACTCCCAAATCAAAAATGTAACTTCAATGAATATGTGCAGATCTGTATATTTTCTTTGTATTCGAAGTGTGAGATGTGATCTATTGACAAAGAGCTAATGGTGTTCTATGTGATGTTTGCTGATCACAGGGAACATTTATTTGCATCTGCACACCACGGTGGATTTTTTTCACATTTTCTATACTTGCCTTGTGAGCGACAATGTTTAGGGGAACTAGAAGTCAAACGTTTTTATAAAGGATTTATTTTATTATGGGCAACTGGATTGTACAAAAAATAAATCCTGAATTAAGTTAAGGCTACGATTCAAACTGCAATCCTACTATTTTCAATTGTGGTCATTAATGGTCAAAGAGAACTTTTCCTACAGAACTCAAAGATACATGTGATTGTCACACAAGCTCAAAGCACCGAGCTTACACAAGGGACAGACCTGTTTAAAAAAATAAAATAGACAAAAAAAGTGTTAAGAGATCAGAATTTAGGACCAAGATGAGTCAAAATGTTGAGGAAAAATACATAGCTTAAGTCTGTTAAATCAGACACAGGTGACATGTCCAGTTGTTATGTTATGAAGGATTAGAAACAAGCCTGCAAAGCATTGACAGGCCGGTATGAGATAAGGTGGCAAAGGAGGAGAGCAGGGAGCTTTCTGGCTGTAGTACAAACGTTTTGTTTGTAAAACAATCGTAGACAAAGTGTGGTTAGGTCAAGCCTTGGCAGCCTGCAATGGGTGCCTCTCGACATGCTGTAATTTACTTCTGTGGGCTTTAACCACGCCCATCACTTTCATTCGTTCCTTAGCCTGCCTTTCAAAATTCCTTAGGTTTCTTTGGTAGATGCTTTACATTTGTCCCGCCTTTTGGCTGTTAGTTCCCACCCTGGAGTCTGACCCTGTTAGATGGATTATTGCGCGATCTGCCATATTTGTTAGTGTGGGCGCACTACTTTTTTCTTTTGCCTAACTTCGTTTGTTAGTTTCCTGCTTGTGCTCTGCTCCACATCCCCGAGATCAGCCCTGCGTCCCTTTTTTCATTCACCTGTTGTCCGTGCTGCCTTTAGCCCCTCCCTCCCCTCCTCATGCAGTCCGTGTAGTAAAATATCCACTCC
Organism: Pleurodeles waltl; assembly: GCF_031143425.1. Classification (NCBI taxonomy): domain Eukaryota; kingdom Metazoa; phylum Chordata; class Amphibia; order Caudata; family Salamandridae; genus Pleurodeles; species Pleurodeles waltl. The sequence continues at coordinate 738,557,155 of NC_090450.1, read as the reverse complement.
CGCCCTCCTCCCATTGTGTATCTTGTTTGTATTTTACTACCGCCTCAGGAACTTTTTTTAAGATTCAGATCAGCTCTTTACATACGTGAACGCTCGCCCTCTCTCCTCGGGCTGTGGGGTACAACTAATAAGGACATGAAAATCCGTCTCTGAGACAGACTCAATATTTTGTGGCTCGTGCTTGCCTGAAGGGCTCTACTTCTGTGTAGAGCTGTAACTCCCAGGACAATAGCTGCTTCGGTTGGTTTTCCTTCGAGAAACGTAAAACCACCTTTTGGTGGGCTGAACAATGTATCATTTTAATGAGCAAATAAAGTATTGTGGTAAAACAGCTTATACCTGCCCCCGCAATTAAGTTTCTGTTTCTCCCAAACCTCCAGGTCCCATCTCTATCACACAGACTGAGCTGAAGACATGCGATTATGGCGTCGAGGTGAGTGCTCGAGTTTGGAGCAGTGGGCTGGGTTTTGGGAGGGGGCAGGGCTTAAAAATGGGCTTGGAAGGAGTGCTGCGCCTGGAGGTGGCCTCCTGTCTTTCCCCCAGCTCGTCCACGCTCTGCACTTTATGCATCTGGCTGAAGGCTGCTAAATTAATTGCAGCAGCCCATCCCTCCTCCCGACAGACAATTGGAAGCTCTTTTTGAGTCCTGGGTTTTCCTTTTACAAGTGATTTGTTTTCAGGCGTGTTGATCCCATTAAACCAAACAACTTGGTATGTGTCTGGAAATGGGAAGTCCATGACATCAGTCCCCTGAGCATATTTTAATAATTTGTCCGAAGAAGCAGGAGTCAACTACATCGAAGAACACACTCTCCTGACATTCATCGTTTCCCTAACCAGGGTTGTCACACACAACTGCAGTCTGGGACGCAGCTTTTAATACCAACCCCTTATTCCACAGAGTGAGTCACATGTTCCCAGGACTATTAGCCTCCCGAAACAGCAAAGTGTGCCTGTATAAACTGTAAGATATTGGCAAAGTGCAGCACAGCCCTGCAGCGCCATCTAGCGCTTGCCGCTGCCTCATCCTCCCTCCTGCGTGTTTATTTTAAAGCTGTTTAATGTTGCTTAAAATCACTTGGCAGTACTGCACGTGTGTATCGCACTCTCCACAGAGATCATGTTGGGTGTGACTGTAACCTTCATTTTGTGGATGGAGCAAGTAGGGTTGCTGTCATTCCTCAACTTACATGGCTGGCGCCAGGATGTGAATCTCCAATTAACAAAGTCCATGAGAGGTGTAGTGTCTGAGGTGTGTCAGGGGTATGAGGATTGTCTGCATGTGTTGCACGTGTGCTTGTAGTTAGCGTGGTTGGCTGTTCAGTCAGGAAGTGAGTGCATTTTTTAAGCTGATACTGGTTATGGACAAACTGCACAGGCTCAAGCAGTGCAATGCGTCTCCAAAGACTTTGGAGGATAGAAAATATTCTAGCTCTTACATCAAGAATTTTACATTCTTTTAAGGACACTGAGGCGAGGATTATGCTTCTCTTTCTTCACTGATTATTTTCACAGCAGCCAATCAACATAGTTTTAATAAACACTACATTACCCATGAATACATATAATCAGATGACCAACCATAGAGCCTCAGCCCTATGTAACCTCCTTACAGCCTCTCATCTTCCTCTTTCTTTGCTCGAGTAAAACAGTCTCAACACCAGAACAGTCCAAGACCCTGCAACGACAGGAACCAAATCCACTGAGGAAAAAATCACCAAAGCCCCAAGGGGAGCTCAACCTGATCTCGTGGGATCCAGAACCAGACCTCTGACTGCACAGCTCAAGAGTGACCATGCGAACTGACTGTTAAAATAGGGCACTAACGGTACGGTATTACTGTTACCTGATAGTAGTACCATCTGGTAACAATGCTCCAGATCTGCTATTACTGCACATTACATGTATGAGCTCTGGAACGGGCAATAATAGACAGGAACCAATATTTTCCTGTCACTTTCCCCCAATTTCAGGTCCCGCTGTGAGCAGGTGGAATTAGTGACCAAAAAAGATGTGTGGAAATATTAGATGTGAGATCACAGGGTGTGGTTATACCGCCCTGTTGCACACTTGGTAACACTTATAATCCAGCCTGGCAGTAAAACCACTGAAAACTATGAGGTAATCACACTGTGCCCTGAATCACACAAATAACACAGATTACAGCTTGAAAAAACTTCCCATCAAATTTTGGTTTTATTACCTTTAATGAACCGTTTTAACCTCTAAATTTAAAGTACAACAAATAATAATGTTTAGATAAATTCAGTTTGTATTAAAGCAGATCACTCAATCCACTTGTGATTTCTTTTCATTTGTTTGCTTCTATTACTCTAAAAGATTAGGATCTTTACTCCCTGAAAAACAATATACACTTTGAGGTTTATTAACCAAATGTTCTGTAACATCTTTAAAAAATGCATAAATTCACTAAGTTGTCCAAATAAATAAAATATAAATAAAGAGTCCCGATGTAACTTGTTACACTTCTTCAAAAATACAATTTACAGACATATAACTCACATAATAACTTTACATGTTGCTTCACAGAAAATATCCAACTGGCTTTAAAATAATACAGTTATTAATCAGTGAGTTCTGCATAACAGTATTACATTTTAAGGCACATACTTGCTCACCAGACTCAGGGCCTCATTACGAGTTTGGCGGAGAGGATTACTCCATCACAAATGTGGCGCCGTATTACAAGTTCCACAAGATATCATGGAACTTGTAATACGGCAGGTGGGATATCCGTCACGTTTGCTTCAGAGTAACCCCCTCCACCAAACTCGTAATGAGGCCCTCTGTGTTTTTCGGGTCTGGTGTCTTGAATCCTCCCTTGAGCACCTGCTCATCACTTGCTTTCATTTTTTTTTTCTCATAAATTACTGATACTAACATGTAATGGAGTACAAAATATAAAACATTAATCTGGATATTTAACAAGCAGTAAATGCATGTTGATAGTAAAAAAGGGCAAAAACAGTGTTTTTGCATAATATGTGTAAAGGCACATCACTGCTACCACATCAATATTAAAGCAGAGTTCGCACCATAATGAAATGGGTTGAGCTATGATGCGGCCCTAAAACCCTCAAAGTGGTTCCAACACCTTTGCCATTTCTTTTTATATTTCACTATCTTATATCATCACCCGAATAAGTACAAAGGGGTTTTGGGGGGGGGCACCGATATCGGCAGTCTCCCCCCCAGGAATTTTGCGAGAGGTGGCACAGCCCATTCGTGCCATTTTTGGGCGCTGTTTGGGCTACATGGGTGCAGGGGTTAGTAGCCTGGGGGCTACGATATAAATTAGGGCGACATTTTGTACTGCCACCATTTTGTTGGTGACAGTTTGGCAGAGAGGCAGGTTTTTTCTGAGAGGCAGGTTTTTTCTGTAGAGAGGCAGGTGTAGCTAGAGAGCAGGTTTTGTCCACGAGTGTGTAGCAGTTTAGGATTGGGTGGGTATATATAAAAAAAAAAAAAAGACAAAACAACAATAATAGTGGAGGAAAGGATAGAAGGGACAGCTTTAGAAGGTTACCTACGTGGCTGCCGACTTAGCGATCTCCGCTGTTTTTGTTGCGGCCCGGTACGAGGTGGTCGAAGGCGAGAGCATGGACCGACGTGTCCTCCAAGTCATACAGTTGCTCTGGGAGGCAGGGCGCTTCGACGTGCTGGCAGAAAATGCCGCCCGCCGGGAGTGACCAGCGCGGCGAGCGGAGTGGCGGCCGCTGTTGCGGCATGCTCCCCACCTCATGGGAGTCGTGGGCGGCTGGCGCCGCAGGTGAGGAGAGCGGGTGGTGGGAGGGGCCGGGGCAGGGGCTCGGGGGCGCCCGCCCGGCTTGTGCTTGGAGGAGGTGTGCGGCGGCCGCGCCCATAAGGGGCGAGGCTGCCGGCATCTCAGGACACGTCAGGAGCCGGGGGCTCCGAGTGCAAATGCACGGGGCGGCGGCCACGCCCTTCGGGGGGGCGGCAGCCAAAAAGGGGCATGTCAGGGGGGAAGGGCCCCTCAGCACGGAAAGGTGCGGTGGCGGCGGCGGCTTGGAGAATTAGTACAGTGAGCCAAGCAGGAGCGAGGCCACATAAGAAGGCGGAGAGGGAGACACCCATACCAGGCGAAAGGAGTGAGGAGAGCATGACAAGGGAGGAGGGAGGGCTGGGCAGGGCACCAGGATGGGGCAGGAAGGGAGTAGGGGACGAGGAAGGCTGGCTTGAGGGGGATAAGGGAGGGTGGGGAGCCCAGGAAGGGCGGGGCTACAGTTCCAGGGTTGGGAGTGGGATTATGCAGGGAAGGGTACAGGAATGCCGTCTCCTCAGGGCAGGGAATGGAGTCATATCCTGGAATGGAGTGACGAAGCGGAGCAGGAGGTTGAAGAAGACGGAATTACTCTTAAGGTGCGCCCGCCTACTCGTACTTATGGTGGGGCAAGGAGGGCAGGTGGGGGGCAGTGTGTCTCAAGTACAAGCAGCTTAGATAGTGATGAGGTTGGGGAAGGGGAGGAAGCAGGGGGTAGCCTGGGGGGCGGGGGCCCGGCAAAGGGCTTATGCACAACGATACATTGGGATTTTTGCAGGGGGAGCGGAGCGGGAGTGAGGATGGGGACCCAGGCGGGCTCGGCACCCTGGGAAGAAGAGAAGGCGGGGCCCAGTGCGGCTGGCTGGATTGAACCTCAACGCGTTGGCGGGACGGTGCGGGCCAAGGCAACAGCACGGCGACGCCTGGCTGGATTGGGTGTTGCGCCCACCAGTTTGCAGATGAGTAGGGTGAAGCGGCCTGGCCACGCAACGCAATGGGAGGAGCCTCAGGCGGCCCCACGGCGACCGCGCACACCGGCGGTGCGAGTGGAGTACTTCATCAAGAAGGCTCGTTTTGGGGAATGGGTGGAAGACAGTGACAGTGAGGACGTTGGTGATCAGGAGCAGTTGGATTATGAGGACAGTGTAGAGGAAGGGGAGATAAGTGAGGAGGACGCATTGTGGGCAGCGGGGAGAGTCTAATGCTGTTCGTCAGTCATTGCAGGTGCCGGCAATGTCTACGGAAGAGAGGAGAGGGGCAGGACGGAAGGTTTTGGAGCGGCCCCCGTCGTTGCAAAAAGGTAACACGCCGAGGGTTTTAAAGCAAGTGGGCGTGGCGGTAGGGACGGAGGACGATACCGGGGGCGCGGGAGAGCGACTGCATAAAGGGGTGTACGTGGCAGATGTGGGGGTAGGCACAGATGAGGTGAAGGAGCAGGTAAGTAATGCGAAGGAAAAGGACTCGGGTATGGTGGGGGAAGAATACGGGGTTGGCAAGGTCGGCGGGAAGTACAAACGGTTACCATATATGGGGACAGCGAAGCCGTTGGGTGCACATCTCATGCAGGCAACAAAGGAGAAGATATGGAAAGGGGAGTACGTGGAAATACTTAAGTTGTTGCACAGGGAGGTCCGAGCAAAAGAAGGCTCGAAAGAAGAAGAGTTTGAACTGGCGAAGCGGCCTAGGGTCCCGGTGGCCATTAAAAATTGGACGGCGGCTTTTCTTATTTTCGCCAGTGTGTATTGCGAGCGTTTTCCTGAGCTGGCAGTGGCCCTATTCAAGTACATGGACGTCATCCATAAGGCGTACCTAAATTACGGGGGTTACGCGTGGGCGCAATACGATAAGGAGTTTCGCGCACGCATGGCGGCTGACGAGGAGGCTCAATGGGGCAAAATAGACACCGATTTATGGCAGCATACAATGGGGCCTGCGAAGTTCGGCAAGACAGTTTTTACGGCCAGCGGGTTGCTGATCATTTATCAGCCCTTTCTGGATCGCCCCACCCAGGGTGGGGCCAATTCAGGGGCTAGCGCAGGCGAAAAAGGGGGATCAGGTGCAGCAGGTACGGGTGGAAAAAAGTCCGGAGCCTGTTGGGATTTTAACAAAGGGTTGTGCACTACGGAGTATTGTAAGTTCAGGCACGAATGCTCCAAGTGCGGAGGGAAACATGCCCTCACCAATTGTTCAGGGGGAGTCAGCGTTGGGCAACAGTCGGCGGCAGCAGGAGGTAATCCCGCCGGGAATCAGGGACAGCCCAAGCAGAGGGGGCAGGGTAGTTTGGGAAAAAGATATTACGCCAATTAAGTTGGACAAGCTTAGTTTTTGGGTGGGTTGCTATGGTCTAGCGCGTCAAGGGCAATTGTTGTTGCAAGGGTTTTCGGAGGGTTTTGAACTGGGATACAATGGACCGAGACAGCGTCGGTGGGCGGAGAATTTTGTTCCGTTCGGGGGAAGGAAGAGCTTGTGCGGCTCAAGCCTGAGAAAGAAGTGGCCGAAGGGAGAATGGAAGGCCCTTTTGCGGATTGGCCTTTGGAGAATTTGGTTGTATCCCCTATCGGAGTGGTGCCCAAAAAGGAGCCCAGGCAGTATCGGCTGATACACCATTTGTCGTGGCCTGAAGGGGCGTCTGTTAATGATTTAATTCCGGAAGAACTCACTAAAGTGTCATATGCCTCTGTGGACGTGGCAATGGCATTGGTGGAGGCCCTTATGGCAAAAACGGACATAAAATCCACGTTCAGACTCCTGACGGTGCACCCGCAGGATTTTGAATTGCTGGGCATCCAATTTCAGGGCAGTTGGTATGTTGACAAGGCTCTGCCCATGGGTTATTCCATTTCTTGCTCCTTATTTGAATGCTTCAGCACTTTTTTTGCAGTGGATTTTTGTAACGGACACAGGGCATGCGTCGGATACGCACTATTTAAATGATTTTTTCATTGCAGGGCCGAAAGAGTCTGAGTCCTGTAAAGTAGCGTTGCAGAGCTTTCAATCCCTCATGGGGGACCTGGGTGTGCCCCTGGCCCCCGAAAAGACGGTAGGGCCCTGTACGGCATTGTCCTTTTTGGGCATTGAGCTGGATACAGTGGCCATGGTGGCGCGATTGCCCGCGGAAAAAAAGACGACCATGTTGGAGACGGTGCAGCATATGGTCCAAAAATGGAAGGTGACAGTGAGGGAAATCCAAGTGCTGTTAGGTCATTTAAATTTTGCCTGCAGGGTTGTGCGTGCTGGCAGGACTTTTTGCAGGAGGCTCGGTATGTCACTTTCGGGTGGCACCATGCCACATCATCATGTACGGCTTAGCGCCGGGGTCAAAGAGGACTTGAGAATGTGGTGCGTGTTTTTGGAGTCATTCAATGGCATCCCGATTCATGCATGGCCCTTGTGTGAATGGGACGTGCACATTTTTTTGGATGCGGCAGGGGCGTCGGGGTTCGGAATCTACTGGCAGGGCAAGTTTTTCTCGGAGCAGTGGCCGGAGGCATGGCGTGCGGGAGTTCGGAGTATTGCCTTTCTGGAGTTGTTTCCATTGGTGGTGGCAGTGTGCGTGTGGGGACAATGGTTGCGGCACAAACGAGTACTGTTTCGAGTGGATACCATGGCGGTGGTGCAAGTGATTAATCGGCAGTCAGCTAGAGACCCGCAGGTGCTGCAGCTTCTTCGAGTTTTTGTGTTGGAATGTTTGCGGTGTGACATCTACTTCAGGGTGAGGCACGTGCCTGGGGTGAATAATGACATTGCGGATGCGTTATCTCGTTCGCAGTGGGAGAGATTCAGTTTGTTGGTTGCAGACGCCCCTTTGAGCAGAACGGCAATGCCGGCGGTGCTTTGGAACGTAGGCCACAGAGGATTCTGCGATTGGTTGTGAATTTGTTGGCTCCTTCTACGCAGCGCACGTATGTACGGGCTTGGTGGGATTTTTTGGAGTCGGGGGCCCGCCGTTGGCGGTGGGAGCAGGAGCAGGTTGAGGATGTAATTAATTTCATCATGGATATGGTGGACAGCGGACTGTCAAAGGTGTCCATGGCGGGGAAGTTGGCAGGTATTGCATTTATGGGCGAACTGTTGTGGGGATATGCACCGTCGGCGGGGGAATTGGGGCAGCGCATCTTGGAAGGTTGGGCCAGGTAACGGGGAGTTAGAGCGCTGGAACGCCAGCCGATTACTTTAGGACTGCTGAAACAGCTGATAACGACAACGGAAGTGATTTGTAGGTGTGAGACAGAGGGCGCGTTGTTTTGGACCTTGATGTCTTGGATGTTCTTTGGGGCGTTCCAGGTGTCGGAGTTATTAGGTTCTAGTTCCTGGAACGGGGTCCGATGGGAAGATGTGTGCATTTCGGCGCACGGGGTAGGAGTATCCTTGCGGTGGTCAAAGACGGATCAACAGGGTAGGGGGAGACAAGTTTTCATGCGGGCATACCCAGTGCACTTAGCGCAGCGAATGCAAGGGATTTGGCACAGAGATGAGGGTTGGGTTTTTTGTCATTTGCGAGGCGACGCAGTGTCCGCGTTATCAGCTAATGGCGGTGTTGAGGTCCTGCTTGATGTATATAGGCGTTGAGGCTTCGCAATATGGAACACATTCTTTTAGAATTGGCATGGCGACAGAGGCAGGACGGCGGGGTTGGCAGAGGGCTGCGGTCCTAGAGCTGGGGCGATGGAAGTCTAATGCATATAAGAAGTATGTGCGATGAGCGCTTGCGACAATGAGGAAGGTAACATGTTTTTTTCTCGATGCAGGTTCGGTTTCATGGGCCAGCAGTGCAGTTCTTATCCATATGGGTTGTGGGACATTCCTTTGTGAAATGGGCAGCAAAACAGGCGCAGTCGACTACATTGGGGGTCAATTTGGGATTAGATGGTGCACGTTATCGAGTACGGTGGGAGGGCAGAGGAGGTATGTGCTGGTCCGACCTGTTGTGGACTTTAGAGAGACTAAAAGGGCGGGGTTCTTGCCCGGATGTGCTGGTAGTACATCTGGGTGAGAATGATTTGGTTAAGAGGACAGGGTTGGATGTTTTAAGAGACATGAAGAAGGACTTGACGGTAGTGCGACAGCAGTGGCATGGTTGCTATGTGATTTGGACAGCTTTTGTCCCCCGGCAAGTATGGAGGGGAGCGCGAAAACCGGGGGCTATTGAGAAGGCAAGGAGGAAGATTAATAAATAGATGCGGACGTTTTGCGCAGAACAGGGATTTACTTATATGGAACATACGGACATTAGGTTTGAGGACAAAGAATTTTTTCGGGGCGATGGAGTACACCTGTCCTTCGTGGGCATGGAACTGTACCTGCTCCAATTAAAAGAAGTTTTACGAATGACGTTTAGGGAACGGTTAGTGCCCTGGGGTAACAGCGGACTAGGGTATATTGGGGGGGCAGAAAAGGAGAGGATGGCCTTGGGACCGGATCCTCTTCTTTTCTGGTGGCGGAGACAGAGAACGGGCACATGACAGACGAGAACGGATGGGAAGAAAATAAGACAAGACAAATGCAGATTGGATGAGGGTGGACAGTAGCAGGGCTACGAAGATAATATGGAGCTTTAGGGGCTGGAGACTTGCACGCTCAAGACGCTAGCAACTGACTATTAAGGTACTAGACAGATTAAACAGGAGCGGGAAGTAAGGAGGACTGGACTAAAGAGCGGCAAGTGCAAAGGGGTGAAGGGAGGGGGGAGGAGAGGGGAGAGTGTTCGATAGGTGAGATTATGTATAGTGAGGCTTTAGTTTTGTAAGGCACAAGGCCAAGGGCGGAAATATTGTGAGTGCACCTGTTTCCAATAAAGCGGCCTTTTACACACAAAAGGGAGTGATGGTGCTGATTTTCTCTCGCAAAAGGGTTTTGGAGGGGAGCGCCAATATTGGCAGTCTCCCCACCGGGAATTTTGCGAGAGGTGGCACAGCCCATTCGCGCCATTTTTGGGCGCTGTTTGGGCTACGTGGGTGCGGGGGTTAGTAGCCTGGGGGCTACGATATAAATTATGGCGACATTTTGTACTGCCACCATTTTGTTGGTGATAGTTTGGCAGAGAGGTGGGTTTTTTCTCCACCCTCCCGCTTGGGGTGTTATATGGCCAGTGGGGTTGGGGGGTAGTATTTATCTAAATTTGGTCCAATAGTACGCTTGGCCTTGTTGGAAAGGGACGCACGGGAAGGGGGTTTTATGTATTGTCGCTTGGAGCAGGTGCAGGCGGAGACAGAGAACGGGCACATGACAGACGAGAACGGATGGGAAGAAAATAAGACAAGACAAATGCAGATTGGATGAGGGTGGACAGTAGCAGGGCTACGAAGATAATATGGAGCTTTAGGAGCTGGAGACTTGCATGCTCAAGACGCTAGCAACTGACTATTAAGGTACTAGACAGATTAAACAGGAGCGGGAAGTAAGGAGGACTGGACTAATGAGCGGCAAGTGCAAAGGGAGGGGAGAAGGGAGGTTAGGGGAGGGGGGAGTGTTTGATATGAGAGATTATGTATAGTGAGGCTTTAGTTTTGTAAGGCACAAGGCCAAGGGCGGAAATATTGTGAGTGCACCTGTTTCCAATAAAGCACCCTTTTACACACAAAAGGGAGTGATGGTGCTGATTTTCTCTCGCAATATTTAATCTAACATTTCAAATGCTCTGCTCTCGGTCTCCACAGGACATACCCTTTCCTCCAGTTCAAATTCCAACTGTAACGTAAGAGTCCAGATGGCTTATTAGATCAATTTAACAAAGACTTTAAACGTATGTAACAAAGACTTTAAACGTTTCCTATGGCTAATTATTAAACTCGCAAAGGACTGATATGGTCAAACTCATTTTTAAACTAAAGTAACAAGTAAATTGAAATCAAATCCAAACTGAGTTTGCGCTATTGCCTTCATAGAAATGATTCAAAGTTTTCCAATGTTTTTCTCAATCATAATGTAAAATGTATGTGCTGTATTGAATTGACCAGCAGCTCTGGCAGCAGAAATATATAAAAATAGTGAGCTGAAAAATATATTTGTGATTGCAAGTATCCTGGCACTATTTGTGAGACACCGTATGTGCAGAGTGTTCATCTAGAGCTTTGTTTCGAATTCAGCGTGGTTTACTTCCAGCTCTCTCTTGTGCATTTCATTTTCGATTATGTACACAGAGCATGTCCTTTCAAGGGTCTTCTTTCTCCACAGTGAACGCAAGAATTGGTAAGTAAGAGAACCTGAAAGAAGACCAAAACATGATCAGTCTCACTTGACGTTCATATTAAAAATGACTAGTCAAATCAGATCAGAAATCATTCTCTAAATTATTCGGTTTATTCTCCCATTTCAGTCCAACTATTTGCGAGAGTTGGTCAATATTTCATATGGAATCTGATGTTCCTTTTTCCTAAATCTGCACTAATTCAGATCAAGACAACACTTCTATGAATCAGGCCACCATTGCCCACCTGGAACCTTCACTGGAAAAGTAGATGAGAAGAAAAAGCAGGCATACCTCTGGGTTGTATCTCTCATGAGAGAGCACATGTAGTTGTATAATTTGCAAACACGACAGTGATGAATGGAAAACTTAGGCCCATATTTATACTTTTTTTAGGTCTGCATTTGTGTCATTTTTTTAAAGTGGCGCAAACATACAAAATACAATTGTATTTTGTAAGTTTGCACCGCTTTTGCGTCAAAAAGAGGCGCAAATGCGGCGCTAAAAAAGTATAAATATGGGCCTTAGTATGAACAGGTGCACCAGAGAATGGACCATCTACACTAGTAACTAATGCAGCCTGGATGAGCCATTCGAACTACTTGATTTGTTTGTTTTGCAAGCTCAATATATTGTTTAAAGTTTCTGGAATGAGTCGGAAGACAGTGTTTCGGAATGTGAATAAAATGGTGATTTAACATAAATGCCAAACACTTTTTAAACACTTTATTCAGGGTATTTAAGACTGTAACATTTACACGAAACAAGAAGTCAAACATATAAAAAATTACAAATAAATGGATAATTTATCATCTAAAAAATTAAACCCCAATAATCAGCTCCTCATTTAAAACACGTAATACCTTAATAATCAGATTGCTATACATTTTCCTGATTTTGTGTGCACTCTGAGAAAACATCACAGCTAATCAGAGAGGAGCCGCTGTAAAAGCACAAGGGCAGGTCTCAACTGTCTCATATTAAATACGCTTACTCGGACTAATATACCATCTCCTGAAAGCTGAATACATTTTATAAAAAACATAAACTGAAGAGTGCGCTGGACAGACGGATTATCATAGGGGCAAGATGAAGGCTCCACCTACCAGGAACCTCACTTGGAAAAATACACCAAAAATGAACGGTATTAAGCCGATAACGGCTTAAATAATATCTTTATTAGGCGTTGACCACAAAAGAAAGATAAGGCTCCTTCTCCAGAGAAGTGCAGAAAAAGCACTCCACCTGCCTGGATGCGAAAAAAAAAATCAGGCAGCTGGGAATACAATATGCAATGATGTTCCCTTCCCGGCTGAGGGTAGCAACACCAGATGGGGTGCAATTCTTCCTGACCCCACAAGAGGTATGGAGCTGGCTCGACCAGCACCCACAGTCTGGACTGGGACGGAAATCCCAGGGGAGACAATCTCGGAGGCCCAGATCAAACCGCAGACCCAAAAACCACAACAAGGCAGCCCCTTCCAGAGAGGAAGCTCAACAAGAACGATAGCCAGTGACCCAAGTGACAGCATCACAGAATGGCAGGGGAGGATGAGGTCATGTTGGACTCAGACTCAGACTGCAGGTCCATCTCATCTGGGGTATCGAGTACAGAACTGCCTGCAGTCACACCTGGGATAACTGATGAAATCAGTTGACACACCTATCGTGTTGGTACGGGGTGATGGCTGATTGTTGTTGCTTAAACAATGAGCAATCTGGGGGATATGGGGAGACTGTTTAAATCCCCTGAAGCACAAGTTTCCTCTTTTCCTTTTTGATGCTGGTTGGGGGGACCCTGATATGGCGCACAGGACAGCACGTGTGACTTCCCGCGAGCGATTGTGGATTTGTTGAAAGTTGGTTTGGGGTCGCTGCCTACTTGTTCGGGGGAGTGGGAATTGGAGGGAGAAAATGAGTCATGACCCTTTGGATTATTTATCCCCACCCTAGCACTTGATGACAATGCCACACTGTAGGGTTGGAGTCAAAGGATGGCTGCTCTTGCATGAGTGTAATTCTGAGAGATGGCTTCCCCCATGACTTATAAGTTCCTATCCTGGAACAAATTAGAGGGATGCACACAATGACAAAGCGTTAAAAAGTATTTTCCGACCTAAACAGGAGGCGAATCCACATAGCATTTTTGCAAAAGACACACCTTACAGCCAAAGAGGGGCCAGCATTGTAGATGAGGTGAAGAGATCAGGCCTACTATACTACTTACTAAGCCTATGCTAGAAGAACATTGATTTGGATACGGGCAGTGGTCCCTTTTCAGTACACGGGAGCCTTGATTGACCCAGATAGTAGAAATGTGGTGGTGAGGGGTCATCTAGAGGGCCGCAACAAAGGAATTGTAAAAGTCTACAATGCAGAACAGGGAACCTTCCTGGCGGGTCTATCAGGGCCCTTAGCCCCTTACCTGGTCCATTCGACAGTCATTAGGGGAGACTTTAATTGAGTGGCGGACCACGATGTTGACTGACCGCTACCACCCTCCGTTGAGGCGTTCACCAGGTACCTGAACAACCTGTCTATTCATGGACTGGCAGACCCAAGGGGGGGTTAATAGTCACCGAGCGCCAGATGCACCAACAAGCAAAGGACGCTTATTTTTTCTTGCCTCTCCACCGAATATACATAGGCCAAGACATTCCTCTGCACTCCCAATGTTCAGAGCTTAGTACATGATGCAGAATACCTGGGTAAACAGTATCGGACCACAATCCGGTCTTTCTTCAACTGAAATGGGAGCGTCCTAAGCCTTCTATCCCAAATAGAGATTGAAACCTGAATCATTAGAAGATCTAATGTTTCGAGAAGTGATAGGGAACAATATAAGACAATATTTTGTGGACAAAACGGCACAGCAACCTCCCCCCTAAATAGAGTGGGAATCCTTCTAGGCAGTGATCTGGGGAAATGCCTAGCTGAATCAGTGGGTGGCTAAGGTACTTTGCTATAGGAAGTCTTGACAATGGAGCAATTTGGTGGAGACGCAGGCAAGGTCGCCCAGATTTACACCAAATCTTGCTAGATATTCAAAAGAGACTGATGGGGCAAGTCAAGAGGCTTAGGTGTATTGATTATAGGAATTATATGGTGCAAGTGCAAACAAAGCATGATCGATCTGTCTACTCTTGGCCTGGGTTGCTAACCCGGCTAAAAGAGGATCGATAATAGTGAAGCTCGGGGTGGAGAGAGGGACCCGGCTGTATAGACAAGAGGAGATCAACCACCACTTCAGCCACTTTTACACCTGTTTATATACTAGTGTCACTGCCCACAATTAAGAGGCAGTTGATTCTCTCCTAGCACCATTGTCTTTCCTGAATATCACAAACGAAGCGGACTGGGTAGGGACATAATCCTGCAGGAGATACAAGCAGCAAAAAAGAGCTTAGCATGAGACAAAACATCTGGAACAGACAAGCTGGTAGATCTGTACAAAGCAGCTAGAGACACAGGATACCTACCAAACTCCACCTTGAGGCATTAGTACTGCCACTGTTGAAACTGGGAAGACTGGCACAAGAATGCAAAGCCTTTCAGCCATTGTCGATGCTTAGTATCGACTACAAGATCTTCAGCAGGGTCTTGGCTACCAGACTCCTTCCACTTACGACTAAGCTAGTACACCCTGCCCAGGCAGGGTTGAACCCAGGCCACAACACAGCGCTCAATATTAGGCGCCTCTTGACTTTGATGGAGGCTGATACACGCGACTGTAGGGAAGCAGCGGTGTTCACTGTGGATACAGAAAAATCCTTTGACAGCTCAGAGTGTTTTTTTCTTTATGCCGTAATGGAGCTTTTGCACTAGGTTGCATCTTCTTAGCTTGGACCAGGCTGCTGTAAACAGACCCCCCACAGCCAGAGTCTGCATGGACCAGGCCCTATCCGAAAGCTATAAGGTAGGGCGCAGGACAAGGCAGGGGTGCTCTCTGTCGCCCTTACTTTTTGCACTGGCCACAGAACCTTTGGCCAGCCATGCAAGAATGGGAAACAGATATCAGGCCAAAAGATTGTCGACCATTACCACCGCATTGCCCTTTATGCAATCTCCTAATCTTCCTTAGGAATTCAATGATAAACCTGGGGAGTGCCAGGGCCCTGCTAGCGGAGTTTGGCTCACTGTCAGGCCTAAAAGTTAATTGGCAAAGTCAAGGCTGTTCCCTATAGGGGCAGGTTGCGATCCCCCTGAGGGACTGGAGATACTACAGTGGGAGATCCGATACCTGCCATACCGGGGGGTCAAAATCTTTCATGACCAGGCTGATGTCCTGGACAGGAATGTAGAGATGGTACTCATTCGGAGAACCCTGATGGCTGATTTCTGAAAGATGCTTACCATATCGGTAGTGGGGCAAGTAGCACTGCTTAAGATGGTGGCACTCCCCAACTACTATACCTCTTTGCAGTGCCACAGGCGTGGATCCCTCAATCAATGTTCCAGGAGCTAGATTCACTATTCACTGCATTCATTTGGGGATCAGACTGCAGAAGTGTGGGACTATCCACATTGCAGCGCATTGGTAATGAGGGCAGAATGGCTGTACCTCAGTTCGAGTTGTACTACCTAGCAGTGCAATTTCAGTGGCTCACCAATGGGTGGCTGGCAGGCAAACCCTGCACCGTGTAAAGGGGCTGTTTGTCCCAGATCCTCACAGATTATCAGCGGTATTTATGAGAACAGGGCACCCTTTCGATAGTGATACCCACAAATTTTGAGTAATGTGTTGCTACTGGATTACATACCTACAGAAGACATGAATGTGAGTCCTGTATTCACCTGACCTACCCATGACTATGCTAACAACACTACAGCATGACGGTAACTGGGAAGGATTGGCCTGCCGCAGAAGTGTTGAGAATTGGGGACTTATTCCAGGCTTGAGAGCTTTTCCAGTTTGAGAACTTTCGCTCAGAATTCGATCTACCACAAGGCCACTTCCTGCTCCACAGGGCAATGACGCACGAGCTCCACAAGCACTGGGGAACTGACACGACGGAACCACGGTCTCATATAAGTTGTCAATATATTATTTCGTCATCAGGAACCATCAGAGTGGTCACATGCCTCTATAGAGCAATAAGGTAAGACATGCTCCTTGACACCCTGCAGACAAGGTGGAAGGAGGACTTGGGGGTTCCTATACCCAAAGATGGATGGGTGACCGCCCTAGAGAGGGTACCAAAGGTGTTTAGGAATGCCTGATTCAAATTATTCAACTTCCATATACTACACAGGGTGTATTGAACCCCTGAGGTGATCAATGGATACTTCAATACCACCGGCACAGCATGTCTGTGATGTAGAGAAGTCGCGGAGAGCTTATGCACATGCTGTGGAACTGCCCCTTGCTGAATGATTACTGGGAAGAGATAACAACAGTGATCGCTAACACTATCACGAGGGAGGTTCCCTGCTACCTGGATCGCTGCTTGCTGAGCTGGTTTCCACACACCTCCAATATTAAGGTCACTAGTAAATTCCAGGACTTGGCCTTAACATTTGTAAAAAAGGGAAATTACCAGACATTGGAAGGCCCCGGGGGGCGAGGGAATGTTCCAATGTTGCCATGTGGCGTAAGGAACTCGAGAAATGGGCTAGTTATGAGGGGGAGGTGCTGGTGAGAGAAGCTAGACGAAGTTTAGGTTCGTTGGAAACAGCTTGAGCTTGGGGAACACTTGTGGGTTGTTTAAAGGACTCAGAATTACCATCATGAGCGACATCCCCAGGAGGATCTCCGGCTCTGCACACCTCCCCTCCCCCAGAACTGTAGATGTAAGCGCAAATATTTTCCTGGCACTATGCACACAACCGACTCAACCATTAGATGTGTACTTTGGTCCCCCCTGTTATTTGCATATACTGATGGGGCAATAATGGACTAGACTTAACAACTTGACGTATGGACATCTACTGGGCACGACTCATGGCTGGGAGGGCAGAGTGGGGAGTTTTAGATACAGATACTTTAAGAAAAATGTATTGCCTTGGATTACAATACAAGCAAAAAGAAGAGATGATGGACTGAAGGCTGAGCAATGCAAACATTCATCCCCAATACTGAACATCTACCCACCACACCAGTTTAGATCCATGCGTATGCAAATCAGTCCAGCCCAAACTGCCAGGCCAAGTCTTCCCTGGATTGGAAACAAGCATCCTGGGACCGGTTTCGGGGTATCACCAATCCCTTGAGGCTTTTTCCTCTTTCAATGTGTGATAGAGGAAAAATCAAGGAGAAATAAACATATTTCTCCTCATTACGCCTCACCTGGGGAGGCGTAGCAGTTTTGGCACATTCCCTTGTCTACCGCTTACCGTAAATCTGTGAATGTGTCAAAATCCATGGGTGTTGCCTGGGAACACCCTTGCACCACCTACGAAATGCCTCCCTGGGGCAGGGTAACGCAATGCAATGATTTGCGCTGCATTGCTTTACTCTGGATTTATCAAGCCACACAGCGTCATGCAAGGTGGCCTTGCGTTGCTTGATAAATTGCTCTTAAGGGTTGCGTCATGCTTGCATCCCGTTGAGTGGAGCAAAAGCAATGCAACCCTTTAATAAATCTGCCCCTAACTTTCTGTACTGTGCCCATCTCTTTAATGGGTTTCTGACCAAAGTTTGAGGTGAACCCGAAAACAGTTTCACTTGCCCTGTCAAATTATTAATAACTAACAGTATAAAAATGCACCCAAATGAAAGCAGAATTCACATGTACCCAGATAAGTAAAAGTCTGAACACACCCAATCTATGTACAACAGATAGGATGGTGGTGAGTTATCCCAGATTTGGCTCACAATAAACATTTTACTCAGGTTTGTCTTGAGATCCAAATTGTGCTTAAAAAGGGAAAAGGCATCTACTAGTGCCTAAAGTCCGTTAGTTGTTCAGACCTTGCTGTAAACCATTCTCGACTTCAGATAGAATGGAATTCTGCTGGGCCCAAGTTTCCTATCTTGCCTAAAGAATTCTGCCCACTATATTAACAGTGGAATCCAAGAATGAAATAGGTTAGTAACACTTGGGATCCCTTCTGTTTCCCGTCTTAAAAATAGGGATGATGATTTGACTGGGATGACGACAGCGGCAAACTGCTCCCTACAGCAACCCTTAGATCACTGTTTAAGATTCGATCCCATAGATCAGTGTCATTATCAAAACCATCCATGGGGACATCATCCAAGCAGCCTGGGCCCTTACCATATGGGCCTTTTTAATTGTTGTTATAACCTCCTGAAGATTAGAGGGTGGATTGAGGCTAACACCTCTCTTGGCCAATAACAGCTCCTGAAGTACCCAAAAAGAGAGAATCTAAGTAAGGGGGAGTGTGAACCCTACTACATCCACCTGGACATCAGTATCAGGGCTTCCAGGCTAAAAGTAGGCATTTTATTAAAATACAGGGTTTTTATGACCTTCCAAAAGTTATCATTAGTGACACTGCCTACCATCAGCAATGCCCACACTTCTCTTATACACACCTTGCTAGCCTACAGGACGTGTTTTTTTACCCTTGTCTGCAGGCCTGAACCTCAGATTTAATTATAAGTACCTTTTTTAATCTGAGCATAAGCTTATTATGTGCAAGGAAGCAGGCTGACTCGAACCATATTTTAAGATTAACCCCAGAAGCACCTAAAGAGATAATCAGCAAGGACTTGACTGAGCAACAAAGTCAGCCAAAAGGCTCAAAATGCTATTTGCTTATGCATCCTTATCTAAACAGCTCATACAGACTGCTGTTTTCTTGAAAAGCAGGTGAGAGGGCAGGCGAGTGGGATCGCCCTTTGACCATTTCAACAGCACTGCTTTATATTTGACTAATTTGACCTCAGGTATCTTCTCAATAAGGTGCAAAGGCTTGCTATAGTACGTAACCACACTAATAATGGATTATGCAGGGATGTGGAATTCCTATAGCCCGACAACCGGAACATTTTGTTTGGGGTAAACGGCAACAAGTTTTCATGTTTATTTTGTCCTTGGGACAAGTAGACCCAACCCCCTGCAGCACAAACCCTTTGGCTGCAAGTTTACAGAGAAGGAAACAATCTGCAGTTGAGGTAATATGTATGTTAAGCTAATGTTAATGCTGTTCAACTTGTATTTATGGTTCATTAATGAGAAGCCTTCATTATTCGTGTGAACGCTGTAAAGAAACGTTTTAAGGTCACACCACCACTGACAGTGGTTCCACTAAAAAAAAAAGTTCACGTTTAAAAAGGTTAACAATATGAGGCTACGTATAATGCTCCCAGAATGCTCTCTGATTAGATGCAAATTTTTGCAAAAGCTTGTAAGCAAGAGTGATGATTCTTTGAAAATAAAATGCTCAGAATAAAATGCAAGTTGGAAAACAATTGTTTCGCTACTATGAAATTTTAGGTGCTAGTTCTTTGAAGCGTCATTTAGTCAAATGTATTGAGGCATGCTAGTATTCCCCAAAAATAGTCCTAATGGAAACTCAGTGTAACCAGTTTCAACATCATTTTGGGAAGCATGAAAATAAACAAGCACTGGCAAAGCTCACCAATCCAACATTTTTGTGAGTCTTTTGGTTTCGTCAATGCATGTCTTGTTTTGACATGGCTTCTGTAACACTTTATTGTTGTGAGAGCTGCCAGGCGCTCAGCACTGTAGCAAACACTGGCAAAAAGAAAAAAAGTTTTGGTCTCAAAAAGCACACATTGCCACCAGTGGTGTAACAAAGGCCCGAGGCCCCGTCCAGGAGGCTACCTCGCACAGCACCTGCCTAAAGTGAGTCTGGAGTGGGGCCCCTTCCAGTTTCGTTATGCCACTGATTGCCACAGTAGTTTCTGGCACTGAACAAAACTACTTTGTGTGCCAGTATGCTCCTTGTGGAAGAGCAGAATGCGATCACCCACAGTAAAGCCAGCCGATAGACATAGGAAGAAATAGAAGTTTAATAGAAACATCCTTGTTAACACCAGACCTAATTAGGGACCCAATTCTTAAAGAAAGTCACAAATGTGCACCCATGGTATGTCTTTGCATTAGTGGTTTTCATGAATTCACAAGAACTTACAGCAGTAGACCAGGAAATCCTACTCCTAGAAAATATTTGTGAACTGTATTTTAGCATGAGCAAATATGCATGTGCAGATTTGCTCATGCGAAAATCTGTTGAGCGT
The DNA here is from genome assembly GCF_031143425.1 of Pleurodeles waltl. Classification (NCBI taxonomy): domain Eukaryota; kingdom Metazoa; phylum Chordata; class Amphibia; order Caudata; family Salamandridae; genus Pleurodeles; species Pleurodeles waltl. The sequence continues at coordinate 738,536,998 of NC_090450.1, read as the reverse complement.
TTACAAGTTCACTTTCCCTCCAACCACTTTTTTCCCAACCCTGGAAGAACTTCTACTTCTGCTATTGTTAGGAGTACATTTCCAACGTTTCTCATTATGGGGAAAGATTAGAGGAGAGCTGGTGAAAATATTTAAAAAAACGCAAGTTAGTAGGTTTGCAGACTCAAAGGTATTCCAGCCCTGAAACTATTTCTTACTACTTTCTCCAGTCCCAATATATATATCCGAGGAACGGTGGTAAAATAGGGAAATTGCTATAGTAAGGATTGAAATTGTAAGTATGCAAGCCCTACTATAGTAGTAGCACTAACATAATCAGAGGGGCTATTATCAGAGCTCTTAGAGAATGAGATGACTGCTATAATTTGTTGCAGCATTACATGGCACTAAAGGGACAAGTAGATTCTTTTACAGGACATGTAGATTTAAGAAGCAACCTGTCCCATGGACAAGTAGATATTTTATTAAATTCCACACCCCTGTTATGATATCTTGGACAATTTATAGCAACACAAAAACTGGACATAAAAGGGGATATATCCTCCAAGAATAAAATAAAGTCAACAGTACTTACAGCTCACCTACCTGTAAACATAGGTGTGAAAAGGAGAACAGAAGGACAAGCATTCTGTGCAAAAATATGATTGGATTTTACCAGAAGAGTTTCACTTTAGGGGGCATGATTAAAGTGTGATCAATCCTTCTCACTAGCATCACAGACTACACACACTGTTAGAAGGCAGATTACATAGATGGGCAGTGAAATCGCCAGCCCAAAGAATAAACCAACTACACCATTTTTCCTTTGTATATCTGTTCTTGTCATATTCAAGAGACTTAACAATGTCCGTATTCTGTTGATCAAATGTGTTATACAAATTCATCGCCAAGATGTTAAACTATCACATGAATTCAATATGTCACAATTAGAAGTACTGAGAGACAGAAGAAATCCAGAAAACCTTTTCTTGGCTTAAGACCAAGACTAAAATGGCAAATTTTCCTTTGGCTCTGCACACCCTTGAGGGCAGGACTAGGTTGTGAAATGTTCGACAGCCATCCATGTGGAAGGCAAGTGGAGCCTAAGTTATCTGTAGGCAAATAAGATCAAACTACCTAACATGTACAACCAAATCTAAATTATACAGATTATAACCAATGCCTGCCATATTCCTAGAGACAAATTTAACAATTAATTTAACAACATCAAATGAAGAGCAATTCGGAACTTCATAAATTATACTAGGCCCTAATAAAGCTAGTAAACAATGGAGTCGAAGGTTGGCAGACCACAATTGGCACGTCAAGTCATTCTCATGAATATTTCTAAACATGAGTCAGTCATTCTCTTCCAGTGAGGCTAAAGGTGCAAAAGACTTAGAAGTAGTGATATTAACAGGGGGAGCCTCCCAAAGGGCCTCTCTCTCAAGTGCAAGTGGAACATATCTATAACAGTCAACAGGTCTGTAGAAGATACCCAACGGAAATGCCTTCATTTTGCTGCGACCCACAGCAACACAATTTAGCCTAGTGTTAAACAATACATTTCCCGGCCAAAAGATATTTCTAAAATTCACCATGAAACAATGTCTAAGAGACAACTTTGGACCATTGCCTTCCCAAGACACCCATCTTACCATAATAATGGCATCATAGAGTTGCTGACAAAAGCCCATACATCCGGCCATCCAATGAATCACCTTGTTTTTTTAATTCAAACAAGTCTTCTCCTAAAGTAACACATAAGACAGTAACATTTTTAAGTACAATATCAAAAGGTGTGGCCTAATGAACCCAAGTCGGCTGGGTTAGAAAAAAATCTAACATTGCATCCCTGCAACATGACACAGTTGATTTCCTCAAAGAATGGCCATAAGAGTCACAATTCTATCTCGCAGCACCTCTAATGCCCAGAAAAAAGTAACAGGTAATTTAGGAGCAGGGGCTTGCTTGGGGCCAGTCTGTGCAAGGGTTGGCAAACAGATAGAGCAAGCTACACAATGAACAGTTTCAATACATTTTGTCAGTTTGGACTCGAGAGCATTCACTTTGAAAAAAAAAAACAGTCACATATGTTCCTTCCAAAAACTTCCACCAACGATGAAACACACCTCTTGAGACACTTGTGAGGGCAACTCCAGAATGGAAAAAGCTTGGTACTGGGCATTTTCACAGGTGGCAAAAGTGTACAAAGGGCACTCCCCATTGAGCCAAAATGTGACGTGCCGCCTCAAGGTTCAGATGTCACTCAAGAAAAACAAGATGACGCCTGATTAGTTTGTCTGCTATGTTGTTGAAGGAATTCACCAGATGATTGTCAGGAAGAACCCATAAAATGCTGGCCAGCACCACAGCAACAATACCTCCAAGACTAAGGAGCTGTGATCACAGGCTACCCTGCTTGTTGCAGTGTCACATGGCTTTTGTATTTTCTTATTTCACCTCGAACGAACTGCCCGTGATGGAAGGCAGAAAGGCCTTTCAAGCCACGTAGCACACAGCTCCAGAAGATTTGTGGTGTGCTAATCCTCTGGAGTCCAGAAGCCTGATAAAGGTGATCTCCTCAACCGTGATTATGCAGCAGTAAACACTATGGCCCATATTTATACTTTTTTAGTGCTGCATTTGCGCCATTTTATGACACAAAAGCGGCACAAACGTAAAAAATACATTTTGTAAGTTTGCACCGCTTTTGCGTAAAAAAATGACGCAAATGCGGCGCTAAAAAGTATAAATATGGTCTATGACTTTCAGAGGGGGTGCGAAGAACGGTTTGCTGCAGGTCAGACTATCAAATAACACTGGAGGTCATGAGTTGCAGCATCGGAAACATGGAAACTGTGTGAAAGTATTTCCCAATGCTGAGCGCACTGCAAGCATAAATTACATTGAAGGGCCCGCTTGTGCCACTGGGAGTGGCCAACCATCAGAATGCAAAATGTCTCAGGCCCAGCAGGTAAAAAGCTTTCAAGGCAGCCATGTTCAAGATGGCTTAACAAATGCCAGCGTCTTTGAAGGTCAAAGATGAGACTTGGACCCGTTGATGAAAAAAAAAAAAACATAATTTTCTGCTGTAGGTGCGAGACTAGCTGAGGAGAGTCTGCTTTCACCAGTCAGTTGTGAGGGTAAGGAAATACATGCATCACCGACTTGCAAAGATAGGCCACAACCACTGAAATTACCTTCATAAAGCCCTAAGGGGCCGATGTAAGACCTAAAGGCAAGACGGTGAACTGGAGATGGTCTGATCCCCCCAAAATGCAGAGATACTTCTTGTGCGATGATTGTACCCTTCTGCAGGGCCAGGGATACAATTAAATTCTTATGGTCTACAGAACCTAAATTTTTAGGAATGAGTTCAGAACTCTAATGTCCAATATCATTCTTCGGGTCCATCTCATGTAGAAGCTTGATAGCCCCATTGGTGTGCAACATTAATACTTCCTTTGAAAGGATAATGGTGTGGTCCACCAGCATTTGAATGAAAGTAGGGGGAATGTGAGAAGTGTCCAGAAAGGCAAAGGCATAACCAAATTGGACAATCTGGACATGCTACAGGTTAAACATCATTGAGTGCCAATGAGACAGAGAATGACTTATCAAGCCCCCTGCCAGCCCAGATGCCTGTTCCAGGGCAAACAAGGGGTTTTTAAGTACTGGCTAGAGATAACAAAGACTGATGCTGTTACTATCTTAGAGGCATTGAGTCTGCCGCTAGTGCCATGAAATATCTATGTATGTTGCTGGATTGGCGCGACATCTGCCCCTGCAGAAGGAGAAGCCCCTAAAGTAACCACTGAATTTTCGGAAGTTCAGGTGAAATTGGCATGCCAATGATAACAATGCTTTCCTCTCCCCCACATTTCACTCTCATTGGATCTCAACATGCCACTTAATTTAGGCAGTGTTCCTGCCGCTTTTCAGGACTTTGTGAATGACATTTTTAGAGACTTATTGGGTGCCTTCATTTTAGTATCCTCATCTAGTCAGATGCTACAACCCTAATAAGTTATTTTTGAATTAAAACTTTAATTAATGAAAAAATAATAAATTACAATTATTGTCCCGAAGTTTAAATAAACGAAATGAAATGAAAATATACATATATATATTTTTGCTGTGGATTAATAATTATTAAAGTGATGTATAGTATTAATTAACATTGATTCAATTATTCTGAGTTAAAGGTATTGTTAGATAGGTTATTAAAATAATATAAGTAACATTTTTTACTTTTTTTTTATATATTGTTAACATTAATTTACATGTATTTATATTTTGAACTATTTTAAATAATTTAATGTAATATTATTTCCGATGGGGTCTTATTTTAAGGTCCTTCCTATGTTATTTTCCATGGGAAGGTGTTGAATTACACATGCTCGAGCATGTTTAGAACTGGACTTACTACAAAAGTATAAGTTACTAAAAAAGTTACTACAAAAGTGCAGTTTGTGAATACCGAAAAGTAGCAAACTTACTCAAAAGTGTAAGTTTCTTTTGTGAATCCAGCCCAGAGTTAGCGAGTACCAAAAAACACTCATTTTTGCTAACCCTTATATGGCCCTGTGGCTGCTACATTGGATGTACTAAATTTGGTTCCAAACTCTTCTATCAAAGCTGATGAAATGCAGGCAAGTGTGGTATACTGTTATATTAGAAATGATTACAGCAATCTGTACAAATAGGACAGAGCAGAACATAGTAGTCAATAATGTGGAGCTTGTTGGCAGCAGAGCTCTAGATTTTGAGGAAAACGTTTGAAAATTGGTTGAACACCAACAAAAGCTACACGTGACAAGAGTACTCATGATGCAATGGCTACTCCATTCTCCTGCTAAGATGGTTGTCAATAGAGGTCTTCAGCTGCATTCCCACACAACCGAACACAAACATTGCAAGCTTGCGATTTCCTGCAACTTTACGTGTTGATTTCAAGCTGCTTTCCATTTGCCACACTTCCCACTGCCATCACCCGCCTGAGAAAAAGGGAGTCACCACAAGCTATGTAGAGCCACTAACAGACCATGTATACATTACAGTGTGGGAAGCCATCAACAGAAGGGTAGGCCATCAACTCTGAGGTTGCATGAGTCGGTGCCACAGCATCTGAGCAACCGCTGCTGCCCATAAGTTGGAAGTACCTTTTCAAAACCTGGTCTTGCCCCTCGCCCATGTTTCATGTACAGGAGGATGGAAGCAAAAAGGATCCTGAGTAGAGGGAAGGAAAGCCAGTGTCAACAACATGGGAAATGGAGGACTGTGAGAAGGAGAAAGGTATTCTTTGCCTAAACGTAGGCGTATGTTTGAACCTAAGCATTAACTCCTGTGTCTGTGTCACTAACCACATCAAAGCTCTGCTACCTGCTGTCTAAGATTGTGAAATCTGTGTAAGTTTTCATTTTTCACCTAGTCCCCACCAAGTGCATCTTTAGTCATGATATATGACTGAAAATATTGGAAGGATTGGAAACTGAAAGTAGTGAAAGCAGAACTGCGAAAATATATTGTGCACATCTTCAGCAATTGTAAGAGGCCCTGTTAATTTGCAATATTCTCGTTTTTTGCCTGGAGTGGCACTCACAGGCCAGCACTTCAACCAATATAAAAAATAGCACTTTTTAACCCTCTTCTAATATACCTGGATAATTTTTAACCTTCCACAAAATATTCAAAGACTGGAGTAAGAATAGTAAATAAGCCTCCTGGACTATTTTGTGAAAAGCGCCACTTCTCCCAAATATTCTGGGACTGGAGTTAGAATACTCTTTATTTCAATGGCCTGTAAAACCGATGGGCCTGATTTATGAAAAGTTAGCACTGCCTTTGCATCAGTTGTTGATGCAAATGTGGCGCAATCCTGCAAAATATAATTAGATTTTGTACGTTTGCTCTGCTTTCGCGTCACAAAATGACGCAAAGGCAGCGCTAACTTTTCATAAATCAGGCCCTATGTTTTTTAGCCGATATACAAGGAAACTCCATCAATCAATAAGTATTTGTAGAATGCGGCTTATCACCCCGAGGGATATCTAGGTGCTGGGGGGTGCAGTTCGCTGCTGGCGGTATCTCGTTGATGAAGAACCAGGTCTTGAGCTTCTTCCTGAAATCAGGGAGGGAAGGAGTGGTTCAGAGGTTGAGGGGGAGGTCATTCCAGATCTTGGAGGTGAGGTATGAGATAGAGCAGCCTCAGCTGCGACAACGGTGGATTCGAAGGACATGTGTGAGGACTAAGGAAGCTGACCGGAGTTTGGTGGTGGCTTGGTGGAAAGTCAGATGGTGGTTGATGTGTTTGGGACTGATGTTGTGGCGGGCTTTCAAGGCAGGGGTCAGGACCTTGAATTTGCATCTCTTTTCCATGGGCAGCCTGTGTAGGCTTCTGAGGTGTGGAGTTATGCTGGTGTGTCTGGGAAGATCCAAGATGAGTCTTGCTGTGGAGTTCTGTATAGTTTGGAGACAGCTAAGGAACTGGTTGGTGACTCTGAATTAGAGTGCATTTCTGTCTTGTCTGTGTTCCGTTTCAGGTAGTTGGATCTCATCCACTCTGCAACAGTGGTCATGGCATTGCTGAAATTAGCTTGAGTGACATGGTCTTCAGAAAGTGAGAGGATGAGTTGCGTGTTGTCAGTGTATGAGATGATGTTGAGTCCATGACTGTGTACGATGTCTGCCAATGGTGTCATGTAGGTGTTGAACAGGGTGGGGCTAAGAGAGGACCCACGGGGACGCTGCAGTTGATGTTCTTGAGTTCTGAGATATAGGGAGACAGGCAGACTCTTTGGGTGCGTCCTGTGAGGATTGCGAGGAAGGTAATGAGGGTGTGGTGAAAGTCACTGAGAGGTCGAGGAAGATTAGGGTTGCTTTCTCTCCACCGCCACTGTGACGATCAGGAAGGTCTTGGTACTGTGGTTGGCGTCAAAACCTGCTTGGGAGGCATCCAGTAGATGATGTTCTTGTAGGTGTTTGGAGAGCTGTCAGTTGATGGCTCTATCTAGGACTTTGGCAGGGCAAGGTAGCAGCGAGATCAGGTGGTAGATCTGGGGTCAGCGGGCGTTTTTCTCAGGAGTGGTTTTACATCTGTGTGCTTCCTGGTGTTGGGATTGGTGGCCGCTGTGATGGAGGCATTGAGGATGGGGGTGAGGGCGCTACTGATCACACTCTGTCCCAGGTTGAATATGTAGTGGGGGCCTGGGTCGTTGGGTGATCCAGAGTGGGTTGAGCTCATGATGGCGAATGTATCAAGAGTTGTTAGCATCTTCCAGTCGGTGATCAGGTGGCTGTGGGCTGCGTCTTTCGGAGTTGCAAGGTGGTCAAGGCTGGTGGTTTGGGGGGCAAAATTGCTGTAGATGGTGTAGTGAATCCTAGTTTGTTTTAACAGGATAACAGGAGTTAGCTTAGCCGTCGGCTTGTAAACTCGTGCCCCCGTCACCCAGTGACTTTTAACCTACTTAGCTTGCTCTGTCTTAGTCCATTTAATTATTTATTTCCTTTAAAATGGCGGCCTTGTTTATAGTTAGGCCACTTGTTATGGGTTCTATTAACGGTGTCACTGCGCCAAGGCGTCAAGATCAAGCACGAAAGACAAACATACAGTAGGCATTCACACTTAGGGATTTTCCCTCTCTATACTTTCGAGGGATTGTTGATATTAATTGCCGTCCCAAGCATGCCTGTTATCTATTGTTATGAATAACACTTATGTCGGGGGACCTTGTAGATCTGTATAAATACAACACACTTTTAGACAGATAATCAGAGGGATTCCGACCAGAGGGCATCGCCACCATCGCTGATACCGATGCTGCAGTCATCTTGACACTGACCCAGTCTTCGTGTCCCTGCGGAGTCTGAAATAGAGACCTCATTCCAAGGTAACGAGGGTTGGGGGCTCCTCTCATGGACACGGCTTTGGCAGATTAGGTTTAACGAACCCAGCTCTCCTTGAGGTATTAGGGCTTGTGCCATCTCTTACATATACATATACTTCTTTCATATATTGCATAATGGTGGGGGTCTTTATAACAATGACTCTCCTCTTCACAATACTGTTGCTTGGTATATTCATTATCCTAATCATTGCAGTTCATGCAACTTATCACAAATTGCAGTTATGTTGAATAAAAACTATTATAACTTTACTGCATCTGTGTTATTGCCTTTGTTTGTATGAGACATAATAAATCTGTGAGAAAAGGGTAATTTCCGTTTAACCACGACAACCCTGAGATATTGTACTTTGAGTCCATGCATAAGCGACTGCTACAAATCACCTTTGACTATTGTGTTTATGGTGAGGTACTGCTAGTAAGCCGGTAAGGTTTGGACAACAGTTACAACTAGTTGTAGGAAGAGACTTAGTCACCTACAAACGAAAGTACTGTCATCCTGAGACCAGCAGTCTTGCTCAGAGCAAGAGTCCAAACTACGACATGGCGCCACCAACGATGGTGTTTAGGCACTAATTTACGGTTACCCTGACTATCACTGTCTCACAGATAACAGGTACCCTCAGTACCATTATACAGAGACGTCCGTGGTCTTTGGGAGAATCCTCCTCAGCCAAAAAGGTAATACCTGATTAGGCTGTAGGTTGTTCGAGCTCGAACTCACAAAAGGAAAAAACGTCCCCTATTTTGGTGTTCCGTTTCTCTAACAACAAATATGGCCAATACCATAGACATTCCTGCAAATGCTATAAATGCACTTACACAACATTTAATAGCGCATGGCCTTACGGAAGAGGGCGGGGAAGTTACTCTGATTGTAGAAGCAAGTGAAGCCTACCAAATAGAAACATTTTACTGTTGGGTTGCCTTTCCTGAGGCTGACCAACGGACGCACACATTTCACACATATGACATTGCGGACGTACCCGTAAGATACGAAGCATACCAGTATCATGAAATATCACTCACATATCAAGAACACCAGAACTGGTTTGAAGGCGCCCTACCACATGTACTAAGACGGGTGAGGCTAGGTCCTTTAAGTAATGAGGGACCTACATGGCCTATGTTTGCCACATATACACCTCACCCAGGCATACAGAATATGCCACTCGCAGATTTACGAATATTATATAATGAATTAGTGGCATTTTATAGACGATTGGTTCAGTTCGTGATGCGAACATTGAATACTACCCCAGCGCGTCCAGCACCGCCAGTAGCTGGTGGATATCAATTGGCTACCGGGATTAATCCACAAACAGTGCATACCATTATGGGTAAAGTGCCAACGGAACGGGAAAAAATACCGTTCTGGATTGCCCAGAAAACAAATCAGCTGGAAGCTGTGTTGCCCCATACGGGGCCACAGGACAAACATAGATTGCTCACTATGTGCTTGCCGTTTGGGATGGTTCCCTTGGTGGATGAATGTGCCACTTGGGGTACAGTCTTCGCTGCCGTTTATACTACCACCCATGGTACCCCTACACTTGCCAATTTACCGGAAGTGTTAAAACAAATACAAAATGAACATGGGGCCGCACCAGTCCTGGATCTGGGGATGAAATTGATGCGTAACTTTGATGCCGTCTCCTCGATAATACTAAGTAATATTAAAGAGGAAGCGGTGGCACTGGCAATACGCCAGCGTCTCCGGGGAAACTCCAAATGTGGAACAAGAGAGACAGCTGCCGAGAATAATATCTGATACCTATACTAGTATAGGACGGAATGGGCTGGGAGCCAAACCTAAAAAATTGGACATACCGAGTACCACCCACAAGGAAGTTACAAAGCAAGCACAAGAGGGCTCTAAAAAGCGCTGGGACAAACAAAAAGATTTCAAAGATAGGAGAAATAAAAGAGCTGATTCTCCACATTCGGAGTACTCCGAAAGGAGGTATAATCTCAGAAATAGGGATAACATTAGAACTCCAGACAGATATACTGATTCACGTCCTTCTCGTTCCTTTCAGGACGCACCGGATAGACGTAGCGAGAGAGGGGGCCGTCAAGATCGACGTCCGGAATACGTGAAAGAAAAGAAAGACTCGCCGCAGTCTACCATTAAAAAAGAAGAAAAGACTCCTCAGCAAAAGCCACAATTTAAAAAGAAGAAGTTGGCGGCACTGACCGTTAAAAATGCCAATAGTATTGAGAACACTGTTGAGGAACAAGAGATGGGCAGTGACTCTGTTGGACAGCGCGGCAGAGGTCACGATATGTCACCAGAGTCTGAAAGATCATCTGGATGTGACAGCAACTAGCGATTACATCGCAGTTGAGACGGCGGATGGCCGCGTTCTCCCACCCGATCGGGTTTATGATTTAACACTTCAGATAGAGGGAGACGTGGAACGCATTATTAGTGTAATATTCTGGGATGAACTTACTAGTGATATCCTGTTGGCCGAGAGAGACTGGCCACCTGAACATGTCCGCAAGCTCCCACATGGGGAAGATGTCATTTTGCCTTCTTTCTCCGATCTTGTTCCAGAGGCAGACAAACAAGCCTATGCTGCTGAATGGGCTTTAGCGCAGGCACCTGCATTATACCGTAATCATGTAGGATGGGACAAGGACTCTCCTTGTCATGTTATTCCCGTTCGGTCTACACCACACCCGCAGCCACAATACCCTGTTAAACATGAAGCAAAAGCTCCAGTGACGGAGATACTGTCACAACTTGAATATCAGAGAGTAATTGAGCCCTGTACATCGGCAATGAATAATCCGCTATTTCCCGTTGCGGAACCTGATCATTCATATAGAATAGTGGTTGATTATAGGCACTTGAATAGTCATGCACGCACTTATGCTATACAAAATTCACACAGCACAGCTCTGATTAATAATATAGTGCGTAAAAAATACAAAACTACATTGGATATCTCTAATGGATTTTCCTGCCAGAATTTAGCACATGAAAGTAGAGACCTAATTGCATTTTCCTTTGGTTCTCAGAAACGCTTTTGTCGTTTACCCCAAGGTTATAAAAACAGCCCAGGACTGTTTTCGGCCCGTGTCACATCAATCTTGCACGAGCTTGATTCCGAGGCATTATCCTATGTGAATGATATCTATCTCACTGATGACACCATTGACATTCATCTTGCAAGGGTCGATCGGATAATTCTGTGATTTGCTGCCTACGGATATAAATGTAATTTTAAGAAAAGCAGAATTGCCTTTCTTAGTGTATTGTTCCTGGGATATGAGCTATCAAACGAGGGGAAGAGCCTGGCCCCGCACTTCCTAGAGAAGTGTGCTCAGCTACAGCCTCCGAACACGCTAAAGAAATTGCAGTCATTACTGGGTTTCTTTAATTTTGGCAGAACATACATTCCTGATTATGCTGAACGCGTCAAGCCACTATATGACTTAATTCAGCCCAATTATTCTAGCAGGCGATGGACAATTGAACACACACACATCCTAAGGGACATGCAACGAGACATGCTGGAAGCTAGACACTTGTACACACGGGACAATAAAACGAATTTGGTCATCAGAATAATAGCTGGTGCCCTAGGATTTACCTATGTCACCTTTAATGAGGGTGACACAGTGCCAATAGCATACAAATCACATTTGTACTCCAATGCAGAGAAACGTTTTGCTCCTACTGAGAAAATTCTGACGGCAGTTCAGATGGCCGTCATAAAGGAGAGACCGCTTGCCCAGGGGAAACGCATTGTTGTTGTCTCCCCGGTTCCGGCCTTAGAGGCTGTCACTAAAGCGAGCGTTCCAAACGCTAAGGCATTGCATCCACGCTGGATTCAGTGTGCAACGTCTCTGACCGCCACTGATGTTGATTATGTGTTTGACCCAAGACTTCAGACACAGGAATTTCTCCAGTATGAACAGGAGTACCCTGCTCCCTTACACATATTGCCAATAGACAGTTATGATACAATCATTTATACTGACGGATCAGCACAACCGGCTGTGGGTACTAAACATCAATACTCGGCAGCTTGCGCAGCCGTGTGCGGGGTAATGGAAGACGGAGTTTTCCATCCTCATAATACCTACACTCAGACCTTAGGGGACTGCACAGCCCAGTTGGCCGAGCTTAAGGCTCTTCTAGCGCTCGAACATTCAGAGCCAGGAACACAGACTTTGATTGTCTGTGATTCGTATTACTGCGTCCAGTCATACAATGAATACCTTAATCATTGGAAACTGAACGGGTTTAGAGATTCTAAAGGGAACACCATTAAACACAAAATGTTGTGGGGAAGTGTGGCTGATCTTAAGGATAAGCTGCCATGTGTCCATGTAGCTCATACATTAGGGCACCAACGTGTAGGAATACATGTTGCCGGTAATACATTGGCTGACGAAGCAGCCAAAGCATCAGTAGCTATGGCTTCTGTGGCTGCAGTGACTCGTTCTCGGACGAGACTGGATAATGAAATACTGATTGCCGTTAAAGCCTCGGCTGCAGGCAGGACGCTTCCGAAAGGATAACCTACGAACTATACCTATCATATCAGTGCACAGAATGTTGCTTTTGCAACAATTCCTGATGTTGGTGATCGAGTGATCCCAAATGAAGACCAAAGATTGGAACTAATTACAGCTGCACATGAGGGTGTCGCTTCTGCACATGCTGGTATACAGGCCACTTTCACCATTCTACAACAACGGTACTGGTGGCCTGGTCTATGCAGACGGACTAAACAGTATGTCCTTTGCTGTGACATTTGTCAGCAGATTAAGGGCTCGAATATCAGACGCCCTCCACAGACATCTCTCTTAGTGTCAGACAAACTACTCCATTGTGTGTACCTGGACCATTGTGGTCCTTTGCAACCTGATGGTGCATACAAATACATTTTAGTGGCTGTAGATTCCTGTTCTAGATTCCTGTGGGTATGGCCACAGCGGTCGGCTGACACCCGGACTGTTATAAAAGATTTGCTGATCTTTACCGGTACATATGCGTTTGCAGCATTCCATTCGGACCAGGGCCCTGCATTTGCCTCTAAGGCTTTCAGGGACACCATGAGGACGACGGGTGTTGAACTCCATTACTCCTCACCATACCATCCCGAGGGAAATTCGGTCGTGGAGAGGCGGAATCGTGATCTAAAGCAGTCCTTAACAGCTCGAGTATTAGGTTCAGGCCGCAGTTGGTTTCATCACCTATATGGGGTCCAGAGAGCACTGAATAATCTGCCAAGACGGTCCTTGGGGGGAAAGTCTCCATATGAGGTTCTCTTTGGGACAACTATGTATGTTCCCGATCTCGATGCCCCTGGTATGGTGGCAGCAGAAACACCATTTGACATAAAAGAACGTCTCGCTGTTTTACAGGAACTTCAACAATTCCGTGATGATAAATCTTCTGCAAGTGCTGCCACCTTGGGAATAAGGGACTTGGCGAAAACTTCGACTGGCTGGATTCCTAACTTTGGGGATCTGGTTCGTGAGAAGATCGCTGTGAAAAAAGAGTTTGGTCCTGCATACAGAGCACCTGTACCGGTCTTGGGGATAAAAGGCACCAGGACCATCCTTCCGCCGTTGTCTGGTTCTAAATCAAACAGATTCATCTCCATTGACGACATCAAATTACACCATGTGGCCGATTCTTCACAGTAGACCAGGAGGTCCCTTGGGTAGTTCCCGATCCCCTCTCACTACCCAACAGGACATCCCTCTACATAGTAGGATGACCATCGCTACTACTGACTATGCAACTATATCAGCTGCTGTTCCAGAGACTTCCTCGACCATGGGGAGGGCGGAAAATGAACTTTTGTTGGTTCCAGTAACAATTTCGGAGAACACACTGCTACAGGATTTGGCTGTATTTTACATGAACACTTCCACGACTGGTAACGTCATCTATCATGAACCTCCACGAACAGTGGATGTGAATTCGATGAGTCCTGTGTTTGCGGAGACTTCCTCTGGCTATTTTGTGGGCATTGATGATTTTTCTTCCGATTCATCCTCAACTGAGACTGACAAACTTTCCAGAGGTAGCAAGTTCTATCGATGGCTTAAAAAGAACTATTTGATATATCCATGGAACTATCTCTGGTTCTGTTTGACATTTGTTGCATTGTTTTTATGGATTGGTTTTGTGACTGTTTTCTTTTTACTAATTAATGGTCACTATATTGCTGATCGCTCCTCAGTGGAGCCTGTTGATGTACTTTTAACACCACATCATTCATCACATAAGGTCCAACGTGATTTGTCCCCTGTCAATATTACAGCTATTCCAATTTCTGATGGGATTGTTTGGGACAAAGTTCCGTTCGATATATACGGGCCTACAGAGGTAATTCAAATACCATACGTGTTCAAAATTTCTATGTCTGATGTTATTACACCTAATGTTGTCTCTGATAATTGGGATGTCCAAACAGTTGATTCCATGCTAACTGAAATGAAGGACTACTCCGCTTTTGGAAGTGATGATGTATATGATTTTACAATGAATTATGGTGAAATGTTCTGCTATAATAATTGGGGACATCACTACCTGCACCGTGCAACTAGATATAGGCCTCTCTTTAACTACACACAATGGGAACATTGTTCAACACCACGGGTGAGGAGTCCAAAGTATTACAGTGACAAATTCACATACTTTTCTGGGCATGATACAAAGAAAGCTGAATCTTATTATTTTAAATTACCCACGACACACATTAGAAAACTATTGCTAACAGGTATGAAACTGATTTATTCAGATCCCTTTGTTTCCCGACTTTCGATTGAGGGTTATGACTATTGGAAGAACACTATCGATTTGAAGAGTGTATGGGGGATGCAGGATTGGCAGATACAGGGTAAAGAGGCTTTGTTTCGAGCTTGCTTAATTCCTGTGCAAATGATTTTTTTGAATGACACTGTTGAGCAGACATCATGTCTAGGATTAGCAAAAATTAAGGATCTAAACACGCCCAGTATTCCTACACCGACAAAATTTATGGATTGGCAACACTTTTTAAATGTTTCTGAGGAAAGGCTAGATGCATTGGTTAAGGCTGGTGCCTATAATTCTTCACTTTCCCGTCCCGGGGGATGGTTGGTATGGCCCACCGACACTGATGAGTGTCAAAGGCGTTTTTTTAACTCTTCAGGGGTTTTTTCCATTCATAGGCCAGACCCTTGCTTTTTGTCAGGTCAGCATAATGGTATAATTACAACATACAGTGTGGGTAAGCTGTGCCAGCAATGGGTACAAACGAACACCTTAACAGCGGTGAAACACCACCTGAATACTCTTTCTGACAGTACAGACCTACAAGATTTCCTATTAGGTCCTAGAAAACAACGCTCAAAACGGTTTTTATATGCCATGTATAATGAAATTTGGAAACGTTCTCAAATTGAGGCTGCTGCACGTTTACGGCAACTTGATAGAGAGAATTTGGAAAAAACATTGGCTGTTGTCGACAATGGCATGAACACGCTATCCAACAGGATTTATTCCCTGTCGAATATAGTGTCATCTGCTATTGATATCACTCAGACTGATTTGTCTCGGTTATATCATGGGCAAACACAGCTGCGTTCCATCATGCAGCTGAGTTGGGCATTGCAGACGCTGAGAAGTGGCCACATTCCATGGAAATACATTAATGGGAGTGAACTATTCGCTGCTTTTCATTTTTCCAGGGAACAAGAGACAATGGCTAAAAGGGAGGCTCGTTTCATCTTGCTTCAAGTTGAAAAATTAGATAAGTTGCCCTTCACGGTAGCAGAGAGTCCTTCAACTATCTGGCTCTTACACGGCATTATTAATTTACCGTTTTCAACATTTCGTTACTCAAGCTGCCTGAAACATCTTGCAGTGGGACGATATGAACGGCTAGGAGATAGCTTTATTAAGGAAGAGTGGGAGTTGCCCTTTGAGTATCGATGTCTGAACGGCGAACAGGAGGTCTTTCTTAGCGGAAGTGAATGTGAGACTACTGTTCGTCATTCCATGATATGCAAACAGGTGTCTCTTGACAGTCTTTGCAATGCGGGGGTCGCGAATTTGGCCTGTTTTCTGAAGGGTACTCCTGTCTCCTTGATTCGTTCAGTGTTTCATGTACTTTCAAATGGGAGTTATGTTCTTCTGAGCGATGACAGCTGTTGCGGCTTGCGACCTGGAATTGCCTACGCAATCTCAGTCACGAAGGTCGTTACGTGTTGTGGCCATGTTTTGTTTCCCCCCACACGAGAGATACAAGTATCTGAAATGTGGCCCCACATTGATACTATTAATGTGAACTATGACAAGTTGAGTAGACTGAAGGCGCTATTGTTTAAAAAACAGGTCGCCTTGACATCCGCAAAAGAGACGTATGCTCTCCAGGTTGCGAGATCATCAGCCGAGATACAATCCCTTTTAAATACCGATTTCCCCAAACACTTTGGAGAGTAGGTGTCCAGAATATTCAATGCTTCAAGCACAACTGGGATTGTTCATTTCTTTAAGGCTGTCGAGTCTGGTTTCGTGTCCATCTTCCAGACTGTCTCCGGGTCATCCCATCAGCCATCCATTCTCTCCTTTCCAGTGTGTTTGGTGGCTTTCCAATTATTGTGGCTTTAATTGGCGGACTACTACTGCTATTTTTTCTGATTTGCGGTGGTTGTTTTTTTCCAGCGACACAGAGCAATGGAGCCGCTCCCGTCAACACCGCTGTGCCGTGAACGCATGGTTCGGATCTTCGGTACACCTTTGCTGGTGGAACTGGAATTTGACTGGTCATTGTCATTCCGGCCTCTACTGTGGTGCGTACAACCAGTGTTCCGCTGCATATGGTGTCTCTTTGAACATCTGCCTATGGTCTCTCTTGCTGTTGCGCCGACATCTCCTGTGGACCACGAACTGCTGATGTCCCCGATGAGGGTTCATACACGGTCATGCCCCTTGAGACTGCGGTTGCTCCGCGAGGCCACATATGAACCTTCTGTTATACGATCTAACATGGATGAGGACACTGCAGCGAGTGTCGATACACCGATGACCATGGCTCACTTCTGCTCTGTGGATCTGTTTGTCCGTCCAGCTCTCAATTTCACTTCAGATGATGTTGACTCATTTTTGAGATCCTTGAATGGTGACTTCGATGACATTCTTCAAGATCCTGCATATAGCACATAATTTGATGAATTTGCTTGCCAGTTCCCGGTTCTAAGAAGTAGCGATTATACTAAAAGTTTGCTATACTTGTCATGGTTGATATTAACATCTCTGAATGCTTTTTGAACTAATTTTAAACACACAGCATTTTTTTTTTTGTCATTAAGGTTTTTTTGGCTTTTAGTTCAGTAGCAGCTTTTTAGCGATTGGGTTTCTTTACCTTCATCATACCTGTTACGGCAAGGGGGAGGGTGTAGTGAATCCTAGTTTGTTTTAACGGGATAACAGGAGTTAGCTTAGCCGTCGGCTTGTAAACTCGTGCCCCCGTCACCCAGTGACTTTTAACCTACTTAGCTTGCTCTGTCTTAGTCCATTTAATTATTTATTTCCTTTAAAATGGCGGCCTTGTTTATAGTTAGGCCACTTGTTATGGGTTCTATTATCAGTGTCACTGCGCCAAGGCGTCAAGATCAAGCACGAAAGACAAACATACAGTAGGCGTTCACACTTAGGGATTTTCCCTCTCTATACTTTCGAGGGATTGTTGATATTAATTGCCGTCCCAAGCATGCCTGTTATCTATTGTTATGAATAACACTTATGTCGGGGGACCTTGTAGATCTGTATAAATACAACACACTTTTAGACAGATAATCAGAGGGATTCCGACCAGAGGGCATCGCCACCATCGCTGATACCGATGCTGCAGTCATCTTGACACTGACCCAGTCTTCGTGTCCCTGCGGAGTCTGAAATAGAGACCTCATTCCAAGGTAACGAGGGTTGGGGGCTCCTCTCATGGACACGGCTTTGGCAGATTAGGTTTAACGAACCCAGCTCTCCTTGAGGTATTAGGGCTTGTGCCATCTCTTGCATATACATATACTTCTTTCATATATTGCATAATGGTGGGGGTCTTTATAACAATGACTCTCCTCTTCACAATACTGTTGCTTGGTATATTCATTATCCTAATCATTGCAGTTCATGCAACTTATCACAAATTGCAGTTATGTTGAATAAAAACTATTATAACTTTACTGCATCTGTGTTATTGCCTTTGTTTGTATGAGACATAATAAATCTGTGAGAAAAGGGTAATTTCCGTTTAACCACGACAACCCTGAGATATTGTACTTTGAGTCCATGCGTAAGCGACTACTACAAATCACCTCTGACTATTGTGTTTATGGTGAGGTACTGCTAGTAAGCCGGTAAGGTTTAGACAACAGTTACAACTAGTTGTAGGAAGAGACTTAGGGGGTCATTCTAACACTGGCGGGCGGCGGAGGCCGCCCGCCAGAGTTCCCCCGCCAGAACACCGCTCCGCGGTCCGAAGACGGCCGCGGTGATTCTGTGTTTCCCGCTGGGCTGGCGGGCGACCGCCAGAAGGCCGCCCGCCAGCCCAGCGGGAAACCCCTTCCCACGAGAAAGCCGGCTCCGAATGGAGCCGGCGGAGTGGGAAGGGTGCGACGGGTGCAGTTGCACCCGTCGCGAATTTCAGTGTCTGCTAAGCAAACACTGAAATTCTTTGTGGGGCCCTCTTACGGGGGACCCTGCAGTGCTGTACTGCCATTTGATAAAGTTTGTTTTGACCAATGACTTTGTGTTTCACCACTGCGCATATTAGTTGCTCAATGTTCACCAGTAGCACATGGTATGTTTTGTTCAGTTTAGCCGCCTATTGGCTTTGACATGGCATTAGCCATTACTTTCTGTATTCAGTTGAGCCGCCTATGGGCTTTGACATTGCATTAGCCATTACATTCTGTATTCTGCCTATTGGCTTTGACATGCTGTATCCAGTCTAGCCGCCTATTGGCTTTGACATTGCATTCCTATTGGCTTTGACATGATGTATTCAGTTTAGCTGCCTATTGACTTTGACATGATATTAGATATTCTGCCTATTGGCTTTGACATGATATCATATATTACATTTTGTATTCAGCTCCGCTGCCTATTGGCTTTGACATGATATCATATATTACATTTTGTATTCAGCTTAACTGCCTATTGGCTTTGACATGATATTATACATTACATTTTGTATTCAGCTCCGCTGCCTATTGGCTTTGACATGATATTCAGCTCCGCTGCCTATTGGCTTTGACATGATATTATACATTGCATTTTGTATTCAGCTCCGCTGCCTATTGGCTTTGACATGATATTATACATTGCATTTTGTATTCAGCTCAGCTGCCTATGGGCTTTGACATGATATAAGACATTGCATTTTGTATTCAGCTTAGATGCCTATTGGCTTTGACATGACACTAGACATTGCATTTGATATTTAGGTTAGCTGCCTATTGCCTTTAACATGACATTGCATTTGATATTTAGGTTAGCTGCCTATTGCCTTTAACGTGGAGTTAGACATTGCAGTTGAGAATCCAAGCTGTATTTTTCCAAGCTGTGTTTTTGCACCAGAGAACCAAGATGTTTTTCTCACAGTAGACTAGACATGATAAGAGAGAGTACATGGGTGTTGTTTTCTCTTCGCTTGAGCTTGGGAACAGGAGTAGTCTTGGAGACCTGGCCAGTCTCCAAAAGGCTTGCTCAGTTTCCCAGGTCTGAGAGGAGGGGGCACACCTTTGTAACGAATGTAACAGGCTGCAGAGGGTCAGATTCGAATCTGCCGGACCTCGTGCTGGAGCTTGGCGCCAGCTGCCAGCATCCCGTGTGGGTAGATGAAACTCTTTCTCGCGGCTGACAGGGGTCATCAGCTTGCAGACCTTAGAAAGATGTAGCTGTAAATAGTTCCCACACGGTGAAGTATTTGTTTTGCTTTGCATTCAATATCTTATAAATATAACCTGCTGTGTATATTGCAAACTGATATATTTTGTTTGATTAACGCGGACTTGAAAGCTACTAATTCGTCATACATAAAATATTAAGAATTAACAACAATAAAAGTCTTCTTTGACCTCAGAAGTGCATTTCTGTTGTGTTATGTTAGTGCTTAGAAACTAAATAAGAGGAAAGCACTACAATTGGTACCAGAAGTGGGGTGTCGGTCATTAAGAGGTGATTAAGAAGGGGTTTGACGAGTTAGTAGATTTCTAAGTGCACACTTTAAAAGTGTAATTGTTTTTTGTTGTTTGGAGAGTTACAGAAATTGTTTTTGTTGTTTGGAGAATCACAGTAGCACGGCAGACCATGTCATGTGTTGTTAAACTGCCTGATGGTGCTACGGAAAACTGTGAATTGTTTGTTGTTTGGAGAATCACAGTAGCACAGCAGACCATGTCATGTGTTGTTAAACTGCCTGATGGTGCTACGGAAAACTGTGAATAGTTTTCTGTTTGGGGAATTACAGAAGAAAATGCATGTGTAGAAAACGTGTGTTTTGGAAGTAATGATGACAGAAAGGTCTGGATACCTTTATCTGCTTACAGAGAAATGCAGGAGAAATGTAGGAAGTTGGAACATGAAAATAGGAATTTACGTGAGCAAATTAGCCTGACTGAAAGTTATAAAACTGCTGTTTTTGAAGAATCTTTCTTGTCCCATTCCAGTAATGAGGGGGTTAAGACAGCTCCGAGCTGCACTGAGTTTCCGTGTGAGCCAGGGTTTTTGGCAGACAAAATGCATTCCTTAACTGATAACACGGACGAGAGAGACCAGAACGTGATTTACGAGTTACCGTTGCAAAATGCACAAGTAAAACGAAAGATTTTAGAGCAAGACACCCCGAGTTTCATTAGCTTGTTTGATTTTTGGAAAAAGAATAGCTCTCATTGGAGAGAAATCCTAACACTTTTGTATATGGTCACTGTGAAAAATAATATGCAGCTGCGCGCTTGTGATTTGGCAAATGAAATAATGCAGACTTTAGGTTTTTGCGCAGTGCAAGAAGGAAATACTTATGTACATTTAATTCAAGAACAAGGGAAGAAAATAGTGCCCCTAGCTAGAATCATACAATGGATCTGGTACTTGCAAGACAGGGCTAGAGTACCACAGGTAAAAGAATTACCGGTGAAATTGTGTGCACCATTTGAATTCGTGTCTACTGAAGATAAAAAGCATGTTTGTTTTACTAATGATTCATTGACTGAAATGTTGTTTTCTGGCACAGTAGAAGGAACAGCGTTGTATAATGTGTGTCAGATTTTAAAGCAAGAGCTACGTGAGATGTGTCATTTTTACGCTGATTTTTGGTTTATTGCTAATGTTTTAGCTGTTTGTTTTTACATATGGCTTGTACCTAACTGGTTCAATTTCCCACATGATGTTAATGAGAAAAATGCAGAGAGAGAAGTGTTCACCCAGAATTCTGCCTTAGTGGGGATGGCTAAGTGGGTGCCCCAGAAATGTGAACAGCTGAGTGAAAAAGCCACTTACAGGTGGGCAGAGATGAGAGAGATGCACATTCCCCTAGATTTGATAAAAACTGTGCAGCACGCACAAAAGCAATCTGTCATGCAAGCAGTCACAGAGCAGTTGGGGAGAGGAAAGTTACCAGATCAGAAATGGCAAATTGATCAGGTTTTAGGGAGAGTGATTGCTGCAAATTACCAAGGAAAAATCGAAATTATGCTGATACCTAGAAAAGAATCTGATTTATTCATACAAATTGGAGACAGAATGGCCCAAATTGACAAAAGTGCAGTGAATGGAGGTTTGGTAAAGAATGAGTCTGCCCCAGCCCTTCTGACAGTGCAAGAAAAGGGAAGCTGTGGCGCAGCAGATAAAAACCTCAGTGCTGATGTGTGGGCTGAAGCCCCAAGTGATCCTCCAGAACCTGCAGAAAATATAACAAAGGGCCCCAAAAACGTCCTGCTGATTATAAAACAGGGAAAGAAAGAGGAAGGGTGCAGTTTAAATGAAAAATGTTATTTGCAAGAAAAGTCATACTTGTTTCTTTTGCAGATCCTACCACGTTTCGCCACTGTCCCTGAGTGTGCTGTGTGGTCCCCCTTCCGGTGTGTGCGTGTGGGGTCGGGGAAGGGACCGAATCCCCAACCTGAACCTGGCTGAGTAAAGTGCCAGCACCATGGATCCATTTTGCGCAAACTGCGCCTTCAGTTCAAGTTCAACTTGTTTGATTGTATTCTTCCATTGGAACTAAGCTGTGATTTTTTTTTTTTCCCTCTCGTATGGAACTCTGACTTTTGCTTATCTTCCAGCAAACCTTTCAGGTGGACCGTGCCCCTTTACATGAGCAGAACTCATGCCACATCAAATTGCTAACACTGTTGAATTAGAGACTCATTCAGAGTATAAAAATTGCCCAGTCTTTTCTATGTAGATGTATCTGATGTGAAAGGTTGTGAGATCAATGTGTTAATTCACTTCTATTGCTTTACAGGGATTGCTTTGATCATTGAAATTTGATTTGCTGATAATGTTTTTTTTTTTGTGCTGATGTTTTTTGTTTTTGGTTTGACACAAGAGATATGTGAAACAAAAATTAATTGGTCAAAGGGCGGAATGTACTGCCATTTGATAAAGTTTGTTTTGACCAATGACTTTGTGTTTCACCACTGCGCATATTAGTTGCTCAATGTTCACCAGTAGCACATGGTATGTTTTGTTCAGTTTAGCCGCCTATTGGCTTTGACATGGCATTAGCCATTACTTTCTGTATTCAGTTGAGCCGCCTATGGGCTTTGACATTGCATTAGCCATTACATTCTGTATTCTGCCTATTGGCTTTGACATGCTGTATCCAGTCTAGCCGCCTATTGGCTTTGACATTGCATTCCTATTGGCTTTGACATGATGTATTCAGTTTAGCTGCCTATTGACTTTGACATGCTATTAGATATTCTGCCTATTGGCTTTGACATGATATCATATATTACATTTTGTATTCAGCTCCGCTGCCTATTGGCTTTGACATGATATCATATATTACATTTTGTATTCAGCTTAACTGCCTATTGGCTTTGACATGATATTATACATTACATTTTGTATTCAGCTCCGCTGCCTATTGGCTTTGACATGATATTCAGCTCCGCTGCCTATTGGCTTTGACATGATATTATACATTGCATTTTGTATTCAGCTCCGCTGCCTATTGGCTTTGACATGATATTATACATTGCATTTTGTATTCAGCTCAGCTGCCTATGGGCTTTGACATGATATAAGACATTGCATTTTGTATTCAGCTTAGATGCCTATTGGCTTTGACATGACACTAGACATTGCATTTGATATTTAGGTTAGCTGCCTATTGCCTTTAACATGACATTGCATTTGATATTTAGGTTAGCTGCCTATTGCCTTTAACGTGGAGTTAGACATTGCAGTTGAGAATCCAAGCTGTATTTTTCCAAGCTGTGTTTTTGCACCAGAGAACCAAGATGTTTTTCTCACAGTAGACTAGACATGATAAGAGAGAGTACATGGGTGTTGTTTTCTCTTCGCTTGAGCTTGGGAACAGGAGTAGTCTTGGAGACCTGGCCAGTCTCCAAAAGGCTTGCTCAGTTTCCCAGGTCTGAGAGGAGGGGGCACACCTTTGTAACAAATGTAACAGGCTGCAGAGGGTCAGATTCGAATCTGCCGGACCTCGTGCTGGAGCTTGGCGCCAGCTGCCAGCATCCCGTGTGGGTAGATGAAACTCTTTCTCGCGGCTGACAGGGGTCATCAGCTTGCAGACCTTAGAAAGATGTAGCTGTAAATAGTTCCCACACGGTGAAGTATTTGTTTTGCTTTGCATTCAATATCTTATAAATATAACCTGCTGTGTATATTGCAAACTGATATATTTTGTTTGATTAACGCGGACTTGAAAGCTACTAATTCGTCATACATAAAATATTAAGAATTAACAACAATAAAAGTCTTCTTTGACCTCAGAAGTGCATTTCTGTTGTGTTATGTTAGTGCTTAGAAACTAAATAAGAGGAAAGCACTACAAGTGCCCATGCCATTGGCATGGGCACTGCAGGGGCCCCCAGGGGCCCCACGACACCCCATACCGCCATCCTGTTCCTGGCGGCCGAACCGCCAGGAACAGGATGGCGGTATGGGGTGTCGGAATCCCCATGGCGGCGCAGTAAGCTGTGCCGCCATGGAGGATTCCATAGGGCAGCGGAAAACCGGCGGGAGACCGCCGGTTTTCCCTTTCTGACCGCGGCCAAACCGCCGCGGTCAGAATGCCCTTGAGAGCACCGCCAGCCTGTTGGCGGTGCTCTTGCGGTCGTTGACCCTGGCGGTCAATGACCGCCAGGGTCAGAATGACCCCCTTAGTCACCTACAAACGAAAGTACTGTCATCCTGAGACCAGCAGTCTTGCTCAGAGCAAGAGTCCAAACTACGACAATGGCAGCTATTTTGTCATGGAAGTTGTCTACCAAAGAATCCCAGAAGGGCTGGGAGGGTTGGATTGTCTTCTTTGTTGCTGCAGGGCAGGAGAACTCTCTCACTATGCTGAAAAGCTCCTCAGCGCCGTTGGTGCTCTTCTCAATATGGATGGTCAGGGCGTCCTTTTTTGCTTCTTTGAGGTGGTGATGATGATTTTTGAGGGCAGCTTTGATGGTGACCCGGTCTGATGGGTTCTTGCTAGTGTCCCATCGTCTTTCTAGTTGTTTGCATTCTCTCTTCAGTGGCCGGAGTGTGGGTGTGAACCAGACGGCAGGCTTGCTGGGTCTTCTGGTGTCGGCATTTCTCCTGGGGCGATTTTGTTGGCACAGTTCTGGATCCAGTCGGTGAAGTTACAGGCATCCTGCTTGATGCTGCCGGTGGGGTTTGGTCTGCTGGCATTGAGTAAGGTGGTCTATTGGGTCTCAGTGTTCTTTCCCTAGATGTAATGTGGGAGTGCGGGTTGTGTGGAGGAGGGTTCAGGTGTGCTTGTTACAGTGAAGTGTAATGTGGGGCTGGTGACCAGTTGCTTAAGTCCGATGATGTAGAGGTTGTCCAGGAGGTTGGTGGAGTTGCAGTCATTTGGGTTGTCGAGATAGAAATTGAGCCCCCACCCCCACTCCCCCAAGGAAGACATAGTGTCTGGAGTCGATGACCAGGTGGGAGATGAAATTGGCGATTGTTTTACAGATGGTGTGGCGGGTGCCAGGGGTTCTGTATGCAAGGGTTTCTCTGATGGTGGTTTTGGCGGAGATCTGATTTGGAAGGTAAGGTGTTCCATGAAGGGGGACATATTGTCCTCGGTGATGGTGCATAGGAGGCTGTACTTGTGGGTGATGGCGATGCCTCCTCTGTGTTTTTGGTGACAGTTTCTGTGTCTAAGTCTGTAGCCTTGAAGGGTTGCACAGGTAATGACTGGAGCTGATGCAGTGGTAAGCCACGTTTCTGTGATGAATATCAGGTCAGGCTGGAGAGTGGTAATGGTGTCCCAGACTTCCGCAGCTAGTTTACAGAGGGATCTAACATTGAGGAGAAGGCAGTGAAGTTGTTTTTTGCGATGAATAGTCAACGGCGTGGTTTCAGTGTTGCAGGTGGAAGGGCCTATTGTGGTCTGCTTGAGCAGTTGTCTCGATTCCTGGGGGCCAGGTCTCACAGTTCGGAGGCTGAGTATCTGCAGATAGTAGGAGAGCCAGAGTTCCTGGCGCTGGGAGTGGTCCGGGCGCAGATGGACTTGCCTTTGCACACCCGTTTTGCAGCCAAGCTGCAACCTCCATTAAGTAGGTCCTGGGGCGGTAGTGGTGCTAGGTGGTGGTGGGTGGGAAAAAAGAGCGGGAAAGTAGCAGGAGCGACACAGGGGGAAGGGGAACAGGCGAGAACAAAGCGAAGAGCACAAGGGAGAAAAGTACAAGGAAGCAAAAACTGCTACCCAGCACTAAGATAGAGGACACAGACGAAAAGAGCAGAATGGGCACAGAGAAAAAGCAACAACACAGAGAGACAACAGCAGAAGAGCACACAGAGGAAAAGAGCAGAGTGGGCACAGAGAGAAAATCACAAAACAGGCAGACAACAGCAAAAAGGCAGCGACCAAAGGCAGTGGAAGGCGCTCAGTGGAACGCTGTCAGCAGGGGAGCTGAAGAGCAGAGCCAGGGCCAGCGGAGAACAACCAGAACAGCGAGGTGGGAATAGGTCCAAGGATCTTCTCAACTGGGTCGCGCTGCGGCCTCCATTAGGTAGGTCCTGGGGTGGGAGGGGTGCTCGGTGGGCTGGCAGAAGGCAGGATAAAAAGAGCTGGAAGTGAGTGGGAACGACTCAGGGTTAGTGTGGCTAGAACAAACAGAAGAGCACAAGGGAGAAAAATACAAGGAAGCAAAAAATGCTACCCTGCACTAAGATAGAGCAACAGAGCATGCAGAGGAAAAGAGCAGAATGGGCACAGAGAAAAAGCCACAAAACAGGGAGACAACAGCAAAAAGGCAAAAGAGCACGCAGAGGAAAAGAGCAGAGTGGGCACGGACAGCAAACCACAAAATAAGGAGACAACAGCAAAAATGCAGTGACCAGGGGCAATGGAAGGCCCTCAGTGGAAGCGCTCTCAGCAGGGGTGCGGAAGAGCAAAGCAGGGCTCAGGTGGCTGACGGAGAACAACCAGAACATCGAGGGGGGAGTAGGCCCAAGAAACTGGACGGAAACTGAAGATTTTTGCCCCAGCTCAATTATGTTTTCTTGGGTAATGAAACACACTCGTACCCCATGGAAGATCATTCTTATTAGGCATATAATAAAAGTATTAAGGGCCATATTTATACTTTTTGACACAAAACTGCGCTAACGCAGTTTTGCGTCAAAAAAATTAGCGCCGGCTAACGCCATTCTGAAGCGCCATGCTGGTGCCGTATTTAATCAATGACGTTAGCCGGCGGCGCTGCCTGGTGTGCGTGGAAAAAAACGACGTACACCAGGCAGCGCCAGCGTAGGGGGATATGGGGCTTGGGCGTCAAGAAATGGGGCAAGTCAGGTTGAGGCAATTTTTTCGCCTCAACCCGATTTGCGCCATTTTTTTTCACTCCCAACCCCCATAGAAATGACTCCTGTCTTAGCAAAGACAGGAGTCATGCCCCCTTGCCCAATGGCCATGCCCAGGGGACTTCTGTCCCCTGGGCATGGTCATTGGGCATAGTGGCATGTAGGGGGGCACAAATCAGGCCCCCCTATGCCACAAAAAAAAAAAAACACTTACCTGAACTTACCTTAATGTCCCTGGGATGGGTCCCTCCAGCCTTGGGTGTCCTCCTGGGGTGGGCAAGGGTGACAGGGGGGGTCCCTGGGGGCATGGGAGGGCACCTCTGGGCTCCTTCAGAGCCCACAGGTCCCTTAACGCCTGCCTTTTGCAGGCGCTAAAAAACGGTGCAAAAGCGGCCGTACGTCATTTTTTTTGACCCGCCCACTCCCGGGTGTGAATTTTGCCCGGGAGTATAAATCCGACGCACATGCCTCGGAGTCGATTTTTTAGACGTGAACGCCTACCTTGCATCTCATTAACGCAAAGTAGGTGTCCACGCTAAAAAATGACGCAAACTCCATGGACTTTGGCGCTAGACGCATCTAACGCCAAAGTATAAATATGGAGTTAGTTTTGCGTCAAAATTGCGTCAAAAAAAACGACGCAATTCCGGCGCAAACGGAGTATAAATATGCCCCTAAATGCGTTATTTCATGAGAGCTTCTTATCCAACTGCAAAAAAATAATTAGCACATTGTGCTATAAGATGAAGAAACTGGGAGCATTTTTCAAAACTATTTCACAGTTGGTTGTTTCAAATGCTCCTACGTGAACTAAGCTTGGCTATTTATGTCCTACCCCTACAGACAAAGTGCCACCCTGAGCCATTTAGATTGTACTACTGAATATCGAACTCTAGAATAATATGTTACATAAATATAGAGGACAATATCGAGAGACAAAATATCGAAAGGTGAGAGCATATAAGGAAGCATAGACTTTGCTGTTCCTAACTCAACATCTACGTACCTTGAAGATATATGTCCCGTGCAGGTACACCTATATTTAGCTATGGAAAATTGAGACTTACCCAATGAATTTTTGTTTCAATATTGTGTCGTTTATACTGTGTCCCATCAATAGTCTGGGGTCGATATTCAGGGTGCACACCACCACTTACTGTTCGAGTGCATGGTCTAAACTTTTTTTTATTTTGCTTGTTTCTTACTTTTGCCATTTATTTGCTTATATTTCTTGTATATGTACAGCCTGCTGTTCCCTTAACTGGATTACCAATATTATGCAGCTAACTGTTTACCTAACAATAGGATTAACGGAGAGGCCTCAAATTCTGAGAACAAGCTAGGACTGTCCAACCCAACCAGTTAACACCTTAGAATGGAACTATGTTCGAATTACATTTCCGTGTTGGATTATTAGCGAGAATTACAGAAGATATAGCACTCATTGGTAATGACGTTTGATATGGAAGAGATTACTTCTGTCATTGTTACTGTTAAATAGCACTTAATAGCACAGAATGCGGTATTGGTATTTCATTGCTGCACATTTCTGAAGAAAAGAGCTAGAGTGTTCTCTTCTATTAGGTCACTTTGTAGAGAGTATGCGAAGGCTCCACCAATTCACTGTTACAAGCATTTCATTTATTCCTATACTTTTATGACACACTCATGCACTTACACAACCTTTTTAAAATTTCTGTAACTTAACTGTGAAGCTGAAGGGCATGGGGATCTTCAGACTGGTGTTTGTTTTTGGATTTTTTTTTCTGAGATTTACTCAGGAGGGGTGGTTGCAGTTCAGTATACCAGCCAAACGCTTTGCAATCTGATAAAAAACACATTACTTACTCACTAATGCGGTCAGAATAAAGGTCCCCATCACAATGGCAAGGATCTCAGCATAAGACATGCCATACAGCTCCGGTGAAACAGTTCCATCAAGTCCCGAAGTCCGAAGCATCTCAGGCTGGGTGACCCCTGGGAGCAGCAGTCTTCGTTTACTGCTGAGTGATGAGTTGGTGACTGGCAATGGGCTGCGGCTGGACACCTCCACAGCCGTGTTTTCAATATTAAGTGATGACGCTGTCACCCAGTCTGAGGCTTGTGTTGTCTGCTGCACAGTCCCACCTGCCAATGAATCACTTAACAGTCCAATAATACCATCAGTCCCTGTTGTATTGAAATCTTCCTCCTTTAAAGACTCATTAGCGTTTCTGTTCACAGTGGCTTGAGAGTGGTTTGTGGCCGATGTCTCTGTTGAGTGTTGAAAGGCCGTTTCTGTGTTGCTATTTGTGTATAAATCAGAAGGTGGCAAGGAAACCGTCGCTTCAGAGTATTCTCCCAAAACTCCAGCATTTGTACTGCTTTTTTCAGATATTCCATGGTGTCCTGCTGTCTGGCCGGTCTGTTCTGATGGTGGAAATAGAGTGGCGCTCATTAAAGTGGAGCATTCAAGCTGGGTAAGTACTATAACCCTGCTCAGCAAGCCTGGGGGAGACACAAAAAATGTAGTTGGTTACCAGAAAGAGCATTCATTCAAATTCACAATGACATGGCTATGAACCTGAAAGTATCTTTTATATTGTGTTGCACACACATTTGTGCTAGGTATTTTTCCAGTTGACTTAACTTAAAAGCAAGGACAATGTGATTGTGGGAATAACACACTCAGAAAGACTATTGATTTACATGCATGAGTAATAATCATGTATCCTAGTTTGCTGATGACATATGTGGACAGACGAGGAAGTGATGCTGGGGAATCTCACACCCCATCATGCATTTGGTGCAAAAGGCCTAAGGTGAGGTCTGTGGCAGCTTCAGTAGTCACTGGACGTTGAACACCCCAGCGTAAAGATTCCCCTGGAAATCCAAAGGTTCAGTCATCTTAGGTTGCTCTTTTCTCATTTGCTGTTTGTGAACAGCTTGCAGAAGTTAGGTAACCTGGGGTGATTAAGGTATGTGGGAAATGGAAAGATATGTTCTGTTGTAAAGGGGAAGGCAATAAAAACATGGGGACAGTAGAGGAGGGTGAGAATGTAGCTCCTTGCAGGATGTTTAAAATCCTGTGGGTAGGTGGAAGCATGAGAGATAGCAGGCTTCACTTGGAGGATGAAGTGCATAGAATCTGAGATATGTAGGCAATGAAGTGATACTTATATGTTATGACAAATTAGGAGACAAGGTGGTAACGAGATGATGGACATGGGCCTACTTATGGGGTTTCTCTGAAACATTTTGCTTTTTTCTCCCAGTTTTTTTACTGACTGTACGTGGCCTTAGGACTCTGGGCACTTTCCCACTGTACTGCACTGGGAAAGTGCAGGAGCCCTTCCTACACATGCCAGGAAAAGGTGCTTATAGGGTTGTTTGAAGTACTGTACCCAGGAGTGCCCTGTAAAAAAGGTACTCTACATACCAGGACGCATATGGCCCCAGCTACTAATGGGACACTGTACAGAATGTGCCACCCACCAGAATAGCCTGTCAACCATGTATCAGGCCTGCCACTGTAGGCCTGGGAAGGCACCGTTGTGCTGGAACTTAGGGTGGTATCTCTTACTCCTTGGCCTACCCTGAGTGGGCCTTACCTTACCCTTACCCTGAAGGGCGGAGCAGCTGGTAGGCAGAAGGCAGGGCAGGTACACATGGTTGTTCCATGTCCCGGTAGGGAATAACCCCCATGTGAATTTTTCCTACCTAGGAGATTGGCTCCTTCCTTAGGTTTTTGCTGATTCCCTTTTAGTGTCTTTAGGGCCCTGAGCACTTTCCCACTGTAAGAACAGTGTGAAAGTGTGCACGCCTTCCTATATATGTTAGGAGGTGGCGCTATCCCTTGTGTGTGCACCAGCACAATAGTGTTTTCACATGTCCCGCCTGCAATTTCAGGCCTACGTGTGCATGTTCGCACCACAGTGTCTCCACGTGTCCCGTCTGCCGTTACAGGCCCATGTGGATGTGCTCGTGCAACAGTGTTTTCATATGTGTCCTGCCTGCCACTGAAGGCCTGTGTGTGTGCACTTGCACAGTATTGTTTCCTTTGGGACCTCTGTGTGGTAAACCACCTGCTCTTTCCTCACCCGGCCCCCAACGGCAGCGTGTGCCAGGTAGTATTGCCCGAACTGGGCCAGGGTGGTGAGAGTAATTGACTGAGCTGGAGGAATGCTTCCAAGAGTGATCAGAAGCTGGTCAAGAGACTGCACAATTCCTTCCTTCCCACATCCCGGTGCTTTCAGAACTGAGCTTGGACCGGAATGCATGGTATGGAATTCTTTAACTGAACAAACTATTGCCCTCAGCCACTTCTGCTCTGCATCCTATAGGTGAACTTCCTGAGTGGTGGCCAACACACTTTTGTTTGTCATCTGCCTCCTAATCAGTCCTGCTACCTGCCTCCCACTGTATTCCCTAGGATGTCAACCAAGTGTGACTCTGGCCAAGAGCAGCCTCCTCTCTGGGTTGGGGGATAGGGTAATCTCTTTCTAATCCATGGGTGTGGGGTAGTCGGGGTGAGCTGGAGGGTGGAAGAGGGCTTGGGCCTTGGGGTCTGAGTTGTGCTGCCAACTGACCTGCCGGATACCAGCTGCACAGTATTACAGTGCTGTATGCCTGTGCATGTGTAAGTGTACTCCATATGGACCTGCGTGATAAAGTTAGCAAGGCATAGTGGTGCTGTGTTAATGTGCGTGTGGGAGTGCTTGCACGAAGAACACCTGCTAATGATTACTTCGACCAGCAGTGCTGCTTTACACGTTGATTTCTTACCAACTGGATACCATGTTTGACCATGGTTCTACCCATGTGGCTTTGATCTATAGAACTGCTAAAAGTGTTGTCATTATCGGGGTGTACATATTCCTGATACCGTTGTGATTTGGGGTGCATCCTAGAACTGTGTGGTAATGCATTATATTAATTGCCACGGTGGGCCTAGTTCTGACAAAGTATTGTAACACATAAGGGTACTGGGGTGGGGGGGAAGAAGGGGAGTAACAAGGGATGTCTCCCAAATGTTCATGCTACTGATGTCATTTTAACATCGTCGGGCTTAGTGCTGCTAATATTACTAAGAGTGATTTATCCCCAGAAGTTTGTGATGTTTTGGTTGTGTTAATTCATGTCTTTATCGAATACAAACTGACCTACCACCCATGTAAAGTCTCTTTTGTGATGCTCAGTGTATTTATTGCGCCAGAGTGCTGTGCTAATGCTTTACAACTGAGGAGATAACATACCCCTCCTTCTCCCTATTTAAAAACTTCACCAACTCCACACTAGCCATTCAATTCCACCCCATTGTGCGTTAGACATGCTACCTTGTGGCGCTAAGCAGTCTTTAGTCCCATCCCCCCATACATCACTTATTAGCTCTCCAGTAGTATATGCCTCCATCGCCACACCTTACTCCCATCTTTTCTGTTTTCCTCTCATTGTTATAGTTTTTTTGTTACTCTATTGGTGAGACTTAACCAATCATTTGTACAACCTGCAAATGCTATCATTGCTCATCCCCCCCTGTCACTGCACTTTATCCTCTTATACGTTTCTCCCTACGATCATATGAAAAATCCCAAGAAACCCAACCTAAAAAAACAAAAATAAGGGGGTGCAATGGTGCAGCAAGGCAGGTCATAGGTGAGTGGAGTGGGTAGGGGAGGGATATTAGTGTGGAGTCATGAGGCATCTATGGAACCATGAATTAGGTAAAAGGAGACATTCAGACTAGAAACTGAACAGGTCAGAACATTGCATAAGGGTAAGAAAGGGCACTGGTAGCGTTGAAAGTACAGATAGCAAAGTGGGCAGAGCACAAAGCGTTACCTGTGGGTGACAGTGACACTAGAATTGCCGCAGACACACATGACAAATTTGGCAGAGCACCAACTGTTACATAGTGGCTAGTTCTCAAAGGGTGAGGGTCAAGAAGTGCTCCATGTGTCCGAAGCAAGCCCAGGTCCAGAAAAGCATGTTTAGGTGGGCATGGTGTAGCACCCTGGTTTTGGGGCTGGCGGACAGACGACGGTTGGCACAGATTTGCCCCATTTTAGATCAGTCAGAGGTAGCAACTGATTATAGACTGAAAGGTGGTGCAGAACACTGATAGGTTTGGAGCTAGCAGGGAGTGGGAGAAGCAAAGTGGAAAGCTGGTTACGGGGAGAAGGAGACTGATCATTGGGATGAGCAACTGGGAACATGTAGAAAGGATAGAGAAGGAATTTTGCGAGTTGGAAGAGAAAAGAGAAAGAATTAAGTTACTGAAACAGGTGAGTTAAATGGTAACAGACATGCTGCAGTGTGTTGACATTAAACGTTGTCAAAGGTAATGTTCCAGGTGTATGACTGGGAATAATGGCCTTAGTTGCAATTATGCAGAGTCATGAAGCTCAGTGAAGCAGAAGAGAGTCTAGGAATTAACAGAGGATGTCGGCGGGTGAATGTAACCATGCAAGAGTGTTTGGTGCCTTTGTATGCTAGGAAGATGGACACACCATAAATTCAAGGAATAGAGGAAAAGGGCCGGATGAGAGGTAGCAAGGTAGAGAGGCTTGGTCTTTCAAAGTAAAGCAGCTGTGAAGGAGACTGCTCAGCAAACCATCCTACAACAGGTATATGGCATAAGTGATAGTAGAGTTTGTAGGACAATGGGATTCAAAGCATACAAGTAAGAAGCATCGCAGTAGCGGGAAACAAGAGAAAGTAGGGGTAAATGGGAATCGAGGACAAGCTGCTGCTATGTGGGATATAATGTAATTAATTCAATCATTCTATCCTTTACCTTGTTTTTGTTTTGCAGTTGACGCCGTAAGTGCGATGGGTATGGCCGAGGTGAGTCCCATGCTCACTGTGCCACTGGAATCAAGGTATACCAGGCTGATGAGCCGTAATCAGGCCAAAACCAGTCCTAGGTTGCTTGTGATCCAGTTTAGAGAGGTCCTGGCCTGGCAGTTCGGGCTAGCCTGTTCCCAGTGGAGAAGGGTCAAGACAGATTTGGTCCAAGGTGCGGTGGCATAGGTTGAGAAAAGAGAATGGACTCGGATGTGGCCTGACTGATTGCCAGTGGGTGAGATTAATTCAAGCATTCCATCCATCACCTTGTTGTTGCAATTGACACCCTAAATGCAAAAGGAATGCCCAGATGTGGGTCTCCTGCTCGTTGTGTCATTGGAATCTAGCTATACCTGGTTTATTAACCCTGAGCAGGGAAAAACTGGTCCTAGGTTGCTTGTGTTCTGGTTCTGGGAGGCCCTGGCCTGGCAGTTAAGGCTGGACTGTTTCCATTGGAGAAGGGACAAGACAGATTTGAGTAGGTTCAAGGTCAGGTGGAGTAATGGGTGAAAAACGATGGACTGGGATGCAGTCCAAGCAGTTGCTAGTGGCTGAGAATAGTTTAGGTATTCCATTCACCACCTTGTTGTTGTTACTACGAGGGATAAAGGCGTAGGGACAGAATCAATCTTAGGCAGGGCTAATACAGAATCCAAGGAAGAACAAAGACCAGGCTAAGGATCAGTGTGTGAACAAAAAGCAGGGGCGAAAAGGGCAAGACTTCCATTCTTGGCATTAACATCTGAAGAACGGATAAAATTGGATGCAGATAATTAATGGTAAATGTGGGTCCAAGGAAGTAACCAGAAAATTGCAGATAAGCATAACGATTCCAGCAAACATTGAATAATTTGTTGTCAGTATTTTTACCTTATGGAAATGAATGCCATGAACTTTACTCTGGAGGATCGTTTTTCAAATGTATACATGAATACTTTACTACACACACAGGTGAACTTTTTCTGTTTTACATAGTTGAGAGAAGCATGCTAATGTGGTAAGACAATGACATCTTATGGAAAGGATAGGATCAAGACCTGTGGTTACATTGGAAAGTGCAGACAAGGCTGATTCTTTGAAGGGTGTGTCTTTCACTTTGGGGTGTGGTGAATAGGACAGTAGCTACACTTTAGGAGGAGCAACAGCTACTGGGCTTTTATCTGTGGTGCAAGCTAATAGTGGAGTTTGTCGGACAAATGCTACAGATGGATTGCAAAAAAGGGGCCAAGATGGCAAAATGAGAGGAAGATATTTGCTAACAACACACTCCTGATGGGCTGTTTGCTAACTCGTATTTCAGCACATTGTGAAGTGTGTATGTACTGTGCTGCCAGAATTAGATAATGTAATGCACTACATGGACAAATTTCTATTGGGAGGAGTGAATCTGCAAAAGTTGTTACAATGACCAGCAGACCTATTGGGAATCCTGCGATTAGCCAGAAGCAAAGTTTCAAAATGGTGGAATAGTGGATGTGCTAGAGACGGTGCTGGGGGCTAAGAATTTAGAACTGAGAAATGTGTAGTTTGATGTTCAACCCAACGTTTTCTTACAGGGTGGTTAGAGCTGGTCAGATTTTTTAAATGGACATGTCTATGTCCAGATTAAAGTTTGTAAACCACTGAGTGCATTATAACTGGATTTACATGTGTGGCGGGTCAGTTTTCAGTGTATGTATATCAGGGTGACAATCTGGCCCATGGGGGATGAAATTGAATAAATGATCCAATTATTTTTCTGGCACACAAGAGGGTTTTAGAATATCTTAGGATGGTAGATGATGCACTAAAAGAGTGATCTACCAGTTTGGAAGCATTAGGTATAATTAGGCATACCATAATTTGTATTTATTTTATGCTTTGTAGAACAAGTGCAGTGACTCTAACCAAGGTGACCTAGAACTAAGCTGGATGTTTCAGAAGAAAGGTGAAAGAACCAGGAAGCTAAAAAAGGATCACAGCAATAACCATGTTTTAGGATGTTTTGAAGTGACCAAGTTTATTCAGAAGATGGAGGATAGTGGGCTTCCAGATCTTGAGCGCCAAATGAGCAAAGCAACAGCAGTCGATTTTACATTGATGGATCCTGGGGGCAAGTACAAGTGATCAGCTGACTAAGCACAGAGTCAGCTTAGGCTGATCCGGTTTAAGACTTTGACTGCGACAGGCTTGGCCTCTGTGATGAAAAGTCTTGTACGCAAAGCAACATTTTTAAAAAGGTAACTTTTTTAATAGGAAGTCATCGGTGGTTCTTCAGATGTTGCACAATGTGAATTTGGTTGGTAAATTAAAAATAAGTTGTGCTGTTGAGTTTTGGATCAGCCGAAGTTTGTGTGTTATATAATCAGGCCTGGCACAGAAAAGGGCACTACTGTAGTCCAGAAGGGACGTAACCAGTCCATTGATGACAGACTTCTGTACCATGATAGGCAGCCCAGTGAAAGTTTTGTGCTATATTTTATCAGTGGAAAAGCAGTGACTTACTGAGCTGTTTGGTCATGGTAATATTAACATTGTGATCAACACTAAGATGTTTAGTAGCAAATAAGGAGGTGTTCCAAATTCAACACAGCACCAAGCTAATAGCATCTAGAGGAGCGATTGCCAAATACAGAGGACCTCCATCTAGTCACCGTTCAGTTTCAGGCAATTGGTCCTCATCCATGATGCAATGCAAGACATACAAGATCCACGGTTAGCTTGGGGAAATATCCATTTTCAGAAAAAGACACAGTAATTTGTGTGTCATCAGCATAGGAGATTATTTCAAAACTGAATTATCTAACTAAGTTGGCTAGGGGAAGAAGGTAAATACTGAAAAGTGTGGGGCTCAGGGAAGAACCCTTAGGAACCCCACAGGATATTGCTATTTCAGGGAAGCGATAAGGTGGGAGCGAAACAGCCTGAGATCTGGAGGAAAAGTAAGACCTCAGATAGAGTGTAAAATACCACTAAGCAGGATGAATGGGCTACAATTTTGAAGGTCTGCAGAAAGGTCAGGTAGAATCAGGTAGGTGGAGCCACCCTGATCTAGAATGATGCAGAGGTCAGCTGTGACTGCCAGACGGGCAGCCTTTCTGTTATATGAACGACGAACTACAGATTGGGAGGGATCAAGAAAATAGTTGAATTCGATTTGGTAAACTGTTTGTTTACTACCTTATTTACAGATTTTGCAGGTAGAGGAAGGAGGGACATAGGATGGTTATTAGAGGGTTAGAGCAGGTCAGCAGGATTTTTCAAGAGCAGCAGAACTAAAACGTATTTCCAAATTTTAGGAAACAAAGCAGAAATTAAGGATTTGTTAGATAAAGTAGGTAGGACCTGTCTAGTTGACTTACTTCCCTCAAGAAGAATACCCGGAAGGCAAGGGTGTAATGGTGAGCCCAGTTTGATGGTGGAAAGGAACATGACAGCCCCCTCAAGAGACAGGCCTCTTTTTCATATTTTATCAGGTCCAGCTATTTTTAGGACCTACTCACCACCTCTTCTGGCAGTTGACAAAGAACAGGTGTTCTGTTCAGTAGGAAAGTGCAGGAGCAATAATGATGCCTTTAAATCTTGTAATCGTTTCACATTAGCTCTGTGTATAGAGACAGAAGTCAAAAGTCAGTTTGTCTTAAAATTTATTTTCCTTCTGACTACTGAGTTCTAGGATTTTGTAAGGTGAACTCCCTGGCCTGCTGTACAGAGAGTTATTTAAATGTTGTGTGTGCAAACATTTCAAAATATATTTCAGTAGTTGTGAAAGCCCATTTTTTACTTCTGTGTGATGAAAACATTGATTGGTGATTGGCAAATGATACATGTATTTTCTGAAACCCAAATTTCACAGATTATTGTTAATACACTATGTGGTGTTATCAGTAAATCTTCAAGTTAGTGGAATGGTTGTAGGATATTTCTTGGAAATGTACTGTCTGTAAATGACAGTGTGCTGCCACATCATACGTTAGTAATATATTTATTAAAAGTGAGTGTTTAAACATAAACTGAGAAACACTTCTGCCCTGATGGCAATGTTATTAGTAAACTAAGAGGCAAGGCATGGATCATATGTCCCCGATATGTGGGCTAGATTCTTATTATACATAGAGGAAACATTTAGGCCCAAATTTCTACTTTTTTAGCGCCGCATTTGCGTCGTTTTTTGACGCAAAATCGACGCAAACTTCCAAAATACAATGGTATTTTGTACGTTTGCATCGAACTTTTGCGTCAAAAAACGACACAAATGCGACGCTAATTTTTTTTAACTATGGGTCTTAGTCTATTTAATCAAACAAAAGAGGTTTTTTGAACACCAGAAATGCCAAGCTCACATATTTGAAGATGCACTTGTATGAGAGAATGAAGAAAAAGGTGACTGTAAACTAAAATATTTGCATAGGATCACACAATTTGAGACCCGTTTACGGGTCAAGTACATTATAGTTAGGTCGAGTAGATTATTCAAGTTACTCGCCTTGTAGGTCTAGGAACATTTTTATAATTTTTTGAGGCTTGGGAGATAAGGCCATAAAACAGAAAGTCTAAGGAGTGAAGGAAAGACTAAAGATCAAAATTGCACTGAATGGTGTAAATTTTACTTGTGAAATTCTTGGCAAGCAATGTGTACAGCTCTTTAGTAGGATGGATGGTAGTGTTACTTGATTTAG
Organism: Pleurodeles waltl; assembly: GCF_031143425.1. Taxonomy (NCBI): domain Eukaryota; kingdom Metazoa; phylum Chordata; class Amphibia; order Caudata; family Salamandridae; genus Pleurodeles; species Pleurodeles waltl. The sequence goes on along the minus strand of NC_090450.1, from coordinate 738,498,617 downwards.
AAGGGTGAGATTCCTCAATCATGGGAAAGGTTTGGTGCAGTCCATCTAAGGAAAATAACAGGATCAGCATGTGACTCTTAGAGCTTGCTGCTAGTATTTAATGGACACTTTATAGACTGCTTTGTCAGTTACCAGGTATGAGGTTTTCCATATGAGCTCTAGGGCTTTACAACGGTCCCTAACTCAAGCAGGGTACCTTGGGGCTCTCTAGGTCTTGTGGTGAGAACAAGAGATTTTAGAAGGTTTAATGTTAGGGGCATGAATGATTTAGACACTGAAATTTGCAGCAGCAATTTCTATGTCTGAATAATGAAGGTGGTACAGTTGAAAGTATCACAAATAATTAAACTTTGATTGATTGGGGCTTATTGGAAGTTGCAACAGTTGAGGCAGGTGTTCTGTTATTTTATTTTGTATGGTAGGATGGGTCCAAGTGTCATTTATGGGTGTGACCCAAGCAAAGAAACACCTGGGGGCCTCATTTACAAGGCCTTTGCATCACCACAGTGGTGGCCCTAGCAGTGCTCTACACTGCTCCAGATTTACAAACTTACGCATTGGTTCCAATGCGTCAGTTCATAAACCCTTGCATCACATTATACCTGTGCCAGGTATAATGTATGCAAGGTAGGCGTTCCCGTGGTAAAAGCCACTCAGAACTGATGTAGTGAAATGTGCAACATTTCTCTGAGTCATTCTCTAACTTAACTGCGTCAGAAATTTACCACCTGCTCAGAGCAGGTGTAAAATTAATGCAGGGCTTTTCTCTATGAGGGGCCTCCTCGCATTGCTGGAGTAGCACAATTTTTTTGATGCTGGTCCAGCAATGCATGAGTGAGTTTAACGGCAACAGATGCGTCAGAATTTCTGACGCATCTGTGAAGGCGTGTGCCATGGAGCTCTGTATTGTAAATACAGAGCATCTATGGCATCATTAGGTGATTGTAGGGCAGTGCAAGAAATCTGACACATCAGGGCTGATGCGGCAGATTCTTGTGAATGAGGCTCCTAGTGTGCCGAGTGATTTGTTGTAAATTAAAAGGGAAGAAGGATAAAGTAAAGCTGAACAAGAGGCCATCAACTCCTGACCAGCTTCCTGATTGGGGACGCAAGAACAAATGAAATGGAGAAAAGAATACAAATCACAAAATATGTAAAAAGCATTAGTACTTCTACTGCAACCTGAGTAAGTGGCTGTAAGCCACATAGTGGAGCCTGGTACCTTCAGTAAATCTACTAGGAAAAGGAAAGTTCGTGTTTTTGCAGGTTCTTAGCAGCTAGTTATATTCAGAGTAAGGTATCAGTCAGGAAAGGAGAACACCACTGCTGATAGATTTTCTTGCATGCCTGAAAGGCAAGCAACTGCAACCATTTTTGCTTCCAACTTCCTTTCAAGCTTTTTGTGTGCAAGGCCGCATGGCCTTGCACTGCTAATCGCCATGCACAGCCCTCGGTGCATGCAAGATACATTTCTGCAGAATTTTTCTTATTTTTTGTAAGTGTGACCTTGCAAACACTTGTTAGCATTACCACTCAGAACATTTTTTATTTTTTATTTTTTAAGCTTTTAACAGCATGGGCAGAATACAATCACAGTGTGAAAGGCACAAGGAGAACTTTACAGGGCATTCATGGCACGGATGCTACAGCATAGTATTAGATTACAAAGGAAAGCTTAAAAAGATAGCAACATTACGTACAGTGGCACACATACTGACGGTACAATTGGGTTACACATGCTCAATGTATTGCGAGCCCCCTACGCATAGGTATAGGGACTCTGGAGTTGCATTTCATCCAGCCGCAGACTAGGAGGCAAGGTACATAACCGAAGGGCACCAAGTGTACTTGGCCCACGAGCGCAGTAGCATCAGCTCCCTGGATGCATCTGTTTCTTGCAATTTGCCGCATCCTGTAGCCATTGTTGCAACTGGGGTGGAGGATGCCTCCCCAGTGGATTGACACGCTACGCTTGGCCATGGGTAACAACATGGCCGCTTTCACGTAACACAGGAGGGCCATCAAAGGAGTGCACTGAGGGCTTTGTTCTGTGATTGATGTAAGGCCCGGTATAGTTCTGTACAGTACTGGGTGATGAGAGCACATTCTCAGGCCTGATGCATTAAGGTTGCAGCAGGTGACAAGCATCTCTGACACCTCCCGTCCTCTGCAGCTGAACCAGTGTGCGGTACACTCTATTTAATTATTTTACATGTATAAGCCAAAGCCTATAGTGCGGCGATAAGGCACTAGTTTGAGTGCCACAATATTGCCATTGTTCCTCTGATAGAGGCATATTTAGGCCCATATTTATACTTCTTTAGCGCCACATTTGTGTCACTGTTTTACGCTAAAGCGGTGCAAACTTACAAAATACAATTGTATTTTCTAAGTTTGCGCTGCTTTTGCGTCAAAAAGCGGCACAAATGCGGTGCTAAAGAAGTATAAATATGGGCCTTAATCTCTTCTATCAGGCCACTCTGGCCGTCGCAGTGGTCACCGTACCTTGCCCTGCATGGTTGCATATTATTGGGAGATTAGTTTAAGTGGGAAATGGTTTGTAATCAGTGTGTCTTGTTCGTGCAAAGTAGAGGAGGGGTCCACCTGAAATGTGTTGTGGAGTCTACGCACCTCAGTGTGTTCTGTAGCATAGAAAGATGTCTAGAGGTGTGTGAGATTGTTTGCTCACTTTGTGCTGCAGTATTATGAATCATTCTTCAGGGTAGAGCTCTCCTAGGGGCATACTTATACTTTTGGACGCAAAACTGCGCAAACGCAGTTTTGCGTCGTTTAGTGCTGGCTTGCCCCATTTTTTAGCGACACCCGGCCGTCATATTTGTACTATGACGCAGGATGGCGCTAAAAACTGGTTGGAGTAAAAAATGTTGATGTTAACTCTTGCGCCATGTCGTAAGGCAAACTGACGTTAATGCTGCAAAATTGACTCTAACCCGTTTTACAGCAAGTAAACATGTCGCAAATGGATATCCACCATTTGAACCCCGCATTTGTGTCAACTTTAGACGCTAAGGCAAGAAACTTTGCAAAGCAGAGGGAAAATGGAACCAGCAGGCCAGGAGAGACCACAGGGTGACCCCATACACCCAGGAACCAGCCTGGAGGACACACAGAAGTCCCAGGTGAAGGAAAAAAAAAGTGTTCGTTTAGTGCCGAGGAGCATGAAATCCTTGTGAGAGAGGTGACGGAGCACCAACATCAGCTATTCGTCACCTCCAAATGGCCAATTTGCAAGAGAGAGGCAATATGGCAACAAATGGACAAAATTAACAGTGCGGCAGAGGTGAGGAGAACTGTAACCGAGTGCAAGAATCACTGGCATGAGTGTAAACGAAGAACTAAGGAGAAAATGGCAAGGAACAGAAACGCAGCACTGTAAACTGAAGGTGGAAGTCCAGCACCACAGGAGGACCTGGATGAGATGGAGGAGATGGTTGCAGCGGTCATCCCAGAGGAACTGGTCACTGGAATCACAGGACAGGACAGCGCAGACTACCAGGAACCACTACAAATGCAGGGTAAGTTGCATGGGGTAAATAAATGCAAAATTAACAAATGCATGAAGGGGGAGGCACATAGGACACACTCGATGCATGTGAAAGGAATGCAGAGAGACACATTGCCCACGAATCAAGTTGCACCATTCAAACATAAGCAACACATGTGCACACCCCTTGGTTTTGCCATGCACCACAACACATACACAACCTGGACATATATTAATCCCCAGAGCTACAGAACAACATGTACATATGCAGCACATAGGATGGAAAGCATGTATAATTACTATGCCTGTGGTTGTGTCATCACAACATCCCTTGCATATAGTCAAGGAAACCCTACAAACACAACCAAGACATCAGAGACTAGGAAGTCAGTCAATACCATTCCTGGGGTTACGTCATGGTGGTTTCTCATGTAGAAACACTTGGCAACTGCCTTGACCCATTGCCGAAACACGTGTGCTGCATCTTCCAGCACACATTATCATGGCACCTTAGCTAACATTACTCAGACGTGCAGGAAGCACCACCATCTCGCACATAAACAACACATCCTCATTAGGCAGCCACTTCTCCATCATGCAGTAAGGATGCCTGTCTGGGTGCAGGGAAAAGTAATCTGGGCAGCTGCTGGGGGTACTGCAGAGTGGTCCTGTATCACAGTGTAAGTAACCTGGTGCAGGGTGGAGCCACACATATAGACACTGATCAGAACTGTGCCACTACGGAAAATATGCACTACAGATTGCAATCTGTAGGTCTCAACACATACAGGCTGAGCCCACAACTACTCTGACACAACCATGTGCGCCACATAGGAATGGGGAAACAATCACATAAACACAACATATGGTGTACATCTGTCAACATCATGGTGTACAATTTCACATTGACGGGCGGGTAATGGCGTATGGGCAAGTCTGGTGTTAGTAAGACTGCTAGTGCAGTGTACCCTCCGCAGTTGGCAGTATGAGAAACACCATGGGATGGTGGGTGGAAATCTGTCTCCTCATGTCAGCTCTGTGGGGCAGTTACCACTACATTGTTGATGGATCAAATAGAGTCAGCACCAATCTTGGGATGCATTGGGTGTGACAGCACACACAGCTCTTATAACTGCAAATCGGCAGTGGGAAGCGCAAAGGGCCTGGGCATGGGGCCCCCGGAACTGTCCATGCCAGGTGCATGGGTTGTGCAGGGGCACCCAGGGCCCCACCACACCACATTACTACCAACCTTTGCATGGGGATTTGAAAGGCTGGCGGGAAAGTGGGAACATACCTGGAGGGCAGCGCTGATCGTAATACTGGTCTGGTGTCACAAGAAAGGTGGCATTGCCAGTCTATAAGCTGCTGGCAACCAGCCAGTGCCAGGCCATTGGCCCATGGAGCATTCCCCATGGACGTGCCACTTCCACCTGCGCTGTTGGTGGTGGTCATATTGCCAATGGCAGTCTGGTGGTCATAGGACTGCAAGACTTGTAATGAGGGTCCATGTATGCACCAGTACAACTACCTGCAAAATCTCCATCAAACTAGCTTGAGGTCCTGATCTAAGTTCAACATTAGTCAACTGGCTATGTCCATTATTTTGTGGCATCAGGCACTGTCATGTAGAAAATGATGTTCACATCAATAAATAATACCCATGCTTGCCATCCCCATGTCCACCCCTGTGCCAGAGTAAAATTAGCTGCACTGCCACAAGGCTGCATCTCTTGCCCCATAAGGCAAGGATGGCTGCATTGAGGGGGAGATCATAGTTGTGTACGCAGGAGCACCTTCCAGCACAACCAGAAACTGAAATGGCAATCTGCTAGGTCCATGTGTGCTGTGCAATGTAGCACACATACACATTCATCAACATGAGCAGCAATCAAAGTAAACAGCAATATAGCACCTTGGTAATGCCATCCCTGGGGTGGTGTAAGGTTTCGATGCCGCCCTGATGTATGAAAAACATTTAAAACTGGGACGGGGCCAATTGCAATGTGTGTTGGTGTGGCTTGACCACTGCAATAGCCATTGCAAGGCCCTACCAGGCAAATGGATGCATAGGAAGGGTCCACAATAACAAGATGATGTCAAGCCACCAAAAGGAAATACATCACACTTTGTAAATATGACGCAGCCTATTGCACCACCTGAGCTTCCCTTTACATGACACTCCGGTGGGGCAAAGGGCACCTATAATGTACAATAGCAATGTTTGGGCTGTAAGTTGTCACTGAGCCGCCAAAAGCAATTCAGTGATGTGACACATCAATTGCCACAACATTGAAAGACTGATTTTACACCATCTTGTTGCAGAGGATGATGGCTCTCCTGCTGATCTGCCTGTCCTGTAGTTCTCCGATGATCTGGATGACTAGATGACAACCATCAGCCAAGAGACTCTCCAGGATGTCCTGGTATCCCTCCAGAAACTTCCTCCAGTTGCAAGGAGGACCACCAATGTAGCAGTCATCCCAGATGACCCACCCAACACCCAAATATTACAACCTGCCAGCACCGACACAGCTCAGGACTCCGACGACCCAGGGACAAGATTTCAGGGGACAGTGGTAGGAGTCCAGCGGGAGCTGGCCAAGCAGGTACAAGTGGGGATGGAGACTGTGGCAGCCAGCCTAGAGGGAATGCACATGTTCCTCGTGACAGCTAACAAACACACAGCTGCCAACCGAGGCACACACTCCCGACTGCATGGAGTCCAGCAGTGTCTGATGGACATAGCTGCTGCCATGAGGGAGAGGCCACAACAACTACCCTTTAAAATTGGCAGGAGCGTGATTGAGAACACGTTGGAGTCCATTCAGTGTGAAGTGGCCTTCCTCAGGGCAGACATGGCTACCTACCACCGGGATGTTGCTGTTATCCTGAAAAATCAGCAGTTCCTCCTTGCTACAGTGATTCCATATGTTATTCGACAAATGGCAGCTGCCAGGAATTGGGATTCCACATCTTCAACCACTGAAGTGTATGTGGCCCCCTCTACCTTCCCACCACTAGTGACACAGGAGACACCACACACTGATGTGGAACAGATCACCTTTACTCCGAAGAGAACCCGGTAGCACCAGCCTATGCCACATGGGCAGTGTTCTCCTTAGTTCTGTGCTAAAGATCATGCCAATGTTATCACAGTAGGATATGTGCACTCTTCACCCACACACTGTTGACCTGTCTGCTATGGACTGTCATTGTCTCTCACTTACCAATTGACAATTATTGTTCCTCCGCACTTATCGACACTACTCTGAAGCTTGTCCCATGACATGTCCCTCAACCCTGGTCTTGTATTGTGTCACAAATGTATGGATTTCACAAATGGCGTCACTGACCTGAATATTGTATAAATCTCACTACAACACTTCCACTTGTAAATAAACACCTTGTACACAATTAGCATGTCTACGTCTGTTGTGATCCATCGACTCAGTTAAACAATTGTAATGTGTGAATCCATGTCATTGGTCACATAATATTAGTACAAGAGTGCAGGTCTGTGGGGGCACAAAGCTACACACAAGGTTCCTAACATGACAAATGGGTATGCTGGTCTCATCACCTACAAGCAATTCACTGAGTATGTCACAAATGAAGGACACATGTATGGTTCCCTCACCATATACAGCAGGTATGACTAAAAAGCAAGACTAGGCAATATTGTCAGCTGGGAGTACCAGAAGAGCTCATTAGTGTGGTACCTCATTAGTGATGGCCAGCGGTCAGTTTTGTAGGACAGAGTTCCAGATGTGACACAGTTCCTAACATTCCTACTACAGGATGCCAACACTGACAGCTGAAGTACCAGACCTACCTGCCTAATATAAAGTATACATAGTCATCATGAGTGGTGGGTACATTGGATGGCAGATGCATGGACCAGTAGATGTGATGCTGCAGTCAATGTGACAGCTCAGTTGTCAATAGGGATTACACATGGTAAATGAGGCTTTTTTATGCAGGACAGATTCCATATGCCATTTCCCCACTTTTGCCAGTACACACATGCGGAGAACCCTAATACTCACACTAATTACACAAACTATTTGCACTGATAACAGGATATTTATCATAAAAAGGATCTACTAAAAAACTAAAACCTACCCTATCCTAAACTAACCTATACTAACTATACATATCATACAACTAAACTGTCTAACCTATGCTAAACTTAACTTACACATAAAACACCACACTCTAAACATTGGCCCCTCACCCCCTTAAGAAACACTTAGGACAACAATGACTATAACTACACATGTTCTAACTAATCCTATGACATACACCAATATATTATTTTTTATAAAAAAAAATCTCATAAAAACACATATAAACCCCGACATGACCCCCCCACCCAACAACCCACAAATAAAAACCTAAGAATAGAAACCCACCCCCAACTACACTTATCCTAACTAATGGCTACACTACACTAACCTATCACTAACTACATAAAACCCAAACTAAAATATGGTACAACTTTAAAAGGGAGGGGAAGGAACTGGGAGGTGGTCCTTAACAGTCTAAGTTCATTTGTGTGACTTCTTGACCTTCTTTTTGATGTACTTGAGGACTTTGCGGTCCTCTACCAGTACCTCCTCCAACCTGTCCAAAAGCTGGAGTATCAAGATGATGTCCCGACGTAAGTCCAGTTCCAGTTGTGATGGCCCAGCAGCTGAAATCGGTCCCAGGATGCTTGTTTCTGGTCCAGGGAGGACCTGGTCTGGCAGTTCGGGCTGGACTGTTCCCATGAGGAACAGGGTCAAGACTTATTTGCATGTGGCTGGGTCCAAATTGGAATGGCATGGTGAGCAAAAAAACTGATTAATTAAACCCAGATCTGTGACTGGGGGTGAATGTTCGATTTGTTCTGCATTCCATCCATCAACTGTTCTTTTTGCAGGTGTCACACCGAGCCTGAGCCTACACAACTGGGGTCCAGCTGCATTTCACATTCTGTGGCCACATGTACAACTATGCTACCTTGATATGAGAAAGGTTGTGCAAACCCCGACCTGCACATTCACTGTTGTCAAGACACCAGGGCCCCATACCCTGTGCCATGTAGTGCTACGTGTGTTCAATTGCACGCACATGGTGGCTGTATGGATGCCCTGAAGGCCATAGCAATCGTGTCACAGCATTGTGCACTGCAAATGTATCCAGTAGCGTCTCACATCATCAGCAGATGCATGTCAGATATCCTCACAGTACCAGCTTCACACGTAGCATTGCCTTCTCATGCATCTGTGATGTGACCTACATCAGTTACAGTTTACATGGTGACTGCACCGTATTGGTTACACTGCTGACATCTGGTGTTAGGAGATTAATAGACTTTGACCTGTAATATCTTGAGTGGAGTTGCCCACACATTGTGTAAACAGATTACTGCAGTTCAGGACATTAAGGGCCCTTGCTGTACCGCTACCTCATCATCTCTGGAAGGAACTGTGGCACCTGTGGTGTGTGTATGTCTTCCACAGAACCCCCTTAGAGAGTAATGCAGTTGGAACCCAAAATCTGTCCCATCTTGTCATCAGGTGTGAGTTATGTCTGGCACACATTGCGGATTATGGTGCAGTGCAAAGGTTGTTAACAACAGGCATGCTATGCACATATACAGCTGGCCTGTGACCTATGATGGCATACATCCATAAATATGTGGTCAGCCATTACTAATCCTTTTACACACAGTTCCATGCCAGCACCCTTTGCCCTCAGAACTACATGCAAGCCAATGTCATTGCACATCCCCACTACATACATGATGGGAATGTGACAGAACACCATGCTGACGGACAATTGGCAGCACAGCACTCCGATAAGTTCACAACGCAGGGATACGCGGTATCGAATAGGAGAGGGCACATCACTCTACTGTCACCTACGCAGGTAATAATATTGCTTCCAATACTTGACCCAGCCACCCTTTCCCCATGGTGCTTAGGTGGCTGCGTTGAGGGGGAGATAGTCTTTGTGCATGGAGGGACACCTTCCAAATCAAACAAATTCTACAAAAGGACTCTGCACTTTTGATGTGTGCTGCCAAATACAGCACCCCTTGAAAGAGCAAAGTAATAAAGGCACAGCAACATATATATGTTAGCCTGTTGTCGTCTGCTAAAGCCACACCGTGGTGTGTTGGCAGGATATGCTACAGTCTCTAATGTAAGGAAATGTGTAGTTCTGGGACACCTTCTAATGGGTATGGGTGTTGCTATGGCACAGTCACTGCAACACCCATTGCACGCTCCTTTCACGTAAAGTACTAAGGCCCATATTTATACTTTTTTAGCGCCGCGTTTGCACCGCTTTTTGACACAAAAGTGACGCAAACTTACAAAATACAATTGTATTTTGTAAGTTTGTGCTGCTTTCGCTTAAAAAAGCTGCGCAAACGCGGCGCTAAAAAAGTACGAATATGGGCCTAAATGTGAATGGGCTGTATTGAAAAATTGATGCGAAGCCACAAAATGTGCACTAAGCCCACCATGTATACACAGGGCATAGCAACCCCGGAGCCTCTCCAATACAGAGGCTCCGGTGGTGCTTGGTCCTCTTACACATGTCCCATGATGTCACCATCCATCCTCTTATGATTTCTTATCATTGGTCCAGAAAACTTCATCACTCATTGCATTACACTCTTCTGACTGGCTCACACCAAACCCTGGAGTAGCTAACAGGAGCCACAAAATGGCACTTACAGGCTGCATCAGGGACTTCAAATCTCGCCACCTCTCCGATGGTGTAAGGGGCAGGTCCTCTTCTAAGACATGAATGTAGAATATTGTTTAGTGCAAACCCTACTTAATGCAAATGGACAACATAGTTCAGAGTAGTATGATGGCTTTGATACACTATGCACAGGTCAAATGGAACTGCCAGTAGTGTGGACCCAGTGCATGGTCAGGCTCCCTAACACGGCCCTGCAAAATTACACCAAGAGGCCGATAGGATAACAGTATTGCAGCACCTACTGCATCTATTCTGTTCTTGTGGGCCTTAGTGCACCCCACCTCACATTAATGTGTGCGCGTAGTCATTCTTAAGTTACAGCATGCTGGCAGTGTGGGCCAACATCATGTTTACATGTGAAGGCCAATGATGCACTCAGCAGGAGATGCTACAGATCATGGAAACTCCTGCTGAGTACATAGGGGCCCTTCTAAAGCATTTCTATGCACAGATTTCACACCTTCACTCAGCAGCACTACAGAGTGTTTGGAATTCATACCTTGGAACATCTGTTGTGACACTGAGGTCTGGATTTTGCCCTTCCTAATTAATTTTTACACACCCTTTCATGCCTGTTTATTGGCACAGGCATCATTTCTAGCTGTGTAACTAGAACGTTGTACTGTGCATGCATCACTACACTGAGGGCCATAGATATGGAAGTGGCGCAACACCTAGTGCTGGGCCTGTTGAAGTGCGGGCCCTAGCGCACTCCTGATACCACCATGTGTGCGCCTTCTCCAATAGACTGCGCTCCATGGTGGTAGTTAGGGGAAGTACGGTCAGAATTGCTTGACAGTATTGCCGCTTTGCAGGATTAGCATCATTATTTACTTTCCAGAGACCTGCTAAGCACCCAGAGGCCACTTGATCATGATGGGAGGTTATGTTTAACGGCAGCAAAGAGCAGGTGTAAGGAATTCCACCACAAATGGGGTGCAGCAGTCTCATTGACTTTGTTTTGCTAATATGGAGGCCCCCCTTGTGCCAGAACGGCCCCCTTGCATACATTGTGGCTGGCACAGCCACGATGTGTGTCAAGCCTTGCAAAACTGGTGCAATGAATGCATTGAGCCACTTTGTACAGACTACACGGGGTAAATGGCAGGTTAGTGCCGCATTACCGTCAATCACATGACACTATGGCAGCGTGAAGGCTGTGCTAGGGGTACTTACATATGCCCCTTTGTGATGGTTATGCAGGGTTCATCATGCATGTGTCCTGCATTGTCTAAATTGTACGACATTTAATCTGCAGGCCTCAAGTGGGGCAGAGACTTCTCATACAGGTTGCATACGACTTGTTCACAACCATTACATGCAGCACTCAGACTTATCAGCAACTGTCAGTCAAATGCTAAATGCAGCCGTTTGTATGGCAATGGGAAACTTACCAACAGTTCCACCAGTTTAGAATCCCAAATGATCCAGCAGATCCTGCTCCCTTGCCACTAGATCTGCCCACCAATGCTTGAGATGGTGCTCATTGCATCCGGGCTTAAAGATCCTCGCCAGATGATACACGACCTTGCCCCTCTCCAGAAGCCTTGCCTCTGTGGGGTAGCCCAGGATCACCGGCCACCTAGTTGCAGCATGAGGGGCAGGTAATGCGACACCAACCAGATGAAACCCCCCACCCCCCCACCCCACCCCAGTTCATCAGGAGACATTCTACCCATCCTACCCTTCCCAGACATGACAAAAGGATACAGGATGTTAACAAAAAAAAAAGATTATAAAGGAAACTTAAACCCAACACCTACTGCATACTCCCAAAACTACCCCAACAAACTAAACTACCCCAGACAGACACCCCACAATACAATGACAAAAACAGTACACCAATAATACAAATAACACGTAAGTAGAAAATGTATACACCAAAAACACACAACACAGCACAAGGGACACATCAAGACATCCAAACACACCACAAATCCACCCGCACCTCCAAAACACAACCACACACAGTCACAGGGGAACAGACTGTGAAGTGAAAGTGAAACTACACTTACTGTACCATGCTTGCAGGCAGAAAATCCTTGTACATCACTTCCTGGCTGTGTGTGTCACGTTTTTTGCACCATGGGTGTATTTTTTTTGCATCGATTTTTCTACATGGTGCACTGAGAATAGTGGTAACGTTGACTTGCCACTCAGGGCCCTGGCATCATTTTCGCAACAGTGGGGTGTGGTGTTGATGCATTAGTGTCATTTTTTTTTTTACTCATAGTGAAATAGCGTAATTTTTCTCTTGTAGCCCCCGAATGTACAGTGAGTAATTTCACATGTTACATGGGCTGTTATACTATGTGGTATATGTTTTTTGGCTACATGTCCAAGTCTATGCATGAATGTAATTTCGCTGTCATTAGTATGTGCAACTAATATGGGTTTTCATGACTCAGCTGTAAGCACTCATAATTTTTGCATAAGTTCATGTGTCCTACACTGTGTCCACATGTATGTTGGTACATAGGTGCTATGTGTTCACATATGTGTATGACTAGTGAGTAGCAGGTTGAGTATATAGTTATGTCTGCTGGCAATATATGTCTGCATACCTACAAACATTTTTATAATGGCCATGTGTCATACACATGCTAAGGCATGTGTCAACCATTACATTTTTTACTCAAAGTATGCAGTGGACTGAGACTGCATTGACATCACGTATCCCTTGTCAAGTTGAGTGTGCATGTGTGTCTACTCACTAGTTACTAATCGTAATTACCTAGTTATAGGACAGCTACACATGTGCCATGTATTTTCCTATGCATCTCAGTTGCTGCTGAGGTTATGGACATGTGTGTTGGTGAAGAATGCTATATGCCATGTGTCTGTATGGGTATGTGTTTTGTCGTTTGTGTCATACGTCACGACATTGCTGTGTCGAGGGGATGTGCAAGCTCACATCGACATCTTCCTGCATAGATCGAAGTTGTCCTTTTAACTATTATCTGTGTAGTTACATCACTGGCACATATCTACTGTACGTCATCACAGGTTTTGTGACACCTATGCTATTATGTTGCTGCTAGGTTAGCTTTTATAGTCAATCCATTCACATTACCATGGCTGGCCCATTATTTTTAGGATATGTGTGCCTGCCTCCATTTGTGTTTTCTGATCTGTCAACATCATGTCAGTCATGACTGTTACATACAATGCCGTACCACTGTGTTGTGTGTAGCATAGATAGCAGGCTTACCCATCTACATCAATATGTGAGTTTGTGTGGCAACACAAACCCATGGTTACATGTGGAGGTGCAGGCTGATGGTGGTCCACTTCACTCTGCCCCCTGTGTACGTGCATCAAGCATCTGAAATTATCATACATTGATATTGTCAGAGCAGTGGTACATGGATTTATTGAGCTGGTATCTCTACCATTTATGATAGCTAATTTCCAGCCTGTGCACACTCCCTAGTGGATGGAGACATGCACAAATGTGGACATACAGACCTGGTTGTGATTAATTCCAATGCAGAACGAGATGTCAGCCTTCCCCTTTCAGGTACAGAGTTCTTGTGCTTACACATGTAGGACATGTATGCATGGTTTGGAGTCCAAAGTAGTGTACATGTTCAGCCTGCTTAGGGGTTGCATGACTGGTGTGACGTAAAGGTTGGACAAATGAAATGGTTAAGATTTAATTGTATGTGACAGTCTCCTGGTCTGGTACCATGCGAATGGCAATTACCATGGTATGGTGGTGCCAAGTATGCCTGGATCATGTACTAACTTGCCCACCCTCTGTGTGCATCACTTAGAGTTTGATATGTAGACACTGGTGTATTCCAGTGTCTGCTTCGGTGTTTGTATGGTCATTATCCCTTTTGTCTGCCATGACTGGTGAGGTATGTTTGTGTCCTCCATTGCTCCTAGTCTTTTGTCTGCTAGTACCTTGTACACATCTTCTACGGCAACATTGTCAGGTGCTACTGGGACAGGATACTACACGTGACTTGTGTAATTTGGAAATATTCTCTTCTCCTACAACTGTCAACTCAGTTGTGAATGTACCATTGTCAATATTAGTAAGATGGAATGAGTGCCAGACACACATGACATTGCACATGCCACAGCACTTGAGTAGTCTCCATGTGATAAGGCATGTTGTATCAGCAATAATTTGTGGGTATCTCAGAGCTGGCCATCCACATCCACCGTTGAATATGGCAATGAAATTCTCCCAACACGCCACAACCTAGCTGACTCTTACCATGACTGACTGATGTTGAGGTGTATAATCTCCTTAGTGCTGAATTCATCCTTTGCCAGATGCTGACGATATGGCTGTGACTACTCCCACTCAATGTGATGTGGGTCCTTGACTGAATAGGAGAATGCTGCACATGTTCACACATGCCACACATGATTGTGATATTGGAGGCCATTACATGTATGAGCAAGTTAGTTATATTTGGTACCATGCAATGGATCTGTCGTGTGAGTGACAATGAGTGGTTTGTATTGCTGTGTGCTGTATAATGTTATACAGGGCATACTGTGTAGACATTCAGAAACAGGTCAATCATTGTGGACAATGGCATACCCGTTGCTACCTAGGATGGACACCCATACATTAGTCTATATGTATTTCTCATTATTAGCAGTGGTCATGTGTGATTCAAGCCTATATGTGTGACCGGTGTGCATACTATATAGATGGGTTTGTCACACATTCTGCCTACATTCCAGACAATAATTTGGCAGAGGCATTCTCCCGTTGTAGATCACAGACCATACAATCTGTAATGTGTTTGTATATGGATTCAACACCCCTAGCTGCCTTATGCCACTGCCAAACCATTGACCATTCCCCAGCCAATGTGTATGTGCCATATATGATTTATAGTCCTCCATATGTCAGGGATGTGGCCTATTGTAGTGCCAGTACATATTCCCATGGACACACTGCGCAGGCTCAGCTTCCAACATTTACTAATTACCTTGAACAAGCAACGTTACCTATGATGTCCCCCCCTTGACACACATGTACGGTGCAGGCCAAGCTACTCTCACACAATGTTGTGACAGTCTTCATTTCTGACATTACTTTATCTCCATTTCCTGACAGCCCCTACCTTATGTGTGGTCCCCTTGCATGCTACCTGTTGGGGATGGTGTTGTGTTGGTGAAAGGCCCATGAAATTGCACATTGCCCACATGATGTAGCAATATATGTAGTGGTGCATGGATCTTGGACTTCAGAAGTTACATGCCAGGGATTTGGGCATCACTGATATGTGAGATGGAGTCTGTAGAACCCCCTACATCACCAAAGATTTGTGTACCATACTTGTTGTTTCTGTGTTTCTGACACACTCCCTGAGGTTAGATTCAGATTCCAAAAATATATGTATTGGACAATGAGGAGACCAAGAATTGTGTTGTTGAACAAAATTTATTTGAGGTGTTTACAGAGTACTTTTTTGGTTGACTATGTATAAAAATGTTCAACAATTGTCTGTCTCCTGCGGAGTCCTGCGCTGTGTTTGGTAGGTCCGCCTCAAGGTCCTCATCCCCATCATCCTACTCCTCCTCATTGTGGACATCTACTTGTCCACCCCAGAGGATATTGTTTCTGACACAGATGTTGTGCAGGACAGCACATACCCGTATGATCTTGCATACCAGTGGGGGAGCATACAGGAGGCCTCGCCCTGTCAATTCCAGGCACCTGAACTGGGATTTGAGAAGGCCAAAGCTCCTCTTCACCACATTGTGTGCCTTCCAGTGTGTTTCATTGTAGACACGCTGTTCATTGGTATCTGGATTTGCAAATGGCCCACGATTGTATGCCATAATCTTGGTCAGCTGCAAAGATAAGAGGGAGAAATTTAGTGAAGAGCTGAGAGGGGCCATGAATATTTCAAGGCAGTAGTAGATTGCAGTGGTGACTCAGAGGTGTTTGTGGTGTTGTATTATGGTTCAATTTGACTGTGTTGATGTACATGTCATTCTCGGGTACTGTCTCAAGGACTTGTACGTGACCATCTGGATTCCAATGTGTGTGCTCATTATGTATGTAACATGTTTTGTGTAGTCCAATTTAGGAGCATGGTCCTCATATTAGATGAAGGCTACTACCTCCTTGCAGCACAATGGTGTCAGATGTGTGGCCAGTATAGTTGTCCTACAAAGCCAGCCTATTCCGTTGATGTAGGCATGTGGCATTACGCATGCAGTGCAACACTTAGTAGGCCTTAGTGGCAGATGGTGGTTGTGTCAACCATCTTGGCCCTCATTACAGATTTGGTAACAGATTGAGTATGCCAGACACACAGTGGCAGTTGATCCCCACATTGTGAACGTGGCAGTATGACCCCCACATTGTGACCGTGGTTGACCGACCACGTTTGGGCCGCCAACATTGCCAAGTTGCCACCAGCCAGCTGCCTGGCAGTTCCAGCAGTCTTAATCTGCCAGGGCAGCGCTGCAAGCAGCACAGCCCTCCGTATTTGGACTCCCAAATCTGCCTGCCTTTGCATGGCGGTTCTACTGCCATGCAAGGGATTGCGGAATGGGTTTGTCGGGTGCCCCCTGGAGGCCCCTACATTTGCCATGCACTTGACATGGGCTGTGCCAGGTCCCACATGGACAGGCCTGTAGCACTTTTCAATGCACAAATTACATGCAGTAATAACCACCACTGGTGCTGCAGCACCCTCCACAATGCCACATTGCAGCTGGATCACTTGCAAACCGGCTGCAATTTTTTGGCCCTTTTCAAAGCTGGGCCGGCATTCAGAAGATTATGTTTCCACCGACAGGCCCAGCAGTGAACTCCTAATTGGGCCAGCAGGGTTTAGACCACAATGGGGGTCTAACTGTGGTGGAAGTTCAACAAGCGGCCTCTGCCAGACAACAAACTCATGATGAGTGTCCAGGTGTCCAAGGGTGTGTATAATATTTTAGCATGATGATCACATTTGGTACCGGTGTATGTCCTATCTTTTTAGTAATTGCATTTTACTACACATGCACAGTGCAGAGTTTAGGAGGGGGCCCTGCTATATTTCTGAAAGGTAACTTAGTACAGTGCATATATGGCCAGTCATGTCCTCCATACTCCTACAGGGGGTCTAGTATGGCATCCATGTACATTCCAGTTTAGCAGTGAATCTGTGCCATGGTGTACTATTGTTAGTCTACAGTACAGGCATGATGGTGTTATGGGCCCTAAGTGGGGCATGTGAGGTGTCAGTTGAGTAGTTGTGGCACAATTTCTCATGATTCTGCCCCATTGTCTATAATGGCAGATACATTAGTCTTCCAATGTGTGCGATTCGATGCATTTGACAGATGTATGTGCAGCCTACTGGTTTGTCAGGCATGTGTAGATGGGATGTAGTTGTGGTTGGCACCACTTGGGTGTCATTTGATGTGGATGGTGCCTGAGTCTTGCACACCATGATTGAGGTAGGGATGTGCCTAGGTGTGCCTTTCTTTACATGCTCATGCTATAGGCGATTGACATGGCAGAGCTGTTGGTGGTTTGGCCTAATGTGTGTGAAGTATACTAAGTAGTCAACCATTGGAAACTTGTAGTAGTTTGTGGTCTTATTCTGTATGCAAAGCGTACATATCTCTTCCTGTCCCTCATATGGTGTGGCTGTTAGTTTGTGGCTGTGTTAGGTACATGTGGGTGTCTGCGTTTGTGATGTCCAATCATTGTGATGTATGGTGTACTGCACGATGTTGCATATGTGTTGTTGCCAATAAGTCTGTGGTCCCATGCTCATGCGTCTTTGTTGTGGTGTATATGTTGTTTGCCCTACAGGGTTGGTGTGTTGTGTGTGTATATTGATTGTTTGGTTGACTACCAACAAGTAGGCCATTGCCATATTGTCCATCCTGGACCGCTCGTTGATGGTGGAGTGCCAGAATATGTAAGCATCATGGACGCGGCCAGGGTACTTGGCTGAGATGTTGGTGGAGAGCCCACTGTGGTCCAAAATGGCCTGCACATTTATTGAATGTGTGTGATTGCGGTTCCTGTATAGGTGTTCCATACCTGCAGGTGGCACCAGTCGCACATGGGTGCAGTCCATTGCACCTAGCACATGCGGAAACCCAGCAATCAGATAGAATCCTTGTATGGTCTCCTGTTGCAGTTGCTGGGTGTTTGGGAAGCAGATGTGGTGGGGTGTGAGCTAGATGATGGCATCTAGGACTTTAGGCAGGTAAACATATTTTGATGGTTGGGAATCACTTGCCACTAGTGCCTCTGTTGTCTGAAATGATCCAGAAGCCAGCATATGCAGAACAGTGAGGAGCTTTGTGATTGGTGGTATGTTGTAGGGAGTTTGCAGCCTTGCTTTAATGTCTGGTGCAATCTGGTTCAGCAGGCATAGAATAGACTCCTGGTTGAGAAGGTGAGTCCTGATGATGTCTTGCTCCTTGAGGCCATGGAGGGTTGTCCTCTGCCAAAATATCCTCTCCTGTCTCCTGCGTTGCCTTTGTAGGTGCCATTGTGGTGTTTGGGGTTGGTGTTGGTGTTGTGGAGGTGGAGGGAGCAGCTGTCGTTGCAGACATCTGCGGCCTGTGCCTAGCTGGAATAGTACAACTTCCATGTTGTCCTGGAGGTAGCAAATGTTCCTTCTGTGAATTTTCCTTATATAGTGGTGTACGTGCCCCATTTTAATGCCTGGTCAGACCCAGGCATTAAAATTTGATGCAAAACGGGGTAAACGTCATTTTTTTGGTCTGCCTCCCACCCGTGCGTCATTTTTGCACGGGGGGATGAATACCAAAAATGACGTTAACTCCTATATTTGGATGCTCGACGGGTCTAGCGTCAAAATATAATTAAGGAGTTAATTTTGCGCTGAATTAGCGTTAAAAAAAAACGCTAATTCAGCGCAGAGTATAAATATGGGCCTTAGTGTTTTGAGCTTCAGTCGTTTTAGTTCTCTCATCCTCCAGGGCAGGAAGTATAGGGTTTTTAGCTAGTAGGGCTTTCGACGTGAAGAGGCAGTGCACTATATCTTGCCTTCACAGTCCATTCCACGCCATCATAGTACATGTGCAGTGTCAACGTCTATGCTGGGCCTTCTGCTTGGAAGCCAGAGAGCGATGCTCAGAGGCAAAGGACCTATGTTATCTGCCTCAATTGCAGTGTATGGTTGAAATTGCATTGAGTGCAACCAGAAATTCACAAATTATGCTTGTGTGCGACAATAGTAGAGTGCCATCTCAAATGAGCCTAGGCCCCCCCTGTTCAAAAGGAAGTGTCAGTGTTTCCCAAGCAATTCTAGGCTGTTTAACAGCCCATACCTAAGTGATTAGGTTGGAGCGAAGTTGTTTAAAGAAGACTGACGTAGGCCGGATGGGAATGTTCAGGAAGAGATAGAGGATTTTGGGGAAGGCCACCATTTTAGCAATTGCTAGCCTATCCTCCAGCGCAGGAGCGGGTTTAGACCAGTTCTGGAGCCTTTCCTCCAGCCAATACATAAGGGTGCTGTAATCTGCTCACCACAGTTCGTCAATGCTCCTTACTATCCAAAGCGGATCTGCTCAGTGGACCACTGAAGTAGGTACTCAGAATCAAATCTGGATGTTGTTGGAACCAGGGGCAAAATGATGGATTTTATCCACATGATATGTATGCCTGTGTAGCCACCAAAACTGGTTATCGCTCGTATTACAGGGGAGCCACTTTGTTGGGGCCCATAAAGGTATATTGTAACGTTGTCTATGTACATAGAAACCAGTATCCTCCTGGTGGTGAAGGCCGGGCCCCTGTGTGCATTAGGCTAGTGCAATCTGGCAGCAAGAGGCTCCATTATAATCGCAAAAACGATGGGCGACAGAAGGCACACCTACCATTCAGAGCAGTAGTCTCCTAGGCCCTAAGCCGATTACATACACACTCTAAAGAGTTAGTGCTCCTCATGTTACATACAATTGGGCCCGGCTTGCATGTAGTACCTATTACTAGTATAGCCATGCTACAGATAACGAAATCAGCATTTTTCTTAACTGAATTTATAAATATCGATACAAGTGGAAAATATGTTTTTGTGTGCTTCTCGTTGCTGTCTGTCATGATTACAGGGTCAAAGCTGTGAAAACTCACAGCAAAGGGAGTAAAAAAAAAGGGGGGGTAAAAAAGCTAGTTTTCTAATGAAGAGTAAACTGTAGATGTATAAATGTGTTTGTATTACTTAACACTTGTTTTCATATGAAGGTAATGATGCGTCATACATTGCTAGCATTACAACTCTTCGGACGTTCAAGAATGAGTGTATATTTATTGGGTTTTTTCACAAACCCAAAATAAATATGGAAACATATGAAATTTGCCAAAAAAAGGGTTAAAAAGCTACGAAATTTATGAAAAATAAATAAAATAAGAAGCCCTGATTACTACACAAATAACTCTTCTTTTGGATAGCACAACAACGATTTTATGACATTTGACTTCAATTATCTCTGCTTTCTGGTTTTCCTGTAGTTGGAAATTTTAGTTTATACACATAGCATCTTGAAGCTGAGAGATTTAGCACATAACAAGCTCCTCAGAAAAGGCAAAAGGTGCAGCGATGGGCCGTCTACAAACAAAACTGAGGACATATTCCTGCGCCAAAGGGCAGAAAGCACAGACGGTTGTGTGCAGTGGATAAAAGCACAGGATATGAAGGGCTACATCGATAAAGCCTGAGAATCCTTTACATGCAGAGCCTAAGGCAGTGGCATGGTATTTCACCCTCACTGGAATGTACTAACTGCAGGTTATTCACCTCAGTGCACTTACATTTTTATCAGAGGTTCAAGTCTGTTGGGTAGTCAGCTTACGTTAGTTGCAAAATGAAAAAAAAAAAACTGCTCTAGGTCAGATTTGTCCATCTTGGTCAATAGTAGCCACTGACTACGTAAATGTCATCAATTTCAATTCAGTTTGTAAATTTATCAAGAGGGTATTCTAAAAAAACGGGCATGGGTTAGGCCAGGGATCGCCAACCTTTTCTTTTCTGTAAAAAGAGTTAATTATGTTTCATGTAAATCATCCTAAACTACTAGTATTATAGGTATTGTAATAGTGACCCCATCAAACAGTAATAGATTACCGGCCACCTCATTCAAGATTACCAGCAGTGATTATCTTGGTGCATTAGGCACAGTTGCCTGCAGTAATGTAAAAAAAGAAAATATTCATAACAAGTGTTTCGAATGCTGCATGATTTATCACTCCACAAATTTCTTTAAATATTAATATATTTTGAAAATACAGTCATTTTTTTCAAAACATCGACTTAGGATTTCTGAAAATACATACATTTTCGTCTTCAACACACACTTTTCAGTGTTGCTACGTATGTTGATTCAGCCAATCAGAAGCTTCTAAATTAGCAGGCTGGGTTGCACAGAGGAGAGCTTTTTCTATGTTGCTGGAGAGCTACTGGTAGCTCACGAGCTACTTGTTGGAGAAGCCTAAATTAGGCCCACCCCTTCAAACAAACTGATGCACACTGAATTCGCCACAGTCTGATTATTTGCAGGCATTTCACTTTGTTGTACATGCCATTTGTGTCTAACAACCTGGTAAAAACCCCTGTCAACGCATGCCAATGCATCCACAAAAAATGTGACTTTTACATTTGAAATAAGTCAAAGAACAGGAAAAGGACAGAATGCCAGCTGATAAATGGCTGGCCTCCAGCTATTAAACTTGGAAAAGGGTGACAGATGTTTTATTCCGAAAAACATAAGGACTGGGTGTTTGTTGTAATGTGCATTGTGGACCACTGAGTGCCCAAAAAATGCACTGGCTGCCACTTTCCCTATAAAACGGCCATCACAGGTTGGGCACCATATAATTTATCAGTTGTGTGCTGAGAGCCAGTTTACGAACACATCTGCTATAAAACTGAGGAAAAAAGTATATGTGCTTACGTTGAAAATGCTTAGAAGTTTACTAAATTCAGGTGCCCTAATGCACACTCTAGCTGTCTAGAATATTTATCTGGACAGACCTTTATTATAACTCAAAGACTCTCACCGAACAGACCAATATATATATATATATATATATATATATATATATATATCTACATATATACACAGAGTAGTTATAGTTAGGACCATGTTATCAAAGAAAAAGCGTTTTTTGACTTGCCTATATCTTTGGCACTGTTTGACAAATCTTCATGAAATGTTCAGAAAAAAAAGTGCCCTAATGATGCTTGTTGTGCATGGAAATTTTCAGGATGATCCGTCAAGCGGGGCTGAAAAAAGAGGGGTTGTGGTTAAAAAAACTACGTTTCTGATAGGACCTTTGAATACGACTACAGCCCAAACCGCTGGATGTAACTGTGACAAATTTGGCAAAAAGCAAGCTGTTGGTATGCAGATTGTGCTTTTCGTTATTAGGTGTAAATTCGTCCAGTAGTTTAGGAGAAATTACATGAAATCCAAATCTGTTTATCTCTGGCTGCAAATAAATCATAAATGTTCATGAATTTTCCCAAATGCGCTCCAAATAGAAGTGCTGCAATTGGCTGACCACAAACTGACTAGAAAGTTGCAGCCGCAATTTTATGTTATGAGAGAGGGTCCCCGGGGCTGAAAGTAGAAGTAAGTAGTATAAGGGTTCAGGGTAGAGGTACCCTAACCCCAGGGGTTTGATATAGGGGTTGTGGTTAAAAAAACTACGTTTCTGATAGGACCTTTGAATACGACTACAGCCCAAACCGCTGGATGTAACTGTGACAAATTTGGCAAAAAGCAAGCTGTTGGTATGCAGATTGTGCTTTTCGTTATTAGGTGTAAATTCGTCCAGTAGTTTAGGAGAAATTACATGAAATCCAAATCTGTTTATCTCTGGCTGCAAATAAATCATAAATGTTCATGAATTTTCCCAAATGCGCTCCAAATAGAAGTGCTGCAATTGGCTGACCACAAACTGACTAGAAAGTTGCAGCCGCAATTTTATGTTATGAGAGAGGGTCCCCGGGGCTGAAAGTAGAAGTAAGTAGTATAAGGGTTCAGGGTAGAGGTACCCTAACCCCAGGGGTTTGATATAGGGGTGTTTCCGGGTCAAATTATGGGTTTAAAATTATTTTTCTTCACCATGTGTGATATTCGTGAATATCCTCGAATATTCAAGGATTTACAAAATATTCTCGAATATTTCAGGATATGCAAAAAAAAATATAAAACACATTCAGACTTATTCACACACTAATTCACTCACTCATACATGCACTCAGAGACTCATGCTCCCACTCACACACCCAGACACTCATGCACCCACTCACAGACTGAGACACCTACTCAGAAAGTAACGCACCCAGTCACAGATCCACTGATAAAGAAAGGCCCTGAGGCCAAAGGCCGTGCGTGGCGCAAGGTTGAGTGGTTATGAGGGTTTGGCTGCAGGGCCTGGCCGCAGTTAGAATCAAGATATAAATTGTACCACAACTCTCATATTGCCATTCAAAGGGGGAACAGTATAATGGGGGAAACAGTATAAATTAAGAAAGGACTCATCCACTTTGAAATCACCCACTTTGAAAAAGACTGATTGTCGAAAGGCGTCAGTGGTGTTGGGAGAGATACTGATGGTGATTGATGGCAATAAAAGAGGAATCTAACTCCTGGGAGTGTAGCGTTATCCTTTACTTTGTTATGGGAGGAGCCAAAATGGCAGCCGGGAAGGACGCCTAAAGTGTGAGCTCCGTGCCGAGCTCACCAGATTCATCCTGATAGGCGCCCTCAGAGTGCTCCCGGATGCCCACGGACACAGGATCCAACCTGGAGGAGCCGGCACTCTGCTGCGGAACCAGGAGGCGCCACGGACAACACTGTGCTGGCGGCGGCTGCTCCACGAAGCTGCTCGGGCATCGAGGGCCGACAGGAACCTGCGGAGGTCCGGGAGGAGAGCGCCGCTCCTTACGGATTTGACCGGCTGCGACGGGAGGCGGTGAGTGGGCGTGCTGGGGGGGCCCCTGACCCGGAGGACCCGGGACGGATCGCGGACCTGCTCCTTTTCCTCCCCCCTCTTGGTCCCCCCCTCCCCGCACTGGTTGGGGACTGAGACTGTGCGGTGCGCGCTTCGGCGTACTGCAGCCGGTGAAGTGGGTGGATCGCTGGAGCTGGGCTTCACCATGGGCCTGCTGACGGTGGTCGCGATGCCTGCAAAGTGGGGGGGAAATAACCCACTGAAGGGGAGCTTGGCTCATCCGTGCCCGCGGGCTAGGCCGCGTCGAGCCCCCGCCTGGGCCCGGAAAGAGGAAAAAAGGGGAGCAACCTCCCCCTGGACAATAAAGGTGGACCTCTCCCCTGCGCTTCATCACTAAGCCGTCTCTCCTATCGAACTGAGGGACCAACTGGAGAGCCGGCACAAGACACTCGGGTGCAAACTCTCATGAAGGAGGCTGCAACCTCCACCCACGATTATCCTTTAAATAATTTGCAACCCCTTGATGAAAACTTTGACTAAAGCCACTGAGTTAGTGGTTCGGAGGGGGGGAACACACTCCGGGGGCGCCTACAGGCACATGCAGACTAGTACTGCGGAAAGATGTGAGCTCCGTACAAGAGCCACACCTGGATGCCGAATACCTCCCCATAGATATCCATACGGATACAGGTTTAGATGTTGAGTAGAGTAACACGAGTTAATAGTTGGGTTAGGGAATTAGTTGGGGAGGGAAGAGGGGGGGTAATAGTTACATCATACGTTTTGGGTCAACCCTACATGCAGGGATTAATGCGGCGGTTATTAGGCACACCAATCCAACAGATAGGAATGGGCGGAGCCCAGAAGGGCATGGTAACCCATAG
The DNA here is from genome assembly GCF_031143425.1 of Pleurodeles waltl. Classification (NCBI taxonomy): domain Eukaryota; kingdom Metazoa; phylum Chordata; class Amphibia; order Caudata; family Salamandridae; genus Pleurodeles; species Pleurodeles waltl. Next base: position 738,473,551 of record NC_090450.1, on the reverse strand, counting down.
TGGGGCACAAGCAGTTACTTCACATATCCCTCCATGGCTCGAAACGCTAATCACTCCGCACACCAATATGACATAGTTACGTGGAACATGAGGGGCCTGGGGGCACCAAGCAAATGATATCGGGTGCATGCATACCTCAAACGGCAGGGAGTGCACATTGCTATTCTACAAGAAACCCGCTTACTGGAGTCAGACTTACAAGAGATACGCGGGAAACGGGGAGGCCAGGTCATAGGCACAACATACTCGGGCTTTGCCAGAGGAGTTATGGTGTGGATAGCGGGTGGAGTCCCTTATGTTCAGTCCTCCAGCAGGATAGACCAAGGGGGCAGATACGTAGTACTAGAGGGACAACTAGACGGGAGACAACTAGCGTTAATCGGGATATACGCCCCCAATAATGCAGTAACTGAATTCTTGGGCACACTCACACCAGCACTGCTGGTAAATCCTGATACTCCCGCCATATGGGATGGGGACTTTAATAGTACACCGAATGTAGCAACAAATAGATCTGCTAGAAGTCCTCTGTTGACATGGGCGGGCGACATGGGGCTTCACGATTTGTGGCGCTTCAAACACCCACAACAAAGGGAATACTCATTTTATTCAAGACCCCATAAGGTACATACCAGAATAGACATAATATGGGGAACCCAAGATATTAGCGCCTCGATCGGCAGGGCGGAATACTTAGCTAAGACACTATCGGATCACTCGCCGCTCAGAATTACAATGAATTGGGGCCGGTAACACACAGTAATCCCTTCCTGGCAGCTACAGGTTGAAGCTCTACAAGATCATGCATTTGCAGAGGGACTGGAAATAACACTGAGACAGTACTGGGAAATTAATTCAGACTCCACTGACTCAAGAGCAGTAGAATGGGAAGCGCATAAGGCAGTAATAAAAGGTCATTGCATCTCAACCACTTGGGGATTAAGACGCACCCTACATGCGGAGGTCAGCACACTGGAAAAGGAATTGAGAGTAATGGAAATAGCAGTGGCACGCAATCATACTCCTTACATAAGGCTGAAAGAAGCGCGCACAAAATATAATGAAGCGGACACCCGATTACGCCACCACCATCACAAATACCACTTAATGCGGTTGCAAACAGAGGGAGACAGATCGAGTAGGCTGCTGGCGTGGCTCCTTCGCGAGGACCGCCAGCGGTCCCCCATAGGGGCTATTAGAGTAGGCGTGGACACGCTGGCCATCACGCAAGAAGAAATAAATGGGGCATTCAGGGATTACTACACAAACCTTTACACTAGTCGCACAAGATGCACAGCCCAACAACTTGAGCTAACCATCTGTATTCATTGGTCGGCTATTGTGTCATTTACATTCTTCTCCCACCCACTACAGCTAAGGCATGAGGCAATGGGTTAGTCCACTTCAGTCACTGGCTAACATCACTGTTAATGACAGCCTTCTGCATGTTCGCGAGGTGAGCATCTACACACAAAAGGCCCGATTTAGATGCTGGTGGAGGGGAATACTATGTCACAAACGTGACGGATATCTCTACCATTGTATTACGATCCCATTTAATCCTATGGAGATTGTAATTCAGCAGATAGGATATCCGTCACGTTTGTGATGGAGTATTCCCTCCGCCAAGATCCAAATCAGGCCCAAAGTAGTTTCCTTAAGAGCCAGGGACTACTTTAGCAATCTGCTTTCTTTGAGACCAAAATATATTTTCTCTTTTAGGTATATATGTTTTTAGCTTGATGAGGGCCCGGCAGCCACTCCAACAATACATTTTTGCACAATATAATGACAAAACAAATGAAGCACTGACCAACCTAAAAGGCTGGCTGCCAGTGCCAGACCAATTGGCATTGCTAATGCTTGTCCTTCATGTACTTGCTTTTCATTTGCACCAGCCCCATGTTGCTGAAAACATTAGTAGTTTTTTGTGATGCCTTAAATTCACCATGTTCCTTTTTCACTCGAAATCATGCAAGGAAAAACTATACAGTAATTGCATTATTATCCAAACCTGGGAGTATGACCACTGGTGGCACTCGGTATTTTGAACATGTACAGCAGCAAGGCTGGTATGGCACACATTCTTTAAGAAGTTGGCACCTATGTTCCTGTCTACAGTATTGTTACATGGGTAGTGGCTGGGCTGCTCCAAATAACAAAGATGTACTAGGTAGTGGGTACTTCTCCCTTCTTGGAAGACCAAAGAATCAACACAAAAAGCAGACTCTAACTGACAGCAGCAGACCAACAGGCTGCTGATGTGGAATATCACATAAATGAGAATGGTATCAGAACTTACATATTCACTGACTCACCCTCCAATAAATTCCTCACAATGACAAAGCAATCCGTGTAGGAGGCTGGCCTGGTTTGTAGTGGGTACCAGAGGTACTTACACCTTGTGCCAGGTCCAGTTATCCCTTATTAGTGTAGAAGAGGTGTTTCTAGCAGCTTAGGCTGATAGAAGGTAGCTATGGCAAAGCAGCTTAGGCTGAACTAGGAGACATGTAAAGCTCCTATTATACCACTTATATCATATGCACAATATCATAAGAAAACACAATACACAGAGTTACTAATAATAAAGGTACTTTATTTTTATGACAATATGCCAAAAGTACCTCAGTGAGTACCCTCAGTAAGAAGGTAAGATATATACACAAGTTATATGTACACAAACCAAAATTAGGTAAATAGTAGCAAGAAAAGTAATGCAAACAGTGTAGAATTACAATAGATTGCAATAGGAGCACATAGGTATGGGGCAACACAAACCATATACTCCAAAAGTGGAATGCGAACCACGAATGGACCCCAGACCTGTGTGAGCTTGTATAGGGTCGCTGGGACTGTAAGAAAACAGTGAGGGTTAGAAAAATACCCCACCCCAAGACCCTGTAAAGTAGAAGTAAAGTGCACCTACTACCCCCAGAGAGCACAGAAGTCGTGATAGGGGGATTCTGCAGGAAGAACACACACCAGCAGTGCACTGACAACGGATTTCCGGACCTGAGTACCTGTAAGACAAGGGGACCAAGTCCAATAGTCGCAACAGTGTCAAGAGGGGGCAAGAGCCCAGGAAATGCCAGATGAAGGTGCAAGGAAGCTGCCACCAGTTGGAAGAAGCTTGGAGTTCTGCAAGAAAGAAGAGGACTAGGAACTTCTCCTTTGGAAAGACGGATGTCCCACGTCGCTATGAAGCTTGCAGAGGTGTTCCCACGCAGAAAGACCGCAAACAAGCCTTGCTAGCTGCAAGGGTCGCGGTAGAGGTTTTTGGGTGCTGCTGTGGCCCAGGATGTCGCCTTTTGCAGGAAGAGACAGAGGGGGCACTCAGCAACTCAGATAGCCCTCACAGAAGCAGGCAGCACCCACAGAAGTACCCCAACAGGCACTTAGAAGAAAGGTGAACCGGAGTCCTCGCGAAGTCACAAAAGGGAGTCCCACGACACCGGAGGACAACTCAGAAGGTTGTGCACTGCAGGTCGGAGTGCTGGGGACCCAGGCTTGGCTGTGCACGAAGGAAATCCTGGAAGAGTGCACAGGAGCCAGACTTACCTCCACCAAACTTGGACTGAAGAGTCACTGGACTGTGGGAGTCACTTGGACAGAGTTGCTGTGTTCCAGGGACCACGCTCGTCAGGATGAGAGGGGACCCAGAGGACCAGTGTTGCAGTCTTTTGGTGCCTGCGTTAGCAGGGGAAAATTCCGTCGACCCACGGGAGATTTCTTCGGAGCTTCTGGTGCAGGGTGAAGGCAGGCTACCCCCAGAGCATGCACCACCTCGAAACAGTCGAGAAAGCCGGCAGGATTAGGCGCTACAATGTTGCTGGTAGTCGTCTTGCTACTTTGTTGCGGTTTTGCAGGCATCCTGGAGCAGTCAGCGGTCGATCCTTTGGTAGAAGGTGAAGAGGGAGATGCAGAGGAACTCTGGTGAGCTCTTGCATTCGTTATCTGAAGATTTCCCCAAAGCAGAGACCCTAAACAGCCAGAAAAGGAGGTTTGGCTACCAAGTTAGGAGGATTGGCTACCAAGAGAGGTAAGAGCCTATCAGAAGGAGCCTCTGACGTCACCTGCTGGCACTGGCCACTCAGAGCAGTCCAGTGTGCTCCCAACACCTCTGTTTCCAATATGGCAGAGGTCTGGGACACACTGGAGGAGCTCTGGTCACCTCCCCTGGGAGGTACTGGTCAGGGGAGTGGTCACTCCCCTTTCCTTTGTCCAGTTTCACGCCAGAGCAGGGCTGGGGGATCCCTGAACCGGTGTAGATTGGCTTATGTACAGATGGGCACCACCTGTGCCCATCAAAGCATTTCCAGAGGCTGGGGGAGGCTACTCCTCCCCAGCCCTCCACACCTATTTTCAAAGGGAGAGGGTGTAACACCCTCTCTCAGAGGAAATCCTTTGTTCTGCCTTCCTGGGCCAGGGCTGCCTGGACCCCAGGAGGGCAGAAACCTGTCTGAGGGGTTGGCAGCAGCAGCAGCTGCAGTGGAGACCCCGGAAAGGCAGTTTGTCAGTACCCGGTTCTGTGCTAGAGATACGGGGATCATGGAATTGTCCTCCCAATACCAGAATGGTTTTGGGGTGTGACAATTCCATGATCTTAGACATGTTACATGGCCATGTTCGGAGTTACCATTGTGACGCTATACATAGGTAGTGACCTATGTATAGTGCACGCGTGTAATGGTGTCCCCGCACTCACCCGATGTGGGGGCACCTTGGCTAGTGTCAGGGTGCCCACACACTAAGTAACTTTGCACCTAACATTCACCAGGTGAAGGTTAGACATATAGGTGACTTATAAGTTACTTATGTGCAGTGGTAAATGGCTGTAAAATAACTTGGACGTTATTTCACGTAAGCTGCAGTGGCAGGCCTGTGTAAGAATTGTCAGAGGTCCCTATGGGTGGCAAAAGAAATGCTGCAGCCCAAAGGGATCTCATGGAACCCCAATACCCTGGGTACCTCAGTACCATATACAAGGGAATTATATGGGTGTACCAGTGTGCCAATGTGAATTGGTAAATTTAATCACTAGCCTGTTAGTGACAAACTTGGAAAGCAGAGAGAGCATAACCACTGAGGTTCTGGTTAGCAGAGCCTCAGTGAGACAGTTAGGCACCCCACAGGGAACACATATAGGTCACAAACTTATGAGCACTGGGGTCCTGGCTAGCAGGATCCCAGTGACACATAACAAACAAACTGACAACATAGGGTTTTCACTATGAGCACTGGGCCCTGGCTAGCAGGATCCCAGTGAGACAGTGAAAACACCCTGACATATACTCACAAACAGGCCAAAAGTGGGGGTAACAAGGCTAGAAAGAGGCTACTTTCCTACAATCCGCTCCACAGATCTGCCCGTAACCTACAAGTCGCTCATGCCTAACTGTACCTGTTCTGCAAGCATTATAAACTTGTAATAATCCGCCCTGCTGAATCTGGTCCACAGGGAATAGAAGTTTGCACTTACTCCCTTCTGTGAGAGATGGACACTTGCTTTGCTATTGCAATGCTGTACCTGTTCTGTGATGAAGCAAAGCTTGCATTGCTGCTGCCCTATGTCTACCTGTCCTGTCATGGGAAGGTCTGTGCTGCTGCGTCCCAAGCTGTATCTCTTCTCTGAAGGAGGGGAGCCTGTCCTGCTCTTACGCAAGAGGTACCTTTTCTGCAATTAAGGGGTGTTTCCACTGCTGTTTCCCAATCTTATGAAAAAAGACAAAGGATATTATGCAAATGCATAAAATGCCTAGGCCAGTCTGAAGGTTTGGTTAGCCCTGGGTCAAAAACTAGTTGTAGGGGCCTGATGTTGTTTTCAATTCTTGCTTCCCACCTTGAACTAACTGTGTGACCCTAGACATTTACTTATCTTTCCTGTACCTCCTTTACCGTGATCATCACATCTGAGAGCACCTTGAAATAATTCAGTTTGGATGTGCACTGTACAAAAAAATGTCTAGTGTATATGGTCTAATACACCATACTGTTGCTCCGTAGGCTTATGTAGGAGGAACAAAACAGATGCCTTGCCTTGATTCATTAATAAAATCATCAAGGCAGAAGGGGTGTGATTTGCTAATTCTAATAAAGGGCACTCAGAGTAGTGACATAATCTAATGTGCTTAAGTGAATAAATCACTTTATTTTATTTTGAAAGCTTGTACCTTAGGTATAAAAAATGTTGCAGTCATGGAATGGCCATGGCCTGTTTCATTGCACAGGATATGATTACAGTGTCCTGTGAATCATGATGCACATGCCAACAGCCTCACCAATAGAATGTTGCGAGACCTCATCAAGAAGTGGAGCCTCTGGAAATGTGCCCCACCAGCCCCTTCCTCTGATGAACTAGGGAATGTTTCCCAATATTTGATGTGAGATACCAGAAGTCCAGAGGAAGACGCCTGATCCTAGAGTGGCAAGATTTGGGCACTGAAACGTGCTGTCATAAAAGAGAAGTGGTGCTCATTGCAAGACTCACTGCTTTAATCTTGCAGTAGGAAAACACCAGTCAAAACATTTTAGCTCCCCCACCTACACATTTAAAAAAGGTTTGACAGTTTAATAAAGGGAGAACATAAATGTCAAAATAAGGGACAAAACAGCCAAACTAGGGATCTCATATTTAGGAGACAGTACAACCAGTGAAGAGGAGTACTCTCAGGTGCCTTCCATTGCTAAATGTGTAACCCTCTGATGAAGCATACCACACTCCACACTAGGTAGATAAGCATTCATCTTTCTTTAACAGTACATGAATGTACGGTAAGTCCATAAGAGATTTGGCTAGTTCTTCCAAGAGTTTTGTACTTCAGAATTTTGTACTTCTTGTATGTTGATGGCTGTGCCTGGAAAGCATATAACACCTCTAATTCCATCTTTATCGTGGTTGCTATCTGTGTTGCACCTGTTCTGTATGCATGGGAGAACTGTGTGATGTCCCTTCTACTACTGCCTTCTGAATTTTCCATGTTCATTGTGTTTATAAAACTTGTGCTGCTTGCTACACATGTTGGACATTTATTTACACTTTCTACTAGACAAAACTGTTTGCTTTGCCAATGATTGTTTTATATGATAACGGAGGACCAAATTATGTGGCAGCGTTGGCTAAAATAAGCAACATAAAAAGCAAATTATGCTGTGAAATGCTGCATTTTTTGAAGCAGTATTACTTCATTATTTTCTCATTTTTACACATAAACACTGTGGTCTTCATTACGAGTGTGGCGGTCCTAAGACCGTCACACTCACTTTGGCAGTTGGATTGCCATCATAGTGGAAGTCTGACTGCCACATTACGACCATGGCAGAGTCACTATGGTCTGACCGCCGACACTGCCAGGTTGCAGCCAGTCGACAGCCTGGCGGTCTTAAGCCGCAAGGGCAGCGCTGCTCCGGATTCCGAGTCCCCTTTCCGCCAGCCTTTGCAATGCGGGTGGACCGCCAGGCAAACGCTGGCGCAAAGAGGTGTCAGGGGCCCCCATGGACAGCTCCATCACCCTTTTCACTGCCTGAATTACGAGCAGTGAAAAGCGCGAAGTGTGCTGTCGCACCCTACGCACCGCAACATTACCACTGGCTCGATTAAAAGCCGGTGTCAATGTTGTGGTGAGTTTCCCACTGGGCCAGCGGGCGGAAACGTGCTTCCGCCCGCCAGCCCAGCAGGAAACTCGTAATAGGGCCCCTGGAGGGATGGCCGCATAGGCGGTCATCCCGACGCGGGACTTTGTCCACCGCCAGCCAACGTCGTAATGAGCCCCTGTATGTGCAAAGGTTTCACTTCATTAACACCTATATACAGCAATCAGCAACTGAATGGTGATGTGCCTCTGGGTGACAAAAGGCCTGCCACTCTGTGGCAACATGAGTAGTAGTGTTTAGTAACGTTTGATCCATTTAAGCTAAAAAACTACTTTTTTTTTGTTTAAACTCAGAAAATTATGCAGAAGATAGTGGGTTATGTGGGATGAACAACAAGTTCATATTTATGTAGAAAACACCGTGGAAGCAGAATTGCATAATTCCAGTGGCTCTGGTTTAATATATGATGTGAGTGAACTCTAGTAAAATGTGTGAGCAGAATTAGGTTTTGGTTTTACATGAGAAACAAGCAGTGTTTGAGATAGACTCGATGACTTTGAAACATCTGAGTTTTTATTCAACATACTGTTGCATATCGGGCTTTTGAGCCAGTAATAAGCATGTTTAAAGCAAAAAGCAAACTCCACAGTACTTGAAGAGCTGGGAATGGATGATGGTATATCTTATAGTGCCACTTAGCAGACCTGTGAAGTTCAAAATAAAATGTAGCTCCTGACTTCTTGCCTTTCTTTCTTGTAGGCAACCATGGGGAAAGATTCCAATGGATGAGAGGGTACATATTGCATTTCGAATGCCAATACGAGTATATCCCATTTAATGGGCTAACATTAACATTAATTGAAAAATCTGCATGTTCAATAAGATGTTGTCTACTTACAGTGGTTCCCAACCTTTTGACTTCTGTGGACCCCCATTTTATCATTACTGGAACTTGGGGACACCAATTAATCATTATTGGAATCCGGGGACCCCCCAATGAGTCATTGGGAACCTAAAGTGTTAATATTATTTAATTTTCTGAGCAGTCGTGGACCCCCTGTGGAGGCTTTGCGGACCCCCAGGGGTCCCCGGACCACGGGTTGGGAGCCACTAGTCTACTAGATTAATGTGAGCAGCAGCAGCTGGAGGTATCTGAAGAGATACAAAATAAAAGACAATCTGCTTGAGGCCACTTTTCAAGGGCAGTTTGTTGTTAATTACTCGGGCGTCTGTATCACCAACGTGATAGAGCCTGCTTTGAACAGGTGCAGCACGGGCAACAGGTGGCGCCATTGCAGTATCACATTACCTGAGTGCTGTAAAGGAGGCCGCCTATGTGCAGCAACATTGACTATGCCTTTCAAAGAGCATCTTCTTGCTCCTGTTGTTCACCTAGTGAAACCTGTCCTTTAACAGTGTAAAGTTCATAAAGTTAATAATTTTTAAAATTGTATTTTAACCATTGCACCATAAGAACGTTTAATCATATATTTCCCTTAAGAAAATGCAGAACCACGCAGGATCACACGAATAACCAAACCAACAATCCACTCTTCCCATAAACTAGCTGCAGGGTCAAAGTGTAGAAGTTCATTATTTAGTTACCCATCTTCAATTTTCCGCCTAGTAATAAAGTATTGATTAACTCAATACAGTGAATAGCTCAAGTTCTTGACTGTTCAAAATAACGTTTATGGCAGGGTTAACAGTCCTCCACCCATCTACAAAAACAATAGTCTCTAAAGATGGCTTTTAGCAACACCAGGGTCATAGGCCCACAGAGGACTCTGGTCCACTTAAAGCTATGTATGTAGGTGTGTGTGACATTTGTAAAGCTGTATAAACGGTGGAGGAAATGACAATAGTGCTGGACCACAGTTTTGGGTGGGGGGATAGGGGATGGGAGCGGATGGTGCGCTACAAAACAGAAGGTAAGCTGAAGAACGGCTGCAAAGAATCACACCTTTCCTCTTATGTAACCACTTCAAGTTCTATACATGTGGTATTTTTCCGAGTTAATAATCATGATTAGAGCATGTGTTGCTTCAAAAAAACATAAAAGTAAATTAGTATATAACGAAATCCTGCAGGTAAACTGGTCAATATCCTGAGTTATTTCTTTTAACCCACGGTATACTTTTCCAACACAACCAATCTTTGAACATAGGCTAGCATTGGACATCAAGATACTTTGATATTGGGGTATTAACATCTACCATGTCCGGGATGAGAATCTGGGTAGGGCAGTTTGGGATCATAGAGTGTAGATTGTGTTTCGGACCTCACTGACACTATTTGTTATGGTCAGAATAGCGCTTGTTAAAATGCTTGTTCTCCCAAGTTGGTTACATAATTTCATGAATTTTCCTCTTGCTCCTCTCTGACCTTTCTTTAAAGAATTAGATCAGACATTCAGTAGACTAACATAGGTTAGAGGCCGACGCCGAGTTGCTTCTCAACTCTGAAAACTACCCATTGAAGCTGGTGGGATAATACTCACCAGAGTGGAGAAATATGATTTTCTTGCGCAGTTACACTGGGTATCCAGGTGGCTGTTTGGTCATTCTTTGGGCAAAGTGGGTTTGAAAGAGGAGAGACGCACTGATGGTACCTTACAGAGACTTATGTTCCCTATGAAGCAACAGCCTATTTAACCGCCCACTCATTTGCAGACTGCACTTCCCTGCCTGAAACATAGTTATGCACGCACCAAAATGTACTTCCCTATGCCCCAGCCATTCCACTACTTGACCTTCACATGGACACATGCTGGTTGAAAACTCACCAGCTCAGCCTTGGACTGAACAGGGTAACTACGGCTAGAGGCTTATTTGCTTTGGTATACTTCTAGCAGACGACAAATCCTTACTTGTGAACAAATGAAAGATGCACTGCGGGAACTATTGCATACTAAATCATCTGAACCACCTGTACGCAAAGTTATTCAAACACTGTACACTGTGGGAGATGGTAAAAGACTAATAAGATGTATATACAGAGCACACGTATATCACATGCATTTGACCCGTGCTGAACTCCGCAAACAATCGGAATCAGATATTGCAAGACCCCTTAATGACAGAGAATGGGAAATACTAAGTTATCTGAGTAAGGAGTTGTACAACGCACAATTTAAATATATCCAATTTAATATTCTAAATAGGACCTACTTAAGGTATAACAGGATTGGCAGAATCTAGGGCCAGATGTAGGTAGGTTGAAAATTGCGACTTGCAAGTCGCAATTTGCTATGCAGAAAGGTGTCTCAGATACCTTCTGCAACTCGCAATGGGGTCGCAAAGACCCACCTCATTAATATTAATGAGGTGGGTCGCAGTTTGCGACCCCATTGCGAGTATGGGCACTCACGGGGATGGTGGCCTGCTGGAGACAGCAGACCACCATGTCCGTGACTGCTTTTTAATAAAGCAGGTTTTTTTTTCCATCTGCAGCCCGTTTTCCTTAAAGGAAAACGAGCTGCACTTGGAAAGAAATACCGAAACCTTTAGTTTCGGTTTTTTTCAGAGCAGGCAGTGGTCCATTGGACGACTGCCTGCTCTGAAAAAATATTTTTGTTTCCATTCACAAAGGGGAAGGGACCCCTTCCCGTTTGCGACTGGGTTACCATCCACTTCAAGTGGATGGTAACTGCGATTTCATTTGCGACCGCGAAAGGAAATTGCATAGCGTTGCGAGTCGCAAATAGGAAGGGAACACCCCTCCCTATTTGCGAGTCGGAAATGCATTTTGCGAGTCGTATCCGACTCGCAAAATGCATTTCTGCATCGCGGAGAGGCTTTTGCGCCTCGCAAACGGCGTTTTTTGCCGTTTGCGAGGTGCAAATCCTTTCCTATATCTGGCCCCTATTCTGGTGCTTCTTCAGGTTGTCCCCAGTATTTCATTGATGAGGCTGATTTTGTTCATATGATTTGGTGCTGAGGTGCATTCGTATCCTACTGGGATGGGATAACTAGTGTGTTGTCCTAGTTTACAAAATGTGGTGTAATTAATACACTTGAGGTCTGAGTACTGGGTCTCTGTGTGCGTCCCAGAATCAACAAAGCACAAGTGGGATTTGTAGATCTTGCGTTATTTTTAGCTAAATTTAATGTTACAGTGAATTGGAAACATACCTACTATAACAAAATGGTATGCTGTAACCGTTAAGCGGCTAGAGGCAGACAGTGCACACCTGCACAGGGAAGAACGTGAGCGACCAAGAAAGATCTTTATTGCACACAAATAGGATGCAATGGTGGAAGCTTTAAAATCACAGGGCAAAGTTGATGAACGTCCCCCCACAGATTCCTCTAACCTAACATATATATATGTTTCACTGTGCTATGGAACAACATATGCACTAGTCGTTGTATAACAGCTGGAAAAGTTTGTTTCACTACCTGAAAGTGGATTTAATGAAAATAAATATGTAAATGGATTTGCGGTTACGGTACTATAACTTTGCGTGCAATGACAATCGAGATAAAATTGCCTTCTCTCTTAATGGAGGTGGGTTGAGGGGGAGGTTTAACATAAGAACTGTTTGTATTCTGAAATATAATGTTCAAAGTAAGGAAAAGGCACACTTGATTGTACATTTAATTGTAGAGCAGTGACAGTAATTTGTATTCCATTTGCAATTTATATGGTGGGCATACTAGAATATACTTACTGAACTTCGTAAATGTTGAACTGTAATAATAAAAATGGTTTAAACACTAAAAGGAGATCAATGAGTTTATGGCACGCCATTGAAAAGACCAGTAAAGCTGCGCTAATACTAAGGTGTAGTTCTCTTGTTACACGATAAACTTTTCCCCAGCCCTATGGGTCTGACTATCCTTCAGGCCAGGCTCCTCAAAATAACTTAGAATTTATTCGTTTTGGCATTGTGGTCTCTAGTGCCGGGGGAGGGCTATTACACTGGTATTACATGAGCTGGGCAAGGACTGCTAAATTATAGAACACTCACATTTCCTGTTTGTACAGGACTGTCCATTACTCTGAATTTGCCAAAATTATATAGAACACTTGCATAATTAAAAAAAAAAAAACACCTAGGTCTATAAAATGCTGGCAACCAAACTGTCCCTGATTGTAAAAAAAAAAAAAAGTACGGGACCAAGAATTCATTGCGAGTGCAACACTTACACCCTTTTACTATATTACGTACATCCTTTTAATATATTAAAGCCAAATTATCGGTTTAGTAAATCCGTGTTTTTATAGCTCTTGTCACGAACTTTACTGTTTCGTAGTACGTCACATAAGCTTTACTCTTTTAAAACTCGTGACTTGGCTGCGTACCTCCACACGATTCTGTGACCCGGAAGTGAAACCCAAATTCCAGGCACAAACTTTTCTGTGATGCACCTTTTCTTTAAAGGCCTCTAGTGTCGGTGTCCAGATCTGGAGATAGGCATGTGCGTGTGCAAGGTCAGTCGCTGCTGCCTGCCTAGCAGAGAGGTTCTGTGTCGGTGTGAGTATGCTAGTGTGCCCCGAATCCTCGGTGAAGACAGCTGGGCACCTGAGCTCTCTGTGGGCCCTCAGCTGGTCTGACAGGCGTTGTGCTCCACGCGTCAAGGAATGAGTCTTTTCCTAGGCCCTGTAAAAGGCGGCTTTAAAGCGCTGACTGATCCAGGCGTATGGAGCGCGCCGGGTACAGTGCCCTCAGCAGCGTAGTTTCCAGTGGTGCAGCCGGTGCTGACTGTGCATGAAAACTGCTGTGGTGACGTGCGTGCTGAAGACGGGCTGCTGGACAGAAAAGTGACGTGGGAAGGAATTTTTGGGCAGGTAGGTACCGAGGAACATAGAGCTCTAGTGGGCTATTCCGCTGTTAAAAACCAACTCACTTTCTCCATGACACTTTTCAAGATGCCTGTGTACCATGTTCCCGATCTAGGCGTGCACCCGCACGGTTACAGCATGACGTGGCTGACATCACAAGCATTGCACTTTTGTAGATAAGGGGAAAAAGTCCGCCAGTGTTAAAGCGCGGCCCTTGGCCTGTGAGAACTGGACGGCTGCTCTGTACTACAGAATATAAATAGAAACTGGTTTGGAAATAACTGACAGGGGATTCAGTAAAGGAGGAAAACATTTAAGAGGGAGATTGTAAACTTTCGATTTGTAAAACAACATCGTTCTTTTGAGGTGAAATTGTGTTTATATGCAATACAATATTTTTACTTCTCTAGAAGGCCCTTTAGTTGTATTTGCTAAACACAACTCCTTCAATAAATTGCAGGACTCGCACTGGCTAATTATGTTAGTTTCATAGGATGCTAAAGCGGTTTTCTTTGGCGTTCTCAAATCCATATTTTTGGCGACAAAACACAGATTTCCTCTGTACCCTAGCTACTGGCGTATAGAAGAGCGAGGTGATTCACAGAATGTTGCACTCGCATTGCAAGAAAAAAACAAGCATTTTCAATGTAATGGGTCTCGCGTTTGCTTGACTTAGAGCTATTAATGTTGTAAACTCCTAACCAGACTTTTCTTGCCACATAAATTGAAAATGAAAAGTAGTAGTTTTACATAAGCGAACCGATTTAAAGCGCCACTGCATTAGCGTGAAGGAGCACACAAAAGGAAACAGACGTTCGCTCGCAATCAAACATATCAGCAAAAGTGCAATTATCCATGTAGCAGGCAAAAGTGCAATTATCCATGTAACGGGGTTGATGTCATGCAAAGCACTCAACTACTGCCCAGCGAGATTGCGCTTCGTAGGAAATAAAAAGTAGTCCAGAAACTGTATGCATGCCTTTCACAAATAAATCAAGCGATTTTTAAAAGGCAAGCCCAAGTACCAATGAAAGTGATGGGCATTACATGGGCGTGGTTAAAAGCCCACAGAGAGATTACAACAGGCTAGACCGCTTGCTCGCTCGAACCTAAAAAGGATGAAATAATGAAGCAATATTATTACATGTGTTGCACTATGCTGCATAATTTGCGTTTTCTAGCCATATAATTAACTCAACCCTGCTGCATAATTTGGACCTCTCCTGCTGCATAATTCCAGTAGCCCTGCTAATGGGATTCAAATGGAACGAAGTCTTTATCAGAAGTGTCATCCAAAAATAATAATAGTAATATCCAGTGCGATCGCGCTGCAAAATAAAGAGAAAAAGTAGTCCAGAAACCATACGGAAAACATGGAGCATCGTATGTTTCCAGTAGTTTACTGGTGCTCTCTAGGAGGGCTAAACACCGGAAAGACATGACGGATGCATGCCTTTCACAAATAAGTGGATTTTAAAAGGCAATCCCACAAACCAATGAAAGTGACTGACGTAACATAGGCGTGGTTAAAATCCCCTAAAGAGAGATTAGAAGAGGGATGGAGCGCGTTGCGCTCGCCCCTAATAACTAACACATTTTAAAGCACAATATTTGAACTGGATGTATGAAGGTGAGAGGTAGTTTTTATTAGATAATGTTATGTAGATGCAAACAGGTCGCTGCTGTAGATACTGCCAGAGAGGTGAGGATTTACAGGGTGTGGTCAAGTTTGGTGATATAAGGGTCTCTCTGGCATCACTGAGTGGTTCTTAATCTTCTGACTTCTGTGAACCCCTACTTAATTATTACTGGGCTCTGGGGACCCCTAATGAATCATCATTGTAATCTGGACCACCCACTGAGTGATTATTCGAATCTGGGGACCCCGGCCTAAGCAATTTAGATGATTGGAAATGCAAAACAATACACACAAGTATGGAACAAGCATTCATCAAACAGATACTCAAATGATGGAAGTATTTTCGTAGTTCAGAAATATTACAAAAAAACATTTTTTTTAGATTTCAATCGAAATGTTAGAGCTTTTCTAAATTCAATTAAGGCCACCCATCTTCCATACTTTATTCTGTTGTTGAATGATAGAAATTTATCATTTACAAGTTTGCCCTGATTACTAGTTGGGCGGAGAACACTGGGCCAGTTGTGAGCACGGAATTCCACACTGGCCTGGTGTTCCCACACGTTTTTCCTGGATGCATGACCACTGGGCCCAATTTTATCAGCTAGAAATGTTGGTGGGTAAAGTCATTCAAGTGTTCCGCTGCAATAGCAGCCAGGCTTCTTCCCCACCCACCCACACCCAGCCTCTTCCTATGGCAAGGGGAGTATGCTCCCTCCTGCCAGGACATTTTTTCCCTTCCTACCCTTCAAAACTCCTCTCTCTGCTTCCACCCTTTAGAGAATCTCCTGCTCCCATTTACTACAGTTAAACCAGTGGTTCCCCACCTGTGGTCTGGGGATCCAAGGGGGTCCGCAAAGCCTCCTCAGGGGGTCTACGACTGCTAAGAAAATGAAATAATATTAACAGATTAATAAAGTGTATATAAATAAAGTGGCTAAATGTACAATTATTTTTTTAAACATACTGTAAATTTCAAGGAATTTGAAATTGGGGGCTAAAGAAGGAATTAGTTTCCTCAGATTGATTTGTGAGAGCAGTGCAGGCGCATCAAACAGAATATAGTATGGAAAATGTATGGCTTATATTACAATTAGAAGAGCTCCAACCTTCCTACTATTTTTTTAAAATTTGTATGCCAATTAAATAAAATATGTTATCATTTGTGTATGTGTTTAATGAATGCTTGTTTTTGTATTTTTTGTGTATTCTTTTGAGTTTCAAATCATCGACAATGTGTAGGCTCGGGTACCCTTCTTCCAGTAATGACTCAGTGGGGGGGTCTTTGGATTCCATTAATGAAACTCTTGAGAACGACCTAACGGTTGATCCGACCACCAGTGAATGAGGAATAACCCTGAACACAATACATGAAGGAGGGTGGGAAATGGATTTGCCAGACAACTACTCGAGCCACAACTAGGGGGATTGTGTTGTCCCTTCTGAGTGTTGCATTTCTTTGCATTTGTAGAGACATAAATAAAATACCACTTTCCCCTATAAAAGCAACTATCAGGCTGGACATTTCTTTATTCAGTACACATACTGTTTTCATTTTGAGTAATTTTCACTGATCTGAATCTGCACACCCAACCCTCCGAATCAGTGCAGCAATAAGTCCAGTGTATTATTTTCTGCACAAAGGTGACACCCATAAGCAATGGGGAACATAGATTTGCGAACTGATCTCAGTATCATGTCATAAATCATATGATGGCTGTATGTAGGGCCAGAGGGTGGAGGATTCCCAGCAGCAGGGACAAAGAGGTCCTTGCTGAATTCATTAGGGACCAGTTTGTGATACTGGGTGAAAGGGAAGAGGCTATAGCTGACTCTGGGGTGGGAACCATGGTAGGAACCCAGGAAGAGAGCACTGTGGTGTCAGGTTCTAGGATTCCCTTAACACTGGTATATCCTAGACACAGGCTGAGTGTGTCCCCTAATGCATTTTTCAGAGTTTCACCAAGACACGCGCCACCTTTAGTTTCTAGATTACCTAAGTTGTGTACACCACCTCAAATTGCTAGGGTACCACTGTCCCCAAATCCAGGAGTAAACCACTTGGGTAGGTTGAGACTACGAGCTTGCAGTTGGCACTTCATAAAGCTAGAGCTGACGAAGATGAGAAAGCCAGAGTGTTCGAGAGGGAGAAGCTAAGCCTAGCTCACCGGGAGGAGAGGAAGAGGAAAGAAGCTCAGGATGGCAGCAATGACAACTCCATCTGGGATAAACGACTCTACAGGGAGTGCAGAATTATTAGGCAAATGAGTATTTTGACCACATCATCCTCTTTATGCATGTTGTCTTACTCCAAGCTGTATAGGCTCGAAAGCCTACTACCAATTAAGCATATTAGGTGATGTGCATCTCTGTAATGAGAAGGGGTGTGGTCTAATGACATCAACACCCTATATCAGGTGTGCATAATTATTAGGCAACTTCCTTTCCTTTGGCAAAATGGGTCAAAAGAAGGACTTGACAGGCTCAGAAAAGTCAAAAATAGTGAGATATCTTGCAGAGGGATGCAGCACTCTTAAAATTGCAAAGCTTCTGAAGCGTGATCATCAAACAATCAAGCGTTTCATTCAAAATAGTCAACAGGGTCGCAAGAAGCGTGTGGAAAAACCAAGGCGCAAAATAACTGCCCATGAACTGAGAAAAGTCAAGCGTGCAGCTGCCACGATGCCACTTGCCACCAGTTTGGCCATATTTCAGAGCTGCAACATCACTGGAGTGCCCAAAAGCACAAGGTGTGCAATACTCAGAGACATGGCCAAGGTAAGAAAGGCTGAAAGACGACCACCACTGAACAAGACACACAAGCTGAAACGTCAAGACTGGGCCAAGAAATATCTCAAGACTCATTTTTATAAGGTTTTATGGACTGATGAAATGAGAGTGAGTCTTGATGGGCCAGATGGATGGGCCCGTGGCTGGATTGGTAAAGGGCAGAGAGCTCCAGTCCGACTCAGACGCCAGCAAGGTGGAGGTGGAGTACTGGTTTGGGCTGGTATCATCAAAGATGAGCTTGTGGGGCCTTTTCGGGTTGAGGATGGAGTCAAGCTCAACTCCCAGTCCTACTGCCAGTTCCTGGAAGACACCTTCTTCAAGCAGTGGTACAGGAAGAAGTCTCCATCCTTCAAGAAAAACATGGTTTTCATGCAGGACAATGCTCCATCACACGCGTCCAAGTACTCCACAGAGTGGCTGGCAAGAAAGGGTATAAAAGAAGGAAATCTAATGACATGGCCTCCTTGTTCACCTGATCTGAACCCCATTGAGAACCTGTGGTCCATCATCAAATGTGAGATTTACAAGGAGGGAAAACAGTACACCTCTCAGAACAGTGTCTGGGAGGCTGTGGTTGCTGCTGCACGCAATGTTGATGGTGAACAGATCAAAACACTGACAGAATCCATGGATGGCAGGCTTTTGAGTGTCCTTGCAAAGAAAGGTGGCTATATTGGTCACTGATTTGTTTTTGTTTTGTTTTTGAATGTCAGAAATGTATATTTGTGAATGTTGAGATGTTATATTGGTTTCACTGGTAATAATAAATAATTGAAATGGGTATATATATTTTTTTGTTAAGTTGCCTAATAATTATGCACAGTAATAGTCACCTGCACACACAGATATCCCCCTAACATAGCTAAAACTAAAAACAAACTAAAAACTACTTCCAAAAATATTCAGCTTTGATATTAATGAGTTTTTTGGGTTCATTGAGAACATGGTTGTTGTTCAATAATAAAATTAATCCTCAAAAATACAACTTGCCTAATAATTCTGCACTCCCTGTACTTCCAATTCGAGCCATGTTGTGGCCAAGATGCCAAAAGATAATGTGCATATATATGTGGAAGGTCAGGATATGTTTGAATGGTTTGTGGGCTTTGGTGGCGCTTGTAAAGCACAGGCCTTGAATGAGGTGTGTAAGGCAGCTGCCTTAATGGGGTGCATGCCTTGGGAAGGGACAGATTTTATTGGGAGGAAGCCTGTGGCCGACCAGATGGCCTGTGAGCGAATAAAGGAAGCTCTTTTTCAGTGGCTTGGTCTCAAGCCAACTCAATACCTATAGAGATTCTGGGGCTGCATGAGAGCAGATGATGTTCTTTTGAGACTTGGATTCATGATGGATTGTGTGACTGGAATGAGAGGGGCGGAGCCCAAGGATTTTCAGTCCCTTAACCAGTTGATGATGATAGAGTGGCTCAAGGAGGAGTGTCCTACACCTGTTAGGCAATGCCTGTCTGATCTGACAGAGAGGGATATAACATAACTTGCACTGTTAGCTGATAGGTGGTTGGCTAACAGGGTTCACAAAGGGCTGGAACACCATGGTTCTAAGCCAAAGGGAGCGAACAGACTAGTTCCAAACCGGAGAACAAGGGCCCTGGGTAATTTTCATAGGACTTGAGGCGGGCCCAGGAAATGTGGGAATGGTAATAGTGTGTCCAGTAAGGAGCATCATGAGAGGTGAAGGCAAGGAAGCCCCTCTAAGTCCAGGGTGGTGACTTGTTTTTAAGTGCTACAAGGTGGGACATTACAAGAGGGACTGTCAAGAGAAGGAACTTGGCACAAAGACACCCATGATAGCAAGCATGTTACATGTGGGCAAACGTACCCAAAAGAGACCAGCTGCACACAAACTAGAAGCTATGGACATTTAGGAGAGACCCAGGTGCTCTGAAGCACATCCTTCCTAATACAAGGAGGAACATGCCTGAGGCATACTGGAGCCTTACGTACTACAGGTGAGAGGAAGTACCATAAGCCTGAGGCGATACTCCCTGGAGCCATGGACTGGTAGCCAGAGAAAAAGGCATGGAGAATCTGCGTGCTGGGCTTCAGACTGAGGTCAATGGCAAGGCAGCTATGACTGACATTGGGTTATGGGAAAGGCAGGGAACTGGATGTCTCTTGGGCAATGGTGTGATTGCCCTTGGCTTGGTGCGGGGACCAGAAGCCTTTATGGCTTAGACAATGTCAGCTGGGTTGACCAGGGCACAGACTGTACCTCAGTCTCAGAGTGAGGCTGGAATCATCGCTGATTTGCAGGGTCTAGGACAAGATAGTTCGCAGGAAAGGGCAGACTCCGGGAAGGCAATGGCTGTGGAGGATATCGCTTCTGCTCCAGAAGGAAAGGAGGATGAGCAGACCATTGCTGGAATCTGAGTCGCTTCCAGAGCTGCAGGGTTTGTTAGCTGCTAGGGGCCTCCCCATTAAGATTTCCCCAAGGCATAGGAAGACTGCCCTATGCTTGTTGGATTTTGGAAGGAGCCCAGGGTCAGGTCAGCAAAGGAGTGATCGGGAAACACTGTTGGCTGGGAGGATGTCTACTATATAGTGAACCAGTAAAGCCTGAGCTAGATACTAGCAAGAGGCTAGTGGTTCTATTAATGCACAGGAACAACCTGTTGTCACTGGCCCATGAAGTGCATTTAGCAGGACACTTAGGAATTTAAAAAAACCCTGGATAGGTTGGACCATCTGTTCTACTGGACAGGGATATGCAGGGACACAGAGAGGTTCTGTAGAACCTGACCAGCTTGCCGGACGAGCTGTAAGACAGGCGGGAAGACAAAGGTACATGTGGTGCCTCTACAAGTTGTAGGGGTTCCGTTTAACCGGGTGGACTAGACAGTGTTGGTCCATTTGGCCCCTCCCCACAGTCAGGCAACAAGAATATCTTGGTTGTGGTGTATAGGCCACCAGGTAGAGTGGAACTGTACTTCTGAGAAGCATGACTGGTGGTAGCAAGTGTTCTCCCGGGGTTTTTGTTTTAGTGGATAATTTCAGACCGGGGAACCAGCTTCACCTTTTCCTAATGAGAGAGATGTGGGAGCAAGCTGGTGTGACATACCACTTCTTCTTAGCATCCCACAAACCAATGGTTTGGTGGAGTAGTTTAACAAGACATTAAAGAGCATGATGGGAACACTGCCAGAGAATCTGAGAAGGAAGTGGGCTCTTCACTTGCCATGTCTCTTGTTTGCCTACTGAGAAATTCTGCAGAAGGGAGAAGGGTTCAGTCCCTTCAAACTTCTGTATGAACACATGGTGCAGGCTTCACTCCCCTTAGTAACAGAAGGTTGGGAAGGAACCTCAGAGTCTACAAAGAAGGATATGCTGGAGTATTTCATTGGCCTCAGGAAGTTGATGTCGCAACAAGTGAGTAAGGCAACGGAAAAACTTCAGGCTAGCCATTCGCTAATGGAGTGGTTCGACCAGAAACCTATAATTACTGGGTATCAGGAAGGCCAGGAGGTGTTGGTGCTAATGCCTATTTGTTCTAGGGATTTGGAGGACAAATGGTGTGGGCCATACAATGTAGTCCAAAAGGGTCCAGAAGGTTAACTCCTTGCTGGGCACTGGTGGCACAAGGGACCTAAAGAAGGTATTCTATGTGAACAGGCTCAAACCTTACCTCCAGAGAGATTACACAGTGAATGTCATTGCCATGGTAAAAGAAGCTGAAGAAGACAGTGAGCCACTTCCTGACATGTAACATTGAGGAATGACACTGTGGTAGGGGTTCAGCTAGTCCCCGAGTTAACGCCTGAGCAGCAGTGAGTGTAGAGAGGTGTTGGGATGGTTTACCTGCCTCTTCTCGCTGGCTCCAGCATTGATACCTGGCTGTGTGCATAAAATATACACAAAAAACTAGGGCAGGATGTACAGAATTTCTGAACGGGTTCAGGGATACATTACGACAGAAGTTGCCAAAATGTTGGACCTGGGGGTCGAGAGACCTCATAGTCCGCTGTATAGTCCTGTGATGTTAGTACCAAAGCAAAGGTCTACTGACATGTGGTTCTGTGTGGACTATCGAACCGTCAGTGAGGTAACCACAACCAATCCCCATCTAATCCCATGAGCGGATGAACCTGTGGATCGGTTAGGTGCTGCAAAATACTTGAGCACCTTGGATCTGACCAGTCGGTATTGGCAGATTGCTCTAGCACCAAATGCCAAGAAGAAGACACATTTTCTTTGATAGAAGGGCTATATCAGTTCAAGGTGACGCCCCCTTTGGTTGAAAAATGCTCCTGACACATTTCAGCACCTGGTGAATGATGTTCGTTCTGTGTGGCCTTCCTGGATGACACTGTGGTGTCCAGCAATTCATGGTAGGACCACCTGAGACATCTAGAACAGGTGTGGCTAGGATTCAGGCGGCAAAACTGACCACCAAGGCAACCAAGTGTCAAGTGGGGCAGTCTTCTGCAGTCTACCTTAGGCATGAGGCAGGGAATAGGAAGATTTGCCCGCTGGATGTGCCTACTACCTAAATTGAGGTGAGAGCTTTCTAGGACTCACTGGATATTGCACAAAGCTTTGTGATCACTTATGGAAGTATAGTTTCCCGATTCACTACTTTGACCTCCAAGATGCAGCCCTGGCAGGTAATATGGAATGAGGAGAGGCAAAAAGGCATTTGAGGAACTGAAGAAGGCCCTATGCTCTGTACCTAAAATGAAAGCGCTTGACTACACTCAGCTTCTGACCAGGAAGTTTAAGTGGTGTTAGCTTATCTAGGTGTCAAGGGTAGAAAGCGCCTAGTAGCTTTTATTAGTAGGAGGTTACTACCCAGGGAGTAGAGGTGGGTGGCTATTGAGAAGGAGTGCTTTGCCATAGTGTGGGCATTGCTTAAGTTCTGCCCTTATTGTTTGGCATTAGGTTTGTGGTACAAACAGATCATAAGCCACTGACATGGTTGATGGCTATGAAGGGAGAAAGTCCCAAGTGGTTGAGATGATCTATTTCTCTGCAAGGGTTAGCCTTTGTATTGGAACACAGACTAGGATTGAGCCATAGGAATGCCGATGGACTTTCCTACCGCTTTTACCAGTCTGACCACCTAACCTCTCCAGGTTAGCATTTGGTTTGGGGTAGTCTGATCTGGGAGGTGCATCAGTTGAGACAGAAGAGTCCCTCGCACAGTGACGGACGTGTACCAAGAGTGTTGTCAAACCTGTGCTGAGCCTGCCATTCCAGGACAGTATGTGCTAGCTTGCACAATGGTGTTTTCAAACATGTGCTGAGCCCAATCAATCAATCAATCACAGTATTTATAAAGCGCACTACGTACCCGTTAGGGATTCAAGGCACTGAGGCGGGGGGGGAGGGGAGGGGGGTTGCTGCTATTGGTCGAAGAGCCAGGTCTTGAGGAGTCTCCTGAAGGTGAGAAGGTCCTGGGTCTGTCGCAGGGGGGTCGGGAGGGATTTCCAGGTCTTGGCGGCGAGGTAGGAGAAGGATCTGCCGCCGGATGTCTTGCGTTGGAAGCGGGGGACGAAGGCGAGGGAGAGATTGGCAGAGCGGAGTTGGCGGGAGGGGACGTAGAAGTTGAGTCTGTCGTTCAGGTAGGCGGGTCCGGTGTTGTAGAGTGCGCGTGGGTGAGGCGTTTGAAGGTGATCCTCTTGTCCACAGGGCATCGGCGGGGTACGTCGAGGACCAGTCGGGCGGAGGCGTTTTGGATGCGTTGGAGTCATCTGATGTCTTTTGCTGGGATGCCTGTGTAGAGTGCGTTGCCGTAGTCAAGTCTACTGCTGACGAGGGCCTGGGTCAGTTTTTCTGGTTTCCGTCGGGATCCATTTGTAGATTCTACGGAGCATGCGGAGGGTGTTGTAGCAGGAGGAGGAAACTGCGTTGACCTGTTTGGACATAGTGAGGGCGGAGTCGAGGATGAAGCCCAGGTTGCGTGCATGGTTGGCTGGCGTTGGGGGGGGCCCAAGCGTGGTGGGCCACCAGGAGTCGTCCCAGGCCGAGGGGGTGCGTCCGAGGATGAGGACCTCCGTCTTGTCGGAGTTTAATTTCAGGCGGCTATTTCTCACCACTCGGCAATGGACTTCATTCCCTCGTGGAGGTTGGCTATGGCAGTGTGAGGGTCTTTAGTGAGGGAGAGGATGAGCTGGGTGTCGTCGGCGTAGGAGAGAATGCTGAGGTTGTGCTGACGGGCCAGTTGTGCGAGGGTGGGCCATGTAGACGTTGAAAAGCGTCGGGCTCAGTGAGGAGCCTTGGGGTACGCCGCAGATGATGCTGGTGGCTTCGGAGCGGAAGGGTGAGAGTCGGACTCTCTGGGTTCTGACGGAGAGGAATGAGGAGATCCAGTTGAGGGCTTTTCCTTGTATTCCGGCTTCGTGGAGGCGTGTTAGTAGGGTGCGGTGGCAGACCGTGTCGAAGGCAGCGGAAAGGTCCAGGAGGATGAGGGCAGATGTTTCGCCGTTGTCCATTTGTAGTCTGATGTTGTCTGTGGCGGCGAGGAGAGCAGTCTCGGTGCTGTGGTTACGGCTGAACCCGGACTGGGAGGGGTCCAGGATGGAGTTGTCCTTGAGGTGGTGGGTGAGCTGAGCGTTGACGATCTTTTGATGACCTTTGCAGGGCAGTGTGTGACTGCTTACATAATAGTGTTTTAATGTGCGGAGCCTGCCATTGCAGGCCAGTGTGTGCACACTTGCACTATAGTATTCTTATATGTGCGGAGCCTGCCATTGCAGGCCAGTGTGTGCATGCTTGCACAATAGTGTTTTAGCATGTGTCCGGACTGCCATTGCAAGCCAGTGTGTGCGCACTTGCACCAAAGGTGTTTCTAAATGTAGTGAAGAACACCCTTGTGTGTGTTCACTACCTCTGAGGGCTGTTCTCCACAGAGGCTGATATGGGGGGAGGCAAATGAAATCACTCCCAACTACAAAAGCAGATTGCAGTGGAGCAGCCTCATGATGTTTCCTATCCCTGGATTCACAGTGATAAATCCCTTCCTATGGTAAGGATGGTTTTGTCATTAATAACTGGAAATGCCACTTCTGGGAAGGGACTATAAGAACAGGAACTTGAGGCCCCCAAAAGTGTCAACTGCCAGGCTACCAGTCGAGCTGTTCCAGAAGGAGAAGCTCTGCAAGACTTCTGCCTGTGACCAGGGCTAGAGGCTATAGCCTGCCAGTCTCTCCGCTGTGTGAGGGAACATAACCCAGAGACATCCAACACCACCTGCTCCTATAGCACCAGTTTCTGCCTGTGACCAGGGCTAGAGGCTAAAGCCTGACAGTCTCTCAGCTGGGTGAGGGGACATCACCCAAAGACATCCAAGACCACCTGCTCCTTGGAGCACTAGTTCCTACCTGTTTGCCAAGACCAGTGTGCCCTGTGAGGAACAGGACAGAGCTGGAGGGAGTAAGGTACATGGGATTCTGGTGAGTGGGTCCCTGTAGCAAAGTGTCAGGAGAGAGCTACTGCACTGGTGGGTCGTCACCTATGTGCAAGTTCAAGTGGGTGACCTCCTGTGCCAGAGGGGGCCATTGTGAAGTTAGGCCATAGTCTATATGCCAGGGGGGGCCGCTGGGAAGATTGCTACCTTGCCAGTCCGGCTGTGGCCCATGTCCAGAGTGAGGTTGGTGACGCCATATGCCAGGTGGAAGGACTGTTGCACTATGTTAATAGGCTGCCATGTTTACCCGTTTGGGTCCCAGCTGAGGATCAGAAGCCGAACAACCAACCCCTCACCCGTAGGAAGGATCTTAGGAACTTACTGTCTCACCGGCAAAGGAGCAATGGACGTTCAGCTGCTGCCCCAGCTGAACAGTGAGTGCTATTCACTAGCAGCATCTGCTGCCGATCCCACAGACTCTGGTCACACCATCTTTGCAGGTGCTGTAAGGGAAACTTGTTCTGCTACATAGCTCTTCGGGCGCTGGAACACTTTTGACTTTTATCAGAGTGGAACTCCTGAGACTCGGACTACTAGTGGGGCCTAGTCTGAATGTCACCTATAGAGCAAAGTGGAAATCAGGGCCCTGCCTATTGCACACTAGAGACCGGACCTCAGGGGGCTATGTGTATTTTTTGTGTATGCCGTATTTCACTTTGTGTTTGTAAATGAATGCTGCTTTTGTCATAAAAGAAAGTATTTGACTGGACAATCATTTATTGCTACTATTGAACTTGCTTTGATTTGTGAGTCTGTGTTCACCCCCTTTATCTACCCCCTCCACTTCCCATCTACCCCAAAAAGCCTTGAACTGCTCAACTTGCGCTCCCACTGAGAGTCAAGTGTTGAAGGGGTACTTGTCCCAATTGTTCTAGACCCATAAAAGTTCAGGCCCCGAAACATCAAGAATAAAAGGCCTATACCCACAGTTAGGCCCAGTACCTCCTGCTTGCCCCGTGGCCCTCTGAAGAGGGGTTTTTTACACCCCACGTCAGCAAGGAAAGCCAGTATGCCTTAATGTGAAGGGCACTGCCGTAGCGTGCTCTGCTTGCGTTAATGTCCCCCACCCCTGACAAGAACATGAATACAGAGTCGCTAAACAAACTGCAGCACCAACATTTGCGCTTACTACAGCAAATCGGTAACAGGGTAAGAACAGTTCCAAACATATAAAAAAGCTTACCTTTAATTATACCATCTCAAAAGAGTCAGGAGTAAACAGGAAATGAGAGAAGGTGAAGAACTTTTAAGAGGCATCAGGGGTGCTTAATAGAAATAAAAGAAATATTGTCTAAATAACACTGTTTTGGAAGAGGCGGGGCACCTCAATCTGCTAGAACATCTAGATTTTTACTCAATTTATGTAACATCTGTGGTGTAAAACGCACTACTTTGCCCTGGTTTTGTTTACAACATTATTAGGGGGTGCCTCCACATCCCACTACAGTGGGATCGTAGCGGGCTTTACAATTTGCAAAAAATGTGTAAAATGGGAGAGAATAAGAAGCAACATAGTACGAAGAGACTTATTGCATAAAAGTATTGACTCCTTTCCGCACGTGTCCAGTCATGACACACACATGCACCGTGCTTTAATCTCTTGCGAGCCCCAAACGGTGCAACAATTCACTAATTTATCAGAGGTTCAGCCCGTTTCATTATTTATTTACAGCACATTCAGTTGCTTGCTCGTGTAACACTCCACACTTTGCCTTGTTTAATCATTGCATAGCTAGCTAGGGGGTTCTGTTATGGATTGGTGCAGACTGGAGAGGATTGCTGAGTTTCCTATGGTTTACAGAACCCATCCCGTTTGCTCTTAAACAGCTCGGACGCATGAGAACTAGTGAAAGCCGACGACGTAAAATTGTGAGTCATACAACATCGAATGTATTAAATACTCCCAGTTACACACCGATTACTATACAAATAGTATCCATAACGTGTCGGACGGACGTCGGTGGGTCAAAACATATTAGCAACGTATAAAATAGCGAACTCACTCCCTATGACACATCGAATGCATGAAAACATTTTCCCTGGTATAGTAAAATATATACAATTAATTATAACATATTTATCCACACCGAATGCACAAAAAAAAAGAAAAGAAAAGAGGAAAATGGAGCATTAGTAAGAGTTTCTGGCAGCTCAAGCAAAATGCATACATGCCAACATTTTCGAAGGTGAAGGTTTCAAAGCAAAAAGGGGTAATGTATTTTCCTCATTGGCTTATATTTCATCAGAGGCAATTTTAGGCGAGAGACGCCTAAAATAAAGACATTTTTGCATTAAAAAATTCGGAGTTTCCCGTCTGAATCGGGTCCGTTGGAAGGTATGAAAGCGGCGAAACTTTAGATAACATATTTTTATTAAATGCTTGTTACAACGGGTTTTGCAGTTTCGTAGCACTGCAAACAACCGCGGTTTTCATTGCTCAAAGAAGACGACCTAGAGTGTAAGAAAGCACAGCATTGCACGTACCTGAGAAAAGAGCTACTCTGCAGAGACACCGTTTTCTCATCTTCTCCTAAATCCTTGCAGTCTGCTGAGCTACTTGTTCTCTCTCGCGCGCTGCCCAGACTCTGCCGTCGCGCGGTCAAGGCTGGACCTGCTGCTCTCTGCATGGAGAGGGGGCGGGCTCGTGACAGTGCACTCTCGGTTTATCAACTCAATGGTCGCGTCTTTTGCTTGGAGTTCCTTGTGTTAGATGTGGCTTTTTTATTTTTAAGGGGTCTGTCTGTGCTCGTGGCCTTGAGGCACAGATCACCTCACACACGGTAGCCCAGTCCAAGGTCTTCTACTGTACTTAGAAAACAGCGAGTCCAAGAGTCCCTACGTAGCCGTGAGACCTCATACACGCGTGGTGCTATTTTGAGTCAGCTCGGGCCTTTTTTAGCCAACAATCGATTGCAGCCCACAACGAGTGATTTTGTTTTTAACATTAAAAGCATATTGTGTGACAAACCGGTATGGTACTGTGGCAGAGTGCAAAGCCAGACCACTCTCAAAGTTTACACATGAACTGGAGCCGTGTGGTATCCAAGCAAGACGACTTTATTATGAGAAACATTTCAACGCGTCCGCAGTAGCTAGTAGAGCTCAGCAGAAGGTATACCAACTACGGCTGCAAGTGTTTTTTTTTTATTATTTGACGAACCCTCAGATTTGCGGGTTAGAACCTTCAGCCCTAGTGGAATTTGGACGAATGTGGTTTTGAGTTTGAGCAGGCCAAATGGAGATTGTCAGCTCTTACCTACAAAGATCATACACAATTAACACAGTTTCTTGTAAATAAAGAACTGAGTCGAACTGGCCTCAATGGCAGTCAGGTAGTCTGGGCCGGTCTGACAGGTCACCGTCTGGGCTCTGAGTCTCTTCGGTGCAGGGCCGCGGTCACGTTTTTTATCAACGGAAATTTTAACATCGAAAGACCTGGTCAAAACATTATTACATTTCTGAGTGCATGTTTGTTCCAACAATGCTGTAAATACTTGGTTTGTTGTGTACACTATGTACATGGTAGATTTTAATTCTTATAATCTTCTTTAAAAATAAAGTCTTGTTCTTTTTAGAGTGAGGAGGATTGCTCCCACACGCCAGACTCCAAGTCTCCGGATCTATTTAGATTCAGGGGAAGCACAAAGTTTACACTGGCACAGTCTGTTGGCTCTTCTGGCTCAGTCAGTTTACAACGCAGACCTGGCAACCCCTTGGTGGTGAAGGTCATGCCTCCATCTTGAGAAAGGGGTGACCGTCACTTATTTTTCCTGCCTGTGTCTGTTGCAGTCTCTGCATGACTGAAACAGGCAGGACAACACATAATGGCAACTACATACAGGGAGAACGATTCCTGTCCATTTGAGCTTTTTGTTTTTTTGTTTAGAGAAAACAAACTCCTGGTTTGGGGGTATGTTTTCTCTAAACAAAAAATTGTTCCAAGTGGGCACTATAAACATTTGAGGAGCCTGCAGCAGAGTGATTATTGGTAGACATAAGCAACCCCAACTTCCTGAAAGAAATTACCAAGAGTCAATTGAAATTTAAAGTGATCTTAGAGCTCTTTGACTTTGCTACATTTACACGACCCCGTGAGTCACGGTGTCAGAGGGAGCAGCATTTAAAAGTTTAACTCGTATAATCTATGCTATCCTCAATCTACTTCTAATTTAGAAACATTTATTTTCTGAAAAACGCAAAGGAAATATTATCAGAAATAAGTATGGCACTACTGTAGACCGACCTACCATTTGGCACAACTGGAACACAACACGTCTGATCTGATTGGTCACATTTGTTTCTGTTATATTGATGACATTTATTTACTCTCGCAGCATAAATTATATTTTGCAGTTTGATAACATTAAGTAATTGCAACCTGCCCGATTGATAACATTGAGTAATTGCAACCTGTCCGATCTATCTACGAAACGAAAACATCTACTCTATACAAATATAGAAATTATAATCTTGTCCCACTGGAGGTAACCGACCATCACAAGCTAGTCACCCTGTGACAGCATTATAAGAACTACAAGAACACAAAGGCTCGAGCTGTCTGGAAGATTAAAGATTGGGAGAAGTCTTCCCAAAAAAACGAAAACTGGCAGACAGGCAAAGAATGACCATTCACAACTACAACAATTACAGAAACAATTAAATTCTAGTTAGTGATTTTTTGAGTTAAGACATAACACACAAGTCACAAGTTTCACAGTTGTAAATAGAAACTACTATATACTCAGAATAGTAGATTACTTCAAAACTTCCATATATTTGAAATATTTTGGTGCTTTACAAGTGTATCATGCAGAGATAGAGAAATCTTAAAACGCTTATAAGTTACATCGCAAGTGGAATAAAATAAGGCAATTTGCACATCACTCACCACACGTGCAGATAATTCCTCAGAAATTATAGTTTCCACTTTCATGGTCTTTACAAAATGTTTTTTCCTTCACCACTTTAAAGTACAATTAGCATGTTCTCACCTTAAAGAAAATTTTAGTTTTAGTTGTATTATCAGGGCCTTACAAAGAAACTGACTTATATGGACTTAGAAGTGATTAATTAAAAATAGGTACCGGGCTGCAAAAGTGATTATCTTTACAAAATTCACTTGAAAGCACAACTGACTACCGATTCGAAACAATATATAGATGAATACTAAATATATCTAATACATGTACACATATGAAGACACACACTCTAAATTAAAAAATCACAAAAGAGCACAGACTGTAATTTCACTTGAGGTTTTGGGCTTTGAAGCATTTCTATCAATATGTGAGGGAAAAAAGATTCAGTGACTCTTTTATAGAGTCAACAATAATAATAATACTTTTTCCATAATTAGACAGAAATTACAGTTCAGCACAAAAATATGTGTAAATACCTTAATTCCATTTTTAATTTAAGCTATTTGTGATGGCATCTCAGACTAAGGCACCACAAGTTCATTGATTTACTCAGAACACAGGAATAGGTACGCTTTATTAAAGGTTGTTAACGGTTTACTCTTTGAAATAATTAGAAGATCTGCAAATATGGATTGCCCTGGAGCTATGCTGCCTCCATACACGGCATATATGCTGAGAAGGCCTTTGACTCCCCTGAATACTGTATATTCTTAGAGACCTGAAGCGGCATGTTTAGACAGCAGAGTATGAGACCTCCTCTCAACTACTGATTCAAATATAGAGTTACAATCTCTGTATAATGCTAGGTTTTAGGGATGAGGTTCTGTTAAAAGTTCATCAGTCATTTTCTAGAAACCAGGATGACTTTGGGTCGGCATAGATGTTTATGAAGATGAAAGACTTATTTTTAACATTGTTATCACTCAGCACCATCTTCCTAATTTATTTTATATGGGCACAGCATGTCTGTAGCTGCCAAGTCTCCCAGGTCTATGTGTGATGTGCTAATCCTGTTCATTTTTTTTTAATTTGAATTCTGGGGCCAGTAGTCCTGGTTTATAATTGAATAGACAAGACGACAAGTCCCAGCATTCAAGACAAAAACCAATGTAGAGGAACTCATCACAAATGGACCTGGGAAACTTGACAGGGCTGCACGTGCATTTAACACCTGATATATTAAATGCCATATTTTTTTTTATTAATTGCAACCAACCGTTGTAGTTTGAATGTTTCTTTCTCATCAAGATGCATTTCTAGTATGAAAGCTACCTACTTTTTCTCTTAGAATAAATTTTAGAATATTCTGCCATTATATGAGGTGACTGATTTCTTTTGCAATTTAGGGTATGCATTTGAATTCCATTAAACATGTCTCAGTGTTGCACCTCTTCTTTAGGTAGACACTTTTGACAAGTGATGGTAAAGAGTGCCAAAGGCCAAGCCCTGCGGCCAACCCCCCACTGCGCATTACTGAAGATGGTGTGCAGTGGGTCATGGTTGCTCACAGAGCTTTGGGCACGGTGTCTGGCCCTATGGCTAACTCCTGTTGCACACGGTCAAAGACACTGTTTTAGTAGCTGTGGATGATGTCATCAGTGATGTCTTCAGTTATGTCATTTGAGTTTTCATCATTGATGTAATTTAACGTGTTATAAGTGATGTCATATTTAAAGTCATATGCAGATCATGATGGGGGGCACAAGTTATTGTTATTTTACCTAAATATAACTGGCAAGTTTCTGTGGTTTTAAAGTTTAGTTTTATAACCATAATTGTACATTAATGTGTTTTTTCAGCAAATTTCTGAGTTCGTATTTAAACATACCTAATGTTTCATAAACAAGAGCTAACCATAATTTCACTTTATGTATTTTTCAGTGGCACAGGATTCACAAACCCCACGTTAAAATATTTATTTTTAGTGGTAATTTTAAGGCCCCGAACATGGGCATGGCGGTCAGGATAGGCACCCCTGCCCCCTTTTTTGCCAGTTTGTTTTTATTTTCCCAAACACTGGACTGAGTGCACAGTGTTGGGTAGTGGTGGCCAAAACGTAACTTTTTCTATGATGGCCAGCCAATCAGAGCAAGATGTATTTGCGAATCAGCAGTCAGATTCGCAAAGCTGTAATGGACGACGTAGAAGATGCACTCTAGTCCAATAGTCTACATATGAACTGGACTCACAAATCCTTTGTGGATTTGCTGTTCTCGTGCGGATCCCTGTATTAATGGTCTAGATATCTCTGAAATGTAACATCTTAATGCCAGACTATGGAACGTATTTACATCAAACCAAATAAAGGTATTTTCTGCAGTCACGTTCTACTTACTTGCCAGTTTTGATATCATTCTTTTCAGCTGTTGTTTTCTGTACTGAGAAACAAGTAATTCTATTTGAGTTAAAATGGGGAATGCCACTTTTGCACCCCCCCCCCCTCTTCTTTTGCCTGTGCTTGATGGAGTTGCATGAAACATGCTATGACAAACCTTAAGTGGATGAACTTTTCTTTTTTTTTTTTTTTTAAGTTTCGTGCAAATTTGTTGAACAGCCACAACATTATTAGCAAAACAAAACATGCCATAGTCAATGGAAAGTCTCACCCAGCCATAATCCACACAGGTGCTATTGCCTGTGAGAGCGAAATGGAAAGGTTAACGGAAAACCATGTATTAAGGCCCTGAATTGCCATCAAGGGGTTCTGGAGACGTCATAAATCATGAGGCAAAAGGTGGAGTGGTTTGTAAGTGTCACAATCCCTGAGATGTCAATGTGTGATCATGTTACACATTTGCGCAGTCTGTAGAACCGAGAGACTGTACTGTTGAAGCTGTTCTCTGCAAATTGTAGCTAACTTAAAGAACTGATTGGAATTACAATGATCAGGCTTTACATGTGTTGCACTGGTATGTTCATTAGTATTGAGCAATGATGAATCTGTACAGAGTGGCTTGGGGCCGTTATGATGACCAAACCCATATTTTACAAGGACCTGTGGATGTTTTTTCTCATTTCTCGTTTCACAGGGTTCAATAAATATTTTCCGTATTTTATGGGTTTCTGTGACCTATACATCGGGATGCCATTGCATTTTGTGAAATAAAAGCACACAAACATGTAATATATAGTGCTAATGAGGATGTGCATCTCCCCACCATTGTTGATTGTGGGGAGATGCCATGACTCACAAGAGGTGAAGCCTCAAGCAGGGCATGCTGCCCTGCCCCTTTTGGCATGGGGCAAATATGCATAGCTGCTGCAGGTGGCCTACGAACTGCACAGTTCCCTGAGTCCTAGTAGGAACCAGGATCTCTCTGAGGAGAGATGCAAAAAGATATCATCAGTAAGGGAGGAGGTTTCACACTTGGAAAGTGAAGTCTCCTGTATCAGTTCCAAGGGAACTTGTATGTGTTAACCCTTTAAATAATGTACTTATATTGCGTGCATGTCACAAATTGTCATTTGGAGGCTCAATACCCTTGACTCAGGTCTCCACTACCTCATGTGTTGCTGTGCCTTGACAACATTTCCCAATGCCACTCGAACTCTGCAGCCTGATGCAGATACTTGCCAAGGCTACTGGTAAATGAGGTATGCCACTATAGTTTTCGACCAAACTACGTTCAACAAAATTCTTTCTTTTTAGAGAAAGCTGTGACTTGAACTTCAGCTCTATGAGCAGGAATGCCCTGATTACTTACCAGTAATCCTTATTACTCTTACTTGTCCTCGACCTAGTCCTTATGTCATGAGAGCTATCCCCTATCCGAACAGGAAACAGAACAGGAAAAACTCCTTTGCCCCGCCCACCCTCCAGGTCAGGTATAAAATCACCTACCAACAGGAAGACCTTGTGACATACTAAGCACACAAAGGCCTGAACTGGGAGGGTGGGAGGGAACTGAGGACTGGGTCGAGAACGAGTAGGACTAAGAGTAGTGAGGATTACCGGTAATTAATCAGGTCATTACCTCTATGTCCCTCATCCTCGACCCAGCCCTTACGTCATGAGGCATACCAAAGCAACAACCCCAAAAGAAGGCCTTTGTGTAGGCCCGGAAAGAGAAAGAAGCACAAGCAGAAATGAAATGCAGTGCTTTTTAACGAATATATAAAAACAGCCAGAATGAAGGTTCCCTCGCAACCGCCTGCAGAACCCCATAACCAAAATTCCTAGTGGTTGGTTGAGCACAGCTCACTCGATAGTGCCTGATGAAAGTGGAGTCCGAAGCCTAGGTACCCGCCCTACAAATCTCTGCCAAGGAGACTCCAGAGAAAGCAGCCCTGGAGGCTGAGAGACTCCTAGTGGACCGGGCCTGGATAGACACAGTGCAAGGCAACCCAGTCCCTTCATAAGCCAGGATGATCATCTCCTAAAGCTAACGGCAGAGGGTCAATTTTGAGGCTGCCTTACCACGACCAGCAACCACAAAAGTCACAAACAGAGTGTCAGAGGATCTCAAAGGGGCAGTAAGTTCCACATAGACAGACAGGGCACATTTCACATCCAAGGTGTGGAGCAGACTCTCTTCCGGAGAAGAAGGAGAAGCACAAAAGGTATAAACAATCAGCTCCTGGGAAGAATGGAAGCGCGAAGCAACTTTAGGAAGGAATGCTGGATCCAGATAGAGGACCGCAGCACCCTCCTGAAACCTCAGAAAAGGTTGGAAACAATGCAAAGCAGTCAGCTCCCACAGCCACCTTGCCGGAGTAATAGCCTCCAAAAAGGCCACCTTACAGGACAGAAATCTGAGATGGACTGAGACTCAAAAGGAGCAGACTGAAGAGCATGAAGAACAACAGAAAGATTCCAAGAAGGGACAGATGATCTCACCACCAGTGCAGAAAGGAAAAGACCTTGAAACAACCTAGAAACCAAAGTAGACACAGAAGCAGACAGGATCTGGAAACAGAATCCCATTGACTCTTCAAGATGGAAAGGGCATAACCCTTACTGAACCCATCCACAAAAAACTGGAGAAGAGAAGAGAAGAGACAAGACAAGAAATAGGAGAAAAGGGATGAAGGGAATACCATGAAGCAAAATGCGCCCTGATGGTTGATATAGGCCACAGTCACTA
This sequence comes from Pleurodeles waltl, assembly GCF_031143425.1. Lineage (NCBI taxonomy): Eukaryota > Metazoa > Chordata > Amphibia > Caudata > Salamandridae > Pleurodeles > Pleurodeles waltl. The sequence goes on along the minus strand of NC_090450.1, from coordinate 738,438,322 downwards.
TGTTGTCCGAACGAACCAACACGTTGCAACCCAACAGGTGAGGTTGAAAATGATGAAGGGCCATGTTCACTGCAGACAACTCTCTTCAATTACACGAATGATGAGCCTCTGTGGGAAGCCATTGTCCTTGGACCAACTGGTGGCCCAGGGTAGCACCCCAGCCCAAAAGGCTGGCATCCGTCACCAGTACCACCTGAGGAGAGGGATGCATCAACACCCCCCTGGCCAGATTCGGTGTGTCCAACCACCAGTGCAGACAAGGGTCCACTGCCGGGGATAAAAGCACCAACTGAACTAGGTCCAATATTGGCTGCATCACAAATGGACGAAGATGCCACAGCAATGGCCTCAGATGAAGACGGGCCCAAGGTACCGTGAAGACAGCTGCCGCCATGTGACCCTGAACTTCCATCCAAAGTCCTAGCGGGGCTGATGACTGACTCAACAATGACAGAACTAGGCCCCTTAATTTGGAGATCCGCGACTGCGCCAGAAATACCTTGCCCAGAACCACGCCAAAGTCTGTGCTGATAAACAACTTCCTGGTGTCTGGCTGGAAATGGCACTTGGGAAGATTCAGAAGGAACCCATGGTCACTTAGCATACGAATGGTCTGTTCCAGATGCAGATGGAATACCTGAAGGGATGGAGCCTGAAGAAGCTAGTCGTCCAAGTAAGGGAAAATGGAAATCCCCGAAAATGGAGAGAAGCCACCAGTGGGGCCACAACCTCCGTAAATACCCGTAGGGATGAACGAAGACCGAAGGGCAGGACAGAAAACTGCCAGTGGTGACCCAGCACAGCAAACCTCAGAAACCGTTGAGAATCCAGATTTACTGGAACTTGAAGGTAGGCATCCTGAAGATCCAACGTGGCCAGGATAGCGTCCTTCTGAATCAACTGGATAATGCTTTGGAGCATCTCCTTCTTGAATGGAATTTTCCATATTGACTCGTTCAGACCCTTCAGATCGATGACAATCCTGAAACCCCCCCATCACCTTCGGCACCAGAAAAATGATGGAGTACACCCCAAAGCCTTTCTGGGCAGGGGGAATGGGTACAGTAGCTTTCTTCAACATGAGGGACTGGATCCCAGACAACAAAGCTCGAAGCATCACCAAATCTGATGACACAGGTGCCACCACAGTGCCAGAGGGCTTTGGACAGTGCAGGAACTCGATCCGATAGCCTGTCTCCAAAACTGCCAGCACCCACTTGTCCGACGTGGTACGGCGTCAAGTGTCCAGAAACCAATGAAGTCTCCCTCCTACTACATGTTGAACCCCAGGGAGGGTGTCTGCGGCATAGTCAAGACCGCTGAAACTCAGTGCCTGGGTGAGGGCTGGAGTGCTTCTGAAACATTCCAGTCAATCGTTTAGCACAGAGTTTCTGACTCCCTGCCGCCTGTCTGCGGGAAGGCTGCTGAAAGGATCTAGAGGATGACCCACCCCAGGAAGGCCTGAACGTCTGACACTTCCGGAATGATAGGGAATGCTTCAGTTCCTTAAACATATGATGTAACCTCTCCTCCAACTCATGCCCAAAAAGAGGTGACCTCTTTAAAAGGCAGACGCAGGGTCATGGAAAGTTAGGCAGTGCCTGTATTCCAACTTTTAAATTAGAGGTTACGACGGGCCGCTGCAGAAGAATCACAGTAGAGAGGGGAAGCCCGCACATAGTCAAAGGCAATATCTGATAAAAATTCAGCCTGCTGTGCCATAGACTCAAGAAGATCTGCATATGAGCCCCTCCTGCATGGTGGCAAATAGGGTTTTGTAGTCAGACAAGAAGGACTGAGACACATAAGCCCCATGCACACCAGCCCACAAAGCAAAATATGCCCCTGCATATGCCCTTTTCACAGAAGAGTCCACCTTCTTGTCAGCCCCATCCTTTAGGCTGCTTTCCTCTGTCATGGAAGACCTACCCACCAGACTGGCCACCACAGAATCCACTTGCACAGAATCAGGTAACTTCTCCCCCATATCCTTCAAAGGGGTAAAGTTTGGCCATGAAATGAGGTAGAGCAATACGGTCAGGATCTTTCCATTCCTGCAAAATCACATTCATGGCATACTGATGCAGTGAGAGGTCCATACTAGGCAGCCTCATAAACTGTGGCAACACTGAGTCCTGAGAGGTCTCAGGAAGAGCGTTGTCTAGGAAACCAATATTAATACCGATATGACTTAATAAGGCAGCATTTCCTTAGAAATATACTCCCCTCTTCGGCCAGTGCAGTGTGAGGAGTCCCCAGAGGACGAGGAACTAGAAATATTCAAGTATAAGTCCTGCACCAGACAGGAACCAGACTTCTTCTTTGTCAAAGAGGACAACGTATCCACAATCAACCATCTCAGTTTCTCCTCCTTGTCCACCTTCGCCTTCCTAGGAGGAGAGGAAGATGGCAACCCCACTGTAGAGGAGGAAGAAGAGGAAGCCATGGAGCTGGGGGAACAATGGTGCCTCTTAGCAGAAGATATAAGCATCAACAACAGTACCCAAGTATCAGTACCTCTTATAGCACTGTTGCGCTTAACCAAAACAGCTGAGCAATCACGCGCTCCGCCCAGGAGGGCGGAAGCAGTGACCATGCAACCGCTACATAAGGGCGGTGTTAGAAACGAGCCACTGTGTACTCCTCCAGTTTCTCCAACTCCAAAACAGCCTTTGTAGACACAGCTGGTACATCCCCAGATCGAGACATGTTGGTAAGGTTCACTCAAATATGCAAAGTTCCAAAAAGAACAGAGTTCCCAAGAGAAATTCCAAAAAATGAAAGCAGAAAAAGTCAAAAAGAGAAAAAGCAAAAACAAGTAGTATGTGGTCACGTAATGAACGCCTGCTCACCCCCTTGGTAGCTTGGCACAAGCAGTCAGGCTTATCTCAGAGTCAATGTGTAAATTACTTGTACCCAAACACACAGTAATACAGTGAAAACACTACACGATGAACACCACACCAGTTCAGAAAAATAGGTAATATTTATCTAAATCAAATAAGACCAAAACAACAAAAAACCTAACATGCACAGATCAAGATATGAATTTTCAAAGTAAAAAGAGTTTTACTATACAAAAAACAATAGAAATGTTGATTTTACACAAAGTACCTGGTTTGCGTCAAAAATAAAGCCGCACGGGTGAGCGTGTGTCAAAAAAGTCAGCGATGCCTTGATTCCTTACTCGCAAGTGAGGCCTTGTGTCGTTCCTTCTTCGGTCGGGTAGGCAATGTGTAGTTTTTCCTCTCCCGCAAGAGAGCGATGCGTCGATTTCCAAACAGTGCACCACTGATTCGCGCAGGGTCACGATGACTTTGACGCCCAGTGACGATGTGTGGGAAATCCGGTCGCACGTGTTGTAAAAGCACGCTGTGTGGGGTTTGCGTTGTTATCAGCAGCCGCAAGTGGGTGTTGCGTCATTTCTCCAGCCACGATGCATCGTTCTCCCAGCTGCAATGCAGGTGGAGTGTCGATTTCAGCCACGAAGCCGGTGACGCGTCATTTTTCAGCTGCGTTGCAGGTGGTGCATCAAAATTTTCCACACACGCCTTCCTGTGGTGGATTTCTGTCCTCTTCTACCAGCATCACCTTTCAAGGACCCAGGGACTGGACAGGACACCATTTGGCAGGGCAGGAGTCTCTACAGAGAGTCTAGGTGCTGGCAGAGGAAGTCTTTGATGGCCCTGAGACTTCAAAAGAGTAGGCAAGCTCAGTTCAAGCCCTTGGAGATTGTTCAGAAGCAGGAACATACCACAAAGTCCAGTCTTTGTCCTCTTTCAGGCAGAAGCAGCAACTGCAGGCCAAATCAGCAAAGCACAGTCACAGGCAAAGGGGCAGTACTCCTCCAGCTCTTCAGCTCTTCTCCTTGGCAGAGGTTCCTCTTGGTTCCAGAAGTGATCTAAAAATCTGGGGTTTTGGGTCCACTACTGGTACCCCTTTCTGCCTTTGAAGTAGGCCAACTTCAAAGGAAATTCTCTGTTGTTCACAAGATCTTGCCTTGCCCAGGCCTGGCCCCAGGCATACACCAGGGGGTTGGAGGCTGTATTGTGTAAGGGCAGGCAAGGCCCATTCAGGTGTAAATGACCACTCCTCCCTCCACTCTAGCTCAGATGGCACATCAGGATATGCAGGCTATGCCCCAGCTCCCTTTGTGTCTCTGTCTAGAGGGAATTCACAAACAGCCCAACCGTCAGTCTGACCCAGACGGGGAATAAATAAGCAGGCAGAGTCACAGAATGGTTTAAGCAAGAAAATGCCTACTTTCTAAAAGTGGCATTTTCAAACTGACAATCTAAAAATCACCTTCACTAAAAGATGTATTTTTGAATTGTGAGTTCAGAGACCCCAAACTCCATGTCTTTGTCTGCTCTCAAAGGGAAACTGTACTTTAAGGTTATCTAAAGGCAGCCGCCATGTTAATCTATCAGAGAGATAACCCTTACAACAGTGAAAATCGAATTTGGCAGTATTTCACTGTTAGGGCATGTAAAACACACCAGTACATGTCCCACCTTTAACATACTCTGCACCCTACCCATAGGGCTACCTAGGGCCTTTACATGTATAAAAAGGGAAGGTTTGGGCCTGGCAAGTGGGTACACTTGCCAGGTCGAATTGGCAGTTTAAAACTGCACACACAGACACTGCAGTGGCATGTCTGAGCCATGTTTACAGGACTACTCATGAGGGTGGCACAACCAGTGCTGCAGGCCCACTAGTAGCATTTGATTTACAGGCCCAGGGCACTTTTATTGGACTTTAGTAGGGACTTACTAGTAAATTACATATGCCAATCATGGAAAAATCAATTACACATTTAATTTACACTGGAGCACTTGCACTTTAGCACTGGTCAGCAGTGGTAAAGTGCCCAGAGTATTAAAAACAGCAAAAGCAGAGTCCAACACTCAGTCAAAACATGGGAAGCAGAGGCAAAAAGACAGGGGAGATGACGCCAAGGATTCCAGGTCTAACAGGCGGTAAAACATGGATGCGGTACGCCAAGAAACAAGGACTGGAAATTACCTTGTAAACAACTGTAGAAGAATCCCTCTCAACTGACTGGTCCGCTACAGGAACCATGCAGCTACAGGGCACTCCTTGAAAGAAGTGCCAAGGAAACTTCACAACTGGCACCCCACACCACAATGCCACGAAGGGGCGCTGTCACACAGGAAGTCCTGGTCAGCGTCTGTTGCCCTCCCCAGCTCCTCTTGCCACTGCTGCCTCTGCCTAGAGAACAAACTGAGAGCCTGCCTGACTCTCAGTTCAAGGCCCTCCTCCACCCGTAGGCTCATGCCTGTGCCTTATCCCTGGTGGCCTAGTGGCCATCTAGAAGCATCTTCTGTCTCTCTCTCTGTCTCTGTTTATTCCTGCTTTTTTATTTCTGCCTTTTACCTTTGTTTTTACATTGTTTTTCTTTTTTCTTTTTCTGTCTCTTCTCTTATTCTTCTGTCTCTTCTGTTGCCCTCTACCCCCTGCGCTGCTGCTGCCCCTGCGGCCCCCGCAGTGCGCTTTTCCCAGCCTCCCAGCTGACCGGACCCCGCCTCCCTCCCCTTCTTAATGGTGGGCGCAGCGCTGTGAGAGGGCAACTCCACCGACCACCTGATCACCACCTGTTGCCCTCCCCAGCTCCTCCTGCTGCTGCAGCTGCTGCTTTGGGAATGAACTAAAGCCTGCCTGACTCTCAGTTTGAGGCCCTCCTCCAACCTCAGGCTCCTGCCTGCGCCCCTTCCCTGGTGTCCTAGTGGCCATCTACAAGAACCTATCTTCTGTCTCTCCTTACTCCTGTGGCGCCTCCCCCGTGAAACGCTTTTTCCTGTCCTTCCGCCTCCCAAGCTGACCAGACCCCGCCTCCCTCCCCTTCTTAATGGCATCTGCAGTGCTGTTAGAGGGCGACTCCACTGACCTCCTGGTCAGGTCTGTTGCCCTCCCCAGCTCCTCCTGGTGCTGCTACCTCTGCCTTGGGAACGAACTGAGAGCCTGCCTGACTCTCAGTTCGAGGCCCTCCTCCAACCGCAGGCTCTGGCCTGCGCCTAATCCCTGGTGGCCTGGTGGCCATCTACAAGTAAGTATCTTCTGTCTCTCTCTGTCTCTCCTTACTCCTGCTTGTTTACTTCTGCCTTTTACCTCTGTTTTTACATCTTTTTATTTTTTCTGTTTCTGTCTCTTCTGTTACCCTCAATCCCTGCGCCGCTGCTGTCACTGCGGCCCCTGTCCCCACAAATTCCATTTTCCGTCCCTCCCACCTCCCAGCTGACCAGACCGCCTGCCTCCCTCCCCTTCTTAATGGTGGCCTCAGCGCTGTGAGAGGCCAACTCCATTGACCTCCTGGTCAGCGTCTGTTGCCCTCCCCAGCTCCTCCTGCTGCTGGCTCTGCCTTGGGAATGAACTGAGAGCCTGCTTGACTGTCAGTTCGAGGCCCTCCTCCACCCGCAGGCTCCTGCCTGCGCCTCATCCCTGGTGGCCATCTACAAGTACGTCTCCTGTGTCTCTCTCTGTCTCTCCTTACTCCTGCTTTTTTACTTCTGCATTTTACCTCTGTTTTTAAATCATTTTTATTTTTTCTTATTCTGTCTCTTCTCTTATTTTTCTGTCTCTTCTGTTACCCTCTCCCCCTGCGCCGCTGCTGCCCCTGCTGCCCCGCCCCCCAGCTGATCGGAACGCTGCCTCCGTCCCCTTTTTAATGGCGGCAGCGCGCAGCGGGAGCAAGATGGACCAAAGGCAAGCCCATCTGCACCCATCCATGCTTGGATGGTGCCCAGCACCGCGGACCCTTGTTCTCGCCCCGTCCACTGGTTCGATGCCAGCACTCTACGCGCCCTCAACCTGGGAAGATCCTCAGCCTGCCAGCAAGCTGACCCCAGGAACACCCATGGACCTTTTTCTTGCCGCACCTGCTCCAACACCCTCCAAGGACCACCCCATGCTCCCGCACCAAGCATGCACAGCCACCTCAAGTGCATGCTCCTCAACACACACTCCTTCATCAAACATGCAGTAGAAGTCTAGGACCTCCTCGAATCAACAGCCCCGGACGTTACCTTCTTCACGGAGACCAGGATCACCCCGACTGCTGCCCCAGACATCGCCACAGCCATCCTGTCACAGTCTCAGTCAATGCACGAGCACCTACACTTCTAGACCAACCCAAACACCTCCCTACATGGCACCCTCATCTACAGGCCACCTGGACCCCGACCCCAGTTCTGTGAAGACATCACTGACCTCGTCGCCTTCAAACACTCACCTCCTCTGACTACATCCTACTCGGCTACCCCTGTTTCCACCTTGATACCCTCGATGACCCCAACACCTCAAACATCCTGGACAACCTCACAACTCTCTGCCTCAAACAACTCATCAACGTCCCCACCCACAGAGCCGGACACATTCTTGACCCCGTCTTCTCAGCAGGGGACATCACCACCATCTCCCACACCTCCGAACACCATTGGACCGACCACAAGTGCATCCACTTTACCTACACAAAGAACACCGCATGCCACCACGCCCCCATACCCCCGGCAGACGCTGGGGCAAAGTCACAGAAGCACAGCGCACCAACGCTGTCAACCACTCCCTCCCACCAGATGCCATGGATGCTAACGAAGCCGCAAGCAACCTACACCAATGGTTATCAAACTGCGCCGACCTCCTTAGCCCCTCCTAATGAAATCAACAGGGCATCGACAGAGAAAAACACCCGAATGGTTTCCGCCAGACCTACAGGAATCCAAGCATGTCTGCAGACGATTGGAATATAAATGGAGGCTCAGAAAATTTACCGAAGACCACACAGCCTACAAAATAGCAGTTGCCACGCAACATCAGAACCACCAAAAAAGCTGCCTTCTAAGCACGCCTCAACACCAGCACTCACAACAGCAAAGAGCTCTTCGCCATCGTCAAAGAGTTCACAAACCCCAGGGCAGACACTTCATCGATCCCTTCTTCCCAAGACCTCTGCGACTACCTCACCACCTTCTTTCACCTTTAAGATCCAGGACATCTATGAAGGCTTCAGGGACCAAAGCCTGCCAGCACCGCTCACCACCACAGACCTTGCATCCCCACCAGATACTGAACGCCTGGACCCCCATCACCATAGGGGACACCCAAAGACTGATGAACGCCATCCACTCGGGAGCACCCTCAGATCCATGCCCTCATTACATCCTCAACCTGGCCAGCACCTCCATAGCATCGGAGCTCTGCTGAACCATCAACCTATCCTTCAAGACCTCTGCATTCCCCTCAGACTGGAAACACGCCTAAATCAGCCCGCTACTCAAGAAACCCACCCCCGACCCTGGGGAGCTGAAGAACTACAGACCCATCTCTTTGCTCCCTTTCCCAGCCAAGGTAACAGAGAAGCCCGTCAACCAGCAACTCACTGAGTTCCTCGAGACACACTGTATCCTGGAGTCTTCCCACTCCGGTTTCAGAAGCAACCACAGCACCGAAACCGCACTCTTAGCAGCCACCGATGACATACGCATCCTACTGGACCAGGGAGGCACTGTCGCACTCATCCTCCTCGACCACTGCATTTGACACTGTCTCCAACTCCACCCTCTGCGACAGGCTGCATGACGTCGGCATCCGAGACAAAGCCCTGAGCTGGATCAGGTCTTTCCTCACCAGAAGAACACAGAAGGTCAGACTACCACTTTTCACATCAGAACCTAAAGACACTTGCTGTGGAGTGCCCCAAGGATCCTTACTTAGCCCAACGTTTTTCAACGTCTACATGGCTCCATTCACCAAGATCATCAGACAACACAAGCTAAACATAGTCTCCAATGCTGAAGACACCCAACTGATCCTCTCCCTCTCCGAGGACTCTGTGCAAGTCAAGAGGAGTTTCCACAACGGGAGGAGAGCAGTTGCCACGTGGATGGAGGCCAGCGGACAAGACAGAGATCTTCGTGTTCGGCTCCACCCCTTCTACCTGGAATGACTCCTGGTGGCCCATTGCACTGGGTAATGCCCCACCCCCACGGACCATGCACGCAACCTGGGCATCATCCTGGACTCCACTCTATCGATGGCCTGCCAAGTTAACGCCATCTCCTCATCAAGCTTCCACACCCTCTGTCTCCTGCGGAGGATCTTCAAATGGATCCCCCACACGAGGAAGACAGTCACCTATGCACTCATCACCAGCAAACTGGACTACAGCAAAGCACTATATGTCGACATTCCCCAAAAACTTTAATCAAGACTACAACGAGTCAAAAATGCGGCAGCTGGACTCATCCTGGACATCACCCGACACAGCTGAATCTCCTCCTACCTTAGAGACCTACACTGGCTCTCAGTCAACAAGCGCATCACATACAAACTCCCGAGCCACACCTTCAAGACACTGCACAACCTAGGACCAGCATACCTCAACCACTGCCTCACCTTCGGCGTACCCAACAAAGGTCTCCGTTCCTCCCTGCTCGCCCTTGCAGATGTCCCCAAGATTCGGAAAAGTACAGCAGAAGGAAGATCCTTCTTCTTCCTAGCAGCCCGGACATGGAACACACTTCCCCTCAAGCTCAGGCAGACCGCATCACTGAAGCAGTTCAGGAAAACCTCAAGACCTGGCTCTTCGACTGAGCAGCATGCCTTGAGACCCTATGGGTGATTAGCTGCGCTTTACAAATCCTTGATTGATTGAACCGAGCGCAAACTGTCCATGCACAAGGATGGAATGTTCCGGGCAGCCACTAGCCGGGCGGACAAACAAGCAGGAGGCCCCAGTCACCGCGAAGCAGCGCTGAGACATACCTGCAGACAAGACGGGAGGCCAGCGCTATCCCGCCATTACTCGTTGCTCCCACAGAGGTCACAGGGTCCCCTAGAGCCTCACAAAAAGGGGAGCCTGGCAACAAGATGGAGGCAAAGTCCAGCAGTCACCTCAGTGTCACCTGTGAACCTGTTCCGAACATGAAACAACAGAATATCTTTCTATTGGTAGGTGGTTTTATGCCTGACCTGGAGGTTAGGTGGGGCAAAAGAGTGTTTCCTGTTTTGTTTCCGTTTCAGATAGGGAATAACCCTCATGATGTAAGGACTGAGTTGAGGACGAGGGACGCAGAGATAAACAGAAGCCCTCGTTATGAGATGCCTGAAATTAAGGAATGGACATACTGTTCTCATTCACTTCAGACCAAGAGGGAACAAAGTGAAAGGAATGCAAAGAATGCAGCACTCTCAGTCTGAGTAATTAATTTATTAAGGCACTTCCCAAGTTTCATAAACGAAAAGAATAACGTGAGCTTTTATTTCAAATGCAGAAACACATGCAATAATTACAGCAGCAGGATAAATAATAATCAAAGAAATAAAGAAAATGCAATACTTCAACAATGAATATAATATGTATATGGTGACTACGTATTCATGCATGTGCACCGCAAAGCTAAAAATAAGAATAAAAAATGCATCACCATGGGGCTTGATTCCGACATCATCCCTTGTCTGCAAGTTCAGGTTGTGGAACCCTGGACAACCGAAACAAGAGGGAGAACACCCTCAATGGGATTATTTTCGGGGCAATGTGTCCATTCTCAGTTGAGTTCCTTCTTTTCCCAGTTGTCAAGCTTCCCCACCTTATATACTTTAAACAAGCTTAAGAGGAAGGTTCTAGAAACCCCCCTCCTGTTGAGTAAATTGTTGTTCAAATGCTGGCAGTATCAGGCCAGTGTTGAAAGAACACTCTAGAGACTTTCCAGATCCCAAGGTGTACTTCCAAGACCGAGTTGTACCCTGCTCTACCCTAATCATTCTCATGTTATGTTCCTGTCCATGGTGAGAAAAAGCAAAAACACGTTAACAAGCTGTGCGTGGAAAAATACCTGCGCCATCAATGTCCCAGCGTTTGAAGCTAAGCTAGGCACAAAATGGAGTCAGTGTTTAAGACGGAGTCGTGGTTAAATACAGATAGCATTACACATACCAGAGCCATTGATTCTGATTCTGGATGGTCTCCCCTCTTTTAATTCCTAGGATCATGAGTTAAAGTTCCTGAAATGGGGTAATAACTTGTCAGCCTCGTAGATTCCCGGGGATTTTGTTCCCACATTTGCGATCTGCTTTAAATGGGTGGTTGTCAGTTGCATGGCAGGCACCCCCAGGGCTGCAGCAGGGAGTGTACCATGCTCCTGTAGTGCTGTGGGAGGTGGGTAGCTGATGCCATTCTTAGTGATTCAGATCTCTGATTTCCCCTCCCTAACTCTGTCTTTTCTCTGCTGCTAAAATACAGCCTGTTGTTCTCATAAATGGTAATTTTAAGTGCAGGAGCATTGGCACCGTCAGAATCGGCTGGGACACCATCCCACTCTAGGATACCGCTCCCTTGGGCTCTAAAGGAGGGTAGTAGTGTTCTGAAATGCCTGCCTCTCAGCTGCTGCTGGAGTTTCTAACCGACCTTACTGCATCTCGCTTTCTGTTTCCTTATGAGAGGTTTTAGCAAAGTTAAAACTGGCCATATAGCACAAAGGTTGCTCATTTATGTCATGACAAAACTTTCTCATGATACCATCTGGATGAGAAGCCACAGCGATCTGTGTTCTTCCGCAGACATTTTCGATAAAAGCATTATAGGTCCAGAGTTTGCATGGTGTAATTTCCAGGGATGTCATCATTATGCTGCTTAACAACTTGATAAATACTACCACATTTTTGTCCTTTAAAACCGACCCTTACTAAAGAGTGACGCATCATGACGTAAAAAATGTCTATTTACTAATCTTTGTGTGGCCTTGGACTTTGTAAAGGCCACATGCTTGCCTCTGAATGGTATTGCCTTGTGCGAACAGGCGCACAAACTTTATTAAGAGTGAGCCTTAGTGGTGACAGGTATCGGAAACACCAGGCCATAGCAGAGTAATGAACCATGTGAGCACTTATGCAGTGCGAATGGCAGTGCACTCTGCTTTCGGGTGCAAAGTGAATTTTTGCTTGAAAAGTTGATGTGCACACATCACTAAATGCCTTAATGTTACAGAGCACCACGCCCTTGCAAATATACGCAAAGAAATCATAATGGGGCGGGAACAGTGTTAACACACCAAGGCTTCCACGCAAAGCAAGTTATACTTGGGTAACATGACCTGGTTTTTGCACGGAATCCTAATGCCAAATTAAACCAACCACAAACAATGGACAGACAGAATGTTGTGTAATATTTTCATGAGTAACATGTCATTTCTGCAGATTACATTATTATTTTTGGCAGCATGCCCTTGGACGGTTGTCTTCACCTGAACAGTTGTACTGAAGTCTGTGTCTCTAGTGCAAATTTCATAAATTCCACCGCTTTCTTACTCTGGCTCCTGGTTAAGGCCTCTATCTATAGTGGCGCAGTGGTGAAAACAAGATGGGTTTGAATCAGTCGCGGCTGGCAACGGGGCAAAGTGGCAGAGCTGGGGGGACACAACAAAAGTAAAAAAATATATATATATAAAAAAAACTTAACCCCACCGCCGCTCTCTGCTGCTCTGCAGGCACAGGCTCCCAGCCTGCCCTGCGGCCAATCCTGATGCTGCTCAGAGCAGCGTTACGATTGGGTGGAGCGTCCTGGCTGGGCGCTCCGAGGCAGAGTGGAAGTCTCGGCCTGCTCTCTCCACCTGGCAGCACAGTGCCGGTTTAGAGAGAGCCCTGTGCGCATGTGTGTTTGGCTGTCCCGAGATGGCCAACCAAACATACATGCGCACTGAGGGGAGTGCTGTGCACTCCCCTCCATGGCTGTCATTCTCCCATGGCCCCGCCCCTTTCAAAATATCATTTTATTTTTAAAGGTTTACAGCAGCAGCAGCTGCTGCTTCTTGCGAGGGGTGGGGGGGCAACGCTCCTCCGCCACAGCGGAGGCGCCACCACTGGTTTGAATGCTACCTGAGCGATTGCTACTGGTTAGACTATTTGCAAGCATTCATCCCAATCATTGTAGTTGTTTGATTGCCAGTAGTATTCCTTGAAACTTGAGACTAGCACAGTTTAAGAAGCCTACTGCTGCTAATGATGTGAATTCCAAAACGTAATACATTTGCACCCATTAAAGGAGTACGTCTGTGGGTACAGATATATATATATATAATTTAAGAATTCAACCCACAGAACGAACAAGTTAAAACAAGAAAAACTGAGAAAGACATAACACACCCAACTCAGGGTCCCCAGACCTAACTACAGAAGCAAGATTGCATTTGAGGGGTGTCACACTCAGATCATCCCTGCTGAAGCTACACCACTACCTGTCCCACATATGCCTGGAAATTCATGACTATGGTGACATACAACAGAACGCCCTGGAGTCCCTGTCCTAGGATCACTTATTTTGAATGTATTTATATTGCGCATGCTCTTCTTTGTCTCTGTAACAAGAAACCTTGACGGTAGAGTTTTCAAATTGGTGCGTGCGTACAAGGCTCCATGTTTTCAGACCTTGCCTTTTACAGATCAATTTATTAAGTGACTGATGGCCCATGTACTATACCCAAGTGACAAATAAAAGGGGATGCGCAGACAAATTAATAGAGCGAACCAAGCCAGAGTGTGCCATGAGTCTGACTTGGCTGTAGCTGAGCCATGAAAACATAAAACCCTAAGGCCCATATTTATACTTTTTTTGCGCCGCATTTGCGACGCTTTTTGACGCAAAAACGGCGCAAACTTACAAAATTCAATTGTATTTTGCAAGTTTGCACTGCTTCTGCGTCAAAAAATGAAGCAAATGCGGCGCTAAAAAAGTATAAATATGGGCCTAAATGTGGCCTATATTCTTATAGATGGAGCCACATTATAGTCTATTAAATCAAGCATAAGAGGTGCTTGTGCAGAGCACATCCTGAACTCAAGAATTTGAAAGTGCACTCACAGGTGATACAGAAAAAGGAGGCTCTGTGTAATGAAATGTTTGCAGAGAATCACACAATGTGTACAAGCAGGAAAGCAGTATTAATTCCAGGTTATCTGGTTTTGCATGTTGAAATTCATCCACCACCAGATGGGTAACTCTGCCTCGCTGTCTCATTTTTACATCAAAGGTCACTGTTTTGTCTCTCATTCTTGGCTGAGGACTAGAAAAACCAACAGAGGGATAGAAGACTGACTACTGAGCCAAGAATGGATTTATTTAATGGGTGTCACACCCCAAGCACGCCCCCTGAAGCTACGCCCATGGCCGCAGGTCAGTAGAGCGTCAAGCTAAAACGGCCTTTTCAGAGTGAGTGCAGCCAATGAGTTAATTTGCAAATAATTGCTGCACTTTTTTTAAAATTTCGTGCAACGGACCGCTTTACTACATCAACCACCGCTCCGTCCGGCGATTATTAATAAAATAACTCAGTCGTTGTCTGACCTGCACACCTGACACATTTCTTGTGAGCTTGTTTGGCACATTGGCGCACCGGAAACAAGGCCTGGAGTGCAAATAGCAGGACATCTGGGCTCTGGGACATTCATTAGCGAACAGCCAAGCATTGTCCTCGGTGTCCAGGACCGCTGGCTTTCACTTTTCAAGGACACACGCTTATGAACTGATAAGCGTTCTGCAACTAGGTAAGCCTTTAACTACATCCCTCCACAAACTATTCGAAGAGGAGTGGCCTCAATGCAAAAGCTTGTAGTAGCCGATGAAAGGGAAGGGTTAAAGCGTGAGAGGGACAGGAGTTTGGGGGAGGGGAGAGACAGGTTCCCAGACCTACAAATGTTAATGTCTTCATCCTCAACGTGCACAGGCACTAGCCCAGTTGACAACCTTAGGGTTAAAGATGAGCAAAGAAGGATGCCCCAGGTCTGCTTTGGGCATAGCTGCCAAGGGTTCAGATTGCTATGCGTGACATTTTCATAATTTCAGTATGATTTTGAGTGACATTTCAACGACTATGAGTGTCACTATCTCACGAGCAAAATCAAGTAATGAAGACGAGGGAAGCGTATAAATATCAGAAATTACGCCCATATGCGACTGAACCACAAGTAACTAAAGGATCGCTGTCACAAAAGCAGCAACCCAGTGAGCTATCTACATTAAATACAGTTCTGTAATATGCTGGTAGACTTTCTTTGCAGCAGTCATATTAAGCCTCTGTTCTACTTAATGGTGCGAGCACAGTTGCCAAGTTTTCAGATTTCTTATGTGTGACATTCTCATGGTTTTTATATATACTTATGAGTGATATTCAACAACCAAATGGGTATAACTTAGGGCCATATTTCCAAGAAAGTGGTGCATCATTAGTGATGCAATGCTTTTTTTTTCACCTCCCCTTGCGACCCCTAACGCCACCATGGTAGTGCTGTATTTACAATACGGCGCACCATGGCGCATGTTAGGGGCAATAGCGTAATTTTTTTATGCTATTGTAACGCTATACTGGATTGGCGTAAAAAAAATGACACTAATCCAGTATAGTGTTAAGAGGCCCAATGAAATCAATGGGAGCCTCATTTAACGCCTACTCTAAGCAGGCGTTAAAAAAGATGCTAGAAATGGTGCAATGGAATCCTGTAGATTCCATTCTGCCATTTTTAGCGACTCTCTAGCGAGAGAATGCCCCCTTTGCATACATCATGCATATATTATGCATGATGTGGCGCAAGGGGTTTACAAGGGCCTTGTAAATCTGGCCCTTAGAGTGACAGTTTCCCGCGACCAAAGCCAAACACTTAAGTTCATGTAAACAGATAAATGTCAGAAATTGTTGCCATCTGAGCAACAAGAAGCTCCAAAAAGAACTTGAGACTGCTGCAAAGCACTTGAAATGGAAGGGCACACTAACCTGATCCCACCAGGATTCACTGCCTTTTCCTTCTGGGTACACAGACCTGATGTGCGTGATTGTGATGCACTCTTAAACCTTATTGTAATCCTCCTTAAGAGGTGCCAACACTATTCTTCAGTTTTCTGCCAATCACATATAATCCTTCTAAACATTCTTATCTGAAGTGCTCATACTAACTTGCAGAATCTCCTCACACCCTACATGATTTTACACCTGTTTTGCAGTACAGCAGAAAAAATTCTGACATGATTTGTCTCTAAACAGTGTAAAATGGCCAGGCCATGTAACTGGACTATGTAAACAGTACGTTGTAGCACAACTTGAAATCCAACTCCTGAGTTTCCTCATTGCTTTACAGAGCGACAGGACATTACATCAGGAGTGGCTTGCGGGACGTGGAGGGCGGGGGTGGCACGCGAGTGGGGGATAAACATTAAAATAAATTACATTAAAAAAACACCTTGCTCCTCGCTGCGCCCGCACCGCTCCTCTCCTTCCTCTAACTGCAGGCACAGGCTTCCAGCCTGCCCTGCGGCCAATCCTGACGCTGCTCAAAGCACCATCAGGATTGGCCAGGAGCACCCAGCCAGGGTGCTCCCAGGCAGACTGGGAGCCTGTGCAGGCTCTGAGAGAGCCCACTGCGCATGTATGTTTGGCTGGCCCAAGACGGCCGGCCAAGCATACATGCGCTCTGAGGGGGAGTGCTGTGCTCTCCCCCTCACTGCTCGTCACCCCCGTGGCCCGCCCCTTTAAAAGAAAAGGCTAATAAACAAATATTATTACCCTTTTTTTTGGTTTTGCAGCTGCTGCTGCTGGCGGGCTTGTGGGAGGGGGCGACGCTCCTCTGCCCTAATGGAGGAACCGCCCCTGCATTACATGTTGTCTCTCCAAACATCACAGACTCTCTTAGAGCTAAGCTAAGATCTAAGCTTGCCTGAGGCTCCTGAATGAACCGCTATAGCTGCAGTATGTGGACTTGTTCTGCCGACAGTTGCTGCAGATGCTCTGCAGTCTCAGTTTTTGGTCTGGACACAACGCTCGTCTCTCTCTGGGTCCACGGGGTAGCTGCTCAGAAAGATGAGACTCCAGCACTGACTCAGACTGAATTTTTCGTAACCTCAGAGCTGTCCGTATCCATGACAGGCTTATAGTCTGAGCCGTGCCTTTTAAAACCGGCACAAACAAAAGCAGTAGCAGTGTGCACCCCTCAAAACACATTGAGGCCAGGGTACCATGTTTCAAGTCATGACTTGGTTGTTTACTGGCGGCCCAATGTTTTACTGGGATGGCCGGGTTGCATGATTTTGCAAAATTAAACATCCTGCCTGGTGCCAGTTATGCGTGCCTATGACCCTATCAAGGCTCGCTACCACACAGAGTGCAACAAAACTGAAAAATAATTTATTTTTATGCTAACAAACCTTTTTAGAAAATTGGGGGTTGCTATAATTGTTAGGGAGTGACGAAAATGCACAAATAATTCTAAACCATAAATGTCCAAACAAACCGACAAATACTCTTAATGTATTAAAAAAATATATATATATTCACAAACCCACAATGAAATACAATTTGCATCTAATCTTTCATCAATGTTAAAAACAGTTTAAACAAAATAGGCCTTTCCTTTTTGTACCCATGTCGTTGGGCCCATGCACAACCACTTTTTCATAAATATCCCTCGTACATGATCATATAAATAAAAACAATAAAAACATATGTCCAGATGCTCATAAAAGTACTATCAAAGCACTATCCAAATTATTGTGGACACAGCGTTTCAGTGGTATTTGTGATGTTCACCCCACCTTCTTCAGGACACTGATACATTAAAACAATACACATATCTAAAAAAAACAAAAATATGATGCAATATATCAGTTTTCAAACCAGATATAAATAGTTACATAAATCTATATACAGTTTGGACATATTGTTTACTGTTATTCATCACTCCCTATAAAATTATACAAAAAACCTCCCCCTTATCCAAATTTATTAAAAAGGCAAACATCACTTTCTTTCTATATCATTCACATGCTGTCACTGCACAAAGCCCCTCTTAAATGTATACATGTCTTCTATATATTATCACCTTTTCTATGTACGTCTGTAATCCTATTGTTACCTAGAAAAGTGCCTGGGAATTAGGCGCCTCATATATTGCCCAATGCACTTTTTAATGTTATTGCTCTAGGTTTATCAAGAACAATGAATCATGTCTAATCCCTTTATTGCCTACTCACCTGCCCCCGTTGATGTTGGGCATTTAGGCCTGGAGGGTGGACTTCAAAACCTTATTTTCGCTTCTCAGATTTATAAGCAGCTTATATCATGCTCATTCAAAGTGATCGTCCCGACTGTGCTAAACCCTGATTTTCTGAAGGATATATTCTCTTCAAGGAAAAATAACCTATATTATCCCTTCAGTATTCTACCCATCTCTATTACCTTCCTAGTATTATTTAAACTGTCTAAGACTCACCCAAAACCCTATGAAATAGGGCTCACTTGGATGAAACCATGTCGTCACACCTTGCCTTCACAATCCCATATGTCCCAACTCAATTATTATTCATTAAGGGTACATTCCATCTATAGAGATTACATAAAATATATCTTCAAAAATGAAATCATTATGCATTCTCTCTAAATATTACCTGCACTATCTAGAACTCGCCGCGCTTCAATCCCTAATCAGGTTCACTTAAACAAAATTACGTCTCCTACTCCTCTCGTCCCTGAAACACTATGATCAAATTTGGTTGGTCCAATGTGCCCTTTCTTTAATTTCAGGCCACTCCACGGAAAATATATAGAATTTTATCAAGTCATTTCATCCATATAATTAGCTAGATTCTACCTTACTGCATGCTATCACTCCATGCATGTATATTGCTATATGACTTATTGTTTTAGACCACTTGACCCGCCGGGGGCCCGTTTTTATCCCCCCTCACTATTCTTGGCATTCTATGCTCCAACAGCCTCCCAATTTAATTTGGCTTTGAGACTTCTTTCTCAAACTATTGAAGTCCTCCCTGTGGCACTACCCTCACTTTAAAATCCACAATAGTGGTTACCTGCTTCTCAGACTACTCTCTACTTTATACAACTACAACCTATCACAGAAATACTATTGTATTGGTTTGACATTTCCCCAACTACATGCCGCTTTTAAAATACTTAGGCCCAGATTTAAGAGGGCCTAGCGCCATTCTAGCAACACATTAGCATCATTTTTATGACGCTAATGTGGTGTTAGATGGCCAAAAATGCTGCGCCATATTTACAAAGTGACGCAATGCATGCATTGCGCCACTTTGTAACCCTTTGTGCTTACATTATGCTAAGGCGTGCAAGAAAAATGGTGCTGCACTAGGTGCAGAGCCACTTTTTTTTAAATATGCCCCTTAGTCCTGTCACATAGGTTCTCAATATTCTAATGAGACTACTGGATTTGGGCGGCAGAATCACTTGTACTGCGGGGGACTGAGTCTAGCCCCACACTAGGTGACATCTGTCGGTCTGATCCGGGTTTTGTTCCGGCTAACTAGCAGTGCATCATCTCCACCCAAGAGCAAGGATGATTGGGCAACCGAGCGCATGACACAAATGACTCCTCAGGGAAATTGTGGTCACTCAGTTCTCATCCGTTTCTCTCAGTTACATTAGTCTCATGTATGCAAGGACAATCAGAGGCAGAGTATAGTTCAATAAGGTTTTATTGAAGCAACTTCATCTTAGACAATAAATTGTGTATTGCAATAACTAGGATGAAGTATGACAGGATTAAAATTGTGACAAGGAGAGTGAAACATAAAAGTAACACTACCATATTGTCACTAAGATCGTTAAGAATAGCTCCTACCTAGGCTATGTTAGAGCACAGCATGTTAAGCTCAAATTCTGGCCTTCAGGTTGCCCTGGGAAGACATCATCCCTTATACCTGAGCAAGAGGCCTGTAGTCTACATACGCAGCTGCAGCGAAGCACTCAACATTCAGCATACAGTCGTGGTCATCTGGCTGGAATCTCCCTCTAACGAACATGGGTCAAAGTAGTGTTTTTATAATAAAACAGCTGATGTTCCAAGAAAAGATCCCCACGTAAGAGTGTATATGTTTCTGTGAACATTAGAGACAAAGCATACCACTTTTGCTGGCAACCTATCTTACTGCAGCCTTAAGAAAAGCACAGAGTGAAAGAAATGTCTTTGTTTAATAACGCAGTGCTGGCTTAGGCAAAGATAGAGAAAATAAAACAAGACCTCAAATGTGGCTATTGTTAAAATAATAAAGATGAAGCTGAATAAAATATATCTAGGTTAAAGTGCACAGCGGCAGGTCTAGTTTGCTTGAATAACGTGTATAAAACTATAGCTAAAATGGCTAACCAACACCCTCCCCTTGCCGGTTCAAAGCCTAATTATGTATAAAAGCTACTAAAATTCAACCTAAGGCATATATATGAAAATATCAATAATGACAAGTTAAAAAGACACTTGAGCATGTATTAGAAGGATAATTTAAGATGTTAAGTGTGGTGTCAAAAAAGGCAGAATTTCAAAAGTCAGAGTCATTTTGGAAGTTGCCAATTGAATCCGGGATAATTGAAGACAGGAAATCTTCCACTTCGGAAGGTGGTAAAGTAGGAAGTTCATCGCCGAGGAAAACCAAGGAACATTTGTGTTCCAAAGCCTGAGCTGCAGCCAAGGCAGCAGCATTCCGCGGTGTGCCCAAAAATTAGTTTAGAGCTGCATAATTCATAAAGGGCAAGTCATAAGCAGCTTCCCGTAGCAAACGCACCCTCAACGCGTATGTCTGGTAATGAGCCTTCAGCGAGAAAATCAACAGATCAGTGTCCAATGAAAGCAAGCGCTGCGTAGAAAGGTAAACTTTCAGTGCATGTTCAAACGAGCACTAGAGGCACCGAAACACATGCTGCACACAATGCAAAACCAGTCTGAATGACAGAGACCAGTCACACGCCAATTGCTCCAGGAGTGATGCTCCAAAGTACTGCATCATGTGTTCACAACACAGCTGTGCTGGTGGAAGCGCTTTCGGTCCTCCCTGTTGCAGCGGGACAGCCATTGCGCAGAAAAAGTAACAATAGCAAAATGACACCTATTATAGCCAAAGTTATCAGAAATCCCCCCGAAAATACTGGAGAATATTGAGTGAATGGCTGAAGGTGTTGAGCCGAATATAGAGGAGAATGTGTGAATGAAACCAGAACCAACAGCCTTAAAGAAATTTACGATTACAGTAGTACTGGACGCATTAAATATTTGTCCCACGAGCTCACCGAAGTGTCTCGGAAAGTTAGTACTTAAAAGGGGCTGTATCTCGGCTGATGACTTCGCAACCTGAAGCGCATAGGTGTCGCATGCAGATGTGAGCACCACATGTTTTTGAAACAATAAATCCTTGAGTCTGCTCAATTTGTCAAAATTCACATTTGAAGTAGCGATATGGGGCCAAATCTCAGTTACTTCCCTCTGTAGTGTAGGAGGAAAAAGTACATTCCCGCAGCATGTAACAATCTTAGAGACCGAAACGACTTAAACTATTCCGGCTCGCATCTCACAACAGTTCTCACTATTCAAGAGCACCTGGAATGCAGGTCTAATCAAGGAGACTGGGATTCCTTTCAGATAACAAGCCAAATTTGCTGCCGAAGTGTTGCACACCTCGTGCTAGGACAGCTGTTTACAATCAATCGAATGGCTGACAGAAGTCTTGCATTCACTGCCGCTAAGAAAGACCTCTTTCATGCCACTGAGACATTTGTATGAGAAGGGTAACTCCGACACCTCATGGGTGTAACTATCTCCTAGCCTTTCATATCTGCCCACTGGAATGTGTTTTAAGCAGGATGTGAATTGAAGTGTTGAAATAGGCAAAATAATGACCCCATGTACTAACCACTCAGCAGATGGTATTTCAGCCACAGTAAAAGGCAACTTTTATAATTTTTCAATATTTAACATCACATAAGTTGCTTTTTTCTTAGCCATTAGTTGTTGTTGTCGCGTTAAATTAAATGCTGCAAATATTTCCCTTGCGCTACGTGTTGCCAGGGAACGCGACCTGCCTTCAGTGTTTGTATTGTCCAACCTAACTGCATAATGGACCTTATCTGATTCTATCCATGGTGTAAAGAGGACGTGTCACTTTGTATTATATCTATTGTAGAAGAAACAATGTTGTTTAAAGTGTATATTCGGTCGGGCAGGGTATTAATCCCATTATCTACAACAGCTAATGCCTTCTGTAAGTTTTCCTGATCTGTTTGTCTTAACCGGGCAGCAGCTTCTTGTAGAGAAAGCTTCCAAATTTCATTATAGAGTGCATATAAGAAGCGCTTTCTGTGTTGTTTTCTGGGGCCTAACATGAAATCCTGTAAATCAGTATTAGTAGACAGGAGACTGAGGTGTTCTCTAACAGCATCTAGTGAGGAACTCTTCAACCTTTGCTGGCATAGTTTCCCTACACTGTATATTGTTACTATACCCGCATGTTCAGATGACACATAGCGAGGGTCAGGCCTACTTGTTCTAAACCCCACCGTGGAGTTTATAAAACATTTATGGCACCCCTTGGTATCTATTGGCCCCAATAACCACCCACCAGGACGTGAAAGTGAAACATTAAATGTGACCTTCTGGACCCATTCATCGAGTTGATCTTTGTTGCATTTATAAATTCTTGCCATTTGTAAAATTTTGCAGGGGCAGGAATACTGAGCGCATTCAACTCCTTAATGTTTGCTAAGCCTAAACAGCTTGTCTGTTGTACAGTTTCATTTAAAAATATCATTTGAACAGGTATCAGGCATGCTCTGAATAAAGCTTCTTTTACCCTTATTTGCCATTGTTTTGTTCCCCACACACTTTTTAAGTCAATCGACTTCAACCAATATTCATAGCCTCCTATAGCCAACTGGGAAACAAAGGAATCCGAATAAATGTACATTTTCCATAAATGTCAATTTGAAATAATATGACTCAGCATTTTTAACTTTGTGCCCAGAAAAATATGCAAATTATTCAGACTATTTTTTAGAACTCCCTTGTGGTGGAGTCGGACAATGTTCCCATTGTGTGTAATTAAAAATAGTTTTCGCGGGTACTTGCTCTGTGAATGAAATGGTGTCCATAATAACTATAGCAAAACATGTCACCATAATTCTCTTTGGATTGATAAACATCCTCACTTTCAAATACAGTAAAATACTGCAATTCAGTCATCATAGAAACAAATGTTTTCACATCCCAGTCATCAGAAACAACTCTGGATCATTCATAGAAAGTTTAAACAATTATGGTATTTCAATGACCTCCGTCGGGCCATACATATCAAATGTGACTTTATCCCAAACAGTCCCATCAGGAATTGGTATAGCGGAAATGTTCACAAAAGACATGTCTCTGCGGACCTTGTAAGAAGAAAAATTGGGTTTTAGGCCCTCATCCGCCAGTTCAACTGTTGATCGTTCAGGAAGGTAATGACCATGTATTAGTAGAAAGAAAGTAATAAAAAAGCCAATCCAAACGAGGAAAGCTAATACAGTCAAGGAAAGCCACAGATAGTTCCATGGGAAAATAAAATAATTAGTTTTAAGCCAATTTACCAGCTTACGTGTTTTTTGCAGTTCGGGTGTAGAAGAGGCAAATGAGTCCGAAAAGGTGTCATTGATGTTGGCAAAGTCTCCAGAAGCAGTTTGTGCAAAAACTGGAGCCATATTTGAAGGAGGAGAACTGGTAGGGGTCTCCAGCGGTGGTGCACTGTAAATGATGCCATCCGTCTGTGTAGAGGTCGAATCAAATTGATCAGCCATTTCCGTGTTGCTTGTTGTAACAGATATTAGTGGAACTAATGCAAGATCATTTTCCACCCTCCCCAAGTTCGGAGAGGTGTCAGCGTTGCTGTTCAAAACGTATAGAGGGACATCTTGACCAGTACTGAGATGGATTCGGGTACTACTGGTTGTTCCTCTTGGTCTGCTGTGCAGGATCGGCCACATGGTGTAACTTGACATTGTTGATAAAGACAAAGCAATTTTCTTTAGAACCAGGCAGCGGTGGTAGAATGACAGTTCTGGTACTGTGTATTCCCAGGACTGGACTGGTGCACGATAAGAAGGACCAAACTCCTTTTTCTCAGCAACTTTTTCACATACTAGATCCCCAACCTTTGGAAGCTAGCCGGTAGGTGTTAATGGTACATCCTTAATTCCTACAGAGGCAGCACTGGCAGAAGTGTTGTCATCATGGAACTGTTGTAACTCCTGCAAGACAGGGACACTTTCATTTATGTCAAAAGCTGTTTCTGCCGCCTCCACGCCAAGACCATCAAGATCTGGAACATATATATGAGTTCCAAACAGGCACTCATATGAATACCGACCCTCTAGGCAGATTATTAAGTGCTCTCTGGAGTCCATACAGGTGATTAAGCCAACTACGACCCGTACCTAATACTCTGCTTGTTAAGGATTGCTTTAAATCTCGGTTTTGTCACTCTACTACACTATTTCACTCTGGATGAAATGGAGACGAGTAATGGAGTTGGACCCCTAACGAAGCCTTGGCGTCCCTGAATGCCCTTGAGGCGAAAGCAGGGCCCTGGTCCGAGTGGAAAGCCGCAACTGCATATGTGCCAATAAAGACTTGCAAATCTTTAATAACAGTCCAAGCAAAATCCCAGTATTGTGGCCACATCCATAGAAATCTGGAACAGGAGTAAACAGCGACTAAGATGTATTTGTATACACTGACCAGTGTTAGGGGACCACAATGGTCCAAGTACACACATTGTAATGGTTTGTTTGAAATTAGGTGGGATGTCTGTGGTGGGCGTTTGACGGTGGGCCCCTTAATTTGTTGGCACATATCACAACAAAGGACATACTGCTTGGTCTGTTTGTATAGACCTGGCCTCCAATAACGTGCTTGCAATACTGATATTGTAGCCGCCACACCAGCATCGGCAGAGGCAACCTCCTCATGTGCTGCTTTAATCAACTCTGGTCTTAGGTCTTTATTGGGAATTACTCAAACCCACGCCTGGAATTTTTACTTCTGCATCAAGAAAGCCTCCCATGCAGTAGGAATATTTATCAGGAAATGCTTTTGAAAAAGGCATGCCTTCAGCCGTGGCTTTCACGGCAGCTCATCTGTCATCGTCCGGTTTCGTTCTAGAACGAGTTACTGCAGCAACAGAAGCCATAGGTACTGCTGATTTGGCTGCTTCATCAGCCGGTGTCTTTCCAGCAACGTGTATTCCAACGTGCTGGTGTCCAAGCATATATACAACATGGACATTTGGTAGCGTTTCCTTCAGATCCACTACTTTCCCCCACAGAAGTCTGTGTTTGATGGTGTTACCCTTGGAATCTCTGAACCCATTCTGGCGCCAGTAATGCAGATATTCATTGAAGGACGTGACACAATAGTACGAATCACAGACAATCAGTTTTAGCTGTGCAGGATCCGTATGTTCCAGTGCCATCACCAGAGCCTTTAGCTCTGCTAATTGCGCAGTGCAATCCCCTAGGGTTTGCGTGAAGGTATATTGTGGATAAACTTATTACCCTCCATGTAGCCACTTACGATTGCGCAAGCAGCACAGTATTGATGATTTGTGCCTATTGCAGGTTGTGCTGAGCCATCGGTGTACATGACTTTTTGATATTGATTAATAGGCAATGTATTTGCCAGAACTGGGTATTCTATTTCATACTGCAAAAATTCTTGTGTTTGTAATTTTGGGTAAAAAATGTAGTCGACTTCAGTTGCCCATTGAATCCAACCTGGATGTAATGCTTTAGCGTTTGGAATAGTGGCCTTGGTAACCGCCTCAAGGTCTGGGATTGGAGATATGACAATAATGTGTTTCCCCTGGGCTATTGGTTTCTCTTTAATGACAGCCATCTGAACAGCAGTGAGAATTTTCTTGGTGGGAGCAAAGCGTTGTTCTGCTGCTGAATACAAATGTGATTTGTATGCAATAGGGACTGTTTCACCCTCATTGAATGTTACATAGGTGAAACCAATGGCACCAGCAATTACTCTGATGACCAGATGTTTTTTTTTTTTGTCCCTTGTGTGTAAATGTTGTGCTGCAAGCATGGCTGTTTGCAAAACTCTGACAGTGCGTGTGTGTTTGACTGTCCGGAATTTACTGGAAAAGTCAGATTGTATTAAGTCATATAAGGGTTTTACGTGATGCGTAATCTGGAATGTAAATTCTGCCACAATTTGAGAAACCCAATAGGGATTGGAGTTTTTTTAATGGTATTTGGAGGTTGTAATGGGTGTGCATTTTTTCAAGAATTGTGGCGCTAGGCTCTTTCCTTCAGCTCGTATCCCAGAAACAGGACGCTAAGGAAGGCTGTTTTTTTTTTTTTCCAAATTGAATTTATAATCGAATTCAGCAAATCCCACAACAATGCGGGCTACCCGTCTTATATGTTGCACTAATTCCTCGCCCATAAGGTAGATGTCATCTACAAAGGACAATGTTTCAGGGTCAATGTCGTACAATATTGAAGTCACACGAGCCGCGAACAGTCCTGGACTGTTTTTATACCCCGGTGGTAAACAACAGAATTCTTTCTGGGAGCCTAGTGCACTGAAACTTGTTAAGTCTCTACTCTCAGGTGCTATGATTTGGCAGAAAAAAACATTGGAAATGTCCAGTGTAGTTTTGTATTTTTTGCGCACCATATTGTTCATAAGTGCTGTGCTGTGAGAGTTTTGTATAGCGTATGTGCATGTATGACTGTTTAGGTGTCTGTAGTCTAAGACTATTCTGTACGAATGGTCCGGTTTAGCTACTGGGAATAAAGGATTATTCATTGGTGATACACAGGGTTTGATTACGCCCTGGTACTCTAGTTGTGTGAAGATTTCCCTCACAGGTGCTTTAGCATCATGTTTTATCGGATACTGTGGTTGAGGTTGGGGTTGACTCCAAATTGGAATTACATGATAGGGGGTATCTTTATCCCACCCTACATGACTGCGGTATAACGCGGGTGCCTGCACCAATACCCAATCAATGGCGTAGGATTCTGCGAGCTCATCGGGAACAAGAGGTGAGAAAGAAGGTTTGATAACTTCTTCCCCATATGGGCAAGCATGGAAAAATTCAGATGGCCAGTCCTTTTTGGCCAGTAGAATATCACAAGTGTTTACGACACAGTTCCAAAAGATTGCGTCTATTGTGCATTCAATGTCTCCTTCTAACTGTAACGTTACTTTGTACACCCTATCAGGCGTGGAGACACGCATGCCAGCAGTTTCAACTTGTAAGATGTCATCAGTTGCTTTTACCTCCAGATGCTCTTGAAGATTCTGGTGAACTATTGTGACCTCTGCCGCACTGTCTAGCAGAGCTAGTGCCCACTTCTTGTTCTTCAATAGAGCCCTCTTCTTGAGTGGCATGACGAATCGCAACTGCTGCCACTTTTTTCTTTTTGAATCAGGGTTTTTGTTGGGGAAGTTTCTCTTCTTTTTTAACAGAGACTTCTGTAGAGCATTGTGATTCCTGTCTCGGTTTCACGTACTCAGTTCTTCGCTATGACTGCCCGCCTCTCTCACTGAATTTTTCCAGTGAGTCCTGAATGGAAAGAGATTGGCGTGTATCAGTATATTGATATCTGTCAGGTGTTTTTATATTATCTCTATTTCTGAGATTATATCTATTCTGTGGGGTCTCCGTATGCAGAGATTTTCCCCTTTCTTTTTTAGGTGTTTGTTGTTTTTATCCCAGCGTTTCTTAGAATCCTCAGGAGCTTGCTTGTTAGATTCTTTATTAGATTTACCCTGAAACTGTGGTTTTGTGGGTCCCGCCCCCGGACTATCTCGACCAATGCTAGAATAGGTCCCCGCGATAATCTTTGGCAGCTCACGTTCTTGATCCTGTGGAGGAACATTCTGGAACCTCATGCGCTCTGCTAGTGCAACTGCTTCCCCTTTAAGGTTACTTAATATGATTGAAGATACAGTGGCAAAATTGCCCATAAGTTGCATTCCCAAGTCAAGGGCCGGGGCAGCCCCTTATTCATCTTGAATTTGTTTTAACACCTCCGGTCAATTGGCAAGTGTTGGTGTACCATGTGCGGTAGTATAGAGCTTGGCAAATACTGTGCCCCAAGTATTGCAGTTAACTACTGTGGGAACCATCCCAAATGGCAAGCACATAGTTAATATTCTATGCTTATCCTGAGGCCCCATATGGGGAAATACTGCTTCCAGTGCATTTATTTTTTGAGCTAATCAAAATGGAATCTCTTCCAGGGGGGTCGTATATTGACTGCAATTGCTACCCGTTGCGGGTTCACCATGATGAATGGTACATTTTGTTCAGAGATAGCACACTAAATGGGGATAATCCTTTTAGGGTTCAAGCTTGAACAACCTACAGCATTAGTTAGGTACTCCCTACTTAGCTGAGGAGGAAAATCCTCAATACCACGGATGTCTCCATATATAGTATTGAGGTGTCTTTGCATGTAGTGAGACAGAGATACTCAGGAGGGCCTGAAAGTTACTGCCTGACCAAACGTTGGTGACGCCATGTCACGTAGGTTCTCATTATTCTAATGAGACTACTGGATTTGGGCAGCAGAATCACTTGTACTGCGGGGGACTGAGTCTAGCCCCACACTAGGTGACATCTGTCGGCCTGATCCGGGTTTTGTTCCGGCTAACTAGCAGTGACACATCTCCACCCAAGAGCAGGGATGATTGGGCAACTGAGCGCATGACGCAAATGACTCCTCAGGGAAATCGTGGTCACTCAGATCTTATCCATTTCTCTTAGTTACATTAGTCTGACATATGTAAGAACAATCAGAGGCAGAGTATAGTTCAATAAGGTTTTATTGAAGTAACTGCATCTTAAACAATAAAGCGCGTATTGCAATAACTAGGACGATAAAGCATGACAGGAATAAAATTGTGACAAGGAGAGTGAAACATAAAAGTAACACTACCATATTGTCACTAAGATCGTTAAGAATAGCTCCTACCTAGGCTATGTTAGAGCACAGCATGTTAAGCTCTAATTCTGCCCTTCAGGTTCCCCTGGGAAGACATCATCCCTCATACCCGAGCAAGAGGCCTGTAGTCTACATAAGCAGCTGCGGCAAAGCACTCAGCAATCAGCATACAGTCGTGGTCATCTGGCTGGAATCTCCCTCTAACATACATGGGTCAAGGTAGTGTTTTTATAATAAAACAGCTGATGTTCCAAGAAAGGATCCACACGTAAGAGTGTGTATGTTTCTGTGAACATTAGAGACAACATTAGAGTGAAAGAAATGTCTTTGTTTAAGAACGCAGTGCTGGCCTAGGCAAAGAACAGCTAGATAGAGAAAATAAAACAAGACCACAAATGTGGCTATTATTAAAAAATAAAAACAAAGCTGAATAAAATATATCTAGGTTAAAGTGCACAGCGGCTGGCCTAGTTTGCTAGAATAACGTTTATAAAACCATAGCTAAAATGGCTACACAACAGTCCCATGCACATACTTCCCCTCCGATAGTCAGACTATCCTGTCACTTTTAATCCCATCTTTCTGACTCAGCATGCAAAGCCGACATCAAAGTTTAAGACCTCCTCATGTATAGAACATTTCATGCACATGCGCACTCACCTTCCGTCTAGAGCGTCGGCCATCATTACTCCAGGCACCTGTCCATTACCCATCCATTACTCTTGTGCCTCTACTTAGCGCCATTATTATGTCTACTTCTTAAATCTCCTTACCTTTGCTCTCACTCCATTGGATATGGATTCTCTCATGCCTCTTAACCTATTTAATCAATTTCGCCACTAGAGCCACCTTCTTACTTTAAATCCCCCTTGTACACAAAATATTTCCTTCACATACTCACTCCCCATCCACCTGGAGTATCAGCCATCGTAACTCCAGGCACTCATCTTATACTCATGTGCCCATGCTCAACCTCATTAATACCACTAGTCCTACCACTTTCATACTCTATACGCCACTTATTTACAACACACAACACCTGGATCTGCTGTTAAATACCTCTATTCCCTTTTTCTAAACCCAAGAGGACTGTCTTCGATTTGGCAAACATCTTCCGATAAATAGAATCATCTATAATAACGATCTGTCCACCATATTGAATAACCACCCCTTATTTACCATATCCATGTTACCGGATCACACGTTCCCATTCTTCTATGTTCTTCAAACCCCATTTATATGTGCTAAATTTGTACATATAAAATTGTTCTCTCCTCTTTCTATTCATATCTACATCTCATGGGATGGCCGGGCTGCAGGATTGTTTTCAAAATGAAACATCCTGCCTTGTACCAGTTAATCGTGCCGAGGACCCTATTAAGGCTGGCTACCACAGAGAGTGCACTGAAAATTCAGCTTGTGATCGTGCCTCATGGACCAGATGGTGCCAGCCCCCTCTCTCTCTGGTTGTGGCGGGTGCCGGAAGGAGAAAAACAAAATTTTGCCTGCCAGTACGTAAACACTGGGCAGGTGCACTGCTGATCCGATCACTCCAGATATGGATGTATTGTAACTGTTGTTGTCCTCTCTGACAGACAGCCACGTCACATGATGCAGCAGCCTGACCCGGGCCGAGGGTGAGTCTCAGCTAGCTGGTTGTGCAGGCAGCTCCCAGGCCTATTCCTAATTAACGGTGGTTAGTTGCTTGCCAGTATGTATGCAGCCGGCTGTGGTCAGGCAGCACACACTGTGTGCAGTGCACTCAGCCAGCAGTGCACCTGGGTCACACTGCTTTACCTAATGGAGTGCAGCTCCTACTACCGCCTTGGCATGTGCCAAACAGAGCCAGTGGTGTCAGAAGGCCTAGAAATGTGTGATGTATACATTTTAGTGCGGCGATGCGGACCACCACACTAAAATGTGTTAGTCTAACCCTTGATCTGTGGTACTTTGGGCTGTTTGAGTTTTATACTGAATTACAGTGCACGTGTGGGTGCGCGAGAACCTCTCCTTGGAAGACCATGGTGGTGGGAGGCTACCTCAGGCAACCTCAGCCAAGGGGCAGAGGAGCACTGGCACTACTGCAGCATATGTTCTCTCCATGCAGTCTTCCGTCTGAACCACTTTAGTCACTGTAATGTCTGCTTCAGCCATGGAGAGGGCAGTGGTGTAATGTAAAATGATGGTCCCTGTTGCAGAATGTAATGAGGGGTCCCTCAGTCTTCCATATCTCACATATATACACAAGCATTTGGCTGAATGGGGCCCCTCTGAAGGATTGGGGCCCCTTAAAGAGTTGGGGGCCTCTGCCCTGCAGGGGCCTGCGTTATGCCCCTCGGAGAGGACCCGAGTATAAATAGGTAGAGAAGAAAGAGCAAAAATAAGTCTTTGTGAAGCCAACAAGTCTGGCTATTTTATTAGTCCAGGGGGCAGATTTATTACTTTTTGCTGCATTGCTCAAGGGGAAAAAAGAGCAGAGCTATATATATTAACAAGCATTTGCAATGCAAACGGTCTCGCATTTGCTTTAGTTACAGATATTGGCATAGTAACTGCATATATGGACTTTTCTTGCCTCATAATTTGGTCCTCTCTGTACGTAATTCCAGTGGCCCTACATGTAACTAAAGCATTTCCATTTACCTTCTTCCTCTGTCTGCAGCAAAAATTGAAAATATTGCCCTTATTTATTTTATATTTGTTAATATTTTTGTTTTAGGGTCCCCACAACCTATTTGTGGGGACCCAGAGGTGACCTAGACAGAA
Source organism: Pleurodeles waltl (assembly GCF_031143425.1). NCBI lineage: Eukaryota > Metazoa > Chordata > Amphibia > Caudata > Salamandridae > Pleurodeles > Pleurodeles waltl. The sequence continues at coordinate 738,406,760 of NC_090450.1, read as the reverse complement.
AGAGCACGTTGTGCAGTAAGTTATGGGCAAAACATTTTTGTAAAAGGAATGCCCTGCAAAGCATGATGGGGCGGGTTTTTGAGTGCAGCAAATATTGTAGTATCTTGCCCGTAATGGTCAGAACAGCCCCTATAGGGTACCACCATAAAAATAACATTTGTAAGAAACATGGTCATGTAACCATATAGTTAGCCCCTAGATAGCATAACTACATAAAAACAGAATGGCAGAATTTAATTAAATGTAGCCATATATTTAGCCCCCAGAGGACATAGTGTATTACACATTTTCAGACCTAGCAGACCTAACAGGAATGATATTACAAACAACGCCCTTAAAACACAAACAACCCCTGGGTGTAAAACAAAAGTTCCAGCCATGAGAGAACTTACAAAGACACTGACTGGTGGGAGGGGTTATTATTTTGAGTTCCTCCCAACCTAGTGTGGGGACCCAGAAATGCCCGAGAGAAAGAGTGCATTGTGCTTAACATTTTGATGGTGGTCTCATTGTCTTTGGACCACCACTCAGTGAGTTATGGGGAACATGTTTTGTAAAAGGAATGATCTGCAAAGCATTATGGAGTGATTTTTGGAGTTCAGCGAATATTGTAATATCTAGACTGTAATGCGCAGAACAGCCCCTAGAGGACACCATAGTGAAAGTAGCATTTGTAAGAAACATGGTCATGTACTCATACAGTCAGCCCCTAGAGGGCATAACAACATAAAAACATAATGGCAGAAAGTAATGCAGTGTAACCATATATATAGCCCCCTAGAGGACATAGTGCTTCTTTACACATTTTCAGACCTACTGCAATACTATTACAAACAAAGCCCTTAAAACACTAAATACTCACAACTGTAAAACAAAAGTTCAAGCCATGAGAGAGAGTGAACATACATTAAATGGTGGGAGAGATTACAATTTTGGGGTCCCATCCATCCTAGTGTGGGGACCCAGACATGACCTAGACAGAAAGAGTGTGTTGTGCTGAACATTTTGATGATGCTCCCATTGTTGCAGTACCACCACAGAGTGAGTTGTGGTAAAAAAAATGTTTTGTAAAAGAAATGCCCCACACAGCAATAGGGGGCAAATGTTCGAGTGCAGCAAATATTGTAGTATCTTGACTGTAATGCTCAGAACAACTCCTAGAGGACACCATAATAAAAATAGCATTGGTAAGAAACATGGTCATGTAACCGTACAGTCGGCCCCTAGAGGGCATAACAACATGAAAACAAAATGGCAGAAAGTAATGTAGTGTAATCATATATCTAGCCCTTAGAGAGCATAGTACCTTACACGTTTTCAGTCAATAGCAGGCCTACTGCAGTACTAATACAAACAAGGCCCTTAAAACACAAACTACTTTGTATTGTAAAACTAAAGTTCCAGCCATGAGAGAGCTTAAAAAGACATTGAATGGTGGGAGAGGTTACTGTTTTGGGGTTCCCTCCAACCTAGTGTTGGGACTCAGCGATGACCTAGATAGAAAGAGCGCGCCATGCTGAATGGTTTGGTCCCATTGTCATAGGACCACCATATGCTGAGTTATGGGCAAAAATGTTTTGAAAATGAATTGCCCCTCAAAGCATTATCGGGCGAGTTTCCGAGTGCAGTGAATATTATGGTATTGGCTCTCTCGCTGTGCTGGGAGAGCCGCTGGGGGATTTCTGTGTTTTTCCTGTTGTAAATACTCCAGTTTGTATATTTTTCGACTGCTCAAAATGTACGTAAGTGGTAGTCATGTAAAGTGCTCCTCAGAACGAGGTTGTGCTATATGAAACTTCCCGTAGTCATGTAAAGCACTCCTCATATCCAGTTTGCGCTAAACAAACCTTATAAAAAGAAACCCCCTTCAGCTTGCAGCTTTTGTGCGCATACACCACAAAGAAACAGCAGCATGCCTAAAAGAAGGAAGAGGAAGAAACAACATACAGCTATGCAGCGCAATGCGGTGACGCAAAAGAAAACAGTAGTGTGCCACACTAAAGTTTATGGACAATCGTGCAATAATCCATGTGACGGGGTCATACTCCGAGGCAGTTACAAGGCAGCCTCAATGCAGGAAAACGTAAAGCATTTACCTACGAAATCAAGGAAATTTTGAAAGGCAGGCCAAGGAATGAATGAAAGTGATGGGCGTGAGATGGTCTTGGTGCAAGCCCACAGATGTAGATTACAGTATGGCGAGAGACAGAACTTGCACACTGCCTAGGCTCGACCTAAAAGTAGTCTGCTGCTGCTCTCAGCCCTTGCAATGGTGCACAAATAGATTGCCGAGCGCCAGGTTAAATCATTGCACCAGGGGCCACAGGTACGTGCTTTATCTCTAGCAGAGGTTTTGTACTGGAAGCCTTCCCCCCAGAACAAAATCGTATCTCTAGACAAAATGTAATGCAGTTCGCACATTGGATGTATGCTCTGCAGTGTAGCACACATGCAGTTTGTGAAATGTTTGGAGAAATAAAAACATTTTTCCAAGATAATGCCTTCTTCAAGAAGGCATTGTTTTTTGGCACAAAGCCTGGCCTATCTTAGCACATCAGACATAGCTATGGGTGCCTAGACTGTATTGCCCAAGTTCCACACTAGTAACAACCCCTTGACACAAAGGCGTGCTAAGCAGCACAAAACACTATTTGCTTGGAAAAATTGCATCTTTTCAGTGCAAAATACCTTTTGAACTGAAAGTTAAATACCATGGCAAGAGATTGTACTCTCTGCCTCACAAAGTGTTTTTTCACTGGTTGGCAAGTTTGTGTATGTGGGTGGGTGAATTGGGGGGTGGATGTATGCGAGACGGAATAACGACTGAGTGGAGGACTCGATATATGGGTGAAAACATGTCTGGATGGTTGCAAACAGGTGACACAAATCCTACAAATATAGGCAGTAGCAGTGGTAATATTATTATAGTCCCCAGAGTTACAACTCTGTGCAAACATTACTCCAAAGATAGGCACCGTCCTATCAAGAATACCCACAGTACATGAAGAGTCCGATGTATTAATTTTTCACCCAGTTTACTACTATGTGTTTTGCAAGGGGAAAACAGCACATAGCCCATGTTCTAAGATTGACATGCTGCTGTTGTCATACTCTGTGTTGGTGCTCTTAAAGGCTGCATTGTATGTCACGTAGCCTCACATCATTATGCAGAGATGGGTGTGTGCTGTCTAGGGTAGGATTTGTACTAGAAGCATACCCCTCGAAAACAAATTCCTATGATTTGACAAATTCAGAAGGATCCTATGCACTGGATGTGTGATTGTGACTTCAACACATATGCAATAACTGTTTTGTTCCGAAATGAAAGCAATTCCCCTTGTTAACACCTTCTTCAAGGAGGCATTCATTTTTTACGCAAAGCCCAATCTGGCTCTCTTAGTAGGTTGGGTTCTTAATTAAAACCTATGGGTGTTTGGAGCCACCTAAGTAATGCTTCCTTGATTCAATGTAACCCAAAGCAGTGCAAATCACTTTTTATGTTGAGAAAAAGGCATTATCTCCAGTGTAAAATATATTTTGTGCTGGGACACTATGTGATGGCGAAAGCCTTAGTAAATCAGGTCCAATTACTGATCAACATTATGTCAACGCATGCATTACACAGTGGGTGAATTTCAATGGTCAGTGTCATACCAGTGCAAGCACCGTGCAGGAGTGGACACCATCATGCTAAGAATGCTCAACATTTTCAAATAATTACCACAATTCTGCATGTTCACATTTTCTCCATCACTCAGTATTCTTACTGCGTGGTCAGATATGCACCTATGTACCTAGTGCAAGCTCAAATTTGCACCATCATTCAATAATTATTTCTGCTTATTCAAATTTGCACCCTCCTTCAATAGCCTTCAGTACACAGCCAATTGTGAACCATCAATCAATAATAATCACTGCATGCCAGTTTTTGTACCAGAGTTGGCACAGTGCTCACTCTGCCTCCACCTTGTGTACAACGTGTGTGCACTACAGAGCAAGCAGGTCAAAGTCAGGCAGAGCAGATGAGTGAATGGCCTGCCATTGCCCTGCTCTCCATCGAGACTCATGATCGTTGAGGTCTAGCTGCAGGATATGCACGTATGCACCACCACTGGCCGGTGTCCGAGTCATAAAGGCAACACAAGCACTGCAACTGCATTGCCACTCCTGAACACCACCACTTTAAAATAATGATGCCAATCCCCTGTTTTATAGTGCTACTGCCCAACACACGGTAGTATTAAGTACCCCGATGCTCATCTACTCAGCGTCTGTCAGGATCTGGTGCATGTCACTGACAGCACACACACGTCACAGAGGTCATGAATGATAGCAGTGAGGTCTGCCAGAGGGGTTCAGTCTGGCGCCTGTACTCCTGCCCCAGCTGGGAGTACTATGATTACTGAAATACCAGTGACTCACTGTCTATGGCGCAGTCACCCGGGGGTGCTGTTGGCCCTCTATATCTCCAAGAATCCCCCAAGAAAAATCCTTTCCTATAAGTCTTCCCAACCATTCCCCTCAGCTGTCCTTTAATCGTTGGTGGCTCCCAGGTTTCGTCATCCCAGATTAGGTGGTTTCCTATCTCAACCATAACATATACCAGAATCTCCTTCCTCTAGCACTCTGTAATCAGTACAACGTCCTGCCATTTTGCAAGGGTCTTCCAACTCGTCTTTTCACTTCCTAGCATCCTTATTAATTACTAATTACTTCTTCCACTTCAAAGTTTAGCACGAGGGCACCTTTCTCCTGAGTAATCGTTCACTTGATAAAATCTCATTACCACCATCCTCATGCTAGCCTGGTGATTAAAAGGAGACTCCCCAAAACAGCCCCCATACTTCTAGGATTTGCCCAACACCCAGAATGGCCAGTCCATTCATGTCCACCCGTCAGCTGCTATCCCAGAGACAGACCACTTTGCTCTACCGACTCTTACAGTGAACAAGCCAAACACATTTGTCATGACTGACAGGCCCAACAACAAGTGTCTGAAACGTGGGCTGAGCCAAAATGGGAGGTACACCTGGAACAAGTAACAACGATGAGGGGGTGACCCATTGCCCCTCTCTGTGTACTATTATGTGCTAATTTCAAAGATGTGACAGACCTAAATAAGTGGTGTCTGTAGTAACCTAGACTCTGACGCTGACCTGGCTTAAATAACACAATTGGATATAGGGGATCCGATCACGAAGAGGCCTAGGCTGGTGGTCCTAGCAGGCCAATAATTTACAGACACAATATTTTCTTTTCTGAAGCACCTTTTTGGATTATCATACATGGTGATTGAGGAGTGTACATAAATCTCAATCGATTGTACTCTTTGAGGCATCCATTGTCTGCTTTTATTCCTTAGTCAGTTAGAAACAATCCCCATAATGTGTCACCCTAAGACAAAGACTACATACTTTGTGCCTTCATTGACTATCTTGGGACAATTTTTTTTACTAATAATACATCCAAACTTAGGGGCATATTTACAAGCCCCTTGCTCCACCTTGTTTCACCTTAGCACCATTTTTTTTAACGCTAAGGCGCGTCTAAAATGGCCTTTTCCCCACGTCAGATTTACAAAGTGGGGCAACACTTGCATTGCGCCAGCTTGTGACCCCTTGCGCCACATTATGCCTGCATCAGGCATAATGTATGCAAAGAGGACGTTCCGGCACAGGGAGGCCGAAAAAATGGCAAAGTGAAATTTAGAAGATTTCACTGCACCATTTTTTCCGTCATTTGTAATGCCTGCCAAAGGCAGGTGTTAAATGACACACCCTTAGTAATCTATGAGCCTCCCTGTGCTTGGCTGCACTAGCGTAAAAAATATTTACACTAGTGCAGCAAAGCGCCACAATACCGTAAAAACATTTCCATTATAAATACGGCGCAACCAAGTGTCATTAGGTGGTGGTAGCGGGATGCAAGAAAAGTGGTGAATCAGGTCCGATGCAACACTTTCTTGTGAATCTGCCACTACGTCCTTGAATTTGTGAACTGTTTTGCATAGGAGAAACATACGTCAAATTTCTCATTTCTGATGAAGAAATCTTTGAAAAATAAAACTCTAACCAAATAATATACAATTTGTAGAAGGAGGGGATCCTTTAGAAATATCAACAAGACTTCTTTCATTGCGAAGGCTTTGCCAAAGCATTACTTGACAGTTTACCCAAGCCTTTAAGTTGTTTCCCAGTCTGGCTGTTTTGATACAGATTTATCCAGTTATTCCAGTTTCTTTAAACCTTGCTTTCCAAGTGGAAAGGAGGAAGTTGTCCTTGAAGATTAGGGATGCCAATGGAGGGTAACTGTATAATAGGCCCTCCTACATTTTCCTAGTTAGAAGCTGCACTTTATGCTATAGTGGACAGTAAGTAGACATGATTCTGATTTATTCAGTAATTGTTTCTGGTAAAAAATAAATTGATTGCACAGTAGTCTTGATTGTGCCTTGTTTTTAATACAGATGGATTGAATTGCCCAATTTGAATGTTTTATAATAGTTGATGTCTTTGAATTACCACATTTTTTTTCTGTCAGTTCTTGGTAACTGAATTATGACAGAAGTAAAATGTACCAATGCGTTCAATTGTTTTATGGCTTCTTTGCTGATTAACGAATGAAAGGCATATTGGCATTTCACTGTTGTTAATGGTAATATACCTCTACAAACAATAACATGTTGACCTCCAAAAAGATATTGTAGTCTGCTTGTAAACTTGTTCCATCCATAAAGGTATATATTCTAGCATTAAATCGAACCCTATGCTAATGTCATCATTGGTAAGCATTTTCATTGGCAATAATGTTCTACTGACATGCATGCTGGCGTTGCCATTTCAGTTTTAATATCCAAATGTAATATTGGATTCCGCTAAAACGCCATGCATTATTACTCTTTCAAAGGTATATCCAGCCAATATTGTCAGCGCAGTCACTACCCACAAATGTGCCTCCCCAATGCACAATAGCAGTGATGACTTTATTAAAAAAACATTTTCCAGTTCCCCATTGTCCAATGATGTATAGTAATATTTGTCCATTATTGTTACAGCTACTGTTATTTGTGTTTTAGTGTCTATCATGAAGACATTTTTGCTGTATTGGATGGAAAAAGTGATGTTGAACATTTAGTAGTTGAGATAAAAGTGTATTGAAATTCTCTTTCACTGAAGCTCATCTGAGCATTGCATTTTCTACCTCACACATAGCAATTTCAGATTTGTTATAGATAATTGGGTCCCAAAGTGGTGCCGACATGCCTTTGTAGTTCACTTATTATTTTGTTACACTGCATTTCATATTTCCACTTTTAATGTTTCTTTTTGCTGAATTTCATCTGAGAACATTTTGATGTATGTTGGTAAAGCTGATAATGTTAACGTGGTTTGGTGTTTTAAAAGGCTGCTGCATAGCTTTGATAATTCCAAGTAATGCTCCTTCTTTATTCGTGGATTGAAAAGCTGAAGTAAGCAAAATATCATGGGAGTGTTATGTACAGCAGTTAATTAAACTCGGTTTAAAAAGTTTAACACGGTTGATGCCTTTACCCTTTCCAATGGATTTTTTATTGTTTTCAACCAATAAAACTTTTGTCGGGAAGGCCAAGCTCTGTGCAATTTTGAGTAAGTACATTTCTTCTAATACTGGTGAACAATTGGGGTTGTAGTAGATGATAAGATTTATTTTTAAAACGTCATTACTTTTAGGAGTTTGTCTTTCAGTTATATACTTTGTGATGTAGGATGTAACATATTGAGCAATAACTGTGCAATTGTTGACGACAAGTTCCTCATCAGTGGTAGCATTCCATATGGTTATGATTGCGCGGGTGTAGACAAAAATGTACTTGATCTTTGCAAAACTTGGGGTGATTTTCAAGTCAATGTTCGTCTAATCACTGACAATTGAATAAGGGCCTGATTTAGATCTTGGTGGTAATAGGGCTGCCGCCACCTTTTTGATGGAAAAACCCCTCTGATCTGGCGGTCAGCCCACTCTATTTAGATGTTGGTGGTCCCATAGATGATAATGCTCCTAAATCCTGCCAAGGATTCCCATCCGCTGCAATCACGCCATTGGAAATAGTGGCTGGCGGCAGAAATCCAGCCATTCTTACCACTGTGCAGATTAGGATGTGCCTTACTGCCAAGGCAACTGTTGCATCCCGACCTCCACTTCTGAGTTGGTGGATTGGGGGGGAGGGGATTGGGTGAAAAGTCACCTTTTTTCCTGATTCCACTTCCATTTTTAACTGGACAAGATCTTCCGTCGCTGCTGCCACCGGACAATGGAGAAAACATGATCCCCCCGTCGCTGGACTCGAAGATAGGGAGCCCACATTGGCTGTGTACATTTTGGGGTCACTGCACATGAGCTTGGGACTACTTCAGTCATATACATGTCACAATAATTTTTTTACATTACTGTGACATGCTTATGTCGGGAACACAAGAGTTTCAGGCATGGATGGGGACACACTGGTACACAAAACAAGCGCACACACACAAATGTCATTATGGTGCCAGTATCCATTGCCAAATAAATGCTGGCACCACAATGACGTCACAATTGCACTTGTCAACTATGTCCATTTTGCGCACATTGCAAGGAGACATGTTCGTGTAATATTGTGCTACCAGTTGTGTAGGCGAGCCAGTACATGTATATGTATATGTATATGTATGTGTATGTGTGTGTGAGATTGTATTGGCTGGTGGAGGGAAGTGTAGTGGGTGATGTGGTTGTGTGTTGTATTGATGTGTGTGACATTCAGGTGACTGTGGTTGTTGTGTGGCTGTTGTTGTCATGATGTGTGTAGTTGTGCTTGAGTGTGCGTTTGTGTAGATGAGTGTGTAATCGTGTTGGTTGTTGTGGTTATGTTGTGTATGGGTGCAGTGTCAATAGTGTGTATATGTTGTGTTATGGATGTATGGCAATGTGTGTGTTTGGCATGTCCGTGTTGTGTTGTAGTAGAATGGCAGTGGCTACTAGTGTGTACCTGGTGTGTTGTGCAGGGGGATTCATGTGGCTAAGGTACAGTGTGGGTGTATGTGTGACTTACCTCTATTCCACATCCACTGCCATTGTCCGATGCCCATTGGGTCCCGTGATGTCCTCCCTCCATCAGAAATCCGCCACCAGTACACTACCTGTGCAACTTTAACATCTAAATATGGGTGGCAAGAACCCACAAGACTGACAGCTAGGAAGAGCACTCCATCGAGGCGGTGGGCGGCTCAACCCCAATACATCTAAAAACGGCGGGCGGATCACCATCGGCTTGACAGAGTACTCAGGCATGTCGCCACCCAGGATTGGCGGTAATACCATCAAGATCTAAATTAGACCCTATGTCTTTGTCCATATCTGCATCTTCTGTAGTATTGGATGTTTTGTTTATAAGTATGTCTGCAGCTCGTAGTACATTTATGTTCTTAGTATTGTAGAGCTGTGTGACATAAATCTGAATTTTCTGCTTTTGTCAGGATTTCATAAACTATATATTTGTCAATAAATAGGAGAATTGTTTAATCTCAGTTTGTGACAAATTTAAGAATGTTTGTTAACCACATCATCACATGTACGTGGTGCTTTCCTTGCTTGAAATCCTTTTCTTTAAAAGTAATGTATTACTTCTCCAGGTGGTGGACATTGTTGCAGGTTTAAATTGAACTTGCCATTGTGATGGTAATGTCAAGATAGATTTACTGGAACATAATCTGGCATAATGGGTTCAGTGTTTGTCAAGTTTGCATTATTTTTTTCCAACTCTTTTTATTGAGGTGTTTTTCTATTACACTACAAGAGGACAGGGCAAAGTCATCATAGCGTATACATCACAATCGTTATTTAATGATATTCTGGTGTACCAATGCCCTCTCTGCAATTAAAAGGTGGTGTAAAGCCACTACAGGTGTTGTGAAGGTGCATCGAACATGCATCCCCTTCACACCTATCACTTAGTGTGGAAGTGGTCAGCAATGGGTTTTGCATTGGGCATACCACCTTCAAACAACTTGCATATTGGCAGTGCCCCACATTTACTACAACCGTGAAAGTTGAGGCAGCACCCTCAAATAATGCCGCCCTATGGTTGGCATCACCATTGTCCTATCAAGCCAAATACCTGATACTGTCGTTGTGTACACTTTTCCCCTGTGTGGTGCATAGTGCAGCACACATTGAAATAGGAAACTGCCAACATTGATTGATTATGTGTAGGAAGGGACACCTTACTGCACTGAAACGATCAAACCAGCAAAGCTATCATCTTTCTACCATGCTACAAGGGTGCCTATGGTGGACTTTGGCAGCTGAACTACTGCCAGCGCACTGGTAGAGGTCAGAAAGGTACCATATCAAGGAGACATGGTACATTGTTGCCTTTTACCGGTGATGCAGTGCAGAAAAGCACCTCACACCCTGTCCTGTGCCACAGGTGTTTGGAAACTTGGCACATCCACGGCAATACATCTTAAGTTACTATGCCACACTTTGCATGATCTCTGCATACACACATGGAGGTATACCATGTCCAAGGGGGGAGTTCACATGCAACACACAGTGCACAACACCCATCTCATGGCACGCAACACACAAAATAGTTACAAACTTACCCAACATGCCTCTATTGCAGGTCAAAAGATATGGGACTAATGGACAATGATTTTCAACATCACACATATCAAGCAAGCAAACAGGAACATACACAATGCCAGATGCAAGTCAGATTCTCCACTCCAATGACAACTACTGTGGCAGGCCAGTTAGAAAGAAACACAAATGTAAGTCTGGCACTGTTTCTCCCCTTCCATTGCAGCGGACCAAGGTTACGGCATCCAGCCATGGGTCATGACCCCTTATGGAAACCCACATAAAGATGCTGAGAAGGCTTACAATGATGCACACAAAAGGACCAGAAATGTGGTGGAGAGGGCATTTGGCATCCTGAAATTCAGGTTCAGGTGCCTAGATCTATTTGGAGGAAGACTATCATATGCCCCACCCTTTCCATGCAAAAAATACTAATCTGTGCAGTTTTGCACAACATCTGTTTTCACACCAATGTCCCCAGGGAGGAACACGTTGAGGTCTCCAGGGAGGAGGTTGAGGACAATGATGCACCAATGGAGGATGGAAAAGGACAAAATTCTGCTCTTCCTCACCTAGAGACTGTACTTTTATCATCACTGAGCACAAATTTATAAATAAATCACTTGAACACAGATTTGTCTTGTAGTACTTCTCTTCACTTCCACATACTTTATCAACTCACCCACATCTTAGAAAGCATGACTAGGTCACTACAGTTGGAAAAGAAATAGGAATACACGCAGGAACAACAAGCAACTGCACACAGTGCACTAATAAATTAATGTGTGGGTGAGATGAATTCATAGCCTGTTGTACATATATTTTACACTGCAACACACATATCACACAAGTGTGTCTGGTTGACATTTGACAGCAGCCACTCAGAAAAAACATGTGAAAACTGCTATTCAGGTGTACAGCCTAGCTAGGACACAAGTAGGCAGTACCAACAACAATAGTTCAGTGTCTGCCATATAACAAATCAATGTCTGAATGTCACAATCACAGGAGACAACTTACAACATACCTCTTAGTGGCACTCACATGTATGACTACTAGAGAGTTAAATACGGTGGACAAAACACCTGAATGTCTTGGTCTGCCAGACTCTATCCAGTTGGTATCTTGCATGCATGTCAAGAAATATCAAAACAAGTCACAAACCCTTGACAGACTGTACCTGTGAATAAGGACACAGCCATGTTGAAACATGCATGTTCTACTCATAGCTGTCAGGAGTATTCACACAATCCAAACACACTTATACTGCGTGCGATAAAGAATGGTGAATGAAGCTGTGAATGCTCATGCCAAACAAACATGTGGAAGGACAGCAGAGACACTCCTCTACCTAACTTTGCCAACCAATATGTGGAGGTGACTCAGACACTACACAAGTGCTGTGGCTGGTGTTGAGAGATGTGTGTGGGTCAGTCATCTCATCTTGCAAACATTGGAAATGGTATGAAAAATATTGCTTAGCCTGTAGAAGAAGCAATGTCCGTTAGTAAAGTTCACAAGTATGAATTACTATGACGTGCATGAAGGATGGGACAGTGAGGATAAGAAAAATGAGTAACAAAGAAAATCTGCAGAAACTATGCCACCAATGTTGACCTAGAAGCCTGCATCACACAATCTGGCTTCAAAGTGTGTGAATGATCACACACTGTCAAATACTCAATGTACAAAACAATATTGTAGCCATGTAAGTCCAGACACATATTCACACACTTTGTATAGGACAGTAAATATACCAGTCACAGTGCCATCAACTACACCTATGTGCTTGGCCAGCACAAACAAGTGTGACTGATGAAAGTGGCAGCTGACACTATCTGTACCCTGGGTCAGCAGACATGACCCTGTTCCATTATCTACTGATGACCTAGCAATGCATATGAGGAACAAATATCAAATAATAAAACATAGTCATGTCAATCCCCAGTAAATGATACATAACCAACCTGTAAGTCCCTAGTGCAGAATAGGGCAAGGCCGACATCAACAACCTGTAAGTCCATAGTACATAATAGGGCACAGCCAGCATCACCAACCTTCCCCTAGTACATAATAGGGCAAGGCTGACATCAGCAACCTGTAAGTCCCTAGTACATAATGGGGCACAGCCAGCATTACCAACCTGTAAGTCCCTAGTACATAATAGGGCAAGGCTGACTTCAACAACCTATAAGTCCCCAGTACATAATCGGGCAGGGGACTTCAGTTGTGCAGTTGGATTTCTACACTTGACTATGCACTGCAGTGCCGGAATTAAACTTGAGGATGCCAACCACCCTCCCTCTCAAAATCCCCGGGTGGGGGCTCCATCCCCTCTGTACACAGTCAGGGGGCTGCCGCCATTGCGCAGTGAACTGTGCTGAGGGGCAACCTTGATCTCAGACCCACACCAGCACCAATGGGGGTAGTGGGGGCGTTTAGAATGCCACTGGTGCTCTAATGAGTAGCCTGCCACCCCTGTCTGACAGCAGCTCTGCCATGCTGATAGTGTGCTAAAAGGGAAGGCCTTGCTAAACTATGTGGTGAGTAATTGTGTCAAAGTGTATGTGCCAACAAAATTGACACTAAATTCCCACATGTGCCCCCTAGGGGGACAAGGCTTGCTGTGCCTGTAACTTTGCACGTGGACAGATGAAAACATGCAACATATGGCATGGTGTTTGAGAAACAACTGTTTACATTTAGATACAGTACACATGTATCTGCATAGGGGAACATATTAAACACAGATATGAGCAAAAGGTTTTGCTACGATGGTGTGCAATTACCCATGAAGGACTTCAAAGTTTGTAGAAGTTACATTCCTAAACACACCACTGTAGTAGGCATTTCTGATCACTCATAAAGAACACATTCCACTCATTAGCATTTCATATAAAAACCAACCATGACACGTCAGTCCACCATGCCCCAAAACTTGCATGCATGGGGAACTGTAATTTACACGTGTTGCATTATATCAGGCCTTTAGTATAGCCCATAGGTTGTCATACACATTCTTACATAGGTCTCCGTTAGCTGATCATATACCAGGCCAATTCACCAGCATTCCTAGGCATATAGTTGTCAAGGATATCACGTACATGAATCTGTCTCACAAATGGGCCAACTATCAGAAGCTGTGTGGTGAAACAACCAGTGCAAATGTAAAAAATGTGTTGTGTAAGACCAACAATGCAAGTTTCCTCACATATGTACACTCACAGTATACACTCACAGTACACACATTGTATATATGTGAAGACATGCATGTGGGAAATTGTATCATACACATGCACTCTTGCACACAATACCACTCTTCCCATGCATCCCACAGACCACCATACATAAAGAAACACATTTCACCGTTTGCATCAAAGAATACAATGCATGTGGCCATTTTAATCCATTGCGTATTCCAAAAATGTTGCATTGCACCGGCGCATCAAAATTAATGCCCTGTCATCCATCCTTCAAAAAAACATGCATCAAAATGTGATGCATACACCCAGGAAGTGATGCAATTGAACTTCCTTGCTGCACACATGGAAAAGTGAAGTTACTTTCACTTTCCCTTTACAGTCTTTTTGACTGTGCTTGGGAGAGGTTGTGTGGTGCTGGTGTGAGGAGTGGTCTTTTGTGAGTCTTTTGTGCTGTCTGTGTTGTGTCCCTTTTTTGTAGTGTTTTTTGTCATTTCGTGCTGGAATTTACTGTGTATTGTTGGGTGTTTGTTTCTTGGGTAGATACGTTGGTTGGGGTAGTTTGAGTTGTTTTGTTTGGGTTTTTTGTGTGCACTGGAGTTTGGATGCAACATGTTAGGGAAGGGCAATGAGAATGACTGCAGATGAGTTGGGAGGGTTCATTTGGCTGGTCTGCCACTACTTCCCCAATATGGAGGCCATGGGTGGGCGTGCTATACTGGGGTATAAGACAGAGGGCCGGAAGCTGCGGAGGTGCAAGGTGCTATCCCAGTTGACGCGCATCTTTGCTTTGGAGCGCACAGACCGCCAACTGAAGCACCGGTGGGCAGACCTAATTTCCCAGGAACAGGACCTCCTGGTTCACCTGGAAATAGAGGTCGGTGGAACTGTCGGTAAATCCATCTTATAAGTTGCTCATTCCTAGTTTGCATTTGCATGACTGTAGACCACAGAGGCTACTTTCCCATGTCATGATAAAGGCCAGGACTGCAAGTAGTTTGTCTGCGCCAACATGCATCCATGAGAAGGGCAGCAATGCACCGTAAGCCAGACAAATGGCATATTTCTGTATTGGTTCCCTGTGTTTAGCCAGAAGATTTTGAAGTCCACCAAAGCCAACACACGTATCATGGTGCAAGGGTACATGGATACCAGACACAACTGTCCATGTCCATCAAGGGCCTGGCCACAGTGGTATGTTGCATGGTTTTATACATGTGATGACAAACATGATGCAGGAGGATAGGTAGTCATGGATGAGGGTGTTCCATGAGTCATGTACGTTCAGAGTGAGACAGCAATGTGCTCTGCTTGTGAAAATTGTCAGTGGACTGTCCTCTGCAAAACGTTACCAATGTAGCTGAGACATGTATGTATGGTTCAAGTACATATCTGTATATGTTAGCCTGGCCTACCAATTGTTGTCAAGTAGACATGTTGTTGGGCTCCCTTGAATATTCCCTAACTGCCTCTTCTATGTCCATCCGCAAAACATGTGTAATGCATAACATTTGTCCATGGTGTTCATTGTTCAACATTTATAGTGCTATGTCTCTTTCATATCTTGCAGGTGGACCCGCCCCCTACACCATTGGTGAGGTTGCAAGGTTTGCGGATCCTCATGCTACCAGTAAGCGTCATCCTGTATGTCTAATATTTAATGCAAGGGTTGTGTGTGATGTTGTATGATGTGTTCAATGCCATGCAATTTTGACACCATTATACATCCTTGGATATTGACAGTATGTCAGATGTTGGGGATGTGGAGTACAACAAAGTGATTCACTGGTGGCAGCGTGTGCTGCAAGGGCCTTGTGATTATTGGAAAAGGCATATATGGGGAGAAACCCAGAGACGACAGTCAAGATGTGCCAGAAGTGCTAGGTAGAAAACATGTATAGAGGGTGGCAGTATGTTGATCATAGTACATGTTATTGTGCTGGGTGCCACATGTAGCACACAGTAATTCAGGGCGTGTTAGGATTAAGGACCTTGTGAATAGGTCACTAAGGGGCTTATCATTGAGCCCCTTGTGCAGTCAGTGCTTCACTTTTTCCCCTACGAAAAGTGACACACTGGTGGTGCCAGTGGCTCGTAAATAAGCACCTCATATAGTCAGGACAAAGCTCATCATACCACACGTGAACACTGAATTTGATTTGCATACACGTTTACACCCAGTGCTATATTAAGGATGTGGCAACACTGACAACCCATGTCATCCTCATAGATCTTGACATGTGCGTATGACGAGGGATGTCCATACCCATACAGCGATGTCATATGACATGACATTACTCAATACATTTTCCGAAAGTTCTGAGAAAGTCTGAGAATGTCCAAAGATGTTATGCAAACATTTCCTCACAATGAACAGTTTCAGCCAGTGTTGTTGCTAGATCACTGTGCAGATAAGATGTGGGGCATGCAGGCACCCACTTATAAGATAGCGGACACGCTGACGTGAACTTATTGACACATATACAGGCATTGTGCAGAATAGTGTGACACATTAAGTTGCATTAGGACTATACATGTTGTCATGGCAAAGCCCATCATGTAGTGAGTTGAGTGGATATTGGAGTGAGTAATCCACTCTACATATACAATACATGTTACATGTAGATTCAATGTAACAGTGTGTCCAGACATCTATCCTTGCCATATCAGGCACATAGGTGCTTCTTTACAAGCCCCTTGTGCCACTGGTGCGTCACTATATGGAAGAAAGTGATGCTCTGGTTGCGCAAGGGGCTTGTAGAAAAGTCCATAGTTTGTTGAGTCCACATTTACGTTGCAGGCCTTGTTCATATGAGGGTGGTACATGTCAACTGATCTAAGGTAGATTACATATGCAGAGGGACATACATGAGCTATCCAGCACGATGAGTGTGACCAACCCTGGTCACTTAACTGGTGTACAGGATGAGCATGGTGAATGTTTAACTGGCAATTACGCGATGTTACAAGCTTGTGCACTGGTAGTGTGCAACATTGGTTAGCTTTGACACTTTGGGCATGAACAATATGTAGAAGATGGTTGTGAAGCAGATGTGTTTAATCTTGATTATGGTATTGTGAGTTGTGGTGGCCAGCATGTGTGATCTGAGGATGCAGTATCTATTGCATGCTTGCTCTTCCTCTGCTCAACACACAATTTGATGACGTCTACATCATGCTTTATCAGCTACCATGAATGAAGCACAGAAGCGTGCGGAAAGGTATCAGCACATCCGTGCTGTTGAAAAAGTTTTTTTTTTTTTAACATGTTTTTATTGATTTTTCAAAAGAACCATACATTGTACTTCATACAAGTGTTATCCATGACAGGATGTTGATGGTTTCAATAGGTCGTTAGGTTCTCACAGATTTAGATTAACAAACAACTAAAAACATTCGTACACTTCCGGGTCTGAGCAATCTGATCAGTATGTTTGGATTTGCCTGCGGAAGTAATTAGCGCATTTTATTGTGGGGGGGGTTCTGTCGCCGCCTAAGATGGGGTCTCTGCTTCTGCACGGGGGGAAGGAAGGAAGGGAGGGGGAGGGGGGAATGGGGAGGGGGGGCGTGAAACATTGGGATGCTGGTGTCTATTGATTGGGCGCACTAGCCTACAGGCGTTGCCTGACGCATGTGCACTCAGGGTTTTGGTGTGTTGTTAGTAAAGTTGAGATGTTGTTGACAGGTGTGTGTGCGTCCCCCAGCAGAATGCTGTATTGTAGCCGGGTCCGAGCCCGCGACCACCTGGGTAAGCACGGCTATCCACGGTTCAAGGGGGTTTTTCGTCATTTTTTGCCTCTAGCCTTGAGACTAATGTGCTCCAAGTTTCGCAACCCGCGTGTCACAGTCCCCCCGCGCTAGGTTAATTAGTGCCTGGTGCTCAGCGCGAGTCCATCGTAGTGTGAGGGTGAGCCAGGCTTTCAGGTTGGGTGCATTGGGGGCTTTCCAGTTCATGACTATCAGTCTTTTGTACATTGCATAAGCTAGGTCCACAAACCTGTGCAAGTGTTTGTGTTTTTTCGTCCTTGTCCTAAGGCCAAGTAGGCAGGATTTAGGACTTGCAGTCCAGGTCGAGACCCGTCATTTCTGTTAGTGCTTTAACCACCCCAGCCCATTCCCCCTGTACCCGTGGGCACTCCCAGACCATGTGATAAAACTGCGCTACTGGGGTTTTGCATCTGGGGCAGGTCGGGTCTGGCTGTTGAAAAAGGATACCGGAGGATGGGCCGGCGTTGCATCAGTAAGAAAGCATTGGGGACCTGGCAGGCGTTTCCCCATGAAGGACCTCCCAAACAGCCAGCAACCAGCACCCACACACCAGAAAAGTCTACAACTAAGGACAGGGGTGGCTCTGAAGGTTCCGCACCCTCTGGCTCAAGAGGCCCTACTCGAGGAGCATCACGTCCCCAGTCAGGACCTCCACTTATGGCTCCATCTTTTGAGCAGGAAATGAACCAGGATATGGTAGAACTCAAGTTAAGGATGGAAAGATTGGAGGAAAAAACTGAAAAATGTACCAAATGCTCTGCTACATTAAGAGGAAAGTAAAGAGGCACTGAATTTGGACTCTTCTTTGTTCTTGTTACCTTCTCTTACCCTTGTATTTAATAGTTTCTTGATAGTATGGGTTTCAGATAGTTAGGCTTAGTTTAGTTAGCGAAGGGTAGGTTAGTTAGAAGACATTGTTTTCATTCTTAGGTGGGGTGGGGTGGGTATTTGGGTTTTAGCTATTCTTGGGTGTTTTGTAGGGGGATGGTTTAGGTTTTGGGTATGTGTGTTAAATAAACACTTTTTAAAAAAATTAAAAATTAGACAAATACCAAATAAATATATATTTGTTTAGGGTACATGTTTAATTAGTCAATGTTTAGCTATAGTTACTGTTGTCCTTCTATATTGATGTCTCTTAACGGGGTTGGGAGGGTTAATGTTTATTGTGTGGCGTTACTTGTATAGCATAAGTCAAGATGAGATAAGTTAGATGTAGGGATAAGTTATGATAAGATAGTATAGGTTAGGTTAGTGTAGGTTAGTCTGTAGCTTAGGAATGTTTTGGTGGAAATGTTTTGGTATTATTAAATCTTGTTGTTTACTACAATATGGTCTTCATCATGAATTACTATCTGAGTGTATCATGTCTGCACAGGTCAGGTTAGACAAATGCTTTTGGGTTGTGACTATGTGTATCCCCTATGGCCAAGTACCTGTCAGGTTGGCAACAGTATTACATCAGCTACTCAAGACATTCTTCAGCACTGTACTTGACACTCTCCTTGTGCATGGATACACATCCCCAAATAGGTTGTCGTACACCATTCATTTGTGTTGGTACGTAAAGAGACTTTCATTGTTTAGAAGTTGTTGTCATTGCACTTCCCCTAAATTGGGAAATTGATACTGACACACTTATGGCTGCCCCTCACAGTCTTAAACATGTCTAATTTGGTTGGCACATCAATGTTGTGCTGGTGCAACCATCCTAGCTTTTCCCAGACACTTGTGTAGTACATCATACAAGCCATCGCACAGCTTGCATGCTACCTGTTGCATGACATGCTTTGGAGACTTAGAAATTACTTGGCAATCCACATTGCTATCAGTCACCTTAATCATGTTTCATTCATTGTGTGTGGCTCGGTGTCTAACACAAAGCCACGCATTTCCTTTTGTTAATTACTCATGCCCATATTTATACTTTTTGATGCAAAGCTGAGTTGCGCAATTTTGCGTCAAAAAGTATAGCGGCGGCTTGTGCAATTCCAGGACGCCAGCTGGGCGGCAAATTTATGAAATGGCGCAATAGGCGCAAAGGGTAGGCTAGCGTAAAAAAAAAAGAGTTTAGTCAGGTGGGGGTGGCGGTATGGGAGAAGAGGGTTTTGCACCAAAAAATGACCTTAGGTTGATTAGAGGCAAAATAAATGCCTCTAACCAGCCTAGCATCATTTTCTGATGCAAAACCACCCATACCATGACTCCTGTCTTAGAAAAGACAGGAGCCATGCCCACCACCCCAGTGGCCAGCACAGGGGACAAGGGTCCCCTGGGCATTGCCACTGCACCCTGTGCCATGCAAGGGGACCAATTTGGGCCCCGATGGCCCTTTGATTAAAAAAAATAAAAATACTTACCTATACTTACCCTTCTTACCTGGGATGGGGTCCCCCATCCTCTGGTGTCCCTCTGGTGTGGGTGGGGGTGTTCCTAGGGCTTGAGGAGGGCACCTGTGGACCCATTCTATGGTTTTCTACCATGGAAATGGGTCCACAGGTCCCCTAACGCCTGGTCTGACCCACGCATTAAATATTGGTGCAAAGCAAGCAACTTGTAGCTGATGTTATGCAGGAAGGGGTCCCTTAGTGCACAACACCAACTATCCCCACTACACTGGCATCCTTGCAGCATGGTGACATGGAAGCTACTTTTACAGAAGCACAGATCACATTTGGGCCTATTCCCAATGGTGCTGGGAGGCATATCCTAGTTCTTGCTGGCCCACCATGTGCAACAAGCCTTGTACATGTTGCCCAGTGAGAGTTACACATGGGCAGATGGTACAGTTGCCACAGTGAAGGGAGTGATGTGAGGGTTGAGAAATGGTCTGTGCTCATGGGGGGAGGTGAGTGCCCATTACACGTGTTTAAGCATTATTGTGCCCCCATGCAACCCTTTTTACAGTGGGTCCTATGTGCCTCCCCTTTCTGCCATTTGTTACTTACCAGATTGCCCTCCACTGCAACTTACCCTGCATTTGTGGTAGTTCTTTAAACGCTGCACTGACCTGGGACTCTGATGACCAACTCCACCGGGATGACCGCAGCCACCATCTCCTCCAGCTCATCCAGCTGCTCCTATTGTTCCGGACTTCCAGCTCCGGTTTGCAGAGCTGCCTTTCGGTTGCTGGCAGGTTTCTCTTTAGTTCCAGTTATGCCAGCGCTTCTTACAATCGGTCACAGTCCTCTTCATCTCTGCCACACTGTTGATTTTATCGACTGACTGCCATATGGCTTTCTTCCTACCTATTGGCAAATTACAGGTGACAAAGAGCTGGTGTTAGTGCTCCGTCACCTCTCTGACCAAGATGTTATTCTCCTCACTGAAATGACACTTCCTCTTCCTTTTCCCATTTTCCTGTGAGTCTGTCTGTCCATCCTGGCTTGTACTGGGCTGATTGGGGTCTCTCTGGGGTCTCCCCTGTCCTGTATTCTCCATCTTGGGTGCTTGTGGCTTCTGTTTGGTGTTTTCCAGGCTTTTTTGACACATGTAATGCAAAAATGGCGCTAGCACGATTAGCGTCAAAAACTGTGCCGCAAATCATGCTAGCTCCACTTTTACAGCATTAGAGTCATTTTTATTTACGACCTGATGCAAAGGTTAGCGTCATTGTTTTTGACGCTAGCCTTTTCTTAGCGCCATGGTGCACTGTTTTATAAATATGGTGCACGCATGGTGCTAAGAAAAGTAGGTATGCGGCATGAAAAATGGTAATGCACAACTGCGCTAGTATAGTTGTGAGACATTTTTTATAAATATGCCCTATACTGTTTTAAACTACTAAAACCACTGAAATTCACAAGTTATATTTATCTCATGTATCTACAACTTATGCCTTAATGTAACTATAACTCGCGCCCCATGCATGAGCAAACATCTGCGCATTCCTTGTTCAGTGGTCACACACTTTTAGCAATATATCGCTTAAGCAGATATTCACAAATGCAAGAAAAGGAACCAGATGATCGACAAGAAAATACTGATACACCATAAAAAAATGGTGAACATTTGTTTAGTCTTTTTAAAATAATGCAGAAACTAACATTTCCTACTATAAATCCCTTTTTATAGGCGAGTGAAAACACGTTTGGGACCCCCTCCTTATAACTTTTCAAGAATTTCACCCATCAGCATCAAATTCAGCACACTCTTAGATGTCCCCAAAAATATTTTCTCCCCAATTTTGCTGCTATTATACCCCTGTAATGTCTACAGATATTTTATTCTATAAAGTATTAGTATTATACTACCTTTTTAAATATTTGTCATGATTTGTGGGACATGTTGCATTTATAAGACAGTGAGCCTGGAATGGTTACAATGCCTGTAAAATGTGTGCCAAATTGTATTTTGAAAGCACTTCCGGACAGCAAAATTAATGAAAACTAAATAGAACATGAATGCATTTATACACTGGGTTGTGCGTTCTCGGTCTAGGGACGTTTGGAGAAAATGCATGAAGAATGCTGCAGTTTTAGGTACATTTTACAAACAACCATTTAAGGAGCTTTAAATAATGTTCTAAACATGTTAGTATCTAGTTCTGAGTACAGTGGCACGAGGCACATAGAAACATGGTTCCACTGTCAGTCAGAACCACTTTGCCTGGGCCTGGCCTGCGGGAAAGATCTTGATGGAACAGTCAGCAGGTCAGTTAGACTAGGTGGCTGTATGGTGTTGATGGAGCATGGGAACAGTGGAGAGTGTGATTGTGGTGATGGGCCTGCTTCCACTTAGCCACAGGAGCAATTACTAGCCTTGCAGGTTAGCCATTGTTCCAGAGATTTCGTCCCACTGCATAATTTGTACTGTAGATTGTGGGTGGACGGCACCAGGTCCCATTTCTCTCATTTCTATGAACCTGGACTTATTTTTCATGAACAAACTTTGACCCAGACCCAAAGAAACAAAGGCAGAAAAGGAAAAAGGAGGAGGATAAGAGCAATAGTAAAACAATGACAAAGAGGAAAAGCAGGTATAAAAATTATCCAATTAAAGTAAGATGACTGACGGAGTTGTGAAGAAGAGTGACTGAGGCAAACATTCAAGGTGAAGCATTAGTTAATTCCCCCTTAAGGTCCAAAGCAGACAGACAGGCAGGAACATTTCGATACTGCATGCAGCTAGATGTTCATGTCGTCATCCCCTCTATGCAGTAGCTCAGCAAGCAGTGTCTCATATATGGGATTTAAGGGCTAATCTTGTTAATTATTGGTAGTGATCCTTAAACCAGTGCTAGTCACCCTCCACCCTCTGCTGACATTCCTACGTTCGTGATAATATGATACAATTCTTGTCTTTGGAATGTGCTTTGTAGCAATTCTGTCCCTGAATTCCATGTACTTAAAAGTCAATAATGGTTATTGCACCTTCACAGCTTTGTAGAATTCTTCTCTGCTTCCTAACGTCTCCACTGTCTCCCCTAGTTCAACCCATTGAGCATCAAAGAAAAATCACCGAACAAAGCAAACACTTTAACAAATAGTTCCGGTGTGAAGGGCTCTTAAAGGTCTTTCTGGCCTATACTTGATAAGGGGAAGGGTGTCATTGAGTCTACTTCAGGAGAATGTTCCATTAACGGGCCTAAATCAACTCCTCAATCCCATCTTGTGCACGGCATGAAAGCCCCTTTGAAGCAGCTGCTGGAGCACAGAGTAATTAAGTTTGAAGAGTGGGTACTTCCATGCCTTTCACTGATTTTCATATTTTATGGCTGCTACAATTGCAATGGATAAATGTAATTTAACTTCAACACTAATCTGTTCAGTATAGATTGCCCTCACGCTGCAATTTGGCTATGATCTTATTTTTCAATCAGCAGTTACAGATTAATGCCCATATTTACTAAGGGTTAAGCGACACTGCGCATTCGGGCTGTTATAAAGGTAAGTTGATAAAATCACACAAAAGGTGGTGTTCTCCTCTGACTCACTAGCTGGTATCCCTAAGAGATAAAATCCTTTAGGAGGATCATCTGTGGCTGAAGCCAGGGGGCTTCTGTAATTTTCTCATATCGGTTTTGAGGGTCTCTTATGTCTGTCTTTTTGCTAGTACACAGTGTCAAACGAGAACAAACACACCTGTGAATACAATAAGGGGATACAATTATAATATGTACTTCTAGCTGAACAGGCATTGAGGTTTATTTATTAGAGTATAAATACCCTAGATTATAGATCATTTTGGTTTACTCCACTTTCTTATTAGTTCGGGAAAAATGCAGATTTATTGTGTGCGTTTTTCATTATTCATCTCCTCCTCAAAGTCCCAAACCAAGAAGACATGCTTATGTTTTGAAGAAACTCTTTATGCATGCACAAATGTAAAGAGATCTTCAGAATATGTACTACTGTTCCAGATCATGTCCCCCAGTGGACGGTATGCTGACTCGGTCAACAGACCCTCTTGATGTTTGCAGGAGCTAACACTGAGCCTTTCACAATCATCCTCAATAGATACAAAGCCCTTTGTAGTGGGACAGTCAACTGGTATTGGAATGTTGCTGTCAGGATTTCAGTTTAAATTAAATGTCTTTTCTGGATTTAAAATACTTAAGGGCATACTTACTAAACGTCCATGCAATGCAGGGCAGCAAGCAAAGTAGCTGTGCTTTACTGAGTGAAGAGGAGACAGCTGAAGAGCATAATCTCTGGGAGAAAGGAACGAGGAGAAATAAACATATTTCTTCTTGTTACTTCTCTCTGCGAAAGGTGCACCATGATAGCACAATCCCAGGTTTATTACCTTTTGTAAATCTGGGATTGAGTCAAATTCCATTGATGGAATCATGGGAACACCTGTGCTCCACCCATGGAATGCCTACCAGAACAAAATATAACAAAATGCAGCTCAGCTTTGCATTACATTCCTTGACAAAGCCACGCAAGATGACGCAAACAGGCCCTTTTGTGGCTTTGTAAATCCCATAACTTGCGTTACCATGCAATGACTTGTCACACAAGGACAACACAAGTTCTTAATAAATCTATGCCACCAATATTCATAGTATGGAATTTAGTAAATTATCAAGTTCCTAATTTACTGAGATTTTGCGCCTATGTTGCGCCACTTTTGTAGTGCAGCCCAGGCACAAAATCCATGTTGGGATTTACATAGTCATGAAAATCAAGATTTGTGTGGCTTTGCATGGGATTTTTTCCCCAAAAGTAAAGCATGCTTTACCTTTCATCTAGGCAGTGTTGCATGGGCGGAGCACAAACATTCCTGCTCATCCACCCATGCATTATGACACAAACCCATATTTACTAAAGTCAGTAAATATGGATGTGCTCCAAAATGGTACACTTAC
Source organism: Pleurodeles waltl (assembly GCF_031143425.1). NCBI lineage: Eukaryota > Metazoa > Chordata > Amphibia > Caudata > Salamandridae > Pleurodeles > Pleurodeles waltl. Next base: position 738,381,884 of record NC_090450.1, on the reverse strand, counting down.
CCAAGGGTGGTATAATGAGGAGAAATATCTTTATTTCTTCTCTTTATTTCCTCTTTGCCTATGTGCAAACTGCAGTACACCTACAAAGAGGATTAACCCTCTTAGAATAGTTTTTGTGCAGGAAGGTTTATATTCTGGCAACAATTGAGATGCCCTTGTGTCATGGCACAAGAGTGACTGCATTGGTGCCTTAGTCTTGGTGGAGTTGTGCTTCAGGTAAGTGTTGGACCTCTAGATCTCGATAAGGTGCAGATAGTGTTTAAATCCAACCAAATTATGGTTGCAAAACATTATTACATACTACTGGGAATTGGTATTTGCAAGGGGCGCCCTAAACAAGCCCCTTCAAAATACCGAATAGCTAATGCAAATTGTGATTCGGTAATAAGTTACTAAATCACATTTTGCTTTCTGTACATTTAAATAAGCTTTTTGGCAGTTGAAAACAGCCCAGTTCTGTGAATCGAACCGTTTGCAACCTCAAAAAACCTTTGTACATCTGGCCTTTAATTCCTCTTCTTATTCAGGAACAAAAAGCAGCAACTAGGCAAACCCTGTCTGTATGACAAGGACGTGGGTAGATTCAAACCCCTACTTTAAGCAATCACCATGTCCCTTGGATTCACTCTGGACACTAACATCACTCTCAGGGAACACATTGCCAAGCAAACAAAGATGGCCTTAGCTCTCCCTACTTACAAAAGTGAAACCATTACTCCCAGAAAGAAAGTTCAGAAGTGCTGTTTAAGCTCCTTAATTCTCGCATCTGAATGGTGGCTACATCCTACTCCATATCCTCCGAGAATCCACACTGGCCCCCCTTTACTACATCCTGCAGCACATTTAAGCCAGGGGGTAAAGAAATAGTACTACATCACCGCTATACTGATGGAGCCCACTGGTTCACCTTGCCAGCTCGCACCATCTTCAAAACAAGCTCCATCTTACACGAAACTGCCACAACCAGCATATCTGGCAGACAAGCTCACCATTTCTGGTGGCTCTCAGCACACCAAGAACTAGAACAACATCAGACTGGAGTCAAAGCCATGCCAAAAAGAAGAAAAAAAACAAGTAACAGGCCTCCATCTGTCACCCAGAATCTAGAACATCATCCCTGTATCCATCAGAACTGCCCAAGAAGGTTCCCTATTAGGAAAGAGCTCAAGATGTGAAGGGCATTACATCATGATGTAATAACAGTCCGCTTCTGCCCCCTGAATCCCTCTACTTGTCCGATCAATCGTTGACTGTATCTTTGCCTTTCATAATGTAAAGTGCATCACTGCCTTTGGTTTAGCTTTGCACAATAGAAATGCAACATGCATATATTCATGCCTTCATATGTGGTTCTGGATATGAATGGATGTACTACACAGCGTTGTTTCCGTTTGTTTAGCTCGCCTAAGATGCATAGTTATCCATTGCTCGACTTAAAGTGGCTGTTCAGTTTTGAAGCAGTATTGTGTGAGTATGATATATTTTTAATTTATTCGGTGTGGTTGATAGGCAAGTTCGTGAAAGGAAATTTATGGGCTTTTGAGTTAGCAATGGTTACCCATCTATATGTTTTTGGTGCCATTTTGTGTTCATGATAGTGACGGCAGGAGTGTCTATTGTGCTTTGTTGGGGTAGGTTTGAAGTTTATATATATATAGGGTGTGCTAATCAGATGCTAACGCTTAGCCCAAGACATGATTTTGGTGCTGTGTTGTGGCCGTGATGGTGCCAGGTTTAATGCGCTTCGATAAAGTAGAATAAAGTGTAAAATGTTTGATAAGGGTGTGCAGTTGACACTCGATCAAAAGCACATCTTTGCTAACTATATGAATTTTGAGGCTTCTTGTGCACCTGATGTTACCACACCTTCTGTCTAATGCGTTCTTGCTTCAGTGTGAAGAAGGTATTTAACATGCAGGTTCTGAAGGTTCACATAAACTGTAGTAAAGGAGGGCTGGTATATTGTAAATATGTTCTGTCTACTGTATTCTCATGAGAGCTGGGCTCTGATAACACGTCCAGCCCTTATAAATTACCTGTACCTGGACAAGTTGGAGGTCGGTGAATCTTTTAGCCGAGTCGGGCTCTCCTCATCCTAGAATAGTCGGGTCATTCTGATCAATAATCAATAACTATTGCAATCGGTAATCAATACTTAATTAATAGATCAATATACCACATCAAAATCAATAACAGTTGATATTTCGGCGCACCATGACCTTTCAGTCATGAATAACCACACCAGTTTATTGAAAGTTAGTGAATTTATTTCCCTATATTAACAAAGCTAGCACGATGTATATAAGTCTCAAAACCAAATGATATATGTATATGAACATTACTAGTTGTCCATAACGGCGGAAGAAACGCAATCTACGCAAAATCTGAATAATGATACACTCAGTTATGGCAATGCAAATCACTAATATGACTAACTGTATTTGACTAATTTCATACATTGGTCAGCATAACAAGATTTCAAATTAACATGGTGCATCGAATGAATCCCTCGACTAACCTCTAATTAGCATTGGCATGTGGGACTTCATACAAAACGAATTTAGTCAACACAAATTTGGAAAACTTCTAGCTTGGGCCCTATCAAAATAGCAGTTGGTACCTAAAAGGAAAAACACAATGCATAATACAGTTATCCTTTCATATTTACCAAATACAATCAGCATTCAAGGGAGTCTTCGTCCCTCAGGTACCGGTTCTATCAGCATGGGGCAGATTTCAAAGGGGCAAAGTTAAGGGCAAGCTTCCTTGCAGCGGCAAGAAGAATGGGGCAAAGTTACTTCATGGGCAAGACGGGGCAAATCAAAAGTTAAAGTCTCTAGGGTGAGAATTCTTAAAGTCTCTTTCTCTCAGATAGTCCAAAATGGAGTCTGGCATCTGGCTTCAGATTGGCATCAAGGAAAAAATGGCTGACTTCTCTTTGTCCAGTGGGTTTAAATAAGGAACATTCCAAATTCTGCAGGGTCTTCCATTGGAGGGTTCATAGGTTGGCTTCAAATTGTCCAATGAAAATTGTCTTTTACTAGCGCTCATTTATGCATACACTGTCCTTGGAGCCTTGGAACACAAGTTGTAACATGGGTTGCCAATTATTTTACTATCTGTACCTTCATTGTCCGCACCTGCAGAGACTGACCTTGTATCAAAGGGGATGACACCGGCCCAGTACGAAAACTTGGAGATAAGTGTATTAGTCATCTCTGCTGGAAAAAATACAACTTCAAGCAAGAATATATGTTTCATTAGTTCAAGGAAAAACCACGCAGTTAGAATTTGAGACCAGGCAACTAGGCCAAAGCCTCTACTAAATTTAAGCTAAGCAAAACAGTTTCAAACAAGAAATCATGGCATACATTTGTAATTATGACGGATTACTAAATTTTCAATTCTTCATGATTAATAAAGCTTGTTTATAATGATGGCGAACTACCCCGAGGGCACAATTTCCCTCGTACATTATTTTCTTTACTAAAATCACACTACATTATATGCTTTTGATTACATGATATGGATGAATATATGTTGGACCCGCTTTTTCTGCGTCATCAATCCCTCCTCCGATGACTAATTATGTCATCACATCAAATCTACCCACAAATTTTATTCCATTAAAATTCTGTATAGTAATTTGGCACTTCAGTCAATTCCCTTTTTCTTTTAATCCGTTTAGATTTTTCTCTATATATTTCTACCATTTTGGTTTGTTCTTTCTCTTCTCTTCTCCTTTTGCGTCTTGTTTTCAATATTTTGATAGCTTTCCATATTCCCCAAAAGCCTAATAAACAAATTCATATAATCAATATTCCCTTCACTATTTTTAGTAACAATCCGTTCCAAACGTTGCTGAGCCAATTTCCCACTGAAGCAAATCCTTTTCCATCTTTCTCCCAGACTCCTGGTTCTTTCAATTCCTTCAAATCTATACTTTCATTAGTTAAATTTGTAAGCATCGTTCTAATTTTTCCACTGCTGTCTGGTATATATGTACAACAGTGACGTGTACCAAGCATTTGGCAAACGCCGCCATCCTTTGCTAAAAGAATGTCTAAGGCAAGCCGATTTTGAAGAGTCATAGCTCTTTCTGCAGCGAGTTCAGCATCTATCAGGATTATAGCTCCTGAGAATTTTGTCAGCATGTTATCCACAATAGTAGACAACTTTCGTATTTTGATTGAATTCAATATGACTCCCACTGAAGGAATCAATGCTCCAAATATATCTCCTACCACACCAGAAGCTGTCTCTCTCTTCTGAACATGGTGTGATTCAGACAGCTTTGGAAATTTCTTTAAGTCGTCTAGTTGATAAATCTTTGGGAACACTATTCCCAAATAACATCTCCCATACCATCCTTTAGGAAGACGATAATAGGCGTTAAGTCCACAAATATAATATATCCCAGGAATAACTGGGTCTTGTCCATTCAGCATGAACGTCCACTTAGGTTGAAACAAAAACATATGTTTGCATTCACTCGTTCCCACAAAAACTGTGTCGTAATATGATTTATGTCTATGTATACAAAATCTCCCTACGTGCAATGTATCTAGAGCCATTTTCCCTTGTGTTTTTATTGCGGCAAAAGCATAGTTATCTACAGATGTCCTTTTGTGTAATTCCCTTTCTAACTCCTCCTTCATTTCTTTTCTCCTATCGTCAGTGCGGTCTAAGAAGTTTATTTCTACCGGTGAAAGCAAGCATGTAAGGTTCTCTCTATGTGCGTGAGCTGTGTGAAAAGGTGACAACGGCTCAAAGAATTCCCTCATTAATTTGAAATAATAATCTCTAGCTATTTTACTCAGGTACTCAATTATGGGGACATATGCAAATGTAACATCATAATTAGAGTAAAAATAATGAATATACTGTTGACCATAAAATCTGGACGTTATTATACTACATGTAATTCCGTAAGTAAGAGGCATGCTATGATACGTCACCCCTTCCACTACTAAGGTAGGTATTTGTGTACACACATAACAATCTTTCGCATCCATGGTCTCAACATACTCACTCAGCAAGCGATAGAAAACGTTAGATGAAAGTTCCTTCTTATCATGCAAATGTCTCTCGTCTTGTTCGAGTCTCTTCAGAGCTGTTAGTTCAGTAATAATAGTAGGTTTAGAAGTAGAAGCATAATTCGTTTCACTCTCATTCTTACCATGCATTCCAAGAACTATTGCTACAATGATTAGTACGCATGCGGTTATTAGACCTATACACATGTATTTATAACACTTCATTTTACGCCCCTGTGTAGTGTAGCCTGTCATGATCTGTATAGAATCAGAAAGTTGAAGACACTTTATCAAAGCGAATTTGCAGATATATACAAGCTGAACGATTTCAATTTTCACACAGTTTTCTTTTAGCAGCTTAGTCTCTTATCGGTTAGCAGCGTTGTCTCAAAATCGGTTTCAAAAGTCAATCAAGTTAGCAATGTCTTAGCCGGCTGAAAAAGTCAATCAGGTTATCAATGTCTTTATTCAGTAAAGTTCATGGAGTTTTACTCCTCAAGTACCAAAGTGAAGTTCTGCCTCTTTGTTCTCGAGACTGAGGGATACAAATTCGTCTGACCAATCGTTAGTGGCCAAGTATGCCCACTCCGGACCAGAATATCTTTTGCTCAGTATTCTTTTTCTTTTCAATTTTGCATCCCTCTTCGACTCTCTCTCGCTGGTACTCTCTTCCTTGGCCAAGTCTTTCTCTTCACTCGGTGCTGCTATTGCGACAGACACTTCCTTTCTTTTCTCTTTCACCTTTGGCCCTTCACTGTCGTTTAACGTTTCTCTGATTCTTAGTTTTACTGGCGATATGCTTTGTCTCCGTTTCGCACTGTGTTCACTTGATGGACCCGCAACCTCTTCTGAAGGAGTTTGAACAGCTTTGTTCTGTCCTGTCTTGTCTTCTCCCTCTGGGAAGTCAATCAGGTTTTCCTTTTCTTTTCCTGTCGCGTCTGCTTCTGGGAAAGCCCTCCTCTGATCAGGCTCTCCTGCTCCTTCACCTGTCTCGAGCTCCTTGCCACTGTTACCTGCTTCAGGCTCTCTGTCGCCTTCAGCTATTTCAGGCTCTTTGTCACCTTCAAGACCTTCGTCACTCTCTGAGGCTCCTCCTTGGTCTTCCCCAAATGAATCGGTTGCTTCGTCCTCAGAAAATATTTCTCCTTCCTCTATTTCTACCTGTTCGCTTCTGGTTCCTCTTCGCTCTGTCTCAGCGCTTGGCACTTTGTTATCAGACACAGGTGATTTCAGCGCTTCGACTTCCTCCTCTGTGGGACACGTCACCCTCTTCGTGTGACTGGCGTGAATCCAGTTGGGAACTCCTGCACACTTCACAGCGGTGGTAGTTGTCAGAATCACTTGGAAAGGTCCTTTCCAACGGGGTTCCAAACACAACTTCCTCACGTGCTTCTTTATCACGACCCAGTCACCTGCTTTCAGGGCGTGTCCTGGACCTTGGATCGGTGGCAAGGTGGTTGCCTCCACCTGGTGAGAGAAAGAGCGGACCACATCAGCTAGACCTTTGCAGTAGTCTAACACCATATCATCTGTAATATTCAAAAGAGCATTTGCAGGAACTGCTGGAAGTCTCATGGCTCTACCCATGATGATCTCGTGTGGGGACAGTCCAGTCTTTCTGTCAGGGGTATTTCTCATTGACATTAGCACCAAGGGCACTGCGTCAGGCCATTTTAAGTTTGTTGATGCACATATTTTCGCCATCCTTGATTTCAATGTGCCATTCATTTGCTTCACTAGACCTGATGCTTCAGGGCGGTAGCTACAATGCAACTTTTGCTCAATGTTCAGCGCTGCACAAAGTAATTTTATTACTTCGTTATTGAAGTGACTTCCCCTATCTGATTCTAAGGAGATCGGAAATCTGAAACATGGTATTAGCTCTCTCAAGAGTAGTTTTGCAACTGTGAGACTGTCATTTCTGCGTGTAGGGTATGCTTCAATCCAGTGACTAAAAATGCACACAACCACCAACACATACTTCAAGCCTCCATGCACAGGCATCTCAATGAAGTCCATTTGCATTTTGCTGAAGGGACCCCCTGCTCTTCCAATGTGGCTCAAATTTACTACGGTTCCCTTCCCTGCGTTCATCTGTTGGCAAATGACGCAACAATGGCAAACTGCTTCAGCAACTTGACGGAATTTGGGGTTAAACCAATCAGTTTTAAATAATCTAATCATGGCATGCCTCCCAAGATGAGCTTGTCCATGGTAAAATCTGGCTAACTGTGTCAAAAGACTGTTTGGCAGGACAAATTTCCCTTCACTTGAAACCCATAATTCGTCTAGTCTCTTTACACACTGCAGTTTGGTCCATGAGAGTTTCTCATCCTCACTGACATCATTCTGTAAGGATTTCAATTCATCCATTGTATCTACAACCTTTAGAGCAAAGATTTCGCTTGGTTCAAGTTCTGGTTCATTTATCAAGTTCCATTTATCCCTGAGCAATATACAGTTCAATGCGCAAAACCTTGCGACTTGATGCGCATATCCATTTCCCAGAGAAACATAGGGGATCATTCTGACCTCGGCGGTAAAAGGCTCTTACCGCCGGTCAGAAGTCCGCCATTCTACCGCCGCGGTAAACCGCCACGGTCATTCTGACCCACAACTGCCAAACCGCCAAAAACCCGACATCCACGGAAGGCCGCCTCATCAGCGGTCAGCGATAAACTGGAGATGACCAAACCTCCACCGTCACGCCAACACAAACACGCCCATGCCATTACGACCCACGAATCCACACGGCGGTCTTTTAACCGCGGTATTCCATTGGCGGTACACACCGCTGCGGTCAAAATACACACACCTTTACAAAACACAGCCACATTGGACAATTCGAAATACACACACCTGATACACATACACACACCACACCCACACATCCAATCAACTATAAAACAAACACCCACATCACCCACAAACCCCCACTTCTAGAAATTCGGAGAGAAGGCGAGAGAGAGAGAGAGAGAGAGAGCACAGCTATCGAAAACCCCAACACACAGAGGAACACAACATCATCACCCACACTACATCCACACACAAAACACCACACACCACCCCACACACCACACTCATCACCACAAACACCACCCCACACCACCCCATGGCACCCCAAAGACACCCCAGGTTCTCGGACCAAGAACTCAGGGTCATGGTGGAGGAAATAATTAGGGTAGAGCCCCAGCTATTCGGCACACAGGTGCAGCACACCACAATAGCCAGGAAGGCGGAGCTATGGCAAAGGATCGTCAACAGGGTCAACGCTGTGGGACAGCATCCCAGAAACCGGGAAGACATCCGAAAGCGCTGGAACGACCTGCGGGGGAAGGTGCGGTCGATGGTGTCAAGACACAACATCGCTGTGCAGAAGACTGGCGGCGGACCCCCACCCACTCCACCCGAATTCACATCATGGGAGCAAGAGGTCTTGAACATCCTGAGGGCCTCGCTGGAGTAGGCGGAGGAATGGACTCTGGTAAGTCTAATCCCAACTACTTCACCCCCCCCAACCACCAGCATGCCAACCCGCACCCCCACCCTCACCCCCAACCCCCCAGCACACATCCTCCCTGCCAATGTCTCACCAGCACAACCCACCCAACACAACACCAATCCCTGAATGCCAACACAAACCATGGACACCCATCACCCAAGCATGACCACTGCACATACCCATCCCCCCCCCACAAACCACCCTCACAACCCCTCCCACAAGGGAATGCCAGCACTGGGGGACAAGGGCACCCACAAATCGCACGCCATGGCACACACAGAAGCAATAACCATACTCTTTTACCCCTGCAGGGCCCGAACGCCAATACACCGGCCAGGAGGGTCCAGATTTGTCCATCCCGCCCCCAGAACAGGCCCCCAGTGATGACAGCAGCTCTGTCGACCTAGAACCTGATGACCAGCCCGGACCATCGGGGACCTCTGGACAGTCGGTTCCCCACACACAGACACAGGCCACAGCAGACCCAACCCCCTCTGGGAATACCAGCACAGCTCCCACCCAGCGGGCCCATGCCTCTGTCTCCAGGACGCATCAATCAGCGGTGTGTCCGCCACTACAGGGCACCCAGGCTGACCCACCACCCCAACAACAACAGGGACCTGGGGGCAGTGGTAGTGGGCACACCGTCCAGGGGACAGAGGCCCGGGGAAACAGGGCAACTGGGAGGGCTGCTGTGCGAGAGGGGGTTGACCGGCCCAAGGAACCCACTCTCCAAGAGGCCCTCACCACCATCATGGGAGCATGCCACCGCTCCCAGGAGACAATGGCGACGGTACTGGCCAGGTTCCAGGAGATCCAGGCACAGCAGGAGGAACGGTACATGGGGTTCAGAGACGAACTCAGGAACATCGGTACCGCAATGGGGACCATCGTCCTGGCCCTCAACCAGATAGTCACCACATTGCGGGACCATGTGGCACCCCAAAGGGCCCCTGTCACCAGCCCGGACGACGAACAGCCTACCACCTCCGCCGGCGCTAGTGGACAGGAGGCCCCCACACCACGACAGGCCACCAGAACCCCACCTCCTGCTGAAGATCAACCACCCGCAAGCGGAACCTGAGATCACACAAGAAGACAGAGTAGGATGCCAAGACCCCCGCCAGCCTAAGATACCCCCTGATGTCATCCCACTGTCCCACATTGTCACCCTGTCCAACCTTGAACTGCCCCTGCTCCATCCTTCCACAGGCATATGGGCAATGCACCTGTGCTACTGAGAACTGGACTCTGCCATGGACATTACTCCACCCCCACCCATCACCGTTTTACTATCATGGACCTATACGCAGCACTTAAAATAAATCACCAATTGCACTTCAAATGTCAGGAGTCTGCTTGTATTCTTTACAAATGTATTACACATAACGGTGCAATAATGTTCATTTACATTGTGATGACAACATACCAGTGTCAATAAGCATTAGTCCATGGGCAAACAAAGCAGAAGTCACGCTGTGGGTCATACAGCTCTGAAAAGGGAAGGGAAAGTCAAAAATCAGTGAAAAGGAACTGGGGGGAAACACAGAAAGTAGAGATGCAGGAGGCCAGAAGTAAATGTAAAATGGCGTGGGTGATTCTTACCTGTGTGCTACTGAAAATACTGTTGTATAACTGTGTCCCTGTTGTCCGTGTCGTCCCCGTCGTCTTCCTCCTCTTCACTCTCCACAGGCTCCACAGCTGCTACAACACCACCATCTGGACCATCCTCCTGCAGGAAAGGCACCTGGCGTCGCAATGCAAGATTGTGAAGCATACAGCAGGCCACGATGATATGACACACCTTCTTTGGTGAGTACATGAGGGATCCCCCTGTCATATGCAGGCACATAAACCTGGCCTTCAGGACCCCGAAGGTCCGTTCTATAATCCTCCTAGTTCGCCCATGTGCCTCATTGTACCGTTCCTCTGCCCTGGTCCGGGGATTCCTCACTGGGGTCAATAGCCAAGGCAGGTTGGGGTAACCAGAGTCAGCTATTAGCCACACACGGTGTCTCTGTAGCTGTTCCATCACATAAGGGATGCTGCTATTTCGCATGACATACGCGTCATGCACTGACCCAGGGAACTTGGCATTTAGATGGGAGATGTACTGGTCAGCCAAACAGACCACCTGGACATTCATCGAATGGTAATTTTTTCTATTTCTGTACACCTGCTCATTGTCTTTTGGGGGTACTAAAGCCACATGGGTCCCATCAATGGCACCAATGATGTTGGGGATATGTCCAAGGGCATAGAAATCACCCTTCACAGTGGCCAAATCACCCTCCTCAGGGAAAACAATGTATCTCCGCATGTATTTCATCAGGGCAGACAACACTCTGGACAAATCCTTAGAAAACATAGGCTGAGACATCCCTGATGACATGGCCACTGTTGTCTGAAAAGACCCACTTGCCAAAAAATGGAGTACTGACAGAACCTGCACCAGAGGGGGAATCCCTGTGGGTTTGCGGATGGGGGACATCAGGTCTGGCTCCAGCTGGGCACACAGTTCATGTATAGTGGCTCAGTCAAGTCGGTATCGAAGTATAATATGTCGTTCTTCCATTGTCGACAGGTCCACCAGCGGTCGGTACACAGGAGGATTCATCCTTCTCCTCGCAAGTCCCAGCGGACGGTGCCTAGGAAGGACAACATTGAGCACAGAGTCAAGCAACCCACAGGTTCGTTCCCACAGCTTGCACAGTACACGAATCGCTATGCATTGAAAGGCTTGTATGAGTGGCAATGCAAGGCCTAGGCCTGTGCGACGCAGTAGAAATCATGCCATGTGGGCCCTTGAAATGGCGGCTGCCTGACCTGTGAAGTGTGACAGTGGGATGTGAGGTCACTGCGCTGGCGTGGCACACCGTGGCGGTAGGCGGTCGAAGACCGCTGCGCAAAGCAGCATTGGTTAACATTGAACCCTATGGGTCTCGGGAGCCAATGACGACGTGCGCCGGCGGTACGCACCGCCGCGGGTGTGACCGCCATTTTCTATCTGATTAATCACTCGAGACCTGATCATCCACAGGAGAGGACCTATACTGCAAGTGCTGCTGTGACCTCGGTCTGGAAGAGACAATGGCTGCTGCGACTGGGGAAAGGGCCCCTGCCTTCACTTCAGAAGAGTTGGAGAAACTTGTGGATGGGGTCCTGCCCCAGTATGCGCTACTCTACGGTCCTCCAGACCAACAGGTAAGTACACTGGGTGCACGTTGAATGGGCTATGCCTGGGTTGTGTATGGTGGATGTAAGATGGTGGGGTGGGGAGCGAATGAGGAGTGCAAGGCACGACAGATGAGAGCATGTGCCACATGGCAGGGTTGGGGAGGGGGGGGCAATCACATCTAACATGCAGAAAAATGTTGAAAATTCCTTTCCCACCCTGTACATGTCAAATAGGTCAGCGCCCATCAGAAAGTCGACATTTGGCGTGCCATCGCCAAGGAAGTCCGGGCCCTGGGGGTCCACACAAGACGGGGCACCCACTGCCGAAAGAGGTGGGAGGACATCCGCCGCGGGACCAGGAAGACCGCTGAGTCACTGCTGGGGATGGCCTCCCAATGTAGGAGGGGTGCCAGTCGTACCTTGACCCCCCTGATGTCCCGGATCCTGGCGGTGGCCTACCCCGATTTGGATGGGCGCGTGAGGACATCACAGCAGACACAAGGGGGTGAGTACCAGCACATTCTGCTATCTTTACACGCAGTGGAGGCGTCTGGGTGGGGGAGGAGGGCTGTGGGTGACATTAGGCCAGGGCGCTTTCTGTAGTGTAGTCCCCTCCTTTAGGCATGGCCCTGTGCCCCCGCCCCCCACATCTGTAGGGTGCCAAGTACAGCAATCCATGGTCCAGCATCACCCATGTGCGCATATGTTGTCCATAGACCTGTTGGCCTAGTCACAAGTACTGAGTAGTGTACCCCGATTGCGCGGCGTAGTGCATGAGGCTCCTGTGTCTGTCCTCTCCGCCAACGGTGTTGACAATGCATGCACTCAACCTGTTTTTATTTCTCCCCCCACCCTTTTTCTTTATCTTCTTGTGCATGTGTGCATTAGCATCATCAGGCGGAGGAGAATTGGCATCGGAGCACGAGGGAGCTGCAACTCACAAGGCCCCGGTGGGCCATGGTACAGACACCGAGGTCACCAGTGATACGGAGGGCGAGGGGAGCACCACAACGGGGACCCGTGGTGACACCAGCGACACCGACACGTCCTCGGAAGGGAGCTCCCTAGCGATGGTGGCAACATCCGGGCCCCCCGCCTCTACAGGTACAGCCGCACCAGCTCCGCCCTCCCAGCAGCCCCTCAGCCTTCGCTCCGTGCCCGCTCGCCCAAGAAGGCGGGCATCTCCTTCGCCCCAGGCACCTCAGGCCCTGCCCCTGTTACCCCTGCTGCCCTCAGTGAGGAAGTCATTGACCTCCTACAGAACATCATTGTTGGGCAGTCTACCCTTTTGAATGCCATCCAGGGGGTAGAGAGGGAGGTGCATCGGAGCAATGCATACCTGGAGGGCATTCATTCGGGTCAGGCTGCCCATCAACGATCGTTCAATGCTCTGGCCTCAGCACTGACGGCAGCCATTGTCCCTGTTTCCAGCCTCCCTCTTCTAACTGCCTCCACCCTGTCTCTGTCTCCTGTTCCTCAGCCTATCCCATCCACACTATCAGACCAGCCTGCACACACCTCAACACCCAAGGGCAGCTCATCCAGACATAAGCACCACAGATCACACAAGCATTCACCCAAGCAACACCCAGATGCAGACATGCCAACAGTCACTACCACCCCTGTGTCCCCCTCCTCCTCGTCTCCCTCCTCCCTCCCTGTGACGTCTCCACTCACACCTGCATGCACACCACCATCAGCCAGTACTTCCATCACCAGCACACCCTCCAGTACAGTCCGCACACGTGCAGTCACCACCCCCACTGCCATTTACACGTCCCCTGTGTCCTCTCCCACTGTGTCTGTCACCCCCTCTTCCAAGACACACAAACGCAGGCAGCCACCCACCCAACAGCCAACCACCTCACGACAGCCTACGTCACAAGCACCTGCACCCAAAGACAGCACACCTGACTCTCCTACAACCACATCCTCTTCCTCCACTCCCATACCCACTACACCTACCCTTTACATTGGTCCTAAAAAACTTTACCTCTCCAAACTTAACCTCTTTGCTCCACCTGACCCACCCCCTCCATCTGCTAAGAGTCCCAAGAGCACCTCAGCCACCACCAGCCCTGCTTCAAGTGTCACCATTGTGCACTCGTTTTGGAGTCCACCCTTTCCCAGCACTGATACATCGGCCAGCAGCAAGGGGACAGCCAGCCCCCCCCCTGGTAAGAGGACCCGTAAAATCAGGGGCCGCCGCGAGAAGACTGACACGGCTGCCCCAAGGAGCAAAGTCCTGGGCCGTCACCTGCCACAACATCCAGGGGAGGCAAGGGCCAGAGAGCCTCATCGAAGGAGAGCAATGGCAGCAGGGCGGAGAAGTCAGCCAGCAGGGGCGCGGACCAGGAGGGCCCCACAAGCCCCATCCCGGGTGTGAGGGAGGACACCCACGGGCCCAGGACTCCGTCACAGAAGGGTCCAGCAACTGCACGGTCGGAGGGCGACTAAGCAGGGAGTCCTGGCCAGGTCTGGCTCCCTTGAATGACTGGACAAGCACCGCTGAAGAGGGCCCCGCCGTGCAGAAAGGCACCGCTGAAGAGGGCCCTGCCGTGCAGAAAGGCACCGCTGAAGAGGGCCCTGCCGTGCAGAAAGGCACCGCTGAAGAGGGCCCCGCCGTGCAGAAAGGCACCGCTGAAGAGGGCCCCGCCGTGCAGAAAGGCACCGCTGAAGAGGGCCCCGCCGTGCAGAAAGGCACCGCTGAAGAGGGCCCCGCCGTGCAGAAAGACACCGCTGAAGAGGGCCCCGCCGTGCAGAAAGACACCGCTGAAGAGGGCCCCGCCGTGCAGAAAGACACCGCTGAAGAGGGCCCCGCCGTGCAGAAAGGCACCGCTGAAGAGGGCCCCGCCGTGCAGAAAGGCACCGCTGAAGAGGGCCCCGCCGTGCAGAAAGGCACCGCTGAAGAGGGCCCCGCCGTGCAGAAAGGCACCGCTGAAGAGGGCCCCGCCGTGCAGAAAGGCACCGCTGAAGAGGGCCCCGCCGTGCAGAAAGGCACCGCTCCGCTGGGCCCCGCCGTCTCAAGCACCGCTCCGCTGGGCCCCGCCGTCTCAAGCACCGCTCCGCTGGGCCCCGCTGTCTCAAGCACCGCTCCGCTGGGCCCCGCCGTCTCAAGCACCGTTCTGCTGGGCCCCGCCGTCTCAAGCACCGCTCCGCTGGGCCCCGCCGTCTCAAGCACCGCTCCGCTGGGCCCCGCCGTCTCAAGCACCGCTCCGCTGGGCCCCGCCGTCTCAAGCACCGCTCCGCTGGGCCCCGCCGTCTCAAGCACCGCTCCGCTGGGCCCTTCCTGTCAAGCCCCGCTCCGCTGGGCCCTTCCTGTCAAGCACCGCTCTGCTGGGCCCCGCCGTCTCAAGCACCGCTCTGCTGGGCCCCGCCGTCTCAAGCACCGCTCCGCTGGGCCCCGCCGTCTCAAGCACCGCTCCGCTGGGCCCCGCCGTCTCAAGCACCGCTCCGCTGGGCCCTTCCTGTCAAGCACCGCTCCGCTGGGCCCCGCCGTCTCAAGCACCGCTCCGCTGGGCCCTTCCTGTCAAGCACCGCTCCGCTGGGCCCCGCCGTCTCAAGCACCGCTCCTCTGGGCCCCGCCGTCTCAAACACCGCTCCACTGGGCCCTTCCTGTCAAGCACCGCTCCGATGGGCCCCGCCGTCTCAAGCACCGCTCTGCTGGGCCCTTCCTGTCAAGCACCGCTCCGCTGGGCCCCGCCGTCTCAAGCACCGCTCCGCTGGGCCCTTCCTGTCAAGCACCGCTCCGGTGGGCCCTTCCTGTCAAGCACTGCTCCGCTGGGCCCTTCATCTCAAGCACCGCTCCGCTGGGCCCTTCCTGTCAAGCACCGCTGGCCCATTGGCAGTCCCGGTTCTGTGTCGGGCAGGCCTTCACAACGCACTCTGCCCACCATGCCTCCTCCATGACCAGTGGTCTCTGTAATCCACCTGATGGACTGTGGCTTTGCACTCCCCAGGATGTAACAGTGGGCAGTCCACCCACTGTAGAGACTTGTGAGACTGTGGCTTTGCACTCCCCAGGATGGCACAGTGGGCAACCCACCCACTGTAGAGACTTGTGAGACTGTGGCTTTGCACTCCCCAGGATGGCACAGTGGGCAATCCACCCACTGTAGAGACTTGTGAGACTGTGGCTTTGCACTCCCCAGGATGGCACTGTGGGCAACCCACCCACTGTAGAGACTTTTGAGACTGTGGCTTTGCACTCCCCAGGATGGCACAGTGGGCATGGTGGACCCTTCGTGGATCTGGCGTCGTGGACTCATGTGGCTGAGGTGCCCCCCCTTCCCTTCCCCCTGAGGTGCCTGTAGTTTTGTCATCTGATGCCCCAGCAGTGTTCTCTCCAACGGACTCAGGTCTCCTGTGTGGGCTTTGCCCATGTGTTGATACACTTTGGCCCACGGACAGTGGAAATTTAAGTGACTGTGCAGGACTTATTGCCTATGTTTATCGGTTTCGCAATGTTCTTACTTGATTTTTTACAATTCATATTGCTATTTTACCATGACTTCAAAGAACCTCTTATATACATAAATGCTGTTTCTCACTTTAATTATGTCTTTGCATTATTCTGGGGGGTTTGGGTGGTGTCACTGTGACTTGGTGCTCTGCATTGGTGTGTAGATAGTTGGGGGGGGTCGCATATGTGTGTGCCCGTAAGCTTTCCTCCTCCCCCCTCCCCTGTGTCGTAGGTGCAGTACTCACCGTTGTCATCTGCGCCGGCATTCGTACTCGTGGTAGATGAGCAGGTAGACAATAGCTGGTAGGATGTTTAATTCGGGTTCCATGCTGTCCAGATTCCTCATGGAGTGTGTATAGGTGAGCGTTTTCCCGTTCGTAGTCTGTTTCCGCCGTGTTTTTATCGGCGGGGCTCCTGCCCCGGAAAAGGTGGCGGATTGGTGAGTTGTGATAGGGTGAGCGGTACATTGTCTGCCGCCTGCCTGTTGGCGGTGACCGCCGCGCTGTTTGTCTGTCCCGCCGTGGCGGTCGGAGTGTTAAAGTGGCGGCCTGTGTTGGCGGTTCCTGCCAGGGTCAGAATACCTTTTTTTTGACCGCCTGCCTGTTGGCGGGTTGGCCGCCGCTTTATCACCGACCGCCAGGGTTGGAATGACCCCCATAGTCTTGTCCCTTCGAGAGTGCACTGCATTTTACCACTGCTACTTCTCCTGGTAATTGGATGGCATGTAACAATTCTCTTATTCTTTCACCATTTTTCACTTGTGATCCTGAAGAGGTCATGAAGCCCCTCTGTGACCACAATTGTCCAAAGTCATGCACTATTCCAAATCCGTACTGACTGTCAGTATAGATGGTAACTTTCATTAATGCGGAAAGTTGGCAAGCTCTAGTAAGGGCTACCAGTTCCGCTACTTGTGCAGAGTAAACTCCTTGAAGCCAAGAGGCTTCCAGAACACCTGTTACCGTACATACAGCATATCCTGCTTTCAATATTCCCAGTGCGAGTCTTAAAGATGAACCATCAACAAAAATAACTTGATCATTTTCTTCCAATCGGGTATCTTTGATATCAGGTCTTGGTTTGGTGCAAAGTTCAGTTACCTGAAGACAGTCGTGCTCGATGTCTTCAGCGTTCTCAATTTCGGCATTTTCACTGGGAAACAAGGTTGCTGGATTCAACGTAGTGCACCGTTTCAGCTGCACATTAGGTAATCCCAGGATTATTGTTTCATACCTTGTTAGTCTAGCACCAGTCATGTGCTGTGTTCGGGAATGTGTCAAAAGTATCTTGACTGAGTGAGGGACCATGACTGTTAAAGGGTGTCCCATCACTATTCCTTCACTCTGAGTGAGGCTGATACCAACTGCGGCTACGGCACGCAAGCACCCTGGCAGTGCTGCTGCGACCGGATCCAAAGTAGCTGAAAAATATGCTACTGGTCTGTTTACGCCACCATGGGCTTGGGTCAAGACAGACAAGGAACATGCATCACGTTCATGACAAAACAATGTGATAGGCTTTGTGTAATCAGGCATACCTAAATCTGGAGCCCTGCACATGCATTCTTTCAATTCAATAAAAGCATCCATCTCATCTCCTTTCAGCTCTATTTCATCCAGCGCATCCTTCTGGGTCAGTTTCAGTAAAGGTTTTGCTAGGGTTGAGAAATTGGGAATCCATTGGCGACAGTAGCTCACCATTCCCAAAAACTTTCTCACCTCCCTCCTCGTCTTTGGGGGACTCATTTGAAGTACACTTGTTATTCTTTCCTTCATGATTCTCCATGACCCTTTCTCTATTTGGTGACCCAAATATTTCACTTTCTTCTGGCAGAACTGTAATTTTGAAGGGGACACCTTGTGTCCGTTCCTTCCCAAATGGTTCAATAGGGCAATGGTGTCGGCTGTACAGTCACTTTCTGTCTTGGATGCGATCAGTAAATCGTCAATGTACTGTACTAGGGTTGACTCGAATGGCAACTCCAACGCTTCCAAATCTTTCTTTAGAATCTGATTGAAAATTTATGGTGACTCAGAAAACCCTTGAGGAATTCGACACCAACTGTAGACTCTGGTGGTCATTCCAACCCTGGCGGTCCATGACCGCCGGGTTGGAGGACCGCGGGAGCACCGCCGACAGGCCGGCGGTGCTCCAATGGGCATTCCGACCGCGGCGGTAAAGCCGCGGTCGGACCGGCAACACTGGCGGTCTCCCGCCAGTGTACCGCCGCCCATTGGAATCCTCCAAGGCGGCGCAGCTAGCTGCGCCGCCGAGGGGGATTCCGACCCCCCCCTACCGCCATCCAGTTCCCGGCGGGCCGCCCACTGGCATGGGCACTGCAGGGGCCCCCGTAAGAGGGCCCCTAAATGTATTTCACTGTCTGCTGCGCAGACAGTGAAATATGCGACGGGTGCAACTGCACCCGTCGCACAGCTTCCACTCCGCCGGCTCGATTCCGAGCCGGCTTCATCGTGGAAGCCTCTTTCCCGCTGGGCTGGCGGGCGGCCTGAAGGCGGCCGCCCGCCAGCCCAGCGGGAATGTCAGAATTACCGCCGCGGTCTTTCGACCGCGGAACGGTAACCTGACGGCGGGACTTTGGCGGGCGGGCTCCGCCGCCCGCCAAGGTCAGAATGAGGGCCTCTGTCTTAGAATTTGAAACAAAAGAGAAATTGGCTGTCCTCATGAAGAGGCACAGAAAAGAATGCTTGCGACAAGTCGATGACGGAGAACCACTCAGCATCACAGGGAACTTGAAACATTATCACAGCTGGATTCGGTACTACGGGACAACATTTGATTATTATGTCATTTATTTTCCTCAAATCCTGAACAATTCGGACCTTTCCACTCGGTTTTATTAGTCCCATGATTGGTGAATTACATGGACTGCTTAACACTTCTTTCAGTACTCCCTGCTTTACAAACTCATCAATGAGTTGGGCGACTTTCATGATGGTGTCTTGTGCCATATGGTACTGTGGGGTTTGGGGGAAAGTTACATTGGGTTTTACAGTCACTTTCACTGGTTCCACTCCTTTAACCAATCCTACCTCTTTCCCTGTCATATCCCACACTTCCTTTCCAACTGTTTCCTGTAACTCAGCAGGAATATCTGTTTCAGTGAGCATTGGATAAAGAGTAATCAGAGGATACTCCTCATCGACAGTTTCCACTTCGTCCCCTCCTACACTGTCCTCTTCTTCCCCATCACTGTTTGTTTGAATTTTAATTCCATCATTTGAACACATAATCGAACATCCCAATTCGCACAATAGGTCTCTCCCTAATAGTGATATCGGGCTTGAATCACACACCACAAATTTATGTGACCCTTGATAGTTACCAATTCTGACCTGAACTGGATCTGTGATTGGGTTCGTCAGGTACCTATTTGCTACTCCCACTACTTGAACTGTTCTCCCTGAAAGGGGCAAATTTGGTACTTCAATGCTCCTAACAGTGGAACGTGTAGCTCCTGTGTCAACCAAGAATGAAACGCGATGACCCATAACTCTTCCCTCCACGTACGGACCCTTTTGATCAACTTCCAGAGATGCCGCAAGCATACAATTTCCCTCCTCATCTGAACTTTCACTCTCCCATGCATCGTTTATTCCATTCTCACTATGTAAGGGGAATTGGTGTACTGTGTCACTTTGATTCATTCCTTGACCCGTGACCTGTTGAGGAAGCATTGCTTGCTGCTGATTCATTGGTGCTAAGGGTATTTGCATTTGCTGATTAGGTATCATAGGAAACTGCTGTTGCATTGGCTGCAATTGTGCCATTTGCACACGAGGCATTTGCACCTGTTGCGATTGCATGGGTTGTAAACCCTGCATCTGGTTTATATTGTTTTGAAAATTTGGATTCCGACCTCTCAGTTTCGGTCCTTTCATAGTCTGGAATGCATTGACATCATTGTTTTGCTGACCTACACCTTCCTGCACCATCATTGGGCACTCCCGTTTCCAATGCCCGATGATTCCGCACGTGTGACATGGCATCACCTTCTTCATTGCCTGTATACCAATTGGAATCATAACGGTATTCAAATCAGGAACATTATTCACAAAACCTCCTCGGCCTCTGCCTCTCATCTGCGGCTGAAACATAGCATTTCCCTGCTGCTGCTGCGGCATCTGTTGTTGAAACCCTTGCAAACCTTGCAAACCTGTCTGAGCTGCTCTAAGCTGCATCACCATCACCTTTTCTTTCAACCTTTTCGGCTTTGTCTCAATCTCATCACTGCAGTATTTTGCGTTGTTCAATACTTCATCGATCGATTTTGACTGCCAACAAATCAAATGCGTTTTAATCATTTGGCTGATTTCGGGTCTCAACCCTTCCACAAACTTGAACACAAAATGGAGCATGTCGTTTGCCACTATAATTCTTAAACGCTTTCAACAATCTCTCATAGTACGCATGTATAGATTCTTTAACCTCTTGGGCTGTTCTGTCAATCCTCTGCCAATCCACATTTTTCGACGCAACCTTGGTTTTCAAGTGCTCGATCACCTTGTGGTACAAGCTCATTACCGTAGGTGATGGCGCACCTGTGTCCTTATCTCTCTCTGGTTCACTCGTCGGCCAACCTACAGCCCTTTTACAATCTTCCCACAAATCTGCCTGAACCACAATTTCAAATAAAGTATTCAGGTCTTCCCAGAGACATTTCACGAGTTTCACAAATCTATCTGTTTGTTGATACCACTCAATCGGCTTCTCCCTCAACTTGGGAAAGTCATCCGTAAAGGATTGAATATCGCACCTGTGCCATGGTACATGTACAAGTTTTCCCCCTGCTGTCTCTCTCATTGGTAACATAGTTATCAGATCGTCATTCTGTTGTGCGTTCTCATTCCGCTCTGGAGTATTTTCTTTCTTTTTGTCCTTTTTCTTAAGCCACACGCTTTCCCACTTGTCTAAACATCTCCAGACCTGTGCACTCTGCAGTATCTCTTTAAGGTGTGTTTTCATCCCTGCAGATCTCATGTGTTCAAAGTCTTTTGTCTCAAAGTCTAACCTGTAACTTCTGCTCAGGTGTTTAGTCTTACTTATCTCGATCTTGTTTCTGTCTGCAATTTCTTGTAACTTCTTATGTATGCTGCTCACTTCTCTTGTAATCCTGGGGCACATGTATCTCAGCTCTTCTTCTGTGTATGATTCTAATCTGTTCAAGCCCATTGTTCCCTCTACCAGTTCATCTGCCTCCATGCCCAACCTTATTTTATTCAGGTATTCTTCTCCCTTCCCGCTGGATGTACTCTGTGGGGAGTTCAGGCTGTTGAACCATTGTGTTAACTGTTGCGCGTTCAGTCCCATTAGTGTAGCAGTTACATCAACTGCTACTGATGGGTTCTGTAATGTTTCAGTCTCTGAAGTTAACAGTATTAATAGTGGCGGATGTGACCTTACCACGGTTGACGGAGCACAAATTGGGATTGGACTAAATTCCGACAAGGACCCAGATCCATTTGGTAGGGCCGCTATTGGAGTTGTTTCTGGAGTGGTTTCTATGCATCTTCTCCCTGTCCCACTCTGTGTCATTACTACCCCTTGTTCGCATACGTTTGGGTTTGCTTGTATGTACAGTGGTACTGGTGGACCTACAGTAATAGGCAGAGATATCGCGTCTGGATTCTGTCTGTTCCCTGAATTCTGTGGCATGTTAATCCCCACATTATGGTTCATCCTTGCTGGCATACCTAACTGGCTCTCTGTTACTCGAGTATACTTCGGCACTTCTTGTGCCTGCTTTTGAGGCATTGAAAACTGTGTTGATTCGGCTTGAATCAATGTCGGTCTTTGATAGTTTTGTCCTCCCTGCGCCATTGAATCAGAAGTCATTTCCATGTTATGCCCATCACAGCAATGCCTTTGAACCTGTGGCTGATAATTATCAGCAGGTTTCAATTTAGGCACGTCTGGATTCTCTGAATCTGTGGTATTTGTGGTGAGAAAGGCATATCGGAACTGCTCGGCCTCTGAGATATTCTCAAATTCGGTGTTACATTACCCTGTATTGGTTCTAGAGGGGCAGTACTAATGCTTGAGCCTTTTTCGCTTTCCACATATGGTGGCGGGCGATCATTCAATAATTGTATGATGAACTCCTCATCGTCTGACTCGTCTGACCTTTTCGAGTTTCTGTTGTTTTCTCTATCTCTGGACTGACTCCTATTTGTCTTATAAGTAGCTTTCCTTCCTTCCGTCTCCGCTTCATCAGTAATTGCTGGAAACAATTTAATCCCCTGCAATACATCTGGTCTCCAAACCTTTTGTGTGCTGTCCCATCTAGCATCCGCTAGTGTCTTTTCTACTTTACTTATTCTTGTCTCAAATTTCTTTTGTTGTTGGTTTCTAGCTATTAGCTCACAAATTGCTAGTGCCTCAAACTGTGCTGGTCTTGGAGGTACTTTCATGTCGTATAGCGCAAATCTTAGATTCTCCAAAACCCTTAGGTTAAACGACCCATGGATAGGGAACGCTACACTTCGATGCTTCTCTGTTAATTTGCACCATTGCTTTAGCCATAGACATGGTGCTACGCCCCTTTCTTCAATCACAATGTAAGCTGGTGTACCCTCAGGCGGTGTTTCTTCTCCTACATTTGCTTTGATATAAACATCTCCCCTCATGGCACTCTTAAATGCTTTGAAAAATTTCATCTTTCCGTCTTTTATTTTTCTAAAACGTGTAATCAATAAGTGACTTTAATTCCCGTAATACTCTTCGCTTGCCTTTCTCCTACCAATTGCGCTTCACGGACTGTGTCCAATCTGTGCGCGACCCTTCTCATCAACCAACCTATCCCAGCGCGGCTCCTAGTGATGTCACACTCACACACTGCGGCTGACAAAGTCCCGCGGCTTGTCCTCTTTCATTCGACTTCACTCACAAACTAATTTCTGCAATATAACGCGAGCACTAACCAAAAGAATAAAACAAATCTGTCGGTTTACTACAGGAAAGGTAATACAATCGCTTCAGAAACCTTAGGGATTTTTCACTAGCCTCAGCAGTTATTCCATCTTTCTCGGTTTCCCGCTTTCGCAAGCAAAATTTGACCCGCAAACTTTACCCTCAACTGATCAATGAACTATTCTAGTGCACTTTAGAATTTGTCAAATCTCAAAGTCAAACATTTTCTTTCATTCCTCAGAATTCATACCAACTTGTTGACCACGCCCGATCAACCTATTAAACCAACCAGATCACAACATCAAACAAGTGTCTCATACACTTTTCAACATACTCCGGAGTCTCTTGACCTCGCATGGCCCGTCTCAACATCAACAACCACGTGGACAATTTTTCTGCACAAAGCGCTACACACATGTGAACTTTGACGACTTCCCTACTCTCACACATTGGAGTAACACTCCTATCCTAAAATCCTCTCAAACTTCTCAATTAATCTGCGGCCAATAAGCTATGCAAGCGCAAAACCCTAACTTCTCTCATACCGTCACTAGAAACGCCGATACCATTCTCACACCTCCATGTCCTCCATTCGCAAGCTCCGAGATTCCGGGAAAGTCACTGGGGACTTAGGGCATCATCATCCCTCCAACTTATTTTATAAAAGAAAATTCTAACTTAACTCCGTCTATTGCTCGGATCGGGTCCCAAAGGGCTAAACCATCAATCTCTGCTACCATCTACTGATAACGCATCCAGCCCTTATAAATTACCTGTACCTGGACACGTTGGAGGTCGGTGAATCTTTTAGCCGAGTCGGGCTCTCCTCATCCTAGAATAGTCGGGTCATTCTGATCAATAATCAATAACTATTGCAATCGGTAATCAATACTTAATTAATAGATCAATATAGCACATCAAAATCAATAACAGTTGATATTTCGGCGCACCATGACCTTTCAGTCATGAATAACCACACCAGTTTATTGAAAGTTAGTGAATTTATTTCCCTATATTAACAAAGCTAGCACGATGTATATAAGTCTCAAAACCAAATGATATATGTATATGAACATTACTAGTTGTCCATAACGGCGGAAGAAACGCAATCTACGCAAAATCTGAATAATGATACACTCAGTTATGGCAATGCAAATCACTAATATGACTAACTGTATTTGACTAATTTCATACATTGGTCAGCATAACAAGATTTCAAATTAACATGGTGCATCGAATGAATCCCTCGACTAACCTCTAATTAGCATTGGCATGTGGGACTTCATGCAAAACTAATTTAGTCAACACAAATTTGGAAAACTTCTAGCTTGGGCCCTATCAAAATAGCAGTTGGTACCTAAAAGGAAAAACACAATGCATAATACATTTATCCTTTCATATTTACCAAATACAATCAGCATTCAAGGAAGTCTTCGTCCCTCAGGTACCGGTTCGATCAGCATGGGGCAGATTTCAAAGGGGCAAAGTTAAGGGCAAGCTTCCTTGCAGCGGCAAGAAGAATGGGGCAAAGTTACTTCATGGGCAAGACGGGGCAAATCAAAGTTAAAGTCTCTAGGGTGAGAATTCTTAAAGTCTCTTTCTCTCAGATAGAGAGAAGGGCATCAGGGTGTCGTCCAAAATGGAGTCTGGCATCTGGCTTCAAATTGGCATCAAGGAAAAAATGGCTGACTTCTCTTTGTCCAGTGGGTTTAAATAAGGAACATTCCAAATTCTGCAGGGTCTTCCATTGGAGGGTTCATAGGTTGGCTTCAAATTGTCCAATGAAAATTGTCTTTTACTAGCGCTCATTTATGCATACACTGTCCTTGGAGCCTTGGAACACAAGTTGTAACATGGGTTGCCAATTATTTTACTATCTGTACCTTCATTGTCCGCACCTGCAGAGACTGACCTTGTATCAAAGGGGATGAAACCGGCCCAGTACGAAACCTTGGAGATAAGTGTATTAGTCATCTCTGCTGGAAAAAATACAACTTCAAGCAAGAATATATGTTTCATTAGTTCAAGGAAAAACCACGCAGTTAGAATTTGAGACCAGGCAACTAGGCCAAAGCCTCTACTAAATTTAAGCTAAGCAAAACAGTTTCAAACAAGAAATCATGGCATACATTTGTAATTATGACGGATTACTACATTTTCAATTCTTCATGATTAATAAAGCTCGTTTATAATGATGGCGAACTACCCCGAGGGCACAATTTCCCTCGTACATTATTTTCTTTACTAAAATCACACTACATTATATGCTTTTGATTACATGATATGTATGAATATATGTTGGACCCTCTTTTTCTGCGTCATCAGCTCCTATGGGCAAAAGTAGACAGATTTAACAATGCAAGTCAATTCCAGCACCCTGTGTTTAAGGCCACCCAGCTCACATTCTGCTACCCCCCGCTATGCCCAGTTGTCTGGTCAGAAAGATTAAAGAATAATGCTATGAATAAATCTGTGTTCCCATGTAATTCGTCTGGGTGGTGTATGATGGAGAAGAAAGGACTGAAATGACAAAAAACATGTTGATAAATGCTTATTTGTATCTGCATACCTACGGACCCAGGTCAAAGAGGCATGGCTAAGTATGTCTAGATATGACTGGCTACAAGAAAATACTTCACGGATTCTACTGTTCACTTTATTGCTAAGCATTCTGTCTCTGTCATAGAATAGCGTGTTCAAGTGAAATTTGCATATGGCTAATGTATAGGACAGTGTGAGTTCCAATAGAAATTTAAGTTCAAGTTCTGTTTCAGTTCTGCACCCATTCAAATACTAGAGACATCAGTTTATAAGGGAAAAGAGAGCTATAGGTTGAGACAAGGCAATACTGATTCTCCTGATAGATCAACGACCCACTTTCCTTGTGTAAGGACACTTTTTTTTTAGAAGATCTGATACAGGGATAGAGAAGTCCAAAAGGTGGAGGAAAAGATCTTTAGAACTCGAAGATGTCCAGGAAGGCATAGACTGCTTTTTGCCATGGCCAGAATAGCCGCTTTTAAGGGTATTCACTTTTCTTATCTGGGATTGCTAAGTTTGTTACCTAACAAGTAACTCAGGTATTGGACATGCTTTGCAGGAAGGACACACTTTTTTCGTGATTTGCTGAAAGACCACTTGCATGGAGAATCCTGATTACATATTCGGGGCTTTGCAGATATTAGTTCCAATAGGGGCTAGTTATTACAGTGTTGGCTGAATAGGCACATGTGTATTCCTGACATTTCCTTGAAAGGCTATTGGTTAGCCTTCGAAAAGTGGTTAGTACACCATATCCCCACATGAAAGGCCAAAACAACAAAACTCACTCTTTGATGGCAAAAGATGTATTATGTGCGTCTGCAGCGAATCTACCAGATCGCGGAGTTGGTTTTTGGGCACTTTTGAACTGGGCATTTCTTACTTGTACACCTACCTCATCCATTCTTGACACAGGGTAACAGTAAAACATGGATTATCTTCAAAATTCAATGCAGAATCCTCTGGATCTATAAAACTTTGGAATGATCGATTGGAGATTTCAGTTATGCTGATTCACAGCACTTCCTCTTCTTCCCATGCCTTTTGAGCTTCTAGAATTCTGAAAATTCACATATATTTATCATGGTTATTGTTTTGACCTTGTGCTGTGCAAAAAGGCACAAGGGCAATGCAAAATCTAGAATGATATATACCAGGCCGCGCAAGGCTACGTTGCACCTGCGTGGTTTGGTAAATGTGGAATAATGTAAGGCAGCGCAAGCTGCTGCCCTGCGTTACTCTGCTCTAGGGTGGCATTTTAGGAGTTACCATGTATCCACCCATGAATTTTGGCACAGTCCTCTTTACCTTTAGTGGTAAACTTGGAATGCGTTAAAATGCTTTGCCTCTCCAGGAGAGGCGTAATGGGGAGGATAAATATGGTTATTTCTCCTTGTGTTTTTCTTTTTCTGTGTATTGCATTCTGCAGCACACATAGAAAGAGGAAAAAGACTCATAGGATTGTTTTTGTACAGGAAGGTGTCCCTTACCTGGCAACAACACAGATACCCTTGCACCAGGCAGCAGTTTGTGTGCCAGTGCAGGCAGAGAGCAGGAATGCGCCATATAATGTTAAACACATAGCGCAGCAAGGTGGCTTGCTGTGTTGCGTGAATATTTGATAATTATGTCCCAGAATTTATTCCAGTGAAAAGCTGTCAGATATTCCTTGTATACCTCAAAGTGGGACTGTCTATGTAGATTAAGAAAACCTTCTTATCTCAATAAGGGAATAAGCCACCTGTAGCCGTTGTCTGGTTGAATGTAAAACAATCAATTTTTTCTAGTTTATATTGACACTCTTCTTTAACAGATTGTTGACGTGGTTCACCTGTATTCACGGTTTACACACAGTCCTTCAATATATCCTACCCAGCAAGAAAGAAAGAAAGGCCACCTATAACTACCCAATTCAGGCCCATATTTATACTTTTTGGCGCAAAACTGCGCCGACACAGTTTTGCGTCAAAACTTTTACAGCCGGCTAACGCCATTTCTTTGCGCCGCTCGGGCGTCAAATTTATACTTGTGACGCATGGCGGCGCAAACCACTGGTGTGAGTCTTTTTTTTTTACTCAAACCAATGTGTCACGTCATAAAGAAAAACGACTTTAACGCGGCGAAAATGACTGTGAGCCGGTTTACGACACCGCAAACTGGATACGTGCTGTTTTTTGACGCAATAGCGTCAAAAAGCGGCACAAACACTGCAAAATGTGCTAAGGAGAGCCAAAATGGATCCAAGATGCTTGGACAGTCCCCGGGAAGATGACAACAGACCAGGAACTAGCTAGGAGGACCCACACAAGACCCAGGAGAGGGAGAAGAAGAAAGGAAAGTGTTGCTTCAGTGCAGAGGAGCAGGACATTCTGGTGAAAGAGGTAACGGAACACCAGCACCAACTTTCTGTCACCTCACAGTTGCCAATCAGTAGGAGAGAGGCAATATGGCAACAAATTGTTGACAAGATAAACAGTGTGGCAGAAGTATGGAGAACAGTCCTCAAGTGCAAGAAACGCTGGCATGACTGCAAGCGCAGGACAAAGGAAAAGATAGCCAGGAAGGCAGCACTGCAGACTGGAGGTGGGAGTTCAGCACCGCAGGAGGCGCTGGACCACATGGAGGAGATGGTGGCAGTCGTCATGCCTGAGGAGATCGTCACAGGGATTCAAGGACAGGACAGCGCAGACTACCAGGAGACAACACAGTAAGTCGCATGGGGAATTAAAAAGCACAAATGTTAACTGCAATGCTGACATCTGTAGTGTGCCATGCCAGTGCTATCCATAGTATATGATAGGTTTCAGCAACATATAGCTGGATGTGAAATATCTGAGACTGGCTGAGTTCCAGATTGTTAAGTGTTGTGCAAGTGCCATCAGAACAACCACAGCCAGTGCAAGGCCTCACCATGAGAATGGAAGTAGACAGAGAGTTGAGTAGGACAAGAAGGTGGCAATTCACAGTTTGGCCAGAACCAACACCTAGAGGATGTGATGCTGACAAGTTCCCAAACTGACCACAATACATGTGACATGCAGGTGGGGCATAGGCCATGGGAGAATGCTAATATTAAAGACAGGAGTAATGAACAGGAACTGTAAGGAAATGCCTCCTTGGCATGGTTACCCCCTGACTTTTTGCCTTTGTTGATGCTAAGTTATGATTTGAAAGTGTGCTGGGACCCTGCTAACCAGCCCCCAGCACCAGTGTTCTTTCCCTAAACTGTACCTTTGTCTCCACAATTGGCACAGCCCTGGCACACAGGTAAGTCCCTTGTAACTGGTACCCCTGGTGCCAAGGGCCCTGATGCCAGGGAAGGTATCTAAGGGCTGCAGCATGGTTTATGCCACCCGGGGTACCCCTCACTCACCATATGCACACTGCTTCACAGCTTGTGTGTGCTGGTGGTAAGAAAATGACTAAGTCGACATGGCACTTCCCTCAGAGTGCCATGCCAACCTCACACTGTCTGTGGCATAGGTAAGTCACCCCTCTAGCAGGCCTTACAGCCCTAAGGCAGGCTGCACTATACCACAGTTGAGGGCATAGGTGCATGAGCACTATGCCCCTACAGTGTCTAAGCAAAACCTTATACATTGTAAGTGCAGGGTAGCCATAAGAGTATATGGTCTGGGAGTCTGTCAAACACGAACTCCACAGTTCTATAATGGCTACACTGAAAACG
This sequence comes from Pleurodeles waltl, assembly GCF_031143425.1. Classification (NCBI taxonomy): domain Eukaryota; kingdom Metazoa; phylum Chordata; class Amphibia; order Caudata; family Salamandridae; genus Pleurodeles; species Pleurodeles waltl. The sequence continues at coordinate 738,352,551 of NC_090450.1, read as the reverse complement.
GGGAAGTTTGGTATCAAACTTCTCAGCACAATAAATGCACACTGATGCCAGTGTGCAATTTATTGTAAAATACACCCAGAGGGCATCTTAGAGATCCCCCCTGAAAACATACCCGACTTCCAGTGTAGGCTGACTAGTTTCTGCCAGCCTGCCACACACCAGACATGGTGCTGGCACATGGGGAGAGTGCCTTTGTCACTCTGTGGCCAGGAACAAAGCCTGTAGTGGGTGGAGGTGCTTCTCACCTTCCCCTGCAGGAACTGTAACACCTGGCGGTGAGCCTCAAAGGCTCACCCCTTTTGTTACAGTGCCACAGGGCATCTCAGCTAGTGGAGATGCCCGCCCCTCTGGCCACTGCCCCCACTTTTGGTGGCAAGGCTGGAGGAGATAATTAGAAAAACAAGGAGGAGTCACCCACTAGTCAGGACAGCCCCTAAGGTGTCCTGAGCTGAGGTGACTCTTACTTTTAGAAATCCTCCATCTTGTGGATGGAGGATTCCCCCAATAGGATTAGGGATGTGCCCCCCTCCCCACCGGTAGGAGGCACAAAGATGGTGTAGCCACCCTCAAGGACAGTAGCCATTGGCTACTGCCCTCCCAGACCTAAACACACCCCTAAATACAGTATTTAGGGGCTCCCCAGAACCTAGGAAAACAGATTCCTGCAACCTTAACAAGACGAAGGACTGCTGACCTGAAGCCCTGCAGTGAAGACAGAGATGACAACTGCTATGGCCCCAGCCCTACTGGCCTGTCTTCCAACTTCGACAGCGACGCATCCAACAGGGACCAGTGACCTCTGAAGCCTCAGAGGACTGCCCTGCAACCAAGGACCAAGAAACTCCAGTGAACAGCGGCCCTGTTCAACAACCTGCAACTTTCTTGCAACAAAGAAACGACTTTGAAGACTTCACGTTTCCTGCCGGAAGCGTGAGACTTTCCACTCTGCACCCGACGCCCCCGGCTCGACCTTTGGAAAACCAACACTACACGGAGGACTCCCCGGCGACTGTGAGCCCGTGAGTAGCCAGAGACTACCCCCTTGAGCCCCTACAGCGACGCCTGCAGAGGAAATTCAGAGTCTCCCCCGACTGCCTGTAACAAGGGACCCAACGCCTGGAACTAACGCTGCACCCACAGCCCCCAGGACCTGAAGGAACCGAACTCCCATGCAGGAGCGACCCCCAGGCGACCCTCTGCCTAGCCCAGGTGGTGGCTACCCTGAGGAGCCCCCCCCCCTGTGCCTGCCTGCATCATTGAAGAGACTCCCGGGTCTCCTCATTGCCTTCAATACAAAACCCGACGCCTGTTTGCACTCTGCACCCGGCCGCCCCAGTGCCGCTGAGGGTGTACTTTCTGTGCCTGCTTGTGTCCCCCCCTGTGCCCTACAAAACCCCCCTGGTCTGCCCCCCGAGGACGCGGGTACTTACCTGCTGGCAGACTGGAACCAGGGCACCCCTGTTCTCCATTGAAGCCTATGTGTTTTGGGCACCTCTTTGACCTCTGCACCTGACCAGCCGTGAGCTGCTGGTGTGGTAACTTTGGGGTTGCCTTGAACCCCCAACGGTGGGCTACCTTGGACCCAACTTTGAACCCTGTAAGTGTTTTACTTACCTGTGAATTTAACATTTACTTACCTCCCCCAGGAAGTGTGATTTTTGCTGTGTCCACTTTTAAAATAGCTTATTGCCATTTTTGTCAAAAACTGTACATGATATTGTGATTATGCAAAGTTCCTAGAATACCTGAGTGAAATACCTTTCATTTGAAGTATTACTTGTAAATCTTGAACCTGTGGTTCTTAAAATAAACTAAGAAAATATATTTTTCTATATAAAAACCTATTGGCCTGGAGTAAGTCTTTGAGTGTGTGTTCCTCATTTATTGCCTGTGTGTGTACAACAAATGCTTAACACTACCCTCTGATAAGCCTACTGCTCGACCACACTACCACAAAATTGAGCATTGGAATTATCTCTTTTTGCCACTTACCTCTAAGGGGAACCCTTGGACTCTGTGCACACTATTTCTTACTTTGAAATAGTATATACTGAGCCAACTTCCTACAGGAACCAAGATCACAATGTGCAGCAAATAGGAAGGCAGGCACGTCACATTACAAATCCCACAACACAGACACTAATTGTACAATATCTAATTGCAGAGGATGATGGCTGTCCTGGGGATATGCCTGTCCTGGACTACCCTGATGACATGGATGACGAGCTGACAAACATCAGCCAGCAGACCCTCCAAGATGTCCTTGGGACCCTCCAGACCCCACCTTCAGTCGCAAGGAGGAGCACAGATACAGCAGCCATCACAGAGGACCCACCCACCACCCCAATTGTACGACCTGCCAACTCCAACCCAGCTGAGGACTCTAACGACATTCTCACCAGCTTTGAGAGAACTGTAGTTGGAGTACAGCGGGAGCAGGCCAAGGAGGTGCGGGTGGGGATGGAAACTATGGCAGCCAGCCTCGAGGGGGTGCATTCATGCATGATGTCAACTGAAGAACAGGCAGCAGCCATGCAAGGGCAAACATCAATCCAGCCATGCAAGGGCGAACATCAATCTTGAATGAACTCGAAAAAAGTGTGAAGGAAATCAGCACAGCTGTAAGAGAGTTGACACAACACCTCCAACAACAAACCTTTCAACATGTGCATGAATGCAATATTGACCCCCTCAGCTGGCTGCCTACCACAGTGATGTTGCTGCTATTCTTAAGAACCAGCAGCTCCTCCTTGCTGCAGTACTGCCCTTAATAGCCCCACAGTTGTCAGCTACCGGGATCTCTGACTTCACGTCTTCAAACACTGAGGTGTGTGTTGCCCCTTCACTACCACCACCAAGGGCAGAGGAGACAACACACACATCAGAAGATGAAGATGTGGAACAGATCACCTTCACCCGTAAGAGTACCCGGTAGCACTAGTCCCTGCCACCTGGCCACTTATAACCAAGGTCCTGTGCTTTGTAACATGCCAGTCTTGCAACAGCTGCTCTCAAACACTGTTCTCCAGCCCATTGTTTATCTTGTCACTCTGCCCTGTGATTGTCTCTCACTAACTCATTGGCAAATCCTGCCCCTCTGCACTGTCTGACACTTCACCCCAGCATGTCCAATGACATGTCCTTTTGCACTTGTGTGCAGTGGATCACAATGGAAGATGTCACACGAATGGACTCACAATCATGGACAATGTACATATAGTACTACAGCACTTTAAAATAAATAGCACTTACGCAACAACTTTGTCTCTGTGTAATGTGACACATCAACCGTGATGGAGATCAGTGATGTTTACCTCATGTCAATGACTATAGAATGTCAATACAACTGCCCTGAAAGCATGTGGGCTGATAACTATTAATCAATCAATCAATCAGGGATTTATAGAGCTACTGGTCGTAGAGCCATGTCTTGAGGCATTTCCTGAATGTCAAGAGATCTTGGATCTGGCGAATGTGGAGCGGTAGGGAGTTCCAGGTCTTGGCGGCTAGGTGAGAAAAGGATCTTCTTCCGGCAGTGGTGCGGAGGATGAGGGGGACGGAGGCGAGGGCGAGGCTGGTGGAGCGAAGATTGCGGGTGGTGGTGTGGAAGGTGAGTCTGTCGTTGAGGTAGGCAGGGCCTGTGTCATGGAGGGCCTTGTGTGCGTAGATGAGGAGTTTGAAGGTGATCCTCTTTGATACTGGAAGCCAGTGTAGGTCTCTGAGGTGGGGGGAAATGTGGTCGTGGCGTGGGACGTCCAGAATGAGGCGGGCGGATGCGTTCAGGATTCTTTGCAGCTTTGTTAGGAGTTTGGTTGTTATTCCTGCATATAGGGCGTTTCTGTAGTCCAATCGGCTGCTGACCAGGGCGTGGGTGACAGTTTTGCTGGTTTTGATGGGAATCCACTTGAAGATTTTGCAGAGCATGCGGAGAGTGTTGTAGCAGGAAGAGGAGATGACATTGACCTGCTGAGTCATGCTGAGTGTGGAGTCCAAGATGAAGCCCAGGTTGCGTGCGTGGGTGGTGGGTGACGGTGCAGATCCTAGGGAGGTGGGTCACCAGGAGTCATTCCAAGCTGAGGGGTTGGTGCCAAAGATGAGGATTTCTGTCTTGTCTGTGTTTAACTTGAGGTGGCTTAATTCCATCCAGCTAGCAATGGCGTGAAGTCTGTTGTGGAGGTTGTTCTTTGCAGTTGTAGGGTCTTTCGTGAGGAAGAGGATGAGCTGAGTGTCGTCTGCGTAGGAAACTATGTTGATGTGGGGGGTTCGTTTAATGTTGGCAAGGGGGGCCATGTAAACGTTGAAGAGCGTGGGGCTGAGCGAAGATCCTTGGGGGATGCCACAGATGATTCTGGAGGCTTCTGACAGGAACGGTGGGAGGCGGACTCTCTGGGTTCTGCCTGAGAGAAATGCCTTGTCGCATATTCCAGCGTTGTGGGGGCGTGTGCGGAGAGTGTGATGACATACCGTGTCGAAAGCTGCGGAGAGGTCCAGGAGGATGAGTGCTGCTGTTTCTCCTTCGTTGAGCATGGTCCTAATGTTGTCTGTGGCAGCAATGAGTGCTGTCTCGGTGCTCGGTGGTTTCTGCGGAATCCGTATTGGGAGGTGTCGAGTACCTTGCTGTCTTCCAGGAACCGGGATAGTCGGCTGTTCACAATTTTTTTGATGACCTTGGCTGGGAAGGGAAGGAGGGAGATCGGCCGGTAGTTCTTGGGGTCGTCTGGGTCTGCCTTTCGTTTCTTCAGCAGGGCGTTGATTTCTGCGTGCTTCCATCTTTCTGGGAAGGTGACTGACTCAAAGGAGCTGTTGATGGTTTTGCAGAGGTGGGGGGCGATGATGATGTTTGCCTTATTGAAGATATGGTGTGGGCAGGGGTCCGATGGTGATCCAGAGTGGATGGAGGCCATGGTGGTGGCTGTGTCCTCTATGTTGACGGGGGTCCTGGTATGGAGGAAGTGGGTGTTGCTTGGAGCGTTGGGTTCTTGGGTGTTTGTAGTCAGCTGGTGGGTCTGGGGTTTGAAGCTATTATGGATTTCTTCTATATTTCGACGGAAGTGGGTTGCCAGCGAGTTGCAGAACTCCTGTGATGGCGGGGGTTCGTTGGAGCAGGTCCTGGGGGTGGAGAGCTCATTGATGATGCCGAAGAGCTCTTTACTGTTGTGAGCGTTGGCGTCAATGTGGTTTTTGAAGTGGGTCCTTTTGGCGGTGCGGATCAGTTGGTGATGTTTGCGTAGAGCATCCTTGAAAGCGATGTGGTTGGAGTTGGTAGACTCAAGGTGCCAGGTTTTTCCATTCTGCGACATAGCCGTTTGGATTCCTGTAGTTATGGGGTGAACCTGCTGGTCTTCAATCTGTGGGAGGTGTTTGGTTTTTTTTTTAGCAGGGCCGAGGGTGTTGGCGCAGTCTTCTATCCAGCGATGCAGGTTGGTGGTGGCTGTGTTGGGGTCCAGGGTCCCAGCGGGTGGGGCCCGGGCGAGAGTGGAGATCAGTTGATCTGTTGATATTTTGCTCCGGTTGCGTCGGGGGGTTGTGTGCATTGGTGGTGAGTGGCTGCTTTCTGGAAGGAGAAGTGGATGCAGCGGTGGTCTGTCCAGCTGAGTTCGGTGGTGTGGCTGAAGGAGACGTGGTTGCTGGCTGAGAAAATGGGGTCGAGTGTGTGGCCTGCGGAGTGGGTGGGTGAAGTGAGGAGTTGCTTGAGGCCTAAGTTGGCAAGGTTGTCGATTAGGTTGGTGGTGTTGATATTGTTGTTATTTTCTAGGTGGAAGTTCAGGTCACAGAGGAGGATGTAGTCTGTTGAGGCGAGGGCTTGGGAGCTGATGGCGTCGGCGATGTCATCGCAGAACTGCGGTCTGGGGCCAGGGGGTCTGTAGATCAGTGTTCTTCTGAGTGTGTTGTTGGCGTTGATGTGGATTTTGAAGTGGAGGTGCTCGGCGGAGTTGATGGTGTTGTGGGAATTGGTGGCGACTCTTATGGTGTTTTTGTGGACTATGGCGATTCCTCCTCCTGGTCTGTTGCTTCGGTCTCTTCTGGAGATCTTGTAGTTTTCTGGTATGGCTATGGCTACGTCTGGTTCTGAGGCTAAATTTATCCAGGTTTCGGAGAGGAATGCGACGTCGGGCAAGTATGTGGTCAGTAGGTCCCAGAGTTCAATTGCATGTTTGTGTACGGAGCCGGTGTTAAGTAGGATGCATCTTAGGCGGTTGTCTGTTTTGATTTGGAGTTTGGAGGTTAGGTTGCAGGTGAAATTGCAGGCTTTGCAGGAGAAGGGTCCTTTGGTGCGCGTCGGTGTGGACTAGAAGCAGATAGAGGAGCGTCCTGGATTAAGGGCGTGGAGTTCGTTGGCAGTGTAATGGTGTTCGGTGACGAGGGGCGTGTTGGCCAGGGGGTCTGGTGCTGGGCGCAGTCTTGGCACAGACGGGCACAGACGGGCTTGCCTTTGGTGTGCCTTCGGTGCGCCAGCGGCACGTCCGCGCTGCTGCCGGCATAAGAGGGAAGGTGGGAGTGAGTGGCAGCTGGGAGGAGGGAGGGAAACCTCCAATGGAAGTGCGGGAGCGGGGGCAGCAGGAGTCAGGAGCGGGAAGAGCTCAGAGGAGGAGGAAGGGAGGAAGGGGGCAGGTCCGCGGGGAAGCAGCGGCGAGAACCCTTGGGGAGAGGAGAAGCCCAAAAGCCCAAACAATGGCAGCACTTACCGAGCAGTGGCGAGGAGGGAGCGACCTGCCTGCAAGGATGCAGGGTCAGAGGTCGCTTCTGTCCTCGCCCTGCGGCCAGCATAAGAGGGGAGGTGGGAGGGAGTGGCAGCTGGGAGGAGGGAGGGAAACCTCCAATGGGAGTGCGGGGGAGGAGTCAGGAGCTGGAAGAGCTCCGAGGAGGAGGGAGGGGGGCGGGCCGTGGGGAAGCAGCGGCGAGAACCCTTGAGGAGAGGAGAAGCTCAAACAATGCAGTGGCGAGGAGGGAGTGACCTGCCTGCAAGGATGCAGGGTCAGAGGTCGCTCTGCACTGTGGTCTGGATTGTACCATCATCTGCCCTTCCTGAGGGTTAATTCTGAGGGAAATAGAAACTATACAGTATAATGATGTGTTGGACAGAATAAGGCTTCCTCAAGGGATGTCTAAGCCAAAAATTATTGCCTTCAAATTTTTCTTCAAGCCAATCTTTACGTATGTGACATTTGACCCAAATGTTTCCTAACACACACCATACAGCAGGAATGGATGTATATGAGTGTGCGTACAAATTAGTAACCTGGCTGAACAATGTAACAAATGATAGGTGTGAGTTATGTACACCATACTACATAAGATCATGCTACCACTCACCTTATAAGGATTCACTTGAACATCAGGAGGCAGGCAGACGTAACACAGTGTCCTCAATACCAAATTTGGTCCCAAAATAGGTGACATTGAAAACATACATCAATAATTAACAACACTTTGGGATCCATAGTAACCTTGACTGGTGGGTGCAATGGATGGCAGAATCTTAGCAAAGTAGCTCTGGTGTAGCTGCCAATGTAACAGCTCAATTGGGAAATGGTTGCAGGATGGGACACAAATGCAAATACTAAAGAGACACTGTTCATCCATGGCAAGGCCCTGATCCCAAAGCATGTGACACATACTGTAAAGGATTACCTAAATATTTATTTAACAGTAAAAAAGGAAGATAAAACCTGGGGAAACACCTTACCTAACATAACCTATCCTAACTACACATTACCCACAACAGGCCCTAACTAACCTAAGCTAAACTTACTTATCACATTTAACTAAACAATCTAAACATCAGCCCCTCACCCCCCTTATAAGACGGGACACATGGAGGACAACATATACTAACCTAAACACATACTATCTTATACTAAACAAATATATATTTTCTTGTATTTTTATATTTTATATATATTTTTTTTTATTAAAACCCCAAAACCCCAACATCATCCCCCACACACATAATAAAAAACATATATTAAAAGTATCATACCCCCACCCCCCCAACCCACTACTACTAACTAAACTAACAGCCTATTCTAACCTAACACTAAGCCCCTAAACCCACTAATTTAAAGAACCAGGAAAGAGGAGGGAGGCAAGGGAATCATGGCTGAGGGCATATTGTTCACAAGTTCGCCCTCTGCAGGGTATTCTTGATGGCACGCACCCTCTTATTAACTTGTGCCACCTCCTGCTGCAGCGTGTTTGTTTTCCTCAACATACGTTCAATGTCACGTTGCATCTGTTGGAAATCTGCAGGGTCAGTGACTGTAGCAGGGGTAGTCTGGGTGCCAGTTGAAGATTTTTATCCGGTTGTCAGTGCCATTTGTGTAGGAGGAGGTGCAGGTGGTGCTGTGATAGGTCCAGAAGCAGTGGAGGTTGATGGTGCTGCAGTGGTGCCTGCTCTGGTTGGTGCCACCTGGGTGGTAGTGGTGGTGCTGGTGGTCGCGGCTGTGGTGGACACTGAAGGGCCCCCATGGGCAAATGCCCTCCACACTCCGGAGGCTCTTTCATGGCGATAACGCCGTGCCATGTGGCGGAACCCAGACTCCACATCCAGAATGTGGCGGTAACGCATCGCCCAGCGCTGAAACTCCTGAATCTGAATGGCATTTAAATTGGCTGCTGTTAAAAAAAAAGATAAAACCAAACATTAGGGGGCATATTTATACTCCGTTTGCGCTGAATTTGCGTCGTTTTTTTCAACGCAAAACTAACTCCATATTTATACTTTGCCGTTAGACGCGTCTAGCGCCAAAGTTCATGGAATTAGCGTCATTTTTTTGCGTGAACACCTTCCTTGCGTTAATGATATGCAAGGTAGGCGTTCCCGTCTTAAAAAATGACTCCGATGCTATTGCGTCGGATTTATACTCCCGGGCAACAATGACGCCCGGGAGTGGGCGGGACTAAAAAACCTGCATTTGCGCCGGATTTTAGCGCCTGGGTCAGGGCAGGCGTTAAGGGACCTGTGGGCTCAGAATGAGCCCAGAGGTGCCCTCCCAAGCCCCCAGGGACACCCCCTGCCACCCTTGCCCACCCCAGGAGGACACCCAAGGATGGAGGGACCCATCCCAGGGAAGAAAAAGTAAGTTGTGGTAAGTATTTTTTCTAATTTTTTTTTATTGGCATAGGGGGGCCTGATATGTGCCCCCCTACATGCCACTATGCCCAATGACCATGCCCAGGGGACAGAAGTCCCCTGGGCATGGCCATTGGGCAAGGGGGCATGACTCCTGTCTTTGCTAAGACAGGAGTCATGTTAATGGCGTCTGGGCGCCACAAAAAAATGGCGCAAATCGGGTTAAGACGATTTTTTTGCCTCAGCCTGACTTGCCCCATTTTTGGACACCCAAACGCCATTTTTCCCTACGCCGGCGCTGCCTGGTGTACGTGCTTTTTTTTTCACGCACACCAGGCAGCGCCGGTCGGCTAACGCCGGCTAACGCCATTCAATAAATACGGCGCCCGCATGGCGCTTCAGAATGGCGTTAGCCGGCGCTAATTTTTTTGGCGCAAAACTGCATTAGCGCAGTTTTGCGTCAAAAAGTATAAATATGGGCCTGGGTACTTCATTGTGTGATATAGCTACTGAAGTAAATCAGACTATACATCTAATGTACCAGAAACAGGCCATATCATCATACAGATCACAGATTGTCCCTGAGGAAGTACATGCCAAAGCAGCCTACACATGTCCTATCTAACAGCACAGCAATGCTCTAAAAGATGTGTAACAACTTAAATGACCTGTGCAACATAGTTCAGCCATTTGTCACGTAAGAAATGCTGCAATCCTCCACATGTGACAGGCCAACTAATGACTATCTTCTGGATGACAATCAAGGGCCATAAGATCTGAGATTTGTAAATGGAATTGCCAGGATAGAATGCAGTTGCCAATCATGAGTGGGTATCCTAGTTTTGGACAAGTGATTTACAGATTTACATGCCTGTGTACTAAACTTGGATCATCAGTCCTAGGTACACATTTCATAATCCTAAGCCTGTGCCTGAGAGGGGATGGACAAGCAACAAATACTTTCCAACATCTAGGACACCCAGGAAGCTTTGGACAGCTGTACATGGGTTTGAGCAGCGTACCACAGGTAAGGAGGATGTCCAACTAGGATACACCCAAACCTTTGACAATCCCATCCACATTTATGTTTGGAAATGCAGACAATTGTCAACATTATTGAATACCACGAATACATGTTTTACAACAAGCAGATAGATGCAAGCACACATCTGGCCATGAGCTGCATGCACACCTATGACATTGTACTCAAGTGCCACATACATGTAGCACAACATGTGGAGCTACATGCTGCTAGGAAGTCAAAAATACAGTCAAACATGTTCATTAGTAAACAGGGAGGCTCAGGTTTGTGGGTAAGACTTTGGCATCCTTATTCTGTGAGATTCACAGTCTGACTTGCTGACTAAATCATAAATATAGTCCTCGGCTAAATTTTCTTAATAAAAGATTTATCAACAAATGTCACCCTATTCACTGGGCCATGCCTACAGGGCTGCAACACCAATCCCAAAATACGACTATATGCTAATAATTGTCCAACTCAAAGATGGAAAAAAAGTGATACTCCACTCAAGTAACATATCCTATCATTTACCAGCACATCATACCTTGCTATGTGTCCAACACACAGGAGTCAATCACACAACAGCTGCAAACACAACACAGAACAGAAATATCAACACTTACTGGAGATGTCTGGGTCCGCAAATCGAACGACCTCTCCGAGGGGTCCACCTGGAAAGCATGGAAGGGAGATCTGTGCTCAATGTCTATGCACTGTACAACACTTCCGAATACAATTACTGTGTGTAACATTAAATCTGAAAGTCCACCCCCTCAGGCATGATGATACTGCAACAGACATACCACTGCAAACATGTACAGACCCGGTCACTCCAGTGAGTGATACACACATATCTGCACACATGCAGTGGCCCTAACTATCATGTGGTGGCAAACATGCTCCATCATTTGTTTGCAGACTCATTTATGGAGTGTACTCCCCTCATCATTTGTATTAATGAGAGACATGCAAAGCCACTTTCCTGGAACACTCAGGTGTTGTGGCTTGGGCATCAAAGGACAATCATTTACTGTGTGACGCATCTGTGAGTTGAGTTAAGGTCATGATTTATCATGCTTTCTACGGTCACTTACATGTAGGGCCTGTGTTCTGTCTAGGTTACATATGCTACATTAACTGGGTACCCGGAGCAACATATGCCCCCTATTACACCATAATGGCAGGGATCCTGTGCATTATTTGGTGACAGTTTGAGGATAGCCATGGATTGACCAGTTATAATATTTGGATACAACAAGGAGATATATGTTGACAGTGTATATTGTAGTCATCCATGACAGACTGCATGGGCACAGGTGTAGTGATTGCACCTGAAATGTGTCACTCATTGCCCTGTTTACCCATTATGGGTTTAGGAAATCACAGATAAGCCATATTCATCATCTTACATTTGCCAAGTTGGTTGATCACGGATATACAGCAAACTGACACTGTGATATTATTAACACATGGTTTAGCAAATGTACCACTGTGTCAATCATGATGATGTAGGTTTCAATTTGTATGTACCTTCGGAATGACAGCAGCCACAGGAATGCTGGTCTTCTGATCTTAGCATACAAACATGTCATTGATAGCCTCCATACTGGGAGGTTAATTATTAAACATGCTGCACTAGATCAGCATGGGTGCAGTGGCGTAGCGTGGGGGGTACAGAGGGGGGCCGGCCGCACCGGGCGCAACATCTTGGAAGAGACTAAATCCACGGGCTAGGGGGCGCAAATTACTTGCCTTGCCCCGGGTTAGGGGGCGCAAATTACTTGCCTTGCCCCGGGTGCTGACAACCCACGCTACGCCACTGCATGGGTGTGCCAAACTAAATTAGCAAAGTATTCGTGAACTTTAATATATGTATGATGGAATTGGTCAGGGGTCCCTTGCACAACATCTTGCACTTAATCCATTGTGATCATGCATTCCCCAACGTTGAGAAGTACATGGCAATAGAGTAACACAGATGGCAAATGCATTAGCTCGGGTCCAGCTATTGTGACTAAGACCAATGTAAAACACACAGGTACAATGAACAGAGGGCCATGGATAGTTGTTACCCCTCAATTTGTATCATTTGCTTCATTTTATGTGCCACAGCTATGGAAAGTAGCACCAAACATTTAGATATGAACCCATGTGCATTACTTTTGGCATCCATCCCTAATTTAATTGCGGCACAACCAACTCGAACTGTCAGCCTAAGATGTTACCTGAGGTCAGAAATAACTTGTTACGTATGTGTCAGAATCCAGTTCAGACATGTATCCGAAATAATTGGGGGACACATTAATTCTTGAAAATATCTGGATTAAAAACATGTCTTTCCTGGTACACTCAGACCATGCATAAAACATATGTTAGAGCCACATTTGCATCATCTATTGACGTGAAGGTAGCACTAATTTACAGGCTCCAGTTGTGGTTTGTAAGTTAGTGCAGCTGTTGCGTCAATAAATGACGGTAATGTGTAGGAATTATTGTATAACTCACCGCCACTGTATGTTTAACTTGCATTCCATATGTCCAAAACCATTGCCTGCTACTGTCACTACAGAGCATTTAAATGTGAACATTAGTCTGAATTGTACTCACCAACAGGGCCACCAATCACAATTCCCAGGTGGTCAGGTCTTGCTCCCTGCTAACCAGGTCAGCCCAACGGTGTTTTAGCTGGTGGTCGTTGTGCGGTGTGTTGTATATTCTTTTAAGATGGTACAGGACCTTTGCCCACCGGAGCCTCCTTGCCTCTGTGTGATACACCTGTATCACCCGACCACCTGCTTCTATCATCAATGGGAGGAAGTGGTACACCAGCCAAATAAATCCCCCCAGCTCCTCCTCTCCCATTCTACCAGGGCGTGGCCTACCCAACATGCTTGAAAAAAAGAAGGAACTAAGGGGTACAGAGGATAATGAAGGGAAAGGAGGAGAGGGAAATGAAAAGTAAAGAACACTACAACAGCCCAACTATCCCAAAACTAACACTACCAACAACAGACTCCCAACAGTACAAAGACAAAATTAGACACCAGAAATGACAAAAATACACCTACAGACACTTAGGAAATACCAAAAGACAATATAAAGAGCACACAGGAGACAAATTCACAATATTCACAGAGAGACAAGTCCAAACACAGCCACACAGTCAAGAAAAATCACAGACTGCAAAGTGAAAGTACACCCACTGTACCAATTCTGTGAACAGGAAATCCTATTACATTACTTCCTGCCTCAAATGCGGTGCGTTTTTATTCTTATGCGTCAAATTATTATTACGCTTACAGTCTGTGCTTCTTTTTTTTTTTACGCACATGCTTAAAAAATGACCTCGCATCCATATTTTTAAATATTTTTCATAGTTAACCAATGTCATAGGATACAGTGTGGGAATTACCGCTCAGGGCCAATGGATGTATCATGGCAGTGAGTGTCATTTTTTTACGCACATGTGGCATTTTTTTACATATGTGCGTCTTTTTTTTACATGTATGCGTCAACATTTATGTCTTTTACTGGGTTTGGGTCATTTCTCAATTTTATTAGTACATGACAGGTGTGACTATACAGAGATACTCTGTTTGCACCTACATTGTGCATTCCGGTATATGGGCACATGTGGCAGATCATACTACTGCGGACCATAATCCTCTACTTGTTGTACCGGATTTGCACTCTTCACTGACGCAATAGATGCCCAAACATGTGGAATACTAATTGGTATTACCCAGTTTGAGCAGGTTGTGCGGCAATAGAGGATAGCAAGGCTACGCAACTCAATACAGTAACTCATTGCCTGTGTGTGAATTGGCTCTTACAAATTTAGTTGTCCCACTGTGTGACCATCACAAGACGTGTTTTCTTAAATGTGCTTGTATGCATGTGTCGTCAATGTGACCAACCATCAGATGCTATTCAGTGTGGAAATGAGAAAGGAAATGTGTTTGTCATACATGTAGCAACAAATGCTGTGTGAACTTCCCAGAGTTTTGGGACATAAGCATCTTGAATGACAAACCATGCACAGCATGGATAGAAGACGGTTGATCATGGCAATGTTCCAAGACTAGGCCATCACATGTCTTGGAATATTGGATACCACTTCGTGGGCACTTGTTTGTATACTACCCATGAGTCAGGCATTGGAAAATGGTATGTGGGTACAGTGTTTGTGACACGGAGTCCCAAAACCAGTCCACAACTGTAATGTCACGCCACAGTTTGAGTTGTATAAATGACCTATGTTTCTCCTGTGGCAGTGGAGGACCAGCAGACCAAGCAGCACGTGTTAACATATTTCCAGTGGTTAATTATACAAAAGTGTCCAGTTCAAGTGTGTGGGCCAATGTGTAGCCTGTATCATTATTGGGGTCTATGTTGTCACAGTTACCTGCAGGTCTAGTCATGAGTCTGTGGAGCCATTCCCTGCATTAACAAAGTATCCTTCACAGCTGAATTGAATGAAAGCCAAAGAGGAATAGACAACACACATGGAGATAGTCCAGCTATGGCACTGCAGAAGTTTTATGAGCCTGACAACAGGGCAACCATGGTGTCCTCACAAAGTGAATGAATCACTAATTTTAAACCGGTACGTTTCCTCACAACATTTGTACACAGGGTGGCCTCTAAAATTCCCACTGCATCCAGGAACATCAGTCCCTCTGTGCTGATTAATCTCACAGCTATTCACCACGCAAGCCCCGTCAATATTTTGGGGGCGATGTGAATCAGTGTGTGGACCGTCAGGGTACAAAAATGTGTTTACATTTCATGCACATTATCTAAGGTTGTTTTTTGTGCTGGAGGCACCATACCCAATCCATGCATACAGCCATGGTACACTGTACTATTTGTCACTCATGCATACATGAAACCCAGACAAGGGATGGGCCATGATTAGGCTATTTGAAGACAAGTTCCACCCCATGATACGATAAGTAAACTGATTACGCTGTACAATGTACTTGAGTATTCATTGTAGACCTACCTGAAACAATAACCCAGGGGGAGAGTGAGGGCATGGAAAGCAACTATGAGACAAATGTAGCCACAGGGAACCTTTATGGTAACGCAAAGACAGGAACCAGTCAGGCTAACAGGATGCAGGGTCAATCAGGAACAAAAATTAACAAGGCAAATACATAGTGAGCAGACTGATACTGGTCAAAGGTGGAACAACACTGTGGAAAATGTAAACTGTTTTTGTCCTGTGTGCTGCAACGTTACACAATAACCCAAGGCCCGTGTTACACAAGTGATTTATACGGTAATGCATAACAGTGATATACATATATTAGCAGTTTCTATGCCGTTCCAGGCAGCTGCATGTTCAAATGGCTGGTCTGCATGGAGGTGCTCACAGGTGTGTGCAACTTCAGTCTCACAAGTCCTGTAGGTGAGAATCAAGTTCAAAGGGCCAACAGTACCTTTCACATGGGAAGCAATGGACAGGTGATTACAGGTCATACAGACTACAAGGCAGTGCATTATCCGACCAGAAGTCCAGGCAGACAGAAGAACAATGACTATGGCATACCAGACTAAAGAGGGAAGCACACTGGAGTCAGAATGTGAGTCTGGGTGTGTGTAGATGAGGGATTATCTGGGTATAACTAGTCCATTTCCAGGGCCCCCAGGAGAAGGGTGGGGAGAGACAGAGAACATGTCAGTGACAGGACTTATGACCTGGGATGGCATGCGCAGGGGATGTCTTGTGAGCAATGCTAGTCATACCTGGAGCACTTGTGCTATCCATTTGCTGCTTACATGGATTTCTTGTCACACATACTCCTTGCAAAGATAGCTGATGTCACACTTACTGCTGTCAAGGGTCTGGTCATACCTTCTTGTTACCAATGCTATAGCACACCCACTGCCTCATGTATGAGGCATTTTTTTCCTTAGTGAATGATGGTGTCCTAGTTGTGTGCCATATGCTGCAATGAACCATGTTGCCAACATGTATGTGTGAAATAGCTGTGGTCCTCTGCTATTGCCCTTCAAATGTGAAATGGACAGGATATA
The DNA here is from genome assembly GCF_031143425.1 of Pleurodeles waltl. Classification (NCBI taxonomy): domain Eukaryota; kingdom Metazoa; phylum Chordata; class Amphibia; order Caudata; family Salamandridae; genus Pleurodeles; species Pleurodeles waltl. Next base: position 738,336,412 of record NC_090450.1, on the reverse strand, counting down.
TGTCATTTACAGTGTGTGTGAAGTTGGGTGTACATTCATACCCATCAAACGTGATGTGGATTTTTCAGTATCTTAATATGTAATCCTGCAATGCTCCATGAGGCTACACTCTGATTATGAATCTTAGGGCTAATATGACGCAAAAATGATTACCCAGACCATGATATAGTGATTAGAATAGGTGTTTAATGACATATGGTAAGACAGTGGTGATGGTGACTATAGTTTTATGTGTTGTCTCCGACGCAATCCTGCAGCTGTGTTTGGATGGTCCCCCTCATGTTGATGGACAACGTCCTCCTCTTCCTCCTCTTCAGACATTTGTGGGTCTGGTTCATAGGGTTCATAGAGGGTAATATTCCTCCTTACACAAATGTTGTGCAGGATGGCACAGGTCAAAATGATCTTGCAGACCATTTCTGGTGAGTATAGGAGGCTGCCTCCGGTGATGTTGAGGCACCTGAATCTTGACTTCAGGATGCCAAAAGTCCTCTCGGCTATGGTGCGTGTCCTCCGATGTGCCTCATTATAGGCACACTTTGATGCTGTACTTGGGTTTGCAAATGGGGTCGTGATCCATGACTGGATCCCATACCCCTGATTAGCTGAAAGAGAAAATGAGTGAGAAAATGTTGATGTTGCTTGCACCATGATTATCACTTTGCATGGCAGTTGTTCTCGTGTTGTCTGTGACTCATCTGTGTTTGTATTATTGTGTAGAATCCTAGGCTTCTAGGATGTACCATCAGCATTGGGTTGTTTCATTATCTGAACTGGTGTTTGGCTGATTGACCGGATGTCGGCAATATTTTTGTAGACTTGCAGTACATTGTGTACTCCCATGCATTATGTCATGTGAAAGAGGTGTCCATGTGTCTTAACTGGGGGTGACATGATACTTCCATACACAGAATCAATTCCGCAGTGGTGGTAACACAGTTGCATCTATATGGTCTGGACATCCCATCCAATTTAACATATGCAATAGAATTTGTTAAACATCAGTGAGGCCCTTTGATTTGGCAAGGTGACAATGTACAACACATCTCCATAAATTGTCAGCACTGACGTGTTGACAATTGACTATGCACAAATATCCCATGTGTGACAAGTTCTCTGCAGACCCATTTCTCTGCCCTTGCCGAGTCAACTCATGTTCAAACTTGTACCTATACTACTGAACCTGTTCCAGTTCACTTGGCTAAGTTGGTTGTGAGGTTGTCGTTTAGTGTCAGAAGGTCCATATGCCTGTACATCTGTTGTGTGTGTGAAATTGTCTCAATCCATATGTGTAGGAATGTGCACTTTCAATATTGTCACATCAATATGTGTTCTTAGCACAGTCCACTTGCTTATTGGTAGTGAGCAATGTCAGAGCAGGAGTGATGTAAGATATTGGTACAGCCTCATTGATTCCATGTCACCTTCATTGTAGTCATCATCATCATGCTATGTGTCTCATGGTGTCTGACCTGCAGCAAAACACATTGCACACACCTTACACAGTACTTATTGGTTGGAAGGGTGTTTGAGTGTTATTGATGTGATATTGACAGATTCATCTTCCAAGTTGTACTGCCAGTTAAGGCCATGTCATTGTGTTGTTTTTAAATTGTTCCCTTGTGTCTGTGGAGTGGCATCTGTTGTTATTTGGAATTGTCATTTGTTCATAGGTGAGTATCCCATTGGGTGAGGATATCGGACATGCCTAGCGGTGTCACAACCTCAGTTTCTTCCTGGCCACGTGTCAATGTAGTGGTGCATGTGTTGTGTGTCGTACAGGGTTGCTGTGCTGTGTGTATATAAGTAGGTTTCTGTACTTACCAACAAGTAGGCCATTTCCATATCGTCCATCCTGGAAGTGTTGATTAATGGTGCAGTGATGGAAGATGAATGAATCATGTACACTCCCAGGATACTTTACCACGATGTTGGTGATCAATCTCCGGTGATCAGCAATGGCCTGTACATTGATGGAGTGTGTGTGCTTCCTGTTGCAGTATAGATGTTTGGTTGCAGCAGATGGCACAATGCGTACATGTGTGCAGTCAATGGCACCAAGCACGTTTAGGAAGCTGTTGATTTGGTAGAAGCCCTGTTTGGTCTCCTGCTGCTTCAGCTGTGTGTTGGGGAAGCTGATGTGGCGGGGTGTGAGGGAGATGATGGCATCCAATACCTTGGGTAGGAAGGCAGAGAATGAGGGCTGTGAGATCACGGCAACCTGGGCACCAGTGGTTTGAAAGGAGCCACTTGCCAACATGTGGAGGACAGCTAGCAGCTTGGTTTCTGGTGGAATGGTGTGGGGTGTCTGCAAGCTGGGTGCCAACTGTGGCTCAATGTTGCGCTGCAGCTGCTGAATGGCTTGCCAGTTGAGTCTGTACCTCTGGATGATGTGGCCGGAGTCCCAGAAGGGTTGTCCTGGTGCGGAATATCCTGTCCTGCCTTCTGCGTTGCCTTTGGGGTCCTTGCTGGTGTTGTGGAAGTTGCTGTTGTTGGTCTTGTGCTCTGCTTCTGCGTGCATGCTGGATGAAAAACACCTCCATGTCTTCCTTTTGGATCTCTGCTGTTGCCTCTGTGTGTTGTCCTTAAGTAGTGGTGTGTTGGCCCCATTTTAACGCCTGCCTTGACCCAGGCATTATTTTTTTACGCAAATCGGGCTGTGTGTCATTTTACGACTCCGCCTCCCGGCCGTACGGAATTTTTGCATGGTAGCATAAATATGGCGCACGGGTGTTTAAGTCATTTTTTGGACGAGAATGCCTACCTTGCATGTCATTAACACAAGGCAGTTTCCCGCATCCAGAAAATGGTGCACACAGCAGACTTTTGGCGTTTGCGGGCTGGGGCGTCATTGTATAAATATGGTGCAAGGTTTGCGCTGAATGTGCATCAAAATGTTTGACGCACATTCGGCGCAGACAGAGTATAAATATGCCCCTCAGTGTCCCCAATGTGGTTACCAAGAGTGCATAATAAATTAATGAATCTTCAAAATGTGACAAACAAAAACGAGGGGGCGGGACGGGGGCAGTGGGGATGTGGGGAGAATGAGGAGCAGGTGGCTTATAAACTATCTGAATTTGGCTGCCTAAACCTTGGTCCTCAGTTTCAAGAAAGGCCAAAAGCCCTTCCATCCATTGATCCTCCTTCAATCTGCCATGAGGTGTCCCTCGGACGATCTCCAATGCACAGCTGTATCTCTGCAGGCAAGCACTAGCTCTAAATCCTGAAACCCATTGCCAGCTCTCTTCTCTTGTCTTCTCTATGTAATCCCAAGAGGCCTGTCTTCACTTTTAGGAGAGCCCTCTTGTTCACTGTGTGCTCCAGATCTACTGTAACTTGATCCCAAAATGTGCTCAGCACCGTGCAGTTCCACACCAGTTGAATGAAGCTCACGTTCACTTGTGAGTAGCAAGGGCAACATATAGGCCCATATTTACACTTTTTAGCGCCGCATTTGCGCCGCTTTTTGACGTAAAAGCGGCTCAAACGTACAAAATCCAATTGTATTTAGAAAGTTTGCGCCACTTTTGCATCAAAAAGCAGCGCAAAGTATAAATATAGGCCATAGTGTCTGTGTGCAAGAATATACGTAGAGTTGGAAGCCTGTTAGACAGCATCTCAAGAAGCGACTTATAGAGACAGTAGACCAGTCTTTGTCCATTACCAAACGTTCACAATATTTCCAGGAACTCGAGAGATTCCAGCTCCAATCTGCTGATGTTTCAGAGATGCTGCAATGACCATATCACTATGCCATACAACAATTGTGCCCTTAGTTTGTGTTTTGAGGTCAAAAGTGCTACTAGTACTAGGTCCACCTTTCAAAATCGCTATATCCTGGTTCCTTGATTATAGTGTTTGTCCTGTAGAAATTCCGCAAGAGTGATTTCTATGAATGACTGTAGCGATTCTACAATTACATAGTCTACCTATGCATAATTAACTTGTTGTTCCTTCCATTGCTCTGAAAGTACCAAGAGGAACTGAAAAGCCTGAATTCAACTGAAGACTGACATGCTTCAGCATACAGATAAAATCAGTAGTAATGCTGCCACCCAGGCATTTCCTTCGAGCACAATATCTTTATTAATTCTCCTTAATAGTTTGTGTAACTTTCGCTGAGGATGTTGGTCTGCAGGAAATACACATATGTACTGAGAATGTTTCATTTTTAATGGCAGGACATGCTGGTATCAAGTCAAACAAGAGGTGACATTTAGGCCCATATTTACGGAAGCTTTGCGTCACCTTAGCGCCATTTTTGGCGCTAAAGCAGAGCTAATATAAATACTCCATTTTTATATTGTGATGCTAGACCCATCTAGCGTCAAAATATTGTAGTTAGCGCCATTTTTAGGATGCGCCAACCCACCATGCGTCAATAAAATGCAAGGTAGGCATTCCACACCTAAAAATGCCGCTAGCCCTCAGGTGCAAAAACAACACGGGGTGGGAGGCGGACCAAAATAATGGCGCTAAGCCCTCTTAGCATATTTAACGCCTGGTCAGAAACGGCGTTAAATTGCAGGTAGGCCCATTTCCATGAGGAAACACCATGGAATGGGCACAAAGATGCCCACCCCAACACCTTACATAGGGCCCTCTGCCTGGCGCTGGGTAGGTAGGGCTTGCCCAGGGTACACTGGTCCCCTGTGGTGGGCACTGGGCTAGGGATAATGACTCCTGTCTGTACTTAGACAGGAGTAATTTTTTGGCTGCTTGTGTGTCACAAAATGAAGCCAGGCTGATTAGCAGCAGAAAGTTTGCAGCTAACCAGCCTAACGCAATTTCTGACCCACTAGCGCTATTTCCCCTAACACCAGGGTCTTTTTTTGTGATGCTAGCAATTCCATAGCGCCACTGAACGTCATTTCATAAATATGACCCATGGATGGCTTTAAGGAATGCGTTAGCCGGTGTTAAAAAAAAAATGACGCACAACTGCGTTTTCATAAATATGGGCCTTATTTTGGAATATCAACAGCGAGTACCAAACTTTTGTACTTATATTATATATTCTATGGAACAGGCTTCAGAAATGTATGGCATAGTCCATGAGCATAAGTACAAATTGATACTCATGGCTTGCCGGTTTTATGTGACTAACGAAGACCATAACGAAGACCATAACTGTTCACTGAAATGGCTTCTGCACTAATGACATTGGTTAAAATGGTGACCCAGGTTCGCTTCCTGATGTGAAAGGGGATTGTTTTTAGAATATTTCTGTCTGAACAAATATACTAGGCCAAAACAAGTCTTTTATTAAATTTACATAGGTTTTTTCAGCAGATGTCTGATACCTCTATGATTGGGTGCAGATTGCATCTTGATATCTGATACCTCTATGATTGGGTGCCGATTCTCACGTGCTGATGATAATGGTTAAAAACCAGCAGTTCAAAATGATGTGCAGATTGTAGAGCGCACTATCATCCAGGAGAGTATTCTGTTGTTGAGCAGGAGTGAGTCTAGCCAAACTAGGCCTTAGAGGGACTACTTGAAAAGCCAGGTCCCCACATCCTTGCGGAATTCAAGAAGTGAGGAGGAGTCTCTTATGTGTACCAGCGTGTTGTTATGATAGAAATGTATAAAGCGCAAATAATACTTGAGGATGTCAAGGCGCTATCTGCAAATCCAGTTCTATATCCCAAGAAATCTAAAAACAACAGGTAGGCCTGATCCCATAGCTAAAGGCACAGGTTGGCTCCCATAATTGCCCACCCCAACCAAATGATTATAGAGAAGAAAGCCAGGTTTTTAATGCTTTCCTGAAAGGAAGATGCAGCTTAATCTTGGCAAGACGACGGGGAAGGGAGTTCCAAATGCATGTCGTTCCGTGTTCTAAGAGGGATGTAGGAGATGGTTGGATCACCAGATCCGGTTTTCCATGTGCATGAGATGTGTGCAAGTTGAAGCTTGGACTAATGGAGGTGTCTAGAAAGTTTTTTAGAAGCAGATGTGATTGATGTAGTATGGTGGCCAGTGTCATGTGAGGGAGGAGTTTGAATTGAGCTTGTTTGTGTATGGGGAGTGGGTGGAACTCCATCAGGTGTGGTGTCATACGAGTGCAGTGTGGAAGGTTGGGAGAGTTTCTGACCTCCAGCTTCTGAATGGTCTGCATTCTTCTGGTAAGATTATTGTTGATCCTGGCATAGAGGGTGTTCCGCTGGCAGTTTCTCTGATTTGGAAATGGCATGAGTAAACCATTCTTTTTTAGGTCCTACAGACTGCTCCAGGAGTCTGACAAGACCTCATGCCATCACACAACAATTCCCACAATCATACATGGAGACAAAAGGGTTTGTGGAAAGCCCCTGTCTGTCACTGGTTACTGTGTTTCAGTTAACCAACAGAGTTACCCATTAGCCTTGATATTAGTCCCTGGCATATCACGTGTCTGAACTACTTAATAATTTAAAAAAGTAGCACACTTCCACAATATGCCTTGTTCACCCCAGATGTATCCCCTCCACCACCTCCAACCTCACTCTGGTGCTCCATGCACTTCTTCGCCCCTCTCGTTTGGTAACCTTATAAGTGAAGAGCTGCGATGACACTGCAGGCCTTAATCTAGAAGGGACACCATTTGCTGAACATGGCCACACTGTGAAACTGCTACTTACCAAAGTTTCTTTGAAATTCTGGGGAGCAGGGGCGCAATTAGATATAACTTACATACAGGCACCCACCTCTAGTCAATGTTTGTCCCATGTCACGGGTGCAAAGGGGAACAGATTTGGCCTTGCCATTATGCTTTCCAGGCACAGTACTTTGCTGTGTGTCTTACAGTGATGTTAAATAACATGAGCCACCAATGATTTCTCTCTAAATATCGATCATTTTGCCATGGCAGTCACGCTCTATGGTGTGTCTGCATGACATGGCATTACCGCTTCCATCTTCAGGGGGATGCACAATCCTTTGTCATAATCTGATCCATGATCCTGTACAACCTTCCCGGCTTCCTTTCTGAACCTGTCCCCTATCTGCACATTTCTCAGTGCCCTCCTTCATCCACCCAAGAGCAACCTATGAGCTGTAAACAAAGTTTCTCGGACAGAAAATCTTTTCTCCATCTCGCCTGCAATAGTTATGCCTGCACTGTTTAGAATCTGTGCAGGAGGTGATGAGCTCCATCTGCGAGGACTGCTTCAGTGGCCAGAGGCCATCAAGGGCTTGTAAAACTTCTGCTGACCCACATCACTCAGTGCTTGTAAAAGATGGCTCTAGAGTCTCCATACCCAGGGGAACCTCAAGTACACAGTTGGTCGTCCACCCAGGTCAAAGTAGAACAGCAACGTTTTTTTGGGGTCCAGATGGTGAAGTCGCTCCTCCTTGGAGGGATGTGGCAGAGCATAAAAAGTAGGTAAATAGATGGATTGGCCTACATGAAATGGAGAGACCACGGCCCGTATTTATACTCCGTTTGCGCCGAATTAGCGTCGTTTTTTTCGACGCAAATTCGGCGCAAAACTAACGCCATATTTATACTTTGGCGTTAGACGCGTCTAGCGCCAAAGTATGGGCAAATAGCGTCATTTTTTTGCGTGAACGCCTTCCTTGCGTTAATGAGATGCAAGGAAGGCGTTCCTGTCTAAAAAAATGACGGCGACGCAAATGCGTCGTATTTATACTCCCGGGCAAAAATCACGCCCGGGAGTGGTCGGGTCAAAAAAACCCGCATTTGCGCCACTTTTTAACGCCTGGGTCAGGGTAGGAGTTAAGGGGCCTGTGGGCTCAAAATGAGCCCACAGGTGCCCTCCCATGCCCCCAGGGACCCCCCCTGCCACCCTTGGCCACCCCAGGAGGACACCCAATGATGGAGGGACCCATCCCAGGGACATTCAGGTAAGTTCAGGTAAGTATAATTTTTTATTTGTTTAAAATTTTTTTGGTGGCATAGGGGGGCCTTATTTGTGCCCCCCTACATGCCACTATGCCCAATGACCATGCCCAGGGGACATAAGTCCCCTGGGCATGGCCATTGGGCAAGGGGGCATGACTCCTGTCTTTACTAAGACAGGAGTCATTTAAATGGCGTCTGGGCGTCGAAAAAAATGGCGCAAATCGGGTTGAGGCGATTTTTTTGCCTCAACCTGACTTGCCCCATTTTAAGACGCCCTAACGCCATTTCCCCCCTACGCCGGCGCTGCCTGGTCTACGTGGTTTTTTTCCACGCACACCAGGCAGCGCCGGTCTGCTAGCGCCGGCTAACGCCATTCCATAAATACGGCGCCCGCATGGCGCTTCAGAATGGCGTTAGACGGCGCTAAATTTTTTGACGCTAAACTGCGTTAGCGCAGTTTAGCGTCAAAAAGTATAAATATGGGCCCACGTGGTAGAAAAGAAGCTCTCGTAAGAAGCACCTATTTGTTTGGGTAGATTGTCAGATAAGATGGCTAGGATGACTAGGCTTGAAGCTCGCTATTGTCCCAGTAAATGTTATCGCCACGAGAAAGCCGCCTTGATGGTGGGAGGCCTGAGAGGGCAGTTATGAGGCAGCTCAAAGGGAGCACACATCAGATATGTAAGGGGAAGACTAAAGTCCTACTGAAGCATAACAATGGGTGAAGGGTGAAGGTGGAAACGTCATTTGAAAAGGGATGGCTGATCAGGCAACTACAGGAGATGCACAAAGATAGCCCTTTAAGGTGCCCAAGGCAGAGCCCTCCTGGGCAAGAGAAAGAATAAAGAGAATTACTTGAGGAAGGGGAGCAGGAAGGGTATCAAGGGATCAAGTTGTCTTTCTGTACACCGTGCCACAAAGTTTCCCCAACTGCAGACGTAAACCGTCTTGGTAGAGGGACATCTAGCTGCCAAGATAATGTTACAAACTTTGGGAGGAAGGTCAAAGGCTGTCAACTGTTGCTGCTCAATCTCCACGCAAGAAGACAATGTGTTGACAGGTTTAGGGGGAGGACCCTTACCTGCGGCTGGGAAACAAGCCTCCTCAGGAGGCAGCCTGGTTGGAGGACCGATGGCCAACAGTTCTGGATACCAACCTCTCAGTGCCCAGTCTGGAGCCACAAGAATAACTTGGGCCTGGTCTTTCCTGATCTTCTTGAAAATTCTAGGCAGGAGTGGTATCGGTGGAAAGGTGCACAGATGACCTGAGCTCCACTCATGATGAAAAGCATCTTCGAACAAGAACCACCTTGGAAACTCCATCGCAAAACTGCAGACATTGCACATTCTTGGCAGTGGCAAACAGATCTGACCAAGGCTATCCCCACTGCTGAAAGAGACCATGTGCAACCACTGGGTGGAGCCGCCATTCGTCATCCACATCCCCAGAATGATCTGTATTTACAAATAAAAGGTGTAGCGATGGGATGTAGCTTTGCTCCAGAGATTGCCAATCTGGTCATGGATTGCTTTGAGAGAAAGTGGATCTACGGTAGAGACAATCCTTTTCATAAATATATCATACAATGGTTGAGATATATTGATGATCTCTTCACGATCTGGGAAGGTGACAAGGATTTACTCGCTGCCTTCCATTCATGGCTTAACCATCGTACCCGAGATTTGAAATTCACTATGATTTATGACTCTCAACTGATTAATTTTTTAGATCTTTGGATAGAGTCTAGAGAGGCTCATATTGAAGTGAATCAGACAGGAACACATTATTACATTTCTCTAGTAGTCATCCAAGTACTTTAAAAGAAAATTTACCATATGGTCAGTTTCTACGCATCCGAAGAAATTGTACCAATAAAGAGGATTACTTTATAAATGCTGGGAAGCTGCTGTCCAGATTAATTGATTAAGGATACCCCCAAGAAATTGGTAAAGGAAGCTTGTAAGAGAGCTTGGTTTACACCCAGAGAGACTTTACTGACCCCTAAGGAATGACCAAAGGAATTTCCCTTGACGTGTGTTCTTACATATAATCCTAAAGCTAACAGGATCAGATCAATGATAGAGAGGAATTGGAAAATATTAGCTCCTTTGGATATACCAAAACCTCTTTTTTCTTTAAAAAAAAAAGGCCATAATCTACGAGATTCATTAGTTCATGCCTCTTTTACAGGTCCAAAGGAAAAAGATTTGAGACAAATGTTAAATCTGCCTCCTATTATAGGACAATATAAGTGTAACACCTGTACAGCGTGTAAATTTACACAAAAACCTAAAAGTATAAGTGTTAATGGAAAAATACACACACAAGTTGGATTTTCTAACTGTAATACGAAATTTTTTATCTATTGCATAAGATGGCCCTGTACGTTGTTATATATTGGTCAAACGGTATAACCAGTTAAATTACACATTTTGCAACACAGATCCAAAATAAGCTGTATCGTACAAGGGGTTCCTTTAGTAGAACATTTTATAGACAAAACATATAAAGATGATCACATTTGGTGGTCAGTATTATATGTGGCAGAAACAAAACAACAAGGAATAAAGGTGAAAACCACATTAGACAAAATGGAGGCCAGATTTATTGAGAAGTATAGCACAGCAAGACATGGGTGAAAGACCTAAATGAAATTGATCTCTTATAAGATGTTAAAATTATAGATCGATGGTACATTAAGTTGTATGTTGTATATATAGGACTGAAGCATTTCATGTCTGTGTGTATTGATATTATCTATTATTATACTTGATATCCATGTGCTCCTATTTAAATTTGCGATAACCTATGCATTGATAGGGTTAACACGCGTCCCTTTGTCTTTAAGTATATGTTATGTTTTTTATATGTTTATAAGTTTATTAGTTTTTACCAACATGTTTGATCCACATAATTCCTTGGTATAGTTGTGTTAGAAGATACATTTACAATTTAATTCCTTTTTTCAGCCCCTTCCATAATACATATGGTAAAGGGATATGCAATTATATAATTCTGAGGCATCTATTGTCATTTGTAAAAATGGCTGCCAAGTTACGTGCTCACCGCGCCCCTTGGGAATCAATAGTCCGCTTTCCATTTCTTACAAATATGGCTATTAACACACACAAGAGTTTCATTAACACTTGTGAGGAGTGCTCTGCACTCAGTACCAGAGAGGCATTCCACCAGTGATGCCATATAGCCACGGGAACATCGTTTATATAAATGTGAGCCAATTGCTTTGTGAATGTGCAGTTTTTCTTAAGAAAACGTGTGACCTTTGGTTTAAACTTTGCGGCACGTATTTATTGTGTTAGAAGATACATTTACAATTCCATTCCTTTTTCAGCCCCTTCCATACTATATATGGCAAGGGGATATGCAATTGTATGATTCTGAGGCATTTTTATGTCATTTATAAATATGGCTGCCAAGTGATTCGCTCATCGCTCCGCTTGGGAACTAATTGTCCATTTTCCATTTTCTATAAATATGGATATTAACATACGCAAGAGTTTCATTAATACCTGCGAGGAGTGCTTACACTTTGTACCATGGAGGGATTTAAGCAGTGATGCCATATAGCCATGAACATCGTCTATATAAATGTAAGTCAATTGACTTGTGAACGTGCGTCTTTTAAGAATACGCGCAAGCTTTGGTGTAATCTTTGCGGAGCATATTCACTTTGGCATTACGAAGTAACTCCATTGTTGTTTTTATTTGAGCCTCCACTGGCTTTTTGTTTATTAAATGAACATCGTCAGCATTCAAATGATTTAATTTTGCGAAGTTTAATGAACCTGTGCATGTACATAATTTAGACTGACTAGCATTAATCTGGGAACAAGTATAATCAGGCAGGTCATATACATTTTATTTTTAGTTTGGTTCTTAAGTGTCTATGGCGCCTATATGAAGTTAACTCAAGTAGAATCTAGACTGTCTCGTCTAGAATAATATGTTCGGGCGGATACCCGACATCATCAAAGGTTAGAGCTTGTCTATACTAACAGTAAGTGCCATTTTTGTCTATGTCACGGTGTTAAAGAAATAGTTAGGTGTCTTCTAAGCACCTACTTTTCCTTATTATTTTTTCTTATTATTTTTTATTCTTGACTGCTTGATTCTGCTGCTGTGCAGTGTTAACCTCACACTCACTATGGTACGAGATGTAGATGAATGTTAAACACTTAATAATATGCATGTTTTTTATATTGCACTACTGGGTTTTAGTGCTTAAAATTTTTTCACAGGGTGTACTGTGACCCTGGTGGTGTGGAGAGATTATTTATGATTATGACAATGAAGATATACATCTTATAATCCATATATAGGTACCGCCTCCTACATCCGGATGAGGCCAAGAATTAAAGGGCCGAAACGCATCGACTAACAACTGGAGGAGTGTGATGAACTTATAAATTTAAACATTATGATATATGATTATATTGCATTTAAGTAGACTTGAGTAATTTTCCATCACAGACTATATTAATCATCACTACCTCAATTGGAGGACTGCTTTGAAAAAGTCATTTGGGAGCCCCTAAAAGTGAATTAATTTGGAAGCTTTTAGTGCTGATTTGTTTGCACTTAGTACCTGCTTGTATATATTTTTTTCATTGTATATATATATATGGAAAATGTCACTTACCCAGTGTACATCTGTTCGTGGCATTAGTCGCTGCAGATTCACATGCTGTGCACATCCCGCCATCTGGTGTTGGGCTCGGAGTGTTACAAGTTGTTTTTCTACGAAGAAGTCTTTTCGAGTCACGAGATCGAGGGACTCCGCCCATTTCGGCTCCATTGCGGATGGGCGTCGACTCCATCTTAGATTGTTTTCCCCCGCAGAGGGTGAGGTAGGAGTTGTATATGCTAGTAATAGTGCCCATGCAATGGAGTGAATACGTATGTAAATAATGTAGTTTAAAGTAATATATATATTTACAAATATACAGATGTTCAAGATCAACTTCTAAACGGCTCCAGGCTCCCGGGGAGGCGGGTGGGCGCATGTGAATCTGCAGCGACTAATGCCACGAACAGATGTACACTGGGCAAGTGACATTTTCCGTTCGGTGGCATGTGTAGCTGCAGATACACATGCTGTGCATAGACTAGTAAGCAGTTATCTCCCCAAAAGCGGTGGTTCAGCCTGTAGGAGTTGAAGTTGTCTGAAACAATGTTCGTAGTACTGCTTGGCCTACTGTGGCTTGCTGTGTTGTTAGCACGTCTACACAGTAGTGTTTGGTAAATGTATGCGGCGTAGACCATGTAGCTGCCTTATATATTTCTGTCATTGGAATATTTCCTAGAAAGGCCATGGTAGCACCTTTCTTTCTAGTTGAGTGTGCCTTCGGCGTAATAGGCAGTTCTCTTTTTGCTTTAAGATAACAGGTTTGAATGCACTTAACTATCCATCTAGCAATGCCTTGCTTAGAAATTGGATTTCCTTTGAGGTTTTTGGAAAGCAATAAATAATTGTTTTGTTTTGCGAATTAGTTTTGTTCTGTCAATGTAGTACATTAACGCTCTTTTGATGTCTAATGTATGTAGTGCTCTTTCAGCTACAGAGTCTGGCTGTGGGAAGAACACTGGTAATTCTACTGTTTGATTTAAGTGGAACGGTGATATGACTTTTGGTAAAAATTTAGGATTTGTTCGTAGAACTACTTTATGCTTGTGTATCTGAATAAATGGTTCTTGTATGGTAAATGCTTGAATCTCACTTACTCTTCTTAAAGATGTGATGGCAATTAAAAATGCAACTTTCCATGTTAAGTATTACATTTCACAAGAGTGCATGGGCTCAAAAGGTGGACCCATGAGTCGTGTTAAGACAATGTTGAGGTTCCATGAAGGAACCGGTGGTGTTCTTGGTGGTATAATTCTCTTTAGACCATCCATAAATGCGTTTATGACTGGTATTCTAAATAGAGAAATTGAGTGCGTAATTTGCAGGTAAGCTGAAATTGCTGTAAGATGTATTTTAATGGATGAAAAAGCTAACTTTGATTTTTGCAAATGTAGTAAGTATCCTACGATGTCTTTGGCAGATGCGTGTAAGGGTTGAATTTGATTATTATGGCAGTAATAAAAAATCTTTTCCACTTATTTGCATAGCAATGTCTAGTGGTAGGTTTCCTAGCTTGTTTTATGACCTCCAAACATTCCTGTGTAAGGTCTAAATGTCCGAACTCTAGGACTTCATGAGCCAGATTGCTAGATTCAGCGATGCTGAATTTGGGTGTCTGATCTGTTGTTTGTGATGCGTTAACAGATCTGGTATGTTTGGTAGTTTGACATGAGGCACTACTGAGAGGTCTAGTAGTGTTGTGTACCAAGGTTGCCTTGCCCATGTTGGTGCTATTAGTATGAGTTTGAGTTTGTTTTGACTCAGCTTGTTTACTAGATATGGAAGGAGTGGGAGAAGGGGAAAAGCGTAAGCAAATATCCCTGACCAACTCATCCATAACGCATTGCCCTGAGACTGATCTTGTGGGTACCTGGATGCGAAGTTTTGGCATTTTGCATTTTCCTTTGTTGCAAATAGATCTGTTTGTGGTGTTCCCCAACTCTGGAAGTAAGTATTCAGTATTTGGGGGTGAATCTTCCATTCGTGGATCTGTTGGTGATCCCGAGAGAGATTGTCCGCTAGCTGGTTCTGAATTCCTGGAATAAATTGTGCTATTAGGCGAATGTGGTTGTTAATCGCCCAATGCCATATTTTCTGTGCCAGGAGACACAACTGTGTTGAGTGTGTGCCTCCCTGTTTGTTTAGGTAATACATCGTTGTCATGTTGTCTGTTTTGACAAGAATGTGTTTGTAGCTTATTATGGGTTGAAATGCTTTCAGCGCTAGAAATACTGCCAATAGTTCTAAGTGATTTATGTTAAACTGTTTTTGGTGAGTGTCCCATTGTCCTTGGATGCTGTATTGATTGAGGTGTGCTCCCCACCCTATCATGGAGGCATCTGTTGTTATTACATATTGTGGCACTGGGTCTTGGTAAGGCCGCCCTTGGTTTAAATTTATACTGTTCCACCATTGAAGCGAGGTGTATGTTTGGCGGTCTACCAACACCAGATCTAGAATTTGACCCTGTGTCTGTCACCACTGTGATGCTAGGCACTGTTGTAAGGGCCGCATGTGCAACCTTGCGTTTGGGACAATGGCTATGCATGAGGACATCATGCCTAAGAGTTTCATCACCATTTTGACTTGTTTTTTTTTATTTGGATACATGGCCTGTATTACATTGTGAAATGCCTGAATTCTTTGTGGACTTGGAGTGGCAATCCCTTTTGCTGTGTTGATTGTCGCCCCTAAGTATTGCTGTGTTTGACACGGCAGAAGGTGTGACTTTGTGTAGTTGATTGTGAAACCTAGTTTGTGGAGGGTTTCTATGACATACTCTGTGTGTTGTGAACACCTTTCTAGCGTGTTGGTTTTGATTAACCAATCGTCTAGGTACGGGAACACATGTATTTGCTGCCTTCTGATATGTGCAGCTACGACTGCTAGGCACTTTGTAAAAACTCTTGGCGCAGTTGTTATTCCGAATGGCAACACCTTGAATTGGTAATGTATCCCTTGGAATACAAACCTTAAGTACTTTCTGTGTGAAGGTTGTATCGGTATATGGAAATATGCATCCTTTAGGTCTAGTGTTGTCATGTAGTCTTGTTGTTTGAGTAGTGGGATTACGTCTTGTAATGTCACCATGTGAAAGTGATCTGATTTGATGTAGGTATTTAATGTTCGGAGATCTAATATAGGTCTCAGAGTCTTGTCTTTTTTGGGTATGAGAAAGTACAGAGAGTAAACTCCTGTTCCTTTCTGGTGTTCTGGTACTAATTCTATTGCTTCTTTTAGTAGTAATGCCTGAACTTCTAGTCCTAGAAGATCTATATGTTGTTTTGACATATTGTGTGTTTTCAGTGGTACGTTTGGAGGGAATTTGAGAAATTCTATGCAATAACCATGCTGGATAATTGCCAGTACCCAAGTGTCTGTTGTTATCTCCTCCCAATGTTTGTAAAATTGTCTTAGTCTCCCCCCCCACAGGTGTTATGTGTTGGGGATGTGTGACTTGGAAGTCACTGTTTGTTTTGAGGGGTTTTGGGGCTTTGGAACTTCCCTCTATTTTTTGGGAATTGTGCCCCTCTATATTGCCCCCGAAAACTTCCCCGCTGGTATTGGCTTTGAAAAGCGGGCCTTGCTTGTGAGGTTGTGGCCTCTGTAGGTTGACCTCGAAACCCTCCCCCAAATGGCGTTTTGCAAAATGTGCCTCTGCTTTGTGGGGAGTAGAGTGCGCCCATGGCTTTTGCGGTATCAGTATCTTTTTTGAGTTTTTCAATAGCAGTGTCGACTTCCGGCCCAAACAACTGCTGTTCATTAAAGGGCATATTCAGCACGGCTTGTTGTATTTCCGGCTTGAATCCTGACGTACGCAACCATGCGTGTCTCCTTATTGTGATTGCAGTATTTACTGTCCTTGCAGCTGTATCTGCTGCGTCCATTGATGACCGTATCTGATTATTGGAGATACTTTGTCCTTCTTCTACCACTTGTTGTGCCCTTTTTTGGAACTCTTTGGGTAAGTGTTCTATGATATGCTGCATTTCGTCCCAATGAGCTCTATCGTATCTTGCCAAAAGTGCTTGTGAATTGGCAATACGCCATTGGTTTGCTGCTTGTGCTGCAACTCTTTTACCCGCAGCATCGAATTTGCGACTCTCCTTGTATGGAGGTGGTGCATCTCCCGAGGTATGAGAGTTTTCTCTCTTGCGAGCTGCCCCAACAACCACAGAATCTGGTGTTAATTGCTGCGTAATATAAACAGGGTCTGTTGGTGGTGGCTTGTACTTTTTTTCCACCCTTGGAGTTATGGCTCTGCCTTTAACAGGATCCTGAAATATTTGTTTTGAATGTTTTAGCATTCCCGGGAGCATAGGTAAGCTTTGGTATTGGCTATGAGTGGGGGAGAGTGTATTAAATAAAAAGTCATCCTCAATTGGTTCTGAATGCAAGGTGACGTTATGAAACGCAGCTGCCCTTGAGACCACCTGCGTGTAGGATGTACTGTCTTCAGGTGGCGACGGCCTTGTAGGGTAACAGTCTGGGCTGTTATCTGATACAGGAGCATCATAAAGGTCCCATGCATCAGGATCATCTTGACTCATTGCAGTATGAGTCGGGGTTTGCATCAGTGGTGGAGTGGCTACCGGTGATGTGTGCATTGATGGTGGTGGAGTTGTTTGTCTTGCCACCTTTGCCTGTGGCTGCTTGTCCTTTTCTTGAAAGGCAAGTCTTCTTTTCATCTTAATTGGGGGAAGAGTGCTTATCTTCCCTGTGTCTTTTTGAATGTGGAGCCTTCTTTGAGTGTAGTCTGGCTCAACAGATTGAAGTTCCTCTCCGAACGTATGTCCTTGCATCTGGGAGGACAATCCCTGTTCCTCTGTGTAGGAACCTGTTTTCGGTTCCGAGGCTGGATGTTTCGGAATCGAAATCTTTTCGGTCGCCTTTTTGGGCTCCGAGGCAACCTTCTTTATTTTCGGCGTCATGGTTTCTCGGTGCCGAACCATTTCGGTGCCACTGTCTCGGTGCCGAATCTGTTCGGAGCCGCTGTCTCGGGCCCGAGATTGCTGTGTGGCGGTATCTCGACCGGAGTCGGATGACTTCGCCACATGCATGCCCTTTTTCGGTGCCGATGATCGGTCACCTATTTTTCGGGTTAAGCCATGGCGTCCCCTGGGCTTTTGTTGTCTTCTCGTGAGTTTTATGTTTCGACGTTTTACTCACGGTTTTCGGCGTTTCTTCGGGATCGAGCTCGTCCGAGTCCGATTCATGGATGGAGAAGCTTTCTTCTTCCTCCTCGAAACGCCCTTGTCCTGTTGGCGCCGACGCCATCTGCAGTCTTCTTGCTCTTCGGTCTCTTAATGTCTTTCTCGACCGAAACGCTCGACAGGCTTCACAGGTATCCTCCTTGTGCTCTGGAGACAGACACAAGTTACAGACCAGATGCTGATCTGTATATGGATACTTGTTATGACATTTTGGGCAGAAGCGGAATGGGGTCCGTTCCATCAGCCTTGAAGAAACACGTGGCCGGGCCGACCAAGCCCGACGGGGGATCGAAAAAACCCCGAAGGGCCACCGGAGCTCTTCAAAAGTCAGTGTCGATCTGTTATAACTAACCCGATACCGAACGCAAACAATACCGACGATTTTTCAGAGATTCTAACTAACTTTCTGACCCGAAACACCGAGCGAAAAGGAACACGTCCGAACCCGATGGCGGGAAAAAAAACAATCTAAGATGGAGTCGACGCCCATGCGCAATGGAGCCGAAATGGGAGGAGTCCCTCGATCTCGTGACTCGAAAAGACTTCTTCGAAGAAAAACAACTTGTAACACTCCGAGCCCAACACCAGATGGCGGGATGTGCACAGCATGTGTATCTGCAGCTACACATGCCACCGAACATATATATATATATATATATATATATATATTCTTTTATGTATATTGTGGAGTGATATATATGTTACATTCTGTAATATTTATATTTTTTGAATATTCATTATATAAGTTGTAGTTTATGTAGAAGGGTGAAACAGAAGGAGACAATAATATAGATTTATATAAAGAACATGGTTTTGAATTAAAACATTTTTCCAGTGATTGATTAAGGTTTTCACTGTGACGTGTAATTTATGTGTATCTTTCCCTACTATACACTATTTCTGTATTACCACATTCGTCATCCACTAGGCATCTTTGGCTGAGCTTGTCTGCCCTGGTGTTCAGCGAGCCAGCCAGGTGTTGACCCACCAGGGATATGCCCTGACAATCTAAGCCATGTCCAGAGATGCAGGGCCTCTTGAGAAAGAGTCCACGACCCCATCCCACCGTGTTTGTTGTAGTACCACATGGCAGTGATGTTGCCCACGAACACCTGCAATAGCCTTTCCTGGAAGGAAGGTAGAAAGGTTTTCAATGAAATCTGATCACTCAGAGTTCCAGTAGGTTGATGTGGAGTCCAGATTTCGTCAGCGATCAGAGGCTTCTGATCTCCACCTCTCCCAGATGGCCCCCCTTAGGAGTGACGCATCTGTCACTATGGTCAGATCTGGTTGAGGCAGGGAGAGGGGTCTGATGCTGACCCATTCAGGGTTCGTTAGCCACCACTTAAGTTCTTTCACAGTTCCCTCTGAAATCTGGACCATGTCAGAGAGATTCCCCTGATGCTGCACCCACTGGAACTTCAGGTCCCACTGCAGAGCACACGTCAGGGGGCATGATTCACCAGCATGATGCAAGAGGCCATGAGTCCCAGCAGCCTCAGAGTAAGTCTCTATGAAATCCAGGATAGAGGCTGAAAAATCGGTATCTTAGCTTGAATATCCTGGACTCGTTGTTCAGGGGATAATCCCCACACTTCACTGTGTCCAGAACAGCTCCAGTGAAAGGGACCATCTGAGAGGAAGTCATGTGTGAATTTGGAACATTTATAGTGAACCCCAGTGAGTCCAAGAGGTCTGCCGTTGTCTGGATGTAGGAGATGACAGCCTAGGACGAGCCCGCCTTCAACAGATAATTGTTGATTGGTGCCGCTGATCTCTGTAGATGAACTGCAAACATTGACTTTTCCTTGGTGAACACCCAAGGGGTGCTGGTAAGGCCAAAGGGGAGCACGGTGAACTGATAGTGCTTGTGGACTACAGTGAACTGCAGGTAACACCTGTGGGCAGGCAGTACAGGGATGTGAATGTATGCGTCCTGCAAGTCCAACCAAACCATCCAGTCCCCTGGATAGAGGATCGGAGGAAGCATTAGCATTTGGAATATCTCCTTCTTCAGGAAGAAATTGAGAGGGTGCAGGTCTGGGACAGAACAAAGGCCTCTGTTTTTTTTGGGGGGGGCACCAGACAATAGCAGGAATTGAACCCAGACCCGAATTCTGGCATCTGCACCCTCTCTATGATTCCCTTGGCCAAGACAGCTGTCACTTCCTTGTGGAAAAGTGATGGATGACCCTCCGTCAGCCTGTCATAAGTTGGTTGCATCGGGGAAGGGGTGGTCACAAAGGTAGGGATTAGCCCCAACAGACATTCTGCAAAATCCATCACTCTGATCTTTTAGACTGCCAGAGGGGCAGGTGATTTTCAAATCTTGCCTCCCACTGGAGGCAAGAAGGCAGATGTAAGAAGGCAGACTATAAGTGCTCGGAAGCTGTGGCTGCCAGAAGTGGTGGTGGACTGGCTCCATCTATGGCTGCCCGACCCACGAAGTCTGTGGGTACCACGTTCTCGGCCAATCCCATGTCTCATTGGTCAAAGGATGAGGTGACGCCGAAGATCTCTTCAACTTCTTCTTCTTGTGGTGGTGGGACTTACCCGAATCACCCAACAACTTGAGAAGTGCAATGAGGATCTCTGACTCAACTACCGCTCTCTGGACTTTCCTCTTGATCGTCAAAGTTTTGCATGTCAAGCCGCTAGGAGCTTGAGGGAAATCTCTCCCTCAAGGCCTTTTGAGATCATGGTGCAGCAATCGGAGCAGGCCTTCAGATCTTGGTTGCGCCCGAGGCACCAAAGACATACAACATGACACCGACATTGAGCAGTGACAGGCACTGCAGGGCTGAAAGCCAGTCTTCTGAGATGACATTGTTGCTACACCAGGAGGAAAACCTCAAAAACTCTTTGCAAAAGTTGAAAGAAGTTTAGTCAAAAATTGACTAAGGGGTAGCTTATCTCCTGATCTGTGCTGACCATCGCAGTAAGAAAAGAATCATATAGGCACCGCACACAACACTTCTGGCGCGGACAACATCATGTGGAGCCGAACAACGCCACCTACCAGTGTGCAGGGGTACTGCTCACAAAAAACTTTCTGGATCCAGTCTGATGCCTGAAGATAATTGCAAGGTAAGGAATCTGCAGCTGGAAGTCTTTCAGATACACTTTATTAAGTTTCCCTGTACTTTCCCTAAAGGAGATTTCCACCCTGGTGGTGGTGATCTCCACTAACAGTTGCAAAGTTACTTTTAGTAACTTTACAGTTGTATATTTTTCTATAGGAAGAGACATGCAAGTCTAC
This sequence comes from Pleurodeles waltl, assembly GCF_031143425.1. NCBI lineage: Eukaryota > Metazoa > Chordata > Amphibia > Caudata > Salamandridae > Pleurodeles > Pleurodeles waltl. The sequence continues at coordinate 738,315,443 of NC_090450.1, read as the reverse complement.
ACCTAGGTGTAAATCTCTTCTTGGAAATGATGAATAGCAAAAAAGTGGCGAGTTACATCTAGATGTAAGAGTAAATCTACATGTTTGAATTTACCTTTGTAATTGGACACATGGTCCTTCTAAAGACATTTGGGCCCGTATTTATACTTTTTTTGCGCCGCATTTGCGTCGTTTTTTGACGCAAAAACGGCGCAAACTTGCAAAATGCCATTGTATTTTGTAGGTTTGCGCCGTTTTGCGTCAAAAAGCGACGCACATGCGGCGCTAAAAAAAGTATAAATACGGGCCTTGGTGCCAAATTTAGGTGCATATTTAAGAAAAATGGCACCACACTTAGTGCAGCTCTACTTTTTATGCACCCTTTACCACCCCCCTACTGCCACCATGTGTGCGCCATATTTAAAATACAGGGTAGGGGGCAATAGCGCAATTTTTTTATGATGCTATTGTTGTATTCTACAGGAGTAGCGCCAACATTTTGGTGCTACTCCTGCAGAGTACTTAGGGGCCCATTGTAAACAATGGTGTGCCTCCTTTCAACACCTGCTCTGAGCCGGCGTTAAAGGTGCCGGAAAAAATGATGTAGTGCAGAGGGTTACAAAGTGGCGCAATGTAAGCATTGCGCCACTTTGTGAGTATGGCGCTGGGATTTTGGTCTCGTTGGGTCACATTAGCATCAAATATAATGACGCTAGTGTGGCGCAAGGAAGCAGTAGGGGCTCTTAAATATGCCCCCTTGTTAACTTAGTGCAGAAACCAATGGGTATGCTTCAGAGTTAAAAACTATGCTGTGACATGGTTAAATACTTTTCCAATTGCATGTGAGCTGCAGAGTGTCACACACATCCAAACTGGAAAGGATTTTAGAAAAGAAAACTTTTCACAAACCTTAAGCCTGCCTCACGGAGGCATACATTTTTGGTGTAAAATTCTGCCTAACTTTTTCTTAGAAGATAAGACTTTGCTTCAAAACCCATAGTTTCTTGCAGGAGAATGCCCCTTTGAGGCAAAGTAGTGCAAAGGTGCACGCAGGACTCCTTTTTATTACTTTAGGAAATTTATCAATGTTGGAAAGTAAATTCCGGCACAAATTGTTAGTAAATTTCTCCCTTGGTCTGTCGATACAAAGCTCCTGTCCCCATGGTTTCTGTCATGCCACATACTGACCTCCACCAGTTTATGTTAATAAATCAACTGAGTAATTAAATCAGTTTTTTCTCTTGTATTGTTCCCTTCCCAAAGTTAAAAAGAACTAGATACTGATGTTTATTTGTAACTGTCATCGATTATATTACCTCTAACATCTATGAAGTGTTTCACCACTAGCCTTCATTTAGGATTTAGTCTGACCATAGCAACCTCAAGGAAAAGTGACGCCTATGTCGGTCTTTACCAGCGAATTCCCCTAGGCAGATATTATATAGTCGTATGCAATGTACATATGAAGCCCTGTTTCCTTGTGCAAGCCTAAACTCCGGGATGCTGGTAAGGGTTGGTGAATTTAAGTACTATTCCATGCAGCTTCTGTTGACAGAGGCTGTCATCCTGGTGTATTCAGGTGCGTGCCTTCCTCACCCAATACCTTGTTGGCGAGTTAGAGCGGGTTTAAGATGCTGCTGTTTATTGGTCCGTCATCCATACAGTTTCCATCACACATGTTCTTGAAATCCTAGTTCCAACCCCATTTTGTTGCAGGCAGCTCGCCACCTAAAAATCTGGAGTGGGTAGATATTTTTTTTAATTCACTTTAATAAAACAAGCTTAAATTTGGAAATGTCCCAAAGCAACAATTCCGCATCCGATTTAAATAAAAGTTTATAACCTTCAATAATGAGTCTCACCATGAAAGAAAAAGAAAGGACTGTCTCTCTGCAAGGCCAAGCTTCTTTAGCACATCTTACCCATAAAAGAGAAAAGAAAGCCTTTCAGGACACCTCTGTCGTGCCTTCGTGAGCAACACCATACTGACAATACCCATCCCATTCTCTCTGTTTTGGCTATAGTGGAAATCCTGTCTTAAATTGTTTGGCTCAATCTCTAATGAAGCATCCATTGTGGGTAGGTAACGGTGCCTCCCCAAAACCAACATTTCCAGGTTCAATCCCACCCATGCCCTTTAGCTCTTTTTTTCCCCCTATTCCTAAATGTCCCTGGTTCCTTAGGTTACACTCTGCCTACGGGCTAGTGAACTGGGGACTGTAGGGGTCAATTAGTTGTGACGATGTTTTGAGTAAGGCTTTCCTAAGGGCATCGGAAATCCACATTGACAAGAAGAATCAACAGTTAGCGTCATGCATGGCATATGGTTTCCGCAGGGCATAAACTTGAAAAAGCAAGATTTGCAGCTTATGCAGTGTGACTTGGGGCAGTGGACATCAGGGTTTTGGCTGGTCAACTAACGCTCTGTTTCTGGGATACACACACAGGAGCTGCCATGACATCAGTAATGGGCCTCCTCCACAGTATTTGACTTTCAGCAACACACTAAGGCCACAACAGGGTGGATGAATGAAAAGAGTACCTATCAGTATTGGCAGTGTCAATCTGTCCTCAGTATTTATCATCACCTTATAAATGAACGCAGGACTGTTTACTACATGTTAAACAACAATCACAGTGTTATCAACTTCACAACTCCATGGAGAAGAACTCACAATAAAATGGTGATCTTCGGAAATCTGTTTTCCAATGTAGTAATTGCTGCCGCAAGTGTAGCATAATTGCATTGCTGATCTGAACTGTTAATTTACATGTCCCAAAGAGTGGGTAGTATAGAATTTTATAATAATGGAGCTGAAAAAACATATTGCATTCTCATCACATAACAAGCAAGTCCACTATCTTCCAATGCAATTTGCTTTGGAAAGATGCTTTGAGGTTTTCTGCTTCCTTACAATATACATATTTTATTTATTCATATACAGAACATTTTAAGTGCTTGTAGCATAGATACTATGAACTGAATTGTCTGTACATGCGAATAGAATATGGAATTGACTGGATAATTTGCTCATCCACAGAGTTTGTGGTAGTGTCTCATGCATGTGCCGCAGAGTGCATTGCACTGCTCAGAAAGTGGCTTGCACAGATTAACTTTCTAAGGACACACGTAATTCCTGTGGCATCTCTACGGCACATGAGAACCAACTGATTAGCCCACGGTGATCTCTGTAGTCTCTGCAATAATGAGTAGTTGTGAGTAATCTACTGCAGTCTTTGAAAAGTTTAGAAACGAGCTGATTGTTTGTGTGACCTTGAGCTATCCCAATATGTGTGGTAGGAGTTTGCTTTCTGTGTGTGTGTATATATGTATATATATGTGTGTGCTTGTAGTAAAGGGACAACGAGCATCTTCTGGGTTAGGAGATACTAAGGCCCATATTTATACTTTTTTAGCGCAGTATTGTTTGGTGTTAACCAGTGTGTGGGCATAGAAGTAGTGCCAAACTTATAGACACATATAGAAACATGCTGGGCGAAGAGCGGACATGCCAACATCCAGTGTCACACAGAAGAAGTCACAGAGGCGCCGTGGGTACCCACAGAGGTAGGAAAAAGGATAGTTCTGAGGGGTAGCTTGGTGAGAATTCATTAGGATGTTTAATTTCAGGCTCATTCCACCATGGTCAAGCAAGGTGCTTAATGGAGTATACTAAGGTACAATGCAGAGAAAAGTGGAACCCTTAGATGTTAGGCAAATTACAGGCAGGAAAAGCCTAGTTTAGAGGAGTGGATGTTCAATGTGGTGAAAGGTCATTCATGGGAGTGGTGGGTTTGGGTGCATCTTTATCTGAAGTTCTGTTGAGGGGGTCGGGAAGTTTCTTTATTGTGGTTCAGTTTCAGACGGTAGTATGTAACTGCGGGTGACTCTTTGGTTTGTAATGGAGTTGTTGCAGAGATCAGATGGTGGTCGGCATACCATATAAAGTGCATGCGAGATTACAGTTTGTTAAAATGTACACATATTGCAAATCAGTAAATGCAATTTATTCTTGTATTGTTCAACTGTGCAGAATTCCAAGCTGTTCTCCCACTTCTTCTGACTCCATCCGCACATATGCAGACGTATACATTATTTTCAAATATGTCATTTGTCAGCTATCCTAAGATCTGTGCTGAAGCTGTTGATGGCTTGGAATGAAACCTGGAATTGGAACGATCAGGAGAAAGTTTCTCTCAGTGGAGAAGGAATGGTAGCGTCGGCTGAAGTGCTGTCCATCCGAGACCTGGAACTTCATATGTCAGAGCCCAGTTCTGCGCATTGCTTGTCTGATATATGACTGGCTAAGGACTCAATGATGTCAAGCAGCAAGGGCTGACTCAGGAACCGCAGATTCGGTAATTTGGAGACCTTGAAAAGGAGAGGGAGGAGAAACAAAAAAAAAAAAAAGGGACAAATGATGAAGGATTCAACAGAAGATGGGAAAACATTAGGTGGAAGAAAACGGCAGCGCGGAGGCAGTATTGTCTTAACGGACTTAAACAAATGTCTATGCGCCAGTAATTTGACATCTTGCCTTCCTAAAACCTAATCCCTGACACCTTTCTCCTCAGGGATTCCTGCTCAACAGAATATAAGATACTGCAGCTGTCCAGTGCGTTCCAGGGTATATTATACATTTTTAACATTTTAGATATTATACATATATATTAAATTTAAATGTGTTGGTGGTAGGAGAGTGCACCCCACACACCACAAGAAGATTTTTAATAACAGTCACATAATTGATGCTTTTAAAATAGAACATGGGAAAGATTCAAATAAAAATGGGTCTGATGTTTGTGCAAACTGAAGGGCCTCATTATGAACCTGGCGGTCACTACACCACTAGGTTCGCGGATGGTGGTCAGACCGCCACCAATGCGACGTTTCGAGCACCATGTTACAATCCTGGTGGTAGGTGATCAGAGATCCCGGCGGTCTGGTGGTAGGTGGCGGTCCTAATCCACCAAGGCAGTGATGCTGCAGAGTACGGCCTTGTTCTCCGCCAGCCTTTTTATGGCAGTAGCTCCGCCATGAAAAGGCTGGCAGAGAATGGGTGCAGGGAGCCCCGGTGGGGGGTGAAAGGGGGGGGGGGCTGCACTTGGCATGGACAGTGCAGAGGCCCCCCAGGCCAGCACCATTGCCTGCAGGCTACAGCACTGCTGCCGCCTCGATTACGAGCCAGGGACAATGCTGTAGCCTGTTTCCCGCTAGCAAGAAAGTTTTAACTCCGGTGGGGAGGTCACCGCATAGGTAGAGGCCACACTGTGGGGAGTTTGGCAGACAGAGTTTTCTGTCCGCCAAACTCAAAATCAAGCCCCAAATGTCACTCACCTGAATGTTTTGCCATTACACTCTAGTGTAAAGTTGATGACTCTTGAGGACCACTGCTACCGAGTCACTGCACCATAAATTTCCACAGCAATTTAAAAGCCACGAAGCAAACAGAAACACAACACAAAATTCAGGATGTTTCTGTTCTGCTCACTAATGCCTCACCACTCAGTTCCGAATTATCAGATATAGAATATGATCATGACCGCTAACTGGCATTATGTTAGCAATTCTGGGCCTCTACTATTCCCAGCACTTGGTGACAGATTTCTGAATAAGGACTATTTTGAAGATTGTAAGAGCCTAGCAGACCTTGGCTGCAGCAGCTTATATGGAGATATATATATATATATATATATATATATATATATAAATAAAAACATCGTTTACCTTTACCATGCAATGCATTTACAACAATGTCTTTACCACGCATGCCTTTACCACAAATATACCTTTACAAAGAATTTCATTTTAAAGGCAAGAATGATGAAGTACATGCGCGGTAATGGTTTTAAAGGTATTATTTTCATTTTTTTATTTTGTAAAGGCATGAATGGAAAAGTTGTATGCAAGTCAAAAGGTTTTGCAGGTGAGTACAGGTAAGTATTGAGAGAGAGAGAGAGAGAGAGAGAGAGAGAGAGAGAATGTGTGTGTGTGTGTGTAATGGTGTTTAGAGTAGGTAATGGTTATTGGGTGGTAATGGCATTTTTAGGTTTTAGGGTGGGTATGGGTTTTGGGGTGGCAAGGGTATTTTTAGGTTGTAGGGTGGGTATGGGTTTGGGGTGATAAGGGCATTTGTCGGTCTGGGCAGGTATTGGTTTTGGGGTGGAAAGGAGTTTTAATGTTTTAGGGTAGGTATGGGTTTTTGGTTGGTAAGGACATTTTGTTTAGGTTTTGGGGTGGTAAGGGTTTTTTATGTTTTAGGGTGGGTATGGGTTTGGGGTGGTAAGGGCATTTTTAGGTTGGGTATGGGTTTTGGGGTGGTAAGAGCATTTTTAGGTTTTAGGGTGGGTATGGGTTTCAGGGTGGTAAGAGGTGCTTAAGGTGGGTATCAGCTTTTAGGTGGTAAGGGAATTCTTACGGTTTAGGGTGGGTAGGGTTTGTGGATGGCAAGGTTGTGTGTGTGTGTGTGTATATATTTATATACACACACACACACACACACATACATACATACATACATACATACACATATAGGGGTTATACTTGCTACTTTACATTTTTACCATGCATAAGTCTTTACTAACCATGCCTTTACCATAAAAGTTCAGTGGTAAAGGCATTTGCGAGGTAAAAAAAAATGCTTGTAAGTGCATGTGTGGCAATGACACATCCGGTGCAATTATCACTTTGTAAAGGCATCCGTGGTTCCGTCATACTATATATGGAAAATGTCACTTACCCAGTGTACATCTGTTCATGGCATGAGTCGCTGCAGATTCACATGCTGTGCATTATCCTGCCATCTAGTGTTGGGCTCGGAGTGTTACAAGTTGTTTTTCTTCCAAGAAGTCTTTTCGAGTCACGAGACCGAGGGACTCCTCCCTTTCGGCTCCATTGCGCATGGGCGTCGACTCCATCTTAGATTGTTTTCCCCGCAGAGGGTGAGGTAGGAGTTGTGTATATTAGTAAAAGTGCCCATGCAATGGAGTGAGTCTGTATGTACATATTGTGTATAAAAAATATCATATATTTACAAATTTATAAATGTACAATTTTCATCAACTTATAACGGCTACAGGCTCCCGGGGAGGTGGGAGGGCGCATGTGAATCTGCAGCGACTCATGCCACGAACAGATGTACACTGGGTAAGTGACATTTTCCGTTCGATGGCATGTGTAGCTGCAGCTACACATGCTGTGCATAGACTAGTAAGCAGTTATCTCCCCAAAAGCGGTGGTTTAGCCTGTAGGAGTTGAAGTTGTTTGAAATAATGTTCTTAATACAGCCTGTCCTACTGTGGCTTGTTGTGTTGTTAACACATCTACACAGTAATGTTTTGTGAATGTATGAGGCGTAGACCATGTGGCTGCCTTACAGATTTCTGTCATAGGTATATTTCCTAAAAAGGCCATTGTGGCGCCTTTTTTCCTAGTGGAGTGTGCCTTTGGCGTAATAGGCAGATCTCTTTTTGCTTTAATACAGCAGGTCTGAATACACTTCACTATCCATCTGGCAATGCCTTGTTTAGACATTGGATTTCCTGCATGAGGTTTTTGAAAGGCTACAAACAATTGTTTTGTTTTGCGAAATTGTTTAGTTCTATCAATGTAATACATTAACGCTCTTTTGATGTCTAGCGTATGTAAGGCTCTTTCGGCTACTAGGTCTGGTTGTGGAAAAAAGACTGGGAGTTCCACTGTTTGGTTTAGGTGGAACGGTGATATAACTTTAGGTAAGAACTTTGGATTTGTCCGGAGAACCACATAATGTTTATGTATTTGTATAAAGGGTTCTTGTATAGTAAATGCTTGAATTTCACTTACCCTTCTAAGCGATGTGATAGCTATTAAGAAGGCTACTTTCCAGGTCAAGTATTCCATTTCACAAGAGTGCATGGGTTCAAATGGTGGACCCATGAGTCGTGTTAATACAATATTGAGGTTCCATAAGGGAACTGGTGGTGTTCTCGGGGGTATGATTCTCTTTAGACCCTCCATAAATGCTTTGATGACTGGGATTCTAAAGAGTGACGTTGAATGTGTAATCTGCAGATAGGCAGATATTGCTGTGAGATATATTTTGATAGAAGAAAAAGCTAGGTTTGATTTCTGTAAGTGTAATAAATAGCTTACGATGTTTTTCGCAGAAGCGTGTAGTGGTTGGATTTGATTATGATGGCAATAATAAACAAATCTTTTCCATTTGTTTGCGTAACAATGTCTTGTAGTAGGTTTTCTAGCTTGCTTAATGACCTCCATACATTCTTGTGTAAGGTCTAAATGTCCAAACTCTAAGACTTCAGGAGCCAGATTGCTAGATTGAGCGATGCTGGATTTGGGTGTCTGATCTGTTGCTTGTGTTGAGTTAACAGATCTGGTCTGTTTGGGAGTTTGATATGAGGTACCACTGACAGGTCTAGTAGTGTTGTGTATCATGGTTGGCGAGCCCAGGTTGGTGCTATCAGTATTAGTTTGAGTCTGTTTTGACTCAATTTGTTTACAAGATAAGGAAGGAGTGGGAAAGGGGGAAAAGCGTAGGCAAATATCCCTGATCAACTCATCCATAACGCATTGCCCTTGGACTGAGGGTGTGGATACCTGGACGCGAAGTTTTGGCATTTTGCGTTTTCTTTGTTGCAAATAGGTCTATTTCTGGTTTTCCCCAGTGTAGAAAGTAAGTTTGTAGTATCTGGGGATGAATTTTCCATTTGTGTGTTTGTTGGTGATCTCGACTGAGATTGTCGGCTAACTGTTTTTGAATCCCTGGGATGTACTGTGCTATTAGGCGAATGTGATTGTGAATCACCCAATGACAATTTTTTTGTGCTAAGAGACACAGTTGTGACGAGTGTGTCCCTCCCTGTTTGTTTAGGTAATACATTGTTGTCATGTTGTCTGTTTTGACAAGAATGTGTTTGTGGGCTATTAGCAGTTGAAATGCTTTCAATGCTAGAAACACTGCTAGCAGCTCTAGATGATTTATTTGCAGTTGTTTTTGTTGAACGTCCCATTGTCCCTGTATAATGTGCTGGTTGAGGTGTGCTCCCCACCCTATCATGGAAGCATCTGTTGTGATCACGTATTGAGGCACTGGGTCTTGGAATGGCCGCCCTTGGTTTAAATTTATAGGATTCCACCATTGAAGCGAGGAGTGTGTTTGGCGGTCTATCAACACTAGATCTTGAAGTTGACCCTGTGCTTGTGTCCATTGTGTTGCTAGACATTGTTGTAAGGGACGCATGTGTAGTCTTGCGTTTGGGACAATGGCTATGCATGAAGACATCATGCCTAGGAGTTTCATCACAAACCTCACTTGATAATGTTGGTTTGGGTGTATGTTTAGTATTACATTTTGGAAGGCTTGTACCCTTTGTGGACTTGGAGTGGCAATCCCTTTTTGTGTGTTGATTGTTGCTCCTAAGTACTGTTGTATTTGACACGGTTGTAGATGTGATTTTTGGTAGTTTATAGAGAACCCTAGTTTGTGAAGGGATTCTATAACGTATTTTGTGTGTAGAAGACACTGTTGCTGAGTGCTGGTTTTTATTAACCAATCGTCTAAGTAAGGGAATACGTGCATGTGCTGCCTCCTGATGTGAGCAGCTATTACTGCAAGGCATTTTGTGAATACTCTTGGGGCTGTTGTTACGCCAAACTGTAAGACTTTGAATTGGTAATGCACGCCTTGGATTACAAACCTCAAGTATTTCCTGTGGGAAGGATGGATGGGTATGTGGAAATAAGCATCTTTGAGATCTAATGTTGACATGTAGTCTTGTTGTTTGAGTAAGGGAATCACGTCTTGAAGTGTCATCATGTGAAAGTGATCTGATTTGATGTAAAGATTTAGTGTTCTGAGGTCTAATATGGGTCTCAGTGTTTTGTCCTTTTTTGGAATTAAGAAATACAGGGAGTAAACACCTGTTCCCTTTTGATGGTTGGGTACTAGTTCTATTGCTTCTTTTTGTAACAATGCTTGGACTTCTAGTTGTAACAGATCTAAGTGTTGTTTGGACATGTTGTGTGCTTTTGGAGGCACATCTGGTGGCAAATGTAGGAATTCTATGCAATAACCATGTTGGATAATGGCTAGAACCCACGTGTCCGTAGTTATGTGTTCCTAATTGTGGTAATAATCTGTGAGTCTTCCCCCCCCCACTGGTGTTGTGTGGTGGGGGTTTGTGATGTTGAAGTCACTGTTTAGTTTGTGGGGTTTTTGGGCTCTGTTATTTCCCTCTTGTTTTAGGGAACTGTCCACCCCTATATTGTCCTCGAAAACCTCCTCTCTGATATTGGCCCTGATATGTGGGTCTGACTTGTGAGGTGGAAGGCTCTGTGGTCTGGGCTCGAAACCCCCCTCTTAAGTGCGGCTTCCTAAAAGTGCCTCTGCTCTGTGGGGAGTAGAGCGCGCCCATGGCTTTGGCCGTGTCAGTGTCCTTCTTCAATTTGTCTATCGCTGTATCCACCTCCGGCCCAAATAGTTGTTATTCACTGTATGGCATATTTAGCACTGCTTGCTGAATTTCGGGCTTGAATCCGGAGGTTCGTAGCCATGCGTGTCTCCGAATGGTTACCGCCGTGTTTTTGTTCTGGCCGCTGTGTCTGCTGAGTCCATGGCCGACCTTATTTGGTTGTTGGAAATACTTTGGCCCTCCTCGACAACCTGTTGGGCACGTTTCTGGAACTCTTTGGGAAGGTGTTTGATGAAATGTTGCATTTCATTTCAATGTGCCCTGCCGTATCTTGCTAGAAGTGCCTGAGAATTGGCAATTCGCCATTGATTGGCTGCCTGTGCTGCCACCCTTTTGCCTGCTGCATCGAATTTCCGACTTTCTTTGTCGGGCGGTGGTGCGTCTCCACAAGTTTGTGAGTTCGCCCTTTTTCGGGCTGCTCCTACTACCACTGAGTCTGGAGTTAACTGTTGTGTGATGTACACAGGGTCAGTAGGGGGTGGTTTATATTTCTTCTCCACCCTAGGCGTGATGGCTCTGCCTTTGACTGGGTCTTGAAACACCTGTTTAGCGTGTTTTAACATGCCTGGCAGCATTGGCAAGCTTTGGTATTGGCTGTGCGTAGATGACAAGGTGTTGAACAAGAAGTCATCTTCTATGGGCTCTGCATGCAATACTACATTATGAAATGTAGCTGCCCTGGAAACCACTTGCATGTAAGCAGTACTGTCTTCAGGTGGTGAAGGCCTTGCTGGGTAGCATTCAAGACTATTGTCAGAGACCGGTGCATCATACAAATCCCATGCATCCGGGTCATCTTGACTCATCCCTGTGTGCGTTGGTGACTTCATCATTGGGGGTGTTGCTACCGGGGACAGATGTGGCAAATGTATTGGTGATTGTTGTGGAGTTTTCTCTTTTGCCACTTTTGCTTTAGGCTGCATTTCCACCTCTTGGAATGCGAGCTTCCGCTTCATTTTGATTGGAGGAAGAGTTCTGATTTTCCCCGTGTCCTTTTGGATATGGAGCCTTCTTTGGGTATGGTCCGGTTCTCCCATGCCCAGCTCTTGTTCGAATCGGTGGCCTTGTAATTGTGTGGAAAGGCCTTGTTCCTCTGTATAGGAGCTTTGTTTTGGCTCCGACGAAGAATGTTTCGGTACCAAAATTTTCTCGACAGTCTTTTTCGGCTCCGAGGAAACCTTTTTGACTTGCTGTGGGCCGAGTCCGTTCAGAACCGGAATCTCGTTGCCGATTTTTTTCGGAGCCGGTATCTCGACCGGAGTCGGATGTCTTCGGCTGCTGGGAGGCCTTTTTCGGTGCCGATGTTTGGTCACCGTGTTTTCGGGTGAAGCCATGGCCTGTTGGCGGTGGCGTCCCCTGGGCCTTCAAGATCTTCGAGTGGGCTTTCGCCGGGGCTGGTTTACTCACGGTTTGCTAAGTCTTTGGCTGCTCACTCTCGGACTCGTCCGAGTCCGAATCTGGAATGGAGAATGTCTCCTCTTCCTCGACGTCGGTGTGGCTGGCCGTTGTCGACGCCATCTGGAGTCTTCGAGCTCTTCGATCCCGCACTGTCTTCTTGGATCGAAATGCCCGACAGGCCTCGCAAGTATCCTCTTTGTGTTCGGGGGACAAACACAGATTACAGACCAAGTGTTGGTCTGTATAAGGATACTTTGCGTGGCAGTTGGGGCAGAAGCGGAAGGGGGTCCGGTCCATGAGCGTTGAAGATGGACGCGGTCAGGCCGACTAGGCCCGCCGAGGCGTGGAAACCCCGAAGGGCTGCCGGAATTTTTCTTTCTAACCCGGTACCGAGCGCAAACAATACCGTCAAATTTTCCGATGTATAACTATCTTTTCCGAACCAAAACATGGAGCATAGAGGAACACGTCCGAACCCGATGGCGGAAAGAAAACAATCTAAGATGGAGTCGACGCCCATGCGCAATGGAGCCGAAAGGGAGGAGTCCCTCGGTCTCGTGACTCGAAAATACTTCTTCGAAGAAAAACAACTTGTAACACTCCGAGCCCAACACTAGATGGCAGGATAATGCACAGCATGTGTATCTGCAGCTACACATGCCATCGAACATATTTATATATATATATATATATATATACACACACACACACACACACACAATGAAAATGTTAAAAAAGTTCAGAAAATTGTCCCTCCTCTCTTTCACTGCTTCCGGTGTCCATGTTTATCAATTACAACACATGCAGCCCCACCAAAAGCTGTAGAAGAAGAAAAGAAGAGGCATCTCCTTAGCCACTGGCCCCTCATCAGCTGTGTCAAAATGCATTGTTTCGATTTGTAAGGCAAAGGAGAGGTAGGGGCTGTGGAAGATTCCCTCTCCCTCATTAAGCTGGCTTCAGGTAGTTACACTTTAAACCACACTGCCTCCTATCTAACTCCACCTACACAACCAGTAGCATACCAAGGATGCTCTGGTGCAAACAGGGAAAATGGCCCTTTTCACTGCTTTTGGGATAGCAAAATACAACAATTATCAGGGTTCAATGGGCTACTCTGGACCTCATTGCCACTACACCTGCTGCATCAATGGTAGCTAGGCCCCTGTGCACAACACCACATACCGAGGTGAGGCAGAGGCTATGAGATTAGGGATCCAAATTTATAGAACACCGCCCCTCAATTTTCTCCAAAAAGGGCTGACCATTGCGATGTTATAAGTTTTTATTTTCACCTCATAGTTCACAAACGTAGGCCTCTCTTACCCATTGTGGTCCATTATCTATCTAATGTACACCTTTCGATTCTTTTACACGTGTTGGCTGTATCACGCTGATGACACAATGATTTCCAGTATCTACAAATAAAAGACACCCTCTACAAACAGGACTTGAGACTCCTTTCAACTTTGCTTCATAGCAACATAAGATAAGGGACACTCATCCCTGCCACACTATTGGACTATACTATCGGTGTGCTGTGGCCATTCTTGTCCAACCTTTCGATTCTTGACATGTTGGTGAGGCGGGTAACTGTAATATGTTCTGGTTCTTTTAAGGTTATGTTTTTGTGGCAGTTCTTTGTAAAGGCTCATCTACATCACAGTTCTTTCCTGTGTGTAGCGAGTCACCTTATTGAGCGGTTGAGAAGCGGTCTTAAAAACTGACAAAATAAAATGATAAATAGCACACTTAGGCGAACAACAGGTGTCTTAAGGAACGTCATAAGTACACGTCTGAATCTGGAGCAAAACAAACAGTGGCGGCCATCGCAAATCTCAAAGGGAGGGGCTGGTATGGGGCAGGTGAGGAGGGATTGCGGAGATGGACGGCGGGGACATGGGGCTGGGAGGGAAAAAAATAATAATTAAAACATTAACCTACCTCTCCATTGCCTGTGCCACCTCAATCCTCTTGTGGTGTCGGGACACCATCACAGGCTCCCCAGCAATACTGGCGCTGCTTACATGCTATACATAGCACGAAAGCAGCGTCAGGATTAGTTTGAGCGGCAGTGACTGCCGCTCAGACACAAGCATGGGGTCTGTGCAGTTTCTCCAGCCCGGCTGTGTATGCAGCCGGGATGTAGAAACACAAGTGCGCATGTGTTTGGCTGGCCTCAGACGGCTGGCAAAACACACAAGCGCACTTAGGTGCACCCGAACCCCCCCTGCTCCCCTCTCACAGCCCAGCCCCGCCCTCCCAGCACTGCTGTGCCAGAAACGGAAAAATAAAACAATAGAAAACTATTGTTTAATTTTTCTGCTTCTGGCAAAGCCATTGGGATGATGCTTCTTCGCCATAGCGAAGGAGCCGCCCCTGAAAACAAATACAACAATAACTGTGCTGACAGGCACAGATAATGGCAACTAGGAGGCCAGTCTTACAGCTCTACAATTCAAAGTGGCAAGCAGCTGTGAACTTTGAAAGGCGGTTGCATGGGCATGACCAAAGCAATGCTAGTATTCCATTGAGGATGTGGTTTATTTATTGAGCAACCCCTTATTTGGAAAAGCATAACAACTCATCACTATTATTCCTATTCAACCTACTGAGAGATCCTTGGAGTACTCCAGGGACCAATAGCACAACCTAAGCATTTTACTGTGGAATTGTGATGATACAGCCTAGCTGGAAGGAGACAAGTGCATAAAAGCTACCCGAGAGACTAGGGTGTCTGCAATAAGAAATGCTGGCTCCTGTAGTCAGAAAGGAAAGGGATCTATCATGTCAGGATGCAGGTAAAATCTAATCTCTTCTTCATTCTGGATTGTTCTGTGGATCATTAATGGAGAAGAGGTGTTGGAGGAGAGAGAAGAATGTCTATAGGAACCCATATGCAATTATATGGAAGACATACCTCAGGGAAACTTGACCCATGCCTTTCCAAGTGGTATACTGACAACTGTTGTAGATATTGGTGCATACATTAACTTGTGCAAGATCACCCAAGAGCTGAACATCAATGATGAACTGTGGTGTTCAGTTTCCCCTTTTGAAGAATTATTGTTAGTTCAGGCTGATCTGTACCCATTGGAGCAGGGTCAAGACTCATCTGCATATGGCTGGGTCCAAACTGAGGTAGCATGGTGGGCGAAAAACAATGGATTGGGATACAACCTGAGCGATTGCCAGTGGCTGAGATTAATTCAAGCAATCCTTCCATTTCCTTGCGGTTTCATTTGATGCCCTAATTGTGACAGGTATGCCCATATGTAGGTCAAGTGCTCACTGTGACACTGGAATGAAGCTGTACCTAGCTGATTAGCCTTAATTACAGTGAAACTGGTCCTAGGTTGCTTGTATTCCGATTCATGTAACTCGGCAGTTCGGGTTGGACTATTCCCATTGGAGCAAGGTCATGACTGATTTGCATATGCTGGGCCCAAACTTAGGAGGCATGGTGGATGAGAAACCATGGATTAGGATGCAGCCTGAGCGAGTGGCTGAGATTAATCCAAGCATTCCATCCATCACCTTGTTATTGTAGCAGCTGGTTGTAATTAGGGCATCTTTCTTGAACTATTGTCTGAAGAGACCGGGGTCGAACATTTACTAGTACAGTCAAGCTACCCATGGCTTGATGCGTCGTGCAGCTGTGTTTTAAAGACTCCCTGTGATTAAGCAATGTACTTCAGGAGTTCCTCTGCCCATTGCTCAAGGTGCCCTAATGGGAGAGAATTGTCTGGCTCAACACCAAGCGACATTGCAGCACTCATCACTAGAGAGCGGTACTCCAAACAAGATAGCGCCTAGGATTTTGAGCACATAAAACACAACCAAAGTTGGGTACGTGCCTAAAGGAGCCTCACTTCCTGGAGCATGCATATGATGACCGGACTGGTCATTATCTCTCTCCAAGATCTGCAACTTTCTCCTGTACAGCCCTAAAGTGGGCATATCTTAATGTTTTGCAGATTTTGTCTGCCCTGACCTTGTGTAACCTGCCATTACCCTGTAATGAGCTAAAGGTAAAGCAGTCGGAAGTTTCCAGTTTGCTAAGCCACTCAGGCTCTCAACTTAAAGGCAAGCAGCCTACAGGGCCAATCCCACAACAAAACAAAGCAACTAAGACCCTCAGTCCTACCCTCTCAGCAGGAAAACAGGGATGCTGAAAGAGACAAATCTGAGCAGTAATAATGTATACTCAATCAATTGCTCCTTCTCGCCTGCCAGCGCAGGTCAGTAATTTTACTATTTATCACCTTTGACATACATTGAGGGCCTCAATTACAAGCAGCCTGCGCCTCCGGTGCGTCTTTTTTTGATACACCAGCGGTGCAGGCTGCAGGGCCACAATTACAAGGCCACACAAAGCCATCTTGCGTGGCTTTTCATGGTCTTGTAAATATAGCCTACTTTCACGCAATACTCAAGAGCTGTGGGTGTTCCCATGCGACACCCATGGAATCTGACGCATTCCCAGATTTACAAGTTTTCGTAAACCTGGGAACGCATCAGTTTAAGGGTGGTGCAACAGGAAGAAATAACATAATGTCTCCTGGTTTGTTCCTCTTTATATTCTACAGCACACGAAGACGGAGGAAAACAGCTCTCATGATTACTTTTGTGCAGGAAGGTGTCCTTTCCTACACAAAAACAATCATCCCCGCAACGCGGGCATCCTTGCACCATGGTGCAAGTGTGCCTGCGTTGGCTCATGGCAGCAATTTGTGTGCCAGTACAGGGGACAAGGACAGGAATGCATACTATCTTGTAGATACAGCGCACCCCTGCCCTTTTGTTTTGACGCAGGGAAGCGCAGCAAAAAGCTTTGCTACGCTTCTGCCCTGCACCAAATGATTGTGCTGCCCTGCACCAAAACATTGTAAATGAGGCCCGAGTGTGTATTTTAGCAATCATGTAAGGCACAGAGGCTTTTATTCACTAATGTGTTGAAGTTTTAACTGGGCAGTCATGCTCTCTAATTAGTAGTCCAGTGTTATTCCACTATGGTACCCCGTTATCATTAATAGAAAAACATAGTGTTACACTCTAGTCCGTAGTGTCAATATTGTGCATATCACTTAGCCAGAAATAGAAAACCTAACGCAAATTGGTCCAAAGAGACAAAATAATAACTACAATATGCATCCCTGGTCCCTTCATAAACCCTCAATTACCGTTTGATAATTTCACCAACAAATGTTTTAATCCAATAACATAAAATGATACTCTGCAAAAGAAAACGCATGGTTATAAAAAAAAAAAATAGAGTGCACACCAGATAATACTCTTCTATACCTATCACAATTGCTGGAATGTCCCATTAATACATGGTGGCTGTTTGTTGGGCGTCAGCACTGAAACGGCTGAGGTGATGGAAGTCAGGCCTGGGTAAAAGCAGGTCAGAGAAAGGAAAATGTGGTGTTCCAGAGGGAAACTAAGGCCCCCTGTAAAGAGTACACAAGTGGATTAAAGAAGTCCAAAAACAGAGTTTAGGACTACCTGTAAAGTTGTGTTGTTGTGCAGTACTTCGAAGATATAAGCCAACAGTGCAAGATTGAGGCGTGCTGGTCGAAACTGAGGTGCACTGCTGTCAATCACAGTACTGGAATAGGAAGGGAAAAGCAGAGGCCAGTTGCCCGCTTCCCGTAACTGAATAGCTGGAGTAATGCATATCAAGTGTGTAGATCACTGGGAGAATTTAGAATGGATTTATAGATTGTTCAGGATATATACTGATTTACAGATTATTCAGGATATATCTATTGTGCAGACACAGTTCGCTACTACTCCAATAGTTCTGTAGTTCTGTCTGAAGGCAATGAATAGAGGTGGCAAGACTTCACAGATCCTCAGATGGAAAACATGATTTTCAACCAGCACTGAGTACTGTTGTGTTTTCTAAATCCTCATCGACTATTAAGCTGGTTTTGAAGGCAAAAGATGTCCAAGGATCTTAGACACGGCTAGGACATCACAACCTTGACATTTCCACCTACAGTAAGAACCTGTGACTTGCTTCTATTTAGTTTCGGATGGTTTTCCTCTGATTGACTACATGGGTATCTGTATTAGTTTAACAGTTAAAACATACAAAGCAATAAAGAAATCGAGTGGGTGTTTTCTCTCTCTCTCCTCTCTCTCTTTTTTTTTTTTTTTTTTAATAAAGCTGATTCTAAGGTCCCTATGGGACTCCAAAGGCAATCTTAATCTGATTATATGAAATGCAAATATTCTGGGTATGGCTGGAGAGAAAAGAGCGGACACTATGCTGTCTTACACACTCAAAACGACTATTTGAACCACAAAACAGAAAGCAATTAGCAAGTCCACTAACAACGGTGCTATAGCACCATCTGTATCCACTGGCTAACATAAACCAGGAGGGCCACCATTGCTGATACAGTCCCCTAAACAGGGAGGGAGCCTGGTTAGAAGGCAACAAGTAGTTGCTGTAACTCAATAACTTGACTGGCCATGGGGGTGAAAGTGATAGAAGATTGAGGTCAGTTTTACTGCTCTGAGAAGTCTGCCAAAGGCCGTTCATTGGTGAGACAAGACAACATAAGGAAGGCCAGAGTGGTGATGCACCTGTGCAGCAGTGTCAATCAAATACTTTATAGTTACAGTCAAGAATTGCAGTCAGTTAGAAATGCATGGTTTCATCGAATTCATTTGGACTTGGTGTTAAAAATAATCAGTTAACCATGCAATCTATCTCCATGACTCAGTTATTTCATGTATTTTCTGGCAATTTACTCTACCATGATCCCCTAAGTGCACGTGTGTTTGGCCGGCTGTCTTGGGCCGGCCAAACACACATGCGCACTGAGCCTGGCAACACAGTGGGCCCAGGCTCCCAGTCTGCCTAGGAGCACAGAGCCAGGTCGCTCTGGCCAATCCTAATGCTGCTTTCATGCTGCCAGCAGTTAGGATTGGCCGCAGGGCAGGTTGGGAGCCTGTGCCTGCAAGTGAAGCCAGAAGAGCAGCGAGGAGGCAGGGAATCAGGTTAGTTTTTTAACATTATTTTTTTAATTTAACGCTTTGTTTACACGTGCCCCCCCTTTACAGCGAGCCACGGCTGGTCAAATGTACACAGCTTTATTACCATGTAGGGCAACCTGTTCTTTATAACTGCTTTAATAATTACATGAAATAATATTGGAACAGGAGCAGCAATGAAGGTTGCGCTATATTGCACAATGCTTGGGGTTTACTCCTATGTTGACATGTTTTTTTTTTGGTGGAATTCAAGTACATTTTGCTAGTGTTGGGGCGATTTAAGGGTTGGGATTTGCGGAGTACTAAAGGTCATTGTTAGAGTGCACTGGCAAAGGTACAGTAGGAGATAACTAACTGGAATTGCAGGGATTAGAGTTGGGAGGGGTTGAGGTACCCCAGGAAAATGGTGGGCTATGGTCCTGATCCTGAAGTACTAGATCAGATAGGAAGCCTGAGTTTGATGTAGAAATAATCAATGGGGTTAAAGACTACAACAGATGTGCAAACACAAATATAAAAAGAGGCATAGGAGGAAATAGACAAATGCACACCCATAGGATCACATATAGATACTCACAAGCTTCAGAACCACAGCAACGGCATTCATGGTAATGCCGGACTCTGCTTTCACTCAAAGTCCCACCATCAAAAAACACAAAATGTACCTACTTCAATCCTAAACCTCATGTGTACAAAACATGGTTTTATTTGCTCTAGTCTTAATTGTCATGTCATTGTCAGGTGACAGAGGCACAAAACAGAGACCTGCAGTACTTTTCCATTCGAAATCATAGTCCAGACCAATTCAAATATTAGTTTTGCAAAGCAATCTACCTTTTCCCACATATGAAGAGGAAAGATGTCCAAGTCAACCACAGTCTTACCTCTGCATTGTTCAGATATGCAACTACGTCAGTTATATTTCTGTTCTAGCTGTCATTACCTCAAAGAATAGGCGACAGGCGGTAAACGTGTGAGACTTGGAGATGCATATTAACCACCTTTCTACGGGTTCAGCCACCTCAATTTTCAAAAGGCAGCTACCCCCAACCATATAGGCAATTCACTTTAGCCAATTAGCGTTCCCTCGGATTTTTGGTGCAGTAAGAATATTTCAAGTTGAAAACAGAAACTTTTCCCTTCAGGCCGCCTATTTTCTGAAGGAAGGGCTTCCTGCATCAAATTCCATGCAGAGCCCCTCGCTATTACAACCTGTATATTCAGAATGCAGGCCCCTTCCGCATCAGCTTGATTACTTCCTGAATTAAGGGGCGACTATAGTAATAACCAACTATTTTCAGAAGAGACTAGGAATCGCAGTGAGACTGACTCTTCTGTGAAGAAAGAGGCCCTCTTCCATACTGCGTTAAAAGATAAGCCTTTCTCATTAGACTGCTTTTCAAGAGATTTTTCCCGCTCCTTACTGCCTATTTTTGAAGACATACCCACTTTAACACACTGCCGATTTTAAAAAGCATTCGCTTTCCCATGCTCGTTTTCCGAAGGCGTTTGTCATCCACACAAACTGCCTATGTTCGAAGGTATGAATGAGCCTCAGGCTTCTGTTTATTTTAGGGAAGGGGGCTCCATGAGATTGGAGGCAGAAGGCATCCACCTCAGGTCTATTTTCTGAACACTGGAACCCTCAGCCATCAGCTTACTTCCTGGATTCAGGAATGCACATTGAGAGACTACTTATTTTCTTTCAGGGAGAGGGTCTCTCCATCAGACGATGACTTCCCTAAAGGCGGGAGGGCTCGCATATTGGACCACCTGTTTTCCAAAAGCAGCCTTCCCTTCAGAATACCTAAAGTTTTTTTTTTGTTTTTTTTTGAAGAGCCAACTCTACTCCACCAATTTGCCTAAATGCTGACAGCAGGGATGTGCCTCACTAAGTGGTTCGCTTTTTAAGGCAGGGCCTCCCCTAACAAACTGCCTATTTTGTGAAAGCAATCCATTGGAGTATTATGTAGAAAGAATATCTCTGCACAGCTACCTAAATATTCACTTTCTGTTCTCCAAGTTGGGGTTTTGAACGAGAGCAGTATTGCCAGCTGAGGAAGGCAAGTGTGCAACAATATTTTTCTTTGTGCCTCCTGCAACCTTTGGAGAGAATATCTTTGTGACTTCCCTCGGCCATCCTTCCATATCTTACAGCCAACATTTGGCAAGGCAGCCTCCTCCCTCATACTGCCTATCTCCAAAGCTATGCCTTCATTGTATAATTCATATTTATGAAACAAGTAACTGGCAAAGATTTCCCGGCACCTACATTCTACTAAAGCTATATATCTTTTCGGTTTGGTTGAAAGAAAGGAACAATAATCGTACAAGCGCGCAACTTTCGTAACTTCCAATCTATCCTCCAAAAACACAGTACACTCATAGCCTGCACCATACTTATAAAATCTCAACTGACTGTTTGTGTAAGTAACTTCCTTTATTGTTAGACACTCAAGTGAATTTATAGAGTGAGGTCTAAAGCAGACAGGCACAGTAGTGTTCGGTTGCTACTCCAGAGATTTGCAGCACCGGCTGAGAACAACAGGAAGCTAAGCAAGAGGAGATGGGCATCCGGTACGGAGGACCCAGCGATGAGCTTGTTTTAGCCATGGCAGTACTAGAGGGCAGCAGATTTCCAGAGCCAGAGAAAAGATCCCACCAACCTTGGTGAACTGGTGCACGATGATGTGTAGGCAATGCTTCTTCATGTCCAATGCCTGCGTCTTGTCGGCGGCTTCCAGAATCTGGAGGGTTAAGGAGAAGGTTCCATGTTAGTGAACATATATTTTACATCCCTAGAATGTTCACAGCTCTCCCACAAAATTCTTATGAAACAATAACGCAAAACAATCTACTTGTATTAGCAGATTCCTTCAATGAGTTCCACAAATACTGAATACGGACCAGAGGCTGGTTTCATGACCAGGTGACACAGAATTAGAGAAAGTTGGAGTCAGATGCATAATGGTAATTTTTGTTTTAAACAAAGGGATGAGGGTGTTTGTGAACTGTTGAAAATAGAGGCTGAATCCCTTCACTAGTCATGCTCACTCCATTTCAAATGGCACTGGTTAAGCCTACACCCACCTGCCCCCAAGTGGCTCAGTGTAGCATGGAGTTTTTGCACTGTTTGAAAAGCTTTTGCAGGGAGCTGCGTATAAAAAGGTTCCCTGTATGCTTTCAGAGGGAATTGCAGCATCAGCGGTGCCTGTTAACTTTCATGCAGAAGAAAGGCGAAGAGTGCACCGTTCATTGTATGGCACCTGAGGAGCAACACCGGAGTGGCACATCGGAGAGTCAATCTCTATGATTAACAAAGAAGACTTTTAAAGTTGTAAACTAGGCCCAAAGAAGATCAAGCTGTCAGACTGGGCCAGGGTATCTTCCCTTCTTAGTTATTGATTAATTCATTTTTAATTTCAGCAATTAAGTAATTAAGTATAAACAGGGGTCGAGAGGAACACAGTAAAGGACTGTCCACATCTATTTGTACACAGATTGTATGACATTGGCCAATATTATCCGTACAATCCTTTTTCTTTTGCAGTGTATAAGTATGTTTGTGTATTTATACAGCACAAACCTAGCACAAAACAGAGTGGACAGCTGAACACAGCACTTGGTTCACAGTTGTCAAGAGCTGCACCCTGAAAGGTTTGTATGTTTAATACAGGCCTTCATGAGATAAAGCCCTTCCTGGCAGGCAATCCTGGCACATCAGCCAGCACATGTGTTCCAAACGGCATATAATTCTCTTGTGTACAGTTGTCCGTAGCAATGCCGTTTGAGGGGCATGGCCCCCCAGTAATGACAAGGAAATGCCCTAGGGATAAGGAGGGGCAAGCTGGATGCTGTAGCTTGTGAAAAATTGTGATTTTTTAAAATCCAAATAATTTTGGTTTACGTTTTTTTATGCTGTTCTCTCCAAAAGTGAAAATGGGAGACAGTACCTTTTAAAGCACGTCAGTAAAAACTTAACTTACGTTAAAGGAATTCTTACATGAGGAGTATCGGATTCTTTTATGGAATCTGCCAGACCAGGAGTTTCCAATGTTGCACATATAGCACAGTGGGCTGCTATACTGGAATAAAACGTGCATGGGACTTGGACATTCTCTTGCAATACGTTTATGTCATATTTAGTGGCATATGGAACATTACAAAGCAATTTGGAGCAGTCAAGTCAGTTACAATAGGATCAATTCACAGACAACTTTACAGCTGGAGAGTCCCCCCCCCCCAAACCCAATCTCCCTACACCCACCGAATTATTCAAGAATATTTAAGCTAATGGAATATTTTTAAGTATAAGGGCCAGTAACACTGATGAAAACTCAAAATTAAAAGATAACTTCATAGGTTCACAGTTTCAGTTGGTAAGTACTTCAAGGAATCCAAGCAGGTCAAATGGAGTAATGTAGGCAATTCTGTTGAAAAACATCAATGCACAATGGTTATGGTTTAATATCAAGCCCTATGTTTGATAAATGAGATGTGTGGATGTGATACACATTAGTGCCAGCTACCCACCCGTGCTCTTATCAGTTGCCACCAATATGTCTTTTAAAAACCCAGTCTGAAAAATAATTCCCAGTCCTCAAACAGCAACATAAATCTGTGACATTCAGCAGCTACCACTATTATTCTAAATAAAGGTGCAACACATCAATAAATTGCAGCCCTATCAGTACCCAATAGCTCACCTGTTGCTCAAAAAACATAATTTCAAGGCCTGAGGCCTCCTCCAAAATAACCACAAACCTGATAGAACTATTATATGTATGTTCTCACTTTTTAGTTTTCTGAAAGAACTACATTGCCCTGACTGTAGGGAGCAGTGCATCCCAAACTGATAAACAAACTCAGTGAACTCGATATACCAATTTTCTAGATAGATGGAAAAAAGATTCATCAGAGGGAGGTAGCGTAAGAATGGTACTGAAAACAGAACATGTTTAAATCCAAAATGCTAGAAAACTGGAACCTGGCTATGAAAAAATGCTACTTTTTGTATGGTTACTCACATTTTTTTCCTGAAATGTATTTCTGATTATAAGACTGCACTCTGGGGCTATACGCTTCAGTGCCCAGTGTATGTGCTCTGACCCCTACAACATGTCAAAATTGGCAACTGTCTGACTGGCTTATTTACCTTTTCTTTAAGGTCACAGTATAATGTCACTATGGCATTGAAAGTTGAATGTAACCTGTGGACCGAAGCACTTATAGTGCATGGCTTTAGGCCTACCACAGTAGCCTGAATGCTGCAGTGTAAAACCTACAATGAGGCCCATTAAAATAACCTTTTCTGACAGGAAGAAAGTTCTCTTTTAAATATGTAAGCCTTGTAGCACACAAGGAAGGGTGCATGATATTTAAAAATGGGACTTGTAGAAAATGGATGTTACTGTGTCCTTACAGTGACGAGGCCCACAAAAACATTTTCACTGTGGCGGATCTAGCTGTCATATGTAGAAAACCAGAGCACAAATCAAAATACTAATACTACTATCTGTGGAATGGGACAAGCTAAAAAAAAAAACTAAATACCTTTTTTAATAGTTATTAAAAATCCAATGGTGGAGTCAGATTTGTAATAAATATTGAGCAAAAGCAAATTTAAAAAAGTTACCCTTTACCTGCCTGAACTGTGAGAAGGCTAATCAGCATAAGCCTTAGCCTGTGCTCAAGCCCGGGAATATGTGCAAAAGAGGTTTGAAATGCCTCCCACAAGCAAATAATAGGCTGACCTGAAAGGGTAGAGAAGACTCCTCAGATCTCAACAAAATATGGCAGGTGGGAGCTGTGGCCATCATGTTGACACCACAGTGCCAAATCCTGCTTAATAGTTCAGTTGAGCCACATGTAATATCTGGAGCACACTTGAAAGGGAAAAAATACAGGATCCCAACCCAATTTCTGTGTATTCTGTGTATCCCCTATCCGGTTGCTTAAGAACCCTGCTTTTGCCCCACCAGATTTCTGTCTCTGGGTTTGATGTGGGTACAGTGCTGGCTTCAACTGGATTTTAGTGTTAGATGTGGGAGAACACTTTGATTACCGCAGTACACTCCCCACTCGCACCCCACCCTCAGAGCCAAGTTTAGTGCGGGCTAAGACACCAATTTGGATTTGCCCTGACATTTTGGGCCTGCTTGCAGTAAAGCAAACTGGACACTACTGCAAAAATAGGTAGGCCAGGGCTTGGGAGCCTCTAGTCCATTGGTCAGAGAGGAACTACAAATGTCTTGGCGTGTCACACACCCACAGGTGGTGAACCCTGCAAAGCTGGATATTCACCTGGTCTTCCTCAGAACACTGTTGGACTTGCGAAGGATTACAGACGGACCAAACCTGCTGTACTTGGCATGTGTGATCTGTGAGAAGGACTTGAGGAGGTTGGTCCCCTTTCATCTTGAAATCCAAGGACAGAAATATCTCCAAGGATCATAGGACTGATTCCCAGGCTGGGTCCAGGAACATAAAAAGTTGATGGGGACATTCCCGTGAAGACTTCCAGCTGGCCAGTGGCAACTGGACCTGGATTAGACTCTGTCTGGCACTCTGAGACTCTCCGAGTACTCTCAATGAGATCCTGGGAGCCTTGGAACTGTACTTCTGCGGTTGTTTGGGTACCAAAAGAAGTTTGTGAATGTTTTTAAATGATTTGGACCAGAGCTTCAAGGGGATCAACCGCAGCAGGCATGCAAGTGGCAGTTCCACAGCATATGATTCAATTTCAGGTCTGTATCGCACAGAGGGAAGTTTTCCTCAGAAAAATGACAACGTTTTTATTTCTTCAGATTGGGACATAGACACTTTTTTGATCTTCTCTACTTCCAGGCCCTTGTAGGGCCACTCTGCTTGTTGTATCTGACCCGCGCTTCATTGTGCTTGTCCTCAAAATGTACCTAGGTCACAGTCTACAGCAATCATTGACTACTATTGGTGCTTTGCACGTTTTGGTCCTATTGTCACTTAGATCATTAAAAATTAATATCTGATTTCTGATATTGGATTTTTGTAATTTTCATGTCGTTTTGCTTATTATTTTTTCCCTATTTTATAAAGTGGTGTGTTTTTTTTTATTTTTTTGTGCTTTAGACTTAACTGTTTTGGTACTTCTAAATGCTTTAAACATTCATTTAAATAACCTCGTAATCGGCTCCACCCCTTCCGTCTGGAATGACTCCTGGTGGCCCACCGCACTGGGAAAAGCCCCGCTCCCACAGACCATGCGTGTAATCTGGGCATCATCCTGGACTCCTCTCTATCCATGACGCACCAAGTCAACATCGTCTTGTCGTCATGCTTCCACACCCTCTGGCTCCTTCGAAAGATCTTTAAGTGGATCCCCTCTGATATGAGGAATACAGTCACCCATGCACTCGATGCTAGCAAACTGGACTACAGCAACGCACTCTATGCTGGCATCACCAAGAAGTTACAATCAAGACTACAAAGAATCCAGAACGCAGCAGCCAGGCTCACCCTAGACATCCCCCGACACAGCTGCATCTCCTCCTACCTCAGAGACCTGCACTGGCTCCACATCAACAAGTGCATCACATACAAACTCCTGATCCATACCTACAAGGCATTACAGAACATAGGCCGGCATACTTCAACCACCACCTCGCCTTCTACATACCCAACAGACAACTCCGTTCTTCCCAGATCGCCCTCGCAGCTGTTCTCAAGATCTGGAAAAGCACAGCAGGAAGAAGATCCTTCTCCTACCTCGCAGCCCAGACATCGAACATGCTACCTCTCAAACTCAGGCAGACAGCATCACTCAAGCAGTTCAGGAAGGACCTCAAGACCTGACTCTTTGACTGAGCAGCACACCCGCAAACAGCACATTGAGACCCTATCAGTGATTAGCCGCGCTTAAGAAATCACTGATTGATTGATTAATTGTTTGAAACATTTTCTCTAAGTTAAGCCTGTCTGCTCTGTGCCATAGATACTAGGGATTGAGCTCAGGATTACATTACTACAACCTCTGACAGGACCTAAAACGTTAGTGACTTAATTTCATATGGTGGACTACCATCCACCCCATTTAGTGATTCACTTTGTCATGCTGCTGATCTTTTGTAGTGTTTTGGTATAAATACTCTTGCCCCAGGTTGCACAGAGTGGGGACAGAGTAAGCAGGCTCACTGTTCTTCAGGAGTGTGCGGAGAGAGGAGGCTCTCCACCTGAGAGTATTTTACAAAATAAGCCTAACATTGCCCTTTACATTAGAGTATCATGACTTAGCAAGCAGGATGATTCCATCTCTAAACTTCATAATACTAACTAGTGATAATAACTTACCTTTCAAATAGCAGCTAGTGCAACAGTTTTGCACTTTCACATGATTGTATATTACAAGCATTATTCTTATTCAATTAATGGTAGTCAGTTTATAAACCTGCACAGGATAAAAGGATGAATTGCTCCAGCTACGGATTCAAACTCATGAAAGATCTTGGAAGACTCAAGGTGGCTCAAGAAAGATCAGTACAGCCCCAGGACTGCGGGACTAAGGTGTTGTCTGGTCAAATTCAATATGACTGATTGAATACCAAAGAAAGCAAAGACCCTTTTGGCAGGTAACATCCAATGACACTGAAGGCACAGGAGCCATATGTTTGTATGGTGTTGCTGCTAATAGTGTGACAACATCCTTAGGGGAAGATGGGGTCATTCAGGTTACCCCCTCATTAAAAATGGTAATAAATGGGAAAAAGGGACTTTTTCTAACTCTATTCTCCAAATATATGGGAATCACTGCTTCACAGGAGCAAGGAGTCAAAGACAAACTAAATGAATGAGAGCACTATGACACCATACTACCAGACTGTGTGCTATGCAAAATCAATCAACATAACATCATGTATTCAGCAATCAGTAAAACATGCACTCAGAGACATTGCATAGTTTATTCCATTGGGAATTAACTATTACCAAGCAGTGTCTTCTTTGCCTTTTTATAATGCAGGAAGAAGTCACAAAATACAAGTATGAGTGACTGGTCATAAGAGGTCGCCTGTAGCCGGGAACTTGTAACACCCCTTCCCACAATATTAAATGACAACACTACAACTTGAAACGGGTATTTATAACCAGGGTCTCCACACAGGAAACTGGACATATTTTGAGAGAAGGCTTCACGATCCTTTGGTTTTCCCCTATCAGCAGTCTATAACTTGTTACAAAGTAAGTGCAATGACACAAATTGTTTCTTAGGAGCTCACAATCAGAGTTGCTGAATGCCAGAGTTGCCAAATACCAATACTGCCTACTGTTGATTCCAACTGTTTCAATCTTCCACCACAATACCCTTAATTTCTCTATATCGATCCAGCCAATCCTTTTTCATCCCTGACGTTTTCCTTTATCATTGTTGCCTATCTGTCTCTTCCCGCTGTCTGCTCCTTTTTCTACCTTCTTATTTGTTTTAGGTTAAATTCTGATAATGAAACCTAAGCCCTACTGCCTAAAAATGAATGCTGTATGTCACTGCATAAATTAAGCACTGCCTAACAGCGGGTGTTTTTAAAGTGTCTGCCATTTCAAGAATGTAGTTCTGCATGAAACAAACAGCAGAATCGTGTTAATTGGCTAGTTTAAAAAGCTTACTCGCAGGTTAAATCAAATGTAGCATCGGGGAAGCAATGGGGGATAAAACAAACCATAGCTGCTGCATTCAGAGAACCAGAAGTGGGCCAAAATTAGTATGAAAATAGTGAGGAATGAATTTAAAGGTATTTACTCACAGCCTCACCTGGTTTGGCTGTGGGCAGCGGTCACTAGGTCATAACACTTACTACATGGGGGTCTCCAGTTCTGCCTGGATGTATTGAATTCCAACTCAAGTCTCAAATGCATGAATGCAACTGCAACCAGGACGGGCAAGCCTTAAGATTGAGCAGCCTGGTAGGGGAGGTGGTGGTAAGCAGGCCTCGAAAGATCTACTTGCCCACTTGCTTTGGCGAGTCACATTTTATCAGGTGGAGCTGTTTTTGGGAGCTACTCGCCCCTTCTGTGAGTTGACAAAAAACAGATGTTCTGTTCAGTCACAAATCTCTCAATGTCAGGCAAAAGAAAGCAGAGCTGCAGACAACAGTACTGATCAAACCACAAATACTTATTTTTTCTCACGCAGAGACTTAGCCCCTTTGAAGACACGAAGAGGGCAGAGAGCAAATATAATACTCTGAAATGCATCACTGACCAACAAGCTCAGGCAGCAGAGCACTGCACCGTGTTAGGGGCCTCAACGGGCACAGAGAAGGTACACCTGGTGAGAAGAATTAAATGGAGACTAGAGCATTCATCTAAAATAGCCTCATGGTTAAAAACTCAGCCTCAGGAGCCTAACCTGAATCTCGAATGGTGGGTGAAGTTGGTGGACGACCTAATCAATCTGGTGCCTGGCAAGCCAACAGGTGCTTACTCACCTCGCCCCACCCAGGGAAGTACAACATTACAACTGGACAAAAATGTTCTCAAGGCAAGGCAAGGTGGGAACTTCGTAGAGTCCTATGCAAGTATAAACAACAGCCAACACAGGACACAGCAGCTCAGATAATAAAAATCAGAAGATCCCTCAAGAAACAAATATGGGAACACAAGGAGGGAAAAGACCAGAAAGAATGGGAAAACATATTCCAGCTGCTAAAGGACCCAAATCACGCCTATTTCTGGGAGCATGTAAACAAGTTAAGGAATGGCTACAAGCCAAGGGAGAATGGTGTAGCAGACTGCATGGGTCTCTCATGTTACACTCCTGTACACGGCCTCCGAACCAGAACCGGACTCGACCAGGAGTAGGCTTGACAAGACTCAGCAACCCCCCCCCCTCACAGTGTAAGGTCCCCCTCAATGTTTGAAGAACACCTAGAGCGAAGCAGATCAGCCAGTTGCACCTGACAAGGCGAAAGGTGCAGAGCTGAATCATTTCTCCATTAGTATGATCGAGAATGCTATAAAGAGTACTAGGAAGGACGGCGCCCCAGGGCCAAATGGCCTACCAGCTTCTCTATTCAAATGCTCTCCGGCGGACTGGGTGGAGAGGCTGTCTCAGCGCATATCAAGCTGGCCACTGTCGCGGACTCCGGTAGAGGGTCTATACTCTGTCTAATCTAAAAAAAGGGGGACTATTCAGTAGCTTAAAACTATCGACCAATAGCTCTCCTGGATATGGAGGCCAAAATGTATGCTCAACTGTTGTTGGGCCATCTGGAAGCCTGGGCTCAGGAGTGTCAAATCCAGCCATTTTTCCAATCTGGTTTCAGACCTGGGGCCTCAACAGTGGACAACATTGTGGAGCTTTCATACCTGCAGATTCAAGCAGCCTACACCAATCACTGGCCGCTTTTCTGCTGCTTCGTTGACTACAGTGAGGCCTTTGACAGGCTAGACTGTGAAATCCTATGGAGGAAGTTGTCAGCATGGGGCATTTCCACACAACGCCTAAGAGCCATCATCTCACTGTACACCCACATTTGGGTCCGTGTTTTAACAGATCCAGGTATATTATCACGCAAAATAGAATCCAACAGAGGCCTAAAGCAAGGCTGCGTTTTGGCCCCACTACTGTTTAATTTGTACACCGCAGATTTAGAGAAACATCTGAAGGCCAGCAGCCTGGTTCTACCAAAGATTGGCCCCACAAAACTCCAAATCATCCAATACGCTGATAACATGTGATAATGGACTTTACAAAAACTGGCCTACAGTGAGCCCTGAACACTTTCAACATGGCTAACCAGCTTCAAGTAAACCATTAAAAAAGTCCTCTTATTTAGAAGGTACAAGACCAAAAAGATCATAACCTGGCAGCTGGAAAGCCAGACCATTAGCACAGTCCGGAAATATAATTACCTCGGGGTGTGGTTCACAGAAAATAACGTGGCAGGGAAACAAAAAAGCGCGATCAGACAAAAAGTTGAAGCCACCTCATATGGAATCTCCCAACCGAGTAACCAACTAAGAAGCGCTTCGGCAGTCCCAATACTGAGGGTAACAAAGGCGACCCTTCTTCCTGCTCTGCAATGCGGTTACCTGGCATTTCCTGAGTCATTAGAACCCCCCATAGAACAAACACACTGTATAGCATACTTCAAAATCTTCCAACAACCGAAGTATACCGGTCGTTCCAGGCTCAGATTGGAAATGGGCCTAGTGTCCAGCAGATAAGATTGTCAAGCTGCTGTCCTGAAATATTACATCAGGTTCAGGCAGGCCAAAACAGTCACATTAAAACATTACTTGAGAACTCCTTTTGAAACTCCTGGCAACCCGTAATTCACACAGCTAAGTAAAG
Source organism: Pleurodeles waltl (assembly GCF_031143425.1). Taxonomy (NCBI): domain Eukaryota; kingdom Metazoa; phylum Chordata; class Amphibia; order Caudata; family Salamandridae; genus Pleurodeles; species Pleurodeles waltl. The sequence goes on along the minus strand of NC_090450.1, from coordinate 738,284,266 downwards.
CACTGAAGACCTTTGAAACGGGTGTCTCCATTTAGCTGGCAGACACTGTGACATTCAGTGCTTGAAAAAACCAATCAACAGAAGAGCAAAGGAAATCTCAAGGGAGCACGATTTACAGTCAGCCAAATCTGCATCAACAGTGCCAGCGTTAAACGATTCTTATTTGATCAAAGCCCCACAACCATACGTCCTAGAAACAATAAACGCAGGAATTCAGCAACAGATTTTGTATATGGGAACATTAGTCCTGTCAATCAAGGACTTTAATCCTTCATGGCCTGCACATAGGGACAAGAGAGCCTGCAGGCTTTGCTCCTACCATCATGAAAGTTGGCTACATCATCTGTGCTGCTGTCCCATATTAGCAGCCAATAGGAGACAGTTAATAATTCCAGTACGTTTGGCTCTCGGGACGCAGACTTGCATGGAGACATCCAATCTCTGCTTTTCACACTCGACCGCTTGGGCCTTGGCTAGATGTGCAAAATATGTGATAATTCCTCAGGTGGCTGCTAGCCCAGTCAGTGGGGTTGGACAGCATGGTGCGTAGGGCCAAAGGAAATCTAAGCGCCTCTTGCTGAAAATGGAGACAAACACTAACTCCTTCTTAGCAGACTTTTTTCCCTTTCTTCTTAATGTTATTTAATGTGACCAAATCTTAAGGCAAATATTATCCACAGTGTTTTTTTGTAAAGGTTTCAATAAACTGAACAATAAATTGATACTACTACTACTGTTTTCTGTGGGTGTCTGTGTATTCGTGTGTATACACACATATGCATTAATTTTGTGCCAAAACATTGGTATTCAATTCATGATAATACAGGAATTTTGCTATATAGTACAAGTTTATAATATTAATATAATAAAAATAATTCTCCAAAAACGTAACCAATCACGGTCTTGAAACAAAATCATTTTATCCTGACATGCAGGCGTTTCATTTTTGGTAAATGCATGCCTTGTACTCAACTATCAGTTTGTCGTTTTCATTCAGCATCCACATGTACTCCTGCCATACAAGGAAAGTACCACAATCGCAAACAACAAATATACACTTAATACTAAGTATTACCAACAATATGTCACCCAAAAAAGGGTGGGAAGAGGGCGTGTCACCCTCACATGCTTGTCTCTCACAATAAAATTAATGTTTTGCACAGCTCAAAGTGCTGCAATTTTGATGCCTCTGAGTGCTTTACGTACAGTAACTCAGTTTATCGAACTCAGAGGGATGGAAGGTTGATTTGGTAGTCTGTGCCAAGATAATAACTTATGACTTGGAGGTCTTACAGAGATATCAGGGTGGGTGTAAAATGACAAAGATAAGCCAAGTAATTAAAGGTGATTTTTTTTTTTTTTTTAAAGAACAATTACGTGTCGCAAAACACCATTTCTTTCATGAAACAGGAAAAATGCAAAGTTCTGAAAACATTCACGATTGCAAACTGTTACCCTTAATCAGGTGTGCAGCAGAGGGGGCCTTCAGGCTCACTGAACAAATACAATCATCCCATGCTTAGGGGCCCCTTATCTCATTACACTGAGAGCTCCGTTTCACATTTCAACAATAAAAAGAAATTAACTCTCTTTCTCCTGCGGTGCTCCAAAACTCTGTGGTCTGGGCCAGCTAGTGCTTGCACTTCAAGCACATGGCACATGAAAAAGGACACAGTAAGTCTGGTTCCAGGCGATGGAAGGGTATTGGACTGACCCACATGAAAGGCAGACACCACTTTGGTTTGGAAGCCTCGTATGAAGGACTAGGGGGATGAAATGAGAGGGCCTGAGGTTCACTAACCCTACTGACGGTTATTAAAATCAAGAACACTGTCTGTAGAGTGAGTCTTTGAACTGGACAATAAATTCCCACTTAATGAACAAAATGGAGAGAACAAGTAAAGAACACCTCTCTGATAAGGCGCCACAAGTGGCGATCTAACCAGGAATGGCTGGTAAGGAAGACACATTAACAGGTGGCCACTAACAAACCCTGCTGCGCAAAAGACAGTGTGAAGCACGAGTCATCAGAAAGGCTGGATTTAAAAGGATATAGGGCTAGGCTTGAGACTCGACCACTAGACACATTTGTTCCAGTGAGCTGCGCAGATCGATTTCGTAGAGGGTTTCTTGGCAGTCAAGATACACCTGTCACTTCATCAGATATGGAAAAGGACTCGAGCTGGCTCTGCTCAATCTCCATGCATGCAGCCACAACATTTGAGGCTTGGAATGAAGGACCTGAACATCCTGCTACAAGAGCAGATCGACCCTGAGCAGGAGAGGAAGAAAATGTAGTAAAATCATGTGCCTCTTTTTTCCAGAGGCACCATTTTTGTGGCCTCTTTGTTCAATAGAGCAAGGGACTTTCCTCTCCCAAATTGAGGTGTGTAATAGACAACATGCTCTGGTGGAAGGAGGGGTGGCCTAGAGGGAAGGAAAGGATTGGTTGGGCAAAGCTTTTTAGATTAGCTTGTTGACCCAGTGATCCATTGACATGGTCTTATAATTGGTGGAAAATGTTTAGACCCCCTCTGGCATCAGAAGATTATGTTGTAAGGGATGGGTGGGAATCTGAGAGGTTTTGAGGTAGCAGAGCCAGCAGAGGATGGCAGAGGCTTAACCTGCTGCTGTGGGTGATGACATCTCCTAGATTAACTGTGCTGGGACTACATTGCAATGCAGTAGTCTCAAACCCTTTAGTACTGTTGTGTTGTTAAGTTATCACTGTCAGTTTTGCCAATTCTGGGCATGGGACATATAAGCCCAGGAGACATGTGACATCTGTTTTATCGAGACTACCAGAAGGAAAGTTTTCATGGCCTACAGAATCAAGTATGTTTTGCTCCGTCAGAAGGTGCCATGAAAAAGGCGTTCATGTTCAGTTTAGAAGAACAACACTGGACTACCAGACTTTCTGGTGAAGGACAGAAACGTGTGGGTCACCCGGGGCATGCCTATGATAGCTGGCTCTCTCTCTGTGGGCTACTAGGCCTGAAAAGGGTTTCTCCCCTGCAGGTATGACAAGAATCTAAAAGAGCCACTATTAAATTGAATGAAGGGCTCTGCCTCGGAGGTGGAGAGCTGTAAGATATGCATTAACATTGTAAACTCCGTCTCTGCATAGGGCAAGGTCAATTTTTCAAGACTTCAGCTGCTTCAGTGATAAATGTAATCACTTCCTGTGAAGGGATGTCCGTTTCTGCTAAGAGCTCAGGCCACTCACATACTGTAAATCCAGGTACAAGCCAGCATCTGTCTTTTAGTTGTGAAGGAGGTTATCAACTACTGAATCATCTTCTGTGCAGCCACACTCCTTTTCAGGCACAAAGAAGGCATCAGAGTTAGGGCCAAACAATTCCTCAAGCTGGGTGAATCTCTGACTCCTAGAAAGGTGTTCTGCCAACGGGTTTCCATTGAAACACACCTTTATTTTCTCATTCACCACATGGATAATCTCAGCTAACCTCAAAGGCTGCAATCAATGTATGTGGCTCTGACTCAAAAAAGGAAAGCACATTGGCAAGCTTCAACTTATTCTTAGGTGGAGTTGGAGGCTGTGAGGATAAGTTGTTGGGAGGTGTTCAAACCGCAGAGTCATCACGTCTGTGTGATTGTGCTCACCCTTGTGGATTTTTTGAATGAGGTGGGGACATCCCAGGAGCTAGCCTGAATAAGCCCAGCAATGCCAGCCGGAAGGCCTAGACTGCCAAAGGGTTAGGCAATGAAGTTGGGTGCTGCCGGCCTCATCTTTTTCAACATCAGAATTTTATCTGACGAGGTGGAAGAGTTAGAAAGCGCAGCAGGAAGATGAAGTCAATGTTTTTTGTAGGAAGATCTTTTGGGAGCTCGGGGGACCTATCTGAAGGTGAAAAGGATCACTTTGGTGTATTCCCAAGAGCCTTGCCAAAAATAGCTTGGAGTCCTGCTCCGTACAACAAACAGGAGTAGCAGGCCAAGTTGTTATGTTCAAAGTCTACGCATCACATGCTGCTGTCATGTGGGTCCAACAAGGGCAACATCCTGTGGCACCTGCGACACTGTTTAAACCCTGAGATTTTTTAAGGAGACATTTGACCAATTTTTTGTCAAAGTGCTGAGGATATTCTTTTGGGCAAAGCACTGCAATATCTCCAGACCCAAGTTGAAGAGGTGGATGAAAATGGAAACCGACTACAATATGCTGGTTAGTGCCCAATATACTCGGATGTCATCATGTACGGCATGTAGAGTCATGACTAAAGCCTCCTGGTGCCACCTGGCATTGCTGAAGAACTACTGGTGGTGGAAAAAGTTATGGGCTCGTGTGACTCCTGGAGGGATATTCTTAAAGTGATGAATGAGCAGGAATTACCTAACAAAAGTTTGGGCCACAGCTAAGGGCTTATGAAAGTGGGGGTGGTAGGCGGAACCATGATTGAATTTTCTTAAATCTTTACACTCTGTAGCCACATTAAACCTTGTCAGAGCCACCATGAAACCTGATCAAGCCAGACCCACTCCCTCTGCCCATGATGTCTCAGTCCAGGGTACCCATCTTCATTGACTTGGCACTATGAAAAATCTGTGGTCTTGGCCTGTTCGGATGGTAGAATGGCAATACTGTGAGGAAGCCATCACGGTTCCATCAAAGTTCTGTCATGCGTAGGGATGGGTACTTGATGGTACTGAAGGTCATCAGGATCCACAAATCCGGTTTAGGTTCAGCTATGTTTCAGTGATGATAAAAGTCAGAGTTGTGGAAGTAGCATATACCGGTGTTTCATCTGTGTTTCCAACGTTTTAATCGTTCAATAGTGGGAAGGACTTGGTGTTGGGTACTCAATGGCGGAACTTCAGATGAAAGTTTCACAATTGTAACCCTGACGCATTTGAGCTACACATTTAAGACCCTGATGCTAAACTATTTTCCATAGCATATCTGAACCATTTACTCAGGCTTTAAGGGCCGTGACGTCAGAGTTCTGAGCATGGAGGAAGGAGTTGGGTTGAGAATTTTTTTTTTTCTCCAGGCTCAGCTGACTGTGCAAATGTGTCTATAGGGTAATATGGGTGTTTTGAGGCAGGGTAGATGTGATGTTCTTACTGTTCAGTACATGGACAATGATTCATGAGGGAGAATAGGGTAAAGTAGTGACTGCATAGGAAAATGAGTTAGTATCCTGAAAGATGGATGTCTGCAACTGTTGTGTTGAGTGGCTGTCAGTGTTGTTGTACTTGAATGGTGTTGTGGGTCCCATATCCCAGTACCCAATACCCCATGACTACAACAGAGGCCTCCACCACTCCCCAGTGGACAGCTTCTAGGATGGAAACGTACAAGTATGCAGGCAGTTACCTGAAGCACATTCTCCACGGTCACATTCATTTCGAGGTTCTGCTTACAGTACGCTTGAAGTCGATTGTTGAAGAAACCATAATAGTATGGAGCTGAAAACAGGTAACTGGAGTATGAGTTAGGGATAAAACGTTCACATTAAATAGACGCACATTGTTACCAGGTTATTTAATACAAATTTGGTGCAACATTCTATCCACTATAATCACAAAGGAATTTTGTCTCAGCCTTTACAACAGATGATGGGGGTGGGTGGGAGGCGAGACACAGTCTCCACGTTGTCAATAGCATAGAGGGAAACGCCTATTTTCCATCAAGTCTAAGCCTTTTGATTACTTGCAAAACTGGAGGAGAGTCAAAAGCATGTGAGGAAGAACTCAACATGCGACATACTGTGCCCGGTTTGCTCCATTCTCTGTTAGGCAAGCAGCAGGAGGGGTGCACAGTCCAACTGCACTATTTTGCACTGGTGCAAAGTTTGCACTATATGGCCTCCAGCCTTCTAGCTGGCCTCTTGGAACGATTTGAAGGGATTCCAGACAGTTAGCAGAACATGAAGGAAAAGGATACAGGGAATCTTCTGGTGGCATGTTTACTTCTCCATAGTAAATGTAGCGCAGCATGGACTCAAAAGCTTGTTTGCTGGGGACCATTTCACCGATTGAGATGTTCACCTGCCCATCCACAGGCATAAAGGACCGGAACATTGCTTCGAAGTAACTGCCAACAAAATATTTACATATAAATAACACATCATGGACAGGCGACAACCATCCACGTTTCTACTGTAAAGTACTGATTGCTTAGTGTACTTGACTAATCTGAACCCTGATCAAGCAATATCCTCAACTTTTAGCGGTTTCCGAATTCAAACAAATATATTAAACATGGAAGATGAAATAAAAGATCCACATCACATATTTACTTTGCGATGTGCTTTATGTTTTATGTACTTTCTATTTGCGTGACTTCTGCAGGATATTGCACAGTGTGAGTTTTACTTCTGATTCTGATAAAAATGTAGAACTAGAGACTTGTATACAGACAAAAACAAGCACTGGCAATGCCAATAGATCTGGCTTATGAATGAAAGTGCCTTTTGTATCATTTATCGGTGTAGACACCCAATAATACATGTACTCTGTCGCTAATCTGTGCACTTACGCGTCTATTCATCAATCCACTAACTAATCATTTAATTCACCCTCTGACACAACGGCAATAAAACACATACAAGCTCAAAACATAGGCAAGATAAATTAATACAATTGGAATAAAGAAAACCTGCTGCTTTCTAAACACGGCGGGTGTATATCTGCAATAACAATCCTAAGAATAGCACCTAATATCCGTCTCACAAAGATATGATAAATAGTCTATCACAGTTTTAAAATTCAAGCATGACCACCATATTTAGAACTAATGAGTTGGCCATCCTGGAATTGTAAAACTGTGGTATACTATGGGCAACAGCATTCCATAACGATCTCCTGCTTTAGAGGAAGTGGCCATATGGAATAAGATGCTTTGCAGATGAAATGACTGTCAAGCATGGAACCCGTTAGCACTGTCTGGAGAGCAGTAATATCCTATTATGAAACAATGAATTAAAAAAGAGAAGCAAAGAAATGAAAGGGAAACTATATTAAAAACTAAAAAAAACTGGCCAATCAGCCAAGATACTGAAGCACGCTTATTTTGAGGTAGATAGGCACATGTGACCAGAAAATGCCATCATTCACTGGGCAAAGAGCCAATGACTGATGCAGACTGAAACATTACTGCATGCAGCTCGTTTTCATGGACGGCAGCAGTGTAAATGCCGCCCATGCGCCCCAGTGGCAGAACAGAGTGGACCAGATGGACCTCTATGTAACTATAGTTATATGTTCGATGGCATGTGTAGCTGCAGATACACATGCTTTGCACATCCCGCCATCTAGTGTTGGGCTCGGAGTGTTACATGTTGTTTTTCTTCGAAGACTTCTTTCGAGTCACGAGATCGAGGGACTCCTCCCCTTTCGGCTCCATTGCGCATGGGCATCGACTATATCTTAGATTGTTTTTTTTCTGCCATCGGGTTCGGACGTGTTCCTTTTCGCTCCGTGTTTCGGGTTGGAAAGTTAGTTAGAATCTCGGAAAATTTGTCGGTATTGTTTGCGTTCAGTATCGGGTTAGTTACAACAGATCGACACCGACTTTTGAAGAACTCCGGTGGCCCTTCGGGTTTTTTTTCGATCCCCCGTCGGGGCCTGGTCGGCCCAGCCACGTGTCTCTTCAAGGCTGATGGAACGGACCCCATTCCGCATCTGCCCAAAATGTCATAACAAGTATCCGTATACAGTTCAGCATCTGGTCTGTAACTTGTGTTTGTCTCCAGAGCACAAGGAAGATACTTGTGAAGCCTGTCGTGCGTTTCGGTCGAGGAAGACATTAAGAGACCGAAGAGCGAGAAGACTGCAGATGGCGTCGGCGCCGACAGGACAAGGGCGTTTCGAGGAGGAAGAAGAAACCTTCTCCATTCAGGAGTCGGACTCAGACGAGCTTGATCCCAAAGAAACGCCGAAAACCGTGAGTAAGACGTCGAAACATAAAACTCACGAGAAGACCACAAAAGCCCAGGGGACGCCACCGCCAACAGGCCATGGCTTAATCCGAAAAATAGGTGACCGATCATCGGCACCGAAAAAGGGCACGCTTGTGTCGAAGTCATCCGACTCCGGTCGAGATACCGGCACACAGCAATCTCGGGCCCGAGACAGTGGCACCGAGCAAGTTCAGCATCGAGACAGTGGCACCGAAATGAGTCGCACCGAGACACCATGACGCCGAAAATAAAGAAGGTTTCGTCGGAGCCCAAAAAGGCGACCGAAAAGGTTTCGATTCCGAAAACATCCAGCCTCGGTACCGAAAACAGGTTCCTACACAGAGCAACAGGGATTGTCCTCCCAAATGCAAGGACGTAAGTTCGGACAAGAACTTGAGTCAATGAAGCCAGATTACACACAAAGGAGGCTCCACATTCAAAAGGACACAGGGAAAATAAGCACTCTTCCCCCAATTAAAATGAAAAGAAGACTTGCCTTTCAGGAAAAGGACAAGCAGCCACAGGCAAAGGTGGCAAGACAAACAACTCCGCCACCATCTCCACCACCATCAATGCACACATCACCGGTAGCCACACCACCACTGATGCAATCCCCAACTCATACTGCAATGAGTCAAGATGATCCCGACACATGGGACCTTTATGATGCTCCGGTATCAGATAACAGCCCCGACTGTTACCCTGCGAGGCCATCGCCACCTGAAGACAGTACATCCTACACGCAGGTGGTCTCAAGGGCAGCTGCTTTTCATAACGTCACCTTGCATGCAGAACCAATTGAGGATGACTTTTTGTTTAATATACTATCCTCCACTCATAGCCAATACCAAAGCTTACCTATGCTCCCTGGAATGCTAAAACACTCCAAACAAGTATTTCAGGATCCGGTGAAAGGCAGGGCCATAACTCCAAGGGTGGAGAAAAAGTACAAGCCACCGCCAACAGACCCTGTTTATATTACGCAGCAATTAACACCAGACTCTGTGGTTGTGGGGGCAGCTCGCAAGAGAGCAAACTCTCATACCTCGGGAGACGCTCCACCTCCAGACAAGGAGAGTCGCAAATTCGACGCTGCGGGGAAAAGGGTTGCAGCACAAGCAGCAAACCAATGGCGCATTGCCAATTCACAAGCACTTCTAGCAAGATACGATAGAGCTCATTGGGACGAAATGCAGCATTTCATAGAACACTTACCCAAAGAGTTCCAGAAAAGGGCACAACAAGTGGTGGAAGAAGGACAAAGTATCTCAAATAATCAAATACGGTCAGCAATGGATGCAGCAGATACAGCTGCAAGGACAGTGAATACTGCAGTAACAATAAGGAGACACGCATGGTTGCGTACGTCAGGATTCAAGCCGGAAATACAACAAGCCGTGCTGAATATGCCTTTTAATGAACAGCAGTTGTTTGGGCCGGAGGTGGACACTGCTATTGAGAAACTTAAAAAAGACACTGATACGGCAAAAGCCATGGGCGCAGTCTACTCCCCACAGAGCAGAGGCACATTTCGCAAAGCACAATTTAGGGGGGGGGTTTCGAGGTCAACCTACAGAAGCCACAACCTCACAAGCAAGGCCCACTTATCAAAGCCAATATCAGCGGGGAAGTTTTCGGGGGCAATATAGAGGGGGACAATTCCAAAAGAATAGAGGGAAGTTCCAAAACCCCAAAACTCCTCAAAACAAGCAGTGACTTCAAGTCACACATCCCCAACACATAACAACTGTGGGGGGGAGACTAAGCAATTTTTACAAACATTGGGAGGAGATAACAACAGACACTTGGGTACTGGCTATTATCCAGCATGGTTATTGCATAGAATTTCTCAAATTCCCTCCAAACGTCCCACCGAAAACACACAATATGTCAAAACAACACATGGATCTTCTAGGACTAGAAATCCAGGCATTAATACAGAAAGGAGCAATAGAATTAGTACCAATCCAACAGAAAGGAACAGGAGTTTACTCTCTGTACTTTCTCATACCCAAAAAGGACAAAACACTAAGACCTATATTAGATCTAAGAACATTAAATACCTACATCAAATCAGACCACTTTCACATGGTGACATTACAAGACGTAATCCCACTGCTCAAACAACAAGACTACATGACAAAACTAGACCTCAAGGATGCATATTTCCATATACCAATACATCCTTCACACAGAAAGTACCTAAGATTTGTATTCCAAAGGGTACATTACCAATTCAAGGTGTTGCCATTCGGAATTACCACTGCACCAAGAGTTTTTACAAAATGCCTGGCAGTAGTAGCTGTGCATATCAGAAGGCAGCAAATACATGTGTTCCCGTACCTAGACGATTGGTTAATCAAAACCAACACACTAGAACGGGGTTTACAACACACAAAGTACGTCATAGAAACCCTACACAAACTAGGTTTCTCAATCAACTACACAAAGTCACCCCTTCAGCCGTGTCAAACACAGCAATACTTAGGGGCAACAATCGACACAGCAAAAGCGATTGCCACTCCAAGTCCACAAAGAGTACAAGCATTTCACAATGTAATACAGGTCATGTATCCAAACCAAAGAATACAAGTCAAAATAGTAATGAAACTCATAGGCATGATGTCCTCATGCATAGCCATTGTCCCAAACGCAAGATTGTACATGCGGCCCTTACAACAGTGCCTAGCATCACAATGGTCACAAGCACAGGGTCAACTTCTAGATCTAGTGTTGATAGACCGCCAAACATACACCTCGCTTCAATGGTGGAACAATATAAATTTAAACCAAGGGCGGTCTTTTCAAGACCCAGTGCCTCAATACGTAATAACTACAGATGCCTCCATGATAGGGTGGGGAGCACACCTCAATCAACACAGCATTCAGGGACAATGGGACTCTCGGCAAAAACAGTTTCACATAAATCACTTAGAACTATTGGCAGTATTTCTAGCGTTAAAAGCTTTTCAACCAATAATAAGCCACAAACACATTCTTGTCAAAACAGACAACATGACCACAATGTATTACCTAAACAAACAAGGAGGAACACACTCAACACAGTTGTGTCTCCTGACACAGAAAATTGGGCGATACACAACCACATTCGCCTAATAGCACAGTTCATTCCAGGGATACAGAATCAATTAGCAGACAATCTCCCTCGGGATCACCAACAGATCCACGAATGGGAGATTCATCCCCAAGTACTACACATTTACTTCCAAAATTGGGGAACACCACAAATAGACCTGTTTGCAACAAAAGAAAACGCAAAATGCCAAAACTTCGCTTCCAGGTACCCACAAGATCAGTCTCTGGGCAATGCGTTATGGATGAGTTGGTCAGGGATATTTGCATACGCTTTTCCCCCTCTCCCACTCCTTCCATATCTAGTAAACAAGTTGAGTCAAAACAAACTCAAACTCATACTCATAGCACCAACTTGGGCAAGACAACCTTGGTATACAACACTACTAGACCTCTCAGTAGTGCCTCATATCAAACTACCAAACAGACCAGATCTGTTAACTCAACACAATCAACAGATCAGACACCCCAATCCAGCATCGCTGAATCTAGCAATTTGGCTCCTGAAGTCTTAGAGTTCAGACACTTAGACCTTACACAGGAATGTATGGAAGTCATAAAACAAGCTAGAAAACCAACCACTAGACATTGCTATGCAAACAAGTGGAAAAGGTTTGTTTATTATTGCCATAATAATCAAATTCAACCCTTACACGCATCTGCTAAAGATATCGTAAGTTACTTGCTACATTTGCAAAATTCAAACCTAGCTTTTTTATCCATTAAGATACATCTTACCGCAATTTCAGCTTACCTGCAAATTACCCACTCATCTTCACTGTTTAGGATACCAGTCATAAAAGCCTTTATGGAAGGCCTAAAAAGAATTATACCACCAAGAACACCACCAGTTCCTTCATGGAACCTCAACATTGTCTTAACATGACTCATGGGACCACCTTTTGAGCCCATGGACTCATGTTAAATGCAATATTTAACATGGAAAGTTGCATTTCTAATTGCCATCACATCTCTAAGAAGAGTCAGTGAAATCCAAGCATTTACCATACAAGAACCATTTATTCAAATACACAAGCATAAAGTAGTTCTACGGACAAATCCAAAAATTTTACCAAAAGTCATATCACCGTTCCACTTGAATCAAACAGTAGAACTACCAGTGTTCTTCCCACAGCCAGATTCTGTAGCTGAGAGAGCACTACATACATTAGACATCAAAAGAGCGTTAATGTACTACATTGACAGAACAAAACAAATTCGGAAAACAAAACAATTATTTGTTGCTTTCCAAAAACCTCATACAGGAAATCCAATTTCCAAACAAGGCATTGCTAGATGGATAGTTAAATGCATTCAAACCTGTTATCTCAAAGCAAAAAGAGAACTACCTATTACACCGAGCGCACACTCAACTAGAAAGAAAGGTGCTACCATGGCCTTTCTAGGAAACATTCCAATGACTGAAATATGTAAGGCAGCCAAATGGTCTACGCCTCATACGTTTACCAAGCACTACTGCGTGGATGTGTTAACAGCACAACAAGCCACAGTAGGACAAGCAGTACTACGAACTTTGTTTCAAACAACTTCAACTCCTACAGGCTGAACCACCGCTTTTGGGGAGATAACTGCTTACTAGTCTATGCAAAGCATGTGTATCTGCAGCTACACATGCCATCGAACGGAAAATGTCACTTACCCAGTGTACATCTGTTCGTGGCATGAGACGCTGCAGATTCACATGCGCCCACCCGCCTCCCCGGGAGCCTGTAGCAGTTTCGAAGTTGATCTTGAACATTTGTAAATTTGTAAATATATCACTTTAAACTACATTATGTACATACATGTTTACTCCATTGCATGGGCACTATTACTATAATACACAACTCCTACCTCACCCTCTGCGGGGAAAACAATCTAAGATGGAGTCGACGCCCATGCGCAATGGAGCCGAAAGGGGAGGAGTCCCTTGATCTCGTGAGTCGAAAGACTTCTTCGAAGAAAAACAACTTGTAACACTCCGAGCCCAACACTAGATGGCGGGATGTGCAAAGCATGTGAATCTGCAGCGTCTCATGCCACGAACAGATGTACACTGGGTAAGTGACAGTTTCCATATATTGATGTATGGATTATTTAATTATTTTTTTATTCCAAACTCCAGGCAGCCATCTAATAAGAGATTCTAGCACAAAGTATTACAGTACAAATCTTCTAACCCTAGGGTTTAGAAGAGGCAGTAATCAACACCAGAGTCATTACCTACAAAGCTAATAGGATATTTAGTGCAACAAAATACCTGTTTACTTTAATATAGAGAAATAACAATCCACCCTTACATGCCTGTTGATTTTAGCACATGCTGTTTACAATCATACGCAACATCATAGGGTAATTGTTCCTAAAAAGGGATGCCTATTAGTCTCCTCAAGGGGCGGCATAGGTTCGGCCCTGTAGTCACACTTACTGCAAGGTTCCCGCAAGTGCTGTAGCACCTACTTGATGCCGCACGCGTGGCTTTCTGCACCAAGCACTTAAGGAGCCCAATAGGCATCCCATTTTAGGTGCAATGACCCTATGACATGGGCTTCCACATTGTGATAGGCATGTAGCCTGTCTATATTTTGCATGCAGTAATAGTTGAAATGCTCTATTTAGAAACATAGTCAAATCCAGGGCAATGGTGACTGCGATGTACTGATGAATGCCTGGGACTATTTGTGGCCGATACTGTAGGTCAGAAACATGTTGGCAGCGAGATTTTGAGGGTCATACGACCATTATTCCTGTATTACCTCCATTACACATATACTTGATTTTATTTATGCCAATGTTCTCTGGTAATAAAGGGATACCTTGGAGCAGGTGAGACATTTTTTACTTTCTTACCCATAACTTTATTATATATAAAGTGCTCCCTGGAATATGGTCGAGCCCATCCTGGCTTTTAGCAGCCGGGATGAACCCGATGATGAACATGTCACTACTAGAGTGAGTGAGGGTTATATGGTGCTGGCCTAATTTCCCCAACCGGCCAGGCGTTAGCTTATCGGCAGATTAAACTTTTGTTTGTGATAAGGTCCTGTTACAGATTTACATGTCCTGCATACATCTGGCATCTAGTGGTTAGATTGGAAGTAGTTTTTTCCCTTCTAACATTTCTGATCATGAGAATGTCCGTAATGACACGTTTACAGTGCAAGTCTGTAAGAACAATGTTACTTAACCCCACTGGTGCGGGTCACGACCAGTTGCCGATGCCAGGGAGGGGTTTTAAAAATCCTCCGGTGCAATACACTCAAGGGTTTTTTTTTCCCCACCCTGGAAGACATGGAAAAACTTCTGCATCCCCCCCCCACATACCCCTCTGTGATGTCAGCGCGTCACGAGGTGTGCTGCCCTCACACTTTCCCCCACAGGAGCAGGGGGGAGCAGGTGAGCGTCCTCTCAACACACCCATGTCAAGCCCATCAGTTTGGTTGGTTCATGGGCTTGCCTTTTAAAATTAGCTTGATTTAATTAGTGAAAGGTATGCATATTTGCACTTTTGCCAGTTATATGGATAATTGCACTTTTGTCGGTTACATGGATAATTGCACTTTTGCCGATACATTTCACTGCGAGCAAACTTCTGTTTCCTTTTGTGCGTTTGCTTTGCGCTCATAGCGGCCGTCGGCTCGCTTATGTCAAACTGTTTTACTTTTCAGTTTATGTGGCAAGAAAATCCGGTTGACTGTTCTTATTAAGACTGTTTTGTGTATTATGTGTGGTTGAAATGCCTTGATGGCTAAGAACACCACTAATAATTCCAAGTGGTTTATGTGATAAGTCTTTTGTATTGAGTCCCATTCCCCTTGTATCATTAGATTGTTGAGATAGGCTCCCCAACCTGTCATTGACGCATCTCTTGTGATTATGGTTTGTGGCACTGAGTCTTGAAATGGCGGCCCCTTTGTTAAATTGTTGTGATTCCACCATTACAGGGATTTGTAAGTTTGGCGGCCAAACAACACTAGATCCTGTAACCGAGTATTGTTGTGAGAGACACTGTTGCAGAGGTCTCATGTTTAGCCTCACTTTTGGTACTATTCCTATGCATGATGCCATCATTCCCAATAGTTTCATGACAAACCTTACTGTGTAAGTTTGATTGACCTACATTTGTGATATGAAGTATTGAAAAGCCTGTATCCGTTGTGGATTTGAGTAGGCTAATGCTGAATGAGTATCGAGAACTGCACCTAGATAAGGTTGAATTTGTGCTGGCTGAAGATGAGATTTCTGGTAATTGACTGTGAACCCTAATGTGTGAAGGTATCTACTGTGTATTGTGTGTGTTGTTGGCATTTTAGAATGGTGCTGGATTTTATTAACCCATCGTCTAGATAAGGGAAGACATGTATGTGGTGTCTTCTGAGGTATGCCGCTACTACTGCTAGGCATTTTGTGAACACCCTTGGTGCTGTTGTTAATCCATAGGGTAGTACTTTGAATTGGTAGTGATTGCCTGATACCACAAAACTTAAATACTTGCAGTGAGCTGGATGTATGGGAATGTGGAACTAAGCATCTTTTATATCTAATGCTGTCATGTAATCTTGTTTTTGTAGCAGGGGAAATGACATCCTGTAGAGTGACCATGTGCAAATGTTCTGACAGGATATAAAGATTTAGAGGTCCGAGATAGAGAATGGGTCTGAGAGTACCATCCTTCTTTGGTATAAGGAAGTATAGGGAATATACTCCTGCCCCTTGCTGTGAGAGTGGAACTATTTCTATTGCCCCTTTGAGTAATAGAGATTGTACCTCTTGTTTTAGTAGAATTGTGTCTTCTGGAGAGAGTCTGTGATAACATTGGGGAATATTGCGGATAATTGAGAGTATCCATTGATCTGTGGTGATGTTTTGCCAGTCAGAATGGAATTGTTGCAGTCTTCCTCCCACAGTAGACCTATGGGATTGTGGGATGTTTGGGAAGTCATTGTTTAGTGGGTGTGGAAGCACCCATTGAGGCTGCAAAATTTCCTCTGGCCCTAAAAGTTTGTCCTCTGTAAGAGCCTCTAAATGACCCTCTTGGGTAGTACTGATGTCCTTGCTTTGGATGGGAGGTGGAAGCCTCTGCAGTGTGGGTCTTAAAACCTCCCCTAAATTGCGGTTTCTGAAAGGAATCCCTAAATGGTGTGGTATATAGGGCTCCCATGTCTTTTGCTGTCTCAGAGTTTTTCTTGGGTTTCTCAATGGTTGTGTCCACCTCTGGTCCGAAAATTTGCTGTTTGTTAAACGGCATATTAAGGACCGCCTGTTGTATTTCAGGTTTAAAACCTGAGGACCTCAACCATGCATGTCGTCTAATTGTGAGGCTGGTTTAAATTCCTCTAGCTGCAGTGTCAGCTGCATCTAGAGCAGAACTAATCTAATTGTCTGTTATGGCCTGAACCTCTTCCCCAATTTGCTGCGCCCGCTTTTGGTGGGTAGGTATTGCAAGAGTTCTTGCATCTCATCCCAATGTGCCTTGTCGTATCTTGCTAACAGGGCCTGGGAATTAGCAATACGCTATTGGCTGGCTGCTTGTGTAGCCACCCTTTTGCCCGCAGCATAAAAGTTTCTGCTTTCTTTGTCAGGAGGTAGGGTATCCCCCGAAGACTGACTATTGGCACGCTTCCTGGCTGCACTGACCACAATAGAATCTGGAGGTAATTGTTGTGTGATGTAAATTGGGTCTGTTGGTGCAGGCTTATATTTTTTGTCAATCCCTGGTGTTAGAACCCTAGCTTTAACTGGTTCTTTAATTATTTCTTCTGCATGCTTAAGCATACCATGAAGCATTGGTAAACACTGGTATTGCTTATGAGTTGAGGATAGTGTATTAAAAAGAAAATCTTCTTCTATAGGTTCTGCATGCACTTGTACCCTATAGTATGCAGCTGCCCTGGAAACTACTTGGTCATAAACTATACTATCCTCTGATGGGGATGGTCTAGTAGGGTAGAGATCTGGATCATTAAATGGCATATGATCTGAGTCGTACATGCCCCATTCGTCTAGAGTGTCTCCTTGTGAATAAGTATGAGTGTGTGATAGTGAAGGTGGTGGTGGTGTAGTAAGAGATTGTGGTGAAAAAGAAAGCTGCGGTGACTGTAGAGGAGAATGCAGAAGAGGTTTCGGCTTTTCTTTCTGCTTGAAATTTTTTGCTGGTGGTGGGGCAGTATCAAGAGTCTCTTGAAATGCTAGCTTTCTTTTAGTCTGTGGAGGCGGGGAAGTAATAATTTTCCCAGTCTCTTTCTGGATTTGGATCCTTCTCTGCTTGCTGTCCATAACCTCTAAAATAGGTTGAATGTCTGATTCCTCCATTTGATGTTCAGAGGTATGTTTTGTGCTATTAGAGGAATGTTCAGTGAATGATTTGGGCACCTGCCTCATTCAAAGCCCTGAATCCTCTGTATAGGATAATGTTTTCGGCTCCAAAGTCGGACCAAGGTGTTTCGGGTCTGAAGCTGTTGGCCGAGGTTTCGGCTCTGAAGCAGAGCATACTCTTTTTGGATCCAATGATTGTGGGCGTTAGCTCGGAGGTTGAGGCTTCAACTTTTCGGCTCAACCCTGATACCTGGTGATGGAATGTTTTTGCCTTTTTCGGTGCCAAATCCAAGGGTCAGTCGACAAATTAGTCTTTTTTGGGGGGAACCATGACTTGACAGCAGTGATGTACCCAAGGCCTTTCCTGATTTTTTAACAGTGGGTGTTGGGGCAGGTGTACCCATGTACTGCGCCTCTGCTATCAGCTGACTGTCGTCGTCTGAACCCTGCTTGGAGTCCGAGTCTGGGATCGAAACGGACGTCTGTGCCTGCTCCTCTTCGAGGGTGTCTGTGGTGGACTGTGTGCTTGGACGCCATTTCCAGTCTTCGTGCCCTTCGATTGCGTAGTGTTTTCTTCGATCGAAAAGACCAACACGCCTCACAGCTTTTCTCACGATGTTCCAGAGAAAGACAGAGATTACAGACCAAGTGCTGGTCGGTCTAAGGAAATTTAGCATGGCACCGAGGACAGAATTGGAATGAGTCCGATCCATTAGGCTATGACCAAGTAGGCTCGAACAGGCCCAAGGAGGTTGCGAGGGCCCGAAAGGGTGTTTCCTTGATCCAGACGGTACTATCGGATCTAGTGCAGAAGAAACCGCGTTCAAAACAATACAGGCGGTATGAGAAAAGTTTGGAAGAATATAGAGTTTCCAAATCAAAAGTCCCGAAGCGAGAGAGAACTCGTCCAAACCCAACAGTGGAAAGAAAGCAGTCTAACAAAGGAGTCAATGTCTATGCGCACTATCACAGAGAGGAGGAGTCACTCAATCCTGTGACTTGAAAAAAGACTTCTTCAAAGAAAAACAACTTGTAACACTCCGAGCCCAACACTAGATGGCAAGATATTTACAGCATGTGTATCTGCAGCTACACATGCCATCAAATATCTATATTATATATATATCTGTAACAAGAGACAAATCTCTGTATAGATTTGTATGTATGTATATATATATATATATATATATATATATATATATATATATATAGATTACTTTTACATGTGGTGTTTTCTGTGAGCCACGATCGTCCCCCAGGGAAACCACACATATATAAAAGTGATACACACATACATATGTATATAAAAATATATGTATAGAGAGATCGATTCTCTCTCTAAAGAAATAGATCTGTCATTAGTCTAGTGGCAGTTTTGACGCCATAAAGTAGCTCAGATGGTTTATATGCTTGCTGCAAAGAATATATATGTATTTAGCTGAGTGGATTAGTAAAGCCAGGCGTTACCTACGCTTTAAAACAAATTAAATTTATGTGGAGGGGCGCTATGGAGATATGAGGGGCACTTTTTGCTGGGTGGTACTGAGGGAATTAGAAGAGGAGGCCATGGGAGGCAGAGAACCAAAAATGACTGTCGCACTGGGTGCCACCAGCGCTAAAGGCTGTGATGGTGGGTATGTGGTAAGGTGAAGTAATAGTGTGTCTTTTTTGTTTTTTTTCAGTGTCTTCAGAGAATCTGCTGAATCAGAGACGAAGTGAAGGTAAGGTGACGACTTTTACTACTGGACACATCACACACATCAACGAGCAATTTTGTGACTCTATCTGCCTTCTACGTAGGCTAGTACTTTAGAGGGACAGTTTTGCCAGTAGCAGTGATGGAGTCTCTTTGGATGACTGCTGCTCAAGCCCTAACACAGGTTATGGAGGAAGGCTCTGAGGCAGGATCAGAGACTGAGACAGCATCTGAGGGAGAGTACAATGGGGCAGAATCTGGGACTGATTTTGCAGTCTGCAGAGTCCCATCCAACGACACCTCTTCCAGTGATTCTGAGGGAGACGATGACGGCAGTCGTGCTGCACCTTCGCAAGCACAGTCTGTGCAGCTGGACAACAGCGGGTTAGCCAAACCCAGAGAGCAGCGGCGTGCGATGGCAAGCACAGAGAGAGTGCTCTCTTGGCAGCCGAAGTGTGGCACAATGGTTAGAGCGGCAGACCCTGAAGCAGAGATCTGGCTCAAGACCAGGGTTCAAGTCCCACTTCGGCAGGTCTTGGGCTCAATTCCCTTGGACCAGATAATTCTCGCCTCAGTTCCTAATCTAATTAATGGGTCCCACTCTGCAACTCTGGGCAATAGCTTGCTTAATCTCCACAACGGCCCCAACAGCGCTTGGATGCCTGGCTTCACCCTGGGGGTGCCCAGGAGTGGGCACCTCACAGGGAAAAGCCAGGAGGGGTTCCATAGCGGTATGAGTACAGCGCCTTGAGACCCTAACGTGTGAGTAGTGCCCTATACAAGTGCAAAGTTTACAGTTTACCCCGAATTAGTTCAGTCCCCAATTCCACCTTTTACTGGTGATGCTGGATGCAAAGTCGATATGGCCAACTTTTTGCCAGTCAACTACGCCCATCTATTTTTGGATGTTGACTTCCTTCAGGAAATTGTTCAGCAAAAAATGTGCGTGCAGACCAATTTCTGAGGGAGCATGGAGGCACTCTAGGGCCTCGTTCTAGGGCACGCCAGTGGACTCCCACTTCGCTGGCGGAGTTGAAGATATTTTTTGGCCCTACGCTCAAAATGGGGTTAGTGCAGAAACCCACTGTGCAGTCCTACTGGACGACTCGCACGGTTTAGGTAACCACCATCTTCACACCATATATGAGCAGAGATGTTTTTTGCTACTGCAGCGCATGCTGCCTTTCAATTACAATTCTGCTGCATTGCCCTGGGACCATCCAGACCATGACAGGTTGTTCAAAACCTTGCCTGTCGTGGAACATTTGTCTGCCAGGTTTCCTGGGATCTATACTCCTGGAAGGAATAGAGCAGTCAATGAGTCCTTGATCCTGAACAAAGGAAGGCTGCTGTTCAGACAGTACACTACGAGCAAAAGAGCTCACTATGGCATGAAGCTGTACATGCTGTGTGAGAGCTCTTCTGGCTATGTGTACAGCTTGAGAGTGTAAACAGGGAAGGACTCTACTCTGAACCTGTAGGCTGCCCTCTTGCTTTAGGGGTCACAGGTAGGAATGTATGAGAACTTGTTCAGCCACTCATTCAAAAAAGTTATAACCTTTATGTGGATAATTTCTATATAGGAGTAGAGCTGTTTAGTGAGCTCTACAAAGCTGGCAGTGTGGCCTGCGGTACAGTTCATTGTAACCGCAAAGGATTCCTGCAGGAGCTTGTTTGCAAGAAGCTCCAGAAATCCCAGAGTACTGTGTTGCGTTCCAACAAACTGCTCACAGTTAAGTTCTTGGATAGGCGTGATGTAGTCGTGCGCACTACGGTTCATGATGAGAACACTTCCCCCATCACGGTTTGGAAGTCCAAAAGCCCATCTGTATACTTGATTACAATAAGTACATGGGTGGAGTGGACAAGAACGACCAGGTTCTTCAACCATACAATGTGTGTAGTAAAAATCGCACTTGGTACAAGAAACGGTTTACCCACCGGATCCAGATGGCAACATACAATGCGTATGTTGTTTACCGTCACAAAACCACAAGAAGACTAATGACTTTCCTTGACTTCCAGTTGTCTGTAATTGAAGGAGCGACACTTTGCTGATCGCATTCCTAAAACACCCAAAAAGGATCATCCATGTCATTGCAGTAAAGTGTGCTCGAAGCATGGAAAGCGGCAGGAGAGTCTGTATTACTGTCCCCAGTGCCCATCTTAACCAGGCCTCCGGGTCCCTACTTGCTTTACATTGTGTCATACCAAAGCAAAGTTCTGGGAAATCGACTGAAGTGGAGCTGATCCTTTCAGTAATCCTTTCAGTGGCTGTGCATGGATACCAAAAGTCCATGGGCCACTGCTTCGTTAGGCAAGCAGCCACAGAATTTTACTTCATCTACTCCAGGAAATCATGGACTTCATTACGGCCTGCTTGTCACCTATATCCACCGTCAGAACGTGGTAGGTGGTCAGTTCAATTAACGTGCATTTAAAGTCCCCATACTGCACATACTAGTGGACAGAACATAAGCCACATTGTCACAGAGTATCCTGTGTGGCGAAATGTTAAAGGCAGGACTGCATTTTGAAGTGCTTGTTAGAAAACTTATGTATGCTACATAAGGACCACCATGATTGCCAACAAGAACCCGTGTAAATGTAATAAGTCAAACAAATGGCCTGTCAGACATATTCACCAACATTTCTACTTGTTTGAAAGTGTGCAAACTCAATTTGTAGCTTCACTTTCATAGCAAAAGTAAAAGTGTTGGTGAATGAGCCCCACAGGGTATTTGTTTGACTTTTTACTTTAGAGACCTTAGGATTTCTTCACCAGCATGTCCGCCTTAGTTTCAATGGTAGATATGCTCACTCAGTTTGAGGAATAGGCCTCCCAAGGCATACTCGGACACCCACAACTTGCATCCACAAACTATTATAGGTTCATTTGGCAAGTAAACAGGATTATTCAGGACTCTCATGAGGACAAAGACATGAATGGGTAAGGAAAGCTTATGGTAGGTGTTCCTTCACAGGGATATCGCACAGGTAGAAGGCAGATAGTAAAGGTAGTACAGATGTAAATCATCTACACCTATGCCATCCCAGCACTGAAGGACAATAATACATATGGGTCAGTGTTTGACCTGTTTTTCATGTTCATCCTTCATAAGACATTAGTAGATGTTCAATTTGCTGTATGATAGGTGCATTACAGTCACAGCACTGCACATAATGTTGGCTGGGACACTTTGTCACTCTGTTCTCACTCACTCCAGGTGTCACCCATCTATGCATGCATGATGTGGACACTGGAGACAGCCTGCCTGTGAAAAACAGGTTGGCTGACAAGAGTGAAGGCCAGCATCAAGGAGGAGGTCTCCAAAATGTTGGCTTTAGGGGTGATTGAGTGCTCCAGCAGCCCTTGGTCCAGCCCAATGGTTTTGGTAAACAGGCCTGCTGCACCTAGTGCCACACCAGACTTTCGGTTCCGTGTGGACCACTGGGGGCTCAATGCCGTCCCCAAAACGGATGCCCAACCCATCCCCAGAGCTGATGAGCTCATCGATCGGTTTGGGGAAGCCAAGTTCCTCAGCACGTTTGATTTAACGTCTGGGTACTGTCAGACTGCCTTAAACGAGGGGGCCAAGGAAACGTCAGCGTTCTCAACACCAGAGGAGCAGTTCCAGTTCCGAGTCATGCCCTTCGGGTTGAAGAACGCCCCTGCCACCTTCCAGAGGTTGGTCAATCAGGTCCTGGCTGGGCTTGAAAACTTCAGTGCCGCCTACGTTGACGACATTGTTTTCTGATTCAAGTCTGCCTGTTCCTGAAAGCTGGGAAGATGGTGATTTTAGCACCCTTTGTTGATTTTCCGGGCAAATCCACATGCTTTGTTCTGCAGCCTTTTCCCCCATTTTTCTGAAAAAAATGAAATTTTAGCTGTATTTTGGCTAATTTCTTGGCCTCCTCTAGGGGAACCCACTAACTCTGGGTACCTTTAGAATCCCTAGGATGTTGGATAAAAATTTGGCATGGATAGCTTTTGTGGACAAAAAGGTATGAAGGCGTAAGTGCAAACTACCCCAAATAGCCAAAAAAGGGCTCAGCAAAGGGTGGGGAAAAAGGGGGGGACCAGTGGGGTAAGGCCCAGCAGCTAAGAGGTTAAAGACACTTCTGTATCCCAGGATGTTTGTAAACCAATATTATATTGCAAAAGAAAAGTTTGAGGTAAGTAACCTGTTGCATTGCGTATTTTTTAGTGATTTAAATGTGTGCAGATTAGAAAGTAGTTTACTTTTTCATCTGAGGTTGGAGTGGGGATAAAACAGTCTTTAATCAATTCTTGAGCACAGTCTTGAGGTCAAATTTTGAAAAGTATGTTTTAGTGAAAGTGTCTGCAGAATGTCAAAAATGCCTTGCATGTCTTATAAAAGAACCTTCGATAGAAATGTCAGAATGGACCTTGCATGTGGCTGTGTTAGAAATGGGGTATCTAGTTGGCAGTCGGTTTGAACCCTGTGCAAGTAGGGTCCCTCACTCTAGTCAGGATAAGGGAGATACCTGCTTGGATAACCCCTGCTCACCCCCTTGGTAGCTTGGACGAGCAGTCAGGCCTAACTCAGATGTGTAAATCATTTGCCCATAACACACAGTGATAAGTGAAAACACTACAAAGGACGCCACACCAGTTTTAGAAAAATAGCCAATATTTATCTGGGTTAAACAAGACCAAAACGATAAAAATCCGACATACAGTGATAAAGATATGAATTTTGCAAGATTTCACTTAAAAACACAGTTCCTTGAAGTCGATAGCTCCACCTGGGGCTATCACGGTGTCGTGATCATCAAAACCAACCGATCAAGGCTATCTGCGATGTCGCGGGCAAGTTACGGTGTCGGGAAGACCCGCAAACAGTACCTTGGATTTGCAGAGCGTTGTGATTCTCACGGTGAGCTCTGGAGAGCGGCGTCGTTGGCGTTGTGGTGTCGGTTCCAGAGTCGGTGCGGGGGTCGCCAAGCCCTTGAAGTCACATGAATGGCGGATCGAACTCCGGGCTAATGAAGTCAGGAGCGCTGGCGTGGATGGCAGGATGGTGCAACGTGAAGTGCCCACAGGTCACGGTGTAGGCAGCGGCTTAGTGATGGTCGTCCAGCGGCGGCGGTGTGACCAGGGCTGCGGTGTGAGGTGTGCCATGCGGTGTCACCAGGTCACGGTGCAGGAAGCGGTCGCTGAAGCGCTGCTGGTAGGCCCATGTCGGTGGTGCAGCACGGGATGGGCGTTGTGCGACGTCCACGGGTCGCGGTGTAGACAGAAAAGTCTGTTGACAACACTGGAGTCAATGGTGCTGGTGTCGGTGCACTGGGGCTGCGGTGCGGGACGGGGCGGTGCTTCGTGCGCCTCACGAGCAGTGTCCACAGGCCAGGCAACGGCGCTGGTGTCAGCAGGAGCAGCGTCATCAGGGATGCCCAGGCTGCTGTGTGAACAGGTGATGCTGGAGTGCTGGGCCAACAGGTCGCGGTGCGAGCAGCGGCTTGGTGAAGTCGTCCAATGATGGCATCAGTGAGACTAGGGTCGCAGTGCAAAGCGGGGCAGTGCGGCGGCAGCAGGTCACGGTGCAGACTTGCAGCATTGTTGATGGTGTCACTGTGGTTTTTCTTCTATTGCAGCACAAAACATACAGTTCTCAGTGCTGTAGGCAGATGAAACTGAAGTCTTTAATTTCCCTGAGACTTCCAACAGGAGGCAAGCTCTACTTCAAACTTGGAGAACTTTCTCAAGCAGGATACACAGCAAAGTTCACCCTTTGCTCTCTTTTAAGGCAGAAGCAGCAACTGTAGGCCAGCCAAGCAAAGAAACACAGCAAAGGGGCAGTACTCCTCCTCCAGCTCTTCAGCGCATCTCCTTTGCAGAGGTTCCTCTGGATTCCAGAAAGATTCTAAACGTCTGGGGTTTTGGGTCCAATACTTATACCCCTTTCTGCTTTTGAAGGTGGCAAACTTCAAAGCAAAGTCTCAAGTGTTTGCAAGATCCTTCCTTGTCCAGGCCAGGGTCCAGACACACACCAGGGGGTTGCAGACTGCATTGTGTGAGGGCAGACACAGTCTTTTCAGGTGTAAGTGACCACTCCTCCCTCCCCTCTAATTCAGATGGCTCATCAGGATATGCAGGCTACACCCCAGGCCCCTTTGTGTTACTGTCTAACGAGAGATGCAAAGAGCCCAACTGTCAAACTGACCCAGACAGGGAATCCACCAAAAGGCAGAGTCACAAAATGGTTTAAGCAAGAAAATGCCTACTTTCTAAAAGTGGCATTTTCAAACACACAATTTAAAAACTACCCTAACCAAAAGATGTTTTTTAAATTGTGAGTACAGAGACCCTAAACTCCATAGTTCTATCTGCTCTCAAAAGGAATCTATGCTTTAATAATATTTAAAGGCAGCCCCTGTGTCAACCTATGACAGAGATAGGCCTTGCACAGTGAAAACCAAATTTAGCAGTATTTCACTGTTAGGACATGTAACACACACAACTACATGTCCCACCTTTAACATACATGGCACCCTACCCATAGGGCATAGGTACTCACAAACTTTTTCCCAGGTGCCAAAAGATGTGGTCTGTTAGGTGTCCCAGGGCCGCATTGATGTCAGCGGGGTGTGGTTGGGGCGGGGGCATTGGACAGGGCATTGGTTGTAAGGTGGGTGTAGATGAAACAAAGCATATACATGTAGTTGGTGAATTGCACAATGTGGAACCAGAAAACCTTGGATTAATCCCGGCTTCCCCACTTTACCAAATTGTGTGATCTTAGGCAATAGTTTTATTTCTCTTCCCTCCATTATCACATAAACAGGACCTAAAAAATACATGACTTCATGATGTCCGCTTTACAAAAACTTCTCCTATGTTTGATTTAAAACAACTATAATGTTTTACTTGTAAAATAGGAACCCAGGTCACCCAAAGGGTGCACATAACAACCTACTTGGCAAATTTCACTGTTGGCATTGTCAGGGTAGGGGGAAGAATTGATGTTTCTAACTTCATGTTTGAAAACTATCACTTTTAAAATAATACTTCTCAATCCTCTGATATAATCTGATGTACTGAAGTAAAAAGGTTCTGCATGTTAATTAAATACACTGTTTGAATTTTGAGACTTTATCATATATTTGCACTTCGCTGCAAGATTACTTTAAAATGAAGGTGCTCCTAAAGTTAAATGATGCAGTACTTAACATTAACCTTTTTCTAACACTAATAATGCTTTAAATAAATGCTTGCCTGTTTCTTTAACATTTTTTTTTTATTGTTAGCATCTATTAGTGTAAACAGCAGCAGAGTGCTGCTGTGTACCAGGGGGCCACATGTCAAGGTCGAGAGGGCCACATGCGGCCCCCGGGCCGTACTTTGAGTATCACTGCCATGGGGCTACCTAGGGCCTACCTTAGAGGTGTCTTACATGTTGTAAAAGGGAAGATTCAGGCCTGGCAAATGGGTACACTTGTCAAGTCGAACTGGCAGTTCAAAACTGCACACATGGACACTGCAGTGGCAGGTCTGTGCCATGTTTACAGGGCTACTAATGTGGGTGGCACAACCAGTGCTGCAGGCCCACTAGTAGCATTTAATTTACAGGGCCTGGGCACTTATAGTACACTTTACTAGGGACTGACCAGTTAATCAAATATGCCAATCATGGATAAACCAATCAACAGTACAATTTCTATAGGGAGAACTTGCACTTTAGCACTGATTAGCAGTGGTAAAGTGCACAGCGACAATAAACCAGCAAAAACAGAGTCCAGTAAACCAGAAAAACAGGAGGCCAGAAGGCAAAAGGACAGGGGAGACATGCCAAAAAGCTGCCAGGTCTAACAGGCTGTTTAAGACCAGTGTGTAAAACATGCATACACCGTTTTACACACAGCTTCTAGATTCTTATTTTTTGACTAAATGCAAAGCATAACTGCTTTGTCTTTCAAAATGCCTTTGTCGTCTTCAAACTATAATAATAACCCTCTTGTGAGATCCTGTGTGTGGAGTCCACTCACCATCAGCTTCTTTATTTCTGAATAAATTGGGTTTTTGTAAAAGATGTGTTTACCCAAGAAAAGGGTTTCCTACGGCAAGCAGGGGAATCAATATAGGTACTGATTAAGATGAGAATAAATGAGTTTCAGTTGTTTAGGAAAATTAGCTAGGCACCTGATTCAGAGTTAAGTTACAGGAAATGTATTCCAGGCTTTTGCAGAGAAGGAACGGTCCAAATGGGCCCTAGAAAACTTAAGAACTTTCAGAAACAAGTAGGCAAAGCCAATTAGTCTCAGCAAACCCAGAGGCATTGGCGTTATCAATGTCTTTTAGCCATGTTTAGCTACAGTACACCTAACAGTAAACCTTTGTACTATGTTTCAGCTGCTCAAAAACTAGGAGAATATGAAACAGTAAGTGCTTAAGTGACTTACAAATTAATTGAGCAGACAGATAAAAGATAGATATAGACAGATGAAAGATATATACAGAGAAGATAAAAGATAGGTAGATAAAAGATAGACAGCTAGGGTTGCATGTACATAGAAGACTGAATATATGGAGAGGGCTGCTTAGAGAGCTATCTAGTTTAGATAGCTAGATAGATAGATTACGTAAGAGATACATACAATAGATATATAGATAGATACAATAGATAAGATATGATAAATAGAGAAGGACATCCAGGTGTATAGACAGATAGAAAGGCAGACGGATAAACAGGTAGATAAGCAGGTTGATCAATAGACAGGTAGAAAGATAAACAGGTATATAGACAACAGGCATGTAGCTAGACATACAGGCAGGTAAATGGACAGACATGTAGCTAGACAGATGTAAGGAAATGCCTCCTTGGCATGGTTACCCCCTGACTTTTTGCCTTTGCTGATGCTAAGTTTTGATTTGAAAGTGTGCTGAGGCCTGCTAACCAGGCCCCAGCACCAGTGTTCTTTCCCTGACCTGTACCGTTGTTTTCACAATTGGCACAACCTGGCATCCAGGTAAGTCCCTTGTAACTGGTACCCCTGGTACCAAGGGCCCGGATGCCAGGGAAGGTCTCTAAGGAATGCAGCATGTCTTATGCCACACTGGGGACCCCTCACTCAGCACAGACACACTGCTTGCCAGCTTGTGTGTGCTGGTGGGGACAAAACGAGTAAGTCGACATGGCACTCCCCTCAGGGTGCCATGCCAACCTCACACTGCCTATGCAGTATAGATAAGTCACCCCTCTATCAGGCCTTACAGCCCTAAGGCAGGGTGCACTATACCATAGGTGAGGGCACAAGTACATGAGCACTGTGCCCCTACAGTGTCTAAGCAAAACCTTAGACATTGTAAGTGCAGGGTAGCCATAAGAGTATATGGTCTGGGAGTCTGTCATGCACGAACACCACAGCACCATAATGGCTACACTGAAAACTGGGAAGTTTGGTATCAAACTTCTCAGCACAATAAATGCACACTGATGCCAGTGTACATTTTATTGTAACATACACCCCAGAGGGCACCTTAGAGGTGCCCCCTGAAACCTTAACCAACTACCCGTGTAGGCGGACTGGTTTTAGCAGCCTGCCACACTCGAGACATGTTGCTGGCCACATGGGGAGAGTGCCTTTGTCACTCTGTGGCTAGTAACAAAGCCTGTACTGGGTGGAGGTGCTTCACACCTCCCCCTGCAGGAACTGTAACACCTGGCGGTGAGCCTCAAAGGCTCACCCCCTTTGTTCCAGCACCACAGGGCACTCCAGCTAGTGGAGTTGCCCGCCCACTCCGTCCACGGCCCCACTTTTGGCGGCAAGGCCGGAGGAAATAATGAGAATAACAGGGAGGAGTCACTGGCCAGTCAGGACAGCCCCTAAGGTGTCCTGAGCTGAGGTGACTCTGACTTTTAGAAATCCTCCAGCTTGCAGATGGAGGATTCCCCCAATAGGGATAGGAATATGACCCCCTCCCCTTGGGAGGAGGCAAAAAGAGGGTGTAGCCACCCTCAGGGCTAGTAGCCATTGGCTACTGCCCTCCCAGACCTAAACACACCCCAAAATTCTGTATTTAGGGGCTCCCCAGAACCTAGGAACTCAGATTCCTGCAACCTAAGAAGAAGAGGACTGCTAAGCTGAAAAACCCTGCAGAGAAGATGGAGACACCAACTGCTTTGGCCCCAGCTCTACCGGCCTGTCTCCCTCCCTTCTAAAGACACTGCTCCAGCGACACTTTCCCCAGGGACCAGCGACCTCTGAATCCTCAGAGGACTGCCCTGCTCTAGAAGGACCAAGAACTCCAGAGGACAGCGGCTCTGTTCACCCAAGACTGCAACTTTGTTTCCAAAGGAGCAACTTTAAAACAACTGTGTTTCCCGCCAGAAGCGTGAGACTTGCTACTCTGCACCCGACGCCCCCGGCTCGACTTGTGGAAAATAAACACTTCAGGGAGGACTCCCCGGCGACTACGAGACCGTAAGTAGCTAGAGTTGCCCCCCCCCTAAGCCCCCACAGCGACGCCTGCAGAGGGAATCCCGAGGCTCCCCCTAACCGCGACTGGCTGTCTCCCAGATCCCGACGCCTGGTAAAGACTCTGCACCCGCAGCCCCCAGGACCTGAAAGATCAGAACTCCAGGGCAGGAGTGACCCCCAGGAGGCCCTCTCCCTTGCCCAGGTGGTGGCTACCCCGAGGAGCCACCCCCCCCCCGCATCGCTGAAGAGATCCCTTGGTCTCCCATTGATTCCAATTCAAAACCCGACGCTTGTTTGCACACTGCACCCCCGCCCCTGCGCTGCTGAGGGTCTACTTTCTGTGTGGACTTGTGTCCCCCCCGGTGCCCTACAAAACCCCCCTGGTCTGCCCTCCGAAGACGCGGGTACTTACCTGGCAGACTGGAACCGGGGCACCCCCTTCTCCATTGAAGCCTATGCATTTTGGGCACCACTTTGTACTCTGCACCTGACCGGCCCTGAGCTGCTGGTGTGGTAACTTTGGGGTTGCTCTGAACCCCCAACAGTGGGCTACCTTGGACCCAAACTTGAACCCCGTAGGTGGTTTACTTACCTGCAAAAACTAACTAACTCTTACTCCCCCTAGGAACTGTGAAAATTGCATTAAGTGTCTAGTTTTAAAATAGCTATATGTGATTTATGTGAAAAGTATACATGCTATTTTGAAAATTTGAACCTGTGGTTCTTAAAATAAACTAAGAACAGATATTTTTCTATACAAAAACCTATTGGCCTGGAATTGTCTCTGAGTGTGTGTTCCTCATTTATTGCCTGTGTGTGCACAACAAATGCTTAACACTACTCCTTTGATAAGCCTACTGCTCAACCACACTACCACAAAATAGAGCATTAGTATTATCTCTTTTTGCCACTATCTTACCTCTAAGGGGAACCCTTGGACTCTGTGCATACTATTCCTTACTTTGAAATAGTGCATACAGAGCCAACTTCCTACAACAGACAAACAGAAAGACATACAGATAGATAAGCCGACAGACAAGTAATTAGGTAAACAGAAAGATAGAGGTGCATAGACAGATTGCTAGATAACTACATAGTTAGAAGATAGACAGATAAAAGATAGACACAATAGATAAAAGTTAGATAGAAAAACAATAAATAGATAAAAGATAAATAGATAAAGGATAGACAGATAGGTAGATAGATAGATTAGATAGATAGATAGATAGATAGATAGATAGATAGATAGATAGATAGATAGATAATGTATATGCCAACTTACCGATCGCTGAACAACCCTTCCAAAGTGCTTGTTCAACACGGCAAGAAGATGAATTGACCGTGGTTGAAGAAGAAAAAGACCGAGCTCAACAGGATGTGTATGAGGGTTGTGTGTTACAACGTCGAGATCAATATTGCACCTTCCTGAAGTTCACAATATGGCCTACCACTATATTGTAAACCGGTAAGCAGGTGTAAGGAAGTATAGATTTGTTACTTTAACACCCACCTATGTAAATTGACAATAGTGTGGTAGTTATTAATGTGGTTGATGTCAAACAGCGCACTTGTGGGAAAGCCAGAGCGACATATGGAAAGGAAATAGCGACTATTTCCAGGATTTAGGGGGCGTTTGAAAGAAACAGTATCAAACTAGAAGAGCAAGAGGTCAGGATTTTGGAACTTTGCACATTACATGCTATGACAGTGCCATTTGGAGCCCAGTAACCATCTATTTCCATAACATTGTATGGAAAATCCTTGCAAAATGTGTCAGCTAGGCTGTGCTACTGCTGCATTAATTCTCTTTTTCTCAGAGGCAATTGAAATAACTGCAAACAAAGCACACAAATTAAGAGAAAACAGTTGAAGCTTAAGTTAAATTGTGTGCACAAACTATGAATGAATGGGGCCCCTCGTGCATAATTGTTCTGCAAGACTGTGGTTTTCCTTAATGAATGACACCGCTGCTGGGTCCTGGGTCAAGGGAGAGGGTTTCTACACTCACTGAGGTGAAGTGAACTCATGCGTGCCTTTGTGGATAAATACATAGCTGTTATCGAAATCACAAGGTATTCACTCCTATTACAGGAGCAAGGAAAGTTCCAATTCATTTATCAGAGTAAAATGTTCCCAATAACAGCCTTCATTATGTTTTATTTTCATGTACTGAATTGCCTGCAGCAGCAGTGAAAGGTTACGGCGAGGAGGACTGTAGTATATTGCTACATACCTTTATCTCCTCAGAGTTACGAGCTGACAAGGGTGCTGCAGTAAAGTGACGGAAGGCAGCCAGCACCCGGGACACAATATGTACTTTGAACCAAGAGTTTACTGTTTCGAAGCCAGGACAATAGACACGCTGCCTTGAGTGCAGTGCTGTAATCAGGAAATCCACTACAAACTGCTTTTACCTCGAGTGTAATGATTTAAGATGCCTAGAGCAGTGGTTCCCAAACCTTTGACCTCTGTGGACCCCCGCTTTATCATTGGTAGAACCTGGGGACCCCCCCCTGAATAATTATAGGAATCTGGGGAACCACCACAGAGTCCATACTGAAAGCTGGGGGCCTAATCTGTTAATATTGTTTAAATTTCTAAGCAGTCGCAGACCCCCTGAGAAGGCTTTGCGGCCCCCCAGGGGTCCCCGGACCACAGGCTGGGAACCACTGGCCTAGAGTATCAATTCAGCTCCAAAATCATTGCAATCTGGCTAGAGTGCACGCAGGTAAACCTATGAAGAAATAATTACAATAGACTAGTCTTGATTGAATACGTTCCTGAACTAGTCTTCCTAAATTGTCGAGGAAGTATTGTGATAATTGTTTTAACGACTTGCATCAAGAAACAACATTTAGCGGTCATTTTGTCGATATGTGTGGTAAAAGATAATACTGGGATTTCGTGTATAAGTGAGAGGAGCAGAAGGAAGGCAAGTCATTAGGCCACCAAAATATAGAAAGGTTGCCAAAACAAGAATATTTGTTTTTTGGGTTGGGGTGGTGTGAATTACAGCACCAGTGTATATGCAGTCCTTAAACTGAACTGTAGAAGTGAGTGTTGCCAACCAGCTGAATAATCAATTACATATCATATTCATACGTGTAGAGCTGCCAATTGCAGGTTACAGGAGTAACCGCAGCAAGGAGAGAAACACATTTTAAATAAGATAGGGCCTATGCTAAATCTGAGGTACCCCTAGGGTACCTAATTGAACGTACTTGAATGATGAACAGTAAGGGAACAAAGTAACTTTTAAAGAAAATTAGTGATTCAATTCTTTGAAAAATAAACAAGAGTTAGATAATCTGGATATAAATATTCAGAGTATCCGTATCAGTACCTTCTGTTTATGTAGTTGTTTGAAAGGTTTATCAATTGCTAATGCATCTAGTAATACCACTAGAACTCCAGTTGTTTGAAAGGTTAATCCATTACTAATGCTTCTAGTGTTATTACCAGAAATGCAACTTTCCAAGCCAATTCCTTGATCCATTTCTTGTGACTGGGTGGAAATGGTGGGCTCATAAGCCTTGAAAGTACCTTATTTAATTCCAAACTATGGTCATTGTTTGAAGGGAATTTTAGCACAAAAAAGGAGGCAATACATGGCACTTTCAATGGAGACCTGCAATATTATGCCATCTTATATGTCTTTCACAGCAGCAAGGCATACTCTTACTGATGCATAGAACAACCACTTGTTTATTAGGTGTAGGATGTAAGACATTAAATGGTTAACTTCACAATACATACACGTTTCTGAAACCACTATGATGTTTTCGGTTAATGAAAAACATAATATTGCGTTAGGGATCTTGGCTTCTCTTGTCACTTCTAAGTGTTCTTGTGAGACTTTCAAATTACAAGAAAGCAACTTTAGGAGCAAAGCTGCTTAGTTCAGAAATCTGCGGTTGACGTAATCACCTGCTTTATTGTCAATGGTCTTAGCTGTACTCAAGCTGAGAATACCAAACTTTGTTACCAAACCAAAAACATTTTAAATTGGTTTTCCTTGATTCAAATAGCCACACAAAAATTAAAGAATCAAACGTTTGGGTCAACATACATCACGTTGATCATGCAATGGAGTTTAACAATATGATACACTCTGACTTCCTAATCCCTACAAACATTCATTTCCCCAATCCCCTTGATCGTAAAACATTACTTACCCATCGGTTGCCAGACCAAACAATAACATATCCACTGTCCTCACACTTTCTCAATTTTCTTCTGACAACCTCTTGCCTCTACCACTATGTAAGAGCCCATGTTTTTGCATCATTCCTCAAATATCGTTATCTCATGACTGACCCATAGTCTCGCCAGGTATCTTTTTGTTCCTGTAAGTCTCAAGTTTCATTGGAATTCGAAATATTTTGGTGGGGGGCTATCACTCCATACTCCCAGTACTGTAATTCGTTCTCTCCCTAGACCCCAGCCTGTAAGGCCTCACACACGATTTCCAGAAGCTTTGAAATCCGGGGTATAACCACATGGTGTGCTACAATGAACCCTGTAGGTTGCACCCTCTCAGGCATAGAGGGGAGGCGTAGAGCGTCATTGTTTGGTGGAGGCGGTCCCTCTGGGAGCAGATCCATGACCTCAACGCTAATGCCTTTGTAATGTGACTTATAGTATGCCCCTTGGGTGTACTGAGATTGATAGGAGCTTTGCGGCTTTTGAGCAGTGTCCTTGTCTGTGGGGATACTTGTATTTGATAACCCTCTATACTGGACTTTCTGAAAGGAACCCCTGTGGTGGTATGTCTGTAAGGCACCCATAGCCTTTGGGGTATCAGTGTCTTTCTTAATTTTTCTAGCATTTCCTCTACCTGTTGTACAGAGAGATGCTCCCCATTGAATGGCTAATTTAGTAGGCGTTACCGTACATCAGGTTTGAAGCCAGACACTCTATGCTGGTGTTAACCTTCCCTGCACTTGTGTCTGCTGCATCTAAGGCACATTGAATGGTGGTATTATACATGATCCTCCCTTACTCTACCAGTTCTGCCCCACTCTGCTTGTATTGGTCAGGGAGATGCTGGAATAATTCTTGCATCTCATCCCATTGTGCCCTGTTGTACCTAGAGAAGAGGCCTACTAAATTTGCTATCCTGAAGTGGTTGGTTGTTTGTACTGCCACACGCTTCCCCAACACTTCGTACTTCTTGCTCTCTTTGTCAGTGGGGGGGGGGGGAGCACTGCCAGTACACTCGGGATTTGCCTGTTTTCTTGCAGTATGTACCACCAGAGAATCAGGAGGAATATGCCCCTTGATATATGTTGGGTTGGATATGGGCTGCTTAACGATTTCAGCAATGGGCTTAAGCATGCCCTTTAACATTGGCAAGGATTTACTGTACACTGCAATCCAGATAGCAGTGCTATGCAGAAATTATCCTCATCTTCTAGTGTGTGCATACCTACCTTATAGTGGTGTGCAGTCCTACGCAGGACTTCATGGTAAATTGTTGTGTCGTCAGGTCAGGATCATCTTGTAGGTCTATATCATAGTCATGCAATGCCTTGTCAACATTTTCATGGTCACCTTGTGGATCTGAAAAATATTATGCTTCATGGGGTCAATATTACCCCTGTGTTATGCTTCCCAAAAGACAATGGTATGGGTGATCCCCACAGGTGAGGAAAGTGTTGTGGTGCTGATGGATGAGCATGTGGTGTAGCTGATGCTGGCAGCACAGAAGGAACGGGTGGTGGAGGAGAGGGTACAGTTAATGGTGGAATAGGAGGGGGGAGGAGGTAGGAGTTGGGGAAACAGTATGGGGCTAGTACCCCATCTTTACGTTTCTTTCATGGGATCTTTAGTGGCTTAGGCCTCATGATCTCCTCCTCTGGTTTTTTTCCTCTTAGAAAGCGTGCTTGTTGGTGCTGGAGGTGGTTTTGTAACTACCCTTCCAGTGTCTGGGTTAATATACAGAGTCTTTTGTTTGGCATTATATTTTTCTTTCAGTTTGGTGAGTATAGGATCAACAGGTCGCTCTTTCGACTCCATGGTGGTCTTAGTTATTTTCGGCACCGAGGTTGGTTGCGAAGCCAATGGTTTGGGTGCAAAGGTATTTTTGGTGCTGAGGTGTGCTTGGCATGGAGCAATGCCTTTGGCCTTGTTGGATTTTCCAGGTGCGAGGTTTGTGTTTTTGACGTCGGCACAGAGGCAGGCTTCGACTTCAGGATGGTCGTGCCACTGATTTATCGGTGCCTTTGTGTGTTTGTTTAGGCAGAGAGACAGGTGTCTGGTCCTTTGTCTTATGCCAGAGACCTCTATGGTCAGAGGGCAGTGGGGTTCCATGGGCTGTTGGGTATGTTTTTGTGTGGGAGTGGGAGGCTTTCGCTGGTGTACTTAAGTTCCCTTTCAAGGTTGTAGGCTCAAACTCAAGAATCGGACTCTTCCCTGCTGCTGCAAGTAGACTAGGGATGTCCCGGAGCTCCGAGATAGATTTCAGAACCCAATGGCAGAGAAAAACAACCTAACAAAGGAGCCACAATACAGACTATAGGGGTCACCATACCTTGTGACTCGAAAGCTTTTTTTTTAAGCAAAACAAGTTGCAAATGTCAGAGTCCAATACTAAATGCAAGAAGTATGCTAGACATATGTATCTACAGCCAACACATACTAAGAATAGTTATTTTCAGTGTTAGTGTTATGGCAGAGAATTCCATATGGAAGAGTCCTGTGTATGGCAGGACAGAATGCCAAATTTCTTGGTTGAGTAGTCATTAGGAGTTGGCTGGCAGGCTAAAGGCTTTTAGTTGTAGGCAAAGGATGAACAATTTGGAACTGGAATTTGGCGATTGACCTAAGAGCACCCTGTGGCTGAGACAAAGTGCTGAATAAAAAATAAAAAAGGATTGCTAGGGCCCTTGAACAGGATTTCCATTTTCTTGATATTCAAACAGTCTGTTTTTCTGCACTCTGTAAACAACTTGTTTGGATATGATTGGTCCTGATGTTCAAACCCCCATAAGAAAAGCTTGGTCAAAGATTGCAACTGTCTGTTGGGTGACATTGAGGAGATCAAAATGGTAAATAGTGAGGCATTTATTGGGTGGATGGTAAATATGAGTACAAACAAATTATGTGATAGGGCTTGTGACCATCCTGGTTATCATGTAGTCAAAAGAATCATGGGCCTTGTAACTCTAACAGAGAATGAGTTAAGGTAACTTGCGCAACTCATCACTTCTACTTATGTTTCTGTAATTAGTTAGGATATTATAATCTGGAGTGAGGGGACTGAAAAGGTTGGGCGAAGAAGAGTATTTTGACCAATTGTCAGTGATGGCCACAAAGTGAAAGGCACTGTTTAGTATAAGGCCACTGAAGGTGTAGGCATTTTTTGACTGAAGATCTGACATTAAATAGGCTGTCAGTTACGGAGCTGATAAATAGAGAGACATGTTTAAGACTTCAGCAGGGACTGTGGGGATGGGGAAGACAGGATATGTAGAGATGTGTGGGCAGTCGTAATTGAAAGCTCCAATAGGTCTTAATTCTGGTGGAGAATGTTGCGTTAAGGTGAAGCTTAGACCGCTCCTCCCCGGGGAGCAGCATATCATTGCCTCTATTTAACGCTTCAGATAATCTGTCATAGACCTACTCTGATCCTACATTCTACAAATCAATGCCTACAGTGATGGCATGCACAGCTACCTGCATGTCATAAGCTAATGAGGCCATTTCTGAAATGTTTCCAAGGGTTGCAAAATGAATACTCTGGATGGGAGAAACAGCCTCAAATTAACTGAGCTGAAATGCAACTCTCAGGTACTTTCAATCTCTTTAAGAAGTTAGACATTCTTTATCCCTGGCACTGCCCACCTCTGCTTGGTCCCAAACTGTTGTCATGCTGCCCGCGAGTTCCTGCAAGGTCTGTGGCCTGGACCAGGAGCAGTTGGTCAGCTGGCTGGAATCAGACAACTACACTGTAAATAATGGGTAAAGTGAGGTCCTTACGTTCCTTGTGGTGCTCATTAGCAAGATGGCCTGTGGAGATCACGGAGATACTTGCTACCAGCTTTCAGACCGTGGGCCCAATGCTGGTTAGCATGGATGCAAGATCTGTGGACTCAAGGACAAGAAGGGAAGGAAGTCTTCAGGTTCTCCTTACGAAATGCACACTAACTACTGATGAAGCCCCAAATAGAAGCATGAGATACACCAAGGTAAAGCTGACGTACGGATTAAAACGCGAAAGAAGAGATCATATGTGTTTATGACAATTTACTCAAGAAACAGATAATATTGTAAGTAATATGAATAATAAAAAGTATTTCTGAACTAAAAAAGGGAAGAATTAACATTAATTGTTCTTGATTATATAATAATGTTGAATAACCTTGTATAAGGAGAGATTTAATTTTGAATGGATCTTACTTTAAGTTACGTGCCAAAAGCTAGAACATGTACAACAAGATATGGAAGGAACCATTAGATCAAATCAATTAAATCGTTGCCTGCGCCTGCTTCCAACATTCACTGAAGAGGCAATACACATCAAAGTGAAGGTCATGTAACTAGTAGTTGTGAGGGATGCTGACCCCAGTCTGAATTTTTGCAGGTAGTGATATAGTCAAGCCCCTTTTCTATTGACTCAAACTTCCCACATAACTCTTCTCTTCAGCCTTGGTGACAATGACTCCATTCTTATTGGCACCCAGTGAATATTCTGCTTCAATATGCCAATAACTAATACGCATTATGCATGCAAACTCAAGAGATTAGAAAACGTTAAGAACCACCCTTATTTCCCCACTCATTCCTGTGTAGATATTCTTTGGTCTTAAAGAAATTCCATCCAATCATATCTCAACTGAAAATGGTTAACATTGGGTGGATGGCAAAGCCAATATCAATATTAGGATAAGCTGCATCAAGGCCCTGCCATCTACTACTTCCAGGAAAAGGTAAACATTACCACCCTTCAGACTCACTGCAATCAGCATTTGCAAAACCCTTAGTAGCATTAAGGAATAACTGTAGAAAAGTAGGGAACAGATGCTTCTTTTCAACTGCACTCAGCCTGAGAAACAGGCTATTATTAGTCACTTCTGCCATCCGTAGCCTCCTTTCTGGAAGAATGTATTTCTGTGAAGAGTTTACAGAGCATGTTCTATGCCAAAAGCTTCTTGGTGCTAGTGATAACCAATACACAATGGATGCAGGGTAGCAATTAAGTGGGCATGGTTACAGGTCATCACACTTTTTTCTAAATTTCAATAAATCAGATTGTTTACATGTGTCAATTGAAAGATAGCTCCAAAAGTCTGTCGGATTCAACACAAAAGGCTTTGCCACCACCCGCAATATCTTACACTATTACTAGCCACATAAAATCTGTAGACCTTAGCAGTAGGTCTGGATGATACAGCTTAAAAAGCAGTCAGCCAGAAACGAAGTTCCTCCTCTGCAACTTGCTTTATGGGCCAAGCAAAAGAATGATCTTTAGTACAAGACCTACTCAGCTTTAACAAAACCCTGGCTGTAGCATTCTGAATGAACTGCAGTTTACAAACTGCTATCTTGGGTACACCATGATAGAGTTACAATAGTCAAGATGCAAGGAAGCAGACAGATTAACGACGGCCACTCTATGTAAGGTAGATAAAATAATTAAAATGATTTTAACAAGAATCTGAAAGACTGGACGAGGTAAGCCAGGGGACAAACATTGCTGTAAGGGGGATGAAATTATTCCTAAAGAGACACAGCACTTTATAGTGTTACAAACATCTGTCCGGCATCTGAGGAAAGGCTTTTACAAAATTATGTAGGAAGTAGATCTTGCAGGGCTCTTACCAGACTCTCTCACAAGACGCAACCCGGTCTATAGGTTAAAATTAATTTAAAACTGTGGCTCATTCGTAGCCAGCGTTAAACACTCAGAGCATAGAAAGAATTAGGTTTGATGAGAATGTATTTATTCACAGAGACACGGAACTGCATAGCGACTGAGATGGACCAATTCCAATTTTTGACAAGGAAGACAGAAGGTCTGATAGCGTAGACTAGAAATCCTTGGCTAAGATGGGGGAGCTTAATTTCTTATTGTGTGATACATGGATTGTGCAGCTCTTATTAGGTGGTTGTCCAATCTTATTTGTTTCTGCTATGCCAGCTTAGCATCAAATCTGTAAGCTCTACAGCAAAACAGTGTAAGACTGCGCAAGATACTTTGTGCAACAGAAAGGTATGCAAATACATTGTCACGTAATGCCATACCAGAGACTTGCTTCCACTGTGAAGTTTACAATACACAAGTACAATATAAAAGGCAAAATTAACGGGGCTGAACAAGACTCCCTTCCATGTACTTGGATCCAACGCCACATGAATCTGTGCTTGTCTTACAGGGCAGATGATTCATCTACTTGGATCAGTGCCATACCTGTGACAATTTCAGTATTGGAAAATAGGATCAGTGAGAAGAAAGCAGAGAGGTAAATGCCTGTCTGTACCTGGAGCGAGCTGCCAGGATGGCCTTGTGTGCAGGTCTTGGGTGACCATCTAACAGTAGAGTGATGTCGCAGAACTCTGTGCCGGAGGCCTCCAGGCATGCCTTCATATCCTGCACCAGTGAGGTACCTGAAACAAGCCAAACACAGGGGAAACGACAGAGAGAACTGAGGTGATTAGTGGGCAAATAAATCAGAAGCAATTATGAACCTGCTCACCAAAACATTCAACCTTATCCTTTGGGGAATGCTTAACAGGGTTGTGGTACATTATAAAAACAAACAAGTGCATCGGGTACATTATGAAAAAAACGAAACACCACATACTGTGGATTAAACCTGTGTAGAGCGCTGCAGGGGGTGCAGATATTCAAGACATCCATATCTTTTATTCAAATGTTTTTTCTTCCCAAGGCACCAGATTGCTTGCTATTGGCTAAGACTTATTCATGTATTCCACCCATCATCTCCGTCTTTCAGTGTAATGTCTTAATTGCTACGGGTTTGCCGAGAAGAGGCCTTGTGACCGCTGTGCTATATGACTCAAGCAGCATCTCAATGAGGAGATAAAATGTGGAAAAAACTGGCCGGGATTGCTTGTGTTTCCATCTAAAGGGGACCTGGCCTAGTAGTTGGTAATGACTGTTTATGCTGAAGGAGGACTGATTTGCATAAGTGGGTCCCTTTCTGGAGTGGCGAGAAGGGCAAAAAAAGAGCATGGACTGGAAAACAGCAGGGATTACCAATGGCTGAGACTCATAAGCGTTCTACCCCCGACCTTTGAGTTTCAGGATTACATACTAAACAGCTGTCAAAGCAAAGACAGACACTTAAACACTAAGCTGAGCATTAACAATAATTACGTGCGTTAGAGGGACAAACCAATTCTCCAAATTGAGCATCAAGAGTCTATCGACATAAGTGCAGAGTTTTTCTGACAGAGTTGTGGCTGGGAAGTACTTGTTAGCCTAGAATATAATCAGTATTCAGATAGAATACTGCAATGCAGGACTGTGTCCTATCTGTGTCAGGTAACGTCTCTGGTGTGCAGGATCTTCTTGATATTTCGAATCTCTACCCTCCGTAAAATGTAATGTGGAAAGATATTCTGACACCTGGTTGCAGGTTGTGAGTAGTGGGGAGCAGGGTGGAGGCATCGGGGGCTCGAGATCTCGCTCTCTATCCAATATCCGATACCTGCTCTGATGAAATGCAGCCCCCATGCCGAAGCATGAAAGCAGTTTGGGACTATTTTGGAACTGGTAGCTATTAGTGCTCTTGGGTCCTGTTGCAGCAGTTGAATGATCCTGTAAGGACTTATGACTTGGGAAGTTAGAGGATATTACGCAATGCTAAGCCATTTCAAACTTTAATAAAATGTGGAAAAAGGGGGTGCCATTCTGCCATGCTGCATCCACTAATTGATAAGCACGTCTCGTTTTCCACAGTATGCATTCAATGGTGACAAGGTTTGCTGCTTCACCGATCCTTATTAAGAGCTTTCAGCCTGTGAGTTCTTTAATTGAGTGCGTTTCTCATTTCAGACGTGATAGGATTTTGCTTTCAGATCTCCAAATTCATAGGATCGGTTTGCGCTGTATGCTCATTTACGATTTGCCAAGATACAATCTGTATGCGTTTTGTGGTTTGTTTGCGATCTGCCAATTTCTTGTCATTTTAATTTGCCCTGGTTCCACCATCAGCAGCAACAGTTTCAGGTACCAGACGTCAGAAGACTAAGAACCAGTCGCAGTACTCGGGAGGTACACGGACCTCAGCCAGTTGCAGCACTTCTATTCCACCGATCTTGATCAGCCGCAGACCTCATGACCTGACCAATGATGTGATGGATGACATTACAAATGACGTCACTGGTGAAATTGCATATCACTGTAACATGACATTATCAATACCATTACTAATGAAACTGTATCATTTCTTTGTTTCGATATGTATGGTTACATAAGGATGTGTTGTTAAGTTCTGTTGCGAGATCAACAATGTTACATTTGAAGGGCAAGTGGTTTGCTTACTAACCATGACTGGCAAATATATGGGGATTCTGTGTTTTGTAGAATGATAGAACTTAACTCGAAACATATGGGAATGTCCTATAAGCAGAAGAAAATTAATAATTTAAAGTTTCAGTGTTTCTTTTTTTATAATTCATATCCCTCTTTTGCTTCCAAACCTGGCTGCACATGCTCTTCAGCTGTATGCACCCTGTGTTCGCATTCTAGACCCAACGCCCTACCTTCATAGCACCAAGCTCTAGTCCCCAGCGTTTGGTCAGCCACACGCCCAGATTCCTCTGCACATAACTTTGGATGACAACCAATGGCTGTGCCTAGTGGGGTTTGGCCATTACATTATTTTGTATCCTGGTCCAATGGTGCTGGGGATATTAATATCAGGATGCAAGACCATCGCCCACCTAGGTGCCGTGCTTCATCATTGGACTCCGCATCATGCTAAGCAGGCAGTGCAATGCGCGGCAGGCCCTTCTTGCAGGGGCACTTTTGGTCAGATCTTTAATATGCCCAGTTTCAGTGAGATAGAGGGGATCGTGGGTGTCACAGAAATATGCTAACATTGTCTGTAGAGAACGCAGCTCCTTTCCTTTTATTTATTCTATAGTGTTCTAGGACAAGATTAAAACAAAAACAAAAAAAACAAAGAGACAAATTGATTGAACATTAATTGTTCCTTTATCCAATAAAATGGTCTACATGTTTCACACCTATCTACCTGTCAAGGTCACTTGGCATTTTTTCAGGGCCGGAAATCGAATGCCCTACTATTTATGTAAGGCATATTGATATTATTTGCCCTCAATCCAAAATCATGTGGCTATGGGTGAAGTAAACCCACAAGTGCAGGGAAATCAGGTAATATTGTGTCTTTGTATCCCTTATGTAGCACTATGAGGACGGTAGGAAGCTGGCTCTCTATTTAGTATACCAAAAAGAGGTATGCTGTGTAAAGAGTCCAGATATTCCTTTAGAAGTGGACAGGGCTTTATTTAAAAATCCCAAGTGGTAGGGTGGTCGAGCAGCTTAGGCTAATCAAAGGGGAGTGTTAAACATGTGGTGCATACACACAGTCATTAAATGAGACACACACATGTACACTAAATAAGGAGATCCACACCAATTTAGAAAAATAACACATTTTTAAATATATTTTGTAACACCAAGAACTTCGTTAATGGGTAAGTACTTTTTAAGTTAGCAATTTTTAAGTATACAGCAAATACACTTGCATTGACTTTAACGTGGTAATGTGATCCTATGGGGAAGAAACATATACTGCATATGGGTATTTAGCAGCAACTTATGGGTCTGTTCTTCTGGACTTAAGGTAGATATGGGGCAAGGTCCAACACACCACCAAAAGGTCACCTTGGTTCATTCTGGGTCGTCTGGGTGCAGAGGTGCCCTGTTAAAGTCAACGGGGATCAGTTCAGTTAGAAAGGTGCTGCTGAAGAGACAGTTTTGTAGTTGCCTGTGAAAACAGGCTGCAGGTGTGGACTGAGGTACCAGCCTGGGCACACCCATAGGTAGGCTCCCCTCTGGAGGGTCTCAGGACCCCGTGGGCACCATTGGTCCACTCCTCCTCAGGCTGTGGAGCTTGGCGCAGTGGTGATTTAAGGCATCTGGTCACGATAGTGAAAAGGCTCTTGCGGTTCCTGCTTTTCCTGCAGATAGAGGCTGCAGGCAGGGACTGGGGAGCCAGTTCGACTAAACCCAAAGTGAGGCTCAGCTCTTGAGGGTCTTTGGGTGCTACAGACCCTGTAAGTTCTTCTGGACTCAGGCTGT
Source organism: Pleurodeles waltl (assembly GCF_031143425.1). Classification (NCBI taxonomy): domain Eukaryota; kingdom Metazoa; phylum Chordata; class Amphibia; order Caudata; family Salamandridae; genus Pleurodeles; species Pleurodeles waltl. Next base: position 738,240,498 of record NC_090450.1, on the reverse strand, counting down.
GGGGCTCGGGTGCAGAGGTCTTTGGTCCAGAAGGTCGTGGCTGTCAGAGGCACTCGGTTTTTAGTGCCTCCAAGATGCAGGGAAGTAGCTCTGCTATTCAATGTGAGATACTGGCTCTTTGGCGAAGTGCTTGTAGTCCCCTCCTATACTTTTGGAGGTTACACAGTGACAGGACGAGTCATCGCAATTGTCGGGAGCAGCAGACAGGCCGATAGGGTTGGCACCAAGTCAGTCGCAGGTCCTCAGTTCTTGCTTCTTCGGCTCTGCTTTGTCCTTCTTCTTCTGTAGTCAGTCGAATCTGAGTTTTGGTGGCAGTGGGCCACCTAACTACTGAATTTAGGGGTGCTGAGGGGAGTGAAGGGTAGTAGCCAATGGGCTCTGTACCCCTAAGGCCACTGCACCCCCTATATGGCCCCTTCCTCTGGGGGTGGGAATAACCTACTCCCAGAGTTCCTAATGCCACCACATACAAGATGGTGGAATTCTTTCTTTCGTGGTCACTTCAGGTAACCCACCCTAGGGGTGTGAATAGCCTGCAAGTAAAACACGTCCCCCCTGCCTAGATGCCGAATTGGCCTGAGGGCTGGGGTGGCATCCTGCAGGTCTCGGGGAAGCCAGACACGCATATGAAAGGCAGTGTGCTTTTTGAAGCTCCCTACCTTGACATGCTAATTTACTAGCTTGCCCTGTGAAGGAGAATGCATTGTTTCTGACCTCTGAGAGCAGAGCAGTAACTCATCTGTGGTGGCAGGCTGGCCAGGACCAGTCAGCCAGCAGATTAGAGGGCTAGTAGATCTCAGAGGGTGCCTCAAAGGTACCCTCTCTATGGGTGCAGGTATTAATAAATCCAACACAGGAATCAGTGTGGGTTCATTAATACGAGGTGTTTGATACCAAACACCATAGGTTTCAGTAAAGCCCATATGTAGCTGGGAAACTCGTTTTGACCAGTGCCCTGTAGGTGCCTTCAGATGACTTCCCTGCTCAACTGTAGTATCTAGCATTGAAACTAGACATTACAGGGGCATATCTGCTCATACAGATATGTCTACAGATGTGCTATAAGGCACTCTGCCTTGGGGCTCCAAGGCCTGCTGTAGGGGTGACTTACTTATAGCTCATGCAATGTCTTTTGGCATGGCACACCAGAGTGTGCCATGTCATGCTGTCAATCATAGCTTGCCCCATGCAATGGCAGTCTGTGTGGAATTTGTGCGTGGGTCCCTTAGGGTGGCATAAGATGTGCTGCAGCCCTTAGGGACCCTCTTTAGTACCCAGGCCCTAGGTACCAGGGGTGCCATTTATTAGGGACTTACAGGGGTACTAAAGTCCATGCCAACTGGGTTACAATTAGACATCACATAGTCTTAAGGAAAGAGCACTGGCACTGAGGTCTAGTTGGCAGGCCTTGGTTCGCTGTCAGAGTCAAAAACCAGCATCTAGTAGCTAAAAATAGAACACAAAGTGGGGGGGACATCTGCAACAAAATTCTAGTTTCCTACAAGGACCATATTTGATGTGCAAACTCAGCACCCGTCTGGTTCAATATCTGCTCAATGAAAGTGTGCTCCCGATCCACACGTGTGCCTGGTCCCCACTATCTCCTCTATCTCACTCAAATTGGGCATATAAAAGATATCCACTTAAGTCCCGCTCTAGGCACTGCACCGCCCGCCCAGCATGCTGAAGCATTAAGTATACAAACCAGTGATGGATGGAATGCTTGAATTAATCTCATCCACTGGTAATCACTCGGGCTACATCCCAATTCATTGTTGTTTTGCACACCATGCCTCCTCAGTTTAGACCCAGCTATATACAAACAGTCTTGATCCTGCTCCAATAGGAACAGTGCAGCCTGAACGGAGGTATAACATATGTGCTTTTTACTTTTATACAGCCTTTTACAACACGCTCTTTTCGTTTTTTAGAGCCTGGGTATATCTCAAATGTAGCCTTCTTTGCCAAGCACGTAAAGAGTAGCATGTCACATGAAACGAGTAAATAATAGGCCAAACTTTATTTAGCATTTCCCTGCAGGCAATTTCTCTAAATATCTGCTGACGCCAGCATTCATGAATAACACCTTGCTGTCTTTCCTGTACACAGTGGCAGATGTTACAAGACTACTTTGCTTCTATGGAACTGAAAAATGCAACGTTCTCATATCATAACCAACCGCTTTTGGTTAATATTTATGATAAATGCCAGAGGAAGGGATTTAGGAGGACCTGAAAGCATGCAACTTGAAATATGTGTTAGTCTAATCAAGATATATTCCTTGTCAGAAATTCTGTTTTTTTTTTTTTTAACGATGACCTGATAGTGGAGGGCATAATTTAATCAATGCTCAAAGAAGTCAAGGAGTCCATCTACTAACAGACAAATTAATCCACTTACCTGAAACTATAACTATAGTAGGCAGTCCTATTTGCCATACCAAACATTTGGCAGCTAACACTGCTGCTCTCTGGGAACCAGCAAGTTTGCTCTTGGTTTGAGGGTACTTTTGAAGGTGGTGAAATTGGGCTAGCACTTCAGGTCCACAAATGTAGCATGAAACCCGTCAGATGTCCCATTCTCCGCTTTGCACAACAAATATTGTTTAGAGATAATAAAATATAGAAATACCTATATCCACTGGTTGGTCAGAGTGCACCCGCACTGGGGGCTGCTGCTTCCGACGGACAATCTCCACAATCAATGGTGCAGACAAACTCTCAAACTCCTTCATCATAATAACCTGATTATAGTGGGACTCCTTCACTACAAAATTTAAGCAGTGCTCCTGGAATCAACAAACAAATAAGGGGAAGAGCATTATCAAGTCAGATAACAATTGAGTCAACCCCCACAAGTAGAAAATACAAGATTTAACATGGCAGCAGAGATGGTCATAATGTCCCCTAAGGCGTCTGTTGTGCCTGCTTAGATGACACACAAAATGAATAAAGGTACTGTTATGGTTACACTGTTACTCTTGCACAGTGTTCAACTTTTAATAAGTTACTGAGGAGAGTACTTATTAAGAGACTTTGCTTTCAGCCTTCAAGCCCTGTTTGGATATGAAACCTCTCAACAATATTTTTTAGTGGACATGGGGTGGGTATGTTAGCCCACATATTGTCCATTACCACCTACCAAGTGTTGTGGACATGAGGGAGAATATCAGAAGATTAAAGAAATTTACATTTTCTAGAACATGAGCTAACAATTTAGAGGCCTGCCACTTACACATTAATATGTACAAATCAGTTTAACAGTAATGCTCAACTGGTACATTTAAACTTTAAAACTTTAAACTAATATGCAAACCATTCCTTTTATGTGCATTGAATAGACTTATGAAACCTCTATCACAAAAATATTTTTTTCCTTTCTATGACCTGAAGATTTGCTTATGCCTCTTTTAGAATCCCAGGAGACTTACTTCATGGAACTAATTGTCTCTGCATTTGTGCTTCTTTTTTTCAAATAATAAATAATATGCCCAATTATGTAACAGAAGAGAAAAAAACACAAGTAGGTTTATTTGAAACCAAAAACGGATGGCTACTTGTCAGTGACACAACAGTTAACTTTGAACCACCTCACGTGAGATGCTACTGCAACAGTTAACTATTCTCGTAGTTTAAAAAATCCTGAATGGCTCATTCAAATTGTGTCTTGAGATTTTAAACCACTACCTCCTGTATTTACTGTTTCCAACATACCAAGACCTTTCCATTCATCATTTCAAGATTATTATTTATTCAATGTGACATAAACTTGTATCATTAAAACTGTCTTCGAAACATATTGTTTTAACAAATGTATTGTGCAAAACAAGCCATTAAAACTAAGTGTAGCTGCATTTAAACGAATCTGTAACACCAATATAACATTATATTTGAACATCAATGATCTTTTAATTGGCACATTATGCCTCAGTATCAAGTAATTGGCAAGCTTTTTCTTTTATTACAAAACATATTTTTTAAATGTTCAATTTCAGTCAATTGCAACATTTTATGTTACAAAAATCTAAATATTCCATCCACTTTTGAGAAGAACATTTGTTCAGTGTTGAAGCAGTTTACAACCTAATGCTCTGGCAAAAAAGCCTCACACTAGATCGTTTGGCTTTGGACAGGAAATGCCCCTGTCAGGCATTCCAATTGCAAGCTTCACATCTGTTTACAAATATATGATAAGCATTTGCAATGCAGTAGGTCTTGCATGTGCAAGAGTTAGAGCTATTAGCGTTGTAATTGACAATGTCTTTTAGTTTTGAGTATAGTGGATGTATGCGGTGTGGAGTCAAATTATGTGGATTGTATTGGAATTGTTAGTTGTGCAACTGTGTGGAGTGGAATTGTGTAGTGTGAAGTATATTTATGTAGTGGGATTATGTTGCATGGTGAATAGATAGGGGTGAGAGCTGCGCAGAATAGATAGAAAGGACGATAGAGAGGGACAGGTAGTTTGTGCAGGAAGTGGTGAATGAACTCGAGACAGAGGAGCAGAAAGAGTGTTGAGAAAGAAGGGAAGAGCAGGCCACAGACACATAAAGAGGGAGGACCTGTGTACGCAGAAGACACCTTAAGAAGAGCTTGGGTTTGAGGGACAGAAACCTTAAAAAGGCACAGGAAAGAAACTGTGCACAGTATGTGTGAGAAGGCAGTACAGAGAGGAGAAAGGGAGTGTGGGGAAGGCATGAGAGGGGGACTGAGAGAAGAGGGAGCAGTGGAAGTGTGTGGGAGATGAGTGGGGCAATAGGTGTGTGGGTGAGAGGTGACATGGTTGTTAGAGGTGCAAGGGAGAGATGATGGATTGGAATTGTTTATTGTGGAACTGTGTGGCATAGAATTGTGTAGTGTGAGGTGTAGTGGAAATATGTGGTATGTCAGTGACATACCTTTGAATGTTGTTTTCTAGAATGACTACTCACGGTACGTTACCAGAGAGAGCAATCATTCACTCTTGTTTCCTAAGCACTTTTGAGCAGAGTGGTCTGGTTTATATGATGCGAAAACAGCTCACCTAGAAAATCTTTTCTTACCAGGTACTTCCCATTAATTAAGCACCACTGGAGAAACAACAAAGAAAGAACAGTTGACAAAACTACTAGAGAGATAGTAAACTGCAAACAATAAAAAAAAGCATCAAGCTAAGATAGAATGAGAGGTGCAACATTCAAAGAGAAATATGATAGCAACAGTAAAGACCAAAGTATGAACCAAAACAGCATCCAAAATGTAAAAAAAAAAAAAAAAAAAAAAAAGAAAGATATTGAAAAAGAAAAGCAATTTCAGTAAGCCAGGGTAAACAGAAATGTAGTAAAGCGAAAATGTGTACAACAAAACTAACTGCCGGACAGATAAGATATTACAATGTAAAATTAAAACAGCAGTTTGAAAGTAAACAGAACAGCTACAACCATCAAACGCTGTATGAAATCTGCCCCAAAATATTTTCACAAGCAAGCTCCACAAAACCCTGTTGACTGTAAGAAAAAACTGTCCATTGCTTATTCAGGCAGTGTAATACTGACTGAAACAGTGTGTGCATAAGAAGACTATAATGATGATTCCCTGTGTAATGGCAAAGACAACACATTGTTGACATTAGTGTTGCTTGGTAGTCCACATGCAAAGCTATAACAATGAGCTGCAAGGAAGGTTCCGCCAAGTAATGGCTTAGCTCCGGACCTTCCTGCATGCTTAGCTCGGTTTGCAATTATGTGGCTGTCCAAATCAGTGGACTTTTATATAAGCATCATACAGAAACAAAATTGATCTGTATTTAAGTATGCAATGCATCCGGTGCACTGCACAGGTGAACTCCAAACTTGTATTTTGTGCACTACAAAAACGTAAATATTTAGCAACGATGTAAATCAGCTCATTCAAAACTGAGTATCAGTATTTGTCGAAAGGCATTGGCAACCCCACAAGGAAGTGAAGATCAAGATGCTAATGAAGAGTGGTATCATAAATGTGTTTCAAATACAATGTACTATTAAATGCCTCAGCGATTACTACAATCAAATAAAATAGAAACAGGTCCTAAAGGAGGGCACTGAAACATTATTGCGTATGCACTGGGTTTCCTTCATGAGAAAAAAAGGTGTCAGCTTCTACAGACAAAAGGTGGCATCCTTTCCTGAGAGGGGTGCCTGTGATGACACAAGCGCAGTCCACCAAACAGAGCATTTCTACTAAGCATCCAACCTGGCAACTGGATCCAGCAGAAGAAAGACAAAATCGAGCTGCCCCAACCATTGTGTTGCACATCCAGTGTCTGTACGGGGCTTGACTGCTCATGTGCTGTATCCATGCACCCCCAATCAGTGGAGCTCACCGTGCATGCAAAACACTACTCCCTACTGCAGCAGGACACAAAACAAGGCAAATATGTAGGTCACAGCGAGCAAGGGTGGCATACACAGATACACACACACATATATATATATTTATATATGGTAAAGCAGTGATTTCCAGCACTGAAGCTGAAGTCAACAAATGCCTGCCAACCCGGGCATAACAGCGCCTAGACAACCTACCCTGCGTCTGCACCTCCCCTGCCTCCCGCAGCATTCGTAGAGCGGGATGGTGGCGGTGTGCCCTGCCTCCCCTGTCACCTAGTCCTGCGCCCTCTGTTGCCAGTGGAAGGCCCGGCTCCCGGGACTCGTGATCCGGTCACATGACCACTCCGGCGCTTTCCTCTTCCCCTCCTTCTCCCTCTTGTGTGCTGCTGTAACAGGAGCCCATTACAAGAAAGGTGCCTGATCTCATGGCTGTCTGAAGCTTTGCCCGACAGCAGTTAACCCTTACACAACGGATAATATAGTGTTTGCTGTTTGACATGAGCAGCATCGATAAAGGAGATTTAATTGAAAAATTAGGGAAAATCATTTTTAGATTTCCCGACAACAGGAATTTTTATTTAATTCAACAAGAGCACATATTTAAGTCTCTGCGGTTGCTGGGGACGTAGTGTGGTGCCATTGGTGCGTCACTCTACAATGAAGTCACTGCGCCCTGCACTAGCTAGAACTCCTTGTGTGAGCTGTGTCGTAAAGCTGTCAGGGGAGGGGGAATGGCACAGACGGCACCAAAGCTGAACAGCCCTGTTTTAAAGGTGAAGAGCCATTTTGAGCTCATAGAAAGCGGGTGTGAACCTTCACGGCTTCCTAAAACAAAGCGCAGCGGGCATGAAGCGGGCATCGTGCAGATAAAAGAAAGGCATGCAACCGTCATGTTTAAACATGAAGCACTTCACCATGAGGGGCGCACCCTGATTAGGGGAAACAGTGTGTTGTAATGGCACTGGGGTACGTGGGAGCGGGCAGCACATGGGAGGAGGAGGTGGGAGGGAGGAACAGTATATTAAAATGTAAGCAGCTAGGCTGCTATGGCGCAGTAACCAAACAGACAAGCAAACAGTAACACGAGCAGGAACCCAAGAAGAAAATAGTGCTCCAAAGAACAGATAAACAACCATAGCGTAATGATCCTGTACTTAGTCCCTGCTCCGTGGGAGGAACGGAATAGAAAAAGGAGGGACAAAGATGCAGGACTGATGACTAGCAAGTAAGGATTTTTAACCGGTTCTGTGCCTTGGACGAGGTGACCTCGTCCAAGGCTACAGTTCCCGTGTGCGCCCCCCCCTGAGCACCTCCCCCCCCAGGCGGGGATGGAAGGGGAAGACCTTCCCCTTCCACCCCCGACCCCCCCGTGACATCAGCACGCGAGCGCGCACTGATTTGTCACAGGGGCCTCCCCCATCGCGCTGGAAGCGCTGCAAAGCATTTCTCTTTCAATCACGTGGGGGAGGCCCGGAGGGGCTTCAAAGGGAAGGAAATGTATTTCCTTCCCTTTGAAGTCTCTCCCAGGGTTTCAAAAGCCGGATTGCCTGCAATCCGGCTTTTGAAACCCCACTAGACACCAGGGATTTATATATATTTTTTTTCCCCAGAAAGTGACAAAAGGGAGCGACCCCTTGGGCAAGGGTCGCTCCCAGGCGGAGGGGGCATTTTTTGTGAAGGCCTTTTCTGCCCCCGGGGGGGGGGGGGGGGGGGGGGGCAGAAACCTATAGGCACCAGGGATAAAAAAAAAAATTGGTTATTTTCATTTTTTTTTTTTTAGGTGGGGAGCGACCCCTTAGGCAAGGGTCGCTCCCCAAGGGGGCAAATTATATTTAGGCCATTTCTAAAAAATGCGCTGGTTTGCTAGGTTTCCCCAGGTGCCGGCTGAGCTACAGGCCAAAATCCACAGGTAGGCACTGTTTTCTATGAAAAAATGTGATGTGTCCACGTTGTGTTTTGGGCCATTTCCTTTCGTGGGCGCTAGTCCTACCCACACAAGCGAGGTATCATTTTTATCGGGAGACTTGGGGGAACGCTGGGTGGAAGGAAATTTGTGCCTCCTCTCAGATTCCAGAACTTTCTGCCACAGTAATTTGAGGAACATGTGTTATTTTAGCCAACTTTTGAGGTTTGCAAAGGATTCTGGGTAACAGAACCTGGTCAGAGCCCCACAAGTCACCCCATCTTGGATTCCCTAGGTCTCTAGTTTTCAGAAATGCACAGGTTTGGTAGGTTTCCCTAGGTGCCGCCTGAGCTAGAGGCCAAAATCTACAGGTAGGCACTTTGCAAAAAACAGCTCTGTTTTCTGTCAAAAAATGGGATGTGTCCACGTTGTGCTTTGGGGCATTTCCTGTCGTGGGCGCTAGGCCTACCCACACAAGTGAGGTATCATTTTTATCGGGAGACTTGGGGAAACAGATTAGCAAAACAAGTGTTATTGCCCCTTGTCTTTCTCTACATTTTTTCCTTCCAAATATAGGAGAGTGTGTAAAAAAGACATCTATTTGAGAAATGCCCTGTAATTCACATGCTAGTATGGTCACCCCGGAATTCAGAGATGTGCAAATAACCACTGCTCCTCAACACCTTATCTTGTGCCCTTTTTGGAAATACAAAGGTTTTCTTGATAGCTATTTTTTACTCTTTATATTTCAGCAAATGAATTGCTGTATACCCGGTATAGAATGAAAACGCACTGCAGGGTGCAGCTCATTTATTGGCTCTGGGTACCTAGGGTTCTTGATGAACCTACAAGCCCTATATATCCCCGCAACCAGAGGAGTCCAGCAGACGTAACGGTATATTGCTTTCGATAATCTGACGTTGCAGGAAAAAGTTACAGAGTAAAACGTAGAGAAAAATTTATGTTTTTTTCACCTCAATTTCACTATTTTTATTTTTCAGCTGTTATTTTCTGTAGGAAACCCTTGTAGGATCTACAAGAAATGACCCCTTGCTGAATTCAGAATTTTGTCTACTTTTCAGAAATGTTTAGGTTTCTGGGATCCAGCATTGGTTTCATGCCCATTTCCGTCACTGACTGGAAGGAGGCTGAAAGCACAAAAAATTGTAAAAATGGGGTATGTCCCAGTAAAATGCCAAATTTGTGTTGAAAAATTGGGTTTTCTGATTCAAGTCTGCCTGTTCCTGAAAGCTGGGAAGCTGGTGAGTTTAGCACCGCAAACCCTTTGTTGATGCCATTTTCAGGGGAAAAACCACAAGCCTTCTTCTGTAGCCACTTTTTCCCATTTCTTTCGAAAAAAAAGAAATTTTCACTGTATTTTGGCTAATTTCTTGGCCTCCTTCAGGGGAACCCACAAGGTCTGGGTACCTCTAGAATCCCTAGGATGTTGGAAAAAAGGACGCAAATTTGGCTTGGTTAGCTTATGTGGACAAAAAGTTATGAGGGCCTAAGCGCGAACTGCCCCAAATAGGCAAAAAAAGGCCTGGCACAGGAGGGGGAAAAGGCCTGGCAGCAAAGGGGTTAAGGGACTCTGCCAGACAAATTAAAAGTAGTGGCGAGCAATGGGCGGAGTTGAACCCCACAAAGCATATACAACAGGTTGCTAAGCAACAACGCAAAAAACGCACAAAGCAGGAAATGCACTGATAAACTTAATAAAGAGAATACCATTAGTGCTACTCTCAAAAGTATATGTGCACCTAAACACAATTTAGATGTTTTAGATGTGCAACAAAAAGTAGTTAACTAACCTATATCAGAAACAGCAACAGTGATATTTTGCACTTGAAAACAGGATTCTATGTCGGGACTGGAGGCGAGGATTATGCTTTCGCTTTCTTCACTTTCTTAACAGCAGTCACTTCATTGCATTAAATAAGAAAACTAAATTTCTGCTGAAAAATTGGGACTTTGGTAAAAGCAAAAAACAGACAAAGCAATGAGCAGTCCATGAATGTCCAATCAAATGGCAGCATCTGCACCATAGGCCTTTACCTCTGACCTCACTCTAGGCTTCTTGCAGCCCAGATTTTTTTCCGCTCTTAAATTTGCACAGAGCATAGTGTTTTGTGACTGGCAACGAGAGTTGTTGAACATTGAGTGTGCATGATTAACGGGCCGCTGGACCTTTTATGCACTCCTGTGCAGCCGGCTGACATTCTTGGTGCTAGCAGACTGCGGTGAAACCCTCTCTCCACCAGATGGTGCTGTAATAGCGTGTTACTCCATGGTGGCGACGTGCGATTTGGAACTCTTATCAAAAGGGGTCCAGAATCGCATGCTGCTTGCCTGAGCCTCTGCTGCCCCTGAAGAGGGATGCTACTTCTATTTGGAGTCTGGACAGGCAATACAACCCTGAGAATTGATGGACTGTGACACTCTTTGATCAAAGGGTCTGTAGTGTTTGCTTGAAGGTACGCGCCCTGGGGTCTGTATTCCTGGTGTTAGGCTGTGAGGGCCTTAGGGGACACTCTCCCAGGCAGGCTTATTTCACCCCTATTCTTGATTTGAAGGTACCAGAGGGTTGGTGTCCCGAGGGCTCAGACTCCTCTAAATGTGTGGCTCTGCCCACCCATACCTCGCTGGCCCCCCACCACCAAACTTTCAGCGCCCCGCGCTGCCCTTACATTTGAAGTGCTTCCTCATTGCACCAAATTGGCAGCACCCATGATGCCCTTACATTTAAAGCTCTTCCTCAAACGCTGGACGCAGGCTTATTCCCACAGCAATCTCACTCCACCTGCCTGTCTTTCTTTGATTCCCCTTAGTCAGTTCTATGGACACTGAGGGAGACTCACAGAGAGACAGCAATCCTTTGGCTTTCCTCCAATGGGATGAGGAGTTCTAAGAGGCAGTATATACCTCTATCTATCAGGTGGTGGAGGAGGCTGTGGCCCCCACGGAGCTACAGTTAGCACAGCAAATTGCGTGCACATATGAAAAATGTCTACTCCAGAGGGTCGCATAGTCCCGGACACCTTTGCTCCTGCCCAGCCCTCGGATACTGATCCAACTCCTGCCAAACACCCTTGTGAAGAGGGGGTTGATCATGGAGCCTTCACGCATCTGAGAAAGGTGTTTTGGGCCAAACACCAGGCTCCCTCTATTGCGCCAGGACTCCAATGAACTGAAAAATGAGTCACCATGCCCTGTCTCCCTTGGGGACAAAGATGATGAGGCCATCCCTTCCAGGCCTTGGCATCCCTCCCCTACTCCCACGGTCACTGATCCTAGTGCCCCTGATGATGGCGAAGACATGCTAGACCCAGAGGAAATCCTACATCCCTAGTCATCTGAGTAGGCCCCTTCCACTAAGGTGGCGAACTACGAGGTGGGAAAGAATAAGCAACTTTAGGGAAGAAAGCCCGTAGTCGCCTCAAAGCAGAGTTCCCTCGACCCTCTCTGAATGCAAAGGTGGCCCTAATTCGGCAACGACACCGGAACTTGAACCCAGAATGGCCACCTTTCTGGCAAAATTAATGAAAGACCTCAAAAAGGGCATAGACTGATCCTACTGGGCATGCCAAGATAAGCTTCTGGACGCCCTTGCTCCTTTTACCAAAATCCTCGACATGGAAGAGGATGCTAAGGCTCCAAGCTCCCTTATCGCCCTGGAGGTCCTCTCCAGTTGGGCACAGCAACTAATGATTTTTATGGACAATGCCAATTGTATGATGCCCAGGGAGCGGCGACGTTCCTTTTTTTAATTAAAGTGGACCCGAAACTTGGGCATCACGCAGATTCTGAGGCAGGGGCTGTGGCCCAAGACAAGCTCTTTGGGGAGCCTTTTATCAAAGAACTGGGAACGTTCGCTAACACCTTTACATCACTGGACAAAGCCTAGTCCTCCATAAAAAGCACCCCCCCCTTGGGTTTTCCGCAGAGCCGGTTGAGCCTGAGGCCGTTCGGTCAGCCAGTCCTTCCCTCAGTATCCTTCCAGAGGGCAAGGCTCCGGGGGTGGCCCGTATCAAGACCAGACCCTTTTTGTTACTTCTACCCGACCTGCGGCAACCCCTTTAGAGGTCGAGGACACACAGGAATCAACACTACCTCCAATTCTGGTGACTGTTCGCCCTTCTTTCCTCAGAAAAGTAGGGGGGCATCTGGCAAATTTTTCCATGTCTGGAAGTCAATCACAAGTGATGCATGGGTCCTGCAGACTTTTCAGGGTCTTAAAATAGTATTTTGGGCTTTCCAAAGACAGGTTGCACCCCCAGATGCCTACAGTTCTCACAGCAAGAAGTGGGGTTGCTGGACGCAGAGGTGGCCGTGCTCCTGGCGAAAGGTGCCATATGCCCTACCACCCCTCATCCTCGTGGCTTCCAAAGCAACCTCTTTCTAGTAAACGAGAACAACGGAGGACAGAGACCAGCAATACTTTTGTGTGAATTCAAAATGAAGGGCATCCACCCCCTTCGAGATGTGTTACACCCTACAGACTGGATGGTCCATTTTGACCTGGAGGATGCTTACTTGGCCATACGGATTTTCCCACCCCACAGGAGACACCTCCAATTCATCTGGAGGCAGCAAATGTTCCCGGTTGCAACTCTCCCCTTTGGCGTTTCCTCTGCTCCGCGGTGCTTCACGAAGGTGCTTAGACCAGTCATGGAGTACCTTCAAGCACAGGGAGTCCGGGTCCACCTCATCATTTTTCATTTTTGATGATATGCTCCTCCTCGCACGAGACCCCCAACAACTGTAGATGGCAGCCAACCTACTAGAAAGCCTAGGCTTCATTGTAAAAAAAGATGTCCTCCCTCCTGGTACCGTCTCAGAGACCAATTTTTCAGGGGTTTGTCAGACTCCACCGAGGCCACCTTGAGCCTTCCATTTCTACTTCTATTTCTATTTCTATTAAGGATTTTATAAAGCGCATGGCTGCCAACAGGCTTCCCAGCGCTACTGCAGAACCAAACAGAAAAGAAACAACCATCAAGAGCCCTATAAAGGAAAAATAATGGTTTTCAGAGATTTCCGAAAGGAGAGTTCAGAGTCTACTGATCGAACTTCAGCCTGGAGATAATTCCACAGTTGAGCTGTCCTGACAGCAAAGGATCTACCTCCCCATCTCGATCTTTGTACCGAGGTATGCAGAATAGGATCTGAGCAGACGTGGGGGAATATAGGGAGTTATAATCTGTTTAAGAAAGGTCGGGCCTCTATTGTGAAGGGCTCGATGAACCAGGCAGGCTGCTTTAAACTTTATACGCTGTTCTACAGGTAACCAATGAAGGGTGGCCAGGGCGGGTTTTGCCGAAGTTTGATTCTGGGTTCCCAGCAGAAGACGGACAGTGGCATTCTGTATTACCTGTAGCCTCCTCAGGACATAGTTAGGGGAGCTCATAAACAAAACGTTGCCATAATCCAAACATGAAAGAATTAAGGCCTGAACAATAAGCCTTTTGGCTAAAAACGAGAGGAAAGGAAAACATTTCCTACAGGTTCTCAGTGCACCAAGGCAAGAGGAGGCTAGTTTCTTTGCATAGCATTCCATTGTAAGTTGAGTGTCCAGCCAGAAACCCAAGTTCTTAATATTGTCTTTTGACGGGGGAAGAGTATTTAGTCCTACTGATGCAAGTAGGGAGGGCAGGGAGGAAAGCAAATGTCCCATCAGCAACACCTCAGTTTTCCCATCATTTAGTTTCAAATTGCTGTCCAGCATCCAACCCGCAATGTCAGAGAGACGAGAAGAGAGGACGGCTGATTGCGAGTTGCTATTAGAGCAGAAAGAAAAGACCAACTGAGTATCGTCCACATCGGAGATAAGAGATAGTCCATATGGTTCAACAGTCTTTGCCAAAGAGGCCATATAGGTATTAAATAACGTAGGACTCAGCGAGGAGCCCTGTGGAACACCACATGTTAAGGAAAAAGTATCTGAATAATGTGACTGATTTACAACTTGAAATGTCCTATGCGAGAGGAAACTTGTCAGCCATTTAAGGCATTTGTCCTCAAAGCCCATTTGAGCGACTCTGTGTAGCAGAAGCTCATGATCCACTGTGTCAAATGCTGCACTCAAATCAAGAATAATAATAGCTGCATAGCCGCCTCCATCTAGATGGTGTCTAGCATCTTCAGTAACAGCTAGGAGGGCCGATTCAGTACTATGAAAAGGTCTGACACCGATCTGGGTATCGTGAAGGCGGTTGTACTTTTCCAGGAAACCTGACACCTGGGAATTCACATGTTTCTCCATAATTTTAGAGGCAATGGGAAGAAGGGCAATAGGTCTAAGATTCTCAAATAAAGCAGGGTCAAGAGTAGGTTTTTTCAGCAATGGCTTGATCACAGCATGTTTCCATTGATGGGGAATGCAACCAGAAGACAAATTATCATGAATAATCCTGGTCAGAACAGGCGTTACAGCTTTTGAACCCTTGACCAGCATACAAGGAGGTGAAGGGTCTAGAGGGGAGCCCGATTTAGTTGAAACGAGGTATTGATGTACCTCCTCTTCTTCAATAGGCTAAAATACTGAGCGAGATGCACAAGGGAATGATCCATCCGACCTCAGGATTCCATTATCTCTATGAGCCGAATTAGACTGATTGACCGAAAGGGAGGCTTGAATGTTAAGTATCTTTTCAAAGAAAAAGCAGGCTAGTTCATTGCTGTGCTCTTTTGAGCCTTCAGTTGAAGTTATCCCTGATGGAAGCTGAGTCATTTCTCTAACAATAGAGAAGATTTCTTTAGGGGAGCCGGAGGACTGTTCACCTTCGCCGCATAATAGGTGGCCTGGGTCGCTTTAAGTTCTACGTCTAGAAGGTGACCAAGATTCAGCAAAAACTTTTGAGAACGCTGCCCCGACAAAGAGTCTCTCTACGATAGATTGCTTGCCTAGTAGGCCTCTTATCGTCCTCCATCCAGGCCATTTTTCTGGGACCCCTGTACTATTGAGCCTTTCAACGATTAAAGGAAACACACCTCAGAAGAGGCCTCACTTACTCCCAATGGGTCAACCTTTCAAACGACATACAGGAGGAGATTCACTGGTGGCTTGGAAGGGGAGAGTGATCTTTGGCTCTGTCCCAGACCTCATTGTAGAATCAGAGTGCCCCAGCCTGACCTGCTGGCGTTGGTGTGGAGATTTCCACACCAAGAGCAGAAATTACACATCAGCAAAACTCCTGGCCGGGTCCTTTGCGGTCCACTCTTGTGTTCTGCTCAAAATGGACAACATTTCGGTGGTCAGGTATATCTATTATCTAATGGGCACTTGATCCAAGGTTCTCTTAGATCACTCCATCCAGGGGCCTTTGCCACTCTTCAGAATCAGTGGTATCCTTTCTTGGTGGACCGGTTTGCCTCTAGGTCTTATCATCAACTTCCCAGATTCTTCAGTTGGAGAACGGATCCTATGGCTACGGACGCATTTCTGTAGGACTGGGAGCCAGAGAAAGGGTATGCATTTTCTCTATCTGCAATGATTACGAGGGTGTCGGCCCAGATCAGGCGCCAGCGGGCGGAGGTTGTTCTGATCACCCTGATTTGGAAGTCTCAAGTTTGGTTTCCAGTTCTTCTGGTACTTTCTTGGGATTTTCCAATCTGTCTCCCCCTATTTCTGACTCTTCTTCTCAACCCAGACCAGATCCTGCGTCAGATGGTGCTGGTGGGGTACCTCCACCTTATGGCACGGTGGATTACAAGGGTTGATGGCTGCTTGCGGGACTTTTTCGACCCAGGCTGAGGACCTCTTGTTAAAGGCATGGTCCGACTGCACCATCAAGCTATACAGCTCTACTTGAACGGGATGGTGCCGTGTGTGCAACGGGGTTGTGATCCCGTGGGCACAGACATGGTTCAAGTCCTAAATTTGTTAATAAGTCTAGCATAGAAGGGTCTTGCATATCATTCCATTAGCCACCTTCCATTAGCCATCTCGTGGGGCCTATCCCAGTGGAAGTGTTCGCGGCAGAATAACATCCCTTTGTGTGCCGTGTTTCACGTGCCATCCCTTTGTCGCTTCCTTCGGATTCACACTATTTGGGCCTTTAGGATGTCAATAAGGTGCTTAATTATTTCCTGTCATGGCAACCCAATAGGCTCCTGTTGAGGAAAGAACTCTTGGTGAAGCTGGCTATGCAGCTCTGCATGATTTCATGCGGAAGGGTCTCAGATGTTTAGACCCTGGATATTACTGGAAGAACTTAATCACCCTCTGGGGTGTCATTTAGTATTAGCAGATGTACTAAATCAAATACTAGGGTCATAGAATACCCGACCTTTCGGGATACTCTTAAGCTATGTGTGGTTCAGTGACTTAAAGCCTATGAGGAGACGTCCGGGGACTTCCGGCCTCCTAGAGAGAGGCAGCTCCTAATCACTCTCAGGAAGCCGCACAAGTGTGTGTCTTTCCCAACCACAGCCTGCTGAGTCTGGTGGGTTATGCAGGAAGTTGGAGTGGCTATCAGAATCCTTGGGGCACATTCCACTAGTGGAGCAATGGCCTCAAAGGTGTTCAGTTTGGGTGCCCGTCTGGAAGATATTATGAATGTGGCCAATTGGTCCTCTGATTCTATCTTTTAAAGGTTCTATTTCAAACCAGTGTTGGGTATGGCTTATCTGTTGGTGAGTAAGCTTTAAACTAGTATAATCCTAGCCTCCGGGCCCGACATAGAATGAAAAATTTACTAGCTATCATAACAGAAAGTTTTAATTCTATTAAGGACTTGGAGGTGAGGATTATCTCACCTGTCGATTACTTATCCGGAAGACCCTCCCGTGACCAGTAAGTATTGATTTATGTTCTTGTTTCTCATGACTATTGTGGGTTTGGGCTCATTAAACGGATACATAGGTCACATACCTTGCTTACTTTATGGCCTTGTCTGTTGGAATTCTCTTGGTAACTCTCCTCTTTTTCCAGGGACAGAAACTGGGAAACAAGACTGGTGAGGAAAGGGTTATGGAGTGACTCGCGCGACTAAAGAGGCACTAAGGACAGAGGCAAAGAACTATGGTGCAGATGCTGCCATCTGATTGGATATTCATGGACTGCTCATTTTATTGTTTGTTTTATTATCTCACCAATTCCCAGTGTTTCATGGGAAATGTGATTTTCTTATCTAATGCAATGAAGTGGCTGCTGTTAATAAAGTGAAGAAAGCATAAAGCATAATCCTCGCATCCGAGTCGTCAATAAAAATAGAAACTTTCCATTTCGATAGCTAGGAAATATTTCATTTGTTCACACAGGAATCTCTCCAGTAGGATGGAATCTATTAATAGGGATAAGTTTGTATGTTTACATACAAAGGTTGATAAATATTGCTAAAGATGCAAGTAGTTCCAACACTGAAAACACTTATATTTTCACTCTTGTGAAGGGAAGAACTAAATGTGTTGGTAGGTACTGTAAGGGAATTCTCACAAAAAGAATTTAGTTGTAGGCAAGAGCTTCTCCACAGGGAAAAAAGTTTTAATGAAAAACAAAGAAATGAAAAAAAAAAAAATCACATCACATTTATGTGTGGGGAAATGTGCACCTGTCAAATTTCAGTACGCAATTACCCCAAACAATCGGCAATAGTCACTGATACACAGGAATTCTAACATGATTCCTAAAAAGATAGAAATGTGTTCCAAACACAGCAGTAGCCCTACGGGAGCAAATTTAAGCTGATTAATAATTATGCCATTTCTCAGGTTTTTATGAGTAATGCAAAGAAGAAAGCAATCTCCTTCCATTTCTCATCTACAGGTTTTGTGATGTATGACATGGGATTTACCTTTAGTTGGTCCAGCTGTAGCTTGTTGGCGTTTTCACACACAATGAGGACATTCTGGAGGTCAACAGAGGCTTCAATGTACTGCAGGCAGAGCTGCTCCAGTCTGGAGAGGTGAAAGTGCAGCGCCAGCTTGTAAACATCCATGATAAGGAGAACATCCTGAACATGGCCTGGGGATCAGAAAGCACAACTCAAAAACATGTATATCTGGACATACCTCTTTACTGGCAAAGCGTGATCTGGACTGGCATCAACAGGTCAGTGTGGTACATTCCAAAAAGTGAATAATCTTTTTACAGTTTTTTCTTTTCGATTTTACATGAGCACAGCAATCGTTAATTTGTTTTAGAGGACTTTATTTGTTGCTCTGGATAAATCAAACAATCCATTAAAATCTCAAACAACATGTTAGATGTCTGAAATATAAAAAAATACTGGTATTATCTAGAAGTATCAGACACCAAATATAATGCAGCAGCAATGGTTTATTATCTAAGAAATCTACGCTGGACTTGAAATTTTGACCTCTTGATTCAAAAGCACTTAATTCCCCGTGCTAAATCTGTTCTCATGAACTTTAAATAAGAAATAGTAATTCGACTACTCTATATTTCTGATACTAGTCCAATGTTTCTCCAATCTGAATCTCAGTGATAAGTCTTCAGCTTCCCCTAGATGTACCAAATTTCATAGCTGCAACCTTGATTGTACTTGCTTACATTACGTTCCTACATCATAAAAAGCAATCCTGAGCAGGATACACAAACAAATACTTAAAAACGGAGTTATGGTTGTGGCTCAAACACAACAGAAGCCCAACATGCTTTGCCCACCCCCTTAACTTTTTTTCTGCTGAACATCCCCTGATGCAAATCTGATGAAAATCTGCACGAAATTGGTATGCAGTAGCTTAGTTAAATAAGGTAGTGATTTGACACATTTCGTGCAATCGTAGGCAATTAGAAAATGCTTTTACAATGGTAAGTGTGGCTGGACCATCATTATGCAATGATATATATCTATGTTTTTTTAAGTACAACTCACAATTGGTCTGAATCACTATACCTGTAAGTACACCCGAACCTAATTTTGTCAACTAAATTTGATTATGATTTGCTATCTGTCAATAACATTACACAGCAGTGATTTGCTAATTATGCTAAAGAGAAACCAATCATTGTGTGTTTACTGGACATAATTACAACTGGAGATGATGTGCTAACTAGTTGTAATGTTAAGAGTCTAAAATGGACAATGTTAACTAATCATGATGTGCTTTCTGCGCATACTATACATCACTTAAAAATTTGCTGAAGGACCATAATCGAAGATGATTTGCAAGTGCTCAGTGGGCATAAATAAACTTGGAGAAAATTTGCTAACTTAACACAGTGAGTTTTGTCAATAAAGTACAAACTGGACGTAATGTACCTTGTCATGAATTTCATGATATACCAGCTGCACCTCAGCGGCCTCCTTGACTAAGCGTCTGTTTGCCTACTTGTCTGTTAATTTTTGTTGCTGAAAATTAATTTTGGGTGGTGAAGGTTAGGTGACTGCATTTACAATAACTCCATATTGAGTGTGACGGTAGAGTGAGGTATCTCAGGGAACTGGGAACTACAAAGTGGCACAAGGAGTGGATGTTAATTGATTTTCCCTGCTTTTTCACTCACTGGGGACAGAACACTGGGTTCTTTTCAGGATGATCTATCTAACATGCACAAACCACTACAGACAAAGCCTTCACTGTACTGGAACAAATGCATAGATTTGGCTTGGTCTCTGGTTTATAGCTACAATCAGTACTGTCATTGTATTTACTGCTGCCAAGCGGAGGATGAGCAAGAATACCAGCCTCCGCCTCGTCTGTGTCATTGTTCATGTATTTGCATATTCAAGTCAATCCCTCCGAAAGACTACTTCTGAAAGGAACACACTATGTGCGCCTTCCTCAACCTACACAAATTTGGTGACATTTGTGACATTCAAGTGAAGGCTATCTTGGTCAATTAAAGGCAAAGAGAATTTGGAAAAAATGGCCGTCATCCCTACGCACCCTACTTTTAAGAAAAAGGCAAGTAATCAGTAACTACAATCCTCAACTATTGGTGTAGTTCATAGATTATATGCTTGAATTGTTCCAGGTGAACATAGTAGTGATGTAGCCCATCTACATTTCTGTTAGGCTTTCCTTGTAGCCAGTCAGCCTGCTGGACATAGACAACTACTCCCTCTAGAGATCACAATACCTAAGCTGTTCATAACACATCTGTCTGTTTAAGTTAATGATAGACTGTCCATTTTTTTAGGGGGTGACTGAAGGTAGGAAGATAATCTGAGAAATAACACAAGGCTGGAGTTGCAGTTACCTGTCTTTTATCTCTAATGCGTGGTATCTTTCACAGTTTCACAGGCTTGAAATAAGATTATCAAGCAGAGCTATAGGGAAAGTGATGGTGAAATGAGGATTACTTTAGTAAAACCGATTTTTTAGTACTGCCTTTCTTCAAGCAGTAGTACTTTGCAAATATCTCGCACTACACTGTATGGCTGCTTTGCAGATGTCCAGGAGCAGAACTCCAGCAGGTGTATCAAATAGCTGCGGTGTCATTGGTAGAATATGTTAATACGTTTCAACAGAGTGGCTGATTGACTTGTGTTACACTGTAATGCAGACTACAATCTAATGAACAATACTATACATTTGTACTGCTTGGCCTCTCCTGTGATGATCAGCCTAAACTCCTCGATATGGTCAGAAACAGTCATCATGGGAGCGGGCTGTAAGGAAAAGGTCCCTGATCATCATATTGAAAACACCCACCCCAGGCCTCAAAATCACTTTTGTGTTAAAAAGAGCAGGTATTTCTGGTTTGATAGGGTAACTATCACAGACTAGGGAGAAGTCCATAATCTAGCAAAGCTTGGTCAAACTGCTAACTGCAGTTTGGGAAACTAATTCCCATCGCATATGTGTGTCTGCTGTATGGTTTGATAAGCAAAGCAGGAAATGGAAAGGGACCTGGTGTCACCTTGTGATGTGGGGATTTGATGTACACGCTTTATCTACCCATCTCTAGTAAGAGTAACATTGCTGGTTGAGGGGTATTCCCTCTGGTAATCTTTCTGGATTTGCAAGGTTGCCAATGGACCTCTCTTTTAACAAGTCATTGATGAGGTAATAGCATGTAATGGGACACACTTTCCAGTTGCCAAGGCCTGTATCGTTGATGCAGAGGTAGTTGGAAAGAGAGGATGCAAAGGCAGCAAGTCTCTGCCCCCTTTGATCCACAATGGACGTAGATTTCTCGAGTTTTGGGATCTTTTTAGAAGTTTATTTTGGAACAGTTAGGGTAGAATCAATAAAGGTCTTGTTAAGTGTGGGGTATTTGATGCAGCTTCGTGTGTCAGAATGGGTAGCCTGTCTGCACAAATCAGAGACTGCATACATTCACAGAATTCACAGACTAGCAAAGGCAGTGGGTGGATCAGGACAAAATTCCCAAATGAAGGCAAGTAAACAACTACTGTGGGCAAGATTTGATCTATGATGTGATAATAAAAGTACTAATCTAAATGGAATTCTTGCCAACCTCAAATTGATTTAGGCTGCAAGACGTGGACACTTATACACACAATGTTTCACAGAATAGCAAATTCAAATACTTCTGAACACACAGTATGTGCCAGACCCAAGTAGTTTTGGACAAGATGAAAACTTGACACTCCAGTCATGTGGCAAATATCAGTTTGGTAAAGATAACGTTCCTAAATGGAACTAAGGAGCAGCACGATATTTCTGACTGAAAATCCCAGATAAATCAACTGCATTATATTCATGACCCCAATGATCTTATTAAAAAAAAAAAAAAAAAAAAAAAAAAAAGCATTTCTATGTCCTCAAGGTCTCTGTTAAGTGGCCTGCAGACAAATATATGGCTCACCTCTTCTATCCACGATACTACTAGGAAAAACCACCTCACCCCGCAACTAAGGGTGAGATGGGGTCATGAATAGTCAAAATACAGTAAATGGCTGACCCGTGACCTGCAAAACGCTGCCCTCAATTCAGATCTGAAAATTAGTTTTACCCCATCATCTGTTATTCTCATAAATGTTGGCTAATCAACATATATCATCTACACCAGCAGTGGTAGTTAATCTGGAAGCTATATGAGGTTGTACTTACTAGACCAATGTATTATACGAAGCTATGCCTATCTGTCAATGTGATATGCTGATAAAATATATTTAAAAAACATAGTGCGCTACCTACATATAATGCAAACTGGCAACGATATTCTAGGTGGGCATAATAGAAAGTTGCTGTAATGTGATAGCCGGCAGAATGAAAATTAGCCATCTTGTGTTAATTGGATAAAACGGAAACTGTCACTGATGAAACAAACACCATATTTTTGGACATTTCTGCAAGCGAATAGCCAATGTAGGGCCAGCTGGACGAGAAGCCCTTTGGAAGACCAGATATTGTAAGTTTACCTACTGGGCTGGTAGACAGTGAATGACTTTGGTATGAAGCTCAAGACAGTGAAGAACCCACATATAACTGTGAAATACAAATATAAAAAAACGACTACAATCTATTCACATAAACATTCGCTTCCTTATTGAGAGATAATGCCACTCATTTGAAACTGCTAGAAGGATGTCCTTTACCTAAATGTAATGCAAAGAAAGGCAAACTGTTTGTGAAGACATGGAGAATCTTGTTGTGAAGTGGGTGTTAAAAACCTGACATACAAAAACATTGATAGGAACAATATATGTTTCAGCCCATGCTAATATTTTTGGAGAAACAAAGCAACACACCAGTAACATATATACATTAGAACCTCTCCAATTTAGTTTTCAAAAATGTAAAATGAGCTTAAAGGAACACATTTGCAAGATGTATAATGAAAATGTCACTTACCCAGTGTACATCTGTTCGTGGCATCAGTCGCTGAGATTCACATGGTATGCATGAGCTCGCCATCTGGTGTTGGGTCGGAGTGTTACAAGTTGTTTTTCTTCGAAGAAGTGTTTTCGAGTCACGGGACCGAGTGACTCCACCTTCTGTGCTCATTGCGCATGGGCGTCGACTCCATCTTCGATTGTTTTCCCCGCAGAGGGTGAGGTAGGAGTTGTACTATAGTAATAGTGCCCGCGCAATGAAAAATGTAAGTATGTACCTATTAAAGGATTAAGTAATATATATACAAATGTACAAAATTGAAGGTAACTTCTGAACTGCTACAGGCTTCCGGGGAGGTGGGTGGGTCCATGTGAATCTCAGCGACTGATGCCACGAACAGATGTACACTGGGTAAGTGACATTTTCAGTTCGATGGCATCTGTCGCTGTAGATACACATGGTATGCATAGACTAGTAAGCAGTTAGTTCCCCATAAGCGGTGGTTTAGCCTGTAGGAGTAGAAGTTGTCTGAAATAGAGTTCTTAATACAGCTTGACCTACTGTAGCTTGTTGTGCGGATAGCACATCTATACAGTAGTGTTTGGTGAATGTGTGAGGCGTAGACCAAGAGGCTGCCTTACATATTTCTTGCATTGGGATGTTTCCTAAAAAGGCCATTGAAGCACCTTTTTTCCTTGTTGAATGTGCCCTGGGAGTAATGGGCAGTTGTCTTTTTGCTTTAAGGTAGCAGATTTGGATGCATTTAACTATCCATCTGGCTATACCTTGTTTTGATATTGGGTTACCTGCATGAGGTTTTTGGAATGCAATAAATAGCTGTTTAGTTTTTCTGATGTTCTTCGTTCTGTCAATGTAGTACATTAATGCTCTTTTGACATCTAATGTATGTAGTGCTCTTTCAGCCACAGAATCTGGCTGTGGGAAGAATACTGGTAGTTCTACCGTTTGATTTAGATGGAATGGAGAAATAACTTTTGGTAAAAATTTTGGATTAGGTCGTAGGACGACCTTATTTTTATGTATTTGTATAAAAGGCTCTTGTGTTGTGAACGCTTGAATTTCACTTACTCTTCTTAGAGATGTAATGGCGATGAGAAAGGCAACTTTCCAGGTGAGGAATTGTATTCCGCAAGAATGCATGGGTTCGAAAGGTGGGCCCATGAGTCTTGTTAGAACCACGTTTAGGTTCCATGAAGGAACAGGTGGTGTTCTTGGTGGTATAATTCTTTTAAGCCCTTCTATGAATGCTTTGATAACTGGTATCCTATACAAGGAAGTTGAATATGTAGTTTGCAGGTATGCAGATATTGCTGCAAGGTGTATTTTAATAGAAGAGAAGGCTAGCTTTGCTTTTTGTAAATGGAGCAAGTAATTTACTATATGTTTTGGAGTTGCCTCTAGTGGTTGTATCTGATTATGATGGCAGTACCAAACAAATCTTTTCCACTTACTTGCGTAGCAGTGTCTAGTGGATGGCCTTCTGGCCTGCTTTATGACTTCCATACACTCTTGGCTAAGTTGTAAGTGTCCGAATTCTAGGATTTCAGGAGCCAGATTGCTAGATTCAGCGATGCTGGGTCCGGGTGTCTGATCTGTTGGTTGTGTTGCGTTAACAGATCTGGTTTGTTGGGCAGTTTGATGTGTGGTACTACAGACAGATCTAGCAGTGTTGTGTACCAGGGTTGTCTTGCCCACGTTGGTGCTATTAAAATGAGTTTGAGTTTGTTTTGACTCAATTTGTTTACTAGGTAAGGAAGGAGAGGGAGAGGAGGAAAAGCGTAAGCAAATATTCCTGACCAGTTCATCCATAGGGCATTGCCTTGGGATTGCTTGTGTGGGTATCTGGACGCGAAGTTTTTGCATTTTGCGTTCTCTTTTGTTGCAAATAAGTCTATTTGTGGTGTTCCCCAGAGTGTGAAGTAGGTGTTCAGAATTTGTGGGTGGATTTCCCATTCGTGGACTTGCTGGTGATCTCGAGAGAGATTGTCTGCCAGCTGATTCTGGATCCCCGGAATAAACTGTGCTATTAGACCAATTTGATGGTGGATTGCCCACTTCCATATTTTTTGAGCTAACAAGCTTAACTGCGTTGAATGTGTTCCTCCTTGTTTGTTTAGATAATACATCGTTGTCATGTTGTCTGTTTTGACAAGGATGTATTTGTGGGTTATGATTGGTTGGAAAGCTTTTAGTGCTTGAAAAACTGCTAATAATTCTAGATGATTTATATGCAGTTTTGTTTGATGTATGTTCCATTGTCCTCTTATGTTGTGTTGATTGAGATGTGCTCCCCACCCTGTCATGGAAGCATCTGTTGTTATTACGTACTGTGGCACTGGGTCTTGGAAAGGCCGCCCTATGTTTAAATTTATACTGTTCCACCATAGAAGCGATAGGTAAGTTTGGCGGTCTAGCAACACCAGATCTAGAAGGTGACCCTGTGCTTGAGACCACTGTGAGGCTAGGCACTGTTGTAAGGGCCTCATGTGCAGTCTTGCGTTTGGGACAATGGCTATGCATGAGGACATCATGCCTAGGAGCTGTAGTATTGTTCTTGCTTGTATTGTTTGGTTTGGAGACATGTGTTGAATGACCCTGTTGAAATTGTGGATCCTTTGTGGAGTTGGCGTTGCTACTCCTTTTGTCGTGTCTATTATGGCTCCTAGATATTGCTGTACTTTGCTTGGCAGAATGTTTGATTTTGCAAAGTTGACGGTGAACCCTAGATTGTAGAGGGTTTGTATGACTTGATTTGTGTGGTTTGAGCATTGTGTGAGCGAACTGGTTTTGATTAGCCAGTCGTCTAGATACGGGAACACATGTATTTGCTGCCTTCTGATGTGTGCAGCGACTACTGCTAGGCATTTTGTGAATACTCTTGGAGCGGTTGTTAAACCAAAAGGCAATACTTTGAATTGGTAATGTATTCCTTTGAATACAAACCTTAGATATTTCCTGTGTGATTGATGTATTGGTATATGGAAATATGCGTCCTTGAGGTCTAGGGTTGTCATGTAGTCGTGTTTTCTGAGCAATGGTAACACTTCTTGTAGTGTGACCATGTGAAAGTGGTCTGATTTGATGAATGTGTTTACTACCCTGAGGTCTAGAATTGGTCTCAGTGTTTCGTCCTTTTTTGGTATCAAGAAGTACAGTGAATAAACTCCTGTGTTTATTTGTGTGCTTGGTACTAATTCTATTGCATTTTTTTGCAGTAGTGCTTGAACTTCTATCTCTAGAAGCTGTGAATGGTATTTTGATAAATTTTGTGATTTTGGTGGTATGTCTGGAGGGAATTGCATGAATTCTATGCAATACCCATGTTGGATAATTGCTAGGACCCATGTGTCTGTAGTTATTTTGTCCCATGCTTCGTAATATTGATGTATCCTCCCCCCCACTGGTGTTGTGTGGGAGGGGTGAGTGACGTGTGAGTCACTGCTTGTTGGTAGTGGTTTTGGGGCTTTGAAATCTTCCTCTATTCCTAGGAAATTGCCCCCCTCTATACTGGCCCCGAAAACCTCCCCTGTACTGTCCCTGGTAGGTGGGCGGTGCGGACTGTGAGGTGCTAGCTTGTGTGGCCTGACCCCGAAACCCTCCTCTAAAAGGTGTTTTGCGGAAGGTGTTATAAGATCCTCTGCTCTGCGGGGAGTAGAGTGCGCCCATGGCCTTGGCAGTGTCAGTGTCCTTCTTGAGCTTTTCTATAGCTGTGTCGACCTCCGGACCGAACAGGAGTTTCTCGTTTACTGGCATGTTAAGCACTGCCTGCTGAATTTCTGGCTTGAATCCAGACGTTCTGAGCCATGCGTGCCTACGGATGGTAACCGACGTATTAATGGTTCTTGCGGCCGTGTCTGCTGCATCCATGGAGGAGCGTATTTGATTGTTGGAAATGTTTTGACCCTCCTCAACAACCTGTTTTGCTCTTTTTTGCAGATCTTTTGGGAGATGTTCAATGAGATGCTGCATCTCATCCCAGTGGGCTCTGTCGTATCGCGCTAGCAGCGCTTGTGAATTTGCGATGCGCCACTGGTTTGCTGCTTGGACAGCAACCCTCTTCCCGGCTGCATCGAACTTCCTACTTTCTTTATCTGGGGGAGGTGCATCCCCAGAAGTGTGTGAGTTTGCCCGTTTTCTGGCAGCCCCTACCACCACAGAGTCTGGTGGCAGCTGAGAGGTGATGAATACGGGGTCCGTAGGAGGCGCCTTATACTTTTTGTCCACCCTAGGCGTCACTGCCCTACTTTTAACTGGCTCCTTGAAAATGTCCTTTGCATGGCGTAGCATGCCTGGGAGCATCGGCAGGCTTTGGTAGGAGCTGTGGGTTGAGGAGAGGGTGTTAAATAAAAAATCATCCTCTACTTGTTCCGAGTGTAGTTCCACATTATGGAATAGTGCTGCTCTAGCCACCACTTGTGAGTAGGCTGTGCTGTCTTCCGGTGGTGATGGCCTAGTTGGGTATGTGTCTGGGCTGTTATCAGACACTGGTGCGTCGTACAAGTCCCACGCATCCTGATCTTGGTCATCGTGGCTCATGGCGGTGTGAGCTGGCGAATGTGACGGGGTGTAAGTTGGCGAAGCCGGAGTTACAGGTGGAGGCGAGGGAGGAGGTGTTACCTTTTGTGCTGTTTGTTGCTGAGGAGTAAACTGAAGCGTTCTCTTTCGTTTGACAGGTGGAAGGGTACTGATCTTCCCAGTCCCCTGCTGAATAAAGATACGCTTTTGCGTGTGATCCACGTCAGTGGATTGCAGTTCTTGTTCAAATCTATGTTTCTTCATTTGAGAAGACATAGAATGCTCTTCAGTGTAGGAGCCAGAAACAGGGTCTGATGTCGCTTTTTTCGGCTCCGAAAACCCTGTCGATTGTTTTTTCGGCTCCGAGGTAACCTTCCTCTTTTTCTGTGCCGAAAATTCTGGGCCTCTATGGTCTTCGGCGCCACTGTCTCGGCGTCGATCCGTGTCGACACCGAACTCTCGGTGTCGATGCTTCTGTTTAGCACTCTCTCGGTCTCGAGGAGGCTGCGTGCCGGTGTCTCGACCGGAGTCGGACGATCTCGACACTGAATGGGCCTTTTTCGGTGCCGATTGTTGGTCACCGAGAATTTGGGTGGAGCCATGGCCGGTTGGCAGTGGCGTCCCCTGGGCCTTCTTTCCTTTTTTAAGGTTTGATCTCGACGTCTTACTCACAGTTCTTGTAGAGTGTAGCTCGTCGGAGTCTGAATCCTGGATGGAAAAGGATTCCTCCTGTTCCTCTTCTGTCTCGAACTGTCGACGCTCTTTTGGCGTGGACGCCATCTGCAGTCTTCTCGCTCGACGGTCGCGCAGAGTTTTTCGGGACCGGAACGCCCGACAGGCCTCACAGGATTCTTCGCTGTGCTCGGGTGACAGGCACAGATTACAGACCGAGTGTAGGTCCGTATAAGGATATTTGTTGTGGCATTCGGGGCAGAATCGAAACGGGGTCCGTTCCATCGGCGTTGTCCTCCACGCGGTCGGGCCGACTAGGCCCCGACGGGGTGCCGAAATCTACCCCGAAGGGCACCGAAGCGCTTCGATGTTCAACGCGTCGTCGTATGTGTCTATCTCTAACCGGATCGCAACGATACCGTCGAAAATCTTCCGTCTTCAGCTATCTTTCCGTTCCGAAACTCGGAGCGACAGGAACACGTCCGAACCCGATGGCGGAAAGAAAACAATCGAAGATGGAGTCGACGCCCATGCGCAATGAGCACAGAAGGTGGAGTCACTCGGTCCCGTGACTCGAAAACACTTCTTCGAAGAAAAACAACTTGTAACACTCCGACCCAACACCAGATGGCGAGCTCATGCATACCATGTGTATCTACAGCGACAGATGCCATCGAACACATAATAACTGGCTGAATGGACCACTATTTGTTCTCCGTAGAAGGGTGACAATATGTTCTACTATTCTGTGACTAAACAGCAAAAAGGCATTTTACCCTATAAAATTCAACGCAAATACTTATTGAAATAATACTCTCTAGTAAGCCACTCTGTTAAAAAAGCAATTTAGCCACAGGAAAGCACCTCATTCTGTACACTTGCACCTCTTGTTTCCATAGGAGAGAGCTTGGTTTCACTTAAGAGTCTACAAATGCAGAAAGGCATCCTCTCTAGACAGAGCAAGACCAGCAGAATGTTCTATTGATGTTGGAGTGCTCACCTTTGCGTGGGTATTTGATTTTGTCTGTGTACAGGAACTGCATAAGGACTTCAAACGGCTGTGCTTCTGCATCACGTATAACCACTTCGAGCATGGGTTGCACCACGGAAACCTTAACATTACTTCCCGCTGCCTCCTGCTTCTGGGATAAATTCTGGCTCTCGTCTTCCAACTCCTGTTTTAATTTCTAAATGGATAATTGTTTAGAAAAAGATCCAATGGTTCCATTTTCTTGCCCACTTCTTGACATAAAAGACCCTTCCCCTAAAATGCATACAATTAGTGCACACCCCTGAGAACAAACGCAAGACTTTGCAAAAGAGAGCATAACTCAGTTTATGTGCTCACAACCTATGGGAAGCCAACAGGATAATGTCTTACTTTCTGGCTGTAGCTGGTATTCGTCCTCCAAAATGGTTATTAAGAGTGCTTTACAAAGACCAGATAAAATGAGAACTGAGTGCCAGAAGCATTATGGGAAAAAACACACATTGGTGAAAATAAAGAAAATAGGGGCAGGGAAAGAGAAGGCTGTTAAAAAGGGGATGAGACTGGTACAAAACAGTAGTTAATTAACACAGTTCTGATGAATTCAGTGATGATTAAAGAGCAAAGTAGACAATCTCTCTACCCAGAAATTTTATTTTGTATTTCGTTGCACATTATAAAGGGAAACACATGATACACTTACTTGCTTTAGTCTCTCCCTCGCCTGGATTATTTTTCTCCGGAGCCAGCTACATCGTGCCGTGACAAGGGCTATGTGCCCTTTAACACGTTCTTCCTTCTGCCAGTGGAGAGACAGGATTCAGAAATGCCCATGTTTAAAAGGTATACAGTGTTGCATTCGGCAGAGAGGGATGATGATGGTGGAAGACAAAGGGGTTCAGTGAGGAAGTTTTTCTTATACTACTTTTAGCAATCGTATGCATCAAAGAGCACAAAGCCATTTGAAACTGTACAATAAGGAAGGACAAATTCTATGTTGAGGTGCCTGGTCTTTGAGCATCAATATCAAACAATTTATCTTGGGCAATCATTAGACTCAGAAAGTGACTTACTGAACAGTGCCTTCCTAGTAATGTCACATGAATGTGAAGAAAGAATTTACTTGTAATGATGATCCATGTGACTTAAAGTAAGTTGTTTCACAACCTGGCCTTCTCCAGGATGTGAGGACAAAGTGTAGAAGCCAAAAATGTACAGAAATTAAATAACACAAGGTTCAATTTACATTGATACTTTGTAATTAGAACATATTGAGAAACCAGTCACAAAAAGGTGGCCTAAAAGTTACTCAAAAGTTCACTCACTTCTCCTAGAATAAACTCTAAATCGCAGAACTGACGATTTTCCCACAGCCGTCCATAATCATCATGTAAAGTGCATTTTGGGTAACAAGAAAACTGGAAGAAAATAAAAATAAAAAAACAGGTATAAGTTGCGTTGATGAACAAGAACCATTGGAATTCAGTAAAGTCTGTAAACAATTCTACATCTTGGGATAAAATGTGATTTTAAAAAAGTACCCCTTTACTAGTCAAATTTAGGAATCTATTCAACTCATCGAGATTGTCTTGCTAACTATCTATGAGAGGTGCCAAATTAAGTTCTCAGCTCCTATGCTTGTCTAATGCAATCTATATTTGAAACAGTCTATGTGGATCTGTATTTTATACTTCCAACTTGTGGCTATGGGACTCACCTGATTGGGCATAACAATGATTCGTCCCACTAGACCCTAGCTGTGCTATATTTGTCCAAGATTTCCAGGACTTTCTGGCCCATCCAACAAGGGTATAAGAGGGAAACAAGTATGCCACCTGGTACACGGAAACCTGGTCCTCTGTTCACTTCTCCACTGGAAGCTCTGGCGATCTATTCTAATTTAGGCAGATACTGGTTCAATTTACAAAGCGAATAACAGAGGTGACACATGGTAACCCTATTCTATACCTATCTCAGGGCTGAAACAGAACAGCTGAGAAGGACTTAGGCACATGGTGTAAAGTACAACATATTAAGATGTTTCAGGAAAGAAGGGCCAAAAAACATCTTGCACAGAACCTGATAAAGGAAGTCCCAGCTGAGAGAATCAAAGTTGTTTAGATATAAACCACGAGAGCCTAGAAATTCCAGTGGCCTGGTCAGAGAAAGCTGCACCCTTCTCCGACAAGGATGCATACCTTTTCCTGGGATAAAGTTATTCTGGTCTGCAAGTACTAATGAAGTGATTACCTTAATGAGTCTATTTGCAAAAATTACGATGTGGCCTCACAATTAATAGGAGAGATAGAACAATAGGATGAGCATTGGTCTAGCAACCGACCCGTATTTAAGAGACTCGTAGCCCTGCGCAGATTGTTTGGCAGGGTGATTTTTTGTGGTGATTCACTGAACATATTTAAGAGATGGGGAGCCACAAGTGAGGTGTAGTTGTAAAATTCGAGTGGGAAGTCATTTTGGCCTGGTGTTTTGCCTGGCTGCATGACCTTCATTGTTTCTGATACTTCCTCTAATGTTAGACAGACCTTAAGGTCATCATGAGCTATGTCCTCCCCGCCCCAACAGTCTATTGGGAGATCAAGTAAGAATGGTGCTGTGACCTCTATTCCATCTGGGGAGTGGGTGAGTGGTAAGCAGGATTTTTTAATAACAACTACAGGGGTCTCCGTAACTTACTCACCATCCCCATTGTAAATAGCTGCCACAAGTCTTAGTTCTCAATAGCTGGTGGATGGCTGGCCAGAAGTGGTACCTCTGTGAAAGCACCAAATAACCAGCTACTGTAGACTACTGTGGACTAGGCCCTGCCGGAGCACACCTTTGCGCCAGAGTGTGATTGAGTTCGCCTCATACTACTGATGGAGACCAGAGACATGGTACTGTAGAAGACTCCTCCAGCTGTCTGTGACCGAAAGGAAAATACCCAGCATCTGAAGGACCTGTTGCTGTAAACATGGTAAAGCGGTCTCCTGACTGGATCTGTAACAGATGTCCTGTGGCGGGGATGCTAAGAAGATTTAAAGCATTACAGTGTACAAGCTTAGGAGGGTAACGGACTCTGTCCTTATTCTCCTGCTCTTTGTGAAGAAACAGGGCTGGTAACTGTTTTTCTGCTGCAAAAGTGGCCATACAGTGACCACATTTGGTAATTCACAGACTTACTTTCACTTTTACATCAAGTTGAGCCTATGGGTATTTTGTTTTTTTACAGTTTCATCTAAAATTCATGTTTTATGATCCCATTATAAAAGGTCTGGCATTTTGATCTTGCATTTTGCTTTTTTAACTAAATTGGGTTGAGATATTTTTGGTTTGTGTTTTGACTTTAATGTTGGCATGGTGATATTTAAATACACATATGTCTGTGTGGAAAGGCCTGCCGTTTGTGCTATAGCTACCAAAGGTTAAACAAATGGATAGCGTTTTCTTATTGAAACTATGTTTTGACCTAGCTAGATACCGGATTACTAATTAGGCAGCACCCTTCCCTCAAACAATAATCTAGAAGCTCAAACAATTGTAAGGTTATACAGATATGGTACAGACATTATCCATAAAGTATCCTCTGTATTTATCAATACACAACAATGTGAAATAACAAAAGAGAGGACTGTAAAGTTTGCATACAACCCAGAGGAGGCCACTTGGTGGTAATGACATCTGTATACTGTACATACTTGTATTAGGGTGCCACTGGTATACCCTGACTTGTTATGTTTGCAACAAAACCTGCATTATAGATGCTGAAATATTTGACATCCTACAGCTTCAGTATCTCTGCACCAAACTTTGCAAAAATATTATGTTTGGTTTCACCAAGTTTAGTGTCAAAGAGGTCATGGGGACACTGTTCTAATTTGGATAGGGACGTCTCAAAAACATTTTTATTTTTATTTTATATCATCAATGCAGTCTTTTAAGAAGCAAAGCCACAACAAATAAATAATGGAATTTCCGAATTTGGCAAGAAGTCAGAGCTTACGATTTTGGAATGATGACAAATTACATTCAACACCTACTATGAAATTCCCCAACAATTAAGTCTTTGTAGAGAAAGCACAAGTCTGAGGTATTCTTTTTTTTTTTTTTTTTTTAATAAACATTTTTTTATTGTTTTTAAAAGAGAAAATGACAAAACAGCTTGCACAGGTAAGCACAGTGAGATCCAAATCAAAACAACATTGACGATTGACATTAAAACAGTCCAGGGGACAGACTTCGATCCATTTCTTGACACACTACTGAGAGTCATGACCCAACCCCCCATCCCCCCCCCCCAACCAACATTGGCCTATGGCAGCAATCCCTGCCACTTTCCCCATACTTTCTCATGTTTCTGGGGGCAACCCCTAGACACCAATTTTTCTTGGCTTGCGCACCAGTCCACCCCCCTTCTCCATTTTTGGAGGGACGGAACTGTAGAAGAGTTCCAGGCGGCAGCAATGTCTCTCTTTGCGACCAGGGCCGTCCCCACATGAGCCTCCCATTTCCTCCATCACACCCAATAAGACTAGTTTGAAGGACATCTGTAGCTCCCGCCTCAAAACCACGCTCAGTTTGTGAACTACTTTACCCCAATATATCTGCAATACTGGACAGGACTACACCATATGGAAAAAATCCGCTGATTCCCCTGCACATCGTGGACATTGAGCAGTGGGGCGAAGACCAGCCCGGTGCAACCTGTTAGGCATTAGGTATGCTCTATGTAAATAGTAAAATTGTACTGCACGAAGCCTCACCGACACCGCCAGCAATGCTTCCCTCCATTCTGTTTCTTCAAAAAGCCCCCACCCATGACTCCCACTGAGTCCTAGTCGACTCCAGATCTCCCGGAGCATTGTTAATTAACATTTTATAAACCTGGGAAACACCCTTCCCTCCCAGATTACCCATGAGCAGCTTGGCCTCGAGTGGGCTGAACTCTGGCACAGGGCCCGCGATCGGCATGTAGGCCCCCAGAGCATGCCGAAGCTAAAGAACTGCGTCCGGGATAGCTGAAAGTCTACCTGTAGTTCCTGAAATGATTTCAATGCATCACCTGTCCAAACATCTCCTACCAGCGAAATACCCAATAGATCCCACTCCACGAACCCTTCCAATGCTGCCGTTGCACTCAGCCACCTTTCCCCGCCACTGCGGAGTCTGATGGGTGACAATAGCACTCCAATGGGTGTGCTGTAGCGCAGCACGCCATGCCAAGAAAACCACCTTTGTTACCGCTTCCATGTCCCGGGGGAGGGGTGCACCACGTAGCACATCAAGGATACGTGAGAAACCTAGTATCTCCAACCCCCCAGTAAATCAATCATGAATCACCATTAGCTGGGTCGGCAGGTAATATAGATAAGGATCCGATGCGCCCAGGCCCCCGTCGTATATTCCTCTCCGGCAGTGTTGTGCAGCCACTCGATGTCTCACCCCCTTCCAGAGGAATAGCGTGGTGGTGCTCTCTAGAGCCGTGAACCTTGAGTGTGGGATCGGGAGAGGAAAGTTCTGAAATACGTATAAAAGTCTTGGTAAGACCATCATCTTGTACAGGGCTACACGGCCCATCACATTTAATGGCAATACTTGCCACCTCTGCAAGTCTGCCCCGATGCGTGCCAGGAGCGGGGCCAGATTCCTGGCCCACGTCAACTCAGGCAGAAGGGTCACCCAAATACCGAGGTATTTAAAACTGAGTCTGCGTAAGGGTATTGTGTCCTGCCACTAGAAACAGTCACGTGAACTCACCAGGGGCACCAACACTCACTTGGTTGGGTTCATTTTGAGTCCTGACGCTTGTTCATAGCGTCGTAGCAGGTGGAGACTTCGTAAGCCCGTTATATTGGGCTCTTCCATATACAGCAGGACGTCATCAGCGTACAAGGCTATCCTATCCTCACGAGAACGCCCCCATCTCCAGCCACGATATAATGGGTCTGTCCTGATCATCTGGGCTAGTGGCTCAATAGCCAGGGTAAATAGAAGGGGGACAAAGGGCAACCCTGCTGCATGCCCCGACAGACTTAAAAAAACGAAGACAGGGCCCCATTGACCTGCACGCAGGCTGTTGGGTTGGCCTACAGTGCTCGGACCAGGTGGCAAAACCTCGGTCCAAAACCTGCCTACTGAAGCACCAAAAAGAGAAACCCCCAGTCCACCGAGTCGAAGGCCTTTTCAAAGTCTATTAATAGGAGAGCAAGGTCCCGGGGCAGTCGGTGGCGTTCGGCCAAAACCACATGCAATCGATGGATGCAATGTCATGTGCTACGAGTTGCCATAAACCCACACTGGTCAGGATGGATTAGCTGTGGTAGAACCCTCCTGAGACGAGTAGCGAGGATAGTGGTGTAGATTTTTACCTCACTGTTAATCAGAGATATCAGTCTATAGTCCGCACATTTTAGTGAAGGGGGTTGGGTTTCAGGAAGCACCACGATGGTAGCAGCGTCCAGTCTCACTGGTAAGAACACTTGTTGCTCTACTTCTGTAAAGGGTACTGATAGGCACGGCACCAGATCCTCCCAGAATGCCTTATAATATTCTGAGGGAAAACAATCAGGTCCCGTAGTTTTTCCTGTCCCCAGCGCAGAAATAGCGGCACGACTTCCTCCACACTGAGAGGTTCTTACAGGATCTGCACCTCTGCCAGGGGCAACTGTGGAAGGGGGACATCCTCCAGAAGCCGGCAGGCACAGTCTGGCACGATCAATGCCAAATCCTGATACAGTGTCTGGTAATACTGGGCGAAGGCATTAGCTATGTCTTGGTGTCCTGAGATGCAGACCCCTTTTCCATCGTAGATTTCGGGAATGATCCTAGATGTCTGATGGTGGGATGCCAGCCAGTATAGCAACTTTCCAGTTTTGTTCCCCCAACCATAAATCCTTGCAGTGGTCACCCGCCAAAGGTACTTTGCAGCTTCCAGAGATTGATCTCGGATTTCCTTATGTATTACTAAAAACTGTCTAGCTATCCCATCGCTGGGCCTTGCTTTTTGTTCAGCTTCTAAACGCATTGCTCGTACCCCCAATTGTTCAATATTTTGAACTCAAGAGCGCTCCTGATCTCTTATCAGGCCTCTAGCCGCACCTCGCAGGACCGCCTTGCTTCCAGCCCACAAGGTTCCCAGAGAAGCTACGGACCCCTTGAGGGCAGTCACGTCGTTTTCCACTGTAGAGATCCTCAATTCCGCCTCTGTGATTCGAACTGTGGCGTTGCGGAGGACTTGCTGGACCAGGGCCACATCCACTCTGACTTCTCCAATCTTAGTCTGTACAGCTGTCTGGGATGCCTGAATAGCTTGGAGGATAGTCGCCAGGTCGCCGGACACTGCTGGTGGATCACCACCTCCACTCGGAGCACGTTCCTCAGCTCAGGTCCCACCAGAGCCCGTAGTGAACTGATCTATGCGTGTTAGTGCCGCCAATTGCCGTGTCGATTTGTCCTTGCCCATGGCTACTTCCCAGGATCTGATACAGTATATGCCCCCTTGGTGGAAGTCTACTGGTGGGGCCCAGTTAAGTCATCACACGAGGTTCCAGGGTCGTCATCGCCCTCCTCCATGGCCCCAAGTCTAACGCGTGCTTTCACACTCCATAGGGCATGGAGGATAATACTTTTTTTTCGCCTTTATTCCAATAGCAGCCATGTTAGAACATTAAAACAACTACAATTCCCATGAACATCAAGGAAAGGTTCATGAAACCACAGCTAATCAGCGTGTCCCTCAGCATGCTCGTGAGCACGCTCTCTTCCAGGCCATCTCAGCCATGCCAGAACATTAAAACAACTACAACTCCCATGCTCCTCGCAGCTGTCAGATAAGTACATTCCCATTTCCTCTACTAATAACTGTGCTTAGATGAAT
This sequence comes from Pleurodeles waltl, assembly GCF_031143425.1. Classification (NCBI taxonomy): domain Eukaryota; kingdom Metazoa; phylum Chordata; class Amphibia; order Caudata; family Salamandridae; genus Pleurodeles; species Pleurodeles waltl. The sequence goes on along the minus strand of NC_090450.1, from coordinate 738,203,465 downwards.
GCCTATAATTTTCTACCGCTTTCTCCTCTCAGTAGCATAGTCTTTCAGTCCTGTAGAAACGCATTCGCTTCTACGCAGTGAACATTACTGTGATGTCAGGGCTGTGCAGTGCGGTCCTCCAACTGCTTGGGTCACTGCAAGGATTCCTCGCCTCCTCAGTGGTCGCATTTTCTCAACGCTGATTCAACTGCATTGCGGTGCAATGCACAGAAAGACCCCCAAGGTATACCGTGTCTGCCCCGCCTAGCCTGGAGTGAGATGCCCCTCTACAGGGGTCGGTACTAGCCTGCTAGGGCTTTATTGGGAGTGCTTGCTTCTTGCTTCTTGGTAATCCTCCATGCCATGAGGTTCAGGGCCCCCTCCACGACCAGATGATAGAGACTTCCGGATGGAGTTGAGGGGTTTAAGGCACTGCGCTGCGAGGTTCATAAGCTTCCGCTCCAGCAGCGTTGTAGCTTCCAAAACAGCCTTGTGGATGGAGGCATCCATAATGTCACAAGTGTTCATCAATTGGAAGTAGGAATCATGGATTTCCTGCATAGTAGGGTTGTCAGGGGGGCAAAGCCACAATCGGGGGAGGGGCAATGGCACCTGATCAGTGGGAAACACTGCTGCCCTTGTAATTGCACAGCTAAAATGCGCAGTTGAGAGGTCAGAAATTTGACCAACTGGGTGCCAGAGAGAAGCCTGTGTGGTGTGTTCTCAGTACAGTGCTAATGCGCACCAAAACGAAGTCCAGAACCTCTAATGCAGGCCCCCAAGTGGGAAAGCACTTGAGGTCACGGACCTCTGATACCGAGCCCGGCCAGGGCGTCACAGGCCTTTTGTGACCGGCTTCGGAACTCCTCTCCAAGGCATGGACAGATTTCACTGTTAAGAGATATTCATCAGCCTGGATCAGATGGTTCGGTGGTGTCGTCAGCGAAGTCTGGATCCCGTGGGAACTTTGACTGTTTACATTCTGAACTTTCTGGCTTCCCTAGCTGCTGATGGTATGGCTTATCAAACACTTAATTCTTTTCGTTCTGTATTATCAGTGGGTCATGCCCCAATAGGCAGTCATCCAGTGGGGGGGAACATCTGTTGACTATGAAACGTCTGCACTGGGTTCGCCTGTCTACACCCCCTGTACCTCTGTATTCGGCCCTTTGAGATGTGAACGTATTACTTAATCTTTTCGTCTCTTGGCCAAGCAACAGGCACCTCTCCAGAAAACAGTTGTCGGCCAAGCTGGCATCCTTGTTTAGCTTGATCTTGTGTACAGGTGTCTCAGATCTCATAGCGCTGGACATTTCTGGACGAGATTTTACCCCGGATGGAGTGACCTTTTACATTTCTAGGAGGACAAAAAATGACTCCAAGCTAAACTTTTATCCGCCCTTTCCAGACTCCCAGAAATTATGTGTGGTGAAAGGCTTAAAAGCCTACGAATCACCCCAGGGAGCAGCAGCTTCTTATTGTCCTTGCCAAACCTCAGAAAGCATTCTCTTTTCCTATAATCGCCTGGTGGTTGAAGGGGACCATGCAAGAGGCTGGTATAGATATTCAGGAGTTTGAGGGCTCATTCTACCAGAGAAGCTATGGCCTTCTCTGCTTTTTACTTGGGAGCGCGACTGGAAGATATCATGAATGCTGCAGACTGGTCTTCAAACTTTAAGCAGCTTCCTTCCATGGCATCATTAGTGGTGGAAAAGCTTTGAAATAGCATAATCCTCGCTTCTGGTCTGGACATGGAATAGAACATTTCCTACCTCCTGTAACGGAAAGTTTCAATTCTATTAATGACACGGAGGCAAGGATTATCACACCCGGGCTCGTGAACCGACTATGCCCCGCCAGCTAACGGATCTTCGTACCAAGGGTAAGTAATTGCTTTTGAACATACATTCTAATTAAGGGTCAGTAATGTTCCTTATCCTAGTTAACTTTAAATACGTTTGACACTACATCTCAGTTCAGAAGCCGTGTAAAGTCCTTTAGGATGCTCCATGCTTACAGTGTTACTTTTGTTGTAGGAAATGATGCGGGCAAATAGAAATAACGGTTAATTTCCAGCTGCTAGTCGTTCGAAGAAAGAGGAAGAGAGCATGCTGACGAGAACCTATAATCTGACTGGCTGCTGTTTCATGAACTTTTCCCTGAAGGTTATGGGAGTTGTAGTTGTTTTAATGTTCTGTCATGGCTGCTATTGGAATAAAGGCTAAGAAAGAAATCATAATCCCCGTCTCCGTGTCCTTAATAGAATTGAAACTTTCTGTTACGGAAGCTAGGAAATTTTATTTTATGTATTCATATACTCAAAACACTTTTACAATTGTTACCATGGCTGATGAATTGTTTTCCATTTGTAAGCACTGTGGTCTGGGATAATCTTAAACACTGTTTGAATCTTCAGGAAGTGTGATGTTTAGAGTGTGCTTATAGGGAAGGACAATGAGACAAAGGCATTTGTTATAACTGTGTACATAACTGTTTATCTGCTCTTAACATTTTATGTATAGTGAATTGTATTTTATTGTGTGTTTTATGGGGTTATGCCCTGAAATAAACGTATTTGATGAATAGGAGGTAGTGTGGTCTGGGGCTCAATTTCTACTTTTGAAGACTTTCAGGCAGCAGGTTTCACAAATAAATGAGAGTCAATGTGTTTCAACTTTCAAAGAAGGTGTATGCATAATTAAATAGCATGTATTCACAGGTCTCCTTGAGTTGCCTCTGTCAATTTTAAACAGATTCACTACTGAATCCTTAAAACCGGGAAAACCCTTTGCATTTGATTAAAAATATATTGTTTTTCCTTCACTTGACTCTATTATGTTAATAGAACTTGTTAAGCGCATGTACACCAAAAAAGGTCTCTTGGTGCTAGGTAAAGGGACAACTAGACAGCTGCACTGCTTGAGAGCTAGCCATATGCTTGTCTGAATGAGAGGGTTTTAGCTGCTTTCTGAATCCCATTTAATTGGCATTAGACCTCAGATCTAGTGGGAGGGAGTTCCAAGTGTGGGCGACAGTCAATGAGAACCTTGTCCCGCCCAGCCTCTTCATTTTGCTTCTGGGTACAGTCAACCGGTTCTGGGCTGATCGAAAGGTGGAGATTAGGAATGCTGAATTCTTGTAAAGATAAAAGCAGGACTATTTCCATGTAAAGATTTAAAAATCAAATGGCCTGCTTTAAAAATGGACCTCTTAGCCACAGGAAGACAATGAAGCTTGCCCAGAAAAGGTGTAATAAGACAATGCCTAGGCTGACCAAAACCCAAATGGGTGGCTTGATTTTGTGCTAGTTGCAATCCATTGTTCAGGGAACAGGAGGATCAAGATAAAGCGCTTTAGCATAATCTATACGGGACATTACTAAGGCAATGATAATTTGAATGACAGCCACATAGGTGAAATAGGTGACATAGCCACATAGGTGATTTTCCTGATTCTCCTAGGTTGAGGAAATCATGAGGATGTCACTGCACTTATCTGAGGTTTCACAGAAAGATCCTTGTCAATTAATATCCCAAGGCTTTTCACCGCTTTCTTGGGTGTGAGAGAAGTCCTCATCTCAGACGGCCAAAAGGAAGAGTGCCATTGCTCGATTTTATTTTTAGTCACCACCATCTCAGTTTTATCGGAGTTAAGCTTCAATTGGTGGTAATTCATCCAGTCCCGGATATATAACATGGTATCTTGGAAAAAGATCTTGGTCTCCATTGTGTCATTGATGGTGAAAAACAAACTGCATGTTGTCCGCATAATTATATATTTTCACCTTCCGTTGCTGAGGGGAGTGTGTAAGGAGACGGACGTAAAGATTAAAGATATGAGGGGACAATGCAGTGCTTTCAGGCACACCACAATTTAGTTGAACCTTGGGTGACGAGAAAGGAGAGAGGTGGACGGATTGAAAGCAATCTTTCATATAGGATTCGTTCCACACAATAGCAGAGCCCTGTATCCCTGCAGCCATGACTCGGACGATCAACATAGTAAGATCTACTGTGTGAAAGGCCACCGATAAGTCCAAACGGACCAATGCCTGTGTTGTTACTCTCTTGGCTTCTTTCCTCAAGTCATCCATGACAGACAGAATGACAGATTCTATGGAGTGGACCAGCCGGAACCTGGCTTGATGGGTGTAGGAAGTTGGCTCTGTATGTGCTATTTCAAAGTAAGGAATAGCATGCACAGAGTCCAAGGGTTCCCCTTAGAGGTAAAATAGTGGTAAAAAGAGATAATACTAATGCTCTATTTTGTGGTAGTGTGGTCGAGCAGTAGGCTTATCAAAGGAGTAGTGTTAAGCATTTGTTGTACATACACATAGGCAATAAATGAGGTACACACACTCCGAGACAAATCCAGCCAATAGGTTTTGTTATAGAAAAATATATTTTCTTAGTTTATTTTAAGAACCACAGGTTCAAATTTTACATGTAATAGCTCTTTTGAAAGGTATTGCAGGTAAGTACTCTAGGAACTTTGAATCATTACTTTAGCATGTATACTTTTTACATAAAACACAATAAGCTGTTTTAAAAGTGGACAGTGCAATTTTCACAGTTCCTGGGGGAGGTAAGTTATTGTTAGTTTCAACAGGTAAGTAAGGCACTTACAGGTTTCAGTTTTTGGTCCAAGGTAGCCCACCGTTGGGGGTTCAGAGCAACCCCAAAGTTATCACACCAGCAGCTCAGGGCCGGTCAGGTGCAAAGGTCAAAGAGGTGCCCAAAACACATAGGCTATAATGGAGAGAAGGGGGTGCCCTGGTTCCAGTCTGCCAGCAGGTAAGTACCCGCGTCTTCGGAGGGCAGACCAGGGGGGTTTTGTAGGGCACCGGGGGGGACACAAGTCCACACAAAAAGTACACCCTCAGCAGCGCGGGGGCGGCCGGGTGCAGTGTGGGAACACGCGTCGGGTTTCCAATAGTTTCCTATGGGAGACCAAGGGGTCTCTTCAGCGATGCAGGCAGGCAAGGGGGGGGCTCCTCGGGGTAGCCACCAGCTGGGCAAGGGAGAGGGCCTCCTGGGGGTCACTCCTGCACAGGAGTTCCGTTCCTTCAGGTGCTGGGGGCTGCGGGTGCAGGGTCTTTTCCAGCCGTCGGGAAATGGAGTTCAGGCAGTCGCGGTCAGGCGGAGCCTCGGGATTCCCTCTGCAGGCGTCGCTGTGGGGGCTCAGGGGGGACAACTTGGGTTACTCACAGTCTTGGAGTCGCCGGAGGGTCCTCCCTGAGGTGTTGGTTCTCCACCAGTCGAGTCGGGGTCGCCGGGTGCAGTGTTGCAAGTCTCACGCTTCTTGCGGGGAGTTGCAGGGGTCTTTAAATCTGCTCCTTGTAACAAAGTTGCAGTTCTTTTGGAGCAGGGCCGCTGTCCTCGGGAGTTTCTTGTCTTTTTCGAAGCAGGGCAGTCCTCGGAGAGGTCGCTGGTCCCTTGGAAAGCGTCGCTGGAGCAGGTTCTTTGGAAGGCAGGAGACAGGCCGGTAAGTCTGGGGCCAAGGCAGTTGGTGTCTTCTGTTCTTCCTCTGCAGGGGTTTGTCAGCTCGGCAGTCCTTCTTCTTGTAGTTGCAGGAATCTAAAATCTTAGTTTCAGGGAAGCCCTTAAATACTAAATTTAAGGGCGTGTTTAGGTCTGGGGGGTTAGTAGCCAATGGCTACTAGCCCTGAGGGTGGGTACACCCTCTTTGTGCCTCCTCCCAAGGGGAGGGGGTCACATCCCTAATCCTATTGGGGGAATCCTCCATCTGCAAGATGGAGGATTTCTAAAAGTTAGAGTCACCTCAGCTCAGGACACCTTAGGGGCTGTCCTGACTGGCCAGTGACTCCTCCTTATTATTCTCATTATTTTCTCCGGCCTTGCCGCCAAAAGTGGGGGCCGGGGCCGGAGGGGGCGGGCAACTCCACTAGCTGGAGTGTCCTGCGGTGCTGTGACAAAAGGGGTGAGCCTTTGAGGCTCACCGCCAGGTGTTACAGCTCCTGCCTGGGGGAGGTGTTAGCATCTCCACCCAGTGCAGGCTTTGTTACTGGCCTCAGAGTAACAAAGCCACTCTCCCCATGGGGCCAGCAACATGTCTCTAGTGTGTCAGGCTGCTGGAACCAGTCAGCCTACACAGATAGTCGGTTAAGTTTCAGGGGGCACCTCTGTGGTGTATTTTACAATAAAATGTACACTGGCATCAGTGTGCATTTATTGTGCTGAGAAGTTTGATACCAAACTTCCCAGTTTTCAGTGTAGCCATTATGGTGCTGTGGAGTTCGTGTAAAACAGACTCCCAGACCATATACTCTTATGGCTACCCTGCACTTACAATGTCTAAGGTTTTGCTTAGACACTGTAGGGGCACAGTGCTCATGCACTGGTACCCTCACCTATGGTATAGTGCACCCTGCCTTAGGGCTGTAAGGCCTGCTAGAGGGGTGTCTTACCTATACTGCATAGGCAGTGAGAGGCTGGCATGGCACCCTGAGGGGAGTGCCATGTCGACTTACTCATTTTGTTCTCACTAGCACACACAAGCTGGTAATCAGTGTGTCTGTGCTGAGTGAGGGGTCTCTAGGGTGGCATAATACATGCAGCAGCCCTTAGAGACCTTCCCTGGCATCAGGGCCCTTGGTACCAGAGGTACCAGTTACAAGGGACTTATCTGGATGCCAGGGTGTGCCAATTGTGGAATCAAAAGTACAGGTTAGGGAAAGAACACTGGTGCTGGGGCCTGGTTAGCAGGCCTCAGCACACTTTCAATTCAAAACATAGCATCAGCAAAGGCAAAAAGTCAGGGGGTAACCATGCCAAGGAGGCATTTCCTTACACAACCCCCCCCCCCCAAACGAAAGAGGATGAGACTAACCTTTCCCAAGAGAGTCTTCATTTTCTAAGTGGAAGAACCTGGAAAGGCCATCTGCATTGGCATGGGCAGTCCCAGGTCTGTGTTCCACTACAAAGTCCATTCCCTGTAGGGAGATGGACCACCTCAACAGTTTTGGATTTTCACCTTTCATTTGCATCAGCCATCTGAGAGGTCTGTGGTCAGTCTGAACTAGGAAGTGAGTACCAAAGAGGTATGGTCTCAACTTCTTCAGGGACCAAACCACAGCAAAGGCCTCCCTCTCAATGGCACTCCCAACGCTGCTCCCTGGGGAGTAACCTCCTGCTAATGAAAGCAACAGGCTGGTCAAGGCCATCATCATTTGTTTGGGACAAAACTGCCCCTATCCCATGTTCAGAGGCATCTGTTTGCACAATGAATTGCTTGGAGTAATCTGGAGCTTTTAGAACTGGTGCTGTGCACATAGCTTGCTTCAGGGTGTCAAAGGCCTGTTGGCATTCTACAGTCCAGTTTACTTTCTTGAGCATTTTCTTGGAGGTGAGTTCTGTGAGGGCTGTCACAATGGATCCATATCCCTTCAAAAACCTCCTATAGTACCCAGTCAAGCCAAGGAATGCCCGGACTTGAGTCTGGGTTTTTGGAGCTACCCAGTCCAGAATAGTCTGGATCTTAGGTTGGAGTGGCTGAACTTGGCCTACAAGGTGTCCCAAGTAAACCACAGTTCCCTGCCCTATCTGGCATTTGGATGCCTTGATAGAGAGGCCTGCAGATTGCAGGGCCTTCAAAACCTTCTTCAGGTGGACCAGGTGATCCTGCCAGGTGGAGCTGAAGACAGCAATATCATCAAGATAAGCTGCACTAAAGGATTCCAACCCAGCAAGGACTTGATTCACCAACCTTTGGAAGGTGGCAGGGGCATTCTTTAAACCAAAGGGCATAACAGTGAACTGATAATGCCCATCAGGTGTGGAGAATGCTGTCTTTTCTTTTGCTCCAGGGGCCATTTTGATTTGCCAGTACCCTGCTGTTAAGTCAAAGGTACTTAAGAATTTGGCAGCCCCTAATTTGTCTATTAGCTCATCAGCTCTAGGAATGGGATGAGCATCTGTCTTGGTGACAGAGTTGAGACCTCTGTAGTCCACACAAAACCTCATCTCTCTCTTCCCTTCTTTGGTGTGAGGTTTGTGGACTAAGACCACTGGGCTAGCCCAGGGGCTGTCAGAGTACTCAATTACTCCCAATTCCAGCATCTTGTGGACTTCCACCTTGATGCTTTCCTTAACTTGGTCAGACTGTCTAAATATTTTGTTTTTGACAGGCATGCTGTCTCCTGTGTCCACATCATGGGTACACAGGTGTGTCTGACCAGGGGTTAGGGAAAAGAGTTCAGCAAACTGCTGCAGGACCTTCCTGCAGTCAGACTGCTGTTGTCTAGAGAGGGTGTCTGAGTAGATCACTCCATCTACTGAGCCATCTTTAGGGTCTGATGAGAGGAGATCAGGGAGAGGCTCACTCTCAGCTTCCTGGTCCTCATCTGTTACCATCAACAGATTTACATCAGCCCTGTCATGGAAGAGCTTAAGGCGGTTCACATGGATCACCCTCTTGGGGCTCCTGCTTGTGCCCAGGTCCACCAGGTAGGTGACCTGACTCTTCCTCTCTAGTACTGGGTAAGGGCCACTCCATTTGTCCTGAAGTGCCCTGGGAGCCACAGGCTCCAGAACCCAGACTTTCTGCCCTGGTTGAAATTCAACCAGTGCAGCCTTTTGGTCATACCACAACTTCTGGAGTTGTTGGCTGGCCTCAAGGTTTTTACTTGCCTTTTCCATGTACTCTGCCATCCTTGAGCGAAGGCCAAGTACATAGTCCACTATGTCTTGTTTAGGCTCATGAAGAGGTCTCTCCCAGCCTTCTTTAACAAGAGCAAGTGGTCCCCTTACAGGGTGGCCAAACAGAAGTTCAAAGGGTGAGAATCCTACTCCCTTCTGAGGCACCTCTCTGTATGCGAAAAGCAGACATGGCAGGAGGACATCCCATCTCCTTTTGAGTTTTTCGGGGAGCCCCATGATCATGCCCTTTAATGTCTTGTTGAATCTCTCAACAAGGCCATTAGTTTGTGGATGATATGGTGTAGTGAATTTGTAAGTCACTCCACACTCATTCCACATGTGTTTTAGGTATGCTGACATGAAGTTGGTACCTCGGTCAGACACCACCTCCTTAGGGAAACCCACTCTGGTAAAGATACCAATGAGGGCCTTGGCTACTGCAGGGGCAGTAGTCGACCTAAGGGGAATAGCTTCAGGATACCTAGTAGCATGATCCACTACTACTAGGATGTACATATTTCCTGAGGCTGTGGGAGGTTCTAGTGGACCAACTATGTCCACACCCACTCTTTCAAAGGGGACCCCCACCACTGGAAGTGGAATGAGGGGGGCCTTTGGATGCCCACCTGTCTTACCACTGGATTGACAGGTGGGGCAGGAGAGGCAAAACTCCTTAACCTTCTGGGACATATTGGGCCCAGCAAGGGGAATATCATGGGCTAAGGTCAGAATAAACTCTCTGAAACCCTGAGGCACTACCACTCTCCTAGTGGCACCAGGTTTGGGATCTCTTGCCTCAGTGTACAGGAGTCCATCTTCCCAATAGACCCTATGTGTTCCATTTTTCTTGCCTTTGGACTCTTCAGCAGCTTGCTGCCTAAGGCCTTCAAGAGAGGGACAGGTTTCTTGTCCCTTACACAACTCTTCCCTTGAGGGTCCCCCTGGGCCCAAGAGCTCAACCTGATAAGGTTCCAGTTCCATAGGCTCAGTTCCCTCAGAGGGCAGAACTTCTTCCTGAGAAGAGAGGTTCTCTTTTTGGTGTTGTGTTGCAGCTGGTTTCCCAGCTGACTTTCCTTTTCTCTTGGTAGGCTGGGCCATTTTTCCAGACTCCAGCTCTACTTTTTCACCCTGTGCCTTGCACTGTGCCCTAGTCTTGACACACACCAGTTCAGGGATACTCAGCATGGCTGCATGGGTTTTCAGTTCTACCTCAGCCCATGCTGAGGACTCCAGGTCATTTCCAAGCAAACAGTCTACTGGGATATTTGAGGAGACCACCACCTGTTTCAGGCCTTTGACCCCTCCCCACTCTAAAGTTACCATAGCCATGGGATGTACTTTAGTCTGATTGTCCGCGTTGGTGACTGGCTAAGTTTGTCCAGCCAGGTATTGGCCAGGGGAAACCAGTTTCTCTGTCACCATGGTGACACTGGCACCTGTATCCCTCAGGCCCTCTACACTTGTCCCATTAATTAAGAGCTGCTGCCTGTATTTTTGCATGTTAGGGGGCCAGGCAGCCAGTGTGGCTAAATCCACCCCACCCTCAGAGACTAATGTAGCTTCAGTGTGACACCTGATTTGCTCTGGGCACACTGTTGATCCCACTTGGAGACTGGCCATTCCAGTTTTAGCTGGATGGGAGTTAGAAGTGGTATCTTTCTTGGGACAGGCCTTGTCTCCAGTTTGGTGTCCAGACTGACTACAGTTACGACACCAGGCCTTTTTGGGATCAAAGTTTTTACCCTTGTACCCAGAATTGTTTTGTGAAGAGGCTCTGGGCCCACCCTCCTGCGCAGGTTTTTGGGGGCCTGTAGAAGACTCTTTACTATCTTTGTTTTTGGCTGTCTCACCACCCTTCCCCTGGGGAGGTTTTGTGACCCCTTTCTTTTAGTCACCCCCTGTGGAAGTTTTGGACACCCTAGTCTTGACCCAATGGTCCGCCTTCTTTCCCAATTCTTGGGGAGAAATTGGTCCTAGGTCCACCAGATGCTGATGCAGTTTATCATTGAAACAATTACTTAATAGGTGTTCTTTCACAAATAAATTGTACAGCCCATCATAATCATTTACACCATTGCCTTGAATCCAACCATCTAGTGTTTTTACTGAGTAGTCTACAAAGTCAACCCAGGTCTGGCTCGAGGATTTTTGAGCCCCCCTGAATCTAATCCTATACTCCTCAGTGGAGAATCCAAAGCCCTCAATCAGGGTACCCTTCATGAGGTCATAAGATTCTGCATCTTTTTTAGAGAGTGTGAGGAGTCTATCCCTACACTTTCCTGTGAACATTTCCCAAAGGAGAGCACCCCAGTGAGATTTGTTCACTTTTCTGGTTTCACAAGCCCTCTCAAAAGCTGTGAACCATTTGGTGATGTCATCACCATCTTCATATTTAGTTACAATCCCTTTGGGGATTTTCAACATGTCAGGAGAATCTCGGACCCTAGTTATGTTGCTGCCACCATTGATGGGTCCTAGGCCCATCTCTTGTCTTTCCCTTTCTATGGCTAGGATCTGTTTTTCCAAAGCCAATCTTTTGGCCATCCTGGCTAACTGGATGTCCTCTTCACTGGAGTTATCCTCAGTGATTTCAGAGAGGCTGGACCCTCCTGTGAGGGAGCCAGCATCTCTGACTATTATTTTTGGAGTCAGGGCTTGAGAAGCCCTGTTCTCCCTAGATAGGACTGGTGGAGGGGATTCTTCCTCCAGTTCACTATCCTCCTCCTCTGTGTTATCCACAGAGGGGTTGGCTCTATCATACTCTGCCAACAGCTCCTGGAGCTGTACTTTGGTAGGTCTGGAGCCCATTGTTATTTTTCTTATGTTACAGAGTGACCTTAGCTCTTTCATCTGGAGATGGAGGTAAGGTGTGGTGTCGAGTTCCACCACATTCATCTCTGTACTAGACATTATTCTTCTAAAAGTTGGAATGCTTTTAAGAATCTAAAACTAGTTCTAGAATCTAATTCAAACTTTTACAAACTTTTAAACTCTAAAAGAAATGCTAAACAGGAACTAACACAAGGCCCTAGCAGGTCTTTTAAGAATTTAGAAAAACAGTTCAAATTGCAAAAATCAATTTCTAATGACAATTTTTGGAATTTGTTGTGTGATCAGGTATTGGCTGAGTAGTCCAGCAAATGCAAAGTCTTGTACCCCACCGCTGATCCACCAATGTAGGAAGTTGGCTCTGTATGTGCTATTTCAAAGTAAGGAATAGCATGCACAGAGTCCAAGGGTTCCCCTTAGAGGTAAAATAGTGGTAAAAAGAGATAATACTAATGCTCTATTTTGCGGTAGTGTGGTCGAGCAGTAGGCTTATCAAAGGAGTAGTGTTAAGCATTTGTTGTACATACACATAGGCAATAAATGAGGTACACACACTCAGAGACAAATCCAGCCAATAGGTTTTGTTATAGAAAAATATCTTTTCTTAGTTTATTTTAAGAACGACAGGTTCAAATTTTACATGTAATAGCTCTTTTGAAAGGTATTGCAGGTAATTACTCTAGGAACTTTGAATCATTACTTTAGCATGTATACTTTTTACATAAAACACAATAAGCTGTTTTAAAAGTGGACACAGTGCAATTTTCACAGTTCCTGGGGGAGGTAAGTTATTGTTAGTTTCAACAGGTAAGTAAGGCACTTACAGGTTTCAGTTTTTGGTCCAAGGTAGCCCACCGTTGGGGGTTCAGAGCAACCCCAAAGTTATCACACCAGCAGCTCAGGGCCGGTCAGGTGCAAAGGTCAAAGAGGTGCCCAAAACACATAGGCTATAATGGAGAGAAGGGGGTGCCCCGGTTCCAGTCTGCCAGCAGGTAAGTACCCGCGTCTTCGGAGGGCAGACCAGGGGGGTTTTGTAGGGCACCGGGGGGGGACACAAAGTAGCACAGAAAATACACCCTCAGCAGCGCGGGGCGGCCGGGTGCAGTGTGCAAACACGCGTCGGGTTTCCTTCAGTTTTCAATGGGAGACCAAGGGGTCTCTTCAGCGATGCAGGCAGGCAAGGGGGGGGCTCCTCGGGGTAGCCACCACCTGGGCAAGGGAGAGGGCCTCCTGGGGGTCACTCCTGCACAGAAGTTCCGTTTCTTTAGGGGCTGGGGGCTGCGGGTGCAGGGTCTTTTCCAGCCGTCGGGAAATGGAGTTCAGACAGTCGCGGTCAGGGCGAGCCTGGGGATTCCCTCTGCAGGCGTCGCTGTGGGGGCTCAGGGGGGACAACTTTGGTTACTCACAGTCGTAGAGTCGCCGGAGGGTCCTCCCTGAGTTGGTTGTTCTCCACCAGTCGAGTCGGGGTCGCCGAGTGCAGTGTTGCAAGTCTCACGCTTCTTGCGGGGAGTTGCAGGGGTCTTTAAATCTGCTCCTTGTAACAAAGTTGCAGTTCTTTTGGAGCAGGGCCGCTGTCCTCTGGAGTTTCTTGTCTTTTTCGAAGCAGGGCAGTCCTCAGAGGATTCAGAGGTCGCTGGTCCCTTGGAAAGCGTCGCTGGAGCAGGTTCTTTGGAAGGCAGGAGACAGGCCGGTAAGTCTGGGGCCAAGGCAGTTGGTGTCTTCTGTTCTTCCTCTGCAGGGGTTTGTCAGCTCGGCAGTCCTTCTTCCTGTAGTTGCAGGAATCTAAAATCTTAGGTTCAGGGAAGCCCTTAAATACTAAATTTAAGGGCGTGTTTAGGTCTGGGGGGTTAGTAGCCAATGGCTACTAGCCCTGAGGGTGGGTACACCCTCTTTGTGCCTCCTCCCAAGGGGAGGGGGTCACATCCCTAATCCTATTGGGGGAATCCTCCATCTGCAAGATGGAGGATTTCTAAAAGTTAGAGTCACCTCAGCTCAGGACACCTTAGGGGCTGTCCTGACTGGCCAGTGACTCCTCCTTGTTATTCTCATTATTTTCTCCGGCCTTGCCGCCAAAAGTGGGGGCCGGGGCCGGAGGGGGCGGGCAACTCCACTAGCTGGAGTGTCCTGCGGTGCTGTGACAAAAGGGGTGAGCCTTTGAGGCTCACCGTCAGGTGTTACAGCTCCTGCCTGGGGGAGGTGTTAGCATCTCCACCCAGTGCAGGCTTTGTTACTGGCCTCAGAGTGACAAAGGCACTCTCCCCATGGGGCCAGCAACATGTCTCTAGTGTGGCAGGCTGCTGGAACCAGTCAGCCTACACAGATAGTCGGTTAAGTTTCAGGGGGCACCTCTAAGGTGCCCTCTGTGGTGTATTTTACAATAAAATGTACACTGGCATCAGTGTGCATTTATTGTGCTGAGAAGTTGGATACCAAACTTCCCAGTTTTCAGTGTAGCCATTATGGTGCTGTGGAGTTCGTGTAAAACAGACTCCCAGACCATATACTCTTATGGCTACCCTGCACTTACAATGTCTAAGGTTTTGCTTAGACACTGTAGGGGCACAGTGCTCATGCACTGGTACCCTCACCTATGGTATAGTGCACCCTGCCTTAGGGCTGTAAGGCCTGCTAGAGGGGTGTCTTACCTATACTGCATAGGCAGTGAGAGGCTGGCATGGCACCCTGAGGGGAGTGCCATGTCGACTTACTCATTTTGTTCTCACTAGCACACACAAACTGGTAAGCAGTGTGTCTGTGCTGAGCGAGGGGTCTCTAGGGTGGCATAATACATGCTGCAGCCCTTAGAGACCTTCCCTGGCATCAGGGCCCTTGGTACCAGAGGTACCAGTTACAAGGGACTTATCTGGATGCCAGGGTGTGCCAATTGTGGAATCAAAAGTACAGGTTAGGGAAAGAACACTGGTGCTGGGGCCTGGTTAGCAGGCCTCAGCACACTTTCAATTCAAAACATAGCATCAGCAAAGGCAAAAAGTCAGGGGGTAACCATGCCAAGGAGGCATTTCCTTACAATGGGGAACCAGAAAGTCAAACTCCTCCAAGAAGGAATAGAGATGTTGAGCCACATGAGTCTCTAGAAGCTCTGCTTGATAGAAGAGTAAGGAAAATGGCCTATAGTTTTTCAGAGCAGATGGATCCTCTCGGGGTTTTGCCTCTGTAAAGGAGTGTGGAACCATCCTCTTGACTAAGGGAGGAGTTGAGGAAAGATGTGGCTATACCCGGAAAGCGGGAAAAAATATTTTTAAGAATACTGGGGGGGAGGGGGCATATGTCAATTGGGGAACCTGTTCTAAACTTAGCCTTCAGTTCAAAGAGGCGATTTTCACTAATTGCAATTGTAGGAAGTTGGCTCTGTATGCACTATTTCAAAGTAAGGAATAGTATGCACAGAGTCCAAGGGTTCCCCTTAGAGGTAAGATAGTGGCAAAAAGAGATAATACTAATGCTCTATTTTGTGGTAGTGTGGTCGAGCAGTAGGCTTATCAAAGGAGTAGTGTTAAGCATTTGTTGTACATACACACAGGCAATAAATGAGGAACACACACTCAGAGACAAATCCAGCCAATAGGTTTTGTTATAGAAAAATATCTTTTCTTAGTTTATTTTAAGAACCACAGGTTCAAATTCTACATGTAATATCTCATTTGAAAGGTATTGCAGGTAAGTACTTTAGGAACTTTAAATCATTACATTAGCATGTATACTTTTTACATAAAACACAATAAGCTGTTTTAAAAGTGGACAGTGCAATTTTCACAGTTCCTGGGGGAGGTAAAGTTTTGTTAGGTTTCACAGGTAAGTAAGACACTTACAGGTTTCAGTTCTTGGTCCAAGGTAGCCCACCGTTGGGGGTTCAGAGCAACCCCAAAGTTATCACACCAGCAGCTCAGGGCCGGTCAGGTGCAAAGGTCAAAGAGGTGCCCAAAACACATAGGCTATAATGGAGAGAAGGGGGTGCCCCGGTTCCAGTCTGCCAGCAGGTAAGTACCCGCGTCTTCGGAGGGCAGACCAGGGGGGTTTTGTAGGGCACCGGGGGGACACAAGTCCACACAAAAAGTACACCCTCAGCAGCGCGGGGGCGGCCGGGTGCAGTGTGGGAACACGCGTCGGGTTTCCAATAGTTTCCTATGGGAGACCAAGGGGTCTCTTCAGCGATGCAGGCAGGCAAGGGGGGGGCTCCTCGGGGTAGCCACCACCTGGGCAAGGGAGAGGGCCTCCTGGGGGTCACTCCTGCACAGGAGTTCCATTCCTTCAGGTGCTGGGGGCTGCGGGGTCTTTTCCAGCCGTCGGGAAATGGAGTTCAGGCAGTCGCGGTCAGGGGGAGCCTCGGGATTCCCTCTGCAGGCGTCGCTGTGGGGGCGCAGGGGGGACAACTTGGGTTACTCACAGTCTTGGAGTCGCCGGAGGGTCCTCCCTGAGGTGTTGGTTCTCCACCAGTCGAGTCGGGGTCGCCGGGTGCAGTGTTGCAAGTCTCACGCTTCTTGCGGGGAGTTGCAGGGGTCTTTAAATCTGCTCCTTGAAACAAAGTTGCAGTTCTTTTGGAGCAGGGCCGCTGTCCTCTGGAGTTTCTTGTCTTTCTCGAAGCAGGGCAGTCCTCAGAGGATTCAGAGGTCGCTGGTCCCTTGGAAAGCGTCGCTGGAGCAGGTTTCTTTGGAAGGCAGGAGACAGGCCAGTAAGTCTGGAGCCAAAGCAGTTGGTGTCTTCTGTTCTTCCTCTGCAGGGGTTTTTCAGCTCAGCAGTCCTCTTCTTCTTGTAGTTTCAGGAATCTAAAGTTTTAGGTTCAGGGAAGCCCTTAAATACTAAATTTAAGGGCGTGTTTAGGTCTGGGGGGTTAGTAGCCAATGGCTACTAGCCCTGAGGGTGGGTACACCCTCTTTGTGCCTCCTCCCAAGGGGAGGGGGTCACATTCCTATCCCTATTGGGGGAATCCTCCATCTGCAAGATGGAGGATTTCTAAAAGTCAGAGTCACCTCAGCTCAGGACACCTTAGGGGCTGTCCTGACTGGCCAGTGACGCCTCCTTGTTTTTCTCATTATCTCTCCTGGACTTGCCGCCAAAAGTGGGGGCTGGGTCCAGGAGGCGGGCATCTCCACTAGCTGGAGTGCCCTGGGGCATTGTAACACGAAGCTTGAGCCTTTGAAGCTCACTGCTAGGTGTTACAGTTCCTGCAGGGGGGAGGTGTGAAGCACCTCCACCCAGAGCAGGCTTTGTTTCTGTCCTCAGAGAGCACAAAGGCTCTCACCGCATGAGGTCAGACACTCGTCTCTCAGCAGCAGGCTGGCAGAGACCAGTCAGTCCTGCACTGAACAATTGGGTAAAATACAGGGGGTATCTCTAAGATGCCCTCTGTGTGCATTTTTTTATAAATCCAACACTGGCATCAGTGGGGGTTTATTATTCTGAGAAGTTTGATACTAAACTTCCCAGTATTCAGTGTAGCCATTATGGAGCTGTGGAGTTCGTTTTTGACAGACTCCCAGACCATATACTCTTATGGCTACCCTGCACTTACAATGTCTAAGGTTTTGCTAAGACACTGTAGGGGCACAGTGCTCATGCACTGGTGCCCTCACATATGGTATAGTGCACCCTGCCTTAGGGCTGTAAGGCCTACTAGAGGGGTGACTTATCTATACTGCATAGGCAGTGTGAGGTTGGCATGGCACCCTGAGGGGAGTGCCATGTCGACTTACTCGTTTTGTTCTCATCAGCACACACAAGCTGGCAAGCAGTGTGTCTGTGCTGAGTGAGTAGTCCCCAGGGTGGCATAAGATATGCTGCAGCCCTTAGAGACCTTCCCTGGCATCAGGGCCCTTGGTACCAGGGGTACCAGTTACAAGGGACTTACCTGGATGCCAGGGTGTACCAATTGTGGAATCAAAAGTAAATTTTAGGTGAAAGAACACTGGTGCTGGGGCCTGGTTAGCAGGGTCCCAGCACACTTCTCAGTCAAGTCAGCATCAGTATCAGGCTAAAAGTGGGGGGTAACTGCAACAGGGAGCCATTTCTTTACAGCAATAAAATCTGAAAGGATCTTAAAATTACTATCTTCTGGCAAGGTTGTCATGATGAGTGAACTTGGGGGAATACTCTAATTCTGCAACTTATGTTAGTAACTTAAGTATGACAAAAGATATGCTGTGTATCATCTACTTAAATATGAAACCTTAACCTCTCTTCAACTAATCTTGCAGGGGCATCATATAAACAGATTCACCATTGCTTTAAATTTTAGAGACTCTTTACTAAGACGTGGAAATGGGTTGGATCATTCCTTGCAAAAAGACATTAGTAATGAGGTTAAGTCTCTACAACTAGAAGCTGGTGATAATGAGCCTATCATGATTGGTTGACAACTTGTACTATATGTGCTCTAATGAAACTTCAGCATTTGTGTTTTGCTCAGGCCAATAAGGTTAGCTGGACGTCCAATACAAGAATGAACAATGTCACTCAGGTTGACAAGTAAACCTGGCCTCCATATAGCAGTAACCTTGTTGTATTGCTAGTCCGTATGCATGGAGGAAGACAGCTGCACGCTGTCCAAGTGTCCACGAATATTAACATGACCACTCATCCCCCTTCTCTCCATTTAACTGAGACTTTGGCAGGATGGAATACATATCTATGGTAAGTGGTATTTAAACCGTATCTGAGCTACCACCTAAATACAGATAATATAATTCTGTATAAACACATACAAATCATAAGTGTGAGGGAGCAGTATACAACAGGTGTCTGCAGGCCCACACTAGAGGTACTCCTTCAGCAATAGACAGGTTGACTCTCTGAAAGCAGTCATTAGCATACCCCAGAAAACTCCTTCAGCCCTGACAGCCTATAGAGGAGCCCTCTTCATGTTCAAGGTCCTTACCCCCTCCTCCTGTCCTAATATCATTCAACAGTTCTACAAAGCCTGTGTCTTGGATGTCTCTTCGGTACTATTAGAATGAAAGTCAATTTATATAATCTGTATTGACTTCCTGAAGTATATCACATGTTTCAGGGGAAAGGTGTGTGCAAAGTTGTTGACTAAATGAGCTACCGTGCGCTGCTCAGTGACCTCACCAATGGATACCCGCAGGGGTAAATCATTGTGTTCATTGTGCGTTTCTGTACCAAATAAACCTATGTGATACTGTCCCCAGCATGCAGAGATATGATCCCACCACTACTTGAAGGAGCTTCTGATTGTGTCTGGTGCATAACTATCTGCTGAGTCACTTCAATTGAGGTTGTTTTTTCCAAGCCAATGGTGGGCTGTTATGCACTCTGTTCTTAACTGACTTGTACTAAACAACTTTCTGGGAAGCTGTATTAATGAAGCCCCTTCATTTTGCTGAGGCAAACCATCAGCAGTGTTGCCCTGAGGAACTCCAACATCATAACCATATGAGTATTTGGAAGTACTAGGATGATACAGTCTGTATCTTTTATGTTGACTGCTGCTAGAAAATCACCTGCATTGAGTAGTCAAACAATATCTTGCATTGTAGTAATCTTGAACTTTGTTTTTCATATTAATGGACTCACTGTGCATACATTCGAGAACTGGTCTCAAAACACTATGGGGGTCATTATGACCCCAGCGGCGAGTGTTAAAGTGGCGGTAGTACCGCCAACAGGCTGGCAGTACATACCGCCACATTATAAGAATGGCGGGTTGGCTGCAGCCAACCCGCCACTTCTCCACTCATACCACCATGGCGGTATCAGCCGCCGGGCCAGAGATGTAAATCTCCAACCCGGCGGCCAGCATAGTACCGCCGGTGGCATTTTCAGCCAACGCCACGAAAACCATGGCGAAGCCCTACTAGTGACAGGGAATTCCTTCCCGATCACCGGTAGGCAGCTCCCCCACACCAACAATCAGCCGATACCCCCACCCCCCTTCCATCCAAACTCCTCCCCACCTCCTCCAATTCTCTCACCCCCTCTCACCCCCCATACACGCAGACACGCATACACCCATTCACTCACACTGGCATACACGCATTCATACACGTATACTTCCAGGCATGCTCGCACACATTCTTACACATAATCACACTGACATGCAGACACTCATTCACTTCACCATTCTTATACGCATTCACTCACATGCATACACCCATGCAAACAACACAACACACACAGACGCATTCACCCACACACTCACATTCATGCACACAACCAGGCACACACACATGCAACACCCCCCACCCCCATCCCCTGTCGGAAGCCCGACTTACTTTGTTCTAGGAGGTCTTCCGGAAGGGAACAGGAAGGGTGCTGCTACCGCCAGCAGCGCCTGCCAGCAGAACACCGCCAGGCCGTATCACAGGTCATGATACGGCTGGCGGCATTCAACTGGCGGTGCTGGTGGTAGCAGCGCCAGCTTACCACCGTCTGCCAGTATGATCACTGCTGGATTTCCGCCCTTCTTGTGGCGGAAGTCCGGCAGTGATCATGATATGGCAGATGGATGGTAGCTGCGGTGACGGTATTTGAGCGCCCGTCACAGTGGTGGTAGGCGGGTTTTACCGCCAATGACAAAATGAGGGCCTATAGTTCCCTTTGGGCTCAGAAGATGTCCCTTGCTCCTGCAGGAGACCGTACCCTCTTTGTTTTAGATATCTTTTGCCTTGGTGTTCTATCTTTAAAAGACATTGTAGGCCTGGGTGTTTTTTAGATAAAGTTAAAAAAAAACCTTTAGGATCAGACCTTGGTGGGTCTGCTGTTTAGAAGTCTGGATTCTGTTTCTCATTCTCACCTGAAGTCTCCTGTGCAAATTTGGCCTCTTCAACATCTGCAATTACACTGGAATCCTGTGAAGCCTGCTCCATAAGCTGTGCACCACTCGATCCCAGTTCTCACAACGTCACACAAAAAGCCCAATGTTTGTATTTGTGTTTTAAAGGTGTTCAGCTGGAATGTGGTAAAGGCCTGACACCAGGTCTCGTCATGGCACTGTGACGCACAAACACAGACAGAACACCACTTGAAAAGTCTGCTCATGGATACCAAGAGCAATACCTTATTATAACCATCCTTGAAAAGCATAGAAAAACCTAATTTGGGAGTAATTTTATACCACCCACAGCAAGACCTATTACTTAAGTCTGCAGGACCCACTGAAGACAGAGCTTCTAATACTGAGATGTCAATCTGTCAGGTGTTGTTGGTGTCTCATACTCTAAAGCACTTACCAGCTAATTCAATATGCAGACATACATGTTTCTGAACCCGTCTGTCTGCTCAGGCACCACATACACTACTCCATGCATAAAGAAGACTGAATAAAAACAAAGATTATGTTTTTTCTGCCTCATGATTTCTAAAGATGCACATGGATGAGAGATTTAGTGGCACGCTAACACCCAAGGAATAAATGATCTGCCATGCAGATTTCTACAATAGACGACATGAAATCGATTTTTATTCTAAACAAGTGGAGGAACATGGATAAGCACTCATCAATTAAGGTCTGATTCTGAAATTCAGGAAAACAAAGTTTATACATATTTGGGGTGAGATAGATTACCTGAAACCTGTACATCTCTCCACTTCGTACGTTATTGTCCACTGTGCCACCAAAGATGTACATAGCATCTGCAATGACAGCTGCAGCATGGAAGAGGCGTCCGCTGGGTAACTGCAAACAGAGATCACATGTTTAACTGATTTAGAAATATAAATTCCAAATCACCCATCAACAAAAAGAGCAGAAATCTAACAGTCATGAGCTAGAGCATCATTCAAACTAAGAAGTCCAAAACCCCACAGGTATGTGGACACAAAGGCATTATCGGTAAACATGTTGTTTATCTCTCCAACTCTTCTTGGTAAAACCCGATCATAAGTCTAGTAAACTGACAAAGGATGTAAGTGCATATTACACAAAGATTCAAAAATTGTTAAATCAGATTAAGTTAAGTAGGTTTAATTGTGGAATCCAGCACATGCATCATTTGATTCTGCTGCCTTACACACCAGCACCTTTCAAATCTGTTTAGTATGTGAAGTATGAGGAGCGTACCCATTTACCATACAGGGGGCATTTAAGTCCCAATACCATAACCTTTAAAGTTGAAACTAAGGGCCTGAGTCAGAGTTTGAAGGATGGGTGCTCCTTCCCAAATGTAGTGGATATTCAGTCTCCCTTACTAAAAGTGCATTAGGATATAATGCACTTGTAATACGGGAGAAGCAATATCTATCCCGTTGTGACAGAGTAACCTGAGCACCAAACTCTAAATCAGGCCCCAAGTTGTCATACAAACCAGGATACAGTTTGTTCACTAATGCTGCCTGCACAGCTTAAGCATTTTGAGGACATCAGAGTGCAAATAGTAAATCTTAAAAGACCCATATATTAAACACCATGCTGCTGAATGTTATAACTCTGAAAAAGTAAGCTGCCTGCAAAGGCCTGCAGTGTGTCCCCTATAGAAATATAATATATCAATATGGTTGGCTAATTGCATGGCAAGAACGGAAGGTCTCACATTTCTTATCTTGCTGATTTAGCTGATAGCAGGGACTGACACACACAAACAATTACATTACCCAGAAACCCTTCAGGAAATAGCAACTAACAAGAAGAAGCAGTAACATCTAGTTAGTTGTGACCACCATATCCCAATAAGCCTGTTAAGCAGTTTCTCTTTTACTCCTTCAAAATGTATTCCACCTGACAATGCACACAGCGTGTAGTATTTCATATTCCATTCTTAGCATAATATGCTTTGCATAACATATGCTCTGCTAATTCAGATTGTGATTTAAAAAATTCCTGCTGGGAGCTTCCTCCTTCTATTGCCTCGGATCACCCATGTTCGCTCGGACAGCCACAGCCATCGCATGTATTTCCCTTAATATTTCCAGCGCAAAAAGTTTTTTTTCTCTACTCCCTCAAAGTCGTAGCGCCTTTTTTGGAGTTTCATCCCATTTCCCTTCTCCAGCCTGCTGATACAAAGAATGCAGTCACACTGCACACATTACAAATAACAGCAAACAGCATTTCAGACTTTTAATATGACTCTTTCCAAAATTGTGCTTCCGGCCCCTAATTCCCCCAAAGTACAGATGCTCAAGACTTACTGCCTGAAAGAATGTTTAAGAAAACTCTTTGATGTGAAAAAGAACACCACATATAAATGATGTTAATTATAAATGTACACATCCATCAATATCTCTGCCCTTTCTAGCACTTCATGATGGAGACAGTCCTCCGCATCTGGATTGCTCTCCACCCAGACATCGGATGAGCAGATTTACTTAAACACTGCAATCTGTTCTGTTCCCACACAGATCATTTGGGAGGGACAGGTATTTACATTCAGTCCCTGTATTTAGGTTCTCCCCTGCTTCTTGGTGTTTTACAAAATTCCTGAAGCCATCTGTGACTTATCTCAGAGCTCAAGGGATTTGCATGTTGGTGTTTCTGGATGACATGCTTTTTACGGCCCAGGACAAATAACTTTAATTTTCTCAAGTATAAAAACTGTGCTGTCTGTACTTCTCAATCTGGGTTTCATCATAAATTAAAGACATCCTGTATCAGTTCTTCCACTCAAATGTAGTTCTTTGGCCTTCTAACAGATTCCATAATATGCACTTTTCAGCCACCACAGAGAATGATGTTCTTGATAAAAACAGGTTCTGTTACTCAAGACTCAAACATCTCTCCAACATACTGCATGAATAGTCACCCTAGCTTCATCCATCCAAACTGTATATTTCCAGGCCTTCTCCACTACATAACACATAGAAGATAGAATGGCACAACTATATTATATTCATTCAGTGATCAACTACTAGATTCTAATGCAAATTTATGGGGGCAAGGAGATTGTTTTGTGCAGTTTTCAAACTGAAGCTTTATGGTCACTGATAAGTCACAAATGTGCATCAAATATTTACAACTGCTTGCCTGTTCCTCAGCCATTCAGGGCTTCACCAGAGACAACTGCTCGGTACACCTTCTCATGAAAAACATCAGGCCAGTTTAAAACATCAATCATTTTAGGGGGTAGGCGGTTGGGGTACAAGATTAAAAATCCTAGCAAACGCTGCAGAACACTTCTCAAAGGTTTGACTAAATCAATTAATTTCTGTCAACGTGGAACATATTCCAGGCTTAGACACCACTGTAGTGGATATGAATTCCAGAAATGTACTAGATTACCTTGAATGGCATCTAAATCAAGCAGTTTTCCTTTTACTCCCTTTCACACGATATTGAGGTGGCACACTCACGTCAAAAGGCATTAGTAATAAGCAGACTCCATTTCGTAGCGCTATCCGCTAGTCTGTCGATGCTTACTATACTTACAGTGTACTGTTGTTGGTTAATATGTTATAGTGTACTACATTGTCTCTGAAGGGGTGGGCTCTGCTCTGTTGGGCTGCTGTGCAAGTCATATTGGTTGGGTCCCCTAATCTAACATCACGGATGCCTTATCTCCTTATGCGTGCTCATTCGGAGCAGTTAAGTGGACTTGGAACTGGACTCTTCAAAATGTTGTTGACATAAAAGGTGCGCTTAGTCTGATATTCCCCCCTGAAAGCACTATGTAATAATATAGTGCACAGTTGTATGTGTTTATCTTATGCATAAATAAACAAGTTACAAAAAAATAAGCAGACTCTATTTTGTAGAATGGTTTACATTTGCACTTCAAAAATTCACTTCCATAACTTAGAACAGTTCGCAATTCAGAGGGACTTTTTCTAAAAATCTGTCTCATTCTTAAATAAATGTTGGCTCAAGGGAAGAAAGCTTAAAAAAAATCAGATTGGGCACTTTGGTTTCGCTGGAATATGGATGCAAGTTACAATTTCATTTTAGTGGAACTTTCTAAATATACTGTTGCCAAATATTCTTCTTCGTGGGATATAGCTTTGATATTACAAATGTCCGAATAGTGAAATGCTTCCTTTGAAAATACATTCTGCAAAACTGCCTATACTGTTATGTCTTACTACTTGCTTTCCAATAATTTTAGAGCTCAGACCACTGAATGTTTCCTAGAGAATATACTGTGAGAGGTGTTTATATTTCTTTATTTTTCTATCACCTGGATGCCAAAAACAAGCCTTACTGGTCTAGAATAGCCTCATTTAGCTAATAATCCTAAACTTGTGTGGTAGATGTTTAAAGCAAACTTACATTTTGTTTGTATTCTAAAAATGACCTCCAGTTCTAACCTTCTTTCAGAAAACCTCATGTTCCAGTATCCTCTCCCACCCTAGCTCGTTGGACTAAGAGGGTAATGCAACAAGTCAACATGGATATAAAAAGCTTTAGTGTGCATTCTGGCAGAGGTCTTCTGGCTTGGGCTGAACCTTGGTTGAAGGACATTCTTAGAGCAATAGATTGGTCAGTTATCTTTGCTTTTAGAAAATTTTATTGCAATTCGATCCAACATGCTTTTGTGACTGTTGCCAATATGCTTTAAAAAGACATACAATTTAGATTTTCCTACCTGATAGTCAAGGAAAGTCATGCTTCATCATCGGACTGCTCCTCGTCAGACCGGCGCTGCAATGTCTGACGGGCACCCCCCGGAGGGGGGCTCTTTGCCGGAGATCTTTTATATACTCGATGATGCCGCGGAACCTAATATGGATCCGAGAGAGGACAAATCCACAAGAGAGAGAAAAATAAAATTGTCTCAGATCCCTCACTCAATGATTTATTGCTTGCTATTGGGAAATGGTCAAGGTTAAAAGAATGCAGGGAGTGGAATCAGAGGTAATGCTCAGACACTCACACAAAACACTCAAAAGTAGAGGATGGTGGAAATAATCCAGTCCTCCTTAGTATGCGGTCGACATGTTTCGCGTCTCTGTTTGTCCCACAGGATCCAGTGACGCTTCTTCAGGACCTACTAAATCCAAAAATTACTCTAAAAAAATCAATATACCTATACTCCTGCTGACTAACGCTCAAAGTCAAGGCGTCATCAGTCACTTACTAAGATTAAACCGGACAGGCTTTTCTTTCCTATTAGTCGCCCATCTTCACTTAAAGAACAGGCTCCATGGGATCACGCTGGCCTCTTGCCTGGCTCACCGAAAATGTATCAGGTAGCCGATGTCCTCAGTAGAACCTACCCTGGGGTCGCGATAGGAAAGAAAAGCCAGTCCGGTTTAATCTTAGTAAGTGACTGATGACGCCTTGACTTTGAGCGTTAGTCAGCAGGAGTATAGGTATATTGATTTTTTTAGAGTAATTTTTTGACTTAGTAGGTCCTGAAGAAGCGTCACTGGATCCTGTGGGACCAACAGAGACGCGAAACATGTCGACCGCATACTAAGGAGGACTGGATTATTTCCACCATCCTCTACTTTTGAGTGTTTTGCGTGAGTGTCTGAGCATTACCTCTGATTCCACTCCCTGCATTCTTTTAACCTTGACCATTTCCCAATAGCAAGCAATAAATCATTGAGTGAAGGATCTGAGCCAATTTTATTTTTCTCTCTCTTGTGGATTTGTCCTCTCTCGGATCCATATTAGGTTCTGCGGCATCATCGAGTATATAAAAGATCTCCGGCAAAGAGCCCCCCTCCGGGGGGTGCCCGTCAGACATTGCAGCGCCGGTCTGACGAGGAGCTGTCCGATGATGAAGCATAACACCAATTAAGGTGTGTGAGGACCATTGCTCCTGATTTTCAGGACTCCTTTTCTTTTCTCTTTCTCTTCTTAAACTTATTTCGGAACTGTGTACTACTTTATATTAGCATAGTATTGGGAGAACGTACACTGGACCGCCCAATCCTCCCTTTCCCCCCTTATTTATTGAAGTCAAGGAAAGTCCACAGATTGTGGGTCTGTAGGTAAAGTTGCATTATGCCAAAACAGTCCCATGAAAATGAAAGAATATCTTATGACATATTATGTTTCTGGAGGTAACCACTGCTTGTTTTCCAAGGTGGTTCTATAAAACGGCCTGGCCATGATATGAGCCCGGAATATATGATTCAGGCTAGTCTATGACTATAGAATGTGTGAGTGTCACTTTTGTTTTGCCTCATGTTTTTTTGTAATATTGTAGTGGGACTCATTACATCATTTTGTTGTTTAGTTTGATTAAGTGAGTTAGAGTAAGAAAGTGACAAACTGAGTGTGAGCAGGAGGTGGGAGATATTGAACTCGGAGATAAGATGCCACTTACTTTAAGGGAAATACTCTCCACAGAGTAATGAAAGCCATTAGGATCTCCTTGAGTGAGATATTACATCTCAAAGTGCATAATATACCTATGTATTTAACAATGTAGGATCTGTTCTGAGTGGAGGAACGGTGTTACTTTCAGATTCACATATTTTTTTGTGCATGTAAAATACCGTCCACAAAATATTTTGCAAAAACACACAGTATGGGTGAAAAGGTGTACCAAAACACCAGTGCAAACTACTATACAAAACACAAACCACTACAGATATATTTCTGCCTTTGAGATTAATCAGTGAATTCCAGCTACAGTTCTTGTTATGTTTATTTCGGATACAAAGATCCATAAAACACACTTAAATTCATGACATCACATATTGATGAATACACGACAATATTACATACAATTTAAAATTCTCCTTCTATAATTACATAGTGAGTACTTAAATCAATTTGACGCACTATTCACGCTATATTACATAAAAATGATAAACATAATAAAACTAGGACCCATAAAGAAGCCTCCTACAAACATATGAATTTAGATTGAAACATAAATGAAAAACAGAAAAAATAACTATCAAATAAAATGAAGACCTTTTTTAAATTACCCTCATGATAACAATCCAATTAGTTCATTAATTCATTGACATCAGTAGGAGATGCTTCTTTATGATCGGATCTCAAAATTACAGTTCAGGAAAAATAAACTTGGTTCCAATCGAAGCTAGTTGGAGAGTGCTTGTTTTGACCTAAAAATGTAAATATCATGGCCTCCTCTCAAAAATAGATTTAATAGTTCAACATACATTACGGAAACCTGCTAAAAACCTCCTTCAAAGTCAATTAAGGAGGATCCAAGAGCCTAAATTAGTGCAAATCGGAATCTATGATACTCTAAAAGCTCAGAGCTGCCTTATCTCAAACATATGCAACCATTACTAAAGTAGACTTACTCCAAACACTATGTGAGAAATAGTCATTCTTAGGGCGTCCTGACATTTCCTGATTCCTAAGATATTGCAAATCAGATGAATCCATTTCCTTCTAGGCTTCTCGTAAGCATATTGCATACACTACAAATCAGACCATCTCTATTATTATTCTGTTGGACCAACTTAGTAGTGAATGCCCTAACTTGAAGGGTATCGTACCGAAACTTCATTTAGACTGTTTTAGCATGACTTGGTGTGATTATACCTAACCATACTTCAAAGCTGCGGTTTGGTTTAACATTTAAAAATTGGGAAGCCAACCATCCCAATCAAGAATTTTGACAGAGGTTACTAAGGAGGTGATCCCGGTACACTTTCTTCAATAGTCCTTTGAATGCACTGTGAGAGTATGACGTTCATCCCAAAAAGAGTTACGTCCAAGTTTAAAAACCCATGCCCTAACATGGCAAAGCCAGGGAAAAGCTACATATTTATCAAGATCCAACAACTCAATTAATGCTTCCCTATAATGGGTCAGATCTCATGTTGTCCCTAATCTGATCCAAAAAAGCAATGGCCTCAGAGCTGCTAGAAGGTCAATTTGTTTTAGATTCAAATCAAAGAACACTGGAATCAAAGGTGTTAAAGCAGGCAATCCTAATATAGCTCTCATAAACTTATTTTGTTGTTGTGCTAGTTGTTTCATATTCGTTATTCCCCTGTATAAAGCAGCAGCCTGAGGCCTTATGTTTGTAAACCTCCAGCACAGGAGATACTACTTCTACTCTCATATTTCAATATTTATTACAAATGGCTAGAGAGTTATGAAGGAGTAACATTTTTGGTTTATCCTCCTGGGAGGCCCAAGATAACTTGGAATCCAACATCACACCTAGATAAATATAAATGTTCACACATTCAAGTTTTTGCTCCTGGGTCATAAGGTTTCTCTAAAACAATATATGAGGTCTGACAATCACATATTTAGTCTTTTTTTATATTAATTTCTAACCCTTTTAGCATACAATATTCATTGCATTTTCCTAATAAGGTTTGCAAGCCCTTAGGGGTCTGGGACATCAAAATAGTATCACCCGCAAAGAGAAGTGCAGGGACTTTCAGGGAGTCATGGGCACACTGCTTAAGTTGGCTGACTACATCATTGAGGTAGAGTGAGAATAGGGTTGTGGTGCGAGGAAGCACCCCTGTCTCACTCCCCTATTAGTAGGGATAGCTTCTGTTAGTTGAACAGTTCATCTTTCAGGCCCCACCGAACCTTTGCGTAATTGCTCTCATGCAACCTAATTACCTGGAACAAGTGATCTTCTGGGATATCCTGTTTCCTTAAGGAGGCCCATAAAGAACCCCTGGGGACCAAATGAAAGGCAGCACGTAGATCTATGAACGCGATGTAGAGATGACTTCCCTTTAGTTTACTATGTTTCCACATGGTACATAGGAGCCTGAAAACCTGGTCGATTGTGGTGGTTCGTGGCCTAAAGCCTGCTTGGTAGGGTGTTAAGATGCTGCCTTCCTACATCCAGTCAACTATTTTATTTACATTTAGTATGCAGAACAATCCCAAGAGTGTATTAGAACGGACAGAAATCATATGCAAATGTTTAAAGGATAGAGCTTGCATAGAAGTGGGCTAAGAAAGTACAGGAACATAATTTAGTAGTTAACACAAACAGGCAAGATGTGTACTTGGAAAGGACAAAAACAATATTGAAAAATATTGAAAGGCAAATAATACAAGCGACCCACTACTTTCAAAGGTCATAAATCATGTTTCACCAAATAATCGGCAGCAGACTGTTCCATGATGGCACTCACAGACTGAAGTTTCACAAACTTCTGAGGCTTTCGCAAGGTAAGTCAAACCTCTAGACAAGGCCTAACTAATGCCAACCGCCATCAGTTAAAAACAAATAGCACAATCATCAGTAAAATGCATGCTGAATAAAGTAGCCCCTCATGCTAATGACACAGAACAAGCCAATGAGCGACTTAGATGCGATGGGGCTTTTACAATGTTTTTTTCTGGACGAAAAGGCTTTGAAAAATGCCCAAAAGTCTCCCTAGGCACATCACTACAATTTTCACCCTATTGGAGACTGATAACATTTTTGGAGAGAGCATGAATGGTGACATTTCACACACTAAGCAAAAATGGCACTTAACAGGTCACTATGTAGCAGACTACGTACCTCGCTGTCCGTGCTTGGCTGTATGACCTCCCAGGACTGGGAGTCCACATCATAGCAATGAAGCTCGTTAGGCAGAGTGTTGTCGGCGGCGCCTCCAAACACATAGAGGTGGCGATCAAATGCCACCATGGTGTGCCCATAACGTCTCTGAGGAGGAGGTGGGGATCCCCGCAACAGGTGCTCAGTTGGAATGCGAGTCCAGCTAAGAAAGAGAGAATGAAAGACGACAAAATAAGGAGCAGTATACTGTCATGTCGATTACAAAACATTTTTATAGGTGCTGGTGTGGTACGTGAGCAGTGAACTCAAATCATTCAGGTTGTATTACCATCTATGGGCTGATAATTGTTGGGAGCTTGATAGACCTGTTTTTTGAGGCTGGTATGCTGGGCATTACTAGGAACCTCACTCTCCCACTGAGAATGTGCCTGAGATGGACCATACCAAATTTCAAAGGGAAAGCTTGAAGGACTTTCCCTAAAACAACACAAACCACTGGAAATAGTTCTGGAAAGATCCCACACTTTGACATTGACTCTTGTATACCTTACAGCAAGGGATTTCTATGAAGTGAGAAATCACTTTGTTCATTGACCTCAAAAACTGACTTTAAACAACCAGCACCTGAGAAAGAAACCCAGATTGAAGGATGCCCCCCGAGCATTTTATTTCTACCCAGAACAGCTAAACTCCACGCTTGTTGTCCATATAGATAAGATAGAGCACTACATCGAATTTTCAGGAGAAAGGGCACATACTCTTGTACAGAGATCTATGTGATTAGCCAGTCTCTTCTACCAACATTGTTTGCATTTTCAGAGTACATCTATAGGAGACTGGGAAGTTCCCTTGCAATTAAATGTTCTATATTTGTGAAGGAAGGTTTTGGGCTCTAAGGGACGTACACTATTTGCTTGTCCTCTATTTTTAGATATAAGAAGGTGCCATTTATAGCCAATATGTTTGGAAGTTGGAATTTATCAGACTAACCAGAATTTACAGTGTTTTATGCTAGGTTTGGATCCATCAAAGATGCACGCAATGGTCTAGTGTCTTAATAAAGGTCACAGGAGAAAATAAATCTGAATTCTAGTCCACTTGTAAATACAATGAATTATATCAAGTGTAAGTGCATAGTGTTAAAATAAATCATAAAAAAGGCTGGCGTTTGTAATTATGTACCTGTAGATATACAAAGGAATCACGTTTGATTATGTGGGTAACTTCTATTTGTGTTGAATTGAGTGATTGTACTATTTGCATACTGCAAAGATGCAATATTTATAGAAAAAAGATCTTGTATAACAATTAGTGTTGATCCAACTACACCTCTTTCAAAAGACTAAGAGATGCCCATGCCACATTTAGCATGCAGGATATATTATTGTGCTTTTTCCAGCAAAGGTTCAAGTAGCTACCCATTTCAGCGTAACAATTCCAAGGGCAACATTTCTGTAAGGCAGTCGGATGATTGTTTCCTAACATTATAAGTCCGCTATTGTCTTTTATACTCTAACATGGTAGCGCCTTTAATTCCTATGCCACATTGTGTAATGTAGCAGTGTAGGTTAATTTCAAGTCTAGTTCCGACTGAAGAATGAGCAAAGTCACACAAGCATTGGCAAAGTCAATAGGTCTTGCCTACGCAAGCACTATAGGCTTTGCTAATACGTTTCAGGCATTTTGTATACCAGCGTGGCTGCTGTTCAGAATGGCTAAAAGCTAGTGGTGTAAAAGGCAGTGGTGTGGAGTGGAGCGTTCCGGAGTACAGTGGAGTGTTATGGAGTGACAGAGAGTTGTGGAGTGATGTAGAATAGAGCTGAGTGGCAGGAAGTGGAGTGGAGTAGAGTGTCATGGAGTGGGGTGGCGTAGAGTGTCATGGAGGGAATAGAGTGGCGTACAGTGGAGTGGTATAGAGTGTCATATAGCGGAGTAGAGTGTTGTGAAGTGAAATGATGTAGAGCGGAGAGTTAGAGTGGCAGAGTGGAGTAGAGTGTCATGGAGTGGCATAGAGAGCTGTGGAATGGCGTACAGCAGAGTGGAGCGGCGTAGAGGGTGTTGCATAGAGTGGAGTACAAAAGTGTATACATCGCCACTACAATTATTTGGCAACGAGCTATCCAGAGTGCAATTGTCTGGATCTACGTGTATGAGCAGTACTAGCAGTGTGGACACTAATACTTCTAAACCAGACATTGAAAGTTATTGATTGAACGTTGCCTGAAGGAGGAAAATAAACAAATTTGGCTGGAGTACAGAAAATGGATATGCAATGGAAACGATATTTAGGTATTTTATAGTACTTTATAGTGCCGTTGGTTTACTTGTGGGCTGTGCACGAGCAGGAGTCATCTGTCAATGTATTCCTTACTTTGTTGTCAGTGGAGTTGCCTGAGCATGAGCGACAGTCAAGTGTCAGCGCTTGCCTGGGTGCGAGTAGAATTTATATTTGACCACAAGGACTGCTCCGTGCAAGAACCAGGACCATACAATAATTAACAACAACAACGGTTCTTACCATTATTACAAACATTTCTCAATTAAGTTTTAAGAGCAATCATGATCAATATTCTCACAAAAAGTAACGACAAAACAGATTGTTACCCCTCTTGTTCAAAATCAAAGTAAGCAAAAAACAAATGACACTTCGAGCAGTGTTTGTATATAAAGTTCCCAGAAAAAGTTTAAAGTTGTCCCAAAAGAGCAAAACCCACAATCACCAACAAATACATAGTAATCATCACACAGAAATAAAAGAAAAACAAGATTTTCAGACAAAGCAGCAAAAACAACCTAACAGTCCAATGTCCATATATCCGACCTAATTAATTTCAAAAGGTCACATTATAGCTTTGTTTTTATGCCTAGTGGGCGATGTTTCAATTCTCTAATCAATGTGGGATCTCATCAGGACCAAAAGTTCATATACGACACATACAACAAAAACATAAATGTTTAGACAGTGGAACCAGGAATTGATGAGGATTCTGTGCAGAGGCCTCAGTATCCAAGATATAGTAACTATCAACCTGATAGCAAGAAAGGAAAAGACCAACCCAATGATAGACACCCCAAGTGCAGTAAAAAAATCTCTTACTTACAAGGGGGCCTTGGCATAGTTCAAACCAATGCAGAGGGTAAGAAATAGTTAATTAATAATTAGAATTGATATATGTATCTGAATAAGGAAGATCTCCCACATATGGGTGGACACTCACCCCTAACTAAGGCAGTGAGGGCCGACCGCTAGATCCTAATGGCCACGTGTTAGATCCTCGTGGTTGCAAAAACGATGGGCAGGCTGCTCAATATCCCTGCACCAAAAACTATAAATATAGTGAAAGGGTGAATCAATCGATATTATTCAGAAATAGGACAAGGGTGAGTAGGAGTTCACCTCAAGGCCTGGGTAATTGAATCAGGACAAAGGTTTGTCACGGCCATGTGGATAAAAAACAGCCGTGCATTTTATGCACACTAACACTCTATATACGGGTACTAAGCAAATAGCACGGCTTTTTAACACTGTGCAAAGAGTTGGCTCAGGTGAGCATGACAATAATAAGGTGCGCGGCCATAAGGATAATAGGGCCGCTAAGCAGTCTTATGAGAAGTTAGTTGTAATGGGCTTGAAACTATCATTACGTGTGCGGCCGACAAGATAATGCAGTCCGCTACAGCCAAATGGCAAAATCAACCATGAGAACGAAGGATGGTGTCTCACTGCATCCGTGAGGGACGGCCTTGATGCACCCGGAGGTAAGGACGGGTATTGAAAACAAGGCGTTCCATGCCAAACATCATAGATCAAAGGGGGGTGGGGGGACTTAAACTGTATGAGGCCCTACCTGACAATAATGGGCCTCACTGTATCGTGCGAATCAGAACAATAATGTGGAAAAAAAACTGAAACATGAAAAGAAAAAAAGGAAGGAATATTTCACAAGAGGGAAATAAAGACATTTGCTAAATGATTACAATATATAATAATACCAGACATGTCTACCAAAATACTTACCCTTTTTATATAAAAAAATCAAGTGAGGAACCAATCCCAATTGAATTATCAATACATATCCATAATCATTTCCAGTGGGAGAAACAACCCAATTCAGAGGAATATAGATTACAATATCTTATCATATAAAACATATTAAGCTAGTCAGTCCAATAGAATAGCTTGACAGATACACATGCCTGTGCACATATCCAACGTGTCCCCACAGTTAAGGCTGGACCCTGGCAGCAAACTCTGGGTAATACGTTTTGTATAGCCATGGAACCACGCATCATTTTCACTTGTGATGTCCTAGTCCCCAGTGGAGGAGTTGACAGTGAGTTGTGAGGATAACATCCATTTACTCGCTCAATTCTGCTACAAACGCATGCCACGCCTCTGCTGTATTTAGTACCCGATTAATTGAGTTATAGTGTTCAAAACATTTCACCTCAGTTTTCTTCAAAATCACAGTGGCATCATCTCCTCTCGGTGCGATCTTGACAACGCCAATCACTTGCCACTTCAAGTCATT
Organism: Pleurodeles waltl; assembly: GCF_031143425.1. Taxonomy (NCBI): domain Eukaryota; kingdom Metazoa; phylum Chordata; class Amphibia; order Caudata; family Salamandridae; genus Pleurodeles; species Pleurodeles waltl. The sequence goes on along the minus strand of NC_090450.1, from coordinate 738,169,145 downwards.
AGCTGACTGTTTTTTCTCCAGAAAATGTGATACCATAGGGCCAGTGGTACAGAACATCTGATCAGGCTCCGATGCTGACCAATACGAGTCTTGATCAGTTGTGAGGTCTGTCTTATATAAACCAGAATGCAAGGGAACCACATCGTATACACAGTTCTAGAATTACAATTACAAAATAATTTTAAGTTTGTTTTAATCGAGGCGTGCTCAAAACTCTTAGTGTTGAAAGTGAGGGCGCAAGATACCACATTGGTAGTGGCCCAGTACTGGTGGAAGGCCCCAAACTGTTTAATCTCAAGGCTTCTCTAGGAGTCACACATTTATTGGATGAATGAACCAAATGGTCTTTAATACTCTTGCCCTTTTTGAAGGCAAACATCAGTGGTTCCAATGTCTCTACACTATTCTGGAGGATGTGCCAATTACTATTCACCAATTTGCAAATGTTATTAGTTTGTGAACAAAAGGTGGTTCCACATACCATTCTTGCTAACTGAATTCTTTTAGAATGAAGCAAATCTTCCCTAGGGCAAAATACGATGCCCTTTTTATGGCTGCCCTTACATTTTTCTTAGGGTACCCTCTACACAGGAGTCTTTCTTGAAGTGTGTGTGCCTCTCTAAAGTAGTCCTATTTTAATGAGTAATTTCTCTGGAGCTGCAGAAACTGACCAAAGGGGAGGCCATCTCAGAGAGCCCTCGGGTGAAATCTCTTATAAGAGAGCAAGGTATTCCTATCATAGGTATAGACTAGTGTACAAGCCAGTTTCCCCATGTCTAATCATGAGGCCCAGAAAGGCAATCTCTGACTTGCTCATGGAAAATGTGAAGCATAGGGGTTCCTGGACTCTGTGCAGATACGTTACAAAAATCGTCTAATTCCTGCTGTTAGTCTGTCAAAACTATAAAGATATTGTCTAAATAGTGTTTCCAAACTATATTGTCTCAATATCTGTTGGCAGGGGTCATGACATATTTGAGTTCAAAATCATTAACATAAATCCTGGGCAGATTTGGAGCAAAACTAGCTCCCATAGAAGTACCAACATTGTTGGAACAATTGTTTGTTCTATTTAAAATAACAACTCTGTAATGCAATGAGTAGGAGATAAATAATAAAATCATTAGGGACCTGAGCTGGTTGAGGGCATTGATTCAAAAGATTTTCAACTATTGAAATGCTGTGTTCCTGTGGAATACAAGTCTATAATGAAGCAATATCAAGAGTGACCAACCAATCTGTGTCACTGTTAGAATGCATTCCCTCAATAATTCACCATGTAAGTGCTATCTTTGATAAAGGTCTCTTGTAAAGGCCCAAAATCTTGAATAAAGACATTATGGGGGTTATTCTAACTTTGGAGGAGGTGTTAATCCGTCCCAAAAGTGACGGAAAAGTGACGGATTTACCACCAGCCGTATTACGAGTCCATTATATCCTATGGAACTCGTAATACGGCTGGTGGTATATCCGTCACTTTACCGTCACTTTTGGGACGGATTAACACTCCTCCAAAGTTAGAATAACCCCCTATATATTTTCCTAATGGTTCCAGAATGGAGCCACATCCAGATAAGATCGGTCTATCTGGGGGATCCTGGTTGTCTGTGAGTCATGGGTAAAGTATAGAGGACAGGCATTCTGCGATTATCAATCAGAAATACAAATTATTTTTCAGTAATGTACCATTGCTCTTTTCCTATCAAGGTGAGTTCCATGGATCTCTGTTTTGATTGTATCTATAGGATTAATGGTGAGTTTACAAATTTCAGTATTGTAATTATCATTGTCCTGTAACACAATGCCACTGCCCTTATCAGCTGGTTTGATAATAAGGGACACATTGTTCTTCAATTCTCTTAATGCCTATCTTTTGGGACAACTTATAAAAAATGTCTGGGAACCTTATATATAAAACACTGCTTGAAGGGTCAATTGTTATTTGCCTTCTTTCTTCCACTTTGAAGAAGAGTGGTAACAATCTGTTACATCACTCCTTTTTGTTAGAATATTAATTGTGATTGCACTTGGTAACTTGATTGAGAAACTTTTGTATTAATGGTAAGAACTGTTGCTGTTAATTATTGAGCGTGAGTCGTCTGAATGTGCACCATTCAAGCGTTAGTGCACCCCGGCGTTCATCAGTGGTGTTGCTCCTGTGCACAGCCGCGTTTCCTACCAGTGAATGCACCGCGTCAACTTGGATTACGAGGTCACGGTACGTGACCTTATACAGCCATCATATTTTTAGCACTGTTATATAAACGATGTTGGAGCATAAACCAGGAACGGTGTAGACAAAATACCCACATACCCCATGATACATAGCCCAATTCTGCATGTTTTTCTCGCTTCCGGAGGAAATAACAGCCCAGATCCACAAACAGTTACTGCCCGTTTGGAGAATGTGGTAAATGCTGTTTTATTCTCTTCAATGGTCTTGGGGCAGGACAGCCTTTTACTTCACCCCGCAGCTGAAGAAAGAGAGCTGACGGGCTGGGCGCAACAACTGCCAAAGCCTCTTCAGCCGTCCTGAGATTTCGGATCTGTGTCTCTGGGGCAAGATTTCCGATTGTCTAGTATCGGAGGACCCACAAATTCCAGCCTTGGTGACAAAATAAAGCTTGTAGTTGCCCGGAGCTGTATTCCATCAGAGATACCCCTCCAGGGCAACTCGTGATGAGTAAATGACTCAGTAAATGACTGTTTGATCATAGTTCAATAAAACTGTACCTTTACCACTTTCAAGTCCTTTCATGTTTGTACTGACTGTGGTTGTTTTTGAGCGCTGTCAAAATCAGTACCATGCCAAAGGTCAATCATAGGCTAATATGTACAAAGGCCTAATGAGATTACCCTGTGCTAGACCAAACACAAAATAATTAGCCTAACAATGCCACAGTAAAAGAAGCCCTTAAAGAAACACCACATTTTCAAATACCCAGTGAGTAGCACTTACACCTTCTCCTGAAATTCAAACTGAAAGAGATTGTTGGTGATCTTGGCTCCACTCTGCCCCGAGAAAACAAACATTTTGTCTCTGCAGACAGCCACAGGAAAGTTACAACAGGAAGGTGGGATCTCGCCGCTCTGCTCCATCTAGTCAGAAAGAAAGGTGTAGCTCAACAAAATGTCTATCACAGGCAGACTGACAATAATTTTACTTCAACAGTAAAGACACAAAACAGCTGTCAATACCTGACCAAAATAATTTTAGCTGTTTTTCTTAGAATACATTTTTGACATTTAAATCATTAAAATGCACAAATAAAATAATGTGTTTATATCTGGCATTAGATTTTAATTACTTATAGTATTTATTAGCTAGACACCACCAGAATGGGGTCTTCAGAGCACACAGAACTTGAATCAGTATAACTAAGAAAGGCCCGAGGTGGGATGGGCCAAATTAAGCTAAAAGTAGCACCAAAAATGTGTCCAAAGATGATAAAGCCCTGAGGGAGTTAATCAAAACCAGATGTTAGGGCAGACCAGTCTTAGATGTCTGACCAACTGACCAAAGAACAGGATTTGTATGTAGTCACAAGAAGTATTGAATTATTCAAATGCCATGTATAATACGTGGGCCTTTAGGGATTTTCTGAATCTGGAATGATCCTGTTTCAGTCTAAGGTGGTTAGGCAGTGAGTCAGAGAGAGAGGTGTCTTGCTGGAGCCAACCTCCAAATCTTTTATATCCAAATTGTTGAAAGGTGAGCAGTTGTTGGTTAGCAGATAAAGTAAGTTTGGAACTGTGTATGATCGTGGACATAATCATTGCTAAAGGATATGTGTAAAATCATATATAGTTGGCTATTTGTCTTGTCAAGTACAAGAAATCAATTAGCACTGTAACTATACTTAAGATCTAGGCTCCAACAGAGAACAGATTTGTGTTGATTAGCTTATAGAATACATTCTGTAGTTAACGCATTACACAGAGGACCTCATTCCGATTTACCAAGTATCTCTGCAGGGAGATACCAGGCTAATTTAACAACTCCATCCAGTCTCTCTTCATGGATTACAATTTTCTCCCCTTCCACAGCCCCCAGAATAGGGAATGAGATGCAGACCCCATTATACATAGTCCAATTATGCATGTTGTTCTCCCTTACGGGTTGTATGACAGGGAATGAAAAGACTGGATATATAGTCTGAAACATTTTTAATTATTGCCTTATGGACAAGGTATTGTCTTGAACTTGTTCATTCCAGAATAGAGAACCGTTGGAGAGATTTGACAAGGTCTGTTGTTTGAGATTGTACATTAGTCTGATGGCATTGATTTGTACTGGTCCAATTTGTGGAGGAAGAGATAGGGAGACCAGCGTAGAGCCCATTGCAGTAATCTAAGTGGGTAATGACCACTGCTGGAATCAGTTCCTTTGTCTGAATGATTTAGCAAAGGTAGGATCCCTTTCAGTTGGTGAAGAAGGAAGAATGCATGTTTACACACCACATTAATCTGTGGGGAGAATGCTAGATCACTGTCAAGGATCACCCCCGACTTATGAGCCTGAGACCCAGGGTTAGAAGGAGCTACCAGTACTCGGTAAACGTAATGCTTTTCAGTGAATACAATGGACTAAGGACCTAATTTAGAGATTGCAGATGGGGTTACTCCGTCACAATCATAACGGAAATACAGTCCACCGTATTACGATTCAATTGTATCCAATGGGAATCATAATACAGCGGATGGGATATCTGTCGAGTACCCCATCTGCCAAACTCTAAATCAGGCCCTACGGCAGAAAAACAGCACTCAACCCTTACTGTCAGACTCTCTATGTACGTAATCTTAAGAGATCAATTTCCAGTGATGTGGATCAAAACGTAACTGCTCTTCAACCTTTCCACTCTTTTCTTAATTGGCATTTCCACCACCACCTTTCATATTTAACAGTAGATCCCATCACCACTACAATCCCCCCAAAGCTGCCTTGCCTAAGAACATTCATAGACTTGTGATGAATACCAAAAAAACTCCAAATAGCCTCCACACACAATCAGATCAAGCAAATGGTCCCACACATTACCCCTTATTGGCTGAATCAGTTTTGCTACCTCTGAATTACCATAATAGGGAACTGGTCCAATTTCCAACACAAAATGTACTACCCTCATTTTTGCAGGGAACAAAATCCTTGCCTGTGGTTCTATAGCTAAAAACGCCTTCACAGGTTCCTGGCCCTTTCTGTTATTTTCTTTGGTGTCCACGTTTTCAGTGGGAAGATTGAGACCTGGGTACCCTTATACATAATCTTCCCCTTTTTTCTTACCCTATCCAGGAACCAATCTCTGGCTAGCTTTTTTCTCAGCTGGACAATAATTGTGGAGCCTACCTCATTACTTTCACAGGTGGATCCAATTCACTATCTAAAGGAAAACACTCCTCTGGCCACGTTTCCAAGAAGCCCTTAAGGTGCAATCCCTCCTACCCTACGACAAACCGAATGCTCTACAAACAAGATACCAATAGGTGCCTTTATGTTCAGTGAATTAGCCTGTTGCTGTCTTGTATTGCCCTTTATCTTGTTAATTCTTGATTTCTGCTTTGAAATAGCACCATTCAGCCTCCCTGGGCACTCTGTGGTTCTCTCAATTATTTGGTCATTTCAAGATTGATCTTTTCAGAAGATGACTGAGTATGGGAATCCAGCAGTAACGTTAGTTCCTCTGTTTTACCCAGTGCTCAATGTCAAAATCAAAAATCAGAGGTCATCTTAAATCCAGCATGCTTTGAGTACTGCAATATTCAAGCAATTGGTATATTTAAAAAAAAAAAAATAGGCAGTGTGTGACGACATCAGTTTTAGATTCTCTGAAGCCTTAACTTCTTTATCCTCATTCTCTTCATGCTCTACCAGGTTTTAAAAATGGATCAGCTCCTAACACAGACTGGCAGTTTGACTTCTAAGAGGGTTGAGTAAGGAGACCAGTGTTCCAAGTGTTCTGCTGCTCTAAAGGCTCTGGTTTGGTGCTCTGGAGCTGTTCAACCATACAGCACAATGCAGTGGTATAAGCTTAGTCACTTGGTTGGTAGGCAGCTCTCTCATGGGACAGACACTGGGCAACCAAGGAATCGAAACACTAGCTTCGACACCACAGCCCCTTTATACTATAGTATCAGAGCCTTCAGCTGGAGTCAGAGTCTTTCTGTCCCACAGAAGTGTGCTTGGCTGCATGCACAGCGCACTCTAGTATCTCAGTAGCTTTGTTGGGAAACAACTGTCACCACTGGCTCCACTAAGGTCTGAGGTTTCACAAAAAACAAATCCTTCTTAAACTGACCGAGTTAAATCGAGTTTAACCCCTTCAACAGGTTTACATAAATAACAATTTAATGTTGGTATCAGTGAGACTAGATGGATCAATTGTAGGCCATGGTTAACAACTGCTAGTCCCTCCTTTATATCTGCCCATTTTGGTGATAGCATGTTGTTTATTTGGGGTCAGATTGAAAAATATATTTCTGGGGTCTATTCAGGTCCTACTATATCACAAACCAGCAGATAGGAGTTAGAGATGAAGCTAGACTGCTATGCAGATATATTACTGATTTCCATAAATGACCAGATGCTGGTTTGAACTTCCCATTTACTGTCTGAAAGATAACGTAAGACAATGGTTAAGCTTCTAAAACTGGAAGCATTAAAAGCTAGTTGTAAGTCCTCTATTGATGTTCTTTGGATTACTAACCTCACACCTAGAGTTGACTTAAAAATAGTATGGCTGACTAAAAATTTGAAGACAAAGCAAAATGAAAGTCATTTGTGAAAGCAACAGAAGTTCCTGCTTGGTAATGAATGGGTTACTCTGCATTCACCGCCACTTACCTCTTCCCAAGTTGTGAGGTCGCGGTCCTGGAGTGCAATGGTCCACATGTCATTTAACCTGTATTGTATAGCCACAAAAAGAGCATTAAAAAAAACACATCAGGTCCACAATCATGTAAATTAAACCAGCATGATTGGAATACAGAACATGACACATGGGAAGCAAATAGCAAGCAAGAGAATAAGAATCCTTGTATCTCCAAGCTGCATCTACAAACCTTCTCTGTCCATATAAAGGAACAAGGGAGGGAGAAGCAGCAGAAGTATGTCTGTGCCTAAAAACAGCATTCCCAAAGAGCCAAGATGGGAGTTGTACGCAAAACAGAGTACCATGCACCTGGAGTGAGGCCACAGTTATTAAATTCCAAATACTCACAAAACCAATACTCATATTTGATGTAGCAGGGATATAATGAGGAATAAAAATGATCTTTCATAATGAATTATAAAAAGTATCAATAGTATAAAATCGATATGAGCTCAAGCAATATGTAGACATTATTACTACCAGTACATTAAGAGATGCACAGAAGAGCTAATACAACCACAAAGGAAGGGAGAACTACTCTCCTCAAACTAACACGTCCATCGGGTAAGTACAGGTGACAAAACCACTTGGGTGTCAGTGTACAGCTACATAACCCTGTTGCTTCCACAATTAATTTCTTGGAACCTGCAGTGCTTTCAAGATTCTGGTTCACCTTGCCTAAAGGACATGTATGCAGCAGAAGGGTATTTACAAACTGATACCATAACAGAACAACACAACCAAAGAATATGATATTTATCATTAATATACATTATACTATATGGTTAAATAGATATACAGGACATCTGAATATGAACACAAGTAGTGCAGGCCACAGGATTTTGTTGGAGCACAGATTGATGATATTATTTGGCTATTGGTTTAACCTTTATAATCAATAACATAACAAACCATACAAGAGTGTGAGGGCTAAAATGTGTAAAATAGAAAAGGGTGGTCTAGACATATTTTGAAAATTGCACAAAAGCTGGGGCAAGACAAACAATGATCATAAGAGAATATTGTAGCTACAAAGTTGATAAAACAACAGCCACCAAAAAGAGTTGGGATAGAGTCAATTTGTTAAAAGGCTATATATCTAAGACTTCCAACAGAGACATACCAAGTTCATGAGGTGCTGTCTATGGCGTCAGTACCCATTAAGCTTTTTCTATGTTTGACCAGCAGTAAGTCTATACTTGCCATGCAAAATGGATATTCTGAGAAACATATTTCAAAGTACATTTTGCAGGAGTGTGCACTAGTAATTGATTGGTTCATCTGGTTAAAAAACATCAATAATTAGGCTGGTCATTGCCAAAACAGTAACAATAGTTTTATGGTCAATAGTTTTATTGCTGTACTAGACCTTCACAGTCTCACTGATTTCACTGTGCAGATTGATGGAGTGACTGAGATCCCCGTAGCACACCATCACTAGTTGTGCACAGGGCATATGGTTTTCTTCTTGCTCTAGTTCTACATTGTAAAAAGTTGAGTGAAAGTGATGCGCCTGTCACAAGTCTGTATTGTTCATTCTACCACGCAAGTTCACACTGCCCAACATTCAAAGACCTAAACGAGGAACATTTCTTCAGGAGTTTTTTTTTTTTTTAACTACAGTGAAAGTGTTATGTCTAGGACTAAGGGTCATGAGTTCAGAGATTTTTTTACTTGCTTTTCAAATATTTGTTTTTATTGTTTTCTGTTTGTGATAACCTTCAAACACACCCTGCCCCAAGGCGGCACAAGAGTACACACGTTTCCACTTAGCATTCCATAGGTGTACTATTACAGACGCAGAGATTGAATGGGCACACTACAAGCTCTTTAGTCATACTTTGGACAACACTATGGCCCTCATTCTGACCCTGGCGGTCTTTGACCGCCAGGGCGGAGGACCGCGGGAGCACCGCCGACAGGCCGGCGGTGCTCCAATGGGGATTCCGACCGCGGCGGTAAAGCCGCGGTCGGACCGGCACCACTGGCGGGCTCCCGCCAGTGTACCGCCGCCCCATTGAATCCTCCACGGCGGCGCAGCTTGCTGCACCGCCGCGGGGATTCCGACCCCCCCTACCGCCATCCAGATCCCGGCGGTCCGACCGCTGGGATCCGGATGGCGGTAGGGGGGGGGGTCGCGGGGCCCCTGGGGGCCCCTGCAGTGCCCATGCCACTAGCATGGGCATTGCAGGGGCCCCCGTAAGAGGGCCCCTACATGTATTTCACTGTCTGCTGCGCAGACAGTGAAATACGCGACGGGTGCAACTGCACCCGTCGCACAGCTTCCACTCCGCCGGCTCGATTCCGAGCCGGCTTCATCGTGGAAGCCTCTTTCCCGCTGGGCTGGCGGGCGGTCTGAAGGCGACCGCCCGCCAGCCCAGCGGGAAAGTCAGAATTACCGCCGCGGTCTTTCGACCGCGGAACGGTAATCTGACGGCGGGACTTTGGCGGGCGGCCTCCGCCGCCCGCCAAGGTCAGAATGAGGGCCTATATGTTTTTTCGAGCGAATGAGCAAGTTTGGAGGGGTCCATGGTTTTGGTTTACCCGGTTCTCTCAAGCCTCTGCTGCAACTTAGTTGCAGGTCAGTCAGTATCACCAAAGTCTCTCCACGGTCCCCAGACCTCCTATTTCCGCTGGCAGCCACATGCCTGTTTTTTTTGGCCTGCATACACCAGTCCATACTTACTACCCCACATTTGAATGACATCTCTGCAGGTCGATATCAGTGGGACATTCCAAAGCAGGAGGCTGTGTTTTGATTGCGTCTTCTCTCCCAAAGTTCTTAAACAGACTACTCAAGACCAGTTTCAGGTTCGGAGCATTCAAGAGATGGCAGTTAATGCCTGACGAGAATCCCTGCAGGCGTGGGTATGACCCAAGTGTATGAAGAAGGGGAGAGATTTGTAATTTTGTTTGTGATTTGGAGATAATCTGTAATTCTGTGTGAAAGGTGACCTTTGACTTATTGTCTAATTGTAGCTGATAATGTGCCTGTGATTAGCTGCATAGAAATGGAACAAACTTTAGACCATTTGTATTTCTTCATTTGATAGAAACAAAAAATTGTAATTGTTTTTACCATCACCTACCTTGCATTACCATCATATCCAGCAAATATCCATAGTTTGTCATTGTAAACTGTTGCTCCATGTGCCGATCTTGCAACAGGCATTCTGTGAGATAAAAACAGCTACAAATTAGTTTGTTGGAGAGAAGAGAGAGACTGCAAACACATCCTACCTTAACTGTGCGATTAAAAATATTTAAATGAATATATATGTTACTTTCAGCTGGAAGTATGTCTCAGTGACTGCGGACTGCACACACTGATTGCGCAGCAGCAGAAGAAAAAGAGCCCCGGAGTAGAAGAACACTAAGGAGGCAAAGCGTCTGAGCCCAGTTCGTCGCTGAAAGGTGATCAGGCAGGACAAGTGACAAGGAGGTGAATGAAAGGGAGCCACAGACGTCGAAGAGGAAGTTGATGCCGGCAATAGGGGCCTACGCAAAAGAAACGTCAACAAGCCAAAATAGTGGGACTTTTACACAAAAAAAAAAAAAAAAACTTTGATGAGTCAAAGGGCTTTCATTTCCAAACAAGACCAGCATTCTTTCAAAAGCAGTGAAGGAAAGGTACACGAAGCTCAAGCTTCCGACTATGCCTGAACCACACAATTCACGACAACAAGAATTATTTCATGAGGAAGAGGACAGCATCAAAAGATATCACCGTCAAAGAGCAGGGTGCACCTGAGGAGGAATGGCAAGACCTCAAGGTCGACTCTCTGAAGGAGTTAGTAGATTCATATCATTCGAGACTCTCAACACCAACTCAGGGAGGATTGAGCTGAGTGCTGCTTTCTTCTCCAAACCCTTCATGCCATCCCTGAAAAAGCAGATGTACCATCCTATGCTCCCAAGTCTGCATCCTCAAAGGCTGTAACTCCCTGAATCGGAAAGAAGTACAAACAATCTTCTCAGGATGTTCACTGGGGGCAATTCAGTGACATAATGGGATCATGGCTACAACCAGGAAAACAGTTAACAATCTTATGTTACGGGACAACCTCTGGATAAGGGGAGCAAGAGAGTGGAAATGGTGGGCAGAAAAACGGAGAAGCTGCAGCTACTCAATGAAGAATTGCAAATTCCTGCGCACTCATCTGCTATAGCCACTAACAGTGGGGATGATATTGGAATGCTAATGCAACACTTCACCTAACAATACAAGAAGATGGAAAACAATCATCCAGGCGGAGAGGGTCATTTCAACCACATGCCTCAAATTGGCCCTAAGTGCAGCAGACACTGCAAAAAGGCAGATCTTCAGGGGGACAACACTAAAGAGGCATGCCTGGCTCAAAGTCTTGGTATTCAAGCTAGAAGTGGATGACTTGGTCACAAGTATGCCCTTAACAGAGGAACACCTGTTAGGCTCTGTTGTGGATGAAGTGCTGCATCAGATAAAAAAGGACAATGAAACAGTAACAGCAATCAGAGTCTTGCAGATTTGTGGGGCTTTGAAAAGAGGCACGCCACAGATCAGAAGATCATCAGGCAGGGGAGTTTTGTAGCTAAACACCTTCTAGGCAACCTACTTGCAACCAGGCAGCAACATTGTGTGGTGCCCTAATGGCAGTTCCACTATACACCATGACAGCCCCTTTGGTGCAAAGCAAGGGAAAGAGAGCAGGGTCTGCAGAAAAGTGACTCCCTCGAGATTTGCTTCTAATACACAACAGTGGGGCCAGAATAGGGGGTTTCTTCACAGGCATAATTCTGAACATTATAGAACATGGCTACTGCATTGAATTGCTCAACAAAATCACCAACAGTGGCATCAAGAGCAAAGAGTCACACCAAGGATGGAATATCTTGCCTGCAGCAAGAAGTAAAATAACTGCTGTTAAAGCAAGCCACAAATAAGGTCCCCAGTAGAGATCAATGGAGGTACTCTTCGGGTACTTCCTAGTACCAAAGCCAGATCACTCTTTATGACCAATATTGGAGCTCAGACGTCTAAATGATTGCAGAAAAATGCAACACTTCAAAATGACCACACTGCAAGAGGTCATACCACTGCTAAAAAAAAGTTGACCATATGGCCACAAGAGTCCTCAAGGATGCCTACCTTCACATACCAATGAACCACAGACATAAGAAGTTCCTCAGATTTGTACTAGTCAAGTACATTATCCTTTGGCATAAAACCTGCACACATGGTCTTCACAAAGGAAGAATGGGGATCCATGTATACCCCTATCTAGATGACTGGTTGGAAAAGGAGAGCCCGAAAGTCCAAAGCTAGAAGAACATTCAGGCACTGATACTAACACTCCACAAGTTTAGGTTTACCATAAATCTAGAAAAATCATCCCCAGTCCAGGAGTAAGAAAAATGCAGCGGAGCACAACACTGATCTAGATGGAGGCAAAAGCACTCCTAGTGTCCAAGGGAGTCATGGCATTCAAGGAGCAAACTTGACTCTACCAGAAGGGACATTCTCCGACAGTGAGAACAGTAAAGAAATTGATGGAGCTGAGGGGGTCCTGTATTCCATTCATTTAACATGCCAGCTTACACATTCGCCTAATCCTAAAATGGTTACAGAACATTGGTCACATGCCACTGAAAGACAGAAGGATCTAGTGGCTATTACACAGGGAGTACAGAAGGAGAATCAGTGATGGAATATGAAAAACATTATCACAGGCAGACCCTTCAACTCCCTCAGTGACCCATATCATGGATGCATCCCATACGGGGTCCAGAGAGCACATGAGAAACCTGAACATCAGTGATCTGTGGAGCAGAATGGAAGCTGTAAAGCACATAAACGTGTTAGAACTCAAGACAGTCTTCCTTGCACAAAAAGCCTTTCATGCCCAGGTAAAGGGGAAAACAGTTCAGAATCAGACATCAATAGGACTACAACGTTCAACCTCAACAAGCATGGAGGGAGAAAATCATATGCACGGTCCATAACGGCCTAGAGCATCTGCAGATGGACCATGCAGAGACAAATAACCCTGATAGCTGTACACCTGGTGTGCAAAACATAGACCTGGATACGCTAAGCAGGCAAAAACATGCATCTCATGAGTGGGAAGGCGATCAGCGAGTGCTACAAAGGGTGTTTCAGAAATGGAGTACACCAGAGACAGATCTATTTGTAATATTCAAAAATGCAAAATGCCAAGACTTTGTGTTCAGGTACCCATGCCACATGGGGGACAGCCCTATCGACAGACTGGTCAGGAACATTTGCGTTCACCCCCTGCCCCCAAACCTTTGACACCATTGGTGATAAACAAGTGCAAGTAAATGTCCATGACTTCGATCGTATAACCACCGCAATAAGGAAGATAGATTTGAATCTCAGACCTAGCGGAGATCAGAACAGGCCCTATAATAAAGCTACCATCCTCACAAGACCTACTGACAATACTAGACAAACATATCGCCCACTTGGAGCCAGCCAGTGTCAACCTGGATGTATCTGGCTCCTGAAGACTTAGACCGTGGACACCTGGGTCTCCCACAGAGAAGCATGGAAATCCTGAGGGAAGCCAGAAGATCAAGCACATGAAAGCACATGAAAGTACCATACTGCAAAGTACAGATATGAACAGATATGTTTACTGGTGTGACAAGGAAAGGGTCATGGACAAACGGACACTACAGTCATTAGCTACCAGGCATCTTCTAGGTGGTAATCTCACGCACACTTTATACAAGGCCCTCCTGGCGGCCATAAAGGCATACACTAGGGGACACATAGGGAATAGATTATTCAGTACATAAGTCATCAAAAGATTCCTAGTGGGAACAAAGAGGATAGCATCACCTCAAACAGCACTCATACCCATGTGGAACTGAACATAGTGCTCACACTGCTGATGAAGGAACTGATGCACAAGGACAGAGTGGTTATGAGAACAAACCCACAGTTCCTTTTCAGGGTCATCTCACACTTCCACTTTCATCAAGATATTTAGCTGCCAGGTTTCTTCCAGCAGCCAGAGAGAGACATGCAAAAAAGAGCCCTGAACATTTTGATGTACAGAGGGCAGTCATTTACTACCTCCAGGAAACAAAACAGATAAGAAACAGGAGCTTCTTTAATTCCTTTGCATCAGAAAACAGACCTTCACATGTCTCATATGGGACCACTGCACAATGGATAGTACAGACAATCCAGACTTGCCACAAAACAGCAGGTGTAGCACCCGAGGAGAAACTGGGAGCCCAATCCAGGAGGAAAAAGGGGGCAACACTTGCCTTTTTAGTGAATGTTTCTATTAACAACATATGTGTGCCAGCTACATAGTCATCCATACATACCTCCACCAAACATTATCCTGCGGACATTCAAGTAAATAGAAAAGCACAAGTGGGATAGAAGTTATTAAAATACCTATCAGTCAACACAAACCTATTTCAACCCAACCCAAATATGCAGTGTTGGGGAGACTACACTCAAGGCAGGCTCTCACATTTAAGGAAATGTTCCAAAAAATTCAACAAATGAAAGTTGCACTTAAACTTGATCTCCTTTATAATTTTGGCACCAACACTTACACAAAGATTAAGGCTGGCCTGTTTAAAACATTTTCAGGATTCTATATTTTTATTGATTAATAACATGTACATATCCACCGCCAACAACCACTAGCAGGCAAGAAGGTAATTTCTGAAAAACAGCATCGACCAATAACATCCACCCCCACCGCAGACTGCTGTACACAAACAAAAGGCTCTTTCTGCCCTGCTAAACGTATTTGTATCGCACTATTTCCCCTTTGAGTTTCACGATTGTTAAGCATTACATAAGAAATATGAACTGTGATAATTCTTAATACCTTAAAATATTTTGGGCACTGTAGAGAATAAATATACAATAAATTATGCCAATCTATCGCATAGATTTCCAGATGTCTCTTAGGGAATATAGAAAGTCTCTTCATCCCTAGTCTCTCCCACATCTCCCCCCTTCAATTATGTAATACCTTGGTTTGGTGTATATAGCACCAATGTCCACTTTTAAGAGAGTGTAGTGCAGAACTTTGGTCGAGGCAGATCCAGAAGAAGATATTTTAGGAATCTCAAGGTAAACATATCAAAAATGTCATACACTACGTACTATATTACTTCAGCCCAATTTAGATTAGTCCCATTTTATATCTGCTAGAGTATCATTGGCTCCTCAAACCCTCTGACAGCATTCAGAACACTGCTTATCCCACTGATTTAATTTTTTGGGTTTTAGAACCTGGTCATAACTTTTATACAAAATGCACTTCCTATTGAGATACATACCCTTGCGTGTATAATGTCCCAATCTTCCTCTTAAAAGGAGTGACATAACACTCTCTCCCATCATCTTTGTCCTGCTGTTTTTACTACCCTTTTGGTTGGTTCAAAGAGCTTGTACATTTCTAAAATTATCTTCCTATCATCATCATCATCCGAAATGAGCCACATCTCAAATTGGGATATACATCTTACCACACTAATATTTTTTTGGAAGTACATTTTTGGTGGTTGATGGAAGGAGTGCATCAATGTTGTTTTTTTGAACTTCTGAATGTATTTGGGGTTAGAAGTCTTAAATCATAAGCATTAGCTGGTGCTGAATGACTATAAAATAGAAAACAAGTTTGTGAATGGTTGTCATTTTTTGGAATAAGTGGATATAGCATAGTAATTCACAACTCTAATGAATATATGTCTCCTCCTGCACAATATGCAAAACCAAAGTTTACTTTGGGAATCTCATAGAATGTGGTATCTAACCCAGGCAACAGGGGCTAATAGTATATTCAAGTGTGATGCACAAGTCACCCCACTATAAAGCCACAAGTGTTGCTGAAGCAATATTAGGGCTTCACTGTTTAACTGAGGTTAGATGAACCAGGATGGGATGTCTTCATCTGAAAGCAAAGCAGGAATCTGACAGACACATGCACACATGCACATATGTACACTGTATTTTGCCTACATGCCTTGAGCACAGCACTTCACAAAAACATATCTTCTATATTCTAGTCCGCCACAAGAGCACAAAGTATTAAATTAGGGATAAGGCATGAAGGCACAAAAGCTAATGGCTTCTCCACTGAGTCTCTGTACCTCAATGTTCACTAAATGTTTGCGGCTCCTTCGTTGACACCAAGCTGGTAACCTCATGTTAGAATGCTCTCATAAGTAAAACATACTGAATGTAATATAAATAAAGGTACGATAATTCTTATAAGCACCAAAATATTTCCCCAATAGCTGTGTGCACTGGTCTCATCAGTTGCAGTTTTAATAACCAGACACTCTAGACCTGCTGTGTCTGAAATGCAGTATGATGACCTCACCTGCCTTCGACCTTCCACTCAGTCCACTGGCCAGTAGCAAACTTATATTCAAAAAGATCATTCTTGTTCTTCAGATTGGAGTTTGAGTAAATGTCTCCTGTGTAACCACCTGAGGGACAAAAGGGTGTATCAGATCAATTTAACAAGCCATTGGGGCAAGGTAAAGGTATAGGAAGGGTAAAGCACAGGAGGGTTTGACTGTGCATCACATCCTGTTGGGAAGTCAAAAAGTAGTTCATTTAAAACAAATCACAGGCACTCACACTGGAGTAAGATTAAGGGTGTAAAAGATTAAGCAGTTTTATGAAGATTTCAGTAACATTAACCATTCCACAAAACTCATCTTTGTACACTTCACCAGTGCAAAACATATTGACAACTGTAATTGTAAAGCAGGATGGATATGCAATAATTCCCTTTACATGAGACTCAAATATATATGCAACAAGCAACAGTTACCAAAAATCTTACATATAGAAATGTGTGACTTTCATCACACAAATGTGTCACCACTCATACTCGGATAAATCAGATTCAGCTCAGAAACACACATTACAAGGCTATGTGAAGAATTCATCCTGCCAGGTAAAACATTAAACAGAAACTGTGCTATTTAAGCAGGTGAAGGTCAAGAAAAACACCCTAATAACAACAAGGAGAGAAACCTGACTGTGTACTTTTAGTAAATACATACCATCCAGGAGTGGTGACACTGAAAAACACCTAGGATCTGCAACCCATGGCAGCACAAGACAAGAAGCTGCGTAAAACATGTTTCATGCCACGCTCATTGCATACAGGCAACCCCTAACCTCATAAAATGCAAAAGATGTCAACATATTTACTAGAAGAGTAAGGTCAAAAAATGACTAATAGACAGTGCTTCATAATACTGACAACCAAAAACCACAACTTTAGTGCCTACCCTACGTATACCAAGGGAGAACAATTTAGTGGGTATATCAGTCTTTTTTTTTTTTTTATATATTAAAAGGACACTGAAAGGGCTTTGCCTGACCCGGCCTTGTGGCTGAACCCTTACCTGTGCCCAGTCCTCTGGCTACGCCACTTCTGGGTCCATCTCGAGAGCTGTCACAAGGCTCCTCCATCTTCTGCTTCTCTCTCTTATTCTACTGCTCCTTCTCCTGTTACACAACTTTCTCTGCCTCTTTGCCCTCCTTCACCACTTGCTAGAATTTTTCTCTTTCCTTACTTTTTTATTCTCTGCTGCGTTGTTATGCGTTTCTCACAATTTACTAGCCATTTTCTGTGCATCTCTTATTCTTTCTCATTCATTCCTATTCATTTCTTGCTGCTTTTTTGTACATTTCTAAGTCTTTTTGCTGCTTCTCTGTGTGCATTTCTCATGATTTCTCATTCATTCTTCTTCTCGCTTGTTTCACTGTTTTCTCTGTTTCTTTGCTCTTTGGCATCCTTTGCCAGTTTTTGTTTTTCTTCCCTTTCCTTTCTCTTTTTTTGAGCCACATTCTTGAGCGTTTATCACCATTTGCTGGGCTTCTAACACCGTTTTTCATTCATTCTTTGCCGCCCTTCTGTGCTTTTGCTCTTCACTTTAACGGTTCTCTCAGTCCTTGCCGCCTTTTGGTCTCTTTCAATCTTGGCCCTTTTTTCTGAGTTTTGCCCTCTCAATTGCTCTCCCACCTTCTCTTCTCCTTCATTTCTTTCTAATTTTTTTGCTCTCCTTCGTGCCTTTCTCCTCCACAGCAGCCTTCCCTGCCTCCCCTCCCAGGTCTCACTCCCTTCCCACCGCTTGCTTAGTCTCCTCCCTGCCCCAAAGCTCCTTCCCCTCCCACTCCTACTTATGATGGTTGCAGAGTGGACGATCGGAGGACATGGGTCAAAAGCAAGCCCACTTGCGCCTGCCCACAACCAGTGCCAGGATCCCTGGGGTCCCCCTCCCTTCCACCGCCACTATTCTTTCACTTCCCTCCTCCCCCTGCACTCACCTCACAGTGCTGCTCCTGAGTCTTGCTGGCAGATGCCGAAAGGTACCTTTTCCTGCTCCACCTGCCACTACTCCTGTGCCCTCATGCCACCCCCGAATGCAACATGCACTGTATACATAAAACACCTCACAGTTGCCCATGCTCACCCAACCTCCACCTCTCCCTATCCCGCCTCCTTCTCAACACCCGCTCCCTCCCCGAACACACCACTGAAAGCTGGGACCTGCTTCAAAAACCAAACTACTCTTCCTAACAGAAACATGGATAACACCCATATCGGATCCCAGCATTTTAACAGCTATCCTCCCAGAATACAAGGTCATTGACAGGACAGGACTAAGAACTGGAGGAGGACTCATCAACATTTTCAAAGAACATATCCAGTACCAGAATACTCCGGTTACCACCAATAACATTATGGAACATCTGACCTTCAAACTCCACATCACTGCCAATTACACCCTGAGCAACACCCTAGTCTACCAACACCCCACACAAGCCAACTTTGGAAACACAATCATGGACTGTATTGCCCTCCTGATACTAGACTCCAACACCTTAATCCTACTGGGAGACCTTAACTACCACCTGGAGGAGCCCACCAATCCCAACATAGCAAAACTTCTCGAGGACATGACAAACCTTGGACTCATCCAGCGATTAGAAGGCTCCAAACATACCGCTGGACACCTACTTGACACCATCTTTACCAGCTTCAGAAAAGTCAAAGTGGACAATCAAATAGCCATCACCTGGTCTGACCACACCCCTGTCCATTTCAAAATACCCATTACTTACCACCACAGAAATGCAATCGCCAAACCCTCACTGCTGGATTGGAACAAGGTCTTTGAGGATTCCTGGGTCTCAGAGCTCTTACACTACTGACCACAGCACCTCATTGATGACCTCCCCAGATCCATCTCCTACTCCAATGCCCGGATCACAACCTGCGCAGATACCATGGGTCCCACTTAATACCCCCAAAGCCACCTGAATCAGACATCAAGAAAGCGGGAGCACAGAAGAGCTCAACTTACCAAGTGCCACTGCAAGTAGCTAGAATACATATGGAGACCAACCCAAGATGACACCGACAACAGCAACTACAGATCTGCACATAGGTGATACCACAAACAAAGCAGGCACACCAAACACTCGAGCGTATCAAAAGCAGCACCAACAGCACCAAGCAAATGTTGGCCATTGTGAAACAATTCTCCAGTTTGCCAGAAAGCTCCACCAGTGTCACTCCCTCACAAGACCTCTGAACCCAGCTATGTCTCTTCATCAGCAGGAAGATCTACAACATGTATAACAACTACAAGCCCCAACCGGAGCCCTCCATCCTTAAAACTGCCTTACCCATTACTTCCCACGCCCAGAGGACCACCCTGACCACCTGACCCACTATCACCATACAGAAAACCGTAGCAAACATGTGCACCATACACTCTAGAGCACCAGCGGACCTCTGCTCTCATCATGTATTGACTAAAGGAGTGGACCGTATGCCTAAAAACATGCCACACTTCTCCCTCTCCTATAGAAGCCCTCAGCAAACCATAAAAATACTAGCCAACTAGCGGCCCATCTCCCTGCTACTCTTTCCACTAAAAGCCATGGAGATGATCATAAACAAAGATCTAGCCGCCCTTTTCGATACACCTTTTTTGACACCACCCAATCTGGCTTCAGACCCAACTTCAGCATTGAGGCAGCACTCATCCTGGCCATGGAGGACACCTGGCTGATTACGGATAGAAGAGACATTGCTGTCCTTATCCTTCTGGATCTGCCAAGTTTGATACTGTCTCCTACCTCACCAACACCTACACGATGCCAGAATGTAGGGACCAGCACCCTGCTCACAGGCTGCACTCTGTCAGTCAGCTTGATTGCCTTTAGCTTGGCTGTTTCGCATGGTCTCACTCACTAGCATCATTCACACCCACAGTATCAATGCAGGTGACACCCAGCTCATGCTGCTCCTTTCCAACAAAACATCAAACACCCAAATAAAATTCTCTGCCTGCATGTTCGAAGTCAACAGATGGATGAAAACCAACTGCTACAAGCTCAACATAGACAAGACAGAAGTAGTCATCTTCAGTAAAGACACCTTGCTATGGGGCTCCACCTGGTGGCTTCGAGATATCGGTCCCACAGTCAACCAAACCAAACCACCCATGCAAAGGACCTCTGGTTAATAGTCGACAACCAGCTCACTATGTCAGGCCAAGTGAACCAAGTCCCTGCCTCCTGTTTCCACATACTCCAGATTCTCAAGAAGATTTTCAAGTCCCTTCCCTTCAACACCTGCACAGCCATCACCCAGGCCCTCATCACCAGCAAGCTGAACTTCAGCAACGCACGATATGTAGGCATCAATGTGCAACCGACTGTAAGACTCCAACCCATACAGAATTCAGCTGCCCGATTCACCCTTTCACACAAATTACCGGGTACTTCAAAGACATTCACTAACTCCCTATCTATGAGTGGCCCTCCTCAAGCTCCTCATGCACACATATAAAGCCTCACACAACCTACCTCATTTGTATTAACTTGCACATGTTTCTGTTCACTTGAACTCCTACTCGCACACATCCACCACATATGCAGACCCAGATCCATCGGTCGGGTTTTCTCCTACGATGCTTCCAAAGCCTGATGTGGACCTCCCTTTACACTTCAGAGCTCCTCAGTTCTGGAATTACATAAGAAATTGAAGACATGGCCTTCACCTAGTCCTGGCACTGGCTCGGCCCATGGAACTCTGGCATTTCAGTACCAGGATACCTTCCTTCCCAGGTGAATCGTGCACTCCACAAATACCTATAACGTAACATAACCTGCCAACACACACACACACACACACACACACACACACACACACAAGAAATCAGCCTTCCCCTAAGACCTCTGAAGACAACAACTTTGCATAGACTTACATCTTTGCCTCTTATGAAAATGTAATATTGTATTACTCTGGCAGGCACTTGTGCATTCCCTAGTATCTGCTAAACTGTACTGTACAAATAAAGGGCCATGTTCTGTCTTCACAAAACGCACTATCTCTCAAACCCTGGTGGTATAAACTGTTAATTTTTACTAATTCAGTTCATTTGTAAATGAGAAAGGATCCTGCACGTACTTGAAAGCCTATGAAGATATCCATACATTGATGTATTACTAGATTGATCCAATAAAATGTACCACCACCTTTCCAGAGTCTTCAATAGGAATTAGTTGAAATCATAAACGGCTAAGAAAATGTACTGATAAACAGTCATAATAAAAACATTTGGATACATTAAGAGCATATTAACTTTTAGGTATTAAAACTATTCAGGAACCTTTAGGTGTTGTCACAGGTACAGTCAAGCACAAATGACAATAATTTCTAACAATTAATTTGTTTCTATGTATTTTAACAAGCACTGGCAAAGCCGACAGGCCTCGCCTTTGGAACCTATTGGCTTTGCCAGCGCCTTTTGGTGATGCTGAACAGTGTTTGGGAAAAATAATCTTGCTTTTTACCCCACGTTGTGCAGCATTGTTAAAAATAAAAATAAAAAATAAAAATCACAAATGAAAAACAAAGATGATGCAACTAATGCTGGCAGTCGTGTAATTTGGGGAGAGGTGGCCCTACATAAAGGAGAGAGCTGGAAACCAAATGTGCTCTTGTGGAGTAATTAACCAAAAAGAATCGAAGTCCCCTAAAAGTGGGCAGTAGAATGATACAAGTCCTCCAGTCAAAAGGATGGCAAAAAAGCTATGCTCCATGGAAGGGATAAATACAAGACGGACAATGAAAACCATCAAATAAGCAAGCAAATGAGAGTGACAACAAAGCCAGACAATGGTAAGCAATGGGCAGGCTGTAGGCCCCTGTACATTTCTGGTGATCTCACAACAGGTCTTTTCAAACTAGACAGATTGTGCTGTCTGGAGGGAGACACCTACAAATGACAACGTTTTGAGGAAAACCACATGTTGTAATTGGTGTGTTTCAGTCTTGAAATAAGAATGGCAGACAAATCCATGTACTTTGGAGTTCAGTAAGACAATGATAGAGAAGTAGAGAACACAATCATAACTGGAGTCAACAAACATAGTTCTCAGGGTCTCTCTGACTTACCAAATACAAACATGCTGCTCCCGTAGACAACCGCTGAATGGTGGTATCTGGGTGCTGGAGGGCTCCCTGTAGTAAAGGCCCTGTGCAGTGTAATAAGAAACAGATTTTTTTCTCAACACCTGCTATGAATCTCAAAATCATACACAGTATTAATGTTCAACAAGTGAGTTTTCTGTAAACATACGCTTCTTTTCACTTACTATAAAAAGATCGCACCTGCTCACAGGTCTATTATAATGTGTCTGACGGATGAGCAAGAGCTCTCCCAAATCAACACTGAGGGTCACAAAAGCAATGTGGAATGTATCACCCATGAAATATGACAGGCACCAAAAAGACAAGGAAACACGGCTTTAGGGAATTAAATGGTATGGGCCTAACACCGACTTTCAAATAGGTAGAAACAAAATCCATTAGCAGAGAGGAGAATCTCTGTACAGGATTGCCAGGTGGCAGCTTTGCAACCCTTCAGCAATGGAAATCATGTGAAAGTGGAATTACATGCGATTGCATCCTGAGCAAGCTGAAGCCTGTCACAATAAAGGGAACTGGTGCAGCTGAAGTAAATGTTTGAGTATAAAGCTAGAAGAGAGGACTAGTGGTAGTAATATTATAGAAAAGAGGGAGAGGGACAAGAGGAGCATAGGCCAACAAGAGTAAAGGAACATAAAGGGCAGCCTTGGCCGCTGCACAATAAGGGAGTCATTATGACCCCGGCGGTGAGTGTTAATGTGGCGACCTGTCACTTCTCCACTCCTACTGCCATGGTGGTATCAGCCGCTGGGCCGGAGATGTCCATTTCCAGCCTGGCGGCCGGTACAGTACTGCCGGCAGCATTATGAGCCTGCCTACCACCAAGGTTTTTGTGGTGTTAGCAACGCCACGAAAACAATGGCGGTAGGCCATACCGCTGACAGGGAATTTCTTCCCTGTCACCGGTAGGCGGCTCTCCCCCCCCCCCCAACACTCACCTGACAGCCCCCAACCCCCTCCGATCCTCACACTCGCCCCACCCCCTCTGAACCTCACACCACCACCCCCCTCCATCCAAACCCCCCACCCACCAAACACACACTAACCCCCAACCCAGACATTTAAATACACCCCCTCCGATCATCACATACACCTGCAGACACACACCACGCATACACCCAATCACTCACACTGGCATATACGCATTAATACATGCATACTTCCAGACATGCTCGCACACATTCTTACACACAATTACACTGACATGCAGACACGCACTCACTTCACCATTATTACACGCATTCACTCACACGCATACAACCACGCAAACACAACACACACAGACTGTAAGGAAATGCCTCCTTGGCATGGTTACCCCCTGACTTTTTGCCTTTGCTGATGCTATGTTTTGAATTGAAAGTGTGCTGAGGCCTGCTAACCAGGCCCCAGCACCAGTGTTCTTTCCCTAACCTGTACTTTTGTTTTACACAATTGGCACACCCTGGCATCCAGGTAAGTCCCTTGTAACTGGTACCCCTGGTACCAAGGGCCCTGATGCCAGGGAAGGTCTCTAAGGACTGCAGCATAGCTTATGCCACCCTGGGGACCCCTCACTCTGCACAGACACACTGCTTGCCAGCTTGTGTGTGCTGGTGAGAACAAAACGAGTAAGTCGACATGGCACTCCCCTCAGGGTGCCATGCCAACCTCACACTGCCTATGCAGTATAGATAAGTCACCCCTCTAGCAGGCCTTACAGCCCTAAGGCAGGGTGCACTATACCATAGGTGAGGGCACCAGTGCATGAGCACTGTGCCCCTACAGTGTCTAAGCAAAACCTTAGACATTGTAAGTGCAGGGTAGCCATAAGAGTATATGGTCTGGGAGTCTGTCAAACACGAACTCCACAGCACCATAATGGCTACACTGAAAACTGGGAAGTTTGGTATCAAACTTCTCAGCACAATAAATGCACACTGATGCCAGTGTACATTTTATTGTAAAATACACCCCCAGAGGGCACCTTAGAGGTGCCCCCTGAAACCTTAACCAACTACCTGTGTAGGCTGACTGGTTCTAGCAGCCTGCCACACTCGAGACATGTTGCTAGCCCCATGGGGAGAGTGCCTTTGTCACTCTGAGGCCAGTAACAAAGCCTGCACTGGGTGGAGATGCTAACATCTCCCCCAGGCAGCAGGTGTAACACCTGGCGGTGAGCCTCAAAGGCTCACCCCCTTTATTCCAGCACCGCAGGGCACTCCAGCTAGTGGAGTTGCCCGCCCCCTCCGGCCACGGCCCCACTTTTGGCGGCAAGGCCAGAGAAAATAATGAGAATAACAAGGAGGAGTCACTGGCCAGTCAGGACAGCCTCTAAGGTGTCCTGAGCTGAAGTAACTCTAACTTTTAGAAATCCTCCATCTTGCAGATGGAGGATTCCCCCAATAGGGATAGGATTGTGACCCCCTCCCCTTGGGAGGAGGCACAGAGAGGGTGTACCCACCCTCAGGGCTAGCAGCCATTGGCTACTAACCCCCCAGACATAAACACGCCCTTAAATTTAGTATTTAAGGGCTCCCCTGAACCTAAGAATTTAGATTCCTGCAACTTACCGAAGAAGAAGACTGCGGAGCTGAAAACCCCTGCAGAAGAAGAAAGAAGACACCAACTGCTTTGGCCCCAGTCCTACCGGCCTGTCTCCTGCCTTCTAAAGAAACCTGCTCCAGCTACGCTTTCTCCAGGACCAGCGACCTCTGAATCCTCAGAGGACTGCCCTGCTTCAAGAGGAACAAGAAACTCCCGAGGACAGCGGCCCTGTTCCAAAAAGACTGCAACTTTGTTTCAGAGGAGCAGATTTAAAGACCCCTGCAATCCCCGCAAGAAGCGTGAGACTTGCAACACTGCACCCGGCGACCCCGACTCGACTGGTGGAGAACCAACACCTCAGGGAGGACCCTCCGGCGACTCCGAGACTGTGAGTAACCAAAGTTGTCCCCCCTGAGCCCCCACAGCGACGCCTGAAGAGGGAATCCCCAGGCTCCCCTGACCGCGACTGCCTGACTCTAAAATCCCGACGGCTGGAAAAGACCCTGCACCCGCAGCCCCCAGCACCTGAAGGATCGGAACTTCAATGCAGGAGTGACCCCCAGGAGGCCCCCTCCCTTGCCCATGTGGTGGCTACCCCGAGGAGCCCCCCCCTTGCCTTCCTGCATCGCTGAAGAGACCCCTTGGTCTTCCATTGATTTACATTGGAAACCCAACGCGTGTTTGCACACTGCACCCGGCCGCCCCAGTGCCGCTGAGGGTGTACTTTTTGTGTGAGCTTGTGTCCCTCCCGGTGCCCTACAAAACCCCCCTGGTCTGCCCTCCGAAGACGCGGGTACTTACCTGCTGGCAGACTGGAACCAGGGCACCCCCTTCTCTCCATCGAAGCCTATGCGTTTTGGGCACCACTTTGAACTCTGCACCTGACCGGCCCTGAGCTGCTGGTGTGGTGACTTTGGGCTGCTCTAAACCCCCAACGGTGGGCTACCTTGGACCCCAATCTCAACCCCGTAGGTGGTTTACTTACCTGCAAAAACTAACATTACTTTACCTCCCCCAGGAACTGTGAAAATTGCACTAAGTGTCTACTTTTAAAACAGCTAAATGTGTTTTATGTAAAAAGTATATATGCTACTGTAATTATTCAAAGTTCCTAAAGTACTTACCTGCAATACCTTTCAAATGAGATATTACATGTAGAATTTGAACCTGTGGTTCTTAAAATAAACTAAGAAAATATATTTTTCTATAACAAAACCTATTGGCCTGGAATTGTCTCAGAGTGTGTGTTCCTCATTTATTGCCTGTGTGTATGTACAACAAATGCTTAACACTACTCCTTTGATAAGCCTACTGCTCGACCACACTACCACAAAATAGAGCATTAGTATTATCTCTTTTTGCCACTATCTTACCTCTAAGGGGAACCCTTGGACTCTGTGCATACTATTCCTTACTTTGAAATAGTGCATACAGAGCCAACTTCCTACACAGACGCATTCACAAACTCACTCACACATTCATGCACACAATCACACACACACACACACACACAACACCCCCCACCCCATCCCTGTTGGAAGCCCGACTTACCTTTGTCGAGGAGGTCTTCCATCAGAGAACGGAAAGGGGCGCTGCTACCACCAGCAGAACACCGCCAGGCCGTATCACAGGTCATGATATGGCTGGTGGCGTTCTATTGGCTTGGCTGTACTGGTGGTAGCAACGCCAGCTTACCACCGTCCACCAGCATGATCACTGCCGGATTTCCGCCCTTCTTGTGGCGGACGTCTGGCAGTCATCATAATATGGAGGACAGATGGTAGCCGCAGTGACGGTATTTTGCCGGCTGTCACAGCGGCAGTAGGCGATTTTGACCGCCAATGTCAAAATGACCAACTAAGTGAGCCACTACAATGGTTAAACAATGTGTAAGAGGGTCAGAAAGCTCAAGGGAAGCAAAGACATGACACTGTGTAAAAAGGAAAGCGCTTCCAGAGAAGAAAAGATGTGTAGCCAGGCCTTTCCGTGTGGAGAGGCAGTTAATGTTCAAATTTCTTCATTGAGTTTCAACAAAGGAAAAGAGACAAGGGTGCACACGCTATGAGAAATGTATACAGGGCAGTTAATATAGCCTCCCACTATTGTGCGTCCTCAAGAAGGCATAGTAGTCGTAGATATTTAGGGCAGATCAGTTCTTTGAACTCTCCAGAGAGGAGAGTCAGAATGGCTCTCCATAGCTCTCTATATGCTTGCCCCTGCGCTGTAAGGGTAAGTATAAGCTTTTCCAACCCCAAGGTCAGCCATAGCCAATGTGGGGAACCCCAGTGTGCCAGAATGTTCTGTAGGGCCGCACCTAAGGCTAAATTAATCTGGAGCCCCCTCAAAGACTTGAGTGGGAGCGTCAGAGGAGTTGGAAGACCCAGTACGATGTAAACCGGGAATCTCGGGAGCTGAGTGTGCATATGGCGGTTGATATCATCCACAATGCCGTTCCAGTAAGAGGCGAGCTTTGGGCAGTCCCATAAAAGATGGGTCAATGTGCCCAGATCCCCACATCCCCTCCAGCACAGAGGTGAGAGCGAGCCTTCACACTTGTGGAGCCGGGGTGAGGTACCAGGAGGTGGCTATCTTCATTGCAGGCTCTGTGCTGGCAGTTCTGTGTGCTGTGTGGCGTGCCCCATAGTAGATCGGCTCCCACTCCATGGGTGTTAAGGGTCTACCTAGTTTTGCCTCCCTTCTTGCCTGGCTTGTGATTCTGGATTGCAGGGGTGCTTTTTGTAGTATGTCATAGAGGTCTGAGATTATATGTTTGTTTGTTGTCTTCGTCAGTCGCCCTTTCCCACGTCGAGGGGTTCATCACTCAGTGACAAATCTGGAGGTAGAGCATTCTCTTAGTCTATGGTAGGGAGTGGGTGACCTACCATCTTTCAAAGGGTAGTAGACCTTCTTCATCGAACAAATGTCTGCTGGATCGGCATGTTGGGGAGGTCCAGGAACGGAAAGGACCTTGGTCCAAACCCGGCGTGACGTCGGGTTCCCCACTATGGGCGTCGTAGGAAAGGGGAAAGATGTCAGCCCTCTAGCGCGTACTGCTTAATCCCATGCCTTCATAGCTGCTCTAGTGAAGGGGGAGGAGTATAGTCCCCAGGGTCTATGACAATGCAGGAGAAAAGGGATCTTCCAGAGGGGGTTCCCCGCAATTGCCCGGTCCATGAAGCCATCGTTTATCTGACTCTGGTTGGGACCACTCGACCAGGTACTGAAGGTGGGTCGCCCTGTAGTATTGCTGAAGATCTGGGATCCCCAGGCCCCACTTAATCAGGGGTTGGTAAGCTAGCTGTCAAGCCATTCTAAGTTTCCCCCCAGCCCATATAAAGTGGTTGACTTCGCTCTGTATCGCTTGAAGGGAGCTGGGAACGGGATCTGCCGGAAGCGCCTGAAAGAGGAACAAGGCCCTGGGTAGTCCTGATATCTTTATGGCTGCTATTCTGCCTATCCATGAGACTGGAAGGAGTCTCCATTGGGCCAGGGCTTTTTCGACACTCTAGATGGTCCTTGCAATCTGTATGCCCAAGTATGGTATGGAGTGCGGCTGCCAGTGAAATGGGTACTGCTGGGCCATCGTGTCCACCGTCTCGTGCAGGAGCCGCCTCCGCCTCCAAGAGTTGAGTTGTATGGGCTTGGTTGAGGTACTGACTAGAGGCGGTCAGGCTAGATTCTTGGGGGTGGGGGTGTGTGTGGGAGGGAGACACAGGTCCTGATAAAACTCTCGGAATTCCACTGCTATCTGTGTCACTGACCACCTTGGACCCATCTTGGTCCTTGTTTGCCTCCACCATCATTGATTACCCCTGGGCTCGAAGCCTATTAGCCAGGAGGCAGCCACACTTGTTCCCCTCCTCCATGCAGAAGGAATGGCGCAGAAGGAATGGCGCAGTCGGAGCGTTGCGCATTCCGTCCTGTCAATATCTAGACTCGCAAGTGGTCTCCAGACTCTCGGGCCCCGGTTCTCTTGTGTATCCTCTGAAGTTCTGTCACCTTCCTCTGTAGTTGGTCCCTCTTCTCCCGGCAGATCTTACTGTCTGTTGCTGATATTCTGATAAATATGCCTCTAATGACTGCCTTCAGTGTTTCCCACAGAAAGGAGATAGGCGTGTTTGCCGTGGTGTTTATTTCTAAGAAGCTGGAGATGGCTTTCTGTATCTGAGTCACCACTTCGGTCCTCAGCAACAGAGTAGTCCTAAGCAGTCAAGGTTGGTAGGCCCGGGGCTGGGGAGGGATGGTCAGGGAGACAGCTGCATGATCCGACAGCGAGCAGGGCTCAATCTCTATATCTTTCAGTATCTGTTGGATGTCCCTTGTGCCCAGGAAGAGGTCAATGCGGAAGTAGGTTTTGTGTGCATGGGAGTAGCAGGTGTAGTCTCTGGTTGAAGGGTGCCTGCCTCTCCATAGATCTTTGAGATCCAACTCTTTGAGCCTCCCCAGTCCAACCTGCGATATAGCTCCCGCCCGCTATATCTAGAGGCTGAACTGTCCCAGTAATTGTTAAAAACAATGTTAAAGACGCCTCCTATAAGCACCTGTCTGTCCTGCGCGGTCGTGACCTCAGATAGCGTGCGGCATAGGAACCCCTCCTGCTTCTCATTAGGCACATAAATGGATGCCACTATAACCTAGAAGTCCCCTAGGAGAATCCTATATGCCAGCAGCTGTCCCAGTATGTCTGCAATGTTGTCTCCCACCCTCCCACAGAAGGAATGCGAGACGAGGAGTGCCACCCCTGCCATCTTGGCCTCTCATGAAGAAACGTACTGTATGGGGAAAGGGCTCAATCTCAGTCTGTGATGGTCTCCAGTAAGTAAATGAGTCTCCTGAAAGAGACACATGTCGGCCCCATGTTTTCCAGGTAGGAGAGAACCGCCCTACGCTTGGTTGGGTTGTTCAGCCCTTTAACATTAAGTGTGACTACCTTAAGCATTGCTTAGGTGGGATAGGCACAATGTTGCAGACCGATGGACAACCGCCCGCCCTCATCCTCCCTCACCCCCTATGAGGCACTTGAGGGTGGAGGCCGTGTTCCTTCCTGTTGGATATGCATGGCTGTGTGCTAGAGTAGTGCACCCTGCCACAGAACTAAACAACGTAAACCACAACAACATTTCTAACAACCCCGCTAGGGGAGCCGGGTCCGCCAGTGTAGTCCAAAGGGATAATTTGAGATCTTGAAGTATGGCAGTCTAGATGCATGTCCTCCACTGGGTTCCTCATCCCCCTCTCTCCTGGCCCCCATGGATTCGGTGCCATTGAGGCCCAGCTCTCTCATTCCCTGTCAGATTTCGCCAAGTCCCCCGTGAGCGATTCCAGGATTGCTCTTCGCTCAGATGCCAATGTCTCCGGGTCCAGTTAAGTGCTCTTTGGCGGGACAGTCTGCCAATGCGTTCGCCTTCGGTCGGTTCTCTGTGAATGAGGGTGCTCATTCGGAGGTTCCATGCTAATGATAAGACAGAAAGATGAGCCAGTATTGTCCCTGTATGTCGAATAACAGACCAATTTCAAAGTAACTACTAATTGAATCCAGGTCATTCAAACCATGTGGTACTGTGCCAAGCTTTTCTATCAATTTGGCTTCTGTCCAGATAACGCCAAAATAATGTCATCATTTTGCGCTACAAATTGGACTGACCAGAATATCTCATCCATACAATGGTTTAAAGATTTATAATGGTCAACCACAGGGGCATCCATCACCCAACTTTTAATCCTCGATCTGTGTTGTAATTCCCACGATTTTATGAGTTAGGTGGTTTGCCCTATGTAGGTTAACTCACATGGATGTTGTACACAGTAAATTACATTGCTCGTGTTTCAGTTGGAGAACCAGGTCTAATGATGTACCTTCCCATTAAGTGTGAAAGGTTTAGTTTCTCTGGTGAACTGACAAGCAATACAATTATTGCACTTAAAATGTCCTTTCACTGGTGGCCATTGTAGCATCTCATGAAGTCCTTTCTTTCTCCTGACCAGGCTGCTCTCACTAGTTTGTCTTGTAGGTTAGGCCCTCTCTTGAGTGAAAACACTGGTTTAGGCTTAGCAAGATTAGATAAACTTTTCCAGTTTTTTTTCAATCATATTTTTGTCTTTTCTGGCTTTCGGATTATAGGTGATAACGCATGTCATATGAGTATTGTCTTTCCATGTTGTAGGAATGAGGAGTGTTTCTCCTGGGGTAAACCAAGCTCTTTTAGATGCTGCTTTTACCAATTTTTATGGGCACCCTCTTTTAATGAGTTTCTGTATTAACATTGCAGCATTCTCAAAATAGTCATTTTTGTTCATGCAATTCCTCTGAATGCTGGGAAACTGAACATATGGCAAGTTTTCCCTAAAGTTATGTGGATGCCTGCTTGAAAAGTGTAAAAGTGTTCCGGTCAGGAGGTTTGGTGTTGAAGTCCAAAGGAGATGATGGCAGCAAAAGTGAGGTGCCCACTGTGAAGTCTGCACTCCCTAGATTGCATGTGCTTAGCTTTGTGGTGGTGGCAGAGGTTGGGTGAGTGACATTAGCAAATAATTCACTTCTTATGAGGGGACATTGAGAATGCACAGGGAGCACAGGCAGAATGGAGGAGCACTGTTGTGTATGTGAGGGATAACTGGCAATATGGAAAGGTTGATTCTACCATGACAATGAAACATTTACATAAATTGCACAGGAAAATGTTTAATTTGTGTAAGACAAATTATGAAAGACAATTATCACTAAAAACATTTATGTTCAATAGGCTGTTTCGGTAAGACAAAAATGATATAAAAGTGACTTGTTGATAGCTGCGTTAAGAGGTATTTATATTTCAATTGATCACAATGAATTTAAAAGACTGTAACCATATTTTGAACATAGAAGCAAAAACAGAGTTGGAACTTAAGTAGAGTCTACAGTGTGGCAGCCCAATGGAAATGAAAACGCTAAAGAGGCCTGGTGGTTCAAGTTTTTGGCAATATCATGTAGCAAAAATATCCACATTTTTGAAATGTCGCGCTTCCTAAGTTCAATTTTTTTTAATTTTGGTAACTTTGATAAGCCATTCACTAACTATTCCATACTCTAATCGCCATCCAGCTGTGGGCTGCACTCCTATCTATTACTTTATCTTTGAAAACCGGAATACTAAACATGACACCATTTTTCCAATTGACTCACTCACTATATGGAACATGTGACATTCTGATATACTGAGAAAAATGCAACTTCAAAGCAGCTGCCACTGCTGACTTCCTCCAATGTTTAAACTTGAAAACAGAAGTTTAAGAAAACACTATATGCGGATCATAAAACAAGAACATGAAAGCCAACTGCATTGAAAAGCAGAAAGAGCATGACCAAGGCATGGAAACAACCATTAATCTTGTATATTCACAAAAAACAAGGACTCACTATGGAAATAAGTATAAGGGCCTGTCTGCAAGATACCAGAACTTCAGCCTCCAAGAAACCAGAAAACATGGATGCAAGGAAGCAGATAAAACTGCCCCAAGTTATCAGAGATTGAAACCTAAAGTGGTTCACTTATTGTCTTGTGCTTACTAGTGAAGATAGAACTACAAATATGTTGCATACTTCACCGTAAAGGTTTCCACTTCCTGATTTTTTCCAAAAGTATGTACTAATTTTACAGGGAACCTGTGTCCGATACTATTATTATGTGTGGTGCGTGTGTTCATTGCAATGCACTTTTCTAAACAAGTAATGCATTGTTCTTTAAAAAGGACCACTGTGGTCTAGAACGTAGAGAGCCTCACAAGTGAAAGATCACACAGTCCTTACCATATGAATAGTAAGAGCTTACTTCTGAACTTAAAAACATGCTCTGTATCAAGAGATTTGTTCTGATCTGGAAGTTTTTATGAACTCTGTAAGAACTTGTGAAAACTTGATGGATTGAGGTTCTCTCGATGGAAAAAAGATTTTAAAGGCAGGATGAAGGCAGCACGGAATATAAAAAAACTTTGGCTAGTTCACAAAATACTTGTAAAGAAATCATTGGTGCTATTAGGATACCATATGTTATGAAGCTCAGGTTGTAAATTGACGAAGTTTAAGAGTCATCATGAATTAAGTGGCCAGTTTGAAGAACACTAAAAGTTCTTTCTCTCACATAGTACAGTAGTTAATGATTTTTGTGTAGCAATATCAACTATAAGACGCTCATGAAAATCTGCAAAGTATTCAATATACTCTACAGTGACTGTAAACTGTGGGTATAAAAGATAATATGGTCTTCTGGCAGATGGTGATTAATGAGTTAGTCTTTAGTCGCATGCAGGGAAAGACTGAAGATTGTAACAGAAAAATGTGTTGGCTCTGAAAAAGACAGTGACATGAGGCTTTATTCAATCTTGTTCGACAGGATCTTACTATGCACAAAGCTTTAACCAGGAAAGACAACAGCTCATCACAGGGAGTGAACTGATATGTGATAGTACACGTAGCAATTTAAGACTAGAAATGGGGGAAACAAGACTGTGACATTCAAAACTAATATGGAGGATCCAAGGATTGTTCCCAACGCCCACCCTCTTGCTACTGTATGTCTACGATGCAATCAAGCTCTGGAAAACCATGAACAAGACTTACTTTATATGCAGATGAATGGCATCAATCGCCCCAACACAAAGTTGGCTTCATAGACAGCTGCTTATAATGGCACTACTTTGATTAGCTTTAGCAAAGCGTAAACATCAGAAAAACTAAAGCACTGCTCCTTGGTAATTAGACCACTAAATAATAATTATAAATTAGGAATAGAATATAAAACTAGGAATAAATTAAATATTGGGTATCGTACATAATACATCACTAATGACATGAAATCTATAGCCCTACAAGTTATACTTATGTGGTTTATATATAACTGGTACATTTTAGTGCTTTTTTGTTTTGAAAACATTTGAAATTATTAGCAAACTTACGTAGAACTCCGTTGTAACCTCAGTTTTTTTAAGCATGTTAAGATCAGCCAAAATTAAAAATATGTCTACCTTACTGACGTATAACTACACTTTAATCTTTCTGTTTGAAGTGTAATAAACTGTGATGTAAACAACTTGAATTCGTTGATAAAGCGGTCTAATTTTCTAGTCTGCGCTGAACATCAGACTAAGTGTGTTTCCTCAAGCCTCGGGGGGGATGCAGGTTTGGGGGGGGCGGGTGGGGGTGGAGTCTGTCCTGGTTTTGTTTTTTTACTGCAAACCTAGAGTGATACATAGTTCAAAAAGCAATGAGCTTTATTTACAAAGATAGAGTATGTACTACTTCATAGAAGAGAGATTTGGCACATAGCTCCTGCTTCAGATGTGAAAAGATTTCAAAATAGGACCTTCTAGCATCAGCCGGAAAAAACGGATTACACACTAATTATTACGCTCACTCAAGGAGGGGTTGAATTACTGGCATCTAAAATCAATGTTGCGCCCACTGCACTGTCCTGCACTGATGGACTTCTGTAGTCAGCTCCGTACTTGTAATATCTTAAGGTTTGGAATAGATCAGAAATCCTATAGATGAATGGATGTTTGAGCTCTCGTATATCATTTCTAACATGTAAATAATATGTATTTCTTATAACTGATATACGTTTTTTTTTCTCTTTTCTCAAAAGAGTACTGTCTTGATCTAGTTCCAATTATTTATATTCTGAGCATATTGTGCGCTTGAGAACCACTACTATCACACTTGGA
Source organism: Pleurodeles waltl (assembly GCF_031143425.1). Lineage (NCBI taxonomy): Eukaryota > Metazoa > Chordata > Amphibia > Caudata > Salamandridae > Pleurodeles > Pleurodeles waltl. The sequence goes on along the minus strand of NC_090450.1, from coordinate 738,134,548 downwards.
GCTAGAGCTTGTAAACTGCAGGCAACCCATAGAGTTTTACTTTAAAATAATTGCAAGCTTGGAGGCTCTACCAAGTCATTCAATATTGTGTTCTAGGAAAAAAGAACCAATTACGCCATTTACACTACCTCTTTTTAGGCATTTCCAAATTATATTTTAGTCTGCATTTTCTATGGATTTGTGTTCCGTGTTAACAAAGTTGCACAGTCATATACACTTTAGATTTTAATCACGTCGTTTTTAAAATGTTATTGAGGTAAGCTTTTGGGTCATAAAGATCTTAAATGTAGTTTTTAATTGAGAAACCTCTTAAATAAATATATTTACTTACATACTATAACTATGGACATGGGTCAAGCATACTGATGCCTAGAACAAACCAAAGGATACCCTTCTTCAGGAATCTAGTAATATCTCCGTACCTGCACCAAGAACAGTCTTTCACATCAAACCTCAGCAAGTCATTCAGCATGATCTTTCTGAAAATGAAAGAGAAGGTTACATTATTATATGTATATGGATACCACCAGAAATTAGGAAATGCCCCTCTCCACCCACCACAGAAAAAACGTTTTGTCCACTAACTACAAAAGAAGCAGGATGGCCCCTAAACCAACTACTTGGGAACAGTGATGACTCCACAATAACCATCACAGAAACACACCAATCATTACGCCTGTAACAATTCTGCAAGTCCAAATGTTACAGATTCAAATTGTATAAATAATATGGTTGTGTAACGCTTGGTATTGGCACGTGTTCAAAAGGTGTGAAAGAATCTTCCTGTCACCAACTAAAGGAAGTATCTGTTATCAGACCCTCTCTGTTACAGGGTCGGCCCACAATACGTTTCATATTAACACCACCTTTAGATTTGTGTCAAGCCACTGCACAATCAGTTCAAACTGTCTTTCCTCTTCCACTTTCATAGCAAGCTCAATTGGGTGCATGTGAATCTATAGCCAAGCAATAGCCGAAAAGGCACAGTTATAGCTATGTTTTCTGTTGCACCAAAAGTATAATATATTGATAGACCATGCATGGAGCATGAAGTAACACAATTAGGTCAGAAAGTTTGAGGAGGAAACAATACCCAAGTGCGTTTTTCACCAATTCATGCCCATTCATGTCTCCTGTCTGGCACCCAGCTCCAGGAAGTAGTGTTTTACAAATGTATTGGTGGCGTGCTTTCCTATCTAGGTCACCTTCACTGCCTTTCTGCTAATGGAGTGTGCCTAAAGCATTCCTATCACCCGATTTCCTGCAAGAACAAGGAAAAGGCCTTGCCGTTAATGCAATAGGAGAAAGGTGCAAACTATTTGTGCCAAACTGCTGCCTTTTGTCTTACGTGGTATTTTTGTGTCTGACTAGCATTGAACGTGTGCAGGTATTATTCATCTTCAAAAAGAATCTTGCAGTAATATGGTCTGGTTCAAACTGGATCCTAGCACACGCCGTGGGTAGTAAGAATGGGTGCAATCTATGAACAACCTTATTTTGATGGAAAATCGTAAGCTTTATCCACTGAGAATCTTGAGGCTCACTTATTGATGTAATCATCTTGAGAAAAGCAATTTTCAATGATCATATTTATCCTGGATTCAAATGGGGGTGCCAACAGTTACAAGGAGCACCACCTCATGTTCCTAAAGCCTCACGTGTTGCATTATTGGTGGGATTTGTGTATCTATTGGGCATCAAATCCAAATTTGTCCTACCATCTGCCATTCAGTAAGGAGCCAGAGAGGCTGAGTATACTCTGATGAAGTGAAACCTGTGGCTTTTGAGTGCTAGATGTAGTAGGTGTGCAACGATGTGCAAGATGATGAAATGGGTGCGTGAGTAACAACTTGCTCCTCAACACCAATTTAGGAACCTCTTCATCTTATGGGAGTGGTGCTACTTAAAGATCTTCCCTGAGAATTATTTCAAAGTACAACACAATCAACTGCAGGTGTGAAACATGTGCAACTCTGAGGTAACTCTGTTAGGTTTAGGATCTTTTTGTTGAGGTACTGTATCTTTACTCTCCAGTTGCATCAGCAAAGACTTAAAGGCTTAGGTGTGTGATGTGTGTGGCATAGACCTATGTGTGCCTTATGAGCACCTCAGATAGTGAACCATAGGGATAATTACTTACATGACTATAAGAACGCTTGAGCAATACTAAGTAAATATATCTAGGACCAGAGGAAATATGCAGGAATCAAGAATTCTCTGCTCCTTCAATTGATAACACATGTTCTGTTATTTCTTTGACGCCTGTCACTCTGCCTTTTTTTAAACCTGCAAAAATATGCTAACGAAGGTTAAATCTGGGCCTCCTGAAGAGCTCTGGCCAATTGCAATTCTAGAGACTTGATCCTTGGTGGTGGTGCTCACACTCATTGAGGTCATCAATCTGCCCCTCATGCTTTTTATCTAAGGAATGCCTTATATCCTTGAAGACTCAATCTTTCTGGCTTCCGGTCAACTGGATTTAAAAAAAAAAAAAATAATTTGCAGAGGGGCAGAGTCACCACTTGCATTTGTCTTTATTGAGGTAAGATCTTTGGTGGATCTGGCGACTTCCTTTTGCTTGATTGAGGTGCAGTGTTTGATACTGGGGATCACAACATTCTAAGTTATCTGGCAGAAGCAGGTCTTGAGGAAACATTTTAGGAAATTGCTCTCAACGTGGCAGATGGTAGCACTTTCATTTAGTTTCACTGGACAGAGATTTGTGAGGTTTGTTTAGGGTTCCTTCCTTTCCCCTATAATGTTTAACATTTGAATCTGCCCTCTGATTTACCCTATCAAGCCTTTTGACTGCTCAGGCATCTCACACGCTAATGACATTCAGATAATCATATACCTGGACCATCTGGTGCCTCACTCAGCAACTAACTTAACTTTTTGTCAATGTTCAGCGCTGGACATCACATAATTTTCTTTGGGTCAATGCAAATAAAACTGAACTTTTAATTGTGGGCAAAGATACAGACACATGTAATAAATAGTCCGTGCCGCCCACGTCCATAGGCATGGCTCGTCTTCTGTTAGTCAAGGTTAAATCTCTTGCTATCTACTTGAATTCTTATATAGCTATGCTTCCTCATATCAAAGCTGTCAAGTCATTTTGCTTCTTTCAACTTCAAATAATTAGAAAAGTGCTTCCAATCCGCCCCAAACAGTATTTGTGTGGATATTTTGAGTTGCATCATTGCCAGTACTGAGAGTTGCAATATTATTTCACATGATCTTCAAACTTTGTCTTTGAACCAGCTGCAGAGAATCCAAAATCCTACAGTGCATCTAGCATGTGCGTTAAAAAAAAAAGTGAACATATCACACACAAAGTTAGACTGACTAGCGATGAACCACACAACTGTGTTCCAGGCCTTATATACAGGGTGTTCTATCAAGTTAATTCTGCAATAATTACTTGTGTGCAACCTTATAGGCAGTGGGCATTTCTGTAGGTGTGTTTAATGAGTCCTGAAGTGGGCACAACTATCACCAGACATTTGGTGAAACCCTTGGAATTTGTGGTTTGTAAGCACAGTTCTTTCTTGCACTTTAGAAGTATGAGGATGTAAAATGTACATTATTCATTTCTATCCTAGTCCTACAACCCCTACCTGTCTTGTATTGGGACATTATATATTGTAAGGAAACCATCTTGAACTTTCATTCAGCATCCAATTTTTAGTGTTCCTAGATCTACCATGTGCCTACGTGAGCAGTCTTTATTTTACACTGAGTGGTAGGTGGAGTCCTTCTTTCTTTTAGTGGTCTTATGTAATTTTCCGGTAAGGTAGCAAAAGCTTTCTGAAGGAGAGGTATAAGTATGAGGTGATTTTTTCTTATCTTGGACTGGATGAATTTGCAGTATTTTCAAAGTGGATGCAGTACTAGTATCAAAATGTGTTTAACACTGTGGAGCTTTTGTGCCACTGGTGATGGAAAGGTTATGCAGTCTTAGAACCTTCTGAAGCCTATCATATTCTGAGGGTGCATCCTCCTCTTCTGGCTTATTTCCTTCCTCTCCTTTCATGTTCTGACCCAAAGAACGTGTTAGGCATCTCTACGTTAGCCATTTCAAAGCCTACCAATATCCTTGGTACTGAGGTTTAGTGGCAGCGTAAGTTCTGTGCAGCAACTGGGGGAGGGGTGGAAATGGGCCAACTAAGATTCAAGGTGGACATTAAAAAAGGGTTGACAATTTCTGCACACAAAGTGTTCTTTGTTGATATGGCTTAGTAAATAAAGCACAGTGGTTACTCCTTGGTAGATTGTAAATTTGTTGTTACAGATTCACCTTTTACACTGCAACTGCATGAGCCCTGTTGAGCACAAATAATCCTGTATACCACCAGCAGACAAGAGAGTTATTTCAAGTCATTTTTAATGTTGTCCAGCTAGAGAAAAGTCTGGAACATTCTGGCAAACTGGTCTGGCGGCAGTATTTGTAGCTTGTTGGTGAGCACTGTTGGAAGCCCGAGAGAACTGTAATATAGAAGTCCAGCTTAAACTCACTAAGCCTTTTTATTACTTCCATGATATCTAGGTAAGAGAAGCATGGGAATTTTTTGAAACGAGTCTGCTTCAGCTTGACTGTCTTGACCACTGCACAGCGTTGACAAAAAAAATAAGTCATTCAGAAACAGGACACTAAGGCTTTCTTTTCCAGGCCATCAGTGTTATTGCTAGGCTGGTAATAAAATTAAAATATAGTGTCTCTGGGTGCACCAGTGAGACAACGGAGGTATGAGGACTTACCGGCACTGTTTAGTTTGGTTGTTCCCACTGCAAGTCCTTGTCACTGGAGGGAATCAGGGAATGTTGCTTGGCTATGGTTAATCTCTAGTAAGTACTAGTGTGGCATGCAAAGTTGGATGACTGGCACTGCATAGCAGGCTTGTGGTGGCGCCTTGAGACCCTATGGGTGATTAGCCGCACTTCACAAATCCTTGATTGATTGATGTCTATGAAGGTAGGGTTTGTTGTGGAGACTGGGATGGTGATGGGTCATGGAAAGGAGGGTGGTGGGAGGGGTTGGGTTATCAATGAAAACCCTGTGGTGTCACTGGGGTTCTCAGTATCTTCCATGAGCCAAGGAAGCAAAGGAAGCCCAGACCTCTACCAAGTTATGCCCATTCAAGATGCGGTTCACAGTGAAATTACACATTTGGAAGGCATAACGATTACCATTGTGACAATGGATGACTCGAGAAAGAAGCCTCTTAAGACTCAATAAAATTTCAGAGGTTTTATTCACAGCCCTCATCTCTGAGTCAAGAAGTAGATTAAATGTTAAGGGTGAAAAAAAAAAAAAAGAAAGAAAGAAAAAAAAAAAAAGAAAAAAACAACTTACCCATTGTCTCCCCCAAAAACATAAATGGCATCTTTGTAAGCAACAACAGTGTGTTTACTGCGTCTGCGGAGAGAACAAAAACAAGTTGTAAAAATCCTGATCAATGAACACTTCAAGGCCCCCTACAAATAGATTTAATACTGTTAACAACACAAATTAAACTAGTCTATAGGGGAACTGCAAACGGTGGTCAGATGCAGTTTATGTGTATTTCTCTACTGATAGCATGTTTTCAGAAGACCTTCCACAGAGTAAAACTGTGCATTTTGGGTTGTTCTGGTGGTTTGCTGTGACTTTTGCTTATTGTATTTCACAGTAAAGACACTCCCAGTGATGTATTTTCCCATCTACATCAGAATGGGTTTTGAAGGGATTTCGGGATAATACTGTCGTCTATGAATCTTATAAAACATATTGCTTTGCAGAAGAGCAGCGATTTTGGTTAGAGAGATTGGTTTGTGTCCCTAATCTTGATTGTTACACATATGATTTTTGTAAACCTTCAAAACAATACTAAAGACATCCAACCCAAGACGCTATAGTGAATCATTTGCAATACAACAACAAATACACAAGTGACTTTATATCAATAATAATACAAAGCAGCAAAATCATCTATTACAAGCAATCCTCTCCATGCCCCTGTCACCTCAAGTATCCTTAGTAATTTGTTTCATTTCATTGTGCACATCAATATGTCTTACTGTTTTATAGGCGGACTAGCCTATTAAGTATTCAATAACATAAAATACACTCTTGTTGATAACAACTCCATCAATCCTTTTGCACACCATAATTGAAAAATGAAGATTGAGAAAATTGGTCACTAAATTTAAAACATACATCTTCTTGAGACTAAAATCAAAAATGTGAAAGGCCTGTAACTGTGAAAACCCAGAGTATTCTCTTAGCCTTTGGTTACAATAAATAAGCATGTAATGTGAAAAATAAGGTGGTGGCCCACCTAGACTTAACCCCAAATTCCAGTCATGTTTACCACAAATGATACGTAATTGTGTACCCTAAACATCTTTCTGAGATCTGGACCTTTTAACATATCAACAAGAAGGCTCGAGGTTGTAAACCAATTAGGTCACAATATTGGATTTATTGGGTTTTATTTTTGAGTGGTGCACTAGGGTGAATGATTTCAAAGATTGGCGGCTGGATTTATAATTAAAAGAATAGGCAGCATTTACAGTAACTCGAGTTCGGTGTTTCTTCGTCTCAAAGAGCAGCCTTCATTTATGCCAAATGGTGAATGGTATCCCCAAATTTCTGTAACAGTTTACTTTTGTGTGACACCCTTTCAAACAATAAACCAACTCAAATTTTACTCTGACCGGTTCAGAGGACCGGGGACCCCATGCTGCCAGGTATGCCCAACACACTGGGGAAGAAAACGGAATAACATATATGGTTCTTCTATTGTGAGAAGTGACTAAAGGCAAATAAATAGAGAGGTTTGCAGTACATCACAAACAGCCATACTGCAGCTCCCTAAAATTACACAAAGGATGCCTCAATGACTGAAAGCTGCATTTATGCTCATTTGAGCAGTATCATACTTCCTCCGCCACCAAACAATGAAACGTGTCACTATGGATTATTAATTTTATCTATCTGAATAAGTACTACGAAATACAACTATTGGAGCAAAGATAACAAGTTAGGACTGACCTTTCTAAATGTATCGAGGGACACCCGCAGTGTTAGCCCCCACAATAACATGCGTTTCAGCACATATCACAATTAATCAGGAGACTTGTAATAAAGGACCAGGGGTAAAATAGGGAAATTACTAAGGCATGTTGGGCTATGATGTTCCTCCAACCTCCAGAGGAGTTGAAAGCAGGGGCTTTGTGTGGCCTATACACAACAAAATCAGAGGTGTGTGATGTTTTTCACCTCGGGGTTCTGGGTGACATCACAGACAATTCAAATTATTTGGTGTCTTTATGATGCCACTCAGAAATCCTCAATTAAAAAAATCCCCATTTTATTTGTTATCCATCTGCATATCTATATGACCAGTCAATGTAGTTCCTTTTTAAAAAAAAAATATATATAGAAGTATACATGGGTAGCTGTGAACAATGGGAATGTTTTTCACTGAGTGGTTCTGAACAACATCAAATACACAACGAGGCCAAAGCTCGAGTTGCCTATTCTGTAACTATGAACCCCAAAGTGGAACATTTTCATGTTATGAAAAGTTCAGCCATCTATAATTTATATTGTGTATGACTCCCTGAATCACCTGCTTCAGCCACCAAGAAGTACTCCAGGGCAGAAAGACAGGAGGGAGCCACAAATAACAGGTTAAAAAATATTTTAAAAGTACCAGCCATCCTGCCACTGACCCCCAACCCCCAACCAAATATTTAAGAGAAGCCTGGCCATCTGCTTCCCATCCACATACATGCTCTGCATATGCCCCCAACTCTTCACACAAAATGTGCTCGAGAAATACCAAGCCATCTGACACCAATTGCCACCCTCCTTTGCAACCCCCCTGCCTAAAGTGAACAAAACAACCTGATCTCCAGCCACCCAATTCCACCACCCTCTGTGCAATCCCACCCCACCCCCTCCCAGCCTAAAGCCACGCTGTCCAATCTCATACAGAGAGCAAAAAGCCAGCACCACGCGGACTGCAACTCTGTGGCCGCTAGCTAGCCAGTGGGATAGTCTTGTGCAAGTGAAGTAGAAGATAACTCTTGTGTGGTCAAGTCAGTGTGCTGTAGTCAGGAAGTATAGAGGGGTGGCATCAGGGCAATCTGTGTTTGCAAAGTTGAGTTGCTGGCAGCTCACATTTAGAATGCCTGGCACATGGAGCTGTTGGTGGCTGGAGTAAGGAGGGTGGGTAATGAAGTCTTTGTAGCAGGGTCTGGTATAAGATGAAATTTGAGGTTAGTGTAAGAAATTGGATTCTTATTCAGGGTGAATAACTACCCACCTAAAGGAATATCCACATTCCTTCTTCAGGTGAGCTCTCAAAGTTACTAACTTAACCCGAGCTGAACCCCCCCATAGCTATGGTACACAGCAGATATACTTAACTTAGGGTAATGTGTAAAGTATTAATGCAGTACCAAAACAAAAAAATGCCACCGATTTTGAAAAGACATAGTACAATTTAATAAATAAAATGACACCAGGATGACAAAAATCCAGTAAGGAAAACATTTTAAGTAGAACAAATGCCAAGAAGTATCAACTGTCAATAACAGTGCATGGTCGCAGTACACTGACAACTGGGTGCAATTTAAGGCTGATATTGATGTACTGATTGGATACGTCAACCAGGTTTTTCCTGGTAAAGGATTTTACCTTCTGACTTAGTCCTTTAAGTCCCAAAGGACCACAGAAGTACACTCCTAGAGACCCCAAGACCTCAAGGGAGGCACTTGGAGACTCAGGCAGAGGCCAACACCAGGGTCCAGTCCAGATCCTGTTGCCACAGGTCATCTGGGCATTTACAGGCAAGGCAAGAAAAGGTGGAGTACCCACGAAGGTCAAAAAAGGTACCAACTATATACACATTCAATCGGTGGCTGACCCGGATGCCAGATATGTAAGATTACACTGTATACATTTCTAAGTATGGCGCTAATGTTTCTGCTGGGAAAGTGCTGTAGTATTCTATAGGGAGCCCGTTGCTGCCCGGCGCCTTGCCATGCGCCAGCTGCTGCAACGCCTGCTGCACTTCCGGGAGGTCTATCGGTCTTTCCAGTTCCCCGGCCTATGCAGCTGTGAGGCGATTTATTTGTATCCCTCTGAAGAACGCGCACAGCTGTTCCAGTGAGGGAGGGGGTTGAGCCCTGTACTGTGTACTATAATATTCTTTAAAGGCGTCATTTATTTCGGTTTGGGTGTTTATTATTGTCCCTGTGTCTAGGCGGATGGCCCTGATAGGGGCACTATGTTGCTCGCTCTTCAGGAGCCATGCTTGGAGTCTTCCTGGTCTATCTACCTCTGCATGTGTGCGGGCCAAGTGATATCGATAATCGTATTGCCTCAGGCGGTGGTCTGCCTCATTCCACTGTGTCCTTAGTCTAACGAGGGCCACGTTTTCTATTGTACCCTCTGCGAATTTGCATTCTGCAGTACGTACGTTCTGTTCGTGCTTGCGGATTTCGTTTGTTAATGTTTGCCGTACTCCCCTGGTCATTGTCATGCATGTGCCCCTTATTACCACCTTGTGTGCATCCCATTCATTTGCTCTAGATTTCGTTGTTCCACTATTTAGTGCGAAGTATGAAGTGATTTGAGTGGCTATTTCTTTTCTAAAAGGGGGGTCCTGTAAAAGTCTTGGTTGGAGGCGCCATGTTGGGATACAGGTACGTGGTCTACCCCATTTGATATGTGCTGAGAGTGGACAGTGATCCGATATTACACTTGTGGTGTATTCTGCGTTAGTGAATTTGTGTATCAAGTCTTGTGAGCTGAGTATTAAGTCTATGCGGGTCGGTAAGAGGTGTGCAGGTGAATGGTAGGAGTAATCTCTGTCCAGCAGATGTAGGTGTCTCCATACATCGATTAGGCGACACTCCGTTATCCAGGATTGCAGTATTTGTGTGTTTTTCCTTGCGGGGGCGTGATCTATCCATGTCTATTTGTGGGATGCAGTTCATGTCCCAGCCCTATGTGTTGGGCATGGTTAGGGTATTTGACAAGCGAGTAATGGTGTTTTGTAGGAATTCTCCCTGTTTAAAATTGGGGGTATATAGCCCAGTGATCACCAGCGGCTCGCCATCGAGCAAGCCTACCAATTGGATAAATCTGCCTTCCTTATCTGTTATGTTGTGCTTCACTGTGTAGGGGACCCCTGGTGCTATCCAAATCAGGACACCTCTTGCAAAAGATGATGTCCCAGCGCAGTATATCTGTCCTGTCCATCTCTTTTCTGTTGCTTTGATGTCTACTGGTGTAATGTGTGTTTCTTGTAATATAGCAATGTGTATGTGATGGAGTTTTAATTGTGCGTATATATCTTATTTTGTTTGGTCGTGCCTGCCATGCCCTTAACATTACAAGTTAATATGTTATATATGGTGTCTCTGTGCATCAGTTTACGTTATAGCATCTTTCGCCCTCAGATCCCGCATCAGGGGCAGGATCACCTCCACCCACCGTGCAGCACAGGCCCGCTGCGACGCGCCAGTCCCCCCCCCCCCCGGTCCAGCCAGACCATTTGTGTAGGATAGTGATAGCCCCGAGAGAGTGGGCTAGGTTCCTCCAAAGCCGAAGTGGAAAGAAGAAAACAACATAAGATAATAAAAAGGATATACTGGGCAAGGCCCAACTTTAAACGCTGTGGCACAACCGGTGCCTAAATCGTGTTCAGTGAGGGTCTGTTCCTTTCAGATACCGTTCAGGTAGTAGGAGGCGAGGGTTGGTAGGGGCCGAGCTTGCGCCCGTGGCCCACCATTATAATGTTTATACCCTGCGCAGTCCTGTCTGTGGCCGTGTGGGCCGATTCTGATGTATCCCCAGCTTCGAGTGTCCGCGTCGAGCTGGTCCATGTCCGGTGTTGTGTTAATTCGTCTATTCTCGCGCTCAGTATCCCCGATCATTTAAGGGCAAGTAGTACTAGGTGCTGCTATTTTGGGACTTTTTCTGGGAATCCTCATATTTCGTCCGGGCCCCTGGCCAACGGAGAGAGGGAGAGGCTAGATCCGCTGCGTTGTGAGCCGCTCACATTGAGATCTGCTTCGTTTCTGGTGTTCAGTTGCGAGCGCTCGAGTGTGCTGATCTCTTAAGGCTTGCGTCTGATCATTCGCCATCTGTGATTTTGTTGGTCGCGTCTAAGTGTTTTTCTTTTTTTTTTTCTACGGGGGTAGGGCGTTATCCAGTCTTCCTTCGCCTTGTCGTCTTTTGATGAGTCGACCAGGCCCTTAGCGTGTGCCCACGTCCATGCATCCTCCGGTGTTGGAAATATGAGTGTTTTTTCATCTACGATTATTCGCAGGCGAGCTGGGAACATGAGTGAATAAGTGATTTTGTTTTCGCGTAGTACTTGCTTGATTTTAACATATGATGCTCTTTTCTTTTGCACTTCCGTTGTGTAGTCCGGGTAGGCAGTGACAGTGCAGTTCTCCATGCGGACTGTTCCTGAGGTTCTGAAATGTTGCAAGACTAGGTCCCTGTCTCTACAATTTAGGAATCGTGCTATCAGTGGTCGAGGCGGAGCTCCCAGGCAGGGGGGTCTGCCTGGAATTCTATGTGCTCTTTCTATGATTGGCACTTTTGCGATGTCCTGTATATTCATTATGTCTTTGAGCCAGGTCTCCAGGAACTCTTCAGCCTTGGTTGATTCTGTTCTTTCTGGAATGCCCAGGAATCTGATGTTATTACGCCTAGAGCGGGCCTCTGCGTCCTCGGCTCTTCGCTGTAGTTGCATGATTTCCGCTTCTAGTTATTGCATTTTTCATGTCTGTTACCTCTGGTTGGGCTGTTTCCAATGTCATTTCTGTGTTGATGACCCTGTCTGTTAGTTTGCGGTGATCCGCACGGAGTATAGTGATTTCCATGATTGCAGAGTCAATTTTACATTCAAGGGAAGTCTTGGTGTCCATTACTGCTTGCAGAAGTTTCTCAAATTGTAGCGAGTGTGTGCGCAGCGTTTCATTCACTTGAGATATTGTTGTGATTTGTGTGTCGGGGTTGTTCGCTGCGGGAGGGGCTCCACGGTCCATGTGGGTCCCTGTTTTAGGCTGCTTTGGTTTGACCATTGTTTCCTGAGGTGGTAAGCTCTATTAGACTATCCGAAGGTTCAGTGTTTTGCCTGGAGTTATGACGCGCATCAGTGGAGCTGTGTTTACTTCGTTCAGGCGACCTTTTGGTTGCTGGTCCTGAGTGTTCAATTATGTACTTCTTCGATTGGGACGTCTATGCAGGCTCCAGGGGGGCCTATCTGTTGTAGCTCTGCGTGTGTCCAATCAGTAGGGCCGGCTCCGCTGTTCTGCATGCGCTGTCGCAGTTCTGTTTGAGCTTGGTTCTTGTGTTTGCATGGATGTTATGTGCGTCTCCAGCATCCGGTGTCGCCGGGCATTTTTTATTTTTTTTCGCGTTTACAGTTGTCTTGCAGTAATGTTATACCATTCCACAGCTTGTATGTCCAGCGAGAGGTCCGCCAGTGGGCTACCTGGCGTGAGCACCGTTAGCGCAGTGTTTCTACATTTTTCCCAAGTCACCTAGAATATGCAAGCAGGTAAGGGACAACTGCTTGTGGGTTACTTTGTTATCTCTGTGGTATGGTCCGTGGGTAGTCTTTCAAGTGGCCTGGTATAGTCCTCACATAGAGGGTAAGACTTTTCTTTTTCTTATTTTCACCCTTTTTATTTTACTGGGCCCCGTGACGTTTCTCCTTCCGTCCGGGACCCCTGATCTCGGTCCCGTTGTTTTTTGGGGTCCCCCGGTGATCTCTGTGCTTATTGTAAGTGTACTGCGCTCCTGGGCTCCTCTTCCGTTTTTAAGGCCCAGTGCAGTGCCGGGCCTGCTCCTCTAACCTCAGGCCCAGCACCGCTAGGGTCCGATCCCGAGTGCTCCTGGACCCGAACTCCCGCCGCAGCCAGCAACAGCGCCGGAGCCCCGTCTGGGCCGGGACTAGCGGCAGCCCACTCCCGATAGCAGTCCCAGCACTCACCTCGTTCACGACGTCGGGCCGCAGGCCGGGGTGGTCCGCCGGGTCACCAGGTCTTTTCAGCTATTCGGCGGGGGCCGTTTCCTGAGTTCTCGAAGCCGCTCTGAAGGCCCTCTTTGTCCTTCCTGCTGCTCCGCCGGGTTCAATCCTCGGTCATGTGGGACGGCGCGTTCCCCGCTCCGCTTCGGCCCCACAGGCGTCCTGCCGCTGGGAACGCGACCTGTCTGTTCTCGGGGCTGTGCCGCCGACTCGTTAGTGTCGGCCGGCTCTCCTTCAAGCAAGGGCTATCTGTGGGTTAGGCTCAGTAGTGGCCTCGGTCAGCACCCCGTCTCCGTCGGCCGAGCCGAGTTGTACAATTTTATGGTGCCTTCCTCAGCGATCCGCCGGAGCCGCGCGTGTCTTGCTCCGAGCTTCTTTTTGGGTTTCGGAGCCCTGCTAAGTCAAGTGGAGGCTCCGTGCTGCGGATTTTTTATATTTGGGCCGTGCTGGGGTCAGGATTGTTGCAGATTATGGTGGCCCAAGAGCGGAGCTCTTCGCTCAAGCGTCCGCTCCGGCCGCCATCTTGGCCACGCCCGGAATTTAAATCATACTCTGGTTTCCTACATAGGACAGCTAGGCTTTTTGGTGTCCTAGTCAGAGTAAGGACGTGAACAGTGAATTTCAATAGCATGCACCCTGCCTTGTGAACTACCAAGCCTACACAGAGGTGTCTTATTAATATTTAAAAGGGATGTTTTAATCTGTAATATGGGTTTAGTTTGACAGGTTGAACTGCAGTTTTTCCCTGTTTCAGTTAGGCTACACTGGTAGGCCTGAAGCCATGATTGCACTGCTATTGTAGTGGATAGCACAATATATGTTGCAGTCCACTTGCAGCATTTAACTTCCAGTTCCTGGGTACATCTTGTACCAGGTATTTACAGGACAGTCATAAATACCAACTATGAATATGCCAGCAAAAGGTGAAAAATATGGGGTGACCATGTAAAAAGGCAGTTTTCCTACAGTCAGACTGGAGGCAAAGTTGGTCATTGGGGAAAGTGTAGGAAGGTCATAAATACTTAGGGCCCCCAAGACAAATGAGACATCGATCACAAGAGAAGAAGAGCAAGAAAAGGTGGCAATTCGCCTATGAGCTCTGCCCTCTTAACTAGTTTTGTTGGCACACTGCAAAGGGGTGGTCTCCCTCATAAGGGAACTGATGAGAGCAAAGAAGGCAATGAATCTCCATCTGGTTACAGTGAATTAGACAGGGTAGTCATAGCAGCACTCTGGTTTTAGCCCAACTTCTATTTCTTCAGATAGCAAGTCCCTGCAGCAGTGCTCAAAGTAGCCAGTCCACCACAGTGGCTGAGGTTTGGCAGGTGAGGTTCGAAGTGCACAGCCCACTCTACCTTCCAGAACCTCAAGCAACAATAGCCTTTTCTCACCCTGACCTAGGATTTAATTCAAGACTCTTAACGGTCAATAGCAAACTTGTACTTCTTATTCTGTAATTTTTTTCTGTGGTAGCGCATAGTACTTCAAAGTCAAATGGTGAACTGATTCTCTGGCTTGCAGAATCAACTTATATTCAGAAATATGGATAGTAATTTCCAGGGCACCAGCTACTCAGGTCTTGCACAGCATTTGAAAATTTGAAAGGAACCAACTAAACTGAAAAGCATGTATGCTCTAGACACATATTAACCAGCCATCGTATTAACTAGTCAGTAGGCAGGGGGTTGTTAGTACTAGTGGGTTGATGCCTATGGTTAAGCACTGTGGACTGAAGAAGATGCTAATCTTAGCTTCTGGTGGTGGTATCTGGGCAACTAAAAAGTTTTTGTTAGTGCCTTTCCAGATCATAGAAATTAAAAAATGGTGAACAGCTCTCGGCAACTGGTCCTAATGGTGACTGATTACCTGAAAGGATGGTAACAACAATAGTGGGTGAATGCATAACTCTAGAAACAAACACCATATGAGAAAGCTAGAAGAAATTGACCACAGCATAAAGAAAGAGTGCAAGAGAAAACAGTATAATCTACACAGACACCTCCCCCGAAAAAAGCACTGTGGATAATCCTGAAGGTTTAAGTTGCCCTGCGAAGGCAATCCATTGGATAGATACAATCGAACACATGCAGTTCTGTAACTAAATGACTAGGCCACACAATTTTAATACTGGCGAAATTGTTTACATTACATAAACAGTGAATCAGATCATTCCTCCTTGGTAAGGTGGAAAACATGCCTACCACCAAGTTTTGTTCAACATGCGTAGGGACATGTGTGAGAGCTGAGATTTAGCGTGAAATAATTATTTCTTATGTACTCATACTTATGTACTAATGTGAAATGCTTTAATAATGAAAACTAAAATGTGAAGTTATAAGTGGCTGCCATTAAGTGAAAGGCCTGTACATGTTTATAATAAATAAAAAAAACTAACACACACTGTGCTGGGAAATATTCTGCATCTTAAAGAACATGTTCTCTGCAAAAATAAATGTTGAAGTTATACAAGTATTTCTTGGGTTTCTGCTGTGCCTTTTAGCACAGCAAGGCCACACTAATGTTGAATGTCTGCCAAAGCACTGAAAACTGCAATGTTAGTAGAATGATTTAGTGTCCGTTGTATAACACATTCTTTGTTTGAATCTCAAACTTACTTAAAACTTTTATTAAAGAAAATATATTTGTTTTGATACAAGTATTTCTTGTTCTCTGCTGTGTCTGAAGTTGAGAAAGGCCACATCGTGTAGTTATCTGTCTGCCAAGCTGAGCTAAAGTATCAACTGCATGAGATGATCTCCGTAGAATTACAAGCTTCTTTTATTAGACTCATGAGTTTATTCTGTGTTCTTACTAATGGAATGTGTTTCTCTCGAGGGAAAGATCTGATTTGAAGATGTTTCTACTTCTTTGTAACTATCGTCCGGCAGCAGTGTATTTTGGAGTGGCTGAACAAAGGTCTCTACTGAACTGTTCGGAAGTGTGCTTCAGATGCAACAAGTAATATCATTTGGGCTTACGCAAAAGGAAGAAGCAGAAAATACAAAACATTCAAACTATACTTTAAATTAAATGTAATTCTGATGAGGTGATGTTTTATGATTGGCTAAAAACTTCATATGGGATCATCCAATCACAGGAGTTTAGCAAGTTTAATTTAATGTTTGAGAATCAAACATTTGGGGTTCATTGCTTCCTGGTTTCCAGAGACTTCACTTCTCATTCTTATGATCTGTCAATTTGACATTTCATGTTTTGCCAGTCAGTCTACTGACATTTTGGTATTTTATTATTTTGAGTTATTTCCTATGCTCCATGCAATGATGCTGGTGCTTACTTTAGCGCTCACTGCTTAGAGCCTGCAGCACTTTGCTGCTTGCCTTTGATAATTAACTTGATGGTTCAGAGAACGTAAGAGTCCAAATTATGAACTGTCACCCTTTCTCTGCCTCTGTCCTGATGCTGCTGTCTCCCTAATGAAATTATAACCTGATTGCTGATTACCTTAAGGAGAGGTAAATATATGAATTATGTGGATCGTATTTGTCTTTTATTTTCCAGGTACCAACTGCTACTGTTTTAATACTGCTGCTAATTGTTTTTGATAGTGCCATAGCTAAGTGTTTTCTAAATTGTTACTAAATCTTTTGCATGAAGCCCAACATGCTAATGCTAGTTTGAGGTTAGTAAGGTGGTTTTCTCTATGCCTATGATTTGACATTGTTTTATTGCTGAATCAAATGTATTTTATATCCCTTACACAGATATTCATGTTATTTATTTGTGTTGTAACTATTGCGTTTATTGTTTTATTTGCTCTGTTTAAACTAAGATTCTTCAGGCCAATCTGTCAGCCTGTGATGCTTCTTTATTTGTACACTTTGTTGTTGAGACTAATTTTCATGACCTTAGCATTGTTAATATAGGAAAATAAATATTTTTATTTGATACTAAAGGCGTGGTAATTTGTGGCCAAATGAGTCATGGTGCATCATATATTGATTCTTTGGTTATTATTATTATTGTTTAATGTTGTTGTTTTATGTGTCATTAATCAATACGTAAATCAATATCATTTAAATGAGTCAAAAGGTTCATCCAACCGCTAACACATGTACAACAAATACAAAGATGAGTGTAGTCACTCATATATATTTTTGAAGAAATACATAACAAAAACTAACCAGAATGTCACAGACTCACAAAAACACTCATAATTTCTCAAGTAGGGAAAGCATGGCCATGCGTGACAATATTCTGAAAAGTGGTCTACCCACTGAGGCCAGAACAAGTAGACACATCAGTGGTAGTTGTAAAAATAGACAAGTTTTCGCCCTCTATACTGGCATACCCAATAAAAGAAACACTTATGATGAGAATCCCAGGACTGCTGAACAAATGCACAAACCACCTATTCTACATAGAAAGTGTCTCCTATATAGTAAGTAAGTTAAACGTACAAGTGTCCCACGTCGTTGTTCATAAAAAGATTGATACACGTTTAGGAAAACCCCAAAGAAGGCCGAGAAAGTGGAAAACCTAACATCTTTGTTGTATATGGAATCCAGTATATTAATAGCTTAGAATCAATTTTGATAAGAAGAAATAGGTAGCAAGGAATATTCAACTCTACAATAATACTGCAAAAGCTCATCTTGTATGAAACTCAGAAATCTTCAAAATAATTGTGCAAATAAAAAGTACCTATCAATGATATTACAGGATGCAAATAAGGTGTTGTTACTCCTCAAGGCAGAGGATAATCCATTTTGCATCTTTCTTGCAGGAAGGGTAATTTTTCGTTTGGGTTCAATATTTTTCTGCTATTGCTTTGAAGTTTCGTGGTGACTAGAGTAGTGATTTTGGTCTCTATCTCAGACATATAACTTTAACTCTACTTACTCAGTTATGCCATTTTCTAGTCTTATGACATATGCATGTGTTTTTACTTGATATGGTTAATCATTGTCAAATGAATGTATAGGCCCACCATATGTGCTTATGCATTAAGTTTTAGTTGGTATGCAACTGCAGAACTTCGTTAATAAATGCCTTTTGAAATCCTTTTTTATTAGTAAAGAGACGTAATAGAAATGTATGTACTAGCTGACTTCCGCTTACCAGTTTATTTCATAATGGTCCTAGCATTGCTCCATTATCAGGTTTCTTTCTTTAGTCTAAGCGATTTTGTTCTTGGAGTATCATCTCCAATTTAGATGGACTGTCCCCTAAACTTTGGATGGATAAAAGGCCTTTCACACACGTAAGGCATAAAACCAAGAACCATTAGAGTCGCTTACACTAACGCCCGTGATTATCAGGCAAATTATGCTTGCCGGGTAAGGTCCACAACAGCAAACGAATTACGTGAAGGGCATCGGTTAAGGTGCGCCTTTCAAGTTATCGGAAAGTGATTCATCTTAAAATTTAAAATAGGTTTTCTAGAAGAGATAAACAGCTAACCAAAGGAAGCAGCAAGCAGAGGGGCATCAGGTTAAAATGATCAAAGACCACAAAGCAGATTTCTATCGCCGCTTGTCATCAGAGAAGACAAAATAAGGCAAGCAAATGAGACTATCACGTGTGGTGTTGGGGTCTGGCACATGCTGGATACTCGGCATCTTAACATTTACATACCACCGCGGGAAACAGTGCGCAATAGTAGCATCAGATGGCAAATTACTCAGATATGGGACAGCGAGAAAGAGTCTGACGAAAGCCAAATGAAGAGTATATTGTTTGGTTGGTGATGAGAATGAATGTACAAATACATGCATAAATGACTGCAGCTAAGTGAGGTTTCTCTAGACTCTAAGCACTAATATTTAAGGATCAGATTCAGTATGGTGGTCTGAACAGAAAAAAGATGTTAACGATGCCCACAAGAAACTATGGAGAAGGTGGTCAGGTATTGACAGAGTTTACATTAGCTTTAGAAGCTTACGTAGATTGCAAAAAGGTATAACAGAAAGCTCTTCTGAGAAATAAATGAATAAATAAGTGAAATACAGGATAAGCTCCAAAAAATGAGTGGGCACAACCTACAATTATCACCACAAATTAAGTAATGTTTTTCTGTGTTATTAATAAGACTTACCTTGCACCCACAAATTCATCACAGGGTGGTAGTCTCCTCCAGTGATGCACAGTCTCAAATGGCCCAAAGTTCAGAGTCAGGTACTCAACGCTGTCTGAGCAGCTGTGATCAAAGTCAACACTGGGTGCCACTTTCGACTTACACGCCATGGAGACGTGAGGACATGTAAGAGAGAAGCCTAAAAAGGGTTCCAGTGGAGATGGGCTTCAGTTCTGCATGCTCATAACAGACCTGTCGGGGTTAAGTCTCTCAACCATGATAGAGAGGAGACCCCGTGCCTCTCCTAATCAGAGGCTGGGGTCTCTCTACCCTGCAGTGATTGCTGTCTCCTCCATAGGTGCTTCTTCCACTTCTAACGCCCTTTGACGCTCTCCTGAGCGCCGTTCTGCGGTGCTCTATGAAAGCAGGAGAGCGGAGCCTATGCTCTTAAGACACTTCTCTATCCTACAAAACACCGCAAACCATACTGAATTGTCTGTGTTCGTGATCCCTGCACCGTCAATACAGTGTCACAAAAAACGCCAAAGAGGAAGTGTCACAAAAAACGCCAAAGGCGGAGCTTGGCCCAGAGGCATGGACAGAGAAAACAGACAACCGAAAGCGCGGAGCATGACCATACAAAAGCGAAAGCAAGAGGAATATACACAGGCAAAAGACATTTCAGGGAAAGAGGAATGAGTATCACAAAAGGAGCTCTCAGTGGCAGAAATAACATCAAATCAAACAATGTTGGAATACAATTAAAGCAATCTTAGTTTGTATACATGATAGCAGTAACAAAACACATCTCTAAAGAATAGAGCTGAGATCAATATTGCACCATTTTTGTTTCAACTTCTTGTATAAATACAGTCTCGCTCGTAAGGAACAGGGTGCGGGTTCCACATGGAAAGAATTGCAATCTCTGGTACCCTATTTACTAGGGAATAACATGTGTAAGCGGGTTCATTGGTGACCCGGGCGCTCTCTCGACAGTAGTCCTTCTTCCCTTTCAATTGTCTATAGCCCGGAAACTGAGCGCAGGCGTGGGCAGCGCCTTCCTCTGCCTCTCTGTTTTCTAGCAGGCCCCGCCTCTTTCACCGAGTCATAACAAGCTACGCTCTAGACCAGGCTGTGCTACGCCACTCTATGACACTGACTGCTGTGTTTTTCCAAGGCAGGCTCCAGTCCACCTATGTACAGATGTCGTGGACCGGTTCCATGAATTTCTCATAGGTCTTTATTGTATGTGACATTTTGAGCCTTGGTTTCCTATAGCAGTAAAACTACTGAAACTGTGTCTTCCGTGGTCGCTTTTTCCCGGCCAACTATGGCTGGGTTTCCGGGCGTCTATGAGGAACCAGCGGATCTGGCTCTGCAGCAGGAGCGGCACTACCAGCTCCTGTCCGAATTACAAGGCTTGGTAAAGGATCTGCCCAGGTGAGGGCTGCTTCTTTACAGTAGAACAGGTCACTCCCACAGTGTTATTCTCCCTACAGATGGAGATACATATCCTCCAACAAAAGCGCGTCTCCACTATCCCACAGTGTTAACCTCCTTACAGATAGAGGCGCATATCCTCCAACAAAAGCTATTTCCCAGCGCCCCTCTCTCGCTTATAAAAAGTACTTCATTTTTTTGACTTTATTGTACTTATTTATATGACTGTGTTACTTTGTTGTTATGACTATTCCGATAGATGTTGTAATTGTATCTGCTGTGTTTTCTGCGTTTTTATATTAATCAGTAATTTCTAAAGCGCGGCTAAACACCTGTATGGTCTCAAGGCGCTGTTTGTGGGCATGCTGCTCAATCAAAGAGCCAGATCTTGAGGTCCTTCCTGAACTGCTTGAGTGATGCTGTCTACCTGAGTTTGAGAGGTAGGTGTTCCATGTGTGGGCTGGGAGTTAGGAGAATGATCTTCCTCCTGCTGTGCTTTTCCAGATCTTGGGAACGGCTGCGAGGTGAGCTGGGACGAACTGAGTTGTCTGTTGGGTACATAGAAGGTGAGCCAGTGGTTGAGGTATGCCGGTTCTATGTTGTATAGTGCCTTGTAGTTGTGGATCAGGAATTTGTATGTGATGCGCTTGTTGATTGGGAGCCAGTGTAGGTCTCTGAGGTGGGAGGAGATGTGGCTGTGTCGGGGGATGTCGAGGATGAGTCTGGCTGCTGCGTTGTGGATTCTTTGTAGTCTTGATTGCAGTTTCTTGGTGATGCCGGCATAAAGTGCGCTGCCATAGTCCAGTTTGCTAGTGACGAGTGCGTGGGTGGCTGTCTTCCTTATGTCGGAGGGGATCCACTTGAAGATCTTTCGAAGGATTTGAAGGGTGTGGAAGTATGATGAAAAGATTGCATTGACTTGGCGCGTCATGGATAGTGAGGAGTCCAGGATGATGCCTAAATTGCGTGCGTGGTCCGTGGGGGGGGGGGTCTAAAAGACCTACTAACAACAATATTAAAACCTACAGTGGGCTTTGGGTAAGTCTGTTGATTACCATTGCTTGACTTTCTTGTCAATCTCATTTGCTTGCTTCTTACTAACTGGCTTTCATTCCACTTATTGTGTTTGTCCTCCTTTGGAGCATAGTTTTTTTTTTTTTTTTAAACCAATTGTTTAATTGTTAGGTAAAAAAAAAAGCTATTTTGTACAGTATCAACATTTATGGCTGTTGTTTACCAGTAGTTGGCTTTTTTTTGTCAGTTTCGTTTGGTTGCTTATTATTATTCAATAGCTTTCATTCCACTTCTTGTATTTGTCCATTCCGTGGAGCATACATAGCTGTCAAGTTCTCAGTTTGCTTGCGTGTTATATTTCCATATTTTTAGTGTACATATGTATGACCTTTCGATGATTTATGTGTGACAGTTTGACTGATACTTTTGTGAGTAGATCAAAGCAGTAAAGGGCTCATACTTGGAACACTTACAATGGAGGGTTTATTCTATGCTAGGCCAAAAAAATAAAAAAATAAAGACATTGCGTTTCCCAGTAATGGCAGATAGTCCCGATAGGTCCCTTTTACTAGGGTTGAACGCTGTGTGAACATGGTTCTCAAGGGTGATACAAGAGTGGGTTAGCAGTTTGGCACTTGTCACTCCCAAGGGCTCTCTTCAGGCAGAGGTGCAGACTGGACTGGTGTATAAAGTGCCACAACTATATAGTCCGACCTAGGCAATGTTTTCTAGGTCTCTGAGGCCAGACAGCTCATACCTCTGCCACACAATGCTGCCCCTTCCCTTTAAGCGAACATTTTATCTCAAGGCTGCAACAGGTTTCACCTTCATAGCCCCCAAGTTGTGGAAATTGTAAAGTTTCACATTCTGTACAAATGTTGGACTCCCATTGAGGGTGTGCTGTCTACTCTTCTCCCCCACACCCTTCTCATGATGAAGGCGTATTGGAATGCAAAGGGTGGAACAATCTTTCCAAAGGCGGGAAACAATCACCTAATAACAAAATATTTCCAAATGAAAGCTGTGAGAAGTGGCTGTTTTAAGAGTCTTTGCGATCTAGAATGCTAGTGCACTTTGTGGCCACCAACTCACTGTCATCCCCACAGTGACTGAAACTGCAGCTCCCCTGTAAGCAGTACAGGACTGGCGCTAAAGAAGATTCGAAAATATCCCACTAAGGGATATGCTGACAATCTATTGCTAGCGCGCCTGGTCATTAGTAAGTAAACTTACAAGGGGGCGCGTGTAGGTCGATGAACCTTTTGAATCGCATGGAGTATCCTAGTCATGCAGTGACTATTGAATCAATAACTAACATCAATAATCAAGAAAAACATTCTATGGAACCACAAAACTAAACCATACTAATAAAAAATAACCACTACTCAGGAAAAGGGTTAACAACTTTTATTTCCTTATTACTTACAATTCTAAGTCATCTGTTAGTTCAAAACTTTATTCAAATCAACTCTTCATTAGCTCATTAGTTAAAATACATTGGGGGTCATTCCAACCCTGGCGGTCATCGACCGCCAGGGTGGATGACCACGGAAGCACCGCCAACAGGCTGGTGGTGCTTCATTTGGTATTCCGACCGCGGCTGGGAGAATCCTCCATGGCGGAGCTGCACGCAGCGCCGCCATGGGGATTCCGACCCCCTTCCCGCCATCCTGTTTCTGGCGGTTTTGACCGCCAGGAACATGATGGCGGGAACGGGTGTTGTGGGGCCAAATTTTTTGGGAATAATCTCCCTAAGTGAAAATCTCTATAAACAGCGCGGTTGGTACCTAGAAGAAAAGGCACAAAATCGTCAGTCACTTTATTACAGCTACATATCCAGGATGGATAAGCAACAAGTCAGTCTTCGTTTTCAGGTCATCAGATAGTCAGCTACAAATCAGGCTCATAGAGTATGAGCCTAATATCAGCACCTCGGACAGCGTCTCCTGACGTCATCAATTTTCTCCCCGCAGTTCTGATTCCTCACCCCTTATCATGACTTTTTATTAGGGTCTCTCAGTCCATCCCCCTAATTGTTAATTGGTCATTAGGTCAACAGATATGACTTTAACCTATAGTTTTTGTTTACTGAATCTACTAATTTTAATAAACTTCATATTACCCGAAACGGATTGGTTCTTCTTGCGATGCCCTCATCATCCGGTCCTTCGGGTTTCAAAATTGTTGCATATGGCTCTTTAGTCAGTGCCTCTATTACTCAAGTCCTGGGAGAGTACATTAAGCCTGCTCTACACGTAATTGTATCAAATTGTCTTCATCATCTCCTGTCTGTCAGTACATTGCAGAATGTTCTAGCTAAATAACTTGAACTTCGAACGGATCAAAGGCTGCAGCTCACGATTTCCAGTCCTTTGCAAGGCGTCCGGTTTCTCCATGTTCAGAGTGTGCAAGGCCCAGTGGAACTAGGCCTCCAGTTCAGCTAACTTAATAATACAAAACAGAGGTTATACATCTCATCATAACATATTACTACATTTTTCTCATATATTTTCATTATTTTTCTCATTTTCCGTTGTTTTAGCACACATGGTGATCATACCCGAGGGCACATTTTTCAAACATACACAATATTTTTCTACAATTAATTTCTCTATGCATTTTCATATTATTAACAACATACAAATCATTAATAATTTTCTTAATTAGCATATCTGCTTCAGCACTGTCATGGTGTGAACTGCTTCCCCACTAGAAATCCAGTATTGTAGGAGTCAGACTACACAATAGTTTGTCCCATAATTCCCAGATGGTGGGGGTGGGCAATACTGTGGTGGGCACTCACCATTTAGTGAAACGTTTAGATATGCATTATTTTCAGGTGTTAGGCTGAACAGAGCATTTAGGAAGTATGGTTAAATCACATAGCTGCCACGTTTTCAGTTTGCTTATGTGTGACATTCCCATGTGTGTTTGTGACATTTCAAGCCTTATGTGTGACCCTTTGAGTGACATGTTATTGGGAGTGAAATAAGACAGTTGCATCCATGTCAAGAGGCCATTTATAGAAATGATGCTCTTTTCTTATATATGATGGATTTAATGCCTAATTGACGCTGGGGCTATTTACATATTCAAATGTCTTTATTTAGCAAAAGTAAGCTAGACAGTTTTCTCAGAATCCGAGAAGGTTGAGTGGGCCGGGATTGGAGTCCTGTTCTAGGGTTCTAATTTAGACAGTTCTGGTCGCTTGGCCACATGTTGTCTCGCCCCCTCCTTCTCCATGTACAATTAGGCCCCTCTTTTACTGACGTTCAGACTGACTTAGTTTTTACCATTTATTTATAAGCTTCGTTTTGCGGTTGGACATCCACATCAGTTCGATACCATGGTTTTAGCATGTGGTGCTTTCTTACGTTAATTAGGTGATTGTGTGGTTTTGGTCTTCAAATCTCTGTTGTTCGCTTAGCTTGGATAGGAGTTTAGCTTTGATATGAGTTTCTGTGCTAGTGGAATATTTCCACGCCCATTATATCGAGAATCCTATACCAACCATTGTCCATCAGTGCCATCTTGTGGCCACTGATAAATTGTACTCGGAACTCAGATTCTATGCATCCCAGCAAAGTAAGAAACTGGAACTACACTGTTTTATCCCACTTCAGGACACGGTTCAACGCACAGCTTAATTTGATCAGCTGGGCAAGCACTGCCAAGTGTAACTCTTTTGTGTGACAATCTCAGCCATGCAGTAATGCGGGAAAATGCCCTAAAAGGCGTTATTCTAACATGTGATCTGTGGCACTTGGCCGGGCTGCAATCAGACTCGCAACCCTATCATTAGACAGCTTTACGGTTACTGCATAGTTTGTTTATTCAAACTTTTTCTCTGAAAGTCTGGTCAATCTTCCCCAGCTCAGTCATATTTTCAAAAAAATCAGCTGTTAAAAACTCAGTCTGTCTGTGAAAGCAGACGTGCACGCATCAAGACGGCACTACTTAGAAGGATGGCAGTGAGGAGGATAGGCAGGGTTCAGGTAAGTTTTAAATATGTAATGAGATCAACATTTAGAGCGGGTGTGCTTAACTTTTGAAGGCTGTAGTCAGTGACTGGGATTTTCAAGGGTCCATCGTTTAACTATTTTTATGGATCATTGCCTCTAATCTCTAGTCTTCAGCCAGGGAACTGGATACTACAATACATTGTTGGCAGTTAGAGCTGCTAATGCAGACCTGCCAACTAAAACAAAACATTTACAGTCAGCAAGGGGCTCTTGCTGAGAAGTGCCCACGAGGCACCTTTGCCTCCAGCCCCGCACCCAATCCTCCTCCTCCCAAAAATAGCCCCACGGTAATCTTGCGGTGGCTAGTGCCAATGTTTTGGGCTGTTTTCACACTCTTAATGGACATCAGCAGTTCAAAGCCTCCGTAAATGAGCTGGTAACTCACTGTTTACAGTTGTTTGCAGCTGGTTTTCCCTTCCACCATGTGATGTTGTCTCCTCACCATGTGAAGGAAGCGGATATTGTGTGCCACATGGTGGCACAGTGTAAATTGGCAGATCTGTGTTGTGTTCTATTAACCTGACCTGGTCACAGCTGCCACCCCTCCCCCTCAAACCCTGACTCAGACTGTCCCAGACAATGTCAACATTTCTTCATTCAGTTAGATTATGGAAGGCAAGGTGTCAGCGGGCTAGTCCTGCTGCAGTGCAGGGCACGTGGGGTGGTAAAATACTTTTTACTTTATTAGGGAGGGAGAGAGGCTCTGAGAAGGCCAGGGCCGATACCACTGAGACACTACTACTGCAGTTTGAAGAGGAACACCAAGCCAAATCAACAGCATGTTTTGTATCATACTGTCACCTTCCCCTATATTATAGGTGCCAGACAGGGACTGCAGCCACTTTACACTGTCTGAACTGGGCTGAGACAAGGATGGGTGACTCCCTGACCTGGTTCTGCCCAGGAGTCCACTTGGCTCCACCAGCCTGCCCCCGTGTCCCTGACCCATCCGACTGCTGCCTCGACAACAGTTTGAGGCCCTTCTCCACCCGCAGGCACCCGCCTGTGCCTCATCCCTGGTGCCTAGTGGTAGGCAGCTCCAACTCCCGTGTAAGGAACCCTTTTGTTTTTTATTCACTTTCTTTCCTCCTCCGCTTTTCTTTCGCCGTGTACGTATTTCCTACTTTCTGCATCTTGCCATGTTTTTCTCCTTCTCTGTAGCTCTCTAACTGCTGTGTTTGTAGCTACCTAGCATTGTGCATTGTGCCGTGTTCTTCGTTCCTCTCCTGTATTTTTATTACCTCCGTGTACGTAGCCTTTTAGTATTGTGTCGTATTTTTCCTCCCATTTCCGTATTTGTTAATGCCAAGGACGTAGTTATTTTAGTATTGTGCCGTGTTTACATTTCTGTATTTTTATTGCCGTGTAAGTAGCTCTAGGATCCTGTACTTTCCCCCCTGCTGCTGCCTCCCCTGCGGCCCCACACCCCACGCACACCTTTGGCCCCCTCCCTCTTCCCAGCTGCTCCACCCTCCCACCCCACCCTCTTAATGGCAGCCGCTGCACGGCCGCGCTGCTGGCACGCCAGAGGCAAACCCGTCTGTGCCCGTCCGCGCCTGGACCGCGCCCAGGGCTATTCCCCCCTGGGCCCCCCAGCCCAGACAACTCTACTCCCCTCTCACCCTCCACTCCCTCAACCCAGGACCTCGCCCCACCTGCACCCTATCCAGCCCCACACACACACACACACACACACAGGGCCCCTTCACCTGCCACACCTGCCATTTCTCCTGCTCCACATCCCTCACGCCCCTCACCAACCCCAGCGCCCCCGCCAAACACAAAAACCCCAACGCAATAAACACCCACAACACCCGCACAGCCCCGCACCCTCCAACCGGCCCCACCAAATACCACCTCACAACCTGAACACACCCTACAACAACACCACCACAATCCACAGCAACACCATCCTACGACACATCAACAACACCCACCACAACCATCTCAACTGCCTGCTCCTTAACACCCGCTCCCTACACAAACATGCCATAGAACTCTGGGATCTCATCACATCACACACACCTGACATCGTCTTCCTCACGGAAACCTGGATAAACCCCTCCTCAGAACCTGACATAGCCACAGCCATGGGATACAAACACCAACGCAAAGACCGCCCTAACAAGCCAGAAGGTGGCATCGCCATCCTACACAAAGACACCATTAAAGTCACCACTAACTCCCAAGACACCATCGACAGCGCAGAACACATGCTCTTCCTAATCCACATTAACAACAACACCACCCTCAGAGGCACACTAATTTACAGACCCCCAGGACCACGCCCGCCTTCTGTGACACCATCGCCTACACCATCAGCACGCACGCCCTTACCTCCACAAACTACATCCTCCTCAGTGGCTTCAACTTTCACCTGGAGAACCCACAAGACCACAACTCCTCCTCCCTCCTAGACAACCTTGCCAACCTAGGACTCAAACAACTGGTCACAGCACCAACCCACTCAGCAGGACACACACTTGACGCAATTTTCACCTCAAGCCAACACATAACCTACGCCCACACCACCGTACTCCACTGGACGGACCACCACTGAGTCCACTTCTCCTTCGCCAAACCCCCCACTCACCACCACCAACACACCACACCATATCGTATGTGGGACAAGATCCCAGCAGAACGCCTGAACTCCCAACTGTCGCATGACCCCCCCCCCCCACACACTGACGACCCCAACACCGCGGCCAACAACCTCTCAAAATGGATCACTACCTGCGCAGACACCCTAGCCCCCCTCAGAAAAAACATCACCGCCCGCAACATCAAGAACGCCCCATGGTTCACCACTGGACTCCAAGCGCAAATGCCGCCAAGCGGAGAAAGCCTGGCGACAAGAACCCTCATCAACCAACTTCTCCACCCTCAAAAAATCCATTTGCACCCACCACCAACTCATACGCACCGCCAAATGAGCACACTACTAGGAAAGCATTGACAACAACTCCCAAAACAGCAAAGAACTCTTCACCATCATTAAAGAGCTATCCAAACCCAAAGCCAGCAACATAGACCCCACACACACGCAAACCCTCTGCGACTCCCTCTCCAACCATTTCCACCACAAAATCCTGGCCAGCTTCACACCACACACACCCACCACACACGCATCTCACCCACCCAACTCAGACCCCCCTCACCCCACCCAAACCTGCTCACCACCTGGGCCCCAACCACCGACGAAGAAACTGAAAAAAACATGAATTCCATCCACTCTGGATCCCCCTCCGACCCCTGCCCCCATCGCATCTTCAACAAAGCCAGCCCTACCATCACCCCCAAGCTTCGCAACATAATCAACATCTCTTTCGACACCGCCACCTTTCCAGACCCCTGGAAGCACGCAGAAATCACCGCTCTCCTAAAAAAGCCCAAAGCCAACCCGGACAACCTCTCCAAATACCGCCCCATCTCTCTCCTCCCTTTCCCCGCCAAGGTCGCAGAGAAAATAGTCAACGCCCACCTATCCCACTTCCTTGAAGAAAATAACACACTGGACCCCTCACAATCCGGGTTCCGCAAAAACCACAGCACGGAAACCGCCCTCATTGCATGTACCAATGACATCAGAACCAGAGTGGACAAGGGCGAGACAGTCGCACTCATCCTCCTTGACCTCTCTGTGGCCTTTGACACTGTCTGTCACCACATACTCCGCACACGCCTCCACAACACAGGAATTCGACACAAAGCCCTACACTGGCTCACCTCATTCCTCACCGATAGAACCCAAAAAGTACGCCTCCCACCCTTCCACTCTACTGCTACCAAAATCATCTGCGGAGTCCCCCAAGGGTCCTCCCTCAGCCCCACTCTCTTCAACATTTACATGACCCCTCTCACCAACATCCTCCGTCCACACGGAATCACCATCGTCTCCTACGCAGATGACACCCAGCTCATCATCTCCCTCACCCGCAACCCCACCACCGCCAAAACCAACCTCCACGCTGCACACCTTGACACCGCCACCTGGATGACGACAAACCACCTCAAGCTCAACTCCAACAAAACAGAAATCATCACCTTCGGCCCCAACAAAACCATATGGGACGACTCCTGGTGGCCCACCGGCCTAGGCCCCGCCCCCACCCCCGCAAACCACGCACGCAACCTCTGCATCATCCTAGACCCCTCCCTCTCCATGACCCAGCAAATCAACGCACTCACCCCATCCTGTTTCCACACACTCCACACGCTGAAAAAACCTTCAAATGGATTCCCAAAGAGACCAGGAAGACCGTCACAAACACACTCATCAGCAGCAGGCTAGACTACAGTAATGCCCTCTACGCCGGCATCACACTCAAACGCAAACTCCAGAGAATCCAGAACACAGCTGCACGCCTCATCCTGGACCTCCCCCGCCACGAACACATCACACCACACCTCAAATCCCTAGACTGGCTCCCCATAGACAAGAGGATCACCTTCAAGATCCTCATCCACGCACACAAATCCCTCCACAACACCGGCTCAACCTACCTCAATGAAAGACCTGGAACTCCCTCCCCACCAACCTTTGCGAAACCCAAGACCTCCTACTTTAAAAAAAAAAAACTCAAGACAGACAGACTCAAAAAAGCCCAAAGCCAACCCGGACAACCTCTCCAAATACCGCCCCATCTCTCTCCTCCCTTTCCCCGCCAAGGTCGCAGAGAAAATAGTCAACGCCCACCTATCCCACTTCCTTGAAGAAAATAACACACTGGACCCCTCACAATCCGGGTTCCGCAAAAACCACAGCACGGAAACCGCCCTCATTGCATGTACCAATGACATCAGAACCAGAGTGGACAAGGGCGAGACAGTCGCACTCATCCTCCTTGACCTCTCTGTGGCCTTTGACACTGTCTGTCACCACATACTCCGCACACGCCTCCACAACACAGGAATTCGACACAAAGCCCTACACTGGCTCACCTCATTCCTCACCGATAGAACCCAAAAAGTACGCCTCCCACCCTTCCACTCTACTGCTACCAAAATCATCTGCGGAGTCCCCCAAGGGTCCTCCCTCAGCCCCACTCTCTTCAACATTTACATGACCCCTCTCACCAACATCCTCCGTCCACACGGAATCACCATCGTCTCCTACGCAGATGACACCCAGCTCATCATCTCCCTCACCCGCAACCCCACCACCGCCAAAACCAACCTCCACGCTGCACACCTTGACACCGCCACCTGGATGACGACAAACCACCTCAAGCTCAACTCCAACAAAACAGAAATCATCACCTTCGGCCCCAACAAAACCATATGGGACGACTCCTGGTGGCCCACCGGCCTAGGCCCCGCCCCCACCCCCGCAAACCACGCACGCAACCTCTGCATCATCCTAGACCCCTCCCTCTCCATGACCCAGCAAATCAACGCACTCACCCCATCCTGTTTCCACACACTCCACACGCTGAAAAAACCTTCAAATGGATTCCCAAAGAGACCAGGAAGACCGTCACAAACAAACTCATCAGCAGCAGGCTAGACTACAGTAATGCCCTCTACGCCGGCATCACACTCAAACGCAAACTCCAGAGAATCCAGAACACAGCTGCACGCCTCATCCTGGACCTCCCCCGCCACGAACACATCACACCACACCTCAAATCCCTAGACTGGCTCCCCATAGACAAGAGGATCACCTTCAAGATCCTCATCCACGCACACAAATCCCTCCACAACACTGGCTCAACCTACCTCAATGAAAGACCTGGAACTCCCTCCCCACCAACCTTTGCGAAACCCAAGACCTCCTACTTTAAAAAAAAAAAACTCAAGACATGGCTGTTTGAACAGTAACCACCCCCTAACCCCCATTCCCCTCCCCCCCAGCGCCTTGAGACCCTCACGGGTGAGTAGCGCACTCTATACATTTTTTGATTGATTGATTGATGTAGTGCAGCTCAAAGGAGGAAGTTAGAACCACAATAACCTTGTGAACTTTCCACTTTTTCTTTCCCAGATTTTCACCATACTGACTGGGGCATTTGTTAAAGTAATAGTTGCTAGTGGCCAAGTATTTTTAACAGAAACCTCCTCAACTCCTATTTTCTTCCATATAGTCTGATATTATTCAGTGCTCCTGTGTAGATCATTGGTCGCAGCATGCCCCTTTCTGCAGCAGAAGAGGAAAGGAACCCAATGATGAAACAGGCCACCAGGGGTAAACCCTGGTGGGTGAGGGGTCTATAAAAACATTTTTGCGTTTTGCATAAGAAAGTGGCCTGGATAGTCCACATGTTAGAGTAGGGCTCTCTAATTTGTGCATACCTTGAGTTTGAGGAGGATGAGCCCCCTCCTCTGTTCTTCCTCTAATTTGTAATATATATTTGAGATTGATACAGCATGGGTACTCACAAACATTTTCCCAGGGTCCAAATGGTATTGTCTGTGGCATGACTGTGGGCTGCATTAATGCCAGTAGGGGGAGGGTCGGTGGTGTAAGATAGGTGTAGGGGAAGCAAAGCATGTACATGGTGTATACAGTGAGTCGTTGAATTACTTTAAGGGTCAAATCATACCTTTCCAATGCCTTTATCCCCTTAATTGCCCTTGTGTGATTAGAGGTGTGCGAGCTACACAAGGCGCGAGCCAGATACCTGGCTCTGGATCAGCTTGAGGTTCTCTTGGATCCTCGAGGCCGGAACAAAATGAGCCTTCACATGTCTTTTGTCTACCACTCACTCCAACCTCATACACCAAGGAAATAAGGACAAAGAATTAACTTTTATTTAAAACAGAAGAGGGAACAAGGTACCCATCGGGTGGCAAAATTGCACAATGTGAAACCAGAAAACATGGGATCAATTCTGGCTTCCCACCTTGACCAAATTGTGTGATCCTGGGCAATTGTCTGATTTCACTTTGCCTCCTTTTTCTTCATGAACACATATGAGAGCACCTTGAAATACATGAGTTCAGTATATGCGCTGTTGTGCAAAGGCATTTTTTGCGTTTGATTTAATAAACTATTGTGTTGTTCCAAGTTTTACAATACTAAAGGGTGCATATGACAAATGACATGCCTCTTGGTTCATGATTGGCAATGTTGGCAGGGCAAAGTATGAATGTTTCAAAGTTGATGTTTGAAAACTATCATTTCTGATAAATACTTCTCAAAACAGTGATGTTATCTGATGTGCAAAGGTGAAACGCTGCTGCATGTTAGTAAAATACACTTTTTGAATGTTATCATATTTTACCTGTTGGTTGCACAGTGTCTATAAAAATAAACATATTCGTTAAGATAAGTATTGCAAGGCACCTCTTTTGCTTCTTTTTCTTTACTTCAATTAATATGCAAATAAATACTTGCCAGTTTAACACCTTTTTGAATATTGGTGTTCTGTCAAGTAAACAGCTGCCCGTGCTGCTATTCACTAGTTAATAACTGGCGTCCGCGGGGCGCGCATTGAACAGTTCCTTGATATATGATGTGCTCTACTACTTTTTTTTCTTACTCATAGTCTGTGTTTTCTGCCACCACTACAAGCAGCTGCACTATACATGGATCCTATTTTTCTAAGCACTAAAAAATTGCCTGCAGGTAAATAGTAGTAAATACGAACCACTGCATTGGGTAGTTATTCTGAAAGGATCCTAGTGCATCAGCCTTCTCAAATCCGGGAGTGCTGACTCAGAGCATTTTTAGTCCTTGCAGGCACTTGTGTACTTAAAAAGGCAATTGTGGACCTATACCCCACTCACGCCTCCATCAAGCATGAATTGCAGCAGATGTTCTCA
Source organism: Pleurodeles waltl (assembly GCF_031143425.1). Lineage (NCBI taxonomy): Eukaryota > Metazoa > Chordata > Amphibia > Caudata > Salamandridae > Pleurodeles > Pleurodeles waltl. The sequence continues at coordinate 738,101,228 of NC_090450.1, read as the reverse complement.
AAACCATTTTCCCATATTCTCCCTCTAATTCTTTCACATACTTTCATTCATTTTACCTTTTTCCATCTTGCTTTTTCATGTTCTACTTTTCATTTCATTTGTCTTTTACTGTGCCTCATTTTCCTCACCCTTCTGAGAGTCCCAAGATGTAGTTGTAACTCCATGCCATCAGCTTTTCTTTGAGTCTGGGGAGCATTGGACCGCTTTGCGTCCTGCTGACACAAGCCCCCATCCTCTTAACCTGCTTATTTTGCTTCTTCAGCTCATGCCAGCAGCGTTTATCCTACACGATCCTCAGTGACCTGGCTCTGGCACTGATCGATGGCACAGTGTTTGAAATTGTACAAGGCCTGCTCGAGATCCAGCACCTAACTGAGAAAAACCTTTATAACCAACGGCTTCAGCTGCATGGCGAGCACCGAGGTGAGGAGCAAGCGTTCCATGTTAAAATAAAAACTGAAATATATCACAATATAACTAAGTCATTTATAAAGCATTGCATATTGAATATTTGCTGGTGTTTTCCATTAATTGTATTTCAGATCACTTTTTTTTTTTTTTCTTTTTAAACACAGATTTAAAAACGTTTGCATCAAGCGTAGTATGTTACATTTATACAGATGAGGGAACACGTGTTTTGCAAGTCACTTGATTCTGCAAACCACCTAACTGCAGAGTCCTGAAATAGCATTTATGATGTCAAAATAGGCTGCTGTGGCACTCGGGGATGGACTGACTATTGACTCAGCCTTGCTAAGGTAGGGAAGGATTGTCCATCTTCATTAAAGGCTTTGTGGCAAGTCCCAGGCAAATTCAGGCTCAATCTTTTACTAAGCAAGGGTGTTTCACTACAGGTGTTAACCTTTTTACTTATTAGCAGCTCTTAAGGTAAACATGTTTTTGAAGCCGAGCTGTGGGTGACGCCATTGGTGCTGCAGCTCTTCTCTCCCAGACATCTTGTTAAAAAAAAAGCTCTACGCTCACATAGGTCCTTCTACACTGCTCATGTCCACTCGGGCTTCCCAGTCCATCCCTGATGGCGTGCGTAGAGTGTTACTGTTGAGGTGAAGGGAGGATTAATCAGATTGGGGAGGACGAGAAGTAGGAATGGTTGAAGGGAAGTGGATGAGCTCCAAGGGACGGCAGAAACCTAGAGAAAAACAAAGACGACTGGGGAAAGTTCTTAACAGCGGTCAAGAATTGGGATGGGAAAATATACACAGAGAAATAGAGGTTGGATGGGGTTGCAAAGATTAAAAGGATGCAGATGATCACAGTCTGAGAGCAATATTGCTTCTATAATTTTGAGACATTATAATTTAAAACAAGTTATAACCTCATTGTTTTGTACGTTGCAGTACTAATTTGAAACGATGACTGATTACGAGGAGAAATTGGAACTTTTTGATGCACACATAACTATTATAAAGAGCTTATGTGATCATTTGTCTTCAAAAAATCTGTACATTTGCTCTGATTTTGTTGTTGAGGGGGATATGAATTACTACAACTGTTTGTTTGCATTCCTTATGCATTTAATGTGTGCATTTAGTTACATAATAAATAATCAGGGTTAAGTCTATTGATAATGACCTCTCCAGCTTTGGACTTACAGCAATGGAACACCGTCTGCTGTAAACGGAGATCTGAAAAGAGAACACTTAAGTTAAGAACAACTCACTGAAGAAAAACGTAAACTTTGATATGAACAGCAGCACTTGTGATAACATTTTTTACTGCTCCCTCATCCTCCATATCCCATACGCTTTTGACTCGCTTAAACAGGCATGGGAACAAGATGTTGGGGATCTTGATGAGATGGAATGGCAAGAAGCCACAATTTAGAAACATCCAATACTAATTTCTTCACTCTACATACATCTCACATACCAAGCTATGGAAATTTGATTGGGCTCAATATTCTGATTGCCTGAATTGCAGTGTGGCCCCTGGATACTTTATCCACACCATAGGAACATGCCTTGAGCTTCAACCAAACTGCGAGGGGTTATTAGTTACAGTGAAGAAAGTTAGAGGGTGACATCTAATCCCAGACCCCAAATCCAAGCTCCTCCATGTCACATCTGATTTAGGTGTCAGTAGGTATCAATTGGCAGTGTTGCACTTGTGGTTGCCAAAGCATGAAGTAGTGAAAAACCTGTCAACTTTAGATGACTGGGAACAGAGTATTTATCATTTTATGACACTGGAATTTCCAGTATAAAGGGCTCCAGACTGCCCACATAAGTGCACTAAGTTATGCAGAAAATGTGTGGAGTATAGGGGCACCATGCACACCGCACGCCTGACCGAAACTGAATAGCATGACCATTGATGTGTCATAAGATCTGGGACCGATTTAAATTGTATTATTAATGTGACATAACAATATGTGCGGTATAATTATGATACATCTCAAAGAGATGTATGTTAATGTTCCGTTTATGCTGTGCTTAGGATAAGCAGAAAGGAGAGAAAAAAATACATTTGTATGATTAAAAAAAAAAGTGGGTGGCCAAGTCTCTTTATCATCGGTGTAAATGTTTTTAAATTTGTGAAAATAATTTGCTGTTGGAAACAGTTTGTGACTGAATGGGAATTAAGGTTGACTGAGGACCTTAGAGGGTGGGGTAGTAAAAGTATTAAGATCTCACCGTAACTTGTGCATTTATGTCTTTTAGGTTTTGTGCTTTAGGCACTATTTCTCCCTCAAACCTGTCACAAATTCCTTTGTTTCTCATGCCTCCTTTGCCCAATGGAGGTGGTTTCTCATTGAATCTCCATCTTTAGCCAACCGTGGGCCTTTTTCATCTCTCTTCCGATGTTTAAGGGCAGGATGTATGTTTTTTTTCCACCCCACCTCGTCTAAGGGCCTGGGCCATACATTATTCCACTGTTAATTCGACAACGGGCAACTTCCCCTTTCTCACATTGTCAAAGGTCAGGACGTTGGGTTTTTTTCTGCCTTGTTCAAGGGCAGGGGTAGAGTGTGTAACCCCCTGCCCATGTTACAATGGCTCACTTATATTTATTCACCCTCCCTTGATGAAGGAAGAGGCGGCTTTTTTTCTCTTTTTCGATGTTCATGAACAATTAAAAACGTTGCTTTGTATGTTTATTTTTTAAACTTTCTCATATGTGAAAACGTGACCAGTGTAACTCAGTCAGCTGTTTTCTAACATCAGATTGTACAATCAGCGACTTGAGCTTAAATCCCACAGTAAAAATATGGCAAACAAGCATTTTACCAACTTAAAGTGCTTTCTAAAATGCAAACCTTGCTTGCTGAAGCCACACAACAGCTGTACGTTCACTTGCCATATCACACCTAGATTAAGGTAATACCTCTCTCACTGGGCTACCTAAAAAAGAGAAGGTGTCCTAATTCTGTACGGTTCGTTTCGTGCTTCATAGATACGATCATATCATACTTGTTCTCCCTTGTTTAAAGCAGCTCCCCATTGTACCAAGAAGAGTTTATAAAATGGCGTGCATGTAATACAAGACACTACACATAAATGTCTTTAAGTAGGTCTCAAATAACTGTCCTCTCTGGAGGCTCCTGAATGGTGGAAAGGAAATTATTGCCTACAGGTCCAACGCTTCAAAAAAATAATCTTCTGCTTCTGGGGTTTTCTCAAACCGCATCCCTGAGTTATTTAACTCTCCGCCTATACCTTTGAGGCTAGCTCATTACTTCAGTTTTTAAGAACTCACTGATATGCTGCCTCTTAAAAAAATGTCTTTATTAATCTTCTAGTGGATCGTGTTCTTTCAATGCTACTTGAAAAATTGTATCTACTAATTCAAGTTCTGAAATGATACTTGATCTGTCAGATGTTAGGTTGCCTCAAGTTTGGGAATGTTATAATGTCGTTTAATGAAGTGGTGCAAGGATACATTTTGGAATAGGTCTTAGATTGAACTATGATATACTCCACCCTATTACTTCTCCTGTGAAGTATGTCCTAATGAATTTACGTATCTTCCAAGCATTATTATTTTTATTGCTGACTTTGATGTAAAACCTGTAATTATCATAAGGCAGTCTTTGATGCCCTTCATGGACTTGTTCGTGCCAGTATAAAACCAAATAAATAAATGAATAACCCCACGGGTGTGCCTTTTGTTAGGCAGCATTTTGGTCCCTTTGACTTCTGGTCCTGCCCAAGAGCAGGGGGAACGTGTTATTTGTGGTTTTTTTTTTTCAACTAAACCCATCTACCCTAAGGTTTGTCAAGGAGAAGGGGTGGTTTGAGAATACATTTGGTGCCCCCGAATTCCAGAATGTATGTTTGTCCCTTTTCCTTGTCCAAGACCAGGCTATTTGATGGCCTTCTACTTGCCTCCTCCAGGCTTCGCCAATGTCAAAAGCTTTTTTATTTCCTGTTAGGGTATTAAGTGCCCTCTCCTGTCCTCACAGGTGGAGGATCATTATTGTATCCTCTGCACCAAAGACATTTTAACGTTCTTTATCACCTACGTAGGTGGGTGGATTTTTGAGTCCGTGATAAATCTTGATTTGGGCTTTATCTGTTGGATCTCTGCTCTAGGCCATATAAGTCCTACAGTCAAGGGCTTAAGGGTGACCATTTACACTACCGTTTTTTGTTTGCCTTTTGCCCCCGGTGTAAAGAAAATCATTGCTACCTGCTACACACTCCTTATAAACATGAAGAAAATTCTTCTTTAACTTCCACCATGCATTAGTAGCCCGGTTGTCCAGGCACCTAATTCAGCTCACTGATCTTATAGAAACAACATCCTCCTGGGCCCGCCTACATGCCTAACTGCAAGATTGCTGGTCATTTAAAACTTGCTGCCTGCATGCTCCTTATTCTACGCCTTTGAACTTCCACTAGACTAACTTAGAGTCCCTTCATTGGCTGTCAATTGACAAACTCATCTTTAAATCTTTGTGTGTGCTTAATGGGGACATCGTATCTCAGGACCTACTTTCCACCCAGTGCCCCCATCTCGTGCTCAAAGGTCTTCATCTCTTGCTTTTGTGTAGATTCCTCGACTTGTACTTACCAGGTGAGAGGATGATCCCTTTCTTAACCAGAAACACAGTCTGGAATTGTCTTTTGATGTCACCTGACACTTAACCAATCACTATTTTGCATCAAAACGGTCAAAACATTTCTTTTTCTGTAGCTGACTTCTTTTGGTTTTTCTTCATTAGGCAAAGGACATCATCTGGCAGCTGTGTTCTCCAGAAAGTTTTGATCGTGTCAATCGCTCTTGTCACGAAATGACAGGGTGTGTATTAGACTATAATCCTGCCTTGCCCTAAGGGGTGGGGGATCATTATCTACTTTTATACCTCCCCCACCTCCATCTGAGCAACGGCGGATGGCATGTGTGATTTGCCCAAGGCTGCAAGTATTTACTGCCTTTTACCCAACTTTGCCCATACGGTGAAGAGATTTCTGCACTCCCTCATACTTGGCCATATCGAGGGGGGGTTATTTTGTGGCCATTGCCTCATGAAGGAAAAGTATTATTTAGTGTGTGTAGTGGTTCATATATATATATATTTTTCCTATTCTTTCTTTTTTTTGCTTCTTTACTGATGTTGCCTGAATGTGGGATTTGTATCTTTACTGCCGCCTTACTTTGTCCATTTTTTGGGTGGTGAGTTTTTTTTTGTTGCTTATTCTTTTTTTCCTCCCCCACCTTGTCTGAGGGAAGAGGGGATTGTATAATTTTTCGCGAGCTCTCCATGACCTGGGACAGTGAGGGTGGAGGAAGATGTGTGTATGTGTGTGTGTTTTTAAAATTTGTTTAATTTATTTTTTTACCTAGTTGAACCGAAGGGCTGCATTTAACCCCACATCTGCCTTTCCCAGGGCTGGAGTGTGTTCTTTTTACTCTTAGGCGGGGTGATGGTGGGTTTTACTTTGTCTTGTTTGATACGTTTGAACATCAGTAGAGATTTTTTTAAAAAATCAGCAGTATAGAGTTTTTCTCAGTCCCTTATTTGCCCTGTAGCTTGGATCAGTGACTCTGGACACAGGTGGATCAGGGGCTCTGTAGAGGGTAGCCAAAAGGATGCTTGGGTAGCTTCTCTGTGCCTCTGTACTCTACAGAATTTTATGGGCTGTGGAGGAGTGGGCAGTTCACAACTACCCTGTGCCCTTCATGACAAAGACACAAGGGTATCTGTTACCTAGTCAGTCTATTTTTTGGTTTGCGTTTATAATCCCCCGTTCCTCCCCCCTTGGGCAGGGCAGGGAGCTAACCAACTACCTCCCACCCCGAAATTTGGAAATAGGGTGGGGAAGAGAGACTGCCAAGCCCCCCAACATTGGGCAAAGGAGTGGAGTGCACTGTTGACCCAATGACCTGCAAATGATGTGAGCAATACGGTTGAGTAGAGGCTACTTAAACCTCCCACCTTATCAAAAGTAGTTGTGACATTAACCATCTTCTGCTTTTTTTCAAGATTGGGAAGGGAAGATGGAGGGACACCCTTGTCTCTGGGGCAAGGTGAGAGTTGTGTATTCACAGCAGACTGGGCAAAGTAATTCCCCCTGGTCTCTGTGCAAGTTCAAAGAGCTTTTTTACCACACAGACAAAAATATGCCTTTCCATGTACTACGGTTTCAGTCATAACTATAAATGGGAGACCGCACCTCTTTAAACTTGCCCATGCATATTGACCCTGTCCAAGTAATTAAATCCACAATAGCATCCACATTAATGTTTATGCTGCTATTCATTGCTTTTCGTTTTGCTCCAAGTTATGAAAAATTGGTTGTGGAATTTTGGGTAGGAAATGTAGCATGACATGAAAGCAATCAAATGTACCTAGATCATAGAATACTCAGTCTACGCTACATTGATGATTTGTTTCTATTCCAGGACTCTGATAATTGCAATTTCCTCAAATTCTTGCAAAAACTCAATACAAGTGTTTTCCATCTGCATTACAGTATCAATCCAAAATAAGTTGACTATTTAGATGATAAGATATGTATTGAACCTGGCAAGATTAAGGGCATCTTATTGGAAAATACATTAACTAAGTGTGTTGCATGCCACCTGCCTCATTCTGCTTCCTTGAAATGGGGCACCCAATACAAGACATTTTTGTGAAAGCTCAAATGCTCAGAAAACAGTGTCTTTACAGTGAAAAATTAAAAATATTGCAACAAAAGACTGCAAAAAATATGTTGATGACCGTGTTCACGAATACATGAAGAAACAAGGTAACAGTCCATTTTTTTGGGTGGATTGACTATTGCAATCTGGAGTAGATCTAGTAGGTAAGCTTTGTTAATGGAACAGTTATTTTAGGTAACTATAAATGCTTAACATATCTTTCAAAATCTATAGCACTCAAGCAAGACCTGCTGCGCAGACATAAAGAAGCCATGCAGTCCTGCAAGCCTCACAATGTGCAGATTCTCAAAGCAGCCCAGCAGAGGGAACTAGAGGTATGACAGTTTGACCTTCCAAATGTTAACATTTATTTGGTAAGCTGGGACCACTTACGGTCCATTGTAAGCTCATCTTACACTTCTGAAGTGGTTGTCTTTAGAGAAGACTGAATTGTTGTACCTGGACCAGTGAACAAATCATACTGTTTTTAGGGTAACCTGCCAGCCTCAGGATGCATGTGTGCATGGTATTTATAAAGTACAAATGTAGCTAGATAGCAGTGGAACACTTAACAGAGTATATGAGTCCTTCGAACATGGTTAATAATTGCTTACAAGAAGGCAGCACATCTATGGCTGTTGGTTCGTAAGGGTGTAATGTTTCTATTGAAGAGTTTTCTCTTTTCTTTTTTTCTGAGTTACAGGAGAGCAGGTGCAGTTCTAATATTGATGGGGATGTTGTTCCCCATCCTTGGTGCATTGATGGAGAAGACCTGCCATTTTTGTTTTATATTTCGTGACTGATTAAGTGATTGCTCCTGATGCTGGCCACTTGAGGTGGTTGCTACCTCAGCCCGCACGCTGAGGGAGATGCAATTTCTAGGGGTCATGTAGGTGGTACAGCTGATCTTAAATATGATACCATGTTTGTATAGGAGCCAATGTTCTTCTTTTAAGTTTTTATGTACCTATATGTAAAGGCTCAGTGAGGCCCAGTTCTGAAAAATGTTTCAAACTTAATTTATAGGCTCACTCTGCTGCAGCCTCTTGACATAAAATCTTTTGATTTAAACTTGTAATATTCTTAAACTCTAGCCAAGATCCACTACTGATCACTTTACCTAGTTTTACTTGGATTGAAACTCCACATTAAACAAAATACTGTTTTAAGGAGAAGTCTGAAAAGACAAAATATTGAACATTTGGAAAAAGCAGCAGCACAAGGGACTAGATGATGATTTCAACCAGTATAAATCAAATATGTTGCTTTTATTATATCGCAATAACCAAATGAGATATGCTTCTCGGTGTGATCATAATCCACAAATTGTTTAAGTTCTTTATATAGCAAGATTGTATTCAGTGTGGCTAAGAACAAATTAAGTATAGTTGGAACCGTGGTATTTTGAACTGTTGACTAATAAGTCGAAATAGAACGAAACTGGCATCTCTAGATTTGCTCTCCTTCCATCTCATTTTATCAAAATGGCGGGCAAATAAAATTCTTAACAGATCTGTGAGAATTTTTATGGCATGGCAGCCAGATTGCACTACAGCTCTTTCCTCACTGCATATTTCTCAGAGAGTAGTTGCCTGGCAGAAGCAACATCCAGAGTAGATAGGTTTCAGCAGAAGCTAGTTTGCTTCATGGTTAACAGAACTAATACTGCAAATAATGTATACATCTCATCAGGAATGGCAGATTAGTGTGGGTCATCCTTTTGGTTGGGGAGAATTACTGTCTTCCAAGATTGGAAATTTACCGAAACAAGTGGCAAAAAGAGGTCCAGTAAGATTGCTTCAAGCCTCGGGGTTCTGGTTTAGGACCACGGTTGGCAATTCATCAGGACCCTGTGCTTTGGTTACTCTTCCACTTTTCATAAGCTTTTATATCATTGATGCAGAGGGAGGGAGGATTTGGGATGAAAGAAGTTTGATCAGCTCTGTCTCAGAAGTACACTGACCTTCATTCGTAGAGTACATATGTGACACAATTGATCCATCATTCCCCAGTAATGGAGACCATTATCCTCTGGAACACTGGACCAGAGAATCTATTACCAGTTCTCCAGAACTCCCAGGTGTTTCAAGCTGAAGCAGCCATTGTCATGGTTGTCCATATTTGGGCCTCATAAACATCTCTAGCTGCTCAACTCAAACCACACTGGTGTTTTCTGGATAGTACAATTTCATTAGCTCTAGCAGCTTTATAAAACTGTCCACGAATGAGTGCATTCAAGGACCAATGGCAGTCCTTCCTCATTCACGGATATATTTCGCTTTTACCGCCTATAACTAAGGAGCCAAATCATCACCAAGCTGAATTGTTGGTAACTAAATATTTAGTCAGTTTCCCATAGAAATCCAACACATCAGCGTAAAAAGGGATGAAATCGATCTACAATGGAAATAAATGTATGTGTAACTATGCATTCTTATGAAGTGTCCAAGAAATGTAAGAATTATTTTGCTACCAACATTTCTCCATCTGTGGATGAGTCAGCATAGATAGGATACATAAGTTTTGCAACATTGCCACATCAGTATTTGATTGCTTAAATTTCTAGAAACCACTACCATATAAGGAAGGAGTAAGAGAAAACGAGACACATGAAATATGTATGTAATGGGTTGTAGAGCCCCCCTTGAACTAATTTGAGTACATGCAGTCTGAGTATTTAGTTCTACCATTCTCAATTATAGATCCCAACTCTGTTACCTCAGCTATTATACTTTTCCACCACTTATTTGCTGTTGAATTAGTGATTACGGCTTCAAGTAGTCCCCATGCTTTGAATTGATCTTCATCTTTCCATATCATACAAACAGTAGACAAAGATTTAACATTCGAATATCCAAGTATGATTTCCATGAGGTGTTCCTTTAACTTAATTCACACTTTTTACTCCAGATTTCAATCTCTGATATATCATTAGGTATACCAAGGGAAATGTAAGCATTGAGAATGGTTATGGTATATGTCGCCGCACTCCAAATTATTTCACAACGCAGGTGCCCCACTCCCTGGGCTAACCGCTCCAAAAAAAAACAATTGACATAAAAACATGCAAAAAAAAAAAATAGAAGAGGCTCTCTGTAAGTAATAACTCAATCTATTCAGATTACTCAGAATAGAACATACCATTTCATTTTTTCCAAAACCATGGGACTTCTTCAGGGCACATAAAAATATTCCTATGAAAGCATTTGACATGTGACTATAACCAAATGTTCAACCTGAGGATGCAGGTGCAGGGGACTTGCAGAGCACATTGAGGTCAAGCATGAAAGTTAATAAAACGTAAGAATTGTTTTTTTAGATCACAATAATGTTCCCTGAAGAAGTCCCATTGTCTGTAGGACAAAACATGTTGGCTGTGTTTGTCTTTCACATTTGTATTGCAAGACTGGAACAAAGAATGCTACTCGGACCACAAATGAGCACCTGCATATTTGGAGCATTGATCTCTTGCCTTGGACTCTAAACATGAAATGTTAGATTCTATTCTGAGTAATTTGAATAGGTTGAGTTATTACTTACATAGTGCTGCTTCCATTGTTTTGTATGGAAATGTAAATATTACTGAGCAATAAACATTTGCATGCCTTGGGTTCAGGTCTAGGTAATAACATTTTAATACATAGTAAATACTTGGATCGAGTAAAGATTCCGAGGTATTTCCATGTGTTTTTGTATTGCACAATATCGAGCGACCTTCATATATACGGCATAATTAGGAAGGAATTGCTGGTTTATGAATAATAATATAATCAGGGAGGTCTATTGCCCACGTTTCCTGGAGGCAAATTACTGTTTTGAAAAACATATATTTGGAAACTATAGTTAAAGGTTTCCTACCTTTTGTATCATAGGGAGCTACATCTGTTCTATGAAAACCTTATTGAGCTACTGCCTAATTTGTACATAATAAAAAGGAAAAAATCACTAAAGCTCTACCCAAAGGTCACCCAGTCCTGCTGCAGTCATCACACCCCATTACCGACAGAAGAGATGTATACCTAAAGATTTATCTCTTTGGACCCCCTAAACCAGTTTTGTCCCTTTACTGTTCTTTATGAACCACCTGCGAGCGTTGTGTGTCTCACTGGGTTTTGTAAATGCAATTTATGCGATGACACTACTCAGTATGAGACATAGGGCCTGAGCAGCTTCCACGTGGCTAATTATCCAGAAGAAATAGAGCCCAGCAGGTGGCCTTGTTATTGTGTTTTGAGGAGAAGTCAGAAAAGACAAAAAATTGAACATGTGGAAGAAGCAGCAGCACAAAGAACGAGATGATGGTTTTATCTAGTAAAAGTCAAAGATTTTGTCACAGCCAATGCTTGTTAAAAAATACAGGCCTTGTCAGCAGTTTGTGGCATTCTTCATCATCGTGTTTGTCTATATCCCGACATAAATCCCATCGGGATGGGCTCAACAACTGGAATGGGAGCAAATAATATTTTGTGAATGGTATCCGAGGTAACCATGTTCCTGGATATAAAATTATCTTGAAATACACGTTAGTGTATTTACTTTTGGGTTTTTCCGATTAGATTAAAAATAAAAGTATGGGAAAGGGAAATCAGTATCCCACCATCCTATTTCTTGCCTTCTTAATTGCCAGTAAAGGTCTAAGGCTTTCATCAGGTCTATAATGATCTTTGTGTACCTCCTATTTCAATGATCATAGTGTGTCGTCATCGCATAGACAAACAATGCAAACAAATGCATGTAATAGTTTTTACACTGCAAAACAAGACATGCGAATATAATGATGTGACACTGTAAAACTGTGCTAGCACTGCACTAAGATCGAAAAGTGGGCTAAAAATATTCACATGTCTGATCACCAAATTATTCTGTTGTTAAGAGCGAGAGGCCTCATATGAGAGCACAGAGAACATCTCCCTGAAATAAAAATACTATGTGTAAAAATGGTTGGAGATGTTTTAAATTAGAGGTCTATATTTTTGTATTTAGAGGCCTCCCTTTCTCACTTATTTAGTAAACGTCTTGGTTGTTAGATTTTCCATTTCTTCGCTGGTGACTTGAGGAAAGGGGAGACGGGCGGTATGAAACAGTAGTGTTTCTTCCTTGTTTGCTTCGTGCATCATGATGCCCCCCTCTGGCCATATCACATAGTACGCCATACTTCATCATACGGCTGTCTAATGACATAGTAGTTTCTAAAACATTCTGTATCTTTCCAACAATGTTATCTATGATCTTAAATTTTAAAAATTCAATGGGGTCTGAAATCGTCACTATATTTAGTGGAGACATATTGTTACAGGTTCTAGTGATTCAAAGTCGATAATGGGAGAACATACAATATGCCTAATTTTAATATATGAACTCATATACATGAGAAAAGTGAGTATTATGATGATCTCCCAGACTGATGGATGAATCTAACAATAGAAAAAAAATGGTGTATCTTGGTAATTTTCATCTTTGGTGGCCCATCCTGAATAATTTCAGGATCAATCGTCAGTATTTACAGTAGGTATTTAAAAATGCCTAAAGTGTCAGAAAAAAGGAGGACCCTGCCGGCTAGCCATATTTATTTGAATTGAGTTGGTTCCATGAGATGTCATCATTTAGACCTTGTGAATTATTCTTTAATCTCAGATGATTTATTTACTTGTGGGTTTTTCAGGTATGGTTAAAATGAAATGGATGTGGAAGGGAAATTAGTATCTCACCATCCTAGTTATTAGTCGACAAGTTTCACCATTCCTTATTGGCACAATTAGTGATTAGTGCTTATTTACTGGAAACCCCCTCCCCACTGCAGTCCCTTTAGCAGACATTACCTTCGGATTTTATTTGCAGAGAAGTCCGGCTTTGGAACACAGTCCTATTTTCCCACCATTGTTCTTGACGCTTTGAGGTGCATGCTCCCTCCGCAGCCCTAGTCTCCCCCAGGGGCACCTCTTTTGGCATTTGACTGCTGCCCTCTCTCACAGTTCTGTGCCCTCACGTTATACATGCTTTTGGCACCTGTGGTCTGAGTTCAGCACCCCGTTGTAACACGGCCACAACGTTTGCCTTGCTCTGCCCGGCTTTCACACTTTTTTCATATCCAGTGACTCCTAATTCTATTCTCAGAATACATGTATATTGGCTTCTATTTTCCGCTGTCCAAATTATTTACTTTCCTCTGCCCACAATACAGGTGAGTCTTGGCTACTACCTCTTAAATGCCGCGAAGCATGCCTGAAAAAGAAAAGCCACCATTTTACAATTTTCTATAATGTTTGCTGTCCCCAGTGGATTCGCCTTTTTATTTCTTCGTCTCTATTTATTTAAAATTTATAACGCATATTCTTCAAAGACAACCTAAAGGTGGTCTAAGCTGCTTGGAGAATGTCTACCACTCACTAACACAAGAACAAGATAATAAGGTTTAGCCGACCACCCTAGCAAAAGACCTAAACCCAGTCCTCTTGCACTTTAGGTTTAGCATCTGTAGAGACCTACAGAAACTCGGATTCCAAAGAATGTGTAGTTGGTGGGACTAGCAAAAGGCATTCATGGTAGGACGGCTTGGCAGGTGAAGGTTTGGGTGTTGACAGAGGCGTGATCTCCTCTTACATATAATTGACGTTACCTGTTGACCTCAGGCCCATGCATACAAAGAGAAGTTGACCATAGAAAATCTGAAACAAGTGATTCGAGATTAATATCCTGATATCAAAATTGTGGTGTTCTTTAGGCTCTGGAGCAGCGCATTAAGGATGAACAGCGCATGATGGATGAAAAAATCGTCCTGGAGCTGGATCAGAAGGTGGTGGATCAGCAGAGCACTCTGGAGAAAGCAGGTGTTTCAGGCTTTTACATCACAACCAACCCTCAGGTAGGGGGAAAGTTTTCACCTAATCTGTTTTAGGATCTCACACCAAGTCACTAAGGTGTCTGTACTCTAATAAATGGAAACGTGAGTGGTTTCTGAGCCGCAGTAGTAGCAATTCATTTTGTTTTTTTTAGGTAAAATATATTTTACAATAATTGCCCTCAAAAGCAAAGTTACATGATAAGAGTTTCATGATGGTTGGAAGAGGCCCTGACAACTTAGAGAAAAAGTAAGCTTGCAGGTATGTTTGTAAATGGCATTTGTATATCATGAACCAAACAGAAGGGCATCGGAGTGGTATGCACGGTCAAAGGCAAAGATGCTGTCTACAAATGCTCATGGAGCTAGCTAGTGTCTGAGAGTGATAACTGACTTTTTTTGCGTTGTGATGTAGTGCTCTTTCCTAATGTGCTGTGGTTCAAGTGATCCTGGTGAAAATGCGATTGTTGCATGTGCTGAATGCGTTGTGTAAGGCCTCTTGCTTTAGTTTACCTTTTATTTTTTTTTGCTGTCTCATTTCCAGTCTGATGATGTCTGGGCAGCATGGATGTCGAGAGCCACCTGAGGTGGTGAAGGTGTCTGCGCAAAAGGCAGCGGTGCCAGTCATGTTGACTTTTTAGATGATGTAGCTGGGGTTTAAGCTGATGCACGCTGGGAAGGGCAGCCAATGGAGTTCCATCATAGTAGGTGTTGTGTTTATTTTCAGGTCCTTTGAGGCATTCTGCAGTGTACATGATGCCCTTGGGTTTAGGGTGGCTGTGTGGTCCCTGGGAGGCCAGGGAGCTGGTCATTGCCTTCATCCAAATGTGTGAGTAAAAGAGCTTGAACAGCAGTTTTTAAATCTCCTTCTGTTTTGAGAGTGGAGGGCAAAGGGAAGGTGGTTTCACGCTCTTTAGTAGAGAGAGCTGGAGCAAGACTATATTTGATTTCTTGGCAAGTTGTTCCTTCAGGGTGAGGTCTGGTGTCCATTGGGTGAATAGCAGAAATGATAGTATGGTGAAGCTGAGCTTCAGGTGGGTGCCGGATATCCAGGACTGGAACTGGTATAGTCAGTATTTGAGGCGTTTGATGCCTGTAACAGAGGATACTTTCAAGTAGAATTATGTAGCATTGGCATATTGTTGAATTCTGATGCTGTATACAAGTGAGTAGGATCACAAGGGGCTCTATGTAGTGGCTAAATCTGACTAGAGACAAGATGGAAACCTGTGTGAAACCGTAGGTGATTGGGAACTTCTGGGACCTAGAGATACTGATGTGTCGTAAAAGTGTTGGTTGAATAAGTAAGAGGAGCATTAGTGCAAGTAAATCCTATTCAAGACTTTAGGGTATGGATAAGAGCGGGATTGTCAACACTTGATGGCAGATGAGCCATCTTTATCTGTGGTAAGTAGGGCATCATCACACTGCTTACCATCCACTGAAACAGGTTCAGCGCTGTTGCTGCACTCTAGTGGCATACCAGTAGAAACAGGGGGAGAATGAGCAGAAATTATGACATGAACAACGATTTCTGCGTCAATCAGCTTCTCAGCCAGTGAAGTAGTTGGTCTATATCCAAGGGGCAGCCAGCCAGCAATGCAGCAACTAGGCCTTGTTGTGCCAGTTTCCAGCCATTGAGCAATAAAGAACAAACACAAGAAATGCAAAAAACACGGATAAGACAAGCAAGACTTTCCGTGGATGCATCACCAAGAAGGCTGCTGTTTGTCATCCCTGTATAGCTGTGACACAGCTTCTTACAGGTGGTACCAGTGTCACCACGAGTCATGCAAGTTGTTTTGTGCTGGCATTCACATATATTAGAGATGTGAAACACAATTAGAAATTGTAAATATTTGCAACAATACGAATGCGACAAAACCAGGCAAGAAAATGAGGGAAAAGACTGCACATTGTTGATAGTATCCCCACAAAATAATGAAAATGTTTTAAGTGAAAAATTGCTCAAGTAGCACCTTTATTTTACACAATTGTTGGCATGCATAATGTTGCCTGCCGGTTAAGCATGCCATTCTTAGGCAGGATAAATAAATGCAGGTGAATGGGAGAAATTGCCAAGGCTTGGAAGTGAAAAATTCAAAACACTTGTTGGCATTGTAAAACGTACATTAAGCATCGTAAATACTGAGAGACCTAGGACACGTTGACCAATTGTGCCAAAGAGACCAAATGGTTGCCTACTGTCCTCATTCCAATCATGTTGCTTGGCCTGCGTGGTGTCAGTTAGGTGTCGGGCCACCTAAAGCACCCAAGCAGCCAGTTTGGTCAGTTGCCTACTGCTCACATTTACACCTCATTGCACAGGTCTTGGCTCTTCATTTACATTTCTTGGAAATGCTCTCAAAACCTTGCCAATGGAATGGAATGAAATATTGCAAGAAAACTGGAAGTTAACTACACGAGTAAATCAAAGGAGAGGCCTTTGGAACGGCATGGGAGATGTCTGCTCACTAGAATGAACTGCTAATTTGTTAAAGAAAACACAGTGTGATTATGTATTGTCTTACATATGAGCGAAAGTTGTTGAGGAAGCCCTCCAGACATTAAAGTAGTGTGTAAAAGGACAATAAGGAAATACGGAAGGGGGTCGAGAGTAGATGATAGTAGAAAACTTCTATGTAATTTGTCTGAAGTTATTCTTTTTTTTATTTTTTTTTAGAAGTTGTACGTCACTTACCATCCCTAGCAAGGTGCCGAAACACTTTGTAGGTGGGCCTCACCCTACTCAGTGGGATCACAATGTTCAGTATTAGTTTTCAGAATAATGCTTGCTAACTGGGATGCTGTTAACATTATTCTCATCACGTACTTGTGGTTTTGTTCAGGTTTTGCTTAGGTGGCTGATTTAGTTCTGTACATTTGGTTAGTGGATGGCTTAACAAACTGTAATATTACTCTGTGTATAGTTATTTTATTGTTATGTCCGGGATTTGATTGTGCTGGTGTTGGCACCCAGCTTTTGCTATTATTTGTCTTGTTTGATTGCTGTCTAGGAATATGTATATGGTAGTGACAGTTGAGTACATTGGATGTGTTAGTACGGAACTAGAATGACAGGTATTCAGATATGACATTAACTATTAGAGTGACGGGATTGCTGGGTTTATTAAGTGGTGAGGAGTAATAATTCAAATAAAAATAAAATTAAACACAAAATACAAAACAATTGAAAAACATGATCCCACCTGACGTGAGCTTTACGTTATTGACCTAGCCACTGAGATCCTGAATCACATTAGCTCACTCGTCTAAATAAGACACTGCATGCATCAAGTCGCCGCAACTGATCTTAGCAGTGGAAGGAAATGGTATTCATCGGACTGGGATGACCGGGGTACTATATAAAAGTTACAAACTGCAACTGAAGAAGTGTTTACAAGGGGAACCATCAGGGGCGAGAGAACGTGACAGGGATAGAAAATGGAAGTGGAACCGGCAACGGCAGAGAGAGACGTGGAGGGACAGCAGAGGACACATGGAGTCAGGCAGAACCGAGGAGAGGGAGAGAGAGACAGAGTGTGGGTCCAGGGTTAAATAGTAAACTGAAAAGAAGTTTGCTTGGTATGAAAGCAATGAAAGGTCTAACATACATCTCAGAATTAGCACATTTAATATGCTCACAGAAGTAGACAATCAAGTCCTGACATGGTGTGATGTGGTAACACAGGTCTGAACTCATAAAAATATGTGACATAAACCAGTCAACATCAAATAAATTGTGATATGTAAAACATGCTCACTCTAGGAATCCACCTAAAATTAATAAACAAGTGTTCAATTTAACCTACTTACAGGGGGAAATTACACTGCGTTATTAAACAATAAACTATTACAAATGAATAAACTATACAATTGAGTTTGAAATACTACTGGAACATATCGGCAGGCTTCCTTCGAAGCACATTAATTGAGTGAAAATAAACAGCAATATCAAAAAATCACATTTTCGTCTTTGTCGTGAAAAAAAAAGAAAACCGCAGAATGAGGAGAAAGCAAGCATTCAGTGCAGCTTTTAAAAGCCATGTTTCTTTAGCTGGCTGTGCACCCAGACTATAGGCCCAGTAGATACGTTTTGTGTCCTATTTGTGCCAACAAGAAAATAAACGTTTATCTTTATTAATAAATCTCCTCTAAAGACGGGCACAAAACAACATTGCCTCGTGCAAGTGGATCTGGTACTGACTTTGGCGTCGGAAAAAACCAAGACTGGGTCATTTGGGTTCAGACTTGAGACTTGCGGTGATCTTCACATCATTGCAGCCAGCGTGCAGCCCACTACATGACCCTGTCCACCAGCTGGCTGTGTCCGTGTCCTTGGGTCCGGCTCGGCAGAATGAACTGAGTAAATTGGACCTTGGAACCCATGGTGTCTGCGCCCAGCAACTCGGCCTCCTTGATGCCCAGAAAGATGAGGCTAAGAGGTGTGTCCTGGGAATGCAGAAGGGAGAAGAGAGCCCCCTATGATGCTCCTGCAGGTCTGAGATTTTCAGAAGACTTTTCCCACACCTGACATCCAGACTGCCTCAGTCTGTGCATGGCCGGAGATGGAGAAGTGGGGGAAAAGGACGGATAAGAGGCGTCTGAGGGTGAGAGAAAGAAACTGAGTTGTACCCTTGAGTGCGTCAAGGCAACCCCCTTGGAACCAGCAGGAACTGCCATTGGATTGAGCCAGTGGATGAAGAGAAGGTAGGAGGGTTCAAGCGGCGCTCACAGCAGAGTGCAGCCAACGCAGGAAATAACTGTTAAAGTGTGCTGTGGCGCCGCTGTGTCACTTGGGATCAGTGCTGCAGCCCCCTACACACAAAGGCAGTCTTCAGCGAATGGAGAAACATTTTTTAGGTGGTAGTCTGCGATTTCATTGCCTTCTGGTACAAGGTGCTACTGCGGGCACAGAGGGCAGGCGTGCACAGCTGCTGTTCATGTTGTTGCAGGGGACTGCATGCGGTGCTCCCGCGTGTGTGTGCGCCTGCTGGCGCCGATCCTATGCTTGTCATGCCCATTCCCTTCTGCATGCTGCTGTTGAAAGCAGTAGCCATGTTAGTTGAGGTAACATGACTCAGCAGCCAATAGGAGTAGATCTAACTCTCTAAGTGCACATCTGTTGCCCAGTGAAATCCTGTACTCATTCTAACCAACATGTGGGTGAAGAGGAAGCTTCTCTTTCAGTAGTGCTTGTTGAAGTTCTTTATGTGGTGATCACATGGGGTCTGATGACAGCTGCACTGTCAAGCTAGACCTAAATAGCCAAAGCAGTTTAATAGTTGAACAGGAGTGATTCCTCCTTCATGGCAGAAGATAGACTTATTCACTGCTATACTGAAAAAAAATAACAGGAGTAGCCTAGCAGTTAAAGTTTGCCCTAGATGAGTCGGGATACGTAAACAACGTTGTGCACAATTTCAGCAGTGTACCATACATCTGCCTCCAGCTTCATGGCAGAGAAAACTATTTTGTGCATTATGTGCACTAAATAGGATTTTGTATTTCCAGTGGACAGTCGGGTGCCGTGACACAGTAGTTGGCTTGCCCCTCTTTGCACACAGATCAGGCGTAGGGGTTATCCAGTGAATAATGCCAAACAAGTCTTAAAACCTAAGCAGACCTCATTAAACAAAGGAACATCAGCAATGCCGTTTGTTGGTGATTGTCAAAGATGAATGACTGAGCAAACAGCTGTTTTTTTTATTCTCTACACTGGTTGGCTCCTTTAAACTGCAATGTGATGAGTCCACTGGCAGGCACACAAGAAGGGATGCATAGCAATTCTTCAACGGCTAGGTGCTGCCTAATAGTTCCAGTAGCAGGCCCTTTTTAGCTTTCATCTGTGTTAGACCTGGTAGCCTTAGGGTGGTCACCCCCAACTTTTTGCCTGTCTCTCTCCACTTTGTGACATTGTTTTTGCTGGTTTTAGGACTCTGCGCACTTTACCACTGCTAACCAGTGCTAAAGTGCATATGCTCTCTCCCTTAAAACAACATGGTAATGAGAGAGCGTAGCTTATATAATCTATATTAACATGAAATGTTTATAAACTAATGCATATTAATGCAGCATAGAAACTGTATTAACATGTTTTGCTAAAACATGCACTTGAAATGTGACCACGGGGAGTGGCCGTCAATATATACAGGGACTAATGAAACTGACTAATAATACTGAAATGTTTATTAAATTGTGATTTTACATTAATGTTGAAAGGCTAAATGTATTAGATTCTTGCTAATAAAGCAGTAGGCCTTAGTTACCATGAGTCAAGGCCTAGCTGCCTGACTCTCATATTAAATGTATTTTTTCTAACGTGCCGTGTGCTGACTTGCTAAAGGACATGAACTCTTGTTTTTCCAAAAGTTAGAAGCTGAATGTAACTGTAGTAGATCCGTTCTCATGAAATTCACCATGCCTATAGTAACATTTTTAGATAAATGCAACAGTTTAGATCAATACGAAGTACAAGGTCACCTAAACCGGTACGGACAATGGAGCCACTGACCAAAGATGTGCAAAGGACCACAAGACAATGAAATCATACCGGACATTCCACCCGCTAAAGACGTCAATCATAAGCACCAATAAAATAAGTGGGAACTGTTATGGGGTAACCAATTTGATGAACTACCCTTGTCACCAGGAAGTAGACTAGAGAGAGAAATTAGGGAGCAGGAGAATAGGAGAGGTGGAGATGCTGATGCTATTTGCTGTGACCCAGACACTTTGTCACTTTGCATAGAGACTTTGCTGTTTGGTTCTTAAAACCATTCTGTCCTTAGATTGCCCATTTACACTTTACCTGCTTATGAGGGAAGTGCCCCTTTTCCCTTTTACTGGAGCTGAATCTCTTTTGACGTCAAATCAACTGATGTCCTGAAGACGAAGACGAACCTGAGTGCTGACCAAACTTGGAGGGTAACTATATGACAATAAAATTGTGATTGTCTGTTTGCTTTTCCTTTCTAGGTACCAATTGCTTAACTTTTGACAGGAGCCTTAGTTAGATGTTTTCCAAATTGGTGTTACGAAATTGTTTTGCATGAAGCCCAACATGCCAATGCTAATTTGAGGTTAGTTGAGAGGGGTTCACTAAACGGACGCAAATAGACAATGACTGAATCTATGCTTTGTCGAACAATGCGCTGATATACTCTGCTAACGATAGTCTATGTTCACGCCGTGCTATATTCTAATGTTTGTGATTCTAGCTTTGATTAAATCTTATCAGAGATGCCACATTGTGACTATGCTATTGTGTTTCTTGGTTTTGAGACTAATAAACTTGCTAGTAGTATTGTAACCAAATAGGGAATAAAATCACTAAATTCATACTAAACAGGTGTGGTTATTCATGACTGCAAGGTCATGGTAGTGTCTTGAGATTGATTAATGTATTTGACTAAGGTGAAATGTATTATTCTGGTAAATATTGATGACTTTATTGACTTATTAATTGACATGTTGATTAGCTATCTCCTCCTAAGGTGTCTCTCAACAGATTCATTGGCCTAAAACGAGTCCCAAAGTGTAATTATCATAAAGGGACGCGTTAACAGTTCCATTGGTTCTTACCCAATTGGCATATTTGATCTACTTGTAAGTCCCTAGTAAAGTGCACTACAGCTGCCCAGGGCCTTTAGGTTAAATGCTACTAGTGGGCCTGCAGCACTGGTTGTGCCACCCACATAAGTAGTCCCTTAACCATGTCTCAGGCCTGCCATTGCAGGGCCTGTGTGTGCAGTTTCAGTGCCACTTCGAATTGGCATTTAAAAGTACTTGCCAAGCCTTAAACTCTTCTTTTTCTAAAAATGTCGCCCCTAAGTAACCCAAAAGGCAGGATGCTGTGTAGGTAAAGGGCAGGACATATACCTGTGAGTTTTATGTGCCCTGGTAGTGGAAAACTACCTATATTCGTTTTCCACTGCTGTGAGGCCTGCTCCTTTCATAGGCCAAACTTAGGGCTACCCTCATATATTGTTTGAGTGGTAGATTCTGATCAAAAAGGAGTAGACAGGACATATTTGGTATGGCCAGAATGGTAATACAAAGTCCTGCTGACTGGTGAGGTTGGATTTTATATTACTATTTTAGAAATGCCACTTTTAGAAAGTGAGCATTTCTCTGCACTTAAGATCCTTCGGTGCCTTACGGCCTGTCTCCAATCCACATCTGGGCTGTAAGGGTGGAGGGCCTGACACATTTCAAAGGACAGTGGCCTTCCCTCACACAATGCACTGCCAAACCGCCTACTGGGACCCTGGCAGACAGGGTTCTACTGAAAGGGGACCTTGTGCACTTGAAAAACCACACTTTGAAGTCTCCCCTACTTCAAAGGCACTTTTGGGTAAATAAACTGGGTCCCTGACCTTACCAATTTAGACACTTCTTGGGACAGACACTCTGCACTAGAACCTGCAACCTGCCAAGAGAAGCTGCCTGGTTGCCCAAAGGACTCACCTTGACTGCTTTGCTTTAAAGGACTGCTACCTTGCTGTTTCTCTGCTGCCTTAATGGCCTCTGGCTCTGCGGAGAAGTGCTCTCCAACGACTTGGATTGAGCATGCCTCATGTTTCCTGAAGTCTCAGGGCCAAAAACACTCCATCTCTGCAAAGAAACTCCTTGTGCGCCGAAAATTTGCCCACACCCTGCCAGAATCGACACATAGCCTATCCAGCGGTGAGAAAATCACTGCATCGCTGAACCAGAATGGCACACCCCGGCTCCCCGAGTGGAGATCGAGGCAGTGGCAATGTTGTGACTGGAACTTCAACGCACAGCCCACCGGATCGATGCATCACCGATACGGAACAACGCAGCCCAACTTTCTGCGAGAGGAATCGACGCAGCACAGCTTTGCGGCTGAAATTCAGCCACATCACCCGACTGGATCGACGCAACAGCTGTAACTTTGCCCGCACGCCCAGGATTTCCACCTATTGTCACTGGGAGTCAAAAGACCCTACATCGCAAAGAGGATTCAAGCCTGCGCATCAGAATTCGAGAATTCGACCGAAAGCCCTTGTCGCGTGGAAAAGAATCGATGCATCATCTGGGTGTGCCCGGAAATCTGACGCACACCTACCTTTCTCCACGTATCTCATCCTCTGCGGTCCTCATGCGTGTAATTTTGACGCAAACCAGGTACTTTGTGCTTGCAAGAGACAATTTTTACTTTTAAGAACTTAAGACTCTTATCATTACAAAAGTGATATTTCACCTTGTGATTATCAAATCTTAATCACATAAATATCCTATATTTTTCGGAACCTTTGTGGCATCTTTTTGTGCTGTTCTCACTGTGTTGTTGCTTGATTTATTGCACAAATACTTTACACATTGCCTTCTAAGTTAAACCTGACTGCTCAGTGCCAAGCTACCAGAGGGTGGGCACAGGATAATTTGGATTGTGTGCGACTTTCCCTGACTAGGATTGTGAGCCCTGTTTGGATAAGGATGTATACCTCTGCTCCTAGAGACCCAATTTCTAACAGTCAATCAATCAATCAATCAGTCAGTCATTTGTAGAGCGCGCTACTCACCCGCTAGGGTTCCAAGGTGCTGTGGGGGGGGGGGGGGGGTTGTGAATGTGCTACTGCTCAAACAGCCAGGCCTTGAAGCGTAGGTGGACGGGGAGGGAGTTCCAGGTCTTGGCGGCAAGGTGGGAGAACGATCTGCTGCCGGTTGTAGTTCGGTGGATGCGAGGAACGGTGGCGAGGGTGAGGATAGCAGGACGGAGTTGACGGTTTGGAGTCTAGAAGGTGAATTGCTCATTGAGGTAGGCAGGGCTGGCGTTGTGGAGTGCTTTGTGAGCGTGGGTGAGGAGCTTGAAGGTGATCCTCTTGTTGACGGGGAGCCAGTGTAGATCTCTCAGGTGGGCTGAGACGTGGTTGCGGCGTGGGATGTCGAGGATGAGGTGTGCGGAGGCGTTCTGTATACGTTGCAGTTTTTTCTGGAGCTTGGCCATAGTTCCCGCGTCTAGAGCGTTGCCGTAGTCCAGTCTGCTGCTGACGAGGGACTGGGTGACCGTCCTGGTTTCGGTGGGGATCCACCTGAAGATCTTGTGGAGCATGCAGCGGGTTTTGAAGCAGGAAGATGAGACGGCGTTGACTTGCTGGGTCATGGTGAGCGATGAGTCTAGGATGAATCCAAAGTTGCGTGCATGGTGGGTGGGCGTCAGTGCGGTTCCTAGGGTGGCCGGCCACCAGGAGTCATCCCATGTGGAGAGGTTGGAGCCGAGGATGAGGATCTCCGTCTTGTCTGAGTTCAGTGTCAGGTGGCTACTCTCTATCCACTGTGTTGGCGATGGCCTTTATTCCGTCGTGGAGGTTGGTTTTGGCGGTGGCAGGGTCCTTGATGAGGATCAGCTGGGTGTCATTGGCGTAGGAGATGATGTTGAGGTTGTGGGATTGGACGATGTTGGCGAGCTGTGCCATGTAGATGTTAAAAAGGGTTGGGCTGAGTGAGGATCCTTGGGGAACGCCACAGATGGTCTTGGTGGCTTCAGAAAGAAAGGGAGGGAGGCGGACTCTCTGGGTTCTGCCAGAGAGGAAGGATGTGATCCAGTCCAGGGCTTTGTGGCGGATCCCTGCGTCATGGAGGCATGTGCGAAGGATGTGGTGGCAGACAGTGTCGAAGGCAGACGAGAGGTCTAGGAGGATAAGGAAGGCAGTTTCGCCTTTGTCGAGCATGGTCCTGATGTCGTCGGTTGCGGCGATGAGGGCGGTCTCGGTGCTGTGGTTGCTACGGAAATCAGATTGAGAAGTGTCCAGCGTGTTGTTGTCTTCAAGGCAGCGGGTCAGTTGGCCATTGAGGATCTTCCCGATGACCTTCGCCGGGAATGGGAGGAGGGGGATCGGCTGGTAGTTCTTGAGATCTCTTGGGTCTGCTTTGGGTTTCTTTAGCAGAGCGTTGACTTTGGAGTGCTTCCAGCTTTCCGGGAAGGTGCGGTCTCGAAGGAGCTGTTGACGATAATACGGAGTTGGGGGGGTGGTGATGATGGAGCTTGTTTTGTTGAACACATGATGGGGGTAGGGGTCGGAGGGTGAGCCGGAGTGGATGGTGCTCCTGGTTTTGATGGTATCCTCGTCATTGATGTGGGTCCAGGAGAGCAAGAGGTTGATGTGGCTGGGATCCGGTGTGTCTGGGTTTGTGGGGGCAGCGGCGGTCGTGGGGGTCGAGGTGTTGAAGCTTTCGTGGATGTCCGTGATCTTGCGGTGAAAGAAGGTGGAGAGGGAGTCGGAGAGGTCTTGCGAAGGTGGGGTGTCGTTGGAGCAGGACCTGGGGTTGGCGAGTTCCTTAACGATGTTGAAGAGCTCTTTGCTGTCGTGAGCGTTGTTGTCGATGTGTTCCTTGTAGAAGGATCTCTTGGTGGTCCGGATGAGCTGGTGGTGCTTGCATATGGTGATCTTGAGGGCAGTGTGGTTGCTCTCTGTTTGTGGCGCCACTTCTTCTCGATTTTTCGGCACTCCCGCTTGGAGGCCTGAAGGTCGGTGGTGAACCAGATGGCCTTAGTGCTGGTGCCGCTGTTGGAGGGTTTCCTGATTGGGGCAAGGGTGTTGGTGCAGTTGCCCATCCATTGTCTGAGGTTGGAGGCGGCTATGTTGGGGTTGGTGGTGATGGGTGGCAGGGCTTGGGCGAAGATCAGTTGCTCTTCAGTGATCTTGTTCCAGCTGCAGCAGGGGATCTGTTGTGGGTGGTGGTGCATGGCGGGTTTCTGGAAGGTGAAATGTACGTAACGGTGGTCGGTCCAGTGGAGTTCGGTGGTGTGGCTGAAGGTGACGTGGCTGCTGGCGGAGAAGACGGGGTCGAGCGTGTGGCCTGCGGAGTGGGTGGGCATCATGAAAAGTTGTTTGAGACCGAGGTTGTCGAGCAGGACGGTGGAGTTGCTGTCGTTGGCGTTCTCAAGCTGAAAGTTCAGGTCGCCGAGGAGGATGTAGTCTGTAGAGGCAAGGCAAAGGCTTGGGTGCTGATTATGTCGGCGATGGAGTCACTGAACTGCGGCCGGGGGTCTGTAGACGAGAGTTCCTCTGAGGGTGGTATTGGCGTTGTTGTGAATCTGGAAATGCAAGTGTTCGGCGGCGTAAAGGGCATCCTCAGTGTTGGTCGAGATTCTGATGGTGTTCTTTTGGACTGTGGTGATTCCTCCTCCCAGTATGTTGTTGTGGTCTCCGAGGGTGATCTTATTGCCTTCCAGGATGGCTATGGCGATGTTGTGTTCCGAGGAGGGGTTCATTCAGGTTTCGGTTTGGACGGCGATGTCCAGGGATGATGAAGCGAGTAGTTCCCAAACTTCGACGGCGTGCTTGTGGACTTAGCGGGTGTTGAGGAGGATACAGCTGAGGTGGTTGGGTTTGCTTCTGGCGGGATGCTTGGTTGCTTGGGGCAGGTGAAGCTGCAGTTCCAGCAGGAGAAGGGTCCCTAGGTGAGCTTCGGGTGGCTTGGAAGCAGGTGGCAGAGCAGCCTGTGTTGAGGGCGTGAAGGTCATTGGCACTGTAGCAGCGTCGGGCGGTCACTCTTTGCATCGCGCAGTGGGCACCATTAAGAAGGGGAGGTGGGAGGGAGGAGCAGCTGGGAGGCTAGAGCGGTGGGCGAATGGGGGCGCGAGGAGGGCGGGGCTGCAGGGGACGCTGCGGCAGGAGAGGGCGAGTCTACATACATCTTTTGCTGTTGAAACAGTACTAATACCTGAGGAGTTTGGGTCAGCATGTTTGTTGCTCCTCATAGGGTGGCTTTCTTGTCTACCTCAGGAGCTTGCTTCTTATTTGATGGCTTTCGGTCCTCTTCTTCTTGTGTTTGTCCATCACCTGGAGCATGTCTCTTTTAGAGTATTACTGTGTGGATTAGTTGTATCCTTCCACTGCTTACATTCAGTAAACTACTTGTACTTTGAGCACTCCATGGGAGCTCATGTATTGTTAGGTTTCACCTACACAGTGCTTATACGGTGCTTGTGGAATCTTATTAAAAAAAAGAAAAATCTTAAAAGGCGCTTAGACACCACCCATTACTTGCCTTCACTTGCCATTGATTGGCTTCCTCATCACTCTTGTTTCCTTGCTTCCTATTGGCCAGCGCCTCCTCTTTGCCTCAGGTTTCCTCTTGGGTGTTCTTCTGTGTTCATGCCATGGAGCATGGATCAAGTACATCTTCCTGTCTACAGCCAGTGCCCTTCCATTGGCCACAAGCTCCGGCGGGTACTCTTTTTTTTTTTTTTTTTTTTTTCCTTTTGCATATGCACTCTTATGGCGTGCATGTTTCTGCAACCCCTCTCCATCACCCCACCACTGTCCATTGTCTCCCCGTCCCCCACGAGCCTCCCATGTCGGTTGTGTTCTCTGTCTCCACCGGTGTCTGTTGTTTAATCAGCTCTCCCCCTCGCTGTCCTTTCATGCCTGTTGTTTAATCCTTTGCTCACGCTAGATAGATAATATCTTTATTGCAAGCTTAATTCAAATGATTACAATCAAAATTACAACCAAAATACCAAAATGCATGGTAAAGAATATACGGTTAAATAGGAAATTTTAAAAAAATACAAAAGCTGTTATAAAAGACATAAAAAAGAAATATAGCGAACTAAAAACAACATTTTAAAATTATTATAATAAATGAGTGGCCCTTTCCTCCGCAGACTAAAATGCTCCCCTTTGACCCCCTTCTGCAGCTATTTGCAAACCAAATGAGGGCAAGATTGCTTGACAAGCTTTCCCAACCTCTAATCATTCATTTGTCATTCATCATCATTATATAAGTATGCGATTCTGCATGGAGAAGGTTCAAGGACCTTGGGGGTAGGTAATAGTGCGGCTACAGATTTCATAAATTTCACAAACCTAGCTGTGCTGCATCGCCTTCAGCTTCTATGGTTCCTCCTCAGTTCGTAACATTTAAAATGCGCCATACTGGCTGAAGTCAAAATTTCCTTAACGGGAACAACTTAGCACAGATGCAAAATAAGTGTCAATAATTATTCTCCCTTTCCACAGACGCAGCGTTGTCTGTCAGAGTTATCCAGGTTCCTTCGTCCGTACCAATAGGATTTTAAAAGGATTAATCCAAATCGCAAGTCCATTAGCTGACATTAGTGTTTGAGCTTAAGGGGCTGCAAAAGATAGTATGGAAGGATCCCGGGTTCATACAGTATTGAGGTCAACCCTCTGTGTGCCAATTTCTTAATAGCTTGTACGTCATATTCCAATGATATTTGCCTTGCTTGCTTTATCAGCAGTGTGGCAGCCAAGGGCAGTGGCAGGCCACTTGTTCAAATTTCAGGTGCCTCCACTGCATCTATGGTGTGATTTAGGTACTTGTGCCAATTTGTTGTCGGACTGCTTATCACTTTCCAGATTATATTTTTATCGTGTTATTCTTCACCTGCTTGGCTATAACGCTGTAGGCTACAAATTTCGCATTTGGGATCCAGTGTGCATTTAGGCATGTGATGTACAATTTGGGAGTGAAAATACTCTCCGTTAACAGAAGGACTGCGCCCTATCCATTCAGTTGGACATTATGGGGGTCATTACAAGCTTGGCCGTGCGGCCGCCAATGCGGCCTCACTCCCGCGGACCCCATTACAACATCCCCGCTGGGCCGGCGGGCGCAAACCTAGTTTACGCCCGCCGGCCCACAGGGGATGCGGCCGCAACATAGGAACCGGGTCCTAATGGAGCCGGCGGTGTTGCGGCCATGCGACGGTGCAGTAGCACCCGTCGCGCTTTTCACTGTCTGCCATGCAGACAGTGAAAAGCTGCACGGGGCCCTGTTAGGGGGCCCCTGCACTGCTCATGCCGGTGGCATGGGCAGTGCAGGGGCCCCCAGGGGCCCCAGGACTCCCCTTACCGCCAGCCTCTTCCTTGTGGTGCAAACCGCCAGAAACAGGCTGGCGGTAGGGGAGTCATAATCCCCAGGGCAGTGCTGCCCTGGCGGATTATCACAGCTGGGGCTAAAACGGCAGGAAACCGCCGGCCCCGGCGGTGCGACCACGGCGCTACCGCCGCGGTCGTAATACGGGTCTCCGTACCGCCAGCCTGTTGGCGGTACGGACGCCACATTACTCCTGGC
Organism: Pleurodeles waltl; assembly: GCF_031143425.1. NCBI lineage: Eukaryota > Metazoa > Chordata > Amphibia > Caudata > Salamandridae > Pleurodeles > Pleurodeles waltl. Next base: position 738,072,208 of record NC_090450.1, on the reverse strand, counting down.
GGTCTCCGACCGCCAGGGTCGTAATGACCCCCTATGTCTTTAAGTGTCATTGCCCTATAGGTGATGTTAGGAAGGAATTTGCATCCTATTACCTTCAGGAGAGTGGATAGGTCTGGGTTCATCAATTATTTTTGCAGCTTGCGAAAAGTTCATTCTAGTGGACCCTTCAACCACAGAGCCCCACAGCTGCCAAGACTCGCCAAGGCCTATTAAGACCCACCAAGATCCTTTGCGGTTGTGAGACCACAACACTATTGCATGCTCATACCCTTCTCCTGCCCGAGTAGGTGAGGTAATCTACCTAAGGGAGGTGTGGTGGTGCACTGTGATTGGGAAGCAGCCCACTGCACATAGCAATTGCAAATTCAGTAATTTTGAACCAGCATATGGCAGCCTCTAGAATAGTGCACCTATAGTGCTTAACCCAGTGATCAACCTTCACTGGGTTAAGCACCCCCCCCCCCCCCCAATCACTACTAGAAAAACTGATTATAGGAGGGGAGAGGCCATGCAGACTTGGAGACCCAAGCCTTAAGCACCAAGCAGTACACTGCAACTTGCCACCTGCCAATTACACCCTGCCCCTGTAAGGCTCCACAATGCTTAAAGGCTCCAATGAGGGGCAGCGAAAGGAAAGATTGCCTCAGGGATCTACAGCAAAAACGAAGACTCAAAATGCCATAAGGTGCAGCTACATGGTCACCAATGCCCGCACAAGTCAGCCAAAAGGCAAAAGAATCAAGATAATTAATTCACAAGCAACCAAACCATGTCTAGTTGGCACTCACAAGATAGAGACAGGGTTAAAGAACTGCCCAGGCTGTGGGACTGGCACGCCCAGAAGCCCCACCTGGATTGCCGATCTCCATAGAGGCCCTAGAGGTGGTCACCTACATAGACCGACAAGGTGAGCAAGGAGAAAGATGTTCATTGACCAGCTGGTGCTTGCTCCACCTCATGCTTCATTCATCAACAAGATGCAGACTCAAATCTAAATCAAGACCCAGGGGTACGAGAGCCCTGCCATTGTTCCACAAATTGAAGCGCTAATCAGCATCAATAAAACATTAAACACCATGGCCAACGCAGCACTGCTGCAGGCTGACAAATTAGATATACAAGTTTCCATCTTATAGCCCATTGCCACCCTAATAACAAGAATTGACAGCAAATTGGACTGCCTGAATAGCCTAATAGGCAGAGCTCAGGAATCGGCACCATTGGAGCCAAACAAGACTCATACGCCTGCAGACCAATTGTAGAGAAATTAGTAACTCTGCCTGAAATGATGAACGCCTTGATTGCAGATCTGAAAAGGGAAACCAGGGACCCATCTGTCAGAAACACACTGCCCCTCACTCCCCCATCCCCTCAGTCATAAAGTCCAAGCAACCCCTTGTGCTCTTGAGAGTGGGACAGCCTCTGCAGCAGCCCGAAACTTGGAGGATGACAGCCCGGAATTTAGGAGGTTAGCCAAAAGAAGAGTAGGTCCTGACCTAACAAATCAACCACTCAAGTTGGCCACTGCGGAAAGTTCCCAGCATCAGCAGGGCTCTGAGCAAGAGCAAGAGACCACTACTACGGGCACGAGCCGCCATACTGACCTTCGCGGGTGCCCCTCTGTCTAGGAAAAATAAGAAAAGACAGAAAAAAACTGAACAAGAGCAACAAAATTCAAACTCGAACTTCTGCATTGGCTTGAGCATGACATCCAAAAGCCCAAGGGAACAACTGATCTATCCAAAACAGAATCTAACAGGACCCCTAACTGCAGCAACAAAGAATCCGCCCGTGACGATGCGGAAGTCACCTCAACAAATGCTCCAAATCTAGTTCTCAATGAATATTAAGGCCACGCGTACAAATGGACGGCTTGTACCCTACTGTATGTGCCAGTGTATGTTCAACTATATTCAGTGATAACACAGCAAAAGCTCCTGACAGCTCCTCTGCGTGGACGCAAGCAACGCAATCCCCATAGAACTGGGAGGAGCAGCTGTAATAAACAGGCACCATACGAAGCAAGGGAGAACAACAGAAAACCTCAGCATTACAGCAGGGAACATGGACAGCCTTATAGAGCCAGTTCCACAAGGCGCTCAACCGAAGGAACCAGCCAAACACCGTAAGGGGCTAATGGAATGGAACTGCGGTGAGGGTGATGTTATGTTTAGTCATGGATCATCCCATGACGTCCACACTGGAAGGGAGATGACTCAAATCTCCCTACAGTGTCAGGCAACAATGGTTTAGTCGGTGACGTAACCGACTGTAATAAAAAGGGACTCAGGAGGTTTTCCCGCCAGTCCGAGTTATCAACCAATTTACATTCATGCGTATTATTTGCGTAGGCTGCCGCTGTTCATTCACACCCAAGAATTCAACAGGTGACATCAGGCTGAATGAACCATAGCCCAGAAGCGAGGAAGTGCGAAGTGCAATGCCACGGCCAATTCCCCGAAACGACTCAACATTTAAGATTATAATATACCTTTGCCTGCACTGCTCTGCAACATATATTAAACAAAAGGGGCCAATTGATCTCTAATGGCTTTGCCAATGCTTGTTTTCTCTTGCCCCCACCATGCGCTGCTTCCCTGTCATATCCCCACCATCAACTCCCAACTTGCTCGTTTTTATTCAGCTATTTTTGTAAACTTTATTTTCTGCATTGACAACGAACATTGCCAGTCACCAATATTTAACCCAGTAAAGAGAGCCCAGCCCGCCAGTCGCTACATGGTGCATACAATGTTAAACTTGGTACCATAAGTGTATCTAACTATAACATCTGAATACAAGGTTTTCAAATTGTTTTACAAATTGATAGTAAGTTTGGTTAGTTTAAAGCGTAGCTTGTTGGCACCAACACTACTAGACTTGTGCTATTAATAGTATTTACAGAAATCTGAAAATTTGAGCTAATCTTCAAGCAAGTAGATATAATTTTACATCATTGTTTTATAATGGATTGACATACCTTGTGTACCACTGACACCTAGTGGTTCAATCTGTCAGTGTGTGTGTGTGTGTGTATATATATGTGTGTATATATATATATATATATATATATATATTTATTTATTTTTTTACTGCCTGTGGCAACAGTAGGAACCCCAGAGCCTCCCTTCCTTCATTAGCTTTGAACTTCAGATGCCGTACAGCTCTTCCCGGCTTTTATGGCTGGGCTAGCGGAATACAAATGCCATGTACGTACATACAGTTGTCCAGTTAGGCCCTTTGGTCACGAAGTTAGCTTTTCATCACTCTTTTCCTCTGCCTGCGGGCTCTTGTTATTGTGGTTCCAAGAGATAGCAATAGGGGTGTGAAGCAGCAGCTGAAGTAACTTCTGCGTGTCGGGGAATTTTCCCTTACAGTAGTAGCTTGGCAGGACTCTAGAACTGCTATGTCTTCAAAACGAAGATTCGTAAAATGGGGTTTAACAGTCGTATGTTTAACTTACTACACGCAAAAAGCGATCACCCGTTAAAACGCAAAGGCAGACTCAGGTTTCAAACGTTACTGCTTCAGGCTCCCATAAATCTCAGTAATCTTTCAGTTTTCAAATGTTGTACTATTGATAGCTCGTGAAGCTTAAGAATCATCAATGCACAATACTTTTATGCGTAGTGCTTCTAAAAATAGTTTGAAATGTCCTTAGTATAGTTGACATTGAAAGTCTCATTGAATCCAGCAATTGTGAAGTTCATGTTTTCCTATTAAGACATACGTGGCAGAGGAAGGGGGGAGAATGAGGGCCTATATTCCTCTAAAACATTTTAATCGATGATCCTTGTCCGAAGATAAACTAATGTCGTTAAGGTGATAACCAAAGTCATTGTCCTCTGATGAAATGATTACTTACAGAGCATTAACGCCTAAAGTCTCTGCAGAGTTCTCTTTGACACTTACACTGTCTGTGAATTTTCTGGCCTCACCTCGAACCTATGCACCAGGAGCCCATTTAAAGATGGTGGTCAAATACTGGGACGTTGTGAGAATGTGGTCGGCCTCCTATTTCCTTAGCCTGTGATCGACACTCAAAAGTTGACTTTTTCCAGACTGTACCACCAGATGGCAGAATAATGCAAACTCGTGAATCCAGAAGAGTTTGAGCCTGCAAAACGGGTTGTTAAAGGTTTTTTCACTGAACAACATAGAGACCCATGTTTTTTTAAAACTATTTTTTTCCGTTTTTGTAAGATAAACCGTATACATACATACAGTGCGCATCAGCAACTTCGCATACAATATTTTGACGCGGCATAGATTGTGCTGAGGTCAAGGCATGGAAAGATTACATCAATTACCAGTATCCTTTACCTTAAGAATTCTGAGCATAGAGTTCAAAGCATTTCCTATTTATTAGCCCTGGCCAACTTGCCGACCTTCACTACCTTGAAGGACCTCCTGGAGTCTGCAAGTCCCATCCAGTTGATTCCATATCTGGTGTCGGTGCGCATCCCACCCAGCTATTATCCCTCCCCGTCCGAGTCCTCCCCTGATGTAGTGTCTTCTTCGGGAAACCTTCCCAGTAAGTAAACTCCAAGCTGGACAGCTGCAACTACCCGTATCTGTACAGAGACCCATGTTTATAATACAAATAAAAAGAATTGTAGTTTCAAAATTGGAAAAAAAAATATTGGTAGCGAGCCCCAACCAGTCCTCAATATGTAGAAGAATACCATCCGGCTGAATTAACCAACAGGCTGAATTAGTGGATGTGAGAACAAGTAGAACTCCACTGAATCCTGACGTAGTTGCAAGCGTACGTGGAGGATTTCACATAAGGAAACAATGATTTGTACATTGGTGAGTCTGGCATTGAGAGCATCCCATATCTCAGCACTGATGGAATTCTTTTTTCCTTCCATGACGACACTGGCACGCTGTTTGTTTTCACCGTATAACATCACTGCTGTACCTGCCCCTCAGGGGTTTTTACGGTTTCCTTTATCAGTCATGCAGCCCCATTAGCTGTTATGGAGCTCTTAGTTTTTCTGCCATAAGTTGAGAGACTCTCAGTTTCTCAGTGGTGCAGCTGCCTCTATTTATCAGCTAAGGCGAACATTGCCACAAGGGATCAACCAAAAGGCGTACAATGATATGGATGGATTCCCCTCTGATCATAGTAATCCAGTATGGGTGGGGATTGATATTCCCCCCCACGAAAGTGAAAGGCCGAAACAAAAGATATGTGGATGGATACTGTAACGAAGGATATTCTGCATTGTAATCAACAATGCACCGGTACACAGTCCACTCTTTCTGCTAAGGTGCCCACTCCTTGATTCTCAAGAATGGGTACTTTTTTGTGTGATCATTGAGCTGTTCTCTGAAAGGGACCAGGCTTAATCAGATTTGCTTTTCATATATTTTGTCACGACTCAAAGTTCAGCAGAACCACACTGCACTCACTCACTAGGGTGCCAATGTGGGGCAGTTATTATTTTTCCACGTACTCTGTTTTATGCTGCTTATTGGCCTATTTAGTACAGGTAGATCTGTAACCCATACTTGCTGCAAAAGGAATGTTTCTTACCCGTATCAACTGGTTTTACTGCTTGGTATCTGTTGCATGTATTCCAGACTGTGCCCTATAAGGTTAGGGGAGTCATAAATCAGTGAAATGATTCTTGCCCTTCTGCTTGGCAAAACAATCTGAAATAAAACAAAGTCCATTCGACTTCTACTGCTCCAGTTCATTTCTTTGGGGACCTATTACAGATATCACTTCCTCTCTCGGCACTCATAGGTAGTCTTTCAGACGTTTTAAAACTATTCTATAGCATATCGCTGGCTAGCTCAGTAAAAGTATGGCAGTCTCTGTAAAAAGAAACACTAAGCTACAAAGACTGCGTTCTGTACAAGATTTATTTTATTTTATTGGTGCTGATTCGGCTTAGACCTGGCTCTTCTTGCAGATGAGTGTGTAACAGCTGGGTCTAAAACCCTGACTAATATAGACTATTGTAAGGCATTAAAACTGCCGTGTTTTTTTCATGATAATTTTTCGGTTAACATTGTTAAATTACAGCCAGATGACTCCGTATGATCTTTCTTGAGGCTAAACAAAATGCTTTTATAATCAAATGTAAGCATTTTCAACTGTTCTTAAGCAAGGAAGTACTGTAAAGCGTGTGCCAAGTGAATCAGTGTATATTTTGTGGAAACTGCCTTGAAATAAGTCCAGTGCGAGTTGAGATTGTGTTTGCCACCACTCCCCACTGAGTTTGTAGCTAGCCTAGGCCTACCTGAGGTTAACATCTCAAAAGGCAATGGCAGGGATGGCACACTTGGTTTTCATGGAGAGGTTTGAAGGTTGGTGCTATAGTGGAGATTCTCCACTGTCTGTCGTGAGTAGTTTAGCTTGTACTGGTGACTGGAGATCTTAACACCGCAGTGTATGGATGTGTTACGATGACTAATGATGGATAAGGGCAGTGCATGAATTCTTCTCCGGCTTCCTTATCAGCCGGGAGAAACTGTAGCACGTGTTCCTTCTGGGAAGTAATATCCTAAGTTAATGAGGATTTTACACTTGATGCAATCATTGAATCGTTCCTTACGTCCAAAACAGGCACATCAGTTAATTGTTTTCGAAATTAACTGACAGTCCTTTGTTTTTAATTTGTCCTGCTAAAACCTTACAAACTAACAGTTGCATACGATTTCAATGCACCCTTTTTTGTAACGTAGGTCCAAAACCTCGGCACATAGTATTGAAATATTTTTATTTTCATTAGTTAATACATTTCTTTAGTTTTTCGTTCAAATCTTCTTCCCATTACTGACTCTGCCCGGGACAGGAGTAGCTACCACTGAATGCTTTTTGCTCCACTCCATGTTGCGGTGCATCCTCTCTTCCTAGTAAACAATCATGGATTCTAAAGTTCTCAGCAATGAAGCAAATGTGCCTAGCACTGAACAGCAGTTACAGGCATTACTCATTGTATTTTACTGACCGACTTTAAAGTTATATAGAATATTTTACCCACCCTATTCTCAATCATAGCTATGTGTTCTTAAGGCTTGAAGGATTTTAAGTATGATTACAACTCTTGACCTGCCAATTCAAGGCATTGACTGTCGGATCTGTCGGCTTGGAGAACCCCTAAACTTTTACACCACAAAAAAAATAACTCACTTTTTACACATTTGTTAATAATACACAAATATTCAACATGCACACACCTTCATTTTGGCCCATTTATGGACACCCAACACAATTATCTAACTTCATGCTCGTGAACACATCATAATGTTAACAAAAAAATAAAAATATCCAAACTCTGGCAGCTGAGTCTGCTGCCACTGGCCAGACAGCACAGAAGCATGGCCTAGTCCTGCATTACGTGAGTCTGTTCAATATAAATTGCAGGATTCTGCAATATAATTTTTTTTAAGTGTGCAAATCCAATTTTGAATGGATTTTAAAGAGAAAACAAACGTATTTCAGACATTTTATCCTGATGTCTTTATTTTAAAATATACATTTATGCAAAATCAGTCAAATAAGGTACATTAAACTGAAGTCACCAAAAACAGTCTCACAACAGAAAACGAAAACAATCAAGAAATAGAACTCCCTGCAGAGGCATCAATTATAGTAATTAAAACTGACACTGAATCTTTAATAATTGCGGAAGTTGCATCTGCCATATCATTTATTGCAGGTCTTTGAGGAAGTACATTTTTTCTGCTCCCTGAGCAAGTAGTCCCTGAACACTACTACCTAACAAAGGGAAATTTGGGGCTACAATCTCTGTTTCTCTTAGCTTCAAGTAGAGATGATGATGAAGGATGTCCTCAATCATTGTAGTTGACCTTGCCTGACTTTTTCAAGATTGCATGTAGGAGAGTTTTTCCACTCTTACCTCTGTGGTGTCTTTACTCTTGTTCTGTCTTTCAGTCACTCTGTCGGCTGTCTAAAGGAGATATCAATATTGCGTTGAGAAGATGAAAGAAGGATAACCATAATATGTGTGCCTCTCAATTCCTGTTTCTTACTCCATTAAACAAAGAAGGCTTTTGTCTCAATTTCACTCAACATCAGTGCACTTGCTATCAGTCAATGTTTGTCTGCTCTCTCAATGTCAAGACCGCTCTCAAAACATCAATCCACAAGATGGGATGAATAATAAGATCCCACCACGCCTTCTCCAGAGCTACGAAGAGCCATGAAGAGGTTTTACTCATGGTGTTTGGAGAAACAGATGGATCCAATAACTTGCCAGAAAGAAACGGTGCAGCCTACCAGTCATCTTCCCAAATCAGACCTAACATGAGAGGAGATCTTTATGCACGTTGGATGTTTGAAAGGGCTCTTGTATAAGGCTAAAGAGATGCAGAAAGCCAATAGGTTGCTTGACGCCTAAGGGACTGCATGTGCAATGTTTTCATAGTAAAAAAAAAACACAGGCTGATGGATTGTGGGTTGTTTCGTATCTCAATGCGCATTACCAGGAAGCAGATAAGTCCTTCCTGTGAAGCCTAGAGTTTGTTTAATCAGTGGTAAAACAGCCATTATTGCTTGGATGAGAAACATCCAATTATTTTCTGGGCTGCTTCTTGGAGATCAGCTCACACATCTGCAAAACCTTATTGCATTCATTCAGGCTATAGTGTGATTGCTGTAATGGGATAGGCTTTCAGGCAGGGATATCCTTGCAGAGGAATTCTCTGTACTGGTGTGTGGCCCTGTTCTAAGCCAAAGTGAGTGTTAAGCATCCTTATTCAATTATACTGTACAATGAACATCTGAGAGAATTCTCTCTTGGAAAAGCAAAATGTATTTAATTGTAATCCTAGTCCTCCATCATTTTCTCTGAATTTGTGAACACCCCTGCCTGCTTGGATAGCAGGATCATAGGCAAGGAAGGAGTAATGGTAGATTTCCCTTAATGTGATGTTAATAAACAAACTCTTTCATGGACCCTTCTGTGTTGCTTCTTGCTCACTTTAGAGCCTTGAAGCTCCAACCATGATTTATTTTTCTTTTTTCAGTCTATTTGTCCTTTGATTTCAGCCAAATTCAGAAATTGATTCATTGGAAATTGGGTTGCTGGTTGGGAGAAGTGGAGAAACCGTGCTCAAGCAGCAACCACAGTCTCTGTCAGCGTGAAGTCACAAGCAACCCCAATTAACCTGTGAATAAACCTCTGGTAGCTTGGCACAAAGCAGTAGGACTTAACTTGGAAGCAGTGTGTAAACTATTTATGGAGCACTTCAAACTGTAATAAAGTGAAGACCCAACACAAGAAAAATTACACACCAATTTAGAAAAATAGAGGAAAATGTAATACATTATTTGAGATCAAAATGTCAAAAATCAGTAACCCGGAGATATGAATTTTAAAGTGAAAATAGTGCCTAAAAGTTCAAAGCGGCAACAGTGGTTACCTAGTAATGCCAGACTGGGACAAAGTCACAAGTCCAGGCTAACCACCATGGACCGTGGACCTGGATACAGGGACCCAGATAGGCCAGCTGAACAAATTTCCTTCAATCCTAGTTTTTGAAGCATTGCAAGATCCTGCTTCGAGGTTCCGTTGCACAGCAGCAGTTCTGCGTGAGCTGCGGGACTGCAACGCAAAGTCTTGCATTATCATCGAGGATGCGGTTTATGAGGGGCTTGCGATGTGAAATCCTGCATCAAAGATGTGTCGCACACCAGCAATTCCAAAGAAGTTGCAGAGCTGCGATGCAAGGTCCTGCATCATCGCTGAAGTTGCCTTTGATGAGGGCGTTGCAAAGGCCTACATTGAGGATGTGTCACATAGCTGTGGTTCTGAGGAGACTGTGGGCTGCAATGCAAGATTTAGTGTTGGGGATACGTCACACTGCGGTGGTACCAATGCGGCTGCGAGGAGGTGCGTTGCGCTGCGCTGCTTCTGCTCACAGGGTCATAGCTGGACTAGCTGAGTACCTTAAGGCTCACTTCTAAAGGCTCAGAGTTAGTGTGGCACCACTTTGGGGCAGGGCTGCACAGCAGTCCTTCTGAATCTTCCCCAGGTCCTGTAGGAATACTGAAGTGTTTGGTCTGAGAGTCCAGTATTTATACCTGGTGCCCACTTTGAAGTAGGAGAAATCTCTAGAGGTTCCCAGCCACAGAGGTGCCTGAAATTTCCTGCATCTGTGCGCTGGCCCCAGCTTGTCTGTGGTTACAAAAGACTAGTGTCAAACCCTTTCAGCATGCTCAGGCAGAGAGTTTGTGATGTGCAAGTGTGGTAACAGCTCCTCCTCCTCATCAAGCCGGAGATAGCCCATCCTGCCAACACCTATCTTCCCTTTGTTGCATTGTCTGGGAGAAAAACACAAAGACCAACTGCCAGCTACACCTAGTCATGTGTCTCAGGATGCAGGCTGCAGGCAGCTAATGGTTAGGACAAGAAAATGCCAATTTTCTGAAAGAGATATTTTCAGAATTCTGCTTTAAAATTCAAGTTTAACATTAAAGAGGGTTTTAAATTACAATTCCTTAGACAGCAAACTCAATATTCTTATATACTCCCAATTGAAAGTTATCACTTATTAAATGTTATATGTTAACCCAATGTTATCGTACGGGAGAGGCGGTTTTTCACTATTGGGAAACGTAAAAGTTAAAGGTACTTGTCTAAATTTCTAAATATGTTGCGCTTATCCTCTGGGCTGGTTAGGGCCTATCCTAGGGGTGACAAATGTATTAAAAATGGACGTTTGAGCCTGGCAAGAGGTTTATATTGCCAGGTGGAAATGGCAATTAAAACTGCACACTGAGGCTGCAATAGCAGGCCCGAGACAGGTTTAATGGACTACTTAAATGGGTGGCACAATGTGTTGCAGGCCTGCAAGTAGCATTTAATGTACCGACCCTGGGTGCATGTAGTTCCGCTTTACTAGGGACTTACCAAGTATATTAAATGTGCTAATTGGGTGTAATCCAATTTTACCATGTTACAGAGGAAGGGAGCACAAGCACTTAAGCACTGGTTAGCAGTAGTAAAGTGCACAGGGTCTTGAAAGCCAGTAACAACAGGTGCAGAAAACAGAAGAATGAAGGCAAAAGGTATGGAGATAAGCCTGCAGAAAGGACCAAGTCCAACATTATTGAATTGTTGTTTAGACTGGTTTTCCGTTTAAATTAATTGCCAAAATGAATTGTGTATATATTTAAAGTACATTTGGAGATGCTCTACGTGTGTGGAGATATGTTTTTTATTTTACAGTGAACGCTGATTATGTGGAACTAGGATTACAACTAAGTAGTAGTTTTTTATCTCAGTGCGTCAATATGGCTCTAAGCTGTATGCCTCTAATTCCTTTGCCTCTTGAAGCTCTCATTCCACTAAAACTGTGCCTTTCTTAGTACAGGTTCAGCCGCCATGCTGTGGCACAAGAGATTCTACCAATCCACTAAAGCTGCAGCTGCTTGCTTGGCCCTGAGATCGAATTCATAGGCAGCTAAAGCATCATTAGATGAATTAAATACATTAATATTCCTCACTGCTGATTCTGTCAACATAAGGCTCTTCAGCTACCTACCTGACTGCACCCAAATGTTCTCACATCCTAGAGAAATAATAATGCACACTTTACATTTTTTTCTTCTGCCTTCCCTCGAACCATTCTTCCAGGACTGTTGCCCTGCCTTGTAAGTTTCTATATCAGCAAGGAAAGTAAAGAAAACGGTTTTGGGCACGTGACTAGATGGATGTCACAAAGGGAACCAAAGGTGAGACGCAACTTCTAAAAATTAATTAGAGCCTATCCTAGTTACCACAAAACCAACAGTGCAATTTCACATACAGTTCACTTTAACATAAATCAGAAACAAATATAACCCTGGCTCCTTTTAGGTGCATAAGTGGCACAGTTATCAATATAATCGTCATAAGCATCGTTCAGTGGAACTAGTTGGAGGAGAAATACCACATAGGACAGTTGCCTGAACTTCTAACATTGACCTCCGAAACCTGAGCGTCCCTTGACCAGGATGTTAAAGTTCTCACACGTCATTTGACTTCAGACTTCCTGATCCTTTCACCTTGTCGTTGTTCCCAAAGTAAATTCTTCTACTTCAGCTGAAGTCAGTCACAAAAATAAAGGGGGCTAGATGGAAAGACAGTTCCACTCTCCAGCCTATAGAACCTAATAGAGAGCGTCAGCACTACTTCTATGCTTAGATATTCGAGAAAGTGCAAAGTAAATACCAAGTCCATCTGTTTAAGAATTGTCATCTTTACAGAGCCCCTTGTCTTTATAACTATTATGAGTCAAGATACATTTCCGCTTCTAGAAGTCACACATAACACCCACATGTCACATCTTCAACAGTCACATTCGTCTTTCTCCCTGTCTGGGAGCTCTTCACTGTGATTTAGTTTACGTGATTTGAAAAAAGTAAAGCGAGTTAACCTTCGTAATACCAACAAAATAAAAGACCCATTATGTGAGCTTTTCCAAGAACATGTTACATATCTGAGGGCTGCTGAAAGAGCTGAGCAGTGCACGCTGCACCCCCATGTTATAAAGAGGCTATGCTGACCACGCAGGAGGTCACTGAGCCAATTTATATGCTCGTGGTCAGGTTACCCAATTTGTGCAGTCTTGGCTCAGTCTGTCAGAGGCCAGATTTTAAACTGGTGATGAGAGGTCATAGCTTTAGTCCTAGGGTCAGACGCTTGGAATGTCCTGAAAGAGCCCTATGGCTGCCGGAGAGCACGACATTCCCCCACCATCCCAGAGCTCACCTTTGTCACTGATGAGGAAGTGACATTGTCTGAATTGGACAGCCTTCGGAACAGATGCCTCTTGTTCATTACATTTTGTAGAGTGATTATTCCTAAATTGATCAGATAAACTGGCGATTGATGCATGACGCCAGGTAGAAAGAGGAGGCGATATTCATGTTAGATCGCCTGGAACAGGTAACTAAAAACCACGTCTGGGGCCACATACTTGTCCTATGGGGCCGCAAGGCTAAGCTTCTTGTGAATAGAGCTCGGTGTGCAGTGATAAACGCAGCGTGTAGCATTGTTCAGGTCCCCCGTGCACTCGGAGTATCAGATCACGTGCAAGGGGTATGTGTGGGAGAGAGTTACCACGGGGTGTTTGCAAAAGAGACCAACACTTCCTTTTGTCTAATGTAAAATCTGTGCACGTTTCAGCTGGCGACCTTTCAGATTGTTTTCGTAGCTTTTGGAAAATAGACTGTCGTAGTACCTATGTGAAGTGCATTATTTTACTCAAAGGCGCAGCCACGGAAGTGTTCAGAAGTACAGGAAAGGCATCAAGAACGCTCGCCACCAGCTCAGTTTCCCCAACATGTCGTTACTCACAGATGCAAGAATGAATTCACCAGGAGTGGCGGGAAACTTACATGGCATCCGGGTGAACGCAGCCGGACCTTTCACGTTCAGTATAGTGTGAATATAGAGGTTTATCAAAACATCATCTTCAGTCAGTTTGTACTAATAATAGGAGCCCACAAGATGTACGGAATAGCCCAAGGCTGCTGGGGGAGAGTTTAAGGTGTGGATTAGACATTGAGGGTGACTGATGCACAGCTCTGAAATGACATTTGATTGAGGGATGGCATGAAACATTTCTTTTGGTGGAGCATTTAGGCGCTTTACAGCGCTACCAGTAGACTCGAAAAAGGGGAGAGAGACAGAGGTATCTACGCTGCCCACAGGTGTAAACCTATTCCTTTTCTTGTAAGCTCTGCTTCAGTCATTTCATTTTGGATAACATCTTTTTAGTTTGCTTGCAAGGCGACGTAGTTAAAAAGTAAAGTAGGATCCTAGATTTAAGGCATTGTGCACAAAAAGGATAGTTGCATCGGGTTGAATTGAACATCTAGGCTCACCCTGTTCAGTGCCAGGCATTCTCACACCCTTTAGCCGAGCAAAGGATTTTTTTGCAAGAACTATTGGCTTTACCAGTGTGTTTTAGCCATGTTGTTCACCTGCGTGGATGCTGTTCAGCATGGCTTAAAGTTAATGGCATAGAGGAGAGTGGCGTGGAGTGTTGTAGCGTGGAATGTAGAGTGGACTGGCATTGAGTGCATCGGCGTAGCGTTGTAGAGTGCAGTGGCATTGAATTCAGCAGTTTACGATGCAGTGTCATAAAATGTAGTGGCGTAGATGAAAGTGGCACAGAGAGGCATGGAGCCGAGGAGTGGAGTAGAGCTGAGTGATGAGGGAGGTGGCGCAGAGTAGAGTTGTGTGGCATAGAGTGGTGCAGAGTAGAGTACCATATAGTATAGTGCATATAGGTTGCAGTGGCATAGAGTGGAGTAGTGCAGAGTAAAGTGGCTTAGGGTTCAGTGGCAGAGAGTGCAGTGTTGCAAAGTAGAATGTCAGTGCAGTGGAGTAGAGTGACGTAGCGAGCAGGGGTGTAGAGTGCAGTAATGCAGAGTAGAGTGCAGTGGTGTAGAGTGCATTAGTGTATAGTACAGTGGCTAAGAGCAGAGTGCCGTAGAGTGCAGTGGCGTAGATTAGATTGTGTCAGAGTAGAGTGAAGTGGCATAGGGTGGAGTGGTGCAGGGCAGAGTGCAGTTGCATAGAGAGGCTTTGCATGCCACTGTAGTCTACACCACTTTGCCATTACACTCAGAGCCACTAGATACAACTGCACTCTATCCTGCACCACTCCACCCTATGGCACTCCATTCTACTCTGAAGCAATCTAATCCAGGCCACTGTACTCTACACCACGTTATGCCATTACATAGAGTGTAGTTGCGCAGAGTAGATTAGAGTGATGTTGAGTGGATTGGTGTAGAGTGCAGGTGCATAGAGTTGAGTGTTACAGAGTAAAGTGCATTGGCGTAGAGTGTATTGGCCCAGATTTGGCCTACAGTGCAGTGTTGCAGAGTGGCATAGAGTACAATTGCGTAGATTGGAGTTGTGCAGAATAGAATGGTGTGGCCTAGATTGGAGTGGTGTAGAGTGCAATGGCAAAGAATGCAGTGGTGTAGGGTAGAGTGGCGAATAGTGCATTGGCATAGAATAGAGTGGTACAGAGAGGCATAGCGGGAAGTGTTGTAGAGTGCCATGGCGTAGAGTCAAGTGGTGCAGTGTGCAGTGGCATGGAGTGATGTAAAGTGGAGTTGCAGAGTGGAGTGGCATAGAGTGGAGTATTCATGGCGTGGTAGCACACTGACATTACAGACAACACATTTTCAATTGAAATGCCCTTACATTTGCACAGACATATAAGCTGTACAATGCACAGACGAAAATGTGTGGAAATTGCATAATCTAGTTTAACGATTCGTCTTAATCATATTAAAGTATTAGTTTCCAACACACTTCAGAAATAACAAAACATTTGGTTCATTTGTGTGTTCATTATTCTGAAATACTTACAGATCTCTTTTAAGTACTGTCCCATGCTAGAAAAAGCTCTTACCTACTCCCAGTACCCAGCAAGATTGTCACATAAATCCTTTCACTTTGCAATCAGAGAAAGAAAAGTAGACAAGCACCCTTGGAAGACAGCGTTTGACATTTGACTTCGGTCTTTGAATGCACAGCAAATGTGACGATATAAGAACAAGATTTAAAGGCCTGTTAACAGAAAGTTAATGGAAGAATTCAGAAAATGCTGTTTAGGCAACTACAGGGACGAACTGAACCTGGAGAGCATAAAGCAAACAAAGCTAGCAAATGGAAAGCCAGAAAGTGTGAGTTACAAACTACAAAGCCAATGGTAATCAGTGAGCAAAATGCATTCCTTGGTCAGTTTTCTGAAAGTCCCAAGATGTCTTTTGGAAGGCAGCGACCTAAAAAAGGGCTTGGAGCCCTTCTGTTGCTTACCATCTGTTGGCTTGCCTGACATTTTTCTTTACTGCATTATAATTGGTCACAGCAGGCCTAGCATCTTTTCAATTCCTTTCTGTGGCACAGGGACCAGGCATTGATTGAGTCAACTTAATCAGTGCCCGTCCATTGCTCCTGCTGTGAATGAGGTACTATTTTGTTCCTTTTAACTTCTACTGCCCTGCAAACAGAACAGAAACATGCCTAGCATTACAAGCAAAATTATAATTTTCTATTATTTTCCCCAAACCACACCACTCAAATTCAATCTGCCTGCTCCAATCCACCTCCGAGAGCCCCACCCCACACCAATCCAATCCACCCCACTCAATCCAGTTCAATCCACACAACTTAATCCCATCCTCCCCACAACAATCTAGTCCACTGCAGCCAATCCAATCCACCCCACTCTAATCCACTCCATAATCCACTCCACTAAACCTACTTCAGTCCACTCCAATCCACCACAGTCCAGCCCTCCCAATCCAATCCACCACAATCCAATCTACCCAGTCCAGTCTATCCCACTCCAGTCCAATCTAACCTACTCCAGCCCCATGCATACCACTCAATCCAATCAAATTCAGTCCAATCCATCCTACTCCAGTCCAAAACAGTCCACCCACTTCATTCAATTCAAATCCAATCAAGCCCAATCCAGTCAAACCCACTCCAATCCAAACCACCTCATTCCAATCCAATCCACCCCATTCCATCCCAATCCACCCCTCTCCCAGTCCACCCTACTCCAATCAAGCACCGTCCAATCCAGCCCAATCTAATTTACCCCAATACAATTCACTTCACCCCAATCCAATCCACCCAACTGCAGTCCAGTCCACCACAATCCACCCCACACCATTCCCATCCACCATACTCCAATCCAATCAGCCAACTCCATCCACCCCACTCAGTCCAATCCACCTCACCCCAATCCACCTCACTCCAGTCCAACCCACCCCATTCCGATCCAGCCCATCCCCTCCAATCCAACCCACCCCACTCCAATCCAACCCTCTCCAATCTAATCCACCCCACTCCAGTCCAGTACAATCTACCCCACCCCAATTCAGTTCATCTCACTCCAGTCCACCCACTCAAAACCGTTCTACCCCATTCTAATACAATACAATCCACAGCAACCCAATCCTCCCCACTACATTCCAGTCCACCCACCCGCTCCAATCCATCCCACCCTAATCCAATCAAACCCAATCCAATCTGATCCACCTTAACCCACCCCACACCAGCTCAACCCCCCCACTCCAATCTAATCCAGTCCATCACAATCCACCTCACTCATCGCTAGTCCACTCCATTCCGATACACCCCATCCAATCAAATCCACCCAGTCAATCCAATCCAGTCCACCCACTCCAAAAAAATAACACCCTACTATGGTCTAGTCCAATGCAATCCACGCCACTTCAGTACACCCCACCCACTCCAGTCCACCCCACTCCAGTCCACCCCACTCCAATCCACCCCACTCCACTCCACCCCACCCAAATCAGCCCCAGTTCAGCCCCCCTCAGTCCCTCCAATCCACCCCACTCAGTCCATCATCCACTTCAATTTGTCTAATCCACCCAACTCAATCCAGTCCACTCCATTCAGTCCAGTTCATTCCACTCCAATCTAATCCGCACATACTCAGTGCAATCCACCCCACTCCAATCCACTCCACCCCAGTTCAATTAACCACCCAAATCCAATCTACCCCACCCCAATTGCAATCAAGCCCCACCTTAATCCAATCCATCCCACTTCACTCCAGTCGACTCCACCACAGTCCAATCCAGTCCACCCTACCCCAATCCACCACATCCAATTTCAAGTCCTCCCTACTCCAGTCCGCTTCAGTCCAAACCACCAAACTTCACTCAAGTTCACCCCACTCTACCCCAATACACCCCACTCTTTCCCACTCAATCCACCCCACTTTACTCCAGAACACCCCACCCTAGTCTACCCACCCAGTTCAGTCCACCCCTCTTCAATCCAATCTATCCATCCCACGCCACTTCAATCCAATCGCCCCACCCCAATCCAGTCTAACCCACTCCAGTCCAGCTCCTATCCAGTCTAACCCACTCCAGTCCAGTCCACCCCATGCCAATCAAGTGCAATCAACCACAATCCACACCACTCAAATCCAGAACACTCCAATCCAGTCCACCTCATCTAATCAGATTCATCCCACTACACCCACTCTGAAAAATCCACCCCACTGCAGTCCAATCCAATCCACCTCACTCCAATCCAATCCACCCTACTGCAGTTCAGCCCACCCCACTCCAGTCCACCCCACTCCAATCCACCGTACGCCTATCCAACCCACCCTAGTCCACTCTGTTTAATCCAGCCCACTCAAACCAATTCACCCCACCCATTCCAGTTCAATCCACCCTATTCCAGTCAACCCCACCCCAACCCACCCCACTCATTGCAATCCACTCCACTCTAATCCAACCACTCCAGTCCACCCCACTCATTTCCAATCCATCCACTCCTCCCCACTCTTTCACCCCAATCCACTCTACTCCAGTCCAACCCACTCCCTCTATCCCACTCTACCCCAATTCAGTTCACCCCACCCCAGTTCAATACACACCACCCAATTCAATTCACCTGCCCTGTTAATCCACCCCTACCTAGTTAAATCCACCCCATTCCAGTGCAATATATCCAGCCCATCCTACTCCAGTCCGTCCACTCCAGTCCAGTCTACCCTACCCCACTCCATTCCACCCCACTCCAGTCCAGTCTAATCCATTCCACTCCACACCACTACACTCCAGTCCACCCTACTCCAGTCCAGTCCACCCCACTTAATCCAATCCATCCCACTCCAATCCACCCCACTCCAGTCCATCCTACTCGGGTCCAATCCAGTCCACCACAATCCACCCCACGCCAATCTATTCCACTCCACCCCTCTCCAATTCACCCACTCTTAACCACCACAGTATAATCCAGTCCACCCACTCCAATTCACCCACCCTTGTCTATCACTGTGTCCAGTTCACTCACCCTAAGCCATTCTAATCCACCCCAATCGAGTCCACCTCACCCCATTTCAATCACCCTACTCCAATCCTGTCCACCCATCCAGTCCACTCACTCCAATCAACCCTGATCCACTCAATCCACCCCACTCCTCCCCAGTCCAGTCCACCCACTCGTCTCCAGTACAGTCCACCCCACCCCACTCCAATCCACTCCACCCTATTGTACCCCACTCTGTGCCACTCCACTCTGTAACATTGCACTCTACGGCAGTTTTTGCCACTGATCTCTACTCCCCTCTACCCAACTCTACGATGCTCTATCCCTACACCACTCAACGACACTCTCCTTTAACAATTCCACTCTGACACTCGACTCCCCCAGTCCACTCTACACCACTATCTTTTAGCCATGCCAAAGCTAATACCTCTTGTTTGGGCGAGACATATTGGCTTTGCCAGTGCTTGTTCCACTATTGCTATTGTCTCCTTTATTAGGATACTAGAATGACGTGTGGCACATAATGAATGCAGACTCAGAAACCTGTCTGTCCACCCTCTGTGGTTATTTCTTAACAGGGAAAATCCCTTCTGTTGTCTTTATGGTTGGATTTTTAGAATGTGATTTATGACCTTCAAAGAATGGAGTAAGTGCAATTAAAGTGCATTCAACCGGGTCTAATATAGCATCAGATGTATTATTCATAGTCTCCTGGGGAAAACTGTAGGAAGCACCTTGGCCTCTCTGCATGTCTTTGTTCTCTGGGTACCAGCTCGAGAATTCATTATCAGTTTGGCATGGCTGTGCTCTGTAGACTATCTGCATAAAAAGCCTTTTTTGGTCCTATAGTGCAAACCGTTTAAGGCAAAAAGTTAGAAATCTTTGGTAAGCATGATTTCTAACTTTTTGTAGCAGAGATCATTGATAAGAGTGAAGAAAACATTACTATCTTTTTGATCAAGTTGCTGTAGTGGACCTTCTAACCTTTTGCTCCCTCCTCTATCAGACATGTGCCTGGGGTTTCTGCACACTTTAAAACTCACTGACACAATTGTGGGTTACATTAGAGCCTGACTTCAAACTGTCCTCATGACTTCCTAAAGGCTACAATAGATTCTACATATATAGATAAATGTAGCAGAGTGTTTATTTGACACCATAACTTTAAATTATCGTTCACGTCTGCATCTTAGTCGACATCTGTGTGATGTGGCCCGTAAAATTATTCAGCTCTAGGTGATGACAAATTGGGTCAGTCTTAGGCTCTCTGTAGCAGTTGTTTTATCACTGAACATTCGTGCATGAAAAGCAGCATTTAAAAGGAGCCGGCAGCCACTATCCCGATTACAGGCACCTATCTTTCATTTACGGCAAACGCCAATGCTGGCTGCGTTGGCCATCCTCCATTGAGCTCGACAGATTAGCAGCTTCAGGACTGTGTGCTGAAGAGTTAGTTGTGAAACTAAAAAGCAAGAATGCAGTTGCATTTGAAATCGTGAGTAGGTTCCACAGTTGTCTCTTTTGTTTACATCCTACAAACGTGATGAACATTTGAGCCTAGTTGACAACAACTTAAACAATTTAAGCAGGCCATACTGATGTAATTTCTGTGCTCAAGTAAGAAGTTATGGTTTAGATAAAGACAAGAATATCGTTAGCGAAGCATCGTTAGAATACAAGAGTCGGTTTTTCTCGGTCAACGCTCTTGCAGGACCCTGATTAAGAAATTTGTTTTGTGAGTTTTTATTATGTGTTTGATCTGGCATCTTTGGCATGGTTTTCCCACTAAAGTTTTGTGCGTTTAACCCTCCTGTTTTGCTGACTTCAAGTTTACTGGCTTTAGAAAGCTGCACATTCTGCGCTTTCCTTAAAACTTGATAGAATTGGCTTGTACCCAATTGGCATATTTAATATACTTGGAAGTCTATAGTAATGTGGTACTACTTGAGCTCAGGGGCTGTAAATGAAATGCTACTAGTGGGCCTGCAGCACTGGTTGTGCAACCCACTTAAGTAGCCCTTTAAACACGTGCCAGGTTTGCCATTGTAGCCTATGTGTGCACTTTCAAAACTGGCAATATAAACCTTTTGCCAGGCCCAAACCTTCCCTTTTGATACATGTCAGCCTTAGGGTTGGCCTTGGACAGCCCAGAGGGCAGGGTGTAGTTTATTTAAAAAGTTGAACATGTAGTTTTAAGTTTTACATGTTCTGTAGTGAACAACTCTTAAATGTGTTTTTCACTACTGCAAGGCCTACCCCTCCCAAAGGATAGCATTAGAGTTACCTTATTACATATTATAAGTGATCATTTACAAATGGGAGCAGGTAACCAGTTGATGTATGGTGTCCTTGAGATTGTAACGAAAAATTATCTTTCATGTTGTAGTTGGATTTTAAATTACAATTTTAAAATTCTGCTTTTAGAAATTTTGCATTTTCCTGCCTTAGCCATTTAGGGCCTGCAGCCTGTCTCTGGGCCACATGAGTGGATGTAGCTGATAGTTTGGCTTTGTGTATTCCTCCTAGACAGCCACACACTTTAGAGAGCTTAGTTGTGCCTGGATGGGCCATTACTAGCAGGATGGGAGGGCACAGCTGGGCTCAGATATACTTAGACTTGAAAAGGATGTGCTGTCTCCTGCCTCCACACAAAGGGCTGCATACCCCTGTAGTTAGTTGGGAGCCTGGGCAGAGATGGCTAGAAGCCTGTAAAATATAAAGGGAGATATCTTGAAGCTTTTCCCACTTCAAAAGAAGGGCCAGGTATAAATATTGGACCCCAGACACCAATCCTTCAGCACACTTCTGCCTGTGGAGACTCTCTCTGAAGGAAGGACTGCTGTGCTGCAGAAAGGACTGCTGCTCTGAAGGACTGCTGACCTCTTGCCTCGGGAGAAGGACTGGATCTGCATCTGTTGAACCCAGGACCCCAGAGTGACTCACAGGGCAAAGGTGGCTGGCCTCCTGACTATAGCCTCAGGGACAGAAGGCACCACCAACTTTGAACCCAGTGCCTGGACTGTGCCATCTGTGAGTCCTACCCTGTCAGGAGTTGTCACCCCAAGGTGAACCTTTGGAAGGGGACTGAAGGTCCTCTGCCAGACCATCTGTGGATCCAGCAGAACTGACACATCACTGTTGCATGGCGCAAACCCGAGCAGAATCAGTGCATCGTCTCTGCTGTGAGGATTCTCTCAGCACAAGGACTCTGTATCAACCTCACAGCCCACAACGGAACCGCTGCTGTGCGAAGCTTCACCAGGGAAGGACTTCAGGTCGCAAAACCACTTCTACAGGGTCCTTGACGATACCAGACCTCGCATCACAGCTTTGCAGCTTTTCTTAACTGACACATTGCCTCTGCTGCACAATGCATCCTTTATGCTGGACCTCGCAATACTGTGCAACCAGGATTTAAAACACTTTTGTTTGGTGGGCCTCACTGGGTCCTTGTAACCGGTCCGTGCTCCGTTGCAGTCGGCCTGAACTTGTGATTTTTGTTCCGGTCTGGCTTGATATCCACAGTTGGCGCTTTGATCTTTTTAGCACTATGTTCACTGAAATATTTAAAATTGCATATCTCCGGTTCTACTGATTGGATTATAGTCAATTTGGTCATGCTGTATTTATTAAAATGTATTCTATGTTTCAAATTTGGGATTTTTCTTGTGTTGTGTTTTCACTTCATTACTGTTTGAAGTGCTGCACAAATACTTCACATTGCCTGTAAGTTAAGCCTGACTGCTCTCTGCCAAGCTACCAGAGGGTTGAGCACAGGTTAATTTAGGGATTGGTTGTGTGTTACCCTGACATGGATTTTGGTTGCTGATTGAGGCGGTTTTACCCCTTCAACCCAATTTCTTACAGTATGTTTAGCAGTAAATTTGAAGAAGACACTCCTTCTAGGAGTTCATTCATGCTTGGCTGTTCCAAGTCAGCTGTTAACTATATAGTGGCAAGTTTAGGTCTCTTCCATAACTTTAAGATTTTCAGTGTACTTCGATCAGTAGCTGTGTTTTTTTTGTTGCTGCAGAATGACTATAGGCAAAAATAAATAATTCCCTAGAAATGTATATTGTCGACCCCAGGATTAGCTGCCATGAGTAATCGTTGTATTAGCGATGATTCTGAAAACCGCAGTTGCTCGATTTGAAGGGAGCAGTTAACACAACTGAATGTGGTGACGTCTTAGCTTCATTTGTGTACGTATATATCACTAGGAGTTTTGTGCCAAATTACTGATAATTACTCAAACGGGCATAACTGTATATTTGTGGTAATTTCCCTTCAAAAGTGGAACGCAAAATTACCGAACTTACTCCAGCCTTTTTAAATTTTCACCAAAGTCTATACTCAATGAAGCAACTGCTTTCAAGAACTAATTAGAGTCAAGACCAGTGAAAATTGTTCTCAACATGGAGAGAAGTTGTCACTAACTTCACTTAACATTTCCAAGCTCCGCTTCTTTCTCCCCTTTATTCACCCCCCATACAAGTCCTATGTCTTAAACTGTAGAGCCTTAGTAACTTGAACCTGACTCACCGCAACCAGTGGTGGAAATGTATGCATTAATGGTTTCAGTATAATGCAGTTACAGAATACATTGTTATCAAGAAAATGTTTTCACATTCAAGATGGAAGTGTATAAAAATAATTTTAAAAATCAAACTCCATTTAAAAAACACAAATAATGAAAATATGCAAGTGTTGAGATTGCATTAAATGTTCCCGTTAGAAATATGTTTCTGATCAATATGCCTGTTGATAAAAAGGTGTGATTTGAGGAAATGTAATATTTATACATGTCTTTTCTTTTCTCCCGGTTTGTAGGAATTGACTTTACAGATGAATTTATTGGAACTGATTCGGAAGTTGCAACAGAAAGAATCAAAACTGGGAAACAGCTTTAATTGACTAGACACATAAATGACAGTGCACACTGGTGTTTAATCCGACTTTCAGCAGCAAACTTTGTTCCTCCTGGGAAAATACAACATTCGTACTCGTGCCCAGGATCACGGAACCAGCAGACTGGAGATCACATTATTGAGTGGAAGGAATGCTGAAGTGCTGTGGCCGACGCTTTCAGTGGACATTAACGCTCCTAGAACATTGGCCATATGATTTCAAAAATGTTGTTCCTCGACGTTTAAGATCCAGCCATGGTTTGAGTTATTATTATTGTTTACTTTGGATTTTGTTTACCATAACTGAGTACTGGATCCGTTCAGCAGTAAAAGGAAAATATTTTTCGGGTGTTTTTCTGGAACGTTCAAGCCTTTCAGTTTAATTGAAATGTGCTTTTTTCACGATCCCACGGATGTGTATCGATTGCTAAATAACATTCAGATGCAAATAAACCCGAAAACTAACTGTGTAGTCTGGTGGATCTTATTTCAGGTAAGATGTAAACATTAGGTAAAATGTAAATGAAGACAATAGTGTCTAAAGCCAGTGAAAAGTGGGATGGTGACTTGAAACTTTACAGTTGTGTTTAAACTCTGCAATTTTGCAAGGCTGGCAAAGCTTTTAAAATGGAGACTAAAAGTGGGCCGCCCTTCACTGCTGCGGAAATATTCACGGTGTCGTATACGTACATGGCGGGGAATGTAGCTGGCCACGTCGCACGTAGGGCGACAATAGGGGGGACAGCTCCCTAGTGTCGTTCCCCTGTTAGGGAGGCAAATGGCCAGGAGGGGCCTCTGTACTTAGGGAGGGAGGTCCACCCTTTGCTTATGGCCCCCCAAGGTGTGAGGAGGGAGGAGTGAGGCCAGGAGGTCCTTCTAAGGGGTGACCTCGCAGGGCAAGGCCTCTTTTGGCGCAAGGCGAGCAACGAGAGAGTGGCTGGCTGGCTGGGACCTGCCGTGGACATCTGCGCAGAGCAAGCCCTAGGTGAGTCGTAAAAAAATGGGGGGGCAATGGCGGAGGCCGGGGGATGGGATGTATTCCTGCTCTAGGAAAAGGGGGCTATGGGTCGTAGAACGCACCAAGAAAGCCGGGGAGGGCAATCTACTCACTACCGGAGTCATGCCGAGCAAAACAAGAGGCTCGTCGAGTGTCAATTACCATCAGCCCGCATCCTCCAGCCGCTGTTATCCATCCGATTCAATCCCCCCCACCCCAAACACCACCCCGCCTTACTAACACTCTCTCTATTTCTGGGCTTCCCCCCCCCCCCCCCTGGAAACCAAATCCGGGCCTCCTACTTCAGAAACATTTCGCGTGCAAATCCCGCAAACGCCAGCCATGCCCCTGCCCCTGCCCCCCACCCCCCCTAAAAAACATTCTCTACATTGGGTTGCAGTTGAGAGGTCGAATGCATCGCTTTAGATTTCTGTTCCTTGGAAAGCACGAGGTTCAAACACCACTGCAACAAGAGATTTCTCGGGGCCACAAGAGTCTGGCCCCAAAACCAAAAACCCACTGCTGCCGCTCCAGCATCCCCCCCACCTGCAACGTCGTTCTCACATCTACAAAGAATCTCTCTCAGGCCCACAAGAGTTTGGTCCCCGAAACCGTTCCTTACCTTAAAAAAAAAAAAAGAAATTGTTCTCGGGGCGCACAAGAGTTGGGCCCCCGATACCGATAACCACTACTGCCGCTCCAGCATCCCCCCCTGCCCCCGCCCGCAAGGTTCCTCACCTCAGCTAAGAACGGTGGAAGTTGCTGCAGACGACGATCGTTCGCAGGGGCGGCGCTAGCATCGGCGTGTTTTTTTCCAGGTGCGGGAACAGCGGGGCTAGTTAAAAGTTTGTCGGAAGCGGCGGCATGGGCGCCCTCGCCGGCATGCCGCAAGGACGAGCAAGGTGGCTCTGAATACAGAAATCATTGGTGACCTCGTAGTCGCAGGTTCAATCCACAACCGGGTCACAGGACGCGAGAAGGAGCTGGTACTGGGGGTGGGCCGATGCCTGCATAGGGCCGAGTGGTGCTCGGCGAAAGGTAGCAGCCAGCCCCCCATACAGTGCCCACGGCCTGGGTCTCGGTTTCAAGTAACGGCATGCTTAACACCTCTAGAGCCGTTTCAGAGGAACTGTTGCAAGGTAATGCCTGGAATTCCAACAGACATTACAATTGAACTATAGCCAGCAAATGGTGGTTTGCTACTTGTTGGGTGCCCCCCCCCCCGACAGGCCCTGCGAAGCGGCTTATAGTTGCAAGCGGGTGTAATACAAAATACATAGCAAGTAAATAAATAAATACAAATGTGGTTAAAAAAAAATATATATATTGTTAAATAATTGACAAAAAAAAAAAAAAACATAAAAAGAAAGAGGCGCCTGGGAAGGGGCGCAGGGAGGGCGCGCCGCACCTTTATCGGGCCGAGTGGGGCGCGGTGAAGTAAGGGCACCGTGGCACCGGCGCACGCTACACTTGTGCGTGGCGCGCACATCCTGCAGCAGACACACAGTTATTAACCTCATCCCATACGGCACTTTCTATGGTTTTCCCATCTTTTCCCATAATAATGAAATCAGCCTCTGCTTCATCCCTTCAAACCTGTGCATTTGTGTTTCTTTGGTAATGGTCCACCCTGCAAATCATGAAGTGTGCCTGGGGTCAAGGGACATTTATTAGAGCACGAAAAGAAAGCTGCATAGAGACATATAGGGTTTGTTTGTCGCTGGGTTCGATTTACACATACCTGCCCAGTCAAGCGCGCTAGACGCTAGCTGCCTACGAACCCTGCATACAAGTGTTTGAACTTGTAGCCATGGATGCCAGCATGCACTTTCACAGTCACCGTTGGGAAAGCACCACCCTGATGCCATAGGAAAGATAAGCGCGGGGATGACCGATGTCCTCAAAAAGTATGTATGAATACGGTTACGCAGCTTAAGCCGAGACGAAGGGCAACAGCATGCCGCAAAAAGAGCATCGCATGTAGGCGACTATAGGTACCTCGACCACGCTAAGATGGAATCCTTTGACTGCGGTTCTTTAACCTGTCACTAGTATATCTTTTAGTCGTCTCAGGCTATATAGGGGACGGCAGCTTAACAGGAAGGCTGGCCTGGCTTGTAGTGGGTACCAGAGGTACTTACACCTTGTGCCAGGTCCAGTTATCCCTTATTAGTGTAGAAGAGGTGTTTCTAGCAGCTTAGGCTGATAGAAGGTATCTATGGCAAAGCACCTTAGGCTGAACTAGGAGACATGTAAAGCTCCTACTATACCACTGGTGTCATATGCACAATATCATAAGAAAACACAATACACAGAAGTACTAAAAATAAAGGTACTTTATTTTCTGACAATATGCCAAAAGTATCTCCGTGAGTACCCGCAGTATGAGGATAAGTTATATACACAAGATATATGTACACGTGAGGCAACCCCACCTCATGAAACCCATTACCAAGCCCCCCCCCAAAAATACCCATCTGCCACTCATCTGGCACCTTTCTTCTTCGAGGTGCGTATCAGGCTGCCGGTAGCAGAAGGGCCTCGTCAGCTCTGCAGCGAGGGTAGAAGCGATGAGTCGGTTCTTGTGGGGCGGGAGGCGGAGAGTGTGACGGCAACCGAATTACGCTGTCTGGTCGGCTCCGAACCGTCTGGGGCTGTACTTTCTGCGTCAGGAGGTAACAGATGTTGCGCTGGTGCGAGGGTGAAGAGATTTGGCGGTGGCCGGCAATAGAGTGAGTCCCCCCAACCCCCCCTCTTTTTTGATACAGCTAGGCTCCTCTTTATTTATAATAAAGACTTGCAGCTCCATAGCCTTACGTGTTATTGGTTATTTACTTTTAAATGGGATGGGGAAGGGTTTCTACAAGAGAGGCAGTGGCTGGGTGGCAGTTCTAATTAGGCCCTTTCTGATAATTCGGTTCTTCTATTTCCCCTCTGTGCTTCTGGGACAAGGTAGGGAAAAAGAACAGTAAAGGGGATATATGCGATCAGCTGCTGCCGATAATGTGGGTCACATTCCTGCAGGACGTTAAAGAGCAGGGAATCTCATGCTAATGTGATTCCTCCATTGATGAACCAGAGAGAGCGCCATAACTAGGTAGGGATGACAGGCAAAAAGGGCCATGGCAGGCTGACCTAGGGATGCGGAAGGCATGTGGGTTCTGGTTCCATGCATCAGGAGCAGTCAGACGCCGGTGGACCTGAGAGCGATAGCCCAGCTACGCCTGCGAACAGAGAAAGAGATGGGGGAGCTTTTGGATCCTTTTGTGCTAAGCAGTCTGGGTTTCCCTTCTTCTTCAGTGGGATGCTGGACAGGCTTCTTTATTCATAATGCGTAAAATGTTCAATGGCAATGCTAATTCATGGGGGACTTAGAGACATGATAATGAGAGACGGGGAGGAGATGGTTATGGCTACGGTCCCAAGAATTGGTACAAGGTGTTTATGGGGAAGGGGAGGACTCCCCTCCTTAACATATATGAGGTGACGGCAATATAGTCAACATTGATTCGTGGAACCTTGGAGGATCCCACTCCCACTGACGCTTCCGATAGAGGACGGATTCAGCGTTGGAAAGGTCGTTGCTCCAGTGCATTTACCGTTTATGGCTGGAACCGATTCAAGTTAGACAGCTCAGTCTTTAGAAAGGCATTCACAAACGGGCGGTAGCAAGGGAGGAGAGCGTCCAGAGCTTTTGGTTGCTAAGGAACAGCAATCTCTGCTTTTGCAGAGATTTATCTGTGTGGTACGTGGTACTGTATCACTTGACTCTCTCATAGCAGCAGGACAGGGTCTGTGAAGGAGAATTAAAGCCTGAGGGAGTACATAAATCAGGGCTAATGCACATACCATCCGACAGGGTCCATGCCAGGTGGAGAGCCATTAGCGGCAGAGAGGTACAAGCATTTAAAGATTGAACACTTGCTGTCCCGTACAAAAGGGGGTGTTAGACTTTTCATCCCTGGAGTGCCCCCCTTAACGTTTTGCCATGTTTCCCAGCTTGTTGATGGGGGGTGGACTCGGTTGTTGCAGCTTTGTTGTTATTGGTTTGTTACTCTGGGCACGTACCACTGCTAACCAGCGCTGAAAGCGCAAGTGCTCCTGTACAAAATGTGTATGTAATTGGTTCATCCATGATTGGCATACTTGATTTACGGGTAAGTCCTCAGCACAGTGCCTACAACGGAACGCGAGCTATTGCGCGGAGGTTTCAGTGAAGGTTTTTTTAGGTAGCTTTCACCTCCTAGATAGGCAGTGGGACTTTTACGGCAAGTGCATACCCACGGGTTGTACGGCATGTTCCTTAGTCTAATCCTTTGCATGCTTCTTGGCATGGGCCCCCCGGGGAGTCCACTGCTATACTTGGATGGTTTCGTCTTCATGGGCAGGGCCAGTTCCGGCAAGTGTAGGGCGACCCTCAGTGCATTTGGAACACACTGGGAGTGCCGTCGGCCCCTGGAAGGACTCAGGGACCTGGGCATTGAGAGGGATTCAACGGAAGGGAGGTGCCGATTGTCGGAGGACAAGGTCACGGCGCTGCAGGCCGACATCCGCAGGTGCTGAGCAAGGATAAAGCGATGCTAGCCACAACTCAGAGCCTCCTAGGCAGGCCCAACTTTGCAGTGAGGAGTATTCCAGCGGGCTGAATATTTGCCAGGTGGCTAGTAAGGGCAACAGCGAAGGGAAAGAAATGCCGGCACTTTGGGCGCCTCAA
Source organism: Pleurodeles waltl (assembly GCF_031143425.1). NCBI lineage: Eukaryota > Metazoa > Chordata > Amphibia > Caudata > Salamandridae > Pleurodeles > Pleurodeles waltl. Next base: position 738,042,772 of record NC_090450.1, on the reverse strand, counting down.
GGTGGGCTGGAGGGAAGACCTGCGCATGTGGCTGTCAGTTCTGGAGGATTTCAGTGGTACCTTATCGTGGCGCACTCCTTGGTGCACCAGTCAGCAGCTCCAGCTCGCCACCGATGCCTCAAGCAGAGAGGGCCGTGGGGTCATACTTGACCGCCAGTGGTGTGCGGCGAAATGGCCCAATGCACGGTTTAGGCAGGGACCCACAAAGAGCAGTACCTTACAGGAAATGTTCCCAATTGTCCTCGCTCTCCTTTGTTGGCTGCAACGGTTAGCCAACAAGGGGATTACTTTCGGGTCGGACAACATGGCCTTAGTGCAGGCCATCAGTTGACAGTCAGGGACTCGCCCTGTGTATGGGTAGGGCTGTTGAGGGAGCTGGTGAGCATTTAAAAAAAAAAAAGTGTGGAATGATGCGGAGAAGAGACCGTTCAGGGCGAACGGTGGCGTTTGGTACGGTGGGGCGAAGTTGAGGGGTGCTGGGAGTGTTATCACGGGCCCCTGCTACCCGAGCTAGATACAAGGCGTATTTTGACAGGTTCACATCAGTAACACAGTCATGGGGTGCTGGAGACACCCATCCACCGGCTAGAGGGTTCATTGAGTAGTGCTGTGGGAGAAAGACAATGGGAACCGCACGGGCGTTTCTCTAGGCACTTGACGGCAATCGCCCATTCCTCAAAAAGCAAAGAGAGAGGGAGATCCGACGGCGACCCCCCACCCCCCCTTTGAGGGCAGGACACAACGGATGGGCTGGACACGAAATAAAGACACCTGACCAAGGGCTCCCATCGATCTGGACATGCTCAGGGCTTTGGTGGGGGGCACTCTCTGACAGAAGTAGCACACAGTACAAGTAGCTGTTGTTCGGTCCAGTTTTCCCTAGCTTCCCTTGGATCGGCTGCACCTTGGAGTTAATGGCAAAGGCGAGGGGCGGCACTTCCGTTAGGGCACTAAAATTGGGGTGATCCCAAGATAGGGCAGGACATGGTGGAACGGAAAGTATAGCACTCAAAAGCTGACCAGAGAGAGGAAGGCAGGGGGTTGCGCTTGAAAGGAATAGGCACCCCCCCCCCCCAATGTTGCCCGAGGGAGCTACTCAGGAGGTACTTTGCATGCCGCCCTGCACAACCAGGATACCTATGGCTTCACCTAGACGGCGAGCCTCAACGCAGTTCCAATATATGAGGGTATTGAAGTTGGCAATAGCAAAAGCAGGGTACCAAGGGCGGAAATGACGGACACATCCGAGGTGAGATAAGGGCATGGCTATGGTGCTAAATGTGTTGAATATATGGTAGCATGGTTGAGCAACAACATGTGCTGTATCAGATGTCAAGAAATTGTGTGGTAATGCTTTCCTTCTCGTCCATCTAAGGACCGCGACAGTATGGGGATGGGGCCACTGCTTGGTGGCCAGAGCAGAACGCAGAGCCAGAGAGGGTGGCTGGAACACCGGTTTCAGTAACATCAGACGAGGCTGGATGGGAACCCCAGGAATGGGATGGACATTGTTGGAGACTAGAATTGGCCAGCTGGTAGGAAAGAGAAGGTCTATGCCTGACATTTGTGTAATCCACCTGGGGGGAAACGACCTAACTACCAGTGGAAGAGGTCCACTGTGGCAAGGCCTTGACGCAGGGTCTGGCCAGAATGGCCACCAGGATGGAAGATGGGGTAATAATTTGGGGTTGAGACGATCCCAGGGGAGGTGTGGCAGGGAGCCGGGTCTCCGGCATGATTTAAATGTCCTGGCAGGGAATCAACCGGTCGCTCCCATTATTATTGCGAATCAGCAGGGATTGGTTTTCAGCAGACGTGGTACACCGGCTGATGCGGGCACATATAATTTCTAAACATATTAGAGACTCTCTCGAAATAGCAGCCTGTAATTAGCAAGGAAGGGATGAGCACAGGTGGGGGGGCCTCGGTTATCGCAAGATGCCATCCCCGAGGCTTGGCGGAGTTACAGGGCGATCCTAAAGCTTTAAAATTTATTAAAAGGCCTCCAGATGGTGATGCCTGAAGCCAAAAGCTATTCCTCAGGCTACTTGGAGCCTTTACGGCGGGGCCTGAGATGACGCGACGGCGCTTCTTAATCCCACAAGGGACAGTTGGAATCCTGAGCAACTGTGGAGACTGACCGGGGTCTCGCTCTGACTTGTCAGGAGCATGACAAAATTGATAAAGTGGTAAACCACAAAAAGGAACGAGCTGTAAGATGCTAAGCATGTTGGTGCAGAGAACGCCAGACGGAACAGCTCTAGCTTTCTCAGGATGGGTGTCGGCCAATGTTTAAGAAACTCATCTCCGACACTGGGATCGCCCGTAAGCTAACCCAACCTGTGTAAATAATAAACGTGCGACATATTATACCCACAAATGTTGTCCTAGCATTTATTATGTTGCATGCATGATATTGTGATTAACGCCAATTGCACACACCCTAAGGGACTAGGGGTAGCAGCGCTATGTAGCTGGCCACGTCACACATAAGGCGACAATAGAGGGGACAGCTCCCTAGCGTTGCTCCCCTGTTAGGGAGGCAAATGGCCAGGAGGGGCCTCCGTACTTAGGGAGGGTGGTCCACCCCTTGTTTATGGCCCCCCAAGGTGTGAGGAGGGAGGAATGAGGCCAGGAGGTCCTTTTAAGGGGTGACCTCGCAGGGCTGGGCCGCTTTTGGCGCAAGGCGAGCAACTTCCCACCCACCCCTACGACATGGCAAACAAGAGCTCATGCATTCATAGATGAAGAGATGGTCACATATATGAAAAATACGTTTACAACATGATTTTCTTTACAGGAAACTCAAGAATCGTCGCAAAGCGGAGTTACAGGGCGATCCTAAAGCTTTAAAATTTATTAAAAGGCCTCCAGATGGTGATGCCTGGAGCCAAAAGCTATTCCTCAGGCTACTTGGAGCCTTTATGGCGGGGCCTGGGATGACGCAACGGCGCTCCTTAATCCCACAAGGGACAGTTGGAATCCTGAGCAACTGTGGAGACTGGCTGGGGTCTCACTCTGACTTGTCAGGAGCATGACAAAATTGATAAAGTGGTAAACCACAAAAAGGAACGAGCTGTAAGATGCTAAGCATGTTGGTGCAGAGAACACCAGACGGAACAGCTCTAGCTTTCTCAGGATGGGTGTCGGCCAATGTTTAAGAAACTCATCTCTGACACCGGGATCGCCCGTAAGCTAACCCAACCTGTGTAAATAATAAACTTGCGACATATTATACCCACAAATGTTGTCCTAGCATTTATTATGTTGCATGCATGATATTGTGATTAACGCCAATTGCACACACCCTAAGGGACTAGGGGTAGCAGCGCTATTTGCTGCTCAGGAGATGCTTAGCCTTTTCGCCTTTCCCTGCTGCCTGATTTCGCATGTTTTGCCTTTGGGTGAGCCTCCAGCTGCAGGGAAAGATGAAGTACTCAGCAGCTAATGCCGCTCAGGTCACCTCGGTATACATTGTTCCTTGTAGCCTGCTGTTCTGTTTATGTTCGAATAGACTGCTTGCTGGCTGCTGGGAATTGGTCAAAGAAGTGATACTTACGTTCATGCTAAGGTTGTCAAAGTCTAAGGTAGTGTGTATTGATCCTTTTCTTTTTATGCCATCGTGAACGTGGCTAAAGCCAATAAGGACATGCTCAAAACAAATGTTAGCGTCAGCAGACTTATGACATTTCTTCTGTTTGAGTTAGTGCATGCCTTTTCAATCAAAACAATGTAAGTCCAACAACTGCCTCCTTAAGGTCTCTACTCACCTAATGAGGACATTCTCTGAGTTCTCAGGCAAGAGAACATCTTCAATATTTAAAATAGAGGCTTTGTAAACTGCTAAGACACCGTCCATGCTTAGCCCTAAGTCCCAAGTCCCGGGGACACTGGACCAGAGAAACACTGAAAACCAATCAAACCTACAGTTTCAACAGTGCCAAGCTACTTACAAACACTAATTGTAACAAAAAGAGAATGACACTAAGAAAAATTTGTGTTATTTAGTCAACTGAAGAATTTGTGGACAAGTGAATAAAGGATCCTCAGTAATGCACTAACTCAGTCTGCGACAATGCAAAATGTTCAGTTATTATCTGGTGCAAGGCAGGACGATGTACATACAATACATTCAGTCAAAACACAAAAATAAATGTGCTAGGAAAGACGTTGAATTAAAAGAATAAACCGTGAAGCACCTAACATCCATCGGTAATTGCTGTGTTGGCTAGAGAAAGAACAAAATATGAGAAGAAAGAATGGCACGTGTGTCAGAAGGTAAGAAAGAAGATATTGAACGAGTACATAATGTTGCATTGGCTGTACAAGGTAGAGATTGAAGAAATAAACTTAAGTGTACTATAATGGAAGGCGAAAAATACTAGCAGTGGCCGACCTTTGGATGGAAAAAAAATGTCACATGGTAGCATTTTGAAAGGCACTTGTAACCATCAAAGAAGTATTGACGTTGTAAAAGTTTATGCAGCTGTAGACGATGATCCGTTGTCAGGACAGGTAAATCACATCATTCAATATTAAATGTGGCCTATTGCCTAGAGCAGGTTTGTCAAGTGTAAGATGTGGCCGAAAATTAAATTAAGTACTTGGTGACATAGTCGTTTCATAGTGTGTTTTGGGACAAATTATGCACGCTAAAAGATCCACTCATAAACTAATGAGGAAACAAGGCGCAGCACCTGTAAGCAGAGTAAGACGTGATCAAATGCACATTCTAGCTAAGGTGAAATTTGTGTCAGAAGAATTGTGCCACAAAGGTACTAAAGAGGCAGTCTCCATCTGCAGAATGAACTAAACATTTCTCCTAGAAAGGCTAGCAAAACTAAGGTATTCCTGGTTTTTGCCTTGAGCTGTGTTCTCCGGGCAGCACTTTCTGCGAGTCAAAATTTTGAATTACTGCTTTCAACCCTTCCTAAAAATATTTCGGGAATGTATAACTTTCCCCAAAATGTTCCAGGACTGGAGAGTTAGAATAGTAAATACTCCTCTTAGATTAGGGATACATATGGAACATTTTGTTTTGGTTACAATAGGTGTTTTTTTAAAGAAAATCGGTGTTCACAACCATATACAACTATTATAATGTTCTATATAGTCCTTGTTCTACTCATTTGTAAGGCGGTGCTCTTTGAGAGAACACACCCTAAACCCTGTACATTAACAATCCAAGATTGTTAAAAGCAACAAATATGAATATAAAGACACACGTCTTCTATTATTCCACGTTTGTAAGGTAGTATTCTTTATTTGTTCCTTCTGCTCCAACTCCAGCCCAGCCAACACATGTTTCGTCAGGGATGTGACCCAATGACTTCATCAGGGCAGTGATGTAGGAGAAAGCCAAGCCTCTGGATGTGTTTCTGTGTATGCGTGGGATGTTTGTGAGTAAGAGTCCAGCAGGTTGGAGATGTCTGGATGGTTGGTGGAAGGAAATGAGAGTGTTCAAGTTGGAGGGATCTATGTTGTGTAGTGCCTTGAATGCGTGTGAGGAGTTTGAACTGAGCACATTTGTGTATCAGGAGCCAGAGGAGTTCCCTGAGGTGTGGTGTGATGTGTATTCTGTGGGGTAGCTCCTACTCTTCTGGAGAGTTGCTTGGAGATTCTGGGTTAGAGTGTTCCCGTAGTCAAATTTGTTGGTGACGAGGGCATGAGTGACATTTTTCTGATGTTACTTGGGAACCATTTGAAGAGCTTCCTCATTAACTTCAGGGTGGTAGAAGCAGGATGTGGTGACAGCGTTGACTTGAGAGGTGTTCCTGCCAAAGATTACCACTTCTGTTTTGTCAGTGTTGAGCTGTAGACAGTTGGACTTTATCCAATAGATGACTTTTGGCATGAAGGTGGCGAACGTGTTCCTTGTGTGGGGGTCTTGTCTGAGAAAGAGAGTATGAGTTACGTGTCATCAGTGTGGGAGAAAATGATGTTGTGTGTGTGTGTGACATTGGCCTAAGAGGGCATGTATGTGTTGGAGAGGGTAAGGCTGAGGAATGATCTTTGAGGAACTCCACGGGTTAGTTTGTGGGCTTCTGAAGAGTGTGATGTTAAGCTGCGAGATTGAGTTCTATTCATCAAGAAGGAGACGATCCGGTGGCGACTAGCTCTTTGGCCCCTTCCTGTCCAGGGTCATGCAGATGTCATCTGAGGCGATGATGAGAGCTGTTTCAGTGTAGGTTGGGCCTGATGCTGGGCTGAGTGACGTCAAGGAGTTGGTGACTGATGAGGTGATCAGTGAGGCGTCTGTTGATGATATTCTCAACTATCTTGGCCGGGTATGGTAGGAGGGAGATCAGTCTGTAGTTGACAAGCGTGGTAGTTTCCGCAGAGGGTTTCTTGAGCAGGGGCGTGACGGTGGTGTGTTTCCTGGCATTTAGGAAGATGGCTAAGTCAATGGAGACATTGAGGACTGTTGTTAGAGCTTTTTTGTAGGAGTCCTTTGGTGAAGGTGTGTTTGGGGGTAACCATTCAAAGGGGCTCTGGAGAGAATTGTCTTCTTAGTGACTGCAGTTTTGTTCACAGTGATGGTCGGCCATGAGGTCAGGGTCCATTTTTCTAGAGCGATGGGAATACTATTTGCGAGACAGACATGGCCAGGTGAAGAGTGATCCTGCAATATACAGAGGTGATCTTGTCACCGAAGAATCCTAGAGTTTGTTGTAGAAGCCTTGGGAGGGTTTTATCTTTCTGAAGGCTGCAGTTGAGATGAAGTCTTTTATGCTTGTGAATATTTCCATGCTACTGCTGGTGCTGGCGTTGATGCAGTTTGTGAATGCTGTGCTCTTGGTGTTCCTGATCTGTAGGGGTAGCGTCACAGGGCAGATTTGAAGATTTCTTTGTCTGTGATGTCTCGGGTCGTTCTCCAGTTGTGATTTATGAATTCCTCCAGGTTAGTGGTGCGATCAGGCGGGTGTGCAGAAAGACTGAAATTACAGTTTTTGTCTGGAATGTTTTTCCGGCGGCGTTGGGCAGGTCTGAGTGTGGTGTGTCTACTGTGTAGCAGGTCGGATGTGCTGAAACTATAGAGGGCATTGTCTGTCCCGGCGAAAGGTAATGGCTTTTTGACTATAATGTTACTGAAGAAGCTGAAAATCTGGTCCAGATGTCTGGCAGCATGCGTGGATCTATTGTTGAGCTGGGTGAGGTTGAGGTTTTCTACCATGGCGGTCCAATTTGGGTCAGCACAGTCTTCCAGGTGGTAGATCAGGTCTCAGAGGAAGATGAAGGTGCTGGAGGCAATGATGGGTAGGGGCGACAAAGTCTGTGATGTTGGTGCCACATCCTGGTGGTCTGTAGATAAGAGTTCCATGCGGACTACAGTTATGCTTTGATGTTTAGTTTGAACGCAAGGTGGTCCATGCAGCAATGCATGTGTCTGTGGTGATGGTACAGCTGGTCGTACCCTTGTATGTGATGGTGACTCATCCTCTAGGCTTGTGCTGTTGGTCCTGCCTCATGATCTTGGTGGCAGCAGTAGTGATGTGTAGTGCAAAGGCCATGTTTTCGTAAGGAATAAAGTCTGGCTCATGGTCATACAGAAGGTCCCTGATATCTGTGACGTGTTTCCTGAGCAAGCAGGTGAAGAGTATTCATGAGAGTGCAGGATGGTGTGTGGGTGGCATCTGGTCCGTGTGAATGTGGGTGTGCGAAGGGTGGAAATGTGTGCTGTCTGGAGGGAGGGAGAGGTGGGTGTGAAAGAGTACATGAGTACAGGAGGTGGAGGAGAAGGCTCCCTAGTTAGTGTGCGGTGGGGGAACGGTGCAGCACCCCAGATGCGCAGCAAGCAGCAGGTTGGGTTTAGGGCAAGGAGAGTTGTGGCATGGTAGCAGAGGGGGGGAGAATAGGACCAGGGTTCCTGGTGCTGGGCGCAGTCCTGGCACAGACAAGTACTGGCAATATTGCATTTGGTGTGCCTTTGGAGTACCAGCTGTACGTCAGCCATTAAGTAGGCCCTGGGGGAGGGGCAGGGGGAGTGTAGTACGGGGCTGAGGGACCAGCAGGAAGAGAAGGACAGAGGCAAGGAGTGCTGATGGGAGAGATAAATAGCAGGAAACAACAGAAGCCAAAGAGAAAAGGCACAAACAAAACAGCACAGTTGTAGGGCAATGGCCAATGAGCATATAATAAGGAGGATCAAAAGGGCAGAAAACAAAGGGCATGGAGTAGAGCAAAGAGGCAACCGAGAAAAGAAGCAGCAAAACCAGGGACACAAAAACAGAGCAAATGAAGCACAGCATGTTGCGAAATTGCTGAAGACACAGCAACAAAGGCACAAACTAGAGCAAACGCCACAAAACGGTGAGACGCCACAAATGCAGGGAGGAGCGTGAAAGAGACAGACAGAGTGAGAGCTCGCGAAAAAGAGAGCAATCGGGGGAGCGAGTCGGGATCCTTGAGGCGCTAGAGCCGGGTCCGGAAGTGTACCAGGCACTGGTAAGTCCTAAGGGGCTATGGCACCTGCTTAATATTTAAAGTGCAAATCCCATCATTCTTATTGCTACTGGCTATCAAATAAGGACTTGGCAAAATCACCCTTGTGAGATGGTGTCAGGTGACACCTATGAAGTCTCCTTGTCCGCATGGTCTGTTTGATTTGTACGTGCTGTATGCGCCACACACATTATTCAGTGTGGTCTCTGAATTCCCAGTTAAACAAAATAAGCAATCTAGAACAGCTGATTCAAAACGAAATTAGAGTATTGCACAAGGCAGGTGAATCATCTCAGGTGGCCTGTATTTTTTATGGCACCAAGGCTGGTTCCATGCAGTGCAGACAAGACTGTCTTTTATTGTCTGGATGTGACAGAGACCTCATACAATAACCAAGGTTACAATTGTGCTCCTAAAGCTGGCTGACAACCAATCAGATAAATGTGTATATTTCTCGCACTTTATCATTCATTGACATTGAATGGTGACTTGAAATAATTGGAGCATCCTTTGGGTCCAGCCTGACACCTGCAAAGCTCAGAGCGCCTACCTGGAGTGCGGAAGTACATTGGGCAATACTTTCGGCCAGACTATAATGAATGATCAGAACAATAAGTGTACAGTTTAATTATCCTTTATTCAGAAAGGCCCCGGCACCGTGCTACCAGCAAGCCCCCACCAGGGGGCATAGCTTGGTCGATAAGGTTGGGGGGCTGTGAGCTTCAGATTTCCCAACAATCACGCATATAATTTGAAAATACATTATATCAGTGGTTCCTAAACTTTAGACACTTGAGAACCCCTACTGAATCATTACTAGAAGCCAGGGACCCTTAGGCAATTTGGCCGACTTAAATTTCCAACATTAAAACAGTAATTCGCAAAAAATACACAAACAAGTACACACCAAACAAATGGCTTTATTTCGGAAAGTTGAATCCTCCGGTCAGATTCTACATTTCCTACTGATTTCTGTATTTATTTTGTAGGAACATAAGATCTGAGAAAACATTTTTACATACATGCATATACATACGTGCCACCATTTTAAAAGAGGAAAGTGGGAGATTTACAAAAAAGAAATTCTGGAGAATTTCTTATTTTCCCCATTCACAACTATTAACGCAGAGTCAAGTTCAGGTGGGAGACAGCCTGAATTGGGTCTATTGTCATGTATGCATACAGTGGTCAATTCAGCGGTACAAGGCTCCTGCTAGGGCTGTACTGGGAACCCAAAGAAGCCCTGGTAAATTTTGTCAGACCAGCCTCCTTGAGGTACATAGTGAGTACAGCAAGCAAGCCTGCCCACTACAAAGGAAGGCTTTAGGAAAAAATGGGGCATTCTACAACACATTTGCCATTATATATTCAATTGTATTAACTTTTAAAGCATAGTAAATGATAACTTTACTGTGCACCAGGAAAAATATATATATTTATTGGGGCTCTTCAATGATTTCGTCAGTATCACCCTCCAACAGTGCCTCACATCTCTCCATAGCCCTTCTGTCACATGTATTCATTTGTTTTATAGCAACTCTATTATCAGCGGAGGGTGATGGAGGACTTTACATCACACACCCATACAGAAACAATGAATTATACTTGTGTAAATCTGTGTATAGAACATTTTACATAAGCCAAAGAGGACTACAAGGAGTAGGATTCACATGTTATCCAAACTGGTAGGCATTTTTTAAGAGTGCTTGGTCTGGGGAAGCACAAACCAGGGATTCAGAACATAACTCCCAACAAACCCTTTTTAGCAGCATCAGGATAATGAATGACTGGGAAAAATAACTTTGTAACTTGTACCATGCCGTTTGCATGCAGCTGTTTGAGGGCAGTTCAACTTAGTGTTTAAGATTACGATTTTAACTTATGAACTGCACAGTAATATAAGATTCTGTGTGACAAAAGCAGTAGCCCACTGAGCTATGCACCAAAAAATACTGTTTTTTTATATGCATGGTACACGTTCTTTGCAGCCGGCATATTAACAATCTGCACTATCTGAGAGGAGTCAAAATTGTCACTAGACAAAGCTCCAATCTCTCTCCAGCAGGTACATTATTCACCAGGGCTATCTTGACACTTTTAAAGTTGTCAAAAACCTACTAAATATACAAGGAAATTTGCAGTGCTTTTAAACCTCCTGCACAAATCAAATATGAAAACACTGGTGTTTCTTTCAAGAGGCCCCAGCTGGAGAAGTGCCTTCCTGCCAGCCAGGCCTTGAGGTGCCCGAATGCTGCTCAGCCTCAAAAAGGCTTTGGTAGGCGCTGGAGACCTTGGACCCCCTGGGAATGTGTCACGGACCCCTGGGGGTCTGCGGATCACAGGTTGGGAACCGCTGTATTATTTGACAACCAGGGTGCAGAAGAGGGACTTAAGGGTTAGCAGAATGGGAGTATACTGCAAATTGTTAGGGGCAAAAAATGAGAGAAAGCACATTATGTTGTGAAATAACCAGCATTTTTGACGTCTTATCAAACAGGTAGAAGGAGACAGAGTGTGTGCGTTTTTGTCTGTGTGTGTAAACATTCTTGATGAAATCCGACATACATCTTATCATACCGGACTGAAACCAGTGTACCCAACTGTTTCTCACAAAATACATTTATTAGACAGGGTGTAGTGCCTCAAATACCCCCTGAGGCCACGCCCACTGGCCCTCATCACAGCCTTCCAAATTCCTTGCATGACAAGCTACATTGGTTGTGTGACTGGGAGGGTAGAGTCTCAAGAGGGACTCAAGGAAAATAGATAGCAGGAACCAGGCATTAAATAAAGTGGGCAGGTACTGTCAAGTACTGAGTACTTGCAATTCTTTAATATAAATGGTAGAGTGCCTGGCGTCTTAACACTGCTGCAGAGAAGCTGCTGCATGGGAGAGTACCTGCAAGCAGGTTCTTTACATAGCGAGTACCTGCACGTCTCTTTTTCCAGTTATAGCACTGCAACCTGGTAAGGGATAAGACATGTCACATGATGGAGGGGGAAAGAGGATACAAGGTGTGGGGAGAAGCGTCCTAGGGAAAGCTCCCTCTTTTAAATAAAAACTAAAAATAAAACTAGGCTAACAACTAAATAGGAAATAGTAGACATCAGTAGAGTTGAGAAAATGTACATATAACCTACAAGACGTTGTGGAGGTGCAGACGTCCTTGAAATCCTGCGAACATTCCTGGGACTATGGATCATCGAACCTTTTACGGCTCGGGCCTCCGTGCCTATTCATAGATTTATTCGTTACCAGCCAGCTAGAGTACTCGTTCATCTGATGCTCTTCTGCCCGCAATCCTGAAAGTGAGACGCATAAAAAGGTGGTTCGTCTTTAGCTGCTCAGGCAAGAGTTGCATTTTCATGAGCTACTGAAAACATTACTTTCTGTTTCAGCATACTTGATAATTGTCTGCAACTTTCGTTATTCTTTTAGCACCGAGACACTCCTAGGAGTAGCTGTGCGCTATACAAATATTCTCATTTATTCATTATGTAACATGCTTAAATTTACATCACATTCGTGGTTACCAGAGTCTTCCTTTGTTTTGATACAGGTATCACCTGTGCTCTCCTTGGTAAAGAAAGAGCTAGCGAATTAGTCTGACCTGAATAATCAACTTACACAATAACACAAACATCCACCATTCCATCACAGAAAAAGTAAGACTCGGTTTCTTAACAGCTTCCCCCTTCTGCCTCCAACTCAGACTGCATACTGAGTAACTGGTTGCTCACTCATCCATTATAAATCTTGGTAACTCTGTTAAGTTCCACCAATTACCATCACTCAGTCAAACAGGAGATTACCCTTCATACACCACTCTCCTTTTGAACTGAGAATTTAGACATCCCTTTGTTAACATAATGAAGATTTTTGGTCTTGACAAAGTCCCTTCCAAGAATAGTAAGCTCTTGTATATATTTTTTCAAGTCAGACACACTCCCATACTTCTGTTAAAAAGCCAACACTTTTTTGTGGGCCTATTGTAGTAAACCTGAGAAGGCCTACAATGAACTACCTATGATGGGTTTAAGTCAAACATATGCATGCGACTCTTCAACATCTCAAAAGGCGAAAAACCAGTGCACCAGTTTGGGGCACGATGACCATCCCACATGTTTTCCTGTAATAATAATGTGACAGGAGAACCATTGGAAGCAGCCATTTGAAATCCTTCACAAAAAGCTATTGATTGTTTTCTTCTAGACAATTACACTTCACTCAATATAACAAAATATGCTTTTGTACAACACCAGAATTATTTAAAGCATCCACCCTTCTATTATAGGTTGAAGAAAATTGGGTTGCTGGTTGAAGGCTGTGAAAACCTACTCAAGCAGCAACCACAACTCTTGCCACAGTTAAACACAAAAAAAACAAGTTATTCTGTGCTTAACCGTCTGGTTGCTTGGCTCGAAAGCAGTCACGCTTAACTTAGAGGCAATGTGTAAAGTATTTATGCAGCACTTCAAGCAGTAATAAAGTGAAAACACAACACAAGAAAAGTCCCACACCACGAGATATGCAATTTCAAAGATTTTGGGTACGTATAGTACCTATATGCACAAAGTGGCACTCAATTTTCCGGTCGTGCGGGACCAGGTAGAAGTCACAAGTTCAGGCTCACCGCGATGAAGCCCGGCCTGGAATACAGGGACCAGGTTAATCCCACTGAAAGTGTTACCTTCAAAACTTCAGCGGGATGGATTCTGTTCACAGTGGAGAAGGCTGGGAGGATCAGGAGAGTCATGGATAGTTGGCACTGTAGCTCGAAGAGCAGGTGAGGGCTTTCAGACAATTGTTGCTGCAGCACAAAGATCCTGTTATGTTGTGGACGGCCGTTGCTGGAGAATCATTGTTGCAGTCACCATGGGCTATTGATGCTGTAGCGCAAAGTGCAGATCTTGCATTGCTGGGCGTCACTGGTGATTGCTCTTGCACAAAGAGACCGTTCACAGTCACAAAGAGCCCATAACCTGAGGATTTCTCTTTTTCTTGTTATCCTCTGGGAGAGGCAGGTTTTGCAGTAGTGAAAAATTAATTTAAGAGTTTTTCACTACCAGGACCTGTAAAAGTTAACAGTATATGTTCAATTTTTTAAAAACATTACACCCTGTCCTATAGGCTGTTTAGAGCCTAAGGTAGAGGTGACATATATGTATTAAAAAGGAATGTTTGGGTCTGGGAAAAGGTTTATTTAACCTGGTCAAATGACAGTTTAAAATGGCATGAACAGGCTGCAATGGCAGTCCTGAGACCTATTTAAAACGGCTACTTACGTGGGTGGTCCAATTAGTAGCATTCAGTTACAGGCCCTGTGTATATGTAGTACCACTTAACTAGGACTAATAAATTAAATGTGCCCTTTGGGTGTAAGCAAATTTTACAATGTTTTGGGGAGTGAGCACATGCAATTTAGCACTGATCAGCAAAAAATGAGTAGTAAGGCAAAATGTTTGGAGGAAAGACCACCATAAGGATGACAGGTCTCACTCAGCTAAATTGCGTTTTTTCAATGGTGGTAATGGACATAATATACCCTTCTCAAAAAACAATCTTTGGGGAAATCATTCATGGGTTCTCAAAATAATCTCCACATTTGGAAAAATAGTTCTTCATGACTATCAGGGATTTGGAATCTTGTTTTAATGTATTAAATAATATTATGAAATCCATGGTTAACTGCTCCCATCGACCCTCTGGAAATTCAGTTGGCACCAAAGGTGCCATACTCATTGTCAAGATTTTGTCAGAAATGGCACAAGCAACACGTCTTGAGATATTTAGTGATGGGTTCATCCATGAACGGCCACCAATACAAACTTCCAATATGTTTTTATTACCATTCTCACCAATGTGTCCTTTAATGTGTTCAAATCTCACTGCTTCAGAAGGCATAGATTTGTCTCTCTCATCAAGACTTCACCTTCAGAAAATCTTTAATCTTTGAATTTAAAGAATACGTACAAACACCATGTCTGAGAAGATTCAAGGTTATGTCCTCCCTGATGTCCTGTATCCATTAATTCTCGTCGAACTAGTTTTTCACTTAATTCACAGTATCAGACACAGAGGCCACAACATAATCTCTGTCACCAAATAACAAAGGAGCTACATTCTCATTTGGGATAGAAATTAACAGATAGACAATCAGCTGTGATATTAGATTTTCCTGAATGTATCTAATCTAGAGGATCTATTATTAGTACAATTGCTTGTAAGCAGAAAGATAGATGGTTTATGATTACCTTTAGCTGCAAAGTTGAAATGCACCTCTGCCCACATTTAACTTAACACCTCCTTTGCTCACACAAAGTCCCTGATTGGAAGCAACTGTGCCAGCTTATTCTCTTACTTTTTCTGTAAGCATAGCTCCAATGCTGTTGGTGTTCACAGTTACTGTACACTTGGCATTTTCAACAAAAGGAATTTAAAAGTTGGTACATCAGTAATCCTTCTCTTATTTTTTTTTAACCATTTGGTCAAAGCAGATGCAACTTGTTTTTCCATTAAGGGTCTCATATTACTGGCAAAGATAGCAAATGTGTCAAGAAAACGAGTGACACTTACGTAATTCCAAAATGTATGCAAAATGCTCCCTATTCTTAGGAAAAAAAGAGCCTCCATAACAGCCCCAAGCAACTATTTTCATGGTTTACTCCCACCATCAGTAATACAATGACCTACACACTCATTGTAAATACATTTAAAAATGTCAGTTTGTAGTTTAATTCCAATATACTGCAATTTCTTCAAGACTCAATCCAATTTGGAGTTGTGCTTCTGAAGCGATGATGCAAAATGAGTATGCCACCATGAAAAGATGCGACTCCTCTTCACTCCCCTAACTAAACTATCCATTAGTCTCTATAACAATGACTGAAACCAACCAAAACAGCAAGGGTGAATACAACTAGAAGCATAATCTAGAGGCAAAAAAGTTGTTAAGTGTTGACATCGTTAGTTAAACAAATTTAGTGATAGGGATCATGTGCATCATGCTTCTCCCATGACTTCTAAAATGTCATGAATTTTAGGTAAAGGGTGACAATCTATTAAAAATGCTTGTTTAGTGACTGTAAGTCAGCACACAACCTAAGCTTGCCTGTCTCCTTTCTAACTAGAACAATATTAAATACCTTTTTCAGAGTACTGGTTAAATAATGCCTACCTCGCACATTTCCTTGAGTATGGAGGAAAGTTCTGATCTAAGCCATGTACGTTTGCCCTTAATTTTTATATGTTTGAATTGATTAGAAGACATTAGAAACGTCAGTGTTATTGCCACTATAGGGAAAAGTATTTATGATTGATTTTGTTCACCTATTTACTCAAAGAATCAATCAAGAATTGTTGTGCAAGGAGAACCTGAGCCCACTAAACGTTGAGTGACTATACCATCAATGGAAATATTTCATATGGAAATATTTCATACAGGAGGAACATAAGATTCCTTATTCACCCCCACACAAATGCTCTTGACTGTCAGTGAGTCTCTTCCATTCCTTCTCCGAAACCATGAGAATCATATTCACCATATTCCATGTTTCAAACTTTCACTCTCTTGAAACAACATTTCTGTTTATTGTTACTTGTTGTTATTATTAACATTTGAACTGTTGTGCTCACTAGCAAAGTGATCACTGATGTTATACCTGATATATTATTTTCCTACAGCTGGACATCTGTTAAGGTTTGTTGCATGATTTCAAGAACCACAACTGAAACCCTTGATGTTGCTTGTAACACAACACCAGACTTTTTCGTTGAAGTGTTCTTCAGATATAATTCTGCTTTTGTTTTGATTGAACTTACTTGCCCAATAGATTATCGAGCATTAGCTAACTCGTTCACAGACCAAATGGACACTTTCAGGCTCTTAACAATGTCAATAGTATATTTTATCGAATGATTGCTTGTCCTGAGTACCTATTCCTGGATACACCTATTGTAGCGGTGTACCACAATCTGATCCCTAATGTTGAGATCAATTGGTCCTTCAAAATCACACTGCGCTGCAAGAATTCCTAATGCTGCTATATAAGATTCAATAGGTTCCTTAGGCATTTGACATCTGGTATATAATGTATGTCTTTCCATAGCAATATGAGGTTGAGCCACAAAATTAAGTTTAAGATGATCAAAGTCATTTTTTAATTTATCATAGTTGTCTGCTGATGTTGCAGTCGGAGAGAGGCATCAAAGAGGATGTTCAAAAATATTGTAGGCTTCTTTGCCCAATAAAATCAGCAAACCCGCTCTTATTCTTTCAGTGTTGAAAGCCTGTCCATCTATAGGAATTAAATAGTCATGGAAGAGTTGAAACCAAGTATACTACTTCATGATTGGTTCTCATGGGTCATTAAGAAAAAAGAGGTGGTTGATTCTAACTTGCTTTATGGCACCCTGCAGTTAGACAAAAGTTGGAAGCAATAAAGAATGGAGATTTATAGGACAGCCAATACTGTAGTTGAAGAAGGTTAAGAAGTGAGCACAACACAGCCCAGTGTAAATTTCCATGAAGTCAAAGAAAAACTATTCGATTTTTGGTCCTAACTGCTTTAAATGTTGTGCGGAGCATTTCCTTCAAAGCTAGAGCCTGTATAATGCTGACCTGGGAGGTTGTGTAAAACTAACTTCTTTGAGCATGATGAAGTACATTTCCGTGGGCTGTGGAGCTTGCTGCAAGCTGGAGGTGGTGCCACGATAGACAGAGCCACCTCTTAAATACCATTTACCCTGATGTCACCTATGAGGTTGAGGACGGGATTGTGGGAAAGCTCGGACAAGGAAAATGGCAGGCACAAATTCAAGCAGTAAAAGCAATGCACAACAGTAGCGGAGCCACAAGCTAGCTGGAGGAAGGAGGGAGTCCGCAGACAATATCCGAACACCCACACTGGACAGTGGCGCCATAGTGAGACAGAGAGAAAAGGTCAAAGGATGTGGCTCCCGGAGCAAAGGACAAACAGGCAGCCAAACTATGAAGCAGAGGAGGGTTTGATGGTGCTAATGATGCTTACTGCCAGTAGAATGATAAGAAAAATAGACATACAGTTTAGTTCTCCTGTATTCAGAAAGCCTCTGGCATGGAGCTACTAGCAGGCTGTCAACATGTACTTCCCGATGCCATCTGTGATGAGCTACACTGCTCCTACAGCTTGGAGGAGAGAATCTCTTCAGGGGCACAAGGACAATAGAAAGCAGAAACCAAGTGAGGAGCAGGACATGTCTCAGGGTAGGATAAGGAATGTGGAAATGTAAGGTGAAGGAGGAGGGCAAATAGGGAAAGGATCATTACACAGCACTTGCCTTTTGTCCAACAACATTGTGGCTGCTGGAGGTTTGTTTCCGTTCATACAATGGTAATAATGAAATTACAGTTCCCAAACTGCAATGGAACTTTAGCTAAAAAATATCTGTCTCAGGATGAGAGACATAACATTCAAACAATTTGAAATGGCAGAAATCATCAGTCTCTGTCTCCCTCAAGGCTAGAAGCTATTGGTACAACTTACATGTAAGCCGATAGTGAATGCTGGATTTTAATGTTTCTGAATAAAAGAATGAATCTTAAATACCACAATATTCCATGACGACGTTCTTCATGAAAATCGAATAAAGAGGGCTGCTAACCACATGAATTCTATCTGAGGTCAACCACGAAAGAACGGATATCAGAAGTTACAAATACCTAGCAAAACATTGGAGGGCCTGAGACACCAAAGAATACAAGAGTGGAAAATGGGTAAGGACCTATCCATGGTGGCAGAAAGGGCACCTACAAGAGCTGGGGCTGCCCACGTAGGTTCAGCAAAATATGGGACAGCCGCGTCAATTACTATGACTTGAATATCCTGGATACAGCTAATGGGGACTATCCCACTAAACCACTTAACCCCTGTAACTTGCCTTAGACTGCCTGTCAAATTGCTGGGGATCTAATGCCGTTTCTATTGCCGTTGTATTGCATCATGGGGATAGCCTAGGGTACTACTGCCCTTCTGCTGTGTATTATTGTATGTTTCCAGCGCCCCTTGGTGCTCCGTTTGTCAATGTTCACAAAATCAAATAAAAAAAATATTAAAAAAGTTTTTACAAATACTTCAACACACATTCAAAGCCAACTTTAAACTGCCATCTAGTGAAGCAATGTAGCATTATCGCTGAAACATACACTCGACCCAGACCTGCACTCTCTCACCCTAACTCCCAAGAACAACATACAAATATTGCACTTTCAAATGTCTCGATAGCCTCCTCATCGGTACAGCTCACATGCACCTGTGCCACCACACTGCTCACAACAGAACATGTACAAATAAATCATCATATGGCTTTCCTTCCCTGCTCGCTCAAGCTTTCGATTTCATAGACTGTATTTCAAAGGGCGCTAGACACATGCATTCATGTAGTCACTGCAGTGAATAGTGCTTGATATACATGTTTCATAGTCTTCATCTTTGGAACAGTTTGTATCCAAAAAGTCCCAAATTCTTGGTGGGCAGGCTAGAAAAAGGGAAGATTCCTTCACTGAAAATGAGAGACCCACTTGTGTTTGGGCTGGCAGCGCCCTCTTGAAACATACAAGGGGGATATTTATGGAAAAGTGGTGCATCATTTATGATGCGCCACTTTAATAGCGCCCCATTGCGCCCCCCTAACAAAACCATGTGTGCTCCGTATTTAAAATACGGTGCACCTTGGCGCTCATGTCCATATCAGCATCATAATTTATGGTGCTAATGTAGCGGTTTGGGGGATTAGCGCCATAATACAGCAAACCGGAGGAAGGACCATTGTTTTCAATGGGAGCGTCATCTTAATGTCTACCTTAGGCAGGCCTTAATAATGATGCTAAAAATGGCGCAGTGAAACCTGGTAAATTTCACTATGCCATTTTTCTGGGCCTCCCTATGCGGGAACGCCCCCCTTGCTTACATTATGCCTGGCGCAGGCATAATGTGGCGGAACGGTTTACAAAGTGGCACAATGCTTGCATTGCTCCAATTTGTAATTATGGTGCATGGGAAATGCCTCCTTAACACCACATTTGAGTAAAAAAATGACACAAATGTGGTACAAGGTGGCACTAGGGGCATCCTAAATATGCCCCAAAATGGTCAGGCTTCATCTGACAATGGCCAGTCAGTAGCAGTCCTTAGTATCGATTGGGAGCAGTCTAATCTTAATGACCCTTTCTGATTGGTTGAGTCAGCTAACAAAAATTGCTGAAACTGAAGGGTGTTCACCATTTCGAACTGGCTACCACCAACCTCTGTGGCCTGCTGATTGGGTGCTTGGAATCTGTTTGCGATGAGCCAACCCTGTCCACTTATCCTTTCATGCGCTGTGTGTGATTGGTTGAGCAGACCAGCAATAGCAATCTCGCATCAATTCATGA
The DNA here is from genome assembly GCF_031143425.1 of Pleurodeles waltl. Lineage (NCBI taxonomy): Eukaryota > Metazoa > Chordata > Amphibia > Caudata > Salamandridae > Pleurodeles > Pleurodeles waltl. Next base: position 738,022,919 of record NC_090450.1, on the reverse strand, counting down.
AAGAGAAATGTATTCATCACTAGTTGTAAGAATGGCCTCCACATCACTGTTATAGAGAAGAAAGTCTATAAGTCTGTTGGACTTTCTAACAATGCAAATATTGCTGATTGACTCTGCAGTTTAAGAGCTGATGCCAACCACTGTGCAGAGACTATGTTGCAAGATGATGCCACCTGCGCTGAGTCAGAAATCACTCACCTTTGAGGCCACACCAGTAGTGCATTCCCTTCATCTGGCGTGTTCTGGGGAAAACAAAGGGCTGTTCCACAGTATGGAGGTCAGAGTTTCCAACTAGATGCTTGCAACCACTTTCAAATTAATGATTTGAAGCCCAGTAGGGAAACCAGAACAATCCTAAAGAATACCCCTATGTTCACCAGCTGAGGAGAAATCCCAGCAAGGGTTGACCACACAGCAGAACGATTGACAGGAGGTAAAAAATGGAGGCGCATTTAAAGAATGTTGCTCTCCGGCAGTAAATGGTGACCTCACAAACAGGAAGTACAATGCCACACTCTTGTTGAGGCACTGCACAATCCAAACCAATGAGAGCTTTTTGTCTGCATCCACCCTTTCCACTTGTAAAAATGTCCTGTGAGAAACCTGAAAAAGATTTAAGAAGAAGAAATAGAAAATGAATATGTAGTCATTTATTGTCATTGACTTAAAAAAAAAATAAGTTAGTATTCAAGAAACAATACATTTGATAAGGGTCACCCAGAGTACCATTGAAGAAATTCACTAAAGATTGTATAATCTCAGATCATGGACCAAGAAGAAGATGGCAAGGCACATGCCACTGGCAGAAGACCCCAACTGAACCAACACCAACACCTCTAGTTGCGTAAATAGAATACTTGTTGGTACCGGAGCATAATAGTGAATTCAGCTGAGTTGATACCTCCATAACTCACTCAACTACTAATGGTAAGTGGCACACTTCACATATACATCATATTAAGGCCCACTTACTAATAAATATGTATTAAGGTGTTTTATTTGTAATTTTCAATTGTAATAATGAAAGGGTGAGCTATGATACAACAACTCCAATATCTGTTTAGTCATTCTCTGTGTAGTGCACAAAGTGAGATGTAGTTATAACTCCTTTAATAATATGAACGAACCTCTCTTCAGACGGCCATCATAAAAAATTAAATTAAATACAAATTGAAAAATAACATTGCATTAAGTAAATCCTCAAAATGAAAGTTTAAATTTCAAAAGCATTTTTACATGATATACATGCAATCTATATAGAACAGATAAGAGACTGGGGCAGATGGCAAGGGCCAACATAAGAGACATGGAAAAAAACAATGAAATACCACCCAGACACTCCACAGCAGGAACTCAAAGATCAGTATCCAGAATTCACACTCGCACACAGTCTGCCTATGAATCCGAAGAGCCTCCTACACACTGGGACATTGAGGAACAAGCAACGAGAGCCAGGCAAGTGTGCAGGAAGATACATCCAAAGCACAGTGGTGACACTCAGCAAGTATCTGGTGGTTTAGAGGCTTCCATGCTAAACATTCAGCACCTCCAAAAACACCAATGAATGGCATAAATAATAAACTAATGTCACTGGTGACAAACTGAAGAAAATGACTGAGGCTGTCACAAATTTATGTGCTTGCATACTGCAGGAAATTGTGTCACAAAGGTATTGGAGGTTGCATGGCTGGTTAAAGGAGACAAGCAAGTTTTTATCGGCTTGGTGCTTCCAGGCTGCAACATGCGGTGGCAGTCGTGGGGATGGCGTCATCCGGAAGGGAAGCAGATGGGCGAGAGCCTAAGGACAGCTAAGCGCCACGGTGGTGTGGTTGAGAGCGCAGGAGCTACCAGCGACCTGGAATGCAGAAGACTGTCATGCATCTCCCACAATAAGACAACAGGGGCAGCAGGGAAATCCAAGTTGGAGACACTTAGGCCCATATTTATACTTTTTGATGCAAACCAGCGCTGGCGCTGATTTACATCAAAACAATTCCCGCCGGGTAACGCCATTCCTACGCACCATGCAGGCGCCTTATTTAAGGAATGACTTTAGCCAATGACTCAAACCAGGCAGCGCTAGCGTAGGGGAAAATAGGGGTTGTGTGTCAAAAAATGGTGCAAGTCAGGTTTGAGGCAAAAATCATGCCTCAAACCGGACTTGCGCCATTTTTGACGCACAACCCCCATTGAAATGACTCCTGTCTTAGCAAAGACAGGAGTCATGCCCCCTTGACCAATGGCCATGCCCAGGGGACTTCTGTCCCCTGGGCATGCCCATTGGGCACAGTGGCATGTAGGGGGGCCCAAATTAGGTCCCCCTATGCCGCTTTGAAAAAATGAAAAAGAATACTTACCTGTACTTACCTGGGATGGGTCCCCCATCCATGGGTGTCCTCCAGGGGTGGGCAAGGGCGGTGCGCCGTTTTTTAAGGCCCGCCCCCTCCTGTGCGTCAAAATGACGCAGGAGTATAAATAAGGCGCACAGGCCTTAAAGTCATTGTTTGGACGGGAACACCTACCTTGCATGTCATTAACGCAAGGCAGTTTCCCGCATCCAAAAAATGACGCACACAAAGGAATTTTGACGTCCGCGGGCTCGGGAGTCAAAGTTAAAATATGGTGCACGGTTTGCACTGAATGTGCGTCAACATTTTTGACGCACATTCGGTGCAAACAGAGTATAAATATGCCCCTTACACTCTTGACATCAGTGAAGGCGGTTACAGCTGAGGCAGCTAGCAAGCTTAGTGAGATAAGTGGTGTTAAACATAGGCACTCCAGAGGCCATATTATTGAATACAGATTTCTTGAAGGCTATGCTGGGAGAGAAATGCCAGGGGGTAATTCAACCTCAGCCGCTGGGCAGGCCTACAGCATCTAATGAGGTGCTGGAGCCTGCAGGCAACCATTTGGGTGATGGGGCAACTTCAGAGTCAACCTTGATGCCAGAAGGGCAAGGAGAGCAGCAGCCTGGTGACCCTGATCAGCCCCTAGCAGTGGCTTCATAAGCCCCACCCTCAATGGACACTGGAGCCCCAGCAGAGCAGGTTAGTGATGCTATCAGTGCGGCCACAATAAGGGAATTGTGTGCATGCATTGCGCCACTTTGTAATCCCTTGCGCCACATTATGCCTATGCCACGCATAATGTGTGTAAGTGGGGGCGTCCCCGTGGTAGGTAGCCCGCAAAAATGGCGCAGTGGAATCGAACAGATTCCACTGCGCCATTTTTAAAGGCTATTTTTTTACTCCTGCACATAGTAGGTGTTAAAAGGGGGCATAACACTGTTTTCAATGGGCTCCTATGTACTCTGCAGGATTAGCACCAAACTTTGGCGCTGGCCAGTACATCAATAGCATCAAATATTTTGACATTATTGCCCCTACCCTGTGCCATGGTGCACAGTATATTGAATACAGCGCACATATGGTGGCGGTAGGAGGGGCACTAAGGGGCGCAAGAAAAGTGGGGCTGCATTGGATGCAGCACCACTTTTCTTAAATTGGGCCAAAGTAACCACCAAGCCCACTTTAAAAAATATGGGGATGCTACTTAGATTCTCATTGGCCAGGAAAATGACTCTGGAAGTTATTCAACCACTACAAAATTCTTCCATCACATACACTAATGATTGTGAAAAAGTTTCCCTTATCAAAATCTGAAATCTGTATGGCAAGTGGCTCCACTACCGATGCATGTTCCATTAAATGGCCGATAACACTGAGGACACTGCCAATAAGTTCTCGGGAATTAAAAAATCTAGGGCTATCTTTGAGTATGAGTTTGTTTCTTTTGCTCCACCTAGATGCAAGAAGTTAAAGGTGCCAATGTCCAGTTATCCTTGTGAAGGAGGATCCTCCCTCTCCTACTAACCAAACACAGAGTGAAGCCTACCTTGTAATCACTAACGGGATGCCTAGATTAATGCAACATCATATACACCGGTCTGTCCAAGAAACATATTTACAGACTGCAGTCATGCTGCCAAACATCTGGAAACTAGGCCATGTAAAATGGCATTGAAAGTATCTCCACCAACACCTGGTCAAATCTACATTTAGGTTCAAACTACTGTGCACAATTCACATGGCTTATTGGGGCAAAGGACTGTGATATGCACAACAAGCAAAGCCAATCGGTCTTGCCTTTAAAAGGTAAATCCTCATCTATTGCCTTGCCATTGCAGGTTGCATTGAGAGATTTGCCCATGCAGGCATACAGTGGACATCTTTGAATATTCTGAGAATTAATTGCAATGCGGTTGCTGTGGGTTCGCATACATGCAAAATCATTATTATGAATGAAAACGTATGAGTTGCGGAGCATGCATATTCATACTTTGTGATTGCCTGGGGCCATTTTGGCTCCTTTTACTTTACTATTCGAACACGGCCAGTGGCCAGGGCAGCACAGTAAAGTAATGACAAATAAACAGCATGTGAGTGTAAAGCATAAGTGAGCTGGTGTGTGGGCCTGTCACAGCAGGGGAGAAACGAATTTTAAGGGTTAGTGTCTGCAAAATGCACTGGGCTTATATCAATGTTGATGGACAACACTCCAGCCAATGTCTACAGCTAAGTGAACCACAGTAACCAATAGTTGATTTATACTGTCCAAAAGCCCCTTTCTGTATATCTAAACTATTATGTGTTGTGTGATGGCAATTACTTTCGCCAGATAGCTAAACCACCTTTATGTGAGAACTAAAAACTGACCTTTTTCACTCGATACAAGCCACAGACCTTCACTTAGTCTCTCTCAATTCGGATTCTGTGATGAAGGTTCGAACCTCGGAAACATGGAGGAAGATGCCTGGGAGTTCAACACTCCAAACTCTGGAAGAAGCGGAACCCCGCTTCTAGGACTGAAACCAGTCATTTGGGCTATGTAAATCCCATGAAAACATGGCTACTTGTAGAAGCTTTCAACCAATGACCATCAAGCGTAGCGATTGAAGTATACTGGATAGGGATATTTCATATCCCTCTGGACTCAAACTGCAATTGATAGTTCCCTTCACCCATGCTGTCCGAGTCCCCACAATGACAACTGAGCTTCGATTTGTCTGTCTGGTGACAATATTAGCACTGTAAAAGCTCTGAAAATAATACATAAATAACACAATGTATAGTGCCATACAAAAAGATTCGTAAATCATTCATTTTTTGTGAAACATTGTTCATCCAGCTTAAACTATTCTGGAAAATAGGGAAAACCAAAGCAGCAACTGCAAGAATCATCAAACATTTCCATGCCCAGGATAGGTGAGAATTTGGTCCAAATGTTTTGGAGTATAGCAAATACAACACGCACGGAATAGACTTTAAAAAAATTTCTTTATATAGTGCAAGTAAACAAGGGAGGCATACAGCACTTTACATATAACCAATCAAATAAGTGCAAGGGATACACCAAAACAGTAAATGGAAGACTAAACGAAAAAAAAAAAAAAAAAATATGTACAGCTCATTCCTTCAAAAGGTTTTGCGCAGAATAAATAGACTGAATGTGGAACATGTGACCTAGTCTCAATGTCTATATTGATGTAGCCACCCCTTAGAATATGCTAGGCTTGGGTCAGAAACTATTTTTTACTAGATGTATTTTTCTAAGGTTTACAGGTAAAGAGTTCAAATTGATGATGGCTGCTCCAGAGAATGGCTGCTTTCTTGCGATTGAAAATCTAAATTTGGTAACCTTGAGTTTTTTCTTCTCAGACACCCCCCTTAGATAGTAAAACGTTCTGCTAGGTAGGAAGGAAATTTTTCAGGTATGGTTTTAGTGGGCAAGACTAGTGCTTAATTTGTAAATAAAAACGTGCCAGGGCCGCAAGCTCTCCTCTGAAACACATGATTGCTGCCATTAAGCACAGAATACTGAGACAGCGTAGTCCTGAAGCCATCTCGGGCCTCTTTAATCCAATTACAGCCACTCCCTGCCCCTTCAGCTCACTCTTGCAACTTTCTGCTTTCTCCCTTTCTGACGCTTTTCAGTTTTCCTCTTCCTCCATCTTTCCCATATTTGTATTTTGCTCACAGGAAATGCTTGAGGCAGAAAAATAAGTGCTGGTGCCCCCCACCGGAAACCACCGGCTCAAAATAAGCACTGGGCAAGACACAGAACTTGAAACGTATCCTAGTTTGTATGGGAAACAAGGGGAGGTCAACAAAAATTGAAGTGATGCAGCAAATCTTTTTGCATATAGTCAACATTTTTATTCATTTGCTGTATATACATAGAGAGCAATATATCTAACCAAGAACACGTCTCAATTTGACCTTACAAACTCCAGGAACCATGTACCCAAAATGAGAATCTTAATGATTCGCATCTTAAGGCATACATGGCTTTCGTAAGGTATAAATGACTCCACTTGAGTGTTGGTTCCCCTTTTCTGTTGGGCAAGAACACATCAAAACTTTATTTCAGATTTGCAGAAACCTATAACTCTTGTTGACAAGGCTGGCCCCTTCACCAGCTAAATTTCTTTTCAAGGCCACCAGAAGCTCCAATGAGAGCATCCTAGGACCTCTCATCTATTAATGAATCATCTCTCAAAGAGAGATGCACCCACTCACTCTCACATTGGAGGCAGCTGACACAGCTGCATGGCCTCGGTCATCTCACAGACTATCTGGCTATTCAAGTGACATTACACCCTCGGTGGGATATGTCGCACCATCAGGCGATCCAGATCAGTTCTAGGCATTTACAGTCTATTTCAGACTGACCAATGCCCTTGAGGGTTTTGCCCAGGCTCACCTACAACCAAGAGCTCATAATGTTCATAAGAAAAACGTACAGGATTATGAAAAATAAAAATAAACTAATATTGCTTTCCAAAAGATGTAAGTCTCTTGAAGTAGCCAGATAGAAAAATGTTGGCATATGGTAACGTAGTATTGGCTTCTATGAGTGGGAACAGTAACAGTGCAGAAGTTAAAATCTGTAGGTCAGACTTGGACACGTTTAAAGAGATTACAGCTGTACAAACTAAAGAAGCAATCCCAATATTGGGTGAGTGCTGAACAGAAACTCTTTGGGAAAGAGGTATGTACTAACGAAGTAATTGAGGAAGCATTCAGCATTCAAATTGTGGCCTAAACAAACGACCAACCCGGTCTCAGCAGAAGCATTTAAATTCTAGTGCGACCTTTTCTGCTAGTTCCTGAGTGAATTTTTTAGTTCAAATTCACAAGTCCTGACTTTTGCGCACCATAATGCTCAAGTACAAATAAAGTCAAATTAGTGAGCTTTAAATATTGACAAATCAGCCTAATCGACATTAACTGTAAGTTTCTCTGACTGTCATTCTGAAGGAGATGCAGACTTTTTCAGACAGAGACTAGATACAGCAACATTCTCAAGGGAGACATTCAGGGCGGTCTTTCAACTATTGATCAAGTGTATGTTCCTGGTCCACAAGTACTGCATGTTGCTAATATTGCTGCTGTGTATGCTTATGCCTTTCTTGGTCTTCCCCTCAGCTCTTAGCCTGGTTAGCAATATACGAAAGTCTCATTTCAGCGATTATGTCTCTGTATATCAATATTTAGTTCCAGGTGAGACTGACTCAAAAGGGAAACCAAGTTATTGCTTCACGTAGAGTAATAAAGGATTCCTACTAGCTCATACCATGGTTTCACTTCGCATGCATGACATTTACTCTGAAGCACTCAAGATGTTCCAGAGAACAGGAATCTTTGTGATTTGGTTTCTTCTCTGTAGAGAAGCCGATGATTCTTGTGTGTGCATCAAAAGGTCCTAAAAGCCAGTTGGAGGACTGGCTGCATCTTATAAGGAGAAAAACTAGAAAATGGGTCAAAAAAATCTTTGATCATGATGCTTGGAGATACCAACGATAAAAGAAACTTTGCAATTTCACTTTGGGTGAGGAGTCCCTGAGGGAGGCTACATTCTACTGATAGAGCGTTCCGACCATATAATTTACCTGTATTTTGGACGCTCCTGGGTCGACGAATCTTTTGACCAAGTGGGACTCTCCTTACCCGAGAGAAAATCAAACTTTAATCAAATCAATAATCAATAACGAACATAAGCAATACCATGGTCAACATAACACTTCACAATTAATCCAGAATACATTTCGGCGAAACCATGACCTTTCGGTCATGAATAACCACACCAAATTATGTAAAGTTAGTGAATTTATTTCCCTATATTAACAAAGCTAGCACAATGTAAATGTGTCTCAACACCAAATGATATATGTAAATGAACATTAATAGCTGTCCATATCGGCGGAAAAGATGCAATCTATGCAGCATTTGGATAATAATGCCTTCTATAATGGCAACACAAACTACTAAAACAATAATCTGTAACGAACTAATTGCATACATTAGTCAGCATAACAAGGTCTCAAATCGCATCGTGCATCAAATAGATCCTCATCTAACCTCGAATTAGCATCAGCATGTGGGACTTCATGCAAAAACAATTTGGCAACATTAATTTGGAAAACTCCTAACTAGGGCTCTTATCAAAATCAGCAGTTGGTTACCTAAAAAAGAAAACACAATGCAATTGTACATTCTCCTTTCATATTTACCAAATTCGATCAGCATTCAAGGAAGTCTTCGTCTCACAGGTACCGGATACGATCAGCATGGGACGGGGCAAAGGGGTAGGGTGAACGGGGCAATTGCCTCACAGCGGCAAGATAAACTACTACTTCATGCAAAGGGGCAAATCAAAGTTAAAGTCTCTAGGGCCAGAATTATTTTAAAGTCTCTTTCTCTCGATTAGAGAAAGCATCAGAGTCTCGTTCAAAATGGCGTCGCTCATCAAGATGGGCCATAAAATCTGCAATGTCTCGATGGGCAATGTCCAATAATGGCGTCCTTTCTCCTTGTGCACCTGGTTTTTATAGACAACAGTTCAAATCCAGTAGGGTCTTCCATTGGAGGGTTCATAGGTTAGCTTCAAATTGTCCAATCAAAAACAACAGTTTACAAGCTTTTACTTAAGCATACATTATCCTTGGAGTCGGGAACGTAAGTTGCAACATATTTTACCAATTAACTCACTTTCAGAGCGTCCATTGTCTGCACCTGCAGATTGACCTTGGAGCAACGAAAAAAGATGCCAGGCTGGCACGAAACCTTAAAGATAAGCATGTGAGCCGGTCTCACTGGAAAAGTACAGCTTCAAGCAAAAATACACGTTTATTAGCACAGTCGAAAAATACGAGCATCTAGACCATGAGACAAGCAACTAGGCCGAAGCCTTCGCTAGAGTTATGCTAAGCTAAAACATTTTCACGTAGCAAATCATAGCACACGTTTACGATTATGTCAGATTAGTGCAATTCTAATACATCACGTTATATAAAGCACGCTTATAAATGTTGGCAAACTACTCTGAGGGCACATTTGTCCCCGTACAATCTTTATTAGTTCGGTTAAAGTCACACTTGATTATTGCAGTACTACGTTTATGCGCTAATAAATGTAAAACCTTCATTTCTGCGTCATCACTACCCATAGCTTGGGTATCATGCCATCAAAAATACAAACCCTGCTTTGGTAGCAATCGTGAATTTTATGAGGCAACGAGTCAATAACTTTTTGGAACAATCTTGCAACAAGTTGGAGCAATTGAATGCCAACTTCCAAACCAAAATAGGTCGAGCAATTTGGAACACCACTGAAATTTGGGGACTTTGCAGAGCAACTAGCTGATTATCAGCGCTGGAAAGAAAAGTTTGGCCAGTGACTTTGGAATGCTGTAGATCTTTTTATGATAAGATGATAACCTGTAAACTAACATGAAAAACAACATGCACTGGGCTTCAACATGAGGTCCATATTCATTTTGTTATCGAATTAACCTAGAATATGCGTTCTGCAATAACTGTGGATCTGTGGTGTTTCACCCAAAGACTCTTTCTCTACCTTTTACCAGGTGGAGTCTCTTGGTAAAATAAAATACTAGTGAGGGTACTAATTAGGACTTACCAGGAGAGCTCAGATTCGAATTACAGATTTCCACAGTACTTACTCATTTGTAAGGGTCGTTCAGGAAGATGCTGAAGTGGCTGGAATCTTTAGCTTAGTCTGACCCCAGGAGATAGCTAGCCCTTCTGTCTTATTATCTCCAAACGTGTACACATTAAAGGACAAGCATGAAGAACAGAAGTGGGTCAAAGAGTAGAAGGAATTACATAATGGTCAGCATCCAGTGGAGAGACACTAACCATGAAGATCTCAGACAACAACAATATCTGAGTATCACAAACCCACAAAAATGGAAAATGTGCCTGCCATGAGCTGGGAGTTTCTAATTTGTGATCAAATTGGCCAAACAAAAAACACAACATAACAAAATCGTTGTTATCAGCTGTGAAGACCTGGGGCACCTTTACTCTTGCATCTGGTCTATAGAACAGTAAAAAATGGCCATGGTCGAGATCTTCACTTTAGCTGGCAGAAGCGAAGCCAAAAATGGACTGACCTTGCTTCTGACAGATTTCGATCCTGATGTCACAACTTAAATGGAGAATAATAGACGAGCTGAGGTTTGCATGTCTAGTGTCCCACAACCTATGCAGATCTTCTGAAGAGTGGCTATGTCCTTCCCATGGGAAACGAGACTGATAAAAGGGCGTTTATAATCAGCGCACTTTTCACAACTTTTATTTTATCAGCGAAGCTGTCCTTTTCTGCTCCCCACGATTTTTTATCTTCTTTCAATTTGTTTTTGGTCGTAATCCATATTCTGTGAACAAAGGGAGTTTTGTTAACTAACAGTGTAAAATGCAAAGGCAGAGGGGTTAGTTGGAGCTCCTCCACTCAGGGGATGTGGTCATTTAGAACGCCGGAGCTTTTCACCAAGCCCATCCCACCCCCACCAACAAACAAAGGTTCAAATATGGGTTTCCCAGAAGAAGGCCTGCAATTATGTGTTTCACACACTTGTATTCCTCCACGGACATCAGTTACTGCGTCATTGGCTGGAGAATCCTAATTTATCCTGTAGATGGCAGGGATTGCTTGGCTGTCAAGTTAAGGTAGTAATGTGTAGATGACGGGATGCCCTTCTACTGATGGGGTATGGAACGGTGGGCATAGGGGCATTTGAGCAAGCACAGAAATAGCTGCAGGCAATATGCTGATTGCAGGGAGAGGAAGAAAAAGATTCAGATGCCCCCATCCCGTACCGCGGGGAGTGCTGGTAGGGCCACACCTGGCGAAAGAGACCTTTGGTTGTGCCAGACCTCTGCTGGAGAGCCGACTAATTAAATGGATTGTTGGCAAAAGAAGGCAGTAATTGACAGCATGTAGCGATTAGCTCACAACACAGATGTCCATAAGAGGTAGCTGGTGGTTGACGTCGCTACCCACCTTCTCCTTTGGTTTATCGGTTTTCATAGGTCTTGAAGGCAGCAGAAGGAATATAAACTCATTGGGGTTCTAGGAGCCATGTTTAGTTTCTACTTAATGACTTTATCCTTGACCTTCGGCATCTAAAAGGAGGCTGTGAAGAGGATAAGTGTAGGGCAAGTGATCAATGCAGTAACGCCATTAGGGGTCAACGGGCGTGCGATGTTACCTCAGTCTTAAGGAACCAGCGTCCATGACTCATAGTTTCGGAGTTACAGGAATTCCTTCTTCAGAGAAAGTACATGTTGTCAATGAACATCAAACTAAAGTCATGGCTTCTGGGGTAGAGGGCACCTTTTCCAGGCCATGATTTAGATATCTTGATAAGCATGGTGGTTCAAAGGGTCTTTGTCTCTTGGCTATGGCAGTGGACATGATCCAGAGGCGTTGGTTTGCAGATTCCACCAGGCTAAGGAGGCCACAAGGAACATCAATTCAAGGAAAGTATATATAGGAAAAGCAATTGTCTTATCAGTTAAAGACATTTGATCTTAATCAGTAACAGCTTTTCAGATTATGCTTTGCAAGTGTCCAAAGTACTCTCACCTGCAGGTAAAAATATTCTGTTCGTGGTTGAACATTAATCCAGAAACATAAAACCTGCACCGGTGACCCACAGGAAAGTTGGCACGAGGTCCAAAATGGTCACTTTTATGTGTTTTTTTTAAATTGACCACACGTGCTTGGGAATTTGATTTCAGGAAGAGAAAATGAGGTGACAAGCATTGTCTAAGTCAGAGAATGTGCTTATCCCAAAATGCATTTGAGTGGGTTTTAAAATGTTTGAGCTATTCTTGCTCACTTATTTGAGTGTGTGTACTCTTCCTCTCTGGCCCAAGTGTTTCTGTCATAAGGACCTGTCCCTACATATGCTTCAATATACAACTTGCTAACTGAGTGGTCAAAGTTTACCAGCAGGGGACATAACATGCTCACACTCTTAACGCCTGCTTCCAACATATTCAGCGACATCAGTACAGTGCTTTTTTGAGCAGCGACAGAGGTTTTTCGCAGGCACTGGAAGACAGGTACAGTAGAACCAAGGCCACATAGAAGCTGCCTATATATTACTCTTTCCTCAGGAACTTTCAAAGCAGTCTCATGTCTGTAGAGGGCATTGCAGGAGGATATACTCTTGACCCTTGGGAATCTGCGAGTACAGTGGGAGGACAATCTGGGGTCTCTGTAACAGAAAGAGACTGGGAGGCCAACCTTGAAAGAGTCCCCAAGGTACCCAGAAATGCCTTATTCAAACGTATTAATTATTACATATGCCACAGAGCATACCTCACTCCAGGGCAAACTAATAAATACTTCAACACAACTGAAGCAGCTTGCACATGATGCGAAGAAGCAGGGGCCGAGTTTTTACATATGGTATGGACTTGCTTCTCATTAACTGAATACTGGGAGTAAATAACAATGGCCATTGTTGGCATTGTGGAGAAGGACATCCCCTTCTCCCCTGGCCATTGCCTGTCATGCTAGTTCCCACACCTCCAAACCAAGGCCACTAGCAAATTTTAAGACCTGGCTTTCCTGTTGGCAAAAAAGAGAGATCCCTAGACACTGGAAGGTCCCAGGGGGACCCCGGTAACTGCATAGAGATGAGAGCTGGAGAAGGTGGGGGTGGGGGGTATGAGGGAAGTGTGTTGAGAGAGGAAAGAAGGGGACTAGGCGGGGTATAAGGAAAGTATGTTGAGAGAGGCAAGAATGGGAATAGAATCCCTAGAAGTAGCCCGGGCCTGGGAGACACTAATGGATAGCCTAAAGGACCCAGAGCCCTCCACCTCTGAACCTTCATTCAGTGGATCACCTGCACCTGTCACTCCCTAGCATTTGAGGCATATTCAGAAATTGGCCCAATAATCCCGAGCTTATCACACGGTTTGGTGCGAAGAAAGACAATAGGTTACGCAAGATTGACTCCCTCTAATAATATCAAGGCTTCAAGCTAACAACATCAGTGATGTGGCCTGCTTGGCCACTGAAAACAAAATGTAGGCGAATGCATGACTTACAGTCCTAAAAGGCCTGTAGGGAAATTCAGCATTTTTCCAACACACCATGAACTGTGTCTGGGAAAAGGTGCGAAGCAGTGTCAGAATAATAAATGTCACAGACACACTCACATCTGCCTTTCAGAGACACTTGCCTCTTGGAAAATCTCACAATCTCCTCATTAACCAACCTGCTGCTGAGCATCAGTGGCTCTACTCGGTCATATATATGAGGTGCTAACAAGTGTTTGGTCTAGCTTGTTTCGGGCTAGGGTCTTTGTTGTAATGACCGTATGTTGGGTGATATTGTTGGTTGCAACATAAAAAATGCATATGGCCACCAAAATGTATGCAGACAACACCCAGACGTGCATGCATGCACGTGCACACACACATACATTCACATAGCCAACATAACCAGAGATACACATGCAGCCACAAAAATGGCCACATGCAATCACTGATGAATGTTGGATGAATGCATTGATGGATTGACGGATTTGTGGTTGCATACAAAGATGAATAGATAGTTTGATGGCTCTGAACGCATACAGTGTGTGATCAGCGGATGGATGGGTGGGTGTGAGTTAATTTGTGGATGAAAGCAGGTGTGGGTGGATCAATAAATTCTCATTTTTGGTGAATGAATATGTGTTTGGGTGAGGATGGAGCAGACACATAGGTGTGGGTAGATGCTTTTGGACGTTCTGTGAGTGAAAAGATAGCTAGAGGAGCACATAGTTGAAAAATCGATTAGACAATGATGGATAGGTGAGAGTAGCATGGACTGATGGCTGTGGGTGGACAGGAGCGTCCATAGGTGTGGGTAGACGGATGTGGTTAGGCAGAATCAATAAGAGAGCCAGAGGATGAGAAGCGCTATACAATAGGGTACCAGCCAGAGGGAGTCACAGGAATGAGAAGCTGTCACTCATGGGATCACAAGGAAAGTCAGTGAGCGAGACGTTGAGGGGACCACCAAAGGCATAGTAGCTAGAGGTGGGAAAGGGGTTACATGAAAGTGTGTTAGCCTAAAGGTGGTGCACGAGAGGGTGTCCATCACAAAAAGACCTGAGGCATGGGAGGCTGTCAGTCATTGGGGCACAGGAGGCTGTCTATCAGAATCGGAAGTGAAACATTAAAATGTGTCAGATGAAGTGGGGCATGAGAGGGTGTCACGTGAGACATCTGCCTCCTGTGCTTCAAAGGGAGACCTGGGGCTGATGAATCAGCCTCCCTGCAGCTCCCCTGACACTGACTCAAACCAGGATGCTGAGTGCTTCAGGAAAGGGATGATTCTGAGATTTTCCCTTCCTACGACCTGTATTTTTCTACAGGACCAATAACTGGCTAATCCGAACGAATGCATATACTTCTCAGCTTTCCCTAGCCCCGCCCTCCTATCTTCCACAATAATAATATACTCAAAACACACTCAGATAAAGCATACCTTTGCCCTTCCCCTTCTGTCTAACCCTCTTTATAATTTCTATCCTAGAACCCTATGTGTTTTGCCTCCCATTTCCTTGAGGAGAACAGCACTCTGGACCCATCACAATCCGGATTCCGCAGCAACCACAGCACCGAAACTGCCCTCATCGCCGCCACCGACGACATCAGCACCATACTGGACAACAGCTAAACAGCGGCCCTCATCCTCCTGGACCTCTCAGCCGCATTCAACACCGTCTGCCACCACACCCTACGCACACACCTCAACAACGTAGAATCCGCAACAGAGCCCTGGACTGGATCACCTCCTTTCTCACCGGCGGAACTCAGAGAGTCCGCCTCCCTCCATTGCACTCTGAAGCCACCAAAATCATCTGCGGCATACCCCAGGGTTCATCCCTCAGCCCGACCCTCTTCAACATCTACATGGCTCCGCTCGCTTACACCGCCCGATCTTACAATCTCAACATCATCTCATATGCCGATGACACCCGGCTGATCCTCTTCCTCACCAAGGACACCTCCAAGACCAACCTCCACGAAGGAATGAAGGCCATTGCCGAATAGATGAAGAACAGCTGCCTTAAACTTAATTCCTACAAGACTGAGGTCCTCATCTTCGGCTCCACCCCCTCCTCATGGGACAACTACTGGTGGCCTGCCACACTGGGAACCGCACCAGCACCCACCAACCACGCACACAACCTGGGATTCATCCTGGACTCCTCACTATCTATGAACCAGCAAGTCAACACTAGCTCCTCCTCCTACTTCAACACCCTTCGCATGCTTCGGAAGATCTACAAATGGATCCCCACTGAAACCAGAAAAGTCACCCAAGCCCTCGTATGAAGCAAACTGGACTACGGCAATGCCCTCTATGCAGAAACCACGGCCAAACTCCAAAAACGACTGCAATGCATTCAGAACGCCTCCGCACGCCTCATCCTGGACATCCCCTGCCACTGCCACTGCCACATCACAGCCCACCTGAGAGACCTGCATTGGCTCCCCATCAACAAGAAAATCACCTTCAAACTCCTCATCAATGCTCACAAGGCACTGCACAACACCGGACCAGAATACCTCAACAGACAGCTCTCCTTCTACACCGCGACCCAACAGCTTCGCTCCACTGACCTTGCCCTCGCCACCATCCCACAAATCTGCAGAACAACCACCGGCGGCAGATCATTCTCGCATCTCGCCGCCTAGACTTGGAACACTCTTCCCACCCACCTGCGTCAGGCCAAGGACCTCCTTACCTTCAGGAGACTTCTCAAGACTTGGCTATTCTAGCAGTAGCAGCACCCACCAACACCTTTAGACCCTCACGGGTGAGTAGTGCGCTTTAAAAATTCCCTAATTGATTGACTGATTGATTATATAACCCAGTTTGATTCTTCCACTTTGGAATAAAAAGTTTGTTATGTTTAACCGTTCACAAGCACTTAATCTTCTTCACTTTCCAGTGTGACTCACATTTGAAGTGCTTCATGCCTGTGACTTCACAAGAAAGAGTATTCTCAATCGTTTTAAAGTAGTGCTTTCTATTTATTACATTAATATCCAGTAATTTGACAAATTCCAAATTTGAAATAGCTCCAAGCTTCCAAGCTACAAAGGGGTGGTACAAGTGATGGCTGAGAGAAAACCTTTGTCCAAAAAGCAAAGCTGAATAAATACATCGTCTTCATAGATTAATTGACCCTGAACCTATTCACTACAAAACAAGTTAACATGGAGTTATACAAAAGGAATGTTGTAATATTTTAACTTTTTTCAATATCTTTATTGCATTTTATATAATCGTGGTAGAATTCATAAAGTTAACACATTTGTCATCCAGTAGTTTCTTGTTGTGCCAGGAGGAAGCCAGAGATCACACAATCGACTGTGGTTCTATAGCCGCAGGATACCTGTTCGCTGGGATCTTCCCCCACCCTGCTCCTCCCAATTCTTAGATGAGACCAGGTGTGCAGTCTAATAGGAGTCAAACAGTGGCCAATTGTGAATCAGTGATACAAATTTTACTTACCAGCTCACTTGTCTATCCATAGTACAGTATTATATACAGTGTATTCACCAGTGGGAGCAAGCAGTTGGAATCAACAATACATAGAAAGGATAATATAAGAATATAAAAAAATAAAGCGTACAACCTATATCTGTCCTTCCACCCCCCCCCCCATTGTGTGTGTGTGTGTGTGCTGTTGTGTCTTAGTTCATTACTCTTCTATCTCATAGGGTTATTACGAATCTCATTTAAGGTTTCTCTATGAGTGGAAAGGTTACCGCTTGTCATCACCTTAGGATAGTCCCTTGATTGTTCCTACACCGCGATATCTGGTTCACTTTCTGTGGATGGTGACTAGGTATAGAGGGAAAGGATTAAAATCCCAATTACGTATTGCCTGCCTAAGGTGGAGCATATGCATTCAAGGAGGCAAATATTCTGTGTGTGCCTCAAGCTTGTCTAGGTAGGTGTCCCAGTTCCTCAATGGGTCAGGCCGTTCTCCCCTCATACGCAGACGTTTGTGGACCATTAAATCTGCTGATGCCCATCGAAGCATATCTGCCCTCCAACGCATAAGCAGAGGTGCCGTGGCTGATTTCCAGGTCATAGTAATGCAATGTTTGGCCTGTATTAATGCCAGATTTTTGAAATCGCAACAGGCTCTTATGTTTTTAGTGATCTGCCCTGTATCAAGTAGGCACCTAAGTGGCTCAGGTGGGAGCAAGCTACCTGTCACCTTCGACACCATAGTCAGCACCTGTTCCCAAAGGGGTGTATTATTGAGCAAGACCACACCATATGAAAGAAGTCATCTGACTTACATCTTGGACAGATGTTAGAGGCACCCGGGAACATCTTGCTGTTTCTGTGTGGGATAAGATGTGCATGATGTAGGTAGCAAAACTGTATAAGGGGAAACAGTGCATTTTGCGTCACCAGTTTAAGCAATTTCAAACACTGGGCCCACTGTTTGTCTGTAATGTCCCTTTCAAGTACCTATTTCCATGGAGTTTCACCCGTTCCCCGAACCGGGGTTCCCGCAATGCGGAGTATAAGTGTGTAATAGCTTGTAAGATGTTTCCTCCTGTCAGTGCTGCTCCCCCTTCACAGGGGGTTGCTCCTCGTCAGGTCTCCTTGTAAGATTTTAACTTATGTTGAAAGAAAACCTTAGTAATTCACTGAAAAATCACTATAAGTTAAAAACCATAAAATCAGGGAAATTCGCCAGTTATGCAGAACTTACATATTAGATATGCTTGATGAATCTCCAGGAAACTTTTGTAAAAAAATGCCCCAGAGATTTCAGATGTCAACAGTGATCTAATATGTGAGGTCATAAGCAGTACAGCACAGCAGGGCAAGTTATACTAATGTCAGTTATGTATAACTGGGGTTTTCCCTAGTTGCATGGTTTTTAAAGTGAATAAGAGTGAAAGATGAGGAATCCTTGACTAAACTCAACCTGGTAACAATGCTCCTAAGGCATTAAACTAGGGTGAAGAATAGTTTGCTCATCTGGCTTGGTGAATGTGGTTTTACACAGGATGTACCCTGCAACACACTCAGGTAAATCTGAGATCGAAGTTCTATGATGCAAGCCACAGTCATAAGAATACCTAACAAAATTGAACAAGACTGTAAATATGTAATTGTGAGTAAACCCACCAGAAGGTAACAATTCAATGTATCAGTTTTGTAGGCTGATGATATATTTGGGCAGAAGTTTGACAAGATCAAAGCATAGCACAATGTGAAACCATGTGAATGGATAAAGCGATCAACCATCTCGGACACTGGCACTGCGAGAAAAGAAAACTAATGCGATCTGTGTCCATGAAAGATGAAAGGACTGTAGTGGAACCAATACATATGGCAAAACAAACTTTCATTTTGAACAAATGGGGCAACCCAGTACAGTGTGACCTGAGTAAGTGAATAATGTAACAGAAAAATGTTTTAGTCCCTCTGGGGGAAGGATATGAATTAACCTCCACGATAGTGGTTGAACCAGAAAGAACTTTCTGTACCGATGAGTTTTGTGAGTAATATATCACATTTATTAGAAACTTAAATTTCATAATTTAAAGTAAAGTCATCGAGGTGCTCCTGTATAACGGTGCAATGTGAGTAAATTATGTGTTAGTATAAGTGTTGCAGTGCTATTTGCAAGAAAATTAAAACGCAGGACCATCGGAGCATCTCTTGTAGAACACTGAGGGGGTCATTCTGACCCTGGCGGTCGGTGATAAAGCGGCGGCCAACCTGCCAACAGGCCGGCGGTCAAAAAAATACAATTCTGATCCTGGCGGGAACAGCCAACACAGCCCGCCGCATTAACACTCCGACCGCCACGGCGGAACAAACAAACAGCGCGGCGGTCACCGCCAACAGCCAGGCGGCAGACAATGTACCGCCCACCCTATCACGACCCACCAATCCGCCACCTTTTCCGGGACGGGAGCCCCGCCGATAAAAACACGGCGGAAACAGACATTTTCAATGGAAAACGCTCACCTCGACACACTCCACGCGGAATCCGGACAGCATGGAACCCGAATTGAACATCATACCTGCTCTCGTCTACCTGCTCATCTACCACAAGTACGAACTCCGGCGCAGACGTCAACGGTGAGTACTGCACCTACGACACACGGGAGGGGGGAGGAAGAAAGGTTATGGGCATACACATATGCGACCCCGCCACCCCCCCAATATGTACACACCAATGCAGAGCAGGAAGTCACAGTGACACCACACAAAGACCCTTTAAAAATACAATGACACAACCAAATTTGGAATAAATTTTCATGTACAAAAAAAGCACCTTGAAATAATTGAGCAACCGTGAAAAATATTTACAAAAACCAAAAAGATATACACATCAGTGTATCACTGAAGTAACAAGTCCTGCACATCCTACGAATCTAACATGTCCGTGGGCCAAGGTTCTGCGAAACAAGGGCAAAGCCCACACACGAGACCTGAGTCCTTTGGAGAGAACACTGCAGGGGCATCCGATGTCAAAACTACAGGCACCTCAGGGGGAAGGGAAGGGGGGGCCACCACAGCCACATGAGTCCACGACGCCAGATCCACGAGGAGCCACCATGCCCACTGTACCATCCTGGGGAGTGCAAAGCCACAGTCTCTCAAGTCTCTGCAGTGGGTGGGTTGCCCACTGTGCCATCCTGGGGAGTGCAAAGCCACAGTCTCTCAAGTCTCTGCAGTGGGTGGGTTGCCCACTGGACCATCCTGGGGAGTGCAAAGCCACAGTCTCTCAAGTCTCTACAGTGGGTGGATTGCCCACTGGACCATCCTGGGGAGTGCAAAGCCACAGTCTCTCAGGTGGATTACAGAGTCCACTGGTCAAGGAGGAGGCATGGTGGGCACAGTGAACCATAAACAGTGCCTGAGACGGCTGGACCCAGCGCAGCGGTGCATGACATGGCGATGTCCAGCGGAGCGGTGCTTGAGACGGCGGGGCCCAGCGGAGCGGTGCTTGAGACGGCGGGGCCCAGCGGAGCGGTGCTTGAGACGGCGGGGCCCAGCGGAGCGGTGCTTGAGACGGCGGGGCCCAGCGGAGCGGTGCTTGACAGGAAGGGCCCAGCGGAGCGGTGCTTGAGACGGCGGGGCCCAGCGGAGCGGTGCTTGACAGGAAGGGCCCAGCGGAGCGGTTCTTGACAGGAAGGGCCCAGCGGAGCGGTGCTTGAGACGGCGGGGCCCAGCGGAGCGGTGCTTGACAGGAAGGGCCCAGCGGAGCGGTGCTTGACAGGAAGGGCCCAGCGGAGCGGTGCTTGAGACGGCGGGGCCCAGCGGAGCGGTGCTTGACAGGAAGGGCCCAGCGGAGCGGTGCTTGAGACGGCGGGGCCCAGCGGAGCGGTGCTTGACAGGAAGGGCCCAGCGGAGCGGTGCTTGACAGGAAGGGCCCAGCGGAGCGGTGCTTGAGACGGCGGGGCCCAGCGGAGCGGTGCTTGACAGGAAGGGCCAAGCGGAGCGGTGCTTGACAGGAAGGGCCCAGCGGAGCGGTGCTTGAGACGGCGGGGCCCAGCGGAGCGGTGCTTGAGACGGCGGGGCCCAGCGGAGCGGTGCTTGACAGGAAGGGCCCAGCGGAGCGGTGCTTGACAGGAAGGGCCCAGCGGAGCGGTGCTTGACAGGAAGGGCCCAGCGGAGCGGTGCTTGACAGGAAGGGCCCAGCGGAGCGGTGCTTGACAGGAAGGGCCCAGCGGAGCGGTGCTTGAGACGGCGGGGCCCTGTTCAGCGGTACCTGTCTTCACGGCGGGGCCCTGTTCAGCGGTACCTGTCTTCACGGCGGGGCCCTGTTCAGCGGTACCTGTCTTCACGGCGGGGCCCTGTTCAGCGGTACCTGTCTTCACGGCGGGGCCCTGTTCAGCGGTGCTCTTCTGCACGGCGGGGCCCTGTTCAGCGGTACCTGTCTTCACGGCGGGGCCCTGTTCAGTGGTACCTGTCTTCACGGCGGGGCCCTGTTCAGCGGTACCTGTCTTCACGGCGGGGCCCTGTTCAGCGGTACCTGTCTTCACGGCGGGGCCCTGTTCAGCGGTGCTCTTGCAGTATGTCAAGGGAGTCATACCTGGCCTGGACACCCTGCTCACTCGCCCTCCGACCGTGCTGTGTCAGGCCCCTTCGGGGAGTGAGTCCTGGGCCCTTTGGTGTCGTCCCTTGCAGCCGGGATGGGGCTTGTGGGGCCCTCCTGCTCCGCGCTCCTGGTGGTTGTCCTCTCCGCCCTGCTGTCCTTCCGCTCCTTAGATGGGGCTCTCGGGCACTTGCCTCCCCTGGCTGCTGTGGCCGGTGAAGTGGCCGGAGTCACCTCCTTGGGGGCAGCCGTCTCTGTCCGCTCACGGCGGCCCTTCAATTTCCGGGTCCTCTTGCCTGGGGGGGGGCTGGCTGTCCCCTTGCTGCTCACCGAAGTGTTACTGCCGCCAAAGGGTGGACTCCACATGCCATGCACCACTTGCATTGTAGTAGTTGGGCTGGTGGTGGCTGAGGTGCCCTTGGGACTTTTCCCAGTTGGAGGGGGTGGGTCGGGGGAGGGAAAGAGGTCAAAACTGGAGAGGTAATTTTTCTTGGGACCAAGGTAAGGGGTAGGAGTAGTGGTGAGAGAAGTGGAGGAAGAGGATGTGGTTGTATGAGAGCCAGGTGTGCTGTCCTTGGGTGCAGGTGACTGGGACGTAGGCTGTGGTGAGGTGGTTGGCTGTTGTTTGGGTGTCTGCCTGCGTTTATGTGTCTTGGAAGAGGGGGTGACAGACACAGTGGGAGAGGACACAGGGGACGTGTAAATGCCAGTGGGGGTGGTGACTGCAGGTGTGCGGACTGTAGTGGAGGGTTTGCTGGTGGTGGAAGAACTGGCTGATGTTGGGGTGCATGCAGGTGTGAGTGTAGACGTCACAGGGAGGGAGGAGGGAGACGAGGAGGACGGGGACACGGAGGTGGTAGTGACTGTTGATATGTCTGCATCTGTGTGTTGCTTGGGTGAATGCTTGTGTTTTCTGTGGTGCTTATGTTTGGATGAGCTGGCCTTGGGTGTTGAGGTGTGTGCAGGCTGGTCTGATGGTGTGTATGGGATAGGTTGAGGTACAGGAGACAGAGAAAGGGTGGAGGCAGATAGAAGAGGGAGACTGGAGACAGGGACAATGGCTGCCGTCAGTGCTGAGGCCAGAGCAGTGAACGCTCGTTGATGGGCAGCCTGACCCGAATGAATGCCCTCCAGGTAGGCATTGCTCCGATGCACCTCCCTTTCCACCCCCTGGATGGCATTCAGAAGGGTAGTCTGCCCAACAATGAGCGTCCTCACCAGGTCAATGAGCTCCGCACTGAGGGCAGCAGGGGTAACAGAGGCAGGGGCTGAGGTGCCTGGGGCGAAGGAGACGCGCGCCTTCCTGGCCGAGCGGCCACGGAGCGAAGACTGAGGGGCTGCTGGGAGGGCGGTGCTGGTGCGCTGGGTGGCGGCTGTACCTGTTGTTGCGGGGGGCACAGATGGTGCCGCCCCCGCTAGGGAGCTCCCAAACGAGGACGTGTCCGTGTCGCTGGTGTCTCCACCGGCCCCCGTTGTGGTGCTCCCCTCGCACTCCGGATCACTGGTGCCCTCGGTGTCTGTGTCAGTGCCCACCGGGGCCTGGTGACCTGCAGCTCCCTCCTGCTCCGACGCCAAATCTCCTCCGCCTGATGATGCTAAAACACAAGAAGACAAAGATTTAGGGTGGGGGGAGAAATGAAACAAAGTTGAGTGCATGCCTTAGCAATACCCTTTGCGGAGAGGACAGACACAGGTGCCTCGTGCACTAAGTCGCGAACTTGGGGTACACTACTCAGTACTTCTGACTAGGCAAACAGGTCTAGGGACAACACACGCGCACATGTGTGATGCTGGAGCATGGGTAGCTGCACTTGGCACCCTACAGAGGTGGGGGGCGGGGGCACAGGGCCATGCCTAAGGGAGCGGACTACACTACAGAGAGCGCCCGGGCCTAATGTCACCCACAGCCCTCCTCCCCCACCCAGACGCCTCCAATGCGCATACAGATAGGAGAATGTGCGGATACTCACCCCCTTGTGTCTGCTGGGCTGTCCTCAAGCGCCCATCCAAATTAGGGTAGGCCACCGCCAGGATCCGGGACATCAGGGGGGTCATGGTGCGACTGGCACCCCTCCTAGGTCGGGAGGCCATCCCCAGCAGTGTTTCTGCGGTCTTCCTCTTTCCGCGGCGGATGTCCTCCCACCTCTTGCGGCAGTGGGTGCCCCGTCTGTTGTGGACCCCCAAGTTCCGGACTTCCTCGGCGATGGCACGCCAAATATCGATTTTCTGGTGGGCGCTCACCTGTTTGACATGTACAGGGTGGGAAAGAGAAACCGTCACATATCTGCATGTTTGGAGTACATGCCCCCCCCTCCCCAACCTTGTCATGGTTCCCATTCTCTCATCTGTCGTGCGTTGCACTCCCCATTCCCTCCACACCCCACCAACTTACATCCCCCCCCCCTCCACACAGGCATAACCCATTCAATGTGCACTGAGTGTACTCACCTGTTGGTCTGGAGGACCGTAGAGTTGCGCATACTGGGGGAGGACCCCGTCCACGAGCTTCTCCAACTCTTCTGAACTGAAGGCGGGGGCCCTTTCACCAGTAGCAGCAGCCATTGTCACTTCCAGACCGAGTTCACAGCAGCACTTGCAGTATAGGTCCTCTCCTGTGGATGATCAGGTCTCGAATGATTGAGCAGATAGAAAATGGCGGTCACGCCCGTGGCGGTGCGTACCGCGGCGGTGCGTCCCGCGACCGCCGGCGCACATCGTCATTGGCTCCTGAAACCCATAGGCTTCAATGTTAACCAATGCGTCTTCGCACAGCGGTCTTCGACCGCCTACCGCCACGGTGCGCCCCGCCAGCGCAGTGACCTCACATCCCATTGTCCCACTTCACAGGTCAGGCATCGGCCATTTCAAGGGCCCACATGGCTTAATTTCTAATGCGTCACACAGGCCTAGGCCTTGCAATGGCACACATACAAACATATCAAACCATACATTTACCTGTACTGTGCAAGCTGTGTTGTACGTACCTGTGAGTGGATTGACTCTGTACTCCATATTCTCCTTCCTAGGCACCGTCCGCTGGGACTAGCGATGAGAAGGAGGAATCCTCGCGTGTACCGGCCGCTGGTGGACCTGTCCACAATGGAAGAACGCAACATAATACTACGATACCGACTTGACCGAGCCTCCATCCATGAACTGTGTGCCCAGCTGGAGCCAGCCCTGATGTCCCCCATCCGCCAACCCACAGGAATTCCCCCTCTAGTGCAGGTTCTGTCTGTCCTCCATTTCTTTGCAACTGGCTCATTTCAGACAACAGTGGCCATGTCATCTGGGATGTCTCAGCCTATGTTTTCCAAGATCTTATCCAGAGTGTTGTCTGCCCTGATGAAACTCATGCGGAGCTACATCATTTTCCCAGAGGAGGGTGATTTGCCTACAGTGAAAGCTGATTTCTATGCCCTTGGACACATCCCCAACATCATTGGTGCAATTGATGGGACCCATGTGGCTTTAGTCCCCCCAAATGACGATGAACAGGTGTACAGGAACAGGAAGAATTACCATTCAATGAATATCCAGGTGGTCTGTTTGGCTGACCAGTACATCTCCCATGTAAATGCCAAGTTCCCAGGGTCAGTGCATGACGCGTATGTTATGCGAAATAGCAGCATTCCCTATGTGATGGAACAGCTACAGAGACAGCGTGTGTGGCTAATAGGTGACTCTGGTTACCCCAACCTGCCGTGGCTATTGACCCCAGTGAGGAATCCCAGGACCAGGGCAGAGGAACGGTACAATGAGGCCCATGGGCGTACTAGGAGGGTGATTGAGCGAACCTTTGGGCTCCTGAAGGCCAGGTTTAGGTGCCTGCATATGACAGGTGGATCCCTAATGTACTCACCAAAGAAGGTGTGCCATATCATCGTGGCGTGCTGTATGCTCCACAACCTGGCTTTGCGACGCCAGGTGCCTTTCCTGCAGGAGGATGGTCCAGATGGTGGTGTTGTAGAAGCCGTGGAGCCTGTGGAGAGTGAAGAGGAGGAAGACTCTGAGGACGACACAGACAATAGGGACAGAGTGATACAACAGTATTTCCAGTAACACACAGGTAAGAATCACCCACGCCATTTCACAATTGCTTATAGCCTCCTGCATCTGTACTTTCTGTAGTTCCCCACAGATGTTTTTCATTTATTTTTGCCTTTCCCTTCCCTTCTCAGTGCTGTCTGACTCAGTACCTGACTTCTGCTTGGTTCGCCCATGAAATACAGCGTATTGACATTGGTATGTTGTCATGACTAATTGACAGAACAGAAATCGAACAGTAATATGTAATACATTTGTCAATAATACAGCATGACTCAAAACAGATTTGTGTGCAAAATGTGATTTATTTACAGTGCTAGATATCGGTACATGTGATTCTAAGGGTGATGGGTGGGGGTGGAGGAATATCCATGGCAGAGTCCAGTTCTCAGTCTCACAGGTGCATTGTCCTTTTGCCTGTGGAAGGATGGAGCATAGGCAGTTCATGGTTGGACAGGGTGGCAATGTGGGACAGTGGGAAGACTTGAGGGGGTATGTCCTGCTGGCGGGGGTCTTGACATCCTACTCTGTCTTTTTTTTTGGTCTCAGGCTCCTCTTACGGGGTGGTTGTTCTTCAGCAGGAGGTGGGGTTCTGGGGGGCTGTCGAGGTGTTGGGACCTCCTGTCCACTAGCGCCGGCGGAGGTGGTAGGCTGTTCCTGGTCCGGGCTAGTGACAGGGGCCCTGTGTGGTGCACCATGGTCCCGCAACGCGTCCTCTATCCTGTGGAGGGCCAGGACGATGGTCCCCATTGCGGTCCCGATGATTCTCAGCTCCTCCCTGAACCCCATGTAGCGTTCCTCCTGCTGTGCCTGGATCTCAGTGAACCTGGCCAGTACCGTCGCCATCGTTTCTTGGGAGTGGTGGTATGCCCCCATGATGGTGGTGAGGGCCTCTTGGAGAGTGGGTTCCCTGGGCCTCTCCTCCCCCCCCTGTCGCACAGCAGCCCTCCGAGCTGCCCGGTTTCCCCCGGCCTCTGTCCCCTGGACGGTGTGCCCGCTACCACTGCCCCCAGGTCCCTGTTGTTGTTGGGGTTAGCCTGGGTGCCCTGTAGTGGCAGACACACCGCTGATTGAGCTGTCCTAGAGACAGAGGCATGGGCCCGCTGGGTGGGAGCTGTGCTGGTGTTGGCAGAGGGGGTCGGGTCTGGTGTGGCCTGTGGCTGCCTGAGGGGAACCGACTGCCCAGAGGTCCCCGATGGTCCGGGCTGGTCATCAGGTTCACTGTCGACAGAGCTGCTATCCTCAGTGTGGGCCTGTTCCGGTGGTGGGATGGACACTTCTGGACCCTCCTGGCTGGTGTGTTGTCGTTCGGGTCCTGCATGGGGTAAGAGAGTTTGGTTATTGTTTCTGTGTGTATAATAGCGTGCGTGTTATGGGTGCCCTTGTCCCCCAGTGCAGGCATTCCCTTGAGGGAGGTGTTGTGAGGGTAGTTAGTGGGGGGGGGGGGGTTAGTGCAGTGGTCATGCTTAGGTGATGGGTGCCCATGATTTGTGTTGGCATGCAGGAGTTGGTGTTGGGATGGGTGGGTTGTGCTGGTGAGACATTGTCAGGGAGGATGTGTGCTGGGGGGTTGGGGGTGAGGGTGGGGGTGTGGGTTGGCATGCTGGTGGGGTGGGGGGGATATAGTAGTTGAGATTGGACTTACCAGAGTCCATTCCTCCGGCTACTCCTGCGAGGCCCTGAGGATGCAGGATGTTCAAGACGTCTTGCTCCCACGATGTGAATTCGGGAGGGGTGGGTGGGGGTCCGCCGCCAGTCTTCTGGACCGCGATGTTGTGCCTGGAGACCATTGATCGGACCTTCCCCCGTAGGTCGTTCCATCTTTTGCGTATGTCCTCCCTATTCCTGGGATGCTGTCCCACCGCGTTGACCCTGTCCACGATCCGCTGCTATAGCTCCGCCTTCCTAGCTATACTGGTGTGCTGCACCTGCGAGCCGAAGAGCTGGGGTTCCACTCTTAGGATTTCCTCCACCATGACCCGGAGTTCTTGGTCCGAAAAGCGTGGGTGCCTTTGGGGTGCCATGGGGTGGTGTGGGTGAGGTGTGGGGTGGTGTATGTGATGATGAGTATGTTGGTGAGTGGTGCTTTGTGCTACTATGTGGTGTGTGTGATGGTGTAGTGTGCCTCAGTGTGTCTTGCTTTGGATTGTCTGCTGTGTCTCTCTCTCCTTCTCCCAGTAATTATGGTCGCAGGGGTTTGTGGGTGATGTGGGTGTGTGTTTTATAGTTGGTTGATTGTGTGGGAGTGGTGTGTGTATGTGTATCAGGTGTGTGTATTTCAAATTGTCCAATGTGGCTGTGTTTTGGTGATGTGTGTGTATTCTGACCGCCGCGGTGTGTACTGCCAATGGAATACCGCGTTTGAATGACCGCCGTGTGGATTCGTGGGTCGTAATGGCATGGGCGTATTTCTGTTGGCGTGACGGTGGAGGTTTGGTCATCTCCAGTTTATCGCTGCCCGCTGATGTGGCGGGCTGCAGTGGAGGACGGAATTTTGGAGGTGTGGCCGTTGTGGGTCAGAATGACCGTGGCGGTTAACCGCGGCCGCAGCGGTGTTATGGCGGTCTTCTGACCGGCGGTAAGGGCCTTTTACCGCCGAGGTCAGAATGACCCCCTGAGTATTTTCTTTCATGTGTTACAAAAATAAAAGGTACTTTATTTTGGTGACATAAAACCAAAAATACCATAGAGACTATACTTCCAAAGTAGAATGCTAAAGTTGGTCCCCCACCTAGGTAAGTGTAGTGTGTAGAGGCAGAGCTGGGAGTACTAGAAAGCCCAAAGGTAAGTACCACAACCCACCCCAGTGACCAGGAAAGCAGGAGTAAATCACAGTAACTTTCCCAGAACACACCCAGAAACGAGAAGAATTATGCAAAACCCAGAAGAGACTGCAAGACACCAACAGTGGATTCCTGGACAGGAAGACTTGTGGAAGAAGGGTAACAAGTCCAAGAAGCACAGAAGAGTCCAGTAAGAGCAGGAACCCCTGTTAATCTGGATGACGGTTCGAAAGTAGAACCACCAGTGGAGAAGAAAAGTCAGTACTGCACCAAAGAAGATGAAGTCGCTTTCCTGGAAGGTGAAAGTGGTGTCCTACGCTGGATGGAGGATTGCAGTTGGGATTGCGTCGTCAGGTTCCACCAACAAGCCTTGGCACAAGCAAAGCTCATGGTTAGTGGAAAATGGCACTGCCAAGGACCAGGTGGACTCTACCCAGAAGGGGAATTTAGGGACGACCCTCAGTGACACAGAGAGCCCACAGAACACCAGGCAGCACACACAGGAGTCCCACAGGATGAGGACAAGAAAGTTGCAGAAGAGGCCCATGCAGCTCTACGACAAAAGCTCTCACACTGCTGGAGAACCACTCAGGAAACTGTGCGTCGCAGGATAGAGTGCTGGGGGCCGGAGCTACAAGGTGCATGAAGGACTTGGAGAAAGGATGCAAACAAGCCTTGGCAGCTCAAAAGACACAGTGCATGGGGGTACTGTCTTGCGTGGGAAGACAAGGTCTTATTTCCACTAAAGTGTGACAGCTGGAAGAGAAGACCATCAGGACCACTTCAGTCCACCACCCGTGATGCAGGATCCATGCAGCTCAGCAGGAGAGGGGATCCACGCAGCCAGTCGTCAACGCAGTTGGTACCTGCAGAGGCAGGGGTGTGACTCCTTCACCCCAAGGGAGATTCCTTCTTCCTTATGAAGCAGGCTGAAGACGGGCTGGCTTCAGAGGATGCACGACTATGAAACTGTTGCAGTTGCTGGCAGGAGCCGGAGATGCAATGTTGCAGGAGGCATCTTGCTTCTTTGTTGCAGCTTGTAGGTTTCTGGAGGTCCGGATGCAGTTTCTTCAGTGAGAAGTCGAAGAGGAGGATGCAGAGGATTTCTGCTGGAGTCTTGCAACCCGAATCTGAGGAACCACCCAAAGGAGAGACCCTAAATAGCCCTGAAAGGGGGATTGGTCACCTAATCAGGTAAGCACCTATCAGTGGAGGGCTCTGACGTCACCTTCTGGCACTGGCCACTCAGATGCTTCAAGAGTTCCCTGCCAACCTCTAATCCAAGATGGCGAAATCCAGGGACCCTCTGGAGGAGCTCTGAGCACCACCCCTGGGGTGGTGATGGACAGTGGAGTGGTCACTCCCCTTTCCTTTATCCAGTTTCTCACCAGAGCAGGGACTGGGGGTCCCTGAACTGGTGTTGACTGGGTTTTGGAAGGAGGGCACCAAATGTGCCCTTCAAAGCATTTCCAGTGGCTTGGGGAGGCTACCCCTCCCCAGCCGGTAACACCTATTTCCAAAGGGAGAGGGTGTAACACCCCTGTCCCAAAGGAAATCATTTGTTCTGCCTTCCTGGGCTTGAGCTTTTCAAGCAACAGGAGGGAAGAAACCTGGCTGTGAGGTGGCAGCCGCTGGGGCTGCCTGGAAAACCTCAGAAGGCTGAAATGGCAATACTGGGTGTCCTCTAAGGAGCCCCCAGAGTGCATGGAATCATACAACCAATGCTTGCAAAAGCCTTGGGGTATAATTCCAACATGCTTGATACCAAACATGCCTATGTTCGGAGTTACCATTATGTAGCCAGACAAGATAGGTAGTGACCTATGTCCAGTACAGGCATAAAAAGACGTTCGCGCACTCACAAAGTCTGGGAAAATGGGCCTGGAGTTTGTGGGGGCACGTGTGCTAGTGCAGGGGTGCCCTCACACAGGTATTTTGCACCCTGCCCTCAGGGCTGGAGGGCCTGCTATAGGGGTGACTTATAAGTGACCTGGTGCAGTGAAAATGGCAGTGAAAGGGTGCTTGCACCTTTTCACCCAGGCTGCAATGGCAGTCCTGCAGAAGCCTTTGCATGGGCGCCCTATGGGTGGCAAAATGTATGTTGCAGCCCATAGGGATCCCCTGGAACCCTAATACCCTGGGTACCTAGGTACCATATACTAGTGACTTATAAGGGGCCCCAGTGTGCCAATTGTGGGTGAAATACAGACTTTTGGGAGAGAGAGCCTAATCACTGGGGTCCTGGTTAGCAGGATCCCAGTGAACACATTCAAACACACTGATGTCAGGCAGAAAATGGGGGTAAACATGCCAAGAAAGAGGGTACTTTCCTACAGGTATCACGTGGTGATATTGGATGCACATAAGCAACATAGAGAATGCACTATGTTTACCATGACCAAGAGCATTGAAAGTTGAAACGTGTTGGTGTTTGTGCATCCCAAGAATTTGGCATTGATCCATTTAAAAGTGAGTCACGTGACCAGCAGCACATCATCGTCGAAGTATGAGTATATATATATATATATATATATATAAAACACCAGTCCTCCAAATGAAAAGAACAGCCCAGACCAGAACCAAAGATTTATTTCAAGAATAACACTAAACGTGTTTCGGCACCATGGCCTTTCTCAGGGCCGAAGGTGCAAAGGTAACATACAGCCATATATAGCATGTTAAATATCAATGAAGAACAATACTATGGCAGCATCGTACAAGGAGTAGCCTAGAGATCCCCCCCATCTCATAGCACATATTTCAGTTTGAAATGTAGATTGGAACGCATATACATGAGACACATTGTTTTTGCATAATGCCCATATTGAGCAATTTGAACATGTGTTAACGCAGTCCTGCTATGGTTAAGAACAACAATAAAATAAATTGAAATAAAATTGTGAAATTGTTATAATGCAAACAATGTGCTTATCAAAATTGCGCGAGCAACGCAAGAGATATTCCCCCATATAGCGCTCTGATCGAACTGGCTCTATAGTAGCGCAAGCATGTTGAATCCCAGGTCATATTGAGTATAATGTGATGCCAGAATAGTGATAAAAGATGGTCATGGATAAATAAACTCACATATTATCTTTAGTGGATAGTCACGCTTTACAACGTAAAAGGACCATATACAGGTTACGGCACCATAGTAAGCACTAGACACGTTTGAAAAACGAGGTATGCAAATGCCCAAATAGTAACATCATTCAAGCCCAGGTGGGCAAAAAGACGGCACAGCAAGGCTTCTGTGCTGAAGTGGGCAAGATAACCAAATACGCATCATTGCAAAAAACACAATAATAAAATATTGGTTATTAGCAAACAGTACGGCTACATCACAGTGTAACAAAAATAAATTCATAGCTCAAGCTGCTCCCAGTACAGACCTGCAGTGCATCCCACACACCTGTATAACGTATAAAACCTAATAAGCAAAGTGTCAGACCACAAATGATATTGACTTGTAAGACACCTGTGAGAGAACCTATAAACCCCCAAGCTTCCACCGCACACAGCCAAAGTCACTGACTCCAAGTCACATATCTGGGTTTAATCTCTCCTTCTTTTGCTCACCATGCCACCCCATGCCACTGGAGTCAAGCTAGCCTGGCTGATGAAGGGTGATACTCTGAAACTAGTCCCAGGAAGCTTGTTTCTGGTCCAGGGAGGACCTGGCCTGGCAGTTCAGTCTGGACAGTTCCCATGGGGAACAGAATCAAGACTGATTTGCATATGGCTGGGTCCAAACTGGGGTGGCATGGTGAGCAAAAGAATAATGGATTAAACGCAGATCTGTGACTGGGGGTGTGTTTGAAAAGTGTCAGCACTCCACCCATCATCCTTTTGTGCTTCTAAAGTTTTCCTAAGTGGGAAGGATATGACCAGACGTGGGCCCCTTGCTCACTGTGCCACTAGATTTAAGCTGGCCTGGCTGATGAAGGGTGATAGCCTGAAACCAGTCCAAGGATGCTTGTTTCTGCTTCAGGGAGGACCTGGCACGACAGTTTGGGCTGGACTGTTCCCATGGTGAACAGGGTCAAGACTGATTTGCATGTGGCTGTGTCCAAACTGAGGTGCCATGGTGAGCAAAAGAACAATGGATTAAACCCAGATCTATGAGCGGGGGTGAGTGTTTGAAAAGTTTCAACACTCCGTCAATCATCATTTGTGTTGTCCCCTAGGGCACCCAGTGACAATGTTGGAGACCATGGGGGGAGCTTGAAATCCCCCTCAGTGCCAGCCGGCTCTCCACCTCCTGTGGGAGCCGGCAATGTTCTCACAGAGATGCGGTCCCAGAGGCAACATTAAGCCCAGGAGGAGGACCCAAGTGCCCCTCTTCAATTTTTGGTATTTCCCTGTGACCAGGCCCACCCGGGGGCTTTAAAACAAAACGAGTGTGATAACCAGCACTGCAAATTTACAGCAACATTGTTTGTAACAAAATGCTTTTTTGCCTTCCGGGGGTCCTCTGGAACCCCAAGAACAAGGCTGTGGGGGCAGGGTATTCCTATCCTGGCCCCTTTTCTTTTTTCACTTTTTTTGTTTAGGGACTCAGTTGAAGCCAGGTCCCAAGGTGGCTGCCAACACGTCCTGGTTGAAGTGTTGGCAGCCAATCAGAGCTGTGCATTTTCTTGTATGAGCTCGTCATTATTTGCAAAGTCGTCTGGAAGGATCTGTGGCCCTAGATATACAAACTTGCTTTCCCTTTAGTATCTTCAAAGCTTCTAGACAGATTTACACCAAATAAGCAAATGTGTAATCTGTGTACTGAAAGCTAGCTTTCTGCCAAATTTGGTGTAATTTTGTCCAGCGGTTAAGGCTATAGTTGTGTTTAAAAGTCCTATGGAAATGAACATAGAAAACACGTTTTTTCATCCTCCCTTTTTTTCAGCCCCCACTTGACGTATCACCCCAAACGTTACATGCGCGACAAGAATCACTGGGGCATTTTTTTACAAAGGTTTCCTGGAGATTCATCAAGCGGTGTCAAAGATATAGACAAGTCACAAAATGCAAAAAAAAATTATATATATATATATATATATATATATATATATATATATATATGGTCCCCACTGGGTAGTTGGAGTTAGGTCAGCTGCATCATAGGAAAAGCGGAATGTGTGTTGCTAGTAACTTTTGGCCCCATTTGATGAATTTTCATGAATCTTTCCAGAAAGGTGCTACATTTTGACTAGTCTGTGCATGGGAAAGTTTCGGGGTGATCGGTCAAGCAGGGGGTTGAGAAAAAAACAAAAAACAAAATGGTGGCCTGGGCCGCTATATTCTATCAATGGGAAGGATGTGCATGGACCCCCTCCCCTAGCCCCCTGAACTTAATGTAAATAGGGTGGGGTGCCGCACGTCTTTCCGTCCCAGGATGGGGGATGAGCGACCCCCTCCCTGAGACATGATGGACCCTGGGAGCCCACCCGTGAGGCTGAAATGAATTAATATGGGAAGGAGGGCCACACAGTCTCCCTCCTGGAATCATCAGGGGCCCGGGAAGCCCACACCTGGGGCTGAAATTTCTCAAAATGAGGAGGTGGAACACACAGCCCTCCTCCCTGAGCCTCTAAAGGTCCAGGGAGCCAACCTCCAGGGCCAAAGCTTTTCAAAATGGGAAGGGGGCCGCATGGCCCACCTCCCCCAGTCTCTAAAGGCCCCAGTTAGCCCACCATCAGGTCCTCAATTACTCAAAATGTGGAGGGATAATGGTTTCCCTGCCCGCCCCAGTATGGACAGGGAAACCTGTGTTTGATCCTGCTTGGCGGGAGCATTTCTGAATCTCCTGCCAAAAAGGAGGAAGCACACTGTCTGCTCCCAGACATTTGATCTGTTTCCCTGCCTGCAGTGATGCGGGCAGTGAAATAGATCAAAATATTACTCCCCCGGAGGGAACAGCACAGGTAGCTGTTCCCTCTGGGCAGGAGCAGTGCCAGATCCCGCAGCCTGTGGAGACCCAGTTGGGGCTGCCGGAGGCCTGAGACTCCCCCTTGTGTCCCCAACAGGTATATGGTGGGTGCCCAGGATGGGCACCAGAGCATCCTCCTTTAATGGTGCGGGCCCCGTGGGATGAGGATCCCCGGGGCAGTAAAAGGATTGGGGAGTGGGACTGCATGGCCCTCCTTCCCTTTAATTTTAGTAATGGCCCTATGTGACAGGGTCTCCACAGCCTAACAAGGCCCGGGGAGAAGGGCCACACAGCACCCCTTTCCTTTCATAAGAAAGAGGCCAAGGGTGATGGGATCCCCAGGGCTTAGAAAAGGCTTGTGGAGAGGGGCCATGTTGCCCCCTGCCTTTTACTTTAAAATAAAAACTGCCCTGGGAATGGGGACCCCAGGGCCTAACAAGACTCAGGAGGAGGGTGGGGCACATGGCCCCACACACTTTAATTTAAAAAACAGCCCTTGGGGATGGGGTCCCCAGGGCCTAATAATGCTTGAAAGGGGGGCCACATGGCCTCCCTCCACTTTCATAAAAAAGGGCTGTGGGGGATGGGATCCCCAGTGCCTAATAAGGCTTGAGGAGAGGGCCACGCATCCCACTCCACTTTAATAAAAAAAAAACAGCCCTGGGGAATGGGGTCGCCAGGGCCTAGAAATGCTCCGAAGGGGGCCACACCGTCTCCCTCCCAATTCATTTTAAATAATGGCCCTGGAGGATGGAGTCCTTCAGGGCCTAATAATGCTCGGGAGGGGAGCCACTTGTCCCCCTTTCATAAAAAAGGCTCTGGGAGATGTGTTGGAAATGGCCCTCCCTACAGGGTCACCCCCAAACGTTTTCCCCTCCCCCTCCTACTTTTTGCTTGTTGGCCGTAGGACTCTGTGTACCATGGGTCTGTAAATTAAATACTACCCATGGACCTGCAGCGTTTATTGTGCCACTCACTTAAGTAGCAC
The DNA here is from genome assembly GCF_031143425.1 of Pleurodeles waltl. Classification (NCBI taxonomy): domain Eukaryota; kingdom Metazoa; phylum Chordata; class Amphibia; order Caudata; family Salamandridae; genus Pleurodeles; species Pleurodeles waltl. Next base: position 737,987,713 of record NC_090450.1, on the reverse strand, counting down.
CTTAAAAATTGTCTCAGGCCTGCCATTGCAGCCTCAAGGCAGTGTCCCACTGCCATGCCGACTTAGCATTTAAAACCTCTTGCCAAGCCGTAAACTCCCCTTTTATTTCATATGTCACCCCTAAGGTAGGCCGTAGGTGGCCTATAGGGCAGTGTGCTGTGTAATCAAAAGGTATGACATGTACATTTTAGTTTTACATGTCCTAGTAGTGAAAAACTCCTAAATCCACTTTCTCACTTCTAAGAGGCCTACCCCTAACAGAGGGTAACATTGAGGAATTCCTATTAAAAATTAATACGTTGTAATTCCTAAACCCGAGGTGGTAGACACCTCATGTTTGGTACCTATGAACTTGTAATGATAAACCCTGTTTAATGGTAAAGTCGGTATTATCATCACAAGTTTGAAAATGCCACTTTTAAAAAGTTGGCATTTTCCTGCCCTAGCCCTCTATACCTGTAGCCTGCCTTAGGTCACATGACTAGGTCTAACTGACAGTTGGGACTTTGTGAATTCACCCCAGACAGTCAAAAAATAGGAAGATTAGCAGAGCCTGAATGGGCCATTAACTGACAATGGATGGGTGGAGCTAAGCACAGCCCCACTTGCAACTGAATATGATGGGCTCTGCACCACACAATAGGCTTAACGACCCTGTATTGCGAGTACAGCCATCTAGGAGCCAGAGTAGAGGAGGCAGGAAATTTCTGGATCTTCAGAGAAACCTTCTGCAAACGTCTCCCAGCTTCTAGGAGCATTGGCACTAGCGTATAAAAAGAGGGTTCTCAGACCTGCCCCTCCGTTCACTACTGGACCTGTGGAAGGATTCAGAGGACTGCCTGCTGCTGTGACCTGCTGTGCCCTCTGACAGACTGCTGCTGTACCTGGAAGGACTGCTTTGCAGCCTGGAGCCTGCTTGGGCCCTTCAGAGACCAGCCCTGCTGGAGAGCCCTGCATCACTACCTACAACCAAGGCTCGGGAAAAGGGCAACATGACTCCTTCCCCTTTAATAAAAAACTGCCCTGGGGGATGTGGTCACCAGGGATTAATAAGACTCAGGGAGGGGGGGAACTTGGCCCTTCTCCACTTTCATAAAAACGGCCCTTAGAGATGGAGTCCCAAGGGCCTGATAAGGCTCCGGGAGGGAAGTCATGTGGCTCCCTCCCCTTTTAAAAAAAGGCCCTTAGGGATAGGGTCCTCAGGGCCCAATAAAGCTCGGTTAGGGGTTCCACATGACCCCCTCTCCTCCAATTTAATAAATGGCTCTGGGGAATGGGGTTGCAGGGGCCTAATAAGGCTCGGGAAGGGGGGGATAGGCTTTCCCTTCCCCTTTCATAAAAAAGGTCTTATAATATGGGGTTGCCAGGGTCTAATAAGGGAAGGAGGTCCACATGCCCCCCACTTTAATAAAAAAAAAAAAAACACTCTGGGGATGGGGTCCCCAGCGCCTACTAAGGCTTGGAGAGGAGCACCATGTGGCCCCCTTTAAAAAAAGGAGCCTGGTGGACAAGGTTTCCAGGGCGTAAGAAGGATCTGGGAGGGGGCCCACATGGCTCCCATCAACCTTACAAAAACATAGGGCTGTGTGGCCAACCCCCATGGTGCGGTGGGGGAGTTGACTTTACATATGGTAATAAAATATTATTTTACGTTAAAAAAACTAGAAATTCACTGAAAAATGCAAAGGTTAGAGTAAATTTATAGTTAGGTGTGATAAAAGATCTGTTTTTGTTTTTTAAAAAAATACCTTAGAAATTCACTGAAAAAAACAAAGGCTAAAGTAACGCTGTAGTTAGGTCAGTAACCTATTGTTAGGTTAGTGACAATATTCACATTTGTAACAAAAAAACAATACAGAAATTCACCATTTATAGTTAACAAAGCTAACTATAATTTGTGTCCCAGCCATATACTGCTTATGACCTCACATTACCAATGCCCTACTACGAACAGTCTTTACCTATATTGAACCCCTGACAGTCACTCACTGAACCTCAATTGAGAAATTAAGTGGATTTGAGTAGAAAAGTGGGTAAGGGTAACACTGCTTACTCTAGGGGGAGAGTTTCCTCTGTACTATATTGTTTGCAGATAGTGAAACTCTTGTGAAAAATACACCACAGAGTGTTAAAACGCATCTACTAAGAACAGTGTACACTCTATGCAAAACTTGTCCAAAGAGTGACTTATCACTTAAAATAGCCAACATCTGGAAACTTAGCTTGGAATGCCTGGCAGCGGCTGGCTCCAGGGCTGAGGATAGGTAGTAGCTAGAGAGACTGGAATGGTCTTACTTTGTCTTCATAGTGATGGTCAGGTTGCACATCCGTGAACATGGCACTGCTAAATCTTGAGGACCCCCCAAAATGTATTTGCTGTACTTTGCTAGGTTGCAAAAGTGTTGGGTAGGGGTGACAGATGCTTCAGAGGTAGAAATATGGGGTGGGGGGGGGTTGTGTGGGGAATTATACTGTGTTGTTGCCTTTGTCTTAACTTCATTTTTTCCAGGTTAGACCCGTACACAGTGAGTCACATGCAGACCGACCCGATGCCCTGGGTCGTCCACAGTAGCCCTGGTGCTTGGCAGCTCAGGCCCGCCGAAGGACCTGAGTTGCATTCAATGCCATTACTTCCACCTGTAATATGTCTATGGTACTCTCCTGGAGTCACTTTCACGTCTCTGTGTTTCCACAGACCCTAATTTCAAGGTGTTCAACATTTCTCACGTTCTATTGACTTTGGTGGTTATTCCAACTATGTACTTCATTTACCTCAGCCTGTTGTTTTCCTTTACTGCGACAGGCACGCATTTACCTACTGCGACAGACTTTTGCTGTTGTGCGTTCTCACTTTCAAACAAAGACTTGAGACGTTTCCGTGCCCATTTTTTTTTTTTTCTCTTGTTGTTGTGGATGATTTTATTTTATCATTTTGAGGTCATCTTTATGTCATTTTCCTATTTATGCAGAATGTCGCTGCTCCTCCTTTCTTTCTCTCCACTCCGGGTGATCCGCCCATCAAGTGGGGTAAATGGAAGAAGGTTTTTGAGAGATATGCCAGAGTTTGTGGGACATCACTTAGTACTGAAAGGAGAATGGCCTTATTGCTATACTTTCTAGGTACAGAAGGTCAAGAGGTGTTTGATCACCTTCCTGACATCCCTGATAGTGAAGCTATCAATCTAAATGAATATGAAATTTGTATTAGGAAACTAGACCTTCATTACTTACCTAAGGTATTACCATATTAGAAAGGTATTATTTCGGTAAAAGACTACAGTATGAAGGGGAAACTGTTGAAAACTATGTTACTGACTTGAGACGTTTGGCCTCCTCTTGCAAGTTTGGTCCATCTCTTGACGAATGTATTCATGATCAATTTATGCAAGGATATAAAATTGACAAAGTACGTGACGAGTTATGGTTGTTGGACGATCCCCATCTAGATGAGGTGATTTCCCTTGCGAAAAGAATTGAACACTCCCTGAAGTGTGTTGAAGTCATGAGAAAGCACAGTTCTAATGAGTTTTCTGTGGTAAATGACAGTAAGTCCAAAAGTCTTAATGATACCAGTAAAGGATTTCCCCAGAACCTCGCCAAGAAGAAAAGATGATATAGGTGTGGTAAAGAAGGACTCTTTGCAAATGACAGGGTGTGTCCAGCTAATAACAATTCTTGTTCGTTCTGCAAGAAGAAGGGTCTTCTTGCAGATTTTCTTCTGTGTGTAATAAACGGAAATCTAAACAGTCAGTGAACTCCGTTGATAATCACATGGAAGAAAGTAAGGATGGTGTTGATTTCCAGAGTGGTCAAATTGTTTTACAAGTATCTGACAGTGGCGCCAAAGGCCCTTTCAATTATGTTTTAGTTGAAGGGTCAAAGACCTTGATGCTCTTTGATTCTGGTGCCAAGACCACAATAGTTTCTAATCAATTTTATCAGGAGCATCTAAAAGGCAAAATACAATTACTGAAACCTGATATCAGACCGTGTGCATATGGTGGAGAACTGATAGAGTTACACGGCTACTTTCTAGGCTTACTTGAATATAGTCAACGTTATGTCTCTGGCAAAATCTATGTTTCAAAAAAGGGGGACAGCATAATTAGTTGGTGGCATCAAAAGGATTTGGGTGCCAAGCTTGATCCTAACAGTTCTCCCCACTTAATTCTTAAAGAGCAGCTATGAGTTGGAGAAGTGGGAAACTCCTTGGCAAGTTCTCATTTGGTGACGTCTCTTCATCGTGACTTCGATGGTCTCTTCAGTGACAAAATAGGTTGTATAAAAGGATATTCCCACAAGATTAAGTTGCTTCCTGGGTCTGTTCCCATCTGCAGTAAAGTTCGGAATGTTCATTTCTCCGTAAGGGGTGACCTACAGGCTGAGCTAGCAAAACTAAAAGATCAAGGGGAGGTCGAAGAGGTGGAAGGTACAGAGTGGTTAGCTCCTATTGTTATTGCAAAGAAAGCTAATGGCAAGATTAGACTGTGTGTGGACCTTCGCAAGCTCAACAAATGTGATGTGGTTGATAGGTACCCGCTTCCCAATATTTCTGAGTTATTTTCTATGGTTTCTGGAGCTAAAGTGTTTTCTACAATTGATCTCACTTCAGCTTCTCACCAAGTTGAATTAGATGAATCATGTAGAAACTATACAGCTTTTATTACCCCGTATGATACTTTTAGATTTGTACGACTACCTTTTGGTCTGATTTCTGCTGCCTCTGTTTTTCAGAGATTAATGGAGCGTATTTTGAAGGGGATAGGTGGTCTGTGTATATCAGGACGATATCCCGGTTTATGGTAGAGATGTTATTGAACATACAACAAGACTTAAAGAGGTTCTAGGAAAAATGGCAGAGTGTGGTTTGACTATAAACGCTGAAAAGTGCAAGTTTGGTGTGAACACTATCGATTATTTAGGACACCCCATTTCTGGTGAAGGAGTGTTGCCAAAGAAAGACCTACTTGATTCCATTTGATGCTTATCATCTCCTACGTCGAAAGAGGAATTAATGCAATTTCTAGGCATGGCTGGGTATTACATCAAGTTTGTCAGAAATGTTGCCAGCTCTTGTTTTAATATGAGAGGTTTATTAAAGAAAGGAGCTGAATTTCATTGGAATGATGAATGTGAGAAAGACTTTTGTGATCTGAAAGAGTCTCTCTCAAAGGCACCCACTTTGAAAAATTTCTATTTTGACTACTGATGCCAGTGGCAAAGGCTTAGGAGCAGTTCTACAACAAGGGGGTCTGGGTCCTGATAACACCATTGCGTTCACATCTAGGAGTTTGAAAGGTGCTGAAACCAAGTACTCGGTTATTGAGAGGAGGCTCTTGCTGTTTTCTGGGCCATTAAGAAATTGAAGAAGTTTTTATGGGGAGGCTCATTCATTGTGAGGTCAGATCACAAGCCGTTATGTGAAGTTTTTTATTCTTAAAGTGTTGAAGCGGTGTCTGGTAGGATCACTAAATGGATTGTGGGACTACAGGACGATAATTTTGTTGTAGAATATGTTCCTGGATCTTGCAATCTGTCGGCCGATGTGTTATCAAGGTTAGTTTCTTCAGAATCTAAGATCCAAGAAGATGAGTGTTTGAATGATGGTATGGAGTGTTTTAATCGGGTGTGTGAGATTGATTTTGAAATAATCCCGGAAGCAAAATGGCGTGAGGAAACCTTGGCTGATGAGTATTGGCAGAAGTCATCAAATTGCTACGAGATGGGTGGAAAAGGAAAAATCAGGGTAGTAGTGAGAGTAGTGGTTTTTGGAAAGTAAGGAACGAATTAGCAGTTGATCATGATCTCCTGCTGAGGGGTACAAGATTGGTTCCTCCCTCAAAAGTGAGAGGTCATTTGATAAATCAAGCTCACGACAGTCATATGGGCATCTCGAAGACTAAAGAGAGGTTACGTTCTTCCTACTGGTGGCCATGTATGGATATTCAGTCTGTGGTGAGAGATTGGCTACAGTGTGCTGTTAGTGAGAAAGCTATGAAACCCAAAGTTCAACCTTTGGTGACTAGGGATGCGCCTAAAGGTCCATGGGAAGATATTGTTTTAGACATTTTGGGGCCCATATATTGTAGTAATATGGCTGAATACGTGATTGTGGTTATTGACATGTTTTCCAGGTGGACTGAGGTATATTTTACTAAGAGCATTGAGACTACTAAAGTTATAGGTTTCATGAAAGAATTGATATTTAGAGAGGGCATACCCTCTACTCTGCTCACGGCTAATGGGGTGAGGTTGGTTTCCAGAGAAATTAATGATTTTTTGAGTGGATGTGGAATCAAACACAAACTGTGTGCTTTGTACCATCCCGAATGCAATGGCATGGTGGAACGATTCAATCGGGTCATCAAGGAAACTATTTCAATTGCTAAAGAGTGTCAATTGGATTGGAGGGAGGAGGTAAAAAGTTAATGTGTATAGACAGACTCCACACTCAACTACAGGTCAGGCACCTTTTGCTCTGTTTCGGGGTAGGCGCGGTAACACAATTTTGGAACCCAAGTGGGTCAATAATACTCCTGATGTTAGAGGCAGATTAGTACTGAGTGAGAGTTGGATGGATAAGGAGCGAGTGAAGAAAGAGACGATTAAACTTAATTTTGATTAAACGAACGCGGTGAAGAAAACTGTGATTAATGTTGATGATTGGGTTCTTATCAAGAACCCCCTCATGAAAAAGAAACTGTCTGGTCCGATGAAAGTTGTGAAACTATTTACCAATGCCACAAAAACGGATGACGATAGAATCTGGAATCTAAATAGAGTTGTCAAGTATTGTGGTGATCACAGTATCCTAGATAAAGATGGGTTGCATAGGAATGACTTTGGTAATTCCTTGAAGGTCACAGATCTGAGGAGATGCAAGGATGTTACTGATAATGCATCCAGAAGTTTCAGGGTGAGAAGATCAAACAGAACTGTCAAGTTTCCTTCGCATCTCAAGGACTGTGATCTGATGTGAAAAGTTTTTTGTTTTTTTTGTTTTGTGTCTTCCTTGTTCATTAAGGAAGGGAGAGGTGTTATATTCAGGTGTTTCTTGGAATGGTGGTGGTTGGAGTAAGAATGTTGGTGTACGACATTGTTGGGAGATTCTAGAGTGGACGAGTGGAGACGGTTGGAGTTTGCTGTGTGAGATGGAGGTTGGGATGCTGAGGAATGCACTGCGAAGTCCGCTTCCAGCGTCTTCTTGAATATCCGGTGTATGGCTTGTAACAGAGGGTCGGCGACTGTGGGGGGGTACTGCCCTGCGTTATTCAATAGGACTATCATGTACTCACTGGCATGTCTTTGTTTCCTTAATTTTTGTTGTGTTTTCCCAATTAAACAAAATAAAATTGGTTATAAAAAATAAATAGCCAACATCTGAAGATGCTTAAATCATACTACCTGCAGCCTTTATTCTGTGGTGAAAACTTTACAGATAAACCTTCTTCTGAAGCAAATCAAGCAGAGGTACATAATTTAGTATCTGGTGCACACACTCTTTCATGTTCAGAATAAATTATCATGCAGACACTATTCTGTCTAATAACATAAGGGTGCTTTTAACACTTAGTATGTAGAATGTGGAATCTTTGCCTGGCTACCAGAAACGTTGTGTGGAACATAATGAGAACACATCATCAACTGTCACCTATACACAGAATTACTTTTCAGTATAAACATTTATAACATGCTCAATACCCCTATGACCCCTATGGAGCATTAGGAGCAGATGCATTTTGTAAACTCACAAATTAGTTGGTCACTGGCTGGTATGGTAGCTACCCACCACTGTGTAAACTGTAAAACAAACTAGCACACTCTTTGGATGATGTCATCAGTGATGTTATCAATTATGTAATTTGAGATGTCATCACTGTTGTCATAAATGATGTCATTAGAACATGTCTTGATAATGTAATATATGAGGTAATAAGCAGTGCATAGCGGGTGAAAGTTAAAGTTAGCTCTGCTAACTATAACTGGTGAAATTCTTTTTTTTTAGTTCAAAATGTTATTGTTGGCACTGACATATTCATCTAAATGAGATTTATATATATCTCTGAAAAAAAACAAAGGGTACAGAGATGTTATAGTCAGGCTCACATTTTAAACATGCAAAATCAATGAAATTCACCTGTTATAGTTAGTTATCTCAAGTAACTATAACTCATGCTGTAAGGTAACTACCACTCATGCCCCTGCCAAAGGCCGTGCACGGCATGGGGTTGGTTACATGCGGGGGTGGTTGGCCAAGGCAACCCCCTGCTGCACACGGCCAAAGGCCGTGTGTGGTGCCGGTTGGATTAATGTATGTTAATTAAATATTGTTTTATGTTAAAAAAAATAGAAAATCACTGAAAAAATCAAAGGTTACAAGGACTTTATAGCTAGTTTGGAGATAGAGTTATTATAGGTATAGCTAGGAGATAGAATTAAAATATATTAGAAATTCACTAAATAACCAAAGGTTACATGGGCATTCTAGTTAAGTTCAGATTGTACACACCCAAAGCAAAAGAAATTCAGCAGTTATAGTTATCTCAAGAAACTATAACTTGTGCCCTAAGGTAACTATAACTTGGGAACTTACAATGTACTGCTTATTACCCCGCATATTACATCAGTCCAGACATCTTCTATGACATCATTGCTAATATCACTGCAACATTTGCAATAAAATTATTCATGAGAAAACTGTGCATGGCAAGGTGGCGAGGGTGTGAGGTATGGTTATCTTAGGGCACGAGTTACTGCAAGTAGGCTATATATTTATCCAAACAAGCTGGTCTTATGAACAGAGCACTCTTTCTGCTGGTGCCAGCGTGGGATTCCGATCAAACACTTTCATATTTCTTCACAAATTACGCTGCACTCCCAGCGATAAAATATGGCAATCCTAATTTATTGAAAACAACAACTTATGGCAGATTTCTTCCAGAGCTTTTTCTCAGATCCCACACCGCGTTTCAACTTTCGTCTTCATCAGGTGGTATCTACATATATATATATAGATATGTTGCCTACTGGCAGTTGCCAGTAGGTATAGTTAGGACCTAGTTTCCATAGATGGAGAGTTTTTTGTTTTGCCTATAACCTTGGCGTCACTTAACAAAAGTTTATGAAATTTTCAAAACGTATACTTTGGTCAGTTCAGCTTCTCTTTCTAAAGTTTCAGGGTGATCCATCAAGGGGGTGCCAAGAAAAAGGGGTATTCCCAAAATGCGTTTTCCCCATTCATTTTTTCATAGGATCTTTAGACATGCCTACAGCCTAAATTGCTGGACAGAATTACACCATATTTGTCAGGAAGGTAGATCTTGTTCTGCAGATTATGCTTTTTGCGGTTTGGTGTAAATTGGTCAGTTGTTTTGAAGTAATTTAAGGCCAAAAAACATAAATACATAGGGACGCAGATCCTCGGTGGACCTGGACCTGGACCACGGATCCAGGTCCAGATCCACGAATCCAGGGGAAAAGCAAGTCCCTGATTGGCTGGCTGCAATCTGACAGACAAATTGCAGCCGCCATTTTGTTTGTCTCATCAGCTCGGGGATGGGAAAAGAAGAGTGCAAAAACACATAAGGGGTCATGATACAGGTATCCTTACCCCAAAGGATACATAGAGGGTCCCTAAGGACCCCTCGTGGGTCAAACAATTGCCCAAATATTTTTTGGGCTGATCCGTGAATTCGGGGATCCAGAGGTAGATCCAAGGATCTGCAAATCCACTGGTGGATCTGTGGTTCCAGAGAATTTTTAAAAGAAAAAATATCCACTGCATCCAACCTCATGCTGCGCACAGCCAAAGGCCGTGAGCAGCTTGGGTTTGGGTGCATGCAGGAGGGTTGGCCGTCGGGGCTGACCATTGGCCGTGTGAGGCGCTGGTTATTTTTACGTCTGTGCGTGCTAAAAAAAAACATAGAAATTCACTGAAAGGACCAAAGGTTACAGGGACGTTATAGGTAGGTTCTGAATTTCCTCGCCCAAAACCATAGAAATTCAGCAGTTATGGTTAACTCAAGGAACTATAACTCTCACCCTGAGGTAACTGTAACTTGTGCCTTCGCCATGCACAACTTGTTACTCTACATTTTACATAATTGATGACACCATCTATGGCATCATTGGTATTATTGCTGCAACATTTGCAATAAAGTTATTGATGAGAAAACTGAGCACGGCGAATTTTGGTGAAAATGAAAAAAAACCTGCTTTTTAGCTCTGGTGAGGGGTCCCTCTGGGACTCCCAGCACCAGAGATGAGAACTCAGGGGGTCTCCACCCTGTCCCTTTTTGTTTTTTTTTTACATTTATTTTCTTGGAATCGGCTAAAGCCAAGTCCCAAGATGACTGCCAACTCTCCTTGGTTTGAAGTGTTGGCATCCAATCAGAGCTCTGCAGTTCAGTGCACAAGCACTTATTCTTTGTGAAGTCATCACTAAGAGTTCGCAGCCTGAGATACCTATATTTATTTACCCTTTATTATCTCAAAAACTACTAAATGAATTTACACCAAATAACGAAAAGAGTAATCTGTGTACTGAAAGCTAGCGTTCTGCTAAATTTGGTGTAATTCTGTCCAGTGGTTTAGGCTGTAGTTGTGTTCAAAGATCCTATAGAAATTGACATGGGAAATGCAACTTTTTTGACCTCCCCTTTCTCTCTGTCCCCGCTTGATGGATCACCCAAAACTTTCTGTTTGCGACAAGAATCACTGGCACACTTTTTTTGGGAAAATTTCATGAAGATTCTTCAAGTGGTGCCAAAGATATAGGCAAGCCAAAAAGGCTTTTACTATGGAAACATGGAAACATATATATATATAACCTAATGGCAGCCACCAGTAGGTAGTTATAGTTAGGACCTAGTTTCCACAGGAAGAGCGGATTTGACTTGCCAATAACTTTGACGCCATTGACAAATCTTCACGAAATTTTCAAAACGTATACTTTGCTCATTTCAGCTGCTGTTTTGAAAGTTTGGGGATGATTCGTCAAGTTGAAGCCAAGAAAACAGGGGAGAGGGGGGCAAAATGCGTTTTCCCATTCATTTTCCCATAGAGATTTTGAACACGACTACAGCCCAAACTACTGGATGGAATTACACCACATTTGACAGAAGACTAGTGCTTGGTCCAGAAAGCATGCTTTTTATTTGGTGTAAATCTGTTCAGTTTTTTAGGAGAAATTAGAGTTTACAAATTATGGATATCTAGGAACGCGTCTCCTCTGCGGAGCCAAATGTCCCCATGCTGATATATGATTGGCTGCCAACACTTCAACAAGGAAGCAATGTTGAGTGATGTAATATCTGGGGTAATTAGCAGTGCATGAAGAGGGCGCGAGTTATAGTTACCTCAGGGCACGAGATTTAGTTTTTTTGAATAACTATAACTCTAACAACTGAATTTCTATGGTTTTGTTCACTTGAAATGTCAGCCTAACGTTTATGTCCCTGGAACCTTTTTTCATTGAATTTCTATCTTTTTTTAACATTATGTAATCTTAATTACTTTACGTTAATCCAACCACCACTGTGCACCAATTTTGAAGTGTTTTTTTAAAAAAATGCTTCCTTGCCCTGTCGTGGTCCCAGGGGTACCCCTGGACCAAGGCTAGGGGGTTAGGATAAATGTACCCTGCTCCATATTCTATTTTTTTCATTTGTTTTTGAGACTCGGCTGAAGCTGAGTCTCAAAATGGCTGCCAACATTTCCTGGCTGAAGTGTTGCCAGTCAATCGGATCTCTGCATGAGATTGGGAGAATTCACTAAGTGTTCGTGCCTGTAGACAGACAAATTTGGTTTTCCTTTCATTTATCTAAAACTACTGAATGGATTTACACCAAATAACAAAAAAGGCTTCTTTCTAGACCAAAAGCTACCTTTCTGACAAATTTGATGTAATTGTTTCTAGCGGTTCGGTAAACATGCTTCTTTCGACTCCCCTTTTTCTTGGCCCCAGCTTAACAGATCACTCCGAAACTTTCCATGCATAACGAGATCCTTGGGCACACATTTTCTGGAACATTTTGTGAAGATTTGTAGAACAGCGCCAAAGATATAGCCAAGCCAAAAAAAACGTTTTTTCTATGAAAACTAGTTCCTAACTATAACTACCTACTGGCAACCGCCAGTAAACTATATATATATATATATATATAGATATATATCTGTATATATATATATATATTTATTTACACACAGAAAACAAAATATTTATTGGAATTATCAGAACTAATTGATAACATGTCAATTGATCCAAACTAAGGGGTTAATTACGCTTTTCGAACGTAGGACCGCCAAACTCACAGGGAGGACACCACTAACATGGCGGTGGCATCTCCACGCCCTATTACAAGGTTTCCACCGGCCTGATCTGGCTGACCTGTGGAAACCTTGACATAGAGCGTTCCCACCAGTCAGACTGGCAGCAAAAGTGCTATGAGATAGCACTTGGCTCCCTTAAAGGATCCCTGTCAGCCCGGCGAAATCTTTGATTCTGTCGGGGACAGCAGTCCTTAGACGGGTCCGCCCACCAAACTCGGAATGTGATAGTTAGCACGCCACAGACGCAGTGGTCCAACTGCCACCATGACGCTGGTGGTCTTGTGACTGCAAATCTCATGATGAGGCCCTAAATGCCATCTGAGTAAAGCATCTGACCTAATAGTATAGAAACTAAATTAATTCGATCAGATGACCTACAACCTTTTGGTAATTTCCATAAATGTTTTTAATGCTGCTGAGGTGGAATAAAAGTCAGGTATCTTGATTGCTGCACTTTTCCCTCTCTCTCCAAAGTGATACTAGAGGGCATTCTAGTAGGACACCCAGCACCTCCGTGGTGATGTCACTGCTTCATGCACTATGTCCCCAGGCACAGTGTCATGTTTGGTTCGGTAGGTTCAGATATCAATGCATTTCTCCCTACACAGAATTTGCATCAGGCCCCATCCCAAAGGGTCAGAAACGTTTCATGGTAACCTCTGTTGCAGAACATGTTTCAGACAGGCACAAATTTACATTTTTAAAATGTTGGTCAAAATAAGGTTTAGAGGAATGTAGTGTACCACCCGGCAGCTTTGCAGTGCTACAGGCAATCTGACTAGCTGGGCACAGTGTCAGGCTATAATTAAGGGTGACCTGAGTGCATAGGTTCAGCCTCAGGCCACAAGTTACACCCTGACATTACTCTGCATGTTATTGCCTCCAGACCGCGAACATGGGTCAGGCACTAAATGTTAGTTAATTTCACTATATTTTATCTAATTTCTATTGTCACTTTTGGGATCCTAAAACATGATGATGTATCCCTATTTTTCTGATATACTACCAACCATCAACAGAAAGGAACCCATAGTGAATGCCCAGCTTACAGCTCATTATTTTTTAATAAACTTTTGTGTGCTAGCTGTTTTTACCCTTCCCAACAAGGACCAGGTGCCTTGATGGAGTGAAGTCGGGGCTTGCTTGCTCAGCGACAGCCTGACAGATCAAAGCCTGGGGGGGTCCTAGAGCCACTGCTTTGTCCCTTAAAGTACACGCCCTGCCGATGGGTACTCCTAAGACCAGGGGCACAACTAGACCCAAACCTGGGGGTGGGGGCTAGTTCTTCAAGCCACAGTAGTGGGGCTACCATGGCACACAATGTGGGTAGAAAAGTCCTTTGAGCCAGTATGAGAGCACACATTACCAGTATGTCTGGGTTTCATGTGCTAGCACATGCAAACAGCATTTTTACTTGTATTATTTTAATGCATCAGCACATTACAACCAGATCTATTGGCTTGGCCAAAAATATCTACTCAGAACCTAGCAGTGCTGGAGCTCCAAGGGTATTCATCAGACTTGCGGCCATCAGATATCTGCAGGATGGTTGGTATAGAGCGAGTGCTGTGCTGGTGTGCATGTCTGACAGACAGAAGAGAAAGCACTGAAGCCTTATTGGAAAGGTGTTGTCAATTACCATACACAACTTAAGACACAAAATAAACAAATACACCCAAGGAACACGCAGATGTGTTTGGGGATCGCCCAATAAACACAAGAATATGCTACCATAGACATCAAGAAATAGACTTACATGAACCCTAATAAAAGTGTGGCATGTGTACTAGGATAAAGAAAACTATATAGACCTTCTAGCTAAATGTAACAAAATGGGGGAGGTTCACAAAAAGCTCAAAAAGAAGGCGCATTCACAGAGCGTAGTAAGCAGGATAAATTTACAATAGAGAAACATATATGTCTTTACATTGTTATTGCATAGAGTTAGCTTCGGAGCTATTGTGAGGAGTGATGGATGCTTAAATCTTTGAATTACACACAGGTACATTCAATTAAGGCATCATCAGATCATCAGAGGATAAGTGATTTGCACAGAAATGCACAATATTAGGTTAACTGCCACAATGGATTCAATACCAGGTCCCTATGTTGACTTTGTCACTACTCCCATCTTCTTCCTTAGTTAATGTAACAAAACACTAAAAAAGGGTTATGAGTTGAAAATGCTCCCAAAGTTCACTTTCACCAATCCTTGTGAACTCTTATATTCTTTTGATATGTTCCCATATGCATTATGCTGTGTTACCCATGAAGTCCAGTGAGTAGCCCAAATACAAATTATTGTGTTATGTAGGTATGGTGCAAAGGTCACACTTTGATTACACTGTCTCTCATTTAAGGTTCGGTTTTGTCTATGTGCACATGCGCTATGAGTCAAAGTATAATGTGATACATAACATAAATATTTATGTGGTTCTAAACAATGGCATTATTTGTTGACAGTGATGCATCTCCATTGTACCCACTAGGGTGGAACAGAGACCATGGACCAGATGACAAGTACCTTTTTTACTGGGATATTTTCTATAATTTAAAATAGTATACAGAAGGTTGATGAATCTTTGTTCAGTCTTTGGCACTACAATCATTTCTCAAAATAGCTATGCACTTCTTTAACAGAAAAGCACCAATATTGCAAATTACAACTATAAACCAGTTTCTGTTTGACAGTTGCAGGTTAAATATTTTTCACAAAAATACAAGTACCTGCCATGGCCAAATCAGCACTCAGTCACATGTATTTTTGTTGTGAATAAAAGAGGGGTGGCTAATGATGCCAAAATGTAAATGTGCATATCCTGCACCAGAAATTCATTATGATTAATAATGTTGTCAGCCATGTTTATGAAAGAGTGAAAAATAGCTTAAATCTTGTGATGGAGCATCAGCAGCATAAAACACCCTGCTGTTGGATTAGAATGAGTGATATGAGGATAACCAGACAGAGACCTGGGTACGGACCCATGTATGTTGGAAGGTGTGATCATGCCTGGAATTCGGTAGCATCAGCTAGTTGGCACCACCTGGACCACCAGCAAGTAAAGAGCTCATGTTCCTCCACCTGAACAGATGCCCAGGATCTCTTGCAGGAAGATGGCAGTAATAGCTAGCAATCTAGGGGAGTGCGTAGACCCTTTATCTGCAGAGGAAACCATGATTGGAGCCTGAGGCTGCATAAAGAAAACCCTCCTTCTGTATCCTTGAACTTGACCTACTCTCATAGGCTTCATGCTTCACACACCCATCCACTCAATGTGGGGTTTGCCTACTGCAATCAAGCCTGGAGAGGTGGTAGCAGGACTCACAATGAATCATGGCATTGAGCATGATGTCCTGAAGAAGAAGGACATTGACACAAGTTAGATCCATTGTCCGCAAAGTGAAAGCAGCAGGAACTGACAATATGTTATATGTGCAGCAGCTTCGCCCCCACAAAGTGCTTAGTGAAAAAAAAAACGTAAGTGCTTTTGTCCAAAATGTTTCTTTGCAACTAGAACATTCACAACTAGTAGTGCCATCTGTGACAGTCAGACTTCTGGTGAGGAAAGAGTGAACGTAATAGGTGAATTGTGCAAATAAAATTTGCCTTAGCATAATTTCTTGCTGATTGTTCACATCGCACTCACTATGCCATCTACTGTTTCACCCATTTTCTCACCTGTTACCATCTTAGTCACATTCTCTTCTAATTTCTTTAGCCTCTCTTTCATCCCTCCGTATTTTCTTATATGTTCCTTCTCTCCTCTGTTACTGATCGTTATCTCTTCTCTGTCACTGTTCTTTATCTCTTCTGTGTCGCTCTATTTTCACAATTTCTTTCCTTAGTCCCTTCCCTTTCGCCCTCGTCCTGCCTCCTTCCTTTTTTTCCTGACTCCCTTTCAGGGATGGGCTAACCACTCCCACATATTAGGAGATGGTGACTGGTGTCTCAGGCCCCACAGATGGTCAGCTTTTACATTACAGAAATAAATACTGAAAGCTGAACTCTGCCTGTGAACTGGCTCAACAATCTATGAATCAATGCAACGCTGTGTGTAGGGGCTCAGCTCTATGTAAACAGGGACTCTGCTCTGGTTCAATACAAGAAATAAATTGTCTGCAAAGAAACTCATCATTATACCTGAAGGAGCTCAACTCTACCCTTGCACAAACTCTGCTGTATCTGTGCCGTAGTTCTGTCCTATATATGCAATGGCTCAGCTGTATTGTGAGGGCCAGAGCTGCCAACTTAGGAACTTAGGAGCCAGGATTGAGTACCAGTGCCAGCTCAACATCCCCTGATTCTGGGAAAATCCCTTAATGTGCCCATGCCTAAAAAAGGAATGTGCCCTTGTGTAGTCTCACTGGTTCTCCTGTACAGTGCTCCATTGCCTTCAGGTTGCATTTGTGCTATGTAAATCTGTGGAAAAAAAGGTCAACTCTATATGTGAATGTGCTCCACTCTTCTATAGGGTGGGGTCTGTTTATGACAGCGTCTCTGAATGTGCAGGAACTAATTTTATTTGTGCATGAACTCACTTATGTCTTCTAGGTATTCCACTGCATCTCTACAAGTGCAGCCATTTTCAGTTTTGGGTTCCTGGGAGCAGAAAAAAGAAAGTTGTATTTGTAGAGCCTGACTACAGTAACAGACAGTAGTATGAAAGTATAAATAGTTCTGGAGTCCAGGTGACTGCCTATGGTCAATGTGGTAAAAGTAAAAATACACTGCAGTACATGGGAAGGTAAAAGTGGACCTGGGAAGAAAAGCAAAAGATAATGAACTAATATGAACAAACAAGGTTCCATGTTGGAGCCATCAGTATTTAAATAGGGGCCAGTGGAAGGTGGTGGCCAATGGCCGTTCTTGCTATCCTATGGCATATAACAGATAAAGAAGCATATGAAAACAGGTCCCCTATTAGATTCAGTGAAATCCGGATTTGGCTCTAATTATTACCCCACAGAGGAGTAGGGGAGCAGCAGTTTGCAGTCAGCTGCAGTTTGGGCGCTACAGTAACTATATTTTGACTGCCAATAGGTGCTTCTTTAACAATGCCTAGGGGTGATTTAGGAGATGGTCTAGCACAGGGGACCAAGATATGGCCGGTTACTGAGGTACATCTTCCAAGGATGCCAGGGGTATCCAATTTTGAGCTGCTTTGGAATGGTTTAGGGTCCAACTTAAGGGTTGACCCAAGGGGGATTCCCTCGTATGAGGAAGAGAATGAGTTTATCTTGTTGAGTACTAAGTAGGGGTCATAGTGGAAATCTGGGGGTACCAAATCACATTTTTTGGGGATGGAGCATGCAGAGCCAGCCTGATAGGTAACCATGATTTTGAGAATTTCAGACAGAAAAATGTATGTCTAGTCTACATTATATAAATATTTTGAAGTGTGTCAACATCAAGACATTTTATTTATGTATCTTTAAGAAAATAAATATGGCCGAGAATGTTTAATTCTCAGTATTCAAGTGTTGTGGCCTTAGGCTACTTCATTGCTTTAATGTGGAATGGAGCTGGTTTAGTGTATTCACCCAGATGCCATTCCCACTCAACCTCAGAGAGCCCCTCCCTTGTGTTAATGTGAAATGTCCCCTCTTCATGCAGACATTCAAACAGTGGGAGGTATCTATACTATGTATCAGCAGAAGGTGCCTCAATGGACAGGACTAATTTGCCAGATTTAAGTTGGCATAGGGTAGAAGAAGCCATGGTGGGCACCAGATGCTGTAGCAGAAAGCTTTGATGGGCTAAGTGGCAGGTGATGTCTGTGTACAGTGCCATGCAGATACACTTGTCAGTCCATTAAATGTTCAGCTAACAAATACGCAGGGCAAGAGGCACACTCAGTGTTCTTTGAGGTGGAGTGTGTGAGGTCAGCACGCACCAGCCCTTGATAAGTCACAGTGGAATATGCAAACCATGTTTGCCCCTGCTGTGTTGCACCTGCCATGCCCAAACTGAGCTAGATTGCAATCATGAGGTCGAGAAGCACTGTGATGTGCTGCTCTCCTCTGCTGCCTTTGTACAGAGTGTTAGAGTAACTGCCTGACTGTTAAAGTAACTGTGGGACATGACATTATTATCGAAGCATCGCACTGACGCCAATACTGCCTGACAGGCTCACAGGCAACATCAATGCTCAAGGCTGGCTTTCCTTCTCAGATAGGACAGGCAGCCAGAAGCATTTTGCTCAGAGACTGCCCTCTGGACCTTCTTTTAAAAGTCCCTCCCCCTGGGAGAGGACACAGGGGACGTGTGAATGGTAGTGGGGGTGGTGACTGCACGTGAGCTGGGTGTGGTGGTGTGTGTGCTGGTGATGGAAGTAGTGGCTGTAGATGTAGTGCATGCAGGTGTGAGTGGAGACAAGACTGGGAGGGAGGAGGGAGACGAGGAGGAGGGGGACACAGTGGAGGCAGTGGATGTTGATGTGTCTGCATGTGTGTGATGCTTGCGTGAGTGCCTGTGGGATGTGTGGTGCTCATGTTTGCCAGAGCTTCCCTTGTGTGTTGAGGTGTATGCATGCTGGTCTGATGGTGTGCTTGGGGTAGGCTGAGGTACAGGGGATTGAGTCTGGGTGGAGGAAGTTGGAGCGGGGAGGCTAGAGACAGGGACAATAGCTGCCAACAGTGCTGAGGCCAGAGTCTGAAAAGCTCGCTGAAGGGCTGCCTGACCAGAATGAATGCCCTCCAGGAATGCATTTGTTTGCTGCAACTCCCTCTCTACACCCTGAATGGCATTCAAAATGGTAGACTGCCCAACAGTGAGGGACCTGAGGAGGTCAATGGCCTCCTCACTGAGGGCAGCAGGGGTGACTGGGGCAGGGCCTGAGGAGCCTGGGGTGAAGGTGATGCCCACCCTCCTGGGTGAGCGGGCATGGGGCAAAGGCTGAGGGGCTGCTGGGAGGGCGGTGCTGGTGGGGGGGGGGGTGGCGGCTGTACCTGTAGATGCGGGGGGCAGAGATGTGGCCGCCACCACAAGGGAGCTCCCATCAGAGGACGAGTCCGTATCACTGACTCCGCCGTGGAGCTCCCCTCGCCCTCCATCCCACTGGTGAATTCCGAGTCCGTAGTCTCACCCTCCAGGGCCATGTGGGATGCAGCTCCCTCCTGCTCCGATGCCACTGCTCCTCCGCCTGATGATGCTAAGGCGCACAAGAACAGGGAGACCACAAAAAGGGGGGGACGACAGAAGAAAGACATGTTGAGTGCATGCTTTACCGCTACCGTTGGTGGACACGACAGACACAGAAGCCCCCTGCACTACGCTGCGCACTTGGGGTCCACTGTTCAATCCCTGGGACATGGCCTACAAGGCTATGGCAACATCTGCAGACATGGATGTCACAGGAGCCTGACTAGGTGTAGTTGGCACTGTACACAGGTGGGGTGGGGTACCACAGGGTCTGCCAGAAGAAGGGGACCTAACTAGCACACTCGCCCTGGCCTAGGGAAACCCACAGCCTACCTCCCCCACCCAGACACCTCCACTGCGCGCTGAATCAGCTGAATGAGACTGTACTCACCCCCTTGTGGCTGCTGTGATGCCCTCAAGCGCCCATCCAACTCCGGGTACGCCACCGCCAGAATCCTGAACATCAGGGGGGTCATGGTGCGACAGACACCCCTCCCACGTTGGGAGGCCATCCCCAGCTGGGCCTCCGCCGTCTTCTTGCTCCAGCGGCGAATGTCATCCCATCTCTTACGGCAGTGGGTGCTCCATCTGTGATAGACCCCCAGGTCCGGACATCCTTGGCGATGGCACGCCAGATGTCCTTCTTCTTGTGGGCACTGACCTACATGAATTGTACAGGGGAAAAAGATTAGTTATTACCAACTGCACCGTCACAGTCATTGGCCCCCATTCCTACCCTTGCCATGTGGCACATGCACTCACCGTCGTTTCATGCACGCCTCAATCTCCCCCCCCATCTTTCATCCACCCCACTCCACACAGGCATAGCCCATACAGCATGCTCCCAGTGTACTTACCTGTTTGCCTGGAGGACTGTAGAGTAGCGTGTACTGGGGGATGACCCCATCCACAAGTTTCTCCAACTCCTCTGTGGTGAAGGCAGGGGCCCTTTCCCCAAATGCACGAGCCATTGTCTCTTCCAGACTGAGGTCACAGCAGCACTTGCAGTGTAGGTCCTCTCCTGTTGAAGATTAGGTATCAAGTGATTGAACAGATAGAAAATGGCGGTCACGTCCGCGGCGGTGCGTATCGTCACCGCCGGCGTACATCGTCATTGGCTCCTGGGACCCATAGGGTCCAATATTAACCAATGCAGAATTGCGCTGCGGTCTTCGACCGCCTACTGCGACGGTGTACAACGCCAGCGCAGTTATCTCACATCCCATTGCCCCACTTTACAGGTCAGGGAGCCGCCATTTCAGGGGCCCATATGGCTTAATTTTTAACTGCGTCACACATACCTAGGCCTTGCCTCAACACTCATACATGCAAATTTCAGATTATGAATCGTGTTCTGTGTAAGCTGTGGGTATGTACTTCTGAGTTGGTTGACTCTGTGCTCGCTGTTGTTCTTCATAGGCACCGTCCGCTGGGACATGTGAGGAGATGGCGGCATCCTCCGGTGTACAGACCGCTGGTGAACCTGTCGACAATGGAGGAAAGACATGTGATCATCACCTACAGGCTTCATCGTGCCACAATCCTGGAACTGTGTGCCCAGTTGGAGCCAGACCTAATGTCAGCTCTCAGCCATCCCACAGGAATTCCCCCCTCTAGTGCAGGTGCTGACAATACTCCATTTCCTTGCAAGTGGGTCATTTCAAACAACAGTGGCCATAGCATCAGGGATGTCCCAGCCTATGTTTTCCAACGTGTTGTCCAGAGTGTTGTCTTCCCTGCTGAAACACATGCAGAGCTACATTGTTTTCCCTCAGGTGGAGGATTTGCCTACAGTGAAAGGTGATTTCTATGCCCTGGGACATATCCCCAACATCATAGGTGCCATTGATGGGACACATGTGGCTTTGGTACCCCCCGCAGGAGTGAACAGGTGTACAGAAACCAGAAGAGTTATCATTTGATGAATGTGCAGATGGTGTGTTTGGCAGACCAGTACATCTCCCATGTGAATGCCAAATTCCCTGGCTCAGTGTATGACGCTTACATCCTGCGGAATAGCAGCATCCTTTATGTGATGGGTCAACTCCGGAAGCACCGTGTGTGGCTATTAGGTGAGCACCTGGATGCAAGTCAGTGGGAATGGTTGTCTTGGTCTGGGGATATCCCTACAGGTTAGTGTGTGTCTAACAGTTGTCCCTCGCCATTTTCAGGTGACTCTGGTTACCACAGCCTGTCATGGCTACTGACCCCAGTGAGGAATCCCAGGACAAGGGCAGAAGAAGGCTACAATGAGGCCCAGGGGCGAACTCAGAGGATTATAGAGTGGACCTTCGGCCTCCTGAAGGCCAGGTTCAGGTGCCTCTATATAACAGGTGGATCCCTATTCTACGGACCAAAGAAGGTGTGCCAGATCAAAGTGGCCTGCTGTATGCTTAACAACTTAGCTTTGCGACGACAGGTGCCTTTTCTGCAGGAGGATGGTCCAGATGGAGGTGTTGTGGCAGCTGTGGAGCCTGTGGACAGTGAAGACGAGGAAGCAGAAGAAGAGGACATCGACAACAGGAACTCGGTGATCCTGCAATACTTCCAGTGAGACACAGGTAAGAATACAAACCTGCCTACTACATGTACTTCAACACTACTACCACTCTACTGTCTGTTGTTTTCACCCAGTGTATGGTCACTGAGTTGTCTCTTTCCCTTACGATTTCACAGATGTGGGTCCCACTGTGTGACATCTGCTTTGTTTCCTCATGGACTACAGCTGTGTGACATAGGTATGTTGACATTACAATTGAAAGAGCATTTTGACACTGTAATTGCTAATACACTATTTCAAAATCACAGACAGACTCCAGATTGTTTTGTGCTTTAAGGGTGTTTATTTAAGTGCTCAATATTGGAGGGTGCTGTAAAATGGTGAGGGGTGATTGTGGAGGAATGTCCATGGCAGAGTCCAGTCTATTAGTCTCATAGGTGCATTGCCCAAATGGGCATAGGAAGTGGAGCTGGGGCAGTTTAAGGATGGACAGGGTGACAAGGTGGGACAAAAGGGTGACAATCCGGGTGGTCTCATTTCTTGGCGGGGGCCTTGGCATCATTCTCTGTCTTTGTCCTGGATCTCAGGGACCATTTGCGGGGTGGTTCTCCCTCTGCAGGGGGTGGGGTGCTGGTGTGGTGGTCCTGTGGCGGTGCCTCCTGTCCACTAGCGCCGGCGGAGGTGGTGGCAGTTCATCATCCAGGCTAGTGTTAGGGGCCCCTTGTAATGCCACACTGTCCCTCCTGGTGTTGAGGACTTCCTTCAGCACCCCTACGATGGTGCCCAGGGTGGAATTGATGGATCTGAGTTCCTCCCTGAAGCCAAAATACTGTTCCTCCTGCAGCCGCTGGGTCTCCTGAAACTTGGCCAGTACCGTTGCCATCGTCTCCTGGGAATGATGGTAGGCTCCCATGATGTTGGAGAGGGCCTTGTGGAGAGTGGGTTCCCTGGGCCTGTTCTCCCCCTGTTGCACAGCAGCCCTCCCAGTTCCCCTGTGTTCCTGGGCCTCTGTCCCCTGGACCGTGTGCCCACTGCCACTGTCCCCAGGTCCCTGTTGTTGATGGGGTGGTGGGTTAGCCTGGGTTCCCTGTAGTGGTGGACACACTGCTGATTGACGTGTCCTGGGGACAGAGGTATGGGCCCGCTGGGTGGGTGCTGTGCTGGTGTTTCCAGAGGGGGGAAGCTCTGTGGTGGCCTGTGACTGTGTCAGGGGATCGACTGTCCCGAGGTCCCAGCTGGGCCGGGCTGGTCATCTAGATCCAGTTGAACAGAGCTGCTGTCATCACTGTGGGCCTCTTCTGTTGGTGGTGTGGATATGTGTGGACCCTCCTGTCCGGTGACGTTGGGTAGGGGTCCTGCAGGGGTATAAAAGGATGTTTATTGCATCTGTGTGTGCCATGGTGTGCAATGGGTGGGTGACCGTGTACCCCAGTGCTTGCATTCCTGTGTGGGACCTTGTGTGATGGTGGTGTAGGGGGGTGTATGGGTATGTGCAGTGGCCATGCTTTGGTGATGGGTGTCCACGCTTTGTTGTTGCATGCAGGGCTTGGTGTTGGGATGTGTGGTTTGTGATATTGGGACATTTGTAAGGAGTTGGAGTGATGGGGGTGAGGGCGAGGGTGGGGATATGTGATGGCATGCAGGTAGGGTGGGGGATATAGTAGTAACGCATTGCCTTACCAGAATCTATTCCTCCATCTAATCCTGCAAGGCCCTCAGGATGCAGAATCGCCAAGACTTGCTCCTCCCATGTTGTTAGTTGTGGGGGAGGAGGTGGGGGTCCGCCGCCAGTCCGCTGAACCGCAAGGTGGTGTCTTGAGACCACTGAACGCACCTTCCCCCGTAGGTCGTTCCAACTCTTCCTGATGTCATCCCTATTTCTTCTGTGCTGTCCCACTGCGTTGACCCTGTCCACGATTCTTCGCCATAGCTTCATCTTCCTAGCTATGGAGGTGTGCTGCACCTGTGATCAGAATAGCTGTGGCTCTACCCGGACGATTTCCTCCACCATGACCCTGAGCTCCTCCTCAGAGAACCTGGGGTGTCTTTGCCGTGCCATGGGCTGGTGTGGGTGATGTGTGGTGTGTGTAGTGATAAGTGGGGTGATATTTAGTGGTGTGTTGTGTGAGGTGCGTGGAAGTTATGTGGGTGATGGTATTGTATGCCTGTGGGTGCTTGGTAGTAGTTTGTAGTGTCTCCCTCTGGCCTTCTTTCGGTCTTTTGGTCGTAGGGGTTTGTGGGTGATGTGGGTGTGTGTTTTATATTGTAATGGGTGTGTGGGAGTGGTGTGTGTATGTGTATCAGGTGTGTGTATTTTGATTTGTCCAATGTGGCTGTGTTTTGTAAGAGTGCGTGTATTTTTAGTGGATTTGTGGGTCGTGATAGTGTGGGCGTATTTCTGTTGGCGTGACGGTGGAGGTTTTGTTTACGCCAGTTTATCACTGACCTTTGGTGTGGCGGGCTTGTGTGGGTGTCTCAATTTTGGCGGATTCCGAGCAGTGGGTCATAATAACCGTGGTGGAATTCCGCTGCTGCAGCGGTGTGTTGGCGGTCTTCTGCACGGCGGTAAGCGGCTTTTGCCGCCAATGTTGTAATGAGGGCCTTAGTGTGGTGGACCTCCTGGGTATGAACCCATTCTGGTCTTGGTTCACCACTAGAACCTTGCTTAGGATCTTTTGTCAGACCCCAACATAGACAGTGGGCAATAGGAGGTCAGTCTTTTGGATCCTTATCTGGCTTTAGGAGAGAAACCAGGAGGGACTCCTGCATGCTCTATAGTAAGAGGCCCTCTTCCATTTGATGCACGGCAGTAGCTCCACCAGGCATGTATGCGTAGCCAATGTCCTATTCAGATCTGCTACCTTGGTATGATTGACCCTAATGGCGGCCTCCAGAGGCGTCAGAGAAGTCTCCATTTGCATCAGGTCCTTCTGTATTGTTTCCCTAGCTCCCATTACTGCACGGATGAAATGACCCCCTAATACTCCTTTCATCGCCTCCTAGTCCATGAGCTTGGTGATAGATGTGCCCCAATTCGCAGTAAAGTAGTGCATCAGTGTTTCGTCCGTCTCGGCATGTAGTGCCTGATCCTCAAGTATGGCCGGCTGCAATCGCCAGGAGGGAACCGGCAGTGGCACTCTGTGGGCTTGCTCCACCAGAAAGGTCTCCAACAACTGCTCTGACGTCATTTGCTGCCTCAGCCAGTTCTCCAAAAAATAATGGTTTCTGTTCCCTCCGCTCCTTCCGGTAATCCCACGACTCGGAGATTATTCTGAGAGGATCTTCCCTCGGCATCCCCAGCTTTGGCTTCCAGTTCTCGATCCTTAGAGGCAAGTATGCGCACCTGCCCCTCCAACTCCTGGACAGTTGGACAGAGCTCTCTCACCTCATTCTCCACTTGCTTGACCCTGCCCATCAACTTCTGTTGATCAGCTCTAAGCAGTCCCAGTATAATAGGTACAGCATCCACCTTATTGCTATGCTCCTGGTTGGTGGCCTCTATGGCCCCAAGTATTTAGTCTAGCTTGTCGTTAGTGGTGGACGCTGCACCGGAAGGAGTGGAGGGGCCCGGTTCACACATCCCAAATCCCTGTGTACTTCCAGCACTCATCTTTTGCATTAAAGGCTGCATCCTTGGTGTGTCGTCAGGCCTTTTATGATGATGCCGGAGAGAATCGGTACAGCGTGGCTATTGATATTTCCGGTATGGCGGGCCTTCTGACCTGGGATTTCGACCACAGACGAGTCTCTGCGTGTTTCCTGGTCCTTGTAGTGGGAGGCTCAGTAAGAGTCACATGCAGTGTCACGCGAGTGTGCAGGACCCACAGAGATTGATGTCTTATTATATTCGCCCTTTCCCAATGCCGCACTTACAGATACTCGCAGTCGAGTACAAGGAATTGTTCCTCTTTCCTCTTTCCATTCACTCCTGCACTTCAGTGAGGTAGGCTGCCATTACCTTGGCATGCGGCCTCCAGCATTTCAGGGTGGGTATTTCGCTGTAGTCGCCCGCACCACCTACCTCACCACTATTTTACCTGTCCACAGATCAATGGGCGCCCCCGTTATTTGTCCTCTGCTTTAATCTGTGCTA
This sequence comes from Pleurodeles waltl, assembly GCF_031143425.1. Taxonomy (NCBI): domain Eukaryota; kingdom Metazoa; phylum Chordata; class Amphibia; order Caudata; family Salamandridae; genus Pleurodeles; species Pleurodeles waltl. Next base: position 737,961,649 of record NC_090450.1, on the reverse strand, counting down.
GTCAGGCTTCGTTGCTCTTTTTCTCACCAGTTCCATCTCACAAGCCAGGACAATAACGAAGATAGGGGTGGGGGCACTGCATTGCCTATCAGATTAGTAGGCCTTATGTTCAGTGAGGAAGGTTTTCAGGTTTGTAGACATGAAGGGGCGGCGCACAGTGAGGGTCGTCTCCATTGCACATGCAGCACCAACTGCGCCCCTGGTTGCGGTTCTCTGTAGGGAGCCCCCGTACCCCACCGCCAGTCTTCTCCTGCTCCGGGCCTCGCAGTCACATGCCAGTTCTCCAGCCTCTCTCCACGCTGTCCGTCGCTGCAGGATCGGCCGTCGCGGCAGTCTAGAGGGGGCCGCTACTGTCCCTGCGAGCCTGTGATGAGCAGCAAGCAGTCCTTGCGCAGATCCCTGGACTCAGCTCCGCCCGCGGCTGCACACGCGGTCGTACAGGCCTTGACCAGGCGTGGTCACAACTCAGTGGAATCAGAGCACTATGAGCCGTGATCCCAGCTAGTCCTTCCTCACCGGTGTGTCCACCTGTTGGCCCCTGTGTTGTGCGGGCTGCCCGGTCAGGGATGGCAGTTGACAGTTCAGGATCGCAGGTGTCCGATCAGAGCTGCCATCTTTCGTGGCTGGCCAAGTCTGGTGAGTGCGTATACATGTTAAAAAGAAAAAGCACAGTATTTAACCCTGTGTGGCCCCACAGCCAAACAATTGTTTTGGGGTTGATAGGTAAAGGGAGGCATGATGACTGACTGAGATCTGCTTCAAAAAATGAATCTAGCCATGCAGAGACCGTTAGACCTGACAGCCTTAGGGTGGTCATCCCAAACTTTCTGCCTGCCTCCCTCCATTTTTCTGACCCTGTTTTTGCTGGTTTTGGGACACTGCACACTTTATCACTGCTAGCGCTAAAGTGCATGCACTTTCTCCCATAAACATGGTAACATTGGTTTCTACCCTATTGACATATTTAATTTACTTGTAAGTCCTTAGTAAAGTGCACCAGATGTGTCCAGGGCCTGTAAATTAAATGCTACTAGTGGGCCGCAACACTGATCGTGCCACCCACATAAGTATCCCCTTATCCATGTCTCAGGCCATTGCAAGGCCTTTGTGTGCAGTTTCACTGCCACTTCGATTTGCATTTAAAACAACTTGCCAAGCTTTAAACTCCCCTTTTTCTACATATACATCATCCCTAAGGTAGGCCCTAGGTAACCCATAGGGCAGGGTGCTATGTAGGTAAAGGGCAGGACATGTACTTATGTGTTTTACATGTCCTGGTAGTGAAAAACTCAGAAATTCGTTTTCCACTATTGTGAGGCCCGCTCCTCTCACAGACCAGCATTAGAACTGCTCTCATATACTTTTAAGTGGTAGATTATGATCTGAAAGGAGTAGCCCTGTCATATTTAGTATGGCCAGAATGGTAATAGAAAATCCTGCTTACTGGTGAAGTTGGATTTAATATTACTATTTTAGAAATACCACTTCTAGAAAGTGGGCATGTCTCTGCACTTACCATCTGTGCCTTACAGTCTGTCTCCAATCCATGTCTGGTTTATGCTGGTTGACAGCTCCCCTTGTGCTTTCCACACAGACAGCCATAAACACAGGACTCTCAGTCACATCTGCATTCATCTGCATACTGAATGGGTCTCCCTGGGCAGGAAGGTTGGAGGGACTCTCTCTTACACTTAAAGGCCAGTGGCCTGCCCTCACACAAAGGACCTATAACCACCCAAAGTGATCTTGGCAGAGAGGACTGGGCTGAAAGAGGAACTTGTGCACTTCAAAACCACTCTTTGAAGTTTGCCCCACTTCAAAGGCACTTTTGGGTATACACTGGGTCTCTGGCCCCACCGAAGGAGACACTTCTGGATCTACACCGGGACTCTGTCAGAGGGAAAGCCTGGCTGCCCAAAGGACTCGTCTGGACTGCTTTGCTGAGAAGGACTGCTGCCCTACTTGTTGTCCTGCTGCCTGCTGGCCTGTGACTCTGCTGGGAGGACTCTGCCTTTCCCACAAGTGCTCTCCAAGGGCTTGGGTTGAGCTTGCCTCCTGTTCTGAAGTCTCAGGGCCACATAGACTTCACCCCAGAGAAGAAAATCCCTCTGCGTTGGAAAATCGACACAACACCTGCCTTGCGGCTGAAAATGTGCTGCATCGCCTACTGGATTGACACAGCACCTACTTCTTCTTACCATACCATCAAGGATTTTCAATGCATCGTCCCTGGGCATCAATATATCCCTGCATCACAGTGAGTAACCAAGGCTGTGCTCCTGGAATTCAACACATCACCTTGTATCGTAGAAAGAAACAACGCATTGTCCGTGCTGCACCAGAAAATCCGATGCAGCACCTTATTTTCCAACACATCTGTTCCTCTGAGGCCCTGTGGATCGTTGTTTTTTATGCATTCCAGGTACTGTATGTTACAAGGCTACAACCAGTGATTCTTAAGGATTAAGACTCTTTTAAACCTTTAAAAGGTGATATCTCAACTTGTGCATATTGAATTTTTGTGTTTTTTTTATCTTATTTTATTCAGATAATATTATCTATTTTTCTAAACCTGTGTGGTGTTTTCACTGTATTACTGTATGTCAGGCCACCTTGTATGTATGCCAGACATACACCTCTGCAAGAGACTGTTCTATGGCGAACTGGTGAAAGGCAAATGCACACAAGGTGGGCAGAAAAAGCACTTCAAGGACATGCTGAAAGTCTCTCTGAGGAGCTTTGACATTGACCTGGAACCCTGGGAAATCGTAGCGCAAGACTGTCCCATTTGGCGAAGCTGCATTAACAAAGGGGCTACCTCCTATGAGCAGAGCAGGACTGCAGAGGCGCATAAGAAGTGTGAGCTGCGCATATCCATAGCCAACTCTTTGCCAACCAACCCAGCAGACCACTTGTGCCTAAAGTGCAGCAGAGCTTTCCGAGCCTGCATCTGACTGATCAGCCACAGCCGGACACACCGTACCCAGTCAACCTCCTCATCGTGACGTCCTTGGTCACCGTCGACAACGGCGGATGAACAACAACAACAAAAAACTGTATAAGTTATTGTACAAATACTTTACACATTGCCTTCTAAGTTAAGCCTCACTGCTCTGTGCCAAGCTACTGGAGGGTGAGCACCGGATAATTTGGATTGTGTTGTGATTTACCCTGACTAGAATTTTGGTCCATACTTGGACAAGGGTGTATACCTCTGCCAACTAGAGACCCAATTCCTAAAACCGTGCTTGCAGCACTTGCCTCTGTCAGGCAGTCTTTGTAATAGGACTGTAAGATCAGTAACACTGAAGGACACAGATAGGTCCAGTCAAACCAAGGCTGTCATAAAAACCCACATCAAGCCACCAGGATATGCATGTTGTCCAGTACTGACTGCATGACAAGGTCAGTGGTATGGCCTGCCTGAAAACAGGTGGAATACTTTCCTCATATGGACCAGACATGTGTCACTAGGAGATCCGGATGTCCCACTGAGCTCAATTACAATATTATTTTGATAATGTTCAAGGCAGGGGCACAGCGGACACCCCTCAGGACCCCTGGTGCATAGAGGCTGGGGGGGTGGTGCACGCCTCATAATCTTGATGGGGGCTCCTCAGCCTCAGCTTGTGTTTGCTTAGCTGTCCTAATAATCTGTATGCTTCACGTATTTGAGCAGCTGTTTGAAGCCTGAAAAATAACAAAAAATAACAACAAATATTTTAGAGAAATTGATAGAAGGCCCATGCAGTTAGTGAAGTGGACCCCATGTCCAAAGAACGATCAATTCCTACAAGACGGTTACCGTATAGCATGCCCTGAGATTTTTGGTGCAGTTGTATATAGTGTGAACTAGAACCAAAGTATTGAAGCCCTTTATATGAACACCAGTTACATTACACAAGGACACATTTGTTATTTAGGCACCTGGAGATTAAGTGATTTGCCCAGAATCACTGAATATTCCGGTCCAAAACACAAGCCTGTGCTGCCCTTGAGTCGCAGTCCCCCCGCCCCCCACTGCAGAGGCCCCCAAAGCCTTCAGAAGTGCAACTTCTACCCAAGTCCGATGAATATCTGTGAGACATGAAGACTCAGGAGCCACTCTTCACATTTTCAAGAGGGCACCATCATTGTAAGTTATGCCGCTGGTCCAAGGTAGTCTTAGGGGTTAGTCTGCTACGTGTTTAAGCAGGATGGGTAAAAAAAAGTTGGCGTTGTAGTTTGTAGATTCACCCTTTCGGTCAACCATTCCCCATTAGTTGGTGGCATTGCTGCTTTTGATATGTTAAACAAAGTAGCTAATCGTCTCCTCCAATGCCCAGTGACATTGCTGATACTAGACATGTTATGTCAGCTGGTGAGGTGCATTCTACCGTAAGCCATTGCCACTGGTGACTTTTATATGCGCCCTGATCTTTGACAAGTAACATGGGTAATATTGTAATAGTTACCCTTATCTAATCCTGGTATTGTTTCAAGGAGCCCATAATGACACTTCTGAGCCCTCGTGAATCCCCTGGCCAATGGATTGAACAAGGGCATTTAAAGTCTTGTTTGTGGTGACTGAGGATCTCCAGGGCATGAGGACTAAGACACATGTAAAAAAAATGCAATAAATATCTTTTGTCCCCCTCCCCACGATGTGTATAGGAGATTATTGGTGGAGTGGTAGCACTGTTTAATTCCTCATAGAATTACCACTGCTGGCATGCATGCAACCATACAAAATGCCTTACACTTCCAAAAACTGTGATTGCTTATCCATGAGAGAGCTCCTAGTTCAAAGAGGCAAGTGCAGGATGTTGAACATACCTAATGAAATTCATTATTTAATCTCAGAACAATCAAGCAAACCCTGGAATTCACTGCCAATGCGAAGAAAGAGAATTGACAATCATCTCTAACTGTGGAAAGCATTAAAACATGGCTGTGTCGCACCAGATATCTTCAGATATGCAGTGTGAAGGATACACATTAGTAGGAATGTATGGGCAAAAGTGCCTGTTCACAAACTCAATACAATATGCTTACATTGTGTGGGGTACACTACATCATTTCTGGAGCATATCTAAGAACTGTGTTGCCTTATCAGCATCTCATCCATTGTACATACTTCATCCAGCACCCTTTCAACCAGGAACTTTTTCAATGTCGCCTAGCAACCTGGTGGAAATGGAAGCGCTTCCTGGCCTCAACAGTGGTATAAGGCACTATTCAAATGTTGCAATACAATATATCCTTTTTGATAGGATCAGTTATCAGTGGATTGTTCTTTAAGCAAGGACGTCTTGTTTCATTAATTGTCTTGGTACTCCCTTTCATGATTTTCCTTATCATCTGGTCCTGCCATGACGCTCTAATGCACCACAACTCCCTTTGCAACAGAGAGCAGGGAAAGTGAAAGGGCATTGATTTAAACCAGAAATTGTATAGCATATAATGTTGGCAGTGCTTAGCTCATAAAAGGCATCAGTAGCTCAGTACTTCAGTTTAATTAGCTTTTAAATCGTCAAACCACTTTCAATAATCAAATGCAATACAACTTTATTGAAATATGGTGCAAGGGTTAGGTCATCCCATATTTCTGTGAATTGATGATTGCGAAAGTGAAGGTGACACAAACCTTCATCTCAGTACTGCAACTTTTATTAGGAGCACTCACGTAGAATGGTGTGTGATGAAGCAGCTGCTGAGGCTGTTAGCGCGTCTGACATTAATAACTAAACTTACAAGAGGACACAAATAGGCCAATGAACCTTTTGATTTGCAATTAAGATGTTCTTACCATAACTCCAGTACATGCAAATCAATAATCAATAACCAATATACAATGTCAATAATCAACTACAATCAATAACGGTAATAATCAATAGTCAGTAATTGTCACACACCATGACCTTTCAGTCATGAATAACCACACCTTTTAGTAAAAGTTAGAATATTTATTTCCCTATAATAACAATGCTAAGGTTGTATAGATTAATCTCAAAATCAAATGAAACACATACAGAAACAGTACTGGCTGCCCAAAGCGGCGGAAGAAATGTAATCTAATCAAAGCTTGAACTACAACACATTCTAAGGTTATGATGCAAATTAATAACAGTCAACTGTGTCAGAGTGATTACATACTTTTGAGCTCAGCAGAGAAATGCATCAGGTATTATTCCCTATTAGCACAATTTAATTAGTGAGGATCCTTAACTAACTAACACCAGATTAGCATCAGCGTGTTGGGCTTCATGCAAAACAATTTAGTAGCATGAATTTGGAAAAACATCTAACTATGGCTCTATCAAACAGTGCGGTTGATACCTAGAAAGAAAAAGACATAATAATCAACAGTTTAATTCATAATACCTACCCTCAAATGTGGACCAGCAAGCAGAGTCAGTCTTTGTCCTCAGGACATCAGTCGATCAGTAAGGCATCAGGATTCAGCATCAAAGTTCAGAAAAGGCAAAGTCTTTAAGCAAATAAAGTTAAACACGTCTCTTCTCAAGGCGAATAAGAAATATTGACCTTTCGGCCAGCAAGAAAATGGACAATGACGGGTCTTCTCTCAGTACATTCTTGTTAAATCAAAACCAGTAAAACTATGTCTCAAATTCCTATTGGTCAATTAATCGCATGTTCACACTTTGTTCAATAAAACTAAAACTCAAAATCTATGAATTCTACTATTATTCCGTTCACATGTCATTGATTAGTTGTCCTGAGAAAGTCAGTCTCACACACATTACACACAAAATGTTACATTAGCAAGAACAGCATCTTCTAGCAGTCGGGTCTCACGAGAAAACTCTTCAGCTATGAGCACATCTAAACAATGCAAATGGAAAATCACAGTTTAACTCTCCAGGACAGCCATTTATTAAACATTAAGAAATACAGCTTTGACATGAGGCCAGGCAACTAGGTCAAGACCTTCGCTAAGTTAAGGCCTGCAATTAATAAAGCTAATATATTATGTATAACCCTTAATATGACATATTACTACATTAGTCAAACATACATTCAACATTTCACAGTATTAGAATATTAATAAGTACACTTTGTGACTTTGTGAACATTGGCGGCCTCTCATCGTAATCACATTTTCAAATACGTGCATTATTTTTCTACGTTATTATATTCTACACAAACCCATCATTCAGAATACATGAACATTCATTAATCATTTTTATTAGAACACCTGTGCTAGCAAGGCCATGGTCAAATTAACCTCATAGCTCTTACCTGGTCTCATGTCAAGGGTGACTTTGAGTTAACAACCTTACTGACTCCAGTCCTGAATGATTCACCTACAAAACCATTTATTTCAGATATGTTCGTTCAATAAAAGCAAAATAAGGCTACAGCATCTAGTGTGCATTAGGTTACTAGATAACATTTCAGGACTATAAACGGAGCTGTAGTGGCATGGAGTGAGTTGGTCACCCTAGGTAACTTTCATCCAGTCTTTTTTTACAGCCAACATCTATTTCACTATATAATCTGGAGTTTCACTTTTCTAATTTTAGAAAAATGCCTACAATTTCCAACAACGTTAGATCTGGTGGTCTAAAACCCAGGTCAGGATGAAAGTCATTGTGATTCCATAAGACCATTGGGCAACTATGGGGGTCATTCTAAGTCTGGCGGGCGGCGGAGGCCGCCCGCCAGACTTCCCCCTCCGAAATACCGCTCCGCGGTCGAAAGACCGCGGAGGGTATTCTAGGTTTTTCCCTGGGCTGGCGGGCAGTCGCCAAAAGACCGCCCGCCAGCCCAGGGAAAAACTCCCTTCCCACGAGGATGCTGGCTCGTAATCGAGCCGGCGGAGTGGGAAGGTGCGACGGGTGCTGTTGCACCCGTCGCGTATTTCACTGTCTGCTATGCAGACAGTGAAATACTAGCGGGGCCCTCTTACGGGGGCCCCGCGACACCCCCTACCGCCATCCTGTTCCTGGCGGGCGAACCGCCAGGAACAGGATGGCGGTAGGGGGTGTCAGAATCCCCCATGGCGGCGCAGCGAGCTGCGCCGCCATGGGGGATTCAAATGGGCAACGGAAAACCGGCGGGAGACCGCCGGTTTTCCATTTCTGACCGCGGCCAAAGCGCCGCGGTCAGAATGCCCAAGGGAGCACCGCCGGCCTGTCGGCGGTGCTCCCGCCCCCGTTGGCCCTGGCGGTGCAACACCGCCATGGTCATAATGAGGGCCTATATCTCCATGACGGGAGTTATATGCAAATTGGGTTTATGTAAATATAGAGCAATGATAGTGCTTGTGAAGTGCGCGGTGTTCCACCAAAAGACCCTCCTCAAAGGGTTTTTCGTGAAAGCAGATGTTCTTTCTGAACCCAAATCTAATGAAAACGTCAGTTGCGACTTTAGCGCAGTGAAAAAGGTGAACGCCCTTCCTGCAGGTTGACGCTTGAGTCTCACCAGGCAAACCAATGCCAGTTCATCAAGACTTCCCTCCACGTCCCCTTCCTAATATATCTTAAAAAACAACGTTCTATTTATTATCAGTTTCGTGTTTTCCTAACTTGTGCATGATAAAGTATTCAAATTAGTGATAATATTTCAAATCTCCGACTTTACCATGTGCTTTCTCCATTGACTCTTTGGAGGAGTGCGTTTGGTTGGATTTACATCAAATATTATCCTGCTCCAGAGCAGAAAGAAGAAGCCTTGGGCACTGATTCACCAAACATTTTGCACATATAATATACACTTTATGAGCCATTAACATTCCCAGTGGATTTCATGCGTAATTCACTTTATTGCAATTGAAAGGTTTATTGATAAGTTATGTAAACTATAGGAAATAATAAAACGATAGAACTGAATAAACATCACTGAATGTTAAATCAGCCTGCAGCCCTCTGACAGAAGGTATAAGTAGTTGTTAGTCCCGCGCGCTGAAATCAGAGCAAAAGGTGCTTAGAAAGTAACTAGTTAACAATTTCAGGGCACAATCCATGCATTTTGCACGGCGCCCGATCACAAGTGGGCCCTTGCTTTTTCAGTTTTCCATTATAATCTCTCTATGTTGTCTGAATCCATACCGATTAAAACTTTGAGGAAACGCTTCCTTCCAGCTGTAGGCCACATTCTTTAGGCCTTATTTATGGTTCAAATCTTTTTCTATTGGCGGATCTATACCCGAAGGCTGGTGGAGCCAATTAATAAGTGGTGTGGTGGGGTGGGTTGGGGGGGCATTTGGGAAGTGGAGGTTGCGAGGGGGGTTGCAAAGTGGGTGGTGGGCGAAGGGGACTCATTGCCCCAAATAAGGGTCGTGGAGCGGTGTAGGATCCGCAGTGAATGTGAATAAAGTCTTGTCAGCAGTTTTGTTGAAATTTCGCCTCTGTCAATCAAAGCACCCAAAGGTAGCAAGGGAGGCAAGTTCGAGTTTTGGGCTAGAAAGCGGATGAATGGGCCTCAGATTTTGTCGAAATGTGGCATCGCGTATTCTTGGGAAGCTGTGAGTTTCTCCACAGTGACGGTATCCCACAATTTATGTAGCCAGTCTGAGTGGACAGGCGTACCCCGTTTAGATGTGATGACTTGCCTGACGGCACACAGGGCCATTGTGATGGCCTTCTCCCTGCCGGAGCAGAGTGGGTATGTCAGCTTGTTTGGGAGTACCCAAAGTGTATAGCTAGGGAAGCAAGGGATATTTGTCTCAAAGATTTGGTCAATGTCTTTGAGCACTTCCTCCCAATATCGCTTGAGTTTTGGGCGTGTCCAGAGTAGGTGTGTGAGCATGACTACCTGGCTGCACTTCCACGAGCAGGGGTCTGTGGTGCCGGGCTTCCATCTTGTGAGTCTAGCTGGGTGTTAAACCAGTAGTGGGTAGTTTTAGTAAGAATTCTTGCGCTGCAGCATTAAGGGAGGAGGTGCGAGTTATGTGGAGGATGTTAAGTGTGAAGTTCGTTCCAGTTCAAGTTCCCAATGCCATTGAGCTGAGATTTGCTAGTTTCTATAGGGGCGTTAAAAAACATATATCGGAGAGTAGATCCTTTTTCAAATTTTGCCATTGGTCTGGAGGCGTGATGGCAGATGAAGTGTTGACTTAGGAGGGAAGACTGAGGTTGTGTTAGGGAGATCATGATGTAATTGGAGAAGAGGGCTATGTTATGTTTACGATCTCTGAAGAGCATGCCTCTAATATGTTCGCTTGTATCCTCTTGGTGAATGGCTCCATGTATAGCGCAGAGAAGAGGGGGAAAGAAGGGGAAACCTTGGAGGGTGCCCTTTGTTACTGAAAAGGACCTGGAGGTGGAGCAGTTTATTCTCACTTGGGTGGTGGAGTCAGCCTAACCACCCCACACCCATTTTAAGAATCACAGTCCCAGTCTGCCCCCTAACATGATTTGTTGAAGGAATCCACACTGTTCAAAGCATTCTTGGCATCAATAGACAGAAACAACACCAGTGAGTGTGATCTAGAGGTTTTATAAATGAAGTGGAGAAGACATTTGGTGTTGTTGCTGCAACCTCTTTAGGGAATTAATCCAGCTTAGTCAGGCTCTACGAGTCCTTGCATGAGTGAATTTAGACATGCCACTAAAGAGTTTGGTATCAATGTTTAATAGCCAGAGAAGGCAGTATGAGAAGCAAAGTGTGGGGTTCTTCCCTGGCATGGGTATGACAGTTATGACAGCCGTCCTCATCGTGGCAGGGAACATACCAGTCTCGCTAAAAGATTGGCATGAGCTGAGGCATGAATATTTTATAAAAGCTTGGTGTGAAAGCTCAGTTCCCAGGGCCTTGCCGGTTCGTAGCCTGGAAATGGTGGCAAGTACCTCATCTGTTTGGATGTCGGTCTCCAGGGAGACAGCGTCTGTCTTGGCCTGCCTAGAAATAGTGATTGGGGAGAGGAACCCATGGATCTCCCCTGGGGCTATTGTGTCCTCTGTGTACAGAGTTGCATAGAAGCATTCAAATGTTTGGTATTTGATTGTTAGCCTTGTGCCCTGTCACCATCTCTGGTTTTGATCTCAGAGTTCCTGTTATTATGTGTTAAAGCTAGTAATTTGTGGTCAAGTAGGCAGTCTGCCTTGTTCCCACTTATGCAATATTTTTATTTAGTATGGAGTAGGCCATATTCAGCTGTGTCTTATTCTGGTGCTTTGAGCTGCTTTATGGCCAAGGTCAGCTGCCTGCATGCCCCAAGGGTGCCTGATAGTTGGCGAGCCTCCTCTATTGCCATCTCAATGGCCTCCAGTGGAAGCCCTTTTCCCAGTCTCTCTTTTTTTAATCTTGCAGAAATGGCCAAGAGGACTCCCCTTTTTACCGCTCTCAATGTTTCCCAGACCAGAGTGAAAGGCCTGGCTGGTGTGTCATTGAGTTGGAGGAATTGCTGGATGGTCTTCCATACTTCTTTTGTGGTGGATTCGTATGTGAGTATTTTATCACTAAGATGCCAATAGTGACGGGGAGTGGCATGTCCCGGTACATGGAAAGTTACTGTGATGGGAGAGTGGTCTGACAGTGCTGCTACTTCTATATTTGTCTGGCAAGAGGGTGTTAAGATACAGGGGAGAAATAGTCGGTCTGAGCATAAGTCTGATAGGAAGCCGAGAAGAAGGTGTAACCCCTGTAGTTAACAAGTATTTGTAACACCAATCATCTGTGAGACCTACGTCCCTCAACCATTGCTGTCCTGCATCTGTGAGCGTCCCTGAGTTGTCCTATCTATGAGCTGTTCTATCCTTCATGTTATTGTGGACTAGGTTGATGTTGTCTTCCATCATCACGTCCTGGTCTGGGATTGCGACTACTAAGCCTAGGGCATTGAGTAGGAAGGGCTCTTGGTGGTCATTGAATGCATGCAGCATAACAAGGGTAAAGGTTAATGGTGTAGGTGTTTAGAGGGATAAGCTTCCCCAGGAGTTCTGCCTGGGTTTGTGTGACATGACCCTGGAATGTGTTGGCTAGTAGTATTGCTACTCCCTCTTTCTTACTGGTTCCTGAGGAGAAGTGTGGCATGTCAAATCTCCGATACTGCAGTCTCTTCCAGTCTTTTTCAAGTAGATGGATCTGCAGGAGAGTAATTTTGGAGTCTTTTAAGAGGGATAGATGGGCCAGACATTTTGCAGAGGCATTAGGGCCTCCAGTATGATTCAGGAGCTTTACTATCTGTGGCTGGTAAGATCGTTCTGTGCGGTGGGTGCTCTGGAGAGACTCCAAATGTGGTGTGCAGCAAGGGGGTGCATCTGCTCTTGCATTTGAAGACCTGTTGGGGTGGGGCCCAATGGGATGGAGGGGTGGGGTAACTGGGGAGTGACAACAAGGGAAGCAACCACTTCCCTCATGGGATTCCTAGATAAGTCTTGAAGCTAGGTCATGGCATTGGTCGAGAGGTAGGAATTGCAACTAAGGGGGTGTGTGGCTGCTCCTGAATCAGCGAGATAGTGGGTTTGTCAATGGCACTTACCTGTAAGGCAGATCAGCTAGCTGGCCACTGAATTCGATCCATTTGTCCTGTGGGTGACCCCTGTTGATGGTGCTTTATGGCCTGCGGGTGAGCGATATTCTGAAATTTGGTCCCTTTGGTGTAGGCCCTCTGGATGTGCTAGAGGACTTGCTTGCATTCCTGGTTGCTCACATCTTGGGCTAGTTTGATAGTACCCCTCCATGTGGGGTGTTGATTTCTTTTGTCCTGAGACTTTTACGGTGAGAGGTCCTGTATTGGAGTCTTGTGGACTGAGTTTTCCTTGTGGGTGTGCAGACCCAGAATGGAATTGGCAGCCTCCATGGTTTCTCTGTCCCAAACAAAAATCAGGCGAAAGGGGTGTCCCCATTTGTATTTGATCTCCTGTTTAGGCAGGAAGTTGGTTGCCTCTTTGAGGGAGTGGTGCCTGCGCTGGTAGAACCAGATTTTGATGCAGTTTAAAGGAGATTGAGCATTGGTCTGTAACCACAGACATGATGTCTTCTTTTAGAAGGTAGCTATGCACAAATGTGAGGATATCTTGAGGTTGTCCATGTGCAGTGGAAAGGAGTCTGGCTGTGTGTGTGTGGTTTAGTATGATTTCCTTGTCCGTCAAAACAGGGAACACATGGTGGAAGAGACGCATGACATAGTTCTCCAGGTCCTCTGAGCCTACCTGGAGAGGGACTCCTTTGGTATGTTCAAGTGGCGGGACCTGTTTTCCAGATCATCAAGGTGGATCTGCAGTTCCTGAGTTAGTTTCCACAGGTCCAGCAGTTCACTCCAGTGGGCTTCAAGTTCTTCCTCCCTGGCATCCCTGTTATTCTCCAGAGTGGCCCCCCGTTGCCCCTGCTCCACTGAGTTCCTTTAAAATTCCTAATTTCCATGGCTATGTCCTTCAGGAATGCCGCAGTGTACTGTCTGAGCTTATCAAAGAGTTTTGCCATGAACAAGCGGGTAACAGGAGGAATTGCGTCATAGCCATCAGGGTGGGTATCAGCAGTGGCTAGAGCTGAGGGGTCTGTGGAGGCTGTCTCTTTAGAAGGGTCTGGCTTTTTTTTAGGCTGCCTTGACAAGCAAATCTTTCACTGTGGCATCTTCCTTAGTTTTGTGGTCTTCCATTGTTTCTCGTGGTGAGGGCGCCTCAAGATGCTACGTCTAGGGTCAAAAGACAAGGATGGGCCACAAGCTGTTCTGGAACAAGATTGGGATTCTCTCAATTGTTATTTATGCAGCGGTTATGCTGGAGTGCTGCTTGTATTTGTTGATGTTTTGTCTCTATTAAGAGCCGTGTCGTTGTTCGTAGTTCCCCATTTGAGCTGTGCCATCCCAGTTTGAGGCTCACCCTGAGCTCCTCGTTATGTATGGGGACAAAGCCCGTATTCAAAATAGGACCATTGTGAGGTTCCATGGCACTGGTGGCTTGGCTGTGGAAGTTCAAGACGGATGATCGATGTGGTGTCTGGCTCTGCTGCCCAACAGGTGATCAATTTGGGTGTCTTCCTTGGAACTGCATTGGTGGGGCCTCACTTACAGAGTAGGTGCCACCTTCTGGCATGTCTCTGGCTATGCCACTGTTTGTAAGCCCCCTCAGTGCTCCGATGGATCTTCAGACAGTATGAGGTTTATACACTGCTCGGTGGTTGTAGCAGGCTGCAGCTCGGAGGATGGAGTCTGCCCAATAGTCCTTGGTCTGTGCCACAGTGTGTAGGCCCCCTCAGGAAGGCAGCAGGGCTGGCCCAGGAGCAACCGTGTTCTGGCAATCCCATCTCTGCTGGCTGGCGTGGATGTGGCCGGTGGCTGGGATTGTTAGGTCTGCATGGAAGCCTCCTTCGCTTCCTCATGGCGTGTTGTGCAGTCGGCGCTTAGGCTTTGTGGCTCCTCTCCCCATCGCAAGAATAAGCTGTGCAGCCATCTGTGCTGCCACACAGAGCTGCCTGAGTCTCAAAGCCCACCGACAAGCCCCCTCCGTTCCCTGGCTGTCATGGGTCTTACAGATGCAGCAATGCCAGTATCAGGCATGGTCCGGAAGAGGAGCTTCACCGTGATGCTTCTACCAAGCCGCCATCTTAGCTACGTCCCATAGGTCCATAGTTATACCTGCAATGCCTACAAGCACAACCTTTTCCTACATAATTCCTACTGGCAGTTAACTCTCATGAAGGAACAAAATGTAACCATAGTCGAATGAACCTACTCTTTCTTGCCCGTATATATGGCATGTGGAAATAGTTTTGAAGGCGACTTTGACGAAATGATGCTAGTGTTACCCATGAGTGTTTTTCCATTCTAAGTCTTTAAATGCAGTTCGCTTACAATGAACATACAATGAACATATGTCAAGCTTTTGACTTCGTTGTAAATTAAACTTGACACCCAAAGAGATGCTGGTTCTAAGTTTGTTATTGCTCTATTATAAATAGTCTGACCATGAGTTGGGAACACTTTTAATTATTTCCTTCCATATCAAGCTTTTTACAGTGCCCATTGAAGCGCTTTTAAGTTTGAAGCTTTGATTAATGCATAGTTAGCGCACCAACACTTATTGGCAAAACAAGCTCGTAAACGCGTGCTCATTGGTTGTGAAAAGTTCGCTAGCACACCCATATTTTCACGAACTGTAAAGGAAGCGATTTCTCCAATTAGAAAAAAACACATGGAATAAAAAAATAAAAAGTAACGGATCATTTACACATTAACAATACCCATAAACCGATGGATTTTCTCTCCGCAAACAATTGACTTATTAGGACCAGGCCTCTGTTTAGAAAGCTACGCTTTTGAAAATGTAAGTTCACAGTCTTTGGGGATTTTGTGAATCCTAGAAGAAGTAGTATGTTGCAAGAGTGTAGTTATCAGTAATGCAGCCGGTGCACTGGCACCGGGGCTCAGACGTGTTGGGTGGGGTGGGTGGATGCAGCTTGCCCTGTACCGGCTGTTGTTTTTTAAGATTGCCTGCCTTGGGTCTGTCTCTTTGGTGATTACACTTGGCAGGACGGTGGGGAGAGCAGGAGGTAGGGGACAGGAGAGCACAGGCACGAAGAACAAGACAGGCACTATTTAGGCATGAGAGCACCCAGATCATAGACACCGCACACAACAAAACAATAGCTACAAAAACGGAACAGTGCCACTGAGAGGTTTTTCAGTTCACCTGTAAACTTTTCACTCATCTATCTATCTATCTATCTATCTATCTATCTATCTATCTATCTATCTATCTATCTATCTATCTATCTATCTATCTATCTATCTGTCTATCTATCTATCTATCATTCTATCTATCTATCTATCTATCTATCTATCTATCTATCTATCTATCTATCTATCTATCTATCTATCTATCTATCTATCCCTAGTTGTTTACATCTATCTACTTAACTGTACCCATCTGCCTACACCCATCTATCTTACCGTCTAATTGCCATTGGCTTCCCATGTGCAGCATTACATTTAACCTGCCTAAAACCATTATCATTTTCATTCCTCACTCTCACATCATCATCTCTTCTGATGTATACATTTTGGAGTCCATTCTGGCAGTCTCCCGAGCATTTTCTTCATCACCACCGCCTAATCTTCTGAATTAACAAAAGCACCTGTTATTCAGCTCATCTGAAGCCTAGTTAATACTCGAATCCTAAATAAGGTAGACTTTTGTAATGCCTTTTCAGTGGCATCGTTCTTTGCTTAGTCCCTATCTTGAATATTGCCTCAATGTTACCACACATCCTTTAGACTTTCCACCCACTATCCTCACTTCTATTCCTCACTATAATGGCTGACCCTCAGTTCGCAATAGGGTTCTGGTACTCGTATCTGCCTGTGGCCATCCTCGCCATTGCCAGCGCCTTCACAAGAAGGCATCCCCCTTATAAGTTAAGTCATCTATCTCTGATCGCAAACACTGGACCACCATTCTGCCCCAAAACCCTCTGTGCTGCCCCAAGAGTCAGCCCATCTGCCCTTTCTTTACACCTTTAGGGGAACTTTCATCCTTGATCTTGCAGCTGAAGGCATCCCGATCCTGATACAAGGCAGCTGCAAAATCCAACTACCCTTCCTGTAAAATCAGCAATAAGGCCCAACTCCGGTGCACAAGTTGTCATTAGTGATCACCAAGTGAAGCCTTCATAAAGATGTGTCCGCTTTGGCTGTGTTGTCACTTTTCTCTTTAGTATCTCATTCACCTTGGCCCTCTTTGTATTTTTTGTATGAAACCAATGCATTCTACTTCTTGTGTGCCACTTTCTATTGCTTTTGTATGTTATTTATTATAGATGTGCTCTTTGTAACTAATGGCCTGATTTAGAGTTTGACGGAGAGGATACACTGTCACAACTGTCATTGTCTGCCTGCTGATATACAGGTGGGCAGGCCATCAGTATCCTAACAACTGACCCAATCTGGCTCTGTTGATGAGACAGTGCTCGCACAGCCCGACCGAGGACAGGCCATTGAGTTTTCACATGTTGAATGGGCAGTTTTCACTGTCAATCACGCAGTCTAAAACCTGGTAGTAAGGGACAGTAAAAACGTTTAAATGACCCCCACACGATAGGAGACATATTGTATGGAGTAGGGGGTCATTAGGCTTTGAGTTCAGAAAAACAAACTCCTTTTTTGGGAGTTATGTTATGTTATGTTAATGAACTTATAAAGCGCCTAACTACCCGAAGGCCTCGCAGCGCTTCTGAAAACCCCAAAACAAGTTAAAAGTTTGACAAACATCTATCAATCTGATGGTACAGTCCGTCAAACTCTTAACACATTGGCAGGAACCAGCGTGTTGTTGTTTTATAGCACAAGGGAGACCCTGGAATCCATCGGACCCTGTGTAATTGATAATTTCTAAAGAAAAATAGTCCCGATGTTAGCAGTAATGTTCACTATTATCAACAGAAGTATATAGCCAAATAATGTTTTAATGTAACATAATAAAAAGAACAAACAGTTTTTTGTACATAAGTGAAGTGGGGTGGAAAAACGTACTTGGTGCTCTGGTGAAGTTGATACAAAAATGAAATCTGTGTGTTACAGTCTACAAAGTACAGATGGAGCCCGTACATTTCAAATTCACATTATTTTAGTGGGCCTACATCATTAGTCAGTGTCATTTTGATCCAGTGAGATTATGCGATTATCATCAGGACTTGAATTGTAACCTGCTAGAAACAGTAGTAAATACAACTCAAGAGCTCGCAAGAAGATGATAGGGATGTAAGCGCATCAGGCTATATAGGCGAGCTGTCAGTAGGCTGGATGGTCACGAGGATCCAAGGAGGAAAAGCGAAAGGTGAGCAGCTACTAATATGCTTGTGAAACCAAGACTTCACTTTGCTATGAGCGAAATTGTTGCGTGCCTTGCTCTGCCAGGAGGATCTGAGAATGATAAGGAATTCCTTTATCAGGGACAGGAACTGGAGGATAAGGGTTCCGCACAGTGCACCACGAGGGGGGGAAGTCCACGTGGAATGAGTCGCGCAGTATGGTGAAGCGGTCCAATCTCTAGGCGTGCAGCTGTTCCTGCAGTCAGTTCCTGGTAATATCTATAGATATCCACAGGAGTGGTTGGTATCTCTAAATGTGGAGGACAGGTACTCAGTCAAAGTGACAAGGTATTTTCTTAGTCAACCTGGCAGAGTATAAACTCTACTCCGCGCTCAAAATCAGTCCCTAAATAAGTAAATAAAAAATACAATCTTCTTCAAAATGTACTCGACCTGATAGTTTAGATTTTGTGTTAAATTCAAAACAAAGACAACACACTTTCAAACACCCTCCCACACCCATTGTAGGATGTTGCCCGAATAAGCAAGCTCTTATTACCGCTATGTGCGTCCCACATAGCGGTAATAAGAGTTATACAAATATTACATTACGATTCTATACGAATAGAAGTCTACCTTTCTCATTTCTATGTAAGGGACGCTGCGCCTACCCTGCTGGAGATTTGCCAGTCCCAGGATGCGTTACTGAGAATCTATTTGCATAGATTTCCCAGCATACTGTGCCCTCATACAATTTGAAGGCCACTCTTGGAGAGGCTGCTGCTGACATTAACGCCTGTAAAATATCATTTTTCAAAACTCAGGGATTGTCTGAATGCCTTCATCACACGCACGGCGTCAGTTCATTAGCGCAGTCAAAGGCCAGATCAACCAGGGATGCTTCCGAGACAGTACAGAGTGCATGCCAGCAGCCATATCTGCAGCACAAGGTCACACAGTGCATTAACACCAGGGGCAGACTGGAGGCGGGGTGCAGCCTCTCCAGAACCCAGGAAGTAGGACAGAGGTGAGGGGGGTGACAGCCGAGACGTGCAGTGCTCAGGGCAGAGGGATCTAGCCATGTGTGCAAGAGGGACTCTTGTGTTAACAGGGACATCTTAAGGATTTGGGGGGCCCTGGGCCCAACGTATTTTGGGGAGCCTTGATCTGAACAGTTTATTATCTTATGATGCAATTTCAGCTCTTTCATTTATGGATGTTGAATGAAACATAAACACAACATTTCTTTGCAAAATGTCTGTAATAGACCCATTCATCACCCAAATTCAAAAATACATTTAAGGAAAAGGGTACTTAAACAAATGTTTAAGAATTATTCAAGGTCATGAGGACGAGACCCTCTGCACAGCAGAGTTGGCCCGCGCCCTTGACCAGAGCCCACTTTGTCCGTGCCTTAAACTTAAAACTGATCTGAAGTTAAAGACAATGAGGCTTGGAAGGGAAAGCTTAACACACATCTAAAAACGTGTGGGAGATGTGAGGGAGAACACAGAGGGGACTTTTTCAAAGATGAAGATAGAGAGACTAAGCAAAGAAAGGGCGTGAGACGCGGAAGGGGACAGGGCCGAGGGATGGGCTAGCAGGCCCTTGCAATCGCACGTGAACGAGGGAGGTGTGATGGGTTGAGGTGGTTGAGATAAGGGATGAGACAGAAAATCCTCACAGAAGTCAAGAGTAAGGGGATCTGTGAAGAGGTCTTTCGGGGCTCAAAAACACAGAGGATAAGGGCAGAGGGAAGAGGGGATTCAGAAGCGCTTTTTTCAGTAACTGAAGAAAGAAGCAGAGGCTTGTGGAAACAGCTCTTCATTAATTACTGAGGGGAGGGGCACAGAGAAGGAATGTGTCAGCAGAATCCCCAGAGCCAATCAGAGGGAGAGAGAAAAATCTGAATGTGACAGCAAAACCCTTCAGTGCTAAAGAGAGGGTGTAGGAGACTGCAGGGATGTGACAATAAATCTCACAGGTACTAAAGAGAGGGAGAGGCAGAGTGGAGGAGAATGACAGCAGAGCCCTTCATACTAGAGATAGGAAGAGGCAGCGTGAAGAAATGCAACAGCAAAGCCGTTCAGTACTGAAGAGAGGGAGATGAAGAGTGGAGGAAAGTGACAGCACAGCCCTTCAGTAGTGGAGAGACGAGGCAGAGTGGAAGGAAGTAACAGCAGAGCCTTTCAGTACTAGAGAGAGGAAGAGGCAGTGTGAAGCAACGCAACAGCAGAACCCTTGGTACTAAAGAGAGGGAGAGGAAGGGTCAATGAAAGTGACAGCAGAGTCCTTCTTTACTAGAGAGAGGAAGAGGCAGCATGAAGTAACTTGACAGCAGAACCCTTCAGTACTACAGAGAGGAAGAGGCAGCATAAAGTAATGTGAGAGCAGAGCCTTTCAGTACTAGAGAGATGAAGAGGTAGAGTGGAGGAAAGTGACAGCACAGCCCTACAACAGCAGAGAGAGGCAGCATGAAGTAATGCAACAGCAGAGCCCTTCAAGCCTAGAGAGAGGAAGAGACAGCATGCATTAATCTGACAGCAGAGTCCTTCAGTACTGAAGAGAAGGAGAGTAAAAGTAGAGGAAAGTGACAGCACAGCCCTACAGCAGCAGAGAGAGGCAGCATGAAGTAATGCAACAGCAGAGCCCTTCAAGCCTAGAGAGAGGAAGAGACAGCATGCATTAATCTGACAGCAGAGTCCTTCAGTACTGAAGAGAAGGAGAGTAAGAGTAGAGGAAAGTGACAGCACAACCCTTTGGTACCAGAGAAAGGAAGAGGCAGCATGAAGTAATGCAACAGCCGAGCCCTTCAGTACTAGCTAGAGGAATAGGCTGAGTGGAGGACAGTAACAGCAGAGCCTGTCAGTACTAGAGACAGGAAAAGACAGTGTGAAGTAATGTGACAGCAGAGCCCTTCAGTACTAGAAAGAGGAAGAGTGGGTTAATACAACAGCACAGCCTTTCAGTACTAGAGAGAGGGAGAAGAAGAATCAACGAAAGTAACTACAGAGTCCTTCAGTACTAGAGAGAGGAAGAGGCGGCGTTGGGGAAATTAGCAGCAGAGTCCTTCAGTACTAGAAATTGGAGGAGGAAGAGTGGGATAATGCGACAGCCGTTCAGTACCAGAAGGAGGAAACGTCGGAGTGGAGTAATGTCACAGCAGAGCCCTCCCTTCAGTACTAGAGAGAGGAAGAGGCATAGTTGAGTAATAAGACAGCGAGCCCGTCAGTAGTAGGGAGAGGAAGAGGCAGAGTGACGTGACAGCAGAATCCTTCAGTACTTTTGAGACAGGGAGACAGAGTCAGTATCATATAGAGAGGGGTGATGCGGAAGACTTACAGAACAGCACTTCAGTGGTAACTCCAGGCCAGGTGGATGGATGCGATAGCAGAGCCCATCTTTAATGAGGACAAGTTGGATGACTGCGACAGAACAGGCCTTCGGTACTAAGCGTAAGGGATGTGTGTAACCCAAGAGCCTCTCTACAGGAGGGACAGAGTAGATGAATCTGACATCAGTACTATTTGAAAAGAGAAATAGGCTGAAGGGAGGTGAAAGGGCCCTTCATTACTAGAAAGAGGAAGAGTTTTGGTGGTAGAATGTGGAGTACTAAAGAGAGGGAGGAAGAGGACTGAAAGGTTTTTTGGCTAAGGGTGGTAAAAAGGTTTAATGTGACTACAAAGCCTCAAAGCTGTTATGAGCGCAACGCAGAGTATAGAGGGAGCAACAGACAGTACTCAGTAATGGGAGGTTCGACAAGGACGAGTAATATAACTGCAAGTAATTTTATTAGTCTAGAGTGGAAGGAAGATGTTAGTGATGTGACAGCAGGAAATTAGAAAACTAAAGTGGGATAGAGCTAAAGGAGATTTTAGTAGAACATTCTTTCATGCTGCAGGGAGGAGCAGAGGTGAGGTGTGTAACAGCGGTGTCTTCTCGAAAGGGCCAATAGGAAACACAGGCAAGTCATGTGACAGCAGAGCCCATCCAAATGGGAGAGATATTTAACAGTTTTATACATTGTTCTGCCAGTAAATGGTATTCTGTGGCCTCAAATTTTAACAGAAGTCAATGCTTTGGAAAGTAACAGCAAATGTCTGTGAACAGCTACAGCAATGTCCAGTTGAGGAACAATAAATGAAAGGATGAAAGGAGAGAAAGGGCAAACAGCCTTTATCACCCAATGCCTTCATCATGCAGCCATTGAAATGCATGCCTTTACAACATGTTTCTATAACGGTAAGGCTACATTTAGGGTTTGAGGGTGCTGGTAGTGAAGGTGGTAAGGGTAATTTTAGGGTTTAGTGGTGGAAAGTGGTAACGAGTAATAAAGGTAAAAAGTTCCTGGTTAAAAGCCCTTTTAATAAGGAATAAAGGTCTGGTTTTAACCAGGAACTGGGGCTCCAGTATTGTGTTTTTGCTTTTGTGGAGGTACTTCACGGGAAACTCCTTGGACCCGCCCTGCAGGGTTGGGGACCCCCTTTGGATGGAGACTGTGCTAGTGAACATTTAAACAGAGGGCAAGACTCGCTCGCAGCTGTACTGAAGAAAGGATTTTCCTAATCCAAATGGTTACAGAGGTGAGAAAAGATGGATTTACCTCTTCGTCACTGTTTCTGGACTCTACATGTGAGAAATACATCATATATTGTGTGGCAGCATTGAAAACGAAATGAGGATGATTAAGAATATATATAAATTGCACATCATGATTACTGAACGCACGTGGACACTTTAATTTTGGAATGTTATGCACAAGAAAAACGATATGAACGATAAACTGGTGAGGATATGACATTTTTCAGCCGAAATAAATGTTATGACATTATGGTGCATTATGGGAACTGAAGTATGGTTACTGGCACGTGACAAGAATGAATTTAAAGCACCTGGTCTGCTCATAATCACTCACCTGTGAACAAGGCAGCAATGCCGAAACGTGTTAGGATTACTATTTTGCAGCCTCTTTTAATAAGGAATAAAAATGTGGTTTTAAACAGGAACTGGGGCTCCAGTATTGTATTTCTGTTTTTGTGGATGTACTTCACGGGAAACTCCGTTCCCGTGTTTTGGAGCTGCCCTGCAGGTTTGGGGGCCCCCTTTGGATAGAGACTGTGCTAGTATATACTGTATATGTATATATATATATATATATATATATATATATATATATGAAAAACGTGCTTCCACCCACCCGTCTCATGAATCTCCACAAAACTTTTCAGATCTATAGCATTTTCTGCATTGCTTTTGCGATGATGGAGATTATTGTGGTGAATCGTTAAGAGGTGCAGGGGTAAAAGGGTGGTTCCCAAAAATATTTTTGCCCCAATGTATTTCCATAGAGTTTTGTATTCTACGTAGCACAGAAGCTTCAGAAAGTATTTTGATTAGATTTGCCATGGACAAACAGTGTCTAGATGATCCGTTTTAGGGCTGAGCGCGCAAAGTGCTCTGTCCCTGCTGTAGTTTCTCTGTGGGCTTTTAACCACGCCCATCAGTTTGGTTGGTTTGTGAGCTTGCCTTGTAAATTTCACTTGATTTCATTGTGAAAGGCATGCATACGTCATGCCTTTTCTGGTGTTTAGCCATCCTCGAGTGCACTGGCCAACTACTGAAACATATGAGGCTCCATGTTTAAAGTATGGTTTCTGGACTACTTTTTCTCTTAATTTTGTAGGCAGCGCGATCTTGTTGGGCAGTAGTCGAGCGCTTTCAATGACATCGACCCTGTTACATGGATATTAGCACTTTTGCCGGTTACATGGATAATTGCACTTTTGCCGATACGTTTCACTGCAAGCAAACTTTTGTTTCCTTTTGTGTGTCTGCTTTGCGCTCATGGCGGCCATCAGTTCACTTATGTGAAACTGTTTTACTTTTCATTTTCAGTTTAAGTGGCAGGAAAAGTCCGGTTAGGAGTTTACAACGCTAATAGCTTTAACCTCTTTAATGTGGGCGCCGGCCACTGGCCCACACC
Organism: Pleurodeles waltl; assembly: GCF_031143425.1. Classification (NCBI taxonomy): domain Eukaryota; kingdom Metazoa; phylum Chordata; class Amphibia; order Caudata; family Salamandridae; genus Pleurodeles; species Pleurodeles waltl. The sequence continues at coordinate 737,937,972 of NC_090450.1, read as the reverse complement.
CGCACCACCTCCCTGGTGCGGGTCACGACCAGTGGCCGACACCAGGGAGGGATTTTTTAATTTTTAAATACCCTTTGGGGGAGACACAGAGAGCTTCTGTGTCAACACCCGCCCACCCCTTTGAGACGTCAGCGCGCCGCAATGCGTGCTGACGTCACAATCTGTTTTCTCCACCGGAGCAGGAAGCGGAGGTAAGGCTGCTTCCTGCTCCAGTGGGGGAAACAGGCCCACCATTCGTGAAGGCCTCGTTTGAAATGGGAGTTTCTTCCCTTTCAAAGGAGGCCTTCCTGAAATGGTTTCCTGGTCCTGGTCCGCAGCCGTGCTGAGATTCAGGGCCAGGAAACCCCACTAGACACCAGTGAATTCACTTGGGGGGGGGTCAGCTCCCTCTAACAACGGGCCGCCCCCCCAGGTGCACATTTTAAAAAATAAATGCCAGTGTATCCCTGGGGGGTGCAATTGCACCCCCTCCTCTCCCAGGGGCTAAAAAAGAATAAACATTTTTAAAAATGAAATTGACAGGGGGTCGCCGTGAGCAGGGCTGATCGCCTGTGGGGGCAATTTTTTAAAATAGTTGTATGGTTTCCCTGGGGATCCACTATGTTCCCCAGGGAAACCATACAACTATTAAAAAATATATAGATCTATATATAGACATATCTCTCTCTATATGTATGTATATTATAGAGATCACTTTTGGCTGCGATCGGCCCCCAGGAAAACAACACCCACATATAAAAGTGATATATTCACCACCAGTTCTATTGCAGTTGCAGCTTACATCTTCAAAGTAATTCACATACTTCAACTGACTCATTTCAACTGTAGCTTTTAGGTGGGAATAAAAAGGTCTAGTAACTTGTGATTATGTTTCTGCTACAAAAGGATCTGACTTTTGTCTAGTGGCAGTTTTGATGCCATAAAGTAGTGTAGAAGGATTGTATGCCTACTGTAAAGATCAAATCTGTATTTTATGTAAATAGCTGAGTGGATTAGTAAAGCCAGCCATACCTGCTCTATAATACAAATGAAATGTGTGTGCAAGGGGGTCTATGGAGAGATGAAGGGCACTTTTGCTGGGTGGTAGTGAGGGAATCCGAGGAGGAGGCGTGGGAGTGGGAGCACCAATAATGATTGTTGGACTGGGTGCCAGAGGCGCTAAAGACTGTGACGATTGGTATGTGACAAGGTGAAGTAATAGTGTGTATTTTTTCTTTTTTTGAGTGTCTTGAGAGAACGTGCTGATTGAGGGAATAAGCAAAGGTAAAGTGAATGATCTTTACTGTTGCACGCATCACACACACACACCAGCAATTTTGTAGCTGTCTACGTAGGCTAGTGTTTTAGAGCAAGAGTTTAGCCAGAGATGGCGTCTCGTTGGAAGACTGCTGCTCAAGCCCTAACTCGGGTTATAGAGAACAGCTCTGACGTAGGGTCAGAGACTGAGGCAGCAGATACTGAGACAGCAAAGGAGTAGGAAAATGGCGCAGAATCTGGGAGTGATTTTTCTGACAACTCCTCTTCCAGTGATTCCGAGGGAGGTGATGAGGAAAGTCCTGTCGTCCCTTCGCAAGCACAGTCCGTGCAGCGGAACAATAGCGGGTTAGCCCAACCCAGAAAGCAGGTGCATGTGGCAGCAAGCACAGAGAGAATGCTCTCTTGGGAGCTCCCCAGTTTAGTTCAGCCCCAAATTGCACCGCCCATATCGTTTTGTGGATACATCAAAATGTTCTATCACAAAACAACCAGGATTTGTAAAGCAGGCACCTGAGTTTTTGGTCCCGGGCTCTGCGGCCATATAGGGAAACCTACCAAACTCAGACATTTCTGGAAGCTAGACACTCAGGGGAGTTAACTGAGGTGTGGATTCCCCAAAGTTTTCTTACCCGGAATACCCTGCAAATGTGAAATGTTTAGTAAAAACTCTATTTATTCTTGAATTTCTGTCACACAAACTACAGGAATATGCTGGGATCCACAAAATTCCTACCACCCAGTGTTTTCCCACCTGTCCTGATAAAAATGCTACCCCACTTAAGACCCTGTACCTAGTGCCTGCATCAGGAATAGATTACACCATGGTCAAGAGTTGCCCTCATGTAAGGACTAACATTGACCGTTGTGTGACCACACAAGTGAGGTACCATTTTTATTGGGAGACTTGGGGGAATGCTGGGTGGAAGGAAATTTGTGGCTCCTCTCAGATTCCAGAACTTTCTATCACTGAAATGTGAGGAAAAAGTGTTCTTTTGCCCAAAGTTTGAGGTTTGCATAGGATTCTGGGTAACAGAACCTGGTGAGAGCGCCACAAGTTACACCATTCTGGGTTCCACTAGGTGTTCAGTTTTCAAAAATGCGCAGGTTTGGTAGGTTTCCATAGGTGCCAGCTGAGCTACAGGCCAAAATCCACAGCTATGCACTTTCCAAAAAACACATCAGATTTCAATGTAAAGATTTGATGTGTTCATGTTGCTTTTTGGGTTGCGGGCACTAAGCCTACCCACACAAGTGAGGTACCATTTTTATCAGGAGACTTGGGGAAACACAGAATAGAAGAACAAGTGTTATTTCCTCTTGTCTTTCTCTACATTTTTCCTTCCACATGTAAGACAGTGTGTAAAAAAGAAGTCTATTTGAGAAATGCCCTGTAATTCACATGCTAGTATGGGGACCCCCGAATTCAAAGATGTGCAAATAACCACTGCTTCTCAACACCTTATCTTGTGCCTATTTTGGAAATGCAAAGGTTTCCTTGATACCTATTTTTCAGTCTTCATATTTCACCAAATGAATTGCTGTATACCCGGTATACAATGAAAACTCATTGCAAGGTGCAGCTCATTTATTGGCTCTGGGTACCTAGGGTTTTTGATGAACCTACAAGCCCTGTATATCCCCTCAACTAGATGAGTCCAGCAGACATAACGTTATATTGCTTTCAAAAATTTGCCATAGCTGGAAAAAATTATACAAGAAAACGTGGCGGAAATGGCTCTTTTTTCACCTCAATTTCAATATATTTTTTATTTTAGCTGTTACTTTCTGTAAGAAAACCTTAAAGGATCTACACAAATGAGCCCTTGCTGAATTCAGAATTGTGTCTACTTTTCAGGAATGTTTTGCTGTCCAAGTTCCAGCATTGGTTTCACACCTATTCCTGTCACTAACTGGAAGGAGGCTGAAAGCATAAAAAATAGTAAAAATGGGGTATGTCCCAGTTCAATGCCAAAATTGTGTTGAAAAATGTGGTTTTCTGATTCAAGTCTGCCTGTCCCTAAAAGCTGGAAAGAGGGTGATTTTAGCACCACAAACCCTTTGTTGATGCCATTTTCAAGGAAAAAAACAAATGGTTTCTTCTGCATCCCTTTTTCCCCATTTTTCTGAAAAAAAACAAAATGTTAGCTGTATTTTCGCTAATTTCTTGGTCTCCTCCAGGGGAACCCACAAACTCTGGGAACATTTAGGCATGGATAGCTTATGTAGACAAAAAGTTATGAAGGCCTAAGCGCAAACTACCCTGAATATCCAAAAAAGGGCTCAGCACTGGGGGGTGAGGGGGGGAAGCCCAGAAGCTAAGGGGTTAACTCAAGCAAACACGAGACCCTTTGTATTGCAAATGCTTGTTGCTATTGCAAGCGATGTTATGAAGTAGTTATGAAGTTATTAGCCCCAAAATCTTTGTGACATTTGTTGCTGCAATAGTCCTAATACAGTACCTGGCGACAAGTCATTATGTGATTAACTAATGAATGCCTCTACATAAGTTAAAGGCCACATGTTGCTATTAGGTATAGTTTACATGTGTTATGGTTTTGCACTTAGATGTAGGTAAGTATTAGGCTTGATATCTTTCCTTACCTATTACCAGTTTGTGACGGGCCGGTCAGAGACTGCCCGTACACAAAACTGACTGGTGCTGACACTGCCCCAGGTGCTCGGGAACAGCCTGGGGCAGGAACCAATCAGATGTCCTTATCGGCTGTGACGTCGAGTGCCCGAGATGGAAACACGGAAAGAGGAGGAGAGAAAACTCTGGTGTCCGAGGGAGACGAAGAGCGCGGCGGCGAGGAGGAAGAGCGCGGCAGCGAGGAGGAAGAGAGCGGCGGCGAGGAGGAAGAGGAGAACAGAGGCATTGGAGAGCAGTTTGTCCCCAGCAGGGGAGAAGAAGGCGAGGAGGCGGCAGACGGAGGATCGAACACCGCGGTGGCCCCGGGAGGCAGAGCAAAGAACCCCGCCACGCTTCTGAAAAAGCGTGGCACAATCAGGTGCGTGTCCACGCCGCATTAAGGATAACCAGGGGTACGGGAGGATGGGAGGAGCGGGAACAGTAAGTAAGGGGGAGTGGGCGGTGGGAACGAACCAAAGGAGAAGGAATCCGGGCACTTTTAGAGCACAACCCCAGTAAAAGAAGGCACAGCGGTATAAATCCACCAAAGTACTAAGCTACAATGTAGTGACAGCACCGGAAGGAGGGGCCTTACCGATAAACCCCCGAAAGCACAGTAAAGGAAAGAGAAAGGTGTTATAAGAGAAAGGAACACATGAAAGATGGAAAGGCAGTAAGAAAATAACAAAGGCTACGTACAGGAAGAGAAAGACGATAGTAGACAATAGTACCAGAAGAAAAGAGGCACAGACTCCTAGAAAGGAAAGAGACAAGAGGGAGAGAGAAAGAAAAGGACCCAGTAACAACCAGCACAGAGAAAAGGAAGAAAGAAAGAAAGCAAGATGTGTGAAAGACAGAGGAGAAAGGAAAAGAAGAGATAGAAAAGGAGAAAAGACAGGTAGAGAATAAAACCACTTACCAATACTTTTCTTCTTCTTCTCCACGCATGTGCTTCCTGGGAGCCCTAAAAGAGAAGAAAAGAACGAAGAAGTAAAGATCCAGGTAAACGAGACCAAAGCTGTCGAAGAAAACACTACAAGAAACACAGAGAGAAGCCTGTTCATACTCCACTCTATTCTTCAATAAATCACATTCGTACTCTACTCCAGGGCTTCGTGTTGTCCTTTAACCCAGCCGATCACACAGTTTATAGTTTGTTAAACTGCTAATTTAAAGAAAGTGCCCAGGGAAACGTGGTTTTGCCTCGGGAGTACTGTGGTACCAAAAAGAAATTAAAAAATGTAATATGTTAAAAAAATAAAAATACACTTTAGTACCATATATTTTACAAATGTAGTGCATTTTCCATTTTTTATATATTTAAATCATCAGTTAAAAATTCTATGGAGCACCGGAGTGATATCTACAGATTACTGTGCTACTTAATTTTTTTTTTTTAATGTGCAGATCTCCTTAAGCTGTTGTAAATATATATTGAAAGGTATAAATATATTTCTCTACCTATTAACAGATAATAAAGCTGTAAAAGATAGGAAACAACAATAAAACCTACTAAATATCTACATCTAAGATAAAATGTGCTGAATGTGACATGGCTGCCTTTTACCTTTGGAAAACACAACCATTGGCCATCACCAACTGCTCTATCAATCACATATACCCCAGTACACCATAAACTTCCTGTAGTATACTGCGGTACAATATATAACTAAGGATTGTTTTAAAAATGTATACGTTTAAAACTACTTACATTATTCACACATACTACCAAAAAATACCATCTACACCAAATAACTTAGGTGCTTATTATGACATCGGTGCTAAAAACCGCCTCCTGCCGTGGTGACGGCTGCCAAAAATACAGCCACCGCTGCTACCATCAGTCTGCCATATTATGAGCACTGCCTGACTTCCGCCACAATAAGGGCGGAAATCCGGCAATGTTCATGGTGCTGGATGGTGGTAAGCTGGCGCTGCTACCACCAGCTCCGCCATGCCAGTTGAACGTCGCCAGCCGTACCATGACCTGTGATACGGCCTGGTGGTGTTCTGGTGGAGGGGCGCTTCTGACGGTATGTAGGAAAGTACCATCTTGCCTGGCATGTTACCCCCATATTTCACTGTATATATGTTCTTTTAGTTGTATGTGCCACTGGGACCCTGCCAGCCAGGGCCCCAGTGCTCATAAGTGTGCCCTGTATGTGTTACCTGTGTGATGACTAACTGTCTCACTGAGGCTCTGCTAACCAGAACCTCAGTGGTTATGCTCTCTCATTTCTTTCCAAATTGTCACTAACAGGCTAGTGACCAATTTCACCAATTTACATTGGCATACTGGAACACCCTTATAATTCCCTAGTATATGGTACGGAGGTACCCAGGGTATTGGGGTTCCAGGAGATCCCTATGGGCTGCAGCATTTCTTTTGCCACCCATAGGGAGCTCTGACAATTCTTACACAGGCCTGCCATTGCAGCCTGAGTGAAATAACGTCCACGTTATTTCACAGCCATTTACCACTGCACTTAAGTAACTTATAAGTCACCTATATGTCTAACCTTTACCTGGTAAAGGTTGGGTGCTAAGTTACTTAGTGTGTGGGCACCCTGGCACTAGCCAAGGTGCCCCCACATTGTTCAGGGCAAATTCCCCGGACTTTGTGAGTGCGGGGACACCATTACACGCGTGCACTATACATATGTCACGACATATGTATAGCGTCACAATGGTAACTCCGAACATGGCCATGTAACATGTCTAAGATCATGGAATTGTCACCCCAATGCCATTCTGGCATTGGGGAGACAATTCCATGATCCCCAGAGTCTCTAGCACAGACCCGGGTACTGCCAAACTACCTTTCCCGGGGTTTCACTGCAGCTGCTGCTGCCAACCCCTCAGACAAGTTTCTTCCCTCCTGGGGTCCAGCCAGGCTTGGCCCAGGAAGGCAGAACAAAGGACTTCCTCAGAGAGAGGATGTTACACCCTCTCCCTTTGGAAAAAGGTGTCGGGGCTGGGGAGGAGTAGCCTCCCCCAGCCTCTGGAAATGCTTTGATGGGCACAGATGGGGCCCATCTCTGCATAAGCCAGTCTACACCGGTTCAGGGATCCCCCAGCCCTGCTCTGGCGCGAAACTGGACAAAGGAAAGGGGAGTGACCACTCCCCTGACCTGCACCTCCCCTGGGAGGTGCCCAGAGCTCCTCCAGTGTGCTCCAGACCTCTGCCATCTTGGAAACAGAGGTGCTGCTGGCACACTGGACTGCTCTGAGTGGCCAGTGCCAGCAGGTGACGTCAGAGACTCCTTCTGATAGGCTCTTACCTGTGTTGCTAGCCTATCCTCCTTCCTAGGTAGCCAAACCTCCTTTTCTGGCTATTTAGGGTCTCTGATTTGGGGAATTCTTTAGATAACGAATGCAAGAGCTCATCAGAGTTCCTCTGCATCTCTCTCTTCACCTTCTGCCAAGGAATCGACCGCTGACTGCTCTGGACGCCTGCAAAACCACAACAAAGTAGCAAAGTCGACTACTGCAACCTTGTATCGCTGATGCAGCCGCCTTCTCGTCTGTTTTCCTGGTGGTGCATGCTGTGGGGGTAGTCTGCCTCCTCTCTGCACTAGAAGCTCTGAAGAAATCTCCCGTGGGTTGACGGAATCTTCCCCCTGCAACCGCAGGCACCAAAAGACTGCATCACCGGTCTTCTGGGTCCCCTCTCAGCATGACGAGCGTGGTCCCTGGAACTCAGCAACTCTGTCCAAGTGACTCCCACAGTCCAGTGACTCTTCAGTCCAAGTTTGGTGGAGGTAAGTCCTTGCCTCACCACGCTAGACTGCATTGCTGGGTACCGCGTGATTTGCAGCTGCTCCGGCTCCTGTGCACTCTTCCAGGATTTCCTTTGTGCACAGCCAAGCCTGGGTCCCCAACACTCTAACCTGCAGTGCACGACCTCCTGAGTTGTCCTCCGGCGTCGTGGGACCTTCCTTTGTGACTTCGGGTGAGCTCCGGTTCACTCTTCTTCGTAGTGTCTGTTCTGGCACTTCTGCAGGTGCTGCTTGCTTCTGAGTGGGCTCCTTGTCTTGCTGGGTGCCCCCTCTGTCTCCTCACGCAATTGGCGACATCCTGGCCCCTCCTGGGCCACAGCAGCATCCAAAAACCCTAACTGCGACCCTTGCAGCTAGCAAGGCTTGTTTGCGGCCTTTCTGCACGGAAACACCTCTGCAAGCTTCTTCACGACGTGGGACAACCATCCTCCAAAGGGGAAGTTCCTAGTCCTCTTCGTTCTTGCAGAATCCACAGCTTCTACCATCCAGTGGCAGCTTCTTTGCACCCACAGCTGGCATTTCCTGGGCATCTGCCCACTCCCGACTTGAGTGTGACTCTTGGACTTGGTCCCCTTGTTCCACAGGTACTCTCGTCTGGAAATCCATCGTTGTTGCATTGCTGGTGTTGGTCTTCCTTGCAGAATTCCCCTATCACGACTTCTGTGCTCTCTGGGGAACTTAGGTGCACTTTGCACCCACTTTTCAGGGTCTTGGGGTGGGCTATTTTTCTAACCCTCACTGCTTTCTTACAGTCCCAGCGACCCTCTACAAGCTCACATAGGTTTGGGGTCCATTCGTGGTTCGCATTCCACTTCTAGAGTATATAGTTTGTGTTGCCCCTATACCTATGTGCTCTCATTGCAATCTATTGTGACTGTACATTGCTTGCATTGCTTTCTATTGCTATTATTGCATAATTTTGGTATTGTGTACATATATCTTATGTATATTTGCTATCCTCATACTGAGGGTGCTCACTGAGATACTTTTGGCATATTGTCATAAAAATAAAGTACCTTTATTTTTAGTATATTTGTGTATTGTGTTTTCTTATGATATTGTGCATATGACCCAAGTGGTATAGTAGGAGCTTTACACTCCTCCTAGTTCAGCCTAAGCTGCTCTGCTAAGCTACCTTTTCTAACAGCCTAAGCTGCTAGACACCTCTTCTACACTAATAATGGATAACTGGACCTGGTGCAGAGTGTAAGTGCCCCTTGGTACCCACTACAAACCAGGCCAGCCTCCTACACGGTAGCAGTGCCCCTTCCCGTTCCCTGCTGGAAGACCTTCTTGCTCAAGGTAAGTCAGGCTTTTGTCAGGGGAGGGAGGTGGGAGGGTGTTGTGTGTGTGTCTGAGTGTGTGCATGAATGTGTGAGTGAGTGAGTGTGTAAATGCATCTGTGTGTGTTGTGTTGTTTGCGTGTGAGTGAATGCGTGTAAGAATGTGAAGTGAGTACGTGTCTGCATGCCAGTGTGATCGTTGTAAGAATGTGTGCGAGCCTGTCTGGAAGTATGCATGTATGAATGCGTTTATGCCAGTGTGTGTATGAATGCGTGTATGCCAGTGTGAGTGATTGGGTGTATGCGTGGTGCGTGTCTGCGGGTGTGTGCGTGAATGGGGGGTGGGGAGTGTGTGTCTGAGGATCGGAAGGGGTGGGAGGTGGGTGTGTGTGTGAGGATCGGAGGGGTGGGGGTGTGTGTGTGAGGATCGGAGGGGGTGGGGGGTTGTTTGGATGGAAGGGGGTTAGGTGGTGTCAGGTGAGTGTTGGGGGGCTGGGGGAGCCACCTATGGGTGACAGGGAAGGTACACCACTGCATTGTATGCTATCCCTATGTACGCCATTCCACTTTACGCCACTCCACTGCACATCATTCCATTATACTCCACTTCACTCAATGTCAATCACTGCATGCTGTTACACTTTACATCACTCCATTCTATGGCACTACACTCCATGCCACTCTACTGTACAGCAATCCAGAACTACAGTACTCCACTCTACGCTATTCCACTGTACAACACTCCATTCTACGTCATTCTGCCGTACACTGTTCCACTGAATACTCCACTCTACGTCATTACACTGTGTGCCAGTAACACTCAACGTTATTCCACTCTACACCACTCTAATATATGCTACTTTGCTGTATTCCACTCTACTATACACCACTCCACTCTAAACCACTACACCAAGCTATTCCACTGTATGCCACTGCCCCCTACAATACTCCACTCTATGCCACTACACAGTACTCTATTACCCTGTACGCCACTATGCTATACTCCTCTACACTGTACCCCACTCAACAACACTCCACTCTATGACACTAGACTATATGCAACTCCACTTTACGCTACTCCAGTTTATGCTGTTCCATTCTATGCCACAACACTGTACCTCACTTCACTCTATGCCAGTCCACTCTACAACACTCCTCTGTATGCCACTCCATTCTATATCATTCCAGTGTACGCCACTCTACTCCGTGCTATTCCGCTGTACGCCACTCCACTCTCACACTCTGAAGTGCATGCCACTGCACTGTCAAGCGCTCCATTGTACGGTATTCCACTGTATGCAGCTCAACTTTATGACACTTCAACCTATGTCACTCCACTGTACGCTACTCCACTATATTTCAATGCACTCTACGATATTCCACTGTATGCAGCACCATTTTATGACACTCCACTCTATGCTAATCCACTCTATGCCCACTCAACTGTATGCCACTCCACTCTACACTACTTTTTTCTACCCTACTCCACTCTACACCACTCAACTCTGTGCCAATCCACTCTACGCCACTCCACTCTATGCCACTCCAGCCTATGCCACTTCAGTATACCCCACTCCATTGTAGGACAATGCACTATACTCTATTATACTGTACATCACTCCATTCTGCACCACTCCACTTTATGCCACTCCACTCTACGGTAATCCACTGTACCCTGCTACACTCTACCCTATTCCACTGTAAGGCAATCCTTTCTACACAACTCTACTGTACGCTATTTCACTATATGCTACTCCATTCTACATCACTACACTTAATGTCAGTAACAGTCAACATTATTCCACTCTACAGCACTCCACTGTACGCTACTCCACTGTATGCCACTACAGTCCATCCCACTACAATGTATGCCACTTGACTCTACGGTATTTTACTTTACAAAACTCCACTCTACGCCACTACAATGTATGAAACTCCACTCTTTGCCACTCCAGCCTACGCTATTTCACAGTACACCACTACACTGTACCTCACTCCTGTCTATGCCACTCTACTGTATGACACTCCACAGTATACCACTCTACTGTATGCTACTTCACCCTACATCACTCCACTCTACCCCACTCCATTGTATGCTATTCTAGTGTATGCCACTCCAGTGTACACCACTACACTCTATGCCACTGCATTCTATGCTATTCCACTGTACACCACTACACTGTACCTCACTCCACTCTATGCCACGCCACTCCATTCCACTCCATGCCTCTCTACTCCATGCTATTCCATTGTACACCACTTCACTTTAATCCACTCTGGTAAACACCACTGCACTGTACACCACTCTTGTCTATGATATTTCACTGTATACTGCATAACTGTATGACACTCCTGTCTATGCCACTCCAATGTATGCTACTACACTATACACTAATACACTGTACACTATTCCACTGTACTCAACTCCACAGTACAACACGCCACTCTACTCTACTCCACTCTATGCCATTCCAGTGTGCGCTATTCCGCTATATGCCACTCCACTGAACACTACCCCACTCTATGCCACTCTACTCTACCCCACTCTACTCTATGACACTCCAGCCTATGCCACTGCACTGTACGCCACTCCACTCTATGACATTCCACTGTATGCTACTACACTGTACATCACTCCATTTTACTCCACTCTACTGTGCACCACTCCTCTTGATACCTCTCCACTCTACACCAATCCACTCTACCGTAATACACACTACTATATTCCACTGTGTGGCACTCTTTCTATGCCACTCTACTGTATGCTATTTCAGTATATGCCACTTCACGCTACGTTACCACACTCTACACCAGTAATAGTCAACGTAATTCCACTCTACATGACTCCACTGTATGCTGCTCTACTGTATGCCACTCCACTCTGTGCCTCTGCACACCACTTCACTCCAGAACACTCCAATTTATGCCACTCAATCGTATGCTATAACACTGTCAGTTACTACAGTCTACTTTCTACCCCGCTCCACTCTACAACACTCCACTGTACAGTATTCCACTCTACAGCACTCTATTCTATGCCACTAAATTATACCCCACTCGACTCTATGCAACTCCAGTCTATGCTATTCCACTGCATGCTACCAGACTGTACCTAACTCCACTGTACTGCATGCTACTCCACTTTATGCTAATCCACTCTATACCACTCCACTCTATCTCACTCCATTGTGCATTTTTTCACTGTCTGCCACTCCACTCTACTCCAGTCAACTTTAGAATACTCCACTGTACGCCCTCCACTCTCTGCCACTCCACTGTCACCACTACACTCTATGATGTTCTACTGTATGCCAATTCACTCTAACGCACTCCACTGTATGCCACTGCACTGTACACCAATACACTGTACATCAGTCCACTTGACACTACTCAGCTGCATGCACTCCACTGTATAGCATTTCACTCTATGCAAATCCACTCTATGCCAGTACATTGTACAGCACTCCACTGTATGCCACTGCACTCTACACCACTCTACTCAACCCCACTCCACTCTCCGCCACTCCTCTGTATGCCACTCCACTCTACGCCACTATACTCTATGGCATTCCAGTGAACCACTGCATGCTACATAGTCCCCTCTGTGCTACTCCACTCTACACTATTCCACTGTACATAACTCCACTCTTGCCACTACCTTCTATGCTGTTCTACTATATGTCACTCCACACACTCCACTGTATGCCACTCCACTATACTCTATTCCACTCCACTGTTTGACACTCCACCATACGCTATTCCACTCTATAACACTACACTCTATGACACTCCACTTTAAGTTATTGTACTGTATGCCACTGCACTGTATCTCACTCCACCATATGCTGCTCCACTCTACGCCACTGTGCTCTACTCTACTGCACTTTATGCTATTACACTGTACCACACTACACTCTATGCCACTTCACTCTTCCCCACTCTCCTGTAAACTATTCTTCTGTCTGCCACTTCACTCTTGCCACTCCACTCTAGAACACTCAATTCCACTCTATGCCACCCCACCATATGCCACTACACTCTACTGCACTTCACTGTACAACACTCCACTCTACACCACTCCCCTGTACACTATTCCACTGTACACCACTCCACTGTACTACATTCCACTGTATTCCACTCAGCTCTACTCCATTCTACAAAACTATACTCTATGGCACTACACTTTATGACACTCTCCTCTACCGTAGTGTAGAACACTCCACTTAATAACACTTCACACAACAATAGTAAACTCTATGATTTCAAAATGTTTTAATGAAAAATTTAAAAAAATTTAATTCTGTGAAAACTGCAGCAATATGTTATTTATTCTTTCTATACAAATCAAACTTAAAACACACAAACATTTGAAATTCTTCAGTTATAGTTATCGTCATTTCTTGAGAGCAGGGTCGTTATCATACTTGCTCCATAATGAAATGATTTTGGACATGATTGACTACTGTCTGAGAAATAACTATTTAATTTTTGATGGACAATACTACCACCAAACTCAGGGCACCGCGATAGGAACTTATTTCACCCACAGTTATGCATGTTTATACATGGGCTTGTGAGAGGAACAGGTTGTGTCCAATAGCCATCTTTATGACAACCTTGTAGTGCTCGGGGCACACTATATTGATGGTATTTTCATCATCTGTATGGGGTTGGGCAACTAGACAAAGATTTTAGGAGGGAACACAACTCAAACGATCTGAATTTAAGCTTTACCAGTCACATTCACAAATAGTCACTTGAGTTTCTTGGCCTCAGACTGGAGGTCTGCAACTCCACAATTGTGACCAAATTGTTCCACAAGGAAACTGTGGGCAACAGTATATTGCATGCAACCAGCAGCCATTCAAGAAGTCTGATCCATAGCATTCCATATGGGGAACTTATGAAAGCAAGACACAATTGCATCAATGGCATGGCATTTGAGTAAGAAAAGGCAGTGGTGCTAAATAGATTTTGCTGCTGCGAGCAAAGTAGATTTGATTAAAAGGGAACATTTACTCGTAGCCCTGAGGAGATCACCTAATGGAGAGGACCACATTAGATTTATCACTACCTACAGTATTCTGGCTAACAGGGTTAGAAGTACTATTCAAAAACACTGGCATGTTCTTCACACAGAGGATACTTTATCCAAGTATGTGTCTACCCAATGCAGCATCACCCTCAGAAGAAGCAAACATTTGAAAGACATGCTGTGCAGGAATATGATAACTAAAACACACGAGCCAATTGGTAGGATACACATGCCTGGCTTTGTAACTTGCAGGAATCTCAAGGCTTGTAAATCTAGTAAGAAAGTGCAGTCATTTACCATGCCAGATACTAAACGTGAATTTAAGATTATGAAAGAAAGGGCTGTCATGTATATGCACTGAGATGTCCGTGCAATTTGTGAAATATTTTCAGTACTGTCCATAAGGCTATAAAGCGTATTTTATAGCACATGTGAGCCATCATCCACCATGGATAGGCAGTATCCAGTGGTGAGACACTTTAAGGAACACCATTATAGTGACAGCAGCCTCTTACAATGTTTTGTATTAGGTCAGGTTCCCCCCACAATCTGTGGTGGTGACAGAGTACTATCTCAGTGGAGGTTGGAATCTAAATATATCATTAAGTTCAACATTGTTCACCCTTCAGTACTGAATGTGGATGAGGGGTTGTCTGTGGATTTGGGTTACATTACACTTGTATAACTGTTTTAACTCTGCTGACCCTCTGTTCTTGTTATCCTTGTTTAACCTTTGTTTTATTTTTTACACAGGTGGTATTGGGGATCACTGTGGAGATGTTGCCTGACTGCTTGAGCTAAGATTGAATTTGTATTTTCACATATTGCCTCAAAGACCACCTATCTAAGTTAAAGATGGTTTTGTTGCACGCCATAGCTTAATTTACTGGTTTGCATTGTTTCGATTTGAGCTTTTTGTATTATACACTTTTTCACATATGAATTCAGAAATGATTTGGAGCCCACTGGGGCCCCACTCTTGTGTTCATGTTACTGTTGGCTTCCAACTGCATGTGTTCTTTAACCCACTTGGGCACCAGTCCATGCTCATTTTATGTGGGGAATGTTATTTACTGGGGACTCCCCTGTGACATTTAGTTCTTCCAAATAGTTGATTTGGGCATCATTTACAGTCTGACTAGTAAATTGCCTGAGCATGTTTATTTACAACAATGCATGAAATTATTGTTATCCCACATGATCTTGTTGGGTACATTGTCCTGATGCAATGTTGCAGAATAATCCTTTATTGTAGTATTTTTCAGGATTTAGTTTAAAATGTAGGACATATAAACTCATAATTTGCTCTGATTCGAAGTGCACATCTAGGGATCTAAAATTGTGCCTTGCGCATTGTCAAACTTGAGGGCTTCAGCAGCTGTGGGCATGCTAGACTGCATTTTCAATTTCGTTGTGACATTATTAGATGGCGCTTTTACTTTAATTCACCCTGCAGTCAATTGTTTATGTTGGTTGCATTGCTCACTTTACAAATTGTCAGTTTTTTGTTTTCACAGTCACTTGTGATCAAGACACTAAGGGGGTCATTCTGACCTCGGCGGTAAAAGTCGCTTACCGCCGGGCAGAAGGCCGCCATAACACCGCCGCGGCCGTGGTAAACCGCCACGGTCATTCTGACCCGCAACTGGCAAACCGCCAAAAACCCGACATCCACAAAAATCCGCCACACCAAAGGTCAGTGGGAAACTGGCGATGACCAAACCTCCACCATCACGCCAACAGAAATACGCCCATGCCATTCCGACCCACAAATCCCCGCAGCGGTCTTTCAACCGCGGTATTCCATTGGCGGTACACACCGCCGCGGTCAAAATACACACACCTTTACAAAACACATCCACATTAGATAATTCAAAATACACACACCTGAGACACATACACACACCACTCCCACACACCCAATCCAGTATAAAACACACACCCACATCACCCACAAACCCCTACGACCACAATTGCGAGTGAAGGACAGAGAGAGAGAGCACAGCATAGAGTACACCATCACACAGAGGCAAATCACAACATCACCCACACACTTTCCACGCACAAAACACCATATACTACCACACTCACCACACTCTACAACACATACACCACCCCTCACCTCATCCACACCACCCCATGGCACCCCAAAGACACCCCAGGTTCTCTGACGCAGAACTCAGGGTCATGGTGGAGGAAATAGTTCGTGTAGAGCCCCAGCTCTTCGGGGCACAGGTGCAGCACACCACCATTGCCAGGAAGATGGAGCTATGGAGCAGAATAGTGGACAGGGTCAACGCTGTGGGACAGCATCCACGCAATCGGGACGACATCAGGAAGTGGTGGAACGACCTACGGGGGAAGGTGCGTTCCATGGTATCAAGGCACAACATTGCGGTGCAGAAGACTGGCGGCGGACCCCCACCTACTCCCCCAGAATTCACAGCATGGGAGGAGGAAGTCTTGCACATCCTGCATCCTGAGGGCCTCGCAGGAGTAGGCGGAGGAATGGACTCTGGTAAGGCAAATCTTCACTACTTCATTCCCCCCACCCCACCTGCATGCCAAATCATACCCCCACCCTCACCCCCACCCCCATCACACCAACTCCTTGCTAATGGCTCACCATCACAACCCACCCATCCCAAAACCTAGCCCTGCATGCCTCCCCAAAGCATGGACACCCATCCCCAAAGCATGCCCACTGCACACACCCATCACCCCCACAAGCCACCGTCACAAAAGCCCCCACAAGGGAATGCCAGCACTGGGGGACACGGCCACCCACCCATTACACGAAATGCCACACACAGAAGCAATAACCATACTCTTATACCCCTGCAGGACCCGAACGCCACCACACCGCCACGGAGGGTCCAGAGATGTCCATCCCACCCCATAAGAGGCCCCCAGTGATGACAGCAGCTCTGTCTCCCTGGACCCTGATGACCAGCCCGGCCTATCGGGGACCTCGGGACAGTCGGTTCCCCACAGACAGCCACAGGCTACACCAGACCCAACCCCCTCTGGGAACACCAGCACAGCTCCCACCCAGCGGGCCCATGCCTCTGTCTCCAGGACACGTCAATCAGCGGTGTGTCCACCACTACAGGGCACCCAGGTTGACCCACCACCCCAACAAAAACAGGGACCTGGGGGCAGTGGTAGTGGGCACACCGTCCAGGGGACAGAGGCCCAGGGAAACAGGGGAACTGGGAGGGCTGCTGTGCGACAGGGGGGGGACAGGCCCAGGGAACCGACTCTCCAAGAGGCCCTCTCCTCCATCATGGGAGCATACCACCGCTCCCAGGAGACGATGGCTATGGTACTGGCCAGGTTCCAGGAGATCCAGGTCATGCAGGAGCAACAGTACATGGGGTTCAGAGAGGAACTGAGGACCATTAGTTTCCGCAATAGGGACCATCGTCGTGGCCCTAACCCAGATAGTCACCACATTGCGGGACCATGTGGCACCACAAAGGGCCCCGGTCACTAGCCTGGACCAGGAACAGCCTACCACCTCCGCCGGCGCTAGTGGACAGGAGGCCCCCACACAACGACGGGCCACCAGAACCCCACCTCCTGCAGAAGAAGAACCACCCCGCAAGCGGAACCTGAGATCTCACAAGAAGACAGAGTAGGATTGCAAGACCCCCGCCAGCAAACGATACCCCCTGATGTCATCCCACTGTCCCACATTGTCACCCTGTCCAACCTTGAACTGCCCCTGCTCCATCCTTCCACAGGCATATGGACAATGCATCTGTGCGACTGAGAACTGGACTCTGCCATGGACATTACTCCACCATCACCCATCCCCGTTTTACAATCATGTTCCATAAATTTAGCACTTGAATTAAATCACTTTTTGCACTAAAAAAATCTGGAGTCTGCTTGTAATTTGAACAAATGTATTAGACATAACGGTGCCAAAATGTTCAGTTACATTGTGATGACAACATACCACTGTCACACAGCTGTAGTACATGGGCAAACAAAGCAGAGGTCACGCAGTGGGGCCCACAGCTCTGAAAACGGAAGGGAAAGTCACAACTCAGTTAACAGGAACTGGGGGGGAACTCAGACAGTAGAGAGGCAGGAGACTTTAAGTAAATGTAAAATGGCTTGGTTGATTCATACCTGTGTGCTACTGAAAATACTGTTGTATCACTGTGTCCCTGTTGTCTGTGTCGTCCCCGTCGTCCTCCTCCTCTTCACTCTCCACAGGCTCCACAGCTGCTACAACACCACCATCTGGACCATCCTCCTGCAGGAAAGGCACCTGGCGTCGCAAAGCCAGGTTGTGAAGCATACAGCAGGCCACGATGATATGGCACACCTTCTTTGGTGAGTACATTAGGGATCCCCCTGTCATATGCAGGCACCTAAACCTGGCCTTCAGGAGGCCGAAGGTTCTTTCTATAATCCTCCTAGTTCGCCCATGGGCCTCATTGTAGCGTTCCTCTGCCCTTGTCCTGGGATTCCTCACTGGGGTAAGTAGCCACGACAGGTTGGGGTAACCAGAGTCACCTATTAGCCACACAAGGTGTCTCTGTAGCTGTTCCATCACATAAGGGATGCTGCTATTTCGCATGATGTACGCGTCATGCACTGACCCAGGGAACTTGGCATTTACATGGGAGATGTACTGGTCAGCCAAACAGACCACCTGGACATTCATAGAATGATAACTTTTTCTGTTCCTGTACACCTGCTCACTGCCACTGGGGGGAACCAAGGCCACATGTGTCCCATCAATGGCCCCAGTGATGTTGGGGATATGTCCAAGGGCATAGAAATCACCCTTCACTGTAGCCAAATCGGCCACCTCAGGGAAAACAATGTAGCTCCGCATGTGTTTCAGCAGGGCAGACAACACTCTGGACAAAACCTTAGAAAATATAGGCTGAGACATCCCTGATGATATGGCCACTGTTGTTTGGAATGATCCACTTGCCAAAAAATGGAGTACTGACAGAACCTGCACCAGAGGGGGAATCCCTGTGGGTTGGCGAATGGGGGACATCAGGTCTGGCTCCAGCTGGGCACACAGTTCCTGTATAGTGGCTCGGTCAAGTCTGTATGTAAGTATGACATGTCTTACTTCCATTGTCGACAGGTCCACCAGCGGTCTGTACACGGGAAGATTCCTCCATCTCCTCGCAAGTCCCAGCGGACGGTGCCTAGGAAGGACAACATGGAGCACAGAGTCAAGCAACCCACAGGTACGTAACCACAGCTTGCACAGTACACGATTCGCTATGCATTGAATGGCTTGTATGAGTGGCAATGCAAGGCCTAAGCCTGTGTGACGCCGTAGAAATTCAGCCATGTGGGCCCTTGAAATGGCGGCTGCCTGACCTGTGAAGTGTGACAATGGGATGTGAGGTCAATGCGCTGGCGTGGCACACCGTGGCGGTAGGCGGTCGAAGACCGCGGCGCAAAGCAGCATTGGTTAACATAGAACCCTATGGGTCTCAGGAGCCAATGACGATGTGCGCCGGCGGTCGCGGTACGCACCGCCGCAGGCGTGACCGCCATTTTCTAACTGCTTAATCACTCGAGACCTGATCATCCACAGGAGAGGACCTATACTGCAAGTGCTGCTGTGAACTCGGTCTGGAAGAGACAATGGCTGCTGCGACTGGGGAAAGGGCCCCTGCCTTCACATCTGAGGAATTGGATAAACTCGTTGATGGGGTCCTCCCCAAGTATGCGCTACTCTACGGTCCTCCAGACCAACAGGTAAGTACACTGGGAGCACGTAGTATGGGCTATGCCTGTGTTGAGTGGGGTGGATGTAAGATGGTGGGGAGGGGAGCGTATGAGGATAGCAACGCACGACAGATGAGAGCATGTGACACATGGCAAGGTTGGGGAGGGGGGGCCACTCACATCGACCATGCAGAAAAGTGATGATATTTATTTTTCCACCCTGTCCATGTCACATAGGTCAGCGCCCATCAGAAGATCGACATTTGGCGTGCCATCGCCAAGGACGTCCGGGCCCTGGGGGTCCACAACAGACGGGGCACCCACTGCCGCAAGAGGTGGGAGGACATCCGCCGCGGGAGCAGAAAGACCGCCGAGGCTCTGCTGGGGATGGCCTCCCAACGTAGGAGGGGTGCCAGTCGTCAATTGACCCCCCTGATGTCCCGGATCCTGGCGGTGGCCTACCCCGATTTGGATGGGCGCGTGAGGACATCACAGCAGACACAAGGGGGTGAGTATCAGCACATTCTGCTATATTAGCGCACAGTGGAGGCGTCTGGGTGGGGGAGGAGGGTTGTGGCTATCTCTAGGCCAGGGCGGTTTCTGTAGGCTAGGCCCCTCCGTTAGACATGGCCCTGTGCCCCGCCCCCCACCTCTGTAGGGTGCTAAGTACAGCTATCCATGGCCCGGGCTCACCTATGTGTGCATTTGTCGTCCATAGACTTGTAGACCAAGTCACAATAATTGAGTAGTGTACCCCGAGTGCGCGGCGTAGTGCAGGGGGCTTCTGTGTCTGTCCTCTCTGCCAACGGTGCCGCCAATGCATGCACTCAACATGTCTTTCTTTCTTCTCTCCCCCCCTTATTTTTTGGTTTTCCTGCTCATGTGTGCATTAGCATCATCAGGCGGAGGAGAAGTGGCATCGGCGCACGAGGGAGCTGCATCTCACATGGGCCCGGAGGGCCCTGCAACCGACTCGGACTTAACCAGTGAGACGGAGGGCGAGGGGGGCTCCACAACGGGGACCCGTGGAGACGTCAGCGACACCGACACGTCCTCGGAAGGGAGCTCCCTTGTGGTGGCGGCACCATCCGTGCCCACCGCAAAAACAGGTGCAGCCGCCACCCAGCGCACCAGCTCCGCCCTCCCAGCAGCCCCTCAGCTTTCGCCCCTTGCCCGCTCGGCCAGGAAGCCGGCCATCTCCTTCGCCCCTGGCACCTCAGGTCCTGCCCCAGTTACCCCCGCTGCCCTCAGTGAGGAGGTCATTGACCTCCTCCGGACGCTCATTGTTGGGCAGTCTACCCTTTTGAATGCCATCCAGGGGGTGGAAAGGGAGGTGCATGGGAGCAATGCATACCTGGAGGGCATTCATTCGGGTCAGGCTGCCCATCAGCGATCGTTCAACGCTCTGGCCTCAGCACTGACGGCAGCAATTGTCCCTGTGTCTAGCCTCCCCCCTCCAACTTCCTCAACCCAGTCCCACTCCCCTGTTCCTCTGCCTATCCCAGACACACCTACAGACCAGCCTGCACACACATCAACACCCAAGGGCAGCTCATCCAGACATAAGCACCACAGATCACACAAGCATTCACACAAGCAACATCCACATGCAGACACAGCAACACCCACTGCCTCCACTGTGTCCCCCTCCTCCTCGTCTCCCTCCTCCCTCCCTGTGACGTCTCCACTCACACCTGCATGCACACCACCATCAGCCAGTACGTCCATCACCACCACACCCACCAGAACAGTCCGCACACGTGCAGTCACCACCCCCACTACCATTTACACGTCCCCTGTGTCCTCTCCCAGTGTGTCTGTCACCCCCTCTTCCAAACCACACAAACGCAGGCAGCCACCCACCCAACAGCCATCCACCTCACGACAGCCTCCGTCACAAGCACCTGCACCCAAAGACAGCACACTTGACTCTCCTACAACCACATCCTCTTCCTCCACTCCCATACCCACTACAACTACCCCTCCCTGTCTTTCGAAATTGATTTTCCTTTCCAACCTTGACCTCTTTCCAACAACTGACCCACCCCCTCCATCTCGTAAGAGTCCAACCAGCACCTCAGCCACCACAAGCCCTGCACCTACTAGGACCATCGTTCAGGGCTATTGGAGTCCACCAGCTCCTAGGGCAGGAACATCGGCCAGCAGCAAGGGGACAGCCAGCCCACCCCCTGGGAAAAGAAGCAAAAAAGTGAAGGGCCGGCGCCACAGGCCTGAGACGGCTGCCCCCCAAGGACACCAGCCTTGCACCGTCACCTGGCCCATCCACCAAGGGAGGCAAGGGCCCCAGAGATTCTTCCAAGGAGGGCAAGGGCCCCAGAGATACTTCCAAGGGAGGCAAGGGCCCCAGAGATTCGTCCAAGGAGGGCAAGGGCAGCAGGGCGAAGAAGTCCGGCAGCAGGCGAGCTGCCCAGGAGGGCCCCACCAGCCCCATTTGGGGTGTGACGGAGGACACCCACCGGCCCAGGAGTCCAACACAGGAGGGCCCCGCAAGCGATAGGTCGGATGGCGACTGAGCGGGAATGATTGCCCAGATCTGGTTCCCTAGGAACACAAGACAAGCACCGCTGAACAGGGCCCCGCCGTGAGAAGAATCGCTGAACAGGGCCCCGCCGTGAGAAGCACCACTCCGCTGGGCCCCGCCGTGAGAAGAACCGCTGAACAGGACCCCGCCGTGAGAAGAACCGCTGAACAGGGCCCCGCCGTGAGAAGAACCGCTGAACAGGGCCCCGCCGTGAGAAGAACCGCTGAACAGGGCCCCGCCATGAGAAGAACCGCTGAACAGGGCCCCGCCGTGAGAAGCACCACTCCGCTGGGCCCCGCCGTGAGAAGAACCGCTGAACAGGACCCCGCCGTGAGAAGAACCGCTGGACAGGGCCCCGCCGTGAGAAGCACCGCTCCGCTGGGCCCTGCCGTGAGAAGAACCGCTGAACAGGGCCCCGCCGTGAGAAGCACCGCTCCGCTGGGCCCCGCCGTGAGAAGCACCGCTCCGCTGGGCCCCGCCGTGAGAAGAACCGCTGAACAGGGCCCCGCCGTGAGAAGAACCGCTGAACAGGGCCCCGCAGTGAGAAGAACCGCTGAACAGGGCCCCGCCGTGAGAAGAACCGCTGAACAGGGCCCCGCCGTGAGAAGAACCGCTGAACAGGGCCCCGCCGTGAGAAGCACCGCTCCGCTGGGCCCCGCCGTGAGAAGAACCGCTGAACAGGGCCCCGCCGTGAGAAGAACCGCTGAACAGGGCCCGCTGTGAGAAACACCGCTCCGCTGGGCCCCGCCGTGAGAAGAACCGCTGAACAGGGCCCCGCCGTGAGAAGAACCGCTGAACAGGGCCCCGCCGTGAGAAGAACCGCTGAACAGGGCCCCGCCGTGAGAAGCACTGCTCCGCTGGGCCCTTCCTCTCAAGCACCGCTCCACTGGGCCCTTCCTGTCAAGCACCGCTCCGCTGGGCCCTTCCTCTCAAGCTCCGCTCCGCTGGGCCCTTCCTGTCAAGCATCGCTCCGCTGGGCCCTTCATTTCAAGCACCGCTCCGCTGGGCCCCGCCGTCTCCTGTCAGGCACCGCTCCGCTGGGCCCTTCCTGTGAAGCACCGCTCCGCTGGGCCCTTCATCTCAAGCACCGCTCCGCTGGGCCCTTCCTCTCAAGCACCGCTCCGCTGGGCCCCGCCGTCTCTGCACCGCTCCGCTGGGCCCTTCCTGTCAAGCACCGCTCCGCTGGGCCCTTCATCTCAAGCACCGCTCCGCTGGGCCCCACCGTCTCCTGTCAGGCACCGCTGGGTCCTTCCTGTCAAGCACCGCTCCGCTGGGCTCTTCCTCTCAAGCACCGCTCCGCTGGGCCCCGCCGTCTCTGCACCGCTCCGCTGGGCCCTTCCTTTCAAGCACCGCTCCGCTGGGCCCTTCATCTCAAGCACCGCTCCGCTGGGCCCCGCCGTCTCCTGTCAGGCACCGCTCCGCTGGGCCCTTCCTGTCAAGCACTGCTCCGCTGGGCCCTTCCTCTCAAGCACCGCTCCGCTGGGCCCTTCCTCTCAAGCACCGCTCTGCTGGGCCCCGCCGTCTCTGCACCGCTCCGCTGGGCCCTTCCTGTCAAGCACTGCTCCGCTGGGCCCTTCCTCTCAAGAACCGCTCCGCTGGGCCCTTCCTGTCAAGCACCGCTCCGCTGGGCCCTTCATCTCAAGCACCGCTCCGCTGGGCCCTTCCTGTCAAGCACCGCTCCGCTGGGCCCTTCATCTCAAGCACCGCTCCGCTGGGCCCCGCCGTCTCCTGTCAGGCACCGCTCTGCTGGGCCCTTCCTGTCAAGCACCGCTCCGCTGGGCCCTTCCTCTCAAGCACCGCTCCGCTGGGCCCTTCCTCTCAAGCACCGCTCCGCTGGGCCCTTCCTGTCAAGCACCGCTCCGCTGGGCCCTTCCTGTCAAGCACCGCTCCGCTGGGCCCTTCCTCTCAAGCACCGCTCCGCTGGGGCCTTAATCTCAAGCACCGCTGGCCCATTGGCAGGGCCGGATCTGTGTCGGGCAGGGCTTCACGAAGCACTCTGGGCACCATGCCTCCTCCATAACCAGTGGAGTCTGTAATCCACCAGATGGACTGTGGCTTTGCACTCCCCAGGATGGTACAGTGGGCAATCCACCCACTGAAAAGACTTGTGAGACTGTGGCTTTGCACTCCCCAGGATGGTACAGTGGGCAATCCACCCACTGTAGAGACTTGTGAGACTGTGGCTTTGCACTCCCCAGGATGGTACAGTGGGCAATCCACCCACTGTAGAGACTTGTGAGACTGTGGCTTTGCACTCCCCAGGATGGTACAGTGGGCAATCCACCCACTGTAGAGACTTGTGAGACTGTGGCTTTGCACTCCCCAGGATGGTACAGTGGGCAATCCACCCACTGAAAAGACTTGTGAGACTGTGGCTTTGCACTCCCCAGGATGGTACAGTGGGCATGGAGGCCCCTCGTGGATCTGGCGTCGTGGACTCATGTGGCTGAGGTGCCCCCCCTTCCCTTCCCCCTGAGGTGCCTGTGGTTTTATTATCTGATGCCCCAGCAGTGTTCTCTCCAATGGAATCGGGTTTCGTGTGTGGGCTTTGCCCATGTGTTTATGCACATTGGCCCACGGACAATGGAATGTAGCCAATATGTGCCGGACTTTTGGACTATGTTCATATTCTTCATGTTGTGATTTATTTGTTTTAATAATCTAATATTTCACTTAAGTTCAAATATGCTTTAATATACTTCTATTTTAATGATCATTTTATTTTGTCTTTGAATTATTCCGGGGGGTTTGGGGGGTGTAAATCGGACTTGTTGCTCTGCATTGGTGTGTGGGGATTTGGGGGGGGGGGGGTGTTGCGTATGTGTGTGCCCGTAATCTTTTCTCCTCCCCCCTCCCCTGTGTCGTAGGTGCAGTACTCACCGTTGTCTCCTGCGGCGGCGTTCGTGCTCCTGGTAGAGGAGCAGGTAGACAATCGCTGGTAGGATGTTTAATTCGGGTTCAATGCTGTCCAGATTCCTCGTGGAGTGTATAGAGGTGAGCGTTTTCCCGTTCGTGATCTGTTTCTGCCGTGTTTTTATCGGCGGGGCTCCCGCCCCGGAAAAGGTGGCGGATTGGTGGGTCGTGATAGGGTGGGCGGTACATTGTCTGCCGCCTGTCTGTTGGTGGTGACCGCCGCGCTGTTTGTTTGCCCCGCCGTGGCGGTCGGAGTGCTAAAGTGGCGGGCTGTGTTGGCGGTTCCCGCCAGGGTCAGAATTCCATTTTTTTGACCGCCTGCCTGTTGGCGGGTTGGCCGCCGCTTTAACACCGACCGCCAGGGTCGGAATGACCCCCTAAGAGTGTCAAAACACATTGAGTGTGTTACCATGATAAAAATCATTGGGCTTACTATCTATCTACATACATATATATATATATATATATATATATATATATATATATATATATATTTACATAAGTCAACAAAGTCCTCGCGCTCACACAGTGAAGGTGCCTGGGGGTTGTGGTGAATAAAGAAACAAATATGCACCTTCAACGTGTGAGCGCGATTACTTAGGTGAAGATTTTTTCATTGTCCGCTCCTTCAGTCTGCGTGCTTCTCCCCAAAGAGGTCCTGGTTTCAAGTTGGAGACCTCTTTTATATATATATATATGTGTATATATATATATATACAAGAAAGAAGTGACTCAAACAGATGATCTCATTAAAGAACAAAAATATATTTCTACTACAACGTTTCAGCTTCCGCCTTCCTCAGGTGGTACAAAATGGTTTGCTCAGTGGCTGCAATAATTATATAATTATAATTATATATTATATATATAATTGTTATACTTACTATGCATGGTAAAGGAATGCGTGGTAAAGTCTGCATTGTAAAGGCGAGCATGGTAATAACGGGGAGAAAGAATGTCAGCATACTTGGCTTAGTTAGACTCTGAAAATTTGGCTTAAGGACTGCTTCAGATGTTTCATCAGCCTCATTTAACCTCATGTAATAAAAAATCTGAAATAAAAAATATAGTAATTCATACTGGAGAGGGATTCCAGGCCAGTTCTCGTCGACCATTGGTCTGTTGAATTGCCATTCTGTCTCCCTGGGATGTTCTGTTCAAATTCTATGCAAGGGTTATACTCTTTTTAGTACTTTTAACTTTTTTACTACAAGCAAATGTCCATCATTATTGATGGCATGTGTTCAACTTTTAAAATTTCATTGGCATATCCCTCCACTGGAATATTAAAAACATTTAACTATCACACCAACTTTCCATGGCCAGACCTATTGTCTTTGCTAATGCTTGTTACATTTTGTGCAAACGAAAGAAGTGATGGTTTGGTCCTATTGATTATCAGTAGTGAGTTCTAGAAGGACATGGCAGCTCTGGTAAAGGATTGGTGGGGTGAATGGCATTTTAATAAATTTTAGGATGTCCATAAGAGCTGGTTCCTTGCTTCTGAGTCCTCTTTGACTGTGTGATGAATGATCGGGATTAAAGAGATATGTGATTGTGTGGTGCAAAGGGAGCTGGTTCCAACAGGGATGGGCAGATGTTGTAGTGCTGCAGTGGCCAGCAGGGTATATCTCAAAACATCTTATGAATGACTAGTCAGCCAATATCCTGAGGAGAACCTTTCTGATGCACTCATAGGGTTGAAACGCATTGACAGTTCTGAACCAAGCAGCATGCTGGACTTGAAGATTAATACTTCAGCGATACATTACTTTTGAGAAGTCAGTTGTGTGCATGCATTGTTACTGTATGATCCCAGCCACGTTCATTTTAGTGGGAACTGAAAGTAACAAAATTAGGTTTTCCCTTGTTTCTATCAAAAACGATTGAGTGCGATACGATTCAAACTAAATTGATACGATTCAAACTAAATTATGTTATTTAGGACTTTTTCAATGAGAAATGATGTAGCAAATTTAACTCAATGTGGTTTCGTGATATTCAGTGTGTTTTTCTGATAATTGATGATAATGCTTTTCTCCTGTTTTTTGGGGATTCAGGGGCATCATTTGTTGATTTGTTCAATTTATTTTTCAGGTGCGTCATTGTTATTTTAATTTCTCTTATTTTAATGTCTCTCTCCTCATAAAACTTTACTGACAATGTGTTATCTATAATTACAATACAACTTTTTTAATATTGTGAAGTAAAAATAGGTAGCACTTATGCATGTTTGGGTTACTGTGATTAGTGCTGTGTTCACGGTTTTAGTCCATGGGATATCTTGTTTGTTTTCAATTGACTACCTCAGTGCAATACAAGCATTACATACGGACAATTGGGCACAGGTTCAACTTGCTAAATCTGATGAATTATCGCAAAAGATCCCAGTTCAAATGGTCTAAGACAGGGATACGTCTTAGCTCATTCACTTTTCAAATTATTCTTGGCATACCTTCCAGCAGCCATAAATCTATTGAATTCATTTTCAACCAAAGTTGGGAAACAGCATAACCCTTGTCTGCTATATGCAGATGACTTGGTTCTGCTGGATTACACTCCTATCGATCTACAAAGAAAATTAGACTCCCTTAAGGCTTATAGCAAGCAGAATTTGCAGAAAATAAACCTGGAAAAACAAAGGTGGTGATCTTTGGGTAAAAAAGTTAAAACCTTTAACTGGTGCTTGCACGCTTGAGACGTAGAAGTGGTGAAAATATCTAGGGCTGTCCTTCAATACAAACATAAAATGGGATACCCACAAGGGGAATGTCAAGCACAGGCCCATACTGCAAGTTGGTTGTTTGGTCAAATTTAATCTGCGATATAGGGCTTGGCCCTTACACCTCTAATGAAGGCTTATGTAGGGAAAATACACCCTCTAGAGCTGTATGGAGGAGAGGTACTTGCTCTTGGAATTGAGATCTGCTGGAAGGTGGCATCATCAGGAGGCTGTTGTAGCTGCCACCTGGAACCATGGTTCAGGGTATAAGAATAGAATTTAATCTGGTTTCCTGGAATTTGCTGGCAAACTCCCATGTTCTGATGTAGTGTGGTCAGTTTTACGTATATTTTGCGCATTAGCTTCAGGCCTTAGGCCTCTGTGCACTTTGCTCTAAATGCTTTCTATTAGGCTTCGTACTGTTATTTTACAGAATAGCCAGTTCTACGGTGTTGTTTTTTATTCATATCACACTGTTTTGCCTACTTCAGCACTGGAGTTCTTCATAACATATTCACTCTGTGCTTTAGTCAAGGATACAGTCTGGTACATTGCCGATAGACGTGGTAGGAGTCTAGACTTGCCATTCCTGCGTAGGAACATTTTGTGATCACGATGACATGTTAGTTATAAAATCACTTCCTTGTCCCAATACATGCAAGAGGGAGATTCCGACCAGGGAACCACAACTAGACGCTGACTGCCTCGTTGCAGATGCTGAACCAGATCACAGGCCTTTGCTCAGGTATGAGTGTGTCCGTCTCCCTAGTGATACAGAAAGGCAAGCTGAAAGCTTAACATGCTGTGCTCTAAATAGAACAAGCAGAGGGAGAGTAGAAACGGTTAAGAATTATGATAGCTTTATTTCTATGTTTTACTCTCCTGGTTACTATATCAATCCTACTATGTTGTATTGTTCTGGTTATTGCGGCTCACGCCTTAATATCTAAAATACAGTCGTTTTATTAAAACATTATATAAAACTTATACTGTCTTTGTCATTTGTATATGAGACCATATAGTGAATGAGAGAGTTGGTTTGGATCTGAGTGACCACGACTTCCCTGAGAAGTTCCAAAGATGTCATGTGCTCGGCTGCCCAATCATTTCTTCCCCGTGGGAGAAATGAGGCACTGCTAGTTAGCCGGAGCAACAACCGGATTTAGGGTGACAGAGTTCCTTACACGTGGGTCAGACTCAGTCCCCCACACCGTTATCGATCCTGCTGCCTAGAAATCCAGTAGTCTCCTTTAGGATAATGAGAGCCCACGCGACATGGCGCCGCCAACGTTTGGTCTGGCTCTAATGTTTGGGTCCGACTGACTCTCTCGGTCTCGTATATATTTTGACTCCTCGGTTCCGTATGCGGAGACGTCCGTGGGGCTGAGGGTTTCCGCCGCCACAGGTTGGGTACATCCTATTACTTAGTGGTTGGTTGTTCAAGCTTGAACTTTGAAAGGAAATACCCCGATATTGGTGTGCCTTCTCTGTCCTAGAGCTATTATTGTTATACTAATGGCGAATCCAGTTGTAGTAGATATACCGCTTAATATGCGATTTCCGCTCACGGGTCATCTGATAGCACATGGACTGATGGTCCAGGGGGGTCCGGTCACTTTTGTGGTGGACGCCCATGCAGCCTATAGATCAGAACTTTTTTATTCTTGGGTCGTATTTCCAGCAGCTGATGGGGGTACAAATACTTTTCACAAATATACTGTTGCGAATGTCCCTGGACAATACAGGGCTTATGCATACTTAGAAATACCTTTATCTTATCAAGAACACCATAATTGGCTTGATGGCGCCCTCCCACATTCAGTAACACCAGTACGGTTAGGTCCGTTGAGTAATGATGGTCCGACCTGGCCTTTATTGGCTACATATACACCATATTCTGGAGTGGCAAATGTGGCAGTGGCTGAAGTGCGTCGTTTATATGTGGAATTAACTGCAACGTACAGACGATTAGTTCAGTTTGTGATGCAGACATTAAATACTAATGCAGCGCATGCTGCTCCAGCTCATCCACATGCGGTGGTGCCGGGAATAAATCCGGCCACTGTACACTCTGTAATGGGCAAGGTACCGGCTAAACGTGAGGAGACTCCATTTTGGCTGGCGCAAAGAATTAATATGCTGGAAGCAGTATTTCCCCATACGGGACCTCAGGATAAGCATAGAATTTTGACGATGTGTTTGCCGTATGGGATGGTTCCTACGGTGGATCTTTGTAATACTTGGGGCACGGTGTTTGCCGCTCTCTATACTACAGCACACGGTACACCGACTTTGGCTAATTTGCTGGAGGTGCTTAAACAAATTCAGGATGAATATGGGGCTGCCCCTGCCTTGGATTTAGGCATGCAATTGATGGGTAATTTTGACGCGGTTTCTTCTATTATTTTGAGTAATCTCAAGGGGGAGGCTGTAGCACTAGCAGTGCGAATGCGTCTTCGGGACGTTCCGCAGATTAATCAGGAGCGGGAACTTCCGAGAATAATAGCTGAAACATATTCTAGTATTGGTCGTGATAGCCTAGGGGCTCGACCGCAGAAACCACAATTGCAGGGTAAAAATAATAAGGAAAATTCTAAGCAACAGCAACCTGAGGGTGCGAAAAAGCGCTGGGATAAGAAACAGCAAACACCTAAGAAAGATGGTGGGCAGTCTCCGCAACCGGAGACCCCACAAAATAAGTATAATCTCAGGAATAGGGATACTTTGAAGACGCCTGATAGATATCAATATACTGATACGCGCCAATCTCGTTCCTTTCAGGACTCCTCGGAGAAAAGAAGTGAGAGAGGTGGGCGGTCAGAGCGGAGGACGGAGTACGTGAAACCGAGACAGGATTCACAACGCTCAGCGGAGGTTTCTATTAAACAGGAAGAGAAACCGCTGCAACAAAAACAGCAGTTTAAAAAGAAGAAAGTGGCAGCAGTCTCAGTTAGACATGCCGCTCAAGAAGAGAGTTCTCTTGACGAACAAGACATGGGCGTTAGCGCTGTTAGACAGCGCGGCAGAGGTCACAATTGTTCGCCGGAGTCTTCTAGAGCATCTGGAGGCGAAAGCAACTGATGACTTCATACAAGTCGAGACGGCGGATATGCGAGTCTCTGATCCTGATCAAGTATATCTTGTGACTCTACGATTAGAAGGGGACATTGACCGCGTTGTACACGCCATCTTTTGGGACCATATGGTGAAATCATATGATATCCTGTTGGCCGAACAAGATTGGCCACCTGACTTTATTCGCGACTGTCCAGTTGGGGAGGAGGTTATTGCGCCTTCCTTTTCACCACTTGTTCCGAGAGAACTAGCGGAGTCATATGGTAAATCATGGGCTCTAGCACAAGCCCCCGCCCTATATAGAAATAATGTGGGGTGGGATAAACAATCACCTTATCATGTAATTCCCATTAAAGGAGAACCTCAGCCACAGCCGCAATATCCTATTAAATTTGAAGCAAGGGCATCGGTTCGGAGAATTCTTACACAATTGGAGTACCAAGGTGTGATTGAGCCTTGTGTCTCGCCGATGAATAATCCCTTATTTCCGGTTGCTAAACCGGACCATTCCTATAGGATAGTGGTGGATTACAGACATTTGAATAGTCATACACACACATATGCTATACAGAATTCACATAGCGCTGCGCTTATGAATAATATAGTGCGTAAAAAATACAAAACAACCTTGGATATCTCGAATGGATTTTTCTGCCAGAATATAGCACCCGAAAGTCGGGACTATACCGGTTTCAGTGCGTTTGGCTCTCAGAAAAAGTTTTGTCGTTTACCTCAGGGGTATAAGAATAGCCCAGGACTGTTCTCGGCTCGTGTGACTGAACTTCTGCACGAGTTGGACCCTGAGGCGTTATCATATGTTGATGACATTTATTTGACGGACGATGAGATTCTACAAGATCTCAGTCGCGTATCGCGCATTGTTGTGGGTTTTGCTGATATTGGTTATAAGTTTAATTTTAAGAAATCGAAGATTGCCTTCCTCAGTGTTATTTTCCTGGGATATGAGTTATCGAGTGAGGGCAAGAGCCTGGCGCCACATTTTTTGGAGAAATGTGCTTTACTGCAGCCTCCTAATACGGTTCGGAAGCTCCAGTCTTTGTTGGGGTTTCTGAATTTTGGCAGAACTTACATTCCTGATTATGCTACACGTATAAAACCCTTATATGAACTGATTCGCCCGAATTTTTCAAGTAGATTTTGGACGATTGAGCATACACACATACTGCGAGAGCTGCAGAATGATCTCTTAGCAGTTAAACATTTACAGAAGCGGGACAATAAAACTCATTTGGTCCTCAGGGTGATTCCTGGGGCTCTTGGATTTACGTATGTCACCTTTAATGAAGGGGAGACAGTCCCGATAGCATACAAGTCCCACTTGTATTCTGCTGCAGAACAACGTTTTGCACAGACTGAGAAAATTCTCACTGCAGTACAGATGGCTGTGATCAAAGAAAGACCGCTAGCCCAGGGCCAACGCATTATTGTCGTTTCCCCAATTCCAGCCTTGGAGGCTGTTACAAAAGCGAGTGTTCCTAATTCGAAAGCTTTACACCCGCGGTGGATACAATGGGCTACGTCTTTGACGGCCACTGATGTGGATTACATATTTGACCCTAAGCTGCAGACTCAAGAATTTCTTCAATATGAAATAGAGTACCCGGTTCCTGCTGGCACCTTACCTATTGACCAATATGAAGTGGTCATGTATACCGATGGCTCTGCGCAACCGGCGGTTGGGACTAAACAACAGTATTCTGCTGCTTGTGCGGTGGTGAGCGGGACTATGGAGGGGGGAGTTTTCTGCCCCCGACATACTTATACTAAAACTTTGGGAGATTGCACAGCGCAGCTGGCTGAGCTCAAAGCTCTTTTGTTAGCGTTGGAGCATGCAGAGCCGGCGATATTGACCTTGCTAGTCTGTGACTCCTACTACTGTGTGCAATCCTTCAATGAATATCTGCATTATTGGAAAATGAATGGGTTCAGAGATTCTAAAGGCAACACCATTAAACATAAATTGTTGTGGGGTAAGGTTGCGGGTCTGAAAGAGACGCTTCCTAAAGTCCATGTTGTACATACACTTGGACACCAGCGTGTTGGA
Organism: Pleurodeles waltl; assembly: GCF_031143425.1. Lineage (NCBI taxonomy): Eukaryota > Metazoa > Chordata > Amphibia > Caudata > Salamandridae > Pleurodeles > Pleurodeles waltl. Next base: position 737,904,957 of record NC_090450.1, on the reverse strand, counting down.
ATACACGTTGCTGGGAATACTTTGGCTGATGAGGCTGCAAAGTCGGCAGTGGCTATCGCCACTGTAGCCGCGGTAACTCGTTCGAGTTCAAAACCAGACATAGAGATTTCGGCTGCCATAAAAGCTACGGCTGATGGCACGCCATTTCCTAAAGGATTCCCTTCTAAATATAGTTACTGCTTGAGTGGTGCACTAAATGCTGTTGTTAATATTCCAGGCGTTGGTGTACGTGAGTTACCGAATAAGATTGAGAGACCTCGATTAATTTCTGCAGCGCATGAAGGGGTGGCATCTGCGCATGCTGGTGTGGCTGCCACGATTTCGCTTTTACAGGCCCGTTATTGGTGGCCTGGTCTCTATAAGGAGACAAAGCAGTATGTCCTTTGTTGTGACGTCTGTCAACAAATTAAAGCATCGTCGGCTAGACGCCCGCAGCAGACTCCTCTTCTGATATCAAATAGACCATTACAGTGTGTGTACTTGGACCATTGTGGTCCACTGACACCAGATAGTGCATACAAATACATATTGGTTGCTGTAGATTCGTGCTCCAGATTTGTGTGGGTCTGGCCACAGCGCTCGGCTGACGCTCGGACTGTTATTAAAGATTTGCGTATCTTTGTCGATACATTTGCAGTTGCGACTTTTCATTCGGACCAGGGCCCTGCTTTTGCCTCTAAGGCATTCAGGGACACCATGGCTTCGTTGGGGGTCCAACTCCAATTCTCGTCTCCATTTCATCCCGAGGGAAATTCTGTCGTGGAGCGTTTAAATCGTGATTTAAAGCAATCCTTAACAGCCAGGGTTATAGGTACGGGTCGTAGTTGGCTAGCCCACCTGTATGGAGTACAGAGAGCACTTAATAACTTGCCTAGAAGGTCACTGGGGGGTCGTACTTCATATGAGTGCCTGTTCGGAACACGAATGTATGTTCCTAATCTGGATGGTCCTGGTGTGGAGGCGGCAGATACGCCCTTTGACATAAATGATCGTGTCACTGTTTTGCAGGATTTACAACAATTCCGTGAAGATAACTCTTCTGCAAGTGCTGCCTCCTCTGGAATTAAGGATGAGCCAGTAACACCTACTGGTTGGATACCCAGGATTGGGGATCTAGTGCGTGAAAAGGTCGTAGTAAAGAAAGAATTTGGTCCTTCTTATCGAGCACCTGTCCCGGTGTTGGGGGTGAGCGGCACGAGAACTGTGATTTTGCCGCCACTGCAAGGGGTCAAAGGAAATCGTTTTGTTTCCATTGATAATGTCAAGTTACAACATGTGGGCGATTCTGCACAGCAGACCAAGAGGGACACCCAGTAGTTCCGGCATCCCTCTCACTACTGGGGAAGAAGTCCCGCTGCAGGTGATTAGCACCGACCATGTTTCCTCTCCGAGCTTGGGGAGGGTGGAAGATGATCTTGCGATTGTTCCACAGTCGACGATTGATATCGATTCTTTTTCTCAAGTTGCTGTACGTTCTACTGATGTTTCTGAACATGTGATTTATAGCGTACCTAGGAGAGAACCTCCATCAGCTTCCTTGTTCACTGTTGCACCTTTTGCGAGAACTGCCTCTGGCTGCTTCAACGACGCGGATGCGGCTGTATCCAGCTCTTCGTCTTCGCTGTCTTCAATCCGAGGTCCACGTAAGCTACTAAGTTGGCTTAAACGTACATATTTTGTTGTTCCTTGGAACTATTTGTGGCTTTTTATGGCTGTACTGACTATTTTTTTATGGTTGGGATTTGTGGTTACCTTTTTTCTAGTAATACATGGTCATTTTCTTCCTGATCGATCAGACATTGAGCACGTGGAGACTGTGTTGAGACCACATTTTTCGTCTCATATGGTTCGAAGAGACTTATCCAATGTGAACATTTCTGCAATACCAATTCCGGATGGAATTGTGTGGGATAAAGTAATGTTTGATATATATGGTCCCACTGAATTGATTCAAATACCGTATGTTCTTAAGTTATCAATGAATGATATTGTTATTCCAGGCATTGTTTCTGATGATTGGGATGTGAAAACAGTAGATGCTATGCTAAAAGATTTGCAATATTGTACTGTCTATGACGATGAAGATGCTTACCAATTTAAAGATAATCATGGTGATATGTTTTGCTACACCTATTATGGACACCACTTTATTCACAAAGCGAGTAGCCCTAAGTCCATCTTTAATTATGTACAATGGGAACATTGCTCGACTCCTCCACAAGGGAGTTCGAAAACGTATAATGATAAATTTGCATATTTTTCTGGGCATGATCAGCGAAACGCTAAGTCTTACTATTTTAAAGTGACACCGTATTCTAATAAGCAAATTTTGTTGACCGATACTAAATTACTGTATTCTAATTCGTTTGTATCTAAACTTTCGGTCGAAGGATATGAATACTGGTTGAAGACTGTTGACTTGAAAAGTGTTTGGGGTACGAAAAATTGGCAGATGCAAGGCAGAGATACATTATTTCGAGCATGCATTATCCCTGTGCAAATGATTTTCCTCAATGACACAGTACAACAGACTAGTTGTTTGGGCTTGGCATGGATTAGAGAATTGACTTTGCCTAGAATACCTGTCCCTTCTAAATTAAATAACTGGCAGCACTATGTGAATGCTACTTTTAGTGAATTTACGCATTGGATCCAGAATGGTACGCTTAACGCTTCATAGTTACATCCGGACGGGTGGTTATTGTGGCCTGTAGACACTAATCAGTGTCATCAACGTTTTGTTACCTCTTCTGGGGGGTTCAGGACTAGTAGGGCAGACCCTCGTTACATTTCACCAGAACATGCTGATATAATAACTACATACAGTGTGGGGAAACTTTGTCAACAATGGTTGAAGTACTCCACGCTGGGTGCAGTTAAGTCACACCTCAAGTTACTGTCTAATGGTCTATTGGGTGACAGTTACATACACGAGGTGTGGGAGCTTCCTTTTCAGTACAGATGTGTTAATGGTTTGCGGGAAGTTTTTCTTAGCGGTAGCGAATGCGAAGCTTCTGTTAGCCATTCCATGGTTTGTAAACAGCTGTCCTTGCACGGAGCGTGTAATGCTTCGATTGCTAAATTAGCTTGGTATCTGAAGGGAGTTCCAGTCCCGGTAATTAAAAACACTTTCCAGGTGCTTTCTAACGGCAGTTACATTGTTCTTAACAGCGAACGCTGCTGTGGCATGCGTGCCGGAATAGTTTACGTCGTTGTCGTCAACAAGGCCGTTACGTGCTGCGGGAATGTGTTGTTTCCCCCTACTGAATTTAGGGAGGTAGCGGACATCTGGCCTCATATTGCTACTTCCAAGGTTGATTTCGACAAGTTGAGTCGGCTGAAAGCTTTATTGTTTCAAAAGCATGTGGCCCTTTCATCTGCTAGCGAGACCTACGCACTTCAAGTGGCAAGGTCATCGGCGGAGATACAGTCCCTTTTGAATACTAACTTTCCGAGTCACTTCGGTGAACTTGTGGGACGTATATTTAATGCATCCAGCACTGCTGGTATTGCTCATTTTTTCAAAGCCGTTGGTGTTGGTTTCGTTCACACCTTCTCTTCCATATTCGGTTTGATACCTTCGGCTATACACTCTATTTTCGGAAGCATTTTTGGGGGTTTCCCAATTACTTTGGCTTTATTGGCTGGAGTTTTGCTATTGTTGCTATTTTTTAGCAATGGCTGCCCCGCCGCAACGAGATCCTGTATTGCTGCTCCCGTCAGCGCAGCTGTGTCGTGAACGCATGATGCAGTGTTTTGGAGCAACACTCCTGGCTCATTTGGAGTGTGACTGGTCTTTGTCGTTCCGACCGGTTTTGGATTGTGTGCAACCCGTGTTTCGATGCCTTTGGTGCTCGTTTGAACATGCACTGGCTTTCTGTCTCTCACTGCAGCGCTCTCCAGTGGTTGATCTTGATCTGTTGATGTTCCCGATTAGGGCTCATTCCCAGACTTGTGCACTGCGGTTGCGTTTGCTTCGTGAAGCGGATTATGAGATTCCCTTCCTGGAGGAAGATGGTTTTGTCTCTTTCCATGGCACTACACGGGGTGCCGCCCTGAATGGTTTTGGGGCTTTGGAACACACCTGCTCCATGGTACTTTGTGGCGTGGATCTTCCGATATTGACATATCTCGAAGTGGAGGAGCTTCTACGTTCTATTGCTTCTGTTTGACAATTGGATTTTTTTTTCTCTCTCTCCCGACTAAATTGACACTATATTGCAATTCGCTCTATCGTCACATGTTTCCTAACTTTATGACTTTGTTGTCTTCTCATCTTGTCGAAATGTTGGGTTTAAATTTAGGTCATGTTTTTTTTTATGTTGTTGGAACCACTTGCTACCGACAAGGGGAGGGTGTAGTGTGGTCAGTTTTACGTATATTTTGCGCATTAGCTTCAGGCCTTAGGCCTCTGTGCACTTTGCTCTAAATGCTTTCTATTAGGCTTCGTACTGTTATTTTACAGAATAGCCAGTTCTACGGTGTTGTTTTTTATTCATATCACACTGTTTTGCCTACTTCAGCACTGGAGTTCTTCATAACATATTCACTCTGTGCTTTAGTCAAGGATACAGTCTGGTACATTGCCGATAGACGTGGTAGGAGTCTAGACTTGCCATTCCTGCGTAGGAACATTTTGTGATCACGATGACATGTTAGTTATAAAATCACTTCCTTGTCCCAATACATGCAAGAGGGAGATTCCGACCAGGGAACCACAACTAGACGCTGACTGCCTCGTTGCAGATGCTGAACCAGATCACAGGCCTTTGCTCAGGTATGAGTGTGTCCGTCTCCCTAGTGATACAGAAAGGCAAGCTGAAAGCTTAACATGCTGTGCTCTAAATAGAACAAGCAGAGGGAGAGTAGAAACGGTTAGGAATTATGATAGCTTTATTTCTATGTTTTACTCTCCTGGTTACTATATCATTCCTACTATGTTGTATTGTTCTGGTTATTGCGGCTCACGCCTTAATATCTAAAATACAGTCGTTTTATTAAAACATTATATAAAACTTATACTGTCTTTGTCATTTGTATATGAGACCATATAGTGAATGAGAGAGTTGGTTTGGATCTGAGTGACCACGACTTCCCTGAGAAGTTCCAAAGATGTCATGCGCTCGGCTGCCCAATCATTTCTTCCCCGTGGGAGAAATGAGGCACTGCTAGTTAGCCGGAGCAACAACCGGATTTAGGGTGACAGAGTTCCTTACACGTGGGTCAGACTCAGTCCCCCACACCGTTATCGATCCTGCTGCCTAGAAATCCAGTAGTCTCATTTAGGATAATGAGAGCCCACGCGACACTGAGATTTGTCAATAAGCTATTGGTCTATAGCGAAGCTCTAAAGGTCTCTAGATTATGTTGGGAAGAAATTCTCTGTAGCGAAAGGAGGTGGGCAAGGGAAGCAATGGGCAGGATAAGAGATTTCAAAAGGCTACGGAATTATATTTTAAAAGTGAGAGTGGGGTGTAACCCAATCTTTTCGACCCCTAAATGGTGTAATGCTGTCTGGAATTGAAATGGATGTGCTCCCTGAATGTAACAAGCCCATTGTCTCATGTACTAATGGACTGTGTTTTTTATATTCTCGCCCGTATCAAGCTTTTAAGACCTATATTTTTTAAATATCAAACACTTTCAAGGTTGGAAGCAATGGGGCTTCTATCTGAAATGCACTATCTTGCTGTAGGGATTGCTCATTATGTACTTACTGTTAAGCAGAGTTTTAAGGATGGGTTAGAAAAAGTTGTGCCTCTCTTGGGCTGTCAGTGGGTTTTAAGTTGATATGATAACGTAACTGTTTTATTGTTTTAACATGTTTTATGGACAAATGCCCCAATAAACTTACTTTTACCTGGGGGGCGTGGCTAGGCCATCCAGCAAGATGGCCGTCACCTCGTGAGGCTCTGCTGGGCTGCGGGTCTTTTCGATTAATTTATCGCGGAGGGAGTGGCTACCTCACCTTATTTGCTCCCGTGGCCCCCTCTGAAGCTGGTGTGCCTTGTCTGGTGTCAGTGGCGGGCGCTAGAGGGGGCCGGTTGCCCCGGTTTTGTCGCCGCTGCGTGAGCGGGCCGGACCCGAGGCGCGGGATGGGCGTCTTGCTCGTGGCCTCCTCCCACTGTGCGCGCCCCGAGTTGCTTGGGCTCGGCGCGCGGTCGCCTCCCTGGGAGTGGGGAGTCGCGCTAAGTCAGCTCTGTGTTGGGCGGTGGCTGGCGCTTCTGGGTGGTTCTTTTATCTTTTTTCTTTTTTTTGTTGCTGCTGCCCGGTCGGGCCTGGGCTCAGAAGGGTTTGCCTATTGTTGAGGCTCCCTCCCGATCGGCATTGCGGATCACGCTGCAGGAGCTGCGGGGCTTCTCCTCTGAGGACAGAGGGGGGGGCGGTGGCCTATTCATCTGAGGTGATTTCGGCGGTTGGACCGGACCGTGACTCGGACGTTAGACTCTGGACTTTGGCTCGCTTCGGCCTCTTGGGTGGGGCCCGGCGGCTCTCTTTTTCCCGGCGGCCTGCTCTGGGATCTGGGCGGCCGGCGCGGGTGCTCTTCACCTGCTCCCCTTCCGGAGGGCACTGGTGGATTCTGTGGGCCCCCCCCGGGTGTATCGACTAGCTGGGCCTGGAGGGATTCAGGTCAGCTCTTGGTCTCAGAGAAGGAGCGGGGGTACCCCGCTTGGACCCTCCTTTTGAGGACCTGTGTGACTGGTGAGTGACCGGGCGCTGCTCACCCTGGCCAGAGTGGGCCCCTCTGTGGTGGGGGAAGAGCCTTGCAGCACTGAGGGTCTGCCTGGATTTACCCAGGGAGACTGCAACACCTTTGTCCCGGAGTGGGTGCCCATAGGCCGGGGTGCCTTTGAGACTTTACCGGGAGCTGCTTTTGTGGATGCCCTACGTGTGAAGACCTTCGTGGGGATTGCGGTCTAGTCCTTGTGTATGACAGCTTGCTGTGTCGGAGTTGGGCTGGTGAATTAGCGGAGGTGGAACCTTGAAGGTGCGTTGGCAGTGCGGTGGGGCCGGCCACCCTGCTCGTTGGGGGGGTGCTGTTGCGTGATCTGTGCCCTGGGAACGGATAGACTTTTTAACATCAGCGATTGGCGATCTCCCTGCCTATTGGGCCATTGCTGTTGTAAAGATGGGCAAGGCGGAGAACAGGCAGTCCAAGCTTACCTTTGATGGTGGTAAGAAGAAGGGCGGTACTTCCACCTCTCAGCCGGAGGAGCTGCCGGGTGACGTAGGAGCTGCTGACATCTCGGTTAAAGCTATGTTTTTAGATCTAAAAAGCAGCCTCTCCAGTATTGACGCTAAACTTGAACATCTGACAGAACAACTAGACCAAAGTAAGGCGCGAGTAGATGACCATGACTCACGGTTTGAGCAGTTGGAAGCACGCACATCGGAGTTGGAGGATCAGCGCCACGGTGCACGAGAACAGCTGACAAGTATGGAACGAGTATTGGAAGTCATCCGCAGCAAAAATGAAGATTTGGAGGCCAGATCGCGACGTAAAAACATCGGTATAGTTGTCCTCCTGGAGTCCACGGACATGGGCAAGATGGAGGATTTTGTGGAGGGTATGCTTACCGACCTTTTTCTAGGAGAACTTTCCCGCCTGTTGGTGGTGGAGAGGGCGCATCGATCCTTGGGGCCTCAGCCCCCGCCCGGCGCTCCGCAGCGTCCTATCATCGCCTGGCTGCTGAACTATCGTGACCGGGATGCGGTCCTCAGACTGGCCAGGGATAGACGACTGGTGATTTACAAGAACTCCAAATTAAGTATTTTTCCGGATTACAATCCCAGTGTACAGGCTGCACGGAGAGCCTGTGGGCCGATTAAACGTACTCTGAGCCAAACGGATGCTAGATTCTCCCTTATTTATCCTGTGAAATTGAAGATACAGCATGGGGGTAAACTGCACTTCTTTACAGATCCTAAGCTGGCAGCGAGGTTTGCTAAGATAATACCTAATAAAGCAGCCGCTGACTTCTCGGCTGCCCGGGGAGATGGGCATGCACAATTAAGTGACAATGACTGATCTGAGCTGTGTAATGGGGTCCGGAGGCCCTTTCTTTCAGGGTGCTGGGATGCTTGAAGAACTAGAGATTCTTTAAATTGGCCGCTCTGTTGTCTGTTTTGTAAATTGGGCCCTATGCTCCTCCTCCCTCCTGCCTATTTTGGGGCAGGGGGGTGGATGGTCCAACACATGCCTAACGGATGAGTCCCTTCATAATGTTTGCTGTTGTGGTTGTTGGGGTTCTGAATGTTTTGGGGGTGGGCTCTCTGCTTCAACCCGGTTGGGGTGTCTGCGTGGGTGGGGATGGGTATGTATTGTCTTTGATTCCTTTTTCTTTCCTTTCCTTCTTTCCTTTCTCTTTTTCCTCTTTACGGGACTGGTGGACCCGGGGGGACGCGCTTGGCTGGCGATGTGGCTGATCGAATGTATATTAGCATGCAAGAAACATGACAACGGTTAGATGTTTAACATGGAATGTGCGTGGCTTAAATGATGCGTGTAAGATGCGACTGGTGTCCGCATACGTTAAACGCCAGGGAATTGATGTATGTATGCTCCAAGAGACACACTTAGTTGCAGCAACGGAGGACCGTTTGAAGGCGGGATGGATTGGGGAATATCACTGTGCGGGGTTCTCGCGATATGGAAGAGGAGTAGCGATCCTGCTGCGTAGAGGCCTGCCTTGGCGCACTCATAAAATAATTGTAGACCCTAATGGCAGATATGTGTTGTTAAGCGGCAGGCTTTTAGACATGGACTGCAGGCTTGTGTCTGTATACGGCCCCAACACGGACGACCCGGGGTTCTTTCGTGAGATATGGCGCTTAATTGATTCTCTCGGCAATGGGGCTGTGATCTGGGGTGGGGATTTCAATTTCATACTGGATCCCGTGGCCGACCGAGAGAGTCTTGCCAGAGTGCACCATGTTGCCGCGGCAAAGGCCCTGACGTCTGTGATGTCCGCGGGTTCGTTAGTAGACTTGTGGCGGGCGACTCATGGGACTATGCATGCGGGTACATGTATTAATTATGCCAATAACAGCTGGTCGCATATTGATCGTTGGCTGGGGACGAAGGATGTGGAACTTTGGACTAAGTCAGTGGAGCATTTGGCACGTACCCTTTCAGATCACTGCCCGGTAAAGTTGGCTCTGGAGGTGCCTGGGGGTCCGGGGCGTGCATTTACTTGGCGCTTGCCTCATGGGGCACTTAGGGACTGCGTGTTTAGGGAGGAGGTTCGCGGGGCAATAATACATTATTTTGCTGAGAACGAGGGGTCAGTGCAATCTGCTGGCACACTATGGGAGGCCTTTAAGGTGGTGATCCGTGGGGTATGCCTCTCGAAGCAACACAGGGTTCTAAAATCGCTGCGCCGGGAGTTGGTGGATTTGGCAGCACAGATAGTGGCTTTAGAGCAGCGTTTGGTGACTGACTGGTCTGGTGCTACTCTTGCAGCTCTGCGGAGTGCGGTTTCCGCATATGAGGAGGCTTCAATGAGGGAGACCTGTTTCTTGGGTAAGTTCGCCAGAGCTAGGAGATATGGTGAGGGTGAGAGGGCTGGCTGCACTTTGTCAAATATGCTCCGCAGACCATGGGCCAGCGACTATATTACAGAAATCGATAACGCTGCAGGTGAGCGAGTGGCGGGCACGCAGGGAGTAATGCAGGTATTCACTGATTTGTTCGCAAATCTCTATGCTGAGCCCTCTCAGTTGGATGCTGCTGCTGCTCAGGACTACTTCTCGAAGATTAGCCTTCTCTGGTTTGATGATGTACACAGGTTGTATTTTGATGTCCCCTTCACAGTAGTGGAGGTAAAGGCTGCGATTCAGAGCCTGCCTGGTGAAAAGTCCCCCGGCTTGGATGGGTTAAACCCGGCCTTCTACAAGGAATTTGTTGATGTTCTAGCTCCCTGCCTTCTGGATGTATATGCGGAGGCTCTGGAGGCTGGGATTCTCCCAGCTTCCCTTCGCAAGGCCTTAATTGTCACGATCCTTAAGCCAGGCAAAGATCCACACTGCTGCGACTCGTATTGGCCGCTGTCCATGATTAACACAGACAACAAGATTTTGTCGAAGATGATAGCGGCGAGGATACATCCGCTGCTTCCAAAATTGGTGCTCCTGGATCAGTCGGGGTTTGTCCCAAGGCCGGTCTACGACCCACAATCTGCGCACTTTCTTTGCGTCCTGGGGACAATTGAGGATGAGGAGGAGGCTGCTGCGGTGTTCTTGGATGCCACTTAGGCTTTTGATTCATTGGCCTGGGAGTACTTGTTTAGGTTACTTGCCAGAGTGGGCATGAGTACGCGTTTTGTGAGGTTGATTCGCTTACTATATACCGAACCCACTGCCAGGCTGCGGTTGAATGGCAGTATATCTGACCCTTTCAGGGTAGCTCGAGGGACTAGACAGGGGTGTCCTTTATCGCCGCTGCTGTTCGCGGAGACGATGGAGTCACTCGTGGCGTACTTAAGGCAGCACCATAACGACAGAGGGCTGGAGTACCGTCAATGACCGGTATTAATTTCGATGTATGCAGATGATATAGCGCTGTATGTGCGCACACCGCGGGAAAACCTGGACATATTGTTAGATGAGATAGTACATTTCGGTGCATTTTCTGGCATTGCGATAAATTGGTCTAAATCCGTAGTGTTACCTCTGACCTGCGTGACGATGCGTTCCCCTAGCCGATACCCCATCAACTGGACAGATGAGCCCGTAAGTTATTTGAGAGTCTGGCTGAGCCGAGATGAGAACTCCCTCCGGTCGTCTAATTACGGCAGGGCAATTGTATGGTTGGAAGAGAAGGTGGAGGTGTGGCGCTCACTCCCTCTCTCGTTGACGGGGCGAATCGCTATTGCCAAAATGTTAGTGCTGCCTAAGTTCTATATCTATTTGTAAATGTCCCCCTCCATCTCAATGCGAGCTTTTGGCGGAGACTCCGTTCCGCTTTGATACAGATGGTGTGGGCTGGCGGGCAGCCTAGGGTTGCTTGGGAGACCTTGACACTGCCCTTCGAGCAGGGTGTCCTGGCTGCCCCCGATCCGGAACTTTACTATTATTGTGCTCAAGCACATTTTGCTTATTATTGGTTACATCCCGTCCGGTATCTGCCTCACCTCGCGCCTGAAAGCGATGCGGTGTGGCCGGACGGCTTATCACGTGCTCTTGGGGGATCGGCTCGGCCCGGGCCCCGGGGACTGGACACAGTGGCATGCACAACAAGAGCATGGACTGTTCTATTGCATCGCACAGGTGTCCCGGGACCCTTTGCTCCATCGATGTCAGTGCTAGACATTGCGGATGAGAGAATGTTCCGCGATTTGGGGCTTCGCAGCTTTCTTTGTGCTTCAAATTTGATTAAGCTGGTGGGTTGGTTTGTGGATGGGCGGCTGATTTCACCGGAGGCTGTGCTTGGAGGGGGGAGAGACACTGCACTGCATAGATTGTATGTGCTGCGGGTGTATGCGATGCTCCGTGCCCGTTTCCCTCAATTGCCTGAGTTGCCATTGACATGCCAGGCCCTGGAGGTGCTGTGCAGTGTGCGGTCGCCACGTAAGCTCATCACTAAACTGTATAGTGGAGTACAGATGCAGAGAGGGGATCTGGCGCAACCTTCTAGGACTAAATGGGAGGTGGATGTTGGCGAGAGTATCTCCGAGGACGAATGGAAGAAATGTTGTGCGCATATGAAAGTCCTGTCGCCTAATTACCGCCTACGTCTCATACATTTTAAATTCCTGCATCGCGTGTACTATACCCCACGTAGGCTGCACTCTATGGGTCTGCGCGCAGACGCATGCTGTGAGCGGTGCTGTGCTCCTGATGCTGACTTCCTGCACCTGTCGTGGTCCTGTCGGGACGTGAGTGTCTACTGGGTAGGGGTGATGCGCATGATTGGGGAAATGAGTAACCTGGATTTACCCTTTTCTCATAAACTAGCGCTCCTTGGTTGTGTGGAGAAGGTCCTGTCTGCTCACAGGAGATTGGTGGGAATGTTGCTGCTTCTGGCTAAGTGCAGGGTCGCAATGTGCTGGGGTAGTGGAAGTGCTCCCCATGGATTGGACTGGCTGAGGGACGCCTCCTTCTGCCAAGAACAATTAATGATATTTTGGGAGTTGACCCCAGAGGGCTCTAGACCTAGGGACATTTGGGCTCCACTGCGTTCCTTTCTTGAATCTAATACCGATGCTGTGATGTAATCATACTCAGCAGCGCATTCAATCACTTTCCTTGCTCTACTGCTTCCGTTCTACTAGATGGATTTGTTCAGGATAGATGTGTCCCTCCTGGGTGTACTTCCTCTGCCGGCCTTCCCCCTTTCCTTTCTTTTCCTTCTCTCGTGGATCTCTGATCCGCTGCTTTGCTTCTTGAAATAGGGTTACTATGCAATATTCATTGATACCTCATATCGTTGAGAACGTTTGTTTTTCTTTTTTTTTTCTTTTCGTGCTGTCATTGTGATATGAGGTTGGATTTTTCTTTTGAGCTGCCTCTTGTATGTTTGAACCTCTATCCGTTACTTATGCATGATGTCGGATCACGAGATCTACTATCGAAGAAGAACATCGACGGTCTATTGGAAGTTGAAACTTAGACGGAGACTGGATAAGGATCACTATATTGGTTTGTGGTCACGGGAATATACATTTCTTTGGAAACTTTATTGCACTTGTGGAATACAAGTATTGGGCGTTGTAAAATGAATTAAACTGAAAAGGTCGTCTCTGCGGTGACAAACACACCTGAAGACCCGTGTTTGATATAGCGGCATCGTGCTGGGACATACAATGACTGGCACACCTTTTGGACTTTAAGTACTTTTAGCAACTAGTAGGGTTTGGAATATATTGTGGGGAAGAAGTGTTTTACACCTCTTGTGAGTATGCAGAATGTTACGGCGCCGCCGTTTTTCTTGTCAGATCCAGGAGAACCGGTTATTAAGTGGCCGTAACATTCTGCATACTCACAAGAGGTGTAAAACACTTCTTCCCCACAATATATTCCAAACCCTACTAGTTGCTAAAAGTACTTAAAGTCCAAAAGGTGTGCCAGTCACTGTATGTCCCAGCACAATGCCGCTATATCAAACACGGGTCTTCAGGTAGTTGGGCTTGCTTTCTCTTTGAGCAATCTCGGATCGTTTTCCTCACTCAAAATGGCCGCAACCAAACATCCAGTCTATTTTCTTCAGTCAATCTGGCTTGTTTTTCTCCTTTCACCACACTCAAGATGGCCGCCAACAATTCCCACAGCTTTCAGTCCTTTTCCAATTGCTCGGTGTGGATTCACTTTATTACAAAAGGTTTTTTACTTTACTTGCTGCCAAGGAAGGCCTTATTCCACCTATTTGTACTCCATTTTTATAACTCTAATAGTGAATAATTCAGTGTTATTCACTAATAATCTAATAAAACAGAAAACAAGGAGAGTAGGGCCTGAACCAATGTCCATAAAGAAGATGTCCCCGTGTTCCTGGCATGATTTCTCCACCTCTGAGGCTAGTGGTCGCAAAGGCAGTGACAGAGGTCACGAGGGGCAAGGCAGGGGCCACAGCAGTGGCCACTGGCAACCCCTAAGTGATGCCCATGTCCTTTCCCTTGTGCTGCCATTCTCTCTTTTATTCTGGGTCAAAGTCTGATTATTAAAAATAAGTCCTGGTCCCCAAATACAGTGCCAGTGGGTCCCAACTGCAATCAGCAGCTCAAATTAAGCACTAGATCAGTCTGTAATTTTCGATTAGCGTCCTGCAAAAAAGAATTCCATTCAAACATAGCTCTTCAATGACACTGCTGCTAGAAACCCTCCTGGGACAAATTATAGGCACCCAAAACTAAAGTTATGTCTGTTTCATTTAAAGGACTTATCAGGACAGAATAAAAAGCCATTCTCTCTCCTCAGTGTTGGTTTGTGAACATAAAGGCACACATTGATTCATAACCTGAAGAAAGTCACAAAGAAATTGATTGCAAAGCAACAAACTGGTTTCATTAAAAATGGATTTGCTGAAACACCAAGCAGCTAATTAAGGGCATTCAACTAAAAAACTTAAGGTTTACTTGCTTTTTTCAGTATTGATATATAAATGCATTAATATCATAAATTAGAAGAAGGTCTTTCCTATCACGCTAGAGAAAATGCACTTTCGTAACAAATGCTGCAAGCGCCTGGCATCTCTGTGCGAAGAATCAGCAGCGCCATCTCAACTAAGAGCTCCTTATCTGGTAAATTTGACATAGTCTAATACATGTAATAAATATAAACTACTTTTTCATCTCTATTTAACACCCACCTTAAGGATGTAGCCATCTCTCGGAAGGACAACACTAACATGCATAGGTCATGGCTCAGTATAATGGTGAATGCTATAGCACCTTGCATCAACGAAGCGCTACGTTTGCATCCCAAAGGGCAACTACAGACTCCCAGGTTGTGAATAGTTAGAGGGAATATATCCTTGTATCAAGATACAGACTTAACAAGGAAAAGATTCAGGGCTTTATTTAGGTTCTCATTCACAAACATGTTAGTGGTTGGAAATTACATGTGCAACTACAAAAATTGTTATTTAAAAATGTAAGGCCTAAATCCTGATTCGCAATTTCGAAATGTTGGGATTTTTTAAATCCTACACCATGGTTATTACAGAGGAAAACCAGCCATTATGCAAGTTTTCCATTGAAAAAAGTTTAGGATATACAGTAAGAGCAGGAAAGTAGCTTCACTCAGAGGAGTGGCAGGACATGGCCAAAAGAAAAATGGTTAACACTCACAGACTCATATTGTGTAGATATTCACAAATATTGCTAATGATTTTCTCAGCCAAACTGTGCCCTTCACTTTTGTGCCAAAAGTGCCAGGAGCAGGTGTGCAAATAGCATGTGAAGGACACCCAAGCACCTATGTATTTGTTGGCGGTGTAGGAAAAGAGACTTATCTATCGTCAAAAAATGATTTTCCTAGGGGATATTGTGAAATTGTGAAGTAGAAATCTAATCCCTCTCAGAGGTAGTAGTAGTCAATGGTGACAAATGTGGCTCCATTCATTTAATTGATGTTGTGGTGCAGCCATTTGTAATGTGTTCTCCATTTGTGAATCGTACAAAGAAGCTACCATCACTTCAAACTCCATGAGACGAAGCATGAGATAGGAGAGAAAGGTTGTGCCTTTTATTTCAGCCATTCTTTCAGTTCTATCACTCTCACACTCTTCCTTGTTCTAATACTCAAAGCTACCATTTGTGAAACCCCAGCCTGATGGGAGATTATCAAATAAATCTCAAAGTGGTAGTGTGGAACCCCAATGGGCACATGAACGTCAATTCATCAAAATGTCAGGGGTAGCAAAATGTGACATCACATGCCATTTGACCTTTACTTTCACTCACACACAGGCTCACACATAAACACACTCACCCACAAGGATGCACACAACATACATTTAAAATTGCTTTTTGCTTACCTCCGCTGCCAGTGAGTGTTATATTCCAACTAACTACTCCGTTCTTTATTACGCTAAAATATATTATTATTCACCATCAATGTAATAAAACTGTCTGCAACCCATGGAGACCCCTAAATGACGTTCATGGCCTTCATCCTTTTAAGGAACATAAATTGAGTGCCCTTAAAGTGAAAAACTGTAGCATCTGCCACTTACAGCACCTAGAAATGGTTCACCAGCGGTAATAAGTGGACTGTGGAATATAAAGAGAAAGGCTGTTATTGTGCCAACTTACTGCTGCAAAAAAGAGATGTTGCGCCTGTTGAATGGTCCAAATGTATACGCAGAAGTCCACCTGCACGACTGTAGTCTGTATTATCCAGAAATTCTACTGCAAAAGTGAAATTTATATAATTGCGCCCCGCCCATCAAAATGGGGTCGTCACAAAGAAATTGTTGGGATATATGTTAGTAAAGAGTTCTATTACATCTCAACCAGTGCAAAGCGAAGTGTTTCTTAACCACACATCCTAGAAGACAGAAATAATCACTTCCTGAGGCAGGAAGGTATAAATACTGAACTGTCCCAAACTGACCCTGCCAACGTGGAGTCAGCTAGAAGCTCTGTTGAGCTGGAAATAGAGTGTAGGAGCCTCAGACAGACAGTGAATCTGTCCTCTGTAGCTCCCCAGGGTCACCAGACATTCATTTCCATGACAGAGGTGCACACATTAAATATTTAGTCCACCTGACATTTTAAGACCTTTTGTCGGCATGATCAGCCGATGCCTTGACTCTCTGGTACATACCTCAGGGGTTTCTACTTGGAGAGAAGCTGGAGGGTATGGAGGATGACTTGGTGTGTGTACAATGTGAAATACCTACCCCAGAACTGCATGTACACCGGCATGGAAATGATATGTCAGTGGTAAAGTACATCAGCCCCCTTATTACATTACGACTTGTAACACCAAATTAAATGAAAAGGCCGGGGAATTATGCTTCTTATTAAGGGACAGGGATTGCTCCTACAGAAAAATCTGTTTTCCCAGGGTAGCCAAAATTATTTCACCAACCCTGAACCTGAAAACAGGGCCTAGATTTACTAAGAATCACTTAATGCAACACTTTATCAAAATCTGGCATCCTTGCACTGGGTAAATGGCAAAAAAGGTGGTCAGTGCCGTTTTTGCAAGGTGCCAGGTGCTGATTACACACGCAAACTGCATACAGCATGTGTGTTGCTGCACACAGTTTAGCGTAGACCCATGGACCAAATTCGAGTGAGTGGTGTCTTGCGTGTGTTTTGTCTCGTGGCACATTCTCGTGTACAAATCTCTGCGATAAACAATCTCGCAAGGTTAATCATAACCTGTGTACTTGTCACAAAAATTACAGGTATTGCACTTGTGAATATCACACATTCCTTGCAGCTGTTTTCTTTTGGCGCTATGAGTTCACATGGTCTTGCTGCATTGTGGGACTAGTTCATCCGCCTGTGGGTGGAACCCTAGGGATGGTTGCGCATTTCGCACCCGATTAAACATCATTTGTATAACATCAAAGGTATGGCACCTTGCGACTTCATGCTAATAACATTTAGGGCCATATGTACGAACACATTTTCCCATTGACACAGAATTGGGAATAACCCTTTGGTACCTCTGGCCCTTAGTGCTTAGCTTGTGTTAAGTTTCTACATACAATATCTACTAAAAGTCGACTGGTGCTACTGTTTGCATTGTCTTACGTTGCACAGGCGCCTGGGCTAAACTTTGGTAAATGTTGGCCGTTATAGAGGATGTCTGCAAACTGTCTGCCATCCACAGGGGAAGCGTGCTGAACTGCCTTGAGTGAGGAGACCGAAGAGGCAGCAGGTACCTTAGGGGTGGAAAGGCATGGTCTTGATAAAACGTGCGCCAATACAGCCGGAAGCCTAATGTTCAGTGCCCAAATTCTTAAAATTGCACCCTTTTGTCATTCAGAAGCTAGGACGGGGTGTTAACACTGGTGTTCATAACTTGGTTGAACATAGGGGCTTTGTTAAGGCTTCAGGTCAATTACTGGGCCCAAGGGTTACAATGCCTGCTTTCGTCAAAGCTGCCAAAATTATGTGTTATTCTTTCCTAGCCACTGTGCTGCTTAACACTTCTGAATATCACATGGAGGTGACAAGTGTCTCCTTGAAGGGTCACAAGTTGGTGAAAGAGACCAACAAGCATAACAACTCCCAGGCAGACTGGTATGCCATTCGAGAATTGTAAACGATAGAGCAACTTAGCAATCACAAACCTAGAATCAGAGTATGTGAGGACCAGATTCAGAAGGAGCAGAATTCCAGAAGAAGGAACAGCAGAAGAGATCACAAACCTAGAGATACTCATTGAGGACAAGATCAGTGACTAAAATCTAGTGGTGCAGGACCCTCCATCAAAAATTTCCCAGATCACTTGAGACATATGCTACTGATGGTTCCAGCTACTCATAAAGGGGGAAACAGAGAGTGAGTAAAAGGAAAAAGTGAAAAGTGACATACAAGATGTTAGTTTTGTCAATTAGCAGTTGTAGCACAGATGGCAGTAGCCAGTTTGTTTTGGGCAGAACAGAAAATGTCACTTCCTGTTTTGTAAGAAGGAGGGATGGGAAAGATGGGAAAGAATGTCATCCTGTGCCAGCCTTGGTGACTCAGAGAATTAGGAGTACTATAAAATTGATATGTGTAGGAAGTTGGCTCTGTATATACTATTTCAAAGTAAGAAATAGCATGCACAGAGTCCAAGGGTTCCCCTTAGAGGTACAATAGTGGCAAAAGTAGATAATTCTAATGCTCTATTTTGTGGTAGTGTGGTCGAGCAGTAGGCTTATCAGAGGGTAGTGTTAAGCATTTGTTGTAAACACACAGGCAATAAATGAGGAACACACACTCAAATACTTACTCCAGGCCAACAGGTTTTTATATTGAAAAATATATTTTCTTAGTTTATTTTAAGAACCACAGGTTCAAGATTTACATTAAACACTTTAAATGCAAGGTACTTCACTTAGATACTTTAGGAACTTTGAATAAAAGCAATATCACATACAGTCTTTGTAAAAATGGCAATAAGCTATTTTCAAAGTGGACACTGTAAAAATCAACAGTTCCTGGGGGAGGTAAGTAAAGGTTAGATTAGGAGGTAAGTAAAACACTTACAAGTCTCAGTTCTGGGGCATAGGTAGCCCACCGTTGGGGGTTCAAGGCAACTCCAAAGTTACTACACCAGCAGCTCTGGGCCTGTCAGGTGCAGAGGTCAAAGAGGTGCCCAAAACACATAGGCGCCTATGGAGAACAGGGGTGCTCCGGTTCCAGTCTGCCAGCAGGTAAGTACCTGTGTCCTCGGAGGGCAGACCAGAGGGGTTTTGTAGAGCACTGGGGGGAACACAAGTAGGCACACAAAACACGGCCTCAGCGGCACGGGTGCAGTGTGCAAAGCAGGCGTCGGGTATCAGGTAGGAAACAATGGAGGGACCCGGGGGTCACTCTAGCGGTGCAGGCAGGCACAGGGGGGCTTCACGGGACAGTCACCACCTGGGCTGGGCAGACGGTCGCCTGGGGGTCACTCCTGCACTGAAGTTCGGTTCCTTCAGGTCCTGGGGCTGCGGGTGCAGTGTTGGTTCCAGGCGTCGGGTCCCTTGTTACAGGCAGCCGCAGTCAGGGGGAGCCTCTGGTTACTCACAGGCTCGCAGTTGCCCGGGAGTCCTCCCTGAGGTGTTGGTTCTCTGAATCTCGAGCCGGGGGCGTCGGGTGCAGAGTGAGAAGTCTCACGCTTCCGGCGGGAAATGTGCAGTCTTGGAAAGTTGCTTCTTTTTTGCAAAGAAGTATCTGCTTTTGAACAGGGCCGCTGTTCACAGGAGTTTCTTGGTCCTTTATTCCACGGATGTCCTCTAAGGCTTCAGCGGTTGCTGGTCCCTGTCGGATGCATCGCTGGTGCAGGTTTTCGAAGTTGGAGACAGGCCAGCAGGGCTGGGGCCAAAGCAGTTGTCGTCTTCCTCCTTCTCTGCAAGCTTGTAGGTCAGCAGTCCTTCTTGTTTCTTCAGTGTTAGACCTAACAGCCTTAGGGTGGTCACCCCTAACTTTTTGCCTGCCTCTCTCCGCTTTTTGGACACTGTTTTTGCTGGCTTTTAGACTCTGCGCACTTTATCACTGCTAACCAGCGCTAAAGTGCATATGCTCTCTCCCTTTAAACATGGTAACCTTGGATCATACCTGATTGGACTATTTAATGTACTTATAAGTCCCTAGTAATGTGCACTATATGTGCCTAGGGCCTGTAGATTAAATGCTACTAGTGGGCCTGCAGCACTGGTTGTGCCACCCACTTAAGTAGCCCCTTTACCTTGTCTCAGGCCTGCCATTGCAAGGCCTGTGTGTGCAGTTTCACTGTCACCTCGACTTGGCATTTAAAAGTACTTGCCAAGCCTAAACGTCCCCTTTCTCCACATATAAGTCACCTCTAATGTGTGCCCTAGGTAACCCCTAGAGCAGGGTGCTGTGTGGGTGAAAGGCAGGACATGTACCTGTGTAGTTTACATATCCTGGTAGTGTAAAACTCCTAAATTTGTTTTTGCACTACTGTGAGGCCTCCTCCATTCATAGGCTAACATTGGGGCTGCCCTCATATAGTATTGAAGTGGTAGCTGCTGATCTGAAAGGAGTAGGAAGGTCATATTTAGTATGGCCAGAATGGTAATACGAAATCCTGCTGACTGGTGAAGTTGGATTTAATATTACTATTCTAGAAATGCCACTTTTAGAAAGTGAGCATTTCTTTGCACTTAAATCTTTCTGTGCCTTACAATCCACGTCTGGCTGGGCTTGGTTGACAGCTCCTTGTGCATTCACTCAGACACACCCCAAACACAGGGTACTCAGCCTCACTTGCATACAACTGCATTTTGAATGGGTCTTCCTGGGCTGGGAGGGTGGAGGGTCTGCTCTCACACAAAGGACTGCCACACCCCCTACTGGGACCCTGGCAGACAGGATTGAACTGAAAGGGGACCTGGTTCACTTCTTAGCCACTCTTTGAAGTCTCCTCCACTTCAAAGGCACATTTGGGTATAAAACAGGGCCTCTGCCTTACCTCATCAGACACTTGCTGGAAAAGAAACCTGAACCAGAACTTGCATCCTGCCAAGAAGAACTGCCTGGCTGCCTAAAGGACTAACCTGACTGCTTTCTACAAAGGAATGCTGCCTGCTGTTGCCCTACTGCCTTTTTGAACTCTTGCCTTGCTGCTGAAGTGCTCTCCAAGGGCTTGGATAGAGCTTGCCTCCTGTTCACTGAAGTCTCAGGACCAAAAAGACTTCTCTTTTTCATTTGGACACCTTGTGCGCCGAAAAATTTGACGCACAGCTTGCTCTGCGGTGATCCAGAAAGACGCCGCTCGACGCAACGCCTGCGGTGCGACCGGAACTTCGACGCACGGCCTCGCCTGGACAAATGCCGCCGGACTCCAGAAAGGAAATCGACGAGACGCCTGCTGTGAGGGAGAAGATTCCACGCACAGCCCACCGGAACGACGCGCAGCTAGAAAACAAGCCTAGGATTCCACGCACAGACCCCGGGACATATGGTAATCCCGCGAACCACAGAAAGAGAGTGTCCACGCGCCGGAAAACGACGCCCGACTTCCCCGCGTGAAAAATAACGACGCAAGTCCGTGTGTGCTGGGGAGAAATCGACGCACACCCCATTTTTCCACGTATCTCTTCTTCTGCAGCCCTTTGGGGAGATTCTCCACTTTTAACCAGGTACTTTGTGCTTGAAAGAGACTTTGTTTGCTTTTTACAGACTTAAGACACTTTATATCACTTTTCAGTGATATCTCTACAATTTCACATTGCATCTTTATTCGTTTTGACCTGCAATTATCCAGATAAATATTATATATTTTTCTAAACACTGTGTGGTGTATTTTTGTGGTGCTATATTGTGTTATTGTATGATTTATTGCACAAATACTTTACACATTGCCTTCTAAGATAAGCCTGACTGCTCGTGCCAAGCTACCAGAGGGTGGGCACAGGATAATTTTGGATTGTGTGTGACTTACCCTGACTAGAGTGAGGGTTCTTGCTTGGACAGGGGGTAACCTGACTGCCAACCAAAAACCCCATTTCTAACATTCAGGTTGCAGGAATCTGATTTCCTGGGATCTGGGGAGCCCCTAAATACTGAATTTAGGGGTGTGTTTAGGTCTGCGAGGGCAGTAGCCAATGGCTACTGTCCTTGAGGGTGGCTACACCCTTTTTGTGCCTCCTCCCTGTGGGGAGGGGGGTACATCCCTAATCCTATTGGGGGAATCCTCCAAACTCAAGATGGAGGATTTCTAAAGGTAGGGGTCACCTCAGCTCAGAACACCTTAGGGGCTGTCCTGACTGGTGGGTGACTCCTCCTCGTTTTTCTCATTATCTCCTTCAGCCTTGCCGCCAAAAGTGGGGGCAGTGGCCGGAGGGGCAGGCATCTCCACTAGCTGGGATGCCCTGGGGCACTGTAACAAAAGGGGTGAGCCTTTGAGGCTCACCGCCAGGTGTTACAGTTCCTGCAGAGGGAGGTGAGAAGCACAGGCTTTGTTCCTGGCCACACAGTGTCAAAGGCACTCTCCCCATGTGGCCAGCAACATGTCTAGTGTGTGGCAGGCTGGCAGAAACTGGTCAGCCTACACTAGAAGTCAGATTGGTATCCAGGGGGCATCTCTAAGATGCCTTCTGGGTGTATGTTACAGTAAATTGCACACTGGCATCAGTGTGCATTTATTGTGGTGAGACGTTTGATACCAAACTTCCCACATTTCAGAGTAGCCATTATGGAACTGTGGAGTTTGTGTTTTGACAAACTCCCAGACCATATACTCTTATGGCTACCCTGCACTTACAATGCCTACAGTTTTGCTTAGGCACTGTAGGGGCATTGTGCTCATGCACATATGCCCTCACCTGTGGTATAGTGCACCCTGCCTTAGGGCTGTAAGGCCTGCTAGAGGGGTGACTTACCTATGCCACGGCAGTGTGAGGTTGGCTGGGAGGAAGAAAGTACTCTCTCTTCTGAGAAGCGGCGGAGAGGAGAAACAACCCAGCATAGCGTGCAATCCAGACATGGCAGACGTGCCTTGGAGTGGCCGCACTGGGAGATTCACAACCCATACGTAACCCCGCTGAATGTGAGGCATAACATCCAGCTCCCACATTTTTCAATCAGTGCACCCTTTTCAATGCGTATTTAGGGAGGCTGGGTACATGTGCAAGGCTACATACTTATGCTGAGATGATCTGTCACTGCACAGTAAAGTATATATGAAAGTCGCTTTTTGTTTATTTTCAGTAGTAACATCACACTTTTATTATGTTTTGATCCTTGAAGGACAACTCAAAGTCTAGGTTCACTCATAATCATCTGAATGCTTTGAAGAATAATGAATGGTTGTCTAGGACTTGTGATCAGATACTTTGGACGCTTAGTCTAGCAGTCCCCAATATGAAAACTTTACATTTTTAAGGATATTATTTTAAAAAGGTTTGAAACCCTACAAGGGGCAGTCTCTAATAAGACGGGCAAGTGTTTGCACTTTTCATGGATACATTTTTGAGAGGTTTGAGCCATACAGTTTGGACGCCTCTAAGATAGATGATGAAAGCGGAAGAGTCACCTGTCAGTACTGTCCGAGCAGTTAGGTCATTCATAGAATTGCAAAATACAAGCCAGGGATCTTTTGAAGATTGATGATGGGCTGATGTGTGTTTTAACATACAATGGCGGTGGAACCTGACATTTTAGAATTTTTATCCTGGTTTCCCACCTAGTTATTCCAGGGACTTTAATATTCCACAGCAGCTTACCGATTCTCCTCTTACTTCGTGACGACTTAACAGTTAACTCTTCACAATGCAAGTCTTCATGTAGGTAACCCAATATGTCTACTTTCAACGCTGAGAGTGCTAAAAGGAATGGCACCTTCAGGTGGACCACCTAAGCCATCATTCAGGGTTGTGTGGAGAAATAATTACCCATGAATTTTGTGAAATTACCACCACACACAATTACAAGTTTTATCAGGTGGTGAACTGAACTTTCTATTTCCCATACATACACTATCTCTGCATCTTGCCCAACTGGGTTCTGGATCTACTTGATTTTGACTAATGAGTCAAATCATGAGCAATACAGTTAATGAGGATGCTATTCGTTTTTATAATACCTTACTATGTAATGTAAGGTCTTATTATAGGTGTGGACATATAATTGACACCATCTGTAGTGTCTTCTATATTTCTCTTGTATATTACCTGCTCCTCTGTAATGAGCTATGATGTCATCCAAGCCAGATCTGCACTTTAGAAAACAAACTAAACTGCATAAGTGAAATTAATTCCGTTCACCAAAAAAAATCAATAATTAATAGTCTGAATATGGTGTAAATTTTCTGGTGTAATCTTCTTAGTGAAGTGTGCCGGAGCAGGGTGCAGTTGCTTGCTTTGCTGGACATGCGCCTATCTTTTGTCTTAAACACGGACTTGGAGATTGGCTGTACAAAATGGGAAATGCCTGAAAGGCAAAATTGCCGCTGCACCTGACAGCGTGCAGCCATTATAGGCCCAATTACAGGAAGAAGAGGCACATGGTCTATATTTTACTTGGAGATGTCAGAGTGCAGCACTATGGACCCCTTCACTGACCTACCCAGGCGCTGGTGCAGCCAGGTGTCTCTAAAACATAAGTACTCACAAACATTTTCCCAGGGGCCACAAAGTGCTTGGTGTGCTTGAGGGCCACATTGATCCCTGCACGGTAGGAGGGGGGCTTTGCTGGGGGTGTGGGTGAGGGGTTTAGGTGGTCATAGGGGAAGCAAATCATGGTGTGGTCAGTGAGTCATTGAGTTATTTTGAGTGTTGCATTCCTTTCTGTCCTTTTTTTAAGTTTTAAGGAGAAGGTTTATAATCATACAATATACAAAAATTATAAATACATTTGATAATAGGAATGAATTAATATACCAACAGTTCAATTTCCTGAGAAAACATGCTTTAAAAGAAATATATTAATACTTTAAAACCAAAATATGTATATACATATAATAAAAATACTATAAGCGATAGTTAAATATGTGTAGATACAATAAGTTAGGGAGAGAAACACAATTCATGGTGGTTTAGAGACCTCCTCACTTCTAGGAAAATGATTACACAAAAAATAAGCCAAAGAGTTTAAATAATTTGTAATAGGTAACCATAGCATGTCTCTTTTAATAGCAAGGAATACGGGGGAGATATAAGCTCTATCCAGCCTATGATTATAACACACACCATACCACCAAGCTTGAAAGGATAATTGAGACGAATCCTTCCAATTTTTCGTAATTTGTTGAAAGGCAACAGCCAACAATAAATCCAAAATTACAATAGAATCTTTTGGAAAATGAGACCAGTCAGCTGCCAGGCTACCTAGAAATATGTTGGCAAAGCTCATGGGAATTTGAGTTTTAAAAATAGTATTAATTTGACTCCATACTTTAACCCAAAATCGAAAAGGATATTAACATTCAAAAAGCATGTGTTTGAGTCCGGAGACCAGCGTACTACAGGACCAACAGGAGGACGGAAGGTTAGAATTCATTTTATGTAAAAAAAAGAATGTGTAATTAACAACCTATTATATGTAAAAAATAAAGCTTGAATTGCATTAGCTGCTCTAGAGGATTCCCGTATTTTAATCCACACTCTATTCCACAAAGAAAGTGAAAGTGAAATATCCAGATCCTTCTCCCACTGCATTTCTATTGCCGACTTAGGTCTATCTTCAGGAAGAGCTGTAATAATTTGGAAGAAGTCGGACTGAAGGTGTCTGCTGAACTGGAAAAGATTGATATAAAGTATTTATAACTTGTATTAGAGCATCATATTTTTTATGAAAAGAGGATGGAAACGAAAAAAGAGATTGTGCCTGTTCAAAAGAAAGAGGGGAACCATTTTCAAATAATGTATGTACCCATCTTAACCCCTTCTAAATGCCACGATTTCCAATAGATGGTTCTATTATTCAACTTAGTGAGCTTACTGTACCAAATTGAAGAATTTAGAAACTGCACCTTATCATTGTTATATGAAGCAAAAACAGGCTGTAAAATGCAACAAGAGTTGTTCAAAATGGGAAGGGAGATAGAAGTTGGTTTATTTGACAGAGTCAATATCTCCGGAAATGTAAAGGGAACAACAAAAGACTTTTCAACATCAACCCATAAGGGTAAAAAAATAGAATCATCATCCTTCAATGAACAAGAAGGTTGCCTAAGAGAAAATGCCATATGACAAGAGCAGAGATTTGGAAAATTAACCCCTCCGCTGCATTTAGGGCTCATTAACTTTTAAAGAGACATTCTGGGTTTCTTATTATTCCATAAAATAGAATTCAGCTTCTTAAAAGAAAAACATGGAATATTAATTGGAATGTTAGATAAATAAAAGAGGATTTGAGAAAATCTAATCTACCCCACCAGGATAAAAATAAAGGGTTCCATTTAGAAATAAGAGAATCAAGAACAGAAAATAATTGTAAAGAATTACAAGCAATTGTACCTTTAAAAGAGGGTTTAAACCACAGACCTAGATATTTAGTTTTTATCATTATTCCAATGAAAATTTGAGGATTTAAAATCCTCAGGAACACAAAATTTATTTAGTGGAAGTATTTCACACTTGTCTCCGTTTAACTTATACTCTGAAATAAAAGCAAAATTATGTACTTCGGATAGAAAAGAAGGAATTTAATATTTCGGATTTGATATAAAAAGTAAGATGTCTTCTGCATAAGCCGAAAATGTTATCTGTCTTTCCCCATATTGGAAACCATGCAAATTTGGATTAGCTCTAAGTTTCAATAAAAAAGTTCCAAAGCAAGAACAAACAAAAGCGGTGACAACGGACAACCCTAGCGAACTCATCTATGAAGTGAGAACTAGGGAGAAATAAGACCATTTAGAAAAATAGCTGCTGTAGGAGAAGAATACAATAACAAAATTCAATTTATGAATTTAGCTCCAAAGCCAAATCAGGAAAGTGTTGAAAAAATAAAAGACCAATTAACCCGATCAAAAGCTTTTTTAGCATCTAGAGCTATTGCAGATAGAGAATCTTTATACACCATAGACTTACTTAAAATATTAAAAAATAGGTGTGTGTTGTGCGATAGTAAGCGTCCTTTAATAAAACCAGACTGTTCTTTTCCAATATACTTAGGTAGAATCAATTCCAAACACATAGCAATAATTTGAGCAAAAATTGTATAATCTAAATTTACTAGAGATATAGGTCTAAAATTCTTACGAAACTTTGGATCTTTATTATCCTTTGGTATAAGAACTATTAAGGCTTCTTGAAAAGACCCTCCAGAGGATTTTGCTTCAACAAAATGGGTAAAAAGCTTAAATAATCTTGGAACCAATAATTTAGAAAAACGTAAATAGAATTCAACAGTAAAGCCATCAGGGCCTGGGGCTTTACACTTTTTAATATGTTTTAGTGCACTAAGAATGTCATCAATATATCATGATCAAGTACAGAAAAATCAGAACAGTGAAGTACAGGGGGATTAATGGTAGACAAGCATTTATCAGTAAGATCCTGAGCGGGAACAGAATCAGGAGTATATAATTGTGTGAAGAAATTAACGAATTCATCCAAAATGTCCTCGTTCTTATGTAATAAAAGATTGGAGGAGTTATAAATAGATTCTATCTTTGTTTTATCTTTTTTGATTTTAAGATAATTTGCTAATAGCTCCCATGATTTATTTTGGCCCCCATAATACTAAGCACTAGATTTAAGAAGATAAGAATTAGCAATATCAGTCGAATTAGGCAAATTTAGCTGGAAGTAAGTCATTAAGACAAGTTGTAGATTTGGAAGAGTAGTAAAGATTTTCTAATTGTTTGATGCGATTCATTAAACTAAATAAGGTTGTGAGACAAACAGATAATCAATCCTCGTTTGGGAAGAATGTACAGGGGAAAAAAAGGAAAATTCCTGTAATGTGGGGTTGCACAACGTCCAAACATCTGTTAATGCTCTTTGTTGAATCATGGAGGTAAACTGTGAAAATATGGTGGATGGAACAAATCTAGAATTGGATTTGCGGTCAAGAAAGGGATCCATAACCATATTACAATCACGCCCAAAAATCAAATATTCATCTGAAAGAGTCATTAACTTAGCTAATATTTCATTCCAAAAGGATTCATCAGGTTGGGTTGGTGCATAAACATTAAATATAGTTAGAGGTACTATATTAATATTCATTGAAACTATAACCCATCTACCCTGCTCATCAGAATCTTGAGAAAAATCAGTAATGGTCAAAGCCTTATGACACAGTATAGTAACCCCATTTCTTTTCCCCATACCCAGAGATGCAAAACATGACCTACCCATTGTCTTTTAAGTTTAACTACATCATCATCTGTTAGGTGAGTCTCTTGCAACAGAGCAATATCAGCTTTCAATTTTAAAATATGTGTTAAAACTCTTTGATGCTTTATTGGGGATTCCAAACCTTTAGCATTCCAGGAAAGAAATCTAATTGTCATTTAATATATATAAAATGTGATATAACCATGAAATTAATAGATATAAACCACCTAATAATATGAAGAAATTGAACCAAAAGAAAACATTTGGCATACAGAAAAAGAAAAATAGAACTATGAGAATGAGAAAATAGAAAGAAGAAAAGAAAAGGTAGAAAAAATAGTAAGAGCAGAAGAGATGAAGTGAAAGAAAATAAACCGGACAAAATAAAAAAGAAAACGTGAAAACTACAGAAAAAACACATAACGAGTAATAAAAACATACCTTTAAGACAAAAACAACGTGAGGGTGGTGAAACCACAAAGGGAAGACGACGCAACCTTCACTCCACGACCGCAGATACGAAGAGAAGAGGGACCCGGCCACATAGGTTGTTACCACAAAAAAACAGGTACGTAAATGCATGAAGATCTAAAAAGAGAGGAACATAGAAAACAGTGAAAACCGTAGACAATTGAACACATTTTAAGATTACAGAAACCAAAAATGGGCATATCTATTAAATAAGAGCATAGTAGAAAAACAAAAAACCATACAATATTCAAGTCCCTAATATTTTGGAAGTGTCCTTTGTTTCACCTCTACAAGACTCAATAAATCGCTGAAGTGATACTAGATCTTCATATGTTGGGGTCTTAATATTGTAGGTCACCTTGAACAAACATGGATGAAAGAGACCATACCGAGCATTAAGTGACTTCAATGCCGGGCGCATATCCAGAAATTAATTTTGTTTGCCCGCTGTCGACTTAGCATAATCTTGAGCAAAAAAAAAGATTAGAACCTGACCGCCTGATCTGACCTTTAGCTTTTGCTGCTCTGAGAACCTTTAGCAAGTCTACATACTCCAAAAAATAAAGTATCATTCCTCCTGGTTTCTTTGACGTTGAAGCCAAATGTGAGGGATGACCAAGTCTGTGCGCTCTTTGTATATTCAAAACAGGAGAAGTAGGCAGGTCCAGAATCTTGGGCAGAAATGCTTGAAAGGAACATAAAGAATCCGAGCCTTCGGTTCCTTCAGGTAGACCATAGATACATAGATGACTCCTATGGTTCCGATTTTCTATATCCTCTGCATGCTTTTTTAACATAGTAACTTCAGTTTGCAGAGACTGAATAACTGCCACTGAATCCTAAAGCACTTCCACTCTTCGTTCCACACATGAGACTCTGTTTTCCACAAGAGACCATTTGTCGTCCAATATTTGTAATTGTTTATTTGTATCCTCCATATAGGGTTTAAGCGCTCTTATTTCCTCAAGGAGTAACTCCATAGATATGGTATCAACACCTTTAAGAGGAAAAGGAGGATCCTCTTAGCTCTCTTATTTGTGGACGTCGAAACCGTTACTGGAAGCTTGGAAGATACTTTAATAATAACAGTAGGTGGAGAAACAGGCACCAAGAGTGTAGCATCAAGAGTAGTAGCCCCAGCATTCTCCATTTTTGATAAAGGAGCAAATGAGTTTGACAAATAAATATTTTCAGAACTTTTATTGCTCTGTACTTTGTTGATAGTCAACTGAAGGTTCCTAGATCTGCCCATAAGCAAACATTAATAATTCTGCCCAATATATAGTAAAGCATATATTTTATAAAGTGAGGTTCATCTAAGAAAAGAGAGTAGTCCAAAATTCTCCTTAAGCTGGACCAAATCTTCCAAAAAGGAAAATACGGTGAATAAAGAGCACAGATACACACCTTTAAACCAAAAATTGCAAAAAGAAACTCTTAGGCCGCGATGAATAGAGCAAAAAACAAAATTATGAGGGGAAAAGTAAAAAACATAATGGCAGTCGCAATAAAATCCTCAGACGATGTAAGTCATTGAAAAAAGGCTTTAAAAATACCTTTTACTTCATTTCAAGAGGAATAATGCTGCCGAGGCATATTCCCCTAACTTTTCCTCTCTTCAGCAATAGTAAAATCATGCAGGATATGAAAGCCGGCTCCCCGTGCCTCCGTAGCGGTCATGGAGCTCCGGTGAAGGCGGCCATCTTCTACGGCGCCAAGCCGCACCCCCCCTCCTTACTGTCCTTTTAATTAAGCCCCTAGTCTCCAATAAGTCATAGATTTTACAATACTATGTTATGCTGTCTCTGAATCACTATTCTCTATTGCACCTTGGGGTAAGCCTTCTCTGGTTGCTATTGCTATCTTGAGAGAGTCAAATGTAAAAAAAGAAGTAACTGGATTATTGGATTGGAATGGAATTGAAATGTGAAACCAGAACACCTAGTCTAAATCCCAGGTTCCCCACCAGACTAAATTGTGTGATCCAAGGCAATTGTGTAATTTCATTTTGCCTCCTTTTTAAGTCGAGCATGCAAGTGCTCTGACGTGTCATAATTTATCTGCAGGCTTTTAACCATGCCCACCGCACGCCCATCACTATCACTCATTCATGGGCTAACCTTTCAAAAATCTTTTTTAATCATTGGTAAGTGCTTTATGTTTGTGCCTCCGTGGCGCAGTTTTGTTACCGCCTTGGCCATCGACCGTTACATGGATAATTGCATGACAGCCGATATGTTTGACTGCAAGTGAACTTCTTTTTCCTTTTTGTCTCTTCTTCGCGCTCACGCTCATGTCGGCCACGGCACTTTGAATTGACTTGCATATGTCAACTGTTCTACTTTTAATTTTCAATTTATGTGGCAAGAAAAGTCCAGTTAGGAATTTACAACGCTAATAGCTCTAACTCGAGCAAACACGCGACCCATTGCATAGAAAAATGCTTATTCTTCATTATGACATATAAGAGCACCCTAAAATACACAAGTTCAGGATATACACTGTCCAAAACCTTCTGTTGTGTCTTATTTAATAAACTATTATGTTGCACATGTGTAATAATAACCCAGGCCACCTAGAGGGTTCGATTTGACTTAAATTTAGTTCACTATTGTCTTTTTTGTTGGGGTGGGAGGAAGCATGAATGTATCTGCATTCATTTTTGAAAACTATCAGTTTTAAAAAATACTTCTGAATGCACTGATATAATCTGATGTACTAAGGTGGAACGTGTCTGTATGTTAATGAAATACACTTTTTTTAAACACTGAGGAAACTGCATCATATGTTTGCAAGTTTGTTTCAAAATGTTTTTAAAAACCAGTATGTTGATAAAGTTAAGTGGCACCCTATTTGCTTCTTTTCTTTCACTTCGGTTAATGTATGAATAAATGCTAGCCCTTTATTTCATAACTTTCTGAATTTTAGTGCTGTCTCAAGTAAACAGTAGTCATGCAGCTGGGTGCCGTATGTGAAGGTCAGGACGGCCGCATGCCCACTGGCCCTATTTTCAGTATGACTGCTTCAGAAAATGTACGTCTGCACCCCTGACAAACTAGTCAATAGAAATGGGGGGTTTATTGCACAAATGGCTTATAAGAATTTGCGCAATCAGCCTACACGTAAGCAATACACAACATGCAGTGTATTTTCACTGCCTTTAAATGTAGGATTCAGATTTTATGTTAGATGAATGACACATTTATACAACAGGCCAACTGCCTGCGTGAACCTGGTGATAAAAATACTTACATTTAGAGATATAGATAGGAGAATTCATTGTCAGCTTTTCTCATATACTTTATGAGATCCCTAATTCCCCTGCTCCTGTTAAACCATAAAACTATAGTTAGGTCGCAGTCACAGCCACTCCATAATAAAGCGCATTGGTCATAGCTGTATATAGCATTATAGCCTACCTACTTCCAAGGGTTATACTTGTTAACAGCTGGACGCAGCAAAAATCTTCGTACTTTCGAGGACTTGACCCAGAGGAATGGGAGATTCCTTTTTGCAGACACTGTACCGATTGGTGATGCATTGGGAGGCACCTGGCAAGTTCCCTTGGAAAGAAACCACTGCTGAGGGGGACAAGGCTGAAGAAAAATCTCTGATATGGGCAGCAGGGGGGCAAACTGCAACGGTACCAAGGAATCTGAATGGAAAGAAAACAGTGAAGGAAAAATACCAGGAATAATAGCTACACCTAAGGGCATAGCAAGAGTGTTACAGTGCACTGTTCATTTCACTGGCCCCACTTATGTAGGAATAATTATCCTGGAAGTGAAGGTAGAACCACAGGAACTAATTACCCATCATCCTAGATTGGGTTAAGAGGACTCTCCAATGTGGGGTGCCATCTTGAACTACTATTTTAGTCCAATCCAAGATGGCGCCTGTGCATACATTAGAGCCATGATATGGCAGGACCAGCCATCCCCCTCAGTGGCATAGTGGAAGAAAGCCTTCTCAGTTGGCCGCCATGCCCCAACACTCCAGAGAAAACCACATCTCCACAGGTAAGCAAGGGGCCTGCTCATGGCCCCGGGTGATTATTGCACATTGAGCCAAGTGGGCAGGACATCATCGCCTGAAAATACTGGTCAGTAAAGGCCCTCTCCCAGATTTATAGCTACAAGCTTCAAAAACCGGCCTGTAATGAGTTAGAGGGACTTTAAAGTCTGCTATTGCCAGATGAAGATGGGCTATAATGTTTTTAGAACATTACACTCACTGATAATAAAATGTTCTACATAAAGCAGGGAGTTACAGAAAGACAAACATTGGAATGTTGAAGGAGAAGGCCCATATCAGCTATTATTGTCCCACTGTCATCTTCAATGGAGCTCCTAACATTTCAGTGTTTTAATATACTTTTATAGCCTGGTGCTGAGGGCTATTACAGTTGTTAAAGGACCTGAACCTGAGTTATTGGCCGAAGCGGCAGGCGCAGGTATATAAGTAGAGTAAAGGCCCTTAACAACTGGCAGGGCCTACGCAAGAATGACTACAATGCTATTAAAACATTCCACTCACTAAGCGCAGAATGTTCTAAACTGGACAGGGTGAAACAGAAAGAGAAGCATTGGAGTGTTAGAGCAGAATACCCTTACCATTAATGCCCTTCTGCCACTCTGTTGTCTTTAGTGGAACATTAAACATTCCAATGTCCGAAAGACTGTTCTACACCAGTTTTCTGTTCTTCCAAGTCCCTAGCCCATCTGATATTTCCCACAGAACTAACAGTTGAGAGAAGTATGGACTCTGAGCTCACCTGCCTTATCTCTTTCAGCTAGGATTGTTCAGGCACCTTTTTCATTTCACTGTCTGATAGTGGAGCAGATAGCAGGCGTTCAGAGCTAATGACAAGCTTCTCCACTTAATGTGTAAATACCTCTTATCTATTCTATTCAAAGTCCCAGGGCACGGCCCTTTATGCCAGTGATTTCATAGGAGCCCCCTTAGGCCTCTGGCCAGCCCCACACTTCTTCTCAGAGGATGAGGCCATAGCTACAGTGGAAATATCAGTCACTCGCAGTCTTACCTTTGTTTCCTTGAGGGTCACGTGATTTCTAAATCTCTGCAGGCCGGTTCTTCAAGTGTAGGCTTACGCATGCACGTGTCTTTAGTTTTACTCATTTTTGGGGTTCAAAGGCATCCTTAGCAGTCTGCGTCGAAAGCAACTGTTTTTTGATTTCCGAGCCTCTATTTTCTTTAACCCTTTGTTTATGGCTGTTCAGTGGTGCAATCTATTCGATTGCACATTTGCCTATGTATTCACAAATGTGAAGTAAGTTTATGTGTGTATTTGAAGTATGTTTTCTGAGTAGCCCCAAAGTGACAATTTTGGGCTCGTTATAGTAGTCATGCGAACTTTTGGTGGGGGAGGGGCACTACCACGTCAGGTGAATACAGTGAGGTGCGTCATTTACTGGGCGTGGTATTGCGCCATTATTCTAAATTCTGCAGCTTAGAATGGGGCTTATTGGTAATATTGAATGTATCCATGTTCAGAGGCAGGAAAAATGAAAGCTGCAATTTTTGTCTGCGGCAACTTTGCCAGGTTGTACCGGGTGAAAACCCTGCTTTGAAAATCTTGCAGGTGTGGTAATGTCTGCACAAATAGAAATCCCGATGCGGGTGCATTGTCGTGTTTATGGCTGCCTCATGATTTTCAGGAACTCGTGAAACTTCCCTAAATCAATGGCTCCATTATTGCACTTGTCTGCACCAAACCCGGAAACGCCAATTTTTCTGCCCTTTCCCCATCTTTCTCAGTTCCATCTGCGAGCCTACATATCCTCAGATTCTTCTTCAACGCATACAGAGGTACTTTTTGCAGACCTGAAATTTAGGTGTGCAACGAGTTTTGCAAAACAGGCTACATGTTCAAAATATAAGAATTCCAATTTCATAATTGAAATTCTTACCAAATCATAATTAGGCAATCAATTTCTAATGCAAGACATTACAGATATTAGATAGCGATGCCCAATGGGTTGCAAATTGACCTACCTCATGAATAATAATGATGTAGGTTGCAGTTTCCGACCCTTTAGGAATGATAGCTATCACAGAGATGGTGACCTGCTGGGGTCAGCAGCCCACCAGCTCTGTGTTTGCTTTTAAATAAAGCTATACATATATAATAATGCAGTCCATTTTTCTTAAAAGAAAACAGGCTGTGTTTAAAAAGAAAAAAGAAAACTTTGAAACTTCACTTTTTAAGAGCAGGCCTGGAGACCCCAACAAGTGCGGCCTACTCAGAGGGCAGAGCTAGGCTGCGTAGCTGCTCAGCTGCCCATTAGGTATGCCAGGTGCCAGATGCACTGCAGGGGACGGTGCTGACAGGTGCTCATGGGCAGTTGTGGATGACGAATGGTGTTCTTGAAGATGCACTGATCCCCCGGTGTGTGGTACTGAGTGGCTGCTCTTGGGAGGGGAGCTACTCCCCTTTTTCCCCCATCTGGTCTGCTAATATGGGAGAGGTGGTCTGAAATACTCCAGAAGTGGCTAATGGGCCACTGGCAACAGCATCTTGGAACTTCACCTGGTGACTGCGGACTGCTGAGATTAGGCCTTACTTGTGGGGACCTCTGTGCAACAATCTATTGGTCTAGACTAGCGGTGACTAGGGGTGGAGGTTGTGGTGGGCAAAAAAGGACTAACCTCTTCAGGCCAGTATGCTGCCCACTGTGGCCCCTCTCTGCTCCAACAATGTTTCACAATTGCTACTCATGCCCTTAGTTCTACATCCTCTTGAGACAGCAGCCTCATCTTAGATTTCCAGGCCAAATGATCGGGTCCCGCAAGTGGTCCCTGTTTCTGCTCTTGGCTGCCATCCCTTCAAATCTACCTGTGGTAACCCTTGCCTGCCCGCCACTCATGAACCATCACCTGGACAAAGAAAAGCAGGAGGACTGGTGCAAGGGGTGTCTTCATCTGGGTGAGGGCAGGGTTCATTTCAAGCAGCTTTTGGTGGAACAAGATAGAGTGGGCAGGTACATTTTTGTGGAGGGTAGGTTGGACGAGGGCCCAATGCTGCTCAGAAGTATTTATGCCCCTATCTCAGGCCTGCCAACATTCCTGAACAAGTTTGCTGAATTAGTACCCATGTTGGTACACAACCTATGGAAATTTGGGGGGTGCAAGGGGCTAATTGTGCACTGGATTTTGTAATTGTAAGGTTACACCAACCTCTCCCACTTTCTCTTATTGCTCATATTGCCTATAGTGCTAAAGCGTGATCCCAGTGGCGTAGAGGTGTGAACATTGCTCCTTACAGAACAAATGGAGGATGCAAAATTCTAAAGTCAGAATCTACTCTTTCTAGTTGCCCCCACATGACCCTTAAGTGAGATTGGGCAGGGTGGTCTGCACTGATGCGATCCGCTCCCTAATCATTTTGTCTGACTACTTAGGTAGATCCATCTCTGATCATTATCGGCTGTTGATTTTTTTGATCTGTTCAAAGTTCATCCTCCCATTCCAGTTTGGCGCATGCATGGCACCATGCTTGAGGAGCTGTTTTAGGCAATGCCATGGCTGAACATATGCGTAACTACTTTAAAAAGAATGGTGGCACTGCCTGCTCTACAACAATAGAGTGGGAGGCCTTCAATGTGGTGCTTAGGGGCCATTGTGTTCTCATCACTTCTGAAGCATGCAGAAGGCTTGAGAGAGAATTGCTAGCTGTTAAGGGTTCCCTTCTCCAAATTCAAAAAGGCATGGTCAGAGATCTTAGGGACTCCATAAAGACTGGGAACAAAAACACCCTTCACTGGTTGTAATGTTATGCTGGCTAGACTACACTACTTACACAGTGACAGCCCAAACACATTCGGAATGAGAAAATGCAAGTATGCTTCTTGCATGGCTCATCACCTGAGACACCTTACACGCACCAAAGCTCCAGATGCTCAGACCGATATTCATGAGGCTTTTTATGAACACTATTGAAAGCTACACGACAGAGAAGACAGAGCCACTGACATACAAACAGAGGTGTTCCTGGCTAAGCTGCAGCTACTTCAGGCACGCAGACCTGAAGGAAAAGTTAGATGCTCTATTACCACCGTCCAGCACATAAAGGGAGACATATGTGGTTTGGCAGCTAGCGGGACACTAGAGTCAATTCTTAACATACAGAGTGCTGGGTAACGGCCTCTCTATAGAATGATGAATTAATACTGAGGAACCACAATTGCACAATTCAATATAGACATTGCTAATGATGGCAAACAGTAGGCAGCACATTAGTTGCTGGGACGTGGCTTGGTCAGTAAGATTGGGGGGTGGTGTTAGCTTTAGATTTTCTAACAATATAGCTGGCATATAATGTTAAAATACATCATACACCCAGCAGGGCACATGAGGGAGGAGTAATGGGCAGGGGAAAGGGAGGGGTATGTGGGTTGTTAGGAGTACTGAGTGAGAGAAAACACAATATTTAGTAAAATAACCAATATTTTTGGTGACTTTCAAAGCAAAGAGAGGGAGAGACTGTGTGCCTTTCTGTCTTTGTGTATGTCAAAATTCCAGCTAAAATCCAACAAACACCTTACTGCACAAGACTGTAAGCACCTGTACCCAACTATTTATCAGAAAACACTTTTATTAGGGGGTATGGCACCTTAAACACTCCCCCACCGAAGCTAAACCCCTGATTAGTTGGTTATACAGAACATTTGTTTTGCATACACAAACATCACAACAAAATACTTGGGAAAATGATATAGGAAGCTAAACTTAATTCACTGTTCTACACAGAGCGTATTTAACTCCACACAAAATGAACAAATTATTCCAGCTGTTGACACATCATGCACCGATTGTACTGCCTCTTCTATAGGTATCCAACACTTGCTATGGGACTGCCTGTCCCGAGGGACTACAGACCTGAAGTCATTGAAAGTTTGGTTAACATCACTGGCCATAATAACCTGAAACGCTGGGAGGTCTGCACTTTGGGTCTTTTCATACACACTAAAAGGAACAAAACAGCTGTCTGTTGAGCACTGTTGCTCTCTGAACATGGCTATCCCTTGCACTCTTGCGACGTGGGTGACAAAAGTACGACCTACCACCTGAGGATAAAGCAACTATGTAATTTAAGTATATAAGAGCTTACCTTCCTAGAGTTCGGCCTGTGTCTCTCCTGCCAAGCTGCATGCTAGATGAATGACCAAGCTACCATTGGGCTGTGAAGTCAAATAATTTGTCATACCTCAAATCTATATATTTTTCCTCATACTTTCTTGCCTGCGGCGATTGCTGTTTATGCAGATAGTATATTTTAGTTCACCTATTGATTTTCTTGAACTAACACTTTCCACTGTTGCATGATGCATGTCCATTGGCATGTGAATTAAAAATGTAGGGAGGTTCTATACATTTTCCCTGTTACAACTGATGTATTATATATGGAGCACAACTTTTCTTGCGCCCCTTAGTACCCCCCTAACGCCACCATGTGTGCGCGGTATTTAACATACAGCGCACCATGGTGCAGGTTAGGGACAATAGCATCATCATTTTTTACGCTATGGTTGTTCATTGCAATATTATCACCAGAAATGTTGGCGCTAATCCTGCAAAGTACAAGGGGACCCATTAAGAATAAAGATTTGTCCTCTTTTAACACCTGCTATGTGCAGGTGTTAAAAATAGCTGCTAAAAGCGGTGCAGTGGTATCTCATAGATTCCACTGCACCGTTTTTGTGGTCCCCCTAATGGGAGAACACCCCCTTTCATGCATTATGCTTGGTGCTGGCATAATGTGGCACAAGGGGTTACAAAGTGGCTCAATGCATGCATTGCGCCACTTTGTAAATCTGGCCCGGGGAATTGGCCTCATTGAGCCACATTAGTGTCATAAAAAATTACAATAATGTGGCGCAAGGAGACGCTAGCCTTCTTAAATCTGGGCCTTTGAATCTTTTTGTGAACAAGTTGGTGACAACATCTTTTTTTATATCTTTATTGACACAATGTACACCATAACAACATGCCAATAAAGATAATTTAAAAAAAGAACACTGCCTTGGCCTTTGGCATCTCAGGAGAGCTTGTCCACTGGCGTTTGTTCAATGACAGAACAAGCGATATCTTCTTGCAATCCTCAAAAACACTAGTTCCCTCTCTTGTACAGAAAACGAATAAACACTAACCCATCCAGTTTCCTGACATCATCTATAAGGACTGGAAAAACATAAAGCAATAGATCCGTGGGGGAAGGAAGAATTTGTCCAATCGAGGATCCGCTTACATGTCATTTTTTGTGGACTTGACACCTCATTTTTGGACTCTGCTTTCTGAACCAAACAATCCTTCGATGGTATTTTCTGCTGTATCCTTTGGTCTGGGGATTTACAAAGACCTGAAATTAATCCTCCTTATAAAGGTCACATTTTCAGAAAATTCTTCGGGAATGAAGCTTAACACCCTCCTCAGTACAGACAATGAATGACTGTTGCAAAGGAAATACGTGTCACAATAAAGAAAACAATTAAATGGATTCACATCCTAATCTACTTGGGATATTTGATGTTTAAATATTAATTAGAGTGAGACAGGCAAGTGCCTCCCAGCGTGTGCCACATGGACCAGGGTAAAATAATCTTTTGCTCTTGAAGTTTTCCAATGTCTGTGAATAGAGTTAGCCTGGAGTTGCAACGTGGCGTGGATGCATCAAAAACATGTTATATTACAAATACAAAACAGCATAAAAGTGTACTGGCTGGTTAATCTATGCTATGTTTTTAAATATGATTTCAAAAAGTAATAACTGAAATTAGTGCGCTCACAACATGCAAGTCGCTGCCCCTCCACTGAAACAGTACCCCAGGAGATAGACCATTGCACTAAAGTAGTTTGACCATGGCGTAGCCTTTTATTCATATAGTCACATAGTATCAGAAGGAAATGATATCCATAGTTAGGCAGACATTATTGCTTTGAGAATACAGAACATAATAGAGAACATAAGATCATCAAAAACAGCAATATTGTGCAAGAAATGCCATAGTTGTCTCCACCTTCCATTACAATGCAACAGTTCCAGATGCAAAAAGTGCCGGAATGCCCCTTTCCTTATCCATCAACCCCGCCCTCATCCAAAGGCATCCGGAGCATATCTTAGTAGCAACTTTTCCTCCATCACACGGAGGGATGGGCAATATCCAGAGTTCCATACCAACACATACCTAGTGCACCGCATAGTGCTCTGGTCCTGCCTGGGTTACCTGTCACCAGGCAAAATCCCCAAAATTTCAACTCTGGGCATCCCGTGGTAGGGCAGAAAGGTCCAGGACCACCGGCAGGTCAGTCCCTCCTCTTGCCTGCCCAGGGCCTGCACAAAACAACACCCCTTCAAGGTGTAAGTTTAGTAGTTCAGTCCAAATATTTTGGGTAGCCCCCTTTTCCTGCTGCAAGAAATTCCACCACAGGGTGAGGATGTCACTGGCAATCTCGCACTCCCCACCGCCACTACCAGAGAGCCTCAGTACTGCCACTTAAGAAAGTGCGACTGCTGCATGCAGAGCTTCTGGCCCCCTGAGTAACAGATGCACCACATCACCGCATCACATCACCCTAGTAGGAGAGGCAACAACCGACCACCTACTACCAGGGGTGTTTGTAGTCTACCATGTTCCAATGGCAACTTCATAACTTACCCAGGACTCTACATCCAATGGATAGATCCTTTCACTAACAGCCTTCTTGGACCCAGAGTCAGTTCCTTGCCTGATGGTACGTCATAACGTAGCTGTTTAACCACAGAAACAACATTAGGAAGAAAGTGGCAGACATTAAATGATAGATAAGATAACACCCGGAAACAAAGAAGACCACCCACTGATGTCCCTGCACTGACGCGCGACAAAAATAACCAACACCCCTTTATCTAAGCTTCCTCAGTCCAGTAATAAACCGCTCACACACATATTGAAGTTAACTGCTTCTTTCCAAGTGTCTCCCGAGTCCCCTGTAGGGGCAGACACCGAGCCCCCAATCCTTCATCCCTTGCAGGGGTTCTTGAGCAGAAGAAAAAATGTCATTCACCTTCCTTATAGCAGCTCTCAACTAAATTGGTAAACCCTAAATGATTGAGGGGAGGAGGGTATTAGAACCATAGACTCAACTGCATAGCCATAGCATACAACAAAGGGCCTCGAATCCGGCCCCATCCTTGCCAAGGTACCTGCGTCTTGCCCGGCCCCCAGGCACAGCCCCATCTATAAACAATTCCAGACAACCAAGGTAGGACCCAAAAACAGGCGTGTGGGTTCAGAAAAAAAGACTCTGGATCACCGAATCCAAGTTACTGAGTGATACCACCCCGTGTGGCATTAACCACTTGGTGAAACCTAAACCCAGCTAATGTCTAGGACTAGTCAGAGTTCAATTTCCAGGGGCTCCGCCTCCCCCCCCCCCCCCCCACCTCGCATCCCTGTAGTGATTCACTAAGTCCAAAATCTAGGCAAACGGAAGAAACCCTCTTATTTATTATTATTATTGTTATTTTTTTAATTTACTGTTCCCGGTGCGCGGTGAAGAGAAAAGGAGGCTGATCCCTTGCCTGAGAAGGGCTTAAATGCTGCCGTTCCACGTGGCACCCGATGATGTCACGGGTGACCCTCCTTGCTGGCGAAACGGGCGCGGGACTCACTCCTTGACTCCTGCCCGTCCAGCGACTAATGTCACCTTACTGCTACTTGCTGTGGGCGCCTGGCCAGTTCTAATAAACGTTTTTAGAGTTGGCAACCTTGCTGAACGAAGTGACAGTGATACGCGTTTTGGGTGTCACCATACAGTATATACCAACATTTCTGTGTGTTAAATACATATTATACACAGTGATTCCCTGTGCTGCAAATGTGACTGCTCTCATATAGCAATAGTAGTAGTTTAGGAGCAGAACTGCCTGACCAGGCCTCAGTTGCACATTTCTACTTTTAGTATTCGAGCTGATGTCATACATTCTGGTTCACCCAAGGACACCCACAAAGCCAGCCTGAGTGGAGCCGTGGAGGAGACCAGCAGTTTACCAGAGATAGAGGCGAACAATCATTGCAGGACTCCTTTCATCGGAAATACTTGTGCTCACTGAAGCACACGCTCTTTTGTCTTCTGCGGTAGGGAGGCAGTCTCCTCAGCAGAGATGGGCACTCTCCGGCAGACTCACATGCCAGCTCGCATCTTCATCAGCAAAGAGATATAGCTGTGACAATACATCGGTGCCCAGGACTTGCGATGAAGCCACTGGGTGTTTAAGTGAGTGGTTGAGGTGATGATGTAAAAGCAGACAGCACCAGCCAAGCAAACTTTGAAAAACAGCTCGGACTCCTCAAATTCCTGCCGCACCACACTACCATGATCGGACTGGGACAAAATATAGGCCCGGGGACCATAATAAAAGTGGGCCCCGTGAGTGAATCAGCTAGAGAAGAAAGTGACCCACATTTGCAAGTATGGCAGTTTGGGATTTTTAATAGCAGGTTGTCTAGGAGTTTTGCACGATATGGGACACTGCGCCCATTTCTGCTTGCTGAAGGCAATATTTGTGACAATATCATGGAAATCAATAGTAAAAACCTCTTCAAACACTGACCTATCAGACCAGCTCCTCGGGCACTGCCCTATAGGTAGGGCCACTGGAATTATGCGATTGTGCGGCTGTGGCAATTTTTGCATCCATCAATTGGTCCATATTTTGCAATTTTTAATTAAAAAAAATGTTTCTAGCGCAAATATTGAAATAATACTATTACAAAATGTGTTGCATTATGCTGCACTATTTGTCTTTTCTTGCTGCGTAATTTGCTCAACGCTTTCGCTTAATTTGACCCTATCCTGTCACATAATTCCAAAGACCCTGCCCATAGGCCAGTCCAACCATGTATACTGCAACAAAGTAGACTGTGGTTACGTTTTCCAGCACACTAGATATTCAGCTGACTATCCTTACAGTTAGGTATGTAGTTTATTTTGAAGCTAACAGAGGAAAGACGTCCATTAAGTGAAAAACATTACAAAACCTTACTTCATTACGTTAACATGTTCATGCGATTCAAGCAGCAAAAGCTAATTCTAAGCTAGGTAAAAATTGGGCTATAGAATGCTTACAACATATATTTGTCTTCGTTTGTGAACTTGATATTTCATTTCGAAGGTGCACTCCTTGCTGTTCTCATTTACAGAGCAGCAAGAACATTATCCGAGAGCGCCCTCATACCTTTGTGGACTGTTTGAGGCTGGTACAGTGGGTACTTCACTCTCTCACTGGCGCCAGTGTCCCCTGATTACCTGTCCGATCTATTGTGCCAGAGAAAGCCACTGGTGACGAGGAGCCTGGTTTCTGTAAACACTAGATCTACTGCTAAGCCCAGAGTCCATGCTCCATTCCGTGGGAAGCTACATGCCAGGTCATAACATGGTACCAGGTGCCCCAGCCTCTCATCTAATATTACAAAAGAATTTCACCCATCTGCCTATGGAGTCCTGCTAATGCCACTGATTCTATGAGTGCCTAACTGGTCCCTCAGGAGTACTTTATCGTCCTGGTTACTCTGCAACCACTGCAACTGGCTGCTACTGTCTAAAAACGTGTATGTACGCCCACCCGAGGGATTCTCACAGCCACAGCCTTCCACACATGCTCACTACCCGGTGATTGCTTGACTCATACATATCGGTTGTATGATGGAACCACGCATGCGGCAACCACGCATGCCTGAACAACGCGGTCGGAACAACTACCGCGTTGTTTCCACGCATGCCTTTACAACGATTTTCGTGTGTAAAGGCATGCCTAGTAAAGGCATGTGTGTAAACGGCATACGTGGTTGTCGCATACCATCCCCCACCCTAAAAACAGAAGTACTCTGATCGCACCCATAAAAACTACCCCGATACCCTCACCCACCCTGAGCCCTGAAACCGACCCCCACCCCAAAAAATAAAACAACCCAACCCCTAAAAACAAAACTACCCCGACCCACCCCCGCACCTAAAAAACAGAAGTACCCGACCCCCCACCTTTAAAAGCTACCCTGATACTCCCCACCCACCCTGAGCCCCAAAATCGCCCCCACCCCCAAAAATAAAACAACCCAACCTCTGAAACTAAAATTATCTGACTCCCCACCACGCCCCTAAAAACTAGAAGGACCCCAACCCCCCACCTTTAAAAACTAACCTGCCCCCACCCGCCCTAAATACAAAACTACCCCAACCCTCCACCCAGCCCCTAAAACCAAACCCCCTCCTGCCCCAAATACAAAATTACACCAACCCCCAGACCTGCCCCTAAAAACCTGAAAAAATACCAAATTACCCAAACCCGACCACTAAAAAACAGCCCCCCGCCCTAAATACAAAATTACCCCAACCCTCCACCCCAGCCCTTAAAACCAAACCCCCTCCTGCCCCAAATACAAAATTACCCCAACCCCCAGCCCTGCTCCTAAAAACCTGAACCCCCCACCCACCCAAAATACCAAATTACCCAAACCCTACCACTAAAAACTAGCCCCCCGCCCTAAATACAAAATTACCCCAACCCCCCACCTCCACTCCTAATAATCCGCCACCCACCCGCCCTAAGTACAAAATCACCCCAACCCCCCACCCCGCCCCTAAAAACCCAACCCCCTCACCCACCCTAAATACAAAATTACCCGACCCCCACCCCTAAAAACCCACCCCATCCGATCTAAAAGCATAATTATTTCAACTCCAAACACAAATTACCCCAACCCCACCACTAAAAACCAGCCCCCCACCCTAAATACCAAATTACCCCAACCCCACCACTAAAAACCAGCCCCGCCCTAAATACAAAATTACCCCAACCCCCCCACCTCCACTCCTAATAATCCACCACCCACCAGCCCTAAGTACAAAATCACCCCAACCCCCCCACCCCGCCCCTAAAAACCAGACCCCCCAACCACCCTAAATACAAAATTACCCCGACACCCAGCTCCTAAAAACCCGACCCCCTCACCCCCCAAATACAAAACTACCCTTACCCCCACCCCTGCCCATAAAAACAAAATAACCCAACCCCCTACCCCTGCCCTAAAAACCATAGTACCGACCCCCCACCGCTCAATCCTACCCCTTAAAAAAAATAACCTAACCACAACAAACCCTTCACCACCCCCACCCCTAGAAACTACCCCCAACCCTGCCCCAGCTGCACTTACCTCACCATGTCCTCTCCTGATGGATCTTCCTTTTCTCTGCCTTAACCACGCATGTGGGTTGTTCAACACATGCATGATTAAGGCAGAGAAAAAGGCCTGCATTGTTCAGGCAAGCGTCGTTCCGCTTGTGTGAACAACGCAGTCGTGGTTCCGGATCTTTCCCCCGCATATTTGCTGGTAGTACATTCTGAACTGCCTTTCATACTTCAGCCATTTGAAGTGCCCATCTGTCATCACTCTGAACTCTGAGCCAGCAGATACCCCACTTGAAGGGCTATTAGAGCTATTTCATTCTGCATCTCTTCAACCCTAACCCAGTTGGGAATGGGACTGGATTGCACAACCTTGATATGGTACAAACAATCCTAACAGAAGATACCACACT
Organism: Pleurodeles waltl; assembly: GCF_031143425.1. Taxonomy (NCBI): domain Eukaryota; kingdom Metazoa; phylum Chordata; class Amphibia; order Caudata; family Salamandridae; genus Pleurodeles; species Pleurodeles waltl. Next base: position 737,859,992 of record NC_090450.1, on the reverse strand, counting down.
GGTAAACTTTGGCCCTTGGAAAATAGCTTGCCTTGTGTGAAGGTCAGTATGGTATGGTAGATCTCCGCCCTAACCCAAGGGGTTGAATCAGAGAAGGTGGCTGCCATCACTAACCCCAACTGAATAATAATATTCCCATTCAGAATATCAAGTTATTATTTCAAAGTTTTGATGAGCCGCAAATTATAGTTAATTAAAGTACCTATAAAGTGTGCCCTAAAGCAACTAAAGCAACTATAACTCGCCGCCCCCACTTTGCACAGCATTTTCTTCAAAAATCTGACTGCTAATGTTTCATTTATAGTTTTAAGGATGTTATAAAAGTTGTCATGATTGCTGTAATATCTGGGGTAATTAGCAGTTCATGGTGAGGGCACAAGTTAGTTACCTTAGGGTGTGAGTTATAGTTACTTAAATACCTCTAACTATAACTGCTGAATTTCTTTGGTTTTATACGAGCACATTCAGAATAATGTCCCTGTAACCTTCATTTTTTAAAGTGAATTTCTATGTTTTTTTACATTCAATTTCTTAACTATAACATCCCGGTAACCTTTGTTTTTTTTAGTGAATTTCTATATTTTTTAACGTAAAGTAATTTTCATTACTATACGTTAATCCAACCACCATCACACACAGCCTTTGGCCATGACCGGTGGTGGTTGGCCGCAGAGCTCGACCTGTGGCCAGTCCCTTCAGCCAGCCTCTATAACAACCCAACCATGCACAGCTCCCTTCCCCTGGCCAATCTCAGCCCCGGGGACGCCATCTCCTGGAGCCCAGCCTAAATATAAACATTTTTTGGGGGAAAGGGGCTGCCCCCCAGGCCGATCTCAGGCCCGGGAATCCCATGCCCCAGAGCCTGGCTTAAACATTTACATTTTTTGGGGGGGAGGTGGGCTGCATGGACCCCCATCCCCAGGATGATCTTGACCCCTGGGCCACATCCCTCAGGGCGTGGCCTAATTGTTTATTATTTTTAGGGGGGGAACTGCGCAGCCCCCTCCCTAGGCTGATCTTGGCCCGGGGACCCCATCCTTTGGGGCAGGGCCATGAGACCTGGGTGCCCCCCAGGACACCCAGTCACAATGTTAGGGACCTTGGGGGGAGCCTGAAGGCCCCCACACACCCAGCTGGCTCCCCACCTCCTGTGGGAGCCAGCACTGCTGTCACAGAAATGGAGCTATTAAAGTAGCTTCTGCTCTGTGAGAGTAATTGTTTCCTCTGTCTCCCTGCCTGCATCTTTTCAGGCACAGAGACAGAGGAAACCTCTGCTCGCAATGAGGGAGAGCTGTCTGGCAGCTCTCCCTCGCTGCGAGCAGAGTGTTTGCTGTGGCTTGAAGGCAGCTGTAAAGCTGCAGCTAAGCCACAGCAAACAGCTATGTCCCAGGGGAGGAGCCGGCCAAGGGCCAACAGTGGCTCCATGAGGTGGACCCCCCTCCAATTAAAAGAGCTCTGGGGAGACGGTGGTCCTCAGAGACGCGGGGGTGCGCGACCTCCCTGGATCACATTACAATAAAGTTCCAGGGAGGTGTTGGTCCCCAGGCCCCCAGCACAAAAGTTAGTGAATGCCCCAGGGAGGTGGTGGTCCCTGGGGCTGCGGGGGCATAAGGCCTCCCCACATCATATTACAATAAAACCCCAGGGAGGTGGTGGTCCCCAGGCACCCCTGCACAAACTTTAGTGAATGCCCCAGGGAGATGGTGGTCTTTGGGGCTGCGAAGGGCCGGGCGCCCCTCCCCACATTTACTCTAACAATAGTTGAGGGGGGCCAGGAGCACCCTCTTATTTTAAAAAAACAGTGCCCCTGGGACCTGGCCCATCTGGGGGCTTATTACAAGACAAGGGTGGGAGCCTGTGCTTGTTTTTTTTTTTTTTTAAATGTTCCTGCTAATTTGCGATGACTGCGATTTTGCAGGAATATGGGCCAGATGTAGATACAAACCATTTTGCGACTTGCAAATTGCGAGTCCTTCCGACTCGCAACTTGCAACTCGCAAACTGGTATGCAGAAAGGTGTCTCAGACACCTTCTGCGACTTGCTATGGGGTCGCAAAGACCCACCTCATAAATATTTATGAGGTGGGTCGCAGTTTGCGACCCCATAGCGAGTCTAGGCACTCACGGGGATGGTGGCCTGCTGGAGACAACAGACCACCATGTCCGTGACTGCTTTTGAATAAAGCAGTTTTTATTTTATTTTTGCAGCCCGTTTTCCTTAAAGGAAAACGAGCTGTAAATAGAAAAAATACTGAAACCTTTTTGTTTCGTTTTTTTTCAGAGTAGGCAGTGGTCCGTAGGACCACTGCCTGCTCTGAAAAAATATTTTTGTTTGCATTCACAAAGGGGAAGGGGTCCCATGGGGACCCCTTCCCGTTTGCGAATGAGTTACCATCCACTTCAAGTGGATGGTAACTGCGAGTTGATTTGCGACCGCTTTCGCGGTCACAAAGCAACTCTACATAGCGATGTGGTCGCAAATAGGAAGAGCACACCCCTTCCTATTTGCGAGTCGGAAACACATTGTGCGAGTCGGTACCGACTCGCAAAATGTGTTTCTGCATCACGTGAGGCCTTTTGCGCCTCGCAAATGGTGTTTTTCGCCGTTTGCGAGGCGCAAAAGGCTACCTACATCTGGCCCTATATTTTTTTGAAAGCCTTTTAGCTCTGGGGGTGTCCCCAGCACCAGACCTAAGGGGCCTGTGTGTCCCTATCCTAGCTCCTTGTTTTTTAAAAAACTTTTTGGGCTGGACTCGGCTGAATTCGGGTCCCAAGAGGGCTGCTAACACTTCCTAGTTTGAAGTGTTGGCAGCCAATCAGAGCTGTGCATTTCCCTGCACAAGCTTGTCTTTTTTGGGGAAGTCAGTGGCCAGAGATATACAAATGTATTTTCCCTTCAATATCTCAAAAACTACTAAATGGATTTACACCAAATAAGCGAAAGCACAATCTGCATACTGAAAGCTAGCTTTCTGTCAAATTTGGTGTAATTCCGTGAAGTGGTCTTGTTCATAGATCCTATGGCAATTAATATGGGAAACACAACTTTTTTGACCCCCCCTTTTTCTCGGCCCTGCTTGACGGATCACCCAGAAACTTTCTGGCACAACAAGAATCACTGGTACACTTTTCTTTGGAACATTTATTGAAGATTTGTCAAATGGTGCCATACATGTAGGCAAGTCAAAAAATGCCTTTTCTATGGAGTGATGGTCTTCACTAGAACTACCTAGTGTGTATATATGTTTAAATATATATATATGTATAATCACCTTGCCACCCAAAAACTATACCACCCTAAACCCTAAAAAAAAAAACTTACTACCCTACAACCCATACCACCCTAAACCCTAAATACCCCATAGTATCCAAAAACCCATACCCACCCTAAATCCTAAAATACAAAAACACCCTTCCCACCCAAACCCCATACCAACCCCAAACCCTAAAAATGCCCTTATCACCCGAAAAACCCATACCCCTAAAAAAACCTTACCACCTAAATCCTCATACCCACCCTAAAACCTAAAAATTACCTTACCACCCAAAAAACCCAGACCCACCCCCAAACCCTAAAAGCCCCTTAGCACCCAAAAACACATACCCAATCTAAAACCTAAAAATACCCTTGCCACCCAAAAACCCATACCCACCCTAAATGCTGAAATACTCTCACCACCCTCAATCCCATGTCCCCCCTAAGCCCCAAAAACCCCTTAACACCCAAAAACCTCTACCCACTCTAAAACCTAAAAATGGCCTTACCACCCAAAAACCCATGACCACCCGGAAACCTAAAAACCCCTTACCACTCTAAAACTCCTACCCACCCTAAAACTTAAAAAAAACCTTATCACCCAAAAACCAATACCCACCCTAACCCCTAAAAAAACCCATATATGTACATATATAACACATATTACTTACCTGTAAAACCTTCACCATGCATATACCTTTACCATTCATGCCTTTACAAATTCTTTACACCTTCACCACTTATATGGCTTTACCATTCATGCATTTAGAATGAAATTTGTTGTAAAGGCATGAATGGTAAAGATATCTCCATGTAAAAGGCATTCACGGTAAAGGCATGCATGGTAAAGTCTTATGTGTGGTAATGGATTCGCGGTAACGTCATGCGTGGTAATGACTGCGTTGCAATGGCTGTTTCCCTTACAAGTGTTAACAGTAAAGAGCAAGCCCAGATGGTTCAGAAATCTTTATTCTTTGCACAGATTAACTGGTCACCTTTTAATTGTTGATTTGTGTGTTTGGGTGTTTAATTGATGTTAATGAGGCCTTTGCCTAGAATGTTTAATCTGTAAACATGACAAAAAAGAGTAGTAATACTGACACAAAACATAATGCAGTATGCTACATAACTTACACGTTCTTGTTACATAATTAAGTCAACCCCCTCACGTAATTTGGTCCATAGCCCAGAGTCCATGCTCCATTCCGTGGGAAGCTACATGCCAGATCATAATATGGTACCAGGTGCCCCAGCCTCACATCTAATATTACAAAAGAATTTCACCCATCAGCCTATGGAGTCCTGCTAATGTCACTGATTCAATGAGTGCCTAACTGGTCCCTCAGGAGTACTTTATCGTCCTGGTTACACTGCAACCACTGCAACTGGCTGCTACTGTCTAAAAACGTGTATGTACGCCCACCCGAGGGATTCTCACAGCCACAACCTTCCACACATGCTCACTACCCGGTGATTGCTTGACTCCCGCATATCGGTTGTATGATGGAACCACGCATGCGGCAACCACGTATGCCTGAACAACACGGTCGGAACAACGACCGCGTTGTTTCCACGCATGCCTTTACAATGATTTTTCGTGTGTAAGGGCATGCCTAGTAAAGGCATGTGTGTAAACAGCATACGTGGTTGTTGCATACTATCCCCCACCCTAAAAACAGAAGTACTCTGCCCCCCCCATAAAAACTACCCTGATACCCTCACCCACCCTGAGCCCTAAAACCAACCCCCACCCCCAAAAATAAAACAACTCAACCCCTAAAAACAAAACGACCCCGACCCACCTCCACCCCATAAAAACAGAAGTACCCGACCCCCACCTTTAAAAGCTATCCTGATACCACCACACACCCTGAGCCCTAAAACCGCCCCACCCCCAAAAATAAAACAACCCAACCCCTGAAACCAAAATTATCCGACCCCCCCAACACGCCCCTAAAAAACAGAAGTACCCCGACCCCCACCTTTAAAAACTAACCTGCCCCCATCCGCCCTAAATACAAAATTACCCCAACCCTCCACCCCAGCCCCTAAAACCCAACCCCCTCCTGCCCTAAATACAAAATTACCCCAACCCCAACCCCGCCCCTAAAAACCTGACCCTCCCACCCACCCTAAATACCAAATTACCCCGACCCCACCACTAAAAACCAGCCCCCTGCCCTAAATACAAAATTACCCCAACCCCCCCACCCTCACTCCTAATAATCCGCCACCCACCCACCGTAAGTACAGAATCACCCCAACCCCCCAACCCGCCCATAAAAACCCGACCCCCCACCCACCCTCAATACAAAATTACCTGATTCCACCCCTAAAAACCCACCGACCTGCCCTAAAAACATAATTACCACAACCCCAAACACAAAATTACCCTGACCCCCACCCACCCCTAAAAACCCGACCCCCACCCACCCTAAATACAAAATTACCCCGACCCCCAGCCCCTAAAAACCCGACCCCCTCGCCCCCCAAATACAATGCTACCCTTACTCCCCACCCCTGCCCATAAAAACAAAATAACCCAACCCCCCACCCCTGCCCAAAAAACCATAGTACCGACCCCCCACCCCTCACTCCGACCCCTTAAAAAAAATAATTTAACCACCCCAAACCCTTCACCCCCGCCCCTAAAAACTACGCCCAACCCTGCCCCAGCAGCACTTACCTCACCGTATCCTCTCCCAATGGATCTTCCTTTTCTCTGCCTTAACCACGCATGTGCGTTGTTCAGCACATGCATGGTTAAGGCAGAGAAAAAGGCTTGCATTGTTCAGGCAAGCGTCGTTCCGCTTGTGTGAACAACGCAGGCGTGGTTCCGGATCTTTCCCCCACACATCTGCTGGTAATACACTCTAAACTACCTTTCATACTTCAGCCATTTGAAGTGCCCATCTGTCATCACTCTGAAGTCTGAGCCAGCAGATACCCCACTTGAATAGAGCTATTTCATTCTGCATCTCTTCAACCATAACACAGTTAGGAATGGGACTGGACTGCACAACCTTGATATGGTACAAACAATCCTAACTGAAGATACCACACTGGTAAACTTCGGCCCTTGGAAAATAGCTTGCCTTGTGTGAATGTCAGTATGGTATGGTAGATCTCCGCCCTAACCCAAGTGGTTGAATCAGAGAAGGTGGCTGCCATCACTAACCCCAACTGAATAATAATATTCCCATTCAGAATATCAAGTTATTATTTCAAAGTTTTGATGAGCCGCAAATTATAGTTATTTAAAGTACCTATAAAGTGTGCCCTAAAGCAACTATAACTCGCCGCCCCCACCATGCACAGCATTTTCTTCAAAAATCTGACTGCTAATGTTTCATTTATAGTTTTAAGGACGTTATAAAAGTTGTCATGATTTCTGTAATATCTGGGGTAATTAGCAGTTCATGGTGAGGGCACAAGTTAGTTACCTTAGGGTGTGAGTTATAGTTACTTAAATACCTCTAACTATAACTGCTGAATTTATTTGGTTTTATACGAGTACATTCAGAATAATGTCCCTGTAACCTTCATTTTTTAAAGTGAATTTCCATGTTTTTTTAAATTCAATTTCCTAACTATAACATCATGGTAACCTTTGTTTTTTTTAGTGAATTTCTATATTTTTTAACGTAAAGTAATTTTCATTACTATACGTTAATCCAACCACCATCAAGCACAGCCTTTGGCCATGAGCGGTGGTGGTTGGCCGCAGAGCTCGACCTGCGGCCAGTCCCTTCAGCCAACCTCTATAACAACCCAACCCTGCACAGCTCCCTTCACCTGGCCAATCTCGGCCCCGGGGACGCCATCTCCTGGAGCCCAGCCTAAATATTTAATTTTGGGGGGGGGAGGGGCGCCCCCCAGGCCGATCTCAGGCCCGGTAATCCCATGCCCCAGAGCCTGCCTTAAACATTTACATTTTTTGGGGGGGAGGTGGGCCGCATGGACCCCATCCCAGGACGATCTTGGCCCCTGGGCCAGATCCATCAGGGCGTGGCCTAATTGTTTATTTTTTTAGGGGGCAGGGGAACTGCGCAGCCCCCTCCCAGGCTGGTCTTTGCCCCGGGGACCCCATCCTTTGGGGCAGGCCATTGACACCTGGGTGCCCCCCCTGGACACCCAGTCACACTGTTAGCGACCTTGGGGGGAGCCTGAAGGCCCCCACACACCCAGCTGGCTCCCCACCTCCTGTGGGAGCCAGCACTGCTGTCACAGAAAGGGAGCTGCTAAAGCAGCTTCTACTCTGTGAGAGTAATTGTTTCCTCTGTCTCCCTGCCTGCAACTTTTCGGGCACAGAGACAGAGGAAACCTCTGCTCGCAATGAGGGAGAGCTGTCTGGCAGCTCTCCCTCGCTGCGAGCAGAGTGTTTGCTGTGGCTTGACGGCAGCTGTAAAGCTGCAGCCAAGCCACAGCAAACAGCTATGTCCCAGGGGTGGGCATCCTGGGACATAGCAGGAGCCGGCCAAGGGCCATCAGTTGCTCCATGAGGTGGACCCCCCTCCAATGAAAAGAGCTCTGGGGAGGCGGTGGTCCCCAGAGACGCGGGGGTGCGTGACCTCCCTGGATCACATCACAATAAAGCTCCAGGGAGGTGGTGGTCCCCAGGCCCCCAGCACAAAAGTTAGTGAATGCCCCAGGGAGGTGGTGGTCTCTGGGGTTGCGGGGGCGTAAGGCCTCCCCACATCATGTTACAATAAAGCCCCAGGGAGGTGGTGGTCCCCAGGTACCCCTGCACAAACTTAAATTAATGCCCCAGGGAGGTGGTGGTCTTTGGGGCTGCAGGGGGGCGCACGCTCATCCCCACATTTACTCTAACAATAGCTGAGGGGGACGAGGAGCACACTGTCATTTAAAAAAAACAATGCCCCTGGGACCTGGCCCACCCGGGGGCTTATTACAAGACAAGGGTGGGAGCTTGCGCTTGTTTTTTTTTTAATGTTCCTGCTAATTTGCGATGACTGCAATTTTGCAGGAACATTTTTTTTTAATGCCTTTTAGCTCTGGGGGTGTCCCCAGCACCAGAGCTAAGGGGCCTGTGTGTCCCTATCCTAGCTCCTTGTTTTTTTTCAAACGTTTTTAGTGGGACTCGGCTGAAGTTGGGTCCCAAGAGGGCTGCTAACACTTCCTAGTTTGAAGTGTTGGCAGCCAATCAGAGCTGTGCATTTCCCGTGGCCAGAGATACACAAATTTATTTTCCCTTCAATATCTCAAAAACTACTAAATGGATTTACACCAAATAAGTGAAAGCACAATCTGCATACCGAAAGCTAGCTTTCTGTCAAATTTGGTGTAATTCCGTGCAGTGGTCTTGTTCAAAGATCTTATGGCAATTAATATGGGAAACACAACTTTTTTGACTCTCCCCCCCCCCTTTTTTCGCAGCCCCTGCTTGACGGAGCACCCTGAAACTTTCTGGCACAACAAGAATCACTGGTACATTTTTCTTTGGAACATTTAATGAAGATTTGTCAAACGGTGCCATACATGTAGGCAAGTCAAAAAATGCCTTTTCTATGGAGTGATGGTCTTTACTATAACTACCTAGTGTGTATATATGTTTAAATATATATATGTATAATCACCTTGCCACCCAAAAACGATACCACCCTAAACCCTAAAAAAAACCTTACTACCCGACAACCCATACCACCCTAAACCCTAAATACACCATACCATCCGAAAACCCATACCCACCCTAAATCCTAAAATACAAAAAACACCCTTCCCACCTAAACCCATTACCAACCCCAAACCCTAAAAATGCCCTTATCACCCGAAAACCCATACCCATAAAAAACCCTTACCACCTAAATCCCCATACGCACCCTAAAACCTAAAAAATACCTTACCACCCAAAAACCCACACCCACCACAAACCCTAAAAGCCCCCTAGCACCCAAAATCTCATACCCACTCTAAAACCTAAAAATACCCTTGCCACCCAAAAACCCATACCCACCCTAAATACTGAAATACTCTCACCACCCTCAATCCCATACCCACCATAAGCCCCAAATCCCCTTAAAGCCCAAAAACCTCTACCCACTCTAAACCCTAAAAATGGCCTTACCACCCGAAAACTCCTACCCACCCTAAAACTTTAAAAAACCTTATCACCCAAAAACCAATACCCACCCTAACACCTAAACCCCCCCATATATATACATATATAACATGTATTACTTACCTGTAACCTATCTGTAAAACCTTCACTACGCATATACCTTTACCATTTGTAGTGGTGACACCGGAACTGGCTGACACCACTAGGACGGAGTCAGAAGTGGTGGGCGAGGAGACAACCCCCTGACAGAGGTGCGAGATGGATCGCACCAGGATGACGTGGGGGAGGACATAAGTAGAGGGGGAAAGGGGAAAGGTTTAATGTGAATGCGAGTTGTATCGTAAAAAGACCGCAACTATACCACCGTCTCCGAGGCTTTATTTTGTGGCAATGCACCTGCTGCGCGACCCGACAACTGGCGACGAGGTGTGCCTACCTCCATCGGTAGCCGACACCCACCGCGCACCACTAGACCGGCAGGGGCTCCGCCCTACCCACACAAACCGGCTCAGCACTGCGACAACCCAAAGGCCACCCGCTGTTTCCTGCACCCTTTGGCTGGCTCCCCTGGACGCCGGACGCACTGCGCACGATCGGCAAAACTGACAGGTCAGAAAGTACTGCGCGCACGAGCAGGCGCCCCTGCTCACCTTCTACGGCTGCACCCAGCCTCCTCCACAGCTCCGACACCTCCCCAGGAATCGGCGCCGGACGCGCTTGGGAGAGTCATTACACAGACAGGCCCTAAACCAGGCGTGCACCGCCTCAGGTGAGAAGATCCCCGGGAGCACCCCCAGCTGCAACAAGCGTTTTGCTCTGAATAAGCCTGCCCATCGATTGAATACTAGCCTTAGCACCCAGAAACTACTGAACACACAACTGCTCACAAGCAAAGAACATGCAATACAAAAAAAAAAAGAAGAGATATTTCTTTCTCTCCTCCACCTTTAAAGCTGCCCTGTTTTAAAAAAAAAAAAGAAAGAGGGACACAGTAAAATAGAGCCAACACCCCCAAAAACAAAAAATTATAATAAAGAAACTCCTCCAGCCTGCACACACACGGGGAACTGCAATGAACCCCAGACCACCACATTTTACTTAACGTAACCACACTATCCTTACAATGGCTGGCATACCACCACTGGAACCCTTCACCATCACAGGCGCGCCCCCCACCCAAGCCGTGAGATGGAAAGTCTGGGTGGAGCGCCTCGAAACATACTTCGAAGCCCTGGATGTCCAGCCAGAAAGACGGAGACCCCTCCTCCTCCATATCGGCGGAGCAGACATCCACAAGGTCTTCAAGTCAGTAACGGAAGCAAGGCCACGGACTTATGAAACCCTGAAAGGGGCAATTACAGCAAATTTTTAGCCCTATGTGAACCCAGATTACAAGAGGCTCCTGCTACGCTAAGCCCGCCAAACAACAGACGAATCCGTCAATGTCTTTTATGCCAGGCTGAAAGAGCTAGCCGGCACCTGCACACTGCCCGACGAGGAGGACGAAATCAGGGCACAATTCATTCAGGGGTGCTTATTGTCAAACTCCGAGAGCGCATCCTGAAACTACCAAACATGCCCATGAAGGACATCCTAACCCTCGGAAGATCTCAAGAACTGTCGCGGGCTCGAGCGGCACACATGGAACAAGTGCCAACGGCCCAGGTGAAAGCAGAGGTAGCCAAAGCGGTAACGGCGAACACACCGCAACAAAAAGGGGACGGCTATAAAGGACGGCTAAAAGGCAGGCCATGCAAGTGGTGTGGCGGCCCGGCACCACATCCGACCACCTGCCCAGCATGGGGCAAAACATGCAGCGCATGCGGAAAAGCCAACCATTTTGCGAAAGTCTGCAGATCTACACCAAAACCTACACCAAGCACCACAAGAAAGGCAATCAAAACCCGCAACATGGCACTTTTCAAACGGTTGCCCCAAACGACACCCAGCGATAACGACAGGAGCAGCACAGATGAAAGGACGGACTCAGACGTGGAACCGGCATGCCTGGAGTCAACAAACGGAGGAGCAGGAACCGCCAGGGAATACCAGACAACTCACCCAGCATCTGAACAAACGCAAGACTAACCCGCAGGAGCAGCGACATCCACCCAGAGTGCAGAAGGGGTCCTGGTGTCAGATCGGTCTGGGAGAGGGAGGTACATGCTGAGGCACCTTCACCATGTATATGGCTTTACCATTCATACCTTTAGAACCAAATTTGTTTTAAAGGCATGCATGGTAAAGATATATCCATGTTAAAGGCATTCACGGTAAACAAATTCGTGGTAAAGTCCTATGTGTGGTAATGGATTCGCGGTAACGTCATGCGTGGTAATGACCGCGTTCCGATGGCTGTTTCCCTTACAAGTGTTAACAGTAAAGAGCAAGCCCAGATGGTTCAGAAATCTTTATTCTTTGCAACGGTTAACTGGTCACCTTTTAATTGTTGATTGGTGTGTTTGGGTGTTTAATTGATGTTAATGAGGCCTTTGCCTAGAATTTTTAATCTGTAAACATGACAAAAAAGAGTAGTAATGCTGACACAAAACATGATGCAGTATGGCACATAATTCACACGTTCTTGTTACATAATTAAGTTAACCCCCTCACGTAATTTGGTTCTCCCCTGTTGCACAATTCCAGTGGCCCTGCTCATAATCAAAGTTTATATGAAAACCCAAAGGTTTGCTTTGGGTGGAAGACGAAAAGCAGCCTGAGGGACACCTTGTGTGATTCCTGGGGTTACCTTGCTACAGTTAGGGCCTTTGTTATATAACCGACCCACATGTATCTAGATATGGGGTGTATTATATGTGCCATCGGAGCAGGCACTGCCAGCATCCCGGACAGGACCCCTCCCTGGGCTCATAGCACTGCAGCTGACAGTGGACATAGCTGGAAATGCACCGACCAGAGGCTGGATGCCTCCCTTCAGGGATGTGCATCAGGTGTGAGACCGCCTGTCCACCTGCAGTGACCCTTGCCTGGAGTGGCCTGCAGGGGAGGAAAGTCCTGCTTGTCTGCATTGCTCCCTTCCCGCGATTCAGTTGGGGGCAGACGGAATGTGCTCACGCACAGTGCTCGCTGACTAGGAGCTGCCTGGTTTATTGCCCTGCAGTGGCTGCTGGTTAGTGTTTATGACACGCGCAGGTTTATCTACCCAGCTGCATAGCGCGCGCTAAGAGTTGTGCACGCGCGTCGGCGCACCGAAGTCTTTGGAGGCCGGTGTGTGATCTGCTATCTGCGGGCAAGGGTTCTTTGTACCCCCGAAGTGTCAACGCTGCCAAACGTCTTCTCTCGGCCTCTGTAGCTGCACCTAGAGATTCCCTATGCTGCTGCCTCTCACAAGATCCATTGCCTCCGACAGGGGCTCGTAGCGCTACCTCATGCGCCTCAGAAGCTCCTTGTGCTCCTCACGAAGGGCTCCATGTGCACATCGGAAGTTAGTTGAGTTCCTCAGTCAGGGACGACTTGGGCTAGCTACTCTGCGGCTTAGCCTCGGAGTGGCTGCGCCCCTCAGACCCTCCTTTTGTTCCTCTTTGCTGGCCAACTGTAATCACCATAAGGCATAGTTTTAGGCAGAGGGCGGTTGGTATGTTTCTGTATAAATGTTTGGGCTGGTTTGATTGGTGAGTATGAGAGTTCGCCAGAGTGGAAGCAGAACTGGTTAAGGGTAATTGTAATTATATAGCGCCTACTACTCCTGATGAGAAGTCGGAGCGCGTTTTGGAGAGTAGCATGATACTCCGGAAGCCAGAAGAATTAGTGGCGTTAGTGAAATATGAGTACAGTATTAGTATGAGTTGATTTAAGCAGAGGATATGTGAGTTTGTTAGTAAGTTCGAATAGAATAATGGAGGGAGAGAGGAGGGAAGAAACCGGAAGTGTTAATTGGGAGTTTACAGTAATAGGATGAGGCTTGGGATGAATAAAGGGGGGATGGAGGAGGGAAGAGTCTGTGGAAAGGGGTTAGTGAGATCATAGTGGTAGAGGGGGTTTTGGATGAGTCAAAGGTAAGATAAGTGAGGGAGAATGTAGTAGGGTTGTTTGGGAGATCAAAGTAGGAAATGGAGGTTGGGAATAGGATGGTTATCATGTTAAAGGAGGGTTGGCTTTGGTTTCTGGAAGGATAGGTCATCTCAAGGGGTGGGGCTCAAAGGGTGGTTCGAGGACAGCATGAGTTGATTTTATGTTTTGTTGACGTAGTGTATTTTTAGGCTACAAGGCGAGATGCCAGGTATATAAAACTATGAGAACAGATATGTTCCAGTGAACTGCCAATGTACATATTATTGGGCTCATTCTTGGACCCACACAAATTGTCCATTTGGTTTCAAAGTTCTGTTTGTGTCTGAATCAGGATTTTTAACTTATTGGTCATTGGTGGGTGTTTTTCCTATGCAATATGTGCCAGTTAAAATGTAGGGCAAAGTTGCTGTGATGCATGGTCTTGAGGGGGCTCTTTAGGGCCGCAGTACGCGTGGCTCTATAGGGCAGTCCCAGTACATATAGATGCCCTGGGGTCACACAAACTGATGCCCGCCCTAGAGAATGTGATTACCCCCCCTTTCCAATATTTCATAAATATTAATTGGCCTTGGGCTGAATGGGCTCCCCTGCGGCGCCGCGGGTGGTGCCGGGGCCTGCGTCACGGCCCTACGCAGATGAAGCTGCAGGGGGACCTCCTAGGTCAGTACCAGCCCAATCACAGTTTCTTTTAGGGATGCTTCAAGCACGGGGCTGCCAGCAAACATCGGTACACGGGAACATTACAAGACGTTCAGGGTGATCCTAGCTCGGGGATAACCCGAGTAGAACAACGGGCCCCCAGGATGTCACAGATAGCCTGTGGCCTACGACCTTTTATCCTTTGGAATGACAATATACTGTGACTTCCTTGTCTTCTTTTGCTATGCTACCAACTCTTGCTAATTTGTCATGCTTGCCATATATTTATATAATAAATCTATAGAGTCCCTAGTTAGTAATATGTCTGTATAGCAAACACATATATAAGCCACACTTGAAACAAAATCCCCTTTGTCAGTACTGTACTACATGCGGCCATAATGATCTCTTACTTCCTCTTACATTTTGGGAACATATAAGCCGAGCATCGTTAGAATCAGCTTTCTATACCATGTAACCTACATTTAACCACGTCCTAGGTAGGTGGACAGAAAGTAGCATATTCATGGAGGGTGTCACTTATAAGAACATTTGTCTGATGTGAGTCCTAAGGACTTGAAATAGCTTCAAATGCCAGGGCTGCCTATAGTTTAATAAAGCTATGTGCGTACACGTTTTCTTACAGCACATACGAGTTCTGTTAGGCTGAATATTTCCGTATTATTTAACTTTATATTTGCTGTCCTAAACCCTTGACAATCATCATAATAATTCTTCTCCATGTATTCTCCACTAGTTTAGTGTTTAATAAAGAATTGTAAGCACAAGATTCTGTTTCAGAAATGACTACAGGGAATTGGCATGGGAACTCCATCTACAAATACACTACTGGGGCTCTGGCAGGTTTTTTGCATGCTGCCATACAGCCTCTGGCTGTGATGTAACCATGGGAGGGCCTCTGAGACCCCTGCCCAGTCTCTGTGCTCCGCAGGGCTCACTAGGTTAGGTTAGAACCACATGGTTTAGGGCAAGAGTGACCTATTGAGTTTGTCAAATTCCAGGCAAGCATCAAGGGAGCAGTATTTGGAGCCCACAGTGGGCAAACAAAGCCTGTGATACTAGAGCACAAGCACTTATGAAGACTAGAAACAGACACGTCTGACAGATGAGTGCAGGGTGGCCCTGAAGAGCAGAACAAGGGACTTGGGCGAGGTGGCACAGTCACAACAGACTCCATTCTGAACTCCTGAGGGCCAGCACTCTTGGACCCAAGAAATCCTGGGTTGTAATTGCACACCTGTTAAATAAGTGAGGTCCTCTGTTCCCAAGGTGGTTAACCTCAGATTTTATACACTTTTGATGTGTCCAGTGACTAGCAAAAACGTCGAATGGTCCCTTTAGACACATCATGAGCCCCCTCTACACAGCCTTGAAGAACTCCCACTATTGCAGCACTGTAGTCTCATTTATACTGCACCACAAAAACCTGTGCAGAAAACCACGTAGAGCACAGCCGTGCAGGGCCCCACTAGAAATTTGTAAATCAATTCTATTGCAGCACCTCTGAGCCCCCTACTAACAACCTGACAGAGCCCCCTCTATCCCAGTCCTGCAGGACGACCACTATACAGCCCCTACAGACCACTTCTACTGTAGGCCTGCAGAGCTGCTCCATACAGCCCAGCAGAGCCACCTATACACAGCCCTTAATGGACCCCTGCTCCCATCCCAAAGAGCCCCCTGTGCACAGCCCTTAAGAGCTCCTTCTAATAAAGCACTGAAGAGCAACCCCTACAAAGATCTGAAGCGCCATCTCTACACTACTCTGCAGAGCCCCTCTACACACTCCTCGACAGATTCCTGTACCCAGTCCTGAAGTGCCCCTCTAGAAATCTGTATAGACGCTTCTACTGCAACATTGCTGAGCTTCCCCACAGAGCACTTCAGAGCACTCTCTACACAGCCCTGCAGAGCCCCTTCTGAAAAAATCCAAAGTTCCTCCTTTAAACAGCCCCTTGAAAGCCCCCTCAAATGCAGGCCAAATAGCCCTCTCTACACAGCCCTGAAGAGCCACCTCCAATGCAACCCTGCAGGACCCCCTCTACACAATACCAGTCCCAGCAGAGCACAGCCGCCTCCACACAGCACTGCAGAGCAGAGCCCGTCTACACAGTCCAAGGGGCCTCTTATACACAGTCCTGAGAATCCCCTCTAATGAAGCACTGGAGAGGCCCAATCTCTACACGGACCTGCAGAGCAGAGCACCCCACACAGCTCAAAAGACCCCCGCTTGAAATCTGTAGAATCCCTTCTACTGCAGCCCTGCAGAGCTCCTCTACACAGACACGTAGAGCCCCCTGCAAACCGCTAAATTAGCTCCTTGAATCATCCTTGAAGCACCCTCTCTAATGCTGCCCTACAGAACCCCCGCTAGACACCTCTACAGTGCCCCGTCTACAAAGCCCCAGAGACACCTACTAGAAACCTGCAGACTCACTTCTTCTGTAGCCACGTAGAGCTTCTCCCACACAGCCAAGTATGGTCCCCTCTACGCAGTTGTGAAAAAAACATGTGTACGTAGCCAAAACAGCCCCCATTACTCATCCCTGAAGTGTCCCCTCTAATGCAGCACTGCAGACCCACTTCTACACAGCCCTGAACAGCCCCCTTTATTCATCGCTGAAGCACCAACTCCAGTTCAGCACAGCAGAGCCCTGTCAAGACACCCCTGTGAAGCAGATCCATCACTACAGAGCCCCGAAGAGCCCCTTCCTATGCGGCACTACGAAGGCCTCTTTATACAACCTTCCAGAGCCACCATCTTTACACAGCCCGGAACAGCTTCCTTTACATAGCCCTGAAAAAACACCTCTAGGGCAGATCTGTCGAGCCAGCTCTATACAGCCCTGAAGTCCTCCTTTAGGTAGTCTTGCTGATTCCCCCGCCTACTGCTCTCCCAACACTCTCTGCTAAGCTCCCCATACATTTAGTGGTCTTCAGGCCAGTCCCAAGCCAAGTTCTTTTTACAGACCACTGCAGTGCCCTCTACAGACCCTTTAAGAGCTCACATTGCTGCAGTCCCGCAGATCACCCTAATGCAGCCCCTAAGTGACCTCAATAGGCACTCTCTCATCCTTTTCCCTGCAAACGTCTCACTTTCTTGCTGCCTCACGCGCTCTCACAGCCTCTTCAATCCCTTGCAGCCTCCTCACTCTTCTGCAGCCTAAGTCTATGTTACAGCTTCTTGGGTCCCCTTCAGCCTTTCAGCCCTCATGCAGCCTCTTTCTCTCTCACAGTCACTTCAGTTACCTGCATCATGACTCTCGCATCATTTTCAGTGGCCTGCAGCCTCTCTGCTCACCTGCAGCCTCACTCTCTCTTTCTCATACTCTTGAATGCCCTGCTGCCTCTCCCACACCTGCAGCCTCTCTGTTTCTCACAACCTCTTCATTCTCCAGCAGCCTTAGTAGCGTGGCAGAGGCCCTCATTACAACCCTGGTGGTCGGTGTTAAAGCAGCAGTAATACCGCCAACAGGCCGGCGGAAAAAAAAATGGAATCACGACCATGGCGGAAACTGCCAACATAGACAGCCACTTTAACACTCCGACCGCAACGGCGGTAGAAACAAACACCGCGGCAGTAATCGCAAACAGACAGACGGAGGACAAAGTACCGCCCACTGTATTCCAACACGCCTATCCGCCACCTTTTCTGGGGCGGAACCAACGATATCAAAAGCACGGCGGAAACAGTACACAGAAGGGAAACCACTCACCTCTCGACACCCAACGAGGAACCAGGACGCCAAGGAGCCCGAGTTACACGTACTGCCTATCAGGAGCAGGACAGACGCCTCCGACAACCACGGTGAGTATTGCACCTACAACACAGGGGAGGGGGAGGGAAAAGAGAGTGACACACACATGCAACACAGCACCCCCACCCTCACCCAAAACACCATACACACACATACATGCAGCAACATTACATGTACACCCTCTCACCCCCTGGAAGAACGCAAGGACAAAAGGAAATGATTGTAACGAGTGTAATCATGAAAAATCAGATAGTGAAAGTTCAAAATTCAGTATATACAAATATGTACACCAACTACACAAGTCCAGATAGTGTACCAATCATTGTCCGTGGACCAGTGGTCCCAAAATGCATGGGTGAAGCCCACACAAGATACCTGACACGAAACGGAGAGAACACTGCTGGGGCATCAGATCGAAATTAAACAGGCACCTCAGGTGGATGAACGCACAACACCACTGCTGCACGAGGGGGCTCCATGCCTACTTCTGTATCCTGGGGAGTGCAAAGCCACAGTCTCACAAGTCTTTCCAGTCGGTGGTTTGCCCACTGCTTTATCCTGGAGAGTGCAAAGCCACAGTCTCTCAAGTCTTTCCAGAGGGTAGTTTGACACTGCTTTATCCTGGGGAGTGCAAAGCCACAGTCTCTCAAGTCTTTCCAGTGGGTGGTTTGCCCACTGCTTTATCCTGGGGAGTGCAAAGCCACAGTCTCTCAAGTGGATAACATTCTCCACTGGTTCTGGAGCAGGCTTTGTGCTTAGAGAGCTTCATCCTGCCAAAGACTGAGGTAGTGGATGTCTTTCTCCACTGGTTCTGGAGGGGGCTTTGTGCCCAGAGTGCTCCACATGCAGTGTGGCTGGTCCCATTACCTCACATGGGTGTGTGTGCCACGAGATTGCCTAGGAACAGGTAGCATGATACGCCATGGAGGCAGAGACATACCCCACCCTGCTGCGGCTTCACCTTCCACCTGCAGGTGCAAACAGTGATGACAGTCATGGAAGCTGGGCAGGGTCCAAGAAGACTCCTCCAGCCTCAGACGGCTGCCCACTGGGGATGGTAGCCATGTCAGCGGTGGTGCCACTGTCCGAGCAGGTCGCAGGGCTAGTGGTGGTGCTTGCAGCGGTGTCTGTGGCGGAGGTGCTGGCGGTGGTGCATGTGTCAGCACCTGTTGAGGGACACAGCAAGACGTTTCCTGCAGCCTCAGATGGCTGCCTCCTGGGGAAGATGCTGGGGACTGCTGCTGAGGCTGCAGACGTGCATGTGGCGGTGCTGGTGGCGGTGCTAGTGGCAGTGCAGGTGGCGGTGCTGGTGGCAGTGTTTGCCGCCATACAGGTTGGTGTAGTGGTTAACAGAAGGGGTGACTCAAGTCCCTCAGTCGGAGCCACCGTGCCCTGTCCTGACCTGCTCTTCGGCTTGTGTCCCTGCCCCACCTTTGATGGTGCCGCAGGTGTCTTGCCACTGTCCTCTTTTGTTTTGGATGAGCCCTTGGTGGCTGATAGGTGCGGCACCTTCTTCAACTTGGCAGGTGGTGGAATGTCCTTGGCCTCGCTACATGGCACACTGGCAGCCTTGATTGGTGGCGCACTCAATGACCCCACAGTTGCTGGCACCACTGTGCCTGGGGATTTGGTGGCTGAGACCTAGAAAGCCTGGCCCTAGGGGAAGGCCGGGGGGAAGGGGAGGTGAAGGGAAGAGGTCAAAGTTAGCCAGGAAAAGATTTTTAGACACACTAGGACGGGAAGATGGAGAGGGTTTGGGAGTGGAGGAAGACATAGTGGTTGTAGGAGGTGTACGTTTGCCGAATTTGGGTGAAGGTGCATGGGTCAGAGGCTGTTGTGAGGTGGGTGGCTGTTGGGTGGGTGTGTGCCTGCGTTTGTGTACTTTGGGAGGAGGGCTCACAGACACACTGGGAGAGGACACTGGGATGTGTGAATGGTAGTGGGGGTGGTGATTGCATGTGAGCGGTGTGTGGTGATGGTTGTGCTGGTGATGGAGGTAGTGGCTGAGGATGTAGTGCATGCAGGTGTGAGTGGAGACGAGACAGGGAGGGAGGAGGAGGACGTGGAGGAGGGGGAACAGTGGAAGCAATGGATGTTGCTGTGTCTGCATGGGTATGGTGCTTGTGTGAGTGCTTGTGGGATGTGTGGTGCTTATGTTTGCCATGTCCACTCTTGTGTGTTGATGAGTGTGCATGCTGGTCTGATGGTGTGCTTGGGATATGCTGAGGTACAGATGATTGGGTCTGGGTGGAAGAAGTTGGAGGGGGAAGGCTGGACACAGGGACAATAGCTGCCATCAGTGCTGAGGCCAGAGCCTGAAATGCTCTCTGTTGGGCTGCCTGCCCAGAATGAATGCCCTCCAGGTATGCATTTGTTTGTTGCAAATGCCTCTCAACACCCTGGATGGCATTCAAAATGGTAGATTGCCCAACAGTGAGGGATCTCAGGAGGTCAATAGCCTCCTCACTGAGGGCAGCAGGGCTGACTGGGGCAGGGGCTGAGGTGCCTGGGGTGAAATAGATGCCCACCCTCCTGGGTGAGCGGGCATGGGACACACGCTGAAGGGCTGCTGGTAGGGCGTTGCTGGTAGGGGGGGTGGCGGCTAAACCTGTTGATGCGGTGGGCACAGAGGTGCCCGTCACCGTAAGGGAGCTCCCATCAGAGGAGGAGTTGCTGTCATTGGTGTATATTCCTGTCCCTGTTGTGGAGCTCCCCTCGCCCTCCGTCCCACTGGTGGCTTCAGACTCCGTTGCTTCACCCTCCAGGGCCATGTGGGTTGCAGCTCCCTCCTGCTCCGGTGCCAATGCTCCTCTGCAAGATGATGCTAATGCACGCAAGAACAGGGAGACTAAACAAAAAGGGGGGGGGAAGACAGAAGAAACACATGTTCAGTACATGCAACACCACTGTGTGCCCAGTTGGAGCCAGACCTGATTTCAGCTATCCACCATCCCACAGGAATACCCCCCTAGTGCAGGTTCTGTCTGTACTCCATTTCCTGGCCAGTGGGTCTTTTCAAACAACAGTGGCCATGGCATCAGGGATGTCCCAGCCAATGTTTTCTAACGTGTTATTGAGAGTGTTATCTGCCCTGCTGAAACATATGTGCAGCTACATCGTTTTCCCTCAGGTGGAGGATTTGCCCACAGTGAAAGGTGACTTTAATGCCCTGGGACATATCCCCAACATCATTGGTGCCATTGATGGTACACATGTGGCATTTGTTCCCCCCCCCGCAGGAATGACTAGGTGTACAGAAACCGGAAAAGCTACCATTTTATGAATGTGCAAATGGTGTTTGGCAGACCAGTACATCTCCCATGTGAATGCCAAGTATCCAGGCTCTGTGCATGACGCTTACATTTTGAAGAATAGCAGCATCCCTTATGTGATGGGGCAACTCCAGAGGCACCGGGTGTGGCTAATAGGTGAGCCCAAGGTCCAAATACAGTTGATATTGGTGTCTGGGTATGGGGTTGTTTCTAAGGGTTAGTGTCTGTCTAACAGTTGTCCCTTGACATTTGCAGGTGACTCTGGTTACCCCAACCTGTCATGGCTACTGATCCCAGTGAGGAATCCCAGGACAGGGGCAGAGGAACACTACAATGAGGCACATGGGCGAACTAGGAGGATTATAGAACCCACCTTCGGCCTCCTGAAGGCCAGATTCCGGTTCCTCCATCTTACAGGTGGCTCCCTATACTACTCACAGTAGAAGGTGTGCCAGATCATCGTGGCCTACTGTATGTTGCACAACCTGGCTTTGCGACACCAGGTGCCTTTTCTGCAGGAGGATGGGCCAGATGGTGGTCTTGTGGCAGCTGTGGAGCCTGTGGACAGTGAAGAAGAGGAGGCAGAAGAAGAAGATGTCGACAACCGAAACAACATCATCATGCAATACTTCCAGTGAGACACAGGTAAGAAGATGTAACTGCTTCCCACATCTCATAATATTGTTGGAGCTAGCATAGGTCTGTCATTTTCACTCAGTGTGTGGACCCTGACTTGTTACTTTGCCTTTCCATTTCACAGATCTGGGTCCCACTTTGTGCCCTCTGCTATGTTTACTGCTGGCCTACAGCTGTGTAACATTGGTATGTGAACAAGTACATTGACATTGCTATATTCCAGAGATTTTGCAATTACACATTTGTGAAAGCACAGACTGACCCCAGATTGTTTTGTGATTCAAGTGTGTTTATTTCTGTGCAAATAAGTGGAGGGGGTTGTAAAATGGGCTGGGGTGATGGTGGAGGAATGTCCATGGCAGAGTCCAGTCTATTTGTTTGACAGGTGCATTGTGCAATGGGGCATAGGAAGTGGAGCAATGGCAGTTTAAGGTGGACAGGGTGTCAAAGTGGAACAGAAGGGTGACATTCAGGGGGGTCTTATTTCCTGGCGGGGGTCTTGGCAATGTTCTCTGTCTTGTTCCTGGATCTCAGGGAGGGTTTGCGGGGTGGTTCTCCTTCTGCAGGGGGTGGGGTGCTGGTGGCCTGGTGTTCCTGTGGCGGTGCCTCCTGTCCACTAGCGCCGGCGGAGGTGGAGGGCTGTTCATCATCCAGGCTAGTTTCAGGGGCCCATTGGTGTGCCACGGTGTCCCTCCTGGTGTTGACAAGGTCTGCCACTACCCCTGCAATGGTGACCAGGGTGCTGTTAATGGACTTCAAGTCTTCCCTGATCCCCAGGTAGTATTCCTCCTGCAGCCGCTGGGTCTCCTGAAACTTGGCCAGTACCGTGCCCATGGTCTCCTGGGAATGGTGGTAAGCTCCCATGATGTTGGAGAGTGGGTTCCCTGGGCCTGTCCTCCCCCTGTCGCACAGCAGTCCTCCCAGCTTCCCTGTTATCCTGTGCCTCTGTCCCCTGAACCGTGTGCCCACTGCCACTGCCCCCGGGTCCCTGATCGTCCTGTATTAGTGGGGTTGCCTGGGTTCCCTGTAGTGGTGGACACACTGCTGACTGATGTGTCCTGGGGACAGAGGGATGGACCCGCTGGGTGGGTGCTGTGGCGGTGTTTCCTGAAGGGGAGGTTCAGTGGTGGTTTGTGACCGTGTCAGGGGAACCAACTGTCCCGAGGTCCCTGATGGGCCAGGCTGGTCATCTTGATCCAGGCGTGCAGAGCTGCTGTTGTCACTGTGGGCCTCTTCTGTGGGGGGACTGGATATGTCTGGCACCTCCTGTCTGGTGATGTTGGGTAGGGGTCCTGTTGGGGTGTGAATGCATAATCTTAGTATCTGTGTGTGCCATCTTGGGCAATGGGTGAGTTAACCTCTACTCCTGTGCTTGCATTATTGCCGTGGCCCTTGTGTGATTTTGGGGCATGAGTGAGTCTCTATACTGGACATGCTTTGGTGATGGGTGTCCATGCATTGGTGTTACATGCAGGGCTTGATTTTGGGATGTGTTGGTTGTGGTAGTGGGGTATCTGTGGGGTGTTGGGGTGATGGGTGTGAGTGTGAGGGTGGGAGTATGTGATGGCATGCAGGTGGGGTGGGGGGGGATATGGTAGTTAAAATTTGACTTACCTGAGTCCAGTCCTCCTGCTATTCCTGCAAGGCCCTCAGGATGCATGATCGCCAAGACTTGCTCCTCCCATGTTGTTAGTTGTGGGGGAGGAGGTGGGGGTCCACCGCCAGTCCTCTGTACAGAAATCTGGTGTCTGGATACCACGGAACGTACCTTACCCCGTAAGTCATTCCACCTCTTCCTGATGTCATCCCGTGTTCTTGGATGCTGTCCCACTGCGTTGACCCTGTTGACGATTCTCCGCCATAGCGTCATCTTCCTATCAATGGATGCCTGCTGCACCTGTGATCCGAACAGCTGTGGCTCTACCCGGATGATTTCCTCCACCATGACCCTGAGCTCCTCCTCAGAAAACCTGGGGTGTCTTTGAGGTGCCATGATGTGGTGTGGGTGATTGGTGAGGTGCTGTCTGTTGTGATGTGTGAGGGGATGTGTTAGTGTGTGTTTTTTGAGGTGTGTGGATATTATGTAAGTGATGGTATAAGTGATGGTGTTGTGTGTCTATGGATGCTGGTGTTGTGTTCGGTAATCTCTCTCTCTGGCCTTCTTTCAAAATTTTGGTTGTAAGGGTTTGTGGGTGATGTGGGTGTGTGTTTTTTAGTGTTGTGGGTGTGTGGGTGTGGTGTGTGTATGTGTATCAGGTGTGTGTATTTCGAATTCTCCAATGTGGTTGTGTTTTGTAAATGTGTGTGTATTTTGAGCGCGGCGGTGTGTACCGCCAATGGATTACCGCGGTTGAAAGACCACCGCGTTGATTCGTGGGTCGTGATAGTGTGGGCGTATTTCTGTTGGCGTGACAGTGTGGGTTTTGGTATCTCCAGTTTATCACTGACCTCTGGTGTGGCGAACTTGTGTGGGTGTCTGTATTGTGGCGGATTCCGAGCTGTGAGTCGTAATACCTGTAGCGGAATTCCACAGCCACAACGGTATGTTGGCGGTCTTCTGCACGGCGGTAAGCGGGATTTACCACCAGGGTTGTAATGAGGGCCAGAGAGTCGATAACAACGAAATTGTGACACCCCCATATTGTGTCAAAAATAATACATACAAAAATATTGAGTTTACATACCTGGTATGTAAACTTCAATAATACTGAGTCAAAAATGTTGCGGAACAGAATGTTGTCAAAAAAGAGGTAAATAAATATATTTATTTGGTTTGCTTATATCTTTGGTTCCATTTGATGAATTTTCACAAAACTTTCCCAAAACAGTTTATCCACTTCACCTTCTTCCATGAAAGTTTCAGGGTGATCTGTCAAGCAGGGCCAAGAAAAAAGGGGGGTCCCAAAACACAAAATCTCCATACATTTTCCATAGCCTTCTTTAAGATGAGATACAACAAAAATTGCTGAATGTAATTACACCAAATTTGGCAGAAGGGTACACCTTGGTCTGCAGATTCTGCTTTTTGTGATCTGTTCAGTTGTTTTTGAGAAATAAAGGGTCAAAAAATGTATAGCTATCTGACCGGTTGGGCTAGAGTCTTGAGAGACAATTTAAAAATGGAGCATTCTGATTGGCCCAGGTAGCTTTATTTCCCTTGGACGCTCTCACTCCAGCAGGAGGCAGACTCCCACAAGAGTGAGTGCTCTGACCTCGCTGCCACCAACATGAGAACAATGTTGCTGGCAGCCATTAAAGGACTTGGAAACTTAGTCCCCTGTCCTGAAATAAAAAATAAAATAGTATAAGGGGGTTAGGTAGGGTTACCCTGACACCCTAGGCCACATGGAGCAGACCCAGAGGAACCCCCGCCCCTCAACCGGGACCAAAAAAGAAAAACAAATCAGCAAAAAATGCTGCAATCCTGCAAGACTTGCAGGATTGAAAAAAAAACCTAAAGCAAAATGGCAGCCGGGCCACATTTAATTGTCCTATGCCCCAGGGAACCCACCCTCCAAAAATGCCCCTCGTATTCAAAATGGACATAAGGATGCATTCTTTGTTATAAAATTGAGCTAAATGCAACAGAACATGAAAAGCGGGTGCTCACTAAATGTGCACTGGGAAAGGATGTTCCCCAAACTTACTCAGCATTAAGTGCTAGTTTCTTATCACAAAATGCACCCTTACCTCCAAAATGGACACAGCGATGCACTTTGCACTATGAAAAGAGAGCAAAATGCAACAGAACATAAACAGCAATGAGGCTCACTAAATGTGCCTTGCACAGGAATGTCATGAATGATGTAATTTCAGATGTCATCAGTGATGTCCTCAACAATGTCATGGAACATCATGAATGATTAAATATGTGAGGTCATAAGCAGTGCATTGAGAGGGTGTGAGTTCTAGTTTCTTCAGGTAACTGTAACTGGTGAATTTCTGAATGTCAGTGTT
This sequence comes from Pleurodeles waltl, assembly GCF_031143425.1. NCBI lineage: Eukaryota > Metazoa > Chordata > Amphibia > Caudata > Salamandridae > Pleurodeles > Pleurodeles waltl. The sequence goes on along the minus strand of NC_090450.1, from coordinate 737,834,342 downwards.
TTCATTTAGTTTAAAATGTTATGTTTAAACTGACATTTTCACCTCACTATAATGTCACTTTGACCTTTCTTTTTTCAGTGAATGTCTGTTTTTTTAAAATGTAAAGTAAGATTTATTTGGCATTCCTAACTATGTCAACACCCGTGATGGGGGTTTGCTTGCAATGCCTGGCCTATGGCCTTGTCCTGCGCCACCCAAATCCCCATCAACGGTCAACCCGCCACTGCATGCGGCCTTCAGCCATGCACAGCAGGGGTTTGGAAGCAGGGCTAGTGGCTACATCCAACCCTTGCACCCACCCATTATGCAGGAGGCCAACCACCTCCCACAGCCAGTAAGCGCACTCATGTAATATAAAGTGGAGTCATTTTAAATAATGTAATGCTTTCACAAGAGGGTCACCACATCAATATATAAATGGCAAGCTTACTGTCTTTGTCGAAAGGTGACTGTTAGAAATTGCGTAGTGGTTGACTGGGGTGTAAGCCCTGGTCAAGTAGCAACCACAATTCTAGTCAGGGTAAGGCACATGCAAACTCTAAATTAACTTGTACACACCCCTTGAGCTTGGCACAGAGCAGTCAGGCTTAACGTAGAGGCAAAGTGTAAAGTTTTTGTGCAACACTTCAAACAGTAAAACAGTGAAAACACTACACAAAAGATTTCACACCAGGTTAGGAAAATAGATCGGATTTCATAAATAAAATAAAACAAAAACAAAAAAAGCTAAACAAGAGATAATGCATTTCAAAGTTGTAAGTAAAAGTAGCAACAAGAAGCAAAAAGCGCTATTGAGGATATCTGGTTGTATCAGACCGGGACAAAGCCAAATGTTCATGCCAAGCTCCGATGGAGCGCAGGTCAGCTATAGGGATCCAGTTAGGTCCGTTGAACCAAAGTACCTTGAGTCTTTTTTGAGGGGCATGGTGTGATTCCGCGTCGAAGATGCGTCATGCAGCCGAGACTATGCATCGGTTCTGAGATGCGGCGACACTGTGGTGCGAGGTCCCTATTGCATCGGTGCCAAAGATCCTGTTGATGGGGCTTCCAATGCGAAGGCCAATGTCGAGGAGGCGTTTTGAAGTTGAGACAATGCTTTGGTTCTTATGAGTGGTGAAGCTGCGAAGTGGAATTTCGACATTGTCGTCGAGGCTCCTGTTGACAGGAGATGCAAGGAGCTTGCACCAGGAAAAGCGTAGTACAGTGGTGGCACCGGGAAAAGCGTTGCACCATGGCGGTTCTGAAGGTGATGTGTTGAAACCAGATGTGGGTTGCTGCGGCAAAGTCAGTCTTTTGCGACAGGTCCAATCCACGCAGCAGTGGCAATGGGCCAGTTCTGCTTGGGGATGTGCTGATCCATAGAGGAGGTGCATTGATCTGCTCGAGGATGCGCTGCTGAGCAGAGGTGATGTGTTGATTCCACTATTAAGCACCTTAGGCCCACTTCTAGGGGTTGAGGTCTGGGGTGGCACCACTTGGCAGGGTAGAGTCAGAGATGGCAGGTGCAGAAGCAGTGTGGTTGGATGTCTTTTATGCCCCTGAGACTTTGGTTCAGGAGGCCAGCCAACTAGCCCTTGGAGTCACTCTCTGTTCAAGTGCTGCAAGTCCAGTGCTTCTCACTCAAGCAGGGGAACAGCAGGCAGCACAGCAAGGCAGGAGTCCAGCAAAGCAGCAGTCCAGCAGAGTGGCAGTCCCTCAGCAGCACAACAGTGCTTCTTCCTGGCAGAGTATTCACAGGCCCAGAAGTGTACTGAATTGGTGGTGTCAGAGGTCATGCACTTACAGCCAGTTGGGCTTTTGAAGTGGGGGAACTTCAAAGATAAGCCTTTCAAGTGTACAGAGGTCCTGCCCTTTCTGCCCTTCCTGCCTTGTGTCCAGACTTACTACAGGGGAATATACAGTCCTTTGATTTGGGACAGGACAAAGCCTATTCAAGTGTATGAGAGGCTGAGTCCAGCTTCTCCCTCCCATCCTGCCAGGATGGTCCATCAAGTCACATCGAACCTTCCATTGTGTGTGGCTGTCTAGGGAAAATACACAAAGCCCAGCTGTTACCTACACCACACGTGATTAGAGACAGGCATCAGGCACCAAATGGCTAAAGTAAGAAATTGCCATCTTTCTAAAAGAGGCATTTTCAGAATTGAAATTTAAAATCCAACTTCACCATAAGTCTAGCTTTTGAATTGTGATCCAGAGGCACCAGACGTGACAGGTTTATCTCTTCCCAACTGGAAATTACGCTTATAAAATGTAATAAAGTAATCCCGATGTTATCTAATGTTATCCTACGGGAGAGACAGGCCTTGTAGTAGTGAAACATGACTTTAGGAGTTTTTCCATACCAGGACATGTAAAACCCCTGCCTTTTAAATACATTGCACCTTTCCCCCTGAGTTGTCCAGGGCCTATCTTAGAGACAATTTATATGTACACGCATAAAAAAGGGACGGCAAAGGGATTATTTTGCCAGGTTGAGATGGCAGTATAACACTGCATCCAAAGGCTCTGCAATGGCAGGCCTGCAACATATTGAAAGGGCTACTTAAGTGGGTGGCACAATTAGTGTTGCAGGCCCCCTAGTAGCACATTATTTACGGGACCTGGGAACATGTAGTGCCAATTTACTGGGGACATATCAGTAAATTAAATATGCCAATTGGGGATAGGCCAATATTGCCATATTTAGAGGATAGAGCACAAGCACTGGTTAGCAGTGGTAAAGTGCACAAAGTCCTAGGGCCAACAAAAACAAATTCAGCAAAAATAGGAGGAGGAAGGCAAAAAGTCTGTGGATTACGCTGCAGAAAAGGCCAGTTACAACAGTGACCATATTGACATACTAGTCACACCTATTGGCTTTGTGATGGGGTCATCATGATTATATGAAGCCAAGCATATTGGCTTAGTCAAGGGATTATCAAAGCATTATACAAAACAAGCATATTGGCTTTGTTGAAAGGTAACCACATTAATATACAAAACAAGCCTATCTGCTTTGGTGAAGGATCATCACATCAATATATGAAGATAAACCCATTGCCTTTGTCAGCAGCAATAAACACTGTCAGAGTTTATCTCTTACACTCTTCTGGTTATATAATACAGCCATATGAACAACTACAAGAGGTCCTTGCAATCCTCAGCTGAAAACTAAAAGCTCTAGCTCAAGGAAAGCTAAAAAACAATCATTAACTTATCCTGGGGTCACATTCTAGATACCCCAGGAAACACAGTTACTTTTAAAAAGGTTTTCTGTGGGGCTGATGCACTACCAGAAACTTGCAGGCCCCACAACTCTTTTTTAACTCGTTTGTGGTGACCCTGGCCAATTTGGGCACCAGAAAGCATGGAAGAATATGCATATTACCACATGAAGGGAATTATGGGGTGCTCTTGACCGAGAGTAGTAAATAATAAATCTTTTTTGCTCATTTTTCCCACCCAGGACACTCACTACTTATTTTATTGTTAGGGGTTGAGGAGGGGATGAGGAAGCCTCAAGGCACTCACAATTACCCCGACACCTCACATGCAGCGCCTGTCATAGGGGCCGTGCAGGAGCCAGCAACATTTACTGTGTGCTTGTCAGGCAGAAGCAGGCTTTTTTCTTTGCTCTCAGCTGGCAACAACACAGCACTGTTTTCCTCCAACCCTCTTCAGTGGTGGGCACGGGCCATCACTCTGTACCAGGGGATGGGGTCCTTAGGACAGCAATGCGTTGGGCACGAGGGGATGGGTTCAAAAACTGGCTCGGCTTGGGCAGCCACATGCATGCCCCCCTTCCCTTAATGATTACTAATTGTGCATGTACCAACCCCCAGACCCAGGCTCACATCACGGGTACAAAACACGAACTGTGATGTTCGCCACTTTTTAAATTTGCTGGCCAGTTCCATGGGACTTTCGCAGGACCACATAACAAATTAAAAGAAAATTACAGTTGGGACCAATGGTCGGGGGGTCCCTCTGGGATGCTTCCACACAGACTAGAGGGTCTGGGTATCCCTACTCCACCCCCTTATGTCCATTCTCTAAAATCTTTTCAGGACATTTCTCAGAGTCCTGTAATGGCTGCAGCAACATTTCTTGTCATATTTTGGCCTTCCAGTCAAAGTGCTCACTCTAAAAAAGCACATGTAACCAATCAATTTTTAAAATTTCAGCCCACTGGTCCAGATATACATACATTTTGAACCTTAATTCCTCACTACTGAACAGAAATACACAAAATTTCTGGGTAAAGATCTAGCTTTCTGCCAAATTTATTGTAATTCATTTCAGCTGTTTGGGCAATAACACTGTTCAAATATCCGTATGGAAACTGCAGGAGGAAATTGCATTTTGGAAATCCACTTTTTTCTTGGATCCTGCTTGTCAGGTCACCCCCAGACCCTTCAAGGAAGGAGCTGAATAGGATGAATTTTTTGGGGAAAAATATTGTGAAGATTTGTCAAACGGCACCCAAGTGACTAGCAAAGCCAAAAACGCTCTTCCTATGGTAACTAGCTTCCAAACATAACTACGCAGTGGTGACTGCCACTGTGTAATATGCCACTGTGCCACTATACATACAAAAAATGTGGAAACTGTTATAATTGTACATAAAACATTACTAAAAACGTAAAAAGTTAAAATAAACAAATATATATAAATCAATATGTACTATTGAAAATATATATCACACTTAAATAAAAATAAAAAAACATGTAAATACAAAAATTGCCATTCTTTTTATGAACAATATAAACATTAAAGAAAATAAAAATAAAGAAATAACAAGAATCCAAAATAAATATCACTAGCAAAAGTGTTAGACTTTAAATGAGTCACATTTACTATTCAAACTTCACCTTGAGCAAAAAAGTAGGGAAGGGAAAGTGTTGGACTTTGGAGAGATTACATTTACTATTCCCAATCCAATGTAAGCAAAATCAGGAAAAGTGTCAGACTTTGGAAGGGTTAGATTTACTATTTCAACTCCAACCTAAGCAACAGGTGGGAAAGTGTTGGACTTTGGAGGGGGTTAAATTTACTATTCCGTCTCCAATCAAAACAACAGCAGGGAAAGTGCCGCACTTCGGAGGGATTGGAATTAATACTCCCACACTGATCTCAGCAACAGTAGGGAAAATATTGGACTTTGGATGGGCTAGATTTATTTTTCAGACTCCAACATAAGCAAATTCAGGACAGTGTCGGCCTTTGGATGGATTAGATTGATCATCCCCACTCCAACATAAACAAAAGCATGGAAAAAGTTGCACTTCAGAGTGGCTACGTTTACTATTTTCACTCCAACGTAAACAAATATAGGGAAAGTGTTAGATTTAAACCAACATTTTATAATTTTAATAACTTTCCACACTATTACCTACAAACCTAACAACTCGCTACTAAATCTTAAATTACTAAATAAATGTAAACATTTTAAATTATGCATTATAACTAACAAACTATACTATATTAAAAAACAATTATCATATCATACTAGTACCTGAAAATATTATAACTAATATATACATATTAAATAAAAAAAACATATTTAATACAACTGTTATGAAGGGCATTATATTATAAACAAAGACATTCAAAAAAAGATATGATATAACTATAAAAACAATATTCTTACTGTTAGAAATGGGGTCTTTGGTTGGCAGTCAGGTTACCCCCTGTCCATGCAAGGACCCTCACTCTAGTCAGGGTACAAGAGAATCACCCTCAGCTAACCCCTGCTTACCCCCTTGGTAGCTTGAACGAGCAGTAGGCTTAACTTCAGAGTGCTAGGTGTAAAGTGTTTGTACCAACACACACAGTAACTTAATGAAAACACTACAAAATGGCACAACACAGGTTTAGAAAAATAGAAAATATTTATCTAAACAAAACAAGACCAAAACAACAAAAACCCACAATACACAAGTCAAGTTATCACTAAGAATTCAAAAAGAGTCTTCATGTAATTTTAAACACAATGCTAACGCTGTTAGCGTGAAAATGTACCTTGGGTGCGTCAAAAATAACCCTGCACGGGTGAGTGTGAGTCAAAAAGGGCTTGCGATGCGTTGATTTCACTCATGAGCAAGACCTTGCGTTGTTTCTCCTTCAGGCGGGCTGGCATGCGTCGTTTCTCCTCTCCGCAGGAGATCGATGTGTCGATACGGTCAGCACTCTTGGGTCCGGGCAGGTCTTGCGTTGTTTTTACACACCCAGCGGTGTTTGCGTCAGAAATTCAGCTGCACGATGGTCCGAAAACCATGCAGCGTGGGTTGTGATCTCACCAGCCTCCATCAGCGATGCTGTGCGTCGTTTCCCCAGCCGCGGGTGTCGATCTTCCAGTCGTGTTCCAGGCGAGCATCGAATTTCAGCTGAGAAGACGGTGGTGCGTCGATTTTTCAGCTGCAGATCGGAGTTGCGTCTATCTTTTCCCCGCACGGCGGTCTGTGCGTGGATTTCTCACTCTTGGGCTGCCAGCTTCTCTTCTCAGGGTCCCAGGAACTAGATGGGCACAACTTAGCAGAGTAGGAGTCTCTCCAGAGGCTCCAGGTGCTGGCAGAGAGGAGTCTTTGCTGTCCCTGAGACGTCAAACAACAGGAGGCAAGCTTTAAATCAAGCCCTTGGAGATCTTCACAAGAAGGAAGGCAACACAAAGTGCAGTCTTTGTCCTCCAGCACAGGCAGAAGCAGTGGCTGCAGGATAGCTCTACAAAGCACAGTCACAGGCAGGGCAGCTCTTATGCCTCTGCTCTTCTCCAGGCAGAGGTTCCTCTTGGTTTCCAGAAGTGTTCTAAAGTCTGTGGTTTTGGGTGCCCTTCCTATACCCATTTTGCCCTTTGAAGTAGGCCTACTTCAAAGGAAAGTCTCTCTTGATTGTGAAATCCTGCCTTGCCCAGGCCAGGTCCCAGACACACACCAGGGGGATGGAGACTGCATTGTGTGAGGGCAGGCACAGCCCTTTCAGGTGTGAGTGACCACTCCTCCCCTCCCTCCTAGCACAGATGGCTCATCAGGAAATGCAGACTACACCCCAGCTCCCTTTGTGTCACTGTCTAGTGGGAGGTGCGACCAGCCTAACTGTCAAACTGACCCAGACAGGGAATTCACAAACAGGCAGAGTCACAGAAATGGTTTAAGAAAATGCTCACTTTCTAAAAGTGGCATTTTCAAACACACAATCTTAAAATCAACTTTACTAAAAGATGTATTTTTAAATTGTGAGCGCAGAAACCCCAAACTCCACATGTCTATCTACTCTCAAAGGGAATATACACTTTAATCAGATTTAAAGGTAGCCCCCATGTTAACCTATGAGAGGGACAGGCCTTGCAACAGTCAAAAACGAACTTAGCAATATTTCACTGTCAGGACATATAAAACACATTACTATACGTCCTACCTTAACCATACACTGCACCCTGCCCTTGGGGCTACCTAGGGCCTACCTTAGGGGTGCCTTACATGTAAGAAAAGGGAAGGTTTAGGCCTGGCAAGTGGGAACACTTGCCAAGTCGAATTTACAGTTAAAACTGCACACACAGACACTGCAGTGGCAGGTCTGAGACATGATTACAGGGATAATAATGTGGGTGGCACAACCAGTGTTGCAGGCCCACATACAATATACACAAAGAGCATATGCACTTTAGCACTGGTTATCAGTGGTAAAGTGCTCAGAGTTCAAAAGCCAACAGCAACAGGTCAGAAGATATAGGAGGCAGGAGGCAAAACGATTGGGGATGACCCTGCATAAGGAAAAAAGTCCAACACTTACCATCTACGGTGTGACCCAGGATTTTTTTTGACACAATACTGTTGCACCATTATTTTGAAGCTATATTTTGGTCTCAACTCTAATAGCTTCTTCACCTTTGTAGCTTCTCTCTCTCTCATGCACTTTTCTGTAACCTCCCTCTCTCTCCTGGAGCCCGCTTTCTGCACCATCTTCTCTCGCTCCTACAACTTACTGGCTTTCACAGCCTCCTCTGTCTCTCCTGCAGGCCCCTCCTCCCCTCTTCAGCCTCCAGTCTTTCCCACATGCCTCCTCGTTTCTTACTCCTAAACGTATTTTCTCACTCCAGTAGCCCCTCGCCTATCACTCCTGCAGCCTCTCCTTTCTCCTGCAGGTACTAGGGTCTCCTGCACCCTCTTTCCACCTTTATTTCACTGAAGCAGCCAATCAACTTCCCTGCCTCCTCTTCCCTATCTCTCCTGCAGCCCCTTCTCTCCCACAGCTGTTCCCACTTCTTCTGCAGACTCCTCCTCACTTTCTTGCAGCCCCCCTCTGTGTCCTGAAACCTCTTCCTCTCTTTTCCGCTATCTCCACTCTCTCTCCTCTTAGCTTCACCTGTCCTGCAGCCTCTTCCTCCACTCACCGCACTCTCCTCCTCCCATCTCTCCTGCAGCCCATCCTGTCCTGCGGCCGCCGCCTCTCCTGCAGCAGTATACTCTGATTCGCCTCCTCAGTAGCTCATTGTTCCCCATTCCTTTGCAGTTTTCTCTTACTCCTCTCGTGCAGCTTCAATCTCTCCTCCTCCCTTGCTGCCTCTCCCCACTTCCTGCATTATGCTCTCTACCCTGCCTCCTCGTCTGCGTCTCCTGCAGCTTCCTGCGGTGTGCAGCAGCGTCCTCTTCCTCTAGATCCACCGCAGCCTCCTCTTCTGTCCTCCAGTCCCTCCTCGCTACGACACCTGCTTCCCTCCCTATCCTGCAGCCTCCCCCGCCCCTCTCTCTCCCCCGACACTCCCACTGGAATACAATGCAAGGTTTGCCTGAGTGCTCTGGTCCCCGAGCCCGGACTCTGAACATCTAGAGCGCTGCTGTACCAGCCCGGCTGCAACCTCCACTGCAGCCCGTCCCCCTCCTGCTGCCTGCCGCGCTCAGAGTGCCGCTGTCCCGCGGACTCAGCTACCCCGGGCCCCCGCTGCCTCCAGACTTCAGTGAGGAGCGCAGTTCGGACTCCTGTCCCGGGGCACCCGGAGCAGCCTCTGACCCCCGCTGCCCTCTAGCGCCCGGGGGACCCCGTCCAGTAACCTGTCAGCCCCTCCATCTCCCCACCCGTGCTGCCTTTCTGCCCAGGTAAGCATTCCTCTCTGCTGCAGTGTGCATACATAACGTGTCCTGCTCCGGCTCAGGGGGCATGCTGGGAGCGGGGGTCCTGCGCAACCCCTCACGCTGGGAATTAGTTTTACGTAGAAGCAAAAGGTTTTTTTTGTACATTGCAAAAGAGGGGGCGAGCGGCGTTACTGATGGTGGCTTTAAACATATTTCACAGTAACCTCGTCTTGTCAGGTTAAACACCGCCGACCTGCACTGCCGAGTATACGTGACTAGCGCGCTGGAGGAGCTGAGATTTTATACGCAGCGCTATAAAACACCGTAAGTAAATTTCACGCATACCCATATAATCTGGCTTTAAGTATAAAATAGTGGTCCTGGGAATGTTCAGGGTGGAAAGGGTGGAACGTGTCTCATATAAATGTTAAGAAATGCTCTTGTTCAAGAGTAACGTAAAGTAATGACTGGCCTTAGTCACGACTTTTATATAGATTTTGGACATGTAAATGCTCAAACTGGATTCTGCATGAATAATGCAGTGCATACTATCTTTATATATGTTTGCTCTACTTCTGCGATTAAATAGGTACTTTAAAACTGGATGCTGTTGTTTGAAGTTGAATATGTAAGATTTTAGTTGGATTATCCCTGAATGATGCCAGGCAAATTATCGTTTTTGTATCTGGATTTTAGAAAGTGTTCTGCTGCTGTTGCCAAATGCGCATTTTAACGTTGCACATTTTTGAAGGTGCACCACTTAAAGTAGCTGGATTGTGAGTTATAGTTGTTTTTTTGTGTCAGCTTGTGTATATTGCACACACCCAAGGCAGCATAGAAGACAGAAGCTCCAATATGGAGGCGTTACAGGCAGGGCAGTGTTAGGCAGCTGCCTAGCATGCCACCTTAAGAAGATACCACCTTGCCTTCTAGTAGCATCACTCATGGCAGCCTAGAAATTGGGAGAAGGGCAAAATGCCACTTCCCCCAGGGTGTTAAAAATCCATGCGCTGTCCCTGATTCCACTGACATCTCCCCTGGGTTGGTCAGGGTGCCTACAACTTTTACTGCAAATCACCATTAGTAGAAGATATTGCTGCTATCCAATTCTTTAGTACTCAGCTAATCTCCTTGGAAGAATGAATGGTTGAGTGGACTTTGGTCCAGGTTGTACTTGTGCCCTGCCAGTCGAGCCAAACGTCAGTGTAGTGAGTGGACGCCACTGATTCTTCTCGTGAGCTAGAGGACACCTATCCTCATTTAGAGTTGACCATGTCACTAAACTAGCATTGGTTGTATGTAGCTCACAGTACTAAATTGACCAATATGCTTAAAGCTGAGTTTGTAAGCTATTTAATTTAGTGCCAAACACGCACAAAAAAACAGAAAGAGGCTTCCTAGCACTGAAACAAGACCAGATTAGCAAAGAATGGAACAGTAATCGATGTCTGTATCGTGAGCAGATAGCTTTTCATTCCCTTACGAAGGAGTATTATAGCTGCCCACATTCCACTAGAAGGTGGTTCCATAAAGCAAAGACTGAACTGGTAGAATATGACTGCCTTTACTACACTTGCGTAAGTTCGATTCACAAATACTTTGCTGTGACTTACTCTTGAGGGACTATTAGCTTACTTTGAATTCCAAGAGTATGCCAGGAATGCTCCCTAAAAAGTCAAATCATAATTTTGTGTGCAGCCATCAGCGACATATTTGTGACTGCATCCATTGAGGTCTGATGCAATGCCTTATATTTGTAATTTGCCTGCAGAGTTATATCAAACAGTGCATTGGAAGTAAGTAAGGGATGGTAACAGAGGACCAGCTTTTGGGAGAAAGGATTATGGATGAGACATCGCAAGACTGATTACAGCTGTTATATCAAACACTGTGCATTAGAGTCCCTCAGTGCTGATGGCACACCATATGCATGGAGATTTTATGTGGAAAAATCCCATTGTATGTTCTAAAGATGTTGGAAGTCACAAATTAGTTCTTTGACCAAATAGAAAAACACGGTCAAAGGCCTTTATAAGGCAATGGAACTCAGCAGTCACTTGCATTATCCTTTTACACATGGATTAGCTATATTTTCCCTTATAAAACATCGCCACACAAATCATCACACTCCCTGCAACCCTTTTACCCTTTTTTGAATTCTGAGTCTCGTGATCCTTCTTATGAAAAACATCCTCTGGTTGCAACTTTGTTGGCTATATGTGCAATCCGTGCGGAGAAAATAAACACAGTTTGTCATTCTCACACTGATCTGTTAGGCAGGTTGATTAAAGTTTCTTTCAAAACTGCTTTGCATCACAATGTGTGGTAACCCCAAGATAGGGTCCTGTTTTTTTTAAATGAATTTCAGTACTGCGGTAAATTAATATACTACCATAAGTAGCTCAGCATCAGGAATGTGAAAAAGTTCAGAAAACAGGAAACTAGTCCTCCTTTTACTTGTTTAGGTAGTGGTTGTAATTCACCTCTGTAGCCTGCCTTTCACACTGTCTGCTGGCTCAGGCAGCAGATATTGTGACATCAAACCTCAACTGTTATAACTTAGTACAGTAAAGTATCATTACATTTTCTTGCTAAAAATGAGCAGTGATATAATTTTCTTACAAATGGGTAGTGATGGGAAAAGTAGATTGTAAGGACAGAGCCTCCAAGATGGTCATATTCTTGAGAGCGCTGCTGGAGCTCAAGCCTTGTTGGTTCAAAGGCATGTGCTGGGCTCATTGCTCAACAGCCAGGGGAAATGTGGTTCTGCTTCCTGAACACCCGAGGCCCCCGTGATTCCTGAAACTAACTGAGTGCTTTCCTTGCTGGTATTACATGAAGGAGGCCTTGGGGAAACACAGTGAAATCACTGGGGCCGCCATGGCTTCACAGCGGAGTGAGGAACCTGCGCACTCTGGAGGCATGTGGTGTCCCACCAGGGGCAACTGGCTCTGATGGTGGGAGAAAGCTGGCGAGTTGTGGCACCAAGGTGAGGGAGGAGAAGGGCCACACAGGGAGAAGTGGGAGGGAGATTCGGATGAAGGAGTCCCACCAGATGCAGACGCTAATGTCTTGCTATGCATCCAGTGTCTTTGGAGATCCGAGACTGCTCTGAATGTGTCTCCTTCGGTTTGGGGAGGGAGGTGTGGATTGTAAGGTTTCATCTCAGAGATTTGATATGAAGTTATACCTGCACATTGTCCAGTGGTTTAAGTGATATTTTGATAGCTCTTATTTCTCCTTACCCTGCCAAATTCTAAATAGACCTGACGTTCGGGTCACAGAGCTTCCGTCTTGTTAGTAACTGTGAAGTGTTATCACAAGTAAACGCTTTGTGTCAAACCAGAAGTCACTTCCAACGCTAGGACGCCTTATTGGTAATGGGGTGCTTTAGAAAACCAATTACAGTAATACAACTTGTACAACATTAAGGCCGCAATACGTTACATTAGCCATGCTATGTACTATGTGTGGTTGTTGCTTATCGTGAATAATAGAAAGATTTAAAGTTAACAAAACTAGACGGCAATAAGGTAATTAAATACAGGTTTTACAAATATTCCATATATTTATTGTATATAAGTATTGAATTGGTGATTGGCACAAACACATTTACAAGGTGCCTTTCTCGATTCTGATTACAGAAGCAGTCTGCCCTTATTTTCCATATCCCATGTGTGTCCTGTTGGTGTAACACCATATAATACAGCTGAGCAAATTCTCACCAAACTCCTTTTCGTCTAAAATATTGTACAGAATTTCATGTGGTATGTATAAGTTGATTTACGTGTGCTATGGCTTCATGTGTGAGGGACTTTGTGCATGCGAGGTGCTTGATATGTGTGCCTGGTGTGAAGGTGCTTAAAGTGTATGGGATTTGGATTGTGGAGGGGTGTGGTATAGTGCCTGGAGGGGCCTGCGGTGTGTGTTGCGTGGGCGTATATATACAGGGCACTTTCATCTGGAGGTTGGTGTCTTTGATTGGGCTAGATGTGTATGGATGATTGGTATGTGTTTTGAATGCGGCTTGATCTATGGTGTGTGTTTGGGGTGTAGGTGGCTTAGTATGTGTTTGTGTATGTTTGTGGAGGATCTTGGTGACTGCATGGAACACGCTTATCAGTGGGACTTCAGCTGTGTAGGACTAGCTCTGTGAATTGCTAGTTTTATATTGTGACTTTGGTGAAATGTAGGTGGTGGCTGCAGGCCCACACTGTGTGAGGTGTGCGGACTTCATCCTACATTTCTCAGGCATGTGTGGAATGGGTGTTCGATCTTCCCACCACATTACACTCCTACCATACGTGGTGCTGTGCACTAAAAAAATTAATTGACGTTCCTAACTACACCAGTAAGAACCGAGAATACACTAACATTTCTTTGCTTTGGCTGGGAACATTGACATACATTTCTCACTCTGCAACAAGGACACTGTAATAAAACTTTGTAATCCATGCCTTTGTGAACAGGACCTAAAACCTGCACAGTATTATGAGGCTGAGTAACCCATCACCATATAGTCACAGAACAACATATGTACTTTGAAAATATGAATATTACTACAATTGAACTGAGTAACATGGTATTCATGCACGGATACGTAACGTGCATTGAGGCCAGAAGTGATGCAAGCTGCCACGTTTTGAGTAGCCTTGTGTCTGGATGTGTCTTTTGCCTCTGCCAGCATCCACTGTGGAACTATGTCTCTTCACCAGTATTTTACTTTTAGACATTTTATGTACGGTAATGTTATGTATGGATTATGTTGCTCAGTGGTCTGTGAGAGGCAGGTATGGATCTACACAGGGCATTCTGTGCATGGATGCGTGTGCCGTCGGACAATGCCAGTTGTTCTAGTCTTCTGGGTGTTCATTGCTCAGATGCAGGCACTTGTTGAGTTTTGAAGCATCCTTGCACATTATGTGGCCTTTTGTCGCTGTCCTAGGTATACATAATTTCTTTCGGTTGGCATGTAGATTGGCGTGAGGGTGTAAGCTGAATGATGTGTTGCTGAGGTGTGATGAGTTTAGCCCCCAGTGTATGCGTGCAAGTTCGGATTGGGAGACAAAATTGCTCCAGGCACCAAAATACAAGCGGCCCTCGTTAGCGAATCACATAACTAAAAACGTGGCCCACATGTGCAAATTGGGGCAGTTTTGAATTTGTAATGGGCGCATTCTAGGTGTTCGGCAATGTATGGAAAACTGCATGCGTTTGTGTTAAAATGTCAGCAAAATCAACAGTAAAATCCGGCGGACCAGTCGATAAACCAGAGTTCCACAAACAGGCCAAAAACAACCCACACCCTGACCTGTCAGACTAGCCCTTCCGGCACTGCCTGACTGACCGACAGGCCAGCCCGGCCCTTTGTGAGTGACAGGAGCTATTGCTAATGTGTAGCTGTGTGTGGTGTAAGGCACCAGTAAAACGTCATCAGGATGTGCTGCTGAGGTGGCAAACACTTCGTCAACTACGAGTCTTGGAGTCCTCGAATGCACTTGCTGCGCTAGAAGTCGTTTCTATCGTGTGCTGTAGTTGAGACAAAGGCATGCGTGTTGTTGGCTTCGACTTCCGTGTATAGTCCAGAGGTCTTCAAACTGGGGGTCGGGCCCCTCCTAGGGGGGCCTCAAGTGATCCCAGGGGGGCCCCCAGACTCTGGTCAAAATAAATATTATACAGATGCCAGGCCTTTGTTTTAAGCAGAAGCATGTTATTGCAGTTTTAAAAAGGTAACAGTACTTAACTGCAATGTTTAAATAGGTTTAGACATATTTAAACATTGCCATGTTTATAAAATAATTGTGAAAAATTCTGAGGGGTCCCAATGATTTTTATTTTTCAACTGGGGGGCCGCGGCATTAAAAAGTTTGAAGACCTCTGGATACTGTGAAAAAGACTACACGACCAACGCGCTGCAGACGAACAAGTGCACTTAACAGCGGGGGATGCCGAGCTTCTACTGAGAGTCACCTACCTCAGCTTTGTAATTTACCAATCACTTGAAAGTCAATGCAGCTCGTTCGTGCCACTGAGAAGCGGTATTAACATTAGAACACGAGTCCTGTAATATTGTTAGTTGAGATAACAGAGGTAAGCCTTAATAACATTGTACGGCTTACCTCTGACGTCACAGAGCCTTATTATGATTTGTGGCATGTTTGACAAGGTGGGCACGGAAGTGGGTCCTGGTTCAGTGCCCTAAACAGGGGACTAACCCCAGAATGTAGAGGTGAGGTGGCAGTGAGATGCCCAGACACAAAGAAATGCAGAAGAACATGGTCCCTATATATATTCCTAATAACAGGGCTCCAGGGGTTTGTAAAACTGAAGCATCACTCCAGGGGACTGTAAGAAAGCAAGTCTGGGTCTAGAGTTTTGGAAGAAGGGAAGCATGGCTTCAGTGATATATGCCTGTAAGGGATACACTTAAAGAGCCCCACATGCCTGCAAAAAGGATCAAAGGGAAGACTGATATAACTAAATAAAAACACACACACATTTATTTATAATATAGAAACATGAACTAATATACAGAACCCATTTTCATCTTACATTGCTATATATGAAATGCACCAATATCTATATAAAGACTTTCATTTACCTATTTTATTACAGTTAGGTTTTGACATTAACTGTCACCTGTAATAAGAAATTGGTTTGGCATATCTAATGAGTTATTGCAGTTGTTTTCAGAGTTCACTATGAGTGCTGCCAGAACGAGCAGACAGTGTCAAAGGCAGGTAACTGAACAGAATTACAACTGTGGTTTTAACAGAGAAAGGCTAAACGAGCCTTAAATGTATTTCTTCTGACATTTTTCACAGCAATTAACTGATAAGAAGGTATTTATGGCTAAATGTTTATTCATTGCACTGCTAGAGTTCATTATATGGAAGCAGAATTACGACTGTGGTTATAACAGTGAAAATCGGAACGAACCTCACATCTCTTTCTGATGAACTTTTTCTACAGTAATTAGCTGATAAGGAGACATTTATGAGGAAATGTTTTTTATTACACTGCAGGAGTTCATTTCAAGAAAGCTGAAATTGATTGCATGTTACCACATCTTCTGAACCACAGCCATTTTTGAAAGTAACATAGTAAACTGTTTAGGATTTATTTTGCACTAAAGGCAAGTTGCATGTTTCTATTTCCTTCCATAGTACAGGCTCTAAATGTTATGTTATGTTTACTTGTATAGCGCCCTAATCACCCGAGGGGGTATGCAGGCGCTTTGCAGGTGGGTGAGTGTCTGTCTCCCTGAGAAATTTACCGGAAGAGCAAGTTCGTCAGCTTCTTGCGGAACTCGAGATTCACAAGTACATTGTGGTAGTCAAGTTTGCTGGTAGTCTGGGCATGTGTAACCATTTTCCTAGTTTTCTCTGGTAGCTATTGAAAATCTTTCGGAGGATCTGCACATTCTTCTGACCTTTACCCTAGTTTGGGACCCAGTGGTGTTACTGACTGCAACAGCCAGAGCTCCAGGGTTCCAGTCTGATATATAATTTAAGGCTCCTTGCATATCTACCTGCACCCAAAGACTCCTTCCTGCAGGCAATAGAACTGGTATTGCAAGGCACGAGGCAGAACTAGTTTGACCATGGTTAGAACCCACATCCGAATCCAGTACTAGCTGGATTTATTGCTCTTGGGGGCAAAAAACTTGTTTTTCAGTTTAGCAAAACTCAAAATGAACAGAATGGATGTAAAATAGGTTCAGTCTGAAATGATGGAAGGACCTGTCCTATTTCACAAACTTCAGAAATAAAAGGAGGTTGTTAAATAGTCACAGAAAAATCAAATGTTATTAAACTCACAACATAGATGAAAAAAGTGAGGGATGCACTCAGTTACACTTCATGAAACTGATCACGTGATCCCTGTCAATAGGCACAAGCAGGATTATAGGTCCCTAGTAATGCAATTAATAAATATAGTCCTTTG
Organism: Pleurodeles waltl; assembly: GCF_031143425.1. Lineage (NCBI taxonomy): Eukaryota > Metazoa > Chordata > Amphibia > Caudata > Salamandridae > Pleurodeles > Pleurodeles waltl. The sequence continues at coordinate 737,817,345 of NC_090450.1, read as the reverse complement.
TTGTTTTCTTACATCATTCACAATTGATTGTTATATTAAAAAGAGACTGCCTACCAACAGTAATCAGAGATTTATGAATCATATTTATTTAAACTGCAAAGAACAAAAAAGTGATAGAGTTACAACCCAGCCACTATATTTAGACTTCTGTGTGTTCCACATCAAATGTTCAAAAGCCCATAAAGTGGGTGACATCAATGTGTAATATTTACGTTTAATCAAAGTATGTATTTAAGCAGCAGTCCCAAGTTTTACACACTGGGTGCAATTTAAATTTTACAAGGGTGCTATATGTCATATGTGTTCCAGTCCATTATATAGACCCTCATTACGAGTCTGGCGGTCCCAAGACCGCCAGACCCCAGGTGGCGGTCTCACCACCGACGGGCCGGCAATGAAGGCTGTCAAATTATGAGTTCAGCGGTTTGGCTTAAGCCAAACCGCTGATACTGTGCCCATCCCTCCGCTTTTCCTCGGTCTGCCGGGCTAGAGGTGAGCACCTCTGGCCCGGCGTACGTGCAAGAGAGCCAGCATTTTTGTCTGGCATTCACACCCCCAGAAAAGCTGGCGGTCTTGTATCCCAGCGATAGGAATCTGCATTCCTGTCACCAGGATAATCCTGTACATACCTGCACACATGTACCAACATACTCCCATGCACAAGCAAACACCTACTCACCCATGCACTCGGGTCATACACCCCCATTCACACTAACATACATACACAAACACTGCACTCACAGACTCACTCCCTCTCCCCCCTCCAGCGCATACATACATTCACTTCTCCTTCTGCCTCTCCCCCTAGTACATACATACATTCACCCCCCCTCCCCACTGCACCGCATACACGCACTAACCCGCTCTCCCTGTCCACTGACACAAACACAGACACCCCGCCCACTCACCCTCACACAAACACTCACCCCTCTCCCCTGTCCACTTACATACACATGCACACGCATACACACACTCACACATTCACCCCCTCCCCCATCCACACTCACACCCTCCCACCCCCATCCACAAACACCCTCCCTCACTCTGTCCACAATCACTCACACACGCAGACACGCACCCACAAACATCTCCCCTCCCCCGCATTCACGACATTCACACATGCACGCACTCATACACGCACACACACAAACTCCCCTCCCTGTCGAACGATCCACTTACCTCATCCATCGAGGAGGTCATCCAGGAGAGGACGGGACCCGACGCTTCCACTGCCGGCAGCACCCTGCCATCAGGACACCACCACGCCATATTACGGGTCGTAATACAGCATGCAGCATTCTTTTGGCATGGCGGTTCACCACTGACCGCCAGCATGACTGGTGTTGGAATTCTGCCCGCTTTCAGGTGGAATTCCGAAATCAGTCGTAATAGGGTGGTCTTTCAGCACCGGCGGCTTGAGGCCATAATCTTTTGATTTAATTGGATAGCGTAGAAAGAGGTTAAGTCCTATTTGGGGCTCCATTTGGCGCTGTTCCCGTTATTTTCCAAATCTATGTGTTTTGACCCTACATATCATGCCTTTTTCACGGTCTTTCACAAGGTAAGGTGCTACAAAAGCTAAATACATTGAGCTTTCCGTGGGATGCTATCAGAACAGTTGACCAGGTTGTCTTTTTGTGGGGCAGCCAGTGGTGGCTGGCTTGTATTTACTATGGGAGAGTGTTACAAAAATCATATAATATAAAAAACGGCACTTACCTTTGTATGTCCTCCTGTCCTCTCGTCGTCCCTCGTTTCCTGGCCCCATAGCACGACGGAACCCAGGAAACTGCACAAGCCAATCCTGTCACTGCTTTCATGCAGGTAACCAGCATGAAAGCAGTGCCAGGATTGGTGGGAGTGGCCTCTCTCAGGGCTGACAAGAGCGCTGGAGGCTTGTGCTTTCTCTAAACCAGCTGTCTTAAGACAGCTGGGTTAGAGAAGTTTAAAGTGCACGGCAGGCTGGCCATCGTAAGAAAGCCGGTCAAAGGGACATGCACACTTAAAAGAAGTGCACAGCTCCCTGCTGCCACTCGGCAGCAACTGCTCCGCCCGGTCCTGACACTCGGTTCAGGATTGGGGGGCTGAAAAATAAAATGTTAATAAAGAAAGTTTATCGCTATTTTATTTGTCATCTCTTGGGGAATTTTCTTTAGCTGGTTGACGCTCCTCTGCTCTCGTCGAGGAGCCGCCACAGGGGCAGCCCATCTTCTGTCTGTGTCTTCAGTCATACTTACTGTATTACACTTTCAGGGATCATCCTAGAATACTTTTATTCTGCTTGTATCGTGCCTGTTTGTGCCTTTTTCAATCTAGAAATTCTGGAAGAGCTAGGAATCCACATAGAACTGTGTGGGTCGGTGTTTGATTCCACTGCACTTGACACATTAAGTAGGGTGACTGGCTTAAAATGGGTAGCATGATCAACATGGAGGTTTGCCCTCATAAAATACCCTGTTCTATATATAAAGTGCATGGGATGGATTGCTGATTCAAATTTGCATTAACATTTTCAGATTCCCTATACTACACTGGTGTCAATGAATGTTTGCACAAGCTGTTTTTTGTGTGCTAAAGCAGTGGTTCCCAACCTGTGGTCTGGGGACCACTGGGGGTCCGCAAAGCCTCCTCGGGGGTCCGCGACTGCTTAGAAAATTAAATAATATTAACAGAGGAGGTCCTCAGCTTTCAGTAATGACTTACTTTAGTGGAGGGGTACCCGGATTCCAGTAATGATACAGTGGCGGTCCCTGGGTTCCAGTAATTATAAAATGGGGGTCCACAGAAGTCAAAAGGTTGGGAACCATTGTGCTAAAGAATCAATGTACATGCCATTGTTTGCACATAGTTGGTGCAGAAGTTGGTGCAAATGTTAGTGCAAAATGCTGGATTCAATTGTTTGAGCATAAAATGATAAAGCTCACAGTAAAAATATTAGAGACCCATTGTGCTGTTGAAGACAGTGTAGTATCCAAACGGTTCCCATAGGTTACCATTGGCCATAGGATTTGCGGTATATTTATAGCAGCATACTGTTTAAGTGTTACAAAGGTGTTTGGAGCAGGGGTGTAGTCCTTTGGGGGCGTTTTGGAGTATTACATCCCCCTAAAAAATGTATTATGTACTAAGTAGTTGGCTACAAGTGCTTTCAGTAGGGTAATGTTTTTTAACAAGTCATCCTCGCGTTACTGTTGGGAAATCTGAGTTCCCGAAGAATGTGAGGCTCAGGCACAGATAATGAGTGTATTCTTTCCTGAGGGCGATTTATGCAGCTAGAAACCTTTGCGAGACCTGTGGTTAGGACGCCATTGGACTATTTGTTTACTTACTGCTGCTGGCTAGCGTATTTGTTTACTATTTGCTGTGGACTAGCCTACTTCTTTACTTTTCTGATGTGGGCTGGTATATTTCCTTACTTTTTGTTGAGGACTGGCCTATTTTTTTATTTTCTGCTGTGGGCTGGCATATTTCTTTACTTTCTGCTGTGGGCTGGTGAATTTCTTTACTTTCTGTTGAGGACCAGTATTTATTTACTTCCTGCTGAGGGCCAGGGTATTTCTTTACTTTCTGCTGCTGGCTGGTATATTTCATTACTTTCTACTGATGAGTGGTATATTTCTTTACTTTCTGCTGTGGATTGGCCCATTTCTTTAATTTCTGCTGCGGGCTGGTATATTTCTTTAGTTACTGCTATGAACTGGCATATTTCTTTACTTTGTGCTACGGACTGGCGTATTTATTTACTCTGGGCTGAATGCTGCACTGAAAACCCAGCAGAACCAATAATCTGTCCAACCCTAAGAAGGCGTGGGTCCCGTCTTTATAACACTGTGCAAAATGAGGGATATCTTGAAAGTAAGGACAAAGTGGGACCCGGACCTTAGACCCTCAATCACTGCAGCTCAGTGGGCTTTTTGCTAAGCCCAAACAGGCCAGTTAGCCCTAAATGGAAGGAACAGAGTGACACATTACACGTTTCTCTATAGAGTTTATCACCCACCCGACTCCAGCTGCTGTAGATTACTCTGACAGTGCACATGTGGCAGATGTAATGCCGCAGATACTACTATTTTCACTTTATTGGATGATGTTGCCAAGTACTGCTATGGCTCTTCTACTGGCCAAGAGCCTTAGAGCACTTCACTAGTGCTGCGGTCTGGCTCCTACCACCCTAGACTGGCTGAAACACCCTATCCATTGCGACAACGCAAGTGGCCCCCACGTAGCCCTAGTCCTACAGATATCTTGACCACGGAACGTATAGGCCTACTTCACATATTTTTAGTGAAGAACCAAGCAATTAAATACTCCATGCTGGGAGATGAAAGGCTAACTTGTGAGAGGGTGAATTGTGTGTGAGCAAATCACAGAGAGGGGTCATCACGTATAAAATGACATAACATATCTGTAATGGAGATTGTCTTACCTGATTGCGTCATGTTTATTTATTTCGAATGTGCACTGCATGCCTGGAGTGCATAACATCATTGTTATTGTGATTTACATTTTGCTTTTGTAAGAGGACACATCTCCAGAACTTTGTAACACAATATAGAATGACATGGCAGTGATACTAATCTGTTTTATCGCTTCAATCTCTATGGTATGTAATTGTAATAAAAAAGTGAAGTTACCTACGTGATAGAGAATCTGTTTTCGTAACCCACTAGTACCCATGGTGTAAAACTGCACTGTTAACTTCCGCTCTCCAAGGAGTGAAATATACGCAGAAAGTAACTTGATTATCCAGTTGAAGTGCAATCATGTCTGAAGGCCTGTGATCCAAGCCGCAAATGATGGTTCCACCTTGGAAATTGCCTAGAAACCAATGATTGCTTCAAGGTCTAGGAAACAGGCCTTACAGACCTCATGGTCCAGGATAAAGTTTGGGTATCAAATCTATGATGCAATGGACTAAAGAGTACCACAGCACTGACTCTAACACTGAGACTGTAAGGAAATTCAGAATCTATGGGTTTTTGACAACATAAAGTTTGTTTGTGGGGCAGTGGATTTTGGTAATGGATTTGGTGTAACTAACAGTCAAATGGAAACTGTATAATTGGCTTGGCTTCATAGTTCACTCAGCCTTCAGGAGCAAAATGTAGCTGAATCAATGTGTAGGGAGTGTGAGAGCAGATCCGAGTTGTTGTTTAGAAAGCAAGATCGGGACAAGAAAGCATAAAGCATATTGAGAAGGTAATCAAGTCTGGGCTATGAGGCATGGTAATGCTTGGCCTCACAGGACACTGTAAGCAGCAGCCCTACTACGGTGCACATATGTTCTTATAGTTGCTCACTGTTGAGTCCATCGGTGGTTCAGTACCAGCCGCCGTGATTTCCCTATACCCATGCCCGTGTGCTTTCCAAATGTTCTTGCTATCTTGAGACTTTGGTGATGCAGAGAGTCTTGGTATTTGCGCACCCCAAAAGTTGGTCCGCCATATGGTGATTATTAACATCCTGAATCTGGCATCGATGAAAGCCAACCAATCTCTTCTCCTTTGAAGACACCCCTGAACTACTGAATCATGGGAAAGAGGAATCTGTGGATTGTCATTTCTCCAAGTCATGTGCCTGTGAAACAGAAAGATGTGTCCCACACATCTAAGCAATTAAGGTGAAGAACTGAATAATGGATGCAATGGTAGGCATCCTTACAGATTCTGCTCAAGAACCACTAAATTGCTAGTAGAGGACAAGAGACCTTAGTGCTAGCACACCATACATTCCTGACCAGTTCTCAACTCTTAAAAATATTGGTCTGAAAGGCCAGGTTGTAGGTAAAATATTCCTAAGTGTGGGGACTTGAATAAACCTTACCAAGAATCTGTATTGTCTATGTTTCAAGCAAACCACAGATATAAAGCAATTGCAAGCAGTGCATTCGTGAAGAAGGTATAGGAACCCAACAATATTTATTGGATGTGGTGCAAAATGCCCCAAAATAGAATAGTTGGGACAGGAACTAGACTCTCCAAAATGGCTGCATTCGGATGAGGTGGACTGTCTAAAATGGCATCTTCTGGACAGTCCCCATTGTGGCAAAATCCAGACACAGTAATTGCCTGGAAAGAGCGCAGAACGAAGATGAGGCAAGGTCCAGTACAGATGAGGACCAGTGAAATAAACTAACTAGACCAGCCTTAACTGGTATCCTGGTGCAATGATGTGACTCATGGTATATGAGCTATTGTTATGCTTCATATGGCTGTACATAACCAGGATCTCGAGTTTACAGTCCTAGCGTTTTTTCTGCAATGATTGTCTTCCTATATAATATATATCATTGCTGAAAGAAAGACCGGGACACTCAGCATTATATTGTGAGGTATACTCAAGGTATACTCAAGGAGGAAAATCTTTTAAACAAACATTGCACCAAGCAAAACACGAAAATGAAGCATACGAACACAAATCTCCCACACAAACCTCACACCCTTTAAAAACAGTGCATGCTACAAAGTGATTACTGAGGCAAAGCCACCCTGGTGAAATTTCAAGCTGATCGTTATACATGGTTTCTAGCGGAATCCAGATACATATAGGTTTTGAACACTGAATTTTATGTGATTGAGGGGACCACACCAATAATAGAGGTCATTAGAACCAGTACCTAATGCGAAGATGCGACAAGAATCAACCATAATTTTCTCCTCAGCAATTCATTAGATGACCAAAACTGAAAAATCAGAAAGCAGATCCTATAGAAAATATTTGTGACTGCAATAACCCTGCACCATTTGTGGCCCCCTTTTGTGCATGTCCACGATCTTACAAATATCAGCACCTCAATAATAGAGTTACCTCTGAAGAATTATGCAATGAGCTTCTCAACTTTTTTTCTACCAAAATTCTGATAACCAGCACAAGGGTCCACTTCACGAAAATTACCCTAATAGAAGTGATTTTCACTCACAAAACAATTGTTCTTGCACTCTTCAAGCCGATCTCAGTCCCACAACTGGTAGTTCACAAACATGTATCAGTCGCTCATTAGATGCACTCTTAAATTGTAACTAACACTCAAGAAGAAGTAGCATTTTTGTTCCAAAGAATGAAGTGGCCCTTTGAAAGACTGTCTTGACTGCAGAGGTGCACCAGTGCTACAGGAAGTGCCCAAGAATAATTATATTTTTTTTGTCTGGAATCTGTCTTTCTATGGGGGGCCAGAAGGATGCAATGCATGTTGGGTATCTGTGCATCTGTGTCTCAGTATATCGTGGCCACAAATATAGTGCTATAAAATATCCATCCATCCATCTAGTTGCTGCACAAATCCTCACTGTACCCTCTCAACTGCCCACATCACAGGACATCACAAAGGCTCTGCCTCAGCACACTTATAACGGGTTTCACACTAGTCTTTTATGCCCTCAGACAAACTGGGGCCAGGCAGGAGTAGTAGTGGACCATCAGACCCAACTCTTCAGTAAACTTCTGGACCTGTGGAAGACTCACGAAAAGGATTGCTGTGCTGCTCTGCTTCAAGAAGGACTGCTACTCTGCTGCCTTGTTGCCCTTCTGTCCTGCTGTCCCGCTGCCTGAGTGAGAAGGACTGGACTTACATCTTGAACCCAGGATCACCAGAGTGACACCAAAAACTAGTTGGCTGGTCTCCTGCTAGGAGGCTCGGAGACTGTAAAGGCTCAAATCACTTGAACCCTGCACTTGGACTCTTCCTGCTGTGAGTCCTGCCCCAAAGTGGTGCCACCTCAGTCCTGGACCCTTAGGGGTGGGCCTAAAGGTGCTCTGCCAGCCCAGCTGTGGTCTTTTGGGCCAAACCAATGCAGCATGATGCATCTCCTAGCAGCTCCGCAAGAGTATCACCGCTGCGTGACGCACCCCAGATGCAGAACCCGACAGCTCCTTGGAACTGCTGCTGCGTGATGTCTCCTCACCGCAGGACCTCCTATTGCAACCCCCACCGCTGCACAATATATCCTGGACCCAGAATATCGCATCATAGCCACTAAGCTCCTCAGAACTGCTGTTGCATGATTCTCAACCTCGCATCACAGCCCACAGGTCATCAAAACCTCTGCAGCATGATGCATCCTTAACGCGGTATTTTGCAAACTCCACAACCAGGATTTAAGTTAACTTGTTCAGCAGTTCTAACTGGATCTCTGTATCCATCCCACGCTCCATCGAGGTCAGCCTTAACTAGTGACTTTTACGAGACCTGGAGCAACCAGATAACCTCAGTTGATGCTTTGTGCTTTTAAGCACAATTTAAATATTTGAAATTGTATATCTCTGGTTCTACTACTTGGATTTTGGTAGTTTTGGTGTTAAATAATTTAATACATTTTACTCTATTTTTCTAACTTAACGTGGGATTTTTCTTGTGTTGTGTTTTCACTTTATTACTGTTAGAAATGCTGCATAAATATTTTAGACATTGGCTCTAAGTAAAGCCCGACTGCTTTTGTGCCAATTTACCAGAGGGTTGAGCACAGGTTAATTCATGGTTTGCTTGTGTTTCACCCTGACAAGCATTGTGGTTGCGTCTTGAGTAGGGTTTCACCCTTTTCAACCAGTAACCCAATTTCTCACAAGAAACGTATTTGTCAACAAAACTATCCAATAGATACATCTTAGTTCTGGGGTACACATCATGTCAGTTTCAAGGGTAGGGACCTCATAGTGGTTGCCTCCTTTTTCACTTTCAATTAGGGGAACTACTACTAGTCCTCTTGGCCAGAGACCTATTAACCTAATCAGAGAGAAGGCATTTCTGGTACAGAACGAGGACTAGCAAGGGTGGATGAGTCCTGAATGTAGAAGCTGCAGAAGGGACGAAGGATGATCTGTCCCAATGAACAACAACCATCCATTCTTCTTTCGTCGCTCTTGCATGAGCCTGTAAAACAAAATCATAGAAGGACCCAACTCAGATTGTATGACCAGGGAGTGAATGAAGCTGTGTACACTTTCGCGTGGGAAATATTTCCATTTACTGTTGTCTGTGGGTAATTAGGTCTAGCAACAGATAGTTCTGGCTTGTCCTACGGCCCTTGCTTAGGGTTTATGAAGGCACGCACAGAAAGCGATCTGTGCTTTTATTAGCCTTGTTTATTATCTGCAGCTTCTAGACATCTCCGTCCCTGTTTGAACCAAATAGAAGCCTGTTGAGGGTTCCTTGATGGGTCAAAGAGTCAACCCTGTGATGTCATCAAGTTCAGAGTATATTTGATTTCACTTCCGTTACCGCTGCCATTTTTTGTGATCTGAAGATACGTGTGGCCTAGCCACACGTAACAACCAGCAAGTTATTGGCTATTCAACACCACACAGCTATTCCAAGTTACTGTAAGCTGAGTCAGAGCAGTGCCACAAGCGGGGCCCCATATAGGCCGTTATAGTAGCAGACTCACCTGATGGACCTTTTGGCATATCTTTCTAATGATGTGCAAGCACACAATTAAGCAATCGATCATTGTCATTTGTCAATCACTAAGAGCAGTAAGACAGCTAAGCACTCTTGCAGAAGTAGTGAGCACCTGCCCCAGTTCAGAACAGGTGGGTTTTGAAAAACTCCTTAGTGGTGAAATTTGATCAATATGCCTGAAACCGAAAAGGAGTGAGTTCACCAAAGAGCAGAAATAGATGGGAAATGACTAGACTGCTTTCAGGATGTTTTTTGTTTTCGAGATCCATTTTGTATTTGTTAACCCAATGATTTAACAATCCAACGATACATGAAGGAGGCTGTGCTGTGCCTGTGTGACTGGCAGGTGATCTCCTTTGTTGATGTCACCTCGGGTGCAAAGTTTCAGCTTCTTCCAATACCGTGTTGCTCGCTGTTTTTCTCTCCGTTTGTGACTGGTGCTTTTGACCGAAGATATCACTGCACTCTGATTTTGCTATGCGTTGAAGTCCATTCATTTTCCCTGGGCTGCTTGTTGTTTTCTGCAGCCATTGATTGATTCCTGAACTGGTACTGTTGAGCAGTGCACATTTTTTCCCCGAATAAGCAGTGTTAAGCAATGCATCCTTGTTTCCTAAGTCAGCAATAGTAACCAATGCAAACCACACACTCTACAGAAAAGGAGCAGTGTTTTCAGTTAGCACCATTTACAAGTTAGGTCTTCTGTTTGCCTTTTGAGGGTCCTATATATATTTATATATATATTTATGAGAAATCTAATGACGGTTGCCACTGGGTAGTTATAGTTAGGCCAGTTAGGTCAGCGTTTTCATAGTAAATGTGTTTTTTGTGTTGATAATAACTTCGGCACTGTTTGACGAATCTCCACAAAACCTTTTAAAAAGGTCCTACTTTCTGACTAGTTTGTGCTTGGAAATTTATGAGATGATCAATGAAGTGGGAAAAAGGGGGGTCCCAAAATGCAAAATCCCCATTTATTTTCTGTAGACTTCTTTAGGAAGCAGTACCGTAAAAATTGCTCAAGGGAAGTACACCAAATTTGGCAGGAAGCTACATTTTACTGCACAGGTTGTGCTTTTTGTGATTTGGTGTAAATTCTTTCAGTATTTTTTAAGAAATTAGGATTCAAATATTTTTGTATATATCTGGACAGTTGGCTTCGATGGACTCTCATGAGAGTCCCTCAAATATATATTTTTTAAAATAGAGTATTCTGATTGGCCCAGGGAGCTTTGTTTCCCTTGGGCCATCTCGTTCTTGTGGGAGTCAGACTCCAGCGGCGGCAAGCACTGTGATTGGCTGCCAGCAACTTGAGAAAATGTTAGTGGTAGCAGTTACAGGACTCAGGGACTTAGGGCCTCATTACAAGTCTGGCATTCACTTGACTGCCAGACTTTGCAGATGGTGGTCGGACCGCCACCAATGCGGCGGTCTGAGCGTCATATTTTACCTATGGTGGTGGTGCTGCAGTGGGACCGCCAGCACCACCAGGATCAGAGATCCCAGCAGTCTTGCGGTTCTGGCGGTTCTAATCTGCCAGAGCAGCGCTGCAAGCACTAGCGGGAAACTCTTAATGGGATCGGCGGGGTGGGGGGTAGCCTGAATGGCAGCAACACCCCCTGTCGGAAGTTCGGCAGACGGCCTAAGCCATCCACCAAACTCGTAATAAGTCCCTTAGTCTCTTGTCCTGAACTTGTATTAAAAATATGATATAAGAGGCCGGGGTAGGGATAAGCTTCTCCCCTGAGACCCATGGGAGGATGCAGAGGGACGCCCACCCCAGGGGCCAAAATAAAAAAAGAATTGGCAATTTTAGCCGTTATCCCACAGACTCCTACAGGATCGCAGCCCAAAAAAATAATATATATATGGCAGCATGGGGCTGCATTATTTAATTAGGCAGAGTGGAGTCACCCTTCCCAAGTAATATTTGGCCCATGGGACCTCATCTCCTGAGGCCCAATTTTAATAACTTGAGGAGGGGGCACATGGCCCCCTCCCTGAGCCATATACAGTCCTCGAGATCCCATCACCAGGGCTGAATTTATTAATAAGGATAGGGGGAAGGCACGGCCCCCCTAAACCACAGCTGTATTTGACACCTGGGTCCCAAAGTATTGACTGGGCAGCCCCCCTCCCATGCCTTTAAAAGGCCCTAGGAACCCCATCCCCCAGGGTCATAATTTTCAAAAAAAGTAAAAAGGCTCTGGAAATTGGGCCAGGAGGCCCCATCCCCTTTATAATGTAATGCAGACCTGGGGTATGAGGTTCAAAGAGGGGGCCACGCAGCCCCCTTCCCCTTTTAAAAAATAGACGACTTTGGGGAATGGGTTCCCTGAGGCCAAAAGAGCCTCGGTAGTGGGGCCACATGGCCTTCCTCCCATTTTAAATAAATGAGTGATGGGTCCTCAGGCTAATTAGGCTCGGGGCGGAGGGCCGCACAGTCTCCCATCCACTTTTTTATTATATTTGGCTCTGGGGAATGGGATCCCTGGGCCTTTTTGAGCTAGAGAAGGGGGACCATGCATCCCTTTTCCCATTTTTTATTGTATTTGGCCCCAGAGGATGGAGTTCCCGAGTCTATTAGGACACTTGGATGGGGTCTGCACATCCCGTCCCCTTAGATTTTGGATCCGGGGTGGAGTCCCCAGGCCCAAGAAGGCTGGTAGAGGGGGGCTGTTTGGCCCCCCTTTCCTTTTTATTGTATTTGACTCCAGGGAATGGGATCCACAGGGCCTATTATGGCTCGAGGGGGAGGGGGTGTGCCTGCACGCCCTCCTCTTCCTTTCTATTGTATTTGGCCCTGTCCGCTTCCTCTTTTTATTGGTACTGGCCCCAGGGATGGGGTTCCTGAGGCCAACTAAGGGTCTGGGAGGGGGCTGTATACCCCCTCTCCTTAATATATATGTTTGCCCGAGGGGATGGGGTCCCCAGGGCCCAAAGCCCAACCTAGTTAGGTGTGATAAAAATATCTTTTTTGTTTAAAAAATAACCGTAGAAATTTACTGAAAAAAACAAAGGTTGAAGTAACGTTTTAGTTAAATGACCATGTCAGTGACAACCTTGACGTTTTGAACTAAAAAATACACAGAAATTCACCAGTTATAGTTAGCAGCGCTAACTATAACTTGTGTCCCAACCATGCACTCTTTATGATGTCACATATTACATCACTCATGACATGTTCTAACATATAAGCAATATGCTCTGATTTTTTAGGACACAATAACTTTATAGAATCCAATATTTTGAGCTTGTTATTATGACATTGAATATTTTACACCCATCCAAAGGCTTCTAAGAACCAGAGGCTTTTGCAGGAATAAGAGTCTGCTTTTTGACAAGTTAAAGAAGTACACTTTCAGGTTTCAAAAAGGTGTCACCAAGGATTTTGTTTTTAAAAGTTGCCTGTCTTTTCTTATTTTGGTAGTTTGGCTGAGCAGAAGGTCTCGCTTCAGCAGAGAGCAGTAATGAATGCAGTTTAATTCAGTACAGCTAAAACAAAATGATGGCAAACGAAACGTGTCAAAATCCTGATCAAAATTACCGCTATTTAACGAAAACAAGTGCAGGTTTTCCTTCTTCAGTTTAAAAAAAATGATCAGTGATCAGCAAGCAGAAAGATGCTATTTATGGCAACATTGTTCTTTTCTGAAAGCTATCGGCATTACAGAATGTCTCTGCATGTTTCTACACATTTTAAGTATTTGTTTAATCTGACATACAATAAACTACTTCTAATATCTATGTTGTAACAAATTACTAAATATTTTTGGGTGTATTTATTTTGCATTAAGGGTCCTGCTTTTCTTCGTGTCTACAACTATACTCTCTCTTCCATATGAAAGAGCAAATCATTAGGGAATTAGAGGCTATCATTTATACAGAGATTACAGAATCCCATATATTATATTGCAATATATTATATTATAATATATTACGTTACATCCATTTATATATATTGATACACATATATGTATTATATTGAACTTGGTAGCGATGATCCTGTCACAAACCACAGTCTGTCTTCTCAATGTTTAAATTGAATCCTCATAGCTTGGGTGTGGTTAATATGCTGTTTCCAAATATGTGGTTTAGTGTCGTTTTGTGTGGGCTGGGTGACTTCTTCACCAGTTTGTGGATTTGCAGTCTTGAAGGACTGGTAGGCACTTGGACTGCCTTGAAATAAGCATCTGAAGTAATTGAGGGGAGGGTATCATGATGGCATAAATAGTGTCCCTTTAAATCACAATAGCTGTATGGTTTTAGGTTTGTGTTAGTTTACTTTATCTGTTTCCATACAGTGACATGTTGTTTTATGGAATGTTCAGTTATGTTGCAAGCTTGGTGTGGTCCAACTACGCGGTTCCTCTGAGCTGTGTTAGATGTGTGTGTAACAGTTATTTAGACTAATGTGTTCTGTTGAGTGATGTAATTTTTCATTATCATTACCTATTATGGTTAATACTATTGGAAGCTCATTGATTCCCAACTAAAGGGAAAGTGTGAGTTTTTTTTGGATATGTACTCAGTATGCTTTCTTTTGTGTATTTTGGATGTTGTGTGTTGTTTCCTAGTAGAAGGTGCTGTTGTGATCACAGTGACATTCAAGTACCTGTCACATCTGCACAGCTCTGCAGTCATGCTCCGCCTGACATGGAAGCCTATAGATGGAAAGCTAGTCAGCATTTCAGAAAGTGACTTGTTTACTTTTCAGTCCACGGTGCTGTACCAGGCAATAGGCATTTAGACCAGAATGCTTAGGACACCTCACCCGATGACGCTACTGGCAGAGATAAGTCTCAGGATGTGTGTAGGAATTTGTCAAGCAAAAATATCTTGACTATTCAGGAATGATTGATTCCTTTGAGTCCTCTATGTAGCAATTACATCTCCCACCACTACCCCACCAAGTACCTGCAAAAGGGACTGAGGTCTCCTTGTCAAGAGGCGTACTACCTGAATGCCCTTTTGTAAATAACGCGCTACTGAAATATCGCAAATATTGACTGCCAGAATACCAAATTATTGTGAGGGGAAGTATATATTGCTAAGTATATGATTATTATACTTAATTCCACATATATGGATCATGACAATTTACATGTATTCAAGGTTCATAGACATGGTGTTCAGAATAATACTTATTTATATACATACTTTCATAATATTTTGGTCAACATTTAGGGTATGAAATTTAGGTTGCTAGTCAGTTTTGTGCCCTGACATACAAACCGCCAGTAGCAGGTTTTCCTGCTCAGACAGCTCGGCACATTACCGTCTCCTAACTGTATGAGGCTCAGGTCTGGAATTTAATGATGTAGATCATTTTTTAAGATCCACACAGGAAATCCAGGAGTGGATTTTAGATACAGAACCTGGACTAGTTTTCTGGTTTTGGATGCTGTGTTGGCCTCTAGTGTCTAGTGAGGGCCAGTCCAGAGGAAGCTGGCAACTACCCTGCATGGCCCTTACTGGGAGTGGGACTGGGAATCAAAAGCAGCCCTTGCTAAAATGTTAAAAATAGCCCACTCTCTTCCTCCCTCATTCTCTCCTTCTTACCATCCATCGCTTCTTTGTCTCCTTCACTCCTCTCTCTCTTCTTCCTCTCTTACTCTTCTATCTCTTTCCTGAAGCCCCCACTGTGCCTGCTGCAGTTAACCTCTGGGGTCTGGAGAAAGAGATGTTGGTGATGGCAGTGATCTTAGGCCTTCTAAAACCAGCATTCAATGGCTCCAACCAACTGGGGGAATGCCAGATTCCATAAATGACCAGTCTGGCAGTGAACCTCACTTTTGAGGTCTTTTTGGATCTCTTAAAAAATATTCCATGAAGTCTTTTGTGGGATTAAAACAAAGGACCCTGTTTGCCTGGAGCTTAGCAGTATTTAAAGAGCTCTACACGAAAAGCATGACTTCCCTCGGAAAGCCCACTGTCAGGGATCCACTGGGTAGTACTGAGAACTACAAGTTGCAAAAGGAGTAGTAGAGGCGTACAGGTGCATGGCAAATGTCCACGTCCCTTCTTCTGACTGCCCCATTCTGCTTCTTGGCTGCAGAATCAATGAAATAACCATTCTGGCAAAAGAGGGAGGACTATTCTATCAAAGCTCCACCGCTCATAAGTTTTCATAATTACATGCTTGCCAAAAGGGAGAAAAGCAGAGAAAGGACAAAGAAGGAGAACGAAAAACCTAAGAAAACAGTAACAAAGGGAAAACAGAAATGAAAAAGAACCTGCAAGAGTGAGATGTAGACACAGGAATTGCATGGTAGAGGAAGAAAGAGACACAAGGTAGCATCAAGTCTGGGCAACCTTGGTATTCAGTAAAATCGGCTTTAAGCCCAAGTACTTATGTGTGAAGTGTGGGTGTGAGGCCAGAGTTAACCCCTAGCGCTAGCCTGGTGCGGGAGGGGGGAGATCAAGTCATGGGGCAAGGAAAGATGCAGCCTGGGAAAATGTGAGTTGGACTCAGTGATCCTGATTACAGTTTTCCATTTAATCCAGTTTTTGCCACTAACTCTTTTTTTGTCAGAAAAACGATTATCACTTGGGTATAAGCGGCACCCACAACAGGAGTTTGCCACCATATCTTGCACATCAACTGGGTGAAATCATGCCCAAATTGCATTTATGTAAGGTGAAGGGGCTAGTGCCCCCTCCCCTTTCATAATTATGCTGGGTCCCAGGTATGGGTCCCCCAGGGCTGTAAATGGCTCAGTCAGGGGGCTGAACCCACTTCCCCTTTTCAAAATTTGGCAAGGCCTGTGAGATGTGGCCCCAGGGCCGAAATTAGCCACAGTATGTATTTTGATTGACCCCCGGGCCTCGGCTCACCTGACGACCATTATAATTAAAAAATTAATGCTGACTGGCATTTTTTCTGCAATCCTGCAACATTACTGTGGATCACGGCAAAAACACACATTTTTAAAAAGGGGGCCCTAGCTTGTCCACTCATTGTTTATTTTTAAAATATTTTCATGACAGGGTAATAAGTCCCCGAGTCCCTTAATCGCCGCAGCAACATTTGCTTTCATGTTGCAGCCAGTCAGTCAGAGCCCTCCCATCCACAAGATCCTCACTCCTGCAGGAGTGAGGTGATGCAAGGCGAAATAGAAACCTAGCTCTATTTTTTTAAAGTTGTGCTTGATGGACTCTCCCGAGCATCTTGCGAACTCAACCATCCAGATATACAAATATTTTTCAGCCTTCATTTCTCCTGGATGGATTTACAACTAATCACAATAAACACACTTTCTAGACCAAGATCTATCTTTCTGCCAAATGTGCAGCTGTTTTGGCTGTAGCACATTTCAAATATCCCTATGGAAATTGCATGGGGAATTGGCATTTTGGGCCTGCCCCCCTTTTTCTCGGCCTCTGCTTGATCTATCACCCTAAAACCCTAAAACCTCATGAAGGAGCTGAGCAACAAGGAGCACTTTTTTGGAAAGTTTCATGCAAATTCGTCAAACTGCGCCACAGTTATTAGCAAACCAAATAAAAAATTTCCTATGGAAACAACATCATCCTCGTTATCACTACTTAGTAGTGACCACCACTGCGTTTAAAAAAAAAAATATATAGATATACACACACACACACATATATATATGTGTATATATATATATATACACACACATACATACATATATATATATATATATATATATATATATATATAATCCCAGAGCGCATACAGACGACTCGAGAGAAAGTGGAGAAGCAGTAAAAGCCCAACAGACCACAAAGGCTTTAAGGACGCCGTCACAACACACCACCGACTCATCAGAGCATCTAGAAAATCGGCCATTCAGGAGAGAATCAGCACTAACACACACAACAGCAAGGAACTCGTCATCATAGTCAAGGAATTCACAAAACCTGGCATGGACTACACCGACATCCCGCCCTCCCAGGACCTCTGCAATAACCTTGCCATGTTCTTCCACTGGAAGATACAAGACATCTATGAGGGATTCAGAAGCAAAGGCCTCCTCCCCCCGCCCACCAGCTCCACCAAGGACTCCAACCAATTACGAACCACTGGACCCTCCTCATCCCGGAAGACACCCTGAAGCTCACAAACACCATACTCTCTGGGGCACCCTCAGACCCATTCCCCCACCACATCTTTAATCGAGCCTGCACCACCATGGCACCTGAACCATGCAATGCCATCAACCGCTCCATTGAGACTGCGACCTTCCATGACTCCTGGAAACACGCAGCTATAAATCCACTACTGAAGAAGCCCACCGCAGACCCAACGGATTTGGCCGATCTCACTGCTCCCTTTTCCAGCAAAGGTAATTGAGAGAGTGATCAATGCACATCTTACTGACTTCATCGAGACCAACTACATCCTCGACCCCTCCCAGTCCGGATTCAGGAGCAACCATAGCACTGAAACCACACTCTTATCAACCACGGATGACATCCGCATCTTTTGGACCACAGCAAGACAGCAGCCCTCCTCCTCCTCAACCTCTCCGCCACCTTCAACACCGTCTCTCACACCACCTTGTGCACCAGACTACACGATGCCGGCATCCACGGCAAAGCCCTGTGGTGGATCAGATCCTTCCTCACTGGGCAAATCCAGAGAGCCAGACTCTCACCCTTCACCTTAATGCTGACAGAAACCAGATGCGTAGCCCCATACTCTTCAACCTCTACATGACCCCGCTCACCAAAATTATCAGACACCACAGGTTCAACATCTTCTCATACACCAACGAAACACAGATCATTCCCTCCCTCACCGACAAACCATCAACAGCCAAAGAGAAATTTCACAACTGCATGAAG
Organism: Pleurodeles waltl; assembly: GCF_031143425.1. Taxonomy (NCBI): domain Eukaryota; kingdom Metazoa; phylum Chordata; class Amphibia; order Caudata; family Salamandridae; genus Pleurodeles; species Pleurodeles waltl. Next base: position 737,799,137 of record NC_090450.1, on the reverse strand, counting down.
GCAGTCGCCAAATGGATGAGAGACAGCTGCCTCAAGCTCAACTCGGACAAGATGGAGATCGTCAGACTGGGCCTCACCATCACTGCCTGGGACTTCTCCTGATGGCCTAGCTCCTTCGGAACTTCCCCCTCTCCTACTGAACATACACGCAACCTCGTTATCATCCTCGACTCTACACTTTCCATGACCTGTCAAGTCAACACCATTGCATCCGCATGCTTCCACACTCTCCCCCTACTTTGGAAGATATTCAAGTAGATACCCATTGACGCAAGAAGGACAGCCACCCACGCACTCGTCAGCAGTAAACTTGACTACGGCAATGCTCTCTATGCCGGAATCACAAGAAACTCCAAACTAGACTTCAGGGAATACAGAATACCGTGGCCAGACTGATTCTGGACATCCCCCTCCACAGCCACATCTCCGCCCACCTGAGAGACCTACACTGGCTCCCCATCAACAAATGCATCACTTTCAAGCTCCTGATACACACATACAAGATCCTTCACAACATTGGACCTGACTTCCTCAATCACCGCCTCTCCTTTTACACGCCCTCCAGACAACTACGCTCTGCCCAACTGGCCCTCGCCACCATCCCCAGGATCAGGAAGAACACGGCCAGAGGAAGATCCTTCTCCTACCTCACCATGCAGGCCTGGAACACGATGACACTCCACATCAGGCAGTCCCCGGGCTGGGTTAGTTCAGGAAGGACCTGAAGACCTGGCTCTTCGACTGACCCACGTCCCCCTGCGCCTTTAGACCCCCTGGGTGATAAGATTATAAATGCTAATTGATTGATCAATTGAGTCACTTTAGCTGCTATGTGGAAAGTTTTCAGGGTGAGTCGTCAAGTCGGAGGCTGAGAAAAAAAGGGGGTTTTCTACATGCAATATCCTATAAGGATTTTAGACATGACTACAGCCCAAGCCGCTGGCCAAAATTACACCAAATTTAGCAGAAAGCTAGCTCTTGGTCCAGAAAGAGCCATTTTTGTTATATGGTGCAAATTCATTAATTAATTCTGGAGTTCTTAAAGGGATTTTTTTTTTTACATTTAGCATAGCGGGTCCTTTGCTGATCCAACCGCTGAGGATCTGGGCGAAAAGCAAGGCCCTGATTGGCTGACCACAACCTGAGAGGAAAGTTGTGGCCACCATTTTCTTTCTCACATCAGTCCGGGGGGGGGGGTAAGGAAAAACATACAAAAAATTACATAAGTGGTCAGGTTACAGGTATCCTGACCCCATAGGAGAAAAGGGGGTCCCTGAGGGACCCCTTCTGGGAAAAATAGGCCCAAATTCTTTTTTAGCTGATCTGAAAATCTCTGGATCCTGAGCGGGGCTCATCATGGCCCCACATGTAAACTCACGAAGGATCCATGGATCCAGAAAACAATGGGCAACAACCTACTCACACACCATAACGTACTGTGCATGGTCAAACGCCATGCGTGGAGTTGGGTGCGTGCGGGGTGGGGGTGTTGGTCGCCTACCCTGCAGCAGTTGTTGTATTAAAGTGCGGTAATTAAATATTACTTTATGTTAAAAAAAAACATGGAAATTCACTGAAAAAAACAAAGGTTACTGGGACGTTATAGTTAGGTTGATGCTTTACCCACACAAAACAGAAATGCAGCACTTATGGTTCTACTTGTAGTTATACTTATCTGAAGAAACGATAACTCGTGCCGTTAAGTAACTTTAGACCATGAGTTATAGTTTCTTAACTTAAGTATAACAATAAGTATAACTGCTGAATTTGCTTTGGTTTTGTGTGGGAGTAAAGCGTCAACCTAACTATAACATACCTGTGACCTTTGTTTTTTTCAGTGGAAAAAATATATTTCAAAACCGTCACCTCCATCTGCGGGGGACCCCAACCGTGCATGGCGGCTTCACATGGAATGGACGGAGCATCCTGCCTTTTAAATCAACAGTCACAGAAAAATTGAAGCCCAAGTTCAGAGTAATTCCAGGCATTTATTCAAAATGTCAAATGGCTTACGCAAATCAAATCCTGACGTGTTTCAGCAAGTGTGTCTTGATCACAGGAAAAGGTTTGAAATAATGAAGTTCAGGTGCTTTTAAGCTTGTGAGTCATGTGATACCATACTATCAGCATACATGTCCCTTAGTGCACCAAACTTGTTGTAACATTCTATGTTTGCACTTCCATATAATATCATTTTCATAGTTGTTAATAACATCACTTCAACATTGCTTGTTAGCCTTTGACATCACAGTCCTAATCATTTTTGGGGCACATATGATTCAAATTCAAAGTGGCAACATGCATTTGTACTTCTTATATTTCAACTCAGTCTTCTAACCTCAAGAGAGTTACTGCTGCCTTCCTTTTCTTTATAAAGTCGGGAAACTGAACATGCTGAGAGAGAGTTAAGTAATCTCTCCCTCGTCCCTTTCTTGCATCCATGACAATATAAGTATGTGCGGTTAATACCGTGTCAAGCTAGCAAGCAGGTCATGCCCCCCATCATAAATTTCTAAAGAGTCATTTCCATTTCACCTTCATATTCACTGAAAAAACAAAGGTTACAGGGACGTTATAGTTAGTGTTAGAAATGGGGTCTGCGGCAGCCAGTTTACACTCTCTCCAAGCAGGGACCCGCACTCTAGCCAGGGTAGAGAGATACACACCTAGGATAACCCCTGCTCACCCCCTTGGTAGCTTGGCACAAGCAGTCAGGCTTTTCTCAGAGGCAATGTGTAAAGTATTTGTACCAACACACACAGCAACACAGTGAAAACACCACAAAATCACTTCAATACCAGTTTAGAAAAATAGACAATATTTATCTGAGTAAAACAAGACCGAAACTACAAAAATAGAACATATATAAGCAAAGTTATGAATTTTCAAACATTAAACTTGAATATAGCACTTAGAAACACAAATGCTTCAATTTGGTGTTATCACGGCATCCTGACGGAGTCGTTCCCAACGATCCGAGGTCAGTGGTGCCGGTCACGGAGTCGCTCGGACCACCAGGTACAGTACCTTTTGAAAGTGAGTAAATAAGCTGGTGCACAGAGTCGGGGAAGTGAGGCGCTGCTGGATCCGGTGCAGCACTGGATCGGGTGCTGTGGAGCAGTGGAACAGAGGCGTCGATGCGAAGCGTCGGGCCCTTGCTACAGAGCAGTGGAGAAGCGTTGGTTTATTATGCGCCGGCGGGGTCAATGTCTGGAGTGTCAAGACGCGGTGGGGTGACCTCATGGGGTCGCAGTCATGCCACGGGGCTGCAGGCTCCGTGGTGGAGTCGGGTGTCACAGACAACGGAGACACAACACTTGGGACTCACGCCCTAAGGTAACTATTACTTGCACCCTTGCCTTGCACAGTTTTCTTATCAATAATGTTATTGCAAACGTTGCAGAAAGATGCCATACAAGATCTCTTCACTGACATAATATGTGGAGTAATTAGCTGTGCATGGCGAAGGCGCAAGTTATAATTACCTTAGGGCCCGAGTTATAGTTACTTGAAAGAACTCTAACTATAAACTGCTGAATTTCTATGGTTTTGTACGAGTAAATTCAGAACCTAACTATAACGTCCTTGTAACCTTTGTTTTTTTGAGTGAATTTCTATGTTTAATTTAATGTAAAGTAATTTTAATTACTTGCAGCCAGGCCTTTATAACCACCCAATCCCGTGCCATGCATGTCCTTTAGCCACAGGGCCTGTGTCCGTCAGTGGATGTGTGAGTGGGTGCGTGAGTGTCTGAGTGGGTCTGAAAGTGGGTGTGTGAGCCCATGAGTGGATCTGAGTGCGTGCATGAGTGTCTGAGTAGGTGTGTGAGTGGGCGCCTGAGCCTCTGAGTTCATGTCTGAGTGAATGAATTAGTGAATGAATTAGTCTGTTTTTCTTTCAGATTTTTCCATAATCACGAATATTTTTTAAATAATTCACGGAAATTCGCAAAAAATAGTGTATTTTCACAAATATTGTGCGCCGTGATGCACAATTATGCACAATTATATTGAACCTATAATTTGCCCCTAAAACACGCCTATATCACACCCCTGGAGATAGCAGGGTACCTTCACCCTGACCCCTTATGCCACAGTCAATTAGAATTTTCACCCCAGGGACCATGTCCCGTGACATAAAACAGTGGTTGCAACTTTCTAGTCAAGTTGCGGTTAGCCAATTACAGCGCCTCTTTTTGCAAGTGTATTTGTGAAAATTTGCGAATTATTTTTGAAATAATCACGAAATATTCACAGCCAGAGATATAGAAATTTATTAACCCTTAAATATCTCCTAAACTACTGAACAGATTTACATCAAACAATAAAAAGCAGAATCTGCGTAGCAACAGCTAGCTTTCTGCCCAATTTGGTGTAATTTCGTCCAGCGGTTCGGGCTGTAGACGTGTTGACAGGGGTTATATGTCGGAACCACGGGTGCCTAAACCACCCGTGGCTCAACAATGAGGTCGGAACAACGACCTCGTTCGAAACACTAATGCCTTTACCACAATGTGTTTACAACGATTTTACCGTTGTAAATGCATTCCTGGTAAAGGCATTACCAATCAGCATGCACGACCCAGCATGCTTCCACCCCAGCCCCCCACTCTACCCCACCCCACCCCTTAAACCTAAACCCTGACCCCCCCTCAACTCTAATCACCTCAGCCCCCCACCCCACCCCAAAAACTAAAAATACTCAGAGTCCCCACCCCCGCCCCTAATACCTAAACCCTGCCCCCCAAACCCTGATCACCCCCAGCCCCCGCCCCCCAAAACAGCCCCAGTCCCAGCCCAATTTATCTCCTCCTTCACCGCGTCCACTCCGACTCCCTTCTGTACCTTAACCACGCATGTACGCGCGCCTGATCGCCACCCACTGGAAGGCCCCAAATGCCCCTCCTCACTCCACCTGGCTGAGAGATTTACATAGTTGCGCAATAGCAGAGGCTCAAACACTTAGACAACTGCAACTTAAGGGACAGATACAGGAAAGCGCTGCAAGCTGGGATATGTTCGTAGTAAAAATAGAGTCCAGAGATGACAAGTACCCTCCCTGAGACGCCCAAAGTAATGTACGTCCGTTAGTGGACCCCCTGCCCGATACTCAGCAAACACAATACCTGCCTCCTCACCCCTCTCCCTTCCTTTCGCTATGCACTAATAGGCTGACAGGATATCATCACATTCAACCAAAGCATAAAGGACATGGAGCCGAATCCTAAGGCATACTGCAACACCACGCTCGCGCACCACTAATCTTCTGGCCCTGATCCGATACCACTAACTATCCACGCCAAGCAAACACAAAAGATAGTTACCTTTTGCACCTATACTGCCTAACGTAAACATCATTACCTCTGACACTGACATATAGACCTACGCATATTGTTTGTCAAGACTAGTATTGAAAGTTACACAATGTTAAGTTATACGCCAGTACGCTAAAAAGAACCTGTATTATACACAAACTACTAATACGCACGGATATACATGAGTAGAAAAGTTGTGTATTCTCTCGCCAAGTTAAGTGGAATGTACTGCAGCTCTTGTATTATGTTTTGAATAACGTTGAATAAACAGATTTAAAAAAAAAAAAAAACACGCATGTACGTTGTTCAGACATGCGTGGTTAAGGTACCGAAACCAGGGAGTCGTGGAAAACGAAAGCATTGTTTCGCTTTTGTTTTTCACAACCTCGTGGTTCCGGACTGGTTCTTCCAGTGTTTCCCGTTGACAGGTCCTATAGGAATTAACATGGAAAACGCAACATTTTTTAACCTCCTTTTTGGACATTTATTTATTTACATCAGCATCCTACTCAGTTTGTGAACAGCCATTTTAACCATTTAGTGACCCAGGTAGAATTATTGCTAGAACACAAATTTAGTTGTACACGGTTTTGTGTTCTCAAAGGTCCACGAGGGAATCTGTCATGAGAACCCATGTTTGTCAGTCAACTATCCTTTTGTCTATTATAACTATCGATGCCAAACAACTATGCCTTATGGCTTTTGATTTCCAGCCCTCGAACCAAGTAACACTAGATGGGGATCAATAATTTGTTTAAACTGTCTTTGCTTCTTTCTGTTATAACTCCGCTACTGTGGGCAAAGCCAGACTTAGACTCTCCTCTTTTTGCTAATGATACTTTCCACTCTTCGAATACCAACGTGTTCCTCTCACCACGTATAACGTTGAACAGATAGCAAGGAGAAACCTAAAACAGGTTGATACTGACCTATTTTGGTTACCTTTTACGACATTTCTTTCCTCACACTAAACTCAGTGCTTAATTTGTGCTCGTTGTTTCCGGTGCTGAGCACCGGCACTTATTTTTTAGGGCCGGCGTTTATTCTTCGGCCTCAAGCATTTGCTGAGAGCAAAAGACACATATGGGAAACGGATGAAGGGAAAAACGAAAAAGCGTCATAAAGGGAGAAAGTAGAAAGCTGCAAGAGTGAGCAGAAGGGGCTGGGAGTGGCTATATATGGATTGAAGAGGCCGAGATGGCTTCAGGATTACACTGCCGCAGTTCTCCATGTTCACACATCTAATTGCAGTAGCTGCATGTTTAAGAGGAAGGCTTTGGGGACCGGCAGCTTTTTATTTAGAAATTAAGCACAGACTAAACTCCTACTCTTCCTATTGCTGAACTTTAAATAATATGATTCCTATTTTTCCTTAATTTGCTTGACTCCTCTTCTCTTGGGCTCTTCATCTTCTTTCTGTTTCTCTTGATCTTATTTCTTCCTTTTTTAATACAGAAATCCTTTCCTTCTAAATGAGTGTATGCAGTTCTTTGTAATATTTTATTATATATGAGTGTGATATTGGCTCTATATACAGTGCGGAATTGTAATGTTTAAGCAAGTGGTGATGAGGGGACTCCACAAACACACACACACACACATACACTCACACACACCCACACTCACACACACCCATCTGCATGCACACTCATACATTCTCAAGCATGCCCACATACACCCACCATTCATAAGCTCACACACACACACACACCAATTCACTGCACGCATGAATGCACTAATACACTGCATACTTTTATATTTACACACATGCATACACACACTAAACTTTAAAAAAAGGGAAAACTTACTGGGCTGCAGTGGTGATCTCGGGTGGCTGAAGGAAAGCCTTTGAGGTTCCTGGAGGGTTGGGACGGCTCCCTTCTCTTATTGGCTGACTTTGATACGGATCAGCCAATGAGAGGAGGCAGAAGTCCCTTACTTGTCACAGAGTGGGATTTGGTCACTGAAAGTTGCCGACCCCATCCCACTCTCTGACAAGCCTCATTGTTGGACTCTGATCCATGGGCACTTCAGGCCTCAAAACTGAAGCTCTCAAGTCGAAGTGTATCAGCAATGTGCCTTCTCATCATGAGGGGTAGGATTTTGAAACGTTTTGCTGGGCTTACGGGGTCAAGCCCACAGGCCTATAATACCCTCAGCCTGGCAAAGTTCAGCTTAGGCAGCGAGGGGCCTGTGCATTTAGTGCATGTAAAGTGCCTAGCTACCTCAAGTGAACATGAAGAGTGTCTGTCAGGCTGACATTTGCTCAGTGTGCCAGACACTCTTTGTATTTGCAAAAGGAGACGGAGTTGCTCTGCCTTTAAGGATGTGCCAGGCCTGGTATATTTCAATTTTGTTTTCAAAATAAAAATTATTATTAAACAAAAAACAGGCTAAGTCTTCTGGAACATAAACCAGACTCAAAATCAGCCCCTGTATTTTGCAAAGTCTAGCATAAACAACAGATGGCCAACATCACCAAACCCATTCTACCCTCTTCACCAACCATCAAATAATGTCTGTCTTGTAGGTTTATGCACAATTGCAGACAGTCCACTAGCACATGCGAGTGTGCACACACAGACACACACATGTTTAGCTGGCTTCTGTTTGCTGTTAAGCATATCATATCCCACCATCAGGATGAGGAAGCAGAAAGGCCAATGGGATACACACAGGGAATTGTAGGAGCAGTAATCTCTCATCTCATGAAAATATTGGGGCTTTCAATAATGTGGTTTTATCATCCTAAAATTACAGGTGGACTGACATTAGCATCTCTCTGAAAGGGGGCTCAAACGGAAACACAGGCTACGTAGACAAAATTTGCACGTAATCCAAACGTGATGCTGTATAGGTAATAATCCCAGTAGCGGTAGTGGCATGCAATCACACGGCTAAAAGGGACCCCCTAACTAGGTCAGTCTTGGGTATGTAATTTCAGGGTACTGAAGGCATTTTGTTTCCCAGCTGTCATTGTTATTTTGGAAACTATATCAACAAACCTTTGGCATATACATAAAATACATATGGTTTCCCTATGTCTTCAAGGGCAGAAATTGTGTATTAAATAGTTCAGAAGAGCGGTGAATCTCGGAAGGCCCCACATGGCATTGGAGTATCACTTTACAAGAATAACCCACTCTGTGCCGTGTGAACTCTACCAAGATGGAGGCATCTTAAACTCTCCCCTTCTAGGTCATCAGCACATACCATAGCATTTAATCTATCATGAGTACAACTTGTTGCATAGACTGCAGACACGAGGGATGAGTTCAACTGGTCTATTTTCAGGCGGAGGAGGTGGCAGAGGCTATGCTGGATAGAGAAGTTACTTCTACTTGTTAAAGGGTGATTGCGCCAGTGAGTCACTCTCAGGTTGCAAAGGGCATGGCAAGCAGTAATGAATGTTGCCTCTTATGTTATTTGGTGTCTCAAAATATTATTTTTTTATGTGAAAGTCCAACTATATGTGTGCATCGTGGGCTTTCTGCATGCATCCATCTGATCTGTTCTTGTTTCTGTACAGTAACAGTAAACACATTATGTTTTGTGAATTCTACATCCATGCAGTTATATGGAATGCCAATTTACTTTTTCTATGATTTCCCATAGGCCAGCAAGACGTGCTCTTCCTCGGGATGGTAAGAGACGGGTCTTCATTATAGAGGACCCTGCAGGTCTTCAGCAACCCCGGTGACAACTGCTGCTTGAGCACTTACAGTATGCCTCAGCGGTGTGTCCCCTCTGGAGATCTGGATGGAAAATCCCAAAGCTGTGCAACCTGTTGCCCGCCTCGCTCCTCAGCTCTGGATTAGCTCGCCATGGGAGGATGCTTCTCCAAGCCCAAGCCAGGTAATGTTCTCCTGGTGGGGGGGTTGCCTTCAGGAACTAGGTCACACACATGTGCGTGCTGTGTGGGGTGACGGCTCTGCGAATCGTTATTTCTGCTGCTCTGCCATGGCTGGATTAAAGAACCCAGCAGGTTCTGGCTAATCCATGGAAAAAAGCATTCCTTCTCAATACCTCCCCCAGCATGCATGCAGCTCATTGTACGTGAAAACAGCTAACACATCGGAGAGCAGAACCAGCTGGAGTCCTTTTAAAGGCGCCATTAGGTGAATGATGTCACAGTACGTCTCAAAACACAAGTTGACATCTTCAAACAAGAGAACTTTTTAGAATGCTTATTGTTGGTGATTGCTAATGATGTAGGGCTGAGGAAAGTGAATTGTTTTTTTCTCTTCATGAGATGGCTTCTTTAGCCTCGGCCAAAAAGAGTGAGTCCTCAGGTCTATGTGAGAATCACTATCTGCTCACCCCATGTTTGTGGAGCAGAGTGAGGTCTGAGGTCACCAAAACATTTGGGGCCTAATTACTGGCAGATGGGATACTCTGTTCCATACGTGAAATGGATATCCTGTCCGCCGTTTTACAAGTTCCATAGGATATGATGAAACGTGTAATACAGTGGACGGAATATCCATCACATTTGTAGCGGAGCATCCCATCCGCCAAGGTCGTAAGGACCTTGGTGTGTGATATCATGACGAACTGGAGTGCTATGTACATGCCTAGCTACTACAGTGCATAAGTGTGACTGGCTTCTGTGTGGCATAATGACCTGAGCTAATGAGTCTGGATATAAACCGTCACAGGAACACTTTTGATTCTTATGGGACGGCTCAGGTTGGCAGAGAGCCACAATCAGTACTTAATTTATGCCAGAGGTTGCAGGTGGTGGCCTTGATGCTATTTTTTTGCAGACCAGGACTTATTTTTCATCCTCAGGCTTTGACAGGGATTAAAATAGAAAAGGGTGTTAAAGGGAGAAAGAATGAGTAAAAGAAAGATGGGAAAACAGCGAAAAGAGAGCAACCAGAGATGAAAAAGAATCTGCAAGAGTGTTATATAGAATGAGCAGATATAGGGTGGAAAAAAGTGGCATGAGGTGAAATCAACACGTCTCAGTATTCAGTAACCTTGGAACTCCGAAGGAGAGCTTTGGGCCCTTGCACCTATTTTATTTATTTATTTATTTATTTATTGCAATTTAAGCACTAGCCATATGTACTGTTAATGTATCCCGCTGCATTGTATTTAATTGTTTCTGATCATGGTTAAGCTAGTGGGTGATCACACACAAGTAGGATTTGTGGCATCTTTGTAACAGGAAGAGGCAAGTGTCAAAAAGAGGGAACATCAAACCACAGATCTGCATGGTGTGTATCAGAAGAAATGTCCTGTTATACAAAAAGTTTTATAGGTTGCAAAGTCTCTGATTCACTAAATCAGAGAGATTGCGGCCATTAAAAAGCATTTTTGTATTTTCTATACACATTTACTGATTCAAAAAAGGCTTTCTGAATCAATAAATTGTTTTAGAGGTAGATTACAAATTGCTAGGGGAGTGTTGTGGCTGTCCCTTCTAAATTGTGATTCGTACTCGGATGCATCAATGGTTTGCAACTGTAATTTAAGTCGCAAACTATTGATCAGTTACTGACTCCCAAATTAGACTGGTAACTGATTCACAAGGGGGAATGTTGAAGAAAGTTTCAGTGAGAGTAGGCAGTGTTCCGGGGGACCACTCCAAGTCTCTGTTATTTTTTTTAAACAATTTTTTTTAAACAGTAAGGGACTCATTATGAGTTTGGCGGGCAACAGAGGCTGCCCGCCAAACTCCTTAGGTCGGAAGACTGCCACACCGGTCTTCCGCCTGCTGGCCCTATTATGAGTTTCCCACTGGGCCAGCAGGCGGAAACAGTGGAAAACTCAGCACAACATTGCAGCCGGCTCGATTACGAGCCAGCGTCAATGTTGTGGTGTGTTGGGTGCGACTGTAAATCAGGCAGAGAAAAGCACGACGGGGCTGTGCATGGGGGGCCCTGCACTGCCCTTGCCAAGTGCATGTGCAGTGCATGGGCCCCTATGGGGCCCCCAGCACCCCGTCTCCGCCAGCTTTGCTATTGCGGTGGAACCACCATGTAAAAGCTGGCGGACACGGGAGTGGTAATCCCCAGGGCAGCGTTGCTTGCAGTGCTGCCCTGGTGGATTAAGACTGCAGGTGTCACCAGGCCGTCGGTGGGCCTAAAAGTGTCAGTGCCGGCAGTCTAACCGTGGTGCTTTTGCCACGGTCATAATGTGGAGGCCAGACCGCTGCATTGGCGGCAGTCCAACTGCCACCGCAGCCCTGGCGGTCTCATGACTGACAGGGTTATAATAAAGGCCTGAGTCTTTTCCTTAAAAAAAATGTGCTTCATCCATAAAAACAACTTTATTTAAACACAATCACAGACACAGTGGCCTTGCAGGCCACCATCCCTGTGATTGTAGCCAATCACATGGAGATGCAAATTGCAACCTATCTAAGAATATTTAGGCAGGCCGTTCAGTGAGACCCTCCAACTCAGTAATTTGTGAACTGACCTATTTGTACATATGTCGGTTTGCAAGATAGGAATACATTCACAAAACGCTGGTGAGCAAATTGCAACCACTTTTTTTGTGAATTTTATCTTTGTACATCGGGCCCCTAGTTCCTTCTCTGGCACAAGGTCTTCTCTTTTCACCATGACTTGGAAGTGACACCTTCTAATGCCCTGGCAATATTGAACTTGCTACAATGGAGATATGTTAATTTTCTTAAATAAAATGACCTGCTGTTTTGACAGCTGATCACCCACATTCAAGTGTTGTGTTCAACAAAACGGAATATGGGTCCTAAGGTGTTTTGTTTTATATAAATAAGGCTCTCATTTACAGCTAGATATTTTTCAAATCAGAAAACCTTAGCAAAAATATTTAGCGAACTAGAGAAACTTTGAAAGTAGAATATTTATTTGTCTATCACTCATAGCGATCATTTCATGGTGCTAATGTTCACCATTAGCATTTTCTCTGATTAGGGACTGTTTATGTTTACAAGTCATCAGAAATTCTGTCAAAAGGTTGAAATTAAAATTGAAGAGCGGCAAATTTGAATCATAAAGTCAAGCTTATATAGTTCTTATTTCAGAACTGGGGAGGGTTTGACTGGAGTCTGTAAGGTAGAAGAGCAAATTTGTGGCTCTTCCTACTAAGTCCAAGTTCAGGCCTGGCAAGGGCAGTTACATGACATTTTGCTGCCTTAAACAAGTTGCAGTTTTTTTCCACACGGCTCCCCCTTTATTAGGTCCCGCTTACTAGACAGCTTTTAACTGATTGTGGTCCATACAAAAAAACTTACAGTGGGCTTAACAAAAACACGGAAACGGAAACAAAAATATTGTGCGGATAGAATATTTTTCAAAACTATTAAGGACCAAAATATTGAGAAGGTAGGAGCAAATATGTAAGTATAGATTTACTGTTCTTAAGTCCACATCTACGTACTTTGAAGATATATACATGTATATGCTGTTATATATAGTAAAACCTTGCATACCTGTAGAGACTTTCCTTCACAATATTTTTGTCCTTGATATTCTTGACACAATATTTTGTCCCACGATATTTTTGTTTCAGATATCATTTCTAAACACTGCTTACTATTGGAGGGCTTTATTGTCTCTCTTTTTTACTTGCTTCTTATTTGATGGCTTACCGTTCTCTTCTTGTTTTAGTTTCTCCTATGGAGCATACCTTCTTTACCACCCTTTTGACTGGCTGACTCTTATCCTTCTGCTGCCTTTTTCTTTTTCGTGAATTACTCCATTCATTACTGGGTCACTTTGCACTACAAAAAATGACTTTTGTGCGACACCATTTTTCCCTCTCGTCCACCACCCACTCCCTGTTGCTTCTCCCCACCCGCTCCCTTGTGCACCTCTCTAACTATCATTGTTCTTTAATTTGTTTTTACTTTCATTTTGTTCGGGAAGGCCCACAGCTGCCATTTGCTACTGAGCCATTCTGCATTAAAAAAAAATTGCCGGTCCATGCCATATCCTCCACCTTGGATTGGTAAATGGGAAAAAAATATGGTGCCTGCATCATTACATAGACATATGCATATATGGTGATGTATGCATGTACATATGTCATCACACATGCACACATGTGGACTGGCATAGCTGCCAGCAGAAGTCATATCATTGTGCATTTTATTTTTTCTCCATCTTTTTTGGCGATGCTGTCCATCCAGCATCAGCCATAGGCATTAGCAAGCCAATTGGACAACAAGGCAAAACCTAGTGGTTTTGCCAATGCTTGGTTTTATCACGTGTGCCACTTCATCCTACAGCAAAACACTGCAGGGCTAGATGATGAAGTGCTTTTGATGCTTCCTATCAAGTAGTGCTATAGGAATTTGTCTGTGTGACCTATGTACAAAAACCTCCCGGCTATACGAAACTGGAGGATTAGTGCCACTGGTGGGTGAGATGGTGGGGTAGCTTAAAAATACTCAGAGGGTGTATATAGTTGATCTTCTGCAAGTTTGGAAGGAAACATATTTTCACTGACTCCCAAAAATGGACTTCCTGATGGCCAGTACCTGTCATGGGTTTGATTTGGATGGGTTTTCACAGAAAAGAGTCATTTTGAGAAAAATCTTCCTTGGTTTTCAGAGTTGATAGAATGTGCCATGGTCACAACACTAATTTTGTTTTTGCTGTGTAGTGTGAAAGACATAGAGTGACTGTAAACATGAAGGAGTGATGGTTTGTGGAACATAGCATGTGCTTTGAAATAAAACTTTTATCTGGGCTCTCCAAACTTTGAGGCTGCTCCTCCTGACCATTACTCACTGGCGTCCCATACCTTTGATATATAGGGAATTGATCTTGAGAGATTCAGCTTTAAAGTAGGGCTGTATATGGCTCAGGTAGGAGAGAAAGGAGAAGCTGTGGTCTCAGAACATTGTCTTTAGGGACAGCATGTGAATATTGAATATGTTGGAATATTAGAGGCCTTAGGTGACCACCTATGTGAGAAACACAGGCTTAAACATGCAGGGACATATATTCACTCACTTTGTTCACTCATTTAGGAAGCACCTCAGACATTTGGTAATGGGGCCTGGGGCACTGATGCCCATATGAAGCCTGTAGAACAGAATGTCCTAGTGGTCTATATCAAAGTCATCGGCAATGTGGAGGCCTTTTCGCTGTTCAGAGTTTTGGAATTGAAGGACATTCTCCCAACATGCTCATTGTACTGGGGTTAGGGTGGAACCCCTATTGGAAGACCTGCATTTTAAGGACTTGCTGGAGGTGTAATATTTAATAATTTTTCCGGTTTCATGGAGGTCATGGCAAGTCCTAGAAAAGTGAAGTATTTCCCCAAAAACTTTGGGTTGGGGACTGTTGAAAGCTTTGCCATAGAACCTGTGCGTGCTCCTACCTAACCCACCAAAGTAAAGCGTCAAACAGATAGTGCACAGTTGGTGTGTGAATTGTGGATTTCCAGGACTGGAAGTGAATTTTCCACATTAATAGCTAGAGCTCACTGAAAAATTGTTTAAAAATTCTGTTTCACGCCAACTCATCTATTGATTACCTGCAATACGAGAAATCTATCAATCAGTAGTTTACCCAACAATATAGTAGTCGTATGAAATGTCAGAGAACCAGTAAAAACTCGTCTTAGTTTAGCATGTATCCTGCAAGAGCCCTTCATTTTCTGATTCTATTTATCCAAATTAGACTCTGCTTCTTACAGGGCTTAATGTTCGATGTACTGGTCTTTAGGAAGTATTGTTAGAAAAGGACACAACCTCTCACCTACATTAAATGCCATTCTTCATCCTTGGTGTGCTCCTTTGTCAGCATCAGATTTCTTATTTCTGAGCAAAACTGAGAATTTTATTTACGGCTAGCCCAATTTTATATGAGATTAAAAACATAAAGAGATATGGAAATTTGGTGCTAACTATGGTCAACATGTTTCGGAGCTACCCAATATGTAACTACATCACTAGGCTTTCGTTAGGACCTATGTGATCCTTCTCTAAGGCATGCCGTATACTAATAGACTGATCTATGTAGTGTAGGGACAGTCAAAGAATGATCTGATTGTAAGCTTCTTCTTATTGTCTGGTAATTACCCTAAACATTGGTAGGCGGTAGCTTTAAACAATCTTGGCAAGGTGACAAGTTGAATGATTCAAGAAAGTCTCTAATCCTTGGTGTTTTTCGGATCAGACTTTATCTGATTATCAAGGCGTTCCCTAGTGCGTTAGGAGCACACCTCTTAGCAACGTGAGCTATGTTTAATTCTTTGGCCTTTAAGGTATAGCCATGCAGTTGCCTGTGGTGCATGCTTCTTCAAAAAGCAAACATATTAGTGCTGTACTCTGCAAACTCGATTGCTGGTTCAGAGGACAGGTGTTTAAACTTAAGCTTATTGCACGAAACTTACCCCTGCTTTTCAAGCTCCAAAGGGATAGCTAAAAGCTGCACAAGGAGTGCTTTTCCTAAGTTACCGTAGTTGTTTCATGTTTAACCAGCTCCAGAGTGCATCTGGCGAAGCATGGAGGATGCATGGTGGAGTTACACTCATGTCAGGTTCAGACCTACGAAACCAATCAAATGTAACATCCTTTTAAAAAATCTGAGAACACACCTCTCAAGGAGCTCTTTCAAAACATCTAGCTGCCATAAGGGCCACTCTCCCTCTCCTTAGAGGGAATGTCTCCATGAAGATAAATATTCCCTCCTGGGTAGCAAGTCGTGAAGACCCATCAGAATCCTGTAGTTTCATGTTGACTTAGACAACTTCATCCCATGGTGGTAATACTTGAACTCATAACTTTAGACTTTAAACAGCCCCTGCACTACCAAGTTGCTCTATGCAACAAGCCAGCACTTTATAAGTCACAATATTTTAAAATAATAAAATAAGCACCTTTGCCTCTCCAGACGTCAATGCCATAAAGTCCCACAATCTTTACCTTCCTGTGGTGCAATTTTAGAAATTTGGGGCCAGTAAGAGATTTCTATGTGTGAGATCAGATTTTAAGGCTAGAAAACTGCCCCTTTATGAGATGGGGCACCCAACCTCTGAGTTAAGAGGTTGCCCAAATAGTTAAACTCTTTGATGTCCACCTAATCTTTCCTGTTAATCAAGTAGTGATAAGTTGGGGAATTCTCCCTTAATCATCAAAACCTCAATAATGATGAGGCTATATGGCGTGCTTCCTTTCCAGCTATAGGGCAATTCTTCCCTGGATTTTACACTCATTAAAATCCTTTTTAATGTGTTGAGATTTCTTATAATTTTTTCAAGTTCTGTAATTGGCTTTCGATGAGCTGCAAGCCTCCAAAAGCACATTGTCGTAATGCTGCTTCATGAGCTGCTATAACAATTCTCACAGTTGTCTTTTAATTTCTTTGCCATCTTTAGTTTTCGTAGTAAAAAATAGAGCATGCATTTGCTTCATTGCTAAGGCCACATTGGTGGATCCTGGCTAAGGGGGGCAGGTAAAATGCTTTTGCTCTAAAACCTGCTCCGGGCTGAATACTGACCGACAGGGGTCGACAATGCCACTGGTGTTGTGGAGCCAAAGGAATTGCTGGTGTCCTTCCTGGAGGCCCTCGGTGTCTTGAAGGGGGCACAGATATAAGTACCTCCTGGCTGTTTTGCCAGTCGAAATTGCTTCTGCTTCTGAAATTACTTTTGCACCCAAGATAAATCTGTAACTTATCGAGGGGCACGTCAGGGCTTCCTCCAGAATGAAGGGTCAAAGCAGTAGACGCTTGTCCCTCAAACACTGAACAACAGCAGGAAACCTGCTGATCATTTTCTACACAGATCTATTGTTTTGACTTCGAATTAATACAGTATTTATATGAGCGATCATACAACTGTCCCTACTCAGGAAGGAATTGCCTCTATCACTGATCCCTAGACTACTCCAATAGAATCTATACAGGGCTTCCAAAGAAACTCACTCACAGACTACAAAGGTCCAAAAACCAGGAAGTCAGTTATGTCCCCGTTTTTGGAATGCGACCAAACCTAACCAGCCCTAAAAAATGCCACTGACTCCTGAGGAAACATTTAAGATAGTCTGTACTATTCACAAGGCCCACTGAAATAAAGGACCGGGATACCTTCCAAACCTGGCTCCACATTATACCTCCACCAGCAGCCTGCAATCAGCTAACAGGATGTGGATGAAAAACGTTTAGGTATATCACTGGGAGTCCTGGGCCCCAGTCTCATTCAACCTACTAGCCACCCTCTTCCCTTACCATGAGGCCAAATACCTCAATTTCAGAAAACGAGAAAACTAAACTGTTTAAAGCAGCATTGCTAATGACATGACAACAGTCTGAGCAGTGATCACTACCAAACCACATACTGGGGGGCGGGGGGTGGTGGCAGGAAAGGAATATTGCATAGCGTTCATGTCCCACAGGTTGTCCCTCCTCCAATCCTGGATGGGAAGTTACTCCAGCTTTTGACCGGAGAATCTTTGCAGCCATTCGCAGGGTGGGAAAGGGTATCACCAGCGATTGTTTATACCCACAAATGTGGGAGTGCAAGTTAAAAAGGAAACTACGACCTGAAACTCCCGCTTCCCACTCCTCGTGGGGCATTTACTACTGCAGACGTCCCTGTATTCATAGCAGAGAAATCCGCAGGAGTAAATCAATTTAAGACTGACAGGAACCCTTTTATAATCTCATGACAGCCATAAATTGGGAAATACCTTTGTGATTATGGCTCCCATATGAACTTAAATTTCAAATGTTACTCAACAATTATCAGGTACCAAAACTGCAGCAGTGCCTCCGCACATACTGAGTGCCTTGTCACAATCTTGTGTTTTTCTTAGCACTCAAGATTGTGATGAGAAATAGCCTATCTCTGGAGAACAAAGGCAGCATATAGAGTACGTGTCAGTTTGTGATGTGCCCATCTTCTTCAAGGGACTACAACTAAACAGTAAACTCCATTCATATTTATCACACATAACAGGGGGAGCCTTCTCTCATTGCAGTTGTCTGCCCCATCCTCACTCTGCATTTTCTACCTCTAACATTGACATTTACTGGTATTATGCCACTTATGTTGGGTGAATCTCAGTATTTTCCTTGGGCTCTCAAAGTGCCTATTTACTAATTGTATCAATTATGAGGCAAAAATATAGTCCCCCTTCCAGAACATGTTGCTAAGTAGAAGAGCCGTTGGTCGAGTTTCCTCCAAAGTACCGTATAATGGCAACATTATCTGGTATGAGGTATAAAGATGTGAAATACAAAACTATACTTGATTTCCTGATATTTGTGACGCTTGCATTTTGTGTTTATGCCTGTGCTTTTAAATACGCTGTGGCAAAAATACATTTTGAGTTATAAGAACTAAGAGTGATCTAGATTAGTTTTTTTAATAAACCATTGTATGCACTTTTTAAGTTTTTCCTTTGTTGTGGTTGGCGAATGTTGTCAACATGACCACAGTTTCTATATTTTTAACTTATCATTTTGTCCAGCATATGTACTCATCTTTTTTGTGGCATGTATATGAGGCAGAAGGACATATACTTTTTGACGACCCATATGTGTTTCTAGCTAAACGTTTTTTTTTAGTTCTAATCACTTTACCAAATGCATTAGTTATTGGTTTCAGGGAGTCTTCTTGCTGTTATTTACCCAAGGTTTTAGATTATCCACAAATCAATTGCAATACATTTTAGACTAGGTTATTTTGTTTTTTAAACTACATCTGATTTTAGGGCGACAAAAGCAAAAAGAACAGATGATGGACAGTATGCTGAACAATGAAAACAATTACCCCCATTCACAAAGATCTGGGTTTAAGCCATTGTTTTTTTGCCCACCACACCACCCCAGTTTGGACCCAGACATATGCAAATCAGTCTTGACTCTGCTCCCCGTGGGAACAGTCCAGCACGAAATGCCATGCCAGGTCCTCCCTGAACCGGAAACTAGCATCCCGGGACTGGTTTTGGGGTTTACATTGCTGGATATATGCTGAACACTTAGAAGGCATACATTGCACAGAAAAAAGTAGGTTCTTGTGCATACAGAGAGAGTGGAGCTCTGCCACAAACATACCTTATCTTGTAGAGATGGCTCATTCCTCTCCAGAGCTCAGCTCCAGCACTGATGCAGCCTAGTCCTTGCACACATATGGCTGAACAAATGCACAGACAGAGCAGAGACCGTATACCTACAGGTCATTTCTTTCATTGAGCTGGAACTAAGTTCCTGCATACACAGCACTGCAGCCCTGGTAAGATTGAGCTGCGCTCGACTGAGACTGAGAAAACGGAACCAGCTACTATTCTTTGGGAGTTTCACACCTCTCTCACCGAGGTTAATCTTCCACACTGCCTGTTTCTAATAGGGAGTGAGGAGAAGGTGGAAGGGAGGATGACATTGAGAAAGAAGGGATTGAGAGAAGCAATTGACAGAAAGAGACAGCGAGAGAGAGAGAGAGAGAAAGAGAAACAAGGTATATAGTAGTGAAAGGCAATTAAGCATGTGTTTGAAGCATGTGTGAGAAAGGTGAGAAAAAAATTAGGAGAGTGTGACTAAGATGGAAAAGAACAGAGATAGAGTGTGAAACAGGAGACACCAGTGTTGGAGATGTATGAACAACACCACAACAATAATGCCACGGCAAGCTTTATGTTATGTTAAGGGTATTTGTGAAGTGAACATCTCACTTTGGAGAGTATCCTGTACTGAGAAAGCAGGAAACATATCAGCTGTCACTTGTCCAGGTGAAAGCTATGTTTTCAGATTCTTGCGCAGCTCAAGTACAGCAGAGGCAGCTCTAATGTGGAGGGACCGGTCGTTCCAACCTTTGGACAGAAGATAGGGGAAAGCACAACAGCTGACTCTGGTTCTTTGTATGTGGGGGATGTGTGCAAGCAGGATTCTGTCTGAGCAGAGGTGTTTGGTAAGTGTGTTGTGTGTTGGTTAGTGTGGGTTAGTGAATGAGGGGGCCAGGGGAAGTGTCTTTGTTGGGCGGGGTGATGTGAACACTGAGGAAAGCCTAAGTGTGAGTCTGGCCACACAGTTTTCTATGGTCTGAAGTCTCCTAGCAGTTAGACAGTGATTCCGACAGAGTGCGTTGCTGTAGTCTAGCTTGCTGGTGATGAGGGTCTCAGTGACCATTCTGCATGTGCTAAATGGGAGCCATTTGAAGATTACATTGAGCATTTTGAGGGTTTGGAAGGTGGAGGTGGTGACTATGTTGACCAAAGCAAACTTTACAGTATAACTTTACAATATATTTCACCCATTTCTTTTGCTCCCTTCATAAGAAGACTGTCTTTCACAGTGTCACTGGGCAGTGCTGTTTGTGGATGGTGCCAATACCAATCTCCAAAGAAACATTTTGGTCACTGGCGCACATTTTTTATAGCAAAGAAAACACTGAGCTGGGATGAAGGAGTTACTCCTATGTGACAGGTTCACTTGGCAGCTATGTTTTAGAACTGTAAACGGAAGTCTAGTTAATTTTGATATTGTGTTTCACAAGGAACAATAAACGCAAACCCTTCACATACTGAAGTAGTGTGGCATTTTATACTTCCTTCCTTAATGTGGTTGAAGCAGGTAAACCCCAAAGTGAGTGGATGGAGGAGTAAAGCAAAAAGCTTGTGAGGGCAGGTGAACTTCAAGGGTGCAACAGGAGTGATTTCTTGCAGGATCCTCTGTTTGTGCATGTGTGCTACCTGCTAATGTATACCTCGGTGGCACCACAAACAAAGGGAAGGGCTCCAATCATGGTGCCCTCAAATCAGTGGACAAAAGCTCTGCATACTCCCCTATTCTGCTCGCTGTACCTTCCATCTTCCTGCCAGAGAGAACCAGACATCTGTTCAGGTGAAGGAACATGAGCTCTGCACTGCCTAAGGGTACAGGCGTTGTGCACCAACGGGAGCTACAGAAGCCCATTGAGAGCAGTGAAGCAGGGTTAGTGGCATGCACACATTTTCCCACAAGCATGGGTCTACTCACAGGACTCCTTATTGCTATATCAGTAGCATCCTGCAGGAGTGTCTTATGCTGTTGATGCTTACAATAACAAAAATAAAAGTAATTTTTACATGGCTTCATGTCCTTCACTAATATGGCTGCAAACACTATTTCCCATTATGAATTTCTGTTGCAGCAAGTACACATTTAACTCTGTGCATCTTTGTCTAACCTTATTTCATTTGGAGAGAAAAAAACAGTGACTGAGTGCAAGTTTGGCTTAGGTGTAAGTGTGTATTTTTATAAGAAAATTAATCTAGAGCTAACAAAATGGGAACTGGCTGTATAGTTGTAATTTAAAATAAAGCCTCATTTCTCACACAGCAGTGTTTAGTTATTTAAATAGGTATTGCATGGGCAAAAAATGAAAAAAGATGAAATCAATCCTTTGAGCACTACCTTAGATGACAGAAAATACCACATTTAAAAGATACAGATGGCTACAATGGAGATTATTGATAAATCAATACGTCTTCAAGTAAAAATGAGTACATTACATATTGTGGTACTTTTATTGCACAGAAGCAGAGGTATTAAACCCACCTATTATTAAAGATTTGCAGAACCATGAAAGTTACATGTGAAATATAGATTTTGTCACCACTGTGCAAAGGTGTTACATTATTCAGGATACTGAAATTATGCAGCTAGAAACTAAGGTTTTCTAAATTATGCAACAAAAAATGTAAATTAGGCAGCACTTTGGCTGTATTATTTTCATCTGTATGAGCTGGAAACAGCAATTTTGGTGAAATCTGCATATTTTGGAAATTATGTTGCAAATTCAGGAAATCTATAATTATTCTGCAAACTCTGCAGCCACACAGGGACATAAATCAACTGATCTCACCATTTCCTATAGTTTTATCAAGAACGTATTTGTGACAGGTAACCAAAACCTTAACATTTTAATTCCAGTCAATGCCCATCGTTATCTGCACTTTGAATAAAACAGCTTGTTATTTATAAATAATGCAAACGGGAACCTTGTCATTGTCAGCACAGTCTTCTGGTGACATTTACAAACCACAAGGGCAAAGGTATCACCAGATCCCCTCAATGGGAATGTTGGAACTGATTACACAGTTACCCATTATACATATGGTGTATGTACTTAACTTTAAACCCTTTTGTAAATGCAAATAGCTAAACCTCAACCCTAGACAAGAGACAAGTCATTCAGGTACCCATATTTAAAAAATAAATACCAAAATAATTTGCATTCGGTTCACTCACTAGACAGCATGAGGAATGAGGGGTAATGGCTGTGTTGAAACATCAACAAAACATGAGTGTCCACAAGGAGTGGTGAAATTGAATGTTTGAAGGTTTTTTGAAAAGTCTAGTACATCAACTAAGCTGTTGGTGGGCCCACCTCATTTTGTGACAGCCAGATAGAAGCTCACATGATTTTCTTTATCTCAGTTTATTTATCACACCTCAAGTCTACTTTTCAATGTCTGTAGTGGCACTTTATTGGGCACATTGGGAGATTCCCCCACACACATCGTCTGCTTCCCTGGAAGCATGTTATCACTATGCAGTTCATGGTACTTTTCCCTTTCCCAGTGAGCCTTCACTGCTTTTATTTGACATTCACTGGACTCGTTTGGTACCAAACTTATTGCAAACATCTGTTGAGCGCAGGTCCGGTGGACACTTTGAGCTACAGCAGTGCTCGGTGCTGCAGGGGAATGCATTGTTGAACACAAAAGATCTGGCTTTAGTGTGCTACTGCAGGAAAAAGCAGGCATGGACAAATGCCTTTTCCGTGCATTAGCACATAAAATCTGCATCTATTGGCTTTCCAAATGTGTATTCTAATACTGTCTCAGTCCCAGTGTGCAAAATGGTAGCCCCGCCAACAATGTTTAGTGCTATCTCCCCCCCCCCCCCAAAGTTCGGGTCTAGTTGCGCTCCTGCCCCCAATAGCGTTCATTCATAACTATTTGCTTAACTCCCATCTTTGGTCTTCAGCCATCTGCTACTATTAGACATCTCTGCCTAACTTTTGAAAAGTTTGCATTTGTTTTCTGGTTCTGGTGGAATTAGTATGTGGAGCTAGGATAAAGAAAAGATAGCGTTTTGCTGGTATGTGCTCTCTGAGTCCCCTTCGTCTTGGTCTGTGTTTTCATTGTCTCGCATAAATAAATGATCAATTGTTTTCAAAATGCAGCCTGCAAAAAGTAACATGACACAATGACCAGATGCTCAAAAAAAGTCGGGAGCAGTGCAATTTTTGTACTATGCTGCAACCAATCCATCACTTTGTGGTGCGATGCGCGCTGACAGCCATCACAATACAAAGGTGTTTATTTCATAAAGTTGCAATCCAAATGTCTTATACATTTGAATGAGGTAAGAATGATAAGCAGAGATGCTGGAATGTATGTGACAACAGGCATTCACCCCAGTGTTCACATCTGCTATTTTCGTGCCTCGGAAGCCTAGGGTCACAGAGACACAAACAGTGGCACTGTGAGTGCAACATCGGGGTGTGAATGGAGTTGTCCTTGGTACCACTGGACTTTCCAATGTCTGCTGCCTGCACTTACAACGTGTAAAGTGTCAAATTTGGACAGCTTCATTTTATGGATAGTTTTTGGTTACCCTTAGCTGGTGCTAACCATTCCATTCTTTGCAACATAAAAACCTCCACTTCTAAACAAAAAGGTGGCTTTCCCATTTTCCTTGTGAGTCACAATAGTTCACATTTGCCCAGATTTACTAAGGCTTTGCACTGTCGTATGTTGACACAATGTGACACAAAATGATGCACTTATATTTACTTTACAGCATAAAAGTATTTTTCTCTGGAAAGGTACCCTTTTCTGAAACAAAAAGCATTTTGTATTGCTTGGTGCTTCTCTTCATCAAGGGGGCGTAACATGTGTAGGCAGATCAGTGCAAACACCTATAGGTTTGGATGTAAGGCATGATTTACTAACATAGCCAGGCTGGTATTTGCAGTGAAGGGAACAAAGATGTGTTTGTGCAGACATTTGTATTTTCCTTTGAACTTTTAGTTGTTCGTAATTGGTTTATTGTTGGCCTCACAAACCTTCTTTTTGGTTTAAACTGAAAAATCAATAAAATATGTTTTTTAAATAACACCTCCTTGAAACAGAAGTTAGCAAGAAGAAATGGATCATCTTCTAAAAAAACCTCTGAATTTGCCTAGAAAAAGGAATTTGTATTGCAAGAGTATGCTTCAAGTACAAATCCTATGCCAGACAGTGCACACTCACCTCTGCATCATGATGCGAGACTGTGTGTTGGGCAAGGCAGCCTTCTTAGAGCACTAGTGTAGGGGATGGGAGAAGCAGTATGCCAATCTCAGTAGATATGGCTCTATGCTGCCCCCGTGCCCTGCCAGCCTTGCACAATACATTGCAGCTAATTTGGTTGCTGTACTGCATTGCATGAAGAAATCTGTCTGTATTTGTCAATTTTGATCAATAATGTTGTTTAGAAATCACAGTGCACTTTTGTGCATAGAAATTTGAGCTGCACTGATTTTGCGACTGCTAAGTCTATATGTGCGCCAGGTTAGGTGTGTCCATGCTTGACAGGCATGTGGCGCCAAGAAATCAAGTCAGGATGAGCAGAGGTCACAATTTAGCAAAAACCCGTCAGCGTATCTTTGTTGGATGTTTCTGGGGTGGAGCAGGGGAGGGGATGCTCGATGAGAGAGGTGCTGAAGTGAAGCAAGTAAGTTCAAAGAGAATATTGAAGTGTAACAATCGTAAAATAAAAATCGAGTCATAAACTGCAAAAGTATTTTACAGGAGCAGAACATAAAATATATACAATGGAAATAAAATAAAAGATAAATATTAATAAAAATATCAATAAAAATATAACAAATTAAAAATAAAAATAATGAAATTATTCACAGTAAAAAATGAAAATACTGGTTCACTGTTCCCATGTGTTCCCCTTGCTTCTATCTCGGAGGAAGAACCAGTCGCCTCTACACAAATGCTGGTGCAATATCATTGTAAAGCAGAGGTCTTCAAACTGAGGTGTGTGCTCCCCTAGGGGGCCCTCTAGTGATCGGGCGGCAGTGTTTTCAGAAACAGGGGCGGCTCCTCCGCTATGGCGGAGGAGCGTCGCCCTTCCCGCCAGCGGCAGGGGATAATATGTTTATTATCATTTTGTAGTAAAAGGGGCAGGGACATGGGGCTGTGACAGGGACGAGGTGGAGTACACAGCACTCTCCCTTAGTGCGCATGTATGTCTGGCCGTCTCTGGCTGGCCAAACAGACATGCGTGCTGGGCTGTCTCCAACCCAGCAATGCAGGCAGGAGAGACTTTCACTTTGCCTCGGAGCGCCCTGGTGGGTGCTCCGTCCAATGCTGCTTTCATGCTGCCAGGGGCAGGAAAGCAGGGTTTGGATTGGAAGCAGGGCAGGCTGGGAGCCTGTGCTTGCAGTCCAGTCGAGGAGTGGATGAGAGCAGCGAGGATGGGTGCAGTGCAAAGGGTACGTTTTTAAAAATTGTTATTATATATATTTGTTTTTTTTTCAAGTTCCCCCAACACACGCCGCGCCACCCCAATCCTTTTTCCTCCCCCAAGCTGCCACTATTCAGAAATAATGAGCGTTATTAAATTGCTCTGTAATAGGCCATCACTAACATCTTTTGTCATTTACATCCTAGCTGGGTGTATGGGTCACAAGGGAAGAGACTCCAATATTCTTCAAAACCCTCACCCTCATTTGTCACGCTGTGGATACTTTTACACGTTAGTAAGGCCAAGAGGCGCAGAACTTAACTGCAATGTTTAAATAAGCATTGACATATTTAAACATTGTCAACTTAATAGAATAATTGAGAAAAATGTTGAGGGGGGCCCGATGATTTTTTCCCCCCACTTTGGGGGGCGAGAGGGCACAGCATTAAAAAGTTTGAAGACGATTGTGGTAAAGCCAGACATGGCAGCCCCGGCCTTGGAGGCTGTGAACGGCGTGACGGGGTTTAGGTGCGCCGCTTGCTGTTTAAGCCTTCTTGGAAGGCACTCCACGTTTCAGGACACGTTTTTGGCGTACATTTCTTTCATTCCTTTGGGGTTTATAGCTTTCAGCAAGGCCCACTAAGCCTCTTATCCCGGCTGTTTGAAATTCATGGTATTGCACGTACAGAACATGAAATGTTTACCGAAATTTTGTATTGTTCCTGCAGCGTGTACATAAGAATCTGGCTTGAGGGGTCTCGGATATGTGCTCCTACATAGGATACTCAGGTACCTGCACTCAGGGGTACAGCTTCAGTTGTCCTCCAATTTTCTGCCATTGATGGCTTTGGGAGTCTGTTTTCCACACGCACTCACGTGCTTCAGGCCCCCTTTAAGAGTGGCCCGGTAATCCTGAAGAGGACTTGTAACAGTAATAACACCTAATCCTGAAAACTCGATACTACCATGGCTCGACAGCCTTGACTTTGACACTTCACCTTCCCAAAGCAGGTGAATGTCTGGGTGCAGTCTGCCTGTATAAAGGAATCGGCGTGGAAATACCTACTCCTGCGCGTTATTCCCCATTCTTTGTGTGTTCATTGTGTATCAATGTGTGATCTCCTGGTGACATCATCAGGACCCTTTTTACCACTACCCCAGCGATCGGTAATACCCGATGCTATATTACGGCCCAGGAATACCGACCTACTTGAACTGAGCCCCCCAAAAGTGAACAATGAATACCGTTTGAAAGATCTGGATCGAGGTGATGTCAAACTGCCTGTATAAACCTCCAGACTATGTTACCATGAGTGTATATATCTCTCTCTCTCTCTCTCTCTATATATATATATATAGCCATCCTTTGGAAAAGTTACAGATGTTAGATTTAGTGTGACACTGCAGTGATGCTGTTGCCATCCTGTGCACTACACAGATGAACAATATGGCCAGTTTTATCAACACTTTGTGCTGATGAAAAGTCACCAAAAGTGACGCAAGCCGGCACAAATTTTGATTTTGGATTTTCTTTCTATAGCAAAACTTGCTCTGCACTGGAAATTTGCCTAAGACAGCACAAAACTCCACTATGAGTTACTTTGCGTCATGGGGCGCACTATGGGTGGTGCATGGGCATTCTCACACTACCACCCATGGTTTTTGAGGCAAAGACACATCTACAAACTATGGTGGTCTAGTCTTTTTACCAAACAGACTGCATAAATTGAGAGAATTTTTTTTATTCTCAAAACTTTTCCCAGTTTGCATATTTGCCTGTGTGTGCAGCCCACATACTAAGTCGAAAAAGGTTCAACGTATTCGAAGCAGATTTTTTTGTACTGAAATGCTAACTTTCCAATACAAAACCTATGCTACACTCACACAAACATCTTTGCGCTATGTTGCAAAAGTAGTTACATGATGCAACTTGGGCTCCAGAGCATCAGAAGAGAAGCAGTGCCATATCGTTTTCCACTTTTACTGCACAGTATTGCCCTTGTCGCAATATTTTGCTCCCACAAATTGCTCCCAGTGTTTCAGGGAGTATATTGTGCATTAGAAGAAGCACTAGGAAGCTCAATTTTGTGCAAAACAAAAGAATTAAAATCGGAAACAAACACTACTTATGCTAGATTTTATTTATAGTGCAGCACTCAGAATAAGGTTGTAAGCAGAATCGCCAGTTTTTGCAACACATCCAATCCTTTTGTACATTTGACAAAGTGTGCATGTGTGTACTGAGCTTATTTTGTGCAGCTTAGCTCAGTACTGATTTCATATGTAATTAAGCAGAGCAGAAGATTGCTCCATACTCATATTATTCCGTCATGGACTAGTTTGTACTCAAGTGTAGCCCTTTATTTCTTAGCAAGATCAAAACCCTTACCACGTCAACCCTCTTCCTCATCACAATCTTTGCCTTAGTGAATGCGAGTCACATCCTAGATACAAGAAACCTACTTTTCTCTAAAATTCATAAACAATGATTTGGAGGCCTTTATGGACCCATGAAGCTAGACTCTTGCATTTTCACTCTTTTAAGGTCTCGCCTGGTCAACCCATATTCTGTTTCTTGAGACCTTTTCTTTAATGTCAGAGGGTTTAGATAACGCTCATTGCTTTCCATTGGTTGACGTCATCACCACTCTCATTTGTTTGTGCCTTATTGGTCAGCTGCCTAGGGATTTTTTCCTCTTCGTGTGTTTTTTCCTCACCTGGAGCATGGACACATTACTTGTGTCCTTCCACTGTTCATTATTTTTAGGTACTACTTTTTCTTTGGATTTAGGCACTGTGTCAAAGTGTGTCTTTTTCAGCTGGCTCGCTTGTGTACTTCTCCCCTTTCTGGGTTCCTCCACTGTTCATTTGCTTGCCCCTACCCACCCTGCCTCCTTCTCTATGCATGTTGGTTGGCCCCAATCCTTCCTCCGTTTGTTGTCTGTGTTGACTTGCCCAACTGTCTTTCCTTCTTTCCCTTCTTTGCTCGTGTTGGCTTGTCTCCATCGTCCCTCCATTTATTGTCCATGTTGGCTTGCCCCCACATTTTGTCACTCTGGTCATTGTCTGTGTTAGTTTACCCCACCCTCTCTTTCTCTGTCCAGTGTCTCTGCTTGCTTGCCCTCCAAACACTCCCTCCCTTTGTTTGTTTTCTGCATTGGCTTGCCCCTACCCTTCCACCTACTTTCCCTTTGTTGTCTCTGTTGGCTTGCCCCCATCGTCTCTCCACTCATTGTCCATGTTAGCTTTTCCTCATCTTCTGTCACTCTGTTCATTGTCTATGTTTGTTTGCCCTAAACTCCCTTTATTCATTGTCCATCCTGGATTGGCCCCCAAACCCTCCCTCCCTCCTTACGTTCATTGTCTGTATTGGCTTAACCCACCCCACCCATGCATCTTCCATCAGTTCTTTATGTTGCCTTGAACTCTTCCTCCATTGTCCATTTTGGCCCACCCCCTCTTCCATTACATAAAAAACACTATGACATGGAACTCACTGGCACGCCATAGCACCTTTTCCCCTCACACCCAACTCCCTTAATGTTGCACCGCCTCCTTCAGTGTTGCCGCCCCACCCTAGTTTCTGTCAGCAGTGAAAAAACACAGTGGCACAGCCAGCACTGGCCATGTCATAGCACCTTTTTTAAACTTTCAGCCATGCTGCACAGTAGCCATGCTGGTGTAAAACATGGCTAAAAAACAATGACAAAGCTAATACATTGCATAGGCGAGACCTATTGGTTTTGCCAGTGCTTGTTTATGTTTTGACCTCTGTGCACATGACAATAGCATGTGAATGGTAGGGCCACTAAGTTATGACTAAGAACCAGACAGGGACTCAGTAGTCAGGAGGGGGTCGAACAAGCATACCCTCTGTAAGGACTGCAACTATTGCTTGTTCAAATGTGTAGCCCTGGACACACAGTAGTGAAAGCATGCTAATTTACAGTCAAGTCATACCTTTCAACATTTCCCTGCATTAACATTTGGCCTTCTGGCAGTGCTTGTTAAAATGGCCTGTCCAGGCTACTGCAATTGGGTCCCATGCTGCATTTATTGTTCTTGGTGAAACATTTGTGCTATATGGCCGACGTAGCAAGAGCTAAGCATGTGTCTGTCATCGAGGACCGTAGGCACAATGGAATCCGTTTTTTGATGTCCACTGTAAACAAAGTTTATAAACAGAGGTTGAAACAAGCAAGGCATACTAGCAATGTTTATTGCTAACATTCCTGAAGCTTAAGGGCAGTTCTCAGACCAGAGGGGCAAGACTATAGATAGTCATCTTGTTAGAAGTGAAGATTGAGGTCCTTCTTTTGAGTTTGGTGGACAGAAACTCCACTTAAATATGGCTGTATATCTTGTCCACCAAACTCATGGTTCTCGCACTCCATTTAGAGTTAGATTGCAGTGTAGGAAATTGGGATACCGGTTGCCTGTGCTCAACCCTCTGGTAGCTTGACACAAAAGCAGTCAAGCTTAATTTAGAGGCAATGTGTAAAGTAGTTATGTGGCATTTCAAACACCAATAAAGTGAAACTACAACACAAAACAAATCCCACACCAAATTATAAAAATAGGATATATTTTAATCAATTATTTGAGAACAAGACAGCAAACATCCAGTTAGTAGAACTGAAGGTATGCAATTTTATAGCTTTAAGTGGAAATAGTGCCTAAATGCACAAAATGCCAACTGTGGTTATCTGGTTGCCCCAGACCAGGTCAAAGTCAAAAGTTCAGGCTGACCGTGATGGAGCATGGGTTGGATACAGGGACCAAGTTAGGCCCGTTGTACAAAGTACCTTAATTCCTGGTTGTGGAAAGTTGCAAGATCCTTCAATGAGGATGTGGAGCACAGAGGCCATTCTGATAAGCTGCTGGCTGCAATGTGAGGTCTTGCATGAAGGATACATTGCCGATAGGTGGGTCCAATGAAGCCATCGGCGAGGCTTCCGATGCGAGGCCCTGCATCATCGCTGAGGATGCCATTGACAGAGGCTTGTGGTACGAAGTCCTGCATCGAGGCTGCACCCCGAAATGGTGGTTCTAAGGTGCTATGCGCTGCAATGTGAGGTCCAGCGTTGGGAATGGGTTGCAATGTGTCAGTTCTGCCTGAGATACTTCAATTGGGCTTGCAGAGCACCTTCATGCCCACTTCCAAGGGTCCAGGACTGGGTTGTCACCATTTGGCGGGCAAGACTTACAGCATATAGAGCCCAGGTGCTGGGTTCAAGGTGTTTGGAGCCTTTTCTGTCCCTGAGGCTCTGATCAAGAGGCCAGCCAACCAGCCTTTAGAGTCACTCTGATGGCCCTGGTTTCCAGAGGCTGGTCCAGTCCCTTTCACCCAAGCAGCAGGGCAGCAGAGTATCATGGCAGCAGAGTAGAGTAGTAGTCCTTCTTGGAGCAGAGCAGCACATAAGTTTTTCTGAGTCTTCTGAAGGTCCAGAGGTGTACTGAAGAGTTTGGTCTAAAGGTCCAATAGGTATACTTGTTACTGGCTTTGAAGTAGAAGGTTCTGAAGCTGTCCACCCCAGATGTGTTTCAATTATTCTGCCTCTCTGGCCTAGCCTCAGCCTGTCTGGTGGCACAAAAGACTTGTGTGAAACCCTTTGTGATAAAGCTGAGACAGAGATGTGCAAGTATGGTATGTGACAGCTCCACCCTTCATCAAGTCAGAGATGGCCCATTCTGCCAACATCTATTCTCCCTTTGTCTCACTGTCAGAGTAATACAGGAACACCAACTGCGAGCTACACCTAGTCATGTGACTCAGGATACAAGCTGCAGGCACCATATGGCTGGGTCAAGAAAATGCCAACTTTCTAAAAGTGGCATTTTCAGAGTTGTGATTTAAAACCCAACTTTACCATTTAAGAAGTTTTTAATTTACAATTCTTTAGACAACAAACTTGAAATTCCTACATGCTTCCAATTGAAGTTATCACTTATTAGATGTAATGAGGTAATCCTATGTTATCCTATGGGAGAGGTTGGGCTTGCAGTAGTAAAAAATGAATCTAAGAGTTTTTTCACTACCAGGACATATAAAGGTTAAAGGTACCTGTCCGGCTTTTTAAATACACTGCACCCTCCCCTGTGGGCTGTTTAGGGCCTACTTTTGGGGTGACTTATATTAATTTAAAAAGAAGGTTTCGGCTTGGCAAAAGGTTTATTAAAAAGAAGGTTTAGGCCTGGCAAAAGGTTTATTTTGCCAGGTCGAAATGGCAGATTAAACTGCACACACAGTCTGCAGTAAGGGGCATCACCTACAAGGATCTGTGGTAAGCCCCTGCACCACTAGTCACTGAAGCACATATCCTGGGTGCCCCAACCGGGTCTTATGAGATTCTGGGCCCTCCTCCCTGGCCTAGGATAGTTCAGTGACTTTGCTGGATTTAACTGACACTACTAAATTACCAAGAAGCTCTTCAAGGTTTCGACCTAAGTGTCGCTGAGCTGGTTTATTCATCATTCATTTAGTCAGAGTCCAGCACACAGCAACAACCTGGGAAGTAGAGGCAAAAAGTTAGGGGAGACCATGCCAAGGATGCCAGTTATAACAATATAATTTACTGCCACTGCCATCAGCGGGTTTTCTGTGGCTGAAAAAAATTGTGTGTGGTGCTATGGGGTGCACTTGTAAGAACTTTGTCAACTTTAGTCAATCTACAAATTTCTGCGCCACTGGACAATGAAATACCTGCTTTACTCGACAGATATTCAGGTAGGATACTCTCTTGCTTTGGTTGGGGATTTTGTTTTGGCCTGTGACTGAGGTGTTTGGATCTGTGACCTAACCTGGGCTGACTGAGACTGCTCTACGAACCTACAGGAGAGGAGCTAGGGTATGGTGTGGGTGGACAGGGAAATGGAGAGGTGTGACGAGGTGACTGCAGAAGAGCACTGTGCCCCTCCGACTGGTTCCCCTGCCCTGTCTCATGATGATAATGTTCCCGCCGAGGACCTTGCCAGCGTTAAGACTGCCAGTCACACCTGCTAATCTGTGGATGGCCTTCCATAGCTAATGAACGCAATGACACTGAAAGCTTATGTACTGCCAAGGAATGGGCAGTAGCTGAATCTTTTGTTTCACTGCAAGGAACAAAATGTCTTCTTCTTTTAATTTTGTGAAGTATATTTGCCTGCTTTGGCTGGAAAAGGAAATTATGGGGAGGTAATTTGTGAGATACTGAGTTCTCAGGGCTAGATTTATGCAAGGTGGCGCGGAGAAACACAAAGGCATATTTCGAATTTAGAAAGCAAGGCCTGATTTGCGTGGTCTTGTGTGGCTTGGTAAAGAAACGTAATGCAATGCAGCGGCATGTGCTGTGTTACGTTACATTTCAACTTGGGCTGGGTTCCATTAGTGGACAATGGGCTTTCCCATGTATGTACCCGTGGATTGTGGTGCACTTCCAGATTTACTAAAGCTAGTAAACTCTGTAATGCACCAAAATGCCACTCCTTCCACAGTTAGGCATAACAAGGAGAAATTCCATTATTTCTCCTTGTTATTTATTTTTTTCCAAGTGTGCTGCATTGTGGAGGACACACAGAAAGAGGAAAAAGCCTGTGCAGGAATGTGTGCCTTCCTGCACAAAAAGCAACACTGCCTGTAACAAAGGCACCCTTGCACTACAGTGCGAATGTGCATGTGTTGGCGCTAGGCGGGATTGTAACAGCGCAAAGAGAGAGCAGAAATACTATAAAACTTTGTAAATATGGAGCATATCCACTCTCTTTTTCACACAACACAGCACAGCAACCTTGCTTGCTGCCCTTCATTGTGTGAAAGAATATTAAATGTGCCCCTAAGTCTCTAATCCCTTCCCACCTCCCTGAGTGAACCTTGGGCTGCTTGACCTGATACCCTAGGTGTCGAGAGCTAAAGGAGTGTACTTGGTGCTCAGCTTTCAGGTCCCTAGCAGGTCAGCCCTAATACAACAGAGACAAATGGACTCAATCATCCTGATCGAGGCTAAGTAACTTGTGAGTGCCCTGTGGCTCCCAAACTGGTTTTGACACAGCCGATCCATATAGTGAGGAGTGCAGGACTGCCAACTGCAAATAATTTCAGAAAGCTGACCTGATTGCGTGCTACATCATTTAAAGGTTAACCCGGGCATCCATGAAGGAAGGCACAAGTAGGAAACCTCCAAAGGAGGACACACTTAGAAGCAATGCCACGATATAAAGCTGATTTTCATGCCCGTTTGGCCATGTTATACCCCATTAGATCTAGAGATGCCCATGCGTGTGAGGAAAGGTTCTGTGCTGTCCAAGAGGCCTCGACATTTGTAGGTGGCCATGGAGCATGCTGGTGTGGTCCAAGAATATCATATGACTTAAATATCATGCCCTACATAGTATTTACAAAAATAGCATAATAGAAAACTTCATCATATTCTATGATGTTTTTTAAAACTATGGCCAGGACATGCCTATCCTGGCCTAAATGTGATAGCAGTGGTATCAGGGTCGACAGTTATGGTCTGATAGCATCTCTGGCTGGAAGTGAAATCATTCTCAGAATTACCTTCCTTTGTGCCTACCTTTTCCTTTGTGATTGTTAAAGGGCTTGTAGGAATAAGAAACTTCAACTCACGGGGTACAAAAAATCGAACTAAGGCCCTGACTTAGAGTTAGACAGACAGGGACAGGTTACTCTATTACAACGTGACCGAGTAGCCCGTGTGCCTTATTACAAGTGCATTATTTCCTATGGTGCTTGAAATAAGGCGGACGAGATATTTGTCACTTTTGTGACACATTAACTGATCTACCTAACTTTAAAACAGGTCCCAAGTCTTACCAAGAAAGGAGAGGGAGGAACGCTGGATTGAGGACTGTATTTATTCCTCAGCTTTGCAACATCTGGTCCCTCACATTATTACCTATTATAGTTACATTCTGATTCTGGTGGTGTGTTTCCAAACGGGGCACATCTTATCACTACTCCACTCCCATCCAACCAGCTAAGACGCGGACCCTGCTGAAGAGGATTTACAACCAGAGGTGTGGCAGAAAATGACCGGGCTCCCCTGTAGGATGTGGTGAGGGGTCCCAGAAATTCCCATATCTCACAAATGCTCATAGGGCTTAGGCTGAAAGGGGCCCGTGCTGCGCCCCTGTTTCCAATCTTACAGAAAAAGGGGCATTCCGGTCCAAACATCTGGAAGAAGCAGGAAAAGGAGTTTACTGAATCCTATTCCTTCTGCGGAACTACAAAGAGGAGTTCAAAAGAGAGATGGAGATAAAGTCAGTTGAAACGCACTTGACGCAAGCCTCATTCACAATTGAGATGCTTCCAATCATTATGTCCATTTTAGATCCAGGAAACTTTAAGGGCCACTGTCGCATATTTATTACCAAGAACACATAGTTTAAGAAGAAGAAAGTGGAATTCCTGTCTCCATTAACCTCCCCCAGGTATGGATGCTCTGAGACAGAAGGAACTCTCACTTGTTTTGTCGCTGGTCAATATTTCTATATGGTACTTGCTGTTAGCATCCTTGGCTGCCCTGACTACTAGCATTTCTTTGTATTTAGCTGCCTAGTGCATATTTAATCATGTCAATGGATCATTGTCTGCTTATGCCTCAAAGGGCTCCCCACATATGCCATAGCAGTTTCTTGAGGACTACTTAAAAATTCCCTTTGTGTAGGTTTCTGAGACAAGTGATACAATGTCACTGCTTAATTTGAACCAGTGGTTGCCAATTTGTGGCACCTGCACTTATTTTTGAGGACCAACACTTATTTTTCCATATGAGATATTTACTGAGTGAGGGAGTGAAAAGCACAAAGATCGGAAAGATGGGGAAATTAAAAGATGCAAAACCGTCACAAAGTTAGAAAGCAAGAACCTGAGTGGGAAAAAGGGCAAGATGCGTCTGGTAGCAGATTAAAGACTACTGGCCTTGATATTCAACGCACCCGACATTCAATTGCTCCGGCAGCTGGCTTCTGAGCAGAGCTTGGGCCATGGCACTCTTTCTTTTACAAATTAAGTACTGTACAATCAGTCACCCCTGTTTCTGTAGGCAGACTGTGTTTTGTCACATCTCTCCCGCATCCAAAATGTTTCAGATATTGAGGCAGTTCTGGGTCAGGGATAGTGAAAATTACACTAATAACAAGAGCTTCTGGGTCAGGTGGTTAGGGCAGATGATTGACTAAATGCTTGCGTGTATGCCTCTGAAGAAACTCGGATTCACCCTAGTCACAAAGGGTAAAGCTCAAAATTCTTGGTCTTGGTGCCAAGGCCTGAGCTTCTAATTCTGCTGACAACTTCGTTCATTTCTTCAAGAGGTTTTATAAATCTTTCCTGAATACAGCTAGATCTTCTAGCTCAAATGTTCCTGGGATTTAGGACAATGTGTTCCTC
The DNA here is from genome assembly GCF_031143425.1 of Pleurodeles waltl. Classification (NCBI taxonomy): domain Eukaryota; kingdom Metazoa; phylum Chordata; class Amphibia; order Caudata; family Salamandridae; genus Pleurodeles; species Pleurodeles waltl. Next base: position 737,763,037 of record NC_090450.1, on the reverse strand, counting down.
AGGCTCTGGAACACTATATATGTTTTGCAAAGAGCATGATGGTACACATGAGGAGTCCATTTGTGCCTTTAAAAGGTCATCCTGTATACACTCAGGTACACTGGAATTATGGGATTCTGTGGCAGCTGCATTTTCTGCATAATTATGGGTTTATCTGCATTTACACATAATCCGTCATCTTTTGCATAGTTTTCAGATTGCACAAAAAATTGTTTCTAGCTCTGACGGATAACAACTTACTTAAAAAAATGCAAAGCATGGTTCTGCCCTTTAGCAGACCGTTTGAAAACGATTAACTGCTGACCTTTCAGTTTCTGATTGCTATATTCATGTGCTAGACTGATACTAATGAGGTGCAGTTTTACACAATCAGCATTAATAGGTGTTGATATGACAAAATAACAAAGTATTACTGCTACCTATAGTGCCTCATTATGCTGCAGAATTTGCATATTTTTGCGCATAATTTTGAGAAACCTATAATTGGGCCCTCCATTGCAGCATAATTTCAGTGACCCTATATATGGTCTTTCAGTTACCTGACAACGCCTCCATACAAGATCCATTAAGGAGATGAACATGGATATGCCCCGATTATTCAATAAGTTGCTGGCCTTGGCTGTGGAGTCTGCATCACTCACCTTTATTTCTTCGGGTGGTACACAGTGAACTTTAGCTCAAACTTGTCAATACCCACAGTAAAGGGCACATTTATGAAACTCTCATGCAACGCAAGACAGCAAGCAAAGTTGATGCTCGGCTTTGGGTGAAAGGGTCAGAGCAGAAATGCTCCATATTTACAAAGAAATGGACCATGTGTGCTCTCCCCTTGTGTTGGAACACTGTGCACAGCCTGGCGTCAGTGCACGGCCCCTTGCGTTACTGGCAAATTGTGTCCCTTCCTGCACAAAAGCAATGCTTAGAGGCATTTCCCTATTGCTATGTGTGCTGCAGAATGCAGCTCACATGGAAAGAGGAAATAACAAGTAGAAATAAAGATATTTCTCATAATTACGCGTCACTTGGGAACGCGTACCATTTTGATAAATTCCCAGGGTTTACACGTTTTTGTAAATCTGGGAATGCACCAATGTTGATGGGTGGATGCATGGGAACACACATGCTCCACCCATGGAACACCTCCCAAGCTGAAATATAAATTAGCGCAGCACAAGCAGCTGCCTTGCTTTACATTTCTTTACAAAGACACGCAAGGCCATGCAAATCAGGCCTTATTGTGACTTTGCAAATATTACTGAAGAATTTGTGTTGCCCTTGCGGTGCCTTCCTTGCATGACACAAGAACTACACAAAGGTTTCATAAATATGTGCCTAAAGCTGCACTCTTCCAGGAGAAGTGGGTGACATCTACCTGGCCAGCAAGTTTGTTCCAGTCACTCATGAACAGTACCATCTCTGCATGACTGCCCCATGAAGCAGTGATATTTCTTTGACATACAAGCTGCCATTGAGGATCCAACTGTGTCAAAGACAGTACCCCACTGACTCCTTCACAGAGGGCCTGCTACTATTGGAAATAAAACAAATAATATTAGAAAATTATTTTATTTTATTCATAAAAAACGAAAATGTAAATTTGGCAATTTTAAAACGGTCTGTCAGTGGGAAAGAATATGAAATTTGGCGCTAAATAATAAGTTACAACCCTCAGGTTGATTTGTGAAAGCAGGGGGAGTAAGGAAAACATAATCTAGTATGACATTGGCGGCCCCAAATGAAGCACTGGGCCACAAAAACAGGGCATGCATTAGCAGCAAAAACAGGTCAAGTTACATGCCTGAATCTGGCATATTGCTTCATCTTTTAGAAACAAAATCACATTTTGAAATACCTTTTTAATAAGTGTTGTTTAGGAATTAAATAAAATATTTCATGATGTATGTATTTTTTGATGTATCACTGTGTTTGTATTTTTGTGTATTGTTTTGAGCTTCAAAATGTATGTATTTCTTTGGCTAGTGTCCCTTGCTTTCAGTTGTGATTCAGTGGGTGTTCACAGAAGTCAAAAGATTGGGGTGTGAGAGGGAGGGGACAGAGTCAAGTGAACGGCAGGATAGGTCAGGTGTCGTCCCAAGATGGATTAGGTTTCTGATTGACGTGGTGCGCCGTGCTGGTCTGTATTCATAGCAGTGCTGCGTGCCAACACCTGCTAATAGCAATGAGAGTCTTGCACGCTTACCATCCTTGTGTTTTTTGTGAAACCTTTGCACTTGCAATGGACTTAAATTCGGTTACTGACAGTGTGCATCTGTCCCCGAATCGATGGATCAGTCCTCCTGCCACCCGCTGGCAGTTTCTGGCCTCTTATTTCTTGATTCAGGTGGCGGGTGCCCGCATGGTGGTGCTCTGGTACTCCTTCCCTCCTGCCATCCGAGTCGAGATTAAAGAGGCAACCTCACATCCTGTGCTTCATCCTTCCTACATTTATCCGCGTGCAGGCAGCTTGGATGGCCCGAGACTCATCCAGTGAGCAAGCTGCCAGGGGGGTTAAGGGAGGGTCCTTGGGAGTCTTGGGCGGAGCCACTGCTGTAGTGCCCTTAGGAGGCTCTGCCGTTTAGGACTGTGGAAAGATTCAGGATACACTGGACTCGCTGAAAAACAAGTGGGGCTGCTTTACCCCCTAAATGGACAAACAAAAAACTGCACCCTTTTGTGTGTGGGGACAGATTTGCTAAGCATACAGATGAGGCGGACTAGGCATGGTCGCTACATGTAGCTTCACTTGTTTTGGGGAGAAGTGGCCTAGTAGCCGGAGCTGTTGACTTTAGAACTGGGGGACAAGGTTCAATTCCTGGCGTCAGCTAAAAAACCCTTGATTCTGGGCATATCACTTACTCTCCCCATGCCTGAAAAAAAGAAATCAGACCCCCCTCTGTAATTTAATCTGGCGCGCATGTAAAGCGCTCTAATACTGTTTGGCTAAGTGTGCGCTACATAAAACAGCAAAATGTAAACAGTCATGCATTACACCATGTGAGATCAATCGCAGTCACACAGCTGCACATCACCTCCATTCCCCGGGATACAGACAGACACAAGCACTGCTGAAATAAACAAGCATGGTCTCTCTGCTGAGACTCGAATAAGTGAAAGGTGGCTCAGCCAGACAAGAAATGAAACCCAGGTGGTCAGAGACACACACAAGCATGATGAGACAGACAGGGCAAGGACCCTCTGTTATACGGGATCCTCAGGAATCACACACAGGTGTACAGGGGAGAGAGGACAGAGTACCATTGTATGCTTGGAGACACAGGTGCATGCAGAGAAAGATCCAGGTTTCTTTGCGCGCAGCGCCACACACAGGTGCATGCAAGGAGAGGGCAAATGTACAAGGGCACACAGCCTATGGTAAGACAGGAGCAGATTCCCAACCAATACAGGGACACACAAATGCCTATTAAGGTATAGGCAATGTGAGCATTTGGTCGGGGACCCCACCTTCCAAGGGGCCGCCGGAAACCAAACTTTCTTTCTATTTGACCTGTCTATTCTATTTTTTTATCCGACTCTGCCTACAGTTACCTCCAACTCTGTCTCTCATAACTAGTGTTATCTTTCTTAAGGATTTTGACCAAACTAGGCAAGACACATTTCACCATTGTGTGTGTTTGACTGTGTTAAAGTGTAACACAATTTAGAATTGTTTGGCATCATGTAGGCTTGAAATGGATAATAACATTCTGATTTGCTCAATGCTTGGCCTCCCAAACGATATTTTGTCCAGGGACCCCCCAAGCCTTATGTTGACACTGGGGACATGCAGAGGCACATGGTAAGATGGCAGCGATCCCTACATCCGACACAAGGTGAGACTAGACCCCAGTGTGTGTGTGTGTGTTTGTGTGTGTGTCTGTGCGCACTGGCGTACAAAAGCCCCCCACAGCCCCTGCAGAGCAGTGGGGCCCCAGAGTGTCAGGGGGGGGGGGGGCACAGCAGAGTACCCTGGCCTGAGAGCTCCCAAGTGAGTTTGGAGGGGGGGGGGGCTCCATGGGCTGTGCAGGGGGCCCCCCTCATGTTTTGTTACGCCACTCTGTGTGTGTGTGTGTGTGCGTGTGTGTGGACACACAGGCACATCATGAGGCGAGGGGGGCAGAGCTCCTGTGAGTGCAGGGGTATAATGTGCACATTGTGATGGACCATATAACATCAGTGTAAGCAGGGGCACAGGCTCATTGAAAGAAAGGGAAAGGTCTTTATGTGTGCAGGGATCCACACAGAAAAGGGAGGAACCTCTGTTTGCAGAGACACACATGGGTGCCAAGAAAAAGACGACAGAAATGCACAGGGGCATACTTGTTGAAACAGGGGAGTAAATGTATGTGTCAAGATGACAGATGAAAACTGATGAGAGGGTGGAGCCACAAACCATGGACTTCAAAAACACCATGCCTCTACCAGATCACTGCTACCCCGACAGTATTTTCTGTTAGTCAGAGATTTTTTGTTTAATCACACATACGTGTTCAGCAATTGCACATTATAAACTTTCGGTTACATATTTCGCACTTTGTACAGTGGCATTGATTAGTTGCTATGCAGTATGCCATCTTCTTAACTTGAAGCATCACCTTCTCTTGTCTGGGTCCCATAGAGCTCATGTTGCACCTCAATCGTCATTGTAGCCTCCTTAGCAATATCAGGATCACATTTCATTGTCACTCGATAGATACACGTAAAGTGTCACCCGGTGAATAATGGGCCAGCAGGTCTCAAAATCCAAGCTAACATCATCAAACAAGAGAAAACTCTAGGATGCCTATTGTCCTAACGCTGGGTGACATCTCTGAGTTCTAATCAGCAGTATCTCCTCTCCTTCCTGTACTGAGACACACATATCTGCTCTAGTGCAATGCAAGCTCATCTTGTATTCTCCTATCGTACTGCACATATTTTCATTACCGGTCTGCAGGAGTGCCAGGAAGCTTATCTTACTCACCCTCCCAGAGAGGCCATGACTTCTAATTGTAACAGAAGTCAAAGCTGCCAGTACAAAGGGGAAAGGGTAAGAGGAAGAGAGCAAAAACATTGTTGTGAGGCTCTGCACAGTTCCTTCAGAACTGCTCAAAGTCTGCCATAAAACAATACCTGATTAGAAGAGACTCTTGTTACATTTATATCATATGCCATCCTTTTACCTAATTATCTCATGTAATAATAAGTCCTCTAAATCAGCCCGTTTCTTCTTTAAAAAGTTGTTTTCCTTCATTTCTTTATTGATTTTACAACACAGAACAAAACTATTTCATTCCTGGGTCACATCCAGTATTTAAAACATGCACTGTGGTGTTACAAAGTCGCAGTCCACGTGAACAGACTAGTTGGTGCGTAGGAGCATGTAATTTTTATGAACACCTTTACATTGTCCAAAGATGCCATGTAATAAGCAAGTGAGTCATGGGGGGAGGGGTCTTTCGTATGGAGAGAGGGATTCATCCAGCACACCTGTCTTGGGTTAACCCCTCATCCACTAGCAAGCATTGGAGTTGCGTGACCGGTTATTTGGAGGTCCTTCATGACTGGGGAATAGGCATGTACAGCATGCAGGAGGTCCCTATGATACCTGTGTCTCGTGGGAGGTATGCATGTCTCTTGTTTACTTAACCGCACTGAAGCTGACCTTGGCGCCCACAAGGGGGCGTAATATGTCACTGTCTTGTTCCGTGATGGAACCCACCTGGCCTAAGAGCAGTGGTTCACATGTATAGGGGTGTTCAAGGTGGTCTTGGGTCATAGTTTGCCTCTAGTTCCCAATGTATGTATCCTAAACCAGTATCCCTGCTCTCTCTCCACCTTGTGCCTGGGCCACAGTAAGAACAACCTGTGTAGCCTGTGTCCATTTCAACAAGGTATTGAGCCAGTTATTTCATGTCAGGGGCTGCGTGAGATTTCCAAGTCATCGCTATTTGTTATTTGAATAGTACAAAGGCTAGGCCAATACATTTATGTAGGTACTTGTCTCTCTTAGCCTTGGATCTGAGGCCCAACAAACATGATCCCTGTGTGCCTGGAACTATATGTTTAATCAAAGGGATGTGATTCCCATGACCCCCCCAAGGAACATTGTATTCCCGAGCATTCCCAAACCATGTGGAAGAAACACGCATTAGGTAGTCTACATCTAGGGGACTCAGGAGATGTTCCTGGGAACATGAGCATTATACTCTGTGGTTTGAGATATGCCTGATATAAATATTTTAATTGAATGCAGCGGAACTGTGGGGTATGTGAGACCTCCTTCACATGCTGAAGGACCCGGCTCCATTGTGTATCTGTGAATTGTGTTTGGCGATCCACTTCCCAGCACTCTCTGGGTCTTGTATCTGCTGTGTAGCACTGTGACTGAAGACAGGTATATAGGGCTATTATAACTTTCTGTGTGCCTACGTATGATAGTATTGTTTGTAGCGGTGGCGATGTGGGTAGTTCAGCACGGCCACCCCCTCCATTGTGTGGTAACTGCGTGTTGTATAGAATTATAAGTCAGAAAGTGCCCAGGATCTATATCATGGGAATCTACAATCTTCTGGAAGGTCTGTAATTCGCCCTCGGTGTAGAGATCACCTGTCAATTCAATCCCTGCCTCTTTCCAGCACATAACATTGTGATGCCACATAACCTCGTGTAGTGTTACCATGTACCAAATGGGTATAAGTGGTGAGTATGAGGCACTCAACTCTTCCCATGTGTATATTTGTGACTGGTGTACCTGGGGGGTTGATAGCAAGGTGTAAATATGCATCCCCTTGAGTAGGTATTGGATGGTCTGTCGTTCAGCGCATGAAGCTGGCCCCAGCCAGTGTAGAGGGCACTGTAGTTGGTCCGCCACGTAATATGCCTCATGGTTGGGGGCATCCAGGCCCCCCTTTAGAAGCTGCCATTGCATCTTGCATAGTGCTACCCATTTCCTACCCGTGCCCCATATCAGTTCTGACAGGAGCCCGTGTAGGTCCTTGAAAAAGCATGCAGGGAGTGTGAGTGGCAGTGCTGCAAAGAAATACAATGGTCGTGGCAGTATCTTGGAGACCGCCACCTGGCCCAGAGGGGACAATGGACGCGACATCCAGAATGTGAGGGATCTGAGGATAGAGCTCAGGGATTCATATATATTTCTCTTTATTAGGTCTCTATCAGCATGATGGATTTGTATGCTCAGATACTTGAATGTATCATATCGCCACTCAAGCCTAGACTGCGGCCGGGCTCCTCTATTATGGTGCAGGACTGGATACAGGAGGGAGAGACCTGATTTAGTCCAGTTCACCCTAACGTCAGACAGAGTCCCTAATTTGTGGAGGGTCTCCTTTCTTCCCTAAAACTTAATGCAGTTCTCTCTTTGGAAGGATAAGAAAACAATGGTTATTATTAGTCCTCTTGAAAATTCTAGTGGTGTAGTTTTTGAATATGACTCTTATGAACATACTTTAGAGATTGATTAACATAAGTTCAAAATGAGTCCTAGTCTTGTAAATCCAGGAAGAAATGATGATATGTATAACGCTGGCAATGAGAACATGCCGGTGATGAGATCAGGAGAGACACAAAATGCATAATGAGAATGTATCAAAAAACGCAAAAAACGAAAAAATGTGATTAAAAAATAGTGTGCACACAAAATAGGTAGAAATATAAAAGGCCTTGAAAACGGTAATAATTGTGAGAACGATGTGAGTAGAAAAGATAGTGCACAAGTAGGAAGTCAAAGTTCCAATCCGACGCTAGAACCGCAACACACTTGTTCAACCATGATCCTCTGATGATTGCCAAACACAAACTGCTTTGGGAAGGGACAAGACTCTGACTTCACTCTCCTTATATATGATCACAATCCAAGACGGTTGCTGTATTCAAAACCTGATTCAAGTTAGTTTCGTGCTGTGGTGTTCAACACTTTTCACATCAACTTTTCTCCAATCCTGAACATTCTCATCCCCAATCATGGTAATTATTTAGCAAACACCATTTGGACTTGTTATTTCATGTAACTTGACAACTATCAACATTGCTATACAATATAACCATGACATCTTCCTTCGATTTGAGAAGACATTTTCCACAATGATCAGAAGTAAAACTATAAGTTCCACAGTTAAATTATTCTGTTGCCAAAACATTTAGAACTGACATCACACATTATATTGGGTCACTTTGCAGATGTGTTTTGGCACCAGATCAAACAAAGATGATCAGTCACTATTTTTATTAGTAACATCCCAACCTTTGAATCTTATTCGAGGGAGTATAGGATTGTCGTGTAATTTGCATCACATGCTCATTTCTGTATGTGTCCTTTTTAAGTATGTGAACGTTTGTTTCAAGGAGATGTTCGGTAATGCTAGCCGATAGTATGAGATTTGGAGTACTGGTATTTTGTTTAAAATATTTGATATCACTGTATCCGTTTATGAGTAGGACACTCGGGAATTTGATTCTGTGTTGCAGAAACTTCCATTTATCTATTGTTATAGCACTAAGTATTCTCATGGCCTATTCTGTCCTTTGTATGTCTAAGGTCATTAATTTGAGCAATATTGGCAGTGATTTCTTAGAAGATCTCCATGGCACAGAGAAATGGACGACCCAGTTGTGAGGGCTTACGTAGTAAGATGATTCACTCCAGGAATTGTAGTCTTATGTTCCTCTATTTGGACTGTGAAAGTGTCAGATTACAATGGTTTGAATGATGATAAATGTATGTTTGTATGTCCTAAATGTTACAAAACCAACTTACTAGAACACCCTCCAATATTTCAATTTTCTTCTTTCTTGGGAACTTCAATCCGTGTTTTAAGGATGTTACCCAAAAAGGGATGCTTTGTAATATTTATTACATTATGTGGACAAATCTGCTTTTTTTTTTTTCACGAGCGAGGGTCATCAACCTTTGCCCTCCAATACAGGAGGACACATACAATTTTTACCTCTCCCAGTCACGGACTGTTCTCCATGCCTGCCAAGCCATACGAGCCGGTGGAGCAACCGTGTTTATGGGGTAGACCTCCTAAAATCAGGGGGGCCAGTAATCATTGGACATGAAAAGGGAAAGCAACTGCTTTGCGGAAAATTTACCCATATAGCCCAGCACTCGTCTCTTTTATTAAGCAGGGAAATGCCCTCCAAACGACAAAAGTAGTTCACGGATGCCAGCCATGCAACAACTGATGGAGGTAAAGACGAAATCCACCTGTAACAGATTTGCCGTCTGGCCAATAATATCAGTATGAAAATCAAGTGCTTATAAGGTTTGGGGAGTCTTAGGTCTCAAGTTGTGCCAGGTGCCACCCCGAAGATCACTAATGAGAGGGTTACTTCTAACTCTGCACTTATGATTTGTTTTAGTGACTTTCTACACTGACCCAAAACCCACTTAGACTCGCACAGCTCCAAAACATGTGGATATCATTTGCATTAGCTTCCCCACAACGTGGACAGTACCTCTCTGACTTCCCCAAAACTGACAGCTTCTGGGGAGACCAGTAGGTCCTGTACAAGGTAAACAGATGGTTTTTCTTCAGTGTGGCCCATCTAGTGGCCAACCAGAGCATAGAACAAGAAGTTTCCCAAAACTTTACCAAATCAATAGCTGGTAGGGCTACTCCCCATTTCTTCCGAGCCGAGGACAAGCTTAACTCTGAGGTATCTAGTAATGCCTGATACCAAGCAGCAATTTCTTTTGCGACTAAAACCTGAGCTAGTTTCCTTTCCCATACGTTCTTCATGTCCCCGCATCTTGGAGAGCAGCAGCCCAACTAGCTAAATGATAATATTTAAACTTCGAGAGCTTGTGTTCAGTTAGTTCCTGGAGCCTGCTCCAAGACAACAGCCTTGAATCTTCCAAAATTTGTTTCCACCTCTCCACCCCCTTCAATGGAAGCGCTAATTTATCGGTAAAAAATTCAGGGGTGCCAGGTGAGTCCCAGACTGGAGCCAAGGAACTATAATACTTGGGGCCAGATGTAGTAAGAATAGATTTTGCGACTCGGGCACCGACTCGCAATTTCCGAGTCGCAAAATCATATGCAGAATGGTGTCTCAAACACCTTTTGCGAATCGCAAGGGGGTCGCAAAGACCCACCTCATTAATATTAATGAGGTGGGTCGCAATTTGCGACCCCCTTGCGATTCCCTGCACTCACAGGGATGGTGGCCTGCTGGAGACAGCAGACCTCCACGTCTGCGAGTGCTTTTTCAATAAAACAGTTTTTTTTTTGTATTGCAGCCCGTTTTCCTTAAAGGAAAACGAGTTGCAATACAAAAGAAAAAATGAAACCATTTGGTTTCGTTTTTCAGAGTAGGCAGTGGTCCATTGGACCACTGTCTGCTCTGAAAAAATATTTATGCGCCATTCACAAAGGGGAAAGGGTTCCATGGGGACCCCTTCCCTTTGGCGAATGAGTTAGCACCCACTTGACATGGGTGCTAACTGCGAATTGCTTTGCAACCGCGTTCGCGGTCACAAAGCAATCTTGCATCGAGGTGCGAATCGCAAATAGGAAGGGAACACCCCTTCCTATTTGCGAGTCGCATTCCCATTTTGCGAGTTGGTACCAACTCGCAAAATGGGAATGTGCATCGCGATGCACGTTTTGCATGGAGCAAACGCTTTTTACATCTGGCCCATGATTCCTAAAACTTGTCGGACCAGCCTCCACAATCTGGTAGCAGCTCTAAGGATCTTCAAACTGATCTTTTTAAAGTATTTAGGGTGACCAAACTTATACAGGAAATGCTTACTGACCTCTAGCAGTTCCTGAGTCATAACACCCCAAAAACCTGTATACTCCGAACTGTCGTGTAGCAATACTCGCACATTCTTCAGATGAAAAACCAAATAGTACTTATAAAAATCTGGAGCCGGAATACCCCCTTTTTCTTTTTTCATACATAATTTTTGCCAGGCAATCCTGACCCCCCCGAGAGATGACCACACAAACGAGGTTAAGTCTGCCTTTATCTTCCTAAACCAAGACTTCCTAAATTCCAAAGGAATAGTATTGAACAAAAAAGTCAAATTGGGGAGGATAATCATTTTAAGTATATTAGTTCTCCCAATCAAAGACAAAGGAAGACCCGCCCAGGTTCTAAGCAATCTGCGGGTTTCCATATAGACCTTATCAAAATTAATCTGAGCTAGTTCTTCAAGACAGGGAGTAACTTGGATCCCAAATACCTGATTTGTTGTTTAACAAGGGAACTATTATAAGAGGTGTTCCAGCACATAATCTCGGTTTTCTCCGCATTTATAGGGTAACCCGACACCCTACTGAAATCCTCTATACGCTGTATAATTCTAGGAAAAACCTGAGTCAGGTCACCGGTGTAAATCATAAGATCGTCAGCATATAGGGTGACCTTTTTTTCCCAACCTTGAGATTGGAAGGAGGAAATCTGATTATCGGCCCTAGTTGTTATGGCCAAGGGCTCAATATATAAGTCAAAAAGAAGGGGGGACAGTGGACATCCCTGACGCATCCCTCTCTCGATCTTAAATGTTGGGGATATTTTATTGTTAACCAGAATGCTGGCAACCGGGGCGTTATATATAGCCTGAATCGCTCTGATGAGCTTTGGACCCAGGTTATATTTCTCCATAACAAATTGTAAAAAACGCCAATTCACGCGATCAAAAGCTTTCGCAGCGTCGAAGGTGAGAACCGACAAAGGGACTCTAACCAAAGTCACCAGGTCTACTGCACCTAATAAATCATGAGGTTAACTCATGCAGATGTCTGCCCCTGATAAAGCCCTTCTGATCCTCATGAATCAACCTACTAATCGACTCCTGGAGTCTTATAGATAAAGCATGAGTATAAAGTTTATAGTCTGAATTCAACAAGGATATCGGCCTATATGAACTGCATCTTGCCGGGTCTTTCCCGGGCTTTAAAAGAAGGTTTATCACAGCCTCACCCAATGACCTCGGCATAGCAGCACCTTCCAGTAAAAGCAGATTAAACACCTCCACTAGAATTGGCACCAACTCATCGCATAGTGCACAATATAATTCGTTGGGCAGACCATCCGGGCTTGAGGCCTTCCCCTTCTTTAAATAATGTATTGCTGCCTTTACCTCCCCCGGGTCTACCTTCCTCACCAGTTGTAACTGCTCCACTTCCGTTAGCTGGGGAAGTTGAACCCCCTCCAGGTATCCCCTGCCGGCTTTATCCGACAAATGCAGGTCATCAGTGTAGAGATCGTGAAAGAACACTACAAAGGCCTCCTCTATCTCGGATGCGGCTGTGCTTAAGGCTCCGGTGAACTCTGACTTAATGCACGCAATGTAATTTTTAGATCTATCTGACTTGTTCTACATACTATAATTTGCCACACATAAGCCATCAAAATGTCACATAAATGCTCTCTGACAGCTTGAAATGTTACATAATGAATCTGAAAACATAGCAGATATTGTAGTCCACCTAAACTAACCAACCTGCCTGTACTGGACCAGGCAGCGAGGGAATTCAGGACTGCGGTGAGTAAGGCTTGGACTGAGAGTAATGAAGATTATAGGTAAGTAATCGAGGCTTTAACCCTTATGTGTGGGTAGGAGAAATCCACTGTACACAGATTATGAAGATGAAGGTGCTTGGTTATTTCGACACTGATTGGCAGAGTTATGCAATTTGCAATTAATTATTTGTGTTTTTTGACAAATGTGTTTACGTGGAGTTTGTTTCTTATAGTTGAGATAAAAGTGGAAGTTGTACTGCCAGAGAAAGAGAGAGAAAAAGAAGACATGTCTCCAAATGGTAAAGCGAGCCCCCTAGCATACAAAGCCAATGGCACCACATGGCACTACCACCATGAAGATCGTCCGATCACCCTCAATCCCTACCCTAACCCAAAGGATGTGGTCGAGGCCTCGGTGTGCCACGTGAAGGACCTGGAGAATGGACAGTAGGTGTTGGGCCACAATCCATAGCAAACCGCATCGTTTAGATGCAGTAGATTTATTGCTTTTTTATCAAAACACAAAGTTCAGATGCGTTGTTGTCAATGTACATTTTGTAGAAACATGCTCCGATATTTTAGTTTAAAGTAGGCGTTAAATAATTTAGGACCAGATGTACCAAAGGATTTGACCCATTCTGTGTCTATGGGAAAAAGCTTTCGTACATATGGCCCTTAGTCACAGGAAGTCAGGCTTTACTTTGCAAGTGAAGTAAGGTAAATTTGAATAATGAATAGATTGGTAGGAGCACATGGCGGACCCGGTAATAAGGCTTTTGTTCTCCTGTACTTTTAATTACGAACTCCACTTGTTTGGTCTGGGTCTTCCTGGTTGAATTGGCCCTGGTGTTGCAAACAGTAATTGTTTCTCTTTTTTCCCCTTTTCTTATCCTGCCTAACGCACGTGCCCTTTAAGTTTACCAGTGATATTATTTGGTTGTAACTCTTTCTTAGTACAATATCTAGTGTGGGTATTGGTGCACTATGACCCCAGTCCATTAAGTTTTCTATTGCCATTTGGAGCTTTGTCTTCAATTATACAGTAGTATGTAATTGTTGTCTTTATTGATGCATCGTAATTATGCAGCGCTTGTCCACATAAATTGAAATAACAATGTGGTTCTAAATGTTTTAGTTGCATATACTCCATTTATCTATGTATTTTAGGCTATTGTGTGATATTACTTGATCCTAGCTCCTTCTAGCATGATGCCCAGTCTGCATATGTTATACTTTGATGGTAGTACATCAAGTTCCAGGGTGCTACATGGAGCTATGTTTTTAGTCATTCATTTGTATGCATGTACTGATATTACAGATGTTTCATGTGTGCCTACTTAAACTTCTCCAGCTTTTAACATGTTTTACAGTATAATGTATTTATTTTGACTTTTATGGCCTTAGGCCAAAATAAAGTTTCTATTGACATGCTCTGGTATGGCAGAGCCATAGTACCATGTCCACTAACAGTGTTCAGATGGGCTAGAGTCATAGTGCCATATACTTAAACAATGTACTTATGAAGGCCAGTTTGCTTGCAGGCAAGGTTGTGTAAAGTAATAAAGTTTATATTTGCAAACTTTGTGAAATTCTTTGGACATTTTTTCAATTTCACAAAGGTTACAAAGAGTTTAGATTTGCACCATTTGCATGAACATGTGGAATTTTGTCAGTGACAATTCATGTTGTACAGTGCATTAAATAACACTAGTAATGTGGCTCTACATAAAATATACTTCATATAAACCAGTAATTGTTGTTCTGTAAACAGAAAACTTGCAGAGCCAAATGTTGGTTACATTTGCCTGTGTTTATTGAAAAAGTCTGCTAAATGTACATTTGCAGCAAAATTCCTGCTTACATATCCTGGATAGCTGGGTTTAATGTAAGTTATCTCGTAATGTGTAGAAAAACTTTGCATAACCATAGGTAAAGCTAAATTGGGAAACATTGCCAACAGCAAATATTAAGAACTTCTACTATAAAACAAGCATTTGCAATGCAAAAGGTCTCACATTTGTGAGGGTTAGAGCTGTTGGCATTGTAAATGGCAATATATTTGACCCTTTCACATGATTTTGCTTTTTGACTTTTCAGTGCTGTTTCCCTTTTTAAACCCATATATTGGAAGACTGGTACAAGAGCAGAGTGCCTAGAGAATCCAGTACCGCTCTAGTACTGTTGGCTTTCCTTACTTGAGTTTGTGTGCCATGTGGGAGGACTATGTCATTTATGTGGCTTTTGCTTCACTAACCTGTAACCCCTTACACCATTTCTTAATAACGCCCTTATTTCAGTGTACCAACATAGCTTCTCCAGAGTTTTATGTGTGCTCCCACAGAGGGCTGGGGTTATAATGCAGATTATTTTTCACCACTGATTGTTTTTTTATGTAAAATCTTTGAAGTGCAGAAATAAAAGCCGCCTATTGGTCCAGTGTACTAAACCATCCTCTCTATTAATCTATGTAGACCCCAATGGTCCCAGGTTCGAATCCCGGTGGGGTCACTCAGCCTGTCATCTTCCTGAGGTTAATACATTGAGTGCCACTGGGCCTGGTAACAATAAACACCGGTTTGTCAAGAGACTGCTGGGGGGGGGGGGGGGGTCAGCTGCGCCCCACAAACAACCTATGATGTTTGAAGGAAGAATGCGCTTTCGGCCATTCACCCTCCCTCGCATAGTGTTATTCATACAATCTCATTTGTACCAATACACATACACAATCATATGTTTTCACACAAATAGTGCATCACGCACACACATATGCACGAGCATTATCACACACACATGGACAAACTCAGACACAAATTACATTAACATACAGTATATGTACACTGAAACAAGCTCACAACACCAGTGAGTAATTTGCTGTTTGTTGCAGTAAATCCCAGTTGCCATTTATGTTTCCACCCTCCAGGATGCGGGAGGTGGATCTGGGATGCGGGAAAGCCCTCCTGATCAAACAGAATGGGGAGTACTATGCCACAGGACACAAGTGTCCACACTATGGGGCACCTCTTGTCAAAGGTGAGTGTTTTATATTTTATTGACAGATTATGCAGTGCATAGCTGGCTTTGTCCAAAATGCTGCGTCTCCTGCTGAAATTAGTGTGGCCTTGCGGCACTGAAGCATGCTAATAACTGTTCATAACCCACAGCTGCAGCAACCATATAAAGGTGAAAATGGACAAGATGACATATATAAGCTGGCTGTCAGGAGTGGCACTGAGGGAAAACCAGAGGTGCTGGGTGGAATGCTTGAATTAATCTCAGTCTTTTTTCACCCACTGTGCGCCCTAGACGGATACAAGCCAAATGAAAACAGATAGGCACAGCCAAGCCTGAACTTCAATACCAGGTCCCCTTTAGATGGAAATGCAAGTAATCCCAGTCTAGTTTGAGCCTAGTTAGACCTTGTTAGTGAGATGGACCGTGTCTGAAGTGGTTAAAAATGGTGGATTAAAAAATGCCCCTGTCAGATTGGCAGTGGCTGAGATCTGAGTGAGCTGCTGCTCCTCTTAAATAGTAGTGGCCCAGTGTTTCTGCACCTGAATTTTAAAGATGTTGGAACACCTGGCCTGATTTTACTGGCTAGAAAATCCAGCTGAAAAAAAGTATTTTTCTGCTGCTGCAGCCCGGCTCATCCCCTGACCACTTCCTGGTAATGTTCCACAGCAAGAGGGGTGGGAATGCTTAAAGGCCCTCATTATGACTTTGGCGGTCTCAAAGAGAGACGGCCAAAGCCATGGGCACCCTCCATAATATGGTTACTGCTGGATTTCTGCCACATTTAGGGCGGAAATCCGGCAGTAGCTTTGCTGGGGGTGGAGGTGCCTGGGCGCTGCTACCACCTGCACCGCCCGCACGTAGGACCCTACCAGCCATATTTTGACCATACAGATGGCCTGGCGGTAGCAGCACCCTTTCCCATTCCCTGCTGGACGACCTCCTCGCCGGACAAGGTAAGTTGGGCATCCGACAGGGGAGGGGGATGAGGGGGTGAGGGGTGTTGTGTGTGAGTGGGGGCTGTCTGCGTGTGCGTGATTGCGGGGAGGGGGGGAAGGGTTGGAGTGTTGGGGGGTGCTGTGACTCTAGGGGGTGTTGGGGGGGCGCTGTGACTCTAGGAGGGTAGGGGCAGGGGGTTGGGGGGCCGCTGTGACTCTAGTGGGGTGGCGGGTTTAGGCGATTGCTGGGGGGATGGTGGGTAAGCCTTCTACTGGTGACAGGGAAGGAATTCCCTGTCACCAGTAGCCCTACCGCCATGGTTTTCGTGGCAGTGGTACCGCCGCGGAAACCATGGTGGTAGGATGGCTCATTATACTGCTGGCGGTCATGTGTGGACCGCTGGGTCGGAGATGCACATCCCCGGCCCGGCGGTTCATACTGCCATGGTGGAATGAGTGGAGATGTGGCAGGTTGGCTGCGGCCAACCCACCACACTCATAATGTGTCGGTACACATCGCCAGCCTGTTGGCGGTGATACCGCCACATTAACCCTGGCGGTCAAAAGACCGCCAGGGTTAAAATGAGGGCCATAATGTTCTCCGTAGCAGCCCACTTCCTCTCCTATCCGTTTCTCTTCTCCCACCCACATGACAAGCTGCATAGGCCCTCATGCTTACATTAGCCACCGGCATAGAGCAGGTGGTAAATCTGAATGTCAAAACCCCCAGTTTTTGGAAAATTAGGCTAGCACAGTTATTCCTCATTCCATGGGGTGGGGGGGGTCAATAAATGATAGGCAGCTATGTGTGCGGAGATGTCAGAGCGAAATGGAAACTCTAACCACCCCATATCTCTACCCATATATCCCCTGACTTTTAATCAACGACTATGAGTACAGGTAGTGGTGTAATCACCTCAAAACTAAGCAGATACTTGATAAGAGTTACCCTCACTTTAACACCAGTGCCCAATGATGCCATTACAGGACGCAATATCTTATAATCTCTCACCACCAATGACATAGAAATTGTCATAACATGACCTGTAATCTCAGTGACAAAATAGCAAGCTCCATCATCACATAACCGTTTTCCCTGATTTTATTGTACAAAGTGACCAACTGAAACCGGATACAAAGAAATCATAGCTGTAGTGTGAAATGAATACAGTAACTTGAAAACATCACACAGGCAGATAGAAATACCTATTTTGAGGGCAATCACTCCTGAGTCTCTTGAACCTCATTCCACATACACAGTAGTACCAGGAATAATTCCCAAATGGTTAATTCACAGTTTGTAAAGCAGTCCACAGGGCTTGTCTTTAGCAACAGAGATGTAACAATTGCGCCTAGCTATCTGTACACAATAGCCCAGATTGCAGATTTGTTAGTTTGCAAACGAGCAGGTAAAACCTCTCAAGCGGTAGAAGCATGCTTGACATCCCCAAAGGGGCCAATAACTGGAATAAAGAAGTTAACTAGCCTAAAGTAGAGCTCTGTTCAGAGCAGTAAGCCAATTAAGGAGTCAGTTGTTCCTGGATTACCTTCCTGAGTGGTTTATTGTGATTGTTAGAAAAGTGATCTTCAGTCACACGATTATTAAGTCACAATCACCTCTCTGGGCTTCTGTGGATACAGGCCATGGTTATGTACCTCCCTTTCAAGAAGTAATCTGAAACTCTTTGGGGGTGATTCTCACCCTGGCGGGCGGCGGAGGCCGCCCGCCAGAGTTCCCCCCTCCAAAATACCACTCCGCGGTCCAAAGACCGCTGAGGGTATTTTGGGATTTGCACTGGGCTGGCGGGCGACCGCCAAAAGGCCGCCCGCCAGCCCAGTGCAAATCATCCTTCCCACGTGGACGCCGGCTCAGAATTGAGCCGTCGGAGTGGGAAGGTGCGACGGGTGCAGTGGCACCCGTCGCGTATTTCAGTGTCTGCAAAGCAGACACTGAAATTCAGAGTGGGGCCCTCTTACGGGGGCCCCTGAGGTGCCCATGCCATTGGCATGGGCACTGCAGGGGCCCCCAGGGGCCCCACGACACCCCTCACCGCCATCCTGTTCCTGGCGGTCGGAACCGCCAGGAACAGGATGGTGGTGAGGGGGTCGGAAATCCCCCATGGCGGCGCAGCAAGCTGCGCCGCCATGGGGGATTCCCAGGGCAGCGGAAAACCGGTGGGAGACCGCCGGTTTTCCCTTTCTGGCCGCGGCTGAACCGCCGCGGTCAGAATACCCTGTGGAGCACCGCCAGCCTGTCGGCGGTGCTCCCTCCAACCCTGGCCCCGGCGGTCCATGACCGCCGGGGTCAGAATGACCCCCTTTATGTTGTTCATCGTTCACAAGATAATTTAGCTGTACTTTGCACGAACACTTCATGATTAAAAACTTTAGGGTTCCTGGTGAATGTTTTGCGTCTACTCTGTAAACCTTCACTTTTAGAACTCTTGCTGAATCTTTTGTTCCCCTAGAGTCCTTGCAGAATCATCTGGACATTCAGTTAGACTTACAAATAATTATCGAAAATGCTTTTACAATTCACTAGGGAAAGTCCATCCCTTGTGATCCAGATTACTGCATTACATTTCTGTATTCCAGTCCTCAACTGCAAAATCTTACCAACGTCCTTAAGTGCTACTATGAAGAGAGTGAAAGGCATAGGAGAAGCTGACGTCTGTCTATTGTGTGTTCCATGCCCTCTGTGCTGCAGTATTGTGCCTACTTCCTCTCTTTTTCACTCAAGTGAATTCCTCTTTCAGCTGTTTTTCCACCACTGTTGCTCTATCTGGCCCACCATCCTCACTGATCACAGTCTGGCCTCATGGTGTTGAGACCACACCATGAAGCCAGACTGTGATTCACAGCTTCTACATTCCCCCCAGCTCTCCGTGCCACTGAAGAATCTCGCAGTTGATGCAAGGCTCCTTCTAGACTAAAGCAATCAGACAAATGCTTCATTTGGGGCCTGACATGTTACACTAGAGAAGGACCATAGATTTCACTCCTGATATATATACGTAACTCTCTCACAGACTGACAATTCTAAAGTACTACGATTCTGCAAAGAGAACATAAGTCCATATCAGAAAAAATGGCTTGTGGGTTGCATTTGCAAACCTATACTTGGCCTTGGGTGTTTCATTGGGTCGAATGTGGTCTACTAAACTAAACTGTGATTAACTAAGGGCTTGCATGCTACTGCTCAGCCTAATGTGGTTGCAGAAGCTGTGGCAACATTGGTGTAAGTAACTCTATCGCACAGTTGCCAAGAGCCTGGGGAGAGCTTCTTCCACTGCTTCATTGCACAAACATCAGTGGAAATAGTGAAATTCAAATTTGAAAACAAAAGTCTTTCTGAGTGGAGTTCCATGTTATTGGTTGATGAACTTGAAGAAAAGAGCCAAGGGGAAAAAAAAAGATTCAAAGAACAGCTAAATCACGGCAGGGTGTATTTCTTCAGGCATGAACCATGACTCCAAAAAGAACTTCGCACTCTGGAATTTCTGAAAGGAAATAACCTTCTTTCCACATTGACATTGACCCACTACTGACCAATGATCGGCTGTTCAGCATCTATGTAAGAATATCCTCATCCATTATTTCTCATTATCAATCCTTCTCCATCTTTCATCATCAATCACTCCTCAACCATAATTCCATATCCCATAACATTCCTGATTCCTGTTTCTCCACCCTCATTCCTCATCTCGTAACCCTCACTCATCGTCCATCCTCCCCATCCATCCAACATCTTTCATCCTTTATTCATAATTCCTCACTTACCAGTCCTCAATCATCTGCCATACTCCTTCATCCATGTTCCAACATCCATAAGTCATCATACTTCTCTAAATAAGACCCTTCATGTTTTAATATCCTGATCAGATCAAACCTGCCTAATGTACACAAAACAGTCTGCATGAACAAAAGTGATTGTTCTTTTTTCAAAGGTTTACAATCTCATACGTCTATTGCACACTGAGCACTTGGGTAGACTGCACAGTCTCTCTTGATAAACATACTCAGCCATAGTGATGATAAACATACTCAGCCATAGTGAGTACATCCCCAACAACTAGGGTATATTTTTCCCTGTTCATGTAAATAATGTAATCAACACATGCATACATCCATAATTGCATAATTGCATACATACATAAATACGATAACAACAATTGTTCAATCTCATCAGAAATCTATTTTCACAGGCCTGGATTATATTAAATTCAGACAGAGCTTTGTGCGTGTATATCCAAATTATTCACATCTTTATGATAAGATATGTAGATATTAAGTGCATCATAAGATTATCACTGTTGATATTGCTGGTGTGAAAATGTATGTTAGAGGTATTTCAGTTGTCTCAGGACGTAAACCAAAAATAAGGAGCTCATCCTGGCATACAGATGATTTGTTGAACTATTTGTTTGCTGGTTGTATATGTTTTGGCTGGTATTTACTTCTGATTTATCACTTCTAGGGGTGTTGTCCAAAGGTAGAGTGCGCTGCCCTTGGCATGGGGCCTGCTTCAATATCAGCACTGGTGACATCGAAGACTTTCCTGGGTTGGATGGATTACCAAGATTTCAGGTGACCTATCCATGTATTACCTAACAAAAACAGCTTGTTACATTTTGATGCTGACCTCATGCACCAGGGAGTGGTAGAATTTGACCCAGTTAATCATATATTAATAGGTGAATAATAACAGGTGGAATGGGCTGGCCTTTGAGGTTATGAGCAAGAGTTAATAGGAATGTTTAGATGCAAAACTTCTGTATGTTTCAGCCTCTAAACAATCTAAAGCTGTAGATTTTTCAAATTTGTAACTGAGAAAGAAGGTATATCTCATACATTGCAGTAAGGGATTGCTTAGAAGGCTGTAATCTTGTGCAATCTTTGGGGCAATGTTAGAAATGGGGGTTCTGGTTGGCCAGTGTATGCACCTAAGCCAGGCAGAACCCACCATTCTAGTCAGGGCGAGTAAGCTACACACCACAGATAACCTGTGCTGACCCCCGGCAGCTTGGCACAGAGCAGTCAGGCTTACCCTCAGTGGTCATGCGTAAAGCGTTTGCACAACACACCAGTGACACAATAAACACACCACAAAAGAGACTTCACAACAAGTTATATAAAAATAAACTGTATTTCATAAACATCATAGACCAAAACAACATGAATCAGTAATACTGTGCCAGATAGACACTGGTCAAGCCACCATCATCATGAATGCAAATACAAGAAACCTTCCCATAGTGCATATGTCAGAAAACACACACTCCCACTTCATACAAGGCATATCCTGAAAATATGTATGTCACCTCAGCGTGGCAACCATGACATATAGCATAGACAGGTCATGAAAAAGGTCATGAAAAATGCAACATACACAATAAGGGCAGAACTACCATGGTGAAATGCAACTACTACAGTAATCACCAACAACACCTTCTACACGGAGGTTGCCACCTGTCTGCACTGCCTTTTATGAATTACACGGTATGATGGGACATCTTCCAAAGCACAGATATCACCCCCAGTGCCTTCTATATGATGGCCACCGCGTGTGGCACTCCTTTTCTAGATTGTGCAGTAGTTACACACCCACTACTGGAGGAGCAGGAGCTGCCGCACTCCCCCTATGATAAATGCAGTATTTTCTCTTTTAGCTGGGACGGGCCTCCATCGAGGTCTTTGTCTCATCCCACTGCACAGAAGAATGCCCCCGTAGTCAGTAATAAGGGTCACCCCCCCCCATCAGTACTGGCGTGGAGATCTTTCCGGATCTCCCTACATGCAGAGAGGTTAGTGTGGCTGCCCGTGAGCATGCGGCGCAGCCACTGCAGGTCGAACGTAACCCTCCTCTTCTCCTCCACCGAGCCCCTCCTCCTGCTCTGAGGGGGGGAGAACACAACTCAGGGCCATGCAGGGGACTCCAACCAGTCCTCCTGCTCCTGATTCACCCCTGTAGTGTGTCTTTAACAGCAAGGTCGCTTCCCCAGTCAACGGGTCTCCACTCCAGTTTCTGCTGCTCTTCGTCATTCTCTCAGACCTCTCCTCACTGGCTGGGGGGAGCACAAGGGATCTCGGCACTCAAAAGAACACAGAACCCCTCCCTGCAATATCCTTGAACCGTGCTCCATGATCAGTCCTGCTCCCAAGGACCAAGTCATCCCACACAATCTCCTTGTGGGTAAGGCGATAGGAAGGGAAAACATGAAGCGCTCTACATGTGCTGAGCTGGGGGCACATTCTTAAGTGAAGTCAAACTGTGAAAATGGGGGCCTTCCGGTACCCTAGGTTCCCCCAAAGTGGACAGGGGTAGGGTGAAGGAGAGCCACCAGTCCGCCGCTGGAGACAACTGGGGGCCACATAAACAGGGGGTCAGCAGCAGGCCAGTACATCAGGGTCCTTGAAATACAGTGGCAGCCCTTCCTATGACTAAGCATGCCACAGACCAGTGCAACAGCAGGTCAGTCCTAATTGCGGTTCCTCTGAACATAGCAGCCCCCTCCAGCAGCCTGTGGTTCCAGGTCCGTGCAGTGTCTATGCAGTTCAGAGTCTGGGAGCAGCTGGCGGCAGGGCAACAAGCAGAAAAGTAATCCAGGGGAGTCCTTTGTGCCACCCAGCAGACACCAGACAGCAGGGCAACAAAAGAAGAGCAGTCCAGATGAGTCCTATGTGCAGTCCAGCAGTCCTTCTGACAAAGGTTCAGTCCAAGTTCCAAAAGTACTCTAAAATCAGGGGGCAAGAGCTCTTTTTTTTAGACTAAAAAATTCCTTTGTTCAGGGGTAACTTCAAAAGGACCCTTTCAAGTGAAGCACAACACCCTTTAAACCCAGCCCTGTCTCCGGACATCAGTAGGGGGCTAATCAGTCCATTGTGTGAGGGCAGGACACAGCCAATTGACATGCAAGGTGTAAACTAGAGTTGTTAGCACAGAGAAATGTCCACTTTCTAAAAGTGAAATTTCTAAAATAGTAAGAAACAATTTACCGACACCAGTAAGTAGGAATTCTCACTACCATCCCAAACTTACTGAACATGCCCCCACTACTCCTTATAGATCAGAAATGACCACTTAGACATATAAAAGGGAATTCCCAGTGCAAATCCATGAGAGGAGCAGCACCCACAACAGGGAAAATAGGATGCTTGTCATGTGGGACATGTATTACATAAAAATATATGTCCTACTTTTTACATACACAGGACCCTTCCTGTAGGGCTATATAGGGCCTACCTTATAGGTGACTTAGGTGTAGTAAAAGGGGAGTTTAGGCCTTGGCAAGAAAGAACCACTTACTCTGCATGCCTCAGCTGGTGACAGGCACATTTATCTCAAGGGATAGCTTGAGGCCCAAGCATCCAATCCATCTATTCGACCATCAAGCACGACATGGATAACACATGGTGGTCCTTCTGGCATTTCCAAAGATTAACACCCTTCCCGATAAAAAGCTGACAGAAGCTGAGACATATGCTGTTCAAGTTAGTGTCTGGAGTTACCATTTAGTCCAGGCATGTTAAGTACATTTCAGAGTACAGCCTCATCAAAGTCCCAAAAGGAGCAGTATCAGGTGGGAATTCTGGGGTCACCATTTTTTTTTATACCAAAGCCATTTCTGCTTTGAGATGGGTATGTTTCTCACTAGTTACTCTTTGTAGCTGCTCATTTACTCAGGCCTCGTTCATACTGCTGGGAGTGATGGCTCTGTGGTACCCCAGTTACCTGTGTCTGGTGAGGATCTGGATTATTTGTCAAACTCCAGACAGGTCAATCTTTGTCTGATTTGAATTTCTCAAATGTGGTTCTTGCTTCTGCTATGCTATCAACATGTCTAACTCAAGCTGATATGATAGAGACCCTTTCTTCGCCAAGGGTAGTCAAATGTTATTCATCTCTATGGTTTCCCACATATACCCCCTATAATACTTTGCTGTCTTTGCCCATCCTTTAGCAGGCAGATGGTTTGAAAAAGTATGCCTCGCTGCCCCATCCCTATGCAGATCACACAGTCTCACAATCTCTTGGGATAAAAACATATTGCTATATTACCTTATTTCCTCTAGTGAGTCAGGGTTGACTGTATTCTAAGGAACTGGCCTAGACCAGTGCTACATATCCTGACATGTTGCCAAAATTCTGGTAATCAGAACATGGATTCCTCTTCTCTCAGCTCCTATGTCTAATTGGGCATAGGCTTGCTGTTGAACTTCTTTTAGGCAGAACATTGATTGTTCGTTTTTTTAATCAATCAATGCCTCTTCCTCCAATCTCGTGTTGATGACTTATCAAATTTGACACTTCTTCCTTTAAGATGCCTGAGCCTGCAGTTATTACTATGCCTCATAAATATATTTTTTCTGAATAAAAATAGTATTTCTTATTAGATAACGGCTAAAGCTAATGCATTCTGGAAACTCGTGTAGCAGAGATCCACAAACGAATGTGGAATTATTACAAGCAGTTACATTCACTCGCACTTTCCATTGGTTTCTTGGAAGAAACAAAGGTCTTGTGATGCTAACATTGGTCTTGTCACCCTTCTCATCTGCCTATTCAGTTGTAGAGGGACTTCTTTACTTTACTTTACTTGCCAGACTTGTGGTGTTTAGATTTTGCTTCTTAACCATAAGTGAAATATTAACTGAGTTTTAAGTTGATGCCTTATGAGTGAAAAAACAGACAGGTTATCCTTAAACGGATGGGACAAAGATGAGTTTGCGTTTGGTGTGATCCACCACACTGTATCGATTTCATCTCCAGCACTGACTGTACAACATTTGATGGTCAGATTGATTCAGACTTCAGCGTGGCAGAAATAATACACACATGCTCAGATTCCAAGCTGCACGGTATAGGTAGGGTGGTAAATTTGCATGCAAATTTACTGTTACCATGCAGTAAACCCACTCCACCACAGTGTAATTTTAGACAAATGGGCCACCCACGGTTTACTGGAATCATCAATGGCACAAATCTGTTACAGGAATATTGTATTTAATTCTTGGCATAAGGGGGTACCGATAAGAAATGCTGTTAGTAGAACAATGAGAGCAGTTCTTGACATATGGGGAACTCTCAGGGCAATTTTTATTAAAAATGGGATGACTCCTGGCAAGCATTATGGTTCACCACCTTTAAAAGATCACCAGCTGCCACTGGTCTCTAGCCTTTCATCCTGCAGCCCAGCAGTACTGCGCTGGTCCTGTGACTGCTTGCTGGCCCTGTTGCCTTTCATTATATCCCCCATGAAGATTGTCAGTCAGCTCGACCATGTGTTGATCTTCCAGTAGTCAGGAGGCTCTTCAGAACAGCTATAGCTCCTTTTTCACTGGTCACAGCAGATGCAGGATTCAAGTGCCTTCCCAGCCTGAGGGAGTGTCACCAACCTCACCATTGGCAGAATCAAAACAACCCTCTGCAATCATGGAAATAGCCTACATAAAGGCAGGATGCCCCCTGACTAGCGGTTAATTTGATCCTGTGGACTCTGGTGCTCGGCACGCACACTTAATTGTCAACACCAACACATGGCGGCACTGTCTAATTTCGAGATAAGCAAAACAACAGTTATTTATTAATTCAATATAAATTAGAAATGACTAATACTTCCTGCCCAAGACATTCTTATGGCTTTATGGGTCTGGAAAAGTCTGAATTGCCACACTTGTGGGAGTGCAAGGGATATTAGAAAGTTGGACTGTTGGGAGCTCCATTGCAGACAATGGAGTGCTCTGTGAATTTACTGGCTGGTAAAGGTCTGGAGCGTCAACATTCAAATGTTCTTTGTTCACAGTAGCAGCTGTGAACAAAGGCCTCACGGAGCCCGAGTAGACTTCGTTTTATTTATCAGAACATTCTGCCCTCTAGTGGCAGCATGTTCTAATAGCCTTATAGCTCTTTGTAGCTGGGCTATACCGGCAATTAAAGGCCCGCTCCCTTGTTAAAATCCCTATCAGAACGCTGGAGTGGGCTTTTAATGGCAGGTAGTGCCCGCTACGGCAGGCTCTAAGGCTATAGTAGTTGTGTTGGTACTGTCATTGTCAGCGCTGGCAGGGGCAGTGGGTGGTGCAAGCTGCAGTGACCTCTGACAAGGGCCCTGGCACTTATTTTATTTCAAATTAAGCAATACACCTTACTGTAGAGCTACTCTCCTCTTTGTGCACATGACTGCGCATTACCCTGTTGCCATGTGCAGAACAGCTTCTAGGGTTTGGATTGCAGGGCAGGAAATACTCCTCATACTAGAAACCAGTCTGGAACTCATCAAGTAATGTTTGTATGGCAGCAGTGACATTAGTATTCTTACTGTTCCTATTTACAATTCAAAAGTATAAGGTCTGTGTAAATATAGGACCTCTACCTCCTGTAAACACTCCTCATCCTTCTTAAGCATTCTGCTCACATATACCAACCTTAACATATTTGTTTGCGTGCCAGCCTTCTCTGGAGCAAAGTTGGCACCATGCCCAACTACGTCTTGGCGACCTTGTGTATCGTTACATGGGCTGCCCTGTCTGTTCTGTGCACTTATGTGCTTATCTCTCTAAAGTGAGGAAAGTGCTTTTACAGATAGACACGATCAAAGGAATGATTTCTTGTGCAAAGTTTTGCTTGCACATTCTTGGGACTGGCTGCTTAGACTAAACACCTGCAGGGTTTATACAACACAATCTATGCTCAGTCAAACTGTTGTGACCACACACAGAGGAAACGATAAAAAATGCCACTCAAAACAATAACCATACATATACATGTCAACCAAGGAATCAATTTCATAATACGTGCAACTTAATAATGATTGAAATATAAAACTAAATACCTTTCCCACTACTAATGCAAGCGATACATAACGGTACAATCCAAAAACAATGCATGTCGGGATGGAAACAGAATAAGTTGATGAATCCCAGAAAACTGCTTGTCAAAGGCCAATAGATAAACAACAAATGAATGGAAGGACGACTCAATGAATTAGCACACACAACACAACTCTTGTGTCCTAGAAATTCTCAGTGGCTACGTGAATTACAAGCCACTGTCTAAGAGGCCCAGTATTTATGCCTCTTGTTTTGACTCAAAACCCTCTTTTATTATGTAAACCTTCTCCAGTTCCTTGATGTCTAGCGATTTTATATGCCTATAGAAAGACAGCATGTGGTCATCTGCTGAGAGATTCATGAAGTTAGACTCCCTTTTGTGGTATGAGAAAGTTACTGTCTGTAACAAACAAGATACCTGTTCTTAGAACTTTATTTATAGCACTTCCTATCTTCACTCTAGGCTTGTTTCTACCGGCGGTAGATGACAAAGAGGCTGGGTGTGTGTTTTCAAATACCTTAATCTTTATTTTTGAAGTATAAATTCCACTTGTTATCATTTTGCTTTTGAAGGTGCTGTCCCAGCACACATGCTACACAGAAGCTTTCACAGTTTCACCAACTGATTGTATGTAATTCAGCATATCTGTAGTTTTGATTTTTCTCATAGGCCTTCGCAGTATTTTTGGGCACTGGAATAAATACCAAAAACGCAATTTTTCTTTTTTAGTTCCTTTTTAGGTTCTCACAGTCTGACTCCTTACTTCAGATGTAAACAGTTGTCACTAATCTGAAGATACAGTAACAACTGCTGTGATTACATGATACTCTAACTGGAAGATATTTAATGCTAGCACAAACTCATAGTCCTGTATTGCAAAAGAGATACTTAAGCATCGTTCAAACCTTCAAACCTTTGCACATGGCATCTCTGAAGGAGGATGCTCAACCTGATCCACTGAGTGACATTACTACCTCCGAGAGGGGATGTACTATGTACCACATGCTGTAAATACCAGTACCCTAGTGTGTGGCGTTTACCGAGTGCAGTAAGTACCTCGTATTCCGTGTCTGATGCATAGAAATATGGCTTAACATGAAGAATTTGTATTCACAGTGCTAAATTTTGCATGCTGTATATGCATCACACCTTTTCCCTCAATAAATATTGGTAGGTTTCACTTGCTGAAGTCTGTCATGGAATGCTGGGAAGTGTATTATTGGTAAGGACAGGTAGGTACCTATACCTAGCAATAGGCCACAACCCCCTACTATGTCCCTACTATGTCCAGTAAAGGTCTCAATAAATTAATCCTTGCTCAACGCTTGGCAGCGTGGCCCACATGCAGTTAGGCTTAACTTAGGAGAAAGGTGTGTAAAGCATTTAGTAGCAACAAAACAGCAAATAAGTAAAACACAACACAAAATAAAAATCCAACAACAATTTATAAAAATAGGAAATATTTTATCTTTAAAATGACACCAAAACAACAAAAATACAATGTAGGGAACCACAGATATGATTTTTTAATGACAAAGTATAAAAAAATGCTTTCTAGTGCCTAAAAACAAAAAGTGACAACCGGGGACATCTAGTTGTGCTTGCCCGGGGCAAAGTCAAAAGTTGAGGCCGGCTGCAATGGAGCCCTGCTCGAATTCACTGAACGGGAGGCCTCAGTCAAAGTTTTACCTTCACACGTAGACATTTTTCTGGAGCTTTTTCTCTCATTGTCAGAGGAGGCTCCTCTTCAGGCCAGCTTGCGATGTCATCGGATTGGCTCAGTGCGAGGCCCCGCTTAACTACTGGAACTCTTTTTGACGGGGAAAAGCTCCAAAGCTTCAGCAGGACAAACCTGAATTTCAGGCTGGGTGGCGGTTCGAAGTCACCGGCTTGACTCTCGTTGATGGGTCTGTCACCTTATGGAGGTTTTTTACAAAGTTACTCCAGCTTCTGGATCTTCTTCCAGTAGTCATTTGTGGGTCCTTGAAGTGTCCACAAACTTCATCTAAGGTTCCAGAAGCTCTGAGTTGATCCTTGGAGTTGGGACTATACTGGATGCTGGTCATCTAGACTCTTCTCACAAGACGTGATTGGGGGGACTCTGATCAGCTCTTTTGTACTTGTAGCTTACAGGGAGTGCAGTTGCAGAAGCAAGGCAAAGTCCTTTCTTGGTGAAACCCAATGTGTGCAGCTTGTGCAGT
Organism: Pleurodeles waltl; assembly: GCF_031143425.1. Classification (NCBI taxonomy): domain Eukaryota; kingdom Metazoa; phylum Chordata; class Amphibia; order Caudata; family Salamandridae; genus Pleurodeles; species Pleurodeles waltl. The sequence continues at coordinate 737,733,587 of NC_090450.1, read as the reverse complement.
CCTTGTGGGTGTAGTCCTTCAGGTGCAAATGCTCGGCAGCTCTGCTATATTTATCCTTGCTCCAGGGTTGGCAGACACGGTATGGCCCTGACCAATGGGTGCAGGGTGCCGCCCTCTGCAGTGACCACTTCCTGCAATGTGTAGCAAAAATGAATCCTGGAAAGCAACCTTCTTTAAAAATCCAAAATGGAGAAAATCTCTCCTTGAAGGTTACATTTGGCTGATCATTGGTGTGGCTAAGTTTCCCTAACACACCCCTTCCAGCCCCTCTCCTAATCTAATTACTGGGGCTCCCACCTGGTTAGGGGAACAAGAAATGGGGGATGTCCAATTTCTGTCCCAAGTGGCATTCCTTTCTTTGGAAACCAGTTTCAGCAAACTACATCCTCCCCCCCATCCTGCTCTGCCACCTGCTGCAGCATTTCTCCTCCCACCAGATGCTTCCTTTGTTTCAGCCGAGGCCACTTCACACCTCATTAAGGTAGCCTGTGTCAGGCTGCCAGAGATTGACCAATCAGAAAAGGGCACTACAGGACTGATTTTGGTAACTTTCAGAAATAGTTATAAACCTCTTCTCTGTACTAGTTATAAGAAAACCAACCTTGGCAAGTTGTTGGAATTAGGCTAACTTTTAATTTGATACCAACCTTGACAGATTTAGCTCTTTTCTAGTGGAAATTAGACTTTTTCATTTTAAATACAGCATCCCAATGTTAGTCTATGGAGCTAATGTACTACAGTGAGGAAAACCAATCTGGCTGTTTTTCCCTAACCAGGGCTTATAAAACATATTTTATAAAGTCCCAGCTTATATTTACACTGCTCCAACCATTGGGGTACTTAGGGCGGCCCTTAGGGGTGACTTATAAGTAAACATAAGGTAGTTTGAAACTTTAGAAGTATTTGTAATTCCAAAGTCGAATTTGGGGTTAACTTTAGTTTAAAAGCAGCCAGCAAGGCAGGTCTGCTCTTACAATGACACCAGAGACCACAGCAGGACACCCAGGGGTGCCCTACCTACACTAGCGTCCCTGAACCTACATGTCCTACCATATACTAGGGACTTATAGGTAGGTTGTCAGAGTCAATTATAGTTATACTTAATTTGCATATCCCATTTTACACAGAGCACTGGCACTGGGATTGGTTAGCAGTGCCCAGGGCACAGTCAGAGTCAGTAACCACCAGTGTCAGTCGAAAACTTTGAGGGTGATCAGGGCAAAAAGGTTGACTTTCTTACATGGCAAAATTGTGGGGTGCCCTGTACGAATTTCCATTTGTACAAGAAATTTGATTTGCCCCTGTATTTGGAATCCCAACCCAGAAGATGTTTATTGAGGAAATTATGTAGCCCAGACACAGGTGATGGAAAGAATGAATGGAGACATCAAAACAACCTTCTTTAAAATGTAAACAGAGATAAATACAGTGCCAGTCTTGCCAATGGTCATGTGATCCACTGAGACAAGTTTGGCAGTGATTGTTATGGGAAATTACAAACAGTTCAAGAGAAGGCATGAAAGTGACAAGCAAGGGCCACTGAAGGACAACAACACAAACATATGGTGATAAATGCCACACAATTGATGAGGCCACCTTCAAGCCTACAGCTATTGTTGTGTTGTGAGCTTAAGTTGGGCAGGTGATGGACATCAGCAGTCATTTTTGGGGATCAGAGGATCGATGCTCCGAGTCAATGTCCTCATCGGATACTGATCCTAAATAAGAGAGACAAAGGTAGAAAGGGAGAAGGAAGGATGAAGAGAAAAATGAAATACTTAAAGAAAAGGGAAAAAGCAGGGATAAAAAACAGAATCTGTAACTGAGACAAAGTAACAGGAAGTTTAGGGTTGTGGAAGGAAGAGGCATGCAGTAAAATCAAGTCTAGGCAGCTTTGGTATTAGGGGCCACATGTTGGTAGGTTCCAAATTGCGACTTGCAAATTGCGAGTCGCAAATTGGAATGTAGGATGGTGTCCCTGACACCATCTGTGACTCGCAAGGGGGTCGCAAAGGCCCACCTCATTAGTATTAATGAGGCGGGTTGCAACTTGCGACCCCCATGCGAGTGGCGGAATTCACAGGGATGGTGGCCTGCTGCGGACATCAGACCACCATGTCTGTGACTGCTTTTTAATAAAGCAGGTTTTTTTTTGTAATGTATGCCGTTTTCCTTAAAGGAAAACGAGATGTATTACAAAAACGAAAAATGAAACGTTTTTGTTTCATTTTTTCAGAGCAGGCAGTGGTCCCTAGGACCACTGCCTGCTCTGAAAAAATGTTTGCAGTTCCATTCACAAAGGGGAAGGGGTCCCATTGGGACCCCTTACCTTTTGCGAATGGGTTACCACCCATTTCAAATGGGTGCAAACTGCAATTGCTTTGCGACCGCGTTCGCGGTCACAAACCAATCCTGCATTGCACTGCGACTCGCAATTAGGAAGGGGACACCCCTTCTAATTGCGAATCGCAAACCCGTTTTGCGATTCGGTTACCGAATCGCAAAAACGGGTTTTGTGCATTGCGACATGCATTTTGCACGTCGCAAACAGCGAAAATCGCTGTTTGCGACATGCAAAATGCTTCCTACATCTGGCCCCTGGTTCTTGCCAACCCTGTCATTCGGTAATGCCAGCAGTTGGCACCTAAATTAACTTTTGAACCCTGCACGTATGTTTTTGCGAATTAAGCAATGGCTCGGAAGAGTCTAATGCAGGGGACCAAGTTGTTCATTACAGAGGTCAGCAGGAAGGAAGAAAACCCGGAAAACTTCAACACCTTTAAAAGGCTAAAATAGAAAAATTCCCATTTAGCAGACATCATCTGAAACATCACTGTTTGGTCATGTCTTCCCGTATGTACACAAAATTATGTTGTGCCTGTGAGCTATAGATGTGTTCATTAGATCTGTATCCGTAGCTAATGCTTTGTTTTACTGAAGATCATACCATCACAATCATGGCATTTATGTTTCACAATAAATGACACCTCAAATGCGCTCTTGCTTGTGTTTCATCGGCCATCCACTATATTTTCTTCTTTGTGGACATCGAGTGACACTTATCTTGAATGACTGGTAGTTGGTGGTGCCATTGCTGTCGACATAACTTTACAGGAAATATAGCAGAATGAAACATTATAGTACTGGAAAATTCTACCTGTCCACCAAACATTCCACTGGGTTGAAGTGATAACATTTCTGGTTATGACGGACATTGACTATGGTCGTGAGGGTCACAAAGGTCTGTCAATATACTCACAGACGTCAAACGCACCAAAACCAGGATGCATTATAACATCTGGAATTATGCCGACGTGGAGACAGCCTTGAAAGCTTCGTATTGTTTCTCATTTATACATGCTAACATACTCGATTCAAGCGACAGACTCCAGAGATTTTTTAAGCCATAAATGACTTTATTTTAGTTGTCTCCCATCTAAACCTGCCTCCACAGAGTATCGTCCAAGGAGGAGACAAGATCGATTTTTTACAGTTCCTCCTTTGCGACCTCGAATGGCTGCTATACGTTCGCACTCTCCGGAGCAACTGTTATCTAAAGTGGAACCACATACAACATTCCAGACCGAATATTATAATGACCATAAACAATTGAATCGCCTTATTACTCAAACACTGCAGTTGAAGAAAAGTTGCAAGATACAGGCTCAATACGACGCCTTCCCTTATAAAATTCACAAAAAGAAAAAAAGGAAAGGAATGAAAAAAAAATAGAAAAGAAAGCAAAAGGATGGGAAAGCAAAAACAAATGTAAACTTATTTCCTAACCATTTTTATGACACATAAACGAGTTACAATTTTTAATGACAGCACAATTTCTACATACTACAACACTCCAGACACCACTGTTCATTCTCCCAAGTATAATGCGGAAAGCAAGTGTTGTGACAGGATACAATCAATATCATCAACAACAAAATCCTCTAATTTGCCGGGCAGGATCCAATCAAGTCAACTCATAACAAAATCACCTGCTTGGCTAGGTAAATAACTAGTCAGTCCAGATTTGATAGTTATGTCCCTCTGGTGCAAGCTGAGATCTTCACAAATCCCTTCACGGCCAATACCAGCTTCACTTCTAAGAGCCCTTTCTTCTGTATACTGTCCACTGGGTGGGCCTCGATGCCTTATTTTCAGCTTTATTCGAATGTCCGATTCCGGAGGTGTACTTTGAAGGACTTCATCATCCGACCACTGCTTTGAAGCAAACTTCACATAATCACAGTTCAATTCAGCACCTTTAGCACTGTTAGCGCACTTGGCAACATGACTAAAATACCAAACCTTTCTGTCACTCAATTTGGCTGAAGCTCTATATAACTTAACCACACTGAGAGGTGGAAAAACCTTACTCTTCCCATTCCTCGTACACTCTGCTGTACTTGACGTTTGCCTACCCCAGTACCATGTTTCTGATCAAAATACTTCTTGAATGCAGTTATATCTAAAGTGGCTTTCTGTACAACATTCTAAACAGAACATTCCAATGACCATAAACAATTCCATTACCTCAATATTGAAAATCTGTGCAGCAGAACAAAACCTGAAAGACACAGACACACACATTTGAGTCCCCGAGTCTTACAATGGCGACTGCAACATTTCTCCAATGTTTCAGCCTGTCAATTACAATGTTTCTGTGCCTTGGTTCCTTCTCTGGATCTGTGGCACTAAACTGCCCATGAATGTTCCTGCAGCCAAAGAGACGTGACTATTTTTTTACATTTTTAGAACTGCAGGAGTAAAGTGGTACCCAACCATCCAAATATCTCAATTTTGTTTCTGAGGGTTATCCCTTTAATGCCCAGTCTGAGCCCCTCTTTAAACGCTAGTTTGTTGAAAACGGCTGAACAGATTTCAAATAACAAAATGCACACTTTCTGGGTTAAGTTCTAATTTTGTGCCAAATTTAGTGTAATTCAGTTCTGCCATTTTTTTCTGTATCAACTAACTTTCCCGTGAAAATTGAAATGGGAAAGCACACTTTTGAGACTCTTTCTTTTTCTTGGTCCCTGCTTCACAGATCAAGGGTGTGGACTTTTTGTTCGGAAGGTTTTGTCACACAGCTCCATGTTGTGAAGATTAAAAAAGTGCCTTTCCTTTGAGAAGTCTGACCTTACTATAATTACACAGAGCTCCACTGACTTTCAGCTAGGTTCACACTATAGAAATACCATATACATACACACACCGGTGCTAGCACCACCAGTGCAATATGTTTGTGTGTGTGTGTGTGTGCATGTATGTGTTTACATAAAGTGACAAATTAAGTATATTAATTGCATACTTACCTATACATACTTACCTTTACAATAATTTGGAGTTTGATAGTTCAATCACAATATTTGTGTATCATCATATTTTGTCCATGATACTGTGGTAGCCCACGAGGATGACCTCTTCAGCAGTTCCAAAGCACATTCGTTGATAACACTTTTGTTTGGTTTTGTTGCAGATAGGTTTTGGTTGTAGTAATGAGATTAGGAACTGTAGTTCTAGCTGGTAAACGGAGTAAATTGTAAGCGACACTTGTTCACCAGTATTGGTGACATCAATACAGCATGTTTGACAAAATCCAAGTGTGCATGGGTATGCAGCATGAGATTTCCTTATGCACATGCCCTTAACAAAGCTACATTCGAATGGGTTGTTCTGTCTCCTAGGTGTTGGGGATGGTATCATTTCACCGGAGTTTTGAGTTGGGCTATTGTGTTTAGCACAGGGTTAGTGGGTGAGGATGTGGGTTGCTCTGTCTCCTAAGTGTTAGGTATGGTACCTTTTTACTGGAGTTCCAAGTTGGACCAGTGTGTTTAGCACAGAGTTATAGGGAAAGGATGTGGCAAAGACCAGAGATGCTGACTTTGGAACTGGAGAACCTCGTTCAAGCCACGGCGTCGGCTCCATATCCTGTGATTGTCGACAAATCACTCCAGTGACTGATAAATTAATGTGTACTAGTCTGATGTAAAGGGTGGTCATTTAATGTGATCAAGTATCTGAGGGGCGAGTAAAAATGCAAACAAATGATGTAATTCACAGGTGCCATGTTAGCTTTCAGTTTCTAAGATTTGGTGAAGGGTTGGAGGTGGATTAATTCTACATGCCCTCTAAGCACCTCGCCACATTTGGAAGTCACTTATTGGGCTACTGCAGGTCTTGATTTCAGAGCTCTTCGTGATTACTTGGTGCAGGCCTGCATAAGTGACGTTTATCTGTCAGGTACGGGCAGGGTGTATGGCCACCTTCACGTGGCTGTGATGCCCCTGACATGCTCACCGAGCATGAGATGCACCACTGTCTGAGATGAGGTGTGCTCACAATGTCACGGTTGTCACGCACCCCATGAGTCATGGTGTCCTATTTATAGTAACGCAGATGATTTGCACCAACTGTTTGGCAGTGCAAGGCTGTGGAGTATTTATCTCTCTCGGATACGGTGTTTGCTGTGTATTTTTACCTTTGCTGCGGCTTCGCTTTTTATCCGCCCCCGCCACACATTTTGGACGCCCACTGACATACATACAGCTATTTCTTACTTTTTTAAATCAACACATTCCATAACATTTTTCACATTTTCTATTTTAAAAAAATGTTAGTGCTTATCTCTCTTTCATATAGCGGCTTGTTCCAATTGGGTCATACAAAGCCAACAATAATTTGTAAAATTGAAATAAAAATGAGTGAAATTCTCAACTTTATAAGCACCAAATGCATCTCGGTTAGAAAAATAAACCCGGTAAAGCTTGTACAAAAATACTTTAGAGGGTAACTAGGGATGTCAAATATTGTTCTAGCCTTAAGCTTTCTTTATTTTATTTTGTGTAGTCTAGCATTCTTTTACTGTTTACGCAGTTGAGCATACAAATCCGGTAACAATGACTGGTAAAAGGCATGTCCAGAACGGTGTCTGACATAGACGATCCTGCAACAATAGGTGTGACATACCAATACCTTCGAATTGATCTAGTGACATGTGCCACCATTACTGGCATATCAGGAAACAGCAAGTTTCATTCTGGCACTTGTCATTTCACGTTTGAGATAGTAAGTATGTGCTAATGAGTCAGGCATACAAAGAGCTGTTAGATAAAAAGGCAATACTGCATGGAAATATCAGACCTGGAACTCTTGTCGTTTTTACATGTGTTTTTAGGGGTGGTGGTGCACACATTGGGCCTCTGATAAAACTGATGGGGCCACTTACAACGATTTTATCGTTATTATATATATTTATGTGTAAACAGAAATATATATAGTTTTGCTTAAAATATTTAAATCTGACATTGTTTGGTGGTGGGGCACAAGCTAAGCAGGAAAAAAAGATTATGAGCACGGACTCCATCCCATCAGCCCCCCCCCCCCCCCTCTCCCCCCCAACCTCCCCGAGACACATTGGCATAGCAGGACTTGGCAGCAATGCCTATTTCCAAGTTAGACATATACATGTGCTGAATTGCAGTACTGCACCTGTACGCCCCGGTAACTTAGCTGTACTCTTCATTACTTCAAGTGCAGGTCCTTCTAGATGCAGTCCTTACAATTTAGTGTCCATTCTCCGATCGGCAGAACACATTCCCTAGCTGACATCAAAATAGTTCCCGCAAGATGGCTGCCTAGCAACCATCATAAAAGGGAGAAACCTCCCATATCACTTCCTCTAATGTACAAAGCAGAACAAAACATTGACATGAATTTGAACACAAAACAATCAATCCCTTGCACACTGGGCAGGGGTGGGTTTTGGGTCTGCATTGAGGAAGACCTGGACTCGGAGTAATGAAGATTACCACAAAGTAACTTGGGCATTACCTTCTCGTCCATCTCACTTTATGCAGTCCTTACAATTGAGACAACACACGAGCAATTGAAATGTTATTATTTTGACACAGGAAAGGCAAGGTATGTGGCACCATGAAAATGGTTTATGTGCCATAGATCACAAGTGTCAGAGTCAGAAATAAGAACACAATCACCAAAATGTGAACAATACTTCCCACCTAAGTGCAAATGGCAGTGAGAGAGAAAGGTATGTGTGGATTTCCATGTAGCTGCATAACAGATATCTCTTAGAGAGGCTCCCACGAAGGAAACCCAAGAGATAGATAACTTGTGTTGATCTCCCTTGCACCTGTAGGGGAATGGCAGAACCCACAATCTGATAAGCCTTGATGATAGCTGATTTTTGTAAAACTCTTTTTATTGGCATTTCAGCATTATACATATCTACAGCATGCACAGTATTGCCAGTCATTACATTCATTACCAACACCATAGCAATCCACAATATGAGCAAGATCCTGTGTGGGTCTTCCAAGCAATTGTCATAACATTGTGTAGCACCAAATGATGTGCAGTCATTTGAATTGAATATAGAAAATCCCCATGAACCAATGTGCATTAAAGAACTCCATCTTCCCCATCCAGTGCTCTGCTCTTTACAAAATCTATGTTCTAAAGGATGCACAACATTTCAAGTCAACCACCGCTGTTCACCCCACAGCTATTCTCAACTTTCATTAGCAATATCCATCCTATCAAGCAATTCATCCTTCCCCCACCATAGTTCGGGAGTGTGATTTCGGACTAGTTTCTTCATCAGTGTCACTCGTCACAGTGGTGGAGAAAACAGCTCCAACATTGTTTAGGTCATGTACCTTGATCCTCATGCCAAAAAACCATCTGTCAAACTATCATCATCCCTCACCTTTTTTATGTATGCTAGCTTCTTCAGGCCCAGCCCATTCCACCAAATCCTTCAGCTATTCAGCCGTCTGAGGAGGTGTGGGACTCAGCCATCTGATGGCTATACATTGTTTGGCCAGATTCTATCCAAAGATTGTTAATTTCCTACTGCGATTCCATTTTTTCTTAACAGGCACCAACCCCAGCAGGCATTGTTTCAAGTCTCTAGGTGTCTCACACCCCATAGCATTTTGTAGGTGCTTCATAACCTCCTCCCAGTAATGTCTGATCTGTGGACAAATCCATATAACATGAAAGAAGTCCGCCGGTGTGTGCCCGCACCATGTACACCTCGGACTCCTAGAGGGGTATATTGTGTGCAGAGACTTGGGTGAAAGGTATGCCATAAGTACTATATTGAACTGAGTGAGTTTAAACCGTGTATTGGCAGAGACCTCCATCACCCCTCTGTGTATTCTAGTTCATTCCTCAGTTGTAACTGGGTGCTCTCTGAACTGCCACCACGTTCCCTTAGTCTAGAGGGGGGGGGGGTCTAAGTCTGTTTTCACACAGCGAGCAGTACAAATGGGTTATAAGCCTCCTTCTGCCCACCAGCATTAACAACACAACTAGTGTCTGAGTCAGTTAATCAATCAAACATCTAGAGAGCATAGCAAATCTCCAGTGAGGGTCTCATTGCGCTGGAGCTGTATGCTGCTGCATGGAGGTATGATCATTCGAACATCCAGGTCTTCAGTTCTCTTCTGTATCGCTGGAGTGACGGTGTGTTCCTGAGGTGCAGGGGGACGTTGTTCCAAGCCTTGGCTGCCAAGTGGGAGAAGGAGCGTCCTTCGCTGTTGGCTCCACAGATCCATGGCGTGTCTTCGAGGGAGAGGGAAGATGAGTGGGTTTGGGTAATCCCAGCCATATCTCCCTTGCTGTGGCTGCTATCTTGGCACACTGGAGAAACTGAACCCTCCCCAAACTATAGGTTTCCGTTGCGTCCTGCAGGGTGAAAAACTGACCCGATGGATATGTCATATAAGGAAACACATTCCCTCTCCTGCCAGCAAGTTACAGACATATTCTGGGTAATTTGCACAAAAGGATGAATCTTCCACACTTCCAGCTTTGGCGTATAGGGAGCCCTGCAGAGTACCACCTGCACGCTCATTCACAGAGCCTGCATACCAGTTTCATTATGTGTGACATACACCCAGGTGTTCTAGTGCCACATAGCAGGAGGGATCCCAGGTCAGCTCCCCTGTAGTTCTGGCCAACAGGTATTTCTCCCAGTTAGGCCCATCATCGAACCAGTGTTCTCTGTTTTATAGGTGCAATGCGAGATAATACAGTTTGAGTTTGAGGTTAGGTACTATTTCTATTCCCCCTTTTTCCCACTCAAACCTCTGTGTGGCCAGTCCACACCTGCACTGTTTCCCTGCCCACAACAGGTCCAACAGAAGCTTATCCAGTTCCTGAAAGACACTTCGGGGAATCTTGTACATGGTTCCCTGTAAAACACGAAGGCACCGGGGCAACACAACCATTTTGATTACAACTATCTTACCCATTAAGGAGAACTTGAGTTTGTTCCAGAATGTAATGGACGGCCGGAGGTTAGCTATCATGCACCCCATATTTAAAGTGTGGCACTACTCTGCCCCTTGTGCCACATGCATGCCAACGTAGCAAATCTTATCAGTATTTCAAGGGATTCCCAACTCGGGGAGCAGGGCAGCCTAAAACACCCCTCTGTTGACCCAATGGGAATAAAGCAGATTTTGTTCTGTTGACATGGAGGCCTCGGAGTTCTCCAAATTTCCTCATAACATTTAACAGGATTGGGCCGAAATGTCTGGCTGACGCAAATACACCATGGTGTCAGCCACATGTAAGGACACAACGTGGGTTGTCTGTCCCACCTGTATACCCCAGCAGTGCAGCACCTGCTGCTGCTGGTTGCAAAGAGTATTTCTACAGGGAATAAGTCCTGTTTAGTCGGGGTGACTAGCTTTGGGAGGTGTCGGTATGAACGTCTAGCCAGTAGCTGCCCAATTATCTTCTCCTCCACATTAAATAAGAGCAAAGGGTAGTAGGAGGCAGGGTCTAAAGGGTTTTACTCGTATTTGAGTATTGATACTATCAGTGCCTCATGCATAAATTCAGGGGGCATCCCCCTTTCCAGGGCTTCTTGGTACACCAGGAGCCATTTATCGGCTATAGTCTCTGGAAGCGCCCTGTAGAGCTCAGCTGACAGACCATCACCCCAATGGTGCTTTAGCTGTCTTGACGGAGTCTACAGCAGGTACTAACCCTTGTTTCCACCCATTTGGGATCCACCAGCTGTGCCAGTGGCAGTGAGTCTAAGTAGGCCACCACTTTGTGCACCGGAGGAACACTGGGTGACCTGTACACCTCATGGAGGTGATCCATCAAGACCTAATTGATGGCCTGCTGTGTGCAAACCTCTCGGCCATTTGGATCCTTAATGGTATAAGGCCAGAGTGGCATTCCTGCTGTACCATCCTGGCCAGTAACCTGTCTGCCCTATTGCCCTCCATAGCTAGACACCATCTATAGGAGAGACGGACATGTTTTTTCAGGCACTTCTTCAAGGAGGTAACTTGTTTTTTTGCACCTCCCCATGCAGGGGGAGCTGTCAGATCCATTGGCAATGCCCTCTCAAGAGTCGCTAGCAGTCCTTCCTGAATTGTCAGGTCCCTTTACAATGTATGTTGGACACCTGTAGGGCTTGCTATGCCTGAGCCCCTGAGTACCACCTTCAATGCATTCCATTCCATCCCTCTGTGCTGGATACTCTTCCAATTAAGGTTGAAATAATCAGCAAGGGCTTCCACGATTGTACTCCTAAAAGCTGGATCTGTGAGAGCTTCCACCCTCATCACCACTGTGGCACTCTTAGTGCTCTTCAGATAAAAGAATAAGTGAGAACTAAGGGTGAGTGGTTCGAGATATATCTGGCCAGATATCTTGGGTGCAAATTAGTCTAGCCTTCTGTGTATATCAGCCACAGGTGTGTGACAGGATTATGTATATGTCTGGCAGTGCTGGGCCCTCCAAATGTTCACCAACCCTGTGCCCTGCATCATTTGTCTCAGGGCTTCTGTCATATTAGGGTTAGTAGCCTGTCGGGAGAGGAATCAGTCCATTTCTCCATTTAGCACACAGTTACAGTCCCCGGCTACAATCATCTCCATGGACAAGAAGCCTTCTGCCGCTGCCAAAATGTTTCCAAAGAAGGTCCTATCTTCTATATTGGGAGCATATACACTGACAAGACAAAGGCCGTGAGCATCCTGTGTACCCTGAAGGATGACATACCTCCTGTCCATATCCACACAGACCCCTATTTTTTTAAAGGGACCCCAGGAGCCACTGAGATAAGGAAAATATGCAGAACCCACCTCAGCGCAACAAGCGGTAGAGAAGGGAACCAGTCACAACCCCACTACCCCCCCACCACTCCATCTGTGTATCAATTAGAACAATACGAAGTGTAGTACGGGAGAGAAGTGTAGTCACCCATGATCCATGAGTCCTAACCAGGCACTCAGCAGACCAAGAGATGCAAGGCCCCCCACCACCTTCCACCACAGAGCAGTCCATTACATTGCCCTTTATACTTGTGCTGCATACAGTAACAAAAGCAATGCTGCCCGGCTCCCCTACAGTCAACTAGAAGCAGTCCTGGAGACATCAATGGGCATCAAATTATCAGTGTTTAACATGCATGCAAAATATTAACCACACATTTTATGACTTTATTGCAACTTTACCAGTACTGTGCAGGACGTCTTCACCGTTTGGGTGCCAGGGTCTCAATGTGGACTTCGCACGCCGAGGGCTCCCTGCCCCACAGTCTTCAGCTCTGATGCCAATACTTAAATCAAATGTCCCGCCTCCCCCATGGCATTGTGCTTGATGTTTCCCGACATGTGCAGAGCCTATCTGGCATCAGTACTGTTACTCAATGTGTCTGACACCAGCCAAATCTGCGAAAAAGCACTCTGATACATTGATCCTGGCACTACGGACCTCAGGGTGCCACCCGGGCAACAAGAATTAGATCCATACCTATGGCTCCCAGCCTCTCCACATTCTCAAGTGGGGTCTTTCTGCTGCGGGCAGAGTGCGGCATCTTGTCCCTATGAGGCTCACAACTCCCTGTCAATCCAGAGTGTCCAGCCACTCCATCAAGCTATGTGGAGATTCATAAAAGTGGACAAGGCCTTCATACTGAACATGTAGTTTAGCATGAAATACCAGGCTGTATTTGATGTGTCAGTCTCTCAGTTTCCATTTTACAGCAAAAATATTGTTGCACAAAGACTGGACCTTCCTGGTATAGTCAGGGTAAATAAAAAATGTGCTTATCCACATATCTGGGAGGGCTGTGTGTGCACACATGTTGAAGGATAGTGTCACGGTCACAATAGTTAAAAAGATGGGGTATCAGGGCCTTAGGGGTTGCACCCAGCCGTGGCATCGGCACCAGCACTCTATGAGCCCGCTCCACAGTAAAGAAATTAGATCGTCGGGAGGTCTGAAGATTTTAGTAATCCAGTTTTTAGGAAGAGTTTCACAGAGGGGCCCTCCATGTGCTCCGGAAAGCCCACCAGGCATAGTTGTTTTGCCACATTCGGCCTTCAGCATCTTATAGATGTTTCTTCGTTTATGTGGCACTACCACACTAACCCTTTGACTGCAGCTCTGAGTGACTTGACCTCTTTCTTTAGCCATAAATCCAAGGGCAGAGGAATAATCTCTATGGCCATAGAATCTATTTTCCCCTCCATTGCAACTGGGGAGCCCTGTATTGCCGCAAGTAGTTCCGCAGGCGGAGGCCCCTGCACCAGTGGACTTCTCACAGGGTGGATGCGCTGGTGCCCCTCCAGCAGTTTCACAGTGTATTGATCTATTTTGTTGGCTTATGCTGATTTTGCCCACTTGTCCTTCCCCATCTCCAACAGTCCCAAGGATTGCCTAGGGTGACACAGTATCGCCTGCCCCATGGTGCACCAGCAACTGATGTCTCTTCCTCTACGGTTGTATCACCAGGTCTCGGTGGTGGGGTCGGTGGGCTCTCCACAAGAGATGTTTACAGATTTATGTGTAGGCCGCAGTGTATGCAGGCTCATCAGAACAGGCCACAGTTCGCTTCAGCCACCCAGGCACCTTCAGGAGGATCCAGTGGGCGGAAGCACTCCCCTAGGGGCCACGGCTCACCCTTTGCGGGCCCTGTCCAGGCCCTTTCTCAGCACAGCGTCATTGCAGGGATCAGGAGTACATATGCACCACAGGATATCCCACATGCAGCCACTGTCCCGCAGCCCAGGGCCGCGTACTTTGGCTCATTGTTTTGTAGGCCACAATCGTTATGCCCTTTCACTTGTTGAAGCAGTGTGTTTGTAATTATTGCTTGCGGGATGCCACCAGGGGCATTTTCAGGTCCCACCCTGAGTGTTCACAGGCTCACCGTTAGTCAAGGCATTGCATCCAGGCACCAACTCACCAGGCCTCCACTGTGGTGCAGACGCTGCAGGAGCAACAGGGCAGCCCAGGGCCAAACTCAGTGGTTGGGGATGCTGCAGTCACTTGAGCCCACTTCCCAACTGCAGGATAGTCCAGGAGGGGCCCCTTCTTTGCTGTCTCCTCCTTGCAGTCGCTAGCATTCCGGTTCTGGTCAGGCCTCCATCCCAGCCCTTGCCTCCTGACACCCTCCAGGATGGTCTCTCACAGTTAAAAGTCACACAGGGTGGAAGCGCCTGCACCGTTAACTGCATTACAGCACAGACGGCTCCATAGCGCATGCCCACTCAGCTCTCCTCTCTCCTGCCACCTCTTCAGTCTGCTCGCCGGTGGTGTGGCCCCGGACCACAACAGCTACAGGCCCCTAACATGCCCGGATTCCAGGGAAGACTAGGCCTATTGTTTCATTTCAGGTAGGGGGGTCGCACAAAGCTTTTTCGAGGCCCCCAGTAGGTCGCCAACAGTAGGGTGGGCCACCATCTCCAGGTTAGGGGTCATGAGGCATGAAGTGGAGCTGTATTATAGAGGATACCTAGCTCTGCAGGGGGAACGGATGATGAGGACGTCTAGTTGCCTATCTTAGCAGGCCATGCCCCATCATGAGAGCTGATTTAATCCATAGAGAAATAGTTGAGTTGGAGGGATGAGAACCTCGATTAGACATTCCGAAGGTGACAAAGAGAGAGTTAACTATTCGGAAAACTGATGTCATATAAAAATAGATAGGCAAGGCTCTGTGTACATCTAAAGTATAAAAAGTCACCTATTCACCCGAAGAGGGATTTTGGTGGAACACCGGGAAAACAATATCCTTCAAAAAATGAAAAAGTTAAGGAATTTTGGGTAACAATGCTGGACTTGTTGAAGGACTACTTTGTCAAAAAAAACAGGACAAAGAGGGCTACTGCAAGTGGTGCTCTGATCTCACTCACTCTTCTACCCGAGCAAATGACAATCAAAAATACCACCTTCTGAGTTAGATATTTGAAATCTGATTAAACTAGAGGTTCAGAAGGAAGACCATTCAAAGCGCATAGCACCAAGGGCAAATCCCAAAGAGGCACTGGAGAGTGGACCACTGTCCATCAGAGAAAAAAACGTTTGAGCAAACAGGATGCTAGGGGAGCTACTGCAGACACTGCCTCCCCCTAAAAGCTTGTTTGGTGGCCCATTAAACCCCACCCCCATGGAAAAAATCCTGTCACAGGAAGTTGTTTCTTTTTCTTTTTCAAGTTTCTTTTGAATAACACCAGGTCTCAAACTTTTTTCAGTGATGGCTGTATTACTTGCATGTTGAAGCTCTACAGGACAGCTTCATTGATTCAGCAACCTGTAAGGAAAACTCATGGGCCAAAAGCCCCTCAGCCTCTCAGCAGCCAAACCAATAGATTTAGACATCGGAGAGTGTCCTTTGACAGGATAGGCTGATTCAAGGGAGAATGATGGAGTGCAAAGTACCAGGGTGGACAAATGGCCATCTAAAGGAGGAGAGGATATAATGGCCTCCTTGATGGGACTCAAGAGTACCCTGGCATGATCCGTTCTGATTTTCTGCAACACTTTGGGAATAAATGGAAAAGGAGGGAAACAATACAGAAGACAACTTGGCCACAGGAATGACAAAGCATCTGTCACCCATGCTACTGGAGATGGAATCAGAGAAGAGAATTGGGAAAAAAGTGTTTTGGTCTCTGCGGCAAATATGTCTAACCAGGGAGTTCCAAACTTTCTGATCACCTCTCTGAAGATGTGAGGGAAGAGGCAGAAGGAGGTTGATGATGGAAACTTCTTACTGAGTTGGCCGGCAGGTCCTTTCTCCTCCCACAGAAGATAAATTGCTGTCAGAGAGAAAAGATTCTGCTCCAACCACAGACACGTCTCTTGGGAAGAGAAAGACAGGGAGTGGATCATTCCCCTCTGATCATCTGTTTGAATGCAGACTCCATGGTCTTGATCAATGGAACGAAACAGAAGAGTGCTGCCCTCACTGCTGGCAATTCCTTTTGACTGGAAGATTATACAGTATCCTGTCTGCTCAATTTTCCCTGAGCCTTGTATTCCCTCATAACTGCCTCCACCCCACATTGCTGGCATCCACTGAGATGATAATGGGGGAAAGTTGGATTAACTAATGGCCTTTGTTGAGGTTGACAGGACACAGCCACCATTGCATGTTTAGGCGACTTTGTTAAGTAACTAGAATCAGTTTCATAGTCCCTAGAAAAGAGATTCCAGTGGCACAGAAGATGGTGAACCATGAATTAAAGATGAAGTCGACTCAAAAAGCACAATACCTAGTGTTGATGCCACCTCCCCTAGACTTCTGAGCCAAAGTCGATAAGTGAAGGAACAGTCTGTCCCTTCTGCCTGGAGTTAGAAACACCTCTCCCAAGGCCATGTGAAACAGGGTTCCAATGCCCTCAGAGATAAGGAAGGAAAAAGATCTGATTTTTAATAGTTCAGAAGAAAAGAAGCTGCACATGTCCTCAACATCTTACAATGCCTTACAGAGTGAAGATGCAATTAACAGGTCGTTGAGGTATGGATGCACCTGAATACTTCTAGAGTGCATAACACCCAGCAATGGAGCCAAGAGTTTTGTGAATACACTTGACACAAAAGCGAGGCTGAATGGTAGTACTTGAAACTGGAAATGCTACTTGGCAACTGCAATTCTTAGTTATTGATGATGAGGAGGGAAAATGGTAACATGAAAATATGCCTTCTGTATGTCCAGAGACACAAGATAATACCCCGCATTTAAGAGAGGTAGGATGTGCATCTTGAAGGTACGGTGAACTAGAAATCAGTTCAAGACTTTTAGATCCAGGACCGACCAGTAGTCTCCTCAGGGCCTGCTTTTGGGTGGTGCGAGCGGTGCGACTGCACCGGCCGCTGACCTTCGGGGGGGGTGCTGTGTTTAATAATAATGTTAGAAAATTAAGATTTAAAAGCACCTGCTGAGAAGTTCCTTGACGTTTAGCCTTTAAGAGACAATTAGAATGTCAAGATACCTCTTGTGATTAATGTTCCTGCTAGAGAAAGAGATGGGAGTTTTGCCTAGTGGCAGCTTTGACTCAACATAAAGTAGCATAGAGGGTTAATATGCATGCTGCAAAAAACAGAACTATGGGGCATATTTAAGAAAAGTGGCGCTGCACGCTCCTTTTATGAAACCTCCTTTTAATGCCTGCTCTGAGCAGGTGTTACAAGTGCCGGAAAAAAATTATGCAAAGAAATCTGACAGATTTCTTTGTGTCATTTATTTGGCAACCCTAACGTGGGGATGTCCCCTTTGCAGACATTATGCCTGGCACAGGTATAGTGTAGCGCAAAGGGTTACAAATATGGCGCAGGGTTTTTGGCCTTCTAACGCCACATTAGTGTAAACATATTACACTAATGTGGCGTTAGAATGGCACTAGGGGCTCTTAAATATGCCCCTATGGCAGTGCTTAACTTGTGCTTGATGTTTCCGGTGCGGAGCACCGGCACTTATTTTTGAGGGCCAGCACTTATTTTTATGCCTCAAGCATTTACTGCGAGAAAAAGACACATATGGGAAAGACGGAGGAAGAGAAAAACAAAAAAGCGTCACAATGGGAAAAAGCAAAAATCCGCAAGAGTGAGCTGAAGGGGCAGGGAGTGCCTGTAAATGGATTGAAGAGGCCTGAGATGGCTTCAGGATTACGCTGCCTCTGTATTCCGTGTTCACACATTTAATTGCAGCAGCCGCATGTTTAAGAGGAGGGCTTTGGGCACCGGCACCTTTTTATTTACAAATCAAGCACAGCTCTATGGGACATATTTGAAAAAAGTGGCGCTGCACACAGTGTTGCGCCACTTTTCTTGTGCCCCTTAACTCTCCCCCTAACACCACCATGTGTGTGTCATATTTAAAATACGGCGCATCATGGCGGTAGTTAGGGGACTAGCGTCAGAATTTTTTATGCTAGTACGGCGCTTTGCAGGATTAGTATAAAAAATGTTGACACTAATCCTGCAAAGCACCCAGAGGCCCATTGTAACCAATGGAAGCCTCCTTTTAATGCCTGCTCTGAGAAGACATTAAAAGTGCGGGAAAAAATGGCGCAAAGAAATCTATCAGATTTCTTTGCGCCATTTTTTTGCCCCCCCTAATGGGGGGATGCCCCCTTTGCATACATTATGCCTGGCGCCTTCTAACACCACATTAGTTGTCACAAATGACACTAATGTGGCGTTAGAAAGGCACTAGGTGCTCTTAAATATGCCCCTATGGCAGTGCTTAATTTGTGCTTGGTGTTTGCGGTGCGGAGCACCAGCACTTATTTTTGAAGGCCGGCGCTTATTTTTGGAGGCCGGCGCTTATTTTTCTGCCTCAAGCATTTACTGCGAGAAAAAGACACATATGGGAAAGATGGAGGAAGAGAAAAACGAAAAAGTGTTGCAATAGGAAAAAGCAGAAATCCACAAGAGTAAGTTGAAGGGGCAGCGAGCGCCTGTACATGGATTGAAGAGGCCCGAGATGGCTTCAGGACTATACTACCTTTGTATTCCATGTTCACACATTTAATTGCAGCAGCTGTGAGTTTACGAGGAGGGCTTTGGGCACCATGTTGTGCCCAGGTTCGCGCGCGCTGCTGCGTGCCGAACCCGAGCTGCCTTGGTCGCTTGGACGAAGCTGCCAGGCAGACGCGACTGCGGCGCTGATTATACGATTGGTTTATTGAAATAAAAGAAGCAGAAAACTCATACCTTGGTGTCTCCTGAGCATAATACAACATAAATTTTGTGGCGACGAGCTGGTTTCGGACTACGAGGTTGATGTGAGGAGTTTCACACCATATACCTGTTCACTGTCTTCGTGGGGAGCGTCCTCCACAGCAATTTTTCAGAAAAAAACAGGCGTGTACTGAGCATGTTCTTCAAGAGGTTGGTGAATCTGCAAGTTATGTTGGGGATATAGAACGCATACTTAATTGAGCTTGTAATGGCCTGTTCAGACGCCATCTTGGAAGTACTTCTTGCATGAATATTTACTAAAATACATCACCAGTTGTATTTTGTTGCTATGTTGTGTACAGCACATTGACTTTGTACGTCACGCTTTGTCTTAAGTGATGCAGTCAGTCAATCCCCCACCACCGTTCTTGGAAACTCCGGGTGCTCCTCCTATTCCATGGAGACAGTGGTTTGATGGCTTTGAAACCTATCTGGGTGCCATAGGAGCATCTCGTTTTCGCCCAGAAAGAAAGAAATGTTTGCTTTTACATTCATTGGGATATGAAGGGAGAGAGATTTTCAAACACTTACCTGAGCTACCGCAATTGGATGAAGAAGAACTGGATGAATATTTGATGACTAGCAAAAAGTTGTCCACAAGATTTGATGTTTTACCTAGTTTAGTTGTCTTGCGGCACAAATTCTTCAAGCGTCAGCAATGTCAAAGCGAGGATGTTGATGCATATGTCAGTGCTCTAAGACAACTGGCTTCCAAGTGTGAATTTCGGGATTTTCAAGATCAACTTATAAGGGACCAGTTCATTGGTCATTGTTCAAATAAACATATTCAGCAGAAATTACTCACCATGGGAAATCCAACGTTGGATGAAGCTATCAAAGTAGCCAAAAGCGTAGAGCTTGCCCAGATCTCGTTGATGGAACTTTCTTCCAGCTCTACTGTAAAGGATTCGGATCCTCTTCATGTCGGTGTTGTTGCAAAAAGGGGTGCAGCAAAGAATGCTGATATGAAGAAAAGTGACAATCCTTTTTTTAGATCTTCGAATATCTGTTTTAGATGTGGAAACATGCCTCATTTTAAAGACGGCAAACCTTGTCCTGCAAAGAATCTTACGTGTAGGAAATGTGGTAAAACTGGTGACTTTGCTAGAGTCTGTCAATCCTCTAGTAATAAGCAAGCTAATGTCACTTGCATAGTGGAGGATGGGGAAGAAAATAGAGAAGAAAATAGAGAAGAATCCTTTGTAAAAGCCTTCCAGGACATGATTGTTGTGGTCACAGATAAAGTATTAGGGGTCAAGGAACATAACCAATGCATAGATCCCATGGTGGATATTTGGGTTGGGGATAAGATGCTTCGGTTATTGGTTGATTCTGGTGCTCGCATTACAATGATTTCATCAGAGCTGTTCCATAATACTTGGGGTGACAGAAAGTTATTCCCTCCCGATAGGTCTCCGGTCTCGTATGAAGGCAGGAAAATTGAGTTAGAAGGGTACATAGAAGACAGTTTGGGTTCAAGGGTCGGAAGATTTTTGGTAAAATCTATGTGGCATATAAGGGTTTGAATATTTTGGGGTGGTATCATCAGGGTCTGTTTGGCATGGTGCTGAAACCTGGAACTAAAGAGCAAGTTTTGGTGGTGGAGAGTGCAGATTCCAAGACACCGTTTGAGGATGAGTTTCCTGGTATTTTTGCCCAGGGCTTGGGGAAGATTACAGGATTCAAACATAGAATAAAGGTTAAGGATAGGGCCATTCCTGTAAGACATAAGGTCAGGTCAGTACCGTTTAGTTTGAGAGAAGATCTTAAATCTGAATTGAACAAGCTTCAACAGAATGGTGTAATTGAGCCAATTGAGTCCAGTTTGTGGCTTTCTCCTTTGGTTGTTGCCCGTAAACGCAATGGAGACCTGCGTTTATGTGTTGATCTCAGGAGTCTCAATAAGGAAATATGGGTAGACTCGTTTCCTTTACCCAAGATCAGTGATCTACTTGATGGGCTCAGGGGTTCAGTGTGGTTTTCAAAGATTGATCTGGCGTCTGCATATCACCAAGTTGAACTGGAAGAGGATTCGCGCCATTACACTGCTTTCAGTTCACCCTTTGGCACTTTCCAGTTTTGCAGGATGCCTTTTGGGTTGGCTTCTGCTGCATCAGCTTTCCAACGCATCATGCACAAAATTTTGGGGGAAATCCAAGGTATTTTAATCTTTCAGGATGATGTGTTGATTCACACAAGGGGTTTAGGAGATCACAATGAAAAAATTAGATCAGGTTTTAATATTTTTCAGTCTTGTGGTGTCTGTGTAAAGAAGGAAAAATGTGAATTTTATTTAAAAAAAATAGAATTTTTGGGCCATTGTGTGTCTGGGGAAGGTATTACACCTCGTCCGGGGTTAGTAAAGGCGATTGTAGATTCCCCTAGTCCTAAAGATAAAGATGAGTTACGATCTTTTGTTGGTATGTGTGAATACTACTCAAAGTTCATTTACAACTATGCTAGCAAAATGAAAGTTTTGTCCAATATGCTCAAAAGCAAAGTTCCGTTTATATGGGACAGTGAATGTCAAACCATTTTCGAAAGGATGAAACGAGAGTTGGTGGATGCCAGACCACTGTGTCCTTACGACCCTAGCCAACTGTGTACCATTACGGTGGATGCTAGTAGGTATGGGTTGGGTGCTGTGTTGTCGCAAGGTCTAGGAGAGGAGGAGAAGGTTATTAGTTATGCTTCTAGAGTCTTACGTGATCCTGAACTGAACTATTCAGTGATTGAAAAAGAGTTGCTAGCATGCTATTGGGCCAGTGAAAAATTTAGGAGTTATGTTTGGGGCAGAAAATATGTAATTCAAACAGATCACAAACCGTTGGTTTACATCTTAAATGGGGATAAAATTAACTATACGACCCCTCGTATTGCACGCCTCACCACAAAATTGTTGCAGTATGACTTTCAGGTCAAGTACATTCCGGGGAAAGATAATTTCACAGCAGATTTTCTATCTCGTCTACCTATATGTGAAGAAAGTAAACTTGATTGGGAGGATGATGTGGAAGATTGTTTCATAGCTGCAATTGATGCTGATGAATCCAAGGTGTGCACAGAGACTGTGTGGAGGGAGGCTGAAAGCAGTGATGAGGTGTTGTCCGTTGTTAAGCAGCATATAATCAATGGCTGGCCTAAAGAAAGAAATGTGAATCCTGAAGTTCAGCCATATGTCAAGGTGGGAGATGAGTTGTCGATTGAAAATTGTATTATTTTGAGGAATGATAAATGTGTTCCCCGTGTGGGATTCGTACAAGGTTGGTGGACCATGCTCATGAGGGTCATCTTGGTGCCACTATGACTAAGAGACGTATTAGAGCACATTTTTGGTGGCCTTCTATGGACAAGGATGTAGAAAGAGTGGTTGGTAGGTGTGTGGTGTGTAATGGTGCAGAAAAAGGGTTGAAGATTGCGAAACCTCCATTACAACCCATTTCGTTACCAGACAAGGCTTGGGTCAAAGTTGGGGTCGATATGGTTGGACCTTTCAATTTTCTCCCCAGCCAGATGCGTTATGCTTTTGTTTTAATGGATTATTTCAGTAAGTGACCAGAAGTGCGTTTTTTTGCAAAGCCTACGGCTGGTAGCGCTATTCAGTTTCTCAAAGAGATCTTTTGGAGGGAAGGTTTTCCGGAAACCTTGATTTCGGATAATGGTGTGCAGTTTGTGAGTTATGACATGGAAATGTTTCTGAAAGAATCAGGTGTGAAACATTTGAAAAGTTCCCTATACCATCCTCAAACGAATCGTTTAGTAGAGAGAATGAATAGGGTGGTCGTGGAGTGTATCAAATGGGCCAAAGCAAGTAAGCTGGATGTGGAAGAAGCAGTCAATTCGATGTTGTGGTTTTATCGCACCACTCCACATTCTGTGACAAAAAATTCTCCTTTTGAACTCCTTAAGGGAAGACGTAGCACCTCAAGACTGTTTCCAGCGTGGTTAGCCAGAGCAGTCTCTGGTAAGATTCCTGATTCTGTGAACAAGGATGGGGTGTGGGGTGAAGTAAAAAAAAATCAAGAAAAGGTAAAAGCTAGGTATGACCTGCAGAATTCTACAAGAAAACTCTCTTTCCAACCTGGTGATCTGGTACGTGTCAAGTTACAGACATTTGTGAGGAAAGGTGAAGCCTGCTATGGTTCTCCTATGAGGGTGATGAAAGTATGTGGTAATGCCATCATGGTTGAGGGGGGTCAGTGGTGGAATATGGGGAAGGTTGTTAAGGTTAAGGATGTCCGTCACCGTGGTGAGGAAGGATGCGACTCCTCTGGGTTAGAGGGTATTCATCGGGAACGCAAGGTGTTAGACAATCATTTGTTAGTACCCGACACCTTGAGGAGGTCTGTCCATGAGAAACGGGTACCGATCAAACTCAGGGAATATCATTGTATTTAGCAAGAATGTGTTAAGTTTTTTTTTTTTTTATCTCATGGACACACTGATGTAATTGTTAAATGTTAAGTTAAGCATAGGTTTTCCAATGCTGTTATGTTTTGGTTCTTATTTTTTTTGTAAGTGATTTTTTGTTCCAAAAAAAAAAAAAGAGAGATAATATGTTGTGCCCAGGTTCGGCGCGCGCTGCTGCGTGCTGAACCCGAGCTGCCTTGGTCGCGTCTGCGGGCGGCTCACGCGGCACACAGGACGGTTGGAGTCGGACGGAGACGAAGCTGCCGGGCAGACGCGACTGCGGCGCTGATTATACGATTGGTTTATTGAAATAAAAGAAGCAGAAAACTCATACCTTGGTGTCTCCTGAGCATAATACAACACACCGGCACCTTTTTATTTACAAATTAAGCACTGCCCTATGGGGAATATTCGAAAAAAGTGGCGCTGCACACAGTGCTGCTCCACTTTTTTTGTGCCCCTTAGCACCCCCCCAGCGCCACCATTTGTGCATCATATTTAAAATATGGCGCTCCATGGCAGTAGTTAGTGGACTAGCGTCAGAATTTTTTATGCTAGTCCAGGGCTTTGCAGGATTAGTATAAAGAATGGAATCCTGCAAAGCACACAGAGGCCATTTGTAACCAACAGAAGTCTCCTTTTAACGCCTGCTCTGAGCAGGCGTTAAAAGTGTCAGATTTGTTTGTGCCATAACGGGGGAATGTCACCTTTGCATACATAATGCCTGGCGCAGGCATAATGTAGCGCAAAGGGATACAAAGTGGCGCAATGCATGCATTGCGTCACTTTGTAAATATGGCACTGCATTTTTGGCCTTCCAACGCCACATTAGTGTGAAAAAAATGACACTAATGTGGCGTTAGAATGGAGCCAGGGGCTCTTAAATATGCCCCTATATTTTAAGTGGCTAGCTGAGTGGATTAGTAAAACCAGCCTTTACAAGTGCTTTAAAACACATGAATATGTGAAAGAGGAGCGATGGAGAGATGAGGGGCACATTTGCTGGGTGGTAGTGAGTGAAACAGGGGAGGAGGTCATGGGGTGGGGGGTTCCACAATAAACTCGCACAGGGCGCTACCAGTCCTAAAGCAGGTCCTGAGTCTCCTGATATGTTCTGGACCAGGAATAAGATTGAATAGACCCCTGTCCATGTTTCTGAAGAGGGACAAAAACAATGGCCTGTTTTTGGATCAGTTTCCGAATGCTCTGTAGAAGAGCTTGCTGTCATATGGCATCTTTTGGAACCAGGGTACATCTGAAAAATGGACTTGGAAGGTATAAAAACTCTAAGTGGTAACCTTCTGATACCATTTGCACTGCCCAGGCATCTGTTATTGACGGACTCCAAATGTCCAGAAACAACAGAAGGTTTTCCTACTGGAGGAAAACTTTGGTTGTCATGCTTTTGGAGGAGGGGAATTGCTATGGGTGATGGAGCAGTGTTAATACCGGGATTTGTAAGAAGGTGGAGTGCCCCGGATGTGACTCCTTCCTTGAAAAGGCTTTAAAGGAACCCTTAGAAAGACCAGGTAGAAAGGTTGGCTTATTCCCAAATCCTTTACCTCTAGTGAAAGAACGTACAGGTACCATAAGTTTCTTACATTCAACAGATTTCCTAATCATGGCTGCCATTTATTACCCCAAAAGCCTGGAATCATCAAAAGAGATTGAACGGTATATGCTGTAAAAGTGTTTGCTCTAATTAAAAAATTAGAAGCTGCATAATACCTTCTAATTAACCCCTTCACCTTGGTATCAACAGCATCAAATGGAGAAGTGTCATCCAATACAATATTACCCTGAGTGGAAAGCTCTGCTACCAGATGGTCCACTTTAACCACTGCAGGAAATGTTCCCCCAGATTTATCAACCCTATATCGTCTGTCCAGGAATCTGGGGAAAGATGTTTTGTGTGCCACCATTCATTCATAGGACAAAACATGTCTGATGGCCCCAATCAAAGGAACCATCTCAGGCACAACTCGTTGATAATGGGCCATAAAGTTGTCTTTGTCAATGGAGGGGTTCGAGGGTTGACAAATTCAGATTTTCATGTAAATGTTGTAACAGTTCAGTCAGGTCCAGTCCCTGAATGAAACAACTCCTCCTGTTTTCCTCCTCCAAATCAAGCCAAAGTTTATCAGGGTCTTGCACTCTGGGGATCTTTGCATTCCCCCTATTCTCTGGCTTTAAATGCTGCCACCACTGCACCTTCAATGTTGGCTTGTAAAAACGCCCTAGACGAAGCCTGAGATGATGGCCCAGCAATTACTTCCCCGTCCTCCATGATGCTGTTCAAGAAATGAGGGTGACACCACCACAAAAACTCCACCAATCTCCCAAGGCTGATGATCTTCACAGAACCGACAGACAAGGCTTAGAACTGATAAAAAATATCCTGATTATGGCCAATATCAAATCAACAAAACTTACTACTGTACTTGTGAGAGCCGCCACTTTAAATTGGGAAAAGAAACACCATTTGTGAGGTAATCACAAACAGCGCTCCATTATGTGTAAAAGGCAATTTATTAGGACAGGATTGCAAACCTTTAAAACACTTCAACTTTTTTCATAACATTAAACATAAACCCTTTAATCCCCCACCATTCTTTTTTCACTCCAAGCTTTCACCCCAGCACACCTTCTTGCTTCACTCTTCCTTTCACCTTGCTATCAATAACCTCCTTCCATTTCCAGTCTCTTTCTCACTACTTTTACCCAAGCATCCTCCAATAAAGCCTCCTTGTCCTGTCCCAGGCTTCCCGCCACTGTCTTCCTTCAGCTGTGCTCCCCCCGAGGAGTGGATACGCCTGCATCTGTCTCTCCATCCCCAGCTATCGCCACCTAGGAAAACCCCAGAGGGCATTTTTCATCCCCACCCCAACCTACTGCAATACATCAACTTAGCAATCACTTCTTTTGCACCAAACCTTTTCCCTCCGTAGATCTCCAAGCAGGTCCCTTAATTCCACTATACAGTAAGCATTGCCCAGCTCAAAGAAATGCACCCCATCAGAATGGAAAAGACCTGATTCTTCCTCCTTGATTTCCCCATGTGTCACCACCTTAATGTCTTTTGCCACTCAAAAACCTTTATTGCACAATTGAGTTTCCACCTGGCTTTATAAATGGCTGCATGCTTAATCTACCCTCCACTTTCGACATGGCACAAACTCAGTCCATGCTAGGCATGTCCCCTCCCAATTTCTGTTGTATTAAGACCTTGTGCTGTTGCATGTGTTGTAGTAGAGTTAGCTCCGATGGTTGTAACAAATCATTTTCTCCCAGATGTATAACGGGCATGTCCAGACAACCCTATTTTGGTACCATTGTAGCTAAAACTGGCAACAGATTGCCCCATCTCATTCCACTCTTCCCCCACCAGAGCACCTCATGCCTGCTGCAGGGTAATCCCAGGTTTTGTCCATATTTTTGCTGTTCCTCATATTTAATTGCCTATTGAATAAATGAATGTTGAACCATCCACGTTATCATCTTTTGGCTCCCAGGGCCGCTCACATACCCTATGGGAAAAAGAAGAAATTAGCATGCATACTGTACCTCCCTTCTCTCTCCCAAAGTAAGACACCTCACCCTTCATAACCGCACATATCTCTCACAACACCTGGACCTCCAGTTACCAGTCCTGAGTCTGAGACCAGCTCCATCCCAATCTTGCAGCCACAGTTGCTGCCCCAATCCGGAAAGAAAGAGTCCCAAAATTGGCAGTATTCCGACCCAATTTCTTCAAAGCCATGTGTAGTACTGCCAACAATTGGAAGGCTGTAACCAGGGATGTCGAATTCCTATAGTCCAACGCCCAGGACATATTGTTTAGGGTCAAGTACTACAAGTTGTCATGTTTATTCTGTCCTAGTGACAAGTAGGCCCAACCTCCTGCAGTACAAACCCTTTGGCTGCCAGTTTACAGTACCACATTATGGATCAGGAAAGGGAACTGTTTTCAGATAAGGTGATATTGTTGTCCTTGTGTTAATGGTGCTCGAACTGTATGTCAGCGTAGGGTCTCTTTCTGCATAAGGAAAAACAGAAAGCGTGTGGTAGGTACCTTTTGTGATTGTCACTAGGCATTGGAGGCAATCTTGTGGGAACTCTTTCTTATTGTCAACTAGGAAATATGTTCTGTCTGACAGGAAATTAATTCTCAGTTGTATGGATTCCATTGAGGAGCAGGACAAGGAGTTAATGATTTTATTACAGTCATCCTTCGAGTGAGCATGCTCGGTGGACTTTACGGTTACCTGCAGTGACTGTTCTTAAGAGAGCACAGAAATATCCCATCACCCACTAGAGGTGATTTATCCAACAAGAAGTGAAGGACTGAATGACACTCTTTTTTCTAGACCATATGGGATTTTCTTCAGAGAACTTCTTAAGATTAAGAACACATGAAACTTGTATCACTCTAACACCAATTAGGCATCCCTCCATCTATCTTCGCATCACTGGTAGTTTGCTTTTAGGTCTGTATGTCTCTTGAACTGTGTGCATGGATATGTGTATGTTTAGTTTGTGCATGGATACATTTGTGTCTTTTAGTCTATTTGTTATAGGTGCCTGCTTGCCAGCTAAGACATTTTACATTCAGTGGTGTTCCCTTGATGCAACGAACCCTATGTCACTGAACCTACTGCAGTTACAATATCTATGGTACATCTAAAGGGTCTCTGAGTCCCTCAATGTACCTGTCTTTCTTTCTCTCTTAACTCCATCCATCTCATATCTCATCTCCTTCCTCCCTTTTACCTACTCCTTCCTATCCCCTTCATTTGTCTCTCTGTTCTTTCTCTCACTCGCTATCTCCTTCTTTAACATCCTTATTTCTGACCCATTTCTCTTCCTTTCTCCTTACCTCTTTTGTGCAACCTAATAATTTTCCTTTCCTCTCTCATCTTTATCTCCTGCTACCATCCTACCTCTTTTTTCTCGTATTCTCTTCTTTCAATGTTTCCTTTTCTTTCAACTCTTCCCTATCTCTTCTCCATTTCTCCCATTTCCGCCATTCCACCACACTCCATCCACATGCCTGAAGGGTAAACACAGTGCTAGGCCCAGGCAGTCTCTGTGTTCGCAAAATACTGAGTTGGTAGCCCCTGAAATAACTGAGGTTCATGCAGGGCAGACTGGTCCCCCTGCCAACTCTAGGCCCCAGTGCCACTGCATCAGCTGCACTACTGATAGTTACATCCCTGTGTACAGTGCACAGGGTGCCTGTATGTCTGCTGATCCATGTACACAAGTGTCTGTATACCTGTTGTCCTTTTAGTAAATAGATGCCCGCCTCTATGTTATTTGTATGGCCATCCATACATTTGTTTTTCTATCTGTCTGTCTATTTATATGTGCCTGCTTGTGTTTGGTGGGATTATGTGTCTACTTGTATGTTGGTTTGTGGGGATGAGTATCCGTATTTCTGCTTCAGAGCATAGGGTCCTGTATGTGTTTTGGCGGTGTGCATAGATAGGATGAGCATGAGTATCTTTATGTATGCTGGACTGTGAGTTCATTCATGTCTCTAGGCAAGTTGCTCCCTCTCTACTTATGTCTGCACATGTTGTGCTACTATGTATTTGTGTAGTTCTCCATTCACTTGGCCTCTTGGCACTATGCGAAGATTCGGTCTGGGATTGTGATTCATCCAGAGGAGGTTCTTTAACAAGGAATATTGTTTCCAGACACATTGGTGTGAGTGGGTGGCTTGGAAGGTATTAGTTCTCTACACAGAGGTGCTCTGAAAGAAGGTGGGGATCTTGCATCCTTTTAAGTTAACACATGAATTTCGAGTGTGTAGTGCATTGGTTCTGGTGGTTTGCACTCACGGTTTGATGTCTGTTGCCTAAATGATCTCTGTTATGGTAGTATTGTCAAGTAGGGGCTGTGGACTTGTGCCCTTTCTAAACGAACGATCGCACTTGGGTCGCTCTGACACCATGCATGTGCAACTGGGACTGAGCAGCTTCATAAATCTGGAGTAAAGCACTGCAGTGCAAATCGCTGTGTTGTGTTACCCTGTAAGGGAGGCTTTCCATGGGTGTTGCATGGGTGTTCCGAGGCAACAGCCATGGATGTGGACCATTCCCAGATTTACCGGAAGTGGTAGACCTGGGAATGCAGCAAAATGCTACACCTTCCCAGTGAGGCATAACAAGGCGAAATATCTTTATGTAGCACACATAGAAAGAAGACTATGCCTCAGGGAAATGTTTTGTGCAGGAAAATGCCCCTTCCTGCACAAAGAAGCAATCCTCCTTACAATGCAGGCACCCTAGCATCATGGTGCAAGGGTGGCTGCATTGGCACAAGGCAGCCAAAACAGCAGCACAGGGAAAAAAGCAGGAATGCACAGAATTCTTTTAAAAATGGTGCATTCCTGTCCTTAACCTGTGATGCAGAGAAGCAAGGTAATTTGCTGCTCTGTGCCACAGTCCTATAAATATGGCCCTAACTCTTTGTAGTACAATATTTGTGTTTGTTCATGTCTAGTTTTTAACGGGAACATGCCATCTGAAGTTCTTGCTTCTCTGTCTTCTACCTGCATCATTCTGCTAATTTCTTTTCTTTATTGATTTTCAGGTCAGAATCGAGAAGGAGAGAGTCCATATTCGAGCTAGCAAACAGGTAAGAAGTGAGTCAAAGCAATCAAGATAATTTATAAAGCACTAATTGCTGAACAAGGCGACTATGCACTACTATCAACAGTCTCATCCAACCCATGTAGGACTATTTTTAAAGTTTTCCAGAATGGCATGCGTTGATTGATATTCCTTATTTTGTCCGGCAAGGAATTCCAAAGCGGGCAAACCTTAGTCGGGAAAGCCATCCCACCAGCCTTCTTTCTGATCCTCTATGGTGGGATTAATAGTTACTAAAAACAGATTCTGAAATATCACTGCAAGGGGACTGCTGAGAGTCATTAATAATGACTATTTCTCCCTTATGTGCCTTCACTCGCCTCTTCAATTTCTTTACTTCCTGAACCCTTTAATCTGACTCTTTCATTTTACCTCACATATACATTCTATACTCGCCTATGCCATTATGTACCAACAAACACATTACCAACCCTCACTTCATTTCTCTTCCATTCTTTCCAAAATTCTCCAATCCCTGCTGCTCTTTCAGCTCTTTTCCTGTATTGACTCTCCTGCATTATTTCTTCCTCTATAATCTGGCCTTCTCCTGGCCCATTTTACTAAGAATGCCTCAATATCTGATACTTGTCTCCCAATCTTTTCCTGTAATTCTAAACTTACTTCTGTACTTATCTGTCTGTATCTTTTTTTGACTATTGGCTATCCTTTCACAGCTTCAGACGTGCTTCAATGACTGTCACTGGGTTGGTTCTTCAATGGCCTCTGGTTCACCATTTTAACTTCACTACCTGTGTACAGTGGTCTGGTTATCTTCTCCTTCTCATCCACTTCTCTATGGCACAGCTCCGGGATTTCCATACACGGAGTTTGCGCTATGAGTCAGTCCTCTGCTGCCATTGGCTTTCAGGTCTTTTTCATTGTTTGTGTTAGACCTGACATGTCTTAGGGTGGTCACCCCTAACTTTTTGCCTGCCTCCCTCCACTTTTTGGACTCTGTTTTGCTGGCTTTTAGACTCTGCGCACTTTACCACTGCTAACCAGTGCTAAAGTGCATATGCTCTCTCCCTTTTAAACATGGTAACCTTGGATCATACCTGATTGGACTATTTAATTTACTTATAAGTCCCTAGTAATGTGCACTAAATGTGCCTAGGGCCTGTAGATTAAATGCTACTAATGGGCCTGCAGCACTGGTTGTGCCACCCACTTAAGTAGCCCCTTTACCTTGTCCCAGGCCTGCCATTGCAAGGCCTGTGTGTGCAGTGTCACTGTCACCTCGACTTGGCATTTAAAAGTACTTGCCAAGCCTAAACCTCCCCTTTTTCCACATGTAAGTCACCTCTAATGTGTGCCCTAGGTAACCCCTAGAGCAGGGTGCTGTGTGGGTGAAAGGCAGGGCACGTACCTGTGTAGTTTACATGCCCTGGTAGTGTGAAACTCCTAAATTCGTTTTTGCACTACTGTGAGGCCTGCTCCCTTCATAGGCTAATATTGGGGCTGCCCTCATACAGTATTGAAGTGGTAGCTGCTGATCTGAAAGGATTAGGAAGGTCATATTTAGTATGGCCAGAATGGTAATACCAAACCCTGCTGACTGGTGAAGTTCGATTTGATATTACTATTCTAGAAATGCCACTTTTAGAAAGTGAGCATTACTTTGCACTTAAATCTTTCTGTGCCTTACAATCCACGTCTGGCTGGGCTTGGTTGACAGCTCCTTGTGCATTCACTCAGACACACCCCAAACACAGGGTACTCAGCCTCACTTGCATACATCTGCATTTTGAAGGGGTCTTCCTGAGCTGGGAGGGTGGAGGGCCTGCTCTCACACAAAGGACTGCCACACCCCCTACTGGGACCTGGCAGACAGGATTGAACTGAAAGGGGACCTGGTGCACTTCTTAGCCACTCTTTGAAGTCTCCCCCACTTCAAAGGCACATTTGGGTATAAAACAGGGCCTCTGCCCTACCTCATCAGACACTTGCTGGAGAAGAAACCTGAACCAGAACCTGCATCCTGCCAAGAAGAACTGCCTGGCTGCCCAAAGGACTCACCTGACTGCTTTCTACAAAGGACTGCTGCCTTGCTGTTGCCCTGTTGCCTTGCTGAACTCTTGTCTGGCTGTAAAAGTGCTCTCCAAGGGCTTGGATAGAGAGTTGCCTCCTGTTCCCTGAAGTCTCAGGACCAAAAAGACTTCTCTTTTTCATTTGGACTCTTTGTGAGCCGAAAATGTCGAAGCACAGCTTGCTCCGCGGCGAGAAAAACGCTGCACACCAACGCTGATCGACGCAACGCCTTCGGGACGACCCGAACTTCGACGCACGGCCTCGCAAGGACAACGCCGCCTGACTTTCAGAGGAGAAATCGATGCGACGCCTGCCGTGAGATCGAAACTTTGACGCGCAGCCCCGCGGAACGACGTGCAGACGGAAAACAAGCAGGAGAATCCACGCACAGACCCCGGGACATCTGGTAATCCCGCGACCCACAGAAAGAGACTGTCCACGCGCCGGAAAACGACACACGACTTCCACGCGTGAAAAATAACGACGCAAGTCTGTGTGTGCAGGGGAGAAATCGACGCACACACCATTTTTCCACGTATCTCTTCTTCTGCGGCCCTTTGCGGAGATTTTCCACTTTAAACCAGGTACTTTGTGCTTGAAAGAGACTTTGTTTGCTTTTTAATGACTTAAGACACTTTATATCACTTTTCAGTGATATCTCTACAATTTCACATTGCATCTTTATTCGTTTTGACCTACAATTATCCAGATAAATATTATATATTTTTCTAAACACTGTGTGGTGTATTTTTGTGGTGCTATATGGTGTTATTGTATGATTTATTGCACAAATACTTTACACACTGCCTACTAAGTTAAGCCTGACTGCTCGTGCCAAGCTACCAGAGGGTGGGCACAGGATAATTTTGGATTGTGTGTGACTTACCCTGACTAGAGTGAGGGTTCTTGCTTGGACAGAGGGTAACCTGACTGCCAACCAAAAACCCAATTTCTAACATTAGTGATCAGCGGTGAGGATAGGACTTGTATTTGTGCAGTGACATACAGTAGCTCAGTATTTCACTACCTACCCACAGTTGAAGGTCAACTTGATTTGAATCTCTTGTTTTGCAAATTCGTTTCCTGACAATTTTCAAAAACTAAATCCTCACTCAACATGTCTCTGACTGGGTCTCAAGTAGGAGACTTTGACCTAGCCCTGTTGGATACATATACGGTCAAACAGCTAAGAGGGTTCTGCAGGGTGATGAGAGTACCCACCCAAGGGACCTGCAAAAAGGAGGACTTTCAAGTGGCCCTGAGGGCCTGGGCAGAAGCACATTTAGAGGAGGATGATGAGGAAGAGGAGCCAGAAAATGACCCCTCATAGGATTTGTTTCTATCAGTGGATGATGTTACCACTGCAATTGTGCCCCCTTCCAGACCAGGGAGCAGTGTCTCTGTGCAAAGCCTGACCGCAGAGGAAAGGAGAGAAGAAAGGGAGTTCCAATTGCAAATGGCAAAACTGTAAATTGAGGCCCAACAGGAAGACAAGAGGGCAGAGAGAGAAGCCAAACAAGCTGAAGCTGAAAGAGCAGCCAAACATGTGGAAGCTGAAAGAGCTTTGGCTGAAAAGAAACTATTGTTGGCTCATGAACTGAGTCTCAAGGAGCTGGAGATCAAGGCGAGACAGTCTGAATCCAGCAATAATGGTGGCAGCATACAGACAGGACCTGCTGGAGAAAAGAAGGTTTGTATACCCAAAAATGTGGTGCCCAGTTTTGTGGTGGGAGATGACATAGATAAATGGTTAGCTGCTTATGAAGTTGCACTAAGGGCTCATGAGGTTCCTGAAGGGCAATGGCGGGTAGCTATGTGGGGTTATGTGCCGCCATTGGGGAGGGACACACTTCTCACATTGGATCAACCTGATCAAAACACATACCCACTTCAGAAAGCCACTTTACTTGCCAAGTTTGGGCTGACCCCTGAGGGATACCGTCAGAGGTTCAGGGACAGCACCAAACAAACCACACAAACATGGGTAGATTTCTTTGACTTTTCCAGGAAGGCACTGAATGGATGGGTGTGGGGCAACAAAGTAGATCATTATAAAGGGTTATATGACTTGATTCTGAGAGAGCATATGCTCAATACTACTTATACAGAGTTGCGCCAGCACTTGGTAGATAGTAAGCTGACTGATCCTAGGAAGCGCTCTGAGGAGGCGGACCTCTGGGTTAGCACCAGAGTGTCCAAAAAGGTACCTGGGGGGGACACCCACAAAGGTTGTCAGGGTTCCCAACAGAAGAAAGAGGGGGGAGATAAACTTACAGATAAGGAACTCTCCAAAGGCCCCCAAAAGAATTCCCAGGGAGGGGGTGACAACCATTCCTGTTCCAGATTTGGGAAAAGCCAGGGAGTTATGAGAAATCAGGGAGATCCAACCCCAAATGCTTAGAGTGCTACCAGTCTGGTCACTATAAAGGCGACCCCCAGTGCTCCACGAGGGCACCGTCCACTACTGGACAGACCCCTGGGTTGACTAGTGTAGCGCTCAGGGGGGAGATGGTCCTAGATAGCTTTGGGAGCAGGTAGAGATTTCCCTAGTGTCCCTGGGAGAAAGTGAAATGGTGCCCCAAGCCCACATGCCCCAAAATACTTCCAAGTACAGGCAGTGGGCCACCATTGATGGGCAAAAGGTGGAGGCTCTGCGTGACACAGGAGCCAGCATGACTACTATCAAGAGCCAGCTGGTGTCAACAGAGCAGATAGTCCCTAATACATTCCACCAGGTCATAGTGGCTGACAATCGTATGAGACACCTACTGGTGGCTCTGGTTCCCTTTGAGTGGGGGTGGGGGGTCTCTGGTACTCTGAAAGTAGCTGTGAGTCCTGTAATGCCTGTAGATTGTCTGTTGGGCAATGATCTTGAGCATACTGCTTGGAAAGAAGTAGAGCTCAGATCTCACCTGGAGATGTTAGGGTTACCTGAGTGGGTCTGCATGACCACACGGTCCATGGCTGCCCAGGAAGGGAGTCAAGGGTGTCTGGAGCCTGGAAAAATGGCCCAGACAGCTGCAAAGAGGAAGGGCACGAGGCGCGGGAAACCCGCCAAAAGTGTTCCCACGGTGGTGGACGAGGCCCCTGAGGAGGAGGAGGCCCCTGAGCCCACTGGGGAGGACATAGCGGACCTGGGTAACCTACCTGAACTTGCTGGCTGACAAGTAGAGGGAGGGCCAACCAGAGCGGAATTCTGCAAGGCGCAGAAGGAATGCCCCGCCCTTGAGGGTCTGAGGAAACAAGCCACAGCCCAAGCAGCAGGTGACGCCTCTGGCACTCACCATATTTACTGGGAGAATGATCTCCTTTACAGTGAGCGTAAGGTTCCAGGTCCTGGGGCAGCCAGTGTGTTGGTGGTCCCCCAGTGTTACCGGAACTTCCTACTGGGTCTGGCTCACAACATCCCCCTGGCAGGACACCTGGGCCAAGACAAGACCTTTGACAGGCTTAACACCCACTTCCATTGGCCCAGAATAAGGACAGCCTCAGATAACTTCTGCAGAGCTTGCCCCACCTGCCAGGCTAGTGGGAAGACAGGGAAGCGGCTTAAGGCTCCCGCTCCCAGTCATTGGCACCCCCTTTGAAAGGGTGGGCATCGACATTGTTGGTCCCTTTGACCCAAAAACTGCCTTGGGCAACAGGTTTATCCTGGTTTTGGTGGACCATGCCACCCGCTATCCAGAGGCAATCCCTCTGAGAACAGTGACTGCACCGGTGGTGACCAGAGCCCTGTTGGGAATATTTACCCGTGTGGGATTCCCTAAGGAGGTTGTGTCGGACAGGGGCACAAACTTCATGTCTGCATACATGAAGTCCATGTGGGATGAGTGTGGGGTGACCTACCGGTTTACCACCCCTTATCATCCTCAATCCAATGGGCTTGTTGAGAGATTCAACCAGACCCTGAAAGGCATGATTGGTGGCCTGACTGATGCCATGAGGCGTAAGTGGGACGTCCTCTTACCCTGCCTGTTGTTTGCTTACAGAGAGGTGCCCCAGAAAGGGGTGGGGTTCAGCCCCTTTGAGCTTCTCTATGGTCACCCTGTCAGGGGACCCCTAAGCTTTGTTAAGGAGGGCTGGGAGAAAGCTCCCAAGTCACCTCCCCAGGATGTGGTCAGCTACATGCTGGCCCTCCGCAACCAAACCCAACGCTTCTGGAAGCAGGCCCAGAGTAACCTTGAGGCCATTCAAGAGGTGATGAAGGAGTGGTATGACCAGAAGGCCACTCTAGTTGAGTTTGGGTGATGGAGCCAGTAGAGCCCAGGGCTCTCCAGGACTGCTGGACTGGCCCCTTTGAGATCAAGGAGCGTAAAGGGGAGGCCACTTACCTTTTGGACCTCAAGACCCCTAGGCACCCCCTATGGGTCCTCCATCACAACCGGCTCAAACCTCACTTTGAGAGGTCTGACGTCAGTATGCTCCTGGTCCCAGATGAGGGCATGGAAGAGGAGAGTGAACCTCTCCCCGACCTCCTCGCTGTCAAAGAAGGGGATGGGTCAGTGGGGGGTGTCATTCTCTCTGACTCCCTGACTCTAACCCAGAGAGGGGACTGCTAAGAGCTGTTAGAGCAGTTCTCCCCCCTGTTCTCCCTTACTCCCCGACTAACCCACCTCTGTGTTCATGACATTGACACAGGTGACAGTCCCTCTGTAAAGAACAAAATTTACAGGTTGTCGGATAAGGTGAAGGCCAGCATCAAGGAGGAGGTCTCCAAGATGTTGACTTTGGGGGTTATTGAGAAAT
The DNA here is from genome assembly GCF_031143425.1 of Pleurodeles waltl. Taxonomy (NCBI): domain Eukaryota; kingdom Metazoa; phylum Chordata; class Amphibia; order Caudata; family Salamandridae; genus Pleurodeles; species Pleurodeles waltl. The sequence continues at coordinate 737,696,730 of NC_090450.1, read as the reverse complement.
CCAGTAGTCCCTAGGCCATCCCTGTGGTATTGTTCCTAAGGCTACTGCCCCAGGTGCGAAGCCAGAGCTCCGGTTCTGTGTGGACTACCGGGGTCACAACTCAGTCACCCGGACTGATGCTCACCCCATCCCCCGAACTGATGAGCTCGTTGACAGGCTAGGCGCTGCCAAGTTCCTGAGTACGTTCGATCTTACTTAAGGGTACTGGCAGATCGGCCTGACTGAGGGGGCTAAAGAAAGATCAGCTTTTTCCACCCCTGATGGCCATTACCAATTCCGGGTGATGCCATTTGGGCTGAAAAATGCCCCCGCTACCTTCCAACGGTTGGTTAACGGGGTCCTAGCTGGTAAAGATGCCTTCTGTGCAGCTTACCTAGACGACATAGCTGTCTATAGTTCCAGCTGGGAGGAACACCTGCTCCACCTCAAGGAGGTACTTCAGGCTCTGCAACAGGCAGGCCTGACTATCAAGGCTAGTAAGTGCCAGATTGGGCAGGGTTCCGTGGTGTACTTGGGACACCTAGTAGGTGGTGGCAAGGTGCAGCCACTCCAGGCCAAGATTGAAACTATCAAGGCCTGGCAACCACCTAGAACACAGACGAAGGTGAGAGCCTTTTTGGGCCTCACTGGATACTGCCGCAGATTCGTCAAGGGCTATGGTACCATTGTGTCCCCCTTGACAGAACTAACGTCCAAGAAACAACCTAGGTTGGTGAATTGGGCAGAGGCTTGTCAGAAAGCCTTTGATTCTCTGAAGGAAGCCATGTGCACGGCCCCCGTGCTCAAGGCCCCTGACTACTCTCAGAAATTTATTGTGCAGACAGACGCATCAGAGCATGGCATAGGGGCTGTTCTAGCACAGCTGAATGAGGAGGGCTCAGACCAACCAGTAGTCTTTATTAGCAGAAGACTATTACCACGGGAACAAAGGTGGAGTGCTATTGAGAGAGAAACATTTGCTGTGGTCTGGGCACTGAAGAAGCTAAGACCCTACCTGTTTGGGACTCACTTCCGAGTTCAGACAGACCACAGGCCCCTCAGATGGCTCATGCAGATGAGGGGTGAGAATCCAAAACTCTTGAGGTGGTCCATTTCCCCACAGGGGATGGACTTTACGGTGGAGCATCGCCCAGGGGTTGACTACGCCAATGCTGATGGTCTCTCCAGATACTTCCGCCTTAGCGATGAGAGCTCCCAGGAGGTCGGGTAGCTCTCCCCACTTTCAGCTGGGGGGGATAAATGTTAGACCTGACATGCCTTAGGGTGGTCACCCCTAACTTTTTGCCTGCCTCCCTCCACTTTTTGGACTCTGTTTTGCTGGCTTTTAGACTCTGCGCACTTTACCACTGCTAACCAGTGCTAAAGTGCATATGCTCTCTCCCTTTTAAACATGGTAACCTTGGATCATACCTGATTGGACTATTTAATTTACTTATAAGTCCCTAGTAATGTGCACTAAATGTGCCTAGGGCCTGTAGATTAAATGCTACTAATGGGCCTGCAGCACTGGTTGTGCCACCCACTTAAGTAGCCCCTTTACCTTGTCCCAGGCCTGCCATTGCAAGGCCTGTGTGTGCAGTGTCACTGTCACCTCGACTTGGCATTTAAAAGTACTTGCCAAGCCTAAACCTCCCCTTTTTCCACATGTAAGTCACCTCTAATGTGTGCCCTAGGTAACCCCTAGAGCAGGGTGCTGTGTGGGTGAAAGGCAGGGCACGTACCTGTGTAGTTTACATGCCCTGGTAGTGTGAAACTCCTAAATTCGTTTTTGCACTACTGTGAGGCCTGCTCCCTTCATAGGCTAATATTGGGGCTGCCCTCATACAGTATTGAAGTGGTAGCTGCTGATCTGAAAGGATTAGGAAGGTCATATTTAGTATGGCCAGAATGGTAATACCAAACCCTGCTGACTGGTGAAGTTCGATTTGATATTACTATTCTAGAAATGCCACTTTTAGAAAGTGAGCATTACTTTGCACTTAAATCTTTCTGTGCCTTACAATCCACGTCTGGCTGGGCTTGGTTGACAGCTCCTTGTGCATTCACTCAGACACACCCCAAACACAGGGTACTCAGCCTCACTTGCATACATCTGCATTTTGAAGGGGTCTTCCTGAGCTGGGAGGGTGGAGGGCCTGCTCTCACACAAAGGACTGCCACACCCCCTACTGGGACCCTGGCAGACAGGATTGAACTGAAAGGGGACCTGGTGCACTTCTTAGCCACTCTTTGAAGTCTCCCCCACTTCAAAGGCACATTTGGGTATAAAACAGGGCCTCTGCCCTACCTCATCAGACACTTGCTGGAGAAGAAACCTGAACCAGAACCTGCATCCTGCCAAGAAGAACTGCCTGGCTGCCCAAAGGACTCACCTGACTGCTTTCTACAAAGGACTGCTGCCTTGCTGTTGCCCTGTTGCCTTGCTGAACTCTTGTCTGGCTGTAAAAGTGCTCTCCAAGGGCTTGGATAGAGAGTTGCCTCCTGTTCCCTGAAGTCTCAGGACCAAAAAGACTTCTCTTTTTCATTTGGACTCTTTGTGAGCCGAAAATGTCGAAGCACAGCTTGCTCCGCGGCGAGAAAAACGCTGCACACCAACGCTGATCGACGCAACGCCTTCGGGACGACCCGAACTTCGACGCACGGCCTCGCAAGGACAACGCCGCCTGACTTTCAGAGGAGAAATCGATGCGACGCCTGCCGTGAGATCGAAACTTTGACGCGCAGCCCCGCGGAACGACGTGCAGACGGAAAACAAGCAGGAGAATCCACGCACAGACCCCGGGACATCTGGTAATCCCGCGACCCACAGAAAGAGACTGTCCACGCGCCGGAAAACGACACACGACTTCCATGCGTGAAAAATAACGACGCAAGTCTGTGTGTGCAGGGGAGAAATCGACGCACACACCATTTTTCCACGTATCTCTTCTTCTGCGGCCCTTTGCGGAGATTTTCCACTTTAAACCAGGTACTTTGTGCTTGAAAGAGACTTTGTTTGCTTTTTAATGACTTAAGACACTTTATATCACTTTTCAGTGATATCTCTACAATTTCACATTGCATCTTTATTCGTTTTGACCTACAATTATCCAGATAAATATTATATATTTTTCTAAACACTGTGTGGTGTATTTTTGTGGTGCTATATGGTGTTATTGTATGATTTATTGCACAAATACTTTACACACTGCCTACTAAGTTAAGCCTGACTGCTCGTGCCAAGCTACCAGAGGGTGGGCACAGGATAATTTTGGATTGTGTGTGACTTACCCTGACTAGAGTGAGGGTTCTTGCTTGGACAGAGGGTAACCTGACTGCCAACCAAAAACCCAATTTCTAACATTAGTGATCAGCGGTGAGGATAGGACTTGTATTTGTGCAGTGACATACAGTAGCTCAGTATTTCACTACCTACCCACAGTTGAAGGTCAACTTGATTTTAATCTCTTGTTTTGCAAATTCGTTTCCTGACAATTTTCAAAAACTAAATCCTCACTCAACATGTCTCTGACTGGGTCTCAAGTAGGAGACTTTGACCTAGCCCTGTTGGATACATATACGGTCAAACAGCTAAGAGGGTTCTGCAGGGTGATGAGAGTACCCACCCAAGGGACCTGCAAAAAGGAGGACTTTCAAGTGGCCCTGAGGGCCTGGGCAGAAGCACATTTAGAGGAGGATGATGAGGAAGAGGAGCCAGAAAATGACCCCTCATAGGATTTGTTTCTATCAGTGGATGATGTTACCACTGCAATTGTGCCCCCTTCCAGACCAGGGAGCAGTGTCTCTGTGCAAAGCCTGACCGCAGAGGAAAGGAGAGAAGAAAGGGAGTTCCAATTGCAAATGGCAAAACTGTAAATTGAGGCCCAACAGGAAGACAAGAGGGCAGAGAGAGAAGCCAAACAAGCTGAAGCTGAAAGAGCAGCCAAACATGTGGAAGCTGAAAGAGCTTTGGCTGAAAAGAAACTATTGTTGGCTCATGAACTGAGTCTCAAGGAGCTGGAGATCAAGGCGAGACAGTCTGAATCCAGCAATAATGGTGGCAGCATACAGACAGGACCTGCTGGAGAAAAGAAGGTTTGTATACCCAAAAATGTGGTGCCCAGTTTTGTGGTGGGAGATGACATAGATAAATGGTTAGCTGCTTATGAAGTTGCACTAAGGGCTCATGAGGTTCCTGAAGGGCAATGGGGGGTAGCTATGTGGGGTTATGTGCCGCCATTGGGGAGGGACACACTTCTCACATTGGATCAACCTGATCAAAACACATACCCACTTCAGAAAGCCACTTTACTTGCCAAGTTTGGGCTGACCCCTGAGGGATACCGTCAGAGGTTCAGGGACAGCACCAAACAAACCACACAAACATGGGTAGATTTCTTTGACTTTTCCAGGAAGGCACTGAATGGATGGGTGTGGGGCAACAAAGTAGATAATTATAAAGGGTTATATGACTTGATTCTGAGAGAGCATATGCTCAATACTACTTATACAGAGTTGCGCCAGCACTTGGTAGATAGTAAGCTGACTGATCCTAGGAAGCGCTCTGAGGAGGCGGACCTCTGGGTTAGCACCAGAGTGTCCAAAAAGGTACCTGGGGGGGACACCCACAAAGGTTGTCAGGGTTCCCAACAGAAGAAAGAGGGGGGAGATAAACTTACAGATAAGGAACTCTCCAAAGGCCCCCAAAAGAATTCCCAGGGAGGGGGTGACAACCATTCCTGTTCCAGATTTGGGAAAAGCCAGGGAGTTATGAGAAATCAGGGAGATCCAACCCCAAATGCTTAGAGTGCTACCAGTCTGGTCACTATAAAGGCGACCCCCAGTGCTCCACGAGGGCACCGTCCACTACTGGACAGACCCCTGGGTTGACTAGTGTAGCGCTCAGGGGGGAGATGGTCCTAGATAGCTTTGGGGAGCAGGTAGAGATTTCCCTAGTGTCCCTGGGAGAAAGTGAAATGGTGCCCCAAGCCCACATGCCCCAAAATACTTCCAAGTACAGGCAGTGGGCCACCATTGATGGGCAAAAGGTGGAGGCTCTGCGTGACACAGGAGCCAGCATGACTACTATCAAGAGCCAGCTGGTGTCAACAGAGCAGATAGTCCCTAATACATTCCACCAGGTCATAGTGGCTGACAATCGTATGAGACACCTACTGGTGGCTCTGGTTCCCTTTGAGTGGGGGTGGGGGGTCTCTGGTACTCTGAAAGTAGCTGTGAGTCCTGTAATGCCTGTAGATTGTCTGTTGGGCAATGATCTTGAGCATACTGCTTGGAAAGAAGTAGAGCTCAGATCTCACCTGGAGATGCAACACTGTGTGGTGTATTTTTGTGTTGCTATATGGTGTTATTGTATGATTTATTGCACAAATACTTTACACATTGCCTTCTAAGTTAAGCCTGATTGCTCGTGCCAAACTACCAGAGGGTGGGCATAGGATAATTTTGGATTGTGTGTGACTTACCCTGACTAGAGTGAGGGTTCTTGCTTGGACAGAGGGTAACCTGACTGCCAACCAAAAACTCAATTTCTAACAGTTTGCCATTGGTTGGTTAGGCTGTCTATCATGGTACTGGCATTCTGAAGATAGGCACATCAAGTAGTCCTTTTGTTATACTTCAGATGCCACATGATCTGTACCTTTTCCCATTCAGCTGTATCTACTATGCCAACAGTGCTTAATTTGTGAATAAAAACGTGCCGGTGCCCAAAGCTCTCCTTTGAGACACGCAGCTTCTGCAATTAAATGTGCAGGCACAGAACACTGAGGCAGCATAATCCTAAAGCCGTCTTAGGCCTCTTTAATCCATTTACAGCCACTACCTACACACTTAGCTCACTCTTGAAACTTTCTGCTTTCTGCCTTTGTGCGCTTTTCAGTCTTGCTCTTCCTCTGTCTTTCTCATGTGTCTTTTACTCGCAGTAAACGCCCGATGCAGAAAGATAAGTGCGGCCCCAGAAATAAGTGTCGGTGCCCCCCACGGCTCAAATTAAGCACCGCATGTCTACCTTCCAAACACATTATACCTTGCCATTTTACCTCATCAGCATACCTCAACAAAAATCACACCTCTTATCATAGTTACCTGCCATGACCTGGTGCAAATGTAGCTCTGCAGTCCTTCAAGCCAATTTCCATGTACAACAATGAAATATTGCATGCAGTGTTCAACATTCAGCAATGTGCTGTTGCAAAATTTTTTTCAAGTACAGTACTACAATAGTGCAGAAATATTCCTACTTTGGCACTCTACTTCTAAGAACAATATCTAAGGTGTAACACTTCATTACATTATGAACTACACAAAGGGCAGTAATGCAGTACTGCTAGCAATTGTACATGTACAGCAGTGCAAAACCGCAAGCAATATTGTGAGTGGAGTATTGTAATTATGCAAGACACTTTCTGAGAATACCACTGTAATACTGCAATTACTGTTCTAGATTCTGCAACACAATATTCCATACAACACTCAACAAGCAAATTAAAGAAATGTTCAAAATGCAGCATTGGCATACTGTATGTTGAGGTTTATTGTTTATTTTTGGACTAATGCAGGATGATCCATGATGTATCAATCAGGTGTATACAAACATAGGATAAGATTGTCATTTATCAACATTATTTGTGCTGTGCTACACAGGGGCTTGCTTTACAGTACAGGTCCCTTTACTGAGCACACATCACCTCCCATTCTTTGTATGCAGGACTGAAATCGTTATGGATATTCCCTTCCAAGACATCTGCAGACTTAACATTGTCAACGAGATGGTAGCGCTTTACTGCCACAACATGTCTTGAACTCCAGCCAACTGTTTGTGACAAAATTGTACTGTCTTTCTGTTCGCAGGCTCTCCAGTCTCAGAGAAGGACCAAAGTGATGGCAAAATGCATTTCCCTCAACAATTACAACACAAGCACTACAAATGTTCTGATTATCGGAGCAGGTACCACAGATTTGGTTGTGGCTAAATTTACAACAGGGTTGGATGCTGGGGCGAAAAACCTAGTAGTGGAATGATTCTGTTGTGTGCTGGGCTTTGCGTGACCAATAGGGAGTCCAGCTTATGTGGCAACGGGAGCATAGCTAAGACCAATCCAGCTATTCCTATCACCTCTCTTTCAGATGCAGCTAACATAAATTGTATACCACATATGGAAGAATCTGCATTTATTTCAACCTTGCAGAATTGTGGGGCACTTGTCCATGATCTGTCTCTTCCTTGGGTGGGCCGCCCAAAGCCACCAGTGAAAAGGTTGTTTGATAATTAGCACTTTGAATGGCAGAGTTCAAACACCCTGTCATAACAGGTCATTTCACCATAAGTAATGTTTTCTTTCAGATATTCCATTCTTTCTATTTAACCCCATATCCTTTTGCAACAAGGACAACAAACTGGCAGCCCTCCATGGTGAACATATCCCTGCCTTCCACAACTTCCGCTAGTGCCCCGGGGTCGGCTTCTGCCAGGAAGTACATATCTTTGCTTTGATCCCATCCTTTTTTGCCCTTGATATCTGGCTTGTCTGACCTCTGTAGTAATCTCCTCATTTACATGGGCTTTGTTTAAAAGGACAGCAGATCTTTTAGGTATAAATATTTCCATCCGTGTACTTTGTTAAATTAAGTCTGTGTGAGCTTACGAGGTGAGCACGTTTACCAAAAGCATATATAGGGTGTCGAACTGAAGGAAAAACCTTTGCTACTGGAACATAAAATGCAGCCATGAATAGTTTCTGCAGCAAGACTCCAGAAACTGCTTCCAATTTTAAATCTAGATTAAAGTTCTTATTTAGTAATCTTTGAAGGAACATCCCATCAACACCAATACTGATCAGATTTGGTTTCTGAAACATCGATGACAGTCCACCTAAGTCTGAAGGCTTCACCTGGTCCTACGTCAAAGCCATTGCCATGATTTCCATCCTGCAAACACCATCGCTTTTCCATCCTGCAAGCTCCAACACTCCATGTCTATGTTTCCCACATACTGTACATAACATGTTTACTTGGTCGTCTGCCTCACTATTTGTATCCTGTTGATTACTCAGTATTGCTCTGCAGCTTCCTTATCAATATTATTACTTCAACCTTCCTAAATATTTGTTTTAAATTTTGTCATTTTGCTTGCTGCGCCTAAAAGCTGGGCTCCTGGTATTTGTCTGGCATGCGCTTGCATGTTATAAAAAACAATAAACAAAGCTGCAGTACTAAACAACAAGCATTGGCAAAGCCAGTCTGTCTCGGCAATGCCTGAGCTATTGGCGTTGTCAATGTGGAATGCATAGCTGAAGCTGTCTGGACCTTATGCCTTGAAAGCATTCACCAGAGAAATCCATATCTCAATTACTAATTGAGATATTGTGCTCAAGTGCGAATTAAATGCGTTGAATGTGAAAACAGCTTTCATGTTGCCCTAGCCAGTGTGCAGCATGGCGTTTGTTGCACCCCCTCCGATTTACAGGGCGAGAGGGCCAGGGACAGAAAACAAGCTTGGGATAAAAGCATTACATGTTACACGTCTTTAAGAAGAGTCTACACATTTCTAGTATATTTAGGTGTACTTATGTGTGCTGGTGTATGTGGGCATATGTTTGATTTTGTGAACGGTGGTCTGTATGTATTTCCATGAGAGTTTATTTTGGCATTTTATGTGTTAAGACGTGAGCGTGGCCATATGACTTCCATGTGTGTCTGAGTGCACAAGTTTGTCTGTGTGTAAAGACCCTTTGCTGTCTTTTGTCTCATGATCCCTTTTCAAATAAAATGTATATACGTGTATCTTCATTTTAGGGCGGAAATAGCAAGATGAGGCGGTGCAGGGAGCTGTGTACTGCCGAGAATGTTGACTGCAGTATACCGTTTCTATTAATAAGAATTCTACAGAGACTGAGAAACTGGAATAGAAACGAGTCACCACCACGCCTGCGTTTGTGTATGGCGCTGGTGACAGGGATATACATTAATTCATTCATTCCACTGCCTGGCTCATTAGCCTTCGGGATTTACTTTAATTGGTCTTTTACTCTGCCCAAGCCACTCAGAGAGTTAGCTTCTTGTTGACACCCACGGCCCTCTATTAGTGTCCAAAACCAATGCCCCTTACCATGAGCACAGTACGGTTTCATTTAGACACCTCAGCAGCACTGGAGGGGCAAGGGGTTGCAGAAGTGGCTGTAGAAGAAGAGCAGTTGGCAGCCATGTTGAAGAATGACAGCTCCAATGCGCAGCCTCCTGTGAGGTGAGCGACCGATGCAGACAGCTTCCAAAGCCACGCCCACTTCAGGGCACCATCTGCACTACCGCCTGACCTACACCACAATTCGAATGTTGAAATAGAAATAATTGAAGGCGGTGTCTAGTATAGATAAAGCGGTGGCCATATTCGACAAGATTATCTTATAGTTTACTATGATGTATGTTAAACTAAAGTGGAATATTTGAAAGGCAATGAAAAGGTTATTTCAAAATTGTAAAATCTACATTTTCCTTAAAACACTTGAAGTTTTATTTTGAACTGTGGCAGATATTTCAGATGTGCTTTGTTGATTAGTCTGTGTCTGGCACAACAATACTAAAATGATACTTTGAATGTAATAGTGGTCCTATAAATTAGCATAAACTGTCCCATGCAATGACAAATCCAAAGCCCACAGATGCCAGAGTAACTCTTTCTGAGGAAGCTGATCTCGGTGGCACATATGTATAGTGGCTATTTTACAAATGTCCCTCCATGTAACTGAAACACGTGTTCTGATTAAAACAATCGGATTAAAATAGATAGTTTAGCACTATATTCACAATTACTGTGGAGCTTTGTAAAATCGGATATATATGTTTTGAATCCGTATTCTCAAACAAACAAACAAGCAGTCCCACACGCACTGACATTAAGAAGAAGATTGTGACCCTGTCACACTTCTCCTTGAACGATCTAGCCTTGGGACAAACAGCCCAGCGCACTTCAAAAGATTATGGCCAAGATCTGACCGCCGGGCGGCCGCCAATGCGGCCGCACTCCCGCCTCGGTCATTATGAGATCCCCGCCGGCCCAGCGGGGATCTCGCCCACAACACAGGAGCCGGCGCGGTGTTGCGGCCGTGCGACGGGTGCAACTGTGCAGTGGCATGGGCAGTGCAGGGGCCCCCAGGGGCCCCACGACTCCCCGTACCACCACCCTTTTCCTGGCGGTTCAAACCGCCAGGAAAAGGCTGGCGGTCAGGGACTCGTAATCCCCTGGGCAGCGCTGCAAGCAGCGCTGCCCAGGCAGATTATCACCACCTGGGCAAATGTGTCGGGAAACCGCCCGCTAAGATCTGACCGCCGTGTGTGATCCCCGCTGGGCCGCAACACAGGAGCCGGCTCCAAACGGAGCCGGTGGTGCGACGAGTGCAGTTGCACCCGTCGCGCTTTTCACTGTCTGCATAGCAGACAGTGAAAAGCTGCATGGGGCCCTGTCAGATGGCCCCTGCAGGGGCCCGCGACTCCCCGTACTGCCAGCCTTTTCCTGGCGGTTCAAACCACCAGGATTGTAATGACCCCCAAAAACCAGGGTTGTAATGACCCCCAAAAACCCGCACTGTGAACACGAATCATGGAACATCAAAGGCCACTGATTACAATGAACTGCAGGACATGAGCCTGAAATACAGAGGGAGGAGACGCATGGGCACAGGATATGAGAAAAAAACAGCACTCCTGAAGAGGACTAGTAAACGAAGCAAAAATAAATTCCCAAATTGACCATGAAATGAGTGCTAGTGGAGGGATTCTGTACTTGACATGACAAATGCATGCCATGGACAAATGGGGAGAGAGACAGAGACTACGAGAGCATTGATGGTGCCAACAAAGAACATACAGCATGTCTCAGTTTGAGGCAACACATGTGCGTTATCTAAAGTTGAGACCTAAAAAGGAATCCGCATTTCGTGCTAGACCCCTGTCATTAACACTTAGGGCCTGATTACTACCTTGGCGGAGGGGATTACTCCATCACAAACGTGACGGATATCCCGCCCGCCGTATTACAAGTTCCATTATATACTATGGAACTTGTAATAGGGCATACAGGATATCTGTCATGTTTGTAATGGAGTAATCCCCCCAACCAAGGTCGTAATCAGGCCCTTTATCTTCATGTCTTTGGTTGGAGGGACAGCATTTACACATCGAAGGAAGCCTGCACAAGAGGCTTAATTCTAAAACAACATGTAAATCTACACCAAAATGACTATGGCCTAGTACGGATGTAGATTTACTCATTTTGGAAATTCAAAATGGTTTTCCAAGTTATGCATAGAAAGCTGTGTGGTTTACAATTGCCCTGTGCAATTGTGATTATGTAAAATCACATATGCATGAGAAGTTGTACATGGTGAAAAATTTTCATGAGGGAATGCCATTAAATAAGTATAATGGCAGTTTAAAACATGGTCACCTATAGAAAAAACATCTCTGTGAATCCTTAGTAATGTGGGTGGACAGCAGAATTCCCTTTCTGTGATCCCCACGTGATCCCCTAGGAATCCCTTTTCACAAGTACATTTCTGATCTGGTTAGGTATAGGTATCAGAGGAGTTAATAAATCTTTTTTAAATTTGTGGGTGTGCACAAGTTGAAAGAGCACTCCCTCATTAAAACACCAATTCCTTGCCAAAGAAATTTGATTTACATACTTGAAGTTCTTTATGTGAGAAAATCATTTCACATATGTAAATTCAACCTCCGGAACTCCAAAAGTGAATGCCTAGGTAAGCTAACCTTACACGATGTGCCTGGAAATAAGTGAATCTTAGCTCTAGGTCTTCCAGGTCACATATGCTTCTGGGTCCACTTTTTTAAAATGCCCTATTCCACTTATTAAAATGCTGTTTAGCTGGAAACCTTTGGATTTAATGTAGCCTAATTGAGAAGCAATTACTTGTAGGACCAAATGCAGTCTCTTTCTAAATTATATGGAAGTTAGCTGTAGCTCACTGGAGAGCATATTCAATTAAAAGATGATTCCTCATTGAAAAAATAGTACTTAAGAGCAATGTCAGACTGGGAATGAAAATGGGCTCTGGCACCAAAATAAAAGTGTTCCCCTTTAGTGAATTAGATAGCTAAAAAGTGTTCCACATTTGCAAATCCTCCCAGTTTAGCACTTGTAAAGTGATGCTGTATAGGTGTTTTGCAAGATATGGGAGACCACATGCATTTGTGCTTGCTGCAGGCAATAGTAAGAGGTAATATTATGGAAACCACCCATAAAACCCGGCCCACCAGACCATAAAACAGGTCCGCAAACAGCCACAAAATGGGTCCACATACTGACCTGTGAGAGCAGTCCTTCTGGCACTGTCAGATTGCACTACTGCCAAGGGCTCCAGCATACTTGGGAAATGTCAGGTGGCGTGGCTATTGGCACCTGTCACTGCACTTCTGCCCAAGACTGCTGCTAGTAAGCGGTCAGACTTCTACAGTACCTCAAGCAAAGCCTGACAGCTCACAGAAAAAGGAGTTCGGCTTCAAAACCATTGCACCCGAGTCACAGGTTGTCAACATCACACTGCACCACTGATAGGAAAACATTTTTTCAGGAGAAGAAAGCAGGGGTGGCCCATCCTTGTAAGTAAACTAGTTGACTATTTGGGGTGCCTTTTTACATGGAGCTCAAAGTTGAGTAAACAAATACACATAATAAGAATTAAGATAAAAACAAATGGCGGGGTAGCCAACTGCATCATTTTTTTATGGTACCAGTTGCTGGTAGCTAGTTCAGGGCTTCCACTAAAAGAGGGAAAGTCCCCAAATACATAAAATGTTTTTTAAGTGTGATAAATGACTCAGTTGAAAATAACAATCTTGGAGGAATCCTGCAAAACTCTTTGCTGTGGAACTGGCTCACTTATTCACCTGAGGAATGTTTGCAAGCTAATTCTACTGGAGAAATATACTCTAAGACTCTCTGTACAAGAATCTTGATTAATAACGATATTTACATATACAATAATGATATTAACGAATACTCCTGTTACCGCACATATCACAATTATGAGTTTTATGATTAATATGGGCAGGTCAAACTTGCCGATATTTATTGGTAGAAAAATGTCAGGTTTTAAGAAAATGCAGATTTTGTTGCAGTAGGTACAAAAATCTGCATAGTATTCCACAAAATCTTGCATTTGGATGAAATTAATGGCAGACAGTGAATTGGATTTTATCAGGTGCAATACATATCACATTGTTGGAAGTTTCCCTTTTTGCGGGGTTATCCCCAAACGTTTTGCCCTCTTCCTCCTATTTTTTCTGATCTGTTTCTTGAAGGTTTTAGGATTCTGGGCACTTCACCACTGCTGACCAGTGCTAAAGTGCAAGTGATCTCTGTCTAAATTGGATTGTTAATTGATTTGTCCATGATTGGCATATTTGATTTACTAGTAAGTCCCTTGTAAAATACACTAGAGCTGCGCAGGGCCTGTAAATCAAATGCTACTAGTGGGCCTGCAGCACTGATTGTGCCACCCACATGGGTAGCCCTGTAAACATGTCTCAAACCTGCCACTGCAGTGTATGTGTCGTCAGTTTTACCTGCCAGTTCGACCTGGCGAGTGCACCCACTTGCCAAGCCCAAACCTTCCCTTTTACTACATGTAGGTAGACCCTTAGGTATGCCCAAGGCAGCTCCATGGGCAGGGTGCAGTGTATTTAAAAGGCAAGATATGTACTGGTGTGTTTTACTGATAGTCAAATACTGCCAAATTCAGTTTTCATTATTGCTAGGCCAATCTGTCACATAGGTTAATATTGGGATTAGCTTGAAATATCTCTTAAGTGTAATTTCCCATTAAGAGCAGATAGAGATGTGGAGGTTTGGGTCTCTGAACTCACAATGTAAAAATACATCTATTAGTGTAGGTGGTTTTTAAATTACATGTTTGAAAGTGCCACTTTTTGAAAGTGGCCATTTTCTTGCTTAACCATTCTGTGCCTCTGTCTGGCTGTGGAATACAAGTCTAGGTCAGGATGACAGTTGGGCTGGTTGTGAATTCACTTTAGACAGACACACAAAGGGATCTGAGGTGTGCCCTGTATATCCTGATGGGTCTTTCTGGGCTAGAGTGAAAGGAATAGCGGACACTTGCACCTGAATAGGGCTGTGCCTGTCCTTACACAATGAAGTCTCCAACCCCCTAGAGTGTGTCTAGGGCCAGGGCAGGTAAGGCAGGATCTAGTGCACTACAAAGACTTTCCTTTGAAGTTTGCCTACTTCAAATTCAAAAATGAGTACAAGTATACCCAAAATCCCAAACTTTTAGAATACTTCTGGACTGAGCACATTCTGCCAGGAGGAAGAGCTAGATGCCGTAGGAGGGAACACCACTTTGCCTGTTGCTTTGCTGTTCTAGCCTGCTGCTTGCTGCTGCTGTCCTGGGAGTGAAAGGACTGAACTTTGCTTTCTACAGCTTGCTTTCCGAGGTTCTCCAAGGGCTTGAATTGAGCTTGCCTCCTGTTAGAAGTCTCAAGGATATTAAAGACTTCATCTGCCAGCACTTTGGCGCTCTTGCTGAGAGTCCAGACTCACCAAATGGTGCCAAATCCAGTCCCTGGGCCCTTGGGAGTGACTTCTGGTGTAACCAAGAAGAAACCAAGTGCATCAACTCCAGAGTGGCTGTGGGTCCGGTGCCGCTGTCTGACTCTGCGCTGCTGCCTGCACTAGGAGTCGTGGCCCTCGCTGACTGCAACAACTGTGACCGACACCGCAGGCCATATGCCACTGCAGTGCTTCTGAAGTCCTGCCACAGCGTGAGTCCTGAATGCCGTGTCTTCGACATCTGGGACACCTGAATCCGCCAGAGCACCTGTGCCCCTTTGGTGTGATTGTGACACCACATGGTCGACGCCTCGCGTCTTGACCTGTTGGATTCATCAACCCCACCAGATGGTAAGGCACTGACACCTTGCCACCAATGCCACATCACCTCTCCTGCAACCGTAAGGAACCAACGCCTCACCTCCACTGCCTGGTAGTAAGTAACCAATGCCTCACCTCCCAGGCAGCAGTAAGGAACTGACACCTCACCAGCTCCAGTGACACCTCACATCCCCGATTCCGTGCAATGTCTTTGTTCCATTGCTTACCAAAGGTACTGTGCCTGTGGTCCATGCAAATCCATGACCAGCCTGCACTCCATTGTGAGTAGTGCCGGACTGTTGGGAACGACTCAGTCAATGACATCCTGATAGCACCAGTTGGAGTTTTGTGTTTCTAAGCACTTTTATTGAGATTTAACCTTTAAAAATGTATATCTTTGATTGTGTATTTTGGATTTTTGTTATTGTGGTCTTGTTTTATTCAGATAAATAGTGGCTGTTTTCCTAAACAGGTGTGGAGTCCTTTTGTAGTGTTTTCTCTGTGTTACTGAGTGTGTGTGTGTGTGTACAAATACTTTACACATTGCCTCTGAGATAAGCCTGACTCCTTGTGCCAAGCCACCAAGGGGTTGAGCAGGGGTTATCTTAGCTGTGTGGCTCCCTTATCTTGACTAGAGTGAGGGTCTCTGCTTGGACAGGCTGCAAACCACTGCCAGCTAGAGACTCCATTCTAACATATAGCAGTTATCACTCGTAATGAGGGCCTAATTATTGCAATGTCATATGAAATATTTTTCCTTTGGTCTAACCCATGTGAATATTTTTGAGACAATGAAGTCAATGAATAATTTTAAACAACTGCTATAATACAATGCTGGATTCAGATCTGGTGACAGACAGATGATTGTGCAGCAGTTAATAGCTCATCGCAAGCTTGAGTCTGGAAGACATGGTACCCAAATAGATAACTGTGTTGTGCACCCAGTGTTAATGTCCGTCCATGGCATGTTGGAAATGGTTGTTTCTGCTGTTCTAGTCACCAGAGAGGGAATAGTTACCGCTTGATTAGAGAAGGATCTAGCCAGTCATAAAGTAAAGCAATTAGTGATGGATCACTTACTCTTTGGCTGCAGAAGCACCCAACATTACCCAAGCTCAAAGGATGGAATCTAGTGCTACAGAAGACATCTTAATGAGCCGATTCTAGATTAATTCATTATCAGCTCACTAACTTGTGTTTGCTCCTTCGCCCTTACACAACTCCTACTGCAGACTCTCAGGGTGCCAAGGCACATAAATTCTCACAGGATTATTCAGATATCTCCTTCAAATGGAGCCATGCTGTAGAACAAAGCAATCCAGAATTCTGACAGATGTGCCAAGTCATGACCGAGCTGCCATCAAAGTAATTTTTTAAAGTGATTTTTAACCCAAGGCGGTTCCTACCCTGCATCTATGGTGGGGGACTCAAAATGAGTCAGACCGTCCTTCACCGGTGTCGTGGAGGTGTATCCCGCCGCGCACCGGCAGATTGGTGGTTCCAACAAAGACTCTAAACTAGCTCCTGAGACTGAGCGAAATGCTTCCAAAAGGTTTATTCCGAAATATGACAGAAGCGTTATAAATGCCTTCTTGATATTGTAGTAATATATTCTTCTCTTCACCCCAACAGGGCCTGCTGGACTGATGTGTGCAGAGACGCTGCGACAAGAGGGGTTCTCAGACAGGATTGTGATGTGTACAGCTGAGAAACACCTACCCTACGATCGGCCTAAACTGAGCAAGGTTTGTGACACTGGTGCTGCTGAGATGTTGGGAGAAGTCTAGAGACTGAAGGCTGGGACGCGTATTGGTAACACGGTGGTATGATATCAAAGGTTGACTTTTATTAGAGGAAGCATGAATTGCTCTATCATGTACCAAGGACTACTTTCCTTTCATATGTTCTAGCCGCACACCCTACACAGAACTAGCACAGCCTTGTTGCTTGCCAAGGTGCGCTACTTCATCGAATGTACATCTATCTTATATCTTAATCGGTGATCCATAATAAAAGAACAATCAATGATTCCTAATCCTCTCATCTCTTCTACACTGGTGCCTTTGAGACAAGATCTCTTGTTATAAACCTAAAATGTTTACAGGATACAACGGTCTCCAGTTATTAACTTACATTTTCAGCATATTTATGTATGTTCTGTGGGCAGAACATCATACATTATTAACCTTTTAACATCGCAGAATTTAGGAAATTAATACAAAACATATTTCACATAGAGACCCATGTTAAAGAATTGAATCACATTTTAAAATAGTTTCCATTTACACCTACATTGTACACTACGTACACTTATAAAACACTCTAGTTACACTGTGGTCAAAGTGACCATTATTGAAAATAAAATTAGTTCCTAGATTCCCAAACTATACCAAACGTGCTTTATATCCCATTCACCTCATTTACCTCTGCTTTCTTCTGGACAGTATATTATTTATCCCATCGCATTAAAACTGTATCTCCACATTAATTTTCGACGGTGGTTATCAGGAGGTGTCTTAGAGGGCAAGATGATTCAGGTAATTTTTTTGCATTAATTGATCACAAATATTCCACTAAAGGTGCACATTTTTTCATAACTTTGATTAGGCTACAGCGAACTATAGCTTCGCCTCTCCTAAACAGTAGGGTGGGATTTTATACGCCTTGGACATGTTGTCAGTGTCGTTATCTTCATACAGAACGTCCCATGTACAGAACGCGTCACATTGTGATGGTTCTGAACTGCCTTAGTGGTCAAAACCAGTAAAAGGGCCAGCGTAAGGCTGGCAATGTATTGTGTTTATCACATCCCATTTCTTGTGAGTAAAAGTATATTGTCATTAGGTGCGTCTCTCCCGTCACAACCAAACGGCTGTAGCATCCTTGTAATTCGTTACAGAATCACAAGAAGTGTCCCTGCCTCGGCTCACTCACTGTAGTTTTGCGTGGACTTACCTCATTTAATTTACCTCACTCTCCAGCTTGACAACAAATACTCACTTGAGCAGGAAGACAGAGCAAGCAGACACGGACATAAGGTCACATACTCACACAGACATAAGTTTAGTCATTGGCATGCAGTAGGAGGCACAGAAATGTAACCACAGACAGTGCGCACTTAAAGTAAAAGGCACTGACGACCAGTACCATTCACAGGCACAGTAACGATGACAAGCATATAGTTACCGATACTGACATGCTGTAATAAAGAGGAGGGTGCATTAATTACTATAGGCATACAGTAATATGAAATAGGTTTGACGCCAGTAGTTTTCTTCTTATCGGTCCTTGTGTGTTGCGAATCCACACCCTTCAGTTGTTGATTCGTTATGTTGGATTTTATTTGTTCAAATTGACGTTTCTGGAGCTGCTAAGATGAACTTCTGTCCACAAATAATATCAGCATGTTGACAAACTGAATTGAATTAGGAGGGAGGAATGGCTGGTTTATGTATATTTTTGGTACCATGTAAAGTAATTAATATAGGGCAATTCTATGCTTAGTTCGTGGAGGAGGTGGATGCTTTATTGCTGTGTGGATGGTATGAATCTTGTTTGTGTAAGTGGTTTCTCATGGTGTTGTGTACATCTTTGACACTGAACCTTTGCAAGTTGCCTTCCTAGTCTTTGGGATTGATAAACCTGATTTGAATGCTATCATTTATCTTGAGCTAACTCATGATGATGTGGTGAGCACAGTCCCGCCGTCACTGTGTTGTTGTAGAGCTGTCCATTGGTTTGTGGCCAGTTTGTGTTTGGATGTGGCATGTCTTCTTTGGTTCTGATCTCTTGTCTTCATCTTTGAGTATTATGCCATTGTGGGCTTGTGAATTTCCCCCGCCTAGAGTCACTGAATGTGTGTGTGTAAATTGCTGACCTGTTAAGGGTTTTTTCTGTTCTTTTCTATTTCAGCAAGATGTGGTTACCCTAAGGACTCCAGATTATTGTCCTTTACTTAAATTGTTGTTATTGTTCTTTCATTTAAGTATTTGCTATATTTCTTGTGGTTGGGTCTTTTCCTATTACAGTATCTAATTCTTACTATATTTCTGATTTGTTTTGGCTACTTTGAGGTCAGATTTGAAAGTTTCTATGAAATAGGCTTTTGCCAAGCCGTCTTTATGTTATGTTAGAAGTTTACAGTTTGCTTTTGTGGTAGACTTACCAATGTTGCATTTTTCATTCTCCTTTTGTTTTTTTTTAACAGACATATCTGATTATATATCTGAGAAATTATCCTGTCCTCCTTCCTGTAGCAGGCTTTCTCATACTCACTTTTGCTGGTCTCTGAATGGCATCTAATTTGATAAAACTTACATCCAGTGTGTAAGGAGGATTGAGTCTGGACCTGTGTTTTATACCCTTTTCTTTATGCCTTAAATGTGTTTCCTATTTCGCTTGTTGATGCGTGGGCACTTACCCAACAATCTCAATCAGCTATTTTAGAAATAAACATTCAAGACGATGTTTGATCCCAGTATTTTTTTCTACCTTTCTTATTTAGCCCTCCCGACTTTCTCATATGTATTATTATATTAATCCACCATTTCCCTGACTCTTTTATTCTCATGTGCTGTGCCACTTTGACCTGCCATCCAATTGTCTTACTGTCCAGCACTCAACCGTTATTACTGTGGGAGTTGGCACCTCTTTCAGCAAATCCCCCCATAAAGAAAGTCTTTAGAAATTTTACCCTCAATGCTTCTTGTAATAATGCAAGACTTCCTAAGAGGTTAAGTTAGTCCTTATTAGAGAGCATCTCACCCATAACTCAGCATAACATCAACTGCATCAGAATCCTTCCAAGAACATTCAGTCCTCTGGAATATTCTACTCTTCTACATTCTCCCCTCCACACACTAAGACTGCCAGGACAAACCCTGCAAATGTGCCAAGTTTGGTGGCACTGCGCCCTCTGGTGGCCGTACCGTATTAATACCCTGGGCACTGGTCAGCTGATGTCAGACAATAAGAAAACCTGTGTAAAAAAAAAAGCATTGGTAATGAATAAATGACACAACAGAATAATTCCAAGATTCCACACTTTTGTTCTTGCTTCCTCACAGAGTTCATATTGACTACCACAAGAAGGAATCGTGTTGGGTAGCAGGGTTTTGCCATCACCCCTGAGATGAGGGGTCCACATAGGCTAGGACGCCCCAATTGGCAGAGTGTAACATGTCTTGTATTTGCTGCCTGACAGCATAGGTCTAACATGAGACTTAAGGGTACTCAAGAGGGACATGAGGAAATGACCCTGCACATGCAAGATTAACTGCTGCTTCCCCACTTACTGAGCCACTACTCAGAGTGGGACCAGGATGCTTCTGGGAGCAAGACTGTCCTCAGAAAAGGAGGAGTTTCTTCTGCCCTTCTTTCAGTTGAAGAACAGGTTTTAAGTCATTAGTTAGGGCAGATAGAGGCAGGAAGAGAGTGTATATGTACTGCAAATATATATTTTACTTGCATTGTGGAAAGCTGTGGTTGTTTCCTTACACTATTTATCCCTGTGTGGCAGGGGTGTTTTACAAAACTTTCCTGGAGAATGGCACCCAGCCAATCTTTGAGTGTGGTTCTTTAGGGATGAGACACTGGAGTATGTGAAAGGAACAAGTTATGTCCTTATAGCCAGGGCCACTGTCATTATGCGTCAAGGGGGACCAAATTATGCAACAGGGTTGACTAAATTATGTGGCAAGAAAATAGGCAATAGTGTTACTTCATTATTTTGTAAGCTTTACACACGGTAATAATGTCTGGGTAAATATTTCACTTCATTAGTACTAGTTTAACGACCAAATACAGAATCGAAAAGATGACCAGTTAACCTTTGTGATGGACCTTCTGCTGTGCAGGAACACCTCACCACATTTTTTGTAACCTTTGATCCGTTACTGCTAGAAACAATTAATTTTGTTAAAATCTGCAGATAATGCAGGAGATGATGAAGATGATGGAATGCAGCAAATATGTAATTATGTGAAAAAAGCAGCAGCCGCAGAATAAACATAATGTCAGAGGCCCGGCATATTGTATATTTCAGAAGTGGACCAGCAAGGGTGCCCAATACTGTGCAGATTAGCACAACAGACTGACACACACAAGACTGCAATTGGAAAGGGTACAGTGGAAAAAGTGGTGGAACAAAGGCTACATAGAAAACTTTGGACAAGTCCTGCCTTTGCCCCAAATTCACCATGGCCTTTGATGACATCAGTGCACCTCAAGTGAAACCTACACTTACCAGAAGATAACATTGAAGTATGTTCTCTAAATCAGAGAGAGCAAGCTAAAAAGGTTGAAATACTGTGGCAGATGCCCTACACCAGCAATTACAAGCTGTCTTACAGTCTATCGTTTTGAAGAGAACTTCCAGCATTTCTGTGTTATATTGTGGCATTACAACCTGCTGCATAGAGTTTGCCAGTTCTTAATGGTCCTCTGTCCGATCTAGGTCAGAGCTGAGTTAAGGGCCTACAACAGCAGTGAGGATGGGTTGTTAGATGGAGAGTGCAGCTGGTAGGAGGAGATTTAATGAGTTACTTATCCTGAGGCATAAGTGGTATAAAGGTGTTAACAACATTCTACCCACTTAAAAGTAAACAGGAGAAACCGAAAGATATATATTGGATTGTTGGAGCAGAAGGCAAACACCTGCTATTACTGCCCCTGAGTCACTCCATTGTCTTCAACAGAGCTCCAACATTCCAGTGTTCTAATATAGCATTACAGCCAGCTGCTGAAGGCTGTGCTGGTTGGTAAATCCCAACAGTATAGGTCTAAGTGGCAGGTGAGGACCTAGATGGAAGAGAAGACATTTAGCAACAGGTAAACCTGAGGCAGACAGGCTGTAATGGTATTAGAAGATTTAAAATACAGAGGGAGAAATATTCTAAATCAATCAGGGAGAGAGAATGCTAAGAGAAGCATTAACAAGATGGCTTATAATGCATGTACCCACCATTATTGACACCATTATCTTCCATGGAGCTCCCAGAATTCTAAGTTTCTAATACAGTCTTACAGCCCACTGACGAGGGCTATACCAGTTATTAAAGCACTTCACTCAGGCCCATAACTCAGGATCGGGCCTTTAACAACCTGTATGGCCTTTAGCAGAAGGGCTATATGGCTATTAGAACATTCCACCCACTGAGAGTAAAATGTTCTAAATTAAAAATGGAGAAACAGAAAGACAAACATTGGAATGTAGCAGCAGGCTTCCTTCTGCTATTATGAACCCTGAGCCACTTGATTGACTTCAATGAAACTCCCAATATTCCAATGTTCTAATATGACATATATCCTTGGTGATAAAAGTATATCCCTAGGTAATAATAAAATATTACTGACAAAGATAACATATCTTTGACAATAACAGCCCACCCATAGCAAAGTGCATTCTTTAATAAAGAAGTCAGCCACAGAAGGGACAGATGAAGGTACAGTTTGCTTATGATTTCCAGTCGCATTCCATGTAAGATGGGACATGTAAGCCCCAGTGCAAGCAGGTAATCCGTACTTCTAACTGCAGTCTCTAATGGGACTTTCACAGTCACTCGCAATGCTTCTTCACACCACACTCAATACATCACCAAGCATGCCCCCTTACACCCAAACTGCATGTCATATTCTAGGTATCAGCTGGGAGTTACACCGTAAGACATGCAACAAAAAACAGGCATAAAATATACCTTTAAAAAAAGGCGGTTTTCAGAGTGATGCAAGTATACCATGCAGTCTGTCAACTGCACGCAAAAGCATTCAGGTAATTACAAGAGAGGTGAGGACTTTTTCATGGTATGCCAGTATCTGAGTCTAACATCTACTGGTTGCAATAAGAACACTGGATAAAAACCACAAACAAACCACCACATAAGACATTCCACTCCCACCAGTCTCCAATCTACCCCTCTCTGTCCCTGACAGCCCTTCTATCAGATTGCTGTCCCAACCATCAATGCAAGCTTAACCCCGGCACCCTTCGCTCTCTCCACTATAAATGCAGCACAATGCTGCACCCTTCTCCCTTTCTACGGCACTTCTCATATTAACACCCATTATTATACAGTACTCTGCTCTTATGTAGGTAGTCTCTTGCTAAATAAGTTGATACATACATACATGGAAGAATGTTGACACCATTCATTGGTATGGCGCTTTAGAAGGCACATTGATGTTTGTGCCCTGGATCATGTTGGTGAATGCTGCCCGGGAGTGTATTTTTGAGGTTTTACCACATACTAAACATTATTTTCTTGTGTTTTTATTGGTGCTGCAGAGCATGGACACCCAGCCGGACCAGCTTGTTTTGCGATCCAAAGAATTCTTCCATACTCATGATATTGAGGTGCTCAATGAGACGCAGGTGAGGAGAGAGTGATACAAATAGGGGGTGAGTCCGCATATGGCAGTTTTGTTCAGTCGGGGACCATTCCATTTTGGGTTTGATGTTTTCTATGTGCGCATTTTTAACACTGACAGTGCCCCAGCTTCACCGTTGTGTGGTTTTGGGAAGAACATCATTCAGGTTTGTAGCCTCTAGTTTGCCAGGCGGCATACTTATATATCTATCCTAGCCCTGCTCCTAGCAATAGTGCTGCAGCACAATACACAAATATACACTTGAAACCACCACAAACATGGCAAAGGTGCATTAACCACAGCTGTGCTTCAGATTATGTAAATAAAGATGGTCTACCAGTGATCAATATTCTTAATGCTTTTGCTCAATAGACGTGGGATGCCTCACCATCCAAATATATGCCATATTTTCATCAAGCTGTGTAATAATGTAGCAATTGATTTAGAGTATCACACTCGATGTATATAGTATTAGTCTATGTTGTATCCTTGTTGCTAATGTTTGTGATATTTTGTATACCTTTCAATAGTATGTCTCTTGGACCAGAAATAAATATAGTCTGAATTTATTTCAGCCAAGCATCCCCATGGAGCACATGAGTTGCCGTTGTGTGTTAAAATCATGCTTGAGACTGTGAGAGCTTGAATCTGGGTGGACATCTGTAACAATTGTGGTTATGATCGTGATGTGGCATGATAATAATCTTGATTGTATGTGAATGGAGATGAATAGTGGAAGTATGGCCAATTTTCCTGTTTTAATAGAAGGAATGGACAGTTATGACCCATGCATTTTTCCTAGACATGCATACCAAAATGTGTATTGAGCACATACGATACCTGTCAAAGGCTGCCATGCATTTGTAGTGAGGGCTGGCAAATAAGTGCACACGCAGAAATACATGTTAATAATTTTAAAGCTTTATTTTATGCATGTTTTAATGCGGAGTAAATATAGCTAGATTAATGCAGAAATCAATATTATTGTAGCAAACATGAAAGCATGGAATGTAAAGATTATGAAAGCAGACAACATACTAAATGGTGGTTTTTTAAAGACCTGTACATGCTAAATCTTTAGCATCAAATGCTTGCCGCTGTGAGGGTTCAGTATTCCAATAAGGTGGAGACAAATGCATACTTGAACAACTTCATCTATTTTTTCAAATCTGAGGTTTGTCATCAAGAAGAGGCCGAATTATTTCTCCGTACAGGATTCTTGAGAGAAGATGACTTTGATGCAGCTGCGCTGCCTTGTTGTTCTGGAAGTGTATTTGAAGTCCTAAGCTCTCTTAATGAGAGGTCTGTGAACATCTATTTTATATTCTCTAAACTGTTCATTTTGAGACAAATAAAGCTTGCAACTTTTAAGGTCAGGTGGGAGAGGTCACATTGAAGCCTGCAGCTATTATGCCTTTTTCTAAGCAGCGACAATTCAAATGAGCACTTAAATATATGAACTATAAGCATACTGTCAGATTATATAATACAAATAACGTACATTGCTACATTATAATGAACCTGAACTAATCATCTATTGCAAATGAATAACACCAAATTTGGGCTGGGGCCTCAACGAGCCAACAAGCAAAGGCAGATGCATTGTAATAAGGGGCTCCAGAGAGTCATACAAGCCAAAATATCTAATAAAATAGGCATGGTTCCAGTCCGGGTCGCAAGCAAAATAAATTGGGTATCTGTTTTCATTTCTACCCAGCTGTATCTTAGAAACGGTTTGGACCTGGATATAAATAAAGGTCAGCCTGACAGACACTCCTCACGTTTAGGTCAGGCAGCCAGGAGCTAGACATGTGCCTGAGATGAACTTTGCTGGGCTGAGGATGTCACTGCTACTATGCGTGTGACCTCCTCAGCTCAGCAAACGTGCTCCAGACCTTCCCCCTCGGTGATGAGGAGTAGTGTCACTCATTGCCTCGAACCTAGGTGCTTCATGTTTAAGCCCTGGAGCACTAAGGGCCGAGCGTCAATCAGTGACACTTCGTCGCAGAGTGTGGTGGGGTCAGCAGTCTTACTGAGCCCATCACCACTCTTTGACGAGTTTGTGCCTGCTTCCTTCCCTCATTGGCTGACAGTCAGTCAGGTCAGTCAATGAGGGAAGGCAGCAGTCCCAACCCTACTGGGACCTCTGAGGCAGAGCGCAGGCAAGTGTGTGTCTTTTTTAATTAATGTGCGCACGTGTATGTTTCAGTATTTGGTAATGAGTGTTGTGAATGGATGCATGTGTGTGTGAATGAATGGGTGTGAGTGAGTGTGAATGTGTGCATGTGTGCTGTGTCCCCCTCCCTCCTAAAATTACTGGCCACCACTGCTGACTACAACTCTTTCCTACATGCTAGCTATCATAACTGTCAGATAAATCAAAACCGGCAAAAGAACATGTGCCCAGTCTCCTCTAAAAACTCATGTGCTTCACGTCTGAAATGACCCGGATGCACAATTCCCCACAGAAATTCCTCACATGCTGGATCGAGCCGAATTCATTAGTAAGGTTCCAAATAAATATTTATCAATGGTAGGAAGCTAACTCTATTAATGTCACACATCCGCAGGTTCCCTTATACCCTAGAGTATCTCTCGAGCACCAAGATGTACATGGATGCTTCTGAAAAAATTTGAAAACTGTCAAGTGTCTAATGGAAGCACAATTTCGCAAAGATGATTTATCTTCTTTAAATCCTTAAAATGTAAAAAATGCTACAGAATAAAACGCTTCTGAGGGTTTATCTAATTCTAAATAACAAATTTTTCTTTGAATTTTCACATTCATAAATATCTCCCCGTTTAACCACTCTCAACAGAATTTCCATAAATTGGAGATTACCTGGTAAAAACAAAAATATTAAACTACCTATACAACACCTTTTAGACTCTACAACATCAATATAATTTAAAAAGATTGCATCTTTTTTTGTTTTGTTTTTATTGATTTGTTTGGAAATAGATACATGAAAGAAGTGGAGGAACACAGGTTTGACAGGGCATACTGAGCACCTTGTCAGTAGGGTTCATATATAACGTATATCGCACATCGCATAGTCCCCCTCCCGGGCTGATTTTGGCCCCGGGGACCCCATTCCCCAGGGCCTGGCCAGTCGATGGTGGCTGCCTTGGCCCCACCCAAGGCACCTAGTGTGTTTTTGTTAGGGTCTGCGGGGGGAGCCCCAATGACCCCCACAGCATTGCTCCAGCATGCAGGGAGCAGCAAAAGATGCTGCTCTCTGCACACAAGAACAATTTTTTCATTTGATGAAAAGTCAGCTCAGCCGCAGTTTTCCTGCTCCTATCCCCTGGGAGTGAGCTTACTGTTTGCTCTTGCTTGGCAGGAGCTTTTAAATGCTTCTGCCAAGCAACAGCTAATAAGGCTGTCCAGGGGACAGCAGGAGCCCGGCCATGGTGGAAGGGGTCCCCAGGGCCATAAATGGCTCAGTGAGGCGTGGCCCCACCTCCCCTTTGTATGGTACGGCTGTGCCCCGGGGATTCGGGATCTCCGTGTGGATCCCATTCCCTATTTTTTTTAATTGACCGGGGCCAAAATTGGCCCAGGGGGCCATGTGCCCCTCCTTTCCTTATTGCGTTTTGGCTGGGCCATAGGGGATGGGGTCCCTGGGGCTGCAATTGGCCCACGAGAGGGAGGCCCCCCTCCTATTGTTTACTTTCGGCCGCGCCCTGGAGGATGGCAGTCACTGGGGCTGTAATCAGCCAAGGGTGGTGGGGCCACATGCACCCCTTCCATATGTAATAAAATATTGTTTCCCCTTGGTGGGGGTAAAATAAGAAACAAGCGCAGGAGACATTTGATTTTTTAATTTTTTTATTGCTGTCGATTTGAGAATTTTGAGAAAAAATAAAAATAAAAATTGGGGCTCTGGTAGGTTCCCTGTGGGACCCCTCTACTATGCCTATGGAGTCAGGGTATACCTATCCTGCCCCTTCTGTGTTAATTTTTTTATTTTTACTTTTTTCTTGGGACTCGGCTCAGTCCAAGTCCCAAGATGGCTGCCACAACTTCCTGGTTGAAGCGGTGGCAGCCAATCAGATCTAATTTGGAGAACTCTGGGATCCGTGGACCCTGCACAGCCATAGATAGCTATATTTCTTTTTCCTTTAGTAAGTCCTAAACTACTAGACAGATTTACACCAAATAACAAAAAAGGGCTCTTTCTGGACAAAGATCTAGCTTTCTGCCAAGATTGGTCTAATTCCTTTCTGCGGTTCGGGCTGTAGTCATGTTGAAAATCCCTATGGGAAATTGCATAGGGAAAATGTGTTTTGGGACAACTCCTTTTTCTTGGCTTCCACTTGACCAATCACTGAGAAACGTTCCACACAGCAGCTGATATGAGCAGCGTACTAGTTTTGAAAAATTTGTGAAGATTCATCAAACGGCACCAAAGTTGTCGGCAAAACAAAAAACGCTTTGTCTGGGAAAAAACAGGTATTAATTATAACTACCTACTGGCGACTGCCTATATATATATATATATATATATATATATATATATATCAAATACAAAAGTAAAGTGTTCAATGTCTGGTTTTCTGGTTTGAGGCGGGATCACACCATCTCCTCCTGTTCCTGAAATACACGGTTCTATATACCAGAAAAAAAATCACATATGCCCTGCATGAAACTCTTCAAGTGTACTTTAAATGTTTCAAAGTGTTCATGAAAAACTAGCACATATCAAAATTCTCCCACCTTCTTCCATGCACTGTCTTAGAGTGCTGCAATTATTTATCCATCAATCTTAATGCGCTTGCTAATCGCAAGATTTGAAACTTTTATTCTTTAGTCAATTAATTTTAGAGGCAGGATTTAGATCCAATTATCAAATCGATGCAGAACTTGGGAAATATATGATCACGTTACGTTTGTCTTCTCGGAGCATGAAGCTTCATTGTTAGAGGGCTCTACAAAAGAAACCTGACATGACGAACATATCCTTAGAATAAGTTACTCCTTATAATAAATAAGTTAAATCAAGTACCTTAAAAGCACACTTATGAAAAAAGACCCTGCCTCATGTTTAGGTTGAGTCCGCAAAGTGTTATTGCAGCGCGCACCAACAAGGGAATCATTTAATCTACACATAGGGACAAACTTTCCAAGCAAAGAGAAGAAGCAAATTTATCCTGTTGAACAGTTTCTAGTATCAATCACGTGACTACATGATGAACAAGAATGCAAGCGGGTGCATAACTGAGCTCATGAAAGCTAGTACATGACCCTCAGAAGTAACTATGAAATAAGAAAAATCAGCGGAGAAAGCTAGTTTGAAAGCTCAGCATCTCGAGGGCGAAGGCGCAGGTCTACTTTAGATTTGCCATAGTTTTCATATTTCACAGATCATTTTAGCATTTCAGATACTTCATTAAGCCCATATGGTAAAGTGCACTGAAGTACATGATTCGAGTACAACTCTCTTTTTTAATTTAAAGGTTCTGTCTCCATATCTCGGATATTTTATGATCATTTCCAGAAACTGATAACTCAGCTGATAACCTATGTGTTTTCTCACCACTGGCGTTGTAGCCTTTCACTTTTAATGATGCTAACACAATGTGTACAGGAGGAAACATGGGTATGTATCTTTGTGCTTTGTGATCATGTGTCTTTGGGTGTCTTCCAACTTTAAGAACTTTTCACTCTTTAAAAGGCACCCTGTTAGCTGGGTACAAATTGGTGGTCTTAGAAAGCGATTTTTTTTATCTTTCCCTCATGCTCCTGATAACTTATATTTTTCTGTATAATTGTCTTAGTTCTGCCACTTTGAAGAGCGTACACACGAGGTTTTTCTCTGTTGTTTTCAGAATTGTTATATTAATATTCAAAAAGCTTTAGATATTGTTGCTTTCAAAACATCATACTTTTACTGCTGTTGTAACAAACAATCTCAGTTGAAAGGCACATTTTCTCATAAATGTGTTTTGTTTTTATCTATCGAAGTTAAAGAAACTGACTCAAAAATTCTGCTAAGCAGATTTAATTTCTCATCTATTTGAGAATACCATAGTCAGTGCATCTTATACTAGAATTGCATACGTTGTGTCCACTTAGGATTCAGGTTCCCATTCTAAATCATCTTTGAAAGCATGCGTATAGGGATGTGGAAGATGGAACCTATGTTTCTTCCACAGATTTTCTACGAAACATATTGATCCAAAAATAACTTTAATTTAGGACTAAGCTATATAATAACAACAGACATTCATTGTGTACCCAGGTGATGCTTTGGCCATTAATATTTCCCTACCAATTTGAATACCTTCAACCTTTACAAAACTAGTGTACAACTTTGTACATCCGTGGTCATCTAAACGTTAAACCTAGAGAAAGGATGAGAGCAGGATTTTTGGTGGCCTACATTGGAATGTGAGGGAGAAAGATTTTTAAGACAGTGTAGAGAATGTAGTGGTAGTGAGAAAGTGTGTAGGACCAGAACATCGCTTAGTCTGCCATTAGGCCTTCTGGAGGAGGCAGTGTTAGATGCGGTGGGATCTCTAATGGGAGAAAATGTGACCCTATATTCTAGTGACAGTAGATATGTTCTCAATATATCCAGGGTGACATGAGTCTGAGATATTAGCAGTGGCACAGTGTTAAAGTTCCAGGAAGAAGTGTTTAGTGGTGAAGGCTGACCGACAACAATACTAGTGGCCAAAAGTACACAGCCAATTTATAAAAAAATTGAGGACTTTTTAAGTAAGTGTGGAGTAAAACAGAAAAGAAGTGCGCTGTGCAATGATGGAGAAATTCAAGGGTGGTTAAAGAGAGTATATAATTGGCTAGAAGCTGTGTGAAAAACATGAAGGAAGAGGTAAAAAGAAGAGTGTGAGCAGAAAAATATTTCTCCACAGGCTACCACAGGCAAAAGTCCATGCGAGCTGTCTAGATGGAGAAAGCCAGTTCCACATTTTGTCCAGATTAGATGAAGTAGAACAAGGATATGGTGTGAGTACTGAAAGAAAGTGGAGTCATAGAGAACGACTCTAGAAAAGATGTTTTGAGTAGGACTAAAGGAAAATAGTCCTATATACGAGAAGGAAAGATAAGAAGAGAAGGGAAGAGTGAAGTTGGGATTTAGTGAAAGAAAGAAACTGAGGGGCATATCTATACTCTGTTTGCGCCAAATTTGTGTCATTTCATTGACACAAATTTGGTGCAAACCTAACTCCATATTTATATTTTGACGTTAGACACGCCTAATGTTAAAATATAGGAGTTTGTACCGTTTTTTGGATGCGTGCTCCTACCTTGCGTCAATGAGATGCAAGGTAGGCATCCCCATCTAAAAAATGGTGCTATTCACATTGCCCCATATTTATACCACTGTGCTAAAATGACACACAGATGGGAGGCGAAGCCAAATAATGGTGCAAAGCCTGCTTTGAACCATTAGTTAGCACCTGGGTCAGACCAGGCATTAGGGGACCTGTGGACCCATTTCCATGGTTAAACACCATGGAATGGATCCACAAGTGACCTCCTCAAGCCCCAAGAACACCCCCACACCCACCAGAGGGGCGCCAGAGGATGGGGACCCCATCCATGGTAAGTCTGGGTAAGTATTTTTTATTTTTATTTTTTTTGTCATCGGGGGCCCCAACTTGGAGCCCCCTGCATGGCACAGAGTGCAATGTCCATGGCCAGGGGACACTTGTCCCCTGTGCTAGCCATTGGGGTGGTGGGCATGACTCCTGTCTTTCCCAAGACAGGAGTCATGTTTTTGGTGGTTGTGCGCCAGGAAATGGCACTAGTCTGGTTAGAGGCATTTTTTTGCCTCTAACCAGGCTAGCGTCATTTTTTGACGCACAACCCCCTCCTTCCCTATCGCCACCCCCACCCGGCTAGCGTCTTCTTTTAAGACGCAAGTCCTTGTATAGCGCTGGCTTGCACCATTCTTTTAATATGGCGCCCAGCTGAAGATGTGGAATGGTACAAGCCGGCGATATACTTTTTGCCGCAAAACTGCGTTTGCGCAGTTTTGCAGCAAAAAGTATAAATCAGGCCCTGAGTGCATAGGAATGTCTGGATGACAGGTGTCAATTCTCAAAACCTCTAAAATATATTAAGCCATTTAGGAAAACCAGAGGGACAATTTTGAATTGTTTCATGATTTCTGTTTGCTAAAATTGTGATGAATAACAGTACTAGGAGTGCACAAACGTATGGCGTAGTTGTAGCACATCAGAGAGAAAGAAGAGTGGATAATTAATGGGACAAAAGGAAATGCATACACTGGCATTTTTAAAAATGTATGGCATGTTGTAGCTGTGTTAGCCATATCTTCTGCATGCAGAAAAATTATTGTATTCTTTGTTTTGCCTTAGACTTTGCATACTCACAGTAACACTGCCTAGTGGCACTGACTTTTATATATTTTTTCAAGTTTGTTTACTTCTCTTAAATGATTTTTCATTGTAAATTTGCAAATTGTTTTGTTTTTAAGAAAACAAAGATATGCAGAATAGCATAATTGTAGAATCATTTTTTGCAAATCTTGGGATATGTACTTGAACAAGGATGAAGCTTCCATGTCCAGAGTCAGTTGCTTGCTGTCCTTTGGATAATGTGCTTACTTTTATGGTCCTCCTCACCTTTTGTTACTGCCTGGATTGTATCTTTGGTTCTACAAAGTGCCCCATAGTGAAGGGATGTGAAATTGGGGATCTATATTAAGACTTCTCATATCAGAAATGTGTTCAGCGGACAGGGCAGGTGTTTCTTCGCAAGACATAGCAAAACATAACATGATCTTGAGATATCTACAAATGGCTTGCCTTGGCATGCCCTATCCTAGCCAGTACTGAGTACGCCTCTACTAGTTGCACCAGTTTGATTGTTATTGCTTTGTGCACCTCAGGCCTTCCATCGTTCACAGTTTGCAGTATTGATTTCAGGTGGCAGCTCTGGATATAAAGAACAAGACGGCCCTATTCAAGAGTGGCTTTAAGATGGAGTACAACAAGCTGCTGATTGCCACTGGAAGCACGTAAGTTATACTGGAGAAATGGCTTACCAATGCCACGTGCCGATAAATGTACTTTTATTAAGTTCTTGTAGCCAGAAGTTATATCCTTCTGTGGATACTGGAGGGGTTTTCACCACGGTCCTAGATGGACATTTTATATATTCAATAAAGTGACAGTGGAAAAAGTGAACTGAAAACCTTTTTTTCTGCTGATGACTAGGCTGTCATTCTGACTGTAATTTTCATAATTCATCGGCTCTTCCATACTTTCTCAAGAATCCTAAGAATTCTGAGAATCCCAACACACAGCTACATTTCACAGAGACTACAAACATGACCCAATGGGGTTTTAGTGCCTGAGGTTCACCAGAGAAGGAGGAGTGTGATGTGGAAAAAGAGTGAGACATAAATACACACTGCATTCTGTGACACTACATACAGCCAGTGTGAAACCCTGGCACTGTGTATTTCTGGACTGCTACACAGGTTCTTCCACTCTGAAGAGTGCCTGATATTACATGACCGGGGCCTGCCCATTGCACTTCAAGACTCCTCACAGTAATGAGCCCAAATGAGCAACAATACCTGAGAAATTGAAGAATTTATGCGGGAAGAGCATGAGAGAAGGAACATAAGAATGATTGGTAGTTGCACTTTTCTGTCCTCTTTAGGTTATAGCTCAGTAGTACCAGGGAATGAGAAAAGAGGCACTAATGATGTATGCTATTTGGTTTTGTTTTGTACTCGGCAGGTTGGGGTGGTGCACCTGCTTAGCTATGTTGGTCTGCTTTGCTCCGTGTAAAACACAATGAAACCTGGCCCAAATGGAAATCAAAAATAGCCCTGTGAAAAATATTCAAACAATCCTTGTTCCCTTGTTCCCTATCTCTTTCCATTCATATATTCTCTGTCTGTTTTCACTTCCCTAGCTCTCTCTCTCTTTCTCTCTCCAGAAGGCCCTGTTACAGTTAACCTTGGGGAGGTGGGGAAGGTGACAGAAAAGCTAGCATTGCACCTTGGACTTCAAAAAACACCCCCCAGTAGCCTTTGGGAAATGCCTTGTGGGATCAATGGTCCAGATATCACTGAAAAATAAACAAAAGCTTGGGGTTTGGTTTCTTGTAGCACGGTAGAGTCTGTCATTGTTTGCTGATATCGAATGGAGAAGCATCGACTGGAGCAAAAGTATGAGTCAAAGGACGGCAAAGTGCCTCAACACTGATGATCTGGTCAATGGCAACGCTAGGCTCATCCAGTGTAAATGAGCCACTGAGATTAAAAAGAAGAGCTGAGCTATATGTGCTATTGGAAAATTAAGATAGAATCCAAGAGCCCTGAAAGACAAATCCTAGCGAGAAAGTTAGAAGTGGAAAATAGAATCCAAAAGGCCCTGTCATAGGGGATTCTAAAGAGTGAGGTCAACCGATGCAAAGAAGGAAGAGTCTTGGATAGGCTCCATGGCTTGCGCATCAAAGATAGAGCCAATCCCATGGACATCTTGGGGTATGGCCATACACCACAACGGTGCTATGACAGGACTTCCAGTGGACTCACAGAGCAAATGACAACTCACAATAAAACTCTAACAATCCATACAATGCATTCCAGTATCATAATGACCAAGTCAATGGGGCTAAATTGTGAAAAGCTTGGTTTAAAATATGGTTCAAGTGCTGTGATGAGCTGTGGGAGACAAGAGTAAAACTTAGCACTTGAGGTTATATCCTCCTACAAAACCTGTTGTTTCTCTTTATTAACTTGATAATCTTGCAAATTCAACAACATGGTCCCTCTCTGCAAGAAAACATCTACTACTTAGATCACACACATATATATATATATATATATATATATATATATATATATATATATATGTGGGATCCTAGAATTTGGTGTTTTTCTTACTACAATAATATTCAGTTTTTTTATTTAGCACATTATCCAAAGGGCTCCACATTCAGCATTTTTATACACAACTATTATTACCTCATGTATTTTGGTACTCATTTTTACTGAACTTGGAAAGATGAAAGGCTGAGTCAATCTTGTCAATATTCCAACCTGCTACCTGCATTCAGATTGCATGCCTAAACATCCAGTGCCCAGTTCCCTGAGCTACCTTTCAAACTGAACCACAAGGTCTGTGGCATATGTGCTATACAAGTGTGTGATTGAAGTGTTTGTTTGTTGTTAGATTTGGTATTTGGTTTAATTTTTTATAAGACCTTCTTAAATCCAACTACTTTGTTAATTTCTGATGTGACATACACTACATCCCTCCACAAAAATTCATGTTTGTATGTAGATTGGAGTTCCAATATTTGTGCTGAACACAAAACCTGACATTTTTCCATGGGTATATTTCAGCAGGTAGCTCTCACCAAAATTTAGAAGAGGAAATATGCAGCAAATTCAGATGCTTCCAGAATTCATTGTACAAAACAGCAGATGTAATTCCTCATTTGCCACAGAAAAAAAAGTAGAATATGGGGCATTGACAGGACCCAAGTCACTTGTATGATGCTCACATGACAACATGAGTTGACTGCTCAATGTGTTTTCTGCCAATGCTAGCCGGTATAAAGGCTTACTGGCACTTAACGGCAAGAAGGCATTTGATTTGGTTAACTGAGATTCCGTAATGGTTTGTTGAATTCTGTCAGCATTGTGGTCCATTCCAACAAATGATCTGCCTGCTCTATAAGAACTTGATATCTTCTACATTTGGAAATAATCTTCGCTGCACTCTAATGTCTAGTGGGGTGAGGCAAGATTATGTTCATCCCCTGCCTATGTGATTTAGTCAATAAATCTCTACTGGCTTCAAATCAAAAATAGGAAGTTTTTGAGGGGCTGCTCAAGTTATAGGTCTGATTATAAAACGTCCTGTTGTATTTCTCCAACTCTGCCAACTCACTTTTGGCAATACTACACTTGAATGCAGACTACAGATATATCTCAGGGTATAGAGTCAATCAAGACAAATTTGCCTTTCAGGCCCAGCACGGAGAATGCCGTTTTCAAGGACGACCAATTCAAATTGGAGAAGTCCCCAGAGTAAATAATCATTAGAATTCTGAATAATTTGAATACTGCATACAGTTTGATTTTTCAAATGGCATTTTTTCAAAATGAAATTGATCTTAAGTGGTACATTGTTTTACTATTCACTTTGTAGGTCAAATCGGCAATCTGTAGACGAATGATGAATTCCATGGCTAAATTATTGTATGATTTTGAATACATCTGGTTAGTTACATTCTCAAGGCCATTACAAGAGTTAATCAGCTATTATCCAACTCAATTTGGTTTATAAAAAAACAGGCCTTGAATGTCCAGCATCACACTGGTCACTCGTACATAGGTCATCGCCTTCATTTTTAGAACTATCACATGACAGCCCATCTGATGTATGTCAAAGGGGGGACAAGTGAGTGTGGTGTGTTGGCTTCTCTATACTTGGTGGCCTTCTGTTTCTGTATTTACAGTGATCTTTCATCTGATTGTAGGATTTACTGTGTGATGTTGGAACAGGTTACCATCCAGATAAATTGTCCATCATTAAACTTACTCCAAATAATTATGTTATTATACCCAGCTGTTTACTGGATCATGAACACTGGGATGGCACAAAGTGGGTCCATAGCACTGTGGCAAGTTTTCGATTTAAACAAGATCCATGTGGAACTTTCATCGGTCTGTTGCAAGTAGACTATTAGAGATCCGGACAACCCACATACAAATCTTGAATGCAATGGAATGATGGAAGTGGAACAAAAGGCATCAACTTCACTCCGTTGAACCCTCCTTCCGCAGGCAAGGAATGTTGTGAGGGACACTTCATTCCTCATCTCCCTGCTCTCCATTGCTGTTCTGCTCTTTGTCGTCCAATTTTTTGAATGATTTAAAAAAAAAATCGTTATAGGAAGGTCAGCAGCTGCAATTCGCTGCCCATGCTGCTCCTTTCTGTAAAAATGCTATTGCGGTCCAATGTTTTTTTTATTTATTTACCACTCCATGGACGTCCTCCATCTCAGAATTCTAAATAAAAAAAAAAATGAAATTGTCACCATGCCATGAAATATGTGCATGCAGACATGTATGTCATCAGGCTGAAGTCGCTGTAGAGTCATAAAACATAGGTGCGGATGCAGTAGGACACATGCACCTGTTTACCTGATTGTGCTAGACTGAATTTTGCCAATGCACACTATTTTTTCAGTATGCCGAAGCATTGGTAAAGCTAAAATGTTAGATTTATTATCTTTGCCAATACTTGCTAAAACTGCTGAGCCTTCCCCAGCCCTCAAAAGGGTGCAAGGATCCTGTTTGTCCTCCAATCCCTCCTCCAGAAGCCCGTAGCTGAAAAGACAGTGGCTATATTTACCAATACAGAACCTAGTGGTCACAACTTACACTAAGGGACAAAGGGTCCTTTCATCTCGGATGGCCTTACCTGGGCAGGACTCAAAGATAAAAAAATAGGAGTACTCTTGTCTCAATCTTTGAGAAGAGAACGCAATGCCTCTTCTTCATCTCGTGATTTTCCCGGCTGAAGAGGAAGAAACCCCCATTGCGGTTTCTTGTTGGTGACGATTGCATTGATTGATGTTGGAGTGATGTTTGATGGTGTGTCCGCACACACATACAAGGGCTGTGTATGGAGCATCCTATGCCAAAAATAAGGCAAGTTACCAAGCCCTGATAGTGTTTATATTTTCCGATCTCCAAGAACAATCTGGCTTCCGAGTACAAAGTCTTACACTGCGCAATAGAAATGAACTAAAGATAAAGTTGACGTTTACTTTCTGAAAAGCATTAGTATGATACATTGTTTATGGTTATGTCCACAGACCCAACCATTGTTGGAGGGAACTGAATAGTTCTTTTTACATCAGGAGCTGGGATACTTTAGAATGTACACTGTTCCACCTGCTCTGGAAACTGAAGTAAAAGGGTCAGGCAAAACGTGGTGGCAGGAAGCCGTACGAGATTATTGTGGTGGCCATAGTGGTGGACTGTTGGGAAGAGCAAAATAATTTTGTGAGATTGCATTGATTATTAGCGACTTTCCTAAATTTGCCTTTGAAGCTACAGAAACACCTGGCTATCCTACTGGAAAGACTTAATGAGATGTATAAGGTCAGTGGAAAGAGGCAAGCTGATATAATGACACAACACATATAGGGGGAAAGGTAATACAGGGGTGCACATCTTTGAATGGTTTTCTTCCACAAAGTTCTTAAAACTCTGTAAGCTTTGTGAACTTTGGGAAGTTTAACTTGCAAGAAGAAGGTTCAGAAGAAGTAGTAGTGACAGAAAAGCAGAATAGTTCCTTAGTTTCTCAGCAGAACTCCCTGTAAAACCTTTGAGCTTTTAGGCAATATCTTTGGAAAATGATGCTGCAAAGGCATGCAGACCTATAATATTGACTCTGCTATGGCCGGGGATGCAAGCCTTCAATCTTTGCTCATCCTTTCAGGAAATTGTCTCATGCATCCATGCTGCTGCCAACCAGATCTGAAATGTGGTCTAGGGAGCACTGTCAGGGTGTAACAAGGCTCAATGGATCCCACTGTGACTGTTCCCACAGTTGTTCAGCCTTTGCCTGCTACTACATTGCTTTCTTTGATGCAAGGAATAAACAGTTGTGTATTTTTATTCATGGTGTTTCTGTGGTGCAGCTTGTGCTCTATTGCTTATATCATACTGTTTCTACCACCTCTCCCAGGCATGCACCATCCCTAGTTCATATTCTGCCTTGTTATCCCATTGGGGTCAAAGGCCGGAGAAGAGGCACTCCCATCTCACCTACATCAAAAACAGGGGTGGGGAAACTGTACAGGCTCTACTGATGGAACTTGTCTTCACCCCCAATTCTTTCCACTCTCTCAAAACAGTTTTTACTCAGTGGGTCAGTCACCTGCACCGTGGTGGTGAGCATTGACTCCTATTCACTTATTCTGCATTCCCACCTGTGTCTTAAACTCTGATACATGTTCTTGCTGATTAGACGACAAAGCTACACAGGAGAATTAAAAGCAGGAATTCAACTGTTTTGTAGAGTTTTTGACAGAGGCGTGAGTGGCATTGAGTTGATGGGCTCTGTAATATAATCTTTTAAATTGGATTTAAATCTAGGCACGGGCAGAATTATAATTCCATAACGGAATTGGCGGAATGTGGGTAACTCCACATTGGGCTTGTAAGGCTGAGTTTCTGCCAAATTCCGCCAATCGTTGCGTAGTGGAATTATTCTACCATTAGCACCTCACAGGAACAATGCGAGGCTCCACAACGCGCGCTTGCGAGAAAGATTTCCCAGCCCCTGGAGCGATTCACAATCACCACGAAGCTTTCCAGTTCTAACGCATGGTCAGAGAGGGCTGCTGTTCAAGTAGATGTGCTGCTGCTCAAATGGACGCATGCTTTTGCTCAATGCACATCCCGTTCTTGCTGATTTTCAGTGCTGCTCATGCTACTGGTGCTTAATTGCAGCGCAAGCTGCACAACCAGCATATTTTCCACCAATTGATGGAATTCCGCTGAATCTTGAGAAGATTTTCTGTAACATGATGGAATTCTGCGAGTTTCACCCACCACTATTTACAAGCCTAAATCTCAGTGGCATGGTCAGGAGGGGCAGACCCCTAAGCCCTGCCATTAGATGCACTAGAATGGCTTCTGTGGGAAGAGGAATAGGGGGATTTAGTGAAGTGCGGCGGTACGATTCGTAAAAGAAATGGCTGCGGCCAAATGTTCCCCTGATTTGCCTTACATGGTGCAGTAAGGAGCATCGCTGTCTTTGCAGCATTAACCATAGGC
This sequence comes from Pleurodeles waltl, assembly GCF_031143425.1. Lineage (NCBI taxonomy): Eukaryota > Metazoa > Chordata > Amphibia > Caudata > Salamandridae > Pleurodeles > Pleurodeles waltl. The sequence goes on along the minus strand of NC_090450.1, from coordinate 737,657,646 downwards.
AATTGTGGACATTCACCAAATTAGATCAGGGACATACACCCCTTTATAGAGAATGGAATAGTTCCTCATGACCTTGCAGGGGTGGGTAGTGAAATGTCAGATGTTAACTTTGTCTCAGCTGCATACATGTAAAAGCCTGCCCTGCTAGGTTTAATAAGTTAGCCAGAGATTGAAAGTGGAAGTTAGATTATAAGGCAGACACAAGGGACTCCTATTGGACACCACAGCCAAGACTTCCAAGCCAGGATTTGAAGGGTGGACCTGTTACCCATCTTCTGTGAATGATTTGAACCAGGTCCACACACACCCTGAAAAACCTACTTCAGTGAGTTACACATAATAATATTACATGCACAAATTTCATTTGAGCTTATACAACTGCTCACTGACATTCATTGAGGGCGTATATGTGTTTGAGGGTGCTATGTTGGACATGGGTGGCATATCTGTTTTAGGATAGGGTAATATACTAAAGGCCTCTTTTAAAGTCTGGCGGAGCAGGAGCACCACCATAAATCAGCGGTGCTTCTGGGCCCTATAATGCTGTTCTATCAGCAAACAGATAAATGTTATCTGTTAACAGAGGTTGTATGAGAGTTCTGACAGTATGACAGTAGACATTTTAGAGAGGGCAATCTCCTGCCTCTCAGAGTCTTATTCTGGACTGCTCTGGTATTTTCAAACAGCATACCATTATTTGAATCTTTCTGTCATACCCTGATACCTCTCACTCATCCTCCCAGCCCCTTGTTTTCACCCTCTGGTTTTCCTTCCTGCCTTTTCCTGCGCCATTATCTTTTCTACTGCCTAGATTATTGCCTGTTAACCAAACACATTGCGTCTGTTTACTCACAAGAAAGTATTCCCCCGTAGGGTGGTGTACTAGTGTTTTGTTGAATTCTGGTCCATACACACATCTTGTTTCTCATTCACTCTGTCTTACCATTATTTAACTCACCGAGACCTCCTCTTCCCTCCTTCCTGTTTCACTCAGCAATTTAAGAAGACCTTCTGGTCATATAAAGCATTATTAAATAGCCAACATAACATGTACAAAATTTAAAACATTTAAAGGTAGAGCAGCGTTATTAATAAAAAAGTAAATGATTATTAGAAATCAAAAAGTAACTGTAATGAAATGTAAAACTTTATTTTCCAAGGCCTAAAACACTGACCTGCAAAGGGAAAGAACTTGATAACGTTTTCACCATCCGAACGCCTGAAGATGCCAACTGGGCAGTGAAACTGGCGATGAGTAAGAATGCTGTTATCATTGGAGCATCCTTTTTAGGTGAGCTTCCACCTCCCCCTTCTTAATTTAGCTTCTTTTTTCCTCTTTAAGTGAGCTATGTGAAATGTCTGTATTTAAGGGAAGGGTTCATATTCCCCTTCTAAGGTGAAGTATGTGACTTTCCTATCCTCTTTGATAGATGAGATCCCTTATACTCTTCAAAGATAAGCTGAATGCGCTTTTTATCTTTCTTCGTTGGGTAAACTTCCATCCTCCCATTTTTTAGAAGAGCTAAAAGAGCTTTCCTACAGTCCACCTCTGTGAACGTCCTCCTTTCCCTGTACAGGTGAAGTATCACCCTCTTTAGTTGATCTTCATGGTTTCTCTTTTATATAATATATCAGCAATATAATATTAGCTATATAATCAATATGGGCTTTCGTATCCACTGACTTAGGCTAGCTTCCTTCTTCCCTACTCTTAAGTGAGATTTCCCGTCCAATCATTCAGTGGCTTTACCAAGCATTTCTACCCTCCTTCATTAAATTAATAAAAGTGCATAACTCCCATCCTCATTAGGTGTGATCTCTTTCTAACCAGTCTCAGTGAGCTAAGTGAGCTTTCTTCTTCTTACCCTCCTCAGGTGCGGCACTTGACCTTTCCTACCCACCCCCATCCACTTTGTAAGTGAACAATATGTGCTTTCCCTTTAGGTGTCATTCCTTCCTCCACAACATGGGTGAGCTACGTGTGCTTTACTATACCTTTTGGGATCCTCAGGTGTGCCATATGATATTTCCTGAACTGTCCCTCTCCTTAGGTGAGCAGCTGAGGTCAGCTAAGCAAGCTTTCTTTTAATCAGTTGTTGAGTTTATATCAGCTTCCCTATAATTATCCTCAACAGTGGTTCCTTCTTTCCTCTCATTAAGTATGCTATGTGGTTTTTATCATGCAAGGGTTTGCTTTTCCCTAACTCCTTATGTGGACTGCCTATCATCAGATTAAGTTGAAAGCCTGTCTTGTGCTTTCTTAACCAAGCTTTGTTTTAGCACATAGCCCCTTCTATTTCTTGGTTGGCATTTTTACTGACTTTTACTGATTTATGATTATAAGGTTAATTGCCCTTATCAACTGAAATTCCATAGCCCTTTTAAAATATGCATCTCCATAACATTTTTAAAGGTCATCTTTGCTTTTTCTTTATCCCTTCTAAAGATCTCCACCAAATTATCCATCTTGGGTGAGCTTTTGTTTGCCGTTTCTAACTTAATCCATATTGTCCTTGCAAGTTCAGGCTCAGATTGGCTTTCTAAGGGGAGCTTCCTTATTGCCCTTGCAAAGAGTACCTCCAAATAGTTACTCTAAGATAAAATTCTAAGGTGAACTTTTGTATTATCCTTTCAAGAAGAGATCCAATGTCATCTTTTAAAGGCCTACTTCCTTATTTACCGTTTAGGTTAACTTTCATATCTTCCTTATAAATTAAGTTTCCTTTTCTTTTCCTAATGCAGAACTGGATTCTACATCATTCCATCCAAGGACCATCCAAATGATCCTTCTGAAGTTAGTTTTTACATTGTAGGGTTAGTCTTCAAAATTACTAAAGTGATAATCATGGTTTTATCCTCAAGACACAACTATAAGTGAAACATAATTAATGGCTTCATGTTACATTCTATGACAATAACAGAGAATATGTACATACATCTCTTGTGCCATACAAATACACCATTCAAGTATATTAGCTGTTAGACTAAGCTAAAAGGAAATTAATATAGTGACAGCGAAAAGAGTGATATTTCAAAAAAGGAGATTGTCTGGCCCTTTATATAGTCATTGTTTATATCTGTCTTCTAGAATAAGAGGCCTATTCACAAACTGCATTTTGTAATGAATTAGTTGAACTACAATAATACTACCAAAGAACTACAAAATGCTATTCACAAAGTTATGACTGTAAATTTCCAGTCTAATAGAATAAGAGGCCTATTCACAAACTGTATTTTGTAAAGAATTAGTTGAACTACAATATTACTACTAAAGAACTACAAAATGCTACTCAAAAAATATGACTGTAAATTTCCACCTCTCCTGTCTTTTCTATAGAAAGATCGTCACTCAGGTAAGTTTACTACTTAGTAGTAAATGTGGGAGGGACCAGAAGGAGGTGCTGGAAAAGGGACATATGTGCTACTACATTGGGGGGGTTTAGGGAGGAGAACAGAGTGGTTTGGGGGGACTACACGCAGGTTTAACTGGGGATGTTCATTCACCCACTAAAAAGTGTAAGCCCATTGCTTATACCAAACTAACTGCAACTCTGAAGTTACTGCAGCCTAAAAAGGACCCAAGCCAGTAATAAATAACTACAGCTTAGAGCTGAAGTATGTCCAGCCCCACACATGGCCAACCACTGGTACTGCAATACCCTGATATAGAAAATATTAACAGTAGGGACCTAAAATAAAATCCCACTGGAAATAATGTTAGATAAATTAAAGTATTTAAATTTGTTAAAACTATAAATAAATACAATAATGTTGCAAAAATATCTAAAACTAATATGTGTTTATTGTTTAATTAAAATAAATTTAATAACTTAACCTGAATTTAAAAAAAGATGTAACATTATTCTTTACAAAAATATAATTCAAAATCTTTTAAATAATTATTAGCATATTTATCTATCTATTTATCTATCTATCGATCTATCTATCTATCTATAAATGTATGTGTCTGCGTATGTAGGCAGGATTTAATTTTTTAATTGAAACTTTAGCAAAATAATTGGAATTTAATTTAATATATTTAAAGAAATTAAAGCTTCTATTAAAAAATAACTTACTTGTACTGTAGCATTTTTCCTTTTGTGGTCCATATACACATAAAATGAGATTTCTTATTGTCCGTTTAGAATGAGATTGCATAATAATCTTCTAAACTGACCTTCCAATATACTGCTTTAACGTATGCATCTTTATCCTTGTAGCAAGAAAGTCCATATTATATTTTCTTAGAAAATTCTACATCCTTCTTTAATATAGTAGTAGCCCAAAAACCTACCATGAATGTGAGCTTCCATATCATTCTTTCAATTACCTTTTGTAGTCTTCATCGAAGGAGGGCTTAAATGTGTCCATTTTGGAATGAGTTTCAATATCGCTCTGATAAGATGAGCTTCCATGCTACCCATTTAAAGTGATCTCTTTGATCACTTCTAATTAAAATGAGTTTCTACATCCCCATTCAGATGTGTGTTTCTATGTTCCACTTCAGTTTTCTTTTGAGGTATATATCTTATGGCTCTATTGAAGAGAGATTCCAGAGCCCCTTTTAAGACAGTGTTCCATAATATAAACCCTTTCAAGGGAGCTTCTTTTTCATCATTGAAGGTGCTCTTCAAAACTCCTGTTTAACATGAGCTTCAATTCTCTCTCCTTTATGAGTAGGGGTTTTCCTTTCTGTTTAAATGACTTCCCATCCCTTTCTTTCTTTGAACACTCTCCTCATTCACTTTATTCTTCTACTACACAGTCATAATGGTTGCATACCCCTATTTCATACCGATTCAGTAGCTTGATCAGCTCAGTAGTGTTTGCTGGAGTCCGTTTACCCACCCTTACTTTTAAACATTTTAAATACTTTTATACACTATCTGAAAGGCCCATCACTGCAGCATATAGAGGTTGGTTTATCCAATATCTAACTTCACAAAACACCAAGCTTTGCATGTTCAATTTAATTAATTCTGGATCTTTCTTTATCACAAAGAAATAGTCATCTACCAAAATATATTATTGCACAAGTCAATATAATAAGTGGTGTCATATATAATTTCAGAACTTGGGTCACCAGCATGTAAATAATGCACTGCCGACCACTGACTTACCAGAATCTACAAATATTAAAAACATTGAATATAAATGGAGTACATATCCCAAGATGAATTGAATTGTGGTTCTTGAGTAGCAAGTGGTAATATTATTATACAAATTAATAGAACTAACTTTGCTAAAATCCTATGAACGAAAGGCTGAGTGAGACCTACTGATACTCAATCCTGTGACCTCTAGATTTCAGACAGATTTTTGTAGTTAGGATTATTCAACCCACAGAAATATCCAGCAATCTTACATTCTACATTCAACTGCCTTTAATATCGTCTTGTTATACATCTTCTTTTCTTCCTTCCCCATTCTGCACTAGAATTCGTAACTGCATTTTGAGTCGATTTCTGCCATGGGCTTTACCCCTGACATCTATCAACCTCTCACTGCTGTACATAGATGTATTGCATATTCACATTTTCTTCTTTTCCCCTTGTGACAGGCATGGAGGTGGCAGCTTACCTATGTGACAAGGCCCACTCTGTGTCAGTAGTGGAGCTGGAAGATCTTCCCTTTAAGAAGTTTCTGGGTGAAAAAGTTGGGCGAGCGATCCTGAAGGTACCCTATGGACCCTGAATGTTTCCTTCTAGTGTTTCCAATTTACCATCTAGAGCTGTGTTCTATGATTAGAGCTGTTTCAGACTAACTATGACATAAGAGAGGCAAGATGCCTCTTTCATAAAAATGTATCAATATGTAATACACCACTTTGTCTCACTTCCCCAGTCAAACAGTTTTGCAATAGGTGAACAGAAAATATTGTCTTATTCTCTACCGTAACTTACATTCTTCAAACTTGAATGCTTCCTCTTCACAGTCCTTACACTATTGCATTGTATTTTTGTAGCATTTTTTTAGTATTTATAGAGCACCATATACCCCTGATTGGATCGCAAAGTGTTCCAATTTGCATCGAGTTCCATGGCAACCTTTCTGAATGCATGGAAAATATGTTTTAAAATGCCTTACGTTTGGTGATGTGCTATAAGCATAGTCCACCATCAGTGCTGAGCATAAGTATGAGGTGCACAGAACAGTGTGAGAAAAGGAACAGTCAAGCAGGTAGACACCTACCACTTTAAGTGGGAGTTAATTTATTTTATCTTTATGTGCAGGAAAAGAGCTGGGTTTTAATACTTTCTGAAATTTGTCAATGTAGTGAACTATTCTCAATGTATTTGTGATTGAGCTCTATATCGTAAATGTTTCAATTGGGAAGCAGTTCCTGCCAATTTGAGATTTTTGATAGAAGGAATGGTCAAGATGGAAACTAACCCAAATCAAAAAACTCTAAGATTGTCTGCAGGTAATGAGTGTGTACCAAACGAAGAGCAGCCTTAAGCCATGAATGGTACAATGAGACATGTAGCTTGCTTTGAAAGTGACTCATCTAGCTAAGGTATATTCTTTTTGTCTACATTGTGCAGTAGTAGATAGATTGTGGCTTGTACCCTTTGAGGTAAGCCTGGGTAATGGTCATTCGACATAGGCATCTCATCATTCAAAAGCATTCCCTTGTAGTTTGATTAATTTTGCGTATCTTGATAGCTGAGAGACGAGCACATTCATAATCAATCATCACTTCCTTACTCACTGTGAAGGGTTTGGAGATGGGCCAAGTTATTTTAGCCAGTGACGGTCTGGTGGCAGATAGCACATTTATCAAAAGTTAGAATTTCTGATTTGGTATTTTTAGCTTGAGGTAATTCATTTTTACATTCATAGGCCAACAGCAATGATTGCAGTGGTGGACAATGAAAGACATGTGATTCAAGATCAGATGGATTTACATGGTTTAGTAAAGCTGAGTGTTATAAATGCAATTATAACAACATTGGTTGGAGGAGATGACCCCTGGAAGATGGCTTAGAAAGAGGGGTGATGGAGGATCATTGAGAAACTCCAGTCATTAACAAAAAAGTAGCAGAAAAGCGTAAGTTTTAGTATAAGAGATCTATTATAAGGGAAGTAGGCACTCAATTGAAGGAAAGTGCACTGTAGACCTATAATATTCAGTTCATAGACAAACAGTGGATGATGAAGCACACCAAAGGCTTCAGAAAGGTCTTATTGCAGAGTTTCAACTAGTCCATTTGAATCCACTAGAGTAGTCTTGACTTAGCCCCATTTTTAAATCAGTACAGACTCAATCCTTCAAACTGGGAGGAATTCTGGTTTGATGAAAATGTTGTCTACAAGGAAGGCTGATAGTTGTACGTTGGCAGCCCTTTCTTTCATTTTTCCTAGCAGGGAGTATTAAGGGGGGTACCACTTGGCCAATGGCTGTTTTTAGAACTAATTTGAGGTAGACAGTTCTAAATCCAACTCAAAGTAAACCCAATTTGAGGGAGTTGTTGTTTATAGCTTTGCCTCACATGACTAGAGAGGTATTAGCAATATTGTCCTTGAGTATGTTTGCTGGACATGGTCTGCCAGTGATCCTAAAGTGCCACAGGCTTTTGTGAAGTTGGCAAAGCCATCTGCAGAGCAGCGGTTGAAATAATCTTTGGGCCTGATTAAGAGTTTGGCCAACGGGTTACTCTGTCACAAACATGATGCATATCCCATCCGCCTTATTACGATTCCCATGGGATATAATGGGATTGTAAGTTGGCAGGTGGTATATCTGTCATGTTTGTGACGGAGTAACACATTCCACCAAACTCTAAATCAGGCCCTTTGTCTTTAGAATGGGTGAGAGGTCAGGGTACTGTTTGAGTTCAATTCAAGTCTTCATTTTTCTTGCAGTAACCTATTTTAGAGTTCTTTGGCTTTGAAGATAAAGTGGTATGTTGGGGAGTCACGTATCTCTTGTGAGTGTTTTTTTTGGGATAATGAACTTCAGGCATTCAGGAATTTGGCGATTAACTTTTGGAACTGCTTAGTTAGGCGAGTAGCTTTAGATCTGGACAGAGTATTTAAATCGTTTTTTTCACCTTGGCTATATGAACTCTGGATTAATGTTAAAGTTTCAGTTTGTCAATAAAGTTGCTTGTCTTTTTCCGTTGATCTTTCCGATGTCCTTCTGTTTCATTCGAGAGATTTTAGCCCAAGTGTCATCCAACCTGCTTTGCAATGTTGATCGGAGTTTGTAATGATTTTGATTGGGATGATTGTCTCAGGGATGCATGACAGCTGATATAGAAATGTTGAACTGTAATCATTAGGGTGTTAGGTGAGAAAGAAATAAGTTGAGGGTAGGGGTTGTCAGTCTGTATCATTCATTATAATTTCTTTATCTAAGACTGGGTTTATTATTTGATTCTCATTATATCCATGAATGTATTTATTTCCATTCAAAGCTGGTAAGCCAGAGATTTTAATCATTAAATCGTTGACACCCTAGAGATGTAAATCTCTACTTGGAAATGGTAAATTGCAAAAATGTGGAGAGTTACAGCTAGATGTAGGAATAGATGCACATATGAAAACATATGCACATGTATGTGTACCTTTGTAAATGTGCCCTATAAAATGGGAGGTACTACCAGTCTGGATCCAGTATGTGGCCCACCAAGACGTGCAATTATTTATGACATTTCTCATAATAAAGAAAGGTATAGTCATAGCCACTGGAATTATGCAGCAGGAGAGGGGCACATTATGTGGCAGTGCTGTGTAAATTATGCAGCAAGAAAAGGCAAATTATGCAGTACAATGCAGCACATTTTATAAAAGTATTACTTCATTATTTCATCATTTTTAAACTTAGTAACACTGTCTGAGTATAGGTTGCACCTCATTAGTACCATTTTAATACTTAAATATAGTAATGAGCAACAAAAAGGTGGCGATTCCCTTTCAGAGCATGGTAACAGCAGTCACTGTATTTTTAGTAACTTTTTAACCGTTTTAACTAGAAACAAATTTTGGTCAAAATCTGCAGATTATGTAGCAGATAAAGGATTATGTGGCAAATACAGTAAATCTATAATTATGCAAAAATCGCTGCAGCCTCACAATCACATCATTCCAGTGGCCCTCATTATACCTTTTTCAAAGTTTAAGCATCCATGAGGATCCCCTTCCAACTAGTGTTGTTTTGTGCTACAGGTGGGCTAGAGAAAAAGCTCGTCATCCCTCATTTATTGATCTTTTATTATCATTTTACCAATAGGAAAATTGAAGTAGGGGTAGCGTAGTGCTTAATTTGTGACGGGGCTTGGCACTGGCATTTATTTCTTAACACCAGTACATTTTTATGACATTCCACCACATGGCGGTGCTGTCTGTCTATGTTTTAAACAGAGCGCAGTAGCAGCACCTTCAATAATTCAAAGCACATTAAAAAACATAGTAACAGCGAGGTCAGGCTACTTCTAAAGCTTTGGGTGAACTAAAATAGTCGAAACTGTCAGTTTTGTAGAAGTGTTTAGGTTCCCAGGTAGAATCTACACTGGTGTTTCGCAGCACAGGCAGGAGATGTTGCAAACTGTAAAGGGCTTCTGAGAAATACCTTAAGCCCTGTCACAGATTTTTTTTCTTCTGTTTTTTTACAAATGAAGCACTGTCAGAGGGAACATTCTATTGCTGTCTCACTCCAGCTTTCATGTGCTCACTCACATATTAGATCAGATCTGTTATCTAATTCATTATATCTTGCACCCATTAGAAATTTCACTTATTTACTCTGTTTATTAATTCCTTCACTCGTTGTCTCAGTTTGATCAATCACTCATTCATTCTCCCAGTAATTTACTCACCCTTTTGCCTGTTTGAACAGTCAAACACACAACCCGTCTTATTACCTCATTCATTCTCTTGATTGCCTGTCCGTTCAGTCCTGCACACTAAGCCAGTATCTTAATTAGTACTTCATTCTCTTACTCATTCACTACTACATTCAGCTGCTTGCTCTGTCACGTGCATCGCCACTCCCTAGCTCACAGCTCAGTTATTCTCACTCCTTCAATCAATCAGTCAATCATAGATCTGTAGAGCGTGGCTAATCACCCATAGGGTCTCAAGGTCCTTTTTGTGGGTGTGCTGCTCAGTTGAAGAGCCAGGTCTTGAGGTCCTTCCTGAACTGCTTCAGTGATGTGATCTGCCTGAGCTTGAGAGGTAGCGTGTTCCATGTCCGGGCCGCTGTGTAGGAGAAGGATCTTCCTCCTGATATGTTTTTCCAGATCTTGGGGATGGCTGCAAGGGCGAGCTGGAAGGAGCGTAGATCTCTGTTGGTTACGTAGAAGGCGAGACGGTGGTTGATGTATGCCGGTCCTATGTTGAAAAGTGTATGGATCAGGAGTTTGTATGTGATGCGCTTGTTGACTGGGAGCCAGTGTAGGCCTCTGAGGTGGGAGGAGATGCGGGTGGGTCGGGGGATATCCAGGATCAGTTTGGCTGCTGAATTCTGGACTCTTTGTAGTCTTCATAGAAGTTTCTTGGTGATGCCGGCATATAGTGCATTGCAGTAGTCCAGTTTGCTGGTGACAAGAGTGTTGGTGGCTGTCTTTCTTGTGTCAGAGGGAATCCACTTGAAAATCTTCTGCAGGAGTCGGAGGGTGTGAAAGCATGAGGAAGAGACGGCGTTGACTTGGCAAATCATGGAGAGAGAGTAGTCCAGAATGATGCCCAGGTTGCGTGCATGGTCCGTGGTGGCGGGGCGTTTTCCAGAGTGGTGGGTCACTGGGGATCGTTCCAGGCAAAAGGGGTGGAGCTGATTAAGAGGATCTCTGTCTTGTCCATGTTTAGTTTCAGGCAGCTGGCCTCCATCCAGGCGGCAACTGCTCTCATCCCATTATGGAAATTTCTCTTGGCCTTTGCAGAGTCCTCGGACAGGGAGAGGATAAGTTGGGTGTTGTCCGCGTAGGAGATTATGTTTAGCCCGGGCTGTTTGATGATCTTGGCAAGCGGGCCATGTATATGTTGAAAAGTGTCGGGCTGAATGAAGATCCTTGAGGCACTCTGCAGCATGTGTCTTTTGGTACTGACATGAACGGTGGTAGTCTGACACTCTGTGTTCTTCTGGTGAGGAAGGACCTGATCCAATCCAGTGCTTTATCTCGGATGCGGGTGTTGTGTAGTCTGTCGCAGAGGGTCGAGTGGGAGACGGTGTCAAATGCAGCAGTGAGGTCGAGGAGGATGAGTGCGGCCCTGCCTCTGCGGTCCAGTATGATGCATATGTCGTCTGTGGCTGCTAAGAGTGCAGTTTCATTGTTGTGGTTGCTTCTGAATCCGAATTGGGATGGGTCCAGGCTATGGTGTGTCTCGAGGAATTTGGTGAGTTGCTGGTTGCGGCCTTCTCAGTTACCTTGGCTGGGAAAGGGAGCATAGAGATGGGTCTGTAATTCTTCAGCTCCCTAGGGTCCGAGGTGTGTTTCTTGAGTAGGGGGTTGATTTTGTCATGCTTCCATTCTGAGGGGAAGGTGGAGGTCTCAAAGAATCAGTTGATAGCTCTGCAGAGGTCCGGTGGTATGGTGGCGCTGGCCAAGTTGAAGATATGATGGGGGCATGGATCTGGGGGTGCTCCTGAGTGGATGGAGTTCATCAGTCTTTGGGTGTCCTCTTTGGTGATGGGGTCCAGGAGTTCAGTATCTGGTGAGGTGCTAGGTTTATGGTGGTGAGCAATGCTGGTAGGTTTTGGTTCCTGAAGCCTTCGTAGATGTGCTGGATTTTCGGTGAAAGAAGGTTTCAAGGTCATTGCAGAGGTCTTGGGAGGGAGGGATGGATGAGGTGTCTGTCCTGGGGTTCGTGAACTCTTTGACAATGGCGAAAAGCTCTTTGCTGTTGTGAGTGTTGATATTGAGGCGTGCTTGAATGGCAGCTTTTTTGGTGGCTCTGATGTTCTGGTGGTGCGTGATGACTGCATTCTTGTAGGCTTTCGGTCTTCAGTTGATTAGCTGATCCTCCATTTCCGTTCTAGTTGCCTGCAGAAGCCCTTGGATTGCTGTTGGTCTGCCGTAAACCATTTCGGTGTTTTGCTCCGTTGATATCCTGCTGTTTTCCTGAGGGGAGCTACGTTTTCGGTGCAGCGGTGTAGATTGTGTGCGGCTTCATTGGTGTCCGCTGTGTCTGGTGGGAGGGAGTGGTTGAGAGCATTGGTGAGTTGTGCTTCCGTGACTTTGCCCCAGCATCTGCTGGGGGCAGGGGGTATGGTGGTGTGCGGTGTTCTTTTTGTCAGTAAAGTGGACGCACTTGTGGTTAGTCCAATGGTGTTCAGAGGTGTGAGAGATGGTGATGTTACTTTACTCCTTTACTATTGGTTGTTGCCTCAAGCTTTCATTCACTTGTTAGCTCATGTATTTATTCAGTTATTCATTCTGTTACCCATTTATCCATTCCTTCATCTGTTCATTCAGTCTCTTTAATCCAAACACTGACTTATTTACCTGTTCACTCAGACTTTCGCCCTTACACTTCCTTGCTCACTCATGAGTTAGTTCATTGATGCATTTACTATCATTTATATGCTCCATAACCAATTTCAGTACTCTCTCATTATGTCACCTTATCATCTGGTTACTCAATAATGCATTTATTCTCTTACTCATTCACTCATGCAATTTCTTGTGCAGTATTTCCGCCTCATTTCCTCATTGTCTCATTCAATACTCATCAGTTGTTTCACCTTTTAATTGTTACTTAATAATGTAGTTATTCTCGCAACAATTCACTTATTCACATAGTTTGTGGGTCAGGATTTTTGCATCGTTCGCATACTTATTTACTTTCAAAATCTCTAATGGCATCATGTTTTCATTGAGTTAATAATACGTTTATTCTCTTACATCATTCACTCACTAATACAATTTCTGGTCCCGGACGTTTGCCTCGTTCTCTCATTTGTCTACTGTGGTACTCACTCATATAATGTCTGCTTAACACCCCTTGCTTGGCTCCCGATCAGGATAATGCAGCACGCGCAGGGCCGGGCTCATGTCCAGATATCGCGGACTGCAGATCTCACTTCCTGTTTGTTCTCTTTTGGAACAGCTCTTTGAAAGCAAGAGGGTGAAGTTCTACCTGCAGACGGAGGTGTCCGAGTTGCGGGAACAGGAGGGCAAGGTAAGGCTTTGTCTTTCGCTGTGCGCTTATCAGTAAATACCGCCTGGGAATTCCCACACAGCGACATACAAATGCTGCAGCATTCAGTATGTCACCCTGAGCGTGGAATTCACGTGGTATTCCGAGTTGAAGTGCTTGGAATGAAGAACTGTGGAAATCTCTGATACCAAGCTTTTTTTAGTTGACCAACTCTCCAGGCTCTCTGTGACCATCAGACCGCCATTATTTACACCCACTGACTCAAACTGGACATCCACATCAGGGTCAGGTGGACCTATGTTTTACTTCTGGTGGTTTACTTCAGGAGCTTCCTATTAGTGCCCAGCCCCTAATGTGTTGAACTTCAACCCTGGGTGTAGTAGAGTGGATTTTAGGATATATCTTGAAGGCACCATCAGGAAACCTCAAGGTATTAACTCTGAAGCTGTCAGCTTTACAGTTCACCATGGTGACAGAGTACAACTGGTTCAATGGGACTTCTTTTTATACTTTGCCCTAACAGGACACAGGCTTGTCACCCAGCAGTGCATCTCTACCAAGGGTAACAAAAAAGGATTCATTTTTGGGGATGTAAACATGACCTTAAGAGTTTGGCTTTCTACAGTTAAGAACAATTGTGGACAAGATAAAAAAAACTTACTATATCTGAAGAAAGTAGAATGTGATAATATTCAGTGCTGGTACTGACTATTGCAGTTCCCTATGAACTGTTTTTTAGGACCGCTTGCTTAAACATCATGACGTGGCACTGTATTCCTCAGTGCAACTGGTCTGAACAGATTGATCGTTGTGTCTGGGGCATGGACCGCCCCTTCCTGACTATCTCTGAAGCTGAGCGGCCCCTCAAAGTGGCTTACTTGAACATTTAAGGCCTACACCAATCATGTCCTGATTCTCTCAGGGAGCACTCTCACCTTGGGTTCCATGGCAGAATTTATGTTCTACGGAAGAGATGCTTCTTTCAGTTCCCGCCTCAAAATCATCTTCTGAGGGTTATTCTTCCAAACCTCAAGAGTTCCTATTGCAAATCCATCAAAGAGAAAAGTACATTTAAATTAGGCTGGCCAGTTTACAAAGTCAATCTTCTGGAGAAGCTACCTTCCACGCCAAGCTACTCACCATCTCAGGTGGGCAAACAGGACTCGGCAGCAGGAACTTCAAAGTTTAGAAGTATTCAGGCTCAAAATCAGTCCTCCTTTAGACCTGCTGATACTCCTGAGGTATTTCTGCTGATTGATTTGTGAAACAAACTTCCACTAATGTCTTTCTGTAGGCATTAAAAAAAGCCCACTTCATATTGCGCCGGAACTAACAATGACCCTGGTTTCCCTTCCCTTCATGCGTCCCGAGCAATCAGTCTGAGTAGTTACATTTCAAATGTGTAATTCTGTGCTGTAGCGTAACGCTCTAATACTCCAGTTAGTAGAGAGCTGCAATATAAAAACATTAAATAACTAAATATAAAATAGTGGCTACACTACCAGAAGCTGGCACACTAGCAGGCAGTGTGAACAGAAAATGGTTATTGAATACGCAGTACAGACATTTGGTGAACAATTACAATGCAGACACAGTGGCATAGAAGTAGACACTTCAGACAGAATGTATGCATGAGCAGCGGCACAACACATGCAGGTACATTAGCAGGCACTCGAACCGCAGTCTAGGAACTGATCAGGCAATGAAGATGGAAGGTAACACAAGCAAGCACTGCAGTCAGAATTTGTTATTTTAAAAGGCAAGCAAATGGTCAGTTTAGTTTGTCAGGCACTCCAGAAAAACAAGCACAGTCCAGGCCTTAGTAAAAGATGCTATTCACTGAGTGAAGATCCAGGTAGCAAAATTACTAGTGAGTGAATTTGGTTACAGTGGTTTGTTTATTGCGGTTTGTAATGTTTTCTTTTTTTTTCTTCCAGTTGAAAGAGGTTGTGCTTAAAAGTGGAAAAGTACTTCGGGCAGATGTATGTGTCATCGGCATAGGTGAGTGAGACAAAGGCTGGCATTTTGCAATTAAAGAACCTGCATAGTGTGAACATTCATAGTTTACCACAAATTAAGGAAACCGTCTTAAACCTATGTTATGTTTTTTTTAATGATCTCTATTGAAGTTTCACAGTATACAACTGACGATGGTAGTAATCATCAAGGTTAATTTGCAACTCTAGTGCTTAAATTGCAATAAGACCATGTAAACAGTCCCCAACTACCCTCCACCCCCTCTCTTGCACAAAGCGTCATAGACATTTTAGCGAATCATAGTTGCATAAAGGTAAATCAGTCATTGGCATCAAAGTACATAGAGGACCCAGTACCCACCCCTACTCTCACACAGTCGGTTCCTCAGGTGCTACATCTGTAAGGGTTTCTTTTAAATCAGACATGGCCGCCCACGTCCTTAAGTCATCTTCCAGTTTTTCATCTTTACGGACGTTTCGTCCAGATTTCCCCAGCAGTTTCCCACTCGGAGAGATGCCTGAGACAATCTACATACCGTGGGAGCTCCACCCCATTTTATAGCTATCTGCCATTTTGCTAATAACAAGCCAAGCAGGACACAATTCCTGCTAAGATGCTTATTGGAGGGGGATGGGGAGGGAATCAGTCCCAATAACACCTGTCGCCCTCCAGTTGTATGTGCCTACCAGTAGCCCTGTTCAGGTTGTCTAACACCGTCTGCCAGCCACACAAGACCACACCAAATGTATAAAGTCTGCCGCTAGCCTTCCGCAGCGGGGGCAAGTATCTGAGCAGTGTATACAGCATGCAATGCTTGTGGGGAGAGATATGTTTGGTGGACATAGTAATATTGGATCAATTTAAATCTGGCATTGGAGCTGACGCTCATGTATCCGTACCCAGTCTTTCTCCAAGAATGGGTCATCTAGTACTCCATCCCATTTGGGAAGGGGTGTTCCCGGGAGGTCTCTGCGTAGCGATCTATAAATATGAGAAAGCAATGCCCCCCTGCTATATCCAAAAGTGTTACCAGGGTGTTGGAGTATGCTGGGGCATCTGGGAATGCTGGCCAGAGCTCACACGCTGTAGCAGAGATCTTAGCATATTAAAATACTGTCCCACTCCCAGAGCAAAGGTTTCCATGGCCCGTCCCTTGTGACAAATCGCCCCCCAGGATACAGGCTGCCTAAAGTGTTGCAGCCTCCGTCTTTCAACCTCTGCACCGACATGGACTCTGCTATCTTCAGGAACGGCTGTTGTGTTCACAGTGGCAGGTTCAGGGCATAAGGTGCACAATGAAGCACCCTTCTGACCGCCGCTTCCCACACCTCAGACACTTGTTGTATGAGATAAGGCGTATCCCGAGACCCACTTATTAGCAACACGGGCAATGCACTCTCAGAATGAGAGCGCAGCAGAAGGATCTTATCCCATGTGTCCTCAGGGTCGAGCCAGTGAATTGCGTATTGCAAATGTTCTGCCATGTAATAGATTTCCACGTTGGGAACCTTCAAACGTCCAAGGCTCCACGTTCTTTTCAAAGTGGATAACCCTGCATGTTTCCGTTTATTGGCCTAGAGCAGATCTACTATGAGGCCATCAGTAGATTTAAAATAGTGCCTAGAGATTGAGTATAGAGTGCCTTGGAGCACGTAGAGATATCTAGGAAGCATTATCATTTTTACCATAGCGTTCTCCCCATGGTTCTCCCATGGATCCCTACAAAACCTTATAGATGTACACAGTCATCTACCACTTTCCCAATATTAAGCTCCAAGAAGGATTTTTCGGTATGCACCAGTCAAATCCGTAGACAGCGGACAACATCCAACTCCCAAGGAAGCCCTGCATTCAGGAGCGTCTCAATCAATATTCCAGCAAAGGACCTTGGAACAATTTAGATTTTGTCGGGTTCACACAGAGCCCAGTAATTTCCCAGAACTCCTGCTTCACATTCATATATATCTGGGCATCGCCAGCTTGAAGGGAGACCACATGAGAGGTCCCCACCACTGTATTCCCCCAGGGGCCCATCATTCTGCACAATCTCTCAGCAATCTGCTCCATCGCGAACAGGAGCAGTGACAGAGGGCATCACTGCCTGATCCCTCAATGCAGGCTGAATACGTCTTAATCTTCTCCTCCCAAGCTCACTCTAGCACAAAGGGCAGCGTAAAGCAGCTGAACCCATTGTATGTATTTAGGACCCATCCCTGCTTTCCTCCACACGTGCCAGAGGTAGCTCCAGTCTATGGAGTCGAATGCTTGTTCGATATTTAACAATCTTAAGTCATAGGCATCATTAAGCAGATGTGGGGCATGACATACATTTAAGAGCTATCTTAGGTTATGCAGAGTAATTCTCTTTGGGATGAATCACAAGTGATCTTGTGTGGATGAGGGACGGGAGACAGGGGAAGAGGCATGCCACTAGTATACCACTGAGGAGTTTAACATTGACATTTAAGAGGGAAATAGGTCTGTATGCGGAGGCTACTCTTGGGTCCATGCCTGTCTTTTGTACCATCACTATTAGGGCTTCTCACATTGTGTATGTGAGGCTACTCTTCTGGAAAGCCTC
Organism: Pleurodeles waltl; assembly: GCF_031143425.1. NCBI lineage: Eukaryota > Metazoa > Chordata > Amphibia > Caudata > Salamandridae > Pleurodeles > Pleurodeles waltl. Next base: position 737,639,987 of record NC_090450.1, on the reverse strand, counting down.
TTTGAGGCGTTTATCAGCTACTGTATCTTCGTACCTACGGTATAACTCTTTGGAAAGACCATTTCTTCCTGTTGTTTTTGCCATTTGTAACCCTCAAACCGTTGAGAGAATTTCCTTGCTTTTGATAGACCTATCTAACAAGTTGCGGTCATCTAAGTTGAGGTGTGGTAGTGGGATTTCTTCCAAGTAGTCCTCAGAGCAACCTGCTTGACATGCCTCCTGACTAGCACAGGTTTTACCTAAATGAGATTGAAATACCCCATGAATGGCCCACTGCGTACACACCAGGTATCCTGTGTGATCGCGTATCGTCAGGATCGGAGTTCAGGGCTAGCATCGCTCCAGTTGTATTGCCTTCTGCGTGTAGCCATTGGTGATACGCAGTGTATATATGCTTCTTGAGTCTATACCAATCATTCAGTAAAACTTTGTGGGTCTCACACCAGTCCACCAACCTGTCGGGTTGTAAATGAAGCACTATCTCAATGACTCCTACGTCTTTCTTGCATGTTTGGATATCCCTTTCCAGTTGTTGTTTGACCCCATAGGTTGTCTTGAGGCATACCCTTCGGAGAACTTCATCGCCTCCCAGTCCATGGCCCTACTCCCTGAAGTACCTCAGTTCTCTGGAAAGTAGTGTGTTAATGTGTTGCTGACCGTTGCCTCAAATAAAGGGTCCGTCAGCGCCGCTGCTCTCAAGCACCAAAGCAGTATCACTGGGAATCTGCGCTCCCTTCCTAAACTCAGAAGAACAGAAGAACAGGGGAGTAGTCTGATAGATGGCGCACCAGGTACAAGATCTCCAAGACTATTTGTGGCATATCACTGGAGGCCAGACAATATTCCAACCAACTATGGTTCCCCACTGTGTGCGTATGACAGGAGAACACCTTTTCTGTCCCTTCATATGTCGAAAAGGCACAATTCTTGCATCATGTCATGCAATGCTCTGGACAGATGGGGTATAGTATGAAGTCTGAGTGGGTCTTGGTGCACGTACCATTTAGGACACAGTTACAGTCTCCTGCCATAATAATGTCAGCACCGAGATAGGGCGAGGCAGCCACTGTGACCCTCAAATAAAAGTCGGGCTGTCATTATTTGGTGAGCAAACTTTCACCAGACAGACTTCCTGGCCATCTAGGGCTCCATGTAGTATTACGTACCTGCACTATGGGTCTAGAACAAGACCACTGTGGTTAAATGGTACACCCGGGCCACCAATATCAGCATATCAGCACACCTCAGGCATAACCAGAATATGAGGTGACATACAGTTATCTCCTCCATCGTTTCTGGAGGTGAGGAATGCAATCCCCCCCATACATATGTTTCTTGTAAAAATGCAATAAACACATTATAACATTTCAGATACGCATATACTTTCCTACACTTCTCAAATTGGCCATTCCAAGACAGAAGTTTAGATATGCAGCCAGCCATCTGTAGGTATTAGTAGCTCCTCTCACCATTCTAGCCAGGAGGCCTTTGTCACCAGCACGCCTCCAAGAAGGCAAGCTGGGATTAGCAGCTTGAACCAATGTGTACAAGAACAGCATGTAGTTCCTCAATCATTTGAACCTTTAGAAGGGTATGTTATGCAGGTTTGTAGAGCACACTATCCACCGCAAAGGTATCCTGGTGCTGTGAAGGTGTGAGTCTAGCCACACCTAGGGCATAGTGAGACTCATCGAAAAGCCAGGTCTTCAGCTTCTTGTGGAATTCATTAAGTGAGGAGGAGGCCCTTATCTGTAGCAGAAGGTCATTCATGCTTTTGGTGTGATGTATGAGAAGGTTTGACTGCTGGATCTGGTTTTCAGTATGCATGAAATTTGTGCAAGTAGTGGTCCAGACAAGCGGGGTGTCTGGAAGGTTAGTGAAAGCAGATGCAAGTGTTGAGGTATGCTGAGCCAGTGATATGTAGTGCTTTGAAGGTGTGGGTGAGGACTTTGAATTGTGCTTGTTTGTGAATAGGAAGCCACTGGAACTCTTTCAGGTGTGGTGTGATGTGAGTGAAGTGTCGGAGGTTGAGAGTGATTCTGGCCACTGAGTTCTGAATGTTCTGCAGCCTTTCAGTGAGTTTTTTTGATGTTACTAGCATAGACAGCATTCCTGTAGTCCAGCTTGCTTGTGACCACGGTGTGTGTGTCATTTTTTCAGGGGCTGATTGGGAGCCATTAAAAACATTTCCTCAGCATCTTCAGGATATGGAAGCATAAGGTGGTGATGGCATTGACTTGGGAGGTCATGTTGAGTTTTCTGTCAATGATGATCCCAAGAAACATGATGGGGTAGGTGTTGGTTCTAGCTCCAGGTGGAATCCCACGGTGATGTGTTCTCCCTAAAGATCACAATTTTGGTTGTGTCGGTATTTAAATTTAGACAGTTGGACTTCATCCAGTGGGTGAATTCAGTCATTCAGCGATTGAGTTTTATTCAGGTACTGGGTGTCTTGTCCATGAGGGAGAGAATGATGTGTGAGTCATTGACATAGGTGAGGACGTTTAGGTTGTGAAAGCAGGTGATGCTGGCTAGAGGGATCATGTATGTGTGGAAGAGGGTTAGACTCATGGAGGATCTTTGCAGAACTCTAGAGATGAGGTCATGGGCGTCCGAGGTTTAAGATGCCAGACTGACTGTCTAGGTCCTTCCAGCCAGGAAAGAGCAGGTCCATCAGATCACATGTCCTTAGATTCCAATGTCATGTAGGCATTGGATGAGGATGGGATGGGAGACTAGGTCAAATGCTGTGAAAAGGTCCAGGAGGATGATGGCCGTATTGCCTCCATTGTCCAAGGTCATGTAGATGACAACCATGGCCACAATGCGAGCAGTTTCCATGTTGTGGTTGGGTCTTAAACTAGAATGAATGGTGTTGAGGACTTGGTGATCATTGAGGTATTCGGTGAGGTGTCTGTTGATGATTTTCTCTAAGACCATGGCCAGGAATGATAGCAGGGAGATAAGTCTGTTGTTGGCGAGTGTTGAAGGGTCCATAGAGGTGTTGCATGTTTCCAGGCATCTGGGAAGGGTGCAGAAGAGGTGGAGTCATTCAGAATGTGTGTGAGCAAGGTGGTTGGCAGGGTCTGTCAGGTCCAGTTGCAGGCTGAAGTTGCTGTAAACAACAGTGATTTTGTTGCTGAAGAATTAAAAGAGATTGTTGCAGAGGTCCTGCGAGGGGGTGATCAAGTTCGAGGTGGCACATGGTGAGGTAAAATCTTCCACAATGGAAAAGACTTCTTTGCTTCTCTTGGTGCTAGCATCGATGCAGCCTGCAAGAGAGGCACGTTTGGTAGTCTAAATCATTTGGTGTTAGCGTCTTAGGGCAGATTTGAATGTGCTCCTGTGTGCATTGTCCTTGCTTATTCTCTGTATATGCTCCAGTTGTTTGCAGTGGGTGATTCATCAGTTTGAATTCTTCCGTGTACCAACTGGCCTGGGATCTGTATCTTGTATTGCTATCTTCTATGGGGGAGAGGAGGTCGGTGCAGGAGGTGATCCCTTTTTTTAAATTCTTGATGGCTTTGGGGAAGCTGTTGCTCTGTTTGGGCCGAGAGGTGTTGAGAGTGTTGTTCCATTCCTTGTCAGTGATACTGTTCAAGTTTAAGTGAGCTGGTCTTACGGTGATTCATGTGCTTTGAACCATGATAAGGATGTTGAACTTGACAAGGGTGTGATCTGTTCAGGGGACTGGTGTTCTTGTTGCCCCAGATGTTGTACAAGATGGTGAAAATAAGGTCCAGGTGGTGTCTGGCAATAGGGGGAGGTCCCTTTACTCACTGGATGAGGCCCAGGCTTCCAAGGTCTTCAATGAGTGCTGTTGAGTTGGAGTTGGCGTGGCTTTCCAGGTGGAACTTCAGGTCTCCAAGTAGGATGTAATTGCTAGCATCAACGGTGGTTAGTGCAAGAAACTCTGTGATGGTGTCAGTGAATCTTGTGGGAGGTCCTTGTGGTCTGTAAATGGGAGTGCCGCTTAGGGTGATGTTGACTGTGATGTGGAGCGGTAGGTGTTCCATGTTGGAGAATGACCTATCCATGGATTTGGTGCTGCTGAAGGTGTTCTCGTAGATGATGGTGATTCCATCCCTGGGCTTGTGAAGTCTGTTTTGCATGACAATCTTGTAACCAGGGGTTGCCTGTAGCAATGTCAGGTGCTGATGCAGACATCAGCCAGGTTTCTATGAGAAAAAGTAGGTTCAGGGCATTGTTGTACAGCCGGTCCCAAATATCAGTGGTGTATTTGGTGAGTGAGTGGCTGCTGAGGAGCATTCCGTGACTGTAGAGTGTTGTGTGAGTGGTTGCAGGAGTGTGTTAGTATGAGAGAGTGGAGTGTTGGATGCTGTTGGTGAGGTGAGTGTTGGGTGTGGGTAAGTGCATGAAAATTTGCAGGAAGCACAGAAGCATGCCCCTTCGATGTTGTGTGGTGTGAGAAAGGCAGCAGAATGTGGAGCGGTGCAGAGGGTCACAGTGTGGTAGCGGAGGGAGGGGGAGCCCCAGGGTTTCTGGCACTGGGTGAGGTCCAGGTGCAGATTGATGTGCCTTTGATGCGTCAGCGATGTGTCCGCTGCGCATGTCTGGTGTACGTCCATTCTCCGGCAGTCATAAAGTAGGTCCTGGTACAGGAGAGGAGAGTAGTGATGCCGCTGCAGATGGATAATGGGAAATCCAGTGATGTCACTTCCTGTGGATGGGAAATCCAGTTATGGCATTTTCTGTGCAGAGTAATGATGATGGAAATGAATCCTTCTTGCTTGGCTTCTTCTTTCAAAGACAGTTTTGGTGAGAAACTAGTGATGTCACTTCCTGTGCAGGTGGATGATGGGAAATCCAGAGATGTCACTTTCTTTGCAGATGGATGATGGGAAATCAAGTGATGTAATTTCCTGTGCAGATGGATGATAGGAAATCCAGTGACGCCACTTTCCCTGACTCAAGAGACATTTGTGAAGCATGAGCCATGAAGAAGTTATCCTTTGTTGTGATGTTTCAAAGATCCCACTGGGGTGCCATGAAGCATCAAAAAGGTTATGCAAGGCTAGGGAGTCAGTAGATGAAAGCAGTCAGTGGCATGCATACACATTGAGAGTAGTGAAAAACTCACTGATGGTGTGTGGGTGGGTCTGGGCAATTGGTAGCCCAGACATGCCATAGGAACAGCCCTGCTCAGCCTCAGAAAGCGTATGGTGTGCCAGTATGGCTAACTGCACACAAGATGGTGTTGTTGGTAGTGGGTGAGTACTCAATACACAATCAAAGTTAGAGCAAATCAAGGAGTTAGTGTGATCTGAGAAAAAAGTGTTCAAGAATTGCTGCATTGCCACTGGTAGTAAACAGGCCACAACAATGCCTTTTCATCACACTTGGAGCTGTACAAATAAGAACATGTAGTGCAGGATACAACGTGTAATATGTTTAACAAATGAAATACAAGATCAGGGCACCAAAGTTTTTTTTAAGCCCACTGTTGTTGCTGCAGAATGCCAGGATTGCTAAATGCCAAACAGCTTACAGCCAGATTTAAAGTTTGGTGAACAGGGTACTCTGTCACAAATGAGACGGTGTACCATGTCCATCAAACCCTCAGTCTGCCCGTCTTACTTAGAGTCAGCTGGACCATAACATTTTCATTGGCTGTGCCCCCGTTGGCTCCATCAAGGGAATCTGACCATCTGCTTTATTTTTTGTCCATTGCAGGGAAAACCTGGTGGCGACAAACAGAATAATAAAAATGATGATCCCACACCCAGGGAAAAAAATCTTTGGGTGTTGGTGGTCATTAGTTATTTCTTTTTCAAACCGTTTAGTGAATGGCCTTAAAAACTGACAGCCGCCCATCAAACGTTTGGTATCTTAAGAGGAACTGCTGTGATGGCAGTTCTGCTAAAAGTACAACGATCACCGCTGGGCTTGCTGTGATTTGCAAATGTGTTAGTCCTAGATCCACTATGCCAGAGGGAGTAATGTCCTCCGCTACCCTGATGGACAAAGTACATTCCACCAAACAATAAATCAGGTTTTATGTCTCCATTCCACCTCCTGCCTCTTTCTTGCACCACCCTAAATTTCTCTTTATTGCCCTTTTGCCTTATAAGATTTTCTTTGGGGGGCAGAGAGGAGACAGGGGCTACAAGCCCACAACTGTGTCGCTGAGGTAATTTTCCATGGGTGTCCCATGGTCCGTCTTACTATATGGCTCTGCAAGCTGGGCCAAGTGCAGTCCTTTCTGGACTTGCCTCTCAGGGTTGAGAGTGCGAGCAGTCAAAGGCTTCACAGGTAGGTAGTGTGCAGGACTAGAGCTCAGAACTCAGCCGTCAATCAGTAAGCACAATAAAGTAGACCATTTGTGGAATGGGGATGGAAGATGCTTTATGACAGGTGTATACAAGATGTTTTAGAGGGTATGGATGGAAGGCTTTGTTCAATGTAAATCAAAGGTATTTTATAACACATGAACATAAGGTGTTTTAGAGGATGTGAACAGAAATAGTTTTTGGGATTTTGAATGGAAGGTCTATCCTAGAATGAGAATAGCAGATGCTTTACGACAGATGAATACAAGGTGTTTTGAGGATATGGATAGAAGGTGAGTTTTGGAATGTGAATAGATGGCCTTTTGGAGAGTGCAAAATATAAGGTACTGGCACGTGAATGCATTGTGTTTTAGCGGATGTGGACAGAAGGTGTTTTTTGGAATGTGGAACAGGAACACAGCAACTAGAGCCGCTGTAGGTGTTTCAGGAGCCCAGACCTGAAGCCAGCTAAGAAAGAGAAATATCTCCTTTCTCAGTACAAATGTAAACAATTTACTTACATTTTTGAGGACATTGCATCATAATGAACCTCATTTCCACATGAAAAATATATTGGACTACCATCTGATCCACCCCTCCCCTCCAAAATCACAGGCTACCACTTGAAGCTTTTTGCATGTTTTCTGCACACACTCATTCAGCAACACCAGGATTTAGGAAACCCCTATAATTTTAATGAACTGATGCCACGGCCAACACCTTCAGCCAGAAGGTTGTTACAGCACTACTGCTGTTCCAGAAGGCAAAGCAAATGTATGTGTTAACTACAAAGTGGAAAGAGAGTGGTACCATTGTGAAGGTAAACGTTGATCAAACCGGAAGTATCAAAATGTATTAAATCAATTTGTTGGTAACTAAACATAAGAATTCCATTCTTCTTTCTTTGTCAGGTGCAAGTCCAACGACGGCTTTTTTGAAGCAGAGCGGCATTACCATCGATACCAGGGGCTTCATTCCAGTGAACAAGGTATGAGCTTAGACCATATGGCTACTTCGTTGACATGAGCCCTTTCGAGTCCCACGGTGTTAGCCCTGGACCTTGAGCATGAATGTACGTCTGCCTCATGAGCTGGTGTCAATGCTTTGACTTGCTATATAGGACAAATGGACCCTGGTGTCTAGTCATGCTTCTGGCGCCAGGTGTGCAAAGGCTATACTGGTGAACACTAAATGTAGCCAGTTAACCTTATCCAAGTCTGTGGGGCTGGTGCTGATGGGGGTATCTTGAGTGTGGCTGTAGTTGTGGTATTATTTGTATCAGGATTACAAATAACTAGCAGAGCAGCCAGTGCGGCCTTGCTTGTATAAGGTTGCCAGATCATTAGTAAGGGAAACTGATTAAGTCTTTATCTGTAGTAGGATCTAAAGCTAGTGAGTGAACTATTGTTGCCCTTGATTGTAGGATAATTCATATTGCTAACAGGGCACTGTTACACTTTGCGTCTGTAGGAGGATTGTGTATCACTAACAGTGGATACTGCTGTTATTGTCGCGAGTACGGAGGTTCCATATCACTGGCAGGGGCACGCTTGTAGCTTTGTCAGCAGGTAGATCCCTTTTCCCTAAAAAAGGGCACTAATTCAGCTCTCTGCAACAGGAGGATTCCCTATAACTAACAAGGGCATCGATGTAGCCCTCTTCCACAGAAGGATGTAACTAAATATTTGGCAGGGGTCTTTATCGCAGCCTACGTTTCTAGGAAGATTAGGGCACCACAACAACCTCTGCCTATGGGCTGGTTCATATCAGTAGCATCAGGTCCTGCTGAAGTCCTTCCCACTAGTGGCAAACACCCCTGCAATCTACATCTGAAGTAGGATTCTGTATCTTTAGTGGGACCACCATAGAAATGTACTCCTATGAAGCCTTCTGTTTAAGAAAGGGGGCATAATTCCATCCCAGAGAACTGCAAGGGAATTTTAAATTACTGAGAAGAGGTCACAGCCTGACCCCACTCATGCAGAAGGATACAAAATTATTTGAAGGTGACAATCACCCAATTCTACAAAAACGGGAACACTGCATCACAAGGAGACAATTTATTTAGCCCTCGCCTACATTAGGATTTGATATAAGTAGAGGATAACATAGAATAGCCCATCTCTGAAGAAGCAAACATCACCCCTTATTGCCGAAAATGTCTAACACCCATGGAACTAAGAGAACACTACCTAACCGAGAGAGGACAGTGTCCACCCCATTAAGTGTGTCAGGAATGATTCCACATCAAACATGAGATCTGGTCTTACTGTGTGAAGACAAAAAAAGCAAAATTCCAAATAGTACAAGAGAAGCCCGATGCAGGTCCAAATCTTGTCATAGAGAGCATGTTGTTTATTGGCTTGGTATATTTAAAAAAGCACAGGCTTGGAATTTCTAGACGATTATCGTCTTCAGTTGAATATGAGTATTTAGATTACTGACTTCTTGTGACATAGGCCCTCATTCTGACCCTGGCGGTCTTTGACCGCCAGGGCGGAGGACCGCGGGAGCACCGCCGACAAGCCGGCGGTGCTTCAATGGGGATTCCGACCGCGGCGGTAAAGCCGCGGTCGGACCGGCACCACTGGCGCCAGTGTACCGCGGCCCCATTGAATCCTCCGCGGCGGCGCAGCTTGCTGCACCGCCGCGGGGATTCTGACCCCCCCTACCGCCATCCAGATCCCGGCGGTCGGACCGCCGAGATCCGGATGGCGGTAGGGGGGGTCGCGGGGCCCCTGGGGGCCCCTGCAGTGCCCATGCCACTGGCATGGGCATTGCAGGGGCCCCCGTAAGAGGGCCCCTACATGTATTTCACTGTCTGCTGTGCAGACAGTGAAATACGCGACGGGTGCAACTGCACCCGTCGCACAGCTTCCACTCCGCCGGCTCGATTCCGAGCCGGCTTCATCGTGGAAGCCTCTTTCCCGCTGGGCTGGCTGGCGGTCTGAAGGAGACCGCCCGCCAGCCCAGCGGGAAAGTCAGAATTACCGCCGCGGTCTTTCGACCGCGGAACGGTAACCTGACGGCGGGACTTTGGCGGGCGGCCTCCGCCGCCCGCCAAGGTCAGAATGAGGGCCATAATTTGGTTAAATGTAGAGTTGATGCCTTCCGTTGATGCTTGTGGTCGGCAGTGGTTCTGACTCACTATTTTTCCAGATGATGCAGACAAACAGCCCTGGGGTGTTTGCAGCTGGCGATGTGGTCACTTTCCCTCTTGCTTTTCGGAATAACAAGAAAGTGAACGTGCCTCACTGGCAAATGGCACACATGCAAGGTGGGTGCATCTTACAATCTCTTTTTAGAACATGTTTTCTAAGCAAGTGTACAAGAGGGCCATAAAACATGAGCATGAAAGAAATTCAGTGGGGTGGCAAGCCTGAAGTGTAAACTTACATATGGTATTTGTATAGTTTTTGTAAATCTGACTTTACTTTAGGGACAAATGGTGCTAGGTTGATAATGTGTTGTTAGAAAAGGGGTTAGCCATTATTTCCCGAGCAGATACAATCTGCCAGGAGTTTTTAGTAAATATAACTTACATTCTTGGACTTACAACCACATCTAGAATATGGGCATCTCAAATCAGTTTCACAAAATCAAAATTCAGTATGTCAATAGTACACACTGTGAATGCATTGTGGAATTTGATTAAGAGGTTGAACACGATCTGCATGTGAAAAAACAATTAATTATATAAAAGTATACGAACAATTGTTACGATCAAGTCACACAGACAAAATAAAAAACTTCTAGAGCTGTTCTTGGTGCAGATGATACAGTGGCAGTGGTGCACCTAGAAAAGAAAAGGGGTTCTCAACAGGGATATATTACAAAACAGAATCCATTGTTAGGCAGAACAACAGTGATGCTTACTATTGGTTACATTAATAATTTACTCAAAACTTAATTTGTGCAGATTAAGCTCTAGGTGTCACAAATAACACATACCAATAGTTAGGCAAGGGGATACCAGATTCTCAAAAGAAATTACTATGACCTTTATTGCACTCATAATATTTTGCATTTCTAATTCATTGAGTGTCTTTGTGCGGTTCGTTTTAATAAAACTGGGGTGAAAACATGAAAATGTAATGTTCAAAGTCCACCCAGAGGTAGTTCCATTGTTCTGAGATTTTGCCAAAATAAAAGACCGTTCTCTTAATTATCAGTCTATGAATTCAATTAGAATCAATACAACTGTTCTGTGTAATAAAGGAAATAGGAACTCCTGAAATTATACTGGGCGATGCATCTCTTCTGTTTGAGTTGTGCCTCTTAAGGACAAACCACAAGGACTTGAAATCTTTCAAGGTATCTATAAAAACATATATATTTGTTATCAAACTACTCCTCCTAAATCCTCTTATAAACAACTACACTTATAATCTGTGACCAGATTGTTATATGGTTTTGCTTAAGCAAACATGTAATGCCTGCTATAGGGTCAGATTACCATTATACATCCAAGACATCCCACTGCTCACATGTAACACATAACAAAGTGACATGGCCCCTCATTGTGCACACATCTGAAGGGTCCTGCTGATCTCATATATCACATGACATAATTGTTTATGGCTAATCAAGAATTGATGACATTTTATACTTAGCGCAGAAACATTTGCTGTCAAAATCGTTTTATGTTTACATTTAAAGAAAACTCAACTCATTTTAGTGTGAGTAAGGGCAATTTATTGCCATGAGGGACTCCATAAGTGCTCAATGGACAACACCTGCCTAGCCAATAATCAGTAAACTACAGGTTATAAAATGGCTGTGTGAGGCATCAAGCTGGAAAAGCGATAATTCACCAATCAGTAGGAGTAATGTCAGCAGATCAACATGGTCAAACCATTGGATTCTCTTGTCTGAAATTGTTAACAAAAAAATAATGTCACGCCTGTGTGACAGGAACTTTCATGTGACTAATCTTGCAGTGACTTGATACTGCATTACTACGCACATCTCTCTTACCGATCAGTAGTCAATAATGTAAGTTGCGTTACTGCATGTTGATGGAATTGGCGTCTGTCGCCCGCCATGTTATACCATAGCTACACCATTTTATGGTAACCTGGTTCATGTAACAGTCAGAGACAGAGGTGCACAGCACTGAGATGGTCATTAGTTGCTTGATAAGAAAAGTAATGTAGTCAGTCTGATGAGGGTTCCTTCTCTGGGTTCATCATTCAGCAGCCTTTGACATCATTGATCATGAAGTCTTAATCTCAAGACTCAGGGGCATCGGTGTTCATGGTTCAGCACTGTCCTGGTTTGAAGATATTCTATCCTCAACATGCCAGCAAGTGCCCGTTCCTCCTTTTTCGTCTTCATTATGCCTTCTGGTGTGCAGCCTTCCCAGGGCTACATTCTGCCACCTTTTCTTTTCAACTTATTTGTCTCTCCTTTGTTAAACCTTATGTAGTCTGACTTCTCTTATTTCATGTAGTCTGACAACACGCAGATTGTATTTACAATCTCTGAAGTTGTGATACTTATGTCATCAACTTTCACAATGGCACATGCCATTAACAACAAACTGGATGTGCCAAAATTGCATGAAACGGAATGGTGACAGAACACAAATACTACATCCATTAGTTCAGACACTGTTCTGGCAGGTACTTTTCTTGTCACAGTCTTTTGAAGATTAACCTACGCCCGCTGACTGTGAAAAAACTCAGGGATGCAAATAGATTCATGACTGATTTTGGTTTCATGGGTTAAGCCTTTTGTTAGTTCTTGTTTTTTCAACTTCGTCTGCTAAGAAGAATATTGTATTTCTTATCCTTTGCCCATAAAAAATTGATAATTAATGTTTTTATAGATTCTCAGATTGATTACTTCTGTACAGTTTTTCTAGACCTACCCAACGCTTCTTTACAAAGGTCACAGCTGGTAGAAAATGCAGCCACCAGATTATTACTGGGGTGTCCGGACGTGACCATACCAACCCTGTCTTGGTTTCCTTGCACTTGTTAATGCTCTAATTATCTAGCGAAGAGGCTGTTGCACCAGATTGGGACGGTTTGAGTCTTCCGAAGAGTTAGTCCCGGGCGAATAAACAAACCTGCACGAGACAAGATTCTAGGTTAAAAACTCATGGAATTATTTTAAAAAACATGGTCATTACAGAAAGCAAAAAATAATGAGCCAGTCAATTAGAGAATTAACATAATAACATAATCACAGTATAATTCTGCAAGAGGACTGATAAAAGGTCTGCCTCTGGAGAAAAACCATGGAAAGACTAAGAGTGAATTAATAAACAGACATAGAGTCTGCCCATTAAGAAAACCCAAAAAAGGTTTGCCTAAGCTCCAAAATACGTTTTTATAACGTTTCAGGATACAGAAGCCACGCACATTTCCTGGTTTGATATGACATAACATAGTTGGAATAGCAAAGTTGGAACCTCGCAAACCACTCACTATTTTGGTAAACATGATATTTTAGAGACATCTATTTCCTAATGCATTATAATAATTAGGTTATGGATGACTTGTTTAGGAAACAAAGTGACCGTGATTCTCATTGTTCTCTCTTACTGTATACATATTCACCTATTCTATGCTTCACAAGTCTTGTGTCAATGGATAAGAGTGCGTTTGTTCTCCTTCTTCTTTTGCAGGTCGAATCGCTGCACTGAACATGCTGGCACAGGGCATAGAAATCAACACAGTTCCTTATCTCTGGACAGCTATGTTTGGAAAGAGCATTCGTTATGCAGGTAGTCACAGAGTCTCATACGGGGTTTCCCTATTGCTCTTGACAGTCAGTATACAATGGTTTGGCTTTGTCAAATTTTATCAAACGTATCATTCCAGCATCATTTGACCTTTGAATCAAGACAATACATGTAACCTTGGTTTAATATATATCTCCCAAATTGTAATCCCACATATATGGATAAACTGTGAGAGGTTGAAAGAGTGTGCCTTTTTCCTTCTGGTAAAGGACTTTGTGGAGCATGCGGGCTTTGCAGAGTTTACCCATATGCAGAGCGCAATACCTTTGCCTTCGTGACACTTGATATACCCACCTATTCCTTTGAGGCCCCAATTATGGTTGGCCAAGAAAAGGGTGACATATTTTTTGTACCTGATATATTCCAACACTGCTGAGATCGGATTATATTGGGTGCGATAAATAGCAACCAATTACGATTACAGTGTTCAAAATGGGGCATGATATGCAGATTTTGGTTCTTACTGCAGAACATTTCTATCAGTTTTTACCTTCTGAAAATGATGTTGGGGTAATGGAGCACATCGCACAGCTTGTAAGTGAGAAATGTACAGTAACAAGGTTTGCTGATCATATCACAATTAATCGAGCCGACCGTTATCGGGGCAACCACTGAACATCAGAATCACTGTATTGTCAAAGTGTTAGTATCCTTGGAAGTTGGTCAATGGACAGCATGGGGCATTGAAGTCATTAGTTTAGCTTCAGAAAAGGTGCAGCATTGAGAAGAACGATAAATCAGTTGCTAACAAGAAGGTTGATAAGGTGGTTACATCTTACAAAAGGATTGCAGAGCTTTATGTAAGTTTACATAAAGCAAGGACAACAATCTTGTTGCAAATGTGTTCAAGAATCTTTGAACAGATCAATTTACCATACTATGTGGGTTTATATTACCTGAACGTAACTACAAACAAAGAGAGCACTGTAGAAAGGTGGGCGTATGGACATGGCCATCAGAATTATGCGATTTTGTGGTCACTGTGTTTTCAGCATAATTATGCGTTTACCCCAGTTGCTATATAATCCACCATCTGCTGCATAATTTGCTAATTTTAAAACCGTGTCTGACTCAAATGGATCAAAAAGAGAAGCAGTGAATGTGGCGGGCCCTTTGCAAAGGTAACTGGTTATTTTTAAGTTGGTTGATTGTTGTATTAATATACTAAACTGGTACTAATAAGGCACTAATTTTGTACAGACAGTAAGAAGGTGTCTTAAGATGTCAAAATAGTTAAATAATAGTGGTACACAATGTGCCACATTTTGTTGCATAATTTGTTGTGCGGCATCACTTAATGAACCCTGATCTATATGTTGTGCCTACATTTCTGCTTAATTTCAGTGGCTGTGAGTAGTGGATGAACATAAGTGAGGGCCATGATCCAGATTTGTCCTTGTTCCTTCTGTGTTGCTTTAGAAGGATGTTCTTCAGTTCATTTCTGAAGTGCAGGGGTGATACATTCTGTGTGATCAGGGTTGGAAGGGATATTTTAGATCTTAGGGTGTTAACTTGGTGTCTTGTAGTCTCCATCCTTCATATTTTCAGCAGTAGCCTGATGAAGTTGCTGCTTCGAACATTTCACAGACCACCAGCAATCCTGATCCTGCTTGCCAGATATATCAGAGCTGCAGAGCTGGAGCATACTGCTTTGTAGTGGCGCAGCAGCCTTTGAAGGTGAAGTTGTCTGGCACAGGAAGCCAATGGACTGGTATATGAAGTTCTGTCAAACTTTATGAGACCCCCAAACAGCAGGCAGCATTTTGAAAGGCAATCTTCGAGTGGTCAGTTATGATTTAAAGATGCCGTTGACATGCGTGAACTGACCATTTAGGCCTTCTAGCAATGCCCAATGGCCTGCAAACTAGGAGGCTACTTTTAGGCGTGGATGAAACAGCTGTGAAAGCACTGAGCCAATATGTTTGAAAAATTGTGCTTTGATTTACACAGTTTAGTCCCATTCTTTCCAACATTTTCTTGCCTCAGCCCTCAAACCTAATGAAGAGGGAAAGGTTTGCTCACAATGCTCTCTGCCTCCTGCAACATGGGGCTGATTTAAACTTTTTTTTTGTTTCACTTCTTGCCTGGCTGGGAAGCAGTGTGTTGCCTCCAGTGGAGTGTGACAAGATGATTGTTTGTACATCTGTTTAAAGACCGGATTTATATATACCGCCCACATCCTACTGTCAGGTTTAAGGGGCTGTGCCTTGCTTATGTGTTGCTCTGGTAACCCCATTCTGGTGTCTGTGTAGTAAGACTCTTGGTTGTGTGTCAACCAGAGCCACCTGCTTTGGAGACCAACTTTGTGTCCGCCTTTGTGTCTAGGTTTGGAAGGAGAGGAGGTAGATAGTTTTCCCAACCACACGATACATCTCTAACTTGACCGCCCCCTTTGTGTGAGGAGATTTCTACCCTTTTAAATTTCATGAGACCCTTGCCAACCTTTTTCTTGAATCTCAGTTTTCAGGTCCATTTGTGGTGACCTTTCTGTCTGTCTACGAGGTGATCGAGTTTGGAGTGGAAATTGTTAAATGTCTGAACACTACAACTGATATCAGTGAATTTTTTACTGGCTCCTAATATGCTGATACAATCTTTATTTTTTCAGGGCATGGTGAAGGCTTTGATGATGTCATCATTCAAGGGGACATTGATGAGCTGAAGTTTGTGGCATTTTATACAAGGTATTTCAAACATGGATTTGGACGGTGGCAGGAGTTCCTAAACAAGGAGGGATGGTAAACAAGGAGGGGACAGAGACATAAAACAGGTTAGGCGTAAATAGGCAGGTGCCCAAGCACCACTCCAGCACAATAGCCAGAAAGTCAAAACAAGTGGGGACCAGATGTGGTGACAGCCACATTCCCAGGGAGAAACCATGATGTGAAAGCAAGGGAATGAGTGGAACAAGAGCTCTATAGAAGAGTCATAAGGTAAAAAAGGGCGAAAGAGGTAAAATGAGCAGTACTACGTGAAAGGCAATATTAAGGAGAAAGATGGAAATGAGGTGCAGAGAGGGGAATGATTCTGAAGGAGAGAGGATGAGCAGGACTCCTCAGTCAGATAACCAAGGTGAAGAAAGGAATGGGGTGGAGTAGGTTTTATGAGCAGCACTTCCAAACTTGGGTTATGCTGTGAAAATAAGAATATAAGAGGGTGATGGAATCAAGGGAAATAGTAAGTTAGCAGCACTGCTAAATAGAAAGAATGAAGAATGAACTAAGAGTGCGGGGGACGTAGCAATCACTGCCCAGGACCAAACATGTACATCACAAGAGGCACTGGATTATTTTTCACCATAGAAATACAGACTTGGCTTTTCCGATGCGCGGTGGGCAAAAGCTGTTGTTGCCTGTTTCCGATACCTTCCACTAACTATTGTGAAGACACACATTGCATTCCATGCTGTTGTCAAATTTCTAGCTAATTTCTCCATAGATGAAATATCGTGGTTCTGGGAATGACGCTGGGTTCCTATTGTAACCGGAGCTCAGGGTCGTAACTCATCTAAGACCAGAGGCTCCACTACTGCAAGGGACTCCAGTTTTGCAACACCCTCATCCAGATTGCTTTCCTGGGTTTGTTTGTGTAATGGGAATTCTCACCTCTGATAGTTTCTGACCACAGATGCCAGTTTGCCAAATAGTCTGCCCAGGTTTGCACACAGTCTTGAAAACTCATGATGCCAGCTGAATTGGGAATCAGTCTCAGCTTCTCCTGTGGTCCTCAAACTGTAAAAAATGTAATGCCAACTGATAGTAAGAAAAATCATATCTTACCATTTTTGCACTGCCATAATCAAAAGAGACACTAATGTATACAAAAAGTGATGGATGGAATGCTTGAATTAATCTCAGTCACTGGTAATCACTTGGGGTTGAATCTCAGTCCATTGTTATTTTGCACACCATGCCACTTCAGCCATATGCAAATTACTTAGTCCTGCTCCAATGGAACAGTCCAATCCGAACTGCCAGGCTAGGTTTTCCCTGACCCGGAACACAAACAACTTAGGACCAGTTTCACCCTAGTTAGGGTTCATCAGTCAGGTACATCTTGCTTCCAGTGACCCTTTGTGTTATTCATGTCACGCCTTAAGTGAAACCAAGGGTATGCTCAGACGTGGGTCAATTGCTCCCTGGGCCACTGGAACCAAGATACACTTGACAGAAGAGCCACAATCAGGGTGAAACTTGGCTTGCTTGTGACCCAGTTGAAAGTGGAACTGGCTTGGCTCGTCGGGCTGGACTATTCCAATTGGAGCAGGGTCAGGACTGATTTGCATATAGCCGGGACTAATCTGAGTTGAGATTGTGGGCACAAAGACGATGGGTTGGAATGCTACCCTGAGTGATTGCCAGTGGTTAGACTTATTGTAAGCATCTTCCTATCACATTTTGTAATTTTCATATAACCAAAAGAGAGGCAGCCAGGGCAGTCGCATCGTTGAGACAAGTTTATACTGTTTCTTGCTTGTTACTTTTGGCAAATCACAGAAAGTTGTCTTGGTTGGGCTGAACCTTAGGTAGGCCTTTAAAATCCAAGCTCAAATGATGTGCAGGCAGTGTCTGAAGCTTTAGATGTCTAAAGCAGAGAAAGCGTTCAAGTAAAGTTGTGAACCATTAGCATATTGGTTGATCCTGATGATGTTATCTGGGAATAGAGCACCAACTGGCTCCATTTAGACGTTGAAGATGACACAGAACAATATGAATCCTTGGGGACTCCATAGGTAACATGGATCTTTTGGGGCGTGGGGTGCCCATGTGGACAAACTGGTGTTGGTTGGAAAGGAAGGCAGAGAACCAGTGAAGGACACTGCAGGTGAATCCTATTGTAGACTCCAGAGTGTGTTAAAGGTATTTCAAGTAATGGGATGCTTCAAAAGGAGGGGTATCAACCACTGGTAGATGAGAGCCAATCAATACCAGACTTTTAGGATAGCCGCTTTCAATGTAACTGATTTCCAGCTAGTTGAATTATTTGTAAATGTGTGCTGTCTGAATATCCTTGAATATCTGGCATGAGGATGGCTTAAGGGACCAATAATGAAGATTATAAATATCCACTGTTCAAGAGAGCTCATGTTGCTGTGGTAAGTTACTGCTTCTTTTGTATTTGAAGATATTAGATGGTTGTGGCATATAGTTAAGGCGCCTTCACTTTCTAGGATATAGCAGGAGGAAGCTATATAGCTCCTGGTGGGATTCAAGAACTGAATGCTGAAACGCCATTCTGAAAAATATGTTTTTGAGTCAATCATGGGTAAGAAGTTGGAAGATTAAAGATGTGCACATTTCTTAAAAAAGATTTGACTACTATTGCATGCAGCAAATTTTCTTCTCATCAATAGTGCCATATGTGATATTCACCCGCTAAAACATTGTACATTGTTTTGCGATCCACTCCAGGAAGCAAAGAAGAAAGTATTCGTGTAATACGAAGACACCCTTCGTAGACATGTTGAGGTAACACTGTCAGGTTATGAACAAGCTCATGGGTGTAGGGCTGCCCTCCTGGACTTTGACAGAAGAGAGACGCTGGGGTTGCCACCTGCCTGAAGAAACGTTCTTTGAAGCATGGTTGAGGCTACAGGTCTTCAAAGGACCCAACTGGACTGACTGCTTGACCTGTCCCTGCACACACACACCTATGTGCGCGGAAGGATACAATCTATTTGAAAAGCTAACGTTGGTGTCAAAAGCATTACCAACCAGCTGGCTGTCCCCTTTTATGTTACCACAGAGCCTTCAGCCCCTCACATGCAGATTTGTTCTTCTCTTACCATGCCATTTCTGATTTAATGTCTGAATATATATTGCTTCCTCTCATGCCAATTCAAATTATTGATCGTTGTTCTCCACAAGCCTTCCTTTGTGTCACAATTTGTGTCAGTGTGACATCCCCCTTCTCACTTAATGTCTGTTCCCAACCTGTTTCTGTCAAAGTATCCTTGACTAGGCTAAGCCCCTCCATGACAGATCCCTCTCGCCTGGAGTGCAATGCATTACCTCCAGGTTTTAGGTCATATTTAGTATTATAGAGAACACAGCAACACAGCAGTTCTCTCCGCGCCAATGCAACCCTCCAACATTTATCGTTATCTCGATATTTTATGGCCAAGCAGTCTTATGGACTATATATATTATACATATATAATTATACATGTATAATTG
The DNA here is from genome assembly GCF_031143425.1 of Pleurodeles waltl. Classification (NCBI taxonomy): domain Eukaryota; kingdom Metazoa; phylum Chordata; class Amphibia; order Caudata; family Salamandridae; genus Pleurodeles; species Pleurodeles waltl. The sequence goes on along the minus strand of NC_090450.1, from coordinate 737,620,770 downwards.
GTTGCGGCAATAGATATTGCACTTTCCTTTGGGGTACCCAAAATCCGGGGCAAAGATTGATAACATCACCGGTTTGCATCTTATGCTTCCACAGTGAAAATACGGGAAGTTAGTTTAGGCCTCACTTTAGAGACCGTGATGACTCAGTCACCTACCTCTTTAGATCACCCCTCAGCCATAGTTTACCATTTCAGATCCAGTCCAGGTTGGTAATGATTTAACACTATTGGAAAAACAAATTGAAATAGTGAGTTACTTGAAGTAAAGCTTTCCATTTCTCAAACGTGTAACAAGACATTGTTAGCTAGGGTGGCAACCCTGGGATCACTTCTGTCAGAGTTTCAATAAGAGCTTGGTGTTGTCTACCGTGCACAATCTCTTTTTTTATTTACTACCATTTTCTTTACTACTCTATTACTAACTTAACCAGAAGAAAAATGCATCTAACAGCAGCTCTGGGCAATGCCTAAAATCGAGAGGTTTAGTGTTGGTTTTAAAGACATACATAACCCTGTAGAAGTAACAAAGAAAAGAGGGTAAGTTACCAAGCACTAAAACATCCATGTAAGCAACCCAAGATCTGTGAAAGCTACGGATGCTACTAAGGAGTTATATACCTATGTAAGACGTGAAGACCCAGTGACAGCTAAGTAAGGCACCAGTGCCTGAAGACAGTAAAGAAAGGTGCAAAGAGAATTCAAACCTTGGTTTTGACATATAGATCTAAAACTACATTATCAAGACTAGGGAGTATTTCTTCAGCCTTGGCATGTTCTCAAGTACTGCTTCAAGTATCGAAGGGGAAGTTTCGTTAAGCCTCCACAAAGGGGCAGAGGGGAACCTTTTTCCATATCCTTTGGGAGTGTCCTGGAGTGCAACATTATTGGCATACAGTCATACAGTGCATGAATGTAGTCTGCGGCATTACCATACCCCTCTTGGCAAAAAGGTTCTTATTAACACCAGCACTGAATTGAGTCGTCCACTCCATATCTGGATGACCCTGGGACTTGCAATTGCAAAACATAATATTGCGCCCCATTGGGGGGGCGAAACTACACCATGTCTAAGAGACTGGAAAAAGTATATGGACTGGTGCATGGTAGCAGAGAAAGTGATTTACGAACCCAGGGACTGTCCGAGAAAGTGGAACAAAATATGGGGGAAATGGAACAATTACAGAGGAGGCCTATGTGCCCCCATTGGCTTGATGGAGCAGTAGGAGCCTCATTGGTGCAAGTGCAAGGGAAGGTACAAACTTAAGGGATAGACGGATAAATGGGTTAAACTGTACATACTGTAACAAGTGATAATTGTGATGTCTATTTATGATAAATGGGGATGCTGACTTGTTTGCAATGCTTGGGTTACACGCTATACAATATAGTAAGCGATAATTTTGATGCTTATTCATGAGTAACAGAGAGGCAAAGTGGGATGCTAACTGGGATACAATGTTTCAATAAGAAGAGTTTAAAAAAAAAGAGGGCAAATATTTTCCCTTAACATGGATCCAAATGTAGATGTCTTCTGAAAGGATCTGAAAGAAGTGTCTGTGACATTAGGTAGTTACCAGTGGCATAACAAAACTGGAGGGGTCCCCCCTCCAAAGTACATGGAGTGGGGCCTCCTCTGGACTCACTCAGGCAAGGTGGAGTGCCGAGGGGCCCCCCTTGAAGCTTGCCCCCCTGCACTGAGGAGGCTGTGGGGGCTTTTGTTACACTACTGGTAGTTACTGTGGGTATCAGTATGTCAAAATTATTGATCTGGCAGAAGAACAAAAGGTCAGTTTAGTCTCTGGCTGGATGGGCAGTTGAACTTCTTGAGAGTGCAACAATGGTTTAGCAGTTAAGAAGCAAATAACTATACTGATTACCAATGTTCCCTCTATTTTTTTTCCACTGAGTGAGGCAGTGTAAGTTCTCTGTGCGCTGCAGCCAATGGTACGTGCACCAAGAAACTGACCATTCATGTGGGTGCAGCACACAACTACCAAGATCAATGGCATTTGCCACTCCATACTTTTGTTGTACAACTAAAGCAAAAAAGGCACATTTTTACAAACATTGCTCCATGTAATAGGGCATTAAGGCAGTTTTTTACCCAGTAACCCAGTGGCAAACCGAAGGATATGACCTGTTAAGTAACACCTACACCCCAGTTAGAGAAAACAGAAATCAGGAGATTGAATCATTATGCAAATTTACTGAATACTCTCAGAGTGCTGCAGAGGGCCATGTACATCAAACAGAGGAAGTTGCACAGTTACATAACATTTACAATTTGGTGCACATACTACTGATAAATGCCACGATGCCCCTACCAAGAGGCAGGGGGAGAAATGTTCACAACCAAGCCACACATGGACTGTCGGAAGAACCATGTCAGACTTTAGACAAGTCAGGCGCAGATACTAGATGTGTGACATGTTTGCTTATCTCGCCGGTCCTTGCCATTCTTCCTTTGCTGATAAACTCTATCTAAGTCAACTTTCCCAATTGAGAGGTAGGCCTTTGTCCTCATCAGCATGGCTAGGTCACTCTCCTCTAGTCTGTTTCTTAATTTAGACTGAGTTCATGAAGCTGAATTCTCGTTCGCAGTCTGCACTTGAAGCCTGAAAAGTTGCACAGACATCAACAAACTGAGATACGACATTATACAGAGAAGCATTCCACAGAGTGAAATTCACCATTTCTTGAAAGGGCCTAAACAACCCGCCTTTTACATGTTCTGCCACCACATATTTATGATCTCTGTTTTGCTGAACTACACCATCAGGTGTGTCACAATCACCAATGATCAAGACCTTGTTATACTTTTCAAAAAGTCTTTGTACATTCTCAGTCCCAAAATCAGACTGTGATTGTGTTGCTACTGCATGGAATTCAAAACTTGTCCATTCCTTCAATTCATCTTCTGGGAACCTTCTTTCCGTGTGCTCACAAAGATGTTTAATGAAAGATAACATAGGCTCACTATCATACTCTCGGTCTTCTCTGTACGAAGCCATCAGATCTCTTACTGTGTTACTACAAAAGACAGTGTCACCCAAGTGCTGTTCTTTGATTTGGACAGTTTGTGCTACTGCGTACTGTACAGCTTCAACAGTGGTCAAAGAGCTTTTCTGAAACAGCTTGCACAAAGATGCAAGTTCACCCAGAATGTCATTTAGTGCTGCAAGGGAAATGTGATAGTTTGAGTCGGATAGTTTTTTGTAGCAATATTTAGCAATTGGGTCATTCTCCTCAACTTTTTCATTCTCACAGTATTTGAGAGCAACCTCATAATTACGCTAGAGTGCACCAACAGCAAAATTCCTTGAAAGCCATCACACTTCATTCAGTTGCCGAAAGGAGACCGCTTCACATTCAGTGGCCAAAGCAATTTCGTCCAGCTTGGACTTCCTTACAGGAGACCGGAAGAACACTGTGTAGACAGTCCTCAGTGAGGCCTCCATTTCCCTGATCATCAGCACTTTTTTCCAGGCATCTTCAACTTCCAAATCTTCTCTGTGCACAACACAGTGCTGCTCAAATAGATAGGGAATGGATTGTTTAAGGCGGGTAGAAACACCACTGTTCTTTCCCAGCATCACTGATGCACCATCTGATGTAAACATGACCATTTTCATAAGGTCCAGTTTGTAGATGGCCTCCAAAAACTAAAAGGCATAGTTCTTGCTCCTCCAGCCGTCCGGTACCTTCACATAAAATGCAAGGTGGTCATGGATGTCTTGAATGGATAACATTGAGATGTTCATCTTGACCACTAGCAGCACATTGTTGATGAGAATCTTTATCTCTTCAGGCAGGGATCTTTGCCGTTCAACCACTTCTAGTCTGTTTGCTCTGTCACTGGCAGTTTCTGTTAGCATTGTGTGCACTCCAAAACCCAGCCTGAGAGCAGCACTTTTGTTTCTTAGTGTCACCAAAGCAGATTCGTGAAGTTTGCTAGATAGATGGTGTTTCAAGTAGTCCAGCTTCCAGAAGGAAAGGTAATTCAAATTAGGTACATGGCGATCAGACATTTGCAAAGAGACAATTCTGGGGCTTGGCACAGAGTGACCCTCTCATAGGGTTCTGCTGGGTCATCTGTTCAGAGATGCACTGTCTTTCTGAAGGTGCACACCATGTCCTATTTATTTAAAAAAAGGAGAAAGATCCTCATGATTCTTAGCCTATTTTTTTTCTTTCTTGCTTGTGTAGGTACTGTTAAATTGGACAAAGATTACCTTGGAATCCGCAGTGTCCAAGACAGAAATGAGGCATGAGATGGAAATTTATTTGATACTGATAGGTTTTTTCTGCAGTGTCAACACATTTTCCAGACACAAACAAAAACATTACAGACTCACCCAAAATTAAGTAATAAAAGGAGAGTTATAACGTTTTGTCTCCAGTGAACAAAGTCCAAAAGAAACTGAAAGATATGCATCCACACATAAACTTAAAAATATTGAACATGTAGGAGCTGTAGCCACCCTTTGTTGGTATATGCGGAACACATGATGCATAGCTAATATTTCCCGTGATACAGTATTATCAAACTTTTCTTCACCCCTGTTTTGAGGCAAAAAACAGTAGAAGTATACTATTTTCGGATATGCCCCACTCCCTGGTGCGTCACACAACCATCAAAGCTATTTCTTTAGACAACTTGCTGGTCACATCTCAATTGCCAGTAGATCATAGTTTTAGAACCCTAAATAACAATAGCTAGCCTATTCTCATTATTTGCTAGATGATGTTGAGCCCCTCTTAACAGATTGTTTGGAATCCACTACCACTGGAGATCCTCCTTGAATCATGGTAAGACTGTAGTCCTTGCTGCACAGTCCTGTCATGTCAGGATCCAATGGGAATATTAGCATTCCAAAAAGGGATGAAGGACAGAGCATTCTTTTACCGGTGTGGTTCTGAAAGGTGGATACTATTATTTTTAAACAACTTTTATTGTTTTTTAGGGCTATTGTGTAGACAGTACAGTGAAAGGTCACATATTAAGCATCATATAATTTTGTCTTTCTCTGTGAGTTAGGGCCTAATCGGACCCACCATGATTGTACATATAATGATCAAAAAGTATACAAGCAATTTTAGGCTATATGTCCATGGAACTCCCAGTCCAATATAAACAAATGAAATCTTCCCATCGTCCCCTATCTGCTCTCGCACTAAGGGCCAGATGTAGCAACCAGTTTGCGACTCGCAAACGGCAAAAATCGCCGTTTGCGAGTCACAAACTGGAGTTTGCTATGCAGAAATGCATTTTGCGAGTCGGGACCGACTCGCAAAATGCATTTCAGAGTCGCAAATAGGATGGGGTGTTCCCTTCCTATTTGCGACTCGCAGTGGTATGCAACTCCATTTGCGACCGCGTATGAGGTCGCAAATGGAGTCGCAGTTACCATCCACTTGAAGTGGATGGTAACCCACTCGCAAATTGGAAGGGGTCCCCGTGGGACCCCTTCCCCTTTGTGAGTGGACCCACCAATATTTTTTCAGAGTAGGCAGTGGTCCAAGGGACCACTACCTGCCCTGAAAAAATCAGAAACTAAAGGTTTTTTTTTTTTTTTTTTTAAGTGCGGCTCGTTTTCCTTTAAGGTAAACGGGCTACACTTGAAAAAAAAAACTGCTTTATTTCAAAGCAGTCACGGACATGGAGGTCTGCTGGTCCCAGCAGGCCTCCATACCCGTGAGTGCCCATAGTCGCTATGGGGTCGCAAAATGCGACCCACCTCATTAATATTAATGAGACACCGTTCTGCATCTGCAACTCGCAATTTGCAAAGTTGCTACATCTGGCCCTAAGTCCCTACAAAAAATGCATTCTAGACAATTTCAATATGCGGGTGTCTATTGTCTACAGTGTAACGACCCACGATCCAGGTACCCCCTGTCTCAGCCCTCCACTCTGCAGACATCTGTTACGGAGCACCGGCTCCCGATGCGCCAAACCGCTGAGTATCTCTTAAGTCATTCAACTTGGCAGGCCAAGAACGTATTTCATCTTCAAGTCTATCGTCTTGATGGACGTGCTTCTTCCTCACCACCTCTGTATCCGCCCAATCAAAAATATCTTTTATCCATGCTTTGTATGTGGGGGCTGTGGGCTAAGCAATGCTATCGCTATGCGTCTTTTCAGCAGTACCAAACCAAGGAGGACAAATTTCCCATATAGTTTCTTCTTCGGAGGGGAGCAGGCTCAATAGTATCTGGCTGACTTCCATCGGTACATCCCACCCTGTGGCTCTGTTTGAATTTATTACCACCTCATGCCAGTAAGTGTATAGGGATTGGCACTGCCATACCATGTGGAGGAAGTCAGCCGCTGGAGCCGTACACCTTGGGCAACTTGCCGAGCGAGAATCATATATACCATGGAGAACCTTGGGAGTGAGGTATGTATAGTGAATAAAATTATTTTGTATAAGTCTGAACCATACATTAGAACTGACTGTTGTTGCCCCCTCATGGATCTTCAACCAGGTTATAGTTGATAGAGGTTCCTCCACCATGACTTCCCACTTTGCCTGAATGGGGAGCGCTACCAATGACAGATCTTCTCTGAGAGCCCCATAGATATGGAAACCAGTCAGCCCCCCGGACCATATTGAGTAGTGTGGGCAATGTACAGGACCAAGGCAGCTCATGGGGAAAGGACAGCCACACCTCCTGTGCCGTGAGGAGATTTTGATATATTGGATTTATTGACCCGAACTCAAATACAAGGAGTCTACGGCCTCCTCCTCTTTTAATAAACTGTCCTCCAGGGTAAAGGTTGCTCATGACCTCGCAACTTCCGTCCCTCCACCTCTGTACTGACATAGAGTCGTCAATCCGAAAGAATGGTTGCACCACCCACAGAGGCATATCCGGGGCATAGGACGCCCACTTAAGGACTTCTCCCCTCCCACATCCTCGCCACTTGCTGAATAACATATGGTTAGGAGGAAGGCACCCGTGAACCTAGCATGAAGAGAACCAGCAGCTACCTCCCCCCATTGGTGTCCAGCAGAAGGCGTTCCTCCCAGTTATCATCCGGGTCAAGCCAGTGAATTGCATATAATAAGCTCCAGATGCAGACCCTAAAGCCCCATCCTGCCCCCTTATCCTCCTCAATGTGACAAGCCTAACACATTTCCTTACTTTAACCAAAAGAAGGTCCACAATCAAGCCATCAAAAGTACAAAAATAATGCCTGGGGATGGCATATAACGTGCTCTGTGGGATGTACAAACAACATAGCAGAATAATCATTATTACTATGGCAATCCTGCCCAGAAGGGACAGGAGCAGTTCCTTCCTGAATCGGATTGAGCCCTGAAGGCCCTCCACCATTCTGTCCACATTGCTAGTCAGGTATGATGAGGAAGGACCCCCAAGTAGCGTTCATCGCTCATCACTCAGGGGATACCCACCTCCAAGAGTTTGTCCTTTGGAATCCTCACCAGTTCCCCTAATGGGAAGAGCTTGGATTTAGTCGGATTTGCATGTAGACCAGATAGTTCGCTGAAGAAGCACATAACATTAAGCAGAATTGGCACTGAGTAAACCGGTTGTCTCAGATATATCAGGGCATCGTCAGTCTTGAGGGAGACTACATGAGTAGTGTCTTACAAAACTATCCCCTGGGGCCCAATGCCCGCCAAAGAGTTTCTGCCAGGGGCTCCATGGCAATGGCAAACAGAAGCGGTGAAAGGGGGCATCCCTGATGTGTACCCTTACTCAGTGGGAAGAGCTCAGAGACCACTCCTCCTGAGCACACCCTTGCACATGGTTCAGAATATAGGAGACGGATCCATTCAATAAATCTGGAATCCAGGCGCAGCTACCAGAGTATGCGCCATAAATATGTCCAATTTAGAGAGTCAAATGCCCTCTCTAAGTCTAAGAATGCTAAGGCATACTCGTAAGTCAGGAGCTGTGAGGTGTGGTAGACATGAGCTAAACGTATCAGGTTGTGAAGGGTGTTGCGTCTCGGGTCAAAGCCAGATTGATCCTAGTGTATTAAGGTTCGCAAATGGGGAAGCATACGCACCGCCAACACCCCACTGAGAATTTTCATGTCAATATTTAACAGAGATATTGGCCTATACACAGAAGCCAGCTCTAGATCCTTGCCCAGCTTTGGAATGATAAGAACCAGCGTCTCACGCATGGAGGCCAGCAAAGTCCCCTAGTGCAGAGCCTCCTCATATACCTCCAAGAGTCAATCGGCCACCACTTCAGCAAACCTATGATAACATTCTCAAGCAGTCCTCGCCTCCTGGGGTTTTTGCAGTTTTAAGATGCTGAACGTCAGCAAGGATCTCCTACCTGGTGAGTGGGCCATCTAGAGTCTCCTTAATCTCCGGTGCAAGAGATGGGAGTGAAACCTCTGCCCAAAAGACCAGCAAGTCGACCAGTGAGGGGCATAGCCGCTCCAAGTAAGTCTTCCTGAGATGAGCAGCAAACACCCCATTTATTGCCTTCTGTGTACAAACCAAACTCCCTGTCTCATTGTGCAAAGTTCCCTATGGGAGACACAGGTGACTCCCTCTGGATCAGTTGGGCCAACATCCCTCCTGCCCTATCCCCCTCCATACAGAGCCACTGCCTATAGGCCATATACACATGTTTTTCAAGTCTACGCCAACCCTCCAAAAAGTTCTGTCTTAACTGTGCACCAATCTGGCAACTTATGAGGGCAAGCATAGAGCTCAGCCTCTATTTTCCCCAACTTTAGTTCTTGAAGACAGATATTGCATTCCAGGACCCTAAAGAATGTCTCTATACAGACTCCTCCTAACACAACTTTCATTGCCTCCCAATCTGTGGCCCTGTCAGTCACTGAGCCCCAGTAGTCCGTAAAGTAATGTGTCAGTGTACCAGCAACTGTTGTCATAAAAGGGGACCTTTCAGTGCCTCAGCTCGCAGCGCCAGAGAGGGATCGCCTGTGGCCCAGGCCCACACCTGAAGCTGACCAAGACCAAAGAGTGGTCTGAAAGGTATTGGATCAGATACGTGATGTCTGACACCAGTGGGCCAGCTCAGAGGTAAGGAAACAGTAATCTAAGCGACTAAACATACCTGGTGCAGAAATAAAACTGGAGAACAGTCTCTGTGTTTGATGCCGCTTTCTCCAGACGTCACACAGAGTATGGACACATGGTACATCTTGAAGGGACTCAGTGAGTCAGGGTTTAGTGTGTGCCTTGGGAGGTTCCCAGTCCATCTCCCCATTTAAAAGAATTGCAATTGCCAGCTAACACCAAGGCTGCGCCAATATATGGGGACGGTGACCTCAGAATGTCGGGTAAAAGCTCCTGGGAGTCAATATTGGGGGCATACATGTTATTAAAGCAAATCTAGTGACCATCCAGGGTCCCATGGAAGATGGCAGAGCACCCCTCACAGTCAAAAATATGGTTCTTATAGTCAAATGGTATCCTTAGGACCACCCAAATGAGCATGCCTTGAGCGTAACCCAAGTATGAGGTAGCATATACATGCCCCCGCCAGTGTTTCCGGAAGGAATGCAGTCCCCCCTCATATCGGTCTCTTGGAGGAACAAGAGTGCTTTCCCTTTGTGTTTGATCGTGGGTTTTGCTGGAAACATAAGACTATAGTTCATGCTGAGGTCCTGAAGCTGTCTCTTCACCGAAAGTTAGGTTCATTGTTGCTCCTGAACCCTCTGTGTGTAGTCTGAGAGAATAGAAATGAGGTGACTGTCAAACAACAAGGGGCCTTGATTGCGAGTGGTCTGCAGGATTGTGTCTCTATTGCTAAAATTTAACAAATTGTCAATATTCGCGCTGGGTGGGGGTCCAGGCCTCGGCGGAGGAGCCAGGGACCTATGTGCTCGCTCACCATGAAGAACTTGGAGATCCTTTTTGGTAGGAGGACTGTAGTGATCCAGTCCTCAAGAAAAGGTTCGGCATATTGTCCCTCCACTCTCTCTGGGAACCCCACAAATCTAAGGTTATACCTGCAGGACCTTGCTTCCGCATCTTGTATCCGGTTATGTAGCTGAAATGTCTGTTTCTGCATATTGAGGACTGTGTCTCGGAGAGTGCGAACCTCATGCTGTAGGGTGCTCCCATTCTGCTTTGCATTAGTCACTTTCCCCATCACTTTGCAGAGGTTCACTTGCAGCAGATTAACATCAATAGCCACAGAATCAATCTTGTGGGCCATTTCAGCGGGAGCTCCTGATCATCGCCATCAGGTCTGCTAGTAACAAGGTAATCTCCCCACTCCCATCTTTTTTCTCTGCGGTGTTGATCGGGGCCTCCTGTGCAGACGGGGTCTCCGATATGACTGGCTGCTTCTAATTTGTTTTTTATTAACTTGTGTCGATTTGGTACCTCTATCCTTCACCATTTTGAACGTTGGACCCACCACACAGTCAGATCAGGGTGTAGATGGAGCTCGCCAGGACTCCTGAGAGTGCAATCCTGGTGATTAACAGGCATAGCTTTACCAGTCACAGGGCCCCCTTAGGATCCAGCTGAATGGTCATGGGGTGGTAGGTTAAGGGACCTGTCCCAATCCAACAGACAGAGTCACCAGCTTATGGATGGAGGCAAGCAGCCATACAAATTATGGGACCGCAAATTCACTGCAGGATCACCACCGGGCATTTACTGCAAGCTGGGGTTGTTGGCAGGTAGATCCAGGTGCAGGAGTGCACTGAGTGGGCAAGGAGCAGGTCCCAACACCCCCAGCAAAGTGCCAGCTCCTCGGGGTAGAAGGTTAGTGAATCAGGGGTTCCTCACCAGAGTCGAAGCCATAGTGGCCATCAGCAGTAGGCATAAGAGTATTGGGCACCAAAGCATCGGGGCTCCTGTCTGTCAAACCTAGGCTCTAGGCATTACTTTGTAGCTGAAGAGCCGTGGGGCAGCATCAGCATATAGAAACCAGTTTCTGCACTGGCCTACTGCAGGGCATCACTGGTGTGTTGCGTTGTCTATTCGTGGCTTGCCCCCACGGGAGCAGCACCATCCCTCATTCCAGTGCTCTTCTTTCAGGGCCCTAAGCTGCCCTCAGTGTCCATCGTATGTTGCCTGGGGCCCCCCATACCTTGTCCTCTGGGGCCTTCAGGCAATGTCTCTGCTGGGGGGCATGAATCCTCACCTGGCCGGTCAATGCTCTCTTCAGTGAGGCCGTAGACCCCCAGGATCGGCAGGCCCTGATGCCTTCACCAAGAGCCCACATTGTCCGGTCTCGAGGGCCACCTGAAGGGAGGGTCAGCCTGGCAGCACCAACCGCTCTTCACACCAATTCAAGGCTGTGGAGTGTTCTCTCCTTCAGGGCCTTGCTCTCACACGTCCGTTGGGAGCAAAATGCCACCAGCCCGAATCTCCGGGCTGTGTCTGACTCTCGCTCAAGAAATGTTTCTCTCCTTCGGAGCAGCTGCAGCACCCTCATCACACGTCGGTACATTTCTTAAGGGGAAAGTTCAGCATTTTGGGGCCGAATATCTTCAGGATTGGAAAGACACCGGCGGGAGCACCTCCAAGATGGTTACTAGTTGTTCCATTCTCCAGGAGAAGGCATTGCCAATAGCAATGCTAACGCTGTCCCAAATGAACACCAGGAAATCCCAGATTCGAGTTTTCACAACAGAATGGTAAAACAACTGTCTGTTGGTAGGCACAGGGCCAAATCATTCCTGATTTGACTTACTTCCATGATGGTACACCAAAAAGCAGATCATCCAGCCATGGAGACCCATCTAGCCTTTGTTTATGGAGTAGGGAAACCAACTGTGCCAGAATCTTTAACAAGCCTCAAGGTGCCCATTTCAATTCATACAATAGGTTTTCAAAATGGAGTTTCATCATGTAATCTGCAAAACCTCAAATATCACTGTTTCTTTAGATGAATAATGTCATGAAAATATGCATCTCCGAGGCCTGCTGAAGCCACCGGTAATCTAATTGGATTACAAAACTATTTTTTTCAGATTCTGTTTCTAAGTGAATTTTTCCAGCTAAGGTATTCACTCTTTTTTAGACATAGGACCAATTGGAAGTCTACAGGGACTTTCATCACATAAATAAAATGCATTATTTCATGTGACCCTCCTCCTCCTGACCCACTAGAATAATAGCTCCTTCGATTTGGAGACTCAAATTGTCTTCAGAAGAATGCCCTTTTCTGTGACTGGTCATGCCTCAAAGTCCCCAGTGTCCTTGTTCTCAGTCGAAGGCTCAAAATTGTTTTCGAATATTCATAGTACGGAGACACCCGGTCCACTGTTTTGAAGTAACCTACATTTAAAATTGTCATGGATGACTCAACCTTAGGTTCTGGGCTATATTGCTAATTTCATGAGGGTGATTTGACAGGGCTTCAGAGTGATTAAGTTTAGTGTGCAAGACTCTTTATTTTGCACTTTTATATAGTACAACTCTAGGTATTGGAGCTCTTTACACGTTCAGCAGTTACATTGAACAAGATTACATACATTATTTTTTTAGGTGTGCTGAGATAAAATGATTAGCCTAGAATCACAAGATGTTGAGTTGACGCTGAGACTCAAACCTGGTTCCTCAGTTTCAAAGTCAGCAGCTCTGGCTGTAATGGCACATAAATCAGAGCCGTTTGCCGGTTAGACAAAAACTTCATATGTCTTTCCTTTATCTCTGGTAATGCTGAATATTGTGCTTTCTGTTTCACAGAAAGAATCTGAAACAATGCAGAAAAATCAAATATAGTGACAACACCAAGTATGCTGGATCTCTTGGCTCTCAAAGCCAGGTTTGATCCAGCAGACGAGTTGCATTTGTGGCTGGCACATAAGATCTTCCTTTTAGGCTGGTCGGTAGGGATGTCACCTGAGCTGTTTCTGAAATGTTACTGTCTCCTCTTGGAAGTGGTAGATGGTGAGATATGAAGTGGGGGTGTAGAAATCCATTCTAGATCCTTCCACTCCTGAAGAATAACATCCGTCTTAGCTAAACGTAGTGGCAGAAACCTCCCATCTGCGCTAGAAATACCATTTTGGGGAAGCAGATCCAGATGCCCTTCCCCCAAAGACCTGAAGGAAACCACCACACACAATTCCATTTCCCCATTTCACAGTCAAGGCTGATATAGTTTCCTTGGAAAGATCCCTCCTCCTACTGCATCTCTTCCATGTAGGAGTGGACCTGAGCCAGAAGAAGCAGTATTTTGACTCCACTTTTGTGCTCTCTTCCTCAGCATGCTCATTATGGGCTCACATCATATTAACCAAACTATGCAAACATTACCTCTGCGATTAACTCTTATCTGCATATAAAAATGTTGATATAAATAGTAAATAATAATAGGCAAAGATAGCTGCTCTGCCATTGTTGTCATATCATTATGTTTGCAAAGCAGTTCACTCTGAGCAGCATACTCAGCCTGGACATTGGTCAGAGAAACAATTCCATCTCTTCTCAATATCAAACTGAAAGGTGCAACGTTAGAGTCCTTCCTTTACTTGTCCATACCTCTAACTTCAGTGCCACACCATTTCTGCCTGTCACCTCAGTCCATGACTCCTCTGTCCTACTTTTATGGCTCACTCCTCTATTCCCACTAAGATCCTCAACCAATAGGACCTTAGGGATTTCTTACCTGCCACTGAATTCCTGAATCACTCCCATTACTCAGTATGGAGGAGTGCCAGAATGAAATACAGGCACATTCCAACATTGATCCCAAAACTGAAAGCTTCTGTCCCTCTAGATTTCAGGCAAAACAGGTGGGGTGTGGGATGCCATCTCCTCATCAGACACGTTTAAGGTGGTAGGTAGGACCAGCCTAAGGCCCTCATTGGCAATTGGAGTTAAATAAGGTGTAATGCCCTAACATAGTAATTAGTACATAACACAAGTTATGTCTGATTTATAGGTGAGGGCTATTGGCGCATCTACCAAAAAAACAGTGTGTGTCTTATCGCCAATGCCTGCATTCCCCCGTGTTTGTGAAGGGTAAAGAAGGCAGCCTTCTCAATAACAGAGACCTTGTAACTCCAACATTGGAAGCCAAGTGTAAATGCAGTGACTACAGACGGTGGTGGTTGACCAGCCACCCAGCCTAGGTTTGCCGTTCCAGCATTACATATTGTCTCTTCTGGGACAGTCTTCAATGTAGATTATGACTGTCTAGAAAATTTACAAAAGTGTGACTGTCTTGCTGCTTGACTCTCCACACTTCACATACCACATCTGCATGTTAGGGACACTTCATGTGGATATTGGAAATTAACCCTCTCTTTTGAGATACAGTTCCAGTATCTATATGTTACAGCAGTTCTATCTGCCTCTGGGTCATGGTGGACCTTCTGGTACAGATTTTCCCCTGGGGTGGCTCCTGTTAAGCAGGGACGAGCTGCTTAGGCGGACAGAGCTTCCTAAAGATCTCTAAATGTTGTGGACCATCTTCCACAGGGCTAATGGAGATGTTTCAATCAAGCCATGGGTAGCTTGGTGGCCTTCCAGTCTTATAGTAGAAGACACACTTCGACTTTTTCAACGCATAAATACAAATTCTTGCACTAATCAAGTCTACGGCTATCTTCTGTATTTATGTGTGGAGTATTTACCAGAATCCTCTTGCCAGTGGTAATTTGCCTTTTTCTGGGATTAATATAGTCTTGCTCCATTTTGGTTATGCGGTAATGCTACTTTATTCTAAATAGTGGGGCATAATAAATATGAGTTTATCTGATTTACACATTTTAGAATGTTTTCCGGACCCCAAAATGAGGGCCTCAGTGTCGGATATCAAAATGCATACTTTCCTTCAGGTGGTTGTGAAGAGTTTGTACTCTGCGTACAATGTACGCCATCACTAGCATAACGTCAAAAACCTTCCACTGACAAGAATTCTCTTTGACTCATATGCATGTGGAGTAGTTGTTCTAAAAAGATCAAAATTATTTATTATAAATGGTAAATGTATTTAGTATTCATAAAGCATGTGCACCGTTCAAAGATTCCCTGGATTGACTAAAGGTGGTGGGATGCCTTCTTTCACAGTCTTTACTTTATGAATGAAGTCATTTGGAAGGGTTGTCTCTTTACACTTTCCTCCTTTGCTCTTTCTCTGGTGCTGTTCAAGGGTTTGGTGAAAAAAGAAAATAAACAACAGCCAATGTGTTTGACTTTTTTTTTAGGAACAACATGTATAGCTGGAACTTGTGCAGAAAGAAAATGCCTATACATCTTGACTTTTGAAGATTCATGTAACAAGTCCAATAGCCAAATTATAATATTTGGGCTCACTCCTCTCAAAGTTTGGCTTCAATCTTGGTTGTGTCTTTGTACGCTAACGTGGGTCCATCCACCATAACAGCAGACCCCATTGTGCTTCTTCCCTCCTCTTAGCCATAAGTGGTAATGTGTGCCCTGGCAGGGCCACTCATTATTCCATACCCCTGCCCAAGATAGACGATTGCATCACTACTTTCAGGCATGACAGGACCATTCCTCTCAGGCTGAGCAGCCTTTGTCTCACTCTGCCCATCATCCAACCCTAGGTCTATCTAATAATCTTTCATATCCAGGTGGTTGAGTCCTGTAGAACACACCTGTCTTATACTTTTAATTTCATGTGATCACCGGTTGAAAAGTACTTCGGAAGCCTAACTGGCTTTGCCAAAACCACCACATTAGCTGTTCATTAGATGACCTAACTCATGAACCCAAAATGGCCAACCAGATAATCCTTATCACTGGAGCCATCTGGATGCTTGCAGGTAGTCCGACATCCTTCACTTTCTACCTTTCTGTGAGACACATTTGTGTCAAGTATTCATTTTCATTGGTGGGTGGTGGCAAGATCGTCTAAGTCTCGGAACCTGTCAGTATTGGCCTCTCTCAGTCCCTGCACTTTACATGCTGTGTCTGAGGAATCTGACCAGCCTTCATCTGGTGAATTATTGGTAGCAGTGCGTGACCTGGTTGATGGGCAAATATATGTTGATCTCTCTGCCTTTGTTTTAGGAATGAAGAGGTGATTGCCGTGGCCAGTATGAACTATGACCCCATTGTTTCAAAAGTGGCTGAAGTCATGGCCTCTGGGAAGCCAATCCGAAAACGAGATGTTGAGTAAGTAAACTCTCCTTGTCATTGAGGGAAATAGAAGAATGTAAGTGAAAGCTTTGCACAGCATTGAGAGGACTGAAGAAGAGGGAGAATTGATTTGGTCTGATAAAGCCTAGAGCCCTTTCTTTTTATCTGGGGTCCGATTAATCTTTTCTTCTGTGTTCCGAGGTGAAAGAGATAATTTTACCCTATCATTCAAGTCGATTACAGTCCAACTCAATAGTCACACATTAAACCTCATAGTCCAAATTTAAGTTTTAAAGGACTTTATTACAGACTCAAAGCCAAAGTTGCATAGGTGAGTCTCAAAACCATAGTATAGATATACAAAATTACCAAAGGAGAATTAAGGAGTTGCACAATATTGAATCGAAGCAACATATAAAAGACCAAGAATTCAATAGCAACAATGCAAAAAATCAGGAAAAGTCCCTGATGTCTGTATTTTAAAATTTAGTTCTGTTGCCTAACCATTAAATCTAGCTCCTAAACTATTTTAATACTAAAGGAATAACTGAGAAAGGTCTGCAAACAGAATTTCAGTAGAAGATTCTGTCTAAGAGGGATGCAGTGGCACAAAGCCACATAGAAAGTATGAGGTCTGTACCTCAAACAGGTCCGCTCTGAGCAAGGGGCAGAGAGAGTCTGAATCCCTCGGCAGCTAAACTACCCTTAAATCTTGATTTTTCTAGGTGTGATCACATCATGACAAAAACGCTCTTTTGAAAAACAAAACTGTAAGGCAGTTATAATTAACAATTCGGTCTTCCGAAGCCTTCGACTCCTGACCTTGATACACCCTTGCATTCAGGACTCTCAAAAACCATAGCTGTCAGTGCCAGGATGCTCATTTTGTCCAGTAGCATTCTCTCAGACCCTCTTATTTATCGTGCACAACGAGATCCTTGTTAACTTCAGAACCTGCAGCTTTGGAAAAACAAGATTTCACGTTGAAGATTGGAACATACAAAAATAATGGGACCTTCACTCGGACCAACTAAAATACATTTAAATGTCTAACTTGTTGAGTGTAAAATGATATTAAATAACATTTCTAAAATACTATAGCATTGACATTCTTGAAGACTAGTATGAATGTATCTTATGTAAACGTTAGCTTTCATTGTGCACTTTTTCTAATATATTTCAGTGCACCATGTTTAGCTAGTTGTTTTACACGTTACAAAAGGAAAAATAACCACACCTTCATCTCACGTTTTAGGAAGCATGATGGCGCAGCCCGGTTATGCGCCTTCAGGTGCTTCACTAGGCACAGTAGCAGGTGCAGAGAGAAGGCTTCCAATGGACTACAAACCTAGGTGACAGTGTTCGCTTTCACAGTGAGCCAGCTGTTAATCCCCTGTCCCAATAACGCACAGGTTACAAAGCCACAAAAAGGGGCACATTGTAAAGTATACACAAGAGGGCGGGTGCAGCAGTACATGACACTGCTGTTGTTTGCCTGATGCATGAAGTTCGCAAATGCAAAGAAGAAAGTGTTTAAAATTAACAGCGTCGATGGTAAATCAGAAGGGCTGATCTGCAAGGTCACTGTGTAGTCCACAATATGGAGGAAATGTCAAAAGAGAATGAAACATGCTTTATGATGAAACTGACATCATTTTAAACACCATGCTATCAGTCAGGTATACAGAATACAGTATGGCTAACTAGTAAGTTGTCCAGGTTCAAGGAAAGCAGTTAACTTGTAAAGTGCTGCACACCTTTTACCCTTACTTAAATCATATTTTGGAAAAGTTACAGTGTGAAAAATTGTGAAAACTTGATAGGGCCTTAGGATTGCTAGAACATTTTGTAGCTATGTTAAAGTACAAAATAATTATTTTATTAAAGCTGGTGTGTTTGTAGTCAAGAGGGAAAGATCCTATTGAGTTTGGCTCATCAGAGAAAGCTAAAGATCAATTATTGCATGTTAGGTCAATAAAATCATGCAGAAGCAAGTATCATCTCATTCATATTATTTGAACCATACTTCTTTATGCAAAAATTAGATTTAATTAATGAATCATTCTTTGTGAAATTCAAAGTATGGAGTATTTCAGTTATTTTACAAGGACAGTTGACAGATCAGCTAGAGAAGTGTGCAGACAGAACTTATTTAAACTATTAACCAATCTGAGTGGGTGGCCCTTGCAACTTTGCAAAAAGCCCTGTTGAGCTATGTGAGTGCGGGTAGACCAGCATAAATGAAGAAAATAGGATTAAAACTCAATTAAAACCGGACGATTTTTACATTATTATCAATACATATGCATTCATATCTCTCTCTGTCATGTCTCATCACATGTTCTTTTCCATTACTGAATAATAGCTATTCTAGCCATTGTCCCTGCTAATATCTGCCCATTAAGCTGCTACTCTGCAAAGGTACACATGTGAACCACTTTCATATGTTAATCTACCCATATCCTAAACGCTGGGTATGTTAATTTAGTCAAGATGAAAGCTACAGCTCTTAAACCCCTCAGCATGTGCAGATGCCATTCTGATAAGGATAAGGCAAGTATGTAATTTGTTCTTTTTCATAAGGACACAGATCTGGCTACTTGCTAGATGACTGCAGAGGCTTTGTATAACCTGAGCATTTTTTGCACAAAAATCATTGTGAAGTTTGCACGTGGTTCAGACAACTATTTTAACACTGGAAGAAGCTTATCATTTGTATGCATTGCAATTCATTTAGGGCCATAAGTACGAACACATTTTCCCATAGACATAGAATGGGTAAAACCCTTTGCTACATATGGCCCTTAATGCCTGTGCCCGCCATTTGCCAGAGAACTAAGCATAATAATGGTCAGGACAGTTGTGTGCTTCCAAGTTGACATTGTGGTGCATAACAATAACAATAAAACTGATAACAGAGAAAAGAAGTGTGTTTTGGACAGTGAGTTGAAATGCTTTAAAGAGAAAAGGTTGCCAATGAATGTATAACATGGAACACGGTTTTCCAAACCATGACAAAACACATCACAAAACAATTAAATAAAATAGCGCCCACTTAAGCAATTACTCTAGTTCATTACTGCCATGTCCCTCTTTCTCATCTCAGCCATAACAAGTTCAGTAAATCCCACTTGCAAGGCAGACATTCTATAGTCAGATCCTGTGAAGGTAGTCCAAACCACCTATGGGGTCCTTTTAGAAATTGGTTCTCTAGCTGGCAGAGTTGTGCACCCTGTCCAAGTAGAGACCTCAATCCTAGTCAGGGTAAGTCACAACACAACCTAAATTACCCTGTGCTCACCCCTCAGGTAGATTGGCACAAAGCAGGCAGGCTTAACTTAGAAGGCAATGTGTAAAGTATTTGTGTAATAACTCATACAGTAACACAGTGAAAACACCATAAAAAGTACTCCACACCAGTTTAAGAAAATAGATAATATTTATCTGAATAAAATAAGACCCAAATTACTAAATTTCAATATGCACAAGTCAAGATCTCACTTTTTAAAGGTTAAAATTAGTCTTAATCCACAAGAATCGGTGGTTGTATCCTTTTAACACACAGTACCTGGGATGCGTCAGAAATAACGACGCAGAAGGCCGCAGTTGAGGAGAAGAGTTGAAAAGTAAAGCGATGCAATGGTTTTCCCGGAGCGGCAAAAGGGATGCATAGTGTATTTCCAAGCGGCAAGGTGATGCATCGATTTCTGGAAGTGCAGCCTTGTTCCTCAATGCAGTGAGAGGATATTTTGATGCCCAGGGACAATGCGTTGAAAATCCAGAATGTGCTGAGCAGTGTGGAGATTTTTCATCCACGAGGCAGGCGCTGCATCGATTTTTGCAGGCGTTGCATCGATTTTCCAACGTGCAGGATTTTTCTCTCTTTGGTGAAGTCTTTGATGGCCCTGAGACTGCAGAACAGGAGGCAAGATCAGTCCCAGCCCTTGGAGAGTACTTGTGGGGGAAGGCAGAGTCTTTCCAGCAGAGTCAGCGGCCAGCAGGCAGCAGGGTAACAAGCAGGAGAGCAGTCCTTCCAGCAAAGCAGTCCAGATAAGTCCTTTGGGCAGCACTGCAGTCCCTCTGACAGAGTCCAGTTGTAAGTCCAGAAGTGCCTGATTTGGTGGGGCCACAGACCCAGTATATATACCCAAAAGTGCCTTTGAAAGGGGGGTCTTCAAAGAGTGGTTTTGAAGTGCGCTCCCCTTTCAACCCAGCCCTGTCTGCCAGGACCCCAGAAGGGGGGTTATCAGTCCTTTGTGTGAGGGCAGACCACTGGCCTTTGAAGTGTAAGTGAAAGCTTCTCCACCCTTCCTTCCCAGGAAGACCCATCTGTATGCAGATGAATGCAGATGCAGCTGAGTGCCCTGCGTTTATGACTGTCTGGGTAGTATGCACAATGGGAGCTGTCAACCAGCTCAGACCAGGCATTTATTGGAGACAGGCTATAAGGCACAGAGAGCAGTAAATGCAGAGAAATGCCTAATTTCTAAATGAGGCATTTCTAAAATGGTAATGTAGAATCCAACTCCACCAGTAAGTAGGATTTCTCACTACCAGTCCAAGCATACCAAACATGACAGGGCTATTAATCTCAGATCAGAAATTACCACTTAAAAGCATATAAGGGAAATTCTAATGTTAGTCTATGAGAGGAGCAGGCTTCACAGTAGTGAAAAACAACTTTGGGAGTTTTTCACTATCAGGACATGTAAAACGTATAAGTACATGTCCTGCCTTTTACGTATATAGCACCCTGCCTTATGGGTTACCTAGGACCTACCTTAGGGGTTACTTGTAGGTAAGAGAAGGGGAATTTAAGGTGCAGCAAGTAGTTTTAAATGCCAAGCTGAAGTGGCAGTAAAACTGCACACACAGGCCTGGCAATGCCAGACCTGACACATGGTAAGGGGCTACTTATGTGGATGGCACAATCAGTGCTGCAGGCCCACTCGTGGCATTTCGTTTATAGGCCCTGGGCACATCTAGTGCACTCGACTAGGGACTTATAGATACATTAAATATGACAACTGGTATGGGCCAAAGTTACCATGTGCAGGGGACAGATCACAAGAACTTGACAACTGGTCAGCAGTGGTAAAGTGTGCAGAGTATGAAAACCAGAGTAAATTAGTTCAGAAAAATGGAGGGAGGCAAGCAAAAAGTTGGAGGAAGACCACTCTAGGGCTGTCAGGTGTAACATGTAGTCCCAGCCACTTACATTCCCCATTTCCAGAATCCTCATGGTCGTCTTTCTTTCTCTGTAGGACAGGCTTCTGGAGGCTGAGATCACAGA
Source organism: Pleurodeles waltl (assembly GCF_031143425.1). Taxonomy (NCBI): domain Eukaryota; kingdom Metazoa; phylum Chordata; class Amphibia; order Caudata; family Salamandridae; genus Pleurodeles; species Pleurodeles waltl. The sequence goes on along the minus strand of NC_090450.1, from coordinate 737,599,444 downwards.
TGTACACAAAGATATCCTCCTGCTAGGCTTAGGAAAGTACATGGCTATGACATGGGAGTCATGGCAAGGAAGTAGAAGAAATGATCCCTGCATTGAAGGGTCCTTCGTAATGGTTTTCAAAGCAGAGAAGTACATTTTTAATCAAGGACTTATTGAACTTCCTTATGAGGCTTTTAGGTGAGGACATTCCTCAAACTACTGCTCAGTGTTTATTTTGTGTTCTCCAACACAGTCTCAGTTTGTGGACAAAGATTTCTGTATTAAGCTGGGCAGCAGTGTAGAGGGGAGAGTGCATTGCATTCTGGAAGAGTTTTGGACACAAACATGGCAAGCACTTATGAAAATGGGCACATTCAGAATCCACGCCATTATTGTCTCGCTCTTCTCCCTCCCTCTAAGTGGCCTGATGGGCTCATTGTCTCCCTGTAGAGTTAAAGATTTGAAGACTTTGTGGAGATGTTGGTGGCATTACTACACTACAGGGTCTCCAGGAACGAGTTTGGTCCCTCCACATCGGAAATCAGCAATACTTCAGAGGAATGCATTGATTTATATATCATGAATCAGGCCTTCTCATCAGCAAAGGAAGGATTCTGGAAAGGATGCTCTTCAATGAATTTTGTTCAAGCTGTGAGGTTAATAATATGGGATTCTCCCGCGTGGCTGCACCTAGCACAGCTTCCTCTCCTTTACTGCGCTGCATCCAGTAATTCACTAGTACATTAAGAAAGTGATGTTAAGGAAGTCACAATATCCAGACATTTTTAATATCCCTCTTTTCATGTCATGTCTATATCCTTTAATTGACAGCAACTCGTTCTTCGTTTATTGGAGAGATGCGAGGGGTGAAACAAGGATCACTCACTTGAAATTACATATATATACATATATATATATAGATATATATAGAACCTTGTTTGATTTGTAGAATTACACCTTTGAGTTTCTCAGTGAGAGTCACACATACAAGAAAACTGTTTCTATTTTGAGGGACAGCTAATTTATCTCTGGCGTCATAAACTGAAGAAGTATAACTCAATGCTGTAAAGGACAATCCTGGATATTGCCACCTTTTCAAAATCAGTTTGCAGGTGACACCTCACAGGAGCACCAGTTTGGAACATTGTCAACTTCAACCAGTCATTCTGGCTTCTCGTCATTGCTGAGATCCACTCATACAGCGGTAGCCCACAGTATGATAGGTTAGGTGATGGGCGCAGTCTATTCCTATCTGTCACTGTCATTTCATAGATAACCGTGGTGGGTGCCTACATTCTAAGTCTTTCCCTCCATCACTGTGAGCAGACAGATTGTCAGTGTGATTACATAGGTGTTGGTCTCCACGTTAAAAAAACACAGACCAGGGTTGGGTCGAAAATAGATATTGTCTTTCATGTCATAATATAAAAAGAGATAACAGATGTACCTGCTGGTGTGATATAATACCATTCTGTTATATTGGGGAGTGTCGATAATAAACATATCCACGCATTAAAAAAACAAAGCATAATCTTCATTTAAATGCTTTCTAAAGAGTCCACGGCCAGGACACAGATGTCTGAGCGGTCTCTGATGGCTGCCCTTGGCAGTGTTTGGTAAGCTGGGATGAATGTGAGTTTCGTAGCTAGGCGTCCTTGATTCTTCGCTGATGCTGTACCTTGCAGCACGAGGACGCTAAGGGGCATATTTACACGCCCCTAGCGCCAGTTTGCGCTGCCCTAGTATCATTTTTTTAAAGCTACCACACTTCATCAATGCGTCCCATGTGTGTTTTTGAAAAAGTGCTGGAATTCCATTTTTATGGAAGTCATTGACTGAAAACGGGGATGCAACCTAAGAAAACACAGATCCCGAGAGTGATATATCGTCTTTCTTAATTAAACAACAATATGTTATATGCCCTTCAGAGTTTCACTTGGTAAAGATAGTTACATATATCTAACAACTGTCATGTCACATCATACAAACATTTAGGATGGAGTTGTGCTACAATACTACCCTTCCAATCCTCTAATAGCCCCTGCAACCTAAAACATAGAGAAAAATGTTATAAATAATGTAACATTTATGCAATAAATGTAAAGAAAAATATGATAGTTAAATACAAATTACGTAAAAAATAATATTTTAATAAAATACTGCCCACCTAATTGCCCACTAAACACAAATTCCTGAAAAGAAATTAAATTGTAATTTGACAGTAATATTATGGCCAAAGGATATTTTGGAGTCAATGTTCATGTTCCATTTCGATCCCTAGTTGTTTGTTGAGGTTTTCTCTTTCTTTTCGTATAACTCACCCGTTAACTTCTCCAAGCAAGACTGTCACTGCGGCCCATAACACTGGGGAAGTGGATGCTCTTTTATGAAGTGATCAATCTATTTTTTTCTGACAGTGTGGTTCTTCACCCTGTTTCTTCTTTTCTTTCCAAGGTGTTTTTTGATAGTCACTGTTCTCAAGATGTGATTGTTCCTTCTTTACTTTCTTCTTCTTCTTCTTCAGAAGAAGAAGCAATTGCTTGTTACTGCTTAGATGTACGTAGAGGTTTACCGACCATTCTAGAATGATCTAGCCCTTCAGATAATTAGATTGTTTGTAACCTTTGGAATGTTGTGACAGAGGCACAAGGCTTTTTCCTTTAGTAGATGAATTAAATCCACCATTACTGTGACTTTATTACCTGTTGGATGTTCCTGTTCCATTCAGGATTCAGGGTCATTTATTCAATGTTTCTGCTTCCTGGGCAGAGGTTAAAGGAGTTCCACTTTCTGAGATTTGCCATGCAGCACATGGGTCTCTCACCATGCCTCTGTTTCCCACAACTAATGCACCTAAATTGGGATTGTGTGCTGTTGTCTGCCTTGGGAAAAATCAGGGGAATGCTCGGAATTTCAAGGCTTTTGTGGCATCTGTTAGACCTGTCAGCCTTAGAGTAGTCTTTCCCAGGAACTTTTTCCTCTCCTCCCCCATTTTGCTGGACCTATTTTTTGTTGGCCTTAGGACTCTGATCACTTTACCACTGCTAACCAGTGCTAAAGTGCATGTGCTCACTCCTTAAACCATGCTAATGTTCTCCAATTGGCATATTTAATATACTTATAAGTCCGTAGTAAAGTGCACTACATGTGCCCAGTGTCTATAAATTAAATGATACTAGTGGGCCTGGCGCACTGATTGTGCCACCCTCATAAGTAGCCCTTTAAACTTGTCTCAGGCCTGCCACTGCAGAGACTGTGTGAGCAGTTTAAACTGCCATGTCGCCCTGGCAAAATAAGCCACTTGCCAGGCCCAAACCTTCCTCTTTAATACATATAAGTCACCGCTAGGCCAGCCCAGAGGGCAGGGTGTAGTGCATTCAAAGACTACAACATATACTTTTTAGTTTTACATATCCTGGTAGTGAAAAACTATTAAATTCATTTTTCACCTTCCCCCATAGGATAACATTTTAGTTGCCTCATTACATCTTATAAGTGTAGCTTCCAAATGGGAAGAGATGACCCCCTCATGTTTGGTGTTACAATTTAAAACCCTTACTTATGGTGAAGTCAGATTTTACATTGTAATTCTGAAAATGCCACTTTTAAAAATTGGCATTTTCTTACCTTATCCATGTGAAGCCTGCAGCCTGTCTCTGGCCACATGACTGGGTGTAGTTAGCAGTTGGGTGTTGTGTATTTCTTCTAGACATCCACACACAATGGGAGCTTAGGTGTGACATAATGGGTCATCCTGGGAAGGATGGGAGGGAGGAGCTGGACACGGCCCTACTTACACATGAATAGACTGAGTCCTGTACACACATAAGGGGCTTAACAACCCTGCATTGTCACTCCAACCAGCTTGGAGCCAGGTCAGGTAAGAAGAGGATTCCGTACACTTTAACACCACTGTCTAGAAGCTTCTTCCACCTTCCAGAATCAGGGCACCAAAGTGTAAATACTGGACCTCAGACACCACCACTTCACTGCAATTCTGAACATGTGGATACTCTGCCAGGAAGAAGGGCTGGTGTGCTGCTGAAGGCCTGCCAATCTGCTGGACTGCTGTTTTGCTGACTCTTGCTTTGCTGTGCTGACCTGTGCCTGCTGCCCTCTTGCAAGGGTGTGAGAAGGACTGGACCTGCCTCTCTCAACCCCAGAACCCAGAGTGTGACTCATAGGCTAGTTGCCTGGCCTCCTGATCTGAAGTCTCAGGGACCTAAAAGACTTCCAATCATCCTGCTTCTGCACCTGGACTCTGCCATCTGTGAGTCAGTCCAGTCAAGTGGTGCCACCCCAGTCCTGGACCCTTGGTAGTAGATCTGAGGTGATTGCTCCAGTGGAATCGATGCATTCTCTGTTGCAGGGACAGAAACAACACATCGCTGCTGTTGCTGGAATGAGAATCGGAGCATCTTTCTGCGTGAGTTGGAACTGACGCAACAGACTCGCATCGTCGCATCTTGAGACTGGCATATCATCCTTGGAACCACCACTAAGTGAAGGCTTTCCCATGGTGGAAGGTCGTTGCATCCATTATCTATGGCGGCCGTGATGCTGAACCTCTGCATCACTCCACTGTGTGTATCATAACCAATGCATCATCTCAAGTGCGCCATACCTGTGTTAACATTGCAAGCCCCGTCGACAGAATCCTCCACGTCGATGTAACAGAATTTCGCTCCACAGCCTCACCACATCTCAGAAACGACGCTTCACCCTGGCTGAGTGATGCATCTGTGTATCGACCCCCCATAATGCTCAGCAATCAGGAATTAAGGAACTTTAGTTCAGCGGGCCTAAATGGGTCCCTGTAGCTGGCCCACGCTCCATTGCGGTCGGACTGTACTTTTGGCTTTGGCCCTTTTCATAGCTCAAGTTCTACTCATTGGATTTTTGTTGTTTTGGTCTTATTTTATTTATTAAATCAAGTTCTAATTTTCTAAGTTGGTGAGGGGTCCTTTTGTGTATTGGTTTCACTGTTTTACTGTTTGAAGTGTTGCACAAATATTGTACACATTGCCTTCAGGTTAAGCCTGACTTCTCTGTGCCAAGCTACCAGAGGGTTGGGCACAGGCTAATTTGGGTTTTGCTTGTGCCTTAACCTGACTAGGATTGTCACTGCTGCTTGAACAGGGCTCACACCCCAGTCAACCAACAACTCAATTTCTAACACCACCCAGCAATTGGGTGAGACTACAATTACACCACCTGATTCTGGAATTCATGCTGTGGAGGTGGGATCCAGCTCTGTTGTTATGATGGGGACGAAGATGGTTAGGACTAGGAATAATGAAGATTACAATAAGTAATCCAAACATTGCTGAAGGGAGAATGTGTAGGCATGTGTAATGTAAAGAACTGGAGGAAAGACCCCTCTTTGTAAGATGGAGCCTTCTACAGCCATTCACTCTTATAGCATGCACACAAGTTGGAAAGGAGAAAGGAAAGGAATAACTGGTTGTCTGGCAGTCTTAAAATATATAATTGTTGAGATAGCCTGTGTGCAATAAAATAAAAGAAAAAGAGCGAAGTTTACTATGTTCTATATTACAAATTGTGTTTCTTTATTTAATGCTTTCGGATATTTCAGGATATTTCTTCGACTCGGCAAGTATGTTACTGTTCCATTCTAATGCATCTCAAAGTCATAAACTAAGTACTTATAAAATGGCAAACATTTCTAAGAGTTTTTGGGCCACAGGTTAAAATCTGGGTGTATTCACTCAAACTTTCATTCCTGTCTGCCACTAAACTTAGAGATTCTGGTATTGTGCTAGTGTGCACTACATAAACAGGCATTGGCAAAGTGAATAGATCATTGCTTTAAAAGGATGAACTGTTGGTCTTGGCAATTCTTGTAGGTATTGGCCTCTGAATGTATGCGTCAGGATGGAAGTGCACCCATGGAATGAGTAGCTCATAAATAAACCCATCCGAAGATGGCCACCATGCACCTCATGCTTCATTTGAAGTTGCTGGTGCTTTTTTAGTGACATGTACATCTACTGCATTGTGATGTTTGTGCATATGTCATGATATATGGCAGCCATTTTTAATTTACCATTCTAGAGTGGCGGGCGGCCATGTTAAAACATTACGAAGAGAAAAGAATAATGTGGCCGGAGGGCGGTAAAACAAAATAAGAAAACATAAGGCCATGACCCAAGGGATGAGAAGAAAGATAGGAAACGTAATGGGGAGTTGAAAGCCTCAGAAAGCGGGCTGAAAAGCATCAGGGAGCATAGCAGAGGTTGTGAAAAGAAAGCATACAGGCAAGAGAGACTGATTTCTTAACATGAGAAGGGAGCAAGAGTAAGGAAACACATGCACTTCTATGGAATTCCCCAAACAAATTAAAAAGAGAATCCTTGAAGTATGACATCGAAGAAGACAACTCTTTGAATCAGAACAGCGTGAGGCCTAAAGCTGCTGGGTTGGACAAACACAAGAATTTGAAAGAAAGCAACTGAATCAAGAGCATGCAACTAAGATAAACAACGAAAGCAAGGGGCTGACCAAAAGCTCACTCTAAGTATATGTTATAAATCTATAGATCTGCTTAAATATGGCTAAAGCTGCCAGTAGCAGAGACCTAAAACACCTTATTTTTGTACTCTTCTAGTTACTGCTACTGACTGTGCAAATAAGGAATGGGTGTGCTGCAGAACATAATTCTAGCCACCTTAAATATGCATAGGTGGATTGTTCCCCTCCTGTGGAGCAGTCCTAAACAGACTATTTGATTAAAGTCTAAATACCATATCAAAGAACATAAAGCACAGACCATACAAAGATATTAAAAGCTATCTCAGATATGTAGACTTTTTACCACAGCTAGGGAGAATGTGTGTGATGCAGAGTTACACACAACATTACGGCTTGCCTTATTGACCCATCAGTTAGAACATCCAGTTGGGGTTTCCGAATGACCAAATAAAATGCAAATAATTTCCATGGAAATTGATTTAAGTAATTTTCTCCATATTTAATCGTTGATATGCTGAAAACTTGATTGTATTGTATTATTGGTTGGGTTTGCATGTGCAGCCCCACAGAACAATATCGTCAATAAACTGTTTTCTATTGGAGAAGTCTTTCATAAAGTTCTGGGAAGCAAAGATTGGGCACAATGGAGGTCAGCTTCTCTAAATCAATGTAGGATGAGTTTGATTCGCAAACGCATTTATAAGAACGGGAAACAGTATTACAGTAGTATTCTTTTACATAGTCTTAAATGCCTTTGTGAATCGTGACCCTAAGATTGAACTCCCCGTTACTAAAATTGCAAGCAGGGTACAGTCTGCACTAATTGCTTATTTATTGTTTGTATTTATTTTTGCAGTTTTATATAGCGCAAATGATACCTAAATATGTATCTGAGCGCTTTACATAAGAAAGTTATTACTGCATTCAAGCACTTTACTAGAGAAGAGTTTAATTAATTTAATTGCACTAGAACAGTTCACAGTAATCTGTACTAATTGTATACGAATATTCCCCGAATAGCCCCACTTATTCTCATTGTAGCTGTTTGGGGATATTTCACAAAACCATGTCATAGAATGCAAAACAGTAGTCTGGAATTACCAATTTATGAACTCTGAAATACCTTTGTGAATAGGCCCCTGTAAGTCCAATTTCCTAAAACAAAGTAGGAGACAACGAGCAAAGAACATTTCAAGTTAATTCACTTGGTTAACATTATGAATTTGCTTGCTTATGAGGTGACAAGAGAGTGTATGAAATTGTTCAGAAACTATTACTAGTGCTGTGAATATATGCAGTTCTTCAGAAAAATATTGCTACTACTAGTTCAGGTTGAACAGAATCAACGTGGGTAAAATGGAGGAACTTCCTCTTCCTAAAGTGAATAACAACAAGAAGTCTGTGGATGCAAGTTGACTTAAGCTGGTGAAATATTTCATAATAAAACTCAAAACCCATGCAGGTATCATCAAACAAACAACAGTACTCTATAACGTCTACCGCAAATAATTGTTAGAGATGTAGGACGAAGTAAAGAGAACTGCTTTTTCTTTACACTGGATGGCATCTTTAAATCTAGGGGCTATTGGTTGAACGATGTCACAATACACCTCAAACCAAAGCATCCTTCTAGAACGCCTTTTGGCGTTGAGTGTTCGAGATGCAGGACTCAGTAAAAAGATCTGCTTTTGTCTCTTCACTGGCTCACCCCTTTAAATCTCAATCGGAACCTACTGCCCCCTGAAAGGTAACTCATTCAAACCTAAACTCCGTATTAGTGAGCAATTATAGAGATCAGGCCACACATTACATTGTCGCTTGACACCTTCATGGCAATATGTTTTTCTTCCTTAATCAATGACCTTCATTTTATTGATGTCAGAATTATAAACAGGCTCAGTTGTTGATGACAGGGTTCTAACCTGTGACCCAGAAAATCAACTCTCTGGGCTGCAGCAAACTCGTGAAAGAACCTACTGATTTGTTTTCAGTTTGTTTACATGTTTAATATGTAATGTTATTAATTGCAAACATGTCATATGCAGTCACCTTGAAAAATGATGGACACTGGTAATATCAGTAAGAGTGCAGATAGTAAATATGGCAGCATACACAACGCTATCTGAAAAGCAAGTTATTCTTCCTGTTTAACGTGAGAAAAAATACGCCTACGCTACCTGGGCTCTAACGGAGGAGTAAATAGTTGACCTCTTGCTAACCTGCAGGGTCAGATTCTTTGGTGGGTCAGATGTACTAACCCTTTATTTACAAAAAGAGGTCACACATTGAACTTAGAGTTTTAGCGAATGAAATCATATTTTGCCAACTGTCTCATCTACTAATTGGTCGGTTTGCAAAATCTCCATTCAAAGTAGATCACAATCTGACCTGTCTTGTAATGAATATACATGAGGTAGGTCGAAAAGTGTAACTTGCTTCTTTTGGATTCCTTTGCAGGGATGTTGGCCTGCTGGGGTCAGCAGACCATCACGTCTGTGATCACATTTCAATAGAGGACTTGTTTTTACGTGCAGCCCATTTTCCTTAAAGATAACAGGGTTGCATTTAAGAACAAAATAATTTTTTAAATAAAAGTTTGTCCAAGAGTTGGAAGGGGTCCCCTGGACCACTACTCCCTCTGATAGAAACAATCACTTTTTTTCACAAAAGAGAGGGGATTCCGCAGGGATCACCTTTGCAAATGGGTTACTACTTCCTTTGAGGAATCGGTGACCTATCAATGGCTTGTTACTTAAACTACAATTGAAAACCATTGATATATTCCCTTGTGGGTCAGAATTAGTGACACGCTAAATGTGCCCCCTTTCAAGTTGCATTTCGTGACGCATTTCTAAACCCATTTTGCGATTCAGTTACCAGTTGCCGCATCACAAAATGGCCTTAGTATATTTGTAAAAGGTATTTAGCTATTGCAACCCCTGTTATATAGTGAATCATAGCCTGGTGACTGCTAAATTGCTTCGTACATCTGGCCTAAATCTTTTACATGGTCCTATTTACATAATGGGGTGATTGGCTAAAGTTAGAAAAATGTCTTATTATGCCTTATTAGAAATCAATTCCCTAATTAGACCATGTGTTACAGGAGAAGGGCAGATGTCACGGGCATAACTGACACCCCCGCATCCCCACGGTGCAGGGGTCCCCATGTCTCATAAGACATAATTTGTGTGCTTCATGCATTTGTGAAAAATTGGCAAAAGGCCCCTTCAGTTAGTGAATGGAACCCCATGTACCAAGAACAATAGATTCCCCCAGGGTGTTTATCGTATAGCATGCCCTGATCTTTTTCCTGCAGTTTTGTATAGCGAGAACTCGACTCATAGTACTGGAGCCCTCTCCATGAACACCAGCTACATTACACCCGGTCACATTCATTATTCAGGAAACTGGAGATTAAGATTTGCCCAGAATCATAGGATGTTCAGGGACATAACACAGGCCTTTGCAGCCCCTGGGGAGCAGACCCTTCCCCCTCCCCACCCTTCAGGGATTCATAAAACTTTCAGAGGGTCCCCATTCCACCCAAGCCTAATGAACATCTGTGAGACATGGGAGGTTCAGGGGCCCCTCTTCACATTCTGCAGGTGGGCCACATCATTTTAGGTTACACCACTGGAAGATGTTGACCGAGGTGTTTAAGTAATTAGGGAGCTGCACATGAGAAGGGAATTTCCTAGGTGGGGCAGAGTAGAATGCCCCCATTAACCTTAAATCTCTGAATTGTTACTGAAGCTTGCACAACCCAATCCAGTGTAGATTGTCCAGTGTAGATTATCTTCCAGTTAACCCCGAAAGCTGTGATGAACTGCTTCAAGGGGTATCGAAAATAGGCAAATCAGGACTGTCCTGGCATGGTCAATTCTACCAAGACACACGATGAATCAAGAAGCGACAGGTTGCAAGCCATCATTTAGTCACACAAGTCTTAGGATTTGCATGAATAGTCCGCAGTGGACACCTCCACTGCTGTGCACAAATCAGAAGAATGCAGAAAGCTATTTTACGGGAGGCAGAGTGTGTGACTTGCACGGATCTCTGTAGCAGATGGAAGAATACCCTGAGCTATCCTACTAAAATTGGAAACGTTGCCCTGCAGAATACACGCAGATGTCTGCAGGGGATTGTAACCAACTGAGCGATCCTCATTACATTAAAGCCGAAAGATTCCAAGGAATTGCAGCAATATGTGCTGTAGCCCACTGAGCCGTGTTGCTGCTAATAGAACGTCTTCCATTCAGTCACACAGAAATGTTCAGGGAAATAAACCAAGTGAATTAAGTTTCAGGAAATGCAGTTTACTTAAAGATGTCCATAGGTGGGCAGCGTGGGATCTAACCTGTGACCTATGATATATACCCAGCTCTCTGCAACAATTACATTAACTCCATTAATATCAACAAAAGAGACCAAGCATAGGTCTCCCCACGCTAACTACCATTTGATAGCATGCAAAGCACTTTATAGGAACTCTGCGCGAACCAGGTTTTGCAAACGCAAATCCATCAAAGGCTTCATATAAAATGCACATACTTACTCTTCAGCACTGCTCCTTATGTTCCCTCTCCCTGCTGCTCCCTCTCTTCCACCCCCAGTACATGTTCATTGTCTTCCTTCATTCCTTTCCTTCCGGTCCTGCTTTGAATCTAGAAGCAAGTGCCGATAGTACAAGTATCAGTAGTTTTAAGCGACTGTTGACTGCTTGTACAACTGATTTTCGTTTTTAGAGAGTAAAAAGTCATCGATTGAGTACTTTCTGAGTAACAGACACTTCTCTCCTTTTCTCGCAGAACGGGTGACATGTCCTGGCTGACTGGAAAGGGCTCCTAGCAATGGGTTGGGAGGTTTATTACGGCGAGACCTGAAGGACGGAACGGCATGCACCACCCATATCTAAGGCTGCATTCATTTCAAGAAAGGTTGCCGGAATTCCTAGACAGACCCGAAGAAGTGTCAGACATTTAGAAGCTCATCTCAGGAATCAAGGAACCCTTGGCCGCTGTGTTGCATTGAGTTGGAAGGAATCAACTGGAACTAGGCCTTCACTCCCCGCTGATTTATGGAGCCTGTCCAGAAAGAAGGAATTCTTGTCAACTGTGGACACCTCCAGAAGGACAAACATACTCAGGACCGTTGTAGGTACCACAGCTAGGAGGGTTCTTTCAACCAACAGTCTACGGACACATCAAAGTGCACGTTCATCTCTTGCTTCGAACAATGGGATGATTACATGATTATGTTAAAAAGACGAAGAGAGTATTTTAATATATTTTTCCTTTTTCAATGCTAAAGTGGCTATGATTGTAGGGACATAATGTGGAGAACCAGCTCTACTGAGCTTGAGGTGCTGGCTATTGCAGGGTTCATCTTAGTAACATGTGGAGTTCTTAGGAGGTTCCCAACTGTTACCTGTGCTGAGTGACGGGTTTGGGAGGAGGTACAGCCAGCACAGGGTGTAGGCGTCACTCCTCATAAACAGCTCTATTCCTTCTATGCAATGGTTGCCCTTAAAAAATGCATTGGATGTGCCTGAACATCAAAAGAATGTCTAAAAATTGAACGATTTTATGCACTGAATGACAAATTCACAAATCATTGATTTGACGCCCACCTGAGCTTGTTCTATGAACGCACTACTTTTTAGAAGATATGGATTTATCTGAAATATCTTGAAATACCTTAAACTGAGAAAGGCATGTCCCTGTAGGCTGTAACACTACAGTCATGTGTAATGTATGTCACAAAAGTGCGTGTTGACTGTTTATAGCCTCGCTAGTGGACAGGTAACTTTTAGCCTGGTTCACTAATTGGATTTCTTGCCATTTTAACTGGTTTGCAGGTTTGATGGAGGATAGTTTTATGGATAAAACCTACTAGTTTCTACTATTAAACATCAAGCCTTGTTTGCTTAAGTTGATTTGTCTGTCCTAAAAGCTGTCAAACTATTTTTAGGTCCAGCGAGTAAGCGCTTTGACCTGTTGTAAGTATTGTGGGCTTTTAACCATGCCCATCACTTTCATTCATTCCAGGGCTTGCCTTTCAAAAATCACTTGATGTCAGTGGTAAATGCTTCACGTTTGTCCCCCCTTGAGGCTGTTTTTGACATGCCTTGAAGACTGCCCCTCTTATATGGATTATTGCATGACTGCTGATATACTTCAGCCTGGGTGAGCTATTTTTTTTCTTTTGTTTCTCCCCTTTGTGCTGCATGGTGGCCATGGCCATAACAGGGCAAACAGGCACAACAGCGTGAACTCGATTGGCGGTATTGGAGCGCTGGTCACATTGTTCACAGTTACCTCGTAAAATTAATTTCTTGAGGCTCTCCCCAGAGAATTTTTTTATATAAAACAGAAATCCTCAAAGCAAAAGCGGCTCTCCCAGTATAGCCAATACTATAATATTCACTGCACTCGGGAAAACTCGACCCATAATGCATTCTTTTTCATAAATGTTTTTGCCAATAACTCAGCCTGTGGTGGTCCTACAACAATGAGACTACCACCAAAACATTCAGCACGACATACTCTTTCTGTTCTATGTGATCTCTGGGTCCCCCCCAAGAGGTTATTGTGGACCCCAAAATAATAACCCCTCCCACCATTCAGTCCCTTTTTAAGCATTCTTACGGCTGGAACTTTTGTTTTAGAACACAAACTACTCCAAACTGTAAGAGGCTTAGTATAGCAGTCGGCCTGCTATTAGTGAAAATATGTAATGCACTATGCCCTCTAGGGGCTAAAATCTATAGTTGTATTGCATTACTTTCTGCCATTCTGTTTTCATGTGGTTATGCCCTCTACGGGCTAACTGTATGGTTTCATGACCATGTTTCTTACAAAGGATATTTTTATTGTGGTGTTCTCTAGGGGCTGTTCTGAGCATTACAGTCAACATACTGCAATATTCACTGCACTTGGTCATCCCATAATGTTTTGCAGGGAACTCTTTCAAAATAGTTTTTTGCTCATAATTCTGCCTGTGGTGGTCCTAGGACAATGGGACCACCTTCAAAATGTTCACCACAACCTGCTCTTTCTGTCTAGATCATCACTGGGTCCCCACACTAGGTTAGTGGGGATCCCAAAATAAACCCTCCCACCACTCAGTGTCTTTTTAACCCCTCTCACGGCTGTAACAACTGTTTTACAGCTGAGAGTAATTTGTGTGTTAGGAGTCTTGTTTGTAGTATCATTGCAGTAGACCTTCTAGCTCTGAAAATGTGTAATGCACTATGCACTCTAGGGGGTAAGTATATGGTTTCACTGCATTATTTTTGGTCATTTTCTTTTCATGTGGTTATGTCCTGTAGGGGCTAACTAGATGGTTATGTGACCATGTTTCTTCCAAATGTTATTTTCATTGTGGTGTCCTCTAGGGGTTGTTCTGAGCATTGCAGTCTAATGGCAAACGTTTATTTCTGATAAAGGTTTTTATTGGGTTTATATGATAATTGTTTATGTTTTATTAACCTCTCCTTTGTTATAATTATGACTATGATTCAGACCAACTTAACATCCTGATAACACCATGACTGTTTCAACATTCTTGATATATTTGGGGGACCCTTCTAGTTTATTGCTCTTGTTACTCTGTGGCTGTCTTGTGTCTTTTTTGGGGAATTATGTTAGTCAGCCAGCAACTCTGATGGTGGGGTTGTGAAAGTGGTATTCGATTGGAATTAGCATGGCAGATTTAAATTAGGATGCAAAATGGCAACATTTTCATTGTAGATGGAGGAAGAAGGTGAATGGAAGTGCTTTACTTATATGCAGGGCCACTGGAATTATGTTGCAGGAAAAAACAAATTATGAGGCAGGGTTGACCAATTTATGTGGCAAGAAAAGTCCATTTATGAACTTACAACGCCAATAGATCTAACTCAAGCAAATGCGAGACCCACTTCATTGAAAATGCTTGTTTAAGAAATGAAGTGTGCTGAAAAGTAATTTGGAATGACATAGCAGAAAGAGCGAGAACATTTGCCCTCTTTAATTCTGATGCGTTGTGATATAAAAAATAAAAAGTTTGGAAGACGCTTGTCATCACCCAATAATTTCCAGGTCTGTAATGGATATCAGTTGTATTCAATAACAGGACATGGTGTTTATGCTTATAGAATGCTAACAGGATGCTTGGTAATATGTATAATTGTAATGAAGGGTGTACACAAACAGAAAGTATAAAGAAATGTAGTAAATTGGAATTATATCTCAATGCAGATGAGAGAGCACTGAAGAGCCCTAACTGAAATGTGCCAACCAATGGATCCACTCTTGGACTGTGAACCAAAGGCAGCACTGGCAAAAACATCCATCCATCTCTCGCTCCCTATGTCTTGCACACTATTTGTCTTTCTCTTTCTACTTCTTTTTCTCCTGAAGCCCTTGCTGTACCTGCTGTATTTAATCTTCGAGAGCTGGAGAAAGTCACAGAGGCACCAGCAGTGGCCCTGGGCTTTTACAAAGGGACTTCCAGTGGATCCAGCCCCTGGAGAAATACCAGATGGAATAAACCTGGGAACCACAATCACAAGGGCTGCAGTATCGTGCAAAGATGGGGTGCCCTGCCCATGGAGTTTAGAGAAGAACCTTAACTGGACCAATGCTCACATGAGGGGGATCCTGCACTTTCCAATGTGCAAATGAAGGGTCTTGGCTGCTGTACTAGAAATAGCCTCTACCATCACATCTCAGGAGAACTGACCACTCTTTCTTTTCCATCAAAGGTCCTGGACCACTCTGAAGGACGTTGAGCAGGCTACAAGGACCACGTTCACTTAGAAAAATATATGGACAATACCCAATCAGTTTCAGAGTCCTGAGGAAAATGGTTTTAAAGTTAACATGTGAGAAATGTGTGAGAAAACAGCATTTTCAAAGTCAACTGGCACTCAAGAGAAAATATTGCCTGTTTAAATGGAAAATCTTTGCGAGACTTAGAAAAATTGGTACATTAAACCCATGCAAGACTTTGCTAGAATAATAAAAACATTCACACGCCCATGACAGACAGTCCCAGACTATGCCCATGACTGTCCTCCACCACCTCCCTGAGGCTAACATTAACATTGGAGGGGGGCCGCGCCACCACCCCTCGTGGAGCCAATAATGGCCCTAGGGACTGCCTTCCCGCTAGGACCGGCTCCTGCTATATCCTGGGGTGCCCAGCTCCAGGGCATAGCTGTGTGCTCTGCCCTGGCGGGAGCTTAGACAACTCCCCCCACATTAGAGCACACTCTCTGGTTCCAGCAAGCAAAGGTTTCCTCTGTTTCCCTGCCGCAAGCATGCTGACAGGGAAACAGAGGAAACAATTGCTCTCACAGCAAGGGAGCGCTGCATGTTTAGCAGCTCCCTATCTGTGACAGCAATGCCAGCTCCCACAGAAGGCGTTAGCCAGCTCGGACTGCCGGGGCCTTGAGGCTTCCTCCGCAGTCCCACTGCACACTGTGTGCCCTGCGGGGCACACAGGACAGATGGCCAGGCCCTGGGGGATGGGGTCCCTGGGGCCGAGATCAGCATAGGGAGGGGAGCTCGCTCAAAAAAAAAATACATTAAGGCTGAGCCCCAGAGTCCCTGTGGCCAAAATCGTCCAGAGTGGGGGGGTTTGCATGGCCCCACACTTCTATTTATTGAAGGCCAGGTACTGGGGGGTGCAGCCCCAGGGCCTGCAACCCACCCCGCCTTCGGCCATGCGTGACGGTGGTTGGATTAACATATAGTAGTGAAATTACTTTACGTTAAAAAACCATCTAAATTCACTGAAAAAAACAAAGGTTTTAGGGACATAATATTTAGGTTCTGAATTTAATTGCACAAAACCAGAGAAATTCAGCAGTAATTGTTAAAGTTATTTCAAGTAACTATAACTAACTGCCTAAGGTGAGTTAACCCTCGCAATGCAATGCTAATTACCCCAGATATTACAGCACTCATGACAACTTTTGTAACGTCAATAAAAATATCAATAAAACATTAGAAGTCAAATTATTGAACAAAAAACTGTGCATGGTGGGAGTGTGAGTAATAGTACCTTATGCCATCAGTTATAGTTACTTGAAATAACTCTAACTATAACTGCTGAATTTCTCTGGTTTTGTGTGAGTGAATTCAGAACCTAGCTATAACGTCCCTGTACCCTTTGGCTTTTCAAATGAATATATATATAATACTATTTTTCTGGAGTACCTGGCTCCTGGACCGCTTGTTTACCCTTTGTTTCATCTACAGTGCACCACATTCCACACAGCTACTGCGAGAATACGGTAGGAATGAGTGAATGGGTGCATGAATTGCTGCATGAGTACAAGGGTGAGTGGCAGAGTTCATGTATGATCAAATATTGAATACTTTGAGTAGGCCCATTCCTATCTCTGCTCAATCATGGTTCTCTTCCAATTTTTTTTTATATCAAGCCCAGAATCATGACCTGTGCCCCCTCCATGTCCTCATTTTTTTCAAAGGCACTGTTCTTTGCCATGCATCGGCCCCAGGCCTTATTGCTCAACATGATTCTGTCCTGCCCAGGACTTTAAGTGGGCTGGTCTTGCCTAGTCTTTGACCCAGTAGCAATTGAAAACAGTAACGATTACTTGAAAATATGGTATGCTGCCACCACCACGCTTATGCTGCTTAATTCTTAGTCAATGCAGTAGCCTTCCACCACCTGAGAGAATTGCATTGGGCACCCCTCCTGGTCTCTAGCAAGACTGCAATTCATGCTAGGTCATGGCACATGATCTGCGTTCACCCATGACCAATAAACCCTTGCCAAGGATGCAGATATCACTGCAGCTGGGACTTTCTGGGCTGGTGTAAACATGCTTTACCATGAGAGGGACTTTTCTGTCCCAACATGTGGTCACACAATCCGTGGCCTCTCTGCATAACGCACAGACTAATGATCATGGTTCATCTGTGATTCTATGCACATGTCTGTGAAGGAAGTACACAGTTGTCAAACAATTGACAAGGCGAAAATAAAAGGAAAGGCAGTGCTTATAAGAGAGTTGGTGCAGAGTATGTTTGAGGCTGGTGAAGTGAAGGAGATGTGAGGAAGTGCATTCACAAGACAGCATAAAAGAGGGTGCTGAAATTAGAAAGACATAAGCTTTAAGATATGCAGATGGACAACATGTTGAGACAGAAATAGTGTACATGTCTAAAAGAGTGAACATAACTGGAGTGAATGAGACGCTTTGAAGATTACTACCTCTTCCACGCGCCTCCATAATATCGAATTCACAGTCTCACAACTTCAGAATTGAAACATGTTGAATATTATTGACAACAAAATCATTGTTGCTACTCATTTACCTCAGACACCTAACAACCACTGACAAAACCAATAGCCATGGCTGGTTTAGATTTGTGTCAGTTGTTGCTTTACATATCTGGATGCAAGAGAAAGCTCACAGAGAGGAACCAAAATACCAGTCAGGTGGCACACTATGGAAATCATAGAAATTGAGTTTATTTATTTAAGCCATGCCTTGATTACATAGGCCACGCTCCTTGTGGAGACCCCCACGTTTTTCATCCCACTTAAAGCCCTGGACCTGTCCTCTTCCCACTCCGTGATACAATTCTCTGTTATCCCAGTGCATCCACTGCTCCACAAACAGTTCAGTGCTGCTACTCTTTTAACACCTCAGCACTCTCCATGGTGGCAGCTGCATCAGCGCTCTCTTTTCTGTAGCTCTGGTAATAACTACAGAGGGGAACCGACCCGTAGCAAGTCACCGGCTATGCCTACAAGTGACAAAGTGTGTCTGGACACATTTCCAGGTATTTGTGCTAACCTTATCCACATGATGAGGGTTATTACCTAGCATTATGTCCAGTGGTTAATTTGATCAGGTGGTTGCAGGTAGGGCCCACCAGCACTCATTTCTGTGCACGTTAAGTTATTTTTCCTCAGCAGACTTCGACTCGGAACAAGAGAGGGAAAGAAGGAGGAAGAGAAAGACAGAAAAACAGCAACAAAGGGAGAAAACAGAGACGAAAAGAATGTGCTAAAGTGAGATAGAGAGGGAGAGGGTGTTTAGTGATGGATTAAATATACATAAGGTGGAATCATGACTGCACATTGCATCTGTGGTATTCAGCACCAAGACCTTCTTCCAGCTTCTGATCAAATGTTTTAGCCCTGGCACTTACTATTTTACAAATTAAGCACTACCAATGGATACCTCCCGCCACAATTTGTACTGCAGGCAGTGAAGCCCGGTCTGTTGCTATCATGTCTGTGTTTACTAGCTGTTACCAGGGGCTTAGCTGCATTCTTTGCAAGAGTCAGAATTACCAGTTGTCAATAGAGATGGAGGAAGAGAATTTCTACCACTTTTCTTTACTGGCTGTGAGTGGCCCGGGATGTAACAAGAAGGTGCCAGGCTCTAATGCAAGAAAAGACAAGCATTTGCAATGCAATGGGTCTCGCATTTGCTCGAGTTAGAGCTATTAGCGTTGTAAATTCCTAACTGGACTTTAACTGCCACATAAACGGAAAGTGAAAAGCAAAACAGTTGATATAAGTGAGACGATTCAAAGCGCCATTACCACCATGAGCACGAAGGAGACACACAAAACCAAAGGAGACACAAAAAAGGAACAAGAAGTTCTCTCAGTCAAGCATATCGCCAATCGTGCAATTTATCCATGTAACAGGGTCAGTCTGCAAGGTGGTAACAAAACCTCCCCAAGGCAGGACAAATGTAAACCATTTACAAGTGATTACAAAGGATTTTTGAAAGACAAACCCACGAACGAGTGAAAGTGATGGGCGTGAGGTGGGCGTGGTTAAATTCCCACAAGACTTACAACAGGTAAAAGCGCTTGCGCGATCGACCTAGTAATGGGTCCCCTTGGCTGTCGGTTCTCTAGTAAAATTCATAATTTGGTTCAGTGTAGGGGGAACATTCCACAAACATGGAAATTGGACTGCAGGTGCACTGTGCAATCGCTCATAGGCAGTGTTAATTTGCATACACAAACAGGCAATCCTTCCAGGGGCGGACACATGAAAGCTCCCCCCTCTGAATGAGTAATGCATCTAAAATAGGAACAGGTGTTGTGGCTTCTTAATCTTACCCTTTTGCTCCAGCAAATCTATCAATGTTAACTCTAGACGCACTCTTTTGCGTACGTTACTTTGTAAATTTCGTCTGAGAAGCTCATTACATCGTTAAAAAAGTTTGAAATTCATAAAATTACGGCAACAAATGATTGCTTCGCTCGTGTTAAAGATCGGATGTTTAAGTGAAAGGGGTCACTGTACAAAACATAGAAAAATAACTGTCTGGGCCCATTATCAGCTCTTGTATGTGTGTCTCTGTCTTCTCGTAATTTCTGTGTTGGGATGTTGCTGAACGCTCCTGTCTCAATTGGGTAAAATGCCTAACTTCTGCACGAGGCAGTCCATTAAGCAAATTAATTGCGTATCTATTTTAAACCCTTTAGTAGGCCACGGATCAGCCTTGGCTGCACAAAGGCAGTCGCTATGCACACGCTTATCTCGGATCACCATTCACCAGGTCGAACTTTCACGAGAGAAAAAATGATAAAACTGCACCTGCACTAGGGTGGGGGGGGGGGGTCAACTTTTCGTTCAAACTACAAGTGTGACTAACAAGCGCAGGCAAACCAATTAATTAGAGTATGGGGGTGGCAGGATTTTAATTTACACAATACATAGATAAGAATTTTGAAAGTCCTAGTCGATTAAAATGACTATTCGCTGGGCGACTGGCTCAAGGCACGGAAAGTACCTTTGCACAACTCACAACAGAGGTGATCGAAAATGGGAGGCGCTATAGGCGCATGTTGCACCTCTCCCCACAGTGGTTTGGTCCAGATACCGTGCGATAAATACAAGGGAGCTTGACGTACGCGCACTTATGGGTGACACATTCGTCGTCATGGAGTGGAGATCGCTGTTACTGTGTCTCCTGGCCCTGGGCGCCTCTTCCCAGGACACCAACAACACCACCGAGGCACCTGCCGAGCAAGACCTAGAGGTGGCCAAAGGGACAATTGTGGTAAGTTTTTTGCTGGACCCATTGTTTGACATTACAATAGATTTACTCGTTAAAAGCTACTTGATTATCCAGTCAGGTGGGGTGTAAACTGATAAAAAAAAAAACTGGGCAATTGATTTCACAGCTAAGTGTGGTGGTAAGATATCTGTTGCAAGCAGAAAAAGTGATATTCCATCCCTTAACACAGGGGGTAGGGACGGCAGAGGGAGGCATGGTCAACATTTGATGATTGTAGAGTGAGCTTGGTGCCCTTTTTTATGACGCCATGCGTGGTTTGCTCCTTGACACAGCACTGCAAACAGGCTTACAGGCTCGGTTGGGTGGGTTGATGGTATAACCATTGGAAAGTACTGGGATGTGGAACTAATCGGTCACCAGTCACTATATTTATTCAGGCATTCCTCCATGGCCTTGTTGTTTATTATAGTTGTGGCCCAGCCTGCAGTGCGCAAGGTTCTACCGCAGGCTTTTGATTCTTGCCTTTAGTGGTGGTTGGGATGGATATTCCTAAATCTGCATAGGAAGGAAGTAGTGTTGATGACAACTTCGTCCCACTGGCTCATGATGGCGCTCACTAAGGGAGGGTGAGTGCATGTCCACAGACATGCACCCTCAGCTCCCACAAAACAACAACTTTGTGTTCCTCTCCTGTGGCATGAACAGATCCACTTCCTCACCCTGAACACCCTGGATTTATTGTGTGAAACCAAGAATACTGCATTGTTGTCTGAGGTGGCCTATCTCGTCGAGCCTACTTTGCCTTTTTATTCGATAATTTTTATATATGGTTTTCTGTGTCATGGTTTTGACTGTCCACAGCATATTTTTTAATGCAACAGTATTACCTTCTGTCCAGAGCATGATGGAGAACCAAGCTTTGCATCCCTGTACCATAAAAGTCGAGGACCTTTCTTTTGACTTCCATTTTGGAATTTGTTGACATGAACTGCTTTCCTATTTACTACTGCAATCCTTCCTGTGACCTCCCCAGTGTACGCTTTAGCTATCAAATGGTGATATGAACCATCCCTCTCTCACCCCTTCCTTTGTAATTTTTTGTCTACCTTTTCTGCTTCTCCTTCCAATCAGACAACAGTGAAGAACATGTGCCAGGGGCCTTTGAGAGGGGGACTTCTTTTCATATGCCTTATCTGGTAATTGCTCATTCTTTGGTGACGTGCGGTGTCTAGGAGTCTTGCTGTAGGGTCATGTGTGCGTATATTCTGCTGTTGTATTGTGCTGCCATTGCTGCTTCACCACCGTTGTTGTTGTTACGGCCTACATGTATTTCTCCATTGAGACCACAGTGTCCTGCTAGTGCTGGGGGAGATTATTTCTTCAGAGTGAGCCAAAATTCATGTTATGTTATTACCATTTGTGTAGCCCGCAGTCTGCCATTGGGATGGCACCACGCCAATTTCAGAGATCCAGGGGGGACTTCCCAAAGAGTCTGAAGATGTGCTACAAGTATTCTGAAAGGGTAGGGTATTGTGAAAGGGGATTGTGTTAGCTTCAAAGAGTTGTGTCCTTGGTGTTTAATGGGTGAGACCAGAAGGGTGTTCCAAATTACTTACAATTCTGTTCAGTGTCATGTACTGGGCCAATTGTTGTGTCCTTCTATCCTATGAGCGCACTCTTTGCTAAATATATTAGCACTCATAAGAAGGCATTCTACCATGGGCGTCCCCACAATCCCCCTCAATTCTTCCTTCACTGTGTTTCTGCTTCCTCCAGATAGGAAATCGGGAGACAAGAACCGCCTTCACTGCTCGCTCTTCTTGACAGTAGTGGAATGCATGCAGAAATCTCAAGACTCTTGAGGGGCAGCAGAACCGGGGACGACCTGCCATACAAATGCCGATACTGTTCAAAACAAGCATTAGCTAACAGGCACTAACTCTGCCTGTCTTGCAGACGATCTTATCAGGTTCGCTGTCTCCAGATCCACGTGGCCGCGTATGATTCGATGGAGCTCATGCAGCTACGGCTGCACATAAATTGGGACCCCGATTTTAAGTAGCTAAAACATTTTTGACATCAGTTATGTACTATTTTTCTTTCTTTACAATTCATTTTAGGTGAGTCACAAAGGGAGAACAGCATAGGATGGCCATCTCACGTCCTGTCTTCACGAGCGCTCTTTCCAGTCCAGGGTTTTTGACTAGTAACCTAGTGCATTCTGGGTGTTGTAGTCTTGGGTAGCACCTATTGACCTAATTAGGCCAACACACCTGATAGCAATGATCTGTAAATTGTACAGAACTGCAAACAGTGCCCTTGATTATATGGAGTGGGGGTGATCACCCTAACAGGGCAGGCCCTCCCCTGAAGGGGAATAATGATGCACTGCAGCTCTTCAAGGCCACTGCATTCAGTGTTGGCTCAGTCACCCGCACTGATAAGGGAAGCAGCGTGATTGTACGTCTGGCTTTTTGTGCAGTATTATGTCTTGTAGCACTTATATAGAGCCTCATACTATATCGCGGGGCGCCTAAGCATCTTTTTGGACAGGTAGCACACTACACCATGTGAGGCTGTGTGATTGGAAGAGTGCTGTGGATGGCACAGTATATATTGTGACCCTTTGTGGGAAGTGTTCTGGTGTTGTGCATGAGTGACCAGGGAGGTTCTCTTATATTGTCTTGGGGTGCATCAGCTACCAGTGTGATGGAAAAGGGCATGTGAGAGGAAGGCACACAAAATTTAAATGTAATTAGCTGTTGATTATAATTTGCTCTACACGGTTTTGTCTTCAAGTTGCATTTTTTTTCATTCATAGTCACAAGGGCAGAAATTGGCTGCCCATAGGCGCCCGTAATTTAGCACAAAAGTTGGTAATTTTAATGTTGTCCCGCATTTGAAATGTATGTTAATGGAATAGGGATATCTAATCACTGTCCATATATCTGTAATGAAAAAAAGTGACTGCATGCACTAGTGAATCAAGGGAAACATCCTTAATAACACCTCCTTAAGGACGCAGAAGTCTACCACACAAGCGTAACCACGCCTGCCTTAACCACGCATGTGCTGAACTATGCAATGTTGTGGTTCCGACCGCGTTAAGGCATGCGTTGTTCAGGCATGTGTGGTTCCATCATACAACCGTGAATAAAAGCATGCTTTGCTGGATAATGGATTGGTATGAGACCTATGAAGATCTTGTATAGATACATCAGTTTATCACTGCCTTGTATGCTGCAGCATGGAATTAAATAATGGACATATGTTAATTTGTTGCTGAACTGAGCCACTGTGTTTAGTTTGGACTTATTTCTTAGGCACAGTACAGAGCAGCGCATGGAATAGTAGTTGAAACCGTAGTCTGCATTCCCATTGAAAATAATATCTGAGCATGGTACATCCGCACTGGCACACAACTACTAGACCTGGTATGTAAGCACCAAATGTGGCATTTGTTCATAATCTTTGTAATATGTACGCCATGCTTAGCACATAGACATGATTACTATCACATGTGAAACACCTGTAGCACGCAGAAATGGTGTTACACCACAACAAAGTGTTTTTTTCATATTGTCCTGCCAAAATATCGACTCCACAATATCAAATACCCAAATGTCCTGAAGGTAAGTATATTTAATTTAGTATAGATTTATTGGCCAATACTCTACATCTCTGTACATATAGATAATTTATATCCCAAGATATGACTCCACAATGTCAACTACCACAATATCATGAAGGTAAGTACATATGGATAACTGTAGATTTATTATTCTTAACTCTACCTCTGTATACCTTGAAGGTTTGGTTTATAGACGTGGAGTCAAAAACAGTAAATCTTTATATTCGATATTGTGAAGCTGGTGTTTCGGCAGGACAGTATTTTTACTACTGATATTAAGACCCTCCCACATTGAGAAGGATATACTACCAGAATATCAACATGCTGACATATTTACACTTAGAATATCACAAACGTAAATATGTGTAGAATAATACAGGTTTACTATACTTAACTCCCCATCTATGTACCTTGAGGATATGTATACATCAATGTGCAAAGATGTGCAGTTAAGAATGATGGGCCTATTCACATACTGCTTTTTGTAGTATGTCTAGTAGTACTACAATAGTACTACTAAAGTACTGCAAAATGCTATTCACAAACCTACAAGTGTAAATCTCCACCCCTCCTGTCTTTTCAATGGGGAGAGACTCACATTTGTAAGTTTACTACTTGATGGTAAATGTGGGTGGGACTAGAGGAGTGGCTCGGAAAAGGAGCATACTTAGGACTAAATGGTAAGGGTTTTGGAAGAAATATGGATGGTCCTAGGGCGTGTTAAGTTGGAGTGTAGCGAGGAGTTAAGGGATGAATATGCACCCACCCATAAAAGAGTATGCCCATTGCTACTCACAAACTGCACTTCTGAAGTAACTCCTGCCAAATAGGTACCCTAAACAGTATTAGAACATTGGAATGTTGGGGGCTTCATTGCAGACAATGGAGTGCTCCGGGCTTTTAATTGCTAGTAGAAGACTGGAGCGTCAACATTCCAATGATCTCTATGTTCACAGCATAAGCTGTGAACAAAGCCTCACGGAGCCTGAGGGGATTTTAATCCCCTCGGGATTCGTGAGGAATTTGTTTATTTGATAGAACATTCTGCCCTCTAGAATGTTCTAATATCCTTAGAACCCGCCGTAGCGGGCTCTACTGGCCATTAAAGGCCCTTTCCCTTGTTAAAGGCCTGAGCCGAAATGGCCGGTAGAGCCCGCTACGGCGGGTTCTAAGGCTATAGTAAATTATTTACAGCTGGAGTAAGTTTAGCACCACATATCAGCGACCACTGGTACTGCAACACCTTGGCATAGAAATTAAAAAAGGTAGAGACTTAAAATAAAAACCCATAGGTAATACTGTTAAATTAAATGAAATAATTTAAACTAGTTTTAAATATTGCTAAATATAATCTAATGTTAACAAATCTAAAAAGAAAACATTTTTATTTTTAATTATAAAAATGTTATCATCTTTTTTAATTTATAAATTAATGTTTTTGTATTTATTATTAAAATATAATTCAGTTACCTTTAATTCAATACATCACTTTGAATATTTATCATTTCATGTAAAAATTATTTTTTTACTTTGTGTGGGAATTTATTTTTTGAAATTTAAACTTCATAAAAATATTTTTTACTTAATTTAAGATATAAAGAATTAAGATGAAATGCCAAAATCAGCTAATGGAGCTGTACCATTTTTTAGTTTGTTCTGCATTTAAAATAAATATATAAAATTAATTTACATCAATATTTAACATAAAATATTTTTACTACTTTATTGATTTCCATATAACCTTAGTTTCTGCATTCAGCTCTTCTTTTAAACTGTCTAGTGAAACCAAGTGCCTTATTTGTGGTTTATAATTCCCTTTGTTTCTACGAACATTTGTATGAAAGTCTCCGTACATAACACTTGTATATTGAGTGTTCCACTGTGGGAAGCAGAGCAGTGTAGCTCAGGTGAGCATTAATGAAGTGCAATTGTCATTCAACCTGTTCTTCAGTCTCAGGTACACCATGTTCGTCTCTTGTGGGTTTAAGAATGACAAAACCGCGTCATCTTCAGTATGGTGGCCCTGCTAGTGATTTTGCTGAATGAAGCACAGATCTAGGTGGAAATCGCACGCGTTTCCTAAATTTTCTGTTTACTTTCAGAAAAAGTTTAAGAATATAGATACATAAATAAATAAAAAGGCTTACTAAGTAAAAATGCACAAGGAAAAAAGAGCCCTTTCCGATATGGTTCACGATTAGCGATTCATTTCCTGCAGGGGGAAGCAAAGGCTTTTTGGTTTTATCACCAGCCTTGATTCCATGCCATAGCTCGAAAGTACTATGTCAGAAGGTCGTTTTATTTCTGTGTTTAGACCACCTATACATGCACCCTTTCTCTGTCTCTTGAGACAGAAACCTCTTAAGGCAAGGGCAAAGTGGGCAATTGCCCAGGGCCCCCACCTTTTAAGATGTCCATGGAAAAGTGAACTTTCTCTCTATCACACTCCTGTCTATGTTTGCATCACAACACTTAAACATTCTTTGCCAATAATGTTTGGCATCTTGGGGTTTGAATTAGTAGAAATTGGGCTCCTAAAGTACAACTTGCCTAGTCCCCTAAAATCCTTATGATGGCACTTTCTGGAGATCTATTAGTTTTCCTTGTTAGCCCATCTGTGGTGTGGGAAATAGGTTCCTTGCAGAAACCTGAATGCAGGAAAACTGCATGCTGCCTTCTCAAGTAAATTGATGTAGATGGCAGACAGTGGCTGAAGATGCGAGGCGAGGTGCAGGGAGCAGCAGCAGGCGGACCGGGCATTCAGACCTTTGCTGACCCCCTACGTGGATGCTGAAGGGCGGACTGCGGAAGGGTTTGAATTCCACCCCAACCCAGACCGTACTTTGGTCCTGGCTGGCTGGCCTGCACCAGCCTGACTGCAACCCTGTGTTTGCCACGAGGACGCGAGGTGAGCGAGAGGAGTGGACATTCGGCCTGAGTCCCCCAGTGGGTGGGTGGGGGGTGGGTCTGGGGGGGGCACGCCAGGGGGGAGAGTGACGAAGCTGCAGAGATCGCCATATTTAGATCATGGTGCGGCTTGTTGCCCCACCCCCCCATCTCTCCCTCTCTTACCCTCCTCCACTGTGTTCCATGTAATAAAGGACCCCGAAGGAATGGACTGCACGGACAACAGTTTTTTAATGTATTTTTTTCTCCCGTCTTTTGTAAAGAGTCTCTTCGTTTAGAGACTGAATCTGGCTTCCTTTACTTGGAACTTGAAAGGAGATGTTCATAACCCTCTGGTTTGGAGGCTACAGCGTTCTTTGCTCTGTGGCTACTACTAGCCATGTGGAAGACCTCCATTGGGGATCAGGCTCGGTACACCCCTGAGCTGTGCGATACTTAGAAGAGTGCACTTCATACTTATGTGATTCTAACTTCGGAAAAGTGCCTAATATCCGTCATCATTTACTGCAAATACCTTTTCGGTCCAGGGACTTTGAAGCTTGTGGTGTGCACCTGAGAACAGCAATGGTAGTAAGCAACAGCAGGCTGAATAGGAAAGGTTAGGGCACTCTTAGGTCTATGTAGTGACTGAGTACATACGTTTTAAAGGGATATTGGTGGTCACATATCCTCTCAAACATAAGAAGCAGGTTTAAAATACTTGCACTTGAGGTATCGAAGAAACTGAGATCCAGGCACCTGTTAATGGGGAGAGTGTGCCCAAAAACTAAATCTAATCCACTAAGAAATAGAGATCCCTTAGTTACTGCACTTAAAGGCAAGAATTAAATCTTCACTTTGTGGGAAAAAGAAGAACGGAAAGACAATGTGAACCCCATTTTGGGGTTAAATGGCGCTACTTGGTTTGAAAGCTTAAGTGGGTCAAGCCCGGTGGGGGAAGAGGACTCGTTAATAGCAATGCTCCCTGCAGGCCCTTCTCATAGAGAAGTATCTGGTTCACAAAGTGTGGTCCTTGTTCTCCCCACAAGCACTCCACTCCTTTACCCCTGGTCTCTGATACGCCATTATAGCCTCTTATGTAGCAGATGCGACCACAACATCTTCTCATGAGGGTCCCTCAAAGAGAAGACCCAGGTACATTGGGTGGGGATTTTACATTGCCAGACATAGATTTAGATCTATACAGGAGGAACGGGCCGCAAGTTAAAGATCACATAGTGCAGCTCCTGGATTCACCTCCTTTGATACTATCTACTGGTCTGTATCTTTTCAGCAGTGCACCTTCAAATCACTCTTCTTTACTATCTCTGCTATCAGTGACACCAGATTTGGAAGTAGTTGACAATCATTCCTAAGATCAGGAGGTAAAGGTCTTTGCCTCTTCTCTCTGTTTTAGAGAGACTCTTATCTTCCATCTTAAACTCGCTGGAAAAATTTGTAGTGGGGTCAGCCTCTATTCTTGACACAGTGGCAGCAAAGATAAAGGAACTGATCAATGTAAACAAAGATAAGGGATAGTGCTGTGGACAAATGGCGTCGATGGAGGGGAGTCCAGCGGCAGTCATAAAGGATGACCATGAAGTGGCAGGTACATAAAATGGCTTCAGTTCCAAAGCAGGCAAACCACAATGTAAAGTCACCCCTAAAGAAGCTGTCACTGTTAAAAGTCCAACCAGTGCTATAAGATATATCTTTGAAACTTATATAGTTAACCCTGTAGTTAGGGGTTCCACTGGGAAAATCTCGTGCTCAGATTGGGAAGTGTTCCCTATCTTCAAATCTTGCTCTAGGCAGGATGTAGATGTTGTTGAGCCACCCCCTATCAAATCTTAAGGGTCAGATAAAAAAGGGAGAGGGAAGAAAATGTCCAATGACAGAATCTCAAAGAGGGGGAATAGAAAACCGTGATTCAGAGAGGGAGCAGACCTCTCACAAAGGTCAGAAGGTCTGATGCAGAATCTCCAATTAGCCTCCCGGGTAGTAGACTTCTTATGTGCATCCTCAAGCTCGTTGAATGATAGGATTAATGAGGTGACGGGGTACTATCCTCTGCTGGTCAGGAATTTCCCATCTTGTCTTCTCTGAATCCAATTGCTATTCTGTTATTGGACTCAAGCACTAAGAAGGGTCCCCTGGAATAGCTTAAGCTAGAAGACAAAAGTTCAGTATGGTGCATTGTTGAGGCTTGTATATTGGACCTTATTCCACTCTTTGACGCTGATTTATTTCTGAACAGGTCCTCCTTATTTGCTTGCTTCAAGGACATCAAGACTTTGAATTTATTCTAAAACAGGGATATTAACTTGTTTTCCTTTTTACACACAGAGCTAGGATCTAAACCAAGGGTGTCCTTTTATTAAAAACATTGCAAATACGATAGTAAGAAATTCTGAATGTTTACAATTCAGAGGTATTGATGTTTTCACAGTTTTGGACGTGAGAGGTGGACAGGATGTAAGAATCAATTCACACCAGAGTAGTGAGAGGGTTAGGGGCTGTTACCCACTTTGTTTTCTAGGGGTGATCCGTTGGTCGATTACTAGGGGCTGAAAGTTCACCTTGGAAAAAATAGTAGACGGCTGTCTTTTAGGGAACCCATAAAACCTATGATCTATGTGCAAATGATGAATTACAAAGATGGAATTGGTTGCCTGGCATTTTCAATAGAGCACGTATGACCAGTCTTTTTCTATTGCCCCATAATTAGCAATGAGAAAAAGGTTGTTTCCTGGAATGCCGCTGGAATAAAGAATAGTATGGAGAAGTTGCACTTCTTAAGCTCTCTGAAGGTGGACGTGATTTGTCTCCAGGAAACATGGTGTAATAGGGAGTTTCAGTTGGAAGATGACTTCATTCTGGTTTGTAAAGCCAGGCCCTCTAGAAGGGGAACACGCAAAGGGGTGAGTTGCATTCCTCTTGTCCAATAGCTTTAAGTGGAAGTATGCTTGTCCTGGAGATTCCACTTATCTATTTATGGCAGTAACTCTGTTCCATCCTGGAGGGGTAGCTTGTGTACCACCTCTTTTACTGGTAAATGCTTATATTCTGCCAGATGCAACCTATGATCCACTCTTGCATAAGGTAGTCTCTTTTTTACAAAAGAAAATCTCTGTATAAGGAACATGTTCTTCATGCAATGTTGGTAAGGTTTCTAAATTGCAAAATATCTAATTACGCCTTGCAGCAACTACGTGATGTTGAAAAAGAGGAGGCCCTGCGAACCCCCCAGCTGCCTTTCCTCCAAAGATAAGAACTGATGAGAGGGACACTCCTATCTGTCCAGCTGAAAAGCAATGATTGCATTTTTGCTAATGGGAGACTACCCTCGGACTTCCTTGCACAACACATGCATAAATCTCCAAGGGATGGGCAATTTTGGATTATGTGGTGGTTGGTTGTACCTCGTTTAATCTGTTTAGTGACTTAAAGGTAATGGATAGGCTCATCAGCAACCATTGTTTGTTGATCTTTTCCATGGGTTTAAGCATGCCTCTTATTAGTTCCCGAAGGTTTGATGTGTCCTCATCTAAATTTGATAAAAAATAGGGAGAGGACAGTGGGACCATGGGATGATCAGTTGGCCTAAAATGCAAACTAGAAACTACACTTGAAAATCTAAATGCCTGGGTGGGAGATAAATTGAATAGTTTCAGTATGTTTATGAAGCAGTTAGTAGTAAGTGCCAATCGAAAAGCACCCAAGGGCAATTCTAAGTCATTTCCCCTGCCAATTCGCTTATTAAATATAGTCAGGAAACAATATGTGCTATATTTTCATGAGAGGGATTCAAGGGTGTCTCTATTAAAGAGGTGAAGGAGCCAGCTGAAGGCCTGCCTAAAAGAGATGTGCGGCTTTAGGTTGATCAAAGAGAAGCAGCTGTTAACGGACAGAGAAAGGTCCTTATGCTTCTGGACTTAAGTAGCAGAAGGATGTGGGTCAAGAGTTATGTCTTTTCCCTCTGCCACTGAGGAAGCTAGCTGAATTGACTTCATCTCTAACCTATGTTGGCGAGAAGGATGATCCTCCCAATTCCGAAGTGAGTATACACACCCACAACCCTCCTTCAGTAAAGGAAATCAAGCTGGCTATCTCGGGAATGCATACCTCTGCCGTGAACGGGCCAGATGAAGTTCTAATCTCTATTATAAAACAAGAAGCAACCCTTTGGAGGAAGATATTGTTCCTGGTTTTCAAAAGCTGCTACAAGAATATGAGAGTTCCCGCCCTCCTGGACTGGAAGTATTATAGTTCCCACTGTTTAAGAAGAGAGATCGAAAACTGCCAGGGAACTAGCATCAGATCATCCTCCTAGATGCAGCGAGCAATTTTTTTTTCAAAATGCGTATTGACTCAGATAAGCAAGTGGGCTGAAAATACCAAAATCATACCTATGGAGCACACTGGGCTCAGGCGAAAACATGGAACTATTGATAAAATAGCTGCTCTCCAGGTGATTAATGAGCAATATGTAATGGTTAGTGGAGGAGAGAATTATGCGGCTTTTATAGACTTCTCCACAGCAATGGATAAAGTGGATCGATCTTTGCTGTGGAGAAAGCTAGTGAGCCTGAGTATGCCGGGCACCCTACTAGATTTAGTTATTGCACTCCTTTTCCTGGTGCAGAGTACTGCTAAACGGATGTTCGGGGCCTTTCTAAGGAAATATCAACCTCAAATAGTTTAAAACAAGGGTTCCTTCTAGCCCTATTATTGTTTTCTCTATACATTTCAGACCTACCGGTCGATCTTTCACAGAGTGCGGGTATAGGTCTGAAAATTGGCAGAAAAGCAATAGCCTGTTTACTATATGTGGATATAGTAATTCTGGGCATTACTCCTAAATGTCTAAATAGCTGACAGTTCTCTGACACTCACCATCTAAAGATAAACATCACTAAAAGTAAAATCATGTTTTCATGGCAAGAAAAAATCCAACTACTGTACTTTTTTCATGGTCCCTAGATTCCCAAAAGTTAAAAATAGTAAAATCCTATACCTTTCTGGGAAAGATAATGTGTGGTAATCTTAGTGATAAGGCACATATTGAGAATAACATGAACAAAGCTCAGTCTCAGGCTAAAGGATTGGGTGCTCTTTACAGGGCGACTGGCAGAAGACAATTCTTCTACCTCTTAGAAGTTTTACTGAGTGAAAATCTTGCATCACAGCTCTATAAATTGGAGAAGAGAGGAGTAGCTAAATCTAATCTAACGGAAGGGTGAATGTTAAGAAACATCACTTCAGTTAACTTCATGTTTTCAGTGGCTGCCTTAATGTTGGAAATGGGCTTGAGAAGTGCTTTTATCCTGGGTCTGGCAGGGGTGGTAATACTAGGTCACGAGCTTAGTGGGGAGCGAAGAAGACAGGTTAAGGTCCCTCATGAAGAAAGAAATTCTGATTGACAAAGAAGTAAAGTTACTCACTTTCAGAAACTTCTCTTATGCTGTTGATCAGCTGTAATGAGATCACATCTTGATTTTTGCATTAACAGCAGCACAATTGAAAGCTACCCTAAAGCAAGCCACATATATGTTAAGCTTTCGCCTGGGTAGGGAGGCGTGGCTTAAAAAAATGGGTTTTCAAAATATTATAGACGCCATCTCAGTAAACAGAGTACAGCCCTATATTAATTGGAATTTGTCTCACAGGCCGAGACGCTTTGGGATTTGGCTGAGGTTCAGTATGCTCCCACTTAATCCCCTAATGGCTAAATCGTATCGAACCCCCGCTGAATGTAATAATTGACAAAATAAGACCCAAGACCGGAACCACATTCCTTTTATCTGTCCAGCGCTTTTATTGCATGGTCGAAAATGGCCGGGGCCCATATGTCTGCAGTTACCCATACTTTCTGCCTCAGATGCACTAAGGCACTTCATGTACCCATGAAATGTTCTTTTATAGAATTTTTAACTTTTGAAATTGTTTTTTAAATTTATGTTGATTTTATTGTACTCGACGTCCTGGTGTTTTAATGTTGTTGTCCTCGATTTTAATGTCTTTCTAGGAATCTAAGCATCAAGTGCATTTTTATATTCTTTGAGCATATGTAATTCCGTAAGTGTTTTATGTGAATCCCTTCGGAGTTCCTTAATGTTAATAAAATGAACTTGAAACTTCTCAAGTTAATTGAGTTGGGCAAGCAAGAGGCTAGAGCCACCGGCCTCACTTTAAATAAGCGTGTGCTCATGAAATGGCTGCCATCGGCATGAGCATATCTACACCCCAAAAAGCCAATGAGATTTATGTTATAGTTCAATATTTAGGAAACGTAAGGAAAAAAACACACTGTACACTGATGTCACACATTGCTGCTGAATAAATATGCCCATGGAAACAGTACACTCGAACAAGCCCAAGGTTAGGAGAAGTGCTTGGTAAAAGTTGGGTGACAGTATGTGTGCAGTACTTCTAGTGCTCATAGAAAGAAAATCCTGTAATGTAGCCATATCCATATCATATGCCACAATAATATGCAAACTAGGAGTAGGGCTCATTTGATAAACAGGCTGAATTAGCAGTGCTAAACTGTGCCTGAGGAGTGCTTTGAAAAGGAGTTGGAAGAAGTTTACATTAAAAGTGGCGAACTTTAAATGCATACACGGCCAAATATAGCACTGGTGATACTTTTGTTCGACTGTCATTCAGTGGAATCACAACCCTAGATAAAGTGCAGCAACAATGAAATTAACTCTGCATTATTGATTATTGAAAATTGGCACCTAAAGCAATGAATGGAATTGTATTTAAATGCTAGAAATAGGACTCTTGAGATTGGATCAGAGCTGGGTCGCCATTGTCTCTCTGAAGTTGGCACGAATATTGGTGCAAACATTTTGAATTTATGTGCAAGGCTATGTGTCCCAAATGTTTATAGTATTAGCAGGACATTTACATACAAAAATGAACTTGCAGGACACACCCGGCAGCTAAACAGTAAATGGTTGTGCTGATCACAGCTTGCAAAGGGGAAAAATGTAAAAATAATAAAAATCAAGTGGAGGCGGAGGAAGCAAAAATGCACAGGTGGGGTGCATCCCGCCCCCTGCACCCTCCAACCTTAGTGTTCCTGTTTGGGAAAAGCACGAAAGCCAATTTGATAAGATTTCATAGTTGACAAAGATTCGAGCTGCAGAAATGTGCATCACAATCAAACGTGCTTTTAATCAGTGGCGGCCGGCAGCTTTAGGAGGGAGGGGGGTGGGCGGGAAGCACACACACACACACTCCTTCTTTCACACACACATGCACATCCATTAACAACACTCATAACATTCAAACATGCACGTGCGCACCAAACATTCATTTTAAAAGATCACACACACACTTACCTTCAGCCTCGGAGGTCCCAGGAGGGTGGGACTGCTGAATGAGGGAAGGCAGCAGTCCCAGCCTCGTCACAGAGTGGGATGGGGTCAGTGAGACTCTGTGACGAAGTGTCACTGATTGACACTCACCCTGGGCACTTCAGGGCTTAAACCTGAAGCACCCAGGCCGAAGTCAATGGGTGACGCTTTCCTCGTCACCCAGGGGAGGGCTTCGAGGCACCTTTGCTGAGCCAAGGAGGTCACGCCCATAGGAGCTGTGATCTCCTCAGCCCAGCAAAGTTCAGCTCAGGCAGCCAGGAGTCTGCGCAAATCGCACATATCTGCTCGTGGCTGCCTGACCTGAACATGAACAGTGTCTGTCAGGCTGACCTTTGTTCAGCCTGACAGACACTCTTCATGAGGGGCAAAAGGTGGGGGGCGTTGCCCCTCTGCCCTAAAGGTCGGGCCGCGCCTGCTATTAACTTACATAAATGTAGTAAGCAATGCTGAGAACCACATGCAAATGAAGAGAGGTGTAGTTATTCTGTAGGCAACAACTACGATGGCAAGGCAGCAATAAAGTATCTGATGCATCACAAAGAAAAGGAATCAAATTAAAAAAGGTAGTAGGTTTGGCCAGTATTTTATTTTGTTTTTAGAAATTAATGATATACTGTACAAAGAATTGGTGTAAAGAAAGCATTTTTTTTTTTTATTGTTACGTAATTTCGCATATAAAGCGATGTGCCGTGCTTTATGAGTAAAAATAAAGTTTCAAAAAGAAAGGGGAGTTTCTAAAAGGCGAGGGACACCTGTTATGAAAGAATGGATTGTTGTATGTAGAAGAATTATATAATAAAGTAAATATGTATGTCTATATGAATATTAGAAAAAAAAGAGTTTTCTACAAAATGAAGTTGTTATTTATTTAAAATATATGAAGTAGTATTATGCGCCTTTTAGTTTTACTAGGCCAGTAAAACTTTGCTATATTAGTGTTTGCACAAATGAATTGAGGGCGAAAGAGGTAGAGAATGGTTAATTATTATTATGTCAGGGCCAGCTTTAGCGCCCTTGGCACCCAGTGCAATGATCTTTTTTGGCACCCCTTCCCATTGACCACCTCCTCATCAAATTCCCTCACTACCACCAGGTTAAAGTGCCCCTTGTCTCCCAATAGCCCCTCTCTCACATAAATGTCATTTGTTTTAAAGCACTAGTAAGGGCTGGCGTTACTAATCCACTCAGTTATCCCTAGAAAATACAGGTCTGTTCTTTGCAGCAGGCATAGTAACAGTCTGTGCTACATTATGGAGAGTCAAAACTGCCACTAGACAAAAACTCTGATTTCTCTCTCCAGCAGGAACATTACTCACAAGAGTTATCTTGACATTTTTGTTGCTTACAGAAAGATGGATGCACAAGGTCCTCTGCAGTAGGTGCTTTTAAATTGTACGTTATGGCTCAACACAGCGCCCCCCATGAGGTCAGTGCCTCCTCTCCAGGTCAGTGCCCAGTGCGGCCGCACCGGTTGCACTGCCGAAAGCCATCCCTGTATCACTTATTAATTTTTAGGGTACAGTGAGGTTGAGTGCTTGGGGCTAGTAAGGAGTTTAAGGGTTTAGGGCTGGGTAAGTTTAAGTGATAAGAGTTTATTGGCAGGATTAGGGGTGCATAGATGTTGGAAATGACCAACTTTTGCGTGGCATACACCCAGATTTTTTTGCCTTCTTTTGCTGAGTCCCTTTTTATTGGTCGTAGGACTCTAACACACTTTACTCCTGTTAACCAAGGGCAAAGTGCTTGCTCTCTCTCTTTTAAATATGGTTAATTGGCATACACACAATTGGATTTACTTATAAGTCCCTAGTATAAGGTACAGTGTGTAACCAGTACATTATTAAATGCTACAAGTGAGCTGTAGCACTCATTGTACCACCCTCTAAAGTAGCCCTCTAAAACATTCTGCATGCCTGCCATTGCAGTCTGTGTACAGTTTAAAGCTGCCATTTGAACCTGTCTGGCAAAGTAAATAGTCTGCTAGCCTTAACATTTTATTTTTAGTACTTATAATTCACCAGTAATGTAGGCCCTAAATGCATATAGGGCAGGATGCATGGTATTTAAAATTATGACATGTATATTTAAGATTTTACATGTCTTTAGCAGTGAAAAACCTACAAAGTTGTTATTCACTGTGACAAGACTGGTTCTCCCATAGACTAACCCTGGTTTGCTCTATTACATTTAATAAGGGCTAAATTCAGTTTGTCAGTCTTAAAGTGTCTCTGGGCGCTGGACTGACCCCATATTTCCTCCTCTGTTTTGCCTAGTATATGTTTCAATCTAAATTGAATCATCTGTACATTCGAGGAGCTTTAGTGAGATTGAAACACCTTTTCTTATTTGTTTTACTCTATTCAAAGTATACTTGAGCTGTGGCTGGAATGTCGAACAAATACACTGCTTCCTGTGTCATCATGACTGACATTTTGTTAATACACCGCTTAAACACATTGGATCTCATTCAGAGTTTGGAGGAAACTGAAAACCATCCGGTTTCTGAAGGAAACTCTAAATAGTGAGTACAATCTACCAGCTGATTTTCCTCCACAATAATATCTCTATGGTGGAGGATATTCAACGTGTGATGTTATTCAGCATATGAAGCTCCCTCCTTAAGATTGTGCATATTCACCTGTCTCCAAACTGAATGCTGCCCTTTGTTCGAATGCATGGATTTTAGTGTGCCACTGGTTTGGTGAAATTACACCGTGAAGACCGTTATCCTGAAAGCTTACCCAATTATACCCCTTATGTGATTGTGCCTGCATACATAATGCACTGTGTATTAATCTGAGTTTGGGTAAAGATGCTGGACCTAGCCTTGTTTAGCTATACTTAGATGTATGAGGCTGAACCCGACAATACTAGGCTGGACGTAGCCACAGGAGGCTGTGCTTGGACACGCTAAGCGGTGCTTGTAATAACCTGTGAAGCAGAATTCTGAGTAGGATTGCTATCCTGTGATGTCACTTCCTATGATATCATCAGGGTCCAAGTTCATGTGACAGCACCTCATGTGATGTTATCAGGGTCTAAAACTCATTAGAGGGGTTCAAAGCGCATGTGATGGTGCATGCTCTGCCTCAGACAAGTTGGTGAAGAGAGGTCAGTGGCCTTCATAAAAAATAATGAATGGCGTTGTAAAGAAAAAACATTACAAAAAACTATAACTTGATGACTTTATCAGTTCATTTTAAGAGTCATGTGTCGGGACCAAATTTGTAATAGGATATTTTTTTACTTACTTCTTGAGGTTAAGAGGTTATCAATGAAGGTAAATGCAATTTTTAAAATTATATTTGGATTGAAAATATTTGAGCATAAATCTGTTCGCTGCACATCTAAAAAAAACATCAAGGTGATTACACTGTCCTGGCCCTGACATTGCTCTTGAAAGCAACTTCCCCAGAAGGGAAGCCTGTGTGCAGCCTCTGCCTGTAGGGTCTGCTGGCATTCCAGCAAGGTAGTGTATTTACCTTAATGAGCAATGTAAATACCTTTTAAAGTATTTACACTATGAGGCCCCTGATAGCACTAGTCTGCACATGTAATTCCTGGTCCTCAAAGACAACAATGGATACATGTTTAGAATTTTCATAAAGAAAGAATCAAAAGCTATGTGTGCTGCTTCCACTATTTTTTTAAATCTGTGTGATGTAGATGTGTACATGGGTGAAATCCCCTCGCGATTCGCTCCCGCTTAACACCTTAAAAAAAAGTTGTCCACCCATCTTGGCCACTCAGGGACCCAGCTGCTTTTAGATGTCTGCTTGTCCTTCTGCTATGCATTACTGCTAATGAAACACCTAGATCAATGGTAATCTCAGTTAACAATACACATCTATGACTCAGTGGATCTAGATGAACTCATGGCGTGTGATCATCTGAGAGTGAGGGTGGTGGCTCCATTTTGGCGAATGAGACATGACCAAATCTCAGGCGGTCTGTGTGCTTTTCTTTCCTACAGGCACCCAGTGTGGTAGGATGAGGAATTAAGAAGATGCCAGAGCTTTACCACTTCATGATGGAGCGTTGGGCGCTGTAGTATCCTTTCAGAGGCCTCCTTAGGGCTGGTGACAACCGTGCCTGGAAGATTGTCTATGGCAAAGTGGGTTCGTGGGAAGAATGCTGGAAAATAACAAGCGGTCACATGTCCCAGACGCTGGAGCTACGCAACCAAAGAAGGTATAAGGGCAGGTTCATTTTATTCATGGCAAAGGCAGGCCATGTTTTTTACTTGACACAGGAGAAAGATATTGCAATTAAAAAGGATTAAGGGTTTACTTTCTCTTTGCATGATAATCAATGAATCCCTCTAGTAGAAATGCAAACCATTCCCCAGCCAGACAGAAAGAGAAGGACATCCACAGCTTTTGACAGGAGAAACAATGTAGTAAAAGATCGAAGGGGTGTAATCCCACCAGTATGTTTGGTCCAGTGGTATGCTTAGGACCTGTGATGAGACTTGGGTTCCATCAGCTCACTTACGGAGAGAGGCTAGCACTCATTTGGATTGAGGGTGGCCACCTCACTTCATGTCATCACAGACACTGCCCAGTCTTGGTTGTTTAGTTGGCAAATCATTGCAATCAGGTTTCTTATTCAAATTATGCCAATCGAAGCACTCCAAGACTACAACAAAAAGAATGCAATAAAGTCCAGCACTCCAAAAATGTGCATGATGACTATGAATGAGGTCACTGTCCTAAGTATCCAGATAGACCACAGTGAACTAACACGGAAGATGGATGGCAGGGGGCGGTCACAAAGTGTTCAGTGTGAGATGAGGCACAAAGAATAGGATGGACAGCAAGCGAGGCACAGTATGATCTGGGAGGGATGGTGAGGGATTTAAAGCACTACATCAGAAAGTGTCCCAAAGGAAGGAGTGACAAAGGAAGTGCAGGCTGAAGGAAAGCCCCAGAGCAAATGTTGCTGTTCTACTCTATAGAGTTAGCAGGGTGGTGGAGGTGAAAGAAGGTACTGGGATAGGGGAGTGAAGGGCAGCGTGGTCTGGTGTATACAACGTGTGGGAGGGTTTGGTGGAAGAAGGTGGTAGGTGATTGTGCCATTTCTTTAAGACTCACTTTCGGGTTCTCTGAAATTAATTCATGGCTGGTGTTGATGGAGATTCCACTTAGATGCAAACATGCACTTAAGCCAATTTCCAGCCTAAAAAGCAAAGTCCCTTGAGTGCACCAGAGCTGCACTACTAGGAAGTATACAATCTTAAATTGTTAGCATTGAAGTGGACCTTCACAGAGAAGTCCGACAAGTACTTATATCGCACCAGCTACACAACAGGGCACTAAACCAGTCAAGTGGACCACACAGTAATCCATTCATATCAGCCACGTTCCAAGCAATCTAACTTTCGGTACTAATCGCCCTATAAACACGTTCTACAGAGCGCCCAGTGAAGTCTGTAGACCCCGGGGAGCGCAGGACCTCTGCAGATGCCACGCCCCCCTTCCAACAGGTGTTTATTTGCTCTAGGCTGAGAAAAGACAAAATGCCCTTGCTCCCAAGTGAGAATATGATACATTTAGTGCCACACATCTTCATATTGCCTTTGGGGGCAAAAGCTTAGTAGATGAAGACCACCCACATACATGTGTGGTCAGAACGAGGTCACACAAGGTCAATGACAGTTAGTTAAAGAACAGAGGGCAGATACTGGGCCTCATTTTAGAAAAGGGAGAAAAAACAAGCAAGTACCCAGGCAGAGTATATGCCAATCCTCCTGTCACAGTGAATGGGTTTTGTCGTATCAGATGTTTGCCTAGATGAAGCTCACTTTATATTCCGACACTAAAACTGCATCCTGGGACACCGATATATGCAAACCAAAACATTGCTTATAGACTAAAGGATACACATGGGCCCATATTTATACTTTTTTAGTGCCGCATATGCGCCGCTTTGTGACGGAAAAACGGCGTAAACTTACAAAATACAATTGTATTTTGCAAGTTTGCGCCGCTATTGCATCAAAAAATGACGCAAATGCGGCGCTAAAAAAGTATAAATATGGGCCTAAAGATGTAAATTGGAGGCATCAAGCACATTTGAATGCTTTCAAAAACACAGATGAAGAGAAAACCAAGCTATTCAGGTTAGGTCATAGAAAATGTGTTCAGTAACAATTAATGGCCTAATTTTCCACTTCACCTGTGCCCAGTGTTGCTTTTAATATCGTCTTCTTACCAGAGTGTTGTCCTAGTGAATTAGTGTGGGAAGGCATTCACTACTGACCCCAGCCAGACCGCCTGACCTCTTCTGCCACACCTGAACTAATCAAGACTGGCACATTATCCTGATAAATAATCGTCCCCCGACCCCCCCCAACCATCCCCCGCACCCACATGTTGTTTCCAGGGTCTTATCTCTAAAATGGTTAAACTATTATTGTCATTATTTCAGTTTTAAATTGTAACCTTATGTGTCGTGTAAAAAATCGCACTGATACCTTACCTCTTTGTAAGCGCTAAATAATTAAATAAACATACCAGTGCATTCCGAGCAGAGCACAAGCTTACTTTTACAAACCTCTCAGAATAAAAGCAGTCCGTATTAGGCTAGGCCTCTCCGAACCAAAGTAATTTTCCCCCACCAACCCCCACCCGTTTCCCCTCCCTCGAGGATTGGTATGTGTTTCCCTCTGACCCTACAGCATAGGTTCTCGCAAACATTTTCACAAGGGGCAAAATGTTGGCTCGGGGTGTGACCGAAGGCCGCACTGGTGCCAGTATGGTGGTGATCATGGGGCTAGGAGGGGGTTGTTAATTGGGTATAGGGGAAGTGAAGCAGGTACGTATAGGGGCTGAACTGAATTGCACAACGTGGAACCAGAAAACCTAAGATCAGTCCTAGCTTCCCCATTTGATCAAAGTGTGTGATCCTAGGCAATTGTGTTATTTCACTTTCCCTCCTTTTTCTTCCTTAAAACATATGAGGACCTCAAAGTACATGACTTCACAAAGTGCGCTGTACAAAAACATCTATGTTTGATTTATTAAATTATAATGTTGCGTTATGTACAATAAAAACCCCGGCCACCCAAAGAGTGCACATAACAGACCAGCCTCTTAGTTCACTAGTGGCATTGTTGTCAAGGTGAGAAGGGAAGAATAAATGTTTCTAAATCCATGTTTGAAAACTATCACTTTGAAGTAATATTTCTCATTGCACTGATCTAATTTGATTAACTAAAATAAAACAGTTCTGCTTGTAAACAAAATACATTTTTTTTAATTTTGAGGAGACTTTATCATCTTTTTACACGTTTGCTGCAAAGTGTCTTTATAAATCAAGGTGTTCCTAAAGTTAAGCGTGCAAGGTATCCTAGTTACTGCCTTTCTTTAACTTCAATTAACATTTAAACATAGGCTTCCCAGTTTATAAAACATATTTAATCTTAGTGCTGACTCGAGTGAAAAGCAGCCCAGTGCTGCTGTTGACCTTGAGGCCACAGGTAAAGGTCAAGAAGGCCGCATGTGGCCCCCGGGCCGTACTTTGAGTATCACTGCCCTACGTGTCGGGTTGCTGAATGTAACAACTGCTTAGCACGTTTGTATCAGGTAAATTAACCAATTAATAGAAGACCAGTAATATCTAGAAAGTGCCAGAAAGTAGATTCGGATTTCATGATCAATTTTATAATCCATGTTTGGTGTAAATATATGAGGGCCACTGGAATTATGAGGCACTGTGGGAACACATTCTGCAGCTGCTTTGACTAAATTATGAGGGAAGAGGTTAGCCTCGGAACACATTCTGTGGCAGTAATATCGTACTCTTTTGTCATTTAAAAATGCATTGATTCCAAAAAGGTACCAATGTTAAGCAAAACAGAAATGTTTTTAAAGAAGAAAGTACACACACTCACCAGATTCTACTGAAAATGTCATTCACCAACAAATAATGATTTTGCTTTCTATGGAAATGCATGATTGCTATTTTGGTAACACCACCCAATGTATCTCATGTAAAATATACAATTTTACACTAAGCAAACAAAAAAAAAACACACACGCAATCTGTACACTACAATAAAGGGCGTGCCTCTCTTATTCTTTTCATCCTAAGGATCCCAGTTATTTTTTTAAACTGGTCTTCAGTGTTGTTTTTAACCTATGTCCACATCATGGTCTCTAGAAGCACCTCTTACCTTTAAGAAACTGCCTCTCAGAACAACTACCTCACTAAGAGGCACTGCAGGATATCACACACGCGACTTAAAACAACAACAATATTTGATATTTTTCTGCACTCTGAGTATCCTCTTGGAATAACTGCTGGTCAGCGCACTTGATGATGCAAATGTGTAACATGAATTTGTACAAATAATGAAGCAAAACAATTTCATCAAAATGGCATCATTATTTTTAACCTGTTTTAATTAAGGGTATATATGAGAGGATTTTTTAATGCTGCAGACAAAATCCATTTTCCAGCCAATTAGCTGGGGTCAAAATATTGCCTGAGAAATATTGCCCCACTTCATGAGTACCACTTTAATACCCGAATACAGCAAGCAGCAACTGAAAGGTGGACATTAAACCTTTTCAAACTCTCCACCATCATGTTGTACCACATGTGGGACATTGTCTTCATAACTTTTGACTGAATTTATGCTAGAAATACATTTTTGCTCAAACCTGTCAATTATGCGGCAGATGGCTGAATATGACGTTCGTGCAGTAAATTCCTAATTATGCAGAAACCACTACTGCCTCATAAGCAAAATATTCTTGTGGCATTGCCTTTGGTCAATTTGTGCTAATGTCTTGATGTTGGAGGTGCCTCTTCATAAAAGGTTAAGAATGGGTTGTCCCGGGTACTCAAAATTCCATCTCACTGCAAGATTGCTATAAATATTATGTTTTTTTCCTCCTGGGTATTCCCTCGCTTGAAGTACATGTGAATATCTGTGATTAATAGAAACACATTCTGCTTATATTATGTTCTGCAACATGATAATCAAATATTGCTCGAATATATTTGCAGTATTTATTCTAAGTTCTGAAAGTTCTGTCTTGAATTATTTGTTATTGACGTCTAATGAGTTTGAAGAAGGGTCATATATACTTGTCTCATTTATTGTTGTTGTACAAAAGAACCTCGTCTTCACAGAGTGAAAATATGTGAAAGGGCATCGCACCACTCTCTTCTAATTTTGTTTATTTTGAGAGGTTCTATAACACTAAAATAATGTTTATACAAGCAGAGCACAAAGAGCGAGAGGTTAGAGAGGAGACCTTCACGGCATGCAACAGTGGGACCTGCTGTACAGAATCATATCACCAGTTTTAATTGAAGGCTACTGAGGAGGCCCTTACCTTTCGCATCTTTGCGTGCTGAAATTATCAGTGCAGCTGGCCTCGAACAACAAGAAAGGAAGACCTTGCAATCATATCAAACACAAGCACAATTGTTCAAACAGGTTTGCCAACAGAGTGAACCATCCATGAAACTCGAACTAGGTTTTTCCTGCTGGGCCAGAATTAGCTTAGCCGTAGCAGAATGGTTATTAACATGTAACAGCAGTCATGTTGGATTACTTCCTCATGGTCCCGCTTTTGGTAAGCGTTGCTGCTGCCATTTTACTTGTCTTCGTTATAGTTACACTTCGTATTGTGTGCACTAGAATAGGCCTCTGCTTTTAGAATAAACCGTTAAAGTGTATTCCTTGTGTTCTGGTGTCCTTGAGTGTGTTATCCCTTAGATAAAGGCGATTTAAGGTTCCATTAGCTATCACTGTAGTGTTTCATGGAACTAACACCAAACAACTCTAACAAACTTCCCATCAAGTATATACTTCAAAGGGCAACCATACCATCACACTGACAATACTAATCCAAGAGAAAAAATACTTTGGTTTGTGACAGAATCCTTGACGCCAGGGAGCGAGAGTACCTGGATCAGACAGCCATATGCAAATCTCTGCTAACTTAAAATAACATGGCATAGCATTGCATGACATAACATTACGCAGGGGGCTCTAGGGAGGTGGTGGGTCTGTCTGGTGAGTCCATTGGAGGGCTACTGAAAGATTTCAGGGATGACAAACTTAGAAGGGGAGTTTGGTAGGAGCCTAGGGAGATGGGTAGCACATATAAGTGGGAACTAGTGTGGGGGCAGGGCTGCAGTGTTGGGATGTGGCATTAAAGGGGGCTGCTTTTGGAAAGGCCGATTAACCAAGAGGGTCTCTACTAATGGGGTCTTTCATAAAGTGTCTAATTTTGTGAGTCTTTCTGACGTGGGAGATGTGTGGACGAATGGAGATTGCCTGACTATTGGGTTCCTATTGGGTTCCTTAACTCGGGCGCCACAGCCATAACTTGAAGTACGACTCCAAAGAAGAGGAGGAGCCCAGGATTATCTTCTACAACTCTAAAGATGAAGTGGTGAAGGTGAGTGTTCATTTATTTCTTTTTGCCTCCCTAGACTTGGTGCGAATGAAGCTGGGAATTTGCTACGTAATTCTAACGTGTATTGTCGATATCACCCTGAGGCGTTTAAGTGATTTATGAGTCAAACATATT
Source organism: Pleurodeles waltl (assembly GCF_031143425.1). Lineage (NCBI taxonomy): Eukaryota > Metazoa > Chordata > Amphibia > Caudata > Salamandridae > Pleurodeles > Pleurodeles waltl. The sequence continues at coordinate 737,554,501 of NC_090450.1, read as the reverse complement.
TTGCTGTTGGAATGTTAAAGAGGCCAGGGAAGGTATGCCATTTTACCACTAGATGTCGCCATTACATTGAAAGGAAATATGTTAGTCACCTCACGTTGTTTACATTAGTCGGGGAATTTGTGCATAACGAGGTGAAAGTGAGCTGGGGTTCCTACGCACTGCTGTGCTTGCATTCTGAATACAGCTTTTAGGTCTCCAATATCATTATAGAACGTCAATAAACAAATCGTACAGGAACATATTGTACTCTCTGATCGTCGATCGTAAAAGAGAGTATTTGACACTTGAACTTCCACTTTTAATAAATGCCTGCCCTCTACTGGCGTAGTCACTAAACTACAGTTAGTAATTCACAGGGGCTACTATGCTAGCAGCAAAAAATCACGAGGACTTTGTGATTTTTGACCAGAAATGTCCCCAACTAGCACTGTATCTCCACAATTGCTGTGACAACTATTTATGTCTTTAAGAGCTAATGGACTGCGGTAGCGAGCAAAGCATTCTGCAGCACACATAGAAAGAGGAAAATGCCTCGAAGGTGTGCTTCCTGCACAAAAACAATCCCGCTTACAACGCAGGTACCCTTGCACCATGACACAAGGGTGCCTGTGTTTTTTGTCGCACAGACAAATGTCAATGGCGTAACAAAACTTGAGGGGGCCTCCCCCTGAAAAGTCCTTGGAGGTGGTGGGCCCTCCCTCGGCCCACCATCTTACACCTCCCAGGCAGTGTACTGTGCTAAGGGGGTACCCCAGAGATCGGCATCCCACCAGCATGGGGGTTACGCCACTGCCAAACGTGCCCCGGCTAGCAGAGGATAGGAATGCACCATATATTATTAAATACAGCACATTCCTACCCTTTCCCTTTCACACAGTGCAGCAAGAATTGCTGCATTGCGCTGCCTGAAAAAATGATAAATATTGGCCTGAGTGAGGCCATCATTTATGCAACTGGGTCCCACACAAGTAAGGAGGATGTGGCAATAGTACTTCCAAAAAAGCTGGCAGCCCATTCCTGCAAGAGACGGGTGGCTCCCAAAGGTGGTTAAGCCTTTGTGAAACATTGAATACAATCCTGCGTTATAATCGGCTGTCTTTACGCCTCTAACAGAAACAAGAAAAACTAAATTTCTGCCCTAAACAGACGATAGTGAAATTCAGGCAATCCAAAGTGAATCAGGGAGGCGATTGGAATATTACACTTGACCTGATAATTAACTGCTTGCGGTCTCCGTAAATGGGTCACAAGAGAGAGAGAATGATACTAATATACTAATGAACCATGCTGTTTTGGACCCTTTGGCACGTGCTTCATCCAAAAGTTAAACCATGCACATTGCTCTAATGAACAGCAGGCTTGAAAACAAGAATTGATTACTTCATTATTTCTTACTCCCTTTCTTCCAGCCACAATCTTGTAGAAATAATTGGTAATGGACTTTCAGACCACTCACTTATAAAGATAGATCTTGAACCTGGGATTTTCATATGCAAGAATCATTGCTGGAGAATGCCCATATAGAGGTTCAAGAACCACCATAGCAAAAACAAATAAAGCAATCCCAACTACAGGATTATATAATAATTAGCACTCATTAGGCTCCTCGCAGAACCTATGGGCAGCATTTATAGCATATATGAGAGGGCATCTAATGAAAGAGACAGGCCTTCATCTTAAAAAGACAAAAAAACAGCAGCAGGAATAGCAAGTTAAATCAATAACTGAACAATGTAGGTCGCCCCCATCACCAGTAAAACTTTGAATCAAACTAAACTGGATTTGAACTTGCTTTTTACATCTGTGGTGGACAAGACACTATCATGACTGAGAATTCAACAGAGCCTAAATCTTCCTTCTCTTCAAACCCAACAAAGACCCGCTACAACACATTAGCAACAGGCCAATCCCTTTGGTTAATGCTGACATTAAAACATTAGCGTAAGTAGTGCGCTTACAAAGGTTCATTCCTCTTCTCATACACAGAAAACAAGTCTGCTTCATCCCAAGGCACTCATGCAGTCATTGTATGAGCATACTCTTGCACATAATAAAAAAGAAAAAACCTTTGACAGGGTTGAGTGGCACCTGTTTAGACTACTACAGAAAGCTGGCTTCAAAGACAGAAAATATAGAAGAATCTAGTGGTTTATCAGCCTCTCTCTGCAGTGGTGACAACCAACAACTTCAGATAGAGCAATTTCATATCCAGGGGCATGTGCCAAGGATGTCTGTTATCACTTCTTTTTCTTTTGGCGTTAGGACTTTTAGGGCCACATGTAGGTAGCTTTTTGCACGTCACAAACAGCGAATTTCGCTGTTTGCGACGTGCAAAAAGCACATCGCAATGCACAAACCCAGTTTTGCATTTTGGTAACCTGGTTACCGAATCGCAAAACGGGTGTGCGACTCGCAATTAGGAAGGGGTGTTCCCTTCCTAATTGCGACTCGCAGTGCAATGTAGGATTGTTTCGTGACCGCGAGCGGGGTCGCAAAACAATCGCAGTTAGCACCCATTTCAGATGGGTGCTAACCGATTCGCAAAAGGGAAGGGGTCTCAAGGGGTCCCGTTGTGAATGTCACTGAAAACATTTTTTCAGAGCAGGAAGTGGTCCTAAGGACCACTGCCTGCTGTGAAAAACTGAAACGAAAACGTTTCATTTTTTGTTTTTATAATACATCTCGTTTTCCTTTAAGGAAAATGGGCTGCATTACAAAAAAAAACTGCTTTATTGAAAAGCAGTCACAGACATGGTGGTCTGCTGTCCGCAGCAGGCCACCATCCCTGTGAGGGCCGCCATTCTCAAGGGGGTTGCAAATTGCGACCCACCTCATGAATATTCATGAGGTGGGCATTTGCGACCCCCTTGCGAATCGCTAACAGTGTCATCGACACATAAGGCATAAGGTTTTGTGACTCGCAAATTGTGAGTCTCTCTGACTCGCAATTTGCGAGTCGCAAAACCAAACGTACGTACATGTGACCCTTAGTCCCTAAAATCAGAGCTTCTTCTGAGATTTCTGGCATACCATCTGTAGCACCTGACATAAAACCAGTCCTTTATGTGGATGGCATTTTACTTCTTACAAAACTAGAGATGTCCTTGGCCAGTGATCTAAACATCATAATGCTTTTTGTTCATTTTTGTTGACATCAAATAAAATTAGAAGAAGGGTAAAGCCTTGCCACTAAATTTCCTTGGCCTATCCTCGATTGCAGCAGATCTAACATTTCAGTGCTCATCTAACACAATAAAATACCTTGAAATATGCATCAGAAAGGACCTGACAGCAGCCGTCTATAAAAACACTAAGCTCTTGATGGCTAAAACATCGATCAATTTAGCAAGATGAATTCACTTGCAATTATCATTATAGTGCTAACCAATCAAAGTGGTAACAGCATCTACATTACCTTAGCTATAAAGAGATACCAAAACTTAGTAGACTCCTTGAAATCAGATATTCTGGAAACAAAGCAAGTAGGTCTGTGGGTCAGAAAACAGGTCTAGCAAGATATGCACAATGCATTTACAAAACTTAAACATGCTGAAGTGGTAAAAGTGATACCTGAGAGTAATCTCTCAAACAACACATGACATCAAGCAGCACAGTGCATGAAAGAATACAAGCCGTGTATAGGTGTGCATCGATTTTTGCAAAGACTCAGGCCTCTCCAGCTCAAAAGCCTATTTACTGAGCTTCGAAGGTGATCTGTTACAAGGCATTTTCTTCTTCCAAGAGGTTAGGGAAGAATCTGTTTCAAACAAACGTCTAAAATGTGGTCCATAAAAGACACCTGAAAAACTTCCAAGTTAGTAACGGAGACAGGGCCTCACTTCATGTTGTTGCTTCGGAGGGAGAAAACAGATCAACCACAGTGGTGAAGACTGGTTGTCCCAGAAGAAGAAAGGAGCAAAGGTGCACATATAATTATTTTTCCAGTAACACAAAGTCACAGGATGGTTTTCATTTCAAGCTGGATCTGAAAGAAGTCAGCCACATTCAAGGCACTCCTCATGCACTCATTCAAGGCTCTACTCTTGCACACATTCAAGGCACTACGCACCTCAGGCCCCACCTGCCTGAACAGTTGTATCTTCTTCCATCAACCACTCAAACCTCTTCGCTTTGCAGATTCCTACTCGCACATATCACACCAATACAGAGAACTAGGTCAGGAGGATGGGCATTCTCTCACATCACTCCTAAAGTGTGGAACTACATCCCACTCCACATCAGTCTCCTTTTCTCGTCTCGCATTCAGCAAAAAGCTGAAGACCTGGCTTTTCAAGGGCTAGACAGCAGTGGTGGCCGGCAGCTTTAGGAGGGAGGGTGGCGGGCGGGGCACACACACACACACACACACACACTCATTCTTTCACACACAGACACGCATGCATGCACATCCATTATCAACACTCATACCATTCAAACATGCACACACGCACCAAACATTCCATTTGAACCAACATCACACACACACACACACACTTACCTTCAGCCTCCAGGTCCCAGGAGGGTTGGGACTGCTGCCTTCAGGTCAGCCAATGAGGGAAGGCAGCAGTCCCAGCCTCGTCACAGAGTGGGATGGGGGCAGTGAGACTGCTGAACCCACCCCACTCTGTGATGAAGTGTCACTGATTGACACTCGCCCTGGGCACTTTAGGGCTTAAACTGAAGCACCCAGGGAGAGCGTCAATTGGTGACGCTTTCCTCGTCACCCAGGGGAGGGCCTCGAGGCACCTTTGCTGGGCTGAGGAGGTCACGCCCATAGGAGCTGTGATCTCCTCAGCCCAGCAAAGTTCAGCTCAGGCAGCCAGGAGTCTGCGCAAATCGCGCATGTCTGCTCCTGGCTGCCTGACCTGAACATGAAAAGTGTCTGTCAGGCTGACCTTTGTTCAGCCTGACAGACACTCTTCATGGGGGGCAAAAGGTGGGGGGGCGTGGCCCCTCCGCCCTAAAGGACGGGCCGCCACTGCTAGACACACACCTGCTCAGCGCCAGGATACCCTCACAGGTGGTAGTGCACTTTACAAATACACACAGCATAGACACGTTGCACTTCAAAATGTAAACCCTCAAGAGGATTCTACCATTCATGTGAAGTGAGAGTACTTGGAGACAGTGGGCTTAATTGATGCACACCTGTATGTACTGACAAATGACTGTCATTACCATTGCCTTTGTTCAGGATATATCATGACTTTGATTCAGAGTATACAATGCTTTTTACCCATTCGAAGTTCCTGCTATTTAGGCTCAAGTCCTCATCCATGATTTTGAGGGTGGTAAGTTCCTAAGTGGCTTTCATGCTCCATCTGCAACCAAAGCTACCTAGGACGGAACAAGAGATGGAGGTAAATGATCGTTTTGGGTTCATCATCAACTGGAAGACATTTAACATGCTCCCTTCTCAGTGTGCATAGAAGGTGTGCTGGCAGAGAGAATAGAGTGAAACTAAACTTAATTCTTCAGAGCTAGGAAGTAGCATCAAAGTATTACCTCAGGCTTGACATGGGTGACCGCATATGTGTTTTTGGTGAATTGTGCTTTTTTTTAAAATTCAAGCCACCTATATCACATCGACCAGCACACCGTGTGCCGAAGACATGGGAATTCAAAAGCAGCAATACAGTCCTGTGGAAAGGGAAGGAGGAGCTTGGATGGTGGAAGGAATATAGTTATTTAGCCAAAGGAATTCTTTTAACTCCCTTCCTCTTGCACAATAGTGATCACAGACACACTCACAATCCAACTTCAGCAGAGAAGTTTATAAAAACAGTCCTAACCTATTTCGATAGGGTGGCAACCATTTTTATGTCTGACATTTTAATTGTCAGTTTTGCAGTAACAGGACAATGGAGGGTACACTCCTCTTACTTCTTAAGTAGGTGGATCTTAGCAATGAGTTCATTGACTTACACACATTTTCTAATGTGACAACTCATAAAAATTAAACTTCAAGTATTTTCACTTTGTGGACTCTATAATGATATCTGTGTGGCAGCTACATGGACATCACTGTACAGCTCTACAACTGTGAGTTAAGAAAACGTTGATCTGCAGTTTTAGAGTTGGAGCTCTGTGCTCGGTACATTAATTATATCATTTTGATTTTACAATGCACTGGCGACAGTAAATCTGTGTATTGTGAGAGAGTGGACTGGAAGCCAGAAATACTTTTGCATGTATCTTTAGTTAGTACTTGGATAAAGAAGAGTTGACCGGGTTCTTGTCTTTACATTTTGGTCCAGTAGAAGGTGATGGCAAGTGGTGTAGTTGTAGAAGAATCTCATGCAGCTTATTGTGGGCAAAGAACTTGTAGGAAAATAACAACATTTGAAAGCATCTGTCTAGGGTGTGTCCCCACCTTAGTACTAAGGACTTGAAGTGAAAGTAGGACTAAGAGTAATGAGGAACTCAAGGGAAGTGATCTGGGCAGTAGTAACCCAATGAATTGTCTACGCTGTCCACAGGAGGTGAATGTACGAAGCATGACGGCTGACGAAATCGGTGCCATTTTAGACGCTGCCGGATTCTACAGGAAATCCCAGAAGGGAGAAGAGGTGCCGAAAGAATTTCAACATTTTCCACTGAAGTTTCCCAAGGATGAACTCTGAAGAGACACTCAGAAGGAAGGTTATCACCGAGAGCCACAATGACGTCTGGGTCCAAAAGGCAGACACCTGCCCGGGCCCTGACTGAATGAATAGAACGCATCGAATAACCCACCTGAGCATGGCTTTTTTTAATAATAAAATATATAAAATGCATTGGCAACGGCTTTATTGAGTTAAGAGAATTTATTGCCAACAAAGTGTCTTGATTCATAATCAAAATTGATTTCAGCCAAAATATGCCATTTGCAAATGGTTGTTTATCACAGTATCACAGTGAGTAATACTTCCAAGGCACAATATAGAGTGCAGGATATCAAAAACCATCATATCATCAAGTAAAGTGTACATAGATAACTGGATTTACTATTCTTAACTTCACATCCACTTACCCTGGCAATTATTTTTATCTTCAAGATTTTGGGCCTGATTTAGTTCTTGGCGAATGGGTTACTCTGTCACAAGGGTGACGATATCCCGTCTGCCGAAATATAAATCCCTTGGGAAATAACGGGATTTATATTTAGACGGACTGGATATCCGTCACCATTGTGACAGAGTAACCCATCTGCCGAAATCTAAATCAGGCCCATACTGAGAGTCGATCTTCAAGACTCAATGTTTTTTCAGGAATATATTAAAACCTTTATAAGGAAGAACTCCTTTGTACGTATGCATATAATGTGCATAGCTTCTGATTGGAAAGCATGTATATGCCCCCATGACCAAAATGCACTCAGTACCACAGGTGCTGGAACATGTATGAAAAATAATAGGCATGTATCATGTGCATGGAGTATTGATTGCACATAGAAAAGGTTTTCTAGACAGGTTAAGGGCTGTAACATTATTAAAACATTGTACCGAAGGAAATCCTTGGTGAAGACATACTGGAACCCTTAGGTAGTGCATTTGCTGGTTTGCACATGCAACAGATGCTGGTAGAAATAAGAGGATACGCAAACAAATAACCTCCTTTACTTTTGTCAGTAGAATCTGTTGGGCTGATTATTTTGCCTTAGTGGGTGTATTCCTCGTTTGTATTGCTTGTCCCTGGGCGTTCCTTCATGGTTGTCGTTCATTTAAAAGGTAAGTTGTCGTACAAGTCCAGGGGCAGGAGGATGTTTTTCCACAAGTCTCAACAACTTTGAAACTATATTTTTGTTCCTTTTTTCTAGACCTCACCTTAATGCAGTGGTCTTCAAACTTTTTTATGCCGCGCCCCCCAGTTGAAAAATAAAAATCATTGGGCCCCCACAAATATTTTAGAAAGATGGCAATGTTGAAACCTGTCTAAACCTATTCAAACATTGCAGTTAAGTACTGTTACTTTTTAAAACTGCAATAACATGCTTCTGCTTAAAACAAAGGCATGTTATCTGTATAATATTTCTTTTGGCCAGAGTTTGGCGCCCCCCCTGGGATCACTTAAGGCCCCCCAAGGGGGGCCCGCCCCCCAGTTTGAAGACCTGTGCCTTAATGGATTGTGATTTTGAACAACATTTAGGACCTCTCGCACCAGGATAAGTGTTGTGAATCACTTTAATGTTTGCTTTGTAATACTTTATATATCGTGTGTTTTACCTGGGCAGTTGCTCATCGGTGGCTGTTTAGTTGGGGCCTAAATAAAACTACCTCCTCCCCATCCTTCTTAATACACTATTAATGTGTTAACAGCAAACTACTTTGCCCCTATTGAAGTAGCAGTTCTGAGGCGACCGAAGTGCAGCTCGTCAGTGGGTCTTCCTAAAGACAGAGCATCTCTCTCCTGCGCCTGGCATTGGCTCTGCAGATGTATGCAAAGCGCACTGAAGAAGCCTGTGAGTGCTCCCCCGCCTGTTGGCTAGGTTCACGCTATAGAAACACCATACATGTATATACGCACTTGGCTCTTGCAGACTTGGGAGCTGTGTCAATAGGAGTGAGGCGCCACCTCCCAGATCACCAGCTCTGGCCGTACGTACCACCCTACAGGCATTTATGTTGTTTCATTCCCGAGTGAAGTGTCATCGAAACCGAAGGCTAGTGTTTTATGAGGGATGTGACATTTGCTCAAGCATAAGGAGGCTTTGGCATGTAGTAATTATTTGTTTAGTTACTAATAGAATTATTAACTTAAATATTCAAGGTTCATGGTGCTGTGAGTACAATAGATGTAATTCTTCAGATACAGGCGACCGAGGAGTAACCAGAGGATTAAAATACCCCCACTTGAACCATACAGCTAGTCACAATGAACTTGTGAAGCAAACCCTAAGGAAAGTTCCTTCATCATTTCATCTTCCTTCCATCAATCTGTCGACTGCCGTTCTATTCATCAATTCATCTGTTCATCCTTAACCTTCCCTTCTGCCTGTTCTTCCCTCAGCCATCCATCTTTCACCTTTTCATATTTACTACCATCCTTTCATACAAGTACCATTACTATCTCATGTAGCAATCTATCCATTATTTCCTTTCACCTATTGATCCTTTCACTCTTGCATCCATCCTTTCACCCTTCTACCTGTCAATCCTTTCAGGTATTTGTTCACTCTCCTCCCTTACATCTTTTCATGCTACATTTCACTTTTTCATCCTTATTTCTTTCGATCCTCCTTCCTTTTCACCCTTCTTTTCCTCAAGGTCTTTCTTCTACACTTTTATATCTACCAATATTTTGTTTTTCATCCTTGCTTCTTTTTTCTTGTCTCTGTCTCTCTCGTTCTATGTAGTTCTCACTTTTCTATTTTCTGTCCCTCTCTCTGTGTTTCCACTACTGTCAACATTTTATCATTTCTCTTTCCTTTCCCATGCATTTTAACTCACCTCCCCCACCGGTCTGTTGTGGTATTCCCTCACAATAGTATTTATGAGCACTTTTTTTGCAGACCTGCAGATACAAGAGACCCATTGCATCTCATATTCTATTTCCCACGCCAGCGACAGAACACGTATAGCAGGTTAGGGCCTGGATCTTTTGCTGGTCAGAGAGTCTGCAAAGCCGCTGCATCACTCAGCTACATCTGCAAGTGCCACTGTACTGTCAGGCGGGGGTCTGCTACAGAGGAGGAACATGCCTGCTCATGTGTTCCAGGGTGAGTTCGGAGTGCCTCTTCTTCACAGATTGCAGCCAGCAGTGCTGTGCGTCCATCTCACCTAAACAGCTGCGGTTTCTCCATTAAGGCAAAGGAGCATTGCCCCCTCCCCCGCTGCAAGCACAGCAAACATGAAATGGTAATAACCTTTTTTTATTGCCATTTTGTTTTTAGTGCTGCCAGCCCGAGATTATTATCAGCCATTGCTACTGAATGGCAGCAGCAGGCAAGAGTAATGCCATTGGTGGCCACTCCAAGTGTGCATGTTAGTTTGGCCGGCTGTCTTACGATGGCTAGTCCGACATGCGCACTTTAAAACTCTCCAACCTGAGCTGTACTAGACAGCCAGATGGAGAGTGCACAGAGGCCCCCAATGTCTGAAGGAGTGCTCAGCCTGCCCATTCAATAAACCCTGGTGCTTCTCTCATGCTGATTAATATTATTAACAGGGCAAGATTAGTGTTTGGATTGGTTGGAGGAGTTGGCTCAGGTACCGTATGCCAGGAGCCGCCACATACTGGAGAAGAAGAGAGCTCCGAGAACATGTGGGTAAGTTAACATTTTGTGTTTTAACACCTTTTTGACTCACTGACAGGCTCTGTGAGAAACTCGTACTGCCTTCCGCCTCGACTCCAAAGCTCCAGCTTGTGATTCATTATAAACAAATCACTGTTAACAGGACACAATTGAAAGCTTTTGCGTTGAGTCTAAAGGCATTGCTGATTTCTTACAGTGCTTGTCACTGGGTCAAAATATTTGTTCGCTCTCCCCACCACTTTTAAATGTCAACACCTGCTACTGGACCTAAAAGCAGCGAACAAAATATTCTCCCTATACAGCATTCCTGATGCGTGAAATCTGACTGTGATCTTTCAAAGGGAACATGTTATCAGAAGTTTACTGATTATTGGGGTTTCAGCCATCACGAAATCAAGCCCCCCCATTTATAAGTAAACGTAATTGCTCAGACTTTATTGTGACTATCGAATGAGTAACTTGGTGAAAATCCATCTCCTTTCTCTTTAAAGGAAAAGTAGTAGGCACAGATGCTGTCTCACTTGATCAATTCTGGACACCCCTAGGTATTTCGATTGTACTGTGTGTGTTAAATGAAATCTATCCCTCCAGCGCAAATGTAAACAAGGCTTAACATTGCACATCACAATTCATGCCAACATCAACAATTGTTCATCCAAGCGAATGCTTAGTTATGTGATTTGAACTAGGCTGCCACATATTCTATGGAGAGCACCTCCTTAGCACATTGTGCTGCACCATCTGCACATTGAACAGAACTAACAGAAGACATGATGGAGGTAGAAGAGTGCAACCAGTAATTCATTTGCACTGATGGTTGCTGGAGGGGCCCACAGCGCTAGTTTATGGGGACTGGCACTTATTTTTTCTCATCAGATATTGACCGTGAGCAAGCGAGGGAAAAACATGTAGGCGAAAGAAGATGAAGAGCAATTTCCCAAAAACCAGCAAAACTGAAAAAACAGGGACCTGCAAAAGTGAGATAAAGGGAGAGGAAGTGTCTAGTGGTGCATTAAATAGGCATGAGGTGGATTCAAGACTATGCATCCTTGATATTTGGCATTTAATAGCATAGCATTGGGCTTTGGGGTAGAGCTTTAGGTCCTGCCACTTATTCTATTACAAATTAAGCACTGAGTGTGACCATGATGGCTGCATTGTTGATGTGGTTCTAGTGGAAAGACCACATCTCACAGTGATTTCTCTTGTTTTGATCCACACATCATATTATGTGGACAAGCAAACAATGCTCAGTGCTGCAAGACCCAGGATGGTCACTAGAAATGCTATGCACTTCAAACGCGTAAGGGTATCGTTATGATTCACTGAATCGAAAATCGACATGGCAGGGTACGTTATTCAGAATTTGAGCAAGCTGGCCAACAACTAAGAAGTACAATTTGGTCTCCAACTGCAACATTTGATGCTGTGAAACACTGACTGAGGTAAATGACTGATCATCGTTTGGCCCTTAAAGAATACAAGTTTCATAATGCTAGAAGTAAAATGAAGATTTAAGAGATTATGCATACCTTGTGCAGATGCAAAACATGATTCTTAGTTTTGCAGTATTTACCACACTCTTTGATGTTTACCTGCATGATTTATGATAGGCAATAACTGGCTCAAATTGCATGAGCAAATGGCTCATTTTCTGATTTTGTGCATCACAGACTGTTGAAAATGTATGCAATAGAATGTTATTCCCTATTTAAGACATAAAACCTGGAATGGGTGAGAGGGCGGATGTCGCCTTTGAGATGCAACAGGCTAACATTAACCTCCTTTGAAAAAATGCAAAAGGCGTCATTTACCAAGGAATGGGAGCAACAACAGTTAAAAGTTTCACGAGACACTCAAAAAGGAAATATAAAGGTGAAGGCCCGCAACCGAAGTGTGCTTGAGGGTCCGGAGCGGAAACCCTTCTGAGGCCCTCGAGTAATAATTTTGCGCCGAAACGCGTCGCAAACAATGGCGGAGGACCGGAAGTGGTCTTCCCTTGTGGCGCCCCCACCTCGTTCCGAGCGGACGTGGAGGGGGGGGGGGCAATAAACTTTAGGTGGTCCAATGGGGGGCCGCTGCAGGGTTTAAATTTCCCCTTACACGCCTGGGGCCAGGCTAAGGCCTTAAAAAAGGCTGTCCGGACCGGAACCCCTCATCTTCTTTGGGGTGGCCGGGCAGCGAAGGATCGAGGACACCCACACCTAAAACCGAGTACCCAGATCGTCGCAGGCTGGGGGCAAAGGGTGAGCGAAAGTACAACGAAGGCCACACCCAACACAGCGGGCTGACAGGGCTACTTACCTTGGGATGCCTCACGGCAGGGTAAGTCAGTCGGGGGAGGTACTCGAAACACGGCACTCGCAGCCCGGGTCTGCCGGAGAGCAGGTTAATAGGACTAAACAAGGTAGCGAGTTAGGCCTAAAAAGAAATGAGTACCCTCCTATCTATAGAAAAGGAATAACGCCAGCGCCAAGGGGCAAGATACACAAAGGACTAAAGGCGAGAGTGATTTGTGGCAAATTATTGATGGACAGATGACATGCAGATATTAAAATATATAGGGGCTGTTAAGATGCAAAGTGTATAATGACAAACCTTAACAATGTAAGCATAACCCAGGGGCTTTAAACCTCATGGGTGATAAGATGATTTATGACAACGCATTACCCCATGTTGCACATACATCTGAAATGACTGAATGATTTATGGCCCTCATAAAAGCAGGGCAAACCGGTTGTAAATCAATTGAAAATAAACTGCGGCCAACATTTCCCAAACCAATAACAGTGTCATGCACTACTTATATTTACGGGAATGGGCCCTCTGGAGGGAATTATGTCCTGTCACCACTACTTCCAAACACATCCTTGGCCGGGAACAGTTCAACTAGCACAGTACAGGCTGCAAGTGCTGCCCCGCGAGGGCCGCCAGTGCTAGGCTCCAAGAAAAAGATAAGAATAAGACCATGAAATATGCAAATAGTTTTAGTTCCACCACAAAAGCAGCCCAACAAATTAATTTAATTCACTCTAGCACTGCATGGCTTTGCTCAATACACATTAGTTTAACCAACGTGGCGGCCACACAATAGCGACTGCCTGACCACTTACAGTCCAGTTCACATCTTCCGATTCCGTTTACACTAATGAAGGTTGCTCGGAAAGACCCTGGCATTTCAAAGAGGACCGGACTTAAACTTAAGGAACACAGCGGCGTCTTTTATGCTCACTGGCTCGTGTCAGTCTCGTTCTTCCTCAGACTCCAGTGACCTGCGCCAAGGCCAGCAGCTGGCCATGGCATAGCGTGGCAGCATTGGCCAGCTTCTTAATTAGCAAACGTAAAAGACCGCTCCTAATCCGTCCTGATCCTTCTGAGCTCAAAGAAAGACAGACGAGGATGGCAATGGCCGCCCAGAGCCCCTTGCCTCACAATGTCCGACAGGGCCTGGCCAGCATCAGCGGGTCCCTCTTCATCCACAACAAGACGAGAGACTGCGGAGGGGAAGGGCAGGTCTACCACACGGGTATGTGCCAATGTCCCCTCTAATGCGCCACTCCGTGACGCGAGGTAGAGGGACATTTGTGTAGAGAGAGAGAGAGAGAGACCTCAGAGCCTGACGGAAGACGGGGCATAAAAACACGACGTAAATGCAGTGTCCCCACGTGCGTTTAGCGACATTCACTAAAGTCAAGTGTCCGCTTCCTTGATTGACCCTACTTAAAAATATGTGCGTGGGAATCCAACACCACTCTCATATTTTGTAATTATAATTGCACGTTTTTGAGGAATCACTTTGCAAACAATTTGTCACTGTTTTGTGTTTCTCTGGGAAATATACTGACGCGAAATTTGCATTGCGTGTTTCAAGCTTACATTGCCGTGACTAATTGTGTTTGACGTTGGTTCGTTGTCTTACTATATGAATGAAGAGATGTTTCTCTCCGCACTGGCCAGTAAAAACGGTCTTATTTAATGCAACAACTGGATTCACTGCAAAGCCTTAATGATTTCTCTTCTCTTCCTCTTCTCCAAATGACATCCTTTCTATCACCACATTTTCAGTGGTAATAATATTGGTGCTTTTTAGGAAAAGCTAATCACCAAACCTGTTAGCAATCAACTCTTTACTCAGGGGGAATTATTACAAAACACAAAACGACTGTGAACCGATTTGAAGGGATTTATAATAACTTTTTGAATCTCCAATCTAACCAAGGTGGTACGTTTCAATGTTTTAAGGCGCTGTTTATTTACTACATCCAAAATAAAAATAAATCTATAATTTTTAAAAACATATGATACACAAAGAATGGGGAGTCTGACTTTAAAACTGGTGTTTATCAAAGCATGTTCATGTGCATTGTGATAGCTGCCATTCATTGTACAATCATTTTCATTAATATAAGCATCATCCATTTTAAAAAAATCCGTAGCTCTTTCAACTTTTCATCTCGCCGAGTGCACTTACCTAAATTGTGACCTATCTATAGTTTTTAATGCCTTAGTGTGGCAGGCAGGCTCTAAAGGGTTAATCTTCTGAATATCTCCGCCATTTAAACTTGCTTCTCAGTCCTGTATATCGCATTTTCACATTTTAAGGCAAGTGGCTGGATGAGGGATTATGGACGGCTCTGACTCGTAAATCTTATCCTGTGAAAAAAAAGTACACTGTCATGGGCAGCCGACCCCAAAGGTGGCCTACATCAGAGCAGTGGTCATGGGTACCAAAGGCATGGAAAATGAACATCAATCTAAAAAAAAACCTGTTGTTAGTGCACGACGCATGACTCAGAGATGACTAACAAGCTCACTAGAAGACACTTTTCGGTGCTGGATTCGAAGGCCATTTTGTGCCTTACTTGTGAGCACTTCCAAAAGGAGCAATTTTAAGGCATTGCTCAAAAGTAAAACTGAAACAAAGCCAAACATTAAAATTAGTGTCTGGCTTAGTCTGGAAGGCACAAGTTAAGGTTTAGGGGTTGCCCTCCCCGGGGGTGATCAGTGCTTCTGTATCCACGGTTCAGGTCGGAAGGCCAGGAACAGTGGGGGTTGGGTGGTCATGGAAGGTTGGGCACAGGACCTACTCTCAGCCATGGCCTTGAGGTCTGTCCAGCTGGCACAGCCAAAGGCATGATCAAAGGCCATGCCTGGAGTTCCTTGGATGGCCACCGTGGCACAGGGCCTGGCCGCAGGCAACTTGCTTTGACCAACATCCTCTACACGCAGCTGTGCATCCAATACCACCTGGAAATAACCCTATTTTCAGCCCTGTACAACACTAGCTATGTGTAGTGAGGATTGGGCACCCACAGCAGACTGGGAGAAGACCTGTCTGCAGGCCTTGCCCTGCGGCTAGCCCCTGCTGCACAAGGCTGATGGTGTACAGCGGGGGATGAAAAATATGTACATTATAGTAAAAACAATGGAATTAACTGAGACAATCACAGTTAAAAGTGAGCTCTGTTTAAGGCTCAAACACAAAAAAACATAGAAAATCCTCAGTTTTGTTTAAGAACAAACTCACCACAATTAGTTTAGAAGCACTAAACAACCAGATTGTATTGCAACCGAGTACCACTAACAGAACTCCATTCTTGATATAGTAATGGATTGTACTACCTCTAAGGATGCTGACTCTTCACACTGCAGTTCAGCAATGGGCACTAAATGGCTAGTGTCATATGGCAACCAACCCATCACACTGCCATGCCCCGTAGGCACATTAACCCATATATGTCACTGTATCCCAGACACCCTAACCTGCCATTCTGCTCCATCCTTGGGACACTGACCTATCACATGGAACAGTACACTACTGACAGAAATGCATTCACGGTGTCTGCCATAGAGTGTTCTCAATAATTCTGAATACTTACTACTTACTAATTTACATACCTCAAAGGCATCCTGAAAATACCCATGAACCCACTCCAGTGAAAATGTGGGTGATACTGTCAGGATCAAGGCTTTAAAAGCAGTGATGCAAGATTACATCTGCCTTTTTGTGTATAAATCAAAGAAACATATTTTCTGGTGACAGAATAGAGCCCACAGAATTACTCAGTCTGCCGTTTACTAGCTAATCATGACATACAGGCCCACCATGATGGCCTCCTGTTCTAACCTTGTATATTTAATATTTGTGCTTAGGTTTGTTTTATAGGTTACTACCTTTCCCAGACAGTGCCTCTAGTTAGATGAATCTGAAACAAGAGATGTGGGATAAAACGTTTTCAGAAAAGGAACTTGTTGAAAATTGAGATACTGATTGAGGGGGTGAAACCCTTTTCAAACAAGAACCATAATCTCTGTCAGAGTAAAACACAAGCACACCTCAAATTAACTTGTGCTTAACACTCTGTTAGCTTGGCACAAAGCAGTCAGGCCTAACTTATAGGCAATGTATAAAGTATTTATGTAGCACTTCAAACAGTAATGAAGTGAAAACACAACACAAGAAAAATCCCTCACCAATTTAGAGAAATGGTGTAAAAGTTAATACATTATTTGACACCAAAACAACATGAATCCAATTAGTAGAACTGGAGATCAATCAATCAATCAATCAGAGTTTTATAAAGCGCAGCTACTCACCCGTTAGGGTTTCAAGGGGCTGGGGTGGGGGGAGGGGTGTAGCGAGTACTGGAGGTGGATTAAAAAAGCCATGTCTTCAGTTCCTTTGTGAAGCTGGGAAGGGAGGTGGTTTGTCTGATGTGGATGAGTAGGGTGTTTCAGGTGGTGGCAGTGAGGTAGGAGAATGAGCGTCCTACCTGTTCTGGTTTTCTGGATGCAGTGTACTTCTGCGTGAGAGAGCTGGGCTGAGCGCAGGGTCCTGTGGGGTACGTGGAAGTTGAGTCGCTGGCTAAAGTAGGCAGGTCCGGTGTTGTGGAGGGCTTTGTGTGCACAGGTGAGGATTTTGAAAGTGATTCTTTTCTCAATGGGGAGCCAGTGCAGTGTGCGTAGGTGTTGTGAGATGTGGCAGTGTCGGGGTAGGTCGAGGATCAATCTGGCAGTGGCATTGTGGATGTTTTGTAATTTGTGAGTGAGTTTTTTGTTGATTCCCGCGTAGAGTGCATTGCCGTAGTCCAGCCTGCTGGTGATGAGGGTGTGTGTGACAGTCTTTCTATGCTTGAGGGGGGATCCATTTGAAGGTCTTGTGTAGAAGGTAGAGAGTGCGGAAGCAGGTGGAGGTGACTGAGTTGATCTGATGGTTCATGCTGAGGTTGGTGTTCAGGATGATTCCGAGGTTGCGGGCTTGGCTGGGGGGGGCAGGTGGGTGGGTTTCCGAGGGTGGGTGGCCACCAGGAGTCGCTCCATGCATTGGGTTGAGGGCCCAGGACGAGTACCTCGGTCTTGTTTGTGTTGAGTTGAAGGCAGCTATCTCTCATCCAGTTGGTGACTGTCAGGCCTTGTCTGGTTCGTTGGAGAGGGAGAGGATGAGTTGGGTGTCATCGGCGTAGGAGATTATATTTATTCCATAGCATCTGACGATGGTGGCTAGCATGGCCATGTAGACGTTTAACAGCATGGGGCTGAGAGAGGATCCTTGGGGCACTCCACAGGTGGTGAGTGTGGGTTCTGTGAGGAAGGGGGCGAGTCTCACTTGTTGCGTTCTGCCGGAGAGGAAGGATTGGATCCAGTTGAGAGCCTTGTCTCTAATGCCGGCTTTGTGGAATCTTCTTATCACGATGTGATGGGAGACTGTGTTAAAACCTGCCGAGAGATCAAGAAGGTTGAGTGCTGCCGTCTCTCCCTTGTCCAATAGGGAGCAGATGTCATCTGTTGCGGACAGGAGGGCAAGCTTTGGTGCTGTGGTTAGACCTGAATCCGGACTGGGAGATGTTGAGGATGGTGTGGCTTTCTAAAAACGTGGTGAGTTGGCTGTTGACTGCTTTTTCTATGACCTTCGCAGGAAATGGAATTTGGTGAGTTGGGCCTTACGTTTTTGATGTCAGTGGGGTCCGTCGAGGGTTTTTTGAGGAGGGGGTTGATCTCGGCGTGTTTCCAGTCATCAGGGAAGGTGGCGGGAGCTAGTGAGCAGTTGATGGTGAGGCGGAGCTTGGGGGCGAGGGTGTCTGCAGCTCTGTTGAAGACGTGATGGTGGCATGGGTCCGTGGGGGCCCCGGAGTGTATGGACTTCATGGTTTTCAGTGAATCTTCAGTGGAGAGGTGTGTCCAGGTGGAGATTGTGGGTTTGTTGGCACCGATGGTTGGACGGAGGGGGTTTTGCACGTAGGTTGGCCTTGTTGAAACTGTTGTAGATGGTCTTGATTTTGTGGTGGGAGTAGGTGTTGAGGCTGTCGCATAGGTCCTGTGAGGGTGGGATGTCCTTTGATATGCAATTTCAAATTTTAAGTAAAAATTTCAAATTTTAGATAAAAATGCACAAAGCGCCAGCTGTGGTTATCTGGCTGAGCTGGACCGGGACAATGTCACAAGTTGAAGCTAACAGGATGGAGCTCGGGCTGGATACAGGGACCAAGGCAGGTCTGCTGAACAAAACTATCTTAAATCCTGATTTGCCAAGCATAGCAAGAGCCCACATTGAGGAAGCATCACGCAGCAGCGATTCCAATGAGCTGCAAGGCTGCAATGCAAGTTCCTGCATTATTATGGAGGTTGCTGTCAAATCAATGAGGAGCTTCTGGTGTGAAGTCCTGCTTGTGATTTCGAAGAGCTGCTGCACTGCGATGCATATTCTGCATCATTGAGGATGCAGTTGACAAGGGGCTTGTGATGCAAAGGCCTGTGTTGAGAATGTATCCTGCAGTCGCAGTTCTGGGAAGACTGCGAGCTGTAATGCGAGATCTGGTGTTGGGGATGCATTGTGCTGCGGTGGTTTGATGTGTCTGTGAGGAGATGCATCACACTATGTTGGTTCTGCTTCAGAGGGCCACAGCAAGGCTGGCAGAGCACCTTCAAGCCCACTTCCAAGGGTCTGGAACTGGGAGAGCACCACTAAGCGTGATAGGACTCACAGCAGACAGAGTCCAGATGCAGGGGTCAAGGTGGATGGAGCCTTTCCTGTTCCGGAGGCACTGATCAGGAAGCCAGACAACTAGCCCTTGGAGTCACTCTGGTGGTCTTGG
The DNA here is from genome assembly GCF_031143425.1 of Pleurodeles waltl. NCBI lineage: Eukaryota > Metazoa > Chordata > Amphibia > Caudata > Salamandridae > Pleurodeles > Pleurodeles waltl. The sequence continues at coordinate 737,535,175 of NC_090450.1, read as the reverse complement.
GATGAAGATGCAGGTCCAATCCTTTCACTCAGCAGCAGGGCAACAGAGTAGCAGTCCTTTTTGCAGAGCAGCACAGCAGTCTGAGTCTTCCACAGTTCCAGAGGTGTACTCAAAAGTTGGGTCTGAGGGTCCAAATTTTATACCTGGTGCCCACTTTAAAGTAGGAGAAGGTTCCGGAGGTTTCAAACCCCAGGGATGTTTGGAATTTCCTGTCTTCCTGCCCTGACCCCAGCTTGCTTTGGGTCACAATAGACTAGTATCAAACCCTTTATGAGTGTGGTCAGGCAGAGCCTATATGATGTTAAGTTTGGTAGGTGACCGCTCCTCCCCCTCATCAAGTCAGAAATGGGCTATTCTGAGAACACCTATGCTCCTTTGTCCCACTATCTGGTAGAAATATACACAGACCAACTGCCAGCAACACCTAGTCATGTGACTCGAGAAACAGAGTGCAGACACCAAAGGGTTGTGGCAAGAAATGCCAACTTTCTAAAAGTGACATTTTCAGAATTGTAATTAAAAATCCAACTTTACCATTGAAGAGGGCTTTAAACTACAGTTCTTTAGACACCAAACTTGACATTGTTACCTGTTCTCAATTAAACATCAGCACTTATTAAATATAATAAGTTAATCCAATGATATCCTATGGGAGATATAGGCCTTGCAGTAATGAAAATCAAATGTAAGAGTTTTTCACTAACAAGACATGTAAAAGTTGAAAGTATATGTCCAACCTTTTAAATACACTGCACTCTACCCTTTGGGATGCTTAGGCGCCACCTTAGTAGTGACATATGTGTTAAAAAAGAAGGATTAGGCTTGGCAAAATGTTTAGTTTCCCAGGTCGATATGGCAGTTTACTACACCATCATTAACCCTTAGAGAAGAAAAAAGGCTAAATTAGACCCTGTGTCTGCCTCTAGTAATAAATCACATCTCACATTGACACAGGAAGTTTACATTTATTACAATTGACATGATTAATTAAAATCACAACAAACATTACAATAAAAAGAACATTCGAATTAAAAAAACAGTATCATGCAGATTACATAAGATACCAATGACAAAATAAAAAAGTGAACTATGGCATGATTATTAATACAAAAAAGTAGAAGCAGAAAGCCCCATTGCTAATAGCAGCAGTGGAAGATCATATATCATACAGTTTATAAAAGATGCCGCTAACAGGACAAAATGTACGCTATCACATAATTAACAATCTAGCAGCCAAAAACCGCATCCATAATTGCAGTCATGGGGGAATCACAGGTAAGCTTAGACAAATGCTCAATAAAAGTGCAAGTGCTAAACAGAGCCCACAGAAGCGAGAGAACCCTTTGCCTATGTATTCTATGATTAAAGTGTAAGATGTGCATATTCCAGCTAACATTAAAGTTACCAGGTCAAGAGCTCAATAGAAGTGCAAATGATAAATAGAGTCTACAGAAATGAGAGCACCCTTTGCCTATGTATACGAGGTCACCCAGTTCATGCTGATGGGGACCATGCCCAGAATAGTGTTAGGGACTTTGCGTTAAAGTGGGCACTGTTTGAGCATTGGTAAGGCAATTGTCATAAACTTAATGAATATTGCCATCAGTTGGCAAGAGTCACCTTTCAGACATTCAGTTACAGATGTTTTGAAGACCCTTATGCTCAACTGCCTGAAACTTGGGCGAAGATAATATTGTCTGGGTGAGTTTGAAAAAGGGCACAAGCATAAAACATGTAAAAAGTGACTCCACAGCCCCTACATAAAATGTCAGAGGTGCCAGTCAAACGGCCATACGTCGATGCTTTGAGTGATAATAAACTGAACCACAAGTGCATTAGTTGGGACTTACTGCAAAGGTGATAGAAAGTGACAAGTACACCGGACGAGATAGTGGTTGATACAGAGGTATTTTCAGGTCTGCATGCTTCTTGTTATTAATAGAGTGTAAGACCTCTTGAGCTGACAAGAGCCTCGCTTTGTTCATCGGTGCTTTTGCCTATTTTTCGAGGGCAAAACAGACTTCAAAAGGTCTGTGGCTGTCAGTTGATCTGTGGCTACCTGGATAGGCTTGTATGTGTCAGATTGCAGATCCCGTGTAATGTCCCACAAGAGTGTTTTTTTAACGTCCCATGCTCAGCAAATGCAAGCTTGGAGCATACGGATAGGAAGCTGGTGAACAATGCATAATTTTGCTCAACCACATTGAACTCCAAATGGATCTGTGCTTGTACAGAGCACAACCGTAGATTGTATAAGCATCTGTAGCATTGGCATTGAGCACGGTCAAGCTTGCTTGTAATACAACTTAGATGAACAAATGCTTCGTATGTCAATGTAGGCATTAGTTTGCTTTCAATGACTTAAAAATTACTGTCAGGTCAGGGCCAGAGAGATTTCGAAGTAGTCGCTGAAAAGCAAATAAAAGGACCTTGGCTGTTGTTGCTAGAGCCTCGATGTGCAGAGTAGCCATGCCGCATTCTTTGAATCAAACTCTTAGGTACATGAGGTTAGGTACTTTTCAATCTTCTGGGCATTTATGTACCACGCACCTGTTTTGTTTTTCTTATTCCCGAAGACTACGATCTTAGTTTTCAATGTGTTAATACTGAGTTTATTTTCGTTATAGTACTCAGCCAAAGATGATAAAGCTCTTTGAAGACCAATTGCAGTTTGAGCCATAAGTATTGTGCCATCAGCATATTGTAACATTTGCACCTTTTTTCCTTGGAGTTTTGGTAAAAAACATTTAGCTCTGCAGAGGTGGTCATTCAAATCCGCAAGATACAGATTACATACTAAGGGTGCTAAAATACAGCCTTGCTTAAGGCTCAATTGTTGAAAATCTTGCCTGAATAGGCCCATTTGCTTGCCATCCATACTTTGACCCAAGTATTGGTGTGAAGGCTCCTAATTGCATTCAACAGACGTGGAGAGATACCCCATGCACCGAATTTGACCCACAGCCGGAGTGTGTCTACTTTGTCAAAGGCTGTTGCGAAATCGATAAATGCATTATAAAGCTGTCACGACTCCCTTTTCATCATCATCGTAAAATCTTTATTTGCTTACTAAAAGCAACCATAAAAGAATACAACACATATATATAAATATAAAACCATCTCAATAAAACACTTGCACATGAAACAAATGCCAATCAATAAGAACTAATCATCTTGCGATCTCCTGGACATCGAGGAAGCACCCAAGAAACATAAAACAGCGAGCGTGATACATTAATTGGGGAGCATTTGCAAATAGACCAAGGCCGGCCTTACTTGAGGGAAATTCAGTGACTTCAATATGGTGATTAAAAATTGCTTTCTGAACCAACTAAAATAACTACATAACATAACAAAATGGAGGATGTCCTGCAGAGACCTATTGTCACAGCTGCAGGGCAACCTAAGTGAGGCCCAGCCAGAAGGAGTGACCAATAGGTGATGAAGCAAATTAAACCTGAAACTTACCAACAGAAACCGATCTTGCTGGCGGTGAACATGAGATAGATAAGGTTCCAAGCCCTGAACAGTTTTCAAGAGCATGTGGCCCCACACCAGGGGTTTCTGCAGCTCTCTTTATTCTCTATCCAGATGTGCCCACTCCAAGAACAACCTCTTGACAGATTTCAAATCATGGGAGGACCACAAATTTGGGTTGGTGAATATGTTCAGTCTCCCAAGGGAGGCAAAAGCAGCCTTGACATATGCTACCAAAGGGATTTTGAGCCCCCTGTCAAGTACTATACAATCGGCTAGGATCAAACAATTCAACTTCAAGTCCTTCCTAGTCCACACCTTGATCCAGCACAGAAGACGGCTGAGGGCCACAATGTCTGACATGCCCCCTTTTAGTTGCATTCTCCAACAGGATCGAAATGCATAGTAGGTTGATACCATGCCCCTTTTGGAATCCAGTGTGTGTGGCAGGAATTATTTTATTCTGTTGTGCCCAAACTTCCAATTCCTTATGGAGTATTTTTGCATAACATTTCCCCTCTACATCCAAAAGGGCGATGAGTCTGAAATTTTCAGGCTTATCCTGCGCACCCCTCATATGCATTTGAACAAGGAGGGACCCGTGCCAACTCTTGGGCATCAGCAAATTCAGAAAGCAGTAGTTAAATAGAGGGGTCAGAAGGGTGGTCCATTTATCAATTCCCACTTTAAAAATGCTTGCTGGAAGGCCGTTGGCACCAGGAGCACCACTGGAACAGATTGACACGAGGGCTTCTGGAACCAGTCCGTCCGTGTTTTGAATTTCAAGGCCACCTAGACGATTGAGCAGTCCAACCGAGTGTGATGGTAAAACAGCCTCCTGTTCTGCAGAGTGGTCGACATATAGCAGCAATACATATGGCGTCCAGTTAGCCATAGGAATGTTGGACATCTCCTCACGATTATGATTCCCACTCACCAAATAGACCATAAGCCAACATTTTTTTATTGCTGAAAAGGCTGCTAAACATTGAGAATCCATATCACGCAGTTGTTTCACTAAATCTTTTCTCTTTGTACCATATTTGTTGGATCCTTATGCACAGCCCTTATACAGCATTTAAGATCTCTTTTAAGTAACATTAGTTCATTACTGTTTCTCAAGCCAGGGCGAAATTTACACGTACGACGTTGGGAAGGTTGCAGATTTATTAAAGCATTTCCAGGTTTCAATTACAATAGAAGAGTTATTTAAAGTATGTGTAAGGAAAGTATCAAAGAATGTTGTAGTTGGAAATACCAAGTTTACATGCTACCTAATACGCTTAAAAGGTTCTAGTCCTGCTTGCTCTCACCATCGAATTTCCTTGTGTTAGGTGTCAGTCATCAAATGCAGAGAACATGACAGTATTGCATGGTCACTTAATAGGTTATGATCTATTTAAAGTTTGAAATATAATGGAAGTCTTGGATAGAGACCCATAAGTAGTTGAGTGTTGCCGGTCTTTCGCAAGAGATGTGCGAATATGCAGCAACTCGATCTAAACTGAACCACCCATTCAGTGTACGCAGGCCCATGGTCTGTAGACTAGAGGATGGCTCATTGTCCAGTTTGGAACTTCTCGATGGAGAAGAGGGATTGAAAGATGGAATGTTCCAGAATTTGTCCTCAGCATCTAGCCACTCGTGATCGTTCATCAGTTTTAATAAACTAGTATTGAATTCACCTGTTAAAGCCAGGTTCACTTAGGGTAGTTCTGATGTAAGTCTTGCAATATTTTAACAAGATAATGGATTGCGGACCTTTTTTTCTCATGATTCGGGTTAATGAAAATATTTGTCAGTATTAAAGAGTTTGTGTGATTCCCTTGTGTTATGCCAGTTGCACGTTTGATTATGATGACTGCTTTGTTCAATTTGTCCAGGGTAGCAATGGTAAAGCCCAATTGATGGTATACATAAATTGAAACACCCTCAGAGAGACGCCCCCCATTGGTGGATCTGAGTGCAGGTGAGTGATATTCTGTGTAATCCAACTAGGGGTCTGCAGATATTCAGGAGATACATATAGTCACATAAGGTCCTGATGAAGCATCACTGGATCCGTTTGGACCACCAGGATGCGAAACATGTTGACCCATGAGGTGGTAGTCTTTGGAGAATTGCCAGACTCCTCTCACTGATATGTTCTACATTACAAGAGTGATTGATCTTAACTTCTTTATTCACTCTTTTGATTCTAATTTTTAACCTTGGCCCTGACCGTTCATTGGGTCCAATAAAATCCACAGTCCCAGTGGCAGTTTTGAGAGTAAATTTTAACTACTTACCTGCTTTTGATCTCCGTTGATTCTTTAGTCACCTTTGGGGTCACGGCACCACCACATATTAAGATCTCCGGCAAAGAGCCCCCCCGTCAGGGGTGGTGCCCGTCAGACATTGCAGCGCCAGTCTGACGAGGAGCAGCGCCTATGATGAAGCATGACACCCTATGGGTGTGTGAGGCCCCTTGCTCCTAGAATTTAGGACCCCGGTCAATATTTATTTTCTGTTTTATATGATTGGAACAGTGTATCGCTGATTTTCAACAGTCTGCAGATAACTGCCATGTTTCTTGTAAGCAAATTAAATTGATGGCGCATAGACAATCCAAATGAGATTGGGCGGGCATTCAAGAGTTGTATTCCCTAATTTCCAAGAGGCGAGCGAACACCTGCAAAAGTGTTAGGATAAATGTGGGGTCACATTAATTAATTTGGCTTCTACGGACATAGTATTCATTAAATGACAAACTGAACTCTGGCACAAGATTTTTGTACATGATTATATCATAATCAAGGTAAACACGAGACTGGTGGTTTTGAGTACCCTGCAAGACTGTGGGCATATGATGCAAGGGTTTTGAAGCTGTTTCTCTTCTGAGGTGAGGTTTGCTTGAGGGCAAAAACTGGTGGATATTTGACCATAGCCAGTTCAACAATCCTTATGCCCAACTGAGCAAGTCTCTCCTTTTTGGAGTGAACCAAATGAACATTGTTATCAAGGAAATGAACTTCGGTTTTTAAGTTGCTTTCATCACCCAACCCCTTTGTAAAGGTGATGTAGTCAAAATCTTTGGAAATAATGTTACCCAAACTTGGTATGGCGGAACATAGCTTTATTATATTTCTCCTGTTCAAAATGTCTTCTTTACCTTGTGATACATAATCAGGATATAACAAAATACTTTGCAAGTTGGATCTGTCTGCATTTACATGAGTGGGTCCCAAGGGGAGTGCTGGAGGTACCCCAGTGTCCCTTTGACCATTGTCTGCTGGTGCCATAATCCTGACTGACACTGCCCACTTCTAGCAGGTTCCGGGGGACCAAGAGTATTTTTGTCTTGCTGTGTGGATTTTAATGTCTCCTCAGTGTCCCTTTGTCCCCTCACCTGAGGTGATCTTGTAACAGATGATGGGTGGCCTAGTCTTTGTCCAGGGGCCAGAGAGAATTATCATGCAGCTGTTGGTCATGTAGATTGCCTTTTTTATTTACATGGAGCAAGTAGAGTTTATTACCACACTCTTTTCGGTGGGCAGGAATTAAATCTCCATTGATTACCCTCTCTTCTTCAGGGCCCTGCTCCTCTACATGATCGAGCCCCATTTGTATTCCAGTTATTTAATCAGTTTGAGATTCCTGTGAGGAGCTATATCTGGTGGTAACACCTTTTGCTGTTATAGCGTGGTGATTTCATCTCTTGTCCTGGGGAGATTTTGAAACTTTAGGAGTATTTGAACTCAACGTTGGCACAACCGTTCCTGATGTGATTAGCATTTTAGTGCAAGGAGCAGACCGTTCACTAATGACACATACAGGTGCAGCTACAGGCTCAGCGGGCCCTTGACGTAAGCCCGTTTTAAAGAACATTGACAACAGATTTTCTTGTGCTAACTGACCCTTTATTCCTTTTTGTTAAGTTTCTTGAGTCGCTTTTTATTCTTTTTTTAGAATAATGGAGCCATCTGAGTAAGGGAGCTGGCTGGGCAAACCAACTCTGCTTTAAAAAAATTAGGATTGTTGTCTAATACCTGTGGCACTCCCTCTTCCTAGCACTTTGTTGAACCAGAGTCATGAGAATCTATTGACTTTGGAGAAGCATGAAGGACAAGTATATTGCAGTTAGGTCAAGTAGGTTATTCAAGCTACTCGACCTGCAGGTCTAGTAACATTTTTATGATTTTTGAGGCCGGAGAGAATATTCTAGGAACCGAGCACAGTGGCCTTGTATCACCACTACCCTTCTGCTTATTAAAGCCGAGAAGTACACTGAGTTTTTTCTTCTATTCACCTTATACAATAGGCTATCACCCTGATTCCTGGACTGTTAAATCCTCCTGCTTGCCCTTTCAGTTCTAGAGGTATTGTTGTTTGCTGTATTAGTGGGACCCTAACCCTAAATACCAGTTTGTTAGTCCCAACAGTTAATTTGTTGGGTCAGGTGTGTGTCCCAAGTCCCCTGGGTGATCCCTCTACCCAACACCATGACCACTTGGGATATTGGCCTTTAGAGAACTGGGAGCGTAGTCCAGTTTCAGCACCAGTAGCACCTGTATGTTTACTTTGTGATCAGTATGATTTTCCCTAAACAAAGACCTACTCTGACTACCGTACCCTTGAAGTTGCTTAACTGGGCATGACATGCTTGAGTTTTGGGAACTAACTCTTACCAGCCAAAAACCGACACTTTCATAAAGCCTAGGGCCTGATTCACAAAAGTAAGTTATACTTTTGAGTAAGGTTACACTTTGTACTAAGTTTATTACTGTCGATATTCACAACCTCTGAATGTACACTTACTATAAAAGTATAAGTTACATATCTGCACCCCCAGAGTAATGCAAATGGATTACTCTTGTATGGGTGGGTGACATCCCTCCCTAATTGCACCCTGTCCTTCTCTAAACCCCTCTTACTCCTCCCTGATCCCATCGCCCTAGTACAATGTTTGCCTCTTTTCCCACCCACTCCTGTGTGTCGCTCCCACATTTACTACTAAAATCTATACTTACATGTGTGGAGGTTTCACAGTGGGACGAGAAAGCTGCACATATATGTATAGCCAAAACCGACACTTACACAAAACGTACTACAAAGTACGATTTGTGAATCAAGCACCTAATCTTTTGGCCTGAGGTTGAACCATTTTGCTTTTAGTTAAGAGAGTTTTGTTGATTTAAATTTTAGTTTTGTAACTTTTTAGCTGCCTGGACTAACAAGCCTTATACCCATGGCCACTGAGAAACTAGAATTATGTGATTCAGCAATCACAGTGTTTTATGCACACTTGTTCTTCTAGTTTAAACAGTGGCGGTTTCTCTTCAAGGGCGTCGGGGCTCCGCCCCCTTTACATTCTCGGTGAAAAATAATGCATGGAAGCAAAGCTGAAACTGCTTCCTTAAAACAACTTGTGAACACAGTGTATATACATGTTAAATTATCTTTCTAAGGCTGCTCTACACTACGAACTGTACTCCTTGCAGTGATGACAGTGGAGTGACACTTTCCTGGGCAGGCACAAAGTCTAGAGAATTTTGCTGGGCTGACAATCTCACATCCCTGAGGCCTGTGAGGTCACAACTCGGCAAAGACACTGCATCAAGGTTCAGTCTCCACCCCCTGATGACGTGGAGGTAGAGTTAGCTCTGGGCGTTTCAGATTCAAGCCCTCGAGCTCTCGGCCTCCACGTCAATCAGTGAGAGGAGACCATTGTCACCACACCCTTTTCCAACTCATCACAGGGTGGGGTGGTACCAGACCCTGTGACGAGTGGGGTAGAGACTACAAGCAAGAAGCCACGAAATCGAGTGTGCGCAGTGTGTGAGCTGGACTTTTGAAGACACACTGCGCAGACTCGAGGTGCTGCTTCCCACGCTGCAGTTTATGCTGGATGCCTTTTGAGCTCCGGTATGCCTTAGATTTACTGCCAGCAAGCAGACTCGTGGGGACAGTGAAGCAAAGAGCAAGGTGTTGCACATTGCATGTGCGTGTGTTTATTTTAACTAGTCAGTCCCGACTCGCCTGGCTTGAAGCTTCCCTCCATGTCACCAGGTGAGGCAACAAAAATGTCAGCTGGGGGTCATAAATAATGTGAAAGGGTGAATGGGTGTATGTGTGAGTGAATGGATGGATGGCTGATGGATGGATGTGTGAGTGAAAGGGTGGGTGGATGGATGTATGAGTGAAAGGGTGGATAGATGGGTGAGTAAACAGTTGGAGGGTAAAAGTGAAAGGATGGATGTAGGATGGATGAGTAAAAGAATGGATGGATGAGTGAAAGAGAGGATGGATGGATGGGTAAAAGGGGGAATGGATGATTAAGTTCAAGAATGGATGATGGGTGGATGAATGAAAGAGAGGGTGAAAGGGTAGGAGGATGAATGAGTGAAAGTGTGGATTGATGATGAGAGAAATTATGGATGCTTGAGTGAGTGAAAGTATGGATGGTTGAGTGAAAAGTCAGATGGATGGATGTGTGAGTGAAAGGGAGGATGGATGGATGTATGAATGAAAGGGTGGATGGATGGGTGAGTAAAAGGGTGGGTGGGTATATGAGTGAAAGGATGGATGTAGGATGGGTGAGTAAAAGAATGGATTGGTGAGTAAAGAAAGGATGGATGAGTGAAAGAGAGGGTGGATGGGTGGATGGATGGATAAAATGGTGGATGGATGAATACATGAAAAAATGGATGGATGAATGAAAGAGAGGGTGAACGGGTAAATGTATGGATGGGTGGATGAGTGAAAGGGTGGATGGATGATGAGAGAAGGTATGGATGGTTGAGTTATGGTATGGATGGATGGAGTGAAAGTGTGGATAGATGGATGAACGAAGGAATGCACAGATGAGTGAAAGGATGGATGAGTAGAAGAAGGAATTGATGAGTGAACGTGGGTTGATGCATAGATTAAAGGGTGGATGGGTGGATGAGTGAAAAAATGGATAGATGGATAGGTGGATAATGGATGGATGGATGGAAAGATTATGAGAGATAAAATGATGGATGGATGAGTGAAAGGATGGCTGAGTGAAAGTATGGATGTATGAGTGAAAGGGAAGGTGAATTGATAAATGGATTAAAGGGTGGATAGATGGATGAGGGAAATAACGGATGGATGAGTGAAAGGTAGGGTCGATGGATTGATGAAAGGGTGGATGGATGAATGAGTGAGTGACTGAAAAAATGGATGTGTGAAAGGATGGATGAATGATAGGTGCATGGATGGATAGGTTTGATGGCTACATATTGAGATGAATGGATAGACTGGAAATGTCTGGGTGTTCGGACAGAATGGTGAAAGACTGAATGATGGATGAAAGAATGAATGAATGACAGAATGAAATGGTGGATATCAGCAGGCGGATGGAAGGAGGAAATGGGGAATGGATACAATTAAAACAGGAGCGCTCTTTTGGGAAGGGATGTGATGACTTGCTTTGTTTGCTTGGTGCCATATAGTAAGAGCTTTTGTTCGAAGTGTGTGGTGTTTCAATTTTCTGGCTTCTCCCTTGAACCAGCCACAGAGCAGATATAGTGAACGCTGGGCCAGAAGTCCCCAAAGGGCATGCAAACCCATTAAAACTCCTGCACGGCAAGGTGCCAAGTGTGCGCACAGTTGTGGCCGAAAAAACATGCCAAACACGGTATATGTTGAAACTGCCCATTAACATGTTTAGGGGGCAGTGATGGATTCATCCATTAGTGCAAACATGTTGTGTGGCCAGGGAGACAGATTCTCTCCAGACACCATCTTAGTGTTGGTGTAAAAACAGACAGTACAATTAACATGATATATGTGATTTAAAACCATGCTAACCAATGTAGTGCACATAATACTCTATAGGATAACATGTAGTGGGTGTACTACGTAATATTGCAAAGGAAAGCTGATTCTTCACTAGCCCCCATCCGCTGATCAGTGTTAAGTAGCCCACAATAATGTGGAAATAACATGGATTGTACTTAGAAAAATGGGTTGGTGCCAAATTGAAAACACTGAAATGGTGACTAGCATCCCAAAAATTGCCATGCTCCTCACCCCCCACAATGTGAAACTCTTCCTCCCCCCACCCCGGGCCAAGCCCAGCCCCACCACTCTCAAACTTCACCAACCGCCACTGAGTTTAAAAGGATCAAAGGTAAAAAAAAACACTTAACAAGTGGTTCAGCACAGCCGCAGGTTTCCTTTCAGTTGTTGATTGTTGCATTCAGATATTACACTTGTACTAAGGATGTGCTAGATTTTCACAGATAGTTCGAACGTCCCAGTTGATGGCGGGAAAAGGCTTTTTGCAACATGGTAAAAATGTTTTCTACTTAAAGCCATCCAGACGTTGAAAACAATGATTCCTTCTTTGCCATAAAATGTTTTGTTTCATTAATTGTGCAAGATCGGTTTACACCACATAATCTTTTCTTGAAGCAAGAGTTATTTCAAAAAGACATAGGGGAATAATCCAAAAACATTCATTTTTTTGTTTGATGCCTTTAATTCTCTTGGGCCCACTAGTGAGACACTTATATTATACATATACTATGGAAAATACTGTTCTGTAGAGCGGTTTCGTAATGGAAAGAGGTGCTTCTACTCAGGACAGTGGCGTAACAAAACTTGAGGGGGCTCCTCTGAAAAGTACCTTGAGGGGACCCCCTCAGCCCTGGACCCAGTCAGTGGTCTCCAGCCTGTACACAGTGTACTGTGCTGAGGGGGTCCCCTGGAGCTTGGACCCACCCTCACCCCATACCACGGGGGCCTTTGTTAAGCAACTGACTCGGGGCTTACTTTGTAAAATAATGAGTGCCTATGCACAAAACACTGATCAGAAGCAAGACTGGCATTATTAAATGTAAACTCACCGAATAGCAAGGCCACATAGTTCTGAATTCACCTTATGCCGCTTTAATCCGCTGCCTTCTCCCTTGGTGATAGTTTTTCCATCTTTCTCTTCCTAAGTCTTTCCTACTTCTGTGTTTTTCCTCCCTTTCTTGTTCTCGGGAAATGTCTGAAGAGACAAAATAAGTGCTGGTGCCCAAAAATGAGTCTCAGTGCCTTCCCCCTCTTCGGCAACCAGCGGCTCAAATTAAGCACTGCTTTTAGTGACTCCTGGTGCAGATCCAGTTTAATACCAACATTGTAGACCTGCCTGAAACATAAGTGGGATTCAGTTACTAAAAGAATCATACCTTTTTATACAAGGAGTATACACGAGGAGGCTTGTTTTGTGCAGAGTGCAACATTGTATGAAGCTCACAACCTGCTTAACCTTGGGAGTCAAAAATGGGGGATCCCTTTTTCATTGATGTTTGGTACAGTTACGAATGGACGTAATATTTTAGTCTAGCCTGCATAATTTGGTCTTCCTTTGCTGCAGAATTCCACTAGCCATGATCTTAGTCAATTTGGTCCAGTGTTACCTTTGCTCCATTGACTGCACACCTGGAGACCCGAGTGCTCTCAAAGACAGCCGAGAACATCGAAGCCAATGCCTGTGAGATAATAGAGGTCTCACCGTTATCTAAATTTACCACAGTCTGTTTTATGCATTCCTCCTAATTTTAACCTGTGCTCTCCGTTGATATTTTTGATTAATTTTGGATATTGAATATATTTGTAATTACTTGGGTCGTGCACTCCCAGAACCTCCACCACCTCTTGTAGTAAGTGCTGTAGATCCGTAGCTTAGTCAGTGAGATTCTGGAGGGTGTAAATCTCAGGTTTTCCAATTAAAAAAGCATTGGGCTGCCGGATGGAGGGGTGAGATATACAAGATGTGGGATGGACTGTTTCCAGGAGGAACATGGCTAGTACCAATTTGCATTAGGGGGGCCTCTATCTAGGTGGCACAGTGGGCGATAAATAATGGGTTGGAATGCTACCCTGAGGGATTGCGACTGGTTAGACTATTGGCAAGTATTCATCCCATCACCATTTGGTTGTTTGATTGACAGTGGTATTCCTGGAAACCTGAGACTGGTGCAACATTCCAAGCCAAGTACTACAATGTTTGTGAATTCACAAAAGAAGTACATTTACACCCATTTAAGAAGTATGTCTGTGGGTGCAGATTTACTACTTTTTTTGGTAAAGTATGTATTTAAGTTTCTACTTAAAAACAAATGAACAAATTAATACCTTTTAGTGAAATAAAAATGATGAGAAAAACTGACAGACATAGCAGACACGACTCAGGACCCCTAAACCCGACTATCAAACCAAGAATGCTTCTTAGGGGTGTCACACTCCAGACACCCATGCTAAAGCTACACCAGACCTGTCCTACCTGGGCAGGGTAGTTTTCCGTGGGAACTCATGGCTACGGTCACGTGTTACACATCAGCCTTGAGTATCCACCCAGGGATCACTTATTTTGAATGTATTTTTACTACATGCACTGTTCTTTGTTTCTATTACAAGAAGCCTTAATGGTAGAGCTGTTGAATCAGTGCACGGGGCAGGTATCCATGTTTCCAGTCCTCGCTTTTACACACCATTTTAAGTGACTGACTGTACTGAGCCCGAGTCACAAACAGAGGTGGGCACAGCAGCAAGAGCCAAGGATGTGACTTGGCTCTAAAAGTGTGAGAGCGAGCCAAGTCATGAAGACTTTTGGCATGTATATCATGCAAAAAGCATATTGTAAAATGCAATGCAGTCTCGTCAAAATTCATAAAAAGTGTATTTCTGTAGCATGCAGAATCTTTTCACCTTAGTACATCACATTCTACCACTGCATAGACAGGTAGTACTTAAAAGTGTTTTTGTTTTTCAAGTATGAAGTTAGAAACATTAATGGGTAGCCCCACCAATGGCAATGCAATTAGTGAACTAAAAAGCAATTCACTAGTCTTGTAACCTCTATACATGGCCTAGATTCTTATAAAAGATGGAGCAACATTATAGTCTATAAAATCAAACAAAAGAGGGACTTGTACAGCACACATCCTGAACCTGAGTATTTAAAAGTGCTCTCATTTATGATACTAAAGAAAAAGGAAGCTCTGTGAAATAAAATGTTTGCCTAAGGTCACACAATTTAAACAAGCAGGGAAGCTTACATGTTATCAGGTTTCACATTTAGAAGTTCAGCAACCAGAAAATGAGTATCTCTCTCTGTCTCTCTCTCTCTTTCTCTCTCCTCTTTTACATCAAATGTCATTCTTTTGTCTTTTATTTTTGGGCCAGGACAAGGAAAAAAAAAACACACATAGCAGATCTGACTTGGGGCCTCCAGACCTAACTACCTAGCCAAGAATGCATTTATTTGGGAACTGTTCCATCACACACACCCAGCCTGAAGCCACGCCTCTGAAGCTCTGTCTGCTCTCCCAGGCTACTGTTGGGAAAGCCAGGTGTACGTAGGGAATAACCTTTTTATCCAAAGTACAGTAATACACGGGCCCTGATTCAACAGTGACAAACTAATGAACTGCCAGGGATGTTGCCCAGTAAGCACTGCGTGCACCAGGACCCGAAGAAAAGACCGCACAGTGTTGAACACCATTTGTGTACAGGATAGTTGCCTAGTTTCTTTTTTGTGCTGGTTGTTGCAGGTGGTGGGCACTGGCATTCATATATGGGGACCAGAAGTTCTAATTGATCATCAGACTTTGGTCCAGTGTAAGAGAGAAAAACAGAAAATGAAGAAAGAAGGAGGAAGCAAAAATAAGGAAACAGTGGCAAAGGGAGATAGAAGGAGAAAGAAAAAGAAATCAAAACAAAGAGATATAGAAGTTGGAAGAGAGAATTATGAACACAGTGACAAAGGGAAAAAGCAGGACTGGAAAAGAATCTACAAGAGTGAGATAAAGTCACAAGAAATGTAGGATGGTGGATGAAAGAGAGGCTTGAGGTGCGATCAAGACTAGGCAGCCTTGATATTTGGGTACCCCAACATTCCTGACCACCTGCATGTGGGGGCTGCTGAAAAGTGTTTGATGCATTGTTTTCCAAATTTATGAACTGTAGTCTGTGCAATGTCTCCATCCTTTGCATGTCCTTCTTTGTTTGAAGTTCCATTCCAGAACTCTGTGATAGGGGAATTATTATGTTTGTATTTGATTCAGGTGGCATTTCCCTGAGACTGTTCATGGTGTGAGTTGTTTCTAATAGATGTTCCTGTAGTTAGTGCTCCAAGCGTATCAGCGTTTCTGTAGGGGACATTTCATTACTATTGGTGATGATCAGAGGATGAAGGAAGTGATATAGAATACCTCAACGTAGAGTAGTGAATTAAAATTGGAAAGAACAGAACTGGAAGAAAACGAAAGAGCAACTACCAGCTCAGACAGGACAAGTGGTGTCCATGTATGGTATGGAGACTCTTTTGAGGTGGGTTTCTAAAGCGAACTGCACTATTTAAGGGACCAGAGCATTGCACAGTGGATGACATGGTGCATTCCACGGGAAGCAAAACAAGCTCAATTTCCTGCAAATAGCATGCTTGACAACACCGGGCAACCATTTTGCAATGCAAGTGTGCTGAACCAAATTTAGAAAAACATGCACAGCAATGCAACAGTGCCCACCTTGTGAGTTTGGGGGCAAACTAACAGAAACTTACACTGCTGC
Organism: Pleurodeles waltl; assembly: GCF_031143425.1. Classification (NCBI taxonomy): domain Eukaryota; kingdom Metazoa; phylum Chordata; class Amphibia; order Caudata; family Salamandridae; genus Pleurodeles; species Pleurodeles waltl. The sequence goes on along the minus strand of NC_090450.1, from coordinate 737,519,131 downwards.
CACACTGAGAAGAAAGACTATTGTTGCAGTAAGTTTGTTACACTTGGTGACATGCATACCTTAATAAGGCACTTTTGCTGTACTCAGAAAAAGTGTCTCGGTATACTTGGCAAGGGGCACTCCTTAAGAACCTGTTGCTATGTTCAAGAGCTGTTTTATCCGTTCAACTTGACAGATTGATGTATATAGTTTTTTTGCTTGCTCAAACAGTGACAGGCACAAAAACGTGTACTCAAAATTGTCAAGTGCGTTTTAAAAGGACATCACCATTTCACCAATGTGTCAGGTACTCTTGAAGAATATTCTCATACCACATTGTGAAACCATTCCATTAGCTAGAAAGTGGTTGGATTACAATATTTTTTTTCAAAGATACATACTTTAGGTTGAAGGGAAAAAGGGAAAAAGGGGTGTACTTGCAGCAAGGACTGCAGTGAAGCAGTGATTTTAAAAGTACTATTTAACTATTGTCATTGGGTTGATTAGAACATTGTGGCAACAGCTAAGAGTGTTGAGTGAGGTTCATTACAGAGACTTAGAGACTTAGAGACTTATTACCCATTGTGACCAAGATGCAGACTCCACTACCATTTTTCTTAAGCAGCCAGAGGGAACCAGTGGTAAAATGGAGAAAGAGGAAAAATATTTTTATAAACTATTCTAGTGTTTGTGGAACCAATCTCAGTGGCAAACACAAATACTCACTAGTGTTGCACTGATTAGGAGGGGAAGGGCAAGAAGTTGTAGATACTTTACCTTATTTAAGTGCAGAAGAACAACAAGCATTAAATGATTAGGAGGTATGCATTCTCAAATTGGATAGTCACTGTCTTCCGCGTGTCTGTACAATTATGGAATGCTACCACTTTGAGAAAACAAGGGAAATAAACTTTGGAAGACTACATTAATACTTTGAGGAAACTAACCTCAAGCTTCAGGTTTGGTGGGCCAACAGAGGAGGGGATAAGGGACCAATTTATGCTGAGGTGAGGTAGTAACAAAATAAGGGAGGAAGTATGGCTAAAGGATGAGCCTCCCTACAGAAAGTAATAGCAATAGCCAAAAGAATGAAACATATGGAAGTCTGAGAATGAATTGAGTGGAGCTAAGAACAAACAATTGTTTAATCAGGATATGGTATATGAAGTGGTGTGTGAAGTAAAACAGACAGATATTAAAGAAAACAAAAATCATTTCAGTGGTGTATGTGGTTGTTTTGGAAGGCACACTCATAAAGCCAAGGAGAGTGTCTGTACTGTCCTACATGTATATTGCAAAGGATGGGGTAAAAAAGGGCACTTCAGCAAATGTAGGAGCAAGATGGACGTCTTGAAATGAAAGATGTTTCACAGAAGACTGTATTTCAAGCTGATGGTGCAGTCAACAATTACCCAAGTATCAGTGTGAAGATAGACAATGTTGATGTGCTAATGAGATTTGAATTGTCTTCACATTTGACCATAGCCTCTAAATCCATGTTTGAGGAAAACTTTAAAGGCAGATTCAAACTTTGTAGGATGGATATGTGTCCTGGGCATACTCCCATAATACTTTGGGGGTATTTTAATGCCTGTCTGGAACTTGGGAGCAGATAGTTGATATTTGTTTCAAACAGAGAAGAAAATTCGATTTGGTGGCCTCATCAAAGACTATTAGGGGCCACCATGAATGCCAATCCTCAGGTGCAAATCCAAGAAATTGCGAAAGATGTGACAGACGTTGAGAAAGAGTTTGAACATGTATTGAACAATGAATTGGGATGCCTCAAGGGGTACAGACATAGAACTAGGTTAAAAAAGGATGCAATACCTGTTGTTGCATAAGTAAGACAGGTACCTGTAAGTTTACACAACTGTCTCAAAAACATAGGAGTGATAAAATCTGTTGTGGCAACTGAATAATTAGCACTGATAGTTGTAGCCAAGGAAGTTAATAGATAAATTGCTTATTTATTAATCTTAGGTCTTTGAACCATGAAGTGATAATGGTTAAGGTTCCTATTCCAAAAACAGATGAGATTGTGACAACTCTAGATGGGGAAAACTATTTCACAGCTCTTGACCTAATCTCAGTTTACCACTACGATGAGTTAGACAGTTGATCACAAGATTTGACAGCTTTTATCACACACAGAGGAGCATACATGTTCAACAAGATGCCTTTCTGCTTGTTATCTGCAGCTTCAGTTTTCCCGAGAGTGATTGTTAGAAATTGGGTTTCTGGTTGGCAGATGTATGCACCCAGTCCAAGCAGGAACCACAATCCTAGTCTGGATAAGTCAGATACATACCATAAATTAACCCGTGCTCACCCTCTGGTAGCTTGGCACAGAGCAGTCAGGCTTAATTTAAGAGGCAATGTGTAAAGCATTTGTGCAACACTTCAAACAGTGACGCAGTGAAAACACCACACAAAAAGACACCACACCTGGTTAGAAAAATATGGCTTAGTGTTATGAGCAAAGCAAAACCAAAATTACAAAAATCCAATAAGTAGAAGTCGAGATATGCATTTTTAAAGATTAAAATGCAATATAGTGCTTAAAATCAAAAAGTGCCAACCGGGGATATCTGGTCACGCTAGACTGGGTGAAATCCAAACTCTCAGGCCAACTGTGATGAGCTGTGGGTCAGGCAGTCTCAGGTAAGTCCCGCTGAAGTTTTAACTTCTCAAATGTTGAGCCAGTAGCCCCGTTCATGGGGAAGAAGTTTGCCAGGTGCAAGGAGAGCATCGTTGGTGGTAGTCCAAGGCCACAAAGAGTCTGGTGGGCATCGCGGGCGGGCTGGAGGGTTGCAGTCATGAGCGGCGATACTTGCTGTGTGAAGAGACAAACTTGCGGTGGCTCATGCTGATTCTTCATGCGAGCGGCATGGTTCCAGTGCAAGCGGGCCCGTTTGTAGTTGCTAAGAGCCCAAAAGCTTGAATTCAAGAGTCAAAATCACTTCCAAGGGCCCAGGACTGGAGAGGTGCCTTTTGGGAGTCAGGGGATGGTTGAAGACTGGTCCAGGAACTGTAGCAGGAGATTTGGAAGTCCTTTGTCCCTGAGACTTCAGAAAACAGGAGGCAACCATCAAGCCCTTGGGGTCATTTTGGTTGTATAATGTATAGATGCAGGCCCAGTCCTTCTCACTCCAAGCAAGATGGCAGCAGGTCAGCTCAGCAAAGCAGGAGTCCAGCAGATTAGCTGCTCAACAGAGTGGCAACACAACAGTCCTTTTTCCTGGTAGATTATCCACAGGTCCAGAAGTGTACTATGTTGGTGGTGCCAGAAGTCCAGTAGTTATACCCAGTTGTACCTTTGAAGTCGGGGAGACTTCAAAGAAAGGTTTTTGAAGTGCATAAAGGTCCTCCCTCCCTGCTCTGACTCCAGACCCACTAAAGGGGAGTATTCAGCCCTTTGTGTGTGGCAGGACACTGACCATTCAGATGTGTCAGCCCCCCGTACCATCCTGCCTAGCATGGCCCATCTGGATGTTGATGGCTTATCAATCTCACCTAAGCTCCCCTTGTGTGTGGCTTTCTAGAGGGAATGCACAAGCCCAGTTGTCACCTCCACACCAGATGTGTACTGGACTTAGCCAGTAGGCACCAAATCACTTAAGTAAAAAATGTAAACTTTCTTAAAGTGTCATTATCAGAACTGCAATTGAAAATCCAACTTTACCATAAGTTGTGATTTTAAATTGTGAGTTCAGAAATCACCAAACTTGACAAACTTATGTCTTCCAAATTGGGAATTACACTTATAAACTGTAATGATGTAATCCCAATGTTATCCTAAGGGGGAGATAGGCCTTGCAGTAGTGAAAAACAAATTTGGGAGTTTTTCACTACCGGGACGTGCAAATCATACCTGTCCTACATTTTAACTGCACCGCATCCTGCCCTGTGGCCTGGAAAGAGGTTTAACTTGCAAGATCGATTTGGTAGTTTAAAAGTGCACACACAGGCTCTGCAATGGCAGGCCTGAGACATGACTAAGGGACTACAGAGGCAGGTGGCACAATCAGTGCTGCAGGCCCACTAGTAGCATTTAATTTTCAGGCTCTGGGCACATGTAGTGCACTTTACTAGGGACTTATAAGTACATTAAATATGCCGATTGGGTATGAGTCAATGTGACCATGCTTTAGGGGAGGGAGCACCAGCAGTTTATCACTAGTTAGCAGTGGTAAAGGGCACAGAGTCCTAAAGCCAGCAGAAACAAGGTCAGAAAATGGAGGTAGGCAGGCAAAAATGTTGGAGAAGACCACCCTAAGGCTGTCAGGTCTATAAGTGATGACCAATCGCTTGAATGGAGTAGCTGGAGTATGATGTTATCTTTTGATTTTTGGTGCAACCAGAAGTGAATATGATGTAAGAGCACCCTTGTGTTTGGTGTATTGATGAGCGCAGGTCTGACATTAAAGACAGAAAAATGCAAGTTTGGTGTGCATGAAATGAACTATCTTGCACATCATATCTCTGGGACAGATGTCTCATTCAAGAAAGAGTTAGTGAATGCAATAACTGAAAAAAAGAGTATGCACTAAAGATAACCTGGTGTCTTTTCTAGGCATTGTGGAGTATAACAACAAGCTCCAGAAGGGGTATGCAGATGAATTTATCCACCTATGGAATTTGGGGGGCAAAAAGGATGAATTTAAATGGAACAAAGAGTGTCAGGAATAATTTAAACTGAAAGAAGATCTGAAGAATGCACCCAGTTTGCAGGTGTTTGTGCCTGGTGATATCAAGTTTATTACAACTAATGCAAGCTTTAATGGTGTAAGTGCTGCACAGTTACAAAAAAAGCAATTTATAGACTGGCTGATAGTCTATGCAGTACGTTGTTTTAGAGGGCTGGAGTTGAGGTACTTAGTTCCTGAGATGGGGGCTCTGACTACCTATAGGTGGTTGAGGAAGTTTTGAAAATTAGTGTGGGGTAGTACACCTAAGCTGATTTTAGACTACAAACCCTTGAGGGGAGTCTTCATGAGAAAGGAGCTAGATTACATCCTTTCAAGAATAAGGAGGTGGGTGATTGTTATTAAAGAATTTGATTTCACAGTTGAATACATACCAGGAGTGCAGAATATTTACACAGCTTGTTTGTCCGATTTAGTGGTGAGCGGTGATAATTGTGTTGCTCAGCATGATCTTGAGGAAGAGTACCAGAGTGTTTGTGAAGTCACAATGGGTGTGATGGCTGAGGGTGATTGAGAGTTAGAAATGGAGAAAGATTCTCTTTTTTCAAAGGTTCTAGAAGTGTTATGATCTGGAAAGTTTGAAGAGCTGGAAAAGTCATTGTCTATTGGCAAAGATGAGTTATTGGATGGAATTTTAGGTATTGGTCTTATCTCCTGAAGGTCACGTGGATATAGCTAAGACCAAAGAAAGTCCATGCTAAATTCTTGCTGGAGAGGAATAGACATAGAAGAAGAGTGAATGGGAAAATATTGCATGGAGTGCAACAACAGTGACAATGTGTAATGTGCTAGACAAATGCCCAGAGTGTGTAGAAAACTCCCAAACTTTCCATATGATGAGTTAGCAATATGTGAACCATTGAATGGAGAACATCATAAACCTTATCTAATCATGTTAATGGATCTCTACTCTAGGTAGGTAGAGGTTGTAAGTGTACGAGACATCAATTTCACATGCATAGTCAAGTTTTTGGAATAAATATTTTAGAGCAGTATTATAACTTCAATTTTGTTTGTCAGTGGTCACCAGTTCTGTTCAGGTGAAGTGGAAATGTAGCTAATGTTTAGTGGAATGCAATTTAAGAAAAGTTCATCCAAAACTGGTTTGGAAGTTGAGACGATGAACAAGACTTTGAAGGAAAGCAGACACTTGGCCAAACTAAACAGTTTGGATTGGAGGGTGGCCCTACTGGAGCAGAACATATGTCTTCTTATTCTTCCACTGGAAAAACTTCCATTGAGCTTTTCAACTGATGGTGTCCCAACACTACACTGTGTCCAGGGTGGATGGGTGGGAAATGGGAGGAGCTGAGTGAGGTGTGTGGATGGAGAGAGAAGAATGAACTTGAGTTGGAGAGAAAGATTAAATTGGTGATTGGCTGAAAGTGGAGGCACCAGTCGGGTAAGAGTAGTTGTCGACATTCTCAAGGGTCCAAAAAGTGGTAAAAATGTTCGAAAATATAAAAAAAAAGATGATGGAAGGATTTGGAACAAGAGCAGAATGATTGTACTATGCTCATATGGTCCATTCATTTGTGTGCATAGAAAAGTGTATGTGAACAATGATCCAATTAACTGCAACAATGGTAGTTATGGTGCTGGTTCTAGGAAAAGTTGTAGTGTGTGAAAACATGCCTGTTAGCTAAAGGATTTTGCTTTGGGCAACAGTTAGGGGGGCAGATCCCTGTGGAGCATATACGCCCGCTGCAAGGGATTACAGCAGCCAGAATCCACAGCACCCAGAGCACTGCTATGAGTGAGGAGGAGGGGCATCAACACCATCATGCTTAAAGTGCACGTCAGCCTCCCGCAGTGTGGGACTCTGCTTTGGGCCAACAGTAAGGGGCAGGGGGTGAGACCCCTTTGGAGCATATAAGCCCTGCTACAATGGACTACAGCAGCCACAATCCACAGCGCTTGTGAAGGTGATGATGCAGGCCATGCAAAAGTAAATGATTCTGCTGGGAATCCACAGGGCATGGCTACGGTCCCCAAATGTGTATGTTCAAATCATTGTAATCCACTTGCACAAATAAGTAAGGAGATTAAGATTGATGATATGTACAGGCATGCTGCATTGGGGTGATATAAGAGAGGTTGGGGTAGTAAAGTATGCACCAACTGCACTTGCCAGAGTGACCTTACTCAGCTCAAAGAGGTAACCAAAAAAACTAGTTAAGGACGTTTCCATGATGAGAGTGATTATGGGCAAGCTCTCAGACAAAATTGACATCATACACTTATTGGGGGAAAGCAAAGACTGAATCAGGGGCCAGGAACACTGGAGGTACACACTGATTGGGCATCAGAAATAAACTGGGGAAAATACTTTACATCAGCCAGTTTCAGGGAAGGATCAAGTTCAGTCCCAATAACAGCTTCCACCTAGAATTAATTATCACTCAAGGGCTAGAATCTGGGTGGGGGGGTCTCTAATGCAATACCATCTACTTCTGGAGACCTTCGTACAAGGAATTGTTTTCAAAATCCCTGGTTTGAGACCTGTACGTGGGGAGGATAGGCCTGTATTTCACTCATAGGACACACAAGGGGGGAGGACAGGAATGAGGTTCCAGGGGGATTCGCACCATACAGGGATAAACACTAGGAATACGCAAGGAATCCATTGTTCAGACCTCATGTTCTACAGGGGAGGGAGTAGTAATAAAATATATATAATAAGTATACCTAGAATTTCATTGAGGGCAAAGGAAAACAACAAAATTAACCAATAAAGTTATACTTTGGATTAAGCAGGTAAGCCACTGCCACTCAGTCTTTAGATCCGCTACTGTAGCTGCAATAAGCTGTCATTTTGATGATGAATTTGACTACATTATCCTTGCCCTAGCCAATGATGCCCATGGAGCATGACTAGTGAATCTGGACCAACATACTTCACCTCACTTCCCAATGGATCGAAAATCCAGTTCATGTTTAACTTACCAGCCAGGAGGGAAATTTGTAACACCTCGAGTGATAGGCCCTTGTCGGAACTAACCAAAGTGATTTCATTAATCAGAAATCTAACTAAGAGGCAGGTGGTGGAAGGGTGTAGAGGGATTGTCATCCCAATCTGGAAAGTCTAGCCAGGAGGAGGTGGATTTTGACACCAGTGCATCTGAAGGTGTAGAATTGCATACTGACTCTAGCAACACTGGAGATTAGGGGAGGCAATCCCTAGGTTCTACACAAGAAAAATCCCCAGCGAACAAACCTCAAGATATTGTCTTGGAACCTAGCCAGTTGAAGCCCAAACTTAGTGGTGAAGAGTGGGGGAATTTTATTCATGACTTGGATGTATGCCTCTCACGGGAGACATGGGCCACTGATATGGACCACCTGGTGGACCTTTTGAATTTTAGTATAGAGGCAACTCCATCACCAGTAGGTCATGCAGTAGGAGGTCTTATCATCATGGTTAAAAAATACCTGGCCTGTTCTTTTAAAAGACTGGATACTAGATATAAAGATTTAATGCCTTTGCAATTTGAAAGTATTAAGGAGGAGAGTCAATTTTCTTAGTTAACATTTACAATAGATTTACTTCTCAGAATGAGGACTCCCCCACTATAACAGCCCTGGATGATTTTTTGGAAAGCATTGAGAACACTGGTTATTTGCTAATGGCAGGAGACTTGAACACCACCTATGAACCTCTAGAGGTGATGGTAAATCTCACCGAGGGGGAGGACGAGGAACAGGGCATTCCGAGATTGAGCGAAGATTAATATGCCAGAAACACTAAATTAGCATTCCAAATCACTTCCTTTGCTCCTAGGTATGGTCTTTGGGCCTGTAATGGCCAAGTACCCTAGATACACTTTTCGATGGGTTAATTGTAGAACAAGAATTAATGACTTCTTATTGGATATATCTTTTTGGTGTCACTTGATAGATATGAGGGTAATCGAAAGGCTTGAGAGTGACCACAAAATCCTGGGGTTATAACTGGAACACATGTTTAACACCACCCAGGATCTATTCCAATTGTTCTTAGCAACAACAGAAGAAGGATTACGTTGCCTGAAATTGAGAGAAATAAAAGAACCTTATCACAAATATGTGGTGTTGTACTGCAGATGTTATATGATATTCGAAAATAAGAGGGGGGTGTACTCCTTACTATAGAGTCATTTATTAGATTAATTGGGAAATTTAAAGATTTTTACTTTAAGGTTGGTGGGAGTATGTTGATAAGTTATAATAAAGTAGAATGGTATGATGAGCACTGTAAAACAGCAAGGGCAGAGTTGATGGGTGCCATAAAAACTGGTTGTAGGGGCACTGTGGCTGTAATAAGGAAACATATACAATAATTCAAAGAGAGGCCAAAAGGGTCTGGGAAGAAGGGCTATGTAGAGACCTAACTAAAGCAGCAAAACCTTAAGACAGCAAGCAGTTTTGACATATAGTAGCGAAAAGCACCAAGAGTCAAATTAAAGAAGATAACCACATTCAACCACAGACTAGGGTAAATAATTTCAGTTCCCTCTATATGATACAGATGGATGATGAGTTGGAAGCAAGTGACAAAGTGGTGATTGATAGAAGTAGAGAGATAAGTGAGGTGGACCTGATTATTTTTAGCCTTGAGGAAACCAGGCTGTCCCTTACCATATTGCAAAAGGGTAAATCACCTGGTTTGGATAACATTTTAGGTGCTCTTTTTTCTCTCTGAACCTGTAGTATGGAGCTTTATTCTTAAAGTTTAAATGCAATTTTAAAGGGCACTGAGGTTCCTGATTCCTGGGTGGAAGCAGAGGTAGTGCCAGTATTTAAGAAGGGAGACAAAAGTGTTCCAGTAAATTACAGGCATATTACCCTGATTGACATCTCACAGAGACTATTTTGGAGGCATTTGCTAGAGAGGGTCCAAGACTGGATGAGTGAGGAACAGGTCCTATCATCCTTACAGGCTGGGTTTAGAAAGAATATGTAGTTCTCAAAAGAGAACATGTATATGTAGTATTCGTGAACATAGTGCTGCCTTTGACTTCATTCCCAGATAAAAAAATGTGGCTATCTTTTGAACAAATTATAATTAGGCTCATATGAACAATTATGTCCAATTAAGATGGGGTAGGAAGGTTGAATTGACTGAACAGAGGAGTACGGCAAGGGTGTATATTAGCACCAACTCTGTTCACTCCATACATTAACGGGCTGATACAGACAGTAGGTGATTCTAATGGTGACCCCCCCTAAGATAGCATAACAAATTTGTTTTGTCTTTACTATTTGCCGACAAAACTCTTTTAGAATCCAAGTCCCTATGGGGCTACAAAACGTGCTCGACAGGTTTCTATCCTCGTGTAGTAAATTTGGGCAGAAAGTTAATGTAGCCAAAACAAAATGTATGACCTTTAACCCACACAAGTCATTTAGAGGTAAGGTTAAACTGGGTGATTCCTTCCTGGACCAAGTAAAGCAATTTGATTATTTGGGGGTAAGGTTCACAAACACTTTATCATGGGCCCACAAATTTCGAAGAGCCAGCTAACATTCCAACATGTAAGCTCAGCTATATCCAAGACATTGAAAACCTCTAATTATAGGCTAATTTTACCAGTAATTGAAACCTATTGGGCAAGGGGCATCAGCGCTGCATTATATGGCAAGATGTAGGGTTGAAACAATGTTATGATCATTCAAAAAACAGAGAATATTTTTATGAGATCTGTTCTCGTACTACCCCAGAATGTGCCATTAACCCCTATATGTTTGGACCTTGGTCTAAAAATCATAGTGCGTATGACTGCATTTAGACCCTTAGCTTATTGGATTACAATCTAGACCAATAATTGACCACTACATCTGAAACAATAATTTCTTTAAGTAATTGCACTTGATTCAAATGGGCTTATACCATGGCTTAACTATGTCAAGAACTAGCTAATCAGATTGAGACTGAGTGATCTATAGCCAAAACCTGAACACATTCAGAAAAAAACCCTAGTGCCTTAAAAAGAGATTTTTGGGATTACATTACTGGTCTATGGTTAAGTCGCAGCACTGTTGTGGAGCTTAATGGGAAGTTTCTGTTTTTTAAAGACAAAATGAAATGTGAGGATATTTTAAATCAAATTGAACCACCACAGACTAAAACACTGTACTTGGAATTTAGGTATAGTATCCTACCAGTGAATGAGTTCTGTAGCACATAATTCTGCTGCAATACTTCCCAGGCAGAGTGGAGACCCAATGTTGCAAAACAACAACCTCAGATTGACCAATTCTGTCAGATGCAGCAATGATGGGTTGGGTGAGATTGACTGACTCATAGAGCAGATTCCCCCAGTATCAATAGATTTACCTCATTCCTTAATATGTCTTGAGGGCAGTAGTAAACCGGATGGGATCAAGGTTGTGGAGAGGCCATCAAAGGAGTTTATAGACCAACCATTGGCCTCAGAATATGTCACAGACTAAGGCAGACAATCTACGTCTCAAAGTGATCTTTTGGAACATTGCAGGATTTCGGTCTAAACTGAACAACCCAGAATGGGGTGAGTTCATAGATGGGTGCCATATATGTATGTTTCAACAAACCTAGGCAATACAATGAACCGTTAGGGTGGGTTTTACTAATTTTAGCATTCAAGTTAGACCGTCCCCACCAGGTCGTCCAGCTGGAGGATTACTGATCTGGGAAGTTTGGCCTGTAAAATTCTGAGGTTAAATATTGATTCTGCTGATATCTGGGGTCTTGATATTGAATCACGGAAGGGAAGTTTGCAGTGAGGTTGATAAATATCTACAATCGCTTTAATCATCTGAATCAGGACTCTGTAACACTGTCAGCTATGACTAATTTTGGGGAAAAACAGATCAAGGGAATTGCCTCATAATAGCTAGAGATTTTAATCTGTCATATGAACCCGTAGGTTTTGTACAAGAGTTTGTGCAAGAGGAAGAGGCAGAAAGGGGTATACAAAATTGAAAGATGCCCCTCACTTAAAAAGTGCTTGAAGGTTGCCCAGCAGGGTATGTCCCTGGTATAATGAGAACTGTAAGATAGCAAAGTCTGGTTTAATTACAGCTGGGAGGAGTGGCAATATTATTGCCATAACACAGGGTAGAAGTGCTTATAATAGGATACAGTTGCATGCCCAGAGATGACGGGAGGAAGATAACTAGAGTGAATTAGCTAGAGTTCCCAAACTGAAAGAAAGCCAGTTATTCTGGCATTTGTTGTCCAAGGGAGAATCGCATACTGTCAAGGAAGGCAATTTTTTCATACAGCCTCATGTCTGGAAACACTATTTCTCTATATTATACTCAGTGGGTAAAGGGGAAATGGGGCCTGACAACTGGAGGGAAGAACAGCATGAGACTCATGATATAGATGGAGGGGAAATAGTAACCTTTACGTTGATTGAAACTAAAGCTGCCATTGATGGCTTGAAAAGGGGAAAAGCTCCAAGACTCAACAGAATTCCTGGAGACCTCTATCGTTGGGAGCCAACCATCTGGGGCTATATACCTAATACAGTCTTAAATCCTACAGCCCGTGGTAAGAAATTCCAGGTACTTGGAAGGGTGCTGAAATAATTCAAATTTATAAAAACGGGGATGAAGGGGACACTGTAAATTATTGGCCCATTAGTTTGATAGACAGCACACAAAACATTTTAGTAAGCAGATTTTGATACTGTCTTGGATTGATGATAACAGGGTATTACCCATTTGCAGGCACGCTTTAGGGCACATACAAGCACTTTAGATCAGGTGTTCTGCTTTTTATTTACCATATGGAAGGTTGTTGTGCTCGGTATGGGGCACCTGTATGTTGTGTTTGTGGACCTTAAGTCTGCTTTTGATTCAATTCCGCGGGACAAATTGTGGGTTGCATTGAGAGATCAGGGGATGTCCTCAGCTTTGCTGCAACTGATAGTTCATTTGCATCAAGGTAATTTTAAACAAGTAAGGTGGGGTAAGGGCAGTAAGCTAACTAAGAATATTGATGTCTCAAGAGGGGTTCCCCAAGGTTGCATCCTAGTCACAACCCTCTTTACTTTGTAGATGAATGGGGTAAATGATGAACTTTATGACTGTGAAGGTGACCCCCAAATATTAGGGGGGCAGCTACTACCAACACTTCTCTTTGTCGATGATATGCTGTTGATCTCCAAAACACCAATGGACCTGCAGAATATTTCAAATAGGTTTTCTGATGCATGCCACAAGTTTGGCCTGGAGATCAACTATTTGAAAACTAAATTTATGACTTTTCGGCCACACCGGTCATTTAACAGGAAATTGTGTTTGGGATTGAGGATTTTAGAACTGATTAAGGTCTTTGATTATTTGGGAGTCAGGTTATCTAGCAATTTGTCATGGTCTGCCCTGATCAAAAAAATCTGAAGTCATTGCAACATGTAGAGGCAATAATTGTTAAGAAATTAAATTGTTCTGTATCCTTCCCCATTTCTCCCACACAGATTAGGGGATTGGAGTTGGTTGAGAATACATTTATAAGATCCATTCTAAATTTGCCACAAAGTACACCACTTGTTCCAGTGCACCTTGACCTTGGAATGAAAAGCATCACAACACATTGCTGCTTTAAGATCCTTAGGCCCAGATTTACTAGGAAATGACGGAGTGCGGCACTGCGCCAACTTTGGCAGTACCGCGCTCTGTGATTTTCAAAATACAGGGATACGCTGTTTTTAATAGAATATGGTGCACTCCTGTGTTTCCCCCTGCACCGGTGCTAAATTTGCTGCCGAGCGTTAACGCAGCCACCCTTGTGCCATGATGTAAGACGGACTGCGTTGAGGGGGAGATTGTTTTTCTTCAGGAAGGGATATACCTTCCTGCACAAAAACAATCTTAATTGGTGATTTGCTCTTTCTCTGTGTGCTGCAGAATGTAGCACACATAGAAAGAGTAAAAAAACGAGGACAAATGAAAGCATTTCTCCTCGTTGTGCCACTCTAGCACCAAGCTACCTCAGGTTTACAATATTTCGCCCACAGCAACACCCATTGCACGCCCCTTCAACACAAAGTGCTGCTTGTAAAGGGGTTGTATTTACAAGGTGGCGTTAAGCCACAAAAAGTGGCTTATTGCCACCTTGTAAATACGGCGCAGGGCAGTGGCCACCAGAGCATCACAAAAAGTGACGCTCTGGTGGCGATAGAGCTTTGAAAATTTCTCCCTTAGTGTTCTGGGTTGGGCTCTGGACAGGCAAGATACAGATCCCTATTAAGGAATCTGTTGCAGAAGTATGGGCATTGCTTAGAGTGACGGGACATAGCCCTCGGTTTAAGAAGGTTAAACAATGGTTGTATAAATTAGACTTGAGAGGAATTTGGGAGAAACCAGAGACCATGACTAAAGATACAGCATCAATCCTAAAGACAAGGTTTTGGGACTACATTCAGGGCACCCTTTTTAATTCTTTAAGACATGGCACTTTAACTGAGCGGTTCTTGGATATTAACCCCTTCTGTGCAGCGGAAGTAATGGTTACGTCCTGTGCCGAGGACGTAACCATTACGTCCTCGGCTCTGAGCTCAGAGGGAGCGCTAGCGCTCCCTCTGTGGGCTTCCCTCCCACCCCCTGAAGGCTGGGATGGAAGGGGAAGCCCTTCCCCTTCCACCCCCGACCCCCCCCGATCCCTCAGTGATGTCTGATGACTGACCTCATCAGAGGCCACTTCCCCATTGAGCTAGAAGCTCAGCTTCCAGCGCGATCGGAAGAGCAATGCAAAGCATTTCTCTTCCGATCATGTGATGGGGCCCTGAGAGGCTTCAAAGGGAAGGAAAGGAATTTCCTTCCCTTTGAAGTCTCTCAGAGCATTTCAAAAGCCGGATTGTAAAGAAATCTGGCTTTTGAAATGCCCACTAGACACCAGGGATTTATTTTTTATTTGAAATTGGCATAAGGGGAGCGACCCCTTGGGCAAGGGTCGCTCCCCGTGGTGGGGCAATATTTTTCAAGGCCTTTTCTGCAGATCAGCCTATTGTTAGGCAAATCTGCCCCAGGGAGGGCAGAATCCACTAGGCGCCAGGGAGCCAGGGATCATTTTTTTTTGTTAGTTTTTTTGTGTGTTTCTTTTGTTTTTGTTTTTTAGTTGGGGAGTGACCCCTTAGGCAAGGGTCGCTCCGTAGGGGGCTAATTATATTTAGGCCATTTAGGCAGATTGGCCTACTTTTATGAGACCAGTCATCCCCCAAGGGGGGCAGAAACCACTAGACACCAGGGAGTTTTTTTTTTTTACGCCAAATTCACGGAAGGGGAGCGACCCCTTAGGCAAGGGTCGCTCCCGGGGGGGGGGATTTATTTTAGGCTATTTCTGCCCCCCCTGGGGGCAGATCGGCCTATTGTTAGGCCGATCTGCCCTCATCAGGGCAGAATCCACTAGGCGCCAGCAATCTTTTTTTTTTTTTTGTGTGTTTCTTTTGTTTTGTTTTTTAGTTGGGTCACTCCCTAGGGGGCAAATTATATTTAGGCCATTTCTGACCCCTTGGGGGCAGAGTAGCCTATTGTTATGAGGCCAGTCTGCCCCCAAGGGGGGCAGAAACCACTAGACACCAGGGAGTTTTTTCTTTTTTTACGCCAAATTCACGGAAGGGGAGCGACCCCTTAGGCAAGGGTCGCTCCGGGGGGGTGGAGCAATTTATTTTAGGCCATTTCTGCCACCTCTGGGGGTAGATCGGCCTATTGTTATTAGGCTGATCTGCCACCGGGGGGGGCAGAAACCTCTAGGTGCCAGGGCTAATTCTTTTTTGTGTTTTCTTTTTGTTTTTTGTTTTTTTAGAGATGGGGAGCGACCCCTTAGGCAAGGGTCACTCCCCTGGGGGGCAGATCGGCCGATTTTTGTTAGGTCAATCTGACCCCAAGGGGGGCAGAAACCACTAGGCACCAGGGATCTTTTTTTTTGCGCCAATGTCACGTAATGGTCGCTCCCCGGGGGGATGGCGGGGGCGGGTTGGGGCAAATTTATTTTATGCCATTTCTTCCCCCCCCCTGGGAGCAGATCGGCCTATTGTTATTAGCCCCCCGCAGAGGGGGCGGAAGCCTCTAGGCGCCAGGGATTTTTTTTTTTTTTAGAAGTGGGGAGCGACCCCTTAGGCAAGGGTCGCTCCCTGGGGGAAGGGGAGGCAAATTTATATTAGGCCTTTTCTGCCCCCCCTGGGGGCAGATCGGCCTATTGTTATAAGGCCGATCTGCCACCAGGGGGGGCAGAAGCCTCTAGGCACCAGGGATAAATTTCTTTTTTGTTTTTGTTTTTTAGAGGTGGGGAGCGACCCCTTAGCCAAAAGTAGCTCCCCGGGGGAATGTGGGCAAATTTATAGCCTCTAGGCGCCAGGGATTATTTTTTGTTTTGTTTTGTTTTTTAGAGGTGGGGAGCGACCCCTTAGGCAAGGGTCGCTCCCCATGGGAGTGGGGGCAAATTTATTTTAGGCCTTTTCTGCCCGCCCTGGGAGCAGATGGGCCTATTGTTATTAGGCCGATCTGCCCCCAGGTGTGGCAGAAACCTCTAGGCGCCAGGGATAAAAAAAAAAATGTTTTTTTTTGTTTTTGTTTTGTTTTTTAGAGGTGGGGAGTGACCCGTTAGTCAAGGGTCGCTCCCCTGGGGGGCAAATTGTACTTAGACCATTTCTGCCCCAGCCAATTTGTGTTAAGACAATCTGCCCCCATGGGGCAGAAACCCCTTAGGCACCAGGGATTGGTGTGTGTATGCGGGTGTTTTCTTTAGGGGGGCAGCCCCTTGGGTAGGGGTCACTCCCCATGGGGGTACATTACTGTTGGCCATATCTGCCCCCATTGGGGGCAGATGGGCCTATTTTTGGAAGGCCCATCTGCCCCCAAGGGGGGCAGAAAGCCCACCAGAGGCCAGGGATGTTTTTTTTAAAAATAAGAGGGTAGGGGTATGGCCATACCCCCACCCCAAATAAATGGGGCCAAAGTTGTTCTGCCCACCAGTGGGCAGATGAGGCAATTACCCTTGATCCACACCCCGGGGGCAGAAGGTCTACTAGATGCCAGGGAATTTTTTTAAAAATCAAAAAATATTGGGGTGGTGGCTACCAACCAGCATGGGCCTGGTTACGCCCCCACCCCAACTGAAGGGGGTAACAGTCTTTCAGCTCTCCCCCACACTCTAAAACATCTTATCCCACAGCAAGCAAGAAGACATTGGATTATTTTGGGTTTTAGTTTTACATTTGGGCCATGAGAGCTTGGCTAACTCTCAAAATCGTCCCTCTTGGAATGGTGAGGGCTGCACTTTATGGACTATGGGACGCTGCCATGTAGAAAAATCTACAAGACCTAGACACATCTAAAAACTAAACATCTGGGTGATTCCAGGGTGGTGTGTTTCACATGCACCCCGCACCATTTTTGTACCCACAATCCCCTGCAAACCTCCAACTTTGCTGGAAATCACACATTGTTCCCACGTTTTTGTGATGGAACCTTCCGGAATCTGCAGGAATCCACAAAAATCCTACCACCCAGCATTATCTCATCTATACCGATAAAAATTCTGCTGCACTTGTCAGCCTAAAAATGTTTTTTTGCAAACTGCCCTTTTGGTTCCCCCTCAATATCAACATGTTTTTGGCTCTTCCCTTTTACAAGCACTTGGCCTACCTACACAAATGAGGTATCATTTTTACCAGGAGACTGAGGGGAACATTGGGTGGTATGAAATGTGTCCCAGTGCGGTGATCCCACACAGAAATGTGGGAAAATTGTGATTTTTTTTAGCTAAATTTGAGGTTTGCTGAGGATTCTGGGTAAGAAAACATTGGGGGGATCCACACAAGTCACACCTCACTGGACTCTCTCAGGTGTCTAGTTTTCAGACATGTCTGGGTTTGGTAGGTTTCCCTAGAAGGCTGCAAAGCCCAGGACCAACAAAGGCAGGTGAACCCCTCAAAAACAGGTAGTTTTGTATTTGATAATTTTGATGTGTCCAGATAGTGTTTTGGGGCATTTCCTTTTGCGGGCAATAGGCCCACCCACGAAAGTGAGGTACCATTTTTATCGGGAGACTTAGGGGGATGCTGGGTGGAAGGAAATCTGTGGCTCCTCTCTGATTCCAGAACTTTCTGTCACCGAAATGAGAGGAAAAGGTGTTTTTTTGGCCACATTTTGAGGTTTGCAAAGGATTCTGGGTAACAGAACCTGGTCAGAGCCCCACAAGTCACCCCATCTTGGATTCCCCTAGGTGTCTAGTTTTCAAAACTGCGCAGGTTTGCAAGGTTTCCCTAGGTGCCGGCTGAGCTAGAGGCCAAAATCCACAGCTAGGTGCTTTGCAAAAAACAGCTCTGTTTTCTTTGTGAAAATGTGATGTGTCCACGTTGTGTTTTGGGGCTTTTCCTGTCGCGGGCGCTAGGCCTACCCCCACAAGTGAGGTACCATTTTTATCGGGAGACATGGGGGAATGCAGGGTGGAAGGAAATATGTGGCTCCTCTCTGATTCCAGAACTTTCTGTCACCGAAATGAGAGGAAAAAGTGTTTTTCTTTTGGCCAAATTTTGAGGTTTGCAAAGGATTCTGGGTAACAGAACCTGGTCAGAGCCCCACAACTCACCCCATCTTGGATTCCCCTACGTGTCTAGTTTTCACAAATGCGCAGGTTTGCTAGGTTTCCCTAGGTGCCAGCTGAGCTAGAGGCCATAATCCACATCTAGCCACTTTGCAAAAAACAGCTCTGTTTTCTTTGTGAAAATGTGATGTGTCTATGTTGTGTTTTGGGACAGTTCTGTCGCGGGCGCTAGGCCTACCCACGCAAGTGAGGTACCATTTTTATCTGCAGACATGGTGGAACACAGAGTAGCAAAACAAGTGATATTGCCCCTTGTCTTTCTCTACATTTTTTCCTTCAAATGTAAGACAGTGTGTAAAAAAGACGTCTATTTGAGAAATGACCTGTAATTCACATGCTAGTATGGACAGAGATGTGCAAATAACCACTGCTTCTCAACATCTTATGTTGTGGCCATTTTGGAAATACAAAGGTTTTCTGGATGCCTATTTTTCATGTTTCATATTTCAGCAAATGATTTGCTATATACCAGGTATAGAATGAAAACCAATTGCAAGGTGCAGCTTATTTATTGGCTCTGGGTACCTAGGGTTCTTGATGAACCTACAAGCCCTATATATCCCCGCAACCAGAAGAGTCCAGCTGACGTAACGATATATAGCTTTCAAAAATCTGACATCACAGGAAAATGTTACAGAGTAAAACGTGGAGAAAAATGGCTGGTTTTCTTCACCTCAATTTCAATATTCTTTTATTTCAGCTGTTATTTTCTGTAGGAAACACTTATAGGATCTACACAAATGACCCCTTGCTGTATTCAGAATTTGGTCTACTTTTCAGAAATATTTAGGCCCATATTTATACTTTTTGACGCAAAACTGCGCTAACGCAGTTTTGCGTCAAAAAAATTAGCGCCGGCTAACGCCATTCTGAAGCGCCATGCGGGTGCCGTATTTATTGAATGACGTTAGCCGGCGTTAGGCGCCGTCGCCGTCTGGTGTGCGTTAAAAAAAACGACGTACACCAGGCAGCGCCGGCGTAGGGGGATATGGGGCTTGGGCGTCAAGAAATGGGGCAAGTCAGGTTGAGGCAATTTTTTCGCCTCAACCCGATTTGCGCCATTTTTTTTCACTCCCAACCCCCATAGAAATGACTCCTGTCTTAGCAAAGACAGGAGTCATGCCCCCTTGCCCAATGGCCATGCCCAGGGGACTTCTGTCCCCTGGGCATGGTCATTGGGCATAGTGGAATGTAGGGGGGCACAAATCAGGCCCCCCTATGCCACAAAAAAAAAAAAAAATAATACTTACCTGAACTTATCTTAATGTCCCTGGGATGCGTCCCTCCAGCCTTGGGTGTCCTCCTGGGGTGGGCAAGGGTGACAGGGGGTGTCCCTGGGGGCATGGGAGGGCACCTCTGGGCTCCTTCCGAGCCCACAGGTCCCTTAACGCCTGCCTTTTGCAGGCGCTAAAAAACGGCGCAAAAGCGGCCGTACGTCATTTTTTTTGACACGCCCACTCCCGGGCGTGATTTTTGCCCGGGAGTATAAATCCGACGCACATGCCTCGGAGTCGATTTTTTAGACGGGAACGCCTACCTTGCATATAATTAACGCAAAGTAGGTGTCCACACTAAAAAATGACGCAAACTCCATGGACTTTGGCGCTAGACGCGTCTAACGCCAAAGTATAAATATGGAGTTAGTTTTGCGTCGAAATTGCGTAAAAAAAAATAACGCAATTCCGGCGCAAACGGAGTATAAATATGCCCCTTAGCTTTCTGGGATCCAGCATTGGTTTCTCACCCATTTCTGTCACTAACTGGAAGGAGGCTGAAAGCACAAAAAATAGTAAAAATGGGGTATGTCCCAGTAAAATGTCAAAACTGTGTTGAAAAATTGGGTTTTCTAATTCAAGTCTGCCTGTTCCTGAAAGCTGGGAAGATGGTGATTGTACCACAGCAAACGCTTTGTTGATGCCATTTTCAGGGGAAAAACCACGAGCCTTCTTCTGCAGCCCTTTTTTCCCATTTTTTTTAAAAAACTATTTTTTTGCTGTTTTTTGGATAATTTCTTGGTCTCCTTCAGGGGAACCCACAAAGTCTGAGTACCTCTAGAATCCCTAGGATGTTGGAAAAAAAGGATGCAAATTTGGCGTGGGTAGCTTATGTGAACAAAAAGTTATGAGCGCCAAGCGCGAACTGCCCCAAATATCCCAAAAAATGCTCGACACAGGAGGGGAAAAGGCCTGGCAGTGAAGGGGTTAAATGCACTTTAATACTTGAGATATTTATGGATCAGATAGAACCCCGCTTGCACAATCACTTTACTTTCAATTTAGATATTGAACTCTACCTGTGAATACAGCAAAAAGTAAATGGAAGCAGTGCACTTTAGCACCGATTTGCCCAGCGAGTAGACTTAGTAATGAATCTGTAGAACATTTTATGTTTTTTGTCCTGTTTATGTGAAGACCAGAAGAAGAAGGATTGTCCCAGCTTGTCAGCTAATGTCTATTTCTCACCTTACAGAAGCCATGTGAATTTTAAGATCTGATAACACGGAGTGGGTTGTTTTCTGTATTAATGTGCCTGCTTTTTGCCTGGCGTATTCAGAAGAAAATACTAGCTGAAACGTAACACTATGCTGCACACGGGTATTATGTTGTTTAGAAAATACCGACGAGGTACTTTTCCCTATGCTGCATTGCTGTTTCATAAGCTTTTGATCTTGTGCTTTTAAATGTATTACTATTATTCTCTTTTTCTAATGTATTTATATATGTTTTTTGTGTTGATGCATTTTATGTAAATGATCATACAGTGATCGAATAAACTACTACTACTACTACTATTACTACTACTACTACTACTACTTCTTCAAATTGTCCCTCAAGCTTGGTTAGTCCTGAATCTGTGGAACATTTCCTCTTTTTCTGTCCCAGGTACATTGATATTAGGAGGATTTGGTTAATGCCAATCTATCGTACTTTACCTATGAGACACTTGAAGGATATTATCAGAGTCCTCAAATTTGATGGTACGGAATGGCTGGTCTATACACTGTCTAGGTTCCTCCTATATGCTTGCAGGTTGAGATGTAAGAACTGTATAAGTTAGACTGACAATTAAAAATGTATGACTAGCACTTAAGAAATAATGAAATAACGAATCAAGAGTATTTTATATTTTAGTTTTTAATGGAATGGATTTTTTATTGGTTTTCATTGCTGTGTATCAATGTAGATAGGTCATTCTCCTAACGTTTTTACTGGGGCTGATCTAAGTTAAGTGTTCTGTCAAAAAACAAAATGTATATGCTTTATAGGATTTTGAACACCAATTACCTATTATTGACGTGTACTGTTGCGTAAGGTAAAGACTGAGCATCATTAAAAGGTTTTCATGCACTAGCACTTTAGGAAATATAATGTACCAGTGCTTATAATAGTGTTATTCATGTTTGAATGAACTATATACATTTTGTTTAGGATGCTAAAAATATAAGCATTTTAAACGGTTATTATGGTTATTTAGATATGCATCTGAGGATTGACAAAGTAATTGTTTATATTGTACATAACTGTGCTATGTTTTATGATCTTTTCATAAAGTCGAATAAAGTATTAAACTGCTATGTTATCAATTGATTCAAATAGCTGTTCTTTATGTGTGTAGCACTTTAATGTTGACCCAGTTCCATCTCTTTAAAATATAGTGGTGCTGTTAATTGGTTGCTCATGTAAAGAACGGAGGAGTTTGAGGTATCTCTTTCCTTTTCGTATCTCATTCTTTGTTTGAAGTTCTATTCCAGAATTATATGATGGGGGCGTTAGAATGTTTGTATTTGACTTAGGTGACAATAATACCGAAAATATTGATGGGTGAGATGTTTGGAATAAATGTTCCTACATAAAGTGCAGCAAATGTGTCAGTGTTTTCTGTGAGGAATATTTCATTACTTAGGGGGTTATTCTAACTTTGGAGGAGGTGTTAATCCGTCCCAAAAGTGACGGAAAAGTGACGGATTTACCACCAGCCGTATTACGAGTCCATTATATCCTATGGAACTCGTAATACGGCTGGTGGTATATCCGTCACTTTACCGTCACTTTTGGGACGGATTAACACTCCTCCAAAGTTAGAATAACCCCCTTAGTCTACATTCCCCTCCATGCCATCACTCCTCTATTCCTGTTTTTATTTTGTCTTCCTTTCTTCTGACCTTTATTGATACTAATGATAAAAACAAAATAATCAGTTGGTTGTAGGACATACCCACTAGACTGTAGCTTTTCACCTGTAAGTGTGAATGATAAGAAGAACAGTGGGCATCAATACTGCCATATAACTTATTGTGGCTCAAACATTAAACAAAGCTTTTGTGGGGAAATTCTCCATGTTCTTGCTGACTATTAATATTTTAGTTTCTGTTCAATGAAATTGAATTGAGTCTAGCCTTTAAATCCTGTTACTAGACGCAAGCCAGCAATTTTTGGGGCATCCCTAATAAAAGACTTAAGGCCTCATTACGAGTCTGGCTGTCCTGCCAGATTTGCGTTGGAGGTCATTTCCGCTGCTGGTGTGACGGACCGACTGCCAAATTAAGAGTTTGGTGGTCAGAGTGCAAAACGACCACTGTCTATGCCAGGAACTGTGTTCCCAACAGGCTGACGGTGGTGCAGGTCCTAATCAGCCAGGGGGCATTGAAGTCAGCGCCGTCTTATTACAACCTGGTTCTCTGCCAGCCTTTTCATGAATGTTTCACCACCATGGAAAGGCTGGCGGAGAACAGGTGCAGGGGGCCACAGGGGGGCATCTTCACTGCCCATGTCCAGGGCATGGGCATGGTAAGTGCAGGGTCCCTCTGCACAGCAACTTTGAAATGCAGACAGTGCGCATTACAAGGGTACAGGTGCCACCTGTGGGTGGCAGAATTGCCGCCGGCTTGATTACGAGCAGGCAACAATGCTGCTACCACTTTCCTGCTGGGCTGACGAGTGGAAAGTTTGGTTTCCGCCCTTCAGCCCAGCGGGAAAGTCGTAATTGGGCCAAAAGGGAGGTCGCCAGTAAGGCGGCAACCTCCCCATTGGAATTTCGGAGGACGGGTTTTCCTGTCCTCTGAACTCGTAATGAGGCCCTTAATCAGGGGCGTAACTATCAATAGCACTTCAAGTGCATTGACACTGTGGCACTGCGGTATGAGTGGCCCACTAGATCCCAAATATAATTCTTTCTTTTTAATTGCCAAACCAGGGTATGGGGGTCCCATTTTCCTTGATAGCATTAGGTCCCAAAGCACTGTTGCAAAATTATAATCCTGAATGCAGTATCAAGAATTTGGTGACGGGAGAAATAATGCAAAATTGCACGTTTCAGGAACTTTCGCTCAGCCACAATTGCAAGGGTAACATCTAAAATCCCATTAAAATAATGCTTTGGCCTTAAATCAGTTTAGAATCTTTCTAAGAAGCCAGGCCTCCTTAATAGTACAGTGGCAGCTTTCACAAAATAGCCAGTTTATCATAGCTGCTCTGTTTTATTAAGTCTATACTGAGTCTCATTTAGGCCCAGTTGCCTTTGATAAAACCTGCACAGACATTATTTGCGCCTGTTTTATCACTAGCGCAGATTTAGATCTAAGTGGAAAATGCACATCCTAACACTTAGTGCTCTGACTTGTTGGGGCTCTTTACGAGTAGAATGATTTTTAGGTTGTAGATACCTAGGCCCATATTTATACTTTTTAGCGCCGCGTTTGCGCTGCTTTTTGACTCAAAAACGGTGCAAACTTACAAAATACAATTGTGTTTTGCAAGATTGCGCCGCATTTGCATCAAAAAATGATGCAAATGCGGCGCTAAAAAAGTATAAATATGGGCCCTAGTGACCATAATCTCTGGTTATGGCTAGTGTCCCCAGAGCACAATCTGGTCATTGTGGTGTAATGTGCCTGGAAGGAGGAGTAACCAGTGGACCTGCTTTTACCCATCACCATGCCCTTTCTCCAATTGTGACAACCAGAGGTTTTTTTTTACCTCTAAAGTCCTGGGACCTCTATATTGTTGAACCCAAACTGAACACAAGAGAGGCAAAAAAGTGCAAAGTATACTCATAGGTGTGGTGTGGGTTAGAACCACAGAACTCTGCAAAGCAGTCAATAATACTTTCAAAAAAGAAAATGTACACTAATTTACACACAGCTAAATACTAAACATAACATCATATATGTACACAATGAAAACAAGACACCACAATCCAATCCTATTTTAGAAAACTATGTAAGAAAATCTCTTAGTGGTAAGCAACGTAAAGTCCATTTCTGTGGTGTTCATTATGGAGTGCACAAGATCACAATAAAAAAGGTAAAAACCTCTCCCTATTGTATTTGCTGCTGAGTTACACTGTGCAAAGCCTCTTCCTTCTGCGTTTGACATGGGGTCTCAGTTAAAAATAGCTCTATCAGTTATAAGCAGTGTGACTACTTCATATGTGGACTAACACAACTGCTGACAAATCAGATGTTTTTAAAGGAGAAGATCAATAAAGAGACGGAGTGAAAGCATTACAATAGGACCCCAACTGAGAATTAAGAACACCTCTTTAGCACTTGACTCTCAATGTAATGAGGCTAAGCAGTTCAAATTTTACACAGGAAACTGGTAACGGTTAGAAACCCAGAAATCCCCTAAGCACACACAATGCTTAATAAATCACTGTCTGATTGATGTTTTTTCTTTTAAGCAGAAAAATTATTTTACTCACCCCAATAACCACTAAACACAAAATTAGAAATGTAGCCGCAAGAGAAAGCACACTGCTTGGTGGTGGGGAGTCTTTCTTATTTTACCTTGTCATTGATTTTACACTTTTATAATCATAAAATTTTATAGTGGTGATTGTTCTACCTGCTCTTTTCCCGAAAGTCTTACTCATGCTTTCTATCTGTTAACTTTTTGGGATGCGCATGATGCTCCCACATTGGTCTCGGCTGCCGGGGTTAGAAATGGCCTGTCAGAGCCCACCCCATTTTTGGCAGCATGCCATCTTAGGTGCCTGGGAGTCTCCAGGGCGGGTTAGCGGGCTAGTCTTTTGGCCCCTGCTGACACCGCATGGACCGGCCATCTGTATTTAAACCGATCAGGCTGCTGGAGCCTCCTTACTCGACTCCCCCTGCTGTTGGCCAACAGATTTAAATCTTTTCTGTCAGGGGTCAGGTCCGGATCCCCAAATGATCCCTGTCCCCCTAAAGTTGTAAGGTTGGCCCTGGTCCTTCTTACCCAGGCACTGGAAATGGCATATCGGAAGGTGCTAGACACTAAGGGTTTCCATCCCTCCTGAAAGAGGCGATTGTGATCCCTCTTAAAAAAGAAACCAGGTGGCGACCCTAATGATCTGAAGAATCTTTGCCCTTTTTAGGTTGAGCGTTAGCGTTCGGCCTGCTGTATACTAATGTATACAATAGAGTGAGTTCCAGCATTTTGATTTGTTAGTTGCAGTGTCCTTCAAAAATCCTTGCTTGCTAGTGGTCAGTTCTGCCTCTTTGTCCTGCCTTTTTTCACTTTGGGAACAGCACAAAGTACTGTGTAATTACGCTTTGTCCTGTTTATCTCTTCTGAAGGGGACTTTTTCTTTCAGTATTGGCCTGTTTGCCTTGCACTGTGGGTGTGTGTTCAGTCCCTCCTCCCCACCAGCTCCCTCTGTAAACATAAACCAACATCAGAGGGGGGCTTTTCCAGGGCCAGCTCGCTCTCGCTCTCTTCCTCTTGTTATTTTCAGTCTGTGTGGCAATAAAAGTCCAGTCAGTAATTTAAAACGCTATGAGCTCTAACTCGAGCAAACATGAGATTATTGCATTCCAAATGCTTGTTTAATTTACAAATTAGGCACTGGCTTTCACCTGTGAGCGTCTCTGATGGTTTGTCCTAATATGTGCTTTAGGAAATTAAGAGAAGTAGCCTGGGAACGGGTGTGGTCAGGTTTTGCGATCACGAGTAACCACTGCAATATGTGCCTCTTTTTCTTTAAAAACTGCGTCCCGTAGACCCGAAAGGTCCCACGCGTGTCCATCGCATAGTGTGGACGGCCCAGACATTCATAGATTTAGATGTCGAGGTGTCGAGTCAACAGGAGACAACCACTCAATTGTGATTTCCAGCTCGGGAATGTGTGCCTCTGGATTATTTTTGCAGTTTGTATGCTTCAGGAAGTGTGCTGAGCTCGTTTCAAAACACTTTAAGGTAAAGCAGCGTTGAGCTCTAATGCTGCCATCTGGTGGGCATTAGCCCAAAGTATTTTTATTGCAAAAGAGCATCAACTGGGAGCTGATTTCGTAGGAATAATAATCGAGTGCTTAATGGACCCTATGCCCTAAGACTTATAGTCCTGCAATTCTATACATTAATCTTATTTTAGTTGTTAAAAAACATGGAGTGTCTCTTGGCTTAAACATCAGCATTAGCCTTCAGATAAACGCTGGCAAAAAAGTATTTTTTGTCTTTGCCAAGTCAGAAACATGGTAGCATTCATCTCACCTGCACCCCTCTCCTGTCTATACTCTATAATTGTCGGCTGCTCCATTTGGTCCATCCTCTGTGACTCCGCTGTTCCATCATCTGCCTGAAAATAAGCGTGTTTTTAAAGAGGCCCTCAAAGAAACCGGTTGTTTAAAAAAAAAAAATTCCATTTATGGAAAGCATTAGGGGGAGCAGGCAGGATGACCGGATTAACCTTTGCCAATTAGTTATTGCATTAACTTCGTGTCAGTAACTCACCAGTGGTTCGCAACCACAATTGTGGTCACAAACATTTGATACGTATCTCTCTGATTTTGAAATTAGAGGGAGTGCGCAGTGCGAGCAGTTACTGGTTTTGGAACTGTGGGTGCCTCTCTTTCCTTCCCAACCCATTGTGTGCCTGCCTCACGGAGGTAGCTGTACTTTTATGTATGCTTCCAAAGGTGAGAAAAACATTAAGAGGGTCATTCTGACCCTGGCGGGCGGCGGACGCCGCCCATCTGGCAGGAACTGCCAAATGGCCGCTCCGCGGTCAGAAGACCGCGGGGGCCATTCTGACTTTCCCGCTGGGCCGGCGGGCGCCTGCCAAGGGAGCGCCCGCTGTGCCTGCCAAGGGAGCGCCAGCCAGCCCAGCGGGAAAGGCCCTGCAACACAGGTTGCAGGGGTGCGACGGGTGCAGTTGCACCCGTCGCGATTTTCACTGTCTGCAATGCAGACAGTGAAAATCTCCCTGGGGCCCTGTTAGGGGGCCCCTGCACTGCTCATGCCAGAGGCATGGGCAGTGCAGGGGCCCCCAGGGGCCCCACGACACTCGTTCCCGCCATCCTGTTCCTGGCGGTAACAACCGCCAGGAATAGAATAGCGGGAAGGGGGTCAGAATCTCCATCCATGGAGGTTCTGCCCAAGCAGGGGAAATCCGGCGGGAAAACCGCCGGATTCCCTTTTCTGACCGCGGCTTTAACGCCGCGGTCAGAATGGGCAATGAAGCACCGCCAGCCTGTTGGCGGTGCTTCCGTTGCCCCCGGCCCTGGCGGTCTTGTACCGCCAGGGTCGGAATGAGGCCCTAAATGTCCCCAGGTACTCGAGGGAAAGTTCATGATGTCAAACAGAGCAGGTCAGGCAGGATTTACTTAGTGTAAAAGTATCCACTCTGTGGTTATTGGGTGGGGGTTTTGGAAGAGTGTTTGGAGTCCCTTCCCTTGTGACACACACTCCCAGCTTGAATATGAAGGATAAAGCATGTTAGTGAAGGCCCATTACAGAGTGTTCTGGTGCTGATCATTTTTTCCAGCTTAAAAGAAAGCCCTGTTATCAAAATAATGCTTCTTTTGGCTAAAGCCGCCGCCCTTCCGAATCATTTCCAGTTCCAAGACACCTGCTCTATACGGTCCAGACTGTATGTCGCACTTTAGCAAGAGGGAACTGAGGCTTATGCTTCTTAACAAAAGGTCTGCTGTTAGACGTGCTAATGTCTCCCATAGGCCCTCTGTGGCTGAAAATCTTATTGTGACACCAACCAAGGGGCCCCAGCAGTCCTTGCAATTTACAACCAACATCCAACACTTCTTTGTTCTGCTGCGATGACGCCCGGGCACACCCATGTTTTAGTGGCTTTCCCCAGAATGAAGCAGGGCCGAAGTTGACAGCAAAATGCATGTGTGACTGAAGAGCGTCTTAATCCACTTTACAGGTTATTTTGTTTTATAACATCAGAATGTCTTTTAGTTTTTATGTTCCCCGGGGGGCAGGAATATATGTTTTCGAGTTGCCTCTTTTATACGGAGAGCAGCTCGCGTTAGGAAACTCATGAGCCCTATGTAAAGATCTCTCCAGTCATAGGTTACTTATGGATTCTTATAGCCTCAAATATTGTAATAGCAGGCACATCTTTTTACTTCACGTTAACACAGCAGACCTTAGATAGAGCATTTGTCGTGGGAATATCGAGGTTTTCCTGCCCGCCTTTTTGTTTTGAACTCAGCAAATCCATAGGAAAGACTAATCAGCATAACCGCTAAAAGGGTTTTTAGGCACCTTGCACTTTGTGGTGGCCCCTCTAGGTGTAGCCTGGCACACAACAAGTTTAGTTGTGCAACCACAAGTTGGCCTTCTGCACAATTTACCCTGCACATTTGTCACTTTGTATACCACTTTCAGGTGTTAGGTACATTATTTTACCATTCACCTTTAAGGCAAGTAATATTTAGACCACACAGCTTAAACATGCTTTATTTGCATGATATTGTAGTCAGTGATCGTTCACGAGTAGTTACCTTCTCCAACAAATATACATCCGATTGCATGGCCCTCAGCGAACCTCTCTTGCCTGTTTTTATGTCTTGACGTTTTGATTGCTGTAATTCTTACGGCCTTGTAACTTGTTTTATTACGGCTCTAATTTTCTGTGTTCATTCGATTATTTGATACATATATATTTATTCTTTGTTTTCCTCTTCTTTTATATATTAGCTTTTATGGCCTTCTTTGGCCAAATAGTTATTTGAATGGGCTCGACTTCACTGTTCTGTCTAAATGCAAGCGTGTGTCCTTAATTAGGTCCTTAAAGGAACTGATGTTGTTTAAGAAAGAAAAGAAGAAAAAAAATCCGTTTGTGGAAACATTAGTGTGGGCAGACAGGCTGACAGGATTCACCTTTGCCAATTAGTTTCTACACAACCTCTGTGCCAGTCCCTAATCAGTATTTTGCAACCACAATTGTGGTTACAAACACTTGATAAGCTCCTCTCTGATTTGGAAGTTAAAGGTGGCGCCCCTTTCACGCTTCCTCCTATTAGCAATTAGGAAAGTAATTTTACAGTCACAGGTGTTGTGACATGTGAGCTGTGTAGACCTGGCCATTAATTCTCTACAACCCAAACAGGCTGGGTCCAATAGTCCCAACTCTCCTGTTCTAACCTCATTTAGATCTGCGAACGGCAGTGTTCACTTTTCTCTGTTGTTGCACACAACCCGATGGAGGAGTTGCTGGTTTTGTAACTGTGGGACCTCCCTCCTTCAACCCATTGTATGCCTGCCTCACGGAGGTAGTCATATTTTTATGTATTCTTCCAAAAGGTGAGAAAAAACATCACATGCCCCCAAATAATGGATGAAAAACTTTGTTTTGTTTTAACTACAGTCCCAGTCCTTGAGTGTTTGGGGGGAGTGTAGCTTCGTGAGCATTGTTGTAATCTCTGCAGTAAAACACAGGCATGTAACTACACATTTGAACGCCTGTGCATGCAAAACAGAGGCTGTGGGGCTTTAATAGATGGAAAGTTTCAGCAGACAGAACTCTGTTCGAGGTCTGAGCTATCCCTCAACTTCGTGCCTTCAGGAGTTCCCTCAAAACATACATTTTCAGCTTTTCCTTTTCTTGTTTTGCTTCCATGTATTTTATTCTTGAATGGATTTCCCTACAAAGCTTTTAATAACTTTTGTGAATACATAAATAAAACAAATTATTGCTACCTGCCTCAACACTCAGTTTATTGAAGTTTAGAGAATGAAAAAAATAATTCTGTGAAGACAGGATTCGAAAAAGTGACGTGCAGATTACAAAATATCTCTAGCAAAGGGGCTAGTCCACTAAACTGTCTAGCTTGCTAAATGTCACGTAATTTACTTTCAGCTCTTGAGAACGTCACAAACTTTACAGAACTGCAAAACAGTACTTTTGTATAATTTGTACATATATATTTGGCTATATTATGTTACCGGACCCAAAAATTTCAGATATTAAACGTATTACTTAAAACTTGTGTTAGCTATATATAATTTAATAAACTTGCTGTAGACATGGTCAATTAATTTTATAAGTTTGCATTTTGTAGGATGTAACAATGTGGGCTAAAGTTTTTGCTTCTTTGAAATTTCTGATCTTGTAGCCCAATAGCATGCAGGCTGTAGCCAGAAGTTTAGCTCATGGACTAGTTGCAGAAAGGAGAACAGCAGGTGTTGGATTGATTCAGTAGGACATTGGCACAGTCTGCAAACACCTGTGGCATTGTCAACTCCCCGTTGGGGCTCAGTAAAAACCACATCTTTATAATTGTATGACTTACTATTTTTGGAGAACACCATCTACAGATATTTCAGTTTTGAGGTGCTCAAATAAGTGTCCAAAACAAATACCATTTGATTCTTTCTTCCATGCAGCCAAATTCTATTTTATTTTTAGGTCGAGCACAGCAGCGAGCAAGCGCTGCTCTTTTCAACCATGCCCATCTCATACCCATCACTTTAATTCGTTCCTGGGCCTGCCTTTCAAAATCCCCTTGATTTCATAGGGAAATGCTTTACGTTTGTCCCACCTTGAGGCTGCTTTGTTACCTCCTTGGAGACTGACCCTATTACATGTATTATTGCCCGATCGGCCATATACCTTAGTGTCTGCACTCTATTTTTTTCTTTTGACTTGCGGCTTCGTGCTGCTTAGTTGTATGTTGTTTCTTCCTCTTAATTGTTTTGGGCATGCCGCCGTTTCTTTTTTATTTATTTTATATTTGTTTCAAAAAGGTTCTCAATCGGAGAAGCTCTTTACTTGAGTACGTAAAGTATCATATAGCGTGAACTTAGTCGGAGGTGCGCTTTACTTAACAGTGAAGTTTCATATAGTGAGAATTCAATCTAAGGAGTGCTTTACATGACTACCACTTACAAGTTTAGCAGTTGCAAATATACAAACTGGAGTATTTATAACAGTAAAAAACACAGAATCCTCAACACAGCTCTTCCAGCACAGCTGGAGGGCTGATACTACAACATTTATCATTAAACGCACCTCATAATGCTGTGGAGGCATTTGTTTTTCAAAACATTTTTGCCCATAACTCAGTCTGTGGTGGTCATAGGACAATAGGACCACCATCAAAACGTTCAGCATGACACACTCATTTGGTGTAGGTCATCTCTGGGTCCCTACACTAGGTTGGGGACAACCCCAAAATAGTAACCTCTCCCACCATTCAATGTCTTGTAAAGCTCTTTCATGGCTGGAACTTTTGTTTTACAGCTGGAAATAGTTTGTATATTAAGGGCCTTCTTGGTAATAGTATTGCAATAGTATTGAGTAAGGCACTACGTCCTCTAGGGGTTACATATATGATCACACTGCATTACTTTCTGACATTCTGCTTTCAGATTGTTAGGCCCTCTAGGGGCTGACTTTGTTCACATGACCATGTTTCTTATAAATGCTATTTTTATTAAAGTGTCTTCTGGGGGCTGTTCTGAGCATTAAGGTCAAGGCACTGGGAAGAAGGTAAATGAAAGCGTTTTAGTTATATACAGGGCCACTAGAAGTTTAAGGCAGCAAGAACCAAATTATGCGGCAGTGTTGATCGATTTATATGTCAAGAAAAGTCCAGTTTTGCATTTACAGCACCAGTACCTCTAACTCAAGCAAATGCGAGACTTATTGCATTGCAAATGCTTGTTCATTATTGCCTACTCCAGCCAAGATTTTAGAAAAGCACCTCAACATTGAACTGGCCCACTTTCTTCAGGAAATTGGATGTTTAGACCCCTCCCAGCATGGGTTTCGAAAATCACACAGCATAGAATCGGCCCTTATTGCCACCTCGGATTCGATCCACTGGCTGGTGGACCGAGGTGGGGGAGCAATTTTGATATTATTAGATCTCTCAGCAGCATTCAATACCATATCCCCTCAATTGATGATACTTCACCTTCATCAGACAGGGGTAAGAGATGATGCACTGGGCATTCCGTGCTCTTTTCCGAGCGGGAGATCCACCATCAGGAGCTGTGGGGATTTCAGAGCCTCCCCGATTCAACTTCCTTGTGGCGTCCCACAGGGATCCTCATTTAGCCCTACCTTTTTAACCTCTATGTGGCACCACTGGCTAAATTGGTCTGCTTCTTTGGTTTTCAGGTTTCCTCATACACTGATGACACTCAGCTTTTTATCCTGATAAATAAAAGCTGGCAAGAGGTCGCAGATAGGTTCTATAGGTGCATGAATGAGGTCAACAAGTGGATGAGCCATAACTGGTTGAAAATGAACGGGGAAAAATATGAGATTATATTTTTTGGCTCAAACAGCTCATTATGGAGTACGTGCAGGTGGCCTCAATCTTGCGGCACCTGCTTTCTCCATTACCTGTTGCCAAAAACTTAGGGATTTTGTTTGACAGCTCCTTGTTTTTTGACTCACAAAGTTTGGTTGATCAAACCATCAAAAACTGTGTCTGGCTGATCAAAATCCTTCAGAAAATGCTCCCTTTCCTGCCCAAGGATCTCAGGACTCCAGTGGTACTGGCTCTGGTTATTTTCAAACTTGATTACTGCAATGTGTTACAGTTGAATGTTAGTCAAGGCTCCCTTCATAAGCTGCAACTCATTCAGAACACTGCAACTCGCCTAGTGCTGGATCTCCTGCGGACAGCATCTTCAAGTGAGAGCCTCAGGCAGCTGCACCGGCTGCCCAAAGGGAAGCGTATTTACTTTAAAGTTCTCTGTCTAACCTATAAGGGTTTATATTCTCAAAGCTCCAAATATCTTTGTTCCTCTTTAAGGTGGTGTACACCCAGCCATCGCTTAAGATCAGTCGGCCTTCACCTGCCCATGGTCCCCTGCTGCAGGAAATCTAAATGGGGTGACAAGGCTTTCTCACTTGCGGCTGCCAAGCCAAGGAATACTCTTCAGCTACATATCAGGAAATTAGAAGCCTTCCTACCTTTCCAGATGCAGTTCAAAACCTGGCTTTTCACCCTATAATCTGTCCTATACTCTGGCTATTTTTGCACTCTATCGCTTTTGTCTGTTTCTCTCTCTTTGGCAAAAAGAACAGTTGATGGACGGAATGTAGACCAAATCAAACATTCAACCCCAATCACAGATCTGGGTTTAATCCATCATTTTGTTTTGCTCACCATGCCATTCCAATTTGGACCCAGCCATTTGCAAATCAGTCTTGATCCTGTTCCGCATGGGAAAAGTCCAGCCCGAACTGCCAGGCCAGGTCCTCCCTGGACCAGAAACAAGCATCCTGGGACTGGTTTCAGGGTATCACCCCTCTTCAGCCAGGCTAGCTTGAATCTGGTGGCATAGTGAGCACGGGACCCACGTCTGGGCATACCCTTCCCACTTGGGGCGACAAAGAGAAAAAGAACAGTTGATGGACGGAATGTAGACCAAATCAAACATTCACCCCTAATCACAGATCTGTGCTTAATCCATCATTTTATTTGCTCACCATGGCATTCCACTTTAAGGTGGTGTACACCCAGTCACTGCTTAAGATCAGCCAGCCTTCACCTGGCCGTGGTCCCCCGCTGCGGGAAGTCTAAATGGGGCGACAAGGTTTCCTCACTCGCGGCTGCCAAGCTGTGGAATACTCTTCTGCTGCATATCAGGAAATTAGAAGCCCTCCTACCTTTCCGGACACAGTTCAAAATCTGGATTTTTACCCTACAATCTGCCCTATACTCTGGCTATATACGCACTCTATCAGTTTTGTCTGCTTCTCTCTCTTTAGCAGCACTTCGATGCTACGGCCGAAATGCGCTTTATAAATAAATACAAATACAATGAACCCCTCCTGGAGTAGAGGTCGGAGTAAGCTCAGTGTTAAGCAATCAAAACTCCTTTCTATGGTATTTGCAATGGAGGTCACAATGTAAAACTCCTTTCTATTACATTTATCAAAGTTCACAAAGCAACACCTTAAACTATTATATTTGTTACTGAGAGTACAATGTAAAACCCCTTCCTTTTGTAGCTATCCACGTGATTGTCTAATAAAACATAGCTCTACTCTGCCTGACATGGATTCTTTGTTAAAAATGACTCCATTAGGTATGAGCAATGGAGATACTTCATAGGTGGACTAAAACATCTGCTTTCAACCAAATGCCTATACAGAAATTAACAAAGAGTCGGAGCAAAATCCCGTGTCTGTATTTCTTTTTAATTCTTTTTTATTAATTTTCGAGCTTTAATGAACAGCTAAAGCTCTTTCTAGCCAGATCTAAAAATCCACTGATTAGTCTGGGCTTTCAATTATACTTGAAACACACTACCACTGTATGAAAAGCGTATATCCACTATGTACAGTAGTATAAGAGACATGCCTTTAAGTATTTACTTTAATTTATTTGTCAATTCTGTCTCTTCTTTTTAGCCCATGAGCTGGAATCAAGCCTCCCACTTCAGATGATGCTTTACTTCAATGCATTCTATTTTCCTTTCTGGTGGGTTTCAGTCATCACAATTCTGGAGCTTAAGGTAAGCTAGAAAAACAAGTATGCCATTCTTACTATTCTTTGTTTGTAGCACATCACCTCTATAAAGAAAGGGTTAAATATTTGGCCAAGATGATATAACTTTTTTATGTAGCACTTGCACTATAGAGTTTCCCTTTTATAGCACTGTGAATAAAAGGTATAAATGACAAACTCAATGACACTCATTTTTATCAATTTTGTGAGGATGTGTCACTCTGAGTGTGATGAAGCAGAAAATGAAGGTTTTGGTTTATTAACGCTTAAACGTAGTGCTGAAATAATCATGTGTGACTTTAACCGAACTAATTAAGATTGTACGGGGACAAAATGTGCCCTCAGAGTAGTTTGCCATCATTTATACGCGTGCTTTATATAACGTGGTGTATTAGAATTGCACTAATCCGACATAATCATAAACGTATGCTACGATTTGCTTGTTTGAAATGCATTAGCTTAGCATTACTTTAGCGGAGGCTTTGGCCTAGTGGCCTGGTCTCACGGTTTAGATGTTCGTATTTTCCAATGTGCTATTAAACGTGTATTTCTGCTTGAAGCTGTACTTTCCCACAGAAACTGTTCACATGCTTATCTTAAAGTTTCGTGCCAGCATGGCATATTTTCTCTTTAATTCAAGGTCGACTTGCAGGTGCGGACAATGGAGGCTCTGAAAGTGAGCTAATTGGGAGACAATGTTGCGATTTGCGTACCCATCTCCAAGGATAATGTATGCTTAAGTAAAAGCTTGAGAACTGTCGTTTTTGATTGGACAATTTGAAGCTAACCTATGAACCCTCCAATGGAGACCCTACTGGACTTGAACTGTTGTCTATAAAACCCAGGTGCACGAGAGGAAAGCTCTCTCCATTTTGGACAACCCGCCATTTTGCAGACTTCGTAGCTATTATGGCCCACTTTGCTGCGACGCCATTTTGAGAGACTTTGATGCTTTCTCTAGTCGAGAGAAAGAGACTTTAATGATTCTTGCCCTAGAGACTTTAACTTTGATTTGTCCCTTTGCATGAAGTAGTAGTTTTACCTCGCCGCCGTGAGGCAATTGCCCCGTTCACCCCTGCCCCTTTGTCCCGTCCCATGCTGATTAAGAAACGGTACCCATGCTGACTGAGAAACGATACCTGTGAGACGAAGACTTCAGTGATTGCTGATCGTAATTGGTAAATATGGAAGGAAATTGTAAAATTGCATTGTGTTTCTTTTAGGTAACCAACTGCTGATTTTGACAAGAGCCCCAGCTAGGAGTTTTCTAAATTGATGTTGCTAAATTGTTTTTGCATGAAGTCCCACATGCCGATGCTAATTTGAGGTTAGACGAGGTTTCCATATGTCGCACGATGCAATTTGAGATCTTGTTATGCTGACTAAATGTACGCAATTAGTTCATTACAGATTATCGTATTAGTGCTTTGCATTGCCATTATCGAATGTCTGGTGATTCAAATGCTACATAGATTACACTTGTTTCGACGTTATGGACAGCTATTAATGTTCATTTATGTTTATCATTTGGTGTTGAGACACATTTATATTGTGCTAGCTTTATTAATATAGGGAAATAAATTCACTAACTTTGCAATAAACTGGTGTGGTTATTCCTGACTGAAAGGTCAGGGTTCGCCGAAATGTATTCTGGATTGATTGTAAAGTGTTATGTCGTTCAAGGTGTTGCTTATGTTCGTTATTGATTATTGATTTGGTGCGACTGATCGATTAAGAGTACAGAGTGTTCCCACTAAGTCAAAAGATTCATCGGCCTAAAGAGCGTCCGAACACAGGTAAATTATTAGTACGGACCGCTCTATCAGTAGATGGTAGCAGAGGACGGTTTCGTCTTTTGGGACCCTGTACTAGTAGAGTACATGGTGTTGGATTAACGGTTACGCATTTTTGAGACCCCACTCGAGAAGTTGAATTAGATTTTCTTGGGTAAAACAGATTGACAGAATGATGATGGGCTAGGTCCACCGCGACTTTCCCGGGATCTCGAAGCTTGCGAATGGAGAGAAAGGAGATGTGGAAACAGCGTTGGCAGTACTAGTGATGGTATGAGTGAAGTTAGGGTTTTGCGCTTGCACAGCTTATTGCCGCAGGGTGTGTGAAAAGGTTGCGAGGATTTTCTTTTTAAGGATAGCGGAGGTGCGACTCCGAGTGTAGAAGTAGAGAAGTCGTCGAACTTCATAGAGTTAGCGGAGGTGCGGCTCCGAGTGTGAGAGTAGGGAAGTCGTCGAACTTCATGTGCGTGTGGCGCTTTGTGCATAAAAAGGTCCACGTGGTTGTTGTTGTTGAGACGGGCCCTGCGAGGTCAAGAGACTCCGGAGTATGTTGATCCATGTTGTGGTCTGGGCGGTTTAGTAGGTTGATCGGGCGTGGTCAACGAGTCGGGTACGGGTGTTAGGGAGTGAAAGAAACTTCGACTTCGGGCTTTGACAAGATTGTAAGTGCACTAGAACAGATCATTGACAAGTTGAGAGTAGGTCTGCAGGTCAGATTTGCTTGCGAATGTGGGGACTGAGAAAGACGGAATAGCGGCCAGAGGCTAGTGAAAAGTCCCGAGGCTAGTGAAAGGTCCCTAAGGTCCTGAAGCGATTGTGTTACCCTTCCTGTAGTAAACCGACAGATCTGTTTTAGTTTTTGGTAGCTCGCGATACATGCAAAAAGTTGTTACGGGAGGAACTGAGTGAAGGAGGACTAGCCGCGAGGCTTTGTCAGCCGCAGTGTGTGTGAGTGTGACGTCACTAGAAGCCGCGCTGGGATAGGTTGGGTGGAGAGAAGGGTCGCGCACGGATTGGACGCAGTCCGTGGGACTCGATTGGAAGGGGAAAGGCAGGTGAAGAGTATTCCGGGAATTAAAGTCACCTATTGATTACAAACTTTGTGGAATAAAAGTGACCTATTGATTATAAACTTTGTGAAATAAAAGACGAGAAAATGAAATTCCTTAAAGCATTTAGGAGTGCGATGAAGGGGGAGTCTTACATTAAAGCGAGCGTAGAAGAGGAGACGCCACCCGAAGGTACACCAGCTTACATTGTAATGGAGGAAAAAGGGGTAGCTCCGTGTCTTTGGCTAAAGCAATGGCACAAACTGACAGAGAAACATGGGAGCGTAGCGTTCCCGATACATGGGACATTCAATATAAGGATCCTAGAGAATTTGAGATTCGCGATGTACGACATGAAGGTGCCTCCAAGGCCAGCACAGTTTGAGGCTCTAGCAATCTGGGAATTAATGGCTAGACAGCAACAGAAGAACAAGTTTGAAACAAGGATGAGGAAGGTAGAAAAG
This sequence comes from Pleurodeles waltl, assembly GCF_031143425.1. Taxonomy (NCBI): domain Eukaryota; kingdom Metazoa; phylum Chordata; class Amphibia; order Caudata; family Salamandridae; genus Pleurodeles; species Pleurodeles waltl. The sequence goes on along the minus strand of NC_090450.1, from coordinate 737,480,868 downwards.
ACACTAGCGGATGCTAGGTGGGATAATGCGCAGAAGGTGTGGAGGTCAGATGTATTGCAGGGGATAAAATTATTTCCAGCAATTACTAAGGAAGGAGAAGAGACAGGTAAGAAAGCCACCTGTAAGACAGACAGAAAGTGTTCCAAGGATAGAGAGGACGAGGAAAAGTTGAGAAGAGAAGAGGAGTTAGAGGATGAGGAGTTGATAATACAATTGCTGAACGACCGTCCACCGCCTTATGCGGAGAATGGACAAGGTCCAAGTACCAGTTCTGCCCCTCCAGCACCGGTACAGAACAATGAAACACAGAGTTCAGGAGCGTCATCGGGATCTAAGGACCCGAGTTTGCTGTTCACCCGGCAGATACCGCAGGTTAGGAGAATATATCCAGATGTGCCCGTGTTGAAACCAGCAGAAAATTATCAGCTGCAGATACCAGGGTACTACAACAGTGATAACAGTGCAGGAATGATTCTAGATCCAACCGTAAGGGGAGTACAGAATGGTTACAACCCAACAATGGCACAAGCTGAATCAACCCAGTTTATGATGCCTCAAAAGCAGATGCAGGGAGGAAACGCATATGCTCAAATGGCGGGGAGCCAGATGGGCATGCCGGCAATGATGACCCATGGTGTGGGAATGAACATGCCACAGAACATGGGGAATGGACAGAACCCAGACGCGATATCCTTACCCATTACCGTAGGTCCAGCGGTACCTCTGTATAGTCAGCCTAATTCGGGTCTGAGCAGTCAGGGATCAATGCTGCAGAATGGGACAGAAAGAAGGTGCATAGAAAACACTCCAGGGATAACTCCGATAGTGGCTCAGCCAACTGGGTCTGGGTCCCTGATGGAGTTTAGTCCCATATGTGCTCAGTCAACACTGGTGAGGTCGAGCCCCCCACTGATAATACCCTTAACATCGAACACTGAAAAGTTGCCGCAACCATCGATGGCAGTCGATGTGAATGCTACACTGATGGGGGTAAATGCGCAACAGCTGACCCAGTGGTTTAACAGTCTAAATTCCACACAAGGTTCAGGCAGTGGGAAAGGAGAAGAGTACCTGAATAGGATGAGGCTGAACATGGAAGCACAAGAATTGGTGGAAGGGAATATGGGTGTGAACAGGTTAGAGTCCTACACGGAAGAGGAGCTGAGGTATCTATGTCCAAAGATCACGAAAGAAGTAAACAAGGTACATAAAAGTTTGCAGGAAGTAGCGGACAGAAACGGGATTGACATAGACAAAACAAAACACTTGAGCAGGAGCTATAGGTTGGATTTTGGGACCACAGATTTTGAACACATGAGGTCAGCAGGCATGAAGGCACACCTTAGAGAATTGTTGCAGAGTGCACAAGTGTGGAGGTGCTTAGACAAGTGGGAAAGCAGGTGGGTAAAGAGGAAGGATAAGAGGAGGGACAGTACTACAGAGCACAATGAGAAAAGACCGCAGAGTAGTGATACAGTAATTATGTTACCAATGAGGGAGACAGCAGGGGGAAAATTAGTACATGTACCGTGGCACAGAAGCGACATTCAGTCTTTTACGAATGATTTTCCCAAACTGAGAGAGAAACCAATTGAATGGTACCAACAGACTGATAGGTTTGTGAAGCTTGCAAAATGTCTCTGGGAAGACCTGAACACTCTCTTTGAGATAGTGGTTCCGGCAGATTTGTGGGAGGATTGCAAAAGAGCTGTAGGTTGGCCGACAAGTGAACCAGAAAGAGACAGAGAGACGGGTGCACCATCACCTATGGTGATGAGCTTGTACTATAAGGTGATTGAGCATTTGAAGACGAAGGTTGCCGCGAAAAATGTGGATTGGCAGAAAATTGATCGAACTGCCCAAGAGGCTAAAGAATCGATTCATAGTTACTATGAAAGGTTGTTGAAAGCGTTCAAGAATTACAGTGGCACGGAAACGATCGAGGCGAAAGATATGCTTAATTTTGTGTTCAGATTTGTGGAAGGGCTGAGACCAGAGATAAGTCAGATGATAAAGTCGCATTTGATTTGCTGGCAGTCGAAACCGATTGATGAGGTCTTGACTTATGCGAAATACTGTAGCGACGAAATTGAAGTGAAACAGAAAAGGCTGAATGAGAAGGTGATGATGATGCAGCTTAAGGCAGCCCAGACAGGTTTGCAAGGTCTGCAAGGTTTGCAAGGGATGCAAGGGTCCAACAGCAGGTATCGCAACCGCAGCCACAGTTGCAGGGAAACATGGCGTTTCAACCACAGGCCAGAGGCAGAGGCAGAGGCAGAGGAGGTTTTGTGAATAATGGTCCGGATTTGAACACTGTTGTGACGGGTGTGCAGGCAATGAAGAAGGTGATGCCGTGTCACGCATGCGGAAATGTAGGTCATTGGAAACGCGAGTGCCCGATGGTGGTGCAGGAAGGTGCAGGTGCAGGTGTAGGTGTTGGTCAGCAAAACAATGATGTCAATGCATTTCAGACAATGAGAGGACCGAAAATGAGAGGTCCAAACCCAAATTTTCAGACCATAAATCAATTGCAGGTATTACAACCTATGCAGCCGCAGCAGATGCAGATGCCCCGTATGCAGATGACGCAAATGCAGCCGATGCAACAGCAGTTACCTATGGTACCTAATCAGCAAATGCAAATACCTTTGGCACCAATGAGTCAGCAGCAAGTGATGGTTCCTCCACAGGTAACGGGTCAGGTAATGAATACAAACGGCACAGTACAACAGTTCCCATTACACAGTGAGAGTGGAATAAACAATGTATGGGAGAGTGAAAGCTCAGAAGAGGAAGGAGATTGTGTGCTTGCGGCATCCCTAGAAGTTGATCAAAGGGGTCCGTACGTAGAAGGAAGAGTAATGGGTCATCGTGTCTCATTCTTGGTTGACACGGGAGCCACACGTTCAACTGTTAAGAGCAGTGAAGTACCAAATTTGCCACTCTCAGGGAGGACAGTTCAAGTGGTGGGAGTAGCAAACAGACATCTGACGAACCCAATTACAGATCTGGTACCAGTCAACATTGGTAACTATCAAGGGGTACATCAGTTTGTGGTGTGTGACTCAAGCCCGATAGCACTGTTAGGAAGAGACCTATTGTGTAAATTGGGTTGCTCGATAATGTGTTCAAACGAAGGAATAACAATACAGACGAGCAATGATGGGGAAGAAGAGGACAGTGTAGAGGGGGATGAGATGGAAACAGTCGACGAAGAGTATCCTCTGATTTGTCTTTTCCCGATGATAACTGAAGAAGATATCCCAGCAGAATTACGGGAAAAAGTCAGAAAGGAAGTGTGGGACATGACAGGGAAAGAGGTGGGATTGATGAAAGGAGTGGAACCAGTAAAAGTGATGGTAAAGCCCAATGCGATCTTTCCCCAGACCCCACAATACCACATGCCACAAGATACCCTCATGAAAGTTGCCCAACTTATTGACGAATTCGTCAAGCAGGGAGTACTGAAAGAAGTGTTAAGCAGCCCATGTAATTCACCGATAATGGGACTAATAAAGCCAAGTGGGAAAGTCCGACTCGTGCAGGATTTGAGGAAAATAAATGACATCATAATAAAGTGCTGCCCTGTCGTGCCGAATCCAGCTGTGATAATGTTTCAAGTCCCTTGCGATGCTGAATGGTTCTCAGTCATCGATTTGTCATAGGCATTCTTTTCTGTGCCTCTTCATGAGGACAGCCAATTCCTCTTTTGTTTCAAATTCCTAGACAGAGTGTACAGTTGGTGTCGAATTCCTCAAGGGTTTTCTGAGTCACCGTCAATATTCAATCAGATCTTAAAGAAAGATTTGGAAGCATTAGAATTGCCATTCGAGTCAACCCTAGTACAGTACATTGATGACTTACTGGTTGCATCAAAGACAGAAAGTGGCTGCACCGCCGATACCATTGCTCTGTTGAATCATTTGGGAAGGAATGGACATAAAGTGTCCCCTTCCAAATTACAGTTCTGTCAGAAGAAAGTGAAATACTTGGGTCACCAAATAGAGAAAGGGTCACGGAGAATAATGAAGGAAAGAATTACAAGTATACTCCAAATGAGTCCACCAAAGACAAGGAAGGAGGTGAGGAAGTTTTTGGGAATGGTGGGATATTGTCGCCAGTGGATTCCCAACTTCTCGTCTCTAGCGAAGCCCCTACTGAAATTGACCCAAAAGGATGCCTTGGATGAAATTGAGCTGAAAGGAGACGAGATGGATGCTTTTTGTTGAACTGAAAGAATGCATGTGCAGGGCTCCAGCTTTAGGTATGCCTGACTACACAAAGACTTTCACATTGTTTTGTCACGAACGTGATGCATGTTCTTTGTCTGTCTTGACTCAAGCCCATGGTGGCGTAAACAGACCAGTAGCGTATTTTTCAGCTACTTTGGATCCGGTCGCAGCAGCACTCCCAGGGTGTTTGCGTGCCGTAGCAGCAGTTGGTATCAGCCTCACTCAGAGTGAAGGAATAGTGATGGGACACCCAGTAACAGTCATGGTCCCTCACTCAGTTGAGATACTTTTGACCCGCTCCCGATCGCAGCACATGACTGGAGCAAGACTCACAAGGTATGAAACGATTATTCTGGGCTCACCGAATGTGCAGCTGAAAAGGTGCACTACGTTGAATCCAGCAACCTTGCTTCCTGGAGAAAATGCCGAAATTGAGAACGCTGAAGACGTCGAGCATGACTGCCTTCAGGTGACTGAATTTTGCACAAAACCTCGACCGGACATCAAGGATACTAAACTTGATGAAAATGACCAAATTCTTTTTGTTGATGGTTCATGTCTAAGAGATGGGATGGGAATTTTGAAAGCAGGATATGCTGTATGTACTGTAAAAGGGGTCTTGGAAGCGGGATGGCTTCAAGGAGTCTATTCTGCACAAGTAGCAGAACTTGTAGCCCTTACTAGAGCATGTCAATTGTCTGCATTGATGAAAGTCACCATTTACACTGATAGTCAATACGGGTTTGGGATTGTGCATGACTTTGGACAACTATGGTCACAGAGAGGTTTCCTGACTTCTTCAGGATCCCCAGTGAAGAACGGGGACAGAATAAGGGAATTGTTACATGCCATTCAAGTGCCAGCTGAAGTTGCAGTGGTAAAGTGCAGTGCTCACACGAAAGGACAGGACTATGTGTCTCTGGGAAATGCATATGCAGATCAAGTCGCAAGATTTTGTGCTTTGAACTGTATATTGCTAAGGGATGATTGGAATACAATAAGTGAACCAGAACTCGAACCAGCTGAAGCATTTGCCTTGAAGGTCATAGATACAATAGAGGAACTAAAAGCACTACAGAATAATGTCAGGGAGGATGAAAGAGATTCCTGGATTAAATCACAATGTATAAAGAGACAAGACGAGCTATGGGTTTCACATGAGGGAAAATTTGTTTTGCCAAATGGTCTCTTATCGCAGCTTGCGCGGTTCTATCATGGGCAGGCTCACCTAGGGAGAGATGCCATGATAAGATTGTTCAAAACTGATTGGTTTAATCCCAGATTTCGTCAAGCTGCAGAAGCAGTTTGCCATCGATGTGTCACTTGCCAGCAGATGAACCCAGGAAAGGGAACAGTTGTGAACGCGAGTCACATTGGTAGGGCAAGCAGACCTTTTAGTCGTATGCAGATGGACTTCATTGAGATGCCTGTGCATGGAGGTTTAAGATATGTGTTGGTGATTGTGTGCATTTTTAGTCACTGGATTGAGGCATACCGCACACGTAGAAACGACAGCCTTACAGTTGCCAAGCTATTATTGAGGGAGTTAATACCACGTTTCGGATTCCCGATCTCTTTAGAATCAGATAGGGGAAGTCACTTCAATAACGAGGTGATAAAGTTACTTTGCGAAGCACTGAACATTGAGCAAAAGCTGCACTGTAGCTATCGCCCTGAAGCATCAGGACTGGTGGAGCAGATGAATGGTAAGCTGAAATCGAGAATGGCAAAAATATGTGCATCGACAAATTTGAAATGGCCTGACGCATTGCCCTTAGTGCTAATGTCAATGAGAAACACTCCTGATAGAAAAACTGGATTGTCTCCGCACGAAATTCTCATGGGCAGGGCTATGAGACTTCCTGCAGTTCCCGCAAACATGCTTTTGAATATTACAGATGATATGGTGTTAGACTACTGCAAAGGACTGGCTGACGTGGTTCGCTCTTTCTCTCACCAGGTGGAAGCGACCACCTTGCCACCGATCCAAGGTCCAGGACACGCGCTGAAAGCAGGTGACTGGGTCGTGATAAAGAAGCACGTGAGAAAATCGTGTCTGGAACCCCGTTGGAAAGGCCCTTTTCAAGTGATCCTGACGACAACTACCGCTGTGAAGTGCGCGGGGGTTCCCAACTGGATTCACGCCAGTCACACAAAGAAGGTGTTGTGTCCCACAGATGAGGAAGTTGAAGCGCTGAAACTACCAGTGCCTGACAAAACAGTGCCGAGTGCTGAGAAAGAACAGAAGCGAACTGAAAGCGAACAAGCAGAAGCAGGAGAGAAGGAAATATTATTGGAGGGCGAAGAATCTGACTCGCTTGGGGAAGGCCAAGGAGAAAGTTCAGATAGCGACGAAGAAGCTGCAGGTGACAAAGAACCTGAAGCAGCTGAGGGTAGCAAAAAGCCTGAAGCAGCTGAAGGTGACAAGGAGCCTGAAGCAGCTGAAAGTGATACAGAGCCTGAAGAAAGTAACGGTGACGAAGGGCTCGAAAAAGGTGAAAAGGCAGGAGAGCCTGATCAGAGGAAGGCTTTCCCAGAAACAGACGATACAGAAAAAGAAAAAGAAAACGTGACCGATTTCCCTGAAGGTGGGGACAAGGAAGAGCAGAACGAAAGAGTTCAAACATCTACAGAAAAGATCGCAGGTCCATCAAACGGACACGGTGCAAAAAGAAGACTAAGTATCTCACCAATAAAAGAAAGGGGTAAAGAAAGTTTGAACGAAGGAGGAAGACCAAAAGTGAAAGAGAAAAGAAAGGAAGTGACTGTTGTGGAACAATCGTCAAGTGAAGAAAAAGACTTGACAAAAGAGGAGAGTACCAGCGAAGCAGAATTGAAAAGAGAAGCAAAATTGAAAAGGAAAAGGATACCAAATAGGAGGTATTCTGGTCCTGAATGGGCATATGCAGTAAATGATGATTGGACTGATGAGTTTGTATCTCTAAGCATCGAGAACGAAGAAGAAGAGATACCAATAGAAAAGAAAAGTTTCATAGACTCTGTCGATTGAAAGGGTAGTAAATGGGATTGCTTGCTGCAATCTAACGTGAGACAAACAACCAGTTGAGACATTGCTAAAAGGAATTGAGACAAATGCTGCAAACCGATAAGTGACTGGCCTTTTGAAGAAGACGGTGTGAACATTGCGCTCGCTCAGCTTTGTAACTGAATTGCTAAATAGTTTCATTTATAAGTGCTTCTAGCTCTCTGATTCTATACAGATCATGACGCAAAACAATAGAAAGAAATATTGTAAATACGTGTGTATAGGCTTGGTAGTAACATGTGTACTAATAATAATGGCAATTGTGTTTGGAATGCATGGAAAGGGTGAGAATGAGACTATTGCTGCTTCTACTATTGCTCCTGTTACTGTCACTGAATTAACACCATTGAAAAGACTAGCACTGGATGAGAGGCTCTTGCACGATAAGAAAGAGCTTTCGTATAACGTTTTCTATCGCTTGCTAACAGAGTATGTTGAGACTATGGATGCGAAAGATTGTGATGTGTGTACCCAGATACCGACATCAGTAAAGGAAGGGGTAACTTATCACCACATGCCTCTTACATATGGGATTACATGTAGTATAGTAATGTCTAGGTTTTATGGTCAATCTAACATACAGTATTTTTACTCGAATTATGATGTTACCTTTGCTTATGTTCCTATAATAGCGCAGCTAAGCCAGACTGCAAAAGATTGGGATTTTAAAATTATGAGGGAATTTTTCGAGCCAATGCTACCTTTTGAGATGGCTCATGCTCATAGTGAGAACCTTACTTGCTCCGTCTCTGCTGTAGAAATAAGCTTTTTAGATCGCACAGATGATAGAAGGGCTCAAATGAAAGCGAAATTAGAAAAGGAGTTACATAAGAGGACTTCAGTAGATAATTATGATTTTGCTGCTATAAAGACACAAGGGAAAATTGCTTTAGATGCTTGGCATGTAGGGAAGTTTTGTATATATCGAGGAGAATCTTATTATGACAATATTTTTGTAGGAGCGAGTGAATGCAAACATACGTTTATCTTTAAGGCCAAATGGACATTCATGATGAACGGACTTGACCCTGTCATTCCAGGGGTATATTACATTTGCGGGCATAATGCCTATTATCGTCTTCCAAAGGGATGGTGGGGAAGATGTTATTTGGGTATAGTGTTTCCAAAGGTTTATCAGCTGGATGACGTATCGATGATTCAAAAGACATCTGGATCCCATCGTATCCAGAAAAGAGAGACCGCAGCTGCTGTGGTAGGTGATATATTTGGAGCCATGATTCCTTCATTGGGAGTTGTGCTGAATTCCATCAAAATAAGAAAGTTGTCTACTATAGTGGATAACATGTTGACAAAGTTTTCAGGTGCTATAATCCTGATAGATGCTGAGTTTGCAGCGGAAAGAGCTATGACTCTTCAAAATAGGCTTGCTTTAGACATTCTTTTAGCAAAGGATGGAGGCGTTTGCAAAATGATTGGTGCACGTCACTGTTGTACCTATATACCGGATAATAGTGTGAAAATTAAAACTATGCTTGCTAATCTAACAAAAGAAAGTGCAGATTTGAAAGAACTGAAAGAACCAGGAGTGTGGGAGAAGGTTGGAAAGGGACTTGCTTCAGTGGGACATTGGATTGGGGGAATTTGGAATGGAATATTATTGAAAATAATAGAAGGAATATTAATAGTAATAATTTGTGTATTTGGAATTTGGGGAATAAAAAGGGGAATAATAATGATTATGGAAAGAATTAAAAGAAGAAAGGAGGAGAAAATTATGAAAAGAATGGCAGAAGAATACAAAGCGCAAACTAGGGGTACTAAAAGGAAAAGGGAACTGACAGAATTTTAATGGAATAAAATTTGTGGGCTAAATTTGTGTGATGACAATTAGTCATCAGAGGAGGGATTGATGAAGCAGAAAATGAAGGTTTTGGTTTATTAACGCTTAAACGTAGTGCTGAAATAATCATGTGTGACTTTAACCGAACTAATTAAGATTGTACGGGGACAAAATGTGCCCTCAGAGTAGTTTGCCATCATTTATACGCGTGCTTTATATAACGTGGTGTATTAGAATTGCACTAATCCGACATAATCATAAACGTATGCTACGATTTGCTTGTTTGAAATGCATTAGCTTAGCATTACTTTAGCGGAGGCTTTGGCCTAGTGGCCTGGTCTCACGGTTTAGATGTTCGTATTTTCCAATGTGCTATTAAACGTGTATTTCTGCTTGAAGCTGTACTTTTCCACAGAAACTGTTCACATGCTTATCTTAAAGTTTCGTGCCAGCATGGCATATTTTCTCTTTAATTCAAGGTCGACTTGCAGGTGCGGACAATGGAGGCTCTGAAAGTGAGCTAATTGGGAGACAATGTTGCGATTTGCGTACCCATCTCCAAGGATAATGTATGCTTAAGTAAAAGCTTGAGAACTGTCGTTTTTGATTGGACAATTTGAAGCTAACCTATGAACCCTCCAATGGAGACCCTACTGGACTTGAACTGTTGTCTATAAAACCCAGGTGCACGAGAGGAAAGCTCTCTCCATTTTGGACAACCCGCCATTTTGCAGACTTCGTAGCTATTATGGCCCACTTTGCTGCGACGCCATTTTGAGAGACTTTGATGCTTTCTCTAGTCGAGAGAAAGAGACTTTAATGATTCTTGCCCTAGAGACTTTAACTTTGATTTGTCCCTTTGCATGAAGTAGTAGTTTTACCTCGCCGCCGTGAGGCAATTGCCCCGTTCACCCCTGCCCCTTTGTCCCGTCCCATGCTGATTAAGAAACGGTACCCATGCTGACTGAGAAACGATACCTGTGAGACGAAGACTTCATTGATTGCTGATCGTAATTGGTAAATATGGAAGGAAATTGTAAAATTGCATTGTGTTTCTTTTAGGTAACCAACTGCTGATTTTGACAAGAGCCCCAGCTAGGAGTTTTCTAAATTGATGTTGCTAAATTGTTTTTGCATGAAGTCCCACATGCCGATGCTAATTTGAGGTTAGACGAGGTTTCCATATGTCGCACAATGCAATTTTTGATCTTGTTATGCTGACTAAATGTACGCAATTAGTTCATTACAGATTATCGTATTAGTGCTTTGCATTGCCATTATCGAATGTCTGGTGATTCAAATGCTACATAGATTACACTTGTTTCGACGTTATGGACAGCTATTAATGTTCATTTATGTTTATCATTTGGTGTTGAGACACATTTATATTGTGCTAGCTTTATTAATATAGGGAAATAAATTCACTAACTTTGCAATAAACTGGTGTGGTTATTCCTGACTGAAAGGTCAGGGTTCGCCGAAATGTATTCTGGATTGATTGTAAAGTGTTATGTCGTTCAAGGTGTTGCTTATGTTCGTTATTGATTATTGATTTGGTGCGACTGATCGATTAAGAGTACAGAGTGTTCCCACTAAGTCAAAAGATTCATCGGCCTAAAGAGCGTCCGAACACAGGTAAATTATTAGTACGGACCGCTCTATCAAGTGTCACACAATCGGCTGTTGAATGCCACCCAAAAGTGCAGTGAAACTATGGAAATGTCACACGTAAGCAATCTGAAAAATTGACAGCTATGTGTGAGCTCCAAATTACTTAAAGCGAGGGCATTACCGTTCAACAGCTTCTAATGCATACTTGGCTTGTTTAGTACATAAACAGTGTGTATAAAGTCCCAGGGTACAGCCTCGCTTTCATACTACTGGCCACAGAATTGGTTACACCAGACTGAATTTGGAAAAAAAAAAACCTTAGAAGTGCAACTTGTATAATAATGTTGAATTATGGGGCACGCTTTTTCAGTAGCCGCCAGGTGGTGCAGGAACATGTCCTTTGAGGTTGGTAGTTTGATCAAGGGAAATTTCAACGACCTTCTGGAAAGTTGCCCTTTTAACACAGAAACCGTCCCCACTTGTAATTTAGCCAGACACAACAAACAAACGTGACCTCCGAGAGACTCAAAAAGAACATTTGGTAATTAGAAAGCAAATTGCTGTTACCAAGCACATGCCTCATAGAGGATAACTGCACTTTATACGAGACGACCAATTAAGTGAATTCCCACCCGTATTGTAATGCTGCAGCAAACCCACGCATTCACACTTCACACAAGATTCTCTGACATGCTCATTCTCTGACATGCCCAAGGGGGGAAATTATCGATAAACAGAATCGCATTTTATCGTCGAACTATCTTTGGCATACATGCTGCTCTAAAGTCTCACCTTCTATCTGCCCAAGGCGAGTTTTTAAAAACGAATTATAGTGCTGCCCTTAGGATAATTCCCCATTCCATGCATAGTAGTTTATATTTGTGTAATATAAATGTCACATCTTGAATGGGGCAATGAAAAGTAACCGCATTGTGGAATTGCACTCATACGCTTGTCACACGTATGTATATTTTACTGTTCAAATGGATAACATAACCGAGAGAGCGTTAAGTAAAATATGTCTGATGAAAGGACGAGGATACAAAACACTGAACCTGAGACGGCTTCTCCCCAACCTTTTTGCAAAAGCGAGTTGGACCTTTCAATATGCGTTACGAGACAAAGCAAAAATCCCAAGGTAATACAAGCATTTGCAATGCGGTGGATCTCGATTTTGCTCGAGTTGAAGCTGTTGACGTTGTGGACTCCGAACTGGACTTTTCTTCCCACATAGGCTGAGTGTGAAGGGTGATACAGTTTCACATGGGGAAGCCGATTTAAGGCACCACGCCATGAGCGTGAAGGTGATTAATCAGAACAAAAAGACCGGTTAGTTTCGCCTTTGCATAGTAATAAAAAAGAATACGGGCGCAATCGCACTGTGTAAAGCCTTGAATTCACGAAGGAGCGCTAGGATAAAGAATAGAATTAAACTGGTAGTCATGAAAAGAGCTCGATTAGTGCCCACGAAGATTGCGCTGCCTACGAAATAAAGAGAAAAAGGAAAAGAAGAGCAACCCTTGACCTTGCTTCTGCAGGCAGGTCGCTCCCCGTTCCTCCGCCCAGTGCCACCTCCTCACCGTCCATTTCCTGTTTTCTGTAAGGATTCCCCTGCCGCTGCATCCCCTGCGGCCCCTCCCGCCTCCCCCCTCCTCCTCACCATCCGTTTCCTGTTTTCTGTAAGGATTCCCCTGCCGCTGCGTCCCCTGCAGCCCCACCCCCCAGCCTTCGCATTCGCCCAGCCCTCCCTTCTCCCTCCTCCCTCCTCCCAGCTGCCACTCCCTCCCCCCCCCCATTTATGGCAGCCGTGGTGCGGACGCACCGCTGGTGCGCCAAAGGCGCACCAAAGGCAAGCCCGTCTGCGCCCGTCCGCGCCAAGACCGCGCCCAGCGCCAGTCCCGCCAGCCTTCTCAAACAAACATACTCCCCCCTCACCCTCCACTTACTCAACCCAGGCCCTCGCCCCAACTGCACCCTTTCCAGCCCCAAACACACTCATGGCCCCTTCACCTGCCTCACCTGTCATTTCTCTTGCTCCTCACCCCTCACACCACACACCAACCATAGCGATCCCCCGACAACAAACCAACACCCCAACACAATACACACCTACTCTGCCCCCACCCCCACCAACCAGCCCCGCCACACACCACCCCACAACCAGAACACACCCGCAACAACACCCTCATGCACCACACTAACACCACCCACCTCAACAGCCTGCTCCTCAACACCCGCTCCCTTCACAAACATGCCATAGAACTCTGGGACCTCATCACACTCACCTGACATCGCCTTCCTCATGGAAACCTGGACCAACCCCTCCTCGGAACCCGACATAGCCATCGAAAGTCACCACCAGCTCCCAAGACACTATTGACAACACAGAACACATGCACTTTCTAATCCACATTAACAACAACTCCACCCTCAGAGGTACACTAATCTACAGACCACCAGGACCACGCAGTGCCTTCTGCGACACCATCGCCGACACCATCAGCTCGCACGCCCTCACCTCCACAGACTACATCCTCCTCGATGATTTCAACTTTCACTTGGAAAACCCAGAGGCCCACAACTCTACATCCCTCATAGACAACCTCACCAACCTCGGACTCAAACAACTGGTCACCGTACCCACCCACTCAGCAGGACACACGCTCGACGCAATTTTCACCTCAAGCCAACACATAACCTACACCCACACCATCGAACTCCTCTGGACTGACCACCATTGCGTCCACTTCTCCTTCGCCAAACCCCCCACACACCACCATCAACACACCACACCCTACCGCATGTGGGACAAGATCCCCACAGAAAGCCTGAACTCCCAACTGGCTCACAACCACCCCCCACACCAACGACCCCAACACAGGAGCACACAACCTCTCGAAATGGATCACTACCTGCGCAGACACACTAGCCCCCCTCAGAAAACACATCGCCACCCGCAACATCAAGAACGACCCATGGTTCACCCCCAAACTCCAAGACTCTGAGCGCAAATACCGCCAAGCAGAGAAAATATGGCGACAAGAACCCTCTACAACCAACTTCTCCACCCTCAAAGCCACCATTCGCACCCATCACCAACTCATATGCACTGCCAAAAGAGACCACTACAAGACACGCCTTGACAACAACTCTCAAAACAACAAAGAACTCTTCACCATCATTAATGAACTAGCCAAACTCAAAGCCAGCAACATAGACCCTTCACACACACAGCCCCTATGTGACGCCCTCTCCAACCACTTCCACCACAAAATCCTGGACATCCACAACACCTTCATACCACACACACTCCTCACTCACCCAACTCAACCCCCACTCATGATCCCCCCACCACACTCACCACCTGGGCCCCCACCACACACGAAGAAACCGAAAAAAACATTAACTCCATCCACTCCGGATCCCCCTCCGACCCCTGTCCACATCGCATCTACAACAAAGCCAGCCCAACCATCGCCCCCATACTCCGCGACATAATCAACCCCTCCTTCGACTCCGCCACCTACCCAGACCCCAGGAAGCACGCGGAAATCACCGCTCTCCTAAAAAAAACCAAAGCTGACCCAGAGATCCTCTCCAACTATTGCCACATCTCCCTCCTCCCTTTACCCGCCAAGGTCGCAGAGAAACTAGTCAACCCCGCCTATCCCACTACCTCGAAGAAAACAACACTCTTGACCCCTTACAATCCAGGTTCCGCAAGAACCACAGCACGGAAACCGCTCTCATCGCATTCACTGACGATATTAGGACCAAAGTCGACAAAGGCAAGACCGTCGCACTCATCGTCCTAGACCTCTCCGCAGCCTTTGACACTGTCTGCCACCACACCCTCCGCACACGCCTCCACAACATAGGAATTCACCACAAAGCCTTAGACTGGCTCACCTCCTTCCTCACTGACCGGACCCAGAGAGTGCGCCTCCCACCTTTCCACTCCACCACCACCAAGATCATCTGCGGAGTCCCCCAAGGGTCCTCTCTCAGCCCCACACTTTTCAACATTTCCATGATCCCCCTAGCCAACATCCTCCGATCACACAGAATCACTATCCTCTCCTACGCAGATGACACCCAACTCATCCTCTCCCTCACCCGCAACCCCACCACCGCCAAAACCAACCTACATGCAGCTCTCCTCGACACCGCCAACTGGATGACAACTAACCACCTCAAGCTTAACTCCAACAAAACCGAGATCATCATCTTCGGCCCCAGCAAAACCATATGGGACGACTCCTGGTGGCCCACCGCTCTAGGACCCGCACACACCCCCGCAAACCATGCACGCAACCTCTGCATCATCCTGGACCCCTCCCTCTCCATGACACAGTAAATCAATGCTCTAACCTCCTCCTGCTTCCACACACTCCGCACTCTAAAAAAATCCTTCAAATGGATTCCCCCAGACACCAGGAAGACAGTCACCCATGCACTCATCAGCAGCAGACTAGACTATGGTAACGCCCTCTACGCCGGCACCAAACTCAAACTCACACGCAAACTCCAGAGCACAGCAGCATGCCTCGTCCTTGGCCTCCCCCGCCACAAACGAATCCCACCAAACCTCAAATCCCTTCACTGGCTCCCCATAAACAAGAGAATCACATTCAAGATCCTCATCCACGCACAAAAATCCCTCCACAACACCGGCCCGACATACCTCAACAAAAGAGTGAACTTCCACACTCCCACCCGCAACCTCCGATCAGCCAACCTCGCCCTAGCCACAGTCCCCCGCATCCAACGCACCACCACAGGAGGCAGGTCCTTCTCCTATCTCACCCCCAAAACCTGGAACTCCATCCCCACCAACCTCCACAAAACCAAAGACCTCCTGCTCTTCAGAAAGAACCTCCAAACATGGTTGTTCAAACAGTGACCCTCCTGCCCCCCCCCAAGCGCCTTGAGACCCTCACAGGTGAGTAGCGCACTTTATACATATTTTTGATTGATTGATCGATTGAAAAGAAAAAAAAAGTGTTGTGAGGCTGAAAGGGCAACACCTTGACATGAAGGCTGAACATGCAGGCGCTCTGACCAAATGAGTATAGAACATTATAATTATGATTCTCAGTGTTAAAGTCAAAACGAATTAATGTATAACAGTTCTGCATTTCAAAGCAAACATTACAATGTCATCATGGCTCAGGAAACATCACTTGCAACACAGCAAATGCAACGAAATGCAATTGCAGTTATGCCGTCACCACGCTTATCGGAACAACGACTCAATTTTTCTCTGCATTACCCACACATATGCTGAACAACGCACATGCGTGGTTAAGGCAGAGAAAAAGGGAGTCAGCATGGGAGAGGACGCAGTCAGGTAAGTTGGGCGGGGGTGGGTTTTTAGGGGCAGGGTGGGGGTTTGGGGTAATTTTGTATTTAGGACAGGTGGGAGGTTTTAGGGGAGGTGTGGGGGGTCAGGGTAATTTTCGCCGTGATGAGAGTGCCCAATTACATTGCTAACTCACTAACTCGGGCAGGACCATGGAATACCATTGGCGGTCTCATTCACTTACATGAAAGACATTGGTTGTACTAGCTGCCCATACGTCAGTCCAGCCCAGAGGTAAACAACCTGGGAGATTGGCTGCATCAGCAGTTGAACAGTACCAGCGTCTCCCAGTAGTCACTGCACCTCTCACTGGCATGTCACCGGGTGAGAACCTGCTAAGCTTAGGCACACAGCCTAAGAGGAGCACAACTCATATTGTGTTCACAGGGCCAGTTTTACAGCATACAATACTCTACACTTTTTAGTATACACTTTTTAGTATCCTTCGCTCTTTCTACAAAATCTACTTATAGTATAATGATATAAACAAGTATTTGTAAAACCAGTAGGTCTCAACTCTTGTCTTTTAAAGTGAGTTTAGAGAGATTTGAAGGAATATATATAGACAATAAAGGAAACAAGAAAAAGAGTGAAGCTATGGTGCACGTGTAAAAGGATGAGAGCACACAGACCTGTATCAGCATAGAGGGTTAGAAGGAAATATTAGTTGACACAAAGCTGAAGAGATAGAAAACTGTACATTGAAAGATAAAAGTGTAAAAGGTAGGGAGGAACTGACAAAATACACTGGGTAGGACCAGAGTGTAGACTTGAGTGTGATAGAAAAGGAACAAGATGGATACACAGTAAATCTACTGTGAAACTTGAGTGGGTAAGGGAAGGATAGAAAATACTTTGGCCCTCATTACGAGTCTGGTGGTCCAGCAGTGTGGACCGCTATATCATGAGCACGGGGATGAAACCAACAGAACACAGCCAAATCGGCCCTTGAACCGCCATTGCGAACGGACCGTCACGGCCGGTGGTAGGTATCTCCAAGCTGGCGGTGTTGGATTTGTGGCTGTATTTGGGCGGTTTGCACTTTGTGACTCGTTATACTGTACTGTACTGCTGGCTGTACTGCACTGCCAGCACGGACGGTATGGTGGCGGTATTCTGCGCGATGGTCTTGCCCAGAAACCGCCAAACTCGTAATGAGGGCCTTTGTGTCAGAGTTAGTGGGCAGTGATAGACAAATCTAAGATACAGAGGTGTTCAGAAGAGAATCATGTCAGCATAAAGAACCACAGCAGCCTGGTGGGAGAACATCAAGAGAGCCGATCCGCAAAACAAAACAAAACATCATGAGCCTAAGAAGAAGTCATGCAGTGTGGAATATGAGCATTTAAACCCTATATGCACCTTCCTTCCTGTTTTCTTGCTTGTAACAATGCATGCTTGTCAGCCTAAAAAAATGAAAAGTAACATTTGGCGCTTGCTTACCCTGAGAAGGAGTGATCTAAAAAGAAATCATTTATTCGACTCATATCTTTGAAATTCTCTGTGGAAGATAAGTAGATGTACTTGTAAACCGCTAGTATGCTTCATGTTCGATTTTATAGTGAAATATTCTAACCTTAATATGTCCGTTTATCATGTAATTAGTGTATATTTGCTCAAAAAGAATTCACAAGGTTGACACAACATTTTTATCAATCGCGTCTTAATTAAAAGTGTTGTGACATTTTGTAAATATGTAGTCAAAGCTACACTTAACTTTAATTGCACCATGTAAAATAAACATTCCAAGCATAGTGGATTCAAACATAAAACTAAATCCAAAATAAACCCCAGAGCAGAACTTAATGTACTTCGACGCTTCTTTAATGGGCATGGTAAGAACAGTCTGCTCTCACTGGGGCTCTGCTCGTAGAGATGCTAAATCGTTGAATTTATCTGCCTTGATAATGTCTTGTTTACTCCTGTTGCACTCGACAGGGGGCCCTTCTTTTGGGCCAATCTAGAGCATATGATTGAGAACTATTTTGTTGTAACAAGGGAGCAGCAGGACAATGTGGTGAAGTGCTAAATCTCCTTCTACTGTGTTTTAGGCAAGGCCGCAGAGTGCTCACTCGCAAGACTATGAGGTTACAAACTGGTTGATTCTGATTTCGATCATCTTTGTCTTTGATGTGCTCTTTAGAAAGTGAGTGAGACAGTGGACATCCCGCATGTGCAACTCCTCAATCTGGTCAGCTCTTGAGATTTTGCTGCCACGGATGGGGAGATACAAGAATTCACTGTTCAAGACAGCTGTTCCACAAAGCTGCAAGGGCGGAATCATTGAGCCTTTGCCGCTAATTGATGATATTTGATATGTCACAGTGTGTGGACCTGACATCTCCTCAGGTGGGCATGATGGTGGGAACCAGTGGCAATGGTGTCTGCATGAGGGATGTATGTTGATTTTCCAAGTGGTGTTGGAAGTTCTAGGGTGCCCAGGAGGATGTACCTCCTATGCACCATCTAAATGTAACCCTATCCCTAAATGCAAACAGGGCACTTTTGGCAATAAGTGTCTGCTTCCTATGCTGGCCTTGTCACTGCTAAGGAGCCAGCTTTTAAAGTCATAATACAAATTGCCCAACAAAGGTCTTGATTTGCCTCAGTGTGGTAAGGGATTCTCTGCCACAGACCCACCAAGAGGGTGTGCAGGAAACTGCCAGACAAGAATGTAGAGAGCTGTTTGATGTCAGAGCCAGGTAAAGAAGGTGAATAGTCCATCATGATCTCCACCGTTTTAGATGTAGAAATAGCAGGCTGATGGCAACCACAGTGCACAGTGATGGTAGGAGGCATGGAAGTTAAAACATTCACAGATACAGGAGCAAATGCTATGGTAAAGACTCTCTGAATTCAAGGCTAAAACTTTACCACTCATCCCCAACAACCACTCCTCCTCTCCGAATGAAGATGAACGCTTTTGACAGAGGGTGTCTGCATCCCCTGCTGGATTTTGTTTACCGCAATGGTTACATTTATGGCTGCTACAGCGAGCAGAAAAATGGAAGAATAAAAATTGTGACAGACCCATCAACCTGAGCAGTCATATCTAAACTGTGTGTTATGGGCCTTGCTCTACAGTTTCAGAACCTATTGCATTTACTTTTGGTTTGTCAGTATATGTATGTTCATGTGTTTAACACATGCCGCCTTTGCCACATACGCTCTATATTATCTTTGATTTTGACTATTATTTTCCTAAGATTAACTAAAATGGTTTCTGAAATGGGTGAAACTTGCATATCTAGGATTTAGTATTGCTTTATGCTGCAGGGTAAGTATTGTATTGTTTCTTACCTGCAGACTGTATGCACTTAAATATTTCCCTTGACAAAGAGCTTCCAGCTCGAAATGCATTGGGGAACATATAGAACAGTTGGAAATAAGTTAAAATTATCTATAAATTGACTAAATGGAAGTGAAAATGAAAGAAGAGTGTATATTCAAAATTTCTTCTCAAACTATGAAAGTTGTGCAAACTAACACAAACCTGCAAGGGTGCTGAAGGTGATGCCTGATCTTGCTGCCCAGGGAGAGTGTGGAAACATTGGATGTTTGTGGATGCTTCAGACTGCTCCATGTATTAATACAGCATGACATCTTTCTCAGAAACAACCTGATCTTCCAGTTAAATAACAATTGGTATATGTTATTTTTTAAAGTATCTATTTTTGTGGTTTTTGGTGAATTAGGAATGTTATTTTGGATTATTTATGCTTTTGGTTGGATTTTCAATTTTATGGAATGTAATTGTTTCTTTGATATTTATTTAGATTATTTATGTATGTAACTTTGGACATAACATGTAAAATATTTTCCCTCTTTATTGGAAATATATTATTTGGTTTCATTGCATTTTAAAATGTATATTTTTTAATATTGCCTTTGTTCCTATTTTGGGGGTTTATCATTTTGGGTATTTTTAAATATTTTTTGTGATTTTATTCAGTGGTATATTTTATTGAAATGTAATATTTTCATTTTTTTGTTGTATTTTGAGTAATAACTTTATTAATGTGTTTGTAAAATGTAATTTGTTGTATTTTAGTTATTTTGTTGTTTAATTCTAATATTTTATTATTCTTTTATTATTTTTTCTTAATATATTCCATATGTTTTGTTTTTAAAATGATAGTATTTGTTTAATCTTTAAAAAAAAAAAATAGTTATATATTACTTATTCCATATTAATTCTTTATTAGCATTTTTTAAGTATTACTTTTATTCTTACATTGTTTTATCTCTGTCTCTCTCTCTCTCTCTCTCTATATATATATATATATATATATATATATGTGTATTTACAGGGATAGTTAGGAAATATAATTTAAAAACGCATAGAAATTCAATGAAAAAAACAAATGTTACAGGGACATTATAGTTAGGTTCTAAATTTATTCCCACAAAGCCATAGACATTCAGCAGTTATAGTTAGAGTTTGTTGAATAGCCATTTTAGTGATGTTCTCTGGGCACGTTATTTTAGCAACTAGGCTTGCTGCTTGTGCCCTTTGGCCTAGGGACATTTTATTATGCTTCATTTTATTATTTTAGAATCAGCCACATTCATGGTGGTGTTTTCTTTTCTTTATCTAGTTGTTCTTTCGCCTAGGAAAGCATTACATTTCTTAGCACAACATTCTTTTCATGTTGTGCTTTCCTCAAGGCTGCAGAGAGACAGGATTGTCAGCACAAATGGTACAGTGCATCTCTAACATTCACAGAAACACACTTATCCTTACATAGGGACATTTCTCAGAACATCAGCTGTTTTATTATAAAACATTTCCCTGTCCCGTGCACGTCAGAGGGAGGTTCCAGCCAGATGATCACGCCCTAATGCTGCCTGACTTCATTACAGCTGAGACCACCGGTTCTCTGGCCTACATGGGTATGGTGTCTCTATAGAAAACAGGCTTCCTCGCTACTGTCATACTCAGGTATGGGGATGATGTCTTCCCAGGGGTGAATCCTAAAGGGCGGATTAGGGCTTATCCTGCTGTGCTCTAAAATAGGAAGGTAGGAATTACATATATTGCCCATAGTGACAGTCTGATGGGACTTTTTCTGTGCTTCACTTTCCTAGTCACCATTTTGTTTCAAGTATGTTTCATGATTCTAAATATTGCATTTCATGCCATTTTTATCTAAGATGCAGCTGATTCAATAAATCTTGTTGAACCATTTCCTGCCTCTGTCTGTCTGTGAATATGTGAGACTAATGTAACTGAGAGAAAAGGATGAGATCTGATCCACCATGATTTCCCCGAGAAGTCATCTTGTCACGTGTCTGGATGCCACAAAACATCCGTGCTCTTGGGCAGAGATGAGGCGCTCCTAGTTGGTCAGAAACGGATTAGGTTGACAGCTGTCACATGGTGTGGGATTGGACTCAGTTTCCCACAATTCAGGTGATGCTGCCGCCCAAAAGCAGCAGCCTCATTCGGCTAATGAGAGCCCACATGACATGGTGCCACCAACGTTTGGTCATGCACTGATTTTCGGATCCTCCTGAGTATCTCTGTATCACTACGTGCTAAAGGCACCTCAACACTATATATAGAGATGTTTGTGGTATTGAGGATTTCCTTCTCAGCCAATAGGTAGTACCTATCCGACACTGTAGGTTGTTAAAGCTTGAACCTTGGAAGGATCGATCCCCTTTTAGTGTCCTTATCTCTGAACAGGTACATCTACCGTGGCAAACCCAGAACAGGTGGTAATTGCAGTAAACATGCAACCTCGTTGAGCTGCTCATTTGCTAGCTAATGGCCTTACAGCCGAGGGAGGTCCTGTAACATTTGTAGTTAAGGCACATCCAGCCTACAGAGACATATTATACTATTGAGTCATTTTTCAAGCAGTCGATGGTAACACTAATACATTTCATTATTACACACCTGCTAACATACCTGCACAGTACAAAGCTTGCATACTTAGAGATACCTCTATCTTGTCAAGACCATAATATTTGGCTTGATGGCGCCCTGCCCCACACAATACTACATGTTCGGTTAGGCCCTCTGAGCAATGATGGTGCTACCTGGCCTTTATTTGCCACATATACACCTCATCCCGATGCTGGCACCTTGGCGGCAGCTGAGGTTCACCGCTTATACGCTGAACTTATAGCGATATATAGACAGTTAGTACAACTTGTAATGCAAACAGTAAACACTAACCCAGTGCGTGCTGTCCCAACGCAACCACATGAAGTCAAAACAGGCATTAACCCTGGAACTATACATTCGATTATGGGTATGGTACCCACCAAATGAGAAGAAATTCAGTTTCGGCTAGCTCAAAATATAAATTTGCTGGAAGCAGCCTTTCCCCATATGGGACCTCGGGATAAACATATAATTCTCACTATGTGCTTGTCATTTGGGATGGTTCCCAAAGTAGACAACTGCAATACTTGGGGAACAGTATTTGTCATGCTCTATACTACTGCACACGGTACACCAACACTTGCCAATCTTCTGTAAGTGTTAAAACAAATTCAAGATGACTACGGGGCTGTCCCAGCCCTAGATATGGGGGTGCAATTGATGGGCAATTTTGCCACTGTATTTTCAATAATCTTAAAGGGGAAGCAGTTGCCCTTGCAGTGCGTATGCAGGACATTCCTGAACAGGATCAAGAAATTGAGCTGCCAAAGATTATCGCTAGGGCCTAAACTAGTATTGGTCAGGATAGTCTGGGAGCTAGACATACTAAACCACAATTATAGGGTAAATCCAATAAGGATTCTACCAAGGAAGCACCTGAGGGTTCTAAAAAATGCTGGGATAAACAAAAACAAGCACCCAAAAAAGAAAGGGGAGAATCTCCACATTTGGAGACCCCCTCAAAACCACTATAATCTTAGAAATAGAGATAATATAAAAATGCCTGATAGATATCAATATACTGGCACACGCCAATCTTGTTCCTTTCAGGACTTACCAGATAAATGCAGTGAGAGAGGTGGGCTGTCAGAGCAGCAAACTGAGTACGTGAAACCAAGAAAGGAGTCATTAAGCTCATCAGAAGTTTCTGTTAGGAAAGAAGAGAAACTTCCCTAACAAAAACGGTAAATAAAAAAGCAAAAGTGTCAGTGATTTCTATACAAAATGCCACTCAGGACAAGAGCTTTACTGAAGAACAGGAAGTGGGCACTGGTCCTGTTAGACAGCGCAGCAGAGGTCACAATAGTTCACCGGAATCTTCAAGAACATCTGGAGGTGAAGCAACTGATGACTTTTTACAAGTCAAAACTGTGGGCATGCACATCTCCACACTTGATAGGGTGCATAAACTAAAAATACCATTTATGATATTTTATTGGCCGAAAAAGATTGGCGACCAGAATTTGTCTGTAACCTCCCATATGGGGGAGAGGTAATTGAACCTTCTTTCCCGCCCATTGTTCCCAGTCAGCTCAGGGAGGCTTTCGCCATTGACTGAGCGAAGGCGCAGGCACCCGCGTTATATCGCAATCATGTAGGATGGAATAAAGACTCTCCTTACCATATAATACCAATTAGATCCCAACCCCAACCTCAACCCCAGTACCCAATAACGAATGAAGCTAGAGCACCTGTGAGGGAATCCTCACACAGCTAGAGTACCAGGGTGTAATTGAACCCTGTGTCTCATCAATGAGCAACCTGTTGTACCACTGTGGCTAAACCTGACCATTCAAATAGAATGTCTTAGACTAAAGACATTTAAATAGTCATATACGCACATTTGCCATTCAACATGCACACTGTACAGCACTTATTAACAATATAGGGCGCAAAAAATACAAAATAACCCTGGATATTTCCAACTGTTTT
The DNA here is from genome assembly GCF_031143425.1 of Pleurodeles waltl. NCBI lineage: Eukaryota > Metazoa > Chordata > Amphibia > Caudata > Salamandridae > Pleurodeles > Pleurodeles waltl. Next base: position 737,456,991 of record NC_090450.1, on the reverse strand, counting down.
TTCTGCCAAGAAATACTGCCTGAAAGCACGGATTTAACAAGCTTTAGCATTTTTAGGCTCACAGAAAAAAGTTGCAGACTCCCACAAGGGTATAAGGACAGTCCATGATTGATTTCAGCTTGTGTTACTTCAATTTTATACTACATTGACCCTGAGGCATTGTGCTATATAGACGACATCTACCTTACGGATGATGATCTCGTTCAACATATAAAACGGGTGAGCCGCAGTGTTGTGGGATTTGCAGATTTAGACTACATATTTATTGAAAAAATCTAAAATAGCCTTCCATAGTGTCCTATTTTTGGGATACAAACTATCAGATGAAGGCAGGAGCCTAGTGCCCCAATTTTTAGAAAAAGTTGCACAATTGCAACCCCCAAACACTATCAAAAAGTTCCAGTCACTGTTGGGCTTTTTAAACTTTGACAGAACATACATTCCAGATTATGCACAACTCATTATATCATTATATGACTTAGTACGTCCTGACTTTTCAAGCAATTATTGGACAGTAGAACACACACATTCTCAGAGCATTGCAACAAGATATGCTTGCAGCTAAACATTTACACACACGAAACAACAAAACATGTTTGGTCATCAGAGTAATTGCTGGTGCCATTGGTTTCACCTATGTAACATTTAATGAGGGTGATACCGTCCCTATTGCATACAAATCACATCTTTATTCCATAGGAACAAAGCTTTGCTCCCACGGAAAGAATTCTGACTGCTTTTCAGATGGCTGTCAATAAAGAGAGGCCACTGGCCCAGGGGAAACGCATCATTGTCGTATCTCCGATCCCAACCCTTGAAGCTGTCACCAAAGCCAGCATTCCTAATGCTAAGGCACTACATCCACATCTCTGACAGCCACTGATGTTGTTTTTGATCTAAAATTACAAACTCAGGAATTTCTACAATATGAACGTGAATACCTTGTTCCAGCAAACACATTGCCTATTGAACAATATCAAACAATTATGTACACTGATGGGTCAGTCCAGCCCACAGTGGGAACTAAATATTAATACCCCACAGCTTGTGCGGTTGTGAGTGGCTACATGAAAGATGGTGAATTCCATCCACAACACACCTACATGCAGACCTTAGGGGACTGAACTGCACAATTAGCAGAGCTCAAGGCTCTGTTGATGGCACTGTAACACACGAATCCAGGACAGTTAACACTAATCATCTGTAATTTGTATTACTGTGTCCAGTCCTTCAATGATTACCTGCATTACAGGCACCAGAATGGGTTCAGAGATACCAAAGGCAACACCATTAAGCCCAAATTATTGTGAGGGGAAGTAGCAGATCTGAAAGGAACACTACCCAATGTACATGTTGTTCATACTTTGGGAAATCAACATGCTGGAATACATGTTACTGGCAATACCTTGGCTGATGAAGCGGTCAAGTCAGCAGTAGCTACAGCTTTTGTTGCTGCAATAACTTGTTTATGGGTGAGGTGGGATGAAGAACAATGGCCGCTGTGAATGCTTCGGCTGAAGGCAAGCCCATGCCAAAGGCATATCCTGCCAAATATTCCTACCTTATATTTAGCCTCAATACTGCCCTAGTAACAATACCAGTAGTGGGTGATCGTGTGATCCACAACCAAGTTGATTAAAACAGTGCATGAGGGAGTTGATTCTGCCCATGCTGGGGTGGTGGCTACTATTTCACTGTTGCACCGTTACAGGTACGCTATTGGTGGGCAGGTCTATACAGACAGACCAAGCAGTATGTCTTTTACTGTGACATCTGTCAGCAAATAATAGGGCCACCGTCAAACGGCCACCACAGACACCCCTCCTAATTTCTCCCCTGACACCTGATGGTGCATAAAAATACATCTTAGTCGCTGTTGGCTCATGCTCTGGATTTCTATGGGCATGGCGACAACACTCGGCTGACGCTTTGTTATTAAAGATTTGCAAGTCTTAATCAGCACATATGCATTTGCGGCTTTCAACTCGGACCAGAGCCCTGCTTTCGCCTCAAGGGCATTCAGGGACATAAAGGCTTTGTTAGGGTTCCAACAGTATTATTTATCTCCATACCATCCCGAGGGAAACAGTGTTTTGGAGCGAAGAAACCTGGATTTAAACAATCTAGTGCAAGCTATAGTATTAGGCACAGGTTGTAGTTGGCTTAATCATCTGCATGGAGTCCAGAGGGCACTTAATATTCTGCCCAGAAGGTCCCTGGGAGGACATACCCCATATGAATGTGCCTGTTCAAAACACAAATCTATGTTCCAGATCTTGATGGTCCTGCACAGAGGCAGCAAAAACACCTTTTGTCATAAATGAACGTGTCACTGTCTTGCAGGACTTACAACAGTTCAGTGATGGCAACACATTTGCCAGTTGCGACTCCTTGGGAATAGGGGATGTACCAATAACACCAACTGGCTGGATTCCAAAAGTTGGGGATCTAGTGCATGAAAAGATTGCTGTGAAAAAAGAGTTTGATCCTTCTTATTGTGTACCGGTTCCAGTCCTGGGAAGACAAGGCACCAGAACTGTTATTCTACCACTGCTGCCTGGTTCTAAAGATAATCACTTTGTCTCCATCGACAATGTCAAGATACACCATATGGCCCATCCTGCACAGCAGACCTAGAGGACTCCTGGGTAGTACCCAACTCCCTCTCACTACAGACCAGGATGTTCCTCTACAGATTTTTAGCAGCAATGCTGACACCTCTCCAAGCTTAAAATGATCTTTCATTAGTACCATTAACTTCTTCTGCGACAAATAATGTCAACAATATTGACAGATTCTACTCTATTTCTGCTATGGACCATCCAGGGAGACTTCTGTCAGTTCTCCTCTTTCCAACATGGCTCAAGTTTTCAGCTTCTGGATATTTTCCCGAAGTGAATGACTGTTTCACCTACTCATCAGCCTCTTTATATGTAAGCTCATAAATTGGCTCAAAATTAACTATTTCATTCTTACATGGAACTATCTGTAGCTTTTATTAACTGTACTTGCCTTCCTCCTTTGAATTGGGTTTGTCATCTCCTTTTTACTATTAATACATGGTCATTACATTCCTGAATGCTCTACAGTTGAACTGGTGGATGAAGTCTTAAAACCACATGTTTCCTCTCATAAGGTCAGCAGAGACAGGTCCATAGAGAACATTTCAGCCATACAGATTCCTGATGGGACTGTTTGGGATAAAGTACCTTTTGATATATATGGCCCGACAGAGGTTATCCAAATTTCATATATATTTAAACTTTCAAAGAATAATGTGATCTCACTTGGGTCCGAATTATGACCTTGGCGGAGGGGATTACTCCGTCCCACAAAGTGTGAAGTATATCCCGCCCGCCATATTACAAATTCCATTACATCCAGACGGGATATCCGTCACATTGAGGATGGAGTAATCCCCTCCGCCAAGGTCGTAATCTGGCCCTTGGAGTTATTTCTGAAGATTGGGATGCAAAAACAGTTGATTCTATGTTATCCGAATTGGAATATTTTACCGTATTTGAAAGTGAAGATGTTTATCAATGAAAAGGAAATTATGGTGATATGTTCTGTTATAATTATTATGGACATCATTACATTCACAGTGCAAGTACCCAAAAGAATATTTTTAATTACACGCAATGGGAACATTGTCCAATTCCACCAGTGGGGAGTTCTGAAACATACTCTGAAAATTAGCATATTTTATTAGGCACAATGTTAAAAATGCTGAGTCATATTATTTTAAATTGACAATAATGGAAACGCACCATATTTTATTTTTATGTTATTCCTTTGTTTTCCGGTTGGCTATAGAAGGCTATGAATAATTGATTTTAAAAGTGTATTGGGAAGTAAACATTGGCAAATAAGGGGAAAGGAAGCGTTATTTAGAGCATGCCCGATACCTGTTCAAATGATAATTTTAAATTAAACTGTACAACAGACAAGCTGTTTAGGCTAGGTGAAGATTAAGGATTTGAATGCGCCCCGATTCCCTACCCCTGTTAATTTAATGAATGGCAAAAATATACAAATGCAACTGAAGATCAGCTCAATGAGTGGGTCCAAAATGGAACATTCAACACATCACTTTCATGTTCTTGCAGGTGGTTATTGTAGCCAGTGGTCACAAATGGTTGTCATGAATGTTTTGTAAACTCCACGGGGGTTACACAAATAGGCCAGACCATCGGTATGTGTCATCAGAGCATTTGTGTATAGTAAAGACATAGAGTGTAGGGTATTTATGCCAGCAATGGTTAAAACGTTCCTCACTAGATGCTTTAAAGAACACCTAAGTCTCCTGTCTAACAACTCTGACTTGCAGGGTTTACTGCTAGGCCCCAGAAGGCAATGTAAAAAGTGCTTCTTATATGCAGTCCACAATTAAATTTGGAAATGTTCTCAACAAGAAGCTGCGGCCCGCTTGAGGCAAATAGATCAGGAAAACTTACAGAAAGCATTGGCTGTTATAGATAATGGAATTAACACCTTGTTCGACCGTATGTTCACTTTAAACAACATTGTTTCTTCTGCAGTATACATTGTCCAAAGTGACGTGTCATTCTTACAACATTGACAGAGTCAGCTAACGTCCATTATGCAGTTGGGTGGACACTACAAACACTTAAATGAGGTTGTGTTCCTTGGTAACATGTCCGTGCGAGGGATACGTTTTCTGCATTTAATCTGACACAACAGCCACAAATAATGGCTAAGAAGAAAGCAAGTTATGTTATGCTGAACATCGAAAAAATTAGAAAAGTTGGCTTTTACTGTGGCTGAAATACTGTCTTCTGAATGGTTAATACACTGGGTTATTAATCTGCCTATTTCAACACTGCAATTCATATCCTGCTTGAAACATATTCCAGTAGGCAGATATGAGAGGCTAAGAGATAGTTACATTCATGGTGTGTGGGAGCCTCCCTTCTCGCACAAGTGTCTCAAAGGCATGAAAGAGGTCTTTCTTAGCAGCAGCGAATGTTAGACTTCTATGAGCCATTCAATGGTTGGCAAGCAGCTGTCCTGGCACGGGCATGTAACGCTTTGGCAGTGAACTTAGCCTGCTATCTGAAGGGAGTTCCAGTCACCTTGCTTAGGCCTGCATTCCAGGTGCTCTCTATTGGAAGCAGTGCGGACTGTTGTGAAATGCGAACCAGAATAGCGTATGTCATTTTGGTCACCCAAATTGTCACCGGTTGCGGAGATGTTCTTTTTCCTCCTACACAGCAGATGAAAGTAGCAGATATTTGGCCTCATATTGATACTTCAAATGTGAATTTTGACAAGTTAAGCAGACTAAAGGCTATATTGTTTCAAAAACATGTGGCACTGACATCTGCACGTGAGACCTATGCTCTTCAAGTTGCGAGGGCATCTGCAGAAAAACAGTCCCTTTTAAATACAAACTTTACAAGACACTTTGGTGTACTTATGGGACGAATATTGAACACATCCAGTACTCCTGGGATTGTACATTTCTTTAAGGCTGTTGGTTCTGGTTTTGTTAACACCTTCTCCTCTATATTTGGCTTCATACTTTCAGCCACACACTCAATATTTTCAAGCAATTTTTGGGGATTTCCGATTACTCTGGTTATAATAGGTGGCATCTTACTGTTGCTATTATTTATTTGCAATGGCTGTCCCATCACAACAAGGAGGACTGAAAGCGCTTCCACCAGCACAACTGTGTCCTGAATGCAGTATGCAGTATTTTGGAGCACCACTCCTGGAAGAAATGGAGTGTAACTGGTCTCTGTCATTCAGACCAGTTTTGGATTGTGTGCAGCCTGTGTTTCGATGCCTCTGGTGCCTTTTCGAATGTGCACTGACAGTTTATCTTTCTACGCAGTGCTTACTTTCATTGGACGCTGATCTGTTGATGTTCTCACTGAGAGCTGATTACAAACATGCGCATTGAGTGTGCGTTTGCTACGGGAACATGTCTATGAGCTGTGTGGATCATGCAGTTCTTGACATCAGGCACAACATGGAATGCTGCTGCCTCAGCTGGAGCTCAAGCTTTGAAACATGAGTGCTCTTTGGTTTTCCTTGGCACCGATTTGGTCACATTACCACCTACCAACACCACTTCGTAGAAAGGGTCACTAGGGTTGGGGAGGTGGGTAGAGAAGTGTTGGCATTCAGTGGGAGGAGTAGAAGGGGGATGCAAGGAGGGTAAAAGGGTGGGTTATTCTTCAAGAGGTCCAAGGAGGGGAGGTCCACCAAGGTAAGAAGAGTGGAAAGGGTACAGGGAGAGTACGAAGGTGTGCACTTATGGAAAAAGGAAAAATCAAGCTATACCAAAACTAACAGATTGAGTGAGGGGCAGGGACAGTGTAGCTTGGAAATGGAGTAATGCAAAATCTAAGAATTATCTCCTGTAATGCAAATGGTATCCTTAACAAGCGTAAATATGGGGGCCTTATAAGCTGGCTAATGTCACTCTCTCCAGAGATAATTTTTTATACAAGAGACTAATCTGAGGTGTATTGCTCCTAAAATCCTTTTTCCCAAGAGGTATTCACATGCGTATTTCGCTTCAGCCTAGGTGGCACCTATAGTTGTAGCAATATACTTGGGCAAGGGTACTGACTGGGAAGTAAGGGACATGATTAGGGATCCTCGTGGCAGATGGCTTGGTTGAAGGTAATGGTCCATGGTACCCGCCTCAATGTGGCCATATTAGTGATAAGATCGAACCCTTGATATCCATCTATAATATTGCTATAGAGGCAGAGGGGATCGTTGCTCTTGGGAGGAGACCTTAATTACATTCAGGACTTGTCTGTAGATGCATCTAAGAAGGCTAAGAAACAGCTCAAGCCCAAGACTAAGAAAGTGATTCCTGTGTTAAAGAATGTTTTTAGGCTTTTAGATCCACAGCGGCTTGAGCACCCTACTATGACACAGTTCACTTGCATCTCGCAATGTTTTAAAACTGCTTCCCATCTTGATATTTACTTGGTTTGCCAGTCTCTTAAGAGACATGGGTTGGTTACTTAATTGAATGCTTTCTCAGATCATTCAGTGGTTTCAAATTCAGTAGAATTAGTTACCCCCACAAGATCAAGGCCTAGGTGGCAGTTTGATAGGGCTCTACTGACAAATCAGGAATAACTGCAAGATATGCTTGCATTTATTTCTGAGTTTTTCATAATTAATAGAAACATGGCCTCACTTTTTTCTGTTTGGCAAGCTTTCAAGGCCATGGCACATCATTGCTTATAAAGCTGATCCACACAAGGAGTGCAATAGGCAAATAAAGGAGCTCAAAATAGCTCTTGATGCAGCTACGAGGGCTGTTATTAATTCATCAGTTAAGGGTTTGGAGAAGGTGAAAAGTAATTTGAAATGCTTTTTTTTATATGAGAAGACATTAATAATTCCAAAACCTATCAGCAACAATTGTATGGGGAAAGTGAGCAAATTAGAAATTCCTAGCTTGGTCCACTTGGATTAAGCATGATAAATCCACTTGGATTAAGCATGATAAATCAGCAGTTAGTAAAATCAGGGACCCGGTCACGCAAAGCATGAAAAATGCAGTGGCTTTGGTCTCTTTTCACCATTATGGGCAGCTATATGAAGCTATATGAAACTATATATCAGGTCTCCTCTTCTCGCATAGCGCAGTATTTTAGTTTGGTAACACTGCCATAACTCTCTGGCTCATTGGCTAAGGCAGTGATGGGGAAAACAACAGAGTCAGGGGTTTTGAAGCTTTAACTAAGATGCCCCATGCTAAAGCTTGCGGTAATGATGGTTTCCCTCTGAATTTTATAAGCAATATGCACAGAAACTGGTGCCTTTCCTAACCAAACTATTTAATTATATAAAAAAGGGTGGAGTAGTTACACTCTCCTATAAGGAATCAATTAGTGTCAATTTTCTTAAAAATAGGCAAAGCTCCATCAAATGTCAACTCTTACAGACCCATTAGTCTGTTTAATGCTTATCGTAAACTTCTGACTAAAACATAGGCCCAAAGTATTACCCCAGTGGGCTAAACTTTGATCCACAAGGATCAGAGCGGCTTCATGGCAAATCGCCTTATGCGAATACAAATATTTTGATTCATGCAATACATTGTTTTATATGCAATTAAACTCCAGCAGAAGTAGTTATGGTTGACGCTGAGAAGGCGTTATTTGGTCAACTTGGATGCTTTATTTCTTTGTTTGCTAAAATTTGGCTTACTTTTGCAATTTGTCACAATGCTTAAGAATTTATACCAGGTAGCGCCGGCCACGGTAGTAGTCAAAACCAATGTGGTAGGTAAAGTGTCAATTAACAGGGGAGCCCTTCAGGCATGTCCCCAATACTTTTTGCCTTCTTTATCAAGCCATTAGCTCTTAAATTACATAGTATACCTGGGATAAAAGCACAGGTGGAGGGGATGTCCAAACTAAATTTGTTTGCAGATGATATGGTTCTGTATCCCAAACCTGATACAGCAAATGTGCAGGGGGCTTTCGATCTATTAGAGGAATATACAAGGTGAACCAAAGTAAGACTGAAATGCTGCTTTTCAATGCATCAGTAGAATAGTTACTGGTATTCTTACAACATCAGGCTGGGGCTCAAAACCCATAAAGGTATTTAGGTAGATATATTACTAATAATTTTTCCCAGCTCTTCCATCTATACTACACTGCAATGAGGAGAAAGGCACAAGAATGGTCTCCCATTGATGTTTATTGGGAGGGTGGCAATAGTACCCTTATTTTTGTTTTTGTTCTCCAATATCCCTATCTAAATTAATAGTAGGTGTTTCCAGGATCTAGATTCCCTTTATAGAAGTTGTATTTGGAATATGAATGTCCCAAGAGATACATTTTTCATTTTACAGCTGGAGAAGGCTCAAGAAGGGCCGGCGCTTCCGCATATGCAGAAGTACTATCAAGCAGCGCTTCTTGATTTAGTGGGGAGATTACTGGAAGGTATGTAGGTTCTGAAGAAAGATGGTGCAGGAATCTGCAATTGGCCTCCCTACTTTTATTAAAATCGCTAAACTGCCTAAGAAAACTAGGTATAAGAGACTTCAGGGGCTGGGTGGTAGGATGATTGCCATAAACAAGTTATATCAGAGTCCAGCAGGTTTTAATTATCTCCTGATTCTAGAATGTAACCATTTCAGCCTGTCTCTATCGAAGGCCGTGGTATCATTTTGGGTATCTCACGGCTTTCAGGATTTCAGGCATTTTGCTATAAGAGGTAAATTAAATACCTGGGAGAAGGTTATGCTGAGGTGCGGGGGCCAAGGTAATAGTTTTAGGTGGAGTTTTATTCAACAAACCCATTTTTTTCACATTCTTATGATTAAGATAGGAACCACACCATACGTTCACTGATCAAGAGTAGGCTTACGGATATAGGGAGCTGGTACAGTTTGCTGCACCGTACATCGACTCAAGATATTATTCCTAGATTTCTCAAAATAATTTATGTGAAAACTCAATGTAGACTCATTGAGGACGATTGGCAGGTTATCTCTGAGATGGAGGACAATTCATAGAGAGCGGCAAATTTTAAGAGAATGGCCTTTCTCTCACAATGGATGGGATCCTAATGCTCTGCATGGAATGTGCCCTGACGTCCACAACCAAAGTTTTCACTGCCAACGGGACAATGTGGGGGATTGGCTTCATATATTTTATACGTGTCCAAAACTAAAGGTCCAATTAGGAATTAGGTGCTTGAACCCCTACAACTCCAATGCTGCAGTGGTGAGGCGGCTGTGAAGCTAGCGGCCTCATCATTGTCATATTACACTGTTTCCACTGGGCTGACCGGCGTAAACGTTGTATTGGCCTTGGCTCCCTTTGCACACAGCACCCTCGAAATGCCCACTGTCTGCCATAGCAGACAGTGGGTGTTCCGAGGGTGCTGGCAGAGGGGCCTCTGCACTACCCACAATATGGTCATGGACAATGCAGGGGCTCCCCTGTGGCCCGCAGTAATACCTTTCTTCCAGCATTTTCATGGCAGGGAACCTACCAGGGACCCTACCATGTAAAATCTGGTGAAAAGGGAAGTTGTGATCAGCACAATAGTGCCAAACTCAATACCGCCATGGCTGACACAACTTCGACCCCGCCAACCTGTTGGGATCCCTGATCCTACCAGAGGCAGCAGTCTCCTGGCTGTCTGACCACCAGGATCATATTCTGGCGGTCGGACCGCCAAAATTGCTGTGGTCTGACCGCCAACGTTAATTTGGCAGTCCGTGGACCAGCTACCATGTAATTAGGCCATAAGTTATTTCTAGGAAGGGCTATTCCCAGCTATAAGTAAATGAGTAAAGACCACTATGTTCACCAATGCCAGCTTAACACTATTTGGAGTGTCGAGGGAGAGTCGTGGAATCGATAAGGTGGTACAGTTGTTTATCTCAATCATGCTAACAGTAGCCTGGTCCTTAAGTCCCCAAAATTGGAGGCCAAACTTGGTGTCTACATTACAGAGATGGTGGGAATAAATGTCAAGAACAAAAAACCTTTGAAGAAGCCTATGCAAAACATGTTGGGGGCTATAAGAAGTTTGCAGCAATTTGGTCCCATTTCTAGTCTCTTGAATTTATATCGGGCTTGGCGGTTCGATAAGCAATTCCTGTTAAGTGCTGTTCACACCTCACTTCTCTTGACCTCTATTTGATCAGGTTTGGACTGCCTCATTATGAGCTCCTGCAAGTACTTGGGCATGAAAGTTCACTTGTCTCTTTTGGCATCCAGTACATCGCATCTTTACTCTAACGGATCTGAGGAATCATGTGGCACATGGCACTTTATTCTTCTAAATGTTAATGAGAACTTTGATTGCTAGCTGTATACTTACTCATCATGACGGTTGCATTTTATTGTAATTGATCATTTGGATAAGGTATCTCTAAATCATCTTCACTTATAAATAAGAACTTCTATTACACTTTTTCATAAAAAATGCGGAATTAGGGAACAACATTACTTCAAATCACCCAAAGTGTTATTAAAATCAGTGATTCCTTCACAGACTGCAGCAATATATGATCCATAGTTTTTTTTTATATGTCAAGGATAAATTCATGAGAAATTTAAGATGTCTTTTTCACAAATGTATATGTTGTTCTTCGTCGGCGTTCAGGCCAAACAGGATCTTGGTCCTTAATTTAATTATATATCTTGATTCCAAACAACAAAGTTTCAATGTCTTGTTTCTTCCTCTTTCATTTTGGGGGACGTGGGCTATTCCAAAATGATGCATTGTCTGCCAACTGTTTTGTGACTTTATGGATGGTCGCTTTCAGAGCAGCAGGTTGGAACATTGGCAGCAACAACTATTTTCTTACTTTGAATTTGCCCACTGGGGTAATGATCTGTGTTTTATTATTTGGTTTGGCTTCAGCAACCTACTTGGGATATAATTTTTAAAATGTGCAGGACTCCCCTTACCAGGATGCACTTTGCAGCTCACTTGAGGTCCACTGGGACAGAACTGGGATTCAACTGATATCAGGTGCCTGAAATTAAATCTGCTGAGCAGCCAGGCAGTTGGCCTTTATAAAAGGAAGGAGATGTTTGTTCTCTGCTGATGAAGGGATGGACCCAGAAACATGTGTCCAGAGAGGTTTGAAAACATAAGTCCTGAAATTACGACAATGCCAAAGAATTCTCTGTAAGGTGGTGACTTTGCTACATTCCATAATGACCTGTTGTGAGTGTGCTTTCATTCAGGACAACTCTTTTTGGTACATATCTATCTATCTATCTATCTATCTATCTATCTATCTATCTATCTATCTATCTATCTATCTATCTATATCTATCTATCTATCTATCTATCTATCTATCTATCTATCTATCTATCTATCTATCTATCTTTCTATCTATCTAATGCATATTTATATATACATATTATTTATTGTTTCCATACAAGCCATCCTTAAAATACACAAACATTACATTATAAATTCTAAAGTTATAGTTCTAGCTCTAATTTATTATTTACATACCATCCTCACATTATTATACGGTGGGCCAGGTCCCAGGGACATTTATATATAGTTTTAGGGAGAGGGGGCATGCGTGCCCCCCCACTCCCAGGCTGATTTGGCCTTTGGGACCCCATCCCCCACGGGCTTCAAAATAAATTGGGAGGGGGCACGTGGCCCCCCACCTGAGCCGATTTTGTCACAGGGGACCCCATCCTCTGAGGCCCCTCGTACTTAATAAGGGGTTGAGGTGCACAAGCCAGGCCCGCTGTGCACACACTTGCACCGGGCCTCTCTTGACAATCTGTCTCAAGGTGTCTGAGGTAAACACTGCCTTACTTACAACGAAGGACATGCAAGATCACAAGCTACAAATGTTTTGAGATCATAACTCATGACTCAATAGTAATTGTAATCTTAGCCAGGCCTCTATTTTAAATAGTTCACCACCAGCCTTCTGAATAAAAAACAATGGTACTATGAAAGCCAGCAGAGCAGGAACTAAAGTCTAATATATCACACATACAGTTGCCATAAAATATCAACCAATGTTGGGTCTCACATATATCCCTGTAGTAAGTGAAAAGGGCACAATAAGGTGATTGCAGATGTTCATTATTCAATACTAAACTTGTGGAGTGTATTTGACATGCATACTAATCCAGTTATACCCCTCTTAGTCTTGACTGGCACTATAATTTATGTATTCATTTTCCATGTATTGCAGAGTGGAATCTCTTTTAAAAAGGATAAACCAGCATTATAAACATGCCGACCGAGACAGGCACACATTTTTTTTGTTTTTAAATGAGCACTGGTGTTAACTGATGTTGTTAGGGGGCATGTTCCTTGATTTGTTTGTAAAAGAGGTCACTCTTTTCGCTACTCAATCAGAGCAAAGTGGAATGTTGCCTAGCGCAAGTAATGTTGGGAGAGTTCAAGTTTGTAAAAGCCACACATTTCATTGAGAACTATTGGCACGTAACAAGTCAACGACTCCCTTGCTCCACGAGTGCAGGAGTTGCGGGTGACATCACATGACTGACCGACCCAAAACTTCTTCACCCGGAAAAAAACATTTATGAAAATACTTATCTGGCTAAACATCTGTTACACCGAAAAGCCAACCCTAATGCAGTTGGCCTCAGATTGCCAATAAAATTGCCCCACTTTGTGTGCTCGGGATGTGCATGAGTAACGTATCCCTCAGCTCATGGAGAGAAGTGCAGCCTGGCATGAGCCAGCATGTTTTTAGGTTTCGCCTGCAGATCACTTGCTCTGAGCTTACAAAGACTTTTGTATCTAAACAAAATCCTAAAAGGGGCATAAAACCCACCCCCTTACTTACCTGAGCTTCTAATTGGCCAGCACATGGTCTGCTTTCACTTCCTGCTTTTGCTATCCATGCCTGTAGGAGGGAGCTTGGAACAAGTACACCTTCTGACCACTGGCTACTGGCCAGTATCCTTCCACTGGCTACTTCACTTTCCAGGTACCAAATTAGCATGCCATCTGCAATCCCTCCCTCCTCCCACTCTCAGCTGTTTTTACTTTGAGACATGCACCCCGTACTTACTTTCCCCTCTTGTCCCCCATTCACGCACACTCCTTTGTGTTTGTTTACCACCCTCTCCCCCCTTTTTTTTTCATTTTGCTTACATTTTTATACAGCTCAAATTTGACCGCAAGGTATCGGAACACTTTGAATGAGCATCAGTTGCATTACTCATGGAGACAGCGCACCGGAGCCAGCTGGGAGAGACTTTTATTTTGTTTGCTGTTTTATACAGTGCTAAGTCCACCCAAAGGTATCTACTCTTTCTGGGAATTTAGGCAGGGATATGTGGGAGGAACCCATAATATCTGCATTTTCTGGAATTTATACAGCCTCTAACTTTTACTCTCCTTCAGTAATGAATGAGTGAACTTGCATCAGAGATGTGGAGTGGAAGGACATCCAACATGCAAAGATATGTGCATGGATTTTAAACAGGTCGAGATGAGTGAATTTTGGGAAACCTTAATGTAAAATATATTTACTTCAGAGTCCTTCTATTTGGTTTTAAAGATGAGATAGTATATTTTCTTCCTTAGGGCTTTATCTGAACATTTGTCATGTATCACATAAGCATCAACAGTTTTGAAAGTCAGGAAGGAACCAAGGCTTACCTCTTCCCTACCCCAATCATGAATAACAGAAAGCAGAAATTGTGGGCACTGGTGGGAGGCTAAAAGCCTGATTACAAGTGGCTCATGTCAGATGTGGTAATTATGGCAGCCAAACAAAATTGACACCAAGATGTTCGGAATTTTCACCTATTCCAACTTTTTGGGGAATAACCTGCAGATTTTGGTGTTTAATTGCCCAAAATCCATATGTACTGATAAATACCAGGCCTTATTCCCTGGTTAACTGTCTGTCCAAATTTAAGGAAGGGTGCGATCTTTTTAAGACTAAGGCCCTCATTACAACATTGGCGGTAACTACCCCCTACCGCCATGGCGACGGCCTCCAACATACCGCACCGTGGCTACCAGCCGTCTACACGTATTATGACCACCGACGGTATTCTGCCAGAATGCTGGTGGAGCACCGCCGATGGTCATTGCGGCGGACGGCGGTAAGGCGGCGCTGCTGACAGCAGCACCACCACACCAGCAAAACACAGTGGACCGCATCATGAGCAATGATACGGCCTGGCGGTGTTTTGCTGGTGGACGCTGCTGCTGCTGCCAGTGGACCATCTCCACCCAGAGGGTTTTCCGACAGGAGAGAGGGGTGGAGGGTGTTGTGTGTATGTGGGGGAAGTGTGCATGATTTGGAATGCGTGCATGCGGGTGTGAGTCACGTTGAATGCCTGCATGAATGAATGTGAGTGTATGTTGTGTGTTGTGAATGCATGTGTGCGACAAGGTATGTTTGTGTGTGTTTTGGTGTGTGGGTATGTATGTGTGCATGCGTGGGTGGTGGTGGGTATGCGTTGTGCATGTGTGTATATGGGTGCACGTGTGGGTGTGTATATGTGTGGGGGCAGGAGAGGGAGGGGGAGGGTGGAAGAGGACTCTGGGGGAGGAGGCGGGTGGGGGAGACCCCTATCAGTGCCAGGGAAGAGATTCGATTTGGCACAAAAACCATGTCGGTAGGCCCGGTCGTAATCCCGAGGGTGGGATTGTGACGGCCGCTGGGCTGGAGACCGAAGTCTCCAGCCCAGCGGCGGTTACCACCTTGGCGGTCAGTGTGTTAAAGTGGCAGTCTTTGATGGCGGTTACCGCCAGGGTCAAAATCCCATTTTTTTTTACCGCCGGCCTGTTGGCGGTATTAACGCCGCTTTAACACCGACTGCCAGGGTTGTAATGAGGGCCTTAGTAATTACAAGGGGTGAAAAACTTCGCACCACTTACAGTTATGATCCCCATGCAAATATGTTTTTGTGTAGAGAAAGAAATTTCATAGGCCGTTTGTTTTCAGGGTCTGAGTGTTGTTGCGGAAGAAGATATAAAGACTAGAGGATGCTTGGATGATGTGCGTGCTTTGTAGTTACCTAATGAGCAGTGCTTCCCCATGTGTGTTGGGTAGGGACATTTTAGGATTTTGGGGGCCTGGGTCTGAATGTATTTTGGTGTTCAGAACACCTTGAATTATTGATCCAGTTTCAGCTCTTTCTTTCATGCTCTTTGGCCAGGTCACTGACAGTGCACAGTTACACTGGACCAAATTCAGGGATAGTGATGTGTGTTTTCAATATTGTAACACAGCAGCAACTCACTAATATTACTGCAAATATTCTTTGACACCCTCCCATTTCTCATATGTTAGGCCCTGATTTAATCTAAAAGAAACTTTTTTGTGGATGTTGCATGAAACATAAACTGAGTATTTCTCTGCAAAATGTCTGCAATAGACTCTCACACATCACTCACTTTAAAAATAATTTAAAGGGAAACAGTATTTGAAACAATCAGTTGAGAATTATTCAAGGCCATATGGCACGACTCTTTGCAAAACAGAGCCGGCTCTATCAGGGGCACCCCTGAAAGGCTGGAGCCCTGGACCAGAACTCACCCTGCCCATGCCTCTAAACGTCTCTTGTGGTGGAATGATCCTTGTAGAAGTAGGAGAAAGATGACGTATGTTGGAGGGACTCTTTAGGTCAGTTGCACAGCTCAAGAGTGTGGAGATGTTAAGAAGAGGTGCTCTAGCCCCGAAAAGTAGTCTTCAAATGGTCCAATCCAAAATATATTTAAAAAGTACAAAAAATACCCAATTATTCCCACCTTGTTAAGCAAAAAAATGATGAACTCCTTAAACCATCTAAACGTTTGTCTTTTGACTAAAATTACGTCCAATAAAGTAAAGCAGAATGTATCATATGCTTCAAAATAAAAGACAATTCATTATTATTATGTTCATGATACTAAAGTAGAATTTAGCATGTGAGTTGTTGAAACCATGAATAATGAAGTCCAACTAAATGCTTAGACGGTATTACCAAGTTTAACAAGCACTGGCAAAGCCAATAGGTTTCGCCTATGCAAATTCTATTAACTTTGTCAATGTTTTTTACATATTGCAGAGCAGTTGAGTTGCTGTGCAATATAACTTGAAGTAAAAAAAAAACCCTATGACACGGAGTCTGTAAATGCAATCTTCTTTTGAACTTAGCTGAAGTGATTTTGGTTTTCTTATTGGATAATCCGCAGATGTACGTCATATGTGTAAGGTCATAATGTAGGCCTCTGCAGCCCACAAAGTAAAGTGGGCCCACCTAGACCAGCTTTTGAAGATTTGGTACTTACTTTACACTTCACAAGTCCACATACACTGCATTATCACTGGCACTAAGGGGGGACACAATTGCTGCAATAGTTTAGTAAGTCCACTTAGGTACACGGGTCATTATTGGTATGTCTCATTTACATGTAGTTTAAGGAGCCTATACATTGCATGGGGAGCCGAGACTGTTGTATCTGCAGAAGCACAGACATCCTCCGTCATTCTGTTTAAAGGCAGGCAATGCCTTAAATTCTTACCAAAGCCAGTCCCTATTTTCTTGACGCCTACACATTTGGAGAATAAAAATGTGATACTATTTCTTCTGACGAGTGCCAATTTGCTTCAGCACATCAAACTGTATTGGATAAATTTGAGTCTTATAGGACTGGTTAATACTTCTCTTCTCAGTTTTATAAATTCTTCAGGGTATGTCCCCTGTCTTTGCTGTGCTGCTCCAGTAAAAATATAGGATCTCATTATGACCCTGGTGGTTGGTGATAAAGTGGCGACAATATCGCCAACAGGCTGGTGGTAAGTACTGCCAAATTATGACCATGGTGGAAAGATCTCTGAAAGACAGCAATGTACCACACCGACTGCCAGGGTGGAAACAACAGGCACCACGGCGGTAGCTGCCTACAGCCAGGCGTCAGTCAAAGGTCTGCCCACCATATTATGACTACACAATCCGCCACCTTTTCCGGGGCAGTACCAACAACATCAAAAGCCTGGCGGAAACTCTGCACAGAAGTGAAAGGACTCACCATTGGAGACATAGGAAAGATCCACACCGCCATGGAACCAGAACTGCAAGTGTCCCGATGATATTCTACGTTCTGCTCCACCACGAACACCAACGCTGGCGAAGACGACGACGGTGAGTACAGCCACCTAGCACACAAGGGATGGGGGGAGGAAAACAACAGTGACACACACACACACCATATGCACAACCAGCTGCACAAGAAAACAAGTTAATCCCCCTAAATTGGCTGACTAATGCAAGGACCAGAGGAATGTACTAAAGTGATTGTAATAAGATCAACACAGTATAAATAATAATTTAGCTAATGCTACAGATATGTACAAATGTACAAAAAAGGGACACTGCCCAGTCTGCAGTTTGCGTGGGCCACATGGCCACAGGCCAAAGTCCATGGCCCCACTTGTCACCTGCATCAATACGGAGAGAACATTACAGGGCATCAGTTGGCAAATAGGCAGGCACCTTGGGGGCACCTCAGCCGGAAGCAGAAGCAAGCCACTGGTTCTGGAGGGGGCAACATGCCCTGTGCTTTGTCCTGGGGAGTGCAAGGCCACAGTCTTTCGAGTGGGTGCGTTGTCTACTCGACCTTGAGGGGGCAACATGCCAAGTGCTTTGTGTGGGGAGTGATAGGCCACAGTCTCTCGAGTGGGTGTCTTGCCCACTGGTCCTGGAGGGGGCAACATGCCCTATGCTTTGTCCTGGGGAGTGATAGGCCACAGTCTCTCAAGTGGGTGTCTTGCCCACTGGTTCTGGAAGGAGCAACATGCCCTGTGCTTTGTCCTGAGGAGTGCAAGGCGACAGTCTCTCGAGTGGGTGTCTTGCCCACTGGTCCTGGAGTGGACAGGCCGCACAGCAGCCCATTGAGGCAGGATCACATTGCGTCCGCTGGCGGTGACTGCTGCACTGTGGTGGGAGGCTCCTGCACACCCCTTGCACCCTCCGATGGCTGCACTGTGGTGGTGGTAGTGGTGGTGGTGGAAGGCTCCTGCACAGCCCCTGCACCCTCCGATGTCTGCACTGTGGTGGTGCTGGTGGTAGTGGTGGGAGCCTCCTGCACAGTGCCTGGACCCTGCAATGTCTGCACAACCACGGTTGGTGGTGGGGGCTCAGTGACAGCTGCTGGTGCAGGCTCCTTCCCATTCTTGCCTACTAGTGCAGGCTCCTTCCTTCTTGCCTGTTGGTGCAGGCTCCTTCCCCTTTCGGATGGCAGGTGCAGGCTCCTTCCCCTTCTTGTCTGCTGGCGCAGGCTCCTTCCCCTTCTTGCCTGCTAGTGCAGGCTCCTTCCCCTTCTTGCCTGCTGGTGCAGGCTCCTTCCTCTTTCGGATGGCGGATGCAGGCTCCTTCCCCTTCTTGCCTGCTAGTGCAGGCTCTTTCCCCTTTCGGCTGGCTGGTGCAGGCTACTTCCCCTTCAGTATATGTGGCCTGGAATCATTTCCACCACGAGTAGGTGTGGATGGAACTGGGCCCATGGACAGTGTGGCTGAAGTGCTTGGCTCGGTTCTTGGTACCCTGACCATACGTGCAGGAAGGGGTGAGGGGTAGGGAAGAGGTCAATGGTAGAAAGAAAAAGCTTTATAGGGACATTGGGGCGGGAAGAGGGAGAAGTAATGGGAGTGGAGGATGAGGGAGTGGTTGTTGGAGGTGTCTGTCTGCTGGATTTGGGTGAGGGGCATGGGCTGTATGCTGTTGTGTTGTGGATGGCTGTTGGTTGTCTGAGTGCTTGCGTTTTGTGTACTTTAGGAGGGGGGCAGACACAGTGGGAGAGGACACAGGGGGCGTGCGCATGGTTGTTGTGGCGGTGTCTGCCAGTGAGGTGTGTGTTCTGCTTGGTGTGGTGATGATCAGATAGTGGATGATGATGTAGTGCATGCAGGTGTGAGTGTGGACGTAACTGGGTGGCAGGTGGGGGAAGAGGGAGAGACAGTGGAAATAGTGGATGTTGTTGTGTCTGCAACTGGATGATGTTTGTGTGGTTGCCTGTGGGATGAAATGTGGTTCCTGTGTTTGCCTGTGACACTCTTGGGTGTTGTCCTGTGTGCATGCTTGTCCCGCTGTGTGCTTGAGATGGGTTGGGGTTGAGGGGAATGGGACTGGGAAGTGGTAGTTGGAGGGGTGACGGTAGAAACAGGGACAATGGCTGCCATCAGCGAAGAGGCCAGAGCCTGGATCAATCTCTGTTGGGCCGCCAATCCAGTATGAATGCCCTCCAGGAATGCATTAGATTGTTGCATCTGGGCTGCCAGCCCCTGGATGGCATTCACAATGGTTGACTGCCCTACAGAGATGGATCTCAGGAGGTCAATAGCCTCCTCACATAGGGCAGCAGGGCTCACTGGGGCAGGGCTTGAGGTCCCTCGGGCAAAGGAGATGGCCATCCTCCTGGGTGAGCGGGCACGGGAAACTCGCTGAGGGGCTACTGGGAGGGCGGTGCTGGTACGGGGTGGCGGCTGTACCTGTAGCTGGGGAGGTCACAGAAGTGTCTGCCACCACCAGGGAGCTATCTGAGTCTGAATTGTCCCCTCCAGTCTCCGTTGTGGTGCTCCCCTCACCCTCCGTCCAACTGGTGCCCTCAGCGTCTGTGGACTCTGCCTCCTGATTCCTGTGGGATGCACCTCCCTCAGTCGCCGGTGCCTCTGCTCCTCCGCCAGATGATGCTAATGCACATAAGGACAGGATGACAAAACAAGAAAGGGGTTGGAGAGACAAAGGATACATGGGGTCAATGGCTGTACCAACACCACCGTTGGCGTACACAGCACCCTCACACACAGGGAACAGGCCTCCGCACTATGCATTGCACCACCACCGATATTGCTAGCCATCAAGCCATGAGGAGGGACACACACCGCCAACTGCAGCACACCTGGGACCCACGCAGACCTGGGCAGTTGTGGATGCTAACAAGCTAGGTAGGCAGGATTATCCCTTCAGACCCCTAGCCACCAGAGGCACCCACTAACACACAACCACCACCCAGATAGCACCACAGCAGCTGTAAGTTGTAATGATAGCCACTGTACTCACCCCTTGTGGCTGCTGTGATGTCCTCAAGCGCCCATCCAGCTCTGGATATGCCACAGCCAGTATGTGGGCTTTCAGGTGGGTCAGGGTCCGACAGGCACCCCTTCCTTGTTGGGAGGCCATCCCCAACTGGGCCTCCACCGTCTTCCATGCCCAGGGTCTCACGTCCTCCCACCGTTTGCGACAGTGGGTGCTCCGCCCTGCCTTAGACCCCCCAAGGTCCACACCTCCTCGGCGATGGCACGCCTTATACCCTTCTTTTGATGGGCGCTCACCTGCAGAGGCAATACACACAGGAAAACACCATTAGACAAACAGTCCAGCCAGTTACACATATGGCCCACCATACCCGTTTATTATTACTACTGGACAACACATAGCCCAGCACCCAATGTATACCCAGCCAGGAGGATATCCCTCCCCCTTACACTGAGCCATCACACACACCTCCATACATGCATGCCACATGCATTGCGCCCACAGTGTACTCACCTGTTGGTCTGGAGGCCCATACAGCAGTACGTACTGGGGTAGGACCACATCCACCAGTCTCTCCAACTCCTCCGAAGTGAAGGCTGGTGCCCTTTCCCCGGTCACACAGGCCATGGTAGGTTCCAGACACAGGTCACAGCAGCACATGCAGTGTAGGTTCTCTCCTATGGAAGGTCAGGTAGCAAGCATAAAATGGCGGTCACGTCCGCGGTGGTGCATACCGTCACCGCCGGCGTAGATCACCATTGTCCACTGTACCCCATAGGGCCCAATTTTAACCAATGAGGAATTGCATGGCGGTTCCCGACCACCTCCAGCCACGGCACACAACATCAGCAGACTTACCTCACTTCCACCTGTCCCTCCAAATAGGACAGGCGGACGCCATTTCCGGGAGGGGGACAGCCCTATGGCATCATGCTGTGTCACAGGAGAAATAGGCACATACTGGACAAATCACACTGACCCATTACATGTTTACAGAATGCAAACTACTGTTGTGGCTCCAATGTTCCATTTGTGACAGCCTCCTCACTCTTTGGTCCCTTAGATACCTACCGCTGCAGATAAATAGGAGATGGAGACAAACCCCCGTGTACAGACCCCTGGTGGACTTGGTACACTGGAGGACAGGCACATTATCCTCACCTATGGACTTGTCAGGGCCACAATCACAGAGCTGTGTGCTCAATTGGAGCCTGACCTGATATCTGCTATCCGTCACCCCACTGGGATCCCCCCTCTTGTGCAAGTGCTATTTGTACTCCATTTCCTGGCAACTGGTTCTTTCCAAGTGACAGTGGGCTTGGCAGCAGGAATGTCACTGACAATTTTCTCATTAGTGCTGACAAGAGTGTTGTCTGCCCTGATAAAACACATGTGCAGCTACATTGCTTTTCCCCAGGTTGAGGATTTGGCCACAGTGAAGGCCGAGTTTTATACAATGGGACATATCCCCAACATAATTGGGGCGATTGATGGTACACATTGCATTTGCCCTCCGCCAGAATGAACAGGTGTTCAGGAATCGTAAGAGTTTTCACTCCATGAATGTTCAGTTGGTGTGCTTTGCGGACCAGTACATCTCCCACGTCAATGCTATGCTAAGTATCCTGGGTCGGTGCATGATGCCTTTGTCCTAAGGAATAGCAGCATCCCAAATGTGATGGGCCAACTACAGAGGCACAGGGTGTGGCTAATAGGTGAGCCCTGGTTCCCACCCAGTACATGTTGGTGAGTGCCTGTGGTGTTGGGCATATAGGATGGTGTGTGGCTAAATGTTGTCCCTCAATAATTGCAAATGACTCTGGTTACCCAAACCTATCATGGCTGCTGACCCTTGTGAGGAATGCCAGGACAAGGGCAGAATAATGTTATAAAGAGGCAGATGGGCGAACCAGAAGGATAATTGAAAGAATGTTTGGCCTCCTGAAGGCCCAGTTACGGTGCCTCCATCTAACAGGTGCTACTCACCCAAGAAGGTCTGCCAGGTAGTAGTTGCATGCTGCATGTTGCACAACCTGGCTCTCAGTCGCCATGTACCTTTTCTGCAGGAGGAGGAGACTGGAGATGTGGTAATGGCATGCTGATATTTCCCACTTCTTTGCCCACTTACTGTTCCCTCTGGCAATTCATTATGCAGATGTTGGTGATTTGACAAATACTCCTGGTGTGATCACTACAGCCAGCTACAGGTCATTCATCTATGCTCATTCTATGTACAGTTCATTTGCAATGGTTGTACCTGTTTCGAAAAATACATATTTGATGTACATGACATACTCCAAAATGGATATTTTTCAAATTGTGTTTATTGAAGTGCTAACATATACAGGGAAAGTGCAATGGGATGGGGTGATGATGGAGGAAAGTCCAGGGTATTTTTCCAGTCTGTTTGTAGCACAGGTGCATTGTCCAAGGGGACATAGGAAGGGGAGCAATGGCAGTTCAAGGTGGACAGGGTGACTGAGTGGGACATAAGGGGGCAATCATGAGAGTCTCATTTCCTGGTGGGGGTCTTTGTATGTGTCTCTGGCTTCTGTCTGGATCGCAGGGAACGTTTACAGGGTGGTTCAGCTTCTGCAGGGGAAGGGGTCTGGTGGCCTGTGAGTCCTGTGGCTGGGCCTCCTGGCCACTAGCGGCAGCGGAAGTGGAAGGCGGTTCAGATGTCTGGCTAGTGGCAGGGGCCCACTGGTGTGAGACAGCGAGCTGGTGTCTTGCTGCTGTGGAACGTACCTTCCCCCGTAGGTCGTTCCACCTCTTCCTGATGTCATCCCTAGTTCTGGGGTGCTGTCCCACGGCATTGACCCTGTCCTCGATTCTCCGCCATAGCTCCATCTTCCTGGCTATTGATATCTGCTGCACCTGTGCTCCAAATAGCTGTGGCTCTACCCTGACAATTTCCTCCACCATGACCCTCAGCTCCTCCTCTGTGAAATGGGGGTGTCTTTGTGGTGCCACGGGTGTTATGTGAGGTGTGTTGGTGAGGGTGTGTTGGGTAATGTGTTCAGGTGTATGATGTGGAGTGCGTGAGTGGTGTATAGGTGTGATTAGTGTGTGGCTCGAGTTATCTCAGTGGTCTTGGTGTCTCTCTGGCGGCAATGATTTGTAATGATAAAGGGTTGTGCGTAATGTGTGTGTGTATTAGTGGGTGTGGTGTGTGTTGGTATGTACCGCCAATGGTTTACCGCCGTTGAATGTCAGCTGTGGTGATTCGGGGGTCATATTGTGGTGGGCGTTGTTCTGTTGGCATAACGGTGTGGGTTTTGGGACTGCCAGCTTATCACTGACCTTTGGTCTGTCAGATTTGTGTATGTGGCTGAATTCTGTCGGATTGGTGTGTGTGTGTCATCATACAGTGAACAGTATCCGCCGCCGCCACGATATGTTGGCGGCCATTAGAGTGGCAGTAAGCGGGATTTACCGCCAATGTAATAATGAGGGCCATAATGTAAAAATATGTATTATATGTAAAAACACAATTTATCATTGCATAACAGAAAGTATCAAAATGCCGCTGTGGGAGAGAATGTTTAGACTCTCAAAGTGGTGATGTGTACATAGTGCATGATGGGTTGCAGTACGCATTAGCTGCGCAGATACACTCCTAATAACAGTAAGCAGCAAAACTGAGGGTACCAGAACATCTAAGTGTTCTGATCATGGGCCAGCAGGCTAATACGTGACCTTGTGGCACAGATCAGTGGGATAGCCGTGATTCTGCAGGAAAACAGAAGGCTCTGTGCAGTGTGTCTATGTGCGATTTTGTAAGGATTAGAAAAAACTTTGCATTTGTATAGCACACTACTCACCCGTTAGGGTCTCAAGGCGCTGTACTCATACTGCTATGGAACCCCTCCTAGCTTTTCCCTGTGAGGTGCCCACTCCCGGGCACCCCCAGGCATCCAAGCACTGTTGGGGCCGTTGTGGAGATTAAGCAAGCTATTGCCCAGAGTTAGACCCATTAATTAGATTAGGCACCGAGGCGAGAATTATCTGGTCCAAGGGAATTGAGCCCAAGACCTGCAGAAGCAGGACTTGAACCCTGGTCTTGAGCCAGATCTCTGCTTCAGGGTCTGCCGCTCTAACCATTGTGCCACACTTCTCCAGGCTGCAAACTAAGGGGGTCATTACGACCCTGGCGGTCAGTGCTATAGTGCAACAGGCTGGCGGTACCTATCTCCACTATTATGACATTGGCAGTTTGGCCAAAGCCAAACCATCAAGTTAACACACTGATCGCAATGGCGGTAATGACCGCCGGGCTGGAGACTTCAGCCTTCAGCCTGGCGGCCGTCACTGGGCCACCCATGGCATTTTGATCCTGCCCACCGCCATGTTTTCCATGGTTTCTGTACCGCCACGGAAACCATGGCGGTAGGCACTATCAGTGCCAGGGAATTCTTTCCCTGGCACTGATAGGGGTCTCACCCACCCCCCTTCCCCTCCCCAGAGACCACCCCCACATATACACCCATACATGCACATACATACACACCCATACACACATGCATACACACATTCACCCACGCATTTTTACATTCCTACACACTCACAGCAACACTCACGAACATACATCCAGGCACACACGCACTCATATGACACAACATGCACGTGCACAAACACCATCTCATGCACACACGCATTACACATGCATGCATGCATTCGCACACAGTCACACACACCCCCACACACGCACACAACAACCCCCTCTCCTGTAAGAGAACCTGACTTACCTGCTTGCATGGCGGTCCTCCGGCATGAGACGGGACGTGGCGCTGCTGCCAGCAGCAGCGTCTGCCAGCAAAACACCGCCAGGCCGTATCATGTTCCATGATACGGCCTGGCGGTGTTTTGCGGGCGTGGCACTGCTGCTGGCAGCAGCTCCACCTTACAGCCGTCCACCGCCATGAATGTAGCTGGAATTCTGACAGCCTTCTGGCAGAATTCCGGCTACGGTCATAATGGCATGGACAGTCGGTAGCCACGGCATGTT
Organism: Pleurodeles waltl; assembly: GCF_031143425.1. Classification (NCBI taxonomy): domain Eukaryota; kingdom Metazoa; phylum Chordata; class Amphibia; order Caudata; family Salamandridae; genus Pleurodeles; species Pleurodeles waltl. Next base: position 737,431,466 of record NC_090450.1, on the reverse strand, counting down.
GGTACGCTGTAGCGGTAGGTGGCATTTGCTGCCAAGATCCTAATGAGGGCCTAAGTGTGGTGCTAGCAAGTTGGGTAGTCTCATTTGGCTGCTAAGAAAAAATTGTATTGCATTACCTTTTCCAGTGGCGGAACAGGTTAATTGCCATACGAGTTTCAGCACATGCTGTGGCAATTTTACTGGAGACAGAGGATGGCACAGATATGTGTGTTCAAGGATGCCTCACATTTCTAATGAAATGCCGTTTATAGGCCAGAACACTGTGCTATTGTTAATAAGAATGAGTGTGGCACCAACCATGGCACATTGGATGTTAGTAGTTCACGTAACGGTTATGCATTGGTACGTGACGGGTAAAGAATAAGTGTTGCCCCTTACCTCACACTCTATTAGTCATCATAAACATTTTAAGGAACATGAACTAATTATTAATCAGAGTTCTTTTCAGCAGAGATTTTTTCTAGTTTTAATTCTGGTTCACCTTCTTGCATTCCTATTTTATTAATTTGGTTTCAACTATCAATAACCATTTTTTGTTCGGCCATGCATACTGCCTTCACAGCTGCAAGTATTGTTAGCACAGGCTTTGGATACAACTGATGTAGCGTTGCGGTCAGAGCTGTTGGCTTTGAACTGAGATGCCTGGTTCAAGTTTTGGCATCAGTTCCACATCCTGTGATTCTGGGCAAATTACTCAATCTCCCTGTGCCGCAACAAATAAGATGAATGTGACTTTATGTAATGTAACTGGGGTTCCTATACATTTGGGTGGAGCTCAAGCTATATAAAAGTAGAAATAAATGAGCCTAGACTGCTTCTGGTAGATGGAACACAAAGGAAAACTGCCTGCAGATTCACTCGTAAGGAGTGCCCATTTGAAAATGCAAAAATAGTACCTTCACAGCGAAACAGCCTGTGGAAGCACACGTCTTGTTAGTAACCAATCGCCACTGACTGGAAGGAGTACTTGGTCTAGGATCCACCGGACGGCACGGATAGCAAAGCAGCTGAAGCAGGAAGTGAAAGCAGATGACGTGTTGGCCAATCAGAAGCACACAAATTAGAGTGACGTTGGACTAAGCCAACAGCGTCAGGTAATTAAGGGGCAGGTTTTACGCCTCTTTTATGTTTTTTTTATTCACAAAAGATTTCACAAGCACGGCGCGCATGTGCAAGCGAAACCTAATTGTTTTTTCTTTTATGCCCTCATATCACCAAACCTAAAAATGGCAAAATAAAGAAGTAATACTATTACAAAATGTGCTGCATTTGGCTGCATAATTTGCCTTTTCTCACTGCTTGTTACTTTTTACTGGCACTATGACTGTAGTGCACTGCAATGTGGGGGGTCTGTTTCTGTCTCGGCAGCGTGACCACTCTGCCACTCTGCGAAATTCCTCAGAAATGTAATGGAATTCCACGGAATGAAACTCCACCAATTCCGGCCAGGCCTGTTAAATAAATAAATATATATATAGATAGATAGATAGATAGATAGATAGATAGATAGATAGATAGATAGATAGATAGATAGATAGATAGATAGATAGATAGATTACCTATTGGTAGCCAACACTAGGTGGTTATAGTTAGGACCATTTTTTCCATAGACAGGGAGTCTTTTGTTTTGCCAATAACTTTGGCACCGTTTGAGGAATCTTCACAAAAATATCCAAACTTATACTTTGGTTAGTTCAGCTGCTGTCTTGAAAGTTGCAGGGTGATCGCCAAGCAGGGGCTGAGAAAAAGGGGTGGTACCAAAACACTTTTTCCCCATTCTAAATAAATCGGAATTTTCAAATTTTTTAACACGACCATAGCTTGACCCACTGAACAGAATTACACCAAATCTGGCAGAAAGCTAGTCCTTGGTCCAGAAAGCGTGCTGTTTGGTGCAAATCCCTTCAGTAGTTTTGGAGATGTTAGAGTTTAAAAAATATAGGTATCTTGGTACGCGTATCCTCCAGGGATCCAAACTTCCCTGTGCTGATATCTCATTGGCTGACAGCACTTCAGCCAAGTCCCACCAAAAAAGTGAAGAAAAAAAAAATGGGACCAGGGTAGGGACACCCAGAGCCCCTAGCCCTGCTATAGTGGTCCCTTAGGGACCCTGTCAAGGCTAAAAAGCATTTTCTTTAAAAAATGTTGGGTGAATCCATGGCTCCGGATCCATGGCTTTTCTGGACATATTTTTATAAAGAAAGGGCAATCTCCCGCCCTTTTTTTTTGCCCCTGGGTAGGCCAGGTCTAGAGAGCATTTGGGGCTTTAAAAAGGAGGGGGGCACATGGGGAGCCCTCCTAGGGCTCTAATTAGCCCAGGGGACTGCCAACTTCCTGGGGCGAGTGCAGGGGGCCACTTGCCCCCCCCCCTGCAGCCCCAGGGACTGCCACCTCCCCAGGACTAAGATACAATTTTGTGCACAGCCCCATCACTCCCCAGGGCAGAATACACTATGTATGTGGGGGGGCATGTGGGCCCCCCGCAGCCCCGGAGACCGTCACCTCCCCTGGGCTAAATACACTATGTATGTGGGAGGGCTACATGCCCCCCCCGCAACCCCAAGGACCACCACCTCCCTGGGGTAAAAATACAGTTTTATGCAGTGGGTCTGGGTGACCACCTTGCAGCCCTGAGGACCACCACCTTCATGGGGCTAATACATTATGTATACGAGGAGCCACATTGCCCCCCCCCCACCATCTCAGGGACTGCAACCTCCCTAGGGCAAACATACAGTTGTTTTGGGTGGGTGCCACAGACCCACCCGCAGCCCCAGGGACCCGCACCTTCTTGGGGCTAAATACACTATGTATGCGGAGGAGCTGAGTGCCTCTGCACCCCTGTGACAGCCAGATTAAGAATGCAGTGGGGCGTGCTGTCTCCAACAGCCCTGGGGACCTCCACCTCCCTGGAGCTACAATAAAAGACTGTAGGGGGTTTGTTGCAGTCCCTGGAGCCCTGGGGACCCCCACCTCATTGGGGCAGCATAGAACATTGGAGGGAGGCTATGTGGACCCCCTCGAGGAGCCATTGATGGGCCTGGGATGCCCACCCCTGGGACATAGCTGTTTGCTCTGACTTGGTGGGAGCTTTAACAGCTTTAGGAGTTAACTTCCTACCAATTCTCTAGTGGTGGGTACTGCCCCTAAATGGGTAAATGCACAAGGCATAGGCGATGCCCCTCTGCTGGGCAAAGAAAGTAGACACATATGCTGACAAGGTAGTAAACGCTGGCAAGCGTGTCAGGGCACAGTCTGCCAATCATGGGTGATTCGCCAACTCTAACGGCCTGCTTTCAGGTACGACTGTGGACACTGGGGTGAGATGGAGGAGCTCCTCCAACATCTCCCAAAGGAGCATCTCAAGAGGACCAAAAGCTGGTCTCAGAAGGCAAGCTCTAGCATACTTCTTCGCAGACATGCCTAGCTCAATGTCTCCAGTCTTAAGACAGATGTTCAACAACATCTCCACAACGTGCTCTTTGATGTGGAATATCTCTTCAGGTTCCAGCTTGATGAGATGTTGGAGAAAATTAAAAAAGACATGGAGACGGCAAAGGCTGTGGGTGCCCTATAGATGCCTGACCCTTGTGGGTCCTTTCGCTCATCATATCGTGGAGGCTCAAAGACCACATCCCTAGACGCCTCATGTCACTCCAATTTCAGTCACCTCAACAAACCTTCACAAGAGACTACGTCAGTAGTGCCTACTGTGAAAATAGAACCAAAGGAAGAGGCAAAGGTAACTCCCCCGAAGGAGCTACCACAGCCAAGCAATGACTTGGCAATCCATCCCCCCAGCCACACAACACATGTTGGAAGATGATTGCAGATGCTCTTACCCGCCTGGCAACACATTACCTCAGACCAATGGATGCTAGATCTCATCCAACACAGTTATTACCTGGAGTTTATGTCCATAGCACCCAACATACCACCATGCAGACCTGTACTCTCCTTGGAACATCAACAACTACTTCGGGAAGAAGTTCAATGGCTCCTTCTCAAAGGGGCAATATAGCCAGTGCCACAACATCTACAGGGTTCGGGGTTGTACTCCCTCTCCTTCCTCATTCCCAAGAAGGACTGGTTTCCTAGGCCCATTCTGGACCTCAAGCCCCTGAACAAGTACATCCTGTCAGAACATTTCCACATGGTCACTCTTCAGGATGCCGTTCCACTGCTACAACAAAGAGATTTCATGGCTGCACTCAACCTAATAGAAGCCTACTTACACATACCTACTCATCCAGCACATTTGTGCTACCTCCGGTTTGTGGAAAGTGCCCAAAACACTACCAGTTGAATATGCTGCCCTTTGGGGGCATTACTGCACTTTGAATTTTTACAAAATGCTTGCAGTGGTAGCCGCTCACCTGTGAAGACAGAGCATCTATGTATTTCCATACCTGGACGATTGGCTGATAAAGAGCACAACACAAGGCAGTGTCATGCACATGCTCATTCCACTATAAACTTACTTCACGAACTGGGCTTCACAAACTGGACTTTACGAACTGGGATAAAGTCACATCACCAACCCCTTCAAATCCAGCCCTATCTGGAAACCATCCTCAATGCAGAGGTCGGCAAAGCATAGTCCAGTCCGGCAAGAGTCTAGTCCTTTCATGCATTGCGCCCTCTTTTTCAGCCAGATCAACAGGTCATAGTCCTGACAGTCATGCAACTCCTTCGCATGATGGCCTCTTGCATCGCCATAGTTTCCCACACAAGGTTCCACATGTGCCTGCTGCAGGAATACTTCATGGATCAATGGTCTCAGGTGGATGGTCATTAGGAAGATCTAGGGCCAGATGTATCAAAGTATCCTTTAGCATTTCCTAAATAGCGAGTTTTAAGAAATCGCTGTTTGAGAAATGCAAAGTGGTCTGTAAGAAAATAGTGAATCCCTAATAGCAGTTTCTTAAAATTCTCAATCGCTATTAGGGTATCGCTATAGGGGAATGGGGCTCCATTCATCCCTATGGGCCTGAAGGTCCATAGGTGCGAATGGTTTTGCATTTCCTAATTTGCAAATTCCTTTTAGGAATTTGCTACTTAGGTAATGCAAATCCATGGTGCTGGGGGCCTAAGGCCCCCTTTGGTGCACACCCCTAAAAATAATATGTGCACATGTAAATCGCACACATGCACTAGGGGAGTGTGTGCGCTACATAGCACTTTAAAAAATGCATTTTTTTAAATTGCACATGGTTATCACCAACTTGGAGTTGGTGGTAATTGCATTTCCTAAATGCTCAGTTCGCATTTAGGAAATGGATGACACGTGCATAGGTAATGGCAAATAGGTCTTCCCTATTTGCAATTTCCTATTTAGAGAATCCAATTTGCAATTCACTAAATTGAGTCGCAATTTTAGGGAATCGCTATATTAGGGAATCGCTATATTAGCGATTCTTTAAAATTGCAATGCGAATGCCTTTCATAAACTGTGAAAGGGTATTTTGCATTTGCAAACGGTGGAATTTTGTGATTCGCACCATTTGCAAATGCAAAATTGTTTGATACATCTGGCACCTAGTGTTGATCAGCTGCTGCACTCATTGATCTATGCAGTGGTGGAACACCAACATTTTGATGCAGGGGAAGCCATTTCTCGAACCTATTCCATAGTTTACCATAACAATGGATGCATCTCATCTCTGGGTGGAAGATCTCATCTACAAAACCTGACTGTCCAGGATCAGTGGGATCCCAATCACTGGGGCCTCCACATCAATTATCTGGAGCTGTTAGCTGCCCATCTATTATTTAAGGCCTTCCTTCCCCACATAGTGGGTAAGATGGTCCTTGTCCGAACAGACCATATATTACATACAGAAGTGGGAGACACTTGCTCTCCCCAGCTAGCTCAGTCCATTTGGCTCTGGGCTCTCCAACACAGGATCCATCTGCTGGCACAGTACCTCCCGGGGGTGGACAATGACTTTGCCGACCTCCTCAACAAAATGCGAGAACAAGTCCACAAATCGAAACTCCACCGGAGAGTCCTCCTTCAGTATTTCCAGCGTGGGGTGTTTCCAGGTTTGGACCTCTGCGCCACAGCAGAAAACTCAAAATGACCAAAATGCCTCCAGATACCTTCAGTCCAGGGGCAATGTACTCTTGATGAACTGTTCAGGGATATTTGCCTACGCTTTTCCACCTCTCCCCCTCCTTCCGTTCGGAGGTTGCAGCAAACCTCCCTCACCCTCATGGGCCAGACAATCCTGGTTCACCACTTTCATCGAGCTTTTGGTGGTTCCGCACGAGAGGCTACCTAGCAAGCTGGACCTTCTCATGCAGAGCCATGGAGAAATCAGGCACCCCCACCCCAGAAGACTTAGATTTTGGTTACCTCAACCTGCTACTCAAATACATGAATATTCTTAAAGAAGCATGCAGGCCCATTACTTGTGCTTGCTATGTTCCCAAACAGAAAAAGGTTCTTTCCCAGGTGCCTCCGGCCCCAGGATGGAATCTAAACATTGTTCTTACAAGACTTATGGTCCACCTTTTGAACCCCTTTAGTCATGTTCTCTACAAATTCTGTCTTGAAAAGTAGCTTCCCTTGTAGCTATTACATCATTGAGAAGTGTCAGTGAGCTCCAAGCTTCAACTTTGGAAGAACTTTTGCTTCAGGTTCATAAAGATAGGAACTTCCTTTGCACTAATCCTAAACAGCTGGCCTCTCCTTGCCACCTTGATAGTTCCACACAAAACCTGTGATTGACCTCATGCACACAGCCTATAGTGCAAGGATATGTGTATTGGCACAAAGTATACTAAACTGCACCAGCACTTGGGGAGCCACAATGCCTCATCATAGTAGAGATGAAGTTGTTCTGCTATCTTCCTTCCATACAAAGCAGCACAGCAACTTCAGCATCTGCACTGCATTGTGTGAAAACTTAGTAAATCACCCACAAAGAGTGACTGTTTTGTGTGATTGGCCCCGGAGTTTACATGTCATGAGTTGCCTCTGCGTCCCATCAATGTAGTCATGATGCAGGCAGGAGAGCTTTCTTATTTCTCCAATCTGTTTGTTGTCAGCCTTCCCAAAGTGGGGCATATCACTACTAACGCAGGTATGCATAATTCCTTTCCACATCCTAGTATCTCCTTCTCCTCTGTGCTGTTACAAAGGTATTGGGGTGGTGGCAGTGTGAGGACCCATGCTTGATTTGTAAAAGGGTAAGTGTTGGGGGCCAGAGTTTTGCTAGTGGCCAGCCTTGCTGAATGTCAGGGTTCTGAATACAAAAGTTGTTTAGAGCCTGATTTAGATCTTGGCAGAGGGGTTGCTCCATAGCAATGGTGACAGATATCCCATCTATCAAAATCTAAATGCCATAGAATACAATGCTATTTAGATTTTGGTGGGCTGGATATCCCTTACTGTTGCAACAGAGTAATCCCTCCCCTGAGATCTAAATCAGGCCCTCAGTCTTGACTCTACCTTGGGGTGCCGAATAACAAGGTTGTTAAGCCTTGATTCTACCTTACGTGAGTTTGGACTGAGACAGAAAATAGGCTCTGGCACCAAAATAAAAGTGCCCCCCATTAGCGAACAAGATAGCTAAAAAAGTGACCCACATTTGCAAAGTTTTGAACTTATAAAGACAAACTATCTATGTATTTTTCAAGATATAGACTACTGCATGCATTTGTGCTTGTTGCAGACTGTGTTTGTGGTAACGCTAGAGAACAATTGCCCCCCACCCAGGTCATGAAGTAGGCCCACAAACAGCCAAACAAAATGGCCAACACACTCACCTGTCAGACCAGACCATTGGGCACTGCCAGATTGCCTATAGGCCAGTTTGACCCTGACTTCAATCCACCACCAGATCATCCCTGCCTCTTCATCTTACATATACAGCTTCTTTTTCATTTTTGCTTTCTCCCTTTGTCCCTTTTTTCAGTGTTTTCAGTGTTTCTCTTTTTCCTTTTTCCCCTTTTGTGTTTTTCTCCCTCCTGCTCTGAATCAAAGTCTGTTGTGGAAAAACATTTGCCGGTCCCCAAAAAATGAGTACCAGCAGGCCCTACCTGCAACCACTGACTAAAATTAAGCTTAAGCACTGATAAGGACTCAAACATATCTAGGGATGTGTTGAGCAGAAGAAATACAAAACATATTTCTGGCTGTTTACTTATGTGTGTATATTCTGTGCACAGATAGCAGACATGAGCGAGCCAAAAGATTAACAGGGACAGCCGAGCCAGGGTGGAGCAATTGTTGCTCTGGTTGTAATAGCCCATACACAAGCCAAGCCATTCAAATATTTGGTATGTAAATAATGCAACTTTCCAGTAGAGTATTGTAAGTGTATTTCTTTAATATGCAGAAGCCTTTCACTTTAGTACATCAAATTATTTGGAAGTATTTACTAAAAGTGAGTGTTTTCAACTTCTTAAGAGAGGGCGTCAGCCAACGGCTAACGTCCGCACTACCTCCCCGTGCTAGTGTCAGCCATTGGCCAACTTTGGGGAGGTATTTAAAGGACCCTCTGCTGCAGGGAGTCCTTTATGTTATTTTTCCTTGGGCTGCTCTGGAAAAACTTCCTGAGCAGCCGGAGTATTTCTTTTTTTACTGCATGGACGATCGGCTCAAGGAGGTGCTAACATCTTAGCAGTAAAAGAGAAAGTAAAACGAGCAGATGGGCTAATGTCAGTGCTTGGGAGGATATCTTAGTCCCCTGGGCACTGATTCCATTGGGACAGATATTGTAGGAAAGAGGTAAATCTCGCATTTCCAATGGTATCTTTGCTTAGTGGATCATTGCTTGGGGATCACCGCAGGAGAGCGATTTCCCAAACAGGGATCCACCCACTAGACACCAGGGATAGGGGCAGCAGCCTCTTGGGCCAGGGCTTGTGCTTCCCCGGGCAAATATGTTATTACTGTCTTTCTGCTCTTCCCAGGGCAGATGGGGGCAATTACCAACCATCTGCCCCAGGGGGGCAGAGAGCCCACTAGGCACCAGGGATTTGTTTACATAAAAATGTAGGGGTGGGGGCTGCCCATAATGGGCATGGCCATGCCCCCAGCCCTAGTAAATGGGGGTTCTGTCTTTCTGCCCCTTACCCCCATCTGTAGCCAGAAGAAGCCAGGGAAAGTTATTTTTTTTTAAAAACAATATAGGTGTGGGGGATTTCCACCATGGACACGGCTGTGCCCCCACTCCAACTAAATGTGGGCAGATGGGGACAATTACCCCTGATCTGCCCCTGCCAGGGGCAAAAAGTCCACAAGATGTCAGGATTTTTTTAAATGTAGGGGTGGGGGCTGCCCAGCTTGCAAATGGCCATTGCCCCACCCACACTCCCAAATAAGTAGGGCAACAGTCTGTATGCCCCCTGTGGGCTGAAGAACTGCTAATTATCCCTGCTCTGCCCCTGGAGGCAGCAGGGAAAGTGTAAAAAAAAAAAGAATATAGAGGTGGGGGCTTCTCACCATGGGCATGGCCATGCTCCCACCCCAACAAAATGAGGTAAGAGCCTTTCTGCTCCCAGGAGGTAGATGGGGTAAGTACCCCCATCTACCTCAGAGGAGGGCAGAAAGCCCACTAGACACCAGAGAAAGCTCAGGAGACTCTACTTAACACTAAGATTTTGCCTTTGGAACAAAAGAAAGTGGTGCAGGTGTTGCACTCTGGCATTGGTCACACCCCAAAAGGGACAAGTTGGTCTTTTTCCCCACCAGGGACAAACAGGAGGTGTGCCCCCAGTTTGCCACTGTATGGCAAGAATACATATTTTTTAAACATGAACTGAGAAACATTCCTGCCCCCACTCTAATGACAATGCAAATAGTGAATGCAGAGGTGAATCAAATGCAACGCAATTTGGATAAATAAAGTATTGCCTAAAATAACACTGGGATTGATCACAGATTTTCTTGCTTCACAAAGTGCAAATCAACCACTAGATTGTCCTTAATACATGGTGGATGAGATTTAAAGTGAGAGTGGCAATGTTAAACGGTTTGTAATAAGGTAATAGATCTTCAGAATGTAGGGGACTTAGACCTTTCAAACCATAACAAACTGTGGGGCCAGTTCCTGACTAGCTCACAATGCCTCACACAAACCCCTAACCTTACCAGGATGGCAGGTGATTGGGGCAGCCTAAACATGACAACTCTAACTCCCAAGGAAGTTGTGGAAACAGATGTCACCTTTTCGTTTTAATAATCATGCATACCTAGTCGAAAACACAAGAGAAATACAAGATACATTTTCAATACACTTATTGAAACAATTGTAGTCTTGCGAAGTGACTGAACAATCCAATGATGGTAAATGATTTCTAGAGGTTCCTACATAACCCCAAGTCTTTACTGAGAGCATAGTGGGTGTACCCTCTGCCTTTGCCCAACCTAAGAAGTTAGCCTTAGACCACATACCTAATAATATTAACAATAATAATAATGTAATTTGTAAAGTGCATAGCTACTCATTGATGAGTGTCTCAGCGTTAGGGTACTGACACAGTGGACAAGGAGTTACTCAGTCTGATGGAAAAGCTCACTCTAAGCCAAAAAGACAGGTCTTTACCTTCTTTCTGAATAGGGGATTGGATTTGGTTTTCCAAATTTTTCACAGGCAGAGTATTCCATTCTTTAGGAGCTAGAAGGCCAAAAGAACTGCCTCCTGCTCTGGCAGTTTTGAATTTTGGGATGATGGCAGGCTTGGCTTCATCTGACCTCCGGTTACTAGTGGGCACATAGGGTTTCACTATCAGCTGAAGGTAATGAGAATCTTGGGAGGAAAAAACCTTAAAGCAATAGAAGAGTTCTTTAAAAAAGACTCTATGCCTTATCTGAAGCAGGGAGGGTCTCGTAGAGGCCCACCTAGGGAGCTTCAACAGTGCCTGACCTGTCGCATTTTGGACCCTTTGCTCAGACGGGCCTGGGACACACCGAGATCTAGAAAATTGCAATAGTCCAGCCTGGATATCACCAGTGCCTGGATCACAGTTTTCTGAGTGGCCTGTGGTAGGAGATGGAGGACTCTACTCAGTATCTCAAAGCATTTCCCTACAAGGGTGGTGTTCTGAGCATCAAAAGATAGTTTAGCATCAAACCAGATGTCTAGGTTTTTATCCTCGCCCTTAGATACGGGTAGTGGACCTAGGTCACTCTGCCACCAAGCATTGGACCAGATGTTAGCGTACTTGCCTACAACCTTTACCTCTGTCTTTCTAGCACTAAGTTTCAGACAATTTGAGCTCATCCATGCCACTACTTCTGATAAGCATTCCTGGAGGGAGGAGGCCACGATATTGCTGTTCTGTGACAGGATGATGACAATTTGTGTCATCAGCCTGTGAGATAATAGAAAACCTCAATGACCTCCACCAAAGGGTGGACATAAACATTAAAAAGATTTAGGCTGAGTGAGGAGCCCCATGGAACTCCTTGCTGCAGGGGGTGCACCATGGAAGTTAAAAGGTTTCTGAGAGAACTGAAAGGTACAACCTGACAGTAAAAAGGGCAGCCAATGCAACATGTTGCTGCCAATTTCACAATTCCAAAGTCTCTTCAGCAGAATGTTGTGTGACACCATATAGAAGGCGGTGCTAAGGTCCAACATCAAGATGGCCGCTGTGTTCCCCTCATCCATAATCCGACGAGCTGATTCAGAAGCCAGCAACATGGTGGGTTCCGTGCTATGTAAGGGCCGGAAACCAGATTGGGTCTGGTACAGTAGGTTATTATGCTCCAAATAACTTGACAAGTGCCTATTCACATGCTTCTCAGTGATTTTTGAAAATAGGGTTTGCAATGATATGGGATGGTAGTTTTCCTGTTTGGAGGGGTCAAGTAGTATCTTCTTTGAGAAGAGGTACCACCACAGCATGCTTCCATTGCTGGAGAACCCATCCAGAGGCTAGGGACAAAATAATACATTCAATTCACATAGGACAGAATGGATATTTTCACATCCCTGTTCCCCTGTTCCAGGATGGTGGGGGAATTGAGGTCAGCTGGGGACCCCGATTTAACAGTGGAGGAAGGAGATGTAAGTTTCTCAATTTGGATAGTACTGAAGTGACGGAGCTTAACACCATCCCCTATTGGGTTGAACCATGTCTTCAGTGGTGGATGGTTTCTAGCTTTTGATTAAAAGGAAGCCTAAATGTTTCCCACCTTATCAGAAAAGAAGGAGGCCAGGGAGTCACTACTCTCAGCCGAAGGACATACGGAGGGTGCAACAGCTGTTAATGATATAAGGTGATTCAATGATCTGAAAGACTGCAGGATAGGAATTCTTGGAGGCAGAGATTTCCTTAGAATAATACTCTCAGCGTGACTGTTTAATTGACCTTAGAATTTATTCCAGAGATTGTCAAGCTAGTCACATTTCTTTTTAAGAGCCAGGAGTTCAGCAGAAAACCATGGAGATGACGGTTTACTTCTGTGGATGACTAGTTTTGTGATGGAAGCAGTCTAGTCTAATGCATCCCTGAGGCAGGCATCAAATTAACTGCTGGCTTTGTCGACACAGCTATCAATAGTCAGATAGTTGTTGCTAATGGGCCGGGTTAAGCCTCTTGGGAATCGCTTTCGACCATCTCCAGTCCATATAGAAAGGGGGAACAGAATTCCCTGATGTCCTAGCACAAGATATACTAATTGTAATCTTTAGATGATCTGACAAGACAAGTGGAATGGAGGGCAAAATTTCAGCACTGAGTCAGCCTGTAGTATGAATGGCATTCCTTTCGGTAAGTTAGAAAGTTAGCACCAGCAGAGCTGCTTTGTCGAATACAGCATTCATCCCAGGAAAGTCTCGGTTGGAGAGCTCCTCTGCCCCTTCTGAGTTAGTGCATTGCTTATGTAATCAAAGCAACACTGATGCAATGATATGTCTAAGTGTTACAAAATGTCTCAGTATGGGTAACACAAGCACTAGGATATCTTGTACTCTGTTCCTAGCCTTGGACAGAATGTTCTCATTATATGCAGATAAAGGCGACCTAAAACAACCAACTCGTAGAATAATATCATGCAAGCGAACTGAAAAATGTCACTGCTAGAAAGCGATGCAGCTAAAACATGGGTCCACGAGGGCATCACTACAACAGGCAGAATCCACATTTTATTGTGGGTAGTTTTACAAAGCAGGAACCCTGCCCAAGGACATAAAAGCGCTTCACCACAGACATATGTTGCACGTTTTTTTCAGCATGGGGAATTTTGCGGGATTGACAGGAGGCTGAGTCTAACCTCGGGCGAAGCTACATGGTTGGGGGATGCAGGCATAAGGCCACATAGACTCCTGCGAAATCTCAGCTTGTTTTGGGCTCCAGGTTCTCAGAGGACCATTAGCTGAGCCGGAGCCAGGCATCTGGCTCCAGTTTTCAGTGGCTCGCCCACCTCTAGAAGGCAGTGAACATTGCGCTAGATGAGTGTTCGTGTTTTGTCACAGGGACGTGGAGGGTAAACAAACCAACCCATGTTAACAAACAGCACATAATAGTGAGATTTAGGGTGTTACTGCTTAGAATCTCGCATTTGGTGTTTTTGAGACGCAGAAACTTTGAGAATAGGATTGGAAATATAATCACCAGTCACATAATGAACCACATAATCTTGGGAAGCACTGGGAGGGTATATATCTGTTAGAGATTCTGCAAGCGGATTCATGGGCTCTAATTGTTCTGCAAGTAAAAAATTGAAAATATGCACTGAACTGTGGCATATTACCTTCATGAACGGTTTTTGCAGCTCAGTCAAAAGGGACAGCTTGATTGACGCCTGCGGCCTACTTGTCAGATGAAGAAACGGCACTCATGCTGCAAGCTCGTGACATCAATGTATGGATCTGTTTGAAGATGCCTCGGATGCCATCCCCGCTGAAGTGTACGTTGTAATTTTTCTTCCCAGAACCAGAGCAAACGACCTAGTTAATTCTGCCACTACCCACACGTGGATTATTGAGCCTCCGGCTTCTGCCACCGGAGTCTCATTAAGATCAGCTGTGTGTACCACGTGCAGGAGTTCATTCAATATTTCAGTGCGTCCTGTTAAGGAGGAAGAAATTTAGGGCCACATGTGCAAAGCATTTTTCTAGTCGCAAACGGGTCGACTCACAGAATCTGCCGTCTGCGACTAGGAAAATGCTTTTTGGGATGTACAGAGCCCAAACTGCGATTTGGTAACTTGTTACCGAATCGCAATTTGGGTTTTGCGATTCGTTATTAGGAAGGGCGGGTTCAGGGCGTCCCTTCCTAATGCCAAATCTAAATGGTATGTATGATTGTTTTGTGACCGTGAATGCGGTTACAAAACAATCGCAATTAGCACACATTTCAAATTGGTGCTAACCCATTCGCAAAGGGGAAGGGATCCCTCCCCTTTGTAAATCCATGTGAAAACGTTTTTGAAGAGCAAGCAGTGGTCCCAGGGACCACGGCCTACTCTTCAAAAATGAAACTGAAAGTTTCATTTGTTTTCTTTTTAAATGCAGCCTGTTTTCCTTTAAGGGAAACGGGCTGCGTTTAAAAAAAAGATTGCTTTATTTAAAGGCAATCACAGACATGGTGGTCTGCTGACACCAGCAGGCCACCATCCCTGTGATTTTTGCAATTTCCGGTGAGTCACAAATTGCGACCTACCTCGTTAATAATAATGAGGCAGGTCTATTTGCGACCCACCAGGAATCGCAAAAGAAACTCAGTGGTGTTTCTTACATTTGGAGTTGCGATTCGCCTGGAATCTCAATGAGGGAATCGTAATTCCATATATATGTACATGTGGCCCTTAGATTCCAGTTATAGTGTGCGCCCAAGACTGGCCTCTTCCAATCATTGTGTTTAGCAACTAGGAAGGACTGCACCCGCTTCCAATTTATTTTTTGACTAAAAATCAACCATAAATGTGACTGAGTTCATCCATAGCTATGATCTATTCAGGAAGGACTGCACAGGCCCATACATGGTTTTACGCAGCCCTCCAGACATAATCGGTCTAGGAAAGGGGAACAAAGCCTTCGGAATTATGAGATGTGCAAAGTAATGTGCTAAGTCTGGCAGTAGCAGGCTCTTTGGCGTGCTTGTACTGTTTGGAGCTTTAGTGCTGGGAAATAAACTCTTTGCCCCCCCTTAATTGACACTGCATAGTACAAACAATTTTCTTTTTTAATTATGTTTTTATAGTGCTTCACTCTATCCTTCTGTTGTCCCTAGGCGCTGTAAAGAATAAGTGTAATGAATAATCATTTCACTCAGTGCTTAATTTGAGCTGGTGATTTCCGGTGCAGGGCACCGGCACCTATTTTTGAGGGCCCGTATTTTTCTGTCTCAAATATTTACTGCTAGCAAAA
The DNA here is from genome assembly GCF_031143425.1 of Pleurodeles waltl. Lineage (NCBI taxonomy): Eukaryota > Metazoa > Chordata > Amphibia > Caudata > Salamandridae > Pleurodeles > Pleurodeles waltl. The sequence goes on along the minus strand of NC_090450.1, from coordinate 737,416,137 downwards.
GACAAATATGGGAAACACGAGGAAGAGAAAAAAGCTTCACAAAGGTAGAAAACAAAAAGCTGCAAGAGTGAGCTGAAGGGGCAGAGAGTGGCTTTAAATGGATTGGAGCCCTGAGATGTCTTCAGGATTGTGCAGTCTCAGTATTCCATACTTGCACATTTAATTGCAACAGCCTCATGTTTGTTTTTGTTTACAAATTAGGGACTGATTTCACTAGCACACAATGTGCAATGTCTAGCATTAACAAGTGCTTTTGCACTGAAGTTTGGAGCTTTAGTGCTGGGAAATAAACTCTGTGTCTACCCTTAATTGAATTCTGAATATAAGAAATTGAATTTCTGGTTGGCAGAGGTATGCACCCTGTCCAAACAGGAACCACAATCCTAGTCAGGTTAAATCAGATACACACAAGGTTAACCTGTGCTCACCCCCTGGTAGCTTGGCACAGAGCAGTCAGGCTTAACGTAAGAGGCAATGTGTAAAGTATTAGTGCAACACTTCAAACATAAAACAGTGAAAGCATCGCACAAAAACACACTACACCTAGTTAAAAAAATATAACTTATTTTTATGAGGAAAACAAGACCAAGCTGACACTAAATCCAATAAGCAAAAGTTGAGATAAGAATTTCTAAAGCATAAAATGCAATATCTGGTCACGCTAGGCTGGGGTAAACCCAAAAGTTCAAGCTGATGGTGTTGGAGCGCAGGTCGGATACGTTCTCAAGTAAGGTCCACTGAAGTTTTACCTTCTCAGAATTGAGCCAAGAGTCCTGTTCGCAGGGAAGAAGTTCCCCGGGACAGCACTGCTGGCGGTGGTCCAAGAGTGCGAACAGTCAGCCATGCATTGTGGACATGCGCACTGGAGCCTCACAGTTGCGAGTGGCCATGTTTGCTGTGCAAAAAGATGAACTTGCAGCAGCTTGCGCTGATTCTTTGTGCAAGAGGAGATGTTCCGGCGTGAGTGGGCCCTTTCACAGTTGCGAGGAGCCGAGAAGTTGGATTTCAGGTGCCACATACCACTTTAAGCTCCCAGGATTGGAGGTGCCCCTATTGGAGGTTTGGCGTGGGCTGAAGACGGGCCTAGGACAGTGGCAGCTGGTGAAGTTTGTAAGTAATAAGGCTGGGCTTGGTTTGGGGGTGGTATGCATGTTAGAGGTGCACAACACTTTTTGGGAGGCTATTTCCTGTGTAAATCTTATTTAAAAATGGGCTAAAATAATAAATTTTTCATCCCATTTTTTTAAAATAAAGAAACAAAAAGCAATAGCTTTCATAGGCTCTTGTACAAGAATTCTCAAAATATTTTGTACAATACCTGGCTTGCTAGGCAAGCCGAGCTTCCTTCTTTAGCAATATGTGCAGCACTCAAGATGTTTTGGGGTTGGTATCTCACTAACAACATGTTTGGAAAATTAGTTCTCTTATCTCAACATGAATACATATCTCACTGATATATTGAGGATAATAGGAACAGGATAAGTAGGGGTTATTAATCACAATTTTAATGATGTTGCATAAATAGGTCGAAGCTGTCTATAGAGCTAGTCCATGCTAGAGATAAAATATTTTTTCAGGTTGAACTACATAGTCATGGCCTACGTATTCCAAAAAGTAATATTTTGGTTAGTTTTCACATATTCAAACTCAAGATCATGCACAAAGGCAGCTTACAAAAACTAAAAATACCTGGAAAGATGCAGAGATAAAATATATCCATGCAACACATAAAGGGGGTCATTCTGACCCCGGCGGGCGGCAGGAGCCGCCCGCCTGGAGGGAGCCGCCATATGGCCGCTCCGCGGTCGAAAGACCGCGGAGGCCATTCTGGCTTTCCCGCTGGGCTGGCGGGCGACCGCCAGAAGGCCGCCCGCCAGCCCAGCGGGAAACCCCTCCCCACGAGGAAGCCGGCTCCGAATGGAGCCGGCGGAGTGGGAAGGTGCGACGGGTGCAGTTGCACCCGTCGCGAATTTCAGTGCCTGCTGAGCAGACACTGAAATTCTTTGTGGGGCCCTCTTACGGGGGCCCCTGCAGTGCCCATGCCATTGGCATGGGCACTGCAGGGGCCCCCAGGGGCCCCACGACACCCCATACCGCCATCCTGTTCCTGGCGGGCGAACCGCCAGGAACAGGATGGCGGTATGGGGTGTCGGAATCCCCATGGCGGCGCAGCAATCAGGGCATCGGAAAACCGGCGGGAGACCGCCGGTTTTCCTGTTCTGACCGCGGCCAAACCGCCGCGGTCAGAATGCCCTGCGGGGCACCGCCAGCCTGTTGGCGGTGCTCCCGCATCCCCGGCCCCGGCGGTCCTTGACCCCCAAAATGTTTTCCCCACCTTTATGCATGTCTATTTCTTTTTCTGAATCGTCTGATCAAAGGCAAGTACACAAGAGGGTAAATCTTCATATGATATAACTGGCTACAGATAGAAGAAATAATAATTTGAAGAAAAAAAAATCTTTATAAAGTCAACCAAACTTCGAACAGGTAAGGTTTACAGTTGAAAAACAAAAAGTAAATACAGATCACCCAAAAGCCAGGTGGCCAACGAGTAATGTAGAATACTTAAAACATATTTACATTTAAACAACCAAGTATGGTTAAATGCTTTCGAAAATAATTTTCTTGAAAAAGATGACCAAAATCTTTGTATAGAGAAGGTTTAATCGTTCAAAAGGTATATTTTTTATACTTTAATGTTAAATGCTTTGTACATTTCTGACAAGGACTTAGGTTAACCAGTACTTTAGAGAACTTATATAAATAATGAAATCAAATATGGATTGGTGCAAAGAAGAAATAATACTGTCTCCAAATTGTTTACCCATTTATATTATCTGACACCCAGGAAGACATCACAAAATCTTACTAGTAGAGATAATTCTATGTGTGCCAACATACAAACAAAAATTGTTACATCATCATTTATTAATTATAAATGAGCCATCATCCAGATGCCTTGCATGAAAATGTAAGTGCACCCTTCTATAACTGCAGATAGAATTAGAATTAAATTCTGCTAAACAAATGCACTTGATAAACATGAAGTGCTGCCACCTGTCTATAATTGTTTAAACTTTTTTACTTTGGTGTTGAGAAATCAAGTTTGAGGTAATTTGTCATGTGTAGGTCTAAAGATATCCAGTGGTCTCAAATAATCTAGTCTCCTCTTATGTGGGGAAGGATATTAAGACATGTCCAATCAGTAATTGTTGGAAAGTGGATTATTGGTAAGGACAGGTAAGTACCTACACTTAGCAATACGCCACTAACCCCCAATAGGCCCAGTTAGGTCTCAATAAATTAATCCCAGCTCAACCCTTGGTAGCTTGGCAATGAGCGGCAAGGCTTAACTTAGGAGACGGATGTGTAAAGCATTCAAAATCATAAAACTGTGAATAAGTAAAACACAAAACACCATAAAAATCCAACACCAGTTAATAACAATAGATTATATTTTTGTCTTTAAAAATGACACCAGAATGATTAAAATCAGAAAAAGGGAACTGGAGAATTCATGTATTCTAGCTCATAGAAACTAAAAGTGCCAATCTGGTCATCTGGTTGCACTCGACCGGAGCAAAATCAAAATTGGAGGCCATCTGCGATGAAGCTCTGCACGGCTACAGCAAGCGGGAGGCCTCAGTCAAAAGTTTACCTTCGGACTTAGTCTTTTTCCTGAAGATTTTCTTCAGTGGGACAAAGCCACCAATCCAATCCGACCTTCCTGGAGCACTCATTAGATACGCGTTGCAGGAGACCTGCGTGAAGAATTCAACCTTCGGACTTAGATGATTTTTCAGGACGGAAATCTTCATCCGGGCCGAAGCTGAATTTGGATCCGACGTCCCTGGAGACCTTGTTGGATACACTGCACGGGAAGTCCCGGTCAACTTTGTACATTCGGACTTTGTCACTTTTTTTCAGTTTTTTCTCTCCGACATCAGAAGACCCTCCACAGCAAGCCGATTTCGAGCCGATGTCATCGGATTGCCTTTCCAGGATTCCCCGGTAGAATCCTGGAAGTCTGGGGCTCTGGAGCTTTTCAGTGGGACGAACCTGCAAGTCAGGCCGCGTCACGGTTGAGGTAAGCCGGCTTGACTCACGACGTTGGGGAGATTCTATTAAGGAGTTTCTTTCCAAAAGTTCTCCAAACTTCAGTCCACAATTCACCCCAAGGTTCCAGAAGCCCTGAGTTCCTCCTTGAGGGTTAGGGCTCCAACTCATAGAATGCACCTGGCTCAAACTCCAAAATGACAACTGGACAGTGGTCAGCTTGTCAGTTTGTTCAGGATTTGATGCAGGGGACTCTGGTAGCAAACAGGGAGTCCCTTCTTGAACCAGTTGAAGCCAGGCAAAGTTCTTTTAGTGGTGAAGCCCAAGTGTGTAACTTATGCAGACCTTCAGAGTGCAGTGTCCAGGTGCAGGTCAAGGGTCCAGCAGGGCAGTCCTTCTTCTTCTGACATTGTTCCTTGTAGGGATCTGAGGTGTTGGAGCAGCTCTGCCAAATGTATCCTTGCTCCTGGGGTGGAAAGCGGGTGTGGGGGGGGCAACTGTCCAATCACAGGCAGGTCTGCAGCCTCTTGGATCATCACTTCCTGGGAAGTATGGCAAAAATCAATCCGAGGAAGCAACATTCTTTAAAAATCTAAAATGTCAGAATCTGAATTTTGGAGGTTTTTTCTGGCTGAGTCCATCCACTGGTGTGGCTAAGTTCTCTTAACACACCCCTCTCCAGCCCTCTCCCTAATCCAATCAGGGGGGCACCTGGCTGTCTGGGTTTGCAGGAAATGGGGGAGGTCCTTAGCTGCTCCAAATGTCTTTCCCTCATTTGAAGACCAGTTTGGCTGCCCTCCCCATTCTGTTTCACCATCTGCTGAGGCATACCTCCTCCCCCAAGGCACTTCCTTTGTCTTTAGCCCAGGCCACTTCATACCTCATCAAAGCAGCCTGGCCAGGCTGCCAAAGGCTGGCCAATCAGAGAGGGGCACTACAGAACTGAAATTGGCCACATTCAGGTAGAGTTCTAAAACTCCTTCCCTGGACTAGTTATCTTAAATTGAACAATGCAAAGTTGTTGGATTTATTATAAAAATAGACTTGATACCAAATGTGAAATGTCTAGCTCCCTTTGAGACTTTATTAATTAAAATAAACTCTCCTCATTTTAGCCTAGGGAGCCCATTCACTACAATGAGGAAAAACACATTTGGCTATTTTTCCTCACAAGGGCATATAAACCATCTTTTATAAGGTCCCTCCTTATAGTTACATTGCACCCAACCCTGGGGGCACCTAGGGCACACTTAGGGGTGACTTGTATGAAAAAAGAAGGTACATTAAGACTGCGGAAGTACTTTTAATCCCAAAGTTGAATTTGCTTGTAACTTTAATTTAAAAGCAGCCAGCAAAGCAGACCTACCTTTAAAATGACACTGGGACTTCATAAGTGCACCTAGGGGTGCACTACATATGCTGGGTTCCCTGAACCTACATGCCCTACCATACACTAGGGACGTGTAGGTAGGTTGATACTGTCAATCATAATTAGCCTAATTTGCATAGTCATTTTAATCAGAGCACAGGCCCTGGGACTGTTCAGCAGTGCCTAGGGCACCATCATAGTCAGGAAAACATCAGCAGAAAGTGAAAAATGGGGGCAAAACATTAGGGGGGTTCTGCAATCAGCTCAGTTTTCCCGCACAATCCCACCCGCCAGCCAATACACCCAGGAGAGACTCAACCCAACTCTGGGAAAGTCTTCCTGCCTTGTAAGGCGAGGAAGACAGTGAGGAAAATTGGCTGTCCTTTTTGGAGGGCCTACGCTGCCTTACATCCTCCTGTCATGGTCCCTCCCTCTGGGAAGTGAACCCATCCCAACAGTAAAAGGATCCATTGTAAACTGCAACTTCCCTCTGGTGGGTGGGGTCTCCCTCCTCTCTCTCTGCCAACTTGGGTATTGAGGTGCCCACATCCGCTTTCCCTAACTTTGGTAGGGAAACACCTAGTTTACCCATTGAGGTCACCCAACACTTGAACAACACCACTGTTAGAAATGGGGTTTCTGGTTGGCTGGAGTATGTACTTAAGCCAGGCAGAGCCCACCCACTTTAGTCAGGGCAAGAGAATTACACGTCCAAGATAACCCCTGCTCATCCCCTTGGTAGCTTGGCACGAGCAGTCAGGCCTAACCCGGAGGCAATGTGCAAAGCGTTTGCGCAACACACACAACCCACGTGACTCACTATCCCTACCACAAAGGAAACACAACACCAAGTTATATTAAAATATACTGTATTGTACACAACACAATTATTAGACAAAACATCACATATCAGTAATATCCTGCTACCTTAGCAGTTGTCAGAACGTTACACATTAGTTACTCTGCAAAACTAGCAGTAGTCACATATAACACACAGGTTACTTGGGCCCATATTTATACTTTTTTAGTGCCGCTTTTGTGTCGTTTTTCGATGCAAAAGCGGCACAAAGTTACAAAATACAATTTTATTTTGTAACTTTGTGCCGCTTTTGCGTCAAAAAATGACAAAATGCGGCACAAAAAAGGTATAAATATGGGCCTTAGTATTCTGCAACATAAGCAGTGGTCAGGAAACGTTATTACACCCAAGCACTTGTCAAAAGAATATCATAAACGCTCATATTAGGAACATTATAAAACTTATGGCAAGTCAGAAAAACATAGTAGCATATTATGCCCATAAAAGGAACATTTGCATACACATATGAAACTTCATCAAACAGGTAGGCAACATATAAATCAATAAAGTCTTTAAAAATAACTTATGTTGTATAAATGGTCTCTTAGCAGTACCTGGTTTAAGAAAAAGGCACCTCAGTGCCAAGAGAACAAAAAAGGGGTCCGGGGCTCCTTTGCACCAAACGCCGGCATCCTGAGAGTTTTGGGGTAGAAGGGGTGGCTTGCCCCTCCTGGGGCCCACGATCTCAGGGGGGCCCCCTGAGGCACCACCGGCCCTCAGGAGGGGGGACCAAAGTCAACCAATAATTCAAGAAGGAGGGGGGTGCCACGCACCTCCTACGTTTTAATAACAGGCCCCTCCTGGGGCCCGCGATCTCTGGGGGGACCCCACTGGACTTCACTGGCCCTCCAATAAGGGGGAGGCAACACAATGGCACCGACCCACAAGAGTCCACAAAAATGGGACCGGCGGCACGGGGGGCCTCCAGTGAGACTTCCGCCCCACCCGCAGTCCTCAGGAATGGCTTCGGGCTCCGGCGGGGTAGGGGAGGCTTTCTTCTCCCCCTTGCCCTTCCAAATAAGGAGACAGGGGCCCGGTGGGGCGGGGGAGCCTCCGATCTGGCCTCCTTCCCGCCTGACATCTGAAGCAACACGCTGCCGTGCCTGTGCCACGGGGGTGCTCCGCGGAGTGCGCTTCACCCCGAGGGTACGATAGGATTGCGCTCGCTTCAATCTTCTTCCTTCATTAGTTTCCTCGTGCCCTGGGGGCACAAAAGACCAGCACGACTCCGGCGCTGCCCCAATCACAGCCCGGTGATTTCTCCCCAACACTAGCGCTTCACAAAGCGCTTTATATTTGTGCTGAGCCCTTGGTCGCAGCGGTTTTTCTGGGCTGCAAGGAGTGCTTTTAAAGTGCTAAAAGAATAAAAGGAGCAGCACTTTCCCAGGCGCTATTTTTGCCCAGGATTGAAGCACTCCTCGTGCTTCACAAGGTTGCAGGAGTCAGGAGGACAGCACCCTGCCCCTGGGGAGCAGAGTCTAAGGGAAAGGCCCACAGGTGGAGGGGCCCAGCAACAGGCCAGCGCAAAGAGGATGCAAGCAAGTGGCAAGTCCTTACAGTGACCCAGCAGGTCACAGGTCAGCCCAGCAGCAGCAGGTTATGGCGGGTCCTGGTGAGTCCTTCCAGCCTTCTGTGTCCATTTCCAAAATGTCTCTAAGAGTTTCCAAAGTGTGGGGAAAACTCCCCTGTACTTATACTCAATCCTTACAGTGTTTTACAATGAAAGGGGAGAGGAGGTTCCAACCAGTTACAACTGGTTCTGGGAGTGCCCCCTCTCTCCTCCAGCACAGGCTCCATACATCAGTTGGGGGTAAACAATCCTATTGTGTGAGGCCTGGGCACAGCCTTTACAAATGTAGGTGTGCCCCGCTCTCTCCCTTCTCTCAACCCAGGAAGATTATTCAGCATGCAGATGCACCTCTGTGACACCTCCACCCTCCCTGTGTAAAGGCTGTCTGAAAAGTATGCACAAAGCCCCAACTGTCACTCTGCACAGACGTGGATTGGAGTCAACCTGCAAAACACCAGAGTCATAAGCACAGAGAAACATGCACTTTCTAGAAGTGGCATTCCTGTAATAGTAATAAAAAATACACCTACACCAGTAGGCAGCATTTATTATCACCATTACAACCATACCAAGCATGCCTACGCTACCCCTCATAAATCAGACAGTACCCCTTACACATAAGGCAGGGGATTTCTAATGGTTTGGTGGTGACCTCACCTGTGGCTATCCTGACTCTCCTTGTCTCTCCTGGGACATTCATGTCTGGGGTCAACAGCCGATCACTCACTATAGTGTGACTGGCACATGGGTCTGTCAGGCCGTTGGCGGACATCCCAATCACCTGAATGGGTAAGAGTGTCTACTCCAACCCTCAGGGATCACTAGCTTACCATCTGGAATCCCTTCTCTGTCACTGATAGGAAGCTACCCCACCCCTCTTCCCCTCCACAGGTTCCCCCCACCCCCTTCCTCTCCAGACCCCCCTTCATACACTCCCCTCCCTTCACACATGCATACACACACCCATTCCAACATTCATCCACGCATGCATACATCCATTCACACACACATCCACACACTTACATATATACACGCTGACATGCATTCACACAACATACACGCATTCGCATCCCCAAACAAGCACACACATACAAACGCAACACACACCCGCATACACGCACGCACAGACATAAACACCCCCCCCACACATGCACACAACACCCCTCACCCCTCTCCCCTGTTGGAACACCCACTTACCTGGATCCAGGGGTCCTCTGGAAGGAGACAGGATGAGGTGCTGCTGCCAGCAGCAGCATCTGCCAACAGAACACCGCCAGGCCATATTCATTCTCATAATACGTCCGGCAGCTGTCTACTGGTGTGGCGCTGCTGCTGGCAGCAGCGTCACCTTACCGCCATCCGCTGGCATGGCCACAGCCGGATTTCCACCATCCTTCTGGTGGAAATCTGACTGTGGTCATGGATCGATGAATGGCTGGTAGCCGCGGCGACGGTCTTTTGGTGGCCGTAGCTGCAGTGGTAGGCGGTAGGCGGTATATATCGCCATGGTCCTAATGAGGGTCTTAATGTTTTATAGAGCATAGAAACTGAAAGCGCCAATCTGGTCATCTGGTCGCACTCGAATGGGGCAAAGTCAAAATTTGAGGCCGACTGCGATGGAGCCCTGCTCGGCTGCAGCAAGTGGGAGGCCTCGGTCAAAAGTTTACCTGCGGACTTAGGAGGTTATTAAGAGTTTGGCAGGCAGCGGAGGCCGCCCACCAAACTCTTCCTGCCATCTGACCACCTGTGCGGCCTGAACCATGCCGGCCCTAATAGGACCTCACCGCAGGGTCGGCGTGCAGAAACGTAATTTGGGCAGTGGAATGGGCGATTGGGCTGTACCTGGAGGCCCCTGCACTGCCCAAGTGCATGGGCAGTGCAAGGTCCCCAGGGGCCCTCCCAGTCCCCCATTCCGCCAACCTTTCCATGTCGGGGTGAACCCCCATGGAAAGGCGTGCGGATGGGGACTCCTAATCCCAGGGTGGTGCTGCAAGTAGAGCTGCCCTGGAGGATGTGAATCCACTGGGACCGCCAGGCTGCCGAATTGCGTTAGCCTGGGGGTGTTGGTGGTCTGAGCGTGGTGACTCCGCCACAGTCATATTGTGGTGGTCCCACCACCAGCCTATTGGCGGTGGGGCCGCCACTGCGAGTCTGGTGGCCATGCGACCACCTGACTCATAATGACCCCCTTTGTCTTTTTCTTGAAGATTTTCTTCAGCAGGACGAACTCACCAATACGATCCGACCTCCCTGGTGCCCTTTTCGGATATGTGTCGTAGGAGACCTCAGTGAAGAATTCTACCTTCGGACTTAGACAATTTTTCAGGACGGAAATCTTTATCCCGGCCGAAGTTGTGTTGCATAGGCTTTCATTATCCTAATGAGGCTACTGGATTCGAGTGGCAGAATCACCTGAATTGTGGGGAACTGAGTCCAATCCCACACCATGTGATAACTGTCAGCCTAATCCGGGTTTTCTAGTAACTCCTCATCTCTGTCCAAGAGTGGGGATGATTATGGCAACCATGCGCATGACAGGAATGACGCCTCAGGGGGATCGTGGTCGATCAGATCTCATCCTTTTCTCTCAGTTACATTATTCTCACATATGAAAAGACAAACAGAGGCAGAAAATGGTTCAGTAAGGAATACTGAATTCACTGCATCTTAGATAAAATGGCATGTATTGCAATAACTAGAATGATAAAACACGCTAGATAAAACACGCTTGAAGCAAAATGGTGACAAGATGAGTGAAACACAGAAAAACACCCACCACACTTTCAATATGCGTAATGTATGTGGTTCCTACCTAAGCTATGTTAGAGCACAGCGTGATAAACCCTAATCAGCCCTTCAGGTTTCCCCCCTGGGAATACATCATCCCCCATACCTGAACAAGATAGTGGGTTGTCTAGAAAGACACAATCCCCATTTAGGCCAGAGATCCACTAGTCTAAGCAAGCAGCTGTAGCGAAGGCAATCAGCAATCAGCATGCAGTTGTGGTCATCTGACTGGAATCTCCCTCTAACATGTATGGAACAGAGAAGTGTTTTTATATTAAAACAGCTGATGTTCTGAGAAAATGTCTCCACATAAGGATGTGTATGTTTTTGTGAATGTTGGAGACACAGCGTACCACTTTGCCGGCAACTCTATCTGGCTGCAGCCTTGAGGAAAGCACAAAGTGAAAAAAAATTCTTGCTAGGAATGTAATGCGTCCCTAGGCGAAAGAACAACTACTCAAAGAAATAAAACAGCACCGCCAATGTGGCCTATGCTAGAAAAATAAAATGAAGCTAAATAAAATGTAACTGGGCTAAAGTGCACAACGGCAGGTCTAGTTGCTAAAATAATGTGTCTAAAAGCATGGCTAAAACGGCTATACAACACCCTCCCCTTGCCAGTTCAAAGGTGGTTAAAAGCCTAAAATTAAAACATAAAACCTGTTTATAAAAGCATATATACATAACTGTCAATAATGACAAGTCAAAAGACACTTGAGCATGTGGAATATAAAAAGGGAAATTTAAACCATCAGCAGTGCCACTAATAGAACTAAATTTAAAAGTCAGTGTCATTTTTAAAATAGCCAATTACATCCGGGACAATTGAAGCCAGGAAATGTTCCACTTCATCAGGTGATAAGGTAACCAAGTCATTTCCAAGGAAAACCAAGGATCACTCAAGGTCCAAAGCCTGAACTCCAGCTGAGGCAGCAGCATTCCGTGTTGTGCCCAATGTTCAGTCAATAGCTGCATGATCCACGAAGGGCAACTCATAGACAGCTTCCCATGGCAAACGCACCCTCAATGCGCATGTCTGGCAATGAGCCCTTAGCAAAAACATCAACAAATCAGCGTCCAGTGGGAGTAAACGTCGCGTAGAAAGACAAACTTTCAGTGCACATTTTAAAAGCCACCAGAGGCGTCCAAACACAGGCTGCACACAATCCAAAACCAGTCTGAATGACAGAGACCAGTTGCACTCCATCTCTTCCAGTAGTGGTGCTTCGAAATACAGCATCATGCGTTCACGAAACAATTGTACTGGTGTAAGCGCTTTCAGTCCTCCTTGTTGTGAAGGGACAACCATTGCAAATAAAAAATAGCAAGATGCCACCTATTATAGCCAAAGTAATCAGAAATCCTTTCTAGATTGTCTTAGAAGGGCCTTTAAATACAGTCGCACTTTTCAAGTGTGCTTCCATTGCACTGTCTATACTGGACACAAAATCAACCAGGCCTCTGAAGACACACAGATTTAGTGAGCCTTTTGTGTCATCATGGTCCCGCAATGCCAATTCAAGGGCTCCACAAAATTTCACACAGTCAATCAATTTTGATCATATATAATGGTTTTAATCAACCTCCTCCTTATGTTTGATTACTCCCTTGTGGTAGGCTTCACTTAACTGCAGGGCACTGTTTGATTTTCCAGACAAAGATGACTTTAACACATTGGGCAAGTTGGATTCACTGGAATCAAGTCTCTTTATTTTTTCAGCCAGATGTTTTAGGTCAGTAACTCCTGTTTTAATCCAGCTAACTTCACCCCCAAAGAGGAAGTAGGTAGAAACAGAACAAGGCATTTTTTAGAAGTGCTGGCAGTAAGTCATTCCATTTTTATCAAATCCCATTCTTATAAACCTGCATGTGTAACCCTTTCACTGGTCTTTTGCAGAATACTAAATGTTAATAAATGTTAATATTGGGTTTATCTGGTCCCAATGCCTTCACCCGAAGTTTATCTTTGTGTGTCAGTTCTAAAAATGGTTTTGTGAGTAAACTATAAGACAAAGAATATAAATACACTGTTCCAAAATAGGAGAAAAGAAAATGAACAGAGAGAAGTCCTAAACTTAGGAGCAAGAGTCCTCACACACCCAACTGGGTGCTATAATTCATCATCGGGTCTGCTCCTCGTCAGAACGGCACTGCAATGTCTGATGGGCACCCCCCGAAGGGGGGATCTTTGCCAGAGATCATTTATCGATGATGCCAAGACCCCTAGAGTGGACTTGGAAGAGAGAAGAAGGAGAGAACTGCAAAACAAAACTAAAATTGGATCAAGACCCAAACCTCAGGGTAACAATTTTATTAATCCACGGTGGGTAATGGCCAAGTTGAAAAAGATTAGGAGTGTGGAAATGAAGTAATGATCAATCACTCTCTATTGAATTTGTAGAAAAATGGGAGGCAAGGAACTACCAGGCCATCCCTTGTAAAGGGTCAACATGTTTTGCATCTAAGTGGTCCATCTGGATCCAGTGACGCTTCTTCAGGACCAAAAAGATGAAAACTTCTCCTTTTATACAACAAATAGACTCCTATAATCTGACACTATCAGTTCTAATGTCTGCAGTCACTTACATTAGTCAAGTGCGTCTCAAGCTTGTTATTTCTAAAGATTAACCATCCCCATTAAGGAACAGGCTTCATGGGGAAACATAGGCTTGAAGACAGGCGCAAATATTCTAATAGTCTGAAATGCTCCTGGTCCTCCGCTGGGTAACCTACCCCTTGCCGCGCTCCTGTAATTGTTGTAATCCCGGATTGTTACGGGAGCGCGGCCAGGGTAATAGTTATTTGTGGCAACCTAAACCTGACACTCTGACTCCTCAGGGAAGACGTGGAAACAGATCATAATAGTTTCACCTGGTTACTCACTCATTCCAAAGCAAGAGACGCAAACTAGATTTCAATGCATTTACTGAAGCAATTGCATCCTAGTGTAAAAGTTATGAGCTGTGATAATAAGGCAGATGAAACATAATACAGTGATCATCATTACAACAAGTGTAAAGAGGATTGAAAACCCCACCATTTTGTATGGTTCTGGAATACCTAATATCTATGTCTGAAAGCTTAGTGGTGATAACCCATCTGCCTGCCCTGATCTAAGGGAGGCACTCCGACCTCATACCTGAATTGGAAAGCAGGGGTCTGCATGTTGTCGTGATGGCAATCCTCTCTGGAAGCTGAAGGGTTAGCATCAGGATCAGTAAAGCTGGCTGCAGTATGATGTATGTCCCAGGCAGTCTTGACTGGAATGCCCTCCTTAGACCTATGTGTCCTTCATATAATAAACCACACACAGTTTGTAGAAGTAGTCCTTATATAGTGATGCATCTAGAGGATAGAAACTGGCTCCTGGGCTGTCAGTGTAAGCTGGCATATCATGTACCAAATGTAACAGCCTTGGAGAAGGCACAGAGTGCCTGTTGTACAAAAGGCTGTTAGAAGTGTGCAAACTATCTTCCTAGAAGGAGACAGCTAATTAAAAATATAAAACAAAACAATGCACTAAAACAGGCTCAGCTAAAAAAATGAAAACAAATAAAAAACATATGCGTGTGTTAAAGGTGCAGACTGTGAAACTAACTGAAACCTAGGTGTCCAACCCAGCACTAAAAGCCCACTACAACTGTGAGAGAGCCATCTCTTTTGCCCTGATCACCCCCAATTTTCAGCTGGCACTGGTGGTTACTGACTCTGACTGTGCCCTGGGCTCTGCTAACCAGTCCAATTGCCAGTGATTTATTTAAAAGGTATATGCAAATTAGGCATAGTTATAGTTGGCTCTGACAACCTACCTGTAAGTCTCTAGTGTATGGTAAGGCATGTAGGGTTAGAGGGCCCAGTGGATTTGATGCACTTAGGTGTGCACTGCTGTGGTGCCTGTTGTCATTTTAAAGGCAGCCCTGCTTTGCAGGCTGCTTTTAAATGTAAATGATATGCAAAATCAACTTTGGAATTAAAGGTACTTCCAAAGTCTTAAACAACCTTATTTTAACATATAGGTCACTCCTACACTCTCCACTATGTGCCTTATTATAAAATATGGTTTATGGGCCCTGATGAGAGAAAAACTGCCAACTTCCCTTTTCCTCATCATAGTACATTATCTCCATTGGTAAACAAGAGAATACTTTATTAAAGTGTAACTATTGATAGGAATGAGCTAAAAATATCATGCAAAGACTTAAAATGATAGTTAGAAAAAATCCAACAACTTGCACTGTTAGATTTATTATACATATCACAGAAGAGAAGTTATAGACCTTGCTTTTCTGATGAGCCAAAATCCAGCCTTCCAGCAGGCTTTCTCTGATTGGCCAGCCTCTGCCAGGCTGCGCAAGGTGTCTTAATGAGGTGTGCAGGGGCCTATAATGAGACAAAAGGACATCTGGTAGGTGGAGATCTGCAAGTTGCAGAGCAAAAGGCAGGAAGGGGGCTGGGTAGCCAAACTTGTCTTCAAAGAGGGAATGACAGTTAGGACAGGGCACACGCTCACCCCCACTTCTTGCACCCCTAGCCAGATAGGAACCTGAGTAATTGAATTAGCAGAGGGGCTGGAAGGGGAGTGTTAAGGAAACTTAGGCAGAACAGTGGGACGGCTTAGCCAGATCTTAACCTCCAGGAGAGTTTCTCCATTTTGGATTTTGAAAGAATAATGCCTTTCTGGGTGAAAAAGATGCCATACTTTGGAGGAAGATGTCATACTTCTGGGTGTCACCCTGCACCCCATTGGTCAGGTGTGCCCCCTGCTTGTCACCCAGGAATACTAGATAAATATGGGATAGTTGCCCTGCAACTCCAATCCCTGCCTGAAACTACAAGGAGATGAAGGATCACCCTGCTGGAACCCTAATCTGCACCCCAAACGACTGCTCTCTGGATGACTGCTACTGCTGCACTCTGTGGAACCACAGCCCTAACGACTTTGCCTTGCTTCAAGAAGTGAAGGAGCGGACTCCCTGAAAGCAACAGGTAAACAGAGCTCCACTTCCACCATTTCCATCAAGAAGAACTTAGCTGGACAGCCTCCAGTTACCTTTGAAGGAACTGGCCAGGTGCAATTTGGGAATCGTAGTCTCAACATCCCAAGGACCATCTCAGAGCTTCGAGACCCTTGGACATTTGTTGTGGACCCTTGGAGATCCAAAGGAGAACTTCTGCAAGAAGATCCAGAAGTTTGGAGGCAATTGGAGAAACTTTTGTAAAAAGCTCCTTAAGGTGACCGACCCGTCGACAAGAGTCAAGCCGCCGATCTCAAACCGCACCCAGCCTGAAATACAGGTTTGCCCCACTGAAGCTCCAGAGCTTTCTATTGTTGACAAGACTTTCAGGAGCTGATGAGGCATCCCGTTGGACCAAGAAGCTGCCATCGACTCAAAGCTTGCCCTGCAGAGGAGTTTTGCCCGATGACGAGAGAAAAAGCTATTAAAACCTGACTAAATCTTTGACCGAGGCATCCCCTCTATGTATCCAATGTGGGCTCCATCACGGTTGGCCTCAAACTTTGACTTGGTCCTGGTCAAGCTCGAACAGATGTCCCAAGTCGGTGCTATTGGCTTTTAAGTGCTAGAAAGCACATTTAAAAAAAATGTAATCTGTAAAAATTCAAATCTCTGGTTTCCTACATTGGATTTTTGTCGTTTTGGTGTCATTTTACTCATACAAATATTTCCCTATTTTATAAATGGGAGTTGGATTTTTGTTGTGTGTTGTGCTTTACTTATTTAATGTATTGATTTTTTTTAATGTTTTACGCACCTTTCACCTAAGTTAAACCTGCCTGCTTGTTGTCAGCTACCAAGGGTTGAGCAAGGGATCTTTTTATTGAGACCATGACCGGACCTTATATTATTGTTGTGACTTTATTACTAGTGGTGGATAGCTACCATTCCCTACTAATAAACCACCTTCCAACATTTTGTGTTCAGCGCTGAAGGTAGTACTCATGTTTAACCATACCATACAGTAATTAAGTGAAGATCTTTGCAAATCCAGTAACTTGACTTCGAAAACAAATTGTATTTTTTTATTTTTTATTTGGACTAAACTGTTTTAAATTAATTTTTATTTTTTCTAAATTGCTCTATTTCTGATTTGCAAAGTTTTTTTGTTGTGAACTAAAACTAGGGATACCATGGAGATTGATCTGGCTAACCTGACCAATCTCATAGTAGCTGAGCTTAGGGGACAGTGCAGGCCTAAGGGGCTACCTAATGCTAATAAGATCAGATAGTCAGAACTGATTAAGACCTGGGTACAGACTGATCCAGACAATGAAGGGGAGGGGGAGGAAGACCCCTTCAATGACCTCCAGAAGAAGGATGATGACAACATGTCCTTCACTTCTAGTACTATGTTCATACTTTCAGCTAGGGAAGGGAGGGGAGGCTCCCCCACAGAGCAACCAGAGCTGTCCCTTGAGGAGAGACAGCTTCAGGCTCAGTTAGAATCCATAGTTATAGAGAAGGAGAAGCTGGAACTAGCCAAGAAAAAGTGGGCAAGGTAGGAAGAGAGAGGAACTTGTGGCAGCGACAATGAGGAAGACGCTGAGATGTCCAAGGGTAGTAGGTTTGACCCCAGGCTTCTCAAGGGAATAGCTCCCATGCATGTAGAGCTGGGTGACATTGACAAACAGCTGACTGCATTTGAAATGGCCCTTAAGATGAAGAAGGGTCCACTCTAAGTATTGGGGTTCACTCCTGTGGGAGTTGATCTCAGTACTTGGGAGGGAGAGCTTCCTGTCCCCAGAGGGGGATGAGGATGAATCCTGCCCACACATGAGGGAATGTCTAGTCAGAAAATGTGGTCTTACCCCAGACCAATACATGGAAAGTTCAGAATTTCAGGGACACCCAGAAAGTAAACACACAGTCCAGGGTGGATATTTTAGATGTCTCAGTGAAGGCACTAGAGGGCTGGATTAAAGGTAACTAGGTGAGTACTTATGAGGGGATGTACATTTTAATTCTCAAAGAGAACATTCTGACTCATTGTGTACCAGAGAATTTACACTAGTGCCTAGTGGATTCTAAACTGTCTGGTTCCAGGGACAAGAGGGAGAGAGCTGATGAATGGGTAAGAACCCAGGATTCCAATCAACACCAGGGGGGTGATCAAAGGAAAGGAGGACGGGTCCCCTCCCAGAGGAAAGCCTGAGGAATAGATGATAAAAAAATCAAGAGCCCTTTCAAGACCCACAAAAATATGCACGGGGAAAGGGGAGAACCTCCAGTCAATCCACTTTCAATTGGAGGGGGCATCAGGGGAATAATGTTGACCCTATAAAGGCAGGGAAGTTACTTGAGCTTTTGAAGACAGGAAAGTGTCATGACTGTCATCAGTTTGGATACAAGAGAGTCGATGCTGTCTGTACAAAGAAGCCCCGCACTGGTGGGCAGTCCACAGGGATTGATAGTGTAGGTGTGGGGTTGGAGATTATCCCAGAGATGGGGAAGGGGTTAACAGAGACAACCTCATGTCCTTGGGTGGGGTGGAAATTTTAACCCTTGCCACCCTTCCTCACATCATGGAGAAGTACAAGCAGAGGCTTAAACTCAATGGAACTGAGGTTGAGGTTCTGAGAGATACAGTCACAGAGAAACAGGTTTCTTCATGGCAGATCATACCTGGTGTGTTTCACCAGGTAACCTATGCTAACAGGAGAGCCAAACTCCATCCCATGGCAATGGGGAGTTTGGAATGGGGAGGTGTGACAGGCCCTAAGAAGGTAGTTGTGTCTCCTGCCCTCCCAGTAGTGTCTACTGGGAAATGATCTTGAAGCGTCTGACTGGACAGAGGTGGAATGAATGGTCCATGCAAGGATTCTGGATCTCCCTGAGTGGGTATGTCCTTTGACCATATCATAGGTGCTCAGAAGTTAAAGACTGGACACTTGGACCCTGGAATAATGGACCAAGCATCCAATGACAAGAAGAAGAGCACTGGGTCTGGTGAGCCAACCCAGAGAACTCTAGAGGTGCATGTGGAATTTGACCCTGAGGGGGAGGATCTGACCTCTAAGGTAGGGATTCCACCCCTACAGGATCCGTCTGACTTGGCAGAATTGACCGGAGCTGGTGGGCCCACTGGAGAGGGGTATTGTAGGGACAGAGGCACACCACCTCTAGGAAAGAGGAGGTTCATGCCACTGAATTCCACAAAGTCTACTGGGAGGTTGGAGTCCTATATACTAAGGCCAGAGACCTCAAAGAGGGAGCCACCAGGAGGTTGGTGGTCCCCCAAATGTATAGAGAATTCCTCCTCACATTGAGCCATGACATTCCCTTGGCAGGTCATTTGCATCAGAATAAGACTTGGAACCGGTTGATTAATGATTTCTATTGGCCCATAATGTCCACCTAAGTGAAGGAGTTCCATAGCTCCTGTGCAGCCTGTCAGGCCAGTGGCTAGACAAGGGGACAAACTAAATGGTTGGGACTCTCCTTGTAAGGGTGGGGTGGGCATGGTTGGTCCCCTAGACCCACCAACTGCATCAGGGAACAGATATATCTTGGTAGTGGACCATTCCACTGCTCCTTCGGTGGCCAGGGCCCTACTTGGTGTGTTCACCAGAGTGGGTTTCCCAAAGGAGGTGGTTTCAGATAGCGGCATGAATTTCATGTCTAGCTATCTGAATGTGATGTGGGAAGAATGTGGTGTTACCTACAAGCTCACTGCCCATATCATCCCCAGGCTACTGGTCTGGTGGAAAGGTTCAATAAGACCCTGAAGGGCATGATCATGGGTTTGTCTGTCAAACTCAGAAGGAGATGGGATGCTATCTTCCTATGCCTACTGTTTATATACAGGGGGGTCCCTCAAAAGGGGTTGGCTTTTGCCCATTTTAATATTTGTTTGGGTACCATGTAAGAGGTCCATTGTGTCTGGTGAAAGAGTCTTGGGATAAGCATCTCAAGAAAGCCAAGGACAGTGTGCTGGATTGTGTACTATGCCTGAGATCTCGCTTGGCAGAACACATGTATAAAGCAAGCAGGAACCTGGAGGCAAGCCAAGAGCTCATAAAGCTTTGGTATGACTAGAAATATAATATGCCTGAGTACAAACCAGGACAATTGGTGTGGGTGTTGGAGACTGTAGCTCCCAGGGCCCTCCAAGAGAAGTGGACTGGGCCCTATCAAATCCTAGAGATGGAGAGTGAGGTTACCTACCTGGTAGACCTTAACACCCTCAGGAATCCCCATGGGATCCTGCATGTCAATAGGTTGCAACCCCACCAAAACAGGGCAGATATGACCATGCTGATGGTCACTGATGAAGGAGTAGAAGAAAAAACTGAGCCACTGCTAGACCTCCCCTCCAGTAATGTGCAAGACGGGTCAGTGAAGGGAGTTGCTCTCTCCCCAGCTGACAGACCAGCAGCACAGAGACTGCAAGCAGGTTCTGGAGCAGTTTGCTGGTCTGTTCTCTTTGACCACAGGTATCACTGACTGTATACATGATATTGACACTGGTGACAGTCTACCTGTCAAAAACAAGTTGTACAGGTTGTCTGACCAGGTGTGAGCCAGCATCAGAGCTCAAGTAGCTAAGATGCTGGAATTGGGGGTAATTGAGCCCTCTGACAGTCCATGGGCCAGCCCAGTGGTGCTGGTACCCAAACCTAATCCCCAAGCAGGCACGAAGGAGTTACGGTTCTGTGTGGACTATAGAGGATTGAATGCAGTCACTAAGAATGATGCTCACCATATTCCCAGAGCCGATGAGCTACTTGACAGGTTAGGGGCTGCAAAGTACCTGAGTACATTTGACTTGACCTTAGGCTACTGGCAGATTGCCCTCAATGAAAGAGCAAAGTAGAGGTCAGCATTCTCCACACACCATAGGGACACTACCAATTCAAAGTAATGGCCCTTGGTTTAAAGAATACCCCTGCCACCTTCCAAAGCTTGGTGAACAAGGTCCTGTCTGGGTTGGAACAGTTCAGTGCAGCTTATCTGAACAATATAGATGTGTACAGTTCCACCTTGGAGGAGCACCTGGCCCATTTGAAAGAGGTGATTCAGGCCCTGCAGCAGGCAGGCCTGACTGTTAAGGTCAGCATGTGCCAAATATGGCAGAGTTCAGTGGTGCATCTGGGCAACATTATAGGTGGAAGCCATGTACACCCTCTCCAACCCAAAATCCAGACCATTCTGGAATGTGAGGCTTCTAAACCCCAGACACAGGTCAGGGCCTTTCTTGGCCTTATAGGTTATTATAGGTGATTTGTAAAGAACTATGGGACCTTTGTGGGTTCCCTGACAGAACTCACCTCAAATCTGCTGGCAGATTTATGAAAGCAATATATCGTTACACCTGCTTCACTCTTATGGTTGCGGAGATATATAGGGCATGTAGTTTAATCAAAAACCCTAGGTACCCAAAGCCAATAAATGAGCTGCACCTTGCAATGGGTTTTTATTGTATATCAGGTATACAGCAATTCATTTTGGTGAAATATAAAGAGTCAAAAATAGGTATCATGGAAACCTTTGTATTTCTGAAATGGTCACAAGATAAGGTGTTGCGAAGCAGTGGTTATTTGCACACCTCTGAATTCCGGGGTGCCCATACTAGCATGTGAATTACAGGGCATTTCTCAAATAGATTTCTTTTTTGGAAGGAAAAAATGTAGAGAAAGACAAGGGGCAATAATACTTGTTCTGCTATTCTGTGTTCCAGAATCCTTTGCAAACCTCAAAATTTGGCCAAAACAACACCTTTTCCTCTCATTTCAGTAACAGAAAGTTCTGGAATCTGAGTGGAGCCCCAACTTTCCTTCCACCCAGTGTTTCCCCAAGTCTCCTGATAAAAATGGTACCTCACTTGTCTGGGTAGGCCTAGCGCCCAAGACAAGAAATGCCCCACAACACAACGTGGACACATCACATTTTCCCAAAGAAAACAGAGCTGTTTTTTGGAATGTGCCTAGCTGTGGATTTTGGCCTCTAGCTCAGCCAGCACCTCGGGAAACCTACCAAATCTGTGCATTATTGAAAACTAGACACCTAGGGAATCCAGGATGGGGTGACTTGTGGGGCTCTCACCAGGTTCTGTTACCCAGAATCCAAATCTCAACATTTGACCAAAAAAAACATTTTTCCCTCAGATTTCGATGCTGCAAAGTTCTGGAATCTGAGGAGCCACTAAATTTCCTTCCACTCAGCATTCCCCAAGTCTTTCGATAAAAATGGTACCTAACTTGTGTGGGTATGCCCAGTGCCCATGTCAGGAATGGATCACACAACTGTCAATCTTGGTCCATGAGGGCAACTGTTGACCCTGGGGTGATCCATTCCTGATGCAGTCACTAGGTACAGGCACTCAAATGGGGTAGCGTTTTTATCAGGACAGGTGGAGAAACACTGGGTGGTAGGAATTTTGTGGATCACAGCCATAGTGGCCCCCAGGGAAACCATACAACTAATAAAAACATAATTGCCCCCACAGGGCGTCACCCTGCTCACGGGCGACACCCTGTCAATTTCATTTAAAAATAATTTATATCTACATTATTTTTTAAACCCCTGGGGGGAGAATCTCTCCCTTCAAACAAAGCCTTCCCGAACGGTGGGAAGATCCGTTTGGGCCCGTTTTCCCCACTGGAACAGGCCTAACCTTTGCTTCCTGCTCTGGTGGTGAAAACAGATTGTGACGTCAGCATGCCTCGTTGCACTCTGACATCAAAAAGGGGTGAGTGGAGGTGCGGGGGAAGACATGGAAGCTCTTCCGTGTCTCCTGATGGGGTTTTAAATTAAAAAAAAAATTCTCCAGTGTAAAGCACCAGAGGATTTTTTAACCCCTTACCTGGTGTCGGCCACTGACCGTGTCCCGCACCAGGGAGGTAGTGCCTGCGCTAAAGAGGTTAAAGTATAGCTATTGATAGGAATTAGCTAAAAATATAATTCAAAGGCTTAAAATGATAGAATAAATCCAACAACTTGCCACTGTTAGATTTATTATAATTATCACAGAAGAGAAGAGAAGTTATAGAACTTGCTTTTCTGATGAGCCAAATCCAGCCTTTGAGCAGCCCTTCTCTGATTAGCCAGCCTCTGGCAGGCTGAGCCAAGCTGTCTTAATGAGGTGTGAAGTGACCTGCATTGAGAAAAAAAGGACATCTGGTGGGTGGAGATCTGCTAGCTGCAGAGCAAAAGGCGGGAAGACTGGGTAGCCAAACTGGTCTTCAAAGAGGGAATGACAGGAAAGGACACAGGCTTACCCCCACTTCCTCCACTCCTAGCCAGATAGTGAAGGAGTGGACTTCCTGAAAGCAACAGGTTAACACCGCCTCCATCAAGAAGAACCCAGCTGGGCAGCCTCCAGTGGCCTTTGAAGCAATTGGCCAGGTACATTCTGGGAAAAGTGATCCCATCACCCCAAGGACCATCTCGGAGCTTCTGGACCCTTGGATTTGTGTTGTTGACCTTGGAAACCCAAAGGAGGCCTTCTGGAAGAAGATCCAGAAGTTTACAGAAAATTGAATAACATTTTTGTAAAAAGCTCCGTAAGGAGACCAATCCGTCGACAAAACAAGTTGCCGCTATTGAGCCGTGACCCAGCCTGAAATCCAGGTTTGCTCCGCTGAAACTCCAGAGCTTTTTATCATCCACAAGAGTTCTAGGCCCTGACCAATGACTCGAACTGGACCAAGCCGCTGACATTAACTTGCAACCTGGTCTGCCGAGGTGCCTCACCCGACGACGAGAGAAAAAATGTTCCAGATAGACTACTAAGTAAAAAGCTAAAACTTTGACTGAGGCCTCCTGCTCAGTGTATACGACTCGGGCTCCATCGCGGTTGGCCTCAAACTTTGACTTGGTCTTAGTCAAGCGTGACTAGATGTGCCCGGTTGGCGCTATTGGATTTTAAGCACCAGACAGGATTTTTTTAATTCAATCTTTAAAAAATGACATCTCCGGTTGCCTACATTGGACTTCCTAAAGTTTCCGGATTTCAGAAAGGAGCTGAAGTCATATCTGTACAAGGTGCACCTCAGCAGGCATTCCCAGGCAACAAAAAAGAGGAACCTGACAAGATCTCTCTGCCAACCCGGGCCCATCAATCCTCAGTCATTCGCATTTTGATGTACACTATCCTGAATGGTCGCTGAAACCCCATCCACGCATGCATCGATGCCCTGTATTCAGTTGTTCCCAAATGAGTTTCCTTCTTAATAATCACTTTCTAACGTGCTGGATTGTGATAAAAGTCACTTTGTAGCACTGCTGCAGTGGAAACAGGCAATCATCATGACTAATAAAACAACCCCACCTATTTTTTTGCAGTTTTATATGGTGCAAACTCAACCCAAAAGTATTGGAGCCATTCACAAATGATACCAGCCAGACACAACATGACTTAGTCTGGGCAGGAATTCCTAGAGTTACATCAGAGGTCAATCGGTCAGGTTTTCACTAAACTTTCAAAGACAAAAAAAATATGTTCTATTATTATTCCCATATATTCCCTTCCACTTGACTCCAATATTATAATTTCAATTCTATATGTGTTTTTTCTTGATAAAATGCTCATACATCTTTACCAACGTTAATTATTCTTCTGAGCAATTTAACTGCTCCTATGCCATATCGCATTCACTTTGTCACTCGATGCTGTCCACAAAGAGGCAGACTAATTCATGAGTAATGCACAATTAATAGTGCTCCAGGAAATGAAACTTTCTTTGGCACAGAGACAGTGCATGCATCATGTGGAAAATACCTCAGTAGGTCAAAGGATCTTAATTCACCTGGTCGTGATCTGCCAAATGGATGCATTGTATGTTGGCGTTTTGTGACATATTACCTTGAGACCCTCACACTTGGGTAGGACCAGTCATCTCAACTATGTATATGCCATCCTCCCCAGGCTCCAATTTTAACCTCTTTCTCACTGAGTGTTATAAATTAATGTGCTTTACAGAGCGACCAAAGCAATTATGTATGCAAGCAAAGTCACGCAATTCCTCAGACTCGGGCTCAATTACATTTTTAGGTCTCGCATAGGCAGTGCATGCGTACTGCCTCTTCGAGACATGCTGTATTTACAATATGGGCTTCAAGCACTACTCATCTTTTTCATTGGTTCCTCTTACTGTCCATTGTAAATGTTGGCTTTGGTTTGGTGAATACGCTTTTGGACTTTTGTATCCTCCTATGAGGACTGCCCCTGTTGCATGTGCTCTTAAAATTCAGGTTATTTAGGATACTTTGAGAGCACTCTTTTTTTTGTTGGCCTGCCTCTGCTTGTGCTAAGTGTTTTGTTTACTTCGTGAGCCGGCATGTTCCTTTTATGTTCTTTCACTCTTTTTGTTGCAGAGTGCATGGGTTTTCCTGACTTAGCGCGGAGACCGATTCATGGATGCCGTGCTTTATCTTTTACAAATGCTCACTCTCCTCCCTATTCTTTACAGGACAGCAGCAGTGAAAAGCACCCCCCTGGCCCAGCTACGTGACGTGCCTTAAGGATTGGTGACAAACATGCTTGTTTTCTTCTGTCGAGATCCCCTTTGAAATCGCACAAAGGCACCGATAAATGGCAGCATTTTGTCAGCTTTCGCCATTGTTTTACTTACATTTTTCAGATCTGCATATCTCAGCGCTTTACTTTTGGAAGGCTCAGGAAGAGATGACTCCAAGACTCAAACCCTGTCCCCAGATTCCAAAGTCAGCAGCTATGAATGTTATGCCACATCCACTCTCCGACACAATCAGCATTTTTGGGGGGATTTGTCTCAGTTTTCCTCATGGAGTTACCCTCCTACCATGCAACCGCCTTTAACCCCTTCCTCCCTTTTTTTCCCTGAGGCGCCCCTCACGAGCGCATGGGAAGGGCATTCCCTGGATTACACAGAAGTGTGCTGTTAGGAGGTGGGCGTGTTGTATAATATATATGTGAGTATTGTAAAGCGCCCTGACACCTTAAATTGGAATGAGTAGCACTATACAAGATAGTTTTGGACCTGGCCCATTGTGCAGGGTTTATCCCCAAACCTTTTACCTTATTCCTCCTATTTTGTCTGACATGTTTTGATGGCATTAGGACTCTGGGCACTTTTCAACATCTAACCTGTGCTAAAGTGCATATGCTCTCTGTCTAAAACTAATTGGGGATTTGTTTATCCATGACTGGCATTTTTGTTTTACTAGTAAGTCCCTAGTAAAGTGCACTATGTGTGTGCAGGGTCTGTACATCAAATGCTACTGGTGGGTCTGCAGCACTGATTGTGCCACTCTCATGAGTAGCCCTGTAAATATGTCTGCAGTGTCTGTGTAGGCAGTTTTCAACTGCCATTTCACCATGGCAAATCTATCCACCAGCCAGGCCAAACCTTCCCTTTCACTACATGCAAGTCACCCCTAAAGTAGGCTCTAGGAAGCCCGATGGGCATGGTGCAGTGTATAAAAGGTAGGATATGTACTGGTGTGTTTTACATGTCCTGATAGTGAAATACTGCTAAATTCATTTTTCACTATTGCAAGACATGTCTCGCCAATAGGGTAACATGGGTTTGCCTTGAAATACCTTTTAAGCGTAATTTCCCATTAGGAGCAGTTAGAGATATGGAGTATGGGATCTCTGAACTCACAATTTAAAAATACATCTTTTGGTGAAGTTGGTTTTTGAATTGTAGGTTTGAAAATGCCACTTTTAGAAAGTGGAAATTTTCTTGCTTAACAAGTCTGTGCCTGTCCCTGTCTGTGGAATACATGTCTGGGTCAGGATGACAGTTGGGCTGTTTGTGCAGTCACTCTAGACAGTCACACAAAGGTAGCTGATGTGTGCCCTGCATATCCTGGTGGCCCATCACCAAGCTGACGAGTCTTCCTGAGCTAGAGTGGTGGGAGGAGCTGACATTTGCACCTGAGTAGGGTTGTGCCTGTCCTTAAACAAAGCACTCTCCAACACCCTGGAGTGTTTCTGGGGCCAGGGAAGACAGGATCTTGTGCACTACAAAGACTTATTTTTGAAGTTTGCCTGCTTCAGAGACAGAAATTGGTATGAGTACTGGACCTCTGACACCACATAGTTAAAATCCTTCTGGACTGAGGACATTCTGCGAGGAAGAAGAGCTGGACGCTGTAGGAGGGACTGCCACTCTGCCTGTTGCTTTGCTGTGCTAGCCTGTTGTGCCGGCCTGCTGCTTGCTAATTCTGTCCTGGGAGTGAAAGAACTGGACTTTGCTTTCTACATCCTGCTTCCTACAATTCCCAAGGGCTTGTACTGAGCTTGCCACCTGTTAAGAAGTCAAAAAAGACTTCACCTTCCAGCACTTGGGCTCTCTTGCTGAGAGTCCAGACTTGCCAAGTGTTGCAAAGTCCAGTTCCTGGGTCCTTGTAAGTGAGTTCTGGGGTAACAAGGAAGAAACAAGTGCATTGACTTCCAGAATGACTTCGGAACCAACACCGCACTCTGACCCTACACCACTGCCTGCACCGGAGTCGTGGTCCCTGCTGAGTGCAATGACCGTGACCGACGCTGCAGGTCCAACGACTCTGCAGCGCCTCCGAAGTCCCACCACAATGTGACTCCAGAGCACCATGTCACCGACGTCAATGGCACCCAACTCCGACTCCGCTGCAGTACCTGTGGCACCGCAGTGTGATCGTGACACTACGAAGTTGACGCCTCACATCTTGGCCTGCTGGATACATCAACCCCGCCTTGTTGAAAGGAACTGATGTTTCACAGCTGGTGCTGCATCACCTCCACTTCAAACTTAAGGAACCGATACCCCACTTCCCCTGCCTAGCAATAAGGAACCGACGCCTCACCTCCCCGGTGGCAGTAAGAAACCAACACTGCACCGGCTCTAGTGACGCCACACTTCCCCAACTCCGTGCAACGTCTTTGTTTCCTCATCGTTTTCCAAGGTACCTTAACCGGGGTCCATGCAACTCCGTGACCAGCTTGCACTCCCACACAATTGGCGTTGGACTGTTGGGCATGACTCCGTCAAGACGTCATGATAGCCCCAGCTGGAGCTATTGGGTTTCTAAGTGCCATCCTAAGATTTAATTTTGGGAGATTCGTAGCTTTACTGGTGCATGTTAGATTTTTGTTTTTTTTGGATCTTGTTCTACTCAGATAAATATTGGCTATTTTTCTAAACTGGTGTGGAGTCCTTTTGTAGTGTTTTCACTGTGTGTGTGGGTTTAAGGGTGTGTGGGTGTGTATGTGTGTCTTTACATACACAAATATTTTACACATTGCCTCTGAGATAAGCCAAACTGCTCGTACCAAGCTACCAAGAGGTGAGCAGGGGTTATCTTAGCTGTGTGACTCCCTTACCCTGAATAGAGTGAGGGTTCCTACTTGGACAGGGTGCAAACCACTGGCAACTAAAGACCCCATTTCTAACAATAGTCAATGAGAGAATGTCTGTGCAGAGATGAGGAGCACTGTTGTAATGTGGTAGTTAGGGAATCAAGATGGTCACCCCAGGCACCACCAACTATAAACCAGTCCTGGGGGCAGTGTATGCCCAGGAGATGCCACTTTGCAATGGGTCTCTCAAACACAAACATGCACACTGTCGCAGCCACCTAAATCTTCAACAGGTCTGTGTCTCTCACACTTACAGGTACTGCTGTAAACTCACACTTTGTAACAAACACACAGACTCTTTCTCGCAGCGGCTGCAAGGCACTGAATAGAAGGCCAGGGAGGTGCAGAGAGATACAAGTCTCGAGGACACAATTAGTCCATGATGGTGAGTCGTGCAGGCCACAGAGGTCATTGAAGGTATTTTTTGGGGTCGAAGTAGATTGCCACTCAAAGGTCACCCACACCCAAAAACCTAACTACCCTGAACCCCCACCCCCAAAAACCAAACTATCCTGATCCCCCACCCCACCCCAAAAACCAAACTACCTCGACCATCCACCACCAAAAACCAAACTACCCTGACCCCCCACCCCCAAAACCCAAACTACCCTGACCCTCCCCGACTAAAAACCTAACTACCCCAATCTCCCACCCCTACCCCCAAAAACCAAACTACCCCAAACCCCCACCCTCCACCCCAAAACCCAAACTATCCCACCCCCACACCCAAAAAACAAAAGTACCCCAACCCCCACCACCCAAAACAAAACTACCCCGACCACCCACCCCAAAAATAGAACTGTCCTGATCCCCCCTCCCCAAAAAAAACAGAACTACCCGATCCCCCCAACCTCGCCCCGAAAAAAACAAACTACTCCGACCCCCACAAGTCCTTAATCCACCCCCAACCCTTAAAAACTACCTTCCAACCCAGCCCCACTTACCTGACCGCGTCCTCTGCCGATGCACTCTCCCTTTTTCGCTGCCTCAACCACGTATGTCAGTTGTTCAGCACATGCGTGGTTTAGGCAGAGACAAAGGGAGTCGTTGTTAACATAAGCGTGGTTCCGCTTGCATTTATCGTTGTTCCGGACGTTTCCCTTTACACACCCTTGTGATGGCCTTGACTGCGCTGGTGTACCTTGCTGGGGAATTGGAGCTGAGCTGCCCTGGAGAGGTGGAGAGGTGAAGAACCAATGCTCAGTCCTCTGCATGAACCCGGTGCCACAAAATCTGCAGCCAACTGTGGTCAAACCTAAGACATCTGCTACAATTTTGTGCCAAGAACATACTGGGATCATTACAGAACTGAAACTGGGGATGAGCCTGCCATCTACTTGACACACCACTGGATTTATGTGCGGTCTCAAAGACGTTCCCTTTTCAACCTAGGTCTATGAGTACTGTCTCCAAGGCTGACACTAGTTCAGAAATGATATAACCACGCCCCTTACCCCTAATGGTCAAATGTAGCACACCTTAAATTGTGATAGGATCTTTACTCTAAATCCCGGTTCCCTTCTGTAGATTTACTTTTTCTGTAAATGAGCTCCATGTTACTGCAAGGGCAATACAGGCTTCTCTGGTTGGTAGTCGGCCATACTTGTGTGCCCGACCCTTAGCCTGATTGCTTGTGGGCAAAGCACCAGTCTCCATGAAAAGGCCTTATCTAGTGTGAGTAAAGGCTCCCTTCTCAAGGCTTACAGACCCTCTTCCCAGCTTAGCCCCTACATATGCACATCTGCTGATTCATATTCTGGTATTTTGGTCTCAATGTCATGCACACTCTAAGACCAGGCATAGCAGGTCATGAAAATTTTAAAAATAAAGGTAGTAAAATCTTTACTATTCCCTGTGCTAAAGGGTCCTACCCCTAGCAAAGTGCAAGAGCACTGTGTATGTGATAGATTGTCATACAGTGACACCATGGTTCGCTCCATAAAGCCAAGGTCGAGCTCTTCTGTGGCCCAAAGATCTCAGAACTGCAGAATATTTCAAACTGAATGTTACATAATGTTTTGTCACATGGACCTAATTTTCCAATGACTTTTCTAACAAAGACATCTTTCTATCATGCTTGGCGTACTGTCCTCAACAAGCTTAAAGTCATCTTCTCACTCTTAGAAGGACTCTGTGCCTTCAACTGACTCTAAACTGTGCATGAAGCTGAAACCCCATACACAGAAACATCCAGCCTTGACATCAGATTCTGATTAGCCTGAGGTCAGAGCTGTTTTGAAGATAGCTTCCTTTCAGTCACCAGAACATGTTTTTTTACAATTAATACACCACCCCAGGCCTTCTGCAAAGCCCAGCTGCCCTGGGAGCAACGCATCAGTAAGAGATAGAGCAGCTGTTTAAAACTGCCACTCAGCCTTCACTGTGCAGGTGGCACCCACCTGCAGGAGTATAAATCCTACTGCAGGTGTGGGCAGTGTGTGGCTGCACCCACCTGCAGGGTTATGTCTGGGGGTCCATGGGACCTCCTTCCCCACCTCCAGAGTACTGTCTTCAGGTGGACACACTGCCAGTGGGCCACCGGTTTGTGCAGTCAGTATGCTCCTGAAGGCCCCTTTGCCCCTGCATCAGCATCCATAATACAGCGGGGGAGCAGAGGCAGTGTTACCTCATTTGCATGGAGCTATGCCACATACAAATAAGGGAACGCCCCATAAGGTAGCTCTGGCTTTATCTATGTCACAGAAGGGGCTGCACAAGGGTCATTGCCCCCAGGCACAGTGCTCACATATTTGCAGGGATACATGTGATTGATGTGTGTATGAAGCTCAATTGCCTATAGTATGTTGGTATTCCAGAGAGAGATCTCTAGGTGAGGTTCAGATTTGACCAGGTTTCACCAATGGGTGATTGTTTTCCCAAGATGAGAACAGACACTGCAGAACTCAGAAAATGCTCGATCAGCTTTAAGAAGAAAGTCCACCAACAAAAGCAGAGAGCTGTATGGGTAGCTGGAAGCAGAAAACTGAGCTGTCCACCTCCCAGCTTGAACAGTACATAGATAATTCAATTACACCCTACATTTTTAGCTTGTTGTAAATAGTTGCCCTGTACCCAAGGCAGACCCTTTTAAGCATGAAGCTGGTTTGCCTAGTGCATTTGCTTTGATGATTGTACTTTTAAAATTTGATTGTGTTTGATACAGGATTCCAAACAAAACCTGTAAAAACGTGTCCTCTATTTCTGTTTGGTGGACAAGGCCAGGTTTATCTGTCTTTTAGTTCTGTATCAGCTCACACTGCCTTTTGCTTGTGCTGTGTTGTTTGAGGCTAACAGTAAGTGAAGCAAGCTGTAGCAGATATATAATAAAGGCCACTTTTGCCAAGATTCGGATCACCCGAGGAATAACCATGCTTTGATTGCTTTTTTTCTTTTACCTTTACATGAGAAGAGGACTTACTTTTTAGATCTTCATACTTTCTTTATTTTTGGGGGCCACTTTCATGGAAATCCTTTATTTTCATTTTTGGTTTGTGTGTGGTTTGGGGTCTTTGAATCAGACGTAACACTATGGACATCAACTCAGCAAAATACTGGGGTAGCAGAGGTGTTCATGAAAGGGACATCACATGATCTTTAGTGCAGCCAATGATACCAGAAGACAATATGTCATCTGGCCTTTCACCCTTATGACATAATATCGGGCCCACTGGAGCAGAGCCAAGGCTGATTTGCATATAGCTGGGTCCAAACTACATAGGGGGTCATTACAACCCTGGTGGTACAGGATCGCCAGGGCTGAAATGACGGAAGCACCACCAACAGGCTGGCGGTGCTTCCCTGGTCATTACGACCACGGCGGAAGCACCGAGGTCGCACCGCTGGGGCTGGCGGTTTCCCGCCACAATGGCCCCGGCGGTAGTAATCCGCTAGCAGCGCTGCCCAGGGGATTACGAGTCCCCCTACCGCCAGCCTTTTCCTGGCGGTTTGAACTGCCAGGAAAAGGCTGGCGGTACGGGGAGTTGTGGGGCCCCTGGGGGCCCCTGGTTTCCCTGCACTGCCCATGCCACTGGCAGGGGCCCCCTGACAGGGCCCCATGCGGCTTTTCACTGTCTGCTCTGCAGTCGCACGGCCGCAACACCGCCAGCTCCATTTGGAGCCAGCTCCCATGTTGCGGCCCAGCGGGATGTCATAATGGGCACCGCGGGAGTGCGGCCGCATTGGCGGCCGCACGGCGGTTACAACTTGGCAGGCGGTGCTTGCCGCCCGCCAATGTTGTAATGACCGCCTTAGTGTGCAAAATAGTGATAGATTGGATTGCAGCCCAAGTGATTACCAGTGACTGCAATTAATTCAAGTATTCCATTCATCGCTTTTTTGTATACTTTAGTGCGTCCCCTAAATGGGATGGGTATGCCAGATGTGGATCCCATGCACATTGTGTCCCTGGAACCAAGCTATACCTGGCTGATGCGCTTTTACCAAGGTGAAACCGGCCCTGGGTTGCTTTTATTCTTGGGAGGGCCTGGCCTGGCAGCTCAGACTGAAATGTTTCCACTGGAGCAGGGTCAAGACTGATATGCATATGGCTGGGTCCAAACTGTGGTGGCATGGTGTGCAAAATAATGATGAACTGATATGAAGCCTGAGTGATTACCACTGATGAGATTAATTCAAGCATTACATCCATCACTTTTTTTGTATATTTTAATATGTCACCCTAAGTGGGAAGGATATGCCCAGATGTGGGTCCTGCAAAAACAACAGATGATGGACGGAATGCAGAACAAATCAAACATTCACCCCAGTCACAGATCTGGGTTTAATCCATCAGTTTTTTTTGTTGCTATGCCTTTCCAGTTTGGACCCAGCCATTTGCAAATCAGTCTCGACCCTGTTCCACATGGAAACAGTCCAGCTCGAACTGCTAGGCCAGGACTTCCCTGGACGAGAAACACATATCCTAGGACCAGTTTCAGGATATCACCCTTCATCAGCCAAGCTAGCTTAAATCTGGTGGCATAGCAAGCACGGGACCCACGTCTGGGCATACCCTTCCCACTTGGGGTGACAAATGCAAAACCAACAGATGATGGACGGAATGCAGAACAAATCAAACATTCAACCCAAGTCACAGATCTGGGTTTAATCCATCAGTTTTTTTGCTTGCCACGCCATTCCTGTTTGGACTCAGCCATATGCAAATCAGTCCTGACCCTGTTCCACATGGAAACAGTCCAAGCCCGAACCTCCAGGCCAGGTCTTCCCTGGACCAGAAACACGCATCCTAGGACTGGTTTCAGGGTATCACCCTTCATCAGCCAGGCTAGCTTGTATCTGGTGGCATAGCATGCACTTGACACACTTGGGGCGACAAATGCAAAAACAACAGACGATGGACGGAATTCAGAACAAATAAAACATTCACCCCCAGTCACAGATCTTGGTTTAATCCATCAGTTTTTTTGCTTGCCATGCCATTCCAGTTTGGACCCAGCCATATGCAAATCAGTCTTGACCCTGTTCCACATGGGAACAGTCCAGCCTGCACTGCCAGGTCAGGTCTTCCCTTGACCAGAAACACACATCCTAGGACCAGTTTCAGGGTATCACCCTTCATCAGCCAGACTAGCTTGAATCTGGTGGCATAGTAAGCATGGGACCCACGTCTGGCCATACCCTTCCCACTTGGGGCAACAAATTCAAAAACAATAGATGATGGATAGAATGTAGAACAAATGTGAGTCCTATGCACACTCTGTCACTGGATTCAAGCTATATCCGGCTGAGGAGCTAAACCTAGAGTGAAACCGGTCCTGGGTTGCTTGTGTTCTGGTTCAGGGAAGCCCTGGCTTAGCAGTTTGAGCTGGACTGTTCTGATTGGAGCATGGTCAAGACTGATTTTCATATGGCCGAGTCCAAACTGAGGTGGAAAGGTGCACAAAATAATGATGGACTGGGATGCGGCCTGAGTGATTACCAGAGGCTGAGATCAATTGAAGAATTCCATCCACCATTTTTTTGAATACTATAAAATTGAACAGCATCACAAATGTAAAAAAAATAACGTAAGTGTAAAGCCAGTATAACAAAGTAAAAACATTACAAAAGTAGTTCAAATGTATTTTACCCATACTTAGGCCAAAGGCCTATTTTAATGCCAAATTCATTGTCTGGTACTAGGCTAGGGGCCACTCATACGATGAGATTCTCAACCCTGTCCCTTAAATGCTTACATTGTGTCCTGTTTGCAGTCTTAACTCTTCTTTAGTGATGTATTTAATATGTATCCTGCCTTTGTATGTGCCATCGAGTTTTAGTTATTCATTAAAGGTTTACAATATTTCAGTTAACTCTTTCAATAAAAGCAAAGCCAACGAAAACTGTTACGCTCAATATATTTGAGTATGTAATTTGGGCACTTTTTCAGGAACCATCTCTCCATTGAGCCTAACAAGCAGTGTACAAGGATGAGCGCAGGGGCGTAGATTCAAGGGGGCGGGATGTTTGGGATGTTACACCCCCACCTAATAAATACGACTTCTAATAAATAGTTGGATACAGGTGCTGACAGTCTGGTATGGTGAGGTGTCTGGCAGATTTTAGCAGGGATTTTGACCCACCTGGACAAAAACGCACACAGTCTCTCCCTCTCTCTACTTTGAAAGTATCCCAAAATATTGGTTATGTTACAAAATATTGTGTTTTTTTTCTAACTTAGTACTCCTAACAGCCCACATTCCACTCCCTTTCACTGCCCGCATGCCTTTCTCATGTGCCCTGCTTGTTGTATGATGTATTTTAACATTATATGGTTGATTGTCGGAAAATCTGAGCCTCACCTCTCCCCTCCCCCCAATCTTAGTGACCAAGCTACGCCCCTGAATCAGTGCTGATGCCCAATGCTCTGCCCTAGTGGTGCTGTTAAAAACTGGCACACTGAATACCAAGGCTGTGTAGTGTGGAATTCACATAGGCCTCTTTAATCTGCTAGCAGACATTGCTGCCCCTTTATCTCACTGTTACCAGTGCTTGCTATCTTCTTTTTTATGCATTTTTCATTGTTTCTTTGTCTCCTTTCCAATTTATGTGATTTTCTCTCTCTTGCTCACGGTCAATAATTGATGAAGAAAAATATGGTCCCAACTAATAATTGCTGGTGGGCCCCCCTGGCTCAAATAAAGCACTGCTAACAAGTACATCTAGAAAAATAATTTTGAAAAATACCTTGCACCCACAATATTTAAAGCTATCACATTTTACACAGATCTTAAGTTCTGAATGTTTCATACTTGTCACTGTAAATATCACTAATTAGTATCCCAGAGTTTGTCAATGTACGAATCTCTTTCACCATCACAGGTGTCAGCCTTCTCCAGTAATGATGTCTGTGTTTTTGGTTGAATAGGTGTTCTATTCTTTCCCTGCTCTTCTAGATCTTATAGATTTTCTTTCTTCAATAACCTAGTAAGGTAAATAAAGAAAAGACTTTTGATATGTTATGGCAAAATTCAAACGCAACTCTTCATAACATATCAAATCTCACCTATGTTAAAGAAAACAAGTACATTATTGGGAATCATTTAATCCACCAGGATTAGGTGAATCCAACATTTCTAACCATTAAGATTCACGTTTTAATGGATATGTTTCTCCTCTTGGTAGGACTTCAAAAGTCTGCAGGGCTTGAAATCTGAGATGTCTGATGTTGTGTTATATGTTACAAAAGGTATAGCAATTGAAAATGTCTTTTCTTTTCTCATTCTGGTGTTGAATTTTAATTCCGACCAACAATCTTTCTTATTTGGCTATTTCATTGCCATATATTAAAAAACATACGTAATTCGGATTGAATCTATACAACGTGCCTCTTCATAAGGTGCATACTGAGGTAGCAATGATTGCTAAAATATATGACTAGAATGGCACCCTCCTGGCCCGCACCGACGCACGATGTGGTTGAGCCATTGAATGCCAATAGGAGATTAAGATATATGTATACCTATGCCATCTGTATGGTGTTCTTCATATGACTAGACCACCTTGCCTGGACGAGGCAGTGCTGATGGCCTTACATGCCAAGATGGTATTTGACAGTATTGAATGGAATTTTAGATTTGCCGTTCTGACTAGAATGGGCTTCAGGCCTAAATTCTGTAGCTGGGTTAAACTTTTATACTAGGGCTCACTGGGGAGTGTAAAAGTCAACGGTGCGGTGTCCTGCATTTTTGCCCTGTAGAAGGGCACGAGACAGGGCTTCCCCCTTTGCCCTGTGATTTTTGTGCTTGCGCTGGCCTGGGTCCAGCAGGACCCTTTCATTCAGGGAGTGAGTGCTGGAGGAGACCAGGAGGAACATATCTCCCATTACAATGACAATGTGTTGCTATATTTAACGGGGCCTGTGTTCTCCGTTGACAGAGTTCTAGATACTCACCATCTTTGGGAGTCATTCGGGTTATCGTATCAATTGGGTGAAGTCCTTGGTGTTTCCACTCTCGGGTGCTAGCCCTAGACTTCCCCCTCAGTGTACGGCACCATTGGCCCTGGGAGGCTTTTGCTACTTTGGTATTTATGTCACCCAGGACCTGCAAGAATTCCTGTGAAGTAACCTATTTCCACTGCTGGATTTCATGCCAATAATGCTCACTGGAAGACTTTGCCATTATCTTTATGGGAGCGGGCGGCACTACACAAAATGATGACCCTCCCGCAGCTCTTGTGCAATCTTCAGAACACCCATTTCAAGATCACCCCAGAGTTGTTTAGGAATATTGAGCATCAGCTCCATCTCCTACTGTGGAATGTTGACAGTTCGCACATTGCCTTGTGTAAACTTCAACCGGGGGTCTACGATGGTGGACTGGCAGTCCAGGATATCCTCAAATACTACTGGGCTTTGCATCTGGTGGTGGTAAATGACTGGGTTTTTGCAGACCAGGAAGAACTGGCATACTGAGTAGACAGAGAATGAATGGGACGAAGGTGGTCACGTGACAGCCCTATACCCCAAGCATAGAGAAAGAGGAATACTAACCCATACTCAGATGGTAGTAAGGACTTGTAGGGAGGCTACTATTTATTTGGGATAGAAGAATAGACTTACCAACTTGACGCCCCTGTGGGACAGCGACCTGCTGCAGGAGGTAGGCTGCCTGAACGTTTTTTCTAAATGGAAGTTCATAGGCATTGAGCACCTTGGGGACATTTGTAGGGAGCAGGCCCTGGTGCAGTTTGACACTATTCAGAAATACGAATGTCAGAGTCAATATGGAATAGGAATCTGCAGCTCGGACAGCTCCTCAGAAGGCATATCACAGAGGGGGAACAACTGTAAGAGGAGCCCCAATTGAGGAGGGCTTGCTTGCAGACCCCATCACTGACAAGGCTTTCTCTACTATATACAGGAAGTTGATTAATAACTCCACTGACCCCACAGTGACCCTTAGGGAGGCCTGGGCCCAAGACCTAGGAGACATAGACGATAGGACAGGGGCTATGCAAGGACTGCAGGAGATAGCAATACAAGCATGCTTTAGACTTGTACAATTGAGAATCTTGCATTGCTTCTATCTCTCCAGGGTCTTACTCCATAAGATACAGAGGGCAAACTCACCATTGTGCCATCCGGCTGCGGTCCAGAGGGTACTTTCTTTCATATTCTTTGGGAGTACTCAGCGATACTGGAGTACTGGCGGGTGTTCACGGATGAGCTATCCTAGGTCCTCTCAACGGAACTCCCTATGAATGCCAAGTGCCTCCTTTTAATAATAAGGGGAGAGGAATCATGGTCTAAACATCAGAAATTATGGACAGTAGTGGTTATGAGGGTAGCTAAACGAAACATCACACAAGCCTGGGGGTCAATACCTTCCCCACAAATTGAGGATTGTGAAAACAATTATGACTGGTGCTAAAGAGCGGAACAAGAGCATTTCCCCAAGAAGTGGGAAAAGATGTGGGGTGCCTGGAGTATCTTTCGGGGACATGGACTGGAATAGATGGGCTAGGCGGATGCCCCTTTAGTATTGCAGGGAACGATGTGTGTGGTGTTTTAATGCAGGCCATAAAGGTGCTGTCCTACCGGGACGTTAATCCTTTGATACTGCTCTTCTCTGCTTACCTTCATATGTCCTGTGTCCGTTTGTATGTGTGCGCTTCCTTTCTATGTTATATGATGAGCAATGTTCTTATAATAAAAAAGAGTAAAAAAAAAAGCCATATGTAATCATATATATTCTGTATGGCAATCTCTGCTGCTGTCCATGAGATCTCTGCAAACCCACATACAGGATTTTGTAGTAAATGTTGGAGG
The DNA here is from genome assembly GCF_031143425.1 of Pleurodeles waltl. Taxonomy (NCBI): domain Eukaryota; kingdom Metazoa; phylum Chordata; class Amphibia; order Caudata; family Salamandridae; genus Pleurodeles; species Pleurodeles waltl. The sequence goes on along the minus strand of NC_090450.1, from coordinate 737,377,883 downwards.
GAAAGGAGTGATGGAAAAATGGGGGATAATGACTACAAAATGGATGGGGCTAAGGAAATTTAAGGAGAGGTGTAGGGAAGGACATGCTAAAAAACCTACAGGAGACCCTGATGACCTTGCCAGCTACCGGCCCATCCCTTATCTACCATTCATCGGCAAGGCAATTGAAAAAGTAGTCTATGTTTAACTTCCGAGATCACAATAATGCTGACCATCTCCTGCATGACTACCAGTCTGCCTTCAGATCACCCTGCACTCTTTACCACACATGAACATACCCTATGCCTCCTCAAATTGCTGGACCTCTCAGCTACCTTTGACACATTCAACCATCATACCCTCCTATGCACCCTGAGGTCTTAAATGGGATTCACCAACAATGTTGTTTACTGGTTGTCCTCCTTCCTTTCCAACTAATACGAGTTTGCTCACAAGAACACCTCCAGGTTACAAAAAATCCCTATCACTTGTGGAGTCCCCCAGGTTCTAATACTGTTTCCTCTCATCTTTAATTTTTAAAGTGAGCCACTTGGTACTTGTTAGAAATTGGGTTTTTGGTTGGCAGTCAGGTTACCCTCTGTCCAAGCAAGAACCCTCACTCTAGTCAGGGTAAGTCACACACATTCCAAAATTAGCCTGTGCCCACCCTCTGGTAGCTTGGCACGAGCAGTCAGGCTTAACTTAGAAGGCAATGTGTAAAGCAGTTGTGCAATAAAATATACAATACCATAATATAACACCACAAAAATACACCACACAGTGTTTAGAAAAATATATAATATTTATCTGGGTATTTGCAGGTCAAAACTATCAAAGATGCAATATGAATTTGTAAAGATATCACTGAAAAGTGATATAAAGTGTCTTAAGTCTTTAAAAAGCAAACAAAGTCTCTTTCAAGCACAAAGTACCTGGTTTGGAGTGGAAAATCTCCGCAAAGGGCCGCAGAAGAAGAGATACGTGCAAAAATATTGTCTGTGTCGATTTCTCCCCAGCACACACGGACTTGCGTCGTTATTTTTCACGTGAGGAAGTCGTGCGTTGTTTTCCGGCACGCGGACAGTCTCTTTCTATGGGTCGCGGGGATTACCAGATGTCCCGGGTCTGTGCGTGGATTCTCCTGCTTGTTTTCCGGCTGCGTGTCGTTCCGCGGGGCTGTGCGTCGAAGTTTCGCTCTCACGGCAGGCGTTGCGTCGATTTCTCCTCTGGAAGTCGGGTGGCGTTGTCCTTGCGAGGCCGTGCGTCGAAGTTCCGGTCGTCTTGAAGGCATCACGTCGATCAGCGTCGGTGTGCGGCATTTTTCTCGCCGCGGAACAAGCTGTGGGTCGAAAATTTCGACGCACGAAGCGTCCAAGTGAAAAAGAGAAGTCTTTTTGGTCCTGAGACTTCAGGGAACAGGAGGCAAGCTCTATCCAAGCCCTTGGAGAGCACTTTTACAGCCAGACAAGAGTTCAGCAAGGCAGCAGGCCAACAGCAAGGCAGCAGTCCTTTGTAGAAAAGCAGGCAAGTGAGTCCTTTGAGCAACCAGGCAGTTCTTCTTGGCAGGATGTAGTTTCTGGTTCAGGTTTCTTCTCCAGCAAGTGTCTGATGAGGTAGGGCAGAGGCCCTGTTTTATACTAAGTTGTGCTTTGAAGTGGGGGTGACTTCAAAGAGTGTCTAAGAAATGCACCAGGCCCCCTTTCAGTTCAATCCTGTCTGCCAGAGTCCCAGTAGGGGGTGTGGCAGTCCTTTGTGTGAGGGCAGGCCCTCCACCCTCCCAGCCCAGCAAGACCCATTCAAAATGCAGATATATGCAAGTGAGGCTGAGTACCCTGTGTTTGGGGTGTGTCTAAGTGAATGCACAAGGAGCTGTCAACTAAACCTAGCCAGACGTGGATTGAAGGGCACAGAAAGATTTAAGTGCAAAGAAATGCTCACTTTCTAAAAGTGGCATTTCTAGAATAGTAATATTAAATCCGACTTCACCAGTCAGCAGGATTTTGAATTACCATTCTGGCCATAGTATATATGACCTTCCTGCTCCTTTCAGATCAGCAGCTGCCACTTCAACAGCGTATGAGGGCAGCCCCAATGTTAGCCTATGAAGGGAGCAGGCCTCACAGTAGTGTAAAAACGAATTTAGGAGTTTTATACTACCAGGACATATAACTACACAGGTACATGTCCTGCCTTTTACCCATACAGCACCCTGCTCTTGGGGTTACCTAGGGCACACATTAGGGGTGACTTATATGTAGAAAAAGGGGAGTTCTAGGCTTGGCAAGTACTTTTAAATGCCAAGTCGAAGTGGCAGTGAAACTGCACACAGGCCTTGCAATGGCAGGCCTGAGACAAGGTTAAGGGGCTACTGAAGTGGGTGGCACAACCAGTGCTGCAGACCCACTGGTAGCAGTTAATCTACAGGCCCTAGGCACATATAGTGCACTCTACTAGGGACTTACAAGTAAATTAAATAGCCAATCATGGATAAACCAATCAATAGTACAATTTACACAGAGAGCATATGCACTTTAGCACTGGTTAGCAGTGGTAAAGTGCCCAGAGGTCAAAAGCCAACAACAACAGGTCAGAAAAAATAGGAGGAAGGAGGCAAAAAGTTTGGGGATGACCCCGTCAAAAAGCCAGGTCCAACATGACCCCCTACCAGCCTAAAGCCAGGGGAGAACAATCACTATCCTGATGTACTTCCCTGTTTGAGGCGACAGAACAATGACCCAGGCCCACAACAGCAGGGGCATGCTCCAGTTCTTCGCCAATTGGATCCCTCTGTCCATACTCTCAGGGCGCACTAAGCCAACCCATGGGGAACCTTTCTCCTTACCTGCGGATTCCATCTGTGCAGCACCTAACCTTACTTTGCTCACAGATGTATCCCAGGAGCAGGATAGTACCACCAGGACCAACACAGTGGTGTTGCCCACTCTACCCCCGGGGTGTGACACTTGTCCCGTCCCCAGGGATAACTCTGTCCACCCGGACAGCAAGCCACAGTGGTTACTGACAGCTGCCAGGGATGAGAGCCAGGCCCCAGGCCTCTCAATGCTCTCCCACCACTGTGGCTGTGGAGAGTGGGGGGCGGTAGCCCCAAGTGCTGGGCACACTTTAACCACTCTCCATTCCACCAGGTCAGGGATGACAGCCTGAACCTGGTCCTCCCCTCTGGGGCTCTGTACCCTCTCTCCTGGAGCGGTACCCCCAGAGTCCAACATGGTCAGGGTGCTTATAGAAGTCGCCCTGTACCATTCCTCCACCAGTGCAGGGCTGTTAACCTGCAACTGGCCCTCCAACCTGGGGTCTGTACCTTCAGGTTGGACTAGGGCCCGGGGTGAGGCTTCCCTTCCCCTGCCCTCCCTTCTGGGGTCCAGCACCCTCCAACTAGGAGTGGCCTCCTCAGAAGACAACATGGTATGGGCACTGTTATCAGCAGCCCCTCCCTCCAGGTCCGGGGGGACACCCTGAACCTGGCCTTCCAGCCCAGGGTCTGTACCCTCAGACTGGATCACTGCCTGGCAAACCAGGACTTTCTGGGGGGCCCACCTACCCCCCACCAGGTCAGAGTTTAACCTCTGCACCTGACCATCCAACCCAGAGTCACCACCTGAGGTTGAACAATTGCCTAGTACGCCAGGACTTCCTTGGGGGGCACACTGACCCCCCCACCAGGTCAGAGTTTAACCTCTGAACCTGGTCATCCAACCCAGAGTCACCACCCTGAGGTTGAACAATTGCCTGGCATGCCAGGACTTCCTGGGGGGCACACCTACCCCCCACTGGGTCAGAGTTTAACCTCTGAACCTGGTTCTCCAACCCAGGGTCACCACCCTGAAGTTGGGCAATTGCCTGGCACACCAGGACTTTCTCGGAGGCACACCTCTCTCCCACCAGGTCAGAGTTTAACCTCTGAACCTGGGTATCCAACCCAGAGTCACCACCCTGAGGTTGGACAATTGCCTGGCACGCCAGGACTTTCTGGGGGCACACCTACCCCCCACCAGGTCAGAGTTTAACCCCTGATCCTGGCTATCCAACCCAGAGTCACCACCCTGAGGTTAGACAATTGCCTGGCATGCCAGGACTTCCTGGGAGGCACACCTACCTCCCACCAGATCAGAGTTTAACCTCTGAACCTGGGTATCTAACCCAGAGTCACAACCCTGAGGTTGCACAATTGCCTGGTACGCCAGGACTTTCTGGGGGGTACACCTACCCCCCACCAGGTCAGAGTTTAACCTCTGAACCTGGCTATCCAACCCAGAGTCAAAACCCTGAGGTTGGACAATTGCTTGCCACAGCAGGACTTCCTGGGAGGCACACCTACCTCTCACCAGGTCAGAGTTTAACCTCTGAACCTGGGTATCCAACCCAGAGTCACCACCCTGAGGTTGAACCATTGCCTGGCAGACCAGGACTTTCTGGGGGGCACACCTACCCCCCACCAGGTTAGAGTGTAACCTCTGAACCCGGTGATCCACCCCAGAGTCACCACCTTGAGGTTGAACCATTGCCTGGCATACTAGGACTTTCTGGGGGGCACACCTACCCCCCACCAGGTCAAAGTTTAACCTCTGAGCCTGGTTATCCAACCCAGAGTCACCACCCTCAGGTTGAACCATTGCCTGGCATGCCAGGACTTCCTGGGGGGGCACACTCACCCCCCACAAGGGACACACCGTCCCCAAGGGCCACACAAGAGTCTGGTCGGCGGAGGTCTCCCGACCCCGGCCCATCCGGCAGAGTCTGGATCTCCCTCAAACCAGAAACGGTTTCACCTGGGTCATTCCTGGGGGGGCTCTGCTCTCAGAGCTAACCCCTGACTCTCCAGGTCCTCCACTGGGGTCCGCAACCCCCTCTCAACCCTCTGTCTGGACTTCTGCACCCCCTCACTAGGAGTGGTACTGGCAGACACCAGAACTGTTGGGATGCTGGCTACAGTCACCCCCCCAAGTTCTTCTGACACTGCGGGACTTCCCTCAACAGGTGACCCTACGGTACAGGTTAGGCTTTGGGACCTACCTGGGACACTACAATCCTCTCCCACCTCACTTGGTTGGGAAACACCTAGACCACTCCCTTAAGGAGCACCCCCAAATGCCTCTTCAGACTCTCTGGTACTCACCCAGAAGTCTGCCTCCATTGTAAGCTCCCTGTGGTCAGAGAACTCACACTCCACCTGGTATTGGCGTAGCTCTGGAAAATAAGGACCAGACATATGCTCTCCAGCAATTACATCACTCTGCCCTTCACATGTATTAACCACAGTACCCTTCACCCAACCATCCAGTGACTCAGCCTTGAAAAAGCACTCTACATCACCCTCCTGAGACTGGTGAGACAGTATCTGACTGTCCCTGACACTCAACCCATACTCTTCTGGGATGTCTCTACACTCTATATCCAGGACGTCCACCAGGGGGGAACCCTTTTCTCTGTCACTCTCTGCTAGAGCCAGTAAAGTGTCCCTCCCCCCAGTAGGAATATGACTCCCAGTGCCAGTTCCCCAATCCTTCTCAGGGACCCTGTGCATAACGGGAACTACCTCATACCCTTGAACCACCTGGGGTGTGTCAACTCCCTTCTTCAAGTTGGGCACCACATCTCTGGGCGTGTGCCCTTCTTCAGTAGTACTGGATACAAGATTTTTGCTGCCACCATCTGAACTGGACTCAGCCCTTCCGGCCTCCAGTTTCAGCTCTTCACAGCTCAGCTCTTGAGCTGCAATCCTTTCTTTTTCCAGGGCTAAGAGTCTTGCTGCCTCAACCCTTTCAAGATACTCCTCTAACTGTTGTTCCTGCCACTTTTGAGCTAGGAGCCATTCATCTCTCTCTGGTTGTCCTTCCTCATCTGAATAGTCTTCCTCCTCATGTGAGCAGTCCTCCTCCTCATCTGAGGGGTACTTAGTCATTTGGTTTCTTGCTGCCTCTCTCTCTGCCCATCTTTCTCCCCCCCAGACTATGTAGTTATGTAGCATTTCCATCTTAGTAGATCTCCTTGATACAGGAAGGCCCCATTGTCTGCAAAGCCTCTTTAGGTCAGCCTTAGTGAGGTGGTCAGTAGGCACAAAGAATGAGTAGGTAAGCATTCTCATTTTGATAAGGTCTTACCGGCAAAAACCAAAATCCAAAGTCCAAAATATCAATAGTATATCCAGGAGGACATCAGAGAACCAAAAGCAAAAAAATGAAAATCAAGTTGACCTTCAACTGTGGGTAGGTAGTGAAATACTTAGCTACTGTATGTCACTGCACAAACACAAGTCCTATCCTCACCACTGATCACCAATGTTAGAAATTGGGTTTTTGGTTGGCAGTCAGTTTACCCTCTGTCCAAGCAAGAACCCTCACTCTAGTCAGGGTAAGTCACACACAATCCAAAATTAGCCTGTGCCCACCCTCTAGTAGATTGGCATTAGCAGTCAGGCTTAACTTAGAAGGCAATGTGTAAAGCATTTGTGCAATAAATCATACAATACCATAATATAACACCACAAAAATACACCACACAGTGCTTAGAAAAATATATAATATTTATCTGGGTATTTGCAGGTCAAAACGATCAAAGATGCAATATGAATTTGTAAAGATATCACTGAAAAGTGATATAAAGTGTCTTAAGTCTTTAACCCCTTAGCTGCTGGGCCTTTCCCCCCCCAGTGCTGAGCCCTTTTTTGGCTATTTGGGGTAGTTCGCGCTTAGGGCTTCATAACTTTTTGTCCACATAAGCTAACCACGCCAAATTTGCGTCCTTTTTTTCCAACATCCTAGGGATTCTAATGGTACCCAGAGTTGGTGGTTTCCCCTGGAGGAGACCAAGAAAATAGCCAAAATACAGTGAAAATTTTGTTTTTTCCAAAAAAATGGGAAAAAAGGGCTGCCGAAGAAGGCTTGTGGTTCTTTCCCTGAAAATGCCATCAACCAAGGGTTTCTGGTGCTGAAATCACTATCTTCCCACCTTTCAGGAACGGGCAGACTTGAATCAGAAAACCGAATTTTTCAACACAAATTTGGCATTTTACTGGGACATACCCCATTTCTACTATATTTGGTGCTTTCAGCCTCCTTCCAGTTAGTGACAGGAATGGGTGTGAAACCAATGCTGGATCCCGGAATGCTAAACATTTCTGAAAACTAGACAAAATTCTGAATTCAGCAAGGGGTCATTTGTGTAGATCCTACAAGGTTTTCCTACAGAAAATAACAGCTGAAATAAAAAAATATTGAAATTGAGCTGAAAACAACAGCCATTTTTCTTTATGTTTTACTCTGTAACTTTTTCCTGCGATGTCAGATTTCTGAAAGCAATATACCGTTTTGTCTGCTGGACTCTTCTGGTTGCGGGGATATAAAGGGCTTGTAGGTTCATCAAGAACCCTAGGTACCCAGAGCCAATAAATAAGCTGCACCCTGCAGTTGGTTTTCATTCTATACTGGGTATACAGCAATTCATTTGCTGAAATATGAAGAGTGAAAAAGAGGTATCAAGAAAACCTTTGCATTTCCAAAATGGGATCAAGATAAGGTTTTGAGGAGCAGTGGTTATTTGCACATCGCTGAATTCCGAGGTGCCCATACTAGCATGTGAATTGCAGGGCATTTCTCAAATAGACGTCTTTTTTACACACTCTCTTATATTTGGAAGGAAAAAATGTAGAGAAAGATAAGGGGCAATAACACTTGTTTTGCTATTCTGTGTTCCCCCAAGTCTCCCGATAAAAATGATACCTCACTTGTGTGGGTAGGCCTAGTGCCCGCGACAGGAAATGCCCCAAAACACAACATGGACACATCCTATTTTTTTTATAGAAAACACAGCTGTTTTTTCCAAAGTGCCTACCTGTAGATTTTGGCCTCTAGCTCAGCCGGCACATAGGGAAACCTACCAAACCTGTGCATTTCTGAAAACTAGAGACCTAGGGGAATCCAAGGAGGGGTGACTTGCGGGGCTCGGACCAGGTTCTGTTACCCAGAATCCTTTGCAAACCTCAAAAAGTGGCTAAAAAAACAAGTTTTCCTCACATTTCGGTGACAGAAAGTTCTGGAATCTGAGAGGAGCCACAAATTTCCTTCCACCCGGCGTTCCCCCAAGTCTCCCGATAAAAATGATACCTCACTTGTGTGGGTAGGCCTAGCGCCCGCGACAGGAAACGCCCCAAAGCGCAACGTGGACACATCAAAATTTTTGGAAGAAAACAGAGGTGTTTTTTGAGAAGTGCCTACCTGTAGATTTTGGCCTGTAGCTCAGCCGGCACCTAGGGAAACCTACCAAACCTGTGCATTTCTGAAAACTAGAGACCTAGGGCAATCCAAGGAGGGGTGACTCGCGGGGCTCGGACCAGGTTCTGTTACCCAGAATCCTTTGCAAACCTCAAAAAGTGGCTAAAAAAACAAGTTTTCCTCAGATTTCGGTGACAGAAAGTTCTGGAATCTGAGAGGAGCCACAAATTTCCTTCCACCCGGCGTTCCCCCAAGTCTCCCGATAAAAATGATACCTCACTTGTGTGGGTAGGCCTAGCGCCCGCGACAGGAAACGCCCCAAAGCGCAACGTGGACACATCAAAATTTTTGGAAGAAAACAGAGGTGTTTTTTGAGAAGTGCCTACCTGTAGATTTTGGCCTCTAGCTCAGCCGGCACCTAGGGAAACCTACCAAACCTGTGCATTTCTGAAAACTAGAGACCTAGGGCAATCCAAGGAGGGGTGACTCGCGGGGCTCGGACCAGGTTCTGTTACCCAGAATCCTTTGCAAACCTCAAAAAGTGGCTAAAAAAACAAGTTTTCCTCAGATTTCGGTGACAGAAAGTTCTGGAATCTGAGAGGAGCCACAAATTTCCTTCCACCCGGCGTTCCCCCAAGTCTCCCGATAAAAATGATACCTCACTTGTGTGGGTAGGCCTAGCGCCCGCGACAGGAAACGCCCCAAAGCGCAACGTGGACACATCAAAATTTTTGGAAGAAAACAGAGGTGTTTTTTGAGAAGTGCCTACCTGTAGATTTTGGCCTCTAGCTCAGCCGGCACCTAGGGAAACCTACCAAACCTGTGCATTTCTGAAAACTAGAGACCTAGGGCAATCCAAGGAGGGGTGACTCGCGGGGCTCGGACCAGGTTCTGTTACCCAGAATCCTTTGCAAACCTCAAAAAGTGGCTAAAAAAACAAGTTTTCCTCAGATTTCGGTGACAGAAAGTTCTGGAATCTGAGAGGAGCCACAAATTTCCTTCCACCCGGCGTTCCCCCAAGTCTCCCGATAAAAATGATACCTCACTTGTGTGGGTAGGCCTAGCGCCCGCGACAGGAAACGCCCCAAAGCGCAACGTGGACACATAAAAATTTTTGGAAGAAAACAGAGGTGTTTTTTGAGAAGTGCCTACCTGTAGATTTTGGCCTGTAGCTCAGCCGGCACCTAGGGAAACCTACCAAACCTGTGCATTTCTGAAAACTAGAGACCTAGGGCAATCCAAGGAGGGGTGACTCGCGGGGCTCGGACCAGGTTCTGTTACCCAGAATCCTTTGCAAACCTCAAAATTTGGCTAAAAAAACACATGTCCCTCACATTTCTGTGGCAGAAAGTTCTGGAATCTGAGAGGAGCTACAAATTTCCTTCCACCCAGCGTTCCCCCAAGTCTCCCGATAAAAATGACACCTCACTTGCGTGGGTAGGCCTAGCGCCGGCGACAGGAAACACCCCAAAGCGCAACGTGGACACATCCTAAATTTTGGAAAAAAACAGAGGTGTTTTTTGCGAAGTGCCTACCTGTAGATTTTGGCCTCTAGCTCAGCCGGCACCTAGGGAAACCTACCAAACCTGTGCATTTCTGAAAACTAGAGACCTAGGGCAATACAAGGAGGGGTGACTCGCGGGGCTCGGACCAGGTTCTGTTACCCACAATCCTTTGCAAACCTCAAAAAGTGGCTAAAAAAACAAGTTTTCCTCACATTTCGGTGACAGAAAGTTCTGGAATCTGAGAGGAGCCACAAATTTCCTTCCACCCGGCGTTCCCCTAAGTCTCCCGATAAAAATGATACCTCACTTGTGTGGGTAGGCCTAGCGCCCGCGACAGGAAATGCCCCAAAACAGAACGTGGACACATCACATTTTTTCATAGAAAACAGTGCCTACCTGTGGATTTTGGCCTCTAGCTCAGCCGGCACCTGGGGAAACCTAGCAAACCAGCACATTTTTGTAAACTAGAAACCCAGGGGAATCCAAGATGAGGTGACTTGTGGGGCTCAGACCAGGTTCTGTTACCCAGAATCCTTTGCAAACCTCAAAATGTGGCTAAAATACCACGTTTTCCACACATTTCGGTGACAGAAAGTTCTGGAATCTGAGGGGAGCCACAAATTTCCTTCCACCCAGCGTTCCCCCAAGTCTCCCGATAAATATGATACCTCACTTGTGTGGTTAGGCCTGGTGCCTGCCACAGGAATAGATCACACAACGGTCAATGTTGGTCCTTACGTGAGGCAGCTGTTGACCCTGGGGTGATCCATTCCTGACACAGGCACTAGGTGTAGGCACTCAAGTGGGGTAGTGTTTTTATCAGGACAGGTGAGGAGTCACTGGGTGGTAGGAATGTTGTGGATCCCAGCATATTCCTGTAGTTTGTGTGACAGAAATGCGAGAAAAATAGAGTTTTTTCTCAACATTTCAGCTTTGCAGGGTATTCTGGGTAAGAAAACTTTGGGGAATCCACACAAGTCACACCTCTGTGGACTCCCCCGAATGTCTAGTTTCCAGAAATGTTTGGGTTTAGTGTGTTTCTCTATATGGCCGCCGAATCCAGGACCAAAAACACAGGTGCCTGCCTTACAAAACCAGTTTGTTTTGCCATAGACAATTTTGATGTCTCCACAATATGATTTGGGTGGTGGAATTTGGGGCTGAACTAAATTGGTGAGCTCCCAAGAGAGCACTCTCTCTCTGCTTGCCGCCGCATTCACCTGCTCTCTGGGTTGGCCTAACCCACTATTACCCAGTTGCACGAACAGCTTGCGAAGGGACAGCAGGACTGTCCTCATCACCTCCCTCATAATGTACTGGAAGAGGAGTTTTCGAATGGGACTCCTCTGACTGAAAAATCACTCCCAGAGTCTGCGCCATTGTCCTATCCCTCAGATGCTGTCTCAGTATCTGATGTCTCAGTCTCTGATCCTATGTCAGAGCGGTCCTCTATAACCCGAGTGCAGGCAGCAGTCATCCATCAAGATGCCATCTCTGCTATTGGCTAAACTGTTGCTCTAAAACACTAGCCTACGTAGACAGTCACAAAATCGATGGTGTGTGTGAGATACGTGCAACAGTAGAGGCCACCTTACCTGCGCTTCTTCCCTCAATCAGCACGTACTTTCAAGACACTCAAAAACCACCTTGTCACATACCATTCGTCACAGTCTTTAGCACCTCCTGCGCCCAGTCCAACAATCATTATTGGTGCTCCCACTCCCTCCTCCTCGGATTCCCTCATTACCACCCAGCAAAAGTGCCCTTCATCTCTCCATAGACTTTACTAATGTACTCAGCTATTTACATAAAATACAGATGTGCTCTTTGCAGTAGGCATATAAACCTTCTGCGCTTCTTTATGGCACTAAAACTGCCACTAGACAAGTCGGACCCTTTTCCCCCCAGGGAAACCACACACATATTGACAAAAGTGATGTATATATGACAGCCAACCACCTGAAACTCAACTCAAGCAAAACCGAAATAATCCTCTTTGGCCCTCACCAAAAAAACCTGGGACCCCCCATGGTGGCCCACCACGCTAGGCCCTGCACCCACCCCCGCCAACTACGCACGCAACCTCAGCATCATCCTAGACTCCTCCCTCTCTATGACCCAACAAATCAACGCTCTTACCTCCTCATGCTTCAACAAACTCCGTATACTGAAAAACATTAAAATGGATCCCCACAGAGACCAGAAAAACTGTCACTCACGCACTCATCAGCAGCAGGCTTGATTACAGAAACGCCCTCTACGCCGGCACCACTCTAAAACTCAAGTGCAAACTACACGCATCCAGAACTCAGCAGCACGACTCATCCTCGACCTCCACCGACACGAACACATCTCTCCACACCTCAAATCCCTCCACTGGCTCCCCATTGACAAAAGGATCACCTTCAAGATCCTCATCCTCACACACAAATCACTCCACAACACAGGCCCTGCCTACCTCAACGAGAGTCACCTTCCACACCCCCACACGAAACGTCCGTTCAGCTGACCTCTCTCTCGCCTCTGACCCCCACATCAAACACACCACCACCGGGGGCAGATCCTTCTCCTACATTGCACCCAAAACATGGAACGCACTCACAACCCACATTCGCAAGACCCAAAACCTACTTCTTTTCAGGAAGGGCCTCAAAACCTGGCTTTTTGAACAGTGAACCTCCTAGCCCCTTTCCCTCCCCCCCGTCCCCCCCCCAGCGCCTTGAGACCCTCACAGGTGAGTAGCGCGCTTTATAAATCTCTTTGATACAGATCTACCTATATATATATATATATAAATATATATCTACATAGATATATCTATAGATATATCCATGTACCTAGATATATCTATCTACATAGATATATATATATAGATATATACATATATTTTTTTTTAGTTGTTGTATGGTTTCCTTGGGGGCCAAAATGGCCCCCAGGGAAACCCTACAACATCTAAAAAAAAAATTGCCCCCACAGGGGGTCACCCTGCCCACGGGCGACCCCCTGTCATTTCATTTTTTTTTATTTTTTATTTTTTTTTAAAATCCCCTGGGGGGGGGGGGCGCGATCGCGCCCCCCCCCCCTCCCCAGGGGGCACCTACCTTTTTATTTTTTTAGGAAAATTATCCGGGGGGGGGGCGGCCCGTTTTCCGGGGGGGGGGGCTGCCCCCCAAAAGTGAAATCCCTGGTGTCTAGTGGGGTTTCCTGGCCCCCGATCGCAGCTGTGCTGCGATCGGGGGCCAGGAAACCGTTTCAGAAGGCCTCATAAGAAAGGGGAGACTCTCCCCTTTCTTACGAGGCCTTCTGAAACTGTTTCTGGCCCCCGATCGCAGCTGTGCTGCGATCGGGGGCCAGAAACAGTTTCAGAAGGCCTCGTAAGAAAGGGGAGAGTCTCCCCTTTCTTACGAGGCCTTTTCAAAATGTTTCCTGACCCCCCCGATCGCAGCTGTGCCTGTGCTGCGATCGGGGGAGCCAGGAAACCTGAAAGTGTTTCCTGGCCCCCGATCGCAGCACAGCTGCGACCGGGGGCCAGGAAACACTTTCAGGAAGGCCTCGTAAGAAAGGGGAGTGTCTCCCCTTTCTTACGAGGCCTTCCTGAAAGTGTTTCCTGGCCCCCGATCGCAGCTGTGCTGCGATCGGGGGCCAGGAAACACTTTCAGGAAGGCCTCGTAAGAAAGGGGAGACTCTCCCCTTTCTTACGAGGCCTTCCCGAACGTGAAAAAGGCCGTTTTCCCCATGAAAGCAGGAAGCGGCCGCAAGGCTGCTTCCTGCTTTCATGGGGAAAACACCTTTGCAACGTCAGCGCGCCTCGCGGCGCGCTGACGTCACAAAGGGGCGGGGGGAGACACGGTAGCTTCCGTGTCTCCCGGGGGGGGAAAAAAAATAAAAAATAAATCCTCGGGTGCGACGCACCCGAGGATTTATTAATGCCCTTCCTGGTGTCGGCCACTGGTCGTGACCCGCACCAGGGAGGGTGTGTGGGTGTCGGCCAGTGGCCGACGCCCGCATTTAAGAGGTTAAAAAGCAAACAAAGTCTCTTTCAAGCACAAAGGACCTGGTTTGGAGTGGAAAATCTCTGCAAAGGGCCACAGAAGAAGAGATACGTGCAAAAATAGTGTCTGCGTCGATTTCTCCCCAGCACACACGGACCTGCGTTGTTATTTTTCACGCGGGGCAGTCGTGCGTCATTTTACGGCGCGCGGACAGTCTCTTTCTACGGGTCGCAGGGATTACCAGATGTTCTGGGTCTGTGCGTGGATTCTCCTGCTTGTTTTCCGGCTGCGCATCATTCCGCGGGGCTGTGCGTCGAAGTTTCGCTCTCACGGCAGGCGTCGCGTCGATTTCTCCTCTGGAATTCGGGCGGCGTTGTCCTTGCGAGGCCGTGTGTCGAAGTTCCGGTCGTCCCGAAGGCGTTGCGTCGATCAGCGTCGGTGTGCGGTGTTTTGTTCGCCGCGGAACAAGCTGTGCGTCGAAAATTTCGGCGCACTAAGCGTCCAAGTGAAAAAGATAAGTCTTTTTGGTCCTGAGACTTCAGGGAACAGGAGGCAAGCTCTATCCAAGCCCTTAGAGAGCACTTTTACAGCCAGACAAGAGTTCAGCAAGGCAGCAGGCCAACAGCAAGGCAGCAGTCCTTTGTAGAAAAGCGGACAGGTGAGTCCTTTGAACAACCAGGCAGTTCTTCTTGGCAGGATGTAGTTTCCGGTTCAGGTTTCTTCTCCAGCAAGTGTCTGATGAGGTAGGGCAGAGGCCCTGTTTTATACTAAGTTGTGCCTTTGAAGTGGGGGTGACTTCAAAGAGTGTCTAAGAAATGCACCAGGCCCCCTTTCAGTTCAATCCTGTCTGCCAGAGTCCCAGTAGGGGGTGTGGCAGACCTTTGTGTGAGGGCAGGCTTTCCACCCTCCCAGCCCAGGAAGACCCATTCAAAATGCAGATGTATGCAAGTGAGTCTGAGTACCCTGTGTTTGGGGTGTGTTGGAGTGAATGCACAAGGAGCTGTCAACTAAACCTAGCCAGACGTGGATTGAAGGGCACAGAAAGATTTAAGTGCAAAGAAATGCTCACTTTCTAAAAGTACCATTTCTAGAATAGTAATATTAAATCCGACTTCACCAGTCAGCAGGATTTTGTATTACCATTCTGGCCATACTAAATATGACCTTCCTGCTCCTTTCAGATCAGCAGCTGCCACTTCAACAGTGTATGAGGGCAGCCCCAATGTTAGCCTATGAAGGGAGCAGGCCTCACAGTAGTGTAAAAACGAATTTAGGAGTTTTACACTACCAGGACATATAACTACACAGGTACATGTCCTGCCTTTTACCCACACAGCACCCTGCTCTAGGGGTTACCTAGGGCACACATTAGGGGTGACTTATATGTAGAAATAGGGGAGTTCTAGGCTTGGCAAGTACTTTTAAATGCCAAGTCGAAGTGGCAGTGAAACTGCACACACAGGCCTTGCAATGGCAGGCCTGAGACAAGGTTAACCCCTTCGCTGCCAGGCCTTTTCCCCCTCCTGTGCCGGGCCTTTTTTTGCCTATTTGGGGCAGTTCGCGCTTAGGCCCTCATAACTTTTTGTCCACATAAGCTAACCAAGCCAAATTTGCGTCCTTTTTTTCCAACATCCTAGGGATTCTAGAGGTACCCAGACTTTGTGGGTTCCCTTGAAGGAGGCCAAGAAATTGGCCAAAATACAGTGAACATTTCGTTTTTTTCAAAGAAATTGGAAAAAGTGGCTGCAGAAAAAGGCTTGTGGTTTTTCCCCTGAAAATGGCATCAACAAAGGGTTTGCGGTGCTAAACTCAGCAGCTTCCCAGCTTTCAGGAACAGGCAGACTTGAATCAGAAAACCCAATTTTTCAACACAATTTTGGCATTTTACTGGGGCATACCCCATTTTTGCAGTTTTTTGTGCTTTCAGCCTCCTTCCAGTCAGTGACAGAAATGGGCATGAAACCAATGCTGGATCCCAGAAACCTAAACATTTCTGAAAAGTAGACAAAATTCTGAATTCAGCAAGGGGTCATTTGTGTAGATCCTACAAGGGTTTCCTACAGAAAATAACAACTGAAAAAGAAAAATATTGAAATTGAGGTGAAAAAAAACATAAATGTTTCTCTACGTTTTACTCTGTAACTTTTCCCTGCAATGTCAGATTATCGAAAGCAATATACCGTTACGTCTGCTGGACTCCTCTGGTTGCGGGGATATATAGGGCTTGTAGGTTCATCAAGAACCCAAGGAACCCAGAGCCAATAAATGAGTTGCACCCTGACGTGCGTTTTCAATCTATATCGGGTATAAAGCAATTCATTTGCTGAAATATAAAGAGTAAAAAATTGCTATCAAGAAAACCTTTGTATTTCCAAAAAGGGCACAAGATAATGTGTTGAGGAGCAGTGGTTATTTGCACATATCTGAATTCCGGGGTGACCAAACTAGCATGTGAATTACAGGGCATTTCTCAAATAGATGTCTTTTTTACACACTCTCCTATATTTGGAAGGAAAAAATGTAGAGAAAGACAAGGGGCAATAACACTTGTTTTGCTAATCTATGTTTCCCCAAGTCTCCCGATAAAAAAGATACCTCACTTGTGTGGGTAGGCCTAGCGCCCGCGACAGGAAACGCCCCAAAGCGCAACGTGGACACATCCAAATTTTTGGAAGAAAACAGAGGTGTTTTTTGCGAAGTGCCTACCTGTAGATTTTGGCCTCTAGCTCAGCCGGCACCTAGGGAAACCTACCAAACCTGTGCATTTCTGAAAACTAGAGACCTAGGGGAATCCAAGGAGGGGTGACTTGCGGGGCTCGGACCAGGTTCTGTTACCCAGAATCCTTTGCAAACCTCAAAATTTGGCTAAAAAAACACATGTCCCTCACATTTCTGTGGCAGAAAGTTCTGGAATCTGAGAGGAGCTACAAATTTCCTTCCACCCAGCGTTCCCCCAAGTCTCCCGATAAAAATGACACCTCACTTGCGTGGGTAGGCCTAGCGCCGGCGACAGGCAACACCCCAAAGCGCAACGTGGACACATCCTAAATTTAACAGAGGTGTTTTTTGCGAAGTGCCTACCTGTAGATTTTGGCCTCTAGCTCAGCCGGCACCTAGGGAAACCTACCAAACCTGTGCATTTCTGAAAACTAGAGACCTAGGGGAATCCAAGGAGGGGTGACTTGCGGGGCTCGGACCAGGTTCTGTTACCCAGAATCCTTTGCAAACCTCAAAATTTGGCTAAAAAAAACATGTCCCTCACATTTCTGTGGCAGAAAGTTCTGGAATCTGAGAGGAGCTACAAATTTCCTTCCACCCAGCGTTCCCCCAAGTCTCCCGATAAAAATGATACCTCACTTGCGTGGGTAGGCCTAGCGCCGGCGACAGGAAACACCCCAAAGCGCAACGTGGACACATCCTAAATTTTGGAAAAAAACAGAGGTGTTTTTTGCGAAGTGCCTACCTGTAGATTTTGGCCTCTACCTCAGCCGGCACCTAGGGAAACCTACCAAACCTGTGCATTTCTGAAAACTAGAGACCTAGGGGAATCCAAGGAGGGGTGACTTGCGGGGCTCGGACCAGGTTCTGTTACCCAGAATCCTTTGCAAACCTCAAAATTTGGCTAAAAAAACACATGTCCCTCACATTTCTGTGGCAGAAAGTTCTGGAATCTGAGAGGAGCTACAGATTTCCTTCCACCCAGCGTTCCCCCAAGTCTCCCGATAAAAATGATACCTCACTTGCGTGGGTAGGCCTAGCGCCGGCGACAGGAAACACCCCAAAGCGCAACGTGGACACATCCTAAATTTTGGAAAAAAAAAGAGGTGTTTTTTGCGAAGTGCCTACCTGTAGATTTTGGCCTCTACCTCAGCCGGCACCTAGGGAAACCTACCAAACCTGTGCATTTCTGAAAACTAGAGACCTAGGGGAATCCAAGGAGGGGTGACTTGCGGGGCTCGGACCAGGTTCTGTTACCCAGAATCCTTTGCAAACCTCAAAATTTGGCAAAAAAAACACATGTCCCTCACATTTCTGTGGCAGAAAGTTCTGGAATCTGAGAGGAGCTACAGATTTCCTTCCACCCAGCGTTCCGCCAAGTCTCCCGATAAAAATGATACCTCACTTGCGTGGGTAGGCCTAGCGCCGGCGACAGGAAACACCCCAAAGCGCAACGTGGACACATCCTAAATTTTGGGAAAATACAGAGGTGTTTTTTGCGAAGTGCGTACCTGTAGATTTTGGCCTCTAGCTCAGCCGGCACCTAGGGAAACCTACCAAACCTGTGCATTTCTGAAAACTAGAGACCTAGGGGAATCCAAGGAGGGGTGACTTGCGGGGCTCGGACCAGGTTCTGTTACCCAGAATCCTTTGCAAACCTCAAAATTTGGCTAAAAAAACACATGTCCCTCACATTTCTGTGGCAGAAAGTTCTGGAATCTGAGAGGAGCTACAAATTTCCTTCCACCCAGCGTTCCCCCAAGTCTCCCGATAAAAATGATACCTCACTTGCGTGGGTAGGCCTAGCGCCGGCGACAGGAAACACCCCAAAGCGCAACGTGGACACATCCTAAATTTTGGAAAAAAACAGAGGTGTTTTTTGCGAAGTGCCTACCTGTAGATTTTGGCCTCTAGCTCAGCCGGCACCTAGGGAAACCTACCAAACCTGTCCATTTCTGAAAACTAGAGACCTAGGGGAATCCAAGGAGGGGTGACTTGCGGGGCTCGGACCAGGTTCTATTACCCAGAATCCTTTGCAAACCTCAAAATTTGGCTAAAAAAACACATGTCCCTCACATTTTTGTGGCAGAAAGTTCTGGAATCTGAGAGGAGCTACAAATTTCCTTCCACCCAGCGTTCCCCCAAGTCTCCCGATAAAAATGATACCTCACTTGCGTGGGTAGGCCTAGCGCCGGAGACAGGAAACACCCCAAAGCGCAACGTGGACACATCCTAAATTTTGGAAAAAAACAGAGGTGTTTTTTGCGAAGTGCCTACCTGTAGATTTTGGCCTCTAGCTCAGCCGGCACCTAGGGAAACCTACCAAACCTGTGCATTTCTGAAAACTAGAGACCTAGGGGAATCCAAGGAGGGGTGACTTGCGGGGATCGGACCAGGTTCTGTTACCCAGAATCCTTTGCAAACCTCAAAATTTGGCTAAAAAAACACATGTCCCTCACATTTCTGTGGCAGAAAGTTCTGGAATCTGAGAGGAGCTACAGATTTCCTTCCACCCAGCGTTCCCCCAAGTCTCCCGATAAAAATGATACCTCACTTGCGTGGGTAGGCCTAGCGCCGGCGACAGGAAACACCCCAAAGCGCAACGTGGACACATCCTAAATTTTGGGAAAATACAGAGGTGTTTTTTGCGAAGTGCCTACCTGTAGATTTTGGCCTCTAGCTCAGCCGGCACCTAGGGAAACCTACCAAACCTGTGCATTTCTGAAAACTAGAGACCTAGGGGAATCCAAGGAGGGGTGACTTGCGGGGCTCGGACCAGGTTCTGTTACCCAGAATCCTTTGCAAACCTCAAAATTTGGCTAAAAAAACACATGTCCCTCACATTTCTGTGGCAGAAAGTTCTGGAATCTGAGAGGAGCTACAAATTTCCTTCCACCCAGCGTTCCCCCAAGTCTCCCGATAACAATGATACCTCACTTGCGTGGGTAGGCCTAGCGCCGGCGACAGGAAACACCCCAAAGCGCAACGTGGACACATCCTAAATTTTGGGAAAAAACAGAGGTGTTTTTTGCGAAGTGCCTACCTGTAGATTTTGGCCTCTAGCTCAGCCGGCACCTAGGGAAACCTACCAAACCTGTGCATTTCTGAAAACTAGAGACCTAGGGGAATCCAAGGAGGGGTGACTTGCGGGGCTCGGACCAGGTTCTGTTACCCAGAATCCTTTGCAAACCTCAAAATTTGGCTAAAAAAACACATGTCCCTCACATTTCTGTGGCAGAAAGTTCTGGAATCTGAGAGGAGCTACAAATTTCCTTCCACCCAGCGTTCCCCCAAGTCTCCCGATAAAAATGACACCTCACTTGCGTGGGTAGGCCTAGCGCCGGCGACAGGAAACACCCCAAAGCGCAACGTGGACACATCCTAAATTTTGGAAAAAAACAGAGGTGTTTTTTGCGAAGTGCCTACCTGTAGATTTTGGCCTCTAGCTCAGCCGGCACCTAGGGAAACCTACCAAACCTGTGCATTTCTGAAAACTAGAGACCTAGGGGAATCCAAGGAGGGGTGACTTGCGGGGCTCGGACCAGGTTCTGTTACCCAGAATCCTTTGCAAACCTCAAAATTTGGCTAAAAAAACACATGTCCCTAACATTTCTGTGGCAGAAAGTTCTGGAATCTGAGAGGAGCTACAAATTTCCTTCCACCGAGCGTTCCCCCAAGTCTCCCTATAAAAATGATACCTCACTTGCGTGGGTAGGCCTAGCGCCGGCGACAGGAAACACCCCAAAGCGCAACGTGGACACATCCTAAATTTTGGAAAAAAAACAGAGGTGTTTTTTGCGAAGTGCCTTCCTGTAGATTTTGGCCTCTAGCTCAGCCGGCACCTAGGGAAACCTACCAAACCTGTGCATTTCTGAAAACTAGAGACCTAGGGGAATCCAAGGAGGGGTGACTTGCGGGGCTCGGACCAGGTTCTGTTACCCAGAATCCTTTGCAAACCTCAAAATTTGGCTAAAAAAACACATGTCCCTCACATTTTTGTGGCAGAAAGTTCTGGAATCTGAGAGGAGCTACAAATTTCCTTCCACCCAGCGTTCCCCCACGTCTCCCCATAAAAATGATACCTCACTTGTGTGGGTAGGCCTAGCGCCCGCAACAGGAAACACCCCAAAGCGCAACGTGGACACATCACAGAAAACAGACCTGTTTTTAGCAAAGTGCCTACCTGTAGATTTTGGCCTGTAGCTCAGCCGCCACCTAGGGAAACCTACCAAACCTGTGCATTTCTGAAAACTAGAGACCTAGGGGAATCCAAGATGGGGTGACTTGTGTGGCTCGGACCAGGTTCTGTTACCCAGAATCCTTTGCAAACCTCAAAATTTGGCTAAAAAAACACATGTTCCTCACATTTCTGTGGCAGAAAGTTCTGGAATCTGAGAGGAGCCACAAATTTCCTTCCACCCAGCGTTCCCCTAAGTCTCTCCATAAAAATGGTACCTCACTTGTGTGGGTAGGCCTAGCGCCCACAAAAGGAAATGGCCCAAAACACAACATATTTTTTCACAGAAAACAGAGGTGTTTTTTGCAAAGTGCCTACCTGTGGATTTTGGCCTCTAGCTCAGCCGGCCCAGGGGGGGGGGGGGGGGGGGGGGGGGGGGGGGGGTGGGGGGGGGGGGGGGGGGGGGGGAAATGCCCTAAAATAAATTTGACCCCCCACCCCCCCAAAACCCCCCCCTGCCCAGGTGCGACCCTTGCCTACGGGGTCGCTACCCCTGCGTGACATTGGCGCCAAAAAACAAATTCCCGGTGCCTAGTGGTTTCTGCCCCCTTGGGGGCAGATTGACCTAAAATCGACCAATCTGCCCCCAAGGGGGGCAGAAATGGTCTAAACACAGTTTGCCCCCCAGGGGAGCGACCCTTGCCTGATAGGTCGCTCCCCATCTCTAAAAAAAAAACAAACAAACAAAAAAAAAAAACACACAAAAAAAATTTGCCCTGGCAACAAGAGGTTTCTGCCCCCCCTGGGGGCAGATCGGCCTAATAATAGGCCGATCTGCCCCCAGGGGGGGCAGAAATGGCCTAAAATAAATTTGCCCCCCGAACACCCACTCCCCCCCCCCCGGGAGGGACCCTTGCCTACGGGGTCGCTCCCCCTGCGTGACATTGGCGCCAAAAAACAAATCCCCGGTGCCTAGTGGTTTCTGCCCCCTTGGGGCAGATTGACCTAAAATCTACCAATCTGCCCCCAAGGGGGGCAGAAATGGTCTAAACACAATTTGCCCCCCAGGGGAGCGACCCTTGCCTGATGGGTCGCTCCCCATCTCTAGAAAAAACCAAACAAACAAAAAAAAAAACACGAAAAAAAAATTTGCCCTGGCAACAAGAGGTTTCTGCCCCCCCTGGGGGCAGATCGGCCTAATAATAGGCCGATCTGCCCCCAGGGGGGGCAGAAATGGCCTAAAATAAATTTGCCCCCCGAACACCCACTCCCCCCCCCCCGGAGGGACCCTTGCCTACGGGGTCGCTCCCCCTGCGTGACATTGGCGCCAAAAAACAAATCCCCGGTGCCTAGTGGTTTCTGCCCCCTTGGGGCAGATTGACCTAAAATCTACCAATCTGCCCCCAAGGGGGGCAGAAATGGTCTAAACACAATTTGCCCCCCAGGGGAGCGACCCTTGCCTGATGGGTCGCTCCCCATCTCTTAAAAAAACCAACCAAACAAAAAAAAAAACACAAAAAAAAAATGTGCCCTGGCAACAAGAGGTTTCTGCCCCCCCCTGGGGGCAGATCGGCCTAATAATAGGCCGATCTGCCCCCAGGGGGGGCAGAAATGGCCTAAAATAAATTTGCCCCCCGAACACCCCCCCCCCGGAGGGACCCTTGCCTACGGGGTCGCTCCCCCTGCGTGACATTGGCGGCAAAAAACAAATCCCCGGTGCCTAGTCGTTTCTGCCCCCTTGGGGCAGATTGACCTAAAATCTACCAATCTGCCCCCAAGGGGGGCAGAAATGGTCTAAACACAATTTGCCCCCCAGGGGAGCGACCCTTGCCTGATGGGTCGCTCCCCATCTCTAAAAAATACCAAACAAAACAAAAACAAAAACACAAAAAAAAAATTTGCCCTGGCAACAGTAGGTTTCTGCCCCCCCCCCCCGGGGGCAGATCGGCCTAATAATAGGCCGATCTGCCCCCAGGGGGGGCAG
Source organism: Pleurodeles waltl (assembly GCF_031143425.1). Lineage (NCBI taxonomy): Eukaryota > Metazoa > Chordata > Amphibia > Caudata > Salamandridae > Pleurodeles > Pleurodeles waltl. The sequence goes on along the minus strand of NC_090450.1, from coordinate 737,355,297 downwards.
AAATGGCCTAAAATAAATTTGCCCCCCGAACCCCCCCCCCCCCCCCCGGAGGGACCCTTGCCTACGGGGTCGCTCCCCCTGCGTGACATTGGCGCCAAAAAACAAATCCCCGGTGCCTAGTGGTTTCTGCCCCCTTGGGGCAGATTGACCTAAAATCGACCAATCTGCCCCCAAGGGGGGCAGAAATGGGCTAAACACAATTTGCCCCACAGGGGAGCGACCCTTGCCTGATGGGTCGCTCCCCTTCTCTAAAAAAAACACCAAACAAACAAAAAAAAAAACACAAAAAAAAAATTTGCCCTGGCGCCTAGAGGTTTCTGCCCCCCCTGGGGGTAGACCGGCCTAATACCAATAGGCCGATCTGCCCCCAGGGGGGGCAGAGATGGCCTAAAATAATTTTGCCCCCCCCACCCCTACCCCCCCCCCCGGGGGCGACCCTTGACTACAAGGTCGCTCCCCTTGTGTGACGGCGCAAAAAAAAGATCCCTGGTGCCTAGTGGTTTCTGCCCCCCTTGGGGGCAGATTGACCTAAAATCGGCCGATCTGCCCCCAAAGCGGGCAGAAATGGCCTAAATACATTTTGCCCCTCCAGGGGAGCGACCCTTGTCCAAGGGGGTCGCTCCCCATCTGTAAAACAGAAAAACAAAAAAATCCCTGGTGCCTAGTGGTTTCTGCCCCCCTTGGGGGCAGATCAGCCGAATCAAAATAGGCTGATCTATCCCCCCCCAGGGGGGCAGAAATGGCCTAAAATAATCCCCCCCCACCCCCCCCAGGGAGCGACCCTTGCCTAAGGGGTCACTCCCCTTGCGTGAAATTCACGCAAAAAAAAAAAAACTCCCTGGTGTCTAATGGTTTCTAATGGGGCAGAAATGGCCTAAATATAATTTGCCCCCTCGGGGAGCGACCCTTGCCTAAGGGGTCGCTCCCCACTTAAAAAAAAAAGAAAACATAACAAAAAGAAAAAAAAAAAAAAAGGTCCCTGGTGCCTAGAGGTTTCTGCCCCCCCTGGGGGCAGATCGGCCTAATAATAGGCCAATCTGCCCCCAGGGGGGGCAGAAAAGGCCTTCCTAAAAAAATGCCCCCCTGGGAGCGACCCTTGCCCAAGGGGTCGCTCCCTTTTGCCAATTTCAAGGAAAAAAAAAAAATCCCTGGTGTCTAGTGGGGTTTCAAAAGCCGGATTGAAACCTGTGAGAGACTTCAAAGGGAAGGAAATACATTTCCTTCCCTTTGAAGCCTCTCGGGGCCTCCCCCATGGGATTGAAAAAGAAATGCAAAAGCATTTCTTTTTCAATCGCGCTGGAAGCTCTGCTTCCAGCGCGATGGGGGAGACCCTGTGACTAATCAGCGCGCGCTCGCGCGCTGACGTCACAGGGGGGGTTGGGGGGGTCGGGGGTGGGAGGGGAAGGGCTTCCCCTTCCATCCCTGACTTGGGGGGGTGGGGGGGAACCCCACAGAGGGAGCGAGAGCGCTCCCTCTGGGCTCTGTGCACAGGACGTAATGGTTACGTCCTGGGCACAGCAGCACTGTGCCTCAGGACGTAACCATTACGTCCTGGGCACAGAAGGGGTTAAGGGGCTACGGAAGTGGGTGGCACAACCAGTGCTGCAGGCCCACTAGTAGCATTTAATCTACAGGCCCTAGGCACATATAGTGCACTATACTAGGGACTTACAAGTAAATTAAATAGCCAATCATGGATAAACCAATCAATAGTACAATTTACACAGAGAGCATATGCGCTTTAGCACTGGTTAGCAGTGGTAAAGTGACCAGAGGTCAAAAGCCAACAACAACAGGTCAGAAAAAGGAGGATGAAGGAGGCAAAAAGTTTGGGGATGAGCCCGTCAAAAAGCCAGGTCGAACAGTACTCATAGATCACAGCATCAAGATTCATAAATGTGCCTATGATATACCATTTTACTTGAAAGTCTCCTTTTCTTCAAGCATCCAATACTTTAAACACTGCCTGTACATCATCCAGACATAGATGACCAGCACCACCCAGGACAGAATTCCAATTTTTTGCCGAGAACAACAAACGACATACAGTACAAACCTGGCTCAATGGCTTGAACCTTGACGGTTTTGAACCTAACTTTCACAAAATGCCAAGTCTCTTGCAGTCACCCTGGACACCAACCTCATCCTTAAGGAACTCATTATAAGGATGGTCTCATACGACCTTTCCATCCTGAATAAAGTCAAACCGTTTCTTCAGAAAGTGACTTCAGAACTGCTGTTCAATCCTTCACACTCTTGCATGCCAATGATGGTAAAGTACTACTTCATGGCCTCTCAGACTCCATAGTGCCACTTCTTAGAAACATCCTACATGCCACAGCACTTTTCATCCAGGGCCTGAGGAAATATGATCACATCACTCCCATCCTGATGGAACTCCATTGGCTACCTTTGCCGGTTCCGCCATCTTCAAAACCAGCTACATCATGTACAAAGCTATCATGACCAGCACCCCGCTCTGTTGCAGGCAAACTGACCATCTCTGGTGGTTTTCGGCACTCCCAGTGCCAGGACACCATCAGACTGCAGACTAAGAAGTGAAAAAAAAACCACACAAAAGAAATACAAGAAAGTAGGCATTTTCCATCTATTCACCCAGGGTGTGGAACAATGTTAAAATCCATCAAAATCACCCAAACACTGCTCCAATTTAAGAAAGATTTGAAGACTTGCCTCTTTAAAGAACACTATATCACAATTCCTCTACAACGCAGCTTCCTTTCCTATTAGTCGTTGACTTTGTGCTTGTCTTTGACCATATACAGTGGAAAAGAATCTTTACAATGCATCTTCTATCATGCATTACCTTTAGTATGCAGCCTTTACCAGGCATGTAAGTACCACACAAGTAAGTGCATAGTGTAGGATTTTGCTTTTACCACGCACCCGTTCCAATGCAGTACTTTACTGGTCAGGTAAGTATATATATTGTTTTCAAATAATAGATTTTTAGTTATTTATAAAAATGGTTTAGCTGTAGGTAGAGGTAAAAGATGGTGAAGGTAATTTTAGGATTTAGGAATTAGGGAAGGGGGCCGATAAAGGGAGTTAAAGGTGAATTTAGAGTTAAGGGAATGGTAGAGGTAAAAGAACATTATGGTAAATAAACTGTTTGAGGGAGGCTAGAAGTAAAGGAAGGTAAGTTTTTTTTCTTCTAAAAAGCGAGTTCTGAGGGTTCCTCCCAAACCCCTATGAAAGAAGGGAAGGGGGTTTGGAAGGATTACCCCCAATTAAAAAAGAAAGATATACAAACTATGTTTTAAAAAGATGATATAGATATAGGTATAGATATAGAAGTTAATTGCACGGTAAAGGCATGCGTTATAAAACCATGCATGTTATTACAATGTGTTGTAAAGGTCAACACGTTGCAAAGGCATGCATGGCAAATGTACACTTTGTAACATTGTGCATCGATGTAGAGTGCTCTGGTGCCTTTTGGCTAGGTTCGAGCTAAAGAAATACAGTTACATACTTACATACATATATACATGCTACTACACAAACACACCCTTATATTTGTTTTTATATATATATATATAGCAATTATACATATACAGGGAGTGCAGAATTATTAGGCAAATGAGTATTTTGACCACATCATCCTCTTTATGCATGTTGTCTTACTCCAAGCTGTATAGGCTCGAAAGCCTACTACCAATTAAGCATATTAGGTGATGTGCATCTCTGTAATGAGAAGGGGTGTGGTCTAATGACATCAACACCCTATATCAGGTGTGCCTAATTATTAGGCAACTTCCTTTCCTTTGGCAAAATGGGTCAAAAGAAGGACTTGACAGGCTCAGAAAAGTCAAAAATAGTGAGATATCTTGCAGAGGGATGCAGCACTCTTAAAATTGCAAAGCTTCTGAAGCGTGATCATCGAACAATCAAGCGTTTCATTCAAAATAGTCAACAGGGTCGCAAGAAGCGTGTGGAAAAACCAAGGTGCAAAATAACTGCCCATGAACTGAGAAAAGTCAAGCGTGCAGCTGGCACGATGCCACTTGCCACCAGTTTGGCCATATTTCAGAGCTGCAACATCACTGAAGTGCCCAAAAGCACAAGGTGTGCAATACTCAGAGACATGGCCAAGGTAAGAAAGGCTGAAAGACGACCACCACTGAACAAGACACACAAGCTGAAACGTCAAGACTGGGCCAAGAAATATCTCAAGACTGATTTTTCTAAGGTTTTATGGACTGATGAAATGAGAGTGAGTCTTGATGGGCCAGATGGATGAGCCCGTGGCTGGATTGGTAAAGGGCAGAGAGCTCCAGTCCGACTCAGACGCCAGCAAGGTGGAGGTGGAGTACTGGTTTGGGCTGGTATCATCAAAGATGAGCTTGTGGGGCCTTTTCGGGTTGAGGATGGAGTCAAGCTCAACTCCCAGTCCTACTGCCAGTTCCTGGAAGACACCTTCTTCAAGCAGTGGTACAGGAAGAAGTCTGCATCCTTCAAGAAAAACATGGTTTTCATGCAGGACAATGCTCCATCACACGTGTCCAAGTACTCCACAGCGTGGCTGGCAAGAAAGGGTATAAAGGAAGGAAATCTAATGACATGGCCTCCTTGTTCACCTGATCTGAACCCCATTGAGAACCTGTGGTCCATCATCAAATGTGAGATTTACAAGGAGGGAAAACAGTACACCTCTCTGAACAGTGTCTGGGAGGCTGTGGTTGCTGCTGCACGCAATGTTGATGGTGAACAGATCAAAACACTGACAGAATCCATGGATGGCAGGCTTTTGAGTGTCCTTGCAAAGAAAGGTGGCTATATTGGTCACTGATTTGTTTTTGTTTTGTTTTTGAATGTCAGAAATGTATATTTGTGAATGTTGAGATGTTATATTGGTTTCACTGGTAATAATAAATAATTGAAATGGGTATATATATATTTTTGTTAAGTTGCCTAATAATTATGCACAGTAATAGTCACCTGCACACACAGATATCCCCCTAACATAGCTAAAACTAAAAACAAACTAAAAACTACTTCCAAAAATATTCAGCTTTGATATTAATGAGTTTTTTGGTTTCATTGAGAACATGGTTGTTGTTCAATAATAAAATTAATCCTCAAAAATACAACTTGCCTAATAATTCTGCACTCCCTGTATATGTTTACATATATCATTAATTTAATGGTAACCCATCTTGGTTTGCAAAAACAGACTCGCAGTCCCGGATGCATCTTCCTGAAAAAGCTTCATTCAACAACGTGTTTCAATCACAAGGTCTTCGTCATGGCCATAGTAAAAAAAAGAACAGTGCACAACCACCATTAAAAACAATGTGCAAACAATAAACATAGTAGAAATACTCAGCAAGTTCTTTACCAAGAAGTATGTTTTTCTTTCTACATCATGCTCCGTTTCTTAAATTTGCTAGCATAATACATTAACGCAGAATAATGAAAAGTAGTCCTCATAAATACCTATGTACAAATATTTTTTGTCTAAAATGAATTTCAAAGGCCAACAATCACTTACAATATATTCTAATATATGTTGTATACAACGCCCAGTGGTTAAATATACATCTGCACATTGCGTGAAGGTGTATCTGGCTCTATCTCTTAAATAGTAAAGATAATAAATCTGAAAACTGAGTAAAATGTAATCCGTTTCATTCAGTTCTGGATATGCATTATCGTCTAGTGGCCCATCCTACACATATAAGTGCAGCTACCAAATTATCAAAAACACATTTTACAGAATGTACATCAACACCCAGAGTGCGGCCCCTGGTTCTTCATTCCTCTAATGAGAACACATAAATATATATAAGGGAATATGACAGCCTAATCCAGTTTATATTCTTTAACAATCCTTCCCAACATGTTCATCACGACTTTCAACAATCTAGAAGACAAAAAAAGAAAAAGCATAATCAGAGGAGTACAAGTTTGGGTGAGTAGCGTACGGTTATTTGTTTGTTAGCAAGAACCGTTAAGGCATTCTTTTGAGACATTTGGGGCCTGATTTATGAAAAGTTTGCACCGCATTTGCGTAATTTTTTGATGCAAAAGCTGCATAAATTTTCAAAATACAATTATATTTTGTAAATTTGTGCCGCTTTTACATCAAAAAATGACGCTAGGGTGGCGCAAACTTTTCATAAATCAGGCCCTTAGTATCAAGAACGACTTTCTTGTTGAATATCTATTTTGAAGACACATAGCCTAAAGAACATTGTAATTCTCAATATAGTCAGCTCAATGCTTAGGAACCTAAAGACAATTTGAACTGTGCAAAGTTGCCTTAAAATGTTAGACAGCTATTCAACTGGAGTTTAGCCTAAGGTTGTCCCAAAAAAACTGCCAAAGGCAATCCAACTTGCAAGGCAACAGGTTTCCTACTTAAAGGTGAATGCACGACATAGTTCGATATTGTATTAACGGTGCATGCTAAACATGATAGAGAGAACATGTTTAATGATTGTTTGTTTTGGTATTTAATGAATAGAGAACAGTAGTAGAAAGCTGAACCACAACATTTCCAGCAGGATTTTCCCAGTTAAAGTTGGACCATTTATAAACATGTGAATAAACGTGCCATTTTCTGTAGTCCTCCGCAGTACACCAGTATGGCAGTTGTCTTTTTTTTCATCCCATTCCCCGCTTCCCCTTGGTACCTTTCTTTGAGCAAGTGTATTAATAATCACCTGCTCAGGGAAGCTCTGAAGAGGATTGGTGGCCAAGGGGCCAGGAACTTAAGGTTACTGGAGTCCTGCATAACCTGAGAGCCACATTAACCGTTAGGTTTTTCAGTGAAATTGTCTGCTTTTTTTTAACACAAGTTAGGTCTTAGAACCTAACTATAACTTCACTGTAACCTTTGTTTTTTTTGTGAATTTCTGGTGTTTTTTATTCATATTCTAAATTGGACCAATAGCAAAGGCTTCACATGCAGTCGGCCCCGGCCCAGGGCCTTGCACAGTGATGATTAGCAGAAGGGCCTGGCCTTTAGCCAGGCCTGGCACCAAACTGCCCATGTCAGGCTAGCTCTGCTGCATATGGCTTTTGGCTGTGCGCACCCAACCTGCATTTTCTTCTTCCTTTTTAATGTATTTTTGAAGTTTTTTTAGAGTCCGCTGCAGTATCGCTGTACTGGCCCCACAACCTTCACTGCCCTCCTCCTTGAAACTTGCACAGTTCTGTGGTTCCATGGGGAGGAAACTTCTACAGTGACTCCTGTGAGAGTACTGTGGTGCCCACAACCCATTGTTTTCTTATAATTGTATTAAACGGGGGCAATGTGCAGCTCTGGATCACCCTACAAGTGCCTGTGTGTCAGGGGTTCCCTACCCTTCCATATTAGGCCCTTTTGTAAAATATTTTTGGGGATATCAGGACCAAATCTCAGTGTCCTCTTTTGGCCACAGCAATATTTTCTTGAGCTGTTGCAGCTGGCCAATCGGAATGTGGGGTACCACAGTACTGTCCTGGGTACCATGGTACTGCATTGACCAATGGGTTAAAAGGCTTCCTCAACAAAGAGAATCTGAATATTTGTTTAATTTTCATTAGCAAAGGCATCCTGCAGTACACTAAGGTCAGATCTCACAAACTTCTTGGAATTTACCACCTTCATGACTACTCCAAATTCCTCTTTCAATGTAATTTTGTTTCAAATTACTGAACACATTTACACACAATCTTAGTAAAGTTCTAACTTTCTGTCAAATCTGATGTCATTGAATTCAGTTGCTTTTTTTGTATCAGAGAGCAAATGTTCTTATGGGAATTAACATGGGAAATCAATGATTTAGGAAACCCCTCTTTTTTGGCCCTTGCTTGATGGATCAATGCAAAACATGAAAGAGCTATAGTGTGAAGGTTTTTTTTGGAAGGTTTTGTGCAAATTTGACGAACAGTGAAAAGGTTAATAAAACAAAGAAACTGCTTATATATTTATTTTCACAAAAAAAATGATTAGAAGGAGGTTAGGGTTATAGTTAGATTCAGAGTTTATATGCAAAAAAAACAAAGAATTTCAACTGTTATAGTTGGAGTTATTTCAAGTTACTATAACTCGTGCCCTAAGGTAACTGTAACTCGTGCCCCCACCAAGCACAGTTTTCTCATCAATAATTTTAATGCAAATGTTACACTGATATTATCAATGATGTCATAGAAGATGTAATGAGTGATATAATGTCTGGGGTAATTAACAGTGCATGGCGAAGGCTCAAGATATAGTTACCTTAGGGCATGAGTTATAGTTACTTGAAATGACTCTAACTATAACAGTTGAATTTCTATGGTTTTGTGCATTTAAAGTCTGAACCCAAACTATAAAGTCCCTGTAACCTTTGGCTTTTTAGTGAATTTCTAAGTTTTTTAAATTCCATTTCCTTACTATAACGTTTCTGTAACCTTTGTTTTTTTCAGTGATTTTCTACATTTTTTTTTAACATTAAGTAAGATGCCCATCACAATGTATGGTGGGGGGGTAGACGCAGGGCCTGGTTTATTATTGTGCTGCCCCCACCCAAGCTTGCTGCCCCTGCCCCCGCTCCTACCTGCCATCTATTGTCCAAGTTCATTCCCTTCCTCCCTCATTACAGCCCTGTGTGGCAGTTATTCTGCCACTGTCCTTCCCGCCTGCCCCGAACAGTTATCTTGCTGTCCCATCCACTTCCTCCCTACCCTCTGTTGTCCAAGCCCAGGCACCAGCCCACTCCCTCCTGCCCTGCTTGTTCCGATGTGCTGATACTGCCCTCCATTTTCCTTGATGTCCCTGCCGCCCACTCCTCCTGCCTTTGTTGCCCAATTCTATGCCCCATCATTGCCTTCCTGCTTAGCCTCTGTGCTTAGCTTGCTGCCCCTTCCCTCCTTCCCGTGCCCTCTAATGACTGTGTGAATGTCCCTGCTCATTCGTTTTTGCCCACCATGTTCCATTGACCTGCCACTGCTCCTCCTATCTACTCTGAGTGTTCTGTTGAGCTGCCACTGCCTCTCCCAATTGCCTACCATGGTCAGAGGGCTGCTGCCTGTCCCTGCCACCTCAGCCCTGCCTGTCCGAGTTCCGTGTCCTTAGCCTGTCCCTCCTATACTCCATGGTCCATTGTGCTACCACTCCTGTCCTCCATGCTCTGTTGTCCTGCAACTGCTCCTCCTGCCAGCCCTGCATGGTCTGTTGTGAAGCTCCTTTCCCTGTCCTCTCTTGTCTGTTTCAGCCCCTACCCCTCCATTCTGTCCTCCATGGTTCTTTGTGCATGCCCCTGCTCCCCCCCTCTTACCACCATGGCCGTTGTGCTGCCACTACTCCTCCCGCTTGCCATACATGGTCTCCTGTGCTGCCACAGCCCCCCCCACCTGCCCTGTGTGGTCAGCTTGCTGCCCCTGACGCCATCCCACCTTCCCTCCGTTGTCTGAGTGTATGCCATTATAGTCTTGCTGTTGCTTTCCAATGTGTATTGTGCTTCCAGTGCCCATCCTTCCTGCCCTCCATGGTCAACTTGCTGCTCCTGCCCCCTTGCTCTCTGCCCTCCGTTTTCCATGTGCAGGCCCCTAACCCCTTCCCCTCTGCCTTGCCCGGCCTGTTGTTGTGCCCCTGCCCCCTCCCTCTTGCCCTTCATAGTCCGTTATGCTGCAACTGTCTCACCTGTCTGTCTGGTATGGTCAGCTTGCTGTCCTTCCCTCTTCCTCCTCTGCTCTCTGATGTCCATGTACATGCCCCTGTCCCCTCCCTGTTGCTTTCCCTGGTCTGCTGTGCTGCACTGCGGTACCGCTTGCCCTGTGTGGTGGATTGTGGTGGATTGTGCTGCAGCACTCCCTGACACCTGTCTTGTAAAGCCAGTTTGGTGCCCCTACTTATCTCCTTTCTGCCCTCTATTATCCAAGTCCATGCCCCTACATCATTCCTCCTGCCCTCAGTGATCCAGTCTACTACAATTGCCAACATTTTGAATTTGGTAAGAGGGAGATTTTGAAAAAAGAAACCTGGGGAATTGATTTTCCCCATTGACCTACACTGAAAAAAGTGCCTAAATTGAGTCTGTTGGCATGTATGGTTGTACTTCCACTGCCTCTTCCTTCTGCTCTCCATGGTCTGTCTTGGTGCCACGGCCCCTCCCACCTGCCAATCGTGGTCAACTTGTTGCCTCTGCACTAGTGAGCAACTAGATTGCTAACATTCTATATTTATTACAAAAGTGTGGCATGCCTGACATCATCTTGATGTAATCAAAACTGTAAAAGCATTTCCTTTAGAAATTATAAAAATGAAAGGGTCTTATTTCCATTGAAATTATGGTTTGTGCTCTAAAAAACTAAAATGAGGACATATTGTCTGAGTTCCCAAATAGTGACAAAGCACTATTACATTTTATAACAAGATTGGAGGCTCATATTATGCTGTCTTGTCTTGCTCTTTATTAAGCAGCAGCCAAGAAAAGCAAAAAACTAAATTGCTCAGAAAACCTGGATAAAGAACTACAAGCAATTACATCACAATAAAAGCACCAATGCCATGTGAAGTAACTCAATAATTATCTTGACTGAGAGCAACAATTCCTCTTTTCTTGCTGCTCACAGTCAAGATAAATATTGTTTTCACGTTTTCTCACTTTAATTTACCATTGTTACTTGATATATATTACTTGATATATTTCTTTAAATGTGTTTATTTACCTCAATATTTAAGCTACTGCTTGTTGCTTCTCACTGCTTGTCATGCACGCCTTCTCTGGCAATTCGCTGCTTTCTCTTAGTGTTTTTTTCGCTTGTCACCTTTGCCCTCAGTGCCTAGGTGTGCCTTCCTGATACGCGTGTCATCACCAGCAGCGCTCTCAGGCTTGTCAAGACATACTTTCTTCACCACTAAGTGGTATCGTCCTCCTTGGCTTTCCTCCTTTCATGGACACTTCTCTTAGCCTGGGCAACTCACATTTACACACCACCTCTCTTTATGTTGCTCCCCTAGGCTCTCTTCCTCAGTTAAACCTTTACTTACCATTTGTGGAAATTCTACAGTTTATTAACTTTCAATAGTTTTACTAGAGATTTTCCTGCATTTGTTATGCATTTTCTCAATTTTAGTAATAATTAACTCTTGTTTTTACTATGTCTGAGGAAGAAGACACTCTGGTGTTTAAGGACAGACACTCTGGTGTTTAAGGGCAACTTAAAATCCTTTATTAAGGATTTCGTTCAGCAGGCTTTAGCAGTCTCTATGCTGGATGTGTCAAAAAATGTAGAGGCGTACCTTTCTAAAATGGTTTCTTCTCCCTCTGAGGGTTCCTCTAAGAAGGACAAGAAACATGCAGCTACCTCTGGTGTCACTGATAAAAGCATTTCTCCAAACACTGGTCCTCCTACCAGTGATGTTTCATTTTCGGGGCTCCCTTCCTCCCCCTTCAAGTTACCCATCTTAAAGACACTGATGATGACGATGATGATGTCTTGGATGACACTCACAATTTTGATGGATTTCCAGATCCCTCAAATTATGGGCCTCCAGAGAAGAGGCAGAACATTTCTTCTAATGATGGTGGTGTTTCTCACCTAGTATCTAATGATTTAGTGGACCATCTTGAGGGGAACCTATGTTTGATCCATCCGTCATTTGCCACCCGAACTCTACTGAGTTGTTCCCATCAGAGCATGTGACTGATTATGTTTCCATATTTCTATGCCATGCTCTTGTTAAATCTACACGTAACACGTTGAAGTCTGAATGTCCCCACCCTTCCCTTCCCAACAACATTACTTCTACTCTTGATATTGATCCCAATATGTTAGTGCTTGTCATAGAGTATGGAAAGGACCCAAAGAAAGGAGTTGACAGAGCCTGGTGTAATTGTCAAGACTGGGTCTTGGATTTGGTTGGTCCGCCGACCAGAATTTTGGACTTAGCCGAAGATGCAAAGATTGAAGACACGCAGGTGGATCCAGAAACTTTATCAAACTGGGCCCAATGGGCTATATGCTTTTTGAGCAATGCGAACACCCATATCTCACAAGAAAGGAGAAAAAGCCTACAACTTAGGATTGATCCTCAACTTAGTAGCCTGGCCTCTAAAAAAGAATGTCCTTTGGCTAATGGCCTTTTACTCAGAGATTCTTTATTAAAAATGACTTGGATAATACGTGTACACCTTTGCCATGATGAATAAGGCCCCGCTTTTCCACACAAAAAATTGTTTCTTCTCAGGTTTTTGCCAGGGCCGGCAAAGGTAAGAGTTGTTGTCCAACAAGGGGTCAATCTCTCAATAGAGGCTCCTTCGACCAGCAGTCCCAGGTTGATGTCTACACTGGCTACAAATCCTAGTTCTACCCCCACTGTTCCAAGCGGTTCTGCTCCAGGGGACAAAGGAACAAAGAAGAACAATTCTCAGGCAAGACTTCCCAATTTTGGCCTATATTCCATAGGAGGCAGATTAGCTCTTTGTCTAAATGCATGGTTTTTATCTCACCAGAGATCCATGGGTGATACAAACCATTCCAGGTTATCAAATAGAACTCTATCAATCTCCTCTACAATTGCATCTTCCTCATCCTCCTTTTTTCACAGAATTAATCCCTGGTAATTCAGGACAAAATCCATTCTCTTTTGACCAAACAAGCAATCGAACAAATAGAATTAGATCTCTCACGTTTTTTCAGCACCATCTCGTGCAGAAGAAAAACAAAATAATGCACCTTTTGTTAAAGCTAAATGTTTTCAACAATTTCGTAGTGTACCATAATTTCAAGATAGAAACTATTCTCCACCTCAGAGATATTTTACTTCAGCCCGATTGGTTGGTCAGATTGGATCTTCAATATGCTTATCTGTCAGTTCTGGTTCTCACAGAAGCCTTTCGGCATTTCTTCAGCTCCTTGGTGTTTCACCAAGATTTCAAACCTGTTGTAGCTTTTCTCAGAGCACAAGGAATAAGACCGATCCTCTACTTTAACGTCTTTCTGATAATGGCTCATTTACAAATTTGCCAAGACCTTCTTCTTCACCTGGGATTTCTCATCAATGTTCAAAAGTCTGCTGTGGTTCTATCTTGTCGAGTGGAATTTCTAGGTTTCCTGATAGATACTTCTTGGTCTACCCTGCAACTCCTTCAACACAAGGTCACTCTCATATAAAAGGAAATCTGTTGTTCCCTTTCTCTCATACATTTTTCTCTCACATTGTTGACCTGTCCAGTGGGCTTCATGTGATTTTTTCTAGGCCCTCTTTATCATCAGACACTTCAAAGGATTAAAGATCTGACATCTCCACTGAGGTTTCTCTTATTCCAACCACGTTTCTTTAAACTGAGAGTCCAAAGAAGAACTCCTTTGGTGGCTGACTCATTTAGACCCCTGGAACTGGAGAATGATTTTCTCTGGTGCCTCAGATCTTCTGTTAGAATCTGATGCAAGTCGGACAGGTTGGGGCGCAAGATGCGGTCAATTCTCACAGAGGTATATGGTCTCCACAAGAGTCATTCTTGCTTAACAACAGTTTAGAGATGCATGCAGGTTCCTTTTCCATCCAGTCTTTTATAAAAGACAAAGTAAAATGTGCCATTCTCTTACAGATGGACCATCTTACAGTGATCCAATACATAAACCATCTCGGGGGCACAAGATCCAGAATTCTGGTGGAGCTCACAAAGCACCTTTGGAATTATTGTCTTCAGCGACAAATCTTAGTCAGACCAGTTTATCTCCTAGGTAACTTGAATGTTGTAGCTGATCGGTACACCAGACATCTTCAAGATTCAAGCCATTGGCAGCTGCAATATTCAATTGTCTTTCTTCCATCTTTGGCACTATGTCAATCAACCTTTTTGCCTCCCAACACAATACCCAACTTCCTTCTTTTTTCAGTTGGAGACCAGTTCTTCAAGCTCTAGCCATGGATGCTTTTCTTCAAACCTGGCCTCAAACGCTTTTCCTCCCTTCCTATCGATTGCACAAGTCCTGGCTCAGGCTCACAGGCAGTTTTCATCCCTGGTTCTAATCACCCCCTTTTGGCAAGCTCAACCTTGGTATTCAACTATGTTGGAGCTGTCCTAACACTTCCCAGTTTGCCACCCTCAATTCCTCAATCTATTGCTCAATCCTCAGGGGCTTCAACACAACTTAGTTCTAGAAAACTCTCTAGTTCTTGTTGCTTGGATGATTTCAGGTCTACCCAGAAAACCCCAGGAATTTCAGAGGAGGCTATCCACCTCATTGAATAATCCTGGGCCCCTGACACTTCCAGACTCCTCAATTCAGCCTGTTTGGCATGGTGTACTTGGTGTATGGACAAGGATTCAGATCTTGTTTCAGAGATGTGACTCCTGTTGTCAACCTTTTAGTCTCTCTAGCATATCAGGGAAAAGCTTGTCTCACTATCAATACTAACATGGCTGTCATTTTTGCAGAACCCCTTAGAGTCGATAGAAGACCCATTGGTGAACATCCTTTGATATGTCATCTTTTAAAGGGAGTATCTTATGTTAATCCTCCAGTTCCTAAATGCAATACATTGTGGGAAGTTAATTTGGTGTTAAATATGTTTATCTCATGGCAAGATAATGTGTACCTTTCTCTCAAACATTTATCTGCAAAATTTACAATGCTTTTATGTTTAATTTCCTTGAAAGGTGTTTCGGATGTTAAAGCCTTAGATGTGTCCTCCTTCCATTATTCTCCCCTTGGCGTCTCTTCAGGTTCATAGACATACTAAGACTAATTTACTTTAGGTTCATTATCCTTTTTTCCCTTCTCAACCAAAATTATGTGTTTGCAATTGTCTAAAATCTTAGGTTTCATGAACTGCAGATTTCAGATCGTCCTCTGCTAATCAGTTGCTTATTTTCTTTTCAGAAACCCCATAAACCTGTCTCTTCTCCCACTTTAGCCCACTGGGTAAAATGGATTTTTTCCTTCACAGATATTGATGTTGACTTCTTTGGCACCCATTCGGCCAGAGAGACTATGGTCTCTAGGGCCTTTTGAGCAGGTGCTAGTTTGCATGACACTCTCAAATCTGCAGATTGGTTGAAAGTTTTTACTTTAAGAACCTGTTATTGTAAACCTTTTGCACATGTATTTGATTCTGTTATTTCAATGCTATCCACAAGCATAATATGAACCTACAGTCATGTAATAAATTTGAGATTTTCCTTACCTTGGTGTCAGAAAGGCTAGATGTTATTAAAGACACGGAGGCAAGTATTAATCCACTACTGTTCATTAACCCACCCTGGCCTAATTTTCTGCAGTTCCGGCGACTTCCTCTGGTGACTCTATCTCTGCCTAATCCTTTTGGATTTTCTTCAGCAATGGAATTCGATGGACTTTTTCACGGATCGTTTGTCCCCATCCAAAGAATGTTTCCTTGACTTCTGTTGGCCTGCCTTACATATTTATTTAATTTACTGATTTTATTTTGGTTCAGTGTTGTTGTTTCCCTCCAAATCTCATATTGACTAACTCGCTTCAAGAAAAGAGGAATTGTTGCTCTCAGTCTAGATAATTATTGGGTTACTCGATGTGTCATTGGTGCTTCTACTGTGATACAATTGCTTGTAGTTCTTTACCCAGGTTTTCTGGGTGATGCATTTTTGTTTTACTCGTCTGCTCTTCATGTCAGCTCAACATCCTGTGATCACTTAATTGCTATACAAAACTGCAAAAAGCAAATAAATTAAGGCCTTCATTATGAGTGTGATGGTGTCAAGACCGCCACACTCGCGATGGCTGTTGGTTGTTGCCTGTCGACAGCCTGGTGTTCACAATCCGCCAGGGCAGTGCTGCGAGCAGTGTGCCCTGGGGATTACGAGTCCCCTTTCCGCTAGCCTTTGCATGGCAGAAAGGGTGTGTCAGGCCCCCATGGACAGCCCGTCGTGCTTTTTACTGCCCGATGCACCACAACATTGCTGCCGGCTCAATTACGAGCCGGCGTCAATGTTGTGGTGAGTTTTCCACTGTACCAGCGGGCAGAAACACTGTTTTTGCCTGCTGGCCCAGTGGAAACCTCCTAATAGGGCAGCCAGCATACCACCATTACCGGCAGTATGCTGGCTGCAGCGGCTTCGGCAGTCCTTAAAAAAGACCACCAAAGCCGTAATGGGGGCCTAAGTGTTTTGCACACTTTTGTCATTAGGCTATTCTTAGGCTACATTTGGGTGATATTTGTGCTACATTTGGGATCTTTTTTCACTCATGACCATCTTGGGAGACTTATGTTATAAAGCTCCTTAAACTCCTCATTTACTGCAGTATCCTCCGTAGGAAATGCTTTCAGTTTATGACTTCAATTCCATTGAAATGGAGTTCAGATGTGTCACACTTCTGGCATAAATTCAGTGTTAGATAGCACTCTAGTTGCTCATCAGAACATTGTAGTAAAGCCGCTGATCACCAGGGAGTTAACTGGCAATCTGCTTCTGGTGTTGAAAGTGCATGTTCCAGTGTGCATGTCAGAATGTTTTAATGAAATAGAAGAAGATATTTGAGAACTCCCTTAAAACATGTCCTAATTTTTCTTTCTAACCATAATTTCTATGACAAAATTAACCCCCTAAATTAAATGTTTTAAGTTTTACTAGTTTGATTCAATCAAGATTGTTTCAGGTGTGTCACAATTTTGTCAGAAGTAAGACTGTTAGCGCTCTAGCTGTTCTTTAGAACACTCTGGGAGGCTACATTAGAACATAAGGGAATCAACCAGTGTTGCCAGATTGGGCTCCTTTCCACACAAATGAGCAAACTTTTTCCCATTTATGCGGAAAAAAATTATGTGGCGGGTGACTGATTTTTGGGCTGGTTTGGGACCTGCGCGCATGTTTTTTCTAGGTCTGGCTGCACCTCACTAAACTATTTTCTGTCTCATGTCTGGTTGCACTGAAAGCAGGCACAGACTCAGTCCCCTTGACATTGGCAGGTTGCTCTCCTTGTTCTGTATTCTGCCAGCTCTTTAGCTTGCACGCTCTCCCAGGCCAGCCGTCACCCCCAGCTCTGAGGCAGAAGTCCGTCACACACTCACACAATGGCGCATGTAGTTATATTAAAGGCGCAATAAAAGGTACGCATTAATGTAACTACTTTTATCATTGTGTACACTGCCCATCAGTGGTGTATGCTTGCAGGGCTATGAATCTAGTTCAATGACAGCACTATTTGAAGAAAAACACTGTTGTCTGCCCAGTGTGTGTCCAGTCCTCCAGTGAGTTAGGAGACTGATTCTCTGGAGAACCAAGATTCAAGCTTGGCAGTGGCTCTTTGTCCAAGAATGAAAGAAAAGTCTCCTCTCTTTTGCTCATATCTCGCAGGTCATGCTTGAAGGCTTGCCTAGAATGAAAGGTATCAAAGGGCCTTCGCTCAGCCACTGGAAGTCGGTGGCAAAACGCTAGCAACATATCTGGAGCTGCGGACGAAGGCTGAGGCTTACTGCAGTGTACAACATGTATAGTGTCTGTGCTGCTGCCCATCGCCAGCATAAGCCTTAGCCTTCTCATGGCATGTCTTCCAAAACACTGCAGAGCTGCAAGCGAGGGAGGAGAATGAGTGAATTATGTCTGCATGGTGCTCACAAGCACCAACTTTGCTTCGTCCAAACCTCAGAGAGGGTGGTGAATCGATTGGTTTGTTGAGCATGGCTTGGTGGAATGTGCATTAAACAGTGGAGGTGGGTGAATTTTAGAAGAAGTACTGCTCTGGGGCATACATCTTGAGGCCATTTATATTTTAGGTGCACTAATTTCCAAAATAAATACACTGGGGGCCTGATTCTAACTTTGGAGGACGGTGTTAAACCGTCCCAAAAGTGGCGGATATACCACCGACCGTATTACGAGTCCATTATATCCTATGGAACTCGTAATACGGTAGGTGGTATATCCGCCACTTTTGGGACGGTTTAACACCGTCCTGCAAAGTTAGAATCAGGCCCTGGGTCTGTTAAAGCCATATTTAAATGGAACTGCTGAAGTGTTTGTACTCACTATCCCAGAGTGCTTGTTATTGCTAAGAAGTGCTGGTACTATCCAATTAAAAGTATTGCACCAGTGCGGAGCAGGAACATTCTATTTCCAATTAAAGCAGTGCAGGTACCTTACAATACCTTTCATTTGAAAACACTGTCTTAAAGTGCTTGTTGTCAGGGGAATTATTCCTGTGTAAAGGGGTTGACTAAATAATGTTTATCTTCACATGAGCATACATTGAAGAAAGGTAGTTTGCAAAAAAGGGTTAGGCGTTTTTTGCTGCTTCTGTGCTCCTTTACTGTCTCTCTGCCTACCCTAAGCACATCGTGCAACTTATTTCTAAATGTAGCAGGATGTACAAATGTGCCAGCCATTCGCCACAGCAAGTTGAAGCCACTACACTCCTGCCCATGCACCACCATACTCCTGTCCAGGCAGTCCCTTTTGAGTCCGTGACTAGCAGTGCCTCCTAGCTATAGCTGCAATGGCCATGCTTTGATACCAGGTAAGGCCAGCGCTGCTAGTGGGATACAGCAACTGCAAAATACACATCACTGAAGTAAACTTTCTGAAACGCGTCATGCCCTTGAATATTTGTAGCCATTTTAAGAGGAGATAGATTGCGCTCTGTAGATTCTAATTTGGTAGGGTTTGAGTGGTGTGATTAATTCTTGGTGTTATGCTATAGGTCATTTGTGTAGTGTGTATGCCCATGATGCAACTTCAGAGCTCTGCAGAGGGAGTTGGAGAAAAGAAAGATATGAGGAAAAGTGGGAGAAAGTCGTGACAATGGTGTAGCCAGTATGTTGCTGATGGGGCTTCAAAGCGCTGTTGATGGGACAGGAGGTATCAATGGAGGGAATAGGAGAAACGTAAGGTACAGCATGTTAGATCATGTTTTGCTTCTTATAGCTCTAAAGCTACACTTGGGCTGCTTCAGTATGCCAATAGAGACTAGGAAAAAAGAAGTATGTTGTGCAATTTGGGTTGACCGTGTGATACTCTTGTCACCCAAATAATAATTCAAAGAACTAGGCGGTAAAAAGAGAATAAATTAAGGATTCTGCTGTTTACAATGTAGAAATAAATGGCTGGTTTAGAGAGAGAAGTGATGCTAAGGCATTGGTAAAGTGAATGCTGTGGGTTAAACAAAACCGCTCTCTAAAATTCATTCCAGTTGGCAAGTCCCTGTGCTGCTGAGAAAGTTATTTTGATTCTGCTTCCAAGTGCACACTGTTGTCATTGGAGTATTCCATGTTAAATGCACATTGCTTGCTAAAATCTGCCTAACTTCGTTTTTGCTGAAACCTTTCATCTTGATGGTATTTTACAACTGCTTGAAAAGGAAGGGCAATAGTAGTGTAGGGAAAGAGTTTGTCACTTAACACTGAAGTTCCCTCCTTCGTGAATAAAAGCATCATGCATGTTGGCATGTTTAAGTACACAGGGGACATTATCCATGGAAGTCTGAATGTTCTTTGATCATTGACTACCTATATATTTCTTGAGTTTGCCCATTTAGCAAACCTGTTTGATGTATGTACGTGGCATCTCCCGTATGATTGTTATTTGTTTTTGTTTTTTCCAGGTGTGTATTGTGTTGAATATAACTCTTTTTGATTACCCCTCTAATTTTTCATTGAATGTACCCCCATATTCCTTGAATGCCCTCCCATCCATCTTATGCATGTGCCCTTTCTCTCAGTGCAGCCTACTCTAAGTCATGTGCATGTTTGCATTAACCACTATTATATTTCGGCCAATTCCCCTACCTGATCTCAAGTATATGAAAAAGGGACCCCTTAAGGACATAATTCAAAGAGAGTTTTAGGACCTGCCCCACTGAAAGCCCGGGGTGGGTGATTGGTATAAAGGAGTGGCACAGCCTAATGGCATTGCACAGGTAAGTGGGTCGGTGTTAATGATGAAGGGGAATGGAATAAGACAAGTTGAGTGATGATGGTGTTTTTGCCAAGACACCAACCTTTAGTATTTGCTGAACCATGAAGGCAACAGCATAGGTGCTGTATAACATTTAGTAAAGGAGTAAGTGGTCATGGTGAAAGACTTTAGAGTGAAGGGCAGGGTAGTGGTTTGAGTATGTGACTGTATCTTGAAGTGGGCCTCTTGTTGTTGTGTGCAGACCCTTACAGCTTGCCAAACAAGTCATACTGGAATTGCTTTAACTCTAGGGTGGTTTCTTTGCACGTGTATCATTTTGTAGTGTTAATCCTGTGAGATCAGTTAATTGTACTGTTTTAGAAGCCATATTACTTAATGGGGTTCAACATTCCTGCTCTTACAATTCGTGGGACTATAGTCTGCTTTTGTAAAGATCATTAATCAATGATAATTAATGAATGCCATGGTAAGGTTTAGATTTTTGGTGACTGAAGTGGCTGTTAGAAGGACATAGTGGGGACCGATCTTCAAAATCAGTAGTAATAGAATTTGGACATGATTGCAGAAATGTATAGGTGCCCATTGAGCCTGCTCTCATTGTACACATATTGAATAGAAATTAGGATTATGCTTAGAATGTTTCCTGGAGGCTGTTTTTGCCTAATTTGAGGTTTGCAACTTTGGGCTGTTTTTGGGCTGATACAGGTCTGCGTTGGGCTGAATTTGGGCTTAAATCTGTTCAGCTTTGGGTTTGGGATGGGTCTCAAAATCTGTCAACACTGGGCTCAGCTGACAGACTGCTCCTGTTTGAAGTTCATGTTTTACTGAGAATGTCTAACTTCATTCTAATATGGCTGTGAAAGGTAGTGTGTATTTACAGAAACTATGCTCTCATTTTAGCTTCTGGGCACTTTCCGTAACCTCTATGCGAAAATCATGAGAAAACAGTTTTCTCTCCAACATGATTCATGAGATCCCCGCAGGGTAAAATCACCTTAGAACACACCACAATTTCTAGAATTAGTGTGGTTATCAACAAAGGATTTATATTGAGACTCAAATTTGTTATCACCCTTTATAGGTTTTCTTTTTTGTGGCCCTCAAAAGCTGCCATTCTCTACAATGCATTTCAATGGGATGCTATCATGTATATAGGTCCCAAGATGGCTGCCATCACTTTCTGGTTGAAGTGCTGACAGACAATCAGATCTCACCATGAAATCTGTGCTTAAACTCCCCCCTAGATATACACGTTTTGATTTCCTTTAATACCTCGTAAACTACTGAACAGATTTACACAAAATAACATAAAGCGTAATCTCTGGAGTAATTCCGTCCTGCGGTTCGGGCTGCTTGCATGTCTAAAGACTGTATAGGAATTAACATGGGAAACATATTTTTTTTTAACCCCCCCCCCCCCCTTTTTTCTCAGCCCCTGCTTGGCGGATCATCCCGAAACTTTCTATGCACAACAATACCCTAAAGGGCACTTTTTTGGAAACTTTTGTGAAGGTTCGTCAAACTGTGCCAAAGATATAGGCAAGTAAAAAAACGTTTTTTCTTTGGAAACTAGGTCCAAACTACCTATTGGCGATATATGTATGTGTGTGCTATACCTTGCACAACATTTATAACATCACTGATGACATCTCAAATGGCATCATTAATCAAAAGTCTACTCCCAGCATTTTCTAAAGCTCCCACTAGCTGAGAGGGGACTTGGTGTTTGAAAATGGTCTTGCCAAGTGAGAGCAAATGCAAGTTTTCCTGCCCACGCCATGCCACCCCCTACCTTAAAGTGATTGCCAGGAGGGTAGGCTCCCCAGAGCCTTTTGAGGCTCAGGGAGGGGCAGCCCCTCTCCCCATTTTGATATTTTTCAGACATGGGGGTGGGCTCCTCAGGGTCTTTTGTGGCTCAGACAAGGGGGCTGCATGCCCCCCATTCCCATATAGAGTAATGTTGACCACGAAGTGGAGTCTGAAGGACTTTGGCGGCTCCAAGAGGGTAGGCTGCATGACCACTGTTCCCATATAAACAATTTTCAGACTCAGAGGTAGGCTCACTGGGGCCTTTGGAAGCTCAGGGAGGTGGGCTATGCAGGTCTGTCTGCCCTTTCTGAAATCAGCCACAGTGGTAGGCTCCCCAGGGCATAAATATAATAAATGTAGCCTAGCCACAATTTCTTTGATCCTACAAGAGTCTTGCAGGATTGAAGCACTCCTGTGGCCCAGCCACCATTTTTTTCCCAATACAGCCAGAGTCTAGGAGCATTGGGGCACTTTTTGCTGTTTTTTTTCGCTTTTTGGCCGGTGGACCCTCTGGGTCCCCCGTGGGGCCTTGAGGGCCAGGATATCCCTACCATGCACCCATATGTCTTTATTTCTTTCTCTCTGCAAGACAGGGAACTAGGCCTCCGAATTCTGTAATGGCTGTCAGCAACATTTTCTTATGTTGTTGGCAGCCAATTAAAGCGCTTGCGGAAGTCTGACTCCTGTGCAAGCAAACTGGCCCAAAGGAAATAAAGCTCCCTGGGCCAATCAGAACGCTCTATTTTTACTCTGCTGCTCCAGCGAGAATCTCTCAAGACTATTGTGATCCCAACAGTCCAGCTATACAATTATTTTTTACTCTAATTTCTCAAAAAATACTAAATGGATTTACACCAAATTACAAAAAGCACAATCTGTAGACCTAGTTCTTTCATTCATGGCTACCCAAAAACATTTAAATCAAGCATTCCCTGTGGCCAGCTACGAAGAGGTAGGAGAATATGCTCCATGGAAGAAGGTTTTGAAAAAGAGGCATCCGCTAGATGAAGAGATGAGCACTATGAGGATACCTGAGGAGAGTACTTGATGATGCCCATGCAAGGATTAACTAGAAGGACAGTGAGACACTTTAATACAAATTTGAGATGTTGGTAAAGAGTCAAACCACATCAAATTCATACCAGGACGCTAAGTGCAGATTTTCATGGAATATATTGCTGCACATTCTAGACTTAAAATGATTCTGAGAAACAACTGTCATGTGTAAGGGCAGGATGAACTTATAAGAGAAATTGTTGGTGTACATCCCAGCTTAACATATCAAAGAACCGTCACCCTTGGGAAATGTTTGACAAACAGTTATTATTATCCTACCAAGAGAGCAAGCAGTTGGTTACATAATAGGAACAAAGGCTTTGTGAAGAGCACTACTTGTAAGACGTGAATATAGCACAAGAAAGATGATTATATTTTTGAAGACCATAAGATGAAAATTCAAGAAAGAATAACTTGTGAGAAAGAGTTAATCAAATTTGAGAATGACTTATGAGACAAGAGTTTGTTGTCCATGTCCTTGAATGGGATTGTAAAGCCATACATGTTGCTAGTACAGCTAAGAAACTAAAGGTGAAGATTCTTCGACATGTAATAGCTAATAAAATCAATACAGGAGTTAACCCATGTCCAAGCACTTTATGGACAGACACCAGACGTCATTAGAGGGCCTGAAGTTGTATATATAAAACATGTGAAAAAATCACCGGTGGGTGGGTGCATGATTGACAACTTGAACTAGGGAGTTGTGAATCAAGGATAATTTTAATGTTGGGAATTGAAAGCACATAGGGCCACAACAATAATTCAGAACTCCATCTTCATTTATGAATACTTTTACATCTGCATCATGTTTAATGTATGAACAAAGTTGTCATTAATGAAAAATCCTGATTGAGGAATGACCTAGCACTTTTGAGGTCATCAACGAGGATGTAAATATGGCTCTGAGCTTGAATATTAGGTAAAAGATTCACTCTATACAATACTTTTGGTTTGGAGTTTAATAATGCAGTTTGGTACTAAGCACTTTAGCAAAGTTTTATTCAAGTGAAGGTACTCGTGGGACATGTATATACAATCTATTTGCACTGTAAGACAATTGAAATTATTAATTAACACTCTTTTTACTTGGAGAATATAGATCAGGAGTGTATCTTTTCAGGGGTGTTTTTGATATGAAGTGAAATATATGATTATTGGTCCTAAATGCTTAAACAATTCGGGATTCATTCTGGAACAAAGAAATTTAAATGTGTGATAATTTTACAAGCTATATTGGAAGATCATCACCGCTTTTATACTTATCACTCCTGTACTTTGGAGTTCGATTTTCACTTTATGCTGAACAAAGGAGTAGGCATTTTGTACATAAGCGTTCTCTTGTTCTGAGTACTTTGCACTTTGGATAACGCTTGTGAAGAAGAATTGTATGGAGCCGTTAGTGCACCAGGGACTTTTTGATGAACTAAGGAAAGAGCATTTTGGGTTTCAGTACTGGAACTTATCAAACATTTTGTACTTTAGTCAATGCCTGGGGGAATTATTTTGACATCTACGCAAAGCACCGTTAGACATGAATATTGAGCTGAAAGCAAAGGAAATTAGAAGGAAAGTTGAGGAAAATGGAGGACATGCAGATGGAACGAACAAACAAAATGGATATCTGGACGTGAATGGAGAGGATGAAGATAGTCACCTGGAACAAATACTTTTATAAAATATTGATGGGAATAGACACCTTAGAATGTGGTTACTAATTCATTGCCATGAGAAAGTGAAATGAAACGTTGAATTTGACTAAATAAGTCAATGTATCATGCAATAAGGATTGATGATTCGCGAATTGAAATAGTTTGTATGTTTGTTATACGAAAATGTATCAAGGATTGATGATTTGCAAATTGAAACTGTTTTTATGTTAGTATTAAGGAAATGGTTTGAACATATAGGGAAAAAGTTGAATGCTGATTTCAATGAAATGTAGTAGGTTGCTGTTCTAGTGTTCCAATGTAGATATACTCTGAAAATTCAACAGGTAAATTGATGCATGGTAATTTACATTTTTTTTAAACCTACAGATACACTGAAAAAAAGATTCAAGTGACCTTGTAGTTAAGTGAAAGTGGCCTTGTAAAATGCAAAAAAAAGCTAAACTTCACCAGTTATAGTTTACTGAGATAACTCTAAATTTTGCCCCCACTGTGGTTGTCACATTTTTGTTGTGCTACTAACTTTGAGACTGTTTGAAAAACACTGCTTGTAAAAAGTGTATTCACTTCAGCTCTTTCCTGGAAGTTTTTAGGGTCATCTGTCAAATTTGGGAGAGAAAAAGTGGGGTGGGTACCCAAATGCAATTTCCCCATAAACTTTTCATAGGGAATTTTAGACAGCACTACACGAGTGACACCAAATTTGACAGAAAGCAATATATTTACCCAGAAAGCACACTTTTGTGATATGGTGTAAATTTGCTTAGCATTTTGGAGAAATTAAGGTTCAAAATGAATAGATGTATTGACAGTTGTGCTGAAATGCAAAAATGCATGCCTTCTGATTGGCTGACTTTTTTGAAGGGCCCTCTTTGATTGGCTGGCCCCAACATTAACAGAAATGTTGTGACAGCCATTACAGGACTCAGGCACTAGATCTCCTGTCCTGATTTTTTTTAAAGTAAATAAGTTGACCTGGTAGGGATACCCTGATGCCTTGCCCTTGTGTGGTGGGGACCCCTGGACCAAAATGGAAAAATATTTACAGTGGCACCATCAAACAAAAATAAAAAAAGCAGAGAGGCAGCCTTTTTGTTTAAATTCTCCCCTGAGTGGGCTAGGACCATGGATTGTTGCATTTTTTAAAGTTATATGGTGAAGGAGGTGTACTTGTGGCCACCTACACAGAGCCAACTTTTGAGTCTAGGGACCCCATTCTCCGGGGCTCAATGCCAATAACGAGTCATGGGGTATCCAATCCCACTGTCACTGAACATTAGTTTTGCTGGGTGCATTGCCTGCCCCCATGCCTTTGTCTCTGGGGGTGGTGGGGTTATGTCACCACGGCATTTCCCTCACTGCCACCCTCAGTTTGCAAAGGGGACTGCACAACTTGCGCCTGTGATGGGAGCAGAAAAGAAATTGCTTCTGCCAAGAACAAACAAATGTAGATACCTGTAGATAGCAGGGAGCTGGCAGGGTCGCAGGGGCCGTCTTGATCCCGCTACACATCATCCCACAACAAAAAAAACAGTGGAAAAAATAAATATATATATGAAACATGGTTACATAGATATAGTTATAGATACATATATTGTGAGAAAGTAGTCTGTTGGTTGAGTGGAGTGTTAACTCTCTTCAAGCAACAGTCACGATCCCTGTCAGGGTGAACCACAAAATTCACTCCCTTACCTATGTTTACCCTCTGGTAGCTTGGCACAAAAGCAGTCAAGCTTAACTTAGAGGCAGTATGTAAAGTATTTATGCAGCACATGCACAGTAATAAAGTGAAAACACAACAAGAAAAATCCCAAAATCCCCCACCAATTTAGAAGAATAGGTTAAAATGTAATGAATTATTTGCCACCAAAGCATAAAAAATCGATATGGGTACCTTTACCGCCACTTCCAAGGGTCCATTTGGAGGGTTGGGACTGGGGCACCACTTGGAGGGTTGGGACTCACTCAGATTAGGAGCAGGCGTGGGTTCAAGATAGATGGCGCATTTTCTATCCCTTATGCTCTGTTTAGGTCAGTCATCTGGTCCTTGGAGTCACTGGTAGTTCTGAGTTAAAGAGGTGGAACAAGGCTCAAGTAGCAGGACAGGTCCCTAAAGGTCCAAGGCAGGCTTCGGGCAGCAAAACAATCCTTTCAAGTGCAGCAAAACAGTCCTTTGAAGTACACAGCAGGCCACACAAGCCAAAGGCAGCCCACTGAGAGTCCTTCTGCAGGTGCAGGTCTACTAGTAGCATTTAATTTACAGGCATTGGCTATATGGTATACCATTTTACTAGAGTCTTATAAGTAAATGAAATTTGGTGTAAGCCAATTTCACCATGTTTTAGAGTGTGAACACAAGCACTTTAGTACTGGTTAGCAGTGGTAAAGAACACAGAGACTTAAGGCCAACAAAAACAGATTCAGCAAAAATAGAGGGTGAAGGCAAAACATTTGGAGGGTGACCCTGCACATAATGCCAAGTCTAATATACATAGATGTGCATCTATTTACAGCGCAAGCTATAACTAGTGCCTCCCACCATGCACTGTTTATGACCTAACATATGACATAACTCATGACATCTTAAATGACGTAATTGATGACATCATTGATGACATGATCAAGGCCAAGCTAAGTTCGAAACACATAGGGTGTCGCTAATTAAATATGGATTACAATCTTTTGAAAGGAATGGAAGGGCATGAAACATAGGGAGGAAGGGAAGGGGATGGGAGAGGAGATGATATGAGAGGAGTGATAGAGAATGGAAAGGAGGGATAGAGAAGGAAAAAGAGGATGGATATGTGAAAAGAGAAGGGGGTGGAAAGTGAGGGCAGAGGAGGGAAGGGGTGGAAAGTGAGGGCAGAGGAGTATGGTGGGGAAAAGGATGGAAGAGATGGGTAAGGGAGGAAAGGGAAGAGAAGGGGACGGGAGAGAAGGCGTACAGAAGGTACGGAAATGTAAATGAAAGGATGGAAGGACGATGGGAGGGGAGGAGAGGGGAAAGGACAGAATGGATAGGTAAGAAAGAAAGGGAACAGAAGAGAGGGAAAGGATGAGAAAGATACCGAAGGGTAGAAGACAGAAGAGATGGGGAAGGGGAAAAGGAGATAGAGGAAGAATGAAGGAAAAGAAGGAGAAGTAAGTACAGAGGATAGAAGAGATAGAGAACGGATAGAAATAGAAAGGGAGAAGGATAGTAGACAGAGGAGGGAATGAAAGAAGGGAATAGAAGAGAAGGTGAGAGAAGAGAAGATAGCAGAGATAGAGAATGATAGAAAGGGAATGAAGGGAAGTGGAGACATACAGAAAGGGAACAGAAGGGAACGGTAGTGGCTATAAAGGGTAAGGGGGGATAGGGAAGAGATACAGAAGGCAATGGAAGATAAGAGCAGAGGGGAGAGAAGAAGATGGTGGAAAAATAGAAGGCGTGAGGGAGAAAAGGGGTAAGGATAGAAGAGATTAGGTAGGAGGGAAGGGGAGGGGAGGGAGGGGGCTGGAAGAGGAGGGAAGGAGAGGAGGGGGAGATAAGGAGGAAGGGGATGGCAGAGAAGAGGAGCAATAGATACTGTAAGGAAGGTAAAGATAAGGAAAGAGAAACAAAAGGTATGGAAAGGAAGGGGAGAAGATGATAGGAGAGAAAAGAGGATAGGGAAAAGAATGAGAGAGAAAAAAATCAGGAAATAAGTAGAAGGGGGAAAAAAGAGACAATAGGAAGGAAAAAAGGAAGGTTAGGGAAGGAAAATGGTTCGGAGAGATATAGAAGGGTGGGAAGGAAAGGGAGAGGGAAGCAAGGGTAGAAGAGAAGAGATAGGGAAGAGGAGTAGCGCTACAGAATGCAATGAGAGGGAAAGGAAGGGAATGGGCGAGAAGAGGAGAGATATGGAAGGGAAATGAAGAAGAGGGAAGGAGACATTAGATAAGTGATAGGGTAGAAAGGAAGGGAAGGAAAATGGAAAGGGAAGGGGATAGGTGATAGGGAAGGGAAATAAAATGGAGGGCAGGATATGGGAGAGGAGTAACAGGGAAGGGAGGAAGGTGAGGGAATAGAAGGAAAGTGGGAAGGAAAGGGTAGGGAATGGAAGGGAGGGAAAGGGAAGAGAAGATAAGGGCATATGAGGTAAGGCTGGAAGAAGGGAAGGAAAGGAAAAGAAGAGGAGTGTATAGAAATGAAGGTGAGAGGAAAGGTAAAAGAGGAGATGGGGATGTAGGGAAGGGAATGGAGAGAGGAGTGTGGAGAAGAGAGAAGGAATTAAATAATTCAGAGGGGAGGGGCGGGAGGGAAGGGAAGCAGGAAGGATAGAAGTAATCAGGAAGAAGGGAATGGAGGGTAAGAGAATGGAAGGGGAACAGGAAGGTAAGGGAAAGGAAGGTGTGAAAGGGTG
This sequence comes from Pleurodeles waltl, assembly GCF_031143425.1. NCBI lineage: Eukaryota > Metazoa > Chordata > Amphibia > Caudata > Salamandridae > Pleurodeles > Pleurodeles waltl. The sequence continues at coordinate 737,326,545 of NC_090450.1, read as the reverse complement.
AAAGGAGGAGAGGAGAGATAGGAAAGGAAAGGAAAAAGGAAAGGAAAGGAATGGAATGGAAAGGAATGGGAAGGGAAAGGAAGGAATGAAGGAAGACAGGGGAGGGACTCGAAGGGTATAGATGAAATAGGGAAGGAATATAGGAAGGTATGATAGAGAATAGAGCAAAAGGGAAGGGAAGGCAAGGGAAGGGGGAGAGGATATGGAAAGAAGGAAGGGGAGCAGGGGGGAAGGGGAAAGGGTAGAAAAGAGAAAAGATGGGAAGGAAGGGAAAAGGGAAGGGGAGGGGAAGGAAGGGAAAGGGGAATGGGAAGGAAAGGGAAGAGATAGGGGAAAGAAAAGAGGAGAGCGGGGAAAAGAAGGGGAGTGATAGGGCAGGAGGGGAAGGAAACAACAAAAACTGGGTGAGAAAAGCAGGCAAGTCGGGGCAAAGGGAGAAGAGCGTATAATATAGGGATGGAAGGGAAGACAAGAGAAGAGGAGAGATAGGGTTGTAGGAAGGGGAGAGGGATGGAGAAGAGAGATAGGGAAGGAGCAAGGGAATGCAAATTTAAAGAGAAAGGGTGGGAAGTGGAGAAGACAGTGATAGGGAAGAAGTGAAGAGATGGGAAGGGAATTGAATGGAATGGAAGGAGAAAAGATAGTAGAGATAGGGAAGAAAGGGAAGGGAAGAGGTGGGAATGGTAGGGGAAGGGAAAGAAACAGTAGGAAGGAGGGAAAGTGAAGGGAAAGGACAGCAAGGGTAGAAATAAGGAGAAATAGAACAGATATGAAGAAAAAGGAAAGTAAGGGGAGCAAAGGGGAGGGGAGAGAAAGGGAAGCAAGGGAGAGAATGAAAGGAGGAGAGGGAAGAGGAGAGCTTGGGAAGTAAGGAAAGGGATGAGAAGGGTGGGGTAAGGGACTGGAAGGGAAGAGGATAAAATAGATAGGGAAGGATGGAATGGAAAGGTTCGAAAAGCTAATGAATGACGAAAGGAAGGGATGGGAAGGAAGTGGGAAGGAGAGGGGTAAGGATAGAACAGATAAAGTAGGATAGAAGGGAATAGTGGGATGAGAGGTGAGATAGAGAGGGATGGAAGGGAGGTGCATGGGAGAGAAGAGAAGCAATAGGAAATAGAGGGGGAGGGTAAGAGGATGGACGAGAAGGCAAAGCTATGGGAAGAGAGGAAAGGGGAAAAGGAGGTGAAGGAGGTTGGCAAGGGAAGGGAACAGAAGTGAATGCGAAGTGAGCAGAGGAGAAATGAAGGGCAGAGGAGGCAAAGGGAAGGGAATGGCTAGGAAAGGTGAAGATAAGGGATGTGAAATGGAAGATAAAGAGCAGACGTGGAAGGGTATATAGGGGAATGGGTTGGTAGGGAAAGTGAGAGGGGCAGGTTGAGCTTGGAAAGGATAGAACAGAAAGGGAAAGTATACAGTATAAGGAGTTGTGGGAAGGAATTGAAGGGAAAGGAAGATGACATGGGGAAAGGGAGGAACGGCGGTAGGAATACATTAGAAAAGATAGGGATGTTGAAGGGGTGAGTAAGGGGAGGTGAGGGGTAGGGACGAAAAGGAGCGGATAGGGTAAGAGGAGTGCTGGGCACACTAGAGAATGAAAAGGTGCTGGAAAGAGAGGCCTGGGCAGTCTGGGTATCGAAAGACTACAGGAAATGGGATGTGAGTAGAGAGTAGGAGTAAGGGAGAGAGGGGAGTCAAAGTCAAATAAAAGGAGGGACGTGCTAGGAAAGGAATTTGAAGGTAGCTGGACAGTATGAACATGTGGTGAACAAAGGGAAAGAGAGATCAGGGAAGAAGTAGGGCATGGGAGGAAATGGAAGCGGAAGGAGGGTGCAAGGGAGGCAGGAAATGGGCAAGGTGAGAAAGGAAAGGATCGGGTTGCAAATGTGAGATATTATGTTGGAAAGGGAAGCGTAGGGTTTTGGGGCAAAGGGGTTTCACACATGGGGGTGAAAGAATAGAAGATTAAGATAAACTGGAATTTCAAGTCACTTTCAAGTTAGTTTTCAGTTTGGTTTCAAGTTCGGTTTTCAGTTCAGTTTGGATTTCAGTTCAGTTTTCGTTGGTTTAGTCACTCACTGGGCCCCCGTGCATTCATCCCATGTCTCCATTTTTGGGGTCAGCCCGGCCCCTGCAGCTCGGACCTCTCGCTGTCTCCAGCTCCAGCCGTCAGCAGTGCTCCTCCCCGTTCGCTGGCCTTAGGTGCAATGCTGATGCCGCCCGGCTGCCAGCCTTTTATGCCAAGGTGACCTCACAATGGAGAGCTTTCAGTATGTCATCATACATCACCACTTTGTGGGCGATACTAGGGTTTACAGGGAGAGCAGGTAATGTGCGGATACTATTCAATTTCTTAAGAAAATCCAACTATTTATCCACAAAACGATCCTGCCATGAACGTGAAGGAAGATCCCATCCTACTCTCCAGGCTTACCCAACAGTGGCCTCTGCTTTTCGATGTCCGCAGTGAGGCCTCCCCTCTGGACCTACTCTGGGCAGTGACATCTGGCCACAGGGCCTGTGATATCACAAGTGTTCCATTCACAGGATTCTGCTTCTGGTGCTGTTGCTAGGCGCAGACTTTTCACGTGAATGTGTTTTCTGTGTCTTGTTTTAAAATAGATGCTATTTTTACTGTAAGGCTCATTGTCACAGCCTGCCTGGAGAGCGCTCCTACAATGTACCATTTTACTGGGCCACATCCATATCCTGTGTCTGCCCTGCTTCCCCCTATTACTTCCCAGTAAACTCCCTGACTATTTTCAAGAAGCGCAAATATCAATTGGAGTGCTAAATGTAAAAGGGTGATTCGTTATTCCAATGAACTGAAGAGGCGTCTGAGCCTCGCTGTTGGAGACCCGTCGTTCGAACCCGGTGGTGGCCGCGGCGTCACGTGGTCCCTGGTGACAGGGGCGTAGCCATCAGTGGTGCAGCCGGTGCAGTGGCACAGGATGTGAGGGGGGCCAGACTGCCTTTGCCGGTTACACATAATTAAGAGGCTACTTGATTCTCTGTGCGATGTGGGGGCAGTTGGTGTGCAGGGCGGGAGGAACAGAGAACACACATGCAGCAAAGCAATGGGAAGTTGCTTGTAGAAGCTCTGTAAGCAGGCTTGGCTCTTTTTAGTCTTGAGCTGCGGGTACGGTGCAGATACATGCCAGGAAAATGTTGCCATGCTATGGCCACGTTTGGTCTGGATGTATGCAGCACACTTCTCACTGAAGTCCGGGATTCTTTTAGCTATGCCCAGTGGGCAGGCCTCAGCTGCCACTGACTGATTGGTGGCCAGCCCAGCCATTTACCTGGTGTCGCCCTGACCTGGTCGTCAAAAATGTCATACGCACAGGGGCGAGCTGGTCCCAGGCCCAGGATGCCAATATTTTGAGGGGCATGTGGAGCTGTGCAGTGGCAGTCGCCACAAATCTCAAGGGGAGGGTGGGAAAGGAGGGGAGGGAATAATAAAATAATAATTTTTAAAAACTTACCTGTCTACCTCCACCAGCCACCAGCCACCTTGCTCCTCTCCTGATGGTGTTGGTTTCCCAGCAGTCCCTGGGCCACCAGCACGGGCTCACTACGCAATCCTGGCTCTGCTTTCATGCTATACCAAGCAAATACCCAAATATAGTTTTATTTTTCAGCTGCTGGCTCTGACCCATTGGGGTGATGTTCCTTCGCCATTATGGAGGAGCCGCCCCTGGAGCTGTGTGCATTAGGATATTTCAACAACAGTACCCTTATGATCATGCTCTAGCCTTGTCCTTGTGCCTGCTCATTTCTGCAGTGGCAGTGGATAGCATATCACATTGAAGGGGTGTAAAATCACTTACCTTACATTGCTGCTCGATGATCTGCAGCTTTTCCTCGTTTTTCTGCAGCACGCCCTAGGAACGCAAACCCCACAGCCAACTCTCTCATCAAATCAAGACACTGCTTTCATGCTGTTAAGCCGCATGAGTGGAGTGTCTTGATTGGCTGGAGCAGGCATGCTCTATGCCCCTACAAGCCCTGTATGCCTGTGCCTGCTCTCCAACTCAGCTGTTCAAGACAGCCAGGTTGGAGAGGTGTAAACTGTGCATGTCGGTTTGGCCGTAGCAAGGTAGTCGGCAAAACCAACATGGGCACTTCAAACTTCAGTGGCCACTCCTCACTGCTGCCAATCATTGGCAGCAGTGATGCACTGGCCCTGCCCTTGAACTCCGCAGAGGGCAAAAAATAAAATGGTAATAAAATAATTTTATTACCATTTTAAGGTTTCACACTTTCTGCGCAGCAGTGTGGAGGGGTGACGCTTCTTCGCTCCCATGAAGGAACCGCCACTGCATTTCTGTCTCCTTTGTCAATTTAAAGTGGTTTCAGTCCTTCATTATCATACCGCCAGTGATGTTTCTAACACGCCTTTAGCCTCCTTCCTTGTCCTTCCTCCACCCTCTCACCCCTGCTGACACACATCAACAAAGCCATCATTGTGTAAGGCAGCTAAGCCCCCCTGCAGTGGCATAACGAACTTGAGGGGCTCCCTGTGCAAAGTACATTGAGGGCCCACATCCGAAATCAGTCAGGGCAGTCAGGCCAGGGTACTGTGCTGAGGGGGACCCGAAGCTCAAGGGCCCTACTGCACCACAGGGGATTTGAGGGCCTACGTTATGCCACGGAATCTCTGTTCCCTCATTTAATACACTACCATCAGCAAGGGCACCAACGTTTTCTTTCTCTCTCTCTCTCTCTCTCTCTCTCTCTCTCTCTCTCTCTCTCTCTCTCTCTCTCTCTCTCTCTCTCTCTCTCTCTCTCTCTCTCTCTCTCTCTTCTCTCTCTCTCTCTCTCTCTCTCTCTCTCTCTCTCTCTCTCATATTTAGGTTTAAAGGAGCAGGGCAGTGGCTCCTGTGGTACACTGCACAATGGCCGCCTGTGAAATGTGAGTGATGCTACCTGGCCTACCATGCTTTTGTTATGTAATGTTATCTGTCTGGATTTGTAAAACGTGACTTATCACCCGAAGGATATCCAGGCACTGGAGCAAGTGTGTAGGTCATCTGCCGGCCGGGTGTTGGTAGAAGAGCCTGGTGTTCACCTTCTTGTGTAATTCTTGAAGCGAGGAGGAGGCTTTTATGTGTAGATTGCGTTTGTTCCAAGTTTTGGGTGCCACCAGCCCAGCCCAGGTGTTGAATGGAGACAGGCTGTAAGGCACAGATGGATTTTAAGTGCAGAGAAATGCTAACGTTCTGAAAGTGTCATTTGTAAAATAGTAATATAAAAGCCAACCTCATCAAAAAGCAGGAGTTTCTATTACCATTCTGGCCATAACAAATATGACCTGGTTACCCCGTTCTGATCAGAATCTACCACTCAAATAGTATGTGAGGTAGCCCTAATATTATCCTATGAAAGAAGCAGGCCTCACAGGAGGGAAAAACGAATTCAGGAGTTTTCCACTACCAGGACATGTAAAACACACATGTACCTGTCCTGCCTTTTACCTACATAGCACCCTGACCTAGAGGTTACCTAGGGGCTACCTTTGGGATGACATATGTAGAAAAAGGGGAGGTTAAGGCTTGGCAAGTATCTTTAAATGCCAAGTCGAAATGGCAGTGAAACTGCACACATAGGCATGGAATGGCAGGCCTGAGACATGGTTAGGGGGCTACTTATGTGGGTGGCACAACCAGTGCTGCATGCCCGCTAGTAACAATCAATTTACAGGCCCTGGGCGTGGGCATATGCCCTGTGCATATGTAGTGCTCTTTACTAGGGACTTACAAGTAAATCAAATAGGCCAATTGGGAATGAAGCAATGTTACTATGTTTAAGGGAGAGAGCATATGCACTTTAGTAATGGTAAAGTGTGCAGAGTCCTAAAACCAGCAAAAACAGTGTCAGAAAAATGGAGGGAGGCAGGCAAAAAGTTGGGGGATGACCACCCTAAGGCTGTCAGGTCTAACAAAAGGCTCCTACATTAATTAGATTGGGGGGTTTACTACCATGGCTAGTGCAATACCCAGACAGAGAGACAACTTTGAAGTTGGAGTGGGGACTTCAGGGGGTTTTCAGGGTTGGTTACTAGGGCCCTAGGGGACGTAGGTGGACTGACAATTTGCGGGCAGCCAAGGCAGCACCGGACGTGGTGTAGGCCAAATTCCAGAAGGAAGTTGGTGAACGGAGGAGTGTGGGCCCATTCTATGATTGGCCGTTGAATTACCTAATCAAATTCCCTTTGAGGGTGATGCCTAAGAAGTTGGAAGGGGAACTTAGATTGGTACACCATTTGTCATTGCCATAGAGTGCTTTGTGAATTACTTTATTGCTTCAGATGACACTAGGGTGATGTATGCTACAGTAGACAATTCTATCAGCCTGGTTAGGCAGTGTCGGCATGGGGCGAAGTCAGCAAAATGTGACATCAAATTGGCGTTTCAGCCGTTGCCCATACACCCGGATGATTTTCCATTGCTGGACATTTTGACGATGCCATTTATGTTGACAGAGTGTTGTCCATCATTTCTGTGCATTGTTCAAAGTCTTCAGCACCTTTTCGCTGTGGGTATTTAGCAGATAGAGTGGGCACCAGAAGGTGTCTTACTTTTTGGATGACTTTTTTCTTTGTTGGCAGGGCAGGATCAGACAAACACCAGAGGCCCCTGAGGCATTTTGAGTTTCTGGTGGTGGACCTTGCACCTGAAAAGATGGAAGGCCCTAGTACGGTGTTGACATTTTTGGGCATTGAGCTGGACCCAGACAACATGATAGAGGGATTGCCAAGAGCGAAAGTTCAGGAGATTCAAAGTTTTTTGGAGGAGGTGATTGGGGAACAGAGACAGGAGCTGAGGAATCTGCAAGTTGAGGTTTTTGAATTTTGAATGCCAAGTGGTGCGGGCTGAATGGACACATAGCATTTTTTTAATTTTTTTCTGCTGCCGGTGGCATTGACGGTGTGGGATGGTGAGCTGGCTAACAGGATGGTGATGTTTAATGTACACAACATGACTGTGGTGGAGTTGGTGAACAGATAGAAAGCACATGATTTGAGAGTTCTGAGACCGTCGTGATGCTTCATGATGTTATGTTTACAGTTAACTCCTTGGGTGCCATGGACGTAACGGTTACGTCCTCAGCTCCACCACTAGGGTGCCAAGGACGTAACCGTTACATCCCACACCCGGCCCACCCCTCCATAGTGACATCTGATGACATCAGCACTCCCTTGGGGGGAGGGGAGGTCAGGGAGGCATGGAAAGGAAAGTCTTTTCCTTTCCTTTTTATGTCTCTCTGAGCATTCCTGCAGCATGATCGCACAGCGATCGTGCTGCAGGAATGTCCACTAGACACCAGGGATTTAATTTTCATTTTGTTTAAACATGGGGGTAGTGGCCCCTTGGGCAAGGGTCACTCCCCAATGGGGGGAATTTATAATAAGGCCATTTCTGCCCCCTCTCCTAATTAGGCCCATCTGCCCCCAAGGTGGGGGGCAGGATTTTCTTAGCACCAAGGATCTTTTATATATATATATATATATATATATATATATATATAGGTGGGGAGCGACCCCTTAGGCAAGGGTCGCTTCCCTGGGGGGCAAATCATCCTATTTTTATTAGGCCAATCTGCCCCTAAGCGGTCAAAAAATGATAGACACCAGGGATTTATTTCTTAATGCCAATTTCACACAAGGGGAGTGACCCCTTAGGCAAGGGCCACTCCCTCGAAGGGGGGAAAGCACATTTATTTTAGGCCATTTCTGCCCCTTGGTGGCAGATCGGCCTATTTTAATTAGGTCAATCTGCCCCCAAGGGGGGAAGAAACCACTAGGCACCAGTGATTTTTTTATTATTTCTATTTTTCACAGATGGGGAGCGACCCCTTAGGCAAGGGTCGCTCCCCTGGGGTGCAATTTTATTTTAGGCCATTTCTGCCCACCTTGGGGGCAGATCTGCCTATTTTTCTTAGGCCAATCTGCCCTCAAGGGGGGCAGAAACCACTACGCAACAGGGATTTAAAAAAAAAAAAAATTACAGATGGGGAGCGACCTCTTAGGCAAGGGTTGCTCCCCTGGGGGTCAAATTTATTTTAGACCATTTCTGTCCCCCTTGGGGGCAGAAACCACTAGGCACCAGGGATTTAAAAAAAAAAAGTTTTTTTACAGATGGGGAGCGACCCCTTAGGCAAGGGTTGCTCCCCTGGGGGGCAAATTTATTTTAGGCCATTTCTGTCCCCCTTGGGGGTAGATCGGCCTATTTCTATTAGGCCCATCTAGCTCCAAGGGGGCAGAAACTACTTAGGCACCAGGGATTGGTGGGTGTGTTTTGTTTGGGGGAGCAGCCCCTTGGGCAAGGGTCGCTCCCCATGGGGACACATTACTGTTGCCCATTTTTGCCCCCCTTGGGGGCAGATCGGCCTAATTTTGTAAGGCCCATCTTCCCTCAAGTGAGGCAGAAAGCCCACCAAACACCAGGGAAGACTTACAAAATATATATATATAAATAAATGAGGACAAAGTTGTTGTGCTCACGGGTGGGCAGTTGGGGGTATTACCCCCAATCCACTCCCCAGGGTGGGGGGGGGGCACGAAGCCTACTAGATGTCAGGGACTTAAAAAAAAAAATTATGGGGTGGTGGCTACCAATCAGTATGGGCATGGTTATGCCCCCACCCCAACTGAAGGGGATAACAGTGTTTCAGCTGTCACCCCGCATACTAATCTTATCCCTATGGCAAACAAGAAGACATTTAATTATCTGGGTTTTAATTTTACATTTGGGCCATGAGAGCTTGGCTAAATCTCAAAATCATCCCACTTGGAATGGTGAGGGCTGCACTTTTTGGACTTTGGGACGCTGCCATGTAGAAAAATCTACGAAACCTAGACACATCTGAAAACGAAACATCTGGGTGAGTCCATGGTGGTGTGCTTCACATGCACCGCGCACCATTTTCTTACCCACAATGCCCTGCAAACCTCCAACTTTGCTTGAAATCACACATTATTTCCACATTTTTGTGATGGAACCATCCGGAATCTGCAGGAATCCACAAAATTCCTACCAATCAGCATTGTTGTATCTATACCAATACAAACTCTGCCCCACTTGTCAACCTTAAAATTTTTTTTTTCAACCTGCCCTTTTGGACACGCTTTGGTTCACCCCCAATTGTGACATGTTTTTGGCTCTTCCCTGTCACAGGCACTTGGCCCACCTACACAAGTGAGGTATCATTTTTATCAGGAGACTGAGGAGAACATTGGGTGGTAGAAAATTTGTGCTGGTGCGGTGATCCCACCCAGAATTGTGGTGAAAATTTGTTTTTTTCTCTTAAGATGCGAGGGAATACTGGGTAGAAGGAAGTTTGTGGCTTCCCTCAGATTCCAGAACTTTGCAGCACCGAAATGTGAGGAAAAAATGTTTTGTTTGCCAAATATTGAGGTTCGCTAAGGATTCTGGGTAACAGAACCTGGTAAGAGCGCCACAAGTTACCCCATCCTGGGTCCCCCTAGGTGTCTAGTTTTCAGAAATATCCAGGTTTGCTAAGTTTTCCTAGGTGCCGGATGAGCTAGAGGCCAAAATCCACAGCTAGGCACTTTGCAAAAAACAGGTCAGTTTTCTTTGGGAAAATGTGATGTGTTCATGTTGTGTTTTGGGACATTTTCTGTTGCGGGCACTAGGCGTCCCCACACAAGTGAGGTACTGTTTTTATCAGGAGACTTGGGGTAATGCTGGGTGGAAGGAAATTTGTGGCTTCTCTCAGATTCCAGAACTTTCTATCACCGAAATGTGAAGAAAAGGTGTTTTGTTTTGCCACATTTTGAGGTTTGCAAAGGATTCTGGATAACAGAACCTGGTGAGAGTGCCACAATTGACCCCATACTGGATTCCCCTAGATGTCTTGTTTAAAAAAATGCACAGGTTTGGTAGGTTTTCCTAGGTGCCGGCGAGCTAGAGACCAAAATCCACAGCTAGGCACTTTCCAAAAAACATGTCAGATTTCATTGTGAAAATTTGATGTGTCCATGTTGCGTTTTGGGGCATTTCCTGTCACGAGCACTGGGCCTACCAACACAAGTGAGGTACCATTTGTATTGGCAGACTTGGGGAAATGCTGGGTGGAAGGAAAATTTGGCTTCTCTCAGATTCCAGAACTTTCTATCACCGAAATGTGAAGAAAAGGTGTTTTGTTGTGCCACATTTTGAGGTTTGCAAGGGATTCTGGATTACAGAACTTGGTGAGAATGCCACAATTTACCCCATACTGGATTCCCCTAGATGTCTAGTTTAACAAAATGTATAGGTTTGCTAGGTTTCCCTAGGTGTCGGCTGAGCTAGAGGCCAAAATCCACAGCTAGGCACTTTGCAAAAAATAGATCAGTTTTCTTTGGGAAAATGTGATGTGTCTATGTTGTGTTTTGGGGCATTTCCTGACGTGGGCACTAGGCCTACCCATACAAGTGAGGTACCATTTTTATCGGGAGACTTGGGGGAATGCTGGGTGGAAGGAAGTTTGTGGCTCCTCTCTTCCGATTCCAGAACTTTCCAACACTGAAATGTGAGTGAAAAATGTTTTTTTGCCAAATTTTGAGGTTTGCACAGGATTCTGGGTAACACAATCTGGTGAGAGCCCCACAAGTCACCTCATCCTGGATTACCCTAGGTGTCTAGTTTTCCAAAATGCACAGGTTTAGTAGGTTTCCCTACAGCTAGGCACTTTCCCAAAAAACACGTCAAATTTCAATGTAAAAATGTGATGTGTCCATGTTGCGTTTCCTGTCGCGGGCACTAGGCCTAGCCACACAAGTAAGGTACCATTTTTATCGGGAGACTTGGGGTTACACAGAAGAGAAGAACAAGTGTTATTGCCCTTTTCTCTGCATTTTTTCTTCCAAATGTAAGACAGTGTGTAAAAAAAGACGTCTATTTGAGAAATGCCCTGTAATACACATGCTAGGATGGACACCCCGGAATTCAGAGATGTGCAAAAAACGACTGCTTCTCAACACCTTATCTTGTGCACATTTTGAAAATTCAAAGATTTCCTTGATACCTATTTTTCACTGTTTATATTTCACCAAATGAATTGCTGTAGACCCAGTATACAATGAAAACCCTTTGCAAGGTGCTGCTCATTTATTGGCTCTGGGTACCTATGGTTCTTGATGAACCTACAAACCCTATATATCACTGCAACCAGAAGAGTCTAGCAGACGTAGGGATATATTGCTTTCAAAAATCTGTCATAGCTAGAAAAAGTTATAGAAGAAAACGTGGACAGAAATGGCTCTTTTTTCACCCCATTTTCAATATTTGTTAATTTTAGCTGCTACTTTCTGTAGAAAAACCTTGAAGGATCTACACAAATGACCCCTTGCTGAATTTAGAACTTTGTCTACTTTTTAGAAATGTTTAGCTATCTTGGATCCAGCATGGGTTTCACACCCATTTCTGTCACTAACTGGAAGGAGGCTGAAAGCACAAAAATAGTAAAAATGGGGTATGTCCCAGTAAAATGCCAAAATGGTGTTGAAAAATGTGGTTTTCTGATTCACGTCTGCCTGATTCCGAAAGCTGCGAAGATGGTGATTTTAGCACTGTAAACCCATCGTTGATGCCATTTTCAGGGGAAAAAACACATACTTTCTTCTGCAGCCCATTTTTTTTAAATGCTGTATTTTGGCTAATTTCTTGTTCTCCTCCAGGGAAACCCACAAACTCTGGATCCCTCTAGAATCCCTAGGATGTTGGAAAAAAGGACACAAATTTGGCATGGGTAGGGTATGTGGACAAAAAGTTATGAGGGCCTAAGCGTGAACTACCACAAATAGCCAAAAAAGGCTTGGCATAAGAGGGGGAAAAGGCCTGGCAGCGAAGGGGTTAAATATTGTTTTCAAGGCTAAATATGTGCTTTGTTTGAACAAATCTATAGCTGATTGATTGTCTCGTTCACAGGGTCACAGATATCACATTCTGGCACCAGGAGCAGAGGAAAGTAAGACTCCCGCACCTGCAAACATTTGTGCATGGGGGACTTAAGAGTGATTAGGCTGGTGGAGATGTCTTTAGCGTAGACTACCAGGAGGACTTACCTGCTGGCTTGGAGTGAATTTGAGAACTTTGAAGGGAGCCCAGGGAGACTATTGAGTCAGGATCACAGTGACAGGGAAAGACGGGTGATACAGTTTGTTCTGTCTTTAATTGATAAAGGTTTATCACGCGTGACAATAGCAAGCAAGTTAACAGGTGTGTAATTTTATGGCAAGTTGTACTGGGGTTTTGACCCAGCAAGGGTTGACATTTTGGGTAAGACTTTGAAAGGGTGTGGCAGGGAGAGGGGTATGTGGGGAATAATGTGTGTGAGGCTATCACGTTTGATTTGCTGTTGGGAATCCTTATGCGTTTGCCAAAGTGTTGTTACAACAGGCTCCAGGTGGCATTGTTGAGGTTGTGCATGATTTGGATGTTTTTTGGAGCTTTCAGGGTGTTTGAGCTGTTGGGGTCTGTACACGAGCTGGGGTTTTTGCATGGTGTGATATGCTTGCAGAAAGGTCAGCTGGGGATTCGTTTTCAAGGCAGATCTGACCGGGAGTGGCAAGTGGATATGGTTGCAAGAAGGTGGAAGAGAAGAAGCATGTCCGGTTAACAAATGGCACAGGTTTCAGAAGTGGCCCGGGTGCAGACAGGAGACAATATTCTGTCATGAAGTAGGGCTGAGGGTCACAACTTTTCAATTGTTGGCAGTACTGCGCATGGCCCTGAAAAAATCAGGTCGGAATCCTGCCAATTTTGGGACTCATTCCTTTTGTATTGGGGTGGCTATGGCAGCTGCATGATTGGGATGAAGTTGGACTCAGATCTGCAGAATAGGCAGGTGGAGGAAATAAGGGGTGATGTCTCTGTTTGAGGAGAAGGGAGCGGGTGCATAACTCACACTAACTTTTCTTTTTTCCCCATAGGGGGTGTGAGCGGTCCCGGGAGACATTAGCTGGTAAATTGGATGGTTGGGCATTTGTTTATTCACTGGGCTGCTATGTATGTGGAATGGCAGATTTATGGATAAAACCTTAGATTGCCCAGCAGCAGGCATGAGGTCCTCTTGTGGCAAGAGTGGGTTGAGATGGGGCAATCACTGGCTGTTCTTAACAACCCTGGTACCGAAGAGGAGTCATCTGGACATGCGCTCTATACACCTGAGGGAGAGTGATCTTGTCCAGCTATCTCAGCTATCTTTACTGCAACACATACAATGGGTCCTGTTACTCAAACAGAAGTAGGCGGGGATTTGCTTGGTATGGACTGAATTTGTGGCTCTGTGAAAGTGGAAGGGGACAATTAATCATGCAACCATTGACAAGGCCAGGAGGAAGCTCAACCGAGCGACGAGTTTGTCCAGAGACATTAAGATGGTAGCCCATAGGGATATCAAGGAAGAAGACATGGTCCTTTTTCATTCAGATGGGGCACACTGTTCTAATGTGGCAATTGCTTATTATATGTTGGAGATAAGGGATCTGCTTGGCGATCTATGGATTGAGAGGATTTGGTGCAGAGGACAGGAACCGCTGAGTTGCTGTGTTGTAGTATGTGGGAGGCAGTAAAATTCCTTCTGGAGTTTTTCTGAGTTGTGTGTGGTGGGAAACTTTGTGAAGGTGAGCAAGGCTGCAACAGGATTGGTGGGTTTATGGGTGGATGTGGAAGTTAGGGAGGAGATATAAGGAGTTGAGAGAGGTGGGAACAGCCTCCTCCTGGCTCCCTTCCCTCGCACTACCAGGGTTAAAAAACCTTTGGTCACCCACCCACCCTGCAAATTTTAGAAGGGTGTTTGTTATCTTTTTGACAGGGAGGCACGTTAGGACAGGTTGCAGGGGCATTGGCGGTAGTTGGGAGTGGAGAGTTGGCTACAGGCATATCTACCCTCTGGAGGGAGGTGGGAAGCAGCACAGTGAAGGAAGACAGTGTGTAGGATGCCTTGGACAGGATTAGGAGGCTTCGTTGGAGGATGCTTGAGTAAAGGAGGTGAGAAAGAGACTGGACATGAAAGAAGGTTATTTAGTGAAAGATGAAAGGAAGAGTGAAGCAAGATGGTGTGCTGGGGTTGTTATGCAGTTCCTATTTTGGTAATAAGACTGTGTGTTTAGGATGGCAGCACCACCAAATGTGGGAGACTGAGTGCAACCCACATCGCTTGATAGCTGTCGACCTAACTCCTGGCTAGCTCGCAGTGCCTCACTCAAACCTCCAAACCCATTGAGGTGAAAGGTGATTTGTGGTAACCTGAACCTGACAGTCTGACTCCACAGGGAAGTCATGGAAACAGATCCTAACCCTTTCACTCAGTTACTCATGCATGCCAAGGCAGGACACAAAATGAGAATTGGATTTCAATGTGTTTTATTGAAGCAATAACATTCTCGTGTGAAACATATGCTGCAATAATAAGGCAGATGAAAGAGAGCACAGTAACCAACATCACTGCTAAAGTGAAGAAGTTGAACAACTCCATCATTTTGTGTGATCCTAGGGAGTCTAGAGATTCCTAACAAAACCCTACGTCTAGATCTGAGAGCATAGTGGTTGTCTTCCTGACCTGACCTAAGGGATAAGGCCCAGCCCCATACCTGAATAGAATAGCAGGGGTCCACCTGTTGTCTGGATGGCAATCCTCTCAGGAAGCTGAGAAGTCAGTGCTAGGATCAGCAAAGCTGCCTGTCGTGTGGTACACAACACAGGATGATCATGACTGAAATACCCGCTACCCTCCAGGGGACTATGTGTTGTTTAGATAAAGACCCATGTATCGTTTGGAGAACAGTTCTGATGTAATGCTGTGGCTCGGAGATGGAAACTGGCTCCTGGGCTGGCAATACAATTTAGCATATCATGTACCGTACATAGCAACTTTGGACAAAGGTACAGATTATATGTTGTGCAATGGCTGATTAAATGTGCAGTGTGAATCCTGTCTTCCTAGAAAAAGCAACTGATAAAATATATAAAAACAATTGCTAAAAGCAGGCTTGCTAAAAACATGAATAAAAATGTGTATGAATGTAAAAAGGCACAAACCATGAAACCAAGCTAAGATAGGGGTGCCCAGCCTGTGTGCTTAAAGGGTGCTCATGACAGTGGGAAGGTTTGGGGTGAAGGGAGAATTGGGGGGTGAACAAAGGGTTACGTTTCAGGATGTTTGATGTTATAATAATACTGTTGAACTGGTTTTAATGTTTGCAGCCCTGTCATAATAAATGGCCTTTTACCACTCAAAGGAGTAGGACATATGATTATTCCACGAATTCAGCGGGGGGCACACCGTCTTCCCTTAAGCCACTGGTTGCGAGTTGCATATGCACACTATTAAAACATTGTTAAAGTGATGAAGACTTTTGAAACAGTTTGTTCTAATAAAACCGTTAAACAAGAATCAGATGAAATAGTGCATTTTTCATGGGTGTGATTGCAGATTGCCAAATCCTTAATGGCTGTTGCCAGCCTTGCACAAAACATAATTTAAGATATTTTAATTTTTAGCATTAGTGGCATGACCACAATCACCTGCGCCTTGGTATATAAATGCATCACAGGTCCAGTGTGCTTCTTTGTAAGAAAGGGCTTGATTTAGAGTTTGGGGTATGTGGGATCTGTATTAAAAAGAGTCGGAAGTTCTTGCTGCCATATCTATAGTGTATACAGGTTCCCTACACACTAAAACGGGTGGACACGACATCTGGTGCTTTTTTGACGGATGTCCCGCATTCAGCAAAGTCTAACTCATGGCGTTTAGTTCGCCAGATCTAGGCCGCAGCGATGTCTTAAGTCATGGGTAAAGTGGGAAATTGCCCTGGGCCTCCACCTAGAAGGGCCTCTGGAGAAAGTGATCTTTTCCCCTTTCTCTCTGTTTGAAAGTCTCTCTGCCTTTCTTTGTCTACCTGTACTTCTCTTTTCTTAGCTAATGTCATCCTAACGAATTTGGGGCCCTGGGAAGACACCTATCAGCAGTCATATGGTGATCTGTTTCTGAAAGTTTAATTCAATATTATTTGCCATCTTGCAGGCTTGAACTAGCAGAAAATGTGCAATGCAATTCGAATGGGAAGGGGGTTGCAAATGTCCTTTTGCCCAGGGCCCCAAACACCCCTAAGATGAAACTACTAGACTGAATAACTTTTTTCCAACCGTTTATTAAGTCTGGTTTTACATACATTCAACTAACACTTTTCTTTCAAGGCTGGATACCTGTGCAAAATTCTAAATGCATCACTGAGAGAAACCATCCAAGGATGTGATCCAAAATACATTGCTTACATAGACTATGAGTCTGTTCCCGTGATCAGCGCCCAGAGAGATGTGTGAGTACAAAATTAGGTAAACATAGGAAAATATACCAACCACACACACCAATGTTTACAGGATGTTAATATTCTCCCTCCATTGTGGTAATATTTATAAAAAATTGAACACATTGGCAGTGTCTTTTTGGTAACGGAATCCCAGGATGGTTATTAGCATGAGTGAATAGTCCAGGCCAAAGCCAAGAATAGTTTAATACATTGCCGGGGGAGAAATCCAAAGTCACATGTGATCTAAAAATAGTAATTGGCTGCATGTTCACCAATTAGCCATGCTCATTAAGGACACTCTTAGGAAAGCTATTGTGTTTCATCGATCTTAATATGGCCTTTGAGTGAAAGACAGAGCACATTTATGAAGAAACTTTCAGATCAGGTCATTCCTTCTAAATTGATAAGAGCAATCACCCGGCTCTACCATGTTACCTTGATACAGGTAAAGTAAGGGGGCAGCACCGATATTAAAAAAACAATCAATATGAATGCGGCTTAAAAGAGAGGTGCGTGTTGGTATCTTTTCCTTTCAACTTCTACGTGGCCACTATGGTGGCTGTCTTATATCGTGGAAAACTGCGCTGACTCAAACTGGGAGATTGAACTCCATTCATTAAGCATTTAGGACTTTCGGCTAAACAGAACCAGTGCTAGTTTGCTATTTTGCTCAATGGATTAGAAAAGTACTACCATGGAAATTCCATGACAATGGACATTTCAACTTCTAATGTCCTAATGTTTTTTAAGAAGCTTAATAAACTGGGCATATAGTCCATTGATGGACAGTCTTATCTAGGGCCAGCTATGACATATATTATAGAGTTTGGTTCCTAAACAAACGAAGGGATTTACAGCATTTAGCCTCCTTAAAACCCAAACAAGGGCTCTGTTTTGCTTTAAAGAGGCTAGGTAGAGACCTTGGTGGATTGAGCATGCTGCCATTGTTGGACAAGATTAGAGTTAAAGGTAGGCCTGGACCAATATATTTTGAGCTGAAATAGAAAAAGTGGCTGAATCTGGCAATGTCTAATCTTCTTAGATCTCTTCTTAGGCTGTTGGGCATGACCACACATGCATAATATAGCAAGTCTGGGTATGACGTTTCTTTGGCCACTGGTTATAGAAAACAGCAAAGCTATGGTTCTTTCCCAGAAGTCAGGAGGCAAGAGCACATATTGCATCTGCATCTGCACTATTGAAAATTGAGTTCAACATATAATAATGTCTTCTAAACAAAATAAGATTTGCCAAATTGATGGCTTTTCTCGGTGACCTTCAGAGTAGGAGTGATCAGGTCCCAGCAGATGGGTCAGGAATGATAGCCATAAATGTACAACTGAGACAAGGGATCTGATGTTTGAGGGCTTCTCACAAGAAAAATTGCCCAAGAATTTAACCACATATTACTTTGAAGGTAGGCAAATTCAGCTAAAGCTACTTGTAAGGGACGTATGGGAGTGTGCATTGAATTCCACTTTCTAATCCCCCAGAAAATCGATTAAGAGAAATCAAAGAAGGACAAGTTAGAGGTATGTCTGCTCTGAAGCTATGCGTTAAGAAGCACATGATTGTATTGTTATTGTGCTTCTGCCTGACTTTGTGTTCCATGGGTAAATAGAGCAACAAGACCTGTGGTTTCAAGGCACATTTCGAAAGACAAAGAGGAACCAAGTGCAAATGGATGATTTATGGAAAAATATAGATGTCTTTGGCAAGGGTCTCCAGTAAAGGAACATGATGACAAATAAAAATAATCTAGAAGACAGGACCCTTAGTCAGGGACAATACTACTTCCCATCAATGTCCAAATATGCACTGAAATCTAAAAACATCCCTGCACACAGCAAAGAAACTACTACCATGCCCCTCAGGGATTTGGGAGCAATAAGAGGTTCAGAAAACTATAAATTGGCAACATGAACCATTTGAGGAAAATTACAAGCTAGAACTGCATACAGATTGTAAATTGGTATAGCAAGAGAGGCCCTGGACTGGGTTTACAATGGAAAAGCTTAGGTGCTAAAGACACTATACACGAAAAAACATTCAGAAGAAAACACATACATAACAGCCTCATGTGTTCTCAGATTGCAAAGTATTCGCAGTGCAAAAACAACAGATGTGCGACCTATGTATATGTCGTCCCTGTGACAGATGTGCATATCCACCAAACGCCCAAAAAGATCATTTACTAGGCTTTTCAGAATCCTGTCTCACTTGTGTTACTATGATAGTACCTACTGAAATGGCTAGCAATGCAGGGATGCAGACTAGAAAGGGACAGTAGGACCCCATTCCTGTATTCACATTTGCAAAATGCCTGTTTTATATTTGGAGCAGCATGTCGGGAGCAGCATGTAACGGTCCCAGGACTGCTAAATGCCTCCCACCCCCAACACCCTGGGTGCACGTTTACAATGTGGAAGCTGTCCCTCATGGGCTCCTTCCAATTTGCAATTCCAATACCATCCTCTTTAAAGAGATGATATATCATCAATTATTTGACACCGCTTTGATAAATGTCTCTGTGGTTCATAAGGGAGGAGGGAAGGCCCAGTTCGAGTATATCTTCCTTTTGGATCGGAATGTACCTTGGGTAGAAGAATTATACAGCGAGGAACAGTGATTGTGTTGTGTACCTTCTATCCCCATGGATTTTCAAAAGAAGAGAAGCAGAATGTGCAAGATGTTATTGATGACCTTTCTCTGCATTGGACTTACACGAGTGGAATTTCAGCTCTCCCTTTTACTACTTCAGGGCCAGATCTCTACTACAAAGGAGGAGGCGGGCTTAATCCTAGATCCCTCTCCTCATTTGCTAATTCTGACTGCTTGGTACTTGAAGAGCTAGTTTACAGCAATCCTGTCTCAGAGTAACATTGACAACAGAGAGGCCATATCAGAGCAAGGAGCTTTGTGCCTAGATTCCAGAGAAGGTGAATCCTCATTTTGGTTCCTTGAACACTACATTGTTTTGTTTGTCATACTTTGAGTCAAGTGGCTTCCTTCAGTACCTTTCTAATTGTCGTAACAGACTACAGAAGTTCAGAGCATGAGTGTTTTTCCTTATAAAAGGTGTGGTTAAGCATAAGGTCGTGCTAAAAAGTATAGTAAAAACCTGATTACTAACTACAACTTAACACATCAGTGCATCTGTTTTTGAGTACAGTAACTAACTGTATATCTCCCCATTTGATGGTTTTGAATTTGCTCACTGTGCAAAATTGGAAAGCTCAGTTGGGGTTGATGTGATTCATGTTCATTACTGGTAGGACATTCCAGATGCCATGAGTGGGCACACAACTTGCTGAACTACCTCACCATGGGTTGTTACACTCACTTGTTCCAGTTTACAAGCTATACAGTTTGGCATCTGAACGTTGTGCTGGTTATTCTAGACAATTACCAATTTGAACCAATGCCTTCCAGTGTGAGCATTAACTTGTTTAATGTAAATTGAGTTTATACTTGTAGTCACTTCTGCCTACATAGTGCCTCATTATGAATGGCCCGGTAAATAGGCCCTCCCAGAGTTACCAATATCTCGAGGGTGGGTAGAGTCCAGCCATTGCAAGTTGGGCCAGCTAAGAAGTGAGGAATTACCAGAGGAAATCGGACCCGCAATTACTGATTCACTGGTACTTTCTCATTTCATGTCAGACTTTCACTCAGACACTTTGGCTACAGGTGACATAGAGCAACACTGAGTGTGACCAGGGGAGATGAATACACAAGGGAGACAAATAAAAAGTTAATGCTTGAAAAGCAAGCAGTGGAAGGACACAAATAATGCATCCCTGGGAGGAACACACACAGGAAACTTAAGGAAAGCTACACAAGCTAATGGATAAAACCCAAGCACACGAGAGAGTCAACAAATATTAAGCAATGGATGGGCTCTAACCCACTTTAAGATCTAAGCCCACTGGAAGCCTATAATAGATCTTTTTGCCAACACACAGCTTGCACTATCTGGCAGATAGGACTGAAAAATGGTAACATGCACATTTGAGGAGGAGGTTGAGGGGGAAACCAGTGGCACATACAGGAACTGCAACACCCTAAGCACTCTACTGCTGGTGTTACCTGACACTGGCTCTCCACAGTTTTAAAAAACAGTGTTCTGGAATGCACACCTGAAGAGGAAATGGTGGAGCTGTAGAAGTGATATGTACTGCAGACTACAACATACAGAGGTTACTGATGCCCACCATATACATTGTTATAAAACTCTGATCGATAGAACTGTTTAGGAGGACCTGGTGGCCTGCCTGCTGCTGTTTGGTTTAAATGCAGATGTAGAATAGATTAGATTTACCATGTCACAACTCAAAGAAGACTTGGCCATCCCCCATTCCTTCTGGAATCATACTGGTCACCACATAAGTGAGGACCTTATGGTTCATCTTATTTTCTGCCACGTTTTGAGATCTAACCTCAACCTGACTCCGTATACTCATTTTGTGTCCTGCACCACAGAAGCATACCCTGACTGTAACTTTATCTGGATCCTCTTCTATGGCTCCCAGATCCCACATCTTCCCCTAGGTTATTAGTGACTATACCCAACAGGAAAGCCAGAAACATCTTTACAAAGTCCATAAAATAGAAAGTATGGCTAATATTCCTAATGTTTCATCAGTTAATCTATTATTCCAACAGTCAGTTCATGCAGGTAATGGAGATTTCATATGTTTGACATAAATACAAGAATGATCCTCTAGAGTGTGTATAGCTTAAAGGACAATTATAGCCAATTGATGAATGCCCCTGTCTTTAGTAGAGCTTATTTTGATGTGCTGTAGGCTGATCTGAAACCCATCAACTCTTGTGACGGTGGTCTTTGGTAGAATTATTGTACAGCCTGTAAAACTAAAAGATTACACTGTGGGGTAAATTTGCCAAATTTTGTTGACATTTATTAAGTACTTCTGTGGGCACCTCTGAAATATGATGCACCATGGAAGTTATACTGCGGGTATTTGTTTTTCTTATGTTATTCAGCATGTTCTTGGAAATATTTTGTTAGAAGTGTTAAGGCAAGAGAAGTGTGATATGTTCTCCTTGCTGCGGGCTGTCGGTCTTGGCACACTAGAGAGCTGAGGATTCTGAAATGTTGATGTAAGTAGGCAGTTAATGTCTGACCAGAACATGGAGAAGACACGAAGGATACTTTACATAATGATTATTTTCATAATGTGGGTAACAATGACTTTGTAGAGCATTCCATATTGATTAGAATAAGGTTGGAGACAGAGGTGAGGTAATGAATGAACAAATATGAAGTGTGAAATACCGGCTCTGAGACATATCAGGAATGATGCCAGGAAAGATGAGCCAATGATTGATGGACTATTTACAGTGAACTTCCTACACCCAGACATACTACAAGTGATGCCAAGTGAGAAAATATGCCGTTAATTGATGACACATGGAAGTTAATCAACTGCATATTCAGACATCCTAAAAATCATTCACTGATAAGGGGGAATTAATGATTTGGCTGGGGTATTGAACCATCTCCACTGCTATCTAGAGAAGTTACCAATGAATGATTAAATAATCTTAATGGGCTTAGGTATGATCTCTTCAGGCAGAAAAGAATAAAGGGACAATGACTGCAATCCTCTGAGAAACCTCAGAATTGATCCCTGTGGAAAGTTCAGTTTCAGTTTTTTCACATCTACGGGTACAGAACAGTGGTATAACATTTGACCCTCAGCCCCCGCTGTGCATGGGGCCCCTCAGCACAGTACACTGACTGGATCAGCACTGTGCACAGGTGGCGGGCCCCTGGCCTGTCAGCTCCTGACTGGGTACAGACAGGTGGGGGAACCCTCCAGGTACTTTGCAAGGACCCCCCTCAAGTTTTGTTACACCACTGTTTATAGAAGCTGGCTCTGTGCTGATAATTCTTAGTCTCCATGTCTCCAGCCACCTACACCACCCTGTGCCTATGTGTGCAGTTTATTCGTGGTACAGAGGTAGAGTTTAACTAGGGCTCCTGAGGGTAAACTCTGGGAGTTTAGTGAGTTTGGGAAGAGACAGCTGTTCTGTCCCTGGCCTTCTGTTTTTTTTTTGTTTAAGAAACAGACCCCAAATTTACAGAGGTGCTTTGGTTCCTATCCTGAAGCTGGACATCCTACCAATATGCAAAAATAGGCAAAAGTCTACAGTGCAAAAGTCACTTGTAATTTACTTAGAACTATGCTGGGTTATATCTCAGAATACAAAAATCACAAATATTAACTTATAAAAATAGACTGCAAAATATCAGCTACCACTATATAAGTGAATATAAAATTACAATTAACTCCATCTCTATGTACCTTGAAGATAAATACATTGTTAAGGTATGTCGATGTGGTGTTAAGAATGCACTTATACGTCCTTACTTTAAACAATATAGTCGATATTCTGGAGTCAATATTTTGTGGGTCAGTGTAACTATGTTTTGGTAGAACACAGTAGCAATTCTTAAACTTCACAAAAACCAAGGGTGCATATCTACTAAGTGACTCATCTACGTCCTGGCCATCAATGTGTGGATGAATGCCAACTGGTTAAAACGAAACCCACAAAACAGAGATGTCAACATCATGAACGCTGGTCTTCTGAATTGCTCTAGTGAAGATGAGCACTTCCCTGAAACCTTTGCCTTTAGTTTCACATTGGGATTCCGTATTGTTCCTCTCTCTGGATACAGAGACATGTTGCCTCTAAGAACGAAAGAGGTGATAAAAGCATTCTATGGAAAACGAGACCTGCTGACTTTCAGAACAAAAAAATGATAAAGGACTCTTGCCTGTGCACTAGGAAATGTTTATAACGGCTTGTTTCAATGCCAGATACAGAAATGTTTACATGGAAGATGTTTTATTTCTCAAAACAATGCCCTTCTTTCCTCTTTCTAGTATGAACTGCTGCCCTACCACTATGAGTTTCTTCTCGTTACGGCAGTCGTGATTATCACCGTAGTGGAGGTCCTGCGACTGTACCTCGGGTACATTGGAAACCTACAAGAAAAGGTGGGTTGAAGGTTCAAATTCAAATTTCTCAAAGGTCAAATGTAATGTCATTTCATTGAAGCTCATTAGGATTGAGACGGGAATAACATTTCTAATTTTTAAAAGCTGTCAATATTAAGTGTAACTCAAATGATATGTCAGTGAAATAAGATATGGCTCTATTAAACTCCTCAAACTCCATTTGTTACTTGCTGTACTCGCCAACCTCGGATTCAACCAACTCGTCACCTCGCCCACTCAGACGGCAGGCCACACTCTCGACCCCACCTTTGCTGCAAACAGCCACGTTTCCTTCAGTCACACCACTGAGCTCAGTTGGACAGACCACCACTGCATCCACTTCTCCTATCAGAAACCAGCTACCCACCACCACTGCACACCACCACCCTGACGCAACTGGAGCAAAATCTCAAGAGAAGAACTGATCTCCACCCTCGCCCAGACCACACCACCTACAACCACGCACCCCGACAAAAACACTACCAACCTGCACCGCTGGCTAGCAGACTGCGCCAAGACCCTCGCACCTCTCAATAAACCGTCAAACTCCCTGCACAGCACCAAACCCATCTGGTTCACACCCGACCTACAAATCTCCAAAAGAGAATGCCGAAAAGGAGAGAAGGCCCTGCGCTTGGATCCCAGCAAACACAACCACATCGCACTCAAGGAGTCCATCCGCAAGCATCACCAGCTAATCCGTACCGCCAAAAGGACCCACTTCAAAAACCGCATAGATAACAGCGCCCACAACAGTAAAGAACTCTTCAGCATCATCAGAGACCTCTCCAACCCCAACAAGAGTTCTGCAACTCCCTCGCCACCCATTTCCGCAGCAAGATAGAAGAAATCCACAACAGCTTCAAACCCAATCTGACCACTGACACCCTCAAGCCGGACGCCCTGACACAGGACCCCCCCGACAACACTAACCTCCTTCACACCTGACCCTCACCAACAAAGATGACATCGCACACATCATGCCTCCATCCACTCCGG
Organism: Pleurodeles waltl; assembly: GCF_031143425.1. NCBI lineage: Eukaryota > Metazoa > Chordata > Amphibia > Caudata > Salamandridae > Pleurodeles > Pleurodeles waltl. The sequence goes on along the minus strand of NC_090450.1, from coordinate 737,302,200 downwards.
ATCCCCAGCGGACCCCTGCCCCCACCACATTTTCAACAAGGCAAGCAGCAGCATCGCTCCCCACCGCTGCAAAACTATCAACAGCTCCTTCGAATCAGCCACCTTCCCAGAAATCTGGAAACACGCAGAAGTCAACGCACTACTGAAGAAGCCCAAGGCAGACCCGGAGGACCCACAGAACTATCGACCAATCTCCCGCCTCCCTTTCCCGGAAAAGTTCATCGAAAAAGTCGTCAACACCCAACTCTCCCATTTCCTAGAAGACAGCCATGCCCTCGACACCTCCCAATCAGGATTCAGAAAAAACCACAGCACAGAGACCGCACTCATCGCCACCACGGACGACATAAGGATCATGCTTGATAAAGGCGAAACCGCAGCACTCATCCTACTGGACCTCTCCGCTGCTTTTGATACGGTATGCCATCACACCCTACATACACGTCTCTACAACACCGGAATCCGCGACAAAGCCCTCAACTGGATCTCATCATTTCTTACCAACAGAACCCAGAGAGTCCACCTTCCACCATTCCAGTCAGAAGCCTCCAGAATCATCTGTGATGTCCTCCAAGGTTCCTCACTCAGCCCCACGCTCTTCAATATTTACATGGCTCGCTTCACCAACATCGCTCGAACACACCACATCAACATAATATCATACGCAGATGACACCCAGCTGATCCGCTCCCTCACGAACGACTCTACTACTGCTAAAAACAACCTCCACAACGGACTTCTCACCATTTCGAGCTGGATGGAATCAAGCCGCCTCAAACTCAACACCAACAAAACGGAGGTCCTCATTTTCATCCCCAACCCTTCAGCTTGGAATGACTCCTGGTGGCCCAAGACTCTAGGCACCGCACCCTCGCCCACCACCCACGCTCGCAACCTAGGCTTCATCTTGGACCCCACTCTCAGCATGACTCAGCAAGTCGCCGCTATCTCCTCTTCCTGCTACAACACCCTCTGCATGCTCCGTAAGATTTTCAAGTGGATCCCCGTCGAGACCAGAAAGACCGTCACCCACGCCCTGGTCACCAGTAGACTGGACTACGGCAACGCCCTCTGTGCTGGAACAACAGACAAGCTGCAATCAAAGCTACAACGAATCCAGAACACAGCTGCATACCTCATCCTTGACGTACCCTGCCGCAATCACATCTCCCCCCACCTCAAAGAACTGCACTGGCTACCCAGACCAAAAAGGATCACCTTCAAGCTCCTGACCCATGCTCACAAAGCCCTCTAAAACACAGGACCCGCCTACCTGAACAACAGACTCACCTTCCACACCCCCGCACGCCACCTCCCCTCCGCCAGCCTCGCCCTTGCCACTGGCCCCCGTGTCCGACGCTCCACTGCCGGAGGAATCTCCTTCTCACACCTCGCCGCCAAGACTTGGAAATCACTACTGCTCCAGCTACGCCAGACCCAGGACCTCTTGACGTTCAGGAAACGCCTCAAAACATGGCTTTTCGACCAGTAGCTCCCACCCCCTCCCAGCGCCTTGAGACTCTAACGGGTGAGTAGCGCGCTTTATAAATATGCTGATTGATTGATTGACTGTATGCAGAGGCAGAACTCTCAACTTTTCCAGGTTCATGTTTGTGTAGCTTATCTAGTCCAAGTCCCAGATTTAAGAGGGCCTAGTGCCATTCTAACGACACATTAGCGTCATTGATTTACACTGCTGTAGCGTTAGATAGCCAAAAACGCCGCACCATATTTACCAAGTGGCCCAAGGAATGCATTGCCCCACTTTGTAACCCTTTACGCTACATTATTCCTGCACTGGGCATAATGTGTGCAAAGGGGGCATTCCTCCATTAGAGAGGCCGATAAAATGGAGCAAAGAAATCTAAGAGATTTCTTTGCGGCATTGTTTCAGCACTTTTAACGCCTGCTCCGAGGAGGTGTTAAAAGGAGGCTCCCATTGGTTACAATGGGCCTCTGGGTGCTTTGCAGGATTAGAGTAAAAAAAATTAATGCTAATCCTGCAAAGCGCTGAACTAGCATAAAAAATTCTGATGCTAGTTTCCTAACTACCGGCATGCTGCGCCGTATATTAAATACAGCACACACATGGGGGAATTAGAGGGGGCACTAAGGGACGCAAGAAAAGTGCAGCACATTTCATAGATATGCTCCCGAGTGTTTTCTTTGAATTCTGTGATTTGTACAACAAAGTTTTATAAAAGCCTAAACAGATGCCACACATAATGAAAAAACTAGTCTGGGTAACTTGAGAGGTTTGCACACTTATCCCGCATCAGACCCTAACCCTCCTGCACAGAACCTGTACAGCAGGGTTTAGTAATGGTGGATCAGTAACTCAGTGTGGCCGGCAGAAGACTGTTACTGGATTATCTGGCGAGCTGAAACCAATCATTTATAAGCAGGTCCACTGGAATTATGCAGAAAAAAACAAAACATGGAGCACTATACAGCACATTCATTCTCTGGCTGTATTTGTTTTTCAGTATTTTGTTATTTTAAAACACACTAATACAAAGTTGATCACTTTTAAAACTTCTAAAGAAAAAAAGGATACACATTCACAAAATCCAAGGAAAAATGTTATTCAACAACAAATAATGATATTGTTTTGTATGGAAGCACAAAAAAACAAATTTTATTAGCACTGTCCATTCCAACTACTTGAGTAAAATAGTTGATGTAAAACATGCACACTTGATATGATAAAAGATTAACCACTTTATTCTGAATAACCTAGCTATGTTTTAGAATTAGTCTTCAGGTAAAATGCTTTAGTCTGTTGCAAAACTATGGACCTCTAGATTCACCTATTTGGACTAAGAAACAACTCTTCTTGGACGCGGCTCGTGAAACTTTGTCACCCCTCCCCCCCTTTGCTGCCGGGTGTACTTTTGCGTTCTTGGTAAATTTATTTTCTCTTCAGTTAAATAACAGAGTATGGGCAAAATAAAACTGCAAGGTTCTGGATCTCTGAAGACGATGGCAGTGGCCGTCCCTACCTCAACTAATACACCTCCTATTACTAACTATTTGACAACGGTAATGGGTGCTTTGGACACTGATATCGGGTGGATGGAGGAAAGGATTAATGCTGCAAGGAGATCGTCCCTGATCCAGCCTACTCCACATGCTCCTTTGGTGCAAAATGTGCTTGTTGAAGGTGTAAAGTCGCTTCTCACTAACTTGGCAACTGCTCATGGAGTATTGGAGAATAATGATGCAAGCGCAATTGACTTGCCCAGGCAAGCCACACATATCTGTGATACTGACTTGGGGGTCAGTAATCTAGAAGTACTGCAGGGGGGTGATGTTATTGAGTCAGGCAGTCTTCCAACAGTGGCTGTCATAGATCTCAGTCCATGCCCGGATTCACCTCCATCAAAAAGGACCAAACGCAATAACCAGCCACCCGTAAATCAAAAGTCTGGCTATCAGGCACAGACCAGGGGTGCTTGTAGTGACTCAATGGCTATGGCCAACCTTTAAGGTGAATCCCTGGCTCATTTGGGATCCCTTGTTAGGGCGTGTCATGATGAACTGTTTAATAAAGTCACTAGTTGTAGCCCTTAAAAAGGATCTTTTTGCTAAGTGAGATCTACCGTCTGTTGTTTAATCGCCAGGAGGGGCCTTGCGATGATTTGGTTTCTGGTCCTATAATTTCTTTGGGAAATTTCCACTCTAAAACTACGGACAGACAAATGAAGCTAAAGGGGAGGGTTGGGCCTCGCATCCAAACCTTCCCCCCAACTCCACTCCGTATTTCATAATTTTGGACCAAGTACCTACCCTCTCTAGAGGGGCAGTGGAACCTGAAGAGTCATTAAAACGAAAGTTATACATTGGTTTGGCTCTAATGGATTGCGGTTTAGAGACCTTTCATTTGAAATTTTCAGAGTTAGGCGAGTGGCGGCCATTGGTCATAAATCTGTAACACTGGGCAGGGACTGAGTGGTTGTTAATTTTAGAACACAGGGGTTGGTGAAGCAGTTTTTACATTCATTAAGTCACCTATTGCACACATATGGCCATATGAGAGCCATAGCACTGGGCTTCTTGTACACGCAAAAAAGGGTGCACAGAGAGGTCACACTGTCAACCAGAGGGTTCTCGACCATCAGGTAACTCAGATGCCTGTTTCCCAGTTTTTTTCATATGAACCGCTTTTCTGCGCAAGCTGCCCTAGAGGAGATTGAGTGATGCCTACCACCTCAAGCATCCCCAGCTCTGGCTGCATCAGGTATACCTTCTGCCATTGGCTCCATCCCGCTGGTGGATGCTTCACACTGTTTGCCCCAAAATGTGCTAATATCATCATGTCCCAAGAAACATGTTGTTTTATCGTGTGGTGAACAAAACCCTAGTCTTAAGGTGCTGTCCTGGAAAAATAGCGGGGATTCGATCAAAGCTGGGAAATGAGGATAGGATCCGTTTTGTTATAGGCCATAATTTTATCTGTTTCCAAGATACTTTGTACCTTGTAGATTTGTATATTAATGGGTACCGTTCTTTCTGTAATCCTGCAATACCGTACTATCTGGGAAGCCAAAGGGTAGCATGGCAGTTTTCATCTCTCATAAATGTAGAAAGGCGAATGTTAAACCTGTGTGCTTCGCTTCCTGGTTCAAATTGTTATGGATTAGGGCGGTGGCTCTTGCAGACTTACAGATGGTAAATGTTTATAATAATGTGTTTGACCACAGCAATAGCAGTGTTGCAGGCTCACTAAATGAGTCAATTGGGAGGGCACTTTTGGTAAGCAATTCCCTGTGTATATTATATTGTGGGTTGGTGATTTTAATTGTGCAGTTTGTCTTTTTATTAATACAAGGGTATGCAGCCTGGAAAATAAGGCCAGGCAAGACCTAACCTATTTTAAACGCTCTCAGTACGGTAATGCCCTAAATAATATTGTTATTTCTAATGATTTAAACTTTTTGTCTGATTGCGTTAAGAATAACTTTATGGGTTTACCCACTTTTGTGGGAGGAAACAAATCAAGTTCAGTTGATTTGATGTTAATTTCTAGTAACTAGAGTAGTTTGGTTAGGAATTTTAGAGTTGTTTCAACTTGAGCTAGCAACCACAATCCATTCATAGCTAGTTTAAAGATCAGCCCTGAGAGTTGGACACAAGATATCCCTTTAATACTAATCAAGTATAATGCTAACCATTGCCTAAGAATAAAATGGGAACAGATAAAACCAAAAGCTTTTGAAGTTAAAATTGTTCAGGAAAATAGACTGCTAGTAAATAATGTTTGTTACTCAAGCCCTCCCCTAAGGACCCGATTAGGAACTTTGAGTCACTATGTCGAGCTATTTCATCTGAGCTCACGGTCAAACCTCCTAATTCATCAGTTTGGCCCCATCAGTGGTTTGATAGCTCTTGTATTAGAGCCCATAAGCATCTAAAGGAGGCTTTGCAAATGACCCCAAGAGATGGGACCATGGTAATTGCCGCAGGAAAAACACATATCTTACATATCTTACGCAAATCTTTTGCATGGTAGCAAAAAGGGAAGAACTTGGGGCCAGATGTAGGTAGGTTTTTTTTTGCGACTTGCAATTTGCGAGTGATAGCGACTCGCAAATTGCAACTCGCAAAAGTGCATGCAGAAAGGTGTCTCAGACCCCTTCTGCGACTCGCTATGGGGTCGCAAAGACCCACCTTATGAATATTAATGAGGTGGGTCGGAGTTTGCGACCCCATAGCGAGTCCCTGCACTCACAGGGATTGTGGCCTGCTGGAGACAGCAGACCACCATGTCTGTGACTGCTTTTAAATAAAGCAGTCTTTTTTTTTCTATTTGCAGCCCGTTTTCCTTAAAGGAAAACGAGCTGCAAAAAGAAAAAATTCCGAAACCATTTGGTTTCGTTTTTTTCAGAGTAGGCAGTGGTCCATAGAACCACTGCCTGCTCTGAAAAAATATTTGTTTTGGTATTCACAAAGGGGAAGGGGTTCCATGGGGACCCCTTCCCTTTTGCGAATGTGTTACCATCCACTTCAAGTGGATGGTAACTGCGAGTTGGTTTGCGACCGCATTCGCGGACACAAACCAACTCTGCATGGCGATGCGGTCGCAAATAGGAAGGGAACACCCCTTCCTATTTGCGATTTGCAGCCTCAAATTGCGAGTCGGTACCGACTCGCAATTTGAGGTTGTGCATCGCGTTCAGCCTTTTGCACCTCGCAAACTGCGTTTTTCGCAGTTTGCGAGGCGCAAAAGGCTTGCTACATCTGGCCCTTAGATCTGAAGCCTGGTTCGATCTATTGGCAGCCAGACGCCTTAAGGGTTCAAGGCTGTTTTGGGAGGTTATTAACCGCTCGTTTTTCTCTGAGTTCCCAGAATCTAACATTGTTTGTCTGAGTTCAGGGACAGCATGGGCTGATCATTTTGCTTATATTTTTAACCCCCATGACAAGACAAATGCTGTAGAGGATACAGATATTTTACACCATTAGAGAGGGATCAAGCTAAGCTTCTAAGTTAATCTATCTCTGTTAAGGAGGTCAAGCTTGCTATTTACCAGGGCTTGTCTGGGAAAGCACCAGGCCCCCCCATGGGGTTCCTCTTGATTTACTTAAAAATAACCCTGCCCTTTGGGCACCAATGCTCACCAATATTTTTAGGGCTGCCTGCTATCAGTGGTCCATTCCCTGCTTCTTGGAAAGAGGCCATTGTTATCCCGATTTATAAAAAAAGCGGACAGGAATGATCCAGTATGCTACAGGCCAATTTCCCTGATTGGTGCAACAGCTAAGACTTTGGGCAGGGTGCTTCTAGCCCATTTGGAGTTGTGGGCCAGTGAAATTAACATACTTGCCAGGCCCCAGTATGGTTTTAGACAAGGTCTCAGGACAACTGAAGAGTGTCTTAATTTAGCACTCATGATTAGTAAATACACAAAATCCATGAAAGGCTCATTACATCTGGCCTTCATGGATTTGTCGAATGCTTTTGATACTGTCAATCAAGAAAAGCGCTGGTCCATGATGGGGGATATGGGCATGGAGGAACATTTGGTGCTACTTCTACAGAGGCTGCACGCTAACACCTCGGTGAAAATGCACTGTGGCCCTGGCTGTGATTGTACAGGCCCTATTGTCTCATCTGAAGGAGTCCGCCAGGGGTGTATTTTAGCCCCCTCTTTGTTCTACACAAATGACCTAGAGGCCTTTTTGTTGAAGAAGAACTTAGATTACTCGAGAATTGGTAACTATTTTATTTCATTGCTTCTTTATGCGGATGGTGCTGTTCTCTTAGCGAGAATTCAGCTTAATACCTTCAGCCATACATTCAATAATTTTGAGTGTTTTCGGGGGATTTCCGATTACTTTGGCTAAAATAGGTGGCATTTTGCTGTTGCTACGTTTTCTGCACAATGGCTCCTTTCACAGCAAGGAGGACTGAAAGCGCTTCCGCCAGCGCAACTGTGTCGTGAACAATGATGCAGTATTTTGGCACACCATTCCTGGAACAACTGGAGTGTGACTGGTCTTTGTCATTCTGACCATTTTTGGATTGTGTGGGGCCCATGTTTCGATGCCTCTGGTAACTCTTTGAATGTACACTAGAAGTCTATCTTTCTATGCAGCGTTTACTTTCACTGGACCCTGATCTGTTGGTGTTCTCAATGAGGTCTCATTACCAGACATGCGCGTTGAGGGTGCGTTTGCAATAGGAAGCTGTTCATGAGTTGCCCTTCGTGGATTCTGCGACTCTTAATTCAACGGTGAGCATGACACGGAATGCTGCTGCCTCAGCTGGAGCTCAGGCTTTGGAACACAAGTGCTCTGTGGTTTTCCTTGGGCTTGATCTGGATATTTTATCACCTGGGAAAGTGGAGCGTCTCCTGGCTCCAAGTGTCCCTGATGTAATAGGCGATTTCCAAAATGACACTGAATACTGAATTTGGCCTTTTTTGTGCCACTTGTGGTTTCTCCATTGTCCTTTTTTCCTGCTCTCTTAACTTGTCACTATTGACATATATGTTTATATGCTTTTATTAATAGGGTTTTATTAGGCTTATTTTAACTTGAGCTTTTTAACGACCTTTGACCGGCAAGGGGAGCTGTTGTAAAGCTATGTTAGCCATATTTTAGACACGTTATTTTAACTAACTAGGCCTGCCGCTGTGCACTTTAACCCAGTTATATTTTATTCAGCATCACTTTATTTTTCTATCAATAGCCACATTTGCGGTGCTGTGTTATTTTCTCTATCTCATTGTCCTTTCGCCTAGGAAAGCATTACGTTCTTAGTAGGGCATTTATTTCACTCTGTGCTTTCTCCAAGGCTACAGTCAGATAGGGTTGCCGACAACCGTGGTATGCTGTGTCTCCAACGTTCACAGAAAAACACACACTCATTAGTGGGGGCCATTTCTTAGAATGTCAGCTGTTTTATTATAAAAACACCCCTTTGTCCCAAACGCGTTAGAGGGAGATTCCAGCCAGATGACCATGACTGTATGCTGTTTGCAGATTGCTTCACTACAGCTACTTGCTTAGACAGCTGAACCCCAAACCCACATGGGGACAGTGTCTCTATAGACTACAGACTTCTTTTTCCAGGTATGAGAGATGATGTTCTCCTAAGAGGAAACCTGAAGGGCGGATTAGGCTTATTACGCTGTGCTCAAACATAGTGTAGGTAGAAGAAATATTGATCACTGTTAGTGACAGTATGGTAGGAATGTTTTTGTGTTTCACTCTTTTAGCCACCTGCTTGCTTTTATTGTGTTTTATCATCCTAGTTATTACAATAACTGCTTTTTTGTCTAAAATGCAGTTACTTCTATAAATCCTTATTGAACTATATTCTGCCTCTGTTGTCTTTGCCTATGTGAGACTTGGGTTGACCACGATTCCCCTGAGGAGTCTTCCTTGTCATGCGCCCGGTTGCCACAATCATCTTGACCAGAGATGAGTCGCTGCTAGTTAGCCGGAGAACCGACAGGCATCATATGCTGTGGAGTCATAGTCAGTACCCACAATCCATGTGATTCTGCCGCCCAAATCCAGTAGCCTCATTAGCATAATGAGCACCTACGCGACACTACCTATGGGGCGGGTGTGTGGGGACATTGTGACTGTTCAAAACTCCAGATTGTTGAAAACCCCTTCCTTAGAATACTGTTATGTTTCCTAAAGGGACCTCAACTTTTTTTGTCACTCAGAGCTGGGCTCTACCTACCTAGAAGACTCCATCTTTGTTGCCCCCTTGTTGTAATGGTTAAAAATATGGTCTCCCCCTGAATTGGAATTTTCTAGGCAGATTATTTCTGATTGTCTGTCCTTGTGTAACAACTCAAACATTCCCTGGGTAAGTTATGTCAGACGTGTCCCGGTTGATCTGGAGCTTTCTGATTATTTTGATAACTCCACCTCCATACCCCCTTTGCAAAGAGCCACATTAAGGTAGCATATTTAGATAAGATGTGGCACCCAATGCTCGACAATTTGTGTCAACTAACTTATCATTAATTCCAGCTGCCCTAAAGATTCAACCTTATTTGTTGTTTGTTCTAAAATCTCAGTACGGGTTTTACTTGACAAGACTACTGCTGGGCACAGTGCATTTTTTAGTAGCCTTTCCTACCCAAGGAGGTTGGGAGAAGATCTTACCCCATGTCCTTGTGATAACATAACAAAGCAATCTACTGTCCATTTTTTACTTTTTTGCCCCCATTATTACTCTCTGAGATCAACCTTTTTGCTTCCTTTATAGAGATTGTACAGGCGTGATACACATCAAGAAGACCTTACTCTGCACTGTTCATTGGATTCGTTGGAACTGTGTCATGTAATCCTTAATTTTATTCGGGGTGCAATTCTGATTAGGAAGCGACATGGGTAGATTGCCTTTATGACGCCATCAATATAAATGTTCTAATGTATGTATAAAGATCCTAGTCATGGCCACAAGTGTATTTTAAAATGTATTTATGTTTATCTTATCTTATTTGATTGTGAGGTGCTAGGGATGTGCTATATATGTCTATGCTCTGTATGCTTATTTGATCTTTGAAATGTTACTTGTTTCTGATTTTAAGGTTTTAGGGTTGTGTTGCAGATGCTTATGTTTGTGTTTTGTATGCTTTTATGATTCTTTGAAATCGAATAAAACTTCTATGACTGACTCTTCAGAACAGTATTATTTATTACATATTTATAAAAAAAGATAGCTAAAATGTTTGGATGGTTCTGTATTTGAATGCCATCTTGACATAGCTGCTGTTTTGAGAACAGAGCCTGTGGTGTGACATTAATTTGAAAGAATAGTGAAGTAAACATTCTTATGGCAAAAAATTAATAAATAGCTCATCCATGTTTCAATGACATCTAAGTGTGTGGGGATTTATTTGCAAGCAGCATACAGACAAAGACACATTATTCTCAGTTTAATACCTGCAAAAAACAATCAACAATTGGAAGATGGCCTGTCAGACTTTGCAAAGTGTCTGGCACTCTACTGCACAATGTGTGCCAAACTATTTTCAGTAACGTTTATTGTATTTAAACTGGAAACAATCTTGGAGGCACACCTAGCGATGAGAAAAGACCAAGGATTGAATGTACCTGTAACATGCTTAAAAGCATTCCTGTATGGCTAGTAGTAGTATACGTGCACAGTCATTAACGTCTAAAGCTTTTGATTGGTCCATCAAAAGGTATTCGGAGGTTCACATGTTCATGGAGATTGTTTCTCCTTAGTCAAGGTATAGTCCTATTAGAGAGTGATATGAAGGACTGAGAGCCAGATGTCCAATGGGTTTATGCATTTGTAAAGCCTGTGCTGATCAAATTGGCAACCTCTGTTGTTTTCAAAGTCCCGATAAGCAATATACTACAATAGTATTGTAAGTGCACATTATGGCTTACCATTTCAACATTGCAATTCCTTGAAAAGGGCGTCAAAGGGCCATCCCCAATCCCTAGAATCTCAGGGAAATGTATCAAACCATTAAAAGGTTAATGATGGCAGCGGTAACGTGCTTTTATTTGCAAAATGGAAGCTGCCCATGGGGATAGCTTCCTCTGTTAAGTATGGCCTAGGTGGGTATCAGAAAGAGGAAACAGACATTCCATGGGCGGCAGCATGCTCTTCCTCTACATTCAGCCATATTTCTTATTGCTATTGCGGCACTTTCAATGTACTGATGAAGGTCTGATGTCCCTTGTAGGCTTCCATGTCTGGAAATCGTGCTGGATGAATATTAATGAAGTAGGATGAGGCAGGATTTCTAAGTTTCCGTTGGAACTGGCCTCTTTGTGCTGTGCTAAATTATTGTATGTGTCAAAGTGCTATAAAGTATCTGGGTTGCAATGTGGATGCTATGATAACACAACATGTACAAATTGACCCTTTCATTCGTAAATCAGACCCCAAATTTGCATTGAGACCTATCTCTTATACCTACAAATGACCATCCAGAGAGACACGAAAATACTTCTGAACCAGACTGCTGTCCACATTCTTTACACGACCTAACATGTTGCTTATGTATTTCAGATACCAGAACTAGCTGGGTTCCTGCTCTTGTCTTTTCTGATACAGCTGCCTATCCTACTCTTCCTCCTGACCGACCAAGAGATCCTACTCTTGCCCCTGGAGATAGCTGTTCACTCCATTTACTTGATGTTCCTCGCTTCAGAGCTGGTTGCTGCGTTCTTCACCCTGAAAGCAATGACCAAACACCTGGCCATGCAGTTCCAGCTGCGTCATTTGGACGACCATGGAGATGTCTCCAGCGTGGAAGCCTTGTGCCGTGGAGACCATCATCTCCTTGGCGAGTGGAGGAGAACTGCCTTTGTTCAATAAGAGGAAAAGCCAATTCCACTAGCTATATTGTAAAAAACATCGATTATGCTTTTGAAGTAGTTCTGGAATGTCGCAACAAATACACCAAACTATATTTTGCAACACTTCATGGACGTTCACGCACTCAGCAAAGGACACTAAGCTTTTTAAATGTTTTATTTACTATGGAAATGTATTCACAGTGTGCAGTGAGGAGCCCTACAATATTATTTGCATCTCAGAGGAGTCATGGGAGTGTTAATGCAGGATTTAAGAAATATTTACACATTTTGCTAAATTGGTGGGCCCTTTAATCCTATTGTGAAATACAAACCTGAGAATTGTGACATAGTTAGAGACGGTTTTCACAAAGGAGGATTTTTTCACTTGATTCAAGAAAACATAAAAACATTTTCTAAAAGCAAAATGCCATAGAATTTCCGAGACAGAGCACCCCAATCTATGGAAATTGGGAGCCGTGAGGCAAAGAAGCTAGAAAGGTAATCTGAGACCCACAAAAAAAGGATGAATACGACCACCACTGCTGATTGAGCAGGTGGTGGTAGAGCGTACATCTTGTAGTGTTGATTCGTAAATGAGTCCATCTCATGGATGCTGATGGTTGAACTCTCCAGGAATCTTGTCACAGGCAGACGCACAGCACACAGTCTATTTGCCTCCTATGATGCCTCGATGATGCAACTGCCCCGAGTTGACCCGCAGTGCAGCTTTATTTATGCTCACGTAGCATGGCAAGGGGACTATGCCGAGGGCTTCTTGATACTTTCCTCAAAGCCCAGCCAAAGCATTTGTATTCCTACAGAGACACCACCATCGTGAGATGCACTTAAAAAACTGGGTGCACTGTACCGGGCAGAGTTCATATTGTATATCAATTTATGAAGGAGAGAAGGTCTTGGGAAGTTGAAGTGTCACCCTCTTATTTAGTTTTCAGTCATTTTCATTCACCACGCTTTTTGCTTCTAGGGCATATTTGATTAAAGAAGAACTAGTGTTCCTGCAGGGAAGCCACCAGTAACATGAGAGGGGTATAGTGGACGCACCCTCTTGGAATAGTGCCCACATAATCAATATGGGTCTCTGCACGGCCCCAAGAGGATGTAGGAAAAACAAATGCTCCTTTAAATAACATGCCCCATCCATGATGGCCTCTATAAAAAAGAAAGCAGCCTGTCATCTCCTATGGTGGTCATCTTGGATCAGAGTTACTTCAACATATTGGTGACAAAGGATACCTATTGACCCAACACTAAAGACAAAGGGGTGCATCCTTAATAACGCCTGTTACCCTACAGATGTTTAGTTTCTGTCACATTATGTACAGAGAACACAATTACTTTTTATAGTAGCTTAACCCCTTTGCTGCCAGGCCTTTCCCCCTCCTGCGCTGAACCTTTTTTGGGGTATTTTGGGCAGTTTGCGCTTAGGCCGTCATAACGCTTTGTCCACATAAGCTATCCAAGCCAAATTTGTGTACTTTTTTCCAACATCCTAGGGATTCTAGGGGTACCCAGAGTTTGTGGGTTCCCCGGGAGGAGACCAAGAAATTAACCAAAATACAGCAAAAATGTCATTAAAAAAAAAAATGGGAACAAAGGGCTGCAGAAGAAGGCGTGTGTTTTTTTTCTAGAAAACAGCATCAACAAAGGGTTTGTGGTGCAAAAATCACCATCTTCCCAGCTTTTAGGAACAGGCAGAATTGAATCAGAAAGCTACATTTTTCAACACAATTTTGCCATTTTACTCGGACATACCCCATCATTACTTTTTTTTTGTGCGTTCAGCCTCCTTCCAGTTAGTGACAGAAATGGGTGTGAAACCAATGTTGGATCCCGGAAGGCAAACATTTTTTAAAAAAGAAACAAAATTCTGAATTCAGCAAGGGGTCATTTGTGTAGATCCTACAAGCGTTTCCTACAGAAAATAACAGCTCAAATAAAAATAAAATTGAAATTGAGGTGAAAAAAACAGCCATTTTTATCCACGTTTTACCCTGAAACTTTTTCCTGCCATGTCAGATTTTTTTGTAAAGCATTTTACCGTTACGTCTGCCGGACTATTCTGGTTGCAGGGATATATAGGGCTTGTAGGTTCATCAAGAACCCTAGGTACCCAGAGCCAATAAATGAGCTGCACCTTGCAATCGTTTTTCATTCTATACCGGGTATACAACAATTAATTTGCTGAAATATAAAGATTGAAAAATAGGTATCAAGAAAACCTTTGTATTTCCAAAATGGGCACAAGAAAAGGTAATGAGAAGCAGTGGTTATGTGCACATCTCTGAATGACGGAGTGCCCATACTAGCATGTGAATTACAGGACATTTCTCAAATAGACGTCTTTTTTACACCCAGTCTTACATTTGGAAGGAAAAAATGTAGAGAAAGTCAAAGGGCAATAACACTTGTTTTGCTACTCTGTGTTCCCCCAAGTCACCCGATAACAATGGTACCTCACTTGCATGGGTAGGCCTAATGCTCCCGACAGGAAACGCAACATGGACACATCACATTTTTACATTGAAATCTGACGTGTTTCTTGCAAAGTGCCTAGCTTTTAGATTTTGGCCTCAAGCGCAGCCGGCACCCACGGAAACCTACCAAACCTGCAAATTTTTAAAAACTAGAAACCTAGGGGAATCCAAGATGGTGGACTTGTGGGGCTCTCACCAGGTTCTGTTACCCAGAATCCTTTGTAAACCTCAAAATTTGGCCAAAAAAACACATTTTCCTCACATTTCATTGCTAGAAAGTTCGGGAATCTTAGAGGAACCACAAATTTCCTTGCACCCAATACTCCCCCAAGTCTCCCAATAAAAATGGTACCTCACTTGTGTGGGTAGGCCTAGCGCCCGCAACAGGAAATGCCCAAAAACACAATGTGGACACATCACATTTTCCCAAACAAAACAGAGCTGTTTTTTTGCAAAGTGCCTAGCTGTGGATTTTGGCCTCTAGCTCAGCCGGCACCTAGAGAAACCTACCAAACCTGCACATTTTTTAAAACTAGACACCTAGGGGAATCCAAGATGGGATGACTTGTGGGGCTCTGGCCAGGTTCTGTTACAGAGAATCCTTTGCAAACCTCAAACTTTGGCCAAAAAACACTTTTTCCTCACATTTCGGTGACAGAAAGTTCTGGAATCTGAGAGGAGCAACAAATTTCCTTCCACCCAGCATTCCCCCAAGTATCCCGATAAAAATGGTACCCAACTTGTGTGGATAGGCCTCATGCCCGCTAAAGGAAATGCCCCAAAACACTACCTATTTTTGCAGGGGGGGGTTGCCTTTTTGGTCCTGGGTTCAGCAGCCATCTAGGGAGACCTACCAAACACAGACATTTCTGAAAACTAAACACCCGAGGGAGTCCAGGGAGGTGTAACTACTGTGGATCCCCCAATGTTTTCTCACCCAGAATCCTCAGCAAACCTCAAATTTAGCTAAAAAATCTCTTTTTTCCCACATTTCTGTGTGGGATCACCGCACCGGGACAAAGTTTCTACTACCCAACGTTCCCCTCAGTCTCCCAGTAAAAATGATACCTCACTTGTGTAGGTGGGCCAAGTGCCTATGACAGGGAAGAGCTAAAAACATGTCAAAATTGAGAGGGAACCAAAGTGGGTCCAAAAGTTAGATTTTTTTTTTTTAAGGCTGACAAGTGCAGCAGAATTTGTATCGGTATAGATGAGACAATGCTGGGTGGTAGGAATTTTGTGGATTCCTGCAGATTCCGGAAGGTTCCATCATAAAAATGTGGGAAAAATGTGTGATTTCCAGCAAAGTTGGAGGTTTGTAGGGCATTGTGGGTAAGAAAATGATGCGGGGTGCATGTGAAGCACACCACCTTGGAATCAACCAGATGTTTAGTTTTCAGATGTGTCAAGGTCTTGTGGATTTTTCTACATGGCAGCGTCCCAAAGTCCAAAAAGTGCAGCCCTCACCATTCCAAGTGGGACGATTTTGAGAGTTAGCCAAGCTCTCATGGCCCAAATGTAAAACCAAAACCCAAAAAAAACAAATGTCCTCTTGCTTGCCGTGGAGTAGGATGTTTTAGTGTGCTGGGGAGGAGCTTGAGGTGGGGGCATAACCAGGCCCATACTGGTTGGTAGCCACCACTCCACTATTTTTTTTATTTTTTATTCCCTGGCATCTAGTAGACTTTGTGCCCCCCTAGGGTGTGGATCGGGGGTAATTGACCCATCTGCCCACTGGTGGGCAGAACAACTTTAGCCCCATTTATTTGGGGTGGGGCTATGCCCATACCCCCACCCTCTTATTTTGAAAACAAAATCTTCCCTGGTCTCTGGTGGGCTTTCTGCCCCCCTGCCTTCCAAAAATAGGCCGATGTACACCCAAGGGGGGTAGATATGGTCAACAGTAATGTGCCCCCATGGGGAGCGACCCTTGCCCAAGGGGCTGCCCCCCCAAACAAAACACACACATACACACACACCAATCCCTGGTGCCTAAGTGGTTTCTGCCCCCCCTCCCCAGGGGCAGATCGGCCTAATAGAAATAGGCCTATCTGCCCCCAAGGGGAGCAGAAATGGCCTATGGTCGATCCCCTTGCATGAAATTGGCACAAAAATAAAAATCCCTGGTGCCTAGTGGTTTCTGCCCCCCTTGGGGGCAGATTGGCCTAATAAAAATAGGCCAATCTGCCCCCAACGGGAGCAGAAATGGCCTAAAATAAATTTTCCCCCCAGGGAAACGACCCTTGCCTAAGGGGACGAAAAAAAAAAATCCCTGGTGTCTAGTGGTTTCTGCCCCCCTTGGGGACAGATTAGCCATACAAAAATAGGTCAATCTGTCCCCAAGTGTGGCAGAAGTGGCCTAAATACAATTTGCCTCCAGGGGAGTGACCCTTGCCTAAGGGGTCGCTCCCCATACATAAAACCATAAAGTAAACAAAAAAAAAATATCCCTGGTGTGTAGGGGATTTCTGACCCCACTGGGGGCAGATCGGCCTAATTATATTACGCCGATCTGCCTCGGTGGGGCAGAAATTGCCTAAAAATAATTTGGCCCCCTGGGGAGCGGCCCTTGCCCAAGGGGCTGCTCCCCTTATGAGTAAGTCTGAAAAATGAAATCCCTGGTGGCTAGTGGGCATTTCTGCTGAAAGGAAAGACCTTTCCTTTCCTTTATGCCTCTGCCTGCCCTCTCCTCCTGAGCGGAAGAGAAATGCTGAGCATTTGTCTTCCGCATCGCGCTGGAAGCATGCTTCCAGGGCAATGGGAGGTGACCTCTGATGAGGTCAGCACGCGATTGCGTGTTGACGTCATCAGACGTCACTGGGGGACCAAGGGGTGTCGGGGGTGGAAGGGGAAGCGATTCCCCTTCCAGCTCCTGCCATGGGGGGGAGCCCACGGAGGGAGCTCTGGTGCTTGGACGAAATGGTTACATCCTGGGCACAGGAGCACTGTGCCGCGGGATGTAACCATTACGTCCCCGGCACAGAACCGGTTAAGGGCCTCATTACGAGTACCGCCGTACCCACGGAACCTTGGCGGTCTGACATCCACATTATGATGTTGGTTGCCATCACACCACCACCAGGATCAGAGACCCCGATGGGTTGCTGGTGATGAAAGTTGTGGTCCGTCACGGCAGCGCCTAGTTTGGCACCACTGTGCTGATCATGACTTACCTTTCCGCCAGCGTTATCATGGTGGTATCACCGCCATGAAAAGGCTTCGGAAAGACAGAGTTGGGGGCCCCTGAAAGGAGCACAATCATGTCTTGGGCAGTGCATGGCCCCCCCATCAGCAGCCTTTGATTGGGCACTGTCTGCTACTGCAGACAGTGCGCATTCCAAGGGTGCTGGAGCACCGTCTGTGCGACAGATTTAGCCTCAGCTCCCTGAGGGAGCTGAGGCGAATGCCGCTGCACTGTTTCCGCCAGCCAGCCCAGTGGAAACATAATGATACAGCAGTAGGGAGGCTGACACACTTGGTGGCCACCTCCCCACCATTGTCATGGCCATTCGATGGTCGGACTGCCAAGTTCTTAATCAGCCTCAATAAAGGCAGATTAACCATAAAAAAATCATCAAACACTAAACTTCTTTATTCCAGTGATGTGTAGTGATCTTACCATTACATTCCAGACCACACATGTTGTGCTTTAGGTTGCGGTACTTTACATTAGAAACTCTTGATTTTATACAATGGCACATACATAAATATAACAAGAAACAAAAAATATGAAAGCTTCAAAAATATTATACCATTGAAAACATGAATCTCATTTTAAAAAATGTTTAATTTTCTATACACTTCAGCACAAGGATATAAATTAATTTTGGCACACCTGTACAAACTTGTTGTGCTATTAGCGACCGCACAGTTATTAATTAAGTCAAATCAATGCATTAATTAACTTCGTTGAACTTCAAACTTCATTACCACGTATTTATAATTTATAATTAACTATGAGAGTATATTTCATGACAATTACTCACATATTGCATTGCATTCCGATTGCAATAGAGTATTATCTTGTGTATTAAAGAGGCACCCAGATCACAGTCTCCATGAGCTCCATACAATTTATGAGAATATGAGCATTGCAAAAAATATAAGGGCATCTCAGTTACAATTTAATATATTTGGAAGCAAACTGGATTTATTTTATTGCTAACATTAATTAGCTGGTGGAGTTAAAGAGGCATATCTAACTAGTTGATAGTATAACACTTGAGAATTTGTGGTGGTGCGCTAAGTTGGCTAGATGATTATAACTTCCTTGGTTAGACACTGAAGGTAGATTCATAGAATAGCAAGCTGCTTGTGACAAGGCAAACAGGGTTGGTGGTAGTCATAGAAAGTGGAAGGTGGAATGTAGAAGGTGAAAAGGAAAAGATGCATGAGAGGTGTGCAGAAGCAAAGAGGATGTGTTGGTGATTCAGTGTGAGGAAAGGGCTGGTAGGTCAGTAGAAAAGAGACTGAGGGTGGAAAAGCTAGACAGGCTGAATGAGTGGATACTAGAATGGTTAGGGGAGAAAAAAAGGTGATGGTTGAAGTGAAATATAAAGCAGCAGCTTGCTGAAGAGTCTGGAAGAGAACTGCGGAAAATGAAGAAATTATTGTATATTAGTATTACGAAGCTTTTTGTGGCACATTTGACATTGGCAAAAGAAGGAAGAAAGAGGAGTTAGTTGCTGGTGTGTTTAAGTGAAAGTTTTCCAGCTGTCACGTAAAATGTTGCAGGTAAGAAGGGATGGACGAAGGATTAACAGTTGACAAAGAGGAAAAAGGTACAAACTACAACTGAGAACTGGGCACCCCACTCCTTATTTATGCAATAAACCCTAATGCAAATAAGGAACGCTTTGATGCATTCCTTACATACATCAATGTTATTATCAGATGAATTTTGGAATTATGGTATGGGTAGGGACTGATGAGGAGTTCTGTATGAGAATGAGGATGGGAAATCATGCAGAACTGATCTGGGGCAACAAGACTTGCACCTACAACGCATACAGCTAATGGCCTCTTGTTGCAATAGCAACACTTTTGGGCTTGCTCATGCAACTTTGGGGGGAATAAAGTCTGCAGGAGGGAAATTTTAGCCAGGGGAAGCATGATCATCATTCATTATGGGGCTCTTAAGCAAGGCCGTTTGCAAATTTAGACACAAGTGGGCCAAGTCTGTTGCCAAGTGTCTGATTACAAAGAGTTTTATGCAATTTGGGATTGCAATGCAAAGGCAGCAGGGCAGAGGCAAAGCATATTGGGGAAATGCGAGGAAGGGCTCATATGACTGGCATGCTGGAGGTCGTAGAATGCTGGTTGTCTTTTTACATAGGTCGAACGTTGCAGAGGAACATGATTTAGGGTGGGTATACCTTCGATGAACCAGGAAGCTAGGGAGAAGTGGCGGGCTGTGATTCTGTTGTCAGGTGCTGCAATACTGCAAGTACCAGGGAACACTTGGAGGGAAGAATTTAAAGAACAGAAGACTGGTAGTCCTGTTTGACCACTGGCCCTTGCACAAACTCATTATGGCATCATGGGGGGAGGTACCAAAGAAAAGTGAAGACACATTTTGTATGATAGTTCACATGCTGTGTCCCGAAGTGCAATTGATTAACGGTTTCATTTCTGAAGAGGATAGTTTGGATTCGCTCCCCTAGTGTGGCTAGTGCCTTCAGGGTAGTGACGCTGAGGAGTTCAGTTAGCAAAGTGCAAATCAGCTTTTCACCTTTTGCAGTTGACCCAGATAATTTTTGATTGTTAGCTAATCAGTTTGTTCATTGACAAAGTATTTCTGATGGTTTGTCAAATGCCTTGTGGGTAGAACAAGTTCTATTTACAGTGGTAGTGGGATAATGGCAGGTGACTCCTTTTCTGGATGACAGTTTTGCAGTAGAAAAGCTAAATTAATGGTGCAGTTGATACTAGAGCACTGGTTCCCAACCTTTTGACTTCTGAGGACCCCCTCTTTATCATTAGTGGAACCCAGGGAACCCCACTGTATCATTATTGGAATTCGAGGACCCCCCATTGAGTCAGTACAGAAAGCCGGGGATTCAGCTTAAACATTGTTGATGATTTGAAATGCAAAACAATAAACAAAAAATACAGACACAAGCAATTGTCAAACACATATACAAATGATGACACATTTTATTTAATTTGCAAACAAATATAAATAAAGAAAATAAATAAATAAATAATTTTTATAGGAAGGTTGGAGGTTTTCCAAATTCAATTGGAGTCACACATCGCCCACACTATATTCAGTTTGATGCACTGCAGTGCTCCCACTAATCAAGCTGAGGATACTAATTTATTTTTACCCTCCTATTTCAAATTCCTTGGCAATTACAGTACGTTTAAAAAAAATTCATTGTACATTTAGCCACTTTATTTATATACACTTTATTAATCTGTTAAAATTATTATTTAATTTTCCAAGCAGTCGCGAACCCTCTGATGAGGTTTCACAGACCCCCAGGGGTCCCCGGACCACAGGTTGGGAATCACTGTACAAGAGTGTTTTCAGGAGTTGTGTGTATCTCCAACACCAGAAAAGACAGAAGGAACAAAATCATGGTTGGCATCTTTGGGTGTAGAGCTTAATTCTGAAAAGACAGAAGCCCAATTGCTCAGGATACAGTGTAGTCAATCATTTATTTGACTGAAAATCTTTGAGGGCTATGAGGTTAGTGATGGGGGAGACACGCATTCTTTTGGGACACCAATATTATGCGTCCAGAGTGTTGCACGCAAGCATAACATTTTATATATTGCTATTTTGTGCCATGGCAGAGGTAGGCTTGCCACATCAGAGAATTAGATTGACAATGGCATTGAAGACAAACAGAAGACTATGGGTAGCTGTCTTGAAAAACGTCAGTCATGTGATGAATTGGTCTTTAGTAAAAGAGGCGTGGCATGTTTAGACTTTTTCGGATGCAGCAGGTGCACATAGGTTTGTATTGCATTGGCACAGCTTATGGTATACAGAGCAGTGGCTGTTAAAATGGATCAGTGAAGGTAGACGTATTGATTTTCTAGAAGTGTTTCCAGAGCTGTTAACATTGGTGTTTTGGAAAGATAGGCTATGGAACAGTAGGGGCAGCTTTAATGTGGACACTGAAGCAGTGGCATCTTTGGTGAGCCTGCAGGCAGTAAGGGATGAGCAGGTGTGTTTGTGCTGGACTGTATGACTCATAAGTTCTTCTTTAAACTAGGTATAAAAATTGCATGGAGAGTGGCATTACAGATTTGTTGCCTCTTTCATAGTGCCCCTGGTTCCATGGGAGGATAATAGGAGCAGACATACAGAGAAACAGCTGGAACTATGGGAGTAGCAGAGTGATGGTTTTTCATATAATAAAGAAATCTTTGATTCCTCAACTATGCAGACCTACAGGCAATCCTGGCTAGAGTTCTTGGTGAGTGGTGGTACAAAAAAGGAGAAAGGGGGTAGTACATTGGAGGGATGATGTTCGTTACGGTTGAAGGCATTGTTATGGTTGCAGGCGTGTTATCTGGAATGTTGTTCTATGGAAAGAGTTTTTGAGGTTGAAAACCTTCAGCTTGGGACATGGGGTATAGTGTGATGGAGAATCAAGCAACGGAGTAGTATAGAGGGAAGAGATTTAAGAGACCGATGACAGTACACGTTCTAAAAGGAGAAATTTTAGGAGAAATTTATTTTTCCTCAAAGGAGAATTCACTTTTTTAGTTTTGTACAGTGTGGTTATGTTTGGGACTTTCAGGGTTTCTGTGTTTCTCAGGAACAAGAGTGAGTACGCAGTAAGGGTGGAGGAACTGACACAAGGTAGGTTAAAATCTTAAAAAGGCTGGGAAAATTAAAGATAGAACAGAAGGTTTGGAGAAGGAGGTGCATCTGGAGAATTCAGAAGGGTTAAGAGCATTTCCCTGTTGCTCAGGTTTTGGGGAAATTTTGGGAGTTAGAGGTGAGGCAAAAAGGGAGCTACTGTCAGCTTTTCAGTCACTTATGATTTTTTGTCAAGATTAGCCTTACCTGGATTGCAATATGGGATGCTATGGGATGCTATCTATCTGGACTGAGGCAGTCACAGATTCTTGGATAGGCATGTCAAGGACATTGTGAGAGTGAAAGTTTCATACTACCACAGGAAGTGATGTATTATGAAGATTAACCAAAGTTTGTGTTCTCCTCCACACCCAGCTTTTTATTTTCACTATTGCAGATTGCATGTTAACATAGGAGATAACAAAGGTCCAGCTATGTGGACATTATTTTTTAATTGGACCTTACAGCAAGCAGACAAAGGCATTTAGAAGAAAATTGTGGTTTGACACAAAGGTACAGAGCTGCAGAAATCGGAGGTGCACTGGGAGCAGCTGTTACCCACTTTGACAGATAATGGTAATTCATTTGGGAGAGAATGATTTGGTGCAGATGAAAGGGATATGCTATTTGAAGGCATAAACTGAGACTTGTGATGGATTAAGTGGAACTGATCTGGTACTAGTGTAAAGTGAACTGCTTTGGTGTGTAGGAGGGGAAACGTCCTGAACAACGACTCCGGAACAGCGACTACGTTGACAATGCAAGCGTAACCAATCTTGCGTGAACAACTACTCCCCTTTTCTCTGCCTTAACCACGCATGTGCTGAACAACGCATATGCGTGGTTAAGGCAGAGAAAAAGAGAGTGCATTGGGAGAGGATGCGGTCAGTTAAGTGGGGCTGGGGCACGGTTGAGGGGTAGTTTTTAGGGGTGAGGGAGGTTGGGTTATTATTTTTTAGGGTGGGGGTGAGGGACTGGGGTAATTTTGCTTTTAGGGTGGGTAGAGGGGGTAGTTTTGTTTTTGA
Organism: Pleurodeles waltl; assembly: GCF_031143425.1. NCBI lineage: Eukaryota > Metazoa > Chordata > Amphibia > Caudata > Salamandridae > Pleurodeles > Pleurodeles waltl. Next base: position 737,279,053 of record NC_090450.1, on the reverse strand, counting down.
GGATGAGGGTCAGGGTAGTTTGATTTTTAGGGGCAGGGTCATTTTATTTTTGGGGGTGGGGGTCAGGAAGGTTTTAGGACTCAGGGTGGGTGGGGGCATTGTGGTAGTTGTTTGTAGGGGTGGGGTAGGGGGGTCATGGTGGTTTGGTTTTTAGGTTGGGAGTGGGGGGGCAGAGTGGTTTCATTTTTAGGGAGGGGGGTCGGGGTACCTTTATTTTTAGGGGTGGGGGTCGGGGTAGTTTTGTTTCTAGGGCGGAGGGTCAGGGTAGTTTGGTTTTTAGGTCGGGGTAGGGGTGGTGTAGTTTGTTTTTTAGGGGCAGGGGTTGGGGGGGTCGGGTTAGTTTGGTTTTTAGTGGTGGGGGGTTGGGTAGTTTTGTTTTTAGGGGTGGGGTCCGAGTAATTTTGTTTGTAAGGGCATTAGTTTTGTTTTTAGGGCCTGGGGTGGGGGGTCGGGATAGGTTTTAGGGCTCAGGATGGTTAAGAGAAATCGGGGTAGTTTTCTTTTTAGGGGCAGGGGTGGAAGGTCGAGGTAGTTTTGTATTTAGGGGAGGGGATGGGTAGTTTTTTATAGGGGTGGGGGTCGGGGTAGGTTTTTTTTAGGGGCAGGTTGGCGTGTTGGGGTAGTTTTGATTTTTGGGTGGGTGGGGGATGGTTGTTTTTAGGGTGGGTGGGGGGTTGAGGAAGGTTTTAGGGCTCAGTGTGGGTGGGGGGTGTTGGGGTACTTTTGTTTTTAGGGGTGGGGGCTGGGGGGTCAGGGTAGTACTGTTTTTAGGGCGGTGGGGGGTCAGGCTAGTTATGTTTTTAGGGCAGGTGACATGCTAGAACCACGCATGCCGCTCCCACACATGCCTGTACTCAGCATGCTTTTACAACAAAAAATCGTAAAGGCATGAGTGGTAAAGGCATTCGTGGTAATTCTGACCGCGTTGTTCAGGCATACGTGGTTCGCGCATTAGTTGTTCCATCATACAATTGTGTGGGGGTGTTAATCCATCAGCAATTGACAAGACAAGGCAGTAGGTAAAGAGAGAGATGAGCTGCTTTTTGTGTAGTTGAGGACTTCAAGTGGCTTAGACCCAAGAAGATACATTTTGAAGAATTTAGTTTGTTTCAAGAGGATAGCATTCACTCACCTTTTCTTGGAAGTAAATACTACTTGTTGGAATGGAAAGACTTTATTAATTTCATTTATTTGAGGGGTATATATATTGTGTCTATTACCCTGAAAGGGGGTCATATTATTCCAGGAGGTCCATAAGCAACATCATTTTCTTTTTTCCTGGACGACACTAGGCCACAGTTTTTGTGGACTAGGAAGGTCTATATAGTACAGTATAGGGTGGCAGGCATGTTGAAGTACGATTTGTGGCTGGGTGCTTTCAGTTGTGATTTGTCCTAGTACTTATTGTGGGACCCTCTAGTTGAAAAGTCCCAGTCCATATTTGTACCATTCTAATATTAGGAGACCATCATTGTTCTTGTGAGACCCTGAGGTTTAGTGGGTCTTTAGTTTGTGTTTGTGCCAGTTTCATGCTAGGTGTCATCCGATCAGTGGTGATTCCTCATGCACATGAGATCTAAGATAGGATTTAAAATGTATCTATATTCACTCAATTGTTGAGTCGAGCTTCATGAAGAGGTGGTCCCTTTTTTCTTAGTTTGGATTTATCCAATGAGTAAGCCACCTGGAGATGCTACTCATTTATATCCAACATCTAGCTTCTAGCGCACAAGCGTAAGAATGGTACTTGGATCTCATATCTGTACTATGTTAGAAGTATGTGTGGTCTTCTGACCAGTGTTATGTTACGCCGTGTTATGAGTTTTGTAAAGCAAAGCAAATTCTTCAAAAGGTGTCCTGGCGCTAAGTAAACACAGGGAAGGAATTGTCAAAGCACAGAGACAGTGCTGTCAACCAACTTGGGATCAGCTCAACAGGTACTAGTTATTAAAAGTGTGCATTTTGGTTTCATGATGCAGATGTCTTTCTTGTTAGTTGTCAGTGCTGCTGTTGTGTGTGTCAGTGTTATCGTTAATGGCAGAATATTTGTGTAATTTCTCATTGCTGCTGGAGTAGTAAACAGGAACATGACGGGGTGTAAAGCTCTGTTTCCTGGAGGTAGTATGTTGTTGTATGTATGCAAGGTATCTATTGCTTGGATAGTTATGTGGTGAGGTTTTAGGTTCCAAATGTTGTGAGTGCTTTAGTGCCTGACAATATGCCATTTATGTGGGATGTCCTGTTAGTGCACTGGACTGACCTGTAGAAAGAATTCAACTAATATAAAAAATTTTGGTTTGCTTAGATGAAATAGCAGTTGTTTATTTATGACAAACATTGAATGCAAATCAATGACTTCGCTGCCTTTTCCAAATGAGGACTGGGTGGAAAAGCAGAAACATGGTTCATACAAGTCTTTGACCATCAGTGTCTTGTGCAATGTCACCCGGGAATATGCTTTATTACCAACCGTCTTTGACCTCTTGCGAGCCCCTGGTGTCCCTTGAGTTGAAATTCTTGTTTCCCGTTATATGCTGTTGGCACTCTGCTTTATCTTTTAAACACCCAGAGGCCATTATAAGGTTATGAATTGGCTTCTGTGCCTACAGGCCTGGCAGATTGACAAGAGCCTATAGTTGAACACTGCTGTGATAAGTGGCCAAACTCTCCTTAGACTTACCCGCAAGAGTTAATGCGCTCCTTCAGAGATCTAGGTTCAACGCCGACTGCATCTAAAAGAAGAAAAGAAGCATAGCATTAGAGAGGGGAGTGGACTGTGGTCATCCACCCACTTACCCAAAGTAAGGAAGGACTCTCTTTTCCATGAACAGGTGGGAAGTTCGTTGACAATAAAAGAAACAAGGGACAAGAAAGGGACAGGGCAGGCAGACCAGGAAGATCCCGAAGTCGGAGGAGAGAGCGAGAAGAGGAAGACTGAACGAACCAGCAACAGGATAACAGCAGACCTTGAATGTGGGAAAGACTGAATGGAAGTGGGTGAGACACAACAAGATGAGGCGGGAGAACTGAGCTGTGAGCTGGAGGAGTGGAGTGAGGATTGGTGAACACCGCCAGCTTTCACATCTCAACCCACCACAACTCAGGAGAGTTGTGGCCACCAGGGAGAGTAACTCGAGAGCATGTCTCCCTGAAATCATTGCACTAGGAGTTAAATGACTGCAGAGTGTTTTTCCTCTCTCTTTATTTCCCTTCACCAATTTTCTTCTCTGTCTTGATAAAAGGAAAAAGGTTCAATCTGTTTTGGATCCTAACTTCATGTATGTGCCTTTTCCTTCTGAATACTCCATTGACCCTGTTACTTTAAAAAAAGGGAAAATTATGCACCAGATTTAAAAGGGATGATTTCTAAACCTTCCCCCACCTTTCCCTTGCAGGTGATTGATGTTGGATCACGGACTATGCAAATGAAACACCTGGAGAAGTAAAACAGATACAAGACTAGGGAGAAGAACTTACCTACCTTTTTACTCACCACTATGTTTTTTCTGCTTTCCCTGAGGGTTCTGGGTTTGACCATCCAGCAAGACCTAGTGAAAGAAGGAAGGAAAAAGACCATGTTAATTAAAGTCACAAACATCTCTACTACTTAGCAGAACTGGATATAAGAAGAGAGACTGAGATTTATTTTTTTATGCATGCAAAAGTATACATTTTTTCCCTCTTTTCCTTGCCTAATTCGTATTTAGTAAAATTCATCATTTGGAAAACTGAAATGCATCTGAAGCCATCCCTCCAACAGGTGGTGTCAGAAGTGGCATCAGGGGAAATGGAAGCTTTTGTAGCAAAACTGGTCGAAAGACAACAGCATCTGGAAAAGGCACTGGAGAAATTAATGAACGTTGTTATTGAAGATCGGGAAGTATTTCAGAATGCCCTCCAGAATCAGACTGAGCATTTGGAAGAAGTTTCACAGTTACAAGACACCTCACCTCAGTCACTAAATTGGAAGAAACCGTGGGTTAACCAAGAGGTCAGACATCTCGGCCTTCTGTAGTCTTTCAGAAGTATGTGTCTGGAGAAGATCCTGATTTTTTTGTTTCAACAACATTGAACAACTAGCTCAAGCATTAGAATGGCCGAAGGATCAATGGAGGCATTATTTAGTACCTCTGCTGACAGGGGAGTTGCAAACAGCGTACCAGGCAGTGAACCTCCAAGGCACCCCCCTCTATCTGTAGATTAAAAACAGCAAGTTAGAGCGAATAGGTATAGAAGATGAGACCTATCAAATAACTCTATGTCAGGTTAAGGAAAGGCACAAGAAAACCCTAGAGCCTTATATTATAGGGTAAAGTACATGGCAGACAGATGGCTAAAACCTGAGAGAGCAACAAAAAAAGAGATTCTAGAGAAAATATATTTCAAACAATTCCTCTTCTCTTTGCATCCACCGGTACAAAAATGAGTCAGACCAAACGGCTGTCTCATCCTTGCAACGGCTGTGTAGATTGTTAGCGCTTATAACCGAGCTCAAGAGATGAGAGATGGTCGAGATGATACAAACATGTGGGGAAGAACCAGTGGCCATTGAAACCAACTAGGGCAGAGACACCTCAGAAGAGCAATACCATTACTCACCCACTAGAAACTGGGGCAGGATCAGGTGGGCCACAATATTTCCCTTGCAGAGGACTTTGTACATAGCCAGACATTGTACCCAGAAAGTGGAACCCATGTACAAAGGACTGACTAAAACCACATTATTTGCAAGCCAGGGATCCTGACACCCTATCACCCTATGAGAGTAAACTGCCACTCAATACCCACATTATTAGATACAGGGCACAAACAAAGTGTAATGAGACCCTGTCTGGAGTCACCAGATCCTCGGGGTCTGTGCACGTTCCCAACACGTCCACCACTGAACAGCTCCAAGACTCTGATAGATAAATCACAGAGACTGAGAGAGTTCAAGAGGGGAAGAGGGGATAAGGAAGGGAACAGCTGGGAAGGAGACCTGTAGTAAGAAAAAGGTTAGAACACACAATAAGAAAATTATATCTCCTGAAATCAATACTAGACTATGATTCTAAGCCTAGTCACTCTGAAAACATGAACAATCTAAAAGTTGAGTTTAAAATAACTAAGTTTCAAGATGGCCGGATACCTGTAGGGGAATCAAGATGAATTAAATGAAAACTTTCTTATTCAAGTGCTTTCCTTTACATGAGAATCAGAAAAACATTCTGACAAAATTTTAAACCAGTCATATAAATCCTGTTTTGAGAATGTATACTAGGACCATACAATATTGCATCTAGAAACTCTGGCCTTCTGTGTACTCTTAAAATGTTTCAACACAAATTGCGCATATTGCAGATATATATATATATATATATATATATATATATATATATATATATATATAGCAAACACCATAAAAGGATTGTGCTCCATGAATAACACAATATGGATTCAGGAAACAAATCACATAACTTGTCAACTCGAATATTACATAATAAATATCTTAGAATAGTAGCATACAATAAACAACATGAATTAAACTCGAGGAGAGAATTGTGCATCTTGCCGATTCGAGTGTCACCATGTAAAATACCAAGAAATGGTAGTACGCAATGAATATCAAAGTCAAATCATCATTAATCGAATCGCGCGTCTTGCCGATTCGTAAAACACGATGTAAATGTCAAGAAATAACAGCTCACAATAAATAACAAGATCAAAGTACAATGAAACGAATTGCGCTTCTTTTGCCGATTCTTAAGCCACCATGTAAATGTCAAGAAATGGTAGCGCGCAATAAACAACAAAGTTAAATCCTCATGAAACGAGTTGCGCATCTTGCCAATTCGTAAAACAACATGTAAATGTCAAGAAATAGTAGCACGCAATGGACAACAATGTTTAAACACCATAAAACGAATTGCGCGTCTTGACGATTCTTAAGCCACCATGCCAATGTCAAGAAATGGTAGCACACAATGAATAACAAAGTCAAACCTTTATGAAACAAATCGCGCGTCTTGCCTATTTGTAAACTACCATATAAATGTCAAGAAATGGTAGCGCGCAAGTAATCTGTTACTCATTTTAAGAATTAAACCAAGAATATGAAAATTCTCAATAACGGTGTCGGGATAGTCCAACCACCGTCTTACCGCCTGGAACAATGATCACCAATGAAGGATGAAGGGCAGAAGACTGGAAGATCCAAATAGGCCGCCGGGACAGGAGCTCAGGAAGAAGCAGCTGGTCTGCACCCGGACCTCTGAATAGTGAGCACTGGGAGTTGGGCTGGCTCTCTTTTATAGAGTCTTGGCCCAGCCCAGAACCACGCCCAGGCATGTTGCAGGGAAAGTCTCTGGAAGGCCCTGGAAAGGGACCACACCCTAACACACTCTGAAAACCTGCAGCAATACATTGCAAAGGAACAGTATTTGTAAGCATATTAAAAATAAGTTTTCAGGATTGAACTCTGCAATGCAAAAGGTTAAACCACAACATATCAGCACAATGCATAAATTATGTTGTTTGGAGAGTGCTGGGTTTTTGCATTTTTGTCGCCAATAGAGCGCGTACTGCTCTGGTGTTGACAGACCCCATCTAATACATGGAAAAGCTCTCAAACGAGCAGGGGTGGTAAATATATTGTGTGTATTCATGGGGACAGAAAGACATAACCTGCGGTTGCAAAACATTAGCATTTTACCACCTATTTCAAGTAGGTGGAAACCCATTCGCAAACAGGAAGGGGCCCCCAAGGGACCCCTTCCCCTTTGTGAATGCATGCAGCAACATTGTTTAAGAGCAGGCAGTGGTCCATCTTAAAAAATGAAAAGAAAACTTTAAATTTTTCTTTTTTACACACATCCTGTTTTCCTTAAAGGAAAACGGGCTTTTTTTTTTAAATAAAAAAAAGATTGCTTTATTTAAAAGCAATCACAGACATGGCGGTCTGCTGAGCCCAGCAGGCCACCATCCCTGTGATTACAGACATTCACAATGGGTCGCAAATTGCAACCTACCTCATGAATATTAATGAGGTAGATCGATTTTCGAGCCATTGGGAATCGTTAAATGAAACTCCTGGAGTTTCATACATTCAAGAAGTGATTACGTAATTATGATTCGCAGATAATCGCAATTAGGTAATCGCTATTTGCTAAAATGATACATCTGGCCCAAAGTTTTTTACCTAGTCCATAGCCATCTATTGGGAGGGCACCTTGGAACTGAAAAAACTGCAAAAAGATAATCTTGAGAAATTATTTTGTCCTATTATATATAGTCAAGTAAAAAAGTACTGTTGTGAATGTCCAATGTGTCAAAAAAATAGCAAGTACCAACCACCAAAAACTCCTTTGCATCTTCTCTCTATTACTGAGGAACCCTTTTCCCAAGCAGGTATGGATATTTTTGGATCACTAATTACCTCCTGTAGTCGGCCCTCTTCAATTATGTTAGCGGCTTAAAAACCCACTTGAGTGAGTAAGGGAAACAATGAGAACATATTTAGAAGAGAAACAACAGGTGCAAAAGGAACAATATGATAAAAAGGCTAGACCACAGGGTTATTCCCTAGGAGACTATGGGGGTCATTCTGAACCTGGCGGCCGGTGACCGCCAGGGTCACCGACCACGGGAGCACCGCCAACAGGCTGGCGGTGCTCCCAAGGGCATTCTGACCGCGGCGGTTCAGCCGCGGCCAGAAAGGGTAAACCGTCGGTCTCCCGCCGGTTTACCACTGCCCTACAGAATCCTCCATGGCGGCGGAGCGCGCTCCGCCGCCATGGGGATTCTGACACCCCCTACCTCCATCCTGTTGGATGGCGGTAGGGGGTGCCGCGGGCCCCTGGGAGCCCCTGCAGTGCCCATGCCCATGGCATGGGCACTGCAGGGGCCCCCGTAAGAGGGCCCCACAAAGTATTTCAGTGTCTGCAATGCAGACACTGAAATACGCGACGGGTGCAAACTGCACCCGTCGCACATACCCACTCCGCCGGCTCCATTCGGAGCCGGCTTCCTCGTGGGGAGGGGTTTCCCGCTGGGCTGGCGGGCGGCCTCCTGGCGGTCGCCCGCCAGCCCAGCGGGAAAGCCTGAATGGCCTCCGCGGTCTTTCGACCGCGGAGCGGCCATATGGCGGTTCCCGCCAGGCGGGCGGGGACCGCCGCCCGCCGGCCTCGGAATCAGGCCCTATGTTCTGCTTTTGCTACCCACATCAGAAAAGAAGATAAGTCAGTGGCAAGGACCGTTTAAGATTGTAAAACAGGTAACCCCAGTGAGTTACCAAATAGTGCCAATAAAGAAAAGAAAGAATCCCAAGTATACAATGTAAAGTTGTTAAAAAATGGGTGGACTCCTTTCATGTTCTTTCAATCTCAGGGGAAGAAGAAGGTATAAAGGATCTACAATTCATAGATTCAGAACTTGGGGAGATATATAGGCAAAAATTAAAAGCCCAATTAAAACTGTGGTTGGAGGTTTTTTCTACTACGCCAGGAAGAGCCCAATTAATTCAACGCTCCATCATTACCAAACCCAGGAAACAGGTAGCTTTTAAAGAAGTTGTTCAAAATATGCTAGAAATGGGGGTGATGGAAACATCTGTAGTTGATTGGAACTCACCAATAGTGCTTGTCCCAAAACCAGACAGCACCATTTGTTTTTGTATAGTTTTTTAGAGAGGTTAACAAGATCTCAACATTTGATCCAATTCCCACATTGATGAGATGATTGAAAGATTGGAACAAGCTTAATATATCAGTTCCATTGATCTATGTAAGGGGTACTGACTGGTCCCTATCAACCCTTAAGATAAGAAAATGACTAAAGACTGCCTTTTCCACTCGTGGGGGGCTATACCATTTCACCATCCTACCCTTTGGCTTACATGGGACATCAGCCACCTTCCAAAGAATGATGAATACAATATTGCAACCCCACAATGGCTATGCTGTTGCCTACATTGATGATATAATCATATATAGTTGCAAGTGGGAAGAGCATATAAAACATCTATAAGCAGTCATAGGGACATTAGTCAAGCAAGGGCTCAAAGTAAGCCTAGGGAAATGTCATCTGACCGCTAAGCAAGCAAAATATTTGGGATATCTCTTAGGAAAGTGATGGATGCAACTCCAAACAGAAAAGGTAGCAGCTATACTACAGGTACCCTTTCCATGGTCAAAAAACAATCTTAGGGCTTTCCTTGGAGTAGTGGGGTATTATAGGTGATTCATCCCTCAATTTTCCCAGTTGTCCGCATCCCTAACTGACTTACTAAAACCTAATAGGAAAACAGAACAAGAAATAAAACATCCCTCACAAGTGACAGTAGACTGAGAAGCTCCAAACGACCTTCACCTCAGCCCAGTCTTTTGCACCCCAGATCATTCAAAGTGATTCATATTACAAAATGATGCTACCAGGTTGGGGCTAGGTGTAGTATTATCATAGCAAGATGAATTTAAAGACATATTCTGCATATTAGTTAAAAACGTTTCCCACAAGGAAAGAATTATTCTACTGTAGAAAAAGAGGGGCTAGCTTGTCAAGAGGGCTATCAAAACTCTTCGGTGTTATCAGGACGAGAAATTGATCTTTACACCGATCATCCTCCATTGGAGTGGATGGCTAAGAGAAAAAGGGAACAATGCTCATGCAGTAAGATGGTTCTTAGCCCATCACAGTAAAGAGATTCAACAAACAAATGTAGATTTCCTATCTCGCTGCCCCAACAAATATTTCTTCAGAGGAAGAAAGTAAGGAAGGAGATATGTGAAATGGGACCGCACTCTCCACTGGACTTCCCCAAGTGTGAATGTGGCTCCTTCGAAGATCCAGGTTCCACTGGGTCATCCACCCACCTACTGAATGTAAGGAAAGCCTCTGTTTTCCATGAACACAAGGGAGGATCACCGACAATAAAAAAAACAAAGGACAAGAAAGGGACATGTCAAGCATACCAGGAAGACGTTGAAGTTGGAGGAAAGAGCGAGTAGAGGTGGACTGAAAGAACCGGCAACAAGATAACAGCAGACCACACATGTGAGCAAGAACAAACTGAAGTGGCGAGACGCAACCAAACAGGGACCGAGCAAGGAGCCAGAAGTGTGGAGTGAGAATTGGTGGACACCGTTAGCTTTCCCACCTCAACCAACTGCAAGTCAGGAGAGTTGTGGCCACCTGGGTGAGTGACTCAGGAGTATGTGTCTGATAAATCTTTGCGCTAGGCGGTAATTTAATGCAGAGTGTTTTTTCTCTCTCTTTACTTCCCCTCAGCAAAGAGGGGACACTGTCCATTTTTTTGGGTGATGTGTATGGAAGGTTGTCACAGTGTCCTTTCCTTGGGATCTGCACGCCGCCGAACAAAAGGCCCACTTTCCAGCGTCACCAACTCAGAAAGCTATTATAGCACAGAGTTATGGTGAAGCCGGGGGGAAGGGAATTAGGGTAGGGAACAGCAGGGAGAGAGATCTGAAAAGGAAATATGGTTAAGCATGTATGTATATACTTGTTCATAACAGCATTAACATTCAATTATACACTTAGACAAAGGCGTCTCAGTGAATGCAAGTGTAGAGACCCTTATGGAATAGACAAAGGCGTCTCGTGGATGCAAGTGTTGAGACCCTTATGGAACAAACAAAGGCATCTCCGTGGATGCAAGTGTTGAGACCCTTATGGAATAGACAAAGGCGTCTCCGTGAATGCAAGTGTTGAGACCCTTATGGAATAGACAAAGGCGTCTCCGTGAATGCAAGAGTTGAGACCCTTATGGAATGGCCAAGGCGTCTCTGTGGGTGTAAGAGTTAAGACCCTTATGGAATAGATAAAGGCGTCTCCGTGGATGCAAGAGTTGAGACCCTTATGGAATAGATAAAGGGGTCTCCATGGATGCAAGAGTTGAGACCCTTATGGAATAGACAAAGGGGTCTCCATCTATGCAAGTGTTGGTAGAATCATGATACTTCAGAATGTCATGAGCCTTAGACCAAACTGGGCATGGCCTTTCTCTGAATCATGGAACAAGAACAATTAGTAAAATCATGATACTTCAGAATGTCATGAACTTTAGACAAAACTGGGCGTGGCCCTTCTCTGAATCATGGAACAAGAACAATTAGTAAAATCATGATACTTCAGAATGTCATGAACTTTAGACAAAACTGAGTGTGGCCCTTCTTTGAATCATGGAACAAGAACAATTAGTAAAATCATGATACTTCAGAATGTCATGAACTTTAGACAAAACTGGGCATGACCCTTCTCTGAATCATGGAACAAGAACAATTAGTAAAATCATGATACTTCAGAATGTCATGAACTTTAGACAAAACTGGGCATGACCCTTCTCTGAATCATGGAACAAGAACAATTAGTAAAATCATGATACTTTAGAATGTCATGAACTGTAGACAAAACTGGGCATGGCCTTCTCTGAATCATGGAACAAGAACGAACTGAGACCTCTGAACCTTGAGAAGGCAAGAGCTTGGACCATGGACATACTCTGAACATCAATCATGCAACTACTATGCATTCATAAACATAAAACGTTTGGTCTCAGCCTAGAAATTTGCAAAGACTTAAATATGTATCTCACATATCATCAAATAATTAAATATGTATCTCACATAATATGCTTCTAAAAACAATGAAACTATGATTTGCTTATCTTTTAAATGTTTTCACATTTGCCACCTAGGCCTGAAAGTTTTACTTGTGTAAACTGAAGCACCTTGATTATTGGACCAAGGGCGCTTTACTCATGTGAACTGAAGCACTTTGATTGCTGTGCCAAGGGCACTTTACTCCTGTAAACTGAAGCGCTTTCAATGCTGTGCCAAGTGTGTTTTACTTGTGTGAACTGAAGCCATTTCAATGCTGTGCCAAGGGTGCTTTACTCCTGTGAACTGAAGCGCTTTGAATGCCGTGCCAAGTGCGCTTTACTCCTGTGAACTGAAGCACTTTGTGTACCATGCCAAGTGCGCTTTACTCCTATGAACTGAAGCGATTTGATTGCTGTGCGAAGGGCGCTTTACTTCCTGTGAACTGAAGCGCTTTGATTGCTGTGCCAAGTGCGCTTTACTCCTGTGAACTGAAGCGCTTTGAATACCACGGCGAGGGCGCTTTACTCCTGTGAACTGAAGTGATTTGATTGTCGTGCCCGGGGTGCTTTACCAGTGTGGCCTGAAACACTTTGCTTGTTATGCTAAGGGGCTCTTTACCTTTTAGAAATAATGATTTCCTTCAAACTTGGATTCAGCAAGACCTTACAGCTACGAGTACGACCTAATCGTTTTTAAATGCACCATGGAAACAAGGATACTTCGGCTGGATGACACTCTGCCATTCAGGAACTCTGCTCTTCTCCAGAGAAACCCCCAAGAGCTCTGGCTGCATCGAAGTCTTTAAAATAGTGAGCAACATGCTTGGGTGTGGCTGGGCCTTATAGGCCTGCCACACCCCAAGATGGCTGCTGCCTCTAAAAAACATGGGAATTGTAGTCCCTTCATAGGATAGCAGCGATAAGTGCATCTTGTCCACCAATGTCCTGAACCTGCAGCTACATGAGCTTTACCACAGGGCAGACAACGCTGATGGACACTTTTGGAACAAGCAGGGATGACAAGTGGTGCGCATAAAGCATCGTAAATCTGTGCAGCGGAGTTTAATGCGGGACCTAGACCGCGCACAGCCGTATTCCTGACAGAGGTAGGCATGGTGAGAACTAGTAAGTGAAAGGAATATCACTTGCTAATGAAACTATTCGCCAGGACTAGATAAAAGGAAAAAGGCTCAATTTGTTTTGGATCCTATGTTCATGTACTTGCTTTTTTTGTCCGAATACCCCATTGACCCTGTTACTTAAAAAAAGGTAAAGCTACGCACCAGACTATAAAACAGCAGATTTCTAAACCTTGCCCCCCTTCCGACCCATGCGATTAGTGACGGATTACTGACTATGCAAAGGAAACACCAGGAGAAGTAGAACAGATACAAAACTAGGGAAGAAAAACCTACCTACCATTTTACTCACCAAAGGGTGCTGGTGGTGACTACCCGTGGAGACTTAGGCGGTCATTCTGACTTTGGCGGGCGGCGGAGGCCGCCCGCCAAAGTCCCGCCGTCAGAATACCGCTGCGCAGTCAAAAGACCGCCGCGGTAATTCTGAGTTTCCCGCTGGGCTGGCGGGCAACTGCCAGAAGGCCGCCCGCCAGCCCAGCGGGAAACCCCCTTCCATGAGGATGCCGGCTCCGAATGGAGCCGGCGGAGTGGAAGGGGTGTGACGGGTGCAGTTGCACCCGTCGCGATTTTCAGTGTCTGCTTGGCAGACACTGAAAATCTTGGTGGGGCCCTGTTAGGGGGCCCCTGCAGTGCCCATGCCAGTGGCATGGGCACTGCAGGGGCCCCCAGGGGCCCCACGACATCCGTTACCGCCAGCCAGGTTCTGGCAGTCAAAACCGCCAGAACCAGGCTGGCGGTAAGGGGGTCGGAATCCCCATGGCGGCGCTGCCTGCAGCGCCGCCATGGAGGATTCCCAAGGGCAGCGGGAAACCGGCGGGACACCGCCGGTTTCCCGTTTCTGACCGCGGCGTCAGAATGCCCATGGATGCACCGCCAGCCTGTTGGCGGTGCATCCGCGGTCCCCGGCCCTGGCGGTAGTCAACCGCCAGGGTCAGAATGACCGCCTTAGTGAAAGAAGAAAGGAAGAAACTGGGTTAGCAAAAGTAACAAAAATATCTCCCCTTATAAGAAATGGATACAAGAAGAGAGACTGAGTTTTATTTGTTGTTTTTTTGTACACGAAAGTATACATTTTCTCCATCTTCTTTTTCTTGCCTCATCATTTGGAAAACTGAAAAGCCCCCAAAGCCATATTTCTACCCATCCCTCTGACAACTTCCAAGCTGGAGGTTTTGCTCTTGAGGCCTGTGGATCCAAGCTCCCTGCATTTTGCATGGCTTTACACACAGTCTAGAAGCAGCAAGCCCTCAACCTTAGTGTACCCCTCAACACTGACTTTTTATTTAATCAGTGAAGGTGCAATTGAGTGATTCACTAAGTCTTCTTGTGATACTTTTTAGGGTCAATCCTGCAATTGCACATGCTAGTACATGCGTCTAGCTTGTGAGACACTATTGTTTACAAAAGGGGATTGGAGCCCACCATTGATTTCTGTTTTTGTGCTTCAGCATCACTCTTCTTTCTAGCATCCATAACTGGCTAGTCCAGCCAAAATGTCACTTTCAATGCTTGCTGTGAAACATGGACCAAACACAGAATGATTCATCTTAATTAGTGCCCGTCCTCTAATCCCGTTGTAATTGAGGTATTATTTCTCCCCGCCTCTCCAGCTGTCTATCTATAGTACTTTCTTTTACTTTTAAAGCATCAAAAGTTTCCAGTTGGAGGCGTGTCTGTGCATAACTTGGAATTATGAAAAAAATTAGGATACACCCATGTGTGTTCTAAGCAATAATGAGATCAGATATTAATCAATAAATCAAGTGGATTTTCATAGCACGACTAATCACCTGAGAGAGTATGCAGGCATTTGAGTATCATGATAGTACAGGTGACTGAGTCGAACAGCCAGGTCTTGAGTGTTCTCTGGAATTCCAGTTGACAGGTGAAGGTCTGTAGCTGCAGAAGGAGGTTGTTCCAGGATTTCACAGCGAGGTTGGAGAAGGAGCAACCTCTGCTGTTGCTTTGGTGTACACAGGTGGTATAGGCTAGTGAGAGGGAGGCAAAGTGTAGCCGTCTGGTAGGGTGGTGGAAGTTCAGGTGACAATTGATGTGGGCTGATCCTTGGTTGTGCAGTGCTTTGTATGCATGGATCATCAGCATGAACTGGCGTCTCTTCCATGTGGGGGCCAGTGGAGTTTTCTAAGGTGGAGGGTGATGTTATTCCATTTGGGAAGGTTGAGGATGAGTCTGGCAGTGGAGTGTGGAGTTCTGTATGGTCTGGAGTCTCTGTAGAAGGTGTGTGGTGATCCCAGAGTAAAGTGCATTGCAAAAGCCGAAGTGGCTGGTGATTAGGGCCTGACTGATAGTACGTCTGATTTTCAGGGAAAGCCACTTGAATACTTTTCATAACTTGCGAAGTGTGCAAAAGCAGGCAGAAGTGACTGTGTGGATCTGGGACTTCATGGTCAGTTTGCTGGCCAGAATTATGACGAGGTTTCTAGCGTGGCTGGTCAGTTTGGGTGATAGTAGTAGTCCCGCGGACCACCAGCAGTCATTCCAAGGGGTGGTGTTGTTAGTGAAGATCAGCACTTCCGTTTTGTTCATGTTGAGCTTCAGGCAGCTGTCAATAAGTTGGTGACACTCGTCATGCACCTGTGGAAGTTGGTTCTTATGTTAGTGGGATCTTCTGAGAGTGAGAAGATGAGCTGGGTGTCATCTGCGTAGAATATGATATTTAGTCCATGGGATCTGACCATGTTGGCCAAGGGCGTCATGTAGGTGTGGAAGAGGATGGAGCTGAGGGAGGATCCTTGAAAGACACTGAAGATGATGTCCTTGGGTTCGGAGGTGAATGGAGGTAGGCGGACCTTCTGCATTCTGGTGAGGAAGTAGCTGATCCACTGACGGGCATTATTTTGAAGGCCAATGTGATGCAGTCGTTTGATCTGGGTGTGATGAGATACGATTGTCAAAGGTTGCTGAGAGGTTGACGATGATCAGAGCTGCGGTTTGTCACCGGTCAAGAAGTGCTCTGGTGACACTGGCGGCTGTGATCAAGGCAGTCTATGAGCTGTGGTTGGCGATGATTCAAGATTGGGAGATGTCTAGGAGAAGGTTCTGCTCCAGATATTTCATGAGTTGTCAGTTGATGGCCTTTGACAGGACTTTGACCAGGAAAGGGAGATGGGGCAGAAGTTTTTGAGTTCACTCGGGTAGGCAGATGGGTTTTTGAGGAGTGGATTTACTTCTCCATGTTTCTAGTCTCCAGGAGAGGTGGCCATGGCAAGTGTAAAGTTGAAAGGGTGGCAAGCTCTCTGTTGATGCTGTGGCTTCCGAGGTTCAAAATGTGGTGCAGGCAGGAGTCAGTGAATGGCGTAAATAATGGTGGTGGTGTACAGGGGGGAGAACTGGTCCCATGAGGTAAGCCAGTGGTCTGTGCTGATTTTGGTGATTGCTTGTAGATGAAGGAAGTCTGAGGGCTCGGGCTGGGGTTTGAAGTTGTTATAGATGGTAGTGATCTTGTCATGGGAGAAGTCAGCAAGTCTGTCACATAGTTTTTGGGAGGGAGTGATGCTGTTTTCTGTGGCTGTGGGGTTGGAAAACTTTCTGACAATGTTAAAAAGCTCTTTGCTGTGGATGGACCTGGACTCAATGCAGTTGGCTAGGGTTGTCCTCTTTGTCTCTTTCAGTAGCTGGTGGTAGAAGTTGAGGGAGGTTTTAAATGTGTCCTGTCTGAGGTGTCTTTGCTTGTTCGTTTTCTTCTTTCCACTTGCTTGCAGTGGCACTTAGCTGTTCTCAGTTTCTTGGCGTACCATCTTGCCTGCTTGGTGGATCTTCCATGTCTGCTGGTCTTCATTGGACCAATGATGTTGGAGCAGGTGGGGATCATGGAGCTCAAGTTTTCGACAGCTTGGTCCAGGTTTGGTGCAGTGTTCTGGCATGATGTGTTGAGGGCGTCGTTCATTGGCACTCTGATACTTTGCTCCAGCTGCAGTGGGGGGGCCCTAAGTGGCTCAGCAGTGGAAGTTCAAGGGCTGGAGATGTTGAAGTGTATGATGAAGTGGGTGGTCGGTCCTGGTGAGTTCAGTGACATGCCCGTACTTGACCCTGTTACTGGAGGTGAAGATAGGGTCCGGTGTGTGTTGCGTTGTGGGTGGGGTCGGTAACGAGTTTGGTGAGTCCAATGTTATTCATGCTGTCGAGGAGGGTGGCAATGTTGGCGTTGTTGAGATGGAAATTTAGATCTCCGAGGAAGATGTAGTCTTTGGAGTCAATGACGAGAGGGGCGATGAATTCAGGATGACGATGCACAAGCTGGCAAGTGGTCCAGGTGGTCTATAGGTGAGGGTGGCTCTGATGATGGTGTTTCCATCTGTTTTAAGTTTGAAATTGAGGTGTTCCATGGATGGTATCTTCTGTCTCAGTAATGCACTGGATGTTTTCCTGTGGATGATGGTGATCCCTCCTCCCGGTTTGTTGGTGCAGTCTGGGTGTGTGATCATGTATCCATCGAGTGTTGCTGTGCTGATGTCAGAAGTGAACACAAGTGTGAGCCAGGTCTCAGTTAGGAAGGCAACGTCAGAGGTGATGGGTGGTGATGAGGTCTCAGATCTTGGTGGTGAGTTTATGAACCAAGAGTCTGTTGAGGGGGAGGCAGGCAAGCTGTTGTGAAGTGCTTTGTGTTGTTGGTTCACATGGTAGTGGATGGCATGTTGATGGGCAATCTGATGATGCAGGAGAAGGAGAAGTGGATGCAGGTGAAAGGTCCTACCGTGGATGGAGGGGAAGTTCCACAGCATCAGTGGTCTGGGCATCAGTGGTTCAGGGCTCGCAGGTATGTGGCATTATAGCTGCGGGTGTTGGAGAATCAGGGGTTCTGGTGCTGGGGGCGATCCACGTGCAGACAGGCATGGGCTTGCCTTTGGTGCAACGTGGGCATACCAGCAGCACATCTTCTACACTAGGACCGCCCTCTAACACATCATATTCTACCTAGGAATTAGTGAACATTTTGACTGGGAACCACAATTTGGAAAACTGCAACTAGTATAATCATGCTTCCAACACATTGTGCCTGGGATCGTATGTTGTTGCGTGGTATAGTACGACCTTGCCCTCCCTTCAAACTAGATCATGAAATTTCCAGGATGCTGCCCTTACAAAATAGTGCCTCTTCAGAGCCTAAAACCTTTTAGTAAATTGAAGTGAAAATTGTGCTGTAAAATGCGCTGTTTGTCCCCATTTCTTAAGTTGTTTGTTCGGGGCACAAACCTCTTCTAATTGACCAGGAGAAAGACTAGCTCCCTCATTTACATCCTGCTTTGGGTGGTATGCATGCAGTCTGTGGGAGATGTCAATACGGGAAGTAGGCAATGAACCCTGAAGAAGAATTTTGGGCTGCTGCGCTTTTTTATGAGGTTAATTTACCACTGTGCTGCAGGAGCGGCTCCTTCGCAATGGAGAAGGAACGTCTTCCCCCTGGCTAAGCCAGGAGATGAAAGATAAAACAATATTTAATTATCATTTTATCTTTCATCTGGTGGCCCAGCCAGCAGTGTGTTCAGGGTGAGGTGGGGCTGGGCAGTGGGAGATGGGGAGAGTGTACTAAGTGCCCACACGACGGCCGCCCAAACACATATGCGCACTAAGGTTTTTCCAGCCTAGCTGTGTACACAGCCAGGCTGGAGAAACAGCAGAGACCCCAGACTTGTGTCTGAGCTGCACTCCGAGCTGCTCAGACCAATCCTGATGCTGCTTACATGCTATGTTTAGCATGTAATCAGCACCAGGATTGCAGGGGAGCCTGTGCTGGTGTCCCAGCGAATGCTAGGACACCACAAGAAGAACAAAGGCGGCAACGACGAAGGGAAAAAGGAAAGCTTTTTTTATTTATCCCCCTACCCTCCTGTCCCTCCCCTCACCCCTACCCTTGAGATTTGCGGCCGCAGCCGCTGCTGTGCTGTATGAACTGGGTAAAATGTTTCTGAAATGGCAGTAGCATTTCACATGCTCAGAAAACGTTAGTCGCAGTGTGTGTTCATCAAAATTAGGTAGACAAGTAGGATGATACTTACCTGCCACTATGTAAAGTATAAAGCAAACTTACACCTTCATTGGATGATGTCATCAATGATGTAATTTGAGATGTCATCAGTGATGTCATAAATGATGTCATAGAACATCATGAGTGATGTATCATGTGAGATCATAAGCACTGCATGGCGGGGGCGCAAGTAACAGATAGAGATACAAACTGTAACTGCTGAATTTCTGTGATTATTTGAGTTCAAAATGTTATGTTGTCACTGACATTTTCATGTAACTATCACTTCATTTTGGTTTTTTTCAGTGAATTGCTAAGTTATTTTTATGAAAAGTAAAATATAATACCAAATATAATACCAATTCCTACCTAAAATGTGACTTTAACCTTTGTTTTTTTTTCAAGTGAAATTTTTTGTTTTATTTTTAATATAAAGTAAAATACAATTCCATTTTCAAACTATTACATCACTTTACCTTTTGTTTTTTTTCAGCGAATTTCTAGGGGTTTGTAATGTAAAGTAATATTTTATTAGCATGCATAATGCCAACCCCCACGTCATTCATGGCCTTCATCGATGTGCAGCCTGGGTATAGCAGTGGGGTAGGGCCTGCTCCTAACCCCCCACTGCACATGACTTGTTCCCAGCAGTGGGTTGGGGGCAGGGCCTGCCCCCCAAATTCCTGCAGTCACACATGGCTGAATATAAGTGTGTGGTCCTCTACCCAAGTCTCTGAAGGCCGTGGGGACCCCATCCCCCAGGGCCAATAGTTTCAAAAAGGGGAGTGGAGCACTTAGCTCCCCTGACCAACCCTCATAAGGCCCCAGGGACACCATACCCAGGGCCAATGTTTGAAAAGGAGGGGCGTGTTCAGGCTCTCCCTAAGACTCAACAAGGCCCTGGGTGCCCGCCATCCCCCAGAGTAAATATTTTCAAAAATAGGAGGGGCACATGCCCCCCGAAGCCACAATGAGGCCCCAGGGAACTTATCCTATAAACTACATTTGGGGCCATGGGGGAAGCCCCAGAGCCCCCACAGAATTGTAGGCTCCCCACATGCACCAATCCTAAATATAAGTATTTGTATTTAAAATAGGATGGGGCACACGCCTCGCCACCAAGGGCCAATATTTTAAAAAGTGAATGGGGTACGTCGCCCCCTCCCTGAGCCAGTTAAGGCCTGGGGGACCCTATCACCATAGGGCCATTTTTTTAAAAAAAGTTAATGAGGCACATGTGGCCCCAGGGACCCCATCAGCCGAGCGAACAGGATAAAAAAAAGGGGTGGGGGATATGTGCCCCCTTCCCTGAGCCTCTAAAGGTGTCAGGTGACTCTATTCCTCGGGGATGTTGTCTCCAGTGCCTTTAGAGGCTCAGGAAGTGAGGCTGCATGCCCCCTCCCCTTTTCCTAAATGTTGGCCCCTGGATGGGGTCCTCAGAGCCAAAAATGGACTTGGGGAGACAGGGCTCACTCGTGCCATATTTTTTTTTCGGGATCCTGGCAGAAACAGCCACACATATTTCATTAATGAATAATGTTTTTTGAAGCTATGTAATCAGTCATGCACGGTAACTCAGTCACTGCACCTAGTTCAGTTCAGCTCAATCTAGGTGTTTTTGTATAATGCAGTTACCCTATTCAGGCCTTCTCGTGCTGAGGCAGACACACCTGCTGGTTTGTAAGTTATTTATAAGATATAATATCATTACAATTCGAAAGACCCAAGAGGGGTCTTTCAATGGCTGCCAGCAACATTTTTCTTCCTGTTGCTGGCAGCCTATCAGAGCGCTTGCTCCAGCTGGAGTCTCACTCTCGCTGGAGCGAGATGGCCCATGGGAAAAAAAAAATCCCTAGACCAATCAGAACGGTCAATTTTTCAAAACTGGGTTTGAGGAACTCTTGACAGAGTCCCACAAACCACACATTTAGATATAAAAAAACACTTTGGCGGTCGTTCACCGCCGCCCGCCAGGCGGGAACCGCCATTTGGCCGCTGCGCGGCCAAAAGACCGCTGACGGCATTCCAACCTTCCTGCTGGGCTGGAGTGCGCTAACCATGTTAGCGCCCGCCGGCCCAGCGGGAAGGAGGCCTGCAACACAGAAGCCGGCTCCGAATGGAGCCGGCAGTGTTGCAGCCGTGCGACGGGTGCAGTTGCACCCGTCGCGCTTTTCACTGTCTGCTAGGCAGACAGTGAAAAGCCGGCCGGGGCCCTGTTCGGGGGCCCCTGCACTGCCCATGCCAGTGGCATGGGCGGTGCAGGGGCCCCCAGGGTCCCCAAAACACCCGTTACCGCCAGCCTCTTCCTGGCGGTGACAACCGCCAGAAACAGGCTGGCGGTAAGGGGGTCAGAATCCCCATGGCAGCGCTGCTTGCAGCGCTGCCATGGCGGATTCGCCCAGCCAGGGCAAAAACAGCGGGAAACCGCCGGCCCCGGTTTTCTGACCGCGGCGGTGAATGGGCTATGAAGCACCGCCAGCCTGTTGGCGGTGCTTCCGTCATCCGCGACCCTGGCGGTCATAGACCACCAGGGTCAGAATGACCCCCTTTGTGTCAATATCGCAAAAACTACTGAATAGATTTACCCCAAATCACAAGAAGGACGTTTCTGGACCTAGGTCTAGCTCCCTGCCAAATTTGGTGCAAATACTTTCAGCAGTATTTTTCCTTTAGTGCTGTTCAAAAAAGTCTATAGAAAATGCATGGGGATATTGTGTAGTTGGATGCTCCTCTTTTTCCGTCTGATGGATCACTCCAAAACTTTCCATGCACAAACTACGCAAAAAGAGAAGCTTTTTGTGATGTTTCTTGGAGATCTGGCAAAAAGCGAGTTTATTACCAAAGTACAGCACAAGTGACATGAGAAAAACACATTTTACTGCCTCACAGATTGCAAGTAACAAGTACTTTAAAAAGTGAAACAGTCAAGAGGTTTCAGGAATAAACAGGTATGCAAAGACAGGTCTTGCTTTTGGAATAAGACGCAAGAGAAGTTGCAGTAGAATTCTTGTGAGATTGTGGCACACTGGCCTAAAGGCTGCTGACTTTTAGGTCATGAGTGGCATTAGGGCTTTGTTAAAGTTTCACTTCCCTTGGGAAGGTGCCTGTCCGCTTCTTGTGTTGTACTAGCTCCTTTGCTGTCATTAAAATGTGTTCATCTTATTACCCCAACTTCATCCATGCTTAGTGTTTTGCTCCTTGTTTCAGTTCCCTCGTTTTGTTTTTTTGACTTTTGCCTGAACGTTGACTTGCTTTGCTGTGTTTAATCACTTGTTATCTCATATCTGTTCCTTAGGATTGCTTTCAACCTGGAGTTCACCATTTCCGATACCACCTTCTTCCATGTTGGCTTAGCTTCATTGTGTCAGTCACACAAAACGTGATGGAAGAAATGTTTGCGAATAGTTTAACCATTGGCAATCATTCGGGTATTATTCCAACCCATTGTTTTTCACCCACATAACAGCAGGAATTAATTCACAGTTAAGTCCTCTTTTCTGTGATATGCGAGCTGGCAAACATTCAATGAAAAGGCTTAGCCTTGTAGGAATCTATCTATCTACCGATCTATCAATTCACTGGAAAAACAAAGGTTAGGCAGCATTATAGTTTCATAAATTCAGCATTTTCTTCAGTTTTTACTTGTGAGCTCTTATCTCGTTTAAACACTATTGGTGATGATAGGTGTTAAAATCAGATAGAGAATGTATAAAAAATGAAAAAAAGCTGAAATTTGCCAGTGATAATTAAGTGAACTAACTGTAACTTGTCTTCCTGTCATACACTGTTTATGACCTCACATAGTACATCACTCATGACCTTAAATGACATCATTGAGGACATCATGGATGGCATCTCAATGAAATCATCAATGTCATCCTGGATGACATCAAACAATCTTTGTGAAAGTGTCTTAAGGGCTTCTGGCAGTAAGTACTTCAACAAGCTAGCGTAAACAGAACTTGCAAAGAGCCCTGATAACTTTATATGGTTAAGGCTTTATGGTCCTCCCCTCTCGCTTAGAGAAGGGTTAAGGTGTGATAATCTTTCCTTCCTCCTCCTCAAAACACGTGGCAAAGAGAGGAAAAGTGAAAGCAATAACCATGTAGGGAAGCAACCTGCTTAACTCTGTCTGCGAATGGAAGAAGTCTTTTTTATTGGCTTTTAGCAACTGGAGGGGGTTATATCTGAGAGCCAGGTAAAACCTCCACGTTGTTCAAAATCAAGTGTGCGGTGAAGGAATGCAGGGGCTCATGGCTGATCTCCAGCTTCAATAAGAAGACAAACTCCCCTAAGTGTAGAAGATAATAATATCTCAACAAAATAAAAATAAATAAATAAATAAAATGGAATGCAAAGAAGTGAAAACGGAATTGGGGAGTGCAATATTGCTTCAGGAATGCAGGAAAAGATACCTTTCACAGCACTGGTGCCTCTTCTGCCTTAGTTCTACACATGGCTCCCTCAGCCTTTAATCTTTTTACCAGTTGATTGAAAGTGATTAGGCTTTTCTAACCCACATTCCAGTTCACATGTACGAATGTCAGTAGCATTCCTGTCAATTACTTGCCAACATCTAGTGACCAGAAAGCGTAGGATTTCTAAGTGTCAAAATGGCTAATTAGCACACTAATGTCACTACCTGAAATTGCATACTATGATTATTGGGTGAACAACGACATCCCGGGAAATCCCATGACATCAAATCAGATCTACATCAGAGGGGATGCTCATGTAGCTTCTGAGCCCGATTACTTCATTAAACGTAAATTAGATGCCATAAGTGAGTGAGCTGTGATTATTGTGGCCAGCATTAAACTTTCTAACATTGGTTCATTTAAGAGCTCTAGCAATAACTGTAAAAACGTGAAAGCGTGTTTTGCTTCCTAAAATGTACAAAATAAAAATCTTCAAAGAGGGTGTTTTGAAAGCTGGATCATTTTTCTCTCTCCCCTTTCAAACACTATTCATGGGGAACTTTCAGAAGCACAACATAAAATCTTATTTGTATCAAAGCTTTAAAAAAAATCCTGTGTATGCAGCTGAAAGGAGTTCAGAGCACATGCGTTCTTTGAAGATAAAGTTAACTGATGC
The DNA here is from genome assembly GCF_031143425.1 of Pleurodeles waltl. NCBI lineage: Eukaryota > Metazoa > Chordata > Amphibia > Caudata > Salamandridae > Pleurodeles > Pleurodeles waltl. The sequence continues at coordinate 737,255,241 of NC_090450.1, read as the reverse complement.
AAGCCGGCTGTAGGTCTTAAAAAGCTGTAGGAAGGAAAGAGTTGCAAAATCGGTAGGAGGTAGGAATCGTTCAAAACCGGTAACCGGTACCCGACCACCTAAATCACGAGGGTTGGTAAGTTTGCTGCCCAAAGCTACTCAATGCTGAACTGAATCTTTTGAAACTGACACTTGTGTAAGAAAACCAAAGCCTTATGCCTAAATGGCACCATATCCTCTTTTTTGTGGTCAGTTTTTGTGCAACTCCAAATGTGTCATAATGCATACCTCTCAACTTATACTCATTCGAGGGGTATCACACACTTTGAGCTCAAGCCACTGCCATTCCCCCCATATCCTCACCAAGCAAGAAAAGTGTCTTCCATAAACTTCCCTTTGATTGCTTGCCCCTGAAAACATTGCTCACCCTTCAAAAAACGTGCCATCTCCGTTGGTGGCTCAAAGGATGATAGCTATGCACACTGTTGCTGATTGCACTTATACCCTATTCCAACAAAATATACTCCAAAGTGCAAAATGCAGATAAGCAAAATCTGTGAATCAAAATTGAGGGCTATGTTTGGTGAAATCACTCCGATTTGTACCAGGCTCTAAATTCCCCAATATGACCCATACCACGAAGCACAAAATAGGGACATGGTGGAAGCATGAAGCTTACCAGAGGAATGTGATTGAAACAATCATTGATGTTTAGGGTTCGCCTGAGCAAGTGTGCATGCGCAGTCAGCTAAATCATTTGTTAACAAAAAAAAAGCTTAAAGTGAGCTTGGAGCCAGCTCATTACTTACCAATACTTACTAATCGTTGCCATCCACGTCAGTTGTTTCCTTGTTTCTCATTAAACATGCCTCCTGCTTCCTCCGGTCTACTTACCTCCTGCTTTCACCCTGGGCTTCTTTTCCTGCCATGAAACATGGACCTAGCACAGCTTCCTGTTTGCGGCCAGGGGCCATTCACTGGCCGTGTGCTCCTCCAAGTAATTTGTAATGTACTTTTTGCCTTGCATTCTATAGCAGTACATGGCATTGTAGGGCCCCCGCTGTCCTTTGTTGCTTTGCCCTCCACCCTCCCCCACAGCTGTCTCGTGTTATGCTCTTTACTACTGTCAGATGGCAAGCAGCACAATCAGATCAAGCCACAGGCAGCTGATACTGCATGACCAGTACAATGGACGAAATCCTCTGTACCCCATAAAACCAAAGATAACTCAAAATTAACCACCTTGCCCGCGGCACCCTGCTTTACTTCTTGAGACCCACCATGTCCTAATACACTCATGTCCCACCCAGCTCCCCAGGCACCCCCTGAATGAACCTGAGTGTGGACGAGCATGGTTGCTGCAAAGGAGTAATTTGGTTGCTTGAAGAGCTGCAGTCCCATTAAAAGCGCGAGGAGATCACCAGGCAGGTAATCAAAGTACTATTCACTGCGGACTAACAAGCACACAGGTGAAGTGCTCCCACCCTCTTCCTCCGCTGGTCCCCCGTGTTGCTTTCCCTCATGCCACATCCTGATGTCTGCTGCTACTCCCTCCTTATCCCCACTCACCTCCCTGGTGTTGCTTCTCAGCTGCCATCATCCATGTGCAACATGGCTTAAAAAAACACTATGAAGTGGTCAACGTTGACAGCATCATAGCACGTTTTTTTCACTTTAAGCCATGTTGCACAGCAGTCTGACTGTGCAACATGTCTAGAAAAACATTGACAAACCCAGTAGATCTCACATAGGCACAACCCATTGGTTCTGCCAATGTTTGTTCTTATTAGCTTCCCAGAATATGGACACAGAAACACATAATGGCACAGCTGGAGCTGAATGTTGTTCTGGTTTCAAGAAGGATGAGCAAACAATAGCTGAAAAATTTTGCATAGTCAGTGGTAATCCTAAAACTCTGGTGCAATTGAAGAACAATGTTTGACACTCCTGTTCTATGGGAATTGATGAGAAAACATAGCAAAACCGATGAGGTGTTTGTGTGTGGGTTGTGGGTGCAGCACCTGCTGGAGAAGAATTGTTGGTGAAAATTAAACACAGTAATGAGGCCAGCTGAGGAAGCTTTCTGCACAGAGCCAATAAGCCTTTCACTAAACTGGCCAGAATTCCTTGAAGGGCGTTCATAACCCTCCCAGGCAGGTAAAAGTCTAGGTTTCTGGCTGGACAACAAATTTTCAATGGAAACCGAAGCCAGGAAATTGGTTGCAACATGATTTGGACTGTTGAGAATTTAAGGAAAGTCATTCAATGGCTTCCACCAACATCGAGGAGTGTGATTGATCAACTCTCACCTCGACTGTGGAAACTCCTGCTTTTGGATGGTTGCACGTATGTTATAAGATGACTCCAGGTCATCTAGAATGCTGTTGCTCGAACCCTTATTAGACTTCATAAATACCATTCAGCTTCCCCAGCCTAAGCTGCCATGCACTGGCTTCTGGTGCAAAAAGGATCTATTTCAAAATTCTATGCATGGTCAATACATGAAAAAGGTCCGCCCTTATTCGGCAACTTCTTATCCTCCACATTCCTAGGAGGCCTTTACGATCTGGAAACTTAAAGTTGTGAGGGATGATCCTTTGCATATCTGGTCCACAAGTTATGGAATAATCTCCCTACCAACTTTGGATTGGATCAGCCGGACGCCACTTTCAGGAAACTCCTGAAGACACATCTCTTCGAATTTTAATAATATTCTATCTTATAAATAACTTACAAACCAGCAGGTGTGTCTGCCTCAGCAAGAAATGCCTCAATAGGGTAACTGCACTATACAAAAACACCTAAATTGAACTGAACTGAACTAGGTGCAGTGACTGAGTTACCGTGCATGACTGATTACATAGTTTTAAAAAACACATGCCACAATTAGGTAACTTATTAGAATTTGTATGAAATCAAAAGATTTGAAGCATAACAAACTAAGGGACAGAAGTATGAATGCAAGAAATTCAGTAAATCAAAGGGTTTAGGGCCAATAAATGTGTTTTTCAATAAGGTACCAAATCTCTAAATGGGTTTAAGAAACCATACCGATTCGGTATATGGAAGAGACGTGTAGGGTGTCTCTTCCAAATTCAGATTCCTAATAGTCTATATTGATGATGAACTAAAATCTGGTTGCAACATTTTAATAATTTACTGAGCACTGAAATATAGTGGTAAGCCATTTGGAAATGGGAAGGGGTCCCCAAGGCACCCCTTCCCAATTGTGAATGGTCAAAAAACCTTTTTAGGAGTACCTACTCTTAAAAAAAGATTTCAAAACTTTTATTTTTTTAAACGCAGCCTGTTTTTCTTTAAGGAAATCAAACTGCATTGAAAAAAAGAATGCCTTATTTCAAAGCAATCACAGACATTGGGGTCTGCAGATCCCCGCAGGCCACCATCCCTGTTTTGGCAACGAATCGTAGAGAGCTGCAATTTGTGGCCTGCCTCATTAACATGCCTGAGGAATGTTGGATTCGGACCCGCTACAGTTAGGATTTTTAAAAACTGATCTATTAGTACACAGATCGGTTCTTAAAATTCTTTACGTGTTGCAAGAACTCTGGTCACAATTTGTGACCAGTAAATAGTACCTATGGCCAAAAAGTGCCTTGTATAGCAAATTCCCTAGCTGTTATTAACTCAGCATGTGAGTTTTCAGAGTGGGATAAATGGACATTGTAAGATGCGCAATGGCATACATAGGCCTGGTGCAGGGGCAGCATTGAGCCGAGTCCAAGGATTGTTCCCTGCCCTTGTGATGGGGAAAGCATTGACGCCTATATAATGTGCGGCTAGGACTGGAGAGGGTTAATGGTATCCTGAAAAGAGGGCTCAAGCGGCAGGCAGAGAAAGACAATGGTGTTTTGGGCAACGAGACAGGGACAAGAAGCCCATCTTGGATGGCTAAGATATCCAGAGTAATTACCCTCATCTCAGAGCCTTCTGAATATAAATGTTTTTGTCCCAAGTGAGATATTTATCCTGACACTTTTTTAGGGACAATGCTAGCCGGTTTGTGTCTGGAACATAAAATCCCCGTGTCTCAGCTGGTGAAAAGGCAATCCTAGGATGTATGTGGCACAGATTTATCATGGCCTGCATGTAAGGTTTTTATAATGCCATAGTTGGAAATGAGTTACTAGTATGTAGATTATAACACACCATGTTAGTAATCATATCTTTTATAGAGTTCGAGGAAATTCATGTATTGGTGGATTAAGTGTAATGGTTATCCACTACAGATGTTATGTGTATGTATTCCAGCAACATTTGAAACTTATTTTATTGCCAATTCATTTATTTTTACATATTTTGCCATTTTACTCACTCTGCTGCTGTCCATGCTGTACCTACTCTCTGTGTTATGGAAGAATCCAATAACTGCTGTGCTTGTGCATTTGAGGCTGCATGTAGGCAATGGGAGTTAGCTAGACACTAGGGCGCTTTGATCAGTGAGGATACTGCCTCACCCCCAGGGAGTGAGCCAATGCATTTGGAGTTCTGGATTTTTATATAAGCTATACTCAGGCATGTGAAGCTATGTCTGGTCATTGCATGCTTTGTTGTGGCATATGATGGCTCTCTGGTATCTGATGGCTGCATCAGGATAGCAAATCGATGCAACTAAAACTTTCCAAGGGTGCACTCATATCATATCATGGCTGCACTAGAATCAATATCTGATTGGTGAGTAAAATAGACCTTTATCAACTTGGTCACCATTTTGGATTCTTTCATTAATTTTGTATCTATCGATTAATCGTCTTGTTATGTTACTTCCTGGTGTGCCAGCAAGCAAACGATCGTCTGACATCACTTCCTGTAAAGTCACTAGGGTCAGACTTCATTTGATGTCACTTCCTGTGATGTATTTCGAGGTATCAAAGGGCAAGTGATGTTACTTATGCTACCAATGGCATTTTGGAGAATCAACATCCATGGTTGAGATACCAGACTTAGGGTTAACTTACAAACAACATTTGCAGCTGGGAGTTAGCCACATTGAAGTTTAGTTTCCTGCAGCAATCACCATTGCACATAACTGAAGGTGACACACAGTGGGAGTTATTGGCATGTTGGGGTTGCCTGCAGACAACCCTGCTGGCCACAGCGGAAGGCCAGGAACGGGGGTAGGCTGCAACATGATACAGAGATACTATCACCAAATAAAATAGATTTCTCATTCTATCTAAAAGAAACCACACAATTAATATAAAGTTCTTATTACCTTTGTTGAGATCCCCTTAATTTATGAATAGCGATCCTCTGAAATTCACTTAGAAACACTATTAAGGTGCAGTTATGGATACAAAATCAACCCATCTCCCCACCCCACTACATTCTGTCTATAAGTCTACTGCAGGAGACCCGGTCTAGGATTTTTACTCCAAACAAGATCTCATTCTCTCATTGGCATTACGGTCCAATCTGGACCCAGCTTAACCTAAATGGGAATCATTTTGATATACAGATTAACGGCATTTCAGTTTTTAATATCATCAGTGGAAGCCATGAAAATGACTTTCAAAAACTTGTAATCAAATTATTTTATTTAGTCAGAAGGGACCCATGAATGTCTCAATCAGACTTTTTAAATCCAGCCTGGAATTGTCTTATCTCAAGATGCATAACATTGCACAGGTAGAATTTATTGAGCCTAAGACCAGCCCCCAAAGTGAGAGTTCTAGAATAAGATTTGCCTACTATGGTTGTAAAAGGGAACATCAACTCTGAAATATTAACGGGCCACAATATCACAATATTTTGACCAAATATCGACTAACAAAATATTGAACAGGAAAAACTCAGAGAAAGGTAAGGATTTACTATTGTTAACTCCGCATGTATGCATGTAGCACCAAAATACATATATGTGGAGTTAGTTGTACAAAATGTTCACAGATTTGCCTTTTTATGACCTGATGTGGCACCAGAAGACCTGGTATACCAACAACAAACCTTTTGATGGATTTGAGTTACTTGAAGTAAACTCCCTTTGGTCAGCACCAATTTTCTCTGTTTAGGGAAATCAGTACAGATCGAAGGGAGTTTGATCACCATACTTATGGATACAAAATCAATGTTCAAGTTAGTTTTAATCCAGAATGCAAGATTTTGTAAATGTCCCCTGCTGTTGCTGCTTAATATTGACATTGCTGCAGTAAAATAGGCGACTGATACTGTGCACAGCAGGTTAGATGATTTCGTCAAAACTCTATTGGAGCTGTTCTTGAATATACTGTTATCTGATGCTGAAAGGATAGACAAGCAATTTCATACTTGTAACAACCCTTCTCTCATGATTGAAACAAATGTTAATGATAGTAGCAAATGGTTATATGATCGGTTGATATACCTTCACCTTGGGAAGATTAATGGAAGATTAACAAGGATCAACATATGAAAGCCACACATTTCTTGTTTAGTATCTAATGCAGCCTTATGCTTCGCCTAGGATTCTGGTTGGTTCATTGATTTAATCCGTGATTACTCCATTACTGTAGACTACCTAAGTGACAACATCCACACGTTACTGAAAATGGGCTTTGAGAAAAACATGTTTCATCTGGCACATAAAGTGGGGCCCTTTCCGAGGCTAAGAATACTTTGGGTATAAAATGGACTTTGAAAATCTGTCCAAATTAAAGTCCTGTATCAAAGGATAGGGGTAAAAGTCCCTGGCGTGGCCACAATTGCGTAATGGGATAAAGTCAACAAGTCAGTTTGTCCTCTAGAATGGGAGATCTCTGACCCATTTACACACGTATACTTGAAATTGTTTAGGACAAAACTGAATCAAGTGGTTGACGATTCCAAGGGTAACCCCAGCCGTTGTGACAATTATGACAAATTCCCGAAATAATGCACAAGATTGAATTAAACGTATTTCGATACAGGTAAATCCTCAAAGCAGACCAGTAAAAACTCCCAGTGATGATCAGCCAACACATGTTTCGCACCCTCCTGGCTTGGAAGCATAGGGCTTTGTCAAGGCTGTCAGTGCATTACACAACTCCTGGAACCTTTCTGTTTTGCCTCCTGCCTTGGTGGGACTCAGTGTCCCAGGGCGCCTCTCTTCCTGGCAACATCCCGCAGCTGCTGTCAGGGGGAGGTGCTTCACATCACGCTGGAAAGCGCTGCCTCACCCCCTGCAGCGCAGGACTCCTGGACCTTGCTGGACTTTGTTTTGCCTCCTGGCTAGGTGGGACGCGGTGTCTCAGGGCTCCTCTCTTCCCAGCAACATCCCTCAGCTGCCTACAGGGGGAGGCATTTCACATCATGCTAGAAAGCACTCGCTTGTCCCCCCAGAGCAAGGGACACGCCCGGGTGCATGCCTGGCCAAAGACCGGCCAAGAGCGGGCCCATCTGTGCCCATCAGAGCATGAGGAGGCTGGGCTAGGCCATCTCTCTGACACCTTTGGCCCAAGGTGAGTCTTTTTTATAGCATCAAATTGCTCAGCAATGCTCTGCCCCTTTTACCTCAAGTGGGAACTTTGGAGAGGAAGCCGAATATAGTGGCTCATGAATTTGTTCCTGGTTATTGTTTTAGGAACCATGGGCAAAATAATGTGTTTGGGACCACCACGCGCCACTACTCCTCCAGCGAGAATCACCCCAAATGACAAAATGCTACAGCATGTTATAGGGGTGGCTTCGAATGGAATTGAGCTCAAAGAGCGAAGGCTCTCAAAAGAGGCAGGGATGGTCCCACAATTGAAAGGCCCCCAAGTTAGTCCCCTGATCACCACACCTGCTTTGAGCACCAGTGGGGCTCTGAGGACTTGAGCTGCGTATTAGCTACGGCTCAAGCTACCATTTCAGAGGAGGATGATGCTGCTAGTCCCACAGCGGTTGAGGCACTCAACCTAACAAAGGGCAAAAGAGGTCCCCGAGGGCGTTGAGGAGCAACTCCAAACTTATAAGCAAAAGAGGCAGACAACTAACAAACTGCGTCTGGCATCAACGTGGCATGGACAGACAGGTTTATGGTGGAGGTAGTTTCTAAGGTGGCAACCAGGGTGGAGGAACTTCTGAAATCGGAGTATGTACATTTAAGGCCTCCCCTTGATAAAATAAGGCATGCAATTAATATTATTGCTGAGCCACCATCATGTTTTACCTGACGGACGGGGTGAAATCTCCCCCAGATGTGACTTAGGTCCTGCAACCGGCCCTGTGATTCTGTCTTCTGAGCAGTGTGGAATGAGTTGGTGTCAAAACATATGCTTATCTAATCCTTCATTAGCTCATCGAGATAACCCACCCAAATCAATAGTAGAGGCGGCACGGGAGAACAGAATAACAGGGAGAAAGATTAAGGGCAAATTACTACCAGCCCTGTTATTAATTTGGCCCCCGCATCATGTCCGTATGTGGTTAGGGTACCAAAGCTGAGGGCAGGACAGAGCAAAACACCAGAGGAATGATCTAACAAATGCCTGCATTGGCTTGGAAGGAATAGAAACGTTCCTACTAGTCTGGCGCATAAGCTTCTATTAATGCGCAAGGTCGGGTGGATTGGCCGAGGATGGGTGGATCGCCCGGGGGACTGCGTGATTGTGAATTTTAAGGATCCAGGGATAACACAGAGGTTGTTGAATAAAGAAAAACAGGGAATGGAGGGGGACACAGGAATAACACTTTTGCCTTTGGGTTACTTCTATAGATCCATTACGAGGTTCAGTAACAGTGTGTACCTGCCATGGGCTAACTACAACTCAAGGGCACCTGGTCAATACAAGGGCACAGATGGGCAGTATGGGAATTTCACAGTACCCATTAGCAATCGCTTCAGCGTCCCAGAGGAAGTTGATTGACTGTCATGGACAGGAGAGACACGCATAACTGAGGGTGGCAAAGGGGTTAAAGGTAGTATTTCCCTCAGCCTGCGATGGTAAATGTTAAAGAGAGCATAGAGAAATAACCATTGCACTCAACTATCTGTGGGAGGGAGGAGGCAGGAGGATAGGGCTCCCACCCAGGCCTCCCACTGTTTGCAAACTGCCTCTTCATTGCATGTTCAAAAACAATTTGATGCGCTTATCATGACACGGTCGGGCAGTCTCTAGCTTGTTTTCTGGAATGTGGCTGGGCTATGTTCAAAGCAGCACCTCCGAGAGTGGAATGCCTTTATTAATAATTTTGATATTTGTCTGCTGCAGGAAACCTGGTGCATAGAACCTAAGCATCGGCATGGCTATCTAACTTGTTTTAGCCCTGCCATTCCTGGTACTAAGGGCAGACCCTCAGGTGGGTTACTGATCCTGGCAAAAAATTGAGTTGAATGGTACTTTCAAGCTCCTCCTGACACTCCATTTATTTATCCTGGCTATTGAGACAAAATATAGATCTGATATTGGGATATATATCTATAATCTTTATGTGAGGGGGGGGTAAGAGGAGGTTCTCATTCGGATACATTGCAGTGTTAAGAGGCCAGTTTAGACAAAATATAATCTAGGTGCTCTTTAATCATTGGAGGTGATTTTAATACCACGTTTGAGCCCCTAGACAGTGATGACATTTATCTTATGACCAAGGGAGATGTACGGTGGTCAATACCACAGCTCAGTTTAGCACCTGTCAATAAATGGACAAAGGTGGCAATACAAGTAAAGGCTATAATCCTTGAACACAGGTTCTGAGCACTGAATGGTAGAACAAGGAGAGATCAGACTGGTGTGGCCAACTTTCATGGTTATAAGGGCTCTAGTACAGTGGTTCCCAACCTGTGGCCCGGGGACTCCTGGGGGTCCGTGAAGCCTCCTCAGGGGCTCCGCGGCTGCTTGGAAACCTTAATAATATTAACAGATTAATTCCCCAGCTTTCAGTAATGACTCATTGGTGGGGTCCCCGGATTCCAATAATGATTCAGTGGGGGTCCCCGTGTTCCAGTACTAATAACGTGGGGGTCCACAGAAGTCAAAAGGTTGGGAACCACTGCTCTAGTAGAATAGACTACGTGTTAATGGATCTCAGACTGTGGGCTTTTATTGAAGATATGCAGTAAGGGAAACTGTCGAGTGTGACCATGATCCCTGTGCCTCTCGATTAAACCACTTTTGGGGTTATGTGAATGTTATGCACGCCCCCTTAGTCGCACACAGGAGCTCTGCCCAACAAATGATAAACGTCACCTGGCAGAGAGTCACGTTAAAAATGGAGGTGCTCATGGAAATTTCAAAGCTAATAATCACCAGGCTACGTGTGTGGATGTGAGGGCATCTGGCGATGCGAGCTGGAATGATTAGGCTGATATTCATGCAGCACTCTTTGATGGAATTTGTTTGTTCTTTACATTTCCTGAGGTAACCAAGAAAAGGAAACCTAAATTACTCATGCAGGCAAGCTAGTACGATAAGCGGTATAGACTGGCTAGGGCAGACTTGGTTAAAGCTATTAAATGAAAGAATGAAAATATCATTCCAAGGCTTAAGGCATCTTATAAGATGGCTCAGGTGCTCCCTAGGAAGGTCTGGGAGGAAAATAGATGGCAGGGCCTTAAAACAGTGTGTGAATCAGATGACAGCACTAAATTCTGGAATTTAGTGAGTAGGGGACAATGCAAGACAACATCTCGCACAGATCCCGACAATGTGTTTGACCCAGAGGAATGGGTGGACCATTTTAGATCCCTCTACTCAGCTGGTCATTGGGACGCTACATATAATCGCAATTGCATGGTAACCGCAATCAGCCATAGCGATATGTTTAATTTGAAGGAGATTGTTACGTCTATTGACTCCATCATGGCTTGTAAAGCTCCAGGTCTGGTTAGCATCCCAGGTGATTTGTTTAAGCATGATAACGGAGTCTTGGCAAAATATTAGCTAGCTCTTGCCAAATAGCAAAAGGTGTGCCTATCCCCCCTTCCTGGAAGTTAGCAGAGGTGGTACCTATTTATAAGAAGGGAGCAAGGGATTTTCCCATAAATTATACTCCTATAATTCTAATACACGCGAAACCGAAAGTTTTCTGGAGTGGGTTGAGGACCACAATATCTTTTCTCTTTATCAGGCTGGCATTAGGCCTAAAATTAGCATCTTACACCAAGCCTTTAGGTTTATGTTGGTATTTTGAAAGACTGTGGTGCTCGGGAAAAGTTACTGAAACTATTGCTATTGTTAAAGGAGTAGGGCAGGGCTGTGACCTTGCCCCCACTCTATTTTCCTTGTTCCTGAATGAGGTGGTAATTTTTCTGTCTATCCCACTTGCAGATGCCTCAAATCAAATCAAGTGATTCTTAATCATCTGACTAATTTCAGGTCTCAACCCTTCAACAAATCTAAACACAAGGTGATTCATATCTTTCGCCTCAACGACCTCAGTACCGCTGTAGTGCTTGAACGCCTTCAACAACCTCTCATAATAGGCATGTATCGACTCCTTGGCTTCCTGCACTGTCCGATCAATCTTTTGCCAATCAATATTCTTTGGCGAAGCCCTCTGTTTCAAGAATTCAATCACCTTATAGTAGTACTTCATCACCTCAGGAGAGGGTGCTCCTGTGACTCTATCCCTGGCCGGTTCCGCTGCCGGCCCATCCACACTTTTCTTGCACTCAAGCCATAAATCAGCCAGGACTATGATCTCAAAGAGAGTATTCTGGTCTTCCCAGAGACATTTCGCAAGCTTCACAAGCCTGTCCGTCTGCTGATACCACTCTATTGGCTTCTCCCTCAGCCTGGGAAAGTCATTCGTAAATGACAGAATACCACCTCTAGTCCACGGCACATGGACTAGAACCCCTCCGGCTGTTTCTCTCATTGGTAACATCTTCACCGCACCAGCATCCTGTGAGGTTTTAGCTGGCGGCTCTATGCAGTCGCTCTTTCTCTTATCTCTCTTCTTCGCCCATCTGCCTTCCCACTTCTGTAAGGCTCCCCAAACTTGTGCACTCTGCAGTATCTCTTTAAGGTGTGCCTTCATCCCAGTAGACCTTGTGTGCTCAAAATCCTTAGGCTCAAAGTCTAACCTGTAACTCCTCTTCAAATGTTTGGTATTTTCTAAATCTATTCCATATTTATCTGCCAAATTTGCCAACCTCTGGTGCACTCTGCTCACTTCTTTAGTTATATTTGGACACAAGTATCTCAATTCTGCTTCCGTGTATGACTCTAACCTGTTCACTTCCATGCTCCCTTCAACAAGTTAATTTGCCTCCATGCCCAACCTCACAAAATTCAGGTACTCTTCTCCTCCTGGCCTCCCTGCTGCTGCGGGAGTAGACTGTGGTGAATTTAGCTTGTCTAACCAATTGTTCAGTTGTTTCGCAGTTAAACCTTGTAAGGAGATATTCCCAGCCTGCGTTATCGGTGTTTGCAGTATGTTCGTACTCGAGATCTGCGGAGTCAGCAGTCCCAAACCTGATTGTCTCATGGCATCCGAAGGAGCCCCAATCGGACTGAAGTCTAACAAAGACCTAGATCTTTCGAATGTCGGTTCCACTGGAGTCATCCCTTGAGAGCTCCCTACGAACCCTCCTCTTGTCATCTCTTGAGTAATTATACCCTGATCGCATACACTCGGCTTCGCCTGCTCATACAATGGTACTGGTGGACCAACTGTAATGGGCAAGGATATTGCAGCTAGAGTCTGCCTGTTTCCCAAAACCTGTGGAGCATTAACTCCCATATTCTGGTTCATTACTGGTGCCATGGTGGACTGCTGTCCTGTGACCGAAGTGTAATTCGGAATCATTTGTTGCTGCACCTGGGGCAGTAAAGGTGGAGTTGGATCGGTCTGTATCAGCTTTGGTCTTGAAAGTGCCGGCCTTGACGGCACCATCAAATTTGTTGTAGTTTCTAAGATTGGGACATCAGGGTAAAGCCTCTGAATCTGTGGTGGCTGTAGCTGAGATTGCATCTCTGGAGCAGTGGACACACTAATGCTACTCTGCACCGGAACTGGTGTCGAGACAGGACTAACCTGTACCGGATTCATTGTCCCCTTGTTTTCAGTCAAACTTACAGGACATGTCCTAGTACTCGGACTATTGTCATCTATTGCATATGGCGGTGGTCGGTCGTTTAGTAACTGATTAAGGAACTCATCATCGTCTGAGTCATCCATCTCTGACCAGGGCCTCTTAGCCTCTTTGTCTTTGGAAGAGCTTTAGTCATTCTTACAAGTTGCTTTCCCTTCTTTGTCTTCACCTTCTTGAGCTATTGCTGGAAACATCCTAATTCCAACTATTGTTTCTCTCCTCCAAACTCTGTGTGCACTATCCCACCTAGCCTCCGCTAGTTTCTTTCCTGCTTTCCTCATTCTCCTTTCAAATTTCTGTTGCTGTTGTCGTATTGCCATCAGTTCCCAAATTGCTAACGCCTCAAACTGCGCTGGCCTAAGAGGTGGCTTTAGCTCATTTAGCACCCTCCGCAAATTTTCCAAAACCCTTATATTGAACGTTCCGTGCTCCAGAAACGCCAAACACCCTTCTTTCTCTGTCACTTTGCACCATTGCTTTAGCCAAAGACATGGTGCGACACCCCTTTCCTCCATTACGGCATAAGCCGGCGTATCTTCTGGAGGTGTAACCTCCCCTACACTCGCAGTAATATATGCGTCTCCTCTCAAGGCGCTCTTTAAAGCCTTGACATTTTTCATTTTTGCGTCCTTTATTTCATTCACAATCAAATCAGGAAGTGACTTTAATTCCCAGAACTCTCTTCGCCTACCTTCTCAACCAATTGCCTCTCACGGACGGCTGCCAATCCGTGCAAGACCCTTCTCACTAACCGACCTATCCCAGCGCGGCTCCAATGACTTCACACTCACACACACTGCGGTTGACAAAGTCTTGCGGCTTGTCTTCCTCAGTCTGGATTCACACAAAACTAATGGAATATATTGGGAGCACCAACAAAAACTCAAATTTGCCGGTTTACTACAGGAAAGGGTAACACAATCGCTTCATAACTTTACAGAGATTTAGCTTAACCTTGGCCGCTACTCTCTCTTTCTCAGATCCTGCACTCGCAAGCAAAATTTGACCCTCAAATTTTACTCTCGACTTGTCAATGGGTTGTTCTAGTGCACTTTAGAACTCACCAAATCTCCATCGAAGTTTTCATTCACTCACTTTGACTCAAACTTGACTCGTCGATTTCACCATCGACCTATTAAACCGCGCAAATTACAACATAAACCAAGTGTCTCATAGACTTATCAATATACTTTGGAGTCTTAGACCACGCAAGGTCCGTACCTCACCAACAACCACGTGGACAATTATTTTAGCACAAAGCATCATACTCACATGAAGATCGCCGACTTCCCTACTCTCATACTGCGGAGTACGCACACTCCTACTAAAACTTCATCATTTGGCCTAAAATCCTCACAGACTTCACACTTCACCTGCGGTATGCATAGGTGTGCAAGCGCAAACCCTACTTCATTCACACTATCACTAGAATGCCGAGAACATACTCAAACTCCCTTCAGCAGGCTCTGAGATTCCGTGAAAGTCATTTGGGACTTAGAGGCACATCATCTTTCCAATTTTCATGATCGAAAAATAATAATTTTCCCAAAACCCAATTTTCTGATACACCTTGCTTACTTCCAAACTACGCCCCTCAATTTCTAGCAGACCTTATCAACCCGTAATCCTCCGTACTGGGGCGCCAAAGGGCCAAACCATTACCTCTGCTACCAAAAACTGATGGCACGTCAGGACCTTGATAAGTAATCTTACAAGGAGACTTCCCAGTACGCAATATCTTCTGGCATCACAAAATCAATATATCAATAACCCAATCAATATTCTCAGTAACTAATCAACAAGTTAACCAATAACATTTAAGAGGAATCAATAAAGTGAACACACCATGACCTTTCAGTCATGAATAGCCACACCTTCTTAGTTAAGAGATAGAGGGGGTTATTCCAAATTTGGAGAAGTGGTAATCCGTCCCAAAAGTGACGGTAAAGCGACGGATATACCACCAGCCGTATTACGAGTCCATTATATCCTATGGAACTCGTAATACGGCTGGTGGTAAATCCGTCACATTTGGGACGGATTACCACCTCCTCCAAAGTTGGAATAACCCCCAGAATGTTTATTTCCCTATTGGTTACATTCTAATATCATCTCCGTTAATCTCATTAGCAATTCATCTCATTAGTAACTCTTCAAACTTTGTAATTAGACACACCATTAATCAATTCATGGAGAATATGTATTCAGCATTATCACATCATTAATAAAGCAGCTTAGCAAAGTCTCAGTAACACTCGATTCAACGAAGCAAGAACTCAGTAATTTATCTATTTGCGTCAGATATTAGTGAACACCTTGACTAACCTCGAATTAGCATCGGCATGTTGGGCTTCATGCAAAACAATTTAGCCAAACACAAATTTGGAAAACATCTAACTATGGCTTCTATCAAAAGAGCAGTTGGTACCTAGAAAGAAAAGGCAAACAGACAATTACAATTATCATCAGATAGATACCCCTCCAACGAATCAGCAAACAGCATCAGTCTTCGTCCTCAGGACATCAGTCGATTCACCATCAGCAAGGGTAGGACAGGGCAAAGTCTCAGTATGGCATAGCTAAAGAATAAGGCTCTTCTCTCGTATGGAGGAGAAGCAAGTAAGGACGAATAGAGGATGGTTAAAGTATCAGAAAGAATAAACGGCAAAGTCTAAAAAATGGCAAAGTATGCCTTAAGGTAGAATGTCCGAATAATGGCTGATTTCTCCTCGGGTCGTGCGGTTATATCAAATCTGTCAAACTAACCCTTAATTTCCCATTGGATAATATTCGGTGCATCATTATCTCGGTCCAATAATTCTCCACGCATTTCACTAGAATTTTCCACAAACACAGTTCTCATGTCATTGATTGGCCCACATTATTGGCATCTTCATTGGGTGGAATGTCAGGTAAGAAATGTTACACTTTATGCTCCAGTCAGTCTGTAGTCCCATTGTTTTCTCCTACTCCAGGCAGCATTGCACCTGTTACGAATTACACTGTTGCATTCAGCAAGAATGTCTCCTTGAGCAAGTCGGGTCCCATGAGAAAGAATCTACTACGGCTACACACACATCTCTAGCTTCTGGAAAAGTACAGCACCGTGTACTTCAGGAAAACAGCACATTGCACGTTAAGAAAAACACAATTTAATATGAGACCAGGCAGCTAGGCCCAGACCCTTGCTAAACTAAGGCCTAGTAATTTAGTTCACAAATCCCTAATATATGACTCTATTTGTGATATGCTAATACAAATTCAAAACATTAGTACATTGTTAATTCATCGTTAATAAGTTTCATTAGTCTTCGTATACAATGGTGGCCACTCCCCGTGGGCACATTTCAAACGTGTGCATTATTTTCTACGTTAACACATTTTCTATGCAGCTTCATTACACAATATATTGCAAGCTTTTCATGTTAATATTGCTTTTAAAAGACACACTCCAACACAGTTCCATAGGTAGCCGACAACGCACAGCTAGTAGTGCACTATATCTGATCCCAAGGCGGTAGATAAAACATGGGCGTAATGGAGACAGTAGGAAAAATAACAGATGTGTTAAGCCCGAGTTACCCAAGTAGTAGGGATGACCACTGTGATAAAAAACATGATCGAAAATAGAGGAAAGAGTGATTAAAGTCCTTAGTCAAAAAGCATCTCCTAGTATATCAACAAAGTGAGGGGGTTGTTGTGCAAGGAGTGATCTCATAGAGCCTCTATTGAGGTAGAAGCTGCGATGCTTACTGCAGCGTATATAACGCCGCAGGAGAACACGGTGGTCAGTCACTCACCGCGTAGATCAAACAAGCCGAACGCTATAAACAAAAGATGGAAAAGTCCACGGGAAAACTACCTAAAAAATCCCTATAGCAGAGACATGTGGTGGCCCCAAGTGGGATCATGATGATTGCAAAAGTTCACAGGAAGACACCATAGGGAAAACACAGGTGATATTCAAAAAGCCATGTAACAAGGGTCATGCACTAAAGATGTCCGGATAATCGGCCAATCTTGTCATGATTCACTTGAGTAAGGGTAGTAAACTCTATCTGAAAAAAATGAAAGTAACAGAGACATAGATAGAACATGAAAGGAAACCCCAATTAGGCAGACGGCCCGCCTGGTATGAGATCAAGCAAAGCGTTCCTGATGTAATTATTATCAAATTGTAAATCCGTATTTAAAGAACAGAACATCTCTAAGCAAGGTGAGGAGGGGATTGTCAATATCACAGAAAATACCAAACAACATAAATAAATAGAGCCACTGGTTCAAAAAAGGTATTAGGTTCACTGTAATAAACCATGACATTAGCATGTTAGAGCATTATAAGGTGGATATCACCTTATACATCTATAACCGGTACTGTAATCCTGCATCTGTATTTAGTCCCCTTTTCACAGTTTGGTGTTTTAGGATAAGTTTACTTTCCATTTGTCGAAGTCGCAGTTCACAATTGCCTCCTCTGCGACTCTTCTGCACAATTGCAATACCAGCAAAAGGAAAGGTTTTCTTGTAAGGGTGGACCTTGGCGAGACGCTCAGTGAGTGGATGTACTGGTGTATTTCTATTAGTGTTCCTGTAATATTCTTGGATGTGTATACGTAGAGATCTGATGGTACTACCTGTACATGGTTGGTTACAGGGACAAGTGATGACATAAATGGCAAATTTACTATTGCAGTCTATCCATTCCGTAATCCTGATCTGTTTGCCCAAATCTAGCTGGATTTCTTTTGCTTGGTTCATTCCAAGTTTGCAAATGTTACAATCGTAGAAAATGTGGATGCCAGCTCGTCTATCTAAGAATGTGGTTTTTACAACACTTTTGTTACTGAATTCGGATCTACACAGTATCTGTTTCCGATTCTGCGCTCTTCAAAACCCAATTTCTGAGAAATCTCGGCTGCAGTCTGAGAGGCATAGATTGGTTGACAGTAAATACCAGTGCTGTTTTAGGACAGTTCTGATTCTGTGATGCCCATTATGAAAATCTGCGATGAAACACAGAGATTCCTTTTCTGGAGGAACATGATGTTTAGGTTGAAGAGTCTCCATGTGGCTTATTTTGGACACCTCGTTCATGGTTCTATTAAGTTGGGTGGGGTGATAACCCCGTTGTTCCAAACGGGCTAGGAAATGTTTACCTTTTTGTATGAAGATGCTCTCAGAAGATGTCCTCCTCACTGCTGTTTCTCTTAATACAAAGAATTTCACCTTTGGGTATGTTACTGATGTTATGCTTGGAATGACAACTTTCCTCATGTAAAATGGAATTTGCTGTGGTTTCCTTCCTATATAGTTTGGTTTGGATTTGGTTGTTATGAATATAAACTGTAGGGTTCTAGAAAATCCACCTCTGTTTTAGAATAGTGGTATGTGATTTTAATATTCCAAACATTTTTACTCAATTTGTTCAAAAAAGGCATTAGAAGAGCAATGTCACCTTGCCAAATACAAAAAATGTAATTAATGTATCGACCACAGAAGTGGATGTGTGGGGTGTACTCTTAGAATTTGTCATCCCAAAGCCAGAATCCTTCAACCAAAAGATGCAGGCATACAATGGTGCAAATTTTGCACCCTTTGCTGTCCCGCGTAGATGGCAGTAATATTTGTTATTGAAGCTGAAGGTATTATTTGTAAGATGAAAGTTCAGCATGTCAAGCATCATTTGATTAAATTCTAAAAAGTTTGCAGGTTTGAGGATTTATCTGTATCGAAATAAATGTAATTTAATCTTGTGCATCATTTTCAGAATGTGTTGTAATTTTCACAATGACTGGGATTACAAACACTTAATTCAGTTTTGCCCTAAAATTTCAAATTAAAGTCCTGTTATGAATTACGTGACCCAAAAGCTTAATTGTAAATGAGGAAGCCATGCTGCATTGTAAAATGTTTGTGATGTCTAATAATATGCAGACTAGGGGTATATATTCAAAGCACCATAGATCACACAAGGTGAGCCAACCATTGATAACATTAAATGTAACTCCCATAAAAGTGCTCTGTCAAGCAGTATGTCTCACCTAAATGGAGGCCCGCCTCGGAGTCAAATAAATGCATAGTTTTTGGCTCACAAAAAAGAACACAAACCTATAGTTGCTGAAGCAAAATGGCTTCATCAACAGAGAAATAGTGCTTTGTCTTGACTGAGTGTAAACATAGGAATGCAAGGTCCTTACCACAATTTGCAGCTCCGTCAAAGCTCTTCCAAGGACAGTAAACAGACATAGAAATTAGTTAAGACAATTGGTGCAAATTCATTGGGATTTATTGGCCCTGAAATGCTGATTATGAAGTCTTGCTACTGAGTGGAGCAGGCAAGCAAATAAGCCCTTTAGTAGAAGAAATTAGCAACCTGATTGCTACATTAAAACATACACGTCTTTGGTTCGAACTGGCGCTCAGCAACAAACTTTGAGAGCAATATTACTGTTTTGTCTAATGCAATGTATGTTCTCTTTAATTAAATACTTAGGGGGTCATTCTAAGTCTGGCGGGCGGCGGAGGCCGCCCGCCAGACTTCCCCCACCAAAATACCGCTCAGCGGTCGAAAGACCGCTGAGGGTATTTTGGGATTTGCCCTGGGCTGGGGGGCGACCGCCAAAAGGCCGCCCGCCAGCCCAGGGCAAATCAACCTTCCCACGATGACGCCGGCTCAGAATTGAGCCGGCATAGTGGGAAGGTGCGACGGGTGCAGTGGCACCCGTCGCATATTTCAGTGTCTGCAAAGCAGACACTGAAATACAAAGTGGGGCCCTCTTACGGGGGCCCCGCGGCACCCCCTACCGCCATCCTGTTCCTGGCGGGAGACCCGCCAGGAACAGGATGGCGGTAGGGGGTGTCAGAATCCCCATGGCGGCGGAGCGCGCTCCGCCGCCATGGAGGATTCACAGGGGCAGCGGAAAACCGGCGGGAGACCGCCGGTTTTCCTTGTCTGACCGCGGCCGAACCGCCGCGGTCAGAATGCCCTGCGGGGCACCGCCGGTCTGTCGGCGGTGCTCCCGCCGACCCTGGCCCTGGCGGTCTCTGACCGCCGGGGTCAGAATGACCCCCTTAATCAGGAGTTTTCCCTCCATCGTGGCTGGGAAGTACACGAATGCCATTTTACTGAAAAGGCAAGGTTTTTACAAGATTAATAGGCAGAAGATATTTGCTTGGAGAAAGGATCGTTTTAGACCCAGCCTAGTGCCTGTTGTTGTCTTATAGCACTTACATCGATAACCTGGATTGGAGGAAAAGCTGGACAAAAATACTTGAGTGTAAACAAGTCTAGCAGTAACACACTCGTTTTTTAAGCAAGTGCATTCCCAGAATGGGCTAGTGCTGGGCTCTGGCTCCCACTGTATTTATTATTTACATTGCCGACCTGTTTACTCAGGTTCAAACACTATATTGCTTCCCTCAAAAATACGTTGGACACATTTTTCAATATTACCTTACATATATGATTTAATTTTATTACACACATTTTATTAGATAAAACTCCGATTATTCCACGAAGGCATTTGGATTTTGTGGCCACTTACAGTGACAGCAAGACTGTGAGTATGAACCGTACAAAAAATAGAAAACAGATGGCATTGTGTAAGCATATTAGTTGTTTTTAGTGCTTACTTTGTAAATAAAAACGTGCCGGTGCCCAGAGTCCTCCTCTTAACCCCTTCGCTGCCAGGCCTTTTCCTCCTCCTGTGCCTGGCCTTTTTGTGGCTATTTGGGGCAGTTCGCGCTTAGGCCCTCATAACTTTTTGTGCACATAAGCTAGCCAAGCCAAATTTGCGTCCTTTTTTCCAACATCCTAGGGATTCTAGAGGTACTCAGACTTTGTGGGTTCCCTTGAAGGAGGCCAAGAAATTAGCCAAAATACAGTGAAAATTTCGGTTTTTTTTCAAAAAAAGGGAAAAAATGGCTGCAGAAGAAGGCTTGTGGTTTTTTCCCTGAAAATGGCAGCAACAAAGGGTTTGCAGTGCTAAAATCACCAGCTTCCCAGCTTTCAGGAACAGGCAGACTTGAATCAGAAAACCCAATTTTTCAACACAAAACTGGCATTTTACTGGGACATACCCCATTTTTCAAATTTTTTGTGCTTTCAGCCTCCTTCCAGTCAGTGACAAAAATGGGCATGAAACCAATGCTGGATCCCAGAGACCTAAACATTCCTGAAAAGTAGGCAAAATTCTGAATTCAGCAAGGGGTCATTTGTGTAGATCCTACAAGGGTTTCCTACAGAAAATAACAACTGAAAAAGAAAAATATTGAAATTGAGGTGAAAAAAAACGCAATTTTTCTCTACGTTTTACTCTGTAACTTTTTCCTGCAATGTAAGATTTTCAAAAGCAATATACCGTTACGTCTGCTGGACTCCTCTGGTTGCGGGGATATATAAGGCTTGTAGGTTCATCAAAAACCCTAGGTACCCAGAGCCAATAAATGAGCTGCACCCTGCAGTGCGTTTTCATTCTATACCGGGCATACAGCAATTCATTTGCTGAAATATAAAGAGTGAAAAATAGCTATCAAGAAAACCTTTGTATTTCCAAAAAGGGCACAAGATAAGGTGTTGAGGAGCAGTGGTTATTTGCACATCTCTGAATTCCGGGGTGACCATACTAGCATGTGAATTACAGGGCATTTCTCAAATAGATGTCTTTTTTACACAATTTTTTATATTTGGAAGGAAAACATGTAGAGAAAGACAAGGGGCACTAACACTTGGTTTGCTAATCTATGCTCCCCCAAGTCTCCCGATAAAAATGATACCTCACTTGTGTGGGTAGGCCTAGCGCCCGCGACAGGAAACGCCCCAAAACGCAACGTGGACACATCACATTTTTGGAAAGAAAACAGAGGTGTTTTTGCAAAGTGCCTACCTGTAGATTTTGGCCTCTAGCTCAGCCGGCACCTAGGGAAACCTACCAAACCTGTGCATTTTTGAAAACTAGAGACCTAGGGGAATCCAAGATGGGATGACTTGTGGGGCTCTGACCAGGCTCTGTTATCCAGAATCCTTTGCAAACCTCAAACTTTGGCTAAAAAAACACGTTTCCTCACATTTTGGTGACAGAAAGTTCTGGAATCTGAGAGGAGCCACAAATTTCCTTCCACCCAGCGTTCCCCCAAGTCTCCCGATAAAAATGATACCTCGCTTGTGTGGGTAGGCCTAGCGCCCGCGACAGGGAATGGCCCAAAACACACCGTGGACACATCACATTTTTTCATAGAAAACAGTGCCTACCTGTGGATTTTGGCCTCTAGCTCAGCCGGCACCTGGGGAAACCTAGCAAACCAGCACATTTTTTAAAACTAGAAACCCAGGGGGATCCAAGATGGGGTGACTTGTGGGGCTCTGACCAGGTTCTGTTACCCAGAATCCTTTGTAAACCTCAAAATTTGGCTAAAAAAACACATTTTCCTCACATCTCGGTGACAGAAAGTTCTGCAATCTGAGAGGAGCCATAAATTTCCTTCCACCCAGCGTTCCCCCAAGTCTCCCGATAAAAATGATACCTCACTTGTGTGAGTAGGCCTAGCGCCCGTGACAGGAAATGCCCCAAAACACAACGTGGACACATCAAATTTTTTGAAAGAAAACAGAGGTGTTTTTTGCAAAGTGCCTACCTGTAGATTTTGGCCTCTAGCTCAGCCGGCACCTAGGGAAACCTACCAATCCCGTGCATTTTTGGAAACTAGAGACCTAGGGGAATCCAAGGTGGGGTGACTTGTGGGGCTCTGACCAGGTTCTGTTACCCAGAATCCTTTGTAAACCTCAAAATTTGGCTAAAAAACAAATTTTCCTCACATTTCGGTGACAGAAAGTTCTGGAATCTGAGAGGAGCCACACATTTCCTTCCACCCAGCATTCCCCCAAGTCTCCTGATAAAAATGATACCTCACTTGTGTGGGTAGGCCTAGCGCCCGCGACAGGAAATGGACCAAAACACAACGTGGACACATCACATTTTTTCATAGAAAACAGTGCCGACCTGTGGATTGTGGCCTCTAGCTCAGCCGGCACCTGGGGAAACCTAGCAAACCAGCACATTTTTTCAAACTAGAAACCCAGGGGGATCCAAGATGGGGTGACTTGTGGGGCTCTGACCAGGTTCTGTTACCCAGAATCCTTTGTAAACCTCAAAATTTGGCTAAAAAAACACATTTTCCTCACATTTCGGTGACAGAAAGTTCTGGAATCTGAGAGGAGCCACAAATTTCCTTCCACCCAGTGTTCCCCCAAGTCTCCTGATAAAAATTATACCTCACTTGTGTGGGTAGGCCTAGCGCCCGCGACAGGAAATGGACCAAAACACAACGTGGACACATCACATTTTTTCATAGAAAACAGTGCCTACCTGTGGATTTTGGCCTCTAGCTCAGCCGGCCCCAGGGGGGGCAGAATGGCCTAAAATAAATTTGTACCCCACCCCCCAACCCTCACCCGGGAGCAACCCTTGCCTACAGGGTTGCTCCCCCTGTGTGACATTGGCAGCAAAAAAAAAATCCCCGGTGCCTAGTGGTTTCTGCCCCCTTGGGGGCAGATTGTCCTAAAATCAGCCAATCTGCCCCCAAGGGGGGCAGAAATGGTCTAAATACAATTTGCACCCCAGGGGAGCGACCCTTGCCTAATGGGTCGCTCCCCATCTCAAAAAAAAAAAAAAAACACAAAAAAACAATTTGCCCTGGCGCCTAGAGGTTTCTGCCCCCCCGGGGGCAGATCGGCCTAATACCAATAGGCAGATCTGCCCCCGGGGGGGCAGAAATGGCCTAAAATAAATTTTGCCTACGGGGTCGCTCCCCCTGCGTGACATTGGTGCCAAAAAACTAAATCCCCGGTGCCTAGTGGTTTCTGCCCCCCTTGGGGGCAGATTGGCGTAGCAAAAATGGCCTGAATACAATTTTCCCCTCCAGGGGAGCGACCCTTGTCCAAGGGGTCGCTCCCCATCTGTAAAACAAAAAAAAACAAAAAATCCCTGGTGCCTAGTGGTTTCTGCCCCCCTTGGGGGCAGATGAGCCTAATCAAAATAGGCTGATCTACCCCCCAGGGGGGCAGAAACAGCCTAAAATAATTTCCCCCCCCCAGGGAAGCGACCCTTGCCTAAGGGGTCGCTCCCCACACCTAAAACAAAAACATAAACAAAAACAAAAGAAAAAAAAAATGTCCCTGGTGCCCCTCTGGGGGCCCCCCTTTCTGCCCCCCCTGGGGGCAGATCGGCCTAATAATAGGCCGATCTGCCCCCAGGGGGGTCAGAAAAGGCCTTCCCAAAAAATGCCCCCCCCTGGGATCGACCCTTGCTACCTCATGACAATTAAAAAAAAAAAAAAATCTCTGGTGTCTAGTGGGCGTTTCAAAAGCCGGATTGCAAGCAATCCGGCGTTTGAAACGCTTGGAGAGACTTCAAAGGGAAGGAAATACATTTCCTTCCATTTGAAGCCTCTCCGGGCCTCCCCCACGTGATCGAAAGAGAAATGCAAAGCATTTCTCTTTCCAGCGCGATGGGGGAGGCTCTGTGACAAACAGCGTGCGCTCGCGCGCTGATGTCACGGGGGTGGGAGGGGGGTTGGGGTGGAAGGGGAAGGACTTCCCTGCCTTTGGGGGGTGGGGGGAAGCACACAGAGGAAGCGAGAGCGCTCCCTCTGGGCTGTGTGCCGAAGGAGCACTGTGCCGAAGGACGTAACCACTACGTCCTCGGCACAGAACAGGTTCAACATGCGGCTGCTAACATTAAATGTGGGAACACGGAATACTGAGGCAGCGTAATCCTGAAGCCATCTCGGGCCTCTTTAATCCATTTAAAATCACTAACTGCCCCTTCAGCTCACTCTTGCAGCTTTCTGCTTTATCCCATTGTGACGCTTTTTCATTTTTCTCTTCCTCTGTCTTTCTCATATATGTCTTTTGCTCGTAGTAAATGCTTGAGGCAGAAAAATAAGTGCCGGCCCTCAAAAGGAAGTGCCGGTGCTCCGCACCAGAAACAACAAGCAAAAATTAAGCACTGGTTGTCTTGTTTGGAAAAGCTGGGACGTACCCTTTGTGAAAATACTAAGTAGGACTGCTTTTGTTCTTAATTACCTTTTAATCTTTCTTGGTTTCAGCAACAGGCAGACTTGACATAGAAATGTGTAAGAGCAGATGTGTACCCAAAAAAACACCTTGGGTTTATTAACTCAAGAGTAATGAGAATTAAAGGCCATTGGCCAGTCCATTAGAAATCTTTTCACAATGCTGTGCACCGGCTTCACTCTGATCACTGCAGAACAACCTCCACAGGAAGGGGCATTAAGTTTTAAGATTTGGGATGGGTGTGTTTGGGTTTGGGAGAGGTGGGCTTCACTTTGGGGTGGGGTAGACTTAACTTTGGGAGTGGTGGGCTTAACTTATGGAAGGGTGGGCTTCCTGTTTGGTTTAGGAGGGATATGGCTGGTATCAGGGGGCAAGTACGGAAGGGGAGGACTTGGATGTGGAAGGGATGGGTCAGGATGTGCATGGGGTCCTTTCGGTTTTAAATGGGGTTGGGGTTCACAGGGGTGAGGGCAAGGTCAAAAAGGAAACTTTCTTTGGGAAAACGGGTAGGGACTTCAGAGGAATTAGGGGTTGGGAGGTTAAGGAACTGGTTGTTTTGGCTGTGGGTGTTGATGCTGCTGGTGTATGCATATCTGAGGCACAGTTGGGTTTGGGTGATGTGTGTTGCATGCGTGAGTGTGGGCGTTTGCGTTTCTTGGGGGGCTGTGAGGTGGAGGTGCTGGGTAATGTGGGAGTGGTGGCTGTGTTTGTGGATGTTGGGGTGGTATCTGGGGGTATGGTGTGTGTGTGGTGGCTGCGTCTGTGGGTGTTGAGGGAATGTTGTCTGTGGTGTGTGGTCTGGGGTTGTTGGGGAGGTGTATGGTGTCTGATGACTGTGTCTGTGGGTGTTGGTGTAGTATCTGGGCTATGGTGTTTGTGGTGTGCGGGTCTGTGGGTGTTCAGGTGGTGCCTGTGGTTATGGTAGGCTTGGTGAGTGGGTCGTGGGGGTGGTGTCTGTTGGAATGGTGGGTGTTGTGGTGTGTGTGAGTGACTGTTGAGTGCCTGCATGCTGGTGTGTCTTGTGGTGCTTGTATTTATGTGTGTTGCTTGTGTGTGTTGAGGTGGTGTGTGTGGATGTGTCTATGTGATTGGGACAGGTAGAGAAATAGGGAAATTGGATGGGGAAGAGGTAGGTGGTGGGGGGATTGCGGGGGTAGGAAGGCTGCAGTCAGTGAGAAGGGCAGAGCCTGAAAAGATCTCTGTAGGCCAGACATGGCACCATGAATGCCTTCAAAGTAGGCAACCACCTGCTGGAGCTGGCAGCCCTGCACCTGGAGGGCATTCGGAATAGCAGTCTGACCCACAGGGATACTCCTCAGGAGGTCAATAGACTCCTTACTCAGGGCAGTCAGTACGGGTACCAGAGAAGGGGGTGAGGTGCATGGGGCGAAGGAGACACCCGCCCTCTTGGGTGAACAGGCACAGCCAACTGTGTGGGGAGCAACAGGGGGGTGGAGTTGGAACTGGGGATGGCAGCCAAGAATGGAACAGGAGCTGCTCCTGATGGGTCCACGTCCCTAAGCTGTATTTTAGAGATGTGGCGTATAGACAGGGAATTATAATAACAATTCTCTCTCCCCAAAAGGAAGAGCTGTTCCTTCACATAACTCAATCATTTCAAACGAGAGGCCAGGTCAGAAGACAAAGCGTCATTTATTATAGATTGGTTGAGCAGAGTTTCCTCCCGGACCCAAATTGCTCTCCATAGCAGCAGAGGTACTAGTTTAACATGCTCTGAAAGAGGAACCAGCCCCAATTCACAGTGGCATATTGTACTAGGAAAGCTATTTGGAAGTGTGGTAAGCATCCTTAAAAACTTGCTTTCAGCCACTTGCAGGTTACTAACTTCACAATAGCCCAAAACTCCCGCACCAAATGTAGCCAGAGACAAACACTTAGCTCGATAGATGTTCAATATAGCACCCAGTGGTTTTCCACCCAGTCTCTGAGCAAATCTAAACAGGGCTGCAATAGCTTGCACCACCCCAAGATTTTTACACTTAATCAGATGAGACCAAGAGTTATTACAGTTGAATGGGATACCAAAATATGTGAAGGTACTTACATTTAATAGTTTATCCCCATCCAGCAACCAATGTTTAGGCACTTTAGACAAAGGACCAATGACCATCAAATGTGATTTGGAAATATTTGTTTTTAAACAGCTCATGAACAAAAGGAACCTGTCTAACAGTTCTTGAAGGCCCAAACATGTTCCAGAAATTAATACGCACTCATCCGCATACAAGGCAGGGAGTTTTCTAGGGCCGACTTTTGGCAAATCTGCCTCCACTGCAAGAAGATATTTTTCTAAATCATTGATGTAGAGACAAAATAAAAATGGGGCAAGAACACAGCCTTGCCTAACTCTGAGCTTGACATCAAATGCATCAGTGAGCTCACCATTTTTTCCATACCTTGCCCTCGCTGTGACCTCATCAAGCACCTGGGCCTGAAAATAAACCAGGGCTGGGTCAAAGCCCAAATCAAGCATGATGGACCAGAGCTTTTCTCTATTCACCCAATCAAAAGCTGCTGAGGGATCCATGAAGTCCAGATGAATACTCCCTCTTTTACCCATGGTGTATTTTGATATCGAGATATAAAGAATAAGGCATTGTTTTACCATTCCCAGCCCTTGTCTAAACCCATATGAGATATCTGAAAAACAACCCTTATTCCCCACCCACATCTCTAACCTCGCCAGAAAAATTCTACCCATGAGTTTACATGTGGAGTCAATCAATGAGATCAGGCGGTAGCAGCAAGGATCTGATCTGTTACCCTTTTTGAAGATGGGCATTATGTTTGTGTTGCACCACATCTTAGAAGGACCAACTTTAGCCACAGATCTCAAAACATTTACTATCAATGGTGCCGACACATCTTGATTGTCTAAAAATATATTAATAGGGATCCCATCTGGGCCAGGGGCCTTGTTTCTCCTTGACTGGCTCAAGGCAGAAACACCCTCTCTGTAGGTTGGCGAATCTAGCGGCAATTTCTCAGGGTTACCCTTAAAGGTATCCCTAAGAAGAGAATTAGCTACTAGAGCAAACGGTTGAAAAATGCTCACCCCACTTTTGGGAAAGGTTATTAAATCCATAGGGGAGTTATGTACATCATTTAAATGGGTCATTTCCTGTTTTCTTAAACAGCAATGTGTCTCCACTCACGCTTACTCTATGAAGTTTATCCCAGACATCTCTCACAATGTGCTTTTTCCTTTCAGTTATGGCATTTTTATATTCACGGTGAAGATGCCCCACCAACCACCTATCTCGCAGGACATTCTTCCATCCATCCACTGAATTTCTATGAGCCCTTGAGCAGGTGCTATCAAGCCACCAGTCGTGTTTAGTCTGAGCTACTTTTTCCTTTGAGGTCAAAAGTTCTGCAACTGATTTGCTCACTATATGGAATACACATAGTACGACACTAGAGGAGAGGGCATTGTTTAAACAATGTAAGATTTGATCCCCTACCTCCTATGGAAAAAGGAGGAGTCAACTGTGGCCCATTTACGGTTAATACCCTTGTTTTTTTAATAACTTGCCAAAGCAATATCCATAGTTGGGAGCGGAGACAAAATCTCACCAGTATAAATGTGAAGGAACAAAGGATAATGATTTCCTCAGCCCATTTGGTAATATTCCAAACCTCCCAGAGTGCAATAAAATCTATCAAGCTCCCTTTCTCTCTCCCTGGAAAGGATATACAATCTTCCATAGGTTGGTCTCTCAAATCCACTGTAGGAGAAGGGGGCAGTCTGCACAACAGTATATTGAAAACATCGCCGCAGGGAGAGTGTTCAAAATGGGTGGGTGCTTCAGCGTCCCAGTCACGGATACCAAATACATTTGAATCTACGATACAAAACAGTTTACAATTAAAATCACCACCCCAAATAATAAAGTAATGAGACTTAAGTACATCTAAAACAGAGATCAAAGTACTATCAATTGCATTAACAATATTCACATTTGTCCGATGGAAGTTAATATGATAAAAATTAACTATAACAAGTACCAGTTTATCACCAAATGAGGTGGTGATAATTTGAAAATGGGAGGACTCTAAATAGGTCTTAAGAATCCTCCTAGCCAAGGTTGTAGATAGCAAATAAACATTTAAAATCATAACGTTCTAAAAAAGCTGGCAGTTGAGGAGGCTTACTTGGTGCTAATAGTTGTGGCATAACTAACACCTTATTGGTATTCGTGCTAAATGCAGTATTGAAATGTGAGTGTGATAAGATAGAAGGACAGGGCTGTCTTGCCTACTCCATAGACAGGGTAGAATATCTCAAAGCATAAAAAGAAAGTGGCACCTTTTACTCGGTGTGAGTCAATCCACATGTTCCAATGTGGAGTAACGATTAGATGTAGGGACATTATACATGTTTGACCATGCACAATCTCATGTATAGATCTTGAAGCTTGAACAGCAAATGCTTTATTAAAACTATCCCAGGGTGACCGCTTTTGCACTTCCCACAGGAAAATTGACCCGAGCTAATTGATTCAAAAGTACTCCTGTGATTGACCTACAGGCAAAATTTACAACAAAACAGCCCCCCCTCCCTTTTTAACTGAGGGTCATCCCAGTGCAACAACTCAGCATTTATAATGGCATGTGAATAATAGTCATAAGCTGACAAGTCAGAGTTTTGTGCAAACCAATGAATAGCCTTGTTCTTCAATTGTTCAATTCCTGTCCATCTGCAAGAGGGGGAGCATTCTTCAGAACTACGGCAAGATGGGTGCCAGGCAAGAGAGTAGGTGTAATAAATGAACTCGGGACCCTAGCTGACTGAG
Source organism: Pleurodeles waltl (assembly GCF_031143425.1). Taxonomy (NCBI): domain Eukaryota; kingdom Metazoa; phylum Chordata; class Amphibia; order Caudata; family Salamandridae; genus Pleurodeles; species Pleurodeles waltl. The sequence continues at coordinate 737,225,378 of NC_090450.1, read as the reverse complement.
GAACTTGTGGGGCAGAGGTAGTTAAGCCTGCTATCAGAGTAGATACAGCAAGGTCAGAAGAAGGATGCGGGGGTACCGTAGTAGGAGCTTTCTTCTGCGTTTGACAATTTTCTCCATTTTAGTCTCCATCATGTTCAGCTTATTGGTATAAGGAGCTCTTTCAAAGAAGCTGTCTCTTTCAAAGAAGCCGTCAAATCTTTCAAGGCGGCAGCCCATGGTACGTTTTTTGGGGTAGTCTCCCTAGTAATAAATGACCCCGGGCTAAATCAAGCTTCACGACCCCTCCTGTTATTTTGCTTGCGCTTAGCTGCTGGTCAGTGAACCAAATTAGAGGGAGCTGAAGGCAATGTAACTTTACTCAACTGGAAAGAGATATCCCCAGGAGACTGTACGTCCAAGGAAAAAACTGAGTTATTAATCACGTCATCTGCACCCACATCCTGAGCTGCTTCCACATTTAGAGCTGAAGTATCACCAGTCTCAAGAGGCAAAGCTGGTCCAGCAGGACCCAGGGAGGTGTCTTTCAGCCAGGTCAATTTCTTTGGAGATAACTCCTACAGCCCTAACAAGAAAATAATCTAATGTAGTATGATTATTGTTTGTCAGTAGGATGGTGCTTGTGGCATTTTTTTCCCCGATCTTACATGAGGGTGCCTTGCCACTTGCTTCATGCAAGGGATCAAAGTAATTAAAAGCCATGACACACACTCCAGGACCAAGAGAGTAGGCCCAGTCCAGCCTCGTTTGGCCATGGACGGGCATAGACGAGCCCGCACTTAGCCCCGTCTTCACCCGGGCATGCGCATGGGTGCGTCTTGCACGCATTCTGCGCTGCTAGAGTTGGTTGCGCTAATAAATGACAGCAGGGCAAGCTGTTAGGGCAGGAAGCACCTCCTGGCACAAGGAAAGAACGAAAACATAGTTCAGGATCCCCGTCCCTCTCTCTCCAAAACAAGCGTACTGCGCTGCAGGAGTTGGTTGCGCTAACATGCGCCAGCAGGGCAGGCGGTCAGGGCAGGAAGCACCTCCTGGCGCAAGGAAAGCAGGGAATCGTAGCTCAGGCTCCACCAGTCCCGCTCTAACCAAAACAAGTGTCCCGTGCTACTAGAGTTGGTGGTGCTAATAAGCGCCAGCAGACAAGCGGTGAGGGCAGTAAGCGCCTCCTGGTGCAAGGAAAGCAGGAAAACGTAGTTCGGGCTCCCCCAGTTCCGCTCTCTCCAAAACAAGCGTCCAGCGTTGCAAGAGTTGGTTGCCCTAATAAGCGCCAGCAGGGCAGGTTTACAGGGCAGGTAGTGCCTCCTGGTGCAAGGAAAGCAGGGAAATGTAGCTCAGGCTCCCCCAGGCCCACTCTCTCCAAAACAAGTGTCCCACGCTGCGGGAGTTGGTTGTGCTAATAAGCGTCAGCATGTCAGGCCGTCAGGGCAGGTAGTGCCCCCTGGTGCAAGGAAAACAGGGAAATGTAGTTCAGGCTCCCCCAGGCCCACTCTCTCCAAAAGAAGTGTCCTGCGCTGCGGGAGTTGGTGGTGCTAATAAGCGTCAGCAGGTCAGCCTGTCAGGGCAAGGAGCACCTGTTGGTGCAATGAAAGCAGGGAAACGTAGTTCAGGACCCCCCGGCCCCGCTCTCTCCAAAACAAGCATCCCCATAATGTTAGTCTTACAGAGAGGAGATTAAAACAAAGGTGGGCTAACAATGAGGAGAATTGGAATGCATAGCATTTTGACAAATAAGTCACAATCTTTATCAATAAGAGTTACAGTTTTAAAGGCTATTCCTGTGCTACCTTGATGCTCTAATTAATGGATATTACTATTGAAAAGAAGAATTAATGGATTGAAACTTTGGTTAACCTGTAATCAAGAGGTATGAATAAAGCCATGGAGGAGAATTGGAATGCATAGCATTTTGACAAATAAGTCACAATCTTTATCAATAAGAGTTACAGTTTTAAAGGCTATTCCTGTGCTACCTTGATGCTCTAATTAATGGATATTACTATTGAAAAGAAGAATTAATGGATAGAAACTTTGGTTAACCTGTAATCAAGAGGTATGAATAAAGCCATGGATGTTTGTCATTTTAGTTTGATGATTATACAGTCATGGCACCAAGAACTACAGTGAAAGAGGAATTTTCTGTGAACATTGTTCCCAAATGCATAAGTGAATTTAAATTCCTGACAAACAAACGGTTATCTCCAAACCTAATTTCACAGGAACCATAAATAAATTAGTAGCGTTAGAGTTGAATTGAGAATACTTACTACTGATATGAATATAATAAAATAAATCAAAGCAATATATATAAACTAATCAATTTAATTAGAGAGTTGAGTGAGTTGTGCCAGAAAACTGTATTACAAATACCCAACAAAAGGACATATTGAATTAATTATTTCTGTAAAGTAACTGGATGACTAATTTACAGAATAGCACCTGAAAAATAATTCCAATCCAAACTACACAGCAAACTGTTTTGCACGAATTCACACATTAATAATATCCAATAAATTCAGAGGCCAAATTCTTCCAAATATTCCACTGTGACCACTCACACATTTGATGTAATCTATGCAGCAACACCACAAATAAAACTAGTGCACCTTAACATAGCGCTAACATTTTCTTTGTTAAAATCCACTCAGAAATGTGCATATCTGGGGGCTGTTGTACAACCTATAATAGTTTCACTGATTTCTTGAAAGAAATTTGGTAGGAATCTGTAGTTGTAGCTTAACATGACTCCTAAAAGCGTCAAAATTAATTCTATGTTCGAACCTTCCATGTTTTGTTCTGTATTATAAATAGATGTTTCTGAGTATTTCATGAAATAATGATAGACAAGATTTTGAATGAAATATATGGTTAAAAGGTTTACAGATGTGTTAGAAGTTGACATATAACTCAGCAATTTCAGGAAATTGTAATTAACCTTAAAATCCCTTAAAATTGTAAGTGCTTGGCTTGCAGATGCTAGTCAAGGTAGAGGAGAATCGTGCCTAAATCTAATTCAATCTAATTCTTTTGCACATTCTATTCCCCCAATACTACTCCACAAGACACAAAGGTGACGATGGCAGTCTTCACCCTAAACATGGCACCAGTGCAACAAGAACAATGCTTTTGCAGGCTAAAAGTGGCACAGTGCCTAGTGATGGCTTACCAGTTGGTATACTCTACAGATGTACCTATTCTTTAATTTATTTTTGTCAACAAAGTGTAGGAATTGCATAAAGGAACTGTTAAACCCATGTCGAGAAAATAAAATGATTTTAACATGAAACAAAATTCAGAGTGGCAAGGTTCTTGCTAAAATGGGGCAAGAAATGTATTAAACAGTTTAGGCAACTGTTGGACTTTTGCTTATGCAGGGTCATCCCCAGTCTTTTTGCCTCCTGTCTCCTATTTTTTTCTGACCTGTCGCTGTTGGCTTTTGAACTCTGAGCACTTTCCCACTGCTAACCAGTGCTAAAGTGCATATGCTCTCTGTGTGAAATTGTATGTGATTGGTTTATCCATGATTGGCATATTTGATTTACTAGTAAGTCCCTAGTAAAGTGCACTAGAGGTGCCCAGGGCCTGTAAATCAAATGCTACTAGTGGGCCTGCAGGACTGGTTGTGCCACCCACATAAGTAGCTCTGTAATCATGTCTCAGACCTGCCACTGCAGTGTCTGTGTGTGTATTTTTACACTGTAAATTCGACTTGGCAAGTGTACCCACTTGCCAGGCCTAAACCTTCCCTTTTCTTACATGTAAGGCACCCCTAAGGTAGGCCCTAGGTAGCCCCAAGGGCAGGGTGCAGTGTATGGATAAGGTAGGACATATAGTAATGTGGTTTATATGTCCTGACAGTGAAATACTGCTAAATTCGTTTTTCACTGTTGCAAGAACTGACTCTCTCATAGGATAATATGGGGGCTACCTTTAAATATGATTAAAGCGTAGATTCCCCTAGAGAGTAGATGGACATGTGGAGTTTGGGGTCCCTGAGCTCACAATTTGAAAATACATCTTTTAGTAAAGTTGATTTTAAGATTGTGCGTTTGAAAATGCCACTTTTAGAAAGTGAGCATTTTCTTGCTTAAACCATTCTGTGACTCTGCCTTGTTTGTGGATTCCCTGTCTGGGTCAGTTTGACAGTTGGGTTGTTTTTCACCTCACACCAGACAGTGACACAAAGGGAGCTGGGGTGTAACCTGCATTTCCTGATTAGCCATCTCTGCTAGGAGGGAGGGGTGGAGTGGTCACTCTCATCTGAAAGGACTGTGCCTGCCTCTAACAATGCCGGCTCCAACCCCCTGGTGTGTGTCTGAGGCCTTGCCTGGGCAAGGCAGGATTTCACAAGTAGGTGTGAGTCCCCTTTGATGAAAGGTGACTTCAAAGACTAAAATGGGTATAAGAAGGGCACCCAAATCTACAGACTTTAGAAACACTTCTGGAATCAAGAGGAACCTCTGCCTGGAGAAGAGCTGTTAGCTGAGGAGGAAGTGCTGCCCTGCCTGTGACTGTGCTTTGTGGAGCTTTCCTGCAGTGCTGCTTCTGCCAGAGTAAGATGGCAAAGACTGGACTTTGTGTGCCTTCCATCTTGAAAAGAAATCTCCAAGGGCTTGATCTAGAGCTTGCCTCCTGTTGTTTGAAGTCTCAGGGACAGCAAAGACCTCTCTCTGCCAGCACCTGGAGCCTCTGGAGAGACTCCTACTCTGCCCTGTGGTGCCCATCCAGTTCCTGGGACCCTGAAAGGAGAAGCTGGCAGCCTAAAGACGAGAAAATCCACTCACAGAGTGCCGTGCGGGGAAAAGATCTACGCGAATCCGATCTGCGGCTGAAAAACGACGCGCCGCCAGCTCCGCAGCTGAGAAACGACGCTCGCCGGAAACGCGACCGAAGAATCGACGCACGGAGCAGGAGAAACGACGCGCAGCATCGCTGACGGAGCCTGGGAGATCGCAACCTGCGCGGCGGGATCTTCAACTCATCGTGCGGCTGGATTTTTGACTCGAGTACCGCCGTGCGGAGTTATTTTCGACGCACACCCGCCCGTGCGGGGTTACTTTTGACGCACACCAGGTACATTTTCACTCTAGCAGCGCTAGGGTGTTTTTAAAACTACTTAAAGACTCTTTTTGATTTTTAATTAATAACTTGACTTGTGTATGGTGGATTTTTGTCGTTTTGGTCTTGTTTTGTTTAGATAAATATTTCCTATTTTTCTAAACCTGTGTTGTGTCATTTTGTAGTGTTTTCATTGAGTTACTGTGTGTGTTGGTACAAATACTTTACGCCTAGCACTCTGAGGTTAAGCCTACTGCTCTGCCAAGCTACCAAGGGGGTAAGCAGGGGTTAGCTGAGGGTGATTCTCTTTTACCCTGACTAGAGTGAGGGTCTTTGCTTGAACAGGGGGTAACCTGACTGTCAACCAAGGACCCCATTTCTAACATTGGTGATCAGCGGTCGGGATTTGGACTTGTATTTGTACTTGACATAAAGTGATTAAGTGTACACTACTGTTTTGATCTCAGACCACTACGTGACCACATACTACTTGTTTGGTGATCTTTTGCTTTTTCTCTTAAGGACTCCTTTTTGTTCTACTTCCATGATTTTGCTGATCCCTTGACTGATTCTTTTTACTTCATTGGGAACTTATTTTCTGCCTTTGGAACTTTGCACTTGTGACCATCATGTCTCAATCTGGAGATGCAACAGCTGGAGCTGTGTTTGAAATGGAGAAACTGAAGGAGTACTCAGTTGCTCAATTGAAACAGTTCCTTAAAGATCTTGACTGTCCCACTAAGAGCTCCACCAGGGAGGGGGAGCTGCAAAAGGCACAGAGGGCCGGGGTGACAATCAAGAAGGCTGGAGGGCACACAGAGGAGGAGAATGTGGGTGGGGAAGTGCAGAGGATACACAGTGGTGTAGTGGAGGTACCTGTTACGCCTGGGGGGAGGGTCCCCAGGAGGGGTAGCAGGGTGTCGTCTAAGGGTCTGACTCCTAAAGATGTGCAGGACAGACAGGCAGAAAGGGTTCGCCGGTTGGAGGCAGAAAAGTTGAGGATGCAAAGGGAGTATGACAAGTGGGAAAGGGACTTCGAGATACAAAGGATGATTTATGCTTACAAGCTTAAATTGAAACCGCTGGAAGTCATGAGGGCTGAATCCAGCTGGAATGGTGGCAGCAACAATTTTATATCTAGTGCTGCTGAAGAAATGCACATGCCCAGAGATGTGGTGCCCTACTTGAAGGAGGGAGTTAACACACACCAGGAGGTTCAGGGGTATGAGGTAGCTCCAGTGATGCACAGGGTCCCTGAGGTGGATTGGGGAGCTGGCATGGGGAGTCATATTCCTACTGGTGGGAAGGACACTCTACTGACTCTAGGTGAGAGTGACAGGGAGAGGGGTTCACCCCAGGTAGAAGTCCTGGTTATGGAGTGTGAAGACATCCCAGAAGAGTGTGGGTTGAGTGTCAGGGACAGTCAGGTACTGTCTCACCAGTCTCAGGAGGGTGATGTGGGGTGCTTTTTCAAAGCAGAGTCACTGGATGGTTGGGTGAAGGGTACTTTGGTTAATTCATGTGAGGGGCTGAGTGATGTAATTGCTGGAGAGCATATGTCTAGTCCTTATTTTCCAGAGCTATGCCAACACCAGGTGGAGTGTGAGTTCTCTGACCCCAGGGAGCTTACAATGGAGGCAGACCTCTTGGTGAGTACCAGAGAGTCTGAAGAGGCATTTGGGGGTGCTCCTGAGAGGAGTGGTCTAGGTATTTCCCAACCAGGTGAGGTAGGGAAGGATTGTAGTGTCCCAGGTAGGTCCCAGTGTAGTGGGATGGGTGAGGGACCCCATGTCCAGTCTCTGAGGAGAGGGAATGGGGATGGGCTGAGGTCCAAGGTGCCCGAGATCCGGTCCCAGGTCCTGGAGGGTTCCATGAGGGAACACCAGGAGGGGAGCCTAGCCTGTACCATAGGGCCATCTGTTGAGGGAGACCCCACAGTGTCAGGAGAACTTGGGGGGGCGGCTGTAGCCAGCGTCCCACCAGTCCTGGTGTCTCGCAGTACCACTCCTAGTGAGGGGGTGCAGGAGTCCAGACAGAGGGTTGAGAGGGGGTTGCGGACCCCAGTGGAGAACCTGGAGGGTCAGGGGTCAGCTCTGAGAGCAGAGCCCCCCAGGAATGACCTTGGTAAGACCATTTCTGGGTTGGGGGGAATCCAGACTCTGTCAGATGGGCAGAGGTCAGGAGACCTGAGCCAGCCAGACTCTTGTGTGGCCCTTGGGGACAGTGTGTCCCTTGAGGGGGGTAAGTGTGCCCCCCTGGAAGTCCTGGTGTGCCAGACAGTGGTTCAACCGCAGGGTGGTGACCCTGGGTTGGATGACCAGGTTCAGAGGGTAAACTCTGACCTGGTGGGGGGTAGGTATGCCCCCCAGGAAGTCCTGGGTTGCCAGGCAGTGGTCCAGTCTGTGGGTACAGACCCTGGACTGGAGGATCAGGTGCAGGGGGTAAACCCTGACCTGAAGGGGTGGGCGGTTTGCCCAATCACCCCCCCTGGTGTGACTTCAAGGGGTACTCTCCCTGAGGGGGGGGTGCAGAACCCTGAGAGTAGGGGCAGGGGAGAAAGAGCCTCACCCCTGGCCCCAGTGCAATTTAAGGGTACAGACCCTGGATTGGAAGGCCAGGTTCAGGGTGTCCCCCCTGACCTGGAGGAAGGGGCTACTGCTAACAGTGCCCATCCCATGTTGTCCTCTGAGGGGGCCACTCCTAGTTGGGGGGTGCAGGACCCCAGAAGGGAGGGCAGGGGGAGGGAAGCCTCACCCCTGGCCCTTGTCCAACCTGAAGGTACAGACCCCAGGTTGGAGGACCAGTTGCAGGTTAACAACCCTGCACTGGTGGAAGAATTGTGCAGGACTGCTTCTACAAGCACCCTGACAGTTTTTGACTCTGGGGGTGCCGCTTCTGCAGGGAGGGTACTGAGCCCCAGAGGGGAGGACCAGGGTCAGGTTGTCATCCCTGACCTGGTGGAAGAGAGAGTGGTCAAAGGGTGCCAGGCACCTGGGGCTACCGCCCCCCACTCTCCGCAGTCACAGTGGTTGGAGAGGCCTGAGGTCGGGCTCTCATCCCTGACAGTTGTCCGGGGCCACCGTGGCTTGCTGTCCTGGTGGACAGAGTTGCCCCTGGGGGGGGGGACGAGAGTCACACCCCGGGGGTGGAGTGGGCAACACCACTGTGTTGGCCCTGGTGGTACTATCTGCCCATTGCAATTCATCTGTGAGCAAAGTAAAGTTAGGTGCTGCACAGATGGTGCCTGTAGATGTGGAGAAGGGTTCCCCCTGGGTTAGCTTAGTGGGCCCTGAGAGTATGGACAGAGGGATCCAACTGGAGTCAGGAAGGCGTAGAACTGGAACATGCCCCTGCTGTTGTGGGCCTGGGTCGTTGTTCTATCGCCCCAATCAGGGAAGTACATCAAGGTATTGATTGTTCTCCCCTGGCTTTAGGCTGGTAGGGGGTCGTGTTGGACTTTTGCTTATGCAGGGTCATCCCCAGTCTTTTTGCCTCCTGCCTCCTATTTTTTTCTGACCTGTCGCTGTTGGGTTTTGAACTCTGAGCACTTTCCCACTGCTAACCAGTGCTAAAGTGCATATGCTCTCTGTGTGAAATTGTATGTGATTGGTTTATCCATGATTGGCATATTTGATTTACTAGTAAGTCCCTAGTAAAGTGCACTAGAGGTGCCCAGGGCCTGTAAATCAAATGCTACTAGTGGGCCTGCAGGACTGGTTGTGCCACCCACATAAGTAGCTCTGTAATCATGTCTCAGACCTGCCACTGCAGTGTCTGTGTGTGTATTTTTACACTGTAAATTCGACTTGGCAAGTGTACCCACTTGCCAGGCCTAAACCTTCCCTTTTCTTACATGTAAGGCACCCCTAAGGTAGGCCCTAGGTAGCCCCAAGGGCAGGGTGCAGTGTATGGATAAGGTAGGACATATAGTAATGTGGTTTATATGTCCTGACAGTGAAATACTGCTAAATTCGTTTTTCACTGTTGCAAGAACTGTCTCTCTCATAGGATAATATGGGGGCTACCTTTAAATATGATTAAAGCGTAGATTCCCCTAGAGAGTAGATGGCCATGTGGAGTTTGGGGTCCCTGAGCTCACAATTTGAAAATACATCTTTTAGTAAAGTTGATTTTAAGATTGTGCGTTTGAAAATGCCACTTTTAGAAAGTGAGCATTTTCTTGCTTAAACCATTCTGTGACTCTGCCTTGTTTGTGGATTCCCTGTCTGGGTCAGTTTGACAGTTGGGTTGTTTTTCACCTCACACCAGACAGTGACACAAAGGGAGCTGGGGTGTAAACTGCATTTCCTGATTAGCCATCTCTGCTAGGAGGGAGGGGTGGAGTGGTCACTCTCATCTGAAAGGACTGTGCCTGCCTCTAACAATGCCGGCTCCAACCCCCTGGTGTGTGTCTGAGGCCTTGCCTGGGCAAGGCAGGATTTCACAAGTAGGTGTGAGTCCCCTTTGAAGAAAGGTGACTTCAAAGACTAAAATGGGTATAAGAAGGGCACCCAAATCTACAGACTTTAGAAACACTTCTGGAATCAAGAGGAACCTCTGCCTGGAGAAGAGCTGTTAGCTGAGGAGGAAGTGCTGCCCTGCCTGTGACTGTGCTTTGTGGAGCTTTCCTGCAGTGCTGCTTCTGCCAGAGTAAGAGGGCAAAGACTGGACTTTGTGTGCCTTCCATCTTGAGAAGAAATCTCCAAGGGCTTGATCTAGAGCTTGCCTCCTGTTGTTTGAAGTCTCAGGGACAGCAAAGACCTCTCTCTGCCAGCACCTGGAGCCTCTGGAGAGACTCCTACTCTGCCCTGTGGTGCCCATCCAGTTCCTGGGACCCTGAAAGGAGAAGCTGGCAGCCTAAAGACGAGAAAATCCACTCACAGAGCGCCGTGCGGGGAAAAGATCTACGCGAATCCGATCTGCGGCTGAAAAACGACGCGCCGCCAGCTCCGCAGCTGAGAAACGACGCTCGCCGGAAACGCGACCGAAGAATCGACGCACGGAGCAGGAGAAACGACGCGCAGCATCGCTGACGGAGGCTGGGAGATCGCAACCTGTGCGGCGGGATCTTCAACTCATCGTGCGGCTGGATTTTTGACTCGAGTACCGCCGTGCGGAGTTATTTTCGACGCACAACCGCCCGTGCGGGGTTACTTTTGACGCACACCAGGTACATTTTCACTCTAGCAGCGCTAGTGTGTTTTTAAAACTACTTAAAGACTCTTTTTGATTTTTAATTAATAACTTGACTTGTGTATGGTGGATTTTTGTCGTTTTGGTCTTGTTTTGTTTAGATAAATATTTCCTATTTTTCTAAACCTGTGTTGTGTCATTTTGTAGTGTTTTCATTGAGTTACTGTGTGTGTTGGTACAAATACTTTACGCCTAGCACTCTGAGGTTAAGCCTACTGCTCTGCCAAGCTACCAAGGGGGTAAGCAGGGGTTAGCTGAGGGTGATTCTCTTTTACCCTGACTAGAGTGAGGGTCTTTGCTTGAACAGGGAGTAACCTGACTGTCAACCAAGGACCCCATTTCTAACATTGGTGATCAGCGGTCGGGATTTGGACTTGTATTTGTACTTGACATACAGTGATTAAGTGTACACTACTGTTTTGATCTCAGACCACTACGTGACCACATACTACTTGTTTGGTGATCTTTTGCTTTTTCTCTTAAGGACTCCTTTTTGTTCTACTTCCATGATTTTGATGATCCCTTGACTGATTCTTTTTACTTCATTGGGAACTTATTTTCTGCCTTTGGAACTTTGCACTTGTGACCATCATGTCTCAATCTGGAGATGCAACAGCTGGAGCTGTGTTTGAAATGGAGAAACTGAAGGAGTACTCAGTTGCTCAATTGAAACAGTTCCTTAAAGATCTTGACTGTCCCACTAAGAGCTCCACCAGGGAGGGGGAGCTGCAAAAGGCACAGAGGGCCGGGGTGACAATCAAGAAGGCTGGAGGGCACACAGAGGAGGAGAATGTGGGTGGGGAAGTGCAGAGGATACACAGTGGTGTAGTGGAGGTACCTGTTACGCCTGGGGGGAGGGTCCCCAGGAGGGGTAGCAGGGTGTCGTCTAAGGGTCTGACTCCTAAAGATGTGCAGGACAGACAGGCAGAAAGGGTTCGCCGGTTGGAGGCAGAAAAGTTGAGGATGCAAAGGGAGTATGACAAGTGGGAAAGGGACTTCGAGATACAAAGGATGATTTATGCTTACAAGCTTAAATTGAAACCGCTGGAAGTCATGAGGGCTGAATCCAGCTGGAATGGTGGCAGCAACAATTTTATATCTAGTGCTGCTGAAGAAATGCACATGCCCAGAGATGTGGTGCCCTACTTGAAGGAGGGAGTTAACACACACCAGGAGGTTCAGGGGTATGAGGTAGCTCCAGTGATGCACAGGGTCCCTGAGGTGGATTGGGGAACTGGCATGGGGAGTCATATTCCTACTGGTGGGAAGGACACTCTACTGACTCTAGGTGAGAGTGACAGGGAGAGGGGTTCACCCCAGGTAGAAGTCCTGGTTATGGAGTGTGAAGACATCCCAGAAGAGTGTGGGTTGAGTGTCAGGGACAGTCAGGTACTGTCTCACCAGTCTCAGGAGGGTGATGTGGGGTGCTTTTTCAAAGCAGAGTCACTGGATGGTTGGGTGAAGGGTACTTTGGTTAATTCATGTGAGGGGCTGAGTGATGTAATTGCTGGAGAGCATATGTCTAGTCCTTATTTTCCATAGCTATGCCAACACCAGGTGGAGTGTGAGTTCTCTGACCCCAGGGAGCTTACAATGGAGGCAGACCTCTTGGTGAGTACCAGAGAGTCTGAAGAGGCATTTGGGGGTGCTCCTGAGAGGAGTGGTCTAGGTATTTCCCAACCAGGTGAGGTAGGGAAGGATTGTAGTGTCCCAGATAGGTCCCAGTGTAGTGGGATGGGTGAGGGACCCCATGTCCAGTCTCTGAGGAGAGGGAATGGGGATGGGCTGAGGTCCAAGGTGCCCGAGATCCGGTCCCAGGTCCTGGAGGGTTCCATGAGGGAACACCAGGAGGGGAGCCTAGCCTGTACCATAGGGCCATCTGTTGAGGGAGACCCCACAGTGTCAGGAGAACTTGGGGGGGCGGCTGTAGCCAGCGTCCCACCAGTTCTGGTGTCTCGCAGTACCACTCCTAGTGAGGGGGTGCAGAAGTCCAGACAGAGGGTTGAGAGGGGGTTGCGGACCCCAGTGGAGAACCTGGAGGGTCAGGGGTCAGCTCTGAGAGCAGAGCCCCCCAGGAATGACCTTGGTAAGACCATTTCTGGGTTGGGGGGAATCCAGACTCTGTCAGATGGGCAGAGGTCAGGAGACCTGAGCCAGCCAGACTCTTGTGTGGCCCTTGGGGACAGTGTGTCCCTTGAGGGGGGTAAGTGTGCCCCCCTGGAAGTCCTGGTGTGCCAGGCAGTGGTTCAACCGCAGGATGGTGACCCTGGGTTGGATGACCAGGTTCAGAGGGTAAACTCTGACCTGGTGGGGGGTAGGTATGCCCCCCAGGAAGTCCTGGGTTGCCAGGCAGTGGTCCAGTCTGTGGGTACAGACCCTGGACTGGAGGATCAGGTGCAGGGGGTAAACCCTGACCTGAAGGGGTGGGCGGTTTGCCCAATCACCCCCCCTGGTGTGACTTCAAGGGGTACTCTCCCTGAGGGGGGGGTGCAGAACCCTGAGAGTAGGGGCAGGGGAGAAAGAGCCTCACCCCTGGCCACAGTGCAATTTAAGGGTACAGACCCTGGATTGGAAGGCCAGGTTCAGGGTGTCCCCCCTGACCTGGAGGAAGGGGCTACTGCTAACAGTGCCCATCCCATGTTGTCCTCTGAGGGGGCCACTCCTAGTTGGGGGGTGCAGGACCCCAGAAGGGAGGGCAGGGGGAGGGAAGCCTCACCCCTGGCCCTGGTCCAACCTGAAGGTACAGACCCCAGGTTGGAGGACCAGTTGCAGGTTAACAACCCTGCACTGGTGGAAGAATTGTGCAGGACTGCTTCTACAAGCACCCTGACAGTTTTTGACTCTGGGGGTGCCGCTTCTGCAGGGAGGGTACTGAGCCCCAGAGGGGAGGACCAGGGTCAGGTTGTCATCCCTGACCTGGTGGAAGAGAGAGTGGTCAAAGGGTGCCAGGCACCTGGGGCTACCGCCCCCCACTCTCCGCAGTCACAGTGGTTGGAGAGGCCTGAGGTCGGGCTCTCATCCCTGACAGTTGTCCGGGGCCACCGTGGCTTGCTGTCCTGGTGGACAGAGTTGCCCCTGGGGGGGGACGAGAGTCACACCCCGGGGGTGGAGTGGGCAACACCACTGTGTTGGCCCTGGTGGTACTATCTGCCCATTGCAATTCATCTGTGAGCAAAGTAAAGTTAGGTGCTGCACAGATGGTGTCTGTAGATGTGGAGAAGGGTTCCCCCTGGGTTAGCTTAGTGGGCCCTGAGAGTATGGACAGAGGGATCCAACTGGAGTCAGGAAGGCGTAGAACTGGAACATGCCCCTGCTGTTGTGGGCCTGGGTCGTTGTTCTATCGCCCCAATCAGGGAAGTACATCAAGGTATTGATTGTTCTCCCCTGGCTTTAGGCTGGTAGGGGGTCGTGTTGGACTTTTGCTTATGCAGGGTCATCCCCAGTCTTTTTGCCTCCTGCCTCCTATTTTTTTCTGACCTGTCGCTGTTGGGTTTTGAACTCTGAGCACTTTCCCACTGCTAACCAGTGCTAAAGTGCATATGCTCTCTGTGTGAAATTGTATGTGATTGGTTTATCCATGATTGGCATATTTGATTTACTAGTAAGTCCCTAGTAAAGTGCACTAGAGGTGCCCAGGGCCTGTAAATCAAATGCTACTAGTGGGCCTGCAGCACTGGTTGTGCCACCCACATAAGTAGCTCTGTAATCATGTCTCAGACCTGCCACTGCAGTGTCTGTGTGTGTATTTTTACACTGTAAATTCGACTTGGCAAGTGTACCCACTTGCCAGGCCTAAACCTTCCCTTTTCTTACATGTAAGGCACCCCTAAGGTAGGCCCTAGGTAGCCCCAAGGGCAGGGTGCAGTGTATGGATAAGGTAGGACATATAGTAATGTGGTTTATATGTCCTGACAGTGAAATACTGCTAAATTCGTTTTTCACTGTTGCAAGAACTGTCTCTCTCATAGGATAATATGGGGGCTACCTTTAAATATGATTAAAGCGTAGATTCCCCTAGAGAGTAGATGGCCATGTGGAGTTTGGGGTCCCTGAGCTCACAATTTGAAAATACATCTTTTAGTAAAGTTGATTTTAAGATTGTGCGTTTGAAAATGCCACTTTTAGAAAGTGAGCATTTTCTTGCTTAAACCATTCTGTGACTCTGCCTTGTTTGTGGATTCCCTGTCTGGGTCAGTTTGACAGTTGGGTTGTTTTTCACCTCACACCAGACAGTGACACAAAGGGAGCTGGGGTGTAACCTGCATTTCCTGATTAGCCATCTCTGCTAGGAGGGAGGGGTGGAGTGGTCACTCTCATCTGAAAGGACTGTGCCTGCCTCTAACAATGCCGGCTCCAACCCCCTGGTGTGTGTCTGAGGCCTTGCCTGGGCAAGGCAGGATTTCACAAGTAGGTGTGAGTCCCCTTTGAAGAAAGGTGACTTCAAAGACTAAAATGGGTATAAGAAGGGCAACCAAATCTACAGACTTTAGAAACACTTCTGGAATCAAGAGGAACCTCTGCCTGGAGAAGAGCTGTTAGCTGAGGAGGAAGTGCTGCCCTGCCTGTGACTGTGCTTTGTGGAGCTTTCCTGCAGTGCTGCTTCTGCCAGAGTAAGAGGGCAAAGACTGGACTTTGTGTGCCTTCCATCTTGAGAAGAAATCTCCAAGGGCTTGATCTAGAGCTTGCCTCCTGTTGTTTGAAGTCTCAGGGACAGCAAAGACTTCTCTCTGCCAGCACCTGGAGCCTCTGGAGAGACTCCTACTCTGCCCTGTGGTGCCCATCCAGTTCCTGGGACCCTGAAAGGAGAAGCTGGCAGCCTAAAGACGAGAAAATCCACGCACAGAGCGCCGTGCGGGGAAAAGATCGACGCGAATCCGATCTGCGGCTGAAAAACGACGCGCCGCCAGCTCCGCAGCTGAGAAACGACGCTCGCCGGAAACGCGACCGAAGAATCGACGCACGGAGCAGGAGAAACGACGCGCAGCATCGCTGACGGAGGATGGGAGATCGCAACCTGCGCGGCGGGATCTTCAACTCATCGTGCGGCTGGATTTTTGACTCGAGTACCGCCGTGCGGAGTTATTTTCGACGCACACCCGCCCGTGCGGGGTTACTTTTGACGCACACCAGGTACATTTTCACTCTAGCAGCGCTAGTGTGTTTTTAAAACTACTTATAGACTCTTTTTGATTTTTAATTAATAACTTGACTTGTGTATGGTGGATTTTTGTCGTTTTGGTCTTGTTTTGTTTAGATAAATATTTCCTATTTTTCTAAACCTGTGTTGTGTCATTTTGTAGTGTTTTCATTGAGTTACTGTGTGTGTTGGTACAAATACTTTACGCCTAGCACTCTGAGGTTAAGCCTACTGCTCTGCCAAGCTACCAAGGGGGTAAGCAGAGGTTAGCTGAGGGTGATTCTCTCTTTCCCTGACTAGAGTGAGGGTCTTTGCTTGAACAGGGGGTAACCTGACTCTCAACCAAGGATCCCATTTCTAACAGCAACAAGGAGGTAAAAGAGGGCTTTTAGAAGCAACACCTATCCAGCGAACTCAAGACTGAAAAGCTTGGAAAATGAACAGTAATTTCTTGAGGGTAAGAATGGATTATTATCATGTATTTGTGAAAGCTGTATACCAGCATTTCAAGGCTTAGGGCCAATTTATATGTTGGCGGAAGAGAATTCTGTCTCAATGGCGACAGAGTTCTGTACCTGCCACCATTATAGTCCGCCCGTCTGATTTAGATTCGGGTAGGCTATAGGTTTGAGTATGGCTGAGACTACGTCTCCACTGTGGTCAAACCCCTCGGACAGCCCATCTGAGTAAGAGTCATTGAAGGCTTGGATGTATGTCAGCCTACCTAATTTATATGGGCAGGCATACAGCTGAATTTCAATGCCTGTCACTGCCAGCAAAAACTTGGCACCAAGGGGTATTAAAAAGTGCACAATGGCCTCCTTGCCATGGCAGGAAACTCCTATGGCAAGAGGGCATTTTTTTTATTTTCAAAAAGAAAATCTCAGCTTGGAATTTTCTTTTTGAAAAAAAAAAAAAAAACACACAGTAAGTTTGTTTTATGGCTCCGTCATGTTGATGGAGCCATCCGTCAAACTTAAAATGTAACAGTTATGCTGTTAATGCTGGAAATGTCCTTTGGGACAGCATATAAATCGGGCCCTTTGCCTTTTCAACTTTCCATAAAAAGTAAATAAAATAAAATAGGTGCATAAAAGTATAGTCTAAATCTAAATAGTGGTTAATTTTATTTTGCTAGTGCTGTCAGACCATTCCTAACATGCAGAACTATATGAAAATTAAATAATAAGTGAATGAAAGAAATGTTTCATCCTCACACTGGGGGTAAATAAAGAATGTGTTTTCAGTCAGTCCATTTAATTCGCAATATGCATGTGCATGTATCTAGCCTATGAGCCAGTATTTTGTTTTCTTGCAAGACAAAAATTTGAATCTCAAAAGGGCTCTTGAGAGGTTGACAAAATTGGTATCACTAAGTGGAACTCGTGTTATTTATAGTCCTACCAAATGGCAAAATATGTTATTGCAAGCACTACATAGAGCATGACTACTTATCACAAATTACAATAGAAATAGGCTACAAGACGTAGAAGAGCAAGTTTCAAAAAAACATTCATTAAGTGCTAAAGAGCACAGAAATATCACGGCTATGTACAAATAACCTACCTATTGCCGAATGACTCAGGGCTCTACGTCATGGAATATTGGTGATCATTCAGAATTAGTTTGTACGCATTAATAAAGCTCTCATTCTGAGTTCAGAGTTAATCCCAATTTGGCTAGTAGGTCACCAGCTGAATCAGAAAATGTTCTACCTGTACACAGGAAAACAGCGTAGAATACAGCGTAGAATACAGAAAAGACCAGCAGTAATTGCTCAGCTATTCCCCAATTCAGAGAGGAAATCTCAGAATTGGGTGGTCATACAACTTCTGGGAATTACCACTTACTGCTTTTCAGCATAGCCAGGTGGGGTATTTTCACAAGGAGTCTCATTAGTACCCTATTTAGGGCCTGATAAGATTTTTATACTGATGTATTTCATTGACTTTGAGATATATTTTTAACTTTTCTAACCAGCATCTATCTTCTGTTGAAAACTTTGTATCAAGTAGACTGAGACTGACCACCTTACCTGTGCCTTTCCGCAACCAGGCATGGCCTTTTCCAACCCGCTCTATTGCAACATTGCACTGAAGCTCCTAGCCTCTAACTCTTGCCTCTTTCTTTTGCCTGCTGCCTCTCTTTCTGCTTTCACTTTCTCTCTTGCTTTACTTTTCTCTCTCACCTCCTGAACCTTTTGCTTGTTTTCTCATATCACTCTTGCAATGTCACTCTTGCTTTCTTACTCAACAATGTGGCCTTTTTGCATCTTTTCCATTCACTCTTATGCTGTCACTCTTGCATTCCATTCCAGCTTTTGCCTTTTTGTCCCTCCTTTCATATCACTCGTGTTCTTACTTTCTTTGACCTATTTACCTCTTTTGCTCATTCGCAGCTGCTTTTTGCGATCTTTGGCATCTTCTTTCATGTTATTCATTTCAAGGTCTTTGCAAATTTCATCTCTCCTGCTCTTTTCTCCCACTCCTCTCAGTTCTCAGCAGCCTTCTCTTTTTACATGTTTCCCTCCTTTTGTGCTCTCCCCCTGTCTGCAGCCTTCCTGCCTTTTTCTTCATCCTGCACGCTTGCCTGCGTTCCTGCCACTTGCTCCAGCCTCACCTATCCCTGCACACTGCCTCCCGGATCTCCTCCCTCTTCCCATCCTACTTAAGCGCGGCTGCAATGTGGATGCACCGTTGGTGCGCCAAAGGTGATTCAAAGGCAAGCCCATGTGCGCTCATCCACGCCCCGCTTTACACATGCCCAGTGCAAGGACACTTGGCCTACCTCTCCTCCATCGCAATCTCAGACTCTAATCACCACTGACTTCCATGTCCTAAATACCAGACATCATTTAGATCACTGCTCCCCCACCTTCCCCTCCAACATTGAAGATGCATTCTCCCGAGCCAGTTGCTGCTTCTCCTGGGTGCCCCCTGCCTGTAACCCCCACCCACTCCCCTCCTATTGTCCCTGTGCTTACATCTGCATCCCACACAATACCACCATGCACAGCTCATACCTCACCCTGACTTGCCTACTTCTCAACACTCGTTTGGTCATCAGAGATGCCATGAAAGTATGGGGCCTCCTTCACGACCTCACTCCGTCCATCTCTTCCTGATCGAAAGATAGTTCACCCTGACTTTGGCCTCTGACATCAAAGTAACAACACACCCCGTTTTCAAGATTGCAAGATAGGACAGAATCTGCAAACTGGGAGGTGGAATAGCGCTTAACTATAAGGAATACATCTACTGCTCCATCACTTCTGCAAACACCAGTAGCCTCCAGCAACACCTGACCTTTAAGCTCCACATCTCTAGCAACACCACCCTCGTGGGGGGCCATGCTATACAGACACCCCAGCCCGAGACCCAACTCTGGAAACATCATCACAGACACTATCAACCCAATGGTGCTCGACCCCAGCTCCATAATCCTCCTTGGTGACCTCAGTGTCCAACTGGACAGCTACACCAACCAACACACCAACAACCTCCTAAAAGATCTAAAAACACTTCAATACACGCAGCCAGTGAAGGGCACTGCCAGACACCTACTTGAATCTGTCTTCACCTACTTCTCTGGCATCATGTCGGACAGGCCATCCTTCAGCCTGCACATCCCCCACGAACGCAGAACCACATCCTTCAAAGACGCTTGACCCAATTAAAACAGGATCCTGAGGAAACCTGGATCTTGGAGTCTAAACCTGCCACCCTCAACACCAAGACCTCTCCAGACTCACCATCAAATTAAACGCTTGAATCACCTCCGGTGCAGATTCTCCAAATGGCATTGCAAACAATTAGGATGCTGGTGGAGACACACCCACAATGAAAATGACAGAAGCATTACTTATCAGCCTATTGGCTTAACCATCAACAGCGTAGATCCACCAAATGTTCATCACTAAATGAATACATTGAGAACAGCTCCAAAATGCCAAATAACATTTTGACTTAGAAAAGGACTTCACCTCCATCGCCGCAGGCTCCACGACAGTCCCATGATCACAATGTCTCCACCTTGCTTTCTCAGTACTTGAGCACCATTTAAAAAACTTGGCTTCCCAACCAAATCTATTCACCCTCCCTGCCCTCCAGCTTGATGAGACAAACATTCTAGTAACCAAGATGATCTGTTGGCCCACCTTCACCTAGACATAGATTGCACCACCATGCAATCCATGATCTCAATATCTTTGCTCACACTTCATCTTCACAAGAGTACTTCTCCGTCTGTACTCAGCCCGATACTCAATGACTCCCTCACCAAAGCCACTTTCCCAGACAGTTGGAAATACGCCACCATACTATTTCTTCTCAAGAAACCCTCAGGAGACCCGAGGATGCTGGTAAACTACAGACCGATTTCCCTGCTCCCCTAAAAGTACTGGAACAACTCATAAACAAATTTCTGGCAGAGCCCCTCAACAACCACCACCTCTTGGACCACTCTCAAACTGGTGTCTGTACCAATCACAACACTGGAACTACTCTCACCGACGCCACAGATAACATTCACTTGATCTTGAACAGAGGAGATACAACATTGTCTGCTTCCCCATTTTCATCTAAAGCCTCTGCAAAACTGACATACAGTGACCCACCCTCTTATGGAACAGTTCCTTCCTCACAGGGTGCACCCATTCTATCTGCCTGGTGCCATACACCCTCATTGGCACAAAACTAATATGCACAGTACCCAAAAGATCCTCACTCAGCTTCACATTGTTCAAAGTCTACATGGCACCACTCAACAGAATTGTCCGCACACACACAGAATCCACATCATCTCATATGCCAACGACTGCCAGTTCTTCCTCGCCATCTTCAATGATGGCACCTCCAACACCTGGATGAATTTCACAACCTGCATGTCAGAAGCCGCCAACTGGGTCAAGACCAATTGCCTGAAGCTCAACTCCTTCAAACAGAGGTGGTACTCTTTGGAAAGGACACCTTGCTGTGGAGCTATGCCTGGTGGCCTGCTATATTAGGACCAATACTCAACCCATCTAACCAAGCCAGGAATCTTGGGATAAAAAAACAAAACAACTCTGAATGACCAGCCAGATCAACATGGTCGCCTCCTCCTGCTTTCTCACACTTAAGCTCCTCAGAAAAATCTTCAGATGGCTCCTGCTCAGCATTCATATAATGATCATATAACCCCCTGTCTCCAGCAAGCTAGCCTGCGGGAACACACTTTGGCCCTCATTATGCTGACCACCATATGTGGAGTCATTGGAGGACATCCGTCCATTTATGGGTGGAAGTCCCACTCTGAAGAGGCGGTTGCATCGTCAGCACCGCCACAGCAGCAAGACTCCACCTGCCCTGTTACAAGTCATAATACGGCTTGGTGGAGTCTTTCTGGCGTGGTGGTGCTGGCAGTGCAAAACCACCAGGACCCATCCCCTTCCAGACGACCAGCTCGCTGAGGCCTGCCGCCTCATTGGAGGTGCTCACCGCCGACCACGCTGGTGTGACCGCACCAGCGGGCCAGGCAGTGTTGTGGAGGTTTGGCTTCTGCCAAACCCCACAACTTGTGATGTGGCGGTCTTAACTGCAGGGTCCACGTCAGTAAGACTGCACGGCGAGTCTGGATTTCTGATGACTGCCAGCCTCAAAATGCTGCAGCCTGGCTAATGCTGAACTTCCACCCTGCACTCACATCTCCACACACTAAAAAGATCCTCACTGGCTCCCAGTTCACAAACGTTCATTCTTCAAGCTCCTCTGCAGACATACAAAGCCATAAACTACAGGAAAAGGGCCAGAAAGATGCCCTTTCTCAAACTGTGGTCTGTTCAAGGAACTTTGCCTGAGTTTCTCAATCTAAAAAATGTGAAGTGCTTTCCTGAGGTATCAGTTTGTGTTTGAATCATATATAAAGAATGCAATTACGAGTGAAGAATGCATTCCAATGTATTTGAACGCTTATTTTCAAGCACGTTCATCACTCTCTTCCTGCTATTTTTGTCACAGATTTTCTTCTCCTTACTGTTGTAATTTCCTTTGTATCTCTTGCTGTGAGTCTTTCCCTGGCTCTTTTCTCCTTCTACCTATTGTCAGGGAGAGATTGGTGCCTAGCTATTTACCTCTCCATTAATCTTCATCCTCACTAAAAACTGTCTTAACAAGACACTTGGCACGCTTTCCATGAACTACTTTGTGCAGGGTGGCACCAAGACTACGCAGCAATCAAGAAGGAATCTTAATAGACCTCCTCAACCTCCACTCCTTTTTGCATTGCAGCCCTGGCAACTTTTTAGCTCTGAGTGTGACATGGTCCATCTCAGGACCTAGCTGGAATGACATAATTATGCCATGAGAATGTGAATTGAAGTAGGCCTTGGTATCATGGTCTACACATATCCCAGTAGTTCTTTCACATTTCCAAGCATTTTTCTGGTTAAGTTAACTTTTAGATTCTCTGACAGTGTGTTTTGCTGTTCTCCCTGTACAGTTCAATTAAGATTGAGTAAGGTGGGGTATGTGATTGGTTGTCTTGCTGGATCGGCACATAACGGGGTGATTTTGGATGCAACTTTGGTGACTTTTCTATTTGCATTTATAAAGATGTTGGAAGATCCTGCCTTGGAGTATTCTTCTGAAAAAGCATTGTGTAATGTTCAATAGGGATTATTAATTTATATGACTCAATTTCATGAATTCACATCTGAAACCACTTTGGTTGAGAGATCTCAACTGACTCCTTTTAAACACAGTTGTGAAGGAAGAGGTTAAGGATGAAGTTGTTGTTAATTGATCCGAGACTACAAAGACATAGAAAAAAATGTAGTACCAAAGAGCCATCCAGGGTTTCTAGGGGAACTGTTGTCTTAAGAAGAACTCATGCAAGTTAGGGCATTTAGGGTTCCTTTGTCAGAAGCGCAAAAGGAACACTAACGAAAGGCTGACTTGTGGTGTACTGTGGTGATGGGAATTTTTCATTGTGCAGTATTACCTTATTATCACTTACATTCCTAGTTAATATACTGTTTTGGCTGATCACTTTTGATGTTACTCAGTCATTACTCAGTTTTGATTTCATCAGCTGTGATTTCATGTCATTGTGTGGTTGGCATTGTTCATGTTTTTTGTGCTCACATTTAAAATGACCCAAAATCAAATAGATCTAAAGAAATGGGAAGAGCTTCATCTTAAGTTCAATGAGATGAAAATGTCATGACACTTTCACTTTTGGTCATAGACAGGTTACAATCCTGTTTATTCTTATATGCATGAATATGTTTTTGCCTATCTTACTCGTTCACAACATGGTATTGAATGGGACGCATTAAAAGTGGTAATATGTGGACATGCATTTAAAAGAATATGTGGTTCCAGTGTGACCCCGCAATGGGAACTACATCCGTTGGAATCTGAAGTCTGTAGACTTGAATGCATTGTCCCAATGGACCTGACAGTAGTAGCCCCCTGACACAGGGAAGGATTGTGCACACCACAGCACTGGAGCGACTGGGTAAACTCGACTTCCAGGATTATCAGGCCAATAAACACACAGAGGGTGGTGACAAGGCGGGTAGACTCTTAGCCAGGCTGTTACACTCAGACTCCCCTAGGGTATCCATTACAGCAATCCGCGTTCAGACAGACATAATACTCAACACCCAAGAGACCATCAGCACAGCTTTCCGCACTTATTATACTAAATTATACGCAGCTCCACCTCCTATTGATGAACCTCAGACCTCCACATTTTTGGACGCTTTAATTTTACTACACGTTCAAGTATCACAACGGGAGGCTCTTGAGGCTCCCTTGTCTATAGATGAGATTACAGTAGCCATCAAACAGATGGTACATGGGAAAACTCCAGGAGCAGACAGCTGGCCGGTAGAGTTTTATGCAGCTTTCCAGCCTAAACTAGCCCCACACCTACTAAAGGCTTATGAGGACGCCTTTAATACAGTTGTACTCATTGGGAGGCAGTGCTGATAATAATGCCAAAGCCTCACTGAGTCACCTTGCTAATGGGGTCCTACCATCCCCTCTCCCTCTTGAATACTGACTATAACATTTCAGGAAAGATATTAGCTAACCGTGTGGGCCTGTCCATTGTACACCCAGATCAGAACAGGTTTCTATCAGGTAGAAATACATTCCTAAATTTGTGTTGCTTATTCATATTAATGGACTGGGTGCGGTCAACAGGTGTTAATCCTCTGGACATAGAGAAGATGTTAGACACCATGAGTTGGTATTAGGTAAGGGGCGTACTTTAAAGATTAGGCATGAGACTCCGGTTCCTTAAATGAATAGACCTGATTTACAACAAGCCCTTGGCACAGGTAAAGGCAGTGCATATAATTTCTGAGCCATTCATCATAGGTCGTCGCACCCAAAAGGGCAGCCTTTATCCCTGATAATATGAGCAATAGCAAGGAACCCCTTGCCTGTGCCTCTGAATGGGGGATTCAAGTTTGGGAATATTGGCACATTATCTCATTGTATGCAGATGATGCCTTAATTTACTTATGTAACAACGCCACAACACTCCCTCATCTTATGGCCCTATTGAAACAGTTCAGCTTAGCCTCAGGCCTGAAGGTGAACTGGAATAAATTGCAGATATTTCCAGTAACGGTCCTTATGACACCCCATCAAAATGAGCTTTAGAGTACTCCGCTCCCCTGGTCACTAGACTCCATTAAATACTTAGGAGTCCAGATACATCAGTCAGACAACGCCCTAATAGAGGGCAATATCGGCAGGGCTCTTAAAGGTGTGAGGCCCTCTCTGCTGTTTTGGCTGTCACTACCACTCACACCAGCAGGCAGGGTGACCATCTCTAAAATATGAATCCTTTCTAGATTGTTGTATTTCTTTTCTGCCCTTCTGCTGCCCGGTAGGATGTTCGCGGACCTGCGATCATGCTTATCAGCATTAATTTGGGGCAAGGGCAGGCGTTGAGTAGACCTTACTAAATGATATGCTCCCTTAGATCGTGGCGAACTGGGTGCCCCAGATTACGAGTATTATTATGCGGCATCCCAATAACAATGGCCTAAGCATTGGCTTGCCGCCATCAATGGAACTTGGGCAGAGGTTCAAGGGTGCACTCCAGCTCTTGATCTTACGTTGGCTACTTGGACTAAGTATTGCGGTGCTAGGCGGGGAGGACAAATGCTCTTATGCGCATAGATGGGACGTGTTGGGCCACATATGTAACAAAAAAAAACACTTCTATAACATTTGTACCCGAACTGTCCCTGTGGTCACTACTGGGATGCCGCGTATTACAAACGTATCCGAACGCTGCAGCCTGGCTTGCAGGTGCCCTGTTGGAATAGGGCGATTTGTTTACAGACAAGATCCTTAATATATTCGACTCCCCCTGACGGATGGTTATGGTATCCAAAAGCTTAATTTCTTATTTATGCCACCCTCTCAAGATACCTTTAAGTGACATGGTGGAAAACACATGCTGAACCCGAAACATCCCTTCTCCTACAAACACTATTGACACATGGTGGTGCCTGCAAAGCTGTTACTCACCTCCATAACTCTATGCACATGGCTAATGAGACCCCCCCTTCTAGCTCGTCGTACATATTGGGACACACTTTCAATGTTGCTGTGACAGATAAACAATGGGCTCAATGTCTTGAGGCCCCAAAATTGATCGCAACGAATGCCAGACTGAAGTACGCACAGTTCAATTATTTGCAACACACATAGCTCATACCAGACCGACTATCATGTATGTAACCTGGTGCCTCTGCTGCCTGCCCTCCTTGTCATAGCAGATTTTATACATATGGTGTGGCAATGCCCCCAGCTTATCGCCTACTGGGACGAAGTTGTGGCGGCGATCTTAGATGTTACAGGAGATCCTTTGGGCAGAACCTCCCACATGACTGCATGCAAACCGTTTTACACATTTATTGGCCTCCCTTGTGTACTAGCAAAAAGGAGACTAGCCATGTGCTGGAAGTCCTCTATGCCACCATGCATTTGTTTATGGCTTTCTGACCTGTGCATGGCTTTCTAGCAGAACAACATGCATAAAACACAGCCAGACCGGGTTGAACGATGTCAGATACATCTCCAGACCGGCACTCATATCTGGAGAAAGTGGCACCCAAGTCCCACACCGACCACCATAGTTCAAGGTTGACCTTCCCTGAAAACTAATATTACCTTTGCACTCCTCGATTTGTCTTCTCAATGCTCAGAGATAACAGGCTGCCGCTGTGTATGTTTGAGGTGGGTCACCTCAACGACCTGCACCTGTTCCCCCAACATGATTCACATTGTTATTTTCATCCTTCCCAACCTGGTAACCATGTTCCCACCACAAATATAATGTGTCCTCATGCCGTTAATAGCATTATTGCCTATAAATAGCGAGGGTTACTACAGTTGCTTCTTCCAGGGCCCTGCGCATTTACGTTATGGCCCTCATTATGATGTTGGCGGTAAATGGCGCTTACCGCCGTGCTGATGGCCGCCAACTTAGTGCAGCGCTGGCGAATATCTGTTCACCATATTATGACACACACACACCAAT
Organism: Pleurodeles waltl; assembly: GCF_031143425.1. Classification (NCBI taxonomy): domain Eukaryota; kingdom Metazoa; phylum Chordata; class Amphibia; order Caudata; family Salamandridae; genus Pleurodeles; species Pleurodeles waltl. The sequence goes on along the minus strand of NC_090450.1, from coordinate 737,199,448 downwards.
CCGACAGAATACAGCCACATACACAAATCCACTAGACCAAAGGTCTGTGATAAACTGGCGGTCCCAAAACCCACAGTGTTATGCCAACAGAACAACGCCCATCACATTATGACCCACGAATCACCATGGCGGACATTCAACAGCGGTAAACCATTGGCAGTGCACACCGTCGCACTCACAGTGGACACCCACAGACAAAACAACACCACATTGGACAATTGAAACAACACACACCTGACACCCATACACACACCACACCCACACCACTATAAAACACACACACACTACCCACAACCTTTTGCCAACAACAATTACTGCCAGGTGATTGACACAAACAGCACAGAGACAACTAGACACACACACACCACTCATACACCCCTCACGCTCTCCACATCACACACCCTACCACATTACTTAACACACTCTCACCAACACACATCACACAACACCCATGGCACCACAAAGGCACCCCGTTTCACTTAGGAGGAGTTAAGGATCATGGTGGAGGAAATCGTCAGGGTAGAGCCACAGGTGTTTGTAGCACAGGTGCAGCAGATATCAATAGCAAAGAAGATGGAGCTATAACGGAGAATCGTGGACAGTGTCAACGCCGTGGGACAGCATCCAGGAACAAGGGCCAACATTAGGAAGAGGTGGAACGACCTACGGGGGAAGGTACTTTCCATAGAAGCAAGAAACTAGCTCGCCATCCAGAGGACTGGCGGTGGACCCCCGCCTCCTCCCCCACAACTCACAGCATGAGAGAAGCAAGTCTTGGCAATACTGCATCCTGAGGGACTCGTCGGAGTTGGAGGAGGACTGGACACTGGTAAGTCTACTTTTAACAATTATCACCCCCCATACCTGCATGCCATCACACACCCTCACTCCCATCACTCCACCACATATCACACACTCCAACATCACATCTCACTAATCCCAATGCCAAGCCCTGCATGCTGTATCAATACTTGGACACCTCTCCCAGCCCTGCATGGACACTCATAACTAAAGCATGCTCAGCATAGGGAAACTAACATAACCACAAAACACCAACATACACAATCAAAAGCTGGCAGGGGAACAACAACCATAGAGGGGAAGATACAGAAGTACACATGTCAGACACCTGAAGCATAATACATCATTTGCATCCCCACAGGTACCCCAGCCAATGTCACTGGAGAGGAGGTGCCACCACTATCCAGTGCCCCAACAGAAGAGACCTACAGTGATGACAGTAACTCTGGACCTCAGGATCTGGACGATCTACCTGGTCCATCCGCGACTATTGGACAGCCGGTCACCCAAGTCCAGCCACTGATCACCACAGAGCCTCCCCCATCAGGATCCAACACTACGGCACAAACAGTGGGAGGATCTGAGACGCTGGGCACTGAAGACCGCGGAGGTCCAGCTGGGTATGCCCTCCCAATGAGGAAGGGGTGCTCATCTGACCCTAACCCCCCTGATGGTCTGCATACAGGCGGTGGCCTACCCTAAGCTGGATGGGTGCTTGAGGGCATCACAGCAACCACAAGGGGGTGAGTACAGAGGCTATCATTACAGCTTAATGCTGGTGGGGTGGTATCCGGGAGGTGGTTCTGTGTCAGTGGGTGCCCCTAGACCAGGCCAGACACAGCAGCATAGGTCCTCTGGTGGCAAAGGGTTTGAATGTGAAATACTGGTTACCTAGCTTGTTAGTATCACTTCTGGGCAGGGCTGCGCGAGTCCTAGGTATGCTGCATTTAGAGGTGTGTGCCCCTCCTCATTCTTTGGTGACTAGCCAGTTCACTGGTAGTGCCATGCATAGTGCATAGGCCTGTTCCCTGTGTGTGAGGTTGCTGTGTACGCCAATGGTGGAGTTGGTGCAGTCACTGACTCAGTGTATCCTTTGTCTCTCTCCCCCACTTCTTGTTTTGTCATCCTGTCTTTATGTGCATTAGCATCATCTGGCGGTGGAGCTGAGCCACCAGCGACAGAGGGAGCTGCATCCCACAGGACCCTGGAGGCAGAGTCCACTGATGCTGAGGGCACCAGTGGGACAGAGGGCAAGGGGAGCACCACGTGGAGACTGGAGGGGACAACACAGACTCTGATACCTTCTCCGATGGGAGCTCCCTGGTGGTGGCGGACACCTCTGTGACCACCCCAGCTCCAAGTACAACCGCCACCCCCGTACCAGCACCGCCCTCCCAGTAGCCCCTCAGCGCGTTGCCTGTGCCCGCTCACCCAAGAGGGTGGGCATCTCCTTTGCCCCAGGCACCTCAGGCCCTGCCCCAGTGAGCCTGCTGCCCTGAGTGAGGAGGCTATTGACCTCCTGAGATCCATCTCTGTAGGGCAATCAACCATTGTGGATGTCATCCAGGGGCTGGCATCCCAGATGCAGCAATGCAATGCATTCCTGGAGGGCCTTTACAGTGGATTGGTGGCCCAACAAAGATCGATTCAGGCTCTGGCCTCCTCTCTGATGGCAGCCATTGTCCCTGTTTCAGCCGTCCACCCTTCAGCTTCCACTTGCCAGTCCCTTACTCCTCAACCCCAACCCATCCCAAGCACAAAGCCAGACGAGCATGCACACAAGACAACACTCAAGAGTGGCACAGGCAAACTCAAGCACCACACTTCAACCCATAGGCACTCACACAAACACCATTCAGTTGCAGACATGACAACATCCACTGTCTCCACTGTCTCCCCCTCCTCCTCCACCTCCCACCCAGTTACGTCTACACTCACACCTGCATGCACTACATCAATATACACTACAAGCATCATCAACACACCAAGCAGAACACACACCTCCCTGGCAGACACCTCCATAACATCCATGCACCCGTCCCCTGTGTCCTCTCCCACTGTGTCTGCCCCTCTCCTAAAGGACACAAACGCAGGCACTCAGACACCCAACAGCCATCCACCTCACAACAGCATACAGCCCATGTACCTGCACCCAAATCCATCAGACATACACCTCCGACAACCACTCCCTCATCCTCCACTCCCAATACTCCTCCCTCCTCCCGCCCCAACATCCCTAAAAAGCTTTCGCTTTCAACGATTGACCTCTTCCCTACCCCTCCACCCCGTCCTGCACGTATGGGCAGGGTAGCAAGGACCCAGCCCAGCACCTCAGCCAAACAGTCCACTGGGCTAGTGGTGGCACCACTTACTAGTGGTGGTAGGGATTTAAGACCAACAATATTGAAGGGGAAGGAGTCTGCACCAGCTGAAAAGAAGGGGAAAGAGCCTGCACCAGCTGGAAAGAAGGGGAAGGAGCCTGCACCACCAGGCATGGGGGAAGGGCTCATCTGCCCCTGCCAGGAAGGGTAAGGGATCCACAACCCATGACCAGGAGGAGAGGAGGCAATCTACGCCAGCAGAAGCTGTCAGCCAAACACCATCACCACCACCAGCTGTCACAGGGCTCCCCCACCAGCCGTGGTGGTGCAGCCATCAGAGAGTGCAAGGGCTGACCAGGAGCCTCCCACAACCACCACCACAGTGCAGCCATCAGAGAGTGCAGGGGCTGACCAGGAGCCTCCCACAACCACCACCACAGTGCAGCCATCAAAGAGTGCAGGGGCTGACCAGGAGCCTCCCACAACCACCAACACAGTGCAGCCATCAGGGAGTGCAGGGGCTGACCAGGAGCCTCCTACATCCACCACCACAGTGCAGCCGTCACCGCCGGCGGATGCCATGTAGTCCGGCCTCCAGGGGCTACTGTGCGGCCTGCCCCATCCAGAACCAGTGGGGAAGATACCCAGTTGAGAGACTGTGGCCTTGCACTCCCCAGGACAAAGCCCAGGGCATGTTGTCCCCTCCAAAACCAGGGGGCAAGACACCCACTTGAGAGACTGTGGCCTTGCACTCCCCAGGACAAAGCACAGTTCATGTCGCCCCCTCCAGAACCAGTGGGAAAGACACCCACTTGAGAGACTGTGGCCTTGCACTCCCCCGGACAAAGCAATGGGCATGTTGCCCCCTCAAGACCCAGTAGGCAAGACACCCAACTTGATAGAATATGGCCTTGCACTCCCCAGGACAAAGCACAGGGCATGTTGTCCCCTCCAGAACCAGTGGGCATTTTTCCGCATCCGGCTGAGGTGCCTCCCCCTCCCCCTGAGGTGTCTGGCTAATTGACAACTGATGCCCCTGCAGCGTTCTATCCGGATTGGTGCAGGATTTGAGTGGGTCCCTGAACTGTGCCCTGTGGGCCCTTTGAACTACGGACTGGGCAGTGTCCCTTTTTTCATACAAGTGTACGCATCTTTTTCATGGCCAAATCGTATTTTTGATTTTATTGTTGGACTGATTACAATCACTTTCATCAATTCCTATTGTCCGTGCATTATTCTGCAGTTTGTCGGGGTCAAATTGTTTTTGTAATGCATCTGGTTGTGTACATGGTGTGTGTGTGTCGGGTGTGTGTTGTGCATATGTGTGTCACTCTCTTTTTCCTCCCACCCTCCCTTGTGTGCTAGGCGGCTGTACTCACCGTCGTCTTTGCTGGCGTTGGTGTTCCAGGTGGAGCATAATGTAGAAGATCATCGGGAATACTTGCAGTTCGGGTTCCATGTTGGCATGGTTCTTCCCTGTGTCTCCAATGGTGAGTCCTTTGGCTTTTGTGCTCTGTTTCCGCCAGGCTTTTGATGGCGTTGGTACTGCCCCGGAAAAGGTGGCGGATTGTAGTGTCATAATATGGTGGCTGTAGGCGGCTACCACCGTGGTGACTGTTGTTTCCGCCCTGGCAGTCGGTGTGGTACATTGGCTGTCTATGGGAGTTATCACCGCCATGGTCATAATTTGGCGGTAGTTACCGCCAGCCTGTTGGCAGTATTACCGCCACTTTATCACCCACCGCCAGGGTCATAATGAGGGCCTTTGTCATTATACATTGCCTCATGTTGATGATGTATGCTAATTTTTCTACCTATGTTTATTCATTAATACAAGGAATAATGGCCCTCATTACAACATTGGTGGTAAAAGCCACTTACCGCCGTGCAGAAGACCGCTAACACACAGCAGCGGCAGCGGAATTCCGCCACAGTCATTATGACCCACAGCTCTGAATCCGCCAAAATTGAGACACCCACACACGTCTGCCACACCAAAGGTCAGTGATAAACTGGCGAAAACAAAACCTCCACTGTCACGCCAATAGAAATATGCCCACACTATCACGACCCACGAATCCACGCGGCAGTCTTTCAACCGCGGTATTCCATTGGCGGTACACACTGCTGCGCTCAAAATACACACACATTTACAAAACACTACCACATTGGACAAATCCAAATACCCACACCTGATACACATACACACACCACTCTCACACACCCAATACAATATAAAACACACACCCACATCACCCACAAACCCCTACGACCAAAACCCTGAAAGAAGGACAGAGAGAGACAACACAAACTACAACCAAGCATCCACAGGCACACAATACCATCACCCACATAACTTCCACGCACCTCACACAACACACCACTAAATATCATCCCACTTATCACAACACACACCACCCCACACATCACCCACACCACCCCACGGCACAGCAAAGACACCCCGGTTCTCTGAGGAGGAGCTCAGGGTCATGGTGGAGGAAATCGTCCGGGTAGAGCCACAGCTGTTCGGTTCACAGGTGCACTACACCTCCATATCTAGGAAGATGGAGCTATGGCGAAGAATAGTGGACAGGGTCAACGCAGTGGGACAGCACCCAAGAAATAGGGATGACATCAGGAAGAGGTGGAATGACCTACGGGGGAAGGTGCGTTCTGTGGTATCAAGACACCACCTTGCGGTTCAGAGGACTGGTGGCGGACCCCCACTTCCTCCCCCACAACTAACAACATGGGAGGAGCAAGTCTTGGCTATTCTGCATCCTGAGGACCTTGCAGGAGTAGATGGAGGAATGGACTCTGGTGAGGCAATTCTTTACTACTATATCCCCCACCCTACCTGCATGCCATCACATACCCCCACCTTCGCCCTCACCCCCATCACTCCAACTCCTCACAAATGTCCCAATATCACAAACCACACATCCCAACACCAAGCCCTGCATGCAACAACAAAGCATGGACACCCATCACCAGAGCATGGCCACTGCACATACCCATAAACCCCCCTAAACCATCATCACACGAGGTCCCACAAAGGAATGCAAGCTCTGGGGTACACGGTCACCCACCCATTGCACACCATGGCACACACAGATGCAATACTCATGCTTTTATACCCCTGCAGGACCCCTACCCAACGTCACCACACAGGAGGGTCCAGACATGTCCACACCACCAACAGAAGAGACCCACAGTGATGACAGCAGCTCTGTCCAACTGGAGCTAGATGACCAGCCCAGCCTATCTGGGACCTCAGGACAGTCCGTTCCCCACCACAGAGCTTCCCCCCTCTGGAAACACCAGCACAGCACCCACCCAGCGGGCCCATACCTCTGTCCCCAGGACACGTCAATCAGCAGTGTGTCCACCACTACAGGGAACCCAGGCCCCACCACCCCAACAACAACAGGGACCTGGGGGCAGTGGGCACACGGTCCACGGGACAGAGGCCCAGGGAAACAGGGGAACTGGGAGGGCTGCTGTACCACAGGGGGAGGACAGGCCCAGGGAACCCACTCTCCACGAGGCCCTCTCCAACATCATGGGAACGTACCATCATTCCCAGGAGACGATGGCAACAGTACTGGCCAAGTTTCAGGAGACCCAGCGGCTGCAGGAGGAACAGTATTTGGGCTTCAGGGAGGAACTCAGATCCATTAATTCGACCCTGGGCACCATCGTAGGGGTGCTGAAGGAAGTCCTCAACACCAGGAGGGACACTGTGGCACAACAAGGGGCCCCTGACACTAGCATGGGCAATGACCTGCCCACCACCTCCGCCGGAGCTAGTGGACAGGAGGCACCGCCACAGGACCACCACACCAGAACCCCACCCCCTGCAGAGGGAGAACCACCCCGCAAACGGTCCCTGAGATCCAGGACAAAGACAGAGAACGATGCCAAGACCCCTGCCAAGAAATGAGACCGCCCTGAATGTCGTCCTTTTGTCCCACCTTGTCTCTCTGTCCATCCTCAAACTGCCCCAGCTCCACTTCCTATGCCCCTTTGGACAATGCACCTGTGAGACTCATAGACTGGACTCTGCCATGGACATTCCTCCACCATCACCCCTCACCATTTTACAACCCCCTCCAATATTGAGCACCTAAATAAACACCCTTAAAGCACAAAACAATCTGGAGTCTGTCTGTGATTTCGAAATAGTGTATTAGCAATTACAGTGACAAAATGCTCTTTCAATTGCAATGTCAACATACCTATGTCACACAGCTCTAGTCCATGAGGAAACAAAGCAGATGTCACACAGTGGGACCCACATCTGTGAAATCGTAAGGGAAAGTGACAACTCAGTGACCAAAAACTGGGTGAAAAGGACAGACAGTAGAGAGGTAGTAGTGTTAAAGTACATGTAGTAGGCAGGTTTGTATTCTTACCTGTGTCTCAATGGAAGTATTGCAGGATCACAGAGTCCCTGTTGTTGACGTCCTCTTCTTCTGCTTCCTCGTCTTCGCTGTCCAGAGGCTCCACAGCTGCCACAACACCTCCATCTGGACCATCCTTCTGCAGGAAAAGGCACCTGTTGTTGCAAAGCTAAGTTGTGAAGCATACAGCAGGCCACAATGATCTGGCACACCTTCTTTGGTGAGTAGAATAGGGAACCACCTGTCATATGGAGGCACCTGAACCTGGCCTTCAGGAGGCCGAAGGTCCTTTCTGTAATCCTCATAGTTCTCCCATGGGCCTCATTGTAGCATTCCTCTGCCCTTGTCCTGGGATTCCTCACTGGGGTCAGTAGCCATGACAGGTTGGGGTAACCTGAGTCACCTGTAAATGGCGAGGGACAACTGTTAGACACACACTAACCTGTAGGAATATCCCCAGACCCAGACAACTATTCCCAACGATTTGGTTCCAGGTGCTCACCTAATAGCCACACACGGTGCCTCTGGAGTTGCCCCATCACATAAGGGATGCTGCTATTCCGCAGGATGTAGGCGTCATGCACTGAGCCAGGGAATTTGGCATTAACATGGGAGATGTACTGGTCGGCCAAACACACCATCTGCCCATTCATCGAATGGTAACTCTTCCGGTTTCTGTACACCTGTTCACTCCTGCGGGGGGACCAAGGCCACATGTGTCCCATCAATGGCACCTATGATGTTGGGGATATGTCCAAGGGCATAGAAGTCACCTTTCATTGTAGGCAAATCCTCCACCTGAGTGAACACGATGTAGCTCCGCATGTGTTTCAGCAGGGCAGACAACACTCTGGACAACACGTTGAGAAAACATAGGCTGGGACATCCCTGATGCTATGGCCACTGTTGTTTGAAAAGACCCACTTGCAAGGAAATGGAGTACTGACAGCACCTGCACTTGAGGGGGGATTCCTGTGGGATGGCGGATAGCTGACATCAGGTCTGGCTCCAACTGGGCACACAGTTCCAGGATTGTGGCACGATCAAGCCTGTAGGTGATGATTACAGGTCTTTCCTCCATTGTCGACAGGTCCACCAGCAGCCTGTACACCAGAGGATGCCGCCATCTCCTCACATGTCCCAACGGACGGTGCCTATGAAGGACAACAGCGAGCACAGAGTCACCAACTCAGAGGTACGTAAACACAGCTTACTCAGAAAACTATTCATAACATGAATTTTGCCTGTATGAGTGTTGAGCCAAGGCCTAGGTATGTGTGACGCAGTTATAAATCAAGCCATGTGGGCCCCTGAAATGGCAGCTGCCTGACCTGTAAAGTGGGACAATGGGATGTGAGGTAACTGCGCTGGCGTTGTACACCGTCGCAATAGGCGGTAGAAGTCCGTGGCGCAATTCTGCATTGGTTAACATTGGACCCTATGGGTCCCAGGAGCCAATGACGATGTACGCCGGCGGTGACGGTACGCACCACCGCGGACGTGACCGCCATTTTCTATCTGTTCAATCACTCGATAACTGATCTTCTACAGGAGAGGACCTACACTGCAAGTGCTGCTGTGACCTCAGTCTGGAAGAGACAATGGCTCGTGCTTCTGGGGAAAGGGCCTCTGCCTTCACTACGGAGGAGTTGGAGAAACTCATGGATGGGGTCCTCCCCCAGTACACGCTACTCTACGGTCCTCTAGAAAAACAGGTAAGTACACTGTGAGCATGCTGTATGGGCAATGCCTGTGTGGAGTGGGGTGGATGAAAGATAGGGGGGGGGGAGAATGATGCATGCATGAAACGACGGTGAGTGCATGTGCCACATGGCAAGGATAGGGATGCGGGCCAATGACTGTGACGGTGCAGTTGGTAATAACTTCTCTTTTTCCCCTGTACAATTCCTGTAGGTCAGCGCCCACCAGAAGAAGGATATTTGGCATGCCATCGCCAAGGATGTCCGCACCCTGGGGGTCTATCACAGACAGAGCGCCCACTGCCGGAAAAGATGGGAGGACATTCGCCGCTGGAGCAAGAAGACGGCGGAAGCCCAGCTGGGGATGGCCTCCCAACGTGGGAGGGGTGCCCATCGCACCATGACCCCCCTGATGTTCAGGATCCTGGCGGTGGCGTACCCAGAGTTGGATGGGCGCTTGAGGGCATCACAGCAGCAACAAGGGGGTGAGTACACTCTCATTCTGCTGATTCAGCACGCAGTGGAGATGTCTGGGTGGGGGAGGTGGGCTGTGGGTTTCCCTAGGCCAGGGCGTGTGTGCTAGTTAAGTCCCCTTTTTCACTCAGACCCTGTGGCACCTTCCCCACCTGGGTACAGTGCCAACTACACCTAGTCCGGCTCCTGTGACATCCATGTGTGCAGATATTGGCCCTAGCCTTGTAGGCCATTTACCAGGCATTGAATAGTGGACCCCAAGTGCGCGGCGTAGTGCAGGGGGATTCTGTGTCTGCCGTGTCCGCCAACGCCAACTGTAGCGGTAATGCATGCACTCAACATGTCTTTCTTCTGTCTCCCCACTCCCATTTTTGTGGTCTCCCTGTACATGTGTGCATTAGCATAATCAGGCAGAGGAGCAGTGGCACCGGAGCTGGAGGGAGCTGCATCCCACATGGCCCTGGAGGGCGACACTGCGGAGTCTGATTTCACCAGTGGGACGGAGGGCGAGGGGAGCTCCACGGCGGGGACAGGAGCTGACACCAGCGATACGGACTCGTCCTCTGATGGGAGCTCCCTTGTGGTGGCGGCCCCATCTGTGCCACCCCGTATCTACAGGTACAGCCGCCACTCCCCCTCCAGCACTGCCCTCCCAGCAGCCCCTCAGCCTTTGCCCCGTGCTCGCTCACCCAGGAGGGTGGGCATCTCGTTTGCCCCAGGCACCTCAGCCTCTGCCCCAGTCACCCCTGCTGCCCTCAGTGAGGAGGCCATTGACCTCCGCAGGTCCCTCACTGTTGGGCAGTCTACCATTTTGAATGCCATCCACGGTGTAGAGAGACAGTTGCAACAAACCAATGCATTCCTGGAGGGCATTCATTCTGGTCAGATAACCCTTCAGCGAGCTTTTCAGACTCTGGCCTCAGCACTGATGGCAGCCATTGTCCCTGTCTCTAGCCTCCCCCCTCCAACTTCCTCCACCCAGACCCAATCACCTGTACCTCAGCCTATCCCAAGCACACCATCAGACCAGCATGCATACACCTCAACATACAAGGGAAGCTCTGGCAAACGTAAGCACCACACATCACACAGGCACTCACGCAAGCATCACACACATGCAGACATAGCAACATCCACTGCCTCCACTGTGTCCCCCTCCTCCTCGTCTCCCTCCTCCCTCCCAGTCTCGTCTTCACTCACACCTGCATGCACTACATCTACAGCCACTACATCCATCACCAGCACACCCACCACCACACCCTGTCTCACATGCAGTCACCACCCCCACTACCATTCACACATCCCCTGTGTCCTCTCCCAGTGTGTCTGTGATGCCACCTCCCAAGGTACACAAACGCAGGCACACACTGACCCAACAGCCATCCACCTCATGACAGCCTCCAGCGCTTGCACCTTCACCCAAAGTCACCAAACATACACCTCCAACAACCACTACCATTCACACATCCCCTGTGTCCTCTCCCAGTGTGTCTGTGATGCCACCTCCCAAGGTACACAAACGCAGGCACACACTGACCCAACAGCCATCCACCTCATGACAGCCTCCAGCGCTTGCACCTTCACCCAAAGTCACCAAACATACACCTCCAACAACCACAACCTCTTCCTCCACTCCCAAACCCCCTCCATCTACCCGTCCCTGTGTTCCTAAGAAACTTTTCCTGCCCAGCCTTGACCTCTTTCCCTCACCTCCCGCACCCCGTCAGTCTCCTAGGGCCCGACTCTCCAGGTCCCAACCTAGCACCTCAGCCACAACATCTCCGGGACCAGTGGTGCCAGTAGTCACCGGATTCTGGAGTGCACCAGGCAGCAGGGCAGCCAGTGTGGCAAGGAGCCACAGCATGGACAGTCCCCCACCTGTCAAGCATCAAAAGTTGGCCAGTGCCTGGCGGGAGAGGGGGAAGACAACAGCCAGCAAAGCCGCTCCCAGGGGCACAGGTGGGAGTGTGGAGTCAGCAGCGACACCTTCCAAGGTGGGGAAGGGGCACAAGAAACCTGGAAAGTCTGGGAATATCACCACGGTGGAGAAAACCGCCAGCAGCCCCGCTGGCCCAGACAGGACCGCCAGCAGCAGCCCCGCTGGTCCAGACAGGACCGCCAGCAGCGGCCCCGCTGGCCGAGAGAGGACTGCCAGCATCAGCCCCGCTGCCCAGGAGGCGACTGCCAGCAGCCCCTCTGGCCCAGAGAGGACCGCCAGCAGCAGCCCCGCTGGCCCAGAGAAGACCGCCAGCATCAGCCCCGCTGCCCAGGAGGCAACCGCCAGCAGCCCCGCTGGCCCAGAAGGCAACCGCCAGCAGCAGCCCCGCTGGCCCAGACAGTACCACCAGCAGCTGAAGCGCTGCCAAAGACAGGACCGCCACAAGCACCGCTGCCAAAGACAGGACCGCCACAAGCACCTCAGGCCCATGAGCGCCAAATGCACTGACGCTACTGAGGCCGCCACGAGCAGGATGAAGGACTCTGGGCACCAAGCCCCCTCCAGAACCAGTGGAGTATCACATCCACTACCTCTGTCCTTGGCAGGATGAAGCACTCTGGGCACCAAGCCCCCTCCAGAACCAGTGGAGACTGTTATCAACTTGAGTGACTGTTGCTTTGCACTCCCCAGGATTGAGCAGTGGGCAAACCAGCCACTGTAGAGACTTGAGAGACTGTGGCTTTGCACTCCCCAGGATTGGACAGTGGGCAAACCACCCACTGAAGAGACTTGAGAGACTGTGGCTTTGCACTCCCTAGGATTGATCATTGGGCAAACCACCCACTGGAGAGACTTGAGAGACTGTGGCTTTGCACTCCCCAAGATTGATCAGTGGGCAAACCAGCCACTGTAGAGACTTGAGAGACTGTGGCTTTTCACTCCCCAGGATTGGACAGTGGGCAAACCAGCCACTGTAGAGACTTGAGAGACTGTGGCTTTGCACTCCCCAGGATTGAACAGTGGGCAAACCACCCACTGTAGAGACTTGAGAGGCTGTGGCTTTGCACTCCCCAAGATTGAACAGTGGGCATGGGGCCCCCTCGTGGATTTGGCGTTGTGCACTCAACCGGCTGAGGTGCCCCCCCTTTCCCTTCCCCCTGAGGTGCCTGTTTTATTTCTATCTGATGCCCCTGCAGTGTTCTCTCCGTCACGATCGGGTATCTTGAGTGGGCCTCTCCCATGCAGTGTGGGCCCAGTGGTCCACGGACTTTTACGGGTGGAATACCCTGGACTAATATTCTTGGTGTATATATTTGTAAATATTGTATGTATATTATTTGACTACTGAATTTTAATATATACTACAATCGTTCAGCTCAGGGGGGCCAGGGGGTGTAACTGTAATGTATCATGCTGTCTTGGTGTGTGTGTTGTAGTGGGTGGGGGTGGGGGTGTTGCGTGTTGCGTGTGTGTGTCACTGTTTTTCCCTCCCCCCTCCCCTGTGTCGTAGGTGCAGTACTCACCGTGGTCTTCGCCGCCGGCGTTCGTGCTCCTGGTAGAGGAGCAAGAAGATAAAGGCTGGTAAAATGTGGAGCTCTGGTTCCATGGCATCCCGGTTCCTCATGGGGTGTGCAGAGGTGAGCGTTTTCCCTTCGGAGTCCTGTTTCTGCTGTGTTTTTGTTCGCGGTTAATCCGCTCTGGAAAAGGTGGCGGATTGGTAGGTTGTGATACTGTGGGCGGTACATTGTCTCCCACCTGTCTGTTGGCGGTGACGGCCGCGCCGCTTGTTTGCACCGCCGTGGCGGCCGAAGTGTTAAAGTGGCTGTCTTTGTTGGCGGTTTCCCCACGGTCGTAATTCCATTTTTTTTACCGCCGGCCTGGTGCCGGTTTTATCGCCGCTTTAACTCCGACCGCCAGGGTTGTAATGACCACCAATATCCTGTATTCTAGCCTATTGATAGAGTACCACAAGCAATACTTGGTCACCACAAACCCTGTCTTGTTTAGTTTGTTAAAACAATAAAAATAATCATTAAAAGAAATGTGGAAAACGCTGTGAATGCAGATTCTAATAATTCTAGTGGCCCTACTTATTAACAGCCCTTTCCATATTGTTGTTTCTTCAGGGTTTCCAATCTAAAATCAAGTGGTGTATTTTCATGTACTGTCAGTTCCTGTTTGAAACATACACAAATGAGGCAATGAGTGGTGAATGTACTTCAACACATTTCCTCCCTTACTTTTGGTACATTAATTGCCCTGTTTCTACTATTTCTGGCTCTAATTCTGCTGCTTACAATTGGATTCTTCTACGAATCTCCTTTTTGGTGTATTTGTCCGGCTCTTACTTGACGTCAGGAAGAGACTCATGTCCTGCTATTCACTTCTACATCAAGCTTCATTTTTAATCATCAATATCGGTATAGGTGGGTTACCTGATCAGTTGTCTTACTGAATCTGCACTTGCCTAGACGAACTTGGATCCCTCTTTGGAGACTTTTCTCCTTGCATCTAAGATGTCTGAGTATCATGGCCTGGGATATTCAGCTGAGGGGCCATTGTGCAATATCTTGCAAGGAGGAATACATGTATTGACTTATATGACTCGATTTTGTCAATTACAAAGGCACTGTTAATGGATAACTGATTAGAAGAAAGACAAAAAAGAAGGACCTTCTGAGGACGTTTTTAAATGTATTCACAGTTCCTTCATCTGCTCGATCACAGTCTCTAGTGTGGAGTGTTGGGACAGTTAGTGGTCCTTTGACAAAAGAGGAAAAGAAATTCTGATGAAAGGCTGTTTTGCACCTATCTTGTGACGATGAACTTTTTTTTTCTCAGTGTTATTTTTCTATTACTTATATTTCAGGTTGAAATAATTGTTTGGCTGATGCTCCTGACTTATCACTCAGCTTTGATCAGCTCGCGATTCCATCACTTTGTGTGGTCGTTGTTCAGTCTTTTTTAGACAGAGTTAAGATGGCTCTCTGACAAGTCAATCAATAGGGATTGGAAAATCTGTAACATAATACTCATTTAGTTCACAACCTGAGTTGCATTTCAACCAGCAAGTTATTGGTATTCCGACTAAAGAACTACTGTTTATGTTATGAAAATGTGTCATCATTCTGATCAGAGAGGATCTAATACTATGCTGGATATAGTTTTACAATATTTTTGGTGGACAAATGTCACTCTAATGTTCAAGAATATGACCTTGCCTGTCAAATTTATGTCCAATTTAAAATGTGCTCTTTGGATACTTACAGCTCTTATCTGTGGGTCCTGAAGCTTGGAATATGATGTCAACAGCTTGGTCTATTTTTCTCTTTGACCAAGTTATCAATTGTAGAAAAATAAACGTAACAGAACTTCTCAGCGCCCAGGTATTTTGCCTGGATAGGAACAAAACTTGAATTGGTACAGGTAATATTCCAGAAATGGATGTACTCCCTTTCAAACTAATTTCAATGTGAACTTTTTATTCTGAACATCATTTCAGTCTCTCTAAGTACTTTAAATTCTTGGAAGCAAAATATGAACTAGCGTTAAGCTTGGAATTAGAACAAAAGTAAGCTTGGGCTATTCAAAATGACATCAAGGTGCAAACCTTTCAAGAATAATTTGGAAGAGATGTGACTAGTTGAAGGAAAACATGTAAACTTGCCCTTGACTCTTACAACAACTTGGCACCCAACAAATACTTGGTTAATAAGTTGCACCACTGAAATATAGAATCACTACCTATAACATAGATCTATGTATTTGCCCTATAATGGAATTATGGTTAGCTGGAAACTGCGGAAAACGGAAGTGGCTTCTATTTGTGAGGGCAAACATTTGTTCTTGCAAATCTGCACTAGCATTCTCTCTTAAGGGAAAAACTAAATTGGTGTGTGAAAACTAAAGGTGTCTACATTTGTGACAAAGTCTGTTGTAAAACTCTCAGCAACTGCAATTTGAATATTTGTAATATTTGGAATAATGATCCATAATTGTAATCAGTTACATTTTCATACATAAGTGTGTTTTCCTTTAACAAATGTGTTTAAAGCAAGTCAATTTTAGAACATGTATTGGCTTTATTTAATTAAATCTTTTTATTCTGTATAGTTTTTTAGTAGTACAATAAGTAATTTGATTCAGTGTGAATACTGTGTATACAACAGGGTTTACTCAAAAAGGTCAATTAGTAGAATTACTTGTGTAAATTTACTATTGCACCCAGTAGTAACTTTAAATTGTTTTTCTATACTCCAATTTTGAGTGTAAATGTACTACTAGGAGCAGACTTACATGTCTACACTCTCAAAAGTGGGGGTGAGCCTACTACAATAGGATTTATGAGAGTAAAGTTACTATTTTTCCCGTTACTTTACCATTGGAAATTACCACCTCCAGGGCCTGAGATAACCCTATGTGAAAGTATAGCGAAAAATACTAAAATCTAATAATTAATAAAAAATAAATATTTTAATGATCTCCAACCAAAAAGTAAAACGTTAAAACATTAACTCAAAGTGAATGTTTAACAAGTATTTAAATAAAATATATTAATTTTATTTATGATTATAGTTATTTCAAACAATTAAAAGAAATGCCAAACACACTATCATTTTTATATGTATTATTTTAATCCATGTTATCTGTTTAATCAATTTAAATTCATGTAATTAAAAAAAAAAAAACGTTTTATTTAATTAGTTCTAAACATTTCTAATATTGTAATATTAATTTATTGAAAAATACATTTTAAATTGAATATAACTTTCAACATTTAAAAAACCAGATAGATACATGTAATTTAAGATAAATTGTTTTATTTAACATTATTTCCTATGGGATGCTATGTCCCTGGTGCCATTGTTTCTATGGAGGGTGTTGCAGTACCTGTAAGGGGCCCATGTGTGATGCTGGACTTACTCCAAGTTTGGGGAGGAGTACAGGTATGACTGTTTTGGTTCCCTTTTTGGCTGCAGTAACTTTAGAAATTCAGTTTGTGAATGGCAATAGGCTTACTCATTTGTGGCTGTGTGCTTGCATTTCCTCCCCTAAACCCTCCCTTACGCTCGCTAAGACCTTCCTTGGTCCCACTTACCCTCCAATTTAGTAGTAAGTATTCCCCATTTTCCATCCACTCCCCCCTCGTTCCTTTCAAATTTACTAAAAAGTGTACCTACAAGTGCAGAAATCTCCACACATGTGGCAGAGACCTCTGCGTAAACAAAATAGGAGAGGAGGAGGCAGAGGTCTCCACACATAGGTTTATAAATACCATTTTGTAGTGTGTGAGTATACACTCACTAAACAGGAAATTGTTCTTTCTCTGCACACCACACTATGTATAAGTTAAAAGGCATAGTTAATGTGGTTAAAGTGTTTATTTCCAAATGACAAGCCAGTTCAACTATTTATAAATGTATTTATAGTGTAAGTAGATTATATATGCATGTTACATTTGGTGAATGTGCTGCAAACAATTTTGAGAAATGTATGCTTCACTGTGTTGCTTCAAGGAACATGATAGAATAAGATTAAAAAATGACATAAAATATTTTTCTCAAGTTTGAAAACTCTCATAATTTTTCCATGCTTCATATACATAAACGTGTCAAAACACATTTGTATCCCAGGGGCATTAAAAAATTGTGATGTTTAGGGAAAGATCTCAAACTTACAGCCAAAAATGAATTTCAAATTTCCTTTGCAACATCTCACTAAGCGTTAATCTTAGAAACTCTATTGCACCATTACATTTGTGCCTATGTATAACAGAAATAAGGGGTCTTCCTCTAATTTTTTTGCCTTAATCCTCCATTTTTGCTGATCTTGTTGTTGTTGGCCTTAGGGGTCTGTGCACTTACCACTGCTAACCAGTGCTAAAGTGGTTGCACTGTCTCTCTCCTTTAAACATGGTAAAACATGGTAAAATTAAATGAAACCCAATTGACAAATTTGACCCTTAGAAGTGGACTTGAAGGAGCTCTGCCAGTCCAGCTGTGGTCCCAGCAGAACCGATGTAGCACAGCCAGGGGCGGCTCATTCATAAGAGTGGAGGAGCATTGCCCCCCCCAACAGCAACCGCTGCAAATCCTTTCACAAAGAAAGGGGCAGGCATTGGGGGTGACAAGCAGAGGGGAGTGCACTGTGCAGTCCCCTCACAGCGCATGTGTTTGGCTTGCCGCCTCGGGCTGGCCAAACACACATGTGCACAGGGCTCTCTCTAGCTCAGCAATACAGTTGCACTCCCAGCCAATCATGACACTGCTTTGAGCAGCATCAGGATCGGACACAGGGCAGGCTGGGAGCCTGTGCCTGCTTGCAGCAGAGGAGCAAAGGAGCATCGTGGTGCGATAGCGGAGGTAAGGTTTTTTTAATTTTATTTTTTAGATGTTAATTTATACTACCCTGAGCACAGCCCCACCCCACCCTCAGGAATCCCCGTGAGTCGCGACTGAGCACAACACATTACCTCCCAAAACTCTACATCTGAACCGCTGCTGCGTGATGCAGCCTCAATATAGGTCTTCGCATCTTAAGCCCTTCATTGAATGCAACCTTAATGACAACGCAGGACTCCACATTGCAAGCCCTGCATCTTCTTCAAAACCAGCCTTGCGCAATGCACCTTCGACGCAGGACTTCGCACTGCAAGTCCCTCGTTGATGGCATCTTCAAAGAAAGAGCACGGCCTTCCATCGCCACCTCACAGCATCCTGGAACCACTGTTAAGCGGCGCATCTCCACACCAGGACCTTGCATCGCCTCAGCTGTGTGATGCATCCTCAACATGGGACCTCACAACGCTCCACACATAGGATTTAGAAAGTACTCTTTTTCAGTGGGCCTAACTTCCCTGTATCCACCTTGCACTCTATCGTGGTTAGCCTGAACTTGTGACTTTGTCCCGGGCCAGCATGACCAGATAACCACTGTTGGAGTTTTGTGCTTTTAGGCACTATTTTCACTTAAACCTTTAAATCTGCATATCTCTGGTTCTACTAATTGGATTTTTTGGTTTGGTCTCAAATAATTTATTACAATTTACTCTATTTTTCTGAATTGGTGTGGAAATCTTCGTATCTTGTGTTTTCATTTTATTACTGTTTAAGGTGCAGCTTGACTGCTTTTGTGCCATGCTACCAGAGGGTCAAGCACAGGTTAATTTGGGGTTGCTGGTGTTTCAGCCTGAGAGAGGTTGTGGTTCCGGCTTGAGTAGGGCTTCACCCCTCTCAACCAGTAACCTAACTTCCAACAAGAGGAATGTGTGTATTATGGTGCAATAGTGTAATATGGGGATTTGCTGCATAATACGCTTGACAATCAAGGCAATTGGTTTGTGAATGTCAGTAGAACTCTGCAACATCTTGTCTGATCATGCTTTTATATTAAATATTTATGTTTTTAAATTGTAAATGTGTATTAAAAGGAGTATTGTATAATATTGTTTTGATTAGATGATACTATATTTCTTTCTAGTTTTCAAATACAATTAATTCATGGACAACTGTGGTTTTCACTCGGTTTCCAGAACTTTGAGATAAGCAAGCATATGAAGAAAAAGGCATATGTAAATGTAAAACAGAGGTTAGATCAAGTAGATTTCATCAATTCCTGTTTTCTACTTTGCATTCTGGTACTTGTAGTCTTTGAAGAGCAAAACAAACAAACTCTGAGGGGACTATTAAGTGTGAGAGCTACACGCATGAAATCGGCATTACCGCACTACTTGTCAGGTGCATGGCAAGCGCTATTTAAATGCAATTACACTTTAGCTCTGTGAAAGCTGAATTAATTACTAATGACTTGCATTTAATGTGGGTTAAGGATTTGCATGGAATTAGGCTAATATAGAAAATAATGTGCAACTTGGAAAATGTGCCCACTTGAGTTGCCGCCATAAAATACGTAATGCTTTTAGTGAATGCATATTATAATTAGTTATAGTGCATGTGTAGAGGAAAATCTATTACTATTAGTATATCATATTAAAGAGTCCATGCTACATATTTGTTTTATTAACTTTAGGCCATAAGTTGGCGAGGTTTGGGCCTAGTTTGCAAACCCTCATGTCAAGCCGCAATGTTTAATAAATGGTGAAAAATGTATTGTAAGACTAGAGAATTAATGCTTTTGTTGTTCACGCTGTGCTGACCAAACGATTTGCAGATGTCTTTAACGTTCTCATGAGAAAATTAATCATGTTGTACTAAAGGTTGTACAAAGTTAACTTGATGCATGAGACTGAAATGTTCCCAGAAACCAACAATGGATGAACTGACTGGAGTATGGATTGCAACAAAAGAGTTACTTGATGAGTCTGGCGATAGAAACAGGGGAAGAGGAGCCAATCATCGACATGTGAAAGACAGTTCCGTTATATCTCAGATTTAGGTTTTAGTTTTTATTGGGCCAACTGTAACATATGATTCCCTGACCAATGACGATGTGGAGGATTCTTAAGGAAATTCTAACTTAGCCTGACTGCAGGGAGAGTTCTGTGCCATTTTTTGCCATTCTTCTTTTGCACTGTCTTATTCTGTGTGAGGAGCTGAACAGTTCCTGATGACTTTATGTAGGAGGCTGGACTGGCTTGTAGTGAGTACCAAGGGGTACTTGCACCTTGCACCAGGCCCAGTTATCCCTTATTAGTGTATAGGGTGTCTAGCAGCTTAGGCTGATAGATAATGGTAGCTTAGCAAAGCAGCTCAGGCTGAACTAGGAGACGTGTGAAGCTACTACAGTACCACTTAGTGTCATATGCACAATATCATAAGAAAACACAATACACAGTTATACTAAAAATAAAGGTACTTTATTTTTATGACAATATGCCAAAGTATCTTAGAGTGTACCCTCAGTGAGAGGATAGGAAATATACACAAGATATATATACACAATAGCAAAAATATGCAGTATAGTCTTAGAAAACAGTGCAAACAATGTATAGTTACAATAGGATGCAATGGGGAAACATAGGGATAGGGGCAACACAAACCATATACTCCAGAAGTGGAATGCGAGCCACGAATGGACCCCAAACCTATGTGACCTTGTAGAGGGTCGCTGGGACTATTAGAAAATAGTGAGAGTTAGCAAACTAACCCTCCCCAAGACCCTGAAAAGTGAGTGCAAAGTGCACTAAAGTTCCCCTAAGGACAAAATAGTCGTGTTAGAGGGAGAATGCAAGGAAAACACAAATCAGCAATGCAACAACGATGGATTCCTGTCTGAAGGTACCTGTGGAACAAGGGGACCAAGTCCAAAAGTCACAAGCAGCTCGGAGATGGGCAGATGCCCAAGAAATGCCAGCGGTTGGTGCAAAGAAGCTCTTACTAGGCTGAAGAACTGTGAATACTGCAGGAACGACAAGGGCTAGAGACTTCCCCTTTGGAGGATGGATCCCCCACGCCTTGGAGAGTCGTGCAGAAGTGTTTTCCCGCCGGATGGACGCCAACAAGCCTTGCTACACGCAAATCGTGCGTTTGGCGTTTTTGGACGCTGCTGGGGCCCAGGAGGGACCAGGAGGTCGCAAATTGGACCTGCAGAGAGAGGGGACGTCGAGCAAGACAAGGAGCCCTCACTGAAGCAGGTAGCACCCGGAGAAGTGCCAGAAACAGGCACTACGAGGATGCGTGAAACGGTGCTCGCCGAAGTTGCACAAAGGAGTCCCACGTCGCCGGAGACCAACTTAGAAAGTCGTGCAATGCAGGTTAGAGTGCCGTGGACCCAGGCTTGGCTGTGCACGAAGGATTTCCGCCGGAAGTGCACAGGGGCCGGAGAAGCTTGCAAAGTCGCGGTTCCCAGCAATGCAGCCCAGCGAGGTGAGGCAAGGACTTACCTCCACCAAACTTGGGCTGAAGAGTCACTGGACTGTGGGGGTCACTTGGACGGTGTCGCTGGATTCGAGGGACCTCGCTCGTCGTGCTGAGAGGAGACCCAAGGGACCGGAGATGCAGCTTTTTGGTGCCTGCGGTTGCAGGGGGAAGATTCCGTCGACCCACGGGAGATTTCTTCGGATCTTCTGGTGCAGAGAGGAGGCAGACTACCCCCACAGCATGCACAAGCAGGAAAACAGTCGAGAAGGCGGCAGGATCAGCGTTACAGAGTTGCAGTAGTCGTCTTTGCTACTATGTTGCAGGTTTGCAGGCTTCCAGCGCGGTCAGCGGTCGATTCCTTATCAGAAGGTGAAGAGGGAGATGCAGAGGAACTCGGCTGAGCTCATGCATTCGTTATCTAAAGTTTCCCCAGAGACAGAGACCCTAAATAGCCAGAAAAGAGGGTTTGGCTACCTAGGAGAGAGGAAAGGCTACTAACACCTGAAGGAGCCTATCAGCAGGAGTCTCTGACGTCACCTGGTGGCACTGGCCACTCAGAGCAGTCCAGTGTGCCAGCAGCACCTCTGTTTCCAAGATGGCAGAGGTCTGGAGCACACTGGAGGAGCTCTGGACACCTCCCAGGGGAGGTGCAGGTCAGGGGAGTGGTCACTCCCCTTTCCTTTGTCCAGTTTCGCGCCAGAGCAGGGGCTAAGGGGTCCCTGAACCGGTGTAGACTGGCTTATGCAGAATTGGGCACATCTGTGCCCAACAAAGCATTTCCAGAGGCTGGGGGAGGCTACTCCTCCCCTGCCTTCACACCATTTTCCAAAGGGAGAGGGTGTCACACCCTCTCTCAGAGGAAGTTCTTTGTTCTGCCATCCTGGGCCAGGCCTGGCTGGACCCCAGGAGGGCAGCTGCCTGTCTGAGGGGTTGGCAGCAGCAGCAGCTGCAGTGAAACCCCAGGAAGGGCAGTTTGGCAGTACCAGGGTCTGTGCTACAGACCACTGGGATCATGGGATTGTGCCAACTATGCCAGGATGGTATAGAGAGGGCAATTCCATGATCATAGACATGTTACATGGCCATATTCGGAGTTACCATGGTGAAGCTACATATAGGTAGTGACCTATATGTAGTGCACGCATGTAATGGTGTCCCCGCACTCACAAAGTTCAGGGAATTGGCTCTGAACAATGTGGGGGCACCTTGGCTAGTGCCAGGGTGCCCTCACACTAAGTAACTTTGCACCTAACCTTTACCAGGTAAAGGTTAGACATATAGGTGACTTATAAGTTACTTAAGTGCAGTGTAAAATGGCTGTGAAATAACGTGGACGTTATTTCACTCAGGCTGCAGTGGCAGGCCTGTGTAAGAATTGTCAGAGCTCCCTATGGGTGGCAAAAGAAATGCTGCAGCCCATAGGGATCTCCTGGAACCCCAATACCCTGGGTACCTCAGTACCATATACTAGGGAATTATAAGGGTGTTCCAGTAAGCCAATGTAAATTGGTAAAAATGGTCACTAGCCTGTCAGTGACAATTTGGAAGTAATGAGAGAGCATAACCACTGAGGTTCTGGTTAGCAGAGCCTCAGTGAGACAGTTAGGCACCACACAGGGAACATATACATGCACACCTATGAGCACTGGGGCCCTGTGTGACAGGGTCCCAGTGACACATACATATAGGCCACAAACCTATGAGCACTGGGGTCCTGACCAGCAGGATCCCAGTGACACATAACAAACATACTGAAAACATAGTGTTTTCACTATGAGCACTGAGGCCTGGCTATCAGGATCCCAGTGAGACAGTGAAAACAGTGACAAACACCCTGACATACACTCACAAACAGGCCAAAAGTGGGGGTAACAAGGCTAGAAAGAGGCTACCTTCTCACACAACCCCCCCCCAAACGAAGGACAATAAGGCTAACCTTGGCCAGTTGAGACTTTATTGTCTAAGTGGTGATAAGTAGAGAGTAGCTCTGCAATAGACTGGTTACTCCCTTTATCATCCACTATATGGTTACTTCCCTGTGGGGATGTAAACCACCCTGTTTGAAGTTTTTTAGCTAACCAACAATGTGAAGATGTATTTTCAGAGTTTCTATCAGTAAGTTTTAGTTTAGAGCAGTGGGAATTATCCACTGAACCTATTTGTAATGATGGAAATGCCAGACAGGGATGCTGTCTCAGTAAAGCCATAGCTGGGCAAAAACTTTGTCCATTTGGCTGGAAGAGAGAACAGGGATGCTGTTTCTCTTGAGTTGGAGCAGGGCAGGGATGCTGTCCTATGAGCTCCACACTAGGGCAGGGATGCTGTCCTAAGTGTTGTGAGGTAGTGCAGGGTTTCTGCACTAAAGTTTCTCTGGGAGGGTTGGAGGGATGCTCCATGTTAACTAAAATGGTGCTCTTTTTGTCACCAATGTTAGTTATCCCACAGAGAGGTACTTCCACCTCAGGGAGTCCAGCTTTGCCAGCTGATGATTCCCTTGGAACAGGTGCCACCCCAGGAGAGGTTTCTCCCACCACAGGAATGGTATCCTGAATGGTAGGGTGGTTAGGGGATACTGTGATACCCTTTTTACCTGTTGATGGAGAGGGATCCTGAGTTTTCAGGCCTTCTCTCCTTTGCTTTTTCATTTCACTTGAAATGAGAGGGAACAATTCCTCAGGGATGCCCAGCATGGCTGCATGGGCATAAAACTCTACATCAGCCCAACCTGAGGTCTCTAGGTCATTACCTAAGAGACAGTCTACAGGTAAGCTAGGTGATACCACCACCTGCTTAGGGCCAGTAACTCCACCCCAACTAAACTGAATTATAGCTAAGGGAAGAAACTTAGTGGAGTTATGGACATCAATAATCTTATACTGTTGTCCAATGATGTGTTGTTCAGGAGGCACTAGGTTTTCAGTCACCAAAGTGAAACTGGCACCTGTGTCCCTGTAGGCCAAGGCCTCAACACCATTTATTGAAACTGTCTGCCTGTACTTATCCATTGTAAGGGGACAAGCAGCCAGTGTGGCAAGGCCAATGCCACTAGGTGTGACAGAAACTGTCTTGGGACTGATTACATCAGTTTCCACTATGGACCCATAAGTGAACCCAACTACACCCTTTGCTTGACTGTTGCCAGCAGTCCCACCACTAGTACCACTACTGCTAGGGGCACTAGAGCTTGATGTATTAGTGGTGGTAGGCTCAGGGGGTTTACCTGGACAGGACTTATCCCCTGGCCTATGGCCTCTGTTTTTACACACAAAGCACCAAGGCTTTTTAATGTGTGCAGGTTGAGAAGAAGAGGAAGAATTAGTTTTATTCCCACCCTCTGAAGAGTGTTTAAGATTTGAAGTGGGATCTTTGGTTTTACCCTTATCCCCATGCTTATCTTGAGATTTTTCACCATCTTTCTTCTTATTGCCATCTTTGTCACCCCCTGTATGAACTTTTCTGTTCACCCTTGTTCTGACCCATTTGTCTGCCTTCTTTCCCAATTCTTGGGGAGAGGTCAGATCAGAGTCTACCAGGTACTGGTGCAACAAATCAGACACACAATTATTAAGTATATGCTCTCTCAGGATTGTGTTATACAGGCTTTCATAATCAGTAACTTTACTGCCATGTAACCACCCCTCCAAGGCCTTCACTGAATGGTCAATGAAATCAACCCAGTCTTGTGAAGACTCCTTTTTGGTCTCTCTGAACTTTATCCTGTACTGTTCAGTGGTTAAGCCATAACCATCCAGGAGTGCATTCTTAAGAACTGTAAAATTATTGGCATCATTTTCTTTCACTGTAAGGAGCCTATCCCTACCTTTTCCACTAAATGATAGCCATAGGATAGCAGCCCACTGCTTTTGAGGGACATCCTGTACAGCACAGGCCCTCTCAAGTGCAGCAAACCACTTGTTAATGTCATCCCCCTCCTTATAAGGGGGAACTATCTTGTGCAGATTCCTGGAATCATGCTCTTTTGCAGGATGACTATGGGGAATACTGCTGCTGCCACCATGGGTATCTAAACCCAACTTCTGTCTTTCCCTCTCTATTTCTAAAGACTGTCTATCCAAATCCAGCTGTTGCTTCTTGAGCTTCAGTCTGGTTTGTTCCACTCTCAATCTATTGAGCTCCCTTTCTAACAATCTGTCATCAGGGTGGGTGGGAGGGACTTTTCTAGATACAGAGGTATGATGGGAATGAACAGAAGGAGACCTGTCCCTTACAGAGGGCACCCTAACAGCTTGGCTACCAGTATAATGTGAGAGCACATCATCAGTATGATGTGATTCAACCTCTGTACCAACTATGCTAGACTGTCTAGTAATGGGCAGGCTAAGAAGTTTCTTTCCTGAACCTTTTCCTGGGGGAGTCCCTGGATCAGATTGAGAACCATTAGCTACTTTTTCTACAGATTGGGCACTTATGGCCTTATCCTGTACTCTAAGCATATTAATTAACAGTTCTAAGGAAGGATTCTTCCCTACACTCAAACCTCTCTCTATGCAGAGACTCCTTGCTCCTTTCCAGCTAAGGTGATCATATGCAAGTTTGGACAGTTCAACTTTTTGGCCTGTGCCAGACATTTTTAGAGAGAGTTAAAGTGATAGACAAAGAAAAAAAGTTTTCAGAACTTTTTGGAAAGACAGAAAAAACTTTTTAAACTTTTAAGAACTTTTTGAAAGTTTAGAAGTACTTTTCAGCACTTAGAAAAGAGTGAAAAGAGGAAATGCAAAACTTTTTGTCTATGTGTATATACACTGACCTTGTTTTGTATATTTTTCTCTTATGAAAAGTACAATGACAAGAGTGGTAAGTAGTCTCAAGCACTTATCCCACCACTGCACAACCAATGTAGGAGGCTGGACTGGCTTGTAGTGAGTACCAAGGGGTACTTGCACCTTGCACCAGGCCCAGTTATCCCTTATTAGTGTATAGGGTGTCTAGCAGCTTAGGCTGATAGATAATGGTAGCTTAGCAAAGCAGCTCAGGCTGAACTAGGAGACGTGTGAAGCTACTACAGTACCACTTAGTGTCATATGCACAATATCATAAGAAAACACAATACACAGTTATACTAAAAATAAAGGTACTTTATTTTTATGACAATATGCCAAAGTATCTTAGAGTGTACCCTCAGTGAGAGGATAGGAAATATACACAAGATATATATACACAATAGCAAAAATATGCAGTATAGTCTTAGAAAACAGTGCAAACAATGTATAGTTACAATAGGATGCAATGGGGAAACATAGGGATAGGGGCAACACAAACCATATACTCCAGAAGTGGAATGCGAGCCACGAATGGACCCCAAACCTATGTGACCTTGTAGAGGGTCGCTGGGACTATTAGAAAATAGTGAGAGTTAGCAAACTAACCCTCCCCAAGACCCTGAAAAGTGAGTGCAAAGTGCACTAAAGTTCCCCTAAGGACAAAATAGTCGTGTTAGAGGGAGAATGCAAGGAAAACACAAATCAGCAATGCAACAACGATGGATTCCTGTCTGAAGGTACCTGTGGAACAAGGGGACCAAGTCCAAAAGTCACAAGCAGCTCGGAGATGGGCAGATGCCCAAGAAATGCCAGCGGTTGGTGCAAAGAAGCTCTTACTAGGCTGAAGAACTGTGAATACTGCAGGAACGACAAGGGCTAGAGACTTCCCCTTTGGAGGATGGATCCCCCACGCCTTGGAGAGTCGTGCAGAAGTGTTTTCCCGCCGGATGGACGCCAACAAGCCTTGCTACACGCAAATCGTGCGTTTGGCGTTTTTGGACGCTGCTGGGGCCCAGGAGGGACCAGGAGGTCGCAAATTGGACCTGCAGAGAGAGGGGACGTCGAGCAAGACAAGGAGCCCTCACTGAAGCAGGTAGCACCCGGAGAAGTGCCAGAAACAGGCACTACGAGGATGCGTGAAACGGTGCTCGCCGAAGTTGCACAAAGGAGTCCCACGTCGCCGGAGACCAACTTAGAAAGTCGTGCAATGCAGGTTAGAGTGCCGTGGACCCAGGCTTGGCTGTGCACGAAGGATTTCCGCCGGAAGTGCACAGGGGCCGGAGAAGCTTGCAAAGTCGCGGTTCCCAGCAATGCAGCCCAGCGAGGTGAGGCAAGGACTTACCTCCACCAAACTTGGGCTGAAGAGTCACTGGACTGTGGGGGTCACTTGGACGGTGTCGCTGGATTCGAGGGACCTCGCTCGTCGTGCTGAGAGGAGACCCAAGGGACCGGAGATGCAGCTTTTTGGTGCCTGCGGTTGCAGGGGGAAGATTCCGTCGACCCACGGGAGATTTCTTCGGATCTTCTGGTGCAGAGAGGAGGCAGACTACCCCCACAGCATGCACAAGCAGGAAAACAGTCGAGAAGGCGGCAGGATCAGCGTTACAGAGTTGCAGTAGTCGTCTTTGCTACTATGTTGCAGGTTTGCAGGCTTCCAGCGCGGTCAGCGGTCGATTCCTTATCAGAAGGTGAAGAGGGAGATGCAGAGGAACTCGGCTGAGCTCATGCATTCGTTATCTAAAGTTTCCCCAGAGACAGAGACCCTAAATAGCCAGAAAAGAGGGTTTGGCTACCTAGGAGAGAGGAAAGGCTACTAACACCTGAAGGAGCCTATCAGCAGGAGTCTCTGACGTCACCTGGTGGCACTGGCCACTCAGAGCAGTCCAGTGTGCCAGCAGCACCTCTGTTTCCAAGATGGCAGAGGTCTGGAGCACACTGGAGGAGCTCTGGACACCTCCCAGGGGAGGTGCAGGTCAGGGGAGTGGTCACTCCCCTTTCCTTTGTCCAGTTTCGCGCCAGAGCAGGGGCTAAGGGGTCCCTGAACCGGTGTAGACTGGCTTATGCAGAATTGGGCACATCTGTGCCCAACAAAGCATTTCCAGAGGCTGGGGGAGGCTACTCCTCCCCTGCCTTCACACCATTTTCCAAAGGGAGAGGGTGTCACACCCTCTCTCAGAGGAAGTTCTTTGTTCTGCCATCCTGGGCCAGGCCTGGCTGGACCCCAGGAGGGCAGCTGCCTGTCTGAGGGGTTGGCAGCAGCAGCAGCTGCAGTGAAACCCCAGGAAGGGCAGTTTGGCAGTACCAGGGTCTGTGCTACAGACCACTGGGATCATGGGATTGTGCCAACTATGCCAGGATGGTATAGAGAGGGCAATTCCATGATCATAGACATGTTACATGGCCATATTCGGAGTTACCATGGTGAAGCTACATATAGGTAGTGACCTATATGTAGTGCACGCATGTAATGGTGTCCCCGCACTCACAAAGTTCAGGGAATTGGCTCTGAACAATGTGGGGGCACCTTGGCTAGTGCCAGGGTGCCCTCACACTAAGTAACTTTGCACCTAACCTTTACCAGGTAAAGGTTAGACATATAGGTGACTTATAAGTTACTTAAGTGCAGTGTAAAATGGCTGTGAAATAACGTGGACGTTATTTCACTCAGGCTGCAGTGGCAGGCCTGTGTAAGAATTGTCAGAGCTCCCTATGGGTGGCAAAAGAAATGCTGCAGCCCATAGGGATCTCCTGGAACCCCAATACCCTGGGTACCTCAGTACCATATACTAGGGAATTATAAGGGTGTTCCAGTAAGCCAATGTAAATTGGTAAAAATGGTCACTAGCCTGTCAGTGACAATTTGGAAGTAATGAGAGAGCATAACCACTGAGGTTCTGGTTAGCAGAGCCTCAGTGAGACAGTTAGGCACCACACAGGGAACATATACATGCACACCTATGAGCACTGGGGCCCTGTGTGACAGGGTCCCAGTGACACATACATATAGGCCACAAACCTATGAGCACTGGGGTCCTGACCAGCAGGATCCCAGTGACACATAACAAACATACTGAAAACATAGTGTTTTCACTATGAGCACTGAGGCCTGGCTATCAGGATCCCAGTGAGACAGTGAAAACAGTGACAAACACCCTGACATACACTCACAAACAGGCCAAAAGTGGGGGTAACAAGGCTAGAAAGAGGCTACCTTCTCACACTTTATTTTCTACTTTGACTTTCTTTCTTAATTTGCTAATGATGGATGCTGATCCCTTAGAGATTGCTTCTTAAATGGTTCAGATAGCTTAGAGCCCACCTTGTTTTAGCCATTCCCTTTCATTGACCCATTACTGAAGTTGAATCGCAGCTTGCCGATCCATTGAGAAGAGGTATAACAAAATATTATTGTTTGTTGTAGGTTTTTGTTCTTTTGTTTTCTAGGTACCAACCGCTATTTTGATAGAGCCATAGTTAGATGCTTTCCAAATCCACTGTGAATAAACAGTTTTGCATGAAGTCCAAACATGCTATGCTAATTGGAGGGTTAGTTGGTAATCCCAATTTTGACAAATGTTATTAACTAAGAATTGATCTTGATTGAATCTAGATGTATGTTATTTCTAATGCACAGCTATTGCTGCTACTGATTTGTACTGTGACTCTTGAATGCTTAACCCCTTCTGTGCCTTGGACGAGATGATCTCGTCCAAGGCTACAGTTCCCCTGTGCCTTGGACGAGATCATCTCGTCCATGGCACAGGGGAACTTGGGGGCGCGCTAGCGCCCCCCGTGCACCCCCCTTTCCCCCCCCAAGTCGGGATGGAAGGGGAAGACCTTCCCCTTCCACCCCCGACCCCCCCCACCCCCCCTGTGACGTCAGCGCGCGAGCGCGCGCTGATTTGTCACAGGGGCCTCCCTAGTCGCGCTGGAAGCTCTGCTTCCAGCGCGATTGAAAAAGAAATGCAAAAGCATTTCTTTTTCAATCACTTGGGAGGCCCGGAGGGGCTTCAAAGGGAAGGAAAAGTATTTCCTTCCCTTTGAAGTCCCTCCGAGGGTTTCAAAAGTCGGATTGCTTGCAATCCGGCTTTTGAAACCCCACTAGACACCAGGGATTTTTTTTTTTTTTATTGAAACAGACAAAAGGGAGCGACCCCTTGGCCAAGGGTCGCTCCCAGGGGGGGCATTTTTTTTAGAAGGCCTTTTCTGCCCCCCCTGGGGGCAGAAACCTCTAGGCACCAGGGACCATTTTTTTTTTTTTTTTTTTTTTTATGTTTCATTTCTTTTTTTTTTGGTGGGGAGCGACCCCTTAGGCAAGGGTCGCTCCCCTTGGGGGAAAATTATATTTTGGCCATTTCTGCCCCCCTTGGGGGCAGATTGGCCTATTTTGATGAGGCCAATCTGCCCCCAAGGGGGGTAGAAACCACTAGACACCAGGGAATTTTTTCTTTGCGTGAATTTCACGCAAAGGGAGCGACCCCTTAGGCAAGGGTCGCTCCCTGGGGGGGAGGGCAATTTATTTTAGGCCATTTCTGCCCCCCCTGGGGGCAGAAACCTCTAGGTGCCAGGGCAAATTTTTTTTGTGTGTTTTTTTTTTTTTGTTGTTTCTTTTTTTAGAGATGGGGAGCGACCCATCAGGCAAGGGTCGCTCCCCTGGGGGGCAAATTGCATTTAGACCATTTCTGCCCCCCTGGGGGCAGATTGGCCGATTTTAGGTCAATCTGCCCCCAAGGGGGCAGAAACCACTAGGCACCGGGGATTTGTTTTGTGGCGCCAATGTCACGCAGGGGGAGCGACCCCGTAGGCAAGGGTCGCTCCCGGGTGGGGTGGGGGTTGGGGGGGGCAAATTTATTTTAGGCCATTCTCGGCCTAATATTAGGCTGATCTGCCCCCGGGGGGGGGGGGGCAGAAACCTCTAGGCGCCAGGGCAATTTTTTTTTGTTTGTTTTTTTAGAGATGGGGAGCGACCCATCAGGCAAGGGTCGCTCCCCTTGGGGGGCAAATTGTATTTAGGCCATTTCTGCCCCCCTTGGGGGCAGATTGGCCGATTTTAGGTCAATCTGCCCCCAAGGGGGCAGAAAACACTAGGCACCGGGGATTTGTTTTTTGGCGCCAATGTCACGCAGGGGGAGCGACCCCGTAGGCAAGGGTCGCTCCGGGGGGGGGCAAATTTATTTTAGGCCATTTCTGCCCCCCCTAGGGGCAGATCGGCCTATTATTAGGCCGAACTGTCCCCAGGGGGGGGCAGAACCCTCAGGGCACCAGGGCAAATTTTTTTGTCGTGTTTTTTTTTTGTTTGTTTGTTTTTTTCGAGATGGGGAGCGACCCATCAGGCAAGGGTCGCTCCCCTGGGGGGCAAATTGTATTTAGGCCATTTCTGCCCCCCTTGGGGGCAGATTGGCAGATTTTAGGTCAAGCTGCCCCCAAGGGGGCAGAAACCACTAGGCACCTGGGATTTGTTTTTTGGCGCCAATGTCACGCAGGGGGAGCGACCCCTTAGGCAAGGGTCGCTCCCGGGGGGGGTTGGGGCTGGGGGGGGGGAATTTATTTTAGGGCATTTCTGCCCCCCCCCTCCCGGGGCCGGCTGAGCTAGAGGCCAAACTCCACAGGTAGCCACTTTGCAAAAAACACCTCTGTTTTCTGTGAAAAAATATGTTCTGTCCACGTTGTGTTTTGGGCCATTTCCTTTCGTGGGCGCTAGGCCTACCCACAGAAGTGAGGTACCATTTTTATTGAGAGACTTAGGGGAACGCTGGGTGGAAGGAAATTTGTAGCTCCTCTCAGATTCCAGAACTTTCTGCCACAGAAATGTGAGGAACATGTGTTTTTTTAGCCACATTTTGAGGTTTGCAAAGGATTCTGGGTAACAGAACCTGGTCCGAGCCCCGCAAGTCACCCCATCTTGGATTCCCCTAGGTCTCTAGTTCCAGAAATGCACAGGTTTGGTAGGTTTCCCTAGGTGCCGGGTGAGCTACAGGCCAAAATCCACAGGTAGGCACTATTTTCTTCCAAAAAATGGGATGTGTCCACGTTGCATTTTGGGGCGTTTCCTGTTGCGGGCGCTAGGCCTACCCACGCAAGTGAGGTATCATTTTTATCGGGAGACTTGGGGGAACGCTGGGTGGAAGGAAATTTGTAGCTCCTCTCAGATTCCAGAACTTTCTGCCACAAAAATGTGAGGAGCATGTGTTTTTTTAGCCAAATTTTGAGGTTTGCAAAGGATTCTGGGTAACAGAACCTGGTCCGAGCCCCGCAAGTCACCCCTCCTTGGATTCCCCTAGGTCTCTAGTTTTCAGAAATGCAAAGATTTGGTAGGTTTCCCTAGGTGCCGGCTGAGCTAGAGGCCAAAATCTACAGGTAGGCACTTCGCAAAAAACACCTCTGTTTTTTTCCAAAATTTAGGATGTGTCCACGTTGCGCTTTGGGGTGTTTCCTGTCGCCGGCGCTAGGCCTACCCACGCAAGTGAGGTATCATTTTTATCGGGAGACTTGGGGGAACGCTGGGTGGAAGGAAATTTGTAGCTCCTCTCAGATTCCAGAACTTTCTGCCACAGAAATGTGAGGAACATGTGTTTTTTTAGCCAAATTTTGAGGTTTGCAAAGGATTCTGGGTAACAGAACCTGGTCCGAGCCCCGCAAGTCACCCCTCCTTGGATTCCCTTAGGTCTCTAGTTTTCAGAAATGCACAGGTTTGGTAGGTTTCCCTAGGTGCCGGCTGAGCTAGAGGCCAAAATCTACAGGTAGGCACTACGAAAAACACCTCTGTTTTTTCCCAAAATTTAGGATGTGTCCACGTTGCGCTTTGGGGTGTTTCCTGTCGCCGGCGCTAGGCCTACCCACGCAAGTGAGGTATCATTTTTATCGGGAGACTTGGGGGAACGTTGGGTGGAAGGAAATTTGTAGCTCCTCTCAGATTCCAGAACTTTCTGCCACAGAAATGTGAGGAACATGTGTTTTTTTTAGCCAAATTTTGAGGTTTGCAAAGGATTCTGGGTAACAGAACCTGGTCCGAGCCCCGCAAGTCACCCCTCCTTGGATTCCCCTAGGTCTCTAGTTTTCAGAAATGCACAGGTTTGGTAGGTTTCCCTAGGTGCCGGCTGAGCTAGAGGCCAAAATCTACAGGTAGGCACTTCGCAAAAAACACCTCGGTTTTCTCCCAAAATTTTGGATGTGTCCACGTTGCGCTTTGGGGCGTTTCCTGTCTCGGGCGCTAGGCCTACCCACACAAGTGAGGTATCATTTTTATCGGAAGACTTGGGGGAACATAGATTAGCAAAACACGTGCTATTGCCACTTGTCTTTCTCTACATTTTTTCCTTCCAAATATAGGAGAGTGTGTAAAAAAGACCTCTATTTGAGAAATTCCCTATAATTCACATGCTTGTATGGTCACCCCGGAATTCAGAGATGTGCAAATAACCACTGCTCCTCAGCACCTTATCTTGTGCCCTTTTTGGAAATGCAAAGGTTTTCTTGATAGCAATTTTTTACTCTTTATATTTCAGCAAATGAATTGCTGTATACCCGGAATAGAATGAAAACGCACTGCAGGGTGCAGCTCATTTATTGGCTCTGGGTTCCTCGGGTTCTTGATGAATCTACAAGCCCTATATATCCCCGCAACCAGAGGAGTCCAGCAGACGTAACAGTATATTGCTTTCCATAATCTGACATTGCAGGGAAAAGTTACAGAGTAAAACGTAGAGAAAAATTGATGTTTTTTTCACCTCAATTTCAATATTTTTCTTTTTCAGCTGTTATTTTCTGTAGGAAACCCTTGTAGGATCTACACAAATGACCCCTTGCTGAATTCAGAATTTTGTCTACTTTTCAGAAATGGTTAGGTTTCTGGGATCCAGCATTGGTTTCATGCACATTCCTGTCACTGACTGGAAGGAGGCTGAAAGCACAAAAAATTGCAAAAATGGGGTATGCCCCAGTAAAATGCCCAAATTGTGTTGAAAAATTGGGTTTTCTGATTCAAGTCTGCCTGTTCCTGAAAGCTAGGAAGCTGCTGAGTTTAGCACTGCAAACCCTTTGTTGATGCCATTTTCAGGGGGAAATCCACAAGCCTTCTTCTGCAGCCACTTTTTCCAATTTGTTTGAAAAAAACGAAATTTTCACTGTATTTTGGCCAATTTCTTGGCCTCCTTCAAGGGAACCCACAAAGTCTGGGTACCTCTAGAATCCCTAGGATGTTGGAAAAAAAGGACGCAAACTTGGCTTGGTTAGCTTATGTGGACAAAAAGTTATGAGGGCCTAAGCGCGAACTGCCCCAAATAGGCAAAAAAAGGCCTGGCATAGGAGGGGGAAAAGGCCTGGCAGCGAAGGGGTTAATCACATTAGAGAATACCCAGATAAGAGATTACAAAAGGATCCTTAAGATGCCCAGACCAACAAGGCATGCAGGGATACGCCTGGAATTAGACATATTGGGCCAGATGTAGCAAAGGATTTTTCCCATTCTGTGTCAATGGGAAAATGTGTTCGTACATATGGCCCATTAAGTATGGCTGTAATGTGCAAAATGGATATGATAAAGCTCCATCAGTGTGTCTGCAAGGTGGATGCAGGTAGCCTCGGGGGGACTTGAAAGCAATCTTCACAGATAAAACAAGCAGTTGGCCCATCTATTTGACACAGGCTGAGGAACAGTACAACGTGGCCCCCTCCTATACCACAGACCGCGCTATCATGAAAGCAGTGCTGAAGAAAAAGTTGAAAGAGTTAGGCGTGCTAGCCTCCAGAGACAAAGATATCTCAATAGTCAGGGATATCAGTGGAGCCGACGGCTTGTTTAAATCCTATGCAACCACCAAAGGTCAGCCGTATTTAAAAGCCCTCTTAGGAGAGCAAGCGTTCCAGAACATACTGCAGATGTGCCTCTTAACTCTACCTGCCTGGGATTATCGACACAACTGGAAGCTGGCACAGGGGAACGCACAGGAATGCACTTTGTGTAAATATCATACTGAATATATAATACACCTTGTATGCTGCTGCTCGTGTTTGGCTTCAGAAAGACGTCAACTTTTAAAACCTCTGTTCTTGAAACATGGGGTGAGAACATGCAATAAAGCATTAAGACTCATATTCACTGCAGTGGTCCCCATGGAACTTGCCTGCTTTGGGAAATTCTTTTACAAACTGAGTCTGGCCCTACGTCAGGCAAGGGGCCAAATTAGTGTGGGTATTCACAGAAGGGGGAGGCCTACAAAGAAACAGCTTTGACTAAATGGCTCCTACCATCTAAGCTATCCCATATTTCTGTCTAATGGCTCTGGATGACAAGTTCTGAGAGGTTATCCACTCATAGCAGCTTCGGGCTCATGGTCACTGGCTTCTGTACTCCTTCAGCACGAACCTAAGTGGCATAGTGGTGTCTGCACTGTTTTATATATTAGGTTGATATAGGTCATTGACCTGAGAATTTAGTAGCTCTTTCGCAAGCTCCACTGAGTCTGGCAAGGCTCTGTGGTATGTATGTTGGGCTCATGGAATGTATTAATCATGTACTCCTATCTCTAAAAGATGAGCCATCCAGTGGGTCTCGGGGAACATTGGATATGGTATTGGGTGAATGATCGAATAATTAGTCAGTGCTCGTACAGGGAGGGACAACGGATGCTTACTTTGTGCAACAGTTTGATTTTTAGGCGATTCCATGTTTGGATTCTTTTATTTGTATTTCATTGTATTCAGTTAGAAGGTTTCATGATTTATCCACCCTTATAGGTTCTAAATGGGATTATGCTGGTTAAGAGCTTTGGTATATGAAGGGCGTTCTTTTCTTTTATTGTAATTTGCTGCAACGATTTTAATTAATCATGGAATAAAAATGACATTCAAATTCATTCATTCGCACATGTAACTTGTTTTAATAAATCAATTTTAATAAATTCAGAATGCTCAATTGTAATTGCTTTGGTTAAATTGAGATTCTCTCGAAGATTTGGTCAGACGGTGTTATTCATATATGTTTATCATTTGGTATTGAGACTAATATACGTGATGTTAGCATTGCATTGTTAATATAGGGAAATAAACTTTTTAACTCTTACTACTAAAGGTGTTGTTATTAATGTAACATGGTTCATGGTGCGTAAAGTTTACTGACTCAAGGTTTCTGACAAATTGATTGTTGTATATGTTGTTGTTGCTAGATTTGGTTGTAAATAGAACTGAGAATAATGATGGTGAGATTCCTCTTAGCGCAGTCAAAAGATCTATCGGACCTCTAACGGGTCCTCCTATGAATAAATTATAAAAGACCAAATAAGGTCAGACTCACTCACAGTTTTTGGTAGCACAGTCGGATGGTTTGTCTCCTTAAGAGGACACCATCATTTTTCTATGTTGTTATTTTCCCAGTTTTGGACTGTCAAATGGTTTGTCTCCTTCAGAGAACACCAGAATTTCCCCGTTTTTTATAAAAGCGTTGGAAGGTTTGTCTCTTCGGTGAAAGGAACGAAAGAGCATGTCTCCCTAAAAGCCTACGATGATTTTCCCAAAAACTTGGATTTTGCCAATGATTGTTTGAAGATGTTCTCTGCGTTCTAGTGAAAGTGTGAATGAAATGGGTTTTGCGCTTGTACAGCTTAAGCAAATCACAGGTGAATTGTGATGTTTGTGAGTGGATAAGGAGTTTGCGTACTCCAGATAAAGTTGTTTAGGGAGTTTGCGTACTCCAAAGTGTGTGAGTAGGGAAGTTGTCGAACTTCACATGTGTGTGGCACTTTGTGCTCAAAAATTACCCACGTGGTTGCTGGTAAACAGCGCTGCGTGGTCCAAGACTCTGGAGTATTGTAAAAGTGTATGAGACTCTTGGATTATGTTGTAACTTATCTGATTAAGAGGTCAATTGGGCGTAGGTGACAAACTCAGAGAGAGTGTTAAAGTGAGTGATAGATTTTTGACGGAGATTTGGTGAGTCCTATGTGCACCAGGAGTATCCAATGATCAGTTGAGAGTAGAATTTGCTGGTCGAATTTTGCTTGTGCGTCAGGGAAACTGAGATAGGAGTACCTGTTAGAGCTAAATGCTGCAGTTGAAAATTCAGGAAGGTTTATGAAGCGATTGTGTTACCTACCTATAGTAAACAGAGAAGTTGTACATTGATTTTTATTTAGTGCTCAAAGGAGGCTAGCATTATGCATTAACCTTTTATTTATTTCCTCTGAGGAGCAAACCATTAAAAGTATCCATTTAGAATTTTAACAACATCACAATGAAAAAACAGAATGTCCAGATCCATATAAGCTGCGTGACCTCCATTTTCTTCCTCTTTTGTTTGAAATTCTCTTCTCCTCCAAACTCTTCTTGAATGGAAAAAAATCTATCCTTTCTTATCACTCTGTAAATTAAACAAAAATCTATCAACAACATTTTATAAATAATACAAAAACTATTCTAGAAATAGACCTTTCTCCTTTCCTCAAAGAATAAACAATATAATACACCCTGAAATTCATCCCTCCACCAGTCCTCGGGAAGGGTGGGTGGGATAATGCTAGCCTCCTCGTCTTTTATAAAATCATGATTCTTTTTACACTAAACCTCTAAGAATCGCCATTTTATGTCAAGACAGGAGGCTAGCATTATGCATGTTTAAAGTCATGCAACACACATTTCGAAACATGATCTATTTTTTTTAAATAAAACCTTCTAAAAGTTTCAGCTGAAGACCAATCTGCAGCTTTCAAAATAAAATCCAGACTGCCTCCCAAAATACAAACCTTACTTGCCATTGCTCCTCTCACCGAATGTGCTGTGAACTTTGAAATATCCACACCAGCCTCTTTCATTGCACCTTTCACCCATCTTGCAAAAGCTGCATTTGAAACTCCTTTAAAGGGTTTCACATAAGAAACTAAGAGCTGTTCAATCCCTGCTCCTCTTCTCTCCTGCATTCTTGATTCATATTCCTGCAGACAACGTACTACGCATACCTTTGGATGATCATCAAAAAATTGATAAAATATCGTATCAGACATCGTCTTTGTATGTTTACACACCTCAAACAACACCCCGGTCGGCTGATAAAATCTATGAGTAACCTCCAAAGCCCTCACATCCGAAACTCTCCCCAACGAAACCAGACAAAGTAAAGTAGCTATCTTACAAGAAAGCTCTCTGTCACCCAATTATTTATTTGCTGGCCAACTTTGGAACAAATCAAGAACCAAACTAACATTCCAAAGTTCATTATATTTTGAATTAGGTGGACGTTTCAAACAAATCCCTTTCATAAATCTACAAATCAAAGGAGTCCTTCCAATGGAAACTCCCTGAATAACCACATGTCCTACAGCAACAGCAGACCTATAACAATTAACTGTCCTGTAAGACATACCCCTATCAAAAAGCCCTGCTAAATATTTTGCTACTTGAACTTCATCTGCCTCCACGGGATCCAAATTCCTTTGTAAGCACCAACGAGACAAGACCTTCCAGATACTCCTATTTCTCTTTTTAGTTCTGGGAGCCCATGACTCATCCAATAATCCTGCTGCTGATTTCAAAAGGTTTGTGAATCCTCCCGAACTCATGATATTCTCCAAACTAGAAGGCTCAGAGAACCTGATATCACCAAAGGATGCTCTCCGCCATCCACCCCTGACAAAAGACCCTTGCAACACCTTATTAAAATCGGATAATCCACAGTCAACCCCATCACCGATGGAAACCAAAGCTGCGTTGTCCAAAAAGTGGTTACTAAGACCAACCGACAGCGCTGACGTCTCACTTGCAACAAAACTCTCTATAACACTGAAAAAGGAGGAAAAGCGTAACCCTTCATCCTGTTCCAATCCTGCATAAATGCATCCACTGCCATTGCACCCGGATTGTGTCTCCAACTGACATATCTTTGCAACTAGAAGGTTATCATAGAAGCAAAGAGATCCACCTCCAATGGGCCCATCTCCAGATTTATTTCCTTTAAAAAATCTACTCTCAGTTTCCAATCGCTGAAATCCCTCAACTGACATGAATTCCAATCCACTATCACATTCTCTGCACCTGGTCAAAACTCCGCTTTCAAACTTATCTTGTGTTCTAGACAAAACCCCACAACTCTTTTGCCAACTCTGCAAAATTCCTCGAACGAGCTCCTCATAATTTGTTTATGTAAGTTACCGCTGTAATGTTGTCCATCTTCAAAAGAACTGACTTCCCTCCCAGGAAGTCCCTGAAACTCTGTAAAGCAAACACCCCTGCTTGTAATTCCAAACAATTTATATGTTTCTCATTTTGCAAATGCGTCCACATTCCACCTGTCTCCATACCCAGACAATGAGCACCCCAACCAAACTTGCTTGCATCTGTTTCTAATACAAAATCTGTTTTTACTCCAAAAATCGCTCGACCATTCCAAGCGTCCAAATTCTCATTCCACCAAACAAACTTGTCTCTTGCCTCCTTTGAAATAGGTACTCGATCCCCGTACCATAAACCTTTCCGTAATCCCAACATCTTTAAACGTTGCAAAGCCCTGTAATGCAACGTACCTGGAAAAATCGCCTGGATGGATGAAGATAGAAGCCCAATTACACGTGCCACATCTCTCAAAGTCGCTTCTTGCTTCTTTACCAAAGACTGCACCTCTTGTTTTATCTTTTTCACTTTTTTCACTGGTAACTCTAGATGACATAGATTTGTATCTACTATGAACCCCAGAAATTCTATCCTTCTCATTGGGTTCATCACAGACTTTTCCAAATTTACAATGAATCCTAGACTCTCCAAGAAATCCTTCACTAGACCCAAATGGTCCTTCAAAACCTCTACTTCCTGATTCAAAATCAAGATATTGTCCAAATAAATTATCATTCTCACACCACTTTCTCTGAGAAAACCAACCACTGGTCTCAAAACCTTCGTGAAACACCAAGGCGCTGATGCTAAACCAAAAGGTAAGCTTTGAAACTGGTATATCCGACTCTTCCATCTGAATTGCAAAAACCTTTGACTGCAAGGAGCTATCGGAATTGTAAAGTAAGCATCCTTGAGATCCAATTTCACCATCCAATCCTGTTCCTCTAAAAGATCTCGTAATAGATAGATTCCTTCCATCTTGAAATGATTGTAAGTCACAAACTGGTTCAAATTCCTTAGATTTATCACCGGCCTCCAACCCTTGTCCTTCTTTTCCACTAAAAACAAAGTGCTTATGAAACCTTTCTCCTGCTCTTTCACTCCCACTATCACATTCACTTCTAACATCTGACTTACCTCCATCTGAACTATCTTCTCCAAATCTTTTTGAAAATGTAATTCCCTTGGTTCTAAGTCCTGCACTGGCTTTTGTTCGAATTCTATCTCGTAACCCTGAACCATCTGTAAAACCCACATATCTTGAGTGATTAACTCCAATTTTTTCTTGAAATACTTCAATCTCCTTCCTACCCCAACAGGGATAGAAGTAGAAATAGTCTTCATACTCACCCTGATTTTGCCC
Organism: Pleurodeles waltl; assembly: GCF_031143425.1. Classification (NCBI taxonomy): domain Eukaryota; kingdom Metazoa; phylum Chordata; class Amphibia; order Caudata; family Salamandridae; genus Pleurodeles; species Pleurodeles waltl. Next base: position 737,158,753 of record NC_090450.1, on the reverse strand, counting down.
ACTGCCAAGGCTTCCACCTCTCGTTCTTGAAGATCGTGCACAACCCCTCCCTCTCTGGGGGTAAAATTGTGATCCACCAAAGCTCCATCTGACAAAACCTGATCCATGAAATTGGGCTCTGTAATTTGCTCAGCTGGTAAGCTGCCCTCTCCTACCAGCCCTCCCATATAAATTATTATTTGTAAAGATTCTCCTCATCGAAAAATGTGCCTTATCCAAATTTGTAAAAGTGTGCACATATTTTGACAAGGCTTTCACCATGCCATCTCCAAATAGAAGGCCATGCGCTTCCTCCAAAGACTCTTTGTTAGCTAAATCTGTTAACTTCGGGTTTATGCACATTAAGACCGTCTTCCTTCTCTCTGCCAAAAGCCCTGCATTCGCATTACCGAAGAAACAAATCGCTCTCTGACATCAGCCTCGTAAGGGGTGCATATCTAAATCCTTTCCTTTTAAATATGCATCCTCCATTGTGTCAAAAATCCTTCCCAAAGGGCCTAAAACATCAAGTAATTTGTCCTGAACTTGCTTCAATGACTTCGCCAAGCCCTTCCTTGGATCACTACCTAACTTAAATAAATAAGTTATCATTTCTGGATCCAAATTAGGCGTCAAACAGACCTTTTCATCAATCACAGGCCTCGAACACTCTGCTCTCATTATATTCCTCTCATCCCTTTCTAGAGGCTTACGAATCCTTTCTTTAATATAACTCGCAACATGTTCCAGAGGCCACCACTCTTTCCCGCGCGGATGTCTAATATCTTTTGGCTCAAACTATTTTTCCCCAAAAGGATCTAATAAATTCTTTCTACTTTTCTGTCTAAAACTCCCCAATTCATCTTCTAGATCATCCTTGTATTCCAGATCTAAAATATATTCATCATCATCCTCAACGTCAAGTCCACCACTTTAAAACCTCTTTTCCAGCATCAAGCTCACTTTCTAATGCACCGCTTAGGGTACCCTTCTCCTTTGAGCCATTGTGGACTCCATGCTTTTCTTTATTTTCCAATAAATGCCTTCTCTTTTTCAAGCATTTGGCACACAGTCCCCTAAAACAGTCCTCATCCTCTGATAATGAATAAAATTAATCTCCATCCACAGTTTTCCTTCTACCTAAGACTTGCTTCACAGACTCCTGTACCACTGCCTTAACTTCCTCACTCACAATTTTTCTAATTAAATTCTCCTGAGAATCCTCCTTCTCCATGTTAACCTCAACAAAAAAATCTCTAATAAAAAACCTTTTGCTCCAAATTTAAATTGGTTATATATATTTTTACTAACAAATAACTATAATAAATATCCTTTTGCTTTAAATATAAATAGTTTACATTCTTTTCCTGTAAATTTCAGTAACTAAAACACTCGAGATATGTCTTTCTCGTAACGAGCCACCAACGATGATTCGTTACCATGGAGACATAGTCCTAAACAAGAATCTGCCTTAGAAACAGGCCACAATGTTGAGGATAAAACCTCTATTTCCTGTTCAAACAAACGCTCTGCTTTGACGCGTTGAAAAACAGAACAAAACCCGCATAGCAACAGACGCTGCTCCTCGCGCGTCTATAACGATGAAGAGCACGCTGAAACATGCATGTGCTCCAGACACTGCTCCTCGCGTGTCTAAAACTACCAAGAGCACGCTGAAGCCTGCTCGCGCTCCAACGGACGGGCTGTTCAAATGCATCTCAGAATAACAATTCAACATAAAAATGGACACTCTTATACCTGCATGCCCAGTTAAAAAACAGTGCGTCTAACCGATAGTGCCAACAGTTACCCCATAATGCCAATAAATTTAACCCTTAAATAACACTCATAAGCAGATCTTCCACACATTCTACCCATAAATTGGATAGCAATTAAATAATACTACTAAACATTTACTGTATAGCTAACAAAAACAAACTTAAAGAACAACCTCCAAACGTTATGCTTATCTGCTCAGAAGCAGCAAACGAAAGAGGAAGAAAATGGAGGTCACAGAGCTTATATGGATCTGGACATTCTGTTTTTTCATTGTGATGTTGTTAAAGTTCTAAATGGATATTTTTAATGGTTTGCTGCTCAGAGGAATAAATAAAAGGTTAATGCATAATGCTAGCCTGCTGTCTTGACATAAAATCCAGAAGTGATATTGTTTCAGATCCCATGCGATGCTGAATGATTCACCATAGTGGACCTGTCACAAGCATTCTTTTATGTACCTCTTCATGAGGATAGCCAGTTTCTCTTTTGCTTTAAATTTATGGACAGAGTCTATTGTTGGTGCAGAATTCGTCAAAGGTTTTCAGAGTCACCATCTATTTTCAATCAGATATTGAAGAAGAATCTGGAGTCACTAGAAGTGCCTTTCCAACCGACTTTGGTACAGTACACTGATGATTTCTTGGTTGCTTCAAAAACAACAGAAGCCTGCAAGTATGATACTATTGCCTTGTTAAATCACTTGGGAAAAAATTGACATAAGGTGTCCCCAGCTAAGTTACAGTACTGTCAGAAAGAAGTAAAGTATTTGGGACACCAAATTGAAAAGGGAGCTAGGAAAATTTCCAGGGAGCAGATTACAGTTATATTACAGATGAATCCCCCTGTCACACAGAGAGATGTCAGAATGTTTCTGGGAATGGTGAGCTACTGTCGCAAGTGGATTCCCAACTTTTCAATCATTTCAAAGTCATTGCAGAAGCTTACTCACATTACTGAACCCTTAGTGTTAGACCAAGCCCGGAAAGCCTTTACTGAATTGAGAGAGAGTATGTGCAAAGCTCCGACTTTGAGAATACCTGACTACACAAAACCCCTCATGTTATTTTGTCATGAGCGTGATGCATGTTCTTTATCTGTTTTGACTCATGTCCATGGTGGTGTACACCGATAGGTAGCATATTTTTCAGCTACTTTGGACCCAGTCGCAGCAGCACTACCTGGCTGTTTGCGCACAGTAGCAGCGGTTGGACTGAGCCTCACTCAGAGTGAGAGCATTGTGATGGGACATCCTTTAACTGTATGTTCCCTCACTCCATTGAAGGTTTGCCTACCCGAACCAAGACCCAACATCTAACCAATGCTAGATTGACCAGATATGAAACTGGAAATGTAGGTTCTCCTAATGTCACACTGAAAAGGTGTACAATGCTTAACTCAGCAACTTTGCTTCCAAATAAAATTGTTGAAATTGATAAATTGAAGGACGTTGAACATGACTGTCTGGAAGTAACTTCAGGAGGATAGTCAATTTCTCTTCTATTTCAAATTTTTGGATCGAGTTTACTGTTGGTGTAGAATTCTTCAAGGATTTTCAGAGTCACCGTCCATTTTCAATCAGATTTTGAAAAGGAACCTGAAGTCATTGGAAATGCCTTTCTAATCGACATTAGTCCAGTACACTGATGATTTGTTGCTTGCATCCAAGACCAAAGAGTTATGCATAAAGTGTCCCCCGGCTAAATTACAGTATTGCCAGAAAGAAGTGAGATATTTGGGTCACCTAATTGAGAAAGGCGTCAGGAAAATCTCACGAGAAAGGGTCACAGCCATATTACAGATGTATCCCCCAGCAACACAGAGAGATGTCAGGATGTTTTGGGGAATGGTGAGCTATTGTCACCAGTGGATCCCCAACTTTTCAGTTATTTCAAAGCCATTGCAGAAGCTGACTCACAAGGAGGTTACTGATCCCCTGGTGTTAGACCAAGCATGTATGAAAGCCTTTACTGAGTTTAAAGTCTGTGCAAAGCCCCGGCTTTCGGAATGCCTGACTACACAAAACCCTTCATGTTTTTATGGCATGAGCGTGATGCATGTTCTTTCTCTGTCTTGACTCAAGTCAACCATGGTGTAAACCACAAAGTAGCTTATTTTTCAGCTACTTTGGACCCGGTTGCAGCAGCTTTACTAGGCTGTCTGTGTTCCGTAGCAGCGGTTGGACTGAGCCTCACTCAGAGTGAGAGCATTGTGATGGGACATCCTTTAACTGTCATGGTCCCTCGCTCCATTGAAGTTTTACTCACCTGAACCAAAACTCAGCAATAACTAACGCCGGGTTGGCTTGTCATAAAACGGTCATCCTGAGGTCCCCTAATGTGTCACTCAAAAAGTGTACAGTGCTTAACCCAGCAACCTTACTTCCAATGGAGAATACTGAAGTTGACAAATTGAATGAAGATGAACATGACTGTTTGGAAGTAACTGATTTGTGCACAAAACCAAGACCTGTCATTAGAGATACCTGATTGGAAGAACATGAACAAATTGTTTTTGTTGATGGTTACTGTTTAAGAGATAGCACGGAAACATTGAGAATAGGTTATGCTGTGTGCACAATTCTGGCATACTTGAAGCGTCCTGGCTTGGAGGAGTGTACTCTGCGCAAGTTGCAGAATCGGTAGCCCTTACTAGAGCATGCCATGTTTCTGCACAACTTTAAGTAACTATTTATACGGACAGCCAGTACGGATGTGGAATAGTCCATGACTTGGCCAGCTGTGGTCACAGAGGGGTTTCCTGACCTCTTCTGGGTCACCAGTAAGAAATGATGAGAGAATTTATGAGTTGCTACAAGCTATTCAAATGCCTGAAAAGATTGCTGTGGTGAAATGCAGTGCACACCTGAAATCACAAGATTTTGGGTCAATGGGAAATGGATATGTGGATCAAGTCGCAAGGTTTTGCGCATTGAACTGTATGTCATTCAGGGATAAATGGGAATTATTGCCCGAGGAAGAGAACTGCATGATTATGCCTTACATGTAACTGAAACTTTGGAAGAATTTAAAGCGTTGCAGGATAATGTCGACAGGGAAGAAAAAAGAAACTGGGTGAAGTTAAAATGTGTTCAACATGAAGATGACGTTTGGGTTTCAGGAGTGGGTCAAGTGGTTTTGCCTAATGATTTGTTGACTTAAATGGCTAGATATTATTATGGTCAAGCACATGTTGGGAGGTAAGCCATGGTCCGAATGTTCAAGAAATTCTGGTTCAATCCAAAATTTAGACAGGTTGCCGAAGAAGTTTGCCAGTGATGCGTCATTTGCGAACAAATGAACATGGGTAAAGGGACAGTGATCAATTTGGGCCACATTGAAAGACCGGGATGTCCATTTAGCAGAATGCAGATGGATTTTATTGAGATACCTGGGTGCAGAGGTTTGAGATATGTGTTGGTGATTGTTTGCATTTTTAGTCACTGGATAGAAGCTTACCCTACACGAAGAAATGACAGCTTCACAGTAGCGAAATTACTGCATAGGGAACTGATACCACGTTTTGGGTTTCTGGTATCTTTAGAATCAGATAGAGGAAGTCACTTCAGCAATGAAGTAATTAAATTGCAATGTTCAGCTTTAAACATTGAGAAGAAGTTGCATTGTAGTTACTGCCCTGAAGCCTCAGGACTTGTGGAGTAGATGAATGGTACCTTAAAGTCAAGAATGGTGAAAATGTGTGTGTCCACGAACCTGAAATGGCCCAATGCACTGCTGTTAGTTTTGATGACTATGAGAAACACACCCGACAGGAAAACAGGACTGTCGCCACATGAAATACTCATGGGCAGAGCAATGAGGTTGCCAGTGGTTCATGCCAATGCTCTTGTGAACATAACAGATGATATGGTGTTGGACTACTGCAAAGGTTTGGCTGATGTAGTTTGCTCTTTCTCCCATCAGGGGGAAGCCACCACACTGCAACCGTCTCAAGATCAAGGCAACAACTTGAGAGCAGGTGATTGGCTTGTGATCAGAAAACACGTGAGAAAGACGTGTCTGGAACCTCAGTGGAAGGGTCCCTACCAAGTAGCTCTAGCTACTACTAGAGCTGTAAAGTGCGCTGGAGTTCCGAACTGGATCCACGCAAGCCATACTCGGAGAGAATCATGTCCTCTGGACAATGAAGAAGAGTTGTTGAGTACCAAAAACTTCCAGACCCACTCCAGAATTGGAGACAGGAGAAAGAGAGACAGAGACTGAAGCTGAGCAAACTAAATGCTGTTCAGCCGCTCCTGTGAGAGACGAGGGAGAAATACAGGAGAGTGAAAATGAACCAACCTCAACTGGAGCGGCAGGAGAGTCTAGCCAGAGGAGGGCTCTCCCAGAAGCAGATGATCTTGAGAGACAAACAGAGTGAATGACAGATCTCGAGAGTGAAGAAGTTGAGACGGATCAGAGACAAAACAATCTGACTCCTCTTGGATCCGTCAGTTACGTCAAGAGAAAATCCTGCAGAAGTTGCAAATTCAGCACAGAAAAGAGTATTGACAAAAGCCCACTGACAGGAGATAAGTGGCCGAAGGCACAAACAAAGAGAAAAGAAGCAATTACAGTGACAACAATCGAGGAAGAGGTAGACACGACAAGAATGGAAGATTTGAGTGATAGAGAGCTAAATGGAGATTGAAGGTTGAAAAGAAAGAGAATTGCAAATCAAAGGTACGCAGGGCCTGAATGGGCATATGCAATGACAAGTGAATGGCAAAGTTAATTTTTGTCTTTTTGTTTTCATCGAGACATTCCAGGTCAATATTTTGGTATGTGAAGGAGATCAATGAACTGAACTGTTGTAAACCTTTAGACCGAGAAAAGAAAAGAGACAAATTGAAGGTAACCGGAAAAACTTTGATAACCTGATTTGACAAGCTGCTAAACCGATTTTGACTAAATTTACCTATTTTGACAAAGGGTCCTGGAAGAAAGACTGAAAGCTGTAAACAACTGCTAAAGAAGGTTGAAGATTTTGTTTTTGATTTTGCTGCATAACTATATTTTTTTCACTTCTACTTTCTGATTCTTTACAGATCATGAGTAACCTTAGCCAACAGGGCAGGGTAGGAAGAACAGGTGCTGTAGATACATGGGTATTGGTTTGGCGATTGTATGCATTATATTATGCCTGGTGTTGATTGTGAGTATGACTTTTTTGACAAAATTTGGCCAACCATACCTTAGCTTTAGAGACAACCACTGCACTCACAGAAGTAGATAGGTTTAGGTCAGATGAGAAATATTCGCATGTAGATAATGCACAGAGAAAACTTTCTTCTAATGTTTTCTATCGCTTATTGCGTGAGTGTGTTGAGACGATGGATGTGAGAGTGTTATGTCTGCACCCAGATTCCTTCATCGGTGGAAGAAGGAGTTACTTACCATAGCTTGGTGCTTACTTATGGGATACGCTGTAGTCTGTTACTAACAAGATTTTATAATCAGGAGTACATTCAGTACTTCTACTCAAACTATGATATGGTGTTTTCGTTTGTCCCTATAATCAAGTACCTGAGTAGAGTAGCTAAGGAAAATAACATAGAATTAGTGAGAAAATTATTTGAACTTACATTGACATTTGGCACAGCTTATGCGCATAGGAATAACCTTACCTGCTTGCTCACACCTATAGAAAAGAGTTTCTTAGATCAGACAGATGATAAAAGAAAGGCATTAAAGGAGAAATTAGAAAAAGGATTAGAGGAAAGGACATTTAGAAATCATAATGCATTTAGTGACATAAAAATACGAGGGAGGTTAGCTTTAGATGCACAACATGTAGGAAAGCTTTGTGTATATAGGCCTAAATCTAGGACTGACACGTTATTTGTGGAAACGAGTGAATGTAGACATATGTTTTTGTTTTAAAGTAAGTGGACATTCATGTTAAATGGACAATACCCAGCAATTCCAGGAGTATATTCCATCTGTGGACCAAATGTGTATTACCGTCTTACTAGAGGATGGTACGGCACATGTTACTTGGGGATAGTTTTTCCAAAGATATTTCAACTTGAGAACTTGAGTAAGATATCTAAATCGACTGAATTACAACATACTAGACAAAAGCGAGAATCATATTCTGCATAGTGGGAGATATATTTGGAGTGATAATTCCTTCAGTAGGAGTTATTCTGAAATCAATGAAAATTCAAAAGTTGTCTACTATTGTAGATAACGTGTTGACAAATTTTTCAGGAGCGATGATCCTAATGGATACAGGACAGGCTGCGGTAAGACCTATGACTCTTCAGAACCCCCTTATGTTAAACATCCTTTTAGCAAAGGAGGGCGGAGTTTGTAAAATGCTGAATTTACAGCATTGCTGTTTATATATACCAAACAATAGCAAAGAAATTAGAAGCCTTCTTACTAATTTGACTAATGTTAGTACTGATTTGAAAGAGCTGAAAGAACCTGGAGTTTGGGAAAATGTTGGCAAAGGTACTGCTTACGTGGGGAATTGGTTTGGCAACCTCGGAAAAGGGATAATATTGAAAATAGTACAGGTGATATTGATTATTGTGACTTGTATAATTGGATCATGGGGAATACTTAAATTATATCATGTGATTAAAATGAAGAAATTGGAAAAGGATCAGAGGAGGGAGGAAAGTAATATGGAGAAATTGTTTAGAGAAAATTCGAAAAAGGAAAGAAGAGTTAAAAGTTATAAGGAGTACAAATTTTAGAGGAGTAAAAATTTGTGTGGGAAGGTGTAAGTGTGATGACATATTTAGTCAGCAGAGGAGGGATTGTGAACGCTGAAAATGTAATTGTAATTATTCATGTATTTTGAATTATAAATCTGAATAGAATTTGATTAATATAGAAAATAATGTACGATTTGGAAAATGTGCCCATGTGAGTGGCCGTCATTAATTGAGAAGTGTCCTTATTAATTGCTTGTCAATGTAATTTGATGTCCTCATGTTGAGATTAATGAAGTAGTGTGTTATATTAATGATTACAAGGTATGTATTTGCTTTAGGTTTTAGGCCTTAAGTTAGCGTGTTTTGGGCCTAGTTTGCACAGCCTCATGTTAAGCTGCACTGTTCAAATATTGCTGAGAGAAATGTACGCTTGAAAAAATTAATACATGCATTGTTTTCCACTGCGTTGACCAAATGTTAGCAGATATCTTAAACTTTCTCATGAGACCTGTTTGCTACAATATTTTGTAATAGTAGGAGTAACATTGTATAGTACGTGAAAAGGCAATGTTCCCAGGAGCTGACAATGGATTCACTGACTGGAACATGTATGGATACAAAAATTGATACCTGACAAGCCTGACGGTGGGAACAGGAGAAGAGGGGCCAATCATTGACATGTGAAAGACAGTTTAGTTATATGGTATTCTCTTATTCTTATTGGACTACATGTGAACATATGATTCTTTCACCCATGAAAACATGGGAAGTTCTTTCGACAAATTTAACTTAACCTGACTGCAAGGAGAGAAGAGAGCTCATTCTTTCTATTCTGATTTCTTGAGTGCAGGAGGCTTATGCTATCCTGTCTGAGGAGCTGGGAGTTCCTTGTGACTTTATTGCTTAAACTTAAATGCTGAAAGCTGATTTTAGAGATTGGTTTCTAATGGATCAGATAGCTTAGACTCACATTTTCTGAACCATTCCCTTTCATGGCCCGTTGCTGATGCTGACCGAACAGATGCCCAACTGATGAAGATAATCGCAGCTTGCTGATCCTTATGAGGAGAGGTATAACAAATGCTAATGTTCTTGTTGCAAATATTGTCTTTTGTTTCTAGGTACCAACTGCTATTTTGATAGAGCAATAACTAGATGTTTTCCAAATTTGTGTTGGCTAAATTGTATTCTCATAAAGCCAAACATGCTAATGCTATTTCGATGACTAGTAAGGGAAGTCCTGAAATGTTAATAGGTTGCTTTTAACAAATAATTGACATTGCTCAGTTGCTGAACTTAGATGTATGCTATTTCTATTGTCCAGCTGTTCTTGCTCTTGATTTGTACTGTAACTCTTGAATGCATAATAATCCATGCATTAGTTAAGTTGAGATTCTTTAGGAGGCTTGGTCAACCAGTGCTGTTCCTATATGTGTATCAAATGGTTCTGAGACTAATTTACGTGACATTAGCGTTGCTAATATAGGGAAATAAACATTTCAATTTTACATAAATGTGTAGTTATTCATGGCCGAAGGGGTCATGGTGTGTACTAATTACTGACTCCATAGATAAGAACATTTGATTGTTGATGTTTTATGCTTGTATTAAGGTTATAGTGGGAGATTACCTCTAAGCGCAGTCAAAAGGTCCATCGAACCTCTAACATGTCCACTTATAAAATAAATTTAAGAAATCAAATAAGGTCAGACGCGCTAATAGATGCACTGAATTAAGTATGGATAAGATTTACCTTTGAGCCTGATGATGGGAACAGGAGAAGAGGTGCCAATCATCGACGTGTGAAAGACAGTTTAGTTAAATCTTAGATTTGGGTTTTAGTTTTTCTTGGCCCAACTGTAAACGTACGATTCCCTGACCAATGACGATGTGGGAAGATTCTTTAGGAAATTCTAACTTAGCCTGACTGCAGAGAGAGTTCTGTGCCATTTGTCGCCATTATTCTTTTGCACACTGTCTTATTCTGTGCGAGGAGTTGAACAGTTCCTGATGACTTTATTTTCTCCTTTGACTTTATTTCTTAAAATGCTCATGGTGGGTGCTGAGATTGCTTCGTAAATGGTTCAGGTAGCTTAGATCCCACTGTGTCTAAGCCATTCCCTTTCATTGTCCCGTTACTGAAGCTGACCAGACGGATGTCCAACTGACAAAGAGAATCTCAGCTTGCCGAACCATTAAGGAGAGGTATTACAAAATGCTATTGTTTGTTGTAGTTTTTTATTCTTTTGTTTTCTAGGTACCAATCATTATTTTGATACAGCCATAGTTAGATGCTTTCCAACTTAACTGTGACTAAACTGTTTTGCATGAAGTCCAAACATGCTATGCTAATAGGAGGGTTAGTTAGTATTCCTAGATAGTAATCCCAATGTTGACAAATGTTATTAACTAACTAAGAATTGATCTTGTTCACCTGGTTGAATCTAGATGTGTGTTATTTCTACTGTGCAGTTATTGCTGCTATTGATTTATACTGTGACTCTTGAATGCTTAATTGTAAATGATTTGGTTGAATTGAGATTATTTAGAGAATTGGTCAGCCATTGTTATTCATATGTGTTTATCATTTGGTATTGAGACTAATATACGTGATGTTAGCATTGTTAATATAGGGAAATAAACTTTTACTAAAGGTGTGGTTATTCATGGCCACATGAATCATGGTGAGTGGAGTTTAATGACTCAAGGTTTCTGACAAATTGATTGTTGTACATGTTGTTGTTGCTAGATTTGGTTGGGAATAGAACTGAGAATAATGATGGTGAGATTTCTCTAACCACAGTCAAAAGAGCTTTCCAACCTCTAATGTGTCCCCTTATGATTGACTTACAAAAGACCAAATAAGGCCTGAGGCGCTCACGCACCTTGCTCTTATTGTCCTGAATAACAATTCCACTCACTATTCCAAAGGTAACACCACATATGCAGTCTGGACATCACGCGGTCGCTTCCCTTCTGCTCCGGGGAAAGTAAAATTATTCCATCGTTCACTTTGGGAAAGCAAACTGTGACTCCACCCTGCGCCCACCGCGAGCAGTGCTCGTGCGAAGATGATAGGCCCGTGTCATGCACTCAGGATGGAGCGCTGCAGCAGTGCACTGCCAACGCACTGTTCCTTTAAATGTTCCAGGCAGGCAGCCTCGCCCCGCCCGCCCATCGTCCTGATGCGCTTGTAGCCGGGCTGGCATACACCAGGTAGCTTAGCACGGCACTGTACAGCGCTGCACGGCTCGGCGCTATACAGTACGGCGTTGAGGAGAACGGTGCAGCTCAGGGCAAGCGTCCTGTACGGCCCGGGAAAGGTAAGTGGAGGCAGTACGCACATTCATTTTACTTGTAAATACGGAGCATACGTTGTGCTGAGAATCCGGTCCGTATCTCCTGCTGGCCCCCAAGCGGGGCTTTTCAGGGACAAGCCGTGCTCGGGAATCCCCGCGCAGGGGCCGAGTTCTGCACCGTCAGGTGTAACGACCCCCGCCCCCTGTTAGGATTACAATGAAGCCGCCAATCCGGGTTGTGTGCGAGGGAGGGGTGGTGGTGTTAGGAGATGGTCTATTGCGGCCCGAGGCTGAATAAAGGGGCTGGAGGAACACGCCGGGCAACCGAGCCTAGGCCTGCTGGAAAGGCCGGTTGTGTAGTTCTGCGCCGCTCCCATTGCCCAGGGCTGGTTCCAGTGCTGAATTATTTATCCCAGCCGTATTTTCCTAGTACCGCCTCTTGTGTGGTAAAACAGCCACCGAGCGTCCTTCGCAGGCTTACATCGAGCGCTGACGACAGGTGTTATGAAAATTCCCTCTTCGACCCGAGAAACCGTTAATGAGCACGGTACGAAACATAAATTGTGAAAGTCACAAAATTCATAGTGAGCCGAGCCGGAAGTTTGGCGTGGCCCTCGGTGCCACAGCACTCAACAGCTGTCACGTGCAATATCTGAAATCAGTTTAGACTGAACAACATTTTTGACAGTTGTTTCATTTTAATATATCGGATTACCATAATTAGCACCATTTCTGAACAGGAAAGTGGGAGATTTTGAATGAATAATGGGGGGAATTTATTGTTCCAATCGACCTCTACTGAAACATAAGTCATTTCAGGCGGGAGACTACTGAAATATGCCTCTTTTGGCATAAACAAATCGGTAGCCTCCCCCCTGATTCGGGACTGACTTGGCGCCCGAGTTTCCATTCAAACCTTTTAAATTAAATATGAAAACTTAGTATTAGCAGCATTGTTAAAAGATCTTGCGGCCATTACCCTTACTAGAAGAAAAACTAAACATAGGCCAAGGTCAGTAGACTATGCTTTAAGATAGTGATGTTTGTAGTTTTTAAATATACATTTTGAAAGTTGTGAAGCAGTGGCTGCACGACATAGGCATGTGTCAGTCAAGATGGTTATATTTTTTGTGTGCACTTTATACATGGTCAATAATATTACCCCTATTAGAAGTCCTCCTCGTCCCAGTCCTAATTAATGAGGTTTGATCCCTCATTTACTGCAGTAGCACAGAAGTCCCTTCTCTCTCTCTCTCTCTCTCTCTCTATATATATATATATATATATATATATATATATATATATATATATATACACACACACAACTCCTGCCTCCTCCTTCATGTTTCTAAGCTGTGCCCAACAAGGTGCAACCAGGAGGGAGGAAAGAGGACTGGGACGAGGAGGACCCCCTAATCGGGAAATTAAAATTACCGGTAAGTAACTGAACATTACCCTCCCCCCCCCCCCCCTGGGATCGTCCTTGTCCCAGTCCTAACTAACAAGGAAATAACCAAGCTCAAATAAAACAAGCAAGCACCAAAAAGTGGTCTGCATACAAAGTTTATTCACTGAAAACCAACAGATTTCATTTAGAAGCAGTAGACAAGACAGTGGAACCAAAATGCCCATCAAGATCGTCACAAACTGAGAGACTGTAGTGTGTAAGGAAAGTATGAAGGAACAACTAAATGGCTGCCCTGCACATTTTCAAAAGGGAAACACCTCTTGCCTCTGCTCAGGAAGTAGATCTCCCAAATACCTCTTCCAGGAGGTAGAGAAGTCATCCCAAAAAAAAACCGACAAGCTCGAATCGCAGCCCACTGGGCTGAGAGTGCTTGGAATCAAGCCCTTTAAAAAAAAAAAAAAAAAAAACATCCAATAAAAATATTGCATTTTAAATGAATGGTTCAGTATGAGCAGGATCCTCATACCAGGCCTTACACCCAGTAGCGAAAGACCCCTAATGCTTTTTGTAAGGCTTCAGGATAGATTGTTTCCGAGAAGGCTAAATCTCCAGAGTAACGTGGGACGAACAACCCAACTGAACCAAGCCTACCCATTCAATAGATAGGCTGTCAGACACAACTGAGATGTCATCTGGCAAGACAGCAGAGGAAACTGAAGGGGAGAGGAGTTGCGAGGAAGAAAAAAAAAATGACCTCTGGCTAGAGACAGAAGGAGAGGAAATCGATGATGGCGGGCCAGTAATGGGCAATGACGAGCATGTGCACCTGTTCTGCCTTGACCTTCTGCAGTACCATTTGCAGGAGAGGAATTGGAGGAACGGCATACAGCAAACCCCCTCACCTCAACCCCCCTCCCCTCCGGCCTCGGGATGGAGAGAGCATCCTCTGCCCAGACCTGTGGAGATGGAAGTTCTGTGCAAAAGTAAAAGCAATGGGCATTGCCCAGGGAGGCAAACCGAGCTATCCAAGGAAACCGAAACCGTCGGCACACCTTGAGGAACACGGTACAAGCCAAGTGATAAATAACAGAGGATTGCAGGTTCTGGCTGAGACTGCCAAAAAACTCATGTCCCCAGATGTATACAGCCTTCAGATCCAGGACATTCACCTATGCACATGCACAAATCTGAGATGCAACCAGATTCAGAGACGTGCCTGTTGAGGTAACGTGGTTGTCTGTCCTGACTACCGCAGTCAGACCTTTTTAGATTCTCCTGAAAAACAAGCAAGGCTCTCAATACAGCAGTGAGCTCCCTCCACTTTGAGGATTGCTGACTCTACCAAGAAGACCAAGGCACACTTCTTTCCAGGTGACCCAACACTGCCCCCCCCCGAGTATCCACTCGCTGGCATCCGTCGTCAAAAGAACTGGGGAGGGAGCTGAAAACAAACCCCTTTTAATAGATTGTCCCTGATCAACCACCAGGACAGAGCTGCGATCAGTCCTTGCATTTTCCACCAACATCTTGCAGAACTGAGTGTCCATGCGAGCTGTGATAAACGTTTTAATCTGGGAAGGAGCAAGGTGAGACTTTGGAAGGTTCACCAGCAGACCAAAATCACCCAGGGCCTCCAGCACCAGCTCCACATCCTGTAGAACCTTTAAACCAGATGGCGCAGTCAATAACCAGTCATCCAAATACAGATAAAGGACAACACCTTTCAAATGCAAGAAAGCAGCAAAAGGGTCTGATACCTTTTGTGAAGACTCTGGGAGATGTGGCCTGGCCGAATGGAAGGACTTGAAACAGAAATTGCCGGCTGAGGACCAGGAATCTCAGAAATGACTGACTATCCATATGGTCTGGCCCATGAAAGTCGGCATCTTGAAGATCCAGCATTGCCAGAGAGTCTCCCCTCATGTGGAGAGGACTGATCGATTTGTAAGGACACCATCTGAAAATGTTCCACGAACAGAAACTTGTTTAGAGACCGGAAATTGAGTATGAGCCGAAAAGACCAGTCTGGCTTTGGAACCGCCCGAAGCCCGAGACATATTGTTTGGGGTCAAGGGCAACAAGTTTTCATGTTTCTTTTGTCTTTGGGACAAGTAGGCCCAACCCCCTGCAGCACAAACACTGCGGCTGCCAGTTTACAGAGAAGGGAACTGTCTGCAGTTGAGGTAATATGTGTGTCGACATGTTAATGCTGTTCAAACTTGTATTTATGGTTCATTTAATCAAAAGCCTTCATTATTAGGGTGAGCACTGTAAATAAACGTTTTACGGTCACACTGCACTAATGACAGTGGTTCCTGTAAAAACCAAAAGAGTACACATGTTTGAAAAGTTTAACAATATGAGGCTAAGTATAATGCTCCCAGAATGCTCTCTGATTAGATGCAAATGTTTGCAGAAGTTTGTAAGCAAGAGTGCCGATTCTTTGCTTTCAAAATACAATGTTCAGGAAAAAATGCAAATAGGAAAATTTTAGGTGCTATTTCTTTGAAGTGCCATTTAGTAAAATGTGTTGATGCATGCTAGTAGTTCCTAAAAATATTCCTAATGGAATATCAGTGTAACCGTTTTCAACAAAATTATGGGACACATGACAATTAACAAGCACAGGCAAAGCCATCTGATCCAACATTTTTTGTGAGTCTTTTGGTTTTGTTGATGCATGTCCTGTTTTAACATGGCTTTTGTAACACTTTATTGTTGTGGAAACTGCTAGGCCCTCACCATTGTAACAAATACAAGCAAAAAGAAAAACATTTGTTTTGTCTCCAAAAGCACACATTGCCACCAGTGGTGTAACAAAGGCCCCACAGCCCCCTCCAGGGGTCCCCCTCAGCACAGCACCTGCCTTGAGTGAGTATAGAGAGGGCTTCATGTGGTTTGCAGGGGGCCCCTACAGTTAATCCACTGATTGGCACAGTAGTTCCTGGATTTGAACAAAACAACTTTGTGTGCTAATATGCTCCTTATGAAAGAGCAGAATGCTATCATTCACAGTAAAGCTAGTTGAGAGATAAGAGATAGAAATTTTAAGTTTAATAAAAACAAAATAGCTTTGTTAATGCCAGCCCTAATTAGGGACCCAGTTCTTAAAGAAAGACACAAATGTGCACCTATGGTATATCTCTTTGAATTAGTTGCTTTCATGAATTCACAAGAACATACAGAAGTAGACCAGGACATCTTACTCCTAGAATAAATTTGTGAATTGTATTCAAGCACAAGCAAATATGCATGTGTATATTTGCTCATGTGAAAATCTGTTCAACGTTTACAAGTTCACTTTCCCTCCAACCACTTTTTTCCCAACCTTGGAGGAACTTCTACTTCTGCCATTGTCAGGAGTACATTCTCAGCCTTTCTCATTATGGGAAAATATTAGAGAAGGACTGTTGAAAATCCTTAAAACATGTAAGCTAAGTTTGCAAACTCCAAGGCATTCCAGCCCTGGAACTACTGCTTACTACTTCCTCAAGCCCCAGTATGTAGATCTGCGGAAAGGTGGCAAAATAAGGCAATTACTATAGTAGGAAGTGAAATTGCAGGTATTCAAGCCTCAGTATAGTGGTTGCCATGGCATGGTCAGAGAGGCTATTATCAGAGCTTTTACATAATGAGATTGCTTCCATAATTTGTCGCCACACTAGTAGATTGTTTTTACAGGACAAATAGATTTAAGAAGCAGCCTGTCCCATGCACAAGTAAATATTTTATAAAATTCCACACCCCTGCTTCTGGTCTTTTGACATTAGAACAATTGCCCTTTTCTGCAGGAGTAAGTCTATTCCCCCTTTGAGACTGTAACTGTCCTGGATCCTTTGGAGAAGATGTAGGTCTGAAGCATGGAAGAGGAGCGTGATCTTTGAATTGTATCTGATAGCCATGTTCCACTACAGAAAGGACCCAGGCATCCATCACTGTTCACTTCCACTGTGAAGAAAGTCTCTGAGGTGACCTCCCATTACCATCTAGTCATTTCGGCTGCTGGATAGAAGGTGCGCTGGAGGAGGAGGGTCAGGATTTGTTGTAGCAGGTGGCCCCTGACCTCAGGCTCTACCTCCAAAGGGCTGACGTTCATTGGCTTGAAAAAAAACCTTTCTGACACCAAACTGTTTCTTATCAGCTACAGTTCTAAAAGGTCTCAGGAAATTTTTCTCCTCTGCCACCTTTTCAACCATTTTGGTGAGCTCAGGACCAACAATTTTGGGCCCAAAAACGGCAATTTGCAAATCAAGGAAAGCTAGCTTCCAATTTCCAAGACCTTAACCATAAAGATCATCCTTATACAGCATATTTTTAATGACCTCATGAAAAGGCAAACGGTCCATATTTGTAGTGTTATACTGCACCAGAAATTCGTCCTTCTTGTTAGAAATGGGGTTTCTGGTTGGCTGCGGTATGCACCTAGGCCAGGAGAACCTACCACTCTAGTCAGGACGAGAGGGCTACACACCCAAGGTAACCCCTGCTCACCCCTCTGGTAGCTTGGTCCAAGCAGTCAGGCTTATCCCAGAGGCAATGTGTAAAGTGTTTGCACAACACACATGACGCAGTAAATACACCACAAAGAAAACAGAAGTTGCATAAAAATAAACTATTGCATAAAACATCATTAGACCAAAAACGACATGTATCAGTAATTCCCTGCTTCATGAGCAGTTGTTAGAATGTTACACAGGTTACTAGTACTCTGCGAAAATAGTCA
Source organism: Pleurodeles waltl (assembly GCF_031143425.1). Taxonomy (NCBI): domain Eukaryota; kingdom Metazoa; phylum Chordata; class Amphibia; order Caudata; family Salamandridae; genus Pleurodeles; species Pleurodeles waltl. Next base: position 737,140,901 of record NC_090450.1, on the reverse strand, counting down.
GTAGTCAGGTAAACGTATAGTTTATTGGTGTGCTGCAGCACAAGCAGTAGTCGGGTTGTCATTCCCACCAAAAATGCACATGTCAGAATAAACATATTATCAGGAATGCCAAGACATCACCATGAATGCACATAGAGTGAAACATCCCCCAAATGGTAGGTCATCATTATCACCAACATAAATGCACATATCCTGAAAAACACTTTTATATAACATATGTCATAATACCCTAGTGAGTGCCCGCAAAAAGAGACATCTTTCCAGTACCTTAGTCATGTAAAACATTATCCACCATCCCACTCAGATCATATAGACTCTGGAACTATGTGCGCCACCAAACAAGGGGCAAACAATATATCACAGGGTCGTGATCTGCAAGGGAAAAACTCCTACATGAAAACTTTGTCCGTGCTAAGTCAGCAGGCTCCCCGCGACCTATCAACCAATGGGGGGGCCTCAATCAAAAGGACACAAGGTTGTTTTCCCGCACCCAGAGCGGACTCCCACAAAGCGCTCTTCCCGCACCATACGTAAAAGGAATAAAGTGCTCTCCATGGGCTCAGGTAAACCAAGTGAGCGCCCGCCACGCTCCGACCAGCACGACCCAGTGCTTTCCTTTCAGTGAGGGCTTCAATTACACCGCGACCTTCCTGTGTCTGAGAAAGGGAAAATGCAAGGGTAAAAGGGGGGGGGACCACCACCCAGCCCCTGGAGACATCGGTGAGCCACAGGGCTGCAGGCTGCAGGGTTCCAGCAAGCAGGCATGGACAAGGGTAAGAAAGCAGTGGCAGTTCCTCTCAGTGACCTAGCAGGTCACAGGTCGGCACAACAGCAGCACAGTCCCAAGGCAGTTTCTGGCGAGTCCTTCCTGCAGCATCCAGTGTCCAATCACTTAGTCCATTAGTGTCTAAAATTATGGAGGATAGCCCCCTGTACTTATACTGATTCTGCACAGCCTCCACAAAAATGGGAGAGCGGATTCCAGCCACTACTAACCAATTCCAGGAGTGTCCCCTCTCTCCTCCAGCACTGGCTCCAGACATCAGTAGGGGGTAAACAAGCCCTTTGTCTGAGGCCAGGGCACAGCCTTCACAGATGCAGGTGTGCCCCACCTCTACCTTTCCCAGCCCAGGAAGACCATTCAGTATGCAGATGCACTCTTGTGACACCTTGAACCTCCCTGTGTACAGGCTGTCTGAGAAGTATGCATAAAGCCCAGCTGTCACTCTCACCCAGATGTGGACTAGAGTCAAGCTGCAAAACACCAGAGTCAAACACACAGATAAATGTCCACTTTCTAAAAGGGGCATTTCTATAATGGTAATAAAAAATCCACCTACACCAGTGAGCAGCATTTCTCACTGCCATTCCAACCATACCAAACATGCCAACGCCACCACTCATAGATCAGACAATGCCACTTAGACATATGTTAGGGCATTTCCAATACAATCCTATAAGGGGAACTGCATTCACTGTAGTGAGAAACTACACGGGCTGTTTGTCACTACAAGGACATGTAGTACATAAGACATATGTCCTGCCTTTTACATACACAGCACCCTGCCCATAGGGCTATCTAGGGCCTACCTTAGGGATGAAGTATATGTAGTAAAAGGGGAGTTCCAGGCCTGGCAATAAATTTAGATGCCAGATCCCTGTGGCAGTAAACTGCGCACACAGGCTCTGCGGTTGCAGGCCTAAGATAGGTTTGAAAGGCTACTTCTGTGGGTGGCGCAAGCACCGCTGCAGGCCTACTAGTAGCATTTAAGTTTCAGGCCCTGGGTATAGGAATACCACGTTACAAGGGACTTGTAGATACATTAAATGTGCTAATCAGCTGTAAGCCAATCATACCAAGTTTAGAAGGGAGAGCACATGCACTTAAGCACTGGTCAACAGTGGTAAGGCGCACAGAGTCCTAATGTCAACAAAAAGGGGTCAGAAAAAATATGAGGAGGAAGGAAGGAAGGCAAAAAGTTTAGAGGACCCTGTTTGGAGTTTGGATGATCCAACATTCCTCAAAAGTTGGGGCATCAAGCCCCAGTTGGTCCCTGAAATGAAATAAGACCTCCCCGAGTTGCTCAGACTGAATGCATCTGCCCTTATAACCATCAGTCTCCTCTGCATCATCATCTGACCTATGATGTTTTACAGGGACATCCTTTTCCTGTGAAGCAGAATCCACAGCCTCCTTATTCAAAGACTGCAAGTCTGCACAAAAAATATGCAATAATTCTTCGGCTCCTACTGCTCAGGAGTCTGAACATGCTTCTGCTTCTCTAAATGTTTGGCCATCACAAAAATCTGTTGCCAGAAAGCACAGCAACACGCTCCACAGCGTCTGTGCTTCCTATTTTAATGGCCATCTTGGTCTCATCTCGCGAGATCCCAGTTGCCATAAGAGGAAGCAGCCCAGCTCAGCAGCCCAGCTCAGCAGCCCAGCTCAGCCCCCAGAGAACCACTGCCAAAAGCAGTAGCAGCTTCCTGTCCCAGTCAGCACATGAGCAGGGAGTGCATCCACGAGCGGGGAAAAAAATATTCTGCAGGCCGCTCCAGCAAAGGCCGCTTCTCGTGCACACACGGACCACTGTGCATAGACAGAAACTAAACAATACCACACCAGTATAACAGAAAACAAAAGCAAAAAATACAGAAGAAGCGAACTAGCATGCTTACCTGCGTCTGCAACGGTAAACAAAACAGGAGGAGGCAAGGGGAGGAGTTGGTGTATTAAAAAAAGGTAAAGCTAGACAAATAACTTCTGTGCTACTGCTGTCAGTGAAAGATCAAACCTCGTTAGTTAAGCCTGGGACGAGGAGGATCCCATGAGGGGGTGTTGTAACATACAATGGGATAGCTATCCCTACTTTTTTGTATCCTCCTCCTCTGTCTGCTACCTACCGAAGAAAAATTGACCTCCCACCATTACTTCTCCTGTAACTTACATGTCCTCAAACTGGAGGTGCAGCAATGGGAGGGAGGGGTGTACACTGGGATGAGGAAGACTACGACTCCAGGTAACCAAAGTTACAAGCCTCCTGATCAACAAGATCTACTTTATAGTGCTTTACAAATGTCAGATATGTAGATTGTGTAGCGGCCCTACAAATCTCCTGTAGAGATGCACCCCTGCTACAGCTCAAGTTGCTGAAACTGCTCTTGTGGGTCTCCCTTGAATGTTAGATTGTGGGAACTATTATTTAATGTTACAGTCTTGCAAAAGTGCTTGGTGAACCCATCTACTTGTAGTCTGCATTGAGACGTTCCTGCCTTTATTTGCTGTTATATACAAGACAAAGAGATAGTGAGAAAGTCCAACATTTTTTGTCATACCCACTTGGAGATGAAGGAACACCTAAATTATTTACTCATCTGACGACAGGTAAAATGGTTTATTGTGAGAGATGAATAGTGTAATTTGCTTTAGGGGCACATATTAGGTCTAATCTTGGACAAACTTGACCACAAAAAAATTCAGAAAAGAATAGGACACAAGTGATGCCCCCATTTCACCCAAACTCTGTGCTGACTTAATGACAACCCAAAATGCTGTTTTACTTGATTGCCAATTCAGCAATTCAGACCCACCTGTTCAAAAGGCTCAAAGGGGAGTTGTAACCCATGTAGAACTATGGAAAGGTTCCACTCTGGGATGGGGCTGGGCACCTTAAGCCTTTTCAGTTTAATGCCTCCATGAAGCCGACGAAAAAGTGGTTCTGTCTGTGTACAATCCTCTCCACCATTAAGCGCCTTAATTGCTGACCATTGGAGCAGGTGCCAAACCCATGAAAAACCCTTCCTTGAGAAACTCAAGGATCTGAAAAATATTCAGTGCGCTTGGATCTAATCCTTTAGAACCACACCACTTCTGAAAGGATCCCCATTACCTTCTATAAGAAGAGGAAATTGATGCCTTTCTTGAGGCTTGAATGTCTCAGACTACATCTAAGGAACATCCCATGTTTAGTAAGCCTACCATTTCAAGTTCCATGCTGTCAGCCTGAGGTGACGAAGCTTGATCAATGGAAAGTAGGGAAACCGATGCACAGAAGTTTGAAGAGATGGATGCAGATAATTCCCTTGTACTGGTGACATCACTGGGGAGAACCACTGTCATTGGGGCCAGAACAGTGCAATACAAATGCCTTCTTCTGAATCTTCCGAAGCAATCTCAGGAAGAGGGGAATCAGTGGGAAGGCATACAGGACGCCCTGGGGTGGAGGAATCAAGAGTGCATCCACTGCCACCGCCTGTGGACAGTCCGTCTCTGAAGAGAACACTAGTAGCATTGCATTCTGTGGTGAGGCAAATGGATCTATCCAGGATCTGGTGAAGTGATTACAAATTTGATCGAATTCCTGAGCAGACAAGTGATAACATCTCTGAAGATGGAAGATTTCTGCTGAGGATGAAATTCAACTGTCCCTGAATGTAAACTGCCATGAGGGTTTAGTTTCTGTCCTGGAAAAAATCTGGTTCACCAGTAAATTTAACCCTTCGCTGTCGGTACCCCATGGATATTTAAGTAGCATTTGACTGCTTGATTGTCCTTTTTAACTTCCCGATTTGCTCCCTCCATTTGTGAGGAATAAGCCTGCAGCAGTACAGGATCGCTCATGTGGACTGACCACTCCATCATCCACTTCCAAATCAATACATCTCACATCCCCATCCTAACCAGGTTCAGCATTCCAAGCCACAGCTGGGGCAGAACCACTGAAGCAGACTGGCTCTGTGTCCTCAGCACAGATGAAACTAGCCCCACAGACTACCTCGACAAGTACATCAATAACTGGATCAAGAACTGTGCGGACTCCCTCGCACCCATCAAACCCAGTAAGCATAGTAGATCAGAGAAGCATGCCAGCTGGTACACAGAAGACCTCTGAGACACCAAACTGCACTGAAAACCGCTATAAAGGAAATGGAGAGCCAGCTATAACACCATCAACAGAACTCCCTACAAGGCTGCACTCAAACGCTATCACCAGCAAATAAGAGACACCATGAAGAAAGCATGAGTTGACTACATCAAAAAAGCTTTAACATCAAGGAGAGCTTCCTGATCGTTAAGGATTACACCTCGCCCTCAACTTCTGTAACCAACATCGCTGCCTCCCAGCAACTCTGCAACTACCTATCCAACTTCTTCCACAGCAGAATTGCAAACATCTACAGCATCTTTGCACACCAACTTAGTCCCTAGTGAACACATTGCTAACCTACCGACCACTAACCAAGACATCCACCTGACCCAGTGGACAACCCTCACCAGAAACTAACAGCAGCTATCATGCGGACCATCCTGTTAGGCACCCCAATTGACCTATGCACTCAGCACATCTAGAAAGTGGGAACATCACCAATCAGCACCACCCTGACCCACATCATCAACACGTCCATCACGTTTGCCTCTTTCCCGGATAATGGAAACTTGCAGAAATCAGCACCCTTCTCAGTGACCCACAGCAGACCAGAATAAGCTGAGCAACTTCCGACCCATCTCCCTGCTTCCCTATCCAGTCAAAGTGATAGAGAAAGCTATCAATAAGCAACTCGCAACCCACCTCAAACTTTACCATCTTCTAGACAACACTCTGTTAGGATTCAGAAAGAACCACAGCACCGAAACAGCACTCATTGTGGTCACCTATGACATTCAGATCATCCTGGACAGAGGAGAAACAGCTGCCCACATCCTGCTTGACCTCTCTGCGGCCTTCAACGCTGTCGCCTTTAACGTCCTCATCAGAAGACTCCACGAGATTGGCATCCAAGGAAACTCTTGCTATTGGATCTGGTCCTTCCTCATAGGAAGAACCCCATGGGTCATGCTGCCACCTTTCACATCTGTAGTGCTTTCCTCTTATCTAGTTTCTAAGCACTAACATAACACACTAGAAATGCACTTGTGAGGTCAAAGAAGACTTTTATTGTTGTTAATTCTTCCCCAACCACAATATTTATGAATGACGAATTAGTAGCTTTCAAGTCCGCGTTAATCAAACAAAATATATCAGTTTGCAATATACACAGCAGGTTATATTTATAAGATATTGAATGCAAAGCAAAACAAATACTTCACCGTGTGGGAAACTATCTACAGCTTCATCTTTCTAAGGTCTGCAAGCTGATGACCCCTGTCAGCCGCGAGAAAGAGATTCATCTACCCACACGGGATTGCTGGCAGCTGGCGCCAAGCTCCAGCACGAGGTCCGGCAGATTCGAATCTGAATCTCTGCAGCCTGTTACATTCGTTACAAAGGTGTGCCCCCTCCTCTCAGACCTGGGAAACTGAGCAAGCCTTTTGGAGACTGGCCAGGTCTCCAAGACTACTCCTGTTCCCAAGCTCAAGCGAAGAGAAAAACACCCATGTACTCTCTCTTATCAGGTCTAGTCTACTGTGAGAACAAAACATCTTGGTTCATCTTGTGCAAAAACACAGCTTGGAAAAATACAGCTTGAATTCTCAACTGCAATGTCTAACTCCACGTTAAAGGCAATAGGCAGCTAACCTAAATATCAAATGCAATGTCTAGTGTCATGTCAAAGCCAATAAGCATTTAAGCTGAATACAAAATGCAATGTCTTATATCATGTCAAAGCCAATAGGCAGCTGAGCTGAATATAAAATGCAATGTATAATATCATGTCAAAGCCAATAGGCAGAGGAGCTGAATACAAAATGTAATGTATAATATCATGTCAAAGCCAATAGGCAGTTAAGCTGAATATAAAATGCAATATATAATATCATGTCAAAGCCAATAGGCAGAATATCTAATAGCATGTCAAAGTCAATAGGCAGCTAAACTGAATACATCATGTCAAAGACAATAGGCGGCTAGACTGGATACAGCATGTCAAAGCCAATAGGCAGAATACAGAATGTAATGGCTAATGCAATGTCAAAGCCCATAGGCGGCTCAACTGAATACAGAAAGTAATGGCTAATGCCATGTCAAAGCCAATAGGCAGAATACAGAATGTAATGACTAATGCAATGTCAAAGCCCATAGGCGGCTAAACTGGACAAAACATACCATGTGCTACTGGTGAACATTGAGCAACTAATATGCGCAGTGGTGAAACACAAAGTCATTGGTCAAAACAAAATTTAACAAATGGCAGTACATTCCGCCCTTTGACCAATGAATTTTTGTTTCACATATCTCTTGTTTCAAACAAAAACAAAAAACAAAAAAAAACATCAGCACAAAAAAAAACATTATCAGCAAGTCACATTTGAATGATCAAAACAATCCCTGTAAAGCAATAGAAGTGAATTAACACATTGATTTCATAACCTTTCACATCAGATACATCTATACAGAAAAGACTGAGCAATTTGTACTCTGAATGAGTCTCTAATTCAACAGTGTTAGCAATTTGATGTGGCATGAGTTCTACTCATGTAAAGGGGCACGGTCCACCTGAAAGTTTTGCTGGAAGATAAGCAAAAGTCAGAGTTCCATACGAGAGGGAAAAAAACAAAAAACACAGCTTAGTTCCAGTGGAAGAATGCAATCAAACAAGTTGAACTTGAACTGAAGGCGCAGTTTGCGCAAAATGGATCCATGGTGCTGGCACTTTACTCAGCCAGGTTCAGGTTGGGGGTTCGGTCCCTTCCCCGACCCCACACGCACACACTGGAAAGGGGACCACACAGCACACTCAGGGACAGTGGCGAAACGTGGTAGGATCTGCAAAAGAAACAAGTATGACTTTTCTTGCAAATAACATTTTTCATTTAAACTGCACCCTTCCTCTTTCTTTCCCTGTTTTATAATCAGCAGGACGTTTTTGGGGCCCTTTGTTATATTTTCTGCAGGTTCTGGAGGATCACTTAGGGCTTCAGCCCACACATCAGCACTGAGGTTTTTATCTGCTGCACCACAGCTTCCCTTTTCTTGCACTGTCAGAAGGGCTGGGGAAGACTCCTTCTTTACCAAACCTCCATTCACTGCATTTTTGCCAAGTTGGGCCATTCTGTCTCCAATTTGTATGAATGAATCAGATTCTTTTCTAGGTATCAGCATAATTTCGATTTTTCCTTGGTAATTTGCAGCAATCACTCTCCCTAAAACCTGATCACTTTGCCATTTCTGTCCTGGTAACTTTCCTCTCCCCAACTGCTCTGTGACTGCTTGCATGACAGATTGCTTTTGTGCGTGCTGCACAGTTTTTATCAAATCTAGGGGAATTTGCATCTCTCTCATCTCTGCCCACCTGTAAGTGGCTTTTTCTCTCAGCTGTTCACATTTCTGGGGCACCCACTTAGCCATCCCCACTAAGGCAGAATTCTGGGTGTACACTTCTCTCTCTGAATTTTTCTCATTAACATCTGCAAGGTAATTGAACCAGTTAGGTGCTAAAACATTAGCAATAAACCAAAAATCAGCGTAAAAATGATACATCTCACGTAGCTCTTGCTTTAAAATCTGACACACATTATACAACTCCATTCCTTCTCCTGTGCCAGAAAACAACATTTCAGTCAATGAATCATTAGTAAAACAAACATGCGTTTTATCTTCAGTAGACACGAATTCAAATGGTGCACACAACTTCATTGATAACTCTTTTACCTGTGGTACTCTAGCCCTGTCTTGCAAGTACCAGATCCAATGTATGATTCTAGCTAGGGGCACTATTTTCTTCCCTTGTTCTTGAGTTACATGTACATCAGTATTTCCTTCTTGCACTGCGCAGAAACCTAAAGTCTGCATTATTTCATTTGCCAAATCACAAGCGCGCAGCTGCATATAATTTTTCACAGTGACCATATACAAAAGTGTTAGGATTTCTCTCAAATGAGGGCTATTCTTTTTCCAAAAATCAAACAAGCTAATGAAAGTCGGCTCTTTCTCTAAAATCTTTCGTTTTACTTGTGCATTTTGCAACGGTAACTCGTAAATCACATTCTGGTCTCTCTCGTCCGTGTTATCAGTTAAGGAATGCATTTTGGCTGCCAAAAACCCTGGCTCACACGAAAACTCAGTGCAGCTCGGAGCTGTCTTAACCCCCTCATTACTGGAATGGGACAAGAAAGATTCTTCAAAAACAGCCTTTTTATAACTTTCAGTCAGGCTAATTTGCTCACGTAAATTCCTATTTTCATGTTCCAACTTCCTACATTTCTTCTGCATTTCTCTGTAAGCAGATAAAGGTATCCAGACCTTTCTGTCATCATTACTTCCAAAAGACACTTTTTCTACATATGTACAACAGAAATTATTTCTCAAAACACTATCAGGCATTTTAGCTACACATGCATTTTCAAAAATGGTCTGCTGTGCTTCTGTAATTCTCCAAACAGAAAACAATTCACAGTTTTTCTTAGCACCATCGGGCAGTTTACCAACACATGCATTCTCAGACATGGTCTGCCGTGCTACTGTGATTCTCCAAAAAAAACAATTTCTGTAATTCTCCAAACAACAAAAACAATTACACTTTTAAAGTGTGCACTTAGAAATCTACCAACTCGTCAACACCCTCTTAATCACCTCTTAATGACCGACCCCACTCCTGGTACCAATTGTAGTGCTTTCCTCTTATCTAGTTTCTAAGCACTAACATAACACACTAGAAATGCACTTGTGAGGTCAAAGAAGACTTTTATTGTTGTTAATTCTTCCCCAACCACAATATTTATGAATGACGAATTAGTAGCTTTCAAGTCCGCGTTAATCAAACAAAATATATCAGTTTGCAATATACACAGCATGTTATATTTATAAGATATTGAATGCAAAGCAAAACAAATACTTCACCGTGTGGGAAACTATCTACAGCTTCATCTTTCTAAGGTCTGCAAGCTGATGACCCCTGTCAGCCGCGAGAAAGAGATTCATCTACCCACACGGGATTGCTGGCAGCTGGCGCCAAGCTCCAGCACGAGGTCCGGCAGATTCGAATCTGAATCTCTGCAGCCTGTTACATTCGTTACAAAGGTGTGCCCCCTCCTCTCAGACCTGGGAAACTGAGCAAGCCTTTTGGAGACTGGCCAGGTCTCCAAGACTACTCCTGTTCCCAAGCTCAAGCGAAGAGAAAAACACCCATGTACTCTCTCTTATCAGGTCTAGTCTACTGTGAGAACAAAACATCTTGGTTCATCTTGTGCAAAAACACAGCTTGGAAAAATACAGCTTGAATTCTCAACTGCAATGTCTAACTCCACGTTAAAGGCAATAGGCAGCTAACCTAAATATCAAATGCAATGTCTAGTGTCATGTCAAAGCCAATAAGCATCTAAGCTGAATACAAAATGCAATGTCTTATATCATGTCAAAGCCCATAGGCAGCTGAGCTGAATACAAAATGCAATGTATAATATCATGTCAAAGCCAATAGGCAGCTGAGCTGAATATAAAATGCAATGTATAATATCATGTCAAAGCTAATAGGCAGCGGAGCTGAATACAAAATGTAATGTATAATATCATGTCAAAGCCAATAGGCAGTTAAGCTGAATATAAAATGCAATATATAATATCATGTCAAAGCCAATAGGCAGAATATCTAATAGCATGTCAAAGTCAATAGGCAGCTAAACTGAATACATCATGTCAAAGCCAATAGGTGGCTAGACTGGATACAGCATGTCAAAGCCAATAGGCAGAATACAGAATGTAATGGCTAATGCAATGTCAAAGCCCATAGGCGGCTCAACTGAATACAGAAAGTAATGGCTAATGCCATGTCAAAGCCAATAGGCAGAATACAGAATGTAATGACTAATGCAATGTCAAAGCCCATAGGCGGCTAAAATGAACAAAACATACCATGTGCTACTGGTGAACATTGAGCAACTAATATGCGCAGTGGTGAAACACAAAGTCATTGGTCAAAACAAAATTTAACAAATGGCAGTACAACATCAGAGACCAAGAAATTGATATACGGAGCCCCACAGGGATTGTCCCTCAGCCCCACCCTTTTCAACATATACATGACTCCACTTGCCGACATCATCCAGTCATAAGACATCACTGTCAAACCGTATGCCGATGACACCCGGCTCATCCTCTCTGTGACTGTCAAAACAACCACCGCTAAAACCAACTTCACCAACTGCATGACCATGGTAGCATATTGAATGCAAACCAACTGCCTGCTGCTCAACTCTGATAAGATGGAAATACGGGTCTTCGGCAACAAGACAACCCCATGGAACTCCACCTGGTGACGGTCGGAGCTAGGACCAACACCCACAGACCACGCAAGAAATCTAGGGATCATCATAGACGACAGGCTCAACATGACAGCTCAGGTCAACCGTGTGTACACCTCCTGCTTCCACATCCCACTCATGCTGTGAAAAATCTTCAAGTGGTTGTCTTGGAAAACCAGATGGACCTTCACGCAAGCACTCATCACTAGTGGCTGGACTATGGCAATCAATACTCGCTAGGCCAAAATCTCCAAACAACTCCTACACAGACTCCAGATCATCCAGAACACCGCTGCAAGACTCATACTTTACCTCACATGCTGCACCCACATCACAACACATCTCAGGAAGCTTCACTGGATCCTTATTTACAAGCACAGACAATTCAAACTTCTCATGCACACATACAAAGCCCAACACAACACAGGACCAAAATACCTGAACAGCTGCACACACTTCCACTAACCCACCAGATACCTACATTCTGCCTCTGTGTCACTCACACACATTCCCACATCCGCCAAAGCTAAACTGGAGGATACTGACTCTTATTCTGGAGGATAATGGAGGATAATCAAAACTAGAGAATAGCGATGGAACGACCACCCTTGACACTTCAGAGCCTCCTCCCCCCTTTTTGAGTTCTGCAAGAAGCTGGAGACATAGCTCGATGTATAAGCACCTTTGGGACCACCTGGATACTCTTTCAGGTGATTAGTGTGCTACTAATCAGTGCAACATAACAGTGCTTTCCAGACTGCTGCTAATTCTCATCAGATAGAGTACCGTAAGCTTTCTTCCTTTGATCATTGAACCTTTGCTTCTTGCTCCCTCCCCACCTCTTTGCCTTTGTCTGCTGTAGTGGGGAAGGGAGACATAGAGGAAGGCCTTTGGTAAGATTGTTTTTCCATAATCACCATGTCAAGGACCCCTGGATGTGATGGGTAGGAGAGTCTTGTTCCGTTGAACTTGGGGACAAAATTTGGAGTATGTGGTTCACCCAGGCTTCAAGTGAAAATGTGTTCACAGAATCACTTCTGTAGTTGCCGCCAGGAACCCTTGCACTCTCAACCATCCCCTCACGGACATGTATGACTAGGTAAACAGATGGGAGAGGTAAGATTGGAGTGTTCGTATCTTGGTCTGTGAAAGAAAAACATGTTGCAGGCTGGTTTCAAACTGGGCTCCTATAAATGTCTTTCGCTGTCTTGGATGTAAATGGTACTTCTTAGGGTTGATAATGAATCTGAGGCTCTGCAACACATCCGGACCTTCTGAATGTTGTCTTACTCTGTGGGAAGAGAAGAAGCAGGCAACAACTATCTATCAAGATTCACCTAAATATGGGAATATTGTATGGCCAGTTAACTGAAAGTGTGTGACAACTGGTGCAAATACCTTTGGTGAAACCCTGGGAGATGTTGCCAGATTGAACTGAAATGCTTGAAGCTGGAAATGACCCGCTCAAAGCTAGATGGAGGAACTGTTGACTGTTCTGTTGTAGCGGGACGTGAAAATAAGCATCCTGCCAAAAAAACGCCCTTTGCTATAAGCTGGATGATAGAATGAAGAGAAATCATATGTAATGTATTGATGTGCACATATTTCTTCAAAGTTTTGAGATCCAGAACAGGGTGATGTCCCATCTGGTTTTGGGACCAGGAATGGAGTTGAGTAGAAACCGTTCCTTTTTTGATTCTCCAGAACCGATACTATCACCTTTTTTCTGTAGCAGTGTTTGAATCGCCAGGATCCTCTGTCTCCTGCACCTGTCCTTTGGTAACATTGTAGGCAGGAACCAATCAGAAGGGGAGCGCCTAAGAATGTGATAACATAACTGTCCTTGATAATGTCTTAACCAAGCTGTCCAAGACCAACTCCTACCACTGAGAGAAAAAACATTCTCACACTCACCCAATCGTGTGATAGTGGTTCCTGTGACTGTCCCGGATCTTGGGGAGTAACTGGTTGGGATTGGGCACCAAACGCAGATCCCAACCTCTGGCACAGCCACGAAAGGGATGGCTGTCCTAAAGTATTGAGGGCTGCTGTTTTGTCACAAAGGACTTTTTGTTACCAAACAACCTAAAAGGACTGAGAATTTCTTCTTTTTTGGGCAGTTTTCTGGATCATGTCATCAAGTTCTGTCCTAAATGCTATACATTTCTGAAAAGTAGACAAAGTTGTGAATTCAGCAAGGGGTCATTTGTGTAGATCGTGTAAGGTTTTCTTATAGAAATAAAAAAATAATATTGAAATTGAGTTGAAAAAAACAGCCATTCGTGTCTATGTTGTCATCTGTAATTTCAATATACTGTTACGTCCACTTGACTCTTCTGGTTGTAGGGATATATAGGGCTTATAGGTTCACCAAGAACCCTAGGCATCTGGAGCCAATAACCGAGCTGCACCTTGCAATGGTTTATCATTGTGTACTGGGTGTACGGAAATTGATTTAGTAAAATTTAAAGAGTAAAAAATAGGTATCAAGGAAACCTATGTATTTCCGAAATGGCCATAAGATGTGGCGTTTAGAAGCAGTGGTTATTTGCATATCTCTGAATTTGTGACAGTTGGTAATACTACTTGTTCTACTATTTGTTATTCCCCTAAATCTCCTGATAAAAATGGTACCTCACTTGTGTGGGTAGGCTTAGTACTCGCAACAGGAAACAGCCCAAACCGCAACATGGACACATCACATTTTTTCCACCCAAAACTGACCCTTTTTTTGCTGCGTGCCTTACTGTGGGTTTTGGGCTCTAGCTCAGCCTGGCACATAGGGAAACCTAGAAAACCTGTCCATTTTTAAAAACTAGACACCCTGGGACATCCAGGATGGATGACTTGTGTGGCTCTCACCAGGTTCTGTTACCCAGTATCCCTTGCAAACCTCAAAATTGGTCTAAAAACACATTTACCTCATATATCTATGATGGAAACTTCTGGAATCTGAAGGGAGCCACAGACTTACTTCCATCTAGAATTCCCCCAAGTCTCCCAATAAAAATGGTACCTCACGTGTCTGGGTAGGTGTAGTGCAAGCGTGCAGGGAACAGCCCAAACACAACGAGAACACATCACAATCTTCCATCCAAAACTGACCCCTTTTTTGCTATGTGTCTTGCTGTGGATTTTGGGTCCTACCTCAGCTGGCACCTAGCAAACCTGTACATTTCTTTTCAAACTAGACACCCCGGGGAATCCAGGATGCAGTGGCTTGTGTGGCTCTCACCAGGTTCTGTTACCCAGAATACCTTGCATACCTCAACATTTGTCTAAAATACACATTTCCTCACATTTCTGGGGTAGGAAGTTTTGGGGGGAGCCACAAATTTCCTGTTATCCAGCGTTCCCCCAGGTCTCCCAATAAAAATGCTATCTCTTGTGTGGGTGGGCCAAGTGTCCGCAACAGGGAAGGGCCCAAAACATTTTATCAACACATCATAATTATCTGTCACAAAACGACCTGTATTTGGAAGGAGGGCACCTGTGTTTTTGGTCCCAGGCTTGGCAGCCATCCAGGGAAACCTACCAAACCCGACATCCGAGAAGTCCAGGGAGGTGTGGCTTGCATGGACACCCCAAAGTTTTCTTACCCAGAATCCCCAGCAAACCTAGCACGCTCTAGCACAAATTTCCTACCACGCAGAGTTCCCCTCGGTCTCCTGATAAAAAATATCTCCCTTGTGAAGGTGGGCCAAGTGCCTGTGACAGGGAAGGGACGAAAATGTGTAGAAATTGAGGGGGAACCAAAGTGGGTCCAAAAGGGCAGTTTTGTTTTCATACGTTTTTAGACTTACTCTGCTTTGGGCAACCACACAAGTGAGGAAGAGCTTTTAGCAGGACAGATGGGGCAATGCTGGGTGGTAGGAATTTTGTGGATTTCTGCTTATTCCGGAAGTTTCCATCACTTAAATGTAGGAAAAATACATGTTTTCAGGCAGAGTTGGAGGTTTGCAGGGCATTGAGGGTAAGAAAATGGTGTGGGGTGCATGTGAAGCATCTCACTCTGGACTCAACTCCGCCCCACCCCTGATGTTTAGTTTTCAGAATTGTCCGGGTCTGGTAGTTTTTTTTCCAGGTGGCAGCATACCCAAGTCCAGAAAGTGCAGCCGATCACCATTACAAGTGGGACGATACTGGGAGTTAGCCACGCTCTCTTGGCCTGTATGTAAAATCAGAACCCAAGAATCTGATGTCCTCTTGCTTGCCATTGTGATGAAATACTTTAGTCCGCGGGGCAGGGGGTGGGGGGAGAAAGACTGTTGCTCCTTCAGTTGAGGGGGTACATAGCCGTGCCCATGGTAGGCAGCCCCCACTCCTTTTCTTTAAAAAAAAAATATATATTCCCTGACGACTAGTGGGCTTTCTACCCCTCCCCCTGATGGTAGATCTAGGATAATATGGACTTTGGTCCCCATTTATGTTTAGTGGGCTTTCTGCCCCCTCTGTAAGAAGCTGATTGGGGGTAATAACCCCCTCCCCC
The DNA here is from genome assembly GCF_031143425.1 of Pleurodeles waltl. Taxonomy (NCBI): domain Eukaryota; kingdom Metazoa; phylum Chordata; class Amphibia; order Caudata; family Salamandridae; genus Pleurodeles; species Pleurodeles waltl. The sequence goes on along the minus strand of NC_090450.1, from coordinate 737,125,233 downwards.
CCTCCCCAGAGGGGCAAAAATACTGCCTATTTTTTTTGGGTGGGGAGGGGCATTGCGGTGCCCATTGTGAGCAGCCCCCATACTTTACAAAAAAAAAAAAATCCCTGGTGCCTAGTGGGCTTTCTGCCCCCGCCAGGAGGAGGCAGAAAGACTGATTATGCCCACAAAATGAAGGTGGAAGCAAAAGCCCTTGTTCAAAGGGCTGCTCCCACCTCCCTGGTGTCTAATGAGTGGATCCCTGCTTGGGGATTGCCCTCCTCCAGCTATTCCCCAAGCAGGGAACCAATAGGGAAGGATCCCATTGGAAAGGGGAGATTCTCCCTGTTTTTCTTGGTGCTCGGGGGGCTGAGATAGCCCCCCTGAGCACTGAGGCAGAGAAAGTGAAATGAGTTGATCGGCTCATTTCACTTTCGTTTCCACTGAAATTACATCAGCGTGCCATGCACGCTAGTCATTTCAGTGAAAACTAAAAACACCCTTGGTTCCCAGCTCCCCGGCGGTTTTTAGAAAAAGCAAATCCCTCTACTGAGAACAACAGAGGGAATTGATGGTTGTGCGCATAGGACGTAACATTTTCGTCCTCAGCACACAACCACTGTGGCTGAGGGTGTAACTGTTACATCCTGAGCATGGCAGAGGTTAACAAATTTCACTCCCTCTCTTGTGTGTCACCTACTTTTGTTGTATCTGTCCAGTATGTGTGACAGTGAAGCTTGTGATGTTCTTCTGCTACTGACACTTGGCTTTCACTTATTCTTCGTGTTGGGGATGGTTGCCTGCTGCTGTTCATGTTATTCCTTTGTTGTGCTGTGAAGCTAAGTATAAATATTTCAACTACAGAAAAGGGAAAGTGATGTGTTTTAATACACGACGAGTGAAACCTCTCAAAATATGTGAGCAGAGTTTATTTTTAGTTTTATATGTGAAACAACCTGTTTTTAAAATGGACAACACAACTTCGTAAAAATCTGAATGATACTTCACAAGTGGCTCAATATCATTTGAACACAGCAAATTCTGGCATTTCAGGTAACAATGTGAATGCTGGGATTTAAAGCCCATTGGGAAAGTGTTCAAAACAAAACTACAAGACCTACAGTGCGGCATGCTGTTGACTGAAAAGCCAGAAATGGCTGATGGCATCAAATGTCATAGTGCCACTTGGTAGATTTGAATGCTAAATACCATTTAGCTCCTGACTTTGTTTCCTGTAGGCAATCATGAGTTTAACAGCCCAGTGGGTGAGAGGGCAAAAATAGCCTTTCAAATGCAGGGCAAATATAGCCTTTCAAATGCACATATACGCATGTGGCAGTTAATAGGCTAAAATGAACATTTCTTGGAAAGCCTCTATGCTATAAAAGGTGTTATTTACCAGAACAGTGTGAGCAGCGGCAGCTAGATGTGTCTGAAGACATACAGCAACAACCAAAACAATGTGCCAGCACCCTCTTTCCCAGGATTGTTTGGTGTGATTTTGGTGAAACGTCTGCACTGCCACTGTGATGATGCACCTTTGTACAGGGGCAACTCATGATGAAAGAGCTGCCCTAAAAAGGCCACCAGTGTGTATGTCAGACTACAACTAAGAATTTTCCTTGATACAATTTGGGTAATCAAGGTTTTATTCGATCACAGATCTTTTTTGTAAAATTAATATGAAACACTTTGGGAGGCTAAACTGATAAAAATGCATCATATGTTTTCGGTTGAACATGCACATGTAAATAAAACAGGATCTTCCATATTTGTGTTTTATTGCTGGCCTTTCATTAACTAACTCCTAGTTTTTCATGGGTAAGATGTGGCAGGGAGCTTGCTCAAGGCTGCAATGTGGTAGTCTACAGGCATTGCTTCACTTTCTTCTGAATTTCTTTGAAATTTAAAAGTCAGTGGAAGAAGAAAGATACACCCATCTGATTTGCTCCTGTTTACTTTGTGGCTCTACTTTAATGTTAAGGCAGAGACAAAGGCACAGTGCTGTGGTTGTTTCTGACTAGTCCTCCCATCGAGCAACTAGGTCAGACCAGACCAAACCTTTGGCCTATGCCTGGATTTGGCCTGCCTTGTTTCACCCACCTATCCTCAGTACTAGTGGTGTACTTCCCCAGTAAATAAAATATTCACAGTCTCTCACTGTCCCACTACAATAGAACAAACATATCCTTTGTACTAATTCTCTTATTAAAAGAGAGATGAATAAAGCATCTCCTTAGACAGTATAACACCCCCTCTGCCCCCTGGTAGAGTATATAAATACAAATTAATTTTTACCTGTTTGGAGAACACATCAGAAGCATAGCTGTGTTTTGTAACTAGTAGATCAGTGACCCTCAACCTCATATGAATATATCCATAGCATAACCTGTGTTTCTTTAAGAGATTATAGTGAATTTCAAGAAACGTCATAAACAGAAAATGTTTGGGAAGATGTTCTCAATTGTCTTAAAGGTGATCTCGACTGTAGAACCAGGAACACAGGTAAAGAGTTGAGCCTAAGCTGAGGTCCACAGATGAAGAGCAGAGCCCAAGCAGAGGCTTTCTCTTATTAACAGGGACATAACCAAGCACCTGGCCACGTCTTGACTGTGGCTTTCTTAGACTGCTGAGCTCCAAATCCTAGTATCCTAGAATCCTGCAGTAGATGGTTGAATCCCACTTTAGTCTGCCACTCAGACGATGCATGCAGTCACGTTTTGAAGTGCCCACATGGGGACGTGATTGACTGACTGTGCTGGGATGGGGTATGGTACAACGGGTAGCACACATGGCAGCCTCAGTCATGCGCCAGAGTAGTTGACATCCTGAGTGGCAGTGGGGCAGAGACAGCTAATAACACCGAAATGATGGATGGGAGTGGTGGTGAGCCCCTGTGACAAGCCATGATGCTGTGAAATCTTAGACAATAATTTAAATGTGACAACCTTTATTTATAAAGTTTGGAGCAGGTTTCCATTTCTACCTCCTTCAATTTAGTATTTATGTGTTGAACATTGCATGATTGATTTCCTGCTAAGAAACTTTAGATGGAATCATTCATGTGACTAACAAATGCGTTAGCCTCTCTGGACTTTGTTCCATTATTCTTCATAGGCTTATGCTGGCTTGACATTTTAAGTTTAATGAAAACAATATTTCTTCTGTTGTCAATTTGAGCACACAAACTTTCATTGTGCACTTACAGCATGTTCTTCATAGATATTTCCCCTTTGGCAGGTTCCTGTTGCTTGCTCAATGTGTTTTAATTTTGGATTTCTTAGCTCTCTGTCCTTCTTCCTTTTGATATAATGGCTGGGTAGGTTTGTCATGAGGTTTGTTATTTTCACGTTTTGCATAGCCGATGTATCGGATTTTAAATTCTCAAATCATTTATCTAAAGCTGCTAGCCTGTTCAACATTATCTCGTCAAGAAGTGTAAGTTTGAGGGTATCTTGTAGTTAGTTCCTTGTGGTTCATCTCCATGCTGCTTGGTTGGTTACATTTGATTCTTTGTGAATTAAATTTTTTGTTTTGTCTGTCACTTCTGCCAACACGGCCAAATAGTTAGTATTTCCTGAATGTCTGGATCATCAAAGGAGATAGGACTATTATTTAGCTACTTGTCTTCATTTTTCTGGTTGAAGATCCTAGGGTACATTTTGTTAGATTCTGACTGCTTGATTGCCCTCTTTGGAAATTCCGTTAGTTGTCTTGCATCTTTCCACAAGAAAGCAACAACACCCTCAAATTAGATTGTTTTAATCTGCTCTTTTTTAATTTAAACATGTTATTTTTATATATCAAATAAAGAAACATCGTACAGTTCATGACAAAACGCTATCATATTTGGTTTAGTATCTACAAAAATCAAGAAAAGCAACGAAATTTAATTTCATCACATTTATCTGTGACCAATATTCTCTTTTATCTCCTCTGTTTTTCAAGAGACTTATAGCCTATCAGTATTAAAAACAATTCAACCTATACCCATATTAACCTTCTGATTTCTGGACTCCCATTACCAATTGAACTTTAAAGGAAGCGCTTGTTGAAGTTTCAGCTATTTCTGTTTTTGGTGTCAGTACCTCGATTGATCCTTTAGTTTTGATAGTAATATCTTTTGGGGACTTCACTTAACTAATGCAACTTTGCTAAAACTAACCAAATCTATGTTGTCTTGTTTGTGATCCCTGGTGTTGATTGTTCATGCTGTCTCACTGTGACTCCCTGTATCAATTTTTGTGTCACTGGAAAATTCAGTAACCCTGTTGATATCTCTATAAATCACCCTCCTACGCATATCAATGCCAGTTTGACTGACACCCAATATCTATACCATTAGCACTGTAATCCCTACTATGTAGGTCGTTATCACTGTGCTGCCCAGAATCCAAGTCAGTAAACTTATCCTCAGTATCTGTGTAGGTGTCACTGTAATCCAAAGTATCCATATCAATATTGTAGACCCTGCCAATATCAATGTAGTCTCACCTATCTATACCTGTAGCACTTGAAAACCAGTATCAGTGTATTCTACAGTATCCACGCATGTGTCACTGTGATCCTCAGTATCTCTGCCGGTATCACTCTGATTTCCCTAGTATCCATGGCGGTATTACTTTGACTTCCCTAGTATCTAAGGTCATATGAGTTTTCTGTCTAATACTCATGACTGGGGGCCCCAGTTTTCTTTTCCCAGATCAGTGCCAGTCTGTGATTCTCTGGGTCCATGGATTGGTAGGGTGATGCTCTAAAATCACTCGTCTACCCCAGAACAAGAATTTTCAATCCTTGAAAGTCAGTGTGATGGTGTCATCTGGTGTTTGTGGATCCGTTTTAGTTTCAAGGTTAAATATGTGTGATTCATCTAATTTGCATTGTATCACATACCACATGAAACCTTAAATGCAATATAGTTCCCTGCTACCAATTGTAGACTTAACTATAGCGATCCGGTAGTCCAGGTAGTACAGCTATGTGTCAGAAGTAAGAGCAAAAAGCTTTAAAAAAATCATCTCAATTACAAGGGAGAATTGCATTTCATTTTCAGAGTTCCTCTGTCTGAAGGTTGGTGCTGTTTGTTTTCTCCCACTCACATTTTTCCATTTTTAGGTTTAGGCTTTCTGCCAGCGGGAGCTGCTTGACCGCTCCTGCTGTCAGAAAGCGGACTTTGTTTGCTTTTGTTTGGTCGAACCATCAGCTCCAATAAAGCAAAAACAAATGGATAGCAGGAGCTGGCCCTGGGTGGTGGCGGTCCCACTCCACTGTCTATTGCCCTGGGGAGGTGGTGGTTCCCGGGTCTGAGCGGCTCCCTCGCACACATCTACATTTTCACCCCGGGGAGGTGGTGGTCCCGCTCCCCCAATTGGCACTGGAATTAATCTAGTGCCATGGGATCCAGCCCATCTGGTGGCTTTAGCAGAACAAGTGCAGTGGCCCGCACTTTTTTTTAATTTATTTTTTTAAATTTTCATTGATTCCCACTGAAATTTGTTTTTTTAGAAAAGGACCCCTCCTTTTGCTCAGTCCCCGCTTGACGGATTACCCCGAAACTTCCCAGAAGACACTGAAGTGAGCATCATATTTTCTTGGAAAAGTTCATGAAGATTCATCAAACAGCACCAAAGTTATTAGCATAACAAAAAACGCTTTTTTCTATAGAAGCTAGGTCCTAACTAGAACTACCTAGTGGCGACAGTTATAGTTAGGTTCGGGTGTTATCTATGCAAAACCATAGAAATTCATTATAGTTATACTTTTGTTAAGAAACTATAACTTGTGGCTTAAAGTTAATTAACGCCACAAGTTATAATTTCTTCTGATAAGTATAACTATAACTGCTGAATTTCTGTGGTTGTGTATGTGTAAAACGTTTGCCTAATTATATCGTCCCCCTCCCTTTTGTTTTTCTCCTTGAATTTCCGTGGCCACAAACACCACCACACACAGCCTTTGGCCGTGCACGATGGGCGTTGTGTGTGTGAATTGTTATTTTTTTATATTTTTTATTCTGCTTTGGATCTGCGGATCCATACAGATTTACACTGGGGTTACGTTGAGGCCCCTGCAGTGGGTCTGCAGGTTGCCTGAAAAAAAATTGGGTTATTATTTGTCCATGAAGGACCTCTCTATGTGTCCTATCGGGTCAGGATACCTGTATCCTGCCCCCTTATGTATTTTTGCCTTTTTTTGTTTTTTTACTTCCCAAGCGATAGAGAAAGTACCAGCTGCAACCCTCCTGTCTGGTTGTGGCAAGCCAATCAGAGCCTTGCTTTTCCTTGGGATCTACAGATCCCCAGTGAGTGGATCACCAAAGGATCCACGTCCCTACAAAGCTAGATTTATTTTTCCTTTAATAACACCGAAACTACTGAACAGATTTATGCCTGCTTTCTGGACCAAGATCTAGCTTTCTGCCAAATTTAGTGTAATTCCATCAAGCAGTTTGGGTTGTAGTAAAATTGCATAGGAAAAATGCATTTTAAGACACCCCGCACCTCGTTTTCATGGCCCTCGCCTGATGAATCACCCCCAAAACTTTCCAGACAGTCGCTGAAATGAGTTATACACTACTTTTGAAAACTTTGTGAAGATTTGACAAACCGCATTTTTTGGCAAAACAAAAAACGCTTTGTCTATGGGAATTACGTCCTAACTATAACTACCTACTGGCAATCGCCAGTAAGTAATATATATCCATATATACATAGAAGACGTTTGAGTAAGCTTTTTTTGCTATTGGTCTGTCCATCATTTACACACCACTTTGGTCCGTGACAGCGGATTGCATGTAGTTAGGGTTCAGTCCTGTTGCCCTGTGAATGGTGAAATTTTCTGGATACCTGTGTACAGCCACATAACAATGAGTGCACTTCAGTGTCAAGGCTGGTTGGCAAGTCCTTTAGTTTTGAATTTTCTCCTTTTATAATTCCTGTTTCATATCTTTGATTTGCTTCATTATTATTTAAATGTTTATCTCCAGACAGTGCTAATGGGTTGCTTGCTTGCCTATCGTTTCTTCTGCGCTGTGCCACATCCCATATGGCCACTTCTTCCACACCAGGAGACCATTATGGTATGCTTCTGTCCAGAGTGTATCATTGTTGTACTGTTCTAAGATGACCCATATGTTGGTTCTAAATGTGGCGGCCACTTTTGAACTTTAAAACAATGGTAAACTATTTATAATACCTTTTACAAGACTGACACTCGCTGCTATATTTAGTTTTGTTATTGAAAGAATATGCCCATTGTGTTTACACTGCAGCATGTTTTCTTTTTTCTACTTGTGTTCCTTTTACCTTGCATATGTTGTTGAGGTTGTGTGAGTTTTAGTATAGTTATGTCCATGAGTGAATGCAAGAATGTGTCGTTGGTTGGATGAATTGATGTGCATGAGTTCAAAGTTGAGTGAAGAGTGCACGTATGATGACTTAAGTGATTAAACCCATTGTACCATCAACGACATAAAAGGCAATTTCATTTATAAGCCAGACATATTGCCATTGCCAATGCTTGTTACTCATACTGTGAGATCCAGTAGACCTAGAGTGTGGAAGGTATTTGGGACGAGGATGAACATTCTTCAAGTCCTGATACTCCTGCAATCCTATTGGGTTCAAAAGATCATAAACCCTGTTAGTTACCCCTTAGTAGCTGGGTTGAACAATACTAAATCTATAGAGAAGATGATTGAATGAAGTCTGACAAATTATAATGCTATGCAATTCACTCAAAAATAATAATCAAAATTTCTTAGCCGGAAAGGTTTGCCTTACAAGAAATAAGTCCTAATGTAACAACAACACAGCAAAAATAATAGTGCTTTGACATTTGTGTCTCATAATCTGTTCTCTAGTTATGCTATGTTTTCTGATACTTATAAAGCTCTCGTTCACCCTTTTGGGGTGCAACGCAAATGCTTTTTTAAAGAGACAGGTTTTTAAAGCAGTTCTGAAGGTTTTCAGTTTAGTAAGGAATCAAATGTACAGTGGGGGAGTTCCATGTGGTCAGGACTAACACTGAGACACAAGAGTAATGGCCCGAAGTATCAGATCAAAGGGGTAAATTTGGGATCATTTGGTCTCGGTAGGAATGCTGTCTTTGGTGTTCGGTCTTTAAATTTGTTCTCTCAGCGCCAGAACATCACCGCTGTGAATGTTGTTTTTGTTTATTAAAGTTGTTCTTATGTTTATTGCGTTCAAAAGTAATTTTCTCTTTGGTGGGAGGATGGGTGTTGTGTGGTAGAAAAAACACGGGACAGAGTGTTCCCCTTCTGACACTGCATATGTGGGTGGCTTCTCAGGGCAGTGATGGTATTCATAGGACGATCTCTCCTGGATTGCAACAGGCTGATGGGAAGAGTATGCAAATGAAGTAGTGGCGAAAACTGGACATGGCATTGCAAAAGATGACAATGGAGAGCTTTCCTTTGAAAAAACCTCTGACATGCAAGGCCCAACTCCCACAAAGCCTAAGCTCTCCTTCCCTTCCCCTCTGATGGGGCTGTCTGCTTCTCACATCATTGCACCCCTTCACTTATACTTGCAACGCAGTAAACTCAATTTACATGGTAACATTGGATTCATGGTGTCTGTGCCCCCTATAAATCTGCCTTAAGGCCTCTGACTTGGAGGAATCTCCATATCTCTGACCTGCTTCCCACTTTATTCTCTGCATAAACAAGTTTTTACTTTTATGCTGATGATGCACAAATTATGTTGCCTGGACACTGGTAATGATTCTACCATAGTGCATTTTCACACCAGTGTCACTTCTGTTATTAAATGGATGTGACATAACTTCTCTAGGTTCAACGAGGGCAGAATTGAGGTAATGAACTAGTTTTTTTTTTTTTTTTTTTTAGCCAATGGACTCTCTCCTAGACATAAGTCCTTACACCAGCTGCTTAGGTTAGTGTTCTTGATTTTGTGGTAGATAATGGTGCTTGTTTGATATGCTCTTCATCTTTACATTCACCTAACTGCTGATTAGTTACCATATAACAAACAGTGGAAAATATGACACAAGTTAGCTTTGTTTTTAATCCATTCAGTGCCAGGACACCTATTACTATTATACTTAATAAATTGAATATGAAATTGAAATATAATTTCAGTTTTATATGAGGATGTAGTGAAATGCAGACCGTTTTTGTTTGTGTGCACAACTGTAACACTAAAATTCAGTGGTGGCTAATGAACTTTGAAACAGATGATGTGCATATACATCTTTAAAATTTCACCAGACAAGCACACCTGACCTTTTTAAAGAGGAGTTTGGATGTAACCATGTGATATCTTATGTTGTTTGTATTTCCTTACTTACTAATGTTTGATGTTGTAATCTTCATTCGTAATGCCATTGGCTTATTTAATGTTCTCCTTTGGAATGCTATGTTGTGATTACTCAATCTGGAGATAGTTGGCAGTTCTCCAGGGCCCTTTGTACAGGTGCTTCTGTCTTTGTCTTTCTTCAATAAATATTCCTGGTTTCCTTCTGAATACTGGAGTCTCATTCCCACATTTTAGCCATGAGCTGATGGCTGCAGAGGTACTTTGCTACATAAATGGATCTCTTAATTAACTCAGGTACTGTAGTTTGTTTTTTAATATATTCAGGGTCCCAGGGAGTGCACAGTATTGTCTGTTCAAAAGATTGCTTGTTTGCTTCTCCCAGCATTTTTTGCACAAGTTTGAAGCTTTATTAGTGACTTATGGAGGCTAATCTAATTTAATTATTCACAGACATTGGCACAAGCCTGAAACACTGTGTGCCTAACTCATGTAACACCTCCAAGCTTGTTTTTACAAGAACCTGGAAAACCACCACTGAAGTGGTGTTGATGGTTTAGATTTTTTTTAATTCTTATTTGGGTGACATTGATGGGTTAAGATTTAAACTGGAAGCGTAATTTATTGTATCATTATCTTGATGTGGAAGTTCAGAATGTATTTGACCATCTTTCTGAGCATGGATGTGGTGAGGATGAGATTTTGTATGAGCCTGAATTTGCAATTACACAATTGGAGATCTACTTTGAAGGTAAAGTGAAATTGTGGTTACGCAGTTGGAGATCTGCTTGAAAGTGAAGTGAATTTAGTTTTATGTCACCACAAATTTTTCACCTTCGTGCAGGTACCAAATGTCTCAATTAATTCCTATGTTACAGCTTTAAAAATGTTGGTGGCGTATTGTGAATTTGAATGGCTTACTTCACAACTCGTACGTGATCAGATGGTTATTTGAAGAAAATTCAACAAAGACTGTTGGTGTGCAAGAATCCTTCACTAAATGCAGTGATATTGCTAAGGACATAAAGTGTTCTGTAGAAGATGCAAAACAATTAGAACCAGATAATCCACATGTTTGTGCAGTGAAAGAAGAATCCCAGTTCAAATCAGAATTCAGTTAGTCCAATCCTTAATCATCTGGATTTAGCTTGAATAGAATTAGAGGTTCAGTTTGTGTCACAAACAAATCCATGTGTTATAGATGTGACTCCGTATCATATCATCTAATTTTGGAAATTGTCCTCCTAGTGCACAAGAATATTGGAAATGTAAGAGGATCGGACATTTTAAGAAAGTGTGTAGAGGTGGCAAACGTATACGAGTGAGCTGTGTACAAGAGGAAGAAGTGTGTGATAGTGTGGATGATGTTAACAAGGTAGAGGAGTTAGTACTTTCTGTTCGCGTTGAAATCGGTATATGAGGGTCACTGTATTTTTGTTTTCATTTGGACTCTGCCTTTCTTTATTGATGATATTTTTATTCCTTTACTCAGTAACTCTGTTGTGAGAATAACAATCATTTCCATTGAGAAGTATGAAGACTTTTGGTGAGATAAGGGGCTGTTAACCACAGAATGTAATCACAACTACCTTTGAAGGGAACAACATTGACCTAGATGGATATTTTAGGCTGACATTTGTTTTGAAACTAAAACCATTAAAGGTAAAGTTTATGTTGTCCATAAAGGCATTATTGTATTTGGTTGGTGGCATCAGGCAGATTTTGATTTGATTATTAGACCAGGTCACAAATCTTCAGTTACGCTAGTCTATTCTGTTACTGATGGCAATTGGAAAGAACATTTCAAACTTGTTTTTCAAACAAAAGTAGGAAGGATTAAGGATATTGTGAACATAAACTTCACAATTCACCTCACATTATAAGAGAAGAGTTGTCAGCAACTTTGAAAGAAATGCAAAATGATGGAATAATCAAACCGATGGATGCCAGTTTGTGGCTTTCACCAGTTGTTCTAGCAAAGAAAAAGTCTGGGAAATTACGACTATGTATTGACTTGAGATCATTCAAAAATGCCATTTGGGTGGAAATATTTCCATTGCCACGTATTGAAGATTTTTTCACATCTGTAGGCCAGTCCAAGCAGTTTTCAGAGTTGGCTCTCCATGCGGCTTACCTTCAGGTAGCGTTAGATGATCAATCTCGTCATCTCGCTGCTTTTGTCACACCTCATGTAGCATTTAAATTTTGTCAGATGCCATTTGGCCTGGCCTCAGCCGCCTCAGTGTTCCAGAAGGTAATTAAAATAATGTTTTAAGATGTTTCAAATATAGTCATATTTCAAGATGGCATTTTGATTTTTGCAAATACGAAAGATCAACATGACAGGAATGTAACAAATGTTTGATCTGTTTTAGAAACTAATGGTGTTACGATTAGAGATGACAAATGTATTTTTGGTGTAAATCAGATTGAGTAGTTGGGTCATTTGCTGTTCAGTGAGGGTGTCATACCTAAGCAGAGTATTTTGGGATGTATAGTTAATGTACCACTATTCACAGATAAAGAACAACTACAATAATTTCTTGGTCTTTGCAAATTTTATGCAAAGTTCATTAACATTTTTGCCAGCATGACAGAATGATGCAGAGAATCGTTCAAAAAGAATGTGGAATTCAAATGGTCATTGGTGTGTCAACAAAGTTTTGATTCTATTAAATAGAGCATTATTTCATCTCCTGCTCTTTAGGTTATGTCGAGGGACTGGAGATGTTTGAGACAGTTTATCAGTGCTTTTGGCATGAGAGAAGTGTTGTCATAGTTAGCAGATGGCAAAAGGATGAAAGAGGTAGAGACAAGGTATTTGGTGATTTACAAGGAGATTTATAGAAGTTTAAGTCTTATCTCTGGGGCAGGAAGTTTTGTTTAAGGACTGATTATAGACCTTTGGTGAATACATTTTTGTGCAACAAAATGAAGAAAGCCACAGCAAGATCGGCCAGACTAGCAACCGAGTTGTTGGAATTTAATTTTAAAATGGTTTAAATTGCAGGTGGAAAAAATGTTAAAGCAGGCTTTTGGTCAAGATTACCTGTGGTGGGTGATGTGTTGAGGAAAATGTGCAAGAAGAAATTGAAAATTCCTTTGTAGCCAAAGTGGAAGACTGTGTGATCTGTCCTGACATGAGTTTGTGGCGTGATTGTCTAAATATGGCGTGTTAAGTCAATTTTGTGGAAATTGGTTGGCCAAGGGAAAAATCAATTGATGTGCTTTTGCAAACTTATTGTAGATTAACTTTCTTTGTAAGGGGGATTGCTAGTCAGAGAGGGCAAATTGGCTCCTCCAGAGTGTTTCAGACAATTAATTTTGGAGACTGCTCATACAGGACATTTAGGCTTGAGTGACACGATGCACAGGATCAGAAACAATTTTTGGTGGCCTCGATTGGATGGGGAAGTGGAATTGATGGTGCACGAGAGTCTGCCATATTGTTGCGTTGACAAACATTTGATCCTTGCTGTGCCTCTATCTATTCCTGTTTTGTGTTCTGATAGAGTGTGGCAAAAGATAGCTGTTGATTAATATTTTTTTTTGCCTTTTCATATGTTACCTTGTAATATATGGAATTTTTTTGTGTTAGCGGATCATCTTTCCAGATGGGTGGAGGTACGAGGTATTGCAGAACCTAATGCTACTGTGCCATTCATTTTTTAGGAGAGGTGTTTGCTAGAGAAGAGGTTCCTGAGAAACATCTTATAGTCAACAGAGTGCAGTTTACTTCTTGTGCCATGACAGAATTTTTGAACGGGTATGGGGTGAACATTTATGCACACCTGTATATCATCCCAATAGATAGGTTGAAAAGTTCTATGGGGTTTTGGTGGAATGTATTCAAAGTACCATAAAATCCTAGGGTGCTTGTGAGGCTGCCATCAGAGATTTGGTGTGCGCTTATAGGTCTACGCTTCATTCGATCACCTTTAAGGTGGCTTTTGAACTTATGAGGAGAAAAGCGATGTCTTCTCTGTGGCTTTTTTTTTTTTTAGAAGGTGAAGGTGTTCGATCAAGGCTTTGATGTGTTGGTTACTTGTAATGAGGCCAGCTCTGCAGGTTATTTACATAATGCAGTGTGCCATGAGAAGAATGTGAGTTTAAAAAAAAAAAGAGTGTCAGGAACATCAGTTTTGAAGTTGGTGATTTGATTCGCAATAAAGACCCTGTTGTGTTAGAAAAAGGACCTTTAAAGTTCAGGGATCCCATTCATGTTGTGGAAGTGGAGGGTAAAGATGTGTGAGTATCAAATGGTCAATGGTGGAATGTCTCAAGTGTTACCAAATTAGGTATGAGTCATGTTGATGATAACATGCAAGCTACTGGGAATGATCTAGATGTTGGGTTGAGAAGATGTTACCATGATTCTAAGATGCCTAAAAAAGTGTCATTAAATGTGTTTTTCTTTTTTTGGGGGGGGGGTCATTCATTGTGGCAGTGTTGAGTGTATTTTTTTATGTTCTGTATGTTTTGTTTGTACTGTTTTGTTTTTAAAGGGGAAAGATGCGTGGTATCTTATGTTTGTATTTCGTTACTTACTATTGTTTGATGATGTAATCTTAATTTGTAATGCCATTTTGGAATATTTAATGTTCTCCTTTGGAATGTTATATTGTGATTATTCAACTTGGAGACAGTTGGCAGATCATCTGGACCCTTTGTAGAGGTGATGCTGTCTCTGTCTTTCTTCAAATCGATATTCCTGGGTTGATGCTGGCAAAAGAATGGAATCTTGAGCACAGTTTTAATGAAAACTGGTGACAGGTCCATGCATTAAAGGGAGTGCAAAACTAGAAATACACTGTCACGTGGCTTATCAATTTTCAAAATTAATTTCCAACCTTCTTCACTTCATTTGTTCAGTCTTGCTGTTCTCAAGTAGATTCACAGCTATATTTCATGACCAAGAGTCTACTTGCAAGTGTCAAGGTTTAAAAACCAATGATAAAATAAACTCAGAATCATAGGCCATAGACAGGAGAGCTCATACAACAGCAGTGCTAATGCTAAAATGCACAGAGCTTACAGGATTAAGCAAAAGAAAGGTTAAACCAAACATAAATGGTCAGGGCTCATGTTACAGCATTAATAGTAGGATTAAAAGTATTATTACTGTGATACTGCCACCTGTCCCATGTATCCATAGCAGCCAAAGCAACCCCATACTTGGGGACCACGTTCAACAATAAACTTCTCATACTTCACTTTTCAGATATTAAATCAATTTTTTATGAGGGTTACACATACCATTATGAAAGTACAGACCATAAAATAAAAAAATATATCCTTTTGGATGGATGTTCTCCAGTCCTGTTAAGAGAACCTTGCTTGCCAGTTCAATGAGAATAAAAACAGTACCTTTGTCCTTGAATACTAGCTTTACATTCTTTAACTGCTTGTTTGGTCTTCAAAGACCAGCTTGTCAACATCAGTATATTATTTTTTATCAAGCTCTTGCATATATTACTATCACACATGGATAGAACTGCCTTTCATGTTAATTTTTCATCATAGTTAATTACTAGAGATGTCTGTCATATATGGCAGGCGTTTTTACTATCATTACACCAGGGATATACTGAATTATGCCAACAATGGGCAAAATAAGATGAATAAAATGAAGAATGCTCACCATTTTGCCAGGTTCACCATAGTACATAATTACTTCAAAAATGGCCACAGTACACCCATTGATGGCCATAACAAACCCATTCATATGCCTTAAATAGCCAGGTACGCATGATATGTCAAGGGGAGGGTTGCTAAGGCAGTATTGTCTGCGCCTCTCCCACATGTGGCTGCAGGGGGCTGTCTGCTTCTTCACGGGATTCAGATCCTGATCTGGTGAGCTGGACTCAGAATTCTCAGGCCGGGTATTTGGGACACTGTAACCATAGCTGGGAAACGCCAAACCCCACAGAATCACTGGGAGAGGTATCTCCCTTTAAGAGACTCACAGTAAGGCCCTAGAAAGTTAGTCTGCCAGGTGTGTGGTTTTGCAGAGGTGCTGCTACCAGACTTCAGAGGATGTTAAGGCCACAGCTGGGTAACGGCCATCATATCCAGCGCTTTCTGCCTAGCTTCCTGAGTTGGAATTGCCACTTTAGGTTAAAAAGAAGGCCTCCAAGTACCCCTTACATCCTCATCCTCCACACACCTCCATAATGGCATAGCTGATGGATCAACTTACTGAAACATTAGCTTTTTTCACTGGTCTAGGCTACTAAGAGTAAGAGGGTTCTGGAAGTTGCGAACCGGGCCACTGGAAATATGTAGTAGGGAAGGACCAAATTATAAATGATACGGCAGTGTAGGAGGCTGGCCTGGCTTGTAGTGGGTACCAAGGGGTACTTACACTCTGTACCAGGACCAGTTATCCCTTATTAGTGTAGAAGAGGTGTTTCTAGCAGCTTAGGCTGATAGAAGGTAGCTATGGAGAGCAGCTTAGGCTGAACTAGGAGACATGCAAAGCTCCTACTATACCACTGGTGTCACATGCACAATATCATAAGAAAACACAATACACAGATATACTAAAAATAAAGGTACTTTATTTTTATGACAATATGCCAAAACTATCTCAGTGAGTACCCTCAGTATGAGGATGCCAAATATACACAAGATATATGTACACAATACCAAAAATATGCAGTAATAGCAAAAGGAAGTAATGCAAGCAATGTAAAGTTACAGTAGATTGCAATAGGAGCACATAGGTATAGGGGCAACACAAACCATATACTCTAGAAGTGGAATGCGAACCACGAATGGACCCCAAACCTATGTGAGCTTGTAGAGGGTCGCTGGGACTGTAAGAAAACAGGGAGGGTTAGAAAAATAGCCCACCCCAAGACCCTGAAAAGTAGGTGTAAAGTGCACCTATATTCCCCAGAGAGCACAGAAGTCGTGATAGGGGAATTCTGCAAGGAAGACCAACACCAGCAATGCAACAAAGGTGGATTTCCGGACGAGAGTCCCTGTAGAACAAGGGGACCAAGTCCAAGAGTCGCGACAAAGTCGAGATTGGGCAGATGCCCAGGAAATGCCAGCTGAGGGTGCAAAGAAGCTGCCACCGGATGGTAGAAGCTGTGGATTCTGCAAGAACGAAGATGGCTAGGAACTTCCCCTTTAGAGGATGGATGTCCCACGTCGTGAAGAAGCTTGCAGAGTTGTTCCCACGCAGAAAGACCGCAAACAAGCCTTGCTAGCTGCAAGGGTCGCGGCTAGGGTTTTTGGATGCTGCAGTGGCAAAGGAGGGACCAGGATGTCGCCAATTGCGTGAGGAGACAGAGGGGGCTCCCAGCAAGACAGGGAGCTCTCACAAAAGCAGGCAGCACCTGCAGAAGTGCCGGAACAGGCACTACGAAGAGGAGTGAACCGGAGCGCACCCAAAGTCACAAAAGAAGATCCCACGACGCCGGAGGACAACTCAGGAAGTTGTGCACTGCAGGTTAGAGTGTCGGGGACCCAGGCTTGGCTGTGCACAAAGGAAACCCTGGAAGAGTGCACAGGAGCCGGAGCAGCTGCAAATCACGCGGTACCCAGCAATGCAGTCTAGCGTGGGGAAGCAAGGACTTACCTCCATCAAACTTGGACTGAAGAGTCACTGGACTGTGGGAATCACTTGGACAGAGTTGCTGAGTTCCAGGGACCACGTTCGTCGTGCTGAGAGGGGACCCAGAGGACCGGTGATGCAGTTCTTTTGGTGCCTGTGGTTGCAGGGGGAGGATTCCGTCGTCCCACAGGAGATTTCTTCGGAACTTCTAGTGCAGAGAGGAGGCAGACTACCCCCACAGCATGCATCACCAGGAAAACAGTCGAGAAGGCGGCAGGATCAGCGATACAAGGTTGCAGTAGTCGTCTTTGCTACTTTGTTGCGGTTTTGCAGGCTTCCTGAGCAGTCAGCGGTCGATTCCTTGGCAGAAGGTGAAGAGAGAGATGCAGTGGAACTCTGATGAGCTCTTGCATTCGTTATCTAAAGAATTCCCCAAAGCAGAGACCCTAAATAGCCAGAAAAGGAGGTTTGGCTACCTAGGAAGGAGGATAGGCTAGCAACACAGGTAAGAGCCTATCAGAAGGAGTCTCTGACGTCACCTGCTGGCACTGGCCACTCAGAGCAGTCCAGTGTGCCAGCAGCACCTCTGTTTCCAAGATGGCAGAGGTCTGGAGCACACTGGAGGAGCTCTGGGCACCTCCCCTGGGAGGTGAAGGTCAGGGGAGTGGTCACTCCCCTTTCCTTTGTCCAGTTTCGCGCCAGAACAGGGCTGGGGGATCCCTGAACCGGTGTAGACTGGCTTATGCAGAGATGGGCACCATCTGTGCCCATCAAAGCGTTTACAGAGGCTGGGGGAGGCTACTCCTTCCCAGCCCTGACACCTTTTTCCAAAGGGAGAGGGTGTAACACCCTCTCTCTGAGGAAGTCCTTTGTTCTACCTTCCTGGGCCAAGCCTGGCTGGACCCCAGGAGGGCAGAAACCTGTCTGAGGGGTTGGCAGCAGCTGCAGTGAAACCCCGGTAAAGGTAGTTTGGCAGTACCCGGGTCTGTGCTAGAGACTCGGGGGATCATGGAATTGTCTCCCCAATGCCAGAATGGCATTGGGGTGACAATTCCATGATCTTAGACATGTTACATGGCCATGTTCGGAGTTACCATTGTGACGCTATACATAGGTAGTGACCTATGTATAGTGCACCAGTGTAATGGTGTCCCCGCACTCACAAAGTCCGGGGGATTTGCCCTGAACGATGTGGGGGCACCTTGGCTAGTGCCAGGGTGCCCACACACTAAGTAACTTAGCACCCAACCTTTACCAGGTAAAGGTTAGACATATAGGTGACTTATAAATTACTTAAGTGCAGTGGTAAATGGCTGTGAAATAACGTGGACGTTATTTCACTCAGGCTGCAGTGGCAGGCCTGTGTAAGAATTGTCAGAGCTCCCTATGGGTGGCAAAAGAAATGCTGCAGCCCATAGGGATCTCCTGGAACCCCAATACCCTGGGTACCTCAGTACCATATACTAGGGAATTATAAGGGTGTTCCAGTATGCCAATGTGAATTGGTGAAATTGGTCACTAGCCTGTTAGTGACAATTTAGAAAGTAAAGAGAGAGCATAACCACTGAGGTTCTGGTTAGTAGAGCCTCAGTGAGACAGTTAGTCATCATACAGGGCACACTTATGAGCACTGGGGCCCTGGCTGGCAGGGTCCTAGTGACACATACAACTAAAACAACATATATACAGTGAAATATGGGGGTAACATGCCAGGCAAGATGGTACTTTCCTACACAACCCCCCACCCCCCCCAAACGAAGGACAATAAGACTAGCCATGACCTGATGAGTGTTCATTGTCTAAGTGGAAATATCTGGAGAGTCCATCTGCATTGGAGTGGGTACTTCCAGGTCTATGATCCACTGTATAGTCCATTCCCTGTAGAGATATGGACCACCTCAACAATTTAGGGTTTTCACCTTTCATTTGTTTTAGCCAAAGTAGAGGTTTGTGGTCTTTCTGAACAATGAAGTGAGTGCCAAACAGGTATGGCCTCAACTTCTTCAGTGCCCAGACCACAGCAAAGGCCTCCCTCTCTATGGCAGACCAACGCTTTTCTCTAGGGGTCAACCTCCTGCTGATAAAAGCAACAGGTTGATTCTGGCCCTCAGAATTGAGTTGTGATAAGACTACCCCTACCCCTAATTCAGATGCATCTGGCAGGGTCCCAGTGACGCATACAACTAAAACAACATATATACAGTGAAATATGGGGGTAACATGCCAGGCAAGATGGTACTTTCCTACAGGCAGTGCTATCTAAATTATGCAGCTTGAAAAGGCAGAATTTGCAGCATAATACAGCACATTTTATCATAGGATTACTTAGTTTTGTTTTTAGTCATTTTTAAACATGTTAAACATGTCTGGGCAAAGGTTTCACCTGATTAACACCAGTTTAACAACCAAATGTGAAAGGTGACCAGTCAACCTTTGTAAAGATCCTTCCACAGCACGGCAAAACACTGCACTATGGACCTGATTTAGATCTCGGCAGAGGGGAATATTCCGTCACAACATGACGGATATCCTGTCTGCTGTATTTTGATCCCATTATATACTTTGGAGATTGTTATACGGTGAACAGGATATGAGTCACAAGAAGGCCTAACTGCTTTCTGGAGCCCATAAAGTCCTAGAAACAGAGTAGCTGCGGATGGCAGTTTTTAACTATTTGTAGAGCAGATCGAAGATGTGATGTGCCACGAGAAGAGATCTAGTCAGCAGCCTTGCAAACAGAAATGCAGGACGCCGACAGATAGAGCAGTGATTAGTTTTTTAGTTTATAGACAGAAGATACAGACTCCCTGAGCACCCTCTTCACTAACATCCTATCAGTTGCCTACAGTCAACCCTCTCCGGCAACCAGTCTGTGCTCATGAAACCTGATGTGAGTAAATCATATCGTAACTTACTATTGCGGAAACAATCATCAATTTTTATATACACTTTCAATGTTTAAAAAGTATGCATAAGGGAAAAGGTTGTAATTACTGCAGGTTTTATTGTGTCATTTGTGCATTACATCCAGTAATGGCTGCTGCTAAGAAGGCCTGGTGGGGCAGCGTGCGCAGCTGTGGGGGTGGGGGGGACGTGTGGGGAATAGTAATAAAATAATAACACCTGTTCCTGCCGCCTCGGTGCTTCTGTGCTTGCTTTGATCCCCTCCCCACCCAATCTAGTTGCTTCTCTCATGCTGTTACACAGCATGAGAGAAACGCCAGAATTTGCCTGACCGGGCTGAAATGCCACTTAGTGAGAAAGTGGGAGGCTGTGCTTGGTCTCCACCCAGGTTCAACACAGCCCGAGTGGAGAGTTCGAACTGTGCATGTCAGTTTGGCTGGCCTCAGACAAGAAAGGCGGACAAAAAAAACATGGTCAACACTGTATGCTGAGAAAGAGCAGGCTGGAAAAACATCCTTTGACCCAGCAGACCAGCCTGAGGTAAAGGTTCTCAGCGGGAGGGTGCACACTCACAACTGGTAGTCCAGGGGTACAATGATCAGATCCCTGAATGACTCTTATGCACTCACCAGCTTAAAATCAAAAAGGTCATAGGGCAATCTAGAAGAGGCAGCCTTCCTGAAATCATCCATCAAGAAAGGATGAACAAACAGGATGGTCCAGTAGGTTTAGACGGCTGAGAGAATTAAGTGAATTTCTAATATTCAAACGCCTTGGGACTTCATGAAATTGATCAGCCTCCATAATGTCCTGTAATGCTAGTCCATAGTGAGCTAGTTCTGGAGTGGTCCACAACTGCCTCCAGAACAATAAGGGACTTAGCCTAGCTTTCTTCACAAAGCTTTTCATGCCCATGTTGTAACGAAGCGGTTGCAAAGGGATACTAGGGGGAAGAGAAACAACACGCAGGTGCTTGACAGCAAACACAGTACCTTTCGAGATGCATTGGAAGGGTGGCCCAGTCTGTCTCCTCTGGGCTCCGACAGGCAACTGGCCTGCTCTTTGCCCGGGCTTTGCCTGGGCGCAGCCTCCGCTCGTTCTGCACAGTGGGAGACAGGACAACGCTTTATAGCGTGTGTGATAAGTCCTGCTCCCAAAAATGTGTGGCACCGCCTCCTGGTGCTTGGTATCCTGGGACATAGAGTCCCCTTCTAATCTGCAACAGCGATATCTTGTTTTTGTCAGGATCTGCTGGTTGTTCAGGAGCAGTACCCTCAGGAGGCCCACCTTCCAGCAGTTCCAGCTCTGAGGAGGGAGATTTGTATGAGGTCACTGTAAAGACATACATCACGTAGGGCAGCGTAATAGTACCAAAATCAAAAAATTTCCATAGTACGCAGGATCAGAAGAACCAGGAAAGAAATCCTCCTGGTATGTGTCTGTTGCCCTCCCCTGTGCAGCTCCACCTGTTGCTGCTGCCTCTGCTTTGGGCAAACTGAGAGCCTGCTTGACTCTCAGTTTGAGGCCCACCTCCACCTGCAGGCTCCTGCCTGTGCCTCATCCCTGGTGGCCTAGTGGCCATCTGCATGTAAGTATCTCCTGTCTTTCTTTACTCCTGCCTTTTACTTCTGCCTTTACTTCTGTTTTTATTTTTCTGTCTTATACTCCGTTTTTCTCCCTTTGTCTGTAAGGCACGTTTTTAGAGATATTTACAAATGCATTTAAAAAGGAGTTTTGACACGAAGAGCCGGAGTGAAAAATCAATGACCAAAGGTCTATTTATTTTTGCTGCAGCAAAAGAGGACAGGTTTACCACTGGCATCCCTGGCCCGAAGTAAAGTGTGTTAGCATGGAGCGTTTAACAGTGATATTTATACTCATACATCAAAGGATACATAAAGTATGTAAATAATGATATACGTCATAGAGATATTTTAAAGAGGTAATCAGTTTCCACACACCGGTTTCATTCCCTTCTTTGTCCTCGACTCCCTTCTGCAGCTGCCTGACTTCCCACATTCTTGAGACCCTTCAAAGGATTGCGTGGTTCAAAGGTATAGATATCAGCCTTTCCCTCCCCAAAATACAACAGCCGAGGTCGGTTAGTTATTTTTACCACATGTTTATAATGAGTAACGTGCCCCAGATAGGGAAAGAAACCAGCTGCAAGCCTATGGCGTGGAGCCAGGCTTATTTTACTTAAACAAATATACATAAGATAACATATGTGATAGGCAGTGTGTTCAGAGAGAATGCTCGACCGTAGTTGGTCCATGAACTAGTTTTTCAAATACTGGACAATAGATGTTGGCTTGATCCTAGGTCCCTTGACCGCTCCTTGTCGAGTTTTTACTCCTGATGAGAACTCAACTCCCAGTGAGTAAGTCGCGATACTTCAAAGTTTGTCTTCAGTATAGTTCGTCAGTTTTATTCAGTGTTTCAGCAAAATGAGGGCAGAGGCCAGCAATTGCAACCAGATCGGTGGTGTGCTGGGTACTTAACAGAAAAAGGCACCTTCTTTCCCGCTGGGACTACAAACCGCACCAACCCTAATGACTGGCCGCTTCCGTAGAACTGGTACTTGGTTTTTCTCGCCAGTCACAGAACTGTTAACCCCACTTACACACTTTCTTATCACAGATAATATTGTTGCACAAGCTGCATCCCACTATGCTTGTGTTCTCGTTGAGACAGTTGTTCTGACCAATGTTCTGGTGTTGTTGCACAGGCTAGTCACCCGTGTTCATGTTCATGCTGAAGTTTTAGTCATCACAATCATTTACAACCTCGTCGTCCAAGGTGTGCGTAACAACAGTGAGGATAGCTCGTTTTAATGCTGGTACATCAGCTGCATCGGAAATGCCTGTGGCGGTGAAAGCGGGGAACTGTATTTCATGAAGGCAAGCGTGCCCCATTCTGCTGAGCAAAGGATTCTTTGGCCATTCAGAAAAGACCTCAGTTTGCAGTTCCAGGCTGGGAGCTATCAGAGTGATGTACTTGTAGCTTTTCGTAGGGGTCACCACTTTACGCACCTTCAGAATTCTGTTCATTTGGGTGGGCGATGACGCAGATTGTATCGATGAGTTTGTTGATCTTCAAACGGCAAACCTTCGTCACTGGGCTGCTGTGTCACCTCAGGAGCAGAAATGGTAGCACTTGAATCATGTGGAGGTGCTTCCTGTCTCCCTACTTCTCTGTAATCAGGAGACAACGGTAATTCTGCTGCTGGAGTAGATTGCAGTGGAATTGGTGCACGCTTACAATGGCTAGCATGTATCCAGTTTTTCCTTCCTTCCACTTTCACTGCCGTCTGTGTTGCAAGCAGTACCTGGGCTGGCCCCACCACCTGGGCTGAAGACTGTTGGTTCTTTGAAAGTTCTTTGTCATAAGCCAATCCCCCGGCTTGAAAGGGTGACCAGGGCCTTCAAGAGGAGTCAGTAGGCTGGCCTTGACCTGTTGGTGGATCAAATGCAAATCTTTAGTCAATTGTTTACAATAGTCTATAAACAAAGGATATTGTACTTCAGAAAGCTTCTTTGGTCGTGGTACGCCCCCCCAGATATTGGCTGGCCTTCCCATGACTATTTCGTAAGGGGATAATCGTGACTTGCTACTGGCAGTCGTCCTAATGGACATTAATGCCAGAGGCAAAGCATCTGGCCATTTTAAATTGGTCCACGCACAAATCTTAGCTATTTTGCTCTACAAAGTGTAATTATACCTTTCTACAAGGCCCGCTGATTGTGGGTGATTTGCAGCATGAAATTGCTGTTTGATGTTAAGGGCGGTAGAGACTTTTCCCATTACCTCATTAGCAAAATGACAGCCATTGTCACTCCAGACTAATCTTGGCAATCCGTATCTAGGAAAGTATTCCGTGAGTAATATTTTGGCGGTAGAGAGGGCACCATTGTCTTTTAATGAGTAGGCCTCTATCCATTTTGAAAACATACATACTACCACTAACACGTATTTCAATTTGTTACATGGTTCCATGTGGATTAAATCCATCTGTATAGCCTCAAAGGGGAGGTCAGGAGCGGCAAAATGGCCAGGGGGCATAGTGGTCCCTTTCCTGCATTGTGTACTGCACACACCATACAACTTTTGACCAGGTTATTAGCAGCTTTGGATATCATGGGATTACTCCAAACGTGGTCCAAGGTTGTCTTGATGCCTTGGGCACTGATGTGTGCAGGACTGTGGGCCATAGTAACCATAGCGTGTACATAACAATTAGGTAACATCCATCTTCTTCTGTCTGTGTCATCTGTGTAACAACCCTCACTGTCTAGTCTACTGTTCTTCTCCCTATGTTCCCATTCCTCTGCTGTTGCTTCTGCTTCAATATCTCTCACACACTGCAAGGTATTTTCTAATACTTCGTTCTTGGGCTCAGCCCGATACTACTCTCAACGTATTCATTGTCAAATGGTGCTCGTGCTGTTGCTTTCGCAGTAGAATCTGCAATAGCATTTCCTCGTCCTATATCATCAGTAATTTTCTTGTGAGCACTACACTTAATGATTGCGACCTGACGGGGCAGGCTGAGAGCATTCAAAAGTGTCACAATCAAGTTGCCATGCTGAATGGTAGTGCCATGTGTCGTGATAAAGCCTCTATTCGCCCAGAGTCGCCCAAAATTATGAGCTACTCCAAACGCATACTGGCTATCAGTGTAGATATTAACACTAAGATGTTCACTTATTTCACAAGCTCTGGTGAGGGCAATTAATTCTGCAGCCTGTGCCGAATTTTGCGTGATTCTATGAGATTCAACCACTGTTTATAATGTGGTGACGGCATAGGCTGCTGCGTCTGGTAACTTGAAGCAAGACCCATCTACAAACAGCTCTCCCTGTGGGTCAGATAGGGGACTATCTGTTAAGTCTACCCGTCCCTTGGTTTCTTCCTTAGTGGCAAAAATGCAATTATGATCAAGTTCCACGTTGTCCTGAGGGAGGGGTAGTAACGTAGCTGGGTTCAAGACATTGCACTGCTTCAAAGTAATATTTGGACTGAACAGTGTTAATTCATAACCCATTAGACGAGCACTGGTGAGGTGCTGCGTCTGTGTCTTGTTTAACAAAATATCAACTGCATGAGGAACCATCACAGTGAGCGGATTGCCACCAACAAACCCTTCACTTTGTTTCACCGCAGCAGCTGCAGAAGCCACTCCTCTAAGACAAGTAGGCAAAGCTTGCGCCACAGTGTCCAAGGTGGAAGAGAAGTATGCACAAGGGCGTTGTCTCCCACCTTGATCCTGTGTCAAAACAGACATGCTGTTCATGTACAAATAAAACAAATGGTTTGCTGTAATCCGGATTACCCAATACAGGAGCAGAGCACATCGCCTTTTTTAATTCCTGAAAAGCCTCCTCACATCTGTCAGTCCAAGGTACAGGAGAGGGTACATCTGAAAGTGTCAGAGCAATCAATGGTTTTGCTATAAGTGAAAAATTTGGAATCCACTGTCTGCAAAAGGATGTAAATCCCAAAACTGCTCGGACTTCAGAAGGGGTGCGTGGTGCAGTCATTGTATGAACCAGTTTAATTCTGTCTGGATGTAATCTCCTTCCCTCCTTAGAGAGGAGGTGTCCTAGATAGGTGATCTCCTCTCTACAATACTGCAATTTTGGGAGGGACACCTTATGGCCCAGGGATGCTAAATTATGTAATAATGCAACAGTATCAGTCTTACATTGTGTCATGGAATCTGAGGCAATTAAAATATCGTCAATGTACTGCAACAGTGCAGAGCCTGAAGGTGGATTGAATTGGTCTAGTTGACGTTTAAGACATTGACTATATACACTCGGGGACTCCACAAACCCTTGAGGAATTCTTGTCATTGCGAATAATCTACCAAAAATTGCGAAGCTGAACAAATATTGGCTTTCTTCGGCAATTGGAATACTGAAGAATGCATTCTTCAAATCGATGACGGAGAAATAACACGCAGAGGGTGGGACCATGGTGAAAAGACTATTCATGTCTGGGACCACAGGAAACTGGGGAATGACTATTTTATTTAGTTCTCGGAAATCAATAACTAATCGATAGACCGTGTTATCAGTAACTGATTGCTCAACATCTGATCTATTAGCATCATTTTGTTTCTTGACAACAGTAAGAACTGGACTGTTGCAGGGGCTGCTCACTATTTCCTTTATTACACCTGCATGCACAAGATCAGAAATGACTGCGTTGAGCCCTTTTTCGCTTGCTTTAGGTAATTTGTATTGAGGAACACGAGGTAACCGGGCACCTAGTTTGATTTTTATTACAATAGGGTCGATATCCATAATGCCTACATCATTTTTGCCTTTGGCCCATAATCGAGGGTCTATTTCCGCTAGCTCTGGGGGTAAGTCGTATTCCTGTGAGAACATGCACCGGGTAGGGGCAACACTATCCATAGTTACATAGACACCATCCATTGAACAGTGAATAACTGCATTTAATTTCTTTAACATATCTAATGCAAACAAGTTTTCATTGCATCCTGAGGTTAAAGAGAGTGGCGTGTGTTACTCTCATAGGTGCTGAGATGGGGCTCACCACGAGGATCCAAGAAATCCCAATTGACGTGGTATGAAGCCCAGACAGGGGAGCCCCGGGGACTGCAGAATGTGCAATAGATGTTCTGTTGGCACCAGTATCTAGGAGAAACTTATGGCCCTCTCCTTCGATTTTTACATCAATGTAGGGACCACTCGGATCTACAGGAATATTTACTTGCCTCTGGCCCTGTCTGTGGCTGTCCTAATAATTGTAGGATTCAGAAAAGGAATCATCAGCATAATATTGTCGTTCAAATGCATTGTCAAAAATATTAGTGTTATGCGGGACCTGGTTTCCATTCTGCAAATTCTGACCATTTCTACCTCTTCCTCGCCCTCGTGTATTACCCGACGCGTTCCCGCTATCAAGTGACATACTTTGTCTCCCTTCCATTAATGTGCAAGTATCACGCCAGTGGCCATCTTGTTTACAGTAGGCACATTGGTTGATATTTAATCGGCGGTCTTGGGGTGGTGCAGATGCACCTCGCCCTCGACCCCTTCCCCGTCCCCTTGGTGGGCCACCCCTTGGCTGAGGGGTTGTGTCCCGCTGGGGATATGCCTGCTGTAATAGTACCTTTTTCTTCAATTCTTTTATTGACTTCTCATTCTTTTCTAATTCTTCCTTATACCTGCTCTCATAATATTGTGCCATCTGTAAAATCTCTGCTGTCCCTTCGTCATCCACAAACTCTCTGTTGCTTTTAATTTTTGTGATATTTCAGGTAGAAGGCCATTAACAAAGCGTTCCACAAATAGCGTGACACCTGTTACGGTGGCGAGGTTTGACCGCTAAAATCTATGAACGCTTGTTCAATTCTAGTAAAATAATATGGGACATCTTCACCTGTTTTCTGTTTATAAGTGGCAAGTTTTCCCCAGTCCACAGTTTGAAGGGGAATAACAGTTTCTAATTTAGTCAATATTCGGTTAGGTAAATTTAAAATATCCTGATGAGGCAAGGCTCCTGGTGCCCTGCGTACTTCATGTTCTTCTAAAAAAAAACATGTAGCTCCCAAAGTAGCCGCATCTTCTACTCTTCAAATTTTATGCCATACTTCAGGGCCCAATAAAACCCCAAAAAATAATCAATATCTTTGAGAGTCATGGTGGTGGTGGAAATTGCAGTTCTAAGGTCACGATAGAACCCTGCTGGATTCTTTCGAGGATCCGGCAAATCCTTTTTTATAGCCATCACCTCTTCCCTTTTCCAGGGGACATGGACAAACTGAGCCATAGATACCGGAGGTGGTTGGTTGGCGGCAGCTGCAGCTGTGAGTACAGCAGCAGTTGGAGGACCAGGATGTACTTCCCTCATTGGGAATCCCTTTTCATATAATTTTAGGACTTGTTCTCTAGCTAAAATACAAATGCGTACTCCCTCTATTAGGTCCTCACCCTCAAGTTTACAGGCTTCGCTATCACGCCAAAGTTGGTGTAATTCTTTTTGATAAGGGACGGGGGTAGAGTCCCTATTACCACAGCACCAATCTGCTTCCAATTTTTCAATCATGTATTTAATTGCTAATTGCTGTTCAAAATGTGGCATATGTTGTACTGTGTGCATAATATCGGTATGAGTGTAAATAGGATTTGCCATCCAAGTCCCTGACTGATTTTTGATAACCTGTTTTTCATCGTCACCCATAGTGGAGCGTGTACTGGGGGCCGAAATCGGCTTCATAGGTGTGCTCCACATGGGTGACCGTGTATGAATGGTTGTATCTTGTCGACGTTGTCTATTTGGGGTATTAGAGGCAGAGGACCTTATTGGTAAACTTGCAGTGCTGGATGGTAATGGTAGAGCAGAGGGCAGAGACATTTGGACTTGGACTGGGGTCTGTGATTGCTGTGGCACGTGCTGATGTGGTGGTGCACCTGGATTTCCCTAATTTTGCCCTTGCCCTTGCTGCTGTTGCTGTGCCCCCATGATAGGTTGGGCTACTGCAGGGGGGTGTAAGGTGGAGGTGCAGTGGGGCTATTATCTAACATCTGTAGCAATATCTCATCTTCCTCTAATGCATGTTTGGATTCTGTCTGCTTTGATACATAACTTCCCTCCACCTGGGCTCTATGGACTCTATATTCAGACTCAATTATTTTCTGGGTGGTTTGGGAATGGTGGTATTGTGCTGCTGCTTTTTGCATTATGGTTTTCCTTTGCTCTTTCTCTACCAGTTTATCTGTCTTAATTTTTCTTTTGGTGGCCTCGGTTTCCATTTTCTGTATACCTCAAACATGGGTTGTCTAGCCTTTTTATGAAACAAACATTCCTGTAGGTAAGTTATTTTCTTTAAATCAAACGAACCATCCTCCGGCCACTGGAGGTCAGGACAATGTCTAGTATATCTGCGTCATATACTGTTATACAAATTATTCTCTAAACCATAATCCTTTAACATGTCCCACCCTGGTGTTCCCTCTTTTGGGATCGGTTGTTTTTTATCTAAACGTGGAACATGATTTCGGCGAAAACAACGACATAACCCTTGCCAGCATTTTTTATTTCCCATATCTAACCTTTTTAAATTTCAAAATGTAACATGCAACAAAAACTTTTTTTAAACCGCTTTTATCAAATGTTTACCAACTTACAAATTGGTCCAGGCCTGGGCAAAATATTAAAAATTAACAAAACACGTGTAATACAAATTGTCAAATGGTACCTTGTACAAATGCAAATTTACCAAGAACTAATCATTCCCAAAATTGATAAGTTACCCCAAAACAATTATTCTCTCAAATGCAAGTTAAAGCAGACAAATAGCCAGCGAGGAACAGTCTTACCTGACTATCTGCTTTTCTTGGATTTCTCTCCGGCCGCCCGTGTCAGACTAATCAGTCAAGTTAAAAAACGATTTTCAGGGTCTTCGCTGGGACGTCGTGAAAAGCGGGGAGAGGCCTGCCCGGTGGATAAGATGCAGCTGCTTTGAAACTAAGTCTTTGTGCAGGGGCCCCTAGAATCTACACCTCCGGAATGGCGTCCCCCCACTGGCAGCACGTCTCGTGACAGCACTACTGAAGACATCCACTGGAAGGTCCCTGTTCGGGCGCCAAATTGTAAGGCACGTTTTTAGAGATATTTACAAATGCATTTAAAAAGGAGTTTTGACACAGAGAGCCGGAGTGAAAAATCAATGACCAAAGGTCTATTTATTTTTGCTGCAGCAAAAGAGGACAGGTTTACCACTGGCATCCCTGGAACGAAGTAAAGTGTGCTAGCATGGAGCATTTAACAGTGATATTTATACTCCTACATCAAAGGATACATAAAGTATGTAAATAATGATATATGTCATACAGATATTTTAAGGAGGTAATCAGTTTCCACACACCGGTTTCATTCCCTGCTTTGTCCTCGACTCCCTTCTGCAGCTGCCTGACTTCCCACATTCTTGAGACCCTTCAAAGGATTGCGTGGTTCAAAGGTATAGATATCAGCCTTTCCCTCCCCAAAATACAACAGGCGAGGTCGGTTAGTTATTTTTACCACATGATTATAATGAGTGACGTGCCCCAGATAGGGAAAGAAACCAGCTGCAAGCCTGTGGTGTGGAGCCAGGCTTCTTTTACTTAAACAAATATACATAAGATAACATATGTGATAGGCAGTGCTTTCAGAGAGAATGCTCAAACTACACGTATTTTAAAAGAAAAGGAGCAATACAAAATGGATTCTTACATGTCTCTTTTCACTCCCTTCTCTGGCCTGCTTTTCCCACCTCCCGGCTGACCAGACACCTTGCCTCTTCCCCTTCTCAAGGGCAGCTGATGGCACACCAAAGGCAAGCCTGTCTGCACCCGTCTGTGCCTGGACCGCGGCCAGCACCATGGACCCTGGTTCTCACCCCATCTGCCGTGTCAACACCAGCACTTTGTTCCCTCAACCTGGGAAGATCCTCAGCCTGCCACCAAGCTGACCCAGGAACACTCATGGACCTTTTTTTTGCAGCGCCTGCTCTAGCACCCACCAAGGACCACCTCATGATCCCCCACCAAACACGGCCAGCCACCTCAAGTGCTTACTCCTCAACACACACTCCCTCATCAAGCATGCTGTAGAAGTCTGGGACCTCCTTGACTCAACAGCCCCGGATGTCACCTTCTTCACGGAGACATGGATCACCCTCCCCGCCGCCCCAGACATCACCACGGCCATCCGAACATCTAAAAAATAATCTACAAGGACAAAGACAAAGCGAACCGGCCTGGTGAAGGTATCGCCATAGTCTACAAGAATAACCTCCGACTGACAACCACCAACGAGTCGCAGTATCAGTCAACCCATGAGAACCTACACTTCCAGATTCAGATCAACTCAAACACCTCCCACTGTGGCACCCTCATTTACAGGTCACCCCGACCCCAGTTCTGTAAAGACATCTCCCACCTCGTGTCCAACCCCCCTGCCACACAAGCGTCACTTCCTCCTACTACATCCTACTCGGCGACTTCAACTTCCACATTTCTACCAACGATGACCCCAACACCACAAACCTCCTGGACAACCTCACAACTCTCTGCCTCAAACAACTCGTCAACGTCCCCAGCCACATTCTCAACCCCGTTTTCTCAGCATGGGACAACATCACCATCTCCCACACCTCCGAACACCATTGGACCGACCATAAGTGCGTCCACTTTACCTACACAAAGAACACTGAATGCCACTACGTCCCCCGTCCCCCTGGCAGACGCTGGGGCAAAGTCACAGAAGCACAACTCACCAATGCTCCTAAACACTCCCTCCCACTGTACGCAGCGGGTGCAAATTAAGCTGCACGCAACCTTCATTGCTGGCTATCGAACTGCACTGACAACGTAGTCCCCCTATGGAAAACAGCAGGAAATCGACAAAGTAAAACATCCTAAATGGTTTATGGCAGACCTACAGGAATCCAAGCACTCCTGCAGATGACTGGAACGGAAATGGAGGATCAGCAAATGAACCGAAGACCACACAGCCTACAAGAATGCAGTCACCACGCACCACCAGAACATCAGAGCTGCCAAAAATAGCACTCACAACAGCAAAGAGCTCTTTGCCATCGTCAAAGAGTTCAGGAACCCGGAGACCGACACCTCTTCCATCCCTCCCTCCCAAGACCTCTGCAACGACCTTGCCACCATCTTTCACTGAAAAATCCAGGAAAAAAAACCCACCAGCACTGCTCACCACCACTGACCTAGCACCTCACCAAATACTGATCTCCTGGACCCCCATCATCAAAGAGGTCACCCAAAGACTGATGAACTCCATCTACTCCGGAGCATCCTCCGATCCGTGCCCTCACCATATCTTCAACTTGGCCAGCGCCACCATAGCACCGTAGCTCTGCCGAACTATCAACTGATCCTTCAAAACTGCCACCTTTACCTCAAACTGGAACGATGCTGAAATCAACCTGCATCAGAAGAAACCCACCGTAGACCCTAGGGAGCTGAAGAACTGCAGAGGTAACAGAGAATGCCGTCAACAAGCAACTCACTGAATTCCTCGAGACACACGGTATCCTAGACCCATCCCAATCCGTATTCAGAAGCAACCACAGCACTGAAACCGCACTCTTAGCAGCCACTGAATAAGTACGCATTATACTGGAGCACAGAGGCATGGCAGCACTCTTCCTCCTCAATCTCTCCACTGCATTTGACACAGTCTCCCACTCCACCCTCTGCGACAGACTACACTACGCCGGCATCAGAGATAAAGCTCTGAATTGGATCAAGTCTTCCTTCCTCACCGGAACAACACAGAGTGTCAGACTACCTCCGTTCACATCAGAATCCAAAGACGCATGCTGCGGAGTGCCCCAAGGATCTTCATTCAGCCCGACGCTTTTCAACGTCTACATGGCCCTGCTTGCCAAGATCATCAAACATGGGCTAAACATAGTCTCCTATGCCGATGACGCTCAACTGATCCTCTTCCTGTCCGAGGACCCTGCTAAGGCCAAGAGAAATTTCCACAATGGAATGAGAGCAGTCGCCGCCTGGATGGAGGCCAGCTGCCTCAAACTCAACTCGGACAAGACATAGATCCTCGTAATCGGCTTCACCCCTTCTTCCTGGAACAATTTCTGGTGGCCAACCACACCAGGAAATACCCCCAAGGACCACGCACACAACCTGGGCATCATCCTGGACTCCTCTCTATCCATGACCCACCAAGTCAACGCAGTCTCTTTGTCATGCTTTCACACCCTCCCACACGAGGAAGAGGATCACCCACGCACTCGTTACTAGCAAACTGCACTACGGCAAGGCACTCTATGATGGCCTCACCATGAAACTTCAATCAAGACAACAAGGAGTCCAGAATTCAGCAGCCAGACTCATTCTGTACATCCCCTGACACAGCCACATCTCCTCCCACCTCAGAGACCTACACTGGCTCCCAGTCAACAAGCGCATGACATACAAACTCTTGATCCACACCTACAAGTCATTGCACAACATAAGACCGGCATACCTCAACCACCACCTCACCTTCTATGTAACCAACAGACATCTCTGTTCCTCCCAACTCACCATTGCAGACTCAAGGACCTCAAGACCTGGCTCTTCGAATGAGCAGCACACCCACAAACAGCGCCTTGAGACCCGATGGGTGATTATCCATGCTCTAGAAATCAATGATTGATTTATTGAAATCTCTGTCTAGTTAATCAATCTGTCCTCGGAGATAACAACGTCAATCCAAGCTTCACATCTACCATCTCACACATCCATTGTCTACGTCCACGCTCCACCCACAATTCTCTTCTAGATGCTTGCTCCTTTCCACAGGTTATAGTACTTTATACTCAACCTCTTTGCAGTGTACGTCACTCTACATACAGGATAGAAGGTTCAGTTGGCCTTTCTGGGGATCATATCGTGACCTATGAATCAAAGCAGAGGTCAGTCATGTGTTTAATTCACTGAGCCATTGTGCCGACCCACATGCAGCTCCGTTTGTATGTGTGCTTGAATGTTGTTCTGTGTGCAAGATGTATGTATGTGATGTACTTATGAGTGTATGTGTTGGTCCGCTGTGGTTGGATAACCTTAGAAATGCTTTATGTGACAGATTGATGCGTGAATGTATATGCATGTGCATGTGTATGTGTGAGAAATTTGCAAGTAGCAGTAAAATTGTTTAAAAAAAAAATAAGGTGTAATTCTATTCTGCAAAATAGACCTTGTTCCCCACTGAGTTTGTGAAGAATACAGGGAATGAATGCAGAAGTTGCACTCGACATCTAGGCTTCTAGTTTAATTGATTGGACTAATTTTAATTTTGAGGATACTCACAATCCTTCGCCAAGAATACTCTGACAGCAGTGAACATAATTGAGGGCTGCAAGTGGAAGGTTTTGCACTTAAAAATAAATAATGACTTTTATACTGGAAGAGGACATGTTATAATGCGTTCAAACACGTTTTGTACTGCACAGGAGTGTACGTTTTATAAAATAAAGGCACAATATATATATATATATATATATATATATATATATATATATATATATATATATATATATATATATTTATATATATATATATATATATATATACCCATTAATATTCCCCTTTTGTTTTTTATATGAAAACCTATTAAATAAAAAAACTGTGCTACACCAAAAGCATGCAGCGTTATTAAAAAAGTGATATTTGCTTTATAGGATAATTGTAAATATTGAACCATAACGATTTTCTACTAAGGTAATCATTGCCTTCAAAGTGGATCCAACAGGACCAAAAGGAATTAGTAGTCTCTGTGTGTGTGATCCTTCCTGACACTGTCCTGTAAGAGACTAGATATTGATTTAATTGTGACGTCCTGAATTGCAAGAAAATTCTTTTGTGTGTTGTATAGTGAAATCAAATTCAAACATGTTTGAACTCAATAATGTCTTACTTTAGTAATGAGCACTTAAACAAAAACACCTTTCTCATACAAAGATTTCATTAGTTGGGACGTGCAAGTGATATACTCCTCGCAAAACACTTGCTAATTTTGAAACATATGAAAACAAACTGCTAAACTTGTTTGAAGCTGCTAAACTTGTTTAAAGCTGCTACTTTATTTTAACGATTTTTGTTCCTTTGCTGTGTTTAGAGGATAACTGATAAACTCATTACAAAGAATATGGTTACAAACTGTATCTGGTGAAGAATTTGCTTTGAGTAAACCAGATAACATATGAGTTTGTTGAAATGAGTAAAAACATCTTTTGAACATTGACAATTTTAATTGTTATTATATGCATTCTATAAATGCATATGTTTCAGTTGCCAATTTTGATCACAAATTACCTACAGTATATTCTCGTACACAAGGAATGCAACGTAGGGCGCTGCAAAAGAGAAAATACTTGGTGCTGATTACACTCAACATAGTCACCTATATTTGTTTTCAAGCGTAAAATGTCTAGTTGGTATTCACTGACATCACATAGTTTCTGTTTACATTGGAAAATGTACATAAGTGGTAATTTTTTTTAACCCTCAAAAAATCCCAAACTTTGTAATTTGGTTTTGAGTGTCTTCGACTGATTAGATGGCACAACTAAGTATTCCTTATGGCCTGAGAGTCTATGACATTGTCTACATCTGTTTTACAGTTTTCCTTCTGTTTCAGCCATTTGTGTAAGACTCCTGACTCTTAAACTCTACTGTTAGAAAAAATGTTTCCTGATTTATTTATTTTTAAAGTGACCATCGTCTGCTTTCATATAGGCACTCATATAGGCACACTTCTCAGGAGCGATAAGGGCTGCAGTGTATAATATTTGGCTAAATTTTATTTTTTGTCTCTTACATAGATATCCATCCTGGTTAATGGAGAAGCTTTTCACCTAGCCAAGCTCCTGCTCTGTTCCTGCTCACTTCATTGACAAGTAATAGGACTTCTGTAAAAATGGTGAGCCGCCTCCCCACCACTAGGGACCTGGCCCGCTTCTGCCACAAACTGAATCGGGTAAAAACTCTGGAAGATGACCTGATGGAGACTAATTTAAAGAGATGCTTGTCCACTGTGGACCTTGCTCTACTTGGTGTTGGTAGCATGGTGGGTTCCGGGCTCTATGTATTGACTGGCACTGTTGCCAAAGAAATAGCAGGTCCTGCTGTTGTCGTATCCTTTCTTATTGCTGGCTTTGCTTCTCTACTTGCTGCACTCTGCTACGCTGAGTTTGGTGCCCGTGTACCTAAAACTGGATCTGCCTACATGTTCACCTACGTCTCTGTTGGTGAAATCTGGGCCTTTCTCATTGGCTGGAATGTTGTTTTGGAGTACATGATTGGCGGAGCAGCTGTGGCTCGGGCCTGGAGTGCATATCTGGATTCAATTTTTGACCACAAAATTAAAAACTTTACAGAGACCCACATTGGCACTTGGCATGTCCATGTAGTGGCACAATATCCAGATTTTTTGGCTGCTGGCATACTGCTGATTGCCACAGCATTTATTTCATGCGGAGCCAGGGTTTCCTCTTGGCTTAATCATGTCTTTGCAGCCGTAAGCATGGGCGTCATTGTTTTCATTCTGATATTTGGATTCATCCTGGCAGAGCCAAAGAATTGGAGTGCAGCACATGGTGGCTTTGCACCCTTTGGAGTGTCTGGCATCATGTCGGGCACAGCGACCTGCTTCTTCGCCTTTGTTGGGTTTGATGTCATTGCTGCCTCCAGTGAAGAAGCAAAGAATCCACAGAAGGCTGTTCCCATAGCCACTTCCATTTCACTCGGCTTTGCAACGGGGGCCTATGTTCTGGTTTCAACTGTGCTTACTCTTATGGTCCCCTGGGACACTCTCGTACCAGACTCTGCCCTTTCTGATGCTTTTTACCGACGGGGCTACTCTTGGGCTGGATTCATTGTAGCAGTGGGCTCCATCTGTGGTGAGTGCAATCTGCATTATCAATGCATTTCGTACTGCAAAGTATAGATGTTATATCTTGACTGCTTAATGCATCTTTTTCCTGCCATTGTAAGGCATGCAGCGTGGCTGTTCAGGCACCATTGTCCTTAAAAAGTATCGCTTTTGTTTACAAAGCAAAGGACGGCAGGACTGTAGTAGAGAACCAATATTGTGTAGCTACTAATCTTTTACCTCATTTTCTGTACTGTTGTTTGTACTTGATGACTGCATCACATGTTTGTATGGTCCACAAGCCTTTCAGAGAGCAGGTGACTAGATCAATGTGAGATGTATCAAGTATGACACGTCCTCCAACAGATTTTAGTCTCTTTGCTGTCTTCTTAATTTTAACCCTGTAAAAAAAGTATAATTGTGTTGCTGGACTGGAGAGAGCCTACTGCGCATGTGTGTTTGGCCAGCCCGAGACAGCTGGCCAAGCACACATGCACTCTGAGGGGAAGTGCTGTGCTCTTCTCCTCACTCCTCGTCACCCCGTTGCCCCGCCAGTTTATAAGGAAACGATAATAAACACTGTTTATTTTAATTTCCTTATAAAGGTTTGCAGCTGCCGTTGCTGGCAGCAGGGGGGTTGTGGGGGTGACGCTCCTCTGCCCAAATGTAAGAACCGCCCCTGACAGTGAACACACCTCAATATAGACTTTAAAGTACACCACTTTACAATTAGCTTGTTATCAACCTACACAATATAATGTCAACATAGTCACATTAAGACTAACATTGTGACATCAAAGGTAGCAGCCATATCTCAGCTGCCCTCTCTGATAGCAAGTCAAGCCATCACCTCAGATTACAATTTCTCATATAAATGAGACAGATCAAAATCTCTGAGTTCGTACCAGGTAAGATCTTCTGGGCTCCTCTAATTGCTTAATGTCATTGTAATGAATGTTTCATCTATTCGCAAGATCAGATTACTCTTTTCTTTTCTCCTCTCTGCTCTCTTCCTTTGAACACATTTGTATAGCTTGAAAGATCAAAAGGCAACGAAGACACACAAGGCTATTATCAGCTCAGGTCTCAACATGCTACCAATGATATCACTCCCTAGATTTCCAAACCCCTTTCCAACTGCTGAGAAGCCACTACCTATCGCTTCCCAGGCACCTGTTGCTTTAAACTCCTTCAAATCCTCTTTCAGGTCATTCAGAATATTAATGTATGTTGTTAGCTCCTTACTGTAATCTGGGATAAAAGTACAACATTGTTGAACTTTCAGCATCTTGAAAACTCCACCCTCTTTTGCAAGAAGAATGTCTAAGGGAAGACGATGTTGAAAAACCGTTAATCTTATGCCAAGCATTTCAATAGCGACCAACAAACAAGAAGGCACCTGCTGTATCTGTAGACAACTCACCTACAATAGTTGACAACTTCCTTATCTTCAGAACATTAAGAATCACACCTACAGGTGGAATCATAGCACCAAAAATATCTCCTACTATCTGTGAAGCACTGACACCTCTCTTGATTTAGGCATTTGACTTCTCATCCCACATGGGATCATCAAAATGTTCCATTTGATAAATCTTTGGAAAAACTATTCTTAAGTAACATGTACCATACCATCCTTTGGAAATCTAAAAATAAGCATGCTTTCCATAAATGAAATAGAATTGTGGAATTGTGGGTTCTTGTCCGTTCAACATAAATGTCCAGCTACTCTGAAATTCAAATACATGTCTACACTCAATTGTCCCTACAGATTTCGTGTCGGTTTTTGACATGGGTCTATATACACATAGGTTCGATGGCATATGTTGCTGCAGATTCACATGTTTGGCACAGTCCGCTGCCTGGTGTTGGGCTCGGAGTATTACAAGTTGTTTTTCTTCGAAGAAGTCTTTTTGGTCATGGGACCGAAGGACTCCTCCCTCTTTGGCTCCATTGCGCATGGGCGTCGACTCCATCTTAGATTGTTTTTTTCCGCTGTCGGGTTCGGACGTATTCCTTTTCGCTCCGTGTTTCGGTTCGGAAAGTTAGTCAGAATCTCGGAAGAAAGCGTCGGTATTGTTCCGTTCGGTATCGGGATAGTTAGGTACATCGACACCGATCATCGGAAGACTTTGGGGCAGTTTCGATCCCCCATCGGGGCCTGGTCGGCCCGACCGCGTGCGACATCGAAGCCGATGGAACGGACCCCGTTTCGTTTCTGCCCAAAATGTCACAGTAAGTATCCTTATACAGATCAGCACTTGGTCTGTAACTTGTGCTTGTCCCCCGAGCACAAGGAGGATACCTGTGAAGCCTGTCGAGCCTTCCGGTCCAGAAAAACACTCCGGGACCGAAGAGCCAGGCGTCACCAAATGGCGTCCACGTCGACAAAACAACGTTTCGACGACGAAGAGGAAACATTCTCGGTTCCGGAATCAGAATCCGGAGACTCCGACGTCGAACAACAGCAACAAACTGTGAGTAAGACGTCGAAAAGTAAATCCATCGACAAACCGAAAGCCCAGGGGACGCCACTGCCAACAGGCCATGGCTCGACCCATAAATCAGGCGACCCGTCGAAGGGGCCGAAAAAGGGCACGCCCATAGCGAAGACACCCGACTCCGGTCGAGGGACCGCCATGGAGCAACCTCGGAGCCGAGAAAGCGGCTCCGAGAGACAAAAACAAGATACCGGCACCGAAAAACATCGGCACCGAGAATCCATGCCGAAAGGAACAAAAATTCTGTCGGTGCCGAAACCGAAAAAAGATTCTCTCTCGGCGCCGAAAAATACCACACCTTCATCCTACTCAGAGGAACAAGGACTAAGTGGCCAGATGCACAAATTTGGACAAGAGCTCCAAAGTGTAGAATCGGACTACACACAAAAGAGACTGTGCATCCAGCAAGATACAGGGAAGATATCAACCCTTCCCCCAATCATGAGGAAAAGAAAGATCGGACTTCCAAAGGATGACACACAACCACAAGCCAAAGTGGTTAAAAAAGTCACGCCTCCGCCCTCTCCTCCACAGGCATCGCCGGCACAAACACCGCCACAAATGCACTCACCAGCGCAAACTACCATAAGTCATGACGATCAGGATCAAGACGCTTGGGACCTGTATGACACCCCAGTGCCGGACAATGATCCCGAGTCATACCCCACAAAGCCGT